>NC_092371.1:201926738-206926738 GCF_030028105.1 Mobula birostris | reverse complement strand
TGGTTACAATTGCCACACCGATTTTTTTCTGTTTATAATTGTAGAGCACTACAACACAACAGGAGGCCGTTCAGCCTACCTAGTCCAATATCTAAATGATCATTCTGCTTGGTCCCATAGATCTGCATCGACCCAGCATAAACTCTAGCGTGCCAGTTGCTCCTCTGTTCTCTCCCATACAACCTCCAGCACCTCCTCTTCTGGGCGGCTGTAACAGGTGACACCTCAGCTTGAGGGACTGGTCTGTGCAACAACTGAAGCTACACAGCTCGCCTGGCGATGGTCTTGCCAATAAAACAGACTTGCAGTATTTCATATTACTAATGCCCGATAGGATCTTATGATCACAAGAACAGTGGGGTGGAGAGCTGCAGGGAAACGTGACTAGAATCTCCAAAGCACACATGCTCTTGCACGGGGTGTGCCCAAAGAAGCAATGCAGCAATGGTATTGGGACAAAGTGACATGGATCTGCCACACGGCATGAATTTCAGAACATTTTAAGACACAGTATGATTCCGAGACACGTATCACAATGCTACTGAAGCATAATTGTTTCTAGATTCACATTTTCTTATATTTGAATCAACCACAAAAAATATTCATGGACTAAACTCTAAAAGAGGTGCACCTAAACTTAGCAAGCGTGCTGGAATATGGGTAACTATTGTCCATTCAACAAACCAGACCCACGCTTCAGCCACTGACTCTTAACATTGCATTTCATATTCACAATATTCAAATGCATGATTTGAGTTTGACGTATTTTCCTTCAAGTAATCACAGAGTTTTCTCAAAGTTTCCTCAGTTTCCTCTTAGGCTATAAAAATATATTGGAACCCCTTTGTAAGCTCATCATTCTCATTATACTAAGCATGACAGCTTTGTATTAGTTACAGATGCTGGCTGTGCAAATTCGTGTTGTATTTTTTTGGGGCCTACTTATGCTAGTCATTTGGATGGGCCAAGGCAAGAAAATGACAGAACCCTGCAGATATTTGAAACTTTTCATCACCTCTGTTGTTATAAGATGCTACACCCACAAAAGAGTCTTTAAAACAAAACTTGTTAATTCATCTTCTTACATAGGCAAACTCAACGCTGTTACATCTGACTTAGGCACTCCTCAGCAGGGCGAGTGGTCTGAAGTCAACAACTAGCCATATTGCAATAGACATGGGACACAAAGCAATCCTAATTTAATGAAGGTAACAGTGGACCATCAGGATACACTGTAATGCTCAATGAAGCAGTATTTTATTTCCACTGGCATTTCTAAAATTAGCATGTTAAATTTAAACTGATTAATAGATCACAGGAGTTCAGAAGGACTCAGCAGGCACAACAAATCGAGTTGGTTTAACTGAATGGGGCTCCATAGTAATGGCAGCCAATGGAACTGAAGGTGAAAACATTAACAGAAATGATTCTGATATATCCTTAGGATAAGTTTCTTTTAACAATGCTACCCCAAAATATACCTCTCCTCTCTTTTTCATTCACTCTCTCACCACTTCTGACAAATGTTTTAAGGGTAGAAGCTGTGAGTATCAAGAAACACTTTTGCTATGATTTGGGGGAGGTCACAAAGGGGAAACGACAACATATGAAAGCACAAAGAATTTAAAACAAACAGAATAGACCATAAGACCATAAGACAAAGGAGCAGAAGTCGACCATTTGGCCCATCTAGTCTGCTCCGCCATTTTATCATGAGCTGATCCATTCTCCCATTTAGTCCCACTCCCCCGCCTTCTCACCATAACCTTTGATGCCCTGGCTACTCAGATACCTATCAATCTCTGCCTTACATACACCCAATGACTTGGCCTTGACTGCTGACCTTGGCAACAAATTCCATAGATTCACCACCCTCTGACTAAAAAAATTTCTTTGCATTTCTGTTCTGAATGGGTGCCCTTCAATCCTTAAGTCATGCCCTCTCGTACTAGACTCCCCCATCATGGGAAACAACTTTGCCACATCCACTCTGTCCATGCCTTTCAACATTCGAAATGTTTCTATGAGGTCTCCCCTCATTCTTCTAACCTCCAAGGAATACAGTCCAAGAGGGGACAAACGTTCCTCATATGTTAACCCTCTCATTCCCGGAATCATTCTAGTGAATTTTCTCTGTACCCTCTCCAACGTCAGCACATCCTTTCTTAAATAAGGAGACCAAAACTGCCCACAGTACTCCAAGTGAGGTCTCACCAGCACCTTATAGAGCCTCAACATCACACCCCTACTCCTATACTCTATTCCTCTAGAAATGAATGCCAACATTGCATTCACCTTCTTCACCACCGACTCAACCTGGAGGTTAACCTTAAGGGTATCCTGTACAAGGACTCCCAAGTCCCGTTGCATCTCAGAACTTTGAATTCTCTTCCCATTTAAATAATAGTCTGCCCATTTATTTCTTCTGCCAAAGTACATAACCATACACTTTCCAACATTGTACTTCATTTGCCACTTCTCTGCCCATTCTTCCAATCTATCCAAGTCTCTCTGTAGGCTCTCCATTGCTTCAGCACTACCGGCCCCTCCACCTATCCTCATATCGTCAGCAAACTTAGCCACAAAGCCATCTATTCCATAATCCAAGTCATTGATGTACAATGTAAAAAGAAGCGGCCCCAACACGGACCCCTGTGGACCACCACTGGTAACCGGCAGCCAACCAGAATAGGATCCCTTTATTCCCACATAAAAATGTAGTTCAACCTCCTCAACTGTAGATGCCAATGGAACAAGTGAGCAATCAAGAGTACCAGCAGCTGCCAGGAAATGAGCAACTTCTAAGAAGACCATGCTGTGGAAACTTTATGTTAGATTATAAAATTAGTTAGAGGGATTTTTATCATTTGTCAACACTTGAATTAGATTTACTGTAATCAGTCCTCATCACAACTATGCTTTGCCTTGTTGAAATACTCTTAATAATTGTAATCTTTTATTGCAAGTTCACAGTGCCAACATTCCGCTCTCAAACAACTCAACTCAAAACAGACCAATTCATCTTTCAGCTCCTTGTTATTTTTGAGGTGTTGATGATGAAGACTGCCTGCCACATCTATGTACATAACATCAGTTATGGCAAGTAAAAGTGAATCATCTGCAAAACACGATTGAGCAGGATGGAACATGATTTTCTTGGGTCTAGGTCCCAGCATTAGTCTGGACTCTACATCAACCAATCCAAAGTTGAAGTGAACTCTCAGCTGCACGCATGCCTATTACTTTTTGCTGGCTGTTAGTGATGGCAATTGCACACCACCTTGCCCCACTGTGACTATTGGACATTGTACTTGTGTGATGTGCTGAGCACAGTATGCACACTGTGAGATGTACGTGTGAGATTTAGAGCCGGGAGAAGAGTGTGGGGAAATGATGCATCATGAGGTTGTAAAGTCTGGGTTCTGATTGGGAGACTGTGATGGAGTAGGATGTTTTGAACACTGATGAAGAATAATTAGTATATTTGAAGATGAATCACTCAACCATGATCTTGAGTGCTGGATCATTAAACATTCTGGAGAACTACATCAAAGACTGGACTGAGTGAATACATGGAGGGCCCTCAGGGTTCCTTTAGGTACATCACATGATTCCACTTCCTCCAACAAACCTCCAGACCAGCAATTGAAAATCATAATTGTGCTTTCTTCTTGCTTGCTCCATGTGCCTTTTGGCAAGTTACATTTACCTCCAATCTGCTGCACCTTCCAATGTTTAAGCTGTGTAAGCTGACTTGAATGACTGCTGGTCAGTGACACAAAAGGACCCTTGCTTCTATAATGAAGCAGGTGAGTGTTGTTCCTTTTCATGCCTTGTGGCGCTTCAGATGACATTTTTGTGGTTTCTGTAGCTTTTAACTGTTTTTTTATGAAGCCGAGTTGCTAGCGTGATGGTCAACCCAGCATGCATGGAAAGCGTGCAAGGAACCATTTGTCTCGAAGTCCCGTGCTGATGCCACTACACCACCGGCTGGCTGAAGCAAGCAATTAGGGCAGAACAAATTCTGAATCCATGCTGAAGGAACTCAGTAGGCCAGGCAGCATCTATGGGAAACAGTACAGTCGACATTTTGGGCTGAGACCCTTCAGCAAGCCTAAAAAAAAATGAGGAGTAGAGTTAAAAGGTGGGGGAGAGGGGAGAGTTGAAACCAGGAGGGGGAGAGATGCAGTAAAGAGCTAGGAAGCTGAGTGGTGAAGGAGATACAGGGTTGGAGAAGGAGGAGTCCGAATGGAGAGAACAGAAGACCATGGAAGAATGAAAAGGGGGGTCAGCACCAGAGGGAGGCAATGGGCAGGCAAGGAGATAAGGTGACAGAGGGAAAAGGGGATGGGGAATGGTGAAAGGGGGGTGGGGGGGCAATTACCGGAAGTTTGGGAAATCAGTGTTTGTGCCATCAGGTTGGATGCTACCCAGATGAAATATAAGGTGTTGTATGCTATTGAACAGGAAGCCCAGATTGGTTACACTGCCTGCAACCTGTTCAATGTGTCGGGGGTTAATTGTTTATTTTAATCCATATGTTCACTTATGAGTGTGATCCAACTTAATCCCCACTGAGTGAAATGAATCAGAACAGCTTGTGTTCACTGGTGGTCAAGTGATGTGCACACGTTTTTGATTGGCTATGTATTGCAATAGGTGCCAGCTCAGACAGTATTACATATCCTGAGACTGTATAAATCCTGGCTTGTTGGAAATTCTTATTCTGGTTTTCTATCAAAGTTACATAAAAAATCACCCCTATGCTCTTCCCCTGATCAAACGTACTTCCTTAAAACCATTGTGATGATCACATCATGGACAGACACAGCCAAAATGAAGTTACATTTGTTTTCTCCTTTGAGTATTAAGCATTAGGTTGATAGCTTATCATTTAAGGACCATATCTGGTTATGCATTAACAAATAATAAAATTGTCCAGATCTTGAAAATAATACTTTAGAAAAACTGCAATCAATTTGGATGGTTCACACTAACAAGTAACCTGGAGTGACACAGATCTGAGTGAATTATTGTTCTGACTTTCAGTGGCTAAATAGGCAAAAGCAATGGTTACTGTTTTTGATCTATAAAGGTTCCTCACACAATCTTTAGCATAGGCCAAGTTGGTCCTCCCCATCGTGTTATTCCTATTGTCCTTTATGCATCTGAGCTCATGAGGAGCCAAACAAAAGAGTCCTATTGAAACATCCTAATGAAAGGCAAACAGTGATTGGTTGACATTGATGCTGTGACAAACCTCCTATTTAGGGTGACACCAAGCCATGAGGTTTAGCAATCCGCATGTTAGATTTTGCTTGGTTTATAGAAGGGATCTGGGGGTGGGCGGGGAGAAGTGGGTGATTGCACATACTAGCGACCACAGAGATGAGATTAAATTCAATATCCAGCTCTGATGCTGATGACTGCTTGAGCTTCAACTACAAAAGAATTCAGTTACAAAAGAAAATACCAAGACCACATCCGTACTCTGAGAATAGAGTTAGAGCAACCGATCATGTGAATATTTTTATTATATAAATACTGTATATAAAATGGAAACTTATTTGAAAATGTGAAGTATAGCTACATGGCTCAATTTATAATTGTTTTGGTATTAGTGAGATCCATACTTCTATCAAATGTCAGTGCTGACAGAAATAGACATCAACCTCTCAGTTTGTTATCAAGTGCCCGATGCAGGGAGTCAGGAAAGGGAAACTTTCAAAACTAAGTATGTAATTCTGTCAGAGAAGTAGCCAGGTGCAGAAGAGAACTTGGCTGCCAGCAGTGGAAAGAGGATTTTCATTCAAGTGGTTGAAGAATTGTCCTTGGAGGACACAGAATCTGATGTAGATTTACATCTTATTCTGCTATCATGCAGAAAGAAGACAGCCCAGTAGTATCTTTTACAGAGCAAACTTTACAAAGAAGAATAAATATTCATCTTTCACTACTAGCTGGAACTATTCTGTCCATTAAGCCCCCACTGTTACTTGGTCTCATTAAAAGGACCCAATATTGGAATGAATCAGAGTCAGAATCAGAATCAGGTTTATTATCACTGGCATGTGACGTGAAATTTGATAACTTAGCAGCAGCAGTTCAATGCAATACGTAATCTAGCAGAGAAAAAAAAATAAACAGGTAAATCAATTACGTATATTGAACAGATTTAAAAAACATGCAAAAACAGAAATACCGTATATTAAAAAAAAAGTGAGGTAGTGTCCAAAGATTCAATGTCCATTCAGGAATCAGATGACAGAGGGGAAGAAGCTGTTCCTGAATCACTAAGTGTGTGCCTTCAGGCTTCTGTACTTCCTATCTGATGGTAACAGTGAGAAAAAGGCATGCCCTGCGTGTTGGAGGTACTTAACAATAGACGCTGCTTTTCTGAGACACTGCTCTTTGAAGATGTCCTGGGTACTTTGTAGGCTAGTACCCAAGATGGAGCTGACTAGATTTACAACCTTCTGCAGGTTCTTTCGGTCCTGTGCAGTAGCCCCTCCATACCAGACAGTGATGCAGCCTGTCAGAGTGCTCTCCACAGTACAACTATAGAAGTTTTTGAGTGTATTTGTTGACATGCCAAATCTCTTCAAACTCCTAATAAAGTATAGCTGTAAACATGGAATGCAAACAAATTTTCAATAACCATTTAGCATCAGTGACCAAAGTCATAGTTTTACTCCACTCAGTTTATTATTAAAGGAACAGGAGGAATTTCTTTAGCCAGAGAGTGGTGAATCTGAGGAATTCTTTGCCACAGGCAGCTGTGGAGGTCAAGTCTTTACGTATATTTAAGGCAGAGGTTGGTAGACTCTTGACTGGTCAGGGCGTGAAGGGATACAGGGAGATTGCATGAGATTGGGGCTGAGAGGGAAAATGAATCAACCATGATGAAATGGTGGAGCAGACTCGAAGAGCCAAATGGCCTAATTCAGCTCCTATATCTTGTGGTCTTAACAGATGACTGTGTTTAAATCAACAAATGTATTTAAACACCATCCAGTTGGACTTCTCCAATCAAATAGAAAACATTTCCTTTTAATTATAAACTAAAAATAAGTGAAGCTAATTTTCCTAAAATGTTGTCTATTATATTGCTATATTAATAATTGCTACAATTTCTACTATTGCTATTGTGATGGGAATGAATAATTTTCATACCAGTTGCGGTTGAGTCCCAAATTTATTGCATCAATAAATTTATTGCTTGAGGCTTAAAGAGGGAAATCAAGAAAAAAGCAATGATGCTGAACAGTAGAGGGCAGCTCAGTGGCTATTATATGGGGCAATGAACTGGCTCTCTTTTTATCTGTTCATATCAGAATATTGCCTTGTCCTTACTGCTTTGATGTTCTCAATGTAGTCAATAACATGTGTTAAGGCTACTGTTAACGGTCCTTGTTAAGTGTATAGAATAAGCATAACAAGTACTGACTGCAAAATTGACCCCTCTGATCAGTGCCCCTTGCATTAATGGTATACAAAAATGACCCTGAATATAATTTAAACTAAAAAAAGGGCAATGTTTTACAGTATTAATATGAGATAGCCTATCACCTTTAAGCACCATTACCCTGAACTGGCAGCAACTTCAAGATTTCTCCTCACCCACTGTTCAAAGCAATGTTTTGTATTAGTATTCCATGTGGTGGTTAGCAACCTTCTCCAATAAAGGTAAGGAAAATCACACAAATTGATTTGAACTTAATGCATTTATGAACTAATTTCCTTGTAAATTACCCCTATATACACATTGCTGGCTAAGGGTTTTAATAACATATCAACCTATAATTAATTTTGAGCAACTATATTAATAAAAAAATTATTTTGTGAGTAAATTGTAATTCTTCCGCAAAATATTTCAAGATATAATTGATTATCAAAACTTAGCTTTAGTTTATTTCGTATTCTCCCTGTTCATATCAGTATATGCCAGAGAGTATTCATCACCTAATAAGGTGTTTTGTACTGCTTAAAAAGTGTTTAAAATACTGCTATGAGAATCCTTCATCATTTCTCAGTGACTACAAGATCTTCATGGCATGCTTATTTCAAGAGTACTGTCTTTTACTTGGCAGCAGTCTTATTTCTCAGGTGGAATAGTTTGTTTTTGAGACACATATTTGACTGGTGATATCTGTTATGAGACCCAAATTTTACAGAAGTTGTGTGTCACATTTCAAGACAGCAGCTGTGCTGTGAAATATTGAGCCATAATCTAAACTGCTATCTTTTGAAGAGCAGCAAAAAAATACTTGATCCCTGATACCTTGACCAATAATTATATTTCTTACAGCATCAATGAAAAAGTAGATTGTGATCTTTTTGCTATTTGTGGGATCTTACTGAGCAAAATTTGTTACTGCATTTCCTTCCTTCCAGTAGTAAGTATACTTCAAAAGGTAAGTACTGAGATACCCTAAAAAGAGTATGAAAGGCACAATTAGCCGGAAGTCTTTCTTTTTCTCAGTCATTAGCACTGTTATAAGATTGAAATTTTGTCATAAGCCAGAAATGGGAAAAAATGTGGATAGTTTATAGTTGCATAGTTCTTTGTCATTCAAACTTATTGTCATTGAAGTTTATTTATACTTTTTGAATACAGGTAAGTATAAATATTAGCTGGACTATGAGATGAATTTATTGGATAGTCATTCCTGTCTTATGTACCATATTATGTGTACAACCCAAGAAGTTCATGAAGAACAGTTGTTTGATTTGGAAATAACATTAAAAACCAAGATCGTCAATAAAATGTATCATCTTCAAGATATTCACAAAATGATTGATAGCCATTAATTGTTGCAAGGAAGTACAATTGCCAAGAAATTCAAATGACATCTGTGTTTGTCATTTAAGAGTTTAGGCATAGATTTGCTGTCTCTTGTTATTTTTTCCAATATAGCCTATAAAGCTCATAAAGGTTTTATGTGCGGTTTTCCTTTGCCATCAGCACCTGCGTAATGGATACTGATGGTCACTGTGTTCAAATCTGTCAATGTTGGGAAAATGTAAAATGAAAATTTATGATTACAATTCGAGACAGGTTTTATATTCATTTAAACCTATTGCACTGTATTTTGAAAGGTAAGCTTGCTCAAAAAGAATAAATTGCTGGAAAGCAATATATGCCTTTAGACATTCACATTGACGAATTAATGATTGCTACGTCACGTGATTGATTGATTGATTGCGAGTGGTTAACTGCTAATAAATACAACATCTGGGAGCCCAATTGGTTAAGGTGGATACTATTAGAAATCTTCTGATATAATGATTTGGTTTCCTTTAACTTTACACACAGGAAATTATAAGGTAGATTTCTCCGTCTCTGTAACTAATCACGCTAGTTCACCTTGTCGAAGTAAAATTCAGAAAATTGGCTGCTCAGAGTGCCCGCCCCCGCCCCCGATCCCGCACAGCATCCCACCTGATTTGCTTCACCTGCAACTGCTGCAGGAAATAAGAAATGGAAGCGGGGTGAGACCAAATAGCCTCCGGATCTGTTCCACCGTGGCTGTTCTGACCCGCTTCATTTGTACTCTTTCGTCTGTATCCCGTTACCCTATGATCCAAAAACCCGTGAATCTCAGCACTGGACACATTTAATAATTTCACCTCCATATTTCCTCGGGAATGAGCGTTTCAAATATTAACAGCCCTCTGAAAGAAGACATTCTCCTCATCTCCGAATGCACGGATCAACCTCGATTCTATTGAACGGTGGGATAAGCTTCAGAGGCTCTTTTTTGGCCGCATTGTGGTCCTATAAATTACTTTCTTATTTCCTACATTAATCGCAGGTGAAGAAATGGGAACAGACTTCCCGTTTTTCGATATTATACCCGCTAGTCCTCTCATTTCCTTCCAGTCCAAACTCATGTATTTTGCTAAATTATTTCTTATTCTTATAAAATTTTATTTCAAATCCAATGAACAAATTTGTTGCAATTTCGATTATGAAATGAAATTTAGCAGTGCCAGGTCGGTAAACCCGTGTAAATATTGCCGCATTTTACTTTTCATTGAAACCGATGGAAAATGAGTTTCAGTACGATGGATAACGGGACGACCGATGAGATTCTGCCGGTTCGATTTTCGGATCCGAGGTGTCTGTCGGGCAGAACCTCTGGTCTCCGGAGTGAAGGGGCGGCGGCGAGCTGCAGATTATACTACTCGCCAAAATAAATCTGATCAATGCCTCCAGCATTCGCTACTTTCTCATAAAGCAACTTAAATCTGCAAAATCCACCTCGTGATGGTGTTACGACGAATATAGTCAGCGCATAACAACAGCGGGACATAAGTACACTTAGAGTGATGTGGGAGGGCCACTGGTTTCTTGGGATAGAGGCCTGAAAATAAGTTTACCGTTGAATTACTATTCACCGTTGGATCTTGTTATAGTTGAAGTGCTGGATGATAAACTTCATTTCGCATTTGCCGAAGCATGGAATGTGATCAAATGTGTCTCTTCGGGCCTCCGATGCCCAGCATTGATGTTCAGTGAACACACTGTGAGTTTGTGTGAGGGCCTTCTACATCAAGTGAATTCACAAGCATTTTTAAAGCGGGAATAGATTGGAATTAAAAACCACTTACTTTGGTACGCAAGCAAAATTTGAGATATGGCCATCGCGAGTTTTTTTAATAACATTTATTTTATGCTAATTTATGTCAAAACTTATTCAGTATTTAGCGGCAGTGACTGCAGTCTTGATATCTGTCACTGGCCTCTTTTATAGGCAGCTCAAGATTGTCACATACGAATGCGAATTTAAAATTTATATGATTCGGCACACTAAATGTCAAAATGGTGACATTTATCATCAAAGGACGAATTCCAGTGATAAAATGCTCTACTTTATAAAACCAGAGGGTGGCGCGATGTGTTCATGTTACAGTTGATATGGACTTCGGTGACTTAATCTCGTTTCCACCTTTATAGCAACTAAGGAAATACTTTTATACTGTCGTCTCAAAACGGTTGTTGATTGAAAGATATGAAATTATCGATGTATTTAATTATTTACTTCACATCTCTTTGCAATTAATGATAACGATCACTATGTCACTACAATCTAAAAATAACTGTCACGTGTACATCGAAATATTGTAAGAATCAATGGCTCAATGATTTCTGGAAATGGTAGAATTATTTTAATTATTTTGTCATCAATTTGTCTTTATAATAATTACCATTGTTACTTTAAGAAGTGTTTGGTTGAGCTTAAGCTAAATCTACGTGGCGTCATGAGAGAATTAATTATAGCGAATTTTAAGATAAACGACGAAATCCTCCAATAAACTGTAGGATAAATAATGGACAAAAACGGACGAGACACTGCACACTGTATAGCTGCGTTTTAACATACCACATAGGATTTCCAGCTTGAAGGATTCGTGTAGACAAAGTGAAGTGTTACGTGTCAATGAAGCTTGCTTCCTTACATACGTCTTATATCCCCTCATTTAATTTACAAATCCATATTTGATACAGACGGAAAACAAATTAAAACACTCCACCACTTTATTATGACAATATTCTCTGAGTGATAATAAGCCAACAAAAATACCTAATGAGTAACTCTAGCCGGTTAATTTGTCTTAATCGTAATTGGATGGCAAATTGAATAATAGTTTAAAGGCTGAACATCTTGAGCACTGTTTGCTGCTATTTTCCAACTCGAGGTGACGTCTGTGTATTTACGTTAATTATACTACCTTGGAGATTTGTTTGTTTTGCATTACAACTAAAACAACAGGTTATTATGTTACAGGGAAATCCAATGGGCACCGATTGGGGGAGAATATTTCTGTAACGAGCACAATGTCAGCTTTTCCTTTTAAAGCACTGCGAGTTAATAATTGTCAGAATAAAGTGCCCACAGAGTCAAACGAAAAGAATATCGGACATAAATTGTTAACCGTGTGAGTGCAGTTCACATGAAGACAGAATAAAGTTTCAGAGGACTACAAACACGCAATTAAAATGATGCATCTTGAAAAAAAAACCTGTCCGTTTCACACCGCAAAATGTTAATACTTGTTATATTTCATTGGTCATATATTTTCATCACCTCCTTGGTACAAATTTGTTTCAAGAAATCTTCCTTCCTTTACTCGGTCTTCAGAGGGGGTTGGAATAAAAAAAAACAGCTATAAAAACATTTATACATGCTTTGATATTTCCTTTTTAAAATGCTGCAGTTTGAGCTCAAACCTGAGCTTTAAAATGCGTTTGACTACGAGCCATGCCAAGGGATGGATGGATGGTGCTTGGATTGCGAAGTGTGTGAAAAGGTGAACAGTGGCAATCCAGATTACCTTGCAGCATGAATCAAAGCAAGCGTATCCAACTCGCTGAATGAATCAGCCACACTCGCTTCGAGTTGTAGTTTTATTTTAGATGAACGAGTGAGCTGTTAAAAAAAATCTCTCCCTTTATTTCCTATTAACAGGATGGAAATTGGGAAACATGAAAGAGATAATAAGCAAAAACAGAAAGGAAGAGATCTTCGCCGAAACGTTAACCGGTGAATGGGGACCTACACACCCTTCAAATGAGCTGAGCAAAGGAAAAGATTGGGAATCTCAAACTAGATCAGACTATTCACTCTATAATTTGCATTGACTCTGTATTAGAAAGATACGTACAAAGTTGTCTGATAAACGAACACGTCAATCATTTTTAAAGTATCCATATTACCTATATTCATACTCAAAGTAAAACCGGGAAACATCTGATTTCCATTTCGTTCGCTGAAAACTTTCGTGTGTGTGTGTGTGTGTGTGTGTGTGTGTCTGTGTCTGTGTGTGTCTGTGTGTGTGAAATATATATATATTAACTATTCCCACAGCATTTTTGTGTTGGAGGAAGATATTGAATAAGTCCTTTAATTTGGGGAAAACAGAAGTTTTCTTACGGAAAAGAGTTTTTAATAGTTGCGGTGTCTTAATTAAATTGACCATTTTAAACTTATTTATAACCTAGCAACGAGATTTAGTCTCTCTGCATATTTTCGTCTTTTTTTTAGTGGATCTTAGAGTGGGAGTTGTATCCATATCTTCTTCAGAGTTTTCTTCCTTCCGTAACCCCCTTGATCGAACGACAGCAGAAAATGCATTTAAGTTCTTTCACTGCTGTCTTTATCGCTTGTTACAGATAGCCCAATCTCAAAACGCCGATCATGTATCGCTTTAGGTCTGGTGCAAGAAATAAATTGGTAGTTTCAGCGGATTCCTAAAATAGCCCAAATTATCATCTGGGCACCATCAAGGTCAGAATCTACTGTCTAATTTCATTTCCATTTGGTGGCCTGGCGGATTTTTTTTCTCTCTCAGGAAGTCACCGTACATTTTTCTTTGAGTTAAGTTAATATAAAAAATAAAATGTTGTCCGACAGGGCCAGGAAACGTTGTTATTTTAGTTTTTAATGTTTTCTTATCATGTCTTAAGCCTAAAGATGCATGAAGCTCCGCAGCATCTGTCTCCTCGGCGATGCTGTGAACTTTGCGGAAAGTTTATTGACTTTTTGTTGGTGGGGCCGCCTGGTTGCGCAGTGCGCCTGCGCCGTCCCAGGATTTCTCCCAGGACTCAGTTGAAATAGGAGGTGGTTCGAGGGGTCTGGAGGAATCGGACTGTGTTCGGCATCTCCCTTCGAACAGAAGGCGAGCTGCACCACCGCTGCTCAAGGGCTGTCTGACACGGTCTCGGTCGTTTTTGGCTGGTGCCACCAGCCGCCCTGTAACCCCACTTCGCCGACGCAACGCCATCTCCGAGTTCAGAGCATGCCAACTTGGGTATGCGCTTGTGCCACAGCCGCCGCCCCCTCCAGCTCCACATCTGCCATTAGTTCAAGCGAAAAAGCGGCGACCCTCGCAGTGCCCGAGGAGTTCCCCGGTGCAGGTAACCACATTTTTTTGCTCTCTTCATTGAATTGCATTAAGTGGATAAAAGTTGGGAGGGGGCGGGGGTGATCGTGGTTTATAGGACGCGGGGAATTTCAGTTTGATTGCATGGAAATGTAATGTTTCAAAGACAGTTGTTCGCATTCATATACAGCGCTGAGAATTTATCAAAGTTTTATTTTTTTAAATTTCCAACTGCACAAGAATTTGTAGGTATCCAGGTTCAACTGCAGTGGCATTTTCCACCTTTATGATGTGTTTCGGAAAGTAAAGCGCGCGAGTCAATCTGAAAATCCGTATGACTATGTTAATGATAGTGTTTTACTATGCACGGGGTTGTGAATTAAATCATTCTGAAATAAAAGGGGTCAGCTTGAACGAAGTTAGATCAAACCTCCGTACCCAATGTTAACTCCTGCTATTCGGCGGCGTTCACAGTGGAGGCTCGCTGGCCCATTAGCGACCCTAGCAGCTGTACATCTTATACACAGCGGGCACGTTTATGTAGGTTTAACTAGGAGGACTAGTGCGATGCTAATCCACATCGTGGAACGAAACTAAACACGTTTCCTCTTTGCTAAGTCTATTCAGAATTTTCTAGCATTAACATCCATTGACAGGTCTTGATGAGTTTCTGCATAGACCTGCGTCTGATAAAGCACGTGCAGGCTGTATATAAACACATGTGCCCAGCTCCAGAACTCCTGAACCCACTCGGTCCCACCAGTCGGGACAGTGGGTGGGGGTGGGCGATCATGCTATCGAATCAATGCATTGATACTTTTTTTCACCCCTAGCGCCTTTGGGGTGGGGTGGGGGTGGTTACTTGGATCTCGTGCAATCATTCAGATGTAAACACACGACTTTCTGCCACCGTCCACGGCGAGGCGACCAGTAAATCGAGCCGGCTCGCGAGTTGTTCCCAGCTGTTTCCGGTGCAGCGAGCAGTTTACTGCTAATAATATTGAAGGGATGCATTCAATAAGGTCTCCAGTGCGGTCAATGGTACAGGTACTGACAGGGTCAAATACGTGGAGCACTTTTTTTATTCCCAAACCGCCTTCCTCTATTTCCATAAAATACAGAGTCCCAACTTGATGTGAGACGAATAATCAACAGTAAAGTGAAATATTTTAAAGGAAAAGACAACGTAGTTAATTTCGCCAGCATTATATGTAATCTCGAATTGTTCAGTTTATTTTAACGTCGTCACCTACGATAAATGGAACACAATAGTACTAGATCAGCAGTGGTAGAAATCATTTTATTATCGTGTATTGTCATTTTAAATATTATCTTAATCCATGAGTTAGGCTGTAACAGCGGATTGGGTGACAGATACTTCACATTACATCATAATTGCGTACACGGGTCGTTCTCTGCAGAACTTCACTCTGTTATGAAAATCAAAATTTCATTTTCTAAAATAATAACCATATTTAATTTCCAATCCAAACTAAAGCAAAGACGATAACTGATAACTTTGAAGGATCTTTGTGAATCCACACACGGTTATTCTTTCAGTCAGGAGAACACTGACAAATATACAATAGAGAAGCGATCGTTGCGCTTCTTCTCGGAATGTGGATGTAAAACAGCTGAGTGTTGAAATTCGTTCAACTACTCCACTTCATTCTGTATACAAACTGCACATTGGACTAAACATTTCCCCTACCCCCGTGTAAAAGCCAACTCATCCATAGTTTACACGTAGAAACTGCTTGTTTGTCTTACTCGGTGTATTAATTAACACTGCCGGCTGAAAAGTGCTTTGAGCTCTTCGATTCTCCAAACAGTGTACTCATTGTGATTTTGTGATAATCCGATGAATAATGATGCCCCGAAGCATTTGGAACGTAGATCTAAAAGCAAACATTGATTGATATGGCACAGCGCGCCCAGCTTTCCAATATTCCTGTGTTCAGTTAGCAAGTACGCTGGCGATGAGAGGGCGAAATCGCTTCGGACTTATAAATTAGACTGCAGCTCAGAAGACTATTGCTAAAGCAGGGCTGTTGAGATAACTGTGAATAGAAAGAGATTCCGCTCAGATGTACTTTTTCAAGTTTATGGACTTATTTTGTAGTGTAAATTTATTTTGGCAGAATTAAGCTTTTCTCGATTGAGTGTCTGTATATAATTTGCCTGTTCTCATTTGCGCAGCAAATAACTTGCGCTATTTCTGTTATTTTTTAAATGATCTTTGATATTTTGTTGCGAGGGGGAGGGAGAGGAGAAAGGACGATGATTTGTTGAAATTAATGGGAATCCGCACCAAGTTATTCGACGAGGAATAAACGACACCTCTCGTCAGTAGGTCCTGGCCAAATGAGACTTTCCCTAATAGTAGTCAATCGACCACTGACCAGCTCTGGCTGCTTGCTATCATTCTCTTGCAGGCTATAAAGTTAAAGTTAGCAGCTGCACGTGTGTGGAAGTGTTCAGCCATATAGTTGTAATTGGGAGGAGAAATGTTCTCGGGCATGTGGCTTTTATCACACTGGGAGAGAAACGGACACGTTTTAAGCAGCCTGCCTTTTTATTACTTCGCCTATGTTGACGCTTAATCCTCATCAGAGCCCCGAATACAATTCAGTCGTGTAAATGAGCCTTTCAGGTACGGAACTGCTAAACAGCCTTCTAAACGCAGCAGTGGCTGGTACATTTTACCTATTATTACCATTTGTGCGTGCTTGAATATCCGGAAACTCAACCTGAACACAGGGGAATAAAGGCACGTAGGCTGTGTTCAATGTGATGTGGCTAAAATTATAGCGATGAAATCAGCTGCATCTTAAAAAAGTCGGTAGATGTGTTGGTAATCTTTGTAATCATAATGACCAGAGAGCATAGTAATATTAAACAAATATCAAGTTTACAACTAGCCCGTTCCTCCGACCTCACCTAAAAGTCCAGGTTTATTCAGTCCTTCCTTTTCAGATTTTTGCTTGATCTCTAGACACCGTGGCTTTACTTTCGAATACCTAGTAACTCCCCGTCAAAACCACTTGGCCGCGTTGATTCAATGAAGCTGTTCCCTCTTCAGCTTAGAGCTGTTGTGAACGGCCGGCCCCATGATATATTTGAAGTTCATCTACTGAATAGCTGTGTGTTTAAAGACAGGTGTAGAGGTTTTATTTAGTGGATGGTTGCCTAAACTGGGGAATATTTATGTAAAGATCTTACATCTTGGCAAAATATAAGTGCTGACTGGAAGATTACGAATACCACTCGATTCTTATTTCGACTCTCAAGATACAATGAGTTGGTATCGTTATTCAGCAACAGGCGCGATGCACCTGCTGTATCTAGTTATTTGCAGGTTTCCAGGAAGTACCTGCTGTTTGGAGCTCAGCTCGACAGTGAACTAAATTTTCGCGGTGGGGAGTGAGTGTTTTTAAGAACATGGCATTACCCCTAGTTCTTGAAATGAACTGTGCATTATTACTTAGACGTCTTGAATCCGACCAATAATGTTTCATAATCGTGATTACAAAAGAAGGAAGTGAAATTTCAGGTAAGGTATAATGTGACTATTCCAAATGATTTAACCGTTTGGAATAGTCACATTATCAGAGTCTGTTCCCAGATTGGTCCTGAAACGAATTCATGAAAGTAACAGGGCATTTTATCAGCAGCGTTGGCTGATTTCTGCTCCTGGCGGGTACTCACTTATGCTTTTAGAACGCGTTCGTCGTTTCTATCTGAGTCTGCTTCAGCACATATTATTCTAGTTCTCTGCGGTCTCCGTGGTAAACAGGGCTCTCAGCAAGAAGGGTAATAAAAATAAAATATAAAAGTTCAGTTTACTGTAAGGTAAATATAATCTGAAACTATATATGTGGTTTCAGTGGGACTTACACTTCCGAATGTATTTGTTGACGCGGGAGATATGAGATAGTACTCTTTATATTGATCCCCAGAGACCGTACACAAACTCTATTAAAACATAGGCCAATACACGATGTTTCCCACTACTTCTGATGCCAGTTTACTTTAAGAGGAGACAAATAGGAGGGATTTCGGTTGCATCGTAAAGGCTCTGTACTAAACTCTAAAATTCAGTTTGGACGTCTTCCAAAAAAAAAAACTAGGAGGCAAGAGATTAGAATGTTTCATGGTAAGGGAACAATTCTTCTTTCCTCGCACTTAACATTTTCAAAAACGGCCCGTTTGTGCCTAATGTACTAAGGCTTCGTGATTAATGGCTTATATGTCAGACCACACCAATATTGAGCAGATTGCGAACAGATATGTTCAGCGTTATCTTTGAGAGGCTGTTTCTAAAAATAAATCAATAACAATAAAAATAAATTCAATGTGAGTTTAATAGAGTATTTTGCATTAGGGCTGCTGAGGATAAAAGTTGAAGGCATTTCTTCGGCTTAAATATAATTGAAGCATTTACAGCCCCACGGGAGCATTCCACGAGGTTTAATATATATTAGAATTCCGTTGATGCAAACACGTCGGTGTGCTGGGTGCGTAATTACACTCGTCGCTGTTGCAGTTATTAACGGAGCACGTTCCCTACGTTTCTGAATGTTGGACTAGTTAATTGAAACTAAAGGACCGATTTTATTCAATAAGTTAAAAGCGACATCGGGTTGCTGGCGGCACTGAAGTATAAGTTAACATAATAGACCCTAATCAGCAGCTGGGATAATTACAGACACATCACCCCCCACTGGAACTTCTTTCACTGAGCGCATGTTGACAAATTACCCGTGACTAGTTCCACTGAGTTTTATCTGCCGTGACTGTTGAGAGTTAACGGAAATTTCTGGTGTGACTTTTCTTACCAACACTAATGGAAAGTCTCACCAATTAGCAAAGCCAATCTTTGCGAAATGTCACTGTATTTTATTCTGGGTCATTGCAGAGGAATTCCGCATGATGTCAGTCTGCTTGGTTTGCCAATTCCTTTCACATAATTTAGAACGATTACCGTTCTGATTCCCTCATGACGTGTTTTTTTAACTGTTGCTGAAAATATACTTAACGTGGTGTTTAATTGCGAAAACGAAGCGGTCGCTATGATTCATTCGTTCCCTCCCCGCCCCCCCCCCACACTTTTTACTTAAGTTCGCGTCTTGTACTATCTTGTGCAAGAAACGCTGTCATAACTGATGGGATATTTCTAATGATCCGAAAAAGGAGTCAATTACTTGACCATAAACCACTAAATCCCTGGTGATCTGAAGACCAGAAAATGCTAATTAGTCGCGTCTTGCCATATTTTCCCAAATGCAACAGCGACTGATTCTCGCCGATTTGTTTGTGACTCGAGTTTCAAGTCCCCATCTCAAAGACAAGGATAGCAAATAAGCCGCGGAAACACACTAGAGACGCTGAATCTGTGCAGGTTCCGCGGGCTTCCCGTTCAACCCCCACCAGCAAACAACGGTGCACCGTGTATGTATATTCATTTTCAGATTTTTTTTAAATAACATAGGTTTAAGAGCCTGACGTGACAAGTGTAAAAAAAAACTGTTTTGATTTGCCTTTACCTTAACCACAGCATCAAGGTTTCAGCAAAGTTTCAAAAATAGCAACAGTGGCAAAATTTCATACACCCCAAATGCTGGAGGAACTCAGCAGGCCAGGCAGCATCTATGGAAAAGAGTAAACAGCCGACGTTTCGGGCCGAGGCCATTTAGCAGGACGTCCTGATAAAGGGTGTCGGCCCGAAGCATCGGCTGTTTACTCTTTTCCATTGATGCTGCCTGACCTGTTGAGTTCCTTCAGCATTTTGTGTGTATTACTGTGGTTTCCAGCATCTGCAGATTTTCTCTTGTTTGTTACTGACCAAAGGTACCTCCTTACCAAGTTGTGCCTTTGATGCATCGCTGCAGTGAAAGGTTACGACAAATACCCCACCCGACCCACTTACACGTGATTCTTCTTTCACTCGCTTGTTGGGATCAGCGCTTGGTTCCGGAGATGATAGATGTTGATTAACAACATTTTAAAATGGCTGTTTAAAAACGTGTTTCATTCTCCAGGCGGCACCTTCAGTTTTAGTTGTATTCCAGCGAAAAGGGACAAGTTACCCTTTTCACGCCGTAAATCGCAGTAACAGGAGTGATCAAGACAAAAATCTATTTCTGATTCTTGTATCTTGCATACAACCTTTCTTACCTGTCGATTTCTCTAATTATTATTGATGACTCTTGTTAGGCTGCAGGCTGGAAACGTTTTTACTTCACCTCTGTTTAAGACCGCAGTGGGGCACTTACTGGACTTCCAAAGTCCTCGAGCAAGGGATATAAATAAACAGCCTTGCGGGCGGCGATGGCTGGGATTGTCATATTTCACTGGTCTGGGTGTTTATTCTTTGAGGGTCGGTAAACCCCGACCGCTCCCAATAAAGTGCAGGGCTGTGTTTGCTGAATATGTTTACACTTTGTTGGTAAGACATGTGGATTTTACTGTACAATTGCTTGTTCTTTATGTCAGTTTACGTTGGGGCAGCATTTTCTGTTAGCGCTGATGTCATGTCTGATTACTCATTGGACTTTTAATACGAATGGAAGTAAATCACGTCGTTGTTTACTCCTTGTTTTACTTTTTCTCTTTTCCACCAAGGTTTCTGCAAGTTGGCCAGGTCTCCTGCAGTTAGCGCTCTACCTGCGAGCACGATGGGCAGTAAGACTATTCCGGCTCCGGTTCCCATTCACCCGTCGCTGCAGCTGGCGAATTATGCCTTTCTCCAAGCTTCCAACGGCATTCCCACGCCACCAGAGCAGCTGCACAACCTCTACGGCTTCAGCACCCTGCACACGGTCCACCTCCACCAGTGGACCCTGGGCTACCCTCCGATGCCTTTGCCCCGATCATCCTTTTCCAAAGTGCCCGCTGTTTCGGCTCTGGTCGACACTCGATTTCAGCTGCCCACCATCCCGATCTTCCCTCATGTATTCCCGCCCAAGCAAGAATCAAGCAATGTTCCAAACAAGACAAGGCCTAGGTTCGACTTCGCCAATTTGGCCATTGCAGCCACCCAGGAGGATCATCCTAAACTCGGAGAAATAGACGAACAGTGTTCTCCTTCGGCCATTGGTTCCCTGCTGGATGTCACCAAGCTGTCGTCGGAAAGGAAGCCCACCAGGGGCAGATTGCCGTCCAAAACCAAGAAAGAATTTGTCTGTAAATTCTGTGGCAGGCACTTTACCAAATCTTACAATCTATTGATTCACGAAAGGACCCACACCGACGAACGGCCTTACACGTGTGACATTTGTCACAAAGCGTTTAGGAGACAGGATCACCTCCGCGATC
Source organism: Mobula birostris (assembly GCF_030028105.1). Lineage (NCBI taxonomy): Eukaryota > Metazoa > Chordata > Chondrichthyes > Myliobatiformes > Myliobatidae > Mobula > Mobula birostris. The sequence goes on along the minus strand of NC_092371.1, from coordinate 206,905,534 downwards.
ACAGGTAAGGCAACGCGGTTTCACCGGGAAGGGAGATGGGGTGGAGAGGGCGTGGTCCAAAATGAATTCTGCTTCTTTCAAGTTCGGTTGTGGATGTGTCAGGATACCCCGCTGGTAAACTTCAGAGAACCAGACTGATGGCTCATTTCAGGACGTTTGCAGTTTAATTGTTCTTCCCAGAAGTCCGTAGGATTCCTTTACTAGTTTAATCCAAGATGGAAATAAATGTCTGTCAACAAAATGTATCAAAACACATAGATAAATAGCTTCTCATATGAGCTTAAAAAGTTAATGGTATCCTATGGTAAGTCACTACAGCTGTTATTAATAATTTTGTCCCTTTTTCAGACGTATAATAACCTTTCTGTTACTTTGGTTTAGGTACATTCATTCCAAGGAAAAACCCTTCAAATGTCAAGAATGCGGCAAAGGATTTTGCCAGTCCAGAACATTAGCTGTTCACAAAACACTGCACGTGCAGGTAAAAGAACTCAAAACTTCTAAAATTAAGTGCTGAGCACAAGCCTGAAAACAGGACATTGGGTGGAACTTTGAGCGCCTGTAATGTGGACATATCTCTCAAATTTAGAAGCAGCATAGACTATATCCATTCTGCCACCGTCCTTTCCTGTTATTTTAATTCCAGTTGCGAACAGATTACTTGTGGGATTCCACTCTCAGAAGACCTATGTCGTTTTCCAAGGGAGAACAAAAACTTATTTGCTTCAGTAGATTCCCTCCCATTACACAAAGGCTGTTGAACTCTGTCGCTCTTGTTGACGACCTCCGGAGTGAACTTGGGAGCCAGAAGAAGACGTTTAACCAGGAATCTCCGCACAAATGCTAGCACTGTGGCAGAACGTGTAATTGAAGAAGCAGAACTGAAAACCCATTCTCTAATCTGCATTAACCCCGAACCCTACAAATGTGCTCAGCTTGTGAATGTTTTCCGGAGAAATTGTCCCTGAGGCGTCTTTGCCTCACACAGAACGCTAAAAACAATCCAGGAATCAAAAGCCTTCGATTATGGCTAGAAACGTTGCTTGAGTTCAGTCCGTCGAAATTTAGGGTAGAGGATGGATTTTTATTTTCAAATTTTAGCTTGAAGCCAAAAAGAAATCATAACAGCAGAGAGGGGAAATGTGGAAACTTTGTGATGTTTGAATGTATGAAGAGCATCCGACTGAGGGCCGGGCTAATGTAGGAAATACCAGCGTCATGAAGTAAGGAGAGTCAAGCACCTGACAACAAAACCAAATGCATCGATGAGTCTGGTGTCCAGGCTTAATGTAGGGGTTCAACCGGAAACGTCGACGATTCCTTTTCTCCCGCAGATGCTGCTCGACCCGTTGAGTTCCTCCTGCAGATTTTGTTGCTTCAGATTCCGGCATCTACAAACTCCCGTGTCTCAAAAATACACCGATGAACAGTGGAGGGATTGAAATCTGCACCGCAGTGCTGGCTCGTTATCTCCATTGCCTGACATTGGACAGAGGCAGACTGAGCTGTATAGCGGGTGCTGAAAATAAATCAGATTGTTGATTGAAACGACTTTAAAACAGAAGGAACAAAAAATGACAGAGTTATGCAAGTTAACAATATTTTAAACTACATTCCATCCCCCGTGTTTTTAAACACACATGGTTCTTTGTAAATGTTTTTGGCACTTTACGCTGTTTTTTTTTACTATTTTCATGTATCACTGGATTTCTAATCTTTTAAAACGAATAAATTGCCATTTCCTAGGCAGTATTTAGTGCGCTGGCCATTTCTTTTCCAAAAGGGATTTACTTTATATACAACGAGACCGTGTTCCCTTTTCACCGCCTTGAGGCGGAGAACCAATTGGATGCACATCAGATTACCAATTCACTGACCTAAACCTATACGCATCGGAAGAGACCGAACAACACAGGTCCGCAACTTTCCACCACCTTATCCGTATTCTGCACTGCTCTTTTTTTTGTATTTATATAGCTGCCGTTTGCGTCCAGCCGTGAAGACATATGTTCAGATTTTACGAATGCGCCTTTTATTCTAGGAGCAGCCGCCGAAGTGAGTCGCCTCTTTGAATGGGGTTGGCTTACTAGCTGACTTGAGGGAATGTTGCTCAGAATGAAGACAAAAGTTTCAGACCTCCCTTTGCTGACCAGATGGGCCGAATGGACGTAGGCAGACAAGAACGCTGTGTGTAAGAGGCATTAAAAATCCCCCTTGCCAAGAGATTTAAAGCGTGTATTCTCTTCTATAAACTTAACCCCACGTCTGATTGGTTGGTATAAAAATAAGCTTCAGAAACCAGCTGGGCAATCAAACGCAAAATTTCCCCTTCCCTACTACGTTTTGGTTTTGTATTTCATCTAAAGTTGAAAGTAAAACAATCTTCTCTGCTATAATCTCTTCCCATTTCCTTGCTGTACATTAATAATTTTACCGCCAGTGTCTGCTGGAACATGGCGCCTGTTCAAACAATTTGTGGTTACTTTCACGGGAACATATTTTAAATTCTAATTCAGTGATTACAATTAAGTTATTATACCGAGGTTAGGATTCGGCACTCCATCATTAACCGCGGGGCTACAGTCTAGGTTTGCGTAAACTCGGCCGTGATCTCCACTCACAGCCAACTATCGCAGGTCACGGAGCTATTCCAGAACCCGCCTGCAGGCTGGCGGCACAGAGCAGGGCTGCACTCTTATCACCAACATGATACCTGTTCACGAGAAATCCGAACTTCACACTCGGACGGGAACCTTGCATAGAGCACAGTAAGGTTTTTTTTTTGTTAAGTTCACGGTCGAAATGGCGACTGGTTTGTTTTTGCAATCGGATTTTCAGCAGATACAACTTTTTGCAGTTCTTAAACCTCCTATTCACATTTTATACTTTCCTGGACCCCCAATTAATATTTCTCACACCAATTAATATTTAAAGCTTCAGAGGGTAGTGTATTTAATATTTATATTGCCTGCAGGTGGATTTTAGAAATTGAAAGGATCTTAAGATACTTTCAGATAATTAATATCAAATTGCAATTACCGACTTTAAAATTCGCAACAGCGAAAAACGGTGCCCTTCGGCAAACTTGGCGCCTCATTTTTGTTAAGAGCCACGTTGCAATTTTTGTTCTGGGGTCTAGAAAAGGGACCTCTTGGCACTCGTAATGGAGTAAACATAGTCTTAATCCGAGGGACAACTGCGGGAGTGAAATACAATTCTTCGGTGAAACAGTTCAGATTTATTTTTAACCTGACTCTTAAACTGAAAATGTTGGAAGTGTGAATGTGGAATAAAAACACCCAGGAAGAAATGATAAGATAAAAAGCGAGGCCCACATGTTGGTGTAATTTACGAACTGAACTATGAACTTTTTAAAGTTACTGATTGAACTCTTGTGTACCTGGGAACTGGGGTCACAGACTCAAGATAAGGGAACGACCATGCTAGATTTAGATAAGTGTTTTTTTTTCACCCAGAAGGTAGTGAAGCGTAGGAATTCTATAGAGGATTTGTTGCTGAGCAGATCAAAGCGGGGAGTGGTAGGACTTTCGATATTGAGAGAATCCAGGGATGTGGAGTTAATGCCGAACAGTGAAGCAGAGGTAAAAGATTCTTATTGGATGTAGCATTTACAGGGGGCCGAGTGGCTTAATCCTCTATTACTTCTCGCGTTCCTATCTACTTCCTGTATCTCTTTGTGTCCATTTTTGTAAAGATCGTAGATTAATAGCAGAAAATATTGCAGCTACCTCTTTAAAATAATCTTTGTGCTCTTTGTGCTTACGGAGGTGAAATGTAACAGCTGTAGGCAATGGATTTTCCAGATTTGGCACTCAAACTTAGCATTAAACACCCTTAGGTCAATATAGTGTTTATAATATAAAACAAATGATTAATGCTAACATCCAGTGCAGGGATGGCCAGATGTATGTTCTCCCTCTGAGCGATGATCTGAAATCTTGGTATTAGAAGAACACCTCTTGTTGAACCCAGTGGAATATTTATTTTCCTTTCTTGCTCCCTTTCAATAATACCCATATCAGCTATAAGGGAGATTGCTCATTTAGGCAGAACATTTCCTCAAAATTCTGTAAGGCAGCGACCTTATAAATGCATTCAATCACGAACTATGCCAATGCCTGCGCGTATGCTTTCTGTTCTAAGTGCTGAGCACTTTTGGTTCATGAGGCTCTGTTGAGCAGAACTAGATCTAAGATCCAAGAGAACATTCAGAATTAGCGAAGTAAGCTTTCTTCGCACACTGCACGTTTGAACATGAGCGCAACTTCCCGAAGTGCAAGTACGACATTTTAATACGGTACTTTGACCACTCAACACCAATTTCCTCCATCTGCCCACTTTTAAACTTACTTGAATGCTAGAAGCTATATCTGTAATTATCTTATGCAATCTAGATTTTGATTGCGTGTCAGGAGGAAAATGAAATCATCAGGCTTAGAGGAAAGTTTCATGGTGAAGCCAATTCCCTACTTGGATAAGTGATTCGTTCTTTACAGAAAGAGGTTTGCACTTTTATTCTGGATTTGTTCTGTGGCTTGTAATTTACACCAATCATTGATCATGTTGTTCGTTGTGTAATATTAGTGCGATCGCACGATGCGTGTTGATGCGTTTTTTTTTGGCTCATATCCGTCTACTCTCTCTTTAATTTGATCTGTTTATTGTTTCCGTTTTCCACTCCCCATGTCTTCAATCGGCTGTACTAAGATACATTTCTGTGAGTTTGATGACACCCGTTGTGTGCCAGCTTGGTTCAACTTGCCCTGCATATTAGATTGAAGGACTGTTATACAACTTGATCATCTCACATAGACTGACACTGACAAGATGTCGCATTGTTCTGACACGAGCGACTTCAAATGGTTTCTGATCATTTCTGGGGATCAGAAAGAATCCTCCTTTCTTCCGTCCTGCCAATACGATTTCTTAATCGAGAACAGCAAAGCTAAAAAAAAATACTCATTTGTGCTACTTACTGCTCAGGGCACCTGGCCATATGCAAATTAGATGCCTACCTGAAATATATTTTAAAAATCCCAGAGGTACCGAAGGTGTGGAGTAAAAAAACGTTTATTTCTTTTCCTATTCTGCCGTTTGATGGATTTGCGCAGTTTGCCGGATAAATATATCTTGGTCTGTTATTTGCTGGGTGCTGTCTCATTGGGCCACAGAAAACGTAGGAAACAAAACGGCCACTCGGCCCATCGTGTGCGTACAAGTTAAAACAGAGTTGCCCAATCTATCTTTGCTGCCCTTCTTTGTTCTGTAAAATATTCCTGGAAATCAAGGTTTTTCAAGTACCCATTGAGTGCCGTTTAAACGAGAAGTGGGTTTCAGCCCCTGTCGCCCTGGGCAGTAAGTTCCACCATTCCAGTGCGGTCTGAGTGAAAGCAATTTCCCCCATTCCCCTGCAAATCCCACCCATAATTTGAAATCAGTGCATCATAGTTTAACTCTTGCATATTGTGCACAAGACAATTTGTTCTATATACTGATTCGACTTTATTTTCATGGTACAGTATCTAATTCCTATCAATTCTATGCTGATGAAAACATTGGAGCCAATATTCAACGATACCTGAAGGTAGATGAAATGTCAGTTGCAAGGCCACCCTAGAGCTGAGTTCTAACTCAGATCTTCCCATCACGTGGAACCTCATCAACAAACTCCCTCCTAACCTTCACCATAAAACCAGTCTCCAGTTCTTTGGCCCTTCTTCACACTGGCCCAGATTCAACTGGTAAAAGCCAATGGGAGAGTCCAGAATGCCCAATGCTCACATATGGTCGGTGCAATATCTAGGTCCTGAAAGATTTGAAACCAACTGAACACATCCTTAGAGGAGCCTAGTCATTTCCTCAGCACCTCCGAGGGAGACTTTGCTGAGCTCTGCCACCATTTACACCTCATAAATACACTCTGGGAACACTGCAGGGCTGTGGTGAAGAAAATAAAGGGGAAGGTAAATTCTTTTTCAAATAGTTTGGTTTGGATTAATAATTACACTTTTTTGAATAAATGTTCCTAATTATTCTTGGTTATTTAGGAAATATATTATTATTTACTTCATTTCTAGTAGCTTTTCCAATGGAGGGTGAAGGGATATTTTTAAAAGACCTGGAGGTGTTGCATTGGATTTTGATTGAACTAGTCCATTGTCCATAAAGACTATCTGTGATCAGCCCAGATCACCCTTGTTGTCAAGTTTTCGGATTGTTTCAGGGACTGGGTTGCTTCAGTCCATCATTGGAGGTTCTGCCACTGCTCAGACCACACTGCTGGAGCTCAGAGCACTTCATGCCAGAGAGGTAGGACCAGTCTGGTAGAACATCTGCATCTGAACCATCATGTTCAGGTGTGGTGAGACTACTGGCTGTGATTGCTTGAAGCATCCTCATGCCAGCAAGATCTGGCCCGGCATTAGCATAATAGTGCAGTTGGTGGAGCTGCTGTCTCACAGTGCCAAAGACCCGGGGTCAATTCTGACCTCAAGTCCTGTCTGTGGGGAGTTTGCATATTTCCTTTGTGACCCTGTGGGTTTCCTTCAGGTTCTCCAGTTTCGTCCCACCTTCTAAAGATGTGGAGGCCAGTAGGTTAATTGGCCACTGTAAATGTATAATTGATGGTTGATGCCTATTTGGAGAGCTGAACAGCTTTTTTTCCTGAGCTGTATCTTTCTGTGAATCTATGAAATGCTTCATGGGAATCAAGTTAGAACAATTAGGATGTGTAATCTATTAAATCTTGATATCTTTCCCAAGACAGATAAAAAAGAAAAACTTTCTATAAAAATACTTCTTGGGAAATTTCACATATCAGCCCATTAATTTCCAACTTATTTCAATGGACAGAAAATTATTGACTGGCGATGTAAAATTAATAGACTGAAAAGATGAATTGATTTACTTTTTTTCAGTTATGTTGCAATTAACCAGTTCAGCGCTCACTCTTCCTCATGCAAATAATTTCTGACAGGTGCAAAAAAGGCCAAAATACAGAACATAGACTGCTGAACAATACTTCCACTCCAGCTTCTGAATTCAACCAGAAGTGAATATTGGTAGATATCAAGGTAAATTGCCTTCCTCTCCTATCAGAACTCACCAACTTCACCTCTTTGTCTCTTCTGATATCATTCACCCACCTTCACCTTTCTATCATCCCCTTGACCTGGATCCACATATAACCTTCCAGCTCTTATTCCATTCCTAATGTCCACCTTTTTATAATTTTATATTGGCTACCTCCCCTCTTTCCTTCAGTAAAGATGAAGAAACTTGGTGTAAAACATTGATTGTTCATTTCCCTCTTGAGATGCTGCCTGACCTGCTGAGCTTCTCCATCTGCAATCTGCAATCCCTTGTGTATCCAGGGTAAATTCCCTCCATCCTTTGTATATGACGGTATCAAACTCCTCCAGAAACTTATCCAGCTCCCTTTTGAATGTTAAAAGTGACTCTGCACTCACTCAATGAGCTGCCAAGGTATTCCTCTGGGAAAAGAAAACCTTCTGACACTTAACCTGGATCTATGAATTCAGGAGTACCAAGGTGTAAAACCTTATTAATCTACTTGTAGCCTAACTGATGAATAGTAGATTTAGTTTCATTTTGCTTTTCCAGATTTGCAAGTATTTATAGAATGTGGGATCTCATGTTATTTTAATAGCTTTAGTAACTTGTACATCACTTTAAATGATTTTGCCATTTGAACGTCACATTATCTTGTTCATTAACATAATTTGAAGTTAAATAAATTAATATTTATTCATTGAGTTACAGTGCATAATGAGCCTTTCTGCCCCTTTGAGCCATGCCACCCAGCAATCCCCCCAGATTAATTTTAGCCTAATCATGGGACAATTTACAATGACCAATTAACCTATCAAACAGTATGTCTTTGGGAGGAAACCAAAGCACCTGGAGGAAACCCATGTGGTCATGGGGAGAATGTACAAGCTTCTTACAGACAGCAGTGAGAATTGATTCCCGGGTCACCTCTACTGTAAAGTAGTTGAGCTTTTTCAAGTGACCTTTTGGGGTCAGTTTCCAAAAGTGTGCATAGAGCATGCATCCTATCAGGGGGTGGGAGTGGAGTTGAATTGAGGTCGAATTGAAAACGATGTTAGACCTTATGAGTCACTAGCCTAAATGCCAGGCATCTGCAGGCATTCCCTAAGGAAGATGGAGTGGCAACTGTGGGTAGATGCTCATTATGGTACTCTGGAACTGGTGGAACACACCTGCTCTACTTGGCTTTGTAGAATTCTTGACTTCTAAAGCATTTGCCAGCGTATAAGAATTCATGTTTGGTGCAAGCTGCTGGTTAAGCTGCAGAGGCCACTAATAAACATGGTATGGAGTAGTCCTGTCTCATATTCAATTCTTCAAGTTCTAGCCTGAAAGCATGTCCTATCCTTCAACCTTTATTCAGATGGACTTATTGTCTGCATGCTTAAGAGTGTGTTAATGGGCCCACTCTCACCTGAGTTGTCATCAATGGTATCAACTTTGCAATGCTCACTGATGGTGAGTTAAAATAATTTATAAACTGCCACTTTAAAAGCTTTTGCCATGAGTGAAGATCACACTTTCCATCCCCCATTCCTGTGCATGGTTGCTGTGTGGAATCACTCTGAATTTCTGGGGCTCATGCTACTTGTATTTGGATCCATGATCTCTGATTGAGTTCAGCTGCTTTCTTTTTTTATATATTTTCTGCTCGTCTTCATTCTCTATGCTTTTTGGCTTTACTTATATAATATTTATTTTTAATTTCTATGTATTTTGTTGCAATAGTTTTATTTAACCTTTTTATTCTCCAAGATCTCTGCATCTGCTCACAATAAAAGTCACATTGGAAGCAATTTATCTTTGGTGTTCAATGCTACACACATGCTCGAGTATTAAATGTTAACTGACATTTGCACCCCATAAGTACCAGGCTACCTACAGGTTTTCCTTCAATCTTTTAACATCCTTAACTGGAAAAATATATTGCTGGGCCTTCATCGTCATTGGGTCTAAATCCGGGAACTACTTTCCCAAGAGAAGTGATGGAGCAACTTTCCCGGAAGATCTGCAGTGCCTTAGCAAGCCAGTTCCCCACTGCCTTCTCGAGAGCATTTACAGACATGCAATAAATGCTAGTCTAGCCAATAATGCTCAGATCCTGAAACTGAATTTAGAAAATAAATAGTCCCCACTTCCACAGATTAGATCAAATGTGCAGGGGTGAACTTAATCGATGATTGATATTCTTGTACACGTTTTGCACTGGCAACCACATCTGAATTTCCAAATCTACTTTGCCAAATATATTAAAAGTTTGTCCAGCTGTATCAAGTCAACCCTGAAATATTTTCTTTAGCTGTAATTCCAAGACCTGGTTTTTAAGTTAATTAATTGGCACGTCTGCTGAATGGACACCACAGGAATGAATGACTTTCTCTTGAGTGTAATAATACATAGTTTATTTGATCACAGCCTCCTGTACATATAAGTGTATGTATCAAAAGAGGTAGTCCTTTCAGCCCCTTGAAATTGCTCTGTGTTTAGTAATATCGTGCCCAATGTGATTGCAACCTTACTTCAGCATTCCTGCCCAACCATGGTAACATTTCATCTCTTCCTTACCAATAATCTATCCGCCACTGCCTTAGAAATATGCAGCGACTTCATTGACCTTTGCAGAAGAGAACTTCACGGACTTGTGTCCATTCAAGATAAATTATTTCATCTCTGTCTTGAATAGCAAATTACTTACATTTTACTACGTCTTCACTTACTCCTCTAAACATCAGTGAATACAAGCTTAGCCTATCTTAAGATTCCCTACAAGTTAATCTGTTCTTTCCAGGTATTAGTGTAGTATATGACACACACTAAAGAAAGGCAGGATGATGTCCTGCTGTTTTATTACTCTATTGACTTGTTCAGAATTGCTGGAGAGCTCTTCTGTGATTGTTGAATGTCTTCATCAAACAAATGGAGTCCTTTCATTAAGGCTACCATCACCCAAGACATGCTCTCTTCTCACTGCTCCCATCAGGGAGCAGGTACAGGAAACTAAAGGTACACACTCAATGATTCAGGGACAGCTTCTTTCCCTCTGCCATCAGATTTCTGATAGGACATTGAACCCATGAACACTACCTCAGTACGTTTTCTTTTTTCTCTCTTTCTGTACTACTTAATTTAACTTTTAAAAAAATATATACACTTTTAACTATAACTTACAGTTTCATTATTATGTATTGTAATGTGCTGCTGCCACATAGGAAAGTCTCACAACATATGCCAGTGATTTTAAACCTGATTCTGAGTCTTATTCTGATTTATCTAGACTGCTTGTAACCTTGTGATCTGATTAACCAAAGTGCAGTCTTACCATTATTACTACTTTGCATCAGGCTAAATTCTATAGGCCAAAAGTTCTTAAACCTTTCACTGTGAGAAACCAAAGCAATAGATTATCACCTTTTCAACACCACCTCATGACTCAACATGACGCTGTCCCCGTTGACAGGTTGTCTTTCAAAATATTATTGACTAAATCACAATTAATCACAGAAATAAAATGATCAATTGTTAGACATCTTAGATGCTTTTGGTGCATGATGTTTTAGAAATAAATTTGGATTTAATTTAGCCTGTGTGCCTGTGCCGAAGGTATAGTGGCATCTGCACCCAGACTTTGGAACAAGAGGTCCTGGGCTCGAGCCTGGCTGACTCCTTGCCCAAGGCCTAACTGAGCTGCGTTGAGTGTGTTGGGCTAGCAGCTCAGCCTTGTAAAACAGACAAATGTCAAAGAAACAGCAAAGTTGCCACCCGATGCACCTTACAGTTACTAACTGTTAGTTATTGATGTCCTAAAGTGAGGCTGCATATGCTGGAAGATAAATAACTAGCCGCATCTGGACACACAAAGTCTGAGGCCTAGAGTAAACTTCCCAGTCCTTCCTGCAGGTAAACCTCCCACGAGCTTCCAAATGACCATCCAGTGTACACGGTGACAGCAGTCCAATATACTGTGATACCAAGAAAATCCTTTAGTGTTGCCCTGTGATTGTGACTGATGAACCCAACCCCCAAATCTGCTGTCCATCACCAGGGAGTTTGTTACCTGTTTCATGTTTTATTAGCCTAAACTCCAATTTGACTGGATGTGGGATAGTGTGTTAAAATATAATAGTCAGTGGAGTGTGGTCTGATTATTTGTATGAAATGGGGGAACCATTACAAGTAATGAACAGCTCTAGGTTTGCAAATACCTGATCTGGGAATGCAAATTGTGGCTTTTGCACACAAGGGCAGCAGGAAGTTATTGCAATGCTCCAAAGGTCATTAAAGAAAAGCATCTTAAAGTAGCAGAGCATGACTAGTTTGCAACCCAGCTGATAGGCTCAAAGTAAAATAAGAAGATATGTGTTTTTTCATAAAAATAATGAGGCCTAGGAACGCTTATACAACTTATTCTTTTGGTAGTGGACTGGGCAATTACATTAGATTTTCTGTATTGTTGTTCTCATGGCAAGTGTTTCTCTGTGGACTATCAGTATGCCTTTTACACCAAAGTTTAGATTACAACTTGCATATAACATACCTGTGTAGATATTGAAAATGTTTATACAATTTATGGGAACCAGCTCCCTTCTTGACTGAATTCCCAATTCAGTCAACTCATAACTCCTGGTGTAAAGTATTTGGATAAAAATAAAGCTTATATGCAGCATCTTAATTTACACTCTTCTCAATTTCACTCTTTCATCCAGAAATAGATTTGACATAGCTTATTAAGTTATGTTCAAAAATAATATAATTGAATAAATGAATTATAATGGTATGATTAATAGCAGCTTTAAGGAGAAATGTCAGAGAAATGGTGTCAGTATAGCACTTTCCTTAGAATTAACTGTGTTATTATTATTATTACTGTTTTTGTGTGATGACTATCAATTGCTGATTAACTCTAGGTTTTAACACAACTAAAGTGGATCTCTAGGAAGAGGTACAGTCGACGTTTCCGGGCCGAACCCATCGACCGTACCTCTTCCTAGAGATGCTGCTTGGCCTGCTGTGTTCACCAGCAACTTTTATGTGTGTTGCTTGAAATTGCAGCATCTGCAGATTTCCTTGTGTTTGCGTTTTTAAAGTGGATCTGATGAGATGGGTGATTAGCATTACACAAATGAAAAATGCATAGAAGGATGGTGATAGAATTTCATCTTCATTTATAAAGAAGCTGTATTTTGCAGCACTGTGGGTGGAAATAGAAAAACATGCACGCTGTCTAACTGAGTTTCTGATGTGTTTTACCACTGGAAACACAAAATTGAACATGCAATCTATATTTACCGTTTCACGAAAAGTAATATTCCACTTCACTTAACAGTATTACCTTAAATAATGATTTTTGCCTAAAAACCATGATTCATTATTGGGTATTGATCATGGGTATAAGTACCCACAAAGAACCCAAAGAACAATTAATCGAAATTTTGGAAGAAAATTCAATGATGGGGCCATTGAGATTCATCTCTATGCATATTTTTATACAAAATTGTAAGTGTACAAATAAGTTGGAGGAAAGCTGGAGGATCATTCTTTCTATAGCATAAAGACACTAAGTTGAAGCGTAGGCTTCTTGGAGGCATCCGTTAAACAAAGCTAGGGAATGTAGCCTCTGGGCATAGCTTGCCTTAAGGTTTTGTTTACTCATGCAGTGAGTTAGTTTTTTTGCATTCGTAACAGGTTACATGACATAACACATGAAGTTCATAAGTTAAAAAAGAACACTGTTGAAATGCTGAAAATTAGGTTTCTGTTTGTTTTCGTATGGAAACACTTAACAGTTTCTTGAATCATGAACAGTCTGGCAAAACAGTGGGACCTGAGAAAGTATAGTTATGGTTATACTCAATTATTATAAGGATCAATGCAGTCTTTCATTATTTTTGTTAGTGTTACTATTCTATAGACTTGTTGAGTATGCCCACAAAAAAATGAATCTTAGGTTTGTATATGGTGACATATATGTACTTTGATAATAAAATTTACTTTGAACTTCTAACTTTATGTCTTGATACATTTAATACACCTAGATTTCCTTTAGCATTGCAACTTGGAGGTAAATCTTAATTTTGTGTGGCAGCAAGTTGGCAGCATCTATGGAGAGGTGTAAACAGTCAACATTTCAGGCTGAGACCCTTCATCATCATTTGTGTGACAGTATCTTTTGTCTCTCCCCCAATTATTATCATTTCCGTTTGTGGTTATACTGACACATAATAATAATTTTGTTCTCTTTTACACTTGTGTACTAGAAATGACATTACACAACTTTGAATCTTGAACCTTGAACAGTGGGAAGCTGGTTAGTTCATATACACACATCTCTGACATTGTAGCTGGGACTTTGCTTAATATGCAATATCTATCATTTATCGACATTGCTAAGTATTGCTGGATGAGCAAACAACAATATTAAGGTCGAAGGATTATATATTTTCTGATTCATTACATATATTTTACAATATTTTTCTTATCTGAGTTGTTTTGCATGGGCATATTTTATCTTAACTAATTGTAATTTTTACTTTGTTTGATATTATTTGATTAGAAATAAAAGCAGGGGTATTCAGCCTGGTCACGTGGACATCCAGTAGCAAATAAAAGTAACACACCATTCAGATTCAGCTTAGTACAACAGAGATTCACATTCCATCTTTTCCAATTCAAGATAACTCCAATGTTCAACCTATGAAAGTTTAAATTTGCTGAGCTATTTTATTTATTTGTTTGTTGAAAAAATTATTTATTTATTTATTTGTTGAGATTATAGCATGGAGTATGCTCTTCTGGCTTTTTGATTTAACCCTAGCCTAATCATGGGATAATTTATAATGACCAATTAACCTACTAACCAGTATGTCTTTGGACTTCGGGAGGAAACAAAAGCACCCACAAGAAATCCACATGGTTACAGGGAGCACGTACAAACTCCTTACAGACAGTGGTGGGTATTGAACCGGGGTTGCTGATGCCCTAAAGCATTGGTACTAACCACTATGCTACTGTGCCACTCTAACTGATCCTGACAGAAGAAATGATAAGCTAATTAGCCAATTAACAAAACACAACAGCTTGAAAAGAGGTTATAAAAACACTTTCAGATTCTAAGAAGATACTTGCTGAATATAATGAATGAAGGATAGATGCACATTTCAATAGGTTCTATTAAAAATTTAGATGAAACGATGAATTGGGCATTGATTGAAGTTAAATGATTTTGGATAAAGTTTCACATTAAAAACCCTGTGGAACTTGATTCCACACAATAAAGCCATTCTCAGTTTGGCTTTGGTCCATACAAAGGGAAGGGAAGCAGGTTGAAAGACTTCATATTGTTTGTTCCACATTCAGTGCCACAGTTGCCAGTAAGATTAAGCCAAATTGAATCAAGTTTTCCCAGAATCAATGATATGCTAAGTGTTTACTTGGATGTGGAGTGAAGTTAATTGAGAAAAGTGTAGCCCTGGGAGTAAAGCTTACACTGTCATTAGACCGAGGCCTGGTGCCATAACCAAGTTCAGCATTCTAAAATCGCTGTGCTTGTTTAATAAAACTCTCACATACATACAGCCAGGAAACAGGTGAGCAAAATTAAAATCACAAATTTGAGTCCTTCTGTGGGTGGGTGGGGAGATACTCATAACAGTAGTGTTATTCCAAGCTAGCTTTAACTGAGGTCATCCTTGGTGGTATATTCAAGCACTTATTTTTTATATACAGTAATTGTAAGAAAGATAATGTGATCTAATTTACTCCAAGGAGATTTTGATTAAATAAGATAGGCATTCACCCTAATATGATTTTAGGTAACTATCTGTAAAATAAAAATTACTGCTTACTGTCAGCTGCCCATTTTAGTTATTGTATTTCTATGACACAAACAACGCAATACACCAGTTACAGATCATTCTAATTTTCCATTTTTACCTAAAGATTGGAAAATAGATAAAGAATACACAATTTGCACATACAGTATATAGCACTTTTCACAATATCCAAATATCACTTTGCAACCCCTGAAGTATTGTATTTATTGTAATGCAGAACAGCCAAATATTGCAGAGCAAGATTCCAGGAAGAGCATACCTCTGGATCACTTTAATTAGAATATGATTTTCTTTCACTATCAAATTAAGACTAAGTCAAAATACTACATGTAATGAATTTACAACATTAAAAGTAAGGAGATAATGTAATTAGGCATGTAATTTCTGGATGGGATTCGGTACTCTGCAATCAAACATTTTATTTGAAGCATATGATGAAAGCTGTATTGATTACTTTAATAGAATTCATGTTATTCCGTAATTCACTGATGACAGCCAATGCTAATGTTATTTGACGGTAGTGATTGTGTGCCCTGTTATTGGGAATGAAATAAGATACGTGTTTGGCACAGATAAGTAACGTGGTTAGCCTAATGAAGGCAACACACCAAATTTATGCTGCTTTCTTGTTATGATTACAGTGGTCATCCTGGTAAGTCATATAAGTGAATGTCTTGCTGATGCACTAGGGTACCAATATCATGCATGACTATCATGAGTTCAAATGAGCATGTATAGTTTGAAGCCAACCCTCAGCCCTGGGAATAGGAAAGATAGAACTGCAACTTACTAAGGAATTTGGCATAAGAGAGGAGAACAATTTTCAAATAGTCCATGAAAACCATAAGAACATAAGACATAGGAGCAGAATTTGGCCACCCAGCCCATCGAGTCAGCTTCATCGTTCCATCATAACTGATTTCAGGTTCCACTCAACTCCATACACCTGCCTTCTCGCCATATCCTTTGATGCCCTGACTGATCAGGAAACAATCAACTTCCGTCTTAAATACATGGATGCACTTGGCCTCCACTGCAGTCTGTGGCAGAGCATTTCACAGATTCACTACTCTCTTGCTAAAAAAATCCCTCCTTACCTCTGTTCTAAAGGATCACCACTGAATTTTGAGTCTGTGCCCTTTAGTTCTGGATACCCCCACCATAAGAAGCATCCTTTCCACATCCACTCTATCTAGTCCTTTCAACATTCGGTAGGTTTCAATGAGATCCCCATGCATTCTTCTAAACTCCAGCAAGTACAGGCTCAAAACTGCCAAACCCTCCTCATTTGTTAACCCCTTCATTCCTGGAATCATCCTCGTGAACATCCTCCGGGCTCTCTCCAATGACAACATATCCTTTCTGAGATATGGGTCCCAAAATTTTGACAATACTCCAAGTGCGGCCTGATTAGTGTCTTATAAAGGCTCAGCATTATCTCCTTGCTTTTATATTCTATTGCCCATGAAATAAATGCATTTGTCATCTTTACCACAGACTCAACCTGTAAATTAACCTTCTGGGAGTCTTGCACGAGGACTCCTAAGTCCCTCTGCACCTCTGATGTTTGAATCTTCTCCCACTATTGTTCATTTTACTGAAATGCATTACAATATTTCACTGTAATTGATTGGCCATGTTTTTCCTCATTCTTCCAATTTGTCTAAGTTCTGCTGCAATTGCATTGCTTCCTCAGCATTACCTACCCCTCCACCTATCTTCACATTGTTGTGTTCTTATTTTTATACGTACTGTGGGTTAACAATAAAGTATCATATTCTGGAAGAATTAGAAATTTTATTTACAGCAACAAAACCAAACCACGTTTTTACCAAGCCATGTTCCAGATCATTCAAACATTTCTGTGCATGCTGAGAACTCTCTCCAATCACGTTCTGACATGTCATATCACCACATCTTCCTTTCCTTAAAAAGAAAAACAATTAGCAACGTTAACCAGAACAAATGCACAATTTAACATGTTTCTATCAGTCTCTCTGGGTGTTTACGAACACGAATAGACCTTCTAAGTGGTTCACACAGTTAGTGTGTTTCGTTGTTATTTCCATGTTTTGTCTGGTCTGCATCAGTTAACTGAAACTCTGTAGTTGGGTCTTTCGTAAGGTCTTTGCGATTTCTTCTCAACACTGCTCTTTCTTCTGTTTGGACCATGTATGATCTGGGTTATACTTCAAGTACTGTAGCTTTCTGTGTTCATGTGCTCATTTTGTCTTGTATCCTTACTTCATCTCCTTGATGTAGTTTAGGTAATGGACGAGAACATCTGTCAAAATATGTTTTCTGCTTTGCTTTGTGTTCATCTTTCCATCTTCTCACTTAACTCACTCTGTTCTCAGAAGGCTCTCATCTATTGGCAGATTAGATCTCAAACGGTGTCCCATCAAGAGCTGAGCAGGTGAAAATCCACATTCAAGTGGAGTACTGCGATAGGCTAACAAAGCTTTATAAAAATCACCTCCACTATCTTTTGCTTTGTGCATCAGTTTCTTGATAATTCCTACCGCCTTCTCAACTAATCCATTGGACTGAAGGAAAAATGGACTAGATGTTGTATGAACAAAGCCCCATTCATGAGCAAAATGTCTCATGCATTCACCATTGAATTGTGGACCATTGTCTGTGAAAACTTCATCTGGTACACCATGTCCGGAAAAAAACTGATTTCATGCATGTAATTACATTCTCTGCAGTTGTTCTGCTCAAACCACACATTCAGGATACAATGAGTAGCAATCTGTTATTAATAGATAATCTTTGTTGTCAGTTACAAAAAGATCAATGCCTACCTTCTGATAAGGTCTCTGAGGACTAGGATGTGGATGCAGTGGCTCCTTAGGGTTGCTAGGTTGATATTTAAGGCATATTTGACAAGAAGACATCAATTCTGCAATTTCTTGATTCATCCTGGGCCAAAACATCACTTCTTGCACCCTTCTCTTACATTTTTCAATACCTAGTTGGCCTTCATGAATTTTCCCAAAGATTTCTTTTCTGAGACTGTTAGGAATCACAATTCTGCTACCTTTGTACAATATCCCATCCACAACAGAAAGTTCTGATCTGTGGTTCTCATATTCTTGTACTTCTGAGGTACAGTCATGCTTATTATTTGCACATCCAACCATCACCACTTGTATTACCTGACTGAGAATTTTGTCCTTCTCTGTCTCAAGACGCAGCAGTTCCAACTTTTCAGCAGAAACAGGTACAGCCTCTATAATCATAACAACAAAAGCCTGGACATCAACAACATCCCTGTGACTGTATTTTGTTGTTGGAGCCACAGCCCTGGTAAGTGTGTCAGCCGTGTACATGAATTTTGCAGGTGTGTATGACACATTCAATGCATACCTTTGCAATTTGATCATCATTCGCTGAACTTGCAAAGGACAGTCACTTAAAGGTTTGCGAAACAATGCAATCAGAGGCTTATGCTCAGTTTCAACATCAATAGATTGCCTTGACACAAACTGATGAAATCTCTTACAAGCAAACATAATGCTGAGCAATTCTTTTTCAATTTGGGCATACCTCGTTTCTGGATCAGATAATGAACGAGGTGCATATGTCACTGGTAGCCATTCCTGATCATGTTTCTGGAGCAATACTGCCCCTAAGCCTGCTTCAGATGCATCACATGAGATTTCGATGGGTCCCTCAACATCATAGAATTTCAACACAGGTTCTTTAGTGAGCACTTTCTTGAGATTTTGCCATGCCTTCTCCTGTTCATGATTCCAGCTCCATTCATTTTTCTTTTCTGCTAGCTGCCTCAATGGAGCAAGCTGTTCCGAAAGATTGGGTATGAATTTTCCCATGTAGTTGACCATTCCCATGAACCTTTGAACATCCTTTTTACATTGCAATCTTGATATGTTCTCAATAGCAGAAACCTTCAATGGATCAGGACGCACACCCTCCTTGCTGATGATATCACCCACAGAGGTAAGTTCAGTCACTCCTAGCTGACATTTGACTTTATTCAACTTCAGGTTTGCCTTGCGTGTTGCCTCAAAGACTTGACTGAGTCTGGCGTCATGCTCTTGTTTAGTTGATCCCCAAATAATAATATCATCCATAGAAGTATCCACGCCCTCAATGTGCTCATTTAGTATGTGAATGGTTTTATGGTACACTTCAGGAGCTGATGCAATTCCAAATGGAACCCGATGAAAATGGTATCTGGCAAAAGGAGTGTTAAAGGTACACAACTTTGAACTCTGTTCATCTAGCTTAAGTTGCCAGAATCCAGAGGATACATCTAATTTACTAAAGTTCTTTGGCATTAGCAAACTGTGACATAATTTCTTCACGAGTAGGCAATTTGAAACACTTTCTTTTAATGACTCAATTCAAGTCTCTTGGATCTAAGCAAATCCTCAGTTTTCCATTTTTCTTATCAACAATGACAAGCGAATTGACCCATTCAGACGGTTCATCAATTTTTTTGTGACTCCTAGCCGTTCCATTCCGTCAAGCTCTGTTTTCAGCTGATGACGCAATGCAAAAAGTACTTTTCTACATAGATGTACTTTGGGTTGCACTGTGTTGTCAATTTTAAACATGTGCTGTCCTGGAAGACAACCAAGCCCCTTGAACAAGTCCTCATACTCTTTCATCAAGTCACTGTATTCTGACTCTGTGTCACTATCCTGAACTAATACTCTTTTCATCAAATTCACTCTCTCACAAGCAGATAGACCCAGTATTGGTTGTACATTCTTTGGCACCACCACAAATGAAAGCATGTGCACAATATGCACAATATTTTTGTGTGATACTTTTGCCACACATGTTCCTTTAACTGGAATGTCTGCACCTGAATACCCAGTCACTGTAATATTTGTCTTATGTAACTTTGGTCTTGGGTTTAATGCACTGAACTCAGATTCTGCAAGAACATTTACTTGTGCTCCAGTATCAAGTTTAAACAGAATATTGTTTTGGTTCACTTGTAATGGAATAGTCCAGCCATTTTTACTTCATTTGTTTTCACAAAGCACATCCATATAAAGCTCCTCAAGTTCATTTCCAAGCATTGCATTTACTTGTTTTATTTTCTGTCTACTTCTGCAACAGCGTGAAAAATGATGACTCTTACTGCAGTCGTTGCACATTTTCCCGTACGTTGGACATTGTTTAGGCCGGTAGCACTGCCCACAGCGATCACATAGCTTTTTTCTCTCAGATGACGTCTTGCTCACTATCAGTTTTGTTGTCATTTTATTATTTTTTCTAATATGCTCGAACTTCCTCACAGAATCTACGCAGCTCTTAATGAAAAGCTCTTTAGCCTGTGACATCATGGTTTCTGAAGCTTTGCAGAGCATTAAAGCTTTTTCCAAATCTAAATCTTGTTCTCCTAACAGTCTTTCTCTCAGACCATCACCCCGAATGCCATAAACAATTCTGTCTTTAATGAGATTCTGTCAGTTCTCCAAACTCGCATGTTTTACTATGGTGTCTCAACTCCGTAACATATTGATCAATTGTTTCAGCAGCTCTCTGTGCACATATAAAAAAATTATGCCTTTCGTATGTCAAACTATGCTTCGGTATACAAAATGCTTTAAATTTGTCCATTATCGATTCCAATTTTAAACTATCTCCATCTTCAAAAATAAAGTGATTATATACCTCAATTGCGTTGTCACCTATTACATAGAGTAGGAGCGTAGCTTTCGTTTTTTCTGGTTTTCTAACAGCTTTGATCGCCGATAAATAAATTTCAAAACGTTGCTTGAATTTTCTCCAGTTATCAGCTACGTCTCCAGTCAGCTGAAGTGTCAGTGAAGGTTGTAAATTCTCCAGTTTTAAAACTCTTAGCAAACACCAAAACAGTTTGAACTCTTTTTTCTTCGATTATCTTTGTTTCTCCCATGTTAGCGAATGTATTATTCTTCCAGACTGACTTCTGACACCATGTTGTGTTCTTATTTTTATACGTACCATGGGTTAACAATAAAGAATCATATTCTGGAAGAATTAGGACTTTTATTTACAGCAACAAAACCAAACCACGTTTTTACCCAGCCATGTTCCAGATCATTCTAACATTTCTGCGCATGCTCAGAACTCTCTCCAATCACATTCTGACATGCCATATCACCACATCATCTGCAAACTTTGTCACAACGCCATCAATTCCATTATCTAAATCACTGACAAACAATATGAAAAGTAGCAGTCTCAATACTGACCCCAAGAGAGACCACTAGTCACTGGCAGCCAACCAGAAAAGGCCCCTTTTATTCCCACTCACTGCCTTCTGCCTGTCAGCCATTCCACTATCCATGTCAATATCTTTCCTGTAACAATGTCATAGGATTTTATCTTGTTAAACAGCCTCATGTGTGGCACCTTAACAAACACCTTCTGAAAATCTGAGTAAATGACATCCTCTGCCTCTCCTTTGTCCATCCTGCTTGTTACTTCCTCGAAGAACTCTTAACAGATTTGTCAGGCAAGATTTCCCTTCGCAGAAACCATACTGACTTTGGCTTATTTTATAACTAGTCTCCAAGTACATCGAAACCTCAACCCTAATAACAGACTCCAACACTTTCCCAACCACTGAGGTTATGCTAACTAGCCTATAATTTCCTTTCTTTTGCCTTCCTCCCTTCTTAAAGAGTGCAGTGACATTTGCAATCTTCCTGTCCTCTGGGACCATGCCAGATTCAAGTAACTCTTGAAAGATCATGACCAATGCATCCGTTATCTTTAAAGCAACTTCTCTCAGGACTCTGGGATGTAGTCCATCTGGTCCAGGTGACTTATGCACCTTAAGACCTTTCAGTTTGCCTCGCACCTTTTCATTTGTAATAGCAATGGCACTTGCTCCTGCTCCCTTACACTCAAGGAAGTCTGGCACACTGCTAGTGTCTTCCACAGTGAAGTCTGATGCAAAGTACCCATTAACTTCATCTGCTATTTCTTTGTCACCAGCATCATTTTCCAGTGGTCCAATATCAACTCTCACCTCCATTTTACTCTTTATATAACTGAAAAAAAGGTTTGGTATCCAGCTTTACATTGTTGGCTAGTCTGTCCCTATATTTCATCTTTTTTCTTATAGATTGTTTAGTCGCCAGAATAGACCAGTATAGAGATTCTACAGAAATCTGTGGATACCGCAGATGCAAAGTCAGAAGGCAGTGAGTGAAGGAAATTGTGGAGGCGAGAGCCATAAATTTAGACCCAGGTCTTGGATTCAATGCCATAAGGAGTTTAATGCAGTCAGGGTCATCGAGCACTTCTTCAAGTGCCTTATCTTATGACTGCCCCACAGGCCTCACATTCAGTTGTCTTTTCCAGCTGCTAAAGCTGCCATGCAAACTGACTTTCAAAAACATTCAATCATATTCCAGAACTATATAAAGTTTTAGAGGAATTGTTAAAAGCTTATACCAAAATTTGAACACTGAATAAAACTATATAAAGTTTTAGAGGAATTGTTAAAAGCTTATACCAAAACTAGAACACTGAATAAAACTAGCTTAATTTTTTTCAATTAGATAACACATGGAAAAGGGAGAGGATACATCGCAGATAGGAGACCACCCTATTGGTTGCTATGGGGACACAATTGGTTGCTATGGAGAAACTCAATGGGTCAGGCAGCAGCAGTGGCATGAAATGGACAGTCAACATCTCAGGTTGAGACTTCTCATCAGGATTCTTGCAGATGCTGGAACCTGGAGGAGAAAAGAAGCCACTGGAGGAACTGAGATGAAACACCTCAACCTATAATGTTGATTGTCTATTTCTGTCTACGGAATCTGGTCGACCTGCTGAGTTCCTTCAGTAGCTCTTTTTTTTCTTTTCCCTGCTTTAATTTAATGTTGATTTGAGACTTAACTCCTCCAAGATATTTGATAACAATGTTCAGCAAAGTGGTTGTAGCAGCAGTTAGGGCTTGTGCCTCACATCTCCAGCAAACTGAGTGCAATCCTGACTTTAGACATTGTCTCTGTGTAGTTTGTACCTTCTCCCTGCCACTGCATAGGCTTCCCCTCAGTGCTTTAGTTTTCCACCACATACAAACGACATCTTGATTGGTAGGTTAATTGTCAAAACAGTACTCCATGCAAGTACTGTTACAACAGTCGCAGAAAGAGAGGTAGATGCGCAACAAAACATATGTCAAATTAGTTCAAAATACTTGGTTAAAAATGAAACATGGGATCTACAGCACAGAAAGAGACTATTTGACTCATTGCATTTAGTCTGGACCTTTGTAAAGAGCATGTAATTCACTCCACTCTTGCTGGAGATGTGAGGCACGAGCCCGAACTGCTGCTACAACCACTTTGCTGAACATTGTTATCAAATATCCTGGAGGAGTTAAGTCTCAAATCAACATTAAATTAAAGCAGGGAAAAGAAAAAAAAAGTAAAAAAAGAAAAAAATAGTAATGCATATCTACTCATTCTCTTTAAGTAAAATGCTTGAAAGGAGTAACAGTTTGATTCATTAGTGACCTGTAACATAACCTCCTTGTTCCAAAAAAAAAAAACACATTATCTTATTCTTAAGCACTCTTCTCCTTCATTACTAGCTTTGGAATATTTCCCATTTTAAAATGCATTCAAGCTATTATGTCAGAATAACTCAGTGGGAAATCTGCTTCTTGTGTTTATCTGCAGTGACAGTTGTACCTGTAGGTGGCACTGTGATATATTTGTTTCAATGCATGAAATCACAATGTTGTCAGTAAGTCATCCATACAATACTGTCAGGTAAAATCAGTAGCGTAATTTTAAGTGTAACTACAGACCCAACGATGTTCAGCTGCATTGTGCATTTTGTCAATTCATTAGCTTTTCAGTTACAATAATAACTTATGAAATTCAGTTGGACAGGTACCTGGATTGGAAAGGCTTAGAAGGTTATGGGCTAAATGCAGGCAAATGGCATCTTGTATTGCATGGAACATAGGGCTGAAGGACCCATTTCTGTGCTGTATGACTCAGATTCTAACTTTGTTAGCAAATTAATAAATCAAATCAAATCAAAATCAAATCAATTGGAGTTTAATTATCATTCAAAAAATATGTAGCCAAATGAGACAATGTTCCTCTGGGTGCAAAAAATTCAAAATAACAAGCAAACATTAAAAAATGAGTAACATAATTAAAAATATCTATCAAAAAAGCATATACGCTTGAAAGGAATGCCAAGAAACATATATAGTTCAAGAACCAGGAACGATGAACTTAAGTTTATTTAATTTTTTCATTTTCTTCCCAATCACATTTTCTTCCTTCGAATTTCTCTCTGTATCTCATTTACATTCTCTCTTTCTCTCTCTCTCTCTTCTCCATGACCTTTATGTCCTTTCCTCTTCTGCTACTCAGTTCTGCATTTACACCTTTTACTGCCACTTTTCAGGTACACACTTCTCCAGATACCTTCTGAAATTCTTATTTACTTTTGAAGGACTCAACCAAACAATGTGTCTTAGCTTTTTAAAATAGATACCATTCCATTGAGGTTAATATTAAATGTTTTTAATATTAAATGTCACATTCATCAATGGTACAGGAAAGTTTCTAAAGTACAATTCTTTACATTGTACACCAACTTGGGCATTCAATAGATGGTATTTACTGGCATGGTTTTGGAGAAGGCATTTGCACTGAATGCTGTAATGAAAAGGACCCAATGAAGATACTTGTTTTCTGGCTCCACAGGTGCTGCCTGGCTTCCTGCATATTTCCAGAAATGTTTGTTTTTACTGTAGATTTCCAACATCTGCAGTTTTTTGCTGTCCAATGGAAACATATCATATTATGTTTCTTATTCTGTTCCAACATCTTAGAAAAGAATAAGAAACACCATATGATGTTGAGACAACAGAGGCTTATGGAGAAGATAAGTTATAAGCCGTGTCTCCCCTCTCTTATCATGGGAAATGTGAGATCGCTGGGGAATAAAATCGACGAACTGACGGCGCTTGTCAGGAGTCAGAGAACATTTTGGGAGAGCAGTGTCATGTGCTTTATTGAGACGTGGCTGCACGAGGACATACCCGATCAAAGTGTTTCCATAGAGGGCTTCCAGACTGTTCGAGCTGACCGGAATTGCACTGAGAGCGGTAAGTGTAAAGGAGGGGGGCTGGCAGTTCTGGTAAATAACAGATGATGCAATCCTGGGCATATTACGATCAAGGAACGGATCTGTAGCCCGGATATTGAACTTTTTGCTGTTGGACTCCGGCCATATTACTTGCCAAGGGAAATCTCGCATGCAATTGTCGTTGCTGTGTACATCCCTCCCTCTGCCAACCTGACGTCGGCGTGTAACATCATTTACACCGTCATAGCCAGGTTACAAACCCAGCACCCGAGTGCCCTCATTACCATCTCGGGTGACTTCAACCAGGTTACCATGGCTAGAACACTGCCCAACTTCACGCAGTATGTGAGCTGTACAACCAGAGGGGAGAGGACTCTGGATTTGATGTACGCTAATGTTAAGGATGCATACAGCTCCTCTCCCCTCCCCACACTGGGAAGGTCAGATCACAACCTGGTGCATCTAAAGCCCTGCTACATGCCTCTGGTGAAGAGTAAACCTGCAACCTCGAGGACAGTGAGAAAATGGTTGGAGGAGGCTTATGAGGCGCTCCAGGGTTGTTTTGAGGTGACAGACTGGCAGGCACTCTGTGAGCCACATGGAGAGGATATTGATGGGCTCACAGAATGCATCACTGATTACATCAACTTCTGTGTGGACTGCAATGTTCCGACAAGAACTGTCCTTTGTTATTCAAATAACAAGCCATGGGTGACAAAGGACATTAAGGACATCCTGAACGCTAAAAAGAGGGTGTTTAGAGATGGAAATAGGGAGGAGCTGAGGGCAATACAGAGGGACCTGAAAGCCAGGATCAGGGAGACTAAAGACAGGTACCGGAGGAAGCTTGAGTGGAAACTCCAGCAGAACAACATGAGAGAGGTCTGGAGGGGGATGAGGACCATCACTGAGTTCCGACAAACTAGCAACAGAGGAGCTGAGGGCAGTGTGGACAGGGCCAACGAACTTAACCTGTTCTTTAACAGATTTGACATTGTGACCCCTACCCATCCCCCACATGAGACATCTGTTGTCGGCCCCCAATCAACACATATTCCACTGTCCCCTCCTACCCCTCCTCACAGTCCCCCACCCTGCTCTCATGACTATAACCCTTTCCCACATGAAACAACCATGGTGGGCTTCACGGCTGAACAGGTGAGAAGACAGCTGAAACATCTCAACCCAAGCAAGGCTGCAGGACCGGATGGTGTCAGTACCAGGGTGCTCAAAGCCCGTGCCCCTCAGCTATGTGGAGTACTTCGCCATGTATTCAACCTGAGCCTGAGTCTCCGGAAGGTTCCTGTGCTGTAGAAAGCGTCCTGCCTCGTCCCTGTGCCGAAGACGCCGCGCCCCAGCGGCCTCAATGACTACAGACCGGTGGCATTGACCTCCCACATCATGAAGACCCTGGAGAGACTTGTTCTGGAGCTGCTCCGGCCTATGGTCAGGCCACACTTAGATCCCCTCCAGTTCGCCTACCAGCCCCGACTAGGAGTTGAGGATGCCATCGTCTACCTGCTGAACCGTGTCTACGCCCACCTGGACAAGCCAGCGAGTACTGTGAGGGTCATGTTTTTTGACTTCTCCAGTGTGTTCAAAACCATCCGCCCTGCTCTGCTGGGGGAGAAGCTGACAGCGATGCAGGTGGATGCTTCCCTGGTGTCATGGATTCTTGATTACCTGACTGGCAGACCACAGTACATGTGCTTGCAGACAGAGTGATCAGCAGCACTGGGGCTCCACAGGGGACTGTCTTGTCTCCCTTTCTCTTCACCATTTACACCTCGGACTTCAACTACTGCACAGAGTCTTGTCATCTTCAGAAGTTTTCGGATGACTCTGCCATAGTTGGATGCATCAGCAAGGGAGATGAGGCTGAGTACAGGGCTACGGTAGGAAACTTTGTCACATGGTGTGAGCAGAATTATCTGCAGCTTAATGTGACAAAGACTAAGGAGCTGGTGATAGACCTGAGGAGGGCTAAGGCACCAATGACCCTTGTTTCCATCCAGGGGGTCAGTGTGGACATGGTGGAGGATTACAAATACCTGGGGATACAAATTGACAATAAACTGGACTAGTCAAAGAACACTGAGGCTGTCTACAAGAAGGGTCAGAGCCGTCTCTACTTCCTGAGGAGACTGAGGTCCTTTAACGTCTGCTGGACGATGCTGAGGATGTTCTACGAGTCTGTGGTGGCCAGTGCTATCATGTTTGCTGTTGTGTGCTGGGGCAGCAGGCTGAGGGTAGCAGACACTAACAGAATTAACAAACTTATTCGTAAGGCCAGTGATGTTGTGGGGATGGAACTAGACTCTCTCACGGTGGTGTCTGAAAAGAGGATGCTGTCTAAGTTGCATGCCATCTTGGTCAATGTCTCCCATCCACTACATAATGTACTGGGTGGGCACAGGAGTACATTCAGCCAGAGACTCATTCCACCGAGATGCAGCACAGAGCATCATAGGAAGTCATTCCTGCCTGTGGCCATCAAACTTTACAACTCCTCCCTTGGAGGGTCAGACACCCTGTGCCGATGGCTGGTTCTGGACTTATTTCATAATTTACTGGCATAATTTACATATTACTATTTAACTATTTATGGGTCTATTACTATTTATTATTTATGGTGCAACTGTAATGAAAACCAATTTCCCCCTCGGATCAATAAAGTATGACTATGACTATGACTACTATGACCTTTAAATGTCCATATTGGAGAGTGATAATTAAAGCATTATTGTAAATAAACAAATCTCTTTCTCTAGCTGTGAAGAACAAGAGGATAAAATGTGAGAGAATAGGACCAATTAAGTGTGACAGTAGAAAAGCCTGTATGGAACTGAACGAGATAGCAGAAGTACTTAATGAATACTTTCCTTCAGTTTTCATGATGGAAAAGGATCTTGGCAATTGTAGGGATGACTTACAGTGAATTGAAAAGCTTGAGCATATAGACATGAAGAAAGAGGATGTGCTAGAGCTTTTGGAAAGCATCAATTTGGATAAGTCTCCAGGACCAGACGAGATGTACCCCAGACTACTGTGGGAGGCGAAGGAGGAGATTGCTGAGTCTCTGGCAATGATCTTTGCATCATCAATAGGGACAGGAGAGGTTCCAGAGGATTGGAGGGTTGCAGCTGTTGTTCCCTTATTCAAGAAAGGGAGTAGAGATAGCCCAGGAAATTACAGACCACTGAGTCTTACTTCAGTATTTGGTAAGTTGATGGAAAAGATTCTGAGAGGCAGGATTTATGAACATTTAGAGAGGCATAATATATTTAGGAATAGTCGGCATGGTTTTGTCAAAGCCACATCCTGACTTATGAGCCTGATTGAATTTTTTGAGTATGTGACTAAACACATTGATGAAGGTAGAGCAGTAGATGTAGTGCATATGGATTTCAGCAAGGCATTTGATAAGGTACCCCATAAAAGATTTATTGAGAAAATAAGAAGGCAAGGGATCCAAGGGGACATTGCTTTGTGGATCCAGAATTGGCTTGCCTACAGAAGGCAAAGAGTGGCTGTAGATGGGTCATATTCTGCATGGAGGTCTGTGACCAATGGTGTGCCTCAGGGATCTATTCTGGGACCCTTTCTCTTCGTAATTTTTATAAATGACCTGTATGAGGAAGTGGAGAGACGGGTTAGTAAATCTGCCGATGACACAGAGGTTGGGGGTGTTGTGGATAGTGTGGAGAGTGGTCAGAGGTTACAGCCGGACATCACTAGGATGCAAAACTGGGCTGAGAAGTTGCAGATGGCGATCAACCCAGATAAGTGTGAGGTGGGTTCATTTTGGTAGGTCAAATATGATGGCAGAATATACTATTAGTGGTAAGACTCTTGGCAGTGTGGAGGATCAGAGGGATCTTGGGGTCCGAGTCCACAGGACACTCAAAGCTGCTGTGTGGGTTGACTCTGTGGTTAAGAAAGCGTACGGTACATTGGCCTTCATCAACCATGGAATTGAGTTCAAGAGCCGAGAGGTAATGTTACAGCTATATAGGACCCTGGTCAGATCCCACTTGGTGTACTGTGCTCAGTTCTGGTCACCTCCCTATAGGAAGGATGTGGAAACCACAGAAAGGGTGCAGAGGAGATTTACAAGGATGTTGCCTGGATTGGGGAGCATGCCTTATGAAGACAGGTTGAGTGAACTCGGCCTTTGGAGCGGTAGAGTATGAGAGGTGACCTAATAGAAGTATATAAGATGTTGAGAGGCATTGATCGTGTGGATAGTCAAAGGCTTTTTCCCAGGGCTTAAATGGCTAGCACAAGAGGGCACAGTTTTAAGGTGCTTGGAAGTAGATACAGAGGAGATGTCAGGGGTAAAGTTTTTATGCAGAGAGTGGTGAGTGCGTGGAATGGGCTGCCAGTGACGGTGGTGGAGGCAGATACAATAGGGTCTTTTAAGAGACTCTTGGATTGGAACATGGAACATGTAGCTTAGAAAAATACAGGGCTCTGGGTAATCCTAGGTAATTTATAAAGTAAGTACATGTTCGGCATAGCATTGTGGGCTGAAGGACCTGTATTGTGCTGTAGGTTTTTTATGTTTACTGACATAGTAAACTGTTGTATCAGCATACTGTTTACATGAGATAAGAAATGAGGTCTAGTTAGGGCTCAAGGTTGTGTTTTGATGAAGGATGTAATGATATTCTCAGTAAACTTATCAATATTTAACCCCCACTCAACATCAGTGAAGCAGATCATCCCATTATTGCCATATTACTGGTTTTGGAAGCTTATTTTATGTAATTTTAACAGCCTCTGTATAAATCTCTAACTATTTAATGTTTATATCAATTAAGAGATTGCTGACAATAGTTCAAGCTTATACTTGTAGTCACAGGTTTTGCTTCAAAGATATGAGAATTAAATTCATCGAACACTTGTTTATTATTTTGTTAATGTATGCCATTACAACTTAGAAACATAGAAAACCTACAGAACAATACAGGCCTCTTGGCTCACATTGTTGTGTGTGGAACATGTACTAACTTTAGAAATTACCTCAGGTTACCCAAAAACTTCTATTTTTCTAAGCTCCATGTACCTATCCATGTGAAATCTTTTTGCATTTTGCATCTTTGCAAACTACCTCCTTTCATCAGATTTAACCTGATGAGAACAATTTTTTTAATATATCAATTTTCCAGTGGGAATATACAGTTGAAAACCAATTTCTTGCCTACACACAGTGAAAGGAAAATAAAATACTGAACAAATAGCTGGCAATTCCTTAAATATTATAAAGATAAAAAGTCATAGCATTTGATTTATATTATTTAAACTGTATTTTAAAGTAATAAATAAAAAATAGTTCAGCTTCTTTATTAAATTTTGCAAACCACTCCATCTGGTTGAAAAATATCTTTCGGGCTCCCAGCTTTCTAAGCTTTGAAATAAGTGATATGTGATGAATTTGGCAGATAGAACTCTAACACGTTGGACACTGAGTCCCAGGCTCACATTTTTCAATCTGGTCTACCAATCAATGAATTTCTGTCTGCTACAGACAAGGAGGCAATGAAGAGTTGAGGAAATACTAGTGGCTGAATACAAGGATACCAGTAAAAGTACTGATAGTGGGAGGAATGTACAATGTAGGCTGCTTTTGGCCTGCAGCAAACATACGTAAGGTCAAAAGATATTCAGAAAAGGAGAGTGGAATCTTAAACTATAATGTTTGAGAATTAGAACTACCACATGTATGGAAGTTTTGTGGTTCTAACTCTAAAACTCATTGATGCCCATGTGGTGGCCTTCCTATTCCCTTCTGGTTTTATGCCCTGCAGGTCCACCTGCTCATCACTCATAATTTATGCTTTCACTAACGATTTTTTTCCAGCAACTCACCACATAACCTTCAACATCTTTGTCCACTGACCTTTTAATGACACTGGTGTTCTTGTACAGTGAGTGATGCTAGCTTCTGTGAGGGCTTTAGTGTAGGTCTGGTCCTGCTTCGTGATCCAGAACAAGAGACTAAGAGCATCATTAGAATTCTTGTGATAGGTCACAAGAATTGACTCTCTGCTTCTCATGGAAGCCCACATTATAGCATTGCCTCATGAATGAATGGCAAAAGAAAGCATGAAAATGTTAAGTTTGATACTAGCCAATAGATTGGAAGAGACCTTCAATTTTCCCATTTCCCACTTTTGCACTTCCTTCCACACTACTGTATTCACTGTCCTTTTATAACAGCAGAACTGAAGCCTTTCTTGTGGTTGGTTGCATATAATTATCTTCTGCAAGCAGTTTGACTCAAAACAAGTTAGGTCAAGAAATGTAAGAAAAACTGGATCAGTTAGTCTTCATTTTCACATGCAAATCAAGCTTGGCAGATGTTTTACCCAGACTAGATCATGCTAGGTAAGATTGTGCCCATAATGAAGTTTCCATGGGAAATTTCTGTTTAGTGCATCAGAAGTTTTTCTAGTGTTGGTCCATGAACCTAATGATCTCAAAATTCAAGTGCTTCACTTTTCCTCCATTGCCATCATAACCTGGAGTTTTTGGGGTGTAACCTATGACATATAATGTATAATAACATTAAAATAGGAACATGTTCTGCCTTTAGCGGGATCTGCAGCAATGCCAGCATCTAACACATCAGTGCCAATTTTCTCTGCAAAATTTCTTCTAAATGAGGACATGTTTCATCACTGCTATCATAGTCAGAATAATTTATAACAGAATAATTAAATAATATAAATATCAGAAATCATTATATTATTTCAGTAAAATTACACAACCTATAAGGTCCTGGTGGGACTGCACCTGGAATATTGTGTATGTCTGGTCTTCCTACCTAAGGAAGGACACACTTGCAATAGAGGGAGTGCAGCCAAGGTTCACCAGATTAATTCTGGGATTGCGTGCTTCTTGTACAAGAAGAGATTAAGTAGACAGGGCCTTTCCCCTTGATAGTTTAGAAGAATCACACAAAAAGTACAAAATTATCACAGGGCTTGACAGGGTTGATGCAGGAATGACATTTTTCCTGTCCCACTTGCGTAGGACCAGTAGTCATAGAAACATAGAAAACCTACAGCACAATACAGGACCTTCGGCACAACATTGTCCCTAACTTAGAAATTAATAGACTTACCCATAGCCCTGTAATTTTCTAAGCTCCATGTACCTTTCCAAAAGTCTCTTAAAAGACCTTATTGTATACAACTCCACCACCGTTGCCGGCAGCCCATTCCACACGTTCACCACCCTCTGAGTAAAAAACCTACCCCGACATCTTCTCTGTACCTACTCCACAGCACCTTAAACCTGTGTCCTCTTGTGGCAACCATTTCAGTCCTGGGAAAAAGCCTCTGACTGTCCACACATTCAATGCCTCTCATCATCTTATACACCTCTATCAGGTCGCCTCTCATCCTCCGTTGCTCCGAGGAGAAAGGGCTGAGCTCACTCAACCTATTCTCATAAGGCATGCTCCCCAATCCAGGCAACATCCTTTTAAATCTCCTCTGCACCCTTTCTATGGTTTCCCCAACCTTCCTGTCGTGAGGCGACCAGAACTGAGCACAGTACTCCAAGTGGGGTCTGACCAAGGTCCTATATAGCTGCAATATTAACTTTTGGCTCCTAAATTCAATTCCACGATTAATGAAGACCAGTATGCTGTATGCCTTCTTAACCACAGGGTCAACCGGTGCAGCTGCTTTGAGTGTCCTATGGACTCAGACCCCAAGATCCCTCTGATCCTCCACACTGCCAAGAGTCTTACCATTAGTACTATATTCTACCGTCATATTTGACCACCAAAATGAACCACTTCACACTTATCTGGGTTGAATTCCATCTGCCACTTCTCAGCCCAATTTTGCATCCTATCAATGTCCCGCTGTAGCCTCTGCCAGCCCTCCACACTATCCACAACACCCCCAACCTTTGTGTCATCAGTAAACTTACTAACCCATCCCTCTACTTCCTCATCCAGGTCATTTATAAAAATCACGAAGAGTAAGGGTCCCAGAACAGATCCCTGAGGCACACCACTGGTCACCGACCTCCATGCAGAGTATGACCAGTCTACAACCACACTTTGCCTTCTGTGGGCAAGCCAGTTCTGAATCCACAATGCAATATCCCCTTGAATCCCATGCCTCCTTACTTTCTCAATTAGCCTTGCATGGGGTACCTTATCAAATGCCTTGCAGCAATCCATATACACTACATCTACTACTCTTCCTTCATCATTGTGTATAGTCACATCCTCAAAAAATTCAATCAGGCTCGTGAGGCACGACCTGCCCTTGACAAAGAAATGCTGACTACTCCTAATCATATTATACCTCTCCAAATGTTCACAAATCCTGCCTCTCAGGATCTTCTCCATCATCTCACCAACCACTGAAGTAAGATTCACTGGTCTATAATTCCCTGCGCTATCTCTACTCCCTTTCTTGAATAAAGGAACAACATCTGTAACCCTCTAATCCTCCGGAACCTCTCCCATCCCCATTGATGATGCAAAACTCATCGCCAGAGGCTCAGCAATCTCCTTCCTCACTCCGCACAGTAGCCTGGGATACATATCATCCGGTCCCGGCAATTTATCCAACGTGATGCTTTTCAAAAAGCTCCAGCACATCCACTTTCTCAATATCTACATGCTCAAGCTTTTCATCATTCTGCTGCAAGTCAGCGCTACAATCACCAAGATCCTTTTCCATAGTGAATACATTATTCATTAAGTACCTTTGCAATTTCCTCTGGTTCCATACACAATTTCCCACTGTCACCCTTGATAGGTCCTATTTTTTCACGTCTTATCTTCTTGCTCTTCACATACTTGTAGAATGCCCTGGGATTTTCCTTAATCCTGCCCACCAAGAACCTCTCATGGCCCCTTCTGGCTCTTCTAATTTCCTTCTTTACCTGCTTCCTGTTAGCCTTATAATCTTCTGGATCACTAACGTTACCTAGCTCTCTGGACCTTTTGTAAGCTTTTCTTTTCTTCTTGACTATATTTTTTACGGCCTTTGTACACCACGGTTCCTGTACCCTACCATAACTTCCCTGTCTCATTGGAACGTACCTATGCAGAACTCCACACAAATATCCCCTG
Source organism: Mobula birostris (assembly GCF_030028105.1). Taxonomy (NCBI): domain Eukaryota; kingdom Metazoa; phylum Chordata; class Chondrichthyes; order Myliobatiformes; family Myliobatidae; genus Mobula; species Mobula birostris. The sequence goes on along the minus strand of NC_092371.1, from coordinate 206,871,406 downwards.
AACATTTGCCACATTTCTTCTGTACTTTTCCCTGAGAACATCTGCTTCCAATTTCCTGCCTGATAGCCTCATAATTTCCTTACACCAATTAAATGCTTTTCTAATTTGTCTGTTCCTATCTCTCTCCAATGCTATTGTAAAGGAGATGGTATTATGATCACATCTCCAAAATGCTCTCCCACTGAGAGATCTGACACCTGACCAGGTTCATTTCCCAATACCAAATCAAATACAGTCTCTCCTCTTGTAGGCTTATCTACATATTGTGTCAAGAAGCCTTCCTGAGCACACCAAACAAACTCCAGCCCATATAAACCCCTTTCTCTAGGGAGATGCCAATCAATATTTGGGAAATTAAAATCTCCCATCACGACAACTCTGTTATTATTACACCTTTCCAGGATCTGTTTCCCTATCTGCTCCTCGATATCCCTATTACTATTGGGCGGCCTATAAAGAACACCTAGTAAAGTTATTGACCCCGTCCTGTTCCTAACCTCCACCCACAGAGACTCCGTAGACAATCCCTCCATGACGTCCACCTTCTCTGCAGCCATGACACTATCTCTGATCAACAGTGCCACGCCCCCACCTCTTTTGCCTCCCTCCCTGTCTTTTCTGAAACATCTAAAACCCGGCACTTGAAGTAAACATTCCTGTCCCTGACTGTTCCTGTCACAGCCTGAAAATAACCAATGGGCCATCAAAGGCTAAGAAATTTCTTACTGAGTGGGTAATGATTCTTTGGAATCCTCTACCCAAGAGGACTGTAAAGGCTTAGATACTGATTATGCTCTGGGTAGAGTTTGACTGACTTTTGGTTGCTAAGGGAGTTAAGAGATATCAGGTAGTACAGAAACGTGAAACTGAAGTGGAAGGTTGGAGGTGAAACCTATTGAGTATGTCACGTGTCCAGCAGCAATGGATATGAAATTGAGTCAGGCTTTATAAACAAACAATGATATTTATTAACCTCTACTCAAAACATCGAAAAGTAAACGAACGACTAACTTAACCGGAAGTTAACAGTTAGGTGACTATATCGAACGAACAGTCAAACTTATAAACTGTTCTTAAAGAGCTCTCATCCAAGCACAGACTTAAGGTAGTAAATTCAAAAGTCCATGTGATTTATACATTTATTAAGGAAAGACTTCCCCGAAACAAAGATTTCTTTGAAGCAATGATAAATCTGTCGATCTCAGCCGAGAGATGCCTTCTCCAAAGGAATCACAAAGAAACTGACCTTTTGACTGGAGGGGCATCACTGCACAAACCTTCCCGCCCTGGCAGGGGTTTTACTCAAACACGCATGCCACAATTCCTGAACCAAGATTCAAAAAGGTTGATCATCCCCAAGAAGCTGAACGACATTAACTTTACCCAATCCTTTGAACTCGGATAACTCTGGTAATGCCTTTTCTCTCCAATACTGGACCATAAGGGAAAAATAAACCTGCAACAAACAAAAATTGACAGCGATTTTCGAATCTCCAGCACAACGTTACACTGAAAATAAAAATGAGAACTGCGTCACCATGGCGGGCTTTTTCTTTTATACCATTCCTTCTCGTGAAATCACATCACCTCACAGTCACAAGACAATTACATCATACTCAGGGGATATGTGTCTAGTAACAGAGTGGGCATGGAAGGCCAAATGGCCTACTCCTCTTGCTTCAAATATCCTTACTGTTCTTATGTTGTAGTCCCTTTCTATTTTAATAACTTACATATGAACTATGAAGTTCTAGTACTGTCATAGTGTCTCCTGTGCAGCCACAGTATGACTTCTGCAAGGCTGTTCCTTTTCCCTTTGAGTCTGCACAAATGTTTTTGATGAGGCACAGGGAGCTGTGGCTTCATACACCTGCCAAGGTCATCGGCTGTGCCGATCTGCGTGGCACAGCGAAGCCCACTGGTGCTCCCGCCCGAAGGCCTTCGGCCCGAAACAACCACTGTACTTTTTTCCAGAGATGCTGCCTGGCCTACGGAGTTCCTCCAGCATTTTGTGTGTGTTGTTCGGATTTTCAGCACCTGCAGACTTTCTCTTGTTTGTGATTTGATTACCCACTGGCAGGAAGCTGACTTGTGAGAGGGTGAGGGCCTGTTGAGCTGTCAAAGTGTTGGGATGGACAGTGGTTTTTGATGGACTCTAGGTCATGTTCTCTGAGGGCCATCTATTGCATAGTGGGTGGTGGTGGTGGGCTGCTTCTTTTGCTGGAGTAAATGGGGGGGGGTGGTGAGGGTTGATGCTTTTGCTGCACCTTGTGTATGGGAGGGGGACTTTGGAGTTCTCATGTTTTCCTGTCATTCATTCTTTGTTTTATTTTCTTTCTGTTTCATGGATGTCTGCAAAGAGTAAGGATTTCAGTTTGTATGGTGTATACATTTTCTCATATTAAATTGAACCATTGAACAAACTGGACCTACACACCAGGGAATCCAGTAGACAATGATCCACAAATCTGCCGCCACCCGGACACCCAAGGATTGTTTCAACCCCTGTATCTGCAACTGGACTGGTTGACTGGTCCTTGGGATTCACTCATTATTGCCCAGTGTTCCCATCCCACTTATTTGTCCCCAGGGCAGGGGGTGGGGTGGTTGAGTACCATAGATGGAAACAGGGCCAGACAAAACCTTAGATTCAACCTGGAAGACTTACTGAGAAACTCCAGTAGTAGCCTTAGCTTCTCAATGTTAATTGTCCTCAGGCAGTTTTCAGGTTGGCCATTAAAGCATATGACATTGGCCGAATTCAAATACTAGCACATAACCTGTGAAGGTGTCAATCATTTTTCATATTCAAATGCAGGTTAAAGTTATTGTAATACACACCTTGAGTAGAAATGCCATGAAAGTTAGTGTTTTTTTTTGCAGTAACAGCATGACACCCACTACTCTGCCTCCTCCTTTTCTGGGACTGTCCCATCAGAAGTTCTTCTCTGCTTTCTCTGCATCAAGGTATATCTGCCTGTGGTAAGTTTGGTAATTTAACATCTGGAAGTGTGTGTCCCATTGTCAGCACATAAAATCACAGGGAGAGATAGCACAGAAACAGGCTCTTCGACTGATGGATCCCACACCAATTATCCACCATTTTCACTGACACTATGATAGTTCTATTTTCTCTTCTCCCCACGTTTCTACCAACTCCAACTAGATTTGACCACACAAGGTGCAATTTACAGTGGCCCACCAAACCACCAAACCACATGCTTTCGGGATGTGTGTGGAAGTGGGAACACCTGGGAGAACCCCATGCATTCACAGAAAGATCCTAGTATTGGGACTGAGCCTGTGGCGGGGGGTGGGGGGGGAAGGCTCTGGTGATGTGAGGAAGCAGCTTAGCAGCACCACAGCACTATCCCTCTGCATGGTTCTGCACAACAGCACTGGCCAATTTCACAATATCTTGTGGAGTATGCAAGTGAGCATTAATGGCCCATATGACACAAAACTAGGACAAGGTCTTGGACAGCCAAGGGCTGATTAAGGATAGTCAGCATGGCTTTGTGCATGGTAGATCATGTTTAACGAATCTTGTAGGGTTTTTCGAGGAGATTACCAAGAAAGTAGATGAAGCAAAGGCTGTGGATGTTGTCCACATGGACGTTAGTAAGGTCTTTGACAAGGTCCCACATGGGAGGTTAGTTCAGAAGGTTCAGACACTAGGTATCCATGGAAAGGTTGTAAACTGGATTCAAAACTGGCTGTGTGGGAAAAGACAGAGTGGTAGTGGATGATTGCATCTCAGACTGGAGGCCTGTGACTCGTGGTGTGCCTCAGGGATCTGTGCTGGGACCATTGTTGTTTGTCGTCTCAATCAATGATCTAGATGATAATGTGGTAAATTGGATCAGCAAGTTTGCTGATGACACCAAGATTGGCGGCATTGTGGACAGCGAGGAAGGCTTCCAAAGCTTGCAGAGGGATCTAGACCAACTGGAAAAATGGGCCAGAAAATGGCAGATGGAATTTAATGCAGACAAGTGTGAGGTGTTTCATTTTGGAAGGACAAATCAAGGTAGGACATCCACAGTAAATGGTAGGGCACTGAGGAGTGCGGAGGAACAAAGGGATCTGAGAGTTCAGATACATAATTCCCTGAAAGTGGCCTCACGGGTAGACAGGGTTGTAAAGAAGGCTTTTGGCACCCTAGCATTCATAAATCAAAGTATTGAGTATAGGAGTTGGGATGTTATGGTGAGGTTGTATAAGACATTGGTGAAGCCAGATTTGGAGTATTGTGTGCAGTTCTGGTCACCTAACTATAGGAAGGATATCAGTAAGATTGAAAGAGTGCAGAGAAGATTTACTAGGATGTTGCTGGGTCTTCAGGAGTTGAGTTACAGGGAAAGATTGAACAGGTTAGGACTTTATTCCTTGGAGCGTACAAGAATGAGGGGGGATTTGATAGAGGTTTACAAAATTATGAGGGGTAGACAGAGTAAATGCGAGTAAGCTCTTTCCACTTAGATTAGGAGAGATAAATACGAGAGGACATGGCTTTAGAGTGAAAGGGAAAAGGTTTGGGGGAACATTAGGGGAAACTTCGCTCAGAGAGTGGTGGGAGCATGGAACGAGCTGCCATCTGATGTGGTAAATGTGGGCTTAGTCTTAAGTTTTAAAAATATATTGGATAGATACATGGATGGGAGAGGTCTGAAGGGTTATGGACTTGGTGCAGGTCAATGTGACTAGCGGAATTTGGCACAGACTAGAAAGGCCGAATGGCCTGCTTACTGTGCTGTAGTGTTTTATGGTTCTATGGTTCTATGGAAAAAGTGTGAAATTCTCAGAAAAAGGAAGTTCAAGTTTCTGACTTCATGTTTCTGGCAAGGAGTTCCAACAGCCTTGAGTGCAAATGAGAAATTCAAATACATATGGTACATAATCTTTCAACCATTGATTTAAATGGGCTGATAATCTTTTCCCATCTGTGCAGCCAGTGGGCAAGAATCCTAACAGCGATCCTGAGGTTAGGAAATTACCCCTTATGAGAAAAGATGTATGTGTGACCCAAATTCCCGGACTTGTAACCATCTTATGTAAGTGCAGTAATGAGTGAGGTCTGTTGTGTGGGCAGCATGCTTGATGTTGGTGGCTAACCACATTCAACAGTTCATAGGGCTACAATCCAGAATGTCTGAAGTGATGCATTTGAACAGCACATGAAAGCTTTAGAGTTGGATAGTGTCAGATTGGATTGCTATACTGAGCTCATGGGAAGGCAGTGCTGTTATATTATTCAAAGGGTGAGTATATTTACTGTGCTAAACATATTGGAATCTGTTTCCCTCACTTGCTGCCATGCGTGGATGAAGCAATATTTAGTCAGACAAAGCAGGTGTGATCCTTGAATTATGTGTGACCCTTACGTTGAAGTGGATTCACCATTCTCTGACACATTTCCTGACAAAGTACTTCATGGGCAGCATTGGGACATGCTGCTGTTTTGGATCTTGCTAATGCCATTCTTACATTTGCAGTTTTTAATTTCACACTGAAAATATGAATTGAAAGTGATTTAATGCTTTTTTTTTAATTTTCAAATAAATTTTTTATACGCTTTTAATGTTTTTATTTGGAAAGAAATAATAATTTTTTTGTTTAGTTGAAGACTCTTTCGAGCAAAGTGCCATATAATTAATGTTTGTTGAAAGGATTACTCACATTTTCACGAGAATTAGATTATTAAATTAGATTATGAGGACACACAGACCTCTTTTATTGTCATTTAGTAATGCATTCATTAAGAAATAATACAATATTTCCTCCGGTGTGATATCACAAAATACAGGACAGACCGAGACTGAAAAAACTAACAAAACCACATAATTATAACATATAGTTACAACAGTGCAACAACACCATAACTTGATGAAGAACAGTCCATGAGCACAGTAAAAAGTTCAAAGTCTCTGAAATGTCCCATATCTCACACAGACAGGAGAAGGAAGAAAACTCTCCCTGCCATGCCCGACCACAGTCCGACTCTGAGTTGTCTGAAAACTTCAAGTTTCCGATCAGCCCTGTGAGACCGAGTACTGAGCGCCATCTCTATCCAAACGTTTCGACCTCAATCTCGGTCACCAGCAGCAGGTAAAGCCGGGGATTTTGAGGCCTTCCCTCTGGAAGATTCCCGATCGTGCAGTAACAACAGCAGCGAACTGGTGTTTCAGAAATTTCTCCAGATGTTCCTCTGTGCTTTCACATCTGTCTCCATCAAATCAGAACTGTCCACGGCCCCTATTTAACGGAAACAATATCATTTTCATCAGAGGGCTGCGCACGCGTGATGCGCCACTCTCCCGTCCTCCCGCCGAGAAAAGTGTATAATAAAAAGATTAAAATTCCACACGTGTAAATTGACAACTTAGTTCCAGAGAAGCTGTTTAACAGTCATTAACTTTTATAATTTTATAACACAACCAAGAGTAGTCAGAGGCAATGTAAGTTCTAGAACACTGATGAAGGTGACAATATAAGCAAAACCAAAAGAAATGGCTTAAACGTTGAATAACTACTTTGTGTCTGTATTACAAAACAGGTAGAAAATACTGTGATTATATATCTCCAGAAAATGAATATTGAATCAAGGATGGGATTTATTGAAAATGAAGTTGAAGAATTAAAGAAAATAATTGCACCAACATGAGACAAATTCTATGGACCAAATGGTTCACTTGTTGATTTGAAAAGAAGCATATTAATTTTCCAATGTTCTCTTGATTTTGGAATTACTCTGAAATATTAGTGAGGGAGACATGTGAATTATATATCAGTTGGCCTAACATCTGCTATTGTGAAATTACAAATCCATAATTAAAGCTGGACAGAGCAAACACATTGAATGAGTGTCAACATGGATTTATAAAGGAGAAGTTGCACCTGACAAATATGATTGAATTTTATTTTGAAGAGGTGACTAAAGTACAGGGCAGGAAATTGTCCAAGGATGTTATTCACATGGGCTTCCAGAAGGCATTTAATGAAGTTCCTCACAAAAGAAATCTAGCTGTTGTTGAAGTTCAGGAAATTGTTTGCAAATTAGTGACATGACTAGGAAATAGGCTGAATGACAGAGGCAGAAAGGATAATGAGCAATTAATTTGTTGGATGTATGTGGTGGCATGGAAGGACTTGGCTTCAACTGTTTACCATACTTATGAGTGATTTAAAAATCAGCATATTCTAATTTTCTCATGAGCTGCATCATGAGGATGTTGAGACTAAATTACAAAAAGAATAATATTTTAGCATATAAGTTAAATGACTTTCAGTGTGGGAAAATGTGAGGTTATCCATTCTCGACCTACAACAAAGATATCATCGAATACTTCGTAAATGATGAAAAACCAGAAACTGTGTAAGCCCAGTGAGATTTGAGGATCCATACACTTGGACTACATCAGACAGAGAATTGCCAAAATATCTAATGAAATGATAGTTTTTATGTCTAAGGATTCGAATACAAGTGGTTGGAAGTGATGTAACAGGTATGAGAAGACCACATATGAAGTACTGCGTACACTCTTGGGGATCACATGTTGTGAAGGATATGAAAGCTTTCGAGGGGCCAGTACCTTGATTTATCAGGTTGATTCTTGAAGCCTGTGGTTTCAATTATAAGGAAAGATTACACAAACCAGTGTTATATTCCCTAGAAATTAGAAGCAATAATTTTATATAAGTTTTCAAGCCAAGAAGAGGAAATGATAGAAATGTAGAGAGAGTTCTCCAGCTTTTCATTGTAAATGGTCAAGGTAAAAATAAGGGAACTCTTCATCAAAAGCCAGACATTATTGGATGAATCATAAATCTGAGATCAATATATATATTTTTAAGGTGAAGTTAAAGAAGGAAAAGATGTGTTGATAACAGGGAAGGTTCAAATGAGTTCATAAACATGTAGACTAAGATCTGATTGATTTTGACAGAATACAGTAAAAATAAGCAAGCTGTTGCCAACAGAGGATGGTCAAGGATTAGTAAATACAAATTCAAAATGATGGGTTTAAGATACACTGCCAGGGCAGGCATGATGGGAATGTGAATAACATTTTGCACATAGTTATCGTGATCTGGAAGTCACTCCATGTAAGCGTGGTGGAAACAGACTATATTAAACTTTTAAGAAGGAAATTGGATAAACAGTGGAAAATGCTTCATAGGGCCTCAGCAAAAGAGCAGAGATTAGCATTAACAGGTTATGTTAGGAGAATGGCCTATAAGAGCTAACATGGACCTAATAATCCAAATGGTGCCTTTTTCGCTGTAAAAATTCTAATCTATTCTAAGTTGTTGTATTTTTAACTTCACATGAGCATTTGGAGGAGCTGCTGTATAGTTTCATCTTTAATCAATGAGTGCTGAGAATCTCATCATTATTTTTACAGCACTATTCTGGGTCATTGCTTTTTACCCTTCACCCTATTCACTACGATGCCAACTCAAAACCAGGGAGCAGAATTAGCTTCTTTATGCATTTCCTCATTTTAACAGAGAGGAAAAGGCTTATTTATGATCTTTTGACATTCACTGCAGCTTGAACTGACAGTCACAGAGAAACCAATGTACCAATAAGAATGGTTATTTCACTAGAATTTCTCCAAGTGTCCGGGAACAGGAATCTTCTTTCTGCCCAAAAGCACTCCATTGAATGTTCCCAAATTTGGCAAGTAATCCACACCTTTGAAATTCCCTGGCGATATTTGCATGTCCCAACTCAGATAAGATTTTGTCAACCATTCACAGAAAGAAGCCCGCTTCCTACAATGCTTTAGCCAGCTATTCTCCTCAGGAGAGGTGAGAGAGTGAGATGATAAGATAAGCATAGAAATAAATTGGAGGTGAAAGAGTGGGATGAGGAGAAACGTAGGAACACAGAAAATCTACAGCACAATACAGGCCCTTCGGCCCACAAAGTTGTGCTGAACATGTCCCTACCTTAGAAATTACTAGACTTACCTATAGCCTCTTATTTTACTAAGCTCCATGTATCTATCTAAAAGTTTCTTAAAAGACCCTATCACATCCACCTCCACCACCATTGCCAGCAGCCCATTCCACACACTGACCACTCTCTCAGTAAAAAACTTACCCCTGACATCTCCTCTGTACCTACTCCCCAGCACCTTAAACCTGTGTCCTCTTCTGGCAACCATTTCAGCCCTGGAAAAAGCCTCTGACTATCCACTCGATCAATGCCTCTCATTATCTTATACACCTCTATCAGGTCACCTCTCATCCTCCGTCGCTCCAAGCAGAAAAGGCCGAGTTCACTCAACCTGTTCTCATAAGGCATGCTCCCCAATCCAGACAACATCCTTGAAAATCTCCTCTGCACCCTTTCTATGGCTTTCACATCCTTCCTGTAGTGAGGCGACCAGAATTGAGCATAATACTCCAAGTGGGGTCTGACCAGGGTCCTATATAGCTGCAACATTACCTCTTGCCTCCTAAATTCAATTCCATGATTGATGAAGGCCAATACACCGTATGCCTTCTTAACTACAGAGTCAACCTGCGCAGCTGCTTTGAGCGTCCTATGGACTCAGACGCCAAGATCCCTCTGATCCTCCACACTGCCAAGAGTCTTACATTAATACTATATTCTGCCATCATATTTGACCTATCAAAATGAACCACTTCACACTTATCTGGATTGAACTCCATTTGCCACTTCTCAGCCCAGTTTTGCATCCTATCAATGTCTCGCTGTAACCTCTGACAGCCCTCCACACTATCCACAACACCTCCAACCTTTGTGTCATCAGCAAACTTACTAACCCATCCCTCCACTTCCTCATCCAGGTCAATTATAAAAATCACGAAGAGTAAGGGTCCCAGAACAGATCTCTGAGGCACACCACTGGTCACCGACCTCCATGCAGAATATGACCCGTCTACAACCACTCTTTGCCTTCTGTGGGCAAGCCAGTTCTGGACCACAAAGCAATGTCCCCTTGGATCCCATGCCTCCTTACTTTTTCAATAAGCCTTTCATGGGGTACCTTATCAAATGCCTTACTAAAATCCATATACACTACATCTACTGCTCTTCCTTCATCAATGTGTTTAGTCACAACCTCAAAAAATTTAATCAGGCTCGTGAGGCACAACCTACCCTTGACAAAGCCATGCTGACTACTCCTAATCATATTATAACTCTCCAAATGTACATAAATCCTACCTCTCAGGATCTTCTCCATCAGCTTACCAACCATTGAGATAAGCCTCACTGGTCTATAATTTCTTGGGCTATCTCTACTCCTTTTCTTGAATAAAGGAACAAAATTTGCAACCCTCTGATCCTCCAGAACCTCTCCTGTCCCCATTGATGATGCAAAGATCATTGCCAGAGGCTCAGCAATCTCCTCCCTTGCCTCCCACAATAGCCTGCGGTACATCCTATCCGATCTTGGCGACTTGATGCTTTCCGAAAGCTCCAGCACATCCTCTTTTTTAATATCTTTTTTAATATCTACATGCTCAAGCTTTTCAGTCTGCTGCAAGTCATCACTATAATCACCAAGATCCTTTTCCATAGTGAATACTGAAGTAAAGTATTCATTACGTACCTCTGCTATTTCCTCCGGTTCCATACACAATTTCCCACTGTCACACTTGATAGGTCCTATTCTTTCATGTCTTATCCTCTTGCTCTTCACATACTTGTAGAATGCATTGGTATTTTCATTAATCCTGCCTGCCAAGGCCTTCTCATGGCCTCTTCTGGCTCTCTAATTTCCTTCTTAAGCTCCTTTCTATTACCCTTATAATCTTCTAGATCTCCAACATTACCTAGCTCACTGAACCTTTTGTAAGCTTTTCTTTTATTCTTGACTAGATTTTTTACAGCCTTTGTACACCACGGTTCCTGTACCCTTCCATAACTTCCCTGTCTCATTGGAACGTACCTATACAGAACTCCACACAAATATCCCCTGAACATTTGCCACATTTCTTCCGTACTTTTCCCTGCAAGCATCTGTTTCCAATTTAAGCCTCCAATTTCCTGTCTGATAGCCTCATAATTCCCCTTACTCCAATTAAACACTTTTCTAACTTGTCTATTCCTATCTCTCACCAATGCTATTGTAAAGGAGGCAGAATTAGATTAGATTGCATTAGATTATGAGGACACACAGTCCTCTTCTATTGTCATTTAGTAATGCATGCATTAAGAAATGATACAATGTTCCTCCAATATGATATCACAGAAACACAAGACAAACCAGGACTAAAAAAAACCTGACAAAAACCACATAATTATAACATATAGTTACAACAGTGCAAAGCAATACTGTAATTTGATAAAGAACAGACCATGGGCACGGTAAAAAAAGTCTCAAAGTCTCTCGAACGTCCCATCATATCACGCAGACGGTAGAAGGAAGAGAAACACTCTTCCTGCCATGAACCTCCAGCGCCGCAAACTTTCTGATGCAGCACCCTGGAAGCACTTGACCACAGCCGACTCTTGAGTCCCTCCGAAAAATTCGAGCCTCCGACCAGCCCTCCGACACCGAGCACCGAGCATCATCTCTGCCGAGCGCTTCAACCCCAGCCCCGGCAACAGGCAATAGGCAAAGCCGAGGGTTTGGGGCCTTCCCCTCTGGAGATTCTCGATTGCACTGTATCAGCAGCAGCGAAGTGGGCATTTCAGAAGTTTCTCCAGAAGTTCCTTGGTGCTTCTCACGTCTGCCTCCATCAAATCAGGATTGTGCACGGTACCTACTTACAAATACCGATATCATTTCAGAGCGGCCGCGCGCACTGCGTCGCGCCGCCATCTTCTCCTCCCGTCCCCTTATGATCACCATCTCCAAAATGTTCTCCCATTGATACTGTTGGAGGGGATGACCGACCAGTTGTGAGCCACGGTGGCAGGGCCTCTGGCACTGAATCTGACCCGGTGGTGCAGAAGGGTGGGACGGAGAAGAGGAGAGCTGTCGTCATTGGAGACTCTATAGTCAGAGGAGCAGACAGGAGATTTTGTGGACGTGAGAAGGACACCCGCATGGTTTGTTGTCTCCCGGGTGCCAGGGTCCGGGATGTCTCTGACCCGGTGCACGACATCCTGGTACGAGAGGGAAAGCAGCCAGAAGTCGTGATACATGTTGGTACCAACGACATAGGCAGGAAGAGGGATGAGGTCCTGAAGTGTGAGTTTCAGGACCTAGACAGAAGGCTGAAGAACAGGACCTCAAGGGTGGCATTCTCAGGATTGCTGCCAGTGCTACGTGACAGTGATGGTAAGAATTGGAGGAGATGGCAGTTGAATGCGTGGCTGAGGAGTTGGTGCAGGGAGCAGGGTTTTAGATTTTTGGATCATTGGGATATCTTCTGGGGAAGGTGGGACCTGTATAGATTGGATGGGTTGCACCTGAACCCAACGGAGAGCAATATCCTTGCAGGTAGGTTTGCTAGCATGGTTCGGGAGGGTTTAAACTAATTTGCAAGGGGGATGGGGCCCAGAGCGATAGAGCAGTGAAAGAAGTGCATGGAGTAAAGCCAGATCTAACATAAAGAGAGGCTTTGAGGAAAGAGAAGCAGAATAAATGGTGTATAGTAAGTAAGGTCGAAGGGCTGAAATGTGTGTACCTCAATGCAAGAAGCATCAGAAACAAAGGTGATGAACTGAGAGCTTGGATAGATACATGGAATTATGATGTAGTGGCCATTACAGAGACTTGGCTGGCACCAGGGCAGGAATGGATTCTCATTATTCCTGGATTTCAGTGCTTTAAAAAGGATAGAGAGGGGGGAGAAGGGGAGGGGAGTGGCATTACTGGTCAGGGATACTATTACAGCTACAGAAAGGGTGGGTAATGTAGCAGGATTCTCTTTTGAGTCAGTATGGGTGGAAGTCAGGAATAGGAAGGGAGCAGTTACTCTATTGGGGGTATTCTATAGGCCCCCTGGTAGCAGCAGAGATACGAAAGAGCAGATTGTGAAGCATATTTTGGAAAGGTGCAAAAATAACAGGGTTATTATCATGGGTGACTTTAACTTCCCTAATATTGATTGGCACCTGATTAGTTCCAAGGGTTTAGATGGTGCACAGTTTGTTAAGTGGGTCCAGGATGGATTCCTGTCACAGTATGTGGACAGGCTGATTAGGGAGAATGCCATACTAGATCTAGTACTAGGTAATGAATCAGGTCAGGTCACAGATCTCTCAGTGGGTGAGCATCTGGGGGACAGTGACCACCGCTCCCTGGCCTTTAGCATTATTATGGAAATCAGCGAGGACAGGAAAACTTTTAATTGGGGAAAGGCAGATTATGAGGCTATAAGGCTAGAACTTGTGGGTGTGAATTGGGATGATGTTTTTGCAGGGAAATGTACTATGGACACGTGGTCGATGTTTAGAGATCTCTTGCGGGATGTAAGGGATAAATTTGTCCCGGTGAGGAAAATAAAGAATGGTAGGGTGAAGGAACCATGGGTGACAAGTGAGGTGGAAAATCTAGTCAGGTGGAAGAAGGCAGCATACATGAGGTTTAGGAAGCAAGGATCAGATGGGTCGATTGAGGAATATAAGGAAGCAAGAAAGGAGCTTAAGAAGGGGCTGAGAAGAGCAAGAAGGGGGCATGAGAAGGCCTTGGCGAGTAGGGTAAAGGAAAACCCCAAGGCATTCTTCAATTATGTGAAGAACAAAAGGATGACAGGAGTGAAGGTTGGACCGATTAGAGATAAAGGTGGGAAGATGTGCCTGGAAGCTGTGGAAGTGAGCGAGGTCCTCAATGAATACTTCTCTTCGGTATTCGTCAATGAGACGGAACTTGATGACGGTGAGGACAACATGAGTGAGGTTGATGTTCTGGAACATGTTGATATTAAGGGATAGGAGGTGTTGGAGTTGTTAAAATACATTAGGACGGATAAATCCCCAGGGCCTGACGGAATATTCCCCAGGCTGCTCCATGAGGTGAGGGACGAGATTGCTGAGCCTCTGGCTAGGATCTTAATGTCCTCGTTTTCCATGGGCATGGTAGCGGAGGATTGGAGGGAGGCAAATGTTGTCCCCTTGTTCAAAAAAGGTAGTAGGGATAGTCCGGGTAATTATAGACCAGTAAGCCTTACGTCTGTGGTGGGAAAGCTGTTGGAAAAGGTTCTTCGAGATAGGATCTATGGGCATTTAGAGAATCATGGTCTGATCAGGGACAGTCAGCATGGCTTTGTGAAGGGCAGATCTTGTCTAACAAGCCTGATAGAGTTCTTTGAGGAGGTGACCAGGCATATAGATGAGGGTAGTGCAGTGGATGTGATCTATATGGATTTTAGTAAGGCATTTGACAAGGTTCCACATGGTCGGCTTATTCAGAAAGTCAAAAGGCATGGGATCCAGGGAAGTTTGGCCAGGTGGATTCAGAATTGGCTTGCCTGCAAAAGGCAGAGGGTGGTGGTGGAGGGAGTACATTCAGATTGGAGGATTGTGACTAGTGGTGTCCCACAAAGATCTTTTCTGGGACCGCTACTTTTCGTGATTTTTATTAACGACCTGGATGTGGGGGTAGATGGGTGGGTTGGCAAGTTTGCAGATGACACAAAGGTTGGTGGTGTTGTAGATAGTGTAGAGGATTGTCAAAAATTGCAGAGGGACATTGATTGGATGCAGGAGTGGACTGAGAAGTGGCAGATGGAGTTCAACCCGGAGAAGTGTGAGGTGGTACACTTTGGAAGGACAAACTCCAAGGCAGAGTACAAAGTAAATGGCAGGATACTTGGTAGTGTGGAGGAGCAGAGGGATCTGGGGGTACATGTCCACAGATCCCTGAAAGTTGCCTCACAGGCAGATAGGGTAGTTAAGAAAGCTTATGGGGTGTTAGCTTTCATAAGTCGAGGGATAGTGTTTAAGAGTCACGATGTAATGATGCAGCTCTATAAAACTCTGGTTAGGCCACAACTGGAATACTGCGTCCAGTTCTGGTCGCCTCACTATAGAAAAGCTATGGAAGCATTGGAAAGGGTACAGAGGAGATTTACCAGGATGCTGCCTGGTTTAGAGAGTATGCAGTATGATCAGAGATTAAGGGAGCTTGGGCTTTACTCTTTGGAGAGAAGGAGGATGAGAGGAGACATGATAGAGGTGTACAAGATAATAAGAGGAATAGATAGAGTGGATAGCCAGCGCCTCTTCCTCAGGGCACCACTGCTCAATACAAGAGAACATGGCTTTAAGGTAAGGGGTGGGAAGTTGAAGGGGGATATTAGAGGAAGGTTTTTTACTCAGAGAGTGGTTGGTGTGTGGAATGCACTGCCTGAGTTAGTGGTGGAGGCAGATATACTCGTGAAGTTTAAAAGACTACTAGACAGGTATATGGAGGAATTTAAGGTGGGGTGTTATATGGGAGGCAGGTTTTGAGGGTCGGCACAACATTGTGGGCCGAAGGGCCTGTAATGTGCTGTACTATTCTATGTTCTATGTTCTATTGAGAGATCTGACACCTGACCAGGTTCATTTCCCAATACCAAATCAAGTACAGCCTCTCCCCTTGTAGGCTTATCTACATATTGTGTCAAGAAACCTTCCTGAACACACCTAACAAACTCCACCCCATCTAAACCCCTTGCTCTAGGGAGATGCCAATTGATATTTGGGAAATTAAAATCTCCCATCACGATAACTCTGTTATTATTACACGTTACCTTGCCGCACCTGCAGTACTACATGCATTTCTGGTCTCATTACATTCAGGAAGGATATACTGGCTTTGGAGGTGACGCAGAGGAGATTCACCAGGTTGATTCCAGAGATGAGGGGCTTTGACTATGAGGAAACATTGAGTTGCCTGGGACTGTACTCATTAGAATTCAGAAGAATGAGAGGAGATCTTATCAAAACATATTAAGCTATGAAAGGGATAGATAAGATAGAGGCAGCAAGTTTATTTCCACTAATAGGTAAGACTAGAACTGGGGACATAGCCTCAAGATTCAGGGGAGTAGATTTAGGATGGAGATGAGGAGGAACTGCTTTTCCCAGAGGGTAGTGAATCTGTCAAATTCTCTTCCTAATGAAGCAGTGGAGGCTACTTGCTGTGTACATACATCTATTGATGCTTCTGGACACATCTTCAGTGATGTTCCTGGAATCATCGGGTGTTTCGGGTCTTTCAACTTCATACAACCTCCTCCAGGTGACCCAGCCGGGGCTGATCGGACCCCAGCTTGTGTCCAAATGGCTAGCTACTTATGACTCCATGGCTCCCCTCTTTTGAGCCACAGCCATCTTGAGGCCCTCTCTGCCGCATCGGTGGTACTGCGGATTGCTCTCCTCTTCCTCTCTCCCTCGATGCCCAAAATGCTGAAGGCTCTAACTAAAGAACGGGCTATGAATCCCCTACAACCAACCTCCACTGGGAGACACCTCGCTCTCCATCCAGCCTGCTTGAAAGTTTGGATGGATTTTTGCATAATAGGAGAAATAAGGGTTATGGGGAAAAAAAGGTAGGCAGATGGAAATGAGTCCATGGTCAGATCAGCCATGATCTTGTTGAAAAGCGGAGTAGGCTCGATGGGGCAGATAGCAAACTCCTGGTCCAATTTCTTATGTTCTTATTCTTATGATTCCTTATTATTTCGCTTGTGCTCTGAAATCCAGACTTTGAGTTGACAACATTTTTTTGGACTGATGGTGGCTATAAAATAAATAGGAAAGATATGTCCCATGTGAAAAGCAGTCTGAGAAATTGATAAGATCTTAGCACCATAAGAGACAGGAGCAGAACTATGCCATTTGGTCCAATGAGTCTGCACCACCATTCCATCATGGCTGATATATTATCCCTTTCAACACCATTCTCCTGTCTTCTCCCCATCATCTTTGATGCCATTACTAGTCAAGAACCTATCAACCTCCATTTAAATTTACCTAGTGACTTGTCTCCCAGCTGTCTATGGCAATGAATTCCACAGATTCACCACCTTCCCGTGTCTTTTCACCCAAACAATTATCCATCATAAATGGAAAAATCAAAGGGAAACTTTATTAAAGGAAAACTGTGATAAATTTGTTCTACATGCAAAGGGTTTCTTCTTTTATGTTACTGCGTAGGCTAATTAAAATGGCTTCTTTGTTATGTTATAATTGAAATGGCTTCTTTGTTACGTTAACTGCTGAGAAAGTCCTCCCGCTAGCGGTTTGTTTGGATTATGTTATGGATAAGAGAGTGAATGAACCAATTGGGATAGATGTTATTCTTTTTGTGTGTCTGTAAGTTATTGTGATGTGTGGGTTTTTGGCAGAAGGCACGAGAGAGAGAGAGGATAGACAAGGTGCTGTGAGTCGGCTAATGGGGTCGGACCCCAAGCAGGAGTCTGAGGTCCAGGGTGTTCGGCAAGGAGAGGAGACAGAGACGGACTCGTGTGGAGCATCTGGTCAACCACCGTTGTTGGTTCAAGGCGGCAGGTCGAGGTGGTCCGAGGAGATCGCAGGGTGAAGAAGGAAGGTCCCGAGCTTCAACTGTTTGTGCACAAAGAGATTGAACTTTGATAAGTGTGGCACCTTTTATCTTCCTTTTATATTTTATCTCTATTAATTATATAGTTCCAGTAATATCTATAAACTGTAATTCATTTAATCGTATCTGGTGTATTGTCTGTTATTTGGTGGGGTGGGTTACATCACACAGCATCCAGACAAACCTATTTACCCAGTTTGGCGGGATCAAGGGCTGTTTCCCTAGACGACAGCCAGTCGAGCAACCCTGAGGCTTGCCAGGGGGATACATACAGAAAAAGCAACCATTGCAATCCTCCACGGTTTCAGCAAAAGGAAAAGGTGCTTTCTACAGAGCCATTTGTCAGAGCTGGGATGGTGGATATTGTCAATAACACAGACAATTATTGTCTATCACTAACTACTTGTGAACTAAGGAGGCAATAATGAGTCAACCATGTACTGTAGGTGGGACTGAAATCACTTTTGGGCCAGACCAGATAAGGATAACAAATTTCAAAATGATTTTCCATTGTTAACATCACTGTACTGCTAAACCTCCAGGCATTGTACAAGAAGGTTTTATATTCACTGCTCATGTGCTAGGCAGGAATGATTATGTTCAAAGTAACTGTCAGACTGGCTGACTTCATATGTACTGATGAAGTACATTTTCTCAGGAACTTCCAAGTATCATAGCCAACCTTTTACCCCTACTTTGCCTTCACTTAACACTTAAATTAATTTCTACGTGTTCTACCTTTACCTATTACAAATTAACATTAACCTCTCTTTTATTTCAATAGCCAACTTTGGTAGACTGTGAATTTTGAACATGCTACAATTTTTGAGCAGAATATAGCTCGAATGCAAAGGAACATTTTAAATTACTTGTTTATTACTGCTCAGTCCCGTGATTTATTGCTGTTATTTTACAATGCATAGAGTGTTCTGAAGTGGAATCCACATAATCTCTGTGCACATCATTACTGTTGCCTCAGCTGCATCAAAATGTAATTTACCACTGTGCAGATTCCACAGCAACCATTGCATTGTGTAACAAGAGAGATAACATGCTCATGCAAGGCATAACATTTCCAAACTGTCCAAAGTGTCCAACTCCAGAAAAGACTTGGAATTAGTTTTATTTGCACAGATTAAAAGCAAGGCATGAAATAGACAGGAATCAGCCACCAGTCAAAAATCTTGAACTGGAATTCACCTCCCCTTGGAATTTGCTGGGAATCTTTGGATGTGTTAGTGCCCATCAACAAAACCACCCTGAATTACAGAAGTGTAAAATTTCGATGTCCTGGTGAAGGTATTACCACATCGTTTTAAGAGAGGAACTCCAGAACTTAGCCCGAAGTAAAATGAGAGAGTAATAACATACTTCAAATCATATTGGTATATGCCTTGGTGGAGAAGCTTCTAGTGGTGCGTTTTGGGAGGTATTGTTGTGACAGAGTAACTGCGGGACACATTGTAGCTTTGGTGCATTGGTGGTGGTAGGAATGGATGTTTAGACTGACTGATGGGCTAACAATTAAATGGGTTGCTTTGTCATTCATGGTTTGAACTTCTTAAGTATTGCTGGAGCTGTATTCATCCAGGTAAAGGAGGAACTCCACCAATCCCCAGACCTGTGTCTTTAGATGAAAGGCTTTGCTAAGTCAGCAAGAGAGTCAATCAGCACATACTACCTCATATCTGGCTGGTCTGTAAATGCAATATTTAAGTGTCTGGTTCAGTTAACTTTATGATTCGTAGTGATAACTTCCCCTTCCCTAAAATCATTACTATCCAGTATTAATGATGGAAATGAATTGAATATCAAAGGTTATGTAGTTAGACTTCTTGGAGATGGTCATTGCCTTTCACTTGTGTGACACAAGTACTGCTTGTTGTGAATTGGACCCATTCTCAGCCATGGCCGGTACTGAGTTGTTTTTCTCCACAAGTGGCCCATCAAAAACAAAAATTAAAAACCCTAAGCTTGAGAAACTCACACTTGCAATGTTCCCAATTTCAGCTGTCTCCTCCTCCAGAGCTACCAACTATTCCATACAAAAAAGAACATCCTAGTGAAGATCAGTCGAAGAGATTTGGTATTGCCAATACTTTTAAAGTAAATTTTTGTTTGTTCGTCATAAGATATTAGGCATGCAGTGTGATAAATCAGTGGCAATGAGAAAGTGATAAAACATTGGAAACACCTTGTGACTTTCTCTGCTCTAACTACTCGGTTATTTTCATCAGCTTTATATTGCCCAGGAAGCAGACCACTGTCTTTACCACAAAACTCCCTTTTCATTCTATTTCCTGCCTTACTCCTCCTTGCTCTTGTATAGCTCACCATACCAATGAGATCTTTGTCCAATCTACTCCCATTAAATCAATTCCCTTTATCTGTTCAGCTACTTACTGACCTTTGTTTCAACCTCCTCACCTATTTCTTCTGATATTCAGCTCCCAAATTCTCTAATTTGTTCTCTTTATGTTCCTTTTTAAAGACCTTTAATACCATTGCCTAGCTTCTCTATGCCTAGTTTTCTCAATCCCTTTTTGCCTCTTGTTGTCAGAGTGCTTAGGAGGTTTTATTTAGTATTGGATGAACCCCAATATTCCTCGGCTAAAATTGGGAAGCCAATTGAATTGAAAGTCAAAAGGAAAATTTAATTTGTATGTCTCACACTACCTTTGCCCATTTCAACTCCAGAAAGTTATTGAATTCAATGGAAAATTTGTGGAAAGAAAATTAAAACCAAGGGACACTTTAACGGAAGAGATCATGCATTGAATGCAGTTCAAGGTGTCGTCAGTTGGAGGTCTGTCATGGATTGTATTCATGACTGATATTCCTAGATCCATTGGAAATCAGAAGACACAAGTGCAGAGCACGAAAGGTGATTAGCACAGGGTTAGATGTGTTCTTATTGCACAGCAGAGCAAGATTGAAGGGCTTCCTGCTTCTGATCTTTTTCTTCATACATATTGTGCAACTGAAATACTTACAGTCAGTCTTGAGAAATATTTTCAGCAGGTCCAGTTGAATGGCAATTTCTGACCCATATGGTCTTTGTCCACCTCTTAAATACTTAAGCACCTCTCTTCCTGCCTGAGGTTTGTCTCCAATGCATATAATTAATTGATTAAAGCTGTTTCAGTACTCATGTTGGCTTTTTATTTTCCTTGGATCTTTCCTTACTTCCATCACATGTGCTATTTTCATTTCATTTTCTACAGTCATTTTTACTCCTAGTACATATTTCTGGGACATACTTCCTGACTCTGTAGGCCAGTTTTGTTTTTAACTATTTGCCAGAAATCCTCATATCACATCTTAACTTGTTATAAAACTGATTGATAGTCCCCAATGTTCTGATCTATGTACATTGTTTCCTGAACTCTGGCTCTTTTGCACTCCACTCCCACTCTCTGAAGAACACTGTGACCTCTTGTAGATTGTTTTCACTCCCAATAGCACACACTCTGCCTTTGACTTAGAATTAAGTCCCCTAGCCTAGACAATGGCTTAGACTTTTCATTCACATGTAACTTTTGATATTTTAGTATTTTAAAAGGAAGAAACTAATGGCTTCAGAAAGAATAAGAACTAGAGTTAATCAAAACCAAACACAACAGAATGCATTGTAAGTAATTGTGAATCAAATGTGACTTACTTCCACATATGTAAAACTTCCCTGTTTCACACCTAGTGAAGAGCAATTAAAGTGAACATGACACACAAAATGCTTGAGGATCTATGGATGACTATAAACAGACAATGTTTTGGGCCTCAACCATTCATCAGGACCTGAAACCTTGACTGTTTATAGATGCTGTCTGATTTGCTCAGTTCCTCTAGCTTTTTGTGTACATTGCTTAATATCTCCAGCATCTTCACAACCTCTTGTATTTATGAAAGTAAATATTAAACATTGTTTATTCCCACCCAAGATCTCCGGCTGATGAGAGGAAAAAAATCTCTCCACTATTTGTATTTTCTTCCATAGATGCTGCCTGACCAGTTGAGTTCCTCCAGTATTTTGTGTCTGTTGAAAAATTTTTCAACTCTTCAACAATACCTGTGTACTCTATCTACCTGTATATGACGTGCTTGCAATCTGAGATTGATGATGAAGATAGTATGAGACATATAAATTATATCTTCTTTGTAGTTCTGAGGTAAGGATGATTTTGTCAACTACATAATTAAAAGTTAGGAGCATAAGAATATAGGAAACAGAAAGAGGAATACTCCAATCAATCTCTCAGGTCAGCTTGACCATTCATTAAGTTCATGGCTGATGCAATTTTGGCTTCAAATCACTCTCCTGCTTGATCCCCTTCCCCCTGACTCCCTTGTAGTTTAAATGTGTTATTCTTTGCCATAACTCGTCAATGACACAGGGAAGAAATTCCTTTTCATCCTATATATGTAACCCTTATTCTGAAACTGGGTCCCCTAGTTCTAAATAACTGCTCTGAATGAAACATATTGCCAGTTCTCACTCTTTCAATCCCCCTCAGAGTCATTCTTCACCAAATCCTTTTCCCCAGGAATCAACTGTGAACACTATACTGCACTGCCTCCAATACAAGTGCATCTCTCCAAAAATATTGAGACCAAAATTTCACTTAGTATTCCAAGTGCAGTCTTATCAGCATCCTTTAAAATTGTGTCAAACTGGCATGTAATTTCAGTTTCTGAGGCCAGTGTCAGGGCATCCTTCAAGTGGTTGTATTCCAGATGATGTTCTTGATTGAGTATTAAGGACTGCATGAACCAACTGGCTAGTGTTCTCATTTGTGGTCTGAAGTTTCTATCTGCTTCAAAAAGGCATCTATTGTGCTCGTGTCCAAGCAGAGTGTGGTGATCTGTCTCAATAGCTATGTCCAGTAGTGCTTACATTAACTGTAGCAAAATGCTTTAAGAGGCCATTAATGGTGTGAAGCAACTCTTGGCTCAGACATGACCTGGATCCACTCTAGATTCCCTACTGATACGATGGGTCAACAACAGATGTAATTTCTCTGGCTCTTCATTTTGCTCTGGAGTAAAAGGACAATAAGAATTCGTATATCATGCCTGCTGTTCATTAACTACAGTTTGGCGCTCATCCCACTCAAACTCATCATCCAACTTCAAGACTTCGGCTTTCCAACATCCCTCTACAACTGGTTTCTCAACTTTCTCAGTGGCAGACCTCAATCAGTGCTGATTGTTAATAACATAGGGCAGCACGGTGGCGTAATACTGTGCCAGCAACCTGCATTCAATTCCTGATGCTCCCCGTAAGTGATGTTTACATTCCCTCTGTGACCGAATGGGTTGACCCTGGGTGCTCCAGTTTCCTCCTACATTCCAAAGGTGTGCGGGTAAGTAGGTTGATTGGCCACATTGGTATGATTTGTCAGAAGTATTTGGGCACCACAGTAGTGCAGCGATTAGTGTGACACTGTTGCAGCTCAGGGTGTTCGGAGTTCAGAATTCATTCCTGGTGCTGTTCTGTAAGGAGTCTCTGTACTCCCCGTGGAATGCATGGGTTTTCTTTGGCATCTCCAGTTTCCTCCCACAGTCCAAAGACACACTGGGTAAGTTAATTGCTTATTGCAAAATGTTCTGTGATTAGGTTAAGTTTAAATCGGGGTTGCAGGGGTGGGAACTGTTTGAAGGGCCGGAAGGGCCAACCGCATACCTATACCGCCAAATAAAAATCTCCTCCTCGATGATTATTGAAACAGGTGTATTTCAAGACTGCATGTTTAGCCCACTGCTCTACTCTCTATACACACAGCTGTGTGACTAAGCACAGATCCAACCACATCTTCAGGTATGCTGACAGTACAACCGTTGTTGGACACACCACAGGCGGGAAAGAGTCAGCTCGGTGGACCGAGATGGGACACCTAGTTGAGTGCTGCAAAACAATCTCTTGCTCATTGTCAGCAAAACTAAGGAACTGATTGTTGACTTCAGGAAGGGGAAGGAGGACAAACATGTATCAGTCTACATTGGTGACTAGCAGGGGAGAGAATTAGCAGCTTTAAATTCCTGAGCATTAAAAAGTAGTATTACCTGTTCTGGGCCCAACACATCGATGTAAAAAAAACATAGAAACATAGAAAACTTACAGCACAATAGAGGCCCTTCAGGCCACAAAGCTGTGCTGAACATGTCCTTACCTTAGAACTTACCCAGGGTTACCCATAACCCTCTATTTTTCTGAGCTCCATGTACCTGTCCAGGAGTCTCTTAAAAGACCCTATCGTATCCACCTCCACCACGGTCACTGGCAGCCTATTTCACGCACTCACCACTCTGCTTAAAAAAACTTACCCCTGACATCTCCTCTGTACCTACTTCCAAGCACCTTAAAACTGTGCCCTCTTGTGCTAGCCATTGCAGCCCTGGGAAAAAGGCTCTGACTATCCACACGATCAATGCCTGTCATCATTTTATACACCTCTATCAGGTCACCTCTCATCCTCCATCGTTCCAAGGGAAAAAGGCCGAGTTCACTCAACCTATTCTCATAAGGCATGCTCCCCAATCCAGGCAACATCCTTGTAAATCTCCTCTGCACCTTTTCTCTGGTTTCCACATCCTTCCTGTAGTGAGGCGACAAGAACTGAGCACAGTACTCCAAGTGGGGTCTGACCAGGGTCCTATATAGCTGCAACATTACCTTTCGTAGTCATAAGGAAAATGCACCGTTTTCTTTATTTTCTTCGGAGCTTAAGGAGATTTGGCTTATCACTGAATATCTAACAAACTTTTCTCAGTGATCTGTTGAAAGTGTCCTGACTGGTTGTATAATGGTTTAGTAAGGCAATTCAAATTTGCAAAGGATAGTGGACATATGCATCATCGACATACCTCTCCCCACCACTGATAGTATCTACAGGAGGCAGCACCTCAAGAATGCTGCTTCAATTAATTTTCATTGTGACATCTACATATACACACGACAATAAGCTCGATAACCAGCATCCCATTTTTCCACATTATACTCAATCTGGCAATCTCTCGACCATTCATTTAATCTATACATGAGCTTACCAGGCTCTTTGTATGCTCCCCAAAACTTCATAAAGTGACTCAGTGAAATGTTAGTTCAGTCTAAGGACTGTGTGGCTCAGTCTGGTTTGCAATACTTTGTTTCCTTGGAGTGGAAATTATAAGAGATATGGGTAGACAGATCGTGGGAAATCTATGTCTGCAGCAAAACATCCATAACCACAAAAGTTTAAGGGTAGAACAGGACATCGAGCACAGAACATTACCGCACTGTGCAGGCCCATCAGCCCACCGTGTTGTGCCAACATTTTAACCTGTTCCATGATCAACCGAGCCACCTTCTCCTACATGGCCCCTCATTTTTCTGCCAACCATGTGCTCATTTGAGAGTTTCTTATATGCCCCTATTATACCTGTCCAAATGACCCCATTCTCAAAAGATTTGAGTGGATAACATCAAATAAGCACAATATGAAAATAGTAATGTTTTTATCAATGACAGGAATAATGCTTGACCTAATGCAAGTTTATATACATATGTATATTTTATATATTGTTCTCTTATTTAAATTTATAGGCTTTTAAAATTATTGCACTGTACCACTGCCGCAAACAGCAAATTAAACCTGACTGTGATTCTTAAAATTATGTTCCTTTCTATTAGCCATTTCTGCCCTGGGAAGAAGTTTCTAGCTATCCACTCTACTTATGCCTCTTATCATCTTGTACACCTCTACCAAGTCATCTTTCATCCATTTTGCTCCAAAGAGAGCTCTATTTTGCTCAGGCTACCTATAAGACACACTCTCTAGTCCAGGCAGCATCCTGGTAAATCTCCTCTGCACCTTTTTGAGAAGCTTATACATCCTTCCTATAATGAGGCAATGAGATCTGAACACAATATTCCAAGTATGGTCTGAGTTAGAGGTGATTTGAGGAAGGACATTTTCATCAGTGTGGTGGGATTCTTGAATGTGCTGCTTGGAAGATTATTCAAAGTTCAGTTTATTGTTGTGTCTCCAAGTACATCTATGCACAGATGCAATGAAAAAAAATATTTGAAACAGCGAATAAAAACATTCACAAGAAAAATGCAATTAAAACAAAAAAAACTGGAAGTTCATTTTAGTGCAAAATAATCAAAGTGGTCAGAGTGTTGCTAAACCGAGAGATTAGGATTTTGCCGGTTTCATTAAGAACATAGTAATAGAGGAGAAGTAGCTATTCTTGAAACTGATGGTATGGGCCTTCAGGGTTCTGTACCTCATGCTCGTTGGTAGCTGCAAAAAGATGCCAAAGGAGATCTTTAATGGTTGATGCTGCCTTCTTGAATTAGTACCTGCTGTAGGTATTATCAATGGTGGAGAGGGATGTGTCGATGATATATTGAGCAAAGTCCAATATTCTGCTACTCTGTGTACCTGACTTGCTGTACCAGGCACTGAGGCAACCTGAAATGTCATGACTACAGTCTGTAAACGGGATCAGAGGGATGGGTGCCTGATGGTTAGCTATAGACAAGGTGAACCTCTGTAACTCTGTTAACCTATAACTTTGTTAGCATTGGCAAATTTTGCTGAAGTGCATTAGGTCTGTTCATCCAAGTCATCGATGTACACTGTGGTGACCCACTTTCCAGTACACACGGACCGGCTCACAAAACGGCGTGCGCCGGCAGAGTGGCCGGCCCCAAAAAGGGCGCCAGGCCATCTTCACCAGCAGGGGGAAAATCCCATGCATGGAAAGGGTCTGGAAATATGCATTTCCCACAGCAGTCCCGCCCGGGGAGGGCGGGAACGGGAAGGTTTTAAAGGAGGCCGCGAAGTTTAAATAAATCTCTTTTATCACAACTCCAACTCACCGACTACGTGTCGTTATTCTAGTGCTGTGTGTAGCACACCGCTACAATTGGTGACCCCGACGGCCCAAACAATATTTGGACAAGAGATGACCGACGCCGCATCTGTTCACGCAGTTTTGTTAAAACTGCCAAGCTTCTGGATGCTGCAACCCCGTTTATGGTTCGAACAAGCAGAAGCCCAATTCCACATTTGGCAGATCACATCGGGGTCATGAATTGTAGTGGTGTGCTACACACAGCGCTAGAATAACGACACGTAGTCGGTGAGTTGGAGTTGCGATAAAAGAGATTTAATCAAACTTCGCGGCCTTCTTTAAAGCCTTGACGTAGCTACCGGCCAACCCCGCCCCATCATCCCAGCAGCCTGGCGGCGGCGAGTTTTCAACTCCATTCACAACTTAGCGCACCCCTCCATCAGGACAACCGTCCGGCTGGTCTCCAACAGATTCGTTTGGCATGGACTTCGTAAACAGGTCAGTGAATGGGCCAAAACATGCATGCAGTACCAAATGGCCAAGGTGCAGCGGCACACCAAGGCTCCGCCACAGTAGTTCGAACTCACCCGCCGGAGGTTCGACCACGTTCATCTGGATATCATGGGACCCCTGCCAGTGTCACAAGGAGCACGGTACCTCCTAACTATGATAGAGCGGTTCACCAGATGGCCAGAGGCGGTCCCGCTCACCGACACCACCTCCGAATCCTGTGCCCGAGCACTGATCGCAACCTGGGTAGCACCCTTCGGGGTACCGGCCCATATTACCTCCAACAAGGGCGCCCAGTTCACCTCTAGCCTGTGGTCGGCTATGGCCAGCCTTTTAGGATTGCAGCTACACCACACAACTGCCTACCACCCACAGTCAAACGGACTAGTGGAGCGTTTCCACTGTCACCTGAAGTCGGCTCTCATGGCTTGCCTGGAAGGGCCTAACTGGGTGGATGAACTTTCCTGGGTCCTGCTCAGAATCTGCATGACGCCCAAGGAGGATCTGCACACCTCGTCGGCCGAGTTGGTGTACGGCGCACCCCTGGTAGTCGCAGGAGAGTTCATACCAGCCCCAGGGGGGCAGGAGGAAGAACCCACAGCAGTCCTGGATGGACTACTGGAGAGGCTCGGTAACCTGGCCCCCATACTCATTTCACAGCACAGACAGAGCCCGACCTGCGTACCCAAAGACCTGCAGAACTGTAAGTTTCTTTTTGTACGACGGGGCGGACACTGGGCACCGCTACAGCGGCCCTACGAGGGGCCGTTTAAAGTGATCAGAAACAACGGGTCCACGTTCGTGCTGGACATTGGGGGGAGAGAGGAGGTTTTCACGGCGGACCAACTCAAACCGGCCCATGTGGACTTGGCGCAATCGGTCCAGGCTCAGGCACCGCGGCACAGGGGCAGACCTCCCAAACAGAGGCCGATCCAGACTGTGGACATTGGGGGAGGTATCGCCGGTTCTGGGGGTGGGGGGGTTATGTGGCGACCCACTTTCTGGCGCACACGAACCGGCTCATGAAACAGCGCGCGCAGGCAGAGGGCCGGCCCCAAAAAGGGCGCCAGGCCATCTTCACCAGCAGGGGGAAAATCCCACGCACAGAAAGGGTCTGGGAATATGCATTCCCTACAGCAATCCCGCCTGGGGAGGACGGGAACGGGAAGGCTTTAAAGGAGTCCGCGAAGTTTGAGTAAATCTCTTTTATCGCAACTCCAACTCGCCGACTACGTGTCATTATTCTAGTGCTGTGTGTAGCACACCGCTACAACACTATGGATTTCTGAGCCCCAGCAGTGATCATTATGGCACCCCACTAGCTACTGAATGATAATCCAAAAAAATGAATTATTTATCCAAACTCTTTTTTCTCTAGCTACACCCCAATCCTGTCAACATATTATTGATAACCCCCTGCACTCCCATGTCGTGAAAGTTTATGTGGCATCTTTTAGAATGTCTTCAGGAAATCCATCTAATAGTTCCCATTTTGACGCATCTTCAATAAAATTTAGTAACATTGTCAAATACAATTTTCCTTCCTTTAAACTGTGTATATTTTGCATTTTATAAATGTCCTGATTTTGCCACCTTAATAATGGATTCCAGCATTTTCCCAATGAGAAGTGCAGGACTAACTGGCCTGTGATTATTGCTTTCGCTCTCCCTCTCTTTTTGAATCTTGTATATACATGTGTCATTTTTCAATGAGGCTTCTCTAGAATCAAAGGAATTTCTACAAGCCAATAAATCTCCTTTCTCTATAGTGCCAGAATATGGGCTGTTAAGTGACTTGTTGGCCTTTCATCCTATTAGTTAATTTAATTTCCTTTTTTTTCTTGTGACAGAGACACATTTAAGCTTCCCTGGCATCCCTTGATTGTTTATTACTATTATTGGGAATTTTTGTGTGTCATCCACAGTGAAGGCCAGTCCAATATAAATACTGAGAATCTCGACCATTTTTCTAATTCCCATTAATTATTCCTTGTTACTTTAGTTACTCTTACTCTTACTCTCACTTTCTGCTCATAATCTGTATTTAATCCCTTGTTATTTTATATGGCAACGTCTCTATATTTTTGTCTCTCTCTCTCTCAACTTGCACTTATTATGGTTATGTTTATTTTGTCATGTAATTCATGTACAATTTATGTCAACTTAAGTTCATGTCATCGCATGTTTGTCATGTTTGTAATGTGTCATGCTGTTACTGCAAAAAAAACACTATCTTTCATGGCATTTCTACTCAAACTATGTATTACAATAACTTTAACCTGAATTTGAATATGAAAAATGATTGACACCTACACAGGTTATGTGCTAGTATTTGAATTTGTCCAATGTCATATGCTTCAATGGCCAACCTGAAAACTGCCTGAGGACAATTAATATTGAGAAGCTAAGGCTACTACTGGATTTTTCTCAGTAGTCTTACAGGTTGAGTCTAAGATCTTGCCTGGCTGTTTTCACCTATGGTTCTCAACAACTCCTGTGGACAAATAAGTGGGATAGGAACCATGACATTTGACTGTCCAGATACACAGGTGTGCATGAATGAATGAAGCAGGAGTACGCAGATGCATAGTTTATAGACCACACTTGAGATCTGGGTTTAATCCTGAAGATGGATGCTGTCTGTGTGGAATTGGCATCATCGCATTGTGATCATATCGGCTTCCTCCTGGTGCTCTGATTTCCTCCCACATCCCAAAGACGTGCAGTTCGGTCAGTTAATTGGCCACTATAAATTGCCGCTCGTGTGTAGAATCTGGGGAGAGTTGATGAGAATTTTGGATTAATAGATTAGATTAGATTAGATTAGATATAAATGGGTGCTTCATGGTTGGAACTGACCATAGGCTCATTCATCTTCAGAATTTATTCAAATGCAATCAGAAGTAGACATAGGACTCATATTACAACATTAAAATGAGGTCAACCTGTACTTGTCTAATGTGGGCATCATAAACATTTAAAAGCAACAAAATTCAAGATTCATTTACCATGAAAGAATGAAAAAATTATACAACCTTAAGATTTGCTTGCTTCCAGGTAGCCAAAATAAACCAATTTAAAGAAAAAAAAGAATAAAAATAAAAATAACAGACCAACACTCGATGTGTAAGAGAAAAAAAATACAAGTCATACAAACAATTGAAGCAAACAACAACATTCTGAGTGTAAAATGAGTCCTCAGATCCAAACTCCGGAGTAGCCCAGAGTAGGCCCAAAGCCTCACTTTTCAGTTCATCTTATTAGCGGGCATGGAGCACAGCTGTTAGGGCAGTCTTCATAGCCTCAGCACCATGGAGATAACCATCGCGGAGAATGAATAAAATCAGCTCTTGTCCTGACCGACATCCTGTCTTTTCAGTCTATCTGGCCCAGCATTTAAATTGTCTAAACAGCACATTGTACCTTGCACGAGGGCCTAGGCACCACTACTGCGGAGGACTCGGGGCCTAGACTACGCCCCGGGCCCAGATTTCGTCACCCAATCCAAAGAAGAAGAAGATGGTGGTGCGATGCAGCGCGCATGGCCACTCCAGTGAATGATATCTGTTATGTGTCAAGCAGGGTACTGTGCACAATTCTAATTTGATGGAGACGGACGTGAGAGTACGGAGGAACATCTGGAGAAACTTCTGAAATGCCCGCTTCGCTGCCGCTGCTCCTGTGTGGTCCGGAATCTCTGGAGGAGAAGGCCCCGAATCCTCAGCTTTGCTTGTTTCGGCGGCCGGGGCGAGGTCGAAGGCGCTCGGCAGAGGTTGGCGCTCGGGAGGCTGTATCGGTGGGGCTGGTTGGAGGCTGAAAGTTTTTGGACGGAAGGGCTCAGAGTCAGCTGTGGTTGAGTGCTTCAAATGCATTGGTAGTTGTCGGTGCCTAGAGGTTTATGGCAGGGAGTTTCTCCCTTTTGCCGCCTGCTATCGGGGACTATCGGGAGTCGATCGGGACTTTGAGACTTTTTTTTACCGTGCCCATGATCTGCTCTTTATCAACTTATGGTATTGCTTTACACTGCAGTAACTATATGTTATAATTATGTGGTTCTGTCAGTGTTAGTCTTTGGTTTGTCCTGTTTTTCTGTGATATCATTCTGGAGGAACATTGTATCATTTCTTAATGCATGCATTTCTAAATGACAATAAATGAGGACTGAGTGTCCTCATAATCTAATCTAATCTAAACTCTTCAAATCAATTTGGCACCCAGAGTGATCCAATCTTACACCTGGGCAGTTGTGCGAGCATCTAAATCAAATCTTCTCTGCCTGGACCCTGACTTCTCCTTATGGTGCCTAGAGCAATCCAACCTCACTCCTACGCCAGCTGTATGGACATATAGATATGCCAGTTAGCAGTAGTTTATATACAGTATACATATCTGTTGACTGTGAATTTGTCACTGACGTCCTGAAAAATGGGATTGGGAACAGCAATGTTAGCTTTTTCAATGTAGAGTAAATCCTGGTGTTTGATGCAGAATCAAAGCTTTAAAATTATCAGACAGTATACATGCAACACATCAAAGTTGCTGGTGAACGCAGCAGGCCAGGCAGCATCTCTAGGAAGAGGTACAGTCGACGTTTCAGGCCGAGACCCTTCGTCAGGACTAACTGAAAGAAGAGCTAGTAAGAGATTTGAAAGTGGGAGGGGGAGGGGGAGATCCAAAATGATAGGAGAAGACAGGAGCGGGAGGGATGGAGCCAAGAGCTGGACAGGTGATTGGCAAAAGGGGTATGAGAGGATCATGGGACAGGAGGCCCAAGGAGAAGGAAAAGGGGGAGGGGGGGAAAAAACCCAGAGGATGGGCAAGGGGTATAGTCAGAGGGACAAAAAGGAGAGTGAGAGAAAGAGTGTGTGTATATAAATAAATAACAGATGGGGCATGAGGGGGAGGCGGGGCACCGGCGGAAGCCAGAGAAGTCAATGTTCATGCCATCAGGCCGGAGGCCACCCAGACGGAATATAAGGTGCCGTTCCTCTAACCGGAGTGTGGCCCCGCCTCCCCCTCGTGCCCCATCCATTATTTATTTATATACACACATTCTTTCTCTCACTCTCCTTTTTTCCCTCTGTCCCTCTGACTATACCCCCTGCCCATCCTCTGGGTTCTTCCCCCCCCCCCTTTTTCCTTCTCCTTGGGCCTCCTGTCCCATGATCCTCTCATACCCCTTTTGCCAATCACCTGTCCAGCTCTTGGCTCCATCCCTCCCCCTCCTGTCTTCTCCTATCACTTTGGATTTCCCCCTCCCCCTCCCACTTTCAAATCTCTTACTAGCTCTTCCTTCAGTTAGTCCTGACGAAGGGTCTCGGCCTGAAACGTCAACTGTACCTCTTCCTAGAGATGCTGCCTGGCCTGCTGTGTTCACCAGCAACTTTGATGTGTTGCTTGAATTTCCAGCATCTGCAGAATTCCTCGTGTGAGACAGTATACATGCCTGTTTACTGAAAATAAAAACATTTGGAAATTTCTCAGATATCTGAAAGCATGCATGTCAAGTCAAAAAAAAGAATAAAAGCTGAAGAACAAGATGCACATCAAGATTTTGATAAGTGAGCCAAATACTCAAAGCAAGCCTGACATAAGTTATAATGTTCACATCAGCAGGATTGCTTCACTACCAATATCTCACACTTCCTGTTTCCAAGACCTGTCCAAAGATTGCCTAAATGTTAATCAAAACCAAAGGCAGACCTAGGATAGTATGGTTCATTGGTCTAGAAAGGAAAGAAACTGACAGATTGCACTGGAAATAAGATTCAGTAACAGATAGCAGAAGTTTATGTTTGCTCCTATTTTTTTTTTCTCTGAATACAGCCGGGCTTGGCTAATGCTTCCATCAATAACAGGGTTATCCAAGAAAGCACACAACTTCAGATTTATTTACTTCAGGCTCTTATATTTAGTGCATAAATCGTAGGGAGTTTATAGCAGTCACAGTGTTCAGACTGTGTTAAATGCAGTTTTTCTTTCTATTCCATTACACATCAATTTCTTTGTATGATATCAGAAGCAACAGATTTTAATATATGACAAATAATATCATCAATAGTATTTGCCTTCTCTTTCCAAAGACCCCTTTCTCAACAGATTTGAGTGAATAAAATCAAATAAACACAATATGGAGATAGTAAAGTTTAAACTTTGCTTTTATCAATGACAGGAACGATGCTTGACCTAATGCAAGTTAGACTAAACATTTCTGTTATACAAGGTTCAATGAACCAGGCATTTCTAAAATAATATTTTTTTTGCTCTCTTAGGCTAAGGGCTGTTCTTAATGAAATATGAGAGATAATTCACTTTGTATCTATCAATGCCATTAAGCACTTCCAGGTCAGGTTGACAAATGGTGTATGTTCTGTTCTTGACTTCACAGTGTAACCTCAAATTAAGCTCCTGCCATAGCAGAGGATATGTCAAAATGTGTTTATGCTGGTGAGTTAGTAGCAGTCCACTTGACTCTACTCCACTTGCATTCACAATGAGTTTACTACATGGATGTAATGGTAACAATTTTAAGGATAGGTGGTAGTGACACTGAGGAGTACAAATAGCACCACATCCTTTTGGTTGCTTTTAACAAATGATAATAAAAATGTTGCTGGTTAAATTCTGGGAAAAATACGAAACAAAGCAACTTTGAAAAAGCAAATCAGTTTTTGGATTGGTACAAGGAAGTTCTTATTCATAAAGCAGGTAACCAGAGCTTACGAATGATAGCAACCAATGAATGTATTTAAAAGGTTAAATACATAAGATTGGCAGAATACGACTCATGGAGACACTAATACAGACCAAATGTTTAGAGAATGGGAGCAAAAATCCAAACTTGATTAAAAATCTCAACTTTCATCTTTCTCCTTGATTAAAAATCTCCATGAGATAGTTGGTGTAATTAAAAAAGATTCTGTTAAGATAATATCCACATTCATATTATGTATAGTATATGTTTTCATAATTGAAAGGTTATTCATGACATCATCATTTCAGGATTCCCTCAGTTAAAATACCCATTTCCTTTTGCTCTTTATTTATGTTTTCACTCAAAGTAAGCTTCAGGCACTGCATCTCATCTCAGGACTCCAAAATGAATTCAACAATTTCAGATAACCAGCCTTTCCTGTTTGTGTCAGAACTGGTCAATTCTGATGTTATATTATCTCATTTTTTCTTTTTTTTAGCAAATGCTACATGATCTACTGGGCATTTCCAACATTTCTTTTAATTCAGATTTTCAGAACCAACAGTATTTTGCATCTCTTAATTCCAGCATTATTTTCCTCCTATGTACTGCCCTCTTTCATCTTTCTCTATTTGTACGCCACTAGAGAGATCAGCTGTGACAGATAAGAATTCATAATCTTCTCTTTAATTATATCAACCACATTTATGTTAACTAGACAATCTTGGTCTTCTTTTCTTCTTTCAAACCTTCCTCCTTGAAAACAGAGTTGTTTTCTCCTTACCCAGTTCAAATGAAAGGCCAACAACTTGAAATATCAGCACTATGACCCTTTCTCCACAGATAATGCCTGACCTGTTGAGTACTTCCAGCATTTTGTGTTTGTATTCTTGCTTCCAATTTCTACCTCAGAATTGATCTTTGGGTGTTTGTGTGAGTCCACTAGAGATTTGCCACAGATTAGTAACTTGCATACAGTTTATGCATGAGGAAATTAAGTTCAAGATCAATGGATAAATATGGGTTTGTTAAATTGGCATCAAATAGCAACTGTGGAAAATCCAAAATGAAAGCAGAAAATGTTGGGGTACTCATAAGGTCAGGTAGCATCTGTGGAGAGAAAAAATTCTCTCCTCGATTGCTGCAACCTGATTTACTGTATTTTCTGAAAAGAGGAGATTCTGCAGATGCTGGAAATGCAAAGCAACACACACAAAATGCTGCAGGGACTCAGCAGGTCAGGCAGCATTGATGGAGAGGAATTATCAACACACATCAAAGTTGCTGGTGAACGCAGCAGGCCAGGCATCATCTCTAGGAAGAGGTACAGTCGACGTTTCAGGCCGAGACCCTTCGTCAGGACTAACTGAAGGAAGAGTGAGTAAGAGATATGAGAGTGGGAGGGGGAGGGGGAGATCCAAAATGATAGGAGAAGACAGGAGGGGGAGGGATGGAGCCAAGAGCTGGACAGGTGATTGGCAAAAGGGATAAGAGAGGATCATGGGACAGGAGGCCCAGGGAGAAAGGCAAGGGGGGAGGAACCCAGAGGATGAGCAAGGGGTATAGTCAGAGAGTCAGAGGGTCAGAGGGAGAAAAAGGAGAGTGAGAGAAAGAATGTGTGTATATAAGTAAATAACGGATGGGGTACGAGGGGGAGGTGGGACATTAGCGGAAGTTAGAGAAGTCGATGTTCATGCCATCAGGTTGGAGGCTACCCAGATGGAATATAAGGTGTTGTTCCTCCAACCTGAGTGTGGCTTCATCTTTACAGTAGAGGAGGCCGTGGATAGACATGTCAGAATGGGAATGGGATGTGGAATTAAAATGTGTGGCTACTGGGAGATCCTGCTTTCTCTGGCAGACAGAGCATAGCTGTTCTGCAAAGCGGTCTCCCAGTCTGCGTCGGGTCTCGCCAATATATAGAAGGCCACATCGGGAGCACTGGACGCAGTGTATCACCCCAGCCGACTCACAGGCGAAGTGTTGCCTCACCTGGAAGGACTGTCTGGGGCCCTGAATGGTGGTAGGGGGGAAGTGTAAGGGCATGTATAGCACTTGTTCCGCTTACAAGGATAAGTGCCAGGAAGGAGACTGCTCTCAGGATGAGGCTTTTCATTCCAGGACGAAGGAGATGTCCTCTGTTTTTAAAGAAAGGGGCTTCCCTTCCTCCACTATCAACTCTGCTCTCAAACGCATCTCCCCCATTTCACGTGCATCTGCTCTCACTCCATCCTCCCACCACCCCAGTAGGAATAGGGTTCCCCTGGTCCTCAACTACCACCCCACCAGCCTCCGGGTCCAACATATTATTCTCCGTAACTTCCGCCACCTCCAACGGGATCCCACCACTAAGCACATTTCTCCCTCCCCCCCTCTCTCTGCTTTCCGCAGGGATCACTCCCTATGCGACTCCCTTGTCCATTCGTCCCCCCAATCCCTCCCGACTGATCTCCCTCCTGGCACTTATCCTTGTAAGCGGAACAAGTGCTACACATGCCCTTACACTTCCTCCCTTACCACCATTCAGGGCCCCAGACAGTCCTTCCAGGTGAGGCAACACTTCAGCTGTGAGTCGGCTGGGGTGATATACTGCGTCCAGTGCTCCCGATGTGGCCTTCTATATAATGCCGAGACCCGACGCCGACTGGGAGACCGCTTTGCTGAACACCTACGCTCTGTCCGCCAGAGAAAGCAGGATCTCCCAGTGGCCACACATTTTAATTCCACATCCCATTCCCATTCTGACATGTCTATCCACGGCCTCCTCTACTGTAAAGATGAAGCCACACTCAGGTTGGAGGAACAACACCTTATATTCCGTCTGGGTAGCCTCCAACCTGATGGCATGAACATCGACTTTTCTAACTTCCGCTAATGCCCCACCTCCCCCTCGTACCCCATCCGTTATTTATTTATATATACACGTTCTTTCTCTCACTCTCCTTTTTCTCCCTCTGACGCTCTGACTCTCTGACTATACCCCTTGCCCATCCTTTGGGTTCCCCCCCCTTGTCTTTCTCCCCAGACCTCCTGTCCCATGATCCTCTCATATCCCCTTTGCCAATCACCTGTCCAGCTCTTGGCTCCATCCCTCCCCCTCCTGCCTTCTCCTATCATTTTGGATCTTCCCCTCCCCCTCCCACTTTCAAATCTCTTACTAGCTCTTCCTTCAGTTAGTCCTGACGAAGGGTCTCGGCCTGAAACGTTGACTGTACCTCTTCCTAGAGATGCTGCCTGGCCTGCTGCATTCACCAGCAACTTTGATGTGTGTTGCTTGAATTTCCAGCATCTGCAGAATTCCTGTTGTTGTTTGGAGAGGAATAATCAGTTGTCTTTTCAGGCTGAAACCCTTTGTCAGGACTGGAAATGAAGGGGGAAGAAGCTGCTGAATTTCCTCTTATTGTAGTAAATGTTTCACTCTGTGTCCCCCAGTTTGAATATGTTTTTTTTTCTCTTTCTGCTTCTCGTATTCATCTGCTTCCATTTACCATCCTCCAGACAGACCAACTTAGACAATGCTGTCACCACCCCATCGCAGACATTCCCATTGTTCTCCACATCCCTGACCCTCTCTACAATTTAGAACAGGATTGATTTGTCATCTTTCCAGAGATGATGAAAGTCATTGACCTGAAGCATTAACTCTGTTTTTCCTCCAATTACTTATCAGTTGAGTATAGCCCAAGCATTTTCTGCTCTATTTTCCCTTGATGCACTAGCATATTGGTGACCACCCTTACATTTGATTGAAGTTGGCAGTTAGCAGAAGTTGACTCATATTTTATTTGCACATTCTACCTATTTTGCATGAGGTCTACTCAAAATGTGTATACACTTTCATTAAGCAAACTTTAAGCTGTAATTTTTCCACAAATAGAGGTTGCCTGTGCAAGCTGTGTATTATTCACACAATTCTCTGCTTATAGCCTACTATTCTTATTTATGTGATTAGCTACTGTTATGTTGTAAATTTGAACAGCTAAAGGCACTGTTGTCCAACTTGACACATTGTTCACAGGCAGACTATGTCAATTAAAAGACAAAACATCTTCTGAATTACTAAAACAGACGCAGGTCATGATAACAATTGGAGGGAGTTTGAATAATTACAGCTGTCCTGATTCTGCCACTATGATAAAGTTAACATTTCATCATTTTCTTTTATCCTTAAGTAATCTTGGATACCCCTGAAAACAAGCTGATATCAAGAAGCATACACTTTGAAGAAGTGGTGTGTTTGAAAAGCACAGTGTGAAAACACATAATTTATAATTTGTGTTGCTAATATGATTTTCACAGCTAAGAAACTCCAGGAACAATGGCACAAAATTGCTGCTTTTGTGTGGTTTAGACGGGTGGTAATTGATCAAAGGATAGGAATGGCCTATCAGACATCTGTGTTTTTAGAGTGATTCAGAGACTTTGTTGATTTCATTAGTTTCACTGAAAGTAGGCTGTGTGAGGCAGATCTCCATACATTTTCAGGAATAACATAACTATTAACATAGTCATTTTAATTAGGCAATGATGTTAAAAAAACAATACTGTTTGTGACTATTGTATACTTGCACTTTTTTCTCTTTGATTGACATAAATGAAAATTAAAATCAGATGTATATAATGTCTCTTTTAAAATTCCAGCCCCTTATAACCTCTGAGCTGTGAGGATATGAGGCCCAACAATTCTTTAATTACTATATTCTTGAAGTGCTATTTAGTGCAGATAGTTTTAATAATGGTTGACAATTTTGTGAGTGAAGGAATTGGCCAGAATAACTAGCAAAGATTCTATGATTGTCAAACGTGTTTTGGACACCATTCCTCCTGCTCATAATCTCCTCTCCCTCTGTCTCCTGTGCATTAGTTTAGTGGACCAAGAATATCTTTGTCTAACACGTCAACTGGCATGACACACACAATGTTCACACCTTTGCACATTGGTAAAGCCATAGTCAGAGTACTTCAAACAAGCTTCATCATTGCCTACTATCATTTTATGCTTGTACATCAGCCAAAGCTATTATGTTCCTAACATGGCCTAAACATTGTTTAACTGTAGCATTTTCCCAGTCATGAATAACATAAGTAAGGGTAGGAGGAAAGAAATATGTTGGGGTGAAAGCAGGCTGAAACAATGGATCCTCTTTGTCAATTTTTCTTGTGGATCTTGGCAGGAGGTAGAGGTAGCTTGCAGGCTGTGGAGGGAACATCTCACGAAGAAGTGAGGCGTTTGAGTGTTCTGTGGCAATCATAGGAACTCATCATAACCTCCTCAATCTGGTAGATACTGTTTGTATTGCTTTAGAGCAAGGGTTCCCAACCTTTTTTATGTCATAGAGACTTACCATTAACCAAGGGGTTTATAGACCTCAGGTTGGGAACCCCTGCTTTAGAGTCTTAAGGAATGTTGTCTTTCAATTTTTAATATAAAACAGAAAAGAAAACTAATGAATAGTTAGCTACAAAACAAAAGAAAATAAAGAGTATTGTTTTAGGTATAATTTTCCTCAGGTCTGTTAGGCACATGTATTATTGGGAGTAACACTCTGCAAGATAACTATATTTCCATGCTCTTCCTTGATTTGTGATGGAGCATTGTGCACATGTCTCTATTTAGCTATTATTGCTCACAGTCCAGTTCAAGTCAGAGACTTATAAAGTTCTGGTGGATATCCAATACAAGCTATTCACTGACACAGACATTCCCAGCAACATTAAGAGTGTTTTTTTATAAACATTCTTTTTCATCAATAATATTTCTTGATGGTCTGTTATCTATCTTTCAGCCTGTCAAATCTGTTGCCAACTATTTTTTTCCTTGTCGGTTAAATTCCCAAGATTTCTCCTTTAGAATTATTATTTTTGTCTACTTTTGGCATCAGCTCAATTATAATGAACACCCGAGGACCAAAAATATTCTTCATCCATAAAGTGTTTGGTGTTTTTTTCTTTTCTACCTCCTCTTACCACTCAACAGAAAGCATATATTTTTTGTGATAAACATAAAAAAGTAAATTCAGATTATAATTTCTTCCTTTTTTGTTACTCCTGTAACTTTGTTGATAACTAATGGAAATTCTTTTATGTGTTTAGAATGAAGGACCAATTTTATTTCTAGGTCAGTTTAGGGAATGTGAGCTTTTTGTTTCAGTTTAAAGTTTATGTACAGAGCCAAAACCAGAACTAGATTGTTAAAGGAGCAATGATGAACTGGAAGGGCATATTGTTTTGGGTTTACAAGCTCTGATTATCCAAAATATAGTTCACAGTACATGTAACCTTCTGATGTGACATTCTATACGCAGGGCTGCATCTTCATAAAAGTCCAGAAGGAAAGAATTGCAGATGTTGCAGTCTGAAATAAAAAAGATATAAATAATTGGAACCACTCAGCAATTGTGCAATTTCTGTATGTTTTCAGCTCCAGACTCGTTGAAAACCTCCATCATTTTGTTAATTTAAACATTGTAAGTATGTTTGCCTGTACATTTGGTGCGAAGATGCAGATGATTTGTGTTGGTAATGAGCTTATGTTGTTGATTTAACACCAGTGATTCCATTTTGTAGCTTGAGACTTCAGCCTGCAAATTAACCCAACATATACACAGCAGAACTTGATGGTACTTGGCACAGAATAGTCACAGTCACTTCCCCCAAAACCATGATTCACAATTGGCAGCACTTGTTTCTTTGTGCCAGATTAGTGGGATGGAAATGAGGACGATTTCTTTACTCATTGGATAATAACTGGAATTCATTACTCTGGACACTTATTCATGAATTTCATTCAAAACTGATATTGATATACTTTTTGCCTAGAAGTCAAAGAATGGGATATGGAAAGAAAATGGTGGTGAGAATCAGCCATGGCAGTGCATGTATTGTGGGCTGAATGGCCTACATCTGAATCTAATTACTTTCTTGCCGAGGCTGACATTTTATTTATGTTAGGTGTTCTCTTTCATTGGTGAAAATTACAGTAGTTTTCAGTGAATACAATGGTATCCTCCGAAACACATTTCATGATTTAAACCTTTCTATACAGGCCAATTGCTCTCAAATCCAAGTTGACAAGTAGGCCCTGGGTAGGAGAAGTCATGAGAAGTCATGGTGTCATTGGAGAGAAGAGAATGGGAGAAGGTCTCTTTCAGAAGGTTCTATTTACAGAGAGCCTCTGGGGAAAAGATCTTGCTCCTGAATTTAAGTGACAAGCAAGGGGATAATTGTTGTGTTTCTTTAAAGAGTTCATCAATAATTCACTACCTTTATAGCTGCAGTTTTAGGGCTCATAATCAGAGGCTAACGCAGGACTTCTATCCAAACTTTTCTACAAAGTATGCCACTCTTTATACAGCTAACTACATTACTGACATCGAGGCCAAAGTGACAGAAAATATGTTACAATCCCAGGCGTTGTAATTGTTGTACGCTCCATAGAAGAACCACTTCTGTGTTATTCTGCGGAGACAAGTAAATGCATATACAACAACATTCATAGTAATTGTAATTAATTTAAAAATATTTATTGAGAATTCATTGAAGTCATTTTTATAAATACAAATGCACATGAGCTTCACAAACCCTTTTATGGTGGTTGGCTGTCATGTCCAACGATGACAGGAAACTTGTGTGGGAGCATTTTTAAAGTCAAAAAGCCATTGCGCTGGGGCGGTTCCACTCTCTTGACTTCCCCATGAGACTGCTGGCTATTCTCACCCGCTTTAGCCCACCTGTCGAAGCTGTGTACCAGAGTGTGCCTACTGTCACCTGCGAACAGCTACTTGGAGTCCCAGGTGAATGCAGAGTATCTGATGGGGACCAAAGGAGAGTGAGCTGTCTCAAAATGGATACAACAAGCCCCTTCACCAGAGGTGCTACTCCTCCCTGGCCCTGCCATACACCCCAAGGGGTATGATAATATTGTGTTTATGTTACCAAACTTGCATCCAGAGGATTAGAGCACTGATTCAAAATTTATACTTGAAACACATCATGGCAAGTTTGATTTTATTTGATAGTAATTAAATTAATCCAGGATAAAAAATTGAGAATATTTGTAAGTAAGTTGCATTAGTTATGACTATAATCATAAAAATATCCATCCAGTTCATCAATGTAATTTAGCTAATTTGCTGTCCTTGCTCCTTTGGGTATACATGTGACTCCAGGTTCACAATACAATAATTTATTCCTAACTGCCCGCACTAAACGGCCCAAGCCATACAGTTCAGGGTTAATAAGACAAAAACAATGAATGCTAGGCCTGGACGATGGTGCCAACAAATAAATAATAAACTAAAAACTCTGATGCAACATGAACAGGGATATTTTGAGCCATTTACAAATAAGTAGTTTGCCTAATGTTGAAAGAGCACTGGCACCCACCCACAGTCCCACTAACCAAGTCTTCACAACAGGAAAAAGCTGTCTCCAAGCTCAACGGCTATTCCCCAGATATCAGGACCTCCTGAATGCATAGTTCACTGGGGTTGGACAGAACAAACTCTGAGCCCCGTTTATAAAGCAGCTGTCAGTTTCCCTAAATGGTCTGACATTCATAAAATGCCAAAACTATGTAAAACAATAAAATCAAGACATTTCAAAATTTATTTCAGGAAGTCAGATTTAAGTTAGAAAGCCAACACATGAAAACACTTAAAAGCATTTCAAAATATTGGAAGTTACCAAAACAATACAATAAACTGTCAATTTTCTGAAGCCTTTGAGCTTCAATACTGGGGTACCTCAAATTTATGGTCCGCTGCTGGGGTACCTGAGGAGTTTAGTTTTGGAGCAATACCAGATAGTGATGCAGCCTGTCAGAATGCTCTCCAGAATGCTCTCCACGGTACATGTATAGAAGTGTTTGAGTGTTTTAGGTGACAAACCAAAACTCTTCAGACTTCTGATGAAATATAGCCACTGACTTGCCTTCTTTATAGCTGCATCAATATGTTGGGACCAGGTTAGATCCTCAGAGATTTTGATACCCAGGCACTAGAAATTGCTCACTCTCTCCACTTCTGATCCCTCATTGAGGATTGGTTCATGTTCCTTCATCTTACTCTTCCTGAAGTCCAAATCATCTCTTTGGTCTTACTGACACTGAATGCAAGGTTGTTGCTGTGACACCACTTAACTAGTTGGGTATATCTCACTCCTGTACACCCTCTCATCTCCATCTGAGATTCTACCAACAATGACTGTATTATCATCAAATTTATAGATAGTACTTGAGCTCTACTGAGCCACACAGTCATGGAAATAGAGGGAGTAGTCCAGTGGGCTAAGCACATACCCCATTCTTTCTCATCTCCATTTTAAGGGGATGACACCTTATTCTGAAACTATGCTTCCGAGTTTTCAGCAATCCTCCCGAAGAAACATCCTCTGTGTGTTCACCCTATCAGCCTCCCTGAGGATCACTTCACATTCTTCTGAAATCAAATGAGTATTGGCCTAATATGATCAACCTCACTTAAATGCCAACAACCACTTCAACCCAGTATTAAACATAGTGAGCCTTCTCTATGCTATCCTGAGTTCATGATATTCTCCTCTAAGTATCAAGAACAAAACTGAAATCATGGGTATGCCTTAAGACAGTAAGATCATAAGATATAGGAGCAGAACTAGGCCACCTGTCCCATCGAGTCTGCTCTGCCATTTCATCAGGGCTGATCCAATTTTCTCTCAGCCCCAACCTCCCGCCTTCTCCCCAAATCCCTTCATGCCCTGAACAATCTCAAGAATCTATCAGCCTCTGCCTTAAATATACATAAAGACTTGGCCTCCACAGCTGCCTGTGGCGAAGAATTCCACAGATTCACCACCTCTGGCTAAAGAAATTCCCCCTCCATTCTAAAAGGACACCCCTCTATTCTGAGATTGTGTCCTCTGATCTTATACTCTCCCACTATGGGATACATCCTCACCACATCCACTCTATCAAGACCTTTCACCATTCGATAGGTTTCAATTAGGTCACCTCTCATTCTTTTGAATTCCACTCTATGTGATAAGTCTTTCAATCCTAGAATCATTTTTGAGAACCTCCTTTGAACACTCTCCAGATTCAGAGCATACTTTCTCAGATATGGGGCCCAAAACTTCTCACAATACTCAACGTGAGGCCTCACCAGTGCTTTATAAAGTCTCAACCCTACATCTTTGCTTTTATATTCTTGTCCTTTTGAAATGAATGCTTAACATTGCATTTACCTTCCTCACCACAGACTCAACCTGCAAACTAACCTTTAGGGAATCCTGCACAAGTACTCCTAAGTCCCTTTGCATAGTCATAGTCATTGATCCCGGGGGAAATTGGTTTTCGTTACAGTTGCACCATAAATAATTAAATAGTAATAAAACCATAAATAGTTAAATAGTAATATATAAATTATGCCAGGAAATAAGTCCAGGACCAGCCTATTGGCTCAGGGTGTCTGACTCTCCAAAGGAGGAGCTGTAAAGTTTGATGGCAACAGGCAAGAATGACTTCCTATGATGCTCTGTGTTGCATCTTGGTGGAAAGAGTCTCTGGCTGAATGTACTCCTGTGCCCAACCAGTACATTATGTAGTGGATGGGAGACATTGTCCAAGATGGCATGCAACTTGGACAGCATCCTCTTTTCAGACACCACTGTCAGAGAGTCCAGTTCCATCCCCACATCATCACTGACCTTACGAATGAGTTTGTTGATTCTGTTGGTGCCTGCTACCCTCAGCCTGCTACCCCAGCACACAACAGCAAACATGATCGCACTGGTCACCACAGACTCGTAGAACATCCTCAGCATCATCCAACGTATGTTAAAGGACCTTAGTCTCCTCAGGAAATAGAGACGGCTCTGACCCTTCTTGTAGACAGCCTCACTGTTCTTAGACCAGTCCAGTTTATTGTCAATTCGTATCCCCAGGTATTTGTAATCCTCCACCATGTCCACACTGAACCCCTGGATGGAAACAGGGGTCACCGGTACCTTAGCTCTCCTCAGGTCTACCACCAGCTCCTTAGTCTTTTTCACATTAAGTATCTCAGTTTTTTGTATTTTCTCTCCATTTAGAAAATAGTCAACCCTTTCATTTCTTCTACCAAAGTGCCTGACTTTTGACACTATGCCATCTGCCACCCCTTTGCCC
Source organism: Mobula birostris (assembly GCF_030028105.1). NCBI lineage: Eukaryota > Metazoa > Chordata > Chondrichthyes > Myliobatiformes > Myliobatidae > Mobula > Mobula birostris. The sequence continues at coordinate 206,826,741 of NC_092371.1, read as the reverse complement.
ATTCCTCTAACCCGTACAAGTCTTTCTGTAGCCTCACTACTTCTTTAAAACTGCCTGCCCCTCCACATACCTTCATATTGTCTGCAAACTTTGCAACGAGGCGATCAATTCCATTATCCAGATCATTGATATGTAACATGAAAAGAATCAGTCCCAACACAGACTCCTGTGGAACACCACTAGTCACCAGCAGGCAGCCCGAAAAGGGTCCTTTTATTCCAACTCTTGGCCTCCTGCCAATTAGCCACTGCTGTATCCATGTTAGAGTCTTTCCTGAAATACCATGGGCTCATAGCTTGTTAAGCAGCTACCTTGTCAAAGACCTTGTCAAAGGTCTTTTGAAACTCCAAGTTTGCTATGTCAACCGATTCTCCTTTGTCTATCATGTTTGTTATTTCCTTAGAGAATTCCAACAGAAACATTTGTCAGGCAAGATTTTCCCATGGCCTATTTTATCAGGTGCCTCCAGTACCCTGAGACCTCATCCTTGATAATCAACTCCAACGTCTTCCCACCACTGAGGTCAGACTAGCTGGCCTATAGTTTCCTTTCTTCTGCCTCTCTCCCTTCTTGAAGAGTGGAATGAAATTTGCAATTTTCCAGTCTTCTGGTACCATTTCAGAATTTAGTGATTCTTGAAAGATCTTTACTAATGCCTCCACGATCTCTTCAGCCACCCCTTTCAGAATTCTGAGGTATGCACCATCTGGTCCAGGTGACTTATCCATCTTCAGACCCTTTCAATTTCCCTAGAACCTGCTCTCCAGTTATGGAAATTTCACACATATCATGCCCCCGACACCTGGAGCTTCCACCATACTGCTAGTGTCTTCCACAGTGAAGACTGATGCAAAATACTTATTTAATTCATCCGCTGTTTTGCTGTTCCCTATTACTACCTCTCCAGCATTGATTTCCCAGCAATTCGATATCCACTGTTGCCTCTCTTTTACACTTAATGCATCTGAAGAAACTTTTGTTGTCTTCTTTAACGCTAGCAGTTATATATAGAACTGCAGGAAGTTTTTTTCACAGATGTTGTAGTCATTCTGATTTTATACTTATTTTAATTATAGTTAGAAGATGAGACATATCTTACATTGTTTCTGTGCAAGCATTCAAATATGAAGAGTGGGCCCACAGGGGTAATAGTCCATATTGTATTACTTGCTGATATAATTGAATGTAACCTGAATCAGTATAAACTGTTGTCTTGTACATGGCTCTATGGCCATTTCCTGTTTATAATTTTTGTTCAAAGTTATTACAACTATATACACATACTAGAAAACATAATATCCTTTTCTTATGAAACCCAGGATATCTATCTACTTTTAAAAGGTTTGTCTTTATATTCTAGGATTGACAGCAGGACAATTTATCAACTATACATTAATAACACATGCATGTGTTTAGACTGGAGGGAAACTTGTTTGAAATATTCACCAACAAGCTGTACTAGTGCCAATAAATCTGGGTGCCAGAGCACTAATATTAGGATGGACAATTCAGTAATCTTACTTTCAGGAATTCCAAGTGTTGTACTTTTCCTCTATATTCTTATTTTAATTTCAATAACAACTCTGAAATAGAGATTGAGGTCAGAATATAAGACATTTTAATTCTTTTATTTATCCTTTGGAAAATATTCCAGAAACAGTGTTTGGAAAATCCAATGCTTCTGCAATTTCTAATAATTTGGAGAGAATGAAAATCTGTTCACAATTTACAAAAGCATTAGCTGCTGATATGGAAAGAGAGATTTTATGTCTGTTGTTCTTGTGAATGAGCCATAAGTCTCAATATATTTTGGACATTATCTCCTTGATTGGATAATGTGAATAGAGGCAATTAATTTCAAGACTAAACAAGACTTACCTGCTTATGGTAGGAAGTGGTTGAAGATTTTACATAACTGTATAAAAATTTATCCCTACTTGACTGCACTAGCCCTTGCAGTTACAATCAATAGAACAGAATTGCACAGAGCCTCTGAAACTCTGCTCCTTTAACTTTTATGGGTTAAATTTCAGAGGAAAATTTCAATGCACTCTCATTGTTATGGTACTGATATTGCAGCTTAATTTCTAGATTAAGTTAATTCAGGGTTGTGGGGTGGAGATACATCTCTACCAAAGAAGGTGTTAAGGCACTCCTTCCATCTGCTAGCCTGCAGGGCAATGTATATCCCTTGCTTAGCCTCCCAATCAGGGTGATGTGAAGCCATTGGATCAGGTGATGGATGGTTGTACTGGTGCATATCATGTTATCCTAGTTATGCAACCAATGACACCAGACAATCTCTGAAGAGTATTGATAATGGCAGGGGACACCTGTCTTGTAAAGACACTGCCCAGAAGGAAATGACAAACCACTTCTGTGGGAAAATTGCCAAGAACAATCATGGTCATGGGAAGCCCTTGATTGGCCAGGTCATACGACACTACACATAATGAACAAACGAGTAAAGTGCAAGCCGTTAGTGTTATTGGCTCAATTAGAAGACATGGCCCAATTGCTTCTCTAAACTGAAGTAAAATATCAATAAATAGCAAAGTGCCTCAACTTGCAATTCTGTGTTAGTATTTTTCTTATAAAAAATAATCCAAAATAACTGAAGGGAATTGTATGCAAGTTTTGAATACTTGCAAACATTTGTGTAAAAAATGAAATATATGAGTAGGTGCATAAAATACTTTTTTCACAAAGTTAATGTATTCCTTGAGATAGTTACTATTTCTATAAAATGTGAACTTGTGCTTCATGGTTATGACCTTTTTAAAGGTATTATTTTCTACGCAAAATGAGGCCTTGCAAATATCTGGTCCCATTACAGGTCTTAAGTTGGATTGTACTCAGTTAGCATTGTGCTGAACATGAACCCTTTCACAATGTTTAGTTAATTTCCAATGTTTCATTAATAGTAACATAAACACTCCTAAATCAGGCATTACAAATCAGCAATGTTCACTTTCATAGCCTAATAATATATCTCAACCTCAATGGCAATAAAACATACTCTGCTGTATCAGCATTAGTTCAGTGGGTAGTGCTCCAGCAGCCTAGTCATGAGTTGGATATGGATTGGAAATCCAATCCACTGTAAGCAGCAGGCTCTGAACTCAGTGTAATGCCTCAGATTCCTGCACAATTAGTGGTGCAATACATTGAACTTAATGTGCTCTGTCAGGTGAAAAAGTGAAAACACCTGTTACTATTTGATGGTGATCAGATTGTGTATTTCTGATACTTATCCAACATCAGAGGAATAAACAAAATGCATAATAATTTAGTACATAACCAAGCAGTCCACTTTCCTTTGTGTGGAATTCAATCAGCCTGTTGTGATATTAAGCTCAGTAGTAACATTAACCAATTCTTAATAGACGTGGGCTCTCTGCATTGCAGGAGTATGCTTTGGTGGGAATTTGGATTCTGGTGAATGACTTTGGTTAGCAAATCCAAAATTCAGGATTTTTTTTAATATCCTGAACATGCATTTTTCTTCTGTGGGTTTCTAGCATGGCATTTCCACAGATGCGATTCATTGTGGAGGAATCCACAATGCACAAGTGGAGAGCGAGCCTGCAGGTAGATTAGCTGAAGCAAGGTAGGGAGGGTCCATAACTTGGAGAAGTGTTGTGATCTCCCTACTTCAAGAGATCAGAAACGTGAGGGAGTACCTGTGTTAGAGCCCCAATCCACGGCAGCCTAGTTCAGGGGATCTTTTGGAAATGTGATGTCAAGTGGCAGATGCATAGTGAGACTTCAGGAGGTGGAGAGCTGTGATGCAATGTTGATTCTACTTCTGAGAAAAAGACATATAGCTTTTCCAGAATTACAGACGCAAAGTGCTGAAGGAACTCAGCAGGTCAGGCAGCATCCATGGAGAAGAATAAACCACTATACCAGAAAGCAATTTACTTCAGCTACTGAGTTGAATCAAACTTATAAGAAAGCTTAAATCATGGATAGTAATATTATTGTAATACTCAAATAGTCCATCGGTTTTTTGGAGTGGGGGCTGACTACCTATTCTTCTTTGTTCTAACCAGAAATGACTCCAGAGGAGATGAAGTCATCAAGTCTTAAATAATTATTTGAGGTTAATTTGGAGATTTTTGAGATATGAAACTAATTTTGAGGTTTTGAAATTTAAAATGTAGCCCTTCTATATTTGGGGGGGGGGGGGTTAAATGACTTGAAACCCACTGGTATACATTAAGACATGTTTGTACAATTTGATTGCCTTCTCCAGGTATTTGGGGTTTCCATTGAAATGTTGTTGCTTGGATTTCCACCATCTACAGATTTCTCTTGTTCGTGATCTCCTCCTGTGTTTTTTGATTTCTTTGAGAAGTATGCGAGCATTCCTAGGTCCTTTTGGTTTGCATTACTGTCACGCTGACACCTCTCTGAATGAAAGGAATCCAAGATCACAACACAATCTGATCATGAAATGTTATATTACCAATTTGGGCAAAAAAACAGTCATTCTGACTCAGAAAATAAATAAAGATAATAAAGATGTTTTTTCAAATTGACAAGTGTTGGCCAGAGTTCCCAGCCTCAGACAAAATCCAGCATCATTAATTCACTTCCCTCACCTACCTCACCACTAGGCTTCTCACAACCCTGCCTCTACCCATTTTACTATCGCTTTCAGACAGAAGAAATAATTTGTGTTTCTCTCTGAAATTAGCTTTTGTGCTCTCTACTTTCTGCTTGATGAAGTGTTAAAATACTGTATCTTGCAGTTGACAATGTTTTCTGATCTGCTGAGTATTTCCAATAATTTCTCCTTTCTGTTTCTGACCTCCAGCATCTGCATTATCATACTTTGGACAAAATTCCCAGTGGCTTTGCGAAGCCACATCCGGTTAATGGCTAATCCTTGATATACAGGTTAGTCTTTGTAAGATGTTTGATGTAGATTTTAGTGGAAAGTTAATATCAAACAATATCATGAAAATGCTGAGAGTTTCTTTTTACTGCATAGTTTGGCATGCTTTTGCTCAACAATAACAATACCATCAATTTTTGCTGGCTGTAAATCAATAAATTCCTTTTGGATAGTTCATCTTTGACAATATAAACCTAATTTAAATTTACTGCCAGTTATTTCATTTTCAATTTATGTTTTTCACTAGATAGTGGTATAATGTTGTAGTAGTTTAACTTCAACAAGATAAGGCACCTTTTTTTAGCTCTAAGGGAAGTACCATAAAGAATAGCTCAAAACTAAAAGTGTCTGATGTTGTTACTCATACAAAAAAAGGTTTTACTTTTGCAACATAATTCAAAATACCATAGCTGGAATGATGCTTGATACTGTAATTTTGTGTATGCACCCATGTGATTGACTTGGTTGGTTGAGGGATTCATCTGTGCATAAGCATTCCTTGCCTAAATATTTGATATCTTTCTATTAACTTTTTCTCTGCTATGATGTTTTGTTCTCAAGCAGATTTGTTTTCCATTGGAAATAGAACTAGATCACAGTTCACTGTCTTTCCATTCCAGGTGTGAAATTATGTGACTACATTAAAGTTTGAAAAGGCATTTTATTTTAACATTGGTAGCAACATAACTTTACTCATTGGATTATGAGGATGTTGAAAGGCTTTAAATAAAACTTTGCTGCTGCATTACTAACTGCCTTTAACAAAATACAATATAGATCTATTATTCTTTTGAAGAGAGTGAATAAAAAGAGTCTTTATCCTATTCCTTGGACACTGATACTTCAAAAGGAAAACTGGTACAATATTCAGCAGCCTGCAGAGAGTCACCAATGGATGCTGGTGTCATCTTGATTCTTTGGATCGGATTGGCAAAAACATCTCTGCAATCTCCATCAGCACGGAAGCATCACAGGGATGTGTACTTAAACCTTGCTCTACTCACTTTGCACCTATGACTGTATGGCTAAGTACAGCTCCAACACCACATACAAGTTTGCTGATGACACCACTGCTGTGGGCTGTATCAAAGGTGGTGATGAGTCAGCATACAGGAGGGAGACAGAAAATTTGACTGAGTGGTGTAATAATACCATCCTCCAACTGGCAATAAGATCAAGGAACTGATTGTAGACTTCAGAAGAGGGAAACCAGAGGTCCATGAACTAGTAATCATTGGAGGACTGGAGAGGGTTAGTAATTATAAATTCCTGGGTGTCATGATCTCAGAGGTCGTGTCCTGGATGCGTCAAGTTTCTTCAGATACATAAAGCATAAAGGAAAGGCAAGAATCGATATTGGACCGCTGGAAAACATGTTGGAGAGGTAGTAATGGGGGGACAATGTAATAGTAGATAAACTGAATAAGTATGTCACTGCGGAAGACACTAGTAGTATAGTGAAAGTTCCAGGTGTCAGAGGGCATGAAGTGTGTGAAGTTACCATAATTAAAGAGAAGGTTCTTGGGAAACTGAAAGGTCTGAAGGTAGATAAGTCACCTGGTCCAGATGGTGCACACCCCAGAATTCTGAAAGAGGTGGCTGAAGAGATTTTGGAGGCATTTGTAATGATCTTTCAAGAATCACTAGATTCTGGAATGGTTCCTGAAGACTGCAAAATTACAAATGTCACTCCACTCTTCAAGAAGGGAGAGCGAAGGGAGAACGGAAACTATAGGTCGGTTCATCTGATCTAAGTGGTGGGAAGATGTTGGAATTGATGCTTATGGATGAGGCCTCAGGGTACATGGAGATTCATGTTAAAATAGGCCATAGTCAGCATGGTTTCAAGGGATAAATCCTTTTTGCCTGACAAATTTGTTTGAATTTTTAAAAGAAATAACAAGGAGGATAGACAAAGGTGAATCATTTGATGTTGTGTACTTGGATTTTCAGAAGGCCTTTGACAAGGTGTCACACATGAGGCTGCTTTACAAGCTACGAGCCCAAGGTATTCCAGGAAAATTTCTAGCATGGATAAAGCAGTGGGTGATTGGCAGGAGGCAAAGAGTGGGAATAAAAGGAGCCTTTTCTAACTGCCTGCCGGTGACTGGTGATGTTGCACAGGAGTCTGTGTTGGGACCAATTCTTTTTACGTTATCTGTCAATGATTTGGATGATGGAATTGATGGCCTTGTTGCAAAGTTTGCAGATGATCTGAACATAGATGGAGGGGCAGGTGGTTTTATGAAGTAGAGAGGCTACAGAAGGACAAATTAGGAGAATAGACAAAGAAATGGCAGATGGAATACATTGTCAGGAGGTGTATAGTCATGCACTTTGGTAGAAGAAATGAAAGGGTTGACTATTTTCTAAATGGAGAGAAAATTCAAAAAACTGAGATGCAAAGGGACTTGCAAGTCTTTGTGCAGGATTCCCCAAAGGTTAATGTGCAGGTTAAGTCTGTGGTGAGGAAGGCAAATGTGATATTAGCATTCATTTGAAGAGGACTAGAGTATAAAAGGAAAGGTGTAACGTTGAGACTTCATAAAGCACTGGCAGGGCCTTACTTGGAGTATCGTGAGCAGTTTTGTGTCCCTTATCTTAGAAAAAATGTGCTGAAACTGGAGACAGTTCAAAGGAGGTCCACAAAATGATTCCAGGATTAAATGGTTATTACATGAAGAGGGTTTGATGACTCTGGGCCCGTATTCACTAGAATTCAGAAAGATGAGGGGTGACCTCATTGACACTCAGAATAGAGGGTAGTTCTTTTGGAACTAGATAAGGAGGAATTTCTTTAGCTAGAGGTGGTGAATCTGTGGAATTCTTTGCAACAGGCAGCTGCGGAGGCCAAGTCATTACATATATTTATGGCAGAGGTCGATAGATTCTTGATTGGTCAGGGTATGAAGAGATATGGGGAGAAGGTAGGAGATTGGGGCTGAGAGGAAAATTGGATTGACCATGATGAAATGGCAGAGCAGACTCAATTGGCCAAATGGCCTAATTCTGCTCCTATATCTTATGGTCTTGTATAAACATTATTGTGAAGAAAGCACAAGAGGGCCACTACTTCCTCAGCAGTCTGTGGAGATTTGGCATGTGATCAAAAACCTTGGCAAACTTCTATAGCTGTGTGATATAGAAGTGTGCTAACTGGCTGCATTACGGCCTGGAATGGGTACACCAATGCCTTTGAGTGGAAAATCTTAGAAAAGGTAGTGGATTCAGCCCAGTACATCATGAGTAAAACCCTACCAGCCATTAAGCACATCTACATGAAACGTTGCAATAGAAAAATAGTATCCATCATCTTTGATGGATGAGCACTCAGCACTCAGGGCATGCTCTTTTTTCCATCAAGTAGAAAGTACAAGTGCCTCAAGACTCTTAGCACCAGGTTCAAGAAGTTACTACCCCTCAACCTCTTGAATAAAAGGGGATAAAAGGGGATAAGTAAGCTCATTTAGGGACTCCCTTATCTTGTTATTTCATGCTTGTTAATTATTGCTATTTATTTATATCTGCATTTGATCCTGTTGCTGTTCTATAGATTTGCTCGGTATGCCCACAGAAGAAGAATCTCAGGGGTGTATGTGGTGACAAGTATATAGTTTGATCATAATTTTTACTTTAATTAACTTTGAACTTTGAGATACTTCTTATTATTCAGTCCTGTATTGCATTGGACAGAAATGCACTGATCACTTTTCTTATCTCCCTTAAAAAGTTCAGTGGGATCACCTCCAAATGGTATCATTTTCAAAAATGTTGGACCCAAATTTCTCTACAAATCTTATATTTCTGATATTCACTTATTTGTTTAATATACGAATATGCTAAAGTGATAGCTTCCTTCCCAAAACCAGCTGGTCTGAACTGTAGGCGTTACTCCAGTTGGAAGCTTGTAAACTTCAATAAGAGGTTTGCACTTTTAAATATTAGCATGCAATTTGTTTGTGTGCTTTTCTCATGAAAGCAATAAATTCTCATTAGTGATGAGATAAACTTCGTGCCTTGGTAACACACAAATAAATATGGTACAAGTATTTTAAACATTGCACACAAACCACTGATAAGAACTTACGGAGTTGTAGAGTAGAGTACTACAGCCTTTCAGCCCATCTAGTCCATGTTGACCTAACCTTCTATCTAGTCCCATCTATGCACACAAATGATATTCCACTAAGCCCTTCCCATCATGTACTTATCCAAACTTCTCTTAAATGCAGCAATTGATCCAGCATCCACCACTTCTACTGAGAGCTCATTCCACACTTGCCCCACTCTCTGAGTGAAGGAGTTCCCCCTCAAATTCCCCATAAATGTTTCACCTTTCACCCTAAACCTATGACCTCTAGTTCCTGTGTCACCCAGCATGAGGGAAAAAAAGCCTGCACGTATTCACTCTATCCATATACATCATAATTTCTCCCTCATTCTCCTGCGCTCCAGGAAATAAAGTTCTAAACTATCCAACCTTTCCTGATAGCTCAGGTCCTCAATTCCTGGAGATATCCTTGTAAGTGTCCTGTACACTCTTTCAAGCTTATTGACATTTTCCATGTAGGTAGGTGGCCAGAACTGTACTCCGTACTCCAAATTAGGTCTCACCAATGCCTTGTACAATTTCAACATAACTTCCCAACTCCAATGTTCAGTGCTGTGATTTATGATTCATCACTGTTCTAAGAGATATTTTTTATGATCTGTTTTATCTGTGATGCCACTTTCAAGGAATTATGTATCCCTAGGTCCCTTTGTGTCCCTTTGACACCTTAGAACCCTACTGTTCACTGTGCATGTCTTAAGCTGGTTTGTCCTCCCAAAGTGCAACACCTCACACTTGTCGGCATTTAGTTCCATCTGCCACTTTTTAGTCCATTTTTCCAAATGGCCGTGATCATGTTTCAAGCTTTGATAGCCTTGGTACTGGTCATTATGCCGCCTAGCTTGATATCATCTGCAAATTTGCTGGTCCAGTTTGCCATATTGTCCTCTAAATCATTAATATAGATGATTAACAACGATGGAGCCAGCACAGATTCCTGCGGCACATCATAACTCACAGGACTCCAGTTAGAGATACAACCATCTTGTACCACTCTCTGGCTTCTCCCACTTAGAGAATGTTGGGAGAAGTAGTCAACTGACTACTTTTTCCTGAATGCTAAGCAACTTAAACTTCTGGTCTGGCCTCCCACCTGGAATCTCATCAATGGCCATGCTAAAGTCCATGTAGACATCGTCCATTGCTTTTCTTTTATCAGTCTTCTTGGTACCCTCTTAAAAACCATATGAAGTTTGATAGACATGATCTACCACACACAAAGCCATCTTCCAATTAGCTTTCCTTCAGTTCTCTGGCACTTGCCTATGGATAAGTACATTTTAAATATATCTGCCCAGGGCCCTGCGATTTTTCAACTAACGACTCACAGGGTCTGAGCAAACACATTGTCAGAATGGGGATTTCTCCAATTTAATTTACCTCAGGAAGTGAGCATGGCCTCTTCTATAATCCGGATATGGTCTATGACCACATCACTCTTCTGCCTTAGTTTTATAGCCTCTGTATTTATCTCCCAAGTTAACACTGATGCGCAGAATTCATTTAAAATCTCCTTCATCTCTTTTAGCTCCACGCGCGGATGAGCACACTGATCTTTAGGGGCACCAAATTTTTCCCTTGCTATCTTTTTGCTCTTCTTATTGTTATATAGACCTGAGGAGAGCTAAGGAACTGGTGACCCCTGTTTCCATCCAGGGGGTCAGTGTGGACATGGTGGAAGATTACAAATACCTGGGGATACGAATTGACAATAAACTGGACTGGTCAAAGAACACTGAGGCTGTTTACAAGAAGGGCCAGAGCCATCTCTATTTCCTGAGGAGACTGAGGTCCTTTAACATCTGCTGGACGATGCTGAGGATGTTCTATGAGTCTGTGGTGGCCAGTGCTATCATGTTTGCTGTTGTGTGCTGGGGCAGCAGGCTGAGGGTGGCAGACAACGACAGAATCAACAAACTCATTCGTAAGGTCAGTGATGTTGTGGGATGGAACTGGACTCTCTCACGGTGGTGTCTGAAAAGAGGATGCTGTCCAAGTTGCATGCCATCTTGGTCAATGTCTCCCATCCACTACATAATGTACTGGGTGGGCACAGGAGTACATTCAGCCAGAGACTCATTCCTCCGAGATGCAGCACTGAGCGTCATAGGAAGTCATTCCTGCCTGTGGCCGTCAAACTTTACAACTCCTCCCTTGGAGGGTCAGACACCCTGAGCCAATAGGCTGGTCCTGGACTTATTTCCTGGCATAATTTATATATTACTATTTAACTATTTATGATTCTATTACTATTTATTATTTATGGAGCAACTGTAACAAAAACCAATTTCCCCCGGGATTAATGAAGCATGACTATGACTATGACTATATAATCCCTTGGGATTAATTTTCACCTTGTCCGATAGAGCAACGTCATGTCTCTAACTCTCCTGATTTCACTCTTTAGTTGTATTTCATATACTTCCCAAGTGCCCTGTTCGATCTTAACTAACTGTACCTGATATAAGCCTCCTTTACCTTTACCAAGGCTTCAATAACACTCGATAAGCAAGACTTCCTAAATCTGTTAGCTTTGACTTTCCTTCTGACAGGACCTATGGATTCTGTACTCTTAGTATTTCACTTTTGAAATAGATCTTCTGCCCTGGTGTTAAACCAACAACATTCCTAATTACTGGCTAAGTTCTCTTCTGCCAATTATATCCACCTGTTTTATCTTAAATCTTTCGAGAAAAGTTTGCATTGGGTGTTTACCTGCTAGAGTTCAGAAGGGTGAGAGGGGGCTTGATTTAAATTTGTAAGATTCTGAGGAGTCTGAATAAAGTGGGAGAAACTGAAATTTAGTTTGCTGCTCAAAATTACTGTTGCTCATTTCTCTCAGAGGGTGAATCTCTCTCCCTTAAAGAGTGGTGAAAGCAGATTATTTGAATAATTTTAAGGAAGGGTTAGATATATTCTTGATTAGCCAGAACATAAAATGGGATAGGAGTTAAGTTTTCAAGAGACCAGGTATGACTTTCTAAATAATGCAGCTATCACCAGGTAGCCTATTCCTTCTTTTGTTTCTAGATATCTTAACCCATTTTCCATGATTCACATGCATTGAACCAAGTAACCATGCTAAATCTTTCAGAAATACAATATTCTTTCCTACCCACAATGCCATTTCTATCAGCTTTACATGCCTATCATTCTACTGGGCTGTCTACCCTTGCATTCAGATCTTCCAGTTAGAATTACAGGCTTGTACCATGTGGTAGAAGTGCTAAAGATCAAAAGTTTGGTTTTGTCTGAGTAAATCATGATAATGGAAATGCTAATGTTTTTCATGGTGGCTTGAGTTGATTTTTAATACTTCAGTATGTAGTACAGTATGTTTTATTTGTCAGTTATTCAATATGTTACATATCTTCAAAAAGAACAGCTGAAAATCCCAGTCAGACACCACATCACAGGACAAATAGATACTTATTGTAAGATAAGGTACAAAAATCAGTCAATTATAATATGTAAGAATGTGTGATATTTCTGTAATGCAAATCATTCATGAAAGTCTGGCATTGGTTCCATTTAGGCCCTGTGGAGAGAGTCTCTTGAGTACTTAAGGCAGAATCAGAAAACTTTTGGTCCATTATTTGTGATTAGAACCATTTTGCAAGAGCAGGCACTATTAGAGAATTGCAGCATTACATGTAGCAGTTAACATAACATTGTTATATAGCAGCGACCTGGGTTCAATTCCCACTGCTGTCTGTAACGAGTTTGCACGTTCGCCCTATGACCGTGTGGGTTTCCTCAGGGCGCATCAGTTTTCTTTCATGTTCCAAAGACTACGGGTTAATAGATTAATTGGTCACAATAAGTTAATAGTTCAATTGGGCAGCATGGACTTGCTGGGCTGAAAGGGGCTGTTCCTGGGCCGAATCACTAAATTTTAAAAAATAAACAAAAATTGTACATTCCTAGCTGAGGGCAAGTAGCTTGTAGACAGGATAATGATGGGCCTAACTTCTTTATTAATGAACTGGAGCTCAGTATTGCAGATGACAGGACTGTGAATGAGTTGAGATACAAAGAAAGAATGGGACAATTTCAAGGAAACGTTTTATTGGCGCAGAGAAATGCAACATGCTGTTTTGAACAGAGACATTCCAAGGATATATAGAGTATGATAGAATTAAGTAGGAATTTGTTATAGTCTGCTGTTGCTGTCAGTGACTAGTGGTGTTCTGCAAGGGTTGGTGTTATAGAGTGGTGCTAGAAAGTTTGTGAACTCTGTAGAATTTTCTCTGTTTCTGCATATATATGTGATCAGATCTTCATGTAAATCCTAAAACTAGATAAAGAGAACCCAATTAAATAAATAAAACAAAAAATTATACTTGTTCACAACTGGATTGACCCCTTTGTACAGCAATAACTTCAACCAAACTTTTCCGGTAACTGTTGATCAGTCCTGTATGTCAGCTTGGAGGAATTTTAGGCCATTTCACCTTAGAGAAACAGCTTCATCTCTGGGATGTTGGTGGGCTTCCTTGCATGAACTGCTTCCTTCAGGTCCTTCTGCAACACTTCCATAGGATTAAGGTCTGGACTTTGACTCAACCATTCCACAAAAAACAAATTTTCTTCTTTTTAGACCAATTTGTTGTTGATTTACTCTTGTCCTTCAGATCATTGTCTTGTTACATTATCCAACTTCTATTAATCTTCAGGTGATAGACTGTTACTCTGACTTTCTCCTGTAAATTGTCTTGATACAATGATCCCTCAATGTTTGAAAGCTGTCCAGGCCTTGAGGCAGCTAAACATCACCAAACCATACTACCTCTTCCACCATGCTTCACAGTTGGGATGAGGTTTTGGTGTTGGTGTGCAGTTGCCTTTTCCTCCAAACATAGCAATGTGCATTTCTGCCAAAAAGTTCAACTTCTATCTCATTTGTCTAGAGAATATTGTCCCATAAGCATGGTAGAACATCCAGGTGGTCTTTTGCAAACTTCAGACATGCAGCAATGTTTTTTTTGGAGAGCAGTGGCTTCCTCCGTGAATTCCTTCCATATATACCATTATTGTTCAGTATTTTTCTTATATGGACACTGACTTAGCAAGCTCTGGAGATTTTTGCAGGTGTTTTGCTGTTACCTTTTGGTTCTTTTTCACCTCCTAGAGCATTGCACATTGTGCTCTTGGTGTGATGTTTGCAGGATGGCTGGTCTTATAGGGGGAGTAGTAACAGTACTGAGGTTTCTCCATTTGTAGACAGTTTCTCTTTCTCTGGACTAATGAACACTCAGGTCTTTAGAAATGCTTTTGTAGGCTTTTCCAGTTTCATGCATCTCTACAATTCTTCTTCTAAAGTCCTCTGAAAGTTGTTTTGATCGAAGTATGGTGCACATAAACAGATCTTTCTTGAAAGGAGCAGGCTCCATCAATAATCTTTGTGTCTCTTTTTTATAGCATAGAGCATCTCTTCAACCCACATCTCCAGTTTCATCTCATTGATTGGAACACCCGACTCCAAATAGTTTTTGAGAAGGCATTACCCCAGAGGTCACAGGCTTTTTCCAACAAATACGTGTAATATTGGGTCATTTTTCTTAATAAATAAATGAACAAGTGTAACGTTTTTGTGTTATTTATTTAATTGGGCTCTCTTTATTTCGTTTTAGGACACGTGAAGATCTAATCACATCTTAGGTCATATAATGCAGAAACAGAGAAAATTCTACAGGGTTCACCAAATTTCTAGCAGCATTGTATGTTAATAATCTTGATGACAGGATAGATGACTTTGTGGCCAAGTTTGTGGATGATACAAATATAGATGGAGGGACAGGTAGTGATGAAGATGCAGCAGGACTTTTCAAATTTGAAGAAAGGGCAAAGAAGTGGCAAATGGAATAAAGTATATGTAAGTGTATGGTCATGCACCTTTGTAGAAGGAATAAAGATGCAGACTATTTTCTAAATGGGGAGCAAATTCAGAATCAGGGCCCAAAGAGACTTGGGAGCCTTAATGCAGAATTCCTTAAACGTTAACTTGCATGTTGAATCGATAGTATGGAAAAAAAATATAAAAACAAGGATGTAACGTTGAGACTTTATAAAGCATCAGTGAGGCCTCACTTGGAGTACTGTGAGCAGTTTTGGGGCCCTTATCTTAAAAAGGATGTGCTGACACTGAAGAAGTTCAGAAAATAATTTCAGGATTGAATGGTTTGTCATATAAAGAATGTTTGATGGCTCTGGGTCACTAGAATTCAGAACAATTAGGGGTGGCCTCATTGAAACCCATTGAATGGCGAAAGGCCTTGATAAAGTTAATGTGGAGAGATGTTTTCTATGGTGGGACAGTCTAAGACCAGCCTCAGAATAGAGGTGCGTCCTTTTGGAGCAGAGATTAGAAAGTATTTCCTTAGCCAGAGAGTGGTGAATCTGTGGAATTCATTGCCACAAGTGGCTGTGGAGGCCAAGTCTTTACATACAAACATTTGTATATTTAAGGCAGAGTTTGATAGATTTTTATTGGTCAGAGCGTGAAGGGATAAGGGGAGAAAGCAGGAGACCGGGGCTAAGAGGAAAAATAGATCAGCCATGATGAAATGGTGGAGCAGACTCGATGGGGCAAATGGCCTAATTCTGCTCCTATATCTTATGGTCTTATGTTGCCCCAGCATACTTGTCAAGAAATGGTGACCTCAGTAATCCAGTCTAATCACTTTTCCTTGACATTGAATTGTATTAGCGTTGCCAAGTCTCCATCATCAATACACTGAATATTACTGTTGAACTAAAATTGAACAGGACAAGGCATGTAAATATTGTGTCTATGGGAGTAGGTCAAGAAACTCTTTCTCCTGTGGCAAATGACTCAATTTTTGACATCTCAAAATGGTTCCACCATCTTAAGGAAACAAATCAGGAGCTGGCACAATACTATACATTTATCTAGGCAATTGGAGTTCAAACCATCTAAAGATTGGCACCGTTGAAGAACACAATGAAACTACAACTGGGGAAGGCCACCAGGCCCTCATGGCTACTCAGCATTCAATATGATCATGGCTGATCTGTGCCGGTCTCCAACTATTCTGTTCCATCTCCTAATAATCCTCAGTACATTGAAACTTCTAATACTTATTTATCTCCACCTTAAGAATATATAATAATCTGGCCTTCAGCAGAGCATTCCAGAGATTATTACAATTTCAGAGAATAAATTAATACAGACCTCAGTTTAGGATGCCAGGCCCCTTGTAGTGTAACTACTGTATGTCCCCTTGCTCATGACTCTTTCACTTGTGAAAACATCTAAGCATCTGCATGGATGGAAGATTGGATGACTGGCAGCAGGCAAAGTGTATCTATTCTGCTTGGTTACCGGTGACTAGTGGCATTCCATAGGGATCTGTGTTAGGACCGCTTCTTTTTACATATATGACGTGGGATCTCATTGAACCTACTGAATGTTGAACGACCGAGGAAGAGCCACCCACTTCAACTGTGCTTCCCACTCCCATTCAGATATGTCCATACATGGCCTCCTCTACTGCCATGATGAAGCTAAACTCAGGTTGGTGGAGCAACACCTCATATACCATCTAGGTAGTCTCCAGCCCCTTGGTATGAACATAGAATTCTCCAACTTCCGGTAATTCCCTCCCCCCCCTTCCTCTATCCCTATGTCACTCTGCCCCCTCCCCCCAGTTGCCTATCACCTCCCTCATGGTTCCGCCTCCTTCTACTGCCCATTGTGTTTTCCCCTATTCCTTCTTCACCTTTCCTGCCTATCACCTCCCTGCCTCCCCTCTCCCACCCCTTTATCTTTCCCCTTACTGGTTTTTCATCCGGAACCTACCAGCCTTCTCCTTCCCACCCTCCCCCACCTTCTTTATAGGGCCTCTGCCCCTTCCCCCTAGAGTCCTGACGAAAGGTTCCGGCCCAAAACGTCGACTCATTGTTTCCACGGATGCTGCCCGACCTGCTGAGTTCCTCCAGCGTGTTGTGAGTGTTGACCGAGAAAGAGTGTACGTGGAGAGGATGTGTCCATTAGTGGGAGTGTCTAGGACCAGCATGCACGGCATCAGAATAGAAAGACATCCCTTTAGAATAGAGGTGAGGAGGAATTTCTTTAGTCAGAAGTAAACTCTAAAAGAAACACTCCAGGTGATTCAGAAAAAAAATGTACGTGTGTTTTTTTAAAAAATAAAGTTGTTCAAGTCTTTTCTCATGGAGTAAGCAGCTTCTTTTCTCCATAGTGGGAAAAAGGGTTCATTTCCTTTCTACCAACACACACAAAATGCTGGTGAACGCAGCAGGCCAGGCAGCATCTATAGGAAGAGGTACAGTCAACATTTCGGGCCAAGACCCTTCTGTTCACTCCCAATATTTACTCCATTCTTTCCTCCAAGGAGTTGCTTGATGTATGATGTCATTGTATAACATTGTAAATGTTACACAATGCCATAATACTATAGTTTAGTGTTATAAAGTGACGAATAGTTACTACTAGTACATTAACTTGGGATTATGAAGTGATAGATTTTTACTCACCAGTGACTGACCTATGGCCAATTGTCCTGTACCCAAGCATTAAGTATGGCAGATGTATGCCCTGTATTGTATCCTAGGAATATACAGTGATGGACATATACCGATTTGTAGTGTGCCCATGTGATAGCTTGTTATTATGCCCAACAGTGTCATATGCTGTGTCCATAAATGTATGTGGACTCAGGCCCATCAGGTAAGACTAGGTATGACAGTCACTGGTCCTGGATCTTGTGCCCCTGTGCTTGGGTTGATGTGCAGGGTGGGTTTTGATGTCCACCTCAAATTCAAAGTGCAGGCATTCCAATGTAGCAGGAAATTGTGCAGTGATGTCACTAGCTGTTGCTTTTGAGGGGTTTGGTTAGCCTGGAGATTTTCAGGTGCGTTCCTTACAGAAAGTCTGATGTCCTGCCTCAATAATTTTAAAAGCAGTCAACTTTCTATTTAGAGATAGGAAGCTTTGAACTGAATAGCACTGTTGGTAGCCCTGGGGGAAGAAAACCCTCAGCAGGCACTGTCCAATCATATACAGGCTCTCAGGTATGGTGGGAGGTATTTCAAATTTTCTGAGGGATTACACAGTGCAAGTGCATTGAAACAACTACCACACAACATAATATTAATCTTTTTATCAGGTGCCAGAGATGGGAATGTTAAAACTGCTGTTTTGCCTATGCAGTGTACTTAGCAATTCAAATCTTATTTCCATTCCAGTTTGTTTCTCTTCATCACAACCCTCAGTTTTGTGCCTCCTCGTGAGTTCACAGTAGCACGGAGCACTTCTTGAACTGTCTCTGCACTTTGGCTCAGACATTTTGCTTAACCCTCGATTTGTGAGTCATTTGAATTTGTTCCTGTTATTTCTCAAATGTCAAATTCCAAAGAGAGGTTTTTGTGTGTCGCAGCAGCAAGTTTGGGAGAACTGTTGGAAGCTCTCCAGAGCCTGCTGTTGCGTAATGCCTGGCTTTACTTAACAGCAATGCTATCAGAAAGAAGTGACAGCCCAATTTTGGATTATAGATTGTGGTAGTTCACTGGATATGGTAGATTCCAGGAATGAAAGGGTTATCATA
Source organism: Mobula birostris (assembly GCF_030028105.1). Taxonomy (NCBI): domain Eukaryota; kingdom Metazoa; phylum Chordata; class Chondrichthyes; order Myliobatiformes; family Myliobatidae; genus Mobula; species Mobula birostris. Next base: position 206,808,140 of record NC_092371.1, on the reverse strand, counting down.
TGAGGAACGTTTAATGGCTCTGGGTCTGTACTCGCTGGATTTCAGAAGGATGGGGGGGTGGGATCTCATTGAAACCTTTCGAATGTTGAAAGGCCTAGACAGAGTAGATGTGGAAAAGATATTTCCCATGGTGGGAGAGTCTAGGACAAGAGGGCATAGCCCCATGATTGAGGGGCACCCTTTCAAAACAGAGATACGCAGAAATTTCTTTAGCCAAAGGGTGGTGAATTTATGGAATTTGTTGCCACATTGAGAGCGAAGGCCAGGTCATTGGATATATGTTAAGGCAGAGATTGATAGGTTCTTGATTGGACATGGCATCAAAGGTTACGGAGAAAAGGCCAGGAATTGGGGTTCAAGAGGAGATAAAATAAAAGGATCAGCCATGATTGAATGATGGAGCAGGCTCGATGGGCCAGATGGTCTAATTCTGCTCCTACGTCTTATAGTCTTATGGAATATTCTGACAGCAACTCCTAAATCTAAAATCTCTATCACCAAGGACTTGAAGCACTTAGGATTACCTCCACTTGCATGTTTCCCTCCAACTCACATCCTGACTTGGAAACAAATTGCCATTCTTTCATCGTTGCTGAGTCTGACTCATAGAATTCCCTACTCATACTTGTGGGGCAATAGACAAAGGGGTGTAGAAGACAAAAGTGAAAGAAAAATTACTTGGCCATTACTTGCTATAACATTAAATAAACATAGTTTTATGACAAGGAAATCATGTTTGATAATTCTGCTAGAGTTTTTCAAGATTCTAAAGCCAAGTCAATAGTGGAGAATTCATGATATGTCCTCTTCTTATTGCTACCATCAGAGAGGAGGTACAGGAGCCTGAAGACACACACTCAATGTTTTAGGAAAAGTTTCTTCTCCTCCACCATCAGATTTCTGAATGGACAATTAACTGACCCATGAACACCACCTCACTATTTTTGCTCTCTTTTTGCACTACTTATGTAATTTATTTTATACATATATTTCTTATTGTAGTTCATTTTTTTAATGTATTCCACTGCAAAACAACAAATTTCCTGGCACACGTCAGTGATATTAAACATGATTCTGATTCTGATGGACTTAGCTAGTGTGCTATCTGCACATAAAAGGCTACTGCATGACTTAAGTGCTTACGGTTTTTCGAATGATCACTTTTCCCTTTTCTATCCCAATGCACTTATGTTCTGAAATAAGGTAAGGGTAGCATGCAAAACAAGGTTTCTCATTGTTCATTGGTACCTGTGACCATAATAAACCAACTATTACATGCTTTTCCATATTGGGAAGACATAACAAGTTGAGTGTCCCAAGTATCAATTCTTAACCTCATTTGTTTACTCTCGATATAAACAACTTGGAGGAGGAGAAAGAGTATAAGGTCTGGAAGCTTGCTAATGACGTAAGACTAGACAGGAGGGCACATGCAATGAGGATAGAGAGACTCTGCAGCAGATCATAGATAGATTCAGTAAACTGGAGAAAACATGGAAAATGGAGTTTAATAGAGAAAAATGTGAGTTCCTCCACTTTGATGAGAGGAATCAAAAGGCAGATTATTACATGTTGCCACGGGTGGCCATGGAGGCCAAGTCATTTAAGGAAGAGTTTGATAGATTCTTGATTAGGGAGAAGGCAGGAGGTTGAGGCTGAGAGGGAAATGGATCAGCCTTGATGAAATAGTGGAGCAGACTCACCAAATGGCCAAATTCTGTTCCTATATCTTATGGACTTATGGTCTTATGACCTAAATGGAGGGAGACTCCAAATGGATAAATTAATATCAATAAAACTGATGGTTTTTAAATACATTTTAAAAACATATGTTTTGATTTAATACCATTGATCATTTGATATTTAATAAAAATAAGACTAACAAACGTTTGTATTTCCCTGACACTAAGATCATCTTTTGGATAGGTTGCTTGACAGTTGACTTGAGTGTTAAACTTGAGGGATGGGGGTCAAAATCCACGGAGGGCCAGGCTTGCCAAATCAAAAGGTAAAGTTATTTTAAAATTTACTTCATCCCTCTATTTATTCTACTCTTAGGTTTTAAATGAAGCTGCACAACTTAGTTGGAAGATATAATCAGAAGGTTTTTCAAAGAGTATTCACAATTGCCAGTATGTGTCAATAATGAACTCACTTATTCTAGGATTAGGAACAGTGGTATGGTGATTCCCAGAATGGGCAGAATGAAATACAGGAGTTCTAGCTATTCTATGCATGCAACAGAAAAGGTTAGCATTCAGGTGCAGGAGGTAATAAAGAATGGTCTTTATTGCAAGAAGTTCGGAGTTTAAAACTAGAGAAGTATTGTTACAATTGTACAGGATGTAGGTAAGGCCACATCTGGAAAGTTGTGTACCGACTTGGTTCCTTTGGTTCCCTTTCTTTGGGAAAGGATGTACTGGCTGGTCAAGTTAAAGCTGAACAGTTAAGATTTACAAGGCTAATTTCTGGGATGAGAAACAAACAAGGTACCACAACGGCATCTCAATGGGTCAGTCAACATCTGTTGAATTCACGAGATAAAACCGGATAAAGGATCTTGACCCAAAGCATCAACTGTTCACTCTCACAAATGCTGCACAATCTGTTGATCACCTGCAGCATCTTGTTCATTGCTCCAGATTCTATCATCTACAGCCTCCTTTGTCTCAAAATGAGTTTATCAATCTACATCCAGTAAATATATTTCACTGCAAACACGAGGAAATCTGCAGATGCTAGAATTTCAAGCAACACACATAAAAGTTGCTGGTGAACGCAGCAGGCCAGGCAGCATCTCTAGGAAGAGGTACAGTCGATGTTTCGGACCGAGACCCTTCGTCAGGACTAACTGAATGAAGAGCTAGTAAGAGATTTGAAAGTGGGAGGGGGAGGGGGAGATCCAAAATGATAGGAGAAGACAGGAGGGGCAGGGATAGAGCTAAGAGCTGGACAGGTGATTGGCAAAAGGGATAGGAGAGGATCATGGGACAGGAGGCCTAGGGAGAAAGAAAGAGGGAGGGGGGAAGCCAGAGGATGGGCAAGGAGTATAGTGAGAGGGACAGAGGGAGAAAAAGGAGAGAAAAAAATATATATATATACACACACACGCACACAATAACAAATAATTAAATAAATAAATAAATAAATAATGGATGGGCTATGAGGGGGAGGTGGGGCATTAACAGAAGTTAGAGAAGTGAATGTTCATGCCATCAGGTTGGAGGCTACCCAGATGGAATATAAGGTGTTGTTCCTCCAACCTGATTGTGGCTTCATCTTTACAGTAGAGGAGGCCATGGATAGACATATGAGAATGGGAATGGGACGTGGAATTAAAATGTGTGGCCACTGGAAGATCCTGCTTTCTCTGGCAGACAGAGCGTAGGTGTTCAGCAAAGCGGTCTCCCAGTCTGCATTGGGACTCGCCAATATATAGAAGGCCACATCGGGAGCATTGGACGCAGTATATCACCCCAGCCGACTCACAGGTGAAGTGTTGCCTCACCTGGAAGGACTGTCTGGGGCCCTGAATGGTAGTGAGGGAGGAAGTGTAAGGGCATGTGTAGCACTTGTTCCGCCTACGAGGATAAGTGCTGGAGGGAGATCGGTGTCCAGCTCTTGGCTCCATTCCTCCCCCTCCTGTCTTCTCCTATCATTTCTGAACTCCCCCTCCCACTCCCACTTTCAAATCTCTTACCACCTCTTCTTTCAGTTAGTCCTGACGAAGGGTCTCGGCCCGAAACGTCGACTGTACCTCTTTCTAGAGATGTTGCCTGGCCTGCCGCGTCCACCAGCAACTTTTATGTGTGTTGCAATGTATTTCACTGAATGTTTTTCTGTCTCTATGTACATGTGACAAATGAAGCAATTCTCTTTACTCTTTAATTGTCTAAAATTAGAATCAGTTGCTGACAACATGCTTTGAACACCCAGCTTCCCAGTTTAATTACACTTCCTGACATATTATCAATATTTTCACGTAATATTTATTTAGGTTGATGAAGCATGCATAGTCAAGTTTAACCATGGACAAAATGGACTGCAGTCTAAAGCTGAGATAGAACATGGCATGGATGGCCACCCCTTCTCAGTTCAGGAGCATAGTAAGGTGACCTGTAATTGATTAAGAATGCTAGTTGATCCATTCCTTTTACATATGAACCATGCCATCAAACGTTGATCTAATTAGCATATCTTCAAAGAATCTTCCCCAATTGTAATGAGTAGCAATGTACCAGGATTTAAAAAAATCGTCTTTTCAATAAATCTTTGTTACACTTATTTGTTGATAGTCTTGCCTCAAAATTCTGAACTTCAGTCTTTATTAAAAACAAGTAATTAATCTCAGGAATTGCAATTAATAGTAATAATTGAATACTTCATAGTAATTAATAAGGAAAGTAGACTCCTATAGCACATAAGATGACCATATGGCCAATTCTCCACATGCTAGCTCTTTGGAAGGTCTATCCTATCATCTTTAATACTTATACAAAATTTTATCCATTTCAAATTACTCAAGTGTAACAAGAAAGTTGCAATATTTTTTTAAGTACAACTACTTTATCGTCAGCATGAAGAATATTGGAGCATTTTAACCTGATGTGGTATTTCAATGTTTTCTGAATGAGGTAACTCCATACATTTTATTTATTTCCCCATGGCATCTGAGGATGTAATCCATCATTCAAACCACATACAGCTTCTGGATTATTGGTAAATCTTGAGTGCACAGATATGCTTTCAGTTGACCACATAATGAGCTCAAGATACAGCAATAAAACCTCAGAAAACTTCAAAATTTTAGCTGAAAATGTTATTCCAAAATACAACAATGAATTGGAATGAAAACAAGGGATCTGAGAACATGAGTCTAACTTAGCCTTTTTTCATTTTATGTGATGCAGGCATGTATCACATGGTGGTGTGATGGTGTATGCCATTCATGTACTTTGTACATATAACTATAATGAATTATATAAACATCAAAGACTACTTTATCAAAAAGTATACATATAACTCAAATACTACTGAAATATTAAATACACAACATGTCACCCTGCTTAGCTATACACTCCAAGTCAATATAGAATTTATCTGAACTATATAAACAATATATTTAATATACATCTACTCTACATCTACATCCACAGCATAGTACATTTTAGTTTGTCCCATCCAGGCCTAAAGATTTATTCGCTGTGGAAGATTTCTTACTCTTGTGGGGTAACATCTTTTCTGACAAGAGGGATCATTCTTTGGCAGGTGAGACTTGTGGCTGTGAAACAATCTCAGGTTTTCGGACATCCTCTGTGGTGGTTGTAGAGTTGACTCTGAGACTGCAGGAAGTGGTTCTGATAGCTCTGGCCACCTTTCTTCTCCAGCAGTTGCCTCTGCTCTCCTCAACTGATCAAATCTCATCTCCAGATGATATCAGATGGAAACTCCACTGTGTAGGAGGGTGTTCCAATTCTACCCTTAACTTTTCCGAGTACCCACTTTTGATCATCTCTGTAGTCCCTTGTCAGGAGTGAATCATCGAACCTCCTTTTCAGAGGAATTCCCAAATTGTCTCAGCTATTTGTCCTGCATACTTCTTCTGAGATTGGGTTTAAGGAGATCCAAGTGTGAGCAGAAGGGATGACCCAGGAACAGTATAGCTGGTGAGTTATTGGTTGTGTAGTGTGCTGCATTGTGACATGCAAGGAGGAAATTGAAGAGTTTCTGATTCACATTGCTCACAGTGTGTTGTTTAGACTCTGGACAAACCTTTCCGCCAAATCATTTTTAGCTGGGGGCTATGGTGCAGAATATGACAAGTTGTCATATTCCATTCATTTTCAGGAATGACTAAAACTATTCCACAAAAAAAACTGTTGTCCATTGTCACTGACGAATTGTATGGAGAAGAGGCTTCTCAGCAAATCAACATTGTGCGAGGCTGTAAAAGAGGCTATTGAAAACACTTCTGGCCATTTTGTAGCTGCATCTGCTAACCAAGAAATTGGTGCCTATGAATGGTCTGGCAAAATCTACATGAATTCTACAAAATCTACAGGCCATTCCGAGGGATGGAGAGTTACTGTTCTTGACATCTTATGGATGTGTTGGCATCCTGAAGTGTGCATGGTGAGCGGTTCACTCGATTGATTTGTCTGGTTGGGCCACCAGACAAAGCTTCAAGCCAGTGCTTTCATTTTATCCATGTCTGAATGACCAGCATGTAGCTCCTCCAACACTTTAGTTCTCAGCTTGGATGGTACAACAACTCTCAATCCCCACATTAGGCAACCTGCGTCAAGGGTATTTTATCCCAGCACTGGTAAAAATGGGAAAACTGGAGGTTCTGCAGCACATCCCAGTCATTTTGGGTGTCCACGTAGACCTGGTTTCCATTTGGATCATCTCTGCTGTAATAGGTAGACCTTCAATTTGTGTTAGGGGAATTAGGTCAAGAGGAGTGTCCTTTTCTAAAAAACTTTTCTGATATTTCCTTTTCCAAAAGTAAACAGAACAATTCATCAGTATTTACATAATTAGTCATTCCCTTGAATTCTATCTTGTAATTGTGTCCTCCAAGAAACAGAGCCCATCTCTGACTTTGTGCTGCTGCTGTTAGTGGAACACCCTCCTGTAGATTGAAAATGGACACAAGTGGTTGATAATCAGTAACAAGGGCAAACTCTCTCCCATACAAGTATTGGTTGAAATATTTTAGACCACAAATCAGACTCAAGGTCTCTCTGTTAATCTGTGCATAATTTTTCTCTGCAGTGGTAAAAGTTGCAAAAGTTGCATGATACAAAAGTTGTGGAGTGTTTACTTCAATCACTCATAACATATAACATGACTACACCTATAGCAAAAGGTGAGGCATGAAAGGCGAGCTTCACTCAACAATATGGATCATGTGTGAGCACAGTGTCTCATGTTGCCGTTTCCTTGACCATTTTGAAAGCCACCTCACACTGCTTTGTCCATTGCCAGTTCTCCTTGATCTGTAGTAATGTTCAAGGAATAGAGCACAGTAGATAAGTTTGGTAGGAACCTGTTGTAGTAATGGACAAATCCTAAAAAGGACTACAAGTATGACATGTCCTTTGGTCTTGGGGCATCCACCACTGCTTCTCAGCACACTTGTGTAAGTCTTGGGCGTCAATGGTGTGACCACAGTAAGTGATGCTAAGTTTAAAGAATTCATAAACACAAAATAATCTGCAGACACTGTGATTAAAGCAACACTTTCAGTATGCTGGATGAACTCAGCAGGTCGGGCAGCATCAGTTAGAAATGGCGAGTCAACGTTTCGGGCCAGAACCCTTCGTCAGGACTGAGGAATGAAAGATGGGGAAGGATTTGAAGAATGCTTGTAGCTTCAGTTGAAAGATCAGTAATTTGAAAGACAAAGGGGTGGGGGAGGGGAAGCATTGACGTCATTGTCCTGAAAACAATGGGTAGTAGAAGAAGGAGGTGGAACCATGAGGGAGCTGGGGGAGGGGGTAGAGTAAACACAAAATAATCTGCAGATGCTGTGATCAAAGCAACATTTTCAGTACGTTGGATGAACTCAGCAGGTTGGGCAGCATCATTTAGAAACGATGAGTCGACATTTCGGGCCAGAACCCTCCGACAGGACTGAAGAATGAAAGATGGGGAAGGATTTGAAGAATGCTTGTAGCTTCAGTTGAGAGACCAGTAATTTGAAAGACAAAGGGTTTGGGGAGGGGAAGCATTGAAGTCATAGTCCTTGAAAACAATGGGTAGTAGAAGAAGGAGGCGGAACCATGAGGGAGCTGGGGGAGGGAGTAGAGTGAAATAGGGATAGAGGAAGGGAGGTGGAGAGAATTACCGGCAGTTGGAGAATTCTATGTTCATACCAAGGGGCTGGAGACTACCTAGATGTTGCTCCTCCAACCTGAGTTTAGCCTCATCATGGCAGTAAAGGAGGCCATGTATAGACATATCTGAATGGGAATGGGAAGCAGAGTTGAAGTGGGTGGCTATCGGGAGATCCTGTCTGTTGTGGCGGATGGAGTGGAGGTGCTCGACGAAGCAGTCCCCCAATTTGCGTCGGATTTCACCGATGCAGAGGAGGCTGCACCGGGAGCACCAGATGCAATAGATGACCCCAACAGACTCACAAATGAAGTGTTGTATCACCTGGAAGGACTGTTTCGGGCCCTGAATGGTTGCAAGAGATCAGATGTAGGGACAGGTGTAGCACTTACGCTTACAGGGATAAGTGCTGGGTGGGAGATCAGTGGGGATGGACGTGCGGATAAGGGAGTCACGGAGGGACCGATCCCTGTGGAAGGCGGAAAGGGAAAGATGTGCTTAGTGGTGGAGTCCTGTTGAAGGTGGTGGAAGTTGCCAAGATTGGAGAAGACTCAACCCAAGTGTCTTGAGTTTTGGGAGATGTTCCTTGTTATCCTTACTGGTTACAATGATGTCATCCAGGTAACATTGAGTGCCAGAGTGCAGGAGCAGATGCTACTCAAAAAATAGGCTTATCATAATGATAAACTCCTTTATAAGTATTTGTTGTGAGAAACACTTTGGACTCTTCTTCCATTTCCATCTACAGGTAGGCCTTAGCTAAGTCCACTCTGCTAAAGTGTTTCCCTCCAGAAGGATTTGCAAGACATCCCCTATCCTAGTCAGAGGGTATTGATCTATTTTCAGTGCTGAGTTTACGTTGACCTTAAAGGCACCACAGATCCTGACAGACCTATTCTTCTTGGCTACTAGAACCACTGGCATTGCCCATGGGCTCCACTCAACCTTGGAAAGAATTCCTTCAGCCTCCATGTGATCTAACTCACTGGCTACTTTATCATGGATGGTATAAGGAACTGGGAAGACTTTGCAAAACTTGGGTGTGGCATTTTCATTTAACATTATTTTACCCGTAATATGTTCGAGCTTTCCAATGTCATCCTTTCACACTACTGTGGCATCATTCAGTATCTTTCTTAATTCACTTTCAATTGACCCTATTGCAGTGAATGTGGCATGCAAATAGTGGGTGGATCTCCGATCAAGTTGTAGTTGCCTCAGCCAATCATGTCCTCACCATGCTGGCCCTCCTGTTTTTACCACATACAGGCCCAACGTGGCTTGTTGGTTGTTGAAATTCACTGTTATGAATGTCATTCCCACAGGGGTTATATTTTCTCCAGTACAAATTCTTAGTGGATATCTGTAGGCTTTGGTTTGGTATCGTTGAAATTATGTTCAAATTCATTTTGTGGAATGACTCAAACAGCCGAGCCAATGTCCAATTCAATTTTTATTAATTTACCATTCACTCTGGAATAGATCATATTGCTTGTTTCTTGTTAGTTTTCATGTTGTATATCTCAAGTATACTCAGTCCTGTGTCACTCTTATTATTATCAATTTTTCATGAACCACATGCAGATTAGTGCTCTTTTTGAAACTATAACTTGACTTTTTATCTTTTTCCCTTCCCTGTGTAGTTACATTTGTTTTTGGCTGCCCAACATGCTCTTTGTATTTGTCTTATTTTGCTACATTTTCTGTGATTTTTATCTTTGGACCAATATTGGTCTGATGTATGTGAGCCCCTGCCTCAACGGTAACATAATTTGCTCGGCCAGGCCGATTTCTGTTTCAACTTTGCAGTTTTGTTCATGCTCACTTTCATTCTTGACAGCAACTCATTTGTGTCTCTGTCTGTTGTTTTCATTGAGGCAGCAATTTCAACTGTTCTTTTAAATGAAAGATGTGCTTCAGTTAGCAGCCATTTTTGAATGCTTTCTTGTAAGGTTCAAATAACTAAACAATCTCTCAGTGCATCATTAAGTCCACCAGAACTGCCAGTGCTTAGACAATCCCTTCCACTCTGCTACATACACTGAAATGGATTCCCCTTCCTTTTGATTCCGCTTATAAAACCTAAAGTGTTTTGCAATCAACAGTGGTTTCATTTCTAAATGTTCCCACATTACTTTCATGATAACATTCACATTCACTCATTTTAGCTGCTTTGGTTGGAGCAGTCAAACTCCTAAGCAAACTAAGATTTTCCACCCAATGAACTCAGCAAAATTGGTACTTATTTCTCATTGGTTTTAAAATACTGCTTAATTCATTCCATATACAATATCCAGTTATCTGTTGTGTAATCAAATGTGTCAATCCTTCCGATGTAGCCAGCCATTTCTGCTCTTTTCTCACTGCACTTTTTATATTTAACTTGAACACCTCGCTGTGCTTCAGCAGGTAGGTAGCCATCTCAGGTTGGCTTCAAAAGTACATTGTTGCCACTCTCGTGTTCTTTAAGGCCAAAACATAAAAACTGGTTGGAAGGAAAACAAGGGAGCCGAGAATGCTTATCTAACTTTGTTTTTTTTCTCTTCAAGTAGGGTATATGCTGTGGTTACATGATGGAGTATACCATTCATGTACTTCATACATATAACCAACGAATGCTTAATCAAACAATATATTTAGAATACTATTCAAACATTACTGAAATATTAAATACATAACATAAAAGTATATTTTTGGCCCAGAAGTTCTATAGCTCTCCTTTGATATCATAAATTGCTTTGCTCCTTTTTGGCGGGTTAAGTTTCTTGATAAAAACTGAAGGAAGCTTTATGAAAACCCACATCCAATTTCAATTCTAATTGAATTTCCAACAGCAATCTCATCACTGCATTGCAACAGGGGATCATATGTGTACCTAGGTTGCAATGCAAAGACTCAACCAGTTTATGCTGGCAGTATTTGCTGATTAGTTACTTACAAATAACTGTACATATACAGTAATTTACTGTTATCCATGCTGATTTCATTATTCAAATATGCTTCCTTCTCATATACATTGTAATTTTAATTGCTGGTACTGTGAAAATAGCGTCATAGAGTCATAGAAAAGTACAACACAGAAACAGGTCCTTTGACCCATCTAGTCAGTGCTGAACAGTTTAAACTGTTACTCCCATCAACCTGCACCCGAACCACAATCCTCCATACCCCTGCCATCCATGTTCCTTTCGAAACTTCTCTTAAACATTGTATTCAAGCTCGCATGCACCACTTGCGCAGCAGCTCATTCCCCACTCTCATGACCCTGAGTGAAGAAGTGTCCCCTCATGTTCCCCTTAAACATTTCACCTTGCACCCTTAATCCATGTCCTCTAGTTGTAGTCCCACCCAACCTCAGCGGAAAAAGCCTGCTTGCATTTACCATATCTATTGATGCAAACAGTGGCACGGGAGTGACCACTCCAGGGCACAAGCCTGATTGGAAGATATGGAGATCCTGGGATGCCTAGTCATTAAGATCCCCCTTGTGGCCTCACTGGTGTAGTCCGAAGGAAGCAAAGCAATATTTTTGACACCAACTTGCTTGCAGAAGTTGCTGGAAGGATGTTCAGTGACGTCCAGCTACCTTAGGGACTCATTCTAGATTTTCTGTCTGGATTAACTCCCATAGCCTTCGTCTCTTCTGAGGCTGCACAGAAGGCAGTGGAACTATTTACCTATAGCTGGGGATCTGGCTCACAAGCACCAGGGCGTGCCCACACACCGGTAGGCCTATGTGCTACATGTGCAGGGGCCACACCTCCTCCCTGTCCTCTGTAGTTCAGCTCGAGTCTGATTGGAGTTCAGTTTCTGTGTGTTTCCAGAGAGGCTTGCTGTTGGAGAGGCTATGTACTGGTAGGGAGAGACCTACACACTCAACTCTCCTTTTTGCGAGACTGCTAGCCAGCAGTGGAAGCTGAAAGTGAGAGCGACAAGCACTACTCACTACACTACCACACTAGACACATCACAACAACCATTTGATCTATCTATTCCTCTCATAATTTTGAATACCTGTATTAATTCTCTCCTCAATCTTTTATGTTCCTAGGAATAAAGTCTAAACCTATTCAATCTTTCCTTATAACTCAGGTCTTCCCTTCAACATTCTTGTAAGTTTTCTCTATACTCCTTCAAGCATATTGACAATTTTCCTGTAAGTCAATGACCAAAATTGTACACAATACTCCAGATTAGGCCTCAACAATGTCCTATGCAACATTACGTAACATTGAATCTCCTGTACTCTGTACTTTGATTTAGGAAGGCCAATGTGCCAAAAGCTTTCTTTACGACCCTATCTACCTGTGCCACAACTTTCAATGAATTATGGATCTGTACTCCCAGATCCCTTTGTTCTACTGCACTCCTCAGTGCTCTACCAGTCACTGTGTAAAATCTATCCTGGTTGGTCCTACCAAAGTACAACACCTCACACTTGTTGGCATTAATTTCCACCTGCCAATTTTCAGCCCATTTTTCCAGATGGTTCAGATCTTGCTGAAAACTCTAATAGTCTTCCACACTATCCATGATAGCCCTGATCTTGGTGTCATCTGCAAACTTGCTGAACCAGTTGACCATATTATCATCCAGATCATTGATATAGACAAGAAACAACAGTGGACCCAGCATGATCCCTACGACAATCCACTAGTCACTGGCCTACAGTCAGAGAGGCAGCCATCTACTACCACTCTGGCTTCTCCCAGAAAGCTAATGTCTAATCCAATTTACCAGCCCATCTTGAATACCGAGCAACTGAACTTTCTTGACCAACCTCCCATGCGGATCCTTGTCAAGTGCTTTGCTAAACTTCACATAGACAACAGTCACTGCCTTGCCTTCAACAATTTTCCTGGTAACTTCCTTGATAAACTCTATAAGATTGATTAGAAAAGCCATGCTGACTATCCCTGATCAATCCATGTCTATCCAAATACTGATATATCTTAACCCTTAGAATACCTTCCAATAACTTTCCCACTGTTGATGTCAGGCTCATTGGCCTATATTTTCCTGGTTCATATTTAGAAATTTTCTTAAGCAGCAGAACAGCATTAGCTATCCTGCCATCCTCCAGTACCTCACCTGTAGCTAAAGAAGATTTAAATATCTCTGCCTGGACCCCTGTAATTTTTGCCTCCCACAGGGTCCATGAGAACAGGGCCTGAGGATTTAGCCACCCTAATTTGCCTCAAGACATCAAACACCTTCTCCTTTGTAATCTGTATAGGGTCCATACCATCACCGCTGCTTCGCCTCACTTCTATTGACTCTGTGTCCATCTCCTGAGCAAACAGAGATGCACAATATTCATTTAAAATCTCCCCCTTCTCTTGGCTCCAAGTATAGACTAGCATTGTGACCTTCTAGAGGACCAATCTTGTCCCTTGTATTCCTTTTCTTCTTATCATATTCTCCATCATCTTGTCTGCAAGAGGAAACTCATGCCTTCTTTTAGCTCTCCTGGTTTCTTTCTGAAGTGTTCTCTTGCAGTTCTTACACTCCACAAGCAACTGCACTTGCTCCTGCTTGCCTATATCTGATATGCATCTCTTTTTTTTTCTTAACCAGAGCCACAATCTCTCTTGAAAACCAAGGTTTCTTAAGCCTGTTATCTTTACCATTTACTCTGATTGGGCACATACAAGCTTCGTACTTTCAAAATGTCACTTTTGAAGGTATCCCACTTACCAAGTACACCTTTGCCAGAAACAGCCTGTCCCAATCCACACTTGCCAGATCCTTTCTGATACATTGAAATTTGGTCTTTTTACATTTTAGAATCTCAATTCGTGGACCAGCCCTATCTTTTCCATACTTACTTTGAAGCTAATAGATCAATAGATGCAAAGTGTTTCCCTACACAAGCTTCTGTTACCTGCCCTGCCATTCCCTAATAGCAGATCAAGTATTGCACACTCTCTCGTTGGGACTTCTATATACTGATTAAAGAAACTTTCCTGAACACATTTGACCAACTCCATCCCATCTAGTCCTTTTACAGTATGGGAGTCCCAGTCAATATTTGGAAAGCTAAAATCACCTTTTATAACAATGTTATGTTTCTTCCAACCATCTACAAATTTGTTCCTGAATATCGCACAGACAGTAAGATAGTCAATAATATAGCCCCATTAATCCATGGTCATATATTTCTTATTCCTCATTTCTACCCATGAAGCCTCACTAGACGAGTTCTCCAGTCTGTCCTGACTGAGAACTGCAGTGACATTTTCCCTGACTAGTAACACCATCCATCCCTCCTTAATCCCTCATGCTCTGTTGCATGTTAAACAATGGAACCTTGGAATACTGAATAGCCAGTCCTGCCCCTCCTGCAGCCAAGACTCACTACTGGCTACAATATCATAATTGTCTGGGTTGACCCATGCCACGAGTTTATCTGCCTTTGCTACAATACCTCTTGCATTGAAATATACCCAGCTCAGGAGATGAGTTGTACCCTGCTTACCTTTCTGTCTGAGGTTTTCACTACGTCTGTCTCCACAACCTTTCCATTATCTGTTCTGGGACTCTGTTTCCCATCTGCCTGTGCAACTCTACTTTAAACTCCAGCCCCTCACCTCTGTCATGCAGCACCAGCAAATCTTCTCTCTAGGATATTAGTTCCCCTTCTAGTTTAGGTGCAAACTGTCTCTTCTGTACAGGTCCCACCTTCCCTGGAAAATGAAATACTTAGAAAGTAACCATCAAAAGCCAGTAGTGTGAAACCAAGCACAGGGTGCCGAATAGCCTTCATCTATTCTGAAAGCTTCCATGATCAAATATCATTTCCTCTTTATCTTCCTTAATGTTTACACAGGATTCAGTAATTAAGAGAAACAAAAAATGTGGTTAAATTTCCCCTGGAAAATCAATGGCCTATATGGTAAAGCACAAAATTTCCATACAGACTTGCAGCATTGATCAGTGGTTGAAACAGGATGATTAGAAAGCTTCATTTCCCATAAAGCAAATGCACTGAATTGTTCCCAATGAATTGTGTATTTATTTTAATTGTAGTTGGAGATCAAAATAAATTTGAGACTTAAATGTGCATTAGCTGCCCAATGATCACCATCTTACCTAAATAAACTCATCCTACTGTTTACAGTATTGAGGCAAATATTTCAATGTTTAAGTTAGATCCTGGATTTACTATTTGCAATGAGCTAATCTATATTGTTCAAATGGTGCCTTTCCTTTATGCTTCAGTCCAGGAAGTTGCTGAGTTGTGTGGTTCTTGCCTGCAATTTAACCAGCTGCACAACATCTCCCATTCCAAATATCAACTGATGGAGATTTGTTGAGCAAACATGTTATTGGAACATAAATAAATGAATGGTAAAATCAGAACATCTAAACAATTACTCATACTGCTTGCAATTTTCATGTAGACCATATTAATTAGGAAATTTTATTGGTAACATTGCCATCTGAGAAGGGACTTTAACAACAAAAGGCTCAGCAGGTTAAAAACAGTGCAAGTATTGCTGAACAGATAATAAAAGCAATAATTTAGTTTTAGTGCTTTGCCGATTTAAAGATATATCAGAGCACTATCCCATTGCATTGCAAGCTGCTGTCATGTTTTTAATTAAGGACGGATGTTGCTGATTTCGTTTGTTCTGCCAGAGGAAATTCAAGAAGGAATATGAGTATACACTAGTTGAAGTCACCCCAAACGATAAAATAACTTATAAAGGCAAGAAAAGTTTGTATATTAGATTGACTGGTAATTGTATAAAATGAAATCCAACATGCAAGTGATCAACGTTATTTAGCTTAACAACACACGAAGGATCACTACTTGTATATTGTTAGAAAACTCTGAGCAGCTTTCTTATGAATAAAATTAATTACATAGGGATTGATATATTGCTAATAATTTCACAGTATTCTCTCATAATGAGATAGATCAAGGGAGCCGTACAGATGCCAGGTTACATCCACATCCCATATGTGTCAACTAGGAATCTTAATCAAAAGAAAATAGCCTAAACTTAAGAGATGTCATGACTAGCAACACTGAAAGATCACCATTGACCAGAAGAGGAACCAAGTCAAGAACAGCAGGGATATGAGCACAGAATTAAATTGATGCATTCAACCCTTACTCAACAAAGTCTGTTCACCTACCACAACAAGCAAGTTAGAATTGTGTAGAAGTACAAATTACTCATCTAGATAGATGAAGACACAAGAAGATCAGAAATCAAAACACTTTTCTTAAATTGATCAGTGCCTTTATTACTAGGTTCAATAATCTCCAACCCTCGAGGATACACACGATTCTGATGGATGTATAAGGAACATTCTTTCCTGAATCCCGCCACCATTGTGTTTGTATTATTACTATAAACATTGCTATGCTTTAAAGGGAATTCAAGGGAAAATAAAGACACAATGAGTAGGAGTATTTCATCTGGCCCCTCAAGTTTTTTCCAAACATTCAGCATGATTATGGCTGATCTGCTCCAGTTTTCCATTTTGTTTTCCATTGATAACTTTTCATAAGAGTCAGAGATATGCATGAAATTAGTATGACATGTAATTATTGCCCACTTCTAAGGAACAAATTTAGAAAAGTGAAATGCCAAATCCCAAATCATAGATTAGCTTGTAATATATCATAAATCACCAGCAAAGAGAAATTGCCAGGTGATATTTGCACTAAGTTTAGTTCCTGTACAGCTCAGTAGCGGAAATGAAATAATGATGTTTTGTATTTCTCGGATTTTATTGAATCACTATAGTGATACCCTTCTCAATGAATATTTGTACATTTGTACGCAAGTTTTATTCGTTTTCTAATAAAATTTACATCTCTTGTTAGTGTAAAATCTTTCTCTATTATTACCAGCTGTATTTCAATTTTAGTTTTAATAAGTCACTTCAATATCTGTATATTAGTGGGCAGGCCTGCATTTTGAAGTGTTTTTTAATTTGAATTGTCTGTAGGTCACATTTTAATTATTTCATCAGCCATGACACCACAGATGATAAAATTAAAAGAAAACCAAATGTCAAAATATACATACTGCTTTTTCTTCAATACAGCAGGCCTGGATTCAAAAGCATTATAATTGCAATAAAACCAAATATTTCAGATTACATAAACTGATCTTTATGCAAAATTAAATGATTTCTATTTATTTAATAACTGCTGAGGGAATTTCTATCTGAAAGTACTGAACGTTTCTCCAGGCATTTTTCTGTGTTTTATTTGTTGGAGGCCAGTGAGCAAATGGTATAATATATTTGCTGAGATTTGATCTGTAGGCATGAAGATCAAATGTGAAGCTTCCTATTTAGTGCAGGCTGATGTTAAGGAGTATTATTGGAACAACAGAAGGAAATTTAAGCAAAATATTAGAGAACAACTCCATGAGCTACTCTCCTGTTTGTGTGTACTGGTTAAGAGGCTCTTGTGTACGAAAATTGATGTGGTATGTACACACTCATTGCCCAATATGAGCTCCTGACAGGGCAAGAATCATTCCAGTGACCACAAAGCTGGCAAGTAGCCTAAAACTACTATTTTGACTCCCTTTGTGTATCAAGAAGGGCCATGAAAAGGCATTGACAAGTAGGATTAAAGAGATGCCAAGGCATCCTATATATATATAAGGAGCAAGAGGGGATGAGGGAGACAGTAGGACCGTTCAAGAACAAAGGGGGGACATTTTCTTGGATGCAGAGGATGTGAGTGAAGTCCTCAATGAGTACTTTTACATCAGAATTTAACAAGGAGAAGGACGACGAGGACAGGGAGATCAATGCCAAAAGTAATAATATGCTGGGCAAGGTCTCTTAAAGAGCATTCATGTGGACAAGTACCCAGGGACTGTTGAGATAAACTTTAGATTATTAAGAGAGGCAAGTGAAGAGATTGTTGAGGTCCTGATCAATATCTTTGTGTCCTCTCTAGCCATGGGTGAGGTCCCAGAGGACTGACGAGTAACTAATATTATTTCATTATTCAAGAAGGGACCCAGGGATAATCCTGGAAACTATCGGCTGGTGAGTCTCACACCAGTGGTAGGGAAGTTACTGGAGAGAATTCTTAGGCATGAGATTTTTGAACATTTGGAAAAACATGGTTTAATTAGGGAGAGCCAGCGTGGTTTGTGCAGTATAAGTCATGCCCTCCTAACTTGATTGAGTTTTTTGATGAGGTGATGAGGATGATTGATGAAGGTAGAGTTGTGGCTGTTGTCTCCATGGATTTTAGTAAGGTTAAGATGCATGGAACCAATGGTGAATTGTTTGTTTAGATTCAGAACTGACTTGCCCATAGAAGCCGGAGGGGTAGTGGTTGAAGGCAATTATTCTAGCTGGAGTTCGGTGATTAATGGTATTCCACAGGGATCTGTACTGGGACTTCTGTCATTTGTGATATATATATAAATGAACTGGATGAGAACATAGATGGGTGGGTTAGAGAGCTTGCAGATGGTATGAAGATCGGTGGTTGTGGATAGTGTAGATGACTGGTGAAGAATACAGCAAGATATTGTTCTGTTGCAGATATGGATAAAGATATAACAGATGGAGGTTAACCTAGTCAAATGTGAGGCTTTGCATAATTGACCACAAGACCATAGCATATAGGGGCAGAAGCAGGCCATTCGGCCCATCGAGTCTGCTCCGCCATTCAATCATGGGCTGATCCAATACTTTCAGTCATCTCCACTCCCCTGATATCACCCCATACCCTTTGATGGCCTGGCTAATCAAGAAACTATCTATCTCTGCATTAAATACATCCAATGACTTGGCCTCCACAGCCACACATGGCAACAAATTCCACAGATTTACCACCCTCTGACTAAAGTAACTTCTCCACATATCAGTTCTAAAGGATGTCCTTCAATCCTGAAGTCGTGCCCTCTTGTCCTAGAATCCCCTACCATGGGAAGTTACTTTGCCATATCTAATCTGTTCAGGCCTTTTAACATTCAGAATGTTTCTATGAGATCCCCCGTCGTTCTCCTGAATTCCAGGGAGTATACAAAGGGTGGCCAGATGTTCTACATATTGGTAGGTCAAATTTAAAGAGACAGTACACTGTTAAGGACAAGACCTTTAACCGTGTTGAGGAACAGAATTCACAGATCCCTGAAAGTGACTACAGAGGTTGATAGGATGGTAAAGAAGGCAAATTTGTCTTTTTTAGTTGAGACATTAAGTTTAAAAGTCAGGAAGTTATGATGCAGCTTTATGGAACTCTAGTTAGACTGCATCTAGAGTATCACATACAGTTCTGTTCACCCCATTATAGGAAGGATTTCAAGGCTTTTGAGAGGGTGCAGAAGAGGTTTACCAGGATGCTGCCTGAATTAGAGGCCATGTGCTATAAGGAGAAGTTGAAAAAAATTGGGTTGTTTTTCTCTGGAACAATGGAGGTCTCGGGGAGATCTGATAGATATTTTCATGTTTATCTTGCAAATATCAATCATGTTTATGAGAGGCATATACAGAGTAGACAGACAGTATCTTTTTCCCAGGGTTAAAATGTATAAAACCAGAGGGCATGCATTTAAGGGTAATTTCAAAGGAGATGTGAGTGGTAAATTTTTCTACAGAGAGTAGAGTGTGCTGCCTAGGTTGGTGGTAGAGGTAGATATGTTACTGCAGATACTTTTAAGAGATGTTTAGATAGACATATAAATGTGAGGAAAATTAGAAAGATAAGGACATTGTGTAGGCATAAGAGATTCGCTTAGTTGACCATTTGATGAATAATTTAATTGGCTCAGCACAACATTATGGGCCAAAGGGCCTGTTCCTGTGCTGTACTTTTTTATGTTCTCTGTTCTGTGAGATACTTATCGTGCAAGTGGATATGCAATAAATGATGCATATGTGAACAGCTTTAGGTAATGCTTGACGTTGCTGGTTACACGGTGCTTACAATACATACTCAACCTATCATCTTAGTTTTTAGAAGTTCTTCGCAGTAATTAGTGCAGAAATCCTTCTTAGGGAACACATTTCTCAAATTATTAACTTTTGTAAGTCAAGTGCCCTTGTCAGTCAACTCTCTGAGTCACAAAGAATAAATAAGTCTGTCCTTATAGTCAAATATTATGTTCAAATAGGATTAAAGGAGCAGGAATTCTCTGAAGAACATTTGATCAGTCCCAAAAACCTACCATCTCTCGATTAACCACCTGCTTCAATATCTATTTAATAATTCTCAACACTATCGGCCTCTTGGTTAGTCTGCTAAGAGTGAACTACCCTTTTTGAAATCATTAAAGTGTTTCAAGAGTCTGAAGCAATACAGATTTACAATCTAAGCTATAAAATCTACACTTGATAGCTGGAAGAAGTTTACCAATGTGAATATATGTGGACAATGAATGTCAAAGACAACATGGCAAGTGAAGGAGAGAACCACGAGAACCTGGTGTAATAAATAGCTGTGGCTGAATAGTTAGGTCATTGGAGCAAAAATCCATTCTGGTATTCTTCCACACGTTTGAATCCCATGGATTAGGTTATTCGGCTGTGATGGTTCAAATTAGTCATGCAAACAGTTAGACTAACAATACAAAGAACAAGCCTAAATGCAATTATATGAATTCAATTTTTTTTTGGAAATTAAAGAGTGGACAGTCTTGCTAAGGATGGCAATGAAATGACTGGATTATTATAGCTATCTGGGTCACCAGTTTCTTCCGAAAAAAAAAATCTACTTACCCAATCTGGCCTACATTTGATTCCAGTCTCACAAAGGTGTCAAATTGGGCCCTTTGGTAATTGTCAGCCTCAACAAACCAATAGGGACATGACCTGTCTCAGATTATGGATGAATTTTCTGAATAGGATTTCTAACATAGAGTTGACCAGGAACTGCATTAATTTATTAGATGATATTGGATAAGCTTTCAGCAGGCACTGCGGTAATGTTGCAGTGTTAATTATTAAAGATAGATCCAAATGTTATTAGTTTTCTTTTGCATGCTGAGTCTCTGTTTCTAGGCAATACTGTAAGTGGGTATCATGTAAACAAGGGGAAGCAAGGTAAGGATAGACTTAGGAAACAAAGTCAGTGATGATTGGAGATGGGACCAGAGACTGTTGAGGGATATATGCTGATCGCATTTACTTAATCAGATGCAGTGATCTTTGTGGAAAGGACCTTCCCTTCTCTCACACCTGCTGCAGTCAGATAACAATTCAATGGAATCTCTGACATCTTGCAACTGAATAACCAATCATTTTAAAGATTTCCCACCGTCAAGAAGCTAATTGATAAAAGTTTGAGATGTTGAAATAAGGAAATTACAATCTGCATATATTAGATTTGATTTTTAGGACCAGAGAGTTTGTTAAGCAGCGTTTATGGTAGGGTAAAAGGATCCCAGGTTATTTTAGGTTGGGCTAGATCATAAATAGCCCAAATTTTCAACACTTCAAGTGATTTCAGATCGATTTTGCAGCATAGCCTGTAAGGGCACAGTGGAGCATAATTGCCTAATTCTAAAATTTCAATGTTAGTCCACACCCTCATAAAGCATCAGTTAAATAATACTTGTTAATACTGTTATGTTTTTTGTTATGACAATCACAAGATCAAGGCTTAACCAAGTCAACCGATGCATCTTCTGCTGAATACTTGATTCACCATTTTTTTACAAATCCAAACCATTACTAAGTGACCTCCAACCTATCCCAACAGAAATCATCCAAGAATCTACTGGCTATGACTCGGCCCTTCACTCCAGTTCTCATGGAACTACAACTGCTTCCAGTTAAACAATATTAACATTTCCACTCTTTTTTTTTCCAATTTCTCAATAGCCTCATCCGTCCTTTATCTTCCAGAGTCTCCTCCAGCTTTGCAACAACCTGGGATATCTCTAGATTAACGCAATAGAAAGGAAGGACATTAGCCGGAAGGATGTGGAATCAATATGGGTAGAGCTGCATAACACTAAGGGGCAGAAAACGCTGGTGGGAGTTGTGTACAGGCCACCTAACAGTAGTAGTGAGGTTAGTGATGGCATTAAACAGGAAATTAGAAATGTGTGCAATAAAGGAACAGCAGTTATAATGGGTGACTTCAATCTACATATAGATTGGGTGAACCAAATTGGTAAGGGTGCTGAGGAAGAGGATTTCTTGGAATGTATGCGGGATGGTTTTCTGAACCAACATGTTGAGGAACTAACTAGAGAGCAGGCCATTCTAGACTGGGTATTGAGCAATGAGGAAGGGTTAATTAGCAATCTTGTCGTCAGAGGCCCCTTGGGGTAAGAGTGACCATAATATGGTGGAATTCTTCATTAAAATGGAGAGTGACATAGTTAATTCAGAAACAAAGGTTCTGAACTTAAAGAAGGGTAACTTTGAAGGTATGAGACATGAATTAGCTAAGATAGACTGGCAAATGATACTTAAAGGGTTGACGGTGGATATACAACAATTGTTCATACCAGTTTGGCAAAAGAATAAACCAGGGAAGGTAGTGCACCCGTGGCTGACAAGGGAAATTAGGGATAGTATCAACTCCAAAGAAGAAACATACAAATTAGCCAGAAAAAGCGGCTCACCTGAGGACTGGGAGAAATTCAGAGTCCAGCAGAGGAGGACAAAGGGCTTAATTAGGAAAGGGGAAAAAGATTATGAGAGAAAACTGGCAGGGAACATAAAAACTGACTGTAAAAGCTTTTATAGATACGTGAAAAGAAAAAGATTGGTTGACAAATGTAGGTCCCTTACAGTCAGAAACAGGTGAATTGATCATGGGGAACAAGGACATGGCAGACCAGTTAAATAACTACTTTGGTTCTGTCTTCACTAAGGAGGACATAAATAATCTTCCGGAAATAGTAGGGGACTGAGGGTCTAGTGAGATGGAGGAACTGAGTGAAATACATGTTAGTAGGGAAGTGGTGTTAGGTAAATTGAAGGGATTAAAGGCAGATAAATCCCCAGGGCCAGATGGTCTGCATCCCAGAGTGCTTAAGGAAGTTGCCCAAGAAATAGTGGATGAATTAGTGATAATTTTTCAAAACTCTTTAGATTCTGGACTAATTCTTGAGAATTGGAGGGTGGCTAATGGAACCCCACTTTATAAAAAAGGAGGGAGAGAGAAACCGGGGAATTATAGACCGGTTAGCCTAACATCAGTGGTGGGGAAAATGCTAGAGTCAGTTATCAAAGATGTGATAACAGCACATTTGGAAAGCGGTGAAATCATTGGACAAAGTCAGCATGGATTTGTGAAAGGAAAATCATGTCTGACGAATCTCACAGAATTTTTTGAGGATGTAACTAGTAGAGTGGATAGGGGAGAACCAGTGGATGTGATATACTTAGATTTTCAAAAGGCTTTTGACAAGGTCCCACACAGGAGATTAGTGTGCAAACTTAAAGCACACGGTATTGCAGGTATGGTATTGATGTAGATAGAGAATTGGTTGGCAGACAGGAAGCAAAGTGTGGGAATAAATGGGACTTTTTCAGAATGGTAGGCAGTGACTAGTGAGGTACCACAAGGCTCAGTGCTGGGACCACAGTTATTTACAATATATATTAATGACTTAGATGAGGGAATTAAATGCAGCATCTCCAAGTTTGCGGATGACACGAAGCTGGGCGGCAGTGTTAGCTGTGAGGAGGATGATAAGAGGATACAGGGTGACTTGGATAGGTTAGGTGAGTGGGCAAATTCATGGCAGATGCAATTTAATGTGGATAAATGTGAGATTATCCACTTTGGTGGCAAAAACAGGAAAACAGATTATTATCTGAATGGTGGCCGATTAGGAAAAGGAGAGGTGCAACGAGACCTGGGTGTCATTATACACCAGTTATTGAAAGTGGGCATGCAGGTACAGCAGGCGGTGAAAAAGGCGAATGGTATGCTAACATTCATAGCAAGAGGATTCGAGTACAGGAGCAAGGAGGTACTACTGCAGTTGTACAAGGCCTTGGTGAGACCACACCTGGAGTATTGTGAGCAGTTTTGGTCCCCTAATCTGAGGAAAGACATTCTTGCCATAGAGGGAGTACAAAGAAGGTTCACCAGATTTATTCCTGGGATGGCAGGACTTTCATATGATGAAAGACTGGATTGACTAGGCTTATACTTGCTGGAATTTAGAAGATTGAGGGGGTATCTTATTGAAACATATAAAATCCTAAAAGGATTGGACAGGCTAGATGCAGGAAGATTGTTCCCGATGTTGGGGAAGTCCAGAATGAGGGGTCACAGTTTAAGGATAAAGGGGAAGCCTTTTAGGACCAAGATGAGGAAAAACTTCTTCACACAGAGAGTGGTGAATCTGTGGAATTCTCTGCCACAGGAAACAGTTGAGACCAGTTCATTGGCTATATTTAAGAGGAAGTTAGATATGGCCCTTGTGGCTAAAGGGACCAGAGGGTATGGAGAGAAGGCAGGTACAGGGTTCTGAGTGGGATGATCAGCCATGATCATACTGAATGGTGGTGCAGGCTCGAAGGGCCAAATGGCCTACTCCTGCACCTATTTTCTATATTTCTATGTTTCTATGTTTCAGCTTCTTGATCACTTACAAATTGTAAACACTCCATCCTTGCCAGCAAAGTCTTCATTTGTCAAGCCTCTAGATTCTGCCATATTCTCTTAAACTCCACATCTTTCCTTCCGTGAAATTACTCCTTAAAAAGCACTGTCATTTTTTGATGATCTACCTGCATGTCTCCTTTTATGGCTCAGCATAAGTGTTAGTTTGCTAATGTTGCTGTGAGATGTCCTTGGGAGAGTTAACTACATTTACCCTGCCAACAAGAGAAAGTGGCTGCTGCTAAAATGATTTTGTTTCTGTTATGCTTTGGACAGGCCATTTAAAAAGAACTTTCAAGGACAAGATATAATGCAAAAACAGCCAAACCATCTTTCAAAGAAGCTGATTGTGGTTTCCAAACATTCAATTCACTTGGCTTATATTTTTTACGTGGATGACTCAATGACTTCAGTGACCGAGCAATGACATTGTTCACTGTATTCAACAGTTTTTCACGATACAAGACTTCATATGGAGAGGATGAATGGGTGAGAAGTTGCTCAGTTCCCCTGAGAAACTGGGCAAGACTGACTGGCCCCACCTCAGCATGACACCTGGACCATGTCCTGATCTGAAAACTGAAATGGATCCGGGACCACTATCAGTTTATTTATTCTCCTTCTGTTTGGAGACTTTCCCTGATTAATTGCTGGCTTGTAATTACTGCTGTTAACTAATGTCAAATCTAATTAACCTGTTCTCAGTTCAGTACTTCAACAATCCCAGTCTTAAGGAGAGGGTCTCAAGGCATGAGGTTCCAGAGATATGTGGTACTTACCCATTCGTTTATTTACTTTGGGCCTTGTTTGCTATTCCTGGTTCAAGCCCTGGCGACAGCTTTCTAAAATGCACCATCAAGCCTAATTGGCCTCAGTGAAACAGCAGTGAACACAAGGCTTAAGCAATGTTTTCTAAAAAAACTTCTGGTCCCTGAGACACTTCAAGATCGTGTTACACTCAGGGTAAAGGCACACAGTATTCTCTGCAACTTTCCTTCAGAATAATAGCAAGCAAAAAAAAAAGAAGCAGGTCTCTTTGTGGTTTTTAGGAACTAACAACCGGGAGAATGAAGAAGGTTGGTGGTAACAGTGCAGAGCATCAATAAAATTCTTCTCCTGTGCCAATGTTAACAGTTTTAAAGTATTTAATATCAAAATTTCCAATTCCTGGTTCCACAAATACAGATCTGATTGTTGAAACAAAATCAAGAGCTTCATGCTGATTGTTTAAATAAAGTAATGTTTAATTATGAACTTTTGGGAAATCTACTTATAGTGTATTGTCCAACAAGCCTCAGTTTCATTCTGGCCTTTATAACCAATGTAGAAAAATAATGTCCCAGTCTGTTTTACTGCCAAATAATTTGTAAGTTTTGAGACATATCTCTGAGTCACATAAGGGAAGGTTAACTTCCCATGTCTTGGACTAACTGATCATAAGATCCTTATGGAATAACATCGGCAGTTTACCTAATCTTGATGGGCAGACTCTGGGCTGTACGATTTCCACTCTATGCCAGTGATACTTAAATGATTACTCAATGTTAAATATTTTTTGCCTACTTTCTTAAGCAGCAGGTGAAAAATGACCTGGAATAAAAAATGGACCAGATGTTTGTCATTCCATGCTGTGGAGCAGCCCCAAGACACCTATCCAGATCTTTACTAAATGAATATTTGTGTTAAGCCAATTGTTCTTGCTTCGCATAGCAGAAAATGTCGTAAATACAGAAAATAACTAAATGAATATGTTGGCATCCTCACAGATACAATATTCTTATTCAGTTAACAAGTTTTATCATACTAGGACAAAATAAATTCAAGATTTTAAGGTAATGATGTGTAACTCTGAAACTCAGTTTTGTTTTTAATGAGTTCCTCTGGGGAGATGTGTTGTGGGCTGCTTACAAAACTTTGAAATATACTTCTGCTGAATTACTCTCACTGCAATCTACAACCTGTAATTTCCCTTTAAGCAACATGTATCTGAACCATCTTCATAATCTAGCAATTTCAGTATCTGCTGAAGGACGTGGTGGACTTAACTCCTCAAGCATGCAGGTATGGCACACTAAGTGCATGAAGATACATCGCCATGGCCAGAAGAGAGGAAGGAGGGGAGGAAATGCCAAAGAATGAAACTTCGTCTACTCAGCATCTTGTTAGCAAGTGTACAGTTGCTTGAGAACAAGATTGAAAACCAAAAGGCAAGATTGCTGTATTGGATGGAAATGAGGAATTGTTGTGTTCTGTGTTTCACAGAGACATGGCTTACTCCAGGCATGCTGGAAACATTGGTAGGACCCGAGGACTTCTTGATACACTGGATGGATTAGACTGCTGATTTGCAGAAGGCAATAGGTAGGACTGCATTTCATGATAAATTCTTTGTGGTGTCCGGGTGCAGCAGTATTGTCACCCTCTTGTACTCCTAACCTGGAACATCTAATGATGATGTGCCAACCATTCTACTTACCAAGAGAGTTCTCCCTGTGGAGATCCTGATTATGTTTTACATACTGCCAAAAAGAGATGTTAAACAAGAACTCAATGCCACTATTAGCAAATAAGAATCAACCTACCCTGACTCCATTCGAGTCATCATTGGGGATCATCAGTCAGACTTATTTGAAGAAAATGCCTCACAATTATCATCAAACATATCACCTATAGCACCAGGGGATCCAACACACTTGATAAATGTTACACTATTATTAGGAATGCCTGCCATTTCATGCCTAGACTGCACTTTGGAAAATCTGATCATTTGGATGTCTCCTCCTCCCTGCATACAGACAGAGGCTAAAGAGCCAGGGTCCAGAGATAAGGACACCAAAGAGGTGGTTGCAGGTGGCTAAGGAGTGGCTATGGGATTGCTTTGAGTTGGTAGACTGCGCCGTCTTCAAGGACTCATTAGAGGATCTGAACAAATACACCACGGTTGTCACAGACTTTTAAAAACAGTCATAGAAGAATGTGTCCCTACAAAATCATTCAGAGTCTTTTCTAATCAGAAGCCCTGGCTGAAATATGAGATCTGTAATCTGCTGAGGGCCAGATCAGTGGCATTCAGGTCAGGCAACCAGTTAAATACAAGAGATCCAGGTACAATCTCCAGAAAGCCACCTCAGGTGTGAGGTGGTAACTTCGGACCAAACTTGAACTCGCTTCAATGATCACAGTTCAGTATTCAATACGATCAACCCCTCAAAATTAATCAACAAGATTCAAGTCCTAGGCCTCAATACCTCCTTGTGCAACTGAATCCTTGATTTTCACACTTGAAGACTCCAGTCAGTTCAGATTGGTAACAATTTCCCTCAGCACTACAAGGCTGTGGGTTTCACCCCCGCTCTACTCTGACTGTGAGGCTAAGCACTACTCCAACACATCATTTCAGGTTGCGATGACACCACTGTCATTGGCTGAATGAAAGATGGTGATGAATCAGCATACAGGAGGAGATTGAAAATCTGGTTGAGTGGTGCTACAAGAACAGTCTCTCACTCAATGTCAGCAAGACCAAAGAAATGATTTCCAGCATCTGCAGATTTTCTCTTCATTGCAATCCTATTATTCTCTCTCATATGCCTAGAAGTAACATATAACTACTAATTAAAATAACAGTACATCATACGATCATAAGCCACAGAAACTTGCACCTCAAACAATTGAATTTGATAAAGCAATGCTAATGCCAATTTACTCTGTGCACATTCTCATCTAGTCCCCACTCCTCCCCCCAAGTCTCTACTTATACAGGAGGGGGAAAGTTACAGTGGCAAACTAATGTACTTACCTGCAATTTTGTGGGATGTGGCAGGAAATTCTTGGATGAATCTCATGCAGTCACAGTGAGAATGTGTAAACTCCACACAGACAGTATCAGAGATAAAGATTGAACCTGAGTCTCTGGAGTGGTGAAGTAGCAGCTCTGATAGCTGCAGTAAAGCACATCTTCAGCGGCCTTGTCAATGTTTAACCTTAAGTGATAAGGTTAGCTCTGATGCCGAGGCACAGCGACAACTCACGGATACCTCCTCTTATTTACCCCTCGATCGTGACCCCACTAAGGAGCACCAGGCCATTGTCTCCCACACCCTCACCGACTTTATCCGCTCAGGGGATCTCCCATCCACTGCTACCAACCTGATAGTTCCCACACCTCGCACTTCCCGTTTCTACCTCCTACCCAAGATCCACAAACCTGCCTGTCCTGGCCGACCTATTGTCTCAGCTTGCTCCTGCCCCACCGAACTCATTTCTGCATACCTCGACACGGTTTTATCCCCCCTTGTGCAATCCCTTCCGACCTATGTTCGTGACACTTCTCACGCTCTTAAACTTTTCGATGATTTTAAGTTCCCTGGCCCCCACCGCTTTATTTTCGCCATGGATGTCCAGTCCCTATATACTTCCATCCCCCATCAGGAAGGTCTCAAAGCTCTACGCTTCTTTCTGGATTCCAGACCTAATCAGTTCCCCTCTACCACCACTCTGCTCCGTCTAGCGGAATTAGTCCTTACTCTTAATAATTTCTTCTTTGGCTCCTCCCACTTCCTCCAAACTAAAGGTGTAGCCATGGGCACCTGTATGGGTCCTAGCTATGCCTGCCTTTTTGTTGGCTTTGTGGAACAATCTATGTTCCGTGCCTATTCTGGTGTCTGTCCCCCACTTTTCCTTCGCCACATCGACGACTGCATTGGCGCTGCTTCCTGCAAGCATGCAGAACTCGTTGACTTTATTAACTTTGCCTCCAACTTTCACCCTGCCCTCAAGTTTACCTGGTCCATTTCCGACACCTCCCTCCCCTTTCTAGATCTTTCTGTCTCTGTCTCGGGAGACAGCTTATCCACTGATGTCTACTATAAGCCTACTGACTCTCACAGCTATCTGGACTATTCCTCTTCTCACCCTGTCTCTTGCAAAAACGTCATCCCCTTCTCGCAATTCCTCCGTCTCCGCCGCATCTGCTCTCAGGATGAGGCTTTTCATTCTAGGACGAGGGAGATGTCTTCCTTTTTTAAAGAAAGGGGCTTCCCTTCCTCCACTATCAACTCTGCTCTTAAACGCATCTCCCCCATTTCACGTACATCTGCTCTCACTCCATCCTCCCGCCACCCCACTAGGAATAGGGTTCCCCTGGTCCTCACCTACCACCCCACCAGCCTCCGGGTCCAACATATTATTCTCTGTAACTTCCGCCACCTCCAACGGGATCCCACTACTAAGCACATCTTTCCCTCCCCACCTCTCTCTGCATTCCGCAGGGATCGCTCCCTACGCAACTCCCTTGTCCATTTGTCCCCCCCATCCCTCCCCATTGATCTCCCTCCTGGCACTTATCCGTGTAAGCGGAACAAGTGCTACACATGCCCTTACACTTCCTCCCTTACCACCATTCAGGGCCCCAAACAGTCCTTCCAGGTGAGGCAACACTTCACCTGTGAGTCAGCTGGGGTGATATACTGCGTCCGGTGCTCCCGATGTGGCCTTTTATATATTGGCGAGACCTGACGCAGACTGGGAGACCACTTTGCTGAACATCTACGCTCTGTCCGCCAGAGAAAGCAGGATCTCCCAGTGGCCACACATTTTAATTCCACATCCCATTCCCATTGTGACATGTCTATCCACGGCCTCCTCTACTGTAAAGATGAAGCCACACTCAGGTTGGAGGAACCGCACCTTATATTCCGTCTGGGTAGCCTCCAACCTGATGGCATGAACATCGACTTCTCTAACTTCCGCTAATGCCCCACCTCCCCCTTGTACCCCATCTGTTACTTATTTTTATACACACATTCTTTCTCTCACTCTCCTTTTTCTCCCTCTGTCCCTCTGAATATACCCCTTGCCCATCCTCTGGTTCCCTCCCCCCCCTGTCTTTCTTCCCGGACCTCCAGTCCGATGATCCTCTCTTTTGCCTATCACCTGTCCAGCTCTTGGCTCCATCCCTCCCCCTCCTGTCTTCTCCTATCATTTTGGATCTCCCCCTCCCCCTCCAACTTTCAAATCCCTTACTCACTCTTCCTTCAGTTAGTCCTGACGAAGGGTCTCGGCCTGAAACGTCGACTGCACCTCTTCCTAGAGATGCTGCCTGGCCTGCTGCGTTCACCAGCAACTTTTATGTGTGTTGCTTGAATTTCCAGCATCTGCAGAATTCCTGTTGTTAGCTCTGATGGTATCGTGTTTGCTGACCATGGAGTTCTAAACTCAAACAAAGAACTTCAACCCTATCTGATATAGATAGCTATGGGTACCCTCATTGAAGGGAGGATGTACTGTAACCAACTAATCTTCAAACACTAGTTTTCTTCCCTATTGTTCTCCCATGCAAGGTTAGCTGCCAAAATTCACTTTTTCCACTCTTCCTACCAAGGGGGAGATCCTACCAGCCTACAAATTAGTTTAAATACAGTTCATATATTTATTTTCTTATTTTTTGAGATTCAGCGCAGAAAAAGCCCTCCAGGACCTTAGAGCCACGTCACCCAGCAACCCCTGATTTAGCCACAGCCTAATCACGGGATAATTTACAATGACCAATTAACCAATCAACCGGTACACCTTTGGACTATGGGAGGAAACCCACAGGGTCTTGAGGAGAATGTACAAACTTCTTACAGACAGCGGCAGCAATTGAACTCAGGTCACCAGTACGGTAAAGCATTTTGCTGACCACTGTGCTACCAGGCCACCCAAGTTTATTTGTTATTCATACATGTTTAAATTCAAATGAAATTCTTAAAACACATTTAAAACTCACTGAGGATTTCTATCTTATAAAAGATTTCCAAATTACCAATGATTTCTAACACAAAGTACTTCCAAAACACAGGTACAATTCCTATAAGCTGAAAAGACATACCAGTGAGTTATGGATAAATGAGTCATCTGCCACAGAAATCAAAGGCAGTGGAATGGATTCTAGTTCACCTTGTCTTTCTGTCATTCTTCTTAATGCTCCTTGACCATTCCTAACAATCTTAACTGCTCTCTTTCATTTGTACATTTTTGCCACTTGGGTAACTTCACCACATCATTTTTTTCAGGTATCTTCACACAGATGGTTTAGAAACTTCTGGGGACAGAGTTCCCATACACCAACAATGTTGTGAGAGGTGAACCTCTGAGTACACATATCTTCCTGCTATTGATAGATCATCTATTTAGTGTGCTAAGTGATAATATCAGCCTGGTCTGCTAGCTTCCTTGAACTAAATAACTTTGCCAGTGTTGTCTGTTTTGATATATGCTAATTAACATAACCCTATTAACATACCCTACTGCATCTTTTGAGCGATCAGCTGTGGGCCGTATTGTGCTCTATAGACAGTGCTGTTTGTTTGCGAAACTGTCCTTTTAAATTCAGACTGAATATGCCTTGCAATTTATATTAAGAATTGAAGGCTGACTCCCATTTATAATAATAAGTACTTTGAGAATCCCGAGTGTGAAATTTTTTCATTACAGCAACAACATTTGAATAAAAACACACTTAGCAGTGTCACAAACAAGAGAAAGTCTGCAGATGCTGGAAATCGAAGCAACACACACAAAATGCTGGAGGTACTCAGCAGGCCAGGCAGCATCTATGGAAAAAAGTACAGTTGACATTTGGAGCCAAGACTCTTCGGCAGGGCTGAAGGAAAAAAGATGAGTAGTGGATTTAAAAGATGGGCAAGGGGAGAGAGAAACACAAGGTGAGTGGTGAAACCAGGAGGGGGAGGGGTGAAGTAAAGAGCTGGGAAGTTGTTTGGTGAAAGGGATTTAGGGCTGGAGAAGGGGGAGTCTGATGGGAGAGGACAGAAGGCCATGGAAGAAAGAAAAAGGGAGAGAAGCAGCAGAGGGAAACATAAAAATGACATAAAATAATATGAAAACAGCAAATCATGAGAGCTATTGCAACAAGCTGCCACTAGTGCAGCACCATTTTTCAAAGAGCTGAACAACTGAAAAAGCTGAATATTGGTTGGAAGTTTAAGTTACTCAAAAATAGCTCTTAGATCTTTAAAAGCTTCAACTGCTACATTTAGAAAGCTGAGTTTGGCAAAGAAGGCCCCCTGATGTTATCCATCACATAACAATAGGCTGAGTCACTGCTGGTTGTACAATACTCAGTTCCATTTGCGACTCTCCAGAAAATGAAGTTTTTGGGAAGAGGATCCAGGAAACCTTTAGTGGACATTTGCAGTCATGGGAAAACATGCAACCTCTTTAAAGATGGCACTGCTCAAACTGATAGGAAGCAGCACTAACTGTTTTTCCATTGTGTCAATCAATTTGCTCCATCTTTCCACAGGCAGTAGATCAAACTCATTCCTAAGGCCCAGTATATCAACATAATGTCATTTAAAAAAAAAACTCATGTTTGAATATTGCTTGATATTGGTTTTCTTAGATGTAAATTGGCGGGAAGGAGCTCCCCATCGTTGATTGTAAAAGTCACTGCAGGAGCTAGAATTTCAAGTGCAAGGTTCCCACACAGCATCATCAAGTTTGTCTGTCAGGAATTGCGCTGAATAATTGCCATCCCTGTTGATGTGTTGCTGTTAAGTGCATCAGGAGCTATCTTTGCAGCTAGTGCATAAAGAGGTGCATCACCATGACACAAAAACATGCTCTTCAATGTTGTTTCTGAATGAATGGATAATCCAAGGAGAGGACAGAGCTGAGGCATGCTAGTCAGAGTGGTAGTAATTCCAGGAGAATGGATTTAGATATAATCTTGGTGGAGGATAGTGCCCGCAGGAGGTATCTTCTTTTTGCACGGGAGCTTCGGAGATCCTCCAGGGTAGACCCAATTGTTCCTGCCAAGACTTTTCCAGGGAGGTCTCCCTAAACTCATGAGTGAAATCCCTGAAGGCCTGCAGTTTGGAGAATTCCACATTTTGGGTGACCCCCTCATGCAGTATCAAGCAATAAACTGTGAGACGTAACAGGGGTCAGCAGCAGTGGCCTAGAATGATGTAGAGGTAAGGAAGTTGAGTCTGGTCGTAACCCTGGCCTCCACTGATTGTATTTAATGCTACAGGAAATTATGGATCTCAGTGAACACAAAGAATGAAATTTGAGTGTTGGTTCTTAAAAAAAAACATGCTTTCAGCAGAAACTCAACTAGCAACAATTGATTGTTTTGTGAGTAAATAAGAACTGTTATTTTTCAGATTAGTCAGGTTGAGAATCTCACCATTGACGAATTCTGCCTGTTGCACTGCAGTTGACCTCATGTGGAGGGTTTTATGCTGGTAGTAAGGTGCTGTGGAGAATGAAGATATTCTTGTAAAATGTGAGGATAAATTTTTCTGAGCGATGCAGAAGGCATCCAGAAATATGCACAATTTTTTTCTCCTTCTAGGTTAGCCTGGTTTATAACAAGACATGATTGATTTTTTTGGCATTGTCTAAATGAATTTTCATATTTATCAAGAAGAACCAAGGTCAACAAATTACATTAATTGCTAAGAAATCTATTTAAACTCTTGACTCACTCCCTCACTCACCTGCCAAAGAGAGGATTAAGAATATTAGTGTAAAATTCTAATGTTCTCTTCTGCGAACTATTCTGATTAAACTCACGAATAACCAGAACAAAGACAAAGAAAGACCTCAATTTGATTCTTATGCTGTGCCTAGTCAGCTGAAGCAGTTAGCTATAGTTGGAGCTTTGTAAAAGCTCCATGGGCCCCTTAGGGAGAGAAAAAAAATCAGTCACTCCTGATCTCTATCAAGGTACCCCTGCTGAAAGTATGATTGTGTACATATCAATGCCATCAGACTCAGGTCAGCTGTGAGGCAGCTTGGGTTAGAATAATCTGGTGTCACTGCTGTCAAAACCCAAGTGAATAATAGTTAGTAGGATAAGATGTGAGGTGCCGTTTGGTGCCAGTAGATTTTCAGTCTTGCAAGAACAAAAAGAGTGATTTATTTTTAAATCATGTGATATGCTCACCCCTATTCTTGGCAGGCTTTTCCTGAAGTTTTATAGATATTTGGCTAATAATTGGATCCTTCTGCGCACAACCTTTTACACATAAAAGCTATTGTAATCGCATTCGGTCATTGTAGGAATCAATATCAGGTTATTAGTGACCAGTGGGAAATTGGAAAATGGCCTGGGCATTTCCAGGCTCGATAATGCCCCACGCTCCACTCAACCTGCTCTCCACCCTTATTGTCCTTTGGCTTCTTTGCCGGCTTGTATTCTGCTGTACTCTGGCTGCCCTACAAAGTATTCGTTAAGATCTAACACATTTCCTGGTGATCAGTGTGGCAAATAAAGTAGCAGCTGTTTTCTTGGAAAGTAGTTCCCATCCAGAAATGCAGTGAGTAAAAATGTTAGAGAGTCACACAATACAAAAACCGGCTCTTTGACTGAACTGGTACATGCTGATTGAGATTCCATAAGACAAGTGCAGAATGAGAGATTTTGGCCCGTTATGGCTGATTTATTTTCTCCTCTCAATCCCATTCTCCTGCCTTCTCCCTGTAACCTTTGACACACTTACTAAGAACCTATCGATCTCTGATTTAAATATGCCCAATGATTTAGGCTCCATATCAGTCTGTGGCAACAACTTCCACAGATTTACCACCCACTGGCTAAGAAATTCTCCTCATCTCTGTTCCAAAGAGATGTCCCTTTATTTTGAGGCTGCACCCTCTGGTCCTAAACTCCCCTGCTATTGGAAACATCTTTTTCACATCCATTCCATTCAGGTTTTCAGTATGTTTCAATGAGATCCCCCCCCTTTGATGAGTACAGGGCCAGATTCATCAAAGGCTCCTCATACATAAATCTTTCATCCTTGGAATCATTCTCATAAATCCCCTCCTGATCCTTTCCAATACCAGTACATCCTTCCTTAGAAAGGGGTCCCAAAACAGCTACAGCAAGTGTGGTCTGACCAACGCCTTATAAATCATCAGCATTACATCCTTACTTTTACATTTTAGTCCATTTGAAATGAATGCTAACTTTATAATGCCTTCCTTACTACCAACATACCCTGTAAATTAAACTTTTGAGAATCCTGTACTGAGACTCCAAATCCCTTTACACCTGTTTCTGAATTCTCTCTCCATTTAGAATATAGTCTATACCTTTAGTCCTTCCATTTAAGCTGGTCTCACTTGTTCACATTTTTCCTATAGCTTTCCAAAACTTTGTTTAATGTTGCAAGAAATTCAGGGTGAGAACCGCCCCAACAACTTCGTGAACTCGTAGCAATTTCCCATTGCATTGCAGATTACCCGATCAGCCTGTCTGTCTAATGCTGCAAAAGTATTTGCACCCCGGCTTTTTGGCATGTCTGCAATCACATGATTGAATGAGCTTTAAAATAACCAAAAGAATTTTAATTCTCTTCAAAACTGGGGGTCATTCGTAGCATTCATGTCTCTGAATCATGTGGTGTTGGGTTCAAGTCATTGTTTGGGGATTGAAAACAAGATCTAGTTTGGTTCCCGGAGTCTGAGTTGATCTGTGATGTATCTATGGCATGTGCACACATGCACAGTGTAGTTGAAGAGAGTGGAATAAATAATATGTATTTTAGCAATTTTCCATGTTTATTATTATATTCCAGACATTACATGTATCTGGAATAAGAACATAAGTAGACTGATGTGAAGTGACAAATTGCTTTTTAGTTAAAGTATAATACCAAAGCCCCATTGACCCCGCAGGTGAGATTCAAAGATACAATGGAACAATTTCAAGTCAGAAGAATTCTTCCCATTGTCTTGGTCAATGTTAATCTCTGGATGATGTCATTATCTGGTCATATTTTGGGGTATTGCTGTGTGAAAATTGCCATCATAATTATAGAGTTATAATAGTAGTGCAAATAGACTATAAAGCTCTTTGGAATTCCTTGTGGATTTTTAGGTACTATATAAATCAAAATCGTTCTTTCATTTTGTCTTTTTAAGACTGCAGACCTAGAAAGAGTGAGCATTTACAGCTGATTTTGCTGTTAAAGATATAACAAAAAATATCCTGGAAATTAATGCTTTCTCTACTGGAAACAATTAATTCACCATGAATAATATCAGTAATTCTTTCAATGCATCACTAATATGATCTCTGATGGATTATGACTTCGTTAAAAGTTGACAAAACAATATTTCAAATATATTATAAGCAATTAGTTAATTAAACACAAGACAGAGTTGCCAACTGTTCAATTTCTCTGTCAGCAGGATTGAGTGCTGCCAGTCTGATTGAACCTTCTTTTTGGATTTTAATCATCTACTGCCACAAATTATGCTATATAGAATGCTAAATGTCAAACCTCAATTAGTTTCGATAGACATTATGGAAATCTATGGAGACTATTGTAATTGAAAAGGGTTAAGTTCTATTCTAATCATCTTCCAAAATACACACATTTCTAAATATTTTTGGAAGATAATCACTTACAGAGAACAGCTGTAAAAAGGAATCAGAAGTTATTGGAGGAATACAGCAGGCCCATTAATATTGGAAAAGAAAACAGACAGGTTAATACCTTGAGACATGCTAAGGAAGCCTTAACAAACTGAGGGCCTTTACATTAAACCGTACAAATTGGAAGACATTATGATAAAATATTACATGAGATGTTGGCCTTGGCTCACTGAAAGCACTCTCATGTCTGAATCAGAAGGTTATTGAGTTCGTCCCACTCCAGAAACTTGAGCACATAATCTGGGCAGACAGACAATTAAACTTTCACTGAAACTAGCTACTTTTTCATTTATCCAACACAGTTGTCTGTGTCTCATTCACAGCCACTCTTTGATAAATTTCTCCTCAGATTTGAAGAGAACAATTTAGCAAATGTGATCAGATTATTTGCTCCTCATCTACAAGTGCTAATATTTTGCCCTCAGGTTCCACATCCATTTTTAGTTGTCATTTGCAACATTGAACAATACTATTACAGTATTATACTCAATCACTGGTACAAAGCAAACCACTAGAGGAACTCAATGAGTCAGGCAGGATCTGCTGAGGCAAACCGGTAAACTATGTTTCAGGTTGAGACCCTACCTGAGGATTGACTGTGTATAGGGGAGAGAGAGAGAGAGAGAGAGAGAGAGGAGAGTAGGGTACTGGTAATAGTTTGTGACTGGAAGATTACTTGATATTCTATATGAGTAATTGCTGCGTTCCCTTTTTGTGGTACATATCAATGCTTTGGACTTAAATATTAGAGTCACAATTATTGGGGTGGCATGGTAGCATAACGCTTTACGGTGCAGGTGACCTGGGTTCATTTCCCACTGCTGCCCTGCATTAGGAGTTTGTATGTTCTCCTATTGACTCCAAGTGCTTTGGTTTCCTCCCACAGTCCGAAGACTTACCGGTTGGTAGGTTAATTGGCCATTGTAAGTGCCCAGTGATTAGGCGAGGATTAAATCGGGGGATTGCAGAAGGGCCTATTCCATGCTGTATCTCAATTTTTAAAAAAGATATTTGACCAGTGATACCAAAATTAGCAGTAGTTACAGATGTGGGATATTATTAGGCAGGTTAGTAGCATAGAAAATTAATTCCATCCAGAAGAGTATGAGGTTAGAGGAAGGCAAACGAAGCACATATTTGATAAAGGGTGTGGTACTTAAAAAGGAACAGAGAGACCTTGTTTACAGATTCCTGTGTGGTGGATTCTTGCCTTTAGTGGTCTGGATGAAGAATATAGAAGCAAAAAGATTATGTTGGTGACACATAGTACATTTGTTAGGCTAAAGTTATGGCAAAAGGGAAGGATATGATAGCATCAGGAAGTGCATGGGTGCAGTGGAAATACATGAGATTGTCGTCAGAGTAGGGAAACTTTACTTATGAGGTGAGGTTGTGTAGTTCTTTTTGCTTTCCTTGAATTATGAAGCCTTAGGATAGGGTAAATAGAAACATTTATTTCCTGCAGCGTAAATTTAAGGTTGTTAGCAGAAGTTTTAAGAGGAGTTGAACTAAAATATATTTGTTACCCCAAAGGCAGTCTACCTCTCTGCATGAGAAGGTGATGGAGAAAGAAACACTGAAAAACAACACAAAATGTGGTGTAGTTGACAGGACCTTGGACTGAGAGTTCATAATAGATTAATGATGTGATTGGCGGCATGTGATCCCGTGAGATTGTTATCCAACAATTCATACTATTATCACTTCTGGATTTATTTACACTAGTACTGCTAAAAACTCTGTAGTGGCCGCTCCGGTGATAGTGAGCACCACCTTGTCCAATGATGTAGGGTTCTTGGAATGACAGTAAGCATCGGCCCTTCTACAGAGGGTATTGAAATGTATAAACTGGATTGCATACAAACATCGAATTCAAATGGTACTCATAAAATCACATATATTCTCAATTACATCACTCATTGAACCAAAATAAACTAGTAATTAAAAACACATAAAATCAATCATCACTTCCTAACCCAAATTAAAAGCTATTTAGATCTCCTGCTCCATGTTAGAAGCAGATGGCATGGTTATGAGTGAATGAAGCATGGCACAGAAGCTGTTCTGCTCATTGATTGGAGTTTGAATGTTTTTGCTGTGCTGGAGAGTCTACAATTAGTTGTATTTCTTGAAATAATCTAACAATTACTTGGTTAGATAACTTTTTTCAGTATCTGTTGTGTTGACCACAAGTGCCTCAAGCATTTGCAGTGCTACTTTTCAATTTTGTTATCATTTTTTCTCCTTTAGGAATTTTAGCAAATGGTATATGAGACATAATGACAATACTCCGTGCCTTCTGCTCTAATATCTTTCAAAATCTGACAAAAAAAGACTGGGAAAGTTAAAATAACAAAGGTAGCAGTTTGTACTTGGGATCATATACTGTATTGTACTGTATACAAACATTCCTATGTCTGGAAGTGAGAAAGTAAGTGAAATTTCACAGTGGCTTTGCAGAGTGGAAGATAAAGTTTATTCACCCCTGTTTTCGAATGAACCATCCTTATCTTACAGGGCTGTTAAAGTGGAGAATGAAAATAAGCTTGGGATGTTTTAGTGGTCGTCTTTTCCCACAGCTCATGTATTCACATACCACCACTCTTTTTTTAAGAAAACGATTTTCTTTCTTTTTTATCATCTTTCTTTCTTTACAGACCACACACCACCACACATTTTTCACCATCCGTTAGGTGCACACTGACCTTATCCACAGACCACTGTCCATGCCATTCTATTGCTCAGCAGCACAAGACATGACAAAACAGACAATATCTGTTTACCTTCTTCCCGGCCGGTACAGAGTGCTCAGCTTCTGTGCTCCATGTAATAGCCTGGTGTAAATCGGCATGAGTCTATTTGAGGCAAGTGAGATTTATATCAAATACTTG
This sequence comes from Mobula birostris, assembly GCF_030028105.1. Lineage (NCBI taxonomy): Eukaryota > Metazoa > Chordata > Chondrichthyes > Myliobatiformes > Myliobatidae > Mobula > Mobula birostris. The sequence goes on along the minus strand of NC_092371.1, from coordinate 206,768,389 downwards.
AGAACTTAAAGCCGGCAACCTTCTGTCAATTATAGGCTCAAGTAGTAGAAAAATTCGAGCCCTGGACAAAGATGAATAGGTTTATAAATCTAGTATTCAGTTTGTTTTCTAATGAATCTGACTCCTGACCAGAAGATAACAATCAAATTATAATATTGCAGAACCCTTGCCTAGAAACTTATTACATTGTTTGGATTGCATGTCTCAGTATACATATTCCATTGAAACAATTGGCCAGATGGTTGAATGACCTTTTCATCACACTGGGTTGATATTCACCACGATTGGCATAAAACAATTAGAGAAATAAAAAGCCCTTGGACCATTGACCCATATTATTAATAGAATTGAGATTGTCCTGTATTCTTCCCACCCACAACAAAGAGTCAATGATATCTAATTTACAGTTACAGAACATATAAATCGTACAAAACTATGAATCCTTGCGGATTGCATGGGATCAAAATAAACTGCAGAATGTTGTAAACTTAGTCAGCTCCATCATGGGAACCAGTCTTCATGGTATCTACAAGGGGTGATGCCTCAAAAAGGCAGCGTCTATCATTGAGGACCCACACCATCCAGGACCTGCCCCTTTCTCATTGCTACTATCAGAAAGGAGGTAAAGAAGCTTGAAGGCATACACTCGATGATTCAGGAACAGCTTCTTCCCCTCTGTCATCTGATTTCTGAATGGACTTTGAACTCATGAACACTACCTCACTATTTATTTTTATTTCTGTTTTTGCATTACTTATTTAATCTAGGCATCCGCTAGTCTCGTGAGACCATGGATTTGTGCCTTGGAAGGTTTCCAGGGCGCAGGCCTGGGCAAGGTTGTATGGAAGGCCAGCAGTTGCCCGTGCTGCAAGTCTCCCCTCTCCACGCCACCGATGTTGTCCAAGGGAAGTGCATTAGGACCCATACAGCTTGGCACCGGTGTCGTCGCAGAGCAATGTGTGGTTAAGTGCATTGCTCAAGGACACACGTGCTATCTCAGCCAAGGCTCGAACTAGCGACCTTCAAATCACTAGACAAATGCCTTAACCACCCGGCCACACGCCAACACACTTATTTAATACAACTATTTAATATACATACTTAAATGCTTACTGTAACTCAGTGTGTTTTCTATATTATCTTGTATTGCATTGTACTGCTGCTAAGTTAACATATTTCACGACATATGCCGGTGATATTAAACCTGATTCTGAGTATTGGGAATTTGCATCTGGTTATACATAATAATGTGGCCAATGAAGGTGTAATCTACCTACTTAAAAAAGTTCATGGTTTAACATTTTGTTCTGCAATGAAGATTTAGTCAAAAGGTGTAAATGATCAATTTTAATTTCTAACCTTATATTAGATAGGAGAAAAATATATATCTGCTTTTTGATCATATCATTAGAATCAGCAAGGCAATGCATTTTCTCTCAGTAAATTGAACAGTAAATTTGAGGATATTGTTGACTTAAAATATATTGAGCTAGAAATTACCATTGTAAACATGTGTGAAATATTTGTGAAGTTTTGCAGGCAAGTCGTCCCATTTACCATAGACAAGTTAGTGTCTTCATTAAATTAGAAAAGAAATGTCATACAAATCTGGTAAGTGTTCCCCTGGCTTTACACCAGCTGTAACTACTATGCTCTCATTTAAAATGTACTCCAAAATCTCCAGAGTGATCAACTGGCAAATGGCGAATTTGTGTAATCTGAATTTATATGTTGCACACAAGAACAAAAGTGGCCTACCTTCCTTAAAGTGAGAATCTGATGTAAGTGCCTTAAGTTAGTAATCTTTTTTTATCAGAATGGTTGGTCTTGATTTCAGGACTTTACATGAACATTTTGATTGTATGTGTACTTGAGTGGCTGCATCACAGCCTGGTATGGAAACACCAATTCCTTTGAATGGTAAATCCTACAGAAAGTAGTTGATTCAGACCAGTACATCACGGGTAACACCCTCCAAACCATTAAGCACATCTACATGAAACACTCTGTTAGGAAAGCAGCATCCATCATTAGAGATCGCCACCACCCAGGTCATGCTCTCCTCTTGCTACTGCTATCAGGTAGACGGTACAAGAGCCTCAGGACTTACACCACCAGGCTCAAGAAAAACTACTACCATCAGGCTCTTGAACACTCAACTTCACTTGTCCCATCACTAAAATGTTCTCACAACCACTGAACTCACTTTCAAGGACTCTTCATCTCATGTTCTAGTTATTTATTGCTATTTATTTATATTTACATTTTCACAATTTGTTGTATTCTGCACTCTGGTTGATCTTTCATTGATTCTGTTATGGTTACCATTCTATAAATTTGCTGAGTATGGCCACAAAAAATGAATCTCAGGGTTGTATATAGTGACGTACATGTACTTTGATAATAACATTTACTTTGAACTTTAATATTTGTGGAGCTGAAGATGAGAGGCCGTGCACCTCAGACCAATTATGCAGCCAAACTGCAGCAAAAAGCCTCTGTGCTCACCATGGGTTTATATTCCAGTATATATCCTAAATTATATCTTTAGATTTGCATTATTATCGAGACAGAGAATTCTCAGTTGCATCATACATATTTTTGGCAAATAGCAGCCTAATAGTTATAAATAAAATTGGAGTTTGAAACCTGATTGAGGTAAGTTCTGCCAAACAGAACCTTGTCATCTTAATATTCGATCATTTCCATTCAGGGAGACGATTGTTAATTATTTTAGATTTCCTGCAGACTTTCAGGAAATTTTCTTTCCTGCCACTGTGTTACAGCTCTAATACAGAATGTGAAGAGATTTTGGAAATTCCAAATTTCCTCTGCACAAGGCCTTATGCACCAAATCATGGCACATGCACGAGTGCGCTGCTTGGTTTACAAAATTAATGGATGTGAGGAATAAGAGGAAGATCTGCAAGTCAACAGACCAAGAGGAGTATAACGTTCCCAACAATAGAATATTGCACATCAGCCCTGGGTTTTAAACTTATGTCTCTGCTTGTTGTGAAAGCAGTCTGTGCAATCACCACTTAGTTTTACATCTGAATTGACTTTATTACTTACATCCTTCATATACACGAGGAGTAAAAATCTTTACGTTACGTCTCTATTCAAATGTGCAATATGTAATTACAGTAATTTATAGTAAATATTATGTAGAACAGGTTAGTCAATATAACATAGAAATACAGTTGCATCAGCATGAATTAAGCAGTCTAATGGCCTGGAGGAAGACAACACAAAAGCATTCTAGGACGAGGGAGATGTCTTCCTTTTTTAAAGAAAGGGGCTTCCCTTCCTCCACTATCAAATCTGTTCTTAAACGCATCTCTCCCATTTCACGAACATCTGCTCTCACTCCATCCTCCCGCCACCCCACTAGGAATAGGGTTCCCCTGGTCCTCACCTATCACCCCACCAGCCTCCGGGTCCAACATATTATTCTCCGTAACTTCCACCACCTCCAACGGGATCCCAGCACTAAGCACATCTTTCCCTCCCCCCCTCTCTCTGCATTCCGCAGGGATCACTCCCTATGCAACTCCCTTGTCCATTCGTCCCCCCCATCCCTCCCCACTGATCTCCCTCCTGGCACTTATCCATGTAAGCGGAACAAGTGCTACACATGCCCTTACACTTCCTCCCTTCCCACCATTCAGGGCCCCAAACAGTCCTTCCAGGTGAGGCAACACTTCACCTGTGAGTCGACTGGGATGATATACTGCGTCCGGTGCTCCCAATGTGGCCTTTTATATATTAGAAACATAGAAACATAGAAAATAGGTGCAGGAGTAGGCCATTTGGCCCTTCGAGCCTGCACCGCCATTTATTATGATCATGGCTGATCATCCAACTCAGAACCCCGCCCCAGCCTTCCCTCCATACCCCCTGATCCCCGTAGCCACAAGGGCCATATCTAACTCCCTCTTAAATATAGCCAATGAACTGGCCTCAACTGTTTCCAGTGGCAGAGAATTCCACAGATTCACCAATCTCTGTGTGAAGAAGTTTTTCCTAATCTTGGTCCTAAAAGGCTTCCCCTTTATCCTAAAACTGTGGCCCCTCGTTCTGGACTTCCCCAACATCGGGAACAATCTTCCTGCATCTAGCCTGTCCAATCCCTTTAGGATTTTATACATTTCAATCAGATCCCCCCTCAATCTTCTAAATTCCAACGAGTACAAGCCCAGTTCATCCAGTCTTTCTTCATATGAAAGTCCTGCCATCCCAGGAATCAATCTGGTGAACCTTCTTTGTACTCCCTCTATGGCAAGGATGTCTTTCCTCAGATTAGGGGACCAAAACTGCACACAATACTCCAGGTGTGGTCTCACCAAGGCCTTGTACAACTGCAGTAGTACCTCCCTGTTCCTGTACTCGAATCCTCTCGCTATAAATGCCAGCATACCATTTGCCTTTTTCACCGCCTGCTGTACCTGCATGCCCACTTTCAATGACTGGTGTATAATGACACCCAGGTCTCGTTGCACCTCCCCTTTTCCTAATCGGCCACCATTCAGATAATAATCTGTTTTCCTCTTTTTGCCACCAAAGTGGATAACTTCACATTTATCCACATTAAATTGCATCTGCCATGAATTTGCCCACTCACCCCACCTATCCAAGTCACTCTGCATCCTCTTAGCTTCCTCCTCACAGCTAACACTGCCACCCAGCTTCGTGTCATCCACAAACTTGGAGATGCTGCATTTAATTCCCTCATCCAAGTCATTAATATATATTGTAAACAACTGTGGTCCCAGCACTGAGCCTTGCGGTACCCCACTAGTCACTGCCTGCCATTCTGAAAAGGTCCCATTTATTCCCACTCTTTGCTTCCTGTCTGCTAACCAATTCTCCATCCACATCAATACCTTACCCCCAATACCGTGTGCTTTAAGTTTGCACACTAATCTCCTGTGTGGGACCTTGTCAAAAGCCTTTTGAAAATCCAAATACACCACATCCACTGGTTCTCCCCTATCCACTCTACTAGTTACATCCTCAAAAAATTCTATGAGATTCGTCAGATATGATTTTCCTTTCACAAATCCATGCTTTGTCCGATGATTTCACCGCTTTCCAAATGTGCTGTTATCACATCTTTGATAACTGACTCCAGCAGTTTCCCCACCACCGATGTTAGGCTAACCGGTCTATAGTTCCCCGGTTTCTCTCTCTCTCCATTTTTAAAAAGTGGGGTTCCAATCCTCAGGAACTAGTCCAGAATCTAACGAGTTTTGAAAAATTATCACTAATGCATCCACTATTTCTTGGGCTACTTCCTTAAGCACTCTAGGATGCAGACCATCTGGCCCTGGGGATTTATCTGCCTTCAATCCCTTCAATTTACCTAACACCACTTCCCTACTAACATGTATTTCGCTCAGTTCCTCCATCTCACTGGACCCTCTGTCCCCTACTATTTTTGGAAGATTATTTATGTCCTCCTTAGTGAAGACAGAACCAAAGTAATTATTCAATTGGTCTGCCATGTCCTTGCTCCCCATAATCAATTCACCTGTTTCTGTCTGTAGGGGACCTACATTTGTCTTTACCAGTCTTTTGGCGAGACCCGACACAGACTGGGAGACCGCTTTGCTGAACATCTACGCTCTGTCCGCCAGAGAAAGCAGGATCTCCCAGTGGCCACACATTTTAATTTCACATCCCATTCCCATTCTGACATGTCTATCCACGGCCTCCTCTACTGGAAAGATGAAGCCACACTCAGGTTGGAGGAACAACACCTTATGTTCCGTCTGGGTAGTCTCCAACCTGATGGCATGAACATCGACTCCGCTAAGGCCCCACCTCCCCCTCGTACCCCATCTGTTACTTATTTTTATGCACACATTCTTTCTCTCACTCTCCCTTTTCTCCCTCTGTCCCTCTGAATATACCTCTTGCCCATCCTCTGGGTCCTCCCCCCCCTTGTCTTTCTTCCCGGACCTCCTGTTCCATGATCCTCTTGTATCCCTTTTGCCTATCACCTGTCCAGCTCTTGGCTCTATCCCTCCCCCTCCTGTCTTCTCCTATCATTTTGGATCTCCCCCTCCCCCTCCAACTTTCAAATCCCTTACTCACTCTTCCTTCAGTTAGTCCTGACGAAGGGTCTCGGCCTGAAACATCGACTGCACCTCTTCCTACAGATGCTGCCTGGCCTGCTGCGTTCACCAGCAACTTTGATGTGTGTTGCTTGAATTCCCAGCATCTGCAGAATTCCTGTTGTTAGCATTTATTTACCCATGTCATTCAGACTACTTTATTAATGTATTGGGATAGACAATGCAGATGTTAATTACTGAGGCATAGTAGAACAATATTTAGTATGTATTTGGCTTATGCTGAGCCTAGAATTTTGATAAGAGAGACACAGGAAGATGGATACAACCTTAATTTTCTTTATGTTCATAATACTGAAAAACAAACAGTTACCACACCACTAAGAGTATAATAGAATCTAATGTATAAACGATGGAACACTTCTTGGAGCTGCTCCCATCCAGGCACTATACCTTCACCAAAATGTAATGTTTAATAACCAGGCTTTCTAGCATGTATCCGGCTAAATTTTGACAGTGTAACTAAGCTAGCACTGAAAATATCTCTGACCTATGGACTTTTTCAAAAGATGTGAAGGAAATCTGTTATATTTACACAATTGCCTTGAAATATACTACTTGCCACATTTGTATATGAACTCTAAAAGAAATAGGATTTTGCTAATATGCTGTTGCTGTTGATAAAAAAATGCACACATAAAGAATGACAGGAAATGTAGGCTTTATTCTGTCTGGTCTAACTTGCGTCTAAAGTTAGCTAAATCATTCATAGAGGAATTAACTTGATCATCCCTGTTATATTTATAATAGATTTTCTAACATTAGTTTTAAATAATATTCTTTCAATATTTAAAGAAAACTTTTACCAGAATTTTCTCAAAGAAAACTTGGCCAGTGAGACTGTATCTTCAGATTTGATAAACTTGATGGAGTCTGCTAAGAACTGAATGTTTCATCGAATTTGAACATTCATTTATAATGACGAGAAATGGAACCTGCTGAAGCAAGGTTGAGTGAGACCAGCTGCATTAACAATAGTCAAGGGTTTCCTCAATTACTACATTATGTGGAGCAAGGATGCTAACTTAATTCTGATAAAGGGAAGAATTTCTCCCATTTTCCTTCCTTTTACGAGTCAAAAGCTATCCTATACGAATGTGACTAAATGCTTCCTTCATGAGGCTATGATGATTTCTAGAAAAATCAGTTTTTTTTGTAAACATTGTACTAAGTGGTGGAGAAGTTGTACTAACTGCTGAAGAATGCTTCAGTTGTGGAAGGACTAATACTCCTGGGGATGACTTAACATTTGCTTTCCACTTTGTACAGGCTTGTGGCAGTAACGAAAGTTAATATGCGCAGTGAGGTGAAATAAAGTAATATGTTCCTTCTTCTTTCTTTGGACAATCCAGTGAAGTCACAGACTTGTTACACATGTTTGGCTTTGAGCCACTATGCACCACCTATCCATCATTGAACCCTCATTACCTAGAAAGAGTACAAAAGACATCTACTCTTTCTACTGAAAATGTAAATCAGTAAATAAACATTTGTTGCAGAAAATAATTCATTCTGCTAATTATTTGTTGTCATGCGTAAGTAAAGGGTAAAGCTGCATTTTAAACTACTATGATTAAGTTTGTATTAAAACTGTAACATTTCTGAGAAGGCATGGTTGCTCAGCCTGTCACAAACAGAGGAAGTGTGTTACTCTTCATGATGATTCTATATTGTGGAATATAAACATTTTCCCTCATGACTGCCGATGTTCTTATTTACTTTTACTCTAGATTTCTAATAATTCCGATTTTTCTTTTATAGTAACGTAATTAGTTCTGAAAATGTGCCTGGGTTCTGCATATGCCCAGCCAATATACATATCATATGTGGTCTGGCAGTGTTAGTTCTGTAAACATTACACCATCGAATCCTCAAAGCTTCTGTAACATCTTGGTAGCAATGCAACCTGTCACTGTAATGATTCAGGTAAATAAATCCAAAAGTCAAAGTTCAAATATTAAAGGAAATCATTCTGAATTCCAAGCCAGCTCTGTGAAGCACATGGAACTAATAAATCTCAAGCTCCTGGTACTAATTAATTTTCACCATTTCATCGATGCAGAAAAAAAGCAGGTTACGCAGTAGCTTCTCCTGGCTTAGTTAGTCCGAAGCTACTCTCGGTTGTTTGAATTACTCAGTTATTCAGTCATTGTGGCTAATTAGGATGACAAACTTTGCAGCTCTTGTTGTTGAGCTTTACACTAGTACCAGAGATACAACCATTATCAGACATAGCATGTTAGAACCAATAGATTATAGAATTACTGATTGGAAACAAAGTTTGGTTGAAATGCTCACTCTTCCCTGCACCTCACATGAAAAACCTCCAAATCAAAGCTCAGCTTTGTCTTTTTTTCTCATTCATGTTCTCCTCTTGCACCTCTATCTTCTGAAGGCATTGATTCCTGTCTGTTGTTGAGTTCTACATGCAGAAATACAGGTTGTGTCTACATATTGATGATTAACTACTAAATTTGAGATGAACTTGGTTCTGGAATGCATGTTGCCATTGTTTGACTGGCTTCCATTGGTTCTGAAGTTTATCTCCAGTACCGTGGGAAGTTTGTTGATGTTGAAAAGAAAGATTAAGGGCAGTGTTCGGACAATATGCAGCTTTGCTTGACAATGGCCATTTGATTAGGATTATGACTTGCGCACTGTCATGGCATAGCCAGAGGATGAAAACAATCAGCCTTTCAGCACTTTGATATCACATAGAGTGAATCAACCAAACAAAAGACTGGCTTCTGTAATATTGACGTAGAGGATGGTATGCCAGGATACTTCTAAAAATGTTGAAGTGCCAGTCTAGTGAAGCTACAATGTTAGTTCCTCGAGAGAGCCCACCACTTCTCCAGCCATTTTGATTCCCTCTGCCAGAAATCAACACTGAGAGAACTGGATATGACAAAGGCTACAGGAACACACAGGATTATGGACGTAATACTCAGGACCTGCATTCCAAAACCAGCTCTAATTCTAGCCAAGCACTTCAGTAATGTTATAATTGACATTTGATCAAAATGCAAAAAATTCCCAGGTATATTATATTAACAAGAAGTAGGATAATCCAATGGGGCTAATGACTGACTAATCAATCTATTCTCAATCAGTAGCTCCTGAAGCAAATTAGTCAGTGCATGCCAGAATCTTGGCAGTGTGGAGGATCAGAGGGATCTTGGTGTCCAAGTCCATAGGACACTCAAAGCAGCTGCGCAGTTGACTCTGTGGTTAATAAGGCATACGGTGTTTTGGCTTTCGTAAATCATGGAATTGAATTTAGGAGCCAAGAGGTAATGTTGCAACTATATAGGATCCTGGTCAGACTGCACTTGGAGTACTGTGCTCAGTTCTGGTCGCCTCACTACAGGAAGGATGTGGAAGCCATAGAAAGGGTGCAGAGGAGATCTACAAGGATGTTGTCTGGATTGGGGAGCATGCCTTATGAGAATAGGTTGAGTGAACTCGGCATTTTCTCCTCGGAGCGGCGGAGGATGAGAGGTGACCTGACAGAGGTGTATAAGATGATGAGAGGCATTGATCGTGTGGATAGTCAGAGGCTTTTTCCCAGGGCTGAAATGGTTGCCACAAGAGGACACAGGTTTAACGTGCTTGGAAGTAGGTACAAAGGAGATGTCAGAGGTAAGTTTTTTACTCAGAAAGTGGTGACAGCGTGGAATGGTCTGCCAGCAACAGTGGTGGAGACGGATACAATAGTGTCTTTTAAGAGACTTTTGGATTGGTACATGATGCTTAGAAAAATAGAGGGCTATAGGTAAGCCTAGTAATTTCTAAGGTAGGGATGTGTTCGGCACAGTTTTGTGGGCCGAAGGGCCTGTATTGTGCTGTAGGTTTTCTATGTTTCTATATTTCTAGAATGCAGGGAGACCACAACAGCTTTCACGCATTAGCTGATAAATGGCAACTAACATTTGTGCCACAAAATTGCCAGGGAATGACGCGCTTCAGAACGGGAGAATTTTACCAACTACCCTTGATATTCAATGACATCATCATCATTGCTAAGATCACCACGGCGGGGTGGGGGATCATCACTGACCAGAAACTCAACTGAATTAGACACAGAAACACGGTGGCTACAAGAGCAATGCAGAGAACAGGTATTCTGTGGCAAGAGGCTCAACCCCTGAACCCCAAGTACTTTCCACCATCTACAAAGTATGTAGGTCAGAAAGTGATGGGATACTCTCCCCTTTCATGGATGTGAGCAGTTTCAGCAACTCTCAAGAAACTAGGTACCATCACTTGTATCTCATCTCCCACCCTAAGTGCCAGTACTCACCATCACCGGCGGATGGATGTATGGCATCTAAAGAATACACCAAAGCTATTCAACCATCTCCCAAGCCCACAGCCTTGTCTACCATGGACATCTTGATTATAAGACCATAATGTATAGAACTAGAATTAGGCCATTTGACCCATCGAGTCTGCTCCGCCATTCCATCATGGCTGATTTATTATCCTTCTCAACCCATTCTACTGCCTTCTCACTGTAACCTTTGACACCTTTACTAATCAAGAATCTATCAACCTATGCTTTAAATATACCCAATGACTTGGTCTCCACTGCCATCTGTGGCAATGAATTCCACAGTTTAACCATCTTCTAGCTAAAGATGAACAGATTGCCTTCCACACTATCATGATTTGGAAATATTATTACATGCCAAAAATAAATCCTGGAATTCTCTGCTCAACATCACTGTGGGAGCAGTTTCCCCAGTTGTATTTCACCTATCACCTTGTGTTTCTCCCTCCCCTCCCCCCACATTCTAACTTCCTTTCCTCATCTTTTTTTCCTCCAGTCCTGCTGAAGGGTCTTGGCCCGAAACGTTGACTGTATTCCTACTCTCAGTCATCAATAGAGACCCATATCAGAATCAGGTTTATCATCATTCACATATGTCATGTGATTTGTTCTTTTTGTGGCAGCAGTACAGCTCAATACATAAGATCACTATAGTATTGTGCAAAAGTTGTGAGTACCATTGCTATGTATATAACTATATAACAATTACAACACGGAAACAGGCCATCTCGGCCCTTCTAGTCCGTGCCGAACGCTTACTCTCACCTAGTCCTGCCGACCTGCACTCAGCCCATAACCCTCCATTCCTTTCCTGTCCATACAGCTGTCCAATTTAACTTTAAACGACAACATCGAACCAGCCACAGACTTTTGCACGGTACTGTACCAAATCTCCAGTCCTGTACTCGGTGCCCTAAAATTATTAGGGAGGTCTTTGAAAATTCGTCTGCACTGGATTTGTCTTCGTTAGTTCAGCTATCTAAACTTTTATAGGTTGGTCCTTCAACTGTGCTCTTACTAATGTCTTCCGTAGTCTATTCACCACAGAATGGCTTGACAGGTCATTTAGAGGGCACATAAAAATTACATGCGTACCAGACCACATAATGCAACGAATTTCTTACTCCTGAATGACATTAGTTAACAGAATTTGCTTTTACCACAATCCAGTACTTCATGACCACCTTTACTGATAATAATATTTTATTCCATCTTTATTTAATTAACTGAATCTAAATTCCTCAGCTGCCATGATGGGATTTGAACTCCTGTTCAAATCTCTTACAAATGACCTCAAAATCCATTGCCAGTGGGTTCAGCGGCTTTACCTATCAATACTTATCTCTCCTCCACAGCAAAGTCAAGGAGCCAAGCAGATTATCAAAGCTTGTTTCTGTGTTTGATGTGATCTCAGAGCTGCAGGAGTAGTTATTTCCCAGTGGTTGATCCTGCGGTCTATTAATTGTCTCCTTTCGTCCTTGTATGAAGCACTATTTTTCCCATTAGTCAGACTTCCCGCTGGAGAGCCCCATGTAACTTTCTCAGGTCTGCCTACACCTTAGAAATAAGGGAGAGAAATGAGAGTGAAGGAAAGCAATGAAGAGTAAGGTAAAATAAAGCAAGCAAGGAAAAAGAGAATGACAATAGTTTTAAAGAGGGGAGAACTGTGAGGTAGAACTATAAGAGATATAGTACAGGAAAAGACCCTTCTGCCCATCAAGAACACACAAACTGTTCCCACCCACTTGTACTAATACTTCATAAATACCATTTTTTTTTTCATTTTCTTCCTACTTTGTCTTCCACTGTCTTCCCCATATTCCACCACTCTCCTGCACACTGTGGGCAATGTAGTGGCTAATTAACTTAAATTAATCACAAAGTCTTTGGAATGCGGGAGAAAACCTGCTCGGTCACAGAGAGTGCATGAATATTCCACACTGACAGCACCAGAGGTTAGGATGGAAACACACATGCCCGAGATTGTGCCGATGCTGGAAATTTTGAAGAGCAAACATATAAAGCTGAAGGAACACGGCAGGTCAGACAGCAACTTTGGAGGGAAATGAACAGTCAATGTTTTGGGCTGATCCCTTCATCAGGACTGGAAAGGAAGGGGACAGAAGCCAGAATATGTGTGAGGTTAAGAACTGATGAGAATGTTGGGAGGAAAAGTGGGATTAACGTAAGACTGATGTGAATGAGTGGTTAATTGTAGGCATGGACTGATTCCATGTTGTACCCTTCTATGACTCTGTGGTCTATCAATACAGAGAACATTAGCAGGTACAGTAGGGTCTTCTGACAAAGGGGGATGAGGAAAGGAGTGAAAATATGGGAAACTGCAGCTTATCAAACATACATAAGAGAAAGGCAAATGTAGATGAAAGTACAATCATATTGGATTCTTTGCTATGTCAGGTGAACTTATAGAAGGATAAGTGACAAGAAATGAATTGGAGAATCATACAGTATATCCTCATTCAACAGCATAAAATGCAGAATGATGTTCCTGCTTATTATTTTCAATCCTCTTCTGAAATTCATGTATTGGAAGCAGAATATGATGCACAGTTCTCCCATTTCATTCCCAAGGTCTCTTTAGCATTTGTAACTGAGGATGAATTTGTAGGCATGTAGCCTTTCCAAGAAAGGGGAAGGAATAAAACACAATTCAAGCAACTGAAATATCTGTTCAATAGACAAAAAGAAATAACAACAGGTAAAAGCTCGGCAGTCCTGCAAGCCTACTGTGCTGTGCAATAAGATAATGGCAAATCTAATGGTGGGGCAGACTCAATAGCTGAATATCCTAATTCTGCTCCCATGTCTTATGAGTAGCTGGCATTTGGGATCCAGGTAGTTACAGGTTGCCATTGATTTGGGAAAGCAATTGACAAACTGATTCAGGGTGCCTGGATTACAGATCACAATTGATTTTAAGAATCAATCGACTAAGCAACTTTATATGAGACCTGCAGTAGGCCTGGGGAGCCAGAATTGCAGACACAGTAAGATATGCTGACACTGTAAGTTTGTTCATTTGTCCATTGTTCAACGATAAGAACGACTCTAGCTATCCATGATTTGTAGGGGCTGGACTGGTCTATGGGTACACAGATGGCTGAAGAGGCTAACCCAAAGCTTTGGCAGTGTGGACTAAAGATGGCAGCCATGTTTGGTTGGGGATCACTGGCTCGGGCTTTCTTGGCCGGTCCACTTCCTTCTGCCTCATGTGTCACTGCACCTTTACAGAGGGAGGAGTACCACTCAACCTAATCCTGGCCGGTATGTTCCCAAGTGTCTGGCTTGATGCCAAAGGCTTTTAGTGAAGTTATCAGAGTGTCCTCATTGTGGTTCCTTTGGCCTCCATGGGAATGCTTTCCTTTCTGTAGTTCACCACAAAGCAGTCTCTTAAGCAACTGATTGTCTGGCATACGAGCTACGAGACTTGTCCAGTGCAACTGGAACTGCATCAGCATGGTGTAGATACCGGGCAGGCCTGCTTCGGTAGGTACCTCAGTGTCAGGGATTCTGTCTTGCCACTTAATGTTGAGGAGCTTTCTGAGGCAGACTGTGTGGAAATGGTTCAGTTTCTTGGCATGCTGTTGGTACACTGTCCGTGTCTCACAGGTGTAAAGCAGAGTGGGAAGTACTATGACCTTCATAGTACCTTCAGCTTCATCTGTAGACTTAGGTCTCTTCTGTTCCAGACATTGGTATAAAGTCACCAAAAGCTACACTTAATTCTGACAACACCCTCCCCTTTCTCGATCTCTTTGTCACTATCTCTGGAGACAGCTTATCTACTGATATCTTTTATAAACCCACAGATTCTCACAACTACCTGGGCTATAGCTCTTCTGTTTCTTGTAAAAAGGCCATCTCCCTTCTCTCAATTCATCTCTCTTCGCTGCATCTGCTCTTTGGATGAGATTTATACAACATAGAAGATAGAATAGTACAGCACAGTACAGGCCCTTTGGCCCACAATGTTGTGCCGACCCTCAAACCCTGCCTCCCATATAAGCCCCCACCTTAAATTCCTCCATATACCTGTCTAGTAGTCTCTTAAACTTCACTAGTGTATCTGCCTCCATCACTGACTCAGGCAGGGTATTCCACGCATCAACCACTCTCCGAGTAAAAATCCGTCCTCTAATATCCCCCTTCAACTTTCCACCCCTTACCTTAAAGCCATGTCCTCTTGTATTGAGCAATGGTGCCCTGGGGAAGAGGCGCTGGCTATCCACTCTATCTATTCCTCTTATTACCATGTGCACCTCTATCATGTCTCCTCTCATCCTCCTTCTCTCCAAAGAGTAAAGTCCTAGCTCCCTTAATCTCTGATCATAATGCATACTTTCTAAACCAGGCAGCAGCCTGGTAAATCTCCTCTGTACCCTTTCCAATGCTTCCACATCCTTCCTATAGCGAGGTGACCAGAACTGGACACAGTACTCCAAGTGTGGCCTAACCAGAGTTTTATAGAGTTGCATCATTACATCGTGACTGCCACTTCTCAGCCCACTCCTGCATCCTATCAATGTCTCTCTGCAATCTTTGACAATTCTCGACACTATCTACAACACCACCAACCTGTGTGTCGTCTGCAAACTTACCAACCCACCCTTCTACCCCCACATCCAGGTCGTTAATAAAAATCACGAAAAGTAGAGGTCCCAGAACAGATCCTTGTGGGACACCACTAGTCACAATCCTCCAATGTGAATGTACTCCCTCCACCTCCACCCTCTGCCTTCTGCAGGCAAGCCAATTCTGAATCCACCTGGCCAAACTTCCCTGGATCCCATGCCTTCTAATTTTCTGAATAAGCCTACCGTGTGGAACCTTGTCAAATGCCTTACTAAAATCCATATAGATCACATCCAATGCACTACCCTCATCTATATGCCTGGTAACCTCCTCAAAGAACTCTATCAGGCTTGTTAGACATGATCTGCCCTTCACAAAGCCATGCTGACTGTCCCTGATCAGGCCATGATTTTCTAAATGCCTATAGATCCTATCTCTAAGAATCTTTTCCAACAGCTTTCCCACCACAGACGTAAGGCTTACTGGTCTATAATTACCCGGACTATCCCTACTACCTTTTTTGAACAAGGGGACAACTTTTGCCTCCCTCCAATCCTCCAGTACCAGTCCCGTGGACAATAAGGACATAAAGATCCTAGCCAGGGGCTCAGCAATCTCTTCTCTCGCCTCGTGGAGCAGCCTGGGGAACATTCCGTCAGGCCCCGGGGACTTATCTTACCTAATGTATTTTAACAACTCCAACAGCTCCTCTCCCTTAATATCAACATGCTCCAGAACATCAACCTCACTCATATTGTCCTCACCATCATCAAGTTCCCTCTCATTGGTGAACACCGAAGAGAAGTATTCATTGAGGACCTCGCTCACTTCCACAGCCTCCAGGCACATCTTCCCACCTTTATCTCTAATCGGTCCTACCTTCGCTCCTGTCATCCTATTTTCTTCACATAATTGAAGAATGCCTTGGGGTTTTCCTTTACCCTACTCGCCAAGAACTTCTCATGTCCCCTTCTTACTCTTCTCAGCCCCTTCTTAAGCTCCTTTCTTGCTTCCCTATATTCCTCAATAGACCCAGCTGATCCTTGCTTCCTAAACCTCATGTATGCTGCCTTCTTCCACCTGACTAGATTTTCCACCTCACTTGTCACCCATGGTTCCTTCACCCTACCATTCTTTATCTTCCTGACCGGGACAAATTTATCCCTAACATCCCGCAAGAGATCTCTAAACATCGACCACATGTCCATAGTACATTTCCCTGCAAAAACATCATCCCAATTCACACCCGCAAATTCTAGCCTTATAGCCTCATAATTTGCCTTTCCCCAAATAAAAATTGTCCTGTACTCTCTGATTCTATCCTTTTCCCTGATAATGCTAAAGGTCATGGAGCTGTGGTCACTTTCCCCCAGATGCTCACCCACTGAGAGATCTGTGACCTGACCCGGTTCATTACCTAGTACTAGATCTAGTATGGCATTCCCCCTGGTTGGCCTGTCCACATACTGTGACAGGAATCCATCCTGGACACACTTAACAAACTCTGCCCCATCTAAACCCTTGGAACTAATCAGGCGCCAATCAATATTAGAGAAGTTAAAGTCACCCATGATAACAACCCTGTTATTTTTGCACCTTTCCAAAATCTGCCTCCCATCTGCTCCTCTGTATCTCTGCTGCTACCAGGGGGCCTATAAAATACTCCCAATAGAGTAACTGCTCCCTTCCTGTTCCTGACTTCCACCCATATTGACTCAAAAGAGGATCCTGCAACGTTACCCACCATTTCTGTAGCTGTAATAGTATCCCTGACCAGTAATGCCACCCCTCCTCCCCTTTTTCCGCCTTCTCTATCCCTTTTAAAGCACTGAAATGCAGGAATATTGAGAATCCATTCCTGCCCTGGTGTCAGCCAAGTCTCTGTAATGGCCACTGCATCATAATTCCATGTATGTATCCAAGCTCTCAGCTCATCACCTTTGTTCCTGATGCTTCTTGCATTGAGGTGCACACATTTCAGCCCTTCTTCCTTACTGTCTTTACACCGTTTATTCTGCTTCTCTTTCCTCAAAGCCTCTCTGTATGTTAGATCTGGCTTTACTCCATGCACTTCTTTCACTGCTCTATCGCTCTGGGTCCCATTCCCCTCACAAATTAGTTTAAACCCTCCCGAACCATGCTAGCAAACCTACCTGCAAGGATATTGCTCCCCCTCGAGTTCAGGTGCAACCCATCCAATCTGTACAGGTCCCACCTTCCCCAGAAGAAATCCCAATGACCTAAAAATCTAAAACCCTGCTCCCTGCACCAACTCCTCAGCCACGCATTCAACTGCCATCTCCTCCAACTCTTACCATCACTGTCACGTAGCACTGGCAGCAATCCTGAGAACGCCACCCTTGAGGTCCTGTTCATTCCAGAATTAAGAAGTCCTCCTTCAAAGAAAAGGGCTTCCATTCCTCCACCAACCACACTGCCCTCACCTGAATCGCTTTCATTTAGCTCATGCCTGCCCTCACCCCATCCTCCCACAACCCCACCACGGTTAGGGTTATTCTTGTCCTCACCAGCCTCTGTGTCCACCACATAATTCTCCATAACTTCCACCATCTCCAATGAGATCCTACCACCAAGCACATCTTTGCCTTCCCCCCACTTTCCACTTTCCACAGGAACTGCTCTCTACGTGACTCCCCTGTCCATTCATCCCTCCTTACTGATCTCCCTCTTGGCATTTATTCCTGCAAGTTGAACAAGTGCTACACCTGCCCCTATACCGCCTACCTCACTGCAGTTCAGGGCTCCAAACAGTCCTTCCAGGTGAGGCAACACTTCACCTGTGAGTCTTTTGGGGTCATATCTTGTGTCCTGTGTTCCCAGTGTGGCCTCCTGTATATCAGTGAGACCTGACATAGATTGGGAGACCATTTTGCCAAGCACCTACACTCTGTCTGCCAGAAAAAGTGAAATCTCCCAGTGGCGACCCATTTTAATTCTACTTCCCATTCCCATTCCAAATTGTCAATCCATAGACTCCTCTGCTGCTGTGATGAGACCACAGTCAGGTTGGAGGAGCAAAACCTTATATTCCATCTGGGTAGCCTCCAACCCGATGGCATGAACATCAATTTCTCGAAATTCCAATAATGTCCCCTCTCCTTCAGCATTCACCATTCCCATTTCCCTCTCACCTTATCTTCTTACCTAAAAATCATGTCCCTATGGTGCTCCTCCCACTTCCCTTTCTTGCATGGCCCTCTATCCTCTTCTATCGGATTCCCTTCTCCAGCCCTTTACCTCTTTCATCAATTGTCTTCCCAGCTCTGTACCTCACCACCCTCTGCCCCCTGGTTTCACCTATCACCGTGTATTTCTCCCTCCCCTCCCGCCTCCTTCTTAATCTGATTTCTCATCTTTTTCTCTCCAGTCCTGCTGAAGGGTTTTGGCCTGAAATATCGACTGTACTCTTTTCCATAGATGCTGTCTGGTCTGCTGAGTTCCTCTGGCATTTTGTGTGTATTACTTGTACTTGGATTTCCAGCATCTGCAGACTTTCTCTTGTTTGTGAAGGCTGCACTTGCTCTGGCAATTCTGGTGTTTACTTTGTCATCAGTGATGATGTTCTGGGCCAGTTTGCTGCCAAAATACATGAACCTTTTCACTGGATTGAGTCTCTGACCGTTGATTGTGATGTTTGGCTCAATATATTATTTCCCTGGAACTGACTGATGCATTACTTCAGTCTTCTTGGCATTGACATTAAGCAAAAAGTTGGTACGTATATGCATCAGAAAACTTGTTGACACAGCGGTGCATATCATCTTGGGTAGTAGCCTCTGTAGTATCCAAGACATTTTCAAGGAACAGTGTCTCAGCAGGGCACCAACCATCGACAAGGACCCCCATCACCTGGGATGTGCACTCTTCTGATTGTTACTGCCAGGGAGGAGGGAGAGAAGGCACACACTCAGAGATTCAGTAACAGTTTCTTCCGCTTTGCCATCTGATTCCTAAATGGACGTTGAGCCCATGAACACTACCTCACTTTTATTATTTCTGTTTTTGCATATTTTTAATTTAAATATTTACTACACACACACACACACACACACACATATATATATACACTTACTGTAATTGATTTACTTTTTTTCCTACGTTACACGCATTGTATTGTACTGCTGCCACTAAGTTAACAAACTTCACGACATTTGCCTGTGATAGTAAACCTGATTCAGATTCTGATTTGAAGCAGCATTGATGGCACAATCATCAGTAAAAAGAAAGTCTCTGTTGATGTCTGTCATAACCTTAGTTTTGCTTGGAGCCTCCTGAGGCTGAACAGTTTTCCATCAGTGCAGAACCTAATGCCGATGCCTAAGTTGCCGTCTCCGATAGCATCAGTCAACATGACAGAAAACACCAGACTGAATATAATTGGCATCAAGACACAGGCCTGCTTGGCCCTGTTTGAGACAGGAAAGTGCTCAGAACATAGAACAAACATAGAAATTTCCAGCACATTACAGGCCCTTCAGCCCACAATGTTGTGCTGACCATGTAACCTACTCTAGAAACTGCCTAGAATTTCCCTAGTGCATAGCCCTTTATTTTTCCAAGCTCCAGGTACCTATCTGAGAGTGTCTTGGAAGACCCTGCTGTATCAGACTCTACCACCGTCCATGCATCCATCACTCTCTGTGTGAAAAACTTTCCTCTGACATCCCCCTTGTGCCTACTTTGAAGCACCTTAAAAATTGCCCTCTCAATTTAAACATTTCAGCTCTGGGAAAAAGCCTCTAGGAATTGACATTATCTCACCACTGTCCTGAACTCTAGCTTGCATGCCATCATGGAATTACAACGCCATTGCAATAAATTCCCTTGGGCATCCATACTTCACCATGATCTTCCACAGATCCTCTCTGTAACAGTGCCAAAGGCCTTAGTCAGATCAACATAGCAGGAGAAATAGTTAGTGTTTTGCTCCTGACATTACTCTTGCAGCTGCCTTGCAGCAAACACCAAGTTGATAGTTTCACACTCTTTCTGGAAGCCACACTGGTTCTCTGATAGGAGTCCCTGTCAAGGTGTGATGTGTATTGGTTGAGAAGAAGCCTGGCAAAGATCTTGCCAGTGATATACAGCAAGGATATTCCCTGATCATTGTAGGACTGTTGGTTTCCCTTTCGCTTATACAGCTGGATGATGGATGCATCTTTAAATTCCTGTGGAATCATCTGTAGCTGCCACATGAGTTGAAAGAGCTGATGGAGCTTTCCTGTTAGCACTGTACCACTATCCTCATTGACCTCAGGTGATACTGCATCAGGTCCAGGTGCCTTGCTGCTAGAGAGCAATATATATCGCTCTCTGGGTCTCAGCTAAGGTTGGGGGAAAATCCAATGCTTCATTGACAGGTACTTGGGGCAGGCAATCAATGTCTTCATTGTTTATAGTCGAAAGACCATTCAGATCACTGTCAAAGTGTTCAACTCGTCTATAAAGAATTTTCTCTTTCTCCATGATAAGCTTGTTCCCATCAGCACTAAGGAAGGGGAATGATCCTGATGACGTGTGGCCACAGACTTCTTTTAGTGCAGAGAAGATGTTCCTTGAATCATACCTATCTGCAAAAGTTTGGATCTCTTCAGCTTTATTGCTCATCAAGAATCCTGCATCTGGCGCAGTTTGTATTGCACTTTGTATGTTATTAAAGGCATTCTTCTTTGAGGTGGACTTTGGTTCGCTGAGGAATCTTTTGTGGTGATGATGTTTCTCATCCAGCAGTTGTTTGATGTTGACATAGTTTTCATCAAACCAGTCCTTGTGCTTTCTGGTAGCAGGACCCAGAAACTCTGGAGCAGTATTGTAGATCTGTTGACCCAGCAGTTTCCACATTCAGATTGCCCAGTGGGGCGGAGTTTAAGAATTCCTCCACAGTGTCAACAAAAGACTGCTTCATGTTGCTGCTTTTCAGCTTGGAGGCTTTCAACCATTCAAGGCTTTGTCTCCTTGTGGACGTCTCTTGGGTTGGATATGGATGTTCAGTTTAGAAATGATGAGACATTGGTCTGTCCAGCATTCTGCTCCACACATAGATTTTGTCACCCTTACAACCTGCCTGTCTGTCTTTCTGATGGTGACGTAGTCAATTAAATGCCAGTGCTTAGAATGGAGATGCATGCACAAAGTTTTGTTTTGGATGGAAAAGTAGAAGAGAGTGTTGGTGATCAACAAATCATATCTGGAGTAGTAGACCTGTGCTGTTGCAGTGGCAGAAGCTGTAAGGTATGTAGCTGGCAGACAGGGTCTGGGTGGTTACGGGTTGCAATTGATTTGGGAAATTGATTGACTAAACAATGTTATTTGAGGCATTGGGCAGGGGAGCCGGAATTGCAGACACTGTAACGTATGGACATGGCAGAGGGAAGGAAGTGGGAGGAACCTGGTGAAGTAGTCTGGAAATTAGAAGGATTCCTCATACAGACAGTAGTGCACCATACCTGTAAGTTGATAGAAAAACATAATAAAGAAGGGTTACAATCCAGTAAAGGAGGAGGAGCTAAAGATGGTACCAGAGGGTGAATTCTTCCAGTTCATCTGCTAAACAGTTTAAATTATTCTCTTTATTGTCTCTTCTTTCCTTTTCAAAGTGGGTGGGGTCCCGTCGGAGCTTGTGAACTACTGCTACACGCAAACTGTGGTTCTTCCACCAGTGGTGACATTATGATATTCCAAAGGACACTTGTTATAACCTATGGTTGCTGTTGCTACATGCTTGTCCCACCAATGCGTATGTAAATTGTCTCGTGATTAGGCTCGGAGTAGATCAGGGGAATGCTGGGCGGTGTGGCTGAAAGGGTTGGAAGGACCTATTCCATGCTGTATTTCAATAAATAAATAAATAGCAAGAAAGAATGATCATTTACAGGCAAAATAGATATTAAACAATTTTTATTTGTACTGAAGCCACAAGTATTTTCATGATACTTGCCCACATTGTGAGTCCTCTCATTCTTTTCACTCTACTTCACCCTGTACCAATGTCTTCCTGTTTACATTAATAATGATCAAAGCAAACTTTGGAAAAATACTTGGTTGTAATTGCTCCAATAGATATATACGTTTATGTGAATTACCACCCCACATATTTTCACATGAGTGTGATTGAGTGTGCTCCCACAAAACTGTAATCTTACCATGGCCATCATTACCTGAGGGGTGCTCAGTAATTAGACCTAAATACTGACTACTATTTCCTCTGTCACCTCTAGAATTTTACATAAGAACTTTACATCAGTACCCTCTGGGATACCTAAGATTTTGTCCATGCACATCAAACTATTCACCATGGCAAAATACAAATTTGAATTTCTACTCTTCCTTTGTTATCCCCACATTACCCAAGTCCATTGAGAAAAATTGTTTTTGATCAGTTTGTGCTCTCCAAGTATTGACATTACTGTTGATACATTTGCCTGTTCTAAAGGTTCTGGAACAAGACTGACCATGGTTAATTTCATTGCAACAAAATGCATTATTCTCTTCATCTTGTGTTAAATAAAACCCTGGGTTTAAAGGGTTACGCTTTCTTTTAGCCTTTCCAGGACACTTACTGCTCCCTGGTATTCTCACAGGTGGGTCATTTGGTTTCATTCCCCCTCTGGAACCAGAAATTTCATAAAAGACCACTCAAACTTTAGTAAGCACTCCCTCATGCTCTTTGTATATTTCTGACCCTGCTGCTTCTGTTGGATGGTGGGGTGGAGATATGTCTCTATCAAAAGGAGGTATAAGGTGTTCCTTCCCTCTGCTAGCCTGCAGGTCATTCTTGCGTGAAGTGTGGCACCTAGGCTCCCATACAATCAGAGTCAGGTGAAGTCATAAGAGCAGGTCGTTTGAGCAGCTGACGCATATCACAAGTCCTGGTTATGCAACCACTGATGCCAGGCAGACAATCTCTGAAGAGTATTGATAATGGCTGGCTCACCTGTCTTTTAAAGACACTGCCCAGGAGAAGGCAATGGCAAACCACTACTGTAGAAACATTTGCCAAGAACAAATCATGGCAACTGAAAGACAATGATCGTCTAAGTTATACGACCTGGCATGTAATGAATGAATGAGCTCTTTCTATTAATTTTTAAAATTCTTTATCTTTCTTCTGCTCCTCTGTTAAAGCCATTACCTTAACCTATTGCTCATTCTATATTCATTCGAATTTCCCCAATCTGCAATTGCCCAATCTGATTGCAGCTTGTTAGCCTTCTTCATTCCCCTTGGGATAAATCTGACTGAGCTTTCAGCTTTATGTCTCTGTGTTCTTTTATCCTCATATATATCCCACAGTTGGCTCTCCTCTCACGATCCTGTACAAGTGAGGAACCATCTACAAAAAAAAAATTAGAGTTTTTCCTTAGTTTGTGTCTTTGTTCTCCGGTCTAGCTTTATCTGATCTACCTTCTTTTTTTTGTTTTGATTGAATGATTTGCTATTGTATCCTGACGCTCATGAGGTTCTCCATTACAACATGAAGATCATCTGCACAGAAGGTAGAAACTTTAATATCTTTTACAGCTACATGTCAACCCTGCAGTGTCAAAGCCGACTGACCCAGTCATGTTGATTTGAACATCCAGCTGCAGGTAGATACATGTGTGTTTTAAGAAGGTGAGGGAATTACTGCCGAACCACTTTTTGGACCAGCCCAATACTTGGATTGAATATGCATTTGTAATTTACATGTCAAACACTACGATTGCATCAAAACTATTTTCCAAGGAAACTCAATCTCAAAATCAGTGTTAAAAGTCTAACCATAGAAAACATAGAAAAAACCTACAGCACAATACAGGCCCTTTGGCCCACAAAGCTGTGCCAAACATGTCCTTACCTTAGAAGTTACCTAGGGCTACCTAATCTTTATGTTCTGTAAAAAGAAAGCAGTCTTGTTATTTAAAGCAGCTTTTTGGATTGCTTGCCAAATATTCTAATCTTGCAATTTATCAATTCCGAATTTCCAATTTAACTGTTCACCAATATTCACAAGCATTCTGTGTTTACCTCTTCTGATCTTACTTGCTCTATTTTAGCTTTCTGCTGACATTCTATTCAATCCTCAAATAAACATCCAACTGCTACTGGCTTCTGTAATGGTTAAATTCCTTGTCTGACAATTTTCCTTGAGCAATCGTTCAAAGAGCCTCTCCAGTGGTTTTCCCTTCACCACTAGCATACTTGCCCTTTTGTGGCCCATTACCCAATATGGATTTCTGGAGGAGTTCCCTCTAATCAAAACAATGCAAGTCCTCCAGACTTGCAGACTTCCCTGAGTTCTTCAACCTGGGTTAGTAACAGCTAACCACCAGCTCCAGATCTCTCTGTACCTCACCAATGTCATCCTGTGCTCCAAAAATCCTCCATTCTTATTATTTTCTTAACAGATCAATCTATGATGTTTCAATTTTGTTGGCTTGAGATCATCTGACTGACCTGTGTCTGTTCTCATTGGATGTAGCCCAGGGCTACAACTAATATTGATTTATGGCTGTTTCCTTCTGCTTTGTGCCTTAGGTGACTTCTTTACTTTTGTCCAAATCAGTCTTGTTCAAGCCAGCCTAACCAGGTCACCTCAATGCTGGGCCCAGCCAGCCAAATCACAGTCTGTTTCTTCTGTAAACCTGCCATTTTACATAATAAACAGCTTCTTATCTGAGAATAGTTTTAGCTTTAGCAGATTATTAGCAGAAACTCCTTGTGTCAAACATTCAAATTCACTGATTAAGTTATCCTTGAGCAAGAATCAATTCATCAAACAGTTCACAAAATACCAGGTGCAAGGACAGTCTCACAAAATGGCCGCCTCCATTCCTGCCACCATATGGTAAGAACAAATACTTCAGCTTTGTCTGTTTCCACTGTACTTGCCTCATTGTTGTTTACTGATTGTAGTTCTTTCTAGCCAAAAGCTCCTAAATTATGGTTTCACACAGAGAGTGGTGGGTGCATGGAATGCACTGCCAGTAAAGGCAGAAACAACAGGGTCTTTTAAGAGACTCTTAGGTACATGGAGCGTAGACAAATCGAGAGCTATGTGGTAGGGAAATTCTAGGCAGTTCCTAGGGTAGGTTACATGGTTGTCACAAGATTGTGGGCCAAAGGGCCTGTAATATGCTGTAGATTTCTATGTTCTATGTTCTATGTTCTAGGTAGTTTTGTGGAAAGTTACTCTGAGCTCACAGAACCTCTGAAAGCTCTTGTAAGAGGGACACAAGGTAAAGAAAACATGGAATGGACTCCAGAGTTAGCTCAGGCCACTTCATATTGAAAGCAAACCTAGCTGCAACATCAGCATTGGACTTGCCAGACATGAAGAGCCAAGACCGTTCCATCTTTTTTGTGGCAACCAGGAGGAGTTGTACATCAAGAACATGGTGACAAAATGCAGCCTGTAGCATATTATCTTGTAAAAAGGGACCATGTAGTGGTAGGAATGCATTGGTATATGCAGGCAGTAGACTTCGGAACCTATTACTCTGATGGGTCTTAAAGTCTTGCATGCATCTCACAGCACAGTCAATCTCCTAGAGGCAGGAAAATGATGGGAAGTGGCCGCCAGCAGGTGAGCAGAATGGGAGGCATTATTTTTACCTGCTGACAAACACATTCAGATAATAAGGGATAGTTTGGTTAAC
Source organism: Mobula birostris (assembly GCF_030028105.1). Taxonomy (NCBI): domain Eukaryota; kingdom Metazoa; phylum Chordata; class Chondrichthyes; order Myliobatiformes; family Myliobatidae; genus Mobula; species Mobula birostris. The sequence continues at coordinate 206,742,665 of NC_092371.1, read as the reverse complement.
CCATCCATTTTGATATGATCCCCACAAGAGTGCAAGGAGCTAATGCAAGGGACTGTGGAATCAGTCATAGGAGAAACACCCTTAGAGGGAAGTGATGTGTTGACCTTTTTTGTAGATGGGGCTAGGAAGTATCATCACAGTAGCCCATGAACAGGATGGGCTGTTTTGGATAAAGGAGGGTCCCTAATGTCAGGAGGAAAGTTCCCGAGCCACAGGTCAGCACAAGCAGCAGAACTAAAAGTGCTAACAGAGGCCCTTAAATTAGGTAAGGGACAAAGGGTGAATATGTTCACAGATAGCAGATACTCACTTGGAGTTGTACATGATGCCAGCTTGGGTAAGGAGAGGGTATGTGACCTTGTCAAGAAATGGTGAAGGAGTCAATTGAAGCTGCTAAATTGCCCTGGTGAGGCGCAGAGAAGGGTAGACAACCCCAAGCAAAAGGGAAATGCATTTGCTGATCAGGCTGCTACGGCAATTGTGGAGGAATCTGTTCCAGTTCCAGTCCCAGTTCCAGTCATGGTAGTGGTGATCAGGGAGGTAAAGGAGGAAGATTTAAAGGTGATGCAAAAGGAAAAGTGGATTTGGCAACAGGCAGGAGCAGTGCAAAAAAGATGGGATTTGGCAAGAAGATGACTGTGTGATAGCACCAGAGTGCATCAGACTTAAACTGATGAAAGCCTATCATGATTTAGCTGACATAGGGTGGAATAAGTTGAGGACCCAGCTAGAAAGATGCTGGTGGTGGCTGTGGATGGAGAGAAATATTGCTAATTTCTGCCAGCAGTGCATAACATGTAACACATACAAAATGCTGGAGGAACTCAGCAGGTTAAGCAGCTTCTATGGAAAAGATTACAGTCGATGTTTTGGGCTGAGACCCTTCAGCAGGTCCTATAACATGTTCAGTATAACATGTGCTCAGTGTAACACAGGAAAACCAGATAAAATCCAACTAAAGCATCAGCCTAGGTCTAAAAGTCCATGGGAGCAACTTCAGATGGACTTCACAGGGCCATTACCCCAGTCTAGGGTTACTACTTGGTGATCATAGATCTCGTCACCAGATGGATGGAAGCATTTCCGTGTCAGGATTGCTCTGACAAGGCAGTAACCAGCATGCTAGCTGAGGAGGTAAGACCTTGGTGAGGATTACTCGCCAGTACTGTACAGTCAGATTTGGATCAGGTGACATACTTTACTGGGAAGGCAATCAAGAGGGTTTACATGTTGCTGGGGGTCAAACAGAAGTTTTACATTCCATACCAACCACAAAGCTTTGACATGGATGAGAGAATGAATCATAAAAGGGAACTGTGGAAGACCCTAATAGGGGCTGGGGAGAATTGGTAGGATCTTACCAGTACTTCTGATGAAACTATGAGTGAGCCCTGCTTATAAGAGAGGGTTTACTCCTTTGGAATTAATGACAGGAGGAGTTATGCATCTACCAGAGGATACAGACATGAGATATCCGATGAGTTGCAATGGTAAGGACCAGATTACCCATGTTGTACCAGAGTTGGCCATTTGTCTGCGTGATCTAAAAGGGAAAGTCATGGATAGACAGAAAATGCAGGACTGGGAGCGGGAGAATTCCCAAGTGAAGAGGAACCTGCCAGAAGTGGGTGATAAGGAATGGTTAACATTGTGCCAGCAAAACCAGAACTACAATCTCCTTCTTAAGTCTACCCTTCACCACCTCCAGTTTAAATTCCATGTGGAATATTTTGGAGGATCAAGGACCAAGGACCAAGAACCAAGAACCAGGTGGATATTACCGTTTATGGTAAATTGACTGGAGAAACGTGTACCCTAGTGGAAACTAAGTAAGTACCAAAGTGGAAACACTGAAAAGATACCTTGGGCAGGAATGACTGAACCATGTAAACATATTTCCACAGGAACAGTAAACATGGAACCCGACGAACTGCGCTCAGAAGAATCTGGATAACTGAATATGTCACTCTTTTGAGCCGTCTCTCGAGAGCGAGTAAAATGCAAACTATAAACCGAGTGAATAACGAAGAACAAACCAGCGCGTTTCGACGTAGGGGACGTGATAACATGCGGTACTGTGAAATGGACATTTAAAAACTACACTGTGCTTGGGGGACATTCGGCGTGCCTGAGAGGGGAATTCCATGTTTGTATTTGTTACGCCGAGACACGAGAATAACGAACTATTCACACTCAAGTGCGCCAATAAAAACTTGTACAGTAACGCGATAGGACTGAGAATAGATCACTGCGGGTCCCTCGGTTACCACAAGAGGACCACGGTGTAGTGAGGGCCAGGGGGACACTACGGATGTAGGGTTAGCATTGGAAGATCGGGATGAAAGGATTACTCTACACCAGGCGACAGAGACGTGCAGGTAGTCTTTAACTTGACTGCTTAACGACTTCCTAGTTTATGCAGAGGCGGTGGGAATTTACTCTGTAGATAAATTACGTAAGAACATAAGAAGTTACTAAGAGAGAAGTTCGGACAGAAAGGCGGAGAAGGTAAAAGGGACTTGATAGAGTTAGTTGTTAGGAGTAGGATATTCAGCGGGGGTTTCCACAGTCATACTTTAGATATCGCAGAAATAAGCACGCAAATCAGTTCCCTCCGGCGGAAATTGAAGGGGATTATAAAACAAAATTGTGGTAACTTGGGACAAACTAGTAGAATAGAGAAGCAAGGGGCAGAAGTTGGGTTGGAAACTATCCAGCTATTGCAGCCATTAAAGGACATAACTAATGAACTTATTGAAAGACTCCCAGTGCCGTGATTAAAACATGCGGTCTGAACAACAAATGCTGGAGGAACTCAGCAGCCCAGGCGACATGTATGGAAAAGTGTAAACAGGCGACGTCCTGGCCCGAAACGTCGACAGTTTACTCATTTCCATAGATGCTGCCAGGTCCGCTGAGGTCCTCCAGCATTTTGTGTGCGTGTTGCTTGGAATCCACTGTAGTTCTCCACGAACCTCGGCTTGGTGACCTTCGGATGTACTCTATCATGAGAGTGCATGATATCCGAAAATACCACGAGGGAACTTGGGTATCTCTAAGCAACAACGCAATCGAGTTACAAATCTCCGGGTGGGGGGGATGAACGATGCGGTATCATGAAGGGACATGTCCAGAAGAGGTTGTATGTAGAAGCCTGACAGAATAAACACATGCTAACTGTTCCCTGTCCATATTGCCAGTTAATAACGAAAGCTTTCTGAAGTACACTTTGGGGAGCACCACCTCCTACATCGCAACATCAGGAAGAACATATTAAAAGGGGCGGTTTCACTGCAATCTGAGCGGCTATGATGCGGCGATCAGTGACGTCCCAATCGAGTGAGTGATGACGGGGCAGAGTTCGCGTGTTCGCTGCAGAAGGAATGCTGTAGTTTACCGTTTATGGCAGTGACACAGACAAAGGATTGCAAGTGTGTAGCCACAGAACTACCATACTTCACTGTTGATTGGGAAAGTAAGTCATAAAGAAATGGGTTGCACTGTCGAAAAGGATAAGGGATCACGAGAATGGAACCGGGATGGATCCAGAGAACGCCTCCTTTTGGGACTACTTGGAATCGAGATTTAACTGTATAAAGCCACTCCTGATTCGACTTCTCTGACATTATGGCTGTACAGCTGATTCTTTGATGAACGTTAGTATTGTACAGTGTAAACTACGAAGGCAGAAGAAAGTGTTGGCGTTAGGGGGATTGTCGTTTAGTACGTTAAACAAGGATATTGTTAGGGATCCACAAATACAAAATGCTGGAGGAACAGCCGGCCAGGCAGCATCTAGGAAAGAGTACAGTCGACGCTTCGAGCCGAAACCCTTCGACAGGACGATTGATAGGGACCTGATCTTTAGGCCCTATTGGCCGTTTCAAGCTGAGGGCCTTGGGGAGGAGGGGGGCGTTGTGGGGAAAAGAATAGTGACGGCTAGTAAGTAGCAAACAGAGATGTGGGTTGTGCTGCTGTGGTAAGCCCACCCTCCGCCACCTCCAGTTTAAGTTCCATGCGGAATATTTTGGAGGATCAAGAACGAAGACCCAAGAACAGGGAACCACAAAGCCTAGAAGTAGAGACAGGCAATACAGCAGTGACGACTGAAGTTCAGGTGTTTCATTTCTTATGTTATACCGTGCATAGAAAACTAGTTTTAGTGTTAGACCTGTGGCCAATCGTTTTACTCTGTAATTAGGACCCAGTGGTTACTTAATTGAAGCCACCATTCTGTTATCAAAATGTAGTTTTACTGGTAAATCTCATTAACTGAGTATATAAAAGCTCTACCAAATTCATACTCAGGTAGATCAGCTTTGACTGGTGTCCTGGTGAGCACCAGTTTTTAATAAAACACCCTTTCTCTTTCGAATACCAACTCTGTGTGATCTTTCAATTTGCTACTACCAGAGGGATGTGGATTAAAGAAAATTGGAGGAATTGTGAGCGGGAAAGTTTAAATTGATCTTGGAGTAGATTAAAACGTTGGCACAACATAGTGAACGGAAGGATCTGCACTGTGCTGCAATGTTCTATGAAGTCCACTTTCCTCCCTCTCCCTATAGCTCTCAACCCCTCATTGATTAAATATTTAAATATAAATGCAAGGGTAAAAATACCCTGATGGGAGTTGTTAACAGACCCCTGAACAGTAGTAAAGATGCAGTCTACAAATTACAATAGGAGACAGAAAATGCATGCCAAAAAAGCAATGTTATGATAGGGATTTCAATATGCAGTTAGATTGGGAAAATGAGGTTGGTGCTGGATCCCAAGAGGGAGAATTTCCAGAATGCCTACGAGATAGCTTTTTAAAGCAGCTGGTAGTTGAGCCCACTAGGGGACCAGCTATTCTGAATTGTGTGTTGTGCAATGAACAAAAATTGATTAGAGAGCTTAAGGTAAAAGAACCCTTAGGGGTAAGAAAGCATAATATGATGAAATTCACTCTGAAATTTGAGAAGAAGCTAAAGTCAGATGTATCACTATTACACTGAATTAAAGGGAATTACAGGCATGAAAGAGGAGTTGGATAGAATTGATTGGGAAAGAACACTGGCCAAGCAGCAATGGCTGGAATTTCTGGAAGCAATTTGGAAGGCACAGGGCATTTACATCCCAAAGAGCAAGAAGTACTCTAAAGGCAAGATGATGCAACCGTGGCTAGCAAGAGAAGTCAGAGCCAACATAAAAGCCAAAGACGGAGCATATAATAGAGCAAAAATTAGAGGAAAGTTAGAGGATTGGGAAGCTTTTAAAAATGAACAGAAGGCAGCCAATAAAGTCATTAAAAAGGTAAAGATGGAATAAGAATCTTACCAATAATATTAAAGAGGATACTGAAAGATTTTTTCAGATACATAAAGTGTATAAGGGAGGTGAGAGTTATTATTGGACTGCTGAAAAATGATGCTGCAGAGTAGTGATGGGGAGGGGAGGGGAAGAAAATGGCAGACAAACTTTATAAGTATTTTGCTTCAGTCTTCACTCTGGAAGACACTAGCAGTGGCGTGGAAGTTCTAGGTGTCAGGGGTCATGAGGTGTGTGAAGTTATCATTACCAGGGAGAATGTTCTTGTGAAACTGGAAGGTCTGAAATTAGATATGTCACCAATATCAGATGGTGACATCTGAGGCAAGGGGAGAAAAAAACCAGAGGACATGGGTTCAGGGTGAGGAGGGAAAAGTTTAAAAGGAACATTGGGGGGGGCTTCACACAGAGAGTGGTGGGAGTATGGAATGAGCTGCCAGACAAGGTGGTAAATGCGGGTTCTTTTTTAAAGTTTAAGAATAAATTGGACAGATACATGGATGGGAGGTGTATGGAGGGATATGGTCCGTGTGCAGGTCAGTGGGACTAGGCAGAAAATGGTTCAGCATAGCCAAGAAGGGTCAAAAGGCGTGTTTCTGTGCTGTAGTTTTCTATGGTTTCTATGGTGTATACCCCAGGCTTCTGAAAGAGTTGACTGAGGAGATTTTGGAGGCATTAGTAATGATATGTCAAGAATCACTAAATCTGGAATGGTTTCTGGAGACTGGAAATTGCAAATATCACTCTACTCTTCAAGAAGGGAGAGAAGCTTTTTCTAAATCAATATATAGAGGTACCAACTAGAGAGGATGCAATATTAGATCTCCTATTAGGAAACGAGTTAGGACAAGTGATGGAAGTATGTGTAGGGGAACACTTTGGTTCCAGTGATCATAACACCATTAGTTTCAACTTGATCATGGATAAAGATTGATCTGTTCCTAGGGCTGAGTTTCTAAACTGGAAGAAGGCCAAATTTGAAGAAATGAGAAAGGATCTAAAAAGCGTGGATTGGGACGGGTTGTTCTCTGGCAAGGATGTGATCGGTAAGTGGGAAGCCTTCAAAGGAGAAATTTTGAGAGTGCGGAGCTTGTATGTTCCTGTCAGGATTAAAGGCAAAGTGAATAGGAATAAGGAACCTCGGTTCTCAAGGGATATTGCAACTCTGATAAAGAAGAAGAGAGAGTTGTATGACATGTATAGGAAACGGAGTAAATAAGGTGCTTGAGGAGTATAAAAAGTGCAAGAAAATACTTAAGAAGGAAATCAGGAGGGCTAAAAGAAGACATGAGTTTGCCTTGGCAGTCAAAGTGAAGGATAATCCAAAGAGTATTAAGAGTAAAAGGATTGTAAAGGATAAGATTGGTCCACTTGAAGATCAGAGTGGTCGGCTATGTGCGGAACCAAAAGAATGGGGGAGATCTTAAATGGGTTTTTTGTGTCTGTGTTTACTAAGGAAACTGGCATGAGGTCTATGGAATTAAGGGAAACAAATAGTGAGATCATGGAAACTATACAGGTTGAAAAGGAGGAGGTCCTTGCTATCTTGAGGCAAATTAAACTGGATAAATCCCCAGGACCTGACAGGGTATTCCCTCGGACCTTGAAGGAGACTAGTGTTGAAATTGCAGGGGCCCTGGCAGATATATTTAGAATGTCGGTGTCTACGGGTGAGGTGCCGGAGGATTGAAGAATGGCTCATGTTGTTCCGTTGTTTAGAAAAGGATCGAAAAGTAATCCGGGAATTTACAGGCCGGTAAGTTTGACGTTGGTAGTGGGTAAGTTATTGGAGGGAGTACTAAGAGACAGAATCTACAAGCATTTGGATAGACAGGGACTTAATAGGGAAAGTCAACATGGCTTTGTGCATGGTAGGTCATGTTTGACCAATCTATTGGAGTTTTTCGAGGAGGTTACCAGGAAAGTGGATGAAGGGAAGGCAGTGGATGTTGTCTACATGGACTTCAGTAAGGCCTTTGACAAGGTCCCGCATGGGAGGTTAGTTAGGAAAATTGAGTCGCTAGGTATACATGGAGAGGTGGTAAATTGGATTAGACATTGGCTCAATGGAAGAAGCCAAAGAGTGGTAGTAGAGGATTGCTTCTCCGAGTGGAGGCCGGTGACTAGTGGTGTGCCACAGGGATCAGTACTGGGTCCATTGTTATTTGTCATCTATATCAATGATCTGGATGATAATGTGGTAAATTGGATCAGCAAATTTGCTGATGATACAAAGATTGGAGGTGTAGTGGACAGCGAGGAAGGTTTTCAAAGCTTGCAGAGGAATTTGGACCAGCTGGAAAAATGGGCTGAAAATGGCAGATGGAGTTTAATACAGACATGTGTGAGGTATTGCACTTTGGAAGGATAAACCAAAGTAGAACATACAGGGGAAATGGTAAGGCACTGAAGAGTGCAGTAGAACAGAGGGATCTGGGAATACAGATACAATGTTCCCTAAAAGTGGCGTCACAGGTAGATAGGATCGTAAAGAGAGCTCTTGGTACATTGGCCTTTATTAATCAAAATACTGAGTGAAAGAGCTGGAATGTTATGGTGAGGTTGTATAAGGCATTGGTGAGGCCGAATCTGGAGTATTGTGTTCAGTTTTGGTCACCAAATTACAGGAAGGATATTAATAAGGTTGAAAGAGTGCAGAGAAGGTTTACAAGGATGTTGCCGGGACTTGAGAAACTCAGTTACAGAGAAAGGTTGAATAGGTTAGGACCTTATTTCCTGAAGCGTAGAAGAATGAGGGGAGATTTGATAGAGGTATATAAAATTATGATGGGTATAGATAGAGTGAATGCAAGCAGGCTTTTTCCACTGAGGCAAGGGGAGAAAAAAACCAGAGGACATGGGTTAAGGGTGAGGGGGGAAAAGTTTAAAGGGAACATTAGGTGGGGCTTCTTCACACAGAGAGTGATGGGAGTATGGAATGAGCTGCCAGACGAGGTGGTAAATGCGGGTTTTTTTTAACATTTAAGAATAAATTGGACAGATACATGGATGGGAGGTGTATGTAGGGATATGGTCCATGTGCAGGTCAGTGGGACTAGGCAGAAAATGGTTCGGCACAACCAAGAAGGGCCAAAAGGCCTGTTTCTGTGCTGTAGTTTTTCTATGGTTTCTAAGCAGAAGAAAGGAAATTATAGGCCAGTTAGTGTGACCTCAGTGGTTGGGAAGATGTTGGAGTCAATTGTTAAGGATGTCGTTTCAAGCTATTTGGAGGCACATGATGAAATAGGCCATAATTTCCTCAAGGGAAAATCTTGCTGGACGAATCTGTTGGAATTCTTTGATGAATTATCAAGCAGGATAGACAAATGAGAATCAGTTGATTTTGCATACATGAATTTTCAGAAGGCATTTAACAAGGTGCCACACATGAGGCTGATTAACAAGCTATGAGTGCAGGGTATTCCAGGAAATATTATAGCATAGATAAAGCAGTGGTTGATTGGCAGGAGGTAAAGAGCGAGAATAAAGGGAACCTTTTCTGGTTGGCTGCAGGTGACCAGTGGTGTCCAACAGGAGTCTGTGTGGGAACAATTCTTTCTACATTATGCATCAATGATCTGGATGATGGAATTGATGGCTTTGTTGCAAAGTTTGCAGATGATATGAAGATAGGTGGAGGGGCAGGTAGTTTTGAGGAATTAGAGAGTTTACAGAAGGGCTTAGATTAGGAGACTGGGCAAAGAAATGGCAGATGGAATACAGTGTCAAGGAGTGTATAGTCATGCACTTTGGTAGAAGTGAAAGGGTAGACTATTTTCTTAATGGAGAGAAAATAACAAAAAACTGAGGTGCAAAGGGACTTGGGAGTCTTTGAGCAAGATTCCCTAAAGATTAATTTGCCCATTGAGTGTGGTGAGGAAGGGAAGTGCGATGATCGCATTCATTTCAAGAGGACTAGAATTTAAAAGCAAGGATGCAATATTGAGGCTTTATAAAACATTGGTGAAGCCTCACTTGGAGTGTTGCGAGCAGTTTTGGGCCCCTTATCTTAGAAAGGACATTTTGTAACTGGGGAAGGCTCAAAGGAGGTTCAGGAAAATAATTCTAGGATTGAATGGCTTGTCATATGAAGAATGTTTGATGACTCTCGGCCTGTATTCACTAGAATTCAGAAGAATGGTAAAAGACGTAGTTAGAGTAGAAGGTTCAGAGAACGTTCCCTGGGATGATTCTGGATCTGAAAGATTAAAGCTGAACTGGTTGGTTCTGTATAGAATGGAGTTCAGGGGAATGAGAGATAATCTTTTTAAAAATACAAGGATCTTAGGTGGCTTAAAAGTGTAAATACTTCCATGGTGGAGTCTAAATTAGAGGACATAATTTTAGAATATTGGGAGAGGATGTTTCCTTTGGTTGGAGAGTCTACGACCAGAGGACCCAGCCTCTGAATGGAGGTGCATTGTTTTGGAGCAGAAATGAGGGAGGAATTTCTTTAGCTAGAAAGAGTGAATCTGTAGAATTCTTTGGCACAGGCAGCTGTGGAGGCCAAGTCTTTATGTATATTTACGACAGAGGTTGATAGATTCTTAATTTGTCAGAGCACGAGTGGATACAGGGAGAAGGCAGGAGAATGGGGCTGAGGAGATTGGGATCAGCCATGATAAAGTCACAGAGCAGACTCGATGGGCCAAATGGCCTAATTCTGTACCATATCTTATGATCTTATTTTCCCTGCACACCTACCTGGAGCAAATAATTTCAAATATTCACAAACCTTTGAAAAAAGTGTAACACCCAATATTCTAAAATTATGTCCTCTAATTTAGACTCCACCATGGGAGTATTTACACTTTTAAGCCTCCTAAGATCCTTGTATTTTTAATAAGATTATCTATCATTCCTCTGAACTCCAGTCTGTACAGAACCAACCAGTTCAGCTTTAATCTTTCAGATCCAGAATCATCCCAGGGAATGTTCTCTGAACCTTCTACTCTAACTACGTCTTTTACCATTCTTCTGAATTCTAGTGAATACAGGCCGAGAGTCATCAAACATTCTTCATATGACAAGCCATTCAATCCTAGAATTATTTTCCTGAACCTCCTTTGAGCCTTCCCCAGTTTCAAAATGTCCTTTCTATTTTATAACTTCTTAAATAAGTAAATCAGGTTTGTACATAATAATTTTGATGTGATCTCATAATTACATTTCTTTATGCAGTAAGACATCTCTAATTTTATATTCCAAAGTTCCTGAAATTAAAACTGCCATTGTATACGATTTTCCATTGATATGCTGCTCACGTCCTGTATTTCATTTACAACTACTCCATGCTTTCTGCAATTTTTCTGTTTTATCATTCTTCCTTTCAAAGTCAACAACATAAAGTATTCTCAAGTAGTAACCATTTTGCATGTTCTATGTAGACAACATTCTGTTCGCAATCCCCCCACCCCCCAAAGTTGTATCATCTGCAAATTTAGCTCAACACATTTGCTTCCTTACACTAAATCATTGAAGATGCTAGGCACACTTCCTGGAGGCACCCACCAGCTATACTCTAAAAATGACATCTTTAGCTCAACTCCACTCTTCCTATGAATTAACCATCTGTACCCATGCTTTTATATTTCCTCCAAGGCCATAAAATCTCATTTTGCAACGTAACCTTTAGTGATACACTATGTTCAATGCTTTTTGCAAATCCAAATATATCTATTGGCTCTCCTCTAATCACTTGGAGAATGTTGATAAAATTTTCAGATACAATTTTCACCTATTTAAGCCATGATCATATTATGACTTTCCAAATGTTCTGCTATGACCTGCTTGGTAATTGATTCTAACAACTTCCAATAATAGACATTAGGAAAAAAAAAACAGATGACGGTAATCTGTTTTGGTATCCCAACTTATTTTAACGAATATATCTTGAAGGTACTTTTCCAATCCTTCAGTATCTCTGAAGAATCTAGAAGTCTTGGAAAACTATAAACACTGAATCCACAATATCAACAACCATTCCTATTCAGAACCTAGGATACCAGCCATTGCCTACAGGAGATAGGTCAGCCTTTAGCTCTAGTAGTTTGCCTATTACCAATTCAATGAAATAGTGATGGTGTTTATCACTTCCCCATATTATTTTTAGGATCATTCGGGTATGTGTATTATTTTCTACTGCACAGACTAATGCAAAAATCTGTTTAATTTCTCTATCATTTCTTTGCTCCCCATTCTCTGAGGGGCCTATGCTCATTTTGACTCCTTGTTCAGGGGTAGGCCACAATGTTGGCTACTAAAAACCTATGCTGATCAACCTGCTGGAGTTTTCAAGGACATGTTCAATCTGTCATTGCTGTAATTGGATGTTCCCACATGCTTCAAGAGGATAGCAGTCATCCTGATGTCTTGGAAGAGCAGGTGAGCTACCAGAGCAACTATCACCCAATAATGCTCACCTCTACTGTGACAAAGTGCTTCTAGTGATTGACTATGTTTAGAAATATCTCCTGGCTGACTATGATTGACTATGGTTAGAAATATCTCCTGCCTGAGCAAAGACCTGGACCTACTGTAACTTGCCTACTGAAACAACAGGTCTACAGCAGAGTACCTACTGTAATTGTGATTGTGGACTTCAGAAAGAAAAGTTGGGAGAACACACACCATTCTTCATTGAGGGGTCAACAGTAGAAAGAGTGAGCAGCTTTAAGTTCCTGGTCATAAATATGTGGGAGGATCTGACGTGGGCTCAAGACAGTTATGCAATCACTAAGACCATTGGCTTTACTTCACTAGAGTTTCAGGAGATTTGGTATGTCATCAAGATACTTGTATGGTGGAGACCATTGTGACTGGTTGCATCACAGCCTAGTATGGGGACTGCAATGTACAGATTGAATCGGGTTGTAGACTTAGCCAGTTCTGCCATGGGAATAACCACCCCACCATCGAAGTCATCTGCAAGGGACAGTGTCTAAAGGAGGTCCCATCCATTACCATCTGGGATGTGCCTTTTTCTCATTACTACCATTGGGGAGGGTATATAGGAGCCTGAATACTCACAAAGATTTCTGTTATGTTTCATGCTTCTGTGCCCTCATACTTTTTTCCCCCTTCCTAATTATATTTTTAGCCCTCCTTTTCTGGATTCTGAATTTATCCTAACCATCAGATTTTGTCACCTTATATGTTTTCTTCTTTACTTTATTATCTCCCTTAATTTCCTTGGTTAGCCATGGTTGAATCACTTATTTTTGCTGGGATTCATGAATTACCTCTTGTATGTCTACCACGGCTTGTCTTGTCTTGTCAGCCAACATTCCTTTGTAATTCCACAGGTTTGAGAAGATTGTTTCAGACCTAATTTTTCAACTCTCCTTTCAGAAGAATGGTGGGCCACATGTGAGGAAATATGGGCTTGATCTCAGAGTAGGTTAAGAGGTTGGCACAACATTGTAGGTCGAAGGGCCTGTACTGTGCTGTACCGTTCTCTGTATTAGACCATAAGACCATAAGACAAAGGAGCAGAAGTTGGCCATTTGGCCCATCGAGTCTGCTCTGCCATTTTATCATGAGCTGATCCATTCTCCCATTTAGTCCCACTCCCCCGCCTTCTCACCATAACTTTTGATGCCCTGGCTACTCAGATACCTATCAATCTCTGCCTTAAATATACACAATGACTTGGCCTCCACTGCTGCCCGTGGCAACAAATTCCATAGATTCACCACCCTCTGGCTAAAAATTCTCAAGCTTAATTCTAAATTTTATTTTTCTGGTGGATCTTTTGTACTGAAACCATTTATTAAACCATCTCTCTATCTTTGTAGGTACTGGCTAAGCAACAGTGGATTTTCAACATTTTTCTTTATTTCAAATTTCCAATTATTGCATTGTTCTGCATCCCTCAGCTGCAGCAATATTTTTTGTTCTCTTCTTTTTCTCTCATTGATCTTCAGGCATATCCATGGGAGGAATTGACATGTTATTTTTGTAGCCCCCTCCTGATTATGCATTTTGAGGAAGATAGGGTAAAATTAAAAATGGGCCAATTGGCTCTGCCAGAGCAATCCTCCTAAGGCAGCATAAACAGCATATTTTATGTTTGCAAATGTCTCTTTGTGAAATTATGCATTAAGTAAACACTTAGCTGCTGGACTTCTGCTCATTCCAATAAGGATATAAGGGAAGTCAAATACTTGAGAATGAAAAGCAGAAAAACAGACTCGCATCCAACAATTGCAGAAGAGAATACAGCAAGCAAATTAAAGAGAAAATGGGAATGGAAGCGGAATGAGGTGAAAAAGTATATAGTGTATCCCACACCAATCATTTCATTTCCTTTCTTCTTTTAAGTGTTTAAGGATGATGAATTTTTCTGAAACTAAATCATTCTGGAAACAACAGCATGTGTCAATCTTTTCCAAAGTTTGATATCTATCAATATTTTGATTCACCTTGGAAAAGTGGGTGTATCAGAAATTAAGGAGTGTATTTTTCTTGGCAGACATGAGCATGATGCCTAATAACTTAATAACATGAGGATCCAGAGGGAGATCAGGTGTTCTGTCCAATACAAATAGCCAGAGGGATAGCTCAAGTTGTATTACAGAAATGTGATAAAGATATTTTTAAAGAAATTAAGTTTTCTAAGGATACAACCAAAATATGTGAAAGCGTTTTCCTTCCTTCCTCTGTGCAGGAATATTAAGACTTGGAGGATTATAATTCATATCATTCAGGACAGTCTGTATACAATGTACAAATCTGCACTGAGCCTGTTTTGTTAGTTAAATCTAGTGTGATTTTTAACAGATTGAATTCTTGCCAAGATAGTCAAAGATCAGCTCAGGCTGTGATCTTATATTTTTATAAGAAATCTGCCAATTTTAAGTGTACCTTTTTAAAATAAAATTAAACATGAGATACAATCTCAATGAGAAAATTACCTGAAAATACAGTGAAAATATTTGCAGTTCAATAGGAACATTAGTTTCAATAGTAGAATACAGAAATAGTTGGAAAAAGGGTGTTGATCACAACTATCTTCCTTCACCACCTGCTGAAAGAATGTAAGTAAATCTTTATTACTGAGGTCATGTGTGTGTGAGAAACATCATGGGAAAGAAACATTCATTCAAGCATGTCCTGCTGAAAAGGGTGGATATGTCAGAACTGCTGGCATTGGAAAGATTGATAAATGAGCATAGAAAACATGAAATCTGTCCAATAACACTGAGCACTCTAAATAGAAGGATTATAGAATGAAGGCTAGCAACCCTTTTAGGGCATGACACTAAGGTGAGAGGTGGAATACTGCTTTTAACTAAAATCACAACAAGCCAATAATATTTGAAATTCAGGATGATATTTGTTGATTACAATGTGATTTTTTGCTAGAAGATTTAAAGTGGTCCATAATTCTTTCCAGTAAGTTTTGAATAGGATTAGCTCAGAAAGACTGTGTTAACTTGAACTATACAAACAAACAAACAAAAATATAAAGTCAAATAAGTAATCAAGAACTATTATATTTGCAAACATCATTCACATCTTCAAAATCAATATTTTAAAATCATTTGAAGAGCAACACACCGATAATTGCTAGAAGAACTCAGCAGGTCAGGCAGCATCTATGGAAGTGAATAAGCAGTCGACTTTTCTGACTGAGACCCTTTCTCTTGTACGGAAGGGTCTGATTACAGCTTTTCTTCATTCATTGAAAAGTAAAAGAAGTTGAAGGGCTCATGCAAGTCGAAACGACTCTCGGGAGATGGTATAGATTCTGTGTCTATCAGACTGCCTCAAATCATATTATTGGAGTGATATTGAATCAGTAAATTAAAATATTTATATTGAAATAGATAAAAAAGATTTGTTTAGAATCTAACATTGTTGATACTTAGGAGTTCTCCTTTTATGAAAGAATCACATGGAATCACTTACTGTGATTTGCAAATTGATGCATATTGTTCATTGGAAATTGTTACTCATGGATTTTGGTAGCAGTTTGGTTACAAGTAAACTTCAACATTAGCACCTATAATTCTGAATGTTTTATCACAATTGGCTAGATTTATGACTAATAGTTCTCTTTAATGTGTTTTGTAGGGGTTTTCAAATGTTTTCTACTGGTTTTGCTGGTTTTGGTAGTCCTAATAAAATTAATAAAGATAATGGTAATTTTAATGATGGTAAGGTCCTATATTTAAGAGGGAGTTAGATATGGCCCTTGTGGCTACGGGGGTCAGGGGGTATGGAGGGAAGGCTGGGGCGGTGTTCTGAGTTGGATGATCAGCCATGATCATAATAAATGGCGGTGCAGGCTCGAAGGGCCGAATGGCCTACTCCTGCACCTATTTTCTATGTTTCTATGTTTCTATTGATAGTGTCAGCTTGAATAATATGATGGTCACATCACTGATATATTAAAAGGAGTATGAAACTAAAATACCCTAACTAATGACTTGAGATTAATAACAATTGGTTCAATTTCACTGTGGTGCTTTACAAAATTATTGGAAAAAGCTGTCCATGAATATTGTTTATCATCTGAGAGTGAAAATATGTTCAATTGTATCCAATTATAATGAAAATATTGCCATTATTCAGAACATAATGAAGGATGGAAATGACCTAGATGTAAGCAAGTGAGCATATTCAGCTATATGGCTGTTACCTTAGATTCTGGGGGACACAAATCATTGATTAAACCATCAGCAAAAATTAATGTCAAGCATGTGGCCTGGATGAATGCTAAGCTTACATAGATTCTGTGGGATTATACTTAAACGACTGGTGGAAGAGAGACATCTGCTCATCTATTAATATCCAAGACTTAAGACAGGAAAGAGCAAACAAGTTTTTTGTGAAGATTTGTAGCATTATTCAGTTTGGCACGACCATGCATCCCAAACTGCAACAGAAAACTTGCCTGTCAAAAGTATTGGGTAATATCAGACAGTGATGCAGCCTGTCAGAATGCTCTCCACGGTACATCTATAGAAGTTTTTGAGTGTATTTGTTGACATACTAAATCTCTTCAAACTCCTATTGAGGTATAGTCGCTGTCTTGCCTTCTTTATAGAAGTGTGTGTGGTTAAGAGTAAAGAAGATGACCAATTAAAGACTTAATTGACAACAACAACTCTGATAAAGGTATTTGTGGGAATAATGGCGAAGTTGTGGGAAGTTGAAGGTGGAACATACCAGTGTTGATTTCCTCTGGGTTTTGTGTTGAGGAAGTTTTAGCATTTAATATCTTTAAAAAGCATTTTGAGAGGCAGCATCCTAAGCCTGAGATTGTTTTTGAGTGTACTATGATGGTAAAGAGAGTAAATCTCACACTATTCCATGTCATTACACAAGACGTAGGAAAGTTGGTATGGTAAGTATAGAAGAATGTACAAAGTTTGTAGTTGACGATAATATAGATGTCGATGTGCTCAGATGGAGTGGCCACTCTGGGGCCAACCAAAGGTGTTTTTTTCTTTTTTTTAAAGTGCTTTGTTTTGATCCCAAGACACTGCTGAACATTAAGAACTTCAAATACTGCAGGTCTGCACTATCAGTGAGATGCTCTTTAATGGAGGAGCTGGACTTCGTTCAGATTGTGTTGCTGCCTGCTATAGAAAGGTGTTGGAGTTGGTATGTGAGATGGTGTGCAGTCTAACAGCGACTGATTGTCTTGTACATTTTTTGTGAGAATGTAAGAGCCTGTAGGACATGGTTAAAGTAGAATACCTCACTGGATTATCCTTGAGAACAACAGCAGTGGAGATAATTAGCCTCAGTTGTAGCGAGGACTAGGCCTCATGCCTGGTGTCACCGGTTGCCGCTGCCCAGGAGGGAAGATGTTAGAGGTGGTGTGGCGCGCCATCCATGCTGGATTGGGTCAGACCTCTCCCATCAGTGCTGCCCTCCATTGTTTGCTTGGTCGAAGACAAGCTGGATTTTGTGCATGTGTTCGTCTGTGGACTGTTGAGGGCTTACTCTTGCCGACAACACCCATATACCATAAATTTACAGGATATGTCACTCAGGGAATTGGGCTATAGTATATTTTCATGTATAACTATATGTTTATTGCTATTTTATATGTGCCTTGTACTCTGTGAGACTGTTGTTACTATGTTTTGCACCTTCACCCCAGAAAAACACTGTTTTGTTTAGCTGTATTCATGGGTATTCAGGTATGGTTGAATAAAAACGCTGTTTTGTTTAGCTGTATTCATGGGTATTCAGGTATGGTTGAATGAGAATTGAACTTGAACTTGATGATAGTGATGGGGTTATGGCGGATAACAGCAAATTATCTATTTCAGTGTGTGTTGTGCAATCTGTTGTTGAATTCTGAGACTTAATCAAGTCAACATGAGAGGAATAGACATCCCATGTCTCAAAATGATAAGAAGGCAGTAGCTGCAGATATTAATGATTTTAGTGCAGTGAATTCAGTAACAAAGTGAGGTAGATGTCATTTGGAATGGATATTAGAGGATCGAGCTTCTTGAGCTAAGTAGAAAATATAGAGGATAAAAAATGAATATGTTGTAGAAGAGTTGGAAACTAGGTTAACACAAATTTTTGTGTATTGTTGGTGAAGCAGTCAAGATTGGATTCTATAGAAGGTCATAAGAACAGTGATGATGTGGATGTCATTGATGGAAACTGTTTTGGTATTAGTGATGGAGAACATGAGCTAATGAACAATAGTGGACAATTAGAAAACAGGGGTGTTGTTAATATGCTATTACTCCAGATGTGAGCGGTGGTAAGAAGCTTGGTACAACTGTGGATGTTAATCTTCAGAACTATGATGTTATTGATACCAGAGAGTAGGAATACAGTCATGTTTCAGCCCGAAATGTCGCCAGTACTCTTTCCATAGATGCTACCTGGCCTGCTGAGTTCTTCCAGCACTTTGTGCATGTTGCTTGGATTTCCAGCATCTGCAGATTTTCTCTTGTTTGTAATAGGAATACAGTATTTACTTGGCATGGTTGGCTAACGCAGCTGCATTATTTGCTGATAAGGATGATCTGACTAGTATAAGGTCCTGTTTGATTTTGATCAATAGGATCTCTGAAGTCTTAGTGATGAAAGCTGAGGGCATCAGGAGGACGGTGGAGCTAGTGAGGGCAGAAATGGTTGAGTCCAGAGGAATTTGGAGGCAAGGGGAAGATATAGAATGTACAAAGGTAATTATTTGAGGACCCTAAGGTTGTTTAAGGGGAATTGTAGAGCTTTGGCAAGAGAGTTGATGGGGTGGTCCTCTAATGTGGAATGGTTCAAACAGGATAATTCCTACAAAATCTGCTCAAGAAGTTTGGATCTCCAGCTTTTCTGCTCTTCTGTCCATAAAAAGATTAATAATTAAATTTAGGAATCAATCTCTAAAATCATTCAGCAAACAATTGGTCAAGATTTTAAAAAGATAGAATGGAAGACCTCCTGTGTAATAATACCTCTATACACAATCAGCCAGAAAGATTTAATGAAAAATTAGAAATGACTTGGAGACATTTGTGTGATGAGGCTTGAATTGATGGTAAAAAGGGGGCAGTCCTCCTCACATTTAAGAAATTTATGAAGTGTGACAAAAGAGATTTGGCTGGATAATCATTTGGACCAATTTAAACATGTTAAACTTGTTCTGTGCTGAAACAATTACAGTGTCTAGGAAGATCCTTTATGATAAAGGTGCCTTGGCTGGCATGACACCACATTATGAAGGAAAATTTAACTGGATCCTTATAAATCTTCTGAAATAAACTTCCATATGAAAGGCGTCTATCAGGGAAAAAGTAAATTTTGGATGTTAATCCAGATTAGAAGCTGGTTAAGTAACAGTTAGGAAAGAATATTTGTGAGAAGTAGGAATTTATGTAGGGGATGAACCAAATTTCTCAGATGAAAGAGCATGTGAGCTTCATTATGTTCCATACAACCATTCCTTGGAACTTCTGCTGATTTGTCATTGTGACTTCAGAACAAGATTGCCAGGATCATAGATGGATTTGCAATTGGTGTTTCTGCCCACCTACCACCAATATACCAACCTACTGTGCCTGATCAGCAGAAACCCAGAGGAAACACCTGGTGTAAGTGTAATCTTGATGGATTTGCTGACATGACCAAAAAATCAGAATCTCAGTGGAGAGGGAGGATGCAGCTGTGACCTTATAGAGGAATTTAGACTGGTAATGCAGTTTGCTAAGCAGTTTTAAAATTAAACACAATACTGATAAGCTGCACGTGTTAAGAAAGATACACGGCAAGAAAGTAACAAAAAGAAATCTCAGTGTCTATGATGTGAGAATACTTACAACAATTATACTTTAGAATTATGTAAGAGAGAGCGAACTGGAAAAGTCATTCTGGTTTCTGAATGGAGCCAGAAAAAGTAATGACTTATTTCATTCTGTAAGTTCACACATCAAACAAGAAAACTCTGATTGCCAATCAGTCATGTTCTCTTTGGCCTTGGGAACCATAAAACCACAGAAATTATAAGCACAGAAGGAGATTATTTGACCAATTGCATAAATATCAGTTTTTTAGTAAAGTAATTTAAGTCTAAACTCATAAATCTGTCCTCTTCCCAATACCCTGTATCTTCCTCTGTTTCAGTCTTTCAACCTTTCTTCCCCTAATGGAAGGATTAGCTTTTGCTTCAACCATTTCCTATGTCAGGACTTTATTTGATCCAATAACATATAGAAATAACGGTTAACACATGGAAATGCCAATCCTCAGTCTCTTACTGACAGTTTTAAATTGACAGCATTTTGTCATTAACTTTGTGGCTTGAAGATTGACTTCTAAACATTCAGAG
This sequence comes from Mobula birostris, assembly GCF_030028105.1. Lineage (NCBI taxonomy): Eukaryota > Metazoa > Chordata > Chondrichthyes > Myliobatiformes > Myliobatidae > Mobula > Mobula birostris. Next base: position 206,722,549 of record NC_092371.1, on the reverse strand, counting down.
GAGGACATTACACAGGGATCAACAAGCCTGATGATCAAAACCCACTACCCACTAACCCACCCCGGCCATCGCTACCTTATCACTTACTGCCAGTCACCTTGTGTACAGACAGACACTCCTCTGCCTAGCATCACTTTGTTGACATACAATCAATCTGTGTGTACAAGCTATCTTATGTATTTACATCTATTGTATTGTCTATTTTACTATGATTTTTGTTTGTGCTCTATCAGATCTGGAGTAACAATTACTTTGTTCTTTTTTACATTTCTGTACTGGAAATAACATTAAATAAATCATGAAATCTTGAACGATCAAATTACATCATTGACATTTCACAACCAGGGAGCTACATGTCTGCCCCATCTCTTGTCATAGCACTGATTTTGTTCCTATCCCCCCCCCCTTTTACAAATGAAACATTAAAATATATATTACTTTAGTTGTATCTCCTTTACCTGAATTCTAACACATTTACCATATCACGAGGAAATCTGCAGATGCTGGAATTTCAAGCAACACACATAAAAGTTGCTGGTGAACGCAGCAGGTCAGGCAGCATCTCTAGGAAGAGGTAAAGTCGACATTTCGGGCCAAGACCCTTCTTCCTACAGATGCTGCCTGGCCTGCTGCGTTCACCAGCAACTTTTACATTTACCATATAGAGTCTTATAGTCCTGTTTAGCCAATTCTACTTCCTGCTTAATATCCACCGAAAGGACTATCTGGGCTCCACTGAACTTATTTTGACCAAACTTCATATTTCTCCCCTAGTACAGTTCATTTTTTTTACTCCCAACCTTGCCCTCTACTGTTTAGTCAGTTTCCATTTTCCTGGCCCAATCAACTTGTATTTGGCATGAATGTATAATCCCACTAAGTCTCCAACCCACGCTAGAATGGTCAGAGGACTCTCCACTTCTTCCTTTAACAGGGGCCAAGCCAGTTCCCCATCTGCACTTAGATTACATAAGTCCTGATTAACTTATTCTAACATTGAATAACTTTACTTTCAACATCACTTGTTTTCGTTGTATCAAAGATATAGGTATGGGATCATGTATGGGCCCACACTTTACCTGTATCTTTGTGATAAACAGACAGTAGAATAGTTTTTTTTTCCAATTCTTCTCTTCAACTTTGCTACCATAACTCCGAGACCTAACCCTGAAACACTTTCTCTGGTATATTGACAACCACATTGGTGTTGCTTCCTGCACTCATACTGACCTCAAAAATTTCATTAGTCTTGCTGCTAATTTCCACCCTGCCCTCACATTCATGTGGTTCACCTTGGAAACTTCTCTTCCTTTTCTGGATCTCTCTATCTCTAATGAATATTAAAGGTTAATATCAAAGACCCATGACAGACTCCTACAGTTACCTCCACTATACTTTCTCCCTCTCTTCCACTTTTCCAGTGGTTCCACATCCATCATAACTCTCTGAGGAGGCTCTCCATAGATACTTCTAAGTTGCCTTCCTACTTCCAAACTATGAACTCCCTTCTACTAGAGTTGACAGAGCCCTTTACTGCATCTCATTTATTTCTGCACATATAATTATATCCCTGCCCATCTTGGACATTGGAAATAGTGTTTCCCTTGTCCTCACTTTCCTTTCTGTCTTTGCAATTTTAACTACCTTTGATGAGATTTCACCAGTACTTTGTCTTGCATCTTTTTTCAACATTCTGAAAGAACCATTGCCTTCACGGTTCCCTAGTCTTCCATCTCTACCAAACCCCACGCTTTATGGCAGTTTCCCAATCAACTGTCAGAGATGTTGTACTGGTCCTTCCAACTCTTCCCTTGCTACTGTTCAGGGACACAAGCAGTCTTTCCAGGTGAAGGAGCAAATCACTGGCATATCATTGAATCTAGTACTACATTAGGTGTTCACTATGTAATCCTTACACTGAAGACATTAGATTAGGTAATCTCTTTGCAGGAGTTCACAGGTAGATCAGCAGGCGAATAAGATGGATAGTTAAAGTTTCAGACAACAAGAAACTCTCACTCACTATGCCTTCTTGCTTTCGATACTCCTACCATAAGAAAATAATCTTGACTGTCCATCCTGTCCACACCTCACAATATCTTTTACTTTTCTATTAAGACACACTTCAGCCTCCTTCACTCCAGGGAAAACTAGCCTATGCACCCATCCACTCTCTCTCAACTACTAAAATACTTAATTTCAGGCAAAAACATGGTAGATCTCCTTTGCACCCTCTCTATTGCAACAATGTCCTTCCTATAATGTGGCAACCAGAAAGGTACACAATGTTTTGAGTGTGGCCTAATCAGTGCTTTGTAAAGTTGCAACATACCTCAAGCTCTTATATTTTATGCCCTAATCTATGAAGATATGCATGCCATATGCCTTTTCCAAAAGCCTACCCACTTGCTTCCTAGCAGCTGCAACACTCTGCTGCCCTAAGGTTATTTAAACTGAAACGTTCATCTGGATTATTTTTCTTTGCAAATGCTGCTTGATCTGATGAGTGTTTTTAGCATTTTTCATTTTTATTATACTCAGTGGAATATAATTACATTTGTTTGGCTGGTTAGAATGGCTGCAGGCATTTTAGCACATCTCCTGTATTTCAAATACTGTCATAGAGTACTACAGCACAGAAACAGGCCTTTTGGCCCTTTTAGTCTATATTGGCCTGATCTTCCATATTTTATTGAAGGGAATAATTTTAAGGCAGGAGAGAAGTACTTCTGGTATATTTATTAGTTTTGAGCTGGAGACAGAAATGTGATCAAATTCCACTCAGCTCCATGTTTCTGTCATCAATGCACACTTCAAAACTTAGAGCAATCCATCTCCATGATCTTACTGGAATAATTTAGTTGAGCACTTCTACACCTTAACTAAATAAAAATGCAGTACCTTGAACAATGAAAATGTTCCTGATTTGTTATCCAATTATTTATCATCTAACTTGCAGTCAATATTGCCTTAATGGATTTGGAACATACTCAGAGTGACACACTTGCAATAATATGAAATTGAAATTGCAGAGATTTCTCAATAATAGAATTACAATATTGGGAACACATATTTGGGATGGATTAATCTGAAGGGGAAAAATGTTTTTTTTCACCCCTGAATACGGTCTTTGGATAAAATCGGGAACAAGTAGTAAATCTGCTAGAAAAAGGTTCAAAGTAAATTTTGCTATCAAAGTGTATATATATGTCACTATATAAAACCATGAGATTCGTTTTCTTGTGGGCATATTCAGTAAATCCATAATAGAGCCAATGAAAGGCCGCATCCATCAGGGCAGACAAACAACCAATGTGCAAAAGACAACAATCTATGCAAATACAAAATAAAGAAATGAGCAATAAATATTGAGAACATGAGATGAAGAGTCCTTGTAAGTGAGTCCATAGGTTGTGGGAACACTTCAGTAATGAGGTAAGTGAAGTTGAATGTTATCCCCACTGGCTGAAGAGCCTGATGGTTGAAGGGTAAAAACTGTACCTGAATCTGGCTGTGTGAGTCCTAAGGCTCCTGTACCTTCTTCCTGATGGCAGCAGCGAGAAGAGAGCATGGCCCAGTTGGTGGGAGTCCCTGATGATGGATGCTGCTTTCCTGTGCCAGTGTTCCATGTAGATGTGCTCAATGGAGGGTACCGGTGATGAATTGAGTCGTCTCCACTATTTTGTAGGATTTTCCATTCAAGGGCATTGGTACCATGCTGTGAGGCAACCAGTCAATGCACTCTCCACCACACAAATGGCAGTCTGTCAAAGTATTAGATGTCACGTTGAATCTTTGCAAACTTCTAGAAAAGTAGAAGTGTTGCCATGCTTTCTTCATAATTGCGCTCGTGTGTTCTATAAAAAAATATAATCCCAATTTGTCTAAAGTTGTTCAGGTCACTGGTACATTTAAGAGCATTAGCAAAGTAAAAATAACAACTGTGCTAGTGAAGAACACAAAAGACTTCTCAAACACTGTCTGGGTTGTTTGATTTATAACTGCAGAAGTAGTTTATAGTCTGGCTTGTTCCATTTACTTTAAGAGGTAGACTGAGGAATCAAATAACACAGTGAATGGGGGTTGGAAGTTGAGGAAAAAAATTAAAAATAAATTATTGGAAATAGTATGATCATTGGGGATCTGGGTTCATTGGCTGCTCTCAGTTAAATTCAGTATAGTGAAGAATGTAAAGTTCATTCCAACTTGTTGATAGCAGTCCATTGGCAATGGTAAACACCAAAGTCAATAAAAAGTTAATTGAAAAAAATACACTAGAGATTGATAGATTCTTCTGACATATTTTGAAAATTAAATTCAAGCAATACAAATTGAAAAAATGTTAATGGATTGAATTATCCTTAACTGTAGTCAAATAGTGTTTGTACACTAAGTAATTGAACAATGCTTTCTATGAGAACTATTCATTATAAAGTAAATAAAAGCCATCACTTCAGTGATTTTGCAGTATCATTCTGCATATGTGGACATTTTCATTTACAAACATAAGGAATAAGAGCAGGGGTAGATTACTTGGCTCATTAAATCTACCATTTTTAAAGATTACAGCTGATCATCTACCATAATGCCAAATTTCCTCCACATTCCACATATTCCTTAAATCCCACGATACGTAGGGTTAGGTATCAGTATGGCTAGAGTTACTACTGAAGTTTATAGAAATCTTAATGAATTAGAGCAAGATCCAAGGCCAACCAGAGTTCCATTTCCCTGTTCTGATCCCACAACTATGCAAATCATTTCCTTCAAGTGTTTGTCCAATTCCCTTTTGTCAATTGTGATTGACTGTTTGCACCATTCTGAAAGCAGAGAGTTTGAAATCATAACTAATCTGTGTGCAGTGTAGAAAATATCTCACATCCCTGTTATATCTTCAGTCCCCAACTATAAATTTGTATCTACCTACCACTGGTATTTGAGGCTTCGCTTCACTTACTCTATCTAAAATAGTCATAACCATATTTACCAATAATCTTTCTCTTCTCCACCATCTTCATTCCAAAAAGGCAATCCTCATTCACATAGTCTAACGTTATTGCTGAAATCTAGAATCCTGGCTCTTTAATGCACTATCTCCAATAACTTCCTGAAGAGAGGCAACTACAATGGGACCCAATACTCTATTTACAGCTTAATTGGTTTTATAATAGTTTATCAGTTTCATTGAGATTAAACTCATTAAAATCAAACATCTTAACTGTAGGTGTAAAGGATGGGATAAAACATTTACCTTGGAAACTAATGGAGCTTCTTTCCATAGGAACTGACCACGGACCTCTCCCTGGATGTATATCAATTAAATAAAGCATGCACTCGGGAGATGGCTTTAACTGATGCATTCATGTTGCAGTGAGAGAGAACAATGCACATACATAGATAACAGATCAATGTGCATGCGTAGACAACAGACCAATACATAGTGCTAAGGGGAGTCATTACTCGAAAAGAAATAGATCCATACATTACACTTCCTACCCCTTTAGATTAATGCAACATAAAACAGTATAGGTACAAAACATTTAATTTCCCTTTCATAAACCGGATTCCAAATAAACATGCTTCTATAATAACAGTCCATAACTAACTTGACAGTTGTAAAAATTCATTCTTTGGGTGGTGCTCTGTTTCTTTCAGGATGACCCCCCCCCGGACCTGTGGAGTGACATCAGGATTGATAGGTGTCACATCTAAGACAACGTTCTCGGTTTCACATGTCATGTTGAGGTCAATGACATGATCATCACTGAGAAGTAAGTCTGGTGGCTGTAAAGTGTCCATCTTGTTGAATGTAGTTGGCTCAGGTGTGTTCTTCAGTTCTGCATCCAAAATCCGGTCCACATGATGTCTCCATGAATGATCCCCAACTGTGTACATTAGCAGTCAAGTTCTTGTAGCTATCCTACTGGGGGTCTACTTTTCTTCTCAGTAATCACGTGCTAAGACTTCCTGTCCAACCTCAAAGCCCCTAGCTGATTCACTTGGCACTTCCCTTGGCACTTATTCTACACTTCCCTGCATAAATCTGGTTTCAGGAGGTCTATGCAAGATCCCAGATTTTCTGGTCATGAACAGCATTGTGGGTGTTTGACTTGTCATCACATTAATAGATTTCCAATACACAAAAAGGAAGTTGTCCACCTTGTGCTGTAGAGAAATATCCCCCTTGTCCATAGCTTTAACGGACTTCCTGAAGGTTTGGATACCCCAGGCTACAAAAGGAAGTGATGGAGGAGCTTGCTGAGCCTCTGACGATATTTTTTGCATCCGGAGAATTACTGGAGGATTGGAGGGTTGAAAATGTTGTTCCCTTGTTCAAGAAAGGGAGTAGAGAAAACTCAGGAAATTATAGACCAGTGAGTTTTACTTCACTGGTGGGCAAGTTCTTTGGAGAAGGTCCTGAGAGGCAGAATTTATGAGTATTTAGAGAGACATAATCTGATTAAGGATAGTCAGCATAGCTTTGTCAAGGGCAGGTCGTGCCTTACGAGCCTGATTGAATACTTTGAGGAAGTAATAAAACACATTGATAAAGATAGAACAGTGGATGTAGTATATATCAAGTCAAGTCAAGTCACTTTTTATTGTCATTTCGACCATAACTGCTGGCACGGTACACAGTAAAAACGAGACAACGTTTTTCAGGACCATGGTGCTACATGAACAATAAAAAACTACACTGAACTACGTAAAACAACACAAAACTACACGAGACTACAGACCTACCCAGGACTGCATAAAGTGCACAAAACAGTGCAGGCATTATAATAAATAATAAACAAGACAATAGGCACAGTAGAGGGCAGTAGGTTGGTGTCAGTCCAGGCTCTGGGTATTGAGGAGTCTGATGGCTTGGGGGAAGAAACTGTTACATAGACTGGTCGTAAGAGCCCAAATGCTTTGGTGCTTTTTGCCAGATGGCAGGACGGAGAAGAGTTTGTATGAGGGGTGCACGGGGTCCTTCATAATGCTGTTTGCTTTACGGATGCAGCGTGTAGTGTAAATGTCTGTAATGGCAGGAAGAGACCCTGATAATCTTCTCAGCTGACCTCACTATCCGCTGCAGGGTCTTGCAATCCGAGATGATGCAATTTCTGAACCAGGCAGTGATGCAACTGCTCAGGATGCTCTCAATACAACCTCTGTAGAATGGGGGGGGGGGGGGATGGACTTTTCTCAGCCTTCGCAGAAAGTAGAGATGCTGCTGGGCTTTCTTTGCTATGGAGCTGGTGTTGAGGGACCAGGTGAGATTCTCCGCCATGGGAACGCCAAGAAATTTGGTGCTCTTAATGATCTCTACACAGGAGCCATCAATGTTCAGCGGAGAGTGGTTGCTCCGTGTCCGTCTGAAGTTAACAACCATCTCTTCTGTTTTGTTCATACTCAGAGATAGGTTATTGGCTCTGCACCAGTCCGTTAGCCGCTGCACCTCCTCTTTGTACGCTGACTCATCGTTCTTGCTGATGAGACCCGCCACGGTCGTGTCATCGGCGAACTTGATGATGTGGTTCGAGCTGTGTGTTGCAGCACAGTCGTGGGTCAGCAGAGTGAACAGCAGTGGACTGAGCACACAGCCCTGGGGAGGCCCCCGTGCTTGGTGTGATGGTGTTGGAGATGCTGCTTCCAATCCGGACTGACTGAGGTCTCCCAGTCAGGAAGTCTAGGATCCAGTTGCAGAGGGAGGTGTTCAGGCCCAGAAGGCTCAGTTTTTGAGGAATGATTGTGTTGAATGCTGAACTGAAGTCTATGAACAGCATTCGAACATACGTGTCTTTTTTGTCCAAGTGGGTTAGGGCCAGGTGGATGGTGATGGCAATGGCGTCATCTGTTGAACGGTTGAAACGGTACGTGAACTGCAGGGAGTCCAGTGAGGGGGGCAGCAGGGTCTTGATGTGCCTCATGACGAGCCTCTCAAAACATTTCATGATGATGGATGTGAGTGCAACGGGATGGTAGTCGTTGAGGCAGGACACTAAAAACCTCTTCGGCATGGGGACGATGGTGGCGGCCTTGAAACACGTAGAAACGACAGCGCTGCTCAGGGAGATGCTGAAGATGTCAGTGAGAATATCTGCTCGCTGGTTTGCACATCCTCTAAGTACTCTACCAGGAATATTGTCTGGTCCAGCAGCCTTCCATGGGTTGACTTTGCACCGGGTCAACCCACGGAAATATGCCTTACTGAAATGTGGATTTTAGTAAGGTATTCGATAAGGTTCCCCATGCAAGACTCATTCAGAAGGTAATGAGGCATGGGATCCAAGGAGACCTTGCTTTGTGGATCCAGAATTGACTTGCCCACAGAAAGCAAAGAGTGGTTATAGATGGTTCGTACTCTGCATGGAGGTCGGTAGCAGTGGTGTTCCACAGGGATCTGTTCTGGGACACCTCCCCTTTGTGATTTTTATAAATATCCAGGATAAAGAAGTCGACGGGTCAGTTAGTAAGTCTGTTGATGACTCAAAGGTTGGGGGTGTTATGGAGAGTTTGGGGGTTTTTCAGAGGTTACAGCAGAAAGTCAATAGGATGCAGAACCGGGCTGAGAAGTGGCAGATGGAGTTCAACCCAGATAAGTGTGAAGTGGTTCATTTCGGTAGGTTAAACTTGAAGTCAGAGTATAATATTAATGGTAAGACACTTGGCAATGTGGATGATCAGAGAGATCTTGGGGTCTTGTGTCTATAGGACACTCAAGGATGCTGTGCAGGTTGACAGTATTGTTAAGAAGGTGTATGGTGTGTTAGCATTCATCAACGCTGGGATTGAGTTCAAGAGCCGTGAGGTAATGTAAGACCTTGGTCAGACTGCACTTTGAATACAGTGTCGGTTTTGGTCACCTCACTACAGGAAGGATGTGGAAACTATAGAAAGGGTGCAGAGGAGACTTACAAGGATGTTGCCTGGATTGGAGAGTCTGCCTTATGAGAATAGGTTCAGTGAACTTGGCCTTTTCTCCTCGGAGTGATGAAAGATGAGAGGTGACCTGAAAGAGGTATATGAGATGATAAGGGACATTGATCATGTGCATAGCCAAATGCATTTTCCCAGGGCTGAAATGGCTAACGTGGGGGGCATAGTTTTAAAGTGCTTGGAAGTAGGTACATGGGGGATGTCAGGGGTAAGTTTTTTCACACAGAGTGATGGGTGCAGTGTGGAGGTGGATAAAATAGTGTCTTTTAAGAGACTCTTAGATAGATACATGGAGCTTAGAAAAGCAGAGCGCTATTTGGTAGGGTACTTCTAAGCAGTTTCTAAAGTAGGTTACATGGTCAACACAACATTATGGGTTGAAGGGCCTGTAATATGCTTTGGATATCTATGATCTATCCTTTCCTGCAGCCTCTAATGATATTACAATGGTCAATGCCTGTTCCAAATTTAGGTCTCTTTCTGCCAGTAGCCTCTTTTGAGTACTTTGTTTATGCATGCCTCATACAATCCTGTCCCTTAATGCATCAGAAAGTCTGTCTGTAAAGTGACAGTGCTGGGGAACTTTGTGCTATTCTGCAGTGTATTCAGAAATGCTTTCATCCTTTGATTGGTTCCTTTTGTAAAATCTAAATCTCTCAGCTATTATGAGCAGTTATGGCTCAAGTGATTTTGTAAAATTGTAACAATTTTGTCAACCATTTTGTTTGCTGGTTTTCAGGGGTTATTAAGTTGCGTAAGGGTCTATAGGTTCTTACACCCATTAAGCTAAGAAGTGCGGGGCCTTTCTTTTGCTCAACCATGTCGTTCACCTTACAATACAGTTCCGCCCTCTCCATATACAACTCCCAGTCTTCATTAGCAGGGGTCCCCAACCTTTTTTGCACCACGGACCGGTTTAATATTGACAATATTCTTGTGGACCAGCCAACGGGGGTTGGGGGGGTGTTCAAGTAGGGTTAAACTCACCTCAACATGTTTTTTACAGTTAGGGATGCCAACTTTCTTACTCCCAAATAAGGGACAAAAGTAGCAGTCAAATCCTGATGAAGGGTCCCGGCCCGAAACGTCGACTGTACCTCTTCCTATAGATGCTGCCTGGCCTGCTGCGTTCACCAGCCTTTTTTGTGTGTGTTGACGGGACACTTGTGTTTGCCCCGAGAAAGACTACCATGACCATGAAGCCTTGCACGGGCACCTGTGTGCGCATGTGTGACATGCGCATATGTGACGTGCGCATGCGCATACGTGCCGATTTTTTTTCCCACAAATCGGTTTTGGCTTAATCTTCCCGACTACACTGTTCATACATTATTTCTACTTTATATAGGCTGTGTATTTATCATATCATTCCTGCTTTTACTATATGTTAGTGTTATTTTAGGTTTTATGTGTTATTTGGTATGATTTGGTAGGTTATTTTTTAGGACTGGGAACGCACAAAAATTTTTTCCATATAAATTAATGGTAATTGCTTCTTCGCTTTACACCATTTCGGCACAAAAGGTTTCATAGGAACGCTTTATCTTAGCGAGGGAAATACGGGACAAGGGCGGTCCTGTATGGGAGAAACCAATTTCGCCCAATATACGGGATGTCCTGGCAAATACAGGATAGTTGGCAACCCTATGTTCAAGTTCAACAGTGCGTGACAGGGAATGAGGAAGGGTGCAGCTGATTCATATCGTTTCCTCACGGTCCGATATGACATGCTTTGCGGCCCGGTGGTTGGGGACCACTGTTCATTAGCACTATCAAATTCATCAACTTTCCTGACTGAGTTCATCGCCACCGTATTTTCACTTTAACTTTGCGAGTTGCATCTTTCACTGTGTGCTGTGCACTGTTACTCACACGTCCCTTTGTTAGCGTCCGTGACAACTTTCTCTGTACTGTTTGACTCTTTCCTGCCATTGTTTCATTCCATAAATGTCAGTGCAGTTCATGATGATGTTTTCTGACATTCAGGTTAGTGCTCATTGCTAATTTGTTGTGTCTTTGCAACCACATATCTTAAATAAAAGCACAAGTGGGAAATTGCTTGATGCATTCACATTGCAGTGAGAGGGAAAATGCGCATGCGTAGACAACAGACCAATACATAGTGCTAAGGGGAGCAATTGCTTTAAAAGAAATAGATTCATACATTAGATGGATCATAATTGTTGATCCCTACACATCATAATTCTCCCCTCCTTAGCGCCAATGGAATTTGGTGAAGTCAGCAAATGGACACAACTCACAGAGAGATCGAAAGTCTTAAGATGGTGTTTCGGGTTTTGGATACAGGAAAGGAAGATAGAGGGAAGACTTTATAAGGTGTAATTTCCCTTTCAATTACTTTCTTCACTCTTGCAGTTTCCCAGTGTAGAGGTTTCCATCACTGCTTCCATTCGATCAACAGTAAATGCACAACAGAGCTTCTCCCAGCCTGCATCTGAACCATTTCATAAACCGATTCAGTGTGTGCTGAGAAGTCTACAACTCTTCATTTTTTGCTGAGACAACATGCAATACCTCTGCTTAAGAGAACCTGCCTATTAGTCTAAATCTCGTGATTGCTTGGAGATGAGGAGCATCCAAAACGTTATGTCTGAGAATGGTCTTATTACTTCCAGAAGGTAAAGATAATGCAATAGATTGCAAGTGCAGAGTCAATTAATCTTAAGATGTTATGTTGTGGAGGGTTTACAAATCTGGGAGGAAAGGATGTCTATTAGAAAATTAAAAATGTTGGCCTGACCTGCTGAGTTCCTCCAGCATTTTGTGTGTGTTGCCTAAAATCTTTGGATCTGCAAGAAGAAGATGAAGTTATCTCACAGGATCTCTCATCTATCCCCAGTCTGTACTTCCTGGTTGGAGGATCTGGGAGAGGCCAGAAAAAAAATAGGTACGATACTGTGGATCTTTACATGAAACGTTTCCCTCCATAGATGCTGTCTGACCCATTGGTTCTTTCAGCTCCTTTGTGTGTTGCTTCAACAAAAAAAAACCTTTCAGACCAGATCTTGGTCTGTAGGCATTGAAATGTGTACCAATACTTCATCCTCTTCCATTGAGTGCAAAGTTTTTGCTTTAGTTTTCAGTAATCTTAGGCAAGAGTCAGCTAGTGGCAGGAACCTGAAGGAAAACCAGCTGCAATATTAAAATCACGCTAACTTTAACAATTGACCAGTTAACAAATCCTGTAGAACAAAACCTCCATACCCTAATATAGTCACTGTAGCTGAGAATGAATATCCATGTGCTATTCAAACCATCATTAACCTTCCTCAGCATATTGGCAGGAGAGGTTCAGTAGGAGATTAAAAAATATAAAGCATGTAATGGGATCCCAACTTCTCCCCTTTCCTGTATATGCTCTCTACCTATTTACATTGCTAGGATCTCTGTTCTCTCCATGATGTAGTTGAGAAACACTTTACTATGATGACCAGAATTTACTTGCTCATCTACTTGTTGAACCTACTCCAGATCTGAGTGCATCTCCTGAAAGATTTGCAGGGAGGACAGATTTGAATCCCTGTGCAGTGGAGTTACAAGTTGCACAAAAATAAAAATATGAATTGCCGGAAACCCACTTCTCTCAGATTCAACAATTAACAATTCTTCTCTATCAAATGGAGAAGAAGAACTGAAGATGCTGAACTGCTGCCAGGTCTAACCTGGACCAGGATCAGAAGGCAGATTCCCTTGCACCGTGCTGGGAAATATGGAGGTTTAAACTGTGAAAGATCTAACTTCAGAATACAATGATTGTCATAGCAGTGGTCAGCTACATGGAAGTTTGCGATTATGTGTGCATGCACAGTTCCTCCAAACATGACTCACCTGATTACCAGCTAGACCTCTAATCTTTGTTTTTCTCTTTCTCTCTCTCTCTCCCTACCAAGCTCCGATCGCCCCCATATCCTGATCCTTTCCTCTCTACCTCCTTCCCTTTAATCTATGTTCGGCACAACTTTGTAGGCCGAAGGGCCTGTATTGTGCTGTAGGTTTTCTATGTTTCTATGTGCCCACATGACACTCCTATCTTCACCTTTCCATTCACTTCTGAATGCACCATTCATCCCATCCTAATGCTTGCTTCCCCATTTTACTGCTGTACACAGAGCTGCTCTCACTGTTAATAATACTAAAGAGGAAATCCATCCTCTTTGCTTGCATTTATTGGGACCATTTACAATGAGTCTGAATTGATTTTAAAAAAAGAATACATCTGGTGGAAAATTTAAATGAATTCCAAAAGATTATCGTTTGCTACAAGGGAAATAATTGAAATAAAATGTTCACGGGATGAAAAGTCATTGACATAAAACGTTTACTCTCTCTCTCTCTCTCTTCATGGATGGTCTCTGACCTGCTGCATATTTCCAGCACCACCTGTTTTTGCTTAAAATATTTTCACAAGCAGGTTTAGAGTTCAAATTAGGCATGCTAAGATTAAGAGACTAATTAAGAATAGTTATCTCATTTAGGATAACTAGGTGAAAACAGATTTGTGGGATTAATTTAAGTGATGTTCAGAGTCATCTGAAAAAGGATGGTCCAATTAATCCTTTATGATCCACATTTGAGATCTTGGAATATTTTTGAAAAGTGAGATGGGGAACTAAAAGATAAGACTGACTGACAAGCTCAGTAACTTACCCATGAAATGGAAAGAAAATTGCCTGATTGCTTATAGCCACCCATTACAGGATATGCCTTCTAATTGCTTACTTTTAATTTGCTAAATAAATACTGCATTGTTAATATACGTCAAGCCACCCAAAGTTATGTGATCATTTCAACTTAGTTGAGGCGTTGTCCTTTGATAAATTCAGATTTGTCTTAAACTAATCAGTTCTTCACTCTAATTAATATCAAGAATAATAAAGTCTTCAGGAGTTCACCTAGGTGGCTCATGTCACTCCAGCAAAATTGTAACCCTATCTCACAACGCCAAAAGTAGATCAAAAATAATGCAATTATAACTGACATACACAGCGCTGATGTTCCTTTCAAAGCCCACATCTGTTTCCAAATCATTTTGAGTTGCCAAACAATTGACAAGCACCTTTTCGTTTGATATTTTTGTGAATTTTATTGGATTCTGGCCAATGTGACGAACTTGAGTTGATTATTTAGTTCTGACTGATATATTTGAACTAGGCAAACTCAGATTGATTCAAAGCTACTGTATGCACCTTTTAAAATAGTTTGACTTTCTTAAATTCACTTATTAAAGCCAAGATAGTACAGTTTACTAAGCTCCCAAATAGACACTGTCTGAGCATGTTCATTATAAAAACAAGTGTCATATTACTGTATATAGCAATTAATAATGTTTTGATAATTATAGCAAAAACAGAAAGTCCACATTGAATATTTTATTATTCTTTCAAAGGTGCCACTGGCAGGGCCATCTTAAATTGCCCATGACAAGTTAGTGATTTGTCTCATGAACTGCCACAGTTTCTATGGTGAAGTTCCTGCCACAGTGCAGTACAGTAAAAAGGGAATTCCAGGAGTTTGAAAGAATGGTAGCAATTTTCCTGTTCTGATAATATGCAACTTGATGAGAATTTGCAGATGGTGACATATATGTTTGGATCTAGACATTATCCTTGTGGGTACTCTTAATTCTACTTCTCTTTGGTGTTGTCAGAATTGCATTCAATCATAAATGTGGATATATTCCAGGATATTCCTGACAAGCCTTGTAAATTGTGGAAAGCCCTTGAGAGGTTAGGAAATGAGACTTGCATGAGAATACCCAGCAACAATCTGTTCTTTTAACTGGTGTATTTTAGCAACTGATCCAATGAACATAAACAAATATCCCTACTTTGATTTAATGAAGCAGCTACATTGAGTCATGAAGTCATGTGCTTAAGATGATTGACATTCAATGACCATGACATTAACTTTTGTTCAGAGTATGACTCCAGTCCAGAGATTTCCCCTGATGCCTGTTGACTTCAATTTTTATTAAGGCACTTTGAATCTACGCACAGCAAATGCAACGATGTCAAAGCTTCTCACTTTGTCTCAGTTCTTAAGTAATGATATATAGCCCTGGTGGGCTGACCTCCAAATAGCAGTGAAGAAGAAAAATCACTGGGCAGCAATGCTGCTGCAATAGTTCAATGACTTGCTGATGACTCTGATTAGACGGCTGAACTAAGAATTGGTTGGGTAGGATTTGCCGTTTTGTGGATAAAATAGGTGGATAACTTGGTCCTTTATCAGAGAGACACCAGTATTTTAAATTTTCACATGAGGATGCACTGTACTGGGACATGCCTTCACCAATAATGAAGACACTGAGACAACAATCCCAGTGCTTTCAGCCAATTGCAGATATTAAATGGAGTGAAGCCAATTAGTTGGAGAGGATGATTTGCAATGGTGAGGATTTTCCATTCATCCAGAAGAGACCATGAAAGATTATGAACTTGGTGTTTTTGGCTGAAGATGGTTGCAAAATTTGCATATGGAATTCGTTTTCTCGCCGGTGTGTAATTAAGGATGACTTTGTTGTTCATGATTCCTTCCAGCTCATTGGTTCATTGCCTACTATCATTCTTGATCAAGTATGGAAAGGTAAGAGAAGTAACCCATTCTAAAATTATGTGAAGCTACTTCTTATTCCAAATAAGAAGACATTTTTGAATGGAAGGATGAAATTATCATAGCTGACAAGTGAGTCAGAGCCAGAGTAAAAGTAAAAGAAAGGTCATACAGGGAAGCCAAAGCTACTGGGAAGATAGAGGATTGGGAAGCTTTTAAAAACTTGCAGAAGGAAACTAAGAAGGTCATTAGGAAGGAAAAAGTGAATTATGAAAGGAAGCTGGTGACTAATATCAAAGAAGATATTGAAAGCTCTTTTAAATATATAAAGAGTAAAAGAGAGGAGAGGGTAGATAAAGGACAATAGAAAATGACACTGGAGATATTGTAATGAGAGGTGCAGAGATGGCACAGTACAGGCTCTTTGGCCCACAATGTTGTGCAGACCCTTAAACCCTACCTCCCATATAACCCCCCCAACTTAAATTCCTCCATATACCTGTCTAGCAGTCTCTTAAATTTCACTAGTGTATCTGCCTCCACCACTGACTCAGGCAGTGCATTCCACGCACCAACCACTCTCTGAGTAAAAAACCTTCCTCTAATATCCCCCTTGAACTTCCCACCCCTTACCTTAAAGCCATGTCCTCTTGTATTGAACTGAGGTGCTCTGGGGAAGAGGCGCTGGCTATCCACTCTATCTATTCCTCTTATTATCTTGTACACCTCTATCATGTCTCCTCTCATCCTTTTTCTCTCCAAAGAGTAAAGCCCTAGCTCTCTTAATCTCTGATCATAATGCATACTTTCTAAACCAGGCAACGTCCTGGTAAATCTCCTCTGTACCTTTTCCAATACTTCCATATCCTTCCTATAGTGAGGCGACCAGAACTGGACACAGTACTCCACGTGTGGCCTCAGCAGAGTTTTATAGAGCTGCATCACTACCCCGCAACTCTTAAACTCTGTCCCTCGACTTATGAAAGCTAACACCGCATAAGCTTTCTTAAATACCCTATCCACCTGTGAGGCAACTTTCAGGGATCTGTGGACATGTACCCCTCCACACTACCAAGTATCCTGCCATTTACTTTGTACTCTGCCTTAGAGTTTCTCCTTCCAAAGTGTACCACCTCACACTTCTCCGGGTTGAACTCCATCTGCCACTTCTCAGCCCACTTCTGCATCCTATCAATGTCTCTCTGCAATCTTTGACAATCCTCTACACTATCTACAACACCACCAACCTTTGTGTCATCTGCAAACTTGCCAACCCACCCTTCTACCCCAACAACCAGGTTGTTAATAAAAATCACGAAAAGTAGAGGTCCCAGAACAGATCCTTGTGGAACACCACTAGTCACAATCCTCTAATCTGAATGTACTCCCTCCATCACGACCATCTGCTTTCCGCAGGCGAGCCAATTCTGAATCCACCTGGCCAAACTTCCCTGGATCCCATGCCTTCTGACTTTCTGAATAAGCCTACTGTGAGGAACCTTGTCAAATGCCTTACTAAAATCCATGTAGATCACAACCACTGCACTACCCTCATCTATATGCCTGGTCAGTTTCTCGAAGAGCTCGATCAGGCTTGTTAGACCCGATCTGCCCTTTACAAAGCCATGCTGCCTGTCCCTGATCAGACCATGATTCTCTAAATGTCTGTAGATCCTATCTCTAAGAATCTTTTCCATCAGCTTTCCCACCACAGACGTAAGGCTCACTGGTCTATAATTACCCGGACTATCCCTACTATCTCTTTTGAACAAGGAGACAATATTTGCCTCCCACCAATCCTCCGGTACCATTCCCGTGGACAATGAGGACATGAAAATCCTAGCCAGAGGCTCAGCAATCTCTTTCCTTGCTTCAGGGAGCAGCCTGGGGAATATTCCTACAGGCCCTGGGGACTTATCCATCCTAATGTATTTTAACAATTCCAACACCTCCTCTCCGTTAATATCAACATGCTCCAGAACATCAACCTCACTCATATTGTCCTCACCGTCATCAAGTTCCTTCTCACTGGTGAATACCAAAGAGAAGTATTCATTGAGGACCTCGCTCACTTCCACAGCCTCCAGGCACATCTTCCCACCTTAATCTCTAATTGGTCCTACCTTCACTCCTGTCATCATTTTGTTCTTCACATAATTGAAGAGTGCCTTGGGATTTTCCTTTACCCTACTTGTCAAAGCCTTCTCATGCCCCCTTCTTGCTCTCCTCAACCTCTTCTTAAGCTCCTTTCCTGCTACCCTATATTCCTCAATAGACCCATCTGATCCTTGCTTCCTAAACCTCATGTATGCTGCCTTCTTCCACCTGACTAGATCTTCCACCTCACTTGTCACCCATGGTTCCTTCACCCTACCATTATTTATCTTCCTCACCAGGGCAATTTTATCCCTAACATCCTGCAAGAGATCCCTAAACATCGACCACATGTCCATAGTACATTTCCCTGCAAAAACATCATCCCAATTCACACCTGCAAGTTCTAGCCTTATAGCCTCATATTGCCCCTCCCCAATTAAAAGTTTTCCTGTCCTTTCTGATTCTATCCTGTTCCATGATAATGTTAAAGACCAGGGAACGGTGGTCTTTGTCCCCCAGATGCTCTCCCACTGAGAGACCTGTGACCTGACCCGGTTCGTTACCTAATACTAGATCTAGTATGGCATTCCCCCTAGTTGGCCTGTCAATGTACTGTGACAGGAATCTGTCCTGGACACACTTAACAAACTCTGCCCCGTCTAAACCATTGGAACTAATCATGTTTTGCATTAGTCTTCACAGTGGAAGACATCTGCAATATACCAGACATTCAAGAGTGTCAGGGAAGTGAATTTTGTGCAGTGAAAATTAAAACTGAGAAGGTGCTCAGGAAACCTATTGGTCTGAGGGTGGATAAATCCCCTGGACCTGATGGAATGCACCCTTAGGTTCTGAACGAAATAGCTGGAGAGATTGGGGAGGCATTAGCAATGATCTTTTAAGAATCGATAGATTCCGGCATTATACCGGACGGCTGGAAAATTGCAAATGTTACTCCGCTATTTAAGGAGGATGTGAGGCAGCAGAAAGGAAAGTATTGACCTGTTAGCCTGA
Organism: Mobula birostris; assembly: GCF_030028105.1. Classification (NCBI taxonomy): domain Eukaryota; kingdom Metazoa; phylum Chordata; class Chondrichthyes; order Myliobatiformes; family Myliobatidae; genus Mobula; species Mobula birostris. The sequence goes on along the minus strand of NC_092371.1, from coordinate 206,703,937 downwards.
CATCAGTGGTTGAGAAGTTGTTAGAGTCAATTCTGAGGGATGAGATTACAGAGGCACATGACAAGAAATGCCAAAGCCAGCATAGTTACCTGAAAGGAAAATCCTTCCTGACTAACCTACTGCAATTTTTTTGTGGAAATTACAAACAGGGTAGACAAAGGAGATGTAGTTGATGTGGTGTACTTGGATTTTCAGAAGGCTTTTGACAAGGTTCCGCACATGCTTAGCAAGATAAGATCCCATGGAATTACAGGGGAGTTACTAACATGGGTGGAACATTGGCTGATTGGCAGAAAACAGAGTGGGAATAAAGGGATCCGATTCTGGCAGGCTGCCAGTTACGAGTGGAGTTCTACAGGGGTCGGTGTTGGGACCGCTGCTTTTTACGATGTATGTCAATGAGTTGACCTGTGGGATTAATGGATTTGTGGCTAAATTTGCCGATGTTACAAAGATAGGTGGAGGAGTGGGTAGTGTTGAGGAAATAGAGACATTGATGTTTAAGGGAATGGCCAAAGAAATGGCAAATGAAATACAGTGTTGGAAAGTGTATGGTCATGCACTTTGGTGGAAGAAATAAATGGGCAGACTATTATTTAGATGGGGAGAGAATTCAAAATGCAGAGATGCAAAGGTACTTGGGAGCCCTTGTGCAGGATACCCTAAAGGTTAACCATCAAGCTGAGTCAGTGGTGAAGAAGGTGAATGCAATGTTGGCATTCATTTCTAGAGGTATAGAATATAAGAGAAGGAATGTGATGTTGAAGCTCTGTAAGTCACTTGTGAGATCACACTTGGAATATTGCGTGCAGTTTTGGTCTGCTTATTTTAGAAAGGATATACTGCTGTTGGAGGGGGTTCAGAGAAGATTCACAAGAATGATTCCAGGAATGAAAGGGTTACTGTATGAGGAACGTCTGGCAGCTCTTGGGCTGTATTCCCTGGAGTTCAGGAGAATGAGGGGGGATCTCATAGAAACATTCCAAATGTTAAAAGGACTGAACAGATAAGATATGGCAAAGTTATTTCCCATGGTAGAGGAGTCTAGGACAAGAAGGTATGACTTCAGGATTGAAGGACTTAGAACAGAGATGCAGAGAATTTGCTTTAGTCAGAGGGTGGTAAATCTGTGGAATTTGTTGCCACGAGCGGCTGTGGAGGCCAAGTCATTTGGTGTATTTAAGGCAGAGATAGATAGGTTCTTGATTAACAAGGGCATCAAAGGGTATGGGGAGAAAGCAGGGGAGTGGGGATGATTGGAAGAATTGGATCAGCCACGATTGGATGGTGGAGCAGACTTGGTGGGTTGAATGTCCTACTTCTGCTTCTGTAACTGATGGTCTTATGGTTACAGATTTCGATATGAAGTCTAAGGGGCTGCAGGCTGCAAAGCTTAGAAATTTGTTATGCAAAAAACAAATCTCTTACTCACTCTTCCTCCAGTTAGTCCTGACGAAGGGTCTTGGCCTGAAACGTCAACTGCACCTCTTCCTAGAGATGCTGCCTGGCCTGCTACGTTCACCAGCAACTTTGATGTGTGTTGTTAGAAATTTGTTAGTTGTTCCTCTTAAATCTCAGTCAGAATCAGGATTATTATCACTGTCATATGTCATGGTTTTTTTGAGGCAGTAGGGCAATGCCAGACATAAAGTTTCTACAAGTTACATAAATAAGTGGCGCAAAAGATGAATAATGAGGTTGTGCTCATGGGCCATTTAGATATCTGGTGACAAAGGCAAAGAGACTGTGCTTAAAATCTTGAGTGTGGGTCTTCAGGGCCTGTTCCTCTTCCCTGATGGTATTTACACAGAGGGCATGTCCTGGATGGTAAATTTGTTTTATGATGGATAGATACAACATTCTTGAGGAACCACCTCTTTAAGATGTGGTTGATGTCAGGTAGAATTGTGTCCACGATGGAGCTGATTGAATCTGCAATCCTCTCCAGCCTCTTGTGATTGTGTGCATTGGAGGATCCATAACAGGCAGGTGATGCAACCAATCAAAACGCTCTCCGCTGTACATCTTATTCATTTGATTCTTATTTACCCTATGTTTTCAGATAACTTAGGTCAATCTAACTCATTGCCTCAGTTCTTCAGCTTATTTGTGGTCCGGTATTATAGCTGAATCAGACAGATAACACACTTTCAGACATGCTCATGGCATACAGCTCTTCCCTTCTCATTGAACCAGTGTTGGCCCATTGCTCAATAACAATAGGAAACAGAACACTGGAAATGGGAGCATAAGTAGGGCATTTACTCATCAAGACCATATCATTCACATCATAGCTGGTCATTCACCTCAACACCATTTCAGACATTCCTTAATGACTTTAATATCTTCATAGGAATAGAAGAAAGAACAAAATGTTTTCAGTCCCATTAGCAAAATGTAACACAAAGAAGCATACTCTTTTGGTCATTTTGTCTCACCCTTTCAGATTTATTCTCATTATTTTACCAATCCCTCCTCAACCTATTTTCTTTCCTATTTCTGATGTAGGGTATCAAACCAGAAACAGTAAATTCATCTCTTCCTGCTGAAGCTACCTGACTTGCTGATTGCTTCCAGTGTTTTAGGCTTTTATTTTTGCTACTACTATTCAGTCAACCTACACTTGGTAATGTGTTTTGAAGTCCAAATCCAGAGTACGTTCTTTGCCTTTCCATTTTCTGTGTTTGCATCTGATTTTCAACAATAAAGGAGTACTCATTCCTCAGGAGAGGAATTTCCCTGTGACTATCTGATGCATAAGATTATGCCTAAAAATTATGTGGAGCGCAGTTGAGGCTACAACTCCTTCCCCACCTCTATATCAGAATAACATTACCTCTGGTTGGTCTGCTGCTGGTGGCAGGACTAGGTACCATAAGCAGGGTGAGAGATGGAGTCTGGGACATTGACTGAGTACAGTTTTGTGAGGGCAATGGCTAGTTACATAAAGTCTCGATCTTTGAAGAGGCCTTTCAAGGATCTCAAAAGGTAGACGATGTCCCTTTCATATATAGATCTAGTGCACGGTTAGATCCTGGGCAATTTATTTTCCAATAATTTGTTTCTGATAGTTAATTTGATAAATTACAATTATGTCTGATGTGACATGCAGTTATAGAGTCATGTAACATAGAGGCGGGCCTTTCCCCCACTTTCTTCATCTGCCCATTGATTCCCATCTCATTTCACAGCAATTGGGTTGTAGATTACCATGCAATGGTGATTCCTGTGCTTACCCAGTGCTTAACTAGATATTTCTTAATTATTGAGACAATGAGAATTTGGCCCCACATCCTCATCTCCATTCTGGATGTTCAGTCCTTCAACACCACCATTCCCCATCAGACAAAGATAGAAACAGTTTCCATCCTCCAGCACTCTTTTCTGCCCAGCTAAACTTTTTCTTACCCCGAACAACTTCTGTTTTTGACTTTTCTCACCTCCTGCAAGGCAAACGTGTAGCAAGGAGTACCTGCGTACAGTGCCTGTAAAAAGAATTCACCACCCCCCCCCCGGAAGTTTTCATGTTTTATTGTTTTACAATACTGAATCACAGTTGCTTTTTTGTTTGACACTGATCAACAGAAAAAGACTCTTTTGTGTCAAAGTGAAAACAGATTTCTACAAAGTGATCGAAATGTCATTACAGATATACTCTCTCTCCCCCCTCTTCCCCCTCTCCCACCTTTCTCCACCCCTCTCTTTTCCTCTCCCCCTTGCCCCTCTCTCCCCTCTCCATCCCCCTCCCCCTCTCTCTCTCCCTCCTCTCTCTCTCTCCCCCACAGTAATCCTATTCCCAATACCAATACATCTAATCCCCCATCTCCCATATCATCTTATTTTTCCTTCCTCTCCATCTTAATCAATGCACTTCCTAATAACATACCTGTTATTATCTCCTTCACTTATCAGCCTTGTGTTTCTGTTCATTTCCCTCCAGCAACTGTCTCCACCTCCACCCTCCCCTCCCTACTCCTGACTCTATTTTTCCCATTATTTTCAGTCCCCCCCCCCCCCCCGTCGCTCCAATCACTATCACTCCCCTGCCCATCAACCTCCACCATCTCACGACCAATCACCTTGGGCCTATCTCACCACTCCCCCTCTCCTCTTTGTACGGGCCATCTTCCACTCTCTATTCTTTGCCCTGATGCAGGGTTTTAATCCGAAGCCTTTCCCTCCACACATAGTGCTTGGCTGACTCAGTTGCTCCACCAGATTGCTTGTTGCATAAGAGTGAGATGCCGAATCTCCAAAAAGTAGTGATGTAATGACAAGTCAGTACAAGAAATAAAAACATTCAAAGAATTGTAAGGGCCAGTTTCTTCTGTCACTTTAAATACTTCATTTCTCATCTACAAATCATTTTAATGCTTAGCTCTGTCCAAGACATCAACACTGCTGCTATTTATTTTCCTGTGGTGACTACCTTCGCTTCATACTGTATACAAGAAGAAACGTGTTATCTGAGAGGTGAACCTGATCCCCTAGTCAGGCTTCAACAGATTCATCACAATGTTTCTTTCACCATTCTGTCCATGTTCCTATTGTAACTACTCCTTTGAACCTACCTCTCTAATTACTTAGAACTTCAAAATGCTTTTAATAGTTTGACCATGCCTTCAACACTCCTCAGTGCCCACAGCTATAAATACATGGTTTAACTTCTAATCTTGTCTACACTTTACATGAAGTTTTCAATTTTGTTCCTGTTTACTCACCGGTCAATGCCTGGTAACCATTTTTCCATTCTAGTTGACCTCTGCCATGTTCCCAGCAGAGATCAACTATAAGTAGGCATACCCAAGACCCTCTGGAGTACAAGACTCAATTGTATGCAGTCATTGGCAGATACACCCAAGGAAGGAGTGGGAGATGCTAAAGATGACACCAGAGGTTTTTACAGACCTCAGCGACATTTTTGAGTTCTTATATGAAACAGTTTAAGACCATAAGACATAGGAGCAGTATTAGGCTATTTGGCCCATCGAGTCTGCTCTGCCATTCAATCATGGCAAATAATTTTTTTCCCTCAGCCAGACCATAAGACCATAAGACAAAGGAGCAGAAGTTGGCCATTCAGCCCTTCGAGTCTGCACCACCATTTTATCATGAGCTGATCCATTCTCCCATTTAGTCCCACTCCTTGACTTTCTCACCATAACCCTTGATGCCCTGGCTACTCAGATACCTATCAATCTCTGCCTAAAATATACCCAATGACTTGATCTCCACTGCCACCCGTGGCAACAAATTCCACAGATTCACCACCTTCTGGCTAAAAAAATGTCTTCGCATCTCTGTTCTGAATAGGTGCCCTTCCATCCTTAAGTCATGTCCTCTCGTACTAGACTCCCCCACCATGGGAAACAACTTTCCACATCCACTCTGTCCATACCTTTCAACATTCGTAATGTTTCTATGAGGTCCCCCCTCATTCTTCTGAACTCCAGGGAATACAGTCCAAGAGGGGTCAAATGTTCCACATATGTTAACCCTCTCATTCCTGGAATCATTCTAGTGAATCTTATCTGAACCCTCTCCTACGTCAGCACATCCTTTCTTAAATAAGGAGCCCAAAGCTGCACACAGTACTCCAAGTGAGGTCTTACCAGTGCCTTATAGAGCCTCAAAATCACATCCCTGTTCCTATACTCTATTCCTCTCGAAATGAATGCCAACATTGCATTCGCCTTCTTCACCACCGACTCAACCTGGAAGTTAAACTTAAGGGTATCCTGCACGAGGACTCCCAAGTCCCGTTGCATCTCAGAACTTTGAATTCTCTCCCCATTTAAATAATAGTCTGCCCATTTATTTCTTCTACCAAAGTACATACCCATACACTTTCCAACATTGTACTTCATTTGCCACTTCTTTGCCCATTCTCCCAATCTATCCAAGTCTCTCTGCAGACTCTCTGTTTCCTCAGCACTACCGGCCCCTCCACCTATCTTTGTATCATAAGCAAACTTAGCCACAAAGCCATCTATTCCATAATCCAAATCGTTGATGTACAATGTAAAAAGAAGCGGCCCCAACACTGATCCCTGTGGAACACCACTGGTAACCAGCAGCCAACCAGAATGGGATCCCTTTGTTCCCACTCTGTTTCCTGCCAATCAGTCAACGCTCTATCCACGTATGTAACTTTCCTGTAGTTCCATGGGCTCTTATCTTGTCTAGCAACCTCATGTGTGACACCTTGTCAAAGGCCTTCTGAAAATCCAAATACACAACATCCACTGCATCTCCCTTGTCTAGCCTACTGGTAATTTCCTCAAAAAATTGCAATAGGTCTGTCAGGCAGGATTTTCCTTAAAGGAATCCATGCTGAGTTCTGCCTATCATGTCATATGCCTCCAGGTACTCTGTAACCTCATCCTTGACAATCGACTCCAACAACTTCCCAACCACCAATGTCAAGCTAACAGGTCTATAATTTCCTTTTTGCTTCCTTGCCCCCTTATTAAACAGCAGAGTGACATTTGCAATCTTCCAGTCCTCCGGAACCATGCCGGAATCTATTGACTTTTGAAAGATCATCGCTAATGCCTTCGCAATCTCCACAGCTACTTCCTTCAGAACACAAGGGTGCATTCCATCTGGTCTGGGAGATTTATCTACCTTTAGACTATTCAGCTTCCTGAGTACTTTCTCTGTTGCAATTGTGACTGCGCACACTTATCTTCCCTGACACTCTTGAGTGTCTGGTATACTGCTGATGTCTTCCTCAGTGAAGACTGATGCAAAATACTCCTTCAGTTCTTCCGCTGTCTCCTTATCTCCCATTACAATTTCTCCAGCAACATTTTCTATTGGTCCTATATCTACTCTCACCTGTCTTTTACTCTTTATATACTTGAAAAAGCTTTTAGTATCCTCTTTGATATATTTGCAAGCTTCCTTTCATAGTTCATCTTTTCCCTCTTAATGACCTTCTTAGTTTCCTTTTTGTAAGCTTTTAAAAACTTCCCAATCCTCTGTCTTCCCACTAATCTTTGCTTCCCTGTATGCCCTCTCCTTTGCTTTAACTTTGGCTTTGACTCCTCTTGTCAGCCACAGTTGCATCCTTTTTCCATTCGAAAATTTCTTTTTTTTTTAAATATATCTGTCTTGCACCTTCCTCACTTCTCGCATAATCTCCAGCCACTGCTGCTCTGCTGTCCTTCCCACCAGTGTTCCTTTCCAGTCAACTTTGGCCAGTTCCTCTCTCATGCCACTGTAATTTCCTTTACTCCACTGAAATACTGACACATTGGATTTCGGCTTCTCTTTCTCAAATTTCAAAGTGAACTCAATCATGTTATGATCAATGCCTCCTAAGGGTTCCTTCACCTCAATCTTTCTAATCACCTCTGGTTCATTACACAATACCCAATCCAGTACAGCCGATCCCCTAGTGGGCTCAACAACAAGCTGTTCTAAAAAGCCATCTCGCAGACATTCTACAAATTCTCTCTCTTGAGATCCAGTGCCGACCTAATTTTCCCAATCCACTCGCATGTTAAAATCCCCCACAATTATCATAACACTGCCCTTCTGACAAGCCTTTTCTATTTCCTGTTTTAATTTGTAGTCCACATTACTGCAGCTGTTTGGAGGCCTATAAATAACTGCCACCAGGGTCCTTTTACCCCTGCGATTTCTTAGCTCAACCCATAAAGTTTCTGCACCTTCCAATCCTATATCACTTCTTTCTAATGATTTAATATCATTTCTTACCAATAACGCCACGCCACCCCCTCTTCCTACCTGCCTATCCTTCCGATACACCGTGTATCCTTGGACGTTCAGCTCCCAGAGACATGCATCCTTTAGCCACGTCTCAGTGATGGCCACAATATCATACCTGCCAATCTGTAGCTGTACGACAAGATCATCCACTTTATTCCTTATGCTGCGTGCATTTAAGTACAACACCTTAAGACCAGTATTTGGTACTTTTCGCTTTGATTTCACTGCAACTTTATTGCACTGCAACTCATCCCAATGGCTACAAATTTGCCCCATCACCTGCCTGTCCTTCCTGACATCTTTACTGCTCACTATCTTAGATTTATTTCTGTTTTTCCCTTCCTCTGCTTTATCATTCCGGTTCCCATCCCCCTGCCAAATTAGTTTAAACTCTCCCTAACAGCTCTGTCAAACCTTCCCTCCAGGATATTGGTCCCCTTCCGATTCACACACCCGGGCCTTTGCTCCTAACCTTTGATGCCATGTCCAGTCAAGAACCTATCCATCTCTGCCTTAAGTACACCCAACGACTGGGCCTCCATAGCTGCCTGCAGTATTTAAATCCATAAATTCACCACCCTCTTGCTGTAGAAATTTTTCCACATCTCTATTTTAAATGGATGCCCCTCAATTGTGAGGCTGTACTCTGTTGTGCTAGACTTTCCCACCATGGGAAACATCCTTTCCACATCTACCCTGTCTAGGCCTTTCAACATTCAAAAGGTTTCAATGAGATCCCCACTCATCCTTATAAATTCCAGCGAGTACAGACCCAGAGTAATCAAATGTTCCTTGTATGATAACCCTTTCATTCCTGAAATCATCCTTAGGAACCTCCTCTGAGCTCTTTCCAATGCCCGCACATCTTTAAAATCTTTAAATATTCAGTTTTCATGCCTTTTTCCCCCCTTTACATGGTGGCTGGGGTCCTATTGGAAACGATGATCTACAGATGCGCTCAAACTAGTGCTTCATGGACAGTGGGTTCTCACTCTTCCGAACTCGCCAAGTGGCCTGCGTTTCGGGATCTCCAGGAAGAAGTGCGCCTTTGGGGTGCAGCCCTGAGGACAACCTGATTCCTTGCTAATGTCATCGACTGACACCTCGTGGGAGATCAAACACAGAGACTACGGGCACAGCTGTCAGAGGCGTCAGCACTCGAGCAAGTCTCTCTCTCTCTCGATGGTGGTTCTCGAGTTAGGGGAACTCGAATTAGTGATGCTGCGGATTGTAACATCAAAGCAGCAAGCAGTTGGCCTCCCCTCTCGATGTAGCAGGAACTGTATCTCTCACTTCCTTGTCAGTGAGAGAGAGGGCCTGTTGAGATGTTAAAGTGTTGATTGCACAGTAGCTTTTGATAAACTCTGGTCTTGGGGGGCCTGCTATTGCATGGAGGGTGGTGGTGGGGGGGAGCTGATGCCATTTGCTGGAATGAGTGGGGTGGGGTAGTGTTGTTGCTTTGCTGCAGCATGTGCATAGGAGCGGGAAGGGGCCTTTGGGGTCCTAACAATTTTCTGCCATTCATTCTTTTGGGTTTATTGGTCTCTGTTTTGTGGATGTAAGGATTTCAGATTGTATACTGTATACATTCTCCAATATTGAATTGAACCATTAAGGCTTTCAGGCTCAAACTAATCTAATTCACCTTACTTCCTTGGTTCTATGGTTCTATAAGCTCAGGACCTCCTTTCAATCTCTCCTTTCTCCTCAACTTATTTTGTTCTGAAATCCAAGTTTAGCATTGCAAAATAATTTGTCTTCTTATTTTTCTCCCCTACTCAATTCAAGCTTAATAATATCCCATAGTGTGGATCATGGGTTTTTAAGTAGCTGGCCAGTAGTGTAGTGGTATCAGTACTGGACCTCGAGGCGAAAGGTCTCAGGTTCAAATCCAGCCACCCTGCACATTTTCCATCCGTGCTGGTTTGAGTATTGGGCTAGTAACTGAGACTCGAAAAACACTGAAGAAATGGAAAGGTTGCCACCTGATGCACCACAAGGTGTAGAAATGAATATCAACAACCTGAACAGAAAGAATATTGGTGAATTGGCTCATTTTTCAGATGAATGGGTGCAAGGAACAAAATATAATGCTATAAAAATATGTTCTGCTTACATGCTTATAAGTAGATTTTTCCAAGAGTGAAATGAATAAAGATTAGTTTCTGGGTGACTGATATTGCTTGTGAAATTCATGAATGTATTTCTTATTATCAAAATATACTTGATTCACAATGAATTTATTTACAATAATCCATTCAATAACTCTGAATTCTTTACAGACGTTACCATTACATTCTATACAATTTAAAAAATTTTAGCCACTCATGTGGCACTCTGGTTCATATTGTACAATACAACCATAGTTGGGTATACTCTCCGCCACCCAACCCCTCCCACTCCCATGGGAGAAGGGCCCTAAACCATGGTCCTTCCTCATCGGGCCCTGGCGGTGGCTGCACCAAGTTTCAGTGCGTCCCTCAGCACGTACTCCTGCAGCCAAGAATATGCCAGCCAGCAACATTCTGCCACGGACATCTCCATGTGCTGGTAGACCATCAAGTTTTGGGCTTACCAAAGAGCGTCCTTTCCCGAATTGATGATCTGCCAGCAGCACCGGATGTTTGTCTCTGTGTGCTTCTCCTGGGAACAGCCCGTAGATCAGAGAGTCCTCTGTTACATAGCAGCTGGGGATGAAGCGTGACACGAGCCCTTTCATCCTCCTCCACACCTTCTCTGTGAACCCACGGCGTGCAAAGAGGTGGGTTACTGATTCTGCCCCACTGCTGTCCTCCTGTGGGCAGTGGGATGTGGAGATGATGTTCCATGCATACAAGAGAGATCTGACAGGAAGGGTCCCTCTCACTGCCAGCCAGGGCACTGTCTGCAGGACATTCCGTGTTGACCACCGCCTGATGGCCCTGTGGTCAAATGTGTTGTTCTCAAAGAACTTTTCCATGATGGACAGGTAGTGTGGCAATGTCCAGCTGACTGGGGCATTGCGTGGGAAAGGGGCCAGACCCATCCTTTGTAACCGGGGCGACAGGTATATCCCAAAATGAACAGTGCTTATATGACTAATATCTGTATAAGATGCACATCAAGTGGCCTCACTTCCCATCCAATACCCCTTTTAAAATGTTAGTGGCAAAACACCTTTTAAGTTATCCATTATCTACTGTAGAATATGCAAGAAATGTGACATCAGATGGTGAATTTGATCATGTATTTGTTGTAGTGTACTCGGGCACTCATTGAGAAGAATCTAACACATACACCAGACTCAGGATCTCAGGGGGAGGGGTGGTGTTACTGTTTAGGGAAAATGTCATGGCAGTGCTCAATCAGGACAGACTGGAGAACTCCTCTAGTGACGCAATATGGGTGGAACTGAGGAATAAGGAATGTCGGTGAAGCTATATTATAGACAACTCAATAGTTCACGGGATTTAGACAAATAAATTTGTAGAGAGACTGCACTCTGTTGCAAGAAACAAGAGGTTGTTTTAGTGGGAGATATCTTTCCACAATTGACTGGGAATCCCATATTGAAAAAGGACAAAATGGGATAGAATTTGTCAAGGGTGTTCAGGAAAGTTTCATTAATCAGTACATAGAAGTCCCAACGATGCATTATCTGCTATTAGGGAATGAGACAGGGCAAGTGACAGAAGACTGTGTAGTGGAATACTTTGCATCTAGTGAGAACAATGCCATGAAAGTCAAAGTAAATAGGAAAAAGCTAGGTCTGGTCTGCAGGTTGAGATTTGAAATTGGAGAAAAGCCAATTTTGATGGTATCAGAAATGATCTGGCAAGTGTGGATTGGGACAGGTTGTTTTCTGGCAAAGCTGAATTTGGTAAGTGGGAGGCCTTCAAAAGTGAAATTTTGAGACCATAAGACATAGCAGCAGAAATCTTCTCTTCAACCCCAGTTCCTGGCCTTCTCTCCATAACCTTTGATGCCATGTCCAGTCAAGAACCTAGCAATCTCAACCTTAAATACACCTGACTTCCACAGCTGCATATGGCAACAAATTCCACAAATTCACCACCCTTTGGCTAAAGAAATTTCTCCACATCTCTCTTTTGAAAGGGCACCCTTCTATCATGAGATTATGCCCTCTTGTCCTAAACTCCCCCACCATGGGAAACGTCCTTACCATCTCTACTCTGTCTAGGCCTTCCAACAATCAAAAGGTTTCAATGAGATCCCCCTCATCTTTTCGAATTCCAGTGAGTACAGACCCAGAGCCATCAAATATTCCTCGTATGATAACCTTTTCATTGCTGGAATCATCCTTGTGAACCTCCTCTGGACCCTCTCCAATGTCTTTTCTAATCTTTTCTAAGATGAGAGGCCTAAAACTGTTCACAATACTCAAGGTGAGGCCTCACCAGTGTCTTATAAAGTCTCAGCATCACATCCTTGATCTTGTATTCTAGATCTCTTGAAATGAATGCTAACATGGCATTTCCCTTCCTCACCACCGACTCAACCTGCAAGTTAACTTTCAGAGTGTTCTGCACGAGGACTCCCAAGTCCCTCTGCATCTCAGATTCCTAGATTTTCCCCCCGTTTAGAAAATAGTCTGCAGGTTTATTTCTACTAACAAAGTGTATAACCAAAGTACAAGAGTACAAAGCTTGTATGTGCCTGTCAGAATAAAAGGTTAAAAGAGTTAATAAAAGATTGAGGCATGACTGTGCATGCGCATGGATGTCAGCGAGTTGGACCGGCGGGAAGAGTTTAAAAAGAAGACAGCTTTATAAAGCAGGTGTCAGAGGAGTGGCCGACAGCGTAGAGGGAGTCAGAGCAGGAGGGCTTTGGCTCAATGGGGCTTCAGCAATAACGGGTCGAGGCAAGGTAAGTTACTTGTGAAGAATAGGAAGTATATCTGTGAGGCCGGTGTCCTGTACTGGGTGTCAGATGTGCAATGTCTGGAAGACTCCCAGACTCCTGGACGGCCACATCTGTGCCAGGTGCATCAAGCTGCAGCTCTTTAGGGACTGGGTTAAGGAACCAAAATGAAGAGATGGAGGAAGGAGCATTTGGCTCACAAATTGAGAAAGCTTGTTGACAGTGTGAGAGGGAGGACAGGCAGGTGATAGAGAAAAGATACCCTCAGAGTGACAGTTTGAGATGTGTCTATTTTAATGCAAGAAGCATCATGAACAAAGCGGAAGATCTTAGAGTATGGGTCAGTACTTGGCGCTATGATGTTGTGGCCATTACAGAGACTTGGATGGCTCAGGGGCAGGAATGGATACTTAGAGTGCCAGGCTTTAGATGTTTCAGGAAGGACAGGGAGGGAGGCAAAAGAGGTGGGGGCGTGCACTGCTGATCAGAGATAGTGTCACAGCTGTATAAAAGGAGGAAGTCGTGGAGAGATTGTCTACTGAGTCTGCGTGGGTGGAAGTTAGAAGCAGGAAGGGGTCAATAACCCTACTGGGTATTTTTATAGACCACTCAATAGTAACAGGAACATTGAGGAGCAGATAGGGAGACAGATTTGAGAAAGGTGAAATAATAACAAGGTTGTTATGGTGAGAAATTTTAATTTCCCCAATATTGATTGGTATCTCCCTAGATCAAGGGGTTTTTTAAGGGGTGGAGTTTGTTAGGTATATTCAGGAAGGTTTCCTGATACAACATGTAGATAAGACTACAAAAGAAGAGGCTGTACTTGATCTGGTATTGGAAAGTGAACCTGGTGAGGTGTCAGGTCTCTCTGTGGGAGAACATTTTAGAGATAGTGATCACAATTCTATCTCCTCTACCGTAGCATTGGAGAGGGATAGGAACAGACAAATTAGGAAAGCTTTTAATTGGAGTAACGGGAAACATGAGGCTATCAGGCAGGAACTTGGAAGCATAAACTGGGAACAGATGTTCTCAGGGAAATGTACGTCAGAAATGTGGCAAATGTTCAGGAGATATTTGCGTGCTGTTCTGCATAGGTACGTTCCAGTGAGACAGGGAAAAGATGGTAGGGTACAGGAAGCATGGTGTACAAAGGCTGTTGAAAACCTAGTCAAGAAGAAAAGAAAAGCTTACGAAAGATTCAAAAACTAGGTAGTATTTGAGATCTAGAAAATTATAAGGCTAGCAGGAAGGAGCTTAAGAATGAAATTAGGAAAGCCAGAAGGGGCCATGAGAAGGCCTTGGCGAGCAGGATTGAAGAAAATCCCAAGACATTCTACAAGTATGTGAAGAACAAGAGAATAAGACATGAGAGAATAGGACCAATCAAGTGTGACAGTAAAAAGTGTGTATGGAACCAAAGGAGACAGCGGAGGTGCTTAATTAATACTTTGCTTCAGTATTCACTATGTAAAAAGACCTTGGCGATTGTAGGGATGACTTGCAGCGGACGGAAAAGCTTGAGCATATAGATATTGAAAAGGAGGATGTTCTGGAGCTTTTGGAAATATCAAGTTGAATAAGTCACAGGATTGGATGAGACATACCCCAGGCTAATGTGGGAGGCGAGGGAGGAGATTGCTGAGCCTCTGGCAATGATCTTAGCATCATCAATGGGGACGGGAGAGGTTCCGGAGGATTGGAGGAACGTTGTTCCCTTATTCAAGAAAGGGAGCAGAGATAGCCCAAGAAATTACAGACCAGTGAGTCTTACTTTAGTGGTTGATAAGTTGATGGAGAAGATCCTGAGAGGCAGGGTTTATGAACAGTTGGAGAGGCATAATATGATTAGGAGTAGTCAGCATGTCTTTGTCAAAGGCAAGTCGTGCCTTATGAGCCTGATTGAATTTTTTGAGGATGTGACTAAACACATTGATGAAGGTAGAGCAGTAGATGAAGTGTATGTAGATTTCAGCAAGGCATTTGACAAAGTACCCCATGCGAGGCTTATTGAGAAAGTAAGGAGGCATGGGATCTAAGGGCACCTTACTTTGGGGATCCAGAATTGGTTTGCCCACAGAAAGCAAAGGATGGTTGTAGACGGGTCATATTCTGCATGGAGGTTGGTGACCAGTGGTATGCCTCAGGGATCTGGTCTGGGACCCCTACTGGAGGTAGTGATTATGACTCTATCTCCTTTACCATAGCACTGGAGAGGGATAGTAGCAGACAATTTGAGAAAACATTTAATTGGGGTAGGGGGAAATATGACGCTATTCAGCAGAAATTTGGAAACGTAAATTGGGAGCATATGTTCTCAGGGAAATGCACGGCAGAAATGTCACAAATGTTCAAGAAACTAGGTACTGTTACAGCTCTAGAAAATTACAAGGGTGCCAGCAAAGAGTTCAAGAATAAGATTAGGAGAGATAGAAGGGGCCATGAAAAGTCCTTGGTGAGCAGGATTAAGAAAACCCCCAAGCCATTTTACAAGTATGTGAAAGGCAAGAAGATGAGCCCTGTGGAACAGAGTGAGAATGGAAATGTGTGTGGATCCAGATGAGGTAGCAGAGGTAGTTAATGAATACTTTCCTTCCGTATTCACCAGTGAAAAGGAACTTGGCAATTGTGTGGATGACTTAAAGTGAACTGAAATGCTTGAGTGTAAAGACATTAAGAAAGAGGATGTGCTGGAGCTTTTGAAAAGTATTAAGTTAGATAAATCACTGGCACCAGACGAGATATACCCCAGGCTACTGTGGGAAGTGAGAGAGGAGGTTGCTGAGCCTTTGGCGATGATCTTTGTATTATCAATGGGGACAGGAGAAGAAACAAAGGATGGAAGGAGGAAAACATTGTTTCCTTGTTCAAGAAAGGGAGTCGAGATAACACAGGAAATTATATAACAATGAGTTTTACTCCAGTGGTAGGCAAGTTGTTGAAGATCCTGAGAGGCAGAATTTATGAATTTGGAGAGACAGGGGGTATGGAGGGAAGGCTGGGGCGGGGTTCTGAGTTGGATGATCAGCCATGATCATAATAAATGGTGGTGCAGGCTCGAAGGGCCGAATGGCCTACTCCTGCACCTATTTTCTATGTTTCTATGTTTCTATAATCTGATTAGGGATAGTCAGCATAGCTTTGTCAAGGGCAGGTCATGCCTTATGAAACTGATTGAATTCTTTGAGGATGTAACAAAGCACATTGATGAAAGCAGAGTAGTACATGTAGTGTATATGGATTTCAGTAAGGCATTTGATAAAATTCTCCATGCAAGGCTCATTCAGAAAGTAATGAGGCATGGGATCCAAGGAGACCTTGTTTTGTGGATCTAGAACTGGCTTGCCCACAAAAGGTGGCTGTTGATGATTCGTATTCTGCATGGAGGTCGGTGACCAGTGGTGTTCTTCAGGAATCTCCTC
The DNA here is from genome assembly GCF_030028105.1 of Mobula birostris. Taxonomy (NCBI): domain Eukaryota; kingdom Metazoa; phylum Chordata; class Chondrichthyes; order Myliobatiformes; family Myliobatidae; genus Mobula; species Mobula birostris. The sequence continues at coordinate 206,687,915 of NC_092371.1, read as the reverse complement.
TGGGACCCCTCCTCTTTGTGATTTTTATAAATGATCTGGATGAGGAAGTAGAAGGATGGGTTAATAAGTTTGTTGATGGTACAAAAGTTGGGGGTTGTTGTGGATAGTCTGCAGGGTTGTTAGAGGTTACAGCGGGACATCGATAGGATGCAGAATTGGGCTGAGAAGTGACAAATAAGGTTCAACCCAGGTAAGTGTGAAGTGATTCATTTCAGTAGGTCAAATTTGAAGACAGAATATAATATTAATGGTAAGACTCTTGGCATTGTGGAGGATCAGTGAGATCTTGGGGTCCATATCCAAAGGAAACTCAAAGCTACTGTGCAAGTTGACAGTGTTGTTAAGAAGACGTATGATGTGTTCTTCTTCATCAACCGTAGGATTAAGTTCAAAAGCGGTGAGGTAATATAACAGCTATATAAGACCTTAGTTATACCCCGTGGAGTACTGTGTTCAGTTCTGGCCACCACATTACATGAAGGATATAGATGCTATAGAGAGAATGCAGAGGAGATGTACAAGGGTGTTGCCTGGATTGGAGAGCATGCCTTATGAGAATAGGTTGAGTGAATTTGGCCTTTTCTCCTTGGAGCGATGGAGGATGAGAGGTGACCTGACAGAGGTGCATAAGGTACTGAGAAGCATTGATCGTGTGGATAGCCAGAGGCGTTTTCCGAGGGTTGAAGTGGCTAACATGAGGGGACATGGTTTTAAGGTGCTTGGAAGTAGGTACAAGGGGGGATGTCAGAGGTAAGTTTTTCACACCAAGTGTGATGAGTGTGTGGAATGCACTGCCAGCGAACGTGGTAGAGGCAGATACAATAGGGTCTTTTAAGAGACTCTTAGATAGGTACATGGAGGCCTAGAAAAATAGAGGGCTATGCGGTAGGGAAATTCTCGGTAGCTTCTAGAGTAGGTTACATGGTCGGCACAACATTGTGGGCCAAAGGGCCTGTAATGTGCTACTGTATAGAGATTCTATGTTCTATGAGTATTTGGATAGACATAGATTGATTAGGGATAGTCATCTTGGCTTATGCGCATGGTAGGTCATGTCTAATCTGTCTTATAGAGGTTTTCAAGGAAGTTACCAGAAAAGTTAATGAATGCAAGGCAGTGGATGTTGTCTAATGGACTTTAGTGAAGCATTTGAAAAGGTCCTACATGGGAGGTTGGTCAAGAAGGTTCAGTCACCTGGCATTCAAAATGTGATAGTAAATTGGATTAGACATTGACTTTGTGGGAGAAGTCAGAGAGTGATAGTAGATGGTTGCTTCTCTGACTGGTGGTCTGTGACTAGCAGAGTGTCACAGGGGTCGGTGCTGGGTCAATTGTTTGTTATCTATATCAATGATCTGGATGATAATGTGGTTAATTGGATCAGCAAATCTGTGGATGATACCAAGATTGGAGGTCTAATGGACAGTGAGGAAGATTATCAGACTTTTTAGCAGGATCATTACCAGTTGTAAAATTGGCTGAAAAATGGCAGATAGAATTTAAGGTGTGAGTTATTGTACTTCTGTAGAACCAACCAGGGTATGTCTTACACACTATGGGGTGTGGTAGAACAAAGGATCTGGGTATATAGATCCATATTTCATGTATAGGTAAATAGGGTCATAAAGAAAATTTTTGGCACATTGGCCTTCATAAATCAATGTACTGAGTACAGGAGATCTTAGGTTATATTGATGTTGAATAAGATGTTGGTGGGGCCCAATTTGGAGTGTTGTATGCAGTTTTGGTCACCTACCTACAGATAAGATGTAAATAAGTTTGAAAGAATACAGTGAAAAATTTACAAGGATGTTGTCAGGCCTGGAGGACCTACATTATAAGGAAAGATTGAATAGGGTAGGACTTTATTCCTTGGAATGTAGAAGTTTGAGGGGGTATTTTATAGAGGTACACAGAATTATGATGGGTATAGAAAGGTAGATACAAACAGCCTTTTTCCACTGAGGTTGGTTGGGATACAACTAGTGGTCATGGGTTAAAGGTGAAAGTTGAAAATTTTGAGGGAAACTTTTTTACTCAGAGGGTCATTAGAGTGTGGAATGAGCTGCCAGCACAAGTGTTGCATGCGAGCTTGGTTTCAAAGTTTAAGAGAAATTTCAATAGTTACATGGTTAGCAAGGATATGGAAGGCTATGGTCTGAGAGGAGATTGATGGAACTAGGCAGTTTATATGGTTCAGCATGGACTAGATTGTCCAAAGGGCCTATTTCTGTGCTGTATTTTTTATGACTCTATAATTCTATGACATCTCGCTGGTTTCTTTGTGCAAGTCTGCACACTCTTTGTTATTCCATGAGAGACCAGCCATTCCCAGAGGCATATGCAGTAACAAGGACAGGATGGAAAATAAATGGAGCTACCCAATGTAATAAGACATCAAATGCATCAAGTGACCACATACCATGGCTGTAGGGTAAATCTGAAAAATTATGATTAATCATAGTAACTGTGACTTGAAGAAGAATGAAGCAGAGTGTGATTGTTGAAGTTGTTCAAGAGCCTTAATCCAGCTACATCAGAAAACTTGATGGGTATGAAAAAGCTCTCAGCTCTGATGAGATGTTCTCCAGGTTGAAATGGAAGATGAGAACAAAAGTGGGCTGGTTCAATTCAAGGTAATTTGAGAGCATGAGAAAGAAAGCTTACTGGCAGAGGTAGTTTTGGTAGCATGTGGCAATTTGGCCCTCACAAACCTTTTCGTTCAATGAGGTGGTGAGGAATTTGCAGAAATATCTATTCAGCATCCTTTGGAGAATGTAGGAAGATGCAAATTTGGAATCTGAAACCAAAATATTTGATGAGATCAATAGTGATTATGTAGGTGTGTTGAAGCATTTGGCTTGACAGTACATTTTTGGACCCTTCCAGAATGAAATGCTGCAGGGCAAGTCTGTGTGTGATTTAAATGATAAATAAATTTAATTTGATTTTTTAAATGCTACAAGATTCATTATTTAAGCATACATGTAAAATCTCCATATCAGTACAGAAAGTTTCAAAAAGATCGAAGACCTTTGCACTGGTGCACGATATTAGTGTTGATCTGATATATGGACATGTGCCAGTTGAAAACACCAGTATGTGAGACTACTAGGAAGGCTGTTATGAATGTTTCAACAACAGCAAGAAAGGGCATACAGTCTCGGTGTGTAAGTTTAGAACCCAGGATACAAGCCAAACTAAAATCTGCCAAATTTAGCTTTTTAGTGCAATGACAACACTGACAACAAAAGTTACAAAAGTGGAAGTATGTACTTTATTGAATCTTATGAGTATAGTGAAGAGTAAAGCTTAAGAGCTCATGTGCCACAGCAACAGTGGAAAATATAACATTCTGAAACTTAAAGTGAAAGTTGATAATTAGTATTTTGATCAATACATCTGCCTATTCAATCACTGGACAACAAAGATTTTGCTTCCTGAATACTTCTATGTGTATCTTATGGGCTTTAGGCTGCTGATCATGAAAATCACCATGGAACTCCCTATCATGCACCATTTTTTGAAACCAACTATACTTGTTATTTCAATTCATAATTCAAGTCAATGAAAATGTTGCCCGCAACGTAAGCTGAAAAGTTTCGATCTTGTCCAAGTACGCCTGGGCATGCTCATCAAGGCAGATGCTGCATGGCAAGGCTGGTTGTAGGAAGGCTATAAATTTCCATGAAGGATTTCAATATTTGAGTCAGATGTTTCCCAGAATAACGATGCCAAGATAAAGGAAGGCATTTTTGCTGGTCCACAAATCAAACAGGTCAACAGTGACAGGCAATTCAAAGAACTTCTAGAGGGACTGGAGAAAATCGCATGAAAGGCATTCAAAGATATTGTTGAAAACTTTCCTGGCAACTACGGAGCATCAAGCTACGTGCAGCTGGTTGACAACTTGATTCAAGCATACAAAACCATGAAATGCAACATGTGACTAAAGATTCATTTTCTGCATTCCGCTTTAGACTTTTTTCCTGCAAATCTTGACGCTGTCAGTGATGAGCATGGTGAAAAGTTTCATCAGGACATTGAGGTCGTGAAGCAACTGATTTCATCAGTGCTGGCTGATTATTATTGGACATCTGTGAGAAGCCTTTGACACTGAGTAAAATGAAGATCATCAACGTCAATCATTAACTTTTCAATGACTGTATGACTCTATGATGCCGTTATGCAATTAAATGCATTATATTCAATAAAAGTTAATTTCTGGTTTCTCCTAATACCTATGTAATACAAGTAGTCTGAAATTACATTTGTGTTCAGCTTCAAGCGGTCTAACATAAACAAAAAAAATTCTGAGGAAGCAACACTTTTGAAAAAAGTTGTTGCTCAGTGTTATTTTGATCAAGATATACACAGTTCAGCAAAGTATCATTTAAAAAAAAGGGCAAATCTGAAGATACGTTCAGGCAAACCCTGAACCTCTTGGTTAGAAGCAAAGTACCGCTTCTCACAAATGACCAATCACAATAACCGAACACACAAACAAAATTACTCTTTTTAGAAGAGATTGGCTAATAGATTAAAATTGCATTTGAAGAACTTTTTTCACCATGAACCCATCATAACCAGATCTGGGTGAGTTTCTACAGCAATTTGCAGGAATGTTCAAAGATTCATAAGCTGGCATTGAAGAGCATGAAGCACATAGAAGCCTCCAGTCTGGAAAAGTACCATGTGCGTCAAAAGTTCAAGATGAGGAATAACTCAAAAGACTCTAAAGATGTGATGTTTTAGTCAAAGCTGCACATTTATTGTTCTGATGCTGAAAACATGCAAGACTTTTCAGAGTCCTTTCTTATTAAAATGATGTATAATTTATACTTTCTTGTGAGAGCTGCTTATCTATGTATCTGTGTTGCCGCTGCATTTCTTTTTATTGCATTAAGAGAGAGAGATTTTTCCAATTTGCCTAGATTGAAGGAAAGTAGCAAATATAATTCTTACATTCAAGTCAGAAAGCAAGCAACTACAAGCCAGTTAAATTAACATCTGTCATAAAAATATTCCTGAAGCTATCAAAGACCTTACAGCAGGGATTTTGGAAAAGAAAAGATAATCAAGCAATGTCATCATGGATTTGTGAAAGGGAAATCATGTCTGACCAACTTATTGCAGTTCTTTGAACAGAAATCAATGCTGTAGATGAGAAGGAACAGCCAGTACTAAAAATTCCAGGAGGCTTTTGATAAGTCAAAGTTATACAGCCAAAAAAAACCCAGACCTTTCAGCTCATCAAGCCCATACCAACTATTAAGTACATTTACATTAATCCTGTTTTTATTCTCCCTACATTCCCATAAGCGGCCTCCAGATTCCACTACTTCCCTGCAAGAAACTATATGGTGATGGGGAAAACACACAAATGCTACTTGGACAGTACCTGAGGGCATGACTGTATCCAACTCATCCGAGCAAAGAGACAGCAGCACTACCAGCTGCACCACTCTGTTTCAGCATCAGATGTTACTGTGGAAAATTAAAGGTCACTGTGTAAAAGATGATATCTGAGCCTGGATAGAAATAGACTAGCCAACAGGATAAAAAAATGGCATAAATGGGTCTTTTTCTAGTTGGCAATATGCAATGAGCAAAATCTACAGGAATTGATGCTGGGGCTTCAATATGTACAACTTATATACACAGAAGAAAATGTGTGGTTACCCTTCTTGCGGAATGACATAAGGAGTTATAGTAAAGTAAGTTGTGAAGATGAAAAAATGAGATTACAGTGGGGTATAGGTATAGATCAGTGAGTAGGTAAAGACCTGGCTTATAGAGTAAAATGTGGAAAAATGTGAAATCTTCCATTTTGACGTAAATAATAAAAGGAGTCACATAAGCATAAAGGGTTGTGTGCATTATTTTGACTTATGTAGGAGATTAGCAAAATAACAGAAAACAGATAAAAGGTTAATTTTTGAACTGATCATTGCTAACTAGTGGGGTGCAAAGGGATCAGTATTTGGGCGTGAACTCCTGTTAATCTAGCTGCATCACTCTGTCACCACTTGTCATGTAGCTATTGGTTGACTATTAAGCACTGAGTTTATCGTAATTATCTTTTGTACTTGTTACATGGACTGGTAGCTGCACTAGACCACACCAAAATGGTGAGATTTGTTAGATTGCATTTCTGCAGTAAACATGATTTTTGCTATCGAGTTGTCTTCTTCTTAGGCAATCTAATTGGTTTGACAATGATTTGCTTTTGTTTTTGTTTTGTGGGTTCTGAAGTAGCTAATGAAGCCAATGTGGGGCAGTTAGAGGAGTAGAAACACAAAGTTATTGTCTAAAAATTCCCTTCCCATTACTTTATCAAAATAGTACCCCGTCTGAATGAAGAAACATTTTAATCAGAGATATAAGGGGATTCAACACCATCAGATTAAAATGTTTGAAGTATTCTGAATTCAAAATAAAATTGTGACATCTTGCAACTGAAACATGATGATATTTTTTCAATTGTATTGTTAAACATGTGAAAATCAGAAAGGAGAAACCCTTCCTCTGTGCACTGTATTTATCTGAATCATAATGAAAATTGCCAATGGATACAGTGGGCACATACAGGCAGAAACATAAAACCATAAGCAGAATTCGCGCATTCAGCCCCATTGACTCTGCTCTGCTATTCTGACATGGCTGATTCCGGATCCCACTCAACCCCATACGCCTGCCTTCTCGCCAAAACCTTCCTAAAAAAAAAAAATTCCTCCTTACCTTTGTTGTAAGGGGTCACCCCTCAGTTTTGAGGCTCTGCCCTCTAGTTCTGGATACTGCCGTCATAGATAACATGCTCTCCACATCCACCCTATCTAGTCCTTTCAAAATTGGGTAGGTTTCAATGAGATCCTCCCACATTGTTCTAAATTCTAGTGAGTGCAGGCTCAAAGCTGCCAAACACTCCCCATATGTTAACCCCTTCATTCCCAGAATCATCCTTGTGATCCTGCTCTGGACTCTCTCCAATGACATCACATTTTTTCTGAGATATGGGGCCCTAAACTGTTGACAATACTCCAAGTTCAGCCTGACTAGTGTCTTATAAAGCCACAGCATTATCTTCTTGTTTTTATATTCTGTTCCCCTTGGTATGAATACCAACATTGCAGTTGCATAGTGGATGAGCTTTAATCCAGCCCCTTCAGAGATCAAATGTGAAGAGTCAGGACAGTTATTGGCAGGACCCTTAACAGTGTTGAAACGCAGAAGGATTTTGGGGTCCTTTGGTAATGTAATTTAATAGGTGGTAAAAGCAACATAGGCCAGCCAGTGATGTAGTGACATCAGCACTGGACTTCAAGGCAGATGGTCCTGAGTTCGAATCTGGCCAGGTCCCACTTGATCAGCATCAGTACCTGCACAGAAGGAAGGCCTGGCAATCTACCTCCATATCTTGTAACGAAAACCCTATGGACAATAACAATCCTATGATCCATAGGGTCAACAACAACAAAGGCAGCATGCTTGTCTGATTTAGTTGAAGCACTTAATTCAAGAGTCAGGAACATTGCAGCTGTATAAAGCTCTGGTTAGGCCACATCCAGAGCAGTGCATTCTGATGGGAGGCTTTGGAGAGGGTGCAGAAAACCATTACCAGGATGCTGCCTGGATTAGAGGCCTGTGTGGAGAGGTTGGACATGACCAGCTTGTTTTCTCTAGAGTGGCAGTGACTGCAGGGATACCAGAAAGAAGTTAATAAGATTATGAAAATAAGAGGCATCGATAAAGTAGATTGCCAATATCTTTATCCCAGGGTCAAAATGTCTAATCCTAGAGGGCTTGGGCGGGAACAAGTTCAAAGGAGATGTGTGGGACAAGCTTCTGAGTTTTACACAGAGAGTGGTGGGTGCCTGGAAAATGCTGCAAAGGTTGGTAGCAGACACAAATATAATGGAAACATTTAAGAGGCTCTGAGGTAAGCACATACATATACGGAGATCGGAGGATAAGCCGTTGTGTAAGCGAAAAGAATAAGTTTAGTTAGGCATTTAATTACCAAGTTAATTAATTTGACACAATATCATATGGCGAGCACCCTGTTTCTGTGCTGTACTGAATGTAAGCTTACTATATCCAGTGCGCAGATAAAATCTCGACCAAGAAGTTGTCTCTGGTTTTATTCTCAAAAGTTACCATAACAACAGCAAAACAGAGCCGTAGTTAAGACTGTCCTCATATTTTCTGATTCAATCCATTTGGAAACACTCATTCTAGATAAGTGGAAAAATGAAAGTAGAGCATTGATAGTTGACTGCTTTCAAAACCAGCTCATGCAGTGATGTTTATGTAATCATGAAGTTAGTTTATGCTACACTCAGGCAATATGTTTTGTTTGAATCCTGCTTTTATCAGCAACTATGGTTATTACATGTGAGGAGTGAAGTAATGAAGGAATTAAAGAGATCGCAGGTGGGAACGTGTAAATCCTGCTACTTTTGAGTTGCTCTTACTGGCCAATGAAAAGAGTGTTATGGCTACAGCTGGGTGAGGGAGTCTCTGAACAATATCTATAATCCTCAGTACTGGCCACAAATCTGTAAACTGCAGGTGGCTTTACGGTGCATCCATCAATTTTTACTTCATTGGACGTTATAGATTATCATTGATGTACACCAGCCAAATAAAACACTTGTGATGCCTCAGTGATTTATGTCTAATACTTCCTTTGTATCTATGTTACAAATCTATCTGACAAAAATAAAGTACTGGTTGCTATGCTTTGAGCTGCTATCAGTACCTCATTTTGTTTCAGTTTAATTTCCTATGTTGCTATGAACTCAGCAGAGGTGACTTCAATGCCAGGCTCTGCCGAATTGGTACAGTGTGATGGTATTGTGTATCTGCTTTCCCTACATTGATAGTTAAATGAGGGAATGTTGCTGGCTTGCAGTTTCAAAGTGCATTTCTGAGAAGAAAATTGATAAGCAGGGATCACTGCAATCCCACACATCTGCATTATAAACATTCACAGTGCAGAAGAGCATACGTTAGTAGTTGAAGCTGTGGGGATGTTTCCATTCATTTACAAAATGTTAAGTATTACAGAGCCCCCATGGGACTTAAGATTTTGTGTGTTATTCCGTATGTCTCACTTTTCCAAAAAAAATGCACTTGCGAATGGCACAGCTACTTAGTCTGTGACATTTTTCAAGATGATGTTTTTTTTTCTTCTGATTGTTTTTAGGATGTTATTAGCTAATGTGTGGCACTGAAGGTCACATCAAGGTCACAATGCAATATGATCATATTTCCAACTATCAACTTCTGCACCAAAATTGATCCTCTAAATGCTGTATTGTCTGCTAATTAGTGTGGAGAAATTCATCCCATGAAGTGTATGCTATTGGAGCATTCCCATCAATCTCCCTCTCACACCCACTTCCCTGTAAATCACTCTTTTAGATGTGCCCATTTACAAACTGCCCTCAGCTCTTGATTTCACTCTGACCCTGTTTCAATTCACAGTAACCAATTCACTTCACAGCCACGTGGTCTTTGGACCAGGAGCACCAAGTGAAAACCACTGTAGGCCTAGGAAGAAAGTGCAAACAGACAATAGCCACTGTCAAGCCTGGATGCAGGTTGTTGCAGCTGCACTTCTTGCTAGGTCATGCCACAAACAAAGTTAACTTGAGAATCAGAACTGTCTAGCTAACCTTTCTTTTCTTATTACCTTCATAGTCTATTTCCAACTCTGGAAAGCATTGACTTCTTCCTGTGGTGTGCTTCCATCTGGGCAGCCAAGTTTCACAGTGGTGTCGATCCTGCACCTCATATTCATTATTGGTCAATGATCAGGACTGGAGGCAAGGAATGCAATGAACATCCCTGTTAAAGTTCTCTCATGTTCTCATATATGCCCCACCTTTGATCAGCTGATTCACCAGAGATCCAACTAAAGAAGTCTCATATCAGTTATTTGTTGGAGCTTAAGGCAAAGTCAACAGAAAGAATAAAGACATAAGCAATCTAAGAAAATTTTTATTTTTTTGTTGCATTGATTATAAATCGAAGTTACTTTAGTGCTTTTTACATGTCTAGTAATATTCTCAAGGAGAATATTGAGTGTAGAAAAGAAATAAAAATGCTTCTTTCATGGTTTATTTAAAATGAAAACTACAGTATGTATTGCAACATAACACATATGAATTTCACAACATATGTCAGAGATATTAAACCTGATTCTGAACTGTCAATGACACCTGACAATGTTAAAGATTCAAAGCCAATTTGTACTTCCAATATGTTAACATTGCTGATATAAATGATTCATTTAGTAAGGGAAGTTATATTCCCTTAGTTATCCTACTGTACAATGTAAACTTAGATTTAGCTGTCATAAGTGCTCAGTTTATGACCTTTTATTAAGAATAAAAGTACTTCAAATAAATCAGTCACGACACCTGATGGCAAAGTTTCCAAAGCATTTAGCAATTCTGCATGAAACACTAAAAAAACTAATCTGTGATTGTCAAATAACTTCTGTTCTTTCTCCTCTCTTCATCTTCCAGTTTGTTTTCATCACTGTCACTCCTGCTTACTAAACCAGATCCCCAAAATCACTGAGCATCAGTCCTCATTACAGCCTTGTTTGAAGACGGATATCAATGAATACATTTACTATTTCAATGTGTCAAAATGGCCTCTGATTGAATAAAGGAGGTGCTTGAAAATCAAGAACCTAGACTTAGCAGGAGACTCAGAATTTACCAAAGTTCAAAGTAAATTTGTTATCAAAGTATGCATATGTCACTATATCCTACCCTGAGATTCATTTTCTTGCAGGCATTCATAGTAGAACAAAGAAATATAATAGAATCAATGAGAACCTACACACAAAGACTGATAAATGATCAATGTGCAAAACAAGACAACTGTAACAAATATAAAATAAATAAGTAAATAAATAATATGATATAATGAGCTTTAGAATTTTTGCATGTAAGTCCATAGGTTGTGGAATCAGTTCAGAATTCAGGTGAGTGAAGTTATTCATGTTGGGTCAGGAGTCAAATGGTTCAAGGGTAAAAACTATTCCTGAACCTGGTGATATGGGACCTAAGGCTCCTGTATCTGCTTCCTGATGGTAGCAATGAGAATTGTGCACGGCAAAGATGGTCCTTGATAATGGATGCTGCTTTCTTATGGCCTTGATGATGGATGCTTCTTAATTGTGGCAGCGCTCCTTGTAAATGTGCTCAGTGCTGAAGAGGGTTTTGCCTGTGATGGTCTAGACAGTGTCAACCACTTTTTGTAGGCTTTTACATTCTTAGGCATTGATGTTTCCATATGAGGCCACAATGCTCTCCACTGTGAATCTGTATAAGTTTGTCAAAGTTTTAGATGACATGTCAAACCTGTGCAAACTTCCAAGAAAGTTGAGGTGCTGTCGTGCCTGATGAATTTAAAATTATTGATTCTCTCGGCCTCTGATTCCTGCCATTGATGGCTGACTGATGGATTTTTGGTTTCTTCCTCGTGTGGTTAATAATCAACTCTTTAGTTTTACTGCTGTTGTGTGAAAAGTTGTTATTCTGGCAGCATTCAATCCAGATTTTCAATCTCCCTCCTATATGCAGATTCATCAATAACTTTCATTTGTTCAACAACAGTGATATCAACAGTCAACTTAAGTGTGCCATTGAAGCTGTACTTAGCACACAGACATAGGTATAAAGTGAGTAGAGCAGGAGGCTTAGCACACAGACTTGTGGTGCACCTGTGCTAATGATGGTTGTGGAGGAGATGTTGCAAATCAGTACTTACTGGGGTCTGCAAGTGAGTAAATCGAGGATTCAGTTACACAAGGATGTATCGAGATCTAGATCTTGGAGCTTATTTGGTAGTTTTTATGCAATGGTAGCGTGGAATGCTGAGCTATGGTCAATGAAGAGCATCCCAATGTTGCACCTTCATTTTCCCTATGTTCAGATCTGAGTGAAAAGCCAATGAAATGGCATCTTTTGTTGACCTATTGTAACAGGAGGCAAATTTTAACAGAACCAAGTTACTCCTCAGGCAGCTGTTTCTATATACCAGGCAGCAGTCATGCGTGCTATTTAATGTGCTTCCAAGTCCTGACAGTAGGAAAATGCCACTTAGTCAAGTCCATACCAAAGTGCCTTGAGGATAGCCATTCAGTGTCCCCATTTGATACAACCTTTATTTTGTACGCAAATAGTATTGTCTTTGGTGAAAGCATTTGTTAACTTCTCTAGGATTTCATCCAGGCAGGGTTTGTTTGTGTATCTGTAGTAGCACAAAATCATTTTGAATGGACCTGGTAATTTTCTCAACCAGTAATATTAAGTTAGCACAAACCATTTTTAGTCTAAATTATTTCTGCTTTCTAAATTGGTTTCTAGATAAAGGATTAAAAGTAGGTGTTGTGGCATTCTGCATTGATGTCTTATACACATAGAACACACATGGAACAACAGCAATACAACTCCTGTTTAGTTTCAAAAATGGTGGCCAATATGTCTTTTCGATTTGCATCTGGGAAGCATGTGATAATCTACTGTGGCTTGCATATATTAAAGGTAACTGCTGTAGTCCTAAAGTTATAAGCACTTCAAGTGTCATGCCATATCTGGTTTCTCTGTGTGACCTTGTGGGTGTGGAGCTGAACAGACATATGAGCTGCATCACAACTTGTCTTTTTATTGTAGGCTGGTTCTGTGAGCTTCTTCAATGGGTGCAACCAATACAGCAGTTGATCCCATGACTCTACTTGATGACGTGGCAAGCTTAAAAACCACAGTACCCCTTCAGCAGCCAAGACAAACATTACACAACACAAGTTACTGGCCAGAGGAGTGATGCAAGGGTTGGCTGAGTCAGTAAAGATTAGATCTGTTGAAGCCAAGTGACATGCTCTAGGCAAAAGAACTGTAAGTGTAGCCTGGATGAAGAAAAGGTCAGCAGAAAAGAGGTAACTGTCACATCTGATCACAATCGAGAGAAAATCTGCCAATGCTAGAAATCCAAGCGACACACACAAAATGTTGAAGGAACTCATCCGGCCAGGCAGCGTCTATGGAAAGAAGTATAGTCGACGTTTTGGGCCGGAACGTCGACTGTACTTCTTTCCATAGACGCTGCCTGGCCGGATGAGTTCCTTCAACATTTTGTGTGTGTTAACTGTCACATCTGAAGCCATTTTACAATGTTTTATTAGCTCGATTTTTTTTGTGGTAAATCAAGAGGAGAGAACACATCTCACTGTCAACTGCTCTTTTAGCTTTTATTTTTCAAATTTCAATTACTTCATTCATAATTTTTTTCTAATATATAATATAATCTGATGAAGATTTCGCCTGACCTTGTCGGTTATCTCTATCATTTTCAGTTGTTACAGATTTTACAGGTATTTTACAGAACTTTCACATGTTGCCATTGCCAGTTTAAGCCATATTTTTCCATTTACATTATGTCTGCATAAAATTAATCAGTTTTCTTCTGTACATATTGTCTTATTGAAAGGTCTCATTGAAATAATGTCTGGAGTGAGTGGAGGCTATTCAGCTTTTGAATATGATATTCTACAACATGTGGTTGTGGACTATTCCACTTACCTTAAGCCCAGTAGGTTTTTAAAAAAACACAGAGTATTTATCGCTGAGCCGTTGAACTTCTAGCAGCAGTTGGTACTTGTCTCAGGCAGTACAGGAAAGAACCTTGTGCTTGGAACATAATAAACTGAAGCAGTAAGCTATGTGGCCTCTTTCTGTATTCACAGCCTTTCAATCAGATTGTGGCTGGTTTTCTACCTTATTTCACATTTCTAACCTAGCATATATTCTTCAATACCTTAATATCTAAAAAATATTATTGATCCCCATCTTGAATATACACAGAGACCAACGATACCTCTAACCTATTGGGAGAGAATTCCAGAAGAGTCACTACTCCCTGGTTGAAGAAAATCGTCGAATATGAATGTTGAGGATATGTATGCCTTATGCTGAGGATAAAAATCTCTGGTTCTAGACTTACAAGCCAGGTGGTACACCAGTTTTATGTTATGTGGTCAAACCATTCAAGAATTTTCTATATTTCAATGTGATCACCTGTCATTCTTCTAAACTCAAAAGGATACAGACTTGGGCAGCCAAGCTCTCCTTAAACAATAAACCTTAATTTCAGGAATTTATCCAGTATGCCTGTATTCATTGCATTTCCCCTTCCACAAGTCTATTCTTCTTTCAACCTGTGCACCGTATGCCAGATGCTGTCTGACTATAGGTGTATATCACTGGAGTGAGACATTTGTACATTTTTACTCAAGTCTCTCACAGTAACAGCCAATAAAAGGTCCCTTTGAACATTTTTTTATATCCCACTATTTAAAAAATACTTTGCCTTACTTTTTTATACGTTTGTATATACTAAACAGGCTGAACTCACATTTAACCACAATAACTTTGCAGAATGAATTAACCAATAGCCCTAAACCTTTTCTGCAACCTCTCCAGAGTCCACACTTTGATTTAGCTTTGTATCATCAACAAACTTGGATAGATTTAACTAGCAAATAGACTATAAAAAGGGCAAATTTGAAATTGCCGATTACTAGGGTGAGCCGCAGATGAAATCATATGGATAGTAGGTTTAGAGTAAAAGGTAATCAATTTAGTACCAAGATGAGGAGAAATGTCTTCATCTACCTTTTATTTCCATGGCAAGCATGACTTGACCTGCTCAGAGGCATTTATTTTGCTCTATCTTTTGCTCCTTGTCCGTCTTTCCAACTTAAACTTATTTTTCTCTTTCTGAATTCTGTAGAAGGGACCATACCTGAAACAATAACCTTTTCCACATTCCACTTTCTCAGTTGTCCTAGACCCTATTGTGATCTGAGACACCCTTCTTCAATATACACCATACCAACAATTTTGTGTCTCCTGCAAACTTAATAATCATGTCACTTACATTCTCTTATAAATCATTAATATATTATTAGTAAGCAATTAAGGATACACAATTATCCTTGTGTCATAGCATTAATTACAACCACTAAGCCAATGTGTTATATGCAATTTGCTCTTCCATTCTAGATCCAATATAATCTAACCACTGGATCAGCCTAACATATGGAACCTTGCAAAAGGCTTTACTGAATTCCATGCTCTTCTCTTAGCAATTTTTTGGTTAAGTCCTCAAAAATCTCAACCAAATTGTGTGTTATGATCTCCCATGAGCTAACTATACCTAAATCAGTCCTTGTTTTTTCCAGATACAAATAAATTCTGTTCATGCAGAATCTTTCCCATCACTGTTGAAAGGCTCATCAGCCTGTAGTTCCTTGACTTGATCTTATTGACTTTATTAAACTCGTGACTAGTGTAGATATACAGTCCTGCTAGGGCCGCAGCAATCTCCTTTCTAGCTTGCAACAATATCCTGTGGTAGAACTGGTGATTTATCCACTTTAAGGTGCTTCCAATCTGTCAGCACCTCCTCTGTCATAATGTTGATATGCTTCAGGAGATTATTCTTCACTTCCCTGAATTTATAAGCTCCCATCTCCTTCTCCACAGTAAATGCAAAACAAAATGTATTCACTTAATACCTTGCTGATCTCCTGTAGCCTTACACCAAGATTTACACATGGATACTTAAAGGAACCAAATCTCTTCCTCGTTATCCTTTTTTGCTCTTAATATGCCTATGGAATCCTTTAGCATACTTCTTTGTCTTATCTCTCAGGAATATCTCATATCCCTTCCCTGTTCTCCTAATTTCAGTGCACTCCACATCCCATACATTCGACAAGGACTCTCTTGATCCTAAATGACTATATCTGAACTTTCTTTTCTCCAGACCAGAGCCTCAATATCTCAAGTCAATTATGGTTTCCTAATCCTGTCAGTTTTGCCCTTGACTCTAATAAAATTATGATGAATTCATCCTATCTCACTTTTAAAGGCCTTTCACTTGCCAGACATCCCTTTACCTGCTAACAGCTGGGAATTATTATTTACCATTTTCTTTATTACTATTTCCTTAGTAATTCATTTCAATTTTGTCCTTATGACTGATGTCAGGCTAATTGGTCTTTTTCTCATTTCTTTTCTATTTGATTTAACAAGGGGGTCCTTTTAAACAATAGGCACCAATAAAAGTCTGGTGCATGTACTTTGGCCTTAATATTAATGTGACATTGGAAGTAGTTCAAAGAAAGTTCACTGGGGTTCCTGGGATGAAAGCAGCATCTCATGAAAAATGGTTGAGCAAGTCAGACCCATACTTACTGGAGTTTAGAAGATTGAGAGGTGACTGCATTGACACATATTAGATTCTAACAGGTGGATGTTGAGAAAATAAAATCTAAAACTTGGTGGCTGTTTTGAGTTTGAGTGTATCAGAGGGCAGAAATGAATTTTATTAAAGTGCTTTGAAAGTTGAAAGGTCTAAAGGTAAAAAGTCTGGATAGCCAGTGGCTTTTTCTCAGGGCTGAAGTGGCTAACGCAAGGGGGCATAGTTTTAAGGTGCTTAGAAGTAGGCACAGAGGTTTTTCACAAAGAGTGGTGGGTGCATGGAATGCACTGTCGGCGACGGTGGTCGATGCGAATAGAATAGGGTCTTTTAAGAGGCTGTTAGATAGGTATGTGGAGCTTAGAAAAATAGAGGGCTATGTGGTAGGGAAATTCTAGGCAGTTTCTAGAGTAGGTTACATGTTTGGCACAACATTGTGGGCTGAAGGGCCTGTAATGTGTTGTAGATGTCCAAGTTCTATATTCTATGTAGATAAATCACCTGGACCAGCTAGATTACACCCCAAGGTTCTGAGGTAATTGAAGAGATTATGGAGGAATTAATAATGATCTTTCAAGAATCATTAGACTCTGGAATGGTTCTTGAGGACTGGAAAGTTGCAAATGCCACTCCAATCTTTAAGAAGAGAAGGAGGCAGAAGAAAGGAAAGAAAGGCTGAGTTAATGGTAAGGAAGGCAAATGCAATCTTAGCATTCAGTTTGAGAGGAGTAAAATATAAGGGCAAGGATATAATACTGAGGCTTTATAAGTCATTGCTGAGGCTGCACTTGGAGTATTGTAAGCAGATTGGGGCCCCTGATATAAGAGAAGATGTACTGGCTTTAGACAAGATCAAGAGGATGTTCAGGAGAATGATTCCAGGAATTAAATCATTAATATATGAGGAGCGTTTGATGGCTCTGGGCCTGTTCTCACTGGGGTTTAGAAGAATGAGGGGGATTTCATTGAAACCCATGAAATATTGAAAAATCTGGGTAGAGTGGATGAAGGGAGAATATTTCTTATAGTGGGTGAGTCTGGAACCAGACAGCACATCCATAGATGAGAGGAACATCCATTTAGAATAGAGATGAGAAAGAAATTCTTTAGCTAGAGAGTAGCAAATTTGTGGAATTCATTGTCATATGCCAAGTCAGTGAGTATATTTAAAGCAGAAGTTAAAAAGTTCTTGATTAGTCAAGTTGTCCAATGTTACGTGGAGAAGTCGAAAGAATGGGGTTGAGAGGGATAATAAATCATTCATGATGGGGTGACTCGACGAGCCGAATGGCCTAATTCTGCCCCTATGTCTTATAGTCTAAGAATAAAGAAATACAAAAGGGCCGATGAAAATCTAAAGACAAAGACTGACAACCAATGCACAAAAGAAGAGAAATTGTGCAATACGAGAAAAAGACACAAAATGGCAGCAATGAGACGAGGGTATGCCCTGGAAGGAGCTGAACCTTGATGATGAATGGGACTCTGTTATAGCAGCACTCCTTGCAGATGTGCTCTGTGGTGGATAGGGCTTTTCCTTCAGTGGTGGGGAGGAATTCTACTTCAGTCAAGCCCACCAAAATTATATGAAGAACTGAGATAAAATGAAATCAGAAACTCAGTTTTCCAACCTATTCTATGCGGCATTGTGAAATATTTTTAGGTTTGTTTCCAACAAAACAACTCTGAATGTCAATATCTCACATATTCACAGATGAAAAAATAGGAAGTGCGTTCAATAAAGAAGATGGAATACGTGGACATATGCACCCATAGGGTACGCACTGTGTTTATGGCTGGAAAGTTATTCAGTTACTCTTGTTACAATGTGGGTCATACCTTAATTTAAATAAAATTCTGGTTCTTAATAAGCTTAATGCACAACATATGCACAGGATCTCAGTGCCACAGGCAGTTCAGAGCTTTGTTATTATATTGCTTGTACACTGGTCACAGAATGACCTCAGTCCCCATAATGTGGTATAGCTTTCAAAGTGCAGTAGCACTACAGGCGTTAGGTGAGGCATTATTGACCCCTACACTAGGAATCTGCTACTACTATGATGCAATCAGAGGAGTGTTTTATAAATTGCTTACAGTATTTCTTTTCAAATCTCTTTTTTGGCTTTATTATAACATGCTGTGGCAAAACCAGGAATGGATAGAACATAATCGATGATTGTGCCCTACCGATTGTTTTTAAAATGATCAAACTTGGGACAAATTTGTATTCATAGTGTAGAGCTCTGTGCCAAGGAAAAAACTCACAAAATGTACTACATAGATTTCGAACAGGATTCCAAAGGAGAAAGATATAAATGATTGTTTGATCTCCCTCTCCCTCGATGCTGTCGGAGGATGTTACTGAAGTTCCATGATTTATGGATTGGACTGTGGACTCTTTCAGTTTTATGTTTTTTATATTCTTCATTTTCACCAGTTCTTTCTCTTTGCCGCTTGGCACAATTCATTAGGTTTCTTGTGTGTGTG
Source organism: Mobula birostris (assembly GCF_030028105.1). Classification (NCBI taxonomy): domain Eukaryota; kingdom Metazoa; phylum Chordata; class Chondrichthyes; order Myliobatiformes; family Myliobatidae; genus Mobula; species Mobula birostris. The sequence continues at coordinate 206,669,141 of NC_092371.1, read as the reverse complement.
TGTGTGTGAGATGAAGTTAGGGTTTGATGCTCTTGCTGTTTACACAATTTATTTTTCTACGTGGGTTCGGGGGTTTGATGTCCTTGTCGTCATTTGTGCAGTTTTTTTCATGGGGGGGGTTGATGATCATGTTGGTACGATTTGTTAGGTTTTTTGTGCAGGGAGATAGTGTTTTGTGTTCTTGCCATTTGTGCAATTTGTTTTTTTTGGGGGGAGAAGAAGTTTGATGTTTTTTTTGGAATGACGTTGATGGTTTTCTTGTCTCATGGCTATCTAGATAAGACAAATCCCAGAGTTGTACACTGCGTACACAGTTTGATAATGAATGAACCTTTGAACATTTAATACATTATATAGAACACTTGCTTTGCAGAATTGGCGTCCCAATGCTGTTAATAATTTTTTAGTGGTAACCAGTTTTACTAGTACTTAGAAACAAGAACCTAGTAGAAAGTGAAGAATGTATCATTTCTGGTTACAAAGTTGTCAATGAAAATGTCCAATATACTGTAAACATCCTGATGCGCGCTGAAATAAAGTATGGCAAAGCGATCCTCAAAAGTAGACTGTTCAATTGAAGAATCTTTCATCATCTGTTTGAAGTTGTCCCATTAGAGAAATGCAGAGTTTGATTATTAACATCCCTGATCTTCATTATGGCAAGATGGTCAGTTGCTGGCTGTTGTGAATATTGGCACTTAGACAGAGTGAATAAGATGACGAGCTCTGTGGCCAAGCTACCTATTTGTGTTTTATACGGTATCTTTGTAATTATAGAGGAAATTTGATTAAATGCATGAAATTAGTAAGTTAAATAATTATATTATATCAAACTAAATAATTAAATGGACAATGAAAATGCATATGTCAGTATGTCTTTCATTGACTGCAGCTCAGAATTCAACACTATCATCTTCTCAAAACTCATCACTAAGCTCCAGGTCCTGGGCCCTGGTATCTCCCAGAGCAACTAGATCCTTGATTTTCTCACCCGCAGACCACAGTTAGCATAGATTTGCAACAACATCTCCTCTGGTTTCACTATCAGCATAGGTGCACCACAGGGCTCTGTGCTTAGTCCTCTCACTATGTTCTAATGATAGTGCAGATGAGCACAGCTCCAATGCTATATTTAAGCATGCTGATCACACCACTGCTGTAGGCTGATTCAAAGGTGGCAATGAATCAGCATATGGGAGGGAGATTGAAAATCTGGTTGAGTGGTGCCACAACAACAAATTCTCACTCAGCATCAGTGTGATTGAGAACACTTGGTAAACACTCTCCTAACAGATGCACAGTTACACACAGACAGACATTTCCTTGTCATTCTGCTGTCATTGCAAAGTGTACGCACTTTAAGTCTTCCCCAGTATGTTCTCATAACAGGTTTTAAACAGCTTAAAAGGCTTTGTGGTGCCTTTCCCGTCATAAACTTTAGAATATTCCATTTCTTTAGTAATGGGGATATGTAACTGTGTATATATTGTTTATATACTGTATTTAAGGTAGATACATCTGTTTATTTTGTAATATGATTGAAACTACATTGTGGGGTGCATCATATTCTAATCCATATGTAGTCAAGAGAACTTTGTTGGTATTAAAGATGGTATGTCCTGGTGTGTAAGAAACTTGGGGCTTGGCTGTCACTGGGATTGGGGTTGCCAGGCGTTCACACTGGACTAAGTATGCGGCTATTATAGTGTTTTCCAGTAGATACCCTTTTTGTAAATATTGGCAGTTTTATTTTCACTATTTTCACTCGTTTTTTTAAGTTTGTATTTTGATGCACCCAGTAAACATCCTTGCACTAAAGTGCTAAGCGACTCCAGCCTATTTTCCTTTGGTCATAACCCACATATCTAACAGTCAGCAAAAGCAAAGAGCTGATTATTGACTACAGAAGGAGGAAGTTGGAGTTCTATTTCTCAGTCCCCATTAGGGGAACAGAGGTGGAGATGCTTAGTAGCTTTAAAATCTTTGGTGTCAAACATATCAGATGATCGGTCCTGGGATCAGCACACAAGTGTCTTTGCAAAGAAGGCACAACTTTCTAAGAAGTTTGCATAGGTTCAGCATGTCACCAAAAACTTTGACAAACTTCTATGGATGCAGAGTGGAGAGTGTCCTACCTGGTTGCATCATGGCCTGGTATGGAAACACCAATGCTCAGGAACAGAAAAGGACAAGTACGTGTGGTAATGGGACAAGTGCAGAGGAAGAGACATTGATGAACAGTTGAACAGTTTACTGACATTTAATAAGAACTGTGCAGAATTAAAGGGGAAAGCATGATAAACGCCACGCCAACAGGGCCACTAACTAAAACCCTCAAACTGAAAGCTAGCGCTGACCCTGCAGATCGGAAGCCAGAACTTAATACAAAATAAAATCCGCTCCCTTACAGCATCAATGTAAAACGAGAGTCTTTTTTCTCGGAATAACGCCCAAGGTAAGCAGTGAATGTTGGTGTTGCTGTGCTTATGGTCAAGAACTGACACGGCTGAAACAAGAGGAAAGGGGTTAAATGTAATCACAATGAAGTAACAATTGGTTGGCACCATGCATTCTCACAAGTGTGATTGCTGAGCCCATTCAGCAGCCCTTCAGCAAAGGTGCCCAGATCCTGTGGCAGAGTTTTTGGTTATGACAGGAGCCCCCGTCCCTAGGCACAGCTCCCTAGGAGGCAGAGAGCTGTGCCCATTGAAAGTCATGGAAGAAAAAACTGTCAAGGATGTCATGGACGGCAACCTCAGAATCTTCCTCAGGACTATACTCCTCCCATCCATGATTGCCAGTACCCAACAACAATATAACAGGAATTCTGCAGATGCTGGAAATTCAAGCAACACACATCAAAGTTGCTGGTGAACGCAGCAGGCCAGGCAGCATCTGTAGGAAGAGGTGCAGTCGACGTTTCAGGCCGAGACCCTTCGTCAGGACTAACTGAAGGAAGAGTGAGTAAGGGATTTGAAAGTTGGAGGGGGAGGGGGAGATCCAAAACGATAGGAGAAGACAGGAGGGGGAGGGATGGAGCCAAGAGCTGGACAGGTGATAGGCAAAAGGGGATACGAGAGGATCATGGGACAGGAGGTTCGAGAAGAAAGACAAGGGGGGGGGGGAAACCAGAGGATGGGCAAGAGGTATATTCAGAGGGACAGAGGGAGAAAAAGGAGAGTGAGAGAAAGAATGTGTGCATAAAAATAAGTAACAGATGGGGTACGAGGGGGAGGTGGGGCCTAGCGGAAGTTAGAGAAGTCGATGTTCATGCCATCAGGTTGGAGGCTACCCAGACGGAATATAAGGTGTTGTTCCTCCAACCTGAATGTGGCTTCATCTTTACAGTAGAGGAGGCCGTGGATAGACATGTCAGAATGGGAATGGGATGTGGAATTAAAATGTGTGGCCACTGGGAGATCCTGCTTTCTCTGGCGGACAGAGCATAGATGTTCAGCAAAGCGGTCTCCCAGTCTGCGTCGGGTCTCGCCAATATATAAAAGGCCACATCGGGAGCACCGGACGCAGTATATCACCCCAGTCGACTCACAGGTGAAGTGTTGCCTCACCTGGAAGGACTGTTTGGAGCCCTGAATGGTGGTAAGGGAAGAAGTGTAAGGGCATGTGTAGCACTTGTTCCGCTTACACGGATAAGTGCCAGGAGGGAGATCAGTGGGGAGGGATGGGAGGGACAAATGGACAAGGGAGTTGTGTAGGGAGCAATCCCTGCGGAATGCAGAGAGAGGGGGGGAGGGAAAGTGTGCTTAGTGGTGGGATCCCGTTGGAGGTGGCGGAAGTTACAGAGAATAATATGTTGGACCCGGAGGCTGGTGGGGTGGTAGGTGAGGACCAGGGGAACCCTATTCCTAGTGGGGTGGCGGGAGGATGGAGTGAGAGCAGATGTACGTGAAATGGGGGAGATGCGTTTAAGAGCAGAGTTGATAGTGGAGGAAGGGAAGCCCCTTTCTTTAAAAAAGGAAGACATCTCCCTCGTCCTAGAATGAAAAGCCTCATCCTGAGAGCAGATGCGGCGGAGACGGAGGAATTGCAAGAGGGGGATGACGTTTTTGCAAGAGACAGGGTGAGAAGAGGAATAGTCCAGATAGCTGTGAGAGTCAGTAGGCTTATAGTAGACATCAGTGGATAAGCTGTCTCCAGAGACAGAGACAGAAAGATCTAGAAAGGAGAGGGAGGTGTCGGAAATGGACCAGGTAAACTTGAGGGCAGGGTGAAAGTTGGAGGCAAAGTTAATAAAGTCATCGAGTTCTGCATGCATGCAGGAAGCAGCGCCAATGCAGTCATCGATGTAGCGAAGGAAAAGTGGGGGACAGGTACCAGAATAGGCACGGAACATAGATTGTTCCACAAACCCAACAAAAAGACAGGCATAGCTAGGACCCATACGGGTGCCCATAGCTACACCTTTAGTTTGGAGGAAGTGGGAGGAGCCAAAGGAGAAATTATTAAGAGTAAGGACTAATTCCACTAGACGGAGCAGAGTGGTGGTAGAGGGGAACTGATTAGGTCTGGAATCCAAAAAGAAGCGTAGGGCTTTGAGACCTACCTGATGGGGGATGGAAGTATATAAGAACTGGACATCCATGGTGAAAATAAAGCGGTGAGGGCCAGGGAACTTAAAATCATCGAAAAGTTTAAGAGCGTGAGAAGTGTCACGAACATAGGTCGGAAGGGATTGAACAAGGGGTGATAAAACAGTGTCGAGGTATGCAGAAATGAGTTCAGTGGGGCAGGAGCAAGCTGAGACAATAGGTCGGCCAGGACAGGCAGGTTTGTGGATCTTGGGTAGGAGGTAGAAACGGGAAGTGCGGGATGTGGGAACTATAAGGTTGGTAGCAGTGTATGGGAGATCCCCTGAGTGGATAAAGTCGGTGATGGTGTGGGAGACAATGGCCTGGTGCTCCTTAGTGGGGTCACGATCGAGGGGTAAATAAGAGGAGGTATCCGCGAGTTGTCGCTGTGCCTCGGCAAGGTAGTGGTCAGTACGCCAGACTACAACAGCACCCCCCTTATTGGCAGGTTTAATAATGAGGTTAGGATTAGTGCGGAGGGAGTGGAAAGCAGAGCCTTCGGAAGGAGTGAGGTTGGAATGGGGACAAGGTGCGATGAAGTCGAGACGGTTGATGTCCCATCGGCAATTAGCGATAAAGAGATCCAGAGCAGGCGGAAGACCAGAGCGGGGTGTCCATGAAGAAGAGGAGGGTTGAAGATGGGAGAAGGGGTCATTGGTGGGGGTGGAAGAGTCCTTGCTGAAGAAGTAGGCTCGGAGACGGAGACGGCGGAAGAAAAGTTCCGCATCATGGCGAACACGGAACTCGCTGAGGTGTGGGCGAAGGGGGACAAAGGTGAGGTCCTTACTGAGGACCGAGCGTTCTGCCTCCGACAGTTGAAGGTCGGAGGGGATGGTAAAGACCCGGCACGGATGAGAGCTGGGATCAGAAGGGGGAGGGGGGAGGCTGGGGGTGTCAATGGAGAGGGGAGGGTTGGGGTGAGAGGAAGATGGAGCCTCTGAGGGCCCAGGAGTTGACGGTGGGATCTGAGGGAGATGGAGTTGCAGAGTATTGGTGGGGGAAGGGGAGACGGGAGTCACAACAGCAGCACATAAAGACCCGGCCTGGAGTTCAAGGCTGGCGTCTCAGTTGGTGGTTGCGCAATCGCTGTGAAGGTGTCCATGGTCGTTGCTGAAGTCCGGGTTTTGAATATGTCCTGAGGTGTTGGAGCCGCCGAGATCAGTGGCAGGGGCCGCAATCTGATGTTCATGCCCGCTAGCGTCGGGGCTGGCAGGCTCTGGAGTCTGTAGATGTAGGATCTTGCGATCTTTGCCTAACATGACAAAGTCAAAAAAACGGTGATTGCAGGCGTGAATCCGACGGAGGATGAAATAACGGGTAGGACCATTACAGATGGCGAAGAAAGTGTCCCGAAGGTGTGGAAGGGTCTGGGATAGGGACACCATGTACTTCCTCATGGCGGAGAGAGTCGCCTTCAGAGCTTGACGGGAGAAGCGGCGAGAGGCAGAGTCAATAAAATGTGAGTACCTGGGATCCTCAGAAGGTCCAAATTGAGAGGCTTGGAAATGAATCCTAAAGCCGACTGGAGTAAGTTGGCGACGGAGGCACGTTCCAAGAAAGGATATATGGCTGTGATAGCGAGTCTGAGTCAAAGTGTGGTCGAAAAGTTGAAGAGCCGAAGAAATTACAGATGGGGAGCAGTGAGAGATGGTTTCACTGAACTCCCGTCGAAGAGAGGATCTAAACTTCTTCGGTGTAGGCGTCACCGGAAGAGGCTTCGCAGTAGTGAATTTATTGTTTCTGATATATTGTTTCAACAGTATATTGTTGCATATATTGTTTCTGAGTGTGCAGTAGAGAAGCCTAGCCTATTTCCACATATGCTTGTAGCATTGGATCAGCTGTACCACAGCGGGAACTCCCATGTCAACCCCTTGGTCAGGAAAGAGTGGTGAATGAAATCCAAGCATTCAAAGGGGGAACGATTGCAGATTATTCTGAGTAATCTCTGCCCAATCCACTTGGGAGCTCTAGGTTGTGGACTTGGAAGAGACGAGGGAACGCAGAGTTCTTTCCAGCTGCTGATTCACTCTCTCAGTCTGCCTGTTAGAATAGGGGTCGAAACCTGACAAGAAGCTGGCTGGGCTCCAAAAAGAGAACAGAAAGCCTTCAAAAGTGGGTGTGAACTATGATCCTCGATCAGACACTATGCCCTGCAGCCTGTGTATGTGCTGCATCATGAGGGTGGCAGTCTCGGGAGCTTGGGGAGCTTTGGAGAACCAGTCTACAACCACCAGAATGGTAGTGTTTCCATCTGACGGGCAGGCCAGAGATGAAATCCACCGAGAGGTGGGATCGGAGGCAATGACGCACAGGCAATGAGCAGAGCAGACCTGCAGGGCACTGACGTGACATCTTGTTCTGAACGCAAGTCATAGATGTCCTGTGATATAGATGGCCACCAATATCACCTCGTAATAAATTCCAAGGTCCAATGAATTCCTGGATAGCCAACCAGACAGGAAGAGTAACATCACTCCAATACTCTTGAGTGCACAGTGGCAGCAACAAGTGGCTATTGGGAGGTCCCCACTTGGAACTGGATCTGACTGTTGGGCAGCCCCACCTCAGCCTCGATTCCCCAAATCATTGCAGCAGCAATGGACAAGCATGGAAGGATGTGCTGTGCATTGGAGCTGTCCTCCAAGATGTCAGACTGGTGGGAGAGAGCACCAGCCTTTGTGTTCTTGCTGCCAGGGCAGTAGGGGAGGGTGAAGTTAAAATGGGTGAAGAAGAGAGCCCAATGGGTTTGATGGGAGTGGAGTCTCTTGGCATCCGGAATACAGGAGAGGTTCATGTGGCCTGTCCATACCGGAAAGTAGTGCTTTAGCCTCTCCAGACTCTCCAGCATCACCATGCTTCCAGGGCTTCAATGAAAGCTACAGTTCTTGGTTCCCAACCTTGTGATTACACTCGGCAGAAGTCAAGTGATGGGAATGAAAAGCACATGGCTGCTGCCGATTATCCACAGAAGAGCTCTAGGAGAGTACAGCTTCTATACTGATATCTAACGTACCAACCTCGATGATGAATGGACAGGATGGGTCTAGATGTTGCGGTGGTGAAGCATTGCTTAAGTCTGAGAAAGCTTGGTCTGCTTCACTTGTCCATAGGAATCCTGCAGCAGTTTTTTTGATGACTGCATTTATGGGGGCCACGATGAAACTGAAGTTTCTAATGAAGTGGTGATAAAAGATTCCAAACGCCATGCAGTGCCTCATATGTTTGAAAAAATATGGTTTGGGTCCATGAGACCATAAGACGTAGTAGCAGGATTAGACCATTCAGCCCATCGAGGCTGTTCTGCCATTCCATCATGGCTGATCCCAGCTTCCACTCAACCCCATACACCTGCCTTCTCGACAAATCCTTTGAAGCCCTGACCGATCAGGAAACTATCAACTTCTGCCTGAATGAAAATCATGGGCTTGGCCTCCACTGCAGTCTGTGGCAGAGCATTCCACAGATTCATTAATCTCTAGCGTAAAACATTCCCTCCTTACCTCTGTTCGAAAGGGTCACCCTCCATTTTGAGGGTATGCCCTCCAGTTCTGGATACACCCACCATAGGAAATATCCTCTCCACATCCACCTTATCTAATCCCTTCAACATTTGGTAGGTTTTAAAGAGATCCCCCCACATTCTTCTAAATTCCAGTGAGTACAGGCCCAAAGCTGCTAAACACTCTTCATGTGTTAACCCCTTCATTCCTGGAATCATCCTCGTGAACCTCCTCTGAAAACTCTCCAATGACAACACATCCTTTCTGAGATATGGGGCCCAAAATAGTTGACAATACACCGTGTGGCCTGACTAGTGTCTTATAAAGGCTCAGCAATATCCCCTTGCTTTTACATTCTACTCCCCTTGAAATAAGTGCCAACATTGCATTTGCCTTCTTTACCACAAACTCAAACTGTAAATTAACCTTCTGGGAGTCTTGCATGAAGTCCCTCTGCGCCTCTGATGTTTGAGCCTTATCCCAATTTAGATAATGATCCACACTATTGCTCCTTTTACCAAAACGCATCATCATACATTTCCCAACACTATATTCCACCTGCCACTATTTTGCTCATTCTTCCAATTTTTCTAGGTCCTGCTGCAATCGCATTGCTTCCTCAGCACTACCCACCCCTCCACCTATCTTTGTATCATCCACAAACTTTGCCACAAACCCATGAATTCCCTTATCTAAATCATTGACAAAGAACCTCTGTGAGTGCCTGAAATTTTCACTTGAACACTATAAGGGCTGAGGACGTAGCTCAAGTACGACACCCGCTCTTTGTGGAACTCACACTTTTTTGGCTTGGCATAAGGATTGTTCTCGAGAAACTTTCTAAGAACCCTTTCGACATTCTTGATGTGTTCCTGGTGAGAGCAGTAATAATTCAGAATGTCATCCAGATATACAAAAAACAAACTTTCAACATATTCTAGAGCACATCACCTGGTCAGGGTCATCAGAGTACCTGCCTGGTGGAGGAATACTCGGTTCTGGACCCCGTTCTGTTACGGGAGTCAGGGCATAATTGGCCGAGATTGCTGAGGAGTATCTGGGAGAAGCTGCGAGTGGGATTGACATGGCTAAAGTCTGCGGAATTATGTTTTTGAGAGTGGTAGTGGCTGTCACTTGATTCAGGTTGTCAGTAGTAATCTGCTGAACCATGGCTGTGAGAGTAATAATCATTCCCATCTGATTCCAACTGTCTGTGGTGAGTTGCTGAGCTGTTATTTTGGGGGTTGACACCTGTTCTTCCTGCTTGGACTGGGCTTGCCACTCTGAAATTAGCTATTGCACTGTGCAAGGCACTTCAGCCAACTCATTCTCTACTGATTTCAGCTTCAGTTTGGCCAGGGCTTGTCATTCCGTGAGTAGCTGTTGTACTATGCAAGTCGCCCCTGCCAATGCAGCCTCCACTGTCTGTAACTTCTCTCTAATCTCACCCATGAATGTAGGGGCCATGGTCAGCAACCTCCAGTGGGTACGTATTCTTTGTGGTCGAATTGTGCTGACAAGGATGTGCAGTTATGGCCCAACTGCAGAGGCAAAAACACTGAACAGTTAATAAGAAATGTGCAGAATTAAAGGGAAAAAAATCAATAAACACTCGTCCAACAGGGCCATTAACTAAAACTCTCAAATTGAAAACTAGCTCCAACACTGCAGCTCAGAAGCAGTAACTTAATATTAAATAAATACTGATCCTTTGCAGTGTCATTCTAAGCAGTAGTCTTCTTTTCCAGAACAAGGCCAAAGGTAAGCAGGGAGCATTGACATTGCAGTGCTTATGGTCAAAATTTAACAAGAATGAAATGAGAGGAAAGGAGTTAAGTACAATCACAATGAAGCACTACTTGGCTGAAATGTGAATTCCCCTGAGCATGACTGTTGGCCCCATCTGTGAGGGTGCCAGACCCTGTGGCGGAGTCCATAGTTATGACAGAAAAAGTCTACAGAATGTGATGGAGGCAGCCCAGTCTATCACCACTGTTGAGTATTTTTACATGCAGTGCTGCCACAAGAAAATAACATCCATCATAGACTACTATTATTGAGGGCATGGCCTCTTCTTGTTACTACCATTGGGCATGAGGTACAGAAGCCTTATGTCCCATGCCACCAGATTCAGGAATGGCTATTATCCTACAACCATCAGGCCCCTGAATTGGCATGAATAACTTTATTCAGCTCTACTCTGAATTGATTCTGTGACCTACAGACTCTTTCAATAACTCTTTGCAAAATTCATTTTCTTAGCATGAGTTCTATTCGAACAGTTTATATTGTCTTGCACAGTTGGTGTTTGTCAGTCTTTATTTATGTATAGTTTTTCATAATGTTCTGTCGTATTTCCTTCTTCCCTGTAAATGCTTGCAGGAAAATGAATCTCAAGGTAGTATATAGTGTAGCACCCCCCCCCCCCCCCCCAGCAAGCCTCAGGGTTGCTCAGCTCGCTGTCGTCTAGGGAAACAGCCCTCGGCCCCCCCAATCTGGGTAATTAGTTTGTGTGGATGCTGTGTGATGTACCCCACCCCACCCAAATAACATACAATACACCAGATACAACTAAATGAATTACAGTTTATGGATATTACTGGAACTATATAATTAATAGAGATAAGATATAGGAAAATAAAAGGCGCCACATTTATCAAAGTTCAATCTCTTTGTGCACAAACAGGTGGAGCTCGGGACCCTCCTTCTTCACCCTGCGATCCCCTCAGACCACCTCGACCTGCCACCTGGGACCAACAACGGTGACCAGACGCTCCACATGAGTCCGTCTCCATCTCCTCTCCTTGCTGAACGCCCTGGACCTCGGACTCCTGTTCAGGGTCCGACCCCGTTAGCCGACTCACAGCACCTTGTCCATCCTCCCTCTCTCTCTGTCTCGCGCCTTCTGCGCATCACAATAACTGACAGACACACAGAAAGAATAACATCTATCCCAATTGGTTCGCTCACTCTCTTATCCATAACATAATCCAAACAAACTGCTAGCAGGAGGACTTTCTCAGCAGTTAACATAACAAAGAAGCCATTTTAATTAGACTACACAGTAACATAAAAGAAGAAACCCCTTACAATAGTAACATGTATGAATTTTGATTAAAACTCAAGAAATATATTAAAATATTGTTGAAAATTTAAGTTGTGCAAAGCATATTAAAACTAGTGGTCTCAAATTTCCTGGGATTAAGACTATGGGCTGGTGGTGATATCAAAAGGAGGAGCTGGAAATGTAGGTGTCATATATGAATGAGATTTGAAAGGCCATATCATCACAGATTACAGGAACAAGGAAAAAATAAAAGCAAAACATGCTAGATATAATTGGCAGGTTAGGACACATCTGTGGGAAGAGAAACAGAGTTAAGGTTTCAGGTAAAGGCCCTGCACCTGAACTGGATAGGAGACAAAAGAAGCTTGCTAAACTGCAGGGAGAATGTGAAAAGAAGGGATCCCCTTTGTTAGGACAAAACATAAGTGACCATGGGTTAAGCTATATTATTCAGTTAATCAGTGAATGGGAGCAGTTAGAGATGGAGGACACAAACAAAAGAAACCAGACCAAAAAAAAAGACAGTAAATTCTGCAGATCTGGAAATCTTGAGCAAGGCACACAAAACGCTGAAGGAACGCAATAGGTCAGCAGAATCTACGGACAGTTATTGTTATCCTGAAGACTGCAATGCAACAACAAAGTTTACAATATTTAATGAAAAAGGGCTGATTTAACAGAATTAGAACTATGGATTGTTGTCACAAAAATGACTGACACAGACATAGCATTTAGGCTTGAGACTGGTCCAGTGTTAAACTAATGAACCAAACTGAGTAGGTGGTTAGGTGGTCAGGAAACCACTGGACCTGAAATTATGAAGTGCAGCTAAGTATGAAAACTCATATAAGATGAAAACATTGAAGTAATTTGTATTGTCAGCTTGACAGTGAACTATCAAACAGGCTAAGACCTTGCCACTGGTAATTGTTGCAGGTTTCACTCCAAACCTGTCGGAAAGAGGCTGGCCAAAAAAAACATTCCTGGATCATGAGGAATGGATGAAGATTGATCATTACAGGAAGTGTTTGGAGATGTGAAGAAGTTTTCACAGATGAGCTAGGCTTGTTATAAGCAACTGAGGTAAAACCCATGTTGATTGCAATGCACCACAACACTGTGGTCCTAAATCAAAATTGGAGTTAGAAGGCTTTTCAGCGAGAAGATAGTTGAACTTGTAAAGTACTCTGAATAGGTAGCACTTATTACTTAGTCTTAAAGCATAATGGATCCTTCAGCTTGCTCTCTGTGTAAGAAATAGCTAGTTCGGCTATGAACAGCATGACCTGGACTTCTGAATTTTGCATATTTTGCATTGCTTTGTTCATGTGCTTATTAAATGTCTTTATTAACCAAAGTAATGTTATCAATATATAATCCCCACTTTCACCCAATCAGAGCTATTCCCTTTGCGTTAACTGTATTTCTCTTCCCACAAGTACTAACTGACTTGCTGCACATTTCCAGAATTTTCTGTTTTTCTTATGGATCCAGATAGGATTATGGAGGTTGTAAACTGACTGTTGATCCAGTCTCATTCCAGGAACAGTCTTACATTACTAGAGAGCTGCAGTTCATTAACTTCAATATAAATCACAGATATCAACAGCAAGATTTCAAAGAGCAATCTAACATATTTTTGACTACCAATATGCACAAGGATTTGTTCACATACAACTAACTACCTTTCAGAGTTTCATCGACACCTGCTATGTTTCAGAGAATGAAAGAGTTATCATTGTAGGGCATTTCCTGGGTTATTGTACAGTATATTGGATATTATTCTTATCAGTAAGACCATACAACCATAATATGCAGGAGCAGAATTAGACCATTTGGCCCATTGAGTCTGCTCCACCATTTCATGACAGAAATACGATGACAGAATATAGTATTAATGGTAAGACTCTTGATAGTGTGGAGGATCAGAGGGATCTTGAGGTCCGAGTCCATAGGACGCTCAAAGTAGCTGTGCAGGTTGACTCTGTGGTTAAAAAAGCACATGGTGCATTGGCCTTTATCAACTGTGGGATTGAGTTTAGGAACCGAGAGGTAATGTTGCAGCTATGTAGGACCCTGGTCAGACCCCACTTGGAGTACTATGCTTAGTTCTGGTCGCCTCACTACAGGAAGGATGTGGAAACCATAGAAAAGGTGCAGAGGAGATTTACAAGGATGTTGCCTGGATTGGAGAGCATGCCTTATGAGAATAGGTTGAGTGAACTCGGCCTTTTTTCCTTGGAGCAACAGAGGATGAGAGGTGACTTGATAGAGGTGTATAAGATGATGAGAGGCATTGATCGTGTGGATATTCAGTGGCTTTTCCCCAGGGCTGAAATGGCTACCATGAGAGGGCACAGTTTTAAGGTGCTTGGAAGGAGGTACAGAGGAGATGTCAGGGGTAAGTTTCTTATGCAGAGTAGTGAGCGCGTGGAATGGGCTGCCGGTGACGGTAGTGGAGACGGATACGATATGGTCATTTAAGGGACTCCTGGAAAGGTACATGGAGCTCAGAAAAATAGAGGGCTATGGGTTACCCAGGTAATTTCTAAGGTAAGGACATGTTCGGCACAGCTTTGTGGGCTGAAGGGCCTTATTGTGCTGTAGGTTTTCTATGTTTTATGTTCTATATTCATCATGGCTGATCCTTTTTGCCTCTTGGCCACAATCTTCTGCTTCTGTATCCCTTCATGGTCTGACCAACAAGAACCTAACAACCTCTACCTTAAATATGCATTAATACCTGGCCTCCACAGCTGCCTGTGGCAACAGATTTCACAGATTCACCACTCTGTAGCTAAAGAAATCTCTCTTCATTTCTATTCTGAAAGGATGCCCCTCTAGTCTGAAGCTGAGTCCTCTCCTACCATGGGAAGCATTCTCTCCCAATCCACTCTATCAAGGCCTATCAACATTCAATAGGTCTCAATTAGGTCACCCCTCATTCTTCTGAATTCTAGTGGATACAGGCCCAGAACCATCAAACACTCTTCATATGACAAGCTGTTCAATCTTGGAATCACTTTCATGAACCTCCTTTGAACCTTCTCCAATGTCAGCACATGCTTTCTTAGATAAGGGGCCCAAACCTGGTCACAATACTCCAAGTGAGTTCTCACCAGTGCTTTGTAAAGTCTCAACATTACATCCTTGCTTTTAACTTCTGTATGGTGCTAGCAGCTGAGAAAAAATGTACTCTCATCCAGATTATACCAGTGCCTAAGAAGAAAGCGTTAACCTTCCTCAGTGGCTATCATCCAGTAATACCTACATGCTCTGTAATGCAGTGTTTTGACAGGTTGATGATGAAACATATCATCTCCTGCCTGGGAAGCAACTTGGATCAACTCCAATTTGCCTACTGACAAAAGAGGTCCACAGCAGGTGACATTTCATTGGATCTTCACTCAACCCTGGAACATCTGGACGGTAAGGATGCTCTTTATCCACTAAGCTCAGCATTCAATGCAATCATCCTCTCAAGGCTAATCAATAAGCTTTGCGACCTTGGTCTCAGTACCTCCTCATGCAATTAGATGTTCGATTTCCTCCCTTGCAGACCACAGTCAGTTTAAATTGGCAACAACATCTCCTCCACAATGCTCATCAGCACAGGTGCACCACGAGGATGTGTACTCCCCCCCCCCATTGCTCGACTCGATTTATACTTATGACTGTGAGGCGAAGCACAACTCCAGTGCAATATGTAAGTTTGCTGATGACATCACTGTTGTTGGCTGAATCAAAGGTGGTCACTAATCTGCATATAGGAGGGGGACTGAAAATCAGCGCCACGACAACAACTTCTCACTCAATATCAGCAGGACCAAGAAGATGATTATAGACTTCAGGAAGAGGAAACTGGAGGTTCGTGAGCCAGTCCTCATCAGGGGAATCGGAGATGGTCAGCAATTTTAAATTCCTCAGTGTTATCATTTCAGAGGAAACGTCCTTGGCCCAGCATTCAAATGCAATTAATAAGGAAGCATGGCAGCACCTCTACTTCCTGAGAAGTTTGCGAAGATTTGGCATTGGATCTAAATCTTAGACAAACTTGTATAGCTGTGTGGTGGAGTGTATACTGATTGGTTGCATCACGGCCTGGCATGAAAACACCATTGCCCTTGAACAGGAAATCCTACAAAAGTAGTGGATATGGAGTAGTCCATCACGGATAAAGCCTTCCCCACCAATGAGCACATCTACATGGAGTGCTGTCGCAGTAAAGCAGCATACATCATCAGGAACCCCCACCGTCCAGGAATAGTAATTACCGTTCAATCATAGGTTCTTGAACCAGAGGGGATAATTTCACTTGCCCCATCACTGAGCTGTTCCCGCAACCTATGGACTCACTTTGAAGGACCCTTCATCTCATGTTCTCAATATTTATAGCTTATTTGTGTATTGTTATTGTTTTCTATTCTCTTTTGTATTTGCACAGTTATTTATCTTTTGCACATTGGTTGTTTGTCCATCCTGTTGGGTACGGTCTTTTATTGATTCTATTGTGTTTCGTGGATTTATTGTGTATGCCCACAAGAAAACAAATTTAAAGGCTGTATATGGTGGCATATATGTACTTTGATAATAAGTTTATTTTGAACTTTAATATGAAGGAGGTTTAGCCATCATGTTTGGAGTGCAGCTGCTCACTGGGTACATTAATGGGTTGTAACATCATCATTGAGCAGGTGACAAACCCCTGATATCCCTATTCAGTGCCACAACTGGTTTTCTAAGTTCCAGGTCAGCACAGTAGCATAACGGCTAGTGGAACACATTACAGTGTAAGTGACCTGTGTTTAACTCCCACCGCTGTGTGAAGGAGCTTGTATGCTCTCCCCATGACCGAGTAGGTTTCGGCTTGGTGCTCCAGTTTCCTCCCACATTCCAAAGACACATGAATTAGTAAGGATTAGTAAGTAGTGGGCATGCTAAGTTGGCACTGAATGCATGGCAACGCTTGTGGGTTTCCCACAGCACATCCTTGGATTGTGTTGGTCATTAATACAAACAATGGAGTTCCTGTTAGTTCTGATATTTTAATTTACTTGTGACAAATAAAATGAAACTTTAAGATTGTGAAAGTATATGAATTTCTTACTGTTTACAAAGCAGGGAAATGCCATGGAAATACAGATGGTGTCCAGTGCCGGAATCAAATGCTGATGAAGAGAAATTATTTGGCCTCTACCTGTGGGTGATGTGAAGATCAGATAGTGGACAGAAAAGCATCATATACCATCTCAAGCTCATGACGATGGTTTGAAAGGTTTGCCTCAAGAGAATTCATCAATCAATCAAATGCCTTTTATACTGCTGGCATTTAGGTCATCCATCTCTGTCTGTCCTTAACCATCTTTTTTGGGTCCCAGTTGTGGCTCAGGGTCCTCATTTCTGCCTCAATGGTATGGCACTAAGTTGTCTTTGGGCTCCTGCACACTCAGGAATCCAGTGAAGTGCTGCCTTGATGATGGAGTGGGCCTCTCTTCTCATCCCTTTCAGCCTGACCCTCATCAGCCTGCTTTTGATTGGTTTCCACTTCAGCAAGCACTTCTAACTTGCCAGTATCATACATGGTTCATACATTCCAAACAATTTTGGTCTTGATCTTGGCAATGCTTGGGGCTTCCCAGATTGTGCCAATAGCATCCTCTCGCTTTTCACTGCTGGCAGTCATGCAAATCCTAGGTGGAGATTCAGGAATGCCATTGCACACAGATGCAGGGTTCTTCATTGCTGTTTCTGTAACAATTATTTTTTGACCATTCAGGGTTGTTAGCCCTGAGCTGAACCTCCAAACCTGGAGGACCAGTGGACCATTCTTTGTCTGGGCTCTACCCTTTCACTTGTTTGGCATAGGTGACCATACCAAGAGTCAAAGCACAAGGCCCTGACTCCAGCCAACATACAGTAACTCTCTGGGTCACTGAGGCACGCAAGCCTCCAAACCTTATGACAACCATATAACCATATAACAATTACAGCAAGAAAACAGGCCATCTTGGCTCTTCTAGTCTGTGCTGAACTCTTACTCTCACCTAGTCCCACCGACCTGCACTCAGCCCATAACCCTCCATTCCTTTCCTCTCCATATAGCTATCCAATTTAACTTTAAGTGACAAGATCTAACCTGCCTAAACCACTTGTTCCACACAGCTACCACTCTCTGAGTAAAGAAGTTCCCCCTCGTGTTACCCCTAAACTTTTGCCCCTTAACTCTCAATTCATGTCCTCTTGTTTGAATCTCCCCCACTCTCAATGGAAAAAGCCTATCCACGTCAACTCTATCTATCCCCCTCATAATTTTAAATACCTCTATCAAGTCCCAAGATTGTGTCCTTCCTTTTCCAGAAATTAGAGTTCAGGAACTGCTGCAGCAACAGCTTCGGAGATGAGTGGGTCAGAGGAGACTTCTATTCCAAGTAAGGGAACTGAAAAATTGATTTACGTCAAGCAGAGATCATATATTCTTGTAAAGAGAGGAGATCATCAGAGTATTTGATAGATTTTGTTCAATAATGTTCAATTAATTTGAAGGTCACAAAGGGAAATGTATTTAATTGGTATAGTTTTGTATGTAAAAGGATGTGTTGATTTCTTCCACTAAAGCATGGGTCACATTGCCTTTTTGGACCTAATGTGGCGCTGCTTCATTTGCTCAACAGATGTCATTTTGGTTGGTCTCTGTTAGGGCTGTCCTCAGCAAGCCTGAAGAAAAATAAGTAAACTTTCTAAAGGACAAAAGTTAGCTTCTACCTTTTAAGATGTAACAAAGGTCAATCCTACTATATTAATTTTGAATACCAGAATACAATAACTTTTTTTTTGCTAACACTTTTAGGATGAGCCTTCATGCTGTGTGACTAGCACCACCCAAGTTCAATGGGAAACACTTAATGCTTACAGAAAGCAGGAGAGCATGTGTGTGTGGCATTATACAGATAGTGCCAGACAGTATGTTTGCCAATTAGCACTGGAAATAAATTTTACACCATATAAACAATAGTTCATAAATAAAGGAATCGTGTTGGTAATCATTCCGAAATGAACAAACATAAGCATAAGAAAATGAGTTGTAGATAAAAGCACAAGACATTGTTGATTCAATTCTTATGCCCATTGAAAGGGAAATTTGTAAAACACTGCCTTTTAATATAAACATTGGTATACAAAACCAAATGACATTTATAAAATCAGCTTCAGGTTTACATTATCGTAATAGCTTACTTGGCAGGCTGAATGGGAGGGACAATTGAAATTTCCCTGAAACATGCACAAAGTGCTGCTTCCAACCTTGAAATGGGTCGATGCATTTGTGATATTTTGTTAAACGTTTATTGCTTGGAAGGTGTGTAACATGATTCCTGATAGTAGGACAGTAGAGTATACATTCTTCCATAAAACCACATTTATTGAAACTTGGCAGAGAAACTGTTATTGCATGTCTGCAGGTGTTTAGTAATTGGATTAATCCAGAGCAGCAGGAATGTCTGTTGCCTAAGAATTGAGAAGTGTTGAGGAAAGACACATTAATTTCTGAGAGCAGCCTGGAATGTATGATGACAAGTCTGTTCACACACAGGACTACATCTAAGCAGTAAGTTTAAAGTTAACTGCTGAGAGCAATCACCTTCCAGAGAAAGTTTATCCAGATCTAAACACAATAACAGCAGCAGTATAAAGTAGAGGTAGTCTGCTTCAGTGCATGTTTTGATCATATTCCAAAAGCAACTCATGTAGCTTTAGACAAACTCTTCATATCATGTAGATCATGAATTCCCGACATCCAAGGTGTCTAATAAAAATTCCCTTTGCAAACATTTTAAGATTTCAAAAAAAGCAGCAGAAAGGATGTAGTACAGTTTAAGATCCTGGATCAAGGGCTTTCAGGATGGATTGATGGACTTTTAAAGACTATGTTCATTCCATTAGGTAGACTGTTACCATGGAGAGAAGCCAAGCGCAAGTGTTTGTGCTGAACAGATGAAAAGCTTGTGAACCCCATGAGATATTTTGTGTTCAGTGTCTATAAAAGTTTAAAATGCTGGTTTAATATGAGCTAATAACATGGAAATTAAATCAGTCTATAATAATATTGGCATATTTTAAAAGTGCGATTCATTCTATCAGACTGCTTGTGATGGACTAAGGCCAACATATGAGTTGATGCTGAAGATCTGAACTACATTACACATTTAGGGCTCATTAAAAATTTAATATCATTACAATGTAATTGTTGGTTTTTCAGAGTTTATTCAGAACTTAGAAGATTCTTCCTGGTAAACATATATCATACAGAAATTTGTCATTAAGTTTGCCAGGAACAGCTTCTTCCTCACTGCCATCCGATTTCTGAATGGATATTGAACCCATGATCATTACTTCATTACTTTTTTTATTTCTGTTTTTGCACTGCTTATTTAATGTAGCTTTTTAATATGTATGTGTGTGTGTGTATATATATATATATATACTTACTGTATTTCACAGTTTTTAAAATATATTTTATCATGTATGGCATTGTACTGCTGCTGCTAAGTTAACAAATTTCACAACATATGCCAGTGATATTAAATTTGATTGTGATTCTGTTTGTAAAATTGAAGAATGTTTGCCTATTCAAGTTTTTGGTTTCCATTTTTCATTCGGCTTAATTCTTTTCCTAATCTTTTGTGGTTTATCTGTAGCGGTTTTTTTTTTACACTTTTAAATATAATCTATTCCAGGCCTGCATACTCAATAAACATCTTGATGATGTTTTTGATGACCATAGCTACATTGCAAGCAAAACATTGACTGGAAAGCCTTCAAATAATTCATGGGAAAAATGCCTTAGCAAGTTTGCTTTCATACTTCATGCAGATTTGTAGTAGTAAAATAAATTATGTTTTTATAGTGGTCCCCAAATGCACTGCGAAACATGTGCTTCTTACTTTTTCCAGCCTAACAAACATCACAAGGATTGATAGAGCCCAGATGCCAGCTTTCAAATCCTTCTCCATACAACTTGTTTGATTCCACACCTTGGCAATATATATTTCACTGTCCTTTTAATGCTCTGGCAATCCTATCTTGTCCACTTTCTGACCTTTCTTGATATAAATACCTAATGTTACCAAAACGTGGCTGTTAACATACATCTGTCTGTATGATACAAACTATTGCGATGTGTGGGAAGTCCTGTTTCTAAAAGAAATTTAGTTAAAGAAACAAATCTGTTTCTTTGCTCAGCAAATTGCAGGTTTCACCAGCATATTTGATAAAACCACAAACTTTTTTACTCTGTTAAATTAAGTAAACATATGTAGTTAGACCTCAGAATTTTAACAGCCCACCTTCCCCAGGAGAAATGGCAGGTTCATGGAACTCATCTATTTTGTTCACAAGTTAAAGGTCCCATTCTAGATCTCAAGAGCTGCTTTCATCTTTCTGTGCAGCAAAAGCATTGCATCTATGATGCTATTGGATTTGCTGACTGCAATGTTCTAAACTCAAACAAAGAACTTAAGCTCTATCCGATATAAATAATCATGAGTACCATCAGTAAAGGGATATTAATTGTAACTACCCAATCTTCAAAGACTAGTTTACTTGCTTGTTTATTCTCCTTGGTGAGTTTGGCTGCCAGTACTACCATTTGAATGGTGGGTCTCCCCCCCCCCCCCACCAAGAAGATATTTCCTGCTAAAAAAAGTCATTTAAAACAGTCCATTTATTTTCAGTGATACGTTTTATTCCAAGCAACATTCTTAAAACACATTTAAAACTCACAGAGGATTTTGATCTTATTAAAAACTTCCAAATTACAAACCATTTCTGAAATACAAAGAATTTACAAACACGCGTAAAATTCCAATAAGCTAAAAAGACATGCCAATGATGAAGACGAACCAATGATCAGTCACATAAATCGAAGGCAGAGGAAAGGACTCTAATTCACCCTTTTTTTTTAATGCTTCTTGATATTCCTTACCCCATTCCTAAAAAGCCTGAACTGCTGTCTACATTTATACAATATCTTTGCCACTTGGGTGATTTTGGCACATACGTGAATTCTTACAGATACCTTTTATCACAAATGGTTGAAAGGCATCTTGGACACACAGATCCCAGGTACTCACAATTAATGCTGTGAAGCTAACTTCTCTGAGTACACAAGTCTTCTAACTTATTAATAGATCAGTTATTGATGTGCTAAATGATTGTGTCCATCTTGTCTGCAAGCTTCCTTGAACTAAACAACTTAGTCAACATTGTCTGTTTTGAAACAAGCAAAATTAAATAACCTATTGTCTTATACTGCTCTTCTTCAGCAATAAGACAGATGTTGTGACCCAATATGCTGGTTTGGGTAGACAATGCATCTCAAAGGTTCACTTATTATTGAAATATGTATGCAGTATAGAACTCTGAGATTCATCTTCTCCAGATAGCCACAGAACAAAGAAAATCATGGAAGTCATTCAAGGAGAAGCATAAAGTCCGCTGCCCCCGCACAAAAAAGAATTGCAGCACGATCATCAAACTCAAAACACCTCCCCCCCCAACAGAATGCAGCAAGAACATCGATCCCCAAATCCCACTCTCCCACACAAAAAGACTAACAAATGCAACACAAACATCAATCCCCAAACACCCTCCGCTCACACAAAAAAAACGAGCAAGAATGGACAAAACCATAGAGTATAAAAACCATAAGAATGAAAAAGTCCACAATCCATTGTCCAATCCATAAAGGCAGAACCTCAGTAACATCCACCAGCAGCATTGATAAAGAGAGACACCACTTGAAAGTGGAGTCGTACTCTCTGGCCACAGCGAGCCACCACACAGACTTCTTCTCCAGCAACAGAGAGATCCCACCAGCGATCAAAAGGAAGCCAGGTGGTGCTGAACACATGCCCACCTTCCTCATTCGCCTAGATGTTACAATCTTCCTCGTTGTTTTAATCGGCATTTAATGGACGCTTTAATTGACATAATGCAGTCGATCATTAGCTCTAAATTTCTTCACCTCAAGGGCGCTCGAGTTTGCTCTCGCTTCCCTGAAAATTAGAGATAGCAAAGCACAGGATCGCTCAATCAATCTCCAAACTGTAAGCAGGTTCTAACAGTTCCAAATGAAAAGCAAACATTAAATAAGTGAAATACCTAATTTTGTGGACTATCTGGAAGATGTTGACTGAGGGAAGGTTGTATGCAGGTGCCATCTTGACCAGAGATTGCAAAGCTGTGCTTTTAATTTCTAATTGATTACTACATTTCCATTCACATTAAGAACTGAAGACTGGCTCCTGTTTGCGACCAGCAGATAAATAAAAAATATTAGATGAAAGTTTATTTTATCCAAAACAACCCTTTGATCTCCAGAAGTGTCGGCTGCTTTTTTTAGAAAGCTAAGCTTGGCAAAAAAGAAGAGGCCCCGTGGAATACATTAGATTACTGGTCAATGCCCTAACCAAATAAAGGCAGAACAAAGACCTATTTTGCATTTATGTGCCTAATGGAGCAAGCTGTACCTTGGAAAGGAAATGATTACCTTTCTCTTGGAAAATATTTATTCTTCTTCAGGATCCCATGGTCTTTGAGTACACTTCTCACAGCCTCAGTAAAACAATCAGCATAATCAAAGACCTAAACCATCTCACACGTTCTCTTTTTTCCCCATTTCTCTTTAGGTAGAAGATACAAAACCCTGAAAGTCTGTACTACCTCTTGAATAGACATCTTGTATAATAAGTTGGATTCTTGACATCACTATCTACCTTATTATAACCTTGCATTTTATTGCGCTTTCTCTATAGCTGTTACACTTTGTCCTGCATTGTTATTGTTTTACCTTGTTTGACCTCAATACGCTTTGAAGTCATTTAAACGTATGAACAGTATGTAAGGCAAAGTTTTTCATCATATCTCAGTGTATGTGACAGTAATATACGAATTCCTTTTCTCAACTGGCTTCTGCTTCTGATTCCTATGAGTGCCTAAGAAAGAAAGAAAGAGAGTAGCGACTTACATGGATATATTTACATCCTGATAACTGATTACTGTTTGCCTCTGAAGGTACCGTTTGATCTAACACTCAAATTTCCTCTCCACTACACCCACTCTCCTTGCTTGATTGACCAAAGGGTGCTGTTAGCTCCCTACTCCTCAACCACCACCTAGCTGTTGTGAATATTATGGATTGTGGATAGTCAAAAGCTATAAGGGCATCAGAGCATGGTAGATGTTGCTAAGCTTTAGCAAATCCATGTCTCACTGTCACTCTTTCTTTCTACTTGCCTCTTCCCGTCCCTAAGTGCTTGTATATTTACAGAGCCCTTGGTTCTCCAAAGCACACTGAGATATTATCAGACTATTATTGACAAACTATCAATTTACTGTTTTACATCTGGATTTTTAAAATTTTGTACACCCTCACCTTAAATTTCTCAGTATTAACATAGAAACATGGAAACATAGACAACCTACAGTATAATACAGGCCCTTCAGCCCACAATGCTGTACCAGACATGTCCTTACCTTAGAACTACCTAGACTTACCCATAGTCCTCAATTTTTCTAAGCTCCATGTACCTTGTAGAAATTAAGAAATAATTTCCCTCAAGTCTTTGACCTTTGATGGGAATGGATACAGCATAACCACTGAAAACCAACCTGTAATCAAAAGAATTCAATGCTTTGACATGCTTTTAGTTTCTTTTCAACAATCAACTTATCTGATGGTTGATGTCAAATGCTGCCGTGCCAAGCAGGCCCAGACAATTTACACCAGGCCTTTCTTAAATGGAATCGGCAAGCTTGGTTCAAAGAGTTGCACTGCCTCTTCTTCCTCCATTATAAACTAAATCAAAAATGAGATAAAAGTCACTTGTTGAAAAAAGAAAATGAATTAAACAGTGAATTTCAGAAAAAGGCGATTGTTGTACTCTCCCAAAATTTCAACTTTTTTTCACTGGCTGAGTTCAAAAACTCATGAAATGCTGGATAAGACACTATAATTTAAGCAAACATTTTGTGGGAAGATTTCTCTTGTTCCATTTGTAAGAGGGTCATTAATATGTTTATGGGGAACACATTCTTCATTTCATGGAAATCATCCTAACTCATTAAAACAAAAAAAAATAAAAAGAATGTTTACAAAACAGAGAAAGGATTGACAATTTCACATCAGTACAAAACTTGAAGTGAAACCACACTAAGTTTTGAACAAGGGATAGTACTAAGCTTTTAATTAAAAAGTAGTAAGATTTGTTAGAGTCTTAATTTTTGACCACTCAGTTTGATGTTTATCTTCCAAATGCACTAGGAGAGGTGGGGCAGGTGGGTGATTCTTCTGTAGCAAATTGGCATTCTGACCCAGTATCCAGTTCAAATTCATGGGCTTGTTGCTACTCTGCATGTAACAAGTAAGGAGGCTGGTTTTAGTGGCCCATGTCATGGTCTTGGAAAATGGTGCCCACTTGTTTGCTGTGGCGTTCTTCTGTGGAGTTGATTATCCCAACCAATCCCAACCAATATGGGAACGACTGGGTATTAATGCTGGCACAAGTTCAAAGGGACACTACAAGCATGAGACTAGACCGCAGATACAACCTCAGCTCTCACTGCAGTGGCACATTGTTAGATGTCATGTTGGGAAGACTAAGATTTGTAGGCAACTATTTGCTCTGCTGACAACAGCAAGGCAGCATGGCAGAAGGTAGGCCCAAAAGAGACCGGGAGTTTAGTTTCTCATATATATATTGTAAAGCTAACAACCACAAGATTTACTAAAGTCTTTTTCTCACCCATGTCTATTTTGTGATGTGTTTATTACTCCAACATTTTACCATTCTGCGCGATTAACTATATAGCAGCACATTACTCATCATTGCAGCAAACTTTGAAGATGATGCACCCCCTCTGCCTACCCACTGCCACGCATCTCATTTATCAATCCAGTAAGATCATTCC
This sequence comes from Mobula birostris, assembly GCF_030028105.1. Classification (NCBI taxonomy): domain Eukaryota; kingdom Metazoa; phylum Chordata; class Chondrichthyes; order Myliobatiformes; family Myliobatidae; genus Mobula; species Mobula birostris. The sequence goes on along the minus strand of NC_092371.1, from coordinate 206,644,017 downwards.
ACCTTGTCTTTATACATGACCACGTGTTTCCTGCAGGGTTCTCATGAACAACTCTTCTTCAATCATCCAGTCAACATTTATCATTGGCCTCACCTACAGATCTTATTGTTCCCTGCTTGTAGATGTAATTTCAATTTTGCTTCCCCTTCCACAGATGCTGCCTGATCTGTGCAGTTTTTCCAACATTTTATGGCTTCATAACCTGATACGGAAATTTCAGCCATTCAGTCAAATCAGACCAGAAAAGTTAAAGATTCAGATCACTGGTGGGAGCAAAGTGCAGAAAGCCATGACAGCAATAGTAGCAGTTGGCTGCATGGGAGTGAGGATTTACTCAAAGCACTTCTACTTTTCACTGAAGCTCCACCTTGGTCAGAGTCTCACCTGTTTGTCGCCTCAGTGACCGAGTCTGGCTCTGTAGAGGAGCAGGCGGGACAGCTTACTCCAAGGCTCCAAAATGCAGAGGATGGCAGCTTGATGCATCTCAACAATCAGAACAGGGGGCTGGGCAGAGAGCCTCCACCTCTGCTAAATACACAAGGATTGGACCATGTAGGAGCATGAGGATAAAGCATTAATTAGAATTTAATAAGGCATTAACAGAGGAATTTGTAGATGGCTGTTTGCTAGCATGTTCTCGACAAAAATATTGCAAATGTTGGAATTTTGAAAGAAATTGAAAATGCTGGAAATGGAGTAGTAAGTCTGAAATGTTTCTGTCTCTTGAGATGCTGCCTGAGCTGTTGATTGCTTCCAGCATTTCTCTTTGTGTTAGAGTGTTAAGTTTCAGAGCTTTATACTCACGTAAAACATATTTGTTGACACTAGTTTTTCTGATTAAGAACATTTATGGTTAGCAACTAGCAAGTGGTTCTTTAATTTGCACTGAAAGATGTTGGCATAGAGTATTGGGGAACTGACAAATCAAGCAGGGCAGTTTGCATAACTGGTTAATATTGGTGGAAGGGAGGGAGGCATAAGGGGGATCCAATCTTATTGTCAGACGTGGATCCCTGTAGGTTTAATGAAATTCACAACAATAAAGTCATCTGCAGAATACGGGACTGAAACACACGCATCTCTACATTGACCATGCATCTTCTTCTGCTCACCCTTGTCTGAAGAGGTGCAATACCTGTGACACGTGCCTCCAACATTCAAGGTCACTCGCATTTTATTGGACAGTGAAAGGCTGTTGACTAATCTAGACGAGCCATTCCCTAAATATTGCCTTACATGGTGAGATTCCTTGATAAAAGCTGGTATCGTGTTAGACAGCTATTGGCTGTCATTTATATTGTCAACATGTTTTATATTGACAACTGTCTCCAAGCAGCCAGTCACCTAACACCTACCAGCTTTTGTTCCAGCCCTTCCCTCCACTTTTTTTTATGTTGGCTATCTTCACTCTATCTTTCACTCTTGATGAAGGGTCTTGACCCAAAACTTTGAAATGTTGATTTTCCTTCAAGGATGCTGCATGACTACTAGGTTCTTCCAGGATCTTGTGTGTCACTACAGATTCCAGCATCTGCATTCTTTCAGGTAACCAGACTGTAAACTATTTGGGAATGTGAATAGGTTGGATTGGGTTGAGTGACGAAGGGTGAAACCATGATGGCATCTGCCCACCTGAAGAGAGACTCTTCTTTTGTGGAAACAGACCAGTTGCCTAACATTTCCAATTCACAGCACTCCTGGGTGATGTAGAGTTGTCTTCATAGCCGTGTGAGTGCAGTGGATCACATCCTGTGCCATGGGTACCCAGCCTGACTCACAAACCCAAGAACACGTTCATTCTGATTGACCTCACTAGTAGAAGTGTTGACAAAAATGCCTGCTTTGCAAAACAAAACAAGTGTTGTTCAAACATAACTTATACCAAGATGTTCCCAAATGCTCCAGCAGGGCCAAAAAATAACCTATGGAAAGAAAACTCAGACTGGTGGCCATACTGACAACCACTGCTGAAGAAACCATGTGGTGTCTCGGGTTAGAGATCTTTTCATAATAGTCTGTTAATATAGGTGAAAGTAAATTTATCATCAAAGTACATGCATTGTGTGTTACCATATGGAATCCTGAGATTCATTTTCTTGAAGGCATGCTCAATAAATCCAATAAACATATTAAAATCAATGAAGGATCACACCCAACAGTGTGGACAACTAGTGTGCAGGTCAACAAACTGTGCAATTACAAAATAAATTAAAATAAATAATAATAAATAAATAACCAATACTTTTCAGGAGTATGAGATATAGATTCCTCGAAAGTGAGTCCATAGGTTGTGGGAACAATTCAGCGATGGAGCAGATGAAGCTGAGTGAAGGTATCCCCTCTGATTTTAGAGCCTGATGGTTAAGGGGTAATAAATGTTCATGGATCTGGTAATGTGAGCCCCTGAGGCTCCTGCACCTTCTTCCTGGTGGCAGCAGCCTGAGGAGAGCATGGCCAGAGTGGTAACTGAGGATGGATGTTGCTTTCCTGTGACAATGCCCCTTGCAGATGTGCTCAATGGTGAGGAGGGCTTTACCTGTGATGGACTAGGCCATATCCATTATTTTTTGTGGGATTTTCCGTTCAAGGACATTGGCATTTCTAACCAAACTGTGGTGCAACCAGTCAACAGACTCTCCACTACTCAGCTATAGAAGTTTGTCAAAGTTTTAGACATCATGCCAAATCTTTGCAAATTTCTAAAGAAGTAAATGGCGCTGCTGTGCTTGCTGTCTTCATAATTGTACTTATATGATGGGCCCAGTTCAGGTCCTCTGAAATGATAGCACTAAAGCATTTAAAGTTGTTGACCCTCTGATCCCCTAATGAGGACTGGCTCATGGACCTCCCGTTTCCTTCTCCTGAAGTCAATAATCAGCTCCTTGTTTTTACTGGCATTGATTAAGAGGTTGTTATTGTGGCACCAGTCACCCAGATTTCTACTCTCCCTCCCGCCTTTATGCAGATTCGTCATCACCTTTGATTTGGCCAATGACAGTGGTGCCATCAGCAAAATATAAATATTGCATTGGAGATCTGCTTAGCCACACAGTCATAATTGTAATGGTAGAGGAAGAGGCTAAGCACACAGTCTTGTGGTGCACCTGTGCCGGTGGAGATTGTGGAGGAGATGTTGTGGCCAATCCGAACTGACTGGGGACTGCAAGTGAGGAAATCAAACATCTAATTGCACAAGGAGGTATTGAGGCCAAGGTCTTGAAGCTTATTGATTAGTTTTGAGGGAATAGTAGTACTGAATGCTGATTTGCAGTCAATAAAAAGCATCCTGATGTATTCATCTTTGCTGTCCATATGTTCCAGGGCTGAGTGAAAAGTCAATGAAATAGCATCATCTGTGGACCTGTTGAGCCAGTGGACAAATTGGAGCAAATCCAAGTCACTTCTCAGGCAGAAGTTGATATGTTTCATGACCAACCTCTCCAAACACTTCATTACTATGGATGTAAGTGCTGCTGAATGATAGTTATTGAGACAGGTTACCATGTTCTTCTTAGGCACTGGTATAATTGAAGCCTTCTGCCACCATCTGGCAATGATGTCCGGCTCCTCCTTAAACACTGATCTTCAAAAGCAGTGAAGAAGCTCTGCAAATGCTACTACACTCTAGGTGTGCCATCCTTTGAATTGGACTTCTCTTCTGACCCCCTTCTGTCCTGGGCAGCTACAGTTATTCCTCGACTTGCCTATGTCCAGGCTATGGTTTTTCACTATAAAATCACCAATTATTTTGAGGTATGTGTCTTTAATTCAGAAAGTTGTTTATTGCTATAACTAAAGGTGTATTTTCTCTGTGCATTTAAAAAAAGCCTCAAACCAACAGAATTATGTTTTGGGTTAAAGGTACTTTGTCAGATCATTCACCTTTGATCTGAAATGTTAATTCTGTTTCTATTTCCACGGATGCAGCCTGAAAGTGCTGAGTGTTTCCAGCATTCTCTCTTTTCGTTTTGGATTTCCAGCATCTGCATGCAACTTTTTAATAAATTCCATCCTGATCCTATATTTTGTCCAGCCTTCATGATTGATAAGATATTTTCCAGACATACATTTATTTCCTGAATCAAGAGATACTGTAGCTACACAAGTTTATCAGGGATTTCCTCTTTCCCATTCCCGTGTTACTACAGAGCACACTGTAATATGGGCATCATATGCAGCAGAGAGCAGTGAACAAATGCATAACTTTTGGAATGTTGAGATAGGAGGGCAAAGTTCACAGAGTTAGCTCAAATCATCCTGCGAGCAAATAACTGAGTCCCTGTGAAGAAAGCCTTTCAGAGTCACTCAGGAAACAACTGTGGGACCACAATATTTATCACTGCTTTTGCCTGTCAACTCCTTAGCCTCTATCCAATGACACTGTGGTTTTGCCTTGAGGAGAAATTAAAGTAACTTCTGTCCTCTGCCTTTATTCGTGGTGATCTCCAGCAGCCTGGGAAAGCTATGTGCACTCTTAAAGCCCCAAACTTCTGTCAATCTTGCTGTTGGTGGTTAGTTAATAGATTGAAGCAAAAATTCTGATGAGACCTACAATGATAGCTGGGCAATTCCCAATTGGAGACTACAGCATTAAAATTATTTTTAATGTTTGGTAGGCCACAAACAGCTCTGAAGGTCATGAGTAGTTTGACAGCTGATAAGCCCCTGGAGAACCACATCGGCTGTCAAAGCCATTCTGTCAGCACAGCTGGGCAGATATTGAAAGAAATCTGGGCTGGCTTGTGCTATACTGAGCTTCACCAACATGCTGGGACCAGGATCTCAGTGGAAGAGCAGAACCAAGGCCTTGTTGAAAGAAGTAGCACAGCCCAGGGCATAAGCGACAGACAATCTTTGTCAGTACAAGGACTGCCCTGTTCAAATTAACAAACTACGTCACAGAAGGGGTATGGGAAGAGTAAGGGAAGGCTGTGGGAAAGTGGTTTAAGACCAAGGCTGGATCAGCAATGATGGTTATGAATGGTGCCACAGGTTTGAAGGAAGACTGGCTCACTTCCATTCCTTTTTCTTCTCTTCTGATCTTCTCAGCAAAATATGGGAGTTGACGGTTTGTCATTGGTGATTCTGGTAACCTATTAATCTAATCCCTATAATTTAGATCTTTAAATCCCGGCAACATCAGTGTCAATTTTCTTCGTACTCTTTCACGCTTATTGATATCTTACCTGTAAGTAGGTGACTAGATCTGCACAAAATACTCTATATAATACTCTATATTTGCCCTCATTAATGTGTTATACAACTTCAACATTACATCCCAACTCCTGTACTCAGTGCTTTCATTTCTAAAGGCCAATGATCCAAAAGCTCTCTTTATGGCCTTCTCTACCTGTAACGTAACCTTCAAGGAATTATGGATCAGTACTCGCAGGTCCCTTTGTTCTACCGCACACCTCAGTGCCTTACCATTCACTGTGTAGGACCTACCCTGGTTTGCACACCCCCCCCGCCCCAAAGAGAAACACCTCACACTTCTCTGTTTTAAATTCCATCTGCCAGTTTTCATCCCATTTTCCCAGTTAGTCCAAATCACTTTGCAAGTTTAGATAGCATTCCTCGTTGTCCACTTCACCGCCAATTCTGGTGTCATCTGCAAATTTGTTTGTCCAGTTTACCACAGTATTATCTAAGTCATTGATATACAAACATTTGTAGTTGATAAACAACAGTGGACCTAACACTGATCCCTGTGGTTTACCACTAGTTACAGGCTTTCAATCAGGGAGACCACCATCTTTCATGGATTCTACCACTAAGCCAGGGGTACCCAACATTTTTTATGCTATGGAACCTTACCTTTAACCAAAAAGTCCATGCACCCCTGGTTGGGAACCCTTACTATAGCCAATGTTGAATCCAGTTCGCTAATTCATCCTGAATGCCAAACGAGTTAACCTTCTGGACCTGTCTTCCATGAGGAACTTTGTCAAAGGTCATTTAAAGTTCACTGCTTTTCCTTCATAAACCTTTTTAGCAACCTCCTCAAAATTCGATGTAAGGTTGGTTAGATATGACTTGCCATACAAAGCCATGCTGACTATCTCTAATCAGGCCTTGTTTATCTAAATACCAATGTACTCATTGGCCACTTTATCAAGTGCACCATACACCTGCTCATAATCATGTGATACCAAGTCAATGCAAAAAAGCATGCAGACATAGTCAAGAGATTCAGTTGTTGTTCAGACCAAACATCAGAATGGGGAAGAAATGCAATCTAAATGACTTTGACCATGGAATGATTGTTGATGCCAGATGGGGTGATTTGAGCTCAGTATCAGAAATTGCTGATCTCCTGGGATTTTCACTCATAACAGTCTCTAGAGTTTATAGAGAACAGCATAAAAAACAAAAAAACACAGCCAGTGAGTGGCAGTCCTGTGGGCAAAAATATGCTGTTGATGAAAGATATCAGAGGAGAATAGCTAGACTGGTTCAAGTTAATAGGAAGGGGACAGTAACTCAGATAACCATGCATTACAACAGTGGTGTGTAGAAGAACACAGTATATCAAACCTTGAAGTAGATGGTCTACAGCAGGAGAAGACCATGACATACAGAAAAACACTCAGTGTCCACTTTATTTGCTACCTCCTGTAACTATTAAAATGGCCACTAAGTGGATACACTGTCCCTTATAATAACTTCCAATAATTCACCCCCAACTAGCATTAGGTTCACCAGTGTATAATTTCCCTTTCTTAAACAACGAACAATATTTGCTATCCTCCAGTCCTCCAGCACTTCAGCAGTAGCTAAGATCATTTTAAATGAGAGAAAATCCACAGATGCTGGAAATCCATGTAACACACACACAATACTGGAGGAACTCAGCAGGCCAGGCAGCATTTATGGAAACAACATTTTAGGCCGAGACCCTTCATCAGGACTCAATTTAAATATCTCTGCCAGAGCGCTTGCAATTTCTATACTAACCTCCCACAAAGTTCAAGGGGGCACATTGTCAGACCCTAGGAATTTATCCCACCTGATTTACCACAAGAGAACAAGCACTATCTCTTCTGTAATCTGGATATAGTGTATGACCTCACTACTTTTTACTTTTAGTCACATTGACTGTGTCTGTCTCCCACATAAATACAGATACAAAAGTTATTTAAGATCACTTCCATCTCTTTTAGCTCTAAGCAGAGATCACCACACTGATCTTCAAGAGGACCAATTTTGTCCCTTCCTATCATTTTACTCTTAACGTAGCTATGGAAGACCTTGGGATTCTGTTGCATCTTGTCTACCAGAGCAAACGTGTCTTCATTTAGCCATCCTGATTTCCCTGGCAAGTGTTCTCATCCATTTCTTATTCTCCTTAAGTGCCTCATTTGATCCTATCTGCCTATACTTGACATGCACTTCCTAAATTTTCTTTACCAGGACCTCAATATCCATCAGTAATTAAGGTTCCCTAAACCTGTTAGCTTTGCTATTTTATCTTTGAAGGTCTCTCAGTTGCCAAGCATCCCTTTTCAGTAAGTAACCTATACCAATCCATGCCTGCCAGCTCCCTTCTGATGCTATTAAATTTGGCCTTTCCCTAGTTTGGAATCTTAACCTGAAGATCACTCCTATTCTCCTCTATAATGATCTTGAAATTAATAGAATAATGATCACTAGATCTGAAGTGTTCCCCAGCACTCAATTCTGTCTCCTTCCCCATTTCAAGGGACTTTAGTTGGGAATTCTACATACTGATTAAGGAAATGTTCCTGAATATATTTGACAAAGTCTCTCATCCAGTCATTTTATAGTATTGGAGTCCCAAGTCAATATGTCAAAGTTAGAATCTACTTTATATTTATATATAATTATATACAAAGTTATATATCCTGCTATCTCCTGTTACTATTTATCAGTGAAGTCAAATTGTACTGTCAAAATAACCCCAGGCATGAACAGGAATGTAAGGAGTGCTGGGGAAAGGGAAGGAAACTCACTACTATCCAGTATAGATGGTGCAATAATTTATAGGCCTCGAGGAGTGTATTCTAATTGGAGACGAAGTAAGCAAAACGTCTTCATCCATTGGCGACCTTACTTAATTTCTGTAAGGGCATATCAGGTGGTGCCTTAGTAACATCAGCAGGACTTCAGTGGGCAGAACATCAGTGGCCCCAATAAAGTAGTAGGAAGGGGCTAGCCTTTTAGTCGACTTCCGCCAAAGATGTACACGAGGTTACCCATACTGCTTTGCAGGGCAACAATTTCCCTGCAGGAATTGAACTGATTTTAATGCAATTGACTGAGAGGCATGCTCAAATGTAAATAAACTGTTGAAGTTTCTCATATTAAAAGGTAATAACATATATAGCAAAATTATAAAACACTGCACATTTTTGACAGACTACCATATGCCCAGCACTGCCCATTTTTTTTTAAACTTTCAAACAATTGTGAAGAATAAAACTAGTTATCTCAACTTAAGCAGCTTTAGCATACTATAAATCTGCTGTGTGACCACAGCTTGACTAGTTTGGAGCATTTTCATCCATGGGCAATATTTTATCTTTTATTAGTTTGTAGCAATCTGTAAAATGTTAGGAAGCATGTGCCATAAAATGGATGAGATCTTCTACAAAATGATCACATATGTTGTTATTGAATATTTTAATGTGGGATGTTTAAAGCGTATATTCAACGGGTAGACTGAACAAAACGCAATCACAATGGAATGTTACTTTTTAATGATATTGATATTAAAAGCATGCTTAAGTGTGTACAGCAGAAAAAAAATATTAAAAAATGCAGCAATATTAAAATTCAGACATTGAAACAACATGCCTTAATTAAGGCAACAAATGTCTGAAATTGATCATAATGCTGGAAACCAGACGTGCACTTTGACTGTTAAGGAATTTGCTGGCACAAACAGCACTTCAGAATTAGAAATTGACTTTAGGAGGGAATATTAGGAACACAGTCATTAGAAGTAATTTGTGCTAGAAGGGAAGCACAATATTATGAACCCCTCCATTTTTTTTTAAAGTAACTTACTTTATCTTCCTCTTTAATCTTTCAGTGCTGATCTTTGAGTTTGAGGAAAACCTTGATTAATAAATTATCGTCCATAAATCTTATGATAACTATTATGGTCTTCAGAGAATTTTGATACCACATCTGGAAAAAGTAACCTTGTCCTTCTGTGCTCCTGCCTATAAAGTAGCATGCCACAGCCTTTACTGGTGTATGTTAGGAAATAAAATTATAAGAATTCTTCACATTCATCTGTGTAACTGCCAAAAACCATAATCACATTTGTTGACCAAGTTGAAAATAAACGAACAGTTTTACACAATCAAAGCCGAAGTGAATTTTCAAACTGCATTGGTTTTGCATTGCACTTTGCAATTGAGGACCATTCTTCAGAAACTTTCATTTTAATGTTAACCTGAAGTGAGTTTTTGATATGTAATGGATGAGATAAATGTACTCATGTGCCTATGTTTCAGATTCTACGTTTATTAACACCTCAGACCAACTTAAATCTCATTGATCAGCAAAGGGGGATATAATTTGGATAATGGAACAAATAAAGCTTAAGTAGGCAGATTATTTTAGACAATGTCAATAGGATGTTTTGAAGCAAATCGTGAGCTGGGGATCTTGATGCACCTACACATAAAAGATTTCCACCAATTTTGGAGTTATTCTGCCATCCTAACCACTCCTGACGTGCCTTCATCTTCTGCAAAGTCTCAGCAGCTTTTTCTACTCAAGCCAGGATTAAAACACAATTGTGGATTCTTTAACTTTATAGGAGTCCATTTTATGTCAATTTATGAAGCTCTATATAGCTCTTGTAGATGCCTTAGTCTTACAATTCCAGAAGCTAAATAAAACGATGGCAGGCAGGATTCCAGGAGGAAAAGTGGCTGAATGTCTGCCCCTCCCATAAACCTCTCAGTCCAGTTCCCACCATGCATGATAAGTTAACATTCCTCTTTCTATATTTCATCTACATTGGCCTCATGTCATTCCATTATCTCACATGGCGAAGGGAAAACAGTCATACAACAAACTGCAGTGAAATGAAGTCTTCCAGTATCAGAGAACATAGAAAGTCTGGAAACAAACTTTTGATAACCAATTTTAAATGTATATATTTTTCTGGTTTATTGTATCCTAGCATTTAATAATTTTTATTTTCTAAAATACATTGGGATAAATCAGAAGTGCTTTAAACATTGCTGATTAACATTTTAATGGACGTTTCAATAAAAAAGTACATGAGAATGTTTCAAGAAGTTGTTAAACAACGTTTTGTGCATTTTATTTCGAGCCAAATCTGTCCCTTGCAAATTCAAAACATTCAATGCATTGGTTTTCCACCATATGTTTGTAATAAGAATGGTTGATGAGTGAAAGGGAAGAATACCATTAGGGTTAGACATCCCCTGAAGATTTCTCTGCAGTTTGGTAATCACACATATTTCTCCTCTAATACATATAAATATTTATTATTTGGTCTGTGTTTTAGTTTTCATGTGACTTACTAGATTTGAGGTTGTCAGTGCATTTTAGTTATCTTGGTAAAGTCTATGTTTTTCTGACAGTGAGTCAAATGTGTGTCTTTTAACCTTATGTACTGTATGAGCACATAAGTTGTACTACTTCTCCATTTGTAAGTAATTTACTTTTAAACAGTAAATTAAAATTTTGATATTCATCTACAAAAATGTTTTCTGTTTGCAAATGTAGGTCAATGATAGTTTTGGGAATTTGTTTATCTATGTTATTTATAACCTGGTTGTATTGGCTTTCTTCTTGCTATGCCCATAGCTTTAGCTGTGTACTGGTTATTAAAAATTACTATGGAGGTATATGATCAGATTAAGATTTTTTAAAATGATTATTATTGCGCCAAGTTTCAAAGATAATTAATTATCCTCTCCCTTTCTTCTCCATAACAATGTATAATATTGGTCACATTTTCACCAGCAGCAATTGTATGCAAGCTTAAGGAGTTTGATTCAAGCAGCCATACGACTTCACTGAACACTTGCAGTTGATTAAGTAGAGATTAGCAGATACCTGGAAATAATTATATAGCTGTAAATGCATCAGGGGATTCAGATGATGTCATATATTAAAAAGTGAAACATGAACAGTTTATAATTGTCATTTGAATTCTGGGATTAAAATGGCTAAATTGAGATAGATCTAGAATATTTGTTAATTTTTAATAGTACATTATGCTGATCTTTTTTTCAGAAGTTTTATGTTTTTCATGTTCAGATTTTATGTTAATAGTGTTAGCAAAGGACCTGGCTATTAACACGTCCTGCAGGCTTGATATCAAATATAATCACATTAAATAATAGGGAAGTCTATGGTCATTAACCATGTCATTCCAAAGTGACAGAAGCGAAGGAGGCTCTGATAGCCTATTGATGTCATATACATCTGAAGAGATTTTATAGACATGAACAAAGAAACAGCAATTTATTTCTACTTTCTTAAAATGCAGGGTTTTTTTTGTTTTATTTCTAACTATGATATGATGAATAGAAAGACTATAAGACGTAAGAGCAGAATAATGGGGAGTCTCTGATGTTGTATCAAGGAGAAAGCTATTACTGTCATAGCCAACAACCTTGAAAACTACCTTAGATTTTTTAAAGAAAAACTTATGGTCCTTGTATATTATTGAGAGAACACATATATAATAATAAAGAGAGTACCAAACCTCTGGGGAGCAGGGAGCGGCTCCGGATAGAGTTAGTACCTTTGACGTCTAGCAGCTGCACTCTACCTAGTTAGGTGGGCAGGCATCGCTGGTCCTCATCCATCTCCTAAGTCTCTCATGTCTGCCTCCAAGTGGTACACGCCAATACACCGTTTCAGCTTGCAGGCTAAATGACGTGAGAGGTTGGTGTCACCACGGCGGCAATGGGAGTAGGACCTCATCAACGAAGTCACCGGCTAGGGTGGATGAGTTCCCCGAAGAACTACAACGGCCATGTGCTTGAGACCAGGGTGAGCCACCAAGTCAGAGGACATCAGCTGTGGTCTGGCCTGGAGAGGGATAGATGTTACCAGGCTTCACCAGCCCAAAGCAAACAAAAGTGCCCCTATGACCCATAGCAGGTTGTGGAATCTGAACTGACCAATGTCAACATCATATATAACATTATTCTAGTAATTTGATTAATTCCACTTATCATGAAGGGTTAGCTGAGGCTAAGGAACGTAGTAAAATATATAACTCCATTGATGTTACATCTGCCGCATTAAAGATGCATCTTAAACTTTAACCACAGGCCAGTTATGTATGCTTGTTATTTGAAAATATACCATCAAAGAAGTTAATGGAACTGGATTTTTAAAGCAGAATGTAAGATGCAGACCCTGCATTTAGGAGTCTTATTCCAGGTCAAATATCTTCATGGTAGGAATGGTACTTCCACAACAAAGGATTTCACTTGATTATGATCATTGAGAAAAATTTGCAAGATCTTGTTGAAAATTGTCAGCAGCTAATTCTGACCTTTTATTCATAGGTAACAGCACCAATAGTTTTAAAATTTTTTTTAAGGGGATGCATTTTCTTAGCAATGTGATTTTTGATGTTTTACACATTCATTTACCTTCTATTAATATTACTCTGTGCTGCTTTTATCTTTTTGTGTTCTTCATTTGGTCTTTTATCCTTTCCTGCCGTTGAAATTCTGCCCAACCCAATACCTTTCACACCTTCAACAGACTTATATGCGTTTTCTCAATAATTTGGCTCTCAAACAGAATCACTGGGCATTAACTGGAAAACTAAGTACAATTCTTAATGAATGTGCCTGAGGTAAAGCAAGTAACATATCTGGAACATTTTTCAGAGAAGAGTGAAATGCATTCAGCTGCCATTAAATTAATCAGAGATTCATCTGTACTGGAAATCAAACAACCTGAGTATGTTTATTCTCAGCATTATCAAGATTTTAATAAGGGGAAAAGATACCTTCACAGATCTTTTATCCTTGACATAAACTGTCACTTTTATTTCCATCAATGTTCAATCATCATTTTCTTTTTTTTGCACAACTTGTAACATTGTCCATTCTGGTTTCACAGATGGGTGTTGCTCTTCCTAAAGGGGGGATTGATGAGGTTAGAAGAAAGGGGGCACAAGGAAAGAATAGGTAACTTTTATTCAGAGCCTTTAATTAAAGTGAAGAATGGGGAAGCTGGGGGCGAATTCTCTGAATGAAAGGGGGCTCAACAGTTAAAACGTATTGGTAATATCTACACTCAAGTGAAGAACTTTCCTTAAAAATTTCCATTTCTTTGAAGTATCTGTTCATAAGCCGAGATATTTACAGCTAAAACTTCATAGAACAGGCCTGTATGTTTCCCTGATATCACACATAACATCATATCTAAGTTTATCTGCTGTGGGAATCTGTTAAATTAATCAGGGCTTCTCTTCTTAGGCGGCCCCTCAAGATCGAGAATGACTTGCTTCTGCTCTGGGTGTTATGGAGTGGCTAATGAGGCTATTATAGGAACCACAGAGTCTTACATGGACGGGCCAGGTGGTGGATCATGGGCAGATGAATTTGAGGTGGTCTGCTCCCTCCATTGCTATGGTGCTCCCCAATGCATTCCCTCAATGCCATTTCACTGCTTCTTTCAGTTTGAGTAGTAATGAATTAGACACTCCCAACAGTCAATGGGGCTGCATTTCCCCATGGAGATTTTGCACACATTGCTGAATCTATTTCATTTTCCTTTCTTGTAATCTTTTTCCTATGACAGAACTTGCATAGCGTACCTCTTTCAGGATTCTGGTATGAGGCATGTGATTGTTCTCCCCAGTGGGGCTGATTGACTATAACTGTTGGTTCGGTTGACCTGAGAGAGGACTGTCATGCATTTTAGCTAAAGCTACCAACATTAACTTTCAAAAGGGATTAACTTCTCTGTCTAAAGCGCTGGTATCTTTGTCCAGTAAACCAGGAAAGAAATCACTGACACCGTTTTTATTTTTTGCTCTCAAAATTAAAGCGGCAGATTTCCTGATGTGAATTGGCCTCTCCTTGATCCTTTCCCACCACTCCTCCTCCTAACACCACTCACCGCACCCCCAAGTGGCATCCTAGCAATGCATAATCGGCAGGTTAGTCAGGGAAATGAAAATCACAGATGTTGTCCAAACCAGCTGCAACTGCAAGTGAGGCATTTTGGAGCAGAAATATTACTGAAAGTGTGAGTAATGAGTTGTGCATCTGGGAATAACTTTTAGTAGCTTTCTTATGTTTAAATATAGACTCCACGTACTATTGTGAGGTCACTGGGGTGTTTGCCCCTCACCCTACCATGAGAAGCATTGATCAACTTGAATGAGGTTTCCAGCGATTACAATGTGTGCCATTGCTGTGTTGAAGAAGGAAGAAGAGCTGTAAGGGATGATAGGGCAGCACTTGCAATACAAGCTACCTTCAACCATGTACCATTAATCAAGGAGATGATGGCTTTGTGGTCAACTTTGTGCATAATGCAAAGATAAGTGGAGGGGCAGGTAGCGTTGTGGAAACTGAAGGACATACAAGTTGAGAGAATGGACTAAGGATATGGAGTAGTATGGTTATGCATTTTGGTAAAGGGGTTAAAGGCATACACTGTTTTCAAAATGGGGAGCTTCAGTATAAAATCATTGCAGGATTCCCTAAGGGTTAACTTGCAGGTTGAACCAGGAATAGCACAAGTGCAATATTAGCACCAATTTCAAGGGGACTAGAATCGAAAAGCAAGAATGTAAATCTGACGTTTTATAAGGCATGGGTCAAACCACATATGGAGTATTGTGAGCAGTTTTGGGTCCCATATCTAAGGAAGGACGTGCTGGTATAGCAGAGGGTCCAGAGGAGGTTTACAAGAATAACCCAGGGATGAAAGTATTAATGTATGTGGTTTTGCTGGCTCCTGGACTGTACTTGTTTAGAAGAATGTTGAAAGCTCTGGATAGAGTGGACAGTGAGAGGGGAGTGTAGGACCAGAAGGCTTGGCCTCAGAATAGAAAAACACCTATTTAGAATTTCTTTAGCCAGAGTATGGTGAATCTGGGGATTTCATCGCCACAGACAGTCATGGAGGCCAAGTCACTGGGTATATTCAAAGTGGAGGTTGATTGTTTCATGCTCCAATGGGGTCAAGGGTTATGGGGTGAAGGTAGGAAAAAATGGCTGAGAGGGAAAAATGAGTCAGCCATGATCAAATATAAAATGGCAGAGCAGACTCTATGGACTAAATAGCCTATTCCCGATCCTACAGTATGTCATATAGTCTTATGGAATGTTGTTCAGCAATTCAATGGATCATTATATCATTATGGAATAGAACTTGACACCATGACATCTAAAACTTTGGAAAAGTGGTAGGTTTTAAGAAACATTGTCCACGTGCAGGCAGAAGAGACTTAGTTTAATTTGATGCCACACACATAAAAGTTGCTGGTGAACGCAGCAGGCCAGGCAGCATCTCTAGGAAGAGGTACAGTCGACGTTTCGGGCCGAGATCCTTCGTCAGGTCTAACTGAAAGAAGAGCTAGTAAGAGATTTGAAAGTGGGGTCGGGGAGGGGGAGATCCAAAATGATAGGAGAAGACAGGAGGGAGAGGGATGGAGCCAAGAGCTGGACAGTTGATAGACAATAGGGATATGAGAGGATCATGGGACAGGAGGCCTAGGGAGAAAGAAAAGGAAGAGGGAGGAAAGCCCAGAGGATGGGTAAGGGGTATACTGAGAGGGACAGAGGAAGAAAAAGGAGAGAGAGAAAGAATGTGTGTATATAAATAAATAACGGATGGGATACGAGGGGGAGGTGGGGCATTAGCGGAAGTTTGAGAAGTAAATGTTCATGCCATCAGGTTGGAGGCTACCCAGACGGAATATAACATTGACTTTTGTCAATCAACTTTCCAGCTCTTGGCTCCATCCTTCCCCCTCCTGTCTTCTCCTATCATTTCGGATCTTCCCCTCCCCGACCCTACTTTCAAATCTCTTACTAGCTCTTCTTTCAGTTAGTACTGATGAAGGGTCTCGGCCCGAAACATCGACTGTACCTCTACCTAGAGATGCTGCCTGGCCTGCTGCGTTCACCAACAACTTTGATGTGTGTTGCTTGAAATTCCAGCATCTGCAGATTTCCTCATATTTGCGTAGTTTAATTTGACATTGTGTTCTGCACAGAAGGGCCAGTTCCAGTGCTGCACTCTTCTAGTTTCTATGTAGTTTCACAAAACTATACAAGCCACATTTTCCTCATTAATCAAATCTGTCATGTCCTTACAAGTCTCTATCAGCTTTGTGAATCATGATCACCTTTTCCAACAAGCCTGCTTTCTGCTTCTACTTATTTTCTTCAACTGGAGATTTTACAACTTTCCCAGGTACAGTTGTTAAACAAACTGGCCTCAAGTTTTCATTTTGAAGACAATTACTATAAGAAAACACTTTCACCCTTATATCAGAATCAGAATCAGGTTTTTTATCACAGATGTCACAAAATTTGTTGTTTTGTGGCAGCAGTAGAATGCAATGTATAAAAATTACTATAAGTTATACATATAAATAAATAGTACAAAAGATGGGTTTATGGGCCATTCAGAAAACTGGTGGTGGAAGGGAAGAACCTGTTCCTAAAACACTGAGCATGGGTCAATGATGTATGCCATTTTTTTGAGGCACCACCTCTGAAGATGTCCTTGATGGTGAGGAGGGTTGTTCCTGTCAGGGACAGTTTGAATTTACAACCATGGGCAGCCTCTTCCACACAAGGCAGT
Source organism: Mobula birostris (assembly GCF_030028105.1). Taxonomy (NCBI): domain Eukaryota; kingdom Metazoa; phylum Chordata; class Chondrichthyes; order Myliobatiformes; family Myliobatidae; genus Mobula; species Mobula birostris. The sequence continues at coordinate 206,627,208 of NC_092371.1, read as the reverse complement.
GATGCAGCCATTCAGAATGCTGCTCTCCACAATACATCTCTTCAACATAGTGCCAGCCACATGACTCATGGAGATGACCTGCAGACAGTTCATGAATCTACTTCTCTTAAATATACCTTTGCTACTCAAATGAGTGTGATTAGAGCCTGTCGTTTATATTTTGATAATGTGTTTTTGGGCCGACTGAGCGATCAGATGCTTTTTCTGTCTCTGAGAGAACTAGGCGTGTTTGAGAATGGAGTTACCGGCCTAATGGTGCAGCATGAAACCATGCTTGGCTCCATTACTCAACGATCTCACCAATTAGAGCATCAAGCAAGATTGGAATCAACAAGGACAGAGCAGAAGACAAGCGGGTATTCAGTGCTGCCTACCTGCATTTAACAGGTCTCCCTCGCCCTCTCTCTCTCTTGCTCACTACTGCTGGGGGAAGGTGTGGGAGTCTTGGATCTTGGGCAGGGTTTAATCAATGTGGTTTGTGGACTGGATTTGAGGACTCTGCAGTTCATGTTATATGTGTTTCTGTTTTCTGGTTACATTTTTTTTTGCTATTTCGCACAATTTTTATCAGGGCACTTCAACACCCACTGGGTCTGCGGTCTGCAGTTAATGAATGACGGTGCAAAATTGAACTGAACTGAGCTACACTGAACATTTCTAGACTGTTTCAAGGATTTTGCAGTTTGATGATTAATAGTCTGTGTTCTATTTGCCTGTTTTTAGCCACTTGCATGTTTTTTTTTGTTCATTGTGTGTTTGATACTCTCTTTGAACAGGTTCCATGTGGTTTCTTTGTTTTGTGGCTACCTGTGGGAAGATGCCTCTCAGAGTTGTATACTACATACATACTTTGATAATAAATGTACTTTGAATCTTCGTACCGGTAGAAATTTGCGATGGTCTCTGGTGGCATACTAAATCTTCTCTAACTCCTAATGAAGAGGAGTACTGGCATCCCTTCTTAATAATTGTATCAATGGCTTTGGTCCAAGATAGATCCTTTGAATGTTGATACACAGAAACCTGAAGCTGCTCACCCTTTCTGACACTGATGCCTCAATAAGGATAGGAATGTTCTCCTGACTTCCCCTTTCCAAAACCCACAATCATTTCCTTGGTCTTGCTGATGTTGAGTGTGATTACACACTCAAACGGTCATTCGATCTCACTCCTGTATGCTTCTTCATTGTCATCTGAGATTCTGCCAACAGTAGTGTCATTGGCAAATTTGCAAGTGGTGTTTGAGCTGTGCCTAGCCACATGGTCGTGAGTATAGACAACGAGGAGCAGTGCATAAAGCACACATCCTTGAGGTGTACCTGTGTTGATTGTTAGTGAGAAGGATCATCGAGATAGAGATCACAGAGCAGCCAGATGCTGTACTGATTTTGAATTGAATTGATTTGACTAAATTATTAACATATAGGTGAGGAGTAAAAATCTTTACGTTACATCTCCGTCTAAATGTGTCATGTGCAATTTATAGTCATTTATAATAGATAGTATATACAACAGGATAGTCAATATAACTTAGAAATACTGTTATGTCAGCATGAATTAAGCAGTCAGATGGTCTGATGGAAGAAGCTGTCTCCAAGCCTGTTGGTCCTGACTTCTATGTTGTGGTACTGTTTCCCAGAGAGTTGCAGCTAGCACAGTTTGTGGTTGGGGTGACTCAGGTCTACAATAATCCTTCAGGCTCTTTTTACACACCTGTCTTTATAAACATCCTGTATAGTTGGAAGTTCACATCTACAGATGCGCTGGGCTGTCCACACCACACTCTGCAGAGTCCTGTGATTGAATACCAGGCAGTGATGTAGCCAGTCAGTAGGCTGTCAATACTGCCCCTATAGAAAGCTCTTAGGATTTGGGGGCCCACATCAAACTTCTTCAACCATCTGATGTGAAAGAGGCTCTGTTGTAACTTTTTCACCATGCAGCTTGTATGTACAGACCATGTGAGATCCTCAGTGATGTTTACACCAAGGAACATAAAGCTGTTCATCCTGAGTCCTGATGAAGGGTTCCGGCCTGAAACGTTGACTCATCGTTTCCACGGATGCTGCCTGACCTGCTGAGTTCCTCCAGCGTGTTGTGAGTGTTGCCTTGACCCCAGCATCTGCAGATTATTTTGTGTTTACTGTTCATCCTCAACCCCAGATCCATTGATATCAATAGGAGCTAGCCTGTCTCCATTCCTCCTGTAGTACACAACCAGCTCCTTTGATTTCGTGATATTGAGGGAGAGGTTATTTTCTTGACACCACTGTGTCAGGGTAAATCACACAGGCATATGTTTCAAATATTGTGAGACAGCAACATGACCTGGCATGCTTCTGTCCACCATCTGGGGTTCACTCTCACAGTCTTGACTTTAGACCAAGAAACCCCTCCTAGTAAGCGTTGATTTTAGTTCTCTTAAATTCATGGTTCTTCCCAGTGGGCCCTTTGTGGTTTATGCATCACTTTTATTTGGATATCCCTTGAGACATCTAAAGACAGTATAAGAAACTGAATTACTTCTGAACTTCCATGCAGTCCAAGAGGGATCATTAAGAACATGTTTCTTCTTTAGGTCTGGCAGCATGTTCGGTTCAATGGGTTGATGGACATAGTATTATGAACAAAAAAAAAATTGGAAAATGAATAACATTTTGATTCAGTTGTTAACCTTATCTCATGACTGAGTAAAATTCTTTTTTGGAGGAATTAGGATCTACACTCTCTGGAAAAGAATTGGAGTGAAAGCCAGTGGAGCAGTTCTGGGGTAGCAGGCTGCATCAAGCTGGATTTCTGGCAAATGCCAATAGATGCTACAATCCTAGGTTTATAAAATTCTGATAGGTAAATATGGCAAGGAAAATTGAGCAAAGGCAGTTGTGCAGAAATGGAGCTGAGGAGGAAACCAACAAACTAAGGAAAAAGAAAACGTCCTGCTACAGGTACCTTTCAAACCTACTGATGCTCAAGAATACTTTTGAAGAACACTCACTGGCCATTTCATTATGTTCTCCTGTACTGCTGCTTGTTAATGCAAATATATAATCAGGCAATCATGTGGCAGAAACTCAAGGCACAAAAACATGCAGACATGGTCTTTGACCAGTGGCCAATCCAGTTGTCAAGTTTTAAGAGGAGGGGACCTCAATCAGGTTCACTACCATTGTTTGAGTGGACAGAAACAGAGTGGAGATCTTGAGGCTTTAGTTCTTTGAGGCTTCTGTGAAGAGAGACTTCAGTCAGAGAAAGCAAAAGAAAAGAAAAGCTAAAGTTTTTTTCCTTCCCTTATTTATATCTGCTCCTTCATTTTACCCTCGACCTTCACAAGCCTTACAGGGCCTGCTGCAGTGAAATAACTTCACAGCATGATACAGACACCATCATGATTCACGGTAGGGATGGTGTGTTTTTGATAATGTGAGGTGTTTGGCTTACACCAAACGGCATTTGGTCAGATGGCCAAAAAGCTCAATTTTAATTTCATCAGACCATAGAACTTTCTTCCAGCTGACTTCAGAATCTCCCACATAACTCCTGCCCAACTCAGCCGAGATTTCATGAGCATTTTTTTTTTGAACGGTGGCTTTCTCTTTGGCACTCTCCCATAAAGCTGCGACTGGTGAAGCACCTGGCCAACAGTTATGTGCATAATCTCTTCATCTCAGAATATTAAGGCTGAGAGGAAAATAGGATCAGCCATGATGAAATGGCGAAGCAGACTTGATGGTCCAAATAGCCTAAATCTGCTCCTATATCTTAAGGTTTTATGATCAAAAGGTTCACTGTTGTTCAGACTAGGTATCAAAATGGGGAAGAATTATGATCTAAGAGGAATGATTGAATGAGTAGCTCAGATGTTGCTATTCTGCTGGCATTTTCACATTTAACAGTCTCTCAAGCTTAGGCCATAAGACCAATTTATAAATAGTGACGCAAAAAACAAAATAGTGGATTCTGTTTAATTGGGAAACATCAAGACCAGTACTTTTTGACCTAATTAAGTGGCTGCCCTAGTTAGCTGAAGTTTCATGGAAACATTCTAGTTAAGAAGTATAAAAAAAGTCAAACTAAGCAACCAGTTATGTATTCAAATGAAATACAGAACAGGTTAGAGCACTACCAATAGTACTGAAGTATTATAAAATGTTGTATTTGTTCCTATTACTTATTAACAGAGGAATTCATCAAATATATGCTATCATGTTCTTTTGATTGACTGTAAATGAACAAAATCAGTGCAGAGTAGTGCAGATAATGGACCGCCTTCATACTATGCTATCAACAATTACATTCCTCCAAATCTTCATTTTCTTTGTAACATTCAAGATGATTGTTGCTATCTTTGAATTTTTCATTTGTCCTAACATGAAGTAATTAAGTCAATTCATTTTCACCTCCAGCCATTTCTGACATCTGCAAGCCTGAATGCTTGAAACCATAGTGAACAAAACTGTTCCGAATTGTCTTACAGCTTATTTTTCGCCAACCATCAGTGACAAACATCACTGCTTTTTGAACACAAACATATGAAACTGATGCTATTTAATGGTTTAGCATCTAATGGCCACACAAGTGCACATGGCATACTGGTTAGAATCTGTCTCTTGACCCAATTATATGGCATAGTGTCCCAAGTAAACATGAAATCCTGGCAATTTTCTTGCTCAGCTTTTATTCTCTGAGAGTTGTCCCAAAATAAGTGGCTACACTGATTAACTGATGACCTAATTAACCAGAATCCACTGTACATCCTGCCTGCAGCAGTTCAGTGGGATAAAACCCCTTGTTAATAAGAGACGCCAGAGAATAATGGCCAGACTGATTCAAGTTGACAGGAAGGCGACAGTAACTCAAATAATCACATGTTACAGCAGTGATGTGCAGAAGACTATATCTGAATGAGCAAGATATTTAAGCCTGAAGTGGATTGACTACAGCAGCAGAAGACTATGAACATACACTCAGTGACCGCTTTATTAAGTACAGAAGGTACCTAATTACGTTGCCAATAAATATATAGATGCTGTTGGTAATGTTGGATTCTCGAAAACATACGTTCCTGACAAGTGTCCGCAGGCAATAATATTGTAGCCGATTACCTGATGATATTCCTTTTCACCACATGTCTTGAGAAATTTAAAAAATAGTCAAGATAGTGTGGATAATTGTTCTGCTACTCTTTGAAACGATCACATGGGATTTTTCACATCTAACAAGGTCCAAATGAACAGGAGTTCAAAGTGAGGAATATTCATCATGATCTAATGCTCTTGCGACAAATCTATCTCATCTCTCCAATACACACAAATTGCTGCGGGAGCTCAGCAGCCAGGTGACCTCTACGGAAAAGAGTAAACAGTCGACGTTTCGAGCTGAGACCATTCAACAGGTCTCATATTTTGACAAGTTTCAATCATCTTCAGGTTGTGTATTCACACATTGAGCCTTGCAGCTTTGTAAACAGATATCATGGGCACTGAGCACTCGCCCAGATGGCAAACTGTTATCAACTATGAACTTGTAATGGTGTTTTTGACCTGAAATGTTAAGTATTTATCTTCCTACAGATACTGCTTGACCTGCTGAGTGTTTCCAGCAATTTCTGTTTATAAGTTTAGATTTCCAGTATCTGCATTTTTGTTTATTTCATTTTTATGCATTGTTAATGCCCGAATTGTCCAAAAGCATTGAGTGAAGAATTTTCCACACTGAGAATACAAACTCCTAATACCACATGATATAGAATTAAACCAAATGTGAGGGCTAAAATTGAAAAGTGGTTAACATTTTTTTCAAGTTTTATCATAAATATAAATAAACATAACTCAAATCGCAGTTTGCTTCAATGGATCGCATCACAAAATTAATCATATACAGAATTTAATCTTTTGCAGTTAATAATAGCCATTGAATTCTTCAATGCATATCAATTATGCAAGAATATATCAAACAACACCCTGCTGACATGCTGTCTGGCAAGCAATTTGCTGAAGAAGGAGAAAACTATATTTTCCTAAAAACAACATTTTCCCAGGTCAAACCATCTTTTAAGTCAGAGCATTCTGCTTAAAACTGTTGTTTATAACATCCCTTCAAACAAGCCTTAGAAACCAAAATCTTGGAATGCACAGTTGGTAAAACTAAGTGTATGCAATAGTTTCAATGATTGCATTCTCCTGACAGAACAATCAAAATGAGGGTTTACAACCCACAAGTGATGAAATCCACAATCAAGTTTTTCTTTATCAATCACTATCAAACAATTTGCTAAGCTCTTAGCTGTTCCTCTGCAAACTTTGGAGCAACCATATTTTTGCTGTTGAAGGAGAGAACTGCTTTTAATTGAAGCGCATGCATACTGCTTAATTCTATTTTGAGATAATGGGGTACATGATTCATACCACATGCTGCAAGGACAATGAATCCAGCAACATCATCCATTTTGTGTAGTTCAATTCTGAGACAACGCAGCAAAACTGAAAATGGGAGAGATGCTAAATTTAGACCCCATTTGTTCCTTCAGGTGATTTAAAAATATTTTTATGGTGTTTTTTTTAAATGAAGAATAGGGGAAAACTCTTGGATGTGCTTGCCAAGAAGTTACCTTCAGCCAAAAATCACTAAAATTCCAGACTGTCAGACCACTAACAGATTTGTGAATGTGATAGTTTGCTAGAGGCTATTTCTTTTTGTACTAAAATCAATCAAAATTAAAATCAAGGGTGAAGTGTAATGAGGGCTGATCCAACATAGCCCACTTTACACAGTTACCCAAATCAGAATTGCCTATGAAAGGCCGGCTAATGCAAATTAGTAACCAGTTATCTCTTTGCATCTGAACATGTTCTAACTACACAAAGATAGGGAGGGCACCATCAGTACTCCAGTCAGACTGGCTTTTCCTACCAGGGGAGAGGACTCTGGAACCTAAAAGCAAATGAATGCAACCACTTTTAAAATCACTTCAGCAGTGTTTAAAATTCAAAGAACTGTTTAAGACATTCTTAAAAGTAATGTTCAAGTTAACAATATAATAAAATGACAAGCACATCTATGTGTGAGGAATACATTTGGAATTCCACTGGGGCTTTTGATCTTCCTGCAAAGAATTGATAAACAGAACATATTAAATGTGAAAAGATCATTGGAAAGACTTATATTATGAATAGTTTTATACTTTAGATTTAAACAAAAGTATGTAAATACACTAAAATATACTAAAATTATTTCAGAAGATGTTACCATTTGAGGATTTTCAATAATTGGATAAAACATAAGCAGTTCAGTCTCTTTCTTTCAGGATTTGGGAGTGCTGTAAGCTTAGGAAAGTTATTATTAGTTACCTGTGGAGAAGATATCGTCTGTTGTGGGAAGTCTATGAACAAAAGGTAATTTCTTACAACCCAAGAACAAACTGGGAGAAATAATTTTATTTTGGGTATTTAGAACATAAAATACAACTTAATGTAGGTTGAAGCAAATACTATAAGGGGATGCATTGCATCTTCATGTTTGAGAAAGGGTTAAAAGGTTATAATCAAACAACTGAATTAGAATTGGAGAAAATTCAAGTGGTAAAAAGCACCAACAGTGACCTATTGACTAAACTGCTTGATTCTGTGGTATAGTTCTATACTAAAGATGTATGTCTCCAATGAAGTGATTCTCCAGGGCTAGGTAAATTTGTCTTTGTTTGACAAGGGCTAATGGGCCAATCCAGAGAATTATAGGAGAGTGGGGAGAAAACGATGCTTGGGATGAAATGACTGTTAGAGATTAAATAACCAAGAGGAAGAACAGGGAAATGTTTAAATTGCTTTTAATGCTGATATTTGCATATTGTAATTTTCAATTCACAACAATGCAACACAAAAATTATATTATTTGAGACTGTTTCAGCAACCAAGTTAACCATGAGATGATCAAATCCCCTTGCGATGGAAGAGTTAAAATTATGCGGTCAGCAGAAAGTAAGTTTAACACTGGAATTTAACATTTTACTTACTTCCAAATGTTTTCTACAGTAGTGTTCAAGGCATCCTGGTCGACACCAATTGCTGGGTGGGTTGTTATTTTATGTCAGCAGCTTCGTCTTTGTGGGACCAAGATGCACATTAACATAAGTTACCTTAGGTTTCAGAAGATGTAGTCAAAGCAGTCACAGTATTAAAGAAGGACAACATTCCCTTTATCTTTGTTTGCCTCTACATTCCCAATGTTTCTTAAAAATTGTGTCCCTTTATTTAACCAGAAGAACGAGGTTTTAAAGGATTAAGATCAATTATTCTTCTGAGCAGTCCCTAAGGTTTCCCTCTTGTTCAATTACCTGCCTCAGTCTCTGAAAATATTTTTAACTTTGCTGATTTAGTGAATTCCCCAGGTTATTAAACTTCTTTCAAAGTTGGAAATGGACCATAAGGGTCAGGAAAGCATAAACCCTTCCATTCCTCCTCTCATCACAGTCATGACTATTTCCTGCCATATGGTCATGTCATTCCAACTGCTGCCATACCTGGTACTATAGCTATTGTACACTTCCTTTCTTTCATTTTGTACTGCACATTAGACTCTGGTGGTTGGGCTAACACTTTGCAATACCAGTGACTGGGGTTGTATTCCTATCACTGTCTGTAAGAAATTTGAATGATCTCCCCATGACCATGTGGGTTTCCTCCAGGTGCTCCTATATTCCAAAGACACACAGGTTAAGGTTAGTAAGTTGTGGGCATTCTATTTTTAGTGCCAGAGTTGTGGCAACACTTACAGGTTGCCCCCAGCGCATATGCGAACAGTGATGCAGTTCACTGAATGTTTTGATGTGTGTGACAAATAAAGCTAGTCTTAAATTTTAATTTATCACAAACTTAGTTCTAAAGCTTTCCCCAAATATTTCTTCAGAACTTACTGCACCCTTCAAATACAATTGCAGCTCATTCTCTTTCAATTGTGTATTTTAGATTTCCCCCACCCACAGTGTGTATCCTCCTTTCATCTGTCACTGACTGACCAATGTTTCAATGGATTTGTTTAAATAGCTGATAGACCTCTAAGTCTAAAACAAGCTGAATGAAGTCAAGCCACAGAGGACTTGGACTTGACACCTCAGTACAATTTATAGATTGGCTGGAAACAGTGCCGCTTTCAAATCAGTTTCACATTGTCAGAGCACTTTCAGCATCATTTTGAAGATTTTGAGAAAAGATTATCCCACAGATCAACACAAACACTGAAAGGTTTCTTGAAGGAATGATTCTAGTGGAAAGCTGCTGAAGAGGGACAAGGAGGTGCCTATAAACAGAATACGTTACACTTTTCCCATCTTTATCTTGTCTTCTGTGTTCTTTTTGGATGTCAATGTGCCAAACATTAGTGTCTAGCCAGCTGAGAAGTCAAGTTTAGCATTCACTTTTCCTACTCTATCCAAGTGTTAAAAATAATATACAGGGCTGTAAAGAACCCTGTGCAGGTGTGTGCAGATGGGTGAAGGGTGATTCACTGACTACACAGTGGCCTTGGCAGCATGTTTTACTCTGTAACATCAAACCATGCAATATATACCCAGCTTCAAATGCACACATCACCTATTTTCTGTTTGTTTTGATTTTTTATTCCAAGCTCCCGAGCTATTTCCCCCCCAGTAAATGGATTTTCTTTAATGCTTTGTCAAATCTGAATCTGTAGAGTGTAATAAGAGTAGGGGCTCTTTGCACTCGCATTACACTCACTGGCACCACTCCAGCAATCAATGTAGTGTTTAATGGACTCTGAGCGAGAGGCCTGGGGGTGTTTCAGTCCAATCACTTGTCACTTGATACTGCAGTTCAGTGCTACCTCTGCATGGATTGATACAATTGATGCCACAGCCTCCTAACAGACCTGCTCCAGTCAATTCCTTCAAATAGCTTTGGTTATTTCAAATCCACTGGGGAGAGTCAAGTTGAAGAGTACTCCTCAATGCTATACAAAGAATATATATACACTTCCTAGCACCTGGTTCTCTCAAAGCACACTTCACTAGCACAGAAACCAGACAGTCTGATATGTCATTCCTTTTCTCAGCTAAGATTTTCCCTTTATCATAGTTGACAGGACTATGTTCCAATTCCCCTACTTCTGCTCTCACCCTTCCTTTCCTTCCTGGAAATCTTCTCTGACTCTCCATGTTTTATTCCACTAACATTCAGATTCCACAGGTCCTTATCTGGTGCCAGTAACCACATCTTCCTCTTTCCCTTTGTTTCTGCTTTCTAAAGAGACCATTCACTCTGGAGAATACCAGTTCTATTCCTCCGTCACAAACAATATTCACTTAATACTTCTTGCAATTATAAGGACAAAACATCATAAATATTGTAAACAGTGGCTTGATTGTAATTACAGCTCAGTAAGTGACCTCCTATACTTTGAGGAAACTCAGTTTTAGTAGCTGCTTAGCAAATCATCATTTTAACTGTCAGTTTAACTATTACATTCTGGTATTTAGTTCTTATCTTTTATCCTCACTATCAGCTATACCAATAAATTTTGAATCCAGATTTTATTGTTAAAACTTTCTGGACTTAACATTGAATTCAATAATTTCAGATCATGAGTATTTTCTGATTTAATTTCTGGTTTCCAACATTCAATATTTTTCTTCTATAATTCCTGAAAGTTATTCTGCTTCTCCCATGTACACTTCCTCCGGAATAATTATACACTCAATACCTTTCCACCTACTTTCATCTTAATTGTCATCTCCTTCATAGTTTACCCAATCATAGACCTCCCTTTCTTTTCCCTTTTCTTTTATCCATACTTCCCTCCACTTAGTCTGTAGCTCAGATTTACTGACTTTTCCCAATTTGAAAAAAAGTATTATCAATCTGAAAGATTAATTCTATTTGTCTCGCCACAAATTCTACTTATGTGCTAACAGCATCTTATTTTTATTTTCAGAAGTTCCAACATCTGCAGGATATTGGTCTTGTGTGCTGTTAAACCACTTAGTTGTCTGTCAGTGTTAAACATGACTTTGATGCCAAATAGCATAATTTGGTTTACTCATTCAAACTGCACTACCTTAATCTCTCTCTGGATGGTGGAGTAAAAAGACATCCTCCATTTTGTAAATATCCACCAATGAAGTATATAGCTAAATATATATAAAAAAACTTCTTTGGAAATTGGATATATTAAATAGATATCAGTAATATCCTCAGATAATCAAAGTCTAAGGTTAATTTGTAAAGCCTGCATGAAATTAATATTCATTTTATTTGATTTAGTTTGTCATGAGAGGAAGAATATACTAGTAACTGAGAATGTGCAGGATTTTGTAGAGAACATAGAACACAGAAATCTATTGCAAATTACAGGTCCTTCAGCCCACAATGTTGTGCTGACCATGTAACCTACTCTAGACACTGCCTAGAATTTCCCTAGCACATAGCCCTCTATTTTTCTAAGCTCCATGTACCTATCTAAAAGGCTCTTAAAAGACCCTATTGTATCCTCCTCTACCACCATCGCTGGCAGTGCATTCCACGCACCCTCCACTCTGTGTGGAAATACTTACCCCTGACATCCCCTTGGTACCTATTTCCAAGACCTTAAAACAATGCCCCCCTCGTGTTAGCTATTTCAGCCCTGGGAAAAAGCCTCTGGCTATCCACATGATCAATGTCCCTCATCATCTTATACATCTCTATCAGGTCACCTGTCATCCTCTGTTGATCCAAGGAGAAAAGGCCAAGTTTACTCAACCTATTCTCATAAGGTACGCCCTCCAATCCAGGCAACATTCTTGTAATCCTCCTCTGCACTCTCTATAGTATCTACATCCTTCCTGTAGTGAGGTGACCAGAACGGAACACAGTACTCCAAGTGGGGTCTGACCAAGGTCTTATATAGCTGTAACATTACCTCACGGCTCTTGAACTCAGTCCCACGGTTGACGACTGCCAACACACCATACACTTTCTTAACGCTGTCAACCTGCACAGCAGCTTTGAATGTCCTATGGACACAGACCCCCAAGATCTCTCAGATCCTCCATGCTGCCAAGAATCTTCCAATTGATATTACTGCATATTCTGTCTAAAATGGAGGCCTATAGTTATAAGGGGAAATTGGATGGGTTTTAATTTTTAATTTGAATGGAAGAGGCTGAATGGTAACCATATAGAGGTTTATAAAAGTATGAAGGTATCAATAAGATAAATATTCAGATATTCTTCACCAGGACAGTGGAGTCTAGAAGTGAGGTATGAAGTGAGAAAGGAGTAATTTAAAGGAGATCTTAGAGTTACATCTTTTTTTCAAAATTCAAAGTTCTAAATAAATTTCTTATCAAAGTACATATATGCTATCATATAATAGCCTGAGATTCATTTTCTTGCAGGCATTCACAATGAAAAAACTATATGCAAACAAAGACTGACAAACAACCAATGTGTAAAAGATGACAAGCTGTGCAAATACAATAACAACAAATAAAAATAAACAAATAAATAAATAATATTGAGTATATTGGTTGTCACAGGTAGAATTGAAATATACACAGCTCAGAACACTACTAGCATCATGCTCAATCTTTTGATTCCTCCTCTGCTCCAAAACTGCCTTGAGCTGCTGCCTTTTCTACTTGATCAGGGAATGAAAGGCAATGTCTTGGTGCAATTAAATCACACTAGGAAGAATAGCAAGTCAGCATGGACTAAATTGGCCAAAGGACCTGTTCTGTGCTGTGGTGCTCTGTAACTCTAGTCATGGAAAACATAGGTCATGTCCACAGGATAGGGCCTTAAATTGGAAAAGGGTTAATTTGGGGGAAATTAAGCAGATCTAGCAGAGGTTAATTGGGTGTCAGCCTGTTTGAAAGGAAATGAATAAATGGCATGTGGGAGGTTTTTCTAAGAGTGTGATATCATGCGTCTAGGAACAGAATGTTCCACTTGGGTGAAAGGTAAACCAGACATGTTTAGGGAAACTTGGGTAATGAGAGATATTGAGATTCTTGTGTGACCTTGTCAAAGGTCTTGTTAAAATCCATATGGACAACATCCACTGTTTTGCCTTCATCAGCTTTCTTGATAACATCCTTGAAAAGCTCTATAAGATTACTAGACATGACTTACCACAGACAAAGCCATGTTGACTACCCTTAATCAATATAGGACCCATGACTTTGCTGCTGCATTGCCTCACATCCATAGATTCTGCGTCCATCTCCTGAGTCAATAGAGATGCAAAATACCCATTGATATCCCATCTCTTGTGGCTCCACACATAGATTACCAATAATAACTTTGACAAGAAATTTACTTAGAACTTTGAATGAAAATACACAGCGCTTGATCAGTAATTTGCAGATGACAGAAAATTAGGAGGTTGAAATTCAAATGGGAATTTGTTTATTATTGTCATAGGTACCAAGATACAAGGAAAAATTTGTCTTTTAAACTGTCACACTGTCAGATCAATTCATTACATTGGGGTAATACAGCTACAGAAAAAGTTCAGTTCAAGTAGACAGGAAGATGTAATGCAATGTTGGAAAGTGTATGGTCATGCACTTTGGTGGAAGAAATAAATAGACAGACTATTATTTAAGCAACACAGAATTTTCAGCATCTGCAGATTTCCTTGTGTTTGCATTTTTAAAAACACTATTATTTAGATGGGGAGAGAATTCAAAATGCAGAGATGCAAAGGGACTTGGGAGTCCTTGTGCAAGATACCCTAAAGATTAACCTCCAGGTTGAGTCAGTTGTGAAGAAGGCGAATACAATGTTGGCATTCATTTCTAGAGGTATAGAATATAAGAGCAGGGATGTGATGTTGAGGCTCTATAAGGTACTCATGAGACCACACTTGGAGTATTGTGTGCAGTTTTGGGCTCCTTATTTTAGAAGAGATATACTGACATTGGAGAGGGTTCAGAGAAGATTCATGAGGATGATTCCAGGTTACCATATGAGGAATGTCTAGCAGCTCTTGGTCTGTATTTCCTGGAGTTCAGGAGAATGAGGGGGATCTCATAGAAACATTCTGAATGTTAAAAAAGCCTGAACAGATTAGATATGGCAAAGTTATTTCCCATGGTAGGGGATTCTAGGACAATAGGCAGGCAAGTGGGAATGACTGGAAGAATTGGATAAGACCAAGATTGAATGGCGGAGCAGACTCAATGAGCCAAATGGCCTACTTCTGCTCCTATATCGTACGGTCTTATGGACTAATAAAGAAAAGAGTGAAGTGATCCATTTTGGAAAGTCTAATGTGTGTAGGACATATAATATGAATGCTATGGCACCAGGTAGCTTAATAGAACAGGGGAGCCTAAGAGTAGCAGTGTAGTGTGCTCTGTCACACGTAGGCAGTGCGGTGAAAATGGTGTTCAGCATACTGGCCTTCATCAGTTGGGGCATCGTATATTGGAGTTGGGATATTATGTTGAAGTTGTATAAGTCATTAGTGAGACCCCACTTGGAGTATGGTATACAGTTTTGTTCACCCTGTTTTAAGAAAGATGTGGTTAAGCTGAAGAGAATTCAGAAAAGATTTACAAGGATGTTGCTGGGACTAGAGTCCCTGGGTTATATGGAGAGGTTGCCCGGGCTATACGTTTATTCTTTGGAATATAGATCGATGAAAGATTTGAAAGGGACTTGAGGGGTACCTTTTTTATGCAGAGTGTGGTGCAAATATGGAACAAGCTGTAAGAATAAGTAGTTGAGGTAGGTACAATTGTATAATTTAAGGAGCATTTGGATAGTGTAAAGGAGGAAGGATCTTAGAGGGATATGGGACAAATGCAAGAAATTGTGACTAGCTGGATTGACACTGTGGCTGGCATGGTCTCCTTGGGCCAAAGGGCCTGTGTCTGTGCTTTATTACTCCTTGATTCTATTTATTTATTGATGTATTTTACTTTTCTGGGTATCCACTTTATGGTTGGAAATCTCAATATAGTAAATGGCATAACAAATCCAAAATGCACAAGATACTAGAGAAACAGTTTGTGTATATGCAGAGATACAGCTTAATTTGAAGGACCACTCTGCTCTGTCTAGCGGAATTAGTCCTTACTCTTAATAATTTCTCCTTTGGCTTCTCCCACTTCCTCCAAACTAAAGGTGTAGCCGTGGGCACCTGCATGGGTCCCAGCTATGCCTGTCTTTTTGTTGGCTTTGTGGAACGATCTATGTTCCAAACCTATTCTGGTATCTGTCTCCCACTTTTCCTTTGCTACATCGACGACTGCATTGGCGCTCCTTCCTGCATGCATGCTGAGCTCGTTGACTTCGTTAACTTTGCCTCCAACTTTCACCCTGCCCTCAAGTTTACCTGGTCCATTTCCGACACCTCCCTCCCCTTTCTAGATCTTTCTGTCTCTATCTCTGGAGACAGCTTATCTACTGATGTCTACTATAAGCCTACTGACTCTCACAGCTATCTGGACTATTCCTCTTCTCACCCTGTCTCTTGCAAAAATGCCATCCCCATCTCGCAATTACTCCATCTCCACGGCATCTGCTCTCAGGATGAGGCTTTTCATTCCAGGACGAGGGAGATGTCCTCCTTTTTTAAAGAAAGGGGCTTCTCATCCTCCACCATCAACTCTGCTCTCAAACGCATCTCCCCCATTTCACACACATCTGCTCTCACTCCATCCTCCCGTCACCCTACTAGGAATAGGGTTCCTCTGGTCCTCACCTACCACCCCACCAGCCTCCGGTTCCAACATATTATTCTCTGTAAGTTCTGCCACCTCCAACGGGATCCCACAACTAAGCACATCTTTCCCTCCCTCCCCCCCCACTTTCCGCAGGGATGGCTCCCTACGCGACTCCCTTGTCCATTCGCGCCCCCCCATCCCTCCCCACTGATCTCCCTCTTGGCACTTATCCTTGTAAGCAGAGCAAGTGCTACACATGCCCTTACACTTCCTCCCTTACCACCATTCAGGGCCCCAGACAGTCCTTCCAGGTGAGGCGACACTTCACCTGTGAGTCGGCTGGGGTGATATTCTGTGTCCAGTGCTCCCAATGCGGCCTTCTATATATTGGCGAGACCCGACGCAGACTGGGAGATCATTTCGCTGAACATCTACGCTCTGTCCGCCAGAGAAAGCAGGATCTCCCAGTGGCCACAAATTTTAATTCCACATCCCATTCCCATTCTGATATGTCTATCCATGGCCTCTTCTACGGTAAAGATGAAGCCACACTCAGGTTGGAGGAACAACACCTTATATTCCGTCTGGGTAGCCTCCAACCTGATGGCATGAACATTGACTTCTCTAACTTCCACTAATGCCCCACCTCCCCCTCGTACCCCATCCATTATTTATTTATATACACACATTCTTTCTCTCTCTCTTTCCTTTTTCTCCATCTGTCCCTCTCACTATACCCCTTGCCCATCCTCTGGGTTTTTCCCTCGCCTCCCCCTTTTCCTTCTCCCTGGGCCTCCTGTCCCATGATCCTCTCATATCCCTTTTGCCTATCACCTGTCCAGCTCTTGGCTCCATCCCTCCCCCTCCTGTCTTCTCCTATCATTCTAGATCTGCCCCTCCCCCTCCCACTTTCAAATCTCTTACTACCTCTTCCTTCAGTTAGTCCTGACGAAGGGTCTCGGCCCAAAACGTTGACTGTACCTCTTCCTAGAGATGCTGCCTGGCCTGCCGCGTCCACCAGCAACTTTGATGTGTGTTGCATGAAGGAATGCTTTGTTTACAATTTGATGCAGATCCTTTTGATGTTGCCAGATTTCAGAATATGTGAATAGAAGCTTCATTTAGAAAGAAATATCCTTTAGGCCATATAAATATTATTGGAACTTCTGTTATGTGTCTTGACCTGATATGTCATTGGTAATTAACACACAAGGCACTGAAAATTACAGATTCCACATTAACTGAGATATTAATTGGATGACAGAGCATTTATAGGTAATGCCTCAAACTATGTTGAATTATTAATAATGGCCTCGATGTGCCTGCATGTACAGCATGTATCTTCACATATCAGTCCATAGTTGCTAAGTGAATAATCAGGGTGACAGAACACGTTTTAACAAAGAAAGAGATTAGTTCGGGTGGCAGAGTGGAGATAATTCTCTACCAAAAGAAGTGTAAGGCGCACCTTCCCTCTGCTAACTTGCAGGTCACCCTTGGGCAAGATGCAACACCTGCTTAGCCCCCCAGCTCAGGGTCACGTGAAGTCATGGGAGTAGGTGAGTGATGGTTATTTTATGAGTGGCTGGTGCATATCCCAAGTTGTGGTTATGCGACCACTGGCACTATGCAGACAATCTCTGAGGAGTATTGATATTGGCTTGGGTCACCATTATTGTAAAGACACTGCCCAGAGGAAGGCAATGGCAAACGACTTCTGTAGAAACATTTGCCAAGAGCAATTATGGTCATGGATAGAGAAAAGAATAAGAACAACAGCGTGAAGGGGGTCTTCCTCACAGGAAATGATCAGATTAAAGAAAGATGGAAAACCATGATCACCCATGTGATATGACACAACACATAATGATGATAGAACTCAGAACCTATAGAAGAGTACAGCACAGGAACAGGCCATTCGGCCCACAATGTTGTGCTGAACCAGATAAAAAGCAAATCAAAAACATCCAAGCATTAATCCCTCCAGCTTGCACCCTGTCCATATCCCTCCATCTTCCTTACATCCAAATGCTTATCCAAATATCTCTTAAAAGCCTCTATTATATTTGTCTCTGCCATCATGCCAAGCAGGGCATTTCAAACACCCATGACTCCCTGTGCAAAAAATTTGCCCCTCACATCTCCCTTGAACATAACCCCTCTCACCTTTAATGCATGCTCTCTTATATTAGATATTTAATGAGAGATTAGTCTTAACTCTCAACATTTTTACAAATGCATGTTATAATCTTACATACATAAATATTATCTATTTCCATGAAGCATAGATGGCCTTGATGGTCATTGAATATGAAGGCAAAACTTCTGAGCAGCACATGGTAAACCTTTAGAATGTGGATTGCAACATCTGGAAGTCAGAAGACTATCAAACAAATAAAAGAAAACTTTTAGCTTAGGACCATATGATCACATCATAGCAAATCTAACTGCTAAATGCAACTGAGTGAGTCGCATTTGTAGACAGGGAAGTCATTGGTGTGAGAGACTGTATGAATGTATGCGTGTGCAAGAGAAGAGTAAATATTTGTTCCACAGTGTTTGTATTACAGCTTGTGCAATCATGTAATGTGGTTTCAGATACACATCAGCTTAAAGATTCATCTCAAATGACTGTAAAATGCATTATTGACCAGTAAAATACCTCCAACGGAATAATAACTATGCTTCAACCAGTTTCAATTCCCAAGGCATGAATAAGTTTGGTAGCATAATCTGACATTGTAAATTGCCCCTAGTACAAGGGGTGATTGATAATTTTGTAGCCTAAGGTAGAAGAAGTCAATTTTAGAAAACCTAGCACATTTATTTTTCCTATATTTACACACTTAGTCCAGCAGTCATGGAGCATACAGATCCCTTCTTTGTAGAAGTCGACGTCTTGGACCTCCAGCAAGTGGTCCACACCCACAGCAGGGGTGATTGATAAGTTTGTGGCCTAGGTAGAAGGAGATGAGTTATTAACTTAAACTTTCTGCATTTTCACTCAAAGAATTGAACTGCACGTGCATGTATAACTCAGATCCTTCTACCTAAGGCCACAAACTTATCAATCACCCCTGCTGTGAACCACCTGGAGGTCAAAGACGCTCTTGTTACATGCACGTGCAGTTCAACTCTTTGAGTGATAATGCAGAAGATTTGAAGTTCATAAATCATCTCCTTCTACCTTAGGCCACAAATTTATCAATCACCCCTGCTGTGGACCACTTCTACAAAGAAGGGATCCATATGCTCCACGACCGCTGGGCTAAGTGTGTATATGTAGGAGGGGACTATGTTGAAAAATAAATGTTCTAAATTTTATTTGTGAGTTATTGCACACTTACTTACAAACCTACAATGTGAAATTTAAGTGTATGGACATTTGAACTGATGTCACCCAGATCTGCAGCAATGGCAACTGTGATTGACTTCAAAAACACCACCATCTTATTGGATTGATTATTTAGCCTAACATGAGATCTGGACAGAGTTAAAACTTCTATCAGTTTTATGTAAGTAAATCCTATTTAGCTTGAATTAACTCCTGGTGCTCCTGCCCATTTTCTTTTTTGCATTAATTTGAGGATCTTGTTGACACTGTTAAGTGCAGCATTTATTACCTTTAACTAATTGGCCCTGGGGAAAAAAAAACAGTGAGGTACCTTCTTGAACCACTGCAGTCCTTTGAGTGAAAGTATTTCCACATTGTTTTATTGGGAGAGAGTTGTAGGATGTTTTCTCAATGACATTTATTGATGGCTAGTACATTTCCAAGTCAGAATGATACAGTCTTAGCAGTGTTTTCCCCTTGATGTCATTGGCTTCACTTTGACTTAGCCTCACTGAACTGGCACTTAATGAGACACTGCCTTAATGCCAAGGGCAGTCATTTATGCCTTTTGACCTGAAATTTGCTCTTTGATCCACGTTTGCGAAGTAGCTTACATAGAACAAATTAGCATCAGTCAGCGTATTACCTATTACACGTTGCATCACTGGAGTGGCACAGTTGTGTAGCAGTTCACATCACACTATTACAGTGGTAGCGAATGGGACTCAATTCTGCTGCTGCCAGTAAGGAGTTTGTATGTTCTCCCTGTGACTGCTGGGGTTTCCTTCAGCTGCTCCAATTTCCTCCCACATTCCAAAGACGTACAAGTTAGTAAGCTAATTGGTCACATGAGTGTAAGTGGCCGGTGAGAGCTCATTGGGCCAGAAGCGTCTGTTACCATGTTGTGTCTCTAACGAAATTAATATATTTCTTGGTAGAACTGTTGATGGCACATACTATCAGTTTTCTGGTGACAGAGGATAAACTAAAAAGGGCAGTAATTTTCCTGGTTGTATTTTGTTCCTTTTTTTGTGTGAACCAACAAATTTTTCCCTTTTTTGTGTGAACAAACATATCTGGGCTATTTTCCATGGTTGACACTTGACTGCAAATGCTTCAGACTCTCTCTAGCATTCACTTGTTGGACCCTGCCATTACTGAGCATGGGGATGTTCCTGGATCCACTTCCTCCACTACTCAGCAGTAAGTATGTTACAATACCACTAGTTCGATTAGAAACATACATAGAAACATACATAGAAAATAGGTGCAGGAGTAGGCCATTCGGCCCTTCGAGCCTGCACCGCCATTTATTATGATCATGGCTGATCATCCAACTCAGAACCCCGCCCCAGCCTTCCCTCCATACCCCCTGACCCCCGCAGCCACAAGGGCCATATCTAACTCCCTCTTAAATGTAGCCAATGAACTGGCCTCAACTGTTTCCTGTGACAGAGAATTCCACAGATTCGCCACTCTCTGTGTGAAGTTTTTCCTCATCTCAGTCCTAAAAGGCTTCCCCTTTATCCTCAAACTGTGACCCTTCGTTCTGGACTTCCCCAACATCGGGAACAATCTTCCTGCATCTAGCCTGTCCAATCCCTTTAGGATCTTATACGTTTCAATCAGATCCCCCCTCAATCTTCTAAATTCCAACGAGTACAAGCCCAGTTCATCCAGTCTTTCTTCATATGAAAGTCCTGCCATCCCAGGAATCAATCTGGTGAACCTTCTTTGTACTCGCTCTATGGCAAGGATGTCTTTCCTCAGATTAGGGGACCAAAACTGCACACAATACTGCAGGTGTGGTCTCACCAAGGCCTTGTACAACTGCAGTAGTACCTCCCTGCTCCTGTACTCGAATCCTCTCGCTATAAATGCCAGCATACCATTCGCCTTTTTCACCGACTGCTGTACCTGCATGCCCACTTTCAATGACTGGTGTATAATGACACCCAGGTCTCGTTGCACCTCCCCTTTTCCTAATCGGCCACCATTCAGATAATAATCTGTTTTCCTATTTTTGCCACCAAAGTGGATAACTTCACATTTATCCACATTAAATTGCATCTGCCATGAATTTGCCCACTCACCCAACCTATCCAAGTCACCCTGCATCCTCTTAGCATCCTCCTCACAGCTAACACTGCCACCCAGCTTCGTGTCATCCGCAAACTTGGAGATGCTGCATTTAATTCCCTCATCCAAGTCATTAATATATATTGTATTAGTTCTGTCATAGCCTGCTGTTCAGCATATAGGCTCTGTTGCAGTTCCATAAGGTTGGCACCTCATTTTAAGTGCAAGAGGTATTACTCCCAGAATATCCTTTTATACTGCTCGTGGACAAAAATTGATCTGCTTTGCTTATAAGGGGATTTGCCATGCTTTAATCTCATACTGACGGTCCACAGTGCCTCATGGGAGCCTTGTTTCATATGGCCAGAGCTGTTTAGGACAACTGTTGTGCCACATAACAATAAAGAGTGTCCTCAGTGTGAAGACGGAACTTCATCTGTGCAATGATTTCACATGACAACTTCTACCGAATCGTTCATCAACAGATACATCTGCTTGAGTAAACTGGTAAATATGACCTAATCCCTTATCTTAGTTTGATAACCAGCTTTCAGACCTAACCATTTTTGTACAACCTTGTCTTTTTATTTAACTGAGCTGACTTTCTGCACCATTTCATGCTTATGCAAATACCATCCGTGATTTGTGACTTATAAATTTACCAAGCTTTAGAACTTCATGTTTATTTGGTTTAGTCAAAAGGTAACTTAGTATGTTGGTTAAACAATGTCTGCAGATTTATGCAGAGAAGAGTGTGAAGAAGATGATAAGACAACAATATTAAACATCCCTGTAGCAGAAATAAGATTTTGTTTTGCAGCCAAGTTGGTAACATTAACACCCTGTTTATCATTCCACCACACAAACACCATGACAAGAGGCTCAATTTCCAATCAGAGATGCTGGAATCTGGAGTAACATACAAAATGGAGAACTCAATGAGTCAGGCAGCATCTATGGAGTGGGAGGCAGAGCTAAAGATGTCATCAGTAGGCAACTTCTCCCAGCCCATCTGCAAAACAATTTAATTTCTTCTTCTCTCAAATGCCTCCTTTTTTCTTTTCTATGTAGCTGGGGTCCTGTTGGAGTCCATAATGTACAGCTGCACTCAAACTGTGGTTCTTCACGGGGGGGGTGGGTTCCTGTTCTTGGAGCTCGCAGATTGGCCGCGTTTCAATATCTTCAGGAGCGGCCAGGAAGATGGCGCCTTCAGGGTGCAGCCTTGCACAGTCCTGTGGACGACTTGATTCCCCGTCGATGTCGCCAGCTCAAGTGTTGTGAGACATCAGAACATTGAGACCACTGTCGGAGGCCTCTGCACTCGGGTGATTATTCTCTCTCTCTCTCTCTCTCTCATTAGAGACAGAGAGGCTGTGGCTTATCAAACTGTTTGAATGACAGTAGTTTTTGATAGGCTGTTGATCATTGTCTCTCTTTGGGGGCTTTCTGTTGCTTGAATGGTGGGTAGTGGGGGTGTTGATGCTTTCTGCTGGAATGGGGGGGGAGGGTGATACATTTGCTGCTGCTTGTTTGTGGGAGGGTGGAGGGGGGCTTTGGGGTTCTTACATTTTTTCTGTCATTTATTGTTTGGGTTTTCTCTTCTGTTTCAAGGATGTCCATGCAGAGTGGGAATTCCAGGTTGCAGATTGTCGTCGTCGTGGCTATCCCTCGAGGTCGAGGATCATGGTCTTCATTCTGAAGAAGTAGCCCACAGACCGAAGACGCCTGTGCGTGTATTTGTTTAACGTGTACTTGATGTTGCACTCCAAGAAGCACACAATACTTCACAAATCATTAAACTGATTCCAATGGCATGGAAACCACGACCATTGGAGCTGATGGATTTGTTGCAGACTTCATCCGCCTTCACAGCCGTTGAATTCGAAGTAGGTTTGTCCGCCTGTTCCACTGTTGAGGTCTTGGTTGGATTGTTCTTTGCCAGGGACCTCACCCTTGACCTTACCGCCATGGGTGACCCTACCAGGATCATAGCTCCAGACGGCATCACTCTCAGTATCACAGGACCACACGAGCTTCTCCACCACGACAAGGTGACAATCCACGGAGAAGTGTAGATTGTATACATTGTCTGATATTAAATGGAACCATTGAAGCAATAAACCATTGGAGGGAAATGGACAGTCAATGCTTAGGGTTGAGATCCTGATAAAGGATCCTTTTTATTCAAGGAAAAGTAGATCCACTATGCCTCCAGGAGTAAATCATGGATGCAAGGAAGAATGTACTTCGTTCATAAAATCAGGCACTAATGGATGACTAATGGAAAATTATCCCTTCAGTTATCTTTCACCTTAATTCTTTTCCTTTCCTAATGCTACAGTTTTATGATATATTTCTCAAGTTGCTATACATAGTTAATTCAGAAACAAAGGTTCTGAACTTAAAGAGGGGTAACTTTGAAGGTATGAGACATGAATTAGCTAAGATAGACTGGCAAGTGACACTTAAAGGATTGACGGTGGATATGCAATGGCAAGCATTTAAAGGTTGCATGGATGAACTACAACAATTGTTCATCCCAGTTTGGCAAAAGAATAAATCAAGGAAGGTAGTGCACCCGTGGCTGACAAGAGAAATTAGGGATAGTATTAATTCCAAAGAAGAAGCATACAAATTAGCCAGAGAAAGTGGATCACCTGAGGACTGGGAGAAATTCAGAGTTCAGCAGAGGAGGACAAAGGGCTTAATTAGGAAGGGGAAAAAAGATTATGAGAGAAAACTGGCAGGAAACATAAAAACGGACTGTAAAAGCTTTTATAGATATGTGAAAAGGAAAAGACTGGTAAAGACTAATGTAGGTCCCCTGCAGACAGAAACAGGTGAATTGATTATGGGGAGCAAGGACATGACAGACCAATTGAATAATTACTTTGGTTCTGTCTTCACTAAGGAGGACATAAATAATCTTCCAGAAATAGTAGGGGACAGAGGGTCCAGTGAGATGGAGGAACTGAGCGAAATACTTGTTAGTAGGGAAGTGGTGTTAGGTAAATTGAAGGGATTGAAGGCAGATAAAACACCAGGGCCAGATGGTCTGCATCCCAGGGTGCTTAAGGAAGTAGCCCAAGAAATAGTGGACGCATTAGTGATAATTTTTCAAAACTCGTTAGATCCTGGACTAGTTCCTGAGGATTGGAGGGTGACTAATGTAACCCCACTTTTTAAAAAAGGAGGGAGAGAGAAACCGGGGAATTATAGACCCGTTAGCCTAACGTCGGTGGTGGGGAAACTGCTGGAGTCAGTTATCAAGGATGTGATAACAGCACATTTGGAAAGCGGTGAAATGATCAGACAAAGTCAGCATGGATTTGTGAAAGGAAAATCATGTCTGACGAATCTCATAGAATTTTTTGAGGATGTAACTAGTAGAGTGGATAGGGGAGAACCAGTGGATGTGGTATATTTGGATTTTCAGAAGGCTTTTGACAAGGTCCCACACATGAGATTAGTGTGCAAACTTAAAGCACACGGTATTGCGGGTAAGGTATTGGTGTGGGTGGAGAGTTGGTTAGCAGACGGAAGCAAAGAGTGGGAATAAACAGGACCTTTTCAGAATGGCAGGCGGTGACTAGTGGGGTACCGCAAGGCTCAGTGCTGGGACCTCAGTTGTTTACAATATATATTAATGACTTGGATGAGGGAATTAAATGCAGCATCTCCAAGTTTGCAGATGACACGAAGCTGGGTGGCAGTGTTAGCTGTGAGGAGGATGCTAAGAGGATGCAGGGTGACTTGGATAGGTTGGGTGAGTGGGCAAATTCATGGCAGATGCAATTTAATGTGGATAAATGTGAAGTTATCCACTTTGGTGGCAAAAATAGGAAAACAGATTATTATCTGAATGGTGGCCGATTAGGAAAAGGGGAGGTGCAACGAGACCTGGGTGTCATTATACACCAGTCATTGAAAGTGGGCATGCAGGTACAGCAGGCGGTGAAAAAGGCGAATGGTATGCTGGCATTTATAGCGAGAGGATTCGAGTACAGGAGCAGGGAGGTACTACTGCAGTTGTACAAGGCCTTGGTGAGACCACACCTGGAGTATTGTGTGCAGTTTTGGTCCCCTAATCTGAGGAAAGACATCCTTGCCATAGAGGGAGGACAAAGAAGGTTCACCAGATTGATTCCTGGGATGGCAGGACTTTCATATGAAGAAAGACTGGATGAACTGGGCTTGTACTCGTTGGAATTTAGAAGATTGAGGGGGGATCTGATTGAAACGTATAAGATCCTAAAGGGATTGGACAGGCTAGATGCAGGAAGATTGTTCCCGATGTTGGGGAAGTCCAGAATGAGGGGCCACAGTTTGAGGATAGAGGGGAAGCCTTTTAGGACCGAGATTAGGAAAAACTTCTTCACACAGAGAGTGGTGAATCTGTGGAATTCTCTGCCACAGGAAACAGTTGAGGCCAGTTCATTGGCTATATTTAAGAGGGAGTTAGATATGGCCCTTGTGGCTGCGGGGGTCAGGGGGTATGGAGGGAAGGCTGGGGCGGGGTTCTGAGTTGGATGATCAGCCATGATCATAATAAATGGCGGTGCAGGCTCGAAGGGCCGAATAGCCTACTCCTGCACCTATTTTCTATGTTTCTATGTTTATACCTGATGTGAGCACTCAAGAGGCTAAAACTCAGAGCTGTTCTAAGCTGATATTTATGTATATTCTTTTCGTTAGGGATGTTAGGTATCTCTCCCTAGTTCAATGGTTGAAAGTCAAAACGTAATATACCAAATAAATTTAGATCAATCTGCTCTGATTGGAAATTGAGCCTCTTGTCATCTTGTTTATGTGGTGGGATGATAAACAGGGCGTTAACGTTACCAACTTGGCTGCAAAATGAAATCTTGTTTCTGCTGCAGAAATGTTTAATATTGTTGTCTTACCATCTTCTTCACACTCTTCTCTGCCAAATCTGCAGACATTGTTTAACCAACATACTAAGTCACCTTTTGACTAAACCAAATAAACCTGAAGTTCTAAAGCTTGGTAAAACTACAAGTTACAAGCTAAGTGTTGATGTATTATGCATTTCAGTGCCAATACTTGTCTTTAGAGACAAACACTGTTTTCTTGAATAGTTGAATAATTTTTATTTTCAAATCTGTTTACATTTCAAAGAACAAATTGTCAAATGAGATTTTTTTTTAATAGACTTTGGTCAAAGATTTGAACAATTTAAATAAAAATGCCAACAGCTCGGAGAAACATGAAATAAAATGAAATTTCCAATGACACTTCGGTTGTTGGCAGAATCTCAGCTAGCAATGAGGAGCTATATGGGAGTGAGATAGATTTATTGGCTCATTGGAGTTGTAAAAACAACCTCACAATCAACATAAGCAAGACCATGAAATTGCTTGTAGACTTCAGGAAGGGAAATTTGGGAGAACACAATCCAGTTCTTATTCAAGGGTCAGTAGTGGAAAGGGTGAGCAGCTTCAAGTTCCTTGGCATTAACATCTTGGAGGAATTATCTTGGGCTCCAAACTATGAAAAGGCTTGAGTCTATGATTCTATGAGTCTAAGTCAAGCCTGCTGCTTTACTTCATTAAGAGTTTGAGGAGATTTGGTGTGACAATGACTCTTACAAATGTTTCTTGATGTATGGTGGAGAGCATTCTTACTGGTTGAGTCACTGTCTGGTACAGCGGCTCCAGTGTGCAGAATTGAAAGAGATCGCTGAGGAGTGTAGACTCAGCCTGTCCCATCATGAGCACAACTGTCCCCACCATCAGGACATCTTCACCAGGTGGTGCCTCAAGAGGACAGCATCCATCAGTAAGGGCCCTCACCATCTGGGTCATGGCTTCTTCCCTTCACTACCATGGGGAGGAGCTACAAATCATGAAGACCTGCACCCAACGTTTTAGCAACAACTTCTTCCCCCTGCCATTAAATCTCTGAATAGTCCATGAAAACCACTTCATTATTCCATTTTTGCACCATTAATTTATTTTTTGTAAATATAGTCACTTCTATGTTTTGCACTGTACTGCGGCACAACAACATATTACATGACATACAGAATGTCAGTGATAATAAACCTGATTCTGATTCTGACATGATTCCAAGCCGAGATCCTTCTTCAATCCTAGAGAAAGAGCTTGGCCTGAAATGTTGACTGTTTATTCATTTCCGTAGATGCTGCCTGACTTGCAGAGTTCCTCCAGCATTTTATGTGTGTTGCTTTGGATTTCCAGCATATGCAGAATTTCTTGTGTTTCTGAAATGATATTTATATATCACATATGTGTCTAGACAATTTTATTTTATATTTCCCCATCACAGTAGGACTATAAAGGCCATGAAATAAATTTATTTTGGTCTGCAGAACTTCCTAGATATTATTATGATCTGAAGTTTTCCTTTTTCCTATGTTTTGCCTGTGTCACAGTTTGAGTGCTAAATATATCCTTGTAGATATACTGTAGACAACCCGAGATTCTTGATTCAAACAGAAACTCAAAATAAAATATCTTTAAAACTTTTGGGTCAGAAGCATAATTTTCACACTTTTTCTCACTTTTCACCATTAATATACAGCAGGGCTTACTGAATCTTCATCAAGGTTTGCCTCTCTTCACAGCCTAAATGTTCGGAGACCACTTGCAGTGCCACGTCTATTGCAGGGTGGGATCATCTTTCACTGTAAATGAAGAGTAAAAAATTGCAATCATTTGTCTGGCTTACAAGTGCAGCAGCTGGTGTATTTATCCAATGGAGCCAACAAGACCATCAATGGAAGTGCTAATGGTTTTGAAGCAATCTGCATTCATTTACGTACATTCATTTGCTGCCAAAGTTGTTTCTATTTTGTTACAGCGTTGACAGTAAGAGTTTATGTAAAAAATGGTATATATTATAAATAGAATCCATTATGAGAAGTAATGGCAGCAGCTGTGTAAGCTGTCAAAGACTTTGAAGGCTTTAATACATATTTCTGAGAAATCCATCCCCAGTCAGTGGCACCAGGCAGACAATGTTAGGGTTTCAGGAGAAGTAACTCTCAACCTTTTATCTTTTCTCTTCTCATCATCCTGGGATCAAATAGTCCTGCCAAAAGAAGCACAAATGCACTTTCGTTTCTTCCAGCCTAGCTTATTGTATTCACTGTTTGCAATGTGGCTTCTTCTACATTAGAGAAACCAAATACAGCATTGGAGACTTCTGTCAAGAACTGTCTTCACTCAGTATACTTGAACAGCACAGGGCTCCCAATTGCTTCCCAGTTTCTCCAGCTCACTCCCACTACTTCTCTGTGGACCTCTGCACTGGTAAAATGATGCCCAATATAAGCTCTAGAAACAACACCTCACCTTCTATCTGGATGCATTGTTGCCTTCCAGACTCAGGATCAATTCTCCAACTTACAATGACTTGCCTTCTAAGGCATGCGAGGCAGCTCTTCACAGGTGAATCAATTGGCACAATTTATTGTATCCAGTGGTCCCGGTGTAGCCTTCTTCACATCAGTGAGACCCAATGCAGATTGGGGGAAATTGCTTTGTCAAGCACCTTTTCTCTGTCTGCCATATCAGCAGGAATCTCTCAGTGACCTGCCAGTTTAAGTTCACTTCCCACTCCCATACTGATATATCTGCCTAAAGTCTCCTCTACAGCCAAGTTGAGGCGAGGCTCAGAATCAGAGTTTAACATCACTGGTACATGTTGTGAAATTTGTTTGCAGTATATGATAATAAAAAACTATAAATTACAATAAGAAATATGTATATAAATAAATTTAATAAGTTTTGCAAAAAGAGAGTAAAAAAGAAAATAAAATAGTGAGGTAGTGCACAAGAGTTCATTGTCCATTCAGAAATGTGATAGTAGAGGGAAAGAGGCTGTTCCTGAAACTTTGAGTGTGGGTTTTCAGGCTCTTGTACATTTTAAATCCACATCCCATTCCCATTCTGATATGTCTATCCATGGCCTCCTCTACTGTAAAGATGAAGCCACACTCAGGTTGGAGGAACAACACCTTATATTCCATCTGGGTAGCCTTCAACCTAATGGCATGAACATTGACTTCCCTAACTTCCATTAATGCCCCTCCTCCCCTTCTTACCCCGTCCCTTATTTATTTATTTATTTATTTATTTTCCTTTTTCTCTCTTTCTCTTTTTTCTCCCTCTGTCCCTCTCACTATAACTCTTTGCCTGCTCTCCATCTTCCCTCCCCCTTTCTTTCTCCCTAGGCCTCCCGTCCCATGATCCTCTCCCTTCTCCAGCTTCGTATCCCTTTTGCCAATCAACTTTCCAGCTCTTAGCTCTATCCCTCCCCCTCCTGTCTTCTCCTATCATTTTGGATCTCCCTCTCCCCCTCCCACTTTCAAATCTCTTACTAGCTTTTCTGTCAGTTAGTCCTGACGAAGAGTCTCGGCCCGAAACATCAACTGTACCTCTTCCTATAGATGCTGCCTGGCCTGCTGCGTTCACCAGCAATTTGTGTGTGTTTCTTGTACCTCCTCCTTGCTGGTACCAATCCTTCTCAAACCTCTAATGAAATACAGCTGCTGCTATGCCTTCTTTTAATTGCATCGATATGTTAGGCCCAGGGTAGATCTTCAGAGATCTTAACACCCAGGAACTTGAAACTGCTCATCATTTCTACTGCTGATCCCTTAATGAGGATTCGCGTTTCCTCCTTCAACTTCCCCTTCCTGAAGTTTTCAATCAGTTCCTTGGTCTTACTGACTTTGAGTGCAAGCTTGTTGTGGTGACACCACTTAACCAGCTGATCTATCTCTCTCCTTTACACTCCCTCATCACCATCAGAAATTCTGCCAACAATAGTTGTGTAATCGGCAAACTTATGAGGAACAGCACCTCATATATCACCTTGGCAATCTCCAGCATTTCTCTGACTCCACTTGCCCCCCCCCCACTTTGTTTTCCTTTATCTAACCGGCCCTATCACCTACTTCTCTTTCTCCTCTCCCATTCTCTCAATATGTCCATCATGTGAATATTTCTCCATGTGGTTCCCCTCCTTACCTCCTTCTCTTTTCTCCATGATCACAGCCCTTGCCCATCAGATATTGTTTTTTTCAGCCCTTTATCATTTCCACGGATCACCCCCCCAGTTTCTTACACCTTTCCCATACTCATCTGTCTGTTGTCCCCTTAACCCAATTTACCCTATGACCCAGCAGCTCCTGCATCACCCTTTCCCTGATGAGGGATCTCCATCTGAAACATACACTGTTCATTTCCCTCCATAGATGCTGCCTGTTCCTCTAGCATTCTTTCTGTTGCTTCAAATTCCAGCATCTGCAGTCTTTGTGTCCGCAGTTCACATTCTCTCTCTATGTCAGAATAGGCGTGTTCTGCTGTGTTGCATCCACGCGTCTTATCAATCTGTCCATGAGCACAGCCTACTCTGCTGGACATAACCTAGAGCTCTGCTTCTGGTAACTCCTACCACCTCTTGATCATTTACTTCAGATTTTATAATCTGTTTTTTAAAGTTATTTCATTCAGTAATCTGCCTTCACAACTTCATTTCTTCAAAGTTAATTCAACAGATTTGAAAGACAGTATGCTTATGAGGGACTTCTAAGACCCCAAGTGCAAAACAATCCACAGTTGTGGGCATTGGGTAAGACTCTACTTGATGGAATGTTCCACTTTTAAGGACCAGGACTGTTTCAGTTCAGTCTTAGGTCACTGCTGAGTTGACTGATCCTTGATTGGGTGAAACAAACTAAACTGCACAAACATGTTTCCAGCTACTTTTAAAATTCATCTTTATCAAACTGCCTGAAGGCTCAATATTCTAAATACAGTTTAGTTTTTTTTTAGTATTGCACAAGAATAACATTTAATCTTCTCCTTACGACTGCATCTAAAACCCAACACATTACTTACCTGTTGAAAGGTTTGAAGAAATGAAAAGTATGTGCATTTAGAAACATTGTTGGTTGATAGTGCCCAACATACAATAGCTCCAGCATATTGGGGTCTGTTAAGGATTCATGCTAAGGAGTTCAACTGAAGGAAATATAGTGCAGAGGACTTCTGTGCACCCAAGTTTCAGACAGTGTCATTACTAAGTACAAACAGAAGACATTGTCTTTACTAAGTTATTCTTTTAACACAACAACCAAGGTCATACTCTCTTCTCATTGCTGCCATCAGGAAGGAGGTACAGAAGTCATACAACCAGATTCATAAGACCGTAAGACCATAAGACATAGAAGCAGAATTAGGCCATTCAGCCCATTGAGTCTTCCCCACCATTCTATCTTTGTTGATCCTGGATCGTGTGCCACCGGCAGCTGTGGAGGCCAAGACTTCAACCATATTTAAGGCAGAGGTTGATATATTCTTGATTCACCTGGGCATGATGGGATATGGGGAGAAGGCAGGAGATTGGGGCTGAGAGGGAAATAGATCAGCCATGATGTGTCATAAAGGGCACTGGTGGCGGACCCAAATGCAAGACACAGATACTGAAGTACTAGGAACAGGATTAGATGTGTCAAGAAAGCAAGGTAAGTGGGGAAGAAACGACGCTGGATGAGACACAGGCCCTAGACGAGGCTAGGATACAGGGCCTGGGCTAAGACTAGACTAGGAAAGCGGGACCTGGATGAGGAACTAGGAACTTGGAACGCGGACAAGGTCTCCGAGCCAGAGACTGGACAGGGACCAACACCTGGGTCTAGACTCGGGCTCGGAACGCGGATCTAGGCGAGGACAAGACGTGGCTACAGGATAGGACATGGGATTCCTGGAAAGGACAAGGGAACTCCAGCCCAGGACGAGTAATCTCCAGCTCCAGGCTGGGCGAGGTACTCCTGGGCTGGACGAGGCACAAGGACAGGATGAGAACACGAAGCCTTGACTTGGTCGAGTAGACAGGAACGCAGAACACAGAGCCTTGGCCTTGGGAGACAGGAACACAGAACACAGAGCCTTGGCCTTGGGAGACAGGAACACAGAACGCAGAGCCTTGGCCTTGGGAGACAGGAACGCAGAACACAGAGCCTTGGCCTTGGGAGACAGGAACGCAGAACACAGAGCCTTGGCCTTGGGAAACAGGAACGCAGAACACAGAGCCTTGGCCTTGGGAGACAGGAAAGCAGAACACAGAGCCTTGGTCTTGGGAGACAGGAACATGGAACACTGAGCCGAGAACCCTCCTTGGGAACAGGACGTAGGGCCAGGACTCATACACAGAACGCTGAACATGATGAGATGGTTCCCAACACAAGGTAGCTGCAAATGGCTGGACCTACCTACTGAAGAGTGAAGGCATAGACACAGAGACGGTTCAAAACACAAGGTAGCGGCAAATGGCCAGACCTACCTAGCGAAGGCGTGGACACAGTGACAGTTCCAAACAACGATAGACATTTCCTTATCTAGACACAGCAAGGCTCTGGTCTTGCTCCGGCAGTAGAACTTGACAGCAATACAGGCGAGAACGCAGGCGAGGTAGCAGGCAAGTCTTCAGGCCAAGGCTTCAGGCAAAGGTTGCAGGCAAGGCTTCAGGCAAAGGCTTCAAGAGGAAAGGGAAGGGAACAGTCCAGCAACTGAAGCTGAACCCAGAAGCTGTTTATGTAGCCAGCCCAAAATGAGAATCATTTGCCTCAATTAAGGCACGAACAGAACAAGGGAAAACCGGAAAACCTGGAATAAGTATCGATGGACCGGACCATGAACTGGAATGCGGACTTTACGGACCAGACTGTGACATGATGAAATGGTGGAGCAGACTAAATGAGCCAAATAGCCTATTTCTGCTCCTATATCTTATGGTCTTATGGTTTTATGGTGTGTGTCTTTTTTTCATTGATTCTTTATGTTTCTTTCTATTTACTGTGAATGACAGCAAAAAAATTAATCTCAATGTAGTATATAGTGGCCAGCTGGTGGCACAATGGCATCAGCGCCAGACTCTGGAGCGAAGGCTCCCGAGTTTGAATCCAAGTCGGGCCATCCCCCGAGCACGCTTTCCATCTGTGGCGGGTTGAATGTCGAGCTTGTCACTCGGCCTCGTGAAAAAAAAGGGTCGAATCAGGAACGTTCATATCGTGATCTGGTTAATCCGAAAGGAGACCAATCCTGACACCATGCACCAGACAAGAATGGCTGACTGTCTGGTGTGACACGTTAAAAAAAAATAGTGACATACATGTTCTTTGGCAATAAACTTTCTAATTGTTCAGGAGTAACATCAATGAATGCACATTGAGGCCTTTTATTTTAAATCTACCTATCTGGTACAAAATGGAATCAGATTACCTACCTATTTTATGTGACTCTTCAAAAGCAAATAAAATTTGCCAGGGCACCAAATGGACATAACACAGAAACTGACCACTTAATCTGACCAATTCATCTCAGCACCAGTTCTCCAGGCATGCAAATAATTCTAACCTCCACCAAATGCTTTTAAGGAGTTTTTTTTTCTTCAGTCTATCCAATTTGATCTGGGATGTTAACATGCCTCAACCTCTGTCCCTGGAAAGGAATTCTATGACCATATAACCATATAACCACATAACAATTACAGCACGGAAACAGGCCATCTCGGCCCTTCTAGTCCATGCCGAACTCTTACTCTGAGCTATTCCCACCGACCTGCACTCAGCCCATAACCCTCCATTCCTTTCCTGTCCATACAGCTATCCAATTTAACTATAAATGACAACATCGAACCTGCCTCAACCACTTCTGCTGGAAGCTCGTTCCACACAGCTACCACTCTCTGAGTAAAGAAGTTCCCCCTCATGTTACCCCTAAACTTTTGCCCTTTAACTCTCAACTCATGTCCTCTTGTTTGAATCTCCCCCACTCTCAATGGAAAAAGCCTATCCACATCAACTCTATCTATCCCCCTCATAAGTTTAATTACCTCTATCAAGTCCCCCCTCAACTTTCTATGCTCCAAAGAATAAAGACCCAACTTTCTTAACCTTTCTCTGTAACTTAGGAGATGAAACCCAGGCAACATTAGACCATAAGACCATAAGACAAAGGAGCAGAAATCGGCCATTCAGCCCATCGAGTCTGCTCCACCATTTTATCATGAGCTGATTCATTCTTCCACTTAGTCCCACTCCCCCGCCTTCTCACCATAACCTTTGATGCCCTGGCTACACAGATACCTATCAATCTCTGCCTTAAATACACCCAATGACTTGGCCTCCACTGCTGCCTGTGGCAACAAATTCCATAGATTCACCACCCTCTGGCTAAAAAAATTTCTTCGCATTTCTGTTCTGAATGGGCGCCCTTCAATTCTTAAGTCATGCCCTCTCGCACTAGACTCCCCCATCATGGGAAACAACTTTGCCACATCCACTCTGTCCATGCCTTTCAACATTTGAAATGTTTCTATGAGGTCTCCCCTCATTCTTTTAAACTCACATTTACATTCTAGTAAATCTCCTCTGTACTCTCTCAATATTATTGACATCTTTCCTATAATTTGGTGGCAAGAACTGTACACAATACTCCAAATTTGGCCTTACCAATACCTTATACAATTTCAACATTACATCCCAACTCCTATACTCAATACTCTGATTTATAAAGGCCAGCATACCAAAAGCTTTCTTCACCACCCTATCCACATGAGATTCCACCTTCAGGGAACTATGCACTATTATTCCTAGATCATTCTGTTCTATTGCATTCTTCAGTGCCCTACCATTTACCATGTATGTCCTATTTTGATTAGTCCTACCAAAATGTAGCACCTCACATTTATCAGCATTAAACTCCATCTGCCATCTTTCATCCTACTCTTCTAAGTGGTCTAAATCTCTCTGCAAGCTTTGAAAACCTACTTCATTATCCACAACTCCACTTATCTTAATATCATCTGAATATTACTAATCCAATTTACCACCCCATCATCCAGATGATCAATATATATGACAAACGACATTGGACCCAGTACAGATCCCTGAGGCACACCACTAGACACCGTCCTCCAATCTGACACACAGTTATCCACCACTACTCTCTGGCATCTCCCATCCAGGCACTGCTGAATCCATTTTACTACTTCGATATTAATACCTAACGATTGAACCTTCCTAACTAACCTTCCGTGTGGAACCTTGTCAAAGGCCTTACTGAAGTCCACATAGACAACATCCACCGTTTTACCCTCATCAACTTTCCTAGTAACCTCATCACAAAATTCAATAAGATTTATCAAACATGACCTTCCACAAACATAATGTCACAATTTATTGTGAAGTAACTTCACCAACTCTTTAACAAACATTTTATATTTTATCTTCATCTATGCTTTGTGATTTGTGAGCCCTTAACCACTGCTGTGTGCTTCAAATCTACTGCCTTGCATACTTTCATATTAACCATCTCTATTATGTCACTTTAATCGACAAATTAAAAAATATATTCTTACTCTGTATATTTGTATTTCCTCAAACCTGAGAAAAATATTATGAATCTGCTAAATATTAATCTGATCAAATTAATTGCAAGTTTTAGACAATACAGTAAAGGGGAGCCAGATACCATGTCACAAAAATTGTATTATATGCAGTCCAACATTGCTCTTATTACCTCATCCATCATCTAATTTACTGAGAACAGCCTCGGTAAGAGTAGCTAGGCATTGATAATATAAATGGGAACAATGTTCACTGTACTGAATATAGTACATGTAATGAAAAGGCAGAGATGCAAGGCAATGACAGTAGTTCTTCCACTCCTGTCTTGAGTACACTGCCCACATTATGATTTGCTAGGGTTGCCGATGTTCCGGAGTACCTAGCCTTTGCTTCAATGAATCCAACTAACACAGGCTCACGTGATACAACTCATGAATGCAGGATATAGGCTGCTCTATTATTTCTTGGCTAAATCTGTGCATTGGCTCAGCATTACAGCAGCAAGTAAAGCCTGAAGGAGAAATTCAAGAGAATCTTTGATTACTTTTCATGGACTACTGTTAGGCATATTTTAATTATTATATTCTCCAGGTTTATTTAAACATTTTGCTATTGATTACATTCAGTCCTGAGAGGTATATTACACTAACATTACGAGATGATATGTAACATAACATTAATTTTAAAAAGTAATCTGAGCTCCCAGATAGCTTTCCTCTTCAAACTGCAGTCCTCATTAAAACAACATGCTGAAGCTAGAGTACTGCAGTTTAAAGACTTGGAATGTTATTCAAAAGAAAGGCTTGTATTATCAACATAAATACTATCTTCATATTAAAACAGCTGTTCAGAATTCTTGGTTGTGTAACTATTTTGTTCAAAATCAAAACACATTTCTGCTTCACCCTACTTTTGTCCCATTTTACTTTCAATTAACTTTTAAGGCTCTCCAGCGCCATTATCTGGCCACTATTGTGTGTGTAAAAATATGCTTACAATATTTCCCTTTCCTTTTCAAAAAAAAACACTGTTCAAGAAAAGTGTTGATCCCACTCTGAATTGTTCTGCCTTTATGCACATTGTTCACTTGATATCAACTCTGTATCCACAATAGGGATGAAAGTTAATTCACCCTGTCTGGCTGCAAACTTCTGAACTTATGCTCCCTCTGTATAGTGTGTTTAAAGGCAATATCACTAATCAAGTGTTTGAGCGGTCAGAGGATATGACCGGTCATTTGATGGCACTAAAAGAGCTCTTGCTAAGGGGACCCCACTGGCGCACCCACTCCCCATCTATTACTACTGAGGTCTCAGAGTGTGCTGTGGGTACTATGCAAGGACAGTTGGTCAGAGGCATGTAGCAGCCACTCACCTTCTTCAGCCAAACGGTTCGTCCAAGCTCCAGAGAGGCTCATAATGGCAGTTTTAGTGAATTGTGGAGGAGCTATGTGGGGTAATGTAATTGGGAGAAATGTACATAATTCACAATACCAGCTTTGAGTTGGGGTTTCACTTTAACAGGCTGGTCTGACGTGATGATGTTGCTACGTAAAGATTTTTAGCACCTTTTTATGTTTAAGGTTTTGGAGTTCAATGAAATGTGTTACAGATTTCATTAAACGTAAAATGTCTCACTTCATTTTATTTGCGAAAACCAACATGAAGGCGTACTGTATGGAGTGAAGGTTGTAAAACATGGAATTTGGAGAGGGCGATTACCATGGTAAGAAATGTAATCACCTTAAGCCTTTTAGAGTTCTTTTCCATCTCAGCCATGTACAAATCAGCACAGGGTTAATAAGATCAGAAACCTAAATGCCTGGTTCAAAGATTGGTGTGGGAGCAGTGGAGTTGAATTTGTTGGACATCGGCAACAATATTGGGAAAGGAGGGAGCTATTCGAATGGAGACGGCTCAGTCTGAACCAGGTTGCTTCTGGTGAACCACCTAACTGGGGCTGTGTATAGGACTTTAAATTAAATAGCAGAGAGGCAAGTTCAACAGTAAGAGTGAAGGAGAGTGCAGGAGTTTACTGAACTCTCAAGAATAACGAATAAGACAAACGGTTTAGAAAGGGACAAGTAAATTTAGGCAACGTGGAGACAAAATTGAAAAGGGTGCTGAGACATGATTGAAAGACCACAGATAGATCTTAACGTCAAAGGATACACATCGTATTGAGAGGATAGACAGGTGGGCAGAGGGGTGGGGTGAATTTGGTAAAAATGAAGTTAAATCCTGACATACATAGGATCAGACAATATGTAATCCTTGTGGATAGAGTTAAGAAACTGCAAGCATAAAAAGACCCTGATGGGAGTTATATACAGGCCTCCAAACTGTAGCCAGGATCTGTGTTAAAAATTACAATGAGAGAAAAGGCATGCAAAAAAAAAGGTGATGAGAGACTTCAATATGTAGGTAGTTTAGTAAAATCAAATTGGCACTGGATCTCAAGAGAAGGAATTTGTAGAATGCCTATCAGGTAATAGAACAGTGTGTGGGCGTCACTGAGTCATGGCTAAAAGAGGGCCATTGTTGGGAGCTTAACATCAAAGGGTATACCTTGTATTGAAAGGAGTGGCAGGAAGGCATAGGCAGTGGGTGCCTCTGTTGGTAAGAGATGGACAGAGATGGAATTAAATCTTTAGAAAGAGGTGACATAGTGTCAAAGAATGTTGTACTTTCATGGGTGGAGATAAGAAAATACAAGGATAAAAAAAAACCCTATGGGAATTATATATAGTCCTCCAAATAGAAGCCAAGTTGTGGGGTTGAAATTGCAAAGGGAGCTGGAAAAGCCATGTAATAAGGGTAATGTCACAATTATAATGGGGACTTCAATATTCAAGGGGATTTGAAAAATCAGGCTGCTGTTGGATCATGAGAGGGAATTTGTTGAATGCCTATGAGATGGTTTTTTAGAGCAACTTGTGCTTCTGCCTACTGAGGGAAAGACTATCTTTGACTGGGTTTTGTATAATAACCCAGATATTATTAAGAAGCTTAATGTAAAGGAAACCTTAGGAGGCAGTGATCATAATATGAATGAATTCATACTGAAATTTGAGACGGAGAAGCATAAGTCACATGAATCAGTATTGCAATAGAATAAAGAGAATTACAGAGGCATGAGAGAGGAGCTTGCCCAGGTGGATTGGAGGAAGATTCTGGCAGGGATGATGGCAAAACATAGATGGCTGAAGTTTTGGAATAGTTCACAAGGTGCAGAATATTTGTGTCCCACAGAAGAAAAGAGTTCTTAAATGGCAAAGGTAGGGAACTGTGGCTGACAAGTGAAGTTATGGAGTGCACAAAAGCCAAGAAAAGGACATACAATGTTGTAAAAGTGAGTGGGAAGATGGGTGATTGGAAAGTTTTAAAAATCAAACAAAAGGCAACTAAAAAGGCCACAAGAAGGGAAAAGAAGAAACATGAGTGCAAATTAGCCAATAAAATAAAGCAGGATGCGATACAAAGAGTAAAAGGGAGGTGAGAGTTAATACTGGACCACTGGAAAATAATGCTGGTGAGGTAGTAATGGGAGACAATGAAATGGCAGATGAATTTAACGAGTACTTTGCATCAGTCTTCACTGTGGAAGATACTAGCAGTGTGCTAGAGGTCCGTGCACGTTAGGGAGCAAGAGGGAGTGCAATTGCTATTACCAAAGAAAATGTGCTAGGCACATTCAAAGGACTTAAGGCAGATAAGTCACCTGGACCAGATGAACTACATCGCAGAGTCCTGAAAGAACTTGCAGAAGAGATAATGAATGCATTGGTCATGATCTTTCAAGAATCACTTGATTCTGGCATGGTCCTGTAGGACTGGAAAATTGCGAATGTCACTCCACTCCTTAAGAAGGGAGGAAGGCAAAAGAAAGGAAATTATAGGCCAGTTAGCCTAACCTCAGGGGCTGGGAAAGTGTTGGAGTCTATTATTAAAGATGAAGTTTCAGGATACTTGGAGACTATTGATAAAATAAATCAAAATCAGCATGGTTTCTGTAAAGGCAAATCTTGCTGGACAGATCTGCTATAGTTCTTCGAGGAAATAACAGTCAGAGTGGGTTGTGGATGCCATATACTTTGATTTTCAGAAGGCATTTCATAAGGTGCAACATATGAGGCTGTTTAACAAGATAAACTACTATAGCGTTACAGGAAAGATACTAGCATGGATAGAAGAATGGCTGACAAGCAGGAGGCAGCAAATGGGAATAAAGGGGCCCTTTTCTGGTTGCCTGCCAATGGTGAGTATTGAGACTGTATTGGGACTGCTACTTTTCACGTTATTTGTCATTGATTCAAGTAATGGAATTGATGGCTTTGTAGCAAAGTTTGAAGATGATACCGAGGTAGGTGGAGGGGTAGATAGTGCTGAGGAAGCAATGCAATTGCAGCAGGACTTAGACAAATTGGAAGAACGGGCAAAAAAGTGGCAGGTGGAATACAGTGGAGAGAATCGAGGACATTCATGATGATGATTCTGGGGTAAACATATAAAGAGCGTTTGGCAATTCTGGGCCTGTACTCACTAGAATTGATGACAAATGTTTGGGATCTCATTGAAACCTACCAAATGTTGAAAGGACTAGATAAGGTAGACGTGGAGAGGATGTTTCCTCTGGTGGGGTTATCCAGAACTAGAGGGCACAGCTTCAAAATTGAGGGGTGACCTTTTAGAACAGAAGTAAGGAGGAATTTCTTTAGTCAAAGAGTGGTGAATCTGTGGAATGCTCTCTCACAGACTGCAGTGGAATCCAAGTCCATGGGTACATTCAAAGCAGAAATTCATAGTTTCCTAATTCGTCAGGGCTTTAAGGGATACGGTGAGAAGGTAGGTGTATGGGGTTGAATGGAATCTCACATCAGATATGATGAAATGGCAGGGTGGACTCGATGCGCTGAATGGCCTAATTCTACTCCTATGTCTTATGTTCTTATGGCCTTTTGGTCTTATGGACTGCATCCTGTGGTTCTGAAAGATAGATAGATGGATACTTTATTGATCCCAAAGGACATTGCAGTGTCACAGTAGCATTACAAGTGTGCAGATGTACAAATATAGAATTATTAGAAGAAGAGGTAGCTGAAGAGATTGTGAACACATTCTATAAATATATATGGAGCAAAAGGGTTTTGAGAGAAAGGCCCCCTCTGTAACCAAAGGGGGAATACACATATGGAGCCTGGCAATGTAAGGTTGCAGTTAACACAGAAGTTACTGGTGCTCTAGATACTGGGGGAAGATGTCCAATGAAACAACAAGTTATAGATCAGATAGATAGCTGGGCAGAAAGTTGACAGATGGTCTTGAATCCTGACAAGGTTGAGATGATGCATCTTGGGATAATAGAGTAAATTATACGGTTAGTGGCCACTTGATTAGGTACCTCCTCATCTGTTGCTGTAGCCTACTCACTTCAATGTTCTATGTATTGTGCATTCAAAGATGCTTTTCTGCATACCACTGTGTTAAGGTATGGTCATTTGAGTTACTGTTGCCTTGATGAAAATTCCAGGAGATTAGCAGCTTCTGAGATACTCTAATCTGTTCTACTCCAACGATCAGTCACCAACAGTCAAAGTCACATAGATCATATTTTTCCCCATTCTGATGTTTGGTTTGATTAACAACTGAATCTCTTGACCATGTCTGCATACTTTTATGCATTGAGTTGCAGCCACATGATTGGCTGATTAGATGTTTGCATTAACGAGCAGATGTACAGATGGTCTTAATAAAGTAGCCAATCGGTGTATCGTAACTGTACAATGAGTATACTATATTTACTGTATGATTCATTACTAATATAGTAAATTGTTTTGAACTAAAGAATGTCAATGAACAATCGAACCATGGGTTCAATTCTATTATTCTCCAAAAGTGGTAACACCGATAGATGGAGTGCTGAAGAGGCAGATGATTTTCTTCCCTCAATGCGTCAGAATATAAAAGCTGCCATGTAATGTTGCAAATTTACAAAACATTGGTTAGACAGAATTTAGAGTATTTTAATTGGTTCTGGATGCCACTTGGTAGGAAACATGTAATTGTGGTGGAGAGATTGCAGGATGTTGCCTTGGATGGTCGACTTTAGTTGCTGAGAGAAATTGGACAAGCTAGGCATGATTGAATGAAGCTGAGGGGTGACCAGCTAGAAGTATATGAAGTCATTTAACATAGATAGAATATATAACACTAAACAGCATTTTTTTTCAAAAGTGTTGCTTCCTCAGAATCTTCTTTTGTTTATGATAGACCACTTAAAACTGAACACAAATATGATTTCATACTAGTTGTATCACCTAAGAATTTGGAGAAGCAAGAAATTAACTCCTATTTAATATAATGTGCTTAACTGCATAACGATGCTAATGCCTTGCAATAGTTCAACTAAGTAAAATAACTTTGTTAATGATTTTCATTTGTACTCAGTTTTTTTGCTTAAGTGTCCAACAACAATCAGCTAACATTGATGGATTCCAGTTGCCCTGATACGGTTTCTCCATGACCATAATGTTCTGGTGAAACCTTTCACCATTCTTGTCACTGACAGCACCATAATTTGCAAGGAAGAAATCTAAATGGGAATGCAGAAAATAAATCTTTAGTGACATGTTGCAGTTCATGGTTTTGTATGCTTGAAGCATGTTGTCAACTGACTGCATATAGTTTGGTGCTCTGTAGTTGCCAAGAAAAGGTTCAACAACATCATTGAATGCCTTCCATGCTATTTTCTCCAGTCCCACTAGAAGTTCTTCGAATTGCCTGTTATTAATGATGTATTATTTTGGACTGACAAAAATTGCCTTCTTTAATCTTGGCATCAATTATTTTGGGAAACATCTGTCTCAAATATCAAATCCTTCATGAAAATATATAGCCTTTCTAAAACCTGCCTTAGCTAAGCATGCTCAGGCATGCCTGTATGAGATAGAAAATCACAAATATAGACAGCTTCAACGAATGATGTGCAATAAGGAAATTTCATTATGATTTTCATTATAAGCAGCCTAAAATACAACAAGATACCCAAAAATATTCAAGAAGCAAAATATT
Source organism: Mobula birostris (assembly GCF_030028105.1). Taxonomy (NCBI): domain Eukaryota; kingdom Metazoa; phylum Chordata; class Chondrichthyes; order Myliobatiformes; family Myliobatidae; genus Mobula; species Mobula birostris. The sequence continues at coordinate 206,584,660 of NC_092371.1, read as the reverse complement.
CATTGTACACTGTAATCAGACCTTTTCCCCCATGGCAGGATTATCAAAAATAAGAGGGAATTGGTTTAAGTTAGGTGAGAGCTGTATTAAAGGAGATCTGAGAGGAAACATTTTACACAGGGAGTGGAGATTTAAGCCAGAACATACATGTTCAATCATTATGTTTAAGAGGGATTGAGAGAGGCACGTGAATGAGCACGGAAGGGTAAGCCCGAAATTGAGCAAATGGGTAGATGCATAAAAAAGGTCAGCGTGGTGTACTTAAAGGCTTGTTGCTGTGTGGTACATCTCAGACTCTATAATTCAATAACATAAAACCCATTTCTAAACCAAAGGCCCAGTAGCTCTTTTGCCAAGGAAAGGCTGATGGTTCTAATGTTGCTCATAAATATGACAAGCTATAAAAAAAAGATCTTTTGGGATTATGACCAAAGGACTAAGAGCTATTTTCGCATGCTAATTAGATGCCCAAGCTTCCAATGCAACTGGCATGTGTCTTGCACCAAGTTTCAATCTACTATTCACCAGAACTAAGATTGAAACATGGACCTATATATAGTCCTGAACATGTGCATTTTGGACATGAGACTTCGGTTACAAAAGTGAGTTGGCCTTAAATAGTCAATGCTTGGGAGAATTATGTCAACATCCAGGCTGACCGTAAGTTTGTAAAGGGTCAATTGCATTAGTAATAAAAACAAAAAGGTTGCATTAGTAATTAAAAAGGCAGGGGTTTGTTTAAATATATTTACTGTATATAGAACTGTTTATAGAAAGAGTGCTCCAAACAATATCCACACTAAAACTATAGGTTACTGCCAGATCAAACTTTATTTTGAAACACCCTCCTGGACATCCAACACACTACATTGCTGTTTTCTTACCCACCATTATTGGCTGCCATGCTCTAGTCCAATTGCTTTATGACTCAGTGCAGGTTTTCATTGACAGCTAGAGGACTTCTCCAAATTTCCAAGGCTTTCTTTTCCTGTGGGTGAGGCCGATGGCAGAGCTAAGGTTCCTGTGGCAATTTGTCTGATGGAATATAGAGAGAAGTGATGATTGTGGTTAGGCAGAGTCTTCTGATAAAACAAATTAATTCAACCAAGTAAAAAGTGGAAGCTGATAGGTTCTTGATTAGTAAGGGTGTCAAAGGCTATGGGGGCAGGGAATAGGGATGAGAGGGAAAATAAATCAGTCGTGATCAAATAGTGGAGCAGATTAATGACTAAATAGTCTAGTTCTGCTCCTATGTGATATGGTCTTGAGTTAACTCTAGAAAGCATCAATATGTGAACTGTGAAAAGGTGGTTAGGAACTTCACATGGTTTAGGTGGCAACTGACACAGGCTGGGTGATGAACTCCGGGTTCTGATGGTAATGTACGAAGGAGTGTACCCACAACATATCCTTCCCATAAAACTGAAGCATAAAACATAGGAGCTGAATTAGGCCGTTTGGCTCATGGAGTCTATCCCACCATTTGATCATGGCTGCTTTATTTCTGTTCTGAGGATGTGTCCTCTCGTCCTAGATTCTCCCACTAATAGAAACATCCCTCTACACTCTACCTAGGCCTTTCAATATTTGGTACATTTCGATGAGATCACCCTTCATTCTTCTAGACTCTAGCGAGTATGAGCTCAGAGTCATCAAACACTCCTCATATGTTAACTCTTTCATTCCCAGGATTTTGTAATTCTGTCATTCCTGGGATCATTCTTATAAACCTCCTCTGGACCCTCTTCAATGCTAGCACATTATTTCTTGGATATGGGGCCTAAAACTGCTCACAATACTCCAAATGCGGTCTGACCAATGACTTACTGTGTGAAGAGTTATCATCACATCTTTGCTTTCATATTAAGGGCATAAGACCATAAGATATAGGAGCAGAATTTTTTTCTTCTAGTCCTCTTGAAATGAATGTTAACATTGCATTTGCCTTCCTCTCTACTAACTCAACCTGCAAGTTAACTTCTAGGAAATCCTGCACAAGGACTTCTGTCCCTTTGCTCCTCTGATTTCTGAATTTCTCCCTGTTTAGAAGATAATCTACACATATATTTTTTCTACCAAAGTGCATGACCATACACTTCCCTACATTGTATGCCATCTGCCATTTCTTTCCCTATTCTCCTAATCTGTCCAGGTCCTTTTGCAGATTCCCTACTTTCTCAACACCACCTGCCCCTCTGCCTGTCTTTACATCATCTGCAAACTTGACCACAAAGCCAGCAGTTCAAATACCCATATAGTTAACATATAATATGAAAAATAGCAGATCTAACACCAACCCCTCCAGGACACCACTAGGTACTGGCCAACAAGAAAATACCCACTTTATTCTCATTCTTTACCTCCTGCTAATCAGCCAATCTTCTCACTTTCCCTTCCTGTAATACCATGGACACTTATCTTATGTGGCAACTTCATGTGTAACAGCTTGATAAAGACCTTCTGAAAATCCAAGTAAACAACATCCACTGACTTTTCTCTGTCTATCCTGTCTGTTATTTCCTCAGAGAATTCCAACAGATTTGTCAAGCAAGATTTCCCCTGTAGAAAACTATGCCGACTTTGGTCTAGTTTATCATGTACCTCTAAGTACCCCAAAAGCTCATTTTTGATAATATACTCCAACTCAAAATTATGCTCGCAGGAAATTCAGGTCACAGCCTTGGGGCTTCTGAGTTGTTCAAAAATAATTTTTATTTGGGAGCGGGGTTCTGCTGCTGGTCATTTTATCGGTTCTTTCCTGCACTGAAGTTTCCTGATTTTCTCTTTCTGGGGTTGGGGTTGTTGTGTTGGTGGTGTACAGCAATCTATTTTCTAATTAAAGGCATATGGGATTTGCAATATGAATCCTCTCAGGAGAGCTCTACTACTTTTATAGTGTAGAACCAGTTCAAAATGTAACTATAAATTTGTGTTTGGTCTTTCTGCTAATTAAATTTTCCTGCACATAATGTGTGTGATTTTACCAGTCGTAGTATAAGCAGCAGAAACTAAACTGGATAACTGTGCATCTCTGATTTTCTCTAACTTTCTCTTTCTACATAAAGTAGCTTCATAATTACATTTGTGTATGGAATGCAGTTGAACTGTATTTATTTAATGAATAACTGACGGTATGTCTTTCCTTACAGCTCTCAATCAGTCCTACTATTCTGATATGTATTGCCAGTAACCATTGGTCTAAACTTATAGCTACTAACATTCAGGCATTACACCCATCACCTCCCCACCATTGTACATTGCAGCTAAAGGATGTAAAACCTTACACTGCAAAGGGGAATTCCTTTACCCCCCTTTCTGACACATACAATACAATACAGTTTTAAACACTGCATAGTGTTCAGATAATCCCTGAGATCCTGCCATTATTTCTCAAGATTTGAATGCAAGTTCTGGCAAGATTTTGTTTTGTTTTAGCTATCCAAGTCCCCAGTGGTCTAGGTTCTGGGTCTCAGAGTTCCTTCTTCCTGTGATGTGGGGTATGTGATCTGGTTTCTATTTACAGAAATAATGAGGTGAGGAATGGCTTCCCAGCTATTCGAAAACTTATGGAATAGTGGTGAAAAACAGGCTGAAGTGTTTTACAGAAGAGCAAAACTGAACAGATTCCCTCCTCAGTGGCTGGAAGGCACCTGCTGAAGGCACTGACATATCCTGGAGCACTTTGACTTTGTATCTGTCAGTAGACTTGGTCATATTTAGTTTGATTTGGTCACTGGTTCACTATTCCAAAATTTGCATCTTTCTAATTAGAACTGGTACAACTTTTCTCTTAAATTTTATTTATCATGCCCACAAACAAGTCAGTGAAACATAAACAGAAAATGCAAGTATGGTAGAATCTATGACAAGAGAAACAGAGTAAATGTTTCAGATTGAAGAGAATGATTTCAATGTACTTAAGAAATGAGATTGGTTTACAATGCATCAAAGGTTCTGACTAATGATATTCCATAATCTATTTTGCATGTTTTTTGCTACTTTTGCTTGACATATATCATAGCCTAAGTATTAAGTGCATGTCTTTCATTTCAAAGATTCAAAGTACATTTACTATCAAAGTATATATGTAATATATAACCCAGAGATTTGTCTTCCCACAGACAGCCACGAAACAAAGAAACACCATGGAAGCCGTTCAAAGAAAACATCAAGCACCTAATGCATGTAAAAAAAGAACAACAGATCATGCTAATGGCTAAAAACGAGTGAAAAACACAGAATATAAAGCATCAAACCACAAAGTCATTGATAGAGTCTAGGAATGTTCAGTTAGTTCAATTCAGTTCAATTTTGTACTCTATTTAACATTTCTCAAATACCTTATAGTTTCAACACACCCTTTTATTCTGTGAGTATTCTGTACATACTAAGGTCTCTTTTGAGTCATAGAAAAGTTCAGCACAGAATCAGCCCCTTTGGCCCATCTAGTCTGTGCCATACCATTTAAACCACTTGCTCCCATCGACTTGCACCGGGTCAATAGCCCTTTATACCCCTATATACCCATCCAGACTTCTCTTAAACATTGAAATTGAGTTCACATGCACCATTTGTGCAGGCAGCTTGTTCCACATTCTCACAACCCTCTGAGTGAAGAAGCTTGCCCTCAAAATCTAATCCCATCTTCTATCTCATCTTGAATGCTGAACAGTTGAAACTTCTTGACTAATCTCCCATACGGGATCTTGTCAAAAGCCTTGTTAAAGCCCATGTAGACAACACCCATTGCCTTGCCATTACCACCTTTCCTGGTAACTTACTCAAAAAACTCTATAAGATTGGTTAGATACGAACTTTCACGTACAAAACCATGCTGACTTTCTCTAAACTGTTCTTGTCTATCCAAATACTCATATATCTGATCCCTTAGAATTACCTTCCAATAACTTTCCTACTACTGATGTCAGGCTCACCAGCCTATAATTTCCTGGTTTATCTTTAAAGCCTTTCTTAAACAGTGAAACAACATTAGCTATTGTCCAATCCTCCGGTACCTCTCCCGTTGCTAAGAATGATTAAAATATCTCTGCCAGGGCCTCTGCAATTTCTGCACTTGCCTCCCACAGGGTCCAAGGGAGGCTGGGGATTTATCCACTCTAATTTGCCTCAAGACAGTAAACACCTCCTCTTCTGTAATCTGTACATCATCCATGAACGATGCTGCTTTGCCTCACTTCTATAGACTCTGTGTTGATCTCCTGAGTAAATACAAATGAAAAAAAAATCCATGTAAGATCTCTCCCACCTCTTTTGGCTCCACACATGAATTACGATTGTGATCTTCCAGAGGACCAACTTTGTCCTTAACATTTTAGCTCTTAACATATCTATAGAATCCCTTCGGATTCTCCTTCAACTAGTCTGCTCGAACAACCTTGTGCCTTCTTTTAGCCTTCATGATTTCTTTCTTAAATGTTCTTTTGCATTTCTCATACTCCATATGTACCTCATTTGTTCCTATCTTCCTTTGCACATCCTTTTTTTCCTTAACCAGGGCCTCAATATCTTTTGAAAACCGAGGTTCCCTAAACCTGCCATATTTATCTTTTATTCTGACAGGCACGTACAAACTTTGTGCTCTCAGAATATCACTTTTGAAGGCCTCCCATTTACCAATTACACCTCTGGCAGAATACAGCCTGCCCCAATACACACTTGTCAAATCCTTTCTGTTACCATCAGAATTGGCCATTTTTCAATTTAAAATTGCAACCTGTGGACCAAACCAAACTTTTTGCATATTTACTTTGAAACTAATAGTATTATGATTTATTTCTATGCTGAATTAAAAGACAACACTGCTACATATTGGCAAGGCCATACTTGGAGTATTGTGTGTTTAGTCACTTTGTTAGAGGGATTAATCAAAAAGCTTTAATACCGAGGTTGCAATAACTCCTTGTGCAACTGGATGCTCAATTTCTTCACTTGGAGACTCCAGTCAGTTCAGATAGGCAACAACATCTCCTCCACAATTACCATCTATCAGCAAGGACATGCACCATCCAGGCTGTGCTCTCTTCCTGATGTTCCTATCAGGAAAGAGGTACAGGAGTCTCAGAACCCACACCATCTGTTTCAGGAACAGTTATTACCCCTCAGCCAATAGGCTCTTGAACCAGAGGGGATAACGTTACTCGTCACATCACTGAACTGCTCCCACAATCTTTGACCTCACTTTCAAGGACTCTTCATCTCATATTCTTGATATTTATTGCTTATTTATCCATTGTTATTTTCTTCCCCTTTTTGTATTGTACAGTTTGGTGTTTTTTACATATTGGTTGTTTGTTCCTCTTGTTGGGTGTGGTCTTTCACTGATTCTATTGTGTTTCTATGAACTTACTGTGAATGTCTGCAAGAAAGTGATATACTATACCTGTACTTTGATAATAAATTTACTTTGGACTTTGAAAAATGTTTTTATGATGTAAAAAGTTGGCACCTAAAGCAAAGGGACATTTGCGGGCTGCCCACAGCACATTCTTGGATCAACACACAGGGTGAGAAGAAGAATAGTCCAGATAGCTGTGAGAGTCAGTAGGCTTATAGTAGACATCAGTAGATAAGCTGTCTCCAGAGACAGAGGCAGAAAGATCTTGAAAGGTGAGGGAGGTGTCGGAAATGGACCAGGTAAACTTGAGGGCAGGGTGAAGGTTGGAGGCAAAGTTAATGAAGTCAACGAGCTCAACAACATGCAGGCTTTTCATTCCAGGATGAAGGAGATGTCCTCCTTTTTTAAAGAAAGGGGCTTCCCTTCCTCCACTATCAACTCTGCTCTCAAATGCATCTCCCCCATTTCACAAACATCTGCTCTCACTCCATCTTCCTGCCACCCCACTAGGAATAGGGTTCCCCTTGTCCTCACCTACCACCCCACCAGCCTCTGGGTCCAACATATTATTCTCCGTAACTTCCGCCAGCTCCAAAGGGATCCCACAACTAAGCACATCTTTCCCTCCTCCCCTCTCTCTACTTTCCACAGGGATCGCTCCCTATGCGACTCCCTTGTCCATTCGATTCCCCCCCGCCATCCCTCCCCACCAATCTCCCTCCTGGCACTTATCCTTGTAAGCAGAACAAGTGCTACACATGCCCTTACACTTCCTCCCTCACTAACATTCAGGGCCCCAGACAGTCCTTCCAGGTGAGGCGACACTTCACCCGTGAGTTGGCTGGGGTGATATACTGCATCCAGTGCTCCCGATGTGGCCTTCTATTATATTGGCAAGACCCGACGCAGACTGGGAGATCATTTCGCTGAACATCTGCGCTCTGTCTGCCAGAGAAAGCAGGATCTCCCAGTGACCACACATTTTAATTCTACATCCCATTCCCATTCTGATATGTCTATATGCCTCTTCTACTGTAAAGATGAAGCCACACTCAGGTTGGAGGAACAACACCTTATATTCCGTCTGGGTAGCCTCCAACCTGATGGCATGAACATTGACTTCTCAAACTTCAGCTAATGCCCCACCTCCCCCTCGCACCCCATCTGTTATTTATTTCTTTATATACACACATTCTTTTTCTCTCTCCTTTTTCTCCCTCTGTCCCTCTCACTATACCCCTCGCCCATCCTCTGGGCTTTTACCCCCCTCCCCCTTTTCTTTCTCCCTGGGCCTCCTGTCCCATGATCCTCTCGTATCCCTTTTGCCAATCACCTGTCCAGCTCTTGGCTCCATCCCTCCCCCTCCTGTCTTTTCTTATCATTTTGGATCTCCCTCTCCCCCTCCCACTTTCAAATCTCTTACTAGCTCTTCTTTCAGTTAATGCTGATGAAGGGTCTCGGCCCGAAATGCCGACTGTACCTCTTCCTAGAGATGCTGCCTGGCCTGCTGCGTTCACCAGCAACTTTGATGTGTGTTGCTTGAAATTTCAGCATCTGCAGAGTTCCTCGTGTTTGCACATTCTTGGATGGTGGTTGTTTATGTAATCAATGCATATCACTGTATGTTATGAAGTTTCAATGTACATACGACAAATAAAGCTAATCTTTAACCTTTAAGATTCATAAGGATGCTATCAGGACACAAGGGAGAGATTGGGCAGGTTTGGACTTTATTCCTTGGAATGTAGGGAACTGAGAGGTGAACTTCTAAAGGCATATAAATCATGATGGACATAAACAAGATGAAAGCACTCAGCCTTTCCCCAGGGAAAGGGAACCAATAATTAGAAGGTATAGGTTTAAAGTGAGTGAGGAAAAATTTAAGAAGTAACCTAAGGGACAACACTTCAAGCAGAAGATTGTGCATATATGAACCAAGCTGGCAAAGTACTTGTGGTTGCTGCAATTATGACATTTAAAAGATATTTTGATAAGTTTATGGATAGGAAAGGTTTAAAAGTGATACAGGGCAAACACAGACAACTGGGACCAGCTTAGGTGGGCATATTGGCCCGCAAAGATGAAGGCTTGCTTCTGTGCTGTATTACTAGCACACACTTCTTCAGTCCTCTGTTTTCCTGCTTTAAAATGTTGATAACTGCTATGTGATACTCTTTCATGCGTTGTTGAATTACTGTTTCCAGTAAAATAAAAACTATCCAGCTACTATTCCAATCAACAATTTGGATGTGAAATTCTTTTGGTTAATCACCTAACATTTATCAGTAATTTTGTAGCCCACTAGATACAACGACAGGGGTTAACATCAGTTTCAACATTGTTAGCTTTTCAATACAATTCCTTTTAAATCTCCAACACATCCTCAGTAACAATGAAAACTTAGCTCCCCAGTAGCGTATGTCCTCTGTCCTTGAGGAACCTGTTGTTTTCGCTTTGAGGTTCTCACAAAACTTTGTATCCCTTGTTAAGCATTTGACCAAAGAGCAAGATGCCACCATTACTCAGCAGGTTAGGCAGCAACTGCAAAAGGAGAAATAATGAATACTACAGGACAGAAATCCTTTCTGAATACTGATCTTCTCTTTCCACAGATACTGCCTGAGCTGCTGATTTTCCAGAATTCTCTGTTTTCATTTCTAGCATCAAAGGTTTTGTAAAATTTTCATTCCTGTGGAAAACATGATCCCGAATGAAGTCATTAGAAAATAACGTTACCTATTCAGAATTAATTTTGATTTATGTAGAAACTATTATAAATCACAAAATTCTGATTCAATGGCTTGAGAATATATATGTTTTTAATTGTGAGATATAGCACGGTAACAGGTCCATCCAGCCCAATGAGAACGTGCCACTCAGTGTTTAGAACCTAAGTCTTTAGAATGTGGGAGAAAACTTGAGCCCCAGTGAAAACCCATATGGTCAGGAGGTGAACATACAGACTGCTGTAGAACTGAACCTGAGTGACTGACGCCGCAATAGCATTACACTAGCTACTATGCTACAATGCCACACTTAGACCATCAGACATAGGAGCAGAATTAGGCCATTCAGCCCATCGAGTCTGCTCCACCATTCCATCATGGCTGATCTCAGATCCCACGCAACTCCGTACACCTGCCTTCTCACCATATCCTTTGATACCCTGTCTGATCAGGAAATGATCAACTTCCACCTTAAAAAGTATCTGTGGACTTGGCCTCCACAGCAGCCTGCAGCAGAGCATTCCACGGATTCATTACTCTCTGGCTAAAGAAATTCCTCCTTACCTCTGTTCTAAAAGGTCACCCCTCAATTTTGAGGCTGTGCCCTCTAGTTCTGTATATCCCCACCATAGGAAACATCCACTCCACATCCTCTCTATCTAGTCCTTTCAACATTTGGTAGCTTTCAATGAGATCCTCAGGTATTCTTATAAATTGCAGCGAGTACAGGCCCAAAACTGCCAAACGCTCCTCACAGGTTAACAGCTTCATTCCCAGAATCATCCTTGTGAACCTCCTCTGGACTCTCTCCAATGAGAACATGTCTTTTCTAAGATATGGGGCACAAAACTGTTGACAATACTCCAAGCGTGGTCTGACAACTATCTTATAAAGACTCAGCATTATCACCTTGCTTTTTTATTCTATTTCCCGTGAAATAAGTGCCAGCATTGCATTTGTCTTCTTTACCAAAGGCCCAACCTGTAAATTAACCTTCCAGGAGCCTTGCAGGAGCCTTGGACTCCTAAGTCCATCTGAACCTCTGATATTTGAACCTTCTCCATATTTAGATAATAGTCTACACTACTGTTCCTTTTACCAAAATGCATTATCATACATTTCCCAACACTGTATTCCATCTACCATTTTTTTGTCCATTCTTTGAATTTGTCTAAGTCCTGCTGCATTGCTTCCTCAGCACTAGCTACCTCTTCACCTAACTTTGTATCATTTGCCAACTTTGCCACAAAGCCATCAATTCCATTATCCAAATCATTGACAAACAATGTGAAAAGTAGTGGTCCCAATACTGACCCCTGAGCAACACCTCCAGTCACTGGATCATGGCTAGTCACTTAAGGTATGTACTGCAGTTTATTCAGTTCACTCTTCTCAGAGAATCAGATGCATTGTAGATATTGGAAAGGTCTTAGAGTGTCAAGAGTTGAGGCGCTTATTGACCTGGTCTTATAACCATCATGTACTTGGCTGGTTCAGGTGAATCACTGGTCAACGTATTACCTCAGGTGGAAGGTCTGTTGCTCCATAAGGGGACTAGGTTTCTCTGTACTTTAGAATATTTTTGAATATGAAGCCATTTGGAGATCTTCCAAAAGAATTGACATATGCCTATGGAGATTTTCTTTGCTGAAAAGGTACCTAACTGAAATCAGTTAAAATGGAAATGCCTCTGGTTGTGATTAATTCTGCTGGCAGAACATTATTCCAATTAAGGGATTTGTCACAATTGGCAGCTAAGTAAAAACAAAATCCTTTTCTTTTCCCCAATTGACTGAGGGCCTAATCACCTCAGAGAATCAAATGTTTTTCCCAGCATACATACTTATTTAACTTGGTTAAGTCAGTACATACTGGTGCTATAATTGATGAAGCACTTCATTCCTTAGTTTTCATCTGGAATCATATTGAGCTTCTCCATCCTTGCAAATCCATAAGTGGAATTTGTCTAGCAAAAGGTAGGATAAAAGACACCACATCTTATTTTAATCTGGCATTCACCCAAAATTGTACCTATAAATCCAGGTTGTCTTGGAATCTCTACCTTGGAGTGCATTTTTGTTTTTATTGGACCTGTGGACCTAAATACTTAAATTACAGGTTGCTTTGGTGGTTAGTCACAAGCCCTGGTGCTGCTCCATTCTGGCTGTGCTTCCTTCCATGAACATTATTTTTGGGTCCATATGAAATTTCATTTGAATGTTTCTAGAATCGTAATTATTTTAATTTTCATAAGCCAAAGATAATCTCTCCCTGTCTATATAAAATGTTATTGGAAACAATTCTATTGAAGGGCCAATTTGCTATCCTTACATATACTTGTTAACCTCTTGTTATTATGCTGTAATGAATATCTTCCTATTGACACATTGAAATGACCACTACTACAGGTATCCTTCAAAAAGGTTCTTGACTACTATTGGAGCTTCACAATCCAAGCAATTGGAGAATATTCCATTGTGTTTTGCAGATAGTGGAAGGACTTTAGGGTAACAGGAGTTGAGGTACAGTACTTATTGACCCGGCTTCATAACCATAGTATGAATGGCTGATCCAAATAAACCACTGGTCATTGGGGCCTACCAGGTGGAGGATTTGGTGATTTGGTTGTGCCTTCGAATAACATTTCTTGTTGGAGATGATCATTGCTTTAAGCTATTCTGGTGTAAATGCTAAATGTCCCTTGACAGCCCATTACCAAATATTATGTTGGTCTTGCTGTATTTGCTCATTTATTACTTCATTTAGCAAGAATTTTTATATAATATCGAGATTTACATTTTGCATTATAGGATTAGTTAGAAATTTATACTCTGAATTGTTGTCTCTAAATTTTGTGGAATATAGCTGTTGATTTGGCTTTCAAAATACATGGAATTTGCTCTAATGTATCATTGATAACAGGAAATGATAATAACATGTAAGCCCTAGTTTTTGTTTTACTCACTCTGCTCTCTTCCTGTTGGTATTTGAGTTTCAGAAACATCAAAGCTCTCAAAAATCACATGTACAAGTATTACCAAAAGGAACTGGTGAATTTTACTTACTACAATGGCAGAGTTGATCAGCCTTAATTGAAAGCCAAGGGAAGATTTAAAAGTTCAGAATCTTGGATAATTTATTTCACCCTTTACAATTTAGAAATTGCAGGTATTTTTGAAGCCACAAATTTTTGTCTTGATTGCTACTAAGAGGAAGCTAGAACCAGGCTAGCTTGGAGCTGATGTCACAAGGTGCAAGAAACATGTTCAATTGATCTATACTTGGTTGTAACAATGTGTTGCAAACCTCTTACTGCCATTTCTCATTGGTTCAATGCTAGAAAGTTGAAGTTTGTGCATAGAAGAACTGACCCACAGTTTTGGTTCTTGGTAGTGTGCCGTATGATTATTTGCTGAATGGCAAAAAATTTAGTGTCCATAAGCATTTCTTTACTATTAGTGATAATTACCTATGTGAACACTGGGTAATCAGTCCACGTTCTTGAATAGCTGTTCAGAGACAAATTTGAGTAATGATATTCTCCTTAGATGTGGGAAATAGTAGCTCACCAGCACCTTTCCCAAATATATTTATTGACAAATAATACTACCCTTGTTTGCCAGAATCATTGAGTCTAATAAATAGTTTCGGGATTCAACTCAGTCACACATTTCATTACACTTAAAATGTGATTTTTTACAAGTTAACAAAAACAAGCTTTTTTAGTTAAATAGTCATCTGATAGAAAAAAAAAGCATTAAAAAGACATGTGTTTGTAATATCCCATCTAATACAAGGTTAAGTACCTCAACTTACTTGAGTTATAGTTAAGCTAGTCAGCTGTAACTTGGTCTGGGGCCAGAAAGCGTTGGATTTGAACCTTGGCAATGTTTAAGAAGCAGTCATTCTATCATGGAGGATAAAATGGTTTAAGAATAACAACTTGTATTCATATTGCATCTTTAATGTCGCCAATTATCTAAAGGCATTCACAGAGGCATCACAAAAATGCAATGAATATTATATGCACAAGACTGCATGAGCAGAGGCAGAAGCAGGTTTGACCATTTGGCTCCTTGTGCCTCCTCTGCCAGTGTAAGATCTGAAAGAATAAGAGCTTTAACTGAAGAGTGAATAAGAGATACACAGCTAGGAAGAATGTGCATAAGTTAACACAATATAGATATAAGAACTATAAGAAAGATTTAGCCAGGGAGCTGATGGCAGGCCCAGCCAAGGTGAACTGTCTCAGTGTCATGAATGACTATGAGCTACATAATAATTATCATTCTGATTGTTCAATAAGTTTTTTAAGTTTATTAGTGATGTTTAATAACCAAATAGCAATAAGTTTAGTCTGTGCTTAGAGTTGCCTAGTAATTTATTTTTGTTATAAGATTTTAGTGCAATCAAAATTTTGACTACTAGCAATGGTTTTATGAAGAATATGATGGCCAGCCAAGGATGAAAAGATGGCTGTCAATATTTTAGCCAGAATGTTTCCATCTTGGGTTGAGATTTGCAAAATACTATTTTGTATGAAGAACAGCCAGACAGTCCTAAATCCAAAATCTGATAATGCAGACAACTTAAAACTGGTGGGCAATAGGTGGGCTGTAACTATTGGTCCAATATTATTGTGATTATTTACTAAAATATGAGCAAAAATTGGCAGATTTGGTATCCATAAATAGACTTTAGAGAGTGTTTGTCATTGCCAATATACTGAGTAATCTTATTGCAGGGGCAGATAGAAATCATAAAGACCTGGCAGTGTTTTTTCTTTAGCATCAATTTACCCGAGGCATTTGACTATTGGCTATAAGATAGTTCATAAAGCTTTAGGCTGGATGGAAATGATGCCTGCCTGCTACCTAGAGAAGGACCCACTCAGTGTATGTTTGTGGTCTTCAGCTGCTGTAGCCCAGCGATCCCCAACCACTGGGTCGCAGACCGGTACCGGGCCGCAAGGAAACAATATCATTTGGCGATATGAGTCAGCTGCACCTTTCCTCATTCCCTGTCAAGCCCACTGTTGAGCTTGAACACACGCGAGATCATTACCCGGGCATCATCCGTGTCAGCGCGGGAAGGAGATCAACTCCTCGAGCTTGCAAATGACGGTGGGCTGAAAAGTATGTTTGACATAACATCTCTGCCGGTATTCTGGATCAAAGTCAAGGCTAAAAGTCAAGGCCCACCACTAAGCACATCTTTCCCTCCCCCACCCTGCATTCTGCAGGGATCGTTCCCTACACAACTCCCTTGTCCATTCGTCCCCCCCCATCCCTCCCCACTGATCTCCCTCCTGGCACTTATCCGTGTAAGCGGAACAAGTGCTACACATGCCCTTACACTTCCTCCCTTACCACCATTCAGGGCCCCAAACAGTCCTTCCAGGGGAGGCAACACTTCACCTGTGAGTCGACTGGGGTGATATACCGTGTCCGATGCTCCCGATGTGGCCTTTTATATATTGGCGAGACCCGACGCAGACTGGGAGACCGCTTTGCTGAACATCTACGTTCTGTCCGCCAGAGAAAGCAGGATCTCCCAGTGGCCACACATTTTAATTCCACATCCCATTCTGACATGTCTATCCACGGCCTCCTCTACTGTAAAGATGAAGCCACACTCAGGTTGGAGGAACAACACCTTATATTCTGTCTGGGTAGCCTCCAACCTGATGGCATGAACATCGACTCCGCTAAGGCCCCACCTCCCCCTCGTACCCCATCTGTTACTTATTTTTATGCACACATTCTTTCTCTCACTCTCCTTTTTCTCCCCCTGTCCCTCTGAATATACCTCTTGCCCATCCTTTGGGTCCCCCCCCACTTGACTTTCTTCCCGGACCTCCTGTCCCATGATCCTCTCGTATCCCCTTTTGCCAATCACCTGTCCAGCTCTTGGCTCTATCCCTCCCCCTCCTGTCTTCTCCTATCATTTTGTATCTCCCCCTCCCTCTCCAACTTTCAAATCCCTTACTCACTCTTCCTTCAGTTAGTCCTGACGAAGGGTCTCGGCCTGGAACGTCGACTGCACCTCTTCCTAGAGATGTTGCCTGGCCTGCTGCGTTCACCAGCAACTTCGTTGTGTGTTGCTTGAATTTCCAGCATCTGCAGAATTCCTGTTGTTTGCTAAATATCCTGAGGTAGCCACGAAAAGTACTGAAAACTTTGATTCCATTTCCAACATATATCTGCAATGAATGCAAGGAAAACTAAATTGCGGAATAGACTGGACATAAGGAACCCCATTCAAGTATCGCTGTCACCCATCACTCTTCGATAAGACCGTCTTGTTGCAGGGAACAAGTATGCAGCCCAGGGCTCCCACTGATTCAGCGATATTGGTGTGTTGCAATTATTTTATATGTTCATACGGGGAAAATATGTGCTGTGTGTTTAATATCCAAATGTTACTTAAAATGTTATGATGCTATTGACTTATATAACCATATTACAATTACAGCACGGAAACAGGTGATCTCGGCCCTTCTAGTTCATGCCGAACGCTACTCTCACCTAGTCCCACTGACCTGCACTCAGCCCATAACTCTCCATTCCTTTCCTGTCCATATAGCTATCCAATTTTTCTTTAAATGATAATATCGAACCTGCCTCTACCACTTCTACTGGAAGTTCGTTCAACACTTACTTCAAGCTCCCCTGTCCTCCCCTGATAATTGACATCACTATATTCATGCGAGGAAAATATGCGCTGTGCGTTTAATGTTAAATTCGTTAGATAAACCCTTTTAGAAACGAAATTGAGTGTATTAGCCACTTTATCACCTATATTTCGGTCGTGATTAACACCCCCACCCCGGAACTGAATCCCTAAAAACGATTTGTGGAAAAAAATCGGCAGGTGCACGCATGCGCACTGGTGCCGCGCAAGGCTTCATGGTCATGGTAGATTTTCTCTGGGTAAACAACGTATTTGACAACTACTCTTGTCCGTAGGCAACTTTACCCCCCCCCCCACCCCCGGTTGTCGGTCCGCAAGAATATTGTCAATATTAAACCGATCCGCAGTGCAAAAAGGGTTGGGGACCCCTGCTGTAGCCCATCCATTTCCAGGTTCAATATGTGCATTCAGAAATGCTCTTCTGCACACTACTGTTGTACTGCTTGGTTATTCAAGTAACTGCCACCTTCCTGTCAGCTTGAACCAGTCTGTCCTTTCTCCCCGACCTCTCTCATTAACAAGGTGTTTTCACCCATACAATAGCCACTCGCGTTTCTTTGTTTGTTTCTTTTTACACCATACTCTGTAATCTTTGGAGACTGTTGTGTGTGAAAATCCCAGGAGATCAGTAGTTCTGAGATACTCAAAATAACCGTCTGTCACTAACCATCATTCCACAGTCAAAGTCATTGGATCACTTTTCTTCTCCATTCTGAGGTTGGTCTGAACAGCAACTGAACCTCTTGGCAATGTAACATTGAGATTCTGTGACATGATTAGCTGATTAGATATTTGCATGAATGAACAGGTGTACAGTTGTACCTAATAAGGTGGCCATTAAGTCTATAGACCAGACCCGTCACTTCTATTCAGAATGTTAAGGTCAGGACTGAGGAATCTCTATGCTGAGTGGGGATAAGCGGGGAGGCCTGCTTTCACCCATTTTGATTAACATCATTATGGACATTTTATTATTAGATAGGGAAAGTTCAGAATTCTGTCACCATTCTGTCCTGACCTTTGCCAATTATCTGGCTCAAGAATGATTCTCACAAAAGCATGTCTAAAAATCTCAAGGCCTTGGAAAGTTTTGCATAGTGACAAGTCTAATGAGATTAAGGTTAATCTTAAGAACACTTTCATTTTATATGACATTTAAGAGCAACAATGTTTCATTATAACACTGCTAAAAATAGCTTTTAATTAGGTTAAAGTTAGTTTTATCAGTTTTGATGAGTGGGAGAAGCATCTTGGCACAAAGACTGACACTTGGATTGGGTGCTTGGTTTGCAAGTAGCATAACAAATGAGTGATGAGGTAGGAGTCTCCTAAGGGCTAAGTTTAAGCCAACCCCCAAAACAGAAGCCTTTTAAAAACTGAAAACAAACAAGAAAAAATCTGCAGATGCTGGAAATCCAAGTAACACACACAAAATGTCTCAGCCCAAAACATCGATTGTTCTCTTTCATAGATGCTGCGTGGTCTGCTGAGTTCCTCCAGCATGTTGTGTGTGTTCCGTTTTAAAAAGTGTATTATGCCTCATTTTTACTGCTCATTGATTTTAAATCAGATGTCTCTAATAGTTTTGGGAAAACTAGATGAGACAGTTAGAGGCTTCATAAAGAATAACCTACATTTACCTATATACGAGTACGATCGGTTTATTCTGGGTTTCTTGAAAACACCACTAGTCACTGGCAGCTAATTAGAAAAGATTACCCAAAGAAAACCCTTTATTCCCACTCGCTGCTTTTTGCCTGTCAGCCATTCCCCTATCCATGCCAGTATCTTTCCTGTAATGCCATAGGAATTTATGTTCTTAAGCACCTTCATGTGTGGCACCTTATCAAATGCCTTCTGAAAATCCAAGTAAATGACATCCATTGCCTCTCCTTTGTCCACCCTGCTTGTTACTTTCCCAAAGAACTCGAATAGATTTGTCAGGCAAAATTTCCCTTCACAGAAACCATGTTGATTTTGACTTATTTTATCATTACTCCCCAAGTACCCAATGATTGACTTGTCTTTCCTTACATTCACGTTACACTCATCATCTAAGGCAAACCTGCTGGCTCATCCTCAACTGTATCTTACCGCTTCTCATCCCCTTGGTGTATTAGTGTAAACCACTCCCAACAGCTCTAGCAAATCTGCCCGCAAGGATATTGGCCCCTCTTGGATTCAAATGCAACCCGTCCCTTTTGTACACGTCTCACCCACCCCAGAAGAGATCCCAATGATCTGGAAATCTGAATCCTTGCCCCCTGCTCCAATTCTTCAGCCACATATTTATCTGCCACCTCATTCTATTCCTATCCTCACTGTCATGTGCACAGGCAGCAGACAATACTCCCTGTATTCTGTTTTCAGGACCTCCTCCCTGTCTCTTCCTATGTCGTTGGTATCAATATGTACTACGATTTCTGGCTGCTCACCCTCCCTTTACAGGATATTGTGGGCACATCCAGAAATATCTTGGAGCCTGGTACCTGGGAGGCAAACTACCACCCATGTTTCTTCACCACAGAATCACCTATCTGTCCCCCTGACTATAAAGTCCCCTATTTCTACTGCCATCCTCTTCTGTTCCCTACCCTTCTGAGTCATAGGGCCAGACTCAATGCTAGATGCAAGGCCGCTGTTGCTTCCCTCGAATTAGGTTATCCCCTCCAACAGTACTCAAAGTAGAGTACTTATTATTAAGCCGTGCCCATAGCGGTGCTCAACACTATCTGATGTTCTCCCATCCCTCTCCTGACAGTCACACATTTATCTGTCCCCTGTAGCCTTGGGGTAGTTACCTCCCTGTAGCTCCTGTCTATCACCTCCTCACTTTCCCTAACAAGTCGAAGGTCATCGAGCTGCAGCTCCAGTTCCCTAACACGGTCTCTAAGGAGCTGCATCTCGATGCACCTGGTGCAGATGTGTCATCGGGGAAGCTGGAAATCTCCTGGAAATCCCACATCTGGCACCCAGAACAACACACTGTCCCTGCGGATATCCCCTCCCCTATTCTTTCAAGAGTTAAGTAAGAAAAAGCAACTCCGTCCTGACGAAGGGTCTCGGCCTGAAACGTCGACTGTACCTCTTCCTAGAGATGCTGCCTGACCTGCTGCATTCACCAGCAACTTTGACGTGTGTTGCTTGAATTTCCAGCATCTGCAGAATTCCTCGTGTTTGCATAAGAAATAAACTTACCTACTTACCTCGCCTTCGCCTGTTCTCACTGAAGTCTGTTGAGCCAAAGCCTTACCACTCTGACTCAGACCACTCCAAAGATGACCACTCCACTAACCAACACCTCTTTTCTATGGAGACTGGGGTTTACAAGCTCCGCTCCAGACCTGCACAGGAATGCTTTTACTGCTTCTGCGCCGCTGTCCAATCAATGACTCCTGCTGAAAACTGGCTGGCTTTTCAAGCTCAGTTCTGGACCTGCCCAGGAAGTCTTCTACCGCGTCTGCGCCGCTGTCCAATCAACTTGTCTATAGAGCATAGGCTGGCCCATAGATTAAGATACATGATTTCCAAAATGGGACGTTTCATATGCATCAGCAAAACATTAAGGCAAAGGGGTTGTGTTAATTGGTTTGCATCAAACCAGGCAACATGAGCTAAGTTATCTGCACCATAGAGACTTGAATTCCAACTTGGCACACTAGACTGATGTTTTCACTTAGCACATCAAATACGGCCACAGGTATAGATGATCAATGGTTTTTGGGTACTTATGATATTTGTATCCTCAGAGATAACCCTGACAACATTAATTTTGTGTGTACGGGATTTTTGTCCTCAGAAGCTTTTAGATTATTTGTGTGAATTACTTTGTGACAAAGGTATTTGAACATTTAGAGGTGTCTGTCACTGTGGAAATATAGTTCAAAGGAAGCATTGTCAATCCAAAGTATTGAAGTAAGCAATATCATTGTAAACATTGACATTGTCTTGATTCATCTACTATTACCTTTGATTTTAAGGATATAAAGAAATGATGTACTTTTGCATTGTGACACTCTATTGAGATGGTCTTCATGAAAATCCCTGCGTTGTTTCAATGAATAAAGAATTTTAGATCACCAACTTCAGTGTCTCTCCGGTGACTATGATTACAGTCACATTTGGAGGCTCTTCTGCGATACATTTGAGACTCACTGTGTAACCAGTGACCATCATACGGAAAGCATTCAAGGGGCCAGCTGGATTCGAACCTGGAACCATTTGCCTCCAAGACCAGTGCTGATGCCAATACACCACCGGACAGCTAAACATGGAGTTTGCCAAACGTAAATATTGAGCACATGAGGAATACTCAGAGCTGAACAATCCAGGGAAGTATGATCCAGTTTTCCTGAAAATGCTGAAGGAAGGCCTGAGCTTAGCCCACCAGGGAGTTTTAGACTTGGCAATAGATATGAGATCGACTTATCCCTCA
Organism: Mobula birostris; assembly: GCF_030028105.1. Classification (NCBI taxonomy): domain Eukaryota; kingdom Metazoa; phylum Chordata; class Chondrichthyes; order Myliobatiformes; family Myliobatidae; genus Mobula; species Mobula birostris. Next base: position 206,564,451 of record NC_092371.1, on the reverse strand, counting down.
ACAGTTATATGGACCAGGGAGATCCAATGAAGGGGCAAGATAAGTCGTAAAGTAGCTGTAGTGGATGTAGCTGCAGCAATGATGCAGATGACTTGCTTTGTGTGTCAGCACCTAAGGCACCTGGCAAGGAAGTGCTAAGTTGACAGAGAGGGGTAAAGGAGATGATTTGTTACAGCGGTGTCCTCTCAAACAATCTCTTAAAAAGAGAGGAAGGTACAAGAGTCACTCACCAAAATGGGCAGAATTGACAGCAGCTCCCACTCTATCTGATTTAGATGCCAGTCAGATCACAGAGCTGATGAGCACAGCATTCAAGTCAGACAAACAGCTGGCAGCAGCCTCCATTGCCAGTACTGGTCACTCGTGGTTATACATGAGAGGTTTGTTAGGGGACCATCAATGTGATATGTTAATGGACACAGGGACACCTGTGCATATATATTATCTGAATGGTGGCCAATTAGGAAAAGGGGAGGTGCAATGAGACCTGGGTGTCATTATACACCAGTCATTGAAAGTGGGCATGCAGGTACAGCAGGCGGTGAAAAAGGCGAATGGTATGCTGGCATTTATAGCAAGAGGATTCGAGTACAGGAGCAGGGAGGTACTACTGCAGTTGTACAAGGCCTTGGTGAGACCACACCTGGAGTATTGTGTGCAGTTTTGGTCCCCTAATCTGAGGAAAGACATCCTTGCCATAGAGGGAGGACAAAGAAGGTTCACCAGATTGATTTCTGGGATGGCAGGACTTTCATATGATGAAAGACTGGATGAACTAGTCTTATACTCGTTGGAATTTAGAAGATTGAGGGGGGATCTGATTGAAATGTATAAAATCCTAAAGGGGTTGTACAGGCTAGATGCAGGAAGATTGTTCCCGATATTGGGGAAGTCCAGAATGAGGGGTCACAGTTTGAGGATAGAGGGGAAGCCTTTTAGGACCGAGATTAGGAAAAACTTCTTCACACAGAGAGTGGTGAATCTCTGGAATTCTCTGCCACAGGAAACAGTTGAGGCCAGTTCATTGGCTATATTTAAGAGGGAGTTATATATGGCCCTTGTGGCTAAAGGGATCAGGGGGTATGGAGGGAAGGCTGGTGCAGGGTTCTGAGTTGGATGATCAGCCATGATCATACTGAATGGCAGTGCAGGCTCGAAGGGCCGAATGGCCTACTCCTGCACCTATTTTCTATGTTTCTATGTGTCCTACCCCTACACCTCTCCTACTTCACTATCATTCAAGGTTCCCACCACCAAACATATACTTCCCTCCCACCCCCCACTTTCTGCTTTCCGCAGGGATCGCTCCCTGTGCGACTTCCTTGTCCATTTGTTACTCCCCACTGATCTCCCTCCTGGCACTTATCCTTGCAAGCAGAACAAGTGCTACCCCTGCCCCTACACCTCCCTCACTACCATCCAGGGCCCAAGCAATCCTTCCAAGTGAGGTGACACTTCACCTGTGAGTCTGTTGGGGTCATATACTCTGTTTGGTACTCCAGGTGTGGCCTCTTGTATATCGGTGAAAACCAACATAAGTCGGGAGACTGCTTCGCCAAGCACCTATGCTCCATCTGCCAGAAAAAGCGGGATCTCCCAGTGGCCACCCATTTTAATTCCACTTCCCATTTCCATTCCGATATGTCCATCCATGGCCTCCCCCACTGTCGGGATAAGGCTACACTTAGGTTGGAGGAACAACACCTTATATTCTGTTTGGGTAGCCTCCAACCTGATGGCATGAATGTTGATTTCTCAAACTTCCAGTAATACCTGCACCCCACTGCCCCTTGTTCCTCTCATATTATCCTCTTGCCCGCCCATTGCCTCCCTCTGGTGCTCCTCCTCCTCCCTTTCTTCTCTCTTCCATGGCCTTCTGTCTCTTTCACCAATCAACTATCTAGCACTTTCCTTCATCCCTCCCCCTCCAAGCTTCACCTAACACCTGGTGTTTCACTCTCTCCTCCCCTCCATCTTTCTAATCTACTCCTCAGCCTTTTTTCTCCAGCCCAGCCGAAGGGTTTTGGCCCGAAACGTCAACTGTACTCTTTTCCATAGATGCTGCCTGGCCTGCTGAGTTCCCCCAGCATTTTGTGTGTGTTGATCTGTGTCTATAACTGACCTACCCTTGCCCATGTCTGGAAAGGCAATTTACATAACCAGTGTATGGGGTCAAACAACGAGAGCAGAGAGAAGTGGGCCTCAAGTACTTGGTACAGAAAGAGTGCAGCTTCCTGCAAATTTTTGTGTGTGCCCAGTGGGGTATTGTTCTGGGATTAGACACACTAAGTAGGCAGGTGCTATCATAGACTCTGGAAAGGGAGAGATAACATGGATAAGACAGAGACAGCTAGCTTGTATAATCCCCAGAGCAGCTAACATGTCCCAAAGAGAGCAAGCAGGGAGGGGAGACAGAACACTGTCTGGGAGTCATATCTAGAAGTCTCAGTGGTCGGGGTCAAACGTGGACAAGAAATGTAGACAGAGTGCAGCTGCCTGCAGAGGTAACAGTAATTAAAGGAAAAGACACACCAGAAAGGGGAAAGTAAAGAGCAGAAAGGGAATGAGTGTGCAGATCACGGGGCAAGAAGAATATCAGAAGAGAATGAGGCGACAGAAACTGCAAATGTGGAGCAAGAAACTACCGGAGCCAATTTAGTAAGATTATATGGAGATGTGAAGCACCATTGTAACCGGGTTAACACATTGGCAAGCTGAGCAAAGCAGCATTAACAATATTGCAGATTGGAGAAATTCAAAGGGAGAGAAGGTCATCTGTCCACAGCTGAGTGACCTGGTCATGGTAAGGGAGCTGACTGAAAATGCAGGGCTTGCACTTAGGTGGTGCTCTGGACAAATAAGATGAGTCTGTGTGCAGTCCAGGCGAGGCAGCCAGTGGAAACACTGGACTCTGGTTAAACCACATGACTCACCCTCTCGCCACCCTCACAGACTGAACTAGGGATCAAGTCCACCTAATAACAATGTCACTACCGAGAACCCAGGTGAAGAACACCAGCCTGCCGCTTCGCATCTGACCACTCCTGATAGAAGCAGTCCTGCGCCTGGAAGGAGAACAGGAACGCAAATGCGGTAACCACAAAGTGAGCATATTCTGTAATGAAGGCTGGCAGATGTGAGGTCAGAATAAAAAGATATTGGGAAAAATAGATGTGAAGGGATCCGAGTTACGCAACCTCAATGGCCAGGTAGGCCAAGAAACAGATGAAATAGCGCACAGCGTTTGCAGGCACCCATCTCAGTCTGAGTGGATGTGGGACCTTTCAATGGTTGGATCAGTAATCAGAAAGACAGTCTGGGAGGGGCTGCCACTGGGGCAAGGTCCTTGCAGCCATTCGAATAGAGACTACCTCAAATCCTCCTGTGGGTTGATCAAAGCAACTGAGAGACTTGTTACTTAACTATCCTGACAATTTTTTTTTATCATAGCATGGAACGTGAAGCTGGCTGAAACCAAATTGCCTTGCTGTGCCCCCACACACAGCACAGAGTGACAACTGATAGCTATTGCTGGGTTTTAGCTATCGGAGAGTAAAGGGCCAAAGATAAAGATGTGATTAAATTGCAATGGGCCAGCAGGGAGAGAAGCAACAAGCCCACAAATGACAAAGCTGTATTTTGAAGACGGCTGAAATCGAGAGGACAAATATGTCTGAGAGATGATGTGATCAAATTTTTGAATCATTTTATTGCCGACTCTGCGGAGTCTTGTCCTGTAGATAGCCAGTTAGTGATGATACTGTAGGTATAGATGCACATAAGTTAGTAATTGAAGATGGGACTCAAAGTGAAGGGCATTTTTTGCTGTCCTACTAAGATCCTCCTTAAAGTTTGGCCTTCCTGAGGCAGATTTCTATCCAAGGGCCAGGAAGGGGTGTGCTGGAGAGTATTCTGTAGTTATAGGAATATCAGATATTAATTCAAACAAGAACCAGTCTTCAGTTCATAATGCCGATTGCAAATTTGAAGCAGTAAATGTAAGTTAAAAGCATACCTTCGCATTGACTGTGGAGCACAAGCTGGTCTACGGACAAATCGATATGGTTTGCAAAATGGTGACCATAAGTTGTTTGCATATGCATCAGCCAAGTGATAAGACAATTGGGGGTGTTAATTGGCTTGCATCAAACCAAGCAACATGGGCTAAGTTACTGACACCGTTGAGACTTGAGGTGGTAGACCAGACAGATGTTGTCACTTAGCATATCAAATATGGTCACAGGTATAGGCAATCAATAGTTTTTTTTGTACTCAAGATATTTGTGTACTTAGAGGCAGACCTGGCAACATCAAATTAAGGTGTCTGGGATTTCTGTCCCCAGAATCTTTTAGACTATTTGTGTGTATTACTTTGTGACAAAGATGTTTGAACATTTAGAGGTGTTTATCACTGTAGCTATGCAATTTAAAGGAAGCATGGTCAATGCAAAATACTGAAGTAAATGATATCACTGTAACTATTGAGACTGTACTGCACCTTTCTTCTTAAGGGTATAAAATCGTGATGTACTTTTGGATTTGTGAGGTTCTACCGAGAGGATCTCCATGAGAATAGTGGCTTGCCTTGATGAATAAAGACTTTTTTTATCACCAGCTTCACAAAAGAGGTGGGGAAGCTCCAAGAGACTTTGGCCATATTTGGACCATGGACCTCCAGGCACAATGAAGTTTTGAACCCACTGTGTTCTACGGGTGCCACAACTTGCTTCAATTTTGTAAAGAACAGGTGTTTAGAGAGTTCAAAGTATACTTGTTATCAAAGTATATATATATATACACACACACACACACACACACACACACACACACACACACACACACACTATATACAACCTTACGATTCATCTTCTAGCAGGCAGCAACCAAACAAAGAAACAGAATAGAAATCATTAAAAAATAACCATATAACAAAGACTGTCAAACACCCAGTGTGTGAAAAACAGAACAAATCATGGAAACAATAAAAAAAGTGAACAAATAAGATACAGAACATGAACTGCAAAGACCCTGAAAGTGAGTCCACAGCCACGGAGCCAGATCAGCACTGAGGCGAGTGGCAATGGTCCTAGACCTCAGATGCAGAGTCGTTTCAGTGCTGAGGCAAGTAAACCTAGCGGAGTAGTGGGCTGAAGACTAGTTCTTCCTTCACCCTCAGTCTTGTCACTTTGGTCTTTTTAATCTGGATCGATGCTTAAATCAGCCAAACATCTGTTCGTTTTTCACTCTCAGGCCCAGGCCCTGATGCTTCGATCTGGCCCAAATTCTTCTCCAGCAATGGCCAAACATCATTTCGCTTTTTGGCCTTTTGCTCAGGTATCACTGCTCTGATCCATTCCCAGTCCTCCTTAAGGGTCCAATTCGCTGAATCCTTCACATGTAGAACAATTGCCATAGTAAGGTATCATGCATGCAGACAGAATGTTTTCTGTGCAACACATACAAAATGCTGGAGAAACTCAGTAGGCCAGGCAGCAACTAGGGTAAAAAGTACAGTTGACATTTTGGGCCAAGAACCTTCAGCAGGACTCACCCATTTCAGCTTCTTTTCGTATATAGAGAGGTACAGGTATACAGGTCTTCATCCCTGCTGCTTCCATGAGTCAGGCCTCAGACCTAGCTACGCTCAATGATCATGTGTCGTAGTAGACCAGGTCCTGAGTATCAATATCTGCTGTTCCAGTTGGTCAGGTCTTTACTTCGGTAGATCCTTGAGTTTTCTTCTTCTGGGAGTTGGCTCTCAATAGTGGGGCTTTGCTGGGGTCAGCAACAGCTTCCATATACAGTCCTAGACCTCAATGGTCAGTACAATCGAGATCTCTGAGTCAGGCCAATAGATCAGCTCCTGGAGGATGGAAGATCACAAGGCCTGCAAGGGCATTTTAAAAGAACATTATTAGTTATTCTTAGACACAGAGAATTTAGCTTTAAAAGAGTAGAATGATTATGATAGAAATAATGAGTGAAGCTATGGAGAGCAGCTTGTATGAAGTGACCACACTCTGGTGCCATTTTGGTCTGGAGTTATTTATCATTGTTATTGCGTTTTTATTGTCGTTTTGCGTCTTCATCATAGAACATAGAATAGTACAGCACAGTACAGGCCCTTCGGCCCACAATGTTGTGCCAACCCTCAAACCCTGCCTCCCATATAAGCCCCCAACTTAAATTCCTCCATATACCTGTCCAGTAGTTTCTTAAACTTCACTAGTGTATCTGCCTCCACCACTGACTCAGGCAGTGCATTCCACGCACCAACCACTCTCTGAGTAAAAAACCTTCCTCTAATATCCCCCTTGAACTTCCCACACATTACCTTAAAGCTATGTCCTCTTGTATTGAGCAGTGGTGCCCTGGGGAAGAGGCACTGGCTATCCACTCTATCTATTCCTCTTATGATCTTGTACATCTCTATCATGTCTTCTCTCATCCTCCTTCTCTCCAAAGAGTAAAGCCCTAGCTCCCTTAATCTCTGATCATAATGCATACTCTCTAAACCAGGCAGCATCCTGGTAAATCTCCTCTGTACCCTTTCCAATGCTTCCACATCCTTCCTATAGTGAGGCGACCAGAACTGGACACAGTACTCCAAGTGTGGCCGAACCAAAGTTTTATAGAGCTGCATCATTACATCGCTACTCTTAAACTCTATCCCTCGACTTATGAAAGCTAACATCCCATAAGCTTTCTTAACTACCCTATCCACCTGTGAAGCAACTTTCAGGGATCTGTGGACATGTACCCCCAGATCCCTCTGCTTCTCCACACTACCAAGTATCCTGCCATTTACTTTGTACTCTGTCTTGGAGTTTGTCCTTCCGAAGTGTACCACCTCACACTCCTCCGGGTTGAACTCCATCTGCCACTTCTCAGCCCACTTCTGCATCCTAACAATGTCTCTCTGCAATCTTTGACAATCCTCTACACTATCAACAACACCACCAACCTTTGTGTCGTCTGCAAACTTGCCAACCCACCCTTCTACCCCCACATCCAGGTCGTTAATAAAAATCATGAAAAGTAGAGGTCCCAGAACATATCCTTGTGGGACACCACTAGTCACAATCCTCCAATCTGAATGTACTCCCTCCACCACCACCCTCTGCCTTCTGCAGGCAAGCCATTTCTGAATCCACCTGGCCAAACTTCCCTGGATCCCATGCCTTCTGACATTCTGAATAAGCCTACCGTGTGGAACCTTGTCAAATGCCTCACTAAAATCCATATAGATCACATCCACTGCACTACCCTCATCTATATGCCTGGTCACCTCCTCAAAGAACTCTTATCAGGCTTGTTAGACACGATCTACCCTTCACAAAGCCATGCTGACTGTCCCTGATCAGACCATGATTCTCTAAATGCGCATAGATCCTATCTCGAAGAATCTTTTCCAACAGCTTTCCCACCACAGTTGTAAGGCTCACTGGTCTATAATTACCCGGACTATCCTGATTACCTTTTTTGAACAAGGGGACAACATTTGCCTCTCTCCAATCCTCTGGTACCATTCCCGTGGACAACGAGGACATAAAGATCCTAGCCAGAGGCTCAGCAATCTCTTCCCTCGCCTCGTGGAGCAGCCTGGGGAATATTCCATCAGGCCCCAGGGACTTATCCGTCCTAATGTATTTTAACAATGTAGATTATTTATTGTTTACTCTTGCGGTTTTATTTTCCTTAGAATGTTATTATAAATAATTTCATTGTTTGACACATCAAATCATGTTAATAGGAACCAACGTAGCGAATGTTCAAAACCTCGGATGTAGAACTAGAATCAAGTTTATTAGCACCAGCATGTGACGTGAAATTTGTTACCTTAGCAGCAGAGAGAAAAAATAAAACATAATAATAAATAAAGTAAATCAATTACATATATTGAATAGATTTTAAAAAAATGTGCAAAAACAGAAATACTGTATATTAAAGAAGTGAGGTGGTGTCCAAAGTGTCAATGTCCATTTAGGAATTGGATGGCAGAGGGGAAGAAGCTGTTCCTGAATCGCTAAGTGTGTGCCTTCAGGCTTCTGTATCTCCTACTTGATGGTAACAGTGAGAAAAAGGCATGTCCTGGGTGCTAGAGGTCCTTAACAACAGACACTGCCCTTCTGAGACACCGCTCCTTAAAGATGTTCTGGGTACTTTGTAGGCTAGTACCCAAGATGGAGCTGACTAGATTTACAACCTTCTTCAGCTTCTTTCGGTCCTGTGCAGTAGCCCCTCCAAACCAGACAGTAATGCAGCCTATCAGAATGCTCTCCATGGTACAACTATAGAAGTTTTTTGAGTGTATTTGTTGACATGCACATCTCTTCAAACTCCTAATAAAGTATAGCTGCTGTCTTGCCTTCTTTATAACTACATCGATATGTTGGGACCAGGTTAGGTCCTCAGAGATCTTGACACCGAGGAACTTGAAGTTGCTCACTCTCTCCACTTCTGATCCTTCTATGAGGATTGGTATGTGTTCCTTCATCTTACCCTTCCTGAAGTATTTTTCATGATTGACAATCCATTCAGTGTCAGATCTTCCTTTTTAAAATTTGCTTTATTAATTTATTCCCATGTCTGGTTTTAACATCCTGCTTGATGAGCTCCTATCTTAAGTAGGTAAATGTCAGCATTCGGGACAATATTACTTTACGCTTTTCACTAGCCAAATACTTCTTCACCTCATAAATGAAAGAACGAGGTTCCCACTGTTCTTATTTATTATCTATGAAACCACCACCAAAGGAAAGGACTTGGCAGAATTAGCAGGCAAAGAGGATCACTGAGGATGATTCACAGCCAGCACTTTGAACTGAAAGATGTGAGGCCCCCTAGATTTTTAATCTTTTATCACAACGTTATTAATAAATGTCACACAACTGCACTTCTATATTCAGCACATCAAATAATATCAATAACAAATGACATAATGAGAAGTGGAAACCCCATTACTGTGGGTGGCATTCCATTCTGTGTCTGCACTTCTTAAAATTTTGATTTATTATGGAGTTCTTCGCACTTCCCTATAATTGCTTCAAATTCCTCTATTCCTTTAATGTCTAAAATCTTCACATTCTATGGCTTGAATATAAATCAGTGACAGAAGCTCCACAGCCCTCAAGGGTAGGGACTTCCAAAGATTCACCATTTCTTCTCAACTCGGTTCTGAATGCCCCATCTTTACTTTCTGCCATGACCGTTGTTCCAGACATTCCAGCAAGGGGAAATATCACCTCTAAATATATCCTATCAAGCCTTGTAAGGATGTTATATTTCAATGAGATTGCTTCTCATTCTACTAAACCCAATTGGCTCCATCTCCCTTTACAGGATAGTCTTCCATTTATTTCTTTTCCTGTTTGTAATGGTCCTCTTTGGGTAGAGAGACCTACTTGTCGGCAATATTGCAGGTGCGTTCTTACGGGGTTCCCCATAATCTGAGTAAAGTGTTCTTACTTTTATAGTTAAGATCTTTTTCAATAAAAAGCCAAAGTAACACTTACCTTCCAAATTGCTTATTCATAGAATGTTCAACTTATAGAATAATTCCTGTACAGAAGGAGGCTATTTTGCTGGGTGTTTGCCAGAACAGCTCATTAGTTCAACATCTGGTCCCTCTTCTGTAACCTTGCAAACTTTTCCTGAACATTTTTGTACCTGCATGGTAACTTTCAATTACTTATTTACAAGGACACCAGGTTCCAATGAGCACTAACTCTTTCCAATCGCCCTACATTTAAAGTCTGGAATATGGAGCAAATGTGAACACAGCCCAGAAGTGAAGGGGTTTTTATCTCATTCAGAACAAATGAGTGAAGAATAGTCAACCTACCTCTCCACACATACAATGAAGATTGTGTCCCTTGGACTGAGAGTGGTGATATGGGACTTGCCAAGGAGATGACAAGATGAAAAGAAAAGTTATTACTTTAGTTGGGAGTAGGGTATGAAATGCATGGTAACATCTTTCATAGGCTGCCAAACATTGTTTCAAAGGAACATGGAAGAAAACTGGAAACTGTTAGTAGTTGATAATATGAGTCACTGCTGTAGAGATTTTTTGGCAAGAATATGAATACATGATAAATTTTTTTGCTATTTCATATTGGCTCACTGTGTAAAAAGAGGCCATTAAACCAATCAAGTCCATGCTGGCTCTTAGAAAAATCCTCCTTGACAGCCAAAGAAATAATATTTCAACAATAAACGATAAACTTTCCCATAAATTCCATGCACTATTGCCACTGACACTGGACACGTATGCCTGTCTTGACATAAACTGGGAGCTAGATTTTGACTCCACATTTCCACGTACTATGTTCCTAAAAACAGCATTTAAATTAAATGAGCAGAGGGGTTAAAAGAAACACAAGTAGATCTTAAATCTGTTAAAATGCCTCTTTAACAATAAGTCAGTTAGTGACCTAATCAATTCTAAAAACATTTATCTTTGTCAGATCTTTCTTCATCAGCAAACATGGTGAAATGTGAAACTGAAACTGATGTATAACCATGAATACAAATACAATTAATCCTCTAAAGGTTACTTATAGCACTCCAGAAAGAGGAAAGCCCAGATCCAAGTGTAGCATTAGTTGCAACCACTAAAGTGCCGAGGGTTGTCAAATGTGCTAAATTTTAAATGCTCATTGAGCAATAATTCCTCTGGTCCATTAACCTGTTGAACTTTTTATAAATATGCAGCTGGATATTTTCTACTTTGAAAAGAATAGGAAATATTTGTTCAGAAGTGATCTGGAGAAGACAAAGTAAATCTTCTAAGACCCATTATGATATAGCATAAATTTCAAACTTTTCTTTAAATATTACTGGACTGGACACAACCAGCAGGCTTCAGGATTCAACAGTTTGTGAATTTGCCCACTGTACTTCAATTCATGTGATAGTAATAACACAATTACCAAATTAAGCATAGCAGTCTCCCAGATTCAGCAATTTCATATCTTAACTAATATTCCCACTTTCTCAGGCAGAAGTTCCACTACTACCATAGAATTTCTCAGGGCCTACCTTCTGTTGATTTACTCATTGTAGCTCTGCTTTGGCATCCTCCACCATCATCCAACTTGCAATATAATTTTTCCTGACTTTCAATGCAGAGTATATTCTTAAAAATGTACGTGAGGGATAAATCTGAGGTTATGAAATTACCGATAACATAATTATGGATGAACTAAAATGAGAACCAGTCATCAGGAAATAAAACCTGTATATAATTTAACTTCCAGCTGATACTTTGTAGCCAATGAAACCAATTATTTTGACTCTTGGGCAACAGGCCAGGGAGGTGGCTTTGCCTGATCCCCAAAGGCTGATCTCAGGTGGTGGTTGAAGGTTATTGCTGGGGGTGGGGAGTTGAACTAATTTCCCTCCCTCAATCCCAGTGTGGGGCTTGGCAGAAACCCTTCCCACCCCCGGCAACAGTGACAAGCTCCACTGGGCCGAGAGCAGCTAGAGAGAGAGGAATGTGTATTCTGATTCTTTTGAAGCTGCATAGGTAAAGACAATAAATTATGTACCTGCTATTAGCCCACTGTTGAAGGTGCTTAATGCCACTTAATGCATAGTTCAGGACAGATCTGTTTATTCTGGTTAGTTGTTTATTCACGGTGCCATCTCAGCACTGTAGAAAAAGCAGTGTATTTTGAGTGCCTACTGTTTGTACTCAGAGGCTTTCGGAACAGACTTCATTATTGAATATTCAAAGGGTTGTTGCTAGTTGGGACAAGTTGCCACTGTATATATGTACTTCAGTAAATTTACTTGACTCTATTCCAAATGTTAATGCTTTAGCAATTGAAACTGTAGTTAATCATTTATTGTCATCTTCATGTTCAAGAAGTATAAATCATTTTGTCAATCCAGTGAGATTCTCTGCAATTCTCCTGGACTCACTCTCTCTCCTCTGGGAGATTTTATAGTTCAGTTTTAGTCAGTCACAACAAGTTAATGCAGTATAATCACCCTAAGACGATAGTTTTTGTTTCCCTCTCCAGAGAGGTGATCTGGCCAGCTGAGTGTTTACTGCATTTGTTGCGGTTAACTCCTAAACCGGACATCAGAACTTTGATGTGCACCTTCAAGCAAACCAAGTCCTACTTCATGTGGGACTCCTGCGCACTTTATAACATAACATTGAAAGTAATGGAAGCTCATAATGTAACACTGCATTTAAAACATTTCATTATGTATTTGTCAAAAGAATAGAATAATTTCCAAATGTTAGTTAAAATGCTCCCAGAAATATTTTCAAGACACTGCAAGCACTTGTGCTTAGTGCAATGTTTTTTTTAAATTATAAAAGCTTCCAAAATGCAATTGAAAAATATTCCTTCTCTAAATGCACTTTATTTGTTCTTTTGAGATTAAAAATTGATCTTACTTTTACTTTACCTCTCTCCTCTTAATTTGTTCCTGTTTCAGAAGTAATAGCAACTTAATTGTCAGACCAGGACAATAGGGACAGTCACAAGTAAAAACATCTCTTAAGAAGAGAAATTACTTTTATTATCAGGGTGTGCAAATTGTGAGCGGGAGTTTGAATATTGCTTTTGGCTTGAATCCCCTTAAAATTAGTTTATTGATTCATTTTAGGCCTAGATTATAATGTAAAGCAACATTATAGACAATTTTATGAGGTTACAAGGGCACAAAGGGACCACCCTGCTTGGAGTTATGCTCTTGACATAAAGCACTGCTGAATCTTCGGCTGAGAAATGTCAACTGCCACCTTAACATATTTATGTTGACTCATAAACAGGAAGCCTAGTCTCGTCCATGACACTACTGCTTTTTGTATCTAAATCCCCATATGAGAAACAAGGAGCTGAGAAGGACATTTGCAGCAGCTGTCTTATGCTGTGTGTGCCAAAGCAAACAGCACCAAATTAGTAAGGCATACTGAACAAATTAAGGACCAAATGCAAATACAGTGGCTGATAGAAAATGTCAGTGCAGCTAAAATGTCGTTGATGTTTTATTCCGTTCTTCTAAAATGCAGCTATTTATTTTGGCTGAATTCAGTGTGGTGACAATTGTACGCATATTTTCTGTTTGCACAGAGCAAAACTTTCTTGTGAAGCAAGATTTCATGAAGTTATTTTAGGTCATATTCTACAGAGGCATCTCTGATGCTCTATCAAGACACTGACTCCACTGAGAGTTTCTGTTTCACTTTATGTAGTTCCACAAAAATAAATCTGTGCCAATTTTACTGTCAGCAAACAAAGATAGGCCAGTACAAACTAAAAAGAGGATTGAGCTTCAGTGGTAATGAGCAGTGCCATGGGTGTAACACGTATATTATCTTACCCTATGTCAACGTCTCAACAATGCACAATTGTAGAAATTGTGTGATGAGGAAACACCCAATTTTTGTCCCAGGATGCTTTGTAACCAAAGGGATTAGTGTCTTGAAAAATAGGACAATATTGCCATTGTTTTATAATTCTATGAAATTGCTTAATCCAAAAAAAGTCAGGATGGCAATCCCCATGATTCTGAAAGCCAAGAGGAGAAAAGGTTGACACTTGGTGGATGCATTAAGTGACTTGTGTGCTAGGACTATTTAAAGACACTTAAGTAAATTGCATTCAGCAAATGGCCCTTGTCAGCAAATCTATCAGATTGCAGCTATTGCTTGACTGTCAGTTTTCAGATCCTGGGTTCACAGTGAAATCGGTGTGAACACCAGTGTCTTTAAGCAGCAATGCTTATATACTTCCATCTCACTAATTTAGACGAAAGCACATTTTCGGGTTCATATCCAAAGGTGAGCACCCAGGCAGACACTTACAGTCCTCAGACTCAAAGTTAAAAATTTTCAGTGTATTTTTCCAGAAACTAGTGACTGCAGCTTTGTATTACACTGAAATTGAAGAAAAAAAACTGAAGTTGATACAGTTCTTAAATTTAAAAAATAAACAAATTATATAACAGCTAAACTTCTACAAAATTTGGGATGTAAATCATTAAAACCATTGTAGTTGTTTTATGTATCAAAAACATCATTCATTCAAAACAGCAAATCCCAGGATTGTTCCAAAGCAAGTTTGAAGCAACATTTGAGTATTTTCCATGTATAAAGAATCATTAACCCTGAACTGACTTAACCACATTCAATTTGGCAGAATTCCTGATGCCTGGCTGTGCAGAAATCAGGGATAGGTGTCAGCCTTTAAAAGGCACAGCTACACATTAGCAAAACAGCAGTAACACATCATGGCTCTTCTGAAAATGATAGGAAGCATGGAAATAGAAGATCTAATGAATGTGCCAACTGGGAAGCCTTTTGCAACAATCAGAATCAGAATCAGGTTTACTATCACCGGCATGTGATGTGAAATTTGTTAACTTAGTAGCAGGAGTTCAATGCAATACATAACATAGAAGAAAAAAAATAAAAATAATAAGTAAATCTTATTCAGCATACTTTGTACAGTATGCATATTTTGAATAGATCAAAGATCGTGCAAAAAAACAGAAATACTACACATTAAAAAAGTGAGGTAGTGTCCAAGGGTTCAATGTCCATTTAGGAACGGGATGGTAGAGGGGAAGAAGGTGTTTCTGAATTGCTGAGTGTGTGCCTTCAGGCTTCTGTACCTCCTACCTGATGGTAACAGTGAGAAAAGGGCATGCCCTGGGTGTTGGAGGTCCTTAATAATAGACCCTGCCTTTCAGAGACACCGCTCCTTGAAGATGTCCTGGGTACTTTGTAGGCTAGTACCCAAGATGGAGCTGACTAAATTTGTAACCCTCTGCAGCTTTTTTCAGTCCTGTGCTGTAGCACCACTGCCCCCACCACCCCCTCCATACCAGACAGTGATGTATCCTGTCAGAATGCTCTCCACAGTACATCTATAGAAGTTTTTGAGTCTATTTGTTGACATACCAAATCTCTTGAAACTCTTAATATGTTGGGACCAGGTTAGATCCTCAGAGATCCTGACACACAGGAACTTGAAGCTACTCACTCTCTCCACTTCTGGTGCCTCTATGAGGATTGATATGTGTTTCTTTGTCTTACCCTTCCTGAATTCCATAATCAGCTTTTTTGTCTTACTGACATTGAGTGCCAGGTTGTTGCTGTGGCACCACTCCACTAATTGGCATATCTCAGTCCTGTACGCCCTCTCGTCACTACCTGAGATTCTATCAGCAATGGCTGTATCGTCAGCAAATTTATAGATGGTACTTGAGCTATGCCTAGCCACACAGTCATGTGTATATAGAGAGTAGAGCAGTGGGCTAACCACACACCCCTGAGGTGCACCAGTA
The DNA here is from genome assembly GCF_030028105.1 of Mobula birostris. NCBI lineage: Eukaryota > Metazoa > Chordata > Chondrichthyes > Myliobatiformes > Myliobatidae > Mobula > Mobula birostris. The sequence continues at coordinate 206,549,139 of NC_092371.1, read as the reverse complement.
TTGATCGTCAGCGAGGAGGAGATCACCATCTGCACAGAGTCTTACCAGGTACTCCATCGGGACCTTCCGCCTTGCGAGGGTTCACTCTCTTTAAAGACAGCTTAACATCAACCTCTGAGACAGAGATCACAGGGTCATCAGGTGCTGCTGGGATATTCACAGCTGTGGTTATATCCTTCCTTTCAAAGTGGGTATAGAATGCATTGAGTTCCTCTGGTAGTGAAGCATCGCTGCCATTCGTGCTATTGGGTTTCACTTTGTAGGAAGTAATGTCTTGCAAACCCTGCCAGAGTTGTCGTGCATCCGATGTCACCATCAACCTCATTCGAAATTATCTCTTCGCCCTTGAAATAGCCCTCAGGGAGGTAGGAGCACCAACAAATGGTCTGGCTAGGGTTAGATCAAATCTTTTCCAGAGTTGCAGTAACCTTACAGTATGGAGAAAGCTAGTTGGCTCAGGAAATCCATCTTGACTCATCTGACCCCATTGCCCAGCACATGCCCTCTTCTCATTGGTACCATCGGGAAGGAGGTACAGCAGTATGAAGGCACACACTCACCGATTCAGGAAAGGCTCCTTCCCCTCTGCCACCTGATTTCTGAATGGACATTGAACCTATGAACACCACCTCACTATTTTTTTTTTTAATTTCTTTTTTCTGTATTACTTATTTAATTTAACTACTTAATATATATGTATTTTTACTGTCATTCAGTTCTTTTTCTCTCACTATTATTATATATTGCGTTGTACTGCTGCTACAAAGTTAACAGATTCCATGACATACGCCGATGATATTAAATGTGTTTCTGATTCTGTAAAATCATCTCGGTTAAACCTACTTCCCTGCGTCCTCCCATTAGCCATGCAAATTCTACTCTTTCAGGTACTTATCCAGCTCCCCTTTGAAAGTCATGGAAGTAAAAATTGCATCAGAAGCAGAGACAGACAAGCTCATAAACAACATTTCTTTGTAAGTACTATATGCTATTTAAATTAACTTGAAGGAGAATGCTTTATGATCACATAAGCTGTTTGTATCAATGGTCACATCTTTTAGGCAAAGTTTATAACACAATTTGATCTGACTTGGTGTGCATGAAGAAAGGATCCCTGTTACCCCTATTCTAAAGCAGCTGTACACTGAGCAGTGAAAGTGTGGGGAGTCCTAGGAACTGGGAAGAAGATTAACAGTGGGGAATGATGATGTTAACAAAGATTACAGTGCGTCTTTGTACCAGAACCCAACAACACAACACCACCTCAGGGTTCAACAACACAAGGAATGAGCAAACGAGAGAAAATCTTCAGATGCTGGAAATCAGAGTAACACACACAAAACACTGGAGGAACCAGACTGATAGGAATGAGCAATCTAGATTGGAGAGATACACAACAAAGGAAGTTTGGTAGATTGACTGGATAATCAGAGACTTTTTCCAAAAGTGAATATGATTAAAACAAGGGAGCATAAATTTTAGTTGTCAGGAAGAAAACATAGGGGGATATCAGGGACAGTTTTTTTTTTAAACACAGTGAGTGGATAGGTGCATAGAACACACTGCCGGGGTGGTGGAAGAAGTAGATACATTTGGGACATATACAGGGCTCTTATTATTATGTTTTATAACATTGACATGGAGACAGTTGTGGCACCATCCAGTATCTTTTTTAATTTGCTTTCATATGGCTTCATGGCAGGGGAAATGGCATGCAAATGGTGGATCCATCTCCAATCAAGTTATATGTTATCTCAGCCAATCATGTCCCCACAATGCCAGTGCTTCTGATTTTACCATATACAAGCTCAATGTGGCTTGTTGGTTGTATATTTCACAGCTACAGATGTAATTCCAACAGGAGTTATCTTTTCTCCAGTGTAAGCTACACTGCTTAACTATTGTTAATTTCAACATTGTAAAGTTAAAGGCTATATAGCATATGTAGCGCACAGATTAGTGCTCTTTTTGAAACAGCAACTTGAACTTTTATCTTTTTCTCTTCTCTATGCAGTGCATTTATTTTTGTCTGCATGACATGATCTTCGTATGTGTCCTACTTTGTTGCATTTTCTGCAAGTTTCGCTTTTAAATCTGCATTTGTTTGGTATGTGAGCTTCTGCCACACTGTAACAGAATTTGTTTGGCCTGGCTGGTTTATGTTTAGACAATGATATTTTCTTCAAACTCACTTTCATTCCTGTCTGCAACTCAATTGTGTATCTGTCTGCAGCTTCCACTTAAACAGCAGTTTCCACTGCTCTTTTAAATGTGAAGTCCACTTTAGTTATAAGCCATCTTTGAAGGCTTTCTTATAAGATTCTACAAACCAAATGACCTCTTAGTGTATTATTAAGCCGATCACTGAACTGACAATTCTCAGACAAGCTCGTCAATTCAGCTACATATGCTGAAATGAACTCCCCATTCCTTTTGATTCTATTTATGAAACCTAAAGTGTTCTGCAATCAGCAATGGCTTTGGCTCCCTGTGTTCCCGCATTACTTTTACCATATCAAGAAAGCTCATTTTGCCATGTTTGGTTAGAGCATTCAAACATCAAAGCAAACTGTATGCCTTTAAACCCAATGCATTTAGCAAAATTGGCACTCTCTTCTCATTGGCTATTTCATTTGCTTCAAAATATTGTTCCAATAGCTCAGTATACATGACCCAATAATCCATTGTGTAATCAAAACTCATCAATCATTCCAATGTAGCCAGCCATTTCAGACTTTTTAAAATAATTATCACCCACTACTCATTCTTTAGCAGCTTTGAATTTTTCTGTTGACAGTCTTTTTTTAAAAAAAACTCAACATCTCTACACATTGCTGGGCTGTTTCTTCTAAATTCAACCATTCCTCGAGTGTTTTTATTTCATTGGAACCTCTTTATCAGGTTGCTAGCTATCTCAGATTCTGGGGCCTGCTGGTTGTAGGAATTGACTTGGAGACTACAGGGAGTGGTTCTGACAGCTCTGGACACCTTTCTTCTCCTTTGAGGGAAGGAGTTGTAAGACAGATTGTGAAATATAGTTTATTGACTACAGCTTAACATTCAATACTATAATTCCAAACAAGCTCATCCTTATCTCAAATAACAATCAGCTGGATAACATAAAAGAGTTAATTTAGTGACATGGTTTCATGACAATGATCTGTCCCTTCGGTGTAAGCAGGAGCTGATCATTGACTTTAGATAAGGGTGGTGCTGATGTTAAGAGGTTCCAGTATATAGTAATCTTACTCTACATGTATACAACCAAATAAAACAAAGTTCCTCTGGAACACAAAGCAACGACAAAACATGTATCACACACAGCACATAAGACAAAATATTACCACAACTATGTTCATAAAATATAATTCAAAATGTATGTAGCACAAAACAGGGGTGAACAGTAAAGAGTAAGCAGTTCGCTATCTAGTGACAGGACTTCGGTGGTGGCAATGTATTCGTTAGTCTCACAGCCCAAGGGAAGAAGCTGTTACCAGGTCTGGCAGTCCTAGCATGGATGTTTCTGTACCTCCTTCCTTTGATGGTAGTGGGTCAGAGATTGTGGGATGGGTCGTAAGGATCTTCAACAATGCTTCAACCCTTTGTATACAATGCTCTCAGTAAAAGTCACAAATAGGTAGGAGGGAGTCCCCGGTGATCCTATTGGAAGTTTTTACTATCCTGTGTAGGGTCTTGCATCCCAATGTCTTGCAGATTGCACATCACACAATGATTCAACCCTCAGGACACTCTTAATGGTGCTCTTGTAGAAAGTTGTTGGAATGGGGACAGGAGCTTAACAGGCTTCAAACTCCTCATTAAGTGTAGAAGTTCCTGTGCCCTCTTGATTAATGAGGTGGTGTTGTGGGTCCAGGTTAGATCGTCCATTATGTGCACCAGTAACTTTGTGCTCGTCACTCGCTCCATGGCAGAGCCATTGATGTGCAATGGAGAGAGGTTGACCTGCACCTTTCTAAAGACCACAATCATCTCTTTTGTTTCATCCATTTTGAGACTAAGGTTGTTCTTTTCACAATATATGACAAGCCTTTCTACCTCCTCCAATCAAACTTGATGACATGGCTTGAGCTAGATCTGGCAGAGTTGTCGTAAGTCAGCAGTGTAAGCTCTTAGCTGGGCTGCAGAACCCCTCAGCACCTGACCAGGTATGTTGTCTGGCCCCACAGCTTTGTATGTATTTACCCTGGCTAGGATTCTCCTCACATCAGATGTGACTCAACAGGGTGCCTGTTTCTTAGGGAGAGGGGGCTTTCCTGAATGTCACATCATAGATTGCATCAAATTGTGCATAGAAGGCATTCAGCTGATCAGGGTGGGAGGCATTATTGTTGTTAGTATGCAGAGTGGACTTGTAATCTGTTTTGGTTTGTATACCTTGCAACATGTACTGCATGTCCCTGGTTTCACAAAGGTGTCTGTGAATTTTCCGTGAGTACTTTGCGTTGCCTTCCTGAAGGTACATGAGAGTCAGGTTCTTCCTGACTGTAGAATTGTCCTATACCACAGTCTGAAGGCAGCGCCTCTATCCCTCAGCATTGCATGAACCTTTGGTTTGCCTTGGCAGTGTAGTGTTTAATCACAGTAATATCATCAATGCAATTTCTTTTGCAGCCAGTCACAGATCCCACATATTCATCAATGTTGACATGATGACTGCAGGCAGCCACCTTCCTGAATATGTTCCAGTTCATGATTTCAGAACGGTCCCACCTTCAGACCCCGTCTTGATCTCCCTGTAAACTGGTTTGAAGATCCTGATTTTCCTGTAATTTTGTCTGAAGGTCCTGATCTCCCTGTAACCTGGTTTGGTCTCCCTGCAATAAAGATCTCCAGCATCTATAATTCCTCTGGTGGCTAAAGAAATTTGGCATGTCCCCTTTGACCCTCTCCATTTTTTCATAGTTGCACCATAGAAAGCATCCTATCCAAGTGCATCACAATTTCTGTGGCCCTGCTTGTGGCCACAGAAAACAGTAGACAGTTGTGGACAGAGCTCAGCACATCACAGAAACCAGCCTCCCCTACCTGGGCTTGTCTACACCTTTCACTGGCTTAGTAAAGTAGCTAGCATCATCAGAGACCTCACCCACTACAGACATCTTTCTTCTCACCCCTCCAACCAGGCAGAATATACAAAAGCTTGAAAGTACACACCACCAAGCTTAGGGACATAGAACAATACAGTACAGGAACAAGCCTTTTGGCCCACAATGTTGTGCTGAACCAGCTAAAATGCAAATCAAAAACATCCAAATGCTAATCTATCCTACCTACAGAAGGTCTATATCCATGTGCCTATTTAAACATCTCTTAAAAGCTTCTGCCACCACACCAGGCATCCACCATTCTCTGTGTAAAAAAACTTACCCCTCGCATCCCTTTTTGAATCTCCCCCCTCTCACTTTCAATGCATGCCCTCTGGTATTAGACATTTCAACTCTGGGAAACAAATGCTCCCTCCGTACGCTAACTATGCCTCTCATAATCTTATAAACTTCTATCAGATCTCCCCTTAGCCTCTGCTGCTCCAGAGAAAACAACCTATTTCTCCAGCCTCTCATGATAGCACGTGACCTCCAAATCAGGCAACGTCCTGGTGAACCTCTTCAGCACCTTCTCCAAAGCCTCAACATCCTTCCTATAGTGGGTCAACAGAAGTGTATGCAAAACTGCAGATACGATCTAATCAGAGTTTTATAAAGTTGCAACATAATCTCTTGACTTCTGAAATCAATGTCTCAACTGTTATAAGACTACTAAATGATTCCTAGTATGATAAGATAGACACTTGACTTCACTGTCTACCTCATTGTGACCTTGCTCTTCACTGTCTACCTCATTGTGACCTTGCTCTTCACTGTCTACCTGCACTGCACTTTCTCTGTACTGTGAAACTTCATTCTGCATGCTGTTACTGTTTTACCTTGTATTTTCTGAATGCACTGTTGTAATAAATTGATCTGCATGAATGGTATGTGAGCTAAGTTTCTCCATTGCACCTCGGCACATTTAACAATAATAAGCTAATTTACAGAAATTAGTTAGTATTTGCTCTGGTGAGATTAAACAGCCATTGCCAATTCTCTAGATGCCCCCTATTATGCGTGAATTGAAAGACTCAGGAGAGTTTCAGTCAAAAGTGATTGCTTACGAAGGAGATCGTGACACAGTGATCACATTCAATTATCGGTAACAGACTGAAAACTGGGAAAGGTGGTTACAGGATGCCAGCAAGGCATCATTTGGGAAATTGTATAGTATATTTTTGTTTGTGAGTGTGTTTAAATAGTAAGTTTGAAACTTGTGATAGACTTCTATATGGAAAGGAATACAGCAGCATCACAAGTTTAGCAACACAGGAGTGAAAGATTGCGGAGTACATACTCTGTGGCTTTAATTATGTACTGTTTCATTTGTATCCCCCAATTATATTTTGCTTTATATGAAAATTAGTTTGGAGAGAACACTGGCTAAGGCATTTAGTTCAAGGAAGCTTGCAGATCAGATTGACATCACTTCACAGATCAAGAAGCTGATCTGTTAATAGTTGGAAGGTTTGTTTACTCCAGATGTCAGTTTCACAGATTGACGTGTGGGTACCTGGAAACTCTGTCTCCAGAAGCTTTTAGACCACTTACATGAAAAGGTGCCTGAAAATATACCATAAACAAGAAATTCTGCAGATGCTGGAAGTCCAAAGCAACATACACAAAATGCTGGAGGAAGTCAAGAGGTCAGGCAGCATCCATGGAAATGAACAAACAGTCAATGTTTTGGGCCAAGACCCTTCTTCAGGACTGGAAGGGGAGGGAGAAGATGGCAGAATAAAAAGGTGGGAGGAGGAGGAGGAGGATAACGAGAAGGTGATAGGTGAAGTCTGATGGCTGAAGGAGTATCACATGTGTGAAGTCACCCAAATGGCAAAAAAAAACAGTAGAAATGTAGAGAGCAATTAGGCTTGTCAGGAATGGTCTAAGAACATCAAGAAGAATGAGAGACTGACAAGGTGAACTAGAATCCATTTCCCTGCCATTGATTTCTTTGATGGTTGATTTCTTCACCTGCAACTCGTTGGTATGTCTTTTTAGCTCATAGGAATGGTACTTGTGTTTCGGAAATCCTTTGTTTTAGAAATAGTTTGCAATTTGAAATTTTTTTATAAGATAAAAAACATCTAAGTTATAAATGTTTTAAGAGTTGTATCAAGAGTTAAATGTGTATCACTACAAATAAATGAACTGTCATTAAATTACTTCGTGAGTATCTCCTTCTTAGAACGGAGAATCACACACATACAGCAGTGCCTAGTCTAATTTTGTGATTTTCTTCTGGAATTGATTGCTAACATATTATAGTATGCCAGATAAAATCCATTTCAGGTGATGTATTTAAATCGTACCACAGGATCCATCTTTAGGCTTTAATTCTTCCACATTTTCAGTCTGAAGTAGGTCTAAAGAAAATACATTTAAAATATTACCTAGTGTATTAATTTGTCCCTATTACTATCCAAAATGTTTGTCTCTATTAAAAAAATCTCATGTTTAAAATAGAATATAGAAATCTACAGCACATTACAGGCCCTTCGGCCCACAATGTTGTGCCAACCATATAACTTACCCTAGAGAATGCCTAGAATTTCCCTAGCGCAGAGCTCTCTATTTTTCTAAGCTCCATGTACTTATCTAAGAGGCTCTTAAAAGACCCTATTGTATCCGCCTCCACCACCGCCGCCGGCAGTGCATTCCACGCACTCACCACTCTGTGTGGAAAAACTTACCCCTGATACACCTCTCTGTACCTGCTTCCAAGCACCTTAAAACTGTGCCCTCTCGTGCCAGCCATTTCAGCCCTGGGAAAAAGCCTCAGACTACCCACATGATCAATGCCCCTCATCAACTTGTACACCTCCAATCAGATCACCTCGCATCCTCCATTTCTCCAAGGACAAAAGGCCAAGTTCACACAACCTATTCTCATAAGGTACATCCTCCAATCCAGGCATAATCCTTGTCGATCTCCTCTGCTCTCTCATCTGAAATATCAGCTGAAGTTACCAATATTTCAAGTCTTCACCAGGAGCTGAAATCATCTTACCTGCTCTCTAAATTCAAGTTGTCTGCAATAGGACAAGAACAAAACTATGCAACTTCTATTCAGAAAATTCCAAATGGGAAGAATTCAAATGTTAACCTACCCTGGAAATGCTTAAAAATGAAGGCTACCATGAGCATTGAAAGCAGATTATTGTCTTTAAAGTTTTCAATTCAAGTTGTATCATAGTACCATATAAGATTTAAGTTGTAACATAGAATTTGGTAGGGACTTACTCTGCCTGCTGTGGGGATAGAACTGGCCTGAAACCTCCCAGGTGTAGTGTTGTTACTAAATTGTTCAGAGCAGATAATTATCAGCAAGTAGTTTTTATTTCTAGTAAGATAACAGTTCAAATTTCATTGATATTTGCTTCTATTTGGACAAATGTCAATCATTGTCAATGAACCATACAAGTTGCACATATACCTCAAGTTATTTCTTGTCTCAAAACTTCCCAAGCAATGGCAACAAGGCAAGACCAAAGCACTGCACTTCAACCAAAGCAGCAGCTACAGACAGAGTGGAATGGCCTTCCAGACAGGTCACAGGAACTGTTAAATTTCTGGCTTAATTGCATTATTTTCCCTCTGTTACACACCAATGCCTTATACTTAAGATTTTGAGTATCTAAATTACTCTCTAAAGATAATGTGGCCATTCTCCTGTCTGAGTCTAGATTATAATTCTTAGAAGTCAAATGAAATATCACAGCTAAGCCTGTCCCTTAATGTGCCTCATTGTGTCACTAAAAGTAAATAGAACAAGAACAGAGACTAATTCCCCTTACAAGCCCAAACCCAGACCATTGAGCTTAAGACCAATTTACAAACCAATCTTTAAGTACAAACTGGTTATTGATATTTCAGTAACAAAGCTGCATTTCACTTCTAGCCCCATCTTAAGCAGTCTGTGACAAGGTTAATACTAAAATACTTTAGTATTACTTTATACAAGAGTTTCTCCAAAAAAATGTTGCTGCAATCAGCTGTGGTTTTTATACCCTGAGGTGGGTTGGGTCAGCTTTGGGCTGACAATCTAGCACAAATGATGGATGATTTCCAAGACCAGAAAGGGTGAATATTAAGGCCAGGAAGTTTATCACCACCCACTGCTTCATAATTATAACTTACCCTGGAAGAGGGAGGTGAAAACCCACATCCATGGATGGAAACAGGGTTACACTGCATTTGTGGCAAAGCCACCATAACCAGTGGGAGTTTTGAGCAAATTCCCAGCTGATATCAATTAGGCTGTATTAGAATCCATAATCTATGCAATCTTTTGATTCATTTTTAATTGTTTCTTAACTTAGGAAAATGAATGGCACATTGATTTCAAATCTTTCTATTTTATCCTCAGGCAAACAACTCAGCCATTTCAGTTCATAAATCTATTCAACCAACTGCCTGTATAACATAGTTAACCAGACAGCTATCAAGAACTTAAATCCTCCTTTAATCCCCACAGTTTATATGAATCCCAAATACTTAACTCAAAATTTATCACAAGCAAACAGTTAATGCTGAACTGCTGTGAGATTACTGAGCTTTTGAGCATCCTAATAGGATACCAATGATATAATGACCAATCTGGTTTATACTGTGAAAGCCAACTGGTTAGATAAATTAATTCATACATTCTTAACACTGAGGGACTAGGTGGGTGGTAACTCCAGATGATTCCTAGACTGGGCTTCAGGTGAAAAGGTTTATCAGTTAGCCAGAGTATATTTTTTCTCAGAGTATTGATGCCTTCCACAAAATATGCTATATGTTAGAACATAAAAATAGAATTAGGCCATTCTGCCCATTGAGTCTGCTCCACCATTCCATCATGGCTGATCCTAGATCCCACTCAACCCCATACACCTGCCTTCTCGCCAAATTCTTTGATGCCCTGACCGATCAGGAAATGATCAACTTCCGCCTTAAATATACCCATGGACTTGGCCTCCACTGCAGTCTGTGGTACGGCATTCCACAGATTCACTACTCTGTAGCTAAAAAAATTCCTCCTTACGCTTGTTCTAAAAGGTCACCTTTCAATTTTGAAGCTGTGCCCTCCACTTCATTCTGGATACCCACCACAAGAAACGTCCTGTCTACATCCATCCTATTTAGACCTTTCAATATTCAGTAGGTTTCAATGAGTTCTCCATGCATTCTTCTAAACTGCAGTATTATAATGCCTTAATAATCAAGCTCTCTGACTTTTCTGGGGACAGATTACATCACTGGATCACTTATAGGCAATAAAATGGTTGTTGTCACCGGATACTGACTGAACCGACTATCTTATCTTTTAGCACCTAAAATGCCACCCTAGGGAAGTAGATAAGTATAATAAAGCCCATACCTTCATTCAAATTTGAGTGATACATCTTGCTGACAGTCTAAAGCAGTGCTCTTGATTTTTGAACAGATCACATTAGCTGGAGTACAACTCTATGGTCATGGGATGTTATTCAGAAACATCTGTATCTGCTCAGGATCACACCACGTTGTCATACGTGCAGAGGAATTTGTCCAATTATTAAGACTGGGAAGTGCGGCAAAAAGCTGCAGATGCTGGAAATCCGAAACAAAAGCAGAGAATACTAGAAGTACTCAGCAGACCAAGCAGATCAATGGGGAGAGAAACAACGTCGATGTTTCACGCCAATCATCAGAAGTGGAAAAGTGAGAAAATAAATGTACTTAAAGCTGCAGAGAGGAGAGTTGAGAGAACAAAGGGAATGTGTTTGTGATAGGATGTAGATCAAAGCTGCAAAGGCAGCAATTAGTTTAATAATCAGCATCTGGAAAAAAATTATACAGCGAGAAATTGACACCTAACAAATTGATGTAATGATAGCCTCATCTGTGAAATAAAGAGGTAGGGAGTTACCAGGAATTATTAAACCTAATGTTAAGTTCCGAGGGTAGTAATGTGGCTTGGAAAAACTGAGGTGATGTTCCTGGGCCCCATTTGTACAATGTAGGTGGTCGGTGTAGAGTGAGATAGATGACTATGTAACAGAAGGTTGGAGGCTCAGCATTACCCTGGTGCATTGGATAAAGATACTTTTAAATACAGCCTGCATTTGGTTTCTCAGATATACATGAGATAACATTACAAGCACCAAATGAAGGTGTAAATGAACTGCTGCTTCATCTGAAAAGACTGTTCAGGTCTCTGGATGGTCAAAATTGAAGTAGTAAAAGGACATTGCTTGTGTTTGTATGGGTAAGGACAGTGAAGGGGGAAAGAAACTGTTTGTGGTGGCAGAATTGGTCTGAGATTTTAACGGGCTGAAGTATTGCCCTCCTGGTAACATCCTGCTGGTTGAGGATATGACATTACTGAGCTTCCTCTACAGAACCAAATTTTGCAACAGAGTGCCAATGAAGCATGGGGCCTCCATATTACTTTAAGTTAATGACCAATGGTATCTTTACAAATGTATAACAAACATTGATTTTAGTGTTAGATGTCTGGAAGAGCTACTATATGTATAAAGTAACTACTGTGTTCAACCATCAGGTCGTAAATTCTATAATTTGTACAATGGTGCATTGTTAAACAACGCATTTTGCGTAGTTTTGTTGGGAGGTTTTCAAAATAACCTTGCATGGGAAGCTCAGTTGTTTTATCATCAAGAAAGTAATATATATGTACCATCGTTCTGGAGAGATGAAGGCATTAGTTAATGGGTGCTGAATATCTTTGACCTGGTCTGGTGTCACTGGCATCTTTGCATTCTGATAAACTGGAAACATTGCTCGTTAAGAAATATGTGATGGTACCATTGAAGCATTTCTATACAGAAAAGTGCCAGAAAAAGGCCAATAATCTCAGGAAGGACCCCACTCACCCTGCTCCTGGACTGTTATCAAAACACATACAGTAAATGTCACTATATGCTACCCTGACATTTATTTTCCTGGAGGCATTCATAGTAAATACAAAGAAACACAATAGAATCAATGAAAAACTGCAAACTAATAAAGATGGACAAAGATGGCTCCTGTATCTCCTTCTTAATGGCAGTAGTGTAAAGGGAGCATGGCCTGGATGGAGAGGATCCTTGATGATGGATGCTGCTTTCCTGCAGCAGCACTTCTTGAAGATGTGCTGAATAGTGGAGAGGCCTTTATCTGTGACAGAGAGCTAAAAGGTGGGGCAGACTGGGAATGACCAACTATCAAAATTCAAATGATATAAGCAGCTCCAGGGAGTTTAGATGCAATCACCTGCAACCTCAGTGAACAGTAGAATGGGCATAATCTTTGTACATGTTGTAAACAACTTGCAAATCTAATAGAACAAAGTGCCCTACATAATCAGAGAATCTACTTCCCTGTCCTCCCTCCGTATATAGATTGCTTTACTTGCAAGCCTGGACAATATTTCATATTTGGATGTGAAGATCTAACAGCATATGTACAGTGAAATATCAGGATGCAATTAGCTGCACGTACTGTATGTTGAAGTTATGTCATCAACCTTCACTTAAATATTAACTTCATGTTCTTACCTGTTCTGGTAGAGAGATTCTTGCCTGTTTATTTTCAATATTGAAAATGTATGTAAGGTTAGAGCTGCCAGTTTCCACACAGTTTTCAAACCATGTTACTTAAATTATTTTGGATTAAAATACAAAGCCAGTTGAATAATTATATTTTGCAAAAAATGTCTTGAATGGAAATATTTATTTCTTATCAGGACAAATTCTGGCAGATAACAGAAAATTGTCCAGTTTGAAGTGATTTTCAGACTACACGATGGAGTGAGGCCAATTTGCCCTTCACTTTTTGTGTATGATTTATAAAAGAGCAATACATTTACTAACAGTCCATCACTAATGAATGGAGCCCTTATCTATTTGGGCTTTGTAAATATCTAATTCTACTTTGAAAGCCAAAAATAATGCAAACTGACAAGAACATACTGTATTTGCTCCAAATCCAAGAAGCCTGGAGATGGAGCACGAGCCCATGATTAAATCCAATCCTCACTGATCTTGCCAATTAAAGTGCCGAGGAAGACTGAAATCATCGAGGCGCGTGTGGAGGGTGGGCGGGTGTTCAGCGGTGCCTCCCAGCCTTTCGGATGCTGCTGTCAGAGGGAAGTGTCTGTGTGCGATGGTCTCTCGCTCCCTCTCGCTCTCTGCTCCTGAAGGAAGATCCCTGCGTTTGAATGGGTCATTTCTCCATCCATGCTGTTGCAGGGTGGCGCAAGAACCCCGGGTCTTGGGCAAGGTTTGTGGTTGACACCGTTTATGGTTTGGACTCTGTAGTTCATGTTATGATGTGTTTCTGGTTTCTGGTTGCTTCTTTTTTTTTGCTGCTATTTTGGGTGATTTTCCTTCTGGATGGCCTGTAGAAAACGAACACTGAGCTGAATTGAATATGCCTGGACTCTTTTTCATTTTTGTGTATTATATTCTGTATTTTTCACTCAGTTTTTGGTTGTCATTTGCACAATTTGTTGTTTTTTTTTGCATGTGGTGTGGGGGGTGATATTTTTCTTTGTATGGGTTCCATAGTCTTCTTTATGTCATGGCTGTCCATGGGGAAGACAAATCTCGGGATTGCATACTAGATACATACTTGAATAATAAATGTACTTTGAATCTTTGAATCTTTGAACACTTTCAACACAGGGTCTCTGACAAGTCTTCCTTCTTTCTGAACCATGGCTACCACTCTACAACCATTAAAAGAACCCTTGATGGTATCTCATTCATTTCCCATACATCCATCATCCATCCTCTGGGAAAGCTAAAGAACTCCTGGGCCTCATTTCTCACTGCACAAACCTCCACTTTCTATGGATCATCTTTTGCTATTTCCACCAGTTTGAGTAAGATCCCACCACCAAAAATATTTTCCCTTCACTTCCAGCATTTCATAAAAGACCATTCTTTTCATGATTCATTTGGCCATGCTACCATATACTCTCCTCCTGACCATGCGTTTATATGCAATCACAGAGATGAAAGCTTTCTAATTCCCAGCAACAAGGCTGTAAGCTGCTCATCCATGAAAGGGTTTCACATGACTTTCTTCCAATCTAGTGCACCAAAATCTGTGCCCAGAATGTGGTCTCCTTTTTAATGAAGAATGCAAATGTAGACTGGAAATCAGTTTGCAGTATACCTGCATACAGGTCACAGCAGCTACTCATAGCTTCCTTTAGCCTCCCATCCGAACTCACTAACATACAGTACTCTCATTCTGACCTACCTGTCTGCATCCTCCTGCACTGTTGTAACAAGAAACAATGTAAGACCATAAAGCCATAAGATATAGGAGTCTGCTCCACTATTTCATCATGACTGATCCATTTACCCTCTCAGCCCCAATCTCCTGTATTCTCTCTGTATCCCTTCATGCCCTAATTAATCAAGAATCTATCATCATCTGCCTTAAATATACCCAATCACATGGCCTCCAAAGATGACTGTGGCAATGATTCACCTTTCTCTAGCTAAAGAAATTCCTTCTCTTCTCTGTTCTAAGAGCATGTCCCTCTATTCTGAGGCTGTGTCCTCTGGTCTTGGACTCCCCCACCATAGGAAACACCTTCACACATCCATTGTATTGAAGCCTTTCAATATATGATAGGTTCCAATCAGGTCACCCCTCTTTCTTCTGAATTTCAGTGAGTAGAAGCCCAGAGCCATCAAACGCTTCACATATGGCAAGACTTTCAATCCCGGAATCATTTTTGTGAACCTTCAATGGCATCACATTCTATAGATAAGGAGACCAAAACTGCTCACAATACTCCAAGTGAGACCTCACCAGTGCTTTATAAAGACTCAACATCACATCCTTGCCTTTATATTCTAGCCCTCTCAAAATAATTGCTAACATCTCATTGGCCTTCCTCACCAGTGACTCAACCTGCAAATTAACCTTTAAAAAATCCTGCATGGGGACTCCCAAGGCCCTTTGCACCTCAGATTTTTAATTTTCTCTCCATTTAGAAAATAGTTTACCCTCTTATTTCTTCTACCAAAGTGCATGACCATACACTTCCTGAAACTATATTCCGTCTGCCACTTCTTTACCAATTCTCCTCATCTGTCTAATTTCTTCTGCAACCTCTCTGCTTCCTCAAATTTACCTCCCCTCCACCTATCTTCATATCATCCACAAACTTGGGCACAAAGTCATTAATTCTGTGATCCAAATCATTGGCATATAATGTAAAAAGAACTGGTCCCAACACAGATGCCTATGGAACACCACTAGTCACCGGCAGCCAGTCAAAAAAGGCTCACTTTATTCCCACTCCTTGTCTCCTGCCAATCAGCCACTGCTTTATTCATGCTAGAATATTTCCTGTAATACTATGGGCTTGTAGTTTGTTAAGCAGTCTCATGTGTGGCACCTTGTCAAAGGTCTTCTGAAAATCTGTGTACGGAACATCCACCAAATCTCCTTTGTCTATCCTGTTTGTTACATCTTCAAAAATACCAACAGACATGTCAGGGAAGAATTTCCCTCATAGAAACCATGCCTATTTTACCATGCACCTCCATGTATCCTGTGACTCATCCTTAACAATCATCTTCAACATCTTCTCAAGACTAACTGGTTTTTAATTTCCTTTCTTCTGCCTCTTCCCTTCTTGAGGAGTGGAGTGACACCTGCAATTTTGCAGTCCTCCAGAACCATTCCTAATCAACTGATTTTTGAAAGCTCACTATTAATCTCGAAGCTTGAAAGAGCAGCATTTAATCATCTACCTGGGCACATCGCAGGCTTCTTGACTTATAACTAAATTTGCTAGTTCTTGTTAACTTTATTTGCAAGGTTGAAACTGGTCACTTCAGCTGTACATCATCCATTTGTAAAAGTTGGCTTACTTTTACTCTCTCCTGTGGCATAGAATTAGCTGTTGGGCATAGCATTCAGCCCTGCATTTCACAACTTCTATTTTCCTTTGTTTGTGTTCTCACTCTCTAACAGCCATCATTTTGTAACTTTTATTTTCACTTTCTCTCTCTCACTACCTTTTAACATTCTGACAGGATGATTTCTGCTGCTTATCCTCATGGCAAACTTGGGCTCACGCAGAGAGATTCTTATTATCCAAGTCATCTCTCCCTCACCTGTCTACAACTTCAAGCTGATTTGTTTTGCTTTTCACTATTCTGATAAATGGTCTTTGACCTGAAACATTCTTTCTCTTTTTCATAGATTCTGTTTGATTCACTGAGCTCTTTCAGCATTTTCTGTTTTAATTTCAGATTTCCAGCATCTGCAATTTTTGTTTTAAAAGGGATTTCTTAATTTCTCTTTTGAATTCGAGACTGGCATAATTTTAACTTTGAGTCAAAATAAATTACAAATTGAATACTTTATTTACAGTGATAGGTATTTTTCCTTATGCAGTGATACGTAAAAAAAAGTTACAAACAGCAAAGCATTTTCTGTCACAAAATGTTGTCATCCATAAAGATTGTGCTCTTTGAACACAGTACTGTTCCAACAGAATGTTCAATTAAACTATGCCAAATAAATATTTCAGGGTATTCCAAATATAATTCACACCATAATCAATAATGTGCTCCAATGAGTGATTACTTCTAATAAACAAACCAATCATAGTTTACTTATGGTTCACATGCATTGAAAACAAAATGCACACAAAACAAACTACTCCTTTACTTAGACTGGAATATCAATAAACAAAACACTGGCTGTCAAAAGAGTATCAGATGTTAATCACAAATGACTCAAGAAGACAGAAAAAATATAAACAGTTCCATCTCTTGAGCCTAGGGTGATTTTTTTTACCCATTTCGTTCTTTCTGTGGATTCTCGCCTCGCAGGAATGCACAAGTAGTATATTTATTGAACAAACTATTTAAACAATTGGCAATCAGTGAACTGTGCATGCCCGGATGAACTTGATAACAATGTTAAAAAGAGTAGCAGATATCGGGCACTTAAAAAAAATCACACCCACATCCGGAAATTCGGAGGACAGTGATATGTTTTTCATTAGTTACTAAGATTGGCCCTGTGGCATGGCTAGTATTCATTGTCCATGCAGCTTTATTGAACTGCTGCAGTCCACTTGGTAAATGAGTTCCTGCCTTAGGGATGAGAATTGAAGGACCTGTGAAATATTTTTTAGTCAGAAAGCTGTGCAACACAGGGAGGAAATTGAAGATGGTGCTGCTGCATGCGCCTACGGCTCTTGGTCTTATAGAATGGAGATACTTGTGGGTTTGGGCATTGTGAATGAAGAACCCTTAGTGAGTATAGAAGTACATTATGTGGAAGGCACGTTTTGCAAAGAGAATAAATGCTTAAGATGGTGGATGTGGTAACAATCAAAGAGGATGTTTTGTCTTGAATGGTGTTGAACATCTTGAGTGTTGTTGGGTCTGCTCTCACCCAAGCAAATGGAGATCTTTTCTGCCCCTTCCTAACATGTCTTGCTAGATGGTGGAGAAGAGTTGAGGAGTCAGGAGGAGGGTCACTCCCTACAGGAGCCTCCTTGCTCAGGTGGCTAATGTAGGTACCTTGTCCAATTAGTCTTCTGGTTAATTGTAAACTCTTAGACGTTGATGATAGAGAGACAAATGGGGGTGGTTGAAGCAGCTTGTTTTTTTTTGTTTTAGGTACTTAGTAGAGTGAAGGATCTACCAATTACTGAATTTGCATGTGCCTTCAGTATAAAGTCAAATAATTGGCCATTTTGTTTCTAATTAAGCTCAGCTCATGGCACTAGCCCATTGATTCCTAAGACAGCCAGTGGCTTGTTAATACACCCGTTCCCATTCAGCCATAAAAATTACTTAATTTCCCTCCATCTCCCCCCACCTCCTCCTCTCAACAGAGTGTGGATAGCACATCTCAAATCAGTTATTAGAAAACAAACTTCGCTTCCTTGCTGAAACTCGTTTGCTTAAATAGCTGGAGCATAGTGAGCAACAAAAATGGGGAAGTCAAAGTTTCATTTTATTAAACTCAAATATTTAGAAATTAAGTTCTGGCCCCAATATCTTAGCTAACAATTAAAACTTTGATTATGTCGGGATGCTGAGAGGATTTCAGAAGGATTGCAGTATAACGTAAGCTGAAACACGTTGCTTCTAAACCGGTTTGCAGCCTGGAGTCTATTATTTGGAAGACTTGGAGCATTTCATATTTTGTGATCAGGTAATAAAACTCAATAGATTTATTAGTGTCATCTGTTCTCTAACCTGTATTACATTATTGCTTGCATTGTACTTTCCGGTGATTTTCTTTTACTTAAAAAAATCTTAATGATTTGTGACAGGTATGACTTCTGAGGCTGTATCATGTGAGAGCAAGAACTTTAAGTTGTTACTATGGATATCAGCAAGATTCTTTTCTCCAACACCCCACCTACTTCACAAACAGATATATTCTACAAGGCAGGCAATCTTCTCTTAGATACACCATAAACCTTAATCATGAATAACACAGAAAAACTTCCATAAAATGACTGATCCATGGAATTCACTCATTCCATCCATATGATGCCTAAATTTGCTAACATATTTTCAGCCAAACTCTTGGCATTAAAACATTCTGCTCTTGAGCAACTCTGAAAGGGCTAATCAGCTAGAGGCCATATATGGGCAAAGCTGCACATCTGTACATTGGAAAGACATGGGATAGCAGCCAAAATTAGTTTTTTTTCCCCATTTCATACTTGTGTCTCCAACTAGAGCAGAAAAGGTGAGCTACTCTCTTCTGACCACATTTAAGAGTAAATTGACCTCAAATCTACTTAGAGCCCAAGCACAGAATTTTCCATGTCTGCAAACCCCAGCCTTCCCCTTTTTCTCTTCCTTTGCTTGAATTGCTGGAGCTATTGGTCCATGGTAGCAAGGTGGGGAAATAATCATGATGTTTAATGAGGATAAGCTTAATTTGGACAACTGTTAGGGTATTATTCTAACTGTGACACAGAAAATCTATCACTGCACATAAACAAGATCTCTCATTGAGACTGTGCTCTCTAAAATAGGAAAATTCAGACCCCCCCCCCCATCACCAAGTTAGGCTGAATGGGTGATCACCTGGAAAGATCTTGATATACCAAGGCGTCTCACATAGAATTCTGGACACTGGCCCAGGAAAAAGAATGTCATAGCATCATACCATACAGAAACAGGCCCTTCAGCCCAGCTGGGTGCTTGGGTGAATCCAAAAATGAATTTCTCCTCCACTTCATTGCTGGGGACTAGATGCTCCTCCTTCATATATTGACAAAGCATCTGGATCCTGCAATCTGTCTCATCACCTCCTGCTGGATGCAATGGAATATGCAGACGCTGCCAATTTCCAGCGATGGCCTGCACTTACCTTGCCAGCCACTGTGCAGCCTCAAGCCCCTCTTCTCAGTGCTGAGGTGTCCCAATTCTCACCTTGGCCAGCCGAACACCAAACCTTCGAGGCAACCTCTCTGCACTGAGTCTGACATTGAGGAGATCAAATTTCAGAGTTCAGATTTTATTTTTATTTATTTATCTATCACATGTGCATCAAAACTAACAGTAACGTGTGTCATTTGTGCTAACAATCACTTCAACCTAAGGATGTGCCGAGGGCGGCCCACAAGTGTAGTCACACATTCCAGTGCCAACATAGCCCGCCCACAATTTTCAGCAGAACAACACATTCAACAACAAGAACAAAATTACAGCAAATCAAGACCTTTCCCTACACATGAAAGGGGCCACCAACCCCAGGACAGGTGGCCATCTGGCCTCCAGTGTCTAGTCCTTGGCCCCAGACTCGCAGACTCACAGACATCGGGACTCCAACCTCCAGTCCGCGGCCTAGACTTACAGCCTCACTGACATTGGACCTTTGACCTCCAGACTTGCTGATTTCAGGGATCACCAGCCATCATCTCGGGGCCTGCAGATCTTGGCACTCCATCTTTGGGGATTGCTGGTCTCTGGCCTTTGCGTCAGGGAGTGCTCCGTCCTGAGCACTGTCATCCGTCTAAATCCCCAACTCTTCATTCATCGCTCCTGACCTCTGACTCCCCCCATCACTACCTCTGAATTCTAACCTGATCCCAAAGTCTGTGCCACAAACCCAATAGACAGAATTCACCATTTATGGCTATAAGAGTTGTAAGTTCCTAGAACTTCAGTGCAAGTCTGGTCAACTATCTTGTATAATACATAGGAGTATGTGTTTGGACTGAATGTCCAGGAGAGTTCAAGTAGAGAATTCTGTGATATTAAGCTGTGAGCTGCCAGTTTTGAAGACCTGCCAATTTAGTTTTCTGGGTATGGCCTGTGCTTCTATTTTTTTAAATCTTCAATGACCCAAAGCACAACCGCAGAAAATGGTGGGAAGCCTGTCAAGGTCTGGTTTAAGATGGTGCTGGTGATGCACAGCGACTACTTGCCAGTAGCAAACAAAACAAAAGAAACTACTAACTACTTTATTCCTCCCATTTTTTTCTGGTGAATGATCATTGCAGTTAATAGCCTGGAACTTCCTTTTCAGAGTTGAGCTTTTGAGCTGCCTGTACAACCTGGCATTTTTGCAGTGTGAACCAAGGTCTCGAAGGTGCAGGGCAGTTGTGGCATGGCGTGTACGTGCCGAATCAAGGCAGCGAGGTCCGGGTCTGATAGTGGGGAATGAGCCAATGTTTGACTATTGCTGGGCCAGATGTAGAGGTGACTCGATGTGACAGAACCGAGGCAAGGTGAGCGGAGGCAAGGCAGAGATAAGGTGCTGGGGTCCGGGCCTAAGCCCGAGAGCAGGAAAAGACCTCAAGTTTGATCGATTTAAGCGCCAAGCCAAATTGAGAAGGTGGGGTATGGGCCAAGTTGAGGCAGCAGGGCCCAAGCCCAAGAGCATAATGAAGCCACAGGCCCAGGTCTGGGAGCGAGGAACAACCCAAGCCTTGGATGATATAAATGCCGGGCCAGCTTGAAAAGGTCAGGGTGCTGGGGCAGGATGCTTCAGCTTGCAGTTCCGCAAAGCTTACTCGGCTCTGCATTGAACTGAGGCTGTGGACTGCAACTCATGGCTACTGGATCGGCTGCAATGATAAATGGCATCGGGGCTACGAGGCTAAGGACTCACTTCCATGAACTTCAGCTGTTTGCTTGCTTTTGTTGTTTGCATGATTTACTGCATGTCGGGTCTTTGGCAATCTTTAATTTTTTAATGGGTTCTATTGGGTTTCTCTGTTTGTGACTGCCTGTAAGGAGACAAATCACAAGGTTGTATATAGTATAGATACTTGGATAATAAATGTACTTTGAACTTTGAAGGCACAGCAGGACAAACAGCTCATCAAAATGTTAGAAATCTGACTTGGATCCAGAGACAACTTGAAATTAAGGCTCCTGGTTGGGTCACATACTGCTTGCAATGACTAAAAAGTAGTCAAGACCAGCTTCTAGGTCCCAAGTCAAATGAACAAAATCTACTGTTGATTGTCAAAGTGAGGAGGCAATAGTGGAATAACCCAGAGGAAACAGATCAGAATCAGAATCAGATTTCATATCTCCTGAGGGGAGGAGAAGATGGCGGCGCGACACAGCGCGCGCGGCTGCTCCGAATTGATATCGTATTTGTAAGTAGGTACCGTGCACAATCCTGATTTGATGGAAATAGACGTGAGAAGCACAGAGGAACATCTGGAGAAACTTCTGAAATGCCCGCTTCGCTGCCACTGTTACTGTGCGATCAAGAATCTCCGGAGGGGAAGGCCCCAAATCCTTGGCTTTGCCTACTGCCTGTTGCCGGGGCTGGGGTCGAAGCGCTCGGCAAAGATAGTGCTCGGTGACGGAGGGCTGGTCAGAGGCTCGAAGTTTTTGGACGGACTCAAGAGTCGGCTGTGGTCGGATGCTTCCAGGGTGCTGCATCAACAAGTTTGCGACACTGGAAGCTCACGGCAGGGAGAGTTTTTCTTCCTTCTGCCGTCTGCGTGAGAGCATGGGACTTTCGAGAGACATTGAGACTTTTTTTTTACCGTGCCCATGGTCTGTTCTTTATCAAATTATGCTATTGCTTTGCACTGTTGTAACTATATGTTATAATTATGTGTTTTTTGTCAGTTTTTTAGTCTTGGTTTGTCTTGTGTTTGTGATATCATTCTGGAGGAACATTGTATCATTTCTTAATGCATGCATTACTAAATGACAATGAAAGAGGACTGCATGTCCTCATAATCTAACATCACCTGCAAATGTTGTGAAATTTGTTAACTTTACAGCAGTGTACAATGAAATACATGATAAATAAATATAGAAAAGAACTTGAATTACAGTAACTATATGTGTATATTAAATAGTTAAAATAAGCAGTGCAAAATAACAGAAATAGAAAAGTAGTGCAGGAGTGTTCATAGCTTCAATGCACATTTAGAAATTGGATGGAAGAGGGGAATGAGCAAAAATATAAGGAGAGAAAAGATGAAATATGAAGGTGAGCTATCTAATAATATGAAAGAGGATATGAAAAGGTTTTTTTCAGGTATATAAAGAATAAAACAGAGAGGAGAGTGGAATTTTGACTGCTGGAAGATGATGCTGGAGAGGTAGTAATAGGGTACAAAAAATGGCGGATGAATTATTAAGTATTTTGAGTCAGTCTTCACTGTGGAAAAAGCTTAGGGTATACCAGAAATTCAAGAGTGTCAGGGAACAGAGTGAGTGATAGATCACCTGGAGCAAACTCACTACACGCCATGATTCTGAAAAAGGTAGCTGAAGGGATTGTGTGTATTGATCTTTTAAGAATCACTAGATTCTGAAATGGCTCCAGGGGACTAGGAAATCAAATGTCACTTCTCCCTTCAAGAAGGGAGAGAGGAAAAAAGGAAATTATTGGTCAGTTAGTTAACTTCAATGGTTGGGAAGATGTTGGAATCCATTATTAAGGATGAAGTTGAGGAGTTCTCGGAGGCATATGATAAAATAAGCCAAAATCAGCATGGTTTCCTTAAGTGGAAATTTTGCTAAACAATCTATTAGATGAGGCTGTTTAACAAGTTAAGAACCAATGGTTTTACAGGAGAGATACCAGCATAGGTAGAAGCTTGGCTGATTGGCAGGACGCAAAGAGTGGGAATAAAGTGTGTCTATCCTTGCTGGCTGCTGGTGGCAAGTGTTGTTCCACAAGTATTGGAACAGTTTCTTTTCACCTTATATTGTCAATGATTTGGATGATGGAATTGATGACTTTGTGATCAAGTTTGAAGACTATGCAAAGATAGGTGGAGGGGCAAGTAGTGTTGGAGAATCAGGGAGTCTGCAGAAGAACTTGGACAGATTGTGAGAATCGCAAAGAAGCGGCAGATGGAAGTTTAGAGAAGTGTATGGTCATGCACTTTGGAAGAAGAAATAAAGATGTTGATTATTTTCTAAATTATTCAAAAACCAGAAATGCAAGGGGTCTTGGGAGTCTTTGTGCAGGATTCCCTAAAGGTTAACTTGCAAGTTGAGTTGGTGATAAGGAAAGCAAATGCAATGTTAGCATTCATTTTGAGAGGACTAGAATACACAAGCAAGGATGCTATGCTGAGTCTTTATAAGGCATTTGTCAGACTGAACTTGGAGTATTGTGAGCAGTTTTGCACCCCTTATCTAAGAAAAGCTGTACTACCATTAGGGAGGGTCCAAAGTAGGTTCACAAGAATGATTCCGGGAATGAAAGAGTTAATACATGAGGAACTTTTGATGGCTCTGTGCCTGTATTCACAGGAGTTCAGAAGATCAGGGGGATCTCATTGAAACCTATACAGTATTGAATGGCATTAACAGATTGGATGTGCAGAATATGTTTCTTACAGTGGGTAAACCTTATTGAGCACAGCCTCAAAACAGAGGGATATCCATTTAGAACAGAGATGAGAAGCTATTTATTTGGTTAGAGGGTGGTGAATCTGTGGAATTCATTGCTGTGGAGGGCAAGTCATTGAATATACTTAAAGCAGAGGTTAATAGATTTTTGGTTAGTCAGGATTTACAGGGAGAAGGCAGGAGGGATATTAAATCAGCCACGATGGAATGGTGGAGCAGGCCTATTGGGCCAAGTGGCTAAATTCTGGTCTTATGTCTTATGGTCTTATGGTCTTAGTACCTAAGCCACACAGTTAACTCTCAAGGTGTAATTAAGAAATAGAATCTGGGACCAGGAGATAACATGGTGGCAACAGTCTAGTGAGTAACATTCCATACCACATGAATGATATGAATGCTGAATTTGACTACAAAAGAGAAAAAATAACACTCTTCCATGTACTGAGTGTATGAGGGACGAATGTGATGAATACAAAGTCCAAGCCAATGATGAAATGGAATGTCACCTGAATTGTGGAGGCATTCTGAAAATTTAATCAAGAATGTCAGCTAATATTTTTCAGTTTATTTAAAAGAATGAGTAGTGAAGAAAAAAATCAATGCGATACTTTGGTGGAGTGGAGAGAAAGGGTAACATCATTTCAGCAGTTGGACAAGTAACTGACAGAATAGCAGTCCAAAGAAGATGACGGGCAATTCAATATACAAGGTGAAGTTGATTCACCTGATGTATGACTGGGTTCAGGAACCAATGTGAGCTTCTTGATGTTTTCCTTACAAACACATGATTGAATACAAATTTAAGGAAATTAAAGAGAGGGAGGTCAGCTTTATTTGTCATATGTGCATCGAAACATACAATGAAATGCATTGTTTGCATAAAATCAAATCAGCAAGGATGGTGTTGGTCAGCTTGGAAGTGTCACTATGCTTCTCGTGCCCACAGCTCATAAACTCGAATTGTACATTGTTGGAATATGGGAGGAAACCAGAGCACTCGGAGGAAATCCACACTGTCACAGGGAGAACTTACAAACTCTTTACAGACAGCAGTGGGAATTGAACCTGATCTTAAAGCTGGTACTATAATAGCATTACGCTAACCTCTGCACTGCTCTGCTACTACGAGCACTTGGGAGGTTAGTGATTCTACCTTTTTATGGCTCAGTAAACACTAAATACATTAGGCTTTCAAAAGGAAGGTGTTCACTATACTACGGGGTAAAAAAAATCAGTCAAACTACAGGAAGAGACGAGCAATTAGACAAGCTGAACTGAACTGAAACAAACAACTGAACTGAAAAGGAATCACACTGATGCAGTTCAAGAACAGTTTACTTTCCACCAACCATTCAGTTCCTGAACCAACCTGCACAACCATAATCAGTACCTCAATACTACAACCACTTTGCACCAAAGTGGACTATGTTTACTTTTAGACCCAGTTGTGTTCTTTCTTGTAAAAATTGTGAATAATTTATGTTCAGGCATTGCTTTCAGGCAATGCTGTTTATATGATGCTATGCACCTATGATGCTGCTGCAAATAAGTCTTACATTACACCATTACATTTACATTACAATATTGCATATGACAATAAACTCAACTTTGACATTAACAACAAAAACTAAGATTGAAAACCTGACAAAAGCAGGGTATGCAGGAGTTGTGAATGACCACATGAGTGCATAGTGACAGAATATGCAGTTAAATCTCTGGCACTGAGTCTGGTCTGTGGCTCAGAAGGGGAGAAGATGAATGCATAGTAATAGGGGATTCCATAGTTACAGAAGAGAGCAGATAGGAGATTCTGTGATGTAAAAGAGATAGCTGATGGTATGTTGCCTCTCAGGTGCCAAGGTCAGGGATGTCTCTGATTGGATCCACAGCATTCTAGAGGGGGAGAGTGAGCTTCCAGAAATCATGGTACAGACTGGTATGAATAACATAGGTAGGAAATAGGAAAAAGTCTTGAAGAAAGAATATTGGGAATTAGGTAGAAGCTGTAAGCAGGAACATCAGGGTAGTAATCTCATGATTGGTGCATGTGTCACATGCTAATTGAGGGTGAGAATGTGATAATTTGGCAGTTAAATGTGTGGTTAAGGAACTGATGCAGAGGAGGGGTTTCAGGTTTCTGGATCTTTGGGATCTCGTCTGGAAAAGGTATGATCTGTACAAAAAGGATGGGTTACAGCCGAACGCTGAATCTGAGGGGGGGGGGGGGTTGATAACCATGTGGCCAAGTTTACTAAGGAGAAGGTGCTTGGGAAGGTGAAACTTCTGAAGGTAGATACTGTAAGACACCTGGACCAGATGGACTACACCCCGGGATTCTGAATGAGGTAACTGAAGAGGTTATGGAGGCATTTAGTAATGATCTTTGAAGAATCACTAGATTCTGGAATGTTTCCAGAGGATTTGAAAATTGCAAATGTAGAAGAATGTAAGAAGGTAGAAGAAAGGAAATTAAAGGTCTGTTAGCCTGACTTCTGTGGTTGGGAAGATGTTGGAGTCCATTATTAAGGATGAGGTTTGGGGATACTTGGAGACACATGACAAAGTAGGCCAAAGTCAGCATGGTTTCCTTAAGGAAAAATCATACTTAACAAATCTGTTGGAATTCCTTGAGGAAATAACAAGCAGGATAGATGAAGGAGAATTAGTAGATATTGTGTACTTTACTTGGATATTAAGAAGGGCTTTGACAAGCTGCTGCACATAGGCTACTTAACAAGATAAGAGCCCATTGATTTACATGAAAGATACTAGCATGGATCGAAGATCAGCTAACTGTCAGGAGCAAAGAGTGGGAATAAAGGGGGACATTTCAGGTTTGTTGCCAGAAACTAGTGGTGTTCTGCAGTAATTGAGGTTAGGACTGCTTCATTTCATGTTATATATCAATGATTTGTGTGACTGGGAGTGCTGAGCAAGCAGCAAGTCTGCAGAAGAACTGAGGCAGATTGGGAGAATGGGCAAAGATGTGGTAGATGGAATATAATGTAGGGAAGTGAATGCTCATGCACTTTGATAGAAGGAATAAAGATGCAGATTACAGTAGACAACAAATTTTTTTGAAAGTGTTGCTTCTTCAAAACTTATTTTGCTTATGATTGATCATATGAACACAAATATAATTTCAACTAATTGTATCCCGTAGGAAGCTGGAGAAACAAGAAATTAACTTCTTTTGAATACATTGCATTTAATTGTTGAACAGTGCTAACACTTTGCAATAGTTCAACTAAACTAAAAATGTCTTCTTGATTATTTTCATTTGTACTCAGTGTCTGAGGCTTCTCGCTTAAGCGTCCAACAATAATCAATCAGAATTAATGGATTCCAGTTGCCCTGATACAGTTTCTCCATGACTGCAATGTCCTGGTAAAACCTTTCATGTATGCTCGTCACTGACAGTGCCAAGATTTACAGGGAATGCAGAAAATGATCTTTAGTGACATGATGCACTTCATGGTTTTGTGTGCTTGAAGCATGTTGTCAACCAACTGCACATAGTTTGCTACTCTGCAGCTGCCAAATTTCTACAAGATCTTTGAATGCCTTCCATGTGATTTTCGTCAGTCCCACTAGAAGTGCTTCAAATTGCTTGTCACTGATGACCTGTTTGATTAGTGTACCAACAAAAATGCCTTTCTTCATCTTGGCATCAGTTACACTGGGAAACATCTGTCTCAAATATCGAAATTTTTCATGGAAATTTGTAACCTTTCTAAAACTGATCCCACCATGCAGCATCTGCCTGGACAAGATGGAAAACTTTTCTGCTTACATTGTGGGTAACATTTTAATTGACTTGAATTATGAATTAAGTTACAAATATAGACAAATTTAAAAAAAGGTATGTGATAGGGAAATTTTATGGTGATTTTCAGGAGCAGCAGCCTAAAATCCATGATACACCCAAAAGTATTCAGGAAACAAATTCCTCGTCTCCCAGTTTTATTTTATAAACGGAGAAGATTCAAAACTCAGAGATGCAAAGGTATTTCTAGGTCCTTGTATAGGATTCCCTAAAGGTTAACATGCAAGGTGCCATTATGTAAGGAGCCTTTATACATCCTCCACATGGAATGTGTGGGTTTTTTCCAGGTGCTCCAGTTTCCTCCTACAGTCCAAGGCTGTACCAGGTAGGTTTGTTGGTCATTGTAAATTGTCCTGTTATTAGGTTAGGGATAATCAAAGGTGTTTGTCGGGTATTTGCTGGTGGCATGGCTCGAAGGACCAAAAAGCCCTACTCCGTGCTCTACTGATAAAATAAAAAAAAAATTAAAAACTGAAAGGGACTGATACCCTTGCAGGGAGCTTTGCACATAAAGCCTCTAGGCTTTAATCACAGCTGCAGTTGTATAAGTAGCACAGTAGCAGGACTGCAAGGAAGAGAAAAATAAAGAAGATAAATCAAGCAAGTCCAGTGGACAGGGAAGGAGAGGGAGCATGGGATGACTAGCAGGCTCAACTGCATTCACTTTAATGTAAGGAGCCCCATGGAAAGTTAGATCAGCACTTGGAATCATGATGTTATTGCAGTCATGGAAACAAGACTGAGGGAAGGGCAAGACTGACAGTCTCCAGGGCAGAGCGGTATCAGAAATGGATACAAAAGATGAAAAGTAATTGCATTGTTGATTATGGAGAATACAAGGGCAGTCTTTGGAGTAGATATTCTGGAAGGATTGGTCGATGAGGATGCATCAGTTGAATTCAGTAATAAGAGGGAGTGAATCACCTAGCTAGGGTTATGCCTTAGGCTTCCCTATAGCAGTCAATTTAGAGGGACAGATATGGAAGTAGCTCACAAAAGGTGTAAGATCAATGCAGTTATGATAGAAGGAGATTTAAAATTCCCAATATTGAGTTGGATTTCATTAGTGCAAATGGCTTGCATAGGGTGGGGTGAGGGGTTCAAGATATGAAGGGATATACTGATAGCTTCTGCAATAACAGGGCAAACAAGCACCAAACATCAGATGCATCATATTAACTCATTAGCGAATGGAATGAGTGCATCCACCCTACAGAGGTGACATCTTTCATCCCGAATCATCGTAAGTGATGATTTTAAAAGTATGGCCACCAGTAATAGAATATTGAGACAAGGGACTACAGATGCAAAGAATATAATAATTTGAATTACCCAGGTTAAGTCCAAGAAATTAGACCAAGTAACCATCACTTTAAAGAAAAAGGAATGTTATTTAACAAAAAATGTCAGAATCTAAATTATGCAAGGTACATTACACTATTTGTAATTATTGTACCACATCACTCCCTAAGCCACTATATTTTGTGTATAAAACACACATTGTATTTCTCAACAGCACATAGCCCGAAGTCTGAAAGTAAAATGATGTAAGCCACAGATTTGAATCTGAAAGTGTAATTAAGAAACAGAACTCTGGGAACAACATAAAACACTACTTCCCAAATGTCCAGGGATGCAACTTATTGCAAAGATTCAATCTCAATGTTATAACTTTGGCAGAACTAGCTTTCAGTCCATTTCTATTATGAATGGCTGTATGCAACTGTAATTTCTCCAGGGGACCTGATTATGTAGGTGTAAATGCTTTTTTTTTCTAGAGGAACTGAAATGATTGATGCCAGAAAAACTTGAGTGTGATATAATCTCACTTATGCTTGGTATTTGTGCTATTTTCTCATCTATGTTTCTGCAACTTGAATCTTCAGATTGAAATATTATTGAGTCATTCATTTCTTTTGGGAATTATAAGGCTTATTCAACCATACTGGATGTCCCATCTTCACTAAACAATCTTACAGATGTCCTTCCTTGGTTTCATCTTGCCTAATTGCAGTCTAACTGCCTTGGCTATATACCTCCTGACTTGCACTGCTATCTCTGAAGCTGTTTGAGAATCTATCCTTTACCACTCTTCTCTCATTACCTGCAATCCAAGTCCACAGAACAACAGCCTGCTTTATCTCTGGCTTACTGGAATATCTTACAGTCTTGGTAGAACGTGCTTGGGATTTGAGAGGTTCCACTCACTGCTTGTACCACTTTCTGTGTGTGCTGAACAAGCTGCAGAACTGTTACCACCCATTCCAAAAAGCATCCGTTACATCTCTGCCAAATCAAAGGCGCACACTTACCATTTCAGTGAAATCTCTGGCCTCTTTTCTCTTCGTTCTTGACAGCTTCACTCCTCCAGACCCTGATCTTTTAAACTGAGTGCATCTTTGGATCTTGTTTTATGTTGCAACTTCTCATGTACTTTCTCTCCTTCAGCTCAGCTCTCTGCCAAGAGTTATCCAGGCCTCTGATGACACCAGTGACATATTGCACCAACACCCTATCTAGCATGACAAGAACTAGTCGATCTGAAGAATTATCTGTATATCCAGCTTTTTTCTGAATGACTATTAAAATGTAATTAATAATAATAACTTTAGTTATGCAGCACGTTATCATACATTAAGAAGCAGGCTCAAAGTGTTTTACATAGATTGTAAAGATAAGTCAATATAGTCATAAGAATGTGAAAATTAAAAGTCATAAGTAAAGACAAACATTATATTGAGTAAAATGTAATCAAATTTACCAAATTATATAAATGTAATCGACATCAACAGGCATTAAGAAATCCCCTAAGTAGTACAAATTTAAAAAGTAGGCTTGTATAAGTACTTTGAAATGTTCCGGAGTACTAGCCGGGCGTACCTCAGTCAGTGGAGTATTCCAGATTTTTGGTGCATAAGAACAAAAGGCTGCATCACCAGTACTTAAGTGCTTTGCTCTGGGAGCACTGAGCAAACCGGTATTTGAGGTTCTAAGATTACGATTACGAGTATTTTAAAATTGATCCTAAAGGACACAGGCAGTGAATATAATAATGCCAAGACCTGCAAAACGTGCTCAGATTTTCGTTAACACCAGAAAATCTGCAGATGTTGGAAATCCAAAGCAACACACTAAAATGCTGGAGGAACTCAGCAGGCCAGGCAGCATCTATATGGAAAACAGTCGACAATTTGGAGTGAGACACTCAAATGAGAAGTTAAATGAGCGTAGTTATCCCCTTTTGTTCAAGAGCCTGCTGGTTGAGGGGTAGGAGCTGTTCTTGAACCCGGTGGTGCGAGTCCTAAGGCACCTGTACCTTCTACCTGATGGCTGCAGTGAGAAAAGAGCATTAATTTGAGAAAATTTACATATGCTGGAAGTCCAAGCAACACACACAAAATGCTGGAGGAACTCAGCAGGCCAGGCAGCATCAGGGAAAAGAGTAAACAGTTGACGATTCAGACCAAGACCCTTTATCAGGACTGGAAAGGAAGGGAAGAAGTCAGAGTAAGGAAGTTGGGTGAGGGAAGGAAGAATTATAAGGTGGCAGGTGACAGGTGAAATTCGGAGAGGGGGAGAAGTGAAGCAAAAAGCTGGGAAGCTGATAGGTGAATGAGATAAAGGCTGTAGAAGGGAGAATCTGATAGGAGAGGGGAGAAGACCATGGAAGAAAGGGAAGGGGGAGGAGCACCAGAGAGAGGTGATAGGTGGGTCAGGAGATAATTTGAGAGAGGGAAACAGAAATGCAGAATGGTGAATAGTGTGGGGTAATTACTGGGAGTAAAATAAATCAACATTCATGCCATCAGATTGGAAGCTACCCAGACTGAATATAAGCTGTTGCTCCTCCAACTTGACTGTGGCTTCATTGTGGCAGTAGAGGAGGCCACGGACTGAAATTTCAGATGGAAATGGGAAGTAGAGTTGAAATGGGTAGCCATCGGGTGATCCCACTTTTTGTAGCAGATGGAGCGAAGGTGCTCAATGAAGTTGTCTCCCAATCTACAACAGGTCTCACTGATATACAGGAGGTCACACCGCGAGCACCAGATACAGTAGATGATCCCAACAGAGTTTCAGGTGAAATGTTGTCTCACCTGGAAGGACTGTTTGAGGCCCTGAATCATAGTGAGGAGGAGGTGTTCTGCTTGCAATGATAAGTACCAGGAGGGAAATCAGTGGAGAGGAACGAGTGGACAAGGGAGTTGCATAGGCAACCATTTGCTCCATTTACAGAAGAGTCTGTAGTTGCAACATTGGCCTCAGCAGCACCTCAGAATCCACAACAATAGAAGAACAACACATTTTCTTTGATCCCAAGTGCTACCTAAGTAAAACATGGTTCTGTATAATTAAATTTTTTTAAATGGAATTTGGAAAAGTACAAGGTAATCTCACTGATCCATTAGATACTGGGGGCTCATGAATGGGTAAGTGCTGAAAACCTAGAATTAGAATTAGAATTAGAATTAGAATTAGTCTAGAATTAGAGGGCATATACTCGGGATAAAATGTTGATCATTTAGATTTAAATTTAGGAGAACACGCTGGGGTACAAATCCTCAAAATGGTCAGATATACGTTTGTTTGGATTGTCGAGGAAGCAAAGGAAATGTAGAAAATGAAGGAGATTTAATTTGAGGTTGAGAGTCATTCATGATATTCAATGCCAGATCATGCCTGAGAACTAATAAGGACTATACAGTACCTGCTCCTGTTTCTTTTGTCTCATATGAATGCAGGTGTCAAAATAAGGTTGTTCCCATTTTTTAGGTCAGCAGTGATCACTCACCGCAGAGAAAATAATGAATTTTAGTTTAGATTTACTAGGAAGGTGAGGATATCCTCCCCAATGGGATCTGGGCCATTAAAATATAATTCCTGTGAGGTGATTGTTATCCAGATTTCCTAAATCATTTCAAGATGTACGAAGATCAACATCACCTTATCAGGTTGCATGAAGTGTCGGGAACCCGAATGAATTCTCACTCTTAACAACTGAGGGATTTCTAATTAGTCTTTCAATTTGCTTTTTCTTGTGTGTGGTGAATTTAGTTTCCTTTGCGGTAGGAAGCAAGAATTTTGGTCATCGGATCTTGCTAAACTTTGCGTATGTGCGTACAGTTTTTTTTGCAAATTCTTTTCATCTGAGCATGTCTATTTCATACTTTCTATGAATACACTCAATTTATATTTAGTGAGGGCATATATATTGATGCCTTTTATATCGTTTTCAATCTTGTAATTCCTACTTTTGGTTATGAAGTTAGAAAATCATCATAATTTTATGTTCTAATTTTAACTGAATATTTTGCAGAGCCCAAAGTTAGACATCCTGTTTTTCATTTGTACTTTTCTTAGGAAAGAATACAAAATTTATATGAGAAGTTACAGTCCCCTTCCAATGTTCCCGTTAAGGTGTGTGCGCTCACACATCTTTTACTACTAGCACACAAAGAAACTTAAACTCTGCACAAAACTTTGTCACCTTCTACCTCATTGGTATGTTAAGTATATGTTAGGATTGTACACAACCACATTTCCTTTTCCGGTTTCTGTTGTCAATGTGGAGTTTGCAATGATTTGTCTGCGGATTTTAGAACTGGCTTATTTATACTGTTTTTATTGAAGAAATTACTTATTCACTATGTCAAGTTCTTAAGAAGCAAAGTAGTGAAGCGCAAAAGAACTCCTAGTTCATTTAAAGCCGATCTGCTTAATGAAACAATGGAAAAAAGGATAAACTGAAAGCTGATGAGGTCAGGAATGTGCAGCTATGAGAAATATTTATGTACAATATAAAATGCTTACCTAGATATTTTGTCAACTAGCTTTGTAATTTTATAAGTTTTGTTTGACCATTTCAAACAAATTTAATAACATGTGAAAAGATTGATATTATTACATGCTGTCATATAGTCTATGAGAAATAAGACTCGTTGATATGTATTATTTTATTTCTTTTAAGCAATGGACAACAAACTAGGCTGGGTAGTTTATTATCCGTAGAATAGCTTCAGGTTTGCTTCCACTTAAAAATTCAACGCACACATGTTGTCAGTGGGCAAAAAATTGCATAGCACAAGATTTCTGGTCATTACAAATTGGAGGGGATGTTCCCCTTCCCTTTCTGCTTCCTTTACACTTGCCCATAGAACTGCATGGTTTTTGCTTTGCCTTCATTCTGGAGGATAACTTGGAAAATTAATGGTGCATTCCTGTCGCAGATGTGACCGAGGGCAGTGGAATTACAAAATCACCCACATTATTCCAATACTTAACACACAACAAAATTGGTTCCCTAGAAAGAAGCCAAGGTAGAGATTTTGCTCAAAAGAGCATATCAACCTTGGTCACAATTGTGCAAAATATATAAGCACTATAAAAGGCATTAGTGAGGTCGTGAAGCAAATTTATGCAAAGCAAATATAAAATGGCATTTCATACTTTCACAACTAAATATATCTTTTAATGTGGAATATCAGTTTACCAAATGCATTTTTTGAATCAGATCTCTGTCATGAAGATGATTATCCTGACTGCCAGGAATCTCTAGGTTAGATGTCAAAGTGCTGAAATTGTCTTGGAAATATTTTATATTTCACACAGTAACTGAAAATAATGACCACAAACAAGGTCATTTATTTAGGAAACCTAAGGACAGATGCTAACCTGGCCACCCATGAGTATGTTGATCAGAGTCTTGATATAAGGATCGAAAACTGGTTATTTTTAATATCCACGAGGCAAGTTGAAAACTTCGAACACAATCTTAATCTCTAAAGTGAAACTCCCAGTGAAGTCATGTGGGTGGGGAATGAGAAAAGAAAGTGATTCTCCCTACTATATTTAATTGTTTTGGCAAAAGAACCCTGGAAAAATGGCGTAAACAGCATTAAAAAATCATTGTAAAAATGTAATAGTTACATTATATGGCCAGCTGGCTGACCTGTCCAAGAATTCTGACTGTGTCAGTGCATTTAATGGAACATGTGCAAGCATTTGCCACACATAGTAAGAGAAAATTTAGAGGCTCATTTGCAGTCATAATCTGAATACCTTCAAAATCATCCTCAGGATAATTGGGGCCCTCAATTTCCCCATTATAAGCCTGATCTGAAGATATATGTTCTGAGGAAGTTTGCCCAGGCATACGGGAACTCTTTTAGTAATTACATGAAGAATTTATGAGTAGAGGTTCCTCGCTGTGCACTGAGCATGGATAAAGAAGGGATCACTTTGTCTTTCTGTGAGTTATAATTCCCATGATGGAGTTTGTACTTGCAAAATTTTGAATGCACTGAATGAATTAGGTAGGTAGCTACTGAGTCTTTATATTTAGCTCACGAGGCTAATTTAAGTGGAGCAGAGAATAAGATTTAGTAATAGGTTTGAAGTCTTTATCTATGGTATCATACAAAGGATGGCATTGTATATATGCGCACTGGGTCCATTGACTTGCCCCAGTCTGATATGCCACTGTGTAATATAGGGGTGGTTATAAATCTCTTTAACAGTGAACCATTATTATTTACTTAGAGATGAATAAATAAAGTTACAAAATATATGCTGTCATTTATTAAGATAGCATTAGCATGATTGGCAAATGCAAGGAATAGTCTGAGACTGAAGAATCTAACAGATAAGCATGTTTTCTACCTTAGCTTTTCTATACAGATAGTTATCCACAAGGAAACGATGCAGGTACTTCATAGACATCAGAAATACATTCAAAAATGGGTATTCAAGTGAAATAATGTATTACAAAACAGAACTGACTATAGAATATGATTGTAAAATTTAGAATCTTTAGTTCTAAATGTATTTGGAACACAACTGATGATGGCAACTATATTTCACTGGATTTCACACAACAACCAGTGCAGGAAACTCCAAGGAGCTAGTTACATTTGATCTCAACAAACAACTAAGGGGGAGATGAAGAGAAATGTGTTCTCGGACCCTTACTCTTCGTGATTTTTATAAATAACCTGGATGAAGAAGTGGAGAGGTGGGCTAGTAAGTTTGCTGATGACACAAAGGTTGGAGGTGTTGTGGATAGTGTGGAGGGCAGTCAGAGGTTACAGCGGGACATTGATAAGATGCAAAACTGGGCTGAGAAGTGGCAGATGGAGTTCAACCCAGATAAGTGTGAAGTGGTTCATTTTGGTAGTTCAAATATGATGGCAGAATATAGTATTAATGGTAAGACTCTTGGCAGTGTGGAGGATCAGAAGGATCTTGGGGTCCGAATCCATAGGACACTCAAAGCAGATGCACAGTTTGACTCTGTGGTTAAGAAGGCATAAGGTGTATTGGCCTTCATCAATTGTGGAATTGAATTTAGGAGCCGAGAGGTAATGTTGCAGCTATATAGGATTCTGGTCAGACCCCACTTGGAGTACTGTGCTCAGTTCTGGTCGTTTCACTACAGGAAGGATGTGGAAGCTATAGAAAGGGTGCAGAGGAGATTTACAAGGGCGTTGCCTGGATTGGGAAGCATGACTTATGAAAACAGGTTGAGTGAACTCAGCCTTTTCTCCTTGGAGCAACGGAGGATGAGAGATGACCTGATAGAGGTATATAAGATGATGAGAGGCATTGATCGTGTGGATAGTCAGAGGCTTTTTCCCAGAGCTGAAATGGTTGCCAGAAGAGGACACAGGTTTAAGGTGCTGGGGAGTAGGTACAGAGGAGATGTCAGGGGTAAGTTTTTTTTATTATTATATGCAGAGAGTGGTGAGTGCGTGGAATGGGCTGCCGGCAATGGTGGTGGAGGTGGATACGACAGGATCTTTTAAGAGACTTTGGGACAGGTACATGGAGCTTAGTAAAATAGAGGGCTATGGGTAAGCCTAGTAATTTCTAAGGTAGGGACATGTTCGGCACAACTTTGTGGGCTGAAGGGCCTGTATTGTGCTGTAGGTTTTCTATGTTTCTAAATTTTCACAGGAGGTAATCTGAAAGTTCGAGAGTAGGTAGAAGCAGATTCTGCTATGCTTTGTAACTCCAAAACATAAAAGCTAATTGAAGGAAAAACAAGAGGCCTAGGAATACAAGTCCAACTTCATGATTACTTTAAGTGAGGTGTGTACGTATCACGTGGTGACATCATGACATCTGCAATTCACGTATTTTTAGATGTAATCCTTAATGAACTATTGAAACAAATAAAGAATGTTTAATCCATAACTTATTACCAATATTACTCAAATATTGCTATAATATTAAATGCACAACACTTCTCCCTGCTTATTATAAACACCAACACAATATAGAATGCAGCTCAATTTTATACATACTGTTTGGTATGTAATACAACTCCTATACAGGCATCGACAGCATAGTAAATTTGAAATTGTCCCATTCAGGCAGAAGGCTTTCTTACTCTTGTGGGACGTTATCATTCCTGACGAGGGTGATCACTCTGCTTGGCAGGACCTGCTCTGTTATGGATTCAGGAGTTGGTCCGGGTCTATAAAACATGCTTCTGACAGCTTAGAACTTCTTTCTTTTCCTTTTCTCAGCTTTTCTCTATGGACCTCCTTCCATCTTTGCTTCCGTCATGATCCCTATCATGGTCCCGATCCCACTCACAATCTCATTCCTGCTCTTTTTCTTTCTCAAGTCCTTCTCTCTTTCACTCTTTTCTCTTTCTCGCTCACACTCTTTCTCTGTATCTCCTCTCTTTTCAACTTCTTGTCTTTCTTTTACTTTTTTTCTTATTATTTCTTGTGTGCATCTCTGAATTTGCTAATTTCTTGAGACATTGGGTCTTGTTAATCCTCGTCCATTTCCATAGCACTTATGTTATTCTCCTCTTTCTTTGCCTTTCTCTTCTTTCTAGTTTGTACATCTTAATTTTGGAAAGGTTCATTTAGTTCACTGGAGTATTTTCTTATTAATCCTTCTATTGCTCCCTTTATGATATGATCTTCCCTTATGGTTTCTTATCCACAATATCATCTGATGAATCCTCTGTTTCATACCTTCTTTCTTTTTGGCCTTTCATTCATCCAGCTGGTCTTTGGTCTTTGCACCTACTTTTATAAAAAGCAGCTTTCTGTCTCCCACTTGAAGTTCATGCAATAACTTTAATGCTGGTTCTTTATACTCATAAAAGTCATTTGGAACTTGCAACTTTCTTGTTGCTTCTCTCCCAGCTTAAAACAAAGCCACATTTCACAATTAACTGTCTGTCACAATGGGGTGCTGGGATCGGACCCAAATGCAAGACACAGACACTGAAGTACAAGGAACAGGACTTGACTAGAGTAGGGACATGACAGGATTCGGACCAGGAGCAGGGACAAGAACACAGACTTGGTCTAGGCAAAGCGGGACCAGGACTAGAAACCATGGACAAGGAGACAAGGCTTGGACTCCGAGCCTGAGATTGGACAAGGACCCAGAACCAGGCAAGGACATGACTTGGTGGCAGGCTTGGGTCTTGGGTCTTGAGCTTGGCTGAGGGATCCTCGAGGCTTGGGTTCTGGGAGCTTGGCTGCTGGACCCTCGAGGCTTGGGTTCTGGGAGCTTGGCTGCGGGAACCTCGAGGCTTGGGTTCCGGGAGTTTGACTGCGGGACCCTCGAGGCTTGGAGCTCAGAGACAGACTGGGAACCGAACATCGGAGTTACAAAGTACACATGGACTAGGATGTTAACTGTCCTGTGCTATCACCAGTGGGATCATCAGTTGAACTCATCTTCAGGAGTTTTGGCCCGTTTATGATCAAGACTCCCTCGAGGTGGTGGGCCAGCAGTGCTAACGCACCACCTCCCACTGCTGAACTTAAAAACTTGGCATCTGCCTCTATCAGTCACTTCCATCCAACAGATAGTCTGCTCTTCAGGTGTCTATGCAACTACTGAAGGGTTTGCACTGTATATACTGTCTGACTACCTGCCCCTCTGGACATACTTGGTCCACACCCATGCTGATCCTTTCTCTGCTGCCTCAGCTACAGCCCTGCTGGTTGACTTGATCTCTCTTCTAGTGAAGCCAACGTCACGCAGCCACTTCTGGAAAGTGAACACAATAAACCCATGGCAGCCTACTTTGAATGGATAGCATGAGACCTTCCACCCTCTGTCTCTGCACTCTGATTCTCTTCGATGTTCCCCTGAGAGTGTTCTCCAACATCATACTGATATCCTCATCAAATACACGCCAAGCCTTCTCATCTGCCATTGCTGGCCACTTGACCTTCCTCTTCTTCTCTACCTCCACACCACCGCCATCATGCAAAGGATCTACCTGGGTACTGTGGTCTGAAACCTGACCTGGGTTATCTCTCGTCTGACCTGGAGTATGATGACGCTCTCCAGAGCGAATCGCTGTGGCTTGTGAATCAGTGGTTGAAAAGACCACATCATCTGTGCTTGGTGAAGTAATCTCAGCTTCATCCACTGGGATGGAATAGCACCTCAACTTTGCTTGGTGGACTCATAAACCTTTAATGCTGGAAAACGCTCTCCCACACCAAAACACTGGACACTCAGAGCCCCTTATCCTAGCTCTTGGTAGTAGTTGTTCCCTGTAATTAACTATACCTGTCTGATTGGGTCCATCATTCTCCCTCCCTCTCGGAGGACCCCGAGGATATGTTTCTCCATGTAAACTAGAAGCTTCAAGAGGTGGGTGCTCTTCTGAGCTGGTGCCCGGACTGCCAATCCTGACACCCCCGGGTGCCAGTCTTTCCTGGCTGTCCGCTGTCTCTCCACTGTCTCTCCACGTTGTCTGGGACTTATCCCTCGACAATCTGGGACTCATCTTTAACATGACGCTAACATGAGGCAGGACAGAACATAGACATAGAGCCAGGACTTATCCTAAGACAAGCCGGGACTCAACTTCATCTCCACACCAAGGTGGGACAGGTCCCTCCATCAGGTAACAGCAGAACAGCCAGACGTACCCAACAGAAGCGAGGACAAGTCAAGACAGATGCCCCGCAGGGCAACAGCAAAACAGCCTGGCTTACCCCATGGAGGCGAGGACAAGAAGAGACAAACACTAAAGAACAACAGACAGTTCCATCTCTGCTCAGGGGAAGCTCCAAGTCTCCATTCAGCCAGCAACCTCAGCTGGCTACGGAAACAGCCAAATCCATACCGCAAAGACTACTCCAACAAGTGGCAACAAGGCTCCATGAAGATAAAGATCACAAATGGCTTCACTAACCTTCCATCAACAGGTTGCTGCAAGGGAGACTGACAAGATCAAGGTGAGGCAACAGAAGGAAGGAAAGGGATTCAGACAGGAACAATCCAGCAACCAAGCTCTCGTCTCTGGAGGTATTTATGAGTCTGCCCAAACTAGAAACATGTGGCTCAGTTAGAGAGCTCAACAGAAACGGGGTAAACAAAAAAACCTGGAACAAGGGTCAATAGACCGGACCGTGAACTAGAATGCAGACTTCACAGACCGGACCATGACACTGTCTGATTAACATACTGTATCAGAAGCTTTCTCAGATATGTGGTCTACAAAAACTTTTGTAGTTGGACCACTGCTTTTGTCACTTTTACAATTCCTCTGAGCACCATGTTTTTTTTTTAGATTACGAGGACACGCAGTCCTCTTTTATTGTCATTTAGTAATGCATGCATTAAGAAATAAAACAATATTCCTCCGGTGTGATATCACAGAAACACAGGACAGACCAAGACTGAAAAACTAACAAAAACCACATATTTATATCATATAGTTACAACATTGCAACAATACCATAACTTAATGAAGAACAGGCCATGATCATAGTAAAAAAATTCAGTCTCTCGAAAGTCCCACATCTCACGCAGACAGGAGAAGGAAGAAAACTCTCCCTGTCATGCCCGACCACAGTCCGACTCTGAGTCATCCGAAAACTTTGAGCCTCTGATCAGCCCTCCAACACCGAGTACTGAGCACCATCTCTGCCGAACGCTTCGACTCGAGCCTCAGTCGTCAGCAGCAGGCAAAGCCAGGGATTTTGGGGCCTTCCCTCCGGAGATTCTTGATCGCACAGTAGCAGCGGCAGCGAACCAGGCATTTCAGAAGTTTTCTCCAGATGTTCCTCTGCTTCTCACGTCTGTCTCCATCAAATCAGAACTGTGCATGGCATCCTACTGACAAATACAATAACATTTCACCAGAGAGCTGCACGCGCTGCATCGCGCCACCATCTTCTCCTCCCACCAACCAAGAACTTCTTCCCTGGTCCAATATGTTTTCCAACCAGTGGCACAAAGGTTGGCACCAACACCTGTTTACACTTTGTTGGGCAATAGTTTATGGTGTACAGTATGGAGACAGCTGTGGCCTAATCCAGAACCTTATCCAGAAGCTTTCATATGGCTTCATTGCAGGGGACATGGCATGCAAGCGGAGGATGGATCTCCAACCAAGCTGTAGTTGACTCAGCCACTTACATTCCCACAATACTGGCTCTCCTGATTTTGCCATTTACAAGCTGATGTGGCTTAACCATTGCTGTATTTCACTGTTACAAATGTCATTCCCACAGGGGTTATCTTTTCTCCAGTATAAATTCTTAGTTGGATATCTGCAAGCTTCAGTTCAATATATTTGAAATGCCGATCAAACTCATTTTGTGGAATGACTGAAACAGCCAAGCCAGTATCCAATTCCATTTTAATTCATTTGTCATTTGCCTCTGGGGTAAGCTATGTTGCTTGTCTCTGCTTATTTTTCACATTTTAAATCTCAATGCTATGCAATCCTGTGTCAGTCTCATCATTACCATATTTTTCATCAACATTATGCCGACTCATGCTCCTTTTGAAACTGCAGCTTGACTTCTCAGCTTTTTCTCTTCCCCGTCCAGTCTGTTTTTGTCTGCCTTGTATGCTTTTTATATGTGTCTTACTTTGCTGAATTTTCTGCAAGTTCACGGTTAAAGCTATATTGGTCTTGTGTATGTGAGCCCCTACCACAATAGTAACACAATATGTTCAGCCAGGCTGGTTTCTGTTTAGACATTGCAATTTTGTTCACACTCACTTTTGTTCCTGACTGCAATTCAATTGCGTCTCTGTCTGCTGTTTCCATTGATACAGCTATTTCAACTGCTCTTTTAAATGTAAATTTTGCTTCAGTTAGGAACCATTTTTGAGTGCTTTCTTGAAAGATTCCACAAACGAAATGAATTCTCAGTGCTCAGACAATCTCTTCATTTCAATATGCTGAAATGCACTCTCCTTCCTATTGTTTCTGCTTATGAAACCTGAAGTATTCTCCATTCAACAATGGTTTCAGTTTTAAATGTCACTGCATTACTTTCACAATATCATAAAAGCTCATTTTGGCTGCTTTGGTTGGAGCAGTCAAACTTCGAAGCTACACGGGATGTATCATTGCCAGACATCAGAGATGGTTGACCACAAGAAAGTCCTACCAATGGCTGGAAATGGCAGGTCTGAGGGACACAAATAGGTGCTGTTCATAGATGTACAAGAACAGGCTCTGAGCACAAGAGTTTCATCACACCAGACAAGACCTAAGATGCAGACTGTGCAAGGAATCTGCTGATACAATCCAGCACATAGTAGCAGGTTGCAAGATGCAGGTAAGGACAGCATACACTAAATGGCATAACCAAGTTGCAGGAATTGTGTACAGGAACATCTGCGCTAAGTATGGATTGGAGACTCCCATATCCAAATGTGAAACCCCGAGAAAGTAGTGAAGATTGACAGAGCTAAGATCCTGAGGGACTTCCAAATAAAAACTGTTAAGTATGTTCTGGCCATCCAACCAGACATGGTAATACTGGACAAGGAACAGAAGAAAGCAATAGTAATAGATATGGCAATCCTGAATGACAGTAACATCAGGAAGAAAGAATATGAGAAATAGGAGAAATATCAGAACTTGAAAGAGTGGATATAAAGGCTGTGGAAGGTTAAAGCAGAGTAATCCTGGTGGTGGGAGGAGCACCTGGAGCTGTGACATCTGGACTGGGAAAATGGCTCCAACAAGTCCTGGAGCAATATCTGAGATCTCGGTCCAGAAGAGCGTACGACTAGGAGTAGCAAGGATTCTGCGCCGAACCCTGAGGCTCCCAGTCCTCTGATAGAGGACCCAAGATTAAGGGAAAAACACACATATACACCATCAGTAAGGGGTGAGGAAAAAGAAAAAAATAAATATACACACACACACACACACACACACACACGCACACACACACATATGTGTATAAGTGTGTGTGTGCGTGTATATATAAATAAGGAATTAATAATTAGTCCATGAGCAATTCAAGACAGAACTAATAATCAGCATAAGTTATAAACAATGCGACACACTATCATTTTCTTTGAGCACCTTTGGTAGCTTAAAAAAGAATAACAGGTTATGGAAATGTTGAATGGTTGGAACTGAATGGTCCTATGATGTACAATACGTTCCAGGAATGCCTCCAACCATAAGGAACAAGCCTGCTACATCCACAGGTTGGGATTGAAAATTTCATGCAGTAGGTGTGAGCAGATTGACCGAAGGTTTATTTTTCAAAGACACAGGAAAGAAGAATTCAATGAAAACTTAAAACTCCATGAGCTTAAGTGAATCATATTATGTCTAATGGTAAATTTCATTGAGATGGTGTTGCAACAGACTGGGGTTTAGATGCATTATTGCATTGCAGCAGATTGGGGTTTAGACTAAATTAAGATTGTGTAGATTTTAGGCAGCTAAACATCCTGTGATGCCCTCAGAATCAGAATTATCAGGCTTATGATCATTGATACATGTAATGAATTTTGTTGTTTTGCAGCAGCAGTACAGTGCAAGACATAAAAATTCCTATAAGTTACAAAAATAAATGAATAATGCAAAAAAATATTAATGTAGTGTTCTTGGGTTCATGGACCATTGAGAAATCTGATGGCGGAAGGGTTGAAGTTATTCTTAAATATTGAGTGTGGGTCTTCAAGCTCCTGTACCTTCTCCTTGATGACAGTGGTGTGAAAAAGGCATGCCCTGGAGGGTGAGGGACTTTAATTATGGATGCTGCTTCCTGAGGCACTTCCTTTTAGAGGCATCCTTGATGACAGGGAGGGTTGTGCCCATGATGGAACTGGCTGACTTTACAATTGTCTGCAATCTCTTGTGATCCTGTGCTTTGGAAGCTTCATACCAGCCTGTGATGTAACCAGTCAGAATGCTCTCCACAATATTGAGACCATAGATCATAGAACAATATGACACAGTATATAGGCCATTCAGCCCACAATGTTGTGCTGACCTTTTAACCTAATCTAAAATCAATCTAACCTTTCCTCCTTTTGCCACATTTGTAGAAATTTGCAAGAGTCTTTAGTGACATACCAAGTCCCCTCAAGCGCTTAATGATGTAGAGCTGTTTGTGTGTTCTCAGGTAGATCTGGAAAAAAGGAGGAGATACTTCCTTTCTTCTGCCTCTCCCCCTTCTTGAGTGACATTTGCAATATTCCAGTGTTCCAGAACCATCCAGAATGTAGTGACTCTTGAAAGATCATTACTAATGCCTCCATGATCTCTTCAGCCCCCTCTTTCATGAACTCTGGGGTGTACACCATTCGGTCCAGGTAACTTGTCTACCTTCAGACCTTCTCCCTTTCTGCTCCATAATCCTCAAGACGGGTGCCTTCAGGGTTGTGTGCTGAGCCCACTGCTGTACATTCTGTTCATACATGACTACATAGCCAAACACCTAAGTAATCACATTGTCAAGTTTGCCAAAGTCATAACAGCAGTGGGGTTCATCATGAACAACAATGAAATGGCCTACAGAGAAGAGGTGGAAGAACTTGAGACCTGGAACCAGGCAAATAACCTCTTCCTTAATGTCAACAAGACA
This sequence comes from Mobula birostris, assembly GCF_030028105.1. Lineage (NCBI taxonomy): Eukaryota > Metazoa > Chordata > Chondrichthyes > Myliobatiformes > Myliobatidae > Mobula > Mobula birostris. Next base: position 206,504,537 of record NC_092371.1, on the reverse strand, counting down.
AAGGAGATGGCTATCAACTTCAGGAGAACTCGCACCACTCACATCCCTCTTTACATTGGCAACACAGAGTGGAAAATGCCAGCAATTTCAAGCTCCAGGGAGTGAACCTTTCATACAATCTCTCATAGACCCAGAACACATTATACAAAATCAGGATAGCTCACCAATGTCTCTACTTCCTGAGGAGGCTGAGGAATGCTATATTCTACACATCTATACCCATGTCATTCTACTGATATGCAGCAGAGACCATCCCAACAAGCTGTATAACTGGTATAGAAACTGCACTATGTCAGACAGGTAGGCCCTCCAACAAGTGGTAAAACTACCCAATGCATCACTGGCACCAGCCTACCAGCCATCGGGGACATATATACAGAAAGGTGTCAGAAAAGGGAGAGTAACTTCATGAAGGATCCCACCCACCCTGCTCATAACCTGTTCGTCCCACACCTCTCAGGAAAGAAATTACGTAGCATCCATGTCAGGGCCACCAGACTCAAAAACAGTTACTTTTCCCAGGCAGTAACACTGACCAACGCTTTCATCCAATAACTCACTCCTCTACATCTCCCACCACTACTACTTCATCATTTCCTGTCAGTTATCTCCCTCTGGTGCTCCTCCCCATTCCCTTTCTTACATGGCCATTTGTCCTCTCCTATTAGATTTCCTCTTCTCCAGACCTTTATCCCTTTCACCAATCAGTTTCCCAGCTCTTCACTTCATTTCTCCCCGTCTCCCAGTTTCTCCTGTCACCCACTACTACGTACTTGTTCCTCCCCCCCCACCTTCTTACACTGACTTCTCATCTCTTTTCCCCAGCGTTGATGAAGGGTTTGTGCCTGAAACATCAATTGTTTACTCTTTTCCATAGATGTGGCCTGGCCTTCTGAGTTCCACCACCATTTTGTGTGTGTTGCTTGGATTTCCTGAATCTGCAAATTTTCTCTTGTTTGTGATTACTTTAAATAACTTAGGATTTTGAATCTCCCTTGAATAAGACCATAAGATATAGGAGCAGAATGAGACCATTCAATCCATTGAGTCTGCTTTGTCATTAAATCATGGATGATTTATTATTCCTCTCAACCCTCTATTCTGCCTTCTCCCTGTAACCTTTAATACCTTTATTAATCAAGAACCTAGCAATCTTTGTTTTAAGTATACATAATGACATGACCTCCTCAGCTGTCTGTGGCAATGACTTCCACAGATTCACCACCCTCTGAGTAAAGAACTTCCTTCTCATCTCTGTTCAAAAGAGACATCCACGTATTTTGAAGATATGCCCTTTGGTCCTAAACTCTCTCACTGCTGGAAACAGACTCTCTACTTCCACTGTATTTAGGCATTTCAATAATCAATGAGTTTAAAGGAGATCCACCTCTCACTTTTTCAAACTCCAGCAAGTACAGTTCCAGGGCCAACAAGTACTCTTTATACAGCACAAGGTCTTCAGAACCCTAGATTTTTAGATGGTTTCAGATGGTATGACCTCCAGATCCCTGATCTCAACATCATCGAGGCTGTCTGGAGAGACAGAAGTAAGCAAGACAGCCAAAGTCTCGCAAAAGAACTGTGGCAGGTTCTGCAAAATGCTTGGAACAACCTACCAGCCATTTTTTTTTATAAAACTGCACAAAGGTGTGCCAAAGAGAACTGATGCAGTTTTAAAGGCAAAGGGTGGTCATACCAAATACTGTTTTGATTTAGTTCTTTTACTGTTTACTGCTCTGTATAGTGTTTTTTTGATATTTAGAAACTTCGCATTTCATTATCTTTGAAAGCATCTTTGCTTTACAGAATTTTATCCACATGTGGCTAAGACTTCTGCACAGTACTGTACATTAACCCTTTCATTCTCTGGATCATTTTCATGAATTTTCTCTGGACCCTCTCCAATGCCAGCACTTCTTTTCTCAGATTAGGGGCCCAAAATTGTTCACAATACTCCAAGTGTGTCTGACTAACGCCTTATAAAGCCTCAGCATAATTTCCTTGCTATTATATTCTAATCCTCTTGAAATGAATACTAACATTGCATTTGCTACTAAATTACTACTAACTCAACCTACGAGGTAGCTTTTAGGGAATCCTTCACTAGGGCTCCAAAGTCCCTTTACACCTCAATTTCTGAATTTGCTCCCTATTTAGAAAACAGTCTATGCCTTTATTCCTCCTACCAAAGTGAGTACACTTTCCTACACTGTATTCCATCTGTCACTACTTTGTCCATTCTCACATTCTGCCCAAGTCTTTCTGCAGACTCTCTGCTTACTCAACACCGTCCGATTCTCCACATATCTTTATACCATCTGCAAAGGGCCAGAAAGCCATAAATTCCATCACACAGATCTTGGCATTTAACTTGAAACAAAGTGGTCCCAAAGTCACCTCCTGCGGTACACCAACAACAGGAATTCTGCAGATGCTGGAAATTCAAGCAACACACATAAAAGTTGCTGGTGAACACAGCAGACCAGGCAACATCTGTAGGAAGAGTTGCAGTCGACGTATCAGGCCGAGACCCTTCGTCAGGACTAACTGAAGGAAGAGTGAGTAAGGGATTTGAAAGTTGGAGAGGGAGGGGGAGAACCAAAATGATAGGAGAAGACAGGAGGGGGAGGGATGGAGCCAAGAGCTGGACAGGTGATAGGCAAAAGGGATATGAGAGGATCATGGGACAGGAGGTCTGGGGAGAAAGACAAGCCGGGGGGAACCCAGAGGATGGGCAAGGGGTATATTCAGAACTACAGAGGGAGAAAAAGGAGAGTCAGAGAAAGAATGTGTGTATAAAAATAAGTGACAGATGGGGTACGAGGGGGAGGTGGGGCATTAGCAGAAGTTAGAGAAGTCGATGTTCATGCCATCAGGTTGGAGGCTACCCACACGGAATATAAGGTGTTGTTCCTCCAACCTGAGTGTGGCTTTATCTTTACAGTAGAGGAGGCCGTGGATAGACATGTCAGAATGGGAATGGGATGTGGAATTAAAATGTGTGGCCACTGGAAGATCCTGCTTTCTCTGGCAGACAGAGCGTAGATGTTCAGCAAAGCGGTCTCCCAGTCTGCGTCGGGTCTCGCCAATATATAAAAGGCCACATCGGGAGCACCGGACGCAGTATATCACCCCAGCCGACTCACAGGTGAAGTGTTGCCTCACCTGGAAGGACTGTTTGGGGCCCTGAATGGTGGTAAGGGAGGAAGTGTAAGGGCATGTGTAGCACTTGTTCCGCTTACACGGTTAAGTGTCAGGAGGGAGATAAGTGGGGAGGGATGGGGGGGACGAATGGACAAGGGAGTCGCGTAGGGAGCGATCCCTGCGAAATGCAGAGAGAGGTGAGGAGGAAAAGATGTGCTTAGTGGTGCGATCCCGTTGGAGGTGGCGGTACTATAAGCCTACTGACTCTCACAGTTACTATGAGCCTACTGACTCTCACAGCTATCTGGACTATTCCTCTTGTCACCCAGTCTCTTGCAAAAACGCCATCCCCTTCTCGCAATTCCTCTGTCTCCACCGCATCTGCTCTCAGGATGAGGCTTTTCATTCTAGGACGAGGGAGATGTCTTCTTTTTTTAAAGAAAGGGGCTTCCCTTCCTCCACTATCAACTCTGCTCTTAAACGCATCCCCCCCCCCCATTTCACATACATCTGCTCTCACTCCATCCTCCCACCACCCCACTAGGAATAGGGTTCCCCTGGTCCTCACCTATCACCCCACCAGCCTCCGGATCCAACATATTATTCTCCGTAACTTCCGCCACCTCCAACAGGATCCCACCACTAAGCACATCTTTCCCTCCCCACCTCTCTCTGCATTCCACAGGGATTGCTCCCTACGCGACTCCCTTGTCCATTCGTCCCCCCCATCCCTCCCCACTGATCTCCCTCCTGGCACTTATCTGTGTAAGTGGAACAAGTGCTACACATGCCCTTACACTTCCTCCCTTACCACCATTCAGGGCCCCAAACAGTCCTTCCAGGTGAGGCAACACTTCACCTGTGAGTCGGCTGGGGTGATATACTGCATCCGGTGCTCCTGATGTGGCCTTTTATATATTGGCGAGACCCGACGCAGACTGGGAGACCGCTTTGCTGAACACCTACTCTCTGTCCGTCAGAGAAAGCAGGATCTCCCAGTGGCCACACATTTTAATACCACATCCCATTCCCATTCTGACATGTCTATCCACGGCCTCCTCTACTGTAAAGATGAAGCCACACTCAGGTTGGAGGAACAACACCTTATACTCCGTCTGGGTAGCCTCCAACCTGATGGCATGAACATCGACTTCTCTAACTTCCGCTAATGCCCCACCTCCCCCTCATACCCCATCTGTTACTTATTTTTATACACACCTTCTTTCTCTCACTCTCCTTTTTCTCCCTCTGTAGTTCTGAATATACGCCTTGCCCATCCTCTGGGTTCCCCCCCCCCCCGCTAGTCTTTCTCCCCGGACCTCCTGTCCCATGATCCTCTCGTATCCCTTTTGCCAATCACCTGTCCAGCTCTTGGCTCCATCCCTCCCCCTCCTGTCTTCTTCTATCATTTTGGATCTCCCTCTCCCCCTCCAACTTTCAAATCCCTTACTCACTCTTCCTTCAGTTAGTCCTGATGAAGGGTCTCGGCCTGAAACATCGACTGCACCTCTTCCTAGAGATGCTGCCTGGCCTGCTGCGTTCACCAGCAACTTTTATGTGTCCTGCGGTACACCACTAGTCACTGACAGCCAACCAGAAACTGCTCGCTTCACTCCCACTCCTGCAGACAGCCAGCCTCCTATCTTGGTAGTGAAAGGATCAGTTGGATGAATGGGCAGTGATTTATAAAGTTATTTTATCAAATCTATTTTCGCACTTCATCCAGCTTAGTCCAAAGTAAAATATAGACCCGTAGGCTAACAAGGTAGGTATTTCTAAACTTCAAAACATATACAATATTGTACTTGATCATATTTGTTTTTAATATATCTGAGGCCTCCAGTAAAATAAAGTGAGGTACTTAGTATGTTGAACTGTCTGAACATCTTATTACCTGAACTTGTCCATTGCTTTCAGAACTACGTTGTTGATGGTGAGGCAGGAAGGTTGACTTTCTTTGAGATTTCCTTACAATACCTGTTATTATTTTCTCTTCATTCTATGAACAATTTTAACAATGTTTTTCAGCAATGATAGCACTTAAATGCATTCTATTGTTCATGAAACAAATTACCCTTTGTCAGCAGATACTATTGAACTACCAGTTTCACATGAACAATTTGGCACATATTTGTTTTTCTTCTGCAGGCCGATGAATCCGAATTGGGTACATGATATCACAGATGAAAGAGATTGTGGGGAAAAGTCTTGGTCACAGTCATACATTGAAGCACATCAAAGAATTACAGTGATATCACTACGCTTGATTACACCTATATAACTAGGCAACTCAGTGACATTTTAATTGATGTTGGCGCAAGGATAAGGGAAAAGCAGAAGGCAGAATACGACCCTATGGACATCAACACCAAGGAAAATGTCTTCAGGCAATTATCTTTGGAAATATATCTGGAATAATGGCAAGTTAGAAATGTGTCCAAAAATGCAACCCAAGTATCTGATTAGTGGATATGAACGGATATAGTTTAAACAATCTTTTGAATAGACCACTGAATAGGTACTGCTATACCTGTTACTGTTTAAATTATTCTTAAAATGTTTGCCTTTTTTCCTATTGTATTATAAACCTGCTTTTGTTGACGAAAGGTGTTGATCTTCGTACGTTTTGCACTGAAGACTGGAAATACTCCTGTAAACTTTTCACACTTAAATAATTAGTATGATTAAGTGAAATTACTTTGTGAACTGTTTTAATAGAGGCATTAACACATTATTTTAAACTGGTTGACTCTTGATAAAGTTGCTAACATTAGCTCAGATCGACAAGTGTTTGAAATCATGTAACGTAATTTGTAGATGGTAGTGTATTATGAACTCTAGTCGGAAATTTAGCATGTGCATAAAGCCAAGAAACATTTACCCCAGAAAGGATCAGATTCCTGACTACATTATTGTCCATTTATAAAGGAAGTACATAGTTGATTAAAGAGAGATTTTATTATGCATTTTCTTACGACAGTGGTTCGAAACAGCCCACAAAAGTAAAATATGCCAATTGTAAATGTTGACAAACAAGTAAGCCTGCATTTCCCTTTGCAGTCAAATTCTGTTCAAAAGTTGACCACAGATATTTTACTCATAAAACTCCATCAGTGTAAGTGCCCACTACTCTGACTCTACTACTCTACCTTTCTTCATATCATTGGAGGTCAACTGAGGCTGTTTTACCCAGGAAAACCATATACAGTCATACTGTAGATTCTTTAAGAAGAAGGAATTAATTTCTATCAATGTAAAATTTGTGTGTAATGGCCATCATCAAATCATGCATCTGAATGAACAAATTTAAGAAGTTTTTTTTATATATAGGAAACTAGAGTATTATTAAGACAACTCATAAGTATGTACCAACATGGTTGATTGGTGTTTGGGATGATCCATACCACTTGAACTCTAAAAGGAGCCTTGATGAAGATATCAACCTTTAATAACACTACTCTTTCTGAGTCAGATGTGAGTCAAGTCCCATTCCATAATGCACATAAATTAGTATGATTCAGTGGTGTAGTCAAGTTCCCAGTAAAGAGCCGTGGCTTGGAAAAGAAAAGGTGAAGGTGGGCTACATGATCTGCATTGTCAAGGACAACCTGCTGCAGAATTTAATAGCAGACTAGGCTCAAGGTTACTGGACAGATATTGCACAATCAGGCACTGCCCAGAGTACAAGGAAATCTGCCTGAGGTTGTGTCTTCACCATGAGACCTAGAGGTGATGCCACGGGACAATGAGTTATTTGGTACAGGTGGGATGGGATAGAGATGAGTAGGGAGAGGTTGGGAATTGAAGAGGACCAGGGATCAGTAAGGGAATGATGCAGCCACATTTGGAAGTTGATAGCAAAGACATGACAGAAGCTCGTCTGCAAGCTGAGGAGGGGTAGAGAGTGGCAGTCTGGTGGGGTGATGAGTTTGAGCAAAAGTTAGTTACTGATGACTGGTGGAAAGGAATGTAGAAGGTGATAGACATCCTGTCATGAATATTTGGATGGTTGAGAGATAGTTAACTAAATAGTAGGAGAAGACTGTTTGATTTGTACTTGTGTAGGTCTATCAAGCAGCTAATTATCAGATGAACCAATAAACAAACATAACCTCCTTTATCCACACAAATCCCAACACAGTGTTTTGCTAAAATGTTAGCAGAATTCTCTTTGGTACTCTGGCCAATGTTTACCTCTCAGTCAATATCACAAATAGACAGATTATCTGGTCATCAGTCTCTTGTTTGGTGATAGGACTTTTCTGTGTGTAAGTTGACTGTTACATTTTCTGCATTATGTTCTTGAAATCCATCCAGAAACGTGTTATAAAAATATATGTTCTTTTTTTGTTTTAATTGTCACATGTTCACTGCTATGTGCTTTTGTTTAATTCAATTCAGTACGGTGCATAGATCCAACGGGTGTTTAAGAGATTAATTAATTTTAACTTTTGAGTATATTTTTCACATTATTAAGTGAAAACTTAACTTTAACAATAACCATTGTGCCTGCATGTTATATCGGATAACTAAGCTACACCAATACTAATTAGGTTTCTGAAGTTTGGGTAATTAATACGTTGGATTAACCTCAATATATCTTTATAAGAAGTGATAAGCAGCTACCCCATAAATTAATAATGCCCTCAGTATCTCACCTTGAGACATTTATCTGCAAATATTTTCGGAATGCTACAGCCTCTAGAGAATTATAGATGGTATGAGAATGTTTCTGTATTATATTACAAATAACTACATAAAACCATAATATCAGTCATGGGGAGGTAAATAATTAAGACATCAATGATCCTGAAGCATTTTGATTTTGAGACAGGGCCACCATGTTCTTAACTGCTGTTTTTTTTTTAATAAGGATAGTCATTTCTCCACACCATGAGGAAGAAAAGCTGTTTGCTTCGTAATGCAACAAAAATCTTCTTTTGCATTGATCTACTTTATTGGATTTCTGCTAGATTGTGTTAGGTGCATAGATACAACTGGTGAAGATTGACCAGATGGTCTTCAAATTGAATGGAAAACAGTCCTACAGGATCATGATTTTTTTTCTTCATCATCTAGGATTTTAAGAATACAAAAAAAAAGTTACTCATACAAACACATCTGTGAAGCAAATTAACTATATTAAAGTAATATTTTAAAGCATTCAAGACAAGAACACAAGTATAGTTAGGGCTATTTTTATAGACTTACTGGTGAGTTCGTTAGCGAAAGTGTGAATCCTTATAGAGTTTTTCTCCAACTGGTTATGTAAATTCTCATGAAAATACTTCAAATCAAATTATGCTCATCCTTGTTCTTACATTATCACCTTCCTATGGGATTTCAGCTTTGTTTCTCATAGCTCATTTTGTAAGCCTTCCAATGTCAGCAAATCCTCTTATATGCTCTTGGTAGGTGGTTTTTCTGTTGTTTCATTCAGCTAGCTGTGTCACTCTATGATTATAATATTTACAGGTGTTGGCTCACTTTAACAAGTCCCTCATGAAATAAATAGCTCTCCTTTGGCAAGGCTCTACATAGTGCTATATAGTTAACAAGAATAATACTGGTTCCCTTTCATTAAATTAAGGATAAAAAGTGACAAATTTGGATAAGGTGGTGACTTTAAGATAAATGAGGAGAATAGTGCCTTGACTTACTGTAGTAGAATTTGTGAAGTTCTTTAACCTCTTTCTGCACTGTGCAGCAACCTCTATACCATTAGAGTTTGTACCCTCCACACTTTCAACAGCCTTCAATATCCTTGTCCCAAGCTCTACTTACTCTTATTGTCTGCCATTGAGACCTCAGAATCAGGTTTAATATCACAGGTAAATGTTGTGAAATGTTTTGCTTTGTAGCAGGAGTACATTGCAATACATAATAATAAAAAAATCAATTACAATAAGAAATATATAAAAAATTAAATTAAATAATTTGTGCAAAAAGAGAGCATAAAAGATATAGTGAGGTAGTGTTCATGGGTTCATTGTCCATTCAGAAATCTGATGGTGGAGGGAGGAAGCTGCTCCTGAAATGTTGAATGTGTGCCTTCAGGCTCCGATACCTCTTCCTTTATGGTGCCAATGAGAAGAGGACATGTTCTGGGTAATGGGGTTCCTTAATGATGGATGCTGCCTATGTGAGGCATCATCCTTTGAAGGTATCATTGAAGCTGCGGAGGCTCGCACCCACGATGGAGCAGGCTGAGTTTACCTCTTTTTCCAATCCTGTGCAGTGGTCCCTCCATACCAAATGATGATGCAACCAGTTAGAATTCTTTCAAGGTACGTCTGTAGAAATTTGGTGACATACCAAGTCTTCTCAAATTCATAATGAAATATAGCCGCTGTCATGTCTTCTTTATAATTGCATCAATATGTTGGACCCAGCATAGATCTTCAGAGATGTTGACACCCAGTAACTTAAAACTGCTCACCCTTTCCACTTCTGATCCCTCGATGAGGACTCATGAAATTATCCCCACAACTTCCCCTTCCTCAAATTCAGAATCAATTCCTTGGTCTTACTGATGTTAAGTGCAAGGATGTTTTTGAAACATCACTCAACCAGCTGATCTATTTCAATCTTGTACACCTCCTCATTACCATCTGAAACTCTGCCAATAATAGTTGTGTCATCAGCAAATTTATAGATAGCATTTCAGCCATCCCTAGCCACACAGTCGCAGTTGTAGAGAGTGGAGCAGAGTGCTAAGCATGCATCCTTGTGGTATGCCAACATTGATCGTCAGCAAGGAGGAGATGTTATTTCTGATTTGCACTTACTGTGGTCTCCGGTGAGGAAGACAAGGATCCAATTGAAGAAGGAGCTCACTCAAAAAGTGAAAAAGAATATCCTGACGCATCAAACACAGATGTTCTCTTGCAGCTGAACCCACTCTTAATCAACCCCTTCCTTGTTGTTTTGGAATTCATGAGAAAAAGTCAATAATTTAAGCAAGTGCAGTGTTTTGTCCATGTAAGTTCACCTTACTTCAGATATGGGAATGACTTTCCGAAAACCAGGATGATACAGTGATGACCAAGCCACACCACTACTTATCAGTGTCTGCAGTGTGAGGTTCAAAATCTCAACACTAACAGTAAACAAAAAGAACTAATCTTATTTCTTAGCAAAGTAAATTGTTTCGAAACATTTCTTACAGAAACATAAAGATTTCTCAGTTTGGGGTTGTACCATGTTGAGAAGATATCATTATATTTTAAAAACTGCTGGCTGTGATTTTTAATCAGTGTTAATGGATAAAAAGGTTAAGGAGAAATTCAGTGTCTGCACATGAAAATCTACCTTAAAACTAGTAAGATGAAATAGAAAAAGTATGACAAAATTAACAAGAATTCTTTACTGGCAATGTGTACGCTCTTCTCTACTTTCAATTCCCAGTCCCCCCACCTAGCAACAGCATGACTCTTGATTTAGCACAAGCTGGAGATTATTCTTGAAGACTTCTAGCTCTGCCAGTTCTGCTCCAAGCTGTGGTAGCACTAGGCTGTCAACACACCAGGCATATAGCAAAGCATTATCTCCCTTAAGCTGGAGCTCTTTGCCTTGGTCATGATCACTCTCATCTTGTGGACTGGTGTGAAAGGACCTGTCTCCTCCGTTAACCACTAATTTTGCGTTTTTTTCCTCAAACTGAGCTACTTATTGTTGTTCCTCCTATTTGGCATCCAGATTATGTTATATTGGGCAGTTGAGTTTTAAAGTATGCAGACTGCTTCCAAGCCAATGTCTACTGGAAAAGTCAACACGTGTTGCAAAGGCAGACTAGTGTATTAAGTCAATGCTATTAAACTATAACAACAACATATTTCCCCCACCGAATTTATTTGATGTTGATTGGACAACAGAAGCGTGTGGTCATTATTAATTACCATCCCTTATTATATTCAAAGATAGCATTTTTGTCATAAATACCACAGCTACAATGAATACTCATAAGAAAGTGTCGTTATTGCTGAGATTTACATGTAGAGTACAGTTGTGCATCATTAACGAGCTCACATGATGTATTAAGTGCACCAATCAGACTCAACATTCTCAATGAATAGTAAATCCCATTGCTGAATATATTGTATGTTTTTTCAGAAATGTTGCATCTTTCTGCTTTTACAGACAAGGTGCAGAAATGATAGGGTATGCTTCTGGCAATGACAAAGCTATGTTCATTTGCACTATAGGTATCCTTCTTCACATATATCCCTTAGGCGACCTTACTGCATTCCAGTGTCTCAGGGAGCCAAATGAATGGAAGCTATTTTCATTTCTTTCATTGCTTTAAACAGCAAAGACAAAGTACTGGTAATTACACATCAGACTTTTTTTTTCGGCTGCTGAGTAATTGCTAGTATCAAGTTAATTCCAAACTTCCAAACCCAGCTGCTGGCACGTTTTAAGAGATTATTCACTTGCAGATCGAAGAGCCTGTTCTGTGAGATTACACTAACATCACTTCACAAGCATGATCACCACTAAAACATATTTATATTATTTAACCTGCTGAAGTTAAGAGTTCAATACCACTTATTTTTGTTAAAAGCCAGCTAAAAATGTTGCACTCTAAAGGATTTTTTCAGTCTTATGTGGCTCTCCATTTTAACTTTCCCACACTATAAACACACATCAAATGTAACGTAATACCATGAACATAATCTCATTCTTATACATAAAAATAGTTTTGAATTGCCATTGCACTTAATCATGTATCTAAGTTCCTCATCTGAGGTGGGGGGATGGTATTGTTAAAAAGTGGTCACCATAACAATATCAAGATAATGCGAAGGTAAATAGGTTTGGTTTCAATGTTGGAAAAGAGGTGGAAGTTACCAAAAGCTGCAAAATCTTCTTGTATGCGCCACAGTATAAAGCAAAAAAAAAGACTTGTACTTTGAGACAAAGCATAATGAGGCCATTAGACAAAATGCCCAAGGGTTTGACAAGTTCTACATTTCAGCTTTATACCAAAACAGCTTGTACTTATGTAATGCATGTTGACCCTATAATATATCACACTTTCTGCACTTTTATGAAGTTTTGTGACTGGATAATATGCTCTTTTACAGGTCACTGGGTAATTCAGTTGTCTTGGGAAATTGCGAAAGAACTGTGCTAGCAGTCTGTATTTTTAGTAAAAATGTTGCTAGTTTACCAAAAGAGTTTAATCATTCAGATAACTGCAGCCATCTGTAAGAAGCACTGTAGCACTGTGATTACTTAATCATTCAACTCACAGAAGCCTCAAATCAGCGACATGAGGAACAGCTTGGTTGTATATAGCCAAAGTTCTGAAACTTGATTGCAACTGAATAATTAATCACTGCTATTAACCACTAAACTGCTGCCCAATGAAGCTAATGATCCTGCAGTGACCATCTTTGAATTGCGCATAACTTTAAGTTCAGTATGGCTACTGTTTGATTCAAAAGGGTGAATGACAGGGACCATCATCAGCAAACAGAATTTATTAGAAAAAAAGCTCAATTACTGTTATTCTGTAATCTTTCATTTTGCTTTTCATGATTTGAACTTGGAGTTATGTTTACTCTACAAATTCTTTATTTTTCATTCAGAAGACTAAATATTTTAGCATAATGATTTCTTGAATAATATCCCAAGCATAGGTCTAAAATGAGAATTTCCATAGGGTCTATTTCTTTTTATGTACTGTAATCTGTTTCTTTTCTCTCACTAATTCTGCATGGTTGTGGTGTCTATTTGCATATACTGTTAATTGTGAAACAGCGGCAATGTTATTCTCTCTAAATCAACTCTGCATTCGTACCCGAAAATGACTTGGTCTGAGCTAGTCCATCTCAAGTAAATGCAAATATTGTCTTATTCCAAACGAAAACATAAATGCTGGAAATGCTGGAAACAGAAACGGAGCTAATTTAATCAATCTGAAAAGTTAACTCCATGTACCTCTCCACAAGTACTCCCTGACATGCTGAGTGTTTCAGATTTCCAATACTTGGGGTTTTATTTTGCTTTTCATTTCATGCCTCATTCAACCTGATGTTCTCTGAAGCAGGATTTATAACAAGAGTGTTGACAATGATTTATGCAGTGGGAACAATTTTTTTCTACATTTTACCAGAAGCATCAATGAATTTAGAATCAATCCACCACTATCTATCTGGATGGGACAGATTTTGTTTGTTTCCATTCTCATTTGTTCAAGTTTGGAGAGTCACCACAGTGATTTTTTTTCTTACCCAGTGTGTCTTCTAGCATTTCCAGTGAGCAATGTGCATGAGCTACCTTGATATTCTGTAGCACTAAGAAAACAATGCCCCTGATAGTGTAACACACAAAAGTGCCAGAAAAACTCAGATGGCCAGGCAGCATCTATGGAGGAAAATAGAGAGTGACATTTTGTGTCCAGGCCCTTTATTGCTTCCCTCCATCGATTCTGTCTGACACACTGAGCTCCTTAACGCTTTGTGTGTTGTTCCAGTTTTCAGCATCTGCAGTATTTTATGTCTCATCGAATTATATAATTTACCGTTTTGTTTTTGATAATTCGCCATTAGGTTAAATTCTTACTCATGTTCAGAATTGTGTCTCAAATTGGCCCAGGGACGTCTTCCTCACATTATTGCTGTGGGAGACTTTTCAAAAGATTCACCCTGTGTTGCAGTTAAAGACCATAACTAAACCAAAGTTGACAACTTTTTATAAGATTATCAACAGTGGATATACAACCTTTGATTCTTGAGTTATTAATTAGGAAAAGAAGGAATAAGCTTGCTGCAGTAGGTGTTTTTACCATGGTGAGTTTTTTTCTATGCTCCAATCAACAGTATTGGACTATGAAAGGATTTCCGATGTTCATTAATTTTAAATGATTTCATTTTTATTTAAAATAGAGTACTTTCACAAAGAAAGTGGTCAAACAGGACTATAAGAACTTAGTTTTTTATTGCTTCAAAACTAAATAATGGTAAGATGGTAAAACTAAATAATGCCCCAACCTGACATCATGAACATCGATTCCTCTAACTTCCAATCATTTCTTCTACCCCACCCTGCTCTTTTTCCATTCCCCATTCTGGTTCCCCTAATATGACTCCTCCCCTTCCCCTCACCTGTCCACCACCTGCCGTTGGTGCCCCTCCTTCTTCCCTTACTCAGGGTTCACTCTCCTCTCCTATCAGATTCCTTCTTTTTCAGCCTGTTAACCCTTCCACCTATCGCCTCCCAGCTTCTCATTCATCCCCCTTCCCCCACCCTCTCACTTGGTTTCACCTATCACTCGTTACCTTATATACCTTTCCTTCACTCACCTTCTTATTCTTGCTTCTTTCTCACTACGTTCTAGTCTTGATGGAGGGTCTCGGCCGAAAAAAAATGTCTGTTTACTCCTCTCCATAGATGCCGCCTAGCATGCTGAGTTCCTCTAGCATTTTGTGCTTGTTGCTCTGAGTTTTCTGTGTTTGCAGAATCTCTTGTGTTAATGGTACATTCCTCATAGCCAGGTACTTAAAATAGGATTCCAAGCTCAAGGCTATTTTGGGAAACGATAATGAAACAACTGAGACAATGGCAGGTATAAAAGTAAATGAAATTCTTTAATACTGAACATTCTGCATGCAGACTAGATACACATTGCATTGCAGGAAAATGCACATAGAATATTTTCTATGTTAGAAACTTAGAAAACCTACAGCACAATACAGGCTGTTTGGCTTACCCATAGCCCCCTATTTTTCTAAGCTCCATGTACCTATCCAAAAGTCTCTTAAAAGACCCTATCGTATCTGATTTCACCACCATTGCTGGCAGCCCATTCCACGCATTCACCACTCTGTGCGTAAAAAACTTACCCTTGACATCTCCTCTGCACCTACTCCCAAGCACCTTAAACCTTGTGCCCTCTTGTGGCAGCCATTTCAGCCCTGGGAAAAAGCCTCTGACGATCCACACGATCAATGCCTCTCATCATCTTATATTCTTCTATCAGGTCACTTCTTATCCTCCGTCACTCCAAGGAGAAAAGGCCGAGTTCACTCAACCTGTCTTCATAAGGCATGCTCCCCAATCCAGGCAACATCCTTGTAAATATGCTTTGCACCCTTTCTGTGGTTTCCTCATCATTCCTGTAGTGAGGTGACCAGAACTGAGCACAGTACTCCAAGTGGGGTCTGACCAGGGTCCTATATAGATGCAATATAACCTCTCGGCTCCGAAATTCAATTCCACGATTGATGAAGGCCAATACACCATATGCCTTCTTAACCACAGAGTCAACCTGCACAGCTGCTTAGAGCGTCCTATGGACTCGGACCCTAAGATCCCTCTGATCCTCCACACTGCCAAGAGTCTTACCATTAATACTATATTCTGCCATCATATTTGACCTACTAAAATGAACCACTTCACACTGATCTGGGTTGAACTCCATCTGCCACTTCTCAGCCCAGTTTAGCATCCTATCGATGTTCCGCTGTAACTTCTGACAGCCCTCCACTCTATCCACAACTCCCCCAACCTTTGCGTCATCAGCAAACTTACTAATCCATCCCTCCACTTACTCAACCAGGTCATTTATAAAAATCACAAAGAGTAAGGGTCCCAGAACAGATCCCTGAGGCACACCACTGGTCACCCACCTCCATGCAGAATATGACCCGTCTACAATCTCTCTTTGCCTTCTGTGGGCAAGCCAGTTCTGGATCCACAAAGCAATGTCCCCTTGGATCCCATGCCTCCTTACTTTCTCAATAAGCCTGGCATGGGGTACCTTATCAAATGCCTTGCTGAAATCCATACACACTACATCTACTGCTCTTCCTTCATCAATGTGTTTAGTCACAACCTCAAAAAATTCAATCAGGCTCGTACGGCATAACCTGCCCTTGACAAAGCCATACTGACTATTTCTAATCATATTATACCTCTTCAAACATTCATAAATCCTGCCTCTCAGGATCTTCTCCATCAACTTACCAACCACTGAAATAGACTCAGTGGTCTATAATTTTCAGAGCTATCTCTACTCCCTTTTTTGAATAAGAGAACAACATCCTCAACCCTCCAATCCTCCGGAACCTCTCCCATCCCCATTGATGATGCAAAGATCATCGCCAGAGGCTCAGTAATCTTCTCCCTCGCCTCCCACAGTAGCCTGGGGTGCATCTCATCCGGGCCTGGCGACTGATCCAACTTGATGCATTCCAAAAGCTCCAGAACATCCTCCTTCTTACAAACGTAATATCTACATGCTCACGCTTTTCAGTCTGCTGCAAGTCATCACTACAATCACCAAGATCCTTTTCCATAGTGAATTCTGAAGTAAAGTATTCATTAAGTACCTCTGCTATTTCCTCCAGTTCCATTGATACTTTCCCACTGTCACCCTTGATAGGTCCTATTCTTTCACGTCTCATCCTTTTGCTCTTCACATACTTGTGTAATGCCTTGGGGTTTTCTTTAATCCTGCCCACCAAGGCCTTCTCATGGCCCCCTCTGGTTCTCATAATTTCCTTCTTAAACTCCTTCCTGTTAGCCTTATAATCTTCTAGATCTCTAACATTACCTAGCTTTCTGAACCTTTTGTAAGCCTTTCTTTTCTTCTTGACTAGATTTACTACAGCCTTTGTACACCACTTTTCCTGTACTCTGCCATTACTTCCCTGTCTCGTTGGAGTGTACCTACTCAGAACCCCACACGAATATCCAATGAACATTCGCCACATTTGTTCCGTATCTTTCCCTGAGAACATCTGTTCCCAGTTTAAGCTTCCAAGTTCCTGCCTGATAGCTTCATAATTCCCCTTACTCAAATTAAATGCTTTTCTAACTTGTCTGTTCCTATCTCTCTCCAATGCTATTGTAAAGGAGATAGAATTATGATCACTATCTCCAAAATGCTCTCCCACTGAGAGATCTGACACCTGACCAGGTTAATTTCCCAAGACCAAATCAACCAGATGTCTCTCCTCTTGTAGGCTTATCTGCATATTGTGTCAAGAAACCTTCCTGAATACAGTAACTGTTAACGCAGTAGATCAAAAAGCAGCATATTGGCTCATAGGATTAGCTCACGGGTCATGAAAGAGTTCTGAGATTGTGAGTGCTAACTGATGATCAGATGACTTGTACTTGGGAAGTAGTAGAGATGACAAAGCATCTGAAATGTGAAGTTGAGAGTGAAGCTGAACTACGTGTGGCACAGATGGATTAATAAGGTAGAAATTCACAATTATAATTGCATAAAGGGGCAAGGATAATATCAAGTAGTATGCTGAAGAAGACTTCTGATTGGTGGGTAAACAGCAGGAGTTTGTGAGCATTTTTCTTTCATGCCAGATACCTACACTGAGTGGAACAATAAGAGTAGCTTCTCTTTATGACCCATATTTGTCAGCAGATGTTTCACATTCACGGTATAGAGGCCTTAAGTTGTAGTTCTTGAGAACCAACACCTCAAAATTACTGATGTTAAACTAGTTCTTTGAATTGATAGATTTGATTTATGTGACAGGCCAAAATGTATTTACATCCCAATATCTCAATGGAGAACAAGGTTAAAGTTTCAAAGGGCATTCCAGAGGAAGTTGGGGAATACTGAAGTAGAGTGAGTGACATAGGCCAATATGACTATTTGACATGTTTCAATTTAGATATTATTAGAAGATACATTTATTTATATTTGGTGAATTTACTTTTGGTTGATGTTACTTGAACTGTAATCTGAATATATTATCTTAGTGTCTGAGAAGTTGACACTCTCACCCTTTGAACTTTCTGTATGTGAATAGTCATGCAGTCTGGAGAAAACTGGAATGGAACAAAAATGTTTTATGATCTAACTAGTTATATCCTATACTGAATAGAGTTTAGAGGAATGTAAACAGACCTCGTTGAGAAATTTAAGATTCTGGGAGAGATTAACAGTGTAGATGCTGAAATCCCCTGTCTTCCAATTGGAAAATCTAGATCTAAGTCTTGGGCTCGAGATGAGGAGACATTTTGGTATATTGGGGGTGATAAATATTTATAACATTTCATCTCAGAGAGTATGAATGCCCTGTTAATGGTTTTAATCAGTTTTCATCATTCATTTGGGGATTAAACAGCAAAGTAGCATTGAGAGATTAATCAGACATAATCATTCTGAATGCGCAAGATTGTGAGGGCAAAAATTTAACTGTGCTTATAGTTCTTGTGCTCTCATATTCTTATAAATTCCATGTCCCTCTCTTCTAATTACAGAATGAGTTACAGTGCCATTACTGGTATAGAATAGACCGTGAGAAAACCCTCAGTGGTGAACATAAGCCCTTGCACAGAGCAGGAAAATGTGTAATATTTAATGCAAAAGCTCAATCTGATTTAATCTCATCCCCAAGTTAATGAGAAGGAAATGCTAGAAAGCCGCAGCATAAGGATGCATCAAAATGGTGGCGTTGAGCTGTTCTCTGATCTTGGCAACTTACTTGCAAGCACTTCGTCACCATATGAGGAGACATCATCAGTGCGCTTTTAATTGTGCTGCGTCCTCTGAATGCTGGGCTTTTATAATTTTATCAATCAACTGATTTATCATCATTATAGAAACTCAGTTATGATGTAGGAGGAAGTCTCATCACTGGTTGGTTGTGCTGCAAACTTCATACATTGTGGTTTTGGAATTTTGCCCACATCGGCTCACAAAGGGAATCGACCCAGACCACGACACATGAAGTTCGCCATACTGAAATCAGTGAGGAGAATTCCTCCCTACGTTACATATGAGTTTCTATAATGATGACCAATCAGCTGATTGATAAATGTAGGAACGCCAAGCATTTGGAGGTCACCATAATTAACTGATGATGCCTCCCCATATAGTGATGAAACTTTTGCTGGTAATTTGCCAGGATTGGAGAACAACTGAACCCAACCAACAACCACCCGAACTGCACTTTTCTAAATTATTTCCATGGATCAAAATATATGACATGAAAACATATTTTCACATTATCTAAAGAGATCTATGACCTCAGGAATATATGCTGTTGTAGTGGTCAGTGAGGTCACATGACTAACTATCTATTTAAGTTCTTTCAGATAGTTCTTGAATATGTCTCTTTGAAAGCGATTAACAAAGTGCCCCATAAAAAATCTCATTTTGCTCAATTTTATTTAGTTACTTTGTTTAACAGTAAAGTTCATATTATTATGGAAGGTTCTTTTCATAAAATTTGAGGCTGTTTCAATCAGCAAGGGATTAAACAAAGTACAAAGTGTGATATTTGTTTTGCTTATCAGAATTCACCAAATAAAGGTTCCTTACTTCAGCACCGGTCTTGGGTGAAGGTTGGTCTTCATGTTTGTGAGTTACATGGCCACAGACTCCTTATTGTAGTAGTGAGTTTGCTCAAGTGATTTGACTTCAACTATAACTAGCAGTGTCTTCAATGAACTTCAAAAAAATTTTGCTGAATTTGGAATGCCAGATATCCCAGTTATTAATAATGAAACACAACTCAGTCCTACTGAGTTTGCAGTGTATTCTATGGAACGGGATTTTGAAAATGCAACATCATTGTCTTTGTTTCCATAATCAATGCAGACAATATTGCTTAGGAACTTATCACAAAATGCAAAGGCATCTGAGGTATATCTGAATTTTCAGATTTGTTAAATGTATGAAATACACCAAAGAAAGGAGTTTTGCACAAAGATGAATGGGTCATAGATACAAGACATTGTTTCCAATTGCAAATACCCAACTATAACATTTACTGAGGAAGATACTTGTATACAAAGAGGAATGGAAAATTTGACTGAGGTTGAAGACTGATCTACACTGCAAATTGCCACTCATCCACTGAATTTTTCACCCTCTCCATACATGAAACAATATTTATGATTTCCACATGTTAAATGCCAGTTACATATGTTAGACCTGGAAGGCAGCACATACTGCCAAAGTATTGAAGAACTATGAATATTTAGAGAACTATAGTGAATGTGTGTGTATTTGAGTCAAACAGTGATGAAATTTTACTTTTGTTTTAGTGGAAAAAAATAGAGATCAGTGGCTTTGTTAAGTAACTACCAGTGCAGAGTTCCAACGAGTAGGCTTGCTTACTTATGTGGTAGCAGATAATTCTTGGGTGGTTCCATAAAAGCCACAAGCAAAGCTATCCATAAATTCCTTGTCTCCCTGATTTTATAATAAGACCATAAGACATAGGAACTGAATTAGACCATTTGGCTCATTGAGTCTGCTCCACCATTCAATCATGGCTGATTTATTTTTCCTCTTAAAGTCATTCTCCAGACTTCTACCTGTAACCTTTGATGCCCTTACTAATTAAGAACCTATCAAATTACATTTTAAATATACACAATGTCTTGGACTCCACAGCTATCTATGGCAATAAGTTCAACAGATTCACCACCCACAGCTAAAAAATTATCCCCCTTATCTCTGTTCTTTCTTTCTTTTTCAATCTTTTTATTGTTTCAAAATTGATAAACATAACGATAATAGTAATGATACAAAGAGATCGGGATTACATTAATAATGGTTAACATGTACAAGCACAGATTCCAAGTGACAAGTATGGTTTAGCCTCCCAATCTCATGGCAACTAACTATGAAAAAGATATTTTATAAAGAGAGAAAAAAACCCTAAACTAAAGAAAACTAAACTAAAAAAAAACTAACAAAGAATGGGCTGTCATATTACAATGGCTGAAATTATTATTTGTCGATAACTCTGCTCCTCTAAACATTAAAAAAAAATATTACAAAAGATTCGGAAAAAGTCAACTTACATCATATGAAAATATTGAATAAATGGCCTCCAAGTCTCTTCAACTAGTTAATAACTCTTCAATATGTGCCAGACGTGCTGTGATGCAATTTAAGGTGGTTCATAGGGCTCATATGTCCAAGGATAAGTTAGCTCATTTTTACTGCCATATAAATTCTCATCTCTGTTCTAATGGGAAGTTAGAGGCTGATTTTTCTGGTCTTATACTCTCCCACTATAGGAAATGTCCTCTCCACGTCTACTCTATCTAGGCCTTTCAATATTATGTATTTGCAATGGGATCCTCCCCCTCATTCTTCTCATATCCTCATATGCAAACCCGTTCTTTCACAGGATTATTCTCACTAAATTCCTCTCACCAATGCCAGCATATCCTTTCTTAGATAAAGGATCCCCAACTGTTCGCAATAGTTCAAGTGCAGTCTGACAAATACCTTACAAGTCTTCAGCATGACATCCTTGCTTTTATATTCTAGTCCTCTCGAAATGTATGTTAACATTGCATTTCCTTACTACCAACTCTAGCTGCTAATTAACCATTAGGAAATCCTGCACTAGGACTCCTAAGTCTCCCTGCAACTTTGACTTCTGAATTCACTCCCCATTTAGAAAATAATCTACACTTTTATATCTTTTACCAAATTGGATGACCATACAATTTACTACACTGTACCTCATCTGCCAAATCTTTTCAGTTCTCTTAATCTATCTAAATTCTTCTGCAGACTCCTTTCTTTCTAATCACTATCTGTTCCCCCCCCCCCCCACACCCCAATTTTTCTTCACAGCATCTGCAAATATAGCCACAAAGCCATCAACTCCATCATCTGGGTCCTTAACATATAATGTGAAAAGTAGCAGAACCAACACAGACCACTAGTCACCAGTAGCAAACCAGAAAAGGTCCTCCTTATTCCCATTCTTTGCCTCCTGCTAGAGAGCCACTCTTCTATCCATGCTAGTATCTTCCCTGTAATACCATGGGCTCTTGTGTAGCAGCCTCATGTGTTAAAGGCCTTCTGAAAATCTGAGTAAATAATATCCACTGACTTTGGTCTTTTTCATGATGTGCCCCCTAGTACCCTAAAAGCTCACTCTTAATAATGGACTCTTACATCTTCCCAACCACTGAAGCCATGCTAACTGGCCTATCATTTTTTCTCATTTCACCTACTCCCTACTTAAATAATGGGGTGAGAATTATGATTTTCTGGTCCTCCAGAAGCTTTCCAGAATCCAGCAATTCTTGAAAGATCACTACTAATGCCACCACAATAACTTATCCGTCACTATCTGAATCCTAGCCCTCCATCTGGTCCTGGTGACATATTTACCATCAGATCTTTCAGCTTCCCAATTGCCTTCTCCTTAGTAATAGTGACTATATTCAATTTTGCCCCCTCACACTCTTGAATTTCTGGCATGCAGCTGACATCTTCCATAGTGAAGACTGAAACAAAATACTTATTTAGTTTGTCTACCATTTCTTTGTTCTCCATTATTGCATCTCCACTGGCATTTTCCAGTGATCTGTTGTTCACCCTTTCTTCTCTTTTACTCATCATACTGAATATCTGAAAATAAGACTTTTGGTATCCTCTTTTATATTATTAGATAGCTTAACTTCATAGTTCATCTTTTCATACCTTATTGTTTTTAGTTGCCTTTTACTGGTTTTTAAAAGCTTCCCAGTTCTCTTGCTTCCTACTAATTTTTGCTATATTGTATGCCCTCTCCTTTGCTTCGATGCTGTCTTTGGGACTTCCCTTGTCAGGAACAGTCTCCTCATCCCCCTTTCAGAATACTTCTTCTTTGGGATAAACCAATCCTTCGACTTTCAAATTATTCCAAATAACTCCAGCTATTGCTGTTCTACAGTCATCTCTGCTAGTGTCCACTTCCAATCAACTTTGACCATTTCCTTTCTCATGCCTTTGTAGCTATCTTCACTTAACTTTAAAACCAATATATCTAATTTTAACTCCTCCCTCTCAAACTGCAATGTGAACTCTATTATAGCATGACCATCGCTCCCTCAGGGTTCCATTTTCTTGAACTCCCTCATGAAATCAGGTTCACTACACAATCTTCAATCCATAATTGCCTTTTATCTAGTGGATTCAATCACAACGTGCTTTAAAAATGAATCTCATAAGCAATTTACAAATTCCTTCTATTGGCACCAATCTGATTTTCCTCATCTAACTGCATATTGAAATCCCTCATGACCACTGTAATTATTTTTCCATGCCCTTTTCTATATCCTGGTGTAGTTTGTACCCCAGATTCTGGAAGCTTGGATATAACTTCCATCAGGGTTTTTTTTACCCTAGCAGTTTCCTAACTCTGCCTACAAGGTTTCTACACCCTCTATGTCATTTTGGTTAAGGATTTGATTTATTTTATTTTACTAATTGATCCAGCCTGTCCTTCTGATACAATGATTATCCGTGGATGTTAAGTTCCAGCTGTGATCTTCTTTTAACCATGGCTCTGTGTCAATCCTTCAATGTCGTACCTGCTACAAGATCATCTACCTTATATTGTATACTGCTGATATTCAAATATCACACTTTCTGTCCTGCATTCACCACCCTTCTTTGCAGTTTTGTCTCCATGTTGTCTGAAGATAAATTTTTATCCCTTTCTAAGGTTTTAGTTTTATTCTTTACTCAGGAGACTTCAGTACCTGCTTCTGTATTCTCCTTCCCTTTTACTTGATCCACACTTTTACAGGATAGTGATTCCACCACAACTTCCACTTCCAGCCCCCACCCTCCACCCCACCCCACCCCACCCCACTATTTAGTTTAAAGCCCTAGTTATGCAATTCACAAGAATCCTGGAGCCCGTCCTTCCCTAACACTGTTGCCAATATCCCACAAATTCAAACACATTTTAGCCAGAACAACCATGAGCCACACCTTGACGCCATTATTTCAATTTAGTTTAAGTATAAGTCAATTTCTTTCTGATCAAATGTTCACCACTCTTACATATTCAATGAGATTAATAACACTTTTTGTCGTTATTATACATTTTTCCTTCTAATTTTGTTTGATATTTTTGACTAAGCAAAAAAAAAGTGAACATTGTCAAGAAACTTCAATATAGAAGAAAGCTTATATTGTTGTCAATGGTTACAACTTTTCTTATTCCAACATAAGAGAGGGACAAATCTTTATTCTGGCACTCTGCTGAGCCAAAGAACCAGGAGATTTGTTTAATCTAGTGAATCCCTAGAATTATGGCAACTCTTTAATATGAAATCTTTAAGAAAAGATTGTGCTTTTGCCCATTTTCTCATCAGCCAAATATCATTTTATGACTCTAGTACAGCTCTTAATTCATAAGATAAGTTCACGTCGTTAATCCTGTCAGATGATTTGATTTGCACTATGTTTAATACAGTGGTTGGCAAGAGGGAAAACAGTGAAATTGGTGAGGGTAAGTGACACCAAATTTTATCTAGTCTAGGCACCAGGTGTTTGAAGTATCAGAATAATTAAACTCATTCTTGAATATGCATGCATTTTACATACCTAGTAGATCCTCTGCAAGTGAAAGGACTTCAAAAAAGCAAAAAGAAGCATTCTGATTTCAAAAGATATATACATGTACCAACTTTATAAAATGTACTCGCTTTTAGAAACCTTATGAATTATTGTGTTCCCCCACTGGTTAAGCATTTATGCCGATACCAATATTTGGGAATATTGTCCCTTTTCAGGCATTATTCAGGAACTAATTGCATAAAGGAGAGAAAACAGAAAGTTCATGGGAGAAGGTCCAGTTCGGCATTTCAAAGGGAATAGATAAACATTTTCTTAAAATTGAATTCTGGGGAAAGAGCGACTGTCCATTACAAGACAAAGAGCTGATTGGAAGAAAGCACTGGAAAAGCCAGGAACTCTGAATGAACATGGGAAAAGATGTGGAGCAGCTGCGTTATAACTGAGAAGTGGTTTAATGAGAGACAAAGGTGAAGAATTAATGATTTTATTAGGGTTAGCTAAAAATCCTTTCAAAAATGTGGCAAGTTATAGTTCAAACCATTCTCATAAATCAACCATTTTTCCAACAGAATACCAAAATAATTCCTGGACCTAATATACCGATAAAATGGTGTAGGTTTAAAAAGGAACATGGTGAGTAGGAATGTGAGCAAGTCTGCAATCTGTGAGGAATGAGATAAAAGAGTATTTTCTTCATATAATTTCATTTCAACTTTCCCAGAAGAGTGAAGTTTGAAGCCAACCGGTTATCTCCACTTGTGTTTTTGTTCAAATTGATTATGTGCACCCAACAGTTAAGAAAGGAGACCTCTAATTATGCTTTTCCGAGAGAAAGAAAATCAGGTTCCTAATAAGTATGAGACAGGAGAGAGAAAGAAAAAGTAGCAGTGATCCATAAACAGGGAGGACAGCTTGAGGCTCTCTCTCATTTATCAATTAGAAGATTTTCAAAGGAAAATCAGAGCCAACAAAGTGACTTGGAAGGAGTATGGAGGGAAGGCTGGTACAGGGTTCTGAGTTGGATGATCAGCCACGATCATAATAAATGGCGGTGCAGGCTCGAAGGGCTGAATGGCCTACTCCTGCACCTATTTTCTATGTTTCTATGTTTCTATGAGTAGCAGGAGAGGTATAAAAACTTCATAAACAGACACAGAAACAACCGTTTCAGCCCATTGAGTCCATGCCAATCATTATTACTGTTTACACTAATCCCACATTCTTATTAATCCCCCCCTCCACCAGATTCTACCACTCACCCACACAGCAGGGGTAATGTACAGTGACCAATTAATCTATCAATCTGCAACTGCTCATTTGCAACCACCGTCTTTGGGTTGTGGGAAGAAACAGGGCAACTCAGAGGCTGTGCAAATTCCACATAAATTGAACCCAAGGTCAGCTGTGAACCTGGGTCTCCGCCACTATGAATTAGTAGGTCTACTAACTATGCTGGGTAGTCAGCCATAAAGGAATATTTGTGAGTGTGTGTCAAATGAAGGTGAGCTGGTTGACACCAAGCAAAATAAAAAGGCAAAGGAACATGGCGGGCGTGGCCATTCCAAGCAGAATAGGTAGAACAGTGGTGCAACCTGGTTGATGATCAGAGGAGATGCGGGAATAAAACCAGGAAATAGTCCCTTAAACCTATTGCACCATTCAATGAGATCATTGATGATCTGTGATCCAACTCCATTACAACTATCTTTTCTCCAGATCCCTAAGACATTTGACTATAAACTGAAAATTGTCAGATTTGCTTTCAAAGTCAAGAACTGACTTCTTTGCGGCAGAGATTTCTGCATTTTACCGCCATCTGGCCTTTGAAGTGCTTTACTTTTGAAGTACACACAAAATGCTGGAGGAACTCAGCAGGTCAGACAGCATCTATAGAAAAGAGTAAACAGTTGATGTTTCAGTCCAGTACCCGATGAAGGGTCATGGCCCAAAATATTGGCTGTTTACTCTTCTCTGATGAATAGTCTTGGCCCGAAACGTCAACTGTTTACTTTTTTCCATGGATGTTGCCTGACCTGCTGAGTTCCTCCAGTATTTTGTGTATATTACTTGGATTTCCAGCATCTGCAGATTGTTTCATGTTTGTTGCTTTTGAAATGATTGGTCCTCATATTCTGTCAAATGCCAACTGGCTCCAGACCCAAAGGGGAGGAGTTCAGAGCAACAGACTGCCACAGGGCTCTTCACCTTCCATTCAATTAGAATGGAAGAGCAAGGTGAGAAGAAAGAAAAAGAGTCAAAGAAAACAAAGTAACAATGAAAAGAAACAGGCTAAGAGTGCTGGAAATACATCATGGGAGAGTAAGACCTCAGGAGAGTAACTTATATCAATAAATGAATCAGAAGGGTTTA
Organism: Mobula birostris; assembly: GCF_030028105.1. Classification (NCBI taxonomy): domain Eukaryota; kingdom Metazoa; phylum Chordata; class Chondrichthyes; order Myliobatiformes; family Myliobatidae; genus Mobula; species Mobula birostris. The sequence goes on along the minus strand of NC_092371.1, from coordinate 206,477,713 downwards.
CCATAACTCCATTGCCTATTGAGCACTTATGGTTGACTCCACAAAGGAAAGATTTTTTTTTATTCCTCACCTTATATGAACATACAGACAGGTTATGAAAAAGCACCTTACCTTATAGGTTAGTATCTCACAAACGTTTCATGCATAATCTTCTAACTGCCAACAAATACCAGAAATCTGATTGCTTACACTGGTATATCATTGACCTGTTCATCACATGAATTCAGGGGAAATTGCCTGAAACTGCAAATTGCTTAAATGCTGGTTGGTAAAGAATCACAACTATAATAATTGAAGGTTGTGCCAAACTAACTATCACTAGAAATTTTGTTGGCTGTATGCCTGCTTGCTGCATGGGAATGTCTGCTGATACAGATTGTGTTGTTGCCATGTGGGTATTCAGGAGCTTGCAGAAATAGTTAATGCTGCTGCAAGGGGCATGGGTAGTCCAGTTCTGGTACCATCTGGTTTGCTCAACAGTTTTCTCTGAGCAGCGTTACAGGAAACATTATGATGAAAAAGCCGCTTATAAATCAATCCCTTCATTTTGCAAGAACAAACAACCTTTCAAAAACATATTTGAAATCTTCTTTTCTGACTCATTGTTAATCTTCAGCACACTCATAAACTGGGGAACATGAGAAATCAAGTACTTTATTACAGCATCTTTGTTTGCATACTTTTTCAATGTATACAGTAACTGAAGTTCTGTTTTTGGATCTTCTTTAGGTTGATTTAGCGGAGTACTGAAGATCACTGCAGACCAACTGGCTCAAGTATTTAAAGACATATTCAACACCTTGCTTCTGGTGTCTGAGGTTCCCACGTGCTTCAATAGGGCATCTATTGTGCCTGTGCCCAAGAAGAGCAAGATGACCTACCTCAATGATTACTGCCCGGTGACATTTACACCAACTGCAATGAAGCTCTTTGAGAGGTTGGCTCTGGCGTAAATCAGCTCCTGTCTCAGAGGTGATCTGGATACAATAGACAATAGACAATAGGTGCAGGAGTCAGCACCGCCAATACGTTCCTATTTGCCTGCCGGTCAATAGCCATGTGACTTCTCTGGATCTTCATGGTGCTGCGGCTGATCTGAACAACAGGAACTTGTACATCAGACCTGCTGTTCATTGACTACAGCTTTGTCTTCAACACATTCATTCCATTTAATCTCATCAACATGCTTTAAAACCTGGGCTGCTGTAGCTCCTTCTGCAAACGGGTGCTCAACTTCTTCATCAGTCAGAAAGGATTGTTAACAACATAAGACCATAAGTCAGAGGAGCAGAATTAGGTCATCTGGTCCATCAGGTCTGCTTCTTCATGGCTGATCCATTTTCTTCTGTCACAATCACCTGACTTCTCCCCGTAATCTTTCATGCCCTGACTAGTCAAGAACCTATCAACGTCTGCCTTAAATATGCCCAATGACTAGGCCTCCACAGCTGCCTGTGGCAATGAGTCCCAAAAATTTACGACTCTCTAGCTAAAGAAATTCCCCCTCATCTCCTTTCTAAATGGACATCCCTCTCTTCTAAGGTTGTGTCCTCTGGTCTTAGAGTCTCGCACCATAGGAAATGTACTCTCCACATCCACTTAATCGAGGCACTTCAATGACTGGTTTCAATGAGATACCCCCTCATACTTCTGAATTCCAGTGAGTGCAGGCCCACAGCCATCAAACACGCCTCATATGAAAAGCCTTTCAATCCTGGAATCATGCTCATGAACATCTCTTCATTGTTGATCATTAACACAAATGCACCTCCAGGCTGTATGCTTAGCCCCCTGTGTTACTCTCTACATGCACATGACTATGTGGCTAAACACAGCTCCAACGCCATCTTCAAATTTGCCAATAGCACAACTGTAATATGAATCACAGGTGGCGATGAGTTAGCTCGCCGGAACAAGAACGAGACCCCTGGTTGAGTAGTGCTGCATAAAACAACCTCTGGCTCAACGTCAGAAAACCAAAGAGCTGATTGTTGACTTCAGGAAGGGGAAGGAGGGTGAACCTCTACTAATTTAAATTCCTGAGTGTAGAGATACCAGTTTCTTATATCCTGAGCCCAGCACATAGATGCAATCATAAGGAAAATGCTCAAACATCTTTGCTTTCTAAGGAGGCTTTCATGGAACGCTCCAACAAGCTTTTACAGATGTACTGTTGAAAGTGTCCTGACTGGTTGCATAATGGTCTAGTATGGCAGTTTGAATATACAGGAAGTTAAGAAGTTGCAGAGAGTAATAGCCTCTACTCAATTCATAACACACATACCTCTCCTTACCCTTGAGGGGTATCTACAGGATGCACTACCTCAAGCAGACATCTGTTATCGAAGATCCCTACCATCCAAACCACACTCTCTTTTCACAGCTGCCATTGGCAGGAGGAGGTACAAAAGCCTGAAGATCCACATCACCGTGTTCAAGGACAGCTTCACCCATTTAGTCCTTGAACCAACAGCTTACCCTAGTCCCTACAGTTCAGCACCATTATGACCACTTTACTCACTTCACTTTAAAATGGACTTTTGTTTGTTCTATTTGATTTTGTTTATGAAAATTATGTATTATTTATATTTAATTTATGTTTTTCATGTGAATGCTGTTACGCGATACAATGTGTCTGTGATGCTGCTGCATATAAAGTTATCTTTGCACCTATGTATGCATGTACTGTTTGTGTGGATAATGCAAAAAGAAACTTCCAATTTGACAAAATTGTAACTTTGCTGGAACGTGACTTTTAGATTTAGCTATTGCACCTACCCACAAATAGATGAAGCCTTGGCTGACACAGTGATCAGCAAATGTGAAGTAGCAGTAGGGAAGGTATTGTATCAAAGTAATAGATGGTGTCAATTCATCTGCTGCCTGCCATCATCCAGCTGAGTGAAAGTGATAAAATTCGGCCAGATCTTTCTTTGAATGCACCCTTTCCCTTTCAAATCAATATATTTTAAAAACTTTGCCTCTTAGCATGTCTAATTCACATGACTGTTCTCTGCAATCCAAACCCTCAAGCATTCCAGTCCTTCTCTGCAGTATTGCAATAATCAAAGCATGCGTATTGTACTGTCAAGACCAGAGCAACAGGTACTAATCCAGGTACGTTTCCTATTTTAATTTAATGCTGATGATCCTTTTCATCTGAACAGTGTCATTCCTCTGCAGAGGACATGATATGCTGATCAACTGGTGAAACGTTAGTTATGTCAAGTCTTGTTCTCATCCAAGACAGTTCTATGGTAAAACTCATTGATAAGACTAAGGAATTTCTATGATTTTCTACTTCTAGTTTGAATTTACCTCAGTTCATTCATAATATTCCTGCCATGTAAGATCAACTTTTTCCAAACAGTTCAAAGATTGAATTCTTCTCTGGTTTATTAGAGCAAGTCAAAATGAATTTAACCTACTGAGATAATAGAGAGACATGTGCATTATTTTGACAACACAATGGGGAAATGTATATAGGCTTCTCTGACTATTCCAGTATTGAAATTTTTATTGGTAACAAGGAGACTTGTAGACAAGAGATTAAATTTCTGCTATTCTGCAGTCTTCCCACCACAATGGTAGCAGCAAAGAGGCAAAAATCTTGGAAAAAATGGCATGCACAGTAATCAACAAAGTCAAAATCGTACAGATGATAGATATCTGAAATTATGGCAGGAAATGCTGCAAATGTTCATTGGGTCAAACAGCATCTGTGGTAATAGAATTAGAGTTAATGTTATGCATTTCAGGTGTTGATTCTCTTTTCAAATGGATCCTATCTGATCTGCCTGGCAGCTCCACACATTGTGTTGGAACAGTATTTAAGATGTTGTGTGCAATAGTTCTGTGGCTCTGCTGATGAAGTTACAGTGGACAAGGGAGGAAATGTCTGCAGAAAATCATCTACAAAATCTGGCAGGAACAATTCATGAGTAGATTTCAGAGCATGGTGGTCACTCTGCTGGAAGAGCAGATTACTTAGCTCTCCTAATTTGTTGAAAATATTAATTAGGTATTGTAATGTAATATTGTCTCCATGGTGAATGGAATGCATTAAAGCAACATTCTACCTTTGTCATACTCAATGAGTATAGGATGGATTTGACATTTGTCAGGAGATTAAAGATTGTGCCTACATTGCCTAAATCTATTGAGATAAGTGGAATGATAAAATATTTGTGTTCCCAGTCAGTCACATCATGTTGTCAGACATGTAAACTATTAATTGTACATCTGAAATTAAATAACTTCATACAAATAATTTGTACAATAGTATTTTGTTTGTTTAACATGTGCGGTAATTGTGTTGACCCCTGTCTAAACTGCAAAATCTACTTACTAGCTGGTTTGGGAGGTAAATGAACAGTTTGGCTGCTTGTCCTGGCAACACTGAGAGTGGAAGGCAGTAGTAAAATAACAATAGAAAGATTGAAACTATTTACTTAATTATGAGCCAAACTATGAAAAGTTTTTTAATGTAAATCTTAACTTGTTAATGATAACTGTAGACAGCTACCAATTTACTGCTGTTTATGCTTTTCAAATTGTTTTAGTTCAGATTTCAGAATCTTTTTTAAAGCACTAGATTACTAATAGAAGAGATATGTCTGAGTCACTGCTTGACCGTCACAATGTCTGTACCATACTACACATACATGGATCTTTTCAATTTCCAATTACATAGCTTTTTTTTTACAATGATTTTACTTGACAAAATAAGAAAAAGTCAATATTAAATATACTCTGCCTTTGTTTCCTTTTTAGAAGGTACATCATTCTAAAATGAAACCTGCCTTTTAACATGCCCTTGTTTCAAATGTTCCTAATTAATAGGAAGGAGCTGCAGCTCAACAACAATAGTAAAACAGCATTTTTTAAAGGGCACTTTAAAACAAAGGCATATTCAGAGGAAGCCCAAGATTCAAAATGACACAGACAAAAAAACAAGCAGAAATTGAAAAGGTGGCATGACAGCAGAGTGACCTCATGGAGATATGCCAGGATTTGAGGAAATTCAGAATAATGCCAAAAGTAGGAAACAAGTTGGGCATAATTCAAAGAAGTAAATAATCGGAATAGTCTAATAGGATATTTAATCAGTGAAATTAAGAATAATCAATTAAATATTAAATCCAATTATTATATTATATGTCATACTTTTGCTCATACAGACTGTACCAGATTTCAGAATATTCTGAAGCTTTCAGAATATCCAGTGTCAAATGGTATAGCAGAGAGACCAGTGAGAATTGATAAAAATCCAATGAAGAAATAATTCTAACAATGGTACATGAACAGGGCATTGGTTGGCAAACACATCAATGTCACATTTCACAATAGATTATACTCCTGTTGGCTTTTGATGTGTAGAAGATTCAGAAGATGACTGAACACATTTCAGCCAAATCTTGTGTCATTGAATAGAGGCAGCAGAAACAAAAAAAAAAACAAGGGAATGAATCAAATCCTGGTCAGAGAAATTATGAGCATGATAGAGTTAACACAACTGAACAAGCCTAATTATTGGAACAGAATTAATGGAGCGATAGTAAAATTAAGTGGTAAAAGTAGTTGATAAAATTGGAAGCATATGTTTAAATAACTTAATTTCTGCCTGAGATAGATGAAAGAATATTGATAAGTTGTGTGATCAGTTAGTTAATCCAATGTACAATGTGAATGAAACATCACAAAATTCTACTGAATTGTGTCAAAAGTCAAGAGTACAATGTCAACAACAAAAGTTCCTCAAAGATCAAAGAACTTTGGAAAGCTTGTAGCAATTTTAAATCTATATATAATTAAGTTCTTCCCTTTGAAAAGAGGCAAAAACAAGGTGGTTTATGTGAACAAATAAAGAATGTGTGATGTGCACAAATGTGCCACGTGGTTAAAGAGTGAGGAATAAACAAGATGAGGAATAAACTTTGAGTAGTTCTCTTTGTCTCCTAAGATTATTGGCAGAACATGCAGTCATGCCAGAATCCACCAATACATAATGCATAGACTCAAAGCTTACTTCTTAATTATTTTAATTTATTTTATTTAGAGATACACCACAGTAACCTGCCTTTCTGGCCCAGTGTGTCCGCATTACCCAATTACTCCCATGAGACCAATTAACCTACTAACCCGTACATCTTTGGAATGGGATAGGAAACCAATGCACCTGGAGGAAATCTACATGGTTACAGGGAGAATGTACAAGCTGCTTGTAGACAGTGGCAGAATTAAAACTGGATCACTGGCGCTGTAATAGTGTTATGCTAACTACTACTCTACCTATCTGCCCCTTTTATTTTTTAATCATACAGAAACACAGAGAAAATATATAAAAGGTTTAGGTGATGTATATAACAAAACACAATATGTAAGATAATACACATCAGAAAAATGATAGTCTCCTGATCAACTTAAGTTATTTATAACTTTAAAATGCTCTTTAAGTAGATTCACATCTCTTAAGGATATATAAAAAAGAGGTATCTAGTCCACAAGTGAACAGGAAAAAACATTGCCTTTGATTTCACTTAATGTTGTGCAACTGATCCAGATCATCATAAACAGATAACCTAATACCTTCTTCTAGTTTGCTTTTATAGATATTTTACCGAGCAGATCTGTCAAACCATTTAGAATACAAATAATCATGAATAAAGCTGAAAGATATTTTCATTCTGTAATCTCTTAAAGGTTTGTCTGATAAATGACCCTCAAAATTCTGGCACATTGAAATTGTTATAATTATTTTCTCATTATGTATTTATATATATTAAGGTGTAAAATTTCCTTGGTGTCATTTGGCTCAGTGTCAACTCTAATCACCAATATTGGTCTAAAGAGACTCAAAAAATGCTTTATGGCTTCACCAGATGTTTTGTTTCTTGATCTTGAAACGATCTGCAATTTGGATGGACTTGATGTCTAAAAAATATTATCCTGGAATTTCTTTGCAATATGATATTTTCCTAACATATTTATTAAATATGAATCAATGCCAGGGGATTTCATTTGCTCAAACCTGATCCTTGATATATTTTCATGACAGTTAAGAAGAAACTACACCTCAGCCAGCTTCAAATATCTTTATTTCTTGACTTGACTGCACATCCGTTGTGAACTGATTTGTTCTTTATTAAGTGCACAACTGTATACTTAAACTTCTGGAGGAAATCAGTGTGTCAGGCAGCATCTGTGGAGGGAAATGGGCAGTCAGCATTTCTGGTTGAGACCATTCATCTGGACTGCTTGATTGTATGGGTGACAGTGGCCTGGTGATCATTGCTGGGATAATGATCAAGGTATGATGAGGTGTCCACGAGAGGCCATCTAGGCATTTATGGAGATCAGTCATCAGATAGTAATGGTACTTCTCCTGACTGTGGGTTTGTGGTGAACTTGGGTCTGCTGGGGAGTGAGTGGAGAACTGTGTCTTCAGAGGGGCAAAGAAGCTGTGGGGAATGCAGAAGTCAAGATAATTAATGTTATGTCATCAGTCAGAGGAATTTGAAAGATGATAAAAGCTCAAAATAAGTAGTTGAAAAAGCAAGTTTGAGACAGATTAAGGCCTTCAAAAGAAAGCAACACAGAGGTGGAAGAAAGCTCAACATTATGGGAGGCCTGAAACTCATTGTAATGCAGGCACAAGGGTATCAAGCTGAGAGAAACACTTCAATTTGCCTTGCTGGATCTGATTTGCCATTCAAACTCAGTCTATCTTGATTCTGATATGAACGGCTAGCAGAGCTAACAGTCTGATTCTATGAGTCCTCTTGAAACCTAGGGAATTCCAGGCGTGCTGACAAGGCATCAACGGAGAATCCAGAGGCTTCATCCCAAAACTCCCCAGTGACCTTTTGACGACCTATCACAGTCAAAAACTTTTGAAACTTTTTAAAGTCTTTAATCATAGTCAAAAAATGAAAATAATTAAAAGAATAAAATCAATGAATAAAAATATGTGTATGTGTGTGTACGTATATAGATATGGAAGTCAGAGATGGATATAGGGAGGAAGACAGAACAACTGCAGAGGTTGTTATACTGGTGTTTAGAAAAGAAGCAAGTGAAAATACATAGGTTGTTCTTATTTCATTTGTCTGACACCAGCAAAGCTGAACTGGGATCTGTCACAATGGGGGTGCACTGCGAGCAAGGGCGGACCCAAATGCAAAACACATCTTGTGAGGTTAATTAAATTTAGTTTATTGTTCGATACCAGGAGAGTAAGGCAGGAGCAGGAATAGCGAACTGGACAAGGACTTAGGACCACGACTAGGCTGGACTAAGGGACTGGGCTAGGACTCGGAAACGGATCCTAAAACTAGAGGCGACATGAGGAGGCTACGGTATTACGGTATGGACTCCGAGCCAGGGACTGGGCAAGGACCCAGTACCTGGGTCTTGCCTCGGGCTCGGACCCCAGAACCAGGCATGGACATGACATCGGCTAGGGAGAGGAGGAACATGGAAAAACAGAGCCTCGGTCTCGGGAGAGCAGGTACATGGAACCATGGACACATACACAGAACACAGATTCGGGACCCCTCCTTGGGTACAGGACATAGGGCTGGGACTCATGACCCCCCACGGGGCAACGGCAAGATGGCCTGACTTACCCCACGGAGGCGAGGACAAGACAAGACAAGACATGACCCCCCGCGGGGCAATGGCAAGATGGCCTGACTTACCCACAGAGGCGAAGACAAGATGATACAAGACGTGACTCCCCGCAGGGCAACAGCAAGACAGCCTGACCTACCCCACGGAGGCGAAGTCAAGACAAGACAAGACATGACCCCCCGCGGGGCAATGGCAAGACAGCCAGACTTACCCCACAGAGGCGAGGACAAGACAAGACCAACACGAAAGAACACCAGACAGTACCTATCTAGCTCCGGAGATAGAACTAGACCGAGGTGCAGGCAAGGGCTGCAGACAAGGGCTAGAAGCGAGAGGGGCAGAGAAAGGATTCAGACAGCGGGGTAGGACAGGAATCACAGACTGCCAGGACCAGGATTTGACTTGGAACTGGGATGCTGCCAGGGACAGGACTTGACTCAGAACTTGACTCAGAACTTGCATGCCCCCGGAGCCAGGACTTGACTTGGAGCCACCGGGTAGTGGCAAGCTCTCGATTCAGCCCGGGAACAGAAGACAGTGGTTCTTGATTCCCTCCGACGGGTTAACTGACGGACCCACCTCAGCGAGGAAACTTTGCAGACTCGCTTTGGCGAGGTAACTTGACAGGGTTGCTCCGGTGAGGAAAGGCGAATTACTGGCACTCGCTTCAGGTAGAGACTAGGCTTGCTCCGGCTAGATGACATTGGCACGGTGTACCTTTGGTGACTTCGCAAACGCTTTCACGCCGAACAGCTGAAAGCCAGAGACTATAAACTATCGGTTCAGCCGAGAGTAAATTGCCTCTAATCACCAAGGCTGAGGGACACGGGAAAACAGGGTACCAAAGGGAAACAGGGAGTCAACGGTCCAGATCATAACATAAACAAAGTAAATTTAAAGAGACCCCGATCCGAACCATGACAGGATCTTAGCTAATCCTGGAGTATGCATCAAACTCAAAAGATGCCATATGCTGTCAGGACTCTGATATTCTGTGAGGATGGAAGGCTCCAGAAATAGAGCAGGATAATACATTAAGCCAGAATCTTGTGGTGTGCAAAGTATAAAGTGAAGCAAAGAGTTGTAATTGATAATAAGATTAAAAATGGAACAGAGTAGGTCATACAGCCTCTAGAGATATGCTCCACTATAGCAATTATTATTGAGTCTCCCAGGTCCAATCATCTTCCATTGCTTAATTAATAATCTCTCTTTATACAAATAGGAATATTCATTGATGGTTTCACAATGTTCAGTTCCATCCCTAGCACCATAGCACTTCAGGCTATGTCCGCACGTCAAACTAATGAGATAATATTGAATCACCCACTGATACCTTTGAATTTACGCATATAAAAATATAATGTAACTTTGTGTTTGTAAGCCTCTCCCCAGGGTGTTTCCAGAATGATGCCTGCTTGTTGTAATGAAGAGAGACTTCCATATTACCAACTTCAGTGTATCTCTGGTAACTTCAATTACAGTCACAACAGTCTTACATAACTAGGTAGGACAAAGAAAAACAACACTATTAAATGTTCAAAATAATGGGAGTAAGAAAAACTAACTACCTTTTCAGTAAAACTATTATTATGATATTGTGCTTCTATGGTTGCAAAACAAACGAACGAATCTTAAAAATAACCCAAGGGTATATTTTCCTATTTGCGTGAAGTAAATTTCTTCACAAAGCTTTGTTTATAAATTTATTTTACACATAGAAGGAGCTGTGAAATCTGGAAAAAAACACTTATGTATTCTATGAAGATTTTTTCTTTAATATTAACCAAAGCATTGTAGTTCTTGTGGAGGCAAGGAACAATTAAGAGATAGTAATTGTAAGTTTATCCTGTTTTAATAAGATTATTAATATTGTCATTTCAGCAATTTATTTGAGCTGACACTTATTTCAGAAACCATTATATATTTAATGGGATTTACCAAAATTATCAACATTATCCATAAGGTATTATAGGGTAAAGTACCGGAAAGAGAGAAAATTGCTCTTCGTCTGCTGGCATTATGGTCCCCAGAGTGTTTTATAAAACTATATACTATAATGATCTCTCGTCACTGACATTTCTCTGTGTGGGAATGGTCGTCCTCCCTTTTCCCAATAATCCTTGCTCGACTACCAAATCTTCTCTCTCCACTGCTATCCCAAACCATTGCAAGGGACTGGATAAAAGCAGAAGAGAGGAAGATGGAATGGCCAATGGAGCTGTGAACTAAAACGCTGGAGAATCTCTGACTCAGGTAAAGCAAAAATAATTATATAACAGTAAGTATAGAAGAACAGATGCAACAGCACATCTGTTAGAGAATGGAAATGAAGAGGAATCCTGACCAGTGGCATGATTTAATTAACAAGATGTATCAGAAGTATTTACTTTATCCACTAAATATGGGAAAGGACACTAGGTGGAGAAATTCTTGTATTTCCGCATGACATCTTATGTCTTTAATGTATTTACTAATTAAGAGAAGACTTAAGTTCTTTCATCACTAATGCCTGAAAAAGTTTACAGAATATTAAGGCACAGATGTGGCAAATTGCCAAAAACCTCTATGGCCTCACCACCTACATGGAACTTCCTGATGACACAGGGTTCGTTACAAATACAAGAACCAGGTCTACCATACATAAATGGCGTGGCCTCTAACGTAACTTGTAAACTGAAAAACAGGTCCCCCAGGGTAGTAATCTTTGGATTGTTGCTTGTACCACGTGCCAGTGAGGGTAAGAATACACAATGTCCTTCAAGACATCCCGCAGAGTCACATCTGCCAGAAGTGCACACGGCTGGGCGATCTGGAAGACCATGTAAGGAATCTGGAGCAGCAGCTGGATGACTTTCGACTCATAAGGGAGAATGAGGCAGTCACAGATGAGAGCTTCAGGGAGGTAGTCACACCTAGGCTGCCAGAAGCAGGTCGATAAGTGACAGAGGGGGGAAGTGAGGTTGAGTAGACAGGTAGTGCAGAGCACCCCTGTAGCCATTCCCCTGAATAATAAGTATACTGTCCTGAATACTGTTGACGGGACGACCGACCAGGTGTGAGCCACGGTGGCAGGGCCTCCGGCACTAAGTCTGACCCAGTGGTTCAGAAGCGTGGGACGGAGAAGAGGAGAGCTGTCGTCATTGGAAACTCTATAGTCAGGGGAGCAGACAGGAGATTTTGTGGACGTGAGAAGGACACCCGCATGGTTTGTTGCCTCCCGGGTGCCAGGGTCCGGGATGTCTCTGACCGGGTGCACGACATCCTGGTACGAGAGGGAAAGCAAACAGAAGTCATGCTACATGTTGGTACCAGCGACATAGGCAGGAAGAGAAATGAGGTCCTGAAGTGTGAGTTTCGGGAATTAGGCAGAAGGCTGACGAACAGGACTTCAAGGGTGGCGTTCTCAGGATTGCTGCTAGTGCTACGTGACAGTGATGGTAAGAATTGGAGGAGATGGCAGTTGAATGCGTGGCTGAGGAGTTGGTGCAGGGGGTAGGGTTTTAGATTTTTGGATCATTGGGATCTCTTCTGGGGAAGGTGGGACCTGTACAGATTGGGTGGGTGGCACCAGAGCTCAAGGGGGAGCAACATCCTTGCAGATAGGCTTGCTAGCATGGTTCCGGAGGGTTTAAACTAATTTGCAAGGGGGATGTGACCCAGAGTGATAGAGCAGTGAAGGAAGTGCATGGAGTAAAGCCAGATCTAACATATAGAGAGGCTTTGAGAAAAGAAAAGCAGAATAAAGGGTGTAAAGGTAGGAAGGTAGAAGGGCTAAAGTGCCTGTACTTCAATTCAAGAAGCATCAGGAACAAAGGTGATGAACTGAGAGCTTGAATACTTACATGGAATTATGATATAGTGGCCATTACAGAGACTTGGCTGGCACCAGGACAGGAATGGATTCTCAATATTCCTGGATTTCAGTGCTTTAAAAGGGATAGAGAGGGGGGGAAAGAGAGCAGGGGTGGCATTACCGGTCAGGGATACTATTACAGCTACAGAAAGGGTGGGTAATGTAGCAGGATCCTCTTTTGAGTCAGTATGGGTGGAAGTCAGGAACAGGAAGGGAGCAGTTACTCTATTAGGGGTATTCTATAGGCCCCCTGGTAGCAGCAGAGATATCGGGGAGCAGATTGGGAAGCAGATTTTGGTAAGGTGCACAAATAACAGGGTTGTTATCATGAGTGAATTTAACTTCCCTCATATTGATTGGCACTTTATTGGTTCCAAGGACTTAGACGGAGCAGAGTTTGTTAAGTGTGTCCAGGACGGATTCCTGTCACAGTATGTTGACAGGCCGACTAGGGCGAATGCCATACAAGATCCAGTATTAGGTAACAAACTGGGTCAGCTCACAGATCTCTCAGTGGGTGAGCATCTGGGGGACAGTGACAACCGCTCCCTGGCCTTTAACATTATCATGGAAAAGGATAGAATCAGAGAGGACAGGAACATTTTTAATTGGGGAAGGGCAAATTATGAGGCTGTAAGACTATTACTTGGGGGTGTGAATTGGGATGATGTTTGAGCAAGGAAATGCACTATGGACATGAGGCCGATGTTTAGAGATTTTTTGTAGGACGTTAGGGATAAATTTGTCCCAGTGAGGAAGATAAAGAATGGTAGGGTAAAGTGAGGTGGAAAATCTAAGCAACACACATAAAAGTTGCTGGTGAACACAGCAGGCCAGGCAGCATCTCTAGGAAGAGGTACAGTCGACGTTTCGGGCCGAGACCCTTCATCAGGACTAACTGAAAGAAGAGCTAGTAAGAGATTTGAAAGTGGGAGAGGGGAGGGGGAGATCCAAAATGATAGGAGAAGACAGAAGGGGGAGGAATAAGGTAGATGGACATGTAGCACAGTCATGGGGGATTTCAATATGCAACTAGATTGGGAAAGTCAGGATGGTGCTGGATCCCAAGAAGGGGAATTTCTAGAATGCCTAGGAGATCTCTTTTTAGAACAGTTCATGGTTGATCCCATTAGAGGAATTTCTGGATTCAGTGTTGGGGAATGAACCAAATTTCATTAGAGAACTTAAGATAAAAGAAGTCCAGATTCCGGTTTATGGTCTGGCCCATTACACCTTATTCCAGGTTTTCTGGTTTTTCCTTTTTCTGTTGGGTTCTCTAATTGAGGCAGCTGATTCACATTTTGGGCTGGCCACATAAATAGCTCCTTGGTTCAGCTACAGTTGCTGGATTGTTCCTGTCAAAACCTCCTGCCTGCACTGCTGTCAAGTTCAACTGCTGGAGCAAGATAAGGAACTGTCTATCGTTGTTTTGAACTGTCTCTGTATCCATGCCTTCACTAGGTAGGTCTGGTTGTTTGCTGCTACCTAGTGTTGGGAACTGTTTTGTTGTGTTCAGTGTTCTGTGTATGAGTCCTGGTGCTGTGTCCTGTTCTGAAGGAGGGGTCCTGGCTTTGTGTTCCATGTCCCTGTGTTCCTCTCTCTCCCTCGGCCAGGGTTCTGTGTTCCTAGTACTTCAGTGTCTGTGTCTTGCATTTGGGTCTGCTCCCAGCACTGCCCCGGTATGATACCCTTAGGGGAAAGTGATCATAATATGATCAAATTCACCCTGAAATTTGAGAAGGAGAAGCTAAAGTCAGATGTATCATTATTACTGGGGCATGAAAGAGGAGTTAGCCAAAATTGATTGGAAAAGAACACTGGCAGGGATGACAGCAGAGCATCAATGGCTGGAATGTCAGGAAGCAATTTGAAAGGCACAGGATATGTACATCTCAAAGAGGAAGAAATATTCAAAAGGAAAGATGACACAAACGTGGCTAACAAGAGAAGTATACTTGGATTTGCAGAAGGCCTTTGACATTATGCCACACATGAAAATACTTAACAAGTTAAGAGCCCATGGTATTACAGGAAGATTCTAGCAAGGAGAAAAACAGTGGCTAATTGGCAGGAGGGAAAGAGTATAAATAAAGGGAGCCTTTTCTGGTTGGATTCTGGTGACTAGTGGTGTTTCACAGGGACAGATTTTTTTAATGTTATATGTCAATGATTTGGATAGTCATAGTCATACTTTATTAATCCTGGGGGAAATTGGTTTTCATTACAGTTGCTTCATAAATAATAACTAGTAATAGAACCATAAATAGTTAAATAGTGATGAAGTTGATGACTTTGTTGCAAAATTTATGGACAGTATGACAAGAGCTAGAGGGGCAGGTATTTTTGAGACAGTTGAGAGGCCACAAAAGGACTTAGACAGATGAGGAGATTGGGCAAAGAAGTGGCAGCTAGAAACCTGAGTGACCAAATTCACTCAGCAACAAATGATTGTTTTGTTAAGAGTACTCTGTTGCAATTTCACCAGAGCACCATAAAAAGCGAGCATCTGTGTCATTGAAAATTCGCCACCCTGGATTGAAACTGGGGAGAGGAGAAAAACAGGAACATTTGACATAACCCAGAAACTGGGGCTAGAGTCAAGTGGGCAAGCAAGGTAATTGACTGTGAGGATGAATGAGTAGCAAGTAGAGACATGAGTGAGGTTGGAGGAAATGGAAGCAGGTTTACAAGGATGGTTAGGATCAGTGAAGGAGGTGAATCACAGTCTGTATAGTGTCCATTCAGTGTTAGAGGAATTCCAAAGGTGTGAAACTTGTCATTGCCATCATGGAATCCTGGTCTCTGATATCAGAGTTGGGAATGGGATTTGGTAGGACATAGAGTGTAACCAGAGTGGGAAGCAGGATGGAAAGAGTATGTTTTGGGTTTCAGAGGTTCTGGCCCTTTGGTAGCTGGGTGTGAAATCAAGACACAAGAGGCTGAAGGTTCTGGAACTTCAAGCAACATACAAAGGCACTGAAGGAGATCATTGGGACACGTAGCAGCCATGGAGGGAAGTAGATATTGAATATTTTGGGTCAAAACCCTTCATTTGCCGAATCCTGAGATGGCATGTAAGGTGTTAAATGTGTTATCATAATGTGTAAGAATACATAATTATATTCAGCTTTCTGAGCTTACAAGCTTTATTACATTTCCTTTCCAAACATAAAATCCCTTAAAGAAGGTTGCTTGTCGCCAAAACATTTTCAAAATAAAAGTTTTATCATCTGAGCTTCAAGCTAACACTAGCTCATTATACTTGGCAGCACAAAGTCATTACAGGTTGTTTAAAAAGTGAGTCTCACCATCAGGACAGCTCTTAAAATGGTTGCAAAGAATTATAATTAACTGCAATATACTTTACTGGTTTTTGCTCCAGTTCAGCCAAGATTTTGAATATCCTTTCATCCTTCTCCTGATCTGACTGGATGGCATCTGTTAGCCTCACGAGACCATGGATCTGTGCCTAGAAAGTCTTGCTTCAGTCTCTCCAGGGCGCAGGCCTGGGCAAGGTTGTATGGAAGACCGGCAGTTGCCCAAGCAGCAAGTCTCCCCTCTCTACGCCACCGATGTTGTCCAAAGGAAGGGCAGGGACCGATACAGCTTGGCACCAGTGACGTGGCAGGAGTTGCCTGAACGAGGTTGAAAGCAACGTTGGACTGCCTTAGCAACTCCAGTTCCAGATTTGTCCTTAGGGTTTACTCCCGAAGCCTTTCCCATAAGTGGGTATGGCCGCAAAGCAGCTGAGGTTTGAAATCAGAGTTTTCCCTCTCTTAGATGCACTGCCTTCCCAGGCTGCTGAGCTCCATCTACCCGAAGCGCGGGTTTTAAGGCGCCAGAACCTGCCTTCGCCCCTTCTCCTGTCAGTAGAAACAGTTCCGCTGGGCTTAGAGGCTAAGCCACACGAGAAAGCCAGGAGTTGGACTTGGTTGTCAGAGGCTATTTGGGTTGTATGCCGTGAGGAGCACTTTTAAGCAGTGGGAGCTTATCCTCACTACTACTCCTCAGCTTGACAACCTTGGACTATATCCATATGGATATATATCCTTGATATATATCCATATCCCCCTAGTCTCACTCCTGATTCTCCAATATTGAGAAATTGATAAATAATATATACAGTAAGATGCTAAATAAATAATGGTACAATTGATGCAAAGGTATTGAAAATTTACTGTGGCTCACTGAGGAAACTGAATCCTAAATGCCTCTTTGGAATTGTTAACATTGCTCCCTTCCTGTCAGGTAAGCTAAGTAGATACTGTGAGTGGCATAATGTGAAGTGTAATGTTTGTGTGAAGAAGATGCTGAAGGTTTGATTTGATACTGTATCGCCTGTTACAATTCTAATAATCTTTGACAAAGCAAATTTACACTGCTGCAAAATATTTCACTGTTTATTAACACATCTTGATGATTACAATTTCAGATGATTTGTTATTTATTTATTTTGCGATACAGCGTGGAATAGGCCTTCCAGCCTGCCGCTCAGCAACCCACCAATTTAACTTGAGTCTAATCATGGGTCAATTTACAATGACCAATTAACATGCTAACCAGTACATTTTTGGACTGTGGGAGGAAACCAAAACACACAGAGAAAATCTACACTTTCCATGGGGAGGACATATAAACTCCTTACAGATGACACCAGGATTGAACTCTGAACCCCAGCACCCTGAGCTGCAGTAGCATTGCTCTAACCACTGCATGACCATGGCGCTAGTTTAAGACACTTCATTTCCCCACCCTGGACCCCCACTTACCTCTCCTCATCACCTGCCTATAATCTCCACTCCGGGGTCCCTCTTCCTTCTCTTCATATGGTTCACTCTCTTCTCCTATCGGATTCTTTCTTCTCCAGCCCTTCAGCTTTTCCACCTATCACCTCCCAGTTTCCTATTTCATCACCCACCCCCCCACCAACTTTCCCACTTGGCTTCACCTGTCAACTTCGAGACTATACTCCTTCCGCCCACCCCAATCTTATTTTGGCTTTCCCTCCTTCCTTTCTGGTCATAATGAAGGGTCCTGACCCAGAACGTTGACTGTTTATTCATTTTCATTAATGCTGCCTGACTTAGAGTTCCTCCAGCAGTTTGTGTGTTGCTCTAGATTTTCAGCATCTGCAGAGTCTCTTGTGTTAGATTAGGTTAGTCATAGTAGTCATAGTCATAGCCATACTTCATTGATCCCGAGGGAAATCGGTTACTTAGTCATGTACCACATGTTAAATGATATAATGCTTCAATTGGTATTAATAGTTCAGGACTAGAAATTAGTCTAAACCTGTTTCTGAATTTGAAATAGACACAATTTAAGCTGGAAGTCTAATGGGGGGAATTGGGAATTGGAGAGGTGCTATTGCTATCCAGTCACAGAAAGCTGGGAATAAGGCTTCTATGTCCCTCTAATACATTCTAAAATGTATCTGGTTTTACTTTCCACGGAGTGGAGTAAATATCATATCCCCTCAGTGACCCACCCGATTTCTGAAATACATCATCAATATGAGAAACACAACAGGATTGGTTGTGATTTGGTGCTAAATGCAAAACAGAGGACAATGCCATAACGAACAACACACCAGCAACTAACAGTTCACAAGACAAGAGTGCAAACTGCCATGAGCAATCAACAATTAGCAGAATGGTCATGTGTGCAAATGCCATTAATTAAACTTAATAAATGTGCACACATGAACAGACTCAATAATTATCAACAGAACAAGGAGAGCAGGGACAGTTAGGGCATGGGGTTTGTTGAGAAACTGGGTAGCTGCAGGAAAGAAGCTTTGGAGACCAGCGTTAGACCAGTCTTCAGTACAGTCATCCTCTATGGCAATTTAAGGCAGCCTCCTGTATATCATCCAAGACAAATCTGGTCATGTACTTCCAATGTCCTTCAGACACACACACTGTCTTGAAATATTAACATATTGTGTGGTGAGGCATAACACCTAATACACACTGATAACATTTCTAGCCCATCATTACTCTAGAATGATGCATTTTTCTCCATTGGTCAGTATGTTTTAAAAATGAACTACTCAAAATTAATTACACCCTATAACATATTTTTATCTCAAAAGACCAACTATATTCCTATCTGTGGAAGCAGGATGACATGCTTTTAGGAAGAATGCCATGTACAAAATTAATACATATATCTTTATAAAAACACCGTCACAATGAAAGACCATGAAGCAGCCTGTAAAACAAAATTTGAAACTGAAAACAATATAATGTCATACTGTTGGATCCAGGTGAAACCATTTGTCATGGGGAATTCTGAAATGAATTTGATATCATACTTAATTGTATTAAGATAAAAGTTCTCCCTTTGCACAATGGTTCTCTCAAGTGGTGCTATGTATTAGTTTGGAGAAAATTAGAAGTCAAACCTTTGAACCTTCATTTGATTTTGAGAAAAAATGGGGCTCATTTGCTCGTTATTATCATTTGAGCTAATTGATAAATTTTTTCCATCATGTAATTGTAAATTCTTTAGTATATTTTCTTTTCTTGCTGGTGGTTTGATGTTTATTTTTAGAAGCTTTTTGTATGACGCATGGCTCCGGGGTTGTACACCTAATGAGTTCTTTTTGTTTTGCACTTTTTCTGCTTAGTAGGTTTTTTTTGTTATCACAAATGTTTTTTCAATCTTTAAGATGATGTCCTTTTTGAGACATTTTAAGTGTTGTTACTTCAATGTACTCATGTTATTTCTTTTGTATAATATAATAATAAAAAGATTTGAAAAGAAAGAAATTCTCCCTTTGAAACAAATAAGATGTATAAAAGGTAGAAAGGGTTCCAATTGATTAAAGAACTTTTTAAAATAGGGACTGAAGCAGTTATTTTAATGCAAAAAATACAACCTTGCAGATGTACAAACATGCACTGCCATAATATAACGATTGATTTTTTTTTGAAATTCAGTAATACAACCCATTCATAAGGTTCATAAATAGAAATACATGAGGCTGTCATCAAAAGCTGTAGTGTTCAAAAACATTTTCACTTAATAAGGCATTGCCCTGATAATAATTACACATGTTGCACATTTTACAGAGGCTGTCGGCATTGTTAGTTGATTTGCATTCTCCTCTACTGAGATATCATTGAAAAATTCATTACAGAACCTATGAAGTATATGGAAACAATTAAACTGCTGAAGGATTTTATTTAAAGCATATGTACCCAGTAAACTACAGTATACAGGGTAAAAGCAGCAGAAAATTGAAGAGTAAATTCCATCCTACATGTATACTACTTAGTACTGTTTTCTTTTATTTTCATCTGTTTTGTTTCGTTGACTTTCCTCCTTTATGCTTATGGTGCACACATCTCTCAGTTTTGCCTCTAATTCCTTCCACTGTCTTTGTTCAAGTGTTTAATCGTCATTCTCTTTACTGCATCTCATTGTGTTTGTGCCTCAGGTCCCTGTCTCTCACGTTGTAATAGCAATGATCATTATTAGAAAGTAGTTGTAGCTTTCATCTAAATGGTTTCCTTTATATTTAACTTTGATTGGTCGTATTAATGCAGTTAAGATGTTTTTTTCTGCCAAAATTTCTATATATATTTCAGACATTACCGATTTTTGTTCCAAAATCTTTTTTTGATAAAGTTGACTCAAAAATTTCTTCATTTATTTGGCAAAATAAAAACCCGAGACTGGGTAAAATACATTTACAGAAAGCTAAGAGAGATGGAGGTTTAGCATTACCTAACTTTAGATTCTATTATTGGGCAATTAATATTCGACATATGAAATTTTGGTTACTTGACCAGGATATACTATCCATTCCTAAATGGGTAGCATTGGAATTACAATTTGTTCAGGGCTATACACTTGGCTCTATTTTAGGTTCCTCTCTTCCTTTTGATTTGAAACGCTTCAAACAGGTATCTAATCCGATAGTTAAATATACCTTACGTATCTGGTTTCAATTCAGAAAATTTTTTGATCTTAACCAATTTGGGCTAGCGATTCCTATTTTGGGTAACATTTTTTTCCTCCCTCTTTTACGGATTGTGCTTTTCAAATTTGGAAGACTAGGTGTATTTCAGTTTTCGGATTTATTTTTAGATGGTTCCCTTATGTCTCTTGAACAATTATCTAATAAATATAATTTATCAAGAATACATTTTTTTAGATATCTACAAGTTAGAAATTTCCTAAGTACTATACTTTCTTCTTTTCCAATGCTTCCTCCTACATACATTTTAGATACTATAATTAACCTTAATCCATGTCAGAAAGGTACATTGGCTATGATTTATAATATTATTATGAAACTTAGGAAAGCTCCATTTGATAAGATTAGGGTAGATTGGGAACAGGAATTGGGGTCTATCATTTCCGTGGATGATTGGGGGCAGATTTTACAATTAGTCAATACTTCCTCTATCTATGCTAAACATTCCCTAATTCAATTTAAAGTTGTTCATAGAGCACATATGTCCAAAGGTAAATTAGCTCGCTTTTATTCTCATATTAATCCTTTTTGTGATCGATGTCCGGGGCAGATAGCCTCTTTAACTCATATGTTTTGGTCTTGTCCTACTCTGGAAACTTTTTGGAGAGACATTTTTGATATTATCTCAAAGGTATTGAATATAGGTATCTCTCCTCATCCTATTACTGCTATCTTTGGACTACCTAAAATTTCTAGTAATCTTTCGCCTTCAGCCCGTAGAATGATTGCATTTCTTACTTTAATGGTGAAAAGATGTATCTTACAACATTGGAAAGAGCTTAATGCTCCAACTACCTTTTTTTGGTTTTCTCACGATATTATGCTTGAATTTGGAGAAAATTAGAAGCAATCTTTATGATTCCTCACTTAAATTTGAACAGACCTGGAGATCTTT
This sequence comes from Mobula birostris, assembly GCF_030028105.1. NCBI lineage: Eukaryota > Metazoa > Chordata > Chondrichthyes > Myliobatiformes > Myliobatidae > Mobula > Mobula birostris. The sequence continues at coordinate 206,456,344 of NC_092371.1, read as the reverse complement.
TATTCAATATTTTCATTTAATTTTAATTTTTTTTCTTCTCTTTTTTGCTTCATATTTATATACCCTTCTTGTTTTTTCCTTTTCTCTATAGATATATATATATATATATATATATATATAAAAAATAGTATACTATTATGTTACCTTAGTATGTTATGTTAAACAATGATACATTGTATCACTTTTTTCTGTATTAATATCCTGTAATTTTATTATATTCTAACAGTGTATTAGTGCCTATATGGCTTACCTTTTTTGTATACTTATTTAATAAAAAGATTTAAAAAGAAAGAAAGTAGTTGTAACGTACTGAGAATCAGAATCAAGTTTAATATCACTGCCATATGTCATGAAAATTGTTGTTGCTTTGTGGCAGCAGTGCACTGCAATACATAATAACAAAACATTTTAATTACAATAAGTATATACTGTATGTAAAAAAAAAGGTTAAGTGAGTAGTGTAAAGAAGGAGCAAAAGAAATAGTGAGGTAGTGTCCATGGGTTCATTGTAGATTCAGAAGTCTGAAGGTGGAGGGGAAGAAGCTGTGGCTGAAATGCTGAGTGTGTGTCATCAGACTCCTGTATCTTCTTGAGACCATCAATCAGAAGAGGCATGTCCTGCATGATGCGGGTCCTAAGTGATGGATGCTGTCTTTTTGAGGCATCGCCTTTTGAAGGTGACCTTGGTGCTGAAGAGGCCCTTGATGGAGCTGAGTTTACAATTTCCTGCAACATTTTCCTATCCTGTGAAGTGGCCCCTCCATACTAGGTGGTGAAGCAGCCAGTTAGAATACCATTCACAGTCTCTTCAAACTCCTAATGAAATGTAGCCACTGTCATGTCTTATTTGTAATTGCATTCAGTATGTTGGGCCCAGGATGGATCTTCAGAAATGTCGATATGCCCAAACTTTCCACTGCTCATGCCTTGGTGAGGACTGCAATGTGGTCCCTCAACTTCCCCTTCCTGAAGTCCACAAAGAATTCCTTGGTCTTATTGATGTTGAGTGCAAGGTTGAAACATCACTCAACCAGCTTCTCTATGTATCCCACATTGATACGTCTCCTGGTCACTATCTGGAACTCCGCCAACAATAGTTGTGTCATCGGCCAGTTTATAGTTGGCTTTTGAGCTGTGCCTGACCACATAGTCGTGGGTGTAGAGAGAGTAGAGTAGTAGGCTTAGCATGCATCGTTGAGGGGCTCTAGTGTTGATTGTCAGTGAAAATCCTTACTGACTGTGGTCTCTCTGTGATTAAGTCAAGGATCCAGTAGCAGAGGGAGGTACAGAAGTCCAGGATTTGGAGCTTAAAACTGAGGATATGATTGTGTTGAACACTGAACCAAAATCAATAAACAACAGGCTTACACAGGTTTTGCTATTGTCCAGGTGATCCTGGGCTGAGTGGAGAGCCAGTGAGACTACACCCACTATCGACCTATTGCAACAAATGGCAAATCGCTGCAGGTTCAGGTCCTTGCTTAAGCAGGGGTTGATTCTGGCCAGGACCAACCTCTCAAAGCACTTCATCACAGTAGAGGTGAGTGCAAGTGGACCCAGTCATTGAGTCCAATCACCCTGCTCTTCTTGGGTACTAGTACGACTTTCAGCCTTTTGAAGCAGCTGGAAGCTTCTGAGGTTGAAGATGTCTTTTAACACTTCCACCAGCTTGTTGATATGGGTTTCCAGTGCCCATCGAGTTACACCATCAGATCCTGACACCTTGTGGGAGTTCACCCTCTTGAAAAGTGTTCTGACGTCGACCTCCAAGACAGAGATCACAGGGTCAACAAATGTTGCATGGATTCGCACAGGTGTAGTTTTATTTCCCACTCAAAGAATGCAGAAAAAGCATTGAGGTCATCTGTGAGTGAAGCATCACAGCCACTCATGATGTTAGGTTTCACTTTGTAGGAAGTAATGGCCTGAGAACCCTGCCAGAGCTGATGTGCATCCAATTCTGTCTCTAACTTCAAGTAGAATTGTCTAATCACTCTTAACTTAGTCTTCTGTAGGTTGTACCTGGAAGTATTGCATAGACTCGTAGTCTGCTGAGCCCTCCCAGACAATAGATCTCCTGGTTCATTCATAGCCTTTGGTTTGAATAGGTCCTGTATGTTTTCAAAGACACACACTCATTCACACAGATCTTGAATTTGTTAACAACAGTGGCATATTCATTCAGGTTCAAAAATGAAACCCTGAATGCTGTCCAGTCCACCAACTCAAAGCAGTCTCATAAACACTCTGCTGCCTCCCTTGATAGTACCTTCTTGGTCCTCACCACAGGTGTCAGAGCAGAGTGCATTGATACTGTGCCATATAAAGATGAATTAATATGTCAGTATGAGCTTTAGGATATTAACTCAGTCAGCTGAAGAACCACTGTATTCAGTTTCACTGTCCCTCAGGTGGAGAGGAGGAAACACTCTCCTGGTCTTCCTATTCATAACCTTGTCAGAGATTGAAATGACATTTCTCCAATGGGATGAAAGGATCATAAAACCACAAGAGATAGAAGCAGGATTAAACCATTCAGCCCATCGACTCTACACCGACATTTCTTCATGGCTGATCCATTTTCCCTCTCAACCCCATACTCCTGCCTTCTCCCCATAACCTTTTGCACCCTGACTAATCAAGAAACTATCAACTTCCACCTTAAATACTCCTAATAACCTGGCCTCTACAGCTGCCTGAGGCAAGGAATTCCACAGATTCACTGCCCTCTGGCTAAAGAAATTCCTCCTCATCTCGAAATGGACTGCCCTTTATTCTGAGGCTGTGTCCTCTAGTATTAGACCTCACCACTATAGGAAACATCTTCTCCACTTACACTCTTTTGAGATCTTCAACATTCGATAGGTTTCAATGAGATCCCCCTCATTCTTCTAAATTCCAGCATGTACAGGAACAGAGCCATCAAACTCTCCACATATGATAACCCTTTCATTCCAAGAATCATTCTCGTGAACCTCCTCTGAACCCTCTCCAATGTCAGCACATCCTTTCTTAGTTAAGCAGCCCAAAACTGCTCTCAATACTCCATGTAAGGCCTCACCAGTACCTTATAAAGCCTCAGTGTTACATCCTTGCTTTTATATTCTAGTCCTCTCGAAATGAATGCTAACATTGCATTTACCTTCCTCACTACCAGCTCAAACTCTAAGTTAACTTTTAAGGAATTCTGCACATGGACTCCCAAGTCCATTTGTACATGGACTTTTGAATTTTCCGCCTATTTAGAAAACAGTCTATACTTTTGTTCCTTCTACCAAAGTGTGTGACCATACACTTCCTGACATTATTCTAACTGCTACTTCTTTGTCCATTCTCCTAATCTGTCAAAGTTCTTCTGTGGCCTCTCTGCTTGTTCAACACTATCAGCCCCTCCACCTGTCTTTGTATTGCCTACAAACTTGGACACAAAGCCATCCATTTTTTTTTTTTATCCAAATCATTGACATATAACGTAACAGAAGCAGTCCCAACAACAACCACTGCAGAACACCACTCATCAGCAGCCAACCAGAAAAGACTTCTTTTATTCTCACTCCTTGCTTCCAGCCAATCAGCCAATCTTCTATACATGTTGGTATCTTTTCTGTAGTACCACAGTCCCTTATCTTGTTCAGCACCTTGTCAAAGGCCACCTGAAAATCGAACTACACACAGACTGATTCTCCTTTGTCTACCTTCCCTGTTATATCCTCAAAGAATTCCAACAGATTTGTCAGGCAAGTTTTTCCCTTCAGGAAACCATGCTGACTTCGGCCTATTTTATCAGGTGCCTCCAAGTACCCTGAAACCACACCCTTAACAATCGACTCCAAGATCTTCCCAATCACTGAGATCAGGCTAACTGGCTTATAATTTCCTTTCCTCCCTCCCTCCCTTCTTCATGAGTAGAGAAGCATTTGTAATTTTCCAGTCCTCTGGAACCATGCCAAAATCTAGTGATTGTTGAAAGATCATTACTAATGCCTCCACAATCTTCCCAACACCTCTTTCAAAGCCCTGGGGTGTAGTCCATTTGGTCAGGGTCAGTTACAGTATTTACCTTCAGACCTTTCAGCTTCCTAAGCACCTTCTCCCTAGTAATCACAATTGCATTTACTTCTGCACTCTGACATTCCTAATTGACCGACATATTGCTAGTGCCTTTTACAGTGGAGACTGTTCCAAAATACTTATTAATTTCATCTGCCATTTCCTTGCCCCCATTACTACCTCTCCAGTGTCATTTCCCAGCCGTCTTCTATTTACTCCCATCTCTCTTTTACTCTTTATATATAGTATCTGGAAAAAGCTTTTGGTATCCTCTTTGATATTATTGGGTAGCTTACCTTCATATTTCATCTTTTCTCTTTATGGCTTTTTAGTTGCCTTCTGTTGGTTTTTAAAAGCTTCCCAATCCTCCAATTTCCACTAATCTTTGTTCTATTATACGCTAGCAACACACATAACAGTTGCGGGTGAATGCAGCAGGCCAGGTAGTATCTATTGGAAGAGGTACGGTCAACATTTCAGGCCGAAACCCTTCGTCAGGACTAATTGAAAGAAGAGCTAGTAAGATATTTGATATTGTTGGCTTTGTGGAACAATCTATGTTATTCTAGACCTAACCAGTCCCCTCTACCAGCACTCTGCTCCGTCTAGCGGAATTAGTCCTTACTCTCAATAATTTTTCCTTTGGCTCCTCCCGCTTCCTCCAAACTAAAGGTGTAGCTATGGGCACCCATATGGGTCCTAGCTATGCCTGCCTTTTTGTTGGCTTTGTGGAACAATCTATGTTCCAAACCTTTTCTGGTATCTGTCCCCCACTTTTCCTTCATTACATCGACGACTGCATTGGCGCTGCTTCCTGCACGCATGCTAAGCTTGTTGACTTCATTAACTTTGCCTCCAACTTTCACCCTGCCCTCAAGTTTACCTGGTCCATTTCTGACACCTCCCTCCCCTTTCTAGATCTTTTTGTCCCTACCTCTGGAGACAGCTTGTCTACTGATGTCTACTATAAGCCTACTGACTCTCACAGCTATCTGGACTATTCCTCTTCTCACCCTGTCTCTTGCAAAAATGCCACCCCCTTCTCGCAATTCCTCCGTCTCTGCCGCATCTGCTCTCAGGATAAGGCTTTTCATTCCAGGATGAGGGAGAAGTCCTTTTTTTAAAGAAAGGGGCTTCCCTTCCTCCACCATCAACTCTGCTCTCAAACGCATCTCCCCCATTTTTAGCACATCTGCCCTCACTCCATCCTCCTGCCACCCCACTAGGAATAGAGTTCCCCTTGTCCTCACCTACCACCCCACCAGCCTCCGGGTCCAACATGTTATTCTCCGTAACTTCAGCCACCTCCAACGGGATCCCACCACTAAGCTCCCTACGAGACTCCCTTGTCCATTCGTTTTCCCCCCCCCCCCCATCCCTCCCCACTGATCTCCCACCTGGCACTTATCCTTGTAAGTGGACCAAGTGCTACATGTGCCCTTACACTTCCTCCTTCACCACCATTCAGTGTCCCAGACAGTCCTTCCAGGTGAGGCTGGGGTGATATACTGCGTCCGGTGCTCCCGATGTGGCCTTCTATATATTGGCGAGACCCGACGCAGACTTGGAGATCGTTTCGCTGAACACCTACGGCTGTCTGCCAGAGAAAGCAAGATCTCCCAGTACCCACACATTTTAATTCCATGTTCCATTCCCATTCTGATATGTCTATCCATGGCCTCCCTTACCGTAAAGAAGAAGCCACACTCAGGTTGGAGGAACAACACCTTATATTCCGTTAGGGTAGCCTCCAACCTGATGGCATGAACATTAACTTCTCAAACTTCTGCTAATGCCCCACCTCCCCCCATACCCCATCTGTTATTTATTTATATACACACATTCTTTTTCTCTCTCTCCTTTTTCTCCCTCTGTCCCTCTCACTATTCCCCTTGCCCATCCTCTGGGTTCTTCCCCCCCTCCCCCTTTTCTTTCTCCCTGGGCCTCCTGTCCCATGATCCTCTCATATCCCTTTTGCCTATCAACTGTCCAGCTCTTGGCTCCATCCCTTCCTTACCTGTCATCCCCTATCATTTCGGATCTCTTCCTCCTCCCCCTCCCACTTTCAAATCTCTTACTAGCTCTTCTTTCAGTTAGTCCTGACGAAGGATCTCGGCCTGAAATGTCGACTGTAGCCCTTCCAATAGTTGCTGCCTGGCCTGCTGTGTTCACCAGCAACTTTTATGTGTGTGGCTTGAAATTCCAGCATCTGCAGATTTCCTCATGTTTGCGTCTATAATATGCCCTCTCTTTAGCTTTTATGTTGTTTTTGACTTCTCTTGTCAGTCACGGTTGTGTCATCCTGCCTTTAGAAACTCCAGCCGGTGCTGTTCTCCATCATCCCTGCTGGTGTCCCCTTCCCAGCAACAATGGAAAGCTCCTCCTTCATACCTCTATAATTCCCTTTACTCCACTGTGATACTGATACATCAGACTTTAGCTTCTTGCTCTCAAATTGCAGAGTGAAATCTATCATGTTATGAACTATACTTGCTAAGGGTTCTGTACCTTAAGCTCCACAATCAAATCCAGTTCATTACATAATACCCAATCCAGAATAGCATTTCCCCTCGTGGGTCCAACCACAATCTACTCTTTTTTTAAAAAAAAAACATCCCAAAGGCATTCTACAAATTTTCTCTTGGGATCCAGAAACAACCTGACTTTCCCAAACTACCTACATATTGAAGTCCTCCCATGACTATCATAACATTGACCTTTTGACATGTGTTTTCTATCCCGCATTGTAATTTGTAGCCCACATCCTACCGTTCGGAGGTCCATAGGCTGCTCCCATCAGGATCTTTTTTACCCTTGTGGATGCTTAACTCTACTCACAAGGATCTTTCAGCCACTACTCAGTGATGCCCAAATGCCGTACCTGCCAATCTCTAACTGAGCTACAAGATCATCCACCTTATTCCTTATAGTATGTTCATTCAAATATAACACATTCATTTACCATCTTTTTCAAGCTTGCCTACATGTTATACTGCAACTCATCCCACTGACTGCAATTTTACCCTGTCAGCTCCCTGTCCTTCCTCACAGTCTCACTGCACACTGCATTGACTTGTATACCAACTGCCCCATCCTCAGCCCTATCACTCTGGTTTCTATCCCTTTGCCAATTTAGTTTAAACCCTCTCCAAAAGTAAGGATATAACATTTTCCTCTTGATTTTCATGCAGATTAAAAGCATGTGGAAAAAACCCATAACAGCACATTTAGAGTACTGCCAGATTTCAGAGGAAGAGTGTTTTTCCCCACTCCTGCTGAGTTGATGCTTTCTATGTGGCAGCAAAGTCTGACAGTCACCCCACTAATTCCAGTGAATTTGACAGCAGTCAGTTTTTTTTTTAAGTATTTTTCTCTGATTCCTTCCTATGCTGCACCATGAAGGGGAACGGGAGATCTTCTGTTGGAACATGCACAGCATGAAAGACGAAGAAGAAGAAAGCCATTAACTCTGAGTGGAGTCATCGGGATGCTGTCATGATGGCGTTTTTTTAGCAGGCTTTCTTATTCTTACGAGACCAAGTTGCTAGCTCGACACTCACCCAGCACGGATGGAAAGCGTGCAAGGGAGCCGGCTGGATTCGAACTCAGGAGCCTTCTCTCCGAAGTCTGGCATTGATGCCACTACACCACCAGCTGGCTAGCATGAAAGACCACAGCATGATTTTTGTCAAATTGTGTGCTTCATCTGTTTTGAGTGATGGCATCTACTGGGAATGGGAGGAGGAATTAACATCTGACATCTTTTCCTTGCATCACACTTGCTGAATGGCACTAGAATGTTGGTGTCTCTTACATCCAGTAGTGCTAAGACTTTAATGATGGGAAAAAAAATCATTCTATTCTGTCATTATTGACTCGCTAGTTCATAGCATGTTTTGGGTGCTACTTCCAGACACATTATAGTGTAATAGAATACTCCATAACACAAGACCTTGAGCCTTTGTCCACTTTATCTCATTCACCTGTCCATTCTTTACTTTTCAATGCATATGCTATCTCTCAGGAAATTATTCGTAAAGTCTGTTGGCACAATGTATAAAAATAAATTTACGTATTACCATAAAAAGAACAGTTGGATTGGACTCCATAGCTCAGGTCAGAACTGATCATTAATAGTTGTGATATGGAAGCATCAATGCCCAAGAATGGAAATGCATACATAAAGTAATGGATACAGCTCAGTCCATCACAGGAAAATCCTTCCCATCAATGTGAACATCTATGCGGAGCGCTGCGAGAAGAAAGCAGCATCCATCATCAAGGATCCATCCAGGCTAAGCTCTTTTCTCACCGCTGCCACTGAAAAGGACGTACAGGCCCCACACCACCAAGTTCAGGAATGGTTATGACCCTTCAACCTGAAAGAGCATGGAGAAATTCACTCTTATCAACACTGATCTGATAGGATAATCTATAGACTCACTTTCAAGATCTCTACAAATCATGTTCCACGCATTATTTATTTATTCATCATTATTTTATTTTCATCTTTCTCTCAGCTCAAGCTGGTAAAACCTGAAATACCATCATTTTTCAATTACTAGGAACATTTGGAGTATTCTAGCGGTGTTTAGTATTGTGGCTTTTTAGAGATTTACATAAATATTGCATTGTAGGCATAATTGTATAATGCTATTGTTTAGTAACTTTGGGATAATATCAGTTGCAGATATTACTATTAGGACAATGTATACCTTGTTCACATTCCTTCATCTTTCAATTTCCTCTTTTAATTCAACATATTTCTGGTGTTCTTCTGTGTGTAATGTGTATTTGGAATGGCTATATCTATTAAGTAAGTTGCTCTTGCTTGTTTGACCTGTATCTAGATGCTTGTGAAGTATTGACTCATCTGTAACAAAAGATCGGCCGTAATGTAATTTGTGGGACTCTGACTTGAGAAGTGGATCAGGCATCATTACAAAGGGATAAGCATCCTTTATCTAAGATTAAACAGGATTGGGAAAAGGAACTTAATTTGACTTTTATGACGGAGGATTGGATCCGGATTTTGAAGTTGGTTAACTCTTCTTCAATTTGTGCTAGCCACACATTGATTCAATTTTGAATTGTACATCATTATCATGTGACAAAGGAGAGACTTTCTAAAATCATTTCTAATGTTGATAGTCATTGTGATAGATGTAAAACTGAGATAGCTACACTGACACATATGTTTTGGTCTTGTTCTATATTGGAACAGTTCTGGAAGTTGTTTTTTTTTCAACAATTTCTAAAGCACTTAAGATTAATCTACAACCTAATAAATTAACTGTGCTTTTTGGAATAATTCCTCAATATATTCATGGTATTTCTGTGTCTGACCAACATGTTATTGCATTTGTTACATTGATAACTAGGAGGGCCATTTTGGAGTGGAAGGATACATCAGCTCCCACTTTGTCACAATGGTTCTCTCAAGTGATGCTATGTCTTAGTTTGGAGAAAATCAGAAGTCGAACCTTTGAAACTTTATTTGATTTTGAGAAAAGATGGGGCTCATTTGCTGGTTATTATCATTTGAGCTAATTGATATAATTTTTCCGCCATCTAATTGTAAACTTTTTAGTATATTTTCCTTTCTTGCTGGCGGTTTGATGTTTTAGTTTTAGAAGCTTTTTATATGACGTATGACTCTGGGGTTGTACACCTAATGGGTTTTTTTCCCTCACTTCTCTGCTTAGCAGGTTTTTTTTCCTGTTATCACAATTTTTTTTTCAATCTTTAAGATGATGTCTTTTTTGAGACATTTTAAGTGTTGTTACTTCAATGTACTCATGTTATTTTTTTGTATAATATAATAAAAAGATTTGAAAAGAAAGAAAAGTGGATCAGGCTTATATTTATAGTAAGATATGATTTCTTTTATGAGTTTGTACTTTAAAGTAAGATTTTGATGAATGATGTTTGTCACTTAATTCTGACTGTGTAAGTAATCAGATTGAGTTAAACCGCTGAAGCAGCCTATAATGTGCTGGATTGTTTCTGGTTTCGCTTGGTGTTTTCCAAATCTATCATCTTGAATTTGTTAGTCGTTTATTATGTATTTTTGATATTTTTTGTGTTAACTGCCTGCTCCTGTATTGTTAAAAGTAACCCTTCTGTTTCTGGGAAGAAGTCTCCAGGTGTTCGATGCTTCCTTGTCAACATCTAGTCTGCTCAAATCATGGGGATGTCTTCCGTGGTGAGTCATGTTCTTCCCATTGGTTAACTTTTACTTCATTCGATAAGTTCTTAATTTTTCTGGGTTTTGCTCTCACTTAAGTTTAAATTTTGCTGTCCTTATCAAAATTGAATATGCTCCTGTGGAGTGCTGAATCCTGCTTTCATTGATGAAACTATATCCTTTGAAGTTTTATCTGATTTTTGTGTATATTTTTAACGCCTGTTATTTATCGTCCCCCTTCTGTCCTGAGTAGTGTTAATCTATTATTATTGTTATTTTTCTCAGTAAAATATGAGCTATAGGCATATCATAGTCAAGTACTCTTATTTCTCAATGGCTAGGAACTTCTGGACTCTTCTAGTTGTGTTTAGTATTGTGGATCTCTGAAGATTTACATACATAGATATTACTGTGTAGACCTAATTGTTAAACACTGTTCTGTAGTGCCTTTGTGATGGTACCTGTCGTAGACACAGTATTACTATCAGGACAATGTATAATCTGTTCATGTTCCAAAGTCTTTCAATTTCGTTTTTTAATTCAACATATTTCTGGTGTTTTTCACTTACTGATTTCTGTAAGTTATATGTGTTTGGAATGGCTATACCTATTAAGACCATAAGGCATAGAAGCAGAATTAGGCCATTTGGTCCATTGAATCTGCTCTGCCATTAAATCATGGCTGATCTTTTCTTCACCTCCTCAGCTCCACTCCCTGATCTTCTCCCCATTACCTTTTATGCTGTGGCCAATCAAGAACCATCAATTGCTGTCTTGATTACATCCAACAACCTGGCTTCCACAGCTGCCTGTGGTAATAAATTCCACAAATTCACCACCCTCTGGCTAAAGAAATTTCTCTGCATTTCTGCTTTATATGGATGCCCCTCCATCCTGAGGCTGTGCCTTCTTGTCCTAGATTCCCCCACCATGGGAAACATCCTTTCCGCATCTACTCTATCTAGGCCTTTTAACATTCAAAAGGTTTCAATGAGATTCCCTCCTCATCCTTATAAATTCTAGCCAGTACAGGGCCAGAGCCATCAAACATTCCTCGTATGATAACCCTCTCATTCCCAGTATCATCCTTGTGAACTTCCTCTGAACTTTCTCCAGTGCCAGCACATCTTTTCAGAGATAAGGAGCCCAAAACTGTTCACAATAATCAAGGTGAACATAGAACATAGAATAGTACAGCACATTACAGGCCCTTCAGCCCACAATGTTGTGCTGACCCTCAAACCCTGCCTCCCATATAAGCTCCCACCTTAAATTCCTCCATATACCTGTTTAGTAGTCTCTTAAACTTCACTAGTGTATCTACCTCCACCATTGACTCAGGCAGTGCATTCCACGCAGCAACCACTCTCTGAGTAAAAAACCTTCCTCTAATATCCCCTTGAACTTCCCACCCCTTACCTTAAAGCCATGTCCTCTTGTATTGAGCAGTGGTGCCCTGGGGAAGATGCGCTGGCTATCCACTCTATCTATTCCTCTTAATATCTTGTACATCTCTATCATATCCCCTGTCATCCTCCTTCTCTCCAAAGAGTAAAACCCTAGTTCCCTTAATCTCTGATCATGATCCATACTCTCTAAACCAGGCAGCATCCTGGTAAATCTCCTCTGTACCCTTTCCAATGCTTCCACATTCTTCCTATAGTGAGGCAACCAGAACTGGACACAGTACTCCAAGTGTGGCCTAACCAGACTTTTATAGAGCTGCATCATTACCTTGTGACTCTTAAACTCTATCCCTCGACTTATGAAGCCTCAGCCTTATAAAGCCTTATAAAGCCTTATTTGTTGTTTTTTATTTGCACAGTTTGTCTTTTTGCACATTATTTGTCAGTCAGTATTTGCTTTTATGTAGTTTTTCATTGATTCCATTGAATTTCTTTGTTCTACTGTGAATGCCCATGGGAAAATGATATGGTAGCATTTGATAATGAATTTGCTTTAACTTCATACCTTGGTTGGCAAAGTTTTTGCATGATATAGGTGAAGGGTAGGTGTGTGTTGTAAGAATCCATCTACTAACTTGAAAGATTGAAGAGATTCGCAGCTTATCGTGTAATACCGTGTTATAGTGAGTGGGGAATACATTGTAGAACCACAGGTATGGAACTCATAGGTACAAGCGTAAATAAGCAACTGGAAACAACTGGTAATGATACTGAATTACAGTTCGAAATTTGTTAGTGAGCAGGAAGCGTAACTGTGCATCTTGGTAGCTTGTTCTGAGGTCTATCCCCAGGTATGGAAATGGAAAGGTCAACAAGTGGAAGGAACGAATAGGAGATCAGGTGAAGGCAACGATGGATGGAAATTCGCACCATAGGTGATACAATATTTTCCATTTGGCTTCAATTATTTGATTAGTGGAGAGATGGAGAAGTTTAGGGCAAGGATCCAAGAACTTGGACTGGAGGAGGTAATGGAAATAGGAAAGGGAAATTGGAAAACGAGTATCAGAATTTTAAAATCAAGTGATCACTTTACTACAAGCCAATATAAGTCAGTGAGCTCAGGGGCACAGGCAATAACACAGAAGGGGGTAATCGTGGCAATTTATGCCTGTGCTGGCTTTTTGAAAGGGTTTCCCAATTTGCCAATGTTCTTTTCATTGCAAATTATAAATTTTTGTTTTGCACGTTTTCCAATTCCTTAAAGTTATTTTTAAGCTTGTTTCTTTCATCATTTCAAACACTGCACGGAAGTATATCTTATTGCAATTTCCATGTGATAATTTGGTCCATTATCTTAAATCTGCAGCCTACTGACAACAGAAACAATTTTTCCTTACTTATTTCATCAAATCTCTTGATAATTCTGAACATCTCCACTAAATGTTTAACCTTCTCAAATTCTCTTGCCTCTCATCCTTAATTATCACTACATTGAAAGGTCCATCAGAAAGAGAACTGGCAGCAGAAACATGAAGATTCCAAGGAATTTGTATGAACATTCCAAAAATATTTAATATATTTAAGTAATGGAGCAGAGTGAATATTTCTCTGAGCCATTTGGCTGCAGTAAAAATAACTGAATGTGCTAAATAATGTCAAAATAAAAATAGAAAGTGCTGGATATACTCAGCAGATCAGAAATATTTGTTGAGGGAAAGATAGTAAGCATTTCAAGATGATGCTCTAAAATGGCTGAAATTTGATTCTGCCAGAAGTATCAAAAGTTTTGACATCTTGGCAAAGAGAAATTTACAAGAGGATTGTATGAAGAACTTTAAATGTCAATGCAAAACATGCAGAAAGGGGCAATCTGTTTCAGACAGGATTAGTGGAATGAAAACTTCATAAAGATCCATAAATGCTACCTACCCCCAAAATACAAGTTTGTTTAAAATTTCTAGATTTTTTTTCACGCCTATTTTCTTGACAATTATCCAGTACGATGAGAAGAGAATTCTTACTCCTATTCTGCAAAGCATAAAATTGTTATGAAGCATGCAATAGCAAGTAATTTAAATATCTAGTGCCCAAGTGAAATTAAAAAGCTGACATCCCAAATGTTGGTGGATTTATTTATTTCTTTATTATACTGAACAGAAACATGCGTTTAAATAAACAACACACAGCAAAGATTCGTTTTGTCCTTGGTACACATATGTTTTTGAATAATTCCTGGGCAATGACATATCAAGTCTTCAGACTGTTAATATATTGGCTGATGGATCTGTCCGGGGAAATATTTTATAGTTAAATGATGTGTAAAACTAATTAATTGGGACTGACAACTGACAATGTTTGGAATTTAGACTAATTTTACAATTTTTCAGCAAATGGACTGATTAATGTTCATGCTTGTCATTTTTTGTGTGTGATATGTTACTGATATTGAGATATTCTTGTACTTTGGTGGAATTATTGAATACACTTTCTTCATTTGGTTTGACTGAAATAGTTTGGAGGTTTATCTTAATCATGCAGTAACATTTTTCAGCAAGCTGAGGTTGGTCTCTGCTCATTGTCAAGTTAATGAAACTTTCATTCAAGAGGACCTGTGTGATAAATTGTACAGTCACCAGACATCTTTAGAAACATTACAAGCTTCATAAATGGTGTTTGCTAGTTAAGTTATGGATGTTTCAATTTGCTTCAGAATAAATCTGTCTGCATTTTAATCTTTCACACTGTAATGCATAAGTCTTGCTTTCACCAGTTTTGTTTTAATAATGTAAACACGCATTTAAAACCTAGCAAATCTAACGAGGCCATGACAAAAGAATGAAGGGAATTGACAATTTAAGATTATTGAACAGGGCGACCTCAGAGGAAATAACTGAAACTTATTATTTGTTAACATAAAGTACTGCATTAAATCTTGGCCTTCCAACAGGTTGAGACCTGCGGGTTTGAGTTGAACGTATCATAGTAATTAAAGAATCAGTTCTCCTTGATCAACGGGTAACTTATTGAAGAACATTACACTAGAAAGTAATTAGCTCATCAAATCTCTGAACAATGGCAATAAATTTGATGTACATTTTTGTGCAGTTAACTTGCCTTTCATTTCCCCAATCTTTTCATTAGTTTTTGTCCCTATTAATTCAAAGAAATTACTTTAATTAGAATTGGAATTGGTTTATTGTCACATGTTCCAAGGTACAGTTAAAAGGTTGTCTTGCATACTGTTCATAGATCAATTTATTATGGTACACAGTAAACAACAAAATGCAGAATAAAGTGTAACAGCTACAGAGAAAGTTCTGTGCAAGTAGACAATATGGTACCAGATCATAACAGGAGAGATTGTTAAATCCAGAGTTCATCTTATCTTAGTAGGGAACCATTCAATAGTCTAATAATAACAGGATAATGATAGTCTATGAGCCTGGTAGTACTTGCTTTTAGGCTTTTGTGCTCAATGGGAGAAGGCAGTAGAGAGAATGTATGGGGTGGCTTGGCCCTTTGATTATGCTGGCTGCTTTACTGAGGCAGCAAGAAGTATAGGCAGAGTCCATGGAGGGAAGGCTGGTTTCTGTGAAACACTTTATGCAGTTTCTTGCCATTAAGGTCAGAACAGTTGCATTATTAAACTGTTCTGCATCAGGTAAGGTGCTTTCTATGATGCAGTGATTAAAAATTGGTGAGGGTCAGAGGTCTCATGCCAAAATTCTTTGGTCTCCTGAGGAAGTAGAGGTGTTGAAGAGCTTTTTAGGTGGTGGCACCTTTGTGGTTGGAGCAGGACAAGCTATTGATAATGTTCACTCTTAGCAGCTTGAAGCTATAAACTGGCACAATCTCAGCACATTGATGTAGACAGGGAGCACTGCCCCCTTCCCTAAGACCAATGACCAACTCTTTTCATTTGATGGCATTAAGGGAAAGAATGTTGACATAACACTGTTTTGCTAAACTCTCTGTCTCTCTCTCTCTCTCCTTCCTGTACTTCAAATAATCATTATTGAAATACAGCCACTATGGTAATATCATCTACAAAT
This sequence comes from Mobula birostris, assembly GCF_030028105.1. Taxonomy (NCBI): domain Eukaryota; kingdom Metazoa; phylum Chordata; class Chondrichthyes; order Myliobatiformes; family Myliobatidae; genus Mobula; species Mobula birostris. The sequence goes on along the minus strand of NC_092371.1, from coordinate 206,440,646 downwards.
TCAGAGACCGAGTTAGAGCAGAACCTGGCCATGCAGTCATGAGTGCATAGGGAGCAGAATCAGTCCTGAGGACTCAGCCTTGGGCAGCACCAGCGTTCAGGATATTCTTGGTGGAGGTGCTGTTTCCTTCAAAAAGTATATATTTATTATACAACCTTGAAATTCATCTCCTTACAGGCAGCCACCAAACAAAGAAATTGAAAATAATCCATTAAAAAAAGACCGAGAATCTCTCAATGCAAAGAGTGAACTGAGGTTTTACGAAAGACACAAAGCCAGACATGACCGCAGTGGAGCAGACCATAGCCTCAGATCATCATAGAGCCAAGTAAATGTCGCAGGACTGGCTCTTAATGCCTGTGGTCCGTGAGTCAGGAAGTCAAGGATCCATTTACAGAGGGGGCTTGTCAACTCCCAGATCATGGCGCTTGATGACATTTTCTTGGAATTATAGTACAGCAGGTGGAGCTGTAGGCAATAAGTAATAGTTTAATGTAGGTACCTTTCCTGTCCAGATCAGGGTTTCTCAACCAGGGTTCCACAAGCGGTCACTAGGGCTTCCACAAGAGATTGTGATCAAAACAAATAAGCATTGTTTTTTGACGCTAGCATTCCCCGTGGTGGCCAGTCACTGAGCAGCCCCATTAGCAATCTCATTAGAGGTGTGTCAGCCCAGTATTACAGTGGACAGTAGGACCACGTTTATTCTCAGATTTTGATGTGCGGTGGGGTCGGATGTTGATTATGGGTGAGTGTTGTGTTGCATGGAGGGGAGGATAATAGGCTGAGGAGCGTGAAGTGCGTTTTCCAACCATTGAATGGACTCACCCAACTTGGGCTGTGATGTCAGCCTCTTCCTCCCGATGAGATGTACTGACCTGCTGCTAGACAAGTACTGGATTTCTGTGAAAGAAGAGTGTCCTGCCATTCATAGGAAAGCAATGAATATTTTGCTGCAGTTTTCAACTTCTTACATGTGTGAGAAGCATTTTCTTGTTTAACAAGAATCAACAGCAAAGACAGAAATTGTCTCATTTCAGTTGAAGGTGAAATTTGTGTATACTTATCTCAAGTTTGACCCAGAGTAAAGTATTTGTGCAGCAAAAAACAAACACAGGTTTCACATGTTAGGCCCATATTTGAGTCTAATCATGTCACTTAGTAGGAACATGGTTTTGTTAAAGTCTTGTATAAAATTGCGTCTTAGGCTAAATTTTTATTCACATTGCTTTGGCTTATGGTTTTTAGTAACTTTACTATCCAACATTGTCAATAAATTTTCATGTTGTAAATAGCATTAATAAGATCAATTTACAGCCTTTATCTAAATTACATCTACCAAGCCTACCTTTAGAAAAATTAAATCCCATTTTGGCTTAAGCCAGTTGTTTAACAGAAATTAGGTTTTTAAAATTTATCAAAGAGAAAGAAACAGACTAATTTCAAGATCAGTAAGCTAAGCTTAACTACCTGTTTTTTCCAATAAATTTTGGCTAAAAAATTCATTCTTTACTAAAAAGAGCATCAACAATTATTTTTGGATTATTATATCTACAACTTAAGGATCACACTAGCGTACCACGAGCTGTAGATATACTAATTTTTACGCAGGGGTTCCCTGAGACCGGAAAATTATTTCAAGGGTTCTTCCAGGGTAAACAGATTGAGAAAGGCTGGTCTGGTTGCTCCAGAGATGAGTATAGTGCCAGAGTGATGGTATTTGCTATAGATCTGTTTCAGTAGTAGGTGAATTGCAGTGCGTCGAGGTTTTCTGGGAGGCTCGATTTGATGTGGTCCTTAATGTTTCATGATGGTGGATATCAAAGCCAATGGGAGGTAGTCATTGAGTATGATTTCCCCCTCAAGAAATCTCAAGATTTACTTACAGATTGTTTTGTCAGTAAGGAAGGGAAACGCAATGTTAGCAGTCATTTTAAGAGGACTGGAATGCAAAATAAAGGACGTACTGCTGAAGTTGGTCATGGCACTGGTCAGACTATATTTGAAGTACTGTGAGCAATTTTGGACCCTGTATCTAAGGAAAGATGTGCAAACCTTGGGAAAGGTCCGAAGGAAGATCACGAGAATAATCACTGGAATGAAAGGCTTAATGTGTGATACCACCAGAACTAAACTCAATGAAGTTCGGAGGCACGAGGAGAGGATCTCATTGAAACCTTTGAATATAGAAAGGCCTGAATAGAGAGGACGTGGTAAGCGTTAGTAGGAGAGTCAAAGATCCATGGGCACAACCTCACAATAAAGGGATGACCTTATAGAACTGAGATGAAGAGTAATTTCTTCCACCAAAGGGTGTGAACGTCTGTGATTCACTGTCACAAAGGGGTGTGGGGGCCATGTCACTGGGTCACTTAGACGAAGTTTAAGTATGCTGATGGCACCACTGTTGTGGGCTGAATTAAAGCTGCTGACAAATCAGCAGAGAAAAGGAGATTATTGCGAGATCAAGGCAGGAGAGACAGGAGGCTGGTAGGACTGGCTGAAGCTCTCCATCACATGATGCTACTAAGGCAGGAGGTCATGAGATTGAGTTGCCTGTATTCTATAATTCCAGTTTTGAAGACATTCACAGGTGATGATTTGTGTGCACACCCTAGGCAGACGTCTCCTACTTTGACTCAGCCCAGTGCTGACCTCTGTGCGAAGGGAGTGACTTACTGGCAGAGTTTTCCCCACAGACCTCAGTACAGGAAGAGGTGGCAACTACAGAGGAAGGGGATTCACCTTGTGTTGTTCTTCACAGACCAGGAGGGTGGGCCAACATGAAGAGCTGCAATCATTGGTTGCTGTCGCATTCAGGGCAATGGACAACAGCAGTACAGTCCCTCATCTGGTGGCTGGTTGAAGAACACCAGAGGAAACACATGGAGAGCTTTATAAGGAAGGCACTTCGCCCCTCTTGAGGTTTCTCCCTGAAGCCTCTAAACTTCTGGAGAGGGTGTGGTTTCCAATGTAGAGGACACTATTTGTTAGGATCTTCTGATGTTTTATAATTATCCTTTTGGACAGCATTGCCCACCTCAGTTTTGTGCACCATGACAGGGTCTCTAACAGGCTTCTCTGATTTAAGTGGTGCTGAGCTAGAGGTGGTCAGGATAAACCTGGGGTTGCTCCTGATCTTGGCTCCATCCCAGCTGAAACTAGAAAAGAAGGGAGGGAAGCTGTCTCCATTTTTCAGTTTGTATCTGGTTTCCTGTGACATCCATTCCTCTTGTAGATTAAAAGGGGATTTTCTCCAAGGTGGAACAAATTCCTCATGTAATGTCAAGGTAAGATAAGCCACGCAAGTAGCCTTCGCCCTTGGCTGCCCCCAACTCTAGTAGCAGGTCTCCTAACTCTCATAGACATTGGGGCTTCCTGCCAGAAATCTTGAAGCGCTCAAGTTTGGTGAAGAGAGCAGCCTCCATTGCCTCTGCAGACCTTTAGCACTCTTCTGGACTAAACTGATGGCAGCCCTGGTGTGTTTGCTGAGCAAGCAAGAAAATTAAGGTCAGTTCACATCAAACACCTCAGTGCTGCTCTCACTTTAGTTCTGCAATGCCTCTGAAGGTCATAACCTCAGCCCCAGTGAAGAACTCAATCTGCCGGTAAAATGGCTTGGACTCAAGTCTGCTAAGCAAGCAAGAAGATTAAGGTCAGTTAGTCATAGTCATACTTTATTGATCCCGGGGGAAATTGGTTTTTGTTACAGTTGCACCATAAATAATTAAATAGTAATAAAACCATAAATAGTTAAATAGTAATATGTAAATTATGCCAGGAAATAAGTCCAGAACCAGCCTATCGGCTCAGGGTGTCTGACCCTCCAAGGGAGGAGTTGTAAAGTTTGATGGCCACAGGCAGGAATGACTTCCTATGACGCTCTGTGTTGCATCTCAGTGGAATGAGTCTCTGGATGAATGTACTCCTGTGCCCAACCAGTACATTATGTAGTGGATGGGAGACATTGTCCAAGATGGCATGCAACTTGGACAGCTTTCTCTTTTCAGACACCACCGTCAGAGAGTCCAGTTCCATCCCCACAACATCACTGGCCTTACGAATGAGTTTGTTGATTCTATTGGTGTCTGCTACCCTCAGCCTGCTGCCCTGGCACACAACAGCAAACATGATCGCACTGGCCACCACAGACTCGTAGAACATCTTCAGCATCGTCCGGCAGATGTTAAAGGACTTCAGTCTCCTCAGGAAATAGAGATGGCTCTGACCCTTCTTGTAGACAGCTTCAATGTTCTTTGACCAGTCCAGTTTATTGTCAATTCGTATCCCCAGGTATTTGTAATCCTCCACCATATCCACACTGACCCCCTGGATGGAAACAGGGGTCACCGGTACCTTAGCTCTCCTCAGGTCTACCACCAGCTCCTTAGACTTTTTCACATTAAGCTGCAGATAATTCTACTCACACCATGTGACAAAATTTCCTATCGTAGCCCTGTACTCAGCCTGATCTCAGCCTCATCTTCACGTCAGACTTGGTCCAATCCAGTTTACCAGCAGATCAAGTTCTTCACTGGGATTGAGGTTGAGAACTTTCAGTGGTGTTGGAGAATGTGGACTTCCGAGCACTGTAATTTTTTGGCTTATCATTGAATTTAATGAGTCTGGCCATCAGCAGGTCAAGACTGACTAGGAATCTTGCAACAGCTGACACACCAGGAGATGCATATCAAAGATCAGTCTGCTTATGCTTCTGCACACCTACCAACAGACACTGAAGACAGCCAGCTAATCAAGACAGAAAGGGGTGCTCCGCGTCCACAGAATAACACCCTGCAATTCGATACCTTTTACCCAAACGGGACAGAACAGAAACCACCTCCCTCACATGCTCAAGCATAATTCAGGTGCTTTTGCTTCTTAGCCTCCTGGGGTGCCGTTTCTGCAATCGTGTACTTTCACCACAGGGCTTGCACTGGACAAATGAGGCGTCCTTCGTGGTGATTAGGGGGGATCTGCACATATAGTTATTCATGTTCTTTTCCTTCCTGCAGCTCCTGTACTGGTCCTCACCCACCTGACTGATTGTATGCCTGGAGCATCTGAAGCCACCTTGGCCCACAAATCTTCAATATTTTAAACTTCCAAATCTCCTTTTACAACTGAGTCCCTGAATTCAACACCACCACCCCCCACAAGCTCCTTATCCTTAGGAAATCAAGACAGAACAAGCTTGTATTCCATCACAAGTATATTCAGAGCCTAGGCTACAAAGTACACTGTTTCGAGTTCTGTAAACAGCTTTTTGCAGCAGCTGACTCTTGGAAAAGTGAATATGGTAACCAAAGACTTTAAAAGGCCACCAAGTGTCAATCAAATAACTTCCATGACCATGGCTATGAAGATGCATCAGCTTCAAAATCTAGCTAGCATTGAGAAATTGGCATCAGCATCAATCCCCGCAACCAAATGTAAATGCTTGAGGCTTGATAGTCATCACAGTGAACTGTCCAGTGATGCCTCAACCACTGCTCTGGCTTCAGCTGAGTCCATATAGGGTTCGAGAGATGAGAGTCAACTGTGCACTCCTTGCTTGACAAATTGAGTGTTCAGGTGTTTTTTCAAGGACAAAGGAGTGGACGAGATTTGATAGCTTTGAATTTCCAGACACCGCACTGTCCTTTGATTTCAATGAAACCAAATTTTAGAAGTGGGATTCAGTACACAATCCCTACTGCATTACGCCTTTAGAACATAAAACACAGTGTTGGCGTGTGACCAAGTGGTTAAGGCGTCAGTCTAGTGATCTGAAAGTCGCTAGTTCGAGACTCAGCTGAGGCAGCGTGTTGTATCCTTGACCAAGGCACTTAACCACACATTGCTCTGCGATGACACCGGTGCCAAGCTGTATTGGCCCTACTGCCCTTCTCTTGGACAAGATCGGTGGTGTGGAGAGGGGAGACTTGCAGCATGGGCAACTGCCGGTCTTCCATACAACCTTGCCCAGGCCTGCGCCCTGGAAACATTCTAAGGCGTAAATCCATGGTCTCACAAGACTAACAATGACTATTATTGCATAAAACACAAGATGGATTGCTACCCCATCCCATGATCTTAAACATGATAATAGCTAAGGCTGGAGGATTTGTATCAAGTGAAACAACTGCTGCTGTTGTACAAAATCAATAAGAGCTGTTGAAAAAGATATTCTTCACATGCATATTTCAGGCTGCAAATTTCCCAGATGATGAGATGTGATCTTAATATTTACACCAAAGGATCAATATAAAATTGTTTTGTCTCCTCTAATTTATCTGTAAAGTATCAATGTTATTTTAATGAGTATAAGTTCTCTGTTAAGCACTCCTTACTAAGGTCACTGATGTTTTAGCCATTGTTCCATTTAGTCTGCATGTTCTTTGGCTACTATTGTGCCACATGTTCAGACTCTACTACGGAAATTACAGAATATTAAAGCCTATGCACAATAGCCAACCTTAAAGAACACAGAGAATTCTGGCAAGGTTAATGGAAGTAGACTAGTATTTGTTTTGCATTAGTCTTCTAATATCCTAAAAATGCCTATTAATTACAGATTTGAAGGAGAAATAAGTTGGATATAATGCAAGTTGTGTCAATGCCTATGGAAAATAGATTATAAAGCAATCAATCAATCCACATATGATTAAAGGCAGATTGCATGATTTGTACGAATGTCACTATCATCATAAAATGTTTATTAAAAATTGCTTGCATGGCATTTTAATTCAGTATACAGTTCTTTAAATAAGTGTATTTTCAAAAACATTAACTTCGGTACTGAAGATTTACAACTTTAGTTTCAATGACGTGACTTAAAATGTAATTTCCAAGATTCCACAAAAATGCTGTAATGTATGTTTTATTCTTTCTTTTTTTAGAAAGCAGCTTTAATGTAATTTGTTTGACAGTTGCATTGGATATATATAAAACTGGGTTCAATGCAACAACATTAGTCAAAGCAATATATCTGATCAACACAGAAGATTACATACCAAATGGACAATACAACTTTTTTAATGGAAAACTAAATTACTGGTAAGCTTTGCAGGAAAACATGAATATAGTGGTTTTCCAGGAGCAACAGTTGTGCAGTGAAAGCTCTAAAGAATCCCTCCTGTATTTTCGTAACCTGCTCTGTTTAAGAGTCTTGGACTAGAAACATTTTGGCATATTAGATTCTGGGTCACTTTTTTAAAATCTTACTATAATATCAAACTTGGTCCAAAAGTGCAAGAATATTGTTTATTCAGCTTCCGGATTCACTATTTACCTTTCACCACCTAGTCTGTAATCAAGTGAGCTCCGGATCTGTCAGCTTTCTTTACAGTACTGAAGACTGTCTAGCCACGAGGTTGGTGCTGAGAGACCAGACTAATCTCACTTCTAGACCACTCACCCTTCTGTCTTTGAACTGCAATATTCCTTTGATTTTCTGATCAGCTCCTGAGGCCAGTAGAAGAATATTATCTAATAATAGAAACTAACCGGTGCTATCCCTGCAGAAGCTGGTATAATTCACATTCTCCAAATGTAAAATCGCAAAATTAATTTTGTTCATTGACAGAGAAGCTCCAGTCTGGCATTGAAGTAAAGACTGCATTCCCCATAGCCATTGTAATTTGACTACAGTGCAGTCAGCCCTCCTTAATTTGTAGAGAATGGAGTGATATGGACCATGCACAGGAACACGGGATTAGTTTAATTAAGCATTGTTGACTTAATTAGTTCAGAAGGGCCTTTTTATGTAATTCAGCAGTAGTTCAGCTATGTACCAATATTGCACCCAGACCTTGCAGCTGCTAACTCTATCATTGTTATTTCCTGTTTGTGCTTCAGGTGATTACCTGCACAAATGAGAAAATGACTGAAGTAGCACGTTGACTCAGGCCTAGGGGGCCGGCGTCGGGCACCATAACGGACTCTCCACTTCTCCCTCTCCCTCATCAGTGTGTTCAGTACATCTACCATGCCACTGTCTTCTAGGAGCGTGTTGACCATAGTCTTGGGAGGGCGCCCAGGGTTCATCCTCCCATGCTTGGGCTCCCATATGATGACTAGGCTGGCAGGTAACTCGGGGTGGCGTAGATAGTGCCCAGCTAGTTGCAGTCTTCTCGCCTCGATTTTAGTGGTGAGCATCGGTTCGTCGTCATAGAGCTCGACGTTCATCATGTGTTGTTGCTAACTCACTTCAGAGCCATCCGGAGCATTCGTGTACAGCAACCATTTAGAGACTTACGCATAGTCTTGGTGAGTGTCCACATCTCGCATCCGTACATGAGAATGGACTCTATGACTGCTATAAAAATCCTCTTTTTAAGCCCCCTGGTCAGGTTCGACTTCCAGATTTCCTCCATGTCATTCATAGCCCTCCATGACAGCGCCTTCCGTATCTTTATGTCCTTCTCCAAACTATTCATTCTTGACCCGAGGTACTTGCAGTCAAAGACTTTCTTGATGGTGTCATTCTTTACGGTCTTAAGCGTAACTTCGTCGCAGTTAAACGCCATGTACTCTGTCTTTTTAGTGTTTAGGTGAAGGCCAACTTTATTGCACTCAATTTCTACTTTTGTCAGTAGCTGTTGTCCTTCCTCCATCTGGTCAGAGAGCAAAATCATCTGCAAAATTGAGATCTGTGAACATAACTGGTCTGACCCTTTTGGTTCGTCCTGGTTTTATGGTAAAACCAAGCTTATCATGATCTTTGGTAGCTTGATGCAGAGCGTAATCAAGAACGATTATAAAGATGTAGGGTGCCAGAGTGTCGTCTTGCAGCACACCAGCTAGGAGCTCGAACACTGCTGTCTCTCCTTCTGGTGATACAACTTTCGCCATGGTTTTGGTATAGCTGGGCTCTATTGCTCTCAGTAGATGGTCTGGCACTCCATAAACTTTCAGGATCTTCAGCATTTTACCTCGGTGAATGGAGTCAAAAGCTTTGCGAAAATCGATGTAAGTAAGCACGGCTGGTAGGTTGTTCTTCTTGACTTCCTCGATGATTCTACGGAGAGCAAGTATTTGCATTACTGTTGTGCGCTTCTGCTGAAAACCATTCTGATTGAATCTTAGCTTAGGGTCAATGGTGATGTGAATCCTGTTCAAGATCATCCGATTGTATAGCTTTGCTAAGATGCAGGTCAAGCTGATACCGCGGTAGTTATCTGTCTTTGTGAGGGATCCAGACTTGGGGACTGGGATAATGTTTGAGAGTGACCACTGTTCTGGTTTGTCGCCTTTCATCAGTGCCGTATTACATATGTCCAGCAAGATGTCGTCCAGGTCGCAGTTCTTCAGGACATCTGGTGGTATCCCATCTGGTCCAGCGCTCCTGCCCTGCTTGAGTGCATATTTAGCCTTCTTCAGTTCCTCAATGGTGAATGGGCCGTCACTGATGTCGACTTGCGTTAGTATCGTGGGTATGTTCTCTTCTTCTTCTGTGATCGTTGGAGGGCTTCCCAGCAGGTTCTTAAAGTGGGTAAATCAAGTCAGGACATGGTCCTCTGCTGTTTTACCACTTATTTGAACTGATGGGACCTCTTCTGTCTACTGATCTCGTTGACTGGGTGCCATGCTTCTCCATGCTGCTGGTCTTCATTAGCAGCATCTACCTCTCTAATCCCCTCAGCTAGTTCCTCTTCCTTCAGTCAGTAGTAGGTGGCAAAGAGATTCTTTTTTGCTGTCTTGAACTTGTCTCTTAGCTCTTCTGTTTCACTCAAGTTCAGCATGACAAGCATTGACCACGCTTCTTGCGACGACATCAGGATGTTTCGAGATCCAGCTCTTCTTGATTTGCTTCACAATAGGCAAACTCTGTTGCATCTGTGTAGGCATCTATGAGCCATTGATAGCGGTCGGTGGCAATCTCTTCCTCCTCCCTTTCCAGTGGGCCGAAGCGATTTCTTACCTCCACTGTGTACTGGGCTTGAAGAATAGGTTGTGAGGAGAATGCCTTCCAGTCTACGTTCTCCTATGGCTTTCGGTTGCCGCAGGCTCAGTCTCACTTGCATTGACACTACTCTGTGGTCAGAACTGACCGAGTTGAAGGTACTGTAGGTTTCTGTGTTGATCACACAATTACGCCATTTTGTTCTTATGAGGATGTAATCGAGCTGTTTCCTGTTGATGGAGGCTCTGATTTCGTATGTCCACAGTTCACCAGCCCGCTTCTCAAATCGTGAGTTGGCGATAATGAGACTGTGTTCCTGGATGAAATCGACTAGATATTGTCCATTTCTGTTGGTAAAGTCTTGGTATGAGTATGGAACATCTTCCAGTCCGACCTGGGCATTGAGATCGCTGAGCACAGCCAGGAAGTTATGTGCTGCTATTGAAATGACAGCTTCGTGAAGCCTCCACCTCCTTCTCCTCGCTGCAGTTGTGCGGGGAGTAACAGATGATGACAGAGGTCGCCGGGTTTCCGTCGAATTCTGCAGTAAGGATTCTGTCACTGATTGAGACTACGCCCCTCAGTGCCTTGTTTGTCTTGCGACTCAACATCAGCCCTACTCCGCCTTGTGCTGACATCGTTGTCAGCTCTCTCCATGTAGATGAGGTGATGAGGTGCATCCCCTCTACCTCTGTGAACCTTATCTCTTCGTCAGGGTGTACATGACGGTGTTCTTGGATCCCCAGGATGGAGATCTTGTAGCTGCTTGCCTGTGATGCCAACTCTGTGCATCGAGGCAAGAGGTGGATGGTGTTTGAGTTGAAGGTTGAGATGATCATTTTTACTTTACAGCGCAAAAGAGGCGCAGTTCGCTTGGCCCCCTTGTTGGGCTCAACCCTCCCTGTGGGGTTTGAGGTTGCATCTTCATACTGCCTGTCTAGGCCAGGGTCTGGGCGTTCAACAGAGTTCCTGAGCACTTCCGACTCTGGAAGTATAGGGTTTGTTGTGTTGTCTGTCATCATAAAGCCTTACACAGACAGTAGGTGGCCGTTGACTCACGAGGAGTTCATGCGCCCTTTGATAGGTTTTGTTTTTAGTCCTGCTGGGTACCTACACACCCTCCTCCCTGGTTAACCGAAGTGCACCGGGGGTGTGCCAGTTTAGTCGCTGACAATCCGACCCGCGACAGGTAGTACTGGGCTACGTGGTATCAGTAGCAAGGCAAGGCCCTGACCTGACTATCAATGATTGAAAATGACTGAAAGGTGCACTTAAAGCTTCCCAAAAGGAGGTCAACGTGTCTATCAAAACCTGGGAACCTCTGGCACATGACAACTCAAACTGGAAAAGTGCATTTGGGATGGTATTTAGAACCTCAAGTCCACACATCATGAGTACATAGAAACCAAAGAAAGAACACAGCTCACCATAAACAGGCAATTATCTGCTCTTCTGTGGTTCTCATAATGGCTTCCTTAGCCACCACAGAACCCATAAAACTGGAAAGCACGCAACTTAGCCTCATTTGGGAGGAACCACGCAAGAAGAATAGGCAGATCTACTGCTAATAGTACATGGGGATTTGAGTATGGGTTAGGGCTAAGACATCATAGCATCACCACACGTAAGTTGTGTTCCAAGTTAAATACCATTTTGGCTTGGAAGTATACTTTCATCCTTCATCTTGGTTACAAATCTCTTTAACAATTTTGTGGAATACTTTTATCGTAAGGATGGCAGCAGCTTAAGGAACATGTTCACCACTAGCTTCTTAAAGGTAATTCGGGTAAGGGCATGAAATAATGCCCTTTTCAGCAAAAAACTTCCCATGAGAGTGAAAAAAATCATACTTAAATGATTTTCACTTGCAGGACTATGATTTATCAAGTATCAATTCTTTTGTCTTGAAAACAAAGTTATCCTTCTTTGCTATCATGCCAACCCCGGCCTCACAGTAGTCCTGTGACAATCTGGATAAACTTCCTTCAAAGTTCAAATTTTCAGAGTACATGCATGTCACCACATACAACCCTGAGATTCTTTTTCTGCGGGCCTACTTAGCAAATCTATAGGACAGCAACTGTAAACAAGCTGGGCAGATGCAGATATAAATAAATAGCAATAAACAATGAGCATGAAATAACAATATAACAGAATCCTTAAATGTGTAGCTGTCCCATTTTGTTCAAAAGCCTAATGGCTGAGGGGTAGTAACTGTTCTTAGTGCGAGTCCTGAGGCTCCTGTACCTGGCAGCAGCAGGAAAGGAGCATAGCCTGGGTGGTGAGGATCTTTGATGATGGATGTTGCTTTTTCTATGGCAACATTTTGTAAGAATTCAAAACTATTACACCCCATCTGCATTCACTATTCTCTATTTCAGATGCTATCACACCAAAATACTGGTAGATGAATATTAATGGAAAGGAAATGAGTTTACTTTTTGAAAGAATACACGTGCTTGCAACTATTTTTCAGAATCAGTTAGCCAACACCAACCACACTCAGCCAATTCCCAGTGATGATGTCTTGTGCATATTATTTAATATAAATCAGATTATTATTGAAATTGGCACAACTGGTGCATATATTAATAAGTCATGTTTTCAAGTTGTTGAACAATATTCCTTTGTCTTACCTGATATTAGATCAACTTCCTCAGTGGGTGGTAAGTGCCATTGTTGAGAAATGTTGTTAACACACCTGGAAAAGAGACAAAAACTTCTTCATTTCAGTTCATGGAATTAATATTAATTTTAATTTTAGAATCAGTTACTTGCAATATCACCTCCAAGTCAAATGTTTGTGGGTTGTTGTGTAATGGTGAGGGAGTACAACACAGAGTTGCCAACTTCAGGATGATGCATTAACACTAGGTCTTGGCTACTCTTAAACAACAGCTAAAGATTTCATGGTAATACTTAAAGGTAAAAGGGAGTTAGCTTTGGAATGCAGGTCCTAACCCTTGACTCGATGCCAAGAAATAGATTGTCTGATTAATATCACATTCCTGTAAATGGAACTTTCTGCACACAATTTGACTGTTGCACAGATTACACATCAAAAATTTTGGGGAACCTGAGACTCTGAAAGGTGCTAAATGGACGTTGTAGGTTATTTCTTGGCAACTTACTTTTTAAAAAAAAATTTAAAAAAAATAAAAAAAATTGTGGTCACGTTTATCTCACTGTTAACAATAATTATTAAACTGATAGAGCAGGAACATAGGAAACTCAAGAGGTTGTAGATACTGGAATCTCTGTGATGAATGAAGCAGTTATAGACATTAAAAAGAAAGATGGAAGGAAACACTGCTGTTATTTCAGATCATGTGGGTATTACAATAGTGGACGTAGTAGGTTATTGCAGTTGGGTGCTATCTAGCAAGGCCAGGTGCGGTGGAAGGTGTATAAAGTGAATGGAATCAATCTTGAGACAATATGTTGTTTTATAGCCCATGGATGGATTTGATCGGAAGGTTACAGGCGTCATGCATGCCTCAGGACTCCTCAACCTAACAAAGGGTGCAACAACATGCATGGCTTCATCCATCACCTTCTAACTATCCTCCTTCCCCTCACCCTGACCTTTTAATTCTGGCATCTTTCCCCTTCCTTTCCAGTCCTGAGGAAGGGTCTCAGCCTGAAACATCAACTGTTTATTCAAATCCATAGATGCTGCCTGATCTGCTGAGTTCATCCAGCATTTTGTGTGTGGGGCTTTGGATTTCCAGCATCTGGAAATCCATGCATTTTCCTCCACTCTCAACCTCTCACACCTCCTATACCTTACCCCATCTACCTGAGTGAACCCAGTAATAATCAGGATTGGAAGCTGTCAAGCAGAAATGAATAGATTCGTAGAGTGAAACTATTTCAGTTGGTTAGAAACTTTGCAGCCATGGAGTCTATTTTGTAAATTGAAGCAGTCTTTGGAAAGTTTAGACGAGGCAGAGTTTAAGTGTGTCCAGGACGGATTCCTGTCACAGTATGTTGACAGGCCGACTGGGGGAATGCCATTCTAGATCTAGTATTAGGTAATGAACCGGGTCAGGTCACAAATATCTCAGTGGGTGAGCATCTGGGGGACAGTGACCATCACTCCCTGGCCTTTAGCATTATCATAGAAAAGGATAGAATCAGACGGGACAGGAAAATTTTTAACTGGGGAAGGACAAATTGAGGCTATAAGGCAAGAACTTGCAGGTGTGAATTAGGATGATGTTTTTGCAGGGAAATGTACTATGGGCATGTGGTCGATGTTTAGGGATCTCTTGCAGGATGTTAGAGGTAAATTTATCCCGGTGAGGAAGATAAAGACTGGTAGGGTGAAGGAACCAAGTGAGGTGGAAAATCCAGTCAGGTGGAAGAAGGCAGCATACATGACGTTTAGGAAGCAAGGATCAGATGGGACTATTGAGGAATATAGGGTAGCAAGAAAGGAGCTTCAGAAGGGGCTGAGGAGAGCAAAAGGGGGCATGAGAAGGCTTTGGCCAGTAGGGTAAAGGAAAACCCCAAGGCATTCTTCAATTATGTGAAGAATAAAAGGATGACAGGAGTGAAGGGAGGACCGTTTAGAGATTAAGGTGGGAAGATGTGCCTGGAGGCTGTGGAAGTGAGCGAGGTCCTCAATGAATACTTCTCTTCAGTATTCACCAATGAGAGGGACCGTCAGTGAAATTCTGAGCCAGCATATTTGACTTGTACCACTTACTTTGTTTTATATTTATCCATATATATGCATTGAAGATAGGTTTTGTAGCCTTAGCCAACACTGTTCTCCCAGCTCTTGCTCACAACAAACTTGCAACTGAGCAACCGCTAATGAACCACTTCTATTTAAGCAACAGACCTCCTTTGAATCCATCTTCAAAGCACTTTGGGGGAAACTGCTTTGGTGGAAAATGCTGGGCTGTTTAAATAGAAGGCCAGCTCAGTAGTACAGCTGCAGATGTCACATGTCAAAGGTTCCCAGGTCAGGTCCATCTGCAAGCAAAGTCATGCATCTGATATCAGAATAACTTTGAACGCATGCCATGTGGATTAATGTAAGTGTACAATAAGCAACTGCAATTAAAGTTCAGTAAAGTCATTATTCTAAACTTTAGCAAAATAACTCTAACTGGTCCAATGCAGACCACTTCACATTGTAATCATGCAGTTTAACAAACTTCAGCCATGATCTTTCAAAGCACGAGCCTCATTAGAATTCAGTGTTTGGGAAATGAACCAAAGCAGGTTTTGTGAGGTGGTTGCTGTTCAAGGTTCATGGACTTCAGTGGACCAGCTGCTCAGAATCTGTCATCCTTTGTTGACAGAGAAAGGGTTTTTTATTTCCAAATGTATTTTAGTAGCTCTTGATGAAAAAATATGCAATCAGTTCACATACGGATTGATGAGTGTCAATTGTAAAGATAATCTAGGATCAAATAATAATCCAGGGATCCAAATATCTGCTCCAGTCTTTGGGTAACATGCTGCAACATGAAGAATTGCTCTTTTTAAAATTTAAAATATAAACATTCAAAATAATCAATTTCTTTATTCAATTGTATTTGCTTGCCATTTTAATTAATAGAGTGAATGGAGTAGAAGAGCTTGCGGAATCTTTTTATAGGATTGCCCGTTGGCAGTGTGAAACATCAGTGCCATATGCTGTTGAACATTAACACGTCATTGCACTGTTCATTCCTCCTAAATGAAGCATAGGTTATGGAGCTCCTTAATATTTTGGGATACTGAATCAATTGTAAAGCAGTCAGCTAATATCACCCAGAACTTGTGTTGCTCTTGAAGTTGGTGATAGTTGCCGAGACCACAGTTCTCCACAGAACAAAAAGCAAAATGCACAGGCATTGATGCTGGGTCAGAAAAGGATCAGGACTCAATCAATGAATCACTGAATATGCTCCCCTTATCTCAGATAGAAAATTATGAAGTTCACAAATATCACTGCACAGTAAAATGATGCAGATTAAGGAAAGCACACTGATTAATAAACAGTAATTCTCAAAGTTCAAAGTAAATTTATTATCAAAGTACATACATGCCACTATATACAAACCTGAAATTCATTTCCCTGTGTCATACTCTGCAAATCTGTAGACTAGTAATAGTGACAGGATGAAGGAAAGATCAGCCAGAGTGCAGAAGGCAACAAACTGCAAATGCAAGTTATTAATAGCAATATGGGCATCTGTTAGTCTCGTGAGACCATGGATTTGCACCTGGGGAGGTTTCCAGGGTGCAGGCCTGGGCAAGGTTGTACGGAAGACCGGCAGTTGCCCATGCTACAAGTCTCCCCTCTCCATGCCACCGATATTGTCCAAGGGAAGGGCATTTGGACCCATACAGCTTGGCACTGGTGTCGTCACAGAGCAATGTGTGGTTAAGTGCCTTGCTCAAGGACACAACACGCTGCCACAGTCAAGGCTCGAACTAGCGATCTTCAGATTACTAGAGGACTGCCTTAACCACTTGGCCACACGCAATAAATAACAAAAACATGAGATAATAAGATAAAGAGTCCTTCAAGTGAGATCATTGCTTGTGGGAATATTTCAATGATGGGGCAGGTGAGTGCAGCTATCCCCTTTTATTTAAGAATTCTTACATATAAACATTTCAAAAATGAACAACAAGTTAACAGTATGAAGAACGGTTAAACTTTCTGGGCAGCTGAAAACTATTGTTGCTTCTGGTTGTAGATAATGTAAAAAGGATTATCAGTTGTGAGTGGATCAACTAATTCTGTGTACTGGTTTGTATAGTCATTTCTTGTCTGGAGGCAACACCTATGAATATGATCAATTCCTTTTGTTCCCCAATTTCTTATAACTGTTCAAATCACAAATCTGTCTTTTTCTGAGTGAACCATTATCAAGCTGTAGAATAGTAGTTTAGGAAGCCTATCAGTTTTGGAGAATAGATTTACTGAAGAACTAGTTAATTCTGCTATCCCTGCTATCTCCACATGTAATTCTTTCTCTTTCAAGAACTACACAAGTTCCTTCAGAAGACACACATGCAAAATGCTGGAGGAACTCAGCAGCCAGGCAACATCTATGGGAAAGACTAAAAAGTCAGCATTTCAGGCCAAGCCCCTTCATCAGGAAAGTGTAAACAGTCGACGTTTCGGGCTGAGACCCTTCATCAGGACTCATGAAGGGTCTCGGCCCTGTCGACTGTCTACTCTTTTCCATAGATGCTGCCTAGCCTGCTAAGTTCCTCCAGCATTTTGTGTGTGTTGTTTGAACTTCCAGCATCGGCAGATTTTCTTGTATTTGTGTTCCTTCAAAATACTTTTTTTTTCAATTATTATTCACCACTTTGCTAGGAAATGCACTTTAAACTCCACCTATTTCATTGAGCAAACAAAATATCTGCTAACATAATTCTTTCTTTGTTTTTTGGTTCTATTGCAATGGAAACATACCTGTTTCTTTCTCTACCTAAATCCGTCATTTTTGAAACACTTCCATCCTCAAGCTTTTGTTCCTTAATGAAAAGTCCAACTTTTCCAACCTCTCCAGAAACCTGCATTTTATAAACTGGAATGAGTCTTACAAATTGTTTCTGCAGTATTTCTCAGACATTTACTCCCTCCTCTAGTTCCTGCTGTGTGTACCTTCAACAGAATAGACAGCGGAAATTCACTAGTGCTTCATCAACATAATCTCTCAAAACCAAATGCCTCTACAGATACTGCCTTTGTTATCCTTTATCCTTTACACTCTGCCATCTACACAAAACTAGTTCCAAAATGGCAATAACAAAGCTGTTGCCAGATGACCAGTAACAAAGGACTCAGACATCCAGTGAAGAAATGTCCGTTCACTACTCACAGGCAACCCGGTGACTCACAAGTGACAGTAGTTGCAGTGTATCTGCAGTAGTTGTAGAGAGCCTGCAGTGCTGAGTTTGCCCTGATTTGCACTTGGTAACCATGCATTCTTTAACAGGACATAGAACCGTAGAGCAGAGGAACAGACACTTTGGACCACCATGTCTATGCTGACCATAATGATAAACTAAACCCAATCCTATCTATCTGCAGATGCTCTGGATCCCTCTGTTCCCTGCCTGTTCATATGTTTGTTTAAATCCCTCTTAAACGTTGCTATCATATCTTCTACTACCACTCCTCTAGCAGTGTGTTCCTACCATTCTATGGAAAAATAATTGCCTCGCAAATTCATTTTAAACATTTCCCTTCTCATCTTAAATCCTTGCTTTCTAGCATTTGACGTTTTCACCCTGAGAAAAATTCTCCGACTACCCATGCCTCTCAAAACAATCACTGACAAGAATGTGCATTATGGTCCAAGTGCCGAGAAAGAAAGCGAGACGCTGAAGCCGATCGAGAGTCCACTGGCTTTTAATTTAATAGAAATAAAGGGAAAACAATAAATGCAAGCCTAACAGAGCCTTTAACTAGAACTTTGAAACTAAATCTAATGCCAATACAGTGGCTCAGCAGTAGTAGCTTAATACTAAATAAGTATCATTCCTTAACAGTGCCAGCCTAAATGGTAGTCTTCCTTCCCGGAATCAGGACAACAGTAAGCAGAGAACATTGGTGTTCCTCTGCTTTTGGTCAAGTCTCAACAAGGTGGAAAAGAGAGGAAGGGACTTAAATACCATTACATTACAAACACTGATTGGCTGGAACATCATAGTGTATTTGCTGAACCTATTCTTAACCTGCCTCCAAGGGCACGAAACCCCCTGTGAGTGTCACAGCTCCTCCCCCGCACCACCTCAGATGCAGCTCTCAATGTGCCAGAGACCTGTGCCTATAAGAAGTCCCAGATGAGAGTCTTGTCAGGATGTCATGCACTCAAACCCAAGAACATGCCTCAGGGCCATATCCCTTCC
Source organism: Mobula birostris (assembly GCF_030028105.1). Classification (NCBI taxonomy): domain Eukaryota; kingdom Metazoa; phylum Chordata; class Chondrichthyes; order Myliobatiformes; family Myliobatidae; genus Mobula; species Mobula birostris. The sequence goes on along the minus strand of NC_092371.1, from coordinate 206,421,886 downwards.
AATCCATGAGATACTGAACCCTGCACTGCACCCGGTGCGATGCCAGGAGGTGCCACACAGTACAGACAAGAGATCCATCCTATAAAGCAGAGGGCAGCAGGACTAGAGCCAAGGAGGTAGTCTCTGGCTAGAGCTGGGAAACATGGAACACTGGGTGGATCTTCATTGAGGTTATTTCAGGCAATCTCTGCCCAAACCAGTTGGGAGCTTCAGGACATGTGTTTGGAAGAGACGAGGCAGCACAGGGTTCTCTTCAGCTCTTGATTCACACTCCCAGTCTGGCCATTAGATTGGGGGTGGAAGTTAGCCGAAGGCTGGTTGTGGCTCCAACAAGGGAATAAAAGGCCTTCCAAAAATGGGACATGAACTGTGGTCCTTGAATAGACGGGATTCAAGATCCCGGAGCATTTAAAGCAAATAGAAAATGGGGTCCCGGTGGGGTAGCCTTGCAGCCTGAACACATGTTGTGCCATCAGGGTGGTCATATCATGAGACAATGGGAGCTTAGGGAGAGCTATGAAGTGGACAGCCTTGGAGAATCGATCCACTACCACCAGAATTGTAGTGTTTCCATCAGACAGGAACAGACCAGTGATGAAAACCACTGAGAGGTGGGACCAGCGGCAGTGAGGCACAGGCGTGGACAGAGCAGACCCACAGGGTGCTAACATGATGTCTTGTTCTGGGCAAAAGTGGAACAGGCAGAGACAAAATCATGGACATCCTGGGACATAACTGGCCTCCAAAATTATCTTTTCATATATTCCAGAATCAGTTGAATTCCTGGCTCTCCAACAAGCTGAGAGAAGTGATCCCTTTCCAATACTTTGCACTTCACCGTGGCAGAGACAAAGAGCCCGATGAGACCTCCCCACCTGGGCCTGGATCTGTCTGTTGGACAGTCCCCACTTCTGCCTCTTTTCCCCAAAACACCAAAGGCACGTTGGCCTTCAGTAACCAAAACATTGAGTACAGGAGGTAGAAGGTTATGTTTAAGTTGTATTAGATGTTGGTGAGGCCTAATTTAGAGTATTGTATGCAGTTCTGGTCACCTACCTATAGGAAAGATGTAGACAAGGTTGAAAGAGTACAGAGAAAATCTACAAGGATATTGCCAGGGCTGGAGGACCCAAATTATAAGAAAATGTTAAACAGGTTAGGACTTTATTCTTTGGAACATGGAAGATTGAGGGGAGATTTGATAGAGGTATACAAATTTAAAAGAGACATAGAGTAAATGCAAGCAGGCTTTTTCTACTGAGGTTGGGTGGGACTACAATCAGAGCTCATGGGTTAAGGGTGAAAGGTGAAAAGTTTAAGGGTCACATTAGGGGAAACTTCTTCACTCAGAGGGTTGAGAGAGTGTGGAATACGTGTGCAAGTGGTACAGGTGAGCTTGATTTCAATACTTAAGAGAGGTTTGGAAGTTAGGGGTGTGGAAGTCTATGGTCCTGGTGTAGTTCATTGGAGTAGGTAGTTTAAATGATTCAGCACTGACTGGATAGGCCAAAGGACCTGTTCCTGTGCTGCACTTTTCTGTGACTATGACTCCATGACTATGCTATACATGTGGTTTAGATGAAAATGCAGGTAATGTGACTAGTAAGGTTGCAGATAATATCGATATTGGTGGAATTGTGGATAGTGAAAGAGGTCGTCAAAGGATACTGCAGGATATGGAGTAGGTGGAAATGTACTGTAGGTAGAGAAGTGGCAGGTGGAATTTAATCTGAACAAGTCTAAGGTGATGCATTTTGGAAGGATAAAGGTAAAAGAAAACTTGTGAGCAGTGATGTACAGAAGGATCCTGGGATACCAATCCATAGTTCCCTGAAAGTAGTAACTCAAATGTATAAAGTGACAAGCAAGGTATACAACATGTTTTGTTGGTCAAGGTATTGACTGTAAAAGTTACAAAGTCATGTTGCAGCTGTATAAAATTGTAATTAGGCCAGATTTGGTACATTTCTGATGACCACACTATAGGAAGAATGTGAAGGCCTTGGAGAAGCTACAGAACAGGTTCTCCAGAATGTTAACACGAGGAATTCTGCAGATGCTGGAAATTCAAGCAACACACATCAAAGTTGCTGGTGAATGCAGCTGGCCAGGCAGCATCTCTAGAAAGAGGTACAGTCGACGTTTCAGGCCGAGACCCTTCGTCAGGACTAACTGAAGGAAGAGCTGGGAAGAGATTTGAAAGTGGGAGGAGGAGGGGGAGATCCAAAATGATAGGAGAAGACAGGAGGGGTAGGGATGGAGCCAAGAGCTGGACAGATGATTGGCAAAAGGGATATGAGAGGATCATTGGCAAAAGACCCTCTCATATGATCCTCCCATGATCCTCTCATATCCCTTTTGCCAATCACCTGTCCAGCTCTTGGCTCCATCCCTCCCCCTCCTGTCTTCTCCTATTATTTTGGATCTCCCCCTCCCCATCCCACTTTTAAATGTCTCACCAGCTCTTCCTTCAGTTAGTCCTGACGAAGGGTCTCGGCCCGAAACGTCGACTGTACCTCTTCCTAGAGATGCTGCCTGGCCTGCTGTGTTCACCAGCAATTTTGATGTGTGTTGCTTGTCTCCAGAATGTTGACTGGATTAGAGTGCACAAGCTATAAACAGAGGTTGGATTGTTACTATGGAATTTCAGAGCCCGATGGATCACCTAATAATTGGGGATAAGATTGTAGATATAAACATTAAAGGAGGATTTTCTTTCAGCTTTTACTGAGGGGAAACTAGATAACATTTAACCTTTAGAGCCTATCCATTTTTACTTCTCTCTAGGCTACTTTCTGAATATTGGAAGAGGTTTGTTTACTAGTTACTAAGAGATTAACTTTGTCCTGCAAAGGCTGTACCCAAATGTTTGATCTTCTGGGAGATCAGATTGGCCTCACCTTAATTTCAGAGGCTGGGAGTTGATCAATACGTTGGCCTTTCCAAACACCTTTGAAGATGCCATTGTTAGAGACGCCAACAAAAAAAAAATGACAGGTAAAGACATTGCTGTACATTAATTCACTTTTTGGTTTGTTTGTAAAATGGAACCAGATAGTTGAAAAAATCAAGAGTTAAGAGACACTGTATGGTAATTCTAAAGACCAACAAGCCTTGCATTTTAATGTCTAATCCCGTGTCAAACATAAAGGACTATGAATTTTAACTGCTGTGCAGTGTGCTGCCTCTATTTAAATTCAGCTAACTCACTCACATACAAATGATGGATGAGTGGTATAATGTGTATTGAGCAAGTCTAGATTCCTGGCAATGTAAAACTACCTTTTCAGGATTACCGGAGTTTCTGCTTTATTTCAACAATTTTAGCTCCAAATGGTGGAAATGCTGGATTGTATCTGCTCTTTCTTTGCTGGCACTCTGTTCAATTTCAGTACAAAGACTTAGAAATTTGAACACTAATATTTAACAATATAGCAGAGGTCATGTTGCATAAACTTCTGTGTATTATAGTAGGATTAATCTTACAGTTCATGTAATAATTTGCCAATATATTCTAAACTGTGTTAAAATGAATCAGTTTTCAACAGTGTAAATTGAGGGAAACTGAATGAAGTTCCACAAATCTATACATTTCCAACATTAAAATATCTAAGATTTCCCTGTGTTTTTCCATGCAACTTGCCTTCATACAAATTTTGATCAAATGCTGCAAATAAAATGATAATATTGCTTATTTGCATTTCAGTTGTGTCAAATCTGAATAATATTTGATGAATGGATGCACAATTCTGTGTTACCTGGTTACAAAACCAGCTTCTGCTTGGGTTACGTTCAGTATGTTCTTCCTAACACTCATGCCTGCATATGTACACGTCTATTGGTGTGCAAATGCAAATACAGATACCCACAAATAACTCTGCATTTTGAAAGTAGAAAGTTATGAAATATATACAAGAATGCCAAAGCAGTTTTTAGGACCAACTTCTTTTAATGACCATAAAAATCATTTTTAAGTATTTATAATAGATGCACTTTCTTAATTCTATAATTTGCTTCCTCTATAAAACATGCTCCACTCAGATGTAAGATGTAATTCAATATTAATTACTCCCATGTTTCCCAAAAGGTGATTGTTTTATATCAAAATGCCTTTGTAAGCAGAACCTGTGAAAGAGACCCTGACTCTTGCACCTGAAAGCTTACACCAGAAATGTTTGGGACTTTGTTACAGTAACCGTACTTCAGTTCTTTGCAGTCCAGTGGTGTTCAATCAACTTACTCTGAGCGGCAACTGAAACTGTGTGTAATGAAGGGCTGGGTCGCAGCAGGAGCAGATTTTTGGCATTGTGAGCTAGTTTATCTTCAGTTGTGGATTTCAGCCAAATAGTAAACACGTAGAACTGAAGAAAGTATCAAATGTAACTGAGGAATATTTATGATCTCTTCACTGTTGTTAAGAATAGTTTCTTAAGAAATGGGATAATACTGTAGAAAGATATTTAAAATTCCTCTCATATATCACACATACATAAAATCATAATATACTTTACCCTACTAATAAACTACATTAAAGTTTGGTTTTATCAATACAAGGTAAATATTGTGGTCATTCAAAACTGTGTGACTTTTTTAAAATCAAGAAAATGCAAAAAAAATAAATAAACCCTCAAGGTCAAATGAAGCAAATTGCTTTGTTGCATTTCCTGAATTCACATAACTTTTAGAACAGTGGTTGGAACAAACATTTGCTTTTCTCAGCAAAAATTCTCTGAACTAAATTTCTCCAATTTGTGATATTGATTTGTTTTTCCCCCAGCAAATTTCATACTTCATGGCTGAAATCAAGAAAATGTAAAATACATACAATAAAATTATTTTAATTCATGAAGAACTATCTTATGTTCAACCATGGTATTGAGATTATAAGTGGTTAGACAGTTTTTTCCACCAATCATTCAGCTGCCCAAGCCGGTCATTGACGTTACCTGCAATACAATTAACCAAAATAGGTACAGCAAGAAGTTAGAAAATGTATTTTCATGTTGATTCTCATGCCTTTTTTGTTCACTGTGCCTGTTCTGATCATCATGCAACAACTTGTGCTAGTTGCATGAGAATGAAGATATGCAGAGCATAGCACGTGGAACAGCCCTTCACCCACATTGTTGTGTCGAACCAAATAAATCAGTAATCAAATGGCTAACTAAACTACACTTTTCTGCCTACACAATGTCCATATTCTTCCATTTTCCTCACATTCATGTGTTTATCTAAATGCCTCTTAAACATCCTAAATGTTTCAGCAATACCACCACCCCAGGCAGCACATTGCAGGCATCTGCCACTCTGTCAAATTAACCCCTCTCACCCTCAATGCATGCCCTCTGGTATTAGACATTTCAACCCTGCTAAAAGAAGATACTATACTCTCTGTCTACTCTATTCATGCTTCTCAAATCTTATAAACCTTTATCCCCTTAGCCTCCACTCCTCCAGGAAAATCAATCCAAGTTTGTCCAATCTCTTGTTATAGCACATGCCCTCTACTCCTGGCAAGCAATATCCTGGTAAACATCTTCTGCACCCTCTTCAAAGCTTTAACATCTTTCCTATAAAGATGTGACCAGAACTATATCCAATACTCCAGAAGCAGCCTAACTAGAGCTTTATAAAATCCCAACATTACTTTCTGACTTTTGAAATCAAAACCTGACCAATAAAGGCAAGCATGTCATATGCTTTCTTTGCCACCCTATCAACTTGAGTAGCTGCTTTCAGGAGTTGTGAACTTGGACTCCAAAATCCCCCTGTTCATCAAAGCTGTTAAGTGTCATGCTCTTAAAAGTGTACTGTCTCTCTACATTTGTCCTCTTTACATGTGCAACACTTCACATTTGGTCAGGTTAAATCCCACCTGCCATTTGTTCCACCCATATCAGCTAATAATCTATATCATCTTGTATTCTTTGTTAGTCTTCTATGTTATCCACAACACTACCAATCTTAGTACCTTTTGCAAATTTACTAACCCACCAATCTACATTTTCATCCAGGTCATATATACTGTATATGCATCACAAAGAACAAAGGCCCTAGTACATATCTCTGCAGATTACCACTAACCACAGCCCATCAGCTAAAATAAGTCCCTTGGATCACTATCCTCTGTCTTCTATGGGCAAGACAGTTCTGAATCTAAATGGTTGCTACACCATTAATTCCATGCATCTTAATCTTCTGGATGAGCCTCCCACAAGGGTCCTTGTCAAATGTCCTACTAAAATCCATGTCACCAATATCTTCAGCTCTACCTTCATCACTTCATCAAAGAACTCAAGGAACTAGGAGATATCATGCCCCGCACAAAGCCATGCTGGCTCTCCCTAATTAGGCCATGGTTTTCCAAATGCTCATAAATCCTAACCCTAAGAATTCTCTCTTGCAACTTCCCTAACATTGACCTGTGACACACTGGTCCATGATTCCTGAATAATGAAACAACATTAGCTACATGCCAGTGCTCTGGGACCTCACCTGTGGCTAGAGAGGACATGAAGATACTGGTCAAGGCTCCAACAGTCTCTTCTCTTGCCTCTCTCAATAACCTGGGGTATATCCCATCAGGACCTGAAGACTTATCCACCTTAATGCTCTTTAAGAGACCCTACACTACTTCCTCCTTTACTTCAAAATGCCCTAGCATATCAGTACGCTCGGCACTGATCTCCCTAACCTCCACATCTTTCTGATTGGTAAATACTGATGTAAGGTACTCATTAAGGACCTCAGACACATCCTTTGTATCCAAACAAATGTTCACCCCCTTTTTATCTTTGAGTGGTCTTACCATTTGCTTGGTTGTGCTCTTGCTCTTGATGTATGTATAGAATGCCTTGGAATTCTCTTTAATCCTACTTGCTAAGGACTTTTCATGGCCCCTCCTTGCTTTCCCAATTTCCTTCCTGAGTTCTCTTCTGATTTCTTTATAATCTTCCAGGGCTCTGTTTGCTTCTAGTTTCCTAAGCTTTACATGTTTTTCCTTTTTCTTCCCGACTAAATTCATCACCTTTCCCAACATCCAAGGTTCTTTTGTCTTGGCATCCTTGTCATTCTTTCTGACCAGTACATACAGAACTCTGCAAAAGTTTTAGGCACGTGTATATAGCTAAGGTGTCTAAGACTTTTGCACAGTATTGTCGTAATTTTATGTGATGCACAGTACCACTGCAAAAAAAAAACAAATTTCACAACATATGTGAATGATGTTAAAACTGATTCTGATATGGGTCTCTATGTGGACTGAGAGCGGGTAGGCGCAGGGAGAGGGGAATCATGTTTGGGAAAAGGGGAAGGGAGAAGGGAGGGAGCAAGAAGCAACAGAGGGACATTCTATATTGATCAATAAACCAGTTCTTCGGAATCAAATGACCTTGCCTGGTGTCTCAGGGTTGGGTGTGTCACCCTGGCTCTCCTTCTCTGCCACCTGTCCTACACCCCTCCTGCGCCACTCCACCCTTGCCATTCCCAACATCCTTTGCTCCTGCCAGACTTCCAAACTTGTTTTCTGTTCCACATTGACAAATACAGTTCAATAAAGTATTAGGTAACCTTGCTATACAAACAGTACCTGTCCTATACACTGTGCAACTGGTCTTTAAACACCTTCCTCATATCAGATATGGACTTGCCCAAAAACAGCTGTTCCCAATTAACTTTCCCTAGTTCCTGCACAATACTTAATCCGCACTGCTGCAATTTAATGCTCTCCCACAAGGACCATGCTTATCCTTGTCTAGAGCCATTTTAAACCTTAAGGAGTTGTGGTCACTGTCTGAACTATTGATCCACCAAGTTCCATATCTGGACAGGCTCATTGCACAACAGCAAATCCAGTACAGCCCCTCCTCTTGTTGGACTATCTACATGTTGATATAAGAAATCCTCCTGGATGCACCTCCTGCATGAAGAATGTCCCAGTTTGTATCAGGGAAGCTGAAGTCCCCCCAGTGGCAATAACCATATTGGTTTTACACCTTTCCTTAATCTGTGTGAATATCTGTTCATCAGTGTCCGAGTGGCTATTGTGGGGTCTATAGTGAGATTACACCCTTCCCACCTTCAAGTTCTACCTCCAATAGACGTAATGGTCGAGCCCACCGTTATGTCCTCTGAATGTAACTGTGGTACTGTCTCTGATTATTAGTGCAACTCTCTCACCTCTTTTACCTCCCTATCTTTTCTGAAAGATCAAAACACTGGGACATTAAACACACATTCCTGCCCCTCTCCCAACCAAATCTCTGTAATTGGCCGTTCCATGTACTGATCCATGCTCAAAGTTCCGCACCTTTACCCGTAGTACCCCTAGCATTAAAATACACACACTTCAAACTAAACAACCAATTGTATCTATTGCTATGCTCCTGCCTGTTTTTACTGGCCCTTACATCTACCTTCTTCATCCCTTCTTTCTGACCTGGTGCTTTGGTTCCCCATTCCCCTGCCAAACAAGTTTAAACCCTCCCAAGTAGCACTCGTGAACCTCCCAGCCAGGATATAGTTTCCTCTCCAATTGAGGTGCTACTTGTCCCTCTTGTACAGCTCACCTCTGCCCCAGAAAAGTTCCAATGATCTAAGAACCTGAAGCCCTTTCCCCTGCACCACTTTCTCAGCCACTCACCATCCTATTCCTGCCCTGACGAGCACGTGGCACAGGGAATAACCTAGAGATTACCTCCATGGGGGTCCTGCTCTTCAGCCTCTTCCCCAACTCCTTGTACATACAGCGCAGGACCTCTTCACCCTTTCTACCCATGTCATTGGTGCCAATGGGCACCATGACCACTAGCTGTTCACCCTCCCTCTTGAGAATATTCTACAGCCGCTCTACGATATCCTGGATCCTAGCACCTAGGAGGCAACACAGCATCCTGACTTCCATTTCATGGCTACAGAATCTCCTGTCCTCCCCCCAACTGCAGAGTCTCCCATCACTATAACTCTGTTTGAATTTTCCCTCACCAATGAGATTTTAAGCCTCCCGCATTGTCCTGAGACACCTTGTCAGTCAGGAGCTGATGTTTAGGTGCACTTCCCACAGACGTAGTCAGAGGACTGGTCGCTACCCTGCAATCCCACATCTTACAGGAGAAACATTCCACAGTCTTAACTACCGTCCTGTCTACACTTGTTACACCTTTGGCTCTAACTTGTATAAGACAAAAGATCTGCCAGCAAGGTATAAAATTGGAAAGTTACTCAGCATTCATTAAGCATTGAGTATCTGAAGGATTTTTATGTGACTCATAAATCAACACAACATCAAGAAGTTGTAGGCTGCAAGCTGAACCTACCGTGGTAAACATCAATATGAAAAGAAAGTGATATCTCAATAAAACTATTGAAAGCAGCAACAAAGTTCATCACTTGTTGGAGTCTTCTGTTGAAAGGACGATTGCAATTAGGCCAACAGGATGAAATTAAGCACAAATCACAACACCAACAAGAAAATTCTCATCTAATCTACAGATAAAAAATTTAAAATGGACTAGTATACCACAGGAATCATGATGCAAATTTAAATTAATTATATTTGCCTCTACATGGACGATATCCTTCCGTTCCCTACTTGTTCATGTACCTGTCCAAATGTCCCTTAAAATTTGCTATTGTATCTTCTTCCACCATATCCACTGGTAGTGCATTTCAGCTCCTGGCACTTTGTTGTTCTTAAGCCATTCCTGTGTAGCTTCAGCTTTATGCTTGGGGTCATTTTCTTGCTGGAAAACAAATCTTCTCCCAAGACCAAGTTCTCTTGCATAGTGCATCAAGTTTTCCTCCAGGATTTCCCTGTATTTTGCTGCATTCATCTTACCCTCCACCTTCACAAGCCTTTCAGGGCCTGCTGCAGTGAAGCATCCTCACAGTAAGATGCAGCCACCACCATACTTCATGTTAGGGATGGCGTATTTTTGATGATGTCCGCTGTTTGGCTTACACCAAACATAGCATTTAGTTAATTTATATAACTTTGTAGAGATCTGTTTTCACTTTGACAAGAAAGAGTCTCTTTCTGCTGTTCAATGTCAAAAAAGCCAAATTATATCCATTGTGATTCAATGTTGTAAAACAATAAAACATGAAAGGGGGCTGAATACTTTTTATAGGCACTGTATTTCCTGATGATAACATTTCATCAACGTTATTTCATTAGAATTTGGTGGCCTTCCTGAGCTACATTTAATATTCTGATTTATAAAGTACACAATAGTTTCATTATAGCAATCAATGACATGTCGAATGTTGCATTTTATCATTGATAGTCAGAAAAACTATATAACAAATCATTTAGCACAGCACTTTAGAATTCTCTTTCCATATTGTTTTGTTAGATATTAATTTCCATTACTTGCATCCATTAAGATGTTTCTTTCACAGTTTATGCAGAGTATTTCTGGACTTAATTAAAGTGTTAAATGTAAAATTAACATAACTACCAATATATTGAACACTGGACACCAGCTATCATTAATGTTATTATGAATTTATCAGAAAATTGAGTAGAAATGATTAGCGTTATTTTCCTAGAATCTGTGAAAATATCCTTCCATTGATATCTGAAAAATAGTCATCCCTCACTCCCAAGGAACAGTATTTATGATAAACCAAAAAGCACAATAATAAAGAGACAGCAAGCAATCTAAATGTTGTTTTAGATCAATCCACAAATTGAGTTTAAGAATTCTTCTCTGAACTGAATTTTGTAAAGTACACTCTAGTTTCATATTACCACAGTAACTCACTAGACTGTTCGTAGACAATGCACAACTTAATATTATTGGTTGAGGTACAGCTTGGAACAATTTCCAGATCCTGCTGATCAGGGTGATGCCAATGAATTGATTCCATCTTGCATGCATGCCATTTGACCTCTAGCTTTACTCATACAAGCAACGTTCTCATTATATAGGATGATTTCTTTCCTTCTTTTCCTCTTTTTATAACGTTTTTGTCATGGCCGTTTTATGCCTCCCTTTCTGCTTAGATAATTATATATTTGTATCATTGTTCTGTAATTCTGCTGCAATATCACTGTGAAAGCACACGGACATTCAGTAATTTTACTAATCCCACAAGCCTTGTCAGTCCCATACCAAACCTAAAAATCAGACAGATACAAAAATAAACTCTATTTGACAGTGACAATGAAAGATTCAGAAAGGTTTCTTTTGAAAATACAGTCTTCAGGACAACAGATAGAACATCAGTGTGATTTGGTCTGAGTGTGTATATGCATTGTTAATAAGCATGTATTGAGTATATCTCTGCCATCAAATCCTGGTCGAGAAAAGTCAGCTTCACCATTGCAACATCATTCTGCATATCCACTGAATTGCTCAGGGTGATGCCAAAGTGTCTTCGCTGATTAAAAGGAAAGAACTGGAAAGTAGTCATAAAATAATCAATATAAAGCCAAGAAGCCAATGACTGTCATTCGTCAGCTTGCACTCCTGCCCTACCCCCATTTGCTTACTCTTGCTCTTCCTCCTTCCCTTCCTGTCCTAATGAAAGACCTCAGCCCGAAACCTTTGACTGCTTATTCCTCCACATAGATGCCGCCTGACCTGCTGAGTTCCTCCAGCATTCCGTGTATGTTGCTGCAGTCAAGGTAATTAATGGGATAAGAGATGTGTTCATAGAGGCACACAGCCAAGATACAGGAACTTTAACCCATTTAGTCCACACCTACCATCAAATACCTACCTACACAATTTTATTCTCCCTGAAATCCCATCAGTTCTGGCAGATTTCACCACTCACCTACATACTGGTAGCAACTTACAATTGCAAATTAACTTACTAACCTATGTATATTTGGGATTTTGGAGGCAACTCGAGCATATAGGTCCCACACAGACAGCACTGGAGATCAGTACTGAACGTGGGTCACTGGAGCAGTGAGGCATCAGCTTTGTAGGCTATGCATCTGTGAAGAATGCACATAACACTAAAGAGCTGAAGCTAAGCTTATTTTTTTTGCTTCAAGATCTTTCCACTTCCAAGTGGGAATAGTTCTGCTGAACTGACGTTATCTCCCAAATTTAAGATATACTGTAAGTAAATATTAGTAACTTCCAGGATCAACCATCAACTATAATTGCACCTTCCAACTTATTTCAAAAACTCATTGGAAAGGCTAGCTGTCAGTATTAGTGACGTTAATTTATATTAAGTTAATTTTCCTTGATATAGATGCCAATTTTTATTTAAAAATGTGCATCAGAGATAGATATTTAAGAAGTCGCGTTCTGATTCCTGGAAATGTTAGGTGATTGACAGCAGCAATGTAGAATTCATTTATTAGCCAGTAAAGCATCAGCTTATTAGAATAAAAAAATTGGTAAAAAATGCTCCAGAGCTAAGCTGTTTATTTTAAATGAGATGGCTCCACTGCTCATCAAGGAATGTTATGTGAACACGCTAAATATGCATGACCTATTATTGATAATGATAATTTCTAGGCTTTTATCCTGGTAGTTAGACATTTAATTTGATAACATTTTTGGCCTGTTTAATAATCAGCAAATGGGATATGATTTCAGAGGACAACCATACTCTTTGTCCCAAAGTTTTCTTCAATATTCAGCTTTCAATCATGTTGGAACAATCACCAGCATGATAACAAGTATCCTCGTTCACATTCTTTCTTATTTATTATTGCCTCAGTATATGATATGAGTGAGCCATTTCCATCTTAATCATACCATTGCTCAACCTCAAATGTATAACACAACTTGACAGATTAACTGAAAGCAGGCAGCTTATGTCAAAAATACCGGACTTCCTAAACTCTGCCTGCCCTTTGCAAATGTCAGCGAGTTAGCTTATCATATATATTAAAATAATGCAGAGAGCAAAAAGAGAATTTATCATAGCTGTTCCCTTATTACTGTTGCCACAGATTGCTGTTGTGTTTGAATGTTGGAAAATAATACCTTCAATTCAAAACCAGATTGATTTTATTTTATGCACTTACCTCCAAACTTATGATATTAATATGAACACTGTGCAACAGTCTAAGAAGTTACAATCAGGGTGTGATTTCTGCAGGCTGTTTATATGTTTTCAGACATACTTAGGAGTTACAAAGATCTCTTTATTTCATTTTTGAAGAACATTAATAGATAGTGCTTTCATGAGATTTTGTGACTTACAAGCACACACGCAGTAGTCACTTGTGGCAACTGAGTGTATGTTCATGGTCTTCTGCTTTGGTAGTCCATCCACTTCAAGGTTCAATGAGCTGTGCATTCAGAGGTGCTCTTCTGCACACACCACTGTTGTAACTGTTGTTACTGTCACTTTCCTGTCAGTGTGAACCAGATTAGCCATTCCCTTTGAATCTCTCCAATTAAGACATTGTCACCCACAGAACTGCCACTCATTGGATGATTTTTATTTTTCACACCATTGTCTATAATCTCTGGAGACTGTTGTGTGTGAAAATCCCATGGAGATCAACAGTTTCTGAGATATTCAAACCGCCTCGTCTGAAACCAACGATCACTCCACGGGCCAAAGTCACTTAGATCACATTTCTTCCCCATTCTGATGTTTGGTCTGAACAACAACTGAACCTCTTGACCATGTATGTATGCTTATATGCATTGAGTTTCTGCCACTTGATTTACTGATTAGCAGTTAGGGCAGTTGAGTGCTCCGTTTGCAGTATGTGGGAAGTCAGGACGAGCACAATTGTCCCTGATGACTACACCTGTAAAAGGTGCATCCAGCTGCAGCTCCTGACAAACCAAGTTAGGGAACTGGAGCTGGAACTGGATGAACTTCGGATCATTTGTGAGGCAGAGGCAGAAATAGACAGGAGTTTCAGGGAGATAGTCACCCCTAAAAGTCAGGAGGCAGGTAGCTGGGTGACTGTCAGGAGAGGGAAGGGGAATAGACAGAATGAGCACAGCACCCCTGTGGCTGTTCCCATCAATAATAAGTATACTGTTTTGGATACCGTTGGTGGGAACGACCTACCAGGGACAAGTTGCAGTGGTTGCATCTCTGGCACCGAGACGGGACCCTCAACTCAGAAGGGAAGGAGGGAAAAGAGGAGAGCAGTAGTGATAGGGGATTCAATAGTTAGGGGGACAGATAAGAGGTTCTGTGGGAGAAATCGAGAATCCCGAATGGTCTGTTGCCTCGCTGGTGCCAGGGTCCCCGATATCTCAGATTGAGTTCTCAGTATTCTCAAGAGGGAGGGTGAGCAGCCAGATGTCGTGGTCCATGTAGAGACCAATGATGTGAATAGGATGAACGAGGAGGTCCTGCAAAGAAAGTTTAGGGAGTTAGTTGCAAAGTTGAAGGACAGGACTTCCAAGGTTGCAATCTCCGGATTGCTACACATGTGCTAGTGCTAGTGCCATGTGCTAGTGAGGCTAGAAGTAGGAAGATAATGCTGCCAAATACGTGGCTAAGGAGTTGGTGCAGGAGGGAGGGCTTCATGTTTCTGGACAATTGGGCCTTATTCCAGGAAAGGTGGGACCTGTTCCGATGGGATGGGTTGCACCTGAACTGAAGGCGACTAACATTCTTGCGGGAAGGTTTGCTAGTGCTGCTCCAGGGGGCTTAAGCTAGATTTGCAGGGGGAGTGGAACCAGAGTGTTAGAGCAGAGAGTGAGGTGGAGGAGGATAAAGGTCATGCAAGAACTGCAAGTATAGTGCATGGAGTAAAGCCAGATCTAACATATAAAGAGGCTTTGAGGAAAGAGAAGCAGAATAAAGGGTGTAAAGGTAGTAAAGTAGAAGGGCTAAAGTGTGTGTACTTCAGTGCAAGAAGCGTCAGGGACAAAGGTGATGAACTGAGAGCTTGGATACATACATGGAATGATGATGTAGTGGCCATTACAGAGACTTGTCTGGCACCAGGGCAGGAATGGATTCTCAAAATTCCTGGATTTTAGTGCTTTAAAAGGGTTATAGAGGGAGGAAAAGGGGAGGAGGGGTGGCATTACTGGTGAGGGATACTATTACAGCTGCAGAAAGGCTGGGTAATGCAGCAGGATCCTCTTTTGAGTCAGGAAGTCAGGAACAGGAAGGGAGCAGTTACTCTATTAGGAGTATTCTATAGGCCCCCTGGTAGCAGCAGAGATACCAAGGAACAGATTGGGAAGCAGATTTTGGAAAGGTGCAACAATAACAGTGTTGTTATCATGGGTGACTTTAACTTCCCTAATATTGATAGGCACCTGATTAGTTCCAGTGGTTTAGACAGGACAGAGTTTGTTAAGTGTGTCCAGGATGGATTCCTGTCACAGTATCTGGACGGGCCAACTAAGGGGAATGCCATACTAGATCTACCATTAGGTAACGAACTGGGTCAGGTCACAGATCTCTCAGTGGGTGAGCGTCTGGGGAACAGTGACCAACACTCCCTGGCCTTTAACATTATCATGGAAAAGGATAGAATCAGAGAGGACAGGAAAATTTTTAATTGGGGAAGCGCAAATTATGAGGCTATAAGGCTAGAACTTGGGGGTGTAAATTGGGATGATGTTTTTGCAGGGAAATGTAATACGGACATGTGGTCGATGTTTAGGGATTTCTTACAGGATGTTAGGGATAAATTTGTCCCGCTGAGGAAGATAAAGAATGGTAGGGTGAAGGAACAATGGGTGACATGTGAGGTGGAAAATCTCATCAGGTGGAAGAATGCAGCATACATGAGGTTTAGGAAGCAAGGATCAGACGGGTCTTTTGAGGAATATAGTGTAGCAAGAAAGGAGCTTAAGAAGGGGCTGAGGAGAGCAAGAAGGGGACATGCGAAGGCCTTGGTAAGTAGGGTAAAGGAAAACCCCAAGGCATTCTTCAATTATGTGGAGAACAAAATGATGGCAGGAGTGAAAGAAGGACCGATTAGAGATAAAAGTGGGAAGATGTGCCTGGATGCTGTGGAAGTGAGCAAGGTCCTGAAGGAATACTTCTCTTCGGTATTCATCAATGAGAGGGAACTTGGTGACGGTGTGGCTGATGTTCTAGGGCATGTTGATATTAAGGGAGAGGAGATGTTGGGGTTGTTAAAATTCATTAGGATGGATAAGTCCCTGGGGCCTGAAGGAATATTCCCCAGGCTACTCCATGAGGTTGCTGAGCATCTGGCTAGGATCTTTATGTCCTCGTTGTCCACAGGAATGGTACCGGAGGATTAGAGGGAGGCAAGTGTTGTCCCCTTGTTCAAAAAAGGTAGTAGGGATAGTCCGGGTAATTATAGACTAGTGAGCCTTACGTCTGTGGTGGGAAAGCTGTTGGAAAAGATTCTTAGAGATAAGATCTATGGGCATTTAGAGAATCATGGTCTGATCAGGGACAGTCAGCATGGCTTTGTGAAGGGCAGATCATGTCTAACAAGCTTGATAGAGTTCTTTGAGGAGGTGACCAGGCATATAGATGAGAGTAGTGCAGTGGATGTGATCTACATGGATTTTAGTAAGGCATTTGACAAGGTTCCACACGGTAGGTTTATTCAGAAAGTCAGAAGGCATGGGATCCAGGGAAGTTTGGCCAGGTGGATTCAGAATTAGCTTGCCTACAGAAGGCAGAGGGTCATGGTGGAGGGAGTACATTCATATTGGAGGGTTGTGACTAGTGGTGTCCCACAAGGATCGGTTCTGGGACCTCCACTTTTCGTGATTGTTATTAACGACCTGGATGTGGGGTAGAACGTTGGGTTGGCAAGTTTGCAGATGACACAAAGGCTGGTGGTGTTGTGGATAGTGTAGAGGTTTGTCGAAGATTGCATAGAGACATTGATAAGATGCAGAAGTGGGCTGAGAAGTGGCAAATGGAGTTCAACCCGGAGAAGTGTGAGGTGGTACACTTTGGAAGGACAAACTCCAAGGCAGAGTACAAAGTAAATGGCAGGATACTTGGTAGTGAGGAGGAGCAGAGGGATCTGGGGGTACATGTCCACAGATCCCTAAAAGTTGCCTCACAGGTAGATAGGATAGTTAAAGTTTATGGGGTATTAGCTTTCATAAGTCGAGGGATAGAGTTTAAGAGTGCGAGGTCTTTAATACATATATATGCAGCTCTATAAAACTCTGGTGAGGCCACACTTGGAGTACTGTGTCCAGTTCTGTCGCCTCACTGTAGGAAGGATGTGGAAGTATTGGAAAGGGTACAGAGGAGATTTACCAGGATGCTGCCTGTTTTAGAGAATATGGATTATGATCAGTGATTAAGGGAGCTAGGGCTTTACTCTTTGGAGAGAAGGAGGATGAGAGGAGACATGATAGAGGTATACAAGATAATAAGAGGAATAGATAGAGTGGACATCCAGCACCTCTTCCCCAGGGCACCATTGCTCAGTACAAGAGGATATGGCTTTAAGGTAAGGGGTGGAAAGTTCAAGGGGGATATTAGAGGAAGGTTTTTTACTCAGAGAGTGGTTGGTGCGTGGAATGCACTGCCTGAGTCAGTGGTGGAGGCAGGTACACTAGTGAAATTTAAGAGACTACTAGACAGGTATATGGAGGAATTTAAGGTAGGGGTTATATGGGAGGCAGGGTTTAAGGGTCGGCACAACATTGTGGGCTGAAGGGCCTGTACTGTGCTGTATTTTTCTATATTCTATATATATGTATTAAAGAGCAGGTGCGTAGGTGTACCTAATAAAGTGGCCACTGAGTGTATATGGAATAAACTGAAATTGCGAAGTTCCTTTATGTCCGACAACATCTTTAATAATCAAAACTTCCAGGAACAGGTACAACTCAAACAAAAGTTTATATCATATTACATTCAAGATTCAAGATAGTTTAATGTTAATTCTAGTACACAAATGTAAAGAATAAAATAATTGTTATTCCATAACTGATGCAGCATATAAAAACACACTAAGACAAAGAACACAATGTAAATATAAATACATAAGATAGCTTATGTACATAGATTGACTGTATGTACTGTACATAAAGTACAGCTCGGTGTAGTAGTGTTGTATATAAGATGACTGACAGGAAATGATAATATAGTGGGTGAGTATTTGGTGGAGTGTTTAGAGCGTGTAAGTGTCAAACTGAAATCCAGAGGCAACATCCTGACATTAAGTGTCCTGAGTGTCAGGGCCAGGTACGAGACAGATGCCATCTGTTGCTGAGTGGTTCTGTCATTAAGCATTTTGGTGAGTATAAGATCTTGGAGTAGAAAACCAGAAGTTTCATCATGGTGAAGGCCTTGAGCAGTTTCCTGAAGAAAAAGACATTGACAGCTTAAAATTAGAATTATAAAGTTGAGGGCCCAGGCAATTTTGACTAAGGGTCTTCTAAGAGTTTTGAATTAGAGAAACACAAGTATCTCAGATAAATGACAATAATTGTGAAAGATAAGGATATAGACAGATTTGAAAATATGAATGAAACAAATCAAGACCGTTGGACCATTTTTTAATCTGTTTTATTTTTATGACTGTACAAGTACTTTCCCCCCTTAATAACAGAAGATATAGGAGCAGAATTAGGCATTTTAGCCCATCAAATTTACTCTGTTATTTGATGATGGCTGATTTATTTTCCCTCTCAACACCATCCTCCTGTGACCTTTGACACCTCTAATAATTAAGAATCTATCAACTTCTACTTTTAATATACCCAATGACATGGCCTCCACAGCCACACATGACAAAGAATTCCACAGAATTACCATGCTGTGGCTAAAGAAATTCCTCTTCATCTCTGTTCCAAGGAGACGTCCTTCTATTTTGACGCTGTACCCTCTAGTCCTAGACTCTCCTGCCATTGAAAACATGCTTTCACTGTCCACTATATCTAGGCCTTTCAATATCCAGTATGTTTCGGTGAGACTTGCTCCTCACTCTTCTAACTCCAGTGAGCACAAGAGCAATCAAACTCTCCGCATACATTGTCTTTTACATTCCTGGATCATTCTTGAAAACCTCCTCTGGACCCTTTCCAATGCCAGCACATCCTTCCTTGGATATAGGTCCCAAAACTTCAAAAGTGGTCTGACCAATGCCTTTTAAAGTCTCAGCATTACATCCTTGCTTTTATATTCTAATACTCATTAAGACCATAAGACATAGGAGCAGAATTCGGCCATTTGACCCATTCAGTGTTTTTCCGCCACTTCATCGTGGCCGATCCATTTTTCCTCCCAAGCCCAATTACTTACAAAATGAATGTAAACATTGAATTTGCTCTCCTAACTACTGACTCAATCTGCGAGTTAACCTTTGGGGAATCTTGCACTAAGACTCCCAAGTCTTTCTGCACCTCCAATTTCTGAATTTGTTGCCAGTTTGGAAAATAGTTTACGCCTTTATTCGTCATACCAAAGTGCATGACCAGACACTTCCCTATACTGTATGTTATTCCATCTGCCAATTCTTTACCTTTTCTCTTAATATACCTAAGTCCTTCTGTAGACATCCTGCTTCCTCAACACAACCTGCTCATCCAACTATCTTTGTATGATCAGCAGACTTGGCCACAAAGCCATCAATTCCATCATCCAGATCATTTTCCATTTGTTAACGTACTGATGATGCCTCCTCCTGGATCATTTCCCTTACTTATGGCTCCAATTGATATCCAGTTCTATAGTATAGCCACAGGATTCCCTACCACCCATAGTCTGTATTTTGACTATCAGGGTTGGCAGGTCACCAAGAAAAATCAAATGGAACCCAATCCAAAAAATGTTATGAAGCATTGATCAATCTCAATCTCAATCGCTAACTGGGATTCAGTTTTACTGTATCAGAATAAAATTCATTTGTATATGTTTCTACTAAAGAAGTGAAAAAGCTACAGTAAAATAGGTCTTTAATCTAGATCATCATTTCCAGACCCAAAACTGCTCTTGTTTTATCTGTTTCAAAGGAATTTTTTTAAGGCCTATTCTGTAAAGGGCAGATATTCTTTCTGATAGATTGGGTTGATGTAAGAATGAACATAGAACATAGAACATAGAATAGTACAGCACAGTGCAGGCCCTTCAGCCCACAATGTTGTACCAACCCTCAAACCCTGCTTCCCATGTAAGCCCCCACCTTAAATTCCTCCATATACCTGTCTAGTAGTCTCTTGAACTTCACTAGTGTATCTGCCTCCACCACTGACTCAGGCAGTGCATTCCATGCACCAACCACTCTCTGAGTAAAAAAACCTTCCTCTAATATCCCCCTTGAACTTCCCACCCCTTACCTTAAAGCCATGTCCTCTTGTATTGAGCAGTGGTGCCCTGGGGAAGAGGCGCTGGCTATCCACTCTATCTATTCCTCCTATTATCTTGTACACCTCTATCATGTCTCCTCTCATCCTCCTTCTCTCCAAAGAGTAAAGCCCTAGCTCCCTTAATCTCTGATCATAATGCATACATTCTAAACCAGGCAGCATCCTGGTAAATCTCCTCTGTACCCTTTCCAATGCTTGCACATCCTTCCTATAGTGAGGCGACCAGAACTGGACACAGTACTCCAAGTGTGGCCTTACCAGAGTTTTATAGAGCTGCATCTGAAAATCTATCCCATCTGAAGGAAACTCTCCCGATGTGGAAGCAGGCATTCTGGCTTTCAAACTACATGCAAAATGCTAGAGGAACTCAGCAGGTCCAGCAGCAGCAGTGGAGATCCTAATGGAAGTTCAAATCCTGAAACATTGACTGTTCATTTCTGTCCATAGATGCTACCTGACCTGCTGAGTTGCTCCAGCATTTAGTGTGTGCATTATACTTCAATAAAACATTCCCAAAGGGGGCAACAAATGCAAAGAAGGCTTTGTGCCAGTGTCAACTAAGTGAGCATTGCCAATGTTTTGAAAAACTAGTCAAATTTCATTTTATGCAGGCATTTACAGGAGGCTACAAGTGTGAAACTGCCTTTTTCAGCTGGGTAGTCAAATAAAGCAGGTAACAGGTATGAAGAAACTCAGAAAGAGCCACAACAGTCCTTGTGGTCTGAACACGAACAACAATATATCATGCAAAAGTGATCCAGGATACACTGTATCACCCGACTGATTAGAGTCCCAGAAGTTGACCTGAGCTAGATAAGAGACATTAAACTGGTGAAGGTGGCAGAACAAGGCCATGCTTTTTGAATGGTCTTCCGATGGGTTTTACATGATAAAACAGGGCCTGACCAACCACATTCACAGAAAACCTTTCCTCTGCTTATTCTGTGGAGATACTGCATCACAGATTATGGTGGAAATAGGCCTGGGGTGGGGTTTGGTAAATAAGAGAAAGCTGGAATCTTAATCAGAATAGAGAATCCTGGGATTCAGTGGAACTTTGGCAGTAGTGCAGATTAAAATCACCTGAAGGAATGGAGTAACAGATTACCATAGCCAATGGAGGAGGCAGGTCATGGATGAATTTGGGCAGCTAGTGTTGCAGAAC
Source organism: Mobula birostris (assembly GCF_030028105.1). Lineage (NCBI taxonomy): Eukaryota > Metazoa > Chordata > Chondrichthyes > Myliobatiformes > Myliobatidae > Mobula > Mobula birostris. The sequence continues at coordinate 206,400,502 of NC_092371.1, read as the reverse complement.
CCATGGCAAGGAGATGATTCGGATCAGGTGTAAGAGAGTGTAAATGAGTGCTTAGCTGTAAGTGATCAGTCAGTGGCATCCATAAAGACAGACCATGTAAACCAGCTTCGCTGACACAGAAACCTGCTTCTGTGTGTAACACCCTGGGAAAAGTTTTAACAGTCTTTCTGCAGAAGCAGTGTTTGGGTTATGGTTAGAGATAACCGATGCTTAGGAATGTTAACCACCCACTTTGGTGGTTTTTGTGTTGTGTGCCTGACACTGGTGTGAGCTGGGTCCTTTGTTCGGTGAGAGGAAGAGAGAAGGTATTGGAGAGAACCGGTCATAGGATTTGATCTGGTGAGGGACCGTGATTTGATGGAGTAAGGTGCCGAGGTCAAATGAAGATCACTGAGTATGAGTTTTGGGAAGAGTAGAGCTCCAATTTATGCACGTTTGTCTGTTTAATTATAGTGGACCCTCTCTCCCCTTTTCTTTACTAACCCTTTAGTTAAGTTAAGATTCATAAATATAAATCCTTTAAACATATTCAGTGTGCTGTCTGTTATTTCTTGGCACTGAGTTGTAACAGGGTAGCAAATTACACAGTATACACACAAATTGGGGGTTGGGATGGAGAGCCGTCCCAATCTCAGGGATTTGGTGGGACCGGAGTGTGTATTCCCTAGACTTACACAGCTAAGGAAACCACGGAGGTTTCATGTGCAAGGCTATACATTCCATAAAAAAAGTTTGAAGAGAGTGACAATGAAATATCCATTTAAAGCCATTACATTCCGCTTCACATGCCCAGACTATTCCGAATGCATTATATCTCTGTATTAATTTGCCACCCTATATGCAGCACACAATAATTCAATTATATTCTATAGGGCAGGATACACTCTGTGTTAGATATTTCAGACCAAGATATCTAATTAAGGAAGCAACAAATAACAAATACTGGATTGTTAAGTAGAAATTGAACATGCAGGAACTTCTTAGAGGGTCAGGTAGCATCTGAGAAGAGAATAGCAGCGTTAGCATTCAATGCTAACAATGACTTTCAACCAGAGCTAAGAAAAGTTAGTAATCAAATCAAATTTTTGTTATAGAGAAAGTGAAATTGTGGTGAAAGCTTGTACATTCCAAATGACCTACTTAGAAGAGATGTAAATCATAAGAGATGAATCAGGACAGTGGAAAGAGAGAGGAAAATGCATTCCCAGTGGTGGCAGTAGAGGCAAATATAATAGTGGTATTTAAGAGGCTCTTAGATAGGCACATGGATGTGCAGAGAATGGAGGGATATTGACCTGTGTAGGCAGATGGGACTAATTTAGTTTGGCTTTTAATTACTAATTTAATTAGCTCAGCCAAACGCTCTGGTCCAGTGCTGAACTTTTCTATATTCTCTGTTATTCTATCAGAACTGACTGGCACTGAAACAAAGTAGGGAGGATGGTTATGTCAAATTATAGAATTTAGCCTTGAGACCTGAGGCAGGTGTAGCATTTCCTTCCTCACCAGCACTCAGGGCCCGAAACAGTCCCTCCAGGTGTGCTGACACTTCCAGGACGGTGTTATCTATTGTATCCGGTGCTCCCGGTGCAGCCTCCTCTGCATCAGTGAGATCTGATGTAGATTGGAGGACCACTTTAGTGAGCACCTTCGCACCATGCACCCCGAAAGAAAGGGTTTCCTGTGGCTTCTGTTGTGTTTTCTAACTTCAAAACATCCAACTAATTGAAAGGAAAAAACGGGCGTCTAAAATGTGAGTCTAACTTCGTGTTTACCTTAAGGGAGGCATGCATGTATCACATGGTAACCTGATGACACGTGCAATTCATCTATTTACACATAAAACCTGCAAAGAATTATTTAAACGAACAAGAATACTTTATATAATCACACAAGATTACGCAAATATTACTAAAGTATTCCCATTCTGACAGGTCTGTCAATGGCTTCCTCTACTGCCACAATGAGGCCAAACTCAGGCTGGAGGAGCAACACCTTATTACTGGTTTGGGTAGCTCCAGCCTGATGGCATAAACATCAATTTCTATAACTTCTGGTAATTTCTCCCACTTCTCCCCTCTCTCTTTTTCCATTCCCCATTCTGGTTACCTTCTCACCCTTTCTCTCCTCATCTCTCTTTGGTTCCCCTCCTCCTTTCCTTTCTGTGGTTCACTGTCCTCTCCCATTAGATTCCATCTTTTTCCTTTTCAGTCCTTTAGTTCTCTCCTATCCTCTCTCAGTTTATTATTTCACCCACTACTCCCCCACCATACACCTCCCCTAACCTAGTCTGACCTATAATCTGCCAGTTTGCACTCCTTACCCTTCCACCCACCCCCACATTCCTATTCTGGCTTTTACCCCTTTCCTTTCTAGTTCTGATGAAGGCACTTGGCCTGAAACATTGCCTGTTTCTTTATTCCTCTCCACAGATGCTCCCCGACTCACTAAATTCCTCCAATGTTTTGTGTGCGTTGTTGAGACCTGAGGGTTGTAGTTTGTCTCATTAGAAGATGAATTGCTCTTCCTCCATTTAAACAGGTCATCTGCTATTTTTGTCATTGGATGCAATTAGCAGAAGTCATCCAACACATCACCTCTTTTTCACTCTCAGCATTCCAAAGGGACCCTTATCTCCAGTACTGCATTTTTCACACTTCCATCTCCATCAATAACCACTAAGCCTTTCAAATTACCTTCTCAAATAACTCCAGGAGAATCAGTATTTAGCATTTAAGTTCTCTTACCACCATCCATAGCTAGACAATCCTTCCAGGTAAAGCAGTGATTTATAGTCTTCAAATTTAACGCATTGCATGATTTCACATTGGAGAAATTAAACGCGGATTAGATAAGAATTTTTCAGAACAACTCCATTCCAATACGCAGGGCAGACATGAGCTTCTATCATTTGGCATTTTAATTGTCCAGCCCACTCCTACTCAGACCTCTGCTATTGGCCTCTTATACAGTACTGCTCCAATATATGTTGAAGGACAGTAGCTTACTTTCTGACCAAGCACATTACATTCCTTGGAAATCAACAATTTCAGATAGCCAGCCTTTTCAGTTTATGTCAAAACTGACCAATTAGCTCTATTTTCTCTCACCACTGATGCTGTTTGACCTGTTGAGTATATCTTGCATGTTCTGCTTTTGTTTCATCTAATTAGAGAGGAGGATGAAGATAGTGGATGTATGATTAGAAAATCTAGCTAATTCAAGAACTATTTCTCTGTAGGGCATGTGTCTTTGTTCAATCCAGACTGGGAATGTGAATATCTCTAGTTGTTGCTGGTTACAAGTGGTCTATGTGAAGTGAGTTTGGTTGTCTCAACTCAGAGCCAGGCAAGTATCGAGGGCTAAAGAAATTGCCCAAATTTGGCACTAATTGCCAGTCTCACACAGTAAAGTCATTAGGTAGCTCTTGTTCGAAGTGGATGAAAGGCATACACAGTGGGAGCTATTCATTTGTAAGGCATATTGCTGAACAAAGTTAAATTTTTGTTTCACTTGGCAATAAACCCCACCTAACAGCTGGATGACAATAAAGGTGAAAAATATGCTCTATTCATCGCCATATGAATAAGTATGTCGTCAGTTTAATAGAAGTCTCAAAAATAAAGAAAAAGCATGAAGTGAAAGTGAATGTTCATCATAAGAGAAACAACAATTAGATATAATCTGTCACTCTTAAATCGTGCAAACTGTGGGAAAAATTGACTGCTCTTGTAAGTAAAAATAAATATACATCACAAGTTGATAAAGTCAGTGTATCTAAAAGAGTTAATAGCAGTCAAACTGATTATCTAAAACACCTTAGCTGAACACCACAACATTGCTTTGTTTGGTGGGATTAGGACGATACTTCTTTTCAGTTTTTTCTCTGCTTTCCGACTCACAAAAATCGAGCAGTTCTTCCCCACATACCCCTGATCGCTCTTGCCCACAAGTACCTAAACTTGTAAGGTTTCAGCCATTGCTTGAACTAACTCAAATCAGTCCACATTTTAAAATATGTAATATTTGCCTTTGTAATTCTATTTTAACTAAAACTAATAATTTTGAATTCTATCTTCTTTGAGACAGCATTTTAAACAGAATTATGAAATCTGAAACTTTTTAGAGTGTTAATTTTTCATCACCAGAGAAATGCTTTGTTTTCACTTCCAATCCCTTTATCCCCACAATGTCTCCTTATCTCGATCTCCCGCCCGAGTCAACTCTCTAAACCCAATGATGTTCAAATTATTTAACATTGTGCTCTCGTATCTGTTGTAATGTACTAGAATTGCATTCAAATGAAATACTAGTCTAGTGAGCAATAAATATATACTGATATATTTTAAATAACTTACATGCTGTGCAGTTGAAATCAAATGGTCACTGCTGCTCAACTTGCTGAATATGTTGAATTATAGTTAGATTTTGTTTTTCTGATCTAATAAAAAAATCTGAAGTAATGTGACATTAATAAAATTGTATGAAATCATCACTAAAGGTTCCCAGTGTGCTTACTAATTTAATATGTGTTTTGCAACTCCTGAAAGAGCCGTTATGGATTATGTATTCTACAAGTGTTCCTATCACACATTTCAATGCATCCATGGAGGGAGGGAGCATTGACTCAGACCATGAGAGGCCTGTGTTTGTCATTTTTTCATGCCTTACAAGGCATGCTCCTTACAAGGCATACATCCTTACTCCTGTTTAACATGCCCTTCCTTGTTCAACCTTGGCTCTTAGCTTCTTATTGATATCTCTGTTTGTAATGTTCATTTTTTAAAGTTAACTCCATTCTGAATACAATCTAACACATTTTAATCATTTTATAATTGTGTTTTTCTTACCATGAAGATTTTTATGGAATGAAATAATTATGTTCTTAACATCTTTATCTTATGTTTTTTTTTAACTTGCTATTACAGTATCCCTTTACAGTTCGGCTTTAGAAGTTAGCGATCATTTCCAGTTTGGGTACTACAGCTGGTTATGTGTCACTTATGCAATTCCAAAAATCATCGGCCACATATGGCTTTGCTTTAGCCAATGGCCTTTCCCTTAATGAGCATTATTATGCAGCAGGTGTTTTAAATTGGTCTAGTTCTGTAATATAAGTTACTTGCCATACCCATAAATTTCCCTATATGCAATTTTCAAAGAGGGTGGTTATTTGTCATACTCATAAATTTCCACATGCACATTTTCCAAAATAGTCATTCCTAGCAATGCAGCAATGTAATTGCACTGACAAGATTTACGTTGTGAAATTTTAGCACTCAACAATGCATATGAGACTCATTGATTTACCCCATAACTATTTTTAATGGGTGATAGCAATACCAAGCTATTATAAATTTGTGTTCAATTTCAAATCAGAAATGGCCCTTACTGTGTTTTTAGATTTTAATTCTGCACATAATGGAAAGATATTGTTACTCTGAGGAAAAAGAGAACTCGGCAGATTTTGCGGTCGGTGAAAAAAAAAGGAACTGCTCCTGATGTCAAAGAGTTCTCCTCACAATTATTAACTGACTCTATTGCAATGATTGCCTTTTTTTTCCAATGTAACTTCCAATCAAATTGTTCACTGAAGCAGTGTCAAATGACAATGAATCTTTCAATCAAGATGACCAGAAAATAGAATTTTTACAGGCAGCACACCAGAAAGTAATTTCAAATGTTATTATTTTACACAAATATAAATGTTGAGACATACATTCAAGTCAAATCTAAAATATCATTAACAATTTTTATAAAATGAGAAAAAAGTTTGTTTTCACTATTTTAAAAATCATGAGCTATTTATCATGGCATGTAAGGATAGTACTCTATAATTAACCTAGCAATTAAGGCCAGAACATGTCAGCCATCAACATTTATGTTTGCTATATATTTAACAATTCAGTTTAACATCATTATATATTTTGATGCTTTTACACCAAGAATAATGCAGGAAATGTTATTGTATGATTGATTTTATGTTGGTGAAGAGGGAAGCAGAATATCAATAACACCAGTTTCCAGATAGCTGCATTAAATTATGAATGTACAAATGTCAAAAGGCTATCAAAGAAAAAACAGTAGTTTTTAGTTAAGCAGAAAATTAAAAAGATCGAATAACGTATTATTTCTTATGTTTCAAGGTTAAACTCACAAGGCCAAAAAACTCCACAGAAACTTCTTCCTTATTGTGTACATCTGTGCTCAGAAACAAATTTTCCTGCAACACAGTTGTGCTAGGCAGTTGGTGATACACAATTGGTGGCCTAACGCTAGAAATTCTCATTCACGTTTTGTCTTTGCTGATTCTTTGACTCTATGACTTGAAAAACAATGGTTCAAAATGAAAACCAAAATGGGAAGCTGTAAACGATGGATTAATAATGTATGGCTTCAGAAGGAGATTTCATAATACTCTTTAATATAAATGTTATTTTTTTAAGGGAACAAAATGAAATCTGAACTAACATATAGAAATCATTGAAAATGTACATACATGGATCAGCATCAAAATAGTGGTGGTTTATTTTTCATGACCAATACTAAGGCTGTCGAATTCTTAAAACAAAAGATTTTGTTTTCTTCTGTATATATATAAATATATATATATAATTGGTATAAATATATTAGCATTAAGTCTTCATTAACTAATAATTATTTCAATACAATATCAAATTTAATTCTTATGGAAATCCATTATGAAAAATCATATTTAGAGATATCTATAATCTATGGATTTTTCCTACTTTACTTTCAAGCAAATATCCTTAATTTGCACTGCAGCTTGCAAGTAGTCCTAGGAAGGTAATAGCTTGCATTCAAATTTAGATTTACATACCTATAATTCAGAGCATCCTGGAATTATCTGTGGGGTAATGAGGTGACTTTCACTTGTTTTTATGAGTCTCTTTGTAGTAAGTATTATATTGTCCAGGAGTTGTACTGAAAGTTTCAACGGCTTCTGGTATTCTGTGCCACATCACCTTACAGTTGCCTTGAAATTGTTTCGGTATCACATTTCCTTTGGCATGAAGCTATAAGCCTCATTTCGTATTATGCTTTACAATGCACAGTCCATGAAACACATTGCGTAATAACTTCAATGTCAAAATGAAAAATGATAAATCAAAGATTAATAACAACCATATGTTTCAGTATGAGGTTCTCAATTTTTGACCAGGTAACAAATATTTCCTGCTTCCATAATTTACGTAAAATTATTTTTAAAAACTGTAATATATGAAATGTGCACTGTAAAATTCTTTCAATGTAGACGTATTTCAGCACCATAAAATGTCATTTGAAAGAAAGATAAAGTTTGTAATTAAGGTAAATTAGCATTTTTGTTCATGAAATTGCATGACACTATTTAAAGTTAAATGTTGTATTACAGAAAACAGTATACATTGCTAACATTATTAATCAAACAATATTAATTTTGTTAAAATTATGCATGGTAGCATATATAGTTATAATGGTCTTCAATGACTGGGAAATGTATTAATGTGTCAGTTGTTTGAGCTCTTTACAGCTCTGTTACAACTTAATAATCTTATATCCTGAAAAGAAGACATTAAAATATTCATGACACAAAAATGTCATTCTATTTTGTTGAGAAACTTCAAATGTAATGATTGAAATTTTAAGTTAAAAACATTAATCTTTCTATATACTACATATATATCTCCAATCTTTTTATTTCTGGAAAATGGGTGAATGAACTTTTGTTTATTTGGTTTGGTGACCTATCCACATTTCTCTCAATTAAACAAACTCAACTAAATAATATTTAATTTAGTTTGTTAAACAACATTTGCTATAAAGTGCAATGTGCAACTTAACAGCTATAGCTCCACTTGACAGCAGCTGTTAAAGTTAAACTAATATATTTTTTTCTGAAATTCACCTTAGGATTTGGAGTATCTCCTGAAATAAAGCAGATGAAATCTTTCACACAAAATTAACGTTCCTACAACAGGATGTTACTTTAATATATTATATTCATGTGCATTTAAAGGGCAGAATGTTGTAATTACTCATATTCCATCCATTTGTACTATGGAGGAAAACTAGTTGTTTAAAAGATATCACTATTTCATTCATAATAGCAATGCACTTCATTCATAATAGCTTTGCACTTCTTTCAATCACTTTACCCAGACCTTCTCACATTCATAACATGCAGCTAATTCTTTCAAATTTGGATGATCATCATTCAGGGTAGATTCAATATAATCTGATTTCAAATCAAGGGTTGATTTACTCAGCAGGTCAGGATTCTTCTTATATTTAATCTAAGAGAGCTTATTAAACAGTTCTGTACCAGTTTCACTGGAACCTTTGTGCAGCTGTTTATCCTTCATTGCAATATTCAGCATTTTCCACTGTTTGCTACTTTCAAAAATAACAAACTAAATATTCTACCTTCAGTAAGACCAAACCTTGATATTAAAAGCAACTGTTCAGTTTAATTAATATGCAGTTTAGTTCTGGAAGCTGATAACTGTTTGGCTTGTTGCTCATTTTGAATCAGCAATTTTACGTGTTTGGTTCAAAGCTTCAGGTTTGACTGTCCTTGCAGTAAACTTTGATATTTATACAGAGCATGTGTCATAATATCTTGAAGGGCTTGGATAATTATAAAGTGCAGATCTAAAGTGTTATATCTAAAGATTAATATCTCTAAAATATATAAAACTGAAAAATAATTATAATGAAAGCTTTCAATCAAAATATTAATCTCGAATTTCATAAAACACAAAAATTCAAAGCCTTATCAAAGTTGGTTCTGGCAATATATGATGATGTTTTGTTCATATTTAGGAAGGTATACAACAATGAAAATATACCAATATAATAATTGAATGAAAAGCACTAGGAGAGAAGATCATATGAACTCTTTTACTGTATAATTATAGCATGGTTTATCCTGTCCCTCCTCTGTCACTTTCAAAACTATTCCCTATATCTCTTGATTTGTACTGATCTTAAACATGTGAATGCTTAGTGGCTGAATATATAGGATAAATTTCTGAGAGAGGTTGACCTTTAGAAAGTGGAAGTATCTGAGTTGCACTGGTCACCAAGAACACACATCTCCAAAAATGTAAAAGAATCCTAAAATACTATTCGCAAGAAGATCAGGGAACTTTTCTCTTAGGCTGCTATCAACAGTTATTTCTGAATCAATATCACTGAAGTAACTTTTTTTGGTCATTTTCACAATGTTGTGAACATTGTGTTCTTTCACCCCTCCTGTTCTCACTTTGTGAAAATTAATGTACCTCCTAAAGTTTGTGGATGACATGACTTAGTTCGGCTCATATCTAGTAATGGTGTCACTTGCTATCAAAGAGAAGTAGATCCCCTTGCAGCATGGTGATCTCATAACAAATTGGAGCTTAAGGCTATCAAGACAGTGGATATGAGGATTGACTTCCACCAACAACCCCCCACCTGACCCCCCCACCCCATCTGGAGATTAATGGTGAGGCTGTGTCTGTGATTGAGTCATTCAAGTTCCTGAGGGCTATCGTTAACAATACATTGAAGAGGGGCAAACACGTTACGGTCACCATTAGGAAAGCCCAGCAGAGATTGTACCAGTTTAGGAAACTTAACATCTCATGGTGTATTTTTACCAGCCATCATTGAGAGTGTTGTGACCACCTCTGTCACCACCTGGTTTCCCTCCACCTCCTCCCTCTCCAAACTCAGGTTGCAGAAAGCGGTCCACTCAACCGAGAACATCATTGGCTGTCAGCCACCAATATTTAAAGTCCTGTTCATCGCCAGAATGAAGAAAAGAGTTGCAAAAAATTACAGCTAGCTCCGTCCACGCTAGCAGTCACCTGTTCACCAGTCAACGTTTCGAGCCAGAACCCTTCGTCAGGACTGGCCCGAAATGTTGACTGATGGTTTCCACGGATGCTGCCCGACTTACCGAGTTTTCTCCAGCATGTTGTGAGTGTTGCTTTGACCCCCAGCATCTGCAGAGTATTTTATGTTTACCTGTTCACCAAATTGCCATCAGGGAGATACTACAAGTCAATCAACATCAGGACTATATATCATCTCTGAAGCTTCTTTTCTGTAGCTATTCAGCTTCTCAACAAAACTCTCTCAGGTACAATACGCTAACTCCCCCTGCACAACATCTGTTAGATGGTATTTCCTGCTCTCCTTGTTCTGTTGATAATTATTGAGTCAGGTCATACTCTATGTTCACATGTATTTAAGTTTGATTATTAACACTTGTGCATGGGTGACCATTCTGCTAATTGTTGATTGCTCATGACAGTTTGCACTCTTGTCTTGTAAATAGTTAATTGTTGGTGTGTTGTCTGTTACGGTATTGTCCTGAGTTTTATGTTTGGCACCGAACCACAATCAATTCCAGTGTGTTTCTCATATAGACGATAAAGTAAATCTAATTCCAATTCTGATATTACTTGTGGAAATCTGCATGTGCAAATGAATGAACTGCTGTGTTCCCTATTTTATAACTGTTTCCATTATTAAATGTATTTAATTGCAATGCACTCAGGGTGTGCTAAGATTGTCAAGGATGCTGCATTAATGTGAAGCTTTCTTTCTATTTAATTTAATGCCATCACAATGAGAAAAATAAGGTATTTTTATGTAATGATTGAGTTAGTATTAAATTCTTTCAATAGTTTCTGATATTTAAGGGATTAAAATCCAACATTACACATAAATATTCTTTTTCTACTTGTTTCACTTTGTTGCCATGGCACAGAATGTACTCAACTTTTGCCAACGGCTGTATGGAGAATTGCTGGCAAAGTCTCCACCACTGGTCAGCGTGTCCCCAACTTGCTGTTTTCAAGTCACAGATGAGCTGGAGGTCTTTGGGAAAGTGGAACTTCATTGCAATAGGATATAAAACCAGAGGCTAAAATAGCATGATTTATTAATATTCTGCAACTTTGACATTCATTCAGATACCAGAATAACTGGGATGGGTGGACTTATAGAGGGAAAACTGGGTAAGCATATTACTTAAACAGGTGTTTCTTGAAGACATTTCCCAGTGGAAAACATCTTGAGTTGTGACTCACTAACATACTGTATGCCTTCTTTAAATAACATAGTCGCCATTTCAGAAGCACTGGATAAACCTGTTTCTGCATCTTCTGAGGTCCATCTGTCTGCAGGCCATGCATACATGGATGAGAATTGTAGGTGGTTCCAGACACTTTTGGGTGTCTTGCTTGTCTGGGATCCTTTGTGATCCAAAATAAATGTTTTTATCCCTTCCCACCGATCTCCCTCCCGGCATTTATCCCTGTAAGTGGAACAAGTGCTACACATACCCTTATACTTCCTCCCTCACCACCATTCAGAGCCCCAGACAGTCCTTCCAGGTGAGGTGACACTTCACCTGTGAGTCAGCAGGTGTGGTATACTGTGTCCAGTGCTCCAGTGCGGCCTTCTATGTATATTGGTGAGACCCGAAGCAGACTGGGAGACCTTTTCACTGAACACCTACGCTCCGTCCGCCAGAGAAAGCAAATATCTCCCAGTGGCCACACATTTTAATTCCACGTCCCATTCCCATTCTGATATGTCTTTCCACGGCCTCCTCTACTGTCAAGATGAAGCCACACTCAGGTTGGAGGAACAACACCTTATATTCCATCTGGGTAGCCTCCAACCTGATGGCACGAACATTGGCTTCTCTAACTTCTGTTAATGGCCCTCCTCCCCTTTTTACCCCATCCCTTATTTATTTGTTTGTTTGTTTTTTGTTTATTTGTTTGTTTGTTTATTTATTTATTTACCTTTTTTCTCTCTCTGTCCCTCTCACAATAACTCCTTTTCTCCTCTCCATCTTCTTCTGGTGCTCCCCTCCCCCTTTCTTTCTCCCTAGGCCTCCTGTCCCATGACCCTCTCCCTTCTCCAGCCTTGTATCCCTTTTGCTAATCAACTTTCCAGCTCTTAGCTCTATCCTCCCCCCTCCTGTCTTCTTCTATCATTTCGGATCTCCCTCTCCCCCTCCCACTTCCAAATCTCTTACTACCTCTTCTTTCAGTTAGTCCTGACGAAGGGACTCGGCCTGAAACGTCAACTGTGCTTCTTCCTATGGATGCTGTCTAGTCTGCTGCGTTCCATCAACATCTTGTGTGTGTTGTTTTCATACCTGGCTTATCCACATTTCAAACCTATGCTGTTTAACTGGTTAGCTCTCCAATTTGACAGATATTCATATTACAGGTGCTCCATGTACTATTCCACAGGTTTTACAGACTTTGAGCAATTTGAAGTAACCCGTCAATTTCTTTTTTCGTATTTTCTTCTAAATCGAGTAACATGGAATGAAAAAACATAGCACCTATACTAACAACACACATCAAAGTTGCTGGTGAAGGCAGCAGGCCAGGCAGCATCTCTAGGAAGAGGTACAGTTGTACAGTCAACGTTTCGGGCCGAGAGCCTTCGTCAGGACACTTATACTAACATTGTCTTGGCAATTATAATCATGTGCATTTTGGTTCCTTATTTTTAATAGAGTGATTTTAATTTAACTTCTTAAAATATAACCATCAAATAATAACAAAGTATGCTAAGAACTTAACATCTTTGTAACTTTGAGGCAAATTAGCCTACATATTAGAACTTTTGGAATCTGGGATTAAAGTTTACTATGTAGGGAGATGAGATTTTTTTGGCAATAATGTTGCTACTCTGTATCTCTGTTTATAGTTTTACATGTGAATATATATACAATTATCATGTCAAAAATAAATTATGATAAAGATCTTGTGGAAAATGGGAAATATTTACTTACATTATATAATTGAAAAGGAATAAGCAAGAATATTTTCAGTAGTGCAAGCATGTAAAAGGCAAGACTATCTGTCAAGTTGCTTGCAAAATATGATCAGGCTTATAAACTACATGGGTCAGGAGTTGTCCTCTAAATCACATCAGCGCCTTATATTTTAAGAACACAAACAACCTTGTATCACACCCAGAGGAACCTGTCATCTTCGTCTTGTTGCACATAAATATTTCAGGTTGATTCTAACAGCATATCAGCCAGCTGCTCTGTTCTGCAACCAACCACCTCTCTCCACTTGAGTTCAGATTTGGCAACAGAAAGCTTACTGAATCTTTGGACATATTTCCATAAAATGTTATGACAGGCTTGAGTACCTTTATAACTGATAAATCAAAGTAGTCTGAGTAGACAGAATGGATTTTTTTGCATTCCCCATTTTGCCCCAACTTTTCAGCTAACATATTGTTAATATATATTAATTGCATATTTTTATAATTGAATCAGAAATATTAATGGTATTTCAAATATTTCTCATTCAGCTTCTAAAAGATTGTTCTTCCTCACTTGTATATCATTTCCCAAAGCCCTATTTATTTCACTCTGCTTCTGGGGTAGTCTTTGGATATAGGAAACAAAAGGGGTACAGTCTGAAAGTGACGTGCCAGCCCATTTTAGCTCTGCTTTCAGTGACCATCAGCTCAACAGGTTCTTTGGTGGCTGATGTATTTATATTGCCTATGTACTATACATCTGACATGCAGATCACCTTCCTTTAATTTTAATGGTTAATTGGAAAGATTAGTTTCCTTTGGAACATGATAATCTGCTGCAGATTGGCCTTTTGTTACCAATCTTACCAACACCAACTGTACTATTCTTTCCTCCAATGCCCTTCAATGGAGTCATAGTAGGGTTAACACCTATGTTTTCCATGATAGTGTATCAGCAAGTAGCTTCTCCAATTGGCGTTCATGGCCAGTGCAGCATCCTTTTTCTCCTCTAATTTTTCCATGTATTTACAATATGTACTCGAAAGTGCCTAACTTGACCTCTGTAAATTACAAGAATATTTGAAGTACAAACTGAAGATCAGCTTTTTAGAGTGCATTAAAGTGTAGAATTATTGTTTTTCTAGTATTTTTCTTGTAGTTTAACTCTCCTACAGTTGCCTATAATTTTTATATGATCAGCTATACATGTGTAATTGGTCAGTAAATTTTCTAGTAATTGTTGTATAGCTGATTCTGTATTTCGAAGTTCCTTAGTTCTTCCATAGCAGGTGTCATGCTTCTTGAATCTAACTATGTTAAAGGTTAATTGTTATCAATGGAATAATGTTTTCTCTAGTCAGAGTAGGAGACAATCTTGACTTCTCTTGTCCTTTTTTTTCTTTGTTCTTTGATCTTGTAAAATGGATATAACCACGTTTTATGCTTCATTCTTGAATTCCAAACATTTAGATCGCAAAACCACTAGGGTCCAATGCTATCCCTGCAGGACAACAGTATCATATGATTACTATTAATGAATAAAAAATATATAGATTGCTATTAAATCCTAACATTCCTCAGTCATTGTGTCATAGTGAATGTTAATGAATCTCTTTGCTGGTAGAAATCACAAGAGAATCATTTTTAGAAGAGATTTATGACAAATTGTTACTTTTAATAGCACAGGAGATTTGAAACTCTACACTTAATGTGCCTGGTTAGCACAAAGAACTGGAGAGGATAGTAAGTTGTCTTTTTTTAATGAATCACTTCTTTTTACAATGGATCGTCAAGGCAACCACATTGATAAAATTAACAATAACTTGACCACCAACTGCACAAACACAACAATGCTATTCAGAGGGTAGTTTGTTCAAAATTGCATTTCTAGACAGTAAAATAATGGTCAAACAACACAATACCTTTCACCTTACATCATAGTAACTGTACATAAATTCCTATATTTCATCTTATTAAAAACCCTTCACAATCTCATAAATTGTCATCTGCTGATTTCTGGCTGAAATTGACTGTTACATATTATGGATGTGTGCCTGCTGGCACCAGACTGAGACAGCCAACAATTAGCTTCATTTTTTAATTTTAATAATTGTTTGACGCATTTGAACGAGGGGATGAATGAACTTCCAACGATTGTTCTTAAGGTCTGTACTGTATTAGGCAAATGCGATCATCTAAGTCTTCAGAAAATGTCAAGCAACCCCTTTATGGTCTGGCAAGATGCTACAAGGACATAATTGTGAACTTTAACAATTTCATTTTACAGGTCTGGGTCTCCATACATGCAGTTTAATTGAGTGTCAGCTGTGCTTGGTGAATAGTACACTTGCTTCTAAGGGAAAATATTGTGGTTTCCATTACCGCACTTAGAATTTGTGAAGGCCCTGCATTATTGGACGTTCACAACCTCCACTACCTGCACAGTATGCCACTTGCAAAATGGACTTCTCTTGCTGACAAATATGACAGCATCTCCCAGAAAAGTCAAAACTAACAGCAAACACAAAAATACTGAAGAACTCAGGAAATCCTCCCTGTTGATTGAAGTGAGAAGAGGGCATATCCTGGGTGATGGGGGGAGGGTGGTCCTTAATGATGGATGCCACCATTTTGAGGCATCACTCCTTGAAGATGTCCTGTATGAAGTGCCCATAATGGAGCTAACTAGGTTCACAACTCTCTGCAGCTTATTTCGATCCTGTGCAGTAGCCCTCAACCCCATACCAGACTGTGCTGCAGCCAGTTAGAATGCGTTCCATGATACATCGGTAGAAATTTATGAGTGTCTTTGGTGAGATACAAAATCTACTTAAGCTCCTAATAATATATAGCCATTGCCATGCCTTCTTTGTAGCTGCATAAACATGTTATGCCCAAGATAGATCCTCAGAAATATTGACACCCTGGAACTTGAAATTGCTCACTCTTATTTCTTCTGATTCCTCTATGAGGACTGGTGTGTTTTCCCTCTTCTTACCCTTTCTGAACGTCACAATCATTTCTTTGGTATTACTGATGTTGAGCACAGGGGTGTTGCTGCAACACATTGTATTAACTAGCCGATATATCTTGCTTGTGTGTGCGCTTTCATCACCATCGGAAATTCTGCCACTAGTGGAGTCATCAGCAAGTGTATAGATGGCATTAGAGCTGTGCCTAGCCACACAGTCATGGGTGTAGAGAGAGTAGAGCAGAGGGCTAAGCACACATCCTTGAGCTGCACCAGTGTTGATCTGCAGAGATTGTGGCCCTCCAATGAGGAAGTCGAGAATCCAGTTGCAGAGAGAGATTCAAAAGCCCAAGTTTTGCAGCTTTTCAATCAGAACTGTAGGAATGATTGTATTAAACACTGGGCAGGAATCAATAAACAGCATCTTTACATAAGTATTGGTATTGTCCAGGTGATCCAAGACTGGTGAAGAGCTGATGAGATTACATCTGCTGTAGACCTGTTGTGGCGAGAGGCAAATTATGGTGGGTCCATGTCCTGTCTGAGGCAAAAGTTTTTTCTAGCCATAACCGAATTCTGAAAGCACTTTATCATGGTAGATGTGTGTGCTACTGAACAATAGTCATGAAGGCAGCTCACCCTGCATGATTGTTGCCCATTTGGAGCAGTTGGGAACTTCCAACTGTAGCAATGAGAGATTGAAAATACCTTATATTAAGTACTGACTACAAAAAAGGGAACATCAAATAAATAAATTTATAAAAGAAAACTTTACATCTATCTTTTTCAGAATTAACATTTCAAAGAAGTACAAAGTTCACTTTTTCTTTACAGTTAACATAGAATAGTACAGCACAGTACAGGCCCTTTGGCCCACAATGTTGTGCCGACCCTCAAACCCTGCCTCCCATATAAGCCCCCACCTTAGATTTCTCCATATACCTGTCTAGTAGTCTCTTAAACTTCACTAGTGTATCTGCCTCCACCACTGACTCAGGCAGTGCATTCCACACACCAACCACTCTCTGAGTAAAAAACCTTCCTCTAATATCCCCCTTGAACTTCCCACCCCTTACCTTAAAGCCATGTCCTCTTGTATTGAGCAGTGGTGCCCTGGAGAAGAGGCGCTGGCTATCCACTCTATCTATTCCTCTTATTATCTTGTACACCTCTATCATGTCTCCTCTCATCCTCCTTCTCTCCAAAGAGTAAAGCCCTAGCCCTAGCTAACCAATTGTTGTTGCTCTCTGCTTTAGCAGGAAATAATTCCCTACAGAACTCAGTGATGAAAGGATTATAATTTAATTTAGTAATCTAATTTTCAAATTGTTCTTCAGTCAATTCCAAAATCTTAATACCTACCAAGAAAGATAAACCTTTCCTTATTTCTAACCATCTTAAAATCTTTTTATTTTTTCTTCTCTCTCCTGAATCTATTTCCAGCTTAAAAACCTTTCAATCCTGAAAGGGCAAATCACTTTGCTCTCTTCTGTTTCTGTTAGTCAGACTGGTTGTAACAGACGATGGTCATTCTGAAGCTTGTTACACCTCCTGCATTACTTTCTCTTCTATTGAAGTAAGTGCAGATGAAAAATAGTGCACACCACTAGTTGGTAATTTTTTCAACACTGAATTCTGAGTATATTTTGTTAGCTCTTTGGCTTATTTGAGAGAGCTATTGAATTATTTCACTCCCTCTGTGTTTCACATAGCACAACAATTGAGAAAGATTTAATTCAGCGCATTTCCAATCTGTTCAGATGCCCTAGCCACAATCATAATAATTTGAGATTAGTCAAAGCCTCAATTCGTGCTATGTGTGAGTAGAAAAGTCAAAAGGACTTGCTGATGGGAAGGCTTTTACCTTCTTCCTCAAGGAGTTCAGTAGTCCTGCTTAATCTCTTCTTTAAGTAGTGCATCTTTATGTCAAAGTTTGAATATCATCAAGAACCACAACCTTCTTAAAAAGAAGAACAAATTTTTTTTAGGAATAATGTCAATAATGATGTATATAATTTGTTTTGCTTATTTTCAGAATGAAACTAGATTGCATTCTAACGAAAGCTATTTACAGATGTTCTGAATATCAAGTATTTGATAACTGGAAATTAAATTAAATGCCCAATTTAGGAAAAGGGAATATTGGAAGTGTTTAATGTGTGCAGAGAAACCTAGTGGCAGAAATGATAGTGTAACAGAACATATTCAATTTGCCAAATAGCCTAATTCTGCTCCAATGTCTCATAGTCTAATGGAGACAAATGGCAAGAGTTAGAGGAAAGCAAAATTTCATCAGCAGTTTCAATATCCAAAAATAAGTATAACACCTGGACCTTCCTATCTACATGAAGGATGTTGACATTACTGCCCTTTAAGTCTTTGGGGTACAATCCAAACATAACAGTAGAATTCCTTCCATTATCCTTGGAATAAAGTTCCATCAATTGTGGTTTAACAACATTTGTTAAGCATTTAGCCTTTGGAGCCCTGATAAGATTTTGATGAATCTGCACCACAATCCTCCCAAGCCCTTTTCCATAATCTGGCCCCCACTTCAGTCCTTCTGATGTTAATCTTACAAGGGATTTATATAGCTGTAGCTTTCTTCAAACAGCTCAAACTTTTCTAAGTACCAGAGTTGAAAGTTAAATCTGATCAACATATAGCAAAAATAGCAGATGCAGTGTTTATGATATGGCTGTAACTACAGAAAATCTGCATTACTTTCCCCCTGTGAAATGCTCAATAATACAACTCTTTGTTATAGACACCAATACTTACCCACATTAAAAAACGTATTGGCCATTATAAACTAATTTCCTATTTTTAATCACCTTCTTCACAGTATAGTGCTACATAGTACAATTTTTCATTCTCTAGGGGTAATTCCTGAATTGCAAGTGGTTTGAAAATTTGTGACTAAATCACCTGCAATTTCCTCATTTATTTCCTCAAAATCATTGAATAGAAAACAAGCAGTCCCCAAAGGACTCTCAGTTTTAATGCCATTTTTCCCTCATATTTTATAGTTTATAATAATGTCCTTGTCCTTGCTAATTATTAATTTCCCTGGAATGTCAGATCCATTATCCATTTAATGTTCTGAAAAGACTGGTGGAAAACATATTACTCCACTAGTTTAATGTTTCCTTTCTAATCTTTTTTCAACACTCCCTTCATCTCTTTTTGAAACTTTCACATTATCATTGGCTTTTAATATAACTCTTACATTTGGCCATTGTTTTGATATTATTGAAAGGAAGCAATCAAAACAGCCATTATATTTCCAAGATAAATTTAATATCTTGTGAGTGTAATTTTGTATTATACTCAAAAGGCCCCATGTGGATGATCAAGTACACACTTATACTATTCCTTCATGGATCCCATTTTATTCCCCTCAGTTTCCCATCAACACACTATGAGTTCTACCACTCACCTGCACATTTGGCACACTTCACAGTCGTTAATCAAGCTACTAACATGCATGCCTTTGGTACGTGAGAGTAAAACCCACACAGTAAAAGGGAAAACTTGTGAAAAAAGAAAGCAAGTGAAAATTGTGTCAGTGGTGTAGGAATGCAATACCAGAACAGTTATTTTGACACTTCTAATGACCTATAAAAGTATTTCCTTGAAGTAATTTGGACTGCACAATAAGTGTTTAGCACATTTTGACTTTTACAAGAACTATAGCCAGATTTAAGTAAGAGAAAATGTGAACCATGCAATAGCAAGGGAATTTTAAGGGTGTGGCTAAGTTAATGAAAAGGTTACTGCATTTGAACATCCTACACATTTTCCTCTGGGGGTAAGGTAAGGAGGAAATAAGATTTAATTTAACCCTGAGTCGGGCAAAACTTCAGTTTAATTGAAGATGCATGTGTATGCTTACTGTGGAAGCTCTCCTATTGTTATGAACTGCATTTAAATACTTTGAATGGATACCAGAGAGAGGTACAGAAGTGTGTACTTCACTAGGCAGAGGCAATTTTCTGCAGTTACTTATCACAACACGCTATCAAAAGGTGCACACTACTTGACTTTGGTGTTAGTTACTGTCATGTTGCCATTAATTAGATTGATGATACCTCCTCAGTAAAGCTGGTTCTGTAGACCAGAGTCCTCCTCTTTCAACTCATTGTCCTTTGGGAGAAATCATCAGGGGATATATCTGAGGATATACCTTATACATTATCTTCCAGATATATATGACCGCCCATATTCAGATGTGCGTATCATTTGCTGAATTACAGTTTTGAAGGAAAATGCTAAAAACAGTATCCCCGGTAGGTGATATCCTGTCTGATTTCACTATCACTACACTACATTCACAGTGACTGGACACTCTGTGGCATTATTGCATCAAGAAAAGATAAAGATGATTCTTTTTGCATGGAATAAACAGAGCTGAAGGCCATAGAACTGAGATACTAACTCTGTTATTTCTTTTTCACAGAACTAAGGTTTAATAATTTTTCAATACTCTATACCAATATTGATAAAATATATGCAAGTTAATGTTTCCTTGCTTCAATTTTGAAGATCTTGAGGACTTTTCTAATAGTGTAAAGTAATCGCCAGAGTGGTACTTCTCAATTGATTAACAAATGTTTAAAAATGCAATTGCTGAGCAACATTAGTAGCGTAAGGTTGGACAAAGTGACAGGATAACTGTGCAATAAAGGTTTTGCTTCAGTCGCTGGCTCACAAATGACATTAAGCAGAAGGCACCACAGGGAAATCTGTTTCCCATTATACTGGGATGTGCAATGATTTATTTGCTTTTTCTTGCAAAGAATTTTAGTTCCTAAAAGTTGTACCTACTTAGATGCCTTGTTAACTCCCCCATGGGAAATTTTATTAAGAGTCTTTGTGCTTTCTGGGTCAAGAAGGTAAGCTTCCCTACAAGTTGAAATTCTTGTTAATTTGAATTTACAACATTTGCTTCTGTTGAACAATTTTTCAACATTTCTTTTATCTTAACACAGAGCAGTTCCAGTTTCTCTGAAAACTAGTTCTTATCTTGTTCTGATATGTGGCATGCTACTGTAGGAGTGCATTCAGCTCAATATTCAAAAATGGAAAGTACGAATGTCTTTAGAAAAAACCTACCAAACAAGAGAAAAAAGAAAAATTGTTATTTTGCTTCCGCCAATGCTAGTAAGACAGCAGACAGTGGCATCATTCCAGCGATATAAATGACGTTCATAATGAGCAATGCTTCACTGCTGCAGTCAGTCAATGGGATGCACAATTCTGAACACAAATTCACAAACTGGTATGAAATGAGTAGATTATCTTCAGAATGGCAAACTAACACTATTAGATGCTTATCACTCTGATAGAAATGCACTGCAACTGGCTTTGAGAAACTAATGCCTGATTACTAAGGATCTATAGATAGTGATATATCACTAATGATGATAATATTGTCTTTTAATAAAGAAAGACAAATAAAATTAGTGACTGATTGATGCTACTACTTCTATAAATAGGACTAAAGAGCAGGATTTGCCAAACTTCAGTTATTTTATGCATGTTTTTAAAGTAAAGTGCAGTTTGTGACTATAGGAAATGATTAAGCCTGGAGATAATAAAGACATGGACTAAAGTCTTAGCAGCATTACGATATCTAAGCCATTATCAGATATTGGAACAAGAAGGATTACCTTACGTGCCAGTCGAAAGCCACTTCAGCCATGCCAGTCTCTGGTTTGCCCATTTGAAGGAGCTCTTTCGCAGTGGCTGACTTTGGTGCCATAGCACCAGTTTCTGGTTCTGGGCACCACGGGGGTATAAGAATAATGCGTGCGAGAACCTCTGACTATTTTCATTAGAGGCTCCCCTTCGGACTGGGTTCGAACCAGAGCTGAAAGACCATGGGGAAAGTGTGCTGCAGAAAGAAGGGCCCACTCACATAATTAGATAAGTACCTGTTTGTTGAATATTTAGTATTGTAGTTGGACAACTTGGGACTCAACAAAGTACCTGTTTGAGTTAAAAGTATCAGAGAATGCTTAGTGTCATGGTTTTGTAACGTAGGGGTACTTAGATAATTACTCGTTTGACATAGATTATGGTTAAGTGTTTCACTGTTTGTAAATAGTTAAGTAGCTCACGTACTTACACACAATGTCTTTTCCCCTCTTACTAGATCCACGAATTTGCTTCCACATAACATTTGCTGTAGCTGACGAGATTTGGTGAGTGTAGCAGGAAATTTAAGTGTTCAGGAGTAAGAACAAGTGAGACAATCCTCATGTGAGGAGTGCCAAGTCCCAGGGTAGACCAATAACAGTACTAGGTTTGGCAGTCTCACCAATCCACCATGGTACGCTGGTGGATTGGTCAGACAAGTTGGAGCCCCATGGGGAAAAGATTGGACACCGCACTGTGTCTGTGTTAAACAAGATAGGGTTCCCAAATAAGGAGAGGAGCCAAAGGGGTGTCTTTTGGTTTCGGGTAACCAAAGGGGTGCCTTTTGGCTTTGGGGCATCAAAGGGGCGTCTTTTGGCTTCTGGCAGCCATCATAAAGTACCAGCCCAAGACTATCACAAGGAGCAAGCAGGAGATAGTTAAGTCTAAAGAATGAGGTGGAAGTGCTGCACTCGTACTGTACCATCATGGGGAAAGCTGCCAGGTCAGCACAGATCCAAGCCAAGGAAAGAGAGGTCAAGGGTATGGGGATAGCTTGTTGGCAAGAAAAGGTGCAGCAATTAGAAGCTGTCTGACGGGCTAATTGGCAACCAGATCTCCTTAAGTTCCGAATCTTGATGCTGTAGGAGGATGATCTCAACACGTGGATGAGGTATGGAGATATCTGGCTGGATGGTGAGGATAGGGTACAGAGAGTAAAGTAGAGCAGAGACTATAAGATATAGGAGCAGAAGTAGGCCATTTGGCCCATGGAGTCTGTTTTGCCATCCAATCATGGGCTGATACAATTCTTCCAGTCATCCCCACTGCCCTGCTTTCACTCCCTGGCTAATCAAGAATCTATCTATCTCTGTCTTAAATGCACCCCATGACTTGGCCTCCACAGCTGCTCGTGGCAACAAATTCCACAAATTTACCATCCTCTGACTAAAGTAATTTTTCCGCATCTCTGTTCTAAAAGGACTTCAGTCCTGAAGTCGTGCCCTCTTGTCCTAGAATCCCCTACCATGGGAAATAACCTTGCCAAATCTAATCCGTTCAGGCCTTTTAACATTCTGAATGTTTCTATGAGATTCCCCCTCATTCTCCTGAATTCCACGGAATACAAGCCAAGAGCTGCCAGACGTTCCTCATACGGTAACCCTTTCATTCCTGGAATCACTCTTGTGAATCTTCTCTGAACCCTCTCCAATGTCAGTATATCCTTTCTAAAATAAGGAGCCCAAAACTGCACACAATACTCCAAGTGTGGTCTCACGAGTGCCTTATAGAGCCTAAACATCACATCCCTGCTGTTATATTCTATACCTCTAGAAATGAATGCCAACATTGCATTCGCCTTCTTCACAACTGACTCAACCTGGAGGTTAACCTTTAAGCGTATCTTGCACAAGGACAAGGTAAAGAGCAGCAGTCCCAACACCGACCCCTGTAGAACTCCACTGGTAACTGCCAGCCAGCTAAATAGGATCCCTTTATTCCCACTCTCAGTTTTCTGTTGATCAGCCAATACCCCACCCATGCTAGTAACTTCCCTGTAACTCCATGGGCTCTTATCTTGCTAAGCAGCCTCATGTGCAGCACCTTGCCAAAGGCCTTCTAAAAATCCAAGTACACCACCTCTACTGCATCTCCTTTGTCTACCCTGCTTGTAATTTCCTCAAAGAATTACAGTAGGTTTGTCAGGCAGGATTTTCCTTTCAGGAAACCATGCTGGCTTTGGCCTATCTTGTCATGTACCTCCAGGTATTCCATAATCTCATCCCTAATGATCGATTCCAACAACTTCCCAACCACTGACATCAGGCTAACAGATCAAGGGTTTTCTTTTCTGCTGCCTCCCACCCTTCTTAAATTGCAGAGTAACATTTGCAATTTTCTAGTCATCCAGTACAATGCCAGAATCTATCGATTCTTGAAAGATCATAGTTAATGCTTCCACAATCTCTCCAGCTACTTCCTTCAGAATCCTAGGGTGACTGATTGAGAGTCCTATGATTCTCCCTCAAAATGATCACCCTCCCCCCTACGCACCCGAGGCAGTATAAGCCAGACCGGTGACCACATGATCCCATACCCTGCATGGAGGGTTCGGCCTGTGGACCCATGACTCTCATGGGACAGGACAAGGATAAGGAACATGGGGTGAGTAGGACAATATGCCCCTCCCCGAGACATCACTGATCAGGGAGCTCTCCGCCAAGCAACTGGCAGAAGCCGGGAAAGCTCTGGCCACATGAGAGTTGAGGATCTGGGAAGAGGGTGAACTGGAGTGAGAGATGGGTGCCCTAGGGGGATTGTTGTCCCAACATGCAGTCAAACAAGCCCTGAGGGTGCTGCCTGCTCCCCGTGAGGGGAGTAAATCCTTAAGAGATTGGGTGGCAGCAGTGGTCAAGGTCAGGTCCCCCTCCCTTCTCGAGTGGGATTTAAAGCCCTGGGCAGCGTGCAGCACAGTAGAGGAAGGGACCACAGCCCGAGTTACAGGTTTATAAAGCAATAGTGATAGTCCACCATAGGATTCTGAACAAACACCAAACATAGAGAGTATTTACTTAAAACAGTAAAGGCGTGGTGCTGCTTTTAATGGGACCGGCAGTCAGGGGTACCATAAATGCAACCATTTGGTTGCTAGAAGGGTTGAAGTACATGGGAAAAAGAACACGTAGCTGAGTCTGGAAGATGGAAAAGCAGGCAGGGAGTGGGGCATCCTGTGTGACCTGTAAAGAGATGCTTTTAATGTTGCTTGGAGCAGGGGTCCTGAAGGAGCAGGTTGATCGGGTTCCCACTCCCACCCTCTATGTGATGTGGAGGGAACACTGCGAGGGAAAGTCGGGCAAGGGAACTTTTAAGGGAGAGGGTTCATCTTCTAATCTAAGCCCTCCCCGAATAAGGGTTGGTTTGATCTCTCGCCAGAACTCCTCATCTGGTAATTGGGGTTCCCTATATCCCTCACTGGAGACCCCACACAAGCGGACATCCAGTGACAGCAGGGATTGGGCAGTGGGTGGTACCCTGCCGTGCCACTCATGTAGTGATGGGGGTCAGAGCTCCCGGTGGATATGCTTGACGGCCTTTTTCCAAGTTGGGGAAAGGTCCTTATGTACCCATTGTAGTGTATTGTGGGGAAAGGGGGTGCTCAGCAGTAGATGGCACTGCTGGACACTGGTGCCAAGCATCCCATCATTTCAGGTTACACTGACAGTTTGCAGAGTCCCCAGGCTACAGTACAGGGTTTAGGTGGTTCCCTTCTTCCCGCCTGCAGGTGGCTATCAGACCAGGACAACCAGGATGAGTCAGGGAACGTCACCCACCCAGCCAATGATTTCTGACAGTTAGTGGGTAAGATTAAGAAACTGGGGGACCATTTCCATAGCTATTACACTCCTGGGGGTGGGGGAAGCTGGTGGCTCTTTGGGGCACTAGGAGGTTGTTGGGCCACTGTAGTACACTGGGTAGCGTCTATTAGGCTTATGGTACTGGGTATTATTCATCATGCTGTTGTGGAATGACTTGACAATGCTCATCAGCCTTGGGGGCAGCCTAACTTGATAAGGATGCGCCAAAGTCCTGTGCGACTGACGGTATCAAACGCCTTCGGCAGGTCCACAAACAGGATGTAGAGATACTGGTTCAGTTCCTGGCACTTCTCCTGGATCTACCTGACAGCAAAGATCATGTTGGCTGTCCCTCTGTTAGATCTGAAACCACATTGGCTCTCTGAGACAATGACATCAAGGAAGTGAGAGATGATCCTGTTCAGTATGACACCGGCCGTGATCTTCCCAGCTATGCTCAGGAGAGATATGCCTCTGTGATTGTCACAGGATGCCCTGTCCCCTTTTTTCTCGTACATGTGGATGACATTTGCATCCTAAGGTCCTGTGATACACAGGCTTTCTCGCAGAACTGCTGCATGAGCTCTGTCAGCCTCTGAAGAAGGGTTCCACCACGCTGCTTGAAGACTTCTGGTGGGATCCCATCCAGGCCAGGGGCCTTACCTGGCTGCTGCTGGTCGACTGCCTTCCTAACTTCTACCATTGTTGGGGCATCATCAAGGCCTTCCAAGATTGGGTGCTGGAGTATGTCTTCTTTGGGCTGTTCATCTCTCTTGGGATGGCCTGTTCACCAGCTGGTTGAAATTGACACGTTGGACAGTGTCGCCTTTGTCAGTGAGGAGCACTCCATCCAAGGAGCGGACTGATGCCTTGATGTTGGAGGAAGGTCCGTACACTGACTTTAGACCATCGAAAAATGTCTTTGTGTTGTTCTGGTCAGCGTAGCGCTGCAGCTCTGTTGCTTTGGCCTCCCACCACTGATCTTCCATCTTTCACGGCTCAGCCTAGACCTTACTACGGAGATGCTTCAAGTGGTCATGTTTGGAGGCTGACTGCTTGTCACTGAGCCAGCTTGCAAAGTGACGGTCAGGGTCATTGAAAATGCACCTCTGACCCCTTCCTAGTAAGTAACGGTGTCAAGCAGGGCTGTGTCCTCGTGCATACTCTGGTCAGCCTGCTGTTTGCCACAATGCCACAATGCTTTCCTCTGCTCTCTCACAGACTGATTCAGAAATAACAATTTGCTACAGGACTGATGGACGCTTCTTTGAACTGTGATGCCTCAGGGCCAAGTCCAAAGTGCTGGAAATGCTGGAAGAGGCTTCCTCTTTGCAGAAGACTGCGCTCTTGCAGCGCCCAGTGAAAAGGACCTGCAGGAGCTCGTTGACAGCCCCGCTGAGGCAGTAAGAATATTCAACCTAACAATCAGCCTGCAGAAAACAGAAGTTCTACTTCAGCCCGCACATCATACCAAACCTGCAGAACCATGAATTGAGACTGAAGGCACAAAGCTCAACAATGTTGACGCCTTCACCTACCTGGGAAGCTGCCTCACCTCCTGCTGCAGTCTAGATCAGGAGGTCTCAAACAGACTTGCAAAAGCTGGGGCATCCTTTGGCAAGCTATGGACACGGGTGTGGGGAGAACATGACACCCAGCTGAAGACCAAGATGGCAGTCTACAGAGCAGTCACCCTGACTTCTCTGCTGTATGGATGTAAAACATGGACCCCATACCTCAGGCACATCAAGATGCTTGACCAGTTCCACCTGTGATGCCTTTGCAAGATTATGGAAGCCTTGTGGCAAAATAGAGTCCTCAGCACAGAAGTGCTATGAAGGGCCGAGAGCTCTGGCGCAGAGACACTGATCATGAAGACTCAACTTTGATGGATTGGATATGCGGTCCAGATGGAAGACAACTGCCTTCCAAAGAAAGGATTCTTTTCCAAACTGGCACATGGCACCAGAAAGCAGGGAGGTCCCACAAAGCACGATAAAGACTGCGTGAAAGCGTCCTTGCAGGCATGCAATATCCCTGTGACTGGGTAGGAAGCCTTGGCCAAAGACCACAACACCTGGCACCTGGCAGCCTACACAGAAACCAGCACATTCAAAGAGCAGTGGCTGAAGGACCTTGATCAAAAGTGCCAGGAGGACTGCAAGAAGAGACAGCGACCTTTCAATGGCTGTAATGTACCTGACCTGCGGGTGCACCTGCGCTTCCCATTTCCGGCTCCTCAGAGGCATCACTGATGTCACCATCGTTTCCGGTGGACTTCCGAGAAGACTAGGTATTGTAGTTTTGACTAATATATGTAGTTTAGTGTGGTGTCCACTGGGTTGTACCAGCCTGAGGGCCGAATTGTCATGCTATTACATCTTTCAAGGGGTTGAATGCAACGTAAAGGATTACCTTAACTGCAGGTCGAAAATGGCTTCTGCTGCGCCAGTCCCCGATTGGTCCATCTGAGGGATGCGACAGCTCTCTCCCAGTGGCTAGCTTTCACACCACATTACCGGTGTCCGGTTCTGGGCACCCCAGGGGTATAAGAATAGTGTGTGCAAGACCCTCTGTCCCTTTACGCTGAGGGCTCCCCTTCAGAGAGGGTCATGGCCAGGGCTAACGGGCCATTATGCTACAGAAGGGAAGGCCTGAGCACACACACTTAGATAAGTACCTGTTTGTTGAATTTGTGTTGTATTTGTGTAATTTAGGGGGCTGAGATAGCTAGTTGTTTGGCTTAGATGCTTAGTTGAGTGTTTCACTGTTTGTTTGTAAATAAATGGTTAATGTGCTTAGAATCAGTGTCTTCTGTCCCACTTACTGCGAATCTGCAGATCTGCTTCCACATGACAAATGTAAGCAGTATTGCAATGTTGGATAAAGGGAACATCGATGCCAATAAATGCTGGAGAAACACATATAATTCAAAAGAGGCTGTTGTTCTCTGATTTTGCACTGTCAACTTTAAAGGCAGGAAATGGGGGAGGCTACGGTTTAAAGAACTGACTCTTAGGAGTGGTACGAGTCAAAAAATAAATGGTTTAAATAATTTTGCAAAGAATGGCACCAATTCAAGGACTAGTATTGGACAGCAGTTGGAAATGAAGTTGTTAACTATATAGATTAAACCACTGTGGATAATATCACAAGGGGAAACGATGATTTCGAAGTGAGTAGGGGTAGATCCCAGGGTACATAACTAGTGGCCATATATAGTATATCAACTGAAGACACTATTGGAAAAATGCATAGTTTTATCCCTGGAACATGCAAAGATATTAACAAGGCAAAAATGGAGTCTTAAAATGACGCTGGGGAAAACTGAGCAAGAGAAATGGATCTATAATCACAAGCAGTAAAGAAATCATGAAGGATTTAAGGTGATAGCAAAATACATGGATAAATTAACAGAGAAATTGGAAGAACATAAATCAAAAATGTTAGTTTTGACACATGGACTGAGAGAAATGTTACTTGGAGCAATGTAAAATTCCAGAACTTTGAAGTGGTAGGCAAGACTGGAAAATGTGGAAAGAATTAAAATGGAGTTGACAAAATTCTTTAATCTGTTTTATATGTTCTTTCCTCATAATTTAAACAAAATGAGAAAAAAAAATCTCAGATTAGAAAGATTTGTGAGGAATCTATTTTAGGAAAAAAATCTCAAGTTTCAAATAATATCTAGTGAAAGAATCCTCTGACTAGTTAATACAGCGTCTTAGATTTTCAAATCATAGTCAAATCGTTGTCTGAGCATTAAGCATTATAATAAAAGCTAGAACTTGGGCAGAGGCTTCCCAGTTTTGGAGTAATATGTCCTTGGAGCTTGGAAGAACTTGGTGGACCATACATAAATGCCCAGAAGTACACAGACACTCATTACTATTTAGTAATCTCGCCTACCAGCTTTATCATTGTCCTGTCTTGGACTCACATTTTTGCTTGTATCTCAGAACTCTAAGAATGATGTCTGAAATGACACCAGTTTATTTTCCAGGAAAGCAGAGGGATTAGGCGTGAGGTGGAACATCCTGAGTAACAGTCCCTCTAGAAGTGGCAAAATTCATCTAAATTTTCATTTTCTGTAGAATAGCAGGCTTCTGCTCAGAGGGGTAAGTTCTAATGGTAAGTTCAGTAAGGAGCCTTTCCCGTGCCTAGAAACATTAGTTGAGCCATTTATGTCAGGATGCACCTCCTGTAGTGCCTGGAATTTCATGCAATAAATTTTCATTGACAAACCAGTCATAATTCTGGCAGTAAAGTTATTTCTCCATCTTGATAAATATCCAATTTGGTGATTTACAAAAAACATGCTGTTCGCAGAAGATGAAAAATAATGAGTTTCCATGAAGTGTTTTCCTAATTCATGCAAATAACATTTTAGTTGGAAGATCTATATTCTTCTCTGGAAATTAACCTGTAGCGAATGTCTTTGGTTTGTTGATATTCCTGCTAAGAGCCATGGAGAATTTTTCAATGTTTAAGGTCCTATGCCAATGCAGGTTGTTCTTGTAGAGTGTATGGAGAGTGTTCACATACTAGGTGTGGACTGCATTACGATCAATGAAGTGAATGTGCAAGGCACAAACCTGCAGGAAAACCTCCAAAAACTGAGGTGCTGAAATAATATTGTGGCTGTGAGCTTTAAGCCACAATGGAACCAGATGAGAAAGATAAACATCCTCTTGCATACATTTGACATTCTCTGCAGCGTCATGTTTCAAAAGGTAACATATTGCACAAAAAGTACTTGAGTGTAGGGGAAGGGTCAAGAAGTGGGAAGTAATTGGTGCCTTCTCTTCACTCCTGGCTGAGGTTCAAGCAGTACTGGAGGATGTTTTCTTTAAGGTCATTGGTGAGGCATTTGGCAAAGTCTTGCATGTTAAGCTAGTCCAGGAAGTTAAGGCGAATTGACTAAATGGATCAAAAATCAATTCGGTGATAGGAGGCAGAGGACAGTGGTAGAAACATTTAGAAAAATGCCTAATTGATTGGAAGTCTGTGACCAATGCTGTAGTGCAAACATGGTATTGGAAACCTAGTTGTTTGTGATGATGAATATCTTGGAAACAAATTCAGGTGGTGAGATTTGTAAGTTTGGAGATGCAATAAAAGTCAGTGGAATTGTGGATATTGAGGAATATTGTCTAAGGCTATAGATTAGATCACCTGGAAAGGGTTGGGTGAAGTGAGAGTAAATGAAACTTAAATCTTGACAAGTGTCAGGCAATGCATTTTGGAAAGTCAAGTAGGTGTATGACATAAACTGGAAATGGTAGAGGACGAAGGAATGTTGATGAATAGCAAGATCTTATGGATTCAAGTCCATAGTTCTCTGGTAGTGCCAACACAGGGGCTACGGGTGGTGCAGAACACATATGACACGTTTGCTTCATAGGTTGCTCGTAGAATATAAAGTTGCAATGTTATGTTGTAATTTTACAAAGTACTTGGAGCAATATACACTGTTTTGGCTGCCTTACAATAGGAAGGATGTGGTTGCATTGAGGAGAACGCTATGAAGATTTATCAGGATATTGTCGAGACTACATGGCCTTTTTTTATATGGGAAGAGATTGAATAGGGCACATTTGTTTTCACTGGAGCAAAGGAGGTCGAGTGGTGATCTGACAGAGGTGTATAAAATTATAAAATTATAAGAGGCATTAATATGATATCTATTTTAGACCAAGGATGTGGTGGAGTCAGATAAAATCTAATGCATGTGTGACGAGGTGGAGATACGTCTCTTTCAAAGGAAGTGTAACTCACTCCTTCCCTCTGCTAACCCTTGGGCAAGGTGTAGCACTTGCTTTGTCCCTCCCCGATCAGGGCCACATAAAGTCAAAGGAGCGGATGGTGGATGGTTATATGAGCAGCTGGTGAAGTCCTGGTTATGCAACCAGTGACACCAGACAGACAATCTCTGAAGAGTATTGATAACGGCTGGGGTCACCCTTGTAAAGACACTGCCCAGAAGAAGGCAATGGCAAACAAATTCTGTAGAACAATTTCCCAAGAACAGTCACGGATAAGGCCATAATCGCCCATGTCAATATGACATGGCACATATAGGTGATGATAGGACCAAGGCAGGAAAGTGAGATGAATGTGAATTAACAAAAGGGTCATCATGAATGTGATGGGACAAAGGACCCTTTTCTGTGCTGCACAGCTCTATGATTCAATTATAGATCTTTAACTGCAACCTATACAGATCTTTGGGGGAGCATAGAGATCCATTTCACCCTCAAGTAGTTTTTCTTTTGTGATTATATAGGCTTTGTTCACCATATTGTTTTGGTTCCTTAACTATTTCCTTTCTGTGTTAGAGACCTGCTCTAACCTTTCCACTCATGCACCAGATTGCAATTTTAGTCACTCAGGTGGGAAATTAACAAAACAGAGCTCATTTTCCTTTTATCCACTCGTGTTCCACGTGGACTTTTGCTAAATTTCAATATCGGTTTGGGGAAGGGATGCTGTCTAATTACTATTTTTCCATAGATTAAGTCATGATCAACATCAGCCTGATGAACTCTAAGGATTAACACATCATTACTATGCCCTTGAACTGTCCTACACTCTAACATAGGGAGCAAAAGCAAACAATTATTGGAAAGATCATATCAGTCACTCAAACAGGGACTAAATTAATCCATTTATCACTTATGGTTTTTATGTGCCGTCATTACAAGGACAGTCCCAGTTATGACAGAAGAATGTTTGGAGACAGACATATTTTTCAATATATTTCTTTCAACAGTGCACTTTTGATGTTACTTGTTTTATTTTTAGAAGTAGAACAAATACATTTTTTCCTATTACAGTCATAAGTAATATCAGATGACTTTTTGAGGTAAGTGGAAATAATCATCAAGACATTAATTAACTCACCTCCAATTACTTTCATGGCAACTATTTTAGAAATAGGCCATTATTGCTGTAATATTTCTGATTTCTGTGCTTGAATATTAGAACATTTCCCAATGGACAGCTGTGTGTGGTGCATTGTCTAAATTACCATTCATCTGACACCTTATTGTTTGCTGGCAGACTGTTCAATTCAATGGGGAAAGATTATCATTGCTGGAAAAAACAGTTCTCAATTAAGCATCGAAAATAAATATTTTGAAAGCAAATTGGTGTGCAAAAGAAGATCCTACTGATACTTTTTCTTTCCATTTTTCAGGGATATGATTTTCAGTTCTACTGTCGCCTAAGTTGACATCAGGTAGCGTGCTTGAGTAAGGCATTGAACTAACAGACTTTTTCAGCTCAGTGCACCATTTTGGCTTAAAGATCTAGTGTCACTGGGACTCTAGCTTATTTTACTATTTTATCAATAACATATCCAAAAAATGGTTTTATAAAGGAAAATCAAATTAATTCTTTCCTTCTTTTTCTACCATGGTTATGCCATGGTTCATGACAAAATCATTTACCAATGACATTCAAGGATCTGCCAATTCCTGGATAAAGAGATAGTTGCAGTAGGACAGCCCTTCTAGATGATAACTAAACTTAATTGATTTTTTTAAACTCTGCAGCTAATATGGGGTGTTGTAATGCAGTTGTTTCAGTTAAGTCAATGATGCTGTAGCAGCGGATGAGAATGCCAAAGGCTGGAGGTCTCGAGGGTAGATTATGTTGCACTCAGGAGTCCCCAAAGTGATGTTATGCTAGTCCTGAACTAAGTAATTTTGTCTCAGTTTCCAACAGAGTCCAGAAACAGTTATGGCCGAAGTGAGCATCAGAATAACTCCAGAATCAGAATGTCAAAGATAACAATTTCTCTCCTCCAAAAGACAGAACAGAGAAAAGATCCAATGCCCACAGGAAGCAGAGGATAGGGGACTTACATAGAGAGTACAGGGACATGAAGATCGTGAGGCTTGAGAATGATATAAATTTTAAAAACAATTAATACTGAACTTACAATATTTAGGAAAATGCTAGAAACAATTTATAGTTGTAAATGTAGTTATTAGCATCAGGTATTTAGTTGATAGGATTAAATTTATTGTCGTGGTCTATTTAAGTCAACTTATCTTTGGAGTTCTGATTGTACATATTTAAATTATACAATTATCTACTAATTTTTTTTAGATTATGGAGACGCAGTCCTCTTTTACTGTTGTTTAGTAATTCATGCATTAAGAAATGATACAATATTTCGTCTGGTGTGATATCACAAAACACAGGACAGACCAAGACTGAAAAAACTGACAAAACCACATAATTATAACATATAGTTACAACAGTGCAACAATACCATAACGTGATGAAGAAGTCCATGAGCAGAGTAAAAAGTCCAAAGTCTCTCAAATGTCCCACATCTCACGCAGACAGGAGAAGGAAGAAAACCTCTCCCTACCATGCCCGACCACAATCCGTCTCTGAGTCATCCGAAAACTTCGAGCCTCCGAATCAGCCCTCCGACACCGAGTACTGAGCTCCATCTCTAACCGAATGATTCAACCTCAATCTCGGTCACCAACAGCAGGCAAAGCCGGGATTTTGAGGCTTTCCCTCCGGAAGATTCCAGACTGCGCAGTAACGACAGCAGCTAACGAGCGTTTCAGAAATTTTTCCAGATGTTCCTCTGTGCTTTCACATCCATCTCCATCAAATCAGAATAGTCCACGGCCCCTATTTAACAGATACAATATCATTTTTCACCGGAGGGCTGCGCACACGCAGCGCTCTGCTCTCTCTCCTCCTGCTGATGTAATTTATATATGTAATTTATACATATATAGTAAGTTATCTTCTGATATATAGTAATACAGTGGATTCTGATTAATTGGAACACATTGGGACAGTATATTTTGGCCCAATTGAGGGGCTGCCCCAGTTAGCAGAACTTTCATGGAAATAATTAGAAAGGCATAAAAAAAACTGTGTTTAACTGTGTAACATATCATGTATTTAAATGAAAAACAGAACAAATTTGAACACTATCAATACAACTATAAAACTGTGTTTATTCCTATTAGTTATCAACGCAGGAATTCATCCAGTGTATGCTGCTGTGTTCTTTTGATTGAATGTAAATGAACAAAATCAGTACAGACACATAGTTTAAATAATGGACTGTCTTCATAAAATACTTCAATGATTGTATTGTCCAAATCTTCATGTTTATTGTAACGTTAAATACGATTGCCATGGACTTTATAAAAACAATTGTTGACAAGTGTGTCCCGAGAGTCTTCTTCACCTAGAAGCCCAGATTTGTAACCCACTGAAGACCAGATGAGAGGCATTCAGGTCTAGCGACCAAGTAAAATACAAGACGTCCAGGGACTATCTCCAGAAAGCCATCTCACATACAAAATGACAACTCCAGACTAAACTTGAATCACTGAAGGATACTCGATAGCTATGGCAGGGCTTGTATGCTACCACCTCCTACAAAGTGAAACCAAGTGACATACGATATGTGAGAAAAAGGTTCCGATGTCAGGTGAGCTCAATGCCTTTTATGCTGACCTTGACTGTCAAAACATTGAGGCGCCTGCACGAATTGCCACAGCCCCCAGTGACCCTGTGATTTCAGTCTCAGAGGCTGAAGTGAGAGCATCCTCCAGGAGGGTGAACCCATAGGAAGCACCTGCCCAGATAGGGTACCTGGCCGAGTATAAAGACCAGTGCTGATCAGCTGGATTGAGTGTTCACTACTAATCTTTCGCTTCGGCAGTCTGAGGTACTCACCTGCTTCAATCAGGCTTCAATTATACTGGTACCGAAGAAAAATGGGGTAACCTGCCACAATGACTGTTGTTTTCTCTATTAGTGTTTGTTCTTTAACTGTTCTCCCAAATAAGTGGCTGTCCTGGTTAACTGATTGCCCAATTAACCGGAATCCACTGTATATGCACATAGTTGATGGTTTGGGTTAGAATTACTACCTTTTTAGGTGAACATGATAGTATATGTAAAGACTAGTGCACCTTTAAGAACTATGCCATGTAATAGGCCTTTTAATGTATAGTACTGTCAACCACTGCTGGATTGGTGTTGACCTCCTACAGTAAAGGATGGTTTATTCATAGTTCTATCCTTGTTACTTATCCAAGCAAACAGCAACATTTGAGACTTTACAGACTCTAAAGAAACCAAGGACTAGATTACAGCCTCAGGGTCAGTGCAGCTTCCTCTTTCTGTGACAGGCAAAGTCCATTGGGAAATCTTGTTTTATTTTTGTCCATGCACAGATATGAAAACGATCAATAAGTAAAATATAAACTGTCCGGTTCATTGGGTAATTACACAAAATAATACATGATATATCATATTTCTGATACACATAGCTTACATGGCTATAGTTGAAACAACTAAGATTTATTTTGAAGTTAATTCCACTTGGGTTTTGAAAAATTGTGCTATTAACTGCTGCAAGAACAGAGACTATTTGGATCAGTGCGC
This sequence comes from Mobula birostris, assembly GCF_030028105.1. Taxonomy (NCBI): domain Eukaryota; kingdom Metazoa; phylum Chordata; class Chondrichthyes; order Myliobatiformes; family Myliobatidae; genus Mobula; species Mobula birostris. The sequence continues at coordinate 206,364,802 of NC_092371.1, read as the reverse complement.
ATCTTGTTGGGACTTTTGCTAAAGTCATCTAAAACTAACCTTTCTACACTGCTCTGTCCTAAAACAAAATTGTGTATCTATCACTGTTTTAAGAACTTACATCATGGTTCTTTATAAAATTTAACAACCTCTGTCTCAATCTCTGTCTGAGTCCGAAAAGTACACGCTCCAATAATGCTCTGATTAGAGACATATCTCTTGTTATAGCATTTTTTCTTTGAATTAAGACAGCTGTAAATCAAAACCACATTGCAGTAAATGTTCTGCAGTATATGCCAACGAGATGTAGATCATTACGAAACTTTCTATTTTAAACCATTAACACAGTTCTTAGGAAGAAGCACTTTCCATTCTCCTGCCACGAGCATCCCTCATGCTTCTGAACGCAAACAATGTCCCCACTGCGGCAAGTCAGAAAAACAGAAGACTCTAAGGCTGGTAGAAACTTGTTTTTTAATAAACTTCTGTACTAGATACACTGCAGTTGTTTGAAGAAATATGTTTTACAACATTATAACAGTATGGAATACTCTTAGAAGTGATTAGAATATTCCTGAATAATGATACTGTGGTCACTTTTCAAAACTCTTTTTAACTTCCCAATTATCAATTACTTTTCATATAATTATTGAGAGTTTTTTATCTTATCTTTGAATAATTGTAACTATCAGTCCACTGCAGTCCAAAGGAAAACTGGACTCGGACTGAATGAAAGCAATTTATATTGAAGAAGTTATAGCTTGAATAACTCACATGAAATGAACAACTACATTTTTAAAAAGTATGGTTTCTCCTGCATTGCAGGATCAAAAAGTAAATTTTATAATATCTAAAGTTATTTGGCAGTGACCTCTCTGTAAATTTAACAACATTCAAAATGAAGATAAGGTGAACAGCAAACATGGAAGTGCAAAGTATTTGAGAAAAATAAATGAGAACAACATGAAAATTTTAAGCATGTCTTCTGGGATTTTCACAGGAAAGAGAGAGAGAGAGAGAGAGAGAGAGAGAGAGGGAGAGACTCAATTCCAGCATCATTCCTGATGAGCGGGTTTTCCTGTTCCCTACTTTGAAAAGAGGAGTAAGTATGCAACTCAAGTAGGGAGCTGAGTTTGCAGAGTTTACATTTTGGGAAGTTATGAACCCTTGGTCAGGTTCTTCTTTCTTGTTCATTTCAATTGGTGGAAGACTATCAACTGTGAGCCTGCAACTTCAGAAAAATTGCTTCCCACAGAGAGCATGAGATTGAGGAATTCTCTTTTATGTAATCCTATGTCCAAAAATAATAAAGCAAATCATAAACACAGGAGATGCTGCAGTTGCTGGAAATACAGAGTAACACACACAAGATGTCTAAGGAACTTAGCAGGTCAGGCAGCATCTATAGAGAGAAATAAACAGTTGATGTTTCGGGCCAAGACCCTTCATTGGGAAAACAGCAACGATCCTGATAAGGGGTTTCAGCCCTTCTGAGTTTCTCCAGCACTTTGTGTGTGTTACTCTAATGAAATAAATTATGCTTTTTGGACAAGTTATGAAATGCATCCAAAGATGAAACAAGTTATTTTTCATGGGCTTAACCTAATAAATCTTGCAGGAGCCAACCCGCCACCTGAAATTGCCACCTCAGTCAGATCAAGACTGTTGATTTAAATGATCCTCTGCACATTTAAGTGTGCAGCACATCTAGATTTTATGTGATCAAGTGCTGTGGGCCATGTCCCAGGAAAACTCCTTGACAGAAGGCAATGTTATGATGTGGAGCTTTGCCAATTGTCTACAGGCTTTAAATATTACATTCCAAAAAAAAAATTGAAGTAATAAAAAACTGTAAAAATTAAAGTAAGAGAATATTTAATTATTTAGAAATAATTAAAAGCAACTATCTAATATGAAAAAAAATATATTAAAATAACATACTCTTCACTTTGTCACCTGATCAGCAGGCATAGAATCCTCACTGAAATCAATGGTTTCTCAGATTCATTTCTAGGTCAGATCTGTTACAAGACCTGAGTGGCAGTAGGCCAGTGAAATGCAGAGCAATCCCAGTAACACCAGACTTCATTATTGGTTTCAATGTGGAGTTCATCAGTTGATCGTACTGATAGGTGCTGCGCCATCCATTACTCCACCAGTTCTCTCCTCAGTGAGTACATGAATCTGGAATTTCCTTCAGTTAGAAAAGCTGGATACCGGTGTCCTCTTCAAGATTTCATACATTTAATCCCCTGAGTAAAACATATGTAATTGTTGTACTATTTCCTCAAACTAAAAGAGCTTTAGGACATTCATCAAGATTCAAGATTGTTTAATATAATTTCCAGTGCATAAGTACAAAGCAGCACAAAATAGTTGTTACTGCAGACCCAATACTGCAAAAAAGAACCTAATAAGGTAAAGAACACCATCAGAAATAAAAAAAACACAATAAATATAAATAAGTAAGATAGTTTATATAAATAGATTGATTATATGTCCATAAAGTGATGCTGGACACAGGAGTGTCTGTACATAAGGTGACACACAGCAAATGGTGGTTAGGAGTGTGGAGGGGTGAATAAGTGGGTGGGAGTGTTGATCACCCTTATTGCTTGGGGAAGGTAACTGTTTCTGAGTCTGGTGGTCCTGGCATGGATGCTACATATTCTCCTCTCTAACAGGAATGGGACAGGTAGACCTTGAGTAGAGCATGTGGGATCCGTTATGATGCTACTAGCCCTTTTTCCGGCACCTTTCTGTCTATATGTCCTTGATGGCACGTAGGCTGGTGCTGGTAATGCGTTGGGCCTTTTGGATCACCCTTTTTGGGCCTTCCTGTCTACTGCAGTGCAGTTTCTGCACTATGAAGTGGTGTAGATTGTTAGGATACTCCCTACAGTGCATTTGTAAAATGACATGAGTATTGATGTGTATAGTCCAGCTCTCTTCGGTCTCTTCTGAAAGTAGACATGTTGGTGAACTTCCCTCACTGTGTATAATAGATTAGATTAGATTCAACTTTATTGTCATTGTGCCAAATACAGATACAAAGCCAATGAAATGCAGTTAGCCTCTAACCAGAAATGCAATGAATAGTGTTATTTACAAAATAACTGCGAATAAAAAAGTAAGTGCTACAGCACACAAATATAGAAGTACTGAGACAGTACAATATGGGTGCAATACTGCTTAGTGCTGTGATGTGAGGTTCAGCAGGGTCACAGCCTCAGAGAAGGAGCTCTTCCTGTGCCTGCTGGTGTGGAAGCAGAGGCTCCTGTAGCACCTACCGAATGGGAGGAGAGTGAAAAGTCCATGGTTAGGGTGAGATGCATCCTTGATAATGTTTTTCACCCTGCCCAGGCAGCGTTTATGGTAGATGATCTCAATGGTGGACAACTGGGTGCCAATAATCTGTACATAATACGTTCTGGGACCATGAGAAGTTGCGTGAAATGTATACTCCCAAGAGTTTGAAACTGCTCACAAAGAGGTTTGTGAGTGGTGCAAGTTCTCCTGAAGTTGATAAGCATCACCTTTGATTGTTGACATTGAGGAAGAGGTTATTTGCCTGGCACCATCCTTAAGCTCTTCCACTTCTTCTCAGTAGGCTGTCTGTAGATGAGCTCCACCACCGTCATGTCATCAGAGAATTTAACAATGTGATTGCTCAGGCATTTGACTATGCAGTCACTTATGAACTGAGTGTACAGCAATGGCTTAGCACATACCACTGGGGACTGGGGACAATGGGGTGGGAGAAGTGGATCTGCATCCTGACTATCTGAGGTGATTGGGAAATCCAACACCCTGCTGCACAGTGGTGTTGTGATAGACAGCACTCAATAAACACACTCCTTACACACACACATTCACACACAAACATTGCCTTATCATTCTGCCGGAGTTGCGGTGAGTGTACGCACTTCATTCTCTTCCCCAGTATACTGTCATAATTAACCCATTGCATTGTGTAGTCTTTAGTTTACTTTGTTGATAATGAAAAATGGTACGTCCTAGTGCCTAATAAAAGGAGCTCATTGCCTTCAATATGAGAGAGAGAGATAGGGGCTGGCAGAAGTTCACACTAGACAGGAATAGGTACAGAGCTATTATTGTGTTTTCTTGTAGATATCATTTTTCAAATACAGGTTTGCCCCGCCATCCGAAGGTAGAGCATTCCTATGAAACGGTTCGTAAGCCGAAATGTCGTAAGGCGAAGAAGCAATTACGGTTTATTTATATGGGAAAATTTTGTGAGCGTTCGCAGACCCAAAAATAACCTACCGAATCATGCCAAATAACACATAAAACCTAAAATAACAGTAACATATAGTAAAAGCAGGAATGATATGATAAATACACAGCCTAGATAAAGTAGAAATACTTCTCTACAACGATTGCCTGCACAGATCTCCGTAGTGAAAATCTCACACAAGCGCTGTTGGCATAAACGCACTCTCCAGTAACCTTTAAACTATGAAGCTGCCAAATCTAAACATGTAAAAATACACAGCATATATAAAGTAGAAATAATGTATGTACAGTGTAGTATCACTTACCGGAATTGGGAAAACAGCGCCGAGCACACTGATGATGGTGTATTAGACTGAGTCGTCGCAGGCTGGGTGGTGCAGTGGCACTCACCCTCCAGGCCGCTGACCCGATTGCATTGCCGCGAAGAACGCAGCAGTAGCCAGGAGGCACCCAGCACATCTTTAAGAAAAAAAACGAAATAAACATGCTAATTAATTAGGTGCTGCCTGGCACGTAATTGTCGGCCCAGATCAGTGCCGATTGCCGATTGCATCCTCAGCATCGTCCGGCAGATGTTAAAGGACCTCAATCTCCTCAGAAATTAGAGATGCCTCTGACCCTTCTTGTAGACAGCCTCAGTGTTCTTTGACCAGTCCAGTTTATTGTCAACTCGTATCCCTAGGTATTTGTAATCCTCCACCATGTCCACACTGACCCCCTGGATGGAAACAGGGGTCACCGGTAACCTAGCTCTCCTCAGGTCTACCACCAGCTCCTTAGTCTTTTTCACATTAAGCTGCAGATAATTCTGCTCACACCATGTGACAAAGTTTCCTACCATAGCCCTGTACTCAGCCTCATCTCCCTTGCTGATGCATCCAACTTTGGCAGAGTCATCAGAAAACTTCTGAAGATGTCAAGACTCTGTGCAGTAGTTGAAGTCCGAGGTGCAAATGATGAAGAGAAAGGGAGACAAGACAGTCCTTTGTGGAGCCCCAGTGCTGCTGATCACTCTGTCAGACACACAGTGTTGCAAGCACACGTACTGTGGTCTGCCAGTCAGGTAATCAAGAATCCATGACACCAGGGAAGCATCCACCTGCATCACTGTCAGCTTCTCCCCCAGCAGAGCAGGGCGGATGGTGTTGAACGCACTGGAGAAGTCAAAAAACATGACCCTCACAGTGCTCGCTGGCTTGTCCAGGTGGGCGTAGACATGGTTCAGCAGGTAGACGATGGCAACCTCAACTCCTAGTCGGGGCTGGTAGGCAAACTGGAGGGTATCTAAGTGTGGCCTGACCATAGGCTGCAGCAGCTCCAGAACAAGTCTCTCCGGGGTCTTCATGATGTGGGAGGTCAACGCCACCGGTCTGTAGTCATTGAGGCCGCTGGGGCACGGCATCTTCGGCATAGGAACGAGGCAGGACGCTTTCTACAGCACAAGAACCCTCTGGAGCCTCAGGCTCAGGTTGAATACATGGCGAAGTACTCCACATAGCTGAGGGGCACGGGCTTTGAGCACCCTGGTACTGACACCATCCGGTCCTGCAGCCTTGCTTGGGCTGAGACGTTTCAGCTGTCTTCTCACCTGTTCAGCTGTGAAGCCCACTGTGGTGGTTTCATGTGGGAAAGGGGTATAATCATGAGAGCAGGGTGGGGGACTGTGAGGAGGGGTAGGAGGGGAGAGTGGAATATGTGTTGGTTGGGGGCCGACAACAGATGACTCATGTGGGGGATGGGCAGGGGCCATAATGTCAAATCTGTTAAAGAACAGGTTAAGTTTGTTGGCCCTGCCCACACTGCCTTCAGCTCCTCTGTTGCTAGTTTGCCGGAACCCAGTGATGGTCCTCATCCCCCTCCAGACCTCTCTCACGTTGTTCTGCTGGAGTTTCCACTCAAGCTTCCTCCTGTACCTGTCTTTAGCCTCCCTGATCCTGGCTTTCAGGTCCCTCTGTATTGCCCTCAGCTCCTCCCTATTTCCATCTCTAAACGCCCTCTTTTTAGCGTTCAGGATGTCCTTAATGTCCTTTGTTACCCATGACTTGTTACTTGAATAACAAAGGACAGTTCTTGTCAGGACATTGCAGTCCACACAGAAGTTGACGTAATCAGTGATGCATTCTGTGAGCCCATCAATATCCTCTCCATGTGGCTCACAGAGTGCCTGCCAGTCTGTCACCTCAAAACAACCCTGGAGTGCCTCATAAGCCTCCTCCAACCATTTTCTCACTGTCCTCGAGGTTGCAGGTTTACTCTTCACCATAGGCACGTAGCAGGGTTTTAGATGCACCAGGTTGTGATCTGACCTTCCCAGTGGGGGGAGGGGAGAGGAGCTGTATGCATCCTTAACATTAGCGTACATCAAATCCAGAGTCCTCTCCCCTCTGGTTGTACAGCTCACATACTGCGTGAAGTTGGGCAGTGTTCTAGCCATGGTAACCTGGTTGAAGTCACCCGAGATGGTAATGAGGGCAGTCGGGTGCTGGGTTTGTAATCTGGCTATGACGGTGTAAATGATGTTACACGCCGATGTCGGGTTGACAGAGGGAGGGATGTACACAACAACCACAATTGCATGTGAGATTTCCCTTGGCAAATAATATGGCCGAAGTCCAACAGCAAAAAGCTCAATATCCGGGGTACAAACACGTTCCTTGATCGTAACATGCCCAGGATTGCACCATCTGTTGTTTACCAGAATCACAAGACCCCCCTCCTTTACACTTACCGCTGTCAGTGCAAGTCCGGTCAGCTCGAACGGTCTGGAAGCCCTCTATGGAAACGCTTTGATCAAAGACGCTTTGAAAGAAGAAGAGGGAGATGTATGACATGTATAAGAAGCAGGGAGTAAATAAGGTGCTTGAGGAGTATAAGAAGTGCAAGAAAATACTTAAGAAAGAAATCAGAAGGCATAAAAGAAGACATGAGGTTGCCTTGGCAGTCAAAGTGAAGGATAATCCAAAGAGCTTTTACAGGTATATTAAGAGCAAAGGATTGTAAGGGATAAAATTGGTCCTCTTGAAGATCAGAGTGGTTGGCTATATGCGGAACCAAAGGAAATGGGGGAGATCTTAAATAGGTTTTTTGCGTCTGTATTTACTAAGGAAACTGGCATGAAGTCTATGGAATTAAGGGAAACAAGTAGTGAGATCATGGAAACTGTACAGATCGAAAAGGAAGAGGTCCTTCCTGTCTTGAGGAAAATTAAAGTGGATAAATCCCCGGGACCTGACAGGGTGTTCCCTCGGACCTTGAAGGAGACTAGTGTTGAAATTGCAGGGACCCTGGCAGAAATATTTAAAATGTCGCTGTCTACAGGTGAGGTGCTAGAGGATTGGAGAGTGGCTCATGTTGTTCCGTTGTTTAAAAAGGGATCGAAAAGTAATCCAGGAAATTATAGGCCAGTAAGTTTAACGTCGGTTTTAAGTAAGTTATTGGAGGGAGTACTAAGAGACAGAATCTACAAGCATTTGGATAGACAGGGACTTATTAGGGAGAGTCAACATGGCTTTGTGCGTGGCAGGTCATGTTTGACCAATCTATTGGAGTTTTTCGAGGAGGTTACCAGGAAAGTGGATGAAGGGAAGGCAGTGGATATTGTCTACATGGACTTCAGTAAGGCCTTTGACAAGGTCCCGCATGGGAGGTTAGTTAGGAAAATTCAGTCACTAGGTATACATGGAGAGGTGGTAAATTGGATTAGACATTGGCTCAATGGAAGAAGCCAAAGAGTTGTGGTAGAGAATTGCTTCTCCTAGTGGAGGCCTGTGACTAGTGGTGTGCCACAGGGATCAGTGCTGGGTCCATTGTTAGTTGTCATCTATATCAATGATCTGGATGATAATGTGGTAAATTGGATCAGCAAATTTGCTGATGATACAAAGATTGGAGGTGTAGTAGACAGTGAGGAAGGTTTTCAGAACCTGCAGAGGGACTTGGATCAGCTGGAAAAATGGGCTGAAAAATGGCAGACAGAGTTTAATACAGACAAGTGTGAGGTATTGCATGTTGGAAGGACAAACCAAGGTAGAACATATAGGGTTAATGGTAAGGCACTGAGGAGTGCAGTGGAACAGAGGGATCTCAGAATACTGATACAAAATTCCCTAAAAGTGGCGTCACAGGTAGATAGGGTCGTAAAGAGAGCTTTTGGTACATTGGCCTTTATTAATCAAAGTATTGAGTATAAGAGCTGGAGTGTTATGATGAGGTTGTATAAGGCATTGGTGAGGCCGAATCTGGAGTATTGTGTTCAGTTTTGGTCACCAAATTACAGGAAGGATATAAATAAGGTTGAAAGAGTGCAGAGAAGGTTTACGAGGGTGTTGCCGGGACTTGAGAAACTCAGTTACAGGGAAAGGTTGAATAGGTTAGGACTTTATTCCCTGGAGCGTAGAAGAATGAGGGGAGATTTGATAGAGGTATATAAAATTATGATGGGTATAGATGGAGTGAATGCAAGCAGGCTTTTTCCACTGAGGCAAGGGGAGAAAAAAACCAGAGGACATGGGTTAAGGGTGAGGGGGGAAAAGTTTAAAGGGAACATTAGGGGGGGGCTTCTTCACACAGAGAGTGGTGGGAGTATGGAATGAGCTGCCAGACGAGGTGGTAAATGCAGGTTCTTTTTTAACATTTAAGAATAAATTGGACAGATACGTGGATGGGAGGTGTATGGTGGGATATGGTCCGTGTGCAGGTCAGTGGGACTAGGCAGAAAATGGTTCAGCACAGCCAAGAAGGGCCAAGAGGCCTGTTTCTGTGCTGTAGTTTCTATGGTTTGTATGGTTACTATGGGTATGTCCTTCTGCAGCCACGTTTCAGTAAAACACATGACACTGCTCTCCTGAAATGTTCTCTGACTCTTGACAAGCGCTGTCAGTTGGTCCATTTTATTCCCCAGTGATCTCACATTTCCCATGATGATAGAGGGGAGACACGGCTTATAACTTCTCTTCTCCATAAGCCTCCGTTGTCTCGACCTGGTCCTCTTCCCTCGCCTTTTTGATCCCCCTCTGCATCCTCTTTGTGTTTTCCTCCAGATTTCAGATGGGATGTCCACTGCTGTGTTCGCTAAACCGGCCGGCATGAGCGCAACCAGCTGGTCCCTGGAATAAACAATGCGGCCATCCTGCTGCCATGCTAACGAGACGTGTCCAAATGTAACTATTTCCAGCGCTAAAAAAACAAGTAAAACTCTCTCCACCAGCATGTTAGAGAGGGTGCAGCTTCAACGTGTTACCATGAAAAAAAAACAACAAATAACCTAAGTTAAAAAGTTTAAAAGTAAGAAACTAAACGAAACAACTGTAACAGGCTGCATGCACGACCGGCGCAAATAAATAAGACTTTTATTTGCTAGCATTGTCAGAAGCCAGGTCATAAGTCCTTCATGCCCTCTCAAGAAGCCCAAATTGTCAGGTATGGGTTATGTTCCAAGAAATGGAGATTGTAATGATGATGATAATGACTGTAATGATTCTGAGCATTGTAATGTAAAACAAGCAGAGTGTGAGGAGAAAGAGCCTAAATTTAGAATAGTCAAAGTTAATGGAAAACCTGTTAAAGTTCTTTTTGATTCTGGTAGCTCATTGTCCTTAATTAAGAAAAAAGTATGCCCCTGCCTTTGATGTTGACTACAGTCACGAAACACCTGTCCAATCTGTCCATGGTGACTGGAAGTCCAAACTACTGGCAGAGCTCACTAGTGAGCTAGACAACCAGTCAAAACCCCTCACTGCCTTCCCAGAGTCTACTTCAATTCATCTTTGGTTTCAATGGTGCAACACCAACCTTCCAGCAGCTGATGGACCAAGACCCCCAAGGCTGTGAGAGCTGCAGTGCAGCCTTCCTAGATGACATGGTCATCTACAGCCAGACATGTTCGAGCACCTGGACCATCTGCACAGGTTCCTGTGAAATATTCATGCTGCCAGTCTCACCCTCAAAATGTGAGTGTGTAAATAGGGAAATCACATACCTTGGCTACCAGCTGGGACATGGAAAGGTTTGAGTACAAGTGGACAAAGTGAAAATGATCCGCAATAGTCCTTGACCTCACACCAAGAAGGAAGTGAAGTCCTTCCGGGATCTGGTAGAGTGGTATCACAAGTTCACTCCCCAATTCACCACTCTGGATGCAGCTCTGACTAATTTTACTGGGAAGCTTGTAAGCAACCCAGTAACGTGGACAAGTGAGTCTGAAAATGCTTTTCAAGCCCTTAAAGCCCACAGTTGTCTTTCACCTGGCCTTCAGAGATCTGACTTTGACAAAATGTTCCTTGTCCAGGTTGACACCTTAGGAGTAGGCATTGGAGCAGTGATGGCACAAGGAGAACCTAGAGAAGAGAAACCTATCCTTCACCTGAGCTGAAAACTCCTCCCAAGGGAAAATAGATATAACACCATTGAAAAGGAATGTCTGGTAATTAAATGTGCCCTTGACAGCCTCCGGTACTACCTCCTTGGCAGGGAGTTTGACCTTTGCACAGACCACTGAGTGTTGACATGGATTCAGACGATGAAGGACCATAAAGTCAGAGTGACAAGGTGGTATCTGGAGCTCAAACCCTTCAAATTGTGTGTACACCATACAGCAGGGAAAGGAAATGTTACTGCAGACTATCTGTCTCAGCCGCCAAGCATCATCGCCACAGGAACTTCAACCATTTTTTTTGGTCATAACCCACATCTGTGACAGGTGTATTTAGGCCATGGAGTAACTAAATGGTTCTAAAGACCATTTATTCACAAATTACTTGATGACAAACCCTTTGTACAAAAAATAGGTTGCCCATTGAATATCACAGCAACTACAGACATGTTTGAATGAGGAAAAGGTGTAACACAGAAAAGTGACAATTTTAGGCATAATTTTTTGAGTCACTTCTTACATGTGTGTTGTTCATATCAGGAATCTGACTAAAAGCTATTCATTGTCATGTGATCAATATGCCGCTCACTTTGCAATTCAGTTGGGAAAATGGGACTCTGTGAAACATGACTAAATGACTGAATAGCTTTGACAGGTTTTCAAAAATCGATCATTTATCATCAAAGGCATGGGGAAGATATACTGGCTCAAGTTTGTTGGAATGGAGAAGGAAAACAACATGCAATGGGATGGATTTTCCAGGGCTAGTAGCCTTTCTCTTTTGCCAAGCTCAGCTTTCTAAATACTGCAACTGTGAGCTTTTAAGATCAAAGAGTTGTTTTTGACTGAGGTAAACTTCCAACCAATATTCTTTGTTTAGTTTCTTGTCATAAACAAGAGCCAGTCTTTAGTTCTTAATATCAATTGCAAGCTGCAAGTTGAAATTAAAAGGACAGCTTTACAAAAAAAAACAGCACACTCTGTATAGAACAAATTGATGGCCCACAGCAGAAGGCTGACTATTCAAGAGTTGCAGTGCAAGGCAATGGGTTATGTTAATTGGCTTGAATTAAACCAGACAACACTGGCTAAAACCAGATTGATGCTATCATTTAGCATATCAAGTTACTGATTTATTAATAGTTGGAAGGTTTGTGTACTCAGTGACTCAGCTTCACGGCATTGTGAGTATCTCAATTCTCTGTCCCCAGAAGCTTTTAGACCACCTGGGTGAAAAGGCATCTGAAAAAAATATCACGTGTGTGTGAAGTCACCCAAGTGTCAGAAAAATGTCGGATAGTGTAGCAGGAGAAAGATCTCAGAAGAAGCAAGCAGGAACTGTCAGGATATTCTATGTGTCACAGTTCCTGAGGAGACATTGTACTATTGTATTGCATAGCATGAGAGAGGCTTCAAAAAAAAGCAAGTGAGTGCAGTCAAAACATTCTGCACATCACAGTTGCCAAGGAGATGTTGCATTGTTTGTAATTATCACCTGGTAAAGTCCATTAAAATGAAGTTAGGTTTAAGCAGAGCAGCCAGAGTGTGAGTGGGCCAGTGAAGCAGAGGGCAGTTTGGACTTCGGCTCACGGAGGCCTCGTAGGGAGAGACTGGGGCTTCGTGTAAATTTTTTTCATTTTTTTTTTCTTTCTTATTGCACATTTAGAGCAGTGGGGATATCAGGCAGGAGAGAAGAATTTTGTCTGAATTCAAACATATTACGAAAAGTAAACAAACTGTGTTCAAGCTATTTTGTTAGTTGAAAGTCTATCCTTATTGTGAGGGAGGGGGACACCACTCAAATAGTGGGTATCAGCAGCTAAAGTTTCCATGGAGGATAAACCGGGCAGTGAACTAAACTCTGAAGATTGGGTGGCTACAGTATCATCTCCCTTTAGTGAGAGTATTTATAGCTATCAATATCAGAGAGGGCTTAAGATCTTCATTTGAGTTTAGAACTTTGCAGTTTACAAGTCCAATACCATTGCAGCAAGAGCATAAAGCCCTCCACGTTCTAAGGACAAATCTATCCCGTGGAATCCACAATTTGTGTTGAGGGATGTTGTCTCCATCATCCTTTCAGGCAATGAGTTTCATGCCCCTTTACCCTTTAGTCCACTGATTATTTTTAACTGAAGTCACTGCTGTTTTGTTTAATAACTTTTAGAATGCACCAAGGCAGCTCTTACCAAATTTCTCAGATTATAGAAAGTTGAAAGCTAACCGTACTTCTTTGGAAATAATTTGTCAAGCAATAAAAAGTTGAATTCCAATCCAGCCAGAGCAATGAAGGCTGATAAAAATAATTTATTAAAAAGTCACTTGAGAGCAACATAATATTGTCACAAGTTGGCTTAATCTTAACAGAATAATTGAGACAGAACCAACAGAGTTAACAGAAAAATAAATCTTATTCCAAAGGTTTCAGTTAAGCTCTCTTCAGGATTTAGATACTCTGCCAAACACTATTCCCTACTGCACAGAATATATTTGGCCCCTCCATTTCTTCCTTTCAATGCTCTCATCTCCTGCTCCCCTCCTGAGGTCATTTGCTTCTAGTATATCCCTTCCTAGCAATGCTAAGGAGTGAACAGAGAACACAGATAAACCATTACAACATAACCACTCTAACCACTATACCTATTTGCCCTATTTTCTGAACAAGCCAGGGTTCTCGGCATCAGCAGCAGATAGGAGCAGCTAGTAGAGCTGCTGCCTCACAGCTTCAGTGACCCAGATTCAATCCTGACCTTTGCCACTTCCCTGTGGAAAGTTTGCACGTTCACTGTGGCCACAAAGGATTGCTTAGGGTACTCCAGTTTCCATCCTACATCCCAAAAGTAGAAGCGTTGGTAGGTGCATATAACCATATAACAATTACAGCACGGAAACAGGCCATCTCAGCCCTTCTAGTCCGTGCCAAACTCTTACCCTCACCTAGTCCCACCGACCTGCACTCAGCTGATAACCTTCCATTCCTTTCCTGTCCATATAGCTATTCAATTTAACTTTAAATGACAACATTGAACCTGCCTCAACCACTTCTGCTGGAAGCTCATTCCACACAGCTACCACTCTCTGAGTAAAGAAGTTCCCCCTCATGTTACCCCTAAACTTTTGCCCTTTAACTCTCAAGTCATGTCCTCTTGTTTGCATCTCCCCAACTCTCCATGGAAAAAGCCTATCCACGTCAACTCTATCTATCCCCCTCATAATTTTAAATACCTCTATTAAGTCCCCCCTCAACCTTCTACGCTCCAAAGAATAAAGACCTAACTTGTTCAACCTTTCTCTGTAACTTAGGAGATGAAACCCAGGCAACATTTTAGTAAATCACCTCTGTACGCTCTCAATTTTATTGACATCTTTCCTATAATTCGGTGACCAGACCTGTACACAATACTCCAAATTTGGCCTTACCAATGCCTTATACAATTTCAACATTGCATCCCAACTCCTATACTCAATGCTCTGATTTATAAAGGCCAGCAAACCAAAAGCTTTCTTCACCACCCTATTCACATGAGATTCCACCTTCAGGGAACTATGCACCATTATTCCTAGATCCCTCTGTTCTACTGTATTCTTCAATGCTCTACCATTACCATGTATGTCCTATTTTGATTAGTCCTACCAAAATGTAGCACCTCACATTTATCAGCATTAAACTCCATCTGCCACCTTTCAGCCCACTCTTCTAATTGGTTTAAATCTCTCTGCAAGCTTTGAAAACCTACTTCATTATCCACAACTCCACCTATCTTAGTATCATCTGCATACTTACTAATCCAATTTACAACCCCAACATCCAGATCATTAATATATATGACAAACAACATTGGACTCAGTACAGATCCCTGAGGCACACCACTAGACACCATCCTCCAATCTGACACACAGTTATCCACCACTACACTCTGGCATCTCCCATCTAGCCACTGCTGAATCCATTTTACGACATCGATATTAATGCCTAACGATTGAACCTTCCTAACTAACCTTCTGTGTGGAACCTTGTCAAAGGCCTTACTGAAGTCTATATAGACAACATCCACCATTTTACCCTTGTCAACTTTCCTAGTAACCCCATCAAAAAATTCAATAAGATTTGTCAAACATGACCTACCGCACACAAATCCATGTTGACTGTTCTTAATCAGCCCCTGTCTATCCAGATAATTATATATAACATCTCTAAGAATACGTTCCATCAATTTACCCACCACTGACGTCAAACACACAGGCCGATAATTGCTAGGTTTATTCTTAGAACCCCTTTTAAACAATGGAACAACATGAGCAATATGCCAAACCTGCAGCACCATCCCCGTTTCTAATGACATTTGAAATATGTCAGAGCCCCTGCTATTTCCACACTAACTTCCCTCAAGGTCCTAGGGAATATCCTGTCCGGACCCAGAGACTTATCCATTTTTATATTCCTTAAAATCATCAGTACTTCCTCCTCTTTAATCATCATAACTACCCTTCTTGTTTCCTTTACCTTACAAAATTCAATATCCTTCTTCTTAGTGAATACCGAAGAAAAGAAATTGTTCAAAATCTCCCCTATCTCTTTTGGCTCCGCACATAGCCATCCACTCTGATTCTCTGAGGGACCAATTTTATCCCTCACTATCCTTTTGCTAATAATATAACTGTAGAAACTCTTTGGATTTATTTTCATCTTACTTGCCAAAGCAGCCTCATATCTTCTTTTAGCTTTCCTAATTTCTTTCTTAAGATCCTTTTTACATTCTTTATATTCCTCGAGCACCTCATTTACTCCAAGCTGCCTATAATTATTGTAGATCCCTCTCTTTTTCCAAACCAAGTTTCCGATATCCCTTGAAAACCATGGCTCTCTCAAACTTTTAACCTTTCCTTTCAACCTAACAAGAACATAAAGATCCTGTACCCTCAAAATTTCACCTTTAAATGACCTCAATTTCTCTATTACATCCTTCCCATAAAACAAATTGTCCCAATCCACTCCTTCTAAATCCTTTCGCATCTCCTCAAAGTTAGCCTTTCTCCAATCAAAAATCTCAACCCTGGGTCCAGTCCTATCCTTCTCCATAATTACTCGGCATTCTAAATTGTCCCAAGTGTGTGGATGAATGATAGAATCTGGGTGGTGAATGATGGGATTGCTGGGAAAATGAAATGTGAAAACGGGTGTTTGATGGGTGATGAGGACTCAATAAGCTGGAATGTATATCTCTCCATATCTCTATGATTTTATGTATATGTAATTTATTTCAAAGTTCCGAATGATAAGTTAACATCTCAGCAGCAAATATTCCTGATGGTTGTGAACCTCCCTAAATAACCTGTGCACACCCAGAGAAGACCCTTTTGCCTGAACCACTGAAAGAAAACATGGTGCCTAATGTGTGATTTGTAGAAGATGGAGAAATGTATTTTTTTAAATGATTAGCAGTACCGAGCTAGCAAAGTGGAAACAAATACAAAACCACATGATTTAGAATTCTTTTAGAAACATAGAAACATAGAAAATAGGTGCAGGAGTAGGCCATTCAGCCCTTCGAGCCTGCACCACCATTTATTATGATCATGGCTGATCATCCAACTCAGAACCCCGCCCCAGCCTTCCCTCCATACCCCCTGATCCCTGTAGCCACAAGGGCCATATCTAACTCCCTCTTAAATATAGCCAATGAACTGGCTTCAACTGTTTCCTGTGGCAGAGAATTCCACAGATTCACCACTCTCTGTGTGAAGAAGTTTTTCCTAATCTCGGTCCTATAAGGCTTCCCCGTTATCCTCAAACTGTGACCCCTTGTTCTGGACTTCCCCAACATCGGGAGCCATCTTCCTGCATCTAGCCTGTCCAATCCCTTTAGGATTTTATACGTTTCAATCAGATCCCCCCTCAATCTTCTAAATTCCAACGAGTACAAGTCCAGTTCATCCAGTCTTCCTTCATATGAAAGCCCTGCCATCCCAGGAATCAATCTGGTGAACCTTCTTTGTACTCCCTCTATGGCAAGGATGTCTTTCCTCAGATTAGGGGACCAAAACTGCACCTAATACTCCAGGTGTGGTCTCACCAAGGCCTTGTACAACTGCAGTAGTACTTCCCTGCTCCTGTACTCGAATCCTTTCGCTATAAATGCCAGCATACCATTTGCCTTTTTCACCGCCTGCTGTACCTGCATGCCCACTTTCAATGACTGGTGTATAATGACACCCAGGTCTCGTTGCACCTCCCCTTTTCCTAATCGGCCACCATTCAGATAATAATCTGTTTTCCTATTTTTGCCACCAAAGTGGATAACTTCACATTTATCCACATTAAATTGCATCTGCCATGAATTTGCCCACTCACCCAACCTATCCAAGTCACTCTGCATCCTCTTAGCATCCTCCTCACAGCTAACACTGCCACCCAGCTTTGTGTCATCCGCAAACTTGGAGATGCTGCATTTAATTCCCTCATCCAAGTCATTAATATATATTGTAAACAACTGGAGTCCCAGCACTGAGCCTTGCGGTACCCCACTAGTCACCGCCTGCCATTCTGAAAAGGTCCCGTTTATTCCCACTCTTTGCTTCCTGTCTGCTAACCAATTCTCCATCCACATCAATACCTTACCCCCAATACCGTGTGCTTCAAGTTTGCACACTAATCTCCTGTGTGGGACCTTGTCAAAAGCCTTTTGAAAATCCAAATATACCACATCCACTGGTTCTCCCCTATCCACTCTACTGGTTACATCCTCATAAAATTCTATGAGATTCGTCAGACATGATTTTCCTTTCACAAATCCATGCTGACTTTGTCCGATGATTTCACCGCTTTCCAAATGTGCTGTTATCACATCTTTGATAACTGACTCCAGCAGTTTCCCCACCACCGACGTTAGGCTAACTGGTCTATAATTCCCCGGTTTCTCTCTCCCTTCTTTTTTAAAAAGTGGGGTTACATTAGCCACCCTCCAATCCTCAGGAACTAGTCCAGAATCTAACGAGTTTTGAAAAATTATCACTAATGCATCCACTATTTCTTGGGCTACTTCCTTAAGCACTCTAGGATGCAGACCATCTGGCCCTGGGGATTTATCTGCCTTCAATCCCTTCAATTTACCTAACACCACTTCCCTACTAACAAGTATTTCGCTCAGTTCCTCCATCTCACTGGACCCTCTGTCCCCTACTATTTCTGGAAGATTATTTATGTCCTCCTTAGTGAAGACAGAACCAAAGTAATTATTCAATTGGTCTGCCATATCCTTGCTCCCCATAATCAATTCACCTGCTTCTGTCTGTAGGGGACCTACATTTGTCTTTACCGGTCTTTTCCTTTTTACATATCTATAAAAGCGTTTACAGTCAGTTTTTATGTTCCCTGCCAGTTTTCTCTCATAATCTTTTTTCCCCTTCCTAATTAAGCCCTTTGTCCTCCTCTGCTGAACTCTGAATTTCTCCCAGTCCTCAGGTGAGCCACTTTCTCTGGCTAATTTGTATGCTTCTTCTTTGGAATTGATACTATCCCTAATTTCTCTTGTCAGCCATGGGTGCACTACCTTCCTTGATTTATTCTTTTGCCAAACTGGGATGAACAATTGTTGTAGTTCATCCATGCAACCTTTAAATGCTTGCCACTGCATATCCACCGTCAATCCTTTAAGTGTCATTTGCCAGTCTATCTTAGCTAATTCACATCTCATACCTTCAAAGTTACCCCTCTTTAAGTTCAGAACCTTTGTTTCTGAATTAACTATGTCACTCTCCATCTTAATGAAGAATTCCACCATATTATGGTCACTCTTACCCAAGGGGCCTCTCACGACAAGATTGCTAATTAACCCTTCCTCATTGCTCAAAACCCAGTCCAGAATAGCCTGCTCTCTAGTTGGTTCCTCGACATGTTGGTTCAAAAAACCATCCCGCATACATTCCAAGAAATCAGTCTAACCATATGTATTATTGCACTATTAGGCCATTTGTCCAAACCCTAAACCTGCAAAATAGGAAGTTGCTTAGTTTCTGGCCTGACCACAATATCATACCCTCCCACTGAGAGACATCAATCATTGCAATCAGCATTGAGTGGATGGTAGGCAACTCCCTTGTTCCTGTTCAAAGTGCCAGATCTCCATAAGGTTTTTGCTGGTGGCTGAAGAGTGAAATCTAATCCAAAGGAAGAATAGCAACATAAAGCCATTCACATCAAATTCCAGGGCCAGTAGAATGAAGTGTACTGTTGAGCTGTATTCACATAATGCCTGTAGCTATTGGCAAATGGAGCTGGCTGATAAAACTTGGCCATTGAATGGCCATCACTTCTCAGGTAAATGTAAAGAACAGATTTTCTGAGAGACACACAATGCAGTAGGAGAGGGAAAAACAAAACGTTCCTCATGAGGGAATGGGAGGAATAAAGAAGTACAGCATAGAAACAGGTCCTTCATAATCTTGCCTCCAGGAATCAGTGAACAAAATTTTACCTTGAGTGAATCCAGTGCTCTTCCCATCCAGCCCTACCTACATGAAAGTTTGCTCAGGGCAGGATCTAATTGGCAGTCAGTGTATAATGCAATCTACCAGCCTCTTGAAAAGAGTCTGCCAACTTCAAATGGATACTCTTGACACAGACTCACATTGGATAAATAACATTAAATATTATCAGTTAATCTCAGCCAATTTTAATTGTCCACAGCAAATGCAATCTCATTGTCTCTTTGGTCAGCTGTGGAACAGTTAGCCAACCACAAAATATACATCAGGCTGTTGTTATCAATTACAGCTCAGTGTTCAACACCATCAGTTCCTCAATACCAATCATCAAGCCTTTCTACTTCCCTCTGCAAATGCATCCTTGTCTTTCTCATCAGGAGACCACAGTCAGTGCGGATCAACATTAAAATCTCTTCCTCACTGACAATCAACACAGGCGCACCTCAAGGCTACCTGTTAACTCATACCCTACTCTCTCTACATGCATGATTGTGTGGGTTAGCATAGCTCAATGCCATCTATAAATTCACTGATGACACCTCTGTTGTTAGTAGAATCATAGGTGATGATGCGGAGGCTTAGAGAAATGAGATAGACTATCTAGTTGAGTGGCGACACAAAAGCAATCTTGTATTTAACGCCAACAAAACCAAGGAATTGATTGTGGATTTCAAGAAGGGGAGGTCAGGAGGACATGCGTCAGTCCTCATCCTGGGGATCAGCAGTGGAAAGGGTGAGCAGCTCTGCCTTCCAGGGCATCAACAAATCAGAGTGTCCATCCTAGGCTCAACACATTGATACAATCACTAAGCAGATACATCGGCAGCTGTACTTTGCTAGGAATTTTAAAGTTACCACATCATCAATGTCTGTTACAGATTTCTACAGATGTACAGCAGAACATATCCTAACTGGTTGCATCATGGTCTGATATGGAGGCATCAATGCACAGGATTACAAGAGGCTACAGAGGGTGGTGTCAGGCAAGCACAGGCAAACATCTCCCAGTCTCCACACACCTAACAGGAGTCACCTGCCATACGTTTTCAACTTAAAACCTGCAGCCTATTTAAACCCAGCTCTTCATCCACAGTCCTTTGTTCATTCATTCAAGCAGCCAGCCTCAACCAGTTGCCTTGTTGTGTTAAGTACCCATTCTCTCTTGCTTTGTGGCCCCTAGTGGCTTGTGATTTTGCAGTTTATTATTAATGTAATCGCTCACTACTAACTCACCTCTACTCCTCTGCATTTCCTAACAGGATTGGTGAAGCAATGATTGACCCAGAAGATTACATTCACCTAAATGAAGCTGTCCATTAACAAGAGCACATGATCCTGAATCAGCAGGAAAGCATTGACCATCTACTCACCGCCATCACCAGCTCTCCACTTCAATACAGCAACCTCGTGCTAGTTAACCTCCTATCTTGGAACTCAGATACCACTGGCCAAACACTTCGAACGGATCTCCAACCCGATGCAACAGCTTCCTGTCCCAGTACATCTTACACTTCAAGCTCCAACAATCTCTGTATTCTATGGACCAAAATGGCCAAAATCGCCATCATCATCCCTCTCCTGACTGAGCAAGCTCTGGTCTGGGCTGTGGCTAACCGGAACAATAAAACCACCATGTGCAATAAATATCAGGAATTCATTGCTGAGGTGTGCCGGGTTTTCGATCATCCGGGAAGTGGAAGGGCGACAGTGTATCCGATACTTGCTTACATGGTGTTGGGTTACACTGTAGGATTCAGGGCCCTTGCAGTGGAGTGCGGCTGGAATGTGGAAGCACAGCACTTGAAAGATGAGCTGTCTGTGTGATGCCCATTAACCTCAAAGGCCAGATCACTTTGGCCCTCCGAATTGACAAGCGTCTTATGAAACAACCCTATAGATCATCAGTCAGAGCACCTTCAGGCCGCAAGGCCCTCCTCATCAATTACCAAACCCATGCAGGTAGGGCAAGCCCCATTAACACCCCAAGAGTGTGCATGTCAGTGGAGAAACAACTTGTGAGCTTATCGAGGAGCTGCTCATTACCCAACACATCAAATGACCTTTGTTTCCAGGGAAATTGCACCACCAGGTAAAGACAAAGGGCCTTCTGTCTGGTAAGTTCCCTCCAGTCTTGTTTCAGCTCCATAGACAACTCACTCTCTGTCTTCTCCACACCCCAATGACTCTACACACACAGGAGGTTCTGATGGATTCTGGTGTGGCAGGCTGAACTCTGTGTGTGCAGCTTGGAATCCCTACTGAACCTATCTGCATCACAGCTATTGAAAGACATCCCTTGCAGCTGGGATGGTCAAAGCACACACATGACCTATGCAGATAAGTATCAAAGAGCACTGGGAGTCCATTCAGTTCCTCCTTAACAACTTATCCAATGCTCCTCTCAACTTGGGTTACTCCTGACTCACCACACATGACCCTCACGTCACCTGCTCATCCAGTTCACTGCTAAGTTGGGGATCACCTGCCTGTAACCTCAGCTGAATTCACCTTGTAGATCCGTGGAGATGGGGAAAACTCTCAATCTCACCAAGCTCCCACATGAATACCACAAATTAGACATCACTTTCAGCAAAAGACAGGCCAGCACCCTGCTGCCTCACAGACTTCACAACTGTGCGATCGACTTTCTCCTGTGCACCACCCCCTCCCCGAGGTCATCTGTGCTCCCTCTCCCCTAAGCCCCAAGCCATGAATGATGACATCACTGAAATGCTGCAGCATGACTTCATTTGGCTATCTCAGTCCACAGCCAGTGCAGGATTCTGCTGGTCAAAAACAAAGGATGTGGTGTCTTCGTCCCTGCATCGACAACATCACTATTAAGAGTGTCTACCCTCCCCCAATGACAGATAACACATTCAAAACACTCAACAGGGCCTAGGTTTTTGCCAAACTCGGTCTACAGAGTGCTGAAGCCTGATTCATTTCCTCCAGGGGTATGAGTGGAAGATTGTGTTTATAACACCCACTAGCAACTATAAATACTTGGTGATGACTTTTGGATTTTCCAACAGTCCAGCCATTTTCTAAACCTCCATCGATGAGGTCCTCCAAGATATGTTACACAGGTAGGTGTCTGTCCACCTTGACAACATCGTCATCTTCTCCAAGGACCTCCAGGACCACATCTGTCATATCCATTCAGGCCTTCAGCATCTCCTTAAAAACCAACTCTACTAGAAGTTAGAGATAAGCCAGTACCACCACCCCCAGTCATTTTCTTCCTGGGTTATGTCCTTTCACCTCAAGGCATAACCGTAGACCCAGAGAAAGTATGCATCGTCTACACTCCCTCAAACAGCTATAGCATTTCTTGGGCTTCTCCAACTTCTACCACCATCTCACAAGGAACTATAGCCAAATCTCTGCTCTTCTCATCTTTGTCACCAAATCTCCTACCTCATAAATAACCTGGTCTGCTGCCATGGGCTGTGCTTTTGAAGAGTTGAAGTAGCATGGTGGTTAGCCTGATGCTATGATAGCTCGGGGGTGCTTTGGAGTTCAGAGTTCTATTCCAGTGCCACTCTGAAAGGAGTCTCTACGTGTCCTCCCTATGGAATGCGTAGTTTTCTTTGGGTCCTCCAGTTTCTTCCCACAGTCCAAAGACATAATTGTTCATTGTAAATTGTCCCAATAAGAGATTAGGATTAATCTCATTTGTTGGGGATTGCTGGTGTGGCATGTCTTTGAGAGTCTACTCCATGCTGTATTGCTAAATAAGCTATCCAAATCCCTCTGGGTGTTTTTTGGTACAGGTAGACTCATCTGACATGGATATCAGGGCCATCCTCTCCTAGCGAGGACCGGCTGGGAAGATACACTTTTGTGCGACCTTCTCCTGTGTCTATGCAGCGTCATTATGGAGTAGGAGACAGAGAGCTATTAACCATTAAAAGGGCTTTGGAGGGATAGAGACATTGGCTGATGGGAAACAGCAAACACCTCCTAATTTAGACTGACCACTCGAACCTCAAATTCATTCAACACACCCACCAACTCAACCAACATCAGGCTCACAGGGCCCTCTTCTTCCAGCAATTCAACTTCACCTTCTCCTTGCAATCTGGCTGCAAGAACACTAAGGTGGATGCCCTGTCACGACAGTTTGACCCAGCTGATATGGACACTGACCCTCAGCCCATCATTCCATCCTCTCAGGTCCTCGTCCTGATCATCTGGGACATTAAGAACTAGATCTAACAGGCCCTACAGCATGAGCCTGCTCCACCAACACACCTGACAACTGTAAGTACAGGGAGTGTCCTGAAGGACTCCAGTGGGCCCAAGCCTCACCTCTTTCTCGCCATTAAAGCACATGGGTGACTCTAGATTTTCTGTGGCGTCAGCTCTCATGGCCCAGCATGATCACAGATGGATGACAGTCCTTCGCTGTCCACCCTCAGTCCGGCCAGTCCAGTTCCCCTAACCCGTGGCCGTTACTAATCCCCCAATGCATATGGTTTCATATTGCCATGAATTTCATCATGGGTTTGCACACTTCTGATGGGGCCACAGTGACCTTGGCAGTGCTGGACCAGTTCTCCAAGGTGCCCTACTTTATTGCCCTCCCCAAACATCCCTCAGCTGATGACATGAAGGCCTGGTTCTCCAACATGTAGTTCATGTGCTCGGTTTTCCCAAGACATTGTGTCGGGTCAGGGCCCACATTTCATCACCCACTTCTGGTGAGCCTTCTTTTCCCTCCTCAGTGAGTTTGTCCTCTGGCTATCATCCAGAGACCAGTGATCAATCAGAAAGAGCAAATCAGCAAGTGGAAAAATTACTGAGAGGCTTCGCCGCCTCTAACCCTTCCACTTGGAAGAAATATCTGCTCTGGCCCAAACTGTCCCACAACCTACACACCTCCTCTGCCTCAGGTATGTCACCCTTTGGATTGTTTCATAGCTACCAAACCCTTGTTTCTCCCTTCCAATGCTGGAACTATTGGAAGAGGGCATGGAGCACCACCCTAGCTGCCACCCACCCCTAATGCCACCAGGCTAACCACCGTCGGTTCCCATCCAGACTACCCCAGGCTAGGGACTATGGCTCTCTGTCCACCTGAGATCTGCCCCTGTGCTTCAAATCCTACAATCTTTCACCCTGGTTCTTTTGTCCCTTTAAGATTACCCATCGCATCAACCCTGTCACTTGCAATATCCAGCTGCAACCATACGTCAGCATCAGCCCTACCATCCATATGTCCTGCGTCAAGCCCGTTGTCCATCAGCCACTCAACCCATCTGAGCCTGTAGCTCTAGAATCAAGGATGGTTGAGCGTGATCTAGTGTACATGGTTCACTAGTTGATGGATTCATATCATTGTGGAGGGTGTATGCGGTGCCTGGTCGACTAGGAAGAGCGTGGCCCAGAGTAGAGCTCTTGGGTGCAATCCAGTTTCATCTTGGATCCATTGCTCATTGAGGAGTTCCACTGGACCCATCCGGATCTTCCTCGGTTGTTGCATGATGGCCATAACAGTGAGGGGGTATTGTCAGGCCTGCACAGCTATCAAGATTCTCCTGCCACTAGTTTCCAACTCATCACCTGCAGTCTACTTCAGCCCTGCTTTCATCCACAGTCCTTTTGTTCACGCAGCAAACCCACCAGCCCCAACCATTTGCTCCGAGCCTTGTAACCTTGTTGCCTTTCATGTGATGTATCTGTTCTGTCTTGTTTTGTGGTCCCTCGTAACTTGTTATTTTGCAGTTTATTATTAAAGTGATTGCTCACTGCTAAATCACTCCTGCTGCTTTACCTTTGGGACAAGCCTCCTCCACGTTTCCTGACAGGTAGCAGGTTCATTAGACTCCATCATGGGCATAGTCTTCTCCACCATTGAGGACGACTTTAAGAAGTGGTTCTTCAAGAAGGACCCTCGCCATCTGGGACATGTCTTCTTCTTATTACTACCATTGGGAAGGAGGTACAAGAGCCTGAAGACTCATAATCAATGATTCTGGACAGGTTCCTCCCCTTCACCCTCACATCTCTAAGTGATGCAAGACCACATCCTTGTTCCGTTGTTTTGCATCACTTATTTAATTTTATTAATACTGCAGTTTTATGTCTTTGCACTGTTTGTGTTGCAAAACAGCGATCTTTAGTGATAATAAATCAAATACTGGTTCTGAGTCTCTTTCAGGTTCTGATTCTGATAGATTTTTCAAAGCCGTAGGAATAAAATCCATGCAGCTGAAGATTATATACTGTACTACATAAAAATAAATTGTCATTACTCACAAGAATATAGGTATTTGCCTTACATTTTTGATAATTCTCGTGTATCTGTCTGATCTTGAATTTAAAAAGATAGACTAAATAAGGGCCATTATTTACCATAAGGGAATTGCACTATCACTAAGAAGATAACTATTTACTTTCTTACATGAGACAAGGAATTGATAAGAAAAAAGGTGAAAAGATGCACAGCCAGTATGTTCCTTTCTAAACCCAATTGCACAGACACATGTTGCTTCTCAGTAATTATTGAAAAAAAGAGAAAAAAAAATGTCTTCACATAAACAAGAGACATGCAGATGTTGGAAATCGTCAGCAGCACAAGCAAAATACTGGAGGATCTCATTCAGATAGGATATTGGAGGGAAGGGACTTTTCTTCGGGATTGGAAAGAAAAGGGGCAAAAGCTAAAATAAGAAGGTTGGTGGATGGGAAATAGGACATGCTGGCTGGTGATAGGTTATTGTCACAACCATGGATTCGGCAGCACAGTAGATACGGCAATTGAGCTTGTGGGTTTGCAAATGTCAGCTAATTATTACTTAATTGTGATGGTATTTAACTCCATACTTGTCGTCGTTGTGCTTGTCAAGACTTGGACAGAGCATAGCAATGCTTCACTGCTGTTCTGCTTTCGGCCTTCTCTGAGATATTGGACTTTCAAATCAACTGACTCTGAAGACTAGCGGTATTCGTTTAATGTTTAGATGTTCTTTTCAGCTTCATTTTCCTTTTGAGAGTTTTAGTTAACAGCCCTGTTTGGCCCAGTATTTATTGTTTTACTTCCCCTTTAACACTGTTTGTATTAAAGTCTGTGAACTATCGACCTTGTTTCAGTGTCTCTCACTCCACACTTGGGCCATATCCGAACCTGGTTACAGTTTTACCAGGAGAAGGGGAAGGGGAAGGTGAATGGGCGGGAAGGAGAACAAGCTGGCTGGTGATAGGTTGTACCAGGAGAGGGGGAAGGTGGGTGGGTGGGACGGAGAACAAGCTGGCTGGACTATGGAAGAAAGGGAAGGTGGAGGACAACCAGAGGGAGAGTGGTAGATAGGTGAGGATAACCAGACTGGCTAATGGAAAAAGTGAGAAGGTGGGAAGGGGAAAAATTACCAGAATTAGAGAAACCAATGTTCATGCCATCAAAATGGAGGCAACCCAGATGGAATATGAGGTGACAAGCAACAGAAAATCTGCAGATGCGGGAAATCCAAGCAACACACACAAAATGCTGCTGAAGGGTCTTGGCCCAAATCATCGACTGTACTTTTTTCCGTAGATGCTGCCTGGCCTACTGAGTTCCTCCAGCACTTTGTGTGTGCTTTTTGGAATATGAGGTGTATAGCTGCTTGAAAATTATATCTTCTTGTAAGGGACTAAGGCATATGAATGCATTAGGACAAAGTAACTGATCGCATCCAGTATGCCAGTATAATCAGTGTTACATAAAATGTTTGAACCTTCTATAAAATGCAAAGAGCATTCATAAACACAAAATACTCTGCAGATGCTGGAGTCAAAGCAACACGCACAACACGCTGGAGGAACTCAGCAAGTCGGGCAGCATCCGTGAAAACGAACAGCCAATGTTTCGAGCCGAGACCCTTCGTCAGGACTGAAGAGGGAGGGGGTAGGGGCCCTATAAATAAGGTGGGGGGAGGATGGGAAGGAGAAGGCTGGTAGATGTCAGGTGAAAAACCAGTAAGGGGAAAGATCAAGGGGTGGGGGAGGGGAAGCAGGGAGGTGATAGGCAGGAAAGGTGAAGAAGGAATAGGGGAAAACACAATGGGTAGTAGAAGGAGGAGGAACCATGAGGGAGGTGATAGGCAGCTGGGGGAGGGGGCAGAGTGAAACTGGGATGGGGGAAGGGAGGGGGAGGGAATTACCGGAAGTTGGAGAATTCGATGTTCATGCCCAGGGGCTGAAGACTACCCAGACGGTAAATGAGGTGTTGCTGCTCCAACCTGAGTTTGGCCTCATCATGGCAGTAGAGGAGGCCATGTATGGACATATCCGAATGGGAATGTGAAGCAGAGTTGAAGTGGGTGGCAACCGGGAGATCCCGTCTGTTGTGGCGGATGGAGCGGAGGTGCTCGACGAAGCGGTCCCCCAATCTGCATTGGGTCTCACCGGTGTAGAGGAGGCCGCACTGGGAGCACTGGATGCAGCAGATGACCCTAACAGACTCACAAGTGAAGTGTTGCCTCACCTGGAAGGACTGTTTGTGGCCCTGAATGGTGGTGAGAGAGTAGGTGTAGCACTTATGCTTGCAAGGATAAGTACCGGGTGGGAGATCCGTGGGGAGAGACGTGTGGACCAGGGAGTCATGAAGGGAACGATCCCTGCCGAAAGCAGAGAGGGGTAGAGAGGGAAAGATGTGCTAAGTGGTGGGGTCCTGTTGAAGGTGGCATAATTTGCGGAGGATAATGTGCTGGATCCAGAGGCTGGTGGAGTTGTAGGTGACGCGGAGGCATTAGCGATGATCTTTCAAAAGTCGATAGATTCTGGCATGGTTCCGGAAGACTGGAAGATTGCAAATGTCACTCCGCTATTTAAGAAGGGGGCAAGGTGCAAAAAGGAAATTATACACCTGTTAGCTTGACATCGGTGGTTGGGAAGTTGTTGGAGTCGATTGTCAAGGATGAGGTTACAGAGTACCTGGAAGCATATGACAAGATAGGTAGAACTCAGCATGGATTCCTTAAAGGAAAATCCTGCCTGACAAACCTATTACAATTTTTTGAGGAAATTACCAGTAGGCTAGACAAGGGAGATGCAGTGGATATTGTATATTTGGATTTTCAGAAGGCCTTTGACAAGGTGCCACACATGAGGCTACATAACAAGATTAGAGCCCATGGAATTACAGGAAAGTTACATACGTGGATAGAGCGTTGGCTGATTGGCAGGAAACAGAGAGTGGAAATAAAGGGATCCTATTCTGGTTGGCTGTCGGTTACCAGTGGTTTTCCACAGGGATCAGTGTTGGGGCTGTTTCTTTTTACATTGTACATCAACGATTTGGATTATGGAATAGATGGCTTTGTGGCTAAGTTTGCTGATGATACGAAGATAGGTGGAGGGGCTGGTAGTGCTGAGGAAACGGAGAGTCTGCAGAGAGACTTGGATAGATTGGAAGAATGGGTAGAGAAGTGACAAATGAAGTACAATGTTGGAAAGTGTATGGTTATGCACTTTGGCAGAAAAAATAAACGGGCAGACTATTATTTAAATGGGGAGAGAATTCAAAGTTCTGAGACGCAACGGGACTTGGGAGTTCTCGTACAGAATTCCCTTAAGGTTAACCTCCAGGTTGAGTCAGTAGTGAAGAAGGCGAATGCAATGTTGGCATTCATTTCTAGAGGAATATAGGAACAGGGATGTGATGTTGAGGCTCTATAAGGCACTGGTGAGACCTCACTTGGATTACTGTGGGCAGTTTTGGTCTCCTTATTTAAGAAAGGATGTGCTGACATTGGAGAGGGCGCAGAGAAGATTCACTAGAATGATTCCGGGAATGAGAGGGTTAACATATGAGGAACGTTTGTCCACTCTTGGACTGTATTCCTTGGAGTTTAGAAGAATGAAGGGAGACCTCATAGAAACATTTCGAATGTTAAAAGGCACGGACAGAGTGGATGTGGCAAAGTTGTTTCCCATGATGGGGGAGTCTAGTGCGAGAGGGCATGACTTCAGGATTGAAGGGCGCCCATTCAGAACAGAAATGCGAAGAAATTTTTTTAGTCAGAGGGTGGTGAATCTATGGAATTTGTTGCCACGGGCAGCAGTGGAGGCCAAGTCATTGGGTGTATTTAAGACAGAGATTGATAAGTATCTGAGTAGCCAGGGCATCAAAGGTTAGGGTGAGAAGGCGGGGCAGTGGGACTAAATAGGATAAAATGGATCAGCTCATGATAAAATGGCAGAGCAGGCTCGATGGTCTGAATGGCCGACTTCTGCTCCTTTGTCTTATGGTCTTATGGACAAGGGGAACTCTGTCCCTGTTGGGGTGACGGGAGGATGGGGTGAGGGCCGAAGTGCGGGAAATGGAGGAGATGCGGGTGAGGGCATCATTGATGATGGCAGAAGGGAAACCACAATCCTTAAAGAAAGAGGACATTTGAGATGTCCTGGAACGGAAAGCCTCATCCTGGGAGCAGATGCGGCAGAGATGGAGGAACTGGAAATGGGGAATAGCATTTTTGCATGTGGCAGGGTGGGAAGAGGTATAGTTGAGGTAGTTATGAGAGTCAGTGGGTTTATAGAAGATATGTATTCATACTCACTTAGTCACGTAAAGATCATTATTCAATAAAATCATGTTTACTCCGGCTATCTCCATATGGTAACAAAACCCAATTATACCATTATTCAGACTTACATAAATGTGGGAAATATTTCTTGGAAGTAGCTTGACATAAATAATAATTAATATATAATAAGGACAGGCTGCCTGCAAAAATATTCACCAATGGCAAAATTTCATACAGCAATCTAGTAGAACATTTGATCACAGCTGAAACTTCCCACAAGAGGACGGTGGGAACAGGACTTGAGGGAAAATTTAGCATTTTCCCACAAATGAGGAGGATTAGGGAGAGACAGTCACCAGGTTTTATGTTTGCACACCTCCTAGTAGTTTAATATACAGGAATAGTTCAGTAGTCCATCCAAGGAATGTGTCATTCTAATCGATTAAGACTGAAGTCAAGATTACCAGTGCCTGTCAATAATAATCAACAATCTATCAACCTCCTTTTTAAATATACCCATTGCACAGCCATGTGTGTCAATGAATTCCACAGATTCATCACCCTCTGGCTAAAGAAATCCCTCCTCATCTCCATTCTAAAGGAACGTCCTTGTATTCTGAGGCTGCGTTGTCTTCTGCTAGGCTTCCCCACTATAGAAAGCATCACAACATCCACTCTATCTGGGCCTTTCAATATTCAATAGGTTTTGATGAGATTCCCCCTCATTCATCAAAACTCCAGTGAGTACAGTCCCAGAGCCACCAAACACAACTCTTACCTTCAGACTTTCAATCCCAGGATCATTCTTGTGATCCTCTTTTGGGCCCTCTCTAAAGGCAGCACATTGTTTCTTAGGTAAGGGGCAAAAAATTGCTCACAATGCTCCAAGTGTGCTCTGACCAATGCTTTATAAATCCACAGTGTTATAACTATCCATTGAAAATATATTTGTCATCTATGCAGCACCTTTCCCCACTGACCCGTTAGGGTAACAGTCATTTAATGTAATTGAAAGCAATCCATAAAGTACGAAACAAAGAATCAGACGACCGAAGCTGAGCTGACAGTTTTTTTCATCCAATTAAACAGCACTGGTATCAAATCTGAAAGTAGTGTTAGCAAAAAGAAAACATGCATACACAATCACTGCAAAATTCCCCTGGTTTCCATTTATTCAAGTTATGAAGTATTTTCATCATGCCTTACTGGTTAAAAAAAACATTTTTCGGAACTGTGATATTTAATGAGGCAAAAAATATTGAATAAACAATTATGAGAGACTTTTTTCACATATAAACATCCAGTTCCAGAGACTAATTATTCAACCACATTAAACAGAAATGCTAATTAATTAATGGCTAAGTTTGTTCTATAGAATTTTATAATCCTTGCCAATAAAAACCTGGCCAATCAGGAGTTGCCTGCAATAACATGTATTTCTTTCCTCTCCAATGACCTATCAGTTACCTAACTCTAAAGGCACGTCTATGGAAATTATTCCAACTTTGAAGAACAGGGAACTCAATGTAATTAAGCAAAGCAACAAATCTGTGCTGTCCGGTCTAGATGGTTGCAAAACCAGTTACCAGTGATGAATTCCTGTGGGCAAGCATGGGATAGTGAAGATGGTGAAGCAAAGTTCTTGTGTGTCTGCTGGTACTTATTGGGAAAGAGTATCAGGGAATACAGTCAAGGAATAGCTTGAATTGTCCATACTTTGAGAATTATTCCTGTAGTAAATGGCCAACACTTAATTGATTCAGTGCTTGTGAGAACATTTTGAAAGCATATTGCTATGTGTTGGTTGTAGGAAAGTAGCTATTAGCTAGTAATAACACCAGCAAAATCATGTACTTTTTTTGCTACCAAGAGCAGAAGTGAATTATTTAGTACAACATCTGTGGCAAAGTCAATGGGGAATACACATTCTTCTGGACTTTAGCTGATTCATTGTTTGAAGTGACTCCAGTTGAGTGGAGTGACCTACTTGCTGCTTGCAACAATAGTAAAATATTGTAGGTGCTGGAAATTTGGAATGAAAACATTTATTCCTAATTGCTACCTGATTGTCTCAATTTTCTGCAATGGAAAACTAACATCATTGAAAGAATCAAAATTAGCAAGCATTTTTCAAGCTAATTATTACCAATCACTGTTTTTCTTTTGTTGTCAGTGGATTTTAAATATAAATTGCATAGAAAAAAGGAAAGTTCATTTCTGTTTCAGTTTAACTTGTAGTTTTGATGTTTGATTCTGATATCAAAAGGGGTAGGAAAAACATTACTATGTGTGAGTAGGGACATCACAGGCATAAACCAGCAGGTTTCTATCAAACATATTGGAATGTTAACATGTAGTAACTTTGTGCTTCTCTTTGATTGTTAAAAGGGAGTTTTTTTTAAACCGCTCTTGATGGAAACCAGTATCAAAGTAAGATGACACTATGTCATTGATTTAGTATATAATGCCTACCTCCTTTTTGGTGAACAATGGATCTTCTAATTACATAATCTGGAAACAGAAGCATAAACGTCCTCTTTTACGATATATATAATGCTACCATGAGATTTAAGCTGACACATATAACCATTATGGTAAAAGATCAAATGACTCCTTTAAAACTGTTGTTAGCCTTTATCTGAAGTAAGGCATGGCAACTGATAAAAAATCATTATCTAAAGCAAAGATGCTTGCATTTTGTTGATCATTACAAACAAATTACCTTTAACAAAAATGAAGCCTTGAAAATTTAATTAAATAGCTGCCTTAATGGTGAGCTAATATTGAAAACATCAACCGTTAATGTCACCTGATTAACAAATGGTGCAATAAAGAGGTTTGTTTGTTTGGTTAGGCTGCATTTTTGCTCTTGAGTCATCTGGAGAATCTTTAGGAATGTGTGATGGTAGCCACTCCAGACCTTATCTTCTGATAAGATAGTCCAAGATCCACTGTGTAATCCACAAAGAGCTTGAATTAGTACTTGCAACTGTCCCAGTGGTTGCTTTTAAGTAGAAAACAATTTAACTGAAAAGCATTATCAAGGAGTTAAAAAAAGAGTACAGAAGAAATAGCTCAAGCTGATTTTAATCATAGCTCTGGTTGAAAAAGATTTTAATCAGAGTTCTAATTAACTTATTTCAGTAGTGAACGTTATTGTTGCCAATTAATGTTCATCTTAAAAAGGAACAGTCAATTAGCATAACACATGGAACATAAAACTTTCAAATGAGCAAATCAGCTTATTTGCAAGTAGACAGAATTAATGACATTTATTGGGTACAAGAGGCCATTCAATCTGTCGTGCCAATGCTAGCCTAAAATAGAATTTGGATCAATCTGACTTCCTAACATTTACCACTTAGCCTCTTTATGCTTTCTGAATGAATACAGCAGTTGCAGAATAACGGGTAGAGAAAGACAAAAGATGGAGTTACTGAACATCGGTAGTTTTAGAAAAAGCAAGAAATTCAACTAAAAACATCACTGAAAGCACCTTTTCTGAGGTAAATTGTGCTAAATTATCGCCACAAACAGTGAGGAGGCAAGGCAAGTTTGGGGGACGAGACAGGATGGTGTGTTGCAGAATTGATGCAGATGGAGTGAGCCATTCAGAGAGAAGTTGGAGCAATGGAGTTCTGATGCCTGAATAACTGACCCGGATGCCAGGTTGGATCGCTCTGGGCGCTGAGCCAATTTGAAGAGCTCGAGAGTAGCTTCGGGCTGGGCGATGAAAGCCGGGCCCAGAATGAGTTGCTAGGTGGTGTGGTCTAGGTCCTGAGCCATTTGCAGTAGCCAGGCCCGAGAGCGAGGACAATCCACTATTTAGACAACTTAAATGCCGGTACAGATCAGAGGCAAGAATTGATTTTGCTCACTCTCTGTAATGTTCACTACTCTTTCCAGGGTGCCAGAGTATTTGCTATTCTGTTGTTCGGTCAATTTAAATGCTGGCTCAGTTAGACTGAAAAGACAGCGTGTTGGCGAGAGTCGATTTTGCTCATTCTCTGTGATTGTCAATCTTCTTTCCATGACTCTGAGGCTATGAAGACTGGCCCGGCTGCTGTGCTCCATGCCCGCTAATATGATGAACTCCTAAGTGAGGCTTTGGGCCTTCTCCATGCTGAACTGGGGTTCAGATCTGAGGACTCAATTTGGTTCAGAATGTAGTTTGCTTCAATTGTTTGAATGACTTGTGTGTTTTTTTTCCTTTTTCTTGCATATCAGGTGATTCTCTTTTATTTTTTATTTTTTCCATTAATTGGGTCATTTTGGGTTTCTTGCTTTGTGACTACCTGTAAGCAACAAATCTCAAGGTTGTATAATTATACATTCTTTGATAATAAATGTATTTTGAATTTTTGAAAGAGACTGCAGATGTCAAAATCTGGAGCAAACAATAATAGCTGTCTAGGCTCGTACTATTCACTTGCTGAGTTTAGTGACCTGGGAAAACAAGTTACAAATTTTTCTTATTGAGATCCAGATTGAAATGTCATAGGCTTGATACAGAATTTTACCCTTCAACAAAAATATAGTGCTACTTCATAACTGTCTACAATTAATTCTCAGCCCTTGCAAATGTTTTACCCCATCATAATGTTGATAAAAGCAAAGTACTCCCAATGATAATGAGAGAGGGATTTGGTATGGCTCTGTATTTGCAACAATTTGGGTTGATTCTTGACTTACCTGAGGTAATGCCTTTTCAATTTGTGTAAGTACTCAGTTAAAAATGTTGAAAACTTGCAAAGGCAACTCACTGGTGCATTAGTTCTATGTATTCGAGCCACTGTCTAGTTCAACACAAAATGCAGTCTTGTCGTGCACAAACTTATACCTAAATAAATCTCATGGTATACAGTTTAATCATACTTATGGTTGTCATAGTGTCTTGCTTAAACTAACTGGTTTGTTGGCTGCTTCAAAGTCAAAAATATTTCTACATATATTGAGTCACATTAAGACAAATAACTCAATTTCATTTTCATGACTTTACCACCCAGCAGAGGACCATACGGCAAGCACAAGGGATAACTATGTAAGAAACTTAAAATTCTAGCTAATGATAGCATCACTATCCCTAATTAAGGAGTTCCAGTTCTGTCCAACAATTCAATAAATGTCATCAGATGTCACAATTGCCCACCAAAACCATCAATGAAAATATGTTGAATCTGATCATTTATGATAAATCTGTAATGATCTAATTCAATTTGCCATAGATTATTTGGAAGTGATGGTAAAATAATATGAAATGGAATAAAACAAAAGCCACTCACTTCACTGTGATCTGATGATGGATGACAGTCATCATTAGTTGGACCTCTTTATAAAATCTGCAAATGTTCTACAAGTGATTTTGTCTTTAATCCCCATAGGTATTTGCATAGCTAGGGAGGGCTAGGATTATTCCATATCTTCCCATCTAATTGCTTTGATAAAAGGATAAATGTATAATGTTGCTTTCCTGTTGCCTCCACTGGGCTCTGAGAATTAGGTTTGTCATTATTATATGTTGAAGCATTAAGTGCATATTCATTATATAGTCATTCTTAATGGAATAAAATGTCCAAAAGCTATTTGGCACAGCCCATAGATGTTAAAATGGTAATACAACACTGTTCATGAAGTTCACTGGAAAATTGCAGTATGATTAGGGTTTCCAATGGTAAATATTGTTTTGCTAAATCCTTTGTGGATATCATAGCATAGGCAAGGAACATTTTAAAATCAGTAATTTGACAGGTTCCACTTGGTATGGGGTTGTCAATCTAGCCTCTGTAGAAGCTACTATTATTCTATATTTGGCAAAAAGTACTCATTGATGTTGATTATATCCATCTGAAATGTAACATATCAAAACCACTTTGGAATTGGCGGGCTAACATTACAACAGCAGTTAGGAAGAGCTGAAAATACCTGCAAATGACCTAAAAAGGGAATGCACATGGAGCAGCTGAATGGAAAATATATGTTATCCCCAATTAAGTTACTTGGATTCAAAAATTGTGTAGTGCAAGTAATTGCTGCATAATGTTCATAATTGTCAAAGGACTTTGGCTCTCCAGTTATGAAATGCTCATGTTTCGTTAAGGAAATATGCTGGTACCGGTTATAGTTGCCAATCTTGGCTGGGATGTCAAGGGAAATAATAACTAAATAAAATGAATAAAATAGAAAAAAAAATGGGTGTTGATACTACAACCTCTCTGTTACTGCTTGTCAGTCAAAAGTTGTGTTGGCAATAGAAATCTCTGTATTGATTTTACTTTCATATAACTCCTGCAATACTTTCTATCTTGCTTGCTTTTCTCAATCTGCTTTTATTTTTATCATTTTATGCTATCAGTTTTTTTTTCAGTAAATAACTGTGTTCACTGTGTCTTAAACATGTGTTCCACTTTCCTAGTGAAATCCTTTGACAGATGCTTTGGGTTAATTGTCATTTCCAAATTTGCTTACAATGTGGAAGGAGACTAACTCTGCCCATCAAGTCTTTGCTGGGCCACTGGACAATCCTATTTCCTACTGATATTCCCTGTAATATATTCTCCTTACATTCCAAAAAAAATTTTAGTCTACAACCTAGAGGCAATTTACAGTAAGTAATTAACATACCATCCTGCACATCTTCGGGATGTGGGTAAAAGATGGAGTAGCAGAGGAAATCTAGTCTGATCACAGGTAGAAAGTGTATATTCTGCACAAATAACATGCACGGTCAAACAGAGCACAGGTCACTCAAGCTGTGAGGTCATAACTCAACCAGCCGTGCCACAGTGGAACTGTGGAGTTTGGGGATCTATCATTCATTTAATAACTGCTTGAAGCCAATTGAAAGGAACAGCAGGCCAGCTGTATTATTGCCACCTTGGGCAAAACAACCATTTTCTGTCCATACAAATAAAAGTATAGTCCTTTACTGGTTGAAGAGCATGAATAGGAACAGTACCAATTTGTACATTGTTCTTTGAATGCAGATGCATGATAGAGACAATCAAGTTCATATTTTCGGAAAGGTAAAACTTCGTAAGAGCTTTTACTCAGACAGTTTGTGAGTAGAAATTATTATTGTTAGTATAACAGGATAAGTTATAAGTAATAAAAATAATGTTGGAAACACTCAGAGCAGCTCAGACAGCACCTGTAGGAAGAGAAACAGTAAAGATTTCAGGTAAAAGATTCTTCATTAGAACTGAAAGCAGAGAGAGGGCAAGTTATGTTAAAGTTGTAGATAGGATGGGGGAAGGATGATAGAACAAACAGAATATCTCTGAGAGGATGAGGCTAGTGTTAACATGGTAATAAACTAGCTGGTCTGTAAGCTAATGACATTAGAAAGAAAGAGAATGTAAAAGAAGAAATGTAGAAAGACTATGGAATAAAATCTGCAATATGTGAAGTATAGAGAATGCTCAGCAAGTCGGCCATCCCATGAACAGAACACATATTGCAAGTGTGTTCCACCAGAGAAAGCAGGATCTCCCAGTGGCCACACATTTTAATTCCACGTCCCATTCCCATTCTGATATGTCTATCCACGGCCTCCTCTACTGTCAAGATGAAGCCACACTCAGGTTGGAGGAACAACACCTTATATTCCGTCTGGGTAGCCTCCAACCTGATGGCATGAACATCGACTTCTCTAACTTCCGTTAATGCCCCACTCCCCCTCGTACCCCATCCCCTATTTATTCTCTCTCTCTCTCTCTCTCTCTCTCTCTCTCTCTCTCTCTCTCTCTCTCTCTCCTTTTTCTGCCTCTGCCCCTCTCACTATACTCTTTGCCCATCCTCTGGGCTTCCACCCTCCCCTTTCTTTTTCCCTGGGCCTCCCGTCCCATGACCCTCTCGTATCTCTATTGCCAATCACCTGTCCAGCTCTTAGCTCCATCCCTCCCCCTCCTGTCTTCTCCTATCATTTTGGATCTCCCCCTCCTCCTCCCACTTTCAAATCTCTTACTATCTCTTCTTTCAGTTAGTCCTGACAAAGGGTTTCGGCCTGAAACGTCGACTGTACCTCTTCCTAGAGATGCTGCCTGGCCTGCCACGTTCACCAGCAATTTTTATGTGTGTTACACATTGCAAATGGTTGGCTAACAGCAGGGCTGAGTAGTTTCTATACAAAGTAAGAATCCAGATTGCCTGAAATTCTCTGGAAGACTGTACTATGCCCAAATGGAAGATGAGGTGTTGCTCTTCAATCTTCCATTGGAATTCCTTATAACGGTACAAGAGGTCACAGACAGCCAGACCAGGCATAGGAGCAGAATTAGGCCATTTAGCCCATCTGGCCTACTCCACCATTCCATCACTATCCTTGATGGATAGTGCATTTGAAACACTCTGCGGGGTCCAGATCTTCACCAAACTGATCTATGGACTGCATACAATCTGACACACAACCGCCAATATGTGGAGGACGGCATTAATAACACCCACTGGCCATTTCAATTAAATGGTGATGCCTTCTGGACTTTCTAATAGTCCAGCTGTCTTCCAACCCTTCATCAATGAGATTCTCCAAGCCAAGCTACACAGGTATGTGTTTATCTACCATATCTTCTTCAGGGATCTCCAATCAAGACCATACCTGTCAGGTCTGATCAGTCTCCTCAAAAAACGACTGTACTGTGAGTTAGAAAAATGCCAGTTCCACACCCCAGTCATTTCCTTCCCGGGTGGCGTCCTTTCACCCCAAGGAATAGCCATGGACCCGGGGAAAGTGTGCACTGTTGTCGAACAGCCCCAACCATGCTCCCTCAAGCATCTATAGTGCTTCTTAGGCTTCTCCAACTTCTACCACCGTTTCATCAGGAACTACTGCTAAACTGCCAGTCCTCTCAACTCCCTCACCAGATTACTTACCTTGCAGGTTGCCTAGTCTTCTGCCACAGAAGACACTTTCAAGAAGCTCCAGGGAGCTTCACCAGCATCCAAAACCTGTCCAGACCTTTTGTGGTAGAGGTGGACACATCTGCCCTGAGTACTGGGGCCATCCTTTCCCAGCAAGGGCTGAATAGCAAGACAAACCCTTCTGCCTTCTTCTCACACAAATTCAACTCTACACAACACCACTATGAAGTAGGAGACAGGGAACGACTCACCATTAAATGGGCCTTTGAGGAATGGAGACATTGGCAAATGGAAAACACTGAGTCCTTCCTGATCTGTATTGACTACCAGCACCTCATATCCATACAACAGACCCACCTACTCAACCTATGTCAGGCTTGCTGGGTCCTCTTCTTCAAGCAATTCAACTTCGCCATCTCCTACCGACCTGGCTGCAAGAACACTAAGGTGGATATCCTGTCCTGGCAGTTTGACCCAGCTAAAGTGAAGATCGAACTTCAGCCTACTATTCCGTCCTCACCCCAATCATCTGGCATCCTGAGAGCCAGATCTGCCAGGCCCTAGGGCAAGCGTCTGCTCTGGCCAACCTAACAGTAGTCACCAGCAAGTTAACAGGAGTCACCAGCCATTCATTTACAACTCATTAACTGCAGCCTATTTAACCCAACTATAATTCACTGTCTTTTGTTTACCCATCGAACCAGACAACCTAAACCATTTGAACCTAGCCTTCAATTACCTTGTTACCTTGTTGTGTAATGTCTATTCTCTTGCTTTGCGGCCCTTTGTGGCTTGTTATTTTTCAGTTTATTATTAAAGTAATTGCTCACCTCTAAATTGCCTCTGCTGGTTTGTGCTTGAATCAAACCTCTTCTACATCTCCTGAAACCGTGTCAATTTTTGAATTTTGTCCCTATTTATAAAATAGTGTACACCATTATTCCTTCTACCAAAATGCATGACCATACACTTCCCTATACTATATTACATCTGCCACTTCTTTGTCCACTCTCCGAATCTGTCTAAGACCATCTACCAACTCCCTGCTTCCTTAACACTGCCCAATCCTCCATCTATCTTCATATCATCCACAAACGTAGTCATAAAGCCATCAATTCCATTATCCATGTCATTGATTCATAATGTGAAAAGAAGCAGTCCTGCAACCAACCCCTCCAGAACACTGCTATTCACTGACAAACAGTCAGAGAAGACCCACTTTATTTCCACTCTTTGCTTCCTGCTAGTCAGCTAATTTTCTATCCATGCTGGCATCTTTCCTGTAATACCATGGGCTCTTATCTTGTTTAGCAGCCTCACGTGCGGCACCTTCTGAAAATCCAAGTAAACATCATCCACTGAAACTCCTTTGTATATCCTGCCTGTTATCTCCTCAAAAAATTCTAACAGATCTGTCAGGCAAGATTTTCCTTGAAGGAA
This sequence comes from Mobula birostris, assembly GCF_030028105.1. NCBI lineage: Eukaryota > Metazoa > Chordata > Chondrichthyes > Myliobatiformes > Myliobatidae > Mobula > Mobula birostris. The sequence continues at coordinate 206,324,902 of NC_092371.1, read as the reverse complement.
ACCATATTGACATATCCCATTTTATCCTGTGTCGCCAAGTACCTCGCTAGTGAAGAATGATGCGGAATACTTAAGTTCATCCACTATTGTTCTGATCCCCATTACTCCAATATAATTTCCCAATGGTCTAATATCCACTCTCACCTCTTTTTTTTATTCTTTATATGGTATATCTGAAAATACTTTTCATATACTCTTATCTTATTGGCTAATTTACCTGCATATTTCATCTTTTTTCTCCTTATGGCTTTTTACTTGCTTTCTGTTGATTATTGAAATATTACCAATCCTTTAATTTCCCACTAATTTTTGTTATATTATATGTCCGCTCTTTTCCTTTGAAGCTGTCTTTGACTTCCCTTGTCAGCCATAGATGCACCATCTTCCCTTTGGAATATTACTTTTTCTTTGGGATGACAGCAGACAGCAAAGGCTGGAGTTTCTGGCAGCAATTCAGAAGGTGCAGGATAGATAGTCATAGTCATAGTCATACTTTATTTCCCCGGGATCAATAAAGTATGACTATGACTATGCCTATGACTATGACTATCTATCCTGCACCTTCTGAATTGCTGCCAGAAACTCCAGCCTTTGCTGTCTGCTGTCATCCCTTCCAGTGTCCCCTTCCAATCAACTTTGGCGAGTTCCTTTCTCATACCTCTGTAATTCTCTTTACTCCACTTTAATACTGATATATCTGACTTTAGCTTCTCCCTCTCAAACTGTAGTGTGAATTCTATCATATTAAAATTACTGCCTTCTAAGAGTTCCTTTATCTTAAGCTCCTTAATCAAGTCTAGTTTATTACCCAACAGCCAATCCAGAATTGCCTTTTCTGTAGTGGGCTCAATCACAAACTGCTCAAAAAAGCCATCTTATAGGTATTCTATGTTCCCTCTATTGGGGTCCAGCAGCAACCTGAATTTCTCAATCGACATGTATATTGAAATCCTGCATGACTATCATAATATTTCCCTTTTTATATGCCTTTTCTTTCTCCCACTGTAATTTGTATCCCACATCATGGCTACTGTTTGGAGGCTTTTATACTGTATAACTCCCATCAGGTTCTTTTCACCCTCGAAATTTCTTACTCTATCCACAAGAATTCTGCATCTTCTGATCCTACGCCGTCACTTTCTAAGGGTTTGATTTCTTTTTTTTACCAACAGAGCCTCTCCATTCCCTCTGCCTGCCTGCCTGTCCTTAGTCAGAACAGGATGGTGAATTAAATCATCTGGCAAGAGAAAGCTCAGATTCTTGCCTGCAGACTGAAGGCTGAACATAAGTCCTCAACAAAGCAGTCACGCGATCTGACTTTGATTTCTCCAGTGAGGCAGATTATATATTGAATGTTAAGAAAATAATCGATGAATTGCTTTTATGGGGTATTTATGCATTGAAAAACATATTAAGTGTACTGCCATTTTATCATTTTTATATATGAAGACTATAAATGTAAGATATTGACTCACTAACAATGAATTAAATGGGTAACAACTTCTACTTCTGGGACTTGGAAGCCACAATTATACCAACATTACCTGGCCACTTAAAAATGAAAATTTAATGCACTTTGGTGCACATCCAAACCAAATAGTGAACTTTAGTAAATTTTACATGGAGTTTTATATAAATCCTTCCCACATATATTTCAGTTCCCCTAAGCCTGAACTTTAATCTTTCAAACTTTCAATATGTGAACAACACTTATAGATTGCTCATTACACTGCACGCTATCTGCACTGTTTGGTATCCTGCCTAATTAATTTGATTTCTGAAGGAAATATTGCTTGAGTTGCATCTTGTCCCTGAAGAAAACTCCAGCATACATGCCTAATCTTCAATCTTCCTCAACCATCAGTTGTTTTCCCTGGAGTTTTACTTCTACTGTAGTAACATTTTGGTGATAATAATGTTCCGGACATCTCCAGGCTAGCTCCTATCAAGTGTTTGCTTGATTTTACTTTAATAAGTAATACCTGTGGATTACCACTGGCCTCATGAAAATTTCTGTGCACTTCAAGATTTGAGTTCATACACCATTTGGCACAGTGATAGGATTAGATTTGATTATGAGGACACTCAGTCCTCGTTTATTGTCATTTAGAAATGCATGCATTAAAAAATGATACAATTTTCCTCCAGTATGATATCACATAAAACACAAGACAGACCAAGACTAAAACTGACAAAAACCACATAATTAGAACATATGGTTACAACAGTGCAAAGCAATACCATTATTTGATAAGAGCAGACCATGGGCATGGTAAAAAAAAGTCTCAAAGTCCTGATAGCCCCAACATCTCACGCAGACGGTAGAAGGGAGAAACTCTCCCTGCCATGAGCTTCCAGCACCGCAAACTTGCCGATGCAGCATCCTGGAAGCACCCGACCACAGTTCGACTCTGAGTCCATCCGAAAACGTCGAGCCTCTGACCAGCCCTCCGACACCAAGCACCGAGCACCATCTCTGCCAAGCACTTCGACCCTGGCCCCGGCCGCCAAGCAACAGGCAAAGCCAAGGATTCGGGGCCTTCCCCTCCAGAGATTTCAGATTACACAGTAGCGGCAGCAGCGAAACAGGCATTTCAGAAGTTTCACCAGACGTTCCTCCGTGCTCTCACGTTTGTCTCCATCAAATCAGAATTGTGCACGGCCTCCTATTTGACAGATAACAGATATTCATCACCGGAGAGGCTGCGTGCGCTGCGTCACTCTGCCATCTTCTCCTCCCTCCCGCAAGATAATACTGATTTACAGTTTCAGGGGGCCTGGGTTCGATACTGATGGTGGGTGTTGTCCATGTGGATTTTATATATTCTCACCAGACTTATGTAGGTTTTCATCAGGTGCTCCATTTTCCTTCCAGGTCTCAAAGAGTTGCAAGTGGCTTAATTGTCTGTTGTAAATACTTCTTTAAGTGCATAAGTAGCAAATGATTCAAAAAAACTATGATTTTCTGGGAATGGAATTTATGTGATAGGGAATAAGCTGCAGGTTTAAAGGAAAACAAGGAGGGGGAATAAGGCTGATGGGATTGCCCTGCTAGGTGATAGCAAGGATCTGATGAACCGAATGGCCTTCTCTTGCCTTGTATAAACAAATACTATGACAAACCTACTCCAGAGTTTGGAGTAACTTTGTTATTTTATTAAATTAAATTATTAAAATAAAAATAAATGAATCATAAATGAAACAAAACAAAATGGAACACTATGTAATGAAGTATTCAGTTCACCTGGCACAATCTTTAGGTAGGAGTTGCAGGAAGAGATTTGAATTAGGTTAGGAGCCAGATATTTTGGGAATCAACCATTGTCACTCCTTCTCAATGGAGAATCATGAAATCTCCATTCAATTTCAAATAGGGATGACATTGGAGCAATGCTAACAAGTAAAGAGGACAACCATCCTGCGATTTTCCTCTTTGCTATCTGGGCAATCATCAGTCAGGTGCACCACCTCTGGGGTTCAATGGAGATTACAGACCTTAGAGATGGCCAACCAACTTCCCTTTCTCATTTTGGAATGCTCATTCTTCTGCTGAAAATGCTGGTCACCAAATAACATACTGTGAGATAGTTATTTGAGTGTCTGTTGCCTTCCTGTCAGCTTGAACCAGTCTGGCCATTCTCCTCTGACCTCTCTCATTAGCATGGCATTTTCACCCACAGAACTGCTACTTACTGCATGATTTTTTTTTTGTTTTTTTGCACCATTCTCTATAAACTCTAGATACTGTATGCATGTTTATCCCAGGAGATCAGCAGCTTCTGCGATACTTAAGTCATTCCATCTGGCACCAGCAATCGTTCTACAGTCAAAGTCACGTAGATCACATTTCATCCCCATGCTGATGTTTGGTCTGAACAATGAAACCTCTTGACCATGTCTATATGCCTTATGCATTGAATTGCTGCCACATGATTGGCTGATTAGATATTTGTATTAATGAGCAGGTATACAGGTGTACCTAATAAAGTAAGAACTCAGTGTGTATGGAGTTTAAAAGAGACCACTGCTGGAAGAGATTTCCCTCTTCATATTCAAGTCAAAAAGTTCAAAAACGCATTTATTATCAAAGTATGTATACTTTGTGATTCATCTTCTTGCAGGCACCCACAAAACAAAGAAACACAACAGAATCCATGAAACACTACACACAGCAAAGACTGACAAACTTCCCAAGTGCAACAATGAAAAATTGTGCAAATAATAAAATCAATAGACAACTAATACATGGAACATGAGCTGCAGAGTCCCTGGAAGTGAGTCCACAGCTGCCAAGTCAGTTCAGCTGTGAGGTGAATGAAGCCAGTGCAGGATCTCGATAGCTACAGAGCAATACCTGCTCCCGAACCTGGCAGCATAGGACCCAAGACTCCTGTAGCTTCCACCTGATGGTAATAGTGAGAAGAGAGGGAGATGGATAAAACACAACCAGATAGAATGGGCTCAGGTAAGGGGGCCTTGGACGGGCAATGAGCCTGTTCATTTTCTATTCTTGGGCCTCGATGCTTAAATGGGCATAGAGTAGGGTCCTGACGAAGGGTCTCGGCCTGAAACGTCGATTGTACCTCTTCCTAGAGATGCTGCCTGGTCTGCTGCGTTCACCAGCAACTTTGATGGGGGCTGAACACCAGTTTGTTTTCTGCTCTTAGCCTCGATGCTTAAATTCTGGCTTAAGTTCTGCCCCGGCGATTCTTCTTCAAGGTACCATACCTGCACATCCAAGAGCCAAGCTCACTGAATTCTTCAGATCATATATTTGATAATTTTGTTAGACAGTTTCTTAAAAGGAAATTACAGGCTGCGAATACCAGTGATCATAGATCAAAAGAAATATCTCGAGTAGAATAGTAGTTAATAGGAAGATTAAGTACATACTTAATTTCTATTTGATGGCAGTCTCCAACAGCCCTTACAAACAATACCAGTTTGTCTGTCGATCACTTACAAAACTGACCTCACTCCATGTAGATCATGCTGTGATCAGTCACCATCCAGTGGAAAGAAGCAGATTAAGCAATGGTTTATTATTACTGTCTTATATGATGTGAGTTGTTTTTTGTGTGGCAGCAGTGCAGTGCAAAGAAATGAAATTGCTGTAAATTACAAAAATAAATAGTGAATAAAAGAAATAATGAAGGACTGTTCGTGAGTTCATGAACTGTTCAAAAATCTGATGACAGTAAGGAAGATCAGAGTGGTCATATATGCATGGAACCGAAAAAGGTAGGGGAGATTTTACTTGCATTTTTTGCATCTGTGTTTACTAGGGAGAAGGATACAGAGTCTACAGAAGTGAGGCAAAGCAGCAGTGAGGCCAAGAACCATATACAGATTACAGAGGAGATGTTTGCTGCCTTGAGACAAAGTAGCACGGATAAATCCCCGAGCCTGACAAGCCATTCTCTCGGACCTTGTTGGAGGATAGTGTGGGAGTCTCTATGACCTTAAGCTGTTCCAAAGTCCTTGAGTGTAGGTATTCAGCCTCTCGTACCTCCTCACCGATGGTATTATTGAGAAGAGGGCAAGGATCTTTAATGGTGGATGCCCATTCTTGAGGCACCTCTTCTTGAAGGTGTTGTGGATGGTTGGGAGTGTTGTGCTCCTGATGGAACTGGCTGATTCTACAGCCTCTTGTGATGTTGTGCATTGGAGACTCCATACTATTTAGTCAAAATACTTTCCACCACATCTCTATCAAAATTTTTAAGTCTTTGGTGACATACCGAATTTCCTCAAACTCCTAATGAAGTAAACCCACTGGTAGGCCTTCGTGATTGTATCAATGTGTTGGGCCCAGAACAGATCCTCCGATATATGAATGCTGCTCATTCTTTCCACTTCTGGTCCTTCAAAGAGGATTTCCACTTGTTCTTCTGACTTCCCTTTCCTGAACTGCATCAATTCCTTTTTCATACAGACATTGAGTGGAAGATTATTGTTACAACAACATTCAACCAGCCAATGCAATGTAGCTCATTACTGTATGCCTTCTTGTCACCATCTGAAATTTTAGCAATAACAGTGGTATCATCTACAGCTTTATAAATGGTGCTTGAGCTGTGCTTGGCCACTCTGTAATGAGTGTAGAGAGAGTAGAGCAGTGCGTTGATTGTCAGTAAGGAGATCTGTACTGACAGTGGTCTCCCAATGAGGAAGTTGACAATCCGGTTGCAGAGGGAGGATACAGAGGCCCAGCTTTAGATGATTTGTGATTAATACTATTAATACTTATTAAGGTGATGATAGTATTGAATGCCAATAAATAGCAGCCTGCCCTGCACTTTCCTGTGGTCTTGGTATTCCAAAGCAGAGTGGAGAGCCAGTGGAAAGCTAGAGACCTGCTGCTGCAGTAGGTAAATGGCAGGGATTCCAGGTCCTTCCTCAAGCAGGAGATAATTTTAGTCATAACCAACTTCTCAAAGCACTTCATTAAAATGGATGTGAGTGCCAGCGGTCAGTAGTCATTGGGGCAGCTTACCCTTCTCTTCCTGAGCATCAGTATGATCGCTGCCCTTTTTGAATCCGGTGGGAACCTTCTACTGCAGCAGCAAAAGGTTGAAGATGCTCCTGAACACTCCATCCACTTGGCCAGCACAGGTTTTCAGGACCACATCATGTTCACCATCAGGGCCTGATGTCTTGTGAGGATGCTGATAGTGGCCTCCGAGACAGGGTTGCCAAAAGATGTGAGGGATTTGCATAGGTATAGTCTTATTCTTCCTTTGAAAGTTTTCACTAAGTGTTTTGAGCTCATTGAGGAGCAAAGCGTTATTGTTAGTTAGGTCCATCTGGAGCTTCTGGCTTGGAAAAGTTCAGTATATTCTAAAAGGCTCTTTTTGCTGTGCAGGCAATGGACTTCATGTCTGTTTGTGCACACCCAGAATAGCTTCGGAACATCCGGAATAATATGTAACATAATCAATAATGCTATCAAGAGGGACTTGCTCAGGAAAAATCTGCTCACAGAAACTCAGCTTTGGTTCTGTCAAAGTCATTCAGGTTCCAGCTTCGTTAAAATCTTGATTCAAACATAAACAAAGGTGCTGCACTCCAGAGGGGAAGTGAGAGTAACTGCCCTTGAAGACAAGGAAGGATTTGATTGAATAGGGCATTGTGGAGACCTGGCTAAATGGTGGTCAATGTGAATCCGGGGAAAAATCCACAGCTGGCTGGCATCATTGCCCCCAGTACAAAGGAAGATGGTTGTGGTAGTCAGAGTGAATCATCGGAGCTACTGGACATCCCTGCAGAGTCCCTCAGGATAGTGTCCTGGACGCAATCATCTTCAGCTGCTTCATCAATGAGCTTCTTCCATTTTAAGGTTAGAACTAGGGATGCTCACTGGTGATTATAACATGTTCAGCACCATTTGATCTCTTCAGAAAATGAAGCAGCCCACCACCAAAGACAGCAAGACCTGAACTTTATCCACTCTTGGGCTGATAGGCAGTAAGTAAAATTCAAACCACACCCACACCCAGGTAATGACAAAATCCAACAAAAGAAAATCCAGCTATCACTCTCTGATGTTCAATGGCATTACCATCACTGATTCTCCTCTATCAATATTATTGACTGGAAACTGAAACAGAGTAACTACATACAAAATATGGTTTCAAGAAAAGAAGCTAGAGACCCTGGGCAAGTAACCTCCCGTAGCCTGTCCACTACCTTCAAGGTTCAAGGCCGGACTATAGGGGAATACTCTCCACTTGCCTGGATGGGTGCAACTTCAATAACAATCAAGAAGATTGACACCATGCAGGACATAGGAGGCGACTTCATCTGCACCCTATCCACTCACACTACCACTGATGCACAATAGCAGCAGATTCACCACCTACTGCAGCAGATCACCAAGACTGATCAGACAGCCTCTTGCAAACCCACAACTTCTACCAACTGCAGGGACAGGGGCAGCAAAAGCATGGGAATATCACCACTTGGAAGTTCCCTCCAGGCCACGCATCAACCTGACATGGAAATCCCTTGCCCTTCCTTCACTGTCCCTGAGTCAAAATCCTGCAGCTCCTTCCCTCAACACCTCAACAACTGCATTGCTTTAAGAGGGTAGCTCACCATCGCCGTCTCAAGCACAATTATATACTCTCTCCACCTCTAAACCCTACATGCCTCGAGAGAATAAAAGAAGCTTGCTGTTTAATGCAGACCTGCAGTACACATAATCATGGTTCACTGCCTGGCATAATCTAAATCTTAGCCACTCTTTCCTCTTATACTGTAACCAACAACAACGTTCAGGATAAACTATTTCGAAGTGAAATCAAGATCCACTTTAATGAAATTAGTGCAGTGTTCTACACCAGTAAACCACGACTGGGACAAAAATCCAGGGGTGATGTACATGTTGTAGCGTGGATGAAATCACCAGAGAGACAGAGTTACTGGCAGATACAAAGCAGCTTCTTTATTCAACACAACAAGGTACAGCAGGCATCATACAGATGGAGACATTTTCGGTAGAAGGGTCTGCTAGCCCAATGTGGGCTCGATATTCTGATACCAAACCAAGCTATCGGACAATTGATGCTAATGAGAGAGATAAGAGAGACAATGGAGAAACATTCAAAATGCTAATAAGAGAGGAGAGAGGGATTAACAGAAAAGAAACACAATTCAGAATATTGACAGACCGGTTGCTTTGAACCTGAACTGTTTGAAGCTTGATGGACAGGTGATACCCCAGCAGGAGGATAAAAAGAGCAGGTTTGCTAAGGCAAGGGACACAATGAGACCATGAGACAACGAGACCCTGGAAAGAGCAGTGTGCCCCCACAAGTGGTGGGAGTTTGGTGGTCCGATTCACGGGAACCGGCCATAGGCTCACAGGGTGTAAAGGTACGATCAGTGGGAACCTGGTGTGTGTGTCCGCCCTTGCCTGGGTGCCGGGTTCACCGCGGAAGAACAATCGTATCCGGAATGGAGGGGTCACAGTCGGTGACCACAGCGGGATAGAAGACATCAAAGAGGGTCTGCCGGAAACCAACTGCGAAGACATCAAAGGTCTGCCTGACCCAAATTGCATCCCCCTCTCGCTCTCTGTCTCCAACGGTACAACAGCGATTAATGCGAACTGCACTAAGCTAAAATGAACTCTGCGTCACTGTAAGACTGATCATTTTACCCCTAGACTGCGATAGAGCTTGGTTGATTCCTATTACCCTAGTTCTGTGTATAGGTGTGTATTATCATTGCTAACCTGTTACATTTATATCCTTACGATTAGAGTACTGTATTATTTGTTTCTTTAATAAAACTTTATTATTTCCTAGTAATCCAGACTCCAACGAGTGTTCCATTTCTGCTGGTTTGGCAACCCAGTTACGGGGTACGTAACAATATTTATTTGCTAAACACAAAGCGCAATCCTTATTTACAAAGTTATAGACAATGCACTCTTTTGAAGCTACATACAAAACATCCCATCCTCCTGACGCCCGCATGTCTGGGTTGGTACTCTCAGCCTTTAGGAATGCAAGTTAAAGCCACAATACATTTATTTGGTATTTTACATGCTAACATAGGACAATTCGTATTTATAAAGTATAGATAATACCGTCTTTGAAACTACAGCATCTGGTCAAACTACGGCGTCAGCAGCGTCTGGTATTCACAGCTTTTAGGAAATGCATTGTTGTGAATTTAATCCACAGTACTTTGTCAAATAGAAGACCGGTGGCCACTGTCATTTAAGTGTAAATGAATCATTCTACCCAAAAACTCACTCTAACCGTACAGATCAATTATTATCTTGTTCATATACAGAACAATCTTAAGGGGCTGAATAATCTACCAATTTTTATATTCTTAAGTGTCTCCTTTCTTACATAAAAGTGCCTTGCATTTTTGTGCCTAGCTATGAATGAAGACCCAGTCTCTGGGACGTTGACAGTGTACACCATGGCCCCACCATTTTTACATATAGTGAAGTAGTTAACCAGCTGCAAAATCAGATTACTTTTCAGTTTACTATTTAAATAACTGCGGTCAATTTTGAGAATCACTGTGTATGTGGATATAAGGGTTAGTTCAATCAAGCCTTGATGTATTGGGTGAGAACAGCACTGCGCCACTGGCATTTCCTGGAACAGGCCTCCAACGTTGTCCACAGTTTGTAAAGCTTGTTCATTGCTGCAGTCCAATATATGTATTTTAACTTGAGCACTGTCTGGTCAGAATGTAATTAATTAACATATGAGGGTGATTGATAAGTTTGTATGTTGGAATTAATGAACAAATATCATTGAATTCTGAACTACTGCTTATTATCCAAGTACGTTACAATGTATTTGAATGGAGGAGATTTCAACGCGCTCTATTTCTAAAAAAAAGTTAAAGGGGATTAGCAGGGGGATAAGAGATAACTGGAAGTAACAGCCAAATGCAAATGCTCTGCAGAAAAGAGATTTGCAATTTATTGCAGACAGTGATTTGGTCCTGATTTGCACTGCACTTATATGGAGTTAATTGCTTCTGGTCAATGTTCGATTGATAAAATTGAACGTCCAAAGAATAGGCTGAAGAAACTTCTTTTAATGAAAACCTTGGATTGACCCCAAGGACCTGAGACCTGATAAGGGTGATCAATCTGATAACAAGTTATTTTAAAAGCAATGAGTTTACACAATGATCTCTACTGTTCCTCACATTTACATGTAAACACACACACATGCATATATAGCAATGATCTCTTGGTAACCTTTCAGTAGAACTGTTCCAAACACTTTGATCTCTGGGCTTCTGTATGACTGGGAAATGTGGACTTCTGCCTTAGTAAAACATTTCTGAGCAGTAGGACACACAGGGCGGCTGTTCAAACTTGATCCTCTGTTTGTGAAGGATAGTGTACACTAAGGTGAAACTGGAACACGTGAACCTTGACCAAACACCATCTCCACTTAAGTTTTAAAGGAGGATTAAATACTGCTATTGTTGAGGTGTATGCTTTGAAATCAAGGAATGATTTGTGACCATGGGGCAAAACACATAGTTTACTAAGCACTTTTATTTGTGGTCATTTTTTTGGTCCCAGACAAACTTACTGCTGGCCCAATTATCAGTTCACTAGAAGGACAACATTTTTCCTGATGATGTAGTACTGCAGATCTAGACAACACAAGAAGTCTATTAGCAATGATTCCCATTTATACTACTGAAATTCCCCTTTTGGGTCTTATTGAAGACAGTGATTTGGTCCTGATTTTCATTATATGGAGTCATTTATGAAGCCATGCTGAGCAACCCTTAAATATTTTAATTAAATAATTCCATGAATTTACAACAGGCAAGATAAATACACCAAATGGCATTCTGAAAATTATGATGTGGAGAAATTTCCATGGTTTCTTCAAATATCCAGTGGGATTGTCAGAGGAGTGGAATCAAACTTGAAAAATGGTTAACCACTGACAACATTTCTCCCAGAGGTTTGACAATCTTTTTCATGATTTCTATTGAAAATCAGAAGAAAACCATGAAAACTTCTTGTTAAGTATCTTTTAATCAATTGAATCTTTTCATGTTGCCATTCCTTGATCGTGGTGAATATCACCACGTGTTTTCACAAAAAAAAAGCAGTATTTTCACAACAATAGCAGTATTTTGGTTGGTCACCTCACCGGAAGCAGAATTGATCTCCAAAGACACATTTATGCTTCCATCAGATTGATTAGAGGTCTGCTTAGAAATTAGAGAACTTGATGACGGTGAGGACAATATGAATGAGGTTGATATTCTGAAGCATGTTGATATTAAGGGAGAGGAGGTGTTGGAGTTGTTAAAATACATTAGGATGGATAAGTCCCCAGGCCCTGACGGAATATTCCCCAGGCTGCTCCACGAGGCGAGGGAAGAGATTGCTGAGCCTCTGGCTAGGATCTTTATGTCCTCGTTGTCCACGGGAATGGTACCGGAGGATTGGAGGGAGACGAATGATGTCCCCTTGTTCAAAAAATGTAGTAGGGATAGTCCGGGTAATTATAGACCAGTGAGCCTTACGCCTGTGGTGGGAAAGCTGTTGGAAAAGATTCATAGAGAAAGGATCTATGGGCATTTAGAGAATCATAGTCTGATCAGGGACAGTCAGCATGGCTTTGTGAAGGGTAGATCATGTCTAACAAGCCTGATAGAGTTCTTTGAGGAAGTGACCAGGCATATAGATGAGGGTAGTGCAGTGGATGTGATCTATATGGATTTTAGTGAGGCATTTGACAAGGTTCCACACGGTAGGCTTATTCAGAAAGTCAGAAGGCACGGGATCCAGGGAAGTTTGGCCAGGTGGATTCAGAAATGGCTTGCCTGCAGAAAGTAGTGGGTCGTTGTGGAAGGAGTACATTTGGATTGGAGGGTTGTGACTAGTGGTGTCCCACAAGGATTGGTTCTGGGAACTCTAATTTTCGTGATTTTTATTAACGACCTGGATGTGGGGTTAGAAGGGTGGGTTGGCAAGTTTACAGATGACACAGTGTTTGGTGTTGTTGTGGATAGTGTAGAAGATTGTTGAAGATTTATAGGATGCAGAAGTGGGCTGAGAAGTGGCAGATGGAGTTCAACCTGGATAAATGTGAGGTGGTACACTTTGGATGGACAAACTCCCAGGCAGAGTATAAAGTAAATGACAGGATGCTTGGTAGTGTGGAGGAGCAGAGGGATCTGGGGGTGCATGTCCACAGATCCTTGAAAGTTGCTTCACAGGTAGATAGGGTAGTTAAGAAAGCTTACGGGGTGTTAGCGTTCATAAGTCGAGGGATAGAGTTTAAGAGCTGCGAGGTAATGATGCAGCTCTGTAAAACTCTGGTTAGGCCACACTTGGAGTACTGTGTCCAGTTCTGGTCACCTCACTATAGGAAGGATGTGGAAGCATTGGAAAGGGTACAGAGGAGATTTACCAGGATGCTGCCTGGTTTAGAGAGTATGGATTATGATCAGAGATTAAGGGAGCTAGGGCTTTACTCTTTGGAGAGAAGGAGGATGAGAGGAGACATGATAGAGGTGTACAAGATATTAAGAGGAATAGATAGAGTGGACAGCCAGCGCCTCTTCCCCAGGGCACCACTGCTCAGTACAAGAGGATATGGCTTTAAGGTAAGGGTGGAAAGTTCAAGGGGGATATTAGAGGAAGGTTTTTTACTGAGAGAGTGGTTGGTGCGTGGAATGCACTGCCTGAGTCAGTGGTGGAGGCAGATACACTAGTGAAATTTAAGAGACTACTAGACAGGTACATGGAGGAATTTAAGGTGGAGGGCTATATGGGAGGCAGGGTTTAAGGGTCAGCACAACATTGTGGGCTGAAGGGCCTGTATTGTGCTGTACTATTCTATGTTCTATGTCTTTTGTTTTGATGATTTTAACAGAGCTGGTCGGTGCACCACTAGCATTCTGTTGGATGATTCTCAAGTGTTGAGAAACTGGCTAAAGTATTGTTGGGGTCGCCGTTACTCTGATTCACACGGTAAAGTCTTATGTGCGCGTTTCCCAGCTGCAGCTTTCTTTTGAGATTGATTGTCGAATTAATGCCACATCGACCTCAGAGAAGCATTTCAATATATAAAGATAGTGCCCAAGGCAGCCACAATGCAGTAGCTGAAAAGGCTCCCATGCAGGTGAAGGCAAACACTAAGTAGGAAGAGGAGGCAGTGGGCAACTCACTCCCAAGATGATGGTCTGGCCAAAATGATCTCCTTGCAAGGAGCGGCCCTGAGGTTTTGTGAATATGAGTTCATTAAGAAACCAGTGATAGTGGTAAGTTATAGTGAGATTATAATATAAAGTTCCAAGTTCAAAGTAAATTTATTATCAAAGTACGTATATATTACCATATACCTGTACTACCTCCAGAATCATTTTATTGCAGGCATTTACAGGAAAGTAAATAAATCAATAGAATTTATAAAAAACTATACATAAACAAAAACTGACCAAAAATTATGTGCAAAAGAAGACAAATTGGGCAAATAAAAAATAATACCGAGAACATGAGTTGGAAAGTGAGTCTGCGGGTCATTGAATCAGTTGAAGGTTCTGGTGGTGCAGTCATCCACACTGTTTCAGAAGCCTGAGTGTTGTAGTATAATAACTGTTTCTGAACTTGCTGGTGTGGGATCTAAGGCTTCTGTGCCTCCTGCATGATAGTAGTATTGAGAAGAGAGCATGGGCTGGATAGTGTGGGGTCTTTGATGATGGATGCTGCGTTTTATGGCAGTGCTCAATGTAAGTGTACTCGATGAAGGGGAGAGCTTTGCTTGTGATGAACTGGGTTGTAACCACCACTTCCTATAGTCTTTCCTTCCTGAGTAATGTGTATCGTGCCCAAAATATTTGGTTCACTATAACAAGAAAGATAGTTCTAGCAATAGTCACTGGGAAAAAATGAAGCACTATCAATTTTTTATATTGAACTCATTATTGAATTCCCCTCCAATCTTATTTTTGTCATGGAGTACACTTCCTGGGTCTAGTACCACTTGTTACAAGGTTAACATCTTACTAGGCTTTCTTCAAACAAGAAGGAAGGTCTACATTGCCATGTACAAAATCACCTGTGTCATATATTCTATGAAAAAATCTGTTTCTTTTCCACGTAAACCGATATTGTTTTTATTGGAAGCTGCAAGCCTGGATTGGAGCATTTTAGAATCTGGGCAGTATAAGATGTATCAAAATTAATATGAGCCATTGATATCAGTGGGAGGATAGGGACAGACTTCAGGATTAGTAAACAGATCAGCAAGTATTTCTGGCTGGAGAATTCCCCTTCCCACCGCAGCCAATCAGTCAGGTTGTGTGTGCATGAATTGCATCAAAAAAGTCATGGGATAGCATAATGATTTCTGAAAAAATATATATACATCCATTTGTTTAGCATTTGTCCTCAACACATCTAACAAATACCTGAATCTTAGTTCCTTCAATGCATTTGAAATAGAAGGCATTGGTTTCAAATTCAATGCCAAAGATATTTGTGCATAATTTTTAAAAATGTTATGCTGAGATAATATTGGAATTCAAGTGGGCTAGATTCCCCAAGATAACAGAAGACTACTCCTTCTTTGTTCAACTAGAATCAACTAGAGTCATCAGCAACAAAGGGTAAAAAGAATACAATCAGCCCTAGCGGGTAAAGTAAGTGCCTATGGTAAAACAAGCTTAATTGCTTAATGTATCCTGTGCAACAAAAATTAAAGTAGAGCAAAAATATTTTCATGGGCTTAAAAGATGCAACTCTAAGGAGAATAAGGAGAGCTATCAATTTCAGCTAAAAGCCATCAAACTTGCTATCAGCTCAGTCTAAAAAACATCTGGGAAGAGAGTTGGTAATTGTAATAACCACTGCAAAATCTTCCTCAGCAACATTAAGAGGCTAAAGGCCATTACAAATTTTACAGGACATTTATTCTCAGCAGTGGGATCTCATGACATTACAGAGTTTTAAATGCAAATTTTACTGCAGTAAATGACATTGATATAACCAATGAAGGCTAGGGCTTATACTTTACACCGAAAGTGTCAGAGTAGATGGAGACTTAGGTCTGATCCCCAAACAAATAGGGTACTTGGCACCAAAAATGTTCAAATGGTAGTGCTTAAAGAAACTGGAGCTGAGGTCTCTAAGCCCCTGGTTCATATACTTCACAGGATGTTGGTATTTAGGAATGTTCTCATGGGCTAGAGAGAGGCCCTACTTTGCTAAGATTTTAAAAGAGTAATAATTCAGAATCAGGAAATTACAGGCCTATTAGCTTGAATTTCTTTGTAAATGAGATGGTGAAACAAAAAAAAAACGATTAGCAACATTGCTTCAAACATTGAACCAGTTGCGTGTGCAATACAGGTGTTGTTTCATTCATATGTTGATGCACAAAACATGCACACTATTTGTCATACACTGGGAAAATTGTTGTGCAATCTGACATGCTCGTAAGAGCTATTTACTTCTGGCATCTGTGTTGTGGCCTTATATTCGCCTCACACAAAGAACCAAACACTTAAAAGTGAGAAATATCAAAATCCTCTCCCCAATGTATTCCTCCAGTCTTAGAGGGATGATTTCATGAGGTTAGCAATTACTGGCATCATAGATGCAGTTAGATTTGTCGGAGAGTTGATTGATAACAAATATTGCTTCTGTTTTTGAAGAACATCTTCAAAATCTATAGGTTCCAGACATTGGGGAGGAAGCAATTCAATGTGCTAGAGATAGGAGGAGAAAATGACACATCAAAAGGTCTTTTTCATGAAGAAATTTTAGGGAGATGTCTTCTTCTGATATAACTTGGAGAAACTGCACATCTCAAAGAAGAAAGTAATGTAGATTTTGCACAGCCCTGGTCACAAAAGTGGCTATAAAACAGTGTCAGAACTATGCCACTAGCTGGAGTAAAGATCAAAGTAACATTCTCCCTCACCCTCACTGGGCCCAGCTCTTACTTTGGGTGGATTCCAAGACAAGCAGAAAGAAGTTCCTCAGTGAAGTTTGCTCCAGACTGATCATCAGGACTGTGCAACACAAGGGCTTCTCATTGTAAATCCTGCAAAAACACTTAGAAGTCTTAGTGCAGGAAGGTCAACTTGCAGGTTGAGTTGGTGGTAAGGAAGGTAAGTGTAATATTAGCATTTATTTTGAGAGGAACAGGATATCAAAGCGAAGATGTAATGCTGAGGCTTTATAAGGTATTGGTTAGTCCACATCTGGAGTATTGTGCCCCATATCTAAGAGAGGATGTCTTGGCATTGGAGCAGGTCCAGAGGAGTTTAACAAAAATGAAAGCATTGATGTATGAAGAGTATTTGATGAGTCTGGGCCTGTACCCACTGGAGTTTAGAAGAGTAAGTGGGAATCTCATTGAAACCTACCAAGTATTAAAAGTGGCCAGCGCGTGAGTGGGCCAGTGAAGGAGTGGAGTTTTGAGGCTTTGACTCGAGAGGCTTCGACGAGAAGAGGCGGAGGACAAGCTAGCTCGCAGTTAGTTTTTACAATGTCTCCTGAGACGGTGATGTGCCTCTCATGTGAGATGTGGCAGTCTTGGGGGAACGCCCCTCTCCCGCAGAGTCACATCTGCCAGAAGTGCATGTGGCTGGGCGATCTGGAAGACCGTGTAAGGAATCTGGAGCAACAGCTGGATGACCTTCGACTCATAAGGGAGAGTGAGGCAGTCATAGAAGAGAGCTACAGGGAGGTAGTCACATAGGCTGTCGGAAGCAGGTCATTGGGTGACAGTCAGAGGGGGGAAAGCGAAGGTGAGCAGACAGGTAGTGCAGAGCACCCCTGTAGCCATTCCTCTGAATAATAAGTTTACCGTCCTGGATACTGTTGGCGGGGACGACCGACCAGGTGTGAGCCACGGGGGCAGGGCCTCCGGCACTGAGTCTGACCCTGTGGTGCAGAAGGGTGGGACGAAGAAGAGGAGAGCTGTCGTCATTGGAGACTCTATAGTCAGGGGAGCAGACAGGAGATTTTGTGGATGTGAGAAAGACACCCGCATGGTTTGTTGCCTCCCGGGTGCCAGGGTCCGGGATGTCTCTGACCGGGTGCATGACATCCTGGTATGAGAGGGAAAGCAACCAGAAGTCGTGATACATGTTGGGACCAATGACATAGGCAGGAAGAGGGATGAGGTCCTGAAGTGTGAGTTTCGGGAACTAGGCAGAAGGCTGAAGAACAGGACCTCAAGGGTGGCGTTCTCAGGATTGCTGCCAGTGCTACGTGACAGAGATGGTAAGAATTGGAGGAGATGGCAGTTGAATGCGTGGCTGAAGAGTTGGTGCAGGGAGCAGGGTTTTAGGTTTTTAGATCATTGGGATCTCTTCTGGGGAAGGTGGGACCTGTACAGATTGGATGGGTTGCACCTGAACTCGAGGGGGAGCAATATCCTTGCAGGTAGGTTTGCTAGCATGGTTCGGGAGGGTTTAAACTATTTTGCAAGGGGGATGGGACCCAGAGCGATAGAGCAGTGAAAGAAGTGCATGGAGTAAAGCCAGATCTAACATACAGAGAGGCTTTGAGGAAAAAGAAGCAGGATAAACGGTGTAAAGACAGTAAGGAAGAAGGGCTGAAATGTGTGTACAAGCATGAGGAACAAAGGTGATGAGCTGAGAGCTTGGATACATACATGGAATTATGATGTAGTGGCCATTACAGAGACTTGGCTGGCACCAGGGCAGGAATGGATTCTCAATATTCCTGGATTTCAGAGCTTTAAAAGGGATAGAGAGGGCGGAAAAAGGGGAGGAGGGGTGGCATTACTGGTCAGGGATACTATTACAGCTACAGAAAGGGTGGGTAATGTTGCAGGATCCTCTTTTGAGTCAATATGGGTGGAAGTCAGGAACAGGAAGGAAGCAGTTACTCTATTGGGGGTATTCTGTGGGCTCCCTGGTAGCAGCAGAGATACAAAGGAGCAGATGGGAGGCAGATTTTGGAAAGGTGCAAAAATAACAGGGTTGTTATCATGGGTGACTTTAACTTCCCTAGGGAAGTAACCAGGGGGAATGCCATACTAGATCTAGTACTAGGTAATGAACCGGGTCAGGTCACAGATCTCTCTGTGGGTGAGCATCTGGGGGACAGTGACCACAGCTCCCTGGCCTTTAGCATTATCATGGAAAAGGATAGGATCAGAGAGGACAGGAAAATTTTTAATTGGGGAAAGGCAAATTATGGGGCTATAAGGCTAGAATTTGCGGATGTGAATTGGGATGATGTTTTTGCAGGGAAATGTACTATGGACATGTGGTCGATGTTTAGAGATCTCTTGCGGGATGTTAGGGATAAATTTGTCCTGGTCAGGAAGATAAAGAATGGTAGGGTGAAGGAACCATGGGTGACAAGTGAGGTGGAAAATCCAGTCAGGTGGAAGAAGGCAGCATACATGAGGTTTAGGAAGCAAGGATCAGATGGGTCTATTGAGGAATATAGGGAAGCAAGAAAGAAGCTTAAGAAGGGACTAAGAAGAGCAAGAAGGGGGCATGAGAAGGCCTTGGCGAGTAGGGTAAAGGAAAACCCGAAGGCATTCTTCAATTATGTGAAGAAAAAAAGGATGACAGGAGTGAAGGTAGGACCGATTAGAGATAAAGGTGGGAAGATGTGCCTAGAGGCTGTGGAAGTGAGCGAGGTCCTCAATGAATACTTCTCTTCGGTATTCACCAATGAGAGGGAACTTGATAATGGTGAGGACAATATGAGTGAGGTTGATGTTCTGGAGCATGTTGATATTAAGGGAGAGGAGGTGTTGGAGTTGTTAAAATGCATTAGGACAGTTAAGTCCCCGGGGCCTGACGGAATATTCCCCAGGTTGCTCCACAAGGCGAGAGAAGAGATTGCTGAGCCTCTGGCTAGGATCTTTATGTCCTCGTTATCTATGGGAATGGTACCGGAGGATTGGAGGGAGGCGAATGTTGTCCCCTTGTTCAAAAAAGGTAGTAGGGATAGTCCGGGTAATTATAGACCAGTGAGCCTTACGTCTGTGGTGGGAAAGCTGTTGGAAAAGATTCTTGGAGATAGGATCTCGAGGCATTTAGAGAATCATGGTCTGATCAGGGACAGTCAGCATGGCTTTGTGAAGGGCAGATCGTGTCTAACAAGCATGATAGAGTTCTTTGAGGAGGTGACCAGGCATATAGATGAGGGTAGTGTAGTAGATGTGATCTATATGGATTTTAGTAAGGCATTTGACAAGGTTCCACACGGTAGGCTTATTCAGAACGTAAGAAGGCATGGGATCCAGGGAAGTTTGGCCAGGTGGATTCAGAATTGGCTTGCCTGCAGAAAGTAGTGGGTCATTGTGGAGGGAGTACATTCAGATTGGAGGATTGTGACTAGTGGTGTCCCACAAGGATCTGTTCTGGGACTTCTACTTTTCGTGATTTTTATTAACGACCTGGATGTGGGGGTAGAAGTATGGGTTGGCAAGTTTGCAGATGGCACAAAGTTTGGTGGTGTTGTAGATAGTGTAGAGAATTGTCAAAGATTGCAGAGAGACATTGATAGGATGCAGGAGTGGGCTGAGAAGTGGCAGATGGAGTTCAACCCGGAGAAGTGTGAGGTGGTACACTTTGGAAGGACAAACTCCAAGGCAGAGTACAAAGTAAATGGCAGGATACTTGGTAGTGTGGAGGAGCAGAGGGATCTCGGGGTACATGTCCACAGATCCCTGAAAGCTGACTCACAGGTAGATAGTGTAGTTACGAAAGCTTATGGGGTGTTAATTTTCATAAGTCAAGGGATAGAGTTTAGGAGTTGCGATGTAATGATGCAGCTCTATAAAACTCTGGTTAGGCCACACTTGGAGTACGGTGTCCAGTTCTGGTCACCTCACTATAGGAAGGATGTGGACGCACTGGAAAGGGTACAGAAAAGATTTACCAGGATGCTGCCTGGTTTAGAAAGTATGCATTATGATCAGAGATTAAGGGAGCTAGGGCTTTACTCTTTGGAGAGAAGGAGGATGAGAGGAGACATGATAGAGGTGTACAAGATAATAAGAGGAATAAATAGAGTGGATAGCGAGCGCCTCTTCCCCAGGGCACCACTGCTCAATACAAGAGGACATGGCTTTAAGGTAAGGGGTGGGAAGTTCAAGGGGGATATTAGAGGAAGGTTTTTTACTCAGAGAGTGGTTGGTGCGTGGAATGCACTGCCTGAGTCAGTGGTGGAGGCAGATACACTAGTGAAGTTTAAGAGACTACTAGACAGGTATATGGAGGAATTTAAGGTTATATGGGAGGCAGGGTTTGAGAGTCAGCACAACATTGTGGGCTGAAGGGCCTGTACTGTGCTGTACTATTCTATGTTCTATGTTCTATGAAAGGTCTCGATAGAGTGGATGCTTCCAATTGTGGGAGAGTCTAGAGCCAGAAAGAGTCTAGAGCCAGTCTAGAGTTAGAATATAAGGCTGCTCCATTAGAACAAAGATGAGGAGGAAATTCTTTTAGCCAGAGTGTGGCGAATTGTAGAATGCATTGCCACAGATGACTGTGAAGGGCAGGTCATTGGGTATATTTTAAGCAGAGATTGATAGGCTCTTGATTAGTAAGGGAATCAAAGGTTACGGGGAGAAGGCATGAAGAGTTATGGGGATGAGATAAAAAATAAATCAGTCATGATTGAATGGCTGAGCAGACTTGATGGGCCGAATGGCCTACTTCTGTTCTTATGTTTTATAGTCTTGTGGTCACACCTAATGCCATTCCTCTGATTTAGCGCTTGCTTAATGCAGGGTTGCATCCACTGATATGCACCAGCTCTGTTGAAAATTCACAGTGCTGTTTCTCCCTTCATAAAAGCTCCTGTCCTGCTGAGCACTTCCAATAAATTTTGATTACTTGACATTTCAAATAAAGTAAAGCCTTTGATATGATTGTGCACAATTGATGATATGGGAATGAACACTTCTGAACAGAACCTAACTGGGTATTGTAAAGGAAATAAAAGCAAAGAATGCTGGAAGTATGTCAGGAAACAACATACAGCAGTGTGTAAGGAACTGGTTGTATTCATGTTATTAAAGTCAGTGGTTCCAAGCAGGAACAAATAAATGTTCAAAGGAGGAAGGCAGGTTTACCTTCACTGACCCTTCTTTGGAATATGGATCTAAAATATTGTTTCAATTACACTGATTCACTCTTATTTCTCATGAACCACATTAAAAATAAAGATCTTTAAAATTTGAAACATTTAAGTCAACGTGTCCTCAATCAAGATAATCCCCTGTCGGTCTCTGGGTTATTATGAGGTCTAGGAGGGAGACAGGTGTGGTTGTGAGCTAGTTTGAACTCAGAACTGAATGCACTACCAGATGGGATTATTGTAAGTGCATGCTGTCAAAATTTTTCAGTTCACAAATAAGCATAATGATTGTATCTGGGGTAAGATTTCCAATGAAAAGAGATGTAAAGTTGTGCTGATGTCTCTTGAGTAACTTTTATTTGCATATTTCAAATATCTGTATCCCTTTCAGGCAGAATTGTTTTTTGCTTGAAAGGCAGAATTACTGAATCACATGAAATGCAGGAAAACTTACCAATAAAAATTAAAAATTAACCTTTTCAGGGTGAGTGGGTCATAACTCTGAACACTCTCGAGACAATTTTCAGCCCTCACATGATACTTGCAGTATTTGCCAAGTCCTCCACTGCAAGTCAATTCTGAACTCTCTTTCAGAGGAGTGCTGAGTGTACCTGAAGCCAGAGTTATAGCAAATGCACACTGCAACTCACTCTGATTCCACAGCTTTCATTTCCTTGAGGGCAAGGGGACCATTTATTGCCCAATCTCTAAGTTCCCTGGAAAGCTTGAGCTTCTTACTTGAATGGCACGTCACATTGTTCCGCGTCCTGATCAGTTTGTCTGCTACGTACAGAAATCCCCCTGTGTTCAATTCCCTTACTTCCATAATTGCAATGCCATCTTAACAAATAGAAATTACACACTCTGCTTGGGGAACTACAATATCAGGTTTCCTATGATCATATAGCTGAATAATAGAGGCAACTTGATGGTCTGGCATTCAGTCTCCTACAATTTCCTGCGATGAACTTCCTGCAATCACTACTCTTCTCCCCTTCCAACCTTTATCCCTCTCCATCAAATACAATACTGCAGATTTACCCCTGGTGTGTTTAGTCCTCATGTAATGGTAGAGCTTGATTTGTTAAAAAAAACTGAGAAGTTTCAATGTACCGGAGCCACATAAAAAAAAATCATTTGATGTGTACATTCTTTC
The DNA here is from genome assembly GCF_030028105.1 of Mobula birostris. NCBI lineage: Eukaryota > Metazoa > Chordata > Chondrichthyes > Myliobatiformes > Myliobatidae > Mobula > Mobula birostris. The sequence continues at coordinate 206,302,145 of NC_092371.1, read as the reverse complement.
AAAGCAGAATTGTGTGATTGAGTTCTACAAACAATGGGCACATCAGAATGAAAGAGAGAAGTAGTTACTCATAATTCTACAATTTTTAAAGATGTAACATAGAATATTAATAAAAGTGTGCAGACAACTTTCAAGCAACCAATGAGTTCAACAATAGTCAAATTACTGTTAGAAATAGGTGTCTTGTAATGGATACTAAATCATGCTTGTAATGTTAGGACATTAGGTTTCTGCAAAGTAAGCTATTATCAACTCGATCAAACAAATTAGATCAAGTTTAATTGTCATACAAACCATATGTGGATACAGCTGAAAGAGACAGTATTCCTCTGAGGCCACAGTGCAAAAACATCGTTGCCAACATGTTTCATTGGAGACTATTAAGTTTCTTGTACAATCATATGTGGCGAGGTAGGTGAATTATTTGCACTGCATTACTTTTGGATCCTTGTTTAGAAAGGTGTCGTTTAACTACTTTACAGCGACAACAGCTCTTGCGTTCCTGCTCTAAGCCCAGAGATTTGATTTTGGTGTTGGCATCTCTTGTGATTCGGTCCCTGTCACAATTTGGCAGAGTTTGATCATAGCCTTCCATCTTTCAGTGTGAAGATGCTATTATGAGTTAATCCATCTCTGATAATCAAGTCCAGAGCTTTATTTATCTTTGTATTGTATTATACTTTATAAGGAATGTTCTGTAAAGGTGGGGAAATAATATTCCATTGGTGGGCTGATAGGGCTTCTAATTCTTCAGTATTATCTACATTGGAAAATGGGGGAAAACTGTGTTTAAGTTGCTCAGTACATTTAGTTTTAATCAAGTTGCAAATCAACAGTGGTAGTAAATACTTTCCACTTGTCTGGGTGCATGCAATTCCAACAACCCATTAATAAGCTTGACAGCATGCAGGACCTGCCGCCCTCTTGATTAGAACCTCATCCATCACTGTGAAGAATGCCCTCCACTGCCAGCACATTGAAACACCTCCATAAATAGTGAAACCTAACACCTAGAAAGACAAGAACATCAGCTCATGCAATGTCTTCTCTTCCAAGTCACACTCTCTCTTGATCTGGCAGCCTATGTTTATCCATTCATTATTACTGGGACAAAAACCTGGGTCTCTGCAGAAAGGAGCTGCCTAGAAGGAGCTCCGGTCCAAAGGCTATAATGATTCAAGAGGGCCATAGGGAAGGGTGGGAGACTATAATTCCACATGCCCTGAAGGCAAGGATTTGGATACACTTCACAAATGGTCTCTTACAGCAGCTACGACCAGAGTACCAGAGACACTTTAAAATTGTTGGAATGGCTTTCTGACGCAAATGTCACCTCTGGTACAAAGGCCTGACACCTGGTCACTGCTTGTGTTCTGCGCTGTCTCATGGAACAGCTGCAGCAGTAGGTTCTTGAGTTCGCTTGGACCTGCACAGCTGCAAAACACTGGTGTGCCCTCAGGGAGCAAACTTCAGGCACTGGCAGAATTAGCAACAATCCAGCCCAACATTTCCAAGTGCAAATATAACTGCTGGGTAGAAATAGAAGATTTTTTTAAAAATTAGTATCACATTCACATTCAAGTTGCTTTGCAGTATAATGAATGTCCTTCCCTGAACTGAAAAATACTTAAAAATTTCGAAAAACCTTTCTTCTCTTTAAAATTAATTTGCCACATTGATGCAATTACAGGGACTCACGTGTAAGGTAAACCTCAATGCTACTGGTTATTTTCAGGCAATTTGCAGATTATATTATTTGCTTCCTTTCTACTTTTCAGATTTCCTGGAAGAATTGTGTCGATCTGGTTGCCTTTTAATAGAATCTGTTCCGGCTGACTAAATTGCGACAGATTATTGCAGTGGAAATATTAACCTTAGTATGAAATATTAACCTTGGTACGAATGTTATACAAATACTTTATGGTTACCATGTTAAGAAGGGGAGAAAAACTGACTGCTTGTTGTTTATTCTAAAATCTAGACCTCTTATGATGGTGTTAACCTTTTCCTGCTTAATGATTTATTTATGTGTTTCAATGCTTTTCTTAGGAAAATAATTTCCAGAATTATTTATATGAACAAAGAAGGAAATACTAAAACACATGACTCTTTATTCAACTCACTTGAGGTGAGTAAAACTAAGAAAAATAATTATGTGCCTGAACCGTTGACAAGATGAAATATAATAAAATATTAGTGGTAACTCTCATATTGCAGATTTGGGATAGTTCAGTGCATATGCCCAAATTTAAGTACTTCCCAAGCTGCTTCAGTTTATACCATATTTCACTTTATAGCATTTTCTGGACTCAAACTTAAATTCTTGACCCCCTGCAGCATATCAACAAGTTCACTTTTTAATGAGTGCTCGCACAAATGATGAGGCACAACATTTGGAGATTTTGTTGCACTATTTTTACCATATGTTCTGAAAGCTGAAGGTGCACATCCTTCCTATCTTGTACAGTGTAGGATGAAGCAGTCATGAACAGCAATGTCTTAATGCAAGAACAAATTGAAATGTGCAGATGTGCAGTGCAAATGTGTTGTTTGTGTTTTTAAAAACTTGAAATGTATTACCTTTATCTTAATAAACCAATGGTAATGATATGCTATAGTGAGTCAGAGAAGAGATTGTTACATCACAATGGGTGAAAGTTTTACTTGGGACAAATCAATTAAAGTGAAAGAAAAGGTCAAAATTTGTTCTTATAAATCATATTGAGCTTACTTATTCCATTTGTGGTCTTTTTTGGCAGATAATGATACACAGAATGAATATTTGAAATGTATCAGTTTGGGATGGTGAGGTCCGTACCAAAGAAGGGATTTATAATGATTTGCAGTGCCGGGAGGCGGCTCTAAGCTTTTGCACTGCGGAGGATGCTCCTGGGGTCAGGCAGTATCAAGACATATCTTTTGGAAAGTCACGGTATGGCTGTAACGATGTTTAGGTTTTGCCAGTGGAATGAAGTGAAGGGAGAGAGGTTCTGTGTTTGGCATAAAAGAAGAACTCTGATGTTTAATATGTTTCCCTGTTGTTTGAACCTTATTAACAGTGGGAAAAGTAGGAATGACAGTGGGTGCATATTAGTTTTGAACCTGGAAGCACTTTAGTAACTTTCAACCAAAAAAAAAGAATTCTTTCTTGTGACTTGTTCCTAAATAATTCTATTTCCATTTAGCATAGTAAATATTGCCAGTCATATACACTCATTGAACACTTACTAGGTACACATGTACACCTGTTTGTTAATGCAAATATCTAACCAGCCATTCATATGGCAGCAACTAAATGCAGTAAAGCTTGTAGACATAGTGAAGAAGTTCCATTATTGTTCAGATCAAGTATCAATATAGTGAAGAAATGTGACCTTAGTAACTTTGACCATGGAATGATCTTTGGTGACGGGTGGTTTGAGTAACTCAGAGACTGTTGATCTGGAATTTTTATGCACACCGTCTCTAGAGTTTACAGAAAATGGTCTGAAAAACAAAAAAAAAATCACCTAAGTGGCATTTCTGTGGGTGCAAATGACTTGTTAATGAGAGGTCAGAGGAGAATGGCCAAACTGGTTCAAGCTGACAGGAATGTGACAGTAACTCAAATAATCATGCATCACAACAGTGGTATGCAGAGGAGCATCTCTGAATTCACAACACATTGAACCCTGAAGTGATTGGGCTACAGCAGCAGAAGACCTCAAACATACACTCAGTGACCACTATATTAGGTGCAGGAGGTACCTGAGTGTGTGTATACGTATGCTGTACTGTAAATCAAACTCAATGTGCAACCATGCCTTTGAGTCAGTAAATAACCAAGATTCTGTTTTGATTAATCATATTTTAAATATCATGAGATTCTTGGAAAATAATGGTGATGATTACATTTTCAACTGCTGTTTTCCGCCATTTTCTACAATTCTTGTTAATTGTAAATTGTTCCAGAAATTACCTCAGAAAAGATCACTAACCTGAGATAATAAGCTCCAAAGTATTTATTTGGCTACAAACTTGATAACTACAAAATGATTTTACATTGTTTTCTGGTTATTATAATAATTCAAAGTATACAAAGATTGTGGTTATAATCTATGCAACACTGACTTGCACTTGGGAGCTGTTTATACAAACTTTAAAATGGTGCAGTCCCTCTGTTTCACCAACATGCTTTCTAAGAGAAGAAATATTCATTGTTTTAATTTAATTTTTAGTGAAATCTACTAATTAATTTATTCATTTAACATGTTGATCACCTTAAAGCAATAAAGTAATCTATTACTGAATAAAAACAAGAAAGGAAAGTGAATAATTGTTTAAAATTTGGATGGTTATAACCTTAGCATATTTGACCAGAACAGTCTGACATTTTAAAATCTCAATATGCTTATCTTCCTTTGCCACATTCAATGTATCTGAAATAAAACATACAATTAAACCTTTGCTGGAGTTAAGCTTTTAAACATTGTGTTTGGTCAATTAAGGAGAAAAGCAGAGTAGCAACTGTTAAGGACTTTCTTTCTGTCTGGGATGGATTTTTTTCTGTAGATTCGCCTGAGAAGTTGATTACAATGTACATTTTTGCATTCTTGCAGAATCTGACTTCAGTGATAATCAAAGCTCTGAATAAAAATAGCAAGTTTTTGGGACAATCTAAGGGCTTGAAGTGAAAACAGCAAAAAAGAGATTAAAAAACAAAATGGCAAAGTTAATGGGCAAGTCTATTTGTATTAACATGATCTCTACAATTATTGATACTTTATGTTTGAGACTCTTGGCAGTGTGGAGGATCAGAAAGATCTTGGGGTCTGGGTCCATAGGGCACTCAATGCTGCTGCACAAGGTTGACAGTGTTGTTATGAAGGTGTATGGTGTGTTGGCCTTCACCAACCATGGGACTTAATTCAAGAGCTGTGAGGGAATGCTACAACCATATAAGACCTTGGTCAGACCCCACTTGGAGCACTGTATTCAGTTGTGGTCACCTCACTACAGGAAGGATGTGGATACTATAGAGAGAATGCAGAGGAGATTTACAAGGGTGTTGCCTGGATTGGAGGGCGTACCTTATGAGAATAGGTTGAGTAAACTTGGCGTGACGGACGATGAGATGTGACCTGATAGAGGTGTATAAAATGATGAGAGGCATTGACCGTGTGGATAGCCAGAGGCTTTTTTCCAGGGCTGAAATGGTTAACACGAGAGTGCTTAGTTTTAAGGTGCTTGGAAATAGGTACCAAGGGTATTTCAGGGTTAAATTTTTCACACAGAGTGGTGGGTGTGTGGAATGCACTGCCGGTGGCAGTGGTGGAAGCAAATACAATAGGGTCTTTTAAGATTCTCTTAGATCGGTACATGGAGTTTAGAAAAATAGAGTGCTATGTACTAGGGAAATTCTAGGCAGTCTCTAGAGCAGGTTACATGGTTGGCACAACGTTGTAGGCTGAAGGGCCTGTAATGTGCTGTAAATTTCAATGTTCTATGTTCTATATTTTGGATGTAAAACAACTTCAGTTTTTCTGGATAAAAATAAAGCAGTCAAGAAAATTTTGTTTTTGAATTGACAGAAACTGCCAAGCAAATGGACAGATGATTTCAATTAACACACAAAGTGCTGCAGGAAATCAGCAAGCCAGGCAGGAGCTATGAAGAAGAAGAAACAGCTCATGTTTTGGGCTGAGGTCCTTCATCAGGACCAGAAGGGAAAGAGTTATGTTGCTCAAGATTTCCATCATCTGCTGAATCTCTTTTGTAGATGATTTTATTATCATACAAATACCGACAATTTTCAGTCAACTGAAGTCAGACAACTCAGTCCTCGTTTTTTGTCACTTAGAAATACATGCATTAAAAAGCGTTCCTCCAGAATGACATCACAAGAAAACACAGGACAAACCAAGACTAAAACGCCAAAACCACATAATTGTAACATATAGTTACAACAGTGCAAAGCAATACCATAATTTGATAAAGAGCAGACCATGGGCACGGTAAAAAAAACGCTCAAAGTCCCGATAGACTCATCATCCCACGCAGGTGGCAGAAGGGAGGAAATCTCCCCGCCATGAACCTCCAAACGCCGCTAACCTGCCGATGCAGCACCATTGGAAGCACCCGACCACAGCGGACTCTGAGTCCATCCGAAAACTTTGAGCCTCCGTCCAGCCCCTCCGACACAGCCTCTCCGAGCACCATCCTCAAAATGAAAGAAAAAGCTGAAGTATTAACCACTATTTCCATATATCATGAAAAACTGGCTATTAATTTTAAGTAGTGCAAAACTATAAGAAATCTAGAGAGGAAGATACTTGCTATAACGGTGATCAAATAAGAGTAGAAATGAATTCAATGAAAGTTTGACAATAAACTTACATATGTACCAATCTCAAGGTAACTCTTGAAACAGAGCATGACTTTTGTGCACAGTGCAACACATTGCTATTATTCTGCCACCTGGTCTATACTGTAAGACTTCAATGCATTGTCCAAGTACTATAATATAAAGCTTATGATTCAAGGGCTAACTTGTCTACTGATATTCCACGTAAATGTGTCCAGCATGACACCTGTGATATAGATTCCAAAAAACTGACCCTGCAATGTTTGTTTAAAAAGAATTCTACCTTCCTCCTTGTGTGGTATCTGATAAAATGAAAGAATCTGGCCCTGGAAGTCCGCAGCTGCTGTTTGTGACCTAAGTATGCAGGGAAGTGAAGCCTGATTGATGGACACGCTAATCTCATTTGTTGAAAAGGTTTAAAATTTATATCAGTAACCTGGATGGTTTGTTAGAGGCCTCTGGTTTATTCCAGATATATGGCCATTGGTTCATATAGGGCTAGAATCAGAATCAGAATCAGATTTAATGTTACTGGCATATGCCGTGAAATTTGGTTTGTGGCAGCAGTACATTGCAATGCATCATAAAAATAAAACAAACTATAAATTACAGTAAGAAATATATATTCAGTAAAATTAATAAGTAGTGCAAAAAGAGAGCAATAACAAAAAATAATATCTAGTGTACATGGGTTCATTGTCCATTCAGAAATCTGATGGCCAAGGGGAAGAAGCTGATATTGAAACATTGAGTGTGTGTCTTCAGGCTCCTGTACATCCTCCTTGCTGGTAGCATTGAGAAGGGGGCAGGTCCTCGACGATGGGGGTCCTTAACGAGTGATACCAGCATTTTGAGGCATTGCCTTTTAAATATGCCCTCGATACTGTGGAGGCTAGTGCCAATGATGGACTTGGCTGTGTTTGCAACTTTCTACAACTTTTTCCAATTCTGTGCAGTGGCCTCTTTTTACTAGACGGTGATGAAACCTGTTAAAATGCTCCCTGTGGAAATCCACAAAAATCTTTGGTGACAGGTCTCCTCACTCTCCTAATGAAATATACCGCTGTTGTGCCTTCTTTGTAATTGTATCAATATGCTGGGTCTAAGATACAGGTAGATATTCAAAAATGTTGATAACCAGGAATTTGAAACTGTGCACATCCTTTCCATTGCTGATCCTTCTACAATGTATATTCCCTCAACTTCCCCTTCCTGAAGTCTGCAATCAATTCCTTGGTTTTATTGATGTTAAGTGCAAGATTGACACCACTCAATCAGCTGATCAATCTCAGTCCTCTACACCTCCTTGTCACTATCTGAACTTCTGCCAACAATAGTTGTGTCATTGGGAAATTTATTGATGGCATTTGAGTTGCACCTAGACACTCAGATGTGGGTGTAGAGATAGTAGAGCTGTGGGCGAGCATGCGTTCCTGAGGTGAGTCAGTGTTGATAGTCAGCGAGGAGGAGATGTTATTTCCGACCTGCACTGACTGTGACTCCCAATGAGGAAGTTAAGAATTCAGTTGCAGAAGGAGGTACATAGGCCCAGATTTTGGAGCTTATTGATTAGAAATGAGGATATAACTGTGTTGAACACTGATCTGTAATCAATAAGCAGCAGCCTGATGTAGGTATTGCTACTCTTAAGGTGACCCAAGGCTGAGTGGAAAGCCAATGGGATTATGTCCATAGGCAAATTTCAGTTGGTCCAAGTCCTTGCTTCATCAGAAGTTGATTCTAGCCATGTCCAACCTCTGAAAGCACTTCATCGCAGTAGATGGGAATGCAATTGGGTGATAGTCATTGAAGCAACCACTGTGCTCTTCTACAACCTTGAGATTTATCTCCTTACAGGCAGACACAAAACACAGAAACCTCAAAATAGCCCATTGAAAAAAAGACAATGCATAGAGAGAGAGAGAGAGAGAGAGAGAGAGAGAGAGAGAGAGAGAATAAAAACAAATTGTGCAAATGATAAGAGTAAGCAAATAGCTTCAGAACTGAAACTTTACAGAAGACACCAAACCAGGCATCATCACAGCTGGAGCAGGCTACAGCTTCAGTTCAGTGCAGAGCGAAGTAAACTTCACAGAGCGACGAGCAGAAAAGAACTGAATCTGGCCCTCAACTTGCCTCCAGTTCCAGACTGATCTTTTCAATCTGGACTGTTGCTTAACTTATTGAAGCATCAGGTCGTTCCTCGCTCTCTGGGGCCTAAACCCTGCCACCACAATTTGGCTCATACCCGAACTTCCCAATTTGGCCCTTCACTTAAATCAGTCAGACTTCGGAACTTTCCTCACTCTTGGGGATGCCACAGCTCTGCCTTGACTCTGCTTCGACCCTACCTGGGACCATGCCTCACCTACGCCTACGCCTCCGCCACTGCTTATCCCTCCCTTGTTACTGTTGATAATTATTAATAAGGTATTCAGTGGTATCCTTTGTTTTGTTTTCTGCTGCTGGAAAGTATCTCCAGCGTCACCTTAAACCGGTCAGCACATCAATCAAGCCATTCTCATGCGGCATTGCTAAGTTCCCGTGCTACTACAAATCCACTGGCCTTTCAAGTAGTAACATCCAACAAGCATTGCTGGGATTTCTCAACACACTTTGAGTGCTGACTGCGTGAGTGAGACCCTGCAGAAGGAAAAGATCTTGGGGCTGGTGTGAAACTCAGCAAGGTCTGGGTCAGTGGAAGAATGTGAACCTTTCCAATAGCTTCCTGCAAAGTATGAAGACAACCTCCACAACTAATGATTGTGTTCACCTTTAATTCTTTCTGTCATTGAAAATCACCTGAGGAATCAAGGAAATTACTGTATGTCTCCATCATGTACAAACAGAGTCTCATAGTCTTCACAAACAAGAGAGAATCTACAGATGCTGGAAATTCTGCCAGAGGGTCTCGGCTGGAAAGGTCGACTGTACTTTTTTCCATAGATGCTGCCTGGCCTGCTGAGTTCCTCCAGCATTTTGTGTGTGTTGTCTCATGGTCTTTAGTCTATACTGATTAATTCTACTGATAAAGTGATGGACTGCCACTCTGCAACAAAGATGTGCAAGGTCAACAAGGGTTCAATAAAGGGCAAGTGTTGTGGCAATAACTACACATTAAAAGACAGTAACCAGTAAGGCTGGAAATCCAGCCTAATATGTGGGATGTGTCATTTTAGTTTAGTTTGACAATATGTACTGAGCATTGCAATTGAACGAATTAAGGTACTAAGTGGGAGTAAATTGGCCAAAATTTTTAGTGACAGATGGATCATGTGAATGCCTTGAAAATTATTGCATTGTGTCAACATAACTATTCAGTTGAAGTACCAGGAACACAAATGAGTGCTGGACTTTATTTAAAGGCACCATGGTATAAAACTGCAGCCACCTCCGTAAATGCAACAGTAGAAAATCAAGAGGTGTCTGCTTTTTATCATCAAGATACAAAAGCCAGAAGCAGAATTAAAATAATTCATAAAAATGCCTTGAAGATGTTAATATCACTCAAAGTATTTTGTGCTTCTATTTATAATACAAGAGGTCTCTTTGTACATTGAAACCTATGACATTTTCTGGTAAATTAAGGACCATTTTTTCCAAAGGGTTGAGTGTGCTGTCATTGAATATAAGCTATACGTCATAGATAGATAACACACTGACAAAAGGCCATTCAACTTATGAAGTTCACAATGACCAGCAAGCACCACTTCGCACTAAGCCTACACTAATTCCATTTTTTAAACTTTTTCCACATTCTCAATAACTCCTCACAGAAACTATAACTCATTTACACACTATGGGCATGGCAGAGTGATCACGTCCCTATTAATCTTGGTACTTGGGAGGAGACGGGAGTGCCCAAAGGAAATCCACATAAACATCATCCAAGGTCAGTTCTGAACCCAAGTATCTGGCACTGTCAGGCAGTGACTCCAATAGCTACACCAGTGTTCTGCCCTAGGAAACTGCTGAATTTAAAAAGTCACCTAACTTGATTGCAGCCACAATTTTTGACATGTGCCATGTAATGTACTTTCCAAAGCCCACTTGTATTTGAAAAATACATTTCAATTTAAATGGTTTGCCTGCTAGCAGCAAAGGGCCTGTACTTTTGCCAATTACTAGTTTTAATGAATTGCAAAAACATGTCTATGGTTGTCCTCAAAGTAGCTCAAATATCCAAAGTTATATTATAGCTAATATTCATTGATAAATATTCATGACTACTTCTGTAGGGATTATTAATCATATAGTAATTGCACCCTCAATTATAATTGTGAAAATGACAAATGGTTATAATTGCACCTATTTCTTGATGCTGTCTGCTAAATAATACCAGGTGAATGCAAATGCATATGCTTTATAACATTTTTGCACTCAGTGCATCAGGATCAGAAAAATATAGAAAATAAATTCAGCTCTGAAGATTATTGGAACATTTTAATAACCTGGCCTAATACTCTATATTTTTTAGAACCATTTGAATCAATCTAGGAAGTATTCCCATTCAAAAATGTTCATTGTGCATAAAGCAAAAGAACTTAAAATCTATACACCTTGATGATTTTCTTGGATCTCAATGACTAATTAACTTAACTTGTGCTCATCCCATATATAATTGCACATCAGTATATGTCCTCATATTAATACATAGCTGTGCCATGAATTACATTAAAATGGTGCAGCCTTTGCTTTGTATTCAGTTGATCTCATTTTAACTTGTGATCGGGGGTCTCAGGTTGGCATCAGCACGTCCTGCCCAGGTGGTGCAGGAATCAGATGATCCTCCCCATGAGCTTGATTCAGTGCGTGCCGGTTAAAGAGAAGTTCAAACTCAGTTCCAGCAGGTCTTATTAAAGAATAGACTGCTGATACTGAGGTAAGAAAGGGCTTTTTAATTTTTCTTTTCAAGTGTACACTTACCTTTACACTTCAGTCGCATGTGAGCATTTCCAGAGTCAAACACCAGTTAGTGGGGCAAATGTTCAGATTTATTGCGTGGGTTCTTCTCTAAGGTGGTGAAGCAGATTGCTGCCCACTACTGAATCATCATTTCACTCATACAAATGAGAAAAGCAGTTCCATGAGAGTTCATCTGACTGGGCATGTTAATGGTCCAAAGACAGAATTTAAAATGATTCCCAGTTTTCCATGGTGATGTCACAAGAAATAAGTGCAGCCAATTTTATGCCTTTTTCAGTTCATGAATGTTTGTGTCTTTCCATTTTTTTTTGTTTCTTTTACTTATTGCACTTTGTAAACTTGTAGTTATTTACTAAAGTGGTGAACTCATAATGGAAAATTTATCCTCCAAATGGAAGAAGTAAAGGGTGAAGATGATTCCAAACAAAAAACGAGAATTCAAGTTATTAAGCTTTAAACCAGTGAAGACAGGTAAACATTATAACCAAGCAAGGATGAATTTGAAAAATGGCAGAATTGAGAGAATTTCACTCCAAGACTGGGAAAATCATAACATTGATTAGAACATTAGCAACTTATTTGCAAAGTGAAAAGTAGGCCATAAAACCAGTGGTGTGTTGCAAATGTTGAGGAATTTGGTTGACACAATTAAACATCTCTGGGGAAATTTGAGCACCATTGTACTTTGGCTTGCAATGAACAACAGACTGTTTTGTATCACTTGTGACACATGCCATATCTTCGTTGAGGAAGGCTGTAAAAAATAATAAACAATTTGGAAACCTTGGAGTAGGGTGTCAATTCTGGAAATGGTGATTATGAAAAAACGAGGTTGCGTATACTGTTTTTAACTGTCATAGGCACAACTTATCAATATTCTCTGAAAGTAATGTTTGAAATATATCACACACAATTAATTTAAATCATTAAATTTCAGTGTAAATGAGAAATTGTCAGAGACATGCTTTGAGAAAATGCTACTTACCTTCACATTATTTGCCACAAAGAGAAGTTTTGATCCTAGCTTCTGTGATGAGAAGAAAGGACAAGTAGATTGCATTTTCACAGCAGTAGGCAAGGGACAGTATTGTTAAAAGCCTTGAAACAATTTACTTGCCTGCCATCTTGAATGTAAGTTGTCTCATCATACAGAACAAAAGAGGAAGAAACATGCCTATAATGGAAAAAAAATGAGCATCCAGCCTCAAAAAATATATATACAGGTCTCCCATAATATTATTAAATTCATAAGACAATGTTCCTACATGAATATCAGAACTAATTCCACTCTCAATACACTTTTAGTAATTATTCTTTGTTAATTATTCAGTGCTTTTGATGCCATTCATTACAATACTGTGGAGGTGTTGTTATCAAAGAGTGTTTTTTTTTGTTTTCTGACTTATGGACAAAATCACGGAATGCCTGTAAAAGTGTTAACCTATTTGTTACACAGGCATAACAGATCAGTTGATAACACTAGCCATTTCCATTACCTAGTTGCTTATAACAATAAATGCTTAACAAAACGTGTTTAAATATTAGCACATCCAAACCATTCTAAAGGTAACAGCAAAAGTATCAGGAATGATCATAATATCAAGCAATAATATTAGAATTAAAGGCCAGCTAAAATACTGGGTGCTGGCTGGTGATGTATTGTCCTCTGCACTGGGCTTCAAGGCGAGTGGTCCAGGGTTCGAATCCGGCCGAGTCGTTGCATGCTTTCCATCCATGCTGGGTTGAGCGTCAAGCTAGCAGCTCAACTTCGTAAAAATAAACAGGCAAAATGTTAATGAAATGACAATTACCACCCGATGTGCCCCAAGGTGTGGAGAGGGAAATATTAATAGGAAAGATTGGCATATGGCAAGGAACTTGAGATCAATGGAATTTTGCGTATGTTGTTGATCTACCATATCCATAACATTTTAGACAGAATATAATCCATTAACGCAATTTATTTTTAAGATAGGAATATTTACATTCCTTCATATCTTCTTGATAATCGGACTTTTACTTTTGAATACTATTGATGCATAATATTTGTTTTAGTAAAAGTATTTTGAAAATGACCGTGTACCAAGGAGATTGTTGACTTGCCAGATAGCAGTGCTAACAGCTTGCCATAAGAATAGTTTACCCTGGAGCTTCCTAAGATGAGAGGAAAGCAGGAGCACAAAGAGTGGTTCCTGATAGTTCTCAGTGGATTCTGGGCAATCTTGATCCCAAGAGACTGTCTGCCTAAGAAAATGTTTCTACCTAAATCCCAGAAACAAGTTACTTACGTATTTGGGGGAAATGCCTGAGTAATTGGAGCAGTGATAACTTTCTCTTGCTGCTGTAAACTCCGAACAGCATCCTGTCATTACAAGCATTGCAAAATAGTGATGACTTTTCATGGGACTATAAAGAAGTTCCCCAGAGACCAAGCAATAAAAGTATTCCTCCAACTGAGGATCATTGTAGCTGCTGGTTTAATGTATTTGAATACACAAATTTAAACTAATTCCAAAAGCTGTTGGCTTGTGTTATTAACTCGGAATTTCCACAAACTACTATTGGAGTGACTGGAAGTGAACAAGAAGCGATATAAGCACTGGATTTTTGGCTCCCAAAGTTTCAGGTCTAAGTTTTGTGAAAAGTTTGTAACAACTTACTGGACCTTAGAAATGTTACGCTTTAATCTTTAACAAATCAGAATGTAATGTAAATGGTAAGAAAAAATCAGTCTAAAGTTAAAACGACAGCTTTGAAAACAAACACCACTCTCTATAGTACAGACTTGCTACCCCACAACACAAGGCTAACTGCTCAAGAGATATATTGTAAAACAATGGGGTTATGTTAGTTGGGATTGAATCCAACCAGACAATGTTGGTTATGTTATTTAGTTCAAGGAAGCTTGTAAACCAGATTGATACTGTCATTTAGCATATCAAGTAGCTGATTTATTAAAAGTTGGAAGGTTTATTGAGGAAGACAACAGCAGTATACCGGACACTCAAGGGTGGCAGGGAAGACAAGTGTATGCAGTCACAATTACGACAGAGAAAGTAGTCAGGAAGCTGAATAGTCTAAAGGTTGATAAATCTCCAGGACCAGATGGAATGCACCCGCATGTTCTGAAGCAAGTAACTGTGGAGATTGCGGAGGCATTAGCGATGATCTTTCAAAAGTCGATAGATTCTGGCATAGTTCCGGAGGACTGGAAGATTGCAAATGTCACTCCGCTATTTAAGAAGGGGGCAAGGAAGCAAAAAGGAAATTATAGACCTGGTAGCTTGACGTCGGTGGTTGGGAAGTTGTTGGAGTCGATTGTCAAGGATGAGGTTACAGAGTACCTGGAGGCATATGACAAGATAGGTAGAACTCAGCATGGATTCCTAAAAGGAAAATCCTGCCTGACAAACCTACTACAATTTTTTGAGGAAATTACCAGTAGGCTAGACAAGGGAGATGCAGTGGATGTTGTATATTTGTATTTTCAGAAGGCCTTTGACAAGGTGCCACACATGAGGCTACTTAACAAGATAAGAGCCCATGGAATTACAGGAAAGTTACATACGTGGATAGAGCATCGGCTGATTGGCAGGAAACAGAGAGTGGGAATAAAGGGATCCTATTCTGGTTGGCTGCTGGTTACCAGTGGTGTTCCACAGGGATCAGTGTTGGGGCCGCTTCTTTTTACATTGTACATCAACGATTTGGATTATGGAATAGATGGCTTTGTGGCTAAGTTTGCTGACGATACGAAGATAGGTAGAGGGGCCGGTAGTGCTGAGGAAACGGAGAGTCTGCAGAGAGACTTGGATAGATTGGAAGAATGGGCAGAGAAGTGGCAAATGAAGTACAATGTTGGAAAGTGTATGGTTATGCACTTTGGCAGAAAAAATAAATGGGCAGACCATTATTTAAATGGGGAAAGAATTCAAAGTTCTGAGATGCAACGGGACTTGGGAGTCCTCGTACAGGATTCCCTTAAAGTTAACCTCCAGGTTGAGTCGGTAGTGAAGAAGGCGAATGCAATGTTGGCATTCATTTCTAGAGGAATAGAGTATAGGAGCAGGGATGTGATGTTGAGGCTCTATAAGGCGCTGGTAAGACCTCACTTGGAGTACTGTGGGCAGTTTTGGTCTCCTTATTTTAGAAAGGATGTGCTGACGTTGGAGAGGGTACAGAGAAGATTCACTAGAATGATTCCGGAATGAGAGGGTTAACATATGAGGACCATTTGTCCGCTCTTGGACTGTATTCCTTGGAGTTTAGAAGAATGAGGGGAGACCTCATAGATACATTTCGAATGTTGAAAGGCATGGACAGAGTGGATGTGGCAAAGTTGTTTCCCATGGTGGGGGTGTCTAGTACGAGAGGGCATGACTTAAGGATTGAAGGGCGCCCATTCAGAACAGAAATGCGAAGAAATTTTTTTAGCCAGAGGGTGGTGAATCAATGGAATTTGTTGCCATGGGCAGCAGTGGAGGCCAAGTCATTGGGTGTATTTAAGGCAGAGATTGATAGGTATCTGAGTAGCCAGGGCATCAAAGGTTATGGTGAGAAGGCCGGGGAGTGGGACTAAATAGGAGAATGGATCAGCTCATGATAAAATGGTGGAGCAGACTCGATGGGCTGAGTGACTGACTTCTGCTCCTTTGTCTTATGGTCTTATGGTCTTATGGTTTGTGTACTCAGTGAGTCAGCTTCATGGGATTGTGTGTATTTCCAATCTCTGTCTCCAGAAGCTTTTAGACCACCTGTGTGAAAGATATCTGAAAAAATATCACGTTTGTGAAGTCACCCAAGTGTCAGAAAAATGTTGGATAGTGTAGCAGGAGAAAGACTCCAGAAGAAGTGCGCAGGAACTGTCAGGATATTCTATGTGCCACCTTCTTCTCTTCTTTGGCTGTCCATCAATTTCGATGTTGTCTGAGCCCTGGGCAAGGTTGTATGGAAGACCGGCTGTTGCCCATGCTGCAAGTTCCCCTCTCTATGCCACCGATGTTGTCCCAGGGAAGGGCATTAGGACCCATACAGCTTGGCACTGGTGTCTTCACAGAGCAATGTGTGGTTAAGTGCCTTGCTCAAGGACTCAACACGTTGCCTCAGCTGAGGCTCGAACTAGCAACCTTCAGATCACTAGACCGACACCTTAACCACCTGGCCACACACCAACAACATATTCTACATGCCACAGATGCGGAGGAGACATTGTATTGCGTAGCAGGAGAGAGGCTTCAAAAAAAGTGAGTGGGCACAATCAAGACTTTCTGCACATCACAGTTGCCGAGGAGATGTTGGTGTGTGTGTAAATAGGCACTTGGCAAGGTCCAGTAAAATGAAGTTAGGTTTAAACAGAGCAGCCACTGTGTGAGTGGGCCAGTGTCAGAGTGGGCTATTCAGGCTATGGTTCATGGAGGCCTCTGCATAGAGAGACTGGGGCTGTAGGTAGATTTTTTTTTTCATTTCATGTTTTCTTTCTTTCTTATTTTAGAGCAGTTGGGATATCAGGCAGAAGAATAGAAGGTTCCTCGCGGGATGTGGGAAAACAGGGAGACCTTCAGTGTCCCTGACGAACACATCCAGCTGCAGCTTCTTTTAGACCATGTAAAGGAAATGGAGCTGGAGCTGAATGAGCTCAGGATCATGCTGGAGGCTGAGGGGTTGATTGGCAGTACATGCAGGCAATGTTCCCTCTAAGGTGGCCATGTATGCATGCGCACACATCTTTTGCTACTAGTGTTCAAAGGAATTTAAACTACAAAGGAATTTAAAGGTTGTCACTCTCTCTGCCTCATTGGCATTTTAAGTATATTTCAGAATTGTACATAGTCACATTTTTCCTTTTCTGGTTTCTGATGTGGACAGTGTTGACAACCTGGAGATTGTGATGATTTGTCTGCTGAATTTAGAAGTGGTTTATTTATACCGTTTTTATAGAAGAAATTATTGTTGCTGTTATTGCACCATATTGTTGTCACTGAGCAAAAAGTTGCACAGCTTAAGGTTTTGCACACACTGGTCATTACAATTAGAGGGAACATTACACACAGGGAGGTGGTTGCACCCAAAGTGCAGGAAACAAGTAACTGTGTGACCATCAGTAGGGGGAAAGGAGATAGGCAGCCAATGCAGGGTACCCCCGTTACCACGCCCCTCATCAACAAGTTTGAATATTGTTAGAGGATGACAGCAGTCAGGTCTCTGGCACTGAGTCTGGCTCTGTGGTTCAGAAGGGAAGAGGGAGAAGAGGCAAGCTGTAGTGATAGGGGATTCATTGGTTAGGGGAACAGACAGGAAGTTCTATGGACATTAATGAGATTTTCAGATGGTTTGTTATTTCTCTGGAGCCTGGGTCAGGGTCATCTCAGATCGAGACCACACCAGTCTAAAATGGTCTACCAATGATATGGTAGAAAGGGTGACAAGGTCCTACAATTAGGGTGCTAAGTTAAAGGGCAGGACCTCCAGGGTTGTGATCTCAAGATTGCTACCCATGCCACTTAGTAGTGAGGCCAGAAATAGAAAGATTACGTGGCTAAGGAGATGGTGCAGGAGGGAGGGCTTCAGATTTTGGGATTATTGGGCTCTCTTTCAGGGAAAGTGGGATCTGTACAGAAGTGATATTTTGCAACTGAACTGTAAAGAAGCTAATATCATTGCGGTAAAGTTTGCAAGTGCTGTAAGGGGTGTGTGTGGAGGGAAGGGGTGGAGGTTAAACTAGAATTGCAGGGGAACGGGAACCACAGGACAAGTGCAGGTAGTGGAGTAGTTGCGGGGAAGGTTTCAAAAGTTTCAATGTGCTTTTGTTATCAAAGGTTGTATAAATTATACAACCTTGAGGTTTGTTTGCTTACAGGCAGTCATAAAGCATGGAACCCCTAAAGAACCCAATTTTTTAAAAAAAGACCAACACTCCCACCCAGTGTCCACAGAGAAAGAGAAAAAAAACAAAACAAATCTTATAAATAATAGAAAGAAGTCAGCAACTGCAACAGCATTCATAAAGCAAATTGAGCCCTTAGATCCAAATCCCTGGAGCAGCTTGGGGCAGACCCAAGGCCTCAGTAATCATATTAGCAGGGCAAATCGCTATAAAGTTCACAGACATGAGGCACAACAGCGGGGCCAGTCGCACAGCCTTAGCATCGTGGAAAGAGGAGCCCCCAGACCATCTGGACCGGTGTTTAAATTGTCCAAACCTTGCACTAGGACCTAGCCCCGCAGCCAGAAAATCAATCCAGGCCTAGATTTTGCTGCCAAAAGTAGTCGTTCTTGACTGTTCCGAATCAAATCAACACCCAGAACGCTCCAACCTCATCAGACTCTCATCATCCTACTTTTCCAGTCTATACAGGCCAGTATTTACAGCGGATTATGCCTCACATCAGGAAGCAGGCCTCGCCACAGTGAGTTGCTCCGGGCCTAGAACGCAACGCCCATTGATTCGTTTCAGACCTGGATTTCAATAGACAATAGACAATAGATGCAGGAGTAGGCCATTCGGCCCTTCGAGCCAGCACTGCTATTCACTGTGATCATGGCTGATCATCCACTATCAGTATCCAGTTCCTGCCTTATCCCCATATCCTTTGATTCCACTATCTTTAAGAGCTCTATCCATCTCTTTTTTCAAAGCATCCAGAGACTTGGCCTCCACAGCCTTCTGGGGCAGAGCATTCCATATATCCACCACTCTTTGGGTGAAAAAGTTTTTCCTCAACTCCGTTCTAAATGGCCTACCCCTAATTCTTAAACTGTGGCCTTCGGTTCTGGACTCAACCATCAGTGGGAACATGCTTCCTGCCTGCAACGTGTCCAATCCCTTAATAATCATATATGTTTCAATAAGATCCAAGCCCAGTCGCTCCAATCTTTCGACATATGACAGACCCGCCATCCTGGGAATTAACCTTGTGAACCTACGCTGCACTCCCTCAATAGAAAGAATGTCCCTCCTCAAATTTGGAGACCAAAACTGCACACAGTACTCCAGGTGTGGTCTCACTGGCATTTCACTGCAGAAGAAGCCATTCTCGACCTCTCCAATTCAGCTCGGCGTTTAGAGTGATCCACCCTCGCACCCGGGTTAGTTTGAGAGGCATCAGAACTCCTGTATCCCATCCTCTCCTTTCCAAATTGTTTCTTCCAACTAGCACACTGGAATGTGCTGTTAGGCCTACATACAATATCAGGAATTGAAAGAGTGAGCATTGTGGGACAAACATTCTGAGCAGCATATATTTCAATACAAGGAGTATTCTAGTAAAGGCAGATGAGCTGGGGGCATAGATCACAATATGGAATTATGACATTGTAGCTATTAACAGGGCAGGACTGGCAGCTCAATGTTCTTGGGTTCCATTGATTTAGATATGATAGAGTGGGAGACATTAAAGGGGGAAGGGTGGCATTAATAATCAGGGGAAATGTCCCGGCAGTGCTCAGACTGGAAAGAATGTAGAGTTCATTTACTGAGGTTGTACGAATGCTGCTGATGAATAAGAAAGGAATGGCTCTATTAATCATATTATGTTATTGACCACCCAACGGTTCTTGAGATTTAGAGGAGTAAATTTACAGAGAGATCACAGACTGTTGAAAGAAACATAAGGCTTGCTATAGTTGGTGATTTTATCTTTCCACGTTTTGACTGGATCTCCCATACTGTAAAAGGGCCAGATGGGATAGAATTTCTTAAATGTGTTCAGGAAAGTTTCCTTAATCAGTACATAGTGGTCCCAACTAAAGAGAGTGTGATAATGACCTCCTATTAAGAAATGAGCAAGGTAGATGAGAGAAGTTTGTGTAGGGGAGCACTTTGCATCTAGTGATCAAAATGCCATTAGTTTCAAGATAATTATGGAAAACAAGAGATCAGGTCCTTGGATTGAGGTTCTATATAGGAGAAAGGATAATTTTGATAGTATCAGAAAGGATCTGATAGGTATGGATTGGGAAAACAACACACACAAAATGCTGAAGGAACTCAGCAGGCCTCATAGCGTCTACAGTATGGAAAAGAGAACTGTCGATGTTTCGGGCCGAGACCCTTCATCCATCCCATTGTCAGCACGAAGCATCAACTATACTCTTTTCCATAGATGCTGCCTGGCTTGCTGAGTCCCTCCAGCATTTTGTGTGTGTTACTTGGATTTCCAGCATCTGCAGATTTTCTCTTGGGTTTGTGAGTGGATTGTGAAAGAATGTTTTCTGGCAAAGGTACACTTGGTAAATTGGAGGCCTTCAGAAATGAAATTTTTAGAGTACAGAGTTTGCATGTTCCTTCCAAATAAAAGGCAAGGATTCATATTTAGGGAACCTTGGTTTTCAAAAGGTATTAAGGCTATGGTTAAAAAAAGAAGTTACTGTACAGGTATAGAAAAGATGGAGCAATTGAGGTATCTGAGGAATATAAGAAATACAAGGGAACACAAGAAGGAAATGGAAGATTAAAAGAAGGCATGAGGTTGCTCTAGCAGGTAAGATGAAGGAGAATCCCAAGAGCTTTTGCAAACATATTAAGAGCAAAAGGATAGCAAGGGACAAAATTTGTCCTCTGGAAAATCAGTTTGGTCATCTATGCGTGAAGCTGAAAGAGATGGGGAAGATCTTAAATGTATATTTGCATCTGTATTTACCCACAAGATAGACACAGAGGCTATGGAAGTGAGGCAAAGCAGAAATGAGGTCATGGACCCTGTACAGATTACTGAGGAGAAGGTGCTTACAGTCTGAGGAAAATTAGATGTTCTCTCGGAAATTGCAGGGGCCTTCGAGGAGATATTTAAAATGCCCTTAGCCATGGGTGAAGTGCTGGAGGATTGAAGGATAGCTAATATTTTTCTGTTGTTATGAAAGGCTCTCAGAATAAGCCAGAAAATTATAGGCTGGTGAGCCTGACATTAGTAGTGAGAAAGTTATTGAAAGGTATTCTAAAGGACTGTACATATAAGTATTTGGATAGACAAGGACTGATTAGGGATAGTCATCTTAGTTTTGTGCATGGTAAATCATGCCTAACCAACCTTATAGAATTTTTCGCAGAAATTACCAGGGAAGTTGCTTAAGGCAAGGCAATGGATGTTGCCTACATGGAGTTTAACAAGATCCTGCATGGGAGGTTGGTTAAGAAGGTTCAGTTACTTAGTATCTAAGATGAGGTAGTAAACTGGATTAGACATTTGCTTTGTGGGAGAAACCAAAGTGGTAGTAGATGGTTGCCTCTCTGACTGTAACATTGTGACCAGTGGTGTGCTGCAGGGATCAGTGCTGGGTCCATTGTTGTTTGTCATCTATATCAATGATCTGGATGACAATGTGGTAAATTGGCTCAGAAAATTTGCAGGTGACCACCAGAATTGAGGGCGTAGTTGAGAACAAAGAAAACTATCAAAACTTGCAGCAGGTTCTCAACCAGCTAGAAAAATGTAGGGCCATGGTCTGGGTGCAAATCAATGGGACTAGGCTGATTAATAGTTTGACACAAACTATGTGGGCCTAAAGTCCTGTTTGTTTTCTACTACTCTAAATGTAAGAGGGCAATAAGGCTTTTTAGGAATTGTCAAGAGTATCTATGTCAGATCAGGCTTAAGATCTTCATTTGTGTTTAAAACTTCACAATCAGCAAATCCAATATCAAACAACAGGAATTCTGCAGATGCTGGAAATTCAAGCAACACACATCAAAGTTGCTGGTGAACGCAGCAGGCCAGGCAGCATCTCTAGGAAGAGGTACAGTCGACGTTTCAGGCTGAGACCCTTCGTCCTGACGAAGGGTCTCGGCCTGAAACGTCGATTGTACCTCTTCCTAGAGATGCTGTCAAATCCAATATCATCACAGCTGGAAGATGAGTCCCCTGTCAAACAAGGTTCCACTACTTGGATAGAGAGAAAACATTATATTTCATGCTTAAAGATACATTAAACTGTTAGCCCCTTTAAGAAAAACTGTGAGAGATACAAGTTGCGTATCAATGTGCAAAATGAAAAATCTACACCATAAATCTATTCTAATTACCAGTGTTTGAAGTCTTGCTGTTTCCACATCTCCAGAGTAGGCCTACATCTTCAGATAAAATCTTTTCATTCTCTACCCCTCCGCTGCAGTTCTTACTTCCCATTGCAGGAGTTCAGTTTTCAGGCTTTTGCTCTTGATTTGTCTGAAATAACATTCTTTCTGTGTTGTATAGATGTGATGTTTTTCATTAAACTGCTTTGTTTAACCTCAGAAGCTAAATTTAATTGATCAAAGGCCAAGTTTTTCCTCAATCAGCTCTTCATCAAGAAATCTATAAGTGTACACCCAGTGGCAGTCCAGAAAGATTTTTTTATATTTCAGCAAGATATTGGCCAGATGATATTTCATGATATATTTTGATTAAATGCCTTTTGAGGGATTTCTTGAAGGATCTCACGGAATCTTTGGCTGCTATATTTGAAGCCAGATGAAACAAAGAGGAAAGATTATGTTTGATATGATTGCACAAATTAAGTTTTTAAAATGAGGGCCCTTTTCAAAAACAGGTTCATCAAATAAGCCATAAAACTTGATTTAATGCCTCAACTCGCTCATATTTACATTCAATACTGGCACTCAAAGTCATGTGTTTCTCCAACATCTAACTTGAGTAACTGTGGATTGGTATCAGAAAGCTGACAAGGCTGCAAAGGAATTTGTGGCAACTTGTTTCTCTAGTTATGGTGACACTGCATTTGCTAGTCATAAGCTACAGGTCCAGTCTTAGCCAAGAGAACACAGGCAGAGCTCCTGCTTGTGTACAAACTGCACCAAATATCACAACCTGAGTATTTCAGACAGTTCTACAAATACAATGGGTGTGTCGCATTGAACTAAATTTTAAACAGATCAGGACCATCCCCTGATGCTGGAATAATGAGCTCCATAGTATGCCTAATGATGTGGGAGAAGCAAGTTTTTGGCAATGCTCCAATTTTGTACATTAAAAAAAATCAATATTTTTGAGCAGTGGCCAATCAGAAGTCTGAAGCGTGAGAAGACGTAGCTCACTCAAGTTTATTGATTATGTAACGCATCGACTAGCAGCAGCCTATTGGAAATTCGAAGTCTGAGAAGACATAACTCACTCAGGTTTGCTGATTGAGTACATAAAGCGTCAACTAGTGGCAGTTTGATGTTTTGAGCAGCGGCCAAACAGCAATCAGGGATTGAGAGACTTTTGTTGGAGCGGACAGTCTTTTTTCCCATTCCATCATGGCTAATTTATTGCTTTTTCTTCTTTATATTTGTTCAGTGAAAACAGTAGGGATGCCAGGTAGATAGTTGAATGCTCCTCTTGTGGGATGTGAGAAGGCAGGGAGACGTCTCGCGTCCCTGATGACTACACCTGCAGGATCGCATCCAGCTGCATCTTCCAACACTACACATCAAGGAGTTGGAGCTGCAAATGGATGAACTACAGTTCATTTTAAGAGACTGAGGGGATGATAGATACGACACATAGAGAGGTAGTTACACCCAAGGTACAGGACAGAGGAGGCTGGGTGACAGTCAGGAAGGGGAAAGGGATTAAACAGCCAGTGCAGAGTACTCCTGCAGCCATTCCCTTTAATCTTAGGCGGGATGACCTAACAGAGGAAAGTCACTATGATTAGGTCTCTGGCACTGACTCTGGTTTCTGGATGGTATGTTCCCTCTCAGGTGCAAAGGTCTGGGACATGTCAGATTGAGTCCTCAGCATTCTTAATTGGGATGATGAACTGCCGGAGGTCATAGTCCATGCGGGTACCAATGACATAGGCAGGAAGAGTGATGAGGTTCTGCAAAGTAAAACCAGGGAATTTTCACCTAAATTGGAGGGGGACTAAGATCCTATCTGTAAAGTTTGCTAGTGCTGCATGGTGGGGGCAGGGAGGGGTGGAGTTTAAATCAGAGTTGCAGAGGAATGGGAACAGGAGTGCCAGAACAGATACGGGAGAGGTTGTGGAGGCAGATGTTAAGACCTCAGATAAAGTCAGGAATCAAGAAGTTGAACATGGTATGACCAGTGTCCTGAGATGTGCATATTTCACTGCAGTATCGTAGAAAGAGTAGATGAGCTCAGGACATGGATCAACACCTGGAATTATGATATTGGAGCCATTAGCGAGACAAGATTGCAGGAGGGGCAGACTGACAGCTCAATATTCTGGGGTTCCGTTGACTTAAAAGAGACAGAGTGGAAGTGATTAAAGCAGGAGGAGTGGCTTTACTAGTCAGGGAAAATGCCATGGCAGTACTCTGTCAGGACAGAATGGAGAACTTGTCTAATGAGGTGTTATACATGGAACTGAGGAATAAGAAATGCATGAAAATGTTAATGAAGCTATATTACCGACCACCCTACAGTCCGCAGGATTTAGAGAAACAAACCTGCAGAAAGATTGCAGACTGTTGCAAGAAGCATAATGTTGTTACAGTAGGTAATTTTAAATTTACACATATTGGCTGGGACTCTCATACTGTAGAAGCCTAGATGGGATAGAGTTTGTCAAATGTGTTCAGGAAAGTTTCCTTAATCTGTATGTAGAAGTCCCAATGAGAAAGTGTGCGATACTGGATCTGCTATTAGGGAATCAGACAGGGCAGGTGACAGAAGTTTGTCTAGGGGAACCTTGCATCTAATGATCATAATACCATTAGTTTCAAAGTAAATATGGAAAGAGATAAGTCTGGTCTGTGGGTTGAGATTCTAAATTGGATGGTATCAGAAATGATCTGGCAAGTGTGGATTGGGACAGACTTTTCTGGCAAAGGTGTGCTTGGGAAGTGGGAGGCCTTCAGAAGTGAAATTTAGCGAGTACAAAGCTTGTATGTGCCTACAAGAATATAATATAGAGATAACAGATGTAGGAACCTTGGTTTTCAAGAGATATTAAAGCATTGGTTAAAAGAAAAAGTAGATGCATAGCAGGTATAGGCAAATAAGATAAGAACAAATGGGGTGCTTATGGAGTACACGAAATGCATAAGAACACTTAAGAAAGAAACCAGGAGGGCTAAAAGAAGGCATGAGATTGCACTAGCAGACAAGTCAAAGGGGAATCATAAAGGTCTCTACAGATATATTACAAGCAAAGGGATTGCAAGAAAGAAATTGGTCCTCTGGAAGATCAGAATGGTAATGTGGAGCCAAAAGAGATGGGGAGAGCTTAAAAGAATATTTTGCATTTTTTTCATATTGACTTCTCCTGTGTGTATGATTTGAAATTGTTGCACAAGCTTGTCTCACACACATAAGCATTGCCAATCTTTGAGCCCACTTGATGTTTGTAACAACTCATCATGATTGTTGAATCTGTATCCATTCAATATCTGTGAATAGTTCTGCCCATGTACTCATGGGGCTTGTCTTTGATTTCAATCACTTTCAGCCTAATATCAGATGATAAGTTATTTCTAGTGGTATAAAGTCCAAGATCAGCTGTTTTAATTATGATGGCTTTGAGGATGCTGTCTTCCAAATTCAGCATTATTGTGTGAGCAAGAACAGGAATTTCAAACAGAACACTATTGTGTATTATTATTACCATAGCTATACAAAAACATTGGAGACAGAAATAAAATCTACATGCTGAATGTGGTTGATGAAGATAGTTACTAGGAAATCTTCATCAACCACATTCAGCATGTAGATTTTATTTCTGTCTCCAATGTTTTTGTATAGTTATGGTAATAATAATACACAATAGTGTTCTGTTTGAAATTCCTGTTCTTGCTCACACAATAATGCTGAATTTGGAAGACAGCATCCTCAAAGCCATCATAATTAAAACAGCTGATCTTGGACTTTATACCACTAGAAATAACTTATCATCTGATATTAGGCTGAAAGTGTTAACTATTACTCCAGTTGCTTTCTTCTCAGCTTGTACATGAGTGCCTACTCTTTTTGAAATATGTAAGCAGTGAGATAAAGCATACACACGCGTGCACGTGCACATACAGTACTCACACACGTGCACTTGCACATACAGTACTCACACGCACTCACACGCACACACACACACACACACACACACACACACACACACACACAGGGGCGGAGGTCAAAGCAGCAGGCAAGTTCAGTCAATATTATTATTCAGTCAATAGCAAATGAACTATTCTAGATAAACATATGTACGCACAAGTAGATACAGAGCGTAAAGCATTTTCCATACTGAAAGGTATGCTACAGTTACCCTTAATCTTTACTGCTTATTTATTAGAAATGCAATTAATGTTACAAGACACTTGACATAGAATGAAATAAGTGCCAGAACTTAAATCAATAAATATCTTACAATTTTAAAAAATCTTCTGTTTAAATAATTTCTTAATACTGATATCCTCCCATTTTACATTGCATAAACTTCCAACAATAACTTCATCATAGCATTTTGTTCTTTTTTACTCAGCATATATACCTTATCTTTGAAAAAGTATCCTGTGGTATCTAATACAGACATTAAATTACACCTTAGGAAATATTACTCCAGGATACTTAATTTATAAAATACAGTATATCAATTATTAAAAACTAAAATACTGATGATGAAAAAGTGAACACTGAGTCTGATGACCTAAAAAGTAAATAATCTTTGATTCATTCTGAAGAAAGAATTCTTCCCATAAATATATAAAATTATTTCTTTCTTACATCTCATCTCACCTCTACTTTCCATGATTCAACTGTAGATAATGATATAGCCAACCTTTAACTGGGCAACAAGACACAGAAGTTTCCTGTTGAAATCAACTGGCCTTCCTGCATCTATTCTCTGGAAGGTAAATCTCACTGAAGAGTATATTTTGAAAACGTGCTCTTTGCACAGAGCACACATCAGTAATAAAACCATAAGACATAGGAGCAGAATTAGGGCATTTGGCCCATTGAGTCTGCTCCACCATTCCTTCATGGCTAATTTATTATTCCTCTCAACCCCATTCTCCCTTCTTTTCCTACAACTGTTGCACATGTTAATCAAGAATCATTCAGCCTCCGCTTTATAGAAAAGGGCATTGCTTCTACAGCTATCTAACTAAAGAAATTCCTTCTCATCTTTGTTATTACTGGACATCCTTGCATTCTGAGGCTGTGCCCTCTAGTCCTAGACTCCCTACTATAGGAAACATCCTCTCCACGTCCACTCTATCTAGGCCTTTCATTATTCGATGGGTTTCAATCAGATCACCCTCATTCTTCTAAACTCCAACAAGTACAGGCACAGAGCCATCAAACATTCCTCATCAGTTAATCTTTTCGGTCCTGGCATCATTCCTGTGAACCTACTCTGGACTCTCTCCAATGCCAGCACATCCTTTCTTAGATAAAGGGCCCAAAACTGCTCACAATACAGAAGTGCAGTCTGACCAATGCATTATAAAGCCTCAGCATTGCATCCTTGCTCTTATATTCTAGTCCTCTTGAATGCTAACATTGCATTTGATTTCCTTACCACAAACACCGCAAATTAACCTTTGGTAAATCCTGCACGAGGATTCCCAAGTCTCCTTGGACCTTGGACCCCTGATTTCTGAACATTCTCCTCACTTAGAAAATAGTCTACACCTTTATCCCTTCTACCTTGCACTTCCTTACCCTGTATTCCATCTGCCACTTCTTTGCCCATTCTTCTAATCTATTGATATGCTTATGCAGTCCCGCTGCTTCCTCAACACTACCTGCTCCTTCACCTATCTTTGTATCATCCACAAACTTGGCCACGAAGCCATCAATTCTATCATCAAAATCATTGATATGTGATGTGACAAACAGCGGCACCAGCAGCGACCCATAGGTACCAGCAGCCAACCAGAAAAGGTCTTCTTTATTGCCACTCTTTGCTTCTTGCCAGTCAGACAATCTCCTATCGATGCTAGTATCATTCCTCCAATACCATTGGCTCTTATCTTGTTTAGCAGCTTCATATGCAACTTCCACAGCATTTAAGTAACCCATACTTTAATGGCAGATTATATAAAAAAAACACACCCTGAGACATTTTTCTACTGTCTAAACCATGCTTTTTGTCTTCAATTGCTAGAATGTTTGTCATGCAATTGACTCCATATAGCTGAAGGATGTACACTTGTTTATTTGGACTTGTGATTTGTTTATTTTACAAAGTGTATCCAATGAAATATTCAGATCTGCTCTCTGTTTATTTTTTCCCAATTTTGTGGAAATGAGTCATATTTAAAGAAATCTTTGTCCAAAGTATTCCCAATAAATAAAACTCAACTTTAAAAAATGTGGCTACCTGATCTACTAATTCCAAATAAACATTAATTTAAAAGTTAACTGCATGCAGATTTTGTTCTGCTGAGATGCACATTAATTTCTTACATGTATTTCATCAATTGCAACCCAAAGAGCTGAATCTTTCACAAGCCAGTTATAAATGTGAAAAATATATTAATTAGAATGAGACACAATGATACCGCCATGTCCAAAGAAATTGTGTTTGGGAAGGGAAGAAGATCAGCTGTTGCTCAAAAAAACATATTCTAAGTACAAGTAGCTTTTAGAACAATGACAATTAGCTCAATGTAAAAGCAGCCATTTTTTTGAACAAGAAAACATAACCAATCAAAATGGTTTTTGACCAGATTTTCACATATTTATCAGATATCAGCAATCATTGTACATATGCAAGATGTTCTAGATGATTCAGAGATTATTCACAACAGCCCACAACATGGAGCATTAGCAGGCAATATTAGTGTATAATAAAATGCAGCTTATCTTTTAAATAGGGCTTCCAATGTAAAGACAAATTGCAGCTGCTTTTATATTCCATTCAGCCAAGTATTTTGATGCAAGCAAATACTTAAGCAGAAGAAAGCAAAGTTCAGTTTCTATGAATAAGTAACACTGGCATCATGAACTTGTCTGATAACCATGATTAAATAGTTGATAGTAACTTCTGGAAATAGCATGAGTCTTTGAAGCTCCACAATATCTAAAAGGCTGGGAAATTACTTTGAGCTTTATTTTTATTTGATGACAAGATGTGGGCATCATTGGCTAATCCAATATTTATTGCCTGTCTCTAAGTGCCTGGAAACCGAGTATGTTAATGATCTACTTTAGGGGGCAGTTAGGGATCGTCACTGCTGTAGCATATGGACCAGACCAGTTTGGGACAGCAAATTTCTTTCCCTGAAGGACTGGACAGATATTTACAACAGATTGCTAATTTCATTGTTACTCTTATAGATACTAACTTCTCAATTCCAAATTTATTCAAAAGCACAAGTTCACCACTGACTTTATCATACATCTGAAGGTCACTGGATGATAGTTGGTAAGCTTTGAAATTTGACCTGTGCTGGTCTGGTGTCAGTAAAAACGCAGCAAAAATGTTCTGCATTTCTAATAAGCTAATATCAATAAATTGTAAACCCCACCACTTACCTCAAGCCAAATATTGCAGATAAGATCTCTATTGATCAACAAAATAATTTACCATCTGAAGTACAGCTTGCTATGCTCTAAAGTAATCTCACACCACATGCTGTGGCTGCTCTGGGCAAAGGAAATTTTCTCATTATAAGGATTTTTCTTTAAGTGCTCTAACTAGTTGCAATTGGCTGCTTTTGAGGTTCATGAGTATTGCCAAGGAGAGGGATAGATCTTTCAACTGAAAATAATGTAAATTGAAAATATAGCTTGATTACAAATTGATGAAAGGAATTTATTGACTGAATTTAAACTAATGTTTACTAAAAACACAAATTTATGGCAGAATTTATGGGACAATCCCCACAGGGCTATCCGTGGCCCCTAGCCCTGCTGGCTGGTTTTGTGTATAAAGGATCTAAAAGCTTTATGCCCTGTGTAATGATTTAATTACTGTTAACATAGCCAGAAATAAAAACACAGCAGGGAGATGACAAACCTAAATACTGAACATGGAAGCATGAGGATAGATTAACAACCAGTGAACTATTAGATAGTCCTTAGATGATGTACATAAGGCCTGCATCAAAGACTAAATATCAACTATTGGTCTGTAAATTCTGGAGACTGGATTGTAGTGAGTGTAGAGACCACCTAAAGGAAATGGTACCGTTGCTCAAGTTGAATGCACTGGAGGCAAGATGATTTTGTTTTTTTGAATAGTGTGTTGAACTGTTGATTAATGAATTTTGATATAATTTTTGGAAAATTTCAATAGTTTCAAATACTTTTTGCATGACATGAAATCTGCTCGAATGATTTATTACTAATTTTTGAAAACCTTAAAATGTTGTTATTGATTGAATTCCATCAGACTTTTTATAAAGACATAAATCCATAGTTTTGTCTATCCAAATTTAATACTGTACTTGCACACCAAAAATGAATTTTTGTTATCATTATTGCATTATATTTTACAATTCCTTCAAAAAATTTCACAGGAGTGGATTGAAAAACTACCACTGAATCTATCAAATACTTTACACGTATAAGTGTAGCTAATGCTGCTCTTCCGCTGAAGTTACATCTGTGTATTGAGGGAACCCTGAAGGGATTTGGATATCCACTGGTGACATTAAAAGGAGTCCTTAACTTTTTTTCATATTTATTGTTAATAGGAAAGAAATTATTTTCAAAAAAAATCTCAAATTTTTTGGCAACCAAGCAGATGAGATCACAGGTCAGGTATGATATGGATCAGATTCAGAGCTCCCCCTGCTGTGCCTTATTATCATGTCATATCTCATAGCTTTACTACCAATGGAATTTACCCACTTGCCTGTCAACCTGGTTTAACAGAAACTACAGGTTAAATCTGTGGACATATAGATCCCTCATTTCGCCCTTGCTGATGAAAATGCTTGTGTTCAGCATTACATACAAGGTCCATTTCAAAGGTTCAAAGGTTCATTTATTATAAAAGTGTACAATTCTGAAATTTCCTCTTTTCCAGATAGCCACGAAACCAAAAAAGAAAAGAACAGCAGCAGGAACACCCCAAATCCCCGCACCAAAAGAGGTCTTTCCACATTTTCTCCTGGTAGTCTGTCTTACATTTATCTCATTTGGAAGAGTTTTCAAAGCAGGTTCTGTAAATTTTAAACCCTCATCAATTTTTCTTCAAGATATTCTTTTTAGGTACCAGATCCTGCAATAATTTTGATTTGCAACCATGTTTTCTCTGAGGTATATCATTAAATAAGCATCATCATATTATGCTTGAAAGTGAATCAAGTCCCCTTATAAGTTTTGTCCTCCTAGTTTACCTCATTTCTTCCTCAGTCCAGTCCCACATACTCACTGCAGCTGTGATATATAAAAGTTTATTGCTTATTAAAGGTTTTGCAATATCTGGCCAGTTCTCCAGCAAAACATTCGATGCAACCAAGATTTATATTAGTGAGCAAGCTGATTATTTGCTGTTGTCTGAGTTGTTAGTTATGGAGAGATAAACACTAATTGGGTATAGGTACCATCCAAGTAGATGGAATATGGGGAAGTAATACCAGCATATATCGTCCTGTGAAAATATGGGACCAAACAGCTGAATATTCATCAGCTAGGTTAATGTTAGAACAATTTATCAGAATTATTACTGTAACTCTCCTGGTTGAGGATTTGATCCACAGAGGAATGCTACTTTTAGATATGTCGGATTCTATGATTTTTGGCAGCACTTTGTCTGTCACTTCCCTCCATTTTTAACACTATTTTGAGACAACATTGGGCATAGGTTTTGATAATGCAACCATTTGACAGATGAGCTTTCTGGAGGAGAAACATCAAGAAAAAATATTTCTGAAACAGTGCTGTAATCCGTGTATTACAATGTGTTATATAGACAAGTTCATTTCAATGATCAGATAACCATACACCATTCAGTATCATTGTGTTGCAGTTCTAAAATTGGCTGAAGCAAATTTATTGCTTGGGAGTTATTGGGTCAGCCCACTGGTGGGAAATAAATCACATCCCAGGGCTCTTGGTAATTTATTTCTCTTTTATTCCAGTTTCATATTAAGGAACATCCTATGCTAAGATATTTTTAAGAGACTGAAGTACAGGTAGATCCAAAGGTTAAGACCTCTGTATGGAACCAATTTTATTGCTTTGGTTTCCTTCCAGGAATTAATCTCTGTGGATTTGGAGATTTTGCTGGAACATGCATTTTCCCTAAATAGCATGGGGGAGAGACATCAAGGTCTAGATTTTATTTCACTTTGGCTACGTTCCTTGACTCAGTATCACTTAATTTTATCTTTGTTGTTATAGAATGATTAATTATTCCACAGTGCTGAAGTAATACTTATAGTATCTAACAAAACAAAAGTAGATGTCATACAAGCAAAATTGTGAATGCTTAATTTAAT
The DNA here is from genome assembly GCF_030028105.1 of Mobula birostris. Taxonomy (NCBI): domain Eukaryota; kingdom Metazoa; phylum Chordata; class Chondrichthyes; order Myliobatiformes; family Myliobatidae; genus Mobula; species Mobula birostris. The sequence goes on along the minus strand of NC_092371.1, from coordinate 206,269,542 downwards.
GTCAAATATGTAATTCTAAAATCTCAAAGCTTAGGTAAAATAACAGAGATTTGCATGAAGTATGTGTGACACCAGGACTTCAATGTTTTGAAGACTGCTTGATACTTGTCTTTAAAAATCATTGCCTTCAATCTTTTTTATCCACGACCCATTGGGATTGATGAAAAGACAAACAGAAATGGCAATTTTGAAAACTGCAGGTATTACACTTATTCACATAAAATCCACAATGTTTAGTTCCTAGCAGTCTGAATAGAATGAAGAGGTACAATCATTTTAACAACTGCTGTTTTTCTTCACAATCAAGAAGGTATATTCCTTGTCACTTATATCTTTCAGTTTATTAAACGTTCCTGCAGTCCTTTAAATTAAAATGTCTAATTACCAAAAATGGAAAAGTGTTAATTCTTCTGTACTATTAACACCTGAGCATACCAAACTTTGTCAGTTGAATTAAATTACCTACACTATCAGATGCAATTAATACATTATTTTTAATGTAGGCAATGCAACTGAATGAGAAGATCTTAAAAACATGCATGTTTTAAGTAGATCAGTAAAATTAAGGCGAGAAAGTTCACTCAAATATTTAAATATAGGTTCAGCATCATAGTTTAGTGATAGTAACAAATAAAATGTTGTAAGAAATATTATGGAAAACTCTAAGGAATGCAAGTTACCCTAAATATTTTGATGAATTTACTAGTTAATATTGTTTTTTACAGTTGCCTCTGAAAGCCAGAACACTTTTACACCTCAAGATATAGTGGAGCTTTTTTTTCATTTCTAACCCATCAGCCAGGTACATTCAGATCTACCGTGTGTCTAGAAGTGGATAATATCAATGGCTGTTCCTCATGCATGAGTTTTGCGCCAGTGAACTCCTTTCCACACACACAATGAGTCTTTTTTAATATGCCACTTCAAATGACTTGTTCATACAATGCTTTCAGAACAAAATAAAACAGAAGTTGGCCATTTGTATCTTCAAAGCCGTGTTGCCATTCAAAAAGATCATGGGCCATCTTTGACCATGATGTTACTTCCTGTGTTAACCCTTCCTCCATATCTAAAAATCTATCAATTTAATTCAGATCCTATTTGCTTAGATTTCATGTATTTTTTTCATTTCCAAACACAATTTACAATATCTATAGTAAAAGTTTATTACATTTCTGAACTTGTGGTTTTGAGCTGCAGAATTCTGAAAAGCCGGTGACAGTACAAAATTGATTGCTCAAAACCACTAACAGCCAAACAGGATTGAAGTACTGATAAGGAGAATGAAGACGCCTCTTGATTGGAAACTTGGCAGAGGCAGCTTGTCAGAGTTGTAATTGTGCGAAGTTGGTTATATAAACCATGTTCAATGGATAAGAGAGAATCTCCCAGATCAGCTGTAAAATGATGACTATCCATCTTCTTTCAAAATGTTTTTAAGTGTCATCAGCCTTGTAAACTGAATCCTGAAGAAATCCAGGACTGTGATCCCTGAGACCTCTAAAACAAACCCAATTTTCTCTGATCTGCTTTAGGAAGTAACTGCTTACTTACCTCATAATTAGCACCCTTTCAATTATAAAAAGAAACAAACAGCCTTGCATTGATTAATCTCCAGTTTCATTATTCACATGAATATTTCTTTTCTGAAGTAAATGGTGTTTAAGCTCTCAATAGAGTTATTCATGATAGTTAATATTGAACTTGTGGAGATGCTGCACAGAGACACAGAAACATAGAAAACCTACAGCACGAAACAGGCCCTTCGGCTCAAAAAGCTGTGCCGAACATGTACTTACTTTAATAATTACCTAGAGTTACCATAGCCCTCTATTTTTCTAATCTCCATGTACCTACCAGGAGTCTCTTAAAAGATCCTATCATATCTGCCTCCATCACTGTTGTCAGCAGCCCATTCCACGCACTCACCACTCTCTGTGTGAAAGATTTACCCCTGACATCTCCTCTGCACCTACTTCCAAGCACCTCTCATGTCAGCCGTTTCAGCCATGGGAAAAAGCCTCTGACTATCCACACGATCAGTGACTCTCATCATCTTATACAGCTCTATCAGGTCATTGCTATATGGTTATCAGGTCACCTCTCATCTCCTGCCGCTCCAAGGAGAATAAGCCGAGTTCACTCAACCTATTCTCATAAGACATGCCCCCCAATCCAGGTAAAATTCCTGCAAATCTCCTCTGCACCCATGCTATAGTTTCCACATCCTTCCTCTAGTAAAGTGACCAGAACTGAGCGCAGTACACCAAGTGGGGTCTGACAAGGGTCCTATATAGCTGTAACATTACCTCTTGGCCCTTGAACTCAGTCCCACGGTTGATGAAGGCCGACGTAGCGTATGCCTTCTTAACCACAGAGTCAACCTCCATAGTAGCTTTGAGTGTTCTATGGACTCGGACCCTAAGATTCCTCTGATCTTCCACACTGCCAAGAGCCTTACCATTAATACTATATTCTGCCATCATTTTTGGCCTACCAAAATGAACCACCTCACACTTATCTGGGTTGAACTCTGACCTACATTTGACAAAGCCATGCTGACTATTCCTAATCATATTATGCCTGTCCAAATGTTCATAAATCCTGCCTCTCAATATCTTTTCCATCAACTTAACAACCACAGAAGTAAGACTCACTGGTCTATAATTTCCTGGGCTATGTCTACTCCCTTTCTTGAATAAGGGAACAACATCTGCAACCCTCCAGTCCTCTGGAACCTCTTCTGTCCCCACTGATGATGAAAAGATCATTGCAGAGGCTCAGCATTCTCCTCCCTCTCCTCCCACAGTACCCTGGCGTACATCTCATCCAGTCCCGAGACTTATCCAACTTAATGCTTTCCAGAAGCTCCAGCACACACTCTTTCTTAATGTATCAAGCTTCTCAATCCACTGTAAGTCAGCCCTACAATCGCCAAGATCCTTTTCCATAGTTACTACTGAAGCAAAGTTTTAATTAAGTGCCTCTGCTATTTCCTTCGGTTCCATACACACCTTTCCACTGTCACACTTGATCAGTCTTATTCTCTCACGTCTTATCCTCTTGCTCTTCACATACTTGTAGAATGCCTTGGGGTTTTCCTTAATCCTGCTCATCTTCTCATGGCCCCTTCTGGCTCTCCTAATTTCATTTTTAATCTCCTTCCAGCTAGCCTTATAATCTTCTAGATCTCTATAATTAGCTAGTTTTTCGAATCTTTCGTAAGCTTTTCTTTTCTTCTTGACTAGATTCTCACCAGTCTTTGGACACCACGGTTCTTGTACCCTACCATCCTTTCCCTGTTTCATTGGAACGTAGCTCTGCAGAATGCTACGTGAATATACCCTGAACATTTGCCACATTTCTGATGTGCATTTCCCTGAGAACATCTGTTCCCAATTTATGCCTCCAAGTTACTGTCTGATAGCCTCATATTTCCCTAATTAAATGCATTTAATTACTCTAATTAAACGCTTTCCTAGCTTGTCTGTTTCTATCCCTCTCCAGTGCGATGGTAAAGGAGATAGAATTGTGATCACTATCTCCAAAATGTTCTCCCACTGACAGACCTGACACCTGACCAGGTTCATTTTCCAATACCAGATCAAGTACAGCCTCTCCTCTTGTAGGCTTATCTACATATTGTGTCAGCAAACCTTCCTGAACACACCTAACAAACTCCACCCCATTTAAACCCCTCGCTCTAGGGAGATGCCAATCAATATTTGGGAAATTAACATCTGCCACCACGACAACCCTGTTATTATTACACCTTTCCAGAATCTGTCTCCCTATCTGCTCCTCAATGTCCCTGTTACTATTGGGTGGTCTGTAAAAAACACCCAGTAGAGTTATTGACCCCTTCCTGTTCCTAACTTCCACCCACAGAGACTCAGTAGACAATTCCTCCATGACTTCCCCCTTTTCTGCAGCCGTGACCCTATCTCTGATCAGCAGTGCCACGCCCCCACCTCTTTTGCCTCCCTCCCTGTCCTTTTTGAAACATCTAAAGCCTGGCACTCTAAGTATCCATTCCTACCCCTGAGCCATTCAAGTCTCTGTTATGGCCACAATATCATAGCTTCAATTACTGATCCACGCTCTAAGCTCATCTGCTTTGTTCATGATGCTTCTTGCATTAAAATAGACACATCTCAAACCACCAGTCTGAGCACATCCCTGCTCTATCACCTGCCTATCCTCCCTATCGCACTGTCTCTAAGCTTTCTCTATTTGTGAGCCAACAGCCCCTTTGTCTCTGTCTCTTCAGTTTGGTTCCCACCCACCAGCAATTCTAGTTTAAACTCTCCCCAATTACCTTTGCAAACCTCCCTGTCAGTATATTGGTCCCCCTTGGATTCAAGTGCAACCTGTCCTTTTTGTACAGGTCACACCTGCCCCAAAAGAGGTCTCAATGAGCCAGAAATCTGAATCCCTGCCTCCTGCTCCAATCCCTCAGCCACACATTTATCCTCCACCTCATTCTATTCCTAACTCACTGTCACATGGCATAGGCAATAATCCTGAGATTACTACCTTTGAGGTCCTGCTTCTCAACTTCCCTCCTAACTCCCTGTAGTCTGTTTTCAGGACCTCCTCCCTTTTCCTACCTATGTTGTTGGTACCAACATGTACCATGACCTCTGGCTGTTCACCTTCCCACTTCAGGATATTGTGGATGCGAACAGAAACATCCCGGACCCTGGCACCTGGAAGGCAAATTACCATCCGTGTTTCTTTGCTGCTTCCACAGAATTGCCTGTCTGACCCCCTAACTATTACTGCTGCCTTCTTCCTTTCCCTACCTTTCTGAGCCACAGGGCCAGACTCTGTGCCAGAAGAACGGCCACTGTTGTTTCCCTCAGGTAGGCCATCAGATTAAAGAGTCTGCACTTGCTGTCTCTTTGCTATCTCTCTCATTTATTTTTTATCTTAAATGTTATAAACATAGGAATGTATCGCAATTTTAAATTTGTTTCAAGGTGTCTCCAGAATATATTTAACCTGCTCATTTATTTTCCACCCCTAATTTTATTCACTTTGTTTGTGCCTCACTGATAGGTATGTCAGTTAACTCAACTTTGTGTGACTTGTCCACGACTTCCATTAGAAATGGTGGTTCCATCATTCATTTTGGAAAATTAATGTGCTAATTTCAGTGGATGTCAATTTTCAGGAATAACTTGGAGATCAGCTTTGATAAAAGAATCAAAAATATTGTTGGTATGGTTCCAAGAAAAATTACTGAGGATTAATTCGCATTATTGTTGTTTATCAGAGTTAACTTGCATTAAAAGAATAGTATACAAGTACTGTTTGACTTAGATGCATATAGTGATAGGTAAGTAGCCATCCAATAGAAATGACTGAGTAATACCTCTGTCAATTGAGATTGACTTTTTTTAAAGTTCACATTTATTTGTCATACATCAAAACATTGAAGCATGCAATGAAATGCATTGTTTTTCCTTCAATGGCCAACACAGTCTGAGGATTGTGCTGGTCATCCTGCAAGTGTTGCTACACATCCGCCACCCACCAACGTAGCATGCCCACAACTCACTAACCCTAATCATGTGTCTTTGGAATGTAGAAGTAACCCCAGCACCCAGAGGAAACCATGTGTTCACAGGGGGAACATAAAAACTCCTTATAGACAGCGGCAGGAATCAAACCCCTATCAGGGGATCACTGGCACTGTAATGCAATAGTTTTAACCACTATGCTGCCAAGATGCATTCGTCATTCTGGCTGACAGCTTACCCCTTCTCTTCTCTTCACCTGCCTCTCACCTCCCCTCCAATTCCCCCACTGCTTCGCTTTCTACCATGGTCCAGTGAATGGCCTATTAAATTCCTTCATCTTCAGCCCTTCCACCTATCAGCTCCCAGCTTCTTACTTCATTCCTCCCCCCCCAATTCAGTCTCCCACCCAACCTTCTTATTTTGGCTTCTGCCCCTTTCCTTTGCAGTTCTGGTGAAAAGTCTCGGTCAAAAATTTCAACTATTTATTGACCTTCAGAGATGCTGCCTGACTTGTTGAGGTCCTCCAAAATGTTGTGTGAGATACTGTAGTTTGTTTAATTCAGTTACTTTGTAAATTGACTCTATTTGAAATACAATAGACTTTATTGTTGATCAAACATACAGATAAGTTGAAGGCATGCAGTCTTTTTTCCCTCAGGTCAGGTGAGAATGGAACTAGATACAGTAAGTTTAAGGTGAAAGATGAAATATTTAAGGGGAATCTGAGGAGGATGTTCTCCATTGCCAGCAGAAGTTGCGGGTGTGAATTCAATTGTAATATTTAAGGAAAGTTTGGATAGATATAAGGATGGGGGAGATTTGGAAGGATATGGTCTGGATACAAGTAAACGGCACTAGGCAAAAAACCAGGTTGGCCTGAACTTGATGGTCCAAAGAGCTTGTTCCTGTGCTGTGGAGCTGTATGACTATGACTATGACATCACTTTCATTTCTTTGGTTGTCACAATGTTCCGAATAAGTTGTCTGCTTCTTTCCTTGCCTACTTTCATACCAATCATTCAGTAACTATGTTAGTGAATGGACTTTGGTCTCTGAACATGGGCCCTGATCGTAGTTAATGTCAGTCATATCCCAAACTAATCACTCATATTTAGAAATACATGCAGGTTCAGGTCACGCTGTTGGATTGTGGTTCACTTGATCAGTATCAGAATCAACAAATGGGGACAAAGACAAAATACACTGAGAAGTTTGGATTTTTTGCGCTGGAATTCGGAAGGTTAAAGGTGACGCGTAAATTTAATGGAGTTATTTTACAATTATTAATGAATATGTTTAGTAAGTAGAAATTGATTGTTTCCATTGCTTCACAACATGCTAACAATAAGGCACCAATGTATGATAATCACGGAAACAATTAGAGGTTAAAATAATTGCTTTACAGAAAATCCATTTGGAATGTGTAATTCCTTGCTGGAAATCAATTAATTTGATCACATTTTCCTGTTCAGGCTTCATAGCTTTTCTTTTGAACTATTATAGATATCACAATTTTTAAAAATATGCATTTGCATTGCAACCACATATAGGAACAAATTAGGCACATGAAAATATATTGGCTGTAGATGTTATATACCTTTTGGGTTCACAACCTACAGTCCGCCACTGATGGGAGAGGCTTAGAAGAGGGCCTGTTGAGAGATATCCATTTGCAAGAGGCCTTTTGGCACATGTTACCAGTGAAAAAGAAACTGTCGTGCGCTTACCCAAGCAATGGAAAAATCTGCCATTGACACTGACATTGCCTGACAATCAAGTTCTTGTCCAGACAGCACCTGTCCTTTGGCTTATTGTCTCAGGCTGACATTTAATTCGCAAATGAATACATGGGATGGGGATGTCATTATATGACTAATTTCCCTTGAGAAGGTGCTGGTGAACTGTCTTCTTGAACCCTGCGGCCCTTTTAGTGAAGGCATTCCCGCAGTGACGTTGGGTAGGGAGTTCCATGATGTGGATCTGGTAGCGATGAAGGAGAGAAGTGATATCCTTTTAGTGAGTGTCCTGGTAGGCAACAGGATGTTGATGGTGTTCCCATGCACCTGTTGCCCTTGTCATTATTTTTAACAGAAAAGTTCAAAGTTCAAATTAAATTTATTATTTTAGTATATATATGTCACCATATACTAGAGGATCTGTCCTGGACCCAGCACATATGTGAAATTGCAAAGAAGGCATGGCAGCACCTCTACTTCCTTAGAAATCTGTGGAGGTTCGACATGACAGCTAAAACTTTGATTAACTTCTATAGCTGTTTAGTAGAGAGTGTATTGACTGGCTGCCTCATGACCTGGTTTGGAAAAACCAACGCTTTTGAACAGAAAATCTTACAAAAGGTAGTGGATTTGGCCCAATATATCACAGGTAAAGCCCTACCAGCCATTGAGTACATCCATATGAAATAGTGGGTAGTAAAGCAGCAACCATCATCAGAGATCCACACCACATAGGCCATGATCTTTTCTCACTGCTGAGAAAATACAAGAGCCTCAGGACACGAACCACCGGGTTCAAGAATAGTTACTACCATCAGGCTCTTGAACAAAGGGGATAACTACACTAACTTGTCCATACATTGAGATGTTCCCACAACCAATTATCTCACTTTAAGGTTCCTTTATCTTGTTATCTCATATTCTTGTTATTGCAATTTATTTATATTTTAATTTGCACAATTTGTTGTCTCCTGTGCTCAAGTTGATCTTCTATTGATCCTGTTATAGTTACTATTCTATAGATTAGCTCAGTATGCCTGCAGGAAAATGAACCTCAGGGTTGTATATGGTGATGTGTATGTATTTTGATGATAAAATTTGTTTTGAATTTTGAACTTTGAATACAACCCTGAGATTCATTTTCTTGCAGGAATTCACAGTAGAACAAAGAACTACAATAGAATCAATGAAAGCTACACATACACAAAGACTGACAAGCAACCAATGTGTAAAATAAGACAATCTGTATAAATACAAAAAAAAACTAAGTTAATAATACTGAGAACATGAGCTGTAGAGACTTTGAAAGTGTGTCCATATGTTGTGGAGTCAGTTCAAAGCTGAGGTGAGTGAAGTTATCTGTGCTGGGTCAGGAACCTGATAGTTGAGGGTAACACCTGTTCCTGAACCTGGTGGTGTGGGACCTAGGGCTCCTATACCTCCTTCCCGATGACAGCAGTGAGAAGAGAGAATGGCCTGGATATTGAAGGTCCTTGCTAGATGCTGCTTTTTTGTAGCAGTGTTACTTATAGATGTGCTCAATGGTGGAAAGGACTTTTCCTGTGATGGACTCTGCTATATCCACTACTTTTTGAAGATTTTTCCGTTCTTGAGCATTGGTGTTTTCATACCAGCTTGCAATGCAACCAGCCAATATACATGCTGCTGTGTATCTATAAAGGTGCCAAACTTTTAGATGACATGCCAAATCTGCGCAAACTTCTTCGAAAGTAGAGGTGCAGTCATGCGTTGTTTGTAATGGCACTGACATGCGGGTCCCAGGATGGAGCCTCTGATATTATAACACCAGGGAATTTAAAGTTACTGGTCCTCTCCTCCTCCAATCCCTTAATGAGGACGGGCTCGTTGACATCCAGTTTGTTTCTTCTGTAGTCAATAACTAGCTTGTTGGTAGGAAAATCGGAGTGGATCCAAATAACTCCTCAGGCAGGAGAAGATGTTCTTCATGACCAACCTCTCAAAGCACTTAATCATAGCGGATGTAAATCTACTGGATGATAGTCATTGACACGAGTTACTGCATTCTTGGTGAGTACCTGTATGACTGAAACCTACTGGAAGCAGGTGAGTACCTCAGAATGCTAAGGAGAGAGGTTAAAGATGTGAGGAAACCCTCCAGCCAGTTGATTAGCACAGGTCTTCAGCACTCTGCCAGGTACCCCATCTGGGCCATTAGCTTTCCATGGGTTCCCCCTCCTGAAGGATGCTCTCACATCAGCCTTAGGAAATGAAATCACAGTTTCATCGGGTGTTGTAGGAGTGTGTGAAGGTGCTTCCATGTTCTGTTGATCAAAGCAACCATAAAAGGCAATGAGCTCATCTGGGAGCGAAACCTTGTTGTGACATATGGTGCTTGGTTTTGTGTTGCAGGAGATGGCAGCATTCAAGCCCTGCAACTACTGTTGTGGATCCTTCTGTTATTCTAGTTAGAACACGAGAACATAAGAAATAGGAGCAGGAGTAGGCCATCCGGCCCATCGAGACTGCCCTGCCATTCAATAAGGTCATGGCTGATTGGTCCGTAAACTCAGCTCCATCTACCTGCCTTTTCCCCATAACCCTTAATTCCCCTACTATGTAAAAACCTATCTAACTGTATCTTAAATATATTTACTGAAGGAGCCTCAACTGCTTCCCTGGGCAGAGAATCCGCAGATTCACCACTCTCTGGGAAAAACAGTTTCTCCTCATCTCCATCCTAAATCTTCTCCCCTGAATCTTCAGGCAATGTCCCTAGTTCTAGTCTCACCTACCAATGGATACAACTTTCCTACTTCTATCTTATCTATCCCTTTCAAAATTTTGTATGTTTCTATAAGATCCCCTCTCATTCTTCTGAATTCCAGAGAGTATAGTTCCAGGCGACTCAATCTCTCCTCATGGATTAACCCCTTCATCTCTGGAATCAACCAGGTGAACCTCCTCTGCACTGCCTCCAAAGCCAGTAAAGCCAGTTGGTTGAGAATTGCCACTTCGCATGTAAGATGCTTTTCCAGAGCTCATATCTGACCTCTTACACTTTCCTGGTCACCAATCTAGTCACCACCAATCTAGTCCTCAGGAGACTGTGGACCTTCTGGTTGCCTTATCTTCTGGAGCCTTGTACTTTAGTCTCTGCCTATATGCGGGTAGATAGAGGACAGCCAGATAATTAGATTTCCTGTAACACATTCTAGGGATGGAACCTGGGTCTAGGGATAAAATTACAGACATGAAAATATCCTACAGTGAATTTTAAGAAGCTGCTGACCTGGATATCAAACCAGAAAAAAAAATGACATCAATCATTGAGAATTGTATGATCTAGAAAAGGAATTGAGTGGATGATCAAATGTTAATTTATATTTTTAATCAACTTGACTATTAGTTACTGGTTAAAATTATTCCACCACCTAAAACCTTGGCAGTGTGGAGGATCTGAGAGATCTTGGGGTCTATGTCCATAGGACACTCAAAGCTGCTGTGCAGGTTGACAGTGTTGTTAAGAAGGTGTATGGTTTGTTGGCATTCATCAACCGTGGGATTGAGTTCAAGAGCTGTGGGGTAATGTTACAGCCTTGGTCAGACCCCACTTGGAGTATTGTGTTCAGTTCTGATCACCTCACTATAGAAAAAGTGCAGAGGAGATTTACAAGGATGTTGCCTGGATTGGAGAACATGCCTTATGAGAATAGGTTGAGTGAACTTGGCCTTTTCTCCTTGGAGTGACGGAGGATGAGAAGTGTTTAGGCCAATGAGAGGCATTGACTGTGTGGATAGACAGAGAATTTTTCCCAGGGCTAACACAAGGGACCATAGTTTAAGGTGCTTGGAAGTAGGAACAGAGGGATGTCAGTGGTAAGTTTTCACACAGAGTGGTGAGTGCTTGGAATGCACTGCCGGCAATGGTGGTGGAGGCAGTTACAATAAGATCTTTTAAGAGACTCTTAGGTAAATGGAGCTTATTAAAATAGAGGGTTATCGGTAGGGAAATTCTAGGCAGTTTCTAGAGTAGGTTACATGGTTGGCACAACATTGTCGGCTGAAGAGCCTGTAATGTGCTGTAGATTACAATGTTCTGTGTTCTAAACTGCCTAAGATGGTGATAGAGTGCAATTGATTCCCAGCAAAAGAATTGATAAGTGGGTGAATTATTTTGAAACTATTAGATATTGTGTTTAGTTCTGTCACCTCATTATAGGAAGGTTGTGGAAACTTTAGAGAACTGCTGAAGAGATCTACCAGGCTGATGCCTGGACTTTCTTTTTCCCAGGCCAGAAATGGCTAATAAAGAGGACATAATTTTAAGATGATTGAAGGAAAGTATAGTGGGAGAATTACAGAGGTAGGTTCTTCACAGGGATGGGTGGGTATGTGGAAAACCCTGTCAGGGTTAATGGTGGAGAGTTATACTTTAGTTAGAATTTAAGGAACACTTAGATGGGTACATGGATGATTGAAAAATCAAAGGTTATTTGGAAGGGGAGGGTTAGATTGACCTTAGAGTTAGGTAAAAGATTGCACATCATGGGCTGAAGGGCCTGTACTGTGCTGTAATGTTCAATATTCAATGCGTCTCTGAGTAAAGTGTAATGGTGGGCTAAACAATTTCTTCTCAGTCCATCTCTGAAGAATTGTATGATTAGATAACTGATCTTTTACAGCATTCTTTTCTCTTTTTTTTTCCAAATTCTACTGCTTTAACTTTGGCAGTAAGGCTTAAAATGGTTACTTGTCCCACTTGTACAGTGTTTCTGGTGATCTCCTCCTGGAATTGCGGCAGTAAGGAGAGTCTTAGAAAAGTTCTCTGATATTCCAAAGGTCTTTGTCTTCACGCTGGACAAATGAATATTTGATGATTAACAAATGATTAATAAATCCCTGCCAGTAAACTAAAATAAAAATCCAAAATGATGGATATCATTGCAGTCAATATTAAAGATTAATGACTCCTGCAAACATTCTTCATTTCCTGAAGACTTAGCATTGGAACCTTCTGACAAATATAGGGAAAGTACACTACGATTAAGAGATTAAATGCTCTCATGACTTTCATAAAAAAGCAGCTAATGGATATAATAGTTTACGTGTGCAATTTAAAATGCTCCATCTGATTTCTACCATTCTTTGGCAGGTGTACCAGTATATAGGAGGAAGCCAAGGCCTCAAGCCCATGTTGTTGTCCTCCAGCCAACCATGTAGACTTGCAGATCGATGCGGTGGTGCCAATTGAGATGGAACAGGGGACTCAGGGCAGAATAGTATGACATTGCCAAACATCTGAATGATGTAGTATTGAAAGTATGCAACAAGTTCAGAGAAAGCAGGTCTTTTCTGCTGCTGAAAACATGCACATTCTCTCTTATTCCAAATGTGTGCAGTCCATATTCCCCAAGGACCCTGGGAAACCAGACAGTCCCAAGAATTCCAGTTATGAGTACTGTCTGTGCCTCTCTGCAGATGTGTGCAGGGTAATGGCTGGGAAAGGAAAGCAGAGCATGTTGTATAATCAGGTGCAGTTACCAACTCTACATCACTAGCACAAAAATAGGTTTGTATGCCTGTACGCTCTAATATATTTTTTACACTGACAACATTGTGGCAAAAATTATGCAAGGGAATGTAATGGTTATTATTAGCTGAGATCTTTTTCTCTGGATTGTATACTTCTTTCAAAATGTTTGAATAATTTTACAACCTCGCAGTTGAATTTTTTTTCTTCAGAATTGTTAGCAACCTGGGAAATATATTTTACCTCCAAATTTTCCTTAACCTTTTTTTGTTGAGTTTATAACCTGCTTAAATCGAATGATTGATTACCTTCGTGAAAACAGCACACAGAAAAAACTACCATGATTCACCAAACAGAACACTCAAAGCACTTCACAGTGGTATTATCAAAAGGATATTGGAGCAAATGATGGAACGTTTAACTAGAGAGACTTTGTAAGAAACATTTGAAAAGATGAGATGTTTAGGTACAGGGGTTCCAGAGTTTAGCACTTCGGGAGCTTACAACAGATGTTCCCAACCCTCTTTATGCCTTGATCCCTACCATTAACTGAGGGGTGAGTGGACCCCAGGTTGGGAACCCCTAGCTTACAGTGCCATGATTAAACTTGAAGATGAAGCCTCTCAACCCATTGAATCCATACCAACCAATCTGGACCTAACCATGAATCTCCCTAAAACAAATCTAGACCTAACCATTTTTATTCTCAACCCATTCTCATTAACAATTCCCACTTTCTCCACCCACCACCATCCCTACCCCACATCCCCTGATCACCTACACACTAGTAGGAAATTACAGTGGCCAATTAACCTGCAGACCTACACTTTTTTCAAGGAGTGGCAACAATAACTAATATACCCAGAAAAATCCACATAGTCCTAGGAAAATTTTTCTCTCAAATCACTTCAGTACTCAGGATTGAATCTAGGCCTTTGGAACTATTTGCCAGCAGTACATTTATCTGCAGTATTATGTCACCCAAGTGGCCAGCATGAGAGTTGCTTTGGCAGAAAGACAAAACAGGTCAACAAACCCAGTGGTGAAAAAAGGAGTGAATTCAGGGAGCTGACTTTTAAAAAAACTAGAATTTACACAGCACAGCCTCAGGCCTGACCAAAATTCATAAAATAATAATTTCTGAATATAACAAACATATTCAGTCTGTGGTATTCTGATGGTCAATACCTCAGCTTCAAAATCAAAGATTACACCAATGTTTAAAAAGTTTGGTTAAAGTTCAGACAGATACCAGGGCTGGTGGGTGGTGGGTTGGAGATACATCTCTACCAAAAGAGGTATAAGAGATCCTTCCCTCCACTAACCTGCAGGTCACCCTTGGGCAAGGTGTAACACCTGCTTAGCCCCATGATCAGCGTCATGTGAAGCCTTGGGAGCAGGTGGTGGATGGTCGTATGAGCAGCTGGTGCATATCACAAGTCTTGGTTATGCAACTACTGATGCCAGCCAGACAATCTCTGAAGAGTGCTGATGATGGCTGATGTCACCCTTGTTGTAAAGACACTGCCCAGAAGAAGGCAGAAGGCAATGGAAAAAGAAACTTCTGATGAAAAATTGTCAAGAACAATGATGGTCAAGACCATGATCACCCACGTCATACGACATGGCACATAATGAATTAATGAACCAGGGAAAGAGATGGATTCATTAAATGGAGAGTGTGGCAAGATTAAAAATGATGGTTTCTTCTTCCAATTCGTTAGCTGGAGGAAGTTTCCACTTAACCAGTGCTGGTAGTCTGACAGGCAGGCTGGGATTTCAGTGAGAAATAAAGAAAGAGCTGGATATAATTACTGAACCAGGGTGCAGATTAGAAACAGGAGCCTATCGAGTACAGGGTTTTAGGGGACATTAGAGGCAAAATGTGAATGAATGGAAGATGAAGCAATTCCAATCATTCCTTTGACTTAACTAGATAAATAAGAATGGAACTGGGAGAATCCAAACCTTAAAAGATTTCAGTGAATTAAATGCATCTTTGCTCCTGTAGTTTAAAAAAGAAGCTGATACAAGCATCCAAACAATGGGCGTGGGAAAGGCCAACATGAATTTTGGAAACTGCTCAGTATCAAAGACCATTTATAGAGATAAAGGAATCTGGTGCTGGAGTGCTGATTGGAAGAACAGTTGAATCCAGATTTAATTTGGTAGATAGGAGTGATGATGACAGATCAGATGAAAAGGGAGAAATACCCAAAGAGAAAGTAGTGTGAACAATGCAAATTAATATCATGGAACAGGAATTTGGTTGGTCAATAATTTAGTAGAAATAAGAGGACAAGAGACAGATTTCATGGATTAGTGAAACTCAGAGAGTATATAAGAGAAACAGCAAGAAACAAACAAGCTTTTAGGTTTGGACTGGTGGGAACCAAGGTGTTAGATCCAGCTACCAGAGAAGAAAAAACAAAAATGCATAATGATGAACAAATGTCAGTTTAGTACAAACAGTACTTTGGGTTGCTGCAACACAAAAGGCATAGGAGAAACACGGCGGATAGACAGCATCTATGCAGGGCAAATAATCGTTGATGTTTCAAGTAGAGTCCCTTCATCTGTACTGGATAAAACGGGGAAGATAGCCAGTATGAAAAGATGAAGGGAGGGAGTAGAGATAGAGCTGGCAGGTGGCAGGTGGATCCAGATTTCTGAACAGACAATAATCACTACTTCACTATTTTTGCTCTTTTTCCCTAGTTATTTAATTTAATTAAACATAATATTTTACATATGTATATAATAAATACTATAAATTACAATAAGAAATATTTAAATATATGTATTGCACTGTACTGCTGCTGCAAAATAACAAATTCCACAACAGATATCAATGATATTAATCTGAATCTGATTCTGATTCAGAATAAAGGGGGAGGGGAGGAGGAGAACTGGTAGGAGGAGTGTGTGGGTGATGGGCATATGAAAAGGGAGAGAGTAGAGGAGGGAAAAGAAATAGGGTGGTTCAGGCCAGTTGGATCATGAGAAGAGAAAACAAAAGAAGAAAAAAAAGAAAACCAGGGAAAAGGGACAAAATGGGGCAGTTTGAGAGATTAGTGTTTTTGCTGCCAGATTAAAGACCTCCCAGGCAGAATCCTGTTCCTGTAATTTTCATCTGTCTGTGAACTGGCAATGGAAGAGGCTGCAGGGAGACACATTGGCAGGGAAACGTGAAGTTAAATTGAAATGGTTGGCCACCAAGATATCAGACAGAGCAGTCCCCCAATCTGTGTCCAGTCTCATTGATGCAGATGAAGCTGTGTGGGGAGCAATAAATAACACCATTTTTGTTGTTGCATATGTAATTAAGCAGGCCAGAACTTAAAGGTTGCATTTCTGATCCCATATCTGAGACCAAACCTTTCCTGGTTTCTAAGTTGTAAGTGAGCATAGATGAGAATTCAGTGAGTGTGTGGGTCACACAGAACAACAACAGCTACCATTAAAGCAACTGCTAATTTTGTTTTCATTGGAAGGTTCTTGGACATTTGCACAATATACAGAAATAGTCCCACCAAAAAACTTTGTGAAAGTCCAGGCTTCAACTTCGGAAAGGTTACCGAGTAAGATTGACACAGCCAATTATAATAACTATTAGTGTACATATTTTTCTAATGATGAGAACATGGCAGGTTGCCTTGAAGTAAAAACATTATGATTGCTATCTGGTTATAAGAATATATGTGCAGAGGTTTATAATGCATTATAGATTTGTTGTGTGATGTTATTGAAAGCATAATTATTAAAGTATGGGTACCTGCTATAACATGGATGCATTCAAACATGTCCTTGACTTTGGGGAATCTTGTACATTGGAAAAAAAAACTATTTTCAAGTCAAGGTGGATAATCTATGAAGATAATATGTGCCTCTGGAGGTTCAGCTTCTCAAGGTTTTCAATGGACTGGAAGATATATTTGCATGAATTCTTTCAATATAAGATGCCCATTGTACCCCAGAAAAGATACTCAGACTTGATAAGTGACTTGGTCCCATGATAAACAGGTCCAGGATGTCACCTCCATAGTATTAATATATTCTCATACTTGAATACACATAAAGAAACCTGCTGAATTCTAACTGCACACACATGCACACTCAAACACATACGTTCTTTTCCATCACATCTTTCACTATTCCCTTCCATAATCCCATCTCTAAACCCCTCTTTCTGACACCCTTTCTCACTTACTCCCCTCTTCAACCCTTCAACTCCACCTCTCCCAATCACTCGCATAATTCTTTCACTACTTGGCAGAGGAGACCATTCTATCCATCAAGTCCATGCCTGCTCTTAAAGCAATCCCATCTATCCCTTTCCCCAACTTTTTACCCTATAAACTTTTCTGCACCTCCACCTTGATTCTTCCACCACACTCTAGCACTAGGGGTAAATTTAACCTAATCATGAACACTAGAGATTCTGCAGATGCTAGAAGTCCAAACAAAGGGCTGGAGGAACTCAGCAAGTCAAACAGCATCTATGAACATGAATAAAGGTCCAATGTTTCAGGCCAAGACGCTTCATCAGGACTGGAAAGGGAGTAGGAAGAAGCCAGAATAAGGAGGTGGAGAGGGGAAAGAGTACAAGCTCGAAGGTGATAAGTGAAGCCAGATGAGGGGGAAGGCAGGTGGTAGGAAACGAGGCTTGAAGTGAGAAGCTAGGAGGTGATAGAGGAAAAGGTACGTACTGAAAATGAAGGAATCTGATAGGAGAGGGGAGTGGACTATGGACAAAAGGGAAGAAGGAGGGGCACCAGGGGGCCTAATTATCTGCATGTCCTTAGGAAGAAGGAGAAGCCTGGAGCACCTAGAGGAAAGCCATATGGTCACATGGAGAAAATGCAAACACCATAAGGCACCAGTGGTGAGAACAGAACCTGATTCACTGCATATGTGGACTGAAGGTTCTCCTCTTTATGCTCTTTTATGTTCATTAAACCTTTAAACACAGTGTGAAAAGAATAAAATACAATGAGCAGAAAGGAAAGCAGAGGATTATGATTTAGACACATCTAGTCTAAAGTAGTGAGCTGAGTGCTTTCCATTCAGCTGTAAAGTTTTATGGTTTTACAGGTTGTTACCATAAAAGATGAGACAAGAAATGTTTTAAAAATGTTTTAAAAATCCAAGCAGGTGTCATTGGCTCCCAAGGACTGGATTACAATTTCAAGAACACTCCCTTCACGCTGTTATAATTTATAACATCTGTAATTTGGGTTTAGTCTTGTTTGCTTGGCAACTGCACTGTGTGAGCTATGAGGCTAGACTTTGCGCAGATAGGCAGGAGTTGGCCGAGGAGGACACTTTAATCATCACATGTAATTGACTGAAAAGGAACAAAAGTATCAGAATCAGAAAGTTTAACAATTGAGTGAATTCATTTTACTGACACACTCATTTTTACTGGAAATATTTTCCTGGATTTTCGTGATATTGTAAGAACATCACGTTTAAAGACAGACTATTCTCATCCTGTAGGAAGTTCCTGTCACTGTTCATTAAACAATTCTGTACAGTCTCGTCTTCCTTGGTTATTTCATGTCTGTTCAAGGATGGTTAAACGTGTCATCAAATGTAGCTGTTATGAGTATGATGATCAGGATGTAGAGCCAATAATAATACAAGATAAAATCTCATGAATGTTTAGTTTGATTTGGTTCTTGAACATTTTGATAAAATAAAAATTGGCCAAAGAACATTGAATATTTGACATTTTTACTGTCAAACATGTCGAGGGACGTTAGGATATTTTGGGAAAAAATGTTGAACATTATCTAAATATTATTATGACATTGCTGTGGACCAATGGCAAGAAAATGCAGTGAGTAGTGTTCCAGGGATGGTTGAGTTGAAATCATATAATAACATCTCATTAAGTTCTCAAAACAGATTAACTCTGCCACTTATTGCTTCAGAAATCTCCTGGAATTATTTGAGGGACAACTATCCTGTGAAAAAGACAGTTCAACTGAGATAGGTGGGAGATACTTGATAACATTTACTCACAAGCATTTTAAAGAAAATTGTGGTTCGCTAGCCAAAATGAAATTGCTTTTGCCGTTTGGAAGCAAAGGGTGCTAATAAATAGAGGAAATGCTAGGACAAAGTGTATACACACATTCTTTTTCTCTCTCTCCTTTTTCGCCCTCTGTCCCTCTCACTATACCCCTTATCCATCCTCTGGGCTTTTCCCCCCTCCCCCTTTTCTTTCTCCCTGGGCCTCCTGTCCCATGATCCTCTCATATCCTTTTTGCCAATCAACTGTCCAGCTCTTGGCTCCATCCCTCCCCCTCCTGTCTTCTCCTATCATTTCGGACCTCCCTCTCCCCCTACCACTTTCAAATCTCTTACTAGCTCTTCTTTCAGTTAGTCCTGACGAAGGGACTCAGCCCGAAACATCGACTGTACCACTTCCTAGAGATGCTGCCTGGCCTGCTGCATTCACCAGCAACTTTTATGTGTGTTGTGGAATGCTGCTGGGTCCCTGTTGAATTTATAAACATAGAGGTTGTCATCTTTCCTAAATAGGAGACCATTTACCCATCATACCTGTAATAACTTAATCCTATTCTCCGGCTTTGTCTTCATATCTTTTTAAAATGTATCCTTTCCACTTATTTTTAAAATCTGATTTCAATACTCATCACTATGAAAAGGATCTTTTCTCCCTTTGTGCTGAACAATGTAGAAAAAATATGCTTCAATAATAAATAAGATTATATAACTTTAATGATGTCCCATTAATTGGCCAAGTGCAAGAGAAATAAATACAGCTTCTAAAGATATGGCAGAAAGACTGTGGAATCTCAGATATGATCATCAATGTTTTTTAGCTGATTTCAGTTAAATGTTTCTTTATACTCATTTCATGAATCTTGTTTTAAACTCTGTCATGTGTTGAATATTAGCATTAAAATCCCATAAGCCCTGATTAGATGCAATGTAAAACTTGCCCAGCATTCAATAGCTCAGCAAAGGAATAACAATCCCTGCTGTATAAGTCGGATACTTTCCATGTCACGCATCATATGCTTAACTATGTAAGCACATGAGAAATAGAAGCAGAAACCAGATATTCAGCCCCTCGACTGAACTCTACCAATCAGTAAGATTAGGGCTGGATACTCCTCAAACCCAATATTTTTAGGACATTCCTTTGATTCACTTAATGTTTGGGAATCTGTTGATCTCACTCTTGAATATCCCCAGCAAATTTGTTTGAAATCAAATGATTTTTTTTTTACAATGGGCCAATATTCATTAGATAATGAACAGATAACCATTTTATGGAAATGCTTATAACTAACAATGGTTTTGGGCACATTCTCTGAAGAGGACAATAAAGGATTTAAGGAAACAGACCAAAGTTATTGAAATACTTATGGAATAGCAACAAGATGTAACAAAACTGGAAAGAGAGCATAAAATATTTGTGACAATGTTACCAAGTGCCAAGTGACGCAAGAATGGTGAATCTGTGGAATTCATTGCCATAGATGGCTGCAAGGGTCAGGTCATTGGGTATATTTAATCGGAGGTTGATAGGTTCTTGATTCGTAAGGGTGTCTGAAGTTACAAAGAGAAGACAAGAGAATGGGGTTGAGAGCAATAGTTAATCTACCATGATGGAATGGCAGAACAGACATGATGGGCCAAATGGCTTAATTCTGCTCCCATGTCTTATGATTTTATAACATAGGTTATAGGAAGAGGTTAGATAGGCTCACTTTATTCCTAAGAACATAGGAAACCGAAGGATGATCTTGCAGAGGTGGATAAAACCCTGAAGGGCATAAAGTAAATGTACATAGTCTTTTTCCCAAGGGTTGCTGTGGAATTCAGAACTAAATGTTATAGTTTTAAGGAGAGAGTGGACATACTTAATTGGAATCTCAGGGACACATACATTGGACCATCCGCCAACATAAGTGGTTGAGGTAGGTCTAATATAAAAAAATTAAGGACATTCGGACAAGTACATGCATAAAAAAGAATTAGAGATCTGTATATAGGTCAAATGTAAGTAAGTGGGCTTGGCTAAGACGGAAATTTTGGTCAGCATGGAGTAACTGGCTGAAGGGCATGTTTTGATGCCGTGCAAGTCAATGGATGACTCTATGACTCTCTAAGAATGAACGAAGACAATTTCGCTTGAGCTGTGAATATATAATGATGTCAACGAGTGACATGAAATATCAATATTCAGGCTGGTGAAGATTAATAAAGCTTCCTAAAATACGATGGTCATTGATAGGATGAAGGACAAAGTCAGACAGCATGGCATTAGATTGGGAGAACCTGCCTTATCATACTTTGAAGAAGTGACAATCTAAGTTGACTGTGGTAAATGAAACAATGTTCCATCAGTAAGTTTAAAAAAATATCTTTTTCTACATGCAGTATGAATAATTACTAATTAACTTCAAAGCTAATATGAATCAAGTCAAAAACTGGATATAAAATAGAAACAGATGATATTTAAAAATAAATCCTCAGCAAGCACTACACATGTGAATGTCATGATGGAATAATATTCCGTGCTCAGATGACTGATATTTCTAAATGATGTCATGATATAGATCCTGAAAGTTAACAAAAATTCATTAAGTTTGCAAATGATTAAAACTTATTGGAGTGTGAAAATGAAAGACACAGTCCAGATTCCACAGAATGAGATTTATGAATTGTACATCAGGGGTCAATGATAGAATAAATTTATTACAAACATACTGCAACTAAGAGGGGGCTGGATGCATAATTTCATGAATGGGACCACCACAGTTGGAGAAGAGACTGAAATACCATAAGGATTTGACTCCACACTCACATTCCAAGTGAAGCAATGATTTGTTTGAAAGCCTCATTTGGAAGTTCTTTGCACAGGATGGGATCTCTTGGTCAGAAGGGAAACAAACACCAGCCTCTGTTTGATTTGGAAGCATGCCTCTACACTTCCACGCAAACACGAGGAAATCTGCAGATGCTGGAATTTCAAGCAACACACATAAAAGTTGCTGGTGAACGCAGCAGGCCAGGCAGCATCTCTAGGAAGAGGTACAGTCGATGTTTCGGGCTGAGACCCTTCATCAGGACTAACTGAAAGAAGAGCCAGTAAGAGATTTAGAGATTTAGAGATTCAAAATCTCTTACTTGCCCTTCTTTCAGTTAGTCCTGACGAAGGGTCTCGGCCCGAAACGTCGACTGTACCTCTTCCTACAGATGCTGCCTGGCCTGCTGCGTTCACCAGCAACTTTTATGTGTTTTCCTCTACACTTCCAATTGATTGTTTTATTGATTCTCCATTCCACTCTCTGCAGACTGCACCTTTCATTGTTCCAATGAAGTCCAACACAAAGAAAAAGTATTTATCTTCCATTTGAAAAAAGAGACATCATCCTGAAATATTAACTCTATTTTTCTCTCTCTGTAAAGATGCTACATAATTTGTCGAGGACTGCATTTTCTATTTGCTTAACTTTCTGACTCGACACATTACACTCCACTAGTCTCAACACAGTTCAAAATATTCAGGTAACCAGCATTTACGGCCTTTGTATCCTACATTTGCAGCTTTGTTTTCCATATTTTCTGAATTTGATTTACCTTCACTTATATTTACCTCTCCCGACATAAGTTTTGTTACATGGTAACTTTTGCCGCCTCTCTCAGTTGGTTCCACTAGCACTTAACCTCCCCTGCCCTTCATCCTGTCACAGACTTTCCTTTGCAAGCCTCCAGCTATCTCTGCTCCAAGAAAAATAGAGGGCTATGGGTAACCCTAGATAATTTCTAAGGTAAGGACATAGTCGTCACAGCTTTGTGGGCCGAAGGACCTGTATTATGCTGTAGGTTTTCTATGTTTCTCTGTTTTCCCTCTTCCAGCTGAAACCTCACTCTCTCCAATATAGCATCTCTATTTCCCTCTCCGGAGATGCTGCCTGGTCTGCTGACTACTTCCAGCATCATCTTTTTTTATACAAGGAGTGTTCCTGTGCTTGGCAAGAGGCTTAATTAAGGAAATCTATCTTGCCACTGATGCTCATATTTTTGTCAAAGTGCCTAGATGCTATACTGTTGGTGTAAAATCTAATTTCTAGCGTCACTACCTAAAAACTTTGGTAGAAATATTAACTACTGAGCTTTAACACACACTTTTGCAGTTGCTTCTCCTCCTAGTATCTGGTAAAAAAAAATTCCCTTTTCAATATGTCCTGCCAATACAGTGCAGCAATCAACTAAGCTAAGGAAATTTTGAAGGAGATCACTAAAACGGTACAAAACAAAATGGGTGTAATGGTATAATTTTCTGCTGAAACCACACATGAAGTATGCTGTCCAATGTAAGGTACCAAGAAATTCAATGTTCAAGTGTTGGAACCATGCCAAGAAACTTCACAGGGTTGATCGTATGTTAAGGACATCAGTCATGAGAAAAAATTGTAGTGACTCCGATGCTTCACTTTGAAATGGTGCATCTGGGAGATGATCTTACAGTGATAAATGAAATACTTAAGGGAGTATAGCCGCAGGACAACTTGTACAAACTCTATGAGAAGGTAATAATAGGAGTTCAGTCTTGAAGAGGATAATCATGCTTGCGATGAGTAGTGTTTATGGATGTAACAACTGTGAAATTATTATTTGTGGTATGACATGCCACATGCATTAAGTGACAGAAGTTAGGAAAAAGAATATGGAGAGAGACTGTGGTTAGAAAATAATATAATTTTGGCTCTGGAAGAGTGTAGTGCATTCATAAAACATAAAAATATGTGAGCCTGTGAAGCACAAAAGGTTATGAATTACATGATGAGAGAAGGGACTAAGTAACACTGAGCTGACGGCGCAGTAACATTGAACTGATTAACCTTCTGCTTTATCTTCAATTTCAATAATTTAAGAATAATGGAAGAAATCAGATAGATCTTAATTAACACATATCAAAGAAGCCTAAAAATCAGTGGATTCTACCTAACCAGAATGTTTCTTTCATTAACAAGTGGAATATTGTGTGCAATTTTGGTCACTTACCTACAGGAAATAAGGTTCAATGAGTACAGAGAAAATTTATGAGAAAAGATTAAATAGGTTAGGACTTTACTCCTTGGAACATAGAAGATTGAGGGGAGATTTGATAGAGGTATACACAATTATAAGGGGGATAGATAGGGTAAATGCAAGCAGACTTTTTCCACTGAGTTTGGGTGGGCCTACAACTAGAGATCATGGGTTAGGGGTGAAAGGTGAACATTTAAGGGGAACACGAGGGGGAATTTCTTCACTCAAATGACCATGAGACTGTGGAATGAGCTGCCAGTACATTTCAACATTTTAAGAGAAGTTTGGACAGGTACATGGATGGTAATGGTGTGGAGGGCTATGGTCCTGATGCAGGTTGATGGGAGTAGGCTGTTCAAATGGTTCAGCACAAACTAGATGGGCTTAAAGGCCTGTTTCTGTGCTGTCCTTTTCAATGTCTCTATGACTACAATAGTAGATACCTCGAGCAGATTCCAACAGCAGCAACAACAAAAAAAAATCATTATGTTGTTTAACTCCAAAGAAGAGTTGATTTTGTGTAGTTGAGAAAAGGGGTCAAAAGTTAATTCTAAGATAGGCTAGATCAAGTTATCCATGAGAAAAATGCTGCTGGGTAGATAATGGCATGTGAACATAGCAACAGGCACACATTGTCAAAGTAATGATGAAGCTCTGTGTGATCTGTATGAAAGGAGAGCTGTAACTTTATATAAATACACGTTCTTCTTTCTCATCAGTCATGGCTAGCAGCCAACCAAGGCTGAACAATGGAAAGAAAATGAAAAAAAAGCATGTCTGAAATAGAATCAAAATATGCAGGAAATGCGCAGTAGGTTAGTTGGTATCTGTAAAGGAAAATAAAACAGATGAAAATTTCAGGTGTAAGATTTAATCTAACGCAAAAAAGCAAACAAATGAGGTATCTCTCAATAATAATTACATTTAAAACAACAGTAGTTTAATATTTAACAACAGTGAAGTATTTTAAGAATTTCACATTTACAGAATACAGTATATACATTTGAAATATGCTTCAATATTGTTACAATGTTGAATTGTTTTACATAATAATTATTCACAATTCTCAAAACATTTATGCATTTTTAAAGAGCTGTACTTGTTCGGCACAATGATGAACCAATTTATCTTTATTGGTGCACAAAATTACACACAATAGGTCACTTTGAATAGGTTACCTTGACGACACGTGACCATTGTAAAGACAGATTCTTCCATGCCCATCTTGATAATGAAAGGAATATGCATCAGCAATGGAGGCATCAATGAGCTATTTTGATCACGATTCAAGACAAATTACAATGGAATTGACTCACTAATTGTGGTGAGAGTTACAAGGATCAGCAGTTACATTTACAGTGGTAAAATCCATTGTAATTTCTGGGATACGCACAAATAAAATGCAGAGATCTAGATGCTGCTGTCAGTTACTCCCTGCTCCTCTACACAATCACCATTTGCACTCATGTCTGGTGTAATCCGTAGCATCAGTGAACTGATAAGCACTTTAACTATTTACAATTTATTTCCCAAATTAAAGCCACTAGAATAACTGAGGTAGAATGGATTATTAAACAAGTTTATTGTTTCACAACTTTGCTGGCATAAAAATTTAGACTATTATTCCCCTGTATAATTATCATGAAATAATAACTATTTAGTATAACACAAACACAAGGAAATCTACAGATGCTGGAAATTCAAAGAAACACACATAAAAAAAGCTGGTGAACGCAGCAGGCCAGGCAGCATCTCTAGGAAGAGGTACAGTCGACGTTTCCGGTTGAGACCCTTTGTCAGGACTAACTGAAAGAAGAGATAGTAAGAGATTTGAAAGTGGGAGGGGGAGGGGGAGATCCGAAATGATAGGAGAAGACAGGAGGGGGAGGGGGAGCTAAGACCTGGAAAGTTGATTGGCAAAAGGGATACGAGGCTGGAGAAGGGAGTGGATCATGGGACAGGAGGCCGAGGGAGAAAGAAAGGGGAAGGGGAGCCCAGAGGATGGGCAAGGAGTTATAGTGAGAGGGACAGAGGGAGAAAAAAAGAGAAAAAAATGATAATTAATAAAGAAAGAAAGAAAGAAAGGATGGGGTACAAAGGAGAGGTGGGGCATTAACAGAAGTTAGGGAAGCCAATGTTCATGCTATGAGGTTGGAGGCTACCCAGACGGAACATAAGGTGTTGTTCCTCCAACCTGAGTGTGGCTTCATCTTTACAGTAGAGGAGGCCGTGGATAGACATGTCAGAATGGGAATGGGACGCGGAATTAAAATGTGTGGCCACTGGGAGATCCTGCTTTCTCTAGCGTACAGAGCGTAGGTGTTCAGCAAAACGGTCTTTCAGTCTGCATCGGGTCTTGCCAATATATAGAAGGCTGCATCGGGAGCACCGGACGCAGTATATCACCACAGCCGACTCACAGGCGAAGTGTCGCCTCACTTGGAAGGACTGTCTGGGGCCCTGAATGGTAGTGAGGGAGGAAGTGTAAGGGCATGTGTAGCACTTGTTCCGCTTAAAAAAATAAGTGCCTGGAGGGAGATCGGTGCGAAGGGAATGTTCCAAGCCCATACTGGTATCTGTCCCCCACTTTTCCTTCGCTACATCGACGACTGTGTTGGCGCTGCTTCCTGCACGCATGCTGAGCTCGTTGACTTCATTAACTTTGCTTCCAACTTTCACTCTGCCCTCAAGTTTACTTGGTCCATCTCCAACACCTCCTTCCCCTTTCTTGATCTCTATCTCTGGAGACAGCTTATCTACTGATGTCTACTATAAGCCTACGGACACTCACAGCTACCTGGACTATTCCTCTTCTCACCCTGTCTCTTGCAAAAATGCCATCCCCTTCTCGCAATTCCTCCGTCTCCACCGCATCTGCTCTCAGGATGAGGTTTTTCATTCCAGGACAAAGCAGATGTCCTCCTTTTTTAAGGAAAGGGGCTTCCCTTCCTCCACAATCAACTCTGCTCTCAAACGCAGCTCTCCCACTTCACGCACATCTGCTATCATCCAATCCTCCCACCACCCCACAAGGAATAGGGTTCCTCTTGTCCTTACCTACCACCCCACCAGTCTCCGGGTCCAACATATAATTCTCCGTAACTTCTGCCACCTCCAACGAATCCCACCACTAAGCACATCTTTCCCTCCCTCCTCTTTCTGCTTTCCGCAGGGATTGCTCCCTACGCGACTCCCTTGTCCATTTGTTCCCCCCATCCCTTCCCACCAACCTCCCTCCCAGCACTTATCCTTGTAAGCGGAACAAGTGCTACACATGCCCTTACACTTCCTCCCTCAGCATCACTCAGGGCCCCAGACAGTCCTTCCAAGTGAGGCGATACTTCACCTGTGAGTCAGCTGGTGTGATATACTGCATCCGGTACTCCTGATGCGGCTTTCTACATATTGGCGAGACCCGACACAGGCTGGGAGACCATTTCGCTGAACACCTACGCTCTGTCCGCCAGAGAAAGCAGGATCTCCCAGTGCCACATTTTTTAATTCCACGTCCCATTCCCATTCTGATATATCTATCCACTGCCTCCTCTACTGTCAAGATGAAGCCACACTCAGGTTGGAGGAACAACACCTTATATTCCGTTTGGGTAGCCTCCAACCTCATAGAATGAACACTGACTTTTCTAACTTCTGTTAATGCCCCACCTCCCCTTTGTACCCCATCCCTTATTTATTTATTATTATTGTTATTTTTTTCTCTCTTTTTTTCTCCCTCTGTCCCTCTCACTATAACTCCTTGCCCATCCTCTGGGCTCCCCTCCCCCTTTCTTTCTCCCTAGGCCTCCTGTCCCATGATCCTCTCCCTTCTCCAGCCTTGTATCCCTTTTGCCAATCAATTTTCCAGCTCTTAGCTCCATCCCTCCCCTCCTGTCTTCTCCTATCATTTCATATCTCCTCCTCCCCCTCCCACTTTCAAATCTCTTTCGATCTCTTCTTTCAGTTAGTCCTGACGAAGGGTCTCGGCCCGAGGCATTGACTGTACCTCTTCCTTTAGATGCTGCCTGACTACTTAGTATAATATTGTTTTTGTTTGTTTATAATATTTGCTCATCTATCATTAAATCAAATGCACATCTTCATCTTTGCTTGGCTTCTTCTAATAATGTTTGTCATCTACAGAAATCTTCAATATTATTGGCTGCAAAACGTGATTGGTGACTTCTATTTACATATACTTTTTGAAGCTATTTGCAGTCACTAGGAGTTTGAAGTAGCACAACATCATCTGCAAGAAAGAAGCATGGTATTAGGAGAAAGAGATTTAAAAAAAAACATTTTGTTTATCTCCAATACAGACAAATCTCAAAAAACTGCAAGGCAAAGATTTCAGTACCATGGGTGCATCCATTGTTACATGTGAATAACTTTGGTAGCATAAATTTACACCCTCTATGTTTCAATGCCTTTCTTCTCAATGAATTATGGTCGTAGGGTTATTGGAAGAGGCAATACCCAACAATCAGTTCTTGATATTATGTCTGACGAATCTCATAGAATTTTTTGAGGATGTAACTAGCAGAGTGGATAGGGGAGAACCAGTGGATGTGGTATATTTGGATTTTCAGAAGGCTTTTGACAAGGTCCCACACAGGAGATTAGTGTGCAAACTTAAAGCACACGGTATTGGGGGTAAGGTATTGGTGTGGGTGGAGAGTTGGTTAGCAGACAGGAAGCAAAGAGTGGGAATAAACGGGACCTTTTCAGAATGGCAGGCGGTGACTAGTGGGGTACCGCAAGGCTCAGTGCTGGGACCCCAGTTGTTTACAATATATATTAATGACTTGGATGAGGGAATTAAATGCAGCATCTCCAAGTTTGCGGATGACACGAAGCTGGGTGGCAGTGTTAGCTGTGAGGAGGATGCTAAGAGGATGCAGGGTGACTTGGATAGGTTGGGTGAGTGGGCAAATTCATGGCAGATGCAATTTAATGTGGATAAATGTGAAGTTATCCACTTTGGTGGCAAAAATAGGAAAACAGATTATTATCAGAATGGTGGCCGATTAGGAAAAGGGGAGGTGCAACGAGACCTGGGTGTCATTATACACCAGTCATTGAAAGTGGGCATGCAGGTACAGCAGGCGGTGAAAAAGGCGAATGGTATGCTGGCATTTATAGCGAGAGGATTTGAGTACAGGAGCAGGGAGGTACTACTGCAGTTGTACAAGGCCTTGGTGAGACCACACCTGGAGTATTGTGTGCAGTTTTGGTCCCCTAATCTGAGGAAAGACATCCTTGCCAAAGAGGGAGTACAAAGAAGGTTCACCAGATTGATTCCTGGGATGGCAGGACTTTCATATGAAGAAAGACTGGATGAACTGGGCTTGTACTCGTTGGAATTTAGAAGATTGAGGGGGGATCTGATTGAAACGTATAAGATCCTAAAGGGATTGGACAGGCTAGATGCAGGAAGATTGTTCCCGATGTTGGGGAAGTCCAGAACGAGGGGTCACAGTTTGAGGATAGAGGGGAAGCCTTTTAGGACCAAGATTAGGAAAAACTTCTTCACACAGAGAGTGGTGAATCTGTGGAATTCTCTGCCACAGGAAACAGTTGAGGCCAGTTCATTGACTATATTTAAGAGGGAGTTAGATATGGCCCTTGTGGCTATGGGGGTCAGGGGGTATGGAGGGAAGGCTGGGGCGGGGTTCTGAGTTGGATGATCAGCCATGATCATAATAAATGGCGGTGCAGGCTCGAAGGGCCGAATAGCCTACTCCTGCACCTATTTTCTATGTTTCTATGTTTCTATGTTCCAGTGAAGACCTGAAATTCCCTTCTGAGTTGTTCTCATCAATAATGTACACTAATGCCACATCAAATTGGTCCCATGGTTCTTTTTCTTTCAACGCTATTAAACTTTCTGTTGATCCTATCTCAAGCTTGTTGCAAACTAGTAACACCCAATTACAACTGGCAATGATATTGTTGAGTATGTCAAACATCAAAGCCATTCAAATGAAAGCAGGGTGAACTGGTGATTTTTTTCTGATTTGTAAAATTTTCTTTTCACAGTATATGTCAATGATTTGGATGACTGAATTGATGGTTTTGTGGCAACATTTGCAGACAATACAAATATAGGTGGAGGAGCAGGTAGTGCTGAGGAAGCAGGGAGTCTGCAGGAGGACTAATGACATCATGCAAAGAAATGGCAGATGGAATATCATGCATGGAAGTGTATGGTCTTGCACTTCAACAGAAGGAATAAAGGTATAGACTATTTTCTAAATAGAAAGAAATTTCAAAAATCAGAGCTGACCTGGGAGTCTTTGTGTAGGATTCCCTAAAAGGTAACTTGCAGATTGAGATGGTAGTAAGGAGGGCAAATACAATGTTAGCATTCATAAGACCATTAAGTATAGGAGCATAATTCAGCCATTTGGCCTTTCGAGTCTGCTCTGCATTTCACCATGGCTGGTCCAATTTTCCTCTCAGCTCCAGTCACCTGCCTTCTCCCTGTATCCCTTCATGTCCTGACCAATCAAGAAACTATCAATCTCTGCCTTAAATATACGTAAAGACTTGGCCTCCACAGCTGCCTGTGGCACCAAATTCCACAGATTCACACTCTCTGGTTAAGGAAATTCCTCCTCATCTCTATTCTGATGCTGTGTCTTCAGGTCTTAGACTCTCCCACAATAGGAAACATCCTCTCCACATCCACTCTTTCAAGGCCTTTCACCATTCAACAGGTTTCAATAAGATCACTCCTCATCCTTCTGAATTCTAGTGAGTACAGGCCCAGAGCCATCAAACGCTCTTCATATTATAAGCCATTCAAACCTTCTTTGAAACCTCTCCAGTTTCAGAACAACCTTTCTGAGATAAGGGGCCCAGACTTGATCACAATACTCCAAGTGAGGCCTCACCAGTGCTTTATAAAGCTTCAACATTAACTCTTACTTTTACATTCTAGTCCTCTTGAAATGAATGCTAACATTACATTTTCCTTCCTCACCGCAGAGTCAACCTGCAACTTAACCTTTCGGGACTCCTGCACCAGGACTCCCAAGACCCTTTGCACCTCAGTTATTTGTATTTTCTCTCCATTTAGAGAATAGTCAACCCTTTCATTTCTTCTACCAAAGTGCATGACTATACACTCCCTGACACTGTATTCCACGTGCCATTCCTTTGCCCATTCTCCTAATCTAAAAGGGGGCCTGTTTCTGGTTGGCTGTCAGTGACTAATGGTGTCCTTCTGGGCTCAGTATTGGGACTGATACTTTTCACATTGTTTGTCAATAATTTGGATAATGGAGTTGATGGCTTTGTGGCAAAGTTTGCAGACGATATGAAGATAGGTGGAGGGGTAGGTAGTGCTGAGGAGGCAATGCAATTACAGCAGGACCTAGACAAATTAGAAGAATGGGCAAAAACTGGCAGATGAAATACGGTGTTGGGAAATGTATGATACTGTAATGCATTTTGGTAAAAACAATAACAGTGTGGTTTATTATCTAAAAAGGGAGAAGGTTCAAACATCAGAAGTGCAGAGGGACTTAGGAGTCCTTGTGTAAGACTCCCAGAATGTTAGCTTACAGGTTGAGTCTTTGGTAAAGAAGGCAGATGCAATGTTGGCATTTATTTGAAGGAGAATAGAATTTAAAAGCAAGGAGATAATGCTGAGTTTTTATAAGGCACTAGTCAGACTGATCTTGGAGTACTATCAACAGTTTTGGGACCCATATCTCAGAAAACATGTGGTATTATTGAAAACAGTCCAGAGGAGGTTCAAAAGGATGATTCCAGGAATGAAGGGGTTAACATATAAGGAACATTTGGTAGCTTTGGGCCTGTACTGATGAGGCTGAGTACAGGGCTATGGTAGGAAACTTTGTCACATAGTGTGAGCAGAATTCTCTGCAGCTTAATGTGAAAAAGACTAAGGAGCTGGTGGTAGACCTGAGGAGAGCTAAGGCACCGGTGACCCCTGATTCCATCCAGGGGGTCAGTGTGGACATGGTAGAGGATTACAAATACCTGGGAATACGAATTGACAATAGACTGGACTGGTCAAAGAACACTGAAGCTGTCTACAAGAAGGATCAGAGCTGTCTCTATTTCCTGAGGAGACTGAGGTCCTTTAACATCTGTCGGACGATGCTGAGGATGTTCTATGAGTCTGTGGTGGCCAGTGCGATCATGTTTGCTGTTGTGTGTTGGGGCAGCAGGCTGAGGGTAGCAGACACCAACAGAATCAACAAACTCATTCGTAAGGCCAGTGATGTTGTGGGGATGGAACTGGACTCTCTGACGGTGGTGTCTGAAAAGAGGATGCTGTCCAAGTTGCATGCCATCTTGGCCATTCACTACATAATGTACTGGTTGGGCACAGGAGTACATTTAGCCAGAGACTCATTCCACCGAGATGCAACACTGAGCGTCATAGGAAGTCATTCCTGCCTGTGGCTATCAAACTTTACAATTCCTCCCTTGGAGGGCCAGACACCCTGAGCCAATAGGCTGGTCCTGGACTTATTTCCTGGCATAATTTACATATTACTATTTAATTATTTATGGTTTTATTACTATTTAATTATTTATGGTGCAACTGTAACAAAAACCAATTTCTCTCAAGATCAATGAAGTATGACTATGACTATGTACTCACTAGAATTTAAAGAATGCGGGGAGATCTCATTGAATCCTACCAAATGCTGAGAGAACTAGGTCGGGTAGATGTGGAAAGGATGTTTCTTATGGTGCGGGTAGCCAGAACTAGAGGGCACAGCCTCATAACGGAGGGATTACCTTTTAGAACAGAGGCAAGGAGGATTTTTTTTAGCCAGAGCGTGGTGACTCTGTGGAATGCTCTGCCACAGACTGCAATGGAAGCCAAGTTTGTGGGTATATTTAAGGCGGAAGTTGATAGTTTCCTGATCAGTCAGGGCATCAAAGGATATGGGGAGAAGGTAGGTGTATGGGATTGAGTGGGATCCAGGATCAGGAATGGTGGAATAGACTTGATGGAAGGAATGGCCAAAATTTGCTCCTATGTCTTGTGGTCTTATGGTCTTATGGACCCTGTCTCCTCTTTCCAATGATTTGATTTCATTTTTTACCATCAAAGTGTAATGCCCTGGTGCACAGTTTTACTGCTATGCTGTAGGTATTTCATACTAGCAGTCCTGTAAAAGCAGTCTGTTCTGATTTCATTCTGTTTGAGTTATTGTTGACGATAAGGGATGTGTGTCATTGAATTAGGATGGTGGAACTGGGAGGTTTTGTGAGGGACACTAAGGTTGGTCTTGGGTTTTTTTTGATTGGCGGGAGAGGAAGAGTGAAGACGCTGGAGAGAAACCATCATGGAATTCGGCCCAGTGGGGTAACCGTGAGTCGATGGAGCAACATACTGGTGTCTACTGAGGATCGGTGAATATGACTTTTGGAAGAGTTGAGCTCCAACTTGTGCACATTTGACTGTTTAATTATAAAGGGCCCTTTTTGTTTTTTTTCTTTCTTTTCTTTACTAACCCTTCAGTTAAGTTAAGACTCATAAATATAATTCCTTTAATTATATGCAGTGTGCTGTCTGTTATATCTTGGCAGTGAGTTGTAATAGGGTAGTAAATTACACAGCATCTAGAAAATCCGGGGTTTGGGGTGGAAGAGCTGTCTCAATCTCACGGGTTTGGTGGGACTGGAGTGTGTATTCCCTGTACTTACACAGCCAAGGAAACCAGTGGGCTTTCAAGAGCAACGCCACACCCTCTGCCTTCCTGCCTGTCCTTTTGATACAAAGTGTATCCTTGGGCATTAAGCTCCCACCCATAATCTTTCAGCCGCGATTCTGTGATGTCTACAACATTATAGCTGCCAATCTGCAACTGTACTGCAAGTTCATCTACTTTATACTGTGTGCATTCAGCTACAACACCTTCAGTCCTTTTTGATTTTGTTGTACCATGCTCAACCTTTTGATTCCTAACTTTGTCTGAGTCCAACATCTGTCTCCACAGCCTCCCCACTAACTGTTCTGGTACTCTGATTCCCATCCCCCCGCAACAGGGGTACTCTGCATTGGCTCGCTAACACCTTTCCCCATCCTGACTGTCACCGAGTTTCCTGTGTCCTGCACTTAATGTGGAACTAACTCTCTATATGTCCTATCTATCACCCCTTCAGCCAGAGTTCATCCTGTTCCAGTTCCAACTTCTCAACGTGATTTCATTTTAAGAGGACTAGAATATAAGAGCAAGGATGTGTTGCTGAGGCTTTATAAGGCATTGGCCAGACTGCACTTGGACTATTGTGAGCAGTTTGGGGCCGTTATCTAAGAAATTACATTCTGACGCTGGATAAGATCCAGAGAAGGTTCAGAAGAATGATTCAGGGAGCAAAAGGGTTAATTAGTCAGGGCATGAAGGGATACGGGGAGAAGGAAGGATACCAGTGCTGAGAGGGATAATAAATCAGCTGTGATGCAATGGTAGAGCAGACTCACTGGGCTAATGGGCTATTCTGCTCCTGTGTCTTGTGGTCTAATGTATCAGGAGAAGTAAAGGAACAGAAGCAACCTGGAGTTCACGCCTCCAGATTCCTGAAGGAGAAGCAGAACAAGTAGATAAAGTTGCTCAGTAATTGTGATGTCTTTCTTCCCCAGCACAAAGAACATGAGGACAGAAAGTTTATGTTAGATTATTGCTGGGGCTGTGTTTATAGTCACCAAAATCGAGGAAAAAGTGCAATGGCACAAAAGGGAATTCAGGATAGATTTACAAAGAGGTTTTTCTGGAGCTGGATAAATCTCATTTTAAGGACAGACTAGGAATGCTTCCTATGGAACAGAGAACACCACTAGAACTCCATATAGATTTGGAAGACTTGTTTGGCTTTTTCATGAAGGTATTAACTGAGGGGCACAGACTTAAGTTATTATATAGCATTCAGTGCTCGGGATTTAAAGAGAATTTTATGCTGATATAGCGGCACAGCTCTGAATCTTTGCATCCTGGCGGGGTGGAGCAACCGTAAATCCTCAACGTATTGTTAAGAAACTGCATTTATAATTGTCAGCTGCATTGCAATCTGGCACATCAAAGATGACAGAAATTTATTTGTGTCTTTGCACAAATTCAGGCGGTTTAGGGGAAATTTTCTGTCCTGATCTGTGGAGCCTGGTAGGGAGGCAGGTGAGATGTGGAGAAAAGGACAAACTTTAACAAGAGATGTATGGCATCTTGGACACATTATGAAGTATCAGGCATCATTTTTCCTTGGAGGAATGCTACAAGAGAACAAGTTGCTTTGTGAATTAAACCGAAAGGTCAAAACAAGCTTTTAAAAGTACTTACAACAAACCCAGTGGTCTCACTTAATAAAATATGTTCTATTGCATGTGGAACATGGCATCCAAAAAGCGGAAACATGTGGATGTTGCATTGCTGCAGTTTTTGGAACAGCACATGTCCTTCAATGAGATCTCACAGGAAGTGAGTGTTTTAATGTTTAAATGTGAATAATGATGTTTAATATCAAATAAAAGCAGAAAATTCTGGAAACACTCAGCAATCAGACAGCATCAGTGGAAAGAGAAACAGATGTTGCCTGACTGAGTTGAATGTTTCCAACATGTTCTGGTTTTATTTCAGGTTTCTGGCACCTGCATTTACTTTTTTTAACTTTAATCCTCTATTTAAACAGGTATAAGAAAAATATTAATGTCATCAAATTTTCAATGATGCAAGTTTGTTAGTAAGGAACTGCACTTTATTCTGCAAAGATAATTTTAAGATTAGACTTATTGTGGGAGATGGGTTAGTCTTTTTCAACCAAAAGTGAAAGTTCAATGGAATTGATGAGTTCAGGGCATTGCATTTTGAATGTGGAAGATGGCTTTCATTTTTTGTGTTGCAAAGTTACCACAAAGGAATTGACGGAGATACTGTATATTAGTTAGGCCATTGTTTCTTCATAACCTGATTGTTCAAAAGGAGACTCCATTACTTTTACTATATACAGAGGAAGCACAAGATTAACAGACTACTGCTTGAAATGACTCACAATAAATTAGCACCCTTATAACAAAAAGGGTGTTTTAAGTATTCTTCTGAATGCAATTATATAAAAATTTGGTCTTTTAATGGCAAGATGTGAAATATTTTGATTCATCAGTCACTCTAATCTTTACATAAGCTAGTCATAAATTAGTTCATTTGGTTCATATTAGATAAAGATACAATCCTTTTTTGTAACCAGGATATGTGATTGTTGTGTAATCAAATAGATGCTCATAATTTTCAATGTGCCGGATTCTGACTTTTACGATGCAGCAGGAAGTATTAGTTAATTTAATGCCACTTACTAAGACTTGTCACGTTACACCTAATGTGCCCTCCCTGTAGCTACAGAACAGAACAATTTTGTTTGCTTTATTACATTAAGTAAATACATTGAAACAATTCATAACTTGTGAGAATGCTCATTTTATTATCTATCTGGTAATGATGCTAATCGCTGATTAACTCACTCAGTAGTCAAAGGATGGATTCTGTTCTCAGTTCAAATGAAGTTAGACAGCTTATATAACAGAAAATATTGAAATTATTATTTAGTATTTGCATCACTCTTGAAAATTGCAACAAACACATTTTTATTATTTTTCTCAATGAACTTTTATCACAAATGTTCTATAACAGGGAGTGCCCTGGCACTCATTGTGATGTTAAAAATTATATCCCTTAACATCCATAATTTGGCTACTATACTTGTAGGATATTATTCTCTTTCTTTCCTAACTTCAGTGTTTCAGAACAATTCCAGAGATAACACAAATGAAGTGAGATTTGTCATGTGTTCTGAAACAAAATGAATCTATTACTCAGTATAATCATCAGGGACAAGATTAGGAGGATGTGCTGCTTGATAGCATTGTTTATCTATTTTCTACTATTTCATTGCTGATTAAGAGCTGGCTGAAAACTAAAACCATGATTGGTTATGCTTTTCCACTTACACTTGAGGTACAAATTATGATGAGCTTCAACAGTTTACCAGACCCAAACCAGAATGGTGCTGTGGCAGGTTACAAGTCTGGACAGTGCTGGAAGTGCAGGTGGTGTCACATTGCCTCCATTGGTCAAAAGGTGCACTCTAACATTCTATGAGTATGTTCATTAGAGCCTTTAATCTGAAATCAAATCATTTTATTAAACTTGTGTTGATGCACTCTTGAAATATCATAATTTCCTAGGCAGGATAATAAAATAATGGCACATACAATACTTGAGAATATCATCACCTCATTTCAGTAATTCATGTTACTGTAGTTTACGGTCAAATGTTTGCCTGTGTTGTTAAATACTTGTTGTGTGATTGCTTTGCAGCATGACCTTGTGATGGATATTATTCACTGTTCAGGAGGCCTTTTCCTTGTTGTCAACCTGAGATTTCCAAACAGTAGCCTATCTACCTGTGATGCCACTTTCAAGGAATTATGGATCCATATTCCCATATCATTCTGATCTACCACAATCCTCAGTGCCCTACTACTCACCATGTAAGAGTAACACTGGATTGCACTCCTGAAGCGCAACATGTAACACTTGTCTGTATTAAATTCTATCTGCCATATTTCAATCCAATTTTCCAGCTGGTTCATAACTTGCTGCAAGCTTTGATAGTCTTGCACACCATCCACTACACCTCCAATCCTGGTGCCATCAGCAAACTTGCTGATCCTGTTTGCCACATTATTATCCAGATCATTGATGTAGTTGAAAATCAGCAATAGACCCAGTACCAATCTCTGCAGCACACCACTAGTTACAGGCCTCCAGTCAGAGAGGCAACCATCTACTACCACTCTCTGGCTTCTCCCACAAAGCCAATGTCTAATCCAATTTACAAACTCATCATGAATGCCAAGTGACTGAACCTTCTTGACTAACCTCCCATGTGGGAAAATGTGACTTGCTAAAGTTCATGTAGACAACATGCACTTCCTGGTAGACACAACATACCATGCACAAAGCCACGTTGACAATCCCTAATCAGTCTCTCTCTTTCCAAATATTTATATATCTGGTCCATTAGAATTTCTTCCAATAATTTTCCACTTCTGATATCAGGCTCACCAGCCTATAATTTCTTGGTTTACTCTTAGAGCAATGCTTAAACTGCAGAACAACATGAGCAGAATAAACAATTCTGCTCGGTCATTCCTCCTAACAGTGTTGAGGGGAATGGCCATGGGGTAGTCTGCACTAGCTGCCTATCCTCTTTCCCCCTCCTTATGGTCACCCAGTTATATTCATCTCATGACCTAAAATATATTTTCATATCTGAACCATTGCAAGGTCAACATCCAAGAATTTTCACATCCGGTAGCATTGTGGGCATCGCAACTGCACACAGATTACATTTGCTCATGGCTGTCAGCGCAATTATGTCAAATACTGCTCTTGCCAATAACTTTTCCTTCCCCTCACCCTGTGAAAGAATTAAAAGATTTATTATTTCCATTAGGTTGGGTCCCACTTCTGTTTTATTTTCAACTATATCTGACTAATTTTCAAATTTCAAATTTTTGATGTTTCATTCTTGCCATGTGAGCCTTGAGAGAGATCAAGTTTGCAGGTACGAGATGATGAACTGCATTAATTACACTCACTGGTTGCAGTAATGAATATGCAAACCACTGAGTCCATTGCAATGCTAATACAGCTCAAATTTACAAGCTTTATCAATGAATCAGCATACTCCAGCCAGGATTAGTTTTTTTCACAGTCCAGGGTGACTGGAGAATTTAGAGGCTCATATAAAATAGAACTGGCTGGCATGACAGTGCAGCTGCTTGAGCTGCTGCCTCACGATTCCAGTGAACTGGTTCAAAGCTGTCTATAAGGAGTTTGCATGTTCTCCCTGTGACTGCGTTCCAACCCAACATTTCACATGAAAAATATTATCTTCCCCCCCTCGCTCTCTCAATCCCTCTCTCTGCCTCTGTCTCCATCTTTCTCTCTTTTTCTTTTTCTCTCTTTCCCTCTGTCTCTTTCCCATTCCAAACTGCATTCCTCTAAAATGTTGTGTATAATGAAATGATGCCCTCTATTGGTAAAAGCAACAGATAGTAATACAACGTAATCAAACATGATGAAGCAATAATCTGTCGTTGGATTGTTTATTCCAGTTTCCTCTTCCCTGTGGTAATCTGGTAAAGTATGATACTATCTGATATTTTGACCAAAAATGGGATTTTTATGTAATAGTTCTTTTAAAGCATTATGCCCAAGATACTGTACTTCAGAAGAGTTATCAAAGTAAATTTGACACTGACACATAATGAGATATCAAGAACTAAATCTAAGTCGAAGAGAAAGCTTATGAAGAGTTTACAAAGTATAAGGAAGTGTACTACGGGTTCAAGAAGGAAGTATTTGAGTGCTGGGCAGCTGAGCGTACACTAATGATGAAGATAATCTTACCTTAAGATGTCGGAACAGAACTACCCTCAGTACTTCAAAGTCAAAGTAAAACTTATTATCAAAATATGCATATGTTGCCATATGCTACCTTGTGATTCATTTTCTTGCAGGCATTTACAGGAAATTTACGAAAAACTATACATGAAGACGTATATTTGGAGTATATTGTGTACAATTATACAACTATACATTTGGAGTATTGTGTACAGTTCTGGTCACCAAATTATAGGTATTGAGTGTGTATAATAGTTTTCTCTACAGATGCCTGCTGATAAATGTGATAATGAGTCACCATTTGTGGAAAAATGATCATCTGATGTCCCTAATTGTATCAAACAAGTAACATGTACTCTAATATCACAGGAACATGCCTTCAATATTTACCCTATGAAAAGAGTTAACAATAGAGTAAGGCACAAATCTGCTATTGATTGTCGTTATTGCTAAGAGACAAGAGAAAGCAAAAATGAGCATCATAATCGTGGCACTTGTCCAATTGCTATAATGATTAAGCTGGTGTTTAATTAAACTTCAGGTGTTCTGCCACAGAAACATTTCATTATCCAAAGAATGCACTTTATGTCTTCAATATGCAGTCATCCACGTGGTCTAGGTTATCCACCAGATGAGGGAAAACTGATTGTTTTTCAAAAAGCAGGACTACCTCATCAGAGTTGTTGATAACTCTCTTGAGAAACATATGTAGAACAGACAAAGTATTAGGGGCACCATATCTGGAACATTACTGAACTGGTTGTCCAAAACATAGCGCTAAAGATTTGGACTTGTAACTCAATTCCCATCTTAGCAACTGGAATAATTATAGTCAATTGAATTAAGTGAAGTTCCAATACAAGTTATCATTAAAGGTGACTTTGTTTAGTTGATAACAAGCAATGGATTTGGGGAAAAGGTTTGATGCCCTACATTATCTCGCCTTTATTCAGCCTAGGTTATTCTGGATGACTCTTAGTTTCCTCCTGAACTGGGCAAGGATACTTATTTATTTATTTATTGATTGATTGATGGAGACAGTAGAACAGGCCCTTTGAGCCGCGTTGCCAAGCAACCGACAGATTTAACCCTAGCCTCATTAAAAGAAAATTTATGATTAACCTACCAACCAGTGCATCCTTGAACTGTGGGAGAAAACCAGAGCAACCAGAGGAAACCCAGGTGGTCATAGGGAGAACGTACAACCTCCTTTCAGGCAATGGCAGAATTTGTACATGGCTCACCTGTACTGTAAATGCAGATTGTGTAAGAGACATTCACTTTGTATGTACAAATAAAACAAAAGACATCATTGAACTTGCTGAAGTTATCAAACCTGCTTATTCCAGTGAGTGCTGAAAGACTTCTGTAAGTTATAAATAGTAAGTTTCAATGAAGTGTATCTGAATGTCACTACTCATCCCTCAGCCATCTTTTCCAAGCTACTTTACAACAGTGTGAAGCTGTCAGATCTGGCCACAGCAATCTTGATATTCTGCAAGATGTTCAGCACAGTGTTAGAAGACCTCTAGTCATTCTTTTTCACATCAGCTCCTACATGAGGTCGCTATCCTTGACCACACTGTAGAAAATGCCTGAGCTAGTACAATGCCTGCAATTTCTTTTTCTTCGGGTTTTCTACTTTTCATTTGGGTTTCAAATGTAATGCAGGGCTTCTTACTCAAACTCACTATCTTCTAGACTAAGTTATAAAGTAACTGTTAGCCATAATCAATGAATAAAGGTAGGAATAATCCCAATAAAATATATTTCAAGTCAGTGATCTATTTGTGCCTGAAAACTTTCTCCAGAGGTTCTGTTGCAATATATTTAAGAACTACCATCCACAGCAGATGTTTAGACAAGCAATGAAGTACATTAAGAATTAAATGACTGGCCAGGTTAATTCACTTATGGTTTTACTGTTGCTGCTCAGTTCCCCAATCTCACACTCACTGCCTCCAGCGGAGTGTGCAATGCAGAATTAATTGTAACACTACCTAAAAAGTGCAGAGCAGGTAAATTTAGATTGTGAGGCCAAGATTTCATCTTATTCAACAAGAAGTCCATTCAAGAGTCTGATAAGAGTGGGATAGAAGGTCCCCTCAAGCCTGGTGGTATGTGCTTTCAGGCTTTTGTTTCTTCTGGTTGATGGGAGAAGGGAGAAGAGAATATCCAAGGGTGGATTGTATCATCTGCAAATGTGTGAATAGAGTTAGAGCATACTCCGGCCACATAGTCATGAGTGTACAGGTAGCAGTGTAGGAGGCAAAGGGCCATAACTTTGTGGAGCACCAGTGTTTACAGTAATTGTGGTGGAGGTGTTGCAGTATAGATAGGCAGTAACACCTCCTGTTTTTTTCTGGAAATCAAGGGTCCAGTTGCTGAGAGAGGCATTGGCTCCCAAGAGCCCAAATTTGGTGATGAATTTGCTTGGAATACTAGTACCGAAGGAAGAATTGTAGTCAATAAATAACTGTCTGATAGAGATGTCTTTACTGTCCAGACGCTCCAGCTGAGTGTACAGCCAGGGAGATGGTGTCACTGTAGACTTATTTCAGCAATAGGCAAATTGCAGTGGGTTGATGTTGTCTATAAAGCTGAAGATTGCGTGTCATGAAGCACTTCATGATGATGGATGTCAGAGCCACTTGGCAGAAGTCGTTAAGGCACATTATCTTGTTTATCTTGTGTACTGAGATAAGTAGTAGTCTTCTTAAAGCAGGAAGGAACCACAGCCTGAAGCATGGAGAGGTTAAAAGTGTCTGGAAATATCCCTGCCAGCTGATCCAGAGAGAATCTAAAGACATGATCAGGGACACCATCAGGAAAGTAAGCAGCAATTTGTATTGTAAGGGAGATCTTGTGGGTGGATTGAATTACTGAAGATTGATATAATCCCCTCTGTATGCAGTACTGTCTGGATGTGAGGAAAGATGACAATCAACATCAACAAGAGTCATTGTTAGGGCCATCTTTAAGCTTACTGTGAATACCCACATATCTAACGAGTTTGCTGAACACAAGGATATTTTACTTTGCAACAGAGTATGTGGCACTGAAAATGTAGATATTCCTGAACCAGTTTGTGAGTTTCCACATTAAGTAATCCAAGTTTTGGTTTTAGTCATCAAACTTTATATATGGTCACAAGAAGTCGAGCAACTGTCGAGTGTCACTGCTAGTTATATTGGTATGTAATTGTTGTGAAAGTTCTTTCAATAGAAGATGATAAAGGGATGTGTGGATCTGATAAGAAACCATGGCATCCCAATGCCAGGGGAACAGACTAATTACATTATTACATATCACCTGTAAGGTTATGAACTAACCTATTCTTTAAAGGACTGGCCACATTACCAATGATTTTCTCCATGAGGAGCACATAGGTTTAGGGTTGCCAATGAACCTGAAGTCATCACATCAGTGATAAATCTCAGGCAGGATTCTACAGGACAAGGACCACATTCATAGGCCTGTTGTCTAAGACAGCCAGGAAACATGGCTCATGACAAGTTCTTCAAGCCGTTGGCATTTGCAAAATTCCTTCACTTTCTGGCGAACATTTGGCATCTGTGAAATGAACTTTCACCTGTGGAAAAGGACCAGCTAGTCTTGAGCATTCAATAACGGCCTACTTCAAGGGGTTATTCTCATTCTTAAACCGTTTAATATGCAAGTGATTTGCCTGCCATAACTTTGAGAAAATCTTCCAATGGTGATGATGTGGCATTCAGAACACAAGAGCTTTGAGGACACTCTGCTGGAACAAGCTCTAATGGTTGAAAACTTCCAGAAGTGGAGATTATGACCAAACTCAGCAAAATCTGTGATCTCTGAATTCCATCGCGCAAACTGCCTGGCAAACACAACACTCAAGACTGCTATTGTGTATGGACTGATCTGGACTGATCCCAGTTTATATAGCATACAATATGCAACCCTTATTTATGAAGGAATTTTGTCAATGATTGCCCTGTCTTATTGAGGTGGTTCAGATAAAACAACTCAATGCAAAATGTGTTTTGTTTTTCCCCAGCAAGGGTACTATTCTCCCTGAATGAGATTTGTCCCACCCATTCCATTGCCTTCCTAGATAACTGGAAATTTCTATGATGCAGGGCACTTGTGAATACTTCTATATATGGGAAAGACTCAACCCAGGAGAAGCATTGTGATACATAGTAATATATAGTTATTAATAGTAAATTTGCAAAATTCTTCTGTGGTATGACTCAGTTAATAATGCGTTGCTTGATTCAGATACTTGTGAGTTAGTTCAGTTAAGAGTTAGTCTTTTCATTACCTTGGTTCTGGCTTCCAAAACTAAACTGACATTTATGTCGCATTTATAGCGGGAACCAGTATATCAATTTCACACTGATGGACTGGCAGAAACAGTCTTCATATATTGGATTTGTTCATTATTTTTATGACTGCATACATCCACAGGAACAGGCAATTAAACTGCTTTTAAAGTCAGGTTAAAATTGCCAATTTTGCTTGGATATCTTTTGAGTGGTTGCGTCACATAGCCTCCAACCTTTGAATCCTTCCCCCTCAACTTGACACCACTAGCTGCCAGATGAATTGGAAAATAAATTCTTTTATTTCTGATTGGAACAGAATAAATTTGGCATCTCCAGTATTTTTAAAACAAGCAAACAAAAATCTAAAATGAAAATTGATTTTATGCTTGTACAATGTCTTTTCCTGAAGTGCTCAATAGGAGATTATTCTTAAACTCTTCGATGCTGGCAAACAATCACAAAATTTTAGACTACCAGCGGGGGCCTAGAAGCTGTTTTAATACAGTTTAGTAGTGCTT
Organism: Mobula birostris; assembly: GCF_030028105.1. Classification (NCBI taxonomy): domain Eukaryota; kingdom Metazoa; phylum Chordata; class Chondrichthyes; order Myliobatiformes; family Myliobatidae; genus Mobula; species Mobula birostris. The sequence continues at coordinate 206,225,419 of NC_092371.1, read as the reverse complement.
AAACAACACTGTATATCATCCTAATGTTTTGACAGTTGCATGAAAATTATGTTATTCATATGCATTGTGGAGTTGATGAGGAGTCATTTACATAAAATCTCGATTCTGTTTCTCATTTCACATATACAGCCTGGACTGCAGAGTATTTTCTGCATTTTTATTTTTTTAATATTATACAATGACCCTGTGCAATGTCAACAAGGATATTTTCAGCAAACTGTTATGCATTTGTGTATTTACACTCAGTAGCCACTTAATAGGTACACCTGTATACATGCTTGTGGCAACAACTCAATGTATAAACGTATGCAGACATGGTCAAGAGGTTCAGTTGTTGTTCAGATCAACCATCAGATCGGACAAGAAATGTGATCTAAGGGACGTTGACCATGGAGTGATTGCTGGTGCCATTTGGGTTGGTTTGATTATCTCAGAAACTGCTGATTTCCTGGAATTTTTATGCACAACAGTCTCCAGAATTTACAGGGAATGCTGCAAAATTAAAAATAAATCCAGTGAGTGGCAGCTCTGTGAGTGAAAATGCCTTGTTAATGAGAGAGGTCAGAGAAGAATGGCCAGACTCAATCCAGAATCCAGAATCAGAATCATACCACTGGCATATGTTAATTCATTGTTCAGGCTGACAGGAAGGCTCAGATAACTATGCATTCAAACAAAAGAGCACCTCTGATCCAACAACATTTTGAACCATGAAGAGGATGGGCTTCAGCAGCAGCAGATCACAAACATGCTTTATTTACCTGCACGTTTACCTTCATTCTGGGCCCCAAACAGTCCTTCCACGTGAGGCAATATTTCACCTGTGAATCTTTTGGGGTCGCCTACTGTGTCAGGTGCTTCCAGCCCAGACTCCTCTACAAAGGTGAGACCCAACCTAGATCAGGGCACTGTTATGTCAAGCACCTCCGCTCCATTGGCCAAAAGCAGAATTTCCCAGAAGCCAGCCATTTTAGATCTTATACCCATTCCAGTTCTGACATGTTGGTCCATGCCCTCCTCCTCTGCCACAACGAGGCCACTCTCAGGGTGAAGGAGCAACACCTCATATTCCACTTAGGTAGCCTCCAACCTGATGATATGAACATTGATCGGCGATATCACCTTCTGGTCTTTTTTTCCCTCTTTTTTTCTAACCCCCCTTCTTCAACTCTAGTCTTTTGTTTCTTCTCCTCACCTGCCTATCAACTTCCCCTGATACCCCTCCTTCTTCCCTTTCTCACATGGTCTGCTCTCCTCTCCTATCAGATTCCTTCTTCTCCAGTCATTTACCTTTCCCACCCACCTGAATTCACCCTATCATCTTCTAGCTTACCCTTCTTCCCCTCCACCCATATTTTTATTCTGGCATCTTCCCCCTTTCCTTCCGGTCCTGATGAAGAGTCTCAGTCCGAATCATTGACTGCTTATTCATTTTCATAAATGCTGCCTGACCTGCTGAATTCCTCCAGTATTTTGAGCATGAATAAATTAATTAATAAATGGTGCAAAAGAGGAATAACAAGGTAGTGTTTTACAGTTCGTGGACTATTCAGAACCATGATGGCAGAGTGGAAGAAGTTGTTCCTAAAACATAGCATGTGGTTCTTGAAGCTCCTGTACCTCCTCCCCAATGATAGTAATGAGAAGAGTTCATGTCCCTAGGAAATCTTCAATAGCTCAGCACTTTCTCTTGGAGTTTTGCAAAAGAAATTATAAGGCAAGTAAAGGCAATTAAGTCCTCCAAATCCATTCTTCTTGTTTACGTCGGTCTCAGGTATATTGCTTATTTTACATAATTTCTCTTAATCCTTTCTCTTTGTTTCTTTCTCTCAACTTTTCTCCTTTCAACACTATTATTTTCAGATAAGATCCTGCTGGATCTGATTCCTGATGTCAAATTTTAATGTATAATCCTTGTTATTTTCATTCATTGTTTTAGAGATGACATCAGTCTCTTTTAAAAACACCATGTTCAATTTGTCAATTTCTTTATAATCTTCAAAACCTTCAGGAAAATTGCTCATAAGCTTGCCCATTTCCAAAGAATACCAACTTTTATTAAATCATTTAATATAATACAGTACAAAAAATCTGAAAATTATGTAGCATTATTTGTACAGGGATGCTTTCAATGTTGACTCTTCCAAAATTACTAATATCTAGCCAACATAAATTCTTCACCCTTAACTGCGCATAGCTATGGGAAGCCCCAGTGTTAGGAAGAGTAACCAATCTCCCAACCACTGGCCCTTCACCACTGGCTAATGGGAGAATGTTACCAAGTCCCTCACTAACTCTTCACCATCATCTTTCTTCATTGCACTTCAGAATGTAATAGCAGGGAGGACATTGCAAAAACATTTGAACATAAAAACATATATATTTCTTGAAAATTCAGGATCAACTATTGCACCACCCACTACCGTTACCTCCACCATTTGCACCAGAATGATCTTGTCTGACTGTAACCTTCTGTGACTTAGTGTATCAGTTCCTGCCATCCATCATTCTATTAAGGGCTGTGAGAGCATAAGTGCAGTAAATATCCATTTCCTGCCCATCCTCATCTGGCAAAGGCTTTGTTAATGCTGAGTTAGAGACATAAGGCTAAAGACAAATTGCCAATTAAGAACTGTATTCCATGCATCAGGGTTCTGGCTTTATGACTAAAACATGGCAAAATTCAAGTGGTAGGTATAGTCATTTATTTTTTGCTTAGTTGTTCAATCTTTCAGAATTCATACATTGCTGGCACGGCCAACATTTGTTGCCCAACCTAAAATGCCCTTGAGGAGATGGTGGTGAGCCATCCCTTGGTGAGGTAACTCCCACTTTGCTGTTCAGGAGCGAAAATTGGGCTTTAAATCTTGTAACAATGATGAAACACTAAATAATATCCAATTCAACTAAACATATTAGTGACATTTAACTACAGCCCATCCTGAGACCAGCACCAATTATTTATTTAAGCAATCCAAAACAGATGGCTTATTTAACTTAATCTTATCATTTATACAACCTTGTCAATTATCAAAATAGTAATTTAAACAGTGCCATTTTCAGTTAAGGGTATAACAATTGGTTCTAATTGTAATGATTCATCATAAGTGAAAAAAATATGTACAAGGATATTGAGAGCAAAATTTCAAAGCTGCAGATGACACAAAAGTAGGGGGAATGAAAGTAGAACTGGGATCTGATTCAGACAGAACCTTTACTATATTTAGAGGACTGTACTGGTTTATGTTATTTTGATAATCCTGAAGATTTAAACCAGGTTAATCAGAACAAGGAAAACATGCCTCATATATTGAATATCCTAAATGTTTAGGCTGTGAGATCTGCAAAGCCTTAAATTGATGACAATGGATTTTACTCAGATTTAAAACAAATTCTAATAAATGACAATCAACAGAATTACTCCATTGTCTGTAATTGAATAATACCAAATGATTTGTCATAGAAAATATGGCATATGATTTTTTTTACAAGTTTTAGTGTGCAGTCCTACAGTCTGCTCATAGGAATATTATTTTTATCACTCAGTTGAACTCTATCCAGCTCAGTTGATGACAATTTAGCATCTTACGCGAATGTCAATGGTGGTCAGCAATGGAAAGCTATGTTTTGTCAAAAAAATCTTTTCCTATTCCTGTTTTATAGCTGGCCTCCTCAGTGACTGCTATCAAAGCTAGATATCTATCTCACCTCTGCCGGATTTTCTGAGATTTTTACTGTCAGAGGTCCATGACAGTGTGTAATCCTTTACCAGAAGTGAGTTGTTTAATTGGCTTCTGAGAACAGATGAAATTATGTTGCAACACGCAAGATTAAGTCTATTAATCATGCAGACAATAAGCGCCAATATGTTAGAACTGATGTGTAGCAGCCCCCAAATATCAATAAAATTATTTTGAATGTTGTGTATTTCATGATGTTCACATTTCCCTCATAATTAAACAAATAAGACATGTTTGTCCAGTCCATAACATTTTTATTAACTTCAAGAAAGGACTGGATTTCAAGGAAATTCGTGCCAGATTTACAATGGAACACTGGGCCAGAACTTTTCCTTCATTCTCATCAACAGTGCTGTAAGAAACCCCTGCTTTGGGCACCCATGCACCCTTCAATCTTCACAAGTACACACTTCATTTCTCCCTTAATCTTCCTGTCTGGGAGATTCAATGGCTGCCCTTTTATCAACATTTAGGAACAGCAACACTCCTTCCTGATGTTGTCCCTCTTGTACAACATTTCTTGCATTTAGTGCTTGTTCAGGTGAAGCAGTGATTCATCTGCACTTCTTCCATTGCCTTTGGTATTTACTGTTGTGTCTGTACACAACCACATATATATTAAATAAAAGCATGCACATGGCAACGAGAGAGAGAAAGAGAGAAAAATAATGCATGTGCATTGAAAACAGTACATGTGCAGACAACAGATCAATACACAGTGCTAAAGGCAGGGGAGTCATTGCACTAAAGGAAATAGATCCATACATTATACTTCCTCCTCCTTTAGATTAATGCACCATAAAACTGTGCATGTACAAAACATTAAAATTTCCCTTTCATAAACCCATATTCCAAATAACATGCCTTTACATTAACTGTCCATAACAACTTCACATTTCTAAAGGTTCAGTCCTTTGGGTGACTCTCTGTTTCTTTCAGTCTAGTGCCTCTGGGCCTATGAAGTGGCATCAGGTTTGGGTGGTGTCTTGTCAACAATAACGTTCTTATCCTACCTCTGGAACTATAGAGTGACATGCAGTTTGGTAGGTGTCTTGTCTAAGACAACATTTTCAGATCCTGGTGTCACATTGCTGTCAGTGACCTGATCATCACTGAGAGTTAAGTCCGATGACTGTAATGTGTCCGTCTTGTTGGATGCAATCTACTCAGGTGTGTTGTTTGGTTGAGCATCCAGTATCTAATCCATGTGACATCTCCATGTCTGATCTCCAACATCAGTGGTCCAGTTCTTATTGCTATCCTACTGGGTGTCCACTTGTTTTCTTGGTAATCACGCACTAGAAATTCCTGTCCAATCACAAAGCTCCTTGCTGCTTCATTTGGCAACTGGCTGAACTCTTTATTTTGTACTTCCCTCCATAGATCTGGTTTCAGAAGGTCAATGTGAGATCTCAGATACCGGTTCATGAGCAACATTGCAGGTGTTTGATTTGTCATTGTATGAACAGTTCTGTTGCACAAAAAAGGAAGTTGTCTACCTTGTGCTGTTGAGGAACGTCCACCTTGTCCATTGCTTTAATGGACTTCTTGAATGTTTGGATAAACCTTTCATCTGGGTGGTGAAGAGCTGACTTGAAACATCCGATGCTATTTTTCTTCATGAACAGTTGAAATTCTTCTGATGTCTATTGTGGTCACCCACAATTTCTTCTGGTAAGCCATTTCTGGCAACGATAGTTGTCAGGGCACAGACAGTTTTTGCCAAGGTGGTTGTCTTCATCAGTATAACCTCTAGCCACTTCGAATGAGCATCCACGGCAATCAGAAACATGGAGTCCATGAATGGCCCAGTCAAAGTCTTTGCCATATGAAGACAGGCATTCCCATCAGTGTAACAGTGCCTGTGGGAGTATATTTGGAACTTTTTGGCATCCTGAACAGCTGTTGGCCAAGTCTTCATTCTGTTCATCTATTCCTGGTCACCACATGTAGCTCCAGGCAATGCTCTTCATCTTGACTGTATCCAGGTGTTCTTCATGCAGATTTTCTAGCACTCTGGTGCACAGTTTAGAGGGAACCACAACACTAGATCCACACATCAGCATTCTTTGACATATCAACAGTTGGTCTCACCTCATTGAGAACTCTGGAAATATAGTGTTACCATGAGCTGGCCATCCTTGCATGGTGATGTCATAGACTTTTGACAATGTCAGGTCATTCCTTGTTTCTCTTTGTATTTCGGAATTTGATACCGGTGACTGGTCCACCAACGTGGTGTGGAACACCTCTGCTGGGGCACAGTATGAAAACTTCTTCTTCAGTTGTCAATACTGGAAGACATGACAGACCATCAGCGTTGCTGTTGTTGTTTGATACCCTTGAACTCTATTTCATAAGAATGGGCTTCCAGGAATAGTGCCGACCATTTCATCCAGAAGTCATCACTGGAATTCCCTTCCTGGGATTGAAAATGAACACAAGGGGTTAGTGATCTGTCACTAGCTTTTTTCTGTAGAGGTAGTAGTGGAACTTCTTTATTCCCCATACTAGACTAAGGAACCCTCAGTTGATCTGTGCGTAGTTGCATTCTGTGCTCATTGGTGATCTTGAAGCAAACACAATTGGCCATTCAGATCCATCTTTCATAATGTGTGACAATTCAGCCCCAATGTCACAAGGGGATGCGTTGCACGTCAGTCTGACGCGTAGGGATGGGTCATAATGCGTGAGCAGTTCATCTGATGTTGTTAGCTTCTTTGTTTCCTTAAATGATTTTTCACATCTTTCTGACCGTTCCTACTTTGCTCCTGTCTGTAAAAGTGCATTCAATGGCTGCAGCACTGTAGCAGTGTTTGGGAATAACCAGTGGTAGTAGTTTACAAGGTCCAATTATGACCTGAGTTGTGACACATTTTCCGGTTTGGGTGCCTGTAGCACTGCTTCAACCTTCCCTCGTGACTTATATAATCCATGCTTGTCTGCAATATGAGATTCCATTCTTGAAAAACTCACATTTCTCTTTCTTAGCACACAGACCATACTCAGCCTGGCAAGCACTTTACCAAGGTTTTGGAGCTGCTTTTCATCATTTATACCAGGCACAATGATGTCATCAAGGTAACATTGTGTTTCTGTGATACTTTGGAGCACTTGGTCCATTGCTCGTTGCCAAATTGCTGGAGCTGATGCAACACCAAAGAGGAGACAATTATATTGGAACAGTCCCTTATGAGTGCTGATTGTGAGGAACTTCTTGTCTGACTCCTCAATCTCCATTTGCAGACAGGCTTGTGACATGCTTTGAAAACCTCTCCCTTCCTGCCAAAGATACAAAAATATCTTCTATTCATGGCAGAGAATACGGCACAGTATGCAACACATAGTTGAGGCTCACCTTGAAATCCCTACATATGCGAATGGCTCTGGCTTTCCCTTTCTTGATCACCGGGACAATGCTCGTGGCCCAATCGCTCCACTCAACATTGGACACCTCCAAACCCTGCAGTTCAGCATCCACTTTAGGATGTAATGCATAAGCCACTGGACGTGCTTTATGAAATCTTACTGTTGCTGTTTCATCCAGTTCAACTCTGACCTTCATGCCTTTGAGCTTAAAAATCCTCTTCTCAAACACCTTCGCATTATTATTAACCCACTGTGCTAGTATCTGGTTAGTGCTACCATTGCCTGTCGATGTCACACTGAGTGCTTTGATTGAGTTCCAGTCTAGTTGGATTTTTCTCATGCATTCACATTTGAAAATTGCTGGCCCTCCACTTTTCAATACATAAAGCTCTAACTGTTGTGTTTGGCCACCATATGTCACATTTCCTTGCAGTTTGCCTTTGGGAGACACTTTTTCTCCTGTGTAAGTCTTTAACATCACTGAGATCTTCTATAAATGGTATCTTACAAAGCAATCTGTTGTAGTCAGCCTCTGGATTATGGACAAAGTTGACCCTGTATCCAGCTCCATTTTCAGTTTTACACTGGACACATCTCATCTGATCCATATTATATTGTGATCTGCTTCAGTAGTACTATGCAGTTCTAGGTATGACAGCTCACCGTTGTCAGATCTATGTTGTCTGATTCTGTTTTACATTCGGTAACTTTATGTTTTTGCTCAGTGTTGTGTTTGAGACTTTTCACTCAGTTGTGCCTTGCGTACTTTCTCTAAATGACCTTGGATGTGACTCTTTCCGCAGACTTTTTCTTTGAATCAACAGTCACTTGTATCATGGGAGGATTTGCCACATCAGTAGCATTTTTGGCTTTTTGCACCATTCAGGGATGTTTTGAGAATTTCACATTCTAACCTCTTTTTTCTGTAGTTCTGCTGCATCCTTTGCTGCAATCTCTAACAATATTGCAATGGTCAATGCTTATTGTAAGGTTAGGTCTCTTTCTGCCAGCTTTGACTATGCATGCCACATACAAGCCTGTCCCTTAACACATCAGAATGTCCATCTCTAAAGTCACAGTACTAGGAAACTATGCACAGTTCTGCAATGTGTTCAGAAAGGCTTTCATCTTTTCACTGGTTCCTTTTATAAAATCTAAATCTCTCAGCCATTGCCAGTAGTTTGGGGCTGAAGTGATTTTGTAAAGTTTCATCAATGTCTTGCTTGCTGGGTTTGCAGGAGTTTCTAAGTTGCATAAAAGACTATCCGTCTTTGCATTCATTAAGCTAAGAAGCATATTGGCTGTCATTTTCTCCTCCAAGTTATATGTGCTGAGACTTGCAGGTTTCCCCCAACGCATCTCCAGGTTCTGTTGGTTGTTAGCGCAAAAACTGCATTTCACTGTATTTTTCTATGTACATGTGATAAATAAATCTGACTTTGAAAAGATATAGAAACCTGAAGTCCTACTACACAGTTACTTCTCTTCAACCATTTGTTTCTTGAACCAACCTGCAGAATTCAAATAACTACCTCAATACAGCAACACTATGACCACTTTGCACTGCAATGCGCTCTGTTCTTTATTTTTGTTTTAACTGTGTTCTTTATTGTATAATATTGTACCATTTATATTTAATTTATGTTTTTCATGTGAATGTTGGGTAAATGATGTTACATGCCCGTGATGCTGCCACAAGTAACTATTTCATTGCACCTGTCCATACATACAAGATATACAAGTCATAGGAGCAGAATTGGGCCATAAGGCTCATTGAGTCTGCTCTGGCATTTCATCATGGCAGATCCATTTCACTCTCAGCCCCAGTCTCCTGCCTTCCCCCCGCATCCCTTTATACCCTGCCTAATCATGAATATATCAGCCTCTGCCTTAGGTAAACCCAATGATTTGGCCTCCACAGCTGCCTTTGGCAATGAATTCCTCAGAATCACCACTCTCTGGCTAAAGAAATTCATCCTTTTATTCTGAGGCTATGTCCTCTGGTCCAAGGCACCCCCACCATAGCAAGCATTCTCTCTACATCCTCTCTAACAAGGCGCTTCAACATTTGATAGGTTTCAATGAGATCCCGCCCCCCCCCCTTCTGAATTCTGGTGTGCACAGGTCCAAAGCCATCAAACACTCTTTATATGATGAGTCTTTCAAACCCAGGATCATTTTTGTGAACCTCCTTTGAACCTTCTCAAATATGGATGCATTTGGTAATCAACTCGATTTTTGATCCTGAGCTTCATCTTGCCTGCCACTTCCATTTTCATTCAGCCTAACCCCCAGCAAACCACCCCACTGTCATAGTGAGACTCAACAACTCATCTTTTGTCTAGACGTTCTACATCCTTCTACAGTGAACATTGAATTTTCGAGTAAACTGCTTTCTTATCAGCTTCCATTATGATGCTCATGCCCTTTTCTTTAAAATGCCTCATTAAGGGTCAATGCACAGATTGATCTGTGTCAATCTACATGTGGCCTTTTGTCTTGTCCCTCACAGCCCTTCCCAGCTCTGCTTTGAAAACTCTAAACCCAATTTGCCCAATTTTGAGGAAAGTTCCCTGACCCAAAATATTACTTGACTTCTCTTTCCACAGATGCTGCTTGACTGGCTGAATTCTTTCAGCACTTCTGTTCTTGTTTCAGATTTCAGCCTTTGCAGTTTTATTTGGTTTTCACATCATTTTCAGATGTGTTATTTTGCAGCTCTCAGAACTCAATAATGAATTTATCAATTTCATGTAATCAGCCATTGGATATCTAATCTTTGGAACATGGGAGGAAATCAGAGCACCCAGAGGAAACCATGAACACACATTTGCGAGGAGAATGGAAAAACTAAGACTGTGAAGGAATTGAACGCGGATCACTGACACTGTAATGGCACTACGCTTACCCTAGATACAAACAAATCAAACCAATATGAATGAAATTGAAAGAGGAATTAGAATAGCAAACAAAGGACATGAAAAAGTACTGATAAGTAAAATAAAAAAGATATTTTCTAAATGCATAGAGAGCTAAGAAAATAAAAGCTCTTTCAGGAACACATGGATAACCAGTGTGTGAAAGTGGAAGAACTGTATGTCAATCAAAATTACAAATCAAATAATTTAATCACCATGGCTCTCAGAATCTGGACTTACATACTTTTATAAACCCCATGAAAACAGATTTGTATATTAATTACGCAAACAACAGGAATTCTGCAGATGCTGGAAATTCAAGCAACACACATCAAAGTTGCTGGTGAACGCAGCAGGCCAGGCAGCATCTCTAGGAAGAGGTACAGTCGACGTTTCGGGCCGAGACCCTTCGTCAGGACTAACTGAAGGAAGAGCTAGTAAGAGATTTGAAGGTGGGAGGGGGAGGGGGAGATCCAAAATGATAGGAGAAGACAGGAGGGGGAGGGATGGAGCCAAGAGCTGGACAGGTGATTGGCAAAAGGGATATGAGAGGATCATGGGACAGGAGGCCCAGGGAGAAGGAAAAGGGGGAGGGGGGGAAAAACCCAGAGGATGGGCAAGGGGTATAGTCAGAGGGACAGAGGGAGAAAAAGGAGAGAGAGAGAAAGAATTTGTGTATATAAATAAATAACGGATGGGGTATGAGGGGAATGTGGGGCATTAGCAGAAGTTAGAGAAGTCGATGTTCATGCCATCAGGTTGGAGGCTACCCAGACGGAATATAAGGTGTCGTTCCTCTAACCTGAGTGTGGCTTCATCTTTACAGTAGAGGAGGCCGTGGATAGACATATCAGAATGGGAATGGGATGTGGAATTAAAATGTGTGGCCACTGGGAGATCCTGCTTTCTCTGGCAGACAGAGCATAGGTGTTCAGCAAAACGATCTCCCAGTCTGCGTCGGGTCTCGCCAATATATAGAAGGCCACATCGGGAGCACCAGACGCAGTATATCACCCCAGCCGACTCACAGGTGAAGTGTCGCCTCACCTGGAAGGACTGACTGGGGCCCTGAATGGTGGTAAGAGAGGAAGTGTAAGGGCATGTGTAGCACTTGTTCCGCTTACAAGGATAAGTGCCAGGAGGGAGATCAGTGGGGAGGGATGGGGGGAACGAATGGACAAGGCAGTCGCATAGGGAGTGATCCCTGCTGAAAGCGGGGGGGGGGGGCAGGGAAAGATGTGCTTAGTGGTGGGATCCCATTGGAGGTGGCGGAAGTTACAGAGAATAATATGTTAGACCTGGAGGCTGGTGGGGTGGTAGGTGAGGACCAGGGGAACCCTATTCCTAGTGAGGTGACGGGAGGATGGAGTGAGAGCAGATGTGCATGAAATGGGGGAGATGCGTTTGAGAGCAGAGTTGATGGTGGAGGAAGGGAAGCCCCTTTCTTTAAAAAAGGAGGACATCTCCCTCGTCCTGGAATGAAAAGCCTCATCCTGAGAGCAGATGCGGCAGAGATGGAGGAATTGCGAGAAGGGGATGCCATTTTTGCAAGAGACAGGGTGAGAAGAGGAATAGTCCAGATAGCTGTGAGAGTCAGTAGGCTTATAGTAGACATCAGTAGATAAGCTGTCTCCAGAGACTGAGACAGAAAGATCTAGAGAGGGGAGGAAGGTGTCAAAAATGGACCAGGTAAACTTGAGGGCAGGGTGAAAGTTGGAGGCAAATTTAATGAAGTCAACGAGCTCAGCATGCGTGCAGGAAGCAGTGCCAATGCAGTCATTGATGTAGCGAAGGAAAAGTGGGGGACAGATACCAGAATAGGTTTGGAACATAGATTGGAACTTATTAGTCACCTCTTAATCACCCTTTCAAACTTAATGTAAAGTCTAGAGCCGAGAATAGGCCAGACCAGTATAGGAAAGCATATTTGTTTCTTTGAGATATTAATGAAGCAAATGGATACTTATAGCATTCCATCAATTTCATCTTGACTGTAGGATTCAAGATTTGAGATTCAACATACAAGATTGTTTGGTACCATTCCCTGAACACAAGTGTCAGAGGACAAATTAATTGTGTCTCCAGATTAAATGCAGCACAAACAAGACACAAAAGATAAAGAACGCGATAATAACATAAGAGAAAAACACACAATAAGTACAAGTACATTAGATAGCTTATACACATAGATTGTGTATGTCCATAAAGTGACCCTAGGCCGTACATCAGGGGACTGATGGAAAATAACAAAATAGTGGTGGAGTTAAAGGGCAAAGCTGCTGATCAGTCCTACTGTTTGGGGAAAGTAACTGCTCTTGAGTCTGGTGGTCCTGGTGTGTATGCTACATTAATCCTCCCTGATGGGAGTGGAACATTCAGTTCATCAGCTGGGTGTGTGGGACCCTTCATGAAGTTACTGGCCCATTTCTGAAAGCTTTCTGTATATATGTCCTTGATGGTGGATATGCTGGTGCCAATGATGCGTTGGACAGTCCTTACTTAGAGCGAGACCTGTGTTTTTGTTAACATTCTTTTTCTCTAGTTTTATTTCAATGGTTTCCTTCACCAGGTGGTCCCAAAAGCCATTAGTGCAGCATAGCAGTTTTGTGCCATCAAAGTCAATCCTATGGCTATTGTGAATACAAGGTTCTGCCGCTGCCAATTTCCCCACTAACCCAAACAGATACACCTCCTGTGCTCCTTGATGTGGGTTTCCACTGTTCATCCTATCTGCTGCTCTGCATTCACAGGGAGTCCTGTAAACGGCAGCTGTTCTGAGTCCCAGGTCGTCTTTGACCCAAATAAGCTGTGATTTGAGCGTCCTTACAAGCTTGTATTAATCCGTATTTCTTCAGGATCCTGGCGATCCTTCCAGAGACAGTAGAAATATAGGGGGGACAGGTGGTAGTGATGGGTTCTTCCTTCCTGGTTTTTCCATCAGCTCTTTTACTTCTCCTTGTAGCCTTTCTATAGGAACATTGTGCATAATTGTCTTATTTTCTAGTGGAGACTCATCAGGTCCTAAAAAGAAGCTTGACAAAGATGAAGGTCTTCCTCTAAGTAAGAACTGGAAATCAATTTTAAGCAAGGTGGGACAGCAGAAACCTGATTGGATGAGGATTAACTAATCAGAAGGGTTGGATGACCGGTATTTATATATCATTGGCCTACACATGTTCAAGCATCATCCCTGATGAAGATGGCAGAGATGGTCATTGAAACATCGGTTAAAATTTATACTTGTACCCATCTGAAAGCCCAAGAAGAGTTTATTTGACTCAAAAGCCTATTTCACTTTCATCCCCATTTAGTTTGTTCCTATTGTTCTCCCTGCACTTTCTTTTTTTGTCTGATGTTGTAAACTCCTTGACATACAGCTTTCTAATGATCAAGCAATTTGAAATGTGAGGGTCCCATAATTTTTCCTTGTGAAAACGTATTTGCTCGGAAACCAGACTAATTTCTCATTAATACTATACAATGCGCTAAAATCATCCGGCGGCTATTTTCTGCTCACCATCATTAAATCACATCTCAGCGGAGTAAAATTGACATTGATTCAACTGAGAATTCCCAGAACACTGCTAGTCGTTTTCTATCCTTTTTCCATAGCTGTGCCAAATCCAAGTAAATAATGATCACAACCATAAAAATGCTCTCTCACTGAATCTCCTACCTGAGGCGTAGCTTCATGCTCCAGGTCAAGATCTAGAAATGTTCCCTCTCTTATTGCATGTGGTGTGTACTGGATGAAAAGATTTTCCTTAATGTTTCAAAAAATAATGTGGCACTCAAAATCTTTACATCCATCCCAGTCAATATTAGTGTCTGAAATCCCTTACGATCATTATATTGTTGTTACATATCTCCAGAAATATCCCTGTGTCTCTATAAAACTGCAAACAACATCTCTTCTTTCAGTTAGTCCTGACGAAGGGTCTCGGCCCGAAATGTCGACTGTACTTCTTCCTATAGATGCTGCCTGACCTGCTGCGTTCACCAGCAATTTTTATGTGTGTTGCCTGTGTCTCTATGGTTTACTTTGAATGTCTTTAGTGCAAGTTTCATAGTGCAATTACCCCTCTTAAGTTTATCTGTATTGACAAACAGTCTGCTGTAGGAACACAATGAGTTAAACAACATCTGCGGGAGTCAAAACCATGCATCTAGATTTACAGGAATTGGAACAAAGGATTTTAACCATAATCCTGAGGCAGTGCTTCAACCCAAAATATGGACAATTCCTTTCTTCCAACAGATGCTGCTTGGCCCATCATGTTCCATCAGATTGTTCGTTGCTCCAGGAACCAGCATCTGTACTCTCATTCTCCATAGACTCATTTGATAGTGACTTAGTTGTTGTGTGCAAGGAAATTATGTTCAAACTAAATAAAGCATCAGTGAGGTCACAGCTGAAAGGCTGCAAACAAATCTGTTCATCAAGAACGTGATGACATTTGAAGGGAGCTGAGGATTTGCCCACAGATGTCGACAGGAGGACAGAATTTTGGCCATGAAGAAAGATCGAGGTGTTTCCTTTGCATTAGCAAATGCTGAAGGATTATTTAATTAAGATGTATAAAATTTATGAGATCCAGGTAGAGTAATTGGATACTAGATAGGCCCAAATTAGGAATCATAGGGGTAAGGTCATTTGTGGAAGGATCAGAAAGGAGATGAGAAGAAATTATTACACCTAAAGTGTATTGGGGATCTGAAATTCACTGTCAGAAAGAACGGCAGAAGGGGAAACCCGCACTGACTTAAATGTGCTGTAACCTCCATGTCCCATGGAGCTGGAAAGTGACATCACTTTTGAAGTTCTTTGAATACAATGGCCTGAATGGACTCCTTCATGCCATTAATTTCTTTGATGTTGCATTATATGAATGTGAAAGTATTGACTTATGTTTTGGTTTGGAGATATTTTTGAAGTATATACTCATCCAATTCAGCAATATTATTACATAGTTCAGAAAAACCATGTCATCTAGCTGAACTTACCAATGAAATCTGGCTTTCTAACATTTTCAATTGTTCAGATTGATTTTGTTAGGACAAGACTTGAAACAAGCACAAATGGCCAAAAACATGATTTACAGATTTTTTTTCCTGCAAATGTCAGTTCCCACCTGTGTCTCAATTCATTTAATTTATCACGTACCCCACAGTGTGTCTTATCCTACAGAAATTGTTAGCTTGGGGACCAAGTTAGTCATCTCACTTGACAACTTTCCAATAAATCCAGGGCTACTTTGCAAGTGATTTCAGATAAGAGCCCATTTAAGATTAAAGAGGATATTTCAGCAATGCCTAAGGGTCTGTTCCTTTTTTGAAGTATATTTCTTCACTTATGTTTTCAGGAGACTCACCTTCCTGCATGAAGTCAATAGAGATTTTAAGAGCTCACATGGGCCATGTTGGGCACAAGAAATAGCAGTTCTGTTGTCATCATCATAGCTTGTCACACCAGCCAGCCAGCCACTCTAGTGTTGTTTGGTTGATGTTGAGCAGGCCAGTGACAGCTAAGTCAGGTGAGAGTGGGCAGTTGCGCAGAACGTGTTCAATGTTCTGCACCCTTTCACCATACTCACAGGATTCGCTGGTCTTTAAAATCCACCTCACCATATTGTCTCCCATTCGACAAACTCCTGCTCTCACTCTGTTACTTAGTTGTGCCAAAATTGAGATAATCCAATATGTTCCTTTATTTTATTGTTGCTGTGCCTATGCCTAAAAGGTAAACCTGTTTGTCATCAAAGAACTCACTGTATTGCTAACACAGATTCCAATCTTACTCTTCCTTTGGGATTTTTATTTGCTGTCTTGATTACTTCAGTCCAGCCATCAACAGCTACAAATGTTAATGGAACATTAGTATACTACTGATTCGGCACCTTGACTCAAATAAGATATGGACAGGGTTCCAAGGGAAGTTGTGGATCCCTGCTTACACTGTGTAATTATGACAATGGAGGTTTCTTTGATAAGACTGTTATAAGTGGTTAGTATAGCCAGTACAATCATTTTGTACAAGAGTCAGGGATAAAATTTGTGTGATGGCATGTAATAACATGCTACCTTCTAATTTAAAAGGGTTAACACATTTGATCCAATATAACAGGACACTACAAGTTGAGTGGGGCATGTCACTGGAAACTCACTTTCTCCACATTCTACAGGGAAGCAGTCTGACAGACAGGTACATGATGGAAAAGTGTCTGCCTGGCCCATGCAAATGAAGTAGCCTTCAACAGAAACTGTAATTGCCAGAGAGGTCAGTGTGGGTGGGGATCATGAGACGTGATCTTATGTTGCCATCTGAATTGTGTTGACATCGCAAGCCAAGGAATTCTGAGTCCATAAAAAGTTCCCCTGCTATTTGAGAAATCATCAGCCCTGAAACTTAAAGTTCACACTTACGTTATACAAGAAAATGCCTTAATGTTTCCACAAAGGACGTTGACCCTGCCAATGTCTCTCATCATCTTATTATCTTAACAATCCTCTGAATAGCCAGCAGATCAGCGTAGATCCAACAATGATGCACTTGGGTGGAAACAACACAGAAAGGAAATAAAGCTCTGTGCCATCACAAAACAACATTTCCAAGACAAGAATGGAATGAGTAGAAATGAGTTGCAAGGAATAAATTCCATATGATATAGTACACAAAATCTCTGCAATGTTGGACCACCCAGAGGTGAATAAAATTGAGGAATTTAGCCTGTGAACAATTTTGTCCCTTCCAGACAGTAATGGACAGCAGAAATATTTGTTTCAGCTGCTGTAAATTAAAGGAAATCTTACAACATGTCCTGATATCCTCTTCTGTAGCACAACACTGGGAGAGTGAAGAGAAAGGAATTTGCATAATATTTTTTAAAAAGTGCCACTTGTTCACATAATCAGGCTTTTTCTTAGCAACAAAATTGTATAGGTTGCTTCAGCAACCAACTGACCAACTAAGTTACGCCGCAATCTAAAAGCATAGGCCAAATAAATCCCAATTTAAACCATAATACTTACTAAAGCAATAGGAAAATCTATAAACATTATATTGTCTGATGTCGCATTTCTTGGCTTTTTCATATTGACATGAATCTGCAGCTCTGGAACTCAATACCCACAACCTGTCTTCAGTTTCACAGAGGTATCTTTGGTAACCGTCTGTGGCTATTAAAGCTAAAATAATTTTGAAAAAACTGAAAAGGAATGTAAAATCACATAATTATTTGCCCAAGCAACACACACAAAATGCTGGAGAAACTCATCAGGCCAAGCAGCATCAATAGAAAAGAGTACAGTCGACATTTCGGCCCAAGACCCTTCAGCAGGAGTTCTGAATTATTTTCCAGTTATTTTCCCAATCAACATTAATAGGTCAGTTATTTTAAATAGATATCATCCTAAAATGCTTTTTTTTGCTCCAAGGTATTTGTGATGTGTAGTTGAAATCAAAAATTGATACACACAACTTCAGCAGTGTCACCAACAGTCTCAGATTGTAATATGGAGATTTCAGCGTTTTTGATATTGAAACAAGAGCAGCTCATCATTCATTACATAGTCAATGTAGATTACTTCTGAAAATTACGAGGTTGCAGGCAATCCCACCCTCCTGAACGCAACCTGCAAATTAAGCATGAAGTTGGGCTCAATGTCCAAGTGGCTGGAAAAAGAAAGCCTAATTTTGGATTTGCTATGTTGGGCACATAGGAAATGTAGTTGGCTCTTGGAAAAGTGTTTGCCTGGGGCTTTGAAAGAGGCCGTTATTAGAATATTTTTTTTTAAAAATCTGCATGATTATAAGTATATGTGTGATCCAGGTAATTAAAGTACAAACTTCTGTGTTGACATCCCCTGACATCCCAACAGAAAGCAATGTATAACTGAACATCTGATATATTTCCTCTCGTTATGTTTATAAATGTATTTCATTTTTTTGCCAGGGTGTCATGCATTTAGGCACAATCGCATTTTGATAGTGATTCTTTATGAAGTAAATGTAAAAACAGAAAGCTTTCTCTGCTGTTATAATACTAATTTTAAATTTAATAAAATTATAATAATGCATTGAGTCTGTTCCATTACATGTTATTTTACTAAAATAACAAGTTTCAAGGATTTTCTTTGGTAGTGATAAAGCACTCATGTGAAGAGGTTATATAAATAATGACACATATGAATATTTCATCTAACTCAATGATTCTCATTTAATTGAATGTGAGGTTAGATAAATACACAAAGAGAAAGCAAAGTAAAATAGATTACTTTAGAAATACGGTTAAATCTGTTAAATAAATGCAATTTGTCATTGTCAGCTGTGTAAAAGGTTTGCATTTATATAATGCCTTAAATACATTTCACTCAAATAACTGAAAGCATTTCACATAAAATGAATGCTGAAATGCCAGTGACCATTGGAACATGGAAAACTGTTAGCAATTTTCAGATAATTAGATTATGTCCAGCTTTCCCATTGATGGTTATATTTGTAGAGTGAGCACCCTGGCCAGAAAATGTGGAGAACAGCTCTTATTTAAATAATCCCCTGGGCTTCAGGCTGATATCCTAACTGAGGGGCATTGCTTTCAATAATTAAGAGCTTCGAACTTCTTACACTTGTCTATATGTTCAAACCTTGTAATGGGAATAAAATACAGATTGTGTTTTTCCAATGAATTTGCTTAGGTAGTCCATAAGTGAAAGCTGCTATCTCCTTGTGTACATTATGATTTGTAACCCCTGCACACACTGTCACAAGGCATAGTCAGATTTAAAATTTGGTAGCAAGGAAAAGCAGATATTCTGAGGAGTGAATACAGTACCAATCTAAAAGGGGACTTACTTGAAGGAAAAAGGAAGATTAAGAACCTCTTTCAAATCTGCTCTTCGTGCTCACTCTGACCAATCCTTGGCTATGACAGTTCGAACACGTGAAACATGAACTCTAGGCTTTGCATCAATTGGTCCTCAGATTACATCCATGCACCAAGTATAAGAAGTCTCGAATTCAGGTCTCTCCCAGACCTACAAGGGATGACTCTGGTTTTTAGACATTTTTTCTTCGTGTTAGCTGTATATCTCTGGTTCAGTTTCATAACAAAAGCAACATTTGGAAATTATGTACTCTCCCTGTGCATTTTATACCTTTGAGCGTAAATGAATTAAGTTTGTACATACACAGAAATGTGCAAAAGGTAGGATGGCCCAGGCACGTTCTGTGATCAGCTTTATCCCTTAAACCCACTCTACCTGCATGAGGTACATGTTGGGTTGACAAAAAGGTTTTTAAATCTAAATACTTGGATATTGTATCGAGGAATTTATTAGTCAAACTGATGCTTCATATGTTCAAGCAACACACACAAAATTCTGGAAGAACTCAGCAGGTCAGGCAGCATTTGTGGAAAAGAGTACAGTCGACTTTTTGGGCCAAGACCATTCAGGGCTTCATCTGTTCAGCCATTTCTACTCAAGTCAGAAATATGCTCAGTGACCACTTTATTAGGTACACTTGTTCATTAATGCCACATGATTGGCAGCAACTCCATACATAAAATTATGCAAACATCGTCAAGAGGTTCAGTTGCTGTTCAGACCAATCAGCAGAATGACAAAGAAATATGACCTGAGTAACTTTGTCTGTGAAATGATTATTGGTGCCAGACAGGGTAGTTTGAGTATCTCAGAAAATGCTGATCTCCTGGAGTTTTCATGCACAACATAGAAACCATAGAAACTACAGCACAGAAACAGGCCTTTTGGCCCTTCTTGGCTGTGCCAAACCATTTTCTGCCTAGTTCCACTGACCTGCATATGGACCATATCCCTCCATACACCTCCCATCCATGTATCTGTCCAATTTATTCTTAAATGTTAAAAAAGAACCCGCATTTACCACCTCGTCTGACAGCTCATTCCATACTCCCACCACTCTCTGTGTGAAGAAGCCCCCCCTAATGTTCCCTTTAAACTTTTCCCCCCTCACCCTTAACCCATGTCCTCTGGTTTTTTTCTCCCCTTGCCTCAGTGCAAAAGGCCTGCTTGCATTCACTCTATCTATACCCATCATAATTTTATATATCTCTATCAAATCTCCCCTCATTCTTCTATGCTCCAGGGAATAAAGTCCTAACCTATCCAACCTTTCTCTGTAACTGAGTTTCTCAAGTCCTGGCAACATCCTTGTAAACCTTCTCTGCACTCTTTCAACCTTAATGATATCCTTCCTGTAATTTGGTGACCAAAACTGAACACGATACTCCAGATTCGGCCTCACCAATGCCTTATACAACCTCATCATAACATTCCAGCTCTTATATTCAATACTTTGATTAATAAAGGCCAATGTACCAAAAGCTCTCTTTACGACTCTATCTACCTGTGACGCCACTTTTAGGGAATTTTGTATCTGTATTCCCAGATCCCTCTGTTCCACTGCACTCCTCAGTGCCTTACTATTAACCCTGTATGTTCTACGTTGGTTTGTCCTTCCAACGTGCAATACCTCACACTTGTCATTATTAAACTCCATCTGCCATTTTTCAGCCCATTTTTCCCGCTGGTCCAAGTCCCTCTGCAGGCTCTGAAAACCTTCCTCACTGTCTACTACACCTCCAATCTTTGTATCATCAGCAAACTTGCTGATCCAATTTACCACATTATCATCCAGGTCATTGGTATAGATGACAAATAACAATGGACCCAGCACTGATCCCTGTGGCACACCACTAGTCACAGGCCTCCACTCAGAGAAGCAATTCTCTACCACCACTCTCTGGCTTCTTCCATCGAGCCAATGTCTAATCCAATTTACCACCTCTCCATGTATACCTAGCGACTGAATTTTCCTAACTAACCTCCCATGTGGGATCTTGTCAAAGGCCTTACTGAAGTCCATGTAGTCAATATCCACTGCCTTCCCTTCATCCACTTTCCTGGTAACCTCCTCGAAAAACTCCAATAGATTGGTCAAACATGACACTACCACGCACAAAGCCATGTTGACTCTCCCTAATAAGTCCCTGTCTATCCAAATGCTTGTAGATTCTGTCTCTTAGTACTCCCTCCAATAACTTACCTACTACTGACATTAAACTCACCGGCCTATAATTTCCCGGATTACTATTCGATCCTTTTTTAAACAACGGAACAAATTGAGCCACTCTCCAATCCTCCGGCACCTCACCTGTAGACAGCGACATTTTAACTATTTCTGCCAGGGCCCCTGCAATTTCAACATTAGTCTCCTTCAAGGTCCGAGGGAACACCCTGTCAGATCCCGGGGATTTATCCACTTTAATTTTCCTCAAGACAGCAAGTACCTCCTCCTTTTCGATCTGTACAGTTTCCATGATCTCACTACTTGTTTCCCTTAATTCCATAGACTTCATGCCAGTTTCCTTAGTAAATACAGACGCAAAAAACCTATTTAAGATCTCCCCCATTTCCTTTGGTTCCGCACATAGCCGACCACTCTGATCTTCAAGAGGACCAATTTTATCCCTTACAATCCTTTTGCTCTTAATATACCTGTAAAAGCTCTTTGGATTATCCTTCACTTTGACTGCCAAGGCAACCTCATGTCTTCTTTTAGCCCTCCTGATTTCTTTCTTAAGTATTTTCTTGCAATTCTTATACTCCTCAAGCACCTTATTTACTCCCTGCTTCCTATACACGTCATACAACTCCTTCTTCTTCTTTATCAGAGTTGCAATATCCCTTGAGAACCAAGGTTCCTTACTCCTATTCACCTTGCCTTTAATCCTGACAGGAACATACAAACAGTCTCTAGAGTTTACAGAGACCGGTGCAAGAAATAGAAGAGCATTCAGTGAGCAGTTATTCAGTTGATGAAACTGGCTTGTTGATGACAGCGCTCAGAGGAGAATGGTCAGACTGGTTCTAGCAGCTAGAATCTAGCTAATAGGAAGGCGACAGAACTCAGATATTCACAACAATGGTGTACAGAAGAGCATCTCTGAACGCATAACACATCAAACCTTGAAGTGGAGTGATGGATGGACTACAGCCACAGAAGACCATGAAAACACAATCAGTGGCCACTTTATTAGGTACAGGAGATACCTAATTGGCCACTGAGTATATAAGCTTGTGTAAGTTTTTTTGTGTGTAGCCTAATCACCTAAATAATTAATTGTTGGATGATTCAAGTGGTTACATGCTTGACTCTCAGTGAATCAGGAACCCATTACAATGTCATCCTAATCCTGGGCATTATTTGCCTTGTAAGATTATTGAATAGACCAGTGTGACCATTCTCAGATAAGACACTAGACAGAGCTTCATCACGTACTGTTGCTACGTTGTAAGTATTGGGAAGTACCAGTGCCCAGGTCATCTCACTTCAACTATGTCTCCTCTGAAAAGAGTCAGGTGGCAAATGCATCCAGAGTGCATCTGTGAATTGTACTGTTGGTGCCAAGCCAAGCCACAGTTCATCAAAGCTGAAGTCACACTGTAAATGCACCCCTAGAGTATAATTGATAACAGGTGACTGCTGTGCACCACATGAAAAAGAATATGACCCTCACATCGTTGCATGTGCATTAGCCACATCACAAAAGGGCAAATATGTCAAACTAGAAGCCAAGAATGCTCAATCAGTTCAAAGTAAAACATTTTGATTATTGTTGATGTAATCAAAAACATTAATTACTGCATCAGATTGTACAAAAAATTTGAAAAAGATGCATTATTAAAGCAACATGGACAGCCTTGAAATGAATGCATAATATAAGATTTTTCAACAGCCTTGAATTCCTACATTTAATGAAGAAACCTTACAGTTATAAACTATGACAATTCACTTTCAGTTCTTTCAAGTCAAATGAGTTGAACTATAAAATGCAAGTTAATAAAGGCCTTGACTTACAGTTCTTTATTTGACATGTCATTCCTATAATTTTTAAATACAGAGAAGACAGCACACAGCTGAAAAGTGTGGCAGAAGAGGTTTTCATTTTACAATGACCTCTACTTGCATTCTAATTGGAGGAAAAAGATAATGGTATGAGGTTGGGGATGGACAGTGGATATTTTAGCCTTATCTATCCTGGACAAAGCTGATGGAGACATAGCAGTTTCCCATTTTCCACCTACCATGTTATTCTATTAGACTGACTCCAATATGAGGATTGCCTAGAGCTTTACATTAGGATAGACATTGTTGACTTTTTTTTTAAAACTTATAGTACCATGTTTTCTGAGTAAGAAAATAATTGAATGCTGAAGAATGCAATTCTGAACACTGCTGTAATGCATCTCATTTTTATCATTACATATAACTCTACATTCAAACAAGCCTCTGAAAGCCTTCCAATACCAGTGCTATTAATAGAAATTGCAGTATCAATTGTCAGAGTACCTCATTTTGCATTTGAAGTAGAGAATCATGGGCATTCCTGGCATCCCTTGACAATCTGACTGCAGACTAGTTTAGTTCTCCTTATTTTATACCCATGGCAGCAGCAAAATGGTCAACAAATCCATCCAATTACAAACGTAAGTTAAAGTAGCTGATGATCTAAATTATGGTTAGCTATGATAGTTTTGTTCCTGTTTGCATCCCTATCAGAATGATGGAGAATTAATGAGGTTTTGGATGGTTGCTTATGCTGCAAATTTGCTGCAGTTGTTTTGAGAAATCAAAAACAAAAGAGGGGAAAGCTTGACAAAAGCAATGCCAATGCCATTTCTCTTGCAATAGAATGCAATTTATAAGTTAAAGTGTCAAAATCTATTTGTGTCAAGCAATTCTGTTAATCGAAATGTGGGAAACATTGAATATGAATTGGCCCAGCTGAGTATTTGCTTCGGCAGATTTGGATTAGATTATGAAGCAACAGTCTTCTTTTATTGTCATTTAGTAATGCATGTATTAAGAAATGATACAGTATTTCCTCCGGTGTAATATCACAAAACACAGGACAGACCAAGACTGAAAGAACTAACAAAACCACATAATTATAACATATAGTTACAACAGTGCAACAATACCGTAACTTGATGAAGAACAGTGCATGAGCGCGGTAAAAAGTTCAAAGTCTCTCAAATGTCCCACACCTCACGCAGACGGGAGAAGTAAGAAACCTCTCCCTGCCATGCCCAACCACAGTCCGACTCTGAGTCCTCAGAAAACTTCGAGCCTCCGATCAGCCCTCTGACGAGTACCGAGCGCCATCTCTATTCGAACGATTTGACCTCAATCTCGGTCGCCAGCAGCACGCAAAGCCAGGGATTTTGAGGCCTTCCCTCTGGAAGATTCCGGATCGCGCAGTAATAATGGCAGCGAACTGGCATTTCAGAAATTTTTCCAGATGTTCCTCTGTGCTTTCACATCTGTCTCCATCAAATCAGAATTGTCCACGGCCCTTATTTAATGGAAATGATATCATTTTCATCGGAGGGCTGTGCGCGCGTGCAGCACGCCACGCTCCCGTCCTCCTGCCTTTTGTCGGAATTCTCATTGTTTTAAAACAATGTTGATAATCCTTTAGAGCAGGGGTTCCCATCATCCTTTTTTATGACATGGACGGATACCATTACGCAAGGGGTCCATGGACCCAGGTTCAGACCCCTGCTTTAGAGTTAAGTCTCTCTGCATAAAACTGATTTCTGTAAGTGTACATACTTTCAAGCATGTCATAATACAGATTAAAATTCACAATTTATCTCTTTGCAAAAATATCTTTGGAATCAGAACAAGGTATATTATCATAAACACAAGGGATTCTGCAGATGCTGGAAATCCAGAGCAATGCAGAAAGAAAGGAACTTAGCAGGTCAGGCACCATCTCTGAAAGTGAATAAACAGTCAACGTTTCAGGTTGAGACCCTTCATCAGGACTGGAAAGGAAAGGGGAGGTGCCAGACGAAGCTGGAGGTGGAACGGAAGGAGTACAAGCTAGAAAGTGATAGGTGAAGCCGGGTGGATGGGGAAGAAAGGGATGAAGTAAGGAGCTGGGAGGTGATAGGTAGAAAAGGTAAAGGGCTGGAGAAGAAGGAATCTGATTGAACCATGAGAGAAAGGGAAGGAAGAGGGGTACAAGGGGGAGGTGATTGGCAGGTGAGAAAAGTAAGATGCCAGAGAGGAATTGTAACCTGGAAGGACTGTTTGGGGCCCTGAATGGAGGTGAGGGAGATGGTGAATGGGAAGGGGGGAGGGGAAATTACCTTAAGTTGGAGAAATCAACACTCAAAACACGCTGAAGGAACTCAGCAGGTCAGGCAGCATCCGTGGAAAAGATGAATCAACGTTTCGGGCCGGAACCCTTCGTTCAGGACTGTAGAGGGAAGGGGCAGAGGCCCTATAAAGAAGGTGGGGCGAGGGTAGGAAGGAGAAGGCTGGTAGGTTCCAGGTGAAAAACCAGTAAGGGGAAAGATAAAGGGGAGGGGGGAGGGGAAGCAAGGAGGTGATAGGCAGGAAAGGTGAAGAAGGAATAAGGGAAAACACCGTGCCATCAGTTTGGAAGTTACGCAGGCTGAATATGAGGTGTTGCTCCTCCAACCTAAGAGTGGCCTCATCATTGCAGAATATAAGGCCATGGACTGACATATTAGAATGAGAATGGGATTGAAATTAATATGGTTGGACACTGGGAAATCCTGCTTTTTGCAGATGCAGTGAAGGTGCTCGACAAAGTGCTGCCCCCAATCTACACTGGGTCTCATAAATGTTGAGGAGGGCGAATTGGGATCACTGGATACAGTGGACAACTCCAACAGATTCACAGACGAAGTGTTTCCTTACCTGGAAGGATTGTTTGAGGCCCTGAATGGAGGTGAGGGTGGTGGTGAATGGGCAGATGTAGCAATTCTTGTGTTTGCAGGGATAAGTGCCAGTAGGGAGCTGAGTGGGGAGGATCAAATGGACAAAGGATACATGGAGGGAGAAATCCCTGCAGAAAGTGGGAACTGTGGGAGAGGTAAAGGTTTGTGAAATTTGTTGTTTTGTGGCAGCAGAGCAATGCAAGACATTTTTTAAAAATTACCATGTTACACATAAATGGATAGAACATACAAAATGCTGGAGGAACTCAACAGGTCTGGCAGCATCTGTGGAAAGGAATAAACAGTCAAGGTTTTGGGCCAACACCCTTCATCAGAGGATGAAGCAAGAATAAGAAGGTGTGGAGAAGGGAAGGAGTACAAGCTAGAGTGAAGCCAGGTGAGGGGGAAGATAGGTGAGAGGTGGAAGGGGAATGAAATGAGGAGCTGGGAGGTAATGGGTGGAAAAGGTAATGGTCTGAAGAAAAAGGAATCTGATAGGTGAGGAAAGTGAACCTTGTGAGAAAGGGAAGGAGGTGGGATACCAGAGAAATGATAGGTAGGTGAGAAGGGGTGAGAAGGGGTTAGAAGGGAGTCCGAATGGGGAATGGAGGAAAAAAAAGGAATGGGGGAGCATTGATAGTCAAGGCAGTTGTGAGAGCCAGTAGGTTTATAAAATCTATCAGTAGACTGTTTGTCTCCAGAGATAACTATCTTGACTATACACCTCCCCAACCTGTCACCTGTAAAAATGCCATTCTCTTTTTTTTTGCCTCCACCACATCTGTTCCTAGGATGAAGCTTTCCTTTCCAGAACATCAAAGATGCCTTCCTTCTTCAAAGAATAGGGTTCCTGTTCCCTCACTACGCTTCTGTCTTTGAATCAATACATTAGTCATTAGATAACCTAACATTGTAAAGCACTGCAAACTAGCAAAAGAAAAGTTGCAATTTACTCATTTATTGGTCTTATATAGATGTTTAAGATGCCAGTATAACTGGCGTTGTTCAGACATTTATTTCTTGTTAGACTGCACTAATCGTCTTGATTGGTTGGGCTTCTCAGACCTTTGTGGAGCAGATCAAGGTGTTATCAGTGTCCAAATACTTTTGCCAAAGCTCCTGATGTGCTTGTCAACCTTTCCTGGCAGTGAACAGAAACTGACAGATAGATAGAAATAACTTCTCGATTGAGGAATTGCAGGGTATAGTTTTAAACCTAGAAATAAACTTTTCAGAATTAAAATGAAGAAATGCATCTATTTGAAATTACTGACAGAAGTTTTGAATTTTTTTCAATAGGTGCAACTAAAATTTGGTTAAATAGCAAATGAAATGTTTTTCTGTAATTCAAACATATTTATAGATATGGGGCAATCTATGTTAGATTATGTTACAAGGGGTGATTGATCAGTTTGTGGCCTAAGATAGAAGGAGTGAATTTTAGAAAACCTAGCACATTTATTTTTCAACATACTCCCTGCCTACATGTACACACTTAGTCCAGTGGTTGTAGAGCATACGGATCCCTTCTTTGTAGAAGTGATCCACAGCAGAGGTGATTGATAAGTTTGTGGCCTTTGCTAGAAGGAGATGAGTTATACAACTCTTGTTACCTGCACGTGTAGTTAAACTCTTTGACTGAAAATGCAGAAAGTTTGAAGTTAAAAACTCATCTCCTTCTACCTTAGGCCATGAACTTATCAATTACCCCTGCTGTGGACCACTTTCTGGAGGTCCAAGACACCAACTTCTACAAAGAAGGGATCTGTATGCTCCATGACCACTGGACTAAGTGTGTAAATGTAGGAACAATAAATGTGCTAGGTTTTCTAAAATTGACTCCTTCTACCTTAGGCCACGAACTTATCTATCACCCCTTGTAGATTGCGTATTTGCCAGAATGGATTAAAGGACTTAAATGTACTGATCTATTTCCCACATTGCTGTTTTTTTCTAAAAAGCAGTGAACTGGGCTTCCATACAAATAAAGTACGTTGTCTGCAGAGACTCCATCTTTAGAGCTAACATGAAGGAAAGAATGGCATTCATGCTGTGCCGAAAGCCATGATGTAAATTAGATCTGGGATCTTCCGTGCTCTGAATTCTCTGGCAGGTTATTTGTTGTGTTATACGTCTCTTGGTGTTTAGAAGATCGGGCTCTTAAAGTCTGAGTTGAGTTCAATACCACACGGCTCTTATCCTCAGATTTTGGTCAATTAGATACTTGAAATTAACACAAACTAACTGGCTTTCCTAAGGATCAGGAAATCTCAGCATCCATCTGTTGCACACTTGCCCTCTCCATAACCTCGCTTGGACCTACTTCCTCAAAATTGTCAGTCTGAGACACTCTCTGCCAAGCCGCGGTCTCCCTAATGATCCATAGCTGCTGCCTTGTATCACAGATTTCTCACACAGCTTCTCTAACTGGCCAAAAGTTCAGTGGAAAATGGAGTGAAATAATGATAATGAGGTCCTGCTGTTAAACAGGACCCCTGCATTCACTGTATTTTCACTTTCCTTTACCCACCTATCAAACATCATTTGCTTTCCTCCATTCATCATAAATGTCTGAACTTAAAATTTGTTTCTCTTTCTCTTGAGCATATTCACACCCAAGTTTGGTACTTGTGCATCCCAATAGTTTTTACTTTCTGTAATATGAATAGCATAGCACCTTTCTACGTGCAAGGTAGGTCTCTGTGGTTAAAATGAAGCCAGTCAGAATGCAGAGACATTATTTACTTCAGCTTCTTGATGATTTGGAAGCAACAGTCTATCTGCATGTCAATCAAAGCAAACAGGTAAAAGTGTTTATCATCAATAATCTATAAGACATGAAGATAAAATCAACAGAAGAGTATTGCATAATTGTTCACAATTAATATGAGGCGTGTGCTAGAGTAAGAGTGAGGTATATAAAATACGCAGTCTGTATACTCGCTTGCTGTTTCTCTGTACAGCTGCATATATGTTCTCACTGTGTATAGTGTGCCAGACTGGTGTCTCTGATACAACACACCTGTTGTTGAATGTATGACTCACTCAGTGTTACAGAGAAATTATTTACATTTATCAAAATCTACATCTGCGAACTTTGGAGAACCACCCTAAATTTGACATCTTGCTGGCAATTCTTGACATATTCTGCTTTCCTGAGGACAGATGTTTAGATAGGATGGAAATTCAAATTCTCAGAACTGCCATATTACAATAAAACCTGATCTTTTGTTTGAATAACAACATTTATGTAATGGCACATTTTAATGACAAGTGTAGTGCTGCAATGTCCAGTCCATAGGATCATATATTTAAGAGGAAAATCACACCCCACAGAAGATTTGTATTGGTACAAGGTCAAAACTACATCACATCGCACAACTTTATTTGACACATCTTTGGTGCAAAGGCACAGTCTGAGGTGAAGTGGAGTGAGGTGTCCTTCTCCAGAAGTCTCACCTGAATCCATTCCACTGCTATTAGTCATGCTTTATACGAAACCTACATTTTGGTTGAAAGTTGCATTGTAAAGATTCCAGAAGAAAATGTAGCTTCATTTGCCAGTATTTGACCCATAACCCCCTAAGCCTTTCCAATCCAGGTACCTGTCCAAATGCCTTGTACAAATTTTATGGTACCTGCCTCAACCACTTCATTGGACAGCTCATTCCACACACAGTAGATAAATTGCCCTTAAAGTTTCTATTAAATATTTTCCCTCCCACCATAAACTTATGCCCTCTAGTTCTTGATACTCTAACCCTAGGAAAAAACAGCTGAGTGCATTCATTCTATTGCTGACCCTCATTCACCACTATAAGATTATCTCAAAGTCTCCTATGTCCTAAGAATAAAGTAAAAGGAAACCAAAAATGAACACATTGCTGCCCCACCTATGTCCTGTACAACTGCTCCCCGACCTCCCAACTTTTATACTCAATGCCATGTCATAGGGGTTGGAAGCTTGCATACCTCAATGACCCAGAGGGCTATGTTGGCTGGATTCAGGGCTTTATGCTTGGCTTGTGGTAGGGTCACCCATGACAAACAGATCAAAGAGTAGAGGCCAGACCAAGAGTGGCCCTCCGGTCCTCCAGGTTCGGGGGTACAGTTCAGGGCCAGCAACTCTGACTGGGAAAACAAAATTGTTACAGAAATAGCAATGAAGAATCCTTCTGCATCCGAGTGTGGTGCTGCTTCTGAGCCCTCATCCAGCACTTGAATGACTGACAACAGTGAAAACCGAGAGGAAGCTGCTGACGTGATGAAGGAAGCCCTGAAGACCACCAGAGATGGAGGACCTTCATTGCTGCCCCAACCATCAGTGGCGTAATGGGTGGTAAGTTAGTAAGCCCTGACTTGTGAAAGCTAGTGTGCCATAAGTCCTGTTCACTACCCTGTCCATCAGAGCACTGCCACAACATGTTGTTGGGTGAGAGCCTGTAACTCTTCAAGAGTGTGTCCATATGGCTGCATAAAAAGAGATCAATGGCAATTGTAATTGTTTGAGGTGATCTCACCTGGGATTCCCAAGTACGAGCTCCTTGACCTTGGCAAGGTGATCACTGCCAGAGCAGCTGATTTGCAGCCTAATCTACTGTTAAATTGATAAGCCTTACATCGACTTCTTCAAGCAAAAAACAGCTGCCATCCATATTGATTTCTAGTTCCATGTATGCTAACAGCTTGAGAACTGAGCAATCAAAAATTTAACCTTGCTCAACCAACTGCTCAATGCATCTAGTGTAAAGGTCCAGATTTGATAGGAAATGCCAAATAATTAAAACTGCTTTCGCAAAACTATTGCAAATACAGAAATACAAAAAGCAGCATGTGACTTTTCACTAAGTGCATGAAACTCAATTCCTCCCAAATCTTCATTGCTTACACTGTTTTCATGCACTAACTCCTTTAAAAAAAGCCATCTAGGAAACTCTCACTTAGTGAATGTGCCACTTCTGCTCCTTCAGTGTAGTCAGCAGGAGATTCTTTGATCTTTTTTTAAATTTGACAATCTGCCTACCCAAACTCAACCAGATTCCTCCCACAGGAACACCATAATCTGTTGATGCTATGTCTGGGAATTCCTGCCTTAACGCTACCACTGGTCTCTTGGAAAATTAAGATTCATTGAAAAACTGGAACAACAGTTTCTCTCAGTCAACTATTTCAGGTGGAAGTGAGCCATTTCAACAGACTAGGGAAATAAAATTAACTTTGTTTACTAAGTTCTGGCTTTGTAAATGTTTTTTTAAACC
This sequence comes from Mobula birostris, assembly GCF_030028105.1. Taxonomy (NCBI): domain Eukaryota; kingdom Metazoa; phylum Chordata; class Chondrichthyes; order Myliobatiformes; family Myliobatidae; genus Mobula; species Mobula birostris. The sequence goes on along the minus strand of NC_092371.1, from coordinate 206,194,336 downwards.
TTTTCTTTTACAGGTTTTTCTCATGGAGGTTTACCCTTGATCACACCACCCATCTTCTCCTGCCGCTTCTCTCTGTGCTTTAGTTTCAGCTCATCCCTGTATTTTCCAAAGCATCTGGATGGTTTTATTTTGCAACTGGATTTGCTGGAGTATTCCCAATGGCTTGCATTTTCATGACATTTAAGGAGAAAGAGAAGGAATAGCATGGTACTAAGCGAGCAAAGCAGTTGTCAGAAGATATCCAGAGTGTTCAACTCCTTCCCAGTAAGCAGTTTGGCACTTCTTAAAATTCAAAGTTAGACTGGCTTCTTAAAAATGACTCCCTGGTTGGCTTGGTTATCAGCATTTTCTAAAATAAATAAACAGAAATGAACAAATAAATAAGTGGATACAAATTTAGAGAATCATAAGCCTAATTATTTATGATAAAAATTACTAATTTGTACTTCACGCAAAGTAGGGACATAACCCACACATCAGTTTATATGTAGGTTAGTGATTATTTATGACAGTAATTACTTTTCATCAAGCTTGAATATGAGACTTTCCAAAAGCTGTTTCAATTCAGAGTCACCGAGTCATAGAGACATTTAGTACTGAAATAGGTCCTTCAACACATTAGCTTCATGCCAGCCATCGCCTATTTACACGAATCATACATCTTTTGTTATCAACCTGCCCCAGATACTACTAGTCACCCTTACACTAGGGAAAACTTACAGCGGCCAATTTACCAATCAATCAGCATACCTTTGGGATACGGCAAAAAAAAACAGAACATCAGCAGTCACAAAGAGGAATACAGCATGGTCTTTACTGCCTTTACTTTCTTTACTGTGAACATATGCATAAGAAATAGAAAAAAGTTTGTTCATTCCTTCAGGAGTTCTTGCCTGTTTAATAAGGTCGTGACTGTCTCTGCCAGTTAAGTCAAAGTTCCTGTCTGAAACCCACCTTTTGTTAGATTGCTATAGTCTTGCTATTTCAACCTTGAATATGTTTCACAACTAAAAAGTTTTGCATAAACTTTTATGAATGAAAAAAAGAGGGTCAATTTTGTACTGGAGGAGGGTTTCATACAGTAGCTCCACATCTAATAATGTCAGTGGGAGGTCCAGACTAATTTGTGATGGAGCTTATTTTAACATCATTCCCAACACAATGCACCAGCAGTTCACCCTAGGATATGAAAATAAGGGGGCATCTGCATGATTCAGAAATAATTACTCCATTGACAGAGATAAAGGTGGCAAAATTCAAGGCTCCCAGTTTGCCAATAGTGTAACATACCAAAAACAGAGAAGTTTTCTTCCTCTTTTGCGGATATTAGGTGCCCAGAATCTCTACAGCAGCAGTCAGTGTTCACAATTGTGTTTAGAGTTTCTGAAACTTTTTTCACTGGGAACTTAGTTGAAGATGCCTGGGGACTTGGCGGGAGCTTTGTGATGGAGGCTTGTGAGTAGTTTCTGCCCCCACACAAAGTTCTGCTTCCCCACCAAGAGGTCTCAGTGGGAGCCCAGTGTAGGTGTTGGAACTTGCAGTGCTTGTGACAAAGAAAATGAGAACCAAACACAGATGTAACAATCAGGAAAGCCAGACTGAAACAATTGATGCACTGACACATTTTGCATTGTTTACACACTGAGAGAATCAGTATCAGAGAATCCATCTGCCATGAATTTAACCTACATAAGGAAAAAATACACAGCAGAAAGGCAGAGAAACCAGTACTCCATGTAATCAGCAACAATTAATGTATTCCAGTAAACTGAGTCACATTTCTACAGAACAAATTAGTTTGTTTTATATGTATGTTCAATTTGTAATCTCTTTCACCAAGCATTTTTAACTAAAACTTTTACTTCTAAATAGGGTCTTGATTATTAAAAATAACCATGAAAGAAGAGTTCACAAGGAATGCTGTAGGGTTATTATAAACATCTTCTATCAGCAGGACCACCAGCTGGTGAGAAGTTTTTATAGCTGGCCTGAAGAGTCTTCAGTTGAGTGCACCCTGTTTCCACTGGAAGGCAGACACAAGAACCTTTCAGTCATGTTACATGTTGAATGTGTATTTTTCTGCAAGCTTCCTCTCTACGAGTTCCTTAATTAAATGGCAATTAAATCACTGCTGGAGTGCTCAGCATAGAGACAGATGTCCCAGTGCACGAACATCAATACATAAAAGTCAATGCAAGAATCTTTTTGTTTGAGGAATGAGTATTAAGTAGACATAACAATTATCTTCGCCCACCATATTGGGAAAGGTGCCCAAGCCTAAAATAAACGCTTCTTTGATTAGTTGCCTCTACTACTTCTTTAAGGCACTTACTTCTAGATTGATAGATTCATTCAGAGGCTGTAGGATCACTGAAAAAGGCTGGCATTTTTCTCTATCCATTATTGCATTCTTAACAAAGTAGCTTGCCCAACAAAAGTCAATAATGTAGGCCAGTCTTCAGTCATGTGTAAACTAAACAGGGCAGAGACAATGTATTTCACCTCCTAAAGGATATTAGTGATCCAGATGTTTGTTATTGCAACAATTTGGTTGTTTCATAGCCATAATTTCTGATGTTATCTAACTTCTTATTCCATATTCTCTGCCACAGGAAACAGTTGAGGCCAGTTCATTGGCTATATTTAAGAGGGAGTTAGATATGGCCCTTGTGGCTACGGGGGTCAGGGGGTATGGAGGGAAGGCTGGGGCGGGGTTCTGAGTTGGATGATCAGCCATGATCATAATAAATGGCGGTGCAGGCTCGAAGGGCCGAATGGCCTACTCCTGCACCTATTTTCTATATTTATTAAGTGAGACTTAAACGGTGTAAGTGGAAATTTGAACTTATTTTTCTAGATCAATAGTTAAAGGCCAATGTCCTACCCAATGGAGAGCTACATAATGTACAGGAGTCTTGTTGTTCCACAAACTTCAGTGTTAGGTTGGTTGTTTTATGTGATATATAAATAATTCAGATTTATGTACAGAGTCACGAGTCTTCCCAGCATCGAAGGCATCTTCAAAATGTGATGGCTCACAATGATGGCTCCATCATTAAAGACCCATCACCCTGGACATGCAGGATACATGGAGATACAGGAGGCCGAAGACACACTCTTCATCTGTTAGGAACAGCGTTTTACCCTCCGTAATCATATTTTTGAATGTACAATGAACAAACTGATGAATACTAATTCACTATTTTTGCTCAATTTTGCACTATATTAATTTATTTTTAGTATATATTTTGTATCGTAATTTATAGCAATTTATGTCTTGCACTGTACTGCTGCCATAAAACAACAAATTTCACACCGTATGTCTTTCTTTTTCAATCTTTTTATTAATTTCAAAATATAGAAACAAAACATAGCAATAATACAGATAATATGAGATGTATTGTTACATTTAAAAAAAGAGTAATTGCAAAACCAAATAGTGGAAATTACCAAAACTCCCATACATGTAGAACTGATCACGAAGAAAAAAGAAAGAAAAAGAGAAAAAAAAACAACTAAACTAAACTAAAAGACTTGGGCAAAACTAACAACTTAAAAATGGAAAAGAAGAAAACCTCAGCGTCGACGATTCCATTCCCCTCCAACAACAGTACAGAGAAATAAAACAAGTTTGGAAATGATCAAATTACATCAAATGAAAATGCTGAATAAATGGCCTCCAAGTTTTTTTCAAACTTAATAGAAGGGTCATAAACTGCACTTCTAATTTTCTCCAGATTCCGACACACCATAGTTTGTGAAAACCAATGAAATACTGTAGGAGGGTTGATCTCTTTCCAATTCAACAAAATGGACCTTCTAGCTATTAAAGTAAGAAATGCAATCATCCTTCATGATGAAGAGGTTAAATTATTTGAGTCTATCATTGGTAGTCCAAAGATAGCAGTAATTGGATGAGGTTGTAAGCCTATATTTAGGACCGTTGAAATAATATCAAAAATATCTTTCCAATATTTCTCCAACAAGGGACATGACCAAAACATATGAGTTAGAGAAGCAATCTCAGACTGGCATCTGTCACATATTGGATTAATATAAGAGTAATAACGAGATAGTTTATCTTTGGACATATGAGCCCTGTGAACTACTTTAAACTGTATCAACCTATGCTTAGCATATACAGAGGATGAATTCACCAACTGAAGAATTTTTTCCCATTTTTCAGTCGGTATATTAATCTCAAGTTCTCTTTCCCAGTCAGCTTTAATTTTATTAGAGGCATCAGGACATAAATTCATAATTATATTATATACAATTGCTATTACACCTTTCTGAGAAAGATTTAAGTCTAAGATTTTTTCCAAAGTGTCCATTGGATATGGGTGTGGAAAATTAGGAGAGACAGTAATTAAAAAGTTTCTAATCTGTAAATATCTAAAAAAGTGAGATCTGGGTAAGTTATATTTATTAGAGAGTTGATCAAAAGACATAAAACAGTTATCCAAGAATAAATCGCGAAAAGATATTATACCTTTGGTTTTCCAATCAAGGTAAGCTTGATCCATCATGGAAGGTTGAAAAAGAAAATTTGATATAATGGGACTTGCTAGAATGAATTGATTAAACCCAAAAAATCTTCGGAATTGAAACCATATACGTAAAGTATGTTTAACTATTGGGTTATTCATTTGTTTATATGATTTAAAAGAAGTAAAAGGAAGTAAAGTTCCTAAAACCGAACCCAAGGAAAACCCTTGTAATGAATTAGATTCAAGATTTACCCAATGAGGGTTTAAAGATGCGTCCAAATCTTGTAGCCAAAATTTTAAATATCGAATATTAATTGCCCAATAATAGAATCTAAAATTTGGGAGGGCAAGTCCCCCCTCCTTCTTGGATTTCTGTAAATATCTTTTACCTAACCTAGGATTTTTATTCTGCCAAATATATGAGGAAATTTTTGAATCTACGTTATCAAAAACAGATTTTGGGATAAAAATTGGAACCGATTGAAATATATACAAAAGTTCAAGACTACAGTCCTGAAGTGATGAAGGAACGACTGACTTTTAAACCTTTAATGTCGGAATGCTATCAAAAAAATCTCAAACCGGCACTACTGTATCCTGCACGACTCAGAATCTCTCTTCCCGATGGAAATCGTCGTGTTTTCCACTCTACAACTGCCGCTCGGAGCTTTTTGGATGATAATTTCCCATCTGATACAGACACCCTCTCTTAGTCTGTGTTTGGTGCTTTCAGCACCAATTTTTTTTCTCTCTGGTTTTTTTTCTTCAAAATAAACCTTCTACTACTGTGCGATGAAGGTTTTTTATAAGTTTAAGATTTTTGTTCTTTGGTTATTACTATAATGATTACTCTAGAATTTATATGGAATATTTATCTTCTGTGAATAACATCACTTTCCCTTAGTTAATCTTTTGTTTTAATCTATCCTTTTTTGTTATTACTAATGATCCGATCTGACGGTCATTTGTAGTTATATGCTTCCTATTTTTGATTTTCGCATAATTAAAATGGCGACTTGTCTTTCTTTTTCTATAATTTTTGGTTTTTTTTTCGGGACGCCATGTTCTTATGCTTCTTCTTCCCATAATCCATTTTTCTTATTTTGGAAGCGTTTTTTTTTATTTACTCGTTTATAATTAACTAATTATATGCACTGATACTGGTTTCTTTTATTTTATATATTTTAGTAATTTTTACTATGGAGACTAATTTACAATACTGTTTATTTTTCACATATTAGTCTTTGGGAGGTCACTTATCTAACATATATTTTTGGAGTTGCCCCCTGCAGAAATGGGGTTAAAGTTAGTATTAGTTAGCACTTTCTTCAGCCTGCTTTGGCTCAGTTCGGGTTTCTACTTGGGGTTGGGGGAGGGGGTTGTCTTTTTCTTTTTTAATTTTTTCTATTGGGCTGATTCAGAACTACAAAGATGTCCCCAGTGTCGAGATTTCCAGTTCCTCTCTAATCATGTATTCCTCTTCCGATTTCATGAGCTCACATTATGGTTAACCCCTTACTCACCAAAGGGTTAATTTTTAGTTATGGCTCATTCTATTAATTTTGTCTCTTGGAATACAAATGGTTTAAACCATCCAATAAAACGGAAAAAGATTTTCAAAATATTCCAAAGACTGAATGCTCATATTATCTTTGCTCAAGAGACTCATGTAAGGAAAGAGGACAGTCAACGCTTCTTTAAGTTTTGGAAAAAAGAACAATACCACTCAAATACTCAAGCCAAAATTAAAGGCGTTTCAATTTTTATTGATCCCTCAATTACATTCATTCATCAAGACATCATTTCAGATCCTAATGGCAGATTTCTGTTAATTACAGGGGTACTTTTTAATAAAAAGGTTGCTATGGTTAATGTTTACGCTCCGAATGTGGATTATCCTGAATTCTTTAAACATTTACTTACTTCTCTTCCTAATTTAAACAAGTATATGTTGATAATGGGCGGTGATTTTAATTTATGTTTGAATCCCATGTTGGATAGATCCACAAGTAGTCCGGCTTTACCGAATAAGTCAGCTACTATTATCAACTCTTTTATGTTGGATGCTGGGATTTCAGAAATTTGGAGATTTCTACATCCAAATGATAAGGAATTCTCCTTTTTTTCACATGTTCACCGTTCTTTTTCCCGAATTGATTATTTCCTGATTGACTCTCGTTTGATTCCATATGTAGTTGATTGTAATTATGACATTATTGCTATTTCAGATCATGCTCCATTGAAACTTTCCATCAAGTTAATGGATACCTTTTGTACTACCAGACAATGGCGATTTAACCCTATTTTGCTTCAAGATCAGGACTTTGTCAAATTTATAAAGGAGCAGATTGATTTCTTCTTTTCAACTAATACTACGGATGAAGTTTCCAACGGAACTGTTTGGGACGCCTTTAAAGCTTATATCCGTGGTCAGATTATTTCCTATTCGGCCGGTTTGAAAAGACGTATTATCAATGAAATACTGCTACTGGTTGATAAAATTAAAGAAGTTGATAAAAAATATGCTATTTCTCCTAGCAAGGAGCTGTACAAACACAGAGTTGAACTCCAATTGGAACATAGCTTATTATTAACATCCTTGATCGAAAATCAATTAATGAGAACTAGAAGTGATTTTTATATTCATAGTGATAAATCGGGTAAATTACTGGCTAACCAATTGAAATTTGATTCGGTTAAACGTCAAATTACTAAGATCTGCAAACAGGATGATACTTTCACAGTTGATCATGTTGGGATAAACCAAACCTTTCAAGAATTTTATACCTCTTTATATCATTCTGATTTTCCTCATGATTCTAATTTCATGCATGATTTTTTAAGTAAATTGAGTTTTCCAAAACTATCTCCCGAAGATTGCCTATCATTCCATTTCAGAGGAAGAAATAATAACTGCAATCTCATCATTAAATTCCGGTAAAGCACCCGGTCCCGATGGGTTTACAGTGGAATTTAAAAAATTTTTTTCCTCCATTCTTTCTTCTAAGTTGTCTAGAATATTTAAGGAAGCAATTAGTTTAGGTAAATTACCACAATCATTTTATGAAGCCTCTATTTCCTTAATTCTTAAAAAGAATAAAGATCCTACGGATTGTGCATCCTACAGACCGATATCTCTTCTGAATGTAGATTCAAAAATTTTTTCAAAAATTCTAGCTACTAGACTGGAGAAGGTGTTACCTCAAATTATTTCCATGGATCAAACCGGATTTATTAAAAATCGCTATTCATCTTTTAATATTAAGAGGTTAATGAATATTGTTTATACCCCCTCACTTACTACCCCGGAATGTATTATCTCATTAGATGCTGAGAAAGCCTTTGACAGAGTTGAATGGCCTTATTTATTTAATGTTCTTGAGAAATTTAATTTTAATTTGACATTTATATCTTGGATTAAATTGTTATATTACTCCCCGGTAGCCTTGGTCTGTACAAATAATTATAGATCTCCTTTTTTTCGTCTTTTTTGCGGTACTAGGCAAGGTTGCCCTCTTAGTCCTTTACTATTTAATATTGCTCTTGAACCTTTAGCAATTGCTATCCGTGACTCGCCAAATATTGTTGGTATTACCCGTGGAAATGAAATACATAAACTATCATTATATGCAGATGATTTTTTGTTATATATCTCTAACCCGGAGAAGTCAATTCCTGCTATCTTAGATCTGTTAGCTCAATTTAGTAACTTTTCTGGTTACAAATTGAATCTTAGTAAGAGTGAATTATTCCCTTTAAATAAGCATGTACCTATTTATGGACGTTTACCATTTAAATTGGTTACTGATTCATTTATATACTTAGGGATAACAATTACCAAAAAATATAAAGATTTATTTAAAGCTAATTTTTTACCTTTAATTGATCAGATTAAACTTTTATTTACCAAATGGTCCCCAATCTCTTTGTCTTTGATTGGTCGGATTAATGCTATTAAGATGATCACACCATATGTCAATGATATTAAATCTGATTCTGATTCTGATTCATGGTTAAGAAACAATGCAAGCACTGTTTTCTTTGTGAGGAAGTAAACTATGCAATTAAATATGATTTTGACAAATCTAACAGACTGAATAAACATCCATAGTTGGCTAAAGATAGTAGGACAGGTAGGCAAAGTGATTAAGAAGGCATATGGGATGCTTACCTATTATAAGCTGAAGCACTGAGATGAGAGCAGATTCCTTGCTGGAATCCACACAAAACACATGTTGGGCCACATCCAGATTATAGTATATACTTCATACTACAGAAAGGTTGTGACTGTATTTGAGAAGATACAGAACAACAGTGAAGGTACTGCACAAACAAAACAGTAACACTGAAGGCTGAGGGGAGATTTAACTCAGTGGTTTAAAATTGTGAGATACCTGGGCATGGAATGCCCTACATGTCAATTAAATAGGGGCATATTTTTAACATCTTGTTAGGATTATTAAAGGGTTACTGAGACAAAGATGATTTTACTCAGGTGAAGATGTTAGCCACCATCTGAAAGGGTATTGAAGGCATAAAACCTTTGGATGAACTTTACAGATTGAACCTGGGGCTAGGGAACAAAGTGGAATTTAGTCTAAATAGCCTTTGAGTTGACTGGCATGGATGTAATGGCCTAAATTTTTTTCTACTGTGTTGGACATATCTATGTTTTTTATCTTATTGCAGTCTAAGGTTTATGTAATGTCAGTAGTTGATCAGTTGGCATGACATTCACAGTAGTAATCTTTGTCATCACTATCATATTGCTGTTTCTCCTGTCTGTCCTGACTAGAGTTCTTGGGTAACTTAAAGGAAGAAAGGATAACAGTGTAGTGCCTGTAGGCTCCTCAAAGTTACTGCATACGAGAACATACACCAGATATATAGCTATCAGCAGAGCATCCTTTATTGAAAAATAAACTCAGAATTAACAGCAGTGCAACTTATAGAAATGTATCAATAGTCATGCAAGCTGCTTTTTCAGTTCTTAAGATATACCCATGCTTGACCCCTTTTCAACATAATGAACATTATAACTACTTAAGCACAAAGTTATGCAATCAATTTACATCATAGTTATTTAAATCAAAAGATGCTTGTACATTCAATTCACAAAAATTTCATCAAAAAACCCAAATACAAAACTGAAGATGCAGAAAGTGCTGGAAATAGAATACTGCATCTGTGGAAGGAGAAATAGTTAATATTTCAGGTCAATAACCTTGAATCAGAATGAGGAGAAGTTAGAAATAAATCAAGTATGTTTTAATGGGAAGGGTGGAGAGAGAAAAGGAAATGTCTGGTATAGGATGGAGACCAATGGAGACTAAACACTTCAAATGATAATGCAGACAACTAAGAGAGGGTGATGAAGGCTTGCTAATCAAGACTGATCTTTCTGGATGAGATACAAGTAGAGAGAGATGGACGAGGACAGAGGAGAAAGAAAGCAAGAGATGAATAGTGATATACAGAACACTCTGCTTGCTGGGTAATAAAAAGGATTGATGGAAATATCTAGCAGATCAGGCAGTATCTTTGAAGAGAGTTACATTGCAGGTTGATTACCTTTCATTAGAAAAAAAAATAATTCTGAGAAAGAAATGGAAAAGTTTGGTTATCTAACATTTTTAATTAAACGTCGAGCCTTAAAGGCAGCAACTTTGCTAGTTAGAAGATAAGGCACTATTCCTTGAGTTCGTTCTTAGTTGGAACAGAATTGGAGGCCAATGACAGAGGACAGAGTGGGAGTGAGAAGTAAGAAAAGGAGTTAACAGATTGGGCTAATGATCTTTCATTACAACTGGGAAAAGTTAGAAAAGAAACAGGATTTAAATTTCAGGAAAATTAAATAAAAGTTCTCCAATAGGACAGAGTGAGAAGATAATGATGGGTGGGGGAAGGGTAGCAAATCAGAGGGGTTATTAAAGGTTAGTGAATAACATTGATTAGTGAATACACAGGAAGAGGTGAATGAAATCTGATATAGCAGGAGCAAGGTGAAATACTAAATGCTGAAATATGAGATATAAAACTGCAAGGGCTGATTATCTGACACTGTAGCATTCAAGACTGAACACTGAATTCAAAAATGTGCCAGATCAGAAGATGAAGTGTTGTTTCTTGAGCTTGCATCAAGTTTAAAAGAACCCAGGCAAGGCAGGGAGTGAGCTGGAGAATTAAAGTGACAGGCAATCAGAAACTTGGGTTTAATGGTGCTCTTCCACAGAGGTATAATCTAATATGTGTTTGTTTTCTCCAGTGTGACGAAGATCACATCATGTGCACTCATTGAAGATCACTAAGAGCAGCATGAGAGTTTGCTGAGGGTGCACTTTCAATAGGTTTCAACAGGTACATTTAATGTCAGAGAAATGCATTCAATATACATCCTGAAACTCTTCTTCTTCGCAAACATCCGCATTAACAGAGCACCAAAGAATGAATAACAGTTAACTGTTAGAACCCCAAAGCCCCCCCCAGCTCCCCTCTCCCAAGCACAAGCAGCAGCAAGACAAAGACCCCCTCCCCTACCAGCAAAAAAAGCATCGGCGCCCTCCACCGAGCACTCAAGCATGCAGCAAATCATTAACAAAATCACAGGTTTGTAGTACCCCAAAGACTACTCATTCACCCGATAATTTAACATACCATGGGCTCTCTCTCCCTAATAAGGGAAACAGAGGCATCCCTGTTTCACAGCGAGAGTATGTGAGAATACACTTGGAGTATGGTGTATCGTTTTGGTCATCCTGTTATAGGAAAGACATCATTAAGCTTGAAAGGTTCAAAAAAAAAAAGATTTACATGAATCTTCCTTGGAATCAAGGGCCAGAGAGACACTAGGGAGGACAGAACTTCATTCACTAGGAAGTTGGAGAATGAGTGATTTTATCGAGGTGTATAAATTCCTAAGGGACATAGATAGCATGAATGCAAATGGTCTTTTTCCCAGAGAAAGAGAAGCAAAAACTGAGGGCATAGGTTTAAGGTGAGAAGTGAAAGATTCAAAAGGGACCTGTGTGTAAAAAACTATCAAATAATACAATGGCATATAGATTAACTACAAATCTGGGCAGGGAAATGATAGATGGAGTTTACTCCAGGTAAGTATGAGGCCTTGTACTTTGGGAGGTCAAATGAAGGGAGAAATTTAATGATAAGTGTCTTAATAGCATTAAAGTACAGAGGGACCTTGGAGTCCAAGTCCATAGTTCACTGAAAGTGGTTCTGCACGCAAGTAAAGTGATGAAGAAGGCATAGACATGCTTGTTGTTATCGGTTGGGTTGAGTGTAGAGTAACAAAACCATGGCGCAATGGTGATAAATTTTATTCAGACCACACCCTGGAGAATTATATGAAGTTCTGGTCACCACATTATAGGAAGGATGTGTTGCGTATTTAACATTACAGTAATATTTGAGTAGTATTTTAAATATACTGTTTGATTAAGCAGTTGTTGTTGCTTACAAAATTCATTTTGGGTTATACGTAAAAGTATGTGATGGCATATGTCATTACACCACCACGTCATATGTGCACACCTCACTAAAGTAAGAACAAAGTATCCTGGTTCCTGTGTTTTTCTTTTGATTAGTTTAGGATTTACAAAACATATCAGTGGTGATGAATAAGTTATAAAACAAACCCGAAATGATTACCTACCAGATGAAGGGCCATTAGATGTTTGAGGTTAAAAAAAAAGCACAGCATTTCCTTTGGAAGGGAAGAAAGAGATGTTCAAGTTTAAATAAAAAATGTGCATCATGTTTTTATCTTTGTATGGAGGAAAGAAAGATAGTCTAGTAAAAAAAGGCAGAAATGGATAAAGTTCATGGGCTCATAAACAATGAGTACCAGGTGATAATAATAACAAATGTAAAAAAAGCAGAAATAGCTAGCTACATTGGAAAGATAGATGTGTTTGACTGCACAAAAGATAATTGGCTGTTGTATTCTGCATGAATTTTGATGCAAAATACTGCCTACTTTCTTACTCTGACTTCTCGTCTCTTTTTCCAGTCCTGATGAAGGGTCTTGGCCTAACACATTAACTCTTTACTCCTTTCCATAGATGCTGCCTGGCCTGCTGACTTCCTCCAGCATTTTGTGTGTGTTGCTTGGATTTGCAGCATCTGTAGATTTTCTCTTGTTTGTGATTCTACTACTACGCTGCAAGTGTCTTCTAGGGATGCCTACTCTGAAGAAATTTAAATCTTCCCTTCAATGGGAGTTCAGTGAAACCCTCTATTACTGCACCCTCTCTGTGAACTCTACTGCCCTCCAACTCAACCATGTGCTCACCCAGACCTCTTACCACAGTCATGTAGCCTTTCTGGAAACAAGTTTTCACTGTCATTTTGTGCCACATGGCTTCCAGAACTTCTATCAGGCTTCTCCCCCTTCTCTCTCCTTTTATCTTTTTCACCAATCAGCTTTCCAGCTCTTTACTTCACCTTTCACCCCCTCCCGGTTTCACCTATCACCTTCCTTCTCTTCTGCCACTTTGTTACTCTGATCTCAGTCTTTTACTCCCCCAAGAGTCCTGATGAAGGGCCTCAGCCTGAAACGTCGACAGTTTACTCTTTTCAATAGATGCTGCCTCGCCTGCTGAGTTCCTCCGGCATTTTGTGTGTGTTGCTCAGATTTCAAGCATCTGCAGATATTCCTGTGTTTGTGGTTCCACTTCTGCACTCACCTCTGGTCGTGGTGCCCTTCCTTTCCAGTCTATCTGGGCTGACTTAAATGTCATCCTAACTCTGGGATGTGTCCCGCTGAGACCTGGTGCAGGGTCTAGACCTCATCGCCCAGACCAAAGCTGTTAACGCCCTCTCCAGATTGTCCCGCTGCTTAGAGTAATCCAACCTCACACCCAGTTTAGTTGGACAGGCACCAGAACTTCTCCTCCTCGATTCCTCTATGAATTGCTCGCTCCAACTCCGAAAACAGCCTCACACAGGATGCGCCCTGCATTTGCAATGCACCAGCTCGGCTCATTCCTCAAGTCAGCTTCACCTGAACTTGTCTCTTCATTGTTTGTGTCGATAGTTTATCACAATTTACCTCATAAAAAGTGCTATCAATGATGATTTTAGTCGTATTTTTTGCCTTTTGACTACCTGTAAGCTGTCGCCCAACTTCAGTAGCGCCATCTTAAACCAGATGCCATAGATACCAAGAGCAGCACCCCTTCCGCCTAGGGTGGCATTCATTGACTTAGCAGAGGATTAATGTGGATTTTGCTGTACCATTCATGGGCATGAATTTCTTGGCAGTTACACATGCAGCTGCGAAGTGGCCAGAATGTTCTCAATAGCCTCCAATACAGCCTTGCACTCTACTGATGTGTTGAGAATCATTGTCTCAAGGACTGGTGTTCCAAAACACTTAGTGAGTGACAATGCATCTAATTTGTTAGGGAACAGTTTCAGTCATTGCTGAAAATGAATAGAATAAGACATATTACATCTGCACTGTACCACCCAGCTACAAATGGTTTTGCAGAAAGGTTTGTCCACAGTATAAAGAACCGCGCTGTGAGCGATGTCAGCAGAACACATTACATTGAATCAGAAGGCCACAAATTTCTTCCTTGCATATTACAATGCAGCACACTCCACAATCGACAACTCACCAGCTCTGCTGTTCCTGGGTCGTCCTGTGCGCTCACTTGCATCGTCTCAAAGCCAACCTCAGAAGGAGTGTGCAGGTCAAACAGCTGAGACAAATTGAAGGCTCCTCAAACAAGGAGGTGCAATACTTCACTCCTGTACGAGCAGTCCTGGCGAGGGACGACAGAGATAATCAAAATTCGGCTCTTGGAAAGATTAATGACAGGACTGGACCACTCTACTACACACTGGAGATTACGCCTGATGTCATCTGGAGACAACACATCGATCAGTTGAGGAAAACAGAGTCAATTGTTAGAAAATAAATGGTCCAGAGCTGTCAAAACCACTTCCCACATTGCCATTCAACTCCTACAGCCACCATGAAGGTCACCCCAGAACCCAAGATTGTTTCATAGTCAGAAGTCTCTTTACCAAGCAGATTGATCCCTCTTGTCAGGAAATATGTAAGATTATGAGAACACTCAGTCCTCTTTTATTGTCATTTGGAAATGCTTACATGCATTAAGAAATGAAACAATGTTTCTCCAGAGTGATATCACAGAAAACAAGACAGACCAAAGACTAAAACTGACAGAACCACATAATTATAACATATAGTTATGAGGCCCCAGCAGCCTCAATGACTACAGACTGGTCGCATTGACCTCCCACATCATGAAGACCCCGGAGAGACTTGTTCTGGAGCTGCTCCGGCCTATGGTCAGACCACACTTAGATCCCCTCCAGTTCGCCTACCAGCCCCGACTAGGAATTGAGGATGCCATCGTCTACCTGCTGAACCGTGTCTACGCCCACCTGGACAAGCCAGCGAGCACTGTGAGGGTCATGTTTTTTGACTTCTCCAGTGCGTTCAACACCATCCGCCCTGCTCTGCTGGGGGAGAAGCTGACAGCGATGCAGGTGGATGCTTCCCTGGTGTCATGGATTCTTGATTATCTGACTGGCAGACCACAGTACGTGTGCTTGCAACACTGTGTGTCTGACAGAGTGATCAGCAGCACTGGGGCTCCACAGGGGACTGTCTTGTTTCCCTTTCTCTTCACCATTTATACCTCGGACTTCAACTACTGCACAGAGTCTTGTCATCTTCAGAAGTTTTTGGATGACTCTGCCATAGTTGGATGCATCAGCAAGGGAGATGAGGCTGAGTACAGGGCTATGGTAGGAGACTTTGTCACATGGTGTGAGCAGAATTATCTGCAGCTTAACATGAAAAAGACTAAGGAGCTGGCGCTAGACCTGAGGAGAGCTAAGGTACCGGTGACCCCTGTTTCCATCCAGGGGGTCCGTGTGGACATGGTGGAGGATTACAGATACCTGGGGATACAAATTGACAATAAACTGGACTGGACTAAGAACACTGAGGCTGTCTACAAGAAGGGTCAGAGCCGTCTCTATTTCCTGAGGAGACTGAGGTCCTTTAACATCTGCCGGACGATGCTGAGGATGTTCTACGAGTCTGTGGTGGCCAGTGCTATCAGGTTTGCTGTTGTGTGCTGGGGCAGCAGGCTGAGGGTAGCAGACACCAAAAGAATCAACAAACTCATTCGTAAGGCCAGTGATGTTGTGGGGATGGAACTGGACTCTCTCATGGTGGTGTCTGAAAAGAGGATGCTATCCAAGTTGCATGCCATCTTGGTCAATGTCTCCCATCCACTACATAATGTACTGGGTGGGCACAGGAGCACATTCAACCAGAGACTCATTCCTCCGAGATGCAGCACAAAGCGTCATAGGAAGTCATTCCTGCCTGTGGCCATCAAACTTTACAACCCCTCCCTTGGAGGGTCAGACACCTTGAGCCAATAGGCTGGTCCTGGACTTATTTCATAATTTACTGGCATAATTTACATATTACTATTTAACTATTTATTACTATTTTTCTATTACTATTCTATTACTAGTTATTATTTCTATGACTATTACTACTTACTATTAGTAGTATTACTATCACTATTTCTATTACTATTTATTATTTATGGTGCAACTGTAATGAAAACCAATTTCCCCCGGGATCAATAAAGTATGACTATGACTAGTTACAGCAGTGCAAAGCAATATCATAATTTGATAAAGAACAGACCATAGGCACAGTAAAATAAAAAGTCTCAACGTCCCGAGTTGATCGACTCCCGAGTCCCCGATAGCAAGCGGCAAAAGGGAGAAACTCCCTGCCATAAACCTCCAGGCACTGTCAACTTGCCAATGCCTTGGAAGCAGCCAACCCCAGCCAACCCTGACTCCATCCGTCCAAAAACTCCAAGCTTCCAAGCAACCTCTCTGATACAATCTCCCGAGCGCCATCCTCTGCCGAGCGCCTTCGACCTCTCCCCGGCTGCTGAAACACGCAAAGTCAAGGATTTCAGAGCCTTCAGCTCTGGAGATTCCGGTTACCACACAGTAGCAGCGGCAGCAAAACAGGCATTTCAGAAGTTTTCCAGATGTTCCGCTCTGCTCTCACGTCTGTCTCCATCAAATCAGGATTGTGCACGGTCAGCTATTTGACAGATAACAGATATTCATCACCGAAGAGGCTGCACGCGCTGTCGTCGCGCGGCCATCTTCTCCCCCCTCCCACAAGAGAAAGAAATCCTTCACAGCAATTAAAATTTTTGGCTTGAATAGGACAATTTAAACTTTACTATGCTGTGAATGTTTATATGCATTCTATATTGAGTTAGAATTTAGAGCTAAGCAGGGAGGAGATGGCCAATGTTATATTCTGTAACTCCAATACGAATCAAAAGACAAACACAGAAGCCATGACATGCCTGTGAACTTTGTTTTTACTTTATGATGCACGCACATATGACATGGTGGCATAATGACATATGCCAATAATGTACTTTACACAAACCTGGTATGAATTATGTAAACAACAAATAATGCTTAATCAAACAATATATTTACAATATTACTCAACTATTTCTGAAATATTAAATGTACTACAGGATGTGCAAACTGAAAAGGTGTAGAAGAGTTTTACATGCATGTTGCCTGGATTAGGGCTATAAGAAAAGGTTGACAAACTTTGGTTGTTCTCCCTGGAGAACCAGTGGCTGAGGAGAGACCTGATGGAGGCTTATGAAGTTATGAGAAGCATAGATAGGGTAGACAAACAGAACCTTTTCCCCAGGATAGGAATGTCAAACACCAGAGGACATTCTTTTAATGTTAGAGAGGGGGTGGGGTGTTAAGGGCAATGTGAGGAGCATTTTCTTTTATTTTTGTGATGTAAAGTGTGGTAGGTGTCCTGAATTAGTCTGAACTAGTAGTAGAGGAAGCAGGCATTTTTTTTGGAGTTAAAGAGGCTTTTAGATAAACACATGAATATGAAGGAAATAGAGGGATTAGGATGATACACTGAACATTTAATAAAAATTGGCATCAATATAATCACAACATTTGGGCCAAATAGCCTGTTCAGTGCCAACATTTGTTCAATGACAACATTTAAAAGACATTTGGACTTGTGTATGGATGGGAAAGGCTTAGAATAGTAAGGGACAAGCATAAGTGGCTGGTATGGATGAATTGGGCCAAAGGGCCTGTTTTTGCATTGTGTTAGCCAAAGAATCAAATCAAGTTCAAGTTTAATTGTCATTTATCCATACACAGGTATACGGCTAAATGAAACAGAGTCCCTCCAGGGCCAAGCTGCAAAACACAGTACACACAGTCCACACAGTCCACATAGTACATGTAGTTACGATAGCACATATAGTCACAAGTAAATAATAATAGTCACAAGTCCCTGGGTGACATAGCCTGAAGATCACTGATGCATGGACTGTTGTCCTGGAGCCATGTTTCTGCAAGAAAAGTACGCAGCAGCTCCTCAACTCACACCGATTCAGCAGATGAAGGCAAATCAGCTTGTCTCATGTTCATCTGCAACAGGCAATCTAGCTCGTCTTCCAGGGAGCGAACACTGGAGAGCAGCACCGATGGGAGGGGCCAGCACCCTACTCAGTGTGGATTCAAGCATGCCCTCCATGCCTCTGTTCTGTCCCACACTGCCTCTGGCAACAACTCCTCCCCTAAGTGGCTTGGACAGGTAACATCATGACATGGGGGCCTGGTCCGTGTAACAACCAAAGCCACACAGCTCCCCCGCCATCAGTCTCATCAATGATCCCGACTTGCAGTATTTTATATTACTGATGTCCAACAAGTCTTTCAATCACAAGAAAAACATTTAATTCACACATTTGCACCATTTGTTGGACTGGAGCGGCTGTTGCGACCAAGTGTGCCACCACTTTACTAGAAGTAAATCACTGATCTGTCTGAAAGGAATGTTTGAGTCTTTGGATGATTGAAAGGAGGGAGGTAAAAGAGTAACTATTGTGTCTAGTCTTTGGATGTTGCACAGGGAGGTAGTATGTTGGCCAGGGCTGAATATTTGGCAGTGTGTGCAAGCTACAAGATATGGATGTGAGGACTGCAGCCAAGCTACTTGTGGGGTATGGTGACTGAAATAAGTGAATATTTGTGATGTGATAGAAATACATGCTGAATGCTAGGACAAGTTATGAGGATTGTTCATTAAGTTTTACCACCCATTTGAGATCATTAGAATTTTATCCCCATTACATTCAAATCTTTGGACCTAAACTTCTGATAATTATCGGCCTTCATTGTGGTTTAAAGTTGACTGCACAGATTGATTGGATGGCAAAGGTGGCACATGGCATGGTTGATTTATTAGTTGAGGCATTGAGTTCAAGAGATGGAAAGTTATGTTACAAATTTATAAAAGCTTAGTTAGGCTGCATCTGGTGTATTGTATTCAATCTTGGACACCCTATTACAGGAAGAATGTCGAGTTTGTAGAGAGGTGCAGAAGTGATTTACCAAGATGTTGCCTGGACTAGAGAGCATGTGCTATGAGGAGAGGTTGGGCAGGGTTGAGTAGTTTCAGCTGGAGTGGGGGTTGACCTAACTGACGTTTATCAGATTATGAGAGCCATAGGTGGCCAGCATCTTTTCTCCCAGGGCCAAAATATTTTATACCAGAGGTCATGCATTTAAGGCGAAAGGAGGCAAGTTCTAATGAAATGTGTAGGGAAAGCTTTTGACACAGAGAATAGTGGGTTTTTAGAATGCATTTCCAGGTGTGGGGGCAAATATGATAGAGATCATAGAAGCAAAACCAAAAACCAATTGCCACAAGCCTGCGACAACTATGGAGTTGTTACACTTGCGTGACATGCCCTCAGATCCAATGAAATGATTGTCCTAAAGAGTCAAATCCTTCATTAGCAATTAGCAAATGCACAAGCCAGATACAAAGCAGATAGAGAACAGATAAATGGCAGGACAGGACAACAGCAACTGATGCAGACTCTTCACAATCTTTGACCACCTGTTAAATTGTGCATTCAAGGAACAGTATGGCTGCTTGTAGCAATTATTATAATTAGCCAACAGCACATCCGTGCATCACTAAACAGGCATGACTTAATCATGGATATTAACATCTGGACCCATTTTCAGAGGCTGTATCATAGCCTCTAATTAGCTCACTGAAAACTGAGGCATTAACCTATTTTGAATCCATTAAATATTAATTGAACAGCATTTCCCTGAACATTTGACTTCTGTAAATCCATCTATCCATCCTGGACCACATTTTAACCTAGTCTAAATATGTTTGTTTGTTTTGGTTTTGAAGGTGACTTCTCATACAACCACTGTTTATCATGACTTAGGACTGTTAAAAGCCTGAACTATTCTAATCTATTCCACTGAAGAATGAAGACAGCAACTTCCTCAGGGATTAACTTTGCTTGTGGAAACTAGCCATACACTGAGAGTGTATTGGAACAGTCTCAAAGTGTAACACATGGATGGAGTGTCCATTGGGACTTATCTCCATTCTTTTGATTTTTATTCATCGCTACTTTTTCACCAATGTTCATTGCGGCAAGCTTGCCAGACAAGGTGCATTTAACATTAGATGTTCTGTTGCACCTGTGAGGTTAAAATGTCAAGATCCTTCATCACTGACAACCACCTCACCATCCTTGACATGACAGCAACAATTTTTCATCAAGAGAAACAAGGAATGAGCCACTTTTTATTTACATTATACAAATAAATGATGGTCAGGGGATGAATTACAGATGTGCATGAAGTCCTGTATTGGCTCAGCTGAAAATCACTCAGGATCTCGTAAACATCTGTAATTCACCACAGACCATCTGTTATTCTTTATACATTAAATACAGGCTATTTGATGATAAACCTCTTCAAAACTGAAATGCCTGCAGGGCTTGGCAAGACACTCAGAACAGTTATCTTTAAGTTTCAGCAGTATTCAATAAACCGATAATTACCTGGACACAGAACACAAAAAATCAAATTGCATTGAAGAATTGCATGTTCAAAAAATGTTGTAGAAATGTAAACATTGTATATCTAATACATACTAACATTAAATGACGTGGAGGGATGTTAAAATAACCGATACATTGTCTTCAGGAACGCCAAATGGTAAATATGAAGTGCCCCTTTCACAGGTATAAGATAGAAATCCATGCTCTCTCCTTTGCACTGAAAACCCTCTCACGTTTCCTGTTTCCAGAGTTGTAGAGTGTTGCATTGCTTCTGCTAGTTTGGCTAAAAGATTCTTGATATGAGCACTTACTATATGAGTAATGGCAGTCTGACTAGTCAGCTGCCTCTCGCAGCTGAGCTCAATTTGGTTCACACATGCACATTTCAGTATGATCAGAAACTTAAACAGAATAGCCACATAAATACAATGCTAGAGGCTGGATATCTTGCAGCGAATTAATCACATAACTTTTCCATTCTTTTCCACCATCGAGTCTAGAGTTAGGAATGTAATAGTAAAAACTCCATTCGACATCAACAGCATTCACAAAACATGACACACAACAGAACATGTTTCACTGGTACCCAATTTACCACTCACACATTCACTCCCTGGACACTTGGAGTAATGTGAATAGGTTAAGTACCATTCACAAAATGCATTCAGCGACTGCTTAATTAGGCACTTCCTGTCCCTAATAAAGTGGCCACTGGGTGTATGTTCATGGTCTTCAGCTACTGAAAGCTATGCACTTTAAGATTCGACATGCTGTACATTCAGAGATAATCATCTGCACACCACTGTTGTAACGCATGGCTATATGTGTTTCTGTTACCTTCCTGTCAGCTTGAACCAGTCTAGTCACTATCAGCTGACCTCACTCATTAATAATGCATTTCCAACCACAAAACTGCCACTCAGTGGATGTTCTGTGTTCTTTGCACCATTCCCTGTAAACTGTAGAGAGTGTTGTGAGTGAAAATCTCAGGAAATCAGCAGTTTTAGAGATACTCAAACCACCCTATCTGGCACCAACAATAATTCCACTGTCAAGGTCACTTAGATCACATTACTTTCCCATTCTGATGTTTGGTCTGAACAACACTGAACCACCTGACCATGGCTGCCTGTTTTTATGTATTGAGTTGCTGGCGATGACATAACTATTGTTGGCAGAATTTCGGATGGTGTCAAAAAAGTGAGATAGATCACCTGGTTGAATGGTGTTGCAACAACAACCTTGGACCCAATGTCAGTAAGACCAAGGAATTGATTGTGGACTTCAGGAAGGAGAAGTTGAGAGAACACACACCAGTCCTCATCTAGAGGTTTGGCGGTGGAAAGCATGCGCAGTTTCTAACTCCTGGGTATTAATATTTCTGGAGATCTATCCTGGGCCCAATATATTGACACAATTACAAAAAAGGCACAAAGCAGTTTTTCCATGATTTTGATCCAGTGACAATGAAGGAACGGCGTTACGTTTCCAAGTCAGGATGGTGAGTGACTTAGAGGATGATTTCCAAGTGGTGGTGTTCTCAGGTATCTGCTGTTCTCAACCTTCTGGATGGTAGTGGTCGTGGGCCTGGAAGGCACTGCATTAGAAATTTTGGTGTGTTGTTGCAGTGCATCTTGTAGATAGTACACACTGCTACAAATGTTTGTCGGTGCTGGAGCGTTTGGATGCTTGTGGAAGGGGTACCAATCAAGTGGGCTGCCTTGTACTGGATGGTGTCAAGCTTCCTCAAGTGCTGATGGAGCTGCATTCATTCAGGTGAGTGGCGAGTATTCCATTACACTCCTGACCTGAGCCTTGTAGATGGTGGACAGGCTTTGGGGAGTCAGGAGGTGAGTTAAACACTGCAGGATTCCTAGCCTTTGACCTGCTCTGATAGCTACATTGTATATATGGCTAGACAAGTTCAATTTCCTGTTGATGGTCCTGTCAGCTACAATTCATTAAGAGTTTTCAGATGACAGCATGTCACCAAAAGCTCCAGCGAATTTCTACAGATATATGGTGGACTGAATTCTAACTGGTTGCATCACTGTCTGGTATGGGGCAGCCACCGCACGGGATCAGAAAAAAATGCAGAAAGTTGTAAACTCAGTCAGCTCGATCATGGGCACAAGCCTCCGCAGCACTGAGCATATCTTCAAAAGACAATGCCTCAATAAGGCAGCATCCAACATTAAGGACCACCATCACAAGGACATCTCATGGATTTCATCAAGGAGGTGGTACAGGAGCCTGAAGACACACACTCAGTGTTTCAGGTACAGCTTTTTCCCCTCTGCCATCAGATTTCTGAATGGACAATGAACTTATATACACTACTTCACTTTGTTTTCCCTTTTTTGCTCTCTCTTTTTGCACTATTTATTTTTATTGCAATACATTGTAACTTATACTTTTTAATTACTATGTATTACTGCCACAAAACAGAAAGTTTCATGACATATACCAGTGATGTTAAACCTGATTCTGACATGATTAGCTCAATCATTAATGAACTGAGGTACAGGTGTAAAAACATTCAAAAGGGTTCAAAGGTTCATTTATAATCAAAACAGGAACTCATATACAACTCTGAAATTAGTCTTCTCCAGATAGCCATGAAACAAAGAAAGAACATTAAAGTAATTTTGAGAGAAACATCAAACCCACAGTCCCTTGCACAAAAGAGATCAGCATCTCAATAATCAACCCCCAAAACCCCTCCCTTTGCACAAAACAGAACAAGAACATTGACCCCTAAACAACCCCTCCCCTTACAAAAAACTAAGAGAACACAACAGAACTTCAATACCCCAAACCCCTCCACTCGCGAAACAAAATGGAAAAGGAACAAGCGATTAAAAGCACAGTATATAAAAACCCATTTGTCTGAAAAAGTTCATGTCCATAAACACAATACTCCAATCGATAAACGCAGAAGCATGATACCATCCTCCAAAATCATTGATATTTATCGAAAGGAAGGGACACTACACAAGGCAGAGAGGTCTACCGGCCTGCCAAAGTGAACCACACAGTAATAAGCCATTCACAAACTCCTTCTCGGCAGTAATCAAAAGGAAGGCAGTCAGCACTGAACTCTCGCTCACTTTCTGCTTTTGCCTCAATGTCTCAATCTTCTGTGACACTTTAATCAAACTTTACTGCAGCTTGTCAAGGCTTCACTGAGAACACTTCATAAACAAGTGGCCTCTGCCATCCAGAAGGACAATAGTAGAAGAGATGTTGGAAATCCACCAAATGCTAGTTCTTTTTAAAGTCACTTAGTACCATGCCATTACTTCAGTGATACCATGTTAAAATCTGAATTTCTCCACTTAACACCAAGTTGAGTTGAAGTATCTTCATCAAGTGCCCTGTCATGATGCATTCAACCATCAGGTCCATGCCAGATCTCAAGAGAGCAATTCCACCAGTTCCATTTCCCTTTAACATACACAAAAGGCAGGAGGAGCTCAGCATCTATGGAAAAGTGTGTTATCAACATTTCAGACCAAGCCCCTCCATCAGGACCAGAGGGAGAAAAAGAGATAAGAAGTAGGAGTTAGAGGTGGGTGGGGGGAGGGAAGTAAGAAACACAAGGTGATAGGTGAAACCGGGAGGTGAGGTGTGGGGTGAAGTAAAGAGCTGAGAAGTTGATTGGTGAAGGAGATACAAGGCTGGAGAAGGAAGAATCTGATAGGAGAGGGCAAAAGGCCATGGAAGAAAGGAAAGGGGGAAGCACCAGAGGAATGTGATGGGCAAGTAGGGAAATAAGATGAGAGAGGGAAAAGGGAATGGGGAATGGTGAAGGAGGGGCGGTGGCAATTACCAGAACCTCCAGAAATCGATGTTCATGCCATCAGGTTGGAGGCTACCCAGACAGAATATAAGGTGTTGCTCCTCCAACCTGAGAGTGGCCTCATCGTGACAGTAGAGGAGGCAATGGACAGATATATTGGAATGGGGATGGGAAGTGGAATTAAAATGGGTGGCCACTGAGAGATCCCGCTTTTTCTGGCAGATGGAGCATGGGTGCTCGGCGAGGTGGTCTCCCAATCTACATCATGTCTCACTATTTTACAGGAGAACACACTGAGAGCACAAGATACAGAAGATGACTGCAACAGACTCACAAGTGAAGTGTCACCTCATCTGGAAGGACTGTTTGGGGCCCTGAATGATAGTGAGGAAGGAGGTGTAGGGGCAGGTGTAGCACTTGTTCTGTTTACAAGTGCCAGAAGGGAGATCAGTGGGGAGGGACAATTAGACGAGTGAGTTGTGTAGGGAGCGAACCCTGAGGAAAGCAGAAAGTGGGGGAGGAAAAGATGTGCTTGTTGGTGGGATCTGGTTAGAGATGGTGGGAAGACTCCACATCTAACGCTGACTCCTCATCCTTTTTTCTCCAGTCTTGATGAAGTGTCTCGGCTGAAACATTGACTGCACTCTTTTCCATAGATGCTGCATGGGCTGTTGAGTTCCTTCAGCATTTTGTGTGTGATGCTTGGACTTCCAGCATCTGCAGATTTTCTCTTGTTCCCCTCTTCCTTTAACTTGTTCTGTTGCCCATCAAAGATCTATTGATTCATTTGCTTCTTGCCTACAGCAGGGAACCTACCAGCAGAGCTTTGGAATATGGGAGGAAACAACACTAACAGGGAGAACAGTCGGAGTGAGGACTGAACTCAGACTCTTTGACTTGTGTCTCAGTTGCACTAACTGCTGCACCACCATGACAGTACAAAGGGCAAAGAGACAGAGCAGCTACACTTGTGATTCATAAAGTAGAGCAAGTGAATTTTGACAAATTATACCCAACTTAAGGAAATCCATTGCTGTTTTTCTATTAACCAGCGGAGTAATTATGAAGCATTAGGAATATCCAGGGTGGAGTAGATCTTGAGAAGAACAGCTAGTTTAAACACTTTTAATTTGCTCTTGTACTGCCTACCTCCCTCAATCCTGATTTCTCAGTCTTTTTATCTTACTATTGATTTGAAGTACTTTATGGTTTCATAGTCTTAATGTCTTTTCATCCTTTCCCAGTTGATTGCATTATTTTCTTTATTTCCTTTCCTTGTTTATATTTCACTCATCTGTTGCAGTTCTATTGTGCTCAGGAATGTAGCAACAGGAGTACACTTGAGCTAGCATAAAAAGTTTCAAATTTTGTAAAGTAGAAGTTAAACAATCAAATCTAGTCAACCATCAGGTTCAAATGACAGAGAATGCATGGGCTATCTTCAGCTCTATTCCTCTAATTTTCTTTTTACTTATAACTGTGTTTGGTTTTACATTTGTTTTTCAAATCCTTTTTACATTTTTATATTTTCAACCAAGTTTGATAATGGCATCTTTTTTTCATTTCTGTTCTTTTGTCTCATCTATTGAATTGCTAGTTTTCATCTGTTTTACATTGTTTTCAGCTAACTTTTTCTATTCCCCTTTTGGCAGATTAAAATAAAAAGAATAGTTTCAAATAGTATCTGCCACAAGGAATGTCTATGAACACAGAGCCCGTAACTAGTAAAGGGACACAACCTTCTTCAGAACTGTGGATGATGCGAAAGATACTTGTGAACAGCAACAGCATCGAAGCAGGCCGCCAGAGCTGTGATTGCATCTGCTTTGTGCTTCTTCATTGTTTAAACAATAAAACCACAGTGGAGCTTTGCAGTTGCCGATCCAGTTATTAAGGAACTAGATTAAGCAAAGTTCTTTCATAGAGGTTAATTCATAATAGACTGCATTGGCAAAGCTATAACTATACTGGCACTAGGCCTATCTTTAACATTGTTTAGATCGGTTCGCGTTGCAGGAAGCCTACCTTTCTAGTTCTACTGATTGAAAAAAGCTGGCTATTCTGTCAGCTCTACTTGATCAGTAGAGAGCACCATAGCAGGAGGGCAGTATTCTACACTCCATGCATATATTTAAACATGCATATCCGGGTTATAACTGTCCTGCATAATCGTACATTCCTTGCCCTCACAGCCACATAAACTATGCCAATATTGCATGACACTGCCAAAGTATTGAATTGTGCACTGAGATATACCAAGTCTTCCAACTATTGAAAATACTTAAATGGATGTATGTACTATTCAATAAGTCTTACTTGTCTACAGTAGGTAGCTGTATATTGAGAATGGAATTGAGAGGAATTTGAAATTCATGTGTCATCTCTGGTGTTGTGTATTTGAACCTAGTTACGTAAACATATCAAAAGACAAAGTAACATCATATGCAATGCAGGTTCTTGCTTTTAGAGTTAGAATAAATATCCTTTAGCTTTAGAATAAAGCTCCCCAGAAAATGATATACAAGTGGGTCTAGAGCATTACTGCTCCCTAAGAGCAGGTATACAAGTTTGTTAGTGTGAGTGTTGACCAGTCAGCAGGGTCTTCATCAAAGGGGAATGGTGCTGGGTTGCTTGAGAAGAGTAATCTTTCTTAAAGCCACACCTAGTGATTTAGAAATTAAAGTAAGGAAAACAGGGCATGCAGTCACATAGTGGAACAAGCTGACAGTAAAACTGCAAGCACACAGGACACCTGAATGCCGTGACTCCATTTTAGATCAAATAGAAAGTATTAGCAAGATTCATAAGCAATATAGAGATGTTTAACAAGACAAATTAATCATTCACATAATATATGGAGAGGACGGAGAAGTTTCACATAGCCAATAAAATTCCTGAGGTGGAAGACAATGCTGAAAATGTGCAGGTGTTGAATAATATATTACGTGACTGTACTGTAAGCTATATTCCTTGAGGAAATCAGCTTTGACGTGTATCACACACTCACTAAATTAGTAGTTCTGCAGAAGGCTACAGGTACCTCCTTTGCTTAAGAGGTTGGAGGGATATTTCAACCCGCAGATGTTTGAGATAATGGAGAACTATAAATTTAGCAGCTGCACTCAAAAGCTGAGAGAAACCTTAGGTGGCTATGTTATTTCAATCAAAGATCTATAAAAATATTCTGATCCTGCCCTCAGACAAGTTTATGTGTGAAATTGACATTTAAAACAGTGAAGTGCAAAAAGTTGTATCTTTAATTGTAGTATTGTGATGTCCATAGAGGTGGAGGCCAGGAGCACAGGGAATTCTGACCATTGAGAGCCACCAATATAATGGAATCCAAGGATCAAAAGGCAACCTCTGAAATTTCAGTTTGAAAGTGAGGATAATGTTACTTGAAGACCATTGCCACAAGTTACCATGGTAGCTAGTTCAGTAGTCATTGCCTATTCCTTAAAAGAGTCTAAGTGCTGCTCTGGTCCTCGATTTGAGATTCTAAACTGGAAAAAGGACAAATTTGAAGAAATGAGAAAAGATCTAAAAAGCGTGGATTGGGATAGGTTGTTCTCTGGCAAGGATGTGATTGGTAAGTGTGAGGACTTCAAAGAAAAAATTTTGAGAGTGCAGAGTTTGTATGTTCCTGTCAGGATTAAAGGCAAAGTGAATAAGAATAAGGAACCTTGGTTCTCAAGGGATATTGGAACTCTGATAAAGAAGAAGAGAGAGATGTATGACATGTATAGGAAACAGGGAGCAAATAAGGTGCCTGAGGAGTATAAAAAGTGCAAAAAATACTTAAGAAAGAAATCAGGAGGGCTAAAAGAAGGCATGAGGTTGCTCTGGCAGTCAAGGTGAATGATAATCCAAAGAGCTTCTACAGGTATATTAAGAGCAAAAGGATAGTAAGGGATAAAATAGGTCCTCTTGAACATCAGAGTGGTCGGCTATGTACGGAAACAAAAGAAATGGGGGAAATCTTAAATGGGTTTTTTGCATCTGTATTTACTAAGGAAACTGGCATGGAGTCTTTGGAAATAAGGCAAACAAGTAGTGAGGTCGTGGAACCTATACAGATTGAAGAGGAGGAGGTGCTTGCTATCTTGAGGCAAATCAGAGTAGATAAATCCCCAGGACCTGACAGGGTATTCCCTCGGACCTTGAAGGAGACTAGTGTTGAAATTGCAGGGGCCCTGACAGGTATATTTAAAATGTCGGTATCTACAGGTGTGGTGCCGGAGGATTGGAGGATAGCTCATGTTGTTCCTTTGTTTAAAAAAGGCTCTAAAAGTAATCCAGGAAATTATAAGCCGGTAAATTTGACATCGGTAATAGGTAAATTATTGAAAGGAGTACTAAGAGATTGGATCTACAAGTATTTGGATAGACAGGGACTTATTAGGAAGAGTCAACATGGCTTTGTGCAGGCTAGGTCATGTTTGACCAATCTATTGGAGTTTTTCGAGGAGGTTACCAGGAAAGTGGATGAAGGGAAGGCAGTGGATGTTGTCTGCATGGACTTCAGTAAGGCCTTTGACAAGGTCCCGCATGGGAGGTTAGTTAGGAATATTCATTCGCTAGGTATACATGGAGAGGTAGTCAATTGGATTAGACATTGGTTCAATGGAAGAAGCCAGAGAGTGGTAGTGGAGGATTGCTTCTCTGAGTGGAGGCCTGTGACTAGTGGTGTGCCACAGGGATCAGTGCTGGGTCCATTGTTATTTGTTATCTATATCATTGATCTGGATGATAATGTGGTAAATTGGATCAGCAAGCTTGCTGATGATACAAAGATTGGAGGCGAGGAAGGTTTTCAGAGCCTGCAGAGGGACTTGGACCAGCTGGAAAAATGGGCTGAAAAATGGCAGATGGAGTTTAATACTGACAAGTGTGAGGTATTGCACGTTGGAAGGACAAACCAACGTAGAACATACAGGGTTAATGGTAAGGCACTGAGGAGTGCAGTGGAACAGAGGGATCTGGGAATACAGATACAAAATTCCCTAAAAGTGATGTCATAGGTAGATAGGGTCGTAAAGAGAGCTTTTGGTACATTGCTTTATTAATCAAAGTATTGAGTATAAGAGCCGGAATGTTATGATGAGGTTGTATAAGGCATTGGTGAGGCTGAATCTGGAGTATTGTGTGCAGTTTTGGTCACCAAATTACAGGAAGGATATTAATAAGGTTGAAAGAGTGCAGAAAAGGTTTACAAGGATGTTGCTGGGACTTGAGAAACTCAGTTACAGAGAAAGGTTGAATAGGTTAGGACTTTATTCCCTGGAGCATAGAAGAATGAGGGGAGATTTGATAGAGGTATATAAAATTATGATGGGTATAGATAGAGTGAATGCAAGCAGGTTTTTTCCACTGAGGTGAGGGGAGAAAAAAAAAAGAGGACGTGGGTTAAGGGTGAGGGGGGAAAGTTTAAAGGGAACATTGGGGGGGGGCTTCTTCACACAGAGAGTGGTGGGAGTGTGGAATGAGCTGCCAGATGAAGTGGTAAATGTGGGCTCACTTTTAACACTTAAGAAGAACTTGGACAGGTACATGGATGGGAGGTGTATGGAGGGATATGGTCCAGGTGCAGGTCAGTGGGACTAGACAGAAAACTGGTTCGGCACAGCCAAGAAGGGCCAAAAGGCCTGTTTCTGTGCTGTAATGTTCTATGGTCCTATGGTTTTATGTCGTAAAAAAAGGACATATCAAAAGCTTGTGAAATAAAAATCTGGATTATTTAGTACAAACACACAAAGCTTCACAGCCATTCTATACTTGGAAGTCTGGGTTATCAACCCGCCAAACGTGTTTAAAATGGAGATATTGAGTCATTATTCCAAGTGTTCTAAGGAAAAGGATTACACGCAAGCTACATGCCAAGCACATTGGAGCTGCCAATAAGAAAATGACTGCCAAAGGTTTTGTGCATTGGCTGAACATTGATGACTAGCTGAAGGAAGCTTTGTCTATGTGTACAGTTTACCAGCATTGCAGAGGAATACCACCCAAGGAAACATTATGATTATGCAAATTGCTGATAAAACTATTCTACTCAGTCCACAATTGCTTTTGTTTAAAGAAGACTTTTGTTCTTCTGTTAAGCAATCAATTCATTGTCATGCACTCAAAATGGATGGGCTCAGACTTGAGGGAACGTGAAGGAACATGCCTCTAAATAGAAATGATGATTAATCCATTCCTGATGTCAATGCAGAGTTAACTGTTCTTTAACATCACAGAACAGTAATGAGTCAAGTCAAGGGACTGAAAGTTCCTTGCTAAAATGCTAAGTATAATGGCAGAGACAAATTCACAATTGAGAATGACAAATCAGAGGAGATTAAAGTTCAGAGTATACTTATTATCAATGTATATATTATACAAACTTGAGATTTGTCGCTTTACAGTTTGCCACAAAACAAAAAACCCAGAAGAACCCACTAAAAAGAACACCCAATGTGCAGCGAGAGAGAAAAAAAACAAATTGTGCAAACAATACAAGTCAGTAAATAGCATTTAGAACGAAAGTGAGTCCACAACCATGAAGCCCTGAGCAGCCGAAGCAGGCCCACAGCCTCAGCCTCAGTTCATCACATAACAGAGTAAATGTTGTGGAGCCTGCAGCTGCCTCAGTGTAGCGAAGAGTGGAGTAAACAGCGTGGAGCAGTGAGCAGAACCAGCCAGACTGTTGCCTCTGGTCCTGACACCCTGATCTTTTCAATCTATCTGACCCAGTGTTTAAATCATCCAGACACCAGGTCCTTCCACGAACTAGGGCCCAGACCCTGTCACATCGAAATCCTCCAGGCCTGGACCCCACTACCACGTTTCGGCCTGAATCCGACCTTTTATAATAACCCTGGCACTTAGATAGATCCGATCTCACTCTCAGTTTAGATGGAAAGGCTCCGAATCTATCTCTCCTCCCTTTTTCTGACTTTTTTCCATTCAGCACAGTCCAACTCCATCTTGAAAATGCCTTGACCTCACCAACCCCCCTCCGACTCCATCTTCCACCCACGCACTTGGACCCTCAACTCAGCCTCTCCTTCACTTGCCATTTCCTTGTTTGCAGTGATCATTTACCATAATTGTTTTTAATGTTCTTTTTTACAGAGAAAGTGTTATTGATAAAGTATTTATTGTATATCTTGCTTTGGGAACCGCCAGTAAGTTGCCACCTGCCTTCTGTGGTGCTATCTTAAACAACAGACTACATCTGTTGTATAATTTTAAAATGCATGCAGACTCATTTTCTTCAAAAGATAATGCATTTGGATGTACTTATCTCAATGAGTGAAGTACAAATGTAATGTAAACACAATATACAGTGTGAAATGTGTGCCCCATGCCTTTGGACTTTGACTAAACATCACTTAAGGCGTCCTGCAGACATTACAGTGGGTAGAGCTTACCAGAATGTCAACTGTATTTAGGATTCTTTAAATTAAAGTTGTAAATGTCTGGTGGTAAGTCTAAGTAACAGTATTGTCTTTCATTAAAGAAAGAGTTTTCTGCCAGTTTGTACTTCAAAACCAGTCACGTCTCTTACCTAACTCTTAGGTATCGCCATAACACAGCCTATTAGCCACACATAAAATATAACATCCTGTCCATAAGCAGCAGAAGTTCACTCCAACCTATCAGTCTCCTGCAAGAATCAGCAGGATTGGAAGGGTGATTGCAACACACACAAAGTGCTGAATGAACTCAGCAAGCCGTGCAGTATCCATGGAAAAGAGTAAACAGGCCGAGACCCTTCATCAGGACTGGAGAAAAAAAGAGTCAGAGTGAGAAGGTGGGGGGAGGGGAGGAAGAAAACAAGGTAGAAGTTGATAGGTGAAACTGAGAGAGGGAGAGGGATGAAGTAAAGAGCTGGGAAGTTAATTGCTGAAAGAGATAAAGGGCTGGAGAAGTGGAGAGTCCGAGAGGAGAGCACAAAAGGCTGTAGAAGAAAGGAAAGGGGCAGGAGTACCAGAGGGAGGTGATGGGCAGAAAACCAGATAAAGTGAGAAAGGGAAATGGGAATGGGGAATGGTGAAGTGGTGGGTGGGGGGGAAGCAGGCATTACTGGAAGTTTGATATATCAATCTTCATGCCATCAGATTGGAGGCTACCCAGACGGAATATAAGGTGTTGCTCCTCCAACCTGAGTATGGCCTCATTGGGGCAGTAGAGGTAGAGGAGGCCATGGACTGATTCTCCCCCCCCCCCCACCTTCTTACTCTGACTTCTCATCTTTTATCTCCAGTCCTAATGAAGGGTCTCGGCCTGAAACATCAATTGTTTGCTCTTTTCCATACCAGTGTCTGCAGATTTTCTCTTGTTTGCGATCGGAAAGATCATTGTCATTAGCACAACGAAGTAACCCCCCCCCCCCCGCAACAAACTGCTCACCATTGCCCATAATAGGTTCCACAGTGACAACTTGTTTCATCATTGTCTATTAATGGACAAGGGGACTATATTCTAAACTTATGTGGAATAATGTTGCCCATGATGTGAAAGCAGCATTCAAGCAAACCTACAGCTAAGGAGACTTGGTAAAATTAAACTCAGACAAGCACAGAGGGAGACATAAATTGTACAAAAGAAAATAGAAACATAGAAAACTTACAGCACAATACAGGCCCTTCAGCCCAGAAAGCTGTGCTGAGCATGTTCTTACCTTAGCACTACCTAGGTTTACCCATAACCCTCTATTTTCCTAAGCTCCATGCACCCATCCAGGAGCCTCTTAAAAGACCCTATCGTTTCTGCCTCCACCACTGTCGCCGGCAGCCCATTCCACGCACTCACCACTCTCTGCATAAAAAACTTATCCCTGACATCTCCTCTGTACCTACTACTAAGCACCTTAAAACTGTGCCCTCTCGTGCTAGCCACTTCAGCCCTGGGAAAAAGCTTCTGACTATCCACACGATCAATGCCTCTCATAATCTTGTACACCTCTATCAGATCACCACTCATCCTCCATCGCTCCAAGGAGAAAAGACCGAGTTCACTCAACCTAATCTCATAAGGCATGCTCCCCAATCCAGGCAACATCCTTGTAAATCTCCTCTGCACCCTTTCTATGGTTTCCACGTCCTTCCTGTACTAAGGCAACCAGAATTGAGCACATTACTCCAAGTGGGGTCTGACCAGGGTCCTATATAGCTGCAACATTACCTCTTGGCTCTTAAGCCCAATCCCACGATGGTGGTGATAGTTGGATGCTATCACTTGAGGTCTCCAGGTCAAAGTTGTCACCATCTACTGCTATCATTCATCTTCTTCTACTTTAGATTCAAAGGTAGGGATGTTTTCTGATGTCAGCATAGTGTTCAGTTCCAAATTCCCAAATAATTGGCTAGAATATGCTGACAGATTGCTGAAAAATCTGTCAGGCATTCCAGAATTCCATATCGTTGCACTACAATGTGGAAATTGGGAGCATGATGAAGGTCAGACATGTGTGCTCCTGTCCATTCACTCTTCCTGTGCTCATTATTATGACCAGATTCGTTCTGTAAGCCGCTGAATAGTGGTTGACTATACTTAATATCCCAGCCTGCTACTTTACTCCAACAACAGCTGGTGTATCTAGCATAACCTCAGGGGTCACTGACCTTCACATAAAAGGTAAGCTTAAGCAAGTTTTTTGTTTATTTTAATTTTTATTGCAATGCATATTCATGTTTATTATTATTAGCTGCTTAATGGGTTTAAAGTAAATTAACTGTATGTCTTCTTAAAATTTTTATTTCAATTGTTTCAGAATGTCTCTGAACAGTTATACGGCCTTATGACTATACAGCATTGGTTCCTGGTGCCTGTGGCCTGGTTACAGTTCATTTCAACTCACTGAAGCTCCATTGATGAGCAATACAGGAATGTTAGCAGTGCTTTGGGAGATGTGTGCCTGAGGAAATGGAATGTGGCTGGCCACTAGCTTTGGCAGCAGTTGCAGGGCATGTGCCAATATCAGATTGGTTTGGATTAACAAAGGAGCTCAGGCATTGTATTTCTATTTGAGCGAGTCTCTCCCTCATAAACTAACTGCTGTGGATTCATCATTACAACAGGAAGTCACTTTCAAAGGACTCAATTGGCTTTTCACTGGAAGGTTCTCCTTCTTCTTACTGTTGATATGGATCTCACCTCTTCATAGGTGACCTGATTCTGATGCTATACTTACATTTGGTTTCTTAAGGTTGTCATAATTCAAGGGTGGTAATGAGGAAAGCTCCCACTATCTATTCAATGCACCTCAAATAGCCCCTGACAACCAAGTCCAGCTCCTGGTCTTCATGTGAGGCTTAGCTACTAAGCCTAGTAGAACTGCTTCTACTGGCAGGAGATGGGGCAAGAGTGGGTTATTGGTGCCTTAAAACTAGTCACTTTGGGCAGATGGGGCTCATCAGCCGTAGTTGGCAGCTTATCTAGAAGGAAAACTCTGATCTCAAACCTCGGCTGCCTTGCAGCTATACCCACTCACGTGGAAGGATTTGGGAGTAAACCCAGAGGGAAAAATCTGGAGCTGGATTTCTGAAGGTAGTCCTACATTGAGTTCAACGTTGAACTGGCTAGATCACAATATCCGTGGTCAACTCTGACCAGCGGAGGCCAAGAAGAAGAAGAAGAAGAGAGAATTTGCATTTGGACTAAGTTGCTATGTGTCTCTACTTGCCAATTACATCAAAAGGATGCTAGAAAAGCCTCAAAGTCATAATGTACAAGATCATGATAATAAATACTTTGTGGCTGAAGATTTCTATTTTGTTTCATGTTTGCCAAAATATTCAGCCTCCTATATTTTCCAGATTAAAATTTATAAATGAGTTGATGTCCAAATGTTTGAAACTACTGTACAGTAATATTTTGCTTGAAACCAGCTCTAGGTTTAAAAATAGGCTAAAATATTATAGGGCTGATAGAGTTATATTCTTCTGTCTTGTGCCAATGGAAGCCTTGATTGTTCATTTTATTTAAAAATCTGGGGCCAAAAATTAACTTTTTGACAGCCTTCCCCACAGGTGGCAAGCTTTCGAGCCAGAGGTTGGATTATCTTTATCAATATTACATGTCTTCATTTCAAATAGTGTGTACCAAAATGATGGCCTTGTCTGGTTTGAGACATGTGAGTTTATTTTAGCAACAATGTTTTCACATTGTCTTTTTTTAAATTGGAAAAGAACATGCCCTGAAAGGCAAGGAACTCTGCATGTACTCCTTGTTATTTTTGCTTTGTCCCAGGTCGATTACATTAAATGTATTCACTGGGGCTCCTCAGTTTGTGAGAGTGTGTGTGTGTGTGTGTGTGTGTGTGTGTGTGTGTGTGTGTGTGTGTGTGTGTGTGTGTGTGTGTGTGTGTGTGTTTGCCTGTATGTGTGTCAATGTAAGTAATGCAGTGTCTGTGTGTTTATGCATTTTAATGTATGCAATACACGCTTCAGGAAAAGATGGTTTTTTAAACAAAATAATCAACATCAGTACAGGATATATAAGTTCAGCAATGACTTCATAAAGTACTTAAATTAATCCATGGTGTACTTATTTGATCTCCTCAAATTAATCACTTGGGAAAATCATTGGTCTATTCAGAATAAAAATAGTTTCAAATTGCCTCAGTGGCTTAGATATTCATGAGCACAAACCCTTTAACAAAATCAAATCATTCTGTCCTTTGACCAATGATGTTTCTGAGCAGCTAATGCCATTTTAACCCCAGGGACGTCAAAACATGCTAACTAGCTTGTTACATGCCATTTAATCTGTGCTATCTTACAATGAGAAGAAAGTGTGCCTGATTAACACTATCAAACTTTCATCCTGGTCTGAAAATTAAAATAAAAATCCTTGGAACTCCAATCTTTCTTTTGCTTAACATCATTCCAATTTTGAATCACATAGGCTTCACTGTGAGTTTGAGTGCCTAAACCATTTACAAGCAAAACTAATCAAACCCAGAACCAGGTAAAGTGAAACAATCAGACACTCAGGTAAATCCAATGCAGAGGCTCTCCTGCAGAGGAGAAGAAAATCTAATTTTCCAGACTGCTTTTCCTCCCTGAATTTTCACTGGGTACTTGACAGTAATGTCATGTAATTTTTCAAGTGTCAGCATTTATGTAAACACCATATTGAGAATATTTTGCAATGTCCAATTTTCCCCTATCCAATTGCAGTACATCAGCTGCTTTAGCTGCCTCCATTATAACTGCCAGAATCATACTCCCACAGTTTGGTGTTTCATTGCGACAGATCTCATTGCTGAGATTTACAGTTTGCTATCTTGATTTCCAGCAAGGGTTTGAGATTTTCTTGGTTGGTATGTGTCATTAGCATGAGTTTTGATCCTGACTGTTCTAATTAGATTACTGAAGAACTGTTTGTTTATAATTACACGCTGTCCTTTGGATCCTCACTTACAAACATCTTTCAAGAATCTACCTCTCAATAATGGAGTCATAAGAGATTGTAGATTTTTCAAACTTCGGGTAATGAGCCCACCTCCTTCACCATTCCCCATCTTCTTTTCCCTCTCTCACCTTATCTCCTTGCCTGTCCATCGCCTCCTTCTGGTGCTCCTCCCCCATTTTCTCTCTTCCATGGCTTTCTGTTCTCTCCTATTAGATTCCCCCTTCTCCAGCCCTGTATCTCTTTCACCAATCAACTTCCCAGATCTTTACTTCATCCTTCCGCCTCCCAGTTTCACCTATCACCTTGTGTTTCTCTCTCCCCTCCCCCACTTTTTAAATCTACTCACCCTTTTTTTCTCCAGTCCTGCTGAAGGGCTTTGGCCCGAAATATTGACTGTACTTTTACCCATAGATACTGCCTGGTCTGTTGAATTCCTCCAGCATTTTGTGTCTGTTGCTTGGATTTCCAGCATCCGCAGATTTTCTCTTGTTACATGTTGGAATCTGGAGCAACAATTAAATTACGGGAGGAACTCAGTGGGATCAATAGGTTCTGGCATTATACCGGATTACTGGAAAATTGCAATTGTTACTCTGCTATTTAAGAAGGGTGGGAGACAGCAGAGAGGAAACTATAGACCTGTTAGCCTGACATCAGTGGTTTGGAAGTTGTTGGAATCAATTAATAGGGATGAGATTACGGAGTACCTGGAGGCACAAGACAAGGTTGGTCAAGGCAAGCATGGTTTTCTGAAAGGAAAATTCTGCCTAACTAACCTCCTGCAATTTTTTGAGGAAATTACGAGCAGTGTAGACAAAGGAGATGCAGTAGATGTGGTCTACTTGGATTTTCAGAAGGCTTTTGACAAGGTGCCACACATGAGGCTGCTTAGCAAGATAAGAGCCCATGGAATTACAGGGAAGTTACTAACATGGGTGGAGCATTGGCTGATTGGCAGAAAACAGAGTGGGAATAAAGGGATCCTATTCTGGCTGGCTGCCAATTACCAGTGAAGTTCCACAGGGGTCAGTGTTGGGACCGCTGCTTTTTACAATGTATGTTAATGACTTGGACTATGGGATTAATGGATTTATGGCTAAATTTGTCAATGATACAAAAATAGCTGTAGGAGCGGGTAGTGTTGAGGAAACAGAGAGCCTGCAGAGAGACTTAGATAGTTTAGAGGAATGGGCAAAGAAATGACAACTGAAATACAATGTTGGAAAGTGTATGGTCTGGCACTGTGGTGGAAGAGATAAACTGGCAGACTATTATTTAGATGGGGAGAGAGTTCAAAATGCAGAGATGCAAAGGGACTTGTGCAGGATACCCTAAAGGTTAACCTCCAGGTTGAGTCAGTGGTGCAAAAGGGGAATGCAATGTTGGCATTCATTTCCAGAGGTATAGAATATAAGAGCAGGGATATGATGTTTAGGCTCTATAAGGCACTCGTGAGATCACACTTGGCATATTATGCGCAGTTTTGGGCTTCTTATTTTAAAAAGGATTAACTGACATTGGAGAGAGCTCAGAGAAGATTCACTACAATGATTCCAGGAATGAATATGAGGAACGTCTGGCAGCTCTTGAGTTCAGGAGAACTGTGGGGGGCGGGGGAACCTCATAGAAACATTTTGAATGTTAATAGGTCCGAGCAGATTAGATGTGGCAAATTTATTTCCCATGGTAGGGAAGTCTAGGGCAAGAGGGCATGACTTCAGGACTGAAGGACGTCCATTTAGAACAGAGGTGCGGAGAAATTACTTTAGTCAGAGGGTGTTAAATCTGTGGAATTTGTGACCACGAGCAGCTGCGGAGGCCAAGTCATTTAAGGCAGAGATAGATAGGTTCTTGATTAGCCAGGGCATCAAAGGGTACGGGGAAAAGACAGGGGTGTGAAGATGACGGGAAGAATTGGACCAGCCCATGATTGAATGGTGGAGCAGGCTCGATGGGCCGAATGGCCTACTTCTGCTCCTATATCTTATGATCTTATGGATGAGCAGCATTCCAGTGGGGAAAGGAATTGTTGCTGTTTCAGATTGAAATCTTACATCAGTCCTAATGAAGGGTTTCGACACCAAATGTTGACATTTCTTTCAACTCTTAAATGATGCTCCACCTGCTTAGTTCCTCCAGCAGTTTTTTTTTCCTTCCAAAAACTGCTGCATTTGGAAATTTAGCTCCTGGGCGTCAGTTTGTCTGTGATTTTCATCCCCCTTGAAGTGTTTTATATGATTGGAAAGCCTCCTACAAACGTATATATCTTTGCTTTTCGACCATAGATTTTACGTCTCAGCTGCTTACATGAGAGGCAAGTCTGGGCAGTAAGGTGTGGAAAGGAAGGTGTTGCCTAAGTAGCAGGCTCCCCGTCTCCATGCAGCTGATGAATCCAAAGGAATGGCAGAGACCGCTAGAGTTTGGTGCCAGCGGCGTCATAGGAGTTGCTGGAGGAACTCAGCAAGTCAGCCAGCACTTATAGAGGGGGATATATACAGTAAATTCAGCCCAAGTCTCTTCATATGGACAGGAAAGGAAGTGGCAGAAGCCAGAATAAGGTAGGGGGAGGGCAAGGAGTACATCAGGTAAGATAAGTGAGGGGGAAGGTGTGTGGTTGTGGAAGAGGGATGAAGTTAGAAGCTGGGAGGAGATAGGTGGAAGAAGTAAAGGGCTGAAGAAGATGGAATCCTATAGGAAAAGACAGTGAACCATGAAATGAAAGGAAGGAGGAGGAAAAGCAGATGGAAGTGATAGTCAGGTGAGGAGAAAAGATGGCATGAAATGATAACATGGATGATAAAAGAGAGAGGGAGGGGAGAAGTGACCAGAAGTCAGAGAAATCAATGTTCGTGCAATCAGGCTGGAGCTACCAAGTGGAATATAAGATGTTGCTCCTCCAACTTGAATTTGGCTTCATCGTGGCAGAAGAGAAGGCCATGGACAGACATGCCAGAATGTGAAGTCAAAATCCTTCTTCTTCGTTCCTTTATCTCTTCTGCCTACCCCTTCCCAGCTTCTTACTTCACCCCCTCCCCTTACTTACCTCCTCACCTGGTTTCAGCCCAAAGTGTCAACTGTTTATTCCCACCCCCCCCCCCCAACAGGAGCTCAGTTCCACCAGCATTTTGGGTGTGTTGTTCAACATTTCCAGCATCTCCAGAATTGCTTGTGTTTACTTTTGCCTCAATTCACTTTTCTAAGTCCAGGCAATGCTGAAA
This sequence comes from Mobula birostris, assembly GCF_030028105.1. Taxonomy (NCBI): domain Eukaryota; kingdom Metazoa; phylum Chordata; class Chondrichthyes; order Myliobatiformes; family Myliobatidae; genus Mobula; species Mobula birostris. The sequence continues at coordinate 206,154,441 of NC_092371.1, read as the reverse complement.
CATTCTCCCAACCCACAACTACATCCAGCAGTTGTGATGCGATTGAATGAAGTTTTTGCAAAGAAACATCAGATCTTCATCCGCCGTGGTGCTGTCCACCCAGATTTAAAGGAAATTAATCAGAGCACATCATAACTATTTACCCTGCTTCTTTTGGTTGGGTGCCACAATAATGATCCTTCTCTTCCTGCATATATATTCTCCAGTTCAACATTTTGCTTATTGTCCTGTCACCATACATACTTATTCTGCATTATTGTTTACTTTTTAATATCACCTACCTTTCACCCACCATCTCTTTCATTCATTTGTGTCCTTTCATTCCCAGTCTCCACACCTGGATAAAAATTTGGCACCATATCTAATTTACTGTGCACCTGAAGTCAAAAAGTCAAACACTGTCCAAAATAATGTTTGTTTTCTCTTTTGATTTCCTGCATCATCCCTGTTTTTGATAAGAGTTGGCACCGATCCCCTTTTGGAATATCTAATTGTAATATATGCGAAATCCCAAAGGTCAGACTGGTGGTATGAGAAAACTAGGTATTATTTCAGATCAACACACACAAAATGCTGGAGGAACTTAGCAAGCCAGGTAGAATCTATGTTAAAAAAGTACAGTTGACACTTCGGGCCATCGACTGTACTTTTTTCCATAGATGCTTCCTGACCTGTTGAGTTCCTCCAGCATTTTGTGTGTGTTGCTTGGATTTCCAGCATCTGCAGATTTTCTTTTGTTTGTAATATTTCAGGCCAATTACTTTTTATTGGAACCAGTTCTTATGAAATGTTATTGATTTGAAATATTAACTATTTCTTTCACCGCACATTCTGCTCTGTTGCCGAGTATTTCCAGTGTTTTCTATTTTATTTCCAAATTCTTGTTTCTACAATATTTCCATTTTGGTCCATAATTTTGATCAAATGGAGACAAAACCTGAGAAACTTCAGGTCAACAGGGCTATTAAAATATTGTAATTACCCCCCCCCCCCGACACACACACACACATTTTATGAACAGTAGACCGACACCCAACAAAATCAAGCGTGGTAATTACCTTGTATCGTATCTTCAGATCAGTTTCCCATATTTCTCATTCGTGAAATGTAATACCTCAGTCACTGATCATATTATTCAGGCTCAGAGTTCCAACTATACCTGCAATGGTGGGTGGGTGTATATGTGAATATTTTCACAAATACAAATCAATTTAAGTCTCCCTCTCTCCAGTAAGTGCTCACAGCTAGTGTAGAGATTTTTCTGCAGCTTAGATATTTTTAAATTTATTTGGTGGAAATTCATATATTTTCCAAAGCTTGAATTATATTCTTCCCAAATATTCTAATTTCAGAAAAAAAATTGAATATGATCAGTTTAGTTCAGGTTTGAAAGTGGGAACTTTTATTACAGATGGAAGTGATCTCATTGCACAGATAGCTTTGTCTGCAGAAATTCTGGGTAGGATTGAAATGTTTCTCTGGAGGTAATAACTGGTGAGGATTTGTTTGTCCAGCTACATCTGTAGTGTTGAATTGTCCTTTGACTAACCTTTGAGTATCATTTATGTAGACTTGTTCCTTGGATGAATACATAGAATTTGTGATAAAGTTCATGGCTGAGAAGTCTGTGTTTCTCCGTGGAAGGAGTGGAAAGACCTGATAGATCAAATGCTATTTTCTTATTTCATTTATCGTTATCTCTTAGTGAACACTTACGAAAATGGCTGTTCCCTAACAATCCTCCTACGTGTTCACGTATAGCAGTAAAAATAACCACAACAGAGATATTTTTGGGTCTGTGACAGAATAAACATATTTGCTTTGGATCATTTTTCCATTATTTATTTTGGAATGTTTCCACATTCTGTGCCTACATGATAGTAATTTCCTATAAGGTTGTCAGCAGCACGGTTTTTGGATAATTTCCATATCACCTTAACCGATCTCAGGAGAATGGGAGTGATGCCATAAGGAACTGGAATGTTGGAATGTTAAAAGTAAAAGAGCATCAGGGTGCAATAGACTGAAGCCACAACATTTACAGTTCTCCAGTTTTGAAATCTAAAGCCTACAAAATGTTTCTCAGCTAACAAACATTTCATTTGTTCAAAAGGCATTGTTTTACTTGAAAAGCAGCATCAATCCTTGTAGTCACCCATAAAGCATAGCAAATGTATATCATGATATAAGAACTCTGAGAATCTCTAAACATGAGAAAATCGGCAAATGTTGGAACTCAAAGCAACACAGACAGAATGCTGGAGAAACTCAGCAGACCAGACACACACAAAATGCTGGGAGAACTCAGCAGGCTATGCCCCTTTATCTCTTTCACCAATTAACTTCCCAGCTCTTTACTTTACCCCCCCCCACCTATCACCTACTACCTTGTACTCTTCCTCCCCTCCAGCCACCTTCTTATACTGTCTTTTTCATCTTTCTTTGCTAGTCCTGATGAAGGGTCTTGGGCTGAAATGTTGTCTGTTTACTTTTTTTCCCCATAGACATTGCCTGACCTGCTAACTTCCTTTGAAAAATTCCCTTCATTCCTCTTGCCAAATATTGAATATAATATAGGATGTCTGCAAAAGGAGGCATTACTCCTTCAGCACCAGCACCAAGTGTGCGATTCCCTAGCCGAACTCAGCACTTCACTTTCAGTTCCTATTCAAGTCAATAGGACTGAACAAGCAAACATCAGAATTTGTCAGTACCTCCAGTTGAACTCTTGTCTTTTTGTGTGTTTCCTCCTCACTGTCCGTCTGTGATTTTGTATTACCACGTGCTCCTGTATTACTGAGTACTCCATCTCTCATCTATTTCTCATTACCTGTACTGCTGCCACCTGTGTCTCATTGTGCTCCACCTATCATCTGCCTCTCTGTGTATTGCTCAGTGTATTTCAGTCCTGTGTTTTCAACTGTTTGTTGCCAGATTGTGCCAGGCATTTTCCTGAGTCTTTCCAGCATTTGTATTCTGTCTTCTGTCTGTCTGAATATCAACTCAGCCTGTTTCCTGATTCTGGTTTTTGGATTCTTTGAATATTTTGATCTCTGCCTGAACTTTGATGCTGACTTTGTTTGCACCATAGAACATAAGAAATAGGAGCAGGAGTAGGCCATCTGGCCCATTGAGCCTGCCCCGCCATTCAATAAGATCATAGCTGATCTGTCTGTAAACTCAGCTCCATCGACCTGTCTTTTCCCCATAACCCTTAATTCCCTTACTATGTAAAAACCTATCTAACCATTTCTTAAATATTTAGTGAAAAAGCCTCAACTGCTTCCCTGGGCAGAGAATTCCACAGATTCACCACTCCCTGGGAAAAACAGTTTCTCATCTCCATCCTAAATCTTCTCCCCTGAATCTTGAGGCAATGTACCCTAGTTCTAGTCTCACCTACCCATGGAAACAACTTTCTTACTTCTATCTTATCTATCCCTTTCAACATTTTGTATGTTTCTATAAGATCCCCTCTCATTCTTCTGAACTCCAGAGAGTATCCATAAGACCATAAGACAAAGGAGCAGAAGTAGGCCATTCGGCCCATCAAGTCTGCTCCGCCATTTTATCATGAGCTGATCCATTTTCTCCTATTTAGTCCCACTCCCCTGCCTTCTCACCATAACCTTTGATGCCCTAGCTATTCAGGTACCTATCAATCTCTGCCTTAAATACAGCCAATGACTTGGCCTCCACTGCTGCCCGTGACAACAAATTCCATAGATTCACCACCCTCTGACTAAAAAATTTTCTTCGCATTTCTGTTCGGAAAGGGCGCCCTTCAATCCTTAAGTCATGCCCTCTCTCGTACTAGACTCCCCCATCATGGGAAACAACTTTGCCACATCCACTCTGTCCATGCCTTTTAACATTTGAAATGTTTCTATGAGGTCTCCCCTCATTCTTCTAAACTCCAAGGAATATAGTCCAAGAGCGGACAAACGTTCCTCATATGTTAACCCTCTCATTCCCGGAATCATTCTAGTGAATCTTCTCTGTACCCTCTCCAACGTCAGCACATCCTTTCTTAAAAAAAGAGACCAAAACTGCCCACAGTTCTCCGAGGTCTCACCAGCGCCTTATAGAGCCTCAACATCACATCCCTGCTCCTATACTCTATTCCTCTAGAAATGAAAGCTAACTTTGCATTTGCCTTCTTCACTACTGACTCAACCTGGAGGTTAACTTTAAGGGTATCCTGTACGAGGACTCCCAAGTCCCGTTGCATCTCATAACTTTGAATTCTTTCCCCATTTAAATAATAGTCTGCCCATTTATTTTTTCTGCCAAAGTGCATAACCATACACTTTCCAACATTGTACTTCATTTGCCACTTCTCGGCCCATTCTTCCAATCTATCCAAGTCTCTCTGCAGACTACAGGAATTCTGCGGATGCTGGAAATTCAAGCAACACACATAAAAGTTGCTGGTGAACGCAGCAGGCCAGGCAGCATCTCTAGGAAGAGGTGCAGTCGACGTTTCAGGCCAAGACCCTTCATCAGGACTAACTGAAGGAAGAGTGAGTAAGGGATTTGAAAGTTGGAGGGGGAGGGGGGAGATCCAAAATGATAGGAGAAGACAGGAGGGGGAGGGATGGAGCCAAGAACTGGACAGGTGATAGGCAAAAGGGGATACGAGAGGATGATGGGACAGGAGGTCCGGGAAGAAAGACAAGGGGGGGTGGAGGGACCCAGAGGATGGGCAAGGGGTATATTCAGAGGGACAGAGGGAGAAAAAGAAGAGTGAGAGAAAGAATGTGTGTATAAAAATAAGTAACAGATGGGGTACGAGGGGGAGGTGGGGCATTAGCGGAAGTTAGAGAAGTCGATGTTCATGCCATCAGGTTGGAGGCTACCCAGACGGAATATAAGGTGTTGTTCCTCCAACCTGAGTGTGGCTTCATCTTTACAGTAGAGGAGGCCATGGATAGACATGTCAGAATGGGAATGGGATGTGGAATTAAAATGTGTGGCCACTGGGAGATCCTGCTTTCACCTACGCTCTGTCCGCCAGAGCTGAACACCTTTCGGCTTCTCTTTTTCTAACTTCACAGTGAACTCAATCATGTTATGATCACTGCCTCCTAAGAGTTCCTTCACCTCAATCTCTCCAATCACCTCCGGTTCATTACACAATACCCAATCCAGTACAGCCGATCCCCTAGTGGGCTCAACAACAAGCTGTTCTAAAAAGCCATCTCATAGACATTCTACAAATTCTCCCTCTTGAGATCCAGTGCTGACCTGATTTTCCCAATCTACTTGCATGTTAAAATCCCCCACAATTATCATAACACTGCCCTTCTGACAAGCCTTTTCTATTTCCAGTTGTAATTTGTAGTCCACATCCCTGCAGCTGTTTGGAGGCCTATAAATAACTGCCATCAGGGTCCTTTTACCCCTGCTATTCCTTAGCTCAACCCATAAAGATTCTGCACCTTCCGATCCTATATCACCTCTTTCTAATGATTTAATATCATTTCTTACCAATAAAGCCATGCCTCCCCCTCTGCCTACCTTCCTATCCTTCCGATACACCGTGTATCCTTGGACGTTCAGCTCCCAGAGACATGCATCCTTTAGCCAAGTCTCAGTGATGGCCACAATATCACACCTGCCAATCTGTAGCTGTACAACAAGATCATCCACCTTATTCCTTATGCTGCGTGCATTTAAGTACAACACCTTAAGACCAGTATTTGATACTTTTTGCTTTGATTTCACTGCAACTTTATTGCACTGCAACTCATCCCAATGGCTACAAATTTGCCCCATCACCTGCCTGTCTTTCTTGACATCTTTACTGCTCACTATCTTAGATTTATTTCTGTTTTCCCCTTCCTCCGCTCTATCATTCCGGTTCCCATCCCCCTGCCAAATTAGTTTAAACCCTCCTTAACAGCTCTATTAAACTTTCCCGCCAGGATATTGGTCCCCTTCGTGTTCAGGTGTAACCTGTCCTTTTTGAACAGGTCATACTTCCCCCAGAAGAGATCCCAATTATCCAAGAATCTGAAGCCCTGCCCCCTACACCAGTCTCTCAGCCACGCATTCATCTGCCTGATCCAACTACCCTTGCCCTCGCTAGCACGTGGCACAGGTAGCAATCCCGAGATTACTACTCTGGAGGTCCTGCTTCTCAGCGTCCTTCCTAACTCCTGGAAATCTCTCTTCAGGACCTCCTCCTTTGTCCTATCTATGTCATTGGTACCAACATGTACCAAGACAACCGGCTGCTCACCCTCCCCCTTTAGAATATTCAGGACCCGATCCAAGACATCCCGTACCCTGGCGCCTGGGAGGCAACACACCATGCGGGTATCATCCCAGGTGACTCAATCTCTCCTCTCCCTTCATCCCTAGAATCAACCTGGTGAACCTCCTCTGCACTGCCTCCAAAGCCAGTATATCCTTCCTCAAGTATGGAGACCAGAACTGCACACGGTACTCCAGGTGCGGCCTCACCAGTACCCTGTATAGTTGCAGCATGACCTCCCTGCTCTTGAATTCAATCCCCCGAGCAATGAAGGCCAACATTCCATTTGCCTTCTTAATAACCTGTTGTACCTGCAAGCCAACATTTTGCGATTCATGCACAAGCACTCCCAAATCCCTCTTCACAACAGCATGCTGCAATCTTTCACCATTTAAATAATAATCTATTCTTCTATTATTCCTTCCAAAGTGGATGATTTTGCATTTACCAACATTGTATTCCATCTGCCAGACCTTGGTCCACTCAATTAATCTATCTATATCCCTCTGCAGACTCTCCACATCCTCTGTACAATTTGCTTTTCCACTCAATTTAGTGTCATCAGCAAATTTTGCTACACTACACTCAGTCCCCTCTTCCAAATCATCTATGTAAATGGTGAACAGCTGCGGGCCCAGCACTGACCCCTGCGGCTCCCCACTCACCACTGACTGTCAACCGGAGAAACACCCATTTATATCAACTCTTTGCCTTCTATTGGTTAACCAATCCACTATCTATACTGTGATGAAAAACCAAGTTATCAGAAGATTGATGCTGATGAGAGAGATAAGAGAGACAAATGGAGAAGCGCTCAAAATGTTAATGAGAGACGAGAGAGATTAACGAAAAGAGACACAGTTCCGAGTATTGACAGACCGGTTGCTTTGAACCTGAACTGTTTGAAGTTTGATGGACAGGCGATATCCCAGCAGGGGGACAAAAGGAACAGGTTTGCTAAGGCAAGACAGACACCACGAGATCATGAGATAACAAGACCCTGGAAGTGCGGTGTGCCCCCATAAGTTGGTGAGAGTTTGGAGGTCTGGTCGCGGGACTGACCATAGATGCACAGGGTGAAAAGGTACAATCGGAGGGAACCTAATGTGTGTGTCCGCCCTTGCTTGGGTGCCGGGTTCACCACGGAAGAACGATCGTATCCAGAACGGAGGGGTCACAGTCGGTGACCTCAGAAGACAGTAAAAGGTCTCGCCCGAAAGCTAACTGCGAGGAACATCAAAGGTCTATTTGAATCAGACATTTGCATATTCACTCTCTCTCTCCCCAATGGCACAACAGCGATTGCTGCGAACCGTACTCAGCTGAACTGAACTCTGCGTCACTTGAGACTGATCATTTTACCCCTAGACTGCGATAGAGCTTGACTGAATCCTATTATCCTAGTTCTGTGTACATGTGTTTTATCATTGCTAACCTGTTGCATTTATATCCTTACGATTAGAGTACTGTGTTACTTATTTCTTTAATAAAACTTTCTTAGTTACAGTAATCCAGGCTCCAACTAAGTGGTCCATTTCTGCTGGTTTGGCAACCCAGTTACGGGGTATGTAACAATACCAATACACTTCCTCCAACTGCATGCATCCGTATCTTATTTATAAGTCTCTTGTGCAGCACGCTATCGAACGCCTTCTGGAAATCCAATTATACAACATGCACCTGTCCCCCTCTATCCACTGCACTCATTATGTCCTCAAAGAACTCCAGTAAGTTTTTCAAACAGGACCTGCCCTTTCTGAATCCATGCTGCGTCTGTCTAATGGAACCACTCCTTTTGAAATGTTTTGCTATTTCTTCCTTAATGACAGCTTTAAGCATTTTCCCGAACACAGATGTTAAGCTAAATGGCCTATAGTTGTCCATCTTTTGCCTACATCCTTTTTTAAAAAGTGATGTGACATTTGCAGTCTTCCAATCTATGGGGACCTGCCCAGAGTCTAGAGAGTTTTGACAAATGATTACCAATGCATCTACTATAACCTCCGCCAATTCCTTCAGCACCCTGGGATGCATCCTATCAGGACCAGGGGACTTATCTACCTTCAGGTCCTCTAGTTTTCTCATCACTATCTTTTTAGTGACATTGATTTTATCGAGGTCCTCAACTCCCATTTCATCCATAACCTCCTTCTTTGGCATATTAAATGTGTCCTCCTTGGGATTTATTACTCATTTAATATCACTGTGTGCATAGTACTGGGTCTGCGATTGGATCCCTGCTCCAGCATCCTGACAGGACAATCTGGCCAGAATGGATTCAGCAGACCCCGATCGTCTGAGAGCTGCCCTGGAACAACAGGAAGTGATGCTGTGGAGACACCAAAACCAGCTGGATTTCATGTTCAGGGCAGTGGAGTCGATTCTGCCAATGTAGCTGATATTGTGGCCCAGATTCAGTCACTCCAGCTTTCCCAGTGCACCCTCATTTTTGAATTGCAACCAACAACATTTCCCACTGATCGAGCCAACGTAGCCTACGTTATCACTCAACTGGTCCAGTCAGGCGAAAGAATGGGGAACAGCCGTCTGGGAGGCAATCTCCCCTTTCTGCAGCAGTTTTCAGTTATTTTCTGAGGAGATGAGAAAAGTGTTTGACCGTTCCAAACATGGGAGAGAGACTGCCCGTGAAATGCTGCACATGCACCAGGGGTGCAGATCTGTGTCAGATTACGCCATACAGTTCCGGACCCTAGCCACCTTCAGCGGCTGGAAATCGGAGGCACAGTACGACACCTTCCTGAATGGCCTCTCCGAAGACATCAAAGATGAGCTGGTCACCCAGTCCTGCCACCTTTGAAGCCCTAGTGGATTTGGCCATCCGTATTGATGTTCGCCTTCAGCAACGCTGCAGAGGGAGGGGTTCCAGAGGGTCCCTGGGGGCACTGGGTGAGTTCCAAGCTCCTCGTCAGTCTACATTACCCTATTTGCCTCCATCTACAATTCCCATTCCAGAGCCCGAAGCTATGCATGTTCACTGTACCCGCCTGACGCCGACAGAAAGACAAAGGAGAATCAACACCTGTTCCTGTCTGTCCTTTGGCCAAAAAAGGCCATTTCATTTCTACCTGCCCAATAAAAGCCAAGCACTCACCAATCGAATGAGGAGTACTGATGAGCATGACTCCTATCCAGCCTTCTTTGATGGCACTCACCCTCATACATGGTTCTCTTGAATGGGGTGTCCAACGGCGAGCAGCCTCTGTCTTGGTTGATTCTGGTGTGGAGGGGTGTTTATCAATTCAGTCTTGGCTGCCCAGTGGGGACTACCCATGTTTGCTCTCCAGTCACCATTAATGGCCAACGCCTTGAACGGTCAGAGAACATCATCCATGTCATGGCCCCTAAGAGTCTTAGTTTATCTGGCAACCATCATGAACAGTTAACCCTTTATCTTATTGACTCTCCTCAAGCTCCCATTATCCAGGGCCATCCCTGATTAGTCAGACACAACCTCCACACTGACTGGCTAAGTCACAAGATTGTAGGCTGGAGCCCATTCTGTCACTCCCACTGCCACCACCATGTTCAGATCCCCTTGTCTCCAAGCCCAGATCCCCCTAAGGAATTTCTGGACCTTAGTGCCATCCCTCCTGAATACATGGTCCTCAAGGCTGTGTTCAGCAAGTCCCGGGCCATTTCCTTGCTATATCATCATCCATATGATTGTGCCATTGACCTCCTGCCTGGCACATCTCCCCCAGGGGGCCGCCTGTATTCCCTGCCCATACCTGAAACAGAAGCCATGAATAAGTAGATTCAAGAGTCCCTGGCTGCAGGCATCATCCAGCCGTCTTCCTCCCCTGCTGGTGCCAGTTTTCTCTTTGTTGAAAAGCAGGATGGCTCCTTATGTCCATGCGTTGATTACCGGGGACTGAATGAAATCACTGTTAAGAATCGTTACCCTCTTCCGTTCATGACCTCTGCATTTGAACTACTACAAGGAGCCTCAGTTTTCACCAAGTTTGATTTCCATAACGCCTACCATCTTGTCTGCATCCATGAAGGGGACGAGTGGAAGACAGCCTTCAACAGCACCTCAGGCCATTACGAGTATCTGGTCATGCCATTCAGACTCACCAATGCCCCCGCCATCTTCCAAGCCCTGGTAAATGACGTTCTCGGGGACATGCTGTACCAATTAGATCTTATGTATCTCGACGACATTTTGATTTTCTCTAAGTCCTTTGCTGAACAGACAGGTCACGTCTGCAGAGTTCTCCTGCACCCTCTGGAGAACCAGGTCTTTGTGAAGGCTGAGAAATGTGAGTTTCATCGCAATACAGTCTCCTTCCTGGGGTATGTAATTTCAGGTGGTTCCATTCAGAAGGTCAAGGCGATGGTCAAATGGCCTCAACCCTCGACTTGTCGGGAATTGCAATGCTTCTCGGACTTTGCTAACTTCTATCACCGCTTCATCAGAAATTACAGTACACTGACTGCACCCCTCACTGCTCTTACCTCATTGGCTGTCAGATTCTCCTGGTCCCCTGCTGCTGAAAAAGCATTCTCTGTCCTGAAGGAATGTTTCACCTCTGCCCCGATCCTGATTCAACCCAACACCAACCAGCAGTTCACTGTGGAGATGAATGCATCTGACATTGGTGTAGGAGCTGTTCTCTCTCAGCACTTGGCCAAGGGTGAAAAGGTACACCCCTGCGCCGCCTTCACTCACTGCCTCACTCCCACAAAGCGGAATTATGATGTCAGAAACCGGGAGCTGACTTGCTGTGAAGGTAGTGGCTGGAAGGAACAAAGGTGCCATTCTTAGTCTGGACTGATCACAAGAATCTGGAATATATCCATACAGCCAAGCGTCTCAACTCCCACCAAGCTCGTTGATCCCTGTTTTTCTCAAGATTCAGTTTTACTCTGTCCTTCAGCCCTGGTTCCAAGAATGGAAAACCTGATGTCCTCTCCCAAAGGTTTCCTTCCTCTGAGACCCCTGAGTTACCCGGTCACCCTCCCTGCTCACTGTCTTGTGGGTGCAGCACAATGGGACATTGAACCTATGGTGCTAGCTGCTCAACAGAACGAGGCAGCCCCTAGTCAATGCCCCACTAACCGTGTTTATGTTCCCAGCTCGGTCCGCTCACAGGTATTGCAGTGGGGTCATCCTTCCTGGTTATCCTGCAACTCTGGGACCAAGCGTACTCAGGCCTTCATCCGTCAGCGGTTCTGGTGGCCCTCCATGGGAGACAACATCTGCAACTTTGTCTCAGCCAGCTCGGTCTGTGCTCAAGGCAAGAACTCTAAGTGATCACCTGCTGGTCTGTTACAACCCCTGTCTATCCCCAAGAGACCCTAGTCCTGCATTGCCCTTGTCACCGATTTTGTCACTGGTCTTCCCCAATCAGATGGTAACACCACCATTCTCACAGTAGTTGATCATTTCTCCTAGTCTGTACAAATCATTCCTTTACCTAAACTCCCCTTGGCCAAAGAAACAGCCAAATTACTCGTGTTTTTAAATTACATGGTTTACCTGTAGATGTTGTGTCAGACAGGGACTCTCAATTCACATCCAACTTCTGGAGGGTATTCTGTAATCTTCTGGGTGCCTCCATGAGTCTGGCTTCAGGATTCCACCCACAGACCAACGGCCAGACCGAGTGGGCCGACGAAACAGCTAGTGACTGTATTGGGGTGTCTGGTCTCCCAGAACCCCTCTGCATGGAGTCAGCAGGTACCCTGGGCCGAGAACGTCATAAACGCTCATCTGTCCTCATCCACTGGTCTGTCCCCTTTTGAGTGCTGCCTTGGCCACCAACCTCCACTGTTTCCTGCCCAGGAGGAGGAGGCTGGCGTTTCATCCACCGTTGTCAGCGGACGTGGAGGTGCTATCGCTCCACCCGCCTCCGTGCCTCTGCTAGGATCAAGCGTCAAGCTGACTGCCATCGCTTCAAGGCCCCACATTACTGCCAGGGACAGTGTGTGTGGCTTTCAACCCGAGACCTGCCCCTCAAGGTGGATTCCTGCAAGCTCGCCCCTCACTTCATTGGCCCCTTTCCCATTGCTAAAGTCATCAGCCCTGCTACCGTCCATCTCAAGCTCCCCTCCACTCTCCGCTGCATTCATCCCACCTTCCATGTGTCCTGCATCAAGCCTTTCATGAGCCACCCTGTGTCCTGTCCCCAAACTGCGTTCCCCCCCCCCCAGAGGTCATCGATGGGTTAGATGCCTTCACATTGCATCGACTGCTGGACATTCATCACCAGGACCATGGCATCCAGTACCTCATGGACTGGGAGAGCTACGGTCCTGAGGAGAGGTGCTGGGTTGCCGCCCATAACATCCTGGACCCCCTCTCATCAGGGACTTTCATCGCCAGCACCCACCTTTACCTGCCGTGACGCCAGGAGGTGTCTGTGGGGTGGGAGTACTGTCAGTCCCTTCAGTTGAACTATCTTTTTGTGTGTTTTCCCCCTAGCTGTCAGTCTGTGGTTTTGTATTGCCATGTGCTGCTGTCCCCACTCCTGCTCTACTCCAAACTCTGTATCACTAATTACTCCATCTCTCATCTATTTCTCATTATTACCTGTACTGTTGCCACCTGTGTCTCATTGTGCTCCACCTATCATCTGCCTCTCTGTGTATTGAGTGTATTTCAGTCCTGTGTTTTCACCTGTTTGTTGCCAGATTGTGCCAGGCATTTTCCTGAATCTTTCCAGCATTTGTACCTGTACTCTGTCTCTCTGAATATCGACTCTGCCTGTTTCCCAATTCTAAATTTTTGGACTTCTCTGAATGTTTTGATCTCTGCCTGAACTTTGATGCCAACTTTGTTTGCACCTTGGGATTTGTTACTCAATTAATATCACTGTCTGTACAGTACTGGGTCTGTGATTGGATCCCTGCTCCAGCGTCCTGACAGAATTACTGGTTGACACACTGGCACAGGTTTACTCTGGGTAACCATAATTGGGTTTCTGCCCTTCCCTTTTTCATTAGTTCTGGTATTAGAAGATTGTGACCCAGGTTTAGGAAGTGAAGTGAATGGGTGGTATTCAGTCTGCTCATTTGCTCATTAACCAATGTAGACAATCAAACACACTCCTTGAGCTTTGTAACTAAATAGGCATTCATTGAAGTATAAAGTATGCTTTTTTGCTTTTAATCTATAGTCAGAACTGCTGTCAGTTCAGCAGCAAATTTCCAATGCCAAAAGACTGCCTATCAGTAGGTATACATTTGAATTTATTTATACATTCATATATGTAGAAGTACTTCTTTTGGCCAGAGCTATGGTAAACTCCCTGTTACTTGACCCATATTGTTGATATTAAGTGAAGAGGAAATGTAGACCAAGATTTATACAAGTTTTAATGAAAAGCAGGAGAGTATGTTTTCAACAGACTTTCAAGAAGAATTCTTAAAAGAACAAATATGAAATGAAACAACAAATATATATATTTGTCTAAATCCTCCATGTAAACCATACACTAATCCTATTTGCCCCCATTAGGTCTTTATCCTTCTGGATTTCCTATCAAAGAAGTGAGATGTAGATATGAGCAGGTATCTTGCAGGTTTATTGCATTTTACATAGAAGATGTATGTTCTGCTGCATGTTTCTGATAGTTTCTGTTTTTACTTCAGATTCCCAATGTTCACAATATTTTACTTTCTATCAATGAATCCTATTGCCACTTTTTTAAAAACTTTCTCCAGCATTGTGGTAAAGGCATCAAACATTAAAATTCTCAAATTTCTCATGCAGGATTGTAATTTTATTTACCTTATTTCAGTGCATAAATCTTTGCTTAGGCACGTTCAGGGCTGTTTAGAGTTAGTTAAATCATTGTCTGGTTCCAATTTATAGAATTAATAAGTTCAAGAATAAATTCAGATGAATACCTATTATCGACAATCCTTTATCATTGAAACGTTTGCTGCTGTTCTGCCAGTTTATATATCATGTCTCCAGCTGACTATCACCAATACCATTAAGACAAATGACTACAATCTAAAACTAATCAATTGCCTGTGAGGCAATTTAGATTGATCTGATGAAGTGAAGAGTCCAGTGCAAGAACAAAGCCTTTTCTTTCGTTATCGGTCATACAGTGAAAAATAATTTATTAACTCTTGAATACATTCCATTCCCATTCCCTACTAAAGACTACCTAAAGTTGTTAAATTTAATTGATCATCTTTAAATATTAATATTGGTGGCATGATCGAACAACACCATGAGTCAAATCATTCTCAACCTAAGGACTTTGTAATGAGCGGTAAACAGGAGTCTGCATTAAATAATCATAGCAAGTGGAAGGGATTAATGAGAGGTGCTTGAGAAACCTAGGAGCTCAAAGTTCTATGATGCACCATAGAGGATCACAGGGTTCATATCAGTACCTCCCTCTCTAAGGCTGGCACTTGATGGCTCAGGGAGCCCTGGGGAACTTGAGACAGGGTTGGAACACCTTGAGCAGACCTAATGCTCTCATCATAGGGCTGGAAAACCCGGAACACAGCATAAAGCTGAGAAACATCATGCATATGACTCAGGAGTAATGCATATATAACTCAAAAGCATTGCATTCCCTAAAAGATCTAACGAGCCTCGTCAACCCAGAGAACCTCGGAAAGAAGCCTGGAATACATTTAGAATGTAGAGTCAGGATATGAACTGAGTAAAGATGGCATCCTTTCCTCCAGCCAACCAATGTCCATGCCGCAGTTGTACCTGCACAGGGTCCATTGATCGCACAGTAGTTCTGTCACAGTAAGCACAGGCAACGACTGAACTCAGGTGCGGGGCAATGGCAGACTCCCATGTGGAGACTGAAGCAACAAGTTATACATAGGAATTCTAAAAGGACATTGGTGGCAGGACCAGCTGACACCATGAGACAGATCATTCTCAAAACAAGGATTCGATGGTGAGATCTAAATGGGAGTCCACATTAAATAATTATAGAAGGCAGAAACCCCGTGCCAGTCACAATTAATGTGCCAAGATTATACAAAAAGCACAAGGGCATAACGATTCTAGTTAAGACACCAACTAGTAAATACAGGTGCTCCAGAAACCTAGAAGCCCAAAGACCTATGGCACACCACAGAGGACAGCAGGGCTCATGACAATTTTAGAATCTACCTTGTATGCATAACCAAAAATTTGTTCTACCCCTTTTTGTAACTTGGCTTTGTCTCCATGGCTTTGTGAAGAACTTCAGGATGTTATCTACATTAATGTTTTGTTTTGATATTGTAGGCTTGAATTATTGATTTTTCCAATGTTGTTCCTACATAAACCCCAAATTATCAAAATTTTCCACCAGGATTTATTTTTTCCCACAGTAACTTCTGTTTACTCATATTTGACTTTTTATTCACTTGTTTCAGTGATATATTCTCCAAAGCACTGATGATCAAATTAAATAGGTATAATTGCTGGGGGGTGGGACCTGAACTGAAGAGATGGAGAAAGAGGCTGTTGGCTTACAAATGGAGAAAGCTTGGAGACAGTGCAAGAGGGAGGATAGGCAGGTGATAGAGAAGGGATACGCTCAGACCAATGGTTTGAAATGTGTCTATTTTAATGCAAGAAGTATCATGAGCAAAGCAGATGAGCCTGGATCAGTACTTGGAGCTATGATGTTGTGACCATTACAGAGACTTGGATGGTTCAGGGGCAGGAATGTTTACTTAAAGCGCCAAGCTTTAGGTGTTTCAGAAAGGACAGGGAGGGAGGCAAAAGAGGTGGGGGCATGGCAATGCTGATGAGAGATAGTGTCACGGCTGCAGGAAAGGAGGAATCATGGAAGGATTTTCTACTGAATCTCTGTGGGTGGAAGTTAGAAACAGGAAGGGGTCAATAACTCTACTAGGTGTTTTTTATCGACCTCCCAATAGTAATAGGGACATCGAGGAGCAGATAAGAGACAGTTTCTTGAAAGGTATCATAATAACAGGGTTGTCGTTGTAGGAGATTTTAATTTCCCAAATGTTGATTTGCATCTCCCAAGAGCAAAGGGTTTAGATGGGATGGAGTTTGTTAGGTGTATTCAGGAAGGTTTCCTGACACAATATGTAGATAAGCCTACAAGAGGAGAGTCTGTATTTGATCTGGTATTGGGAAATGAACCTGGTCAGTTGTCAGGTCTCTCAGTGGGAGAGCATTTTGGAGATAGTGATCACAATTCTATCTCCTTTACCACAGCATTGAAGAGGGATAGGAACAGACAAGTTAGGAAAGCGTTTAATTGGAGTAAGGGGAAATATGAAGCTATCAGGCAGGAACTTGGAAGCATACATTGCGGACAGATATTCTCAGGGAAATGTACGGCAGAAATGTGACAAGTATTCAGGGGATACTTGCATGGCATTCTGTATAGGTACGTTCCTATGAGACAGTGAAAGGATGGTAGGGTACAGGAACCATGGTGGCCAAAGGCTGTTGAAAATCTGGTCAAGAAGAAAAGAAAAGCTTACAAAGGTTCAAAAAACTAAGTAATGATAGCGATCTAGAAGATTATAAGGCTAGCAAAAAGGAGTTTAAGAATGAAATTAGGAGAGCCAGAAGGAACCATGATAAGGCCTTGGCAAGCTGAATTAAAGAAGGCATTCTACACGTATTTGAAGAGCAAGAGAATAAGACATGAGAGAATAGGACCAATCAAGTGTGAAAGTGGAAAAGTGTGTATGGAGCCGGAGGAGATAGCAGAGGTACTTAATAAATACTTTGCTTTAGTATTTACAACAGAAAAGTATCTAGGCGATTGTAGGGATGATTTACAGCGGATTGAAAAGCTTGAGCATATAGACATTAAGAAAGAGGATGTACTGGAGCTTTTGGAAAGCATCAAGTTGGATAAGTCTCTGGGACTGGATGAGATGTAACCCAAGCTACTGTGGGAGGTGAGGGAGGAGATTGCTGAGCCTCTGGCAATGATCTTTGCATTATCAATGGGGACAAGAGAGGCTCTGGAGGATTGGAGGGTTGCAGATGTTGTTTCCTTATTCAAGAAAGGGAGTAGAGATAGCCCAGGAAATTATAGTCCAGTGAGTCTTACTTTAGTGGTTGGTAAATTGATGGAAAAGATCTTGAGAAGCAGGGTTTATGAACATTTGGAGAGACATAATATGATTAGGTATAGCCAGCATGGCTTTGTCAAAGGCAGGTCATGCCTTACAAACCTGATTGAATTTTCTGAGGATGTGACTAAACATGTTGATGAAGGTAAAGCAGTAGATGTAGTGTATATGGATTTCAGCAAGGCATTTAATAAGGTACCCCATGCATGACTTATTGAGAAAGTAAGGAGGCATGGGATCGAAGGGGACATTGCTTTGTGGATCCAGTATTGGCTTGCCCACAGGAGTGGTTGTAGACGGGTCATATTCTGCATGGAGGTCGGTGACCAGTGGTGTGCCTCAGGGATCTGTTCTGGGAGCCCTTCTCTTTGTGTTTTTTATAAATGGAAGTGGAGGGGTGGGTTAGTAAATTTGCTGATGACACAAAGGTTGGAGGTGTTGTGGATAGTGTGGAGGGCTGTCAGAGGTTACAGCAGGACATTGATAGGATGCAAAACTGGGCTGAGAAGTGGCAGATGGAGTTCAACCCAGATAAGTGTGAGGTAGTTCATTTTGATAGGTCAAATATGATGGCAGAATATAGTATTAATGGTAAGATTCTTGGCAGTGTGGAGGATCAGAAGGACCTTGGGGTCCAAGTCCATAGGACACTCAAAGCTGCTGCGCAGGTTGACTCTGTGGTTAAGAAGGCATATGGTGCATTGGCCTTCATCAACTGTGGGACTGAGTCTAAGAGATGAGAGGTAATGTTACAGCTATACAGGACCCTGGTCAAACCCCACTTGGTGCTCAGTTCTGGTCACCTAACTACAGAAGGATGTGCAAACTATAGAAAGGGTGCAGAGGAGATTTACAAGGATATTGCCTGGATTGGGGAGCATGCCTTATGAGAATAGGTTGAGTGAAATTGGCCTTTTCTCCTTGGAGCGACGGAGGATGTGAGGTGACCTGATAGAGGTGTACAAGATGAGAGTCATTGATCATGTGGATAGTCAGAGGCTTTTTCCCAGGGCTGAAACAGCTAACACAAGAGGGCACAGTTTTACGGTGCTTGGAAGTAGGGACATGTCAGGGGTAAGTTTTTCACAAAGAGAGTGGTAAATGCGTGGAATGGGCTGCCGGTGATGGTAGTAGAAGCAGACATGATAGGGTCTTTTAAGATACTCCTGGATAGTTACATGGAGCTTAGAAAAATAGAGGAATATGGCTAACTCTTAGTAATTTCTAAAGTAAATCCATGTCTGACACAGCATTGTGGGCCAAAGGGCCTGTATTGTGCTGTAGGCTTTCCATGCTTCTATGTTTCTATAATTAAGGCACATTAAACAATATGCAGTTCCTTAAGGTTGTTATAGCTGGGGATGGTAGTGGAGATAATGTTCCCACTAGCGTGCGTCTCAAATAAACTCTGACAATGAAGTCCAGCTCCTGGCCTTCACGTATGACTTAGCTACTGCAGTGAGCCTGGCAGAACTGTTTCTACTGACAGGAGAAGGGGCAAAAGCAGGTTACTGGTGCCTTAAAATCAGTTACTTCGGGCAGATGGGGCTCATCAGTCATGGTAGGCAGTTCATCTAGAAGAAGGAAAACTCTGATCTCAAACCTCTGCTGGCTTGCAGCTATACCCATTCATGGGGAAGGCTTCGAGAGTAATTCCTGAGGAAAAATTCAGTGCTGAAGTCCTTAAGGCAGTCTTACACTGAGTTCAATGCTGACTGGCAACTCCTGCGACACTGTTGGTGCCAAACTGTATCGGTCTCTGCATTTCCTTTGAATTTATCGGCTGTGTGGAAAGGGGGAGGCTTGACCAACAGAGGGCCTCAAGAAACAACATGCAAACCAGTGAGTTTGACATTTGAGTATGGTAAAGTGCTTGGACAATGCAGCAACCTTCTTCAATCTTTATTCCTTCCATCTTTTTGCTCTGCTATTAGTGTGGAGCTTTCTCTGAAATTGCCCACAGTTATTGGAGCTCCTGAAAATTTCCAGCTCGGCGCTTCTATGCCATACTGGACAGACCACTTAAAACTTTCAACCAGAGTTTTACTTGTTCTTCACTTTTCCTCTACATTTCAATATCTGTTCCTAACATTGCATGAATCACTTTCAAACTTTAATCCATATCGGGGGTTTTCAAGCTATGGAGTACTTACAATGAGGGCGTGCAAACTATCTGAGGGTGGGACTCAGGAGAAGTTGTACCATAGCCAAAATGTAGTGTCATGGGTGTTGACTGCAATGGAGGTTTTGATGAGGTAAGAAAGAAGCTTGTGCAGAGATTTAAGGAAGATGGTCTGCTGAAAGATCACTAAGGTTTGTCAGACAACTGATCTGTCACAGATGTAGATGAGTCTACCATTCATAAAGTTACACTATTGTTATGAATTATAGGAAGAAATATTTTAAAGATTAACTAATAATCTCAAATAGAGTAATATTTATAATTGACATTTAAAATGTTAAAGCATAAAACTGATCTGAAAGCTATGCAGGCTGTTGATAATTCTGCAAGGGGATGCATACCAACGACATATTATAAATGTAATTTATTCCTGAAAGAGATATTATCCATAACATGAAGAACTTTAATCCCTGTACAATTATTACAGTTAGAGGACAGCGTAGGATTTAAAGCTTTTGTGGAGGTGAGGAAATGTTGTGCATCTCTCCTTCCACCCAATTTTCTATGGAAATCACAATTGGTGTCATTGACTATAAACACATCAAAAAACAGCAACCTTAATGAACTCTGCAGAGGTGAATAAGGAAAGGCACCAGGTTTGAGTTAGTGGAAGGATAATATAATAAGTCAATGGAGACTGTAATGGCACTGCTTAATGCACATCAGAGTGTATCCAGAGAACTGTGTACAGTCCTTGGATATAATTGTGGAAATCACAGGTCTTTGAAGGACTTCTGAAAATGATTTCTGCTGTCATGACTAAAGAATGATTAATATTTTCTTTCTGAGAAAAGAATAAACTTTGATTTGGTATAGTTGAAAACTTAATGAATATAAAGGATACTTAAGATAATGATCAGATTTGCATCGTAACTGCTCTCTTCAGTTACCTGGTGAAGTAACTGTAGCCTTTGGCTGGGAGCAGATGTTTTCAGGTAGTGCCCAAGCTTCATAGAGTGTTTGGGCCCTTAACCACTACACTCTCCAGCTGCGGGGGGGGGGGGGGGGGCGGGGGCAGTAGTGGTGGCCAAGTAACGTTTTACTACAATGGAAATATCAAATAGCAAATTTTAATAGAAATGGGGAACTGAGACTGAAAAAGGGCTTCAAGGGTAACATTAAATTTTTAGTTTTACAGCAAACCAAAATGATGTGAACTTAAGATAGTGACAAGGGAGAAGGCAGTTTTGCCATTCTATTGGCTGAGAAATAGCATGCAAAACTGAGGCTACAATACAAAATAACACCCTTGTTCATGCATTTTCTCTATATCATAAGCAAATCCAAACATTCTTAGATGTAAATGTGGTTGAATATATTATTAATTATAACTTCATTTTATTTTGCATACTACAAGTTAAAAGCAGAAATCCATTAAATTATGCTTTACAGAATTCGGGAGTTTTAGAATTTTCCACTGTTTGGGAATTCTGCTCACTCCTCTATCCTGTTTCTGGCCATGTACAAGCAGAAACTTAAACAAGAGGCATCCATAGATAAAACCGTCCACTGTCGGTCAGACCAATCAGTCTCCACGCTACAGGACTGCTTTGATGATGTTAACTGGAATATCTTTCGTGATGAGGATGTCTCCAAATTCACAGAAGGGGTCACAAACTTCATCCAGAAGTGCATCGAGGACATTATCCCCCAAAAATCAGTCAGGGTCTATCCAAACCAGACACTCTGGATCAACAGTTCTGTGCACACTGCACTCATCACGCAAGACAGAGTTTTCACCACCAGTGACTACCAGGAACTCAAGAAATGCAGCTACAATCTATGCAAAGTCATCAAGGCTGCAAAATGACAATCTAGGGATATGATCCAGGCACAACTCTCCACCAACAATACACACAGCTTATGGCAAGGTCTGCACACAATAAGCAGATTTCAAAGCTAAACACGGTGGTGCTGTCAACATTCCTGCCTCTCTCCCAGATGAGCCAAATCTCTTTTACGCTCGGTTCAATGTCGCCAACACTGAGCCCCTGAGGAGAGCCGTCGGTGTGAGCTGCACCTTGGTCATCTCTGAGGCTGAAGTACACAGGTGTCTCCAAGGAGTGGAGAGCCACAAGGGGGCAGGACTGGACGGCATCTCAGGGTGAGTACTCAGAGCGTGTGCGGCACAACTGGCAGGTGTGTTTGCAGACATTTTTAATCTCTCCCTCTCCCAGTGTAGAGTGTCCTTCTGCTTCAAAACATCCACCATTGTCCCTGTGCCTAAAAACACCAAGGTAACATGTCTGAATGACTGGCGTTCTGTTGCACTCACCTCAACAATGAACAAATGCTTTGAGAGACTGGTCAAGAACCACACCTGCAGCACGCTACTACCCATGCTGGCCCCGCTACAATTCACCTACTGACATAACCAATTGACAGATGACACAATAGCCACAGCTCTACACACCATCCTTACACACCTGGAGAGGAGGGATACTTATGTGAAAATGCCGTTCTTGGACTACAATTCAGCATTCAACACCATAATTCCTTCCAGGCTTGACGAGAAGCTCAGAGACCTTGGTCTTTACCCTGCCTTGTGCATCTGGATCCTGGACTTCCTGTCAGATCGCCGGTGGGTGATAAGAGTGGGCTCCTTCACCACTGCCTCTTTGGCCCTCAACATAGGTGCCCCCAAGGCTGTGTCCTAAGTCCCCTCATTTACTCTCTGTACACCCATAATTGTGTTGCCACCCACAGTTCCAATCTGCTAATTAAATTTGCTGGTGACACAACATTGATTGGCCTAATCTCAAATAATAACGAGGCAGCCTACAGAGATGAAGTCATCACCCTGACACAGTGTTGTCAAGAAAACAACCTCTCCCTCAATGTTGCAAAACAAAGAAGCTGGTTGTGGATTACAGGAGGAATGGAGACAGATTAACCCCTATTGACATCAATGGATCTGGGGTTGAGATGGTGAACGGCTTCAGGTTCCTCTGTATACACATCAGCAAGGATCTCATGTGGTCTGTACATACCGGCTGTGTGGTGAAAAAGGCACAACAGCACCTCTTTCATCTCACGTGGTTGAAGAAGTTTGGCATGAGTCCCCAAATCCTAAAGCCTTTATACAGGGGCACAAATAAGAGCATCGTGAATGGTTGCATCACTGCCTGGTATGGAAATTGTACTCCCCTCAGCCGCAGGACTTTGGAAAGAGTAGTGCGGGCAGCCCAGTGCATCTGTGGATGTGAACTTCCCACTATTCAAGACAGTTGCAGCGACGGGTGCAAAAAGAGGGCCTGAAGGATCGATGGGGACCTGAGTCACCCCAATCACAAACTGTTCCAGCTGCTACCATCCGGGAAACAGTACCACAGCATAAAAGCCAGGACCAACAGGGTCTAGGACAGTTTCTTCTGCCAGGCCATCAGATTGATTACTTCATGCTAACACAATTGTATTTTTACAAGCTATATTGACTGTTCTGTTGTATATCTTACTATGCATACTGTTTATTACAAATTACTATAATCTATACATTGCATTCAGATGGAGATGTAGTGTAAAGATTTTTACACATGTAGGTGAAGGATGTAAGAAATAAAGCCAATTCAATTCAATTCAAGTTCAATTCATTTGTTATTCTTTTTAGACATCGGTAAAGCTTTATTTTCTGTGCTTTTTCTAAAATTGCTCAATAAAATCTCCCTTTAATCATGAACTGTTTTACTTCATGTAGATAAGTCTGCCTTTATTTCCTCTCAGACAATTAAGCATGTATAAAGCATTAGCATGTTCAGGCCTTGAGATGAATTATTTTTGACATATTCCTGGATGTTCTAAAGAGTTGGGTGATTGATTAAAACCATTAATATGTAGAATGTTACCTGCTGTCACAAATTTTGCTTCAATGAAAATTTTATCTTCCTTTCTGGACCTTTTGAAGATTTCTGCAATTATGTGATTGTTATTGTGCCATTTTATGTTCTTTAGATATCATAATTTAGAACTTCATGGTGTTAACTTTAATTAAGCAGCAGAGGTTTCCTGTATCCTATGAAATGTGCCATGGAAACGGAAAAATTTGACTGGATATTTAAACTTGCCATTGTTTCAAGCAAATTAAAAGGCCATGAATTGCAGCTGTTGCCTCAATTCCTCTGACAAAGGATGCATCATGCAGAACTTAGCTCTCTTGAACCTTGGAGGCTTTCAGGAATGTTTAAGTCAACAGGAGGCACGATGAGTTTGACAATACATCACCATCCAGATCAGAAATAAAGAACAATGAGAAATGAAAAAAATTGCACTCAGGAAGGTCTGACGTTGCAAGAGGTACAACTAACATTACAGGATGTTCTGACAACAGCTTGGTTTCCTTGATCAATTGGAAACATAATGCTTTAATATGCCAGTTGCATTTTCCAATAAGATCAGTAAATAGGTGGACCTTAGAGCCATATACTACTAGTGTCAAAGTCTTTGACCCCTGAATCCTTTCACAATTCCATTAGAGGAATATTCACAATCTTCCAACTGACTGCAGGGTAATGTATAAGCTGTTGGATTCTTTTCAAAGGTCAACAATTACGTAAATTTTCTCTGGGATGCCAATGAATGGACTGAGCAGGCACCCGGAGATGCTTTTCCGATTGAATTCTCACGTGTACAGTTTGAAATTGACAACACTTCTGTAGCAACCTCAGGGCATCCAGGAATTATTATAACCATCAGAAATATTCTTCCATCAATATCAGCTAGAGGGGACTCACTAGAAATTCTTCGTGCAGCTGTGTGCCAATTTGCTCAGATAGTCGAGATGAATTCTTACTGTGGCACTTCAGCATTCCAGCCGTACTCAATCAAGAAAGCAGATTCAAGGACTAGTTCATGCGACACAAAAGACATCCAACCTTTCAAACTTGACTCATGATAAGAGGACCATGTCCCAATTGGACTCAGGGGCACTAATATGAAGCATACTTTACCTTCAGCTGCTTCACTGCAAAAGCTGTTTGAGTATCAGAGTGAACATAGGGTATGAAGAGAGAGCTTTGCCGTATCATTTATGAATTATAAGTCACATAATATATTTTATATTTGCAACAATCTGTTCTGAATTCTATATCATATAATGCACATCCAAGTGTGCCTAAGCCTCCCTACATACACGGGTAAAGTGTGATCCCCTTGAATGAAAGAATCACAATTATCAATAGCATCCAATTTAATCATGGTGTGCAGTAACCAGAATAACATTGCCTAGTGCCATGGAAGGAAAAGGACATCAAACCTTCTGTCAAACAAGAGGTGCAGAAAGAAGAGCCCATCACTACTAACATTGCTCCTGAGATATCAATGATGTTCTAGTTTCCTAAACTTTCACTCAGGAAATGATGCTCTATTGTCCATTCCCGTTACCTGTCCCCTGCCCTTAAGCATATATCTATTGACCCCAATGTATAATGGCTTTCAATGTGAAAGAGGTGAGTTGGAATATGGGAATAATGCAGATCTGGTATTAATTAACATATTTTATATGACATCAAAGAAAACAAAATTTAACATTTTTGAATTGTTTTAAACACCTATGAGAATATCCTTAGAGAATTACAATATTTTGCATACCTTTTTCCAACCATTTTCCTGTGCTGTATCCTGTGAGGCAGAGCCAGGCTGTTGGGCTCCCTTTGCTAAATGCCATTGCTTCTGGCTTCTGTGATCCCAACAAAAATTGTCTCTCATGCCTTGTACAAGGCCATTGGGAGTCGAGATTTTTCAGGAAGTATAATTATAATATTTTGGAATACTCAGAATGTTGTAAGTATATTTTCCACTTCCATGTCTCCCATTAATCAACAAACATAACCTGAGATAGTAATACAACACTCCTACGTCTGTGGATCAGTCGTGAGCTATAGGGCCTTGGAGAAAGTTTGTTATTCTATTAACGGCAGCAGACAAGTTTGCATCCAGATTCTGCAATGCTGTGGTTAGGGCCTGTGCAATCATTTTGAGAATCACTCTTCAAACAAAACTGTTGGCCGTCCTAAATTCATCAGCCTTTATATATCCATACAGCTTCAGTTACATCAACAATCCTCTTTCATGGCATATCCAATTTGTTCCAACAAGGAAAAAAACACTTTTAACCACAACTCTTTAAACCATTGTGCAAACAGTAGGATTTTTCAGTTGATGTGCAACAAGACTTTTCCTGTATGTGCAGGCAAGCATAGTCCCTCTTGGACCTGCATTATGTCAGTCAGGGATCATGGAGATCAGCACTGATTGTTGGCAATGTAAAATACATCACTTTGTTTATAATTCACAAAACATTAGGCAAAAAGATTCAGCTAAGCTGGAAAAAAAACTATCAATGGAGACTATGCAGTCTACCATATAACTTACACCTGTTTACTATTATTACTTTCAATTGATTTTTTCCAGTTATGCACTGTAATAAATCACGATTCAGACCATCAAACATAATATTCATCTCATTATATCTTCCGTTGCTATTTCCTCTTAAGCAGTTCCAACATTTTAAAGAATGAAGTATTATTTTTGTGATGCTTCGACATTTTATTTTATAATAAGGAAGCATAAATCAATAGAACAATGTCCTTGCTTTGCTTCTCAAAAAATGAAAGGTGAAGGCGCGAAACTAAAATCTGTCATCTACATACTTAGAGCTGTGAATGTTTGGAAATGAGCTCTAAAGTATCCTTATATTTCTGACAGAGAGCAGACAGTTGCCTTCTTCATAAAAGGAGCATGTGGCATCACATGCTGGATGTACTTACTCCCTGTTACACAGCATCTCTGTCTATCCATGCCATCGCACACAGATAAAGAAGGATTCTTCGTTGCTGTTTCCATAGAAATTTTGTTTTGACCAGACAGGATTGTTAGCAAACCTGGAGGACTAATGGACCATTCTTAGTCTGGACCTGTTTGGCGTGGGTGACCCTACCGAGAGCCAAAGCACAAGGCCCTGAATCTAGCCTACATAGCTGTCCAGGTCATTGAGGCATGCAAGCCCCCAAACCCTACAATAAGGTTGTGGTCCTGTTGGAGGACAACTGGGGAAAACAGCAGGACTATTATTTCAATCCAAGTCCTGTACTGTCATTTTCAAAAACCAATTACAGTGTATGTAACAGCTTATCCTAATGCAAGTGAATATTGCATAAAGAAGCATAAAAGATCCCCACACCTGAAGAAGGTAAAGGGACTTGGCACAATATACAAATCAAGTGTTGGATCATTCCTTTTAGCATAATTAGTACACCATTTTAGAGGTTACCAATGTTGGTCTTAAGTTTGAATACTCTGGTTCAGCTAGTGCTGAAGTTCTTTCTTATAAAATATTAAAGCTTTATTTAACCAAGCTGCTTCCAGACCTTAATGACCAGCTGGGGTCCACTTGACGTGGTGATTGTGATTAGGGGAATGAAAAGAGGCCACACAGAGGGAAACAAGCTGTTTGGAGAGAGATGAGGAGGAGAGGGAAAATGGCACTCAGCCATAGCTCATATCTGTTCAGGTCTTTAGGGAGCAATTCTTAACTTCAGTAATTGGCAATGAATGACATCTCTCCACTTCACTAAAGAGATAGTCCCTGAACTCTCTCGACTGCTGCAGCCACAACTTCAATCTTAAAGCAGGACATAGGCAATATTACCTGTAGCTGTTATGGTGGCCTTCAGTCTTTTCATCATTTGGTTGCCTGCAAAGCAAAGACGTACAGGTGGAGGAGATCTTATTCATCTGCTACCTTTGCCCGTCTAGGCAGAAGATGTAAAAGTGATAGACTGAGTTGAAAGAGCTTTCAATTGGTGCTGTAGTGTTCTTTATTGATAATACACAATGAAGGCTACACATGATGGAGACAGTTGGTGTTTATAAGAGTGTATGAGGTGCCAATAAAGTTAAGCTTTTTTGTATGACACTGAATTTCTTTTGTACTTTCCCATGCAAATAGAGAGTGTTTCATCACACTCCTAATCTATACAATAAATGGTTGAAAGGCTTTGGGCATTAAGGAGGTGAGTCACTCATCACAGGGTATCTGACCTCTGACCTTGCATTCGTAGTCACATTATTTACGTAGCTGATCCAGTATAGTTTCTGGTTAATGATGACCCCCAGGCTGTTGATGCTGGGGAACTCGGCATTGGTAATGCTGTTCAATGTCCAGGGGAGGTGGTTGTACTTGCTTTTGTTGGAGATGGTTTTGGCACTGTCAAAATCTATCCCTTGGATTATATTTCCACTTGGATAGCAATGAGCAATTTTGAACCAAATTATGTAGAAGTGTTTTTTCTTGTTACCAGTCGAAAACAAAGCTACACACCCATCATGAGGCTTATCAGATCCCCTGCTTTACATTTTTGTTCCCTGTGGTTCCATTTTGTGCTCTTACTCTCATGCACTTGCAGTTTACAACTTCAGTCTGACAGCTTTTCAGCAGATCTGCAACGTCTGAAAAAACAAATTCAGCCATCAATTGAATTCACAGCTTGGTAGTAAGTGCAAATTAACTCAATCACCGTCATCGTGTTACAATGCATCATGAACTGCTGTTGGGCTGAATATCATTACGGTATTATTTCGTACAAAATTCAAACATTGCTTTTCATTTTAAATATGATCGAAATGACTGGGGACCGCCAAAATAAATACCAGACTTTCCTCTGCATTACTTAGACTGGGGTGTATTTTGAGCCAATTCCTTATTTCATACATAAGTTATTTGAAATTATGACAGATACAATCATACAAACAGACAGGGGCAGCTCACTCATGACTCATTTCAGGCTTCACTAAAAATAGTATATTACATATGGCAACATGTGTTATTTGTTTTCAAGATCATGCTAAGATCCTTTGTTTAAAACTACTTTCCTAGCAGAACTCTTGCTTCCTTGAGGTTGCTTTCATCCTAACAGAAGAATAATTTCTGTAAGTAGAAAGCATTAGGTTATTTTTCATTTAGGTAATTAGTTTTGCACTAATTAAAAGTACAATGTAGGTCTGAAACTGGAAATTATTGTCACATGACTTTACTTTGACTATTTGTTCCACAGTGACAATATTGTAACCATTTGTGAGAAGATAACAAGGCATTAGCCTTGTCAAATTCTTGCATGGGAGATTGGTCAATATGACTTGGGCCCGTGGGATCCAGGAAAAGTTTGTAAGCAGGAGTCAACAGGAGAGACGGTGATGGTGGAGGGTTGTTTTTGTAATTGAGTGGTGTGTTCCACAGGTATCAGTGCTGGCTCCTTGCTGTTAGTAATATCTGTGAATGATTTGGATGTGGATATATATGACATCGTCAGTAAGCTTGCAGATGATAAAAAGATTAGTGGAATAGACAGAATAGTCTTAGGCTATAGGGTGATTTTAATGCGTTGGTGAATGAACTGTGCTATGGAATATTGAGTTGAATCCTGATAAATGTGAGGTGATGTGTCTTTGGGAATACTTTGAAATCTTGAAAGGCAAGGTGCTGGGGTATATTGAGAAACAAAAGTACTTTGGTGTGCAAGTTCAAAGCACTTTGAAGGTGGCAGCGCAGGTTGATAACGTGGTAAGGAAGGTGTTTGGGATAATGGCTTTCATTAGTTCAGGCACTAAATACAAGACCAAGGAGAGTATGTTTTAGTTTTATAAACATTGGTCAGACCACTGCTGGAGTACTGCGTGCAGTTCTAGTAACAGCAGCACAGAAAAAATGTGATATCACTGCAGAAGGTGCATACAAGATTTGCCAAGGTGTTGTCTGGGATGTGGCATTTTAGTTATGAGAAGTGGCTGGAGAGATGAGGTCTGTTTTTCCTAGAGCAGAGGAGGTTAAGAGGGGACAACATTGTGGAAACTTATCCCTTTATCAGCGGCGAGTAAAGCTGGAGGACATGAATTTAGCTTGAGAGTTAAAAGATTTAGAGGGGATTAGATATCATTCTTTTCTCACCCAGAAACTGGTGAGTGCTTGCAATTCGCCGCTGGAAGCAGAATCACTTGACACCATTTCAGACGTGTCTAGATGAACATTTGAATTGCCTTGGTATAGGAGGATGCCAACCAAGTGGTGAAGATTGAATCGGTATAGATGGCTGGTCGCTGGTCATTATGAATGTAGAGGACTGCATGGATTGTTTCCTTCTGTATGGTTCTATGTTTGATTGACATTTATGAATGCCAGGGACCACACCTGCACTTTGTATCAGTCTGCTTAGGGCTGAGTAATAGCTGTCGGTATCTGCTTAAGAACTGACAAGATTCTGTGTGGAAGTTTCAAGTGGAAAAGGGCGTTGACTATGAATACATAGTTTCCAGTTGAACTCCTGAAAGAGAAGAAGAGAATGAGTGTCATCAGCCCAGTATACTCAACCGATCAAGGCAACCACTCTGTTTTGTCTCTGGGAATGCAATGGCAGCAATTCTTTTGTAGCTGTGTGATTCAGTAGTTGCTGCCACTGGGACGATGCAAGAATGCCCAGTGTTCACTCTGCCCAATCCCACACTCTCGCTATCAAATCAACCCTTCAAAGTACAGTCCCATAATGGTCACTGTCAATTCACATCTCAGCATTCATTAACATATACCTCAGAAAAGACCTAGAAGATTATTATTTGTTCTTTTTTTTTGATTTGGAGGAGTGATTATCAAGGGAAATGGGCCTAGGCCTGCTTAGGAAACAAATATGAACAGAATTTTAATTCAGCCAACAAGAGCGTGAAGCATGAGAAAATGATACAAGGTAATGACTTTTTGGTGTAACTGTATAGAGATGAGAATACAACATTTGCCAAAATATGTGCACCACCGCAGAATGAGAAAGCACTACTCTATTTTCCACCCATTCCTGTACTGCAGCTTAGGCTGAAGTAAGAGGAGGTACCTGGTCTGAAGGCTGAGATACTTTTTGATGACGTCTCCGTAGCCAGTGGGCATCCCTGGCATGGCTGCACCTTCTGCCACTGGGAGAGCAGCCTCAGTCTCTGGGATACTGGACAGTATCTGTCACACGTGCTGCTGATACAGATAGCAATGAGCGACAAAAGGCAAGGTCTTGTCTAAAGGTCTCATTTTCAAACTCTCATTTTGCACGCTGCACGACCCTTTCAATACAGAACAAAATGGTATAGACCAGAAAAATGTGCTTCATGTGGCAGCCTAAAACTGCTTAGTCATGGTCTTGCACGGAGTAGTTTCATTTCTACAACAGATATTCCCTGGAACTGGTTAATCTATCGATGGAACCTAACTTCATTCAAAGTTATAGCACCAACCAGTTCTGTATGAGTTGGACTTCCTCTGTTTCCTTGCAGTCATGAACAGTATGTAATGGACACACATTAACAAATTGCAGTTATTTTGCAATTTCTTAATTAGCAGAGTCAGGGAATGAGGATGAATGTGTAACTGGATGGAGACATAGAGTGATTGCCTCAATATGGAAAAGGGCTCCTTTGCCCATCATGTCCATGCTGACCGTATTTCCCAGCTACACTGTTCTCATTTGCTCACATTTGTTCTGGATCCTTCTATACTTTGCTTATGCCTACCTTCATGCTTCTCAAATGTAGTCTTCAGACATACCCATCACCTCCCCAGAGATTCTTCTGCTCATATACACGTTAGGAGCACTTTATACTGACCAATTAACCTTTTGATCCACACTCCTCTTGGAGAAAGGAAGAAACAAGAGTATCTTGGGAAACCCACTTGGTAATAGCACCTGAGGTAAAAATTGAAGGTAGGTCACTGGCGCTGTGAGACAGCACTCCTACTAGCCATGCCACTGCACTGCCCACACTGCAAACACACTCATTTTTTTCTCTAACTTTGTTCCACGACATTGATCGACCTTAATTTTAGCAGTGACGAGACAGCCTACGGAGGAGAGGTTAAATCCCTGACACAGTGGTGCCAAGATAACAACCTCTCACCCAATGTTCAAAAATCAAAAGAGCTGATCGTGATTTATAGGAGGAATAGAGACAGGCACGCCCTGATCAACATCAATGGGTCTTCAGTTGAGAGGGTGAGTAGTTTCAGGGTACTTGGTATACACATCACCGAACATCTCACCTGGACTGTACACACCGGCTGTGCAGTAAAAAAAACACAACAGCGTCTCTTCTACCTCAGGCAACTGAAGAAGTTCGCTATGAGCCCCCCAAATCCTCAAGACCTTCCACAGGGATACTATTGAGAGCATTCTGACTGGCTGTATCACCACCTGGTATGGGAACTGCACCAACCTTGATCACTGGGTATTGCAGAGAGTGGTATGGACAGCCCAACACATCTGTGGATGTGAACTTCCCTCCGTTGAGGACAGTTACATCAACAGGTGCATAAAGACACCTTGGAAGATCATCGGAGACAAAAGTCACCCCAACCATAAACTGTTTCAGCTGCTTCCATATGGCAAACAGTACTGTGGCATTAAAGCCAGGACCAACAGGCTACGGGACAGCTTCCTTCTACAAGCTATTAGACTTATAAATTCACATCTGTACACTGCAACGGAATCATAATGCAAAGATTTTTACTCTTCACATTGTGGGACGGATGTAAGATTTAAATAAATTCAATAAATTTAGTCATTTCCACAGTGAAACCTGCACCATTCTCCAATATAACTGCTATTGGTTTCCACATCTACCTCCAGCCTAGTTTCTTCCTCCCATTAGTGTAGGTGGTTGCCTTAGGTTACAATGGAACATTGTAAGATGAAGAGCTGGGCTGAGAAGTGCCAGATTGAGTTCAATCCTGAAATGTGTGAAGTGTTATACTTTGGAAGGTCGAACTTGAACACAGAATTCAGGATTAATGGCAGGTTTCTCAACAGCATGGGAGAACAGTGAAATCTTGTGGTCCACATCCATAGATCCTTTAAAGTTGCCACACAAGTTGATAGGGTGGTTACGATGGTGTGTGGTGTATTGGCCTTCATTAGTCAGGAGTTAAGTTCTAGAGCAACAAAATAATGTTACAGCTCTATAAAACTCTGGTTAGTCCACACTTGGAGTATTGTATTCACTTCTAGTGACTTCATTATAGAAAGGATGTTAATGCTTCAGAGAAAGTGCAGAGGAGGTTTATCAAGACGTTGCCTGCTTGTTCTAGAGAAAGAATCTTAAGAGGAAAGTTTGATCGAAATAGAGCTTTTCTGTTTGGACCAAAGGAGGATGATAGGTGACTTGATAGAGGTGTAAAAGATAATAACAGGCACAGAGAGAGTAGACAACCAGCAGGGTGGAAGTGGCTTATACGAGAGGACACGGTTTTAAGGCAACTGGAGGAAAGTACAGGGGGATGTCAGAGGTAGGGTTTTTTTTATATAGCGAGTGGTAAGTGCATGGAAGGCATTGTCAGAGGTGATAGTGGAGGGAGATACATTAGGGACATTTAAGATAACCACATGGATGAAAAAAAATAGAGGGCTATGTGGGAGAGAAGCATTAGGTTGATCTTGGAGGAGGTTAAAGGGTTGGGCCATACAGTAGTGTCCTACGTTCTGTGGTCTATTAGTGGGAAAAATATCCCTCTGTACCTTCCTACTGCACACAGCAGGACATTGGATGATAATTCTTTAAACTGAGACTCATGTCTTTGTTCATCCTCCAGACTTCTTTAAATTCTTTCTTTACAGTCACCCTTGAACAATAAAGTTTGATTGCAGGATGTAGTCCCACACCAAGTGGAGTGCTGCATACACCAATCCAAAACCAGAGACAACAGAGAAATGAGATATCTGTGTTAAAATAGCACAGACCAATGAGGCACAGAATCTTGTGAAATTCCCACCCAATCTAACTACATCTTTGAGCTCTTCACAGGTCTGTGTTTTTTGTAATTCTATCATCCAGTACCAGCCTAAATTTCATCTTACTTTGAACAAGATGAATCCATGATTTCTCTAGTAGAACCATAGAACCATAGAACACTACAGCAATGAAAACAGGCCATTCAGCCCTTCTAGTCTGTGCCGAAACTTTATTCCGCTAGTCCCATTAACCTGCACCCAGTCCATAACCCTCCAGACCTCTCGCATCCATGTATCTATCCAATTTATTCTTAAAACTTAAGAGTGAGCCCACATTTATCATGTCAGATGGCAGCTCGTTCCACACTCCCACCACTCTCTGAGTGAAGTTCCCCCTAATGTTCCCCCTAAACCTTTCCCCCTTCACCCTAAAGCCATGTCCTCTCATATTTATCTCTCCTAATCTAAGTAGAA
The DNA here is from genome assembly GCF_030028105.1 of Mobula birostris. Lineage (NCBI taxonomy): Eukaryota > Metazoa > Chordata > Chondrichthyes > Myliobatiformes > Myliobatidae > Mobula > Mobula birostris. The sequence continues at coordinate 206,120,720 of NC_092371.1, read as the reverse complement.
AGAGCCTACTCACATTTATTCAGTCTATACCCCTCATAATTTTGTAAACCACTATCAAATCTCTCCTCATTTTTCTACGCTCCTAGGAATAAAGTCCTAACCTGTTCAATCTTTCCCTGTAACTCAACTCCTGAGACCTGGCAACATTCTAGTAAATGATAGCCTCCCTATAGTTAGGTGACCAGAACTGCACACAATACTGTAAATTTGGCCTCACCAATGTCTTATACAACCTCACCATAACATCCCATCTCCTATACTCAATACTTTGATTTATGAATGCCAGGATGCCAAAAGCCTTCTTTACAACCCTGTTTACCTGTGACACCACTTTCAGGGAATTATGTATCTGAACTCCCAGATCTCTTTGTTCCTCTGCACTCCTCAGTGCCCTACCATTTACTGTCCTTCCAAAATGCAACACCTCACACTTGTCTGCATTAAATTCCATCTACCATTTTCTGGCCCATTTTTCCAGTTGGTCCAGATCCCTCTGCAAGCTTTGAAAGCCTTCCTCGCTGTCCACAACACCTCCAATCTTGGTGTCATCAGCAAACTTGCTGATCCAATATACGACATTATCACCTAGATCATTGGTATAGACAACAAACAATGGTCCCAGCGCAGATCCCTGAGGCATATCACTAGTCACAGGCCTCTAGTCTGAGAAGTAATCATCCACTACCACTCTCCGTCTTCTCCCACACAGCCAATTTCGAATCCAGTTTACAACCTCTCCATGGATACCTAGTGTCTGAACCTTCTGAACCAACTTCCTATGTGGGACCTTGTCAAAGGCCTTACTAAAGTCCATGTAGACCACATCCACAGCCTTTCCTTCATCTACTTTCTTGGTAACCTCCTTGAAAAACTCTACAAGATTCGTGAAACACAATCTACCACGCACAAAGCCCTGCTGACTATCCTTAATCAGCCCTTGGCTGTCCAAATACTTGTATATCCGATCTCTCAGAAAACATTCCAATAATTTACCTACTACTGATGTCAGGCTCACCAGCCTGTAATTACCTGGTTTACTTTTGGAGCCTTTTTTAAACAACAGAACAACATGAGCTACCCTCCAATCCTCCGGCACCGCACCCATGGCTAAGGACATTATAAATATTTCTGTCAGGTCCCCTGCAGTTTCTACACTAGTCTCTCTCAAGGTCCGACAAGATATCATGTCAGGCCCAGGGGATTTATCTACCTTTATTCGCTGTAAGGCAGGAAGCACCTTCTCCTCTTTAACCTCTATATGTTCCACGACACTACTGTTTGTTTCCCTTCCTTCCATATATGCTATGCCAGTTTCCTGAGTAAATACTGATGCAAAAAAAAATTGTTTAAGATCTCCCCCATCTCGTGAGACTCCACACATAGACGACCACTCTGATCTTCCAGGGGACCAATTTTGTCCCTTACTATCCTTTTTAGTAGAAGTTTGTATGCATGTCATTTGTCCAACTAAGTGATATTATGCACATTGCAATCATTTTCTATTTCTGTACCAGTCTTAAAAACATTACAAACTCACAAGAAAATTTTGGACTTTTGTTTATTATGTTTTGATTGACTTAAATGTGTCCACGGTGGATCACCTCATATGTTCTTTCTCCAACATCTTCATTCTGCAATGTACTTTTACAATTGATACTAATCTTTTTTGCAGGTTCTTTCTTTGGCTGCCCTAGTTTTCAATGCCTTAACCTTATATCTTACCTTCTCAAATTTTCCACATCTTATACGTAAGTTAATCATCAATTTGAATTTCCACAGCTATTTGCTGTTACCTTTTACGTTGTAAAGTCTCTCTGTCTTTCTCTCTTACTAATTTTCATCTTCACTTTTGACTACTTCAGATGTGTTATCCAGTGTTCTTTTTGGACATTGATGATATTTTAACTCACATACAATTTATTTTTCTATAGTTGCTCCAATGATTAAAGTTAAACAGCTCAATTGAAATTCATTTCTTTTAGTAGGCTCCCTGTTAGCGGTGGTTACATGAGGAAAATCTAAATTCATTTTCTTGACTTGAACTTTAGAGGATGGAAGAAACACAGAATTCATCAAAACATTCCAAGCTGGCACATTTACCCGAAAACCTAATGTGTGTGTCATCAATTTAGTGCAAGCATTCCTGTTTATTTTCTCCACTTCATTAGATGTTTTGATGCTGTCAAGGATTTACATTAGTCCTGGTTCTGCTTTTAATAAATCAAATCAATTTTAGTGGCCTGGTGAGGCACCCAACTTTCATATCATCTGAGATATCACTGAGGATATGCTTAATTGATTCTGATGCTAGTTCAGGAAAAGATTCCCTGAAACAAAGTCAAATTTCAAAACATACTGATGACTCAAGGTAAATATAGTGAGAAACTAAGATATTAAACAGCAACATATAGTCCAGGTGCAAACGATTATAAATCTATAAACTTACTTATGCATTTTATTATTATTCTCGTGCACAGCATGTACTTTGTATTTTCAGCTGGGCTGGCTGAATTCCCATCCCTCATTCCGCACCTGCTATAAAAAGCACATCTACTGAAGTAATTCTGAGTTTGTATTTAGATTATTTTTGGAACAAAATTATCTCACAGTAGGCCTGCCTATAAAGAGAACCTTTGCTAGTTGTACTTTTGGTTTAAAGTGATGGCCCTGCAGGTACCTGATTTATACATGAATGGTGTTTTAACAAGGCAACGTCTGTGGAAGCATGAAAAATAGTTGCCCTACCACTTAACTGTTACAGTGTGTGGAATTGAAAAGAAACTGGGTGAAAGTTTGCCCTGAAATGGAACTGTCAAAATAGCAGTCAGTGCACTATTTGATCATCTCTAGTTTTTTTAAAATTTCTAAACCATTGCCCTACTTTAGTGAAATAAATATTCGTTTGTTTTGTGCTCACATCACTGAAAATAGAACACTTACATAATTGTAAGTCTTAGTGTAAAAGTTTTACTCGCAGATGTCTTGAGGAAGAAAGGGCAAGCAGAGTTAAGGTTCAATTCTCTTCTTCACTGTGATCCTTAAGCATATAGTGCAGGAAGTTGCTAATTCTGGACACTAGTCACCTCAAATGTGATAAGCTCCTTTAGCAATGAATCAACACATTTGGCCTCAGAAAAATGTCATACTTCTCATGGCTCATCTTTAAGCACTGAGTCAGTGAAAACTGTGCAGATGTGGTCATCAACTGTGACGATCCTTGACCTTCTGTGATGTCCCATATCAAACAGCTTACTTAGGAATTAGTCACTGTTTAAATTGATTATCACTGTCCTCTAATTCATGAAATTCAATATAATTTGAGCTAATGTCTTTATTAGAGAATCACATATTAAATAAATTGTCTTACAGTTCATATTAAATATATTTGTTGGTTTGTGAACTGTAAAGTACTACACCACCTGGAGATGGGTTTAACTTGTTCTGTGTATTAAGGAAGAGTAATACAAGGGTTAGGAAAGCTGGTCTACAGATATGCATTGAGCCTGAAATAATCCTGCTTTGGTAATTAATGGAAGGATTTCCTCACACCCACTGTGTAAAAGAAAAAAAAGAGGAACGGAGAAAACTTAAACTACCTTTTAGGCTGATATTGGTCGTTTGTCTGCTGGACCGGCACTTAAATTGTCTAAACAGCACATCGTACTTCGCATTGGAACCCAGCCACAGCAAAAGTCTTTGAGCCTAGACTACATGGCCCAACCACTTACTCCAGGCCCTGATTTCGTCATCCAGCCCAAAGCCACTCTCAAGCTTTTCAAATCAGCTCAGCGACCAGAGTGATCCAACCTCGCTTCCAGGACAGTTGTACAGGCACTGAAGCTCCTCCGCCTGGGCCCTGTCTTCTCCTTTCAGTGCCCAGAGCAATCCAACCTCGCTTCCAGGCCAACTGTACAGGCATTGGAACTTGACCTGCAATGTTTCTGCAGCACACCACCTTGGATCATCCCCCGAATTTGCCTCTTCACTGGTCGCCACTTCACTCTTTTTAGCGATAATTTAACACAATTTACCTCAGAAATGTATTTTTAGTGATGTTTTAAGTCATATTTCTTAGCTTTTTGACTAGCAGAGAGCAGTCACACACATTCTGTAGTGCCGTCTTAACCAGAATCCTGTTAAAGTGTGAACTTTACACAATGTGCAATTTACAAACAAGACTGTTTAACCGATATATCTATATGCATTTCATCTACAACTAGCATGTCTGGATTTCATTAAATATAACCTTTAAAGATATTAAACATATCCAACACCTGCTAACTGAGGGATCAACAGTGGAATGGTGCACAGTTTTAAGTTCCTGGGTGTCAACATCTCTGAAGATCTATCCTGGGCCCAACATATTGATGCAATTACAAAGAAGGCACAACAGCAGCTACATTTCATTAGGAGTTTGAGCAGACTTGGTATGTCACCAAAGGCCCTTGCAAACTTCTACATATTTACTGTGGAAAGCATTCTAACCGGTTGCATCACCATGGAGATCACCACAGGATCAGAAAAAGCTACAGAAATTTGCAAACTCATCCAGTTTCATCATGGTCACTAGGAGCAAGGATACCTTCAAATGATGATGCCTCAAAAAGTCAGCATCCATCATTAAGGGCCCCTATCACCCACACAATACATCTCCTCTTCTAATTGCTACCATCAAAGAAGAGGTACAGGAGCCTGAAGATATACTCAGAAGCAGTTTCTTCTCCGCCGCCATCAGATTTCTGAATGGACAATGAATCTATGTATGCTGCTTCACTACTTTTGTTTTCTTTGTTTCCTCTCTTTTTGCATTACTTACTTAATTCCTTTTTATATATATTTCTTAATGTAATTTATAGTTTTTTTTATTATTGTATATTGCAATTTACTGCTGCCATAAAACAATAAATTTCATGATGTATGCCAGTGATATTAAGCTTGATTATGATTCAGGTGTAAGTCATTACTTTGATATATCACACTACCTTTTCCTAAACTTCAATCTGGAAATATGCCCAAGTACTGTCAATTCACCAGTCAAAGTAGTCACAAATTTACATCTTCATGAATGTGCACCCATACCTTCCAACAATTCTACATGATAAACATCGTCTAATGGTGACAGAAATAAAAATTGCCTGTGAAGCATAATGGATTCATTGGCACTTGGAAAGAAGATAATAAACCTACAAAATTTGTTTGCCTAGCACTGATTGCTTGGGAATTGCATTGCTTACTTGTTTCCAATTTTGTATCTGATGTGCACACACATTTTTTTCTATCAGCTATGCTAGTTCTCATGTTGGGAAGGGAACTTGCATATGTGATTCTATCACCTGCCAGAAATGTGCAGAGCATAACATTAACCGCAGCTCAACTGTGAATTAACACTAATGCTGCCAAATGAGACCTATGTGATGTAGCTAATACCATGTGTTCAACATATACAGAGAATTGAGCAAGCCCCATTATGAGCACATCTTCTTAGGAATTCATTCTATTATGTTCTATTTTTTTCAAGTTGCTTGGAGACATACTGTGTATTTTTTACTTGATTTCCTAGGTATGATGAGGTAACTTTCTTTTCTCCAATAACCCATATCCTGTTGATATGTTTTAATGTGATTTCATCTTTGTTCAAATAAAAAATGTGACATAAAAGAATGCATTTGCATCATTTGCATGTGCATTTTAAGTTGATAATAAGCCATTGATAAAGGAAGGCAAGGAATGTTCCTGCAAGTAATTAATTTAACATAAGCTTTTATTGTCAATAAGTAAAACCAGAATGGCTAGCATTACGGATATGAGCTAATGCAGAATCTTCTGGGTATATCCAATTTCCCACACTTTTAAATAGGCCAATCAAAACATAAGGCACCAGAGGCATGCATGCTACACTGTAGTGTGAACGAACATCTGCAGTCTGGAATTTATTGATTGATTGGCTGTGCAGTTGTCCATAGCTGTAACACATATGACCTTCATGAAAGTGCACTAACTTGTATTTTTCTGTCAGCTTGAATTAAAATAAGCAGAGAAGGAACAATTGATTGTTACCTAGTACCCAATCAATAATCTAACAACAAATTAAATTAAATAACTGATTTTTGATCTATAACTGAATATGAATCAGAAATTATTAATTTTCAGCCACTGGCAATCTTCAGCAAGACTTATGGCAGAAATGCTAGAGACACCTATTGTGTGATCCTTTGTAAGCAATATCTCATGAAAACAACTAATCAGCCTATTATTTGTTAAAAAGGATGTCTTATTGCAAAGTACTTAAAAATAAAGTCACTTCATTTGAAATGCCACAACATTCAGAACTGCCACTTTGGGGATACCATTAAGAAACAAAAAAAAATGTTTAAAATGATTAGCAGCTGAAAATGTCAGATGACATTTATGACTTAAACAGGTTGTCAATTTTATGTAGGAGAACACAAATTAATTTGCAAATAAACCTTCCCCATACAACTTAACTTTAAAACATCAAACATATACCATTTCAGTTATCTAAAGAATTCATAAGTTAGATTATTCACTTGACGTAGATATAAAATAGATTTTTGGTATGGATTATTGAGAATAATTAGTTTAATTTTTTTGGATTAAAAATATCAAGAGTGTTGACCTATGCCCATATTTTGTCAATATCTTAGGTAAAAATAGAATATTATAAGAATGACCTAATCAGTTGCTAGCACTTTATCCTTTCTCAGTGGTTGAATCAGTGCAATTTTTCTTTCTTTCCTCTTTATCTTACTTGTTGCCTTGTTTTCACAGTGACATTCATCTCTCAGACACATTCAGTCTTTAGCTTCTTTCCATTATGTTCACACCCCATAATCCCCATAATCTTGATCACAGCATAGTGCTGAGATCTTCTTGCATCATCTTTGCTTCCTTGATCATTTTGAACAAGGATCTTCCCAACATAATAGACTTTCTCCAAATTTCAGTATTACTGTTTTAGTGGACACCCGACCTTGGTTTCTTGCCTCCTCGAAATGTTTTCATTGGAAATGGCAATGATGTGACTCTGAGAGGTCTCAACTCTTCTGTCCTCCTCGCCTGCTCTAACCTGCTTTAAATTGCAATGTTCCATTCTCTACTGATCAATGAGAACACTGCTGCTACTTTGCAGAGTCTATGTCAATTCTCAGATACTTCCTCATAATTCCCTCCGTGCAATGACCCCACTACTGACCATCAAGTCATCATCACACAAATGATTGTTCTTCTCATTTATGCAGGAGATCCCTCCATTGTGCCCATTCTAGTAAGTCTCCAGTGCGGCGCAGTTGCATTCCGACACTTCAAAACCTTAAGGCAGCACATCCTAGTAGGAATGAACGTCAGAAACCACTTGTCAGCCATGCTTGAATCTCTGTTTGGACTGCTTCATTTGCTGAGTAGTTGTGAGCAGAAATGAGCATTATAAAGTCATCCATGAACATCTTCAATTCTGATCCTATGGTGGAAGGAAGGTCATTGACGAAGCAGCCAAAGATACAAAGGTCTAAGGAAATATCCTGAAAATTTTCTTTGGCGATATCCTGGAGCTTGGAGAGATTCCCTTAAATGCAGTTTAACTTAATTTTAAAGGAGTATTTTGATACGCTACTCAATCAAATGTTTCTTTGATGTCAAGGGCAGTTAATCTCTGGAATTCAGTTCCTGATTCTATAAGTGGACTAAGGTTATAAGATCTGGAGGTGAGTCACACTGGTGAGTGGTGATGGATCACTGCTGCTTGATGGCATCTTTTAACATTTCACTAATACATTGACTGGGCAATATTGGCCTCGTTTGATTTGACCTGCTTTTTGTGAACAGAAGGTATCCAGGCAATTTTCCACATTTTTATGTAGATGGCAGTGTTGTAAGTGTACTGGAACAGCTTGGATGGAGCCCTGACTGGTGTTGGATTATAGATTGTCAGTAGGACTGACAGGATGTTTTATGGCCCACATGGTGGGGATGGGAGTTAAGAGCCTAAGTGGATCATCTGGCTGAACAACATTGTGAATGCTTCAGCCTTGAGTCAAGCACTCACATCTGGTCCCCATCAATGCCGATGTTGAGAATGTTCTTGGAGCCTTTACTGTTTAGTTCTCCACTAGTATTCCTGACTAGATGTGGCAAAATTGGGGAATTTTGATCTGATATTTCAGCTGAGAGTTCTTATTTCTGTCTGTTGGATGTTGCTATTACTATTTAACATGCATGTAATCTTGCATTACAGTTTCACCGCTGTTTTAAGCGTGCTTGGTATCATTTATTTCTCAGTTTTACATTAAGCGTCTCTTACCCAGGAATCATACACAAGTTTAATCTGGAAGGACAAGTGTACGAATCCTTTATGCTATTGAACAAATGTATGACCATGAATCTGCAACCTCACAATTTGTGTCTAAATAATTATGGAGGGGATGATATGCCCCTTTTAGCCTGCACTTGTGCACACAGCAAATTGTAGTTACTTGTGATGTGTGCCCACACAACAGAAGTCTGCAAAGACAAGATAAACAGCCATTACCAAGACTGCAATTAATAGAAAATGGAAACATTGTAGAAGGAAGAGAGCTAATACAGTGTCAAGAAAAGCAAAGTGAGGCCTTCCTGAATCAAGAAGTTTCTGGTTCAAGTCCAGATGTCCCCTCCAAAAAAGGAAGTGGATCTTTATCTATGACAATCACAGAATTCTAAGAAGCAATCGGGGGCAGTTGGAACATTTTGCTTGCCACAATTGCCAAAGAGACATTGGGTCATGCATAATTAGGCATTTTGCAATAAAAAGATGGTTTAAGCACAGTGGCCATTGTGGGAGTGGACCAATGTTAGAGTGGGGAGCTCAAGTTTTGCCAAGAAAAGATGAAGCTTCTTTCAGACCTTGTTAAAGGATTGGAGCTGGAACTGGATGAACTCTGGATCATTTGGGAGGCTGAGGGGTTGATATTCAGGACATATAGGGAGATAGTTATACCCAAGGTGAAGGATATGGGTGATCATCAGGAGGGAGAAAGAGGATAGATAGCTAGTGCAGAGTACCCATGTGACTATTCCCTCAGCAACAGATTGACCACTTTAGATATTCCTGGGGGTGGGGGGAAGGTGGAGTGATGTCCTAGCAGAGGAAAGCCACAGAGTCTGGCTCTGTGGCTCAGAAGAGAAGAGGAGTGTAATATTGATAGGGGATTCCATAATTAGAGGAGTTAATTCTGTGGACATGAAAGAAATATCCAGCTGGCCTGACTTCAGTGGATTAGAAGATATTGGAGGTTTCAGATTTCATGAAAGATACACTGATAAAATAGGCTAAAGTCAGCATGATTTTCTTGAGGGGAAATCTTGCCTGACAAACCTGTTGGAACTCTTTGAGGAAATAACAAACACAATAGACAAAGGAGAGTCAGTGGATGTTGTATACTTGGATTTTCAGAAGGCATTTGATAAGGTGCCACACATGAGACTGCTTCAAATAATAGCTCAATGTATTACAGAACATATACTAGCATGGGTAGAAGATTGGCTGACTGGCTGGAGACTGAGTAGGAATAAAGGGGGCCTCTTCTGGTTAGCTTTCAGTCCCTAGTGGTGTTCTGCAGGAGTCAGTGTTGTGTCTGGTACTTTTCATGTTATTAGTTAATTATCTGGATGATGGAATTGATGACTTTGTTGCTGAGTTTGTAGATGATAGCAAGGTGGTTGTAGGGGTAGGTAGTGTTAATGACACAAGGAGTCTGCCTAGAGACTTGGACAGTTTAGGAGTATGGTCAAAAAAATAGCAGATAGAATACAGTGTAGGGAGGTGTATGGTCATGCACGTAGGTAGAAAGAATAAAGGCTTTAACTATTTTTTAAATAGAGAGAAAATTCAAAAATCAGAGGTGCAAAGAGACTTGGGAGTCCTTGTGCAGGATTCCCTAAAGGTTAATTTGCAGGTTGAGTTGGTGGTGAGGAAAGCAACTGCAATGTTAGCATTCATTTCAAGACAGTGGATGTAATGTTAAGTTTTTATAAGACATTGGTTAGACCACACTTGGAGTATTGTGAGTAGTTTTGGGCTCCTTATCTAAGAAAAGATGTACTGGCATTGAAATGGATCCAGAGGAGATTGACAAGAATGGTTCCAGCAATGAACGGGTTAATGCATGAGAAGTGTTTGATTACTCTGGGGCTGTACCCACTGGAGTTTAGAAGAATGACGGGGTTCTCATTGAAACCTATCAAATATTGAAGGCCTAGACAGAGTGGATGTAGACAGGGCGTTTCCTGCAGTGCGTGAGTCTAGGACCAGAGGGTACTGCCTCAGAACAGAGGGACACCTATTTAGAACAGAGATCAGGGGAATTTCTTTAGCCACAGGATAGTGATAATTCCACAGAATCTGTGGAATTCAATCCCATGGGTGGCTGTGGAGGCTAAGATATTGCCTACATTTAAAGTAGAGGTTGAGAGTTTCTTGATTAATATGGGCATCAAAGATTATAGGGAGAAGGCAGAAGAGTAGCGTTGAAAGGGATATTAAATCAGCCATGATGCAATGGTGGAGCAGACTTGGTGGGCTTAACGGCCTAATTGTGGTCCTATCTTTCATGGTCTTAATATATTGCTAACTGTCTGGCGATACTCCATATTTCCCAATGGATTAATTTGACTCCAGAATTCAGTAGTTTGTGTGGGGTACACAGCACTCAAGTTCTTGCAAGACTGCTTTGAAGATTTGAGTAAGATATGAAACAGAAGTAGAGTAGAAATGTTCAGAGACACTTATTTACCCTCATCTAGTTTGGGAAAGCATATTGCTTAGGAAGGAAAGAATTGTTTGCATTTTGTACACAGAGCACATCTACAATTAATATGCTCCCTATTTCACTGAATGTCTATGGACTGTAGACTTTGAAGAATAAGAGAGTGATTTTGATGAGGCAAGAGCACAAATGTTGCATTATATATTGAAAATTCAATCAACTTGCAACACTTTTAACTTAAGATAGGCCTGGTGGTTAATACATTATGTTTTTAGGGAACTTGTGGAAACAATCACCACATCTGCAATAGGTATATGTAGTTCAAGGAAGTCAGATTTAGAGTTAATGAACTACAGTCTGATATTCAAATATTGGAATACCTCAGGGACAGGCAAATTGCCTGGACACTTGTTTCTTGAAGGCTGTGACCAACCTTGCAGTAAGTAAGGTTTAGAAAGCTAAGGTCAGAATAGTCCCTCATGGAATATAAAACACAAATGAGGCCATTGAATGTTTTCGTGGGTAGGATCAAAAAAGTTCAAGTAAAATTTATCAGAGTACATACATATCACCAATATACCCCGAGATTCTTTTTCTGTGGGCATACTTAGCAAATCTATAGAACAGTAAATGTAAACTGCAAACAAACTGTGGAATTGCAATATAAATAATTAGCAATAAATAATGGTATCAGGGTAAATCCCAAGGCATTTTGTACTTACATCAAGAAAAAGAGAATAACGCAGGAGAGGGTAACTTCACTCAAGGATAAAAGAAGGGAATTTGTGCTTGGAGTCAGAGCAAAGGGCTGAGGTATTTTGAGGCATTGAGTCTACTGATAGTTTCCAAGGAGGAAGATTTGGAGAACAGTGAAGGTAGATTTGGACATGGTAATGTGCTGCAACATATTGAGATTGAGGAGAAAATGCCAGATCTTTTGAAAAGCATTAAGGTGGATAAATTCACAGAGCAGTGAAGAGATTGCTGGGGCTTTTACAAAGATCTTTGTGTTCTCACGAACAACATGAGAGCATTTGGATAGACAGGGACTTATTAGGGAGAGTCAACATGGCTTTGTGCATGGTAGGTCATGTTTGATCAATCTATTGGAGTTTTTCGAGGAGGTTACCAGGAAAGTGGATGAAGGGAAGGCAGTGAATATTGTCTACATGGACTTCAGTAAGGCCTTTGACAAGGTACCGCATGGGAGGTTAGTTAAGAAAATCCAGTCGCTAGGTATACATGGAGAGGTGGTAAATTGGATTAGACATTGGCTCAATGGAAGAAGCCAAAGAGTGGTAGTAGAGAATTGCTTCTCCGAGTGGAGGCCTGTGACTAGTGGTGTGCCACAGGGATCAGTGCTGGGTCCATTGTTATTTGTCATCTATATCAATGATCTGGATGATAATGTGGTAAATTGGATCAGCAAATTTGCTGATGATACAAAGATTGGAGGTGTAGTAGACAGTGAGAAAGGTTTTCAGAGCCTGCAGATGGACTTGGACCAGCTGGAAAAATGGGCTGAAAAATGGCAGATGGAGTTTAATACAGACAAGTGTGACGTATTGCATGTTGGAAGGACAAACCAAGGTAGAACATACAGGGTTAATAGTAAGGCACTGAGGGGTGCAGGGGGACAGAGGAATCTGGGAATACAGATACAAAATTCCCTAAAAGTGGCGTCACAGTTAGATAGGGTCAGAAAGAGAGCTTTTGGTACATTGGCCTTTATTAATCAAAGTATTGAGTATAAGAGCTGGAATGTTATGATGAGGTTGTATAAGGCATTGGTGAGGCCGAATCTGGAGTATTGTGTTCAGTTTTGGTCACCAAATTACAGGAAGGATATAAATAAGGTTGAAAGAGTGCAGAGAAGGTTTACAAGGATGTTGCCGGGACTTGAGAAACTCAGTTACAGAGAAAGGTTGAATAGGTTAGGACTTTATTCCCTGGAGCATAGAAGAATGAGGGGAGATTTGATAGAGGTATATAAAATTATGATGGGTATTGATAGAGTGAATGCAAGCAGGCTTTTTCCACTGAGGCAAGGGGAGAAAAAAACCAGAGGACATGGGTTAAGGGTGAGGGGGGAAGAGTTTAAAGGGAACATTGGGGGGGCTTCTTCACACAGAGAGTGGTGGGAGTATGGAATGAACTGCCAGACGAGGTGGTAAATGCGGGTTCTTTTTTAACATTTAAGAATAAATTGGACAGATACATGGATGGGAGGTGTATGGAGGGATATGGTCCGTGTGCAGGTCAGTGGGACTAGGCAGAAAATGGTTCGGCACAGCCAAGAAGGGCCAAACGGCCTGTTTCTGTGCTGTAGTTTCTATGGTTCTAGGTCCCAGAGAACCAGAAAAGAGCAAATATTGTGTCTTTGTATATAGGGTATATAGGGATAATCCAGGTGATTATAGGCTAGTAAGCCTCATATCAGTGGTAGGGAAGCTACTGGAGAGGATACTGAGGGTATTTGGAAAAACATGGCCTGTTTGTGACAGCACTATGGCTTTGTGCAGAGTAGATCATGCCTTACAAATTTGATTGAGTTTTTTTTTGAGGAGTTGAGAAAATGGGCTTCTACCATCATTTTTCCCCCAGGGTGGTCATTATGAGACCATGAGGTATACAGGAGCAGAATAGACCATTTGGCCCATCGAGCCTTCTCTGCCATTTCATCATGGCTGATCCAGTTTCCCTTTCAGCCCCAATCTCCTTCCTTCTCCCTGGATCCCTTCATGCCCTGACCAATTAGGAATCTATCAACCTCTACCTTAAATATACCTAAAGACTTGGCCTCCACAGCCGCCTGTGGCAACAAATCCCACAGATTCACCACACTCTGGCTAAAGAAATTCACCCTCATCTCTGTTCTAAAAGGACAGACCTTTATTCTGAGACTGTGTCTTCTGGTATTAGACTCTCCCATCATAACAGACATCCTCTCGATCAAGGCCTTTCGTCATTCGAAAGATTTCAATGAGGTCACCCTCATTCTTCTGAATTCTTGTGAATATAGGCCCAGAGCCATCAAACACTCCTGATATGACAAGCATTCAATCCTGGAATCATTTTTGTGAACCTCCTTTGAACCCTCTCCAGTTTCAGCACATCCTTTCTAACATAAGGGGCTCAAAGCAGTTCAGAATACTCCAAGTATATCTCCTTAACTGCTTTATAAAGTCTCAACATTTCATCCTTACTTTTATATTCTATTCCTCTTGAAATGAATGCTAACATCACATTTGCCTTCCTCACTACAGAGTCAACCTGCAAATTAACCTTTATGGAATCCTGAATAAGAACTTATGAGTCCCTTTGTGCTTCAGTGTTTTAGATTTTCCCTCTATTTAGAAAATAGTCAACCCTTTAATTTCTTCAACCAAAGTGCACGACTATACACTTTCCAACACGGTGTTTCATCTGTCACTTCTTTGCCCATTCTCCTAATCAGTCTATGTTCTTCTATAGCCTCTCTACTTCCTCAAAACTGCCTGCCCCTTCTCCTATCTTCATATCATCTGCAAACTGTGTAACAAAGCCATCAATTCCATCACCCAAATCATTGACATCATTGCCTTAGAGATTGGGGAGCCATGAACTTCATCTCCAGTTGCAGCCTTTGACATCTGCAGCTCACTCAGAGTGTCTATTGGCATCACAGTAGCCTCTATTACAAGTGACATTCTTCTCCTGCAATCTACATAGACCTTAGTAAGGGATTTGATGAGGTCCCTCATGAGCTTGATTCAGAAGATAAAGCTTCATGGGATCCAGGGGCAATTGCAAGTTTTGATTCAGAACTGACCTGAACAGAGCAGGCGGAGTACTACTGAAAGGATGATAAACTGGCTTAATGTCTATGACTGGAGGTCCATTCCACAATGAATGTTGCTGAGACCTCTGTTTTTTTTTGTGATCTACAGTATAGCAATGATTTGGATGAAAGTATACAATGCCTTGAAAAAGTATTCAGCCCCTACAATTATTTTCACATTTTACTGGCCCTTTTTCTAAATTTAAGGTATATGTAAGTAGGATTTTTGAGCTAACCTACAAAACACTGTGCATCATGTCAAATCAAAAGAAAAATTCCAAAACCTGTCAACAATTTACTAAATTTACAATTCAATCCAGATAAGTGTGAGATGTTGCACTTTGGGAGGTTAAATGAAGGTGGAAAATTGAAGTATAAAGGTACTTTGGAATCCGAGTCCGTAGTTCACTGAAAGCGGTTTTGTAAAATGGATAGGCAGTAACCTGTACTTTGTCATTGGTAGGAGCGTTGAGTGTAAGAGTATGGAACTCAGGATTTATAGGCATCCGTTAGCCTCAAGAGACCATGGATTTGTGCCTTGGAAGGTTTCCAGGGCGCAGGCCTGGGCAGGGTGGTATGGAAGACCAGCAGTTGCCCATGCTGCAAGTCTCCCCTCTCCACGCCACTGATGTTATCCAAGAGAAGGGCATAAGGACCCATACAGCTTGGCACCGGTGTCGTCGCAGAGCAATGTATGGTTAAGTGCCTTACTCCAGGACACACATGCTGCCTCAGCCAAGGCTCGAACTAGCGACATTCAAGTCACTAGACGAACGCCTTAACCACTTGGCCACGCACCAACACTCAGGATATAGCTTTATAAACATGCAGTCATACCAATGTAAAAGTATTGAGTGTGGACACGAGGAATTGTGCAGATGCTGGAAATTCAAGCAACACATATCAAAGTTGCTGGTGAACATGGCAGGACAGGCAGCATCTCTAGGAAAAGGTACAGTCAACGTTTCGGGCCAAGACCCTTCGTCAGGACTAACTGAAAGAAGAGCTAGTAAGAGATTTGAAAGTGGCAGGGGGAGGGGGAGATCCAAAATGATAGGAGAAGACAGGAGGGGGAGGGATGGAGCCAAGAGCTGGACAGTTGATTAGCAAAAGGGATATGAGAGGATCATGGGACAGGAGACCCAGGGAGAAAGAAAAGGGGGAGGGGGTAAGCCCAGAGGATGGGCAAGGGGTACAGTGAGAGGGACAGAAGGGGGAAAAGGAGAAAGAGAGAAACAATGTGTGTATATAAATAAATAACGGATGGGGTACGAGGGGGAGGTGGGGCATTAGCGGAAGTTTGAGAAGTCAATGTTCATGCCATCAGGTTGGAGGCTACCCAGACGGAATATAAGATGTTGTTCCTCCAACCTGAGTGTGGCTTCATCTTTACAGTAGAGGAGGCCATGGATAGACATATCAGAATGAGATTGAGACGTGGAATTAAAATGTGTGGCCACTGGGTTAGACAAGGGAGTCACGTAGGGAGCGATCCCTGTGGAAAGCAGAGGGAGGGGGGAGGGAAAGATGTGCCTAGTGGTGGGATCCCGTTGGAGGTGGCGGATGTTACAGAGAATAATATGTTGGACCCAGAGGCTGGTGGGGTGGTAGGTGAGGACAAGGGGAACCCTATTCCTAGTGGGGTGGTGGGAGGATGGAGTGAGAGCAGATGTGCGTGACATGGACATTTGTCCCCCCCATCCCTCCCCACTGATCTCCCTCCTGGCACTTATCCTTGTAAGTGGAACAAGTGCTACACATGCCCTTACACTTCCTCCCTTACCACCATTCAGGGCCCCAGACAGTCCTTCCAGGTGAGGTGACACTTCACCTGTGAGTCGGCTGGGGTGATATACTGCATCCGGTGCTCCCGATGTGGCCTTCTATATATTGGCGAGACCCAACGCAGACTGGGAGATCGTTTTGCTGAACACCTACGCTCTGTCCACCAGAGAAATCAGGATCTCCCAGTGGCTACACATTTTAATTCCACGTCCCATTCCCATTCTGATATGTCTATCCGTGGCCTACTCTACTGTAAAGATGAAGCCACACTCAGGTTGGAGGAACAATACCTTATATTCCGTCTGGTTATCTTCCAACCTGATGGCATGAACATTGACTTCTCAAACTTCCGCTAATGCCCCACCTCCCCCTCATATCCCATCCATTATTTATTTATATACACACATTCTTTCTCTCACTCTCCTTTTTCTCCCTCTGTCCCTCTGACTATACCCCTTGCCCATCCTCTGGGTTTTCCCCCCCTCCCCCTTTTCCTTCTCCCTGGGCCTCCTGTCCCATGATCCTCTCATATCCCTTTTGCCAATCACCTGTCCAGCTCTTGGCTCCATCCCTCCCCCTCCTGTCTTCTCCTATCATTTCGGATCTCCCCTTCCTCCTCATGCTTTCAAATCTCTTACTAGCTCTACTTTAGTTAGTCCTGACAAAGGGTCTCGGCCCGAAACGTCGACTGTACCTCTTCCTAGAGATGCTGCTTGGCCTGCTGCATTCACCAGCAACTTTGATGTGTATTGAGTGTGGTTCTATTTGTTCCATTATAGAAAGGATATGGAGATTGTGGAGAGGGTGCAGGAGACACTTACCATGATGCTACCTGGATTAGTGGACTTCAGATGCTGAGGGGAGACCTAACAGAGAATTTTTTTTAAAGTTATGAGAGGCATGGATAGTGTAGACGGTCAGAATCTGTTCCCCAGGGTAGAAATGTCAAACACCAGCGGACATTATTTTAAGGTTAGGTAGCAGCGAAAGGATTCGTTTTCTCTGCAGAGAGTGGTGGGTGCCTGGAATAGTCTACCAGGGATATTAGAGGGATCAGGAAATTTGGTGGAGCTTAAGAGGCCTTTAGATAGATGCACAAATATGGAATGGAGGAATATGGATGATAACCTGCAGAAGAGCATTTAGTATAAATTGCTGTTAGGATCAGTACAATATAATGCGCTAAATGGCCTTTGGAAATCTGTACTGTTCTACGTTCTATTAGGTAGTGTAGAACTGATCAGTTAAAAAAGAAAGTGGGTATGACCACAAGGGAATTTGGTAAGGCCATAAAGAAGGTGGCACTGAAGGGTTTGTAATTTTTGCTATTTGTATGAAATCAGAGACCACAGCTAGATGAACAAATTAACCAAGGGGCTATCCAGGCTGGACTCATAGAATCATAAAGAATCATAGAAAAGTACCTGACAGACAAAGGCTCTTTGGCCCATCTAGTCCGTGCAGAACCATTTAAATTGCCCGGTCCCATCGACTTGCACCCAGATCATCACCCTCCATACCCCTATCATCTATGTACCTGTCCAAACTCCTCTTAAACATTGAAATCGAGCTGACGTGTATTGACAGCACAGTGCACATTCTTACAGCCCTCTGAATGAAGAAGTTTCCCCTCAAGTTTCCCTTAAACTTCTGACCTTTCCCCCTTAGCCATGACGTCAAATTGTAATCCCATGCAGCCTCAGTGGAGGAGTGAAAGCCAGGGCAACATTCCTAGCAGGTGACTTAATGGCACAACTAAATGTAAATGTGCTAAAAGGCCATCTCGGAGCCACAATACAAATCAGAAAATTAGAGATCTATTTAACAAGAGCAAATGAGGCTTTTTCCCAGGGCTAAAATGGCTAGCACAAGAGGGCACAGTTTTAAGGTGTTTGAAAGTAGGTACAGAGGAGATGTCAGGATAAGTTTTTTACACAGAGAGTGGTGAGTACATGGAATGGGCTGCCGATGGCGGTGGTAGAGGTGGAAATGATAGGGTCTTTTAAGAGTCTCCTGGATGGACACATGGAGATTAAAAAAATAAAGGGCTATAGGTAAGACTAGGTAGTTCTAAAGTAAGGGCATGTTCGGCACAGCTTTGTGGGCTGAAGGGCCTGTATTGTGCTGTAAGTTTTCTATGTTTCTATGTTTCAATGAAATAATGATGGCAGCCTTTAATCTACATATAGACAGGACGTACTAAATGAGCAGTAATGGAATGAAGGGAAATTTCATGAAATGTTGGAGAGAATTTATGGTTAAATGAGGGGTCAGGTTATTTTGGATCTGGTGCTGTGCAGTGAGAAAGGATTAATTTATAATCTTGTAGTTAAGATGCCGTTAAGTAAGAATGATCAAAATATATTAAGATTGAAATAATTTGTTTAAAGCCAGGGTCTTGCAACTAAACAAGCTGAACTATTAAGCCAAACACGAGGAAATCTGCAGATACTGGAAATTCAGGCAACACACACAAAATGCTGGTGAAATGCAGCAGGCCAGGCAGCATCTATAGGAAGAGGTGCTGTCGACGTTTCGGGCCGAGACCTTTCGTCAGGACTAACTGAAAGAAGAGATAGTAAGAGATTTGGAAGTGGGAAGGGGAGGGGAGATCCGAAATAATAGGAGAAGACAGGATGGGGAGGGATGGAGCTAAGAGCTGGAAAGTTGATTGGCAAAAGGGATACCAGGCTGGAGATGGGAGAGGATCATGAGATGGGAGGCCTAGGGAGAAAGAAAGGGGGAGGGGAGCATCAGAGGAAGATATAGTGAGAGGGACAGAGGGAGAAAAAAGAGTGGGAGGGGGGGAATAAAAATAAATAAATAAATAAATAAATAAGGAATGGGGTAAGAAGGGTGGGAGGGGGCATTAACGGAAATTAGAGAAGTCACTGTTCATGCCATTATGTTGGAGGCTACCCAAACGGAATATAAGGTGTTGTTCCTCCAACCTGAGTGTGGCTTCATCTTTACAGTAGAGGAGGCCGTGGATAGACATGTCAGAATGGGAATGGGATGTGGAATTAAAATGTGTGGCCACTGGGAGTCCTGCTTTCTCTGGCGGACAGAGGGTAGGTGTTCAGCGAAACGGTCTCCCAGCCTGTGTCGGGTCTCGCCAATATATAGAAGGCCACACTGGGAGCACCGGACGCAGTATATCACACCAGCCGACTCACAGGTGAAGTGTCGCCTCACCTGGAAGGATTGCCTGGGGCTCTGAATGGTGGTAAGGGAGGAAGTGTAAGGGCATGTGTAGCACTTGTTCCGCTTACAAGGATAAGTGCCAGAAGGGTGATCGGTGGGAATGGATGGGGGGGGGGGGGGAACGAATGGACAAGGGAGTTGTGTAGGGAGCGATCCCTGCAGAATGCAGAGAGAGGTGGGGAGGGAAAGATGTGCTTGGTGGTGGGATCCCGTTGGAGGTGGCGGAAGTTACGGAGAATAATATGTTGGACCTGGAGGCTGGTGAGGTAGTAGGTGAGGACAAGGCGAACCCTATCCCTAGTGGGGTGGTGGGAGGATGGAGTGAGAGCAGATGTGCATGAAATGGAGGAGATGCATTTGAGAACAGCTTTGATGATGGAGGAAGGGAAGCTCCTTTCTTTAAAAAAGGAGGACATCTCCCTCATCCTGGAACGAAAAGCCTCATCTTGAGAGCAGATGCGGCGGAGACGGAGGAATTGTGAGAAGGGGATGGCATTTTTTCAAGAGATAGGGTGAGAAGAGGAATAGTCCAGGTAGCTGTGAGAGTCCGTAGGCTTATAGTAGACATCAGTAGATAAGCTGTGTCCAGAGTTAGAGACAGAAAAGATCAAGAAAGTAGAGGGAGGTGTCGGAAATGGACCTGGTAAATTTGAGGGCAGAGTGAAAGTTGGAGGCAAAGTTAATGAAGTCAACGAGCTCAGCATGCGTGCAGGAAGCAGCACCAATGCAGTCGTCGATGTAGCAAAGGAAAAGTGGGGGACAGATACCAGAATAGGTTTGGAACATAGATTGTTCCACAAAGCCAACAAAAAGGCAAAAAGAAGCAGAGAGCTTTGAGACCTTCCTGGTGGGGAATGGAGGTATATAGGGACTGGACATCTAGGGTAAAAGTAAAGCGGTGGGGGCCAGGGAACTTAAAATCATTGAAAAAATTCAGAGCATGAGAAATGTCACGAACATAGGTGGGAAGGGATTAAACAAGGAGGGATAAAACAGTGTTGAGGTATGCAGAAACGAGTTTGGTGGGGCAGGAGCAAGCTGAAACAATGGGTCTACTTGGACAGGCAGGTTTGTAGATCTTGGGTAGGAGGTAGAAACGGAAAATGTGGGGTATGGGAACTATAAGGTTGGTGGCAGTGGATGGGAGATCCCCGAGCTGATAAAATTGGTGATGGTGTGGGAGACAATGGCCTGGTGCTCCTTAGTGGGGTCATGATCGAGGGGTAAATAAGAGGAGGTATCAGCGAGTTGTTGCTGTGTTTCGGCAGGGTAGAGGTCAGTACACCAGTCTACAACAGCACCCCCTTTATCGGCGGGTTTTATAGTAAGATTGGGATTCGTGCTGAGGGAGTGGAGAGCAGAGTATTCGGAAGGAGTGAGGTTGGATTTGGAACAAGGTGTGGTGAAGTCGAGACGGTTGATGGATCATTGGCAGTTACCAATAAAGAGATCCAGAGCGGGCAGAAGACCTGAGCGGGTTGTCCATGAAAAGGAGGAGGGTTGAAGACGGGAGAAGGGGTTATTGGTGGGGGGTGGGAGAGTCCTTGCTGAAGAAGTGGGCTCGAAGACGGAGCCGGCAGAAGAAGAGTTCAGCGTCATGGCGCACGCGAAACTTGCTGAGGTGTGGGCGAAGGGGGACAAAGGTAAGGCCCTTACTGAGGACAGAGTGCTCTGCTTCAGAGAGTTGAATGTCGGAGGGGATGGTGAAGATCCTGAA
The DNA here is from genome assembly GCF_030028105.1 of Mobula birostris. Classification (NCBI taxonomy): domain Eukaryota; kingdom Metazoa; phylum Chordata; class Chondrichthyes; order Myliobatiformes; family Myliobatidae; genus Mobula; species Mobula birostris. The sequence continues at coordinate 206,099,434 of NC_092371.1, read as the reverse complement.
CAGATGAGAGCTGGGATCAGAGGGGGGAGGGGGAGGGAGGCTGGTGGAGTCAGTGGAGAGGGGAGGGTTGGGCTGAGAGGAAGATGGAGCCTCTGAGGGCCCAGGAGCTGACGGTGGGATCTGAGGGAGATGGGGTTGCAAAGTGGTGGTGGGGGAAGGGGAGATGGGTGTCACAATAGCAGCATGTGAAGACCCAGCCTGGAGTTCAAGACTGAAGTCTTGAGAGCTAGGATCAGAGGGGGGAGGAAGGTGTCAGTGGAGAGGGGATGGTTGGGGTGAGAGGAAGATGGAGCCTCTGAGGGCCCAGGAGCTGACAGTGGGATCTGAGGGAGACGGGGTTGTAGAGTGGTGGTGGGGGAAGGGGAGACAGGAGTCACAATAGCAGCACGTGAAGGGATGCGTTGGTTGTGACAGATTGATATATGATAGTGATTAAGAAATGGTTAACACTTAAACAATTAATACACAGTTTAAATCAAATTCATATCCCTTAAAACCAGCAAAATATAATAGGACCATGCATCCAGCTGCTGTTCGCAATAGAATTTAAAGATAGCAATAAATGAAAAGTAATGCCAAAGGCAGTAAAATCTGACAATGGGAATAATTTTAGAATTCCGAAGAACTAAGGTATTGATCAGGAAATTGATAAAAGAACATCTCATCAGACTGGAAAGAAACCCAACAGACTGTTAAAAACTTAGTAATTGTTATGAAATTAATGTGGGCTCTTTATAAACTGATAGGAGGAAGTGAAATTGGAGAATAAGGAAATGGCAGGAAAATAAATGAATATTAATATCCATATTCATGTGAGAAGAAGCAGATGATTTTGTGGAAATAATGGAGCCCTACAGGTGAACGAGGAGCTCAACAAAATTGGCATGAGTACACAACTAACATTAGTTCAAGTTCAAGTTTAATTATCATTTAACCAGACGTGAATATAGCCAAATGAAACAATGTTCCCCTAGGCCAAGTTGCCAAAGATATTACCAACAGCACACTGCACATAGCACATATGGTTACGATTTCAGAAAAACATAGTCACAAAGAAGAACATATATAGCCCAAGCTCCTGAGTGGTGTGACTGTATATTGATGGTAAATTCTTCTGGTTTAGCTTGTTCTTCCACCAAGTGAACAGTGGAGAGCAGAAGCAAGCGAACACCAGAAGGCAGCACTGAGTGAACACTAGAGAGCCTGCCACCAACCCAGTACGGATTTCAGTGCACCCACAAAGGCCTCCTTTCTCTACAATATTTCTTCTTATGGTGTCTCCCCGGGAGACTGCAACAGACGATCTCATTGCGAGGGCATAGTCCCTGCTACACCGGAAGGCCGCAGCTGACCCACCATCAGTCTCGCCAATGAACCGGATTTTCAGTGTTCAACATTATCAATGGCCAACAGGGTCTTGCAATCACAATATACACATCCAAAACAATCGCTCACACCGCACATAACAACGATATGCAACAAGTCCAACTCCATTACTATCGAGCAACTCGTTAATGGGATAGTCCTGCAGTTCTTGATATTCTTAGTATCCAACAGTGACTTATGATTGTAAAAATGATGTAAAAGAAGAACAAGTATTCCTTTGATTGTACTTGGAGTGGTTGCTGCATCTGAGCATGCCACCATCTTACAGGAAGGTCATTAGGGAAATCAATACCAATAATTCCCCAAGACCGATGATAAGCACGAAAGGGTTTTGAAGGAGCAAGCTAAGGAGCAATTTAACCAGCTTGTTGTATTAAGACCAGAAGACAAAGGAATGGAAGTCAGCCATTCGGCCCATCGAGTCTGCTCCGCCATTTTATCATGAACTGATCCATTCTCCCATTTAGTCCCACTCCCCCGCCCTCTCACCATAACCTTTGATGCCCTGGCTACTCAGATACCTATCAATCTCTGCCTTAAATACACCCAATGACTTGGCCTCCACTGCCGCCCATGGCAACAAATTCCACAGATTCTCCACCCTCTGGCTAAAAAAATGTCTTCGCATCTCTGTTCTGAATGGGCGCCCTTCAATCCTTAAGTGCCCTCTCGTACTAGACACCCCCCACCATGGAAAACAACTTTGCCACATCCACGCTGTCCATGCCTTTCAACATTCAAAATGTCTCTATGAGGCCCCCCCCCCCATTCTTCTAAACTCCAAGGAGTACAGTCCAAGAGCGGTCAAACGTTCCTTATATGTTAACCCTCTCATTCCCGGAATCATTCTAGTGAATCTTCTCTGAACCCTCTCCAATGTCAGCACATCCTTTCTTAAATAAGGAGCCCAAAACTGCCCACAGTACTCCAAGTGAGGTCTTACCAGTGCCTTATAGGGCCTCAACATCATATCCCTGCTCCTATACTCTATTCCTCTAGAAATGAATGCCAAAACTGCATTTGCCTTCCTCACCACCGACTCAACCTGAAGGTTAACCTTAAGGGTATCCTGCATGAGGACTCCCAAATCCCGTTGCATCTCAGAACTTTGAATTCTCTCCCCATTTAAATAATAGTCTGCCCATTTATTTCTTCTACCAAGGTGCATAACCATACACTTTCCAACATTGTATTTCATTTGCCACTTCTTTGCCCATTTTCCCAATCTATCCAAGTCTCTCTGCAGACTCTCTGTTTCTTCAGCACTACTGGCCCCTCCACCTATCTTTGTATCATCTGCAAACTTAGCCACAAAGCCATCTATTCCATAAACCAAATCATTGATGTACAAAATAAAAAGAAGCGGCCCCAACACGGACCCCTGTGAAACACTACTGGTAGCCAGCAGCCAACCAGAATGGGATCTCTTTATTCCCACTCTCTGTTCCCTGCCAATCAGCCAACACTCTATCCACGTATGTAACTTTCCCGTAATTCCAAGGGCTCTTATCTTGTTTAGCAACCTCATGTGCAGCACCTTGTCAAGGGCCTTCTGAAAATCCAAATACACAACATCCACTGCATCTCCCTTGTCTAGCCTACTGGTAATTTCCTCAAAAAATTGTAATAGGTTTATCAGGCAGGATTTTCCTTTAAGGAATCCATGCTGAGTTCTGCCCATCTTGTCATATGCCTTCAGGTATTCCGCAACCTCATCCTTAACAATCGACTCCAACAACTTCCCAACCACCAATGTCAAGCTAACAGGTCTATAATTTCCTTTTTTCTTCCTTGCTCCTTCTTAAATAGCGGAGTGACCTTTGCAACCTCCCAGTCCTCCGGAACCATGTCAGAATCTATTGACTTTTGAAAGATCATTGCTAATGCCTCTGTAATCTCCACAGCTACTTCCTTCAGAACACGAGGGTGCAGTCCATCTGGTCCAGGAGATTTATCTACCCTTAGACTATTCAGCTTCCTGAGTACTTTCTCTGTCGTAATTGTGACTGTGCACACTTCTCTTCCCTGACACCCTTGAGTGTCCAGTATACTGCTGATGTCTCCCTCAGTGAAGACTGATGCAAAATACTCATTCAGTTCCTCCACCATCTCCTTATCTCCCATTACAATTTCTCCAGCATCATTTTCTATCGGTCCAATATCTACTCTCACCTGTCTTTTACTCTTTATATACTTGAAAAAGCTTTTAGCATCCTCTTTGATATTATTTGCTAGCTTCCTTTCATAGTTGTTGTATTCTTGCATGGTTTCCACGCATTGAGAAGTAACAAATGTAGGCCAAATAGTTATATAGTCAGAGAAACAGGAAAGTATTGACTACAATCAAGAAAACTGCAGATGCTGGATATCTAAAGATAAATCAGTAAATATTACAGTAGAAGCATTCAGAAATCAGGCAGCATCTGTAGATACCTTAAGCATTAGTTCTGTTTGATATTCTTCAGGTTTACAGACTAATTGGCTTGACATAGGCACCATGGAAAAAGCTGGAATTGAATATAATGGAAAAGTCAACAGACAAGAAAAGAACAATAGAATTGGTCAGAATCAATGTGAGTTTATGAAAGGGAAAACATGTTTTAAAGATCTATTTATTGACACAAACAAATTAGATAACAAGTTGTTGAGTGTATTAGGACTTTGAGAAATGCCTTTGCTTGAGTACCACACAAAATGAAAACTCATGGCCCCAGAGGTAAGATACAGATGCACATTCAGGATTGGTGAATTGACAGAAAATAATTAGGAATAGATGGATCATTTTCAGTTTGGTAGGCAATAACTAGTGAGATGCTCAAGGGAATAGAACAAGGACCTGCATCTGCAGTCTCTTTTCAAAGTTCAAAGTTCAAATAAATGCATTATCAAAGTACATATATGTCCCCGTATTCAGCCCTGAGATTCATTTTCCTGTTGGCACTCATAGGAAGTACCAAGAAATACAATGGAATCAATGAAATATCATACACAACAGGATAGACAAATAACCAATATGTAAAAGACAACAATCTGTGCAAATAAGAAAGAGAAAACTAAGAATAATAATAAATAAACAAGCAATAAAAATTGCGAATTTGAGATGAAGAGTCATAGAGCCACAGTGTCAAAGAAAAGTACAGCACAGAAACAGGCCCTTCAGCCCATCCAGTCCATGCTGAAAAATTTAAACTGCCTAGTGACTAGTTTCATTGACCTGCAGGCAGACCACTGTCCTCCATACCCCTGACATCCATGAACCTATCCAAAGTTCTCATAAACTTTGAAATAGTGCTTGCATGCATCACTTGTGCTGGCAGCTCATTCCACACTCTCATGACCCTCTAAGTGAAAGAATTTCCCTTCATATTCTCCTTAAACTTTTCACCCTTCACCCTTAAACTATGACCTCTAGTTGTAGTCCCACCAACCCCAGTGGAAAATACATCAAAGTTGCTGGTGAACGCAGCAGGCCAGGCAGCATCTCTAGGAAGAGGTACAGTCGACGTTTCAGGCCGAGACCCTTCGTCAGGACTAACTGCAGGAAGAGTTAGTAAGAGATTTGAAAGTGGGAGGGGGAGGGGGAGATCCAAAATGATAGGAGAAGGCAGGAGGGGGAAGGACGGAGCCAAGAGCTGGACAGGTGATTCGCAAAAGGGGATATGAGAGGATCATGGGACAGGAGGCCCAGGGAGAAAGACAAAAGGGGGGGGGATCCCAGAGGATGGGCAAGGGGTATAGTCAGAGGGACAGAGGGAGAACAAGGAGAGCGAGAGAAAGAATGTGTGTATAAAAATAAATAATGGATGGGGTACAAAGGGGAGGTGGGGCATTAGCAGAAGTTAGAGAAGTCGATGTTCATGCCATCAGGTTGGAGGTTACCCAGACAGAATATAAGTTGTTGTTCCTCCAACCTGAGTGTGGCTTCATCTTTACAGTAAAGGAGGCCGTGGATAGACATGTCAGAATGGGAATGGGATGTGGAATTAAAATGTGTGGCCACTGGGAGATCCTGCTTTCTCTGGCGGACAGAGCGTAAGTGTTCAGCAAAGCGGTCTCCCAGTCTGCGCGGGTCTCGCCAATATATAGAAGGCCACATCGAGAGCACCGGACACAGTATATCACCCAGGCCGACTCACAGGTGAAGTGTCGCCTCACCTGGAAGGACTATCTGGGGCCCTGAATGGTGGTAAGGGAGGAAGTGTAAGGGCATGTGTAGCACTTGCTCCGCTTACAAGGATAAGTGCCAGGAGGGAGATCAGTGGGGAGGGATGGGGGGGATGAATAGACAAGGGAGTCGCGTAGGGAGCAATCCCTGCGGAAAGCAGAGAGAGGTGGGGAGGGAAAGATGTGCTTAGTGGTGGGATCCCGTTGGAGGTGGCGGAAGTTACAGAGAATAATATGTTGGACCCGAAGGCTGGTGGGGTGGTAGGTGAGGACCAGGGGAACCCTATTCCTAGTGGGGTGGCGGGAGGATGGAGTGAGAGCAGATGTACGTGAAATGGGGGAGATGCGTTTGAGAGCAGAGTTGATAGTGGAGGAAGGGAAGCCCCTTTCTTTAAAAAAGGAGGACATCTCCCTCGTCCTAGAATGAAAAGCCTCATCCTGAGAGCAGATGCGGCAGAGATGGAGGAATTGCAAGAAGGGGATGGCATTTTTGCAAGAAACAGGGTGAGAAGAGGAATAGTCCAGATAACTGTGAGAGTCAGTAGGCTTATAGTAGACATCAGTGGATAAGCTGTCTCCCGAGACAGAGACAGAAAGATCTAGGAAGGGGAGGGAGGTGTCGGAAATGGACCAGGTAAACTTGAGGGCAGGGTGAAAGTTGGAGGCAAAGTTAATAAAGTCAACGAGCTCAGCATGCGTGCAGGAAGCAGCGCCAATGCAGTCGTCGATGTAGTGAAAGAAAAGTGGGGGACAGATACCAGAATAGGCACGGAACATAGATTGTTCCACAAAGCCAACAAAAAGGCAGGCATAGCTAGGACCCATATGGGTGCCCATGGCTACACCTTTAGTTTGGAGGAAGTGGGAGGAGCCAAAGGAGAAATTATTAAGAGTAAGGACTAATTCCGCTAGATGGAGCAGAGTGGTGGTAGAGAGGAACTGATTAGGTCTGGAATCCAAAAAGAAGCGGAGAGCTTTGAGACCTTCCTGATGGGGGATGGAAGTATATAAGGACTGGACATTCATGGTGAAAATAAAGCAGCGGGGGCCAGGGAACTTAAAATCATCGAAAAGTTTAAGAGCGTGAGAAGTGTCATGAACATAGGTAGGACGGGATTGAACAAGGGGGGATAAAACCCTGACAAGGTATGCAGAAACGAGTTCGGTGGGGCAGGAGCAAGCTGAGGCAATAGGTCTGCCAGGACAGGCAGGTTTTTGGATCTTGGGTAGGAGGTAGAAACGGGAAGTGTGAGGTCTCCTCTACTGTAAAGATGAAGCCACACTCAGGTTGGAGGAACAACACCTTATATTCTGTCTGGGTAGCCTCCAACCTGATGGCATGAACATCGACTTCTCTAACTTCCGCTAATGCCCCACCTCCCCGCCGTACCCCATCCGTTATTTATTTTTATACACACATTCTTTCTCTCACTCTCCTTTTTCTCCCTCTGTTCCTCTGACTATACCCCTTGCCCATCCTCTGGGGCTCCCCGCCTTTTGTCTTTCTCCCTGGGCCTCCTGTCCCATGATCCTCTCATATCCCCTTTGCCAATCACCTGTCCAGCTCTTGGCTCCATCCCTCCCCCTCCTGTCTTCTCCTATCATTTTGGATCTCCCCCTCCCCCTCCCACTTTCAAATCTCTTACTAACTCTTCCTTCAGTTAGTCCTGACGAAGGGTCTCGGCCTGAAACATTGACTGTACCTCTTCCTAGAGATGCTGCCTGGCCTGCTGCGTTCACCAGCAACTTTGATGCGTGTTGCTTGAATTTCCAGCATCTGCAGAATTCCTGTTGTTCCCAGTGGAAAATGCCTGCTTGAATTTACCCTGTCTATACCTCTCATAATTTTGTATACCTCTATCAAATCTGCCCTCAGTCTTCAATGTTCCAAGGAATGAAGTCCTAACTAATTCAGTTTTTTCTTATAAGTCAGGTCCTTCAGAACCAATAACATCCTTGTAAATCTTCTCTCTATTTTTTCATACTTATTTACATTTTGCTAGTCAGTAAGTGACCAAAATTGGACACAATACTCTAAATTAGGCCTCAGCAATGTCTTGTACAACTTCATTATAACATCCCATCCCCTGTACTCAATACTTTGATTTGTGGAGGCTAATGTAGTAAAAGCTTCCTTTATGACCCTATCTACCTCTGATGTCACTTTCATTGAATTATGGAATTGTATTCCCAGATCTCTTTGTTCTACTGCACTCCTTAGTGCCCTATCGTTTGCTATGTGAGACCTACCTTAGTTGGTCCTACCAAAGTGCAACATCTTGCACTTCTCTGCATTAAATTCTGTCTGCCATTTTTCCTGCTGGTCTAGGTCCCACTGCAAACTCTGATAATCTTCATGGTGTCCACTACACTCCCCATCTTGGTGTCATTTGTAAATTTGATGATCCAGTTAACCACATTATCATCCAGATCATTGATACAAATGACAAACAGCAAGGAACTGGCACAGATCGCTGTGGCACATTACTAGTAATAGGCGTCCAGTCAGAGAAGCAATGATATACTACCACTCCCCAGCTTCTTCCATGAAGCCAGTGTCTAATCCAATTTACTACCTCATCTTAAATGCCAAGCAACTGAAACTTCTTGACCAACCTATTATGTGGGACTTTATCAAAATCCTTGCTAAGGTCCATGTAGACAACATCCACTGCCTTTCCTTCATAAGTTTTCTGAAAACTTCCTCAAAAAGTTCTATAGGTTTGGTTAGTTAAACATGACCTACCATGCACGGAGCCACATTGACTATCCCTAATCACTCACTATCTATACAAATATTTATATATCTAGTCCCTTAGAATACCTTCCAATAGCTTACCCATTATGGATGTCAGGCTCACTGGCCTATAATTTCCTGCCTTATTCTTAGAGCTGTTCTTAAACAACAGAACAACAAGAGCTATCCTCTAATCTTCTAGCACCTCACCTATGGAGCTAAGAATGTAAAGCTAAGGAACTGCAAGGGTAAAAAGACACTGATGGGATTTATATACAGACCCTCCAAATAGTAGTGAAGATGGTGCCTACATATTACCAAAGGAGATAGAAAATGCATGTCCAAAGGGCAACGGTTAAAATGGTCATAGGGATTTCAATATGCAGTTAGATTGTAAAAAGCAGGTTGGTGCTGGATCCCAAGAGGGGGGATTTTCTAGAACGCTAACAAGATGGCTTTTTAGGACAGCTCATAACCGAGCTCACAGGGGGATCAGCTATTCTGGTTTGATTGTTGTGCAATGAACTGGAATTGATTAGGGAGCTTAAGGTAAAGGAACCCATAGGGTCTAATAATGATAAAAAGATAGACTTCACAATGCAATTTGAGAAGGAGAATCTAAAGTCTGATGTATCAGTATTACAGTGGAGTAAAGGGATTACAGAGGCATGAGAGAGGAGCTGCCCAAAATTGATTGGAAGGAAGGAGCGATAACAGAGCAGCAATGGTGGAATTTCTGACTGGAATTCGGAAAGCACGTAATGTAAATATCCCGAAGAAGAAGAAGTACTCTTATGGCAGGATGATGCAACCATGGCTGACAAGAGAAGTCAAAAACAGCATAATAGCAAAAGAGAGGGTAATTAATAAATCGAAAATTAGAGGGAAGTTTGAGGATTGGAAAGCTTTTAAAAACAAACATAAGGTAACAAAAAATTCATTAAGAAGAAAAAGGTGGAATATGAAGATAAACTAAACAGTGATATTAAAGAGGATACCAAAAGTTTTTTGGATACATGAAGTGTAAAGGAGAGGTGAGAGTAAGTATCGGACCACTGAAAAATGATGCTGGAGAGATAGTAATGGTGGACAAGGAAAAGGCGGATGAAATGAGTAAGTATTTTGTGTCATTTTTCACTGTGGAAGATACTAGCCAACCCCAATATTGCCAATAGTTCGAGTGAGTCGGGGGGGGGGGGCAGAAGTCTATGTAGTCAGCATGGGTTCCTTGAGGGAAAATCTTGCCCGACAGATCTCTTGGAATTCGCTGAAGAAGGATAGACAAAGGAAAATCAGTGAATGTTGTGTATTTGGATTTTATGAAGACATTTGATAAGGTGCCAAATATGAGACTACTTAACAGGCCATGCTATTACAGGAAAGATACTAGCATGCATAGGGCATTGGCTGATTGGAAGGATGCAAAGAGTGGGAATAAAGGGAGCTTTTTTTGATTGGCTGCCAGTGACTAGTGGTGTTCCACAGGGATCTATGTTGGGACTTCTTTTTACATTTAATATCAATGACATGGATGACACAATTGATGGCTTTGTGGCCAAGTTTGTGGACAATACAAATATATATGGAAGGACAGGTAGTTTTGAGGAAGTAGAGAGGCTAAAGAAGGATTAGATAAATTAGGAGAATGGCCAAAAGCTTGGCAGATGGAATACAGAGCCAGGAAATGTTTGGTTATGCACTTTGATAGAAGAAATAAAAGCACAGACTATTTTCTAAATGGAGAGAAAATTCAAAAATCTGAGGTGCAAAGGAACTTAGGAGTCCTTGGGCAGGATTCACTAATTTGCAGGTTGAGCCTGCAGTGAGGAAAGCAAATGCAATGTTAGTTTTCATTTTGAGAGGGCTAGGATATGAAAGCAAAGATGTAATGTTGAGGCTTTATAAAGCAATGGTGAGGACTCACTTGAAGTATTGAGAGAAGTTTTGGGCCTCATCAAAGAAAGGATGTGCTGATTTTGGACAGGGTTCAAAGGAGGTTCACAGGATTGAAAGGCTTGTCATATGTAAAGCATCTGATGGTTCTGGGTCTCTACCCACTGGAATTTAGAAGAATGAGGGAAGATCCCATTGAAACTGATAGAATGTTGAATTGCTTAGATAAAGGGCATCTAGAGAGGATGTTTCCAATGTTCAAAGGTTCAAAGTACATTTATTATCAAAGTCTCGAAGGGCCGAATGGCCTACTCCTGCACCTATTTTCTGTGTTTCTATGTTTCTATATATACATCATACAACCTCGAGATCTGTCTCCTAACATGCAACCACAAAACAAAGAAAACCAAAAACAACCCCAATATATATGAAAAAAGACTGTCTAACGCCCAGTGTGCAGAGAATAAAAAAAACACATCATGTCCACAAGAAAATAAAAGAATAAAATAACCCATAAAAAAGTGTTGAACACCCAATGTGCAATGGAAAAAAAAAAATCATGCCAACAGTAATTGCAGGCAAATAGCGTTTCTGAACTGAAGTCCAGAGGATAGTCTCATAGTTCAGCACTGAGCTGAGTATATTTCCTGGAGCAGCAATCTTAATCAGCCCGTACTATACCTCGGGCCCCAACACCTTGACCTTTCTGACACCTTGTCCTTTTCAATCTGGCTCAGCGCCTAACTCTTCATCCGAATATTTGGGTTCTGCTGCTTCGAGCAGCGATCTGAATCAGCCCGTACCTCGCCTCAGGCCTCGACATCCTGACCTTTTCAATCTGGCCCAGCAGTTAAATCTCACTTAAATCAGGATCTGCCACTTGGAAATGCCAAACTTCACCACTTTGATTTGGCTTGTAAATCCCTGTCCACATATCGTGCTCAGTCAGACCTGGTGCCTGGACCCAGCTGCTTCGATTCGGCCTGTACCCGATCTTTCACGCCGTTTCATGCTCTTGGCAATGGGCCTACCACCTCGCCATGCCTTGGTTCTGCCACATTGAATTGCGTCCAAGTCCAAAAGGTAGCTGGTAGGGAATTCTAGGCCAAGAGGGCACTGCCTCAGAATATAGGGAGATCCATTTAGAATGGAAACGTGGAGGAATTTCTTTGGCTAGAGAGTGGTGAATCTGTGGAATTCATTGCTGTGAAGGCCAAGTCATTGGATATTTTTAAGGCAGAGGTTGAAAGATTTTTGATAAGTCAGGGTATGAGAGATATGGGGAGAAGACATGAGATTGCATCTGAGAAGGAAAATGGATCAGCCATGATGAAATGGTGGAGCAGACTTGATGGGCCAAATGCCTATTTCTGCTCCTATATCTTATGGTCTTATGGTCTAAGTATCTCTGCTAGGGCCTCTGCAATTTCTGCACTAGCCTCCCGCAGGGTCAGAAGGAACATCTTGTCTGGCCTTGTCAATTTGTCCACCCTAATTTGGCTCAAGACAGCAAACACCTCGCCCTCTGAAATCTGTATCTGGTCCATGACCTCTCTGCTGCTTTGCCTCACTTCTATAGAGTCTGAGTCTGTCTCCCGAGGAAACACAGATGGCAAAAAAATCTATTTAAAACCTCCCCCATCTCTTTTAGGTACGTGATAGAATGTGGAAAAAATGAAAGATTATCTGTTTCAGTCGAAAAATTAAAAACAGTGAGAGGCTTGAAGATGTGGTGTTCACTGGGACTCTGAACACCAAGATAACTCACTGAATGCAGACTCAGCAGGCGAGATTATGTCAGCCTTTATTTCAGGAGGATTTGAGTAAGAGGCATCTTGCACATCAAATGTAAGGACTTGATGGAATATTATGTACGGCTTTGGTTACCTTATACAAAGAAGGCAGTAGAACGAAACAAAGGTTTGATATGGGAAATGGGAGTAGTGGTGTTAGCGACTCATTCACGAATATCATAAATACAAGTAAATTCACAGTAGCTTGGGGCAAGGTTTTGTGAATGTGACATTACCTCTGCCAATCCCATTCCATCTCATCTATTATACCAGGATGGTGGGAGAATTTGAATTTCATCTCTGCTTTATAAGAATAGAATTATAAAAGCAAAGTACAAAAGTCATTTATAAAAATATAACGAACTGACAGAAATACTCAAGAAATCAGACACCATCAGTGGAAGATGCAGTACATTCTCCATTTCTTCAACAAACAATTTATTCTTGCTGATGCAAGTGCGGCCATAATTGGCATTGGGAAGTCAAGTGAAAGTCTGATGCTATAATGTTATCTCTAAGGTGGTCATACATTCTTGACAGTTGGTTGCTAAACCCAAGTTAACGGTAATAGATCACATTGCTGCAGCCTTACTTACATTTAAGTAAGTGGCAACAGTATGAAAATTACAGGAAAATCACAATTACAATAAATCTTAACAGAAGTAAGCCAGTGATAATTGCTTTCTAAGTGAGGGCAGTGGTGAAAAAGGAATGTGTTCCTGGAAGATGTAGTCCGGCATAAATAACTTAAGTTAGATGTACACAACATCTTTGCCTTTTAAATATATCTAAGATGTAGGGTGAATGCAATTGTGGTTATAAAATAATGCTGATTAAATCATTTGGAGGTATCTATGTGCAATAACTGATGAAAACATAGGTAAGAATGCATAGGGCCCACACTGTATCTATCAGAAGTATTATTTAAACATAAAATCTGGAGCATCAAAGCACTTTCTAAACATATTTCTATAACTAATGGAATTCTAATAATTATATTATAATATCCTAATTTTTGGACTTTGCTGCTCAATATTAGAAGAATTATTTCAGAATTTGGTTCAAATTTGTTCAAATGTGATTGAATTGGTATTTGAGAAACTTGACTGAATATCTACGTTCTGACAAGAATTGGTTTTGGTTATTTTAATGTGGAGCTATTCCCACCATTTTTGAAAGCCATGCTAACCTAGAGAAAGCTGTGCGGGAAATCCTGCAGAGTTTACTCCATTTGCAGCTGCTGCACTTCAGTATCAGATGACTCCACAGCGTGAACCTATATGAAATTTGTGAAACTATTTATTTTTGTGTGAACTCTAATATTTTGCAGATATGCAGAATTTGGAAAACATGGCATTAATTAACAAACTCAGTTTATTAATAATTACCTCTTTTATTGATCCATCTGACCAAAGAATTTTGTTCAGATTTAATAATTATACCTTGAAAGTTCAACATGAAACAGCAGAATTTTTTATTTTAAAAAAATTAGATCTTATCTACCCAGCTTTTTTGTCTCTTATGAAGTTATTATGATCGCCTGATGGAGATCAGCATTTTCTACAAAGAACTGTCAGGATGAAAATGTTATTTATTTCTGTGGATTACATTGACTTAGTTATCAATTGCTCATAGCAATAAAGATAAAGCAGTTCACAGTTTTAATGCTTGTAAAATGATTTTAATTAGTGTTTTTAAAGATACCTAACAATTCCAACTGACCTGATTGCCATAGGAAGTACTTGTGAAGACCCTTTCGCACTTCTTGCAGTGGTGCTTCCTGCTCCCTTGGCCCGATCCCAACAAACTATTGACCACTTAACTCCTCTTGGCCTCCATGGTAGTTGGTAAAATTACAAATTACTACAAATTGCACATTGCACACTTTGATGCAGATGTAACATAAAGATTTTTACTCCTCATGTATAAGAAGGATGTAAGTAATAAAGTCAATTCAATTCAATTCTTAATCTTCAGGTCCTGCCCCTACCTTCCTGTGCACTCTTCACCCACATCCACCACATTCTCCTCAAAGAGAAATAAGCCTTAACTACACTACTCATGAAAATAAACATGTCATCTTTAGCCTTATGGTCCTTCAATGAGGTTGGCTCTCTCACATTCCTCAGTTCTTTGTTTGAATCCCTCAGGTCAGATTTCTGACCCTGCTACAGAACCAAAGCAGTTGTTTTCAGAATCATTAATGGCACCGTCTGTGATTGAAACAGAGCTTACCTATCCATCCTTGTTCTTTTGATCATTATGCAGTCTTTTGTATGGTCAACCACACCATTCTCCCCCAAAGCTCCCTGATGGATAAGACACCAACAATTGTCCTTAATTTTATCTAGTCAGTTGTTGCCAGGCTTACTTACTGTCTATTATGCTGGTGCTTAGGGTAGCAATGCAGGTCCTCCATCACTGTCCATGTTTGGCCGTTTTCTCTGTTGTATACCAGGTGTGGTTTAGGATCCTCATTTCTGCCTCTATGGTATAGCACCAAGTTGTCTTTGGTCTCCCGTATTTCTTCAACCCCTCAGAGCTCCAGTGAAGTGTTGGCTTGATGATGGAGTTGGCCTCTGTTCTCATCATGTGTCCAATCATGTGTGGCAAGTGGCCAAGTGGTTAAGGCATTGGTCTAGGGATCTGAAGGTCTCTAGTTCGAGCCTCAACTGAGGCAGCGTGTTGTGTCCTTGAGCAAGGCACTTAACCACACATTGCTCTGCGATGACACCGGTGCCAAGCTGTATGTGTCCTAGTGCCCTTCCCTTGGACAACATTGGTGGCATGGAGAGGGGAGACTTGCAGCATGGGCAGCTGCCAGTCTTCCATACAACCTTGCCCAGGCCTCAGTCAATATCGAAAATCGATGGACAGCCGAAGAAGATGTACTCAATCCATCTCCAACGCGTCCATATGATGATTGTGGCCATGTCCTCTTGATCACTTTGAAGGAGCAAGGCATTGTTGGAAATCTTTCTTGGCCAGAAGATACAGAAGATCTTTGTGATGTGAAACTTTGATAGCTTGGCAAGGTTGCTCTATTGTTGCCTGAGAAACGCTAGTAATGGTTTCACAAACTAAATGCACCCCACGGTGTCCCACAAGGATTAATGTTGGCCCTCAGTAAAATGACATTAATGGCATGCCCCACCATGACTGATCAACATTCTGTATTGGATGAAGAACAAGTTCCTTTAACTATTGCAAAGACCACAGCCTTTCTCTCTGGTCTTAAACAAAACTGGATTTCTAGCAAATGATTCTACCCCTCTCCATGGTGTCTGAACTAGACTGTTTGTAACCTTGGTTCCATATGCGATAGGCTTTTCATTAAGCAGCTGGCCCATCATTAAAATGGGCAACTTCCACCTCTGTGATGCTGCCCACTCCATCCCAGCTCACTCCCTCTGCTGCTAAAATCTTCATCCAACCTGCTGTACTGGCCTTCCTTATTCCACACTCTGTAAAATGATGGTCATCAAAAAGCTTTCCTACTTTCCTTGTTCTGCTGGTAATTATTTAGTTTGTTCATATGTTCACATTTATTTAAGTTTGATTACTGTCATTTGCAGATGTGACCTTTTCTGTTCATTGTTGATTGCTCATGGCTGTTTGCTCTATTGTCTTTTAAATTGTTGGTTGCTAGGATGTTGTCTGTTATAGTATTGTCCTGTGATTTACATTTGGCACTGAACCATAATCAGTTCTGGAATGTTTCTCATACTGATAATAAAGTGATTCTGATTCTGATTGTTTCCTGACAAAAAGTAAGATTGCTTATTGCTTATAAATAGATAACACTGATTTGAATTTAAATGTAAGGGACACGATAAGCAAGTTTGCAGATTTTACAAAGACTGGCAGTGTCGTATTGAGAACAAAGGCTTAAGACCACAAAAAATATCGCTGGTTGGTTAGTTTGGCAGTAAAATAGAAAATGTATTTTAAAGTATTGAATTTTGGGAGCTGAAGCAAAGCAAGAAAAACACAATAAATGGGACAACACCCAGACAATACAAACACCTGTATCAGGATGCTGTTCATCGACTATAGCTCAGCATTTAATACCATAATTCCCACAATCCTGATTGAGAAGTTGCAGAACCTGGGCCTCTGTACCTCCCTCTGCAACTGGATTCACGACTTCCTATCCGGAAGACCACGGTCTGTGTGGATTTGTGATAACATCTCCTCCTCACTGAAGATCAACACTGTGGTGCATCTCAAGGGTGTGTGCTTAGCCCACTGCTCTACTCTCTATATATACATGATTGTGTGGCTAAGCACAGCTCAAATACCATCTATAAATTTGCTGACGATACATCCATTGTTGTTAGAATCTCAGGTGGTGACGAGAGGGTGTACAGGAGTGAGATATGCCAACTAGTGGAGTGGTGCCGCAGTAACAACCTGGCACTCAATATCAGTCAGACGTAAGAGCTGATTGTGGACTTCAGGAAGGGTAAGCAGAAGGAACACATACCAATCCTCATTGAGGGATCAGAAGTGGAGTGAGTGAGCAGCTTCAAGTTCGTGGGTGTCAAGATCTCTGAGGATCTAACCTGGTCCCAACATATTGACGTAGTTATAAAGAAGGCAAGATAGTGGCTATACTTTATTAGGAGTTTCAAGATATTTGGCATGTCAACAAATACACTCAAAAACTTCTATAGTTGTACTGTGGAGAGCATTCTGACAGGCTGTATCACTGTCTGGTACGGAGGGGCTACTGCACAGGACTGGAAGAACCTGCAGAGGGTTGTAAATCGAGTCAGCTCCATCTTGGGCACTAGCCTACAAAGTACCCAGGACATCTTTAGGGAGCGGTGTCTCAGAAAAGCAGCATCCATTATTAAGGACCTCCAGCACCCAGGGCATGCCCTTTTCTCACTGTTACCGTTAGGTAGGAGATACAGAAGCCTGAAGGCACACACTCAGCAATTCAGGAACAGCTTCTTCCCCTCTGCCATCTGATTCCTAAATGGACATTGAATCTTTGGACACCACCTCATTATTTTTAATATACAGTATTTCAGTTTTTGCACATTTTTAAAGATCTATTCAATATATGTAATTGATTTACTTGTTTATTTATTATTTTTTATTTCATTTATTATTATTATTATTATCTTTTCTCTGCTAGATTATGTATTGCATTGAACTGCTGCTGCTGTTAACAAATTTAACTACACATGCTGGTGATAATAAACCTGATTCTGATTCTGATTCTGAAGTACTGAGTTGAGTGGAGAAACTGAGGAATGTTTTACTATATGTCCACAGGTTATTAAAAATAGCAAGACAGATCAATACGCTTGTAAAAGAAACATAGGACATAGCTTTCTTCCTTATCTGAGACACCATGTTGGAATTGCATGTTAACATGAGACCACAGCTTGACTGATAGGCACTATGCCAGTTACCATGGAAAATGTGGCTGCACTGGAGGAATATTTTCTGCACAGAGGAATATTTTAAGATGTTGCCAGAGCTATAAAATAACAGCTATGGGGAAAGATTGTCTGAATTGGGATAGTGTTCACGAAAAAGAGGGAGCTGATGGAACACTGAGTGAGATGTATTAAAATTATGAGGAACTTTAAGGCATCCGTTAGTCTTGCCAGATCATGGATCTGCGCCTGGAAAGTCTTCACTCTCCAGGGCACAGGCCTGGGCAAGGTTGTATGGAAGACCAGCAGTTGCCCATGCTGCAAGTCTCCCCTCTCCACAACACCAGTGTTGTTCAAGGGAAGGGCATTAGGACTCATACAGCTTGGCACTAGTGTCGTTGCAGAGCAATGTGTGATTAAGTGCCTTGCTCAAGGACACAACACGTTCCCTCGGCTGGGGCTCGAACTCACGTCCTTCAGGTAGCTAGTCCAATGCCTTAACCACTTGGCCACATGCCCACATGAGGAACAAAGATATGTTAGATAAGAATCTTCCTCTCTTTTCTGAGGAGTCAGAAACAAAGTAATCAGTAGAAAGTTTAGACAGGAGATGAGGAAAGATTTTTCACTCAGAGTCACAAAGGAATAATATAAAAGTGCACTCGAAGAGCAGGTGAAATTCAACCTGCCAGCACTTCTTCAACCCACAAGGATGGGAAGAACTGAATCAATTGCTCCTATATCATACATTTCCAATATTTCAACATAAGCTTGAGGATTTTCACTGGACCCCAGTTAAGCAAACCCTTTGATGAGATGGTAAAAAGAGGTGGCCATAGAAGAGCCCATTATAGGGCAGTTGCCTTCAATAACATGTATCCTATTGCTAGACTATCAAAACCAATTACATTTATTTCCTTGGCTCTTATAGAATCTCAAGCAAATTGTTGACTGCAAGTTCCCATATTACAAGAGTGAATGGAGTTCAAAAAGAGTTCATTAGCTCTGAAGATCTCTGAGACAGCCTGAGGTCAAGAAAGGTGTTCCCTACTTGAAAGAGTCAACTGCTTACTTTTTAACAACTCAGCGATATGATCTTTTGATTGATGGTTCTATTTTCAGGGAATTATTTTGCATGGTGTAGAAAATTTAAAATGCACCTGGGATTTCCTTAACAGCAGCCATAACTTCAGCTAAAGTTTACCGGAAGCATGTTTATGCTGGCCAAACAAGTTGTGGAAGCTAATTGGGACAATCCCTGAGGAAATTCCCAGTGATGATTTCTTTGACTAGTCAGTAGCAGTCCGATTAGGGTTAGCACACTTAGACACGAAGAGGAACAAAGGAAGTACTAGTGCAGGCATGATTTGAGTTGTTTTGCTGCTAAAGAAAATTCAGTGCACATCTTAATAACTGAAACCTCCACAGAATTATACAAAAATGTAATTAGGGAAAGGGTACAGGCTGACATAACAGCCTTTTTGTCATTCCACTTTAAATGTTTAAATCCAAATTCTCAAGAATTAACATTTACCAGGTTTCCAAAAACAGAAGCCGAACCAAACAGACAGCAGCACGAACTAAAACCTATAATTATCTAATCCATAAAGTGCATTTTTTGTAGCCCACACTTAAGAGCAACCAATTTAAACAATCTGAGATTACACTTCATGACTAATTGGCCAATTTAGCAAATTGTTCAAAATTCAATGTCGATAAACCAGTCTAAGTGCTAAATTTGCATTTGAATTAAGAGGGTAGAAATTTTTTCTCATGACTTTCCAGTTAAGGTTTTAAACAATTTATTAGATATTGAAATAACATACAAGTAAGCATTATCATTAGGACTAATTACTACTCTTGAGGTGGTTTTATAACATTTGTAATTGTAAATCCATAGGTTGATTCAGAATTTGGAATTTGAAATCTCAACGTGGACCTTCTGTATAAACCAATACAAAATATCTAGTGGATAAATATGTGACTGAGAAAAAACACACTCTCTTTGAACAAATGTCCTCCTAACCTACATGTGCTGTACCACTGACCTGGCTTTATATCAAACAGCATTTCCATCATGTCCCCTGTAATACAATATCCATGCCTGCAACTTCCATTCTTGGGTGGCCATTCTTGGTGGGATGATATTTATGTATCACAAAAGATCTAAAGCTCTCCCTCAGCAAACATCAAGAATTAGATGCAGAATAAAATATCTGATTATTGTTTCCCCAATAGTTTTCCTCACGATTAAATAGGAAATAAGCTTATAAATCATAGATTCAAATGAGTTTTTAATACAGTGAAAAAATCAACTGCAAAAGGGGCTGAACTGAAAGGCTGCTGGATGCCTACTGCAGCTTGTTTCATCTATAGGCTACTAATGGGAAACATCAATGGAAGTATTCTTGGGTAAACACAGTGCAGCAGATATCAATATTTTTAATCCAAACAATGAGCTTGGTCAAAATGTTTGACAGAAAGGTTGTGCCCAAACAGTTAGTGATTTTCAGTTGCCAGGTGCCAGAGCCAATTTATCTGACACTCATAAAAGATCAAACGCTCCACAAGTCTGCAACTTCATCTGGGATCTAAGAAGGCACACTTATAGTCCACTATCTTTCAAACAGGCTTTGCTTAAAGAAAGTGCAGTGTTTATTATAACTAGACAGAAGAAAAGGTCAGGTCACATTTAATGGAACAGCAGGTGGTGTTTCCCTGTTTAAGGTTTACTAAAAGGCCATTTTATTTTTAAATCAGCAAACTTGTAAGGGAACAGATGGTTTAACTTTTGTCTTTATGGTGCCTTTTATCAAAGAATAATTTTTTTCCTTGATATGTTTTTGAAATGTGTATACAGTATATTTTGACCTTAAAGTAAGGGCACTTCCAAAAGTGAGTGTCCATTTTGTCATGTGTATCTTAGTCCACACCAGAAACAAAATTCTTCAACAGAGGAAAGGAGACACGACATCTTTTCTCATGGCTACATCACATAATTTCATTCCAATTCAGCATGTTGAGCATCTAATACAGCAAAATAAAAGTTGGATTTAGTAGTTCAGAGTGCTGTTTGTCTGGTTGTATGCTACCAATGAGTAACAGAGAATTTAGCTTCACTGTAAGAAATAACTCACTGAATGTAAATGTTATTGCATACTCAAAAATGCATTTGTGCTGGATTGAGTTAATTTTTCATTTGTTCTTCGGGCATGGACACAATCCCTAATTGATCTGAGATACAGTAGTCCTTGAGCTGATAGAGGTTAGGCAGGGACTTGAAGGATTTTGTTTTCCAAGCAGACAAAAGGAAACAGTGACAGAGACACAAGTCATTAGTATGCCTCTTGGATGACAACTTGAAGATAGCTTTTTTTTTACTCACAAACATCTCCTGCCTCGGAAGTTCAATGGAAACAAGTTTGATAAGTTGCTTGTGTACATCCTGTAGACAGGAAGTATCTCAGAAGAAGTGTGCCAGCGACAGTGGGAGCAGCAGGGCTGGATTACTGCATCCTTAGCAGTTTTGCACATCCATTGAAGGGTGAGAATTCAATTACAATCCCAACATTGAGAGTAAGGACGTTTTAAAATATCAGGAAGTCATAGTGGCTAAGTATAATAAACTACATAGCCTTCTATCAGTTAAGTACAAGAGTTTTGGTCCAATAAGGTTTAAAATTTAATTTGACTTGGCCACTCATGACAAAATTTATAACCTCTGCCAGGATTTCATAGCAAGCTGTGCTATAGTGGTCATTTTAAGCTTTTTTTTCATTCTCAGGGCTGGCTCATTCATTCACAGCTAGTTTTTATTAACTTTTATTGCATGCTTAAGCCTTGTTCTTTTCCTTCCTCTTCATCTGTTTTTTCAAGTCAAGACAGTATGGTTGTCTTCAGAATCGAGCTTGATGTCTCCCATGAGGTGATGGCAATGCAGCCTTGTCCTGTTTCCATGACATTGGTTTGTTGCTCCTGTTTCTGTGTTTTGGTCTGAATGCGTGCTAACACATTTTCTCTGCCACCATGGAGACTCTAAGTTGGGAGAATAACAATTATTTGTGGATAAGTATACAATTCTCTGCCCACCAGAACCAGTGTTGGATGGACTTTGCTTCAATGCTGGTGTTACTGACATCAGAAAGGACTTAGATATTTGTCTCATGTTATTTGGTCTGCACAATTTTCTAGAGGGAGCACTGATGAATGTATTCCATGTTTGTCAGGTAATTTTTTTTCAATGATCCAAGTTTCAAAGCAAAGAGAATGATTGGTTTTATCAGAACCTTGAGTTATTTGAGTTCCAATGTTGTGGAATTTAGTACATTTTGATTCAATCTTCTAAAGACAAAATAGGCACCCTAAATCCTATGCTGGACTTCTCGTGAACGCTAGCATTATCTGAGAAGAGTCTGCAAGGATATGGAAAGCGTGCACCATCCTCCAGCTCCAGTGCTTCAGAGAGGATCTTTACCAGTTAAGTTGAGTGAACTGATGGTGAAGATTCATCCTATCAATTCTGCAAAGAATCTCTTTGCCATCTGAGCTGCCATCAAGCCAGACTGTGTGATAGCACTATTTTTGTTCAATCTCACTTTTTATTATCAAATGATCATCTATGATTTATGCCATATAGTATTGGTATTGAGATCAAAAAGCAGGGAACGTCTTTATGTTCTCCCATCTCTGAGCTAGACCAATGCTAGATCAACCTCAGTTCTGATATTTCAGAGTGCCTTGACTATGCTGTTGTTGCTTGCGATGAGGAAGACACACAACCAGTCCCAATCTGTTTTACTCAAGCAGGCTGGTGATGGAATTGATCCACCCTGCACTACTCTGTCGTTAACAGAGGAATGCTAAATGCCAGTCTGCTGTCTGTAACTTGGGAATTACTATGATTGTTATCAGTGGAGATGGAACATCCTTTGGGCTCATAGGCTCCCAGGCTGTCAGAGGAAACATTAGCCTAAAGTTAAGTAGAAACAAAACATTGCAAAGTCTCTCTTGCTAGCCAAATAATTGTCTGTCAGAGCTTCTCCTTGCTCCAAGCTCCAAAGTAGAGCAATTTTTGGCAGTGTGAACTGGTGCAAGCAATGGGTACGCTGTTTCTATTTAATTCTAAATTACATAGTGAATTAAAGGTGAGAGTAAATAGTTTTAAACATTACAAACCAGTCTTCCTCATTAATAGTTATAAACATGAGATCCCGCTGGAAGTGTTGGCCAGCAGAGAAGCCCCACATCCAGGTGGGAGTACCGTCATTACAGTGTGGAAATCAAGTTCCAGTGGTTTCTCCTCTGACTTGCACGTTTCAAAATGTTACTGTTTTATTCTTGTGCCAAACTAACAGTGATGAACAATAAAATTGGGGTTAATGTAAAACTTACAGAAGAAAATTTCTATCACCTACTGCATTACATGTAATTAATAAATACTTAGAAATACTGAATCTTCAGAATTGGAGGGAGTTAATGAAAATAAAATGCACATTCTTATTGAGCCTGCTTTCCAAAAACGGCTTTAACTTCCAAAGAGATCCAAGAGTAAACTGCAGCACTTTGTATTCAGCAGCAGCAAGAATGTCTCATTTGATTAAGCAGCTTACTTTTATAATGATTTTTGACAAGCTGACAGGAGAGGTTAAATAAACCACAGCCAGGATGACAGAGGTTAACAGACTAAAAGCAATTGAGAGGTTCAATGTCATTCAGTGATCAAAGATTCAGCTAGATTTTAAGGTGGGCAACCTCATCAACTGTCATCACATTAATTTCTCAAAGTTAATTATGCCAACATCTTCATTAACAGGCATGGTCATCAAATGAAGGTAAATTCTGTATCTGAACTTCATTAGGCACAGTGTCTTGTCATCCCACAGGCAGGGCAAGATTTGTAAGGCTGCACACCCCTCAGTAACTATCAAATTCAGATTCTCACATTGCTCTCATAGAAGAAATCTGATTATATTTAGAAGAGAAATATAATGATTAATTTGTAACAAAGCCTAAGAGAAGCAAGGTGTAATTATCTCTTGTAAGGAATTGAATGGCTATTTGAAGACAGAATTTAATCAAGTCTGAAGAGATAGAGATTTTTTATTACGGCAAATGAAAATCTTTAAGCTGCATTTTATGATAATAGAAAGGAGTGAATAATGCTGGCCACTTTTACCAGCAGCAAAGAGCACTTGGCTGGTTGATTTATCTGAAGAAATTACCTAGAGCAGAGACACAAGAACAAGTTATGGAGAGGAATTAGACTCTAGCACAATTGATTAGATTTGCAATTTGAATACAGCTCTTATTCATCATTAAATAACAATTGGAAGGTGGAATACAGTCTTCTGATATAACAGTCGCAGTACCAATGAGATTTAGATGATCTAAATTGCTCCCCTGTCAAATAAGTCTGTTTTAGTGAAGACACTGAAGAAAGCACAGCAATATTTGCCCTCAAACACCAATTAAATAAACCAAAAAATTATCTCACTCAACAGGCAAATATTGTTTTCTCTTTCAATTGTATGATGTGATGTTTACATCCATCTGAACGGGCAAATAGGATCCCATTTTAAGATCTTCTACACCAGAAAACATTCCTTTATACTGTATCCTTTATCAGACTAGATATACTGAAACTAATTGGAAAATTTATCACATACCTTTTTAAATGACATTAAGAAATGTATCATACATTCTTGCAAGTATGATCTTGCCGTTTTTTCTTGTCCTTAGAGAGAATCCACAAATACTACTAAATGCATGACCATTCCAATAACAGAACAGTAAACAATTCAATAATAATCTAGGGAGCTATATCAGAATTTTCATACAAAATAAGAAATGTTTGGTTACTTATGCTCTCCAGGAAATCTATTGCTACTTTTAACTTCCAGCTTTACCGGGTCATCCAATTTAATTTCCATCACTATAACTTCACAGTAAGGACAGATATTGATTTGCAAAGTAAGTTTTAAAGGAGGTTTATGTATATGTTTGTCGTAGCCAGGCATGGTAATGGGGACAAGCTCCCACTACCCGTTAAATTCTCCAATGGCATGTGCCTCAAATAGCCTCTGACAACCAAGTCCAGCTCCTGGCCTTCGCGTGTGGCTCACCTTTGGAGGCCTGAGATCTCATGGCTTTGGAGGTGGGCAGAACGAAGGTCGGTGTCCCGACAGGAGATCAGTGTGTCGTGGGAGTCAGAAGATCTTTGGCTGTGTGCCCAGAGACCTGAGATCTTTGGGCATAAAGCTCAGAAAAAGCGACACGATGGATTTTTAACATCATAAACCAGTGAGTTGTTTGTTACGTCTCCCCTCTCATTGTGAAATGGAGACATCTCTTTCTCCCTTATTAAGGAGAGAGAGAGAGAGAGAGAGAGAGCCTGTGGTATGTCGAATACCGGGTGAACGAGTAGTGTTTGGGATACTGAAAGTCTATGACTTTGCTGTTGCTTTGCTGCATGCTTGAGAGTTCAATGGTGATTGCCAATGCTTTGTTTTCGCTGGTGGGGGAGGGGGGATTGTTGCTTTCTGCCGCTTACGCCCGTGAGGGAGGGGAGCTGTGGGGGACTTCTAACATTTAACTGTCATTCATTCTTTGGGGCACTCCTCTGTTTTCGTGGATGGTTGTGAAGAAAAAGCATTGTAGGATGTATACTGTATACATTTCTCAGACGGTAAATATACCTTTGAAACCTTTGAATTGGACAATTTAAAATTTACTATGCTGTGGACATCTATATTACATATTTGAGCTGAGATGGATTCTGTGTTGAGTTGGAGTTTATAGCTAAACAGGGAGGAGTGTTGTCTATTTAATATTGAGTAATATTGTGTGTGTGTATATATATATATATATATATTGTCTGGTTAAGCAATCCTTGTTTTGTTTACACAATTCATTATTGGTTATATGAAAAAAAGTACGTCATTACGTCACCACATGATATGTGAGTGCCTCACTAAAAAGAAAACAAAAACTAAGTAGACAAGTATCCCAGCTACTGTGTTTTTCATTCACTTAGTTTCTTTAGTTACAGAACATAACAGTCCCAATTTATATTTACTAGTATAAGCATAAAAGAGACCTCACCCAAAGAATCTAGCAGATGACTGACACTTCTGACAGAAAAACAAGTTGGAAGAACTCAGCAGGTCAAGCAGCATCTGTGAAAGCAAAATACAGTATGCATGTTGAAGTTTTGGATTGAAACCTTGTGTTAGGATTGGGAGGGAAAAGGAAAGATTGCCAGAATATAGCCGTATGATGGAGAAGAGATGAGGGATAGTGCTTATAGTTGTTAGGTGGAATGAGGCTGTTTATAAGTTAAGACCCCATGGTATTACAGGAAATATATTAGCATGGATAGAGCATTGGCTGATTGACAGGAGGTAAAGAGTGGGAATAAAGCAGGATTTTTCTGGTTGGCTGCCAATGACTAATGGTGTTCCACAGAGGTCTGTGTTGGGATGGGTTCTTTTTATGTTATATGTCAATGATTTGGATGATGGAATTGCTGGCTTTGTGGCCAAGTTTGCAGATGGTACTAATATAGTTGAAGGGTCAGGTAGTTTTGAGGAAGTCGAGAGGCTACAGAAGGACTTAGACAGATTAGGAGAATGGGCAAAGAAGCGGCATATGGAATACTTTGTTGAGAAGTGTATGGTCATGCACTTTGGTAGAAGAAATAAAAGTTTAGACTATATTATAAATGGAGAGAAATTTCAAAAATCTGAGGTCCAAAGGGTACTGAGTACTTGTACAGAATTCCCTAAAGGCTAATTTTCAGGTTGTGTCAGATGTGAGGATGGCAAACTCATTTTAAGAGGACTAGAATAAAAAAAGCAAGGATATAATGTTGAGGGTTTATAAGGCATTTGGATTATTGTGCATAGTTTTCGCCCCCTTATCTAAGGAAGGATGTGCTAACATTTGAGAGGGTTCAAAAGAGCTTCACCAAAATGATTCTGGGATTTAAAGGCATATCATATAAGGAGCATTTGGTGGCTTTGGGCCTGTACTCAATAGAATTCAGAAGAATGAGGGGGAATCTCACTAAACCCTATTGAATGTTGAAAGTCCTCAATGCGGTGGATGTAAAAAGGATGTTTCCTATGTTAGGTGAGTCTAAGACCAGAGGACACAGTTTTAGAATAGAGGAATGTCCATTTAGAATGGAGATGAGAAGCAACTTCTCTAGCCAGAGAGTGTTGAATCTGTGAAATTCATTACCATTGGTAGTTGTGGAGGCCAAGTCTGTATGTATATTTAAGGCAGAGATTGATGAATTTGTGATTAGTCAGGGCATGAAGGGATACGGGGAGAAGGCAGGAGAATGAGGTTGGGAGGGAAATCAGCCATGATGAAATAACGGAGCAAACTCGATGGGCCAAACGGCTTAATTCTGCTCCTATATCTAAAAAAAAAGATAGGGAATAGGGTTTGTGTTAATAATGGTCAGAGAGAGCTAGGTAGAGTAAGGGAGGGGAGATGGGGGTGGGAGACATGAACAAAAGAAGAAACCTAGGTAGACTGGTGAATGTGTGTGGGAGAAGCCTTGGGATGTGGATTACCTGAAATTGGAAAATTCAGTGTTTATGGCTTTGAGCTGTAGATTACGCTGTTGGAATATGAAATGTCGTTCTTCCAATTTTCTTTTGTCAACTTTAACTAATTTACTAGGTTTTGAATTTGACTCTGCTGGTGCCTTAGATGGACAGAGACAGGATTTTGAGCACAGGGTTTTGGTATAGAATCAGAATTAGAATCAGGTTTAGTATCTCTGGTATATGTTGTGAAATTTGTTACCTTCATAGTGTTTAGTGTAATGCTATTTCAGCGGTTCAATGCCACTGCTGTCCATAAGGAGTTTGTATGTTCTCCCTGTGTGAGTTTTCTTTGGGAACTCTGGTTTCCTGCCACATCCTAAATACATACAGGTTTCTAGGTTACTTGGTCACATGGGTGCAATTAGACGGCACGAACTCGTTAGGCTGGAAAGACCTGTTATCTTACAAAATCTCCAAAGAAATAAAATGAATTAATCCAATAAGCTTTTGTTGCAAGAATATCCTTCCTTAAGGAGGGGTCAAAATCTGAATAAATGTTCCTAGTGCTGTCTCAACAAAACTGGATATATTTATAATAAGACATTATTTCTTCATCCCAGATGCTCTTGTCATGAATGCCATCATACTATTGCTTTCCAACTGCTTTGTGTATCTGCATATTAACTTGCAGTGATTTAAGAAAAAGCGTACCCTGCTCAGTCACCCATGATTTGAAAAGAAATATTGTACTTTTATTAAAGCTTCTCTGCATTTTTTCGCCACTCACACGGCGGTATATTTGACCATCTGGCTGTGTTGCTTCCCCCTGCATACAAACAGAAACTGAACTCAGGACAGAAAGTCATACAGGGCTGGTCTGAGGAAATAGCTAAGGTATGTGACTCCTTTGAGTCAGTAGGCTGGTCCCTGTGCAAAGACACAGATGGAAATCACTGTCATGGACTTCATCATCAATGTGTGTAGAGGACTGGGTTTTCCCAAACTGCAAACCATGAAATGAACCTGGAGATCCACTACCAACTGAGGTCCAGGAATATGGTGTTCAGTCCTTAACCTATACAGGAAATCAAGATACAACCTTCATAAAACTATCAAGAGATGACAAGAGACAATACCAGTCCAAAATAGAGTCTGAGACCAGCCACCAGTTTTGGCAGGATTTACTTGTTATAGCAAGCTAAAAAATAGATTTGGGAACATCACCACAACAGTTCATCCCTTCCCATTAAATTTAACACATTCTATATAGTTTTGATCAGAAGGGAGTGAAACGTCACCACGTAGCCCACAGACTGCAGTGCAATGGAACTCACAGTCACCGTTGCAACCATCAGATCAATCTTCCAGGGAGTGAACCCACTGAAAGAATGTGGCCTGATGCTATCCTTGGCCATGTCCTTTGATGCTGCGCAGATCCACTGGCGGAGGTGTTTACAAACATTTTTAACCTCTTTCTGCTTCAATGTGAGATTTGCACCTGCTTTAAGAAGAGTACCTAAGACAAAACCTAAGATAATGTGCCTTAATGACTATTTCCCAGTAGTTCTGATATCTACTGAGCGCTTCAAGATGCTGGTCATGGCATGCATTTACTCAACCTTGACTCACTCAAATTTATCTACTGTTGAAGCAGGTCTGCAGCAGATACCATACCCTGGTCTACACTCATCTCTGGAGCATCTGCATGTTCAAACCACCTATGGTAGACCATCAAATGGTCAAATAGTTGTTGTGATGTGTCTAGTGTGGTAGTGTAGTAGGTAGCACTTGTCGCTCTCACTTACAGCTTCCACCACCGGCTAGCAGTCTCACGAAAAGGAAATCTGAATACACAAGTCTCTCCTGCCAGTACATAGCCTCTCCAAAAGCAAGCTGCATATAGTGCCTCCTTATTGGTGACACAGGGAAACTGAATACGTTTTGGACTCAGGCCGAACTACAGAGGACAAGGAGGAGGACTGGCCCCTGTACACGTAGTAGGCAGGCCCACTGGCGTGTGGACACATCCAGGTGCTCATGAACTAGATCCCCAGCTATGGGTAAATAGTCTCACTGCCTTGTGGGTAGCTTCGGGAGAGTTGAAGGCTAAGGAAGTAAACCCAGACTGAAAATCTGGAGCAGAGCCCCTACGGCAGCTGCACATCACTGAACATCCTTCTGGCAGCTCCTGCAGCCAAGCTGGTGCCAAACATATTGTTTCACTTTCCTTTGGACTACACTGGTGAGGCTGAAAGGGGGATCTTGACGACTGGGCACACCAGGATCTCCATACCTTCTGCCCAGGCTTGTTCCTTGGAGAGCTCACTGCAGTGTCAAAAGGCTCCACTGTACTTTGAGACGGGTGTTTGCCATCATCATCAGCCCCCTACTCTACTCCCTTTACGTTCACAATTGTGTGGCCAGATTCTGCTCTAAGTCTATCTACAAGTTTGCAGATGACATCACTGTAATGGGCCATATCTCAAATAATATTGAGTTGGAGTCCAGGAAGGAGACAGAGAGCCTAGTTCCATGGTGTCAGGGCAATATTCTTTCTCTAAGACACAAACACAAGAAAGCCTGCATGAGCTGGAAATCGGAAGCAACACATGCAAAATGCTGGAGAAAGTCAGCAGGTCAGGCAGCATCTATGGAAAAAAAATAATCAGTTGATGTTTCAGACTGAGATCCTTTTTTAAGGATTGGATCTGTCCAGTCCAGTGCTGAAGAAGGGTCTCAGCCCGAAATGTCAACTGTTATACTTCTCCACAAATGCTGTCTGACCTGCTGGGTTTCTCCAGCACTTTGTTTGAGTTGCTTTTCTTTCCCTAAATGTCAGCAAGACAAGAGAGCTGGTCATCGGCTTTAACAGTACCACACATGGAACTAACTCGGTGCTGAAATCGAGAGGGTTGAACGTCTTAAGTTTCGAGGAAAGAACATCACTAACAGCACGTCCAACTACACTGGCACTACAGCCAAGAAAATGCACATGTGCCTTTACTTGCTCAGGAGGCTAAAGAACTTTGACATGTCCCAGTCAACCCTTGCCATTTGTTATTGATGCAACATGTATCCTACTTGGGTACATCAAAACAAAGTTTTTTCCTCAAACAATTTACCAATTTACATTCATTCAGTCCTAATTCTTCACGTTCATTCTGCTTCATTTTACTATCTAATTTGAATAAATAATATAATAAAATATTATGTATCACGATCTCCCCAGGAAGACTATCTGTTGCAAAATGTATTTGAGTTCTTCTGTAGTGAGTTCATCGATGGCACGTGACTATAAATGCTTTCCAGTTTGTGTCCTTGCACCAAAACTGCCCATTCACAGTAGTTTGTGTGGACATGTCAGAATGATTTCATGAACATTTTGCATACTTGGAGTAGTACTCCTGGCAGCTGTGATCAGCAGTTCTTGCGTGTTTACTAGCTAGTTCTTACAGGTCGCTATCTATACCAAACTCATTGCATATTATCAATCCCCAAACACTCCGAGAGAAGTTCTTCCATTATTCTGTTTCCTACTTCTTTGTGTAAAACTGTTCTGTGGCCTCATTCGACACAGCTGTGATTTGTAGGCAACTCACAACACTTCTGATGGAAAGGTTTTAGCTCATCAATTCCATATGTCTATTCCAGTACAGCAACTGCAAGTATATTTCTGTACTTAGTTCAACTTCACCATCTGCACCACTGCCACAGGGATATCAACATAGACCACTTAAAGAATGTGTATTGTGTTTCATAGGTTTGACTCAGATTTTCATTAGACCACACTGATAATACACCTGTTGTGGCACCCACAATCATGAATAAGCTTATCTTATTATGAGTTTATTCGTCATATATGCTGGTAAAGCACTAGCTCCTTTTTCATCTACAATCATATTGCACAATGTTGAGGATTATGAACTTGTATCCATGAATGGCCAACAAATAGTTGTGGGTGATGATGAGTTTGAATAGGTAGGATGCATAACAAGAACTGGTCAGATCTGGTGATCCCAAATATGATTCTCAAAGCTTTCTTCTCTATCAAAGCATAGTTCTCCCCATTTGACAATGCGTATGTTGTAAAAACAATGATCCTTTGACCCCTCATCCCTATCTTGGACTTTATCTGATCCAATACCATAAATAATGATTATAAGCTAACTTTAGCATGCTAATGGAGCTCTGGGTACCTAGAGGGGTTGATTATGAATTCCACTGGAGTCTTGTCTAAAAAGAAGTCAACTTGGGAAAGATCAAGCATTCCTGACAAACCTGGTAAAAACCTTGTTCAGCTTAATGTTCAAGACGCAGTGGTGCAGCATGCCGAGTCACTGCCTCACAGTTCTAGTGATCTCCTACCAATCTTAACTTCTGTCTGTGCTATCTGTGTAAATGTGAAACGTTCTTCCTGTGACCACATCCTGAATGTCTGTGCATTGCTACTTTAATTGGCAGCTGTAAGCTTTCTCCACTGTGTGAGTGAATGGTGGAACACAGAGACATCAAACGGAAATAAAGGAAGAATAAATTGAAATTAGTGTAGGATTGGTGCAAATTGATGCTTGATAATCAGTTCAGACTGATGGTCCAAAGGGCCTGTATCTATGATTCTGTCAGGAAATGCAATGGACTTTTGACACAAAAGCAGAGTAGTGGAGATGATTTAGCAGAAAATGATATTTTAATTATAGATGGCAAAACAACAAGTGTCCACAAAACAAGAGAGAACAGAAACTAAAGGCAACATAAGACCACAAGAACGTAAGACATAGGAGTAGAATTAAGCCATTGAGACTCTCGAGACTGCTCTGTCTTTCAATCATAACTAATCCTTTATTCTCCTCCTCAACCCCATTCCCTGACTTGATGCCATGTCCAGTCAAAAACCTGTCAAGCTCAATAACCTGGCCTCCATAGCTGCCTGCGGCAATGAATTCCACAAATTCACTACCATCTGGCTAAAGAAATTTCTCTACATTTCTGTTTCAAATGGATGCTCCTCTGTGCCCTCTTATTCTAGACTATCCTACCATGGGAAACATCCATTCCTCATCTACTCTGCCGAGGCTTTTCAACATTTAGAAGGCTTTAATGAGCTACCCCAACATCCTTCTTAATTCCAGTGAGTACAGACCCAGAGCCATCAGATGTTCTTCATATGATAACCCTTTCATTCCTGTAATCATCCTTGTGACGCTCCCCTGGACCCTCTCCAATGCCAGCACATCTTTTCTTATATGAGGAGCCCAAAACTGTTCACGATATTCAAGGTGAGACCTCACCAGTGTCTTATAAAGCCTCAGCATCACATCCCTGCTCTTGTATTCTAGACCTCTTGAAATGAATGCTAACAGAATGGACACGACAAGTCCCTTCCCCAGAAGTGCTATCACTCCCTGGACACCCCATTTATTTATTGATTGATTGACTGATTGATTGAGATACAGTGTGGAATAGGACCTTCTGTCCCTTTGAGCCACACTGCCAAGTGATCCCCTGATTTCATCCTCGTCTAATCATGGGACAATTTGCAATGGCCTATTAACCCTCTAACAGTCATTGGTCGGTCGGTGGAAACCAGAGCATCTAGTGACAGGAAGAATGTACAAACTCCTTTCAGGCAATAGTGGGAATTAAACTGTAAAGTGTTGTGACAACTAATATGCTACCATGCCATATATATATATGTTGAGTTGGAGTTTATAGTTAAGCAGGAGTGCCGTGCAATATTTCAGTAATATTTGAGTAATATTGTAAATATATTGTTTGATTAAGCATTCTTTGTTGTTTACCTAATGCATTGGGGGTTATATGTAAAAGTATATGAATGGCATATGTCATCACGCCACCAGGTCATATGCACACACCTTGCTTAAAGTAAAAAAAGTGAAACTAACTTACACACATTCCAGACTCCCTTGTTTTTCTTTCAATTAGATTTATGTTTTAGAGTTACAAAACACAACAGTCAAAATTTCTATCAGGTCTTAAGACTATAAAATAACCTTATTCCAAACTTCCAGCTGAGTGACTCTTTGTTCATCCCCATTGATTTATCTTCTGCCAAGGTTCTAAACATGTTTAAAAGCAGCAACAAGATGGAGAATTTCAAAATGATCGCCACGGAATTTTGAAGGTCAAACTGCTGGTGCTGACTGGTGATGAATTTCTAGGTTATGATCTCTAAAACAATCTCTGCTTTTGTTAAATCTAACAAAGCTATCTCAAAGCCTCTCAAAGTTTTATTTTAGCTCTTAGGTGTTCTTGACTGAATAAATAGTTTTGGATTCAGAAAATCAAATATATAAAAGTTCAGGGTTAACAGATTTCATGCAGACAACAGCAAACAGTTTGGATAGAAATTTAGTCACGCAACCATTGTTTTTCTCGGTGCAAAGTAATTTTCTTATGTTAAACGTAACAAATAGAATCAGCAACTCCGTGGGCAATTTGTTCAAGGTGAGAAATTATAACATGATTGGTTGTGTTATACTGCAATTTTGTGCTTGTGAAGGAATATATTTGACCAATTAATTGTGAAGGCATGAGGTGCAGAAAGATTCTTCCACCATGCTGTGTGCCAGCAGCACTTGCACTCTAAAAAAAATAGCTTATACGACAAAATCACATGATCACGTTGCTTTTGCACATCATTAAGAATTGAGCTGTGATATCGATAGGTGTGCAAAATAAAATTGCTATTGATGTCAGCTATTCTTGTTTGAGTATGAATTTTGACTGGGTCTTACACAAGGGAGAAAATCTTTATCATAAAGATTAAAGGCTTAAGTTAGGGCCTCATCCCTGTCTGGCCTTTGACAAGGAGCCACACTAATTAACAAGTTAAATGCCCATGGTATTACAGGAAAGATAGTAGCATGGATAGAGCAGTGGCTGATTGGTAGGAGGCAAAGAATGGGAATAAACGGAGCCAATTTCTGGTTGACTGTCGGTGACTAGTGGTGTTCCATAGGGGTTTCTGTTGGGCCCACTTTCTTTTACGTAATATGTCAATGATTTGGATAAACAGAATTGATGGCTTTGTGGCCAAGTTTGCAGACAATACAAAGATAGGTGGAGGGATGGGTAGTGTTGAAAAAGCAGACAGACTATAGTAGGAGTTAGATAAATTAGGAGAATATACAAAGAAGTGGCAGATGAAATACAGTGTCAGGAAGTGTATAGTCATCCACTTTGGTCTAAGAAATAAAAGGGCAGAATACTTTCAAAATGGAGAGCAAATTCAAAAATCTGAGTTGCAAAGGGACTAGGGAGTCCTCGTGCAGGATTTCCAAAGTTTAATTTACAGGTCGAGTCGGTGGTGAGGAAGGCAAATACAACGTTAGTATTCATATTGAGAAGAATGAGGGGAGATCTCATTAAATCCTATAGAATGTTGAAAGGCTTCGATAGAGTGGATGCGAAAGGATATTTCCTATGTTGGGGGCCGAAGACCAGAGGACACAGCCTCCGAAAAGAAGGATGTTCTTTTAGAATGGAGGTAAGGAGAAATTGCTTCAGACAGGAGATGGTGAATCTGTAGAATACATTGCCAGAGGCGGCTGTGGAGGCCAAGTCATTAGGTATATTTATGGTAGAAGTTGATAGATTCTTGATTAGTCAGTGAATGACGGTATATGTACAGAAAGCAGGAGACAAGTGCTGAGAGGGAAATGGATCGGCAGAACAGACACGATGGTCCAAGTAGCCTAATTCTGCTCTTATATCTCAAAGTCTTATACCTTAGATCTTCTTTCCAGAATTGTTCCAGTAATACAATACCTGGCATATTCAAAAAAGCTTTGCCATCTAAATAATGTTTCTCCCTTGGAGCCAAGTGATGAGAAAAGCAATTTCCACCCCTGGTCACGACCTTTCATAGTAAAATATTCTAGAAATCATCAGAAAAAACCCTATGGGAATCTCCATTCAGCTCCACTCTGCCATCTTTAGATATTGCAGAACAAGTTTACACTTTGTGCAACTTTGGAACTAATGTGCAATTTCTGCATGGTACGCCAATAGAGTCAAAGAGTCACAGAGTCACAGAGAGGTAGATCTAGTCCATGCTGAAACCATTTAAACTGCCTACTCCCATTGGTCTGCACAGGGAACATCACCTTCTATATCCTTACTATCCATGCAACTACCCAAACTTCTCTTAAACTTTGAAATTGAGTTTGCATGCACCACTTGTGCTGGCAGTGCATCCCACACTCTCTCGACCCTATAATGAAGAAGTTTCCCCTCATGTTCCCCTTAAACTTTTCACCTTTCACCCTTAACCCATGACCTCTAGTTAAAGTCCCACCAACATCAGAGAAAAAAACTCTGCTTGTATTTATCTTGTCTTACCCCTCATAATTTTGTATACTCCTATCGAAACTCCTCTCAATCTTCTACGTTCTAAGGAACACAGTCTTAACCTATTCCATCTTTCCTCATAACCCAGGTCCTCCAAACCTGGCAACATCCTTGTAAATAGATGGAATTTGAGGCAGAGCATGAGAAGTAAATTTCCACACACATTCCAAACGGTGGTAGAGAAGCAAGCTGGTAAATATTTTAGTTAAATTTTAATTTAACTTTAATTTAATTAAATAAAGTAATGCACACGGAGAAGTAAGCGACTCCACCCAACATTTTTGGAGTACTAAGCAATGTACATTTCCTTCTCCTAATCCAAAAGCCAATTAACAAAAGAATCACAAGGCTTAATTTCTTTCTACTTTTTTAAAAACATACTATGTGACAGCTTCCATCTTTTGTGATTGAAAGGAGGTAAGTTAGTGAGTGAACAACCTGTCCTCAAAGCTCCACCTAAGCTGCTCTAAAATTTATTGCTGGGAGGAAAAATATCTGAATGTTACTTGAGAGTGGTAAGATTGTGAACTTAAAATTGAATGTTCAATGTAACTAAACACTGATTTTCCAATACACCCCATCACCATTCATCTCATATTTAACAGAAGTGCCAATTATTCCAACAAGCGACATTAACTGTTGGCACAAAACCTTACATTTTGTATCCAAATAAATGCAACCCTATTAAATCTCTCTGCCTATCTAGCAGCAAAACTTAGTAAATAAATGAAGGATATTAACAAAATTACCTGTAATGAACTTCAGTACAATTATCTTATAACTGAAGAAATATTTGGCAGATCAGGGCTTTGGCTAATCTTTCCCATCTGGAACCCATTTATTGGCATTCTAGTAACAAAACAGTTAGAAGGTTCAGGCCTGTTATAACATTTTTCACCCAAACATAACACTGCTAATTATTTTTATTTCAGAGAACACCGCTTAAGCAAGAGTGTTCTGTGATCCTGCGATTTTTATTGTACCTATAACATTGCAAACATCATTATAATATTAATTAAAAACAAATTTTGCTGTGTGTTGTAAAGCTGGAAAGTAAGTGCTCTTTACTACAGGCAGAAAAAAGCAGGAGATGACTTTTGCCCCTGTTCCACAAAGAAACATTAACACTTCCATTGCTCTGATGTGAGGCTCCATTACTACATTGTTATATGATGGAGTTTAATATCACCACAGGCCACAATCATATGTCAGTGAAAACAAGTTTCATTGACTTTTCTTGATTCAGACATAGTATGTAGACTTGAAGATAAAACTTGTTATCAAGTACGTATATTTTAGCATATACTACCTTGATATTCATCTTCTTACAGGAACATACAGGGAAACTAAAGAAATGCAATAGAATCTATGAAAAGCTATACATAAATAAAGGCAACAAACAACCAATGTGCAAAAGAAGATAAATGGTGCAAATAAAAAAAAATTGCCGAGAATGTGAGTTGCAACGATAAACAGAAATCCCTTCATTTATTCATTTATTGTCTCATTTACTGCTGAAGTGAGGAGGCAGACCAGAGAGTCAGATAAGGATGGCAAATTTCCTTCATTGTGTTTTTATACATAAATATATATAATAGCTTTAACTTAACTTCTTTAACATCATGGTGGGATCTGAACTTGCTGAACTTGTGTGCTGGATTATTGGTCCTGACCTCTGCTATCCTGTAACTTTGCAATATGGTGCTCTACCATTATTACTATATTAAGAGTCAGGAACAAGAAAATATAACTGAAGAGGCTCTGAGGCAATACATATACTTCATAAATGTGATTCAGCAATCTCCCAAGTCGGGTGTTAACAGAAGGTGGTGGGTAAGGTGATTCTGTAGTTAACAGGATAAGATAACCTCTCTGCTATCATCAGTGAGAAGCCTGGGCTGTATAGCCCCTAACATTAAAGAAGCAGCTACAGGAAAGGGGGGATCTCCAGCTTTTCCTTTCCTTGTTAGAACAAGGTTGGAATCGAGAGTAATGCTGAGGGACAATAAGAAATTCAGAGCCGAATTGAGAAGCAGAACTGAGGGTGGATTCTCTGGATATGTGGCCTAGGCATAGCGGCAGGCAAGTGAGCAGAAATACCACACAGAGCTGAAGTATTGGAAAAATGTGTTCCTTTTCAGAAGACATTCGGACCAGTACAGTGCTGGGACAGAAAACAGTTGGGTTCCACCCATAGTGAAAGTAAAACAATGTTTTTACAGCAAGGATAAATAAGACAATGCTATGTCTTTAAACTAATCATGTGAGATGGAATATGCAAGAAAACAAACATGAGGATAAACTAAATGAAAGAGATAGAATAGATCAGTTTAACTGTCCAAAAATAGAGTAAAATGAATTTGTGTTATTAATTGAGTTTGGCTATTAGTAGCAATACACAGTTTCCTTCATAAATTAGGGATAATAAAGGTAGAATATTTTGCATGCAGTTAAACATGATGGAAATTACTGTGCTGTGACTTGAATAAAAATGAGGACTCAGACTTACACATACTGCACTGCGACATGTTTAGGAAAGAAAGAGGAAAAGGGAAAGTGGAATTTGGATGCATCTCTTTACAAAGATACCAAAGGACGAATCAAACTGCAAGAGGTTATCTGCAGACTGACGGACAAAAATACAAAAATAGTGCAAATTGCTAGAAATCAAAGAATGTTAATCATGATGGATTTCAGCTACTCCAACTCTCTTTGACTGGGCGCAAAGGGAAAGAAGACAAATGAGAATATATAATGAAGCAGAGCAGATAAAAGTGACAAAATTAAGGAAATATTTTGATAGTAAGAACCATAATGTCTTTATTCATTAAGATAATAACTTGGTACATAATTGTTGCAAAGACCAGAGTAAAGGTGTGTTTTCGAGGGACTAAGAATAAATTATATGAAAATAAAAAGAAAAACAATATTAACAAACAATATGTAGAAGAGCAGCATTAACAAGGCATGTGCAGTAATGCTAGGAAGAATGGATTACATTCAAAATTAAGAACAAATAGTAAGTCAATGGGACAATAAGAAAGAGTAAATACATTTGAAAAATTAAGGAAGGATGCAACAGGAGAAGGTAATTTCAGAAAGAATATTTAGAGATGAAAAAAGGAAAAAAAGGAAAGGAATAGCTTTTAAAAGAGAATCAATTTTTGAATGCTTTGAGATTCATTGATGACTGCTCTGACGGATAAAGCAAGAGACTTATGGAGCCACTTATGCAATTGTCATCTATGCTTGGGTCAGTGTCTTTCGAAGAGAAGGGGGAAAATACTAGCAGAAAAATATCTTCCACTGTCACAATGTGACATTTTCCATTTCCACACCAGATGGAGGTTTACAGCACTTCAGAACATTCTTTCCTTAAGCAGTGTTGTCTGAAAAAAATAATTACCAGTGTTATGTTCAAGTGAAAAATACTGCAACAGACCAAATTGCGAACATTTTTGTGATCTCTGTCAGCAAGATTGTTAATGTTAATGTCTATTAGTTCTCGGATTTTCTTTCTGTCGGCCTTTGTGTTTCTATCCCTAAAACTAATTTGATTGAAGCATTTGTAAGGGGCGAAGAAATGTTCTTTTTCTAAGGCTATAAGTGGAAGTTGATTGGGAAATAATTGAAGGAATGTCTATTAGTATAAAATTATTGATTTATGCTAGATGTGCCATTAGTGAATGTAGTAACTATAAACCTCCTTAGTCACACTCAAGTCAACTCAAGGACTTTACAGAAGTGGGGTTTAGGTATCTGGGTGGGCCATGTCTAATCTGTTGCCACTATCCTTAGGGATGCTTCTTCCCCTACCTTTACTTTTCTGAGTGATATTAAGATGAAATCATGAAAATAACAATTTGTGCAAAGGATAATGATGTACTTAAGTTCACCTTCATGATGTAAGATTACAAAATTGAAGATAGGAATTAGCGTCCAGATTTGCTCATAACTTCCGCCACCTCCAACGGGATCCCACCGCCAAGCACATCTTTCCCTCCCTTCCACTTCTGCTTCCCACAGGGATCACTCCCTACGTGACTCCCTTGTCCATTCGTTCTCCCCATCCCCTCCCACTGATCTCCCTCCCAGCACTTACCCTTGTAAGCAGAACAAGTGCTACACATGCCCTTACACTTCCTCCCTCACCACCATTCAGGGCCCCAGACAGTCCTTCCAGGTGAGGCGACACTTCACCTGTGAGTCGGCTGGTGTGATATACTGCATCCAGTACTCCCGGTGTGGCCTTCTATATATTGGCGAGACCCGATGCAGACTAGGAGACCGTTTCGCTGAACACCTACGCTCTGTCCACCAGAGAAAGCAGGATCTCCCAGTGGCCACACATTTTAATTCCACGTCCCATTCCCATTCTGATATATCTATCCACGGCCTCCTCTACTGTCAAGATGAAGCCACACTCAGGTTGGAGGAACAGCACCTTCTATTCCGTCTGGGTAGCTTCCAACCTGTTGGCATGAACACTGACTTCTCTAACTTCCGTTAATGCATCTCTTCCCCTTCTTACCCCATCCCTTATTTATTTATTTATTATTCCCCCCCCCTTTCTTTCTCTCTTTTTTCTCCTTTTTTCCCCCTCACTATATCTTCCCCTGATGCTCCCCTCCTCCTTTCTTTCTCCCTAGGCCTCCCGTGCCATAATCCTCTCCCTTCTCCAGCCTTGTATCTTCTTGCCAATCAACTTTCCAGTTCTTAGCTCCACCCCTCCCCCTCCTGTCTTCTCCTATCATTTTGGATCTCTCCCTCCCCCTCCCACTTTCAATCTTTTACTAACTCTTCTTTCAGTTAGACCTGACGAAGGGTCTTGGCCCAAAACATCGACTGTACCTCTTCCTATAGATGCTGCCTGGCCTACTGCATTCCACCAGCATTTTGTGTGTGTTCCTTGAATTTCCAGCATCTGCAGATTTCCTCATGTTTGCGTTGAAATATCTTTCAGGTCTTTAGTAATTTAGAACTTCTTCAAGATGGTGGCGGGCCGAGTCGCAGCAGCCATCCAGCTCCAATTAATGGCGTAATTGTCCGTCCTTTATGTCTTTCTTATGATCGCAATACACTACTGGATATTAAGCACACCAAATACTGCAAGATTACCTCACTAGCAAGTTGCTGGATAGCAGGGGAACTGCTCAGCATAGGCTTATTGTGCACCATGCCGTCGCCTGCTACAGCCACCCAAGGAGGAAGGCGATGGAAACGATGTGCAAAGATACAGAAGCATAGAAAGGCAGCTGGTATTCATGTGAGACCAAAAGGGAAACCCTGCAGGCCAGCTCTCCCATCGATTCTGCTTTCAAACATTCGATCACTAGAAATGAAGCTGACTTACCTGCATCTGTACTGAATCAGAATGAGATAAAGGGAACTGTGCGCCCATCTTGACAGAAACATGGCTCCAGGCCATCATCCCTGAAGTGGCCATCCAGCTAGAGGGTTTTATCTCTTTATGGGTGGATAAAAATTCCACCACCTCTGGTAAGACCCACCTTGGAGGGCTGTGTATCTATGTTAATAAGAACAGGTGTGTGACCACTTTGGTAGTGACGACCTACTGTTCACCTCTGGCAGAGTTTTCAGCAATGAAGTGCAGACCCTTCTATTTAAAGAGGGAGTTCACCGCCATTATGATCGTGACTGTATACTTCTCCTCTCCCCCCCACTACCCCGCTAATTTTGCAGAAGTGCTGTGCAAGCTCAAAAGCACCATCAATGACATCCAAGTCACATACCCTGACATTTTCTTTATTGTTGCTGGTGACTTCAACCATGCTAATATAAAAACAGCCCTGCCTAAATTCTATTAGCATTTGCCTTTCCAACCAGAAGTGAAAACACATTAGGCCTGGTTTATGCCAACATGTGGGGTTTATGACTGGCTATATAGAGGATGGCACCATTATTAAACACATCTATGTGAGGGCAAATCAGAAGCCATGGTTGACAGCAGCGGTCTGGGCACTGCTGAGATGCTGTGCTCAGTTTGTGGAATAAGGTGACTCTAAAGTAAACAAGAGCAGTGCTTTCCCATGCCATCAGAAAGGCAAAGCAGGATCCTTCACAGAGAATTTATAGCCATTTCTGTGACAGAAGGCACATATGCTAGGGCGTTTGGACCACAACAGACAGCAAGTCCACCCTGTGCATTAACAACAGTGATGCCTTTTTTTCTAACAGGCCAAATGCCTTTCACACATGCAAGGAATGTTGTGCCAGCGAGGAAGGCTTCCCTTCCCCGAAGAACAGGCACTCCGCCTGGCCGCATCTGAAGTGAGGAAGGCCTGAGCCAGGGTTAACCCACGTAAAGCTGCAGGGCCTGATAACATACAGTCAGATACTGAGGGACTGTACAGCCCAGTTCAAAGGGGTTCTAACAGACGTCTTCAACATCTCTCTGGAACAGTTCACTTTTCAGCAGGCTTCAAGGTAGACATGATCATCCCACTGCCCAAGAGGGCAGCAGAACCGGCCTTAACGACTACCATCGAATGGCACTGACCTCAACAGGAATGACGTGCTTTGAGCATCTGGTTAAGGACCACATTAAATCCCATCTTTCTGCTACTGTATGTTGGACCCTTTCCAGCTTGCTTATTGCTCAAATCGTCCATAGCCCCTGCCCTCCACTCCAACTTGTCCAAGCTAGTTATCAAATTCAGCTTGGCACTTAATATGATCATCCCTCAAAAGCTAGTGGATAAACTGTCCTCGTTGGGGTCTCAAAACCTCTCTCCGTAACTGAGCCTTGACAGAAAGGCCACGTCAGTCTATGATAGCAGCAACATTTCTAGCTCCATCACGCGGAGAACCAACACCCTCCAGGTCTGCGTGCTCAGCCCGCTACTGTTCACTCACAGCTGAAGCATGACTGTACTGTTAGATTCAGCTCAAGCCAACTCATAAGGTCGTAATGACACAACAGTGGT
Source organism: Mobula birostris (assembly GCF_030028105.1). Classification (NCBI taxonomy): domain Eukaryota; kingdom Metazoa; phylum Chordata; class Chondrichthyes; order Myliobatiformes; family Myliobatidae; genus Mobula; species Mobula birostris. The sequence continues at coordinate 206,057,194 of NC_092371.1, read as the reverse complement.
TGGCCTCCTCAACAACGATGCCATGACAGTATACAGAGTGGAGGTAGAGAGACTTGTAGAGTGCTGCCAGCACAACAACCTGAGTCACAACGTGGACAAGACTAAAGAGATGATAATGGACTTTAGGAAGGTACAGGCTGACCAGTCCTCACTGCATATTAATGGCTCCTCATCAGAGAGAATGAGGAGCACAGAATATCTGGGAGTGCACGTAATGGAAGATATCACCTGGTCCCTCAACACAGCCTCTTAGGTCAAGAAACTACAGCAGCATCTCTACTTCCTGAGGAGATTGAGGTGAGCAAGTCTGCCCCAACCCCCAATCTAACCAATTTTTACAGGAGCACCACTGGGAGTGCCCTGAGCAGCTGCATTACTGTCTTTTATGGGAATTGCAAGGCATCTGAATGCAAGACCCTACAAAGACTCATGAGGATTGCAGAAAGGAATATTGGGGTCTCTCTTTCACCTATCGGAGATATGTATCCGGAGCACTGCATACATAGAGCCCTTAGCATTGTCAAGGATTCCTCCCATCCATCCCACAGTCTCTTTGACCTCCTACCACCAGCCAAGAGGTACCATAGTATTAGGACAAGGACTGTTACACTGGGAGTCAGCTTCTTCACCTTTGCTGTGAGATTACTGAAAACCCTGCCATCACCCAGATCTCATTACTTGTGAATCACCTGTTTACTTTTTAACTTGTATCATAAATACACCCTCTGCTAAATGTCAATTTTCCAGAATATATTTTATTACTTGTTTTTTTATTTGTGGTAATATTCCAGAATCAGAATCAGGCTTATTATCACCGGTATGTGTCATGAATTTTGTTAACTTAGCAACAGCAGTTCAATGCAATACATAATATAGAAGGAAAAGTAAATAAATAAATCAATTACAGTATACGTATATTGAAAAGATTAAAAACCATGCAAAAACAGAAATTATATTAAAAAATTGAGGTAGTGTTCATGGGTTCAATGTCCATTTGGAAATCGGATGGCAGAGGGGAAGAAACTGTTCCTGAATCGCTGAGTGTGTGCCTTCAGGCTTCCGTACCTCCTACCTGATGGTAACAGTGAGGGCATGCCCTGGATGCTGGGGGATATTAATAATGGACGCTGGCTTTCTGAGACACTGCTCCTTGAAGATGTCCTGGGTGCTTTGTAGGCTGGTACCCAAGATGAAGCCGACTAAATTTACAGCCCTCTGCAGCTTCTTTCGGTCATGCGCAGTAGACCCCACCACCACCTCCATACCAGACGGTGATGCAGCCTGTCAGAATGCTCTCCACAGTACAACTATAAAAGTTTTTGAGTGTTTTTATTGACATACCAACTATCTTCCAACTCCTAATGAAGTATAGTTGCTGGCTTGCCTTCTTTATTGTTGCATCGATATGTTGGGATCAGGTTAGGTCCTCAGAGATCTTGACACACAGGAACTTGAAACTGCTCACTCTCTCCACTTCTGATCCCTCCACGAGGACCGGTATGTGGTCCTTCATCTTACCCTTCCTGATGTCCACAATCAACTCTTTTGTCTTACTGACATTGAGTGCAAGGTTGTTGCTGTGACACCACTCCACTAGTTGGTATATCTCACTCCTGTACACCCTCTCATCTCCATCTGAGATTCTACCAACAAAGGTTGCATCATCGTAAACACGAGGAATTCTGCAGATGCTGGAAATTCAAGCAACACACATCAAAGTTGCTGGTGAATGCAGCAGGCCAGGCAGCATCTCTAGGAAGAGGTACAGTCGACGTTTCGGGCCGAGACCCTTCGTCGGGACTAACTGAAGGAAGAGCTAGTAAGAGATTTGAAAGTGGGAGGGGGAGGGGGAAATCCAAAATGATAGGAGAAGACAGGAGGGGGAGGGATGGAGCCAAGAGCTGCACAGGTGATTGGCAAAAGGAATATGAGAGGATCATGGGACAGGAGGCCCAAGGAGAAAGAAAAGGGGGAGGAGGGAAGCCCAGAGGATGGGCAAGGGGTATAGTCAGAGGGACAGAGGGAGAAAAAGGAGAGAGAGAAATAAATAACGGATGGGGTACGAGGGGGAGGTGGGGCATTAGCGGAAGTTAGAGAAGTCAATGTTCATGCCATCAGGTTGGAGGCTACTCAGACAGAATATAAGGTGTTGTTCCTCCAACCTGAGTGTGGCTTTATTTTTACCGTAGAGGAGGCTGTGGATAGACATATCAGAATGGGAATGAGATGTGGAAGTAAAATGTGTGGCCACTGGAAGATCAATTCCACATCACATTCCCATTCTGATATGTCTGTTGAGCTATGCCTAGCCACACAGTCATGGGTATATAGAGGGAGTAGAGCAATGGGCTAAGCACACACTCCTGAGGTTTACTAGTGTTGATCATCAGCAAGGAGGATATATTATCACCAATCTGCACAGATTTTGGTCTTCCACATTACTTTACATGTTGTACTTTATGGACTGTCTTTTGCACTTTGGTCCTGAACAACATTGGTTCGTTTGGCAGTTACCATGTCTGCACTTGAATAACAATAAACTTGAACTTGAGAAAAGAGTGACAAAGGTGAGCTTGTCTCTAAGTGATGCAGCATCAGGAAAGTAAAGATCGAAAGGAGATATAAGAGATAGCATAAGTAACATTCTTAATTCAGTCTGTCAACTCAGAAAGCCAGCAGAAATTTAACACTTCAGGTTTGTTTTTCTTCAAAGAGTAATAAATAAGATGACCACATAGATGATTAAATCTACTACTATTGGGTACAATTAGTAAGTACTCCTGCACCAAAGAGGATATTCTAATACCTAAACACATGAGATTCTGCAAATACAAGAAATCCAGAATGACATACACAAAATGCTGGAGGAACTCAGTAGGTCAGGCAGCATCTATGAAGAGGAATGAAGAGCCAACATTTCAGGCTGAGACACTTGATCAGGACTAATAGCAGATTTTACTCCTTATATACACTGTGGTAAAAATGTTGGCGATAGGATTACTTGAGCTCTAGACCGCAGAAACAGTAAATTGGAAACATCCAATATATGAAGTAGAGAGAGTTCTGGAGGAAGAACTTAGTAGGGTAGTGATCCTTCTGAAAGGAGGGAAACTAGCAGCAAAAAGGAGGGATTTGTGGTGGGTACATTGGTTCAAAGTTCAAAATTCAAAGTACATTCACTATATAAGTATGTATTCAGTTTGCAACTCTGAGATTCTTCTCTAAGAAACTACTCTACAAGGATAAGATACTTCTGAAAAGCAAGTAAGCCATTGCTCTGTTAATATATAGAAGTGAAAATTCATTTGAACCTGGGAAAAGCAGGTTGGGAAAGAATAAGGCTTGAAGGGTTAAGAAAATAAGATTGGAATGAGTGAGATTAACAGACAAATAAGAAAAGCAAATAAATTGGAGAGCAGTTAGAAACGGAAACAGTAGAGGAGGGTGTGCTCAGGAATTCCTGGAATTTTTAGAAATTAGATGGTGAAAGGGAAGAAGCTGTTTTTGGTGTGGGTCTTCAATGTCCTATACCTACTCCTCAATGGTAATACATAGAAGAGTACAGATCCCAGATAGTGAGGGTCCTTAATGACAGATGACATCTTCTTGAGCCATCATCTCTTGAAGATGTATTTGAGGATGAATCTCCATTAAACCGAATTCAAAGCCCTTGTCTCTATTATCAGGTTCTTCCTTGGTCTCCATAATTTTCTCTAATGATGCTCCTGGACCTGTACCTTGTGTTCCTTGTCCCTGAATTCAGCTCATCCCTTACTTTCTGCAGCCCTCTGCTAAAGATTCACATGCCAGTTAGACAATAGACAATAGATGCAGGAGTAGGCCATTCAGCCCTTCGAGCCAGCACCGCCATTCACTGTGATCATGGCTGATCATCCACTATCAGTATCCAGTTCCTGCCTTATCCCCATTACCTTTGATTCCGCTATCTTTAAGAGCTCTATCCATCTCTTTTTTAAAAGCATCCAGAGACTTGGCCTCCACAGCCTTCTGGGACAGAGCATTCCATATATCCACCACTCTCTGGGTGAAGAAAGTTTTTCCTCAACTCCGTTCTAAATAGCCTACCACTAACTCTTAAACTGTGGCCTCTGGTTCTGGACTCACCCATCAGCAGGAACATGCTTCCTGCCTGCAGCATGTCCAATCCCTTAATAATCTTATATGTTTCAATAAGATCCTCTCTCAGCCTTCTAAATTCCAGAGTATACAAGCCCAGTCGCTCCAATCTTTCGATATATGATAGTCCCGCCATCCTGGGAATTAACCTTGTGAACCTACGCTGCACTCCCTCAATAACAAGAATGCTCTTACTCAAATTTGGAGACCAAAACTGCACACAATACTCCAGGTGTGGTCTCACCAGGGCCCTATACAGCTGCAGAAGGACCTCTTTGCTCTTATACTCAATTCCCCTTGTTATGAAGGCCAGCATGCCATTAGCTTTCTTCACTGCTTGCTGTACCTGCATGCTTGCTTTCAGTGACTTTCAGTGAACACCTAGATCTCGTTGTGATTCCCCTTTTCCTAACTTGACTCCATTTCGATAATAATCTGCCTTCCTGTTCTTACCACCAAAGTGGATAACCTCACATTTATCCACATTAAACTGCATCTGCCCACTCACACAGCCTGTCCAAGTCACCCTGCATTCTCATAACATCCTCCTCACATTTCACACTGCCACCCAGCTTTGTGTCATCGGCAAATTTGCTAATGTTACTTTTAATTCCCTCATCTAAATCATGAATATATATTGTAAACAGCTGTGGTCCCAGCACTGAACCCTGTGCTACCCCACTGGTTACCGCCTGCCATTCCGAAAGGGACCCGTTAATCGCTACTCTTTGTTTTCTATCAGCCAGCCAATTTTCAATCCATGTCAGTACTCTGCCCCCAATACCATGTGCCCTAATTTTACCCACTAATCTCCTATGTGGGACTTTATCAAGGGCTTTCTGAAAGTCCAGGTACACTACATCCACTGGCTCTCCCTTGTCCATTTTCATAGCTACATGCTCAAAAAATTCCAGAAGATTAGTCAAGCACGATTTTCCCTTCGTAAATCCATGCTGACTCGGACCAATCCTGTTACTACTATCCAGAAGTGTCGTAATTTCATCTTTTATAATTGACTCCAGCATCTTTCCCACCACCGACGTCAGGCTAACCGGTCTATAATTCCGTTTTCTCTCTTCCTCCCTTTTTGAAGAGAGGGACAACATTAGCCACCCTCCAATCCACAGGAACTGATCCTGAATCTACAGAACATTGGAAAATGATTACCAATGCGTCCACAATTTCTAAAGACACCTCCTTAAGTACCCTGGGATGCAGACCATCAGGTCCCAGGGCCTTCAGACCCAACATCCTGTCCAACACCATTTCCTGCCTAATATAAATTTCCTTCAATTCATCCATTACCCTAGGTCTTTTGGCCACTATTACATCTGGGAGATTGTTTGTGTCTTCCCTAGTGAAGTCAGATCCAAAGTACCTGTTCAACTCGTCTGCCATTTCCTTGTTTCCCATAATAAATTCACCCGCTTCTGACTTCAAGGGCCCAATTTTGGTCTTAACTATTTTTTTCCTTTTCACATACCTAAAGAAGCTTTTACTATCTTCCTTTATATTCTTGGCTAGTTTACCTTCGTCTCTGATTTTTTCTCCGCGTATTGCCTTTTTAGTTACCTTCTGTTGCTCCTTAAAAGCTTACCAATCCTCCGGCTTCCCACTCGTCTTTGCTATGTTATACTTCTTCTCTTTTATTTTTATACTGTCCATTACTTCCCTTGTCAGCCACGGCCTCCCCTTACTCCCCTTAGGATCTTTCTTCCTCTTTGGAACGAACTGATCCTGCACCTTCCGCATTATTTCCAGAAACACTTGCCATTGCTGTTTCACCGTCATCCCTGCTAGGGTATTGTTCCATTGAACTTTGGCCAGCTCCTCCCTCATAGCACCATAGTTCCCTTTGTTCAACTGTAATACTGACACTTCCGAGTTTCCCTTCTCCCTCTCAAATTGTAGATTAAAACTTATCATATTATGGTCACTACCTCCTAATCGCTCCTTTACCTCGAGGTCCTTGATCAAATCCGGTTCATTGCACAACACTAAATCTAGAATTGCATTCTCTCTGGTAGGCTCCAGTAAAAGCTGTTCTAAGAATCCATCTCCGAGGGACTCCACAAACTCCCTTTCTTGGGGTCCAGTACCAATCTGATTCCTCCAGTCTACCTGCATGTTGAAGTCCCCCATAACAACTGTAGCATTACCTTTGCGACATGCCAATTTTAACTCTTGCTTCAACTTACACCCTACATCCAGACTACTGTTTGGGGGCCTGCAGATAACTCCCATTAGGGTCTTTCTACCCTTAGAATTTCTCAGTTCTATCCATACTGACTCTTTGTCTCCTGATTCTATGTCCCCCCTCGCAAGGGACTGAATATCATTCCTCACCAACAGAGCCACCCCACCCCCTCTGCCCATCAGTCTGTCCTTTCGATAGGACGTATACCCTTGAATATTCATTTCCCAGGCCCTGTCCACTTGAAGCCATGTCTCTGTTATTCCCACAACATCACACTTACCAATTTCCAACTGTGCCTCAAGCTCATCCACTTTATTTCTTATACTCCGTGCATTCACATACAATACTTTTAATTCATTACTCCCCTCACCTCCCATATCAATTCCTATTTCACTTGGCCATACTGAACGATCCCTTCTTGAGCTTTCTGCTCTGTTGATTCTGCTGTCTTTCTTAACTTTTCTTATTCTCACTTTCCCTTTATCTCCATCCTTATGTTTCCAGTTCGTCCCCTCCCCCCCACTACTTAGTTTAAACACACCCGTGTTGCAGAGGCAAAGCTGCCTGCCAGAATGCTGGTGCCCCACTTATTAAGGTGCAACCCGTCCCTTTTGTACAATTCATTCTTACCCTGAAACATACTCCAGTGGTCCAGGAATGTAAATCCTTGCTTCCTGCACCAGTTCCTCAGCCACACATTCAGATCCATTATCTCCCTGTTCTTGACCACTCCAGCACGGGGAACTGGAAGCAAACCGGAGATAACCACCCTGGAAGTCCTGCTTTTCAGCCTTCTTCCGAGTTCTCTGAAATCGCGCTGTAGAATGTCTTTCCTCTTCTTCCCCACGTCATTTGTGCCGACATGCACCACCACTTCCGGATGTTCACCTTCACTCTTGAGGATTCCCTGCACCCGGGCCGTGAAGTCCTGGATCCTGGCACCAGGGAGGCAACAGACCATCCTTAAATCTCGCCTGTTGCCACAGAAGCCCCTTTCTGTACCTCTCACTATGGAGTCCCCTACTACCACAGTTCTGCCTGACGTCTGTCTCCTCGGCTTTGCCTCAGCGCCAATTGTTGACTCACAGACCCGTCCGCCTCTCAGACTGGCACTGTCTTCTGTCCCGACAGCTTCCAAGAGGGAGAACCTGTTTACGAGAGGCACATCTCCCAGGGTCTCCTGTACTTCAAGCATCCTTTCCTTGCTCATCGTCCTCCTCCTACTCTCTTTCTGCATCCTGGGTGTAATGACCTCACTGTAGGTCCTGTCCAGAAAACTCTCGTCCTCCAGGATTAACCTAACGTCATTCAGTTGCCTCTCCAGTGCTGCAATACGGTCCCTCAGAAGCTGAAACTGGACACACTTTCCACAGGTGTAGGACCCAGAGGCACCATCAGTGTCCCTGACCTCCCACATCATGCACGCAGCACACTGAATCAGCCTAGTGGTCATCTCTTCTCCACTTCTCACCCTCTCCAACTGTGGCGTAGTCTCTTCCCTCAGCCTCCTCGCCGAAGACTCCTGAGCCAAAGACTCGCACTTTTCTCACAAGGCACTTCCCTCGACAAGGCCACTCCCCTAGAGCGAGCCTTGCTTATATTAGTTGATAATCTGAGTGATTAGCTTCACCTGCCTCGCCTCCTCTGACCTCGAAGGTCTGGTTAGCTCGCTGCTTACAACCGGCTTTTTAAATCAGCCGCTCCTTCTCAGCCAATCTCAGTAATGACAGTTACTTTGTCATTGGCGTATGGAATTCTTCCCCATATGATTTGATAAGGAATGTCTCCTTATTTCCGTAAAAATATTGAAGAGAAATCTCTGACTGTACTCTGTCATATCTAAGTCCTTAAAACAGTACCTTAAGACATTTTTTTCCATCCAAGGGAAGTATACAAACACCAGCATTTGTTGTTACTCTTTCTTCCATTGTTAAATTGCTTTAGCTCACTTAGTCTCCTTGTAATCTCACAACCATTTGACAGCACAGGAACAGTAATTTTAATCCTGCACCTGTTAGTCAAGTGTGTCAGATCCTGATACAAATACACTAATTAAAGCAAACAGCAAAGAGTAAAAAGACTCTGCTTTTATTAGATGTAGTCCATCTTTCAAAAAAATACTTATCTATTCATCAAACAACAAAGCAAAAAGTAAAGAAATTACAATGCATGTGTTGTGAATAAATGATTCAATTGCAAATAGTTATAATAGGATAGAAGAACAGGATTGAGTCATTCAATCCTTCAAATCTGTTACAACTGGAATTAGGACCATCTGTATTAAAATGCTATCTAAAATCAAATAAAAAGTTTTCATTTTCATATTTGCTTCCACTAGACACTGAGGTAATTGGAGGAACATTGGCTAGATTTTAAATAATGAATATCTACATACAATTATTTATATCTGCGACTTTGTAGGAAGACAACTTCAAAGACAAAGCAATAAAAAATTAGAGAAAAACAGAAAAAAACTGGCAACGTTCAGCAGGTCTAATGGCATCTATGGCGGGAAACAGACTTCAGATATTAAGCATCTGCTTTTCGACACAAGCTGTTAGTTTATATACTGTACTTGAAAGATGGAAACTATCAAGAATGAGATACAAAAATAGTGCAGTCGAGAGACAAAATTTTTACAGATTTGAAAATTGAAGCTTTTATGACATTTCTAGATGGAAAGCAGTTCAAGACCTAATTGCATAAACGCTCGGAACAGGGCACTGACAACATTACTAAATTTGGCACTAAAGTCTATCTCAGATAGATTAGATCAGAAAAGACAAAAAGAAACTGAATATATTTTTTTCATCAACATCAGTATCCTCTCCACATTTTATCTCATAAAATATGCAGTCTGAACAAGTGCATTTCATCATAATAAAGAAAAGCTGCAAATTTAATTAATGATTTACTGTAACCGTATATAGAAAGCAGCTGCTTCAGTTCTGTGAAGAATGTATTCAATTGTGTATCAATCTGAGGATCAGTGTATGATATAGGTTCCTACTGCAAGTAAAGCAGTCGGCATAATTGCCCTTCATGAATTGAATGACAGCTGTTTGGCAGTATCCTTTCTACAAAGTCTGATGCTTTCTGCAAAAAATGAACACTCCCCTTTCCTTTTGGTTACAATGTGTAGTCTTTTACTTGTGAATTTGACATGCAAAGACAAGACAGTTCTGTCTAGCCATTAATATGGAAAATATAGAGAGGTAATCATAAATAATAATACTGCTAATCTGAATGTGATGCAAGAGGTAGCTATTAACAGATATCAAAATAAATGAGTATTAGCCTGGTGGCAAGTTTTACAGATCTTGGAGAAAGAGAAGAACTGAGCTGACTTTTGCTCCAATGTTGCTAGTGCAATTTTTAAATGGAGAATTAACCAATTACTACTGGTAGGTTTTATCCCCCTGAAAAGTCTTTTTGACTCTTTGATATTATCAAACTGGGAAAATTAAAATGTCTGAGAATAATGCAGATCCGTCATTACTAAAGTTAGCTGCTGAGCGTGGATGTCAAGAGACAGATTTTAAAGGTGAATAAGACAAAGACTTCCTCACCATCTGAACACACAAAGATATTGAGTATGTAGGCCAGGACGATTGCAAATTCCAGGTGCCACAGTCAATCCTAGTCTATCTGTTCTTGGCAAGGTTCTCAATGTGTTCAGCATTTGGCATCAATGCTTCTCGATTACAGAGGACTAAATCAATCAATGTTTTCACTGTTTACAACTATTCAAAGATACTGTTTGCAGGTGGGCTTTCAGGAAAGAAAACATTCATTTCCAAAGTACTGGGATGAATCATGCCCTCACATTTGACACTCACAACAGAATTGGACATGAATTTGGAGATGTCAAGGTTAAGTCTTTTTATTGAGAGAGTGGTGAGTGCGTGGAATGAGCTGCCGGCAATGGTGGTGGAGGCTGATACAATAGGGTCTTTAAAGAGACTCCTGGATAGGTACATGGAGCTTAGAAAAATAGAGGGCTATGGGTAACCCTAGGTAATTTCTAAAGTAAGTACATGTTTGGCACAGCATTGTGGGCCAAAGGGCTTGTATTGTGCAGTAGATTTTCTATATTTTCTATGAAAATACAAAGTCATTTTATATATCTTCAGATGCTGGAAATCAGAAGTGAAAGCAAAAACAAAAATGCTGGAAACAATCAGCAAATTAGGCCGCATCTGTGGAAAGTGAAACAGAGCCCTCAGCTTTGACATACAATTATAACTTTCTTTCTCTAACCACTGAACATTTCAACATTTTCTGTTTTAACTTAAAGAAATTGCAAGATCTTGACACCACACCATGGTGACATCTTGACATCAGCAAGGTACCAACATAACCATATAATTTTAGCCCCTAAATTGGTAAAGTAGTACATGTTTCAGTGTTAGTTTGAGCTGGGAGTCATTAATCTGCTGCTAATTGATTACAAAAAGTTCAATGATTCTATGTGTAGAATAGTAAATCTTGTCTATGAGACTGGGGTTCAGCAATGCCTGGTTGCGGGGAGTGCCAGTGAGCTACTGTGAGATAGCAGGCTACACTTCTACACAGTTCTCATTTGGGAATTCAGCAACAGATTAAACACTTGGGATAATTGGGCAATACTAAAGAAAGTCCAAGAAACCACAAGAGACCTTCCCTCCTTGATTAATGAACGGAAAAAAACCATGAAAGCCTCAGGTTAAGGATTTGGTCATTGAGAAAGAATTTTAGATAGGCTGTTGCTTTAATAGTACTTTCCTAAATCTTTCTGAGAATTTTCTAAAAAAAAACTTTAATGGGTTGTTAATTTAGAATTATTAAAAGCTATTTAAAAGTGGTTTAGATTTCATCAAGTTCTTGAGTTTAGTTTTTTTTATTAAACTTATTTAAGGTTGTAAAAGTTTATGCAGTTACTGAATGCTTCTGATAAACAAAAATGTTCAGACAATTTTAAAGATTTTAAGGTTTTGACAATATTGGCTAAGGTAAGATACATAACTTAGCCCACTGTCAAATGTTGTCTGACTTTGTGGGAGCTTTTTGGCTTCCTATATAATGACCTGCAGCAACAAATCAACCCACATCTTCAGGAGAGGGAATAACATTGATAGAAATGAAAGAAATATGTAGAAGCAGAACCATTTTTCAAGTTGCATAGAATGAGCATCATCTCCTCATAATGGAGTTAAAAGTGTAGTTCTATTCCTCAACTATGAAGTTGTATTACATGTCCAACATTTGTGTTGCATTTGAGTTTGACCCCATGTGCGTCTGTGTGGCATTTAATCTCAGTAGTGACCTATCATAAAACTTATCGATATTGTCTCTCCAGGTGGAAAAAAAAATAAGTGCTTAGATGTTAGGAAGTCTGGAACGGAATTACTTATCCCAAGACTACCTTTCTCTGACTACTCTACAGACAGCTGCATTTCTGTAACTGGTCCAGTTTCAGATTTTGATAAATTTTGACACCAAAGAGCTGACTATAGGTTAATCATATCAAATACTGCAACTTGGATCTTGTTTTGAAACCTTTGTTGTGACAAAATCATTTACACCCCAATTTCTGGGCATATTTGCTTGATGATATTGCTGAACGTAACTGATTAAGGCATTAATGTAACTGATTAGGGTTAACATTTCTGTAGATAACAAGTACTGACTTATTGGGCTTTGCTTTCTGCCACATTACATTATTCTTCTTGGAAATTAGTCCAATTTTCTTACAATGTTTTGTTGAAAGCATTACTATAATACTGCAACCAGAGAATAGCAGAGTTTAGCAGCCCAGGATAAATTAAAAAAAATTAGGAAAAAAATGCTAATGGAGAAATAGAAGCCAAAAATGCCTTTTTTATGATCATTGTAGATCAGCCAATTTCTTTGTTTTGATTAAATACATTTCTTTAAGTTATGTCCCAAATTAAACAATGAAACTGTCAGCTAATTTAGAAACTATGATATTTTACACTGTTATGAAAATACTCGATCAGTTAAATTTGCAAATATTATTGGATATGACCAAACATGATACTGACCATAGACTTAATATGTCCTAATTAAATTTTACTACTATCCATTTCAAAATGTTGCATTTATATTTTTCATCAGATTGTAATAGTTTACGAATACTTGAGCCATAACTGTTTACAAAAAGATATCATTTCTACTTCACGAATTTTGTGGCTCATTCTAATAATACAGCCTCATGAATTCACTGCATTGTATTTTTGTCTACATCATATTTTTATTATCCAGCTTTCCATTTAGTAAATAATCATACTGCATGCTCTAACAACCTCTATCAATAAACTTTTCTCTCACTTTTTGGCAATAATTTTGAACTTGTCTTCTTAATATCAAAATGCTCAATAATCTAGAAGTTTCCAATGGTTTCTTATTTATTCCAGATTCAGCTTCACTTATTTATCATATGTACATCGAAACATACAGTGAAATACATCTTTAGCATTTACAACCATCACAACCTCTGGGTGTGCTGGGGACCGCCGCAAGTGCTACCACACATTCTGGCGTCAACGCAGCATGCCCACAATGTTCAGCAGAACAACACAAGCAACAGCACAGAACAAAAAAGCGAAACAAGCTCCTTCCACCATCCCACCCCCAGCCAACCTATTCACCCGCTCACACACACAGACAGTCCTCCAGACAAACCTCCAAGACAAACTGCCTCGGGACCTCCAGCCTCCAATGGACTCATAGACTTGCAGGCGATGGATCTCAGACTTCCCTAGTGAACTTGCAGACTCGCAGGTCAGAGCTTCACCGTCGGGCTGAGACTTCTAGACTTTTAGCATCAACCTTTGTGCTTCAGTCTTTGGTATTGGCCCAAGGACTTGCTGATGATGGGAACCCGAAATCCAGGCCTTGAACTACATACTTGCTGACTCGCCAACTCACCAACCTAACAGGTCATCACCTCTCATGTGCCCTGCTTGCATGGAGCTCCAATTTGGAACCGACTGACCTGAAGGGACTTGCCGAACTGGGATGCCACCAGCCCTCATCCTCGTCCAACCAACATCCATCCATGTATATTGTCCAGAGTAGATTGTGCCCATCTCTCAAATCTGTCTTCAAAATGTCGATTGCTAGAGTCATAAAAAAGTACAGCACAGAAATGGCCCTTATGGCCCATCTAGTTCATGTCAAACCATTTAAACTGCCTAATCCTATCGACCTGCACCCAAACCATAACCTGCTATACCCCTACTATTTTTGTACCTATCCAAACTTCTCTTAAGCATTGAAATTAAGCTTGCATGCACCACTTGTGCTGGCAGCTTATTCCACACTCCCCCTCTAAGAGAAGAAGTTTCCCCTCCTGTTCCACTTAAACATTTCATCTTTCACCCTTAACCCATGGCCTCTAGTTGTAGTCCCACACAACCTCAGTGGAAAAAGCCTGCTTACATTTACCCTACCTATATCCCCCATAGTTTTGTATACCTCTGTCAAATCTCCCCTCAATTTTCAGCATTCCAAGGAATAAAGTCCTAACCTATTCAATCTTTCTTTACAAATTAGGTGATCCAGATCCGGCAACATCCTTGTAAATATTGTCTGTACTCTAGGTAGGTGACCTGCTTTTAGACGCATCCTGATTCATCTTTGTGGGCCATTTCTATGGCTTTAGTTTGTTTCTTAGAACAGAATACACAAACCTGCTTCCAATCTTTAACTGTATCCTGCTTAGAGTTTTATTATTTCTTTAGTCGCTGTTCTCACTTTCACTCATAAAACTCAAAATTCACTGACATTTTGTGACTATATCAGCACATTTATATGTTTGGAGAATTACTTGTTGTACCTTAGGTCTTTTTTTAAATATCTGTGTCTTTCAGTCTGTTTCATTTCAGTACATGTCTTGGTTACTTCTCTCACGATAAATTACGTTTATAGTTCATGTCCACATTAAATGGTATCAGCCAGTTATCTACCAAATCCACTCACCTATCTTAATTTTCATGATCTTTTATATTCGTCTTCAACAGGCCTTCTTCAGTGCAATGTTTAGGGAAAACACTTAAGAGGCTGAATTGAATAATGAAGTGGATTGTAATAAAATGAGGGTCCAGATTACATGACATTCAATCCAGTCTGTGGAAGTAGTTTATCAATCATTTGTTTGTTTCCTATATCCTAGGAAGAAGATTAAATGAATATTGGAAATACATTACGATGGTACATCTGTATATATCTCAAGATATACAATACCTTCCTAATGAAATCCTTCATACAGAATATTGAATTGTCATTTTTCAAAATTACTCTTCTGGCAATATCCAAGGCAATCCCACGGAAAACAACTAAATAATTAAATATTGCTCTGTCATTGCATCCTGGCAATTATTTCTAAAGCTAACACTAGCTCTGCCAGATAACTATTTACCCATAATTTTTATTCCCATCTACCTCACACACTAAACAAAATTATTAATGCTCTCAATATATTCCTGAGCATTTAGGCTATCTGGAAACCCTTAAATGAATTAAGCTGTATATTACAGTACTAAGGTTATAGCCTTGTTAAATTCAGGAACCAACTCCCTAACTATATTGCAATGTTAAACATGACTTGATAGCTCTCAGATGTAATCAGTTTTACCATTATGGCTGGATTTTGGGTACTGCATTAATCAGAGATCTTCTTATTGAACAAACATTGTAACATTAGGGTACATATATTCATTGCGATCTACATTAGATAACTAGAAATGAAAGTAGGGATTGCAATGTACAATTAACTTTAAAATGGAACACAGGCAGCATTTCAGCCTTATGCTACTTAACCATTTCAATGTTTGCAGTGTTCTGTAAGCACCATTAATTAATTAGGACAGCATTAATATCATGATTGGTTGGAGCTGTTCTGTTCTGCTTAAAACTTCAATGCACGTTCAGCATATGCAACTTGTACTAACCATAGAAAACACAAACATTTGTAGAATTTAAGTTACAGTGAAAATAAATCAACTTGAAACAACTAATACTGAAATAAAATTTAATTAGTGCTTATTGAATTTATGCTAGAGAGAGGATAGTTGTTGGACTACTGAGCTCTAATTGCCAATGTTGATATCAGTTGTCTTCTGCAAAAGACAGGTGATACTGATTATTATTTCCTATTCAAGATATTTCCAATTGGGGTTTATCTGAGGAACACCAGAAATGGTTTTGGAACTAATATCACTCATTGCTATGTTTTCCTTACTGCTTTCCATATAGCGTCTTGGTTTCTTTGCCTAGGAAAAGACACCCAAGGTTTACTAAAGAACAGCCCCTTGGCAGATTAAGGTTTAGGAAGAACACCATAGCAAACTTTGCCCATTTTCTGGACAAGTAACAGCAGGCAATGTGTTCCAAATGGATAATAGCTGCAATTGCCATCAATGTCACCATTGCACCGACTTATTATCTTTCTTCCCTCCACGTTTCTGCTATGTCACTTGTTTTTTTTTGTCACAAGTGCAAACAAATAATTGGAGCGTGAGGTTTTCTGAACAATTCTATTGAAGGCATGTCCAAATGGATTATGGGTCTATTAAAGTATTCTGGCTTTCAATTCTTACTTCCCCAGTTAATGCTACATTTTCATTTTCTGTAAATCACTACATCCAATTTCTATGAATTAAATTGAAGTCTGGTAAATGAATTATAGAAAAGGTTAACCCACAGAAGGCCATTTTATAGATGTCAGAATCGAACATTTTGCCACCGAGACAAAAAAGTATCTGCCACTGAGGTTACCATCATAAGTACCTTGAACTTGCCTTAAATAAACAAATAGTCCAACATAATACAATCCCTGTCTTCTTTCCTTGCATCCTTCCTCTTCAAGCTTAGTTTCTTCTTTTTCATAAGTACTAAAGGAATAAAGAAACACTAAGAGCTTAGAATATCAGAGTTTAGAACATCATAAAGGATAGTACACAGTTAAGTGCATTGTAAATGGGTTGCTATTGTAATCTAAGAAAGTGACAATTACCATGGATTGTAAAGAAAACAATGCTTAAGTAGATAATAGAAGCTTGTCAAAGACAATAAGGAAATAAAAGATATTGGTGCTGTTTGGACACTGGTGCACCACATATTGATACAAGATGCTGTACACCAACTAATCATGTGGGATAGGACATGTGATTAGAATAGACCATGTTAGATATCTGAAATAGATATTACTCTGAGTCTTGTAAAGAGAAGAGATATATAGCAGACAAGGGAAAGAGTTCAAAAATGGGCACAAAGCCCCCTTGAAAGAATTGCATTATTATACTGACTGACTGAGGACTTTTTGGTTAATGATGACTCAACATTGACAAGGAACATTCTGAATTTTCTTGGGAACACTAAAACCTTGCAAAGGAAGGGCACAGAAACGCTGTGTAAACAGCAGCAGGAATGCACCACATCACAAAGTATCTATCCACCAGCCTATCAGACAACACACATCAAAGTTGCTGGTGAAAGCAGCAGGCCAGGCAGCATCTGTAGGAAGAGGTGCAGTCGACGTTTCAGGCCGAGACTCGCTTCCTTCAGTTAGTCCTGACGAAGGGTCTCGGCCTGAAACGTCGACTGCACCTCTTCCTACAGATGCTGCCTGGCCTGCTGCGTTCACCAGCAACTTTGATGTGTGTTGCTTGAATTTCCAGCATCTGCAGAATTCCTGTTGTTAGCCTATCAGACACTTCGTCTCCATCTTTGGAAAGTCTCTTGATCTCCCATTTGCCTCATTAATCACCCAAGTATTCACAAAATGACAATGGGAGCACGCCATCCCCATCCTTCAATTTTTAGAAGTTACACCTTTACTATCAGTTGTAAGAAAACCATAACCAGAATGTACAATCACAGTTTAATCATGATGAATTGGTTTGAATTTCCTGGCATACTCCTCCAGTTGTTCTGTGAACTGGAAAACATTAATGGTGGAAAGCACACATTCTTATACAAATGCTGTCATTCCTACACACATTGCTGTCATATACAAAATAATATAAAAATATCTTACCATCTACTTACTGTTAATTTACTGCTCAGTTCTGGTCACCTCACTACAGGAAGGACGTGGAAACCATAGAAAGGGTGCAGAGGAGATTTACAAGGATGTTGCCTGGATTGGGGACCATGCCTTATGAGAATAGGTTGAATGAACTCGGCCTTTTCTCCTTGGAGCGACGGAGGATGAGAGGTGACCTGAGAGAGGTGTGTAAGATGATGAGAGGCATTAATCGTGTGGATAGTCAAAGGCTTTTTTCCCAGGACTGAAATGGCTAGCACAAGAGGGCACAGGTTTAAGGTGCTTGGAAGTAGGTACAGAAGAGATGTCAGGGGTAAGTTTTTCACGTAGAGCGTGGTGAGTATGTGGAATGGGCTGCCTTTGACAGTGGTGGAGCCGGATATGATAGGGTCTTTTCAGAAACTCCTGGATAGGTACATGGAGCTTAGAAAAATAGACGACTATCGGTAAGCCAAGGTAATTTCTAAGGTAGGGACATGTTCAGCACAGCTTTGTGGGCCAAAAGGCCTGTATTGTGCTGTAGGTTTTCTATGTTTCTAAGTTTAAACACTCTAAAATTTATTACTTTAATTACATTATTGCACTTTAAAATTTAAAATCAGTGAACTTGGTTTAAGTTAATTATGCCATTGTCAGTTGAGTGGGTATTTATCTAAAAATTAATTAAACTTTTACCAAGAGCTCAAACTGGACCTGCCTCAAACACTTCCTCTAGCAGCTCATTCCATATAACCTTTATGCAAAAAAGTTTTCCGTCAGATTCCTATTAAACATTTCTCTTCTCAGCATAATTTTTGATTCCTCGACCGTGGGAAAAAAAACTGTGTACTTGTTTTTCTGTGTAAGTTCCCATGATTTTATCTGCCTCTATAAGATCATCCCTCATTTTCCTGTGTTCTAGGGAATAAAGTTCCAAACTGCCCATCCTCTCTCTGTAAACCAGACCCTTGAACATCCTCAAAAATCTCTGAACTTTTTCCACCCAAACGACATTTTCCTATAGCAAGGTAATTGAAAATAAACATAATACTCCAGGAGTGACCTTACCAACATCTTGTACAACTGTACCATAGCACCCCATCTGCTGTACCCAGTGCCTGACTGGTTAAGTTCAGCAGGGTAAAAGCTTACTTCACCTTCCTGTCTAACTGATAGAATCATCTGTTGATGAGCAGGTATCATCAGATTCTCCAAAAGACCTCCCTAAACATGACCCTACAGACTGAGGTCTTGAATGAAGGAACTGTCACATCCTCACTCAACAAATGCCCCAACCATTTACAATATGAAGAGGGCAAAGGCAAGCCTTTTTCAAAATAGAAGAATATCACAATCATAATATATGCCAAAATGGAAGCCTCACATGATGTTGGATAAGAGTTGGCAAGATATTGTAAACATATTGACCGATCATGAAAAATGAGATATATTTCCAAGCAAGTAGACAAAATGCAGAACCATCCATTTTTTTTTTCTTAGCATTTCCATTCCCTTGAATTACTGCAGGCCTTTCTGAGACCAGAATTTGTCTTCACTTGTGTCTGATTTGCCTTTTCCATCATACCAAATAATCTTTAACAAATCAATTTTTCCACAATTCAGATGCAGTTTTGAGAGTTATTGGTCTATTTAAATATAGGGGAAGAGGAAATGTAGATAGACTAATCATTTTCAACATATTTTTGAGCACAAGAACAAGTATAAACAACAACGAAATGAGACTTAGTAATCACACTGCTATTTTTTTGATTGCAATGTATTATTATATAGTTACTGCCTGGTGAGACTCCAGCTACCCAACCCAATATATTTTAATAAGGGTCATTGAGCATATCTCACTAGGTTCCTCATTTCTGTTATTACAAGTATTTTCAGGGTGAAAGAAATCTCTGGCAGTACCAGTACGCAGTTAGTTGCTATGAGAATGAGATGCTGCTGTTTAATGATCTTCCCGAGAACCACTTCATATATATTTATGAAATTAAATGTAGTATATTCAATATTGCTGTGATATTTCAGTAATATAGTAGATATATTATTTGATTAAGCATTCTTTGTTCGCTTATGTAATTTATTATGGGTTACACAGTATATAAAAGGTGTGTGAACAGCATACGTCATTATGCCACCATGTCATATGTGAGCACCTCACTAAAGAAAGGGAAAGAAAAACTAAATAGACAAATATTCCGGGCTCCTGTATTTTTCTTTCAATTAGTTTCTGGAGTTTAAAAACTTAACACTAAAGTCATCGAGAATTTAACAAGAACAGAGACAAATTATTTGAAGGTAAAATTCTGATTCATTAAGAGAATTCTGGTGGTTGCATGAAGGAGGAATATTAATCCCAATTCCCATATCTGAACAAATGATGTAAATGTACAGGTATATCTTTGATTATGTCGGAAAATATAAGCAACAATATTTCTCTCACATATCATGGTATACATTACTTTTAAAAACTGGTTCCTAGCTATCTCCAAAATCCCACTACATAAGCTTACAAATAGTGTTTTTAAATGCTATCTGGCAATAACTCTATATATTACTTCTTTGATAATTCCATCAATTGTACATTTGACAGGAGAAAAAGTAAATAATATCATTGTGTAGTTGGAGCAAATGCTACTTTGAACTATGAAGGAATATATATTATTGTTCCTGAACTGAACTGGCACATTTACAAAGCAAACAGTCGGCTTATATAAATATATTCAATTTCATGCCTTGCAAAAACAGCCAAACAAAGCCAAATGATATCAATTACATCTAATTCAGTGAAAATTAACTTGTCACATTGAAAAAAATGGTGTCCTGCCCAGAATTATTTTTTTTGTTGAATGTTTGGTTTGGTCTCCGCACTTCAATTCTTCACTGTACACACTGATACTACACAATGTTCCCGCAGATTGTACTATCTCAGAGCTATCCAACAGTTTCCATTTTGCTGACAATGAGTTTTCTATTTTAATGATGCATGACATCTTTCAAAAACAAAAGCAGAGATCTTCTTGTCACAAAGAGTTGGCTCTCTGGCCTGCAGCTTGAGCTGAAGGAGATGGATAAACTAAATGGTTAAATACTTCAAATCATATCACTGCTTTCCAGTAATCCAAACTCACAGTTTGTAGCTCTATATTCATTAATCTAAATCGTATCTGATTGATTACTCAGGGTTTCAGAAAGCACTCATAACTTCTCTGAATGCATGGTCTGACTCCTGACTTCTTTCCACTACCTTTGCTTTTCCCAGAGCTGAAAATGTACACTAGCATGTCCTTTTCTGAAGGAGGATTATTTTCGCCTGTTCACTCCGACTAGAGGAAGAAACACACCTGGCCTTGAGACATTAAAAAATCTCTGTTCATTTACTGACCCTGTGGTTAATCTAACTGATCTACTGCTTCCATTAATCTCAGAAAATTATTTAAAAATACTCCTGATCATTACAGTTTATAGGGATTTTGTCACAATGCATCTGTGAAACACTTACAGTCACAGATACAGTACTAACAGGCCACTTGGTCCAGCTGATTCATGGGCCATTTCAGCACTACACCTTTATTACACAACACTATCAACATAATCTTTTATTCCTTTCTCTCACACAGGCTTCTGCATTAACTGTATTTGTATTTTTCACCTCTGTGGTGGGGACTCAATATTCTAAATGGTGTTTGAATGAGTAGGCCTCTGCTGAATTCTCCATTTGTGATATTTATGATCCTAGTTCGAATCTTGCATCAAAATGGAAACATCATCAAACTTCATAAAATAATTTTAGAAACTTAAATGCCTCTATCAGGTCACACTTAAGTCTTTTCCTAGAAAATACTCATGTCTTACCATTCAAACTGCAATGTGTTGAAAGGCTGGAATTCAGCTTGGCATCTGGGGTAGGAGCCAGCTGTGTGTAAACGACGGAAATTGACTGTTTACAATGAAGTGCTCTAATTTCTAGTTACAATGGGACTCACGGGTACAACACGTTCAAGTCAACTAGTTTAAATATTCTGCTGTTCCTTTGCTGGTTCATCAGAACTGCACCACTGGAGATCTACAGTATGTTTGAAAGGATTTTGAAGTGAAATATGTCAAAGATGCTGTGCTAATAGATTCTTCAAGTTTTGACTAAATTTTTTTTTCTTGGAGGAGGCCTGCTTGCCATGTCCAATGATAGTGTGTGAGGGCCGGACAGGGAAGAAAGAAGGTCACTTAATTATTTAAAGATACAGTGTGGAGTAGGCCTTTCTGGCCCTTCGAGCCATGTTGCCCCAGCAACCCCACAAATCCGATTAAACAGTCTTAGGACTGTGGGGGGAGTCCAGAGCACCCGGGGAAAACCCACGCATTGTACAAACGTTGCGTGAGGAGGATATACAGAGACTCCTTACAGAATGGCGCCGGAATTAAATTCCGAACTCCCAAAAGCCCCGAGCTGTAATAGCATCGTGCAAACCACTACTCTACCATGGAACCTATTCATTGAAGTTGTAATGGTGCTCTGTGAGTAACAACAGAAAGTTACAAACTGTTACACCCCAGCCTGCAACATCTCTATTTAATGTTAGTGACATCTCCATTTTGGCCTTGCGAACAAACCTGGAAGTTTCATAATTACAAGAAATGATAGATATTTTGCTTGGCAGTTCCACCAGAAGGTTCAATTTGTTTTCTTAAGAGTTTGGCATCAGCAGGATGAGGAATTGTTTAATAGATGAGCTCTGGGGGTAGAAATGATCTGCATGAAAGGAACTATTTTAGCAACTACACCTAAATAAAAATGACATTATTCAGATAAAGGAACTGTATATATTAGTTTACAAATTGATACAATTGTATATATTATTTTAACATTATAAATCACCTATTTTTTACATGTGAAAAATGTTATTTGTTATTCTTTTAGACTGATAATTTGTTGAAAATATGTTTGAGAATTTTAACTTCATTTCCAGGAAGTTTCATTACAAGCTTACATTTTATTTCAAATGTTGATCAGATTTATTCAGAAATAGTGTAAATACTTCATATCTTGTTTGCTTTTAGAAATATCTAATCTTTTGCCTATTTCTCTAAATATTTCTGACAAACAGACCAACAGACCAAAAGTTGTTCTCCTGATGTCTAACTTTAGTTGTAAAGTACATGAGGAGAACATAACATTTCAATTCAGGACTCTGAACATTTAATCAGTACTGTTTGAGGCATAATGAAGCAACCCTAAATCAGCCATCGAGACCCTTGATTTGGAAATCAGAGGCAATTTCAGATGTTTTCTTTTTCATCTGCTGTTTTCAGCAGGATCCGTGTTGTGCATTTGTCACTCAAAATGTCTACACAGCTGTCTTTAAGAGACTATTAGCAGTCGCTGAAAAACAGTTAAGATTTGTGCTCAACTTGCTTTAAAATGGAGCTGGGTGGAGAAGGAATACTCCCATACTTCACAGTAAAGTTTCAGTAGTTATACTCACCTGTGCTTATGTAATGAACCTTGTCTTTAATCTACTCTCTTAACCCAAACTTAGCTGTAGGCTACTGTAGTTAAAGGCTTTATTGAACTAACTGCATTAGGGCACTTAAAAGCCATCACACCCTTTTAAAACCAACAACGCGCCTCCGCCTTTTGAAGATGCCCTCGATGCTGGGGAGATGTGTGCTCATGATGGAGCTTGGTGAGTCGAGAATCCTCTGCAGCTTCTTTCTACCTTGTGCACTGGAGCCCTCATACCAGGCAATGATACAACCAGTCAGAATGCTTTCCATGGTACAGCTGTAGAAAATTGCAAGAGCCTTCTCAAATTTCCTCAAACTCTTAATTAAATATTGCCATTGGTGTGCCTTCTTCATGATTGCACCAATATGTTGGGCCTGCAATAAGTCCTCTGAAATGTTAACATCCAGGAACTTAAATCTGCTAACCCTTTCAATTAGTAACCCTTCAAAGAGGACTGGTATGTGATCTCCCTTTCTGAAATCCACAGTTAATTCTTTGGTTTTGCTGGCTTTGAGTGGAAGGTGGTTGTTGTGACACTCCATGGCCATCTGATCTATCTCACTCCTATAAGCTTCCTTGTTGTCATCTGAGGTTCTGGCAACAGTGGTGTCATTGACAAATTTATAATTGGTATTTGAGCTGGGCCAGGCAACACATTTATGAGTGTAGCAAGGGTAGAGCAGTGGGCTAAGCATGCTTCTTTTAGGTGAACCTGTTTCAATTGTCAGCAAGGAGGAGATGTTATTACTGAAACACTGATTGTGGACTCTCGATGAGGAAGTCAAGGATCCAGTTGCAAAGGGAAGTACAGAGGCCCAGGATTTGAAGTTTTTAGATTGGCAGTGAGGGGATGATGGTGCTTAATGCTGAGCAATAATCAATAAACAGCAACCTGAAGTGGGTATTGCTGTTATTCAGGTGATCCAAGACCAAGTGGAGAGCTAATGAGATTGCATATGCTTACAGCTGTTGTAGCAGAAGGTGAATTGCTGTTGGTCCAGGTTGTTCCTTAGGCAGTAGTTACTGTAGCCATGACCAACCTCTCAAAGCACTTCATCACAGTAGATGTGAGTGCTACTGGGTGGTAGTTGTTGAGGCAATTCACCCTGCTCTTCTTGGGCACCAGTACGATTGATGCCATTTTGAAGTAGATGGGAACCTTTGACTGCAGCAGAGAGAGGTTGAAGATGTTTTTGGACACCTCAGTCAATTAGTTATCACAGGTTTCAGTACCCTACCAGGTTTACCATTGCGGACTGATGCCTTGTGAGGGGGTCACCCTCCTGAAGGATGTTAAAACATCAGCCTCAGAAACAGGGATCACAGAGTCACTAGATGCTGAGGGGATTCACACAGGTGTAGTTTTATTCTCCCTTTCAACGTGCACAGAAAAGGCATGAAGTTCATCATAGGTACATAACCCAGAATTTTCCCTCTATTAGAACTTAATGATAGGAAGACAATTACTGGCACATTATTTATTCTTTACTTATAGATGGCTGGAAAAATTCAAATGAGAGAAACTACTCAATATGTTTAATAAAGCTCAAAAAGAAAGAGTGACTTTCAAAAGAATAAAAATGAAATACATTTTAACATTGTTTTAAAAGTTCCTATTCTGTTTTTGTGTGTGGTAGAACTTTTCCCTTTGGCATGAACAATTCACTACGGAGTTGGATAGAGAGGTGAACTCCTTTACACACTCGTGATTCATCTACTTAAATGTAGAGAGAGCTTCTTGTACTTCCTCTATCCTTATGTTTAAAGACCTAACCAAGTCTTCACATCTGCCTTCAGAAGCCCAACAAATATAGCATGGAACAAATAAGACATCAAGTTGTGTGGTAAGATCAGTGACTCTGACTCACTGCAGCAGGTATCAAAGAACAAGCAATTGTCCAATAAATTGTCCATTCCATACAAATCCAGTCAGTGGCATGGCATCACAGAAAACTTTCGGTCTATGAACAAGGAAAGAAATATTTGGCAAATTAAGCTCATCTATTTCTCAGGCCATCTGTAATCTCTCCTTACATGGTCTCTTCTTGCCTTGTTAATCTCCGGAGAAAAGTTTCTGCCCTAAATACTCCATAACTAATCAAGAGGAATGCTAGAATATCTATTTATCTTCATTTCTAAACTATTTAGCATTGCTGGTTATTTTCCATCTACAAAATCTCCCTGTAGTTAACTTGCACTCCATATAAAAGACAAGCAGCCAGATACAATCAGTGTTGGACAGAGGGTTGGCAAATGTCATGTTGTATTCAGCATTGGAAAGATCAGCTTTTTGGCAGGCAATGGCAAAAGCCCAGGACTTGCTTTTAAACTTGAATTACAGTGAGCTTGAGAAGACCAGTTTTCCAAAGTACTCCCCCAAAACAAAGGGTCATCTGGAAGCACACCTCAGGAGATTATAATCATAATTTTTTTAATGTATGCTGCTGAGAGTCAACCTCTATGTTAGAGTTGTGAATTTAGAAAATAGCCCATCAGATATTATTCTTGTAAGTCTAAGACTTAACAAGACTTAAAATATTACCTGGAAATTCATCCCATGTAAAATAATGGCTCTGAATTCCACTCAATGGAAACAAATTTCAGAAGCAGCCACTTGACTGGCCACAGATAACTTATTAAGCCATACCTATCACCACACTATTTAATTTAAGGCTCAATGATTTTATTTTATCTTGACCCATATGAGAGTGATGATTGCACCTTGGCTGACAGGCAAAATATTTGTGCATATTGAATTAACTAAGCAGCTGACTACGAAGCTTTAAAGTTCCTAGCTATTTCTGAATAAAAAAAGGTAACTTTATATTCCTCTTGCCTGAAAAATAAGTTGTTTGCAGCATTATTCTTGATTTTTAGAGGGTAGTATCATTACACAATACCTTACCATTTCAGACCCAATTATGTTTAACCTTCTATTTGTTTAGGAGCAAAGAACCACAAATGCCAAAAATGAAACAATGAAGGGCATTTGATGTGAAATTTTGACTCAGTTTAACTTTCCATCAATACTTCTTGACCTATTGAGTGTTTCTCGTATACTTCTCTGTTCCACATATTTACTTCATTAGCCAATGGCACATGTTACACTAATTCAGTCCATCCATCAGAATTTCTTGTTCAATCTCCTATTCATCCTTACCAGTTATTCTGCTTTTAAAAGTCAGGTACACACCAACCCGAACTTCCGATACTTTCTATAGGGATTAATTTTATCGCCCACTATAACTTTAAGGAGAAAGCAACAAAGTTTAGAAAAGTATGTAAGTAGTCATTTACCTCCATTTTTGGGATTCTTACTGATCAAAAATCATGGAAGTTCTACTCAAAAGTTGTCGAAAGTTATTTAAAGGTCATATTTCCCAATCAGTTGGATAGATAAACAGAAACTAATTTCAACTTAAAACCACAGCACAAAATGCTGTATCTTCATAAAAGAACATGCACCTCTTCTCAAATTGTTTCCTCACTATACTGAATGATGTGTAACCTCTGAAGACTAAGCTTACACATGACTGCACGGCCAAAAACCTAAGCATTCACATTATCAAGTTCACTGATGATATGGCAGTGGTGGGGCTCATCACCAACAATGATTAGATGGCCTACAGAGATGAAGTGAAAGAACTCCAGGCCTGGTGCCAGGCAAATAACCTCTTGCTCAATGTCAACAACACAAATGAGAAGGTTATTGACTTCAGGAGAACTTACACCTCCCTTTTACTTTGACAGCACAGCAGTGGAAACTACAAGCAGTTTCAAGCCTCCTATCACACATAAACTTTCATGGTCCCAGAACACATCCTACACAGTCAACGCCTCTACTTTCTGAGGAGGTTGAAAAGAGATGGACTTTGCACATCCGTACTCTCGTCATTCTTCAGATTTTAACAAGCTGCATCACTGCTTGGTACAAAAGCTGCAGTGGACAGGAAGGCTCTACAACAGGTACTCAAAACTGCCCAACGCATCATTGGTACCAGCCATCAAGGACACATACATAAAGGTGCCAGAAAAGGGCCAGAAACATCAAGAAGTATCCTACAAATCCCTGCTCTGGACTTTGTCCCACACTCATCACAGAAGAGGCACAGAGCATCCATGTCAGGACCACCAGACTCAAAAACAGTTACTTTCCCCAAACAGTAAGACTGTTCAACACCTCCACCCACTAATTCCACCACTACTTTATTATTTTCTGTCAGTCACCTTATGTACAGCCCAGTGTCACTTTATAGAAATACAATTAACCTAAGCGTATATCTTATGTACTTATATTTATTATGTAATTTTATTACTATTATTATGTTCTCTTTTTTTGTTTTGTTTTGTTATACATCAGATCCAGAGTAACAATTACTTTGTTCTCCTTACACTCATGCGCAGGAAATGATATTAAACAATCTTGTATCTTGAAAGCAGGTCCAAAAGCAGCACTGATGGTAAGAATTTTTCTGACCGTTGTCAGCAGTTTTTTATCTACAGTTGCTTGGAGTTAGCAAACAGATTTTTTTTCCCCTATAAGGTTCATCAATGAGGGACAGCAGAGCTGGATCGGGAATCATTTTTATTGCATTTTGCTTTTCCGAAGGTGACAGAAGTCAATGAACTAGTTGTAGAAATTCTGCCATGTGTTCCATTGCTCCAAGTTTTATCATCTCTTTCATTTGAACCTCCAACCATTTCTGCCACTGGGATTAAAAGACCTATTTGTCAACAATGTTGATGCCACAAGCTTTTCTCAGGCTACTTTGTGTGACCTCTGTTAATGCATTCAATAAACAACATGCCACTGCATAGAACGTTTTCCAGGGCTCATAACCTTCACTAAAGACAGGAGCGAGTGCTGCACATTTTTAGAATAGCAGAGCTCCCTGAATTTCAGCACTTTAATAGCCCATTTGGGCTTCTTGCCACAGGCATTGGTAAAATGGAAATTCAAATCTGAAGGTTCTATTATATCTTATTTGGTGCATATTCCCAATTGACCTTAAGAAGATTGTGGTCAACTACTTTCTTAGACTAGTGCACTTCTTCTGGTGAAAGTACTCTTAAAGTATTGATGAAAAGGAAATTCCAGGATTTAAATGCAGGATTGATAGAGGATTGACTATATACACTCTGTAGATAGATACACTCAATGCTCCCTTTATTAAGTACACCTGTACACCAATGCAAATATCTAATCAGCCAGTCATGTGGCAGCAACTCAAATGCATTAAAGCATGCAGACATGGTCAAGAGGTTCAGTTGTTGTTCATACTGAACATCAGAACGAGGGAAGAAATGTGATCTAGGTGACTTTGACTGTGGAATAATGTTGGTGCCAGACAGGGTAGTTTGAGTTTCTCAGTAACTGCTTATCTCCTAAGATTTTCACGCACAACACTTTCTTGAGTTTACAGATTACTTACTTACTGCTCATTACACTGTAGAGGGCAGCAGTGAAGTTCCTCTATCTCTCTCTGTCCTTTGCCATCTTCTCTATTGTACCCCAGGTATGGTTCAGGGTCCTCAGTTGCACACAGATATAGAAGGATTCTTCATTGCTGTATCCATAACAATTTGCTTTTGACCCGCCAGGGTTGTTAGCCCTGAGCTGAACCTCTGAACCTGAAGTTCCAGTGAACCACTTTTAGTCTGTTCTTTATCCTTTGACCTGTTTGGCATGAGTTATCCTACCAACAGCCAAAGCACAGAGCCCTGACTCCAGCCAACATAGATCTCTGAGTCACTGATGCAAGCAAGCCTCCAAATCGTGACAAGGTTGTGGCCCACTTGGAGGAGTTTTACAGATAATGGTGCAAAAAAAAAGAATCCAATGAACCCCAGTTCGTTGGGTGAAAACACCTTGTTAATGAGAGAGGTCAGAAGAGAAAGGCCAGACTGGTTCAAGCTGACAGGAAGGTGACACGTGTTAAAAAAGTGGTGTGCAGAAGAACATCTCTGAAGGCACAACATGTCAAACCTAGAAGTGGATGGGCTACAGCAGCAGAAGACCACAAACGTACACTCAGTGGCCATTTTATTAAGTATGGGTGGTACCTAGTAAGGTGGCCACTGGATGTTTCTCCATGTCAGAAACATAATGTGATTTGGAGTGGATGTTGTAAGTGGCAGTGTTCCTATATAGATGACATTCATACAGCCTTATTGAGATGATGACAGAAGAAGCGAATATTTAGGGTGGTAGATGGGATGCGGATCATGTGATCTACCTTATCCTAATCGATATTTAGCCCCTTAGGAGTTAGAGACACTGCATTTCTCCAAGTAAGTGGGATATATTTCATCTGAAATGAGCCTGATAAGTGCAGGAAAGGTTTAGAGCTTCCCATCAAAAACACTCAGCCTCTGACCCGCTCTGAGGCCTGCATACTGTACATACCTGCAGGAACTGTTTTGATTTCTAAAAAAGTGGGAATGGAATTAAATATTGTAAAATCATTGTGCAAAACATCGCTACTTCTAACTAGAGATGGAAAGAAGGTTGTTGATGAAGCAGCTGAAGACATTTGAGCCCAGCAACAACCTTGCAGTGCTGTGTCCAGGGATTGGGATGAATGACATCCAATAAACACAGCAATTTTTATTTGTGTAAGGTAACTTTCCAAACATTTAAGCATCCTCCCCCAATGTCCATTAACTTCAGTTTTACCTTGACGTAATGGTTGACTAAATATTGTCTTGATGTCAGGGGTGTTAAACTCACCCCACACCTCAAATTCAGCTGCCTGTTCCTTGTTTGAACCAGGGTTATGATGATGTCCAAAATCAAGTGATCTTTGAAAACACAACATATTGGAGAATAAGTGCCTCCTGTTCACACCACTGACATCAATTTCTGCCATTTTAGGGGTGGCATGATAGCATTCAAACTTCAAAAGTTCAAAGTAAAAAATTATTATCAGAGTACATACATGTCACCACATACAACCCTGAGATTCTTTTTTTTCTGTGGGCATAGTTAGCAACTCTATAGAACAGTAACTGTAAACAGGATCAATGGAAAACAAACTGACCAGATGCAGATATAAATAAGTAGCAGTAAATAACAAGCATGAAATAACAAGATAAAGTTGTCCTCAAAGTGAGACTATCAGTTGTGGGAACACCAGAAATAGAATGAGTGTAGTTATCCCTTTTGTTCAAGAACCTGATGGTTGAGGGGTAGTGACTCTTCTTGAATCAGGTGATGTGAGTCCTGAGGCACCTGTACCTTCCACCTGATGGCAGCAGTAAGAAAAGAGCATGGCCTGGGTGGTGAGGATCTTTGATGATGAATGCTGCTTTCCACTCAAAGGCATTGGTGTTCCCATACCAGGCCGTAATGCAGCCAGTCAATACATTTTCACCATACAACTACAGAAGTTTGACAAGGTTTTTGATGACATGCTGAATCTTTGTATGCTAGTGTAATGCTATGATGACACCAGCGACCCGGATTCAATCCTGCCACTCTCTGTCAAGAGTTTACACATTCTTGCCATGACTCTAGGTGCTCTGGTTTCCTACCACATTCCAAACACATAAGGGTTAATAGGTTAATCAGTTATATGGGTGTAATTGGGCGGGACTTGCTCACTGGGCCAGAAGGCCTATTAATATGCTGTATCTCCAGATAAATGAATCAATAAAGATTTTCACAGTGACTCAGAGTTAACAGACTTGGCAGTAACTTATTGCATTGGGCTTGCTCTGCTTTCTGTAGACCAGATAAAAGTATTCTGTTAAGAATATGTGCTTGAAAATACACTTTCCACATTTTGCATTTGGGCATCATAAGGACACAAAAGGCCCAATGATGTTATAAATTTGTACACAAGGTTCTTTGAGCCTTCACAATCTTACTATATCTCATGAAAGATGTCGCACAAACATTATACCAGGATAGCATCTGAAGCATAGAGTTGCTATGCTGAGTTTTGATGACTCCCATTATCAAATGTTTCCCCCAAATTGTTTACAGGCTTATTTACTGTACACATAGAACTGGTTTTGGTACTTTCCTTTTTAAGCTTGGGTCAGGAGCCAGTTACTGTGTTGTACCCACAGTAGCTTTCTGAATTTTTATAGCTATTGGAGGAAGAAGGAATTGATCCGTGAAAATGCTGGAAATACTCACCAAGGGCCATGTGGACAAAGCACACACAGTTACTTGGTCTCAGAGTTGGTGTGCCTTTGTTGCTTGTGCATTGCCAAGAAATTTGCTCCAGGTACTTGTTCAAAGTTCAAAGTAAATTTATTATCTAGTACGTATATATCACCATATAGAACCATGAGATTCATTTTCCTGCAGCATTCACAGCAGAACAGAGAAACACAATAGAATCAGTGAAAAACTACACGCAAAGAATGACAAAGAACCAATATGCTAATGACGACAAACTATGTAAGTTAAATAAATAAACAAATAAATATAACTGATAAAATGAATTATAGAGTCCCTGAAATAAGTCCATAGGTTGTGGAATCTTTTCAGAATTGAGGTGAGTGAAGTTACTGTATCCGTGCTGAAGCCTGATGGTTGAAAGCTGATAACTGTTCCTAAACCTGGTGGTGTGAGACTTAAGGCTTCTGCACCTCCTTTGCAATGGCAGCAGTGAGAAGAGAGTGTGGCCTGGATAGTGGGGGTCCTTGATGATAGATGCTATTTTCTTGCGACAGTGCTCCTTGTAGATATGATCAATAGCAGGGAGAGGTTTGTCTGTGTTGGAGTGGGCTGTATCCATTACTTTTTGTAGGCCTTTCGGTTCATTGGTATTGGTGTTCCCATACCAATGATGCAACCAGTTAATATAATCTCCACTCTGCATCTATATAAGTCTGTAAAGTTTTCAGATGATATTTAAATCCATGCAAGACAGTAGAGGCATTGTTGGGCTTTCTTTGTGTTTACTCACCCTCTCTCCAATGTCTCACACTACAATATGAGTTTACCAGGCAGAACAGCTCCAGAATTTTACATAAATATGAAGAATATCAAGAGGAAAAGGCTTTCCTGCAAATAAATCAAGATACTATTGGTCACAGTACAGGAAGAAAACGCTGGAAAATCTCAACAGATCCAGTAATATCTGTGGAAAGTGAAACAGGATTAACATTTTGGGTCAAAGATTTTTTGCCTGATCTGAAACATTAATTTTGTTTCTCTTTCTGGAGATGTGTTCTGACCTATTGATCTTTCAAGAATTTCTTTTTTTAAATTTCAGACGCTCAGCATCAGCAGATCTTATTTATTTTCATACCATCTCCTTGAAAGAATAGAAACATAGAAAAACTACAGCACAATACAGGCCCTTCGGCCCACAAAGCTGTGCCGAACATGTACTTACTTTAGAAATTACTTAGGGTTACCCATAGCCCTTGTTGTGACATTGTGAACAGATATGATCTCCATTCTATTAACAGGTGATATAATCATTGATGTTAGACAACAAAGGTAGATGTTATGTATGTCAGAAGCTGCCACAATGTATATATTATATACAGTCACACAAAGCTGTTCTGCTTTGCATGAATGGATCCTGATTTACTGTAATTGACACAAGTGCAATGTAATGACAACTTTAAGTGGATTGTAGACCTTCTCTAGATAGGAGATACTTGACGATATACAAATCAGAATTAGAGTTAAAATCAGGTTTAATATCACTGGCATATGTTGTGAAGTTTGTTGTTTTGCAGCTGTAGTACATTGCATACATAAGAGAAGGGAAAAAAGTGAGATAGTGTTCATGGTTTCATTGTCCATTTAGAAGTTTGATGGCTGAGGGGAAGAAGCTGTTCCTGAAACATAGAATGTCTGTCTTCAGGCTCATGTACCTCCTCATTGATGGTAACAATGAGAAGAGGGAAGGTCTTATGTGGTGATGTCCCTAGTGATGGCTGCCACCTTTTCGAGGCATTGCCTCTTAACAGTGTCCTGGATGCTGGGGAGGCTAGTGGCCATGATGGAGCAGGCAGAGATTACAATTTCCTGCTGCTTTTTCAGATCCTATGCAGCGGCCTCTCCATACAGAACAGTGATGCAACCAGTTAGAATACTCTCCAAGGTTTATCTGCAGAAAGCTGTGATTGTGAGATACCCAGTGTCCTTAAACTCCTAAAGAAATATAGCCACTGAAATGCCTTCTTATAATTTCATCAATAAGTTGGGCCCAGCTTAGAGATGTTGACAGTCATGTTGAATTAGAGACGTTGAACTAGAAACTACTTACCTTTTCCAGGTTTTGGAGTATGTTGATCAGAACTGAGGGTATGATTGTGTTGAACACTGAGTTGTAGTCAATAAACTGCAGCTTGATATAGATATTGCTATGGTTCAGGTAACCCAATGCCACGTGGAGAGACAATGAGACTGCATCCACTGTAGATCTACTATAGCAATAGACAAATTCCAACAAGTTCCTGACATGGAAACAGTTGAGGCCAGTTCATTGGCTATATTTAAGAGGGAGTTAGATATGGCCCTTGTGGCTAAAGGGATCAGGGGGTATGGGGGGAAGGCTGGTAGAGGGTTCTGAGTTGGATGATCAGCCATGATCATACTGAACGGCGGTGCAGTCTCGAAGGGCGAATGGCCTACTCCTGTACCTATTTTCTATGTTTCTATGCTTAGCATACAAAGCAACTGCCATCATATTAGCACATTATCTTGTCTTGACAATTCAACCATTAGATATTATTGAAATCACAAGAGGTCGTGCAGATGCTGGAAATCCAGAGTAACACACACAAAATGCTGGAGGAATAGCTGGCCAGGTAGCATCTATGGGGAGGAATAAACAGTTGATGTTTCAGGCTGAGTCCCTTCAGCGGGTCCCTTTCGGTTTGAGATAAATGGTCTTGGTCTGAAACGCTGGCTATTTATTTCTCTCCATAGTTGGTGCCTGACCTGCTGAGTTCCTCCAGCATCTTGTGTGTGCTACTTAGGTTTAATTAGCAGTGTTGATGTGAAACTGAATTTGTGAATCTCATGTGACAACATTTTTGTGTGTCCCCTCTCGCCATGCATTGAAAAACCTATTTGAAACATTTTTTTTTAAAGTCTCAAAGTCTCAAAGTCTCAAAGTTTGATATCGTAGTACATAACAAAATATCAAATTAGCAATAGAGTGTATTACCTAATAATTGTATATGTTAAATTCTGATGTATAATGCAGATAAAGACACGATTGACATGTGGTCAAACCCTCTGTTACAGAAGAGATAGGAGAGGTCTAAGGTCAAATCCTCACTCACGAGTCACACGGACAAAAAACACATGGTTACTTTCTTCCTTACATACAGAAAATAAGTTGGATGCTTCAACTCGAAAACAAGTTGGATATAGCCTATTACTGTATCACAAATTATATGTTCTCTGAATGGAGTAGACATAATGAGTAAAATGGATAAAGGGAGAATTGTATTTCTGAAAACCCAGCTGGACTCAGCTAGTCTCCAAGCATCTATGAAAAGAAAAGAAGGCTAATAATTAAGGTGTAAGTCATTGTTTAGCTATCATAACAGATATAAAGTTTGCATCATAAACATTTTCATTTGTTTTGACCTTTCTTTTTCCATTTTTCTCCAGAATCTAATTAAAATATTGAAAGAAATCCATAATCAGAACAAAGTAAAATTAAACATGTTCAAATTTAAAGAAAATTAATTCCTATGTGACCTGTGAGGACACAATTCTACAATTAATTAAGATTAAGAGAAAATACATTCATGGAAATACTTAAATATTTGAGAAGTCAAGAAAAATATATATATCAACATGGTTCAATATTTCACATTCCACCTCTGCCATAAAACAATGAGCAGAGCCTTTTACAGACTTGCATTTCTTTTAGAATGGATTTTGTTTTTAAGGATCTGGCCGCTGAAAAACTACTCACTGACTGACGTTTTAAAACTTATTTTTTGCAAATCTTTAAAATGTGCTAACTTAAGATTTCAATACTAATACAAATAACAAAATGAAAATTAAATGTGGCACCGTGGTTCAGCTGTAAAGCTTCTTATAAAATAACCATCAGTGTTTTGAGAACAGGTTATTCTTTCTGTGTAAATAGAGATGAAAATGATTTATTTCTGAAATATTCATTGAGTATATCAATCTTTTATATCAAGTTTATATCTGTAATAAAGTACTGTTTCAATCAGATTTTACAAATCAAACCAAAAGACTAGTATGCCTCAGAGAGAGTTGTATTTCCAAGTATGGTATCACTGAGAAATGTTTCAAATATAGAATACCTTTTCCTTAGAAGAAAGTAAGCAAATAAAACTGATAAGCATGCTGTATCAGTGAATTATTTCAGAACTAGAAGTTATGCTGCATAATTTGGTAAAAATGTTAGCATTAAAACTTTATATCATCTACGTGCATGGTAAGGTTATTTTCCTGCAGAGGTATTAATTCTTTGTTAAATATTTGTATTTTATCTTGCAATTTTTTGCATGGCATGATAGAATATTATCATTCATCATTTTATTCATAATATTATAATAGAATAGCTTTATGAATTAATTTCATTAGGTTCTACTTCTGTTAAATTATAACAAACTCTCAAGTCTTTTGTCAGAAACATATTAAGTTAAAATTCGTTTTCTCTTTTGGAAAAACTTCCAAGGAACTTTACAGTTTAAGGTGTCAGTTTTTCACCATTTAGGACTTTATATCCATTCCAATTGTAACTTAATATGCCTTTAGCATATTTTGGATGCGAGGAAAAATATAATTGCATGACATTATTCCCTAAAGCTTTTGCAAACGTAATTCCAAGGTATTTGTAAAAACAAATTTTACAACATCTTCGTACCGATGTAATGAAATCATATTTATTCCTGGCAAATTGCAATATAAATAAAGAACTTCTCAATAAAAGAAAATGTCAATAGAACCAACAGCAGCACGAAGCTTAATATTGGGTTCAAACTATTTCACTGGTGTTCTCTCACTCCTGCTGTACAAAATATTACAAATCAATGGATAGTTCTGAACTAAACCACAACTTACTTTGCCATTAAAGAAGGAACAAATCACTCATGCTGTTAGCTGTTTGAACACGAAGCACAGAAACTTCTAGTTTATACTTGGATTCTAGAGCCAAATATCCAAATTACTGTGTGAGCAATAATTGATAGGCTTATTAAGGCAAGCAAATATCAAATTACAAACTCCCAGCTTGCGATTTTGTGTCTATTAAAATTAACAGATGAAAATTTGCAGACTGGATTGAGCAACTGCTCTCAGTGCTTGTCTGCAACAGTATAGTAGAACAGTTACTCTAATATTGAAACAAGCAAATTATACCCCGGTTTAATGAGACTTGAAAAACAATGCAGAACTTTCTTTGGACCAAAACTCAGTTGGCTACCTAATACGTCTGGCTTGTAAAAAATCCAAATTTTTCAAGTGTGATAATGGACTGGCCAAGGGATACTGAACTAAACGAACATGAATGCTAACATGAATACTACAGTTATTCAAATGGCATCACAATGAATTTCATAAATTGGACAGAGTTCCTCTGACTCACCCTGACCCTCTATCAGAACAAATGCATAGCCAATTGGAAGTAGAATTTAATGCCAGGGATCTGGGCTCATTTAGCCTTATGATTGAAAGAAGATTATTGTTTATTGAATTGTGGGTGAACAGGAGGTGATTTTACAGGCAGCATTCATACATACCTTTTGCATAGAGTCATAGAGACATAGAGAAGTACAGCACAGGAACTGGCCCTTCAGCCCATCTAATCTATGCCAAAGCCATTTAAGCTGCCTACTCCCATTGATCTGCAACGGGACCATAAACCTCCATTTCCCTACTATCAATGTATCTATCCAAACTTCTCTTAAACGTTGAAATTGAGCTCACAAGCAACACTTTAGCTAGCAGCTCAATCCAAACTCGCACGACCCTCTGAGTGTAGAAGTTTCCCCTCATATTCCCCTTCAACTTCTCACCTTTCACCTGTAACCCATGACCTCTGGCGTAGTCCCACCCAATATCAGTGCACCCAATATCAGTGGAAAAGCCTGTTGGCATTTACTCTATCTATAGCCCTCATCATTTTGCATAACTCCATCAAATCTCCTTTCAATCATCCACATGCTAAAAAAAAATACAGTCCTAACCTATTCAATCTCTCCATAAGACCTGAAGACCACAAGATATAGGCACAAAATTAGGCTATTTGGCCCATTGAGTCTGGTCCACCATTTCATCATGGCTGATCCAATTTTACTCTCAGCACCAATCTCCTGCCTTCTCCCCGTATCCCTTCATGCTCCGACTAATCAAGAATCTATTACCTTCTGCCTTAAATATATAGGAAGACTTGGGCTCCACAACTGCCTGTGGCAAAGAATTCCGCAGATTCACCACTCTCTGGTTAAAGAAATTCCTCCTCATTTTCATTCTAAAAGACACTCCTCTGTCCTCTGGCCTTAGACACTTGTACCATAGGAAATACTCTCTGCACATCCACTCTATCAAGGCCTTTCACCATTCAATAGGTTCCAATGAGGTCAACCCTCATTCTTCTGAATTCCAGTGGATACAGGCCCAGAACCATCAAACACTCAACCTTTCTAAAATAAGGGGCACAAAACTGCTCACCATAATCCATGAAAGGCCACACCAGTGCTTTATAAGGTCTTTACATCACATCATTGCTTTTATATTCTAGTCCTCTTGAAATGAATTCTAACATTCATTTGCATTTCTCTCTACAGACTCAAACTGAAAATTAACCTTTAGGGAATCCTGCACAAGGACTCCCAAGTCCTTTTGTGCCTCCATTTTTGAATTTTCTCTCCATATAGAAAATAATCAACCCTTTCATTTCTTCTACCAAAGTACATGACCAAACACTTCCCAACACTGTATCCCATCTGCCATTTCTTTGCCTATTCTCCTAATCTGTCTAAATCCTTCTGTAGCCTGTCTGCTTCCTCAAAACGATCCGTCCCTCCACCTATCTTCATCTTGTCTGCAAACTTTGCAACAAAGCCATCAATTCTATTACCCAAATCATTGATAAATAAAGTAAAAAATTGGTCCCAAACCAGACCCCTGTGGAACACCAATACTCATCAGCAGCCAACCATAAAAGGCTCCATTTATTTCCACTCTTTGCCTCCTACCAATCAGCCACTGCTTTATTCATGCTAGAATCTTTCCTGTAATACCATAGGCTCATAGCTTGTTAAGCAGCCTCATGTGCGGCACCTTGTCAAAAGCCTTCTGAAAGTCTAAGTGCTTTGTCTATCCTGCTTGTTATTTCTTCAAAGAATTCCAACAGATTTGTCAGGTAAGATTTTCCCTTGATGACTCATGCTGACTACGGTGTATTTTATCATGTGCATCCAAATACACTGAGACCTCATTCTCAATAATCAATTCCAACATCTTCCCAACCACTGAGGTCAAGCTACCTGGCCTATAGTTTCCTTTCTTCTGCCTGTCTCCCTTCTTGAAGAGTGGGGTGACATTTGCAATTTTCTAGTCTCCTAGAACCATTCCAGAATCTAGTGATTCTTGAAAGATCATTACTAATGCCTCCACAATCTCTGCAGTCACCTCTTTCAGAACCCTGGGGCGTACACCAATAGCCCAGGTGACTTATCTATCTTCAGAGCCTTCAGTTTCCCAAGAACCTTCTCCCTAGTAATGGCAACTTCACACACTTCATGACCTTGACACCTGGAAGTTCTACCATAGTGCTAGTCTCTTCCACAGTGAAGACTGAGGCAAAATATTTATTCAGTCTGTCTTCCATTTCCGTAACTTCCATTACTACCTCTCCAGCATCATTTTCCAGTGGTCCAATATCCACTTTTGCCTCTCTTTTACACTTTATGGATCTGAAGAACACTTGGTATCCTTTTTAATATTATTGGCAAGCTTACTTTTGTATTTCATCTTTACCATTTAATGACTTTTTAGTTGCCTTCTGTTAGTTTTTAAAAGTTCCCCAATCATCTAACTTCCCACTATTTTTTGCTCTATTATATGCCCTCTCTTTGGCTATTATGTTGGCTTTGACTTCTCTTGCTAGCCATGGTTGTGTCATCTTACCTTTAGAATACTTCTTCATTTTTGGGCTGTATATATTATGCACTTTCCGAATTGCTTCCAGAAATTCTACCCGTTGCTGCTCTGCAATCATCCCTGCCAGTGTTCTTTTCCAACCAATTCTGGCCAACTCCCCCCTCCTGCCTTTGTAATTTCCTTTATTCCACTGATAAATCTGACTTTAGCTTCTCGTTCTCAAATTGCAGGTTGAATTTGATCATATTATGATCACTTACTCTGAGGGGTTCTTTTACATTAAGCTCTTTAATCAATTATAATCAATTATCTAAATGAATATTTTGCATCAATCTTCACTATGGAAGACACTAGCAGTGTGCCAGGTATTGAAGGATGTGAGGTAAGAGAAGTGATTGCAGTTAATATTACAAGGGAGAAGGTGTTCAAAAAGCTGAAAGACCTAAAGGTACATATGTCACCCAGCCCAAATGAACTGCACCCTAGCATTCAGAAAGAGGTAGCAGTAGAGAGTGTGAAGGCATTAGTAATGATCTTTCAAGAATCATTGGAATCTGGCATGGTTGCAGAGGACTGGGAAATTGTAAATGTCACTCCATCCTTCAAGAAAGCGGGGCTGCAGCAGAAAGATATTGGAGTCTATTGTTACATAGAAAAACATAGAAAACATAGAAAATAGGTGCAGGAGTAGGCCATTCGGCCCTTCGAACCTGCACCGCCATTTATTATGATCATGGCTGATCATCCAACTCAGAACCATGCACCAGCCTTGCCTCCATACCCTCTGATCTCCCTAGCCACAAGGGCCATATCTAACTCCCTCTTAAATATAACCAATGAACTGGCCTCAACAGATGAGGATATGGAGTACTTGGTGACACAGGACAAGATAGGAAAGTCAGCATGGCTTCCTTAAGACTGAATGCTGAACAAACGAACCTTCTTGACCAACGTCCCATGCGGGACCTTGTCAAGTGCCTTACTAAAGTCCATGTAGACAACATCCACTGCCTTGCCTTCATCCATTTTCCTGGAAACTTCCTCGTAAAAATCTGTAAGATTAGTTAGACCTGACAGCCCACATGCAAATCAGTGCTGACTATCCTTAATCAGTCTATGTCTATCCAAATACTTATATAGCCAGTCCCTTAGAATACCTTCCAATAGCTTTCCCACAACAGATGTCAGACTCACCAGGCTATAACTTCCTGGTTTCTGTTTTGAGCCTTTTTAAAAACAGCAGAATAACATTTGCTATCCTCCTATCATCTGCTACCACTCCTGTCATTAAGGATGTTTTAAATATCTCTGCTAGGGCCCTGGCAATTTCTGCACTTGCCTCCTGCAGGGTCCAAGGGAAGACCTTGTCAGGCCCTGGGGATTTATCCACTCTGATTTGCTTCAGGGTAGCAAACACCTCCTTCTCTGTAATCTGTCCAAGGTCTATGAAGTTGGTGCCACTTTGCCTTTCTCCTATACACTCTATATCCATCTCCTGGAGAAATACAAATGCAAATAATTTATTTAAGATCTCCCCCATCTGTTCTGGCTCCACACATAGATTACCATTCTGGACCAATTTTGTCCTTTGCAATTCTTTTGCTCCTAGCATATCTGTAGAATCCCTTAGGATTTTCCTTCTGCTTTTTACCTAGAGCAATTTCATGCCTTCTTTTAGCCTTTCTGATTTCTTTCTTAAGTGTTCTCTTACATTTCTTGTACTCAATAGGCACCTTATTTCTTCCCACTTGTCTCTACCTGCTATGCAGCTCCTTTTTTCTCTTAACCAGGGCCTCAATATCTCTTGAAAACCAAGGGTCCCTACACTTGTTATCTTTTGTTTTAATTCTGACAGGCACAGACAAACTTTGTGCTCTCAAATTTTCATTTTGAGGGCCTCCCACTTTCCAACTACACCTCTCCTAATCCACACTTGCCAGATCATTTCTGACACCATCAAAATAGGACTTTCTCCAATTTAGAATCTCAACCAGTTCT
The DNA here is from genome assembly GCF_030028105.1 of Mobula birostris. NCBI lineage: Eukaryota > Metazoa > Chordata > Chondrichthyes > Myliobatiformes > Myliobatidae > Mobula > Mobula birostris. The sequence continues at coordinate 206,016,243 of NC_092371.1, read as the reverse complement.
ATGTTTTTGCATATTTACTTTGAAATTAATAGCATTATGATCACTAGTTGCAAAGTGTTGCCCTGCACAAGCTTCTGTCACTTGCTCTTTCTCATTCCCTAACAGCAGATCCAGAATCGCATGCTCACTATTTGGGACTTCTACATGCTGATGCAGGAAACTTTACTGAACAAATCTGACAGACTCTATTCCATCTCATCATTTTACAGTATGGGATTCCCAGTCAATATGTGGAAAGATCAAATCACCTATTATAACAACCTTATGTTTCTTGCAACAGCCTGCGATCTCTACAAGTTTGTTCTTCTAAATCCCTTGGACTGTTGTGTGTTCTGTAATATAGCCCCATTAATATGGTCACACCTTTCTTATTTCTCAGTTTTACCCATAATACCTCACTGGCCGAGTTCTCCAGTCTGTTCTGACAGCGCAATGCTGTGGCATTTTCACTGACTAGTCATGCTACTTCTCCTTCTTTAATCCCTTCCGCTCTCTCACGCCTAAAACAGTGAAAGCCCAAAATATTGAGCTGGGAGTCCTGTACCCCCTGCTACCAAGTCTCATTTATGGCTACATCAACATAAGTTTGTAGTCTGCATATTTCTGCCTTTTACTTTCTCTTTTAATTTCCAAGAAAATACTTACTTGATGTCATGGTAACTGCAAAAATATTAGAATTTGCATCTGAACCCTTTGGCCAATGCTGGTATAAGAATCTATTTAAATTGGACTTGATGAATTTGAAGGAAGATATAATTTCTTGAGGGAATGAAATTTAATGAGGACATTTTAAGGTGTTGCACTTTGGCAGGACCATCCAAGGTAGGTCTTACATTGTTCGCGGTAGAGCACTGAGGAATGCAGTAGTGTGAGGGGATCCAGGAGTGCCCCTATTAACTGTGCTTTTGAAGAGAGAGAGAGAGAGAGAGAGAGTTATTTACCACCGATATGTTGCCTTTGAAGAGAGCGAGAGACGAAGATTAACGGTTGGACTGTCCCTTTAAGGCATTGGAAGTAACTTTGGATTTCTACTGAGTTGGGTTTGGAGACAGCACCGAGCAGCTCGAAAGTTGCTATGGTGACCAAAGGCAGGTTGTTGATATTACTTTCAAGGACTTGTTGCCTGCTTGCATTTCTTTGCAGACAAAGGAAGTAGGGACTCTTTGAATGACAGGTGATGCTCAACCTGGTGAAAGAAATAGGAGGTCAGATGATACAGACCTCAGACACATGATCTGGGCACTGAATGAGCATTGTTGTGCCCGCAGAGAAAGTGGGTGTTGGAGGATTGATCAGGCGGATCGATCCAATCGCTCTTATAGTGGAAGGAAAAAAAGGGGTTGACTGGTGGGGAGTTGTCTACGTGTCCACCCTTGCGGGGTGATAGCTCCACTACAGGAAAACCGGTCCCCCTGGTTAAAGTCACAGTCGGTGACTTGTGAAGGATTTCGGAGGACGATGAGAAGATCGACGGCATCAGCTCACCTGAAGACTCAACTCTCTCTCTCTCTCTCTCCATCGCTATTCAACTACATACCACGAACTGAACTGAACTTTACTCAACATCGTAAAACAGTATCTTTTTACCCCTAGACTTAAAGAAGCTTGGTTTTCATACATACATTTCCCCACTTACTGATTTACTTACTTATATATATAATCATTGCTAACCTGTGTGATTTATCTTCATTTATATTACTGTATTGCGCAGTTAATAATAAATATTAGTAGTTTATAGCAATACTGGACTCCAAAGTGGTTTCTATTTCTGCTGGTTTCTTTATCCCCGTCACGGGGTATGTGACAGTAGAATAGAGGGATCTGGGAATACAGATCCTTAATTCATTGAATATGGTGTCACAGGTAGATAGGATCATAACGGAAGTGTTTGGCCCATGGTCTTCATAAATTGGGATGTTATGTAAAAATTGTATAAGATGATGGTGAGGCCTAATTTGGAGTACTGTGTCCAGATTTAGTAACCTACCAACAGGTAAGATGTAAGTAAGATTGAAAAAGTACAGAGAAAATTTACAAGGGCATTCTTGTAACTTGAGAGTTTGAGTTCTAGATAAGGGTTGAATAGGTTTGGACTTTATTTCCTAGAATGTAGAAGATTGATTGGAGATTTGATAGAGGTATAAAAAATTATGAGGGTTATAGATAGGGTAAATGCAAGCAGGTTGGGGCTGGGTGAGTCTAAAGCTGGAGGTCATGAGTTAAGGGTAAAAGGTGAAATGTTTAAGGGGAACATGAGGGGAACCTCTTCACTCAGAGAGTGTTGTGAGTGTGGAATGAGCTGCCAATGCAATTGGTGGACGCGGGGTTGATTTCAACATTTAAGAGAACTTTGGATAGCAATATGGATGGGAGAGGTATGGAGGACTATGGTCCAGGTGCATGTCAATGGGACTAGGCAGATTAATGGATTGCCACATACTAGATGGGCCGAATGGCCTGTTTCTGTGCTGTAGTGTTCTATGACTCTATGACTATCACTGCTGTGGTTCAACTCCATTTCCAACAATGATCAGGGGATAACATTTATAAGACAGTACCTGGGATCATCAGAGAAAGCCTAGTATTCCTGTCTCCAAATCATTGTATTAGCATCATTGAAACAATTTAATTTAGCATAACTCAGTTCATGGACAACTTCAATATGATTGTTCCCGTGCCTGCAATATTCAGAGTGGCATTCAGCTTCCAGCAATACAATGCATCTGGGGATTGGCAGATCGAATCTGATATCAGAAGTCTGGATGGTAATTCTATAGCAAAATATAACCGGAATGTTTGCCAGGAAAGTACATTCATCACTTGCCTTGGAAAATGAGGCCACAGCTGGAAGAATACAGATTTTTTATTAGCTGTAAAGTTTCCCATCAGTAATAGATGGAACCCATATGGCCATTATGTATCATCTCCTTAACACATGTGCATTGCTGCTTTCATTGTGTAATAGATGTCTTCAGGGTGACCAAGAAAGATATAGCTGCTTATAAGCTTCCTGCTGTGCTAATGGAATCATTCCTCCCAGATCACCAGCCAAATTTTGCTGCAGTTTGTCCTACATAGAGATTGGGGCAAAGTCAAGACTTTTAAGATTGAGGTAGAAGTTCTAGGGTTGTACCTTACTTGGGGAAAACACTCCAAGATTCATTGTACATTTGCAACATAGAGCTACAGTATTAACCAGCTCCTTTTTTTTAGCTAGCTAGCAAGTTCAGAGATCCCTATGATTTTCAGCTCAGCATAAGATGTTGTATTGAATCAAATAGACTCAAAATATATAGACAAAAAGTGGTAGAATGGCAAAAAAAAAAGTAAATGCAAACATGGTAACTTTCCAGCAAACAAAAATAATGACTCTTGAAAAAGAAGGCAATATGTTGACTTGGAAACTGGCTGATAGCATGAGTCAGAAAGCAAGGTTTATGGCAGAATAGCTAGATGTGACTCACTGAGTAATGCAAAGAAGAGATTTGGAGCCACAACTCTTCATTGTGTTTATAAATGGGATAGAAAGCTACAGGTCCTGGTTTGTCAAAAACCTAGCTGGATAAATAAAATTAATGGAAGCCGTAAATTAAGATAAAGTAACCAACTGAGAAAATTAGCAAATGTAAACAAATAGACTTCAGTTTCGAAAATAAAGATGAAGAGAATGCTCTAATTTCTAAATCATGAAAAGTTTGAAAGCAGCGGAGTCCAGAGAACTGGCTGCTCCATATGCAAGTATTATTCTGAAAGACTTGGACAGATACAGGAATTAATCAAAAAGAATGATAAAGAAAGATCAGTAGACGCATTAGAAGTAATACCAACGTCAAACAGATCCCTGGCTAATTGATATCTAGAGCATTTTTTTTGTTTTTTCTAACCTAGCTGGAAGTGCAGTATCAAATTAACATTAACACAATGATATAGGAAACTACAAGGAGTTATTACATGTGGTAAAAATGAAATTTGATTGAAGTTTTAAGAAGAAATGAAGAGTGAAGTATTTCTTCTGGTTGGGGATTCTATTGCTAGGTTTAGCTAAGATTGTTATAAGAAGAGGTTACCAGGTGGTCGATTACCAGGAGATATATGTATCTGGGTTACTAAGTATCTTGATACTCACTATTGTTATGCATTTGAAAGTAGGAATTCTTGCGATAATATGAAACTCAGGATTAAATATGGAGACAAATACATTCTTTATTAATAAACTTACCTTGAACTTTGAATTTTATAGAACTCATCCAAATACTTTCAAAAATGATTCCGAATAACTGCCAGATTTCTAAAACCCAGAGAAGCAAAACATTTCCTCTCAACTCCCCATCATTTCTTAAAACATGAAAAGACAACATTGCTCGAAAGGCTGAAAAATTCAAGATAATCAGATAGAGCTGACATGGTCTTGTGAAAAACTGAATATGTTTGTGAAAAACTGAATATATTGCAGTTCTATGAAGAAGTTAGAAGTGCTGCTGATAAAGGATACGACACATTGTACATATGTATAATATTAAGATTTCCAATAGACATAGAACATAGAACATAAAACATTGAAATCTACAGCTCATTACAGGCCGTTTGGCCCACAATGTTGTGCCAACCATGTAACCTACTCTAGAAACTATCCAGAATTTCCCTACCACATAGCCCTCTATTTTTCTAATCTCCATGTATCTATCAAAGAGTCTCTCAAAAGACTTTATTATATCTGCCTCTACCACCTTCCCTAGCAGTGCATTCCATGCATCCACCATTCTCTGTGTGAAAAACATACCTCTGACAGCTCCCTTGAACCTACTTCCAAGCACCTTAAACCTATGCCCCCTCGCATTAGCCATTTCAACCCTGGGAAAAAGCCTCTGGCTATCCACATGATCAATGTCTCTCATCATCATGCCATTTGATATCATTGTTAAATAATCTGCAATAAACAGGTTGTACATATAGATCACCATAGAACAGTTTGCAACAACTCCTAAAAGTTGCTCAGCACTTTAAAACATGAATGGCGCTATAAAATCCAGAAGAGAATTCCTGAAGTTGCAATAAATAATTTGATTGGGAAAAGATCCCTTTTTCAAGAAATATAGTCCATTTCATTCATACATGCAGCAATGAAGCTAAGTAATAGCATGTATTAATATACACACACAAAATGCTGGTGGAACGCAGCAGGCCAGGCAGCATCTATAGGAAGAGGTACAGTCGACATTCCAGGCCGAGACTCTTCGTCAGTCCTGACGAAAGGTCTCAGCCCGAAATGTTGACTGTACCTCTTCCTATAGCTGCTGCCTGGCCTGCTGCGTTCCACCAGGATTTTGCATGTGTTGCTTGAATTTCCAGCATCTGTAGATTTCCTCTTGTTTGCATGTATTAACATAGTGGATTTCAGTTAATTGGGCTAGAGTTTCATCGGGGCAGCCGATTATCTGGGCCATTTCTTAAAGAACAAAAACAAATTGATAAAATAGGCAGGATTCCCTCTGCTTATTTGGGACACTATGCCAGTTAATTGGGTCAGGAGACTGCTGCTGTACAGTTTCTAACTAGTGTCAGTCACATGCATTTGCATGGCCATCAGACACCAAGTGCATAGAGCGAAAAGTTTTTAAATAGTGTCAGTTAAACGTGTTTGTGCTCAGAAAGGAGTGATCTTTATTGCTGATTGTTGGTGAGAAATAAGCAGTAAAACAATTCAGAACTCTTTTGCTCAGTACATTTTTTAAGCATTCAGGTGTGGAGCTGCCAGAAACGGCTATGAGTAAAAATGAAATGACTTCTCTATTTCAACAAGTTAGGACTATGACAAGTTTGAAGCTATTGACAATCATCTTGAATATTACAATGAAAATAAAGATTTGGAGGATGCAATCATCAACGGTATTGTATGAAGGCAGTCCGTTATCCATACTAGAGGTCTGTGTTAATTTTGTTCATCTACAGTCAATCAAAAGAACATTGCAGTGGACACTGGATTAATCAGAATGAGGTTTAATATCACTGGCACATGTTGTGAAATTTGTTGTTCTGTGACAGCAGTGCATTGCAATATATAATAATAAAAACAGAATTACAGTAAGTACAGTATATATACTTAAAAACTTAAATAAGCAGTACAAAAAGAGAAAAAAAAAAGTAGTGAGGTAGTGTTCATGGGTTCATTTAGAAATCTGATCACAGAGAGGAAGAAGCTATCCCTGAATCATTAAGTGTGTGAGTTCAGGCTCCTGTACCTCCCCTGTGATGGTATCAATGGGAAAAGGGCATGTCCTGGGTGACGGGGTCCTTTACGATGGATGCCACCTTTTTGAGGCATTGTTCCTTGAAGAAGTCTTAGATGCTGGGGAGGCTAATGCCCACAATGGAGATGACTGAGTTCACAATCATTTTATTTCAATCCTGTGCACTAACCCCGTCCCGTACACCCTCCCCCATACCAGATAGCGATGCAGCCATTTGGAATCATCTCCACATTACATCTGTAGAAATTTGCACGTCTTTGGTGATGTACCAAATGTTCTGAAACTCCTAATGAAATGTAGCTGCTGTCTTCTTTGCCTTCTTTGTAACTGCATCGATATGTTGGGCTCAGGATAGATCCTCAGAGGCATTGACACCTAGGAACTTGAAATTGCTCGGACTGTTCAATTTTAATCTCTTAATGAGGACTGGTGTGTGTTCCTTTGTCTTACCCTTTCTGAAATCCGCAATCAATTCTTTGGTCTTACTGTTGTTGAGTGAAAGGATATTGGACACCACTCAACCAGTTGATCTATCTGGCTCCTGTATGCCTTCTCGTCACCGTCTGAAATTCTGGCAACAATAGTTGTGTCATCAGCAAATTTATAGACACACAGTCATTGGTGTAGAGAGAGTAGAACAATGGGCTGAGCACACATCTTTGAAATGCGCCAGTGTTGATTGTTAGAGATGTGGAGACGTTAGTTCTGATCCGTATGGACCGTGGTCTTCCGATGAGGAAATCAAGGATCCAGTGGCAGAGGGAGGTACAGAGGACCAGGATTTGGAGGGCTTTGATCAAAACTGCAGAAATGATGAACTAAATAGAGCCGTAGTCAATAAACAGCAGCATATTAGTATTGACCAAATGATCTGGGACTGCATGAAGAGTCAATGAAATCATATCTGCTATAGACCTATTATGGGGATAGACAAATTGCAGTGGTTCCAGGTCCTTGCTGAGACAGGAGTTGATTCTAGCCATAACCAACATCTCAAAGCACTGCATCACTGTAGATGTGAGTGCTACTGAATGATAATCATTGAAGCCAGCTCACCTGCTCTTCTAGGGCACTGGTATGATTGTTGCCCTTTTGAAACAGTTGGGAATTTCTGACTGCAGCAATGAGAAACTGAAAATGTCTTCGAACACACCCACCAGTGGGTTGGCACAGGTTTTCAGAGTCGTGTCAGGTAGCCCATTGGGGCCTGTTGCCTTGCAAGTATTCACCCTCTTGAAAGACATTCTGACATCAGCCTCCAAGAGAGAGATCACAGGGCTATTGGATGCTGCAGGGATCCTCATAGCTGTAGTTTTATTCTCCTTATCAAAGTGTGCATAAAAGGTGTTGAGCTCATCTGGGAGCAAGGCATCACAGCCATTCATGATGTTAAGTTTCACTTTGTAGGAAGTAAAACCCTGACAGAGTTGACATGCATTTGATTCTGCCTCAAACCTCAATCAGAATTGTTCTTCTGCTCTTGAGATAGCCTTCCCTAAGTTGTACCAGGCCTTCTTGTGTAGTCCTGGATCACTACACTTGAATGCCACAAATCTAGTCCCCAGCAGACTACCAACCTCCTCGTTCATCCATGCTTTTGATTCGGGTATGTACAGTATGCTCTCGTCGGCACACACTCATCCACGCAGGCTTTCATAAAGTCAGTGACAACTGTGGTGTTCTCATTCAGAGTTGAAGTTGAGTCCCTGAATCCGTGAATACTGTCCAGTCCACCGGATTAAAGCAGTCCTGTAAGTGCTCCTCCGCATCCATTGTCCATAACTTTTTGGTCCTCTCTACTAGTGCTGTGGTCTGCAGACTCTGCCTATACTCAGGGAGTAGAAGTACAGCCAGGTGATGAAACTTTCCAAAATGTGGGAGTGGGATGGCACAGTGAGTGTTTTTGATGGTAGTGTAACAGTGGTGCAGTGTGTTGGCTCCTCTGATCCCACAAGTAATATGCTGGTGATAAATATTTGGGGATATTTTCAAGCTGGCCTGGTCTTAAAAAAAACAAAATGATGGGAAGTATTGATAGTGGCGTAATTTGTTCTGTTTTTGTTTAAATGCATAATTTATTACTGAGTTAAATAGCAATTTGTTTTTTTTTATACCTTTTAAACTATTTCCATGAAACTTCAGCTAATTGGGGCAGCTGCTTAATTGGGCCAAAATGTATCAGTCCTGATGTGTCCCAGTTAGCAAGAATCCACAGCACTTACACTAAAGTTAGAACAGGCATTTAAAATGAGAGCTAAGGTAGCTCACTTGTATGGACAGGTTAACCAGCATTCATGCCCTCACTAAGAAAAGCCTTGCTTCTAGTTATGTCATCTTAGACCATCCTGATTAGACAGAAAACATGCCATAATATCTCAGAACCTACGCATGTCATTTTCCTCAATTTCAAACAACAAATTGTCAGAATCAGAATCAGAGTTGTCGTGAAATTTGTTAACTTAGCCTCAGCAGTTCAATGCAATACATAATATAGAAGAAAAAATAATAAAATAATAATAATTAATATATAAGTAAATCGATTACAGTATACATACATTGAATAGATTAAAATTGTGCAAAAAACAGAAATAATATATATTTAAAAAGTGAGGTAGTGTTTGTGGGTTCAATGTTCATTTAGGAATCGGATGGCAGAGGGGAAGAAGCTGTTTCTGAATCACTGAGGGTGTGCCTTCAAGCTTCTGTACCTCCTACCTGATGGTAACATGTCCTGAGTGCTGGAAGTCCTTAATAATGGACACTGTCTTTCTGAGACACCACTCCTTGAAGATGTCCTGGGTACCTTGTAGGCTACTACCCAAGATGGAGCCAACTAAATTTACAGCCCTTTGCAGCTTCTTTTAGTCCTGTGCAGTAGTGCCCCCCTCCCATACCAGACAGTGATGCAGCCTGTCAGAATGCTCTTCGCAGTACATCTATAGAAGTTTTTGAGTGTATTTGTTGACACACCTAATCTCTTCAAACTCCTAATGAAGTATAGTCAATGTCTTGCCTTCTGTATAACTGTACCAATACGTTAGGACCAGGTTAGGTCCTCAGGGATCTTCACATACAGGTACTTAAAACTGCTCACTCTCTCCAATTCTGATCCCTCTATGAGGATTGGTATGTGTTCCTTCATCTTACCCTTCCTGAAGTCCACAATCAGCTCTTTTGTCTTACTGACGTTGAGTGCCAGGTTGTTGCTGTGACACCACTCCACTAGTCGGCATATCTTGCTCCTGTACGCCCTCTTGTCACCATCTGAGATTCTACCAACAAGGGTTGTATCATTAGCAGATTTATAGATGGTATTTGAGCTATGCCTAGCCACACAGTCATGGGTATACAGAGAGTAGAGCAGTGGGCTAAGCACATACCCGAGGTGCACCAGTGTTGATCATCAGCGAGGAGCAGATGTTATCACCAATCTGCACAGACCGTGATCTTCCAGTTAGGAAGTCAAGGATCCAATTGCAGAGCAAGGTACAGAGGCCCAGGTTCTGCAAGTTCTCAATCAAGATTGTGGGAATGATGGTATTAAGTGCTGAGCTATAGTCAATGAACTGCATCCTGACATATTTGTATTTGTTAATAATTAACAAAATTAATGAAGGACAAGGCCTGTTTGACAAACTTATTGAAGTTCTTTGATGATATAATGAGTGATGTGGAGTGTGGGGAATAGGTGGATATTCTGCCATCCGGCAGAAAACTCTAATGCAAAAAGACAAGAATGGTCAGGATGGAAAACAGCTTCTTCCTCAGGCCATTAATCTTCTGAACTCCCTGTCACATCGCATTTGAAGTATCACCAGATGATTTGTACTGTACCCTACAATATTTAATTTATACATTCATTTGTAGCTTTAATTCTTCCTTTTCTAAGTTATTCTGTATTATATGTGTGTTATGTGTACTACTGTGTTTTACACCCCGGTCTGAAGAAACGTTGTCTTATTTGTCAGTGTACAGTTATGTGAGTGGGGCTGGCACAAGGAGCACAATGTTAGTAAATACAAGATCATCCATCTTGGAAGGAAAAGTAGAAGATCAGAAAATTGTTTAAATGGTGAAAGACTGCAACTTGCTGTACTGCAGAGGGACTTGGAAGTACTGGTGCATAAACTGAAAAAAGTTGGTTTGCAGATGCAACTGGTTATCAAGAAAGCAAATTAAATCCTGGCCTTCATTACCAGAAGGACTGAATATAAGAGCAGCAAGGTTATGTTGCAATTTTACAGGGTATTGGTGTGTAGTTCTGGTTTCCTTATTCGAGGAATAATATACTGGCATATACACACATAAGGCTGTGTGTTTTGCTTGCTGCTCTATTTGATTTACACTTATAACTGTGAGGCTAAGCACAGCTCCAATTCCATATTTAAGTTTGCTGATGACACCACTGTTGTTGGCTGAATCAAAGGTTGTGATCAATAAACATATTGAAAATATGGCTAAGTGGTGCCACAACAACAACCTTTCACTCAATGTCATCAAAACTAAGAAGCTGATTATTGACTTCAGGAGGAGGAAACCATTAGACAGTCCTGATTGGGGGAATCAGAAGTGGAGAGGGTCAGCAACTTAAATTCCTCAGTGTTATAATTTCAGAGGACCTGTCCTGGACCCAGCACATAAGTGCAATGACAAAGAAAGCACAGCAGTGCCTCTACTTCCTTAGAAGTTTTTGAAGATTCAGCATGTCATCTAAACCTTTGTAAAAGCATGGTGGAGATTATACTGACTGGCTGCATCATGGCTTGGTATGGAAACACCAATGCTCTTGAATGGAAATTCCTACAAAAAGTAATGGATACTGTTCAGTCCATCACAGGTAAAGCCATCCTCACCACTGAACACACTTACATGGAGCATTTTCGCAGGAAAGCAGCGACCGTCATCAAGGACCCCACCGCCCTGACCATGCTCTCTTCTCACTGCTGCAATCAGAAAGAAGGTACAGGAGCATCAAGACCCACATCACCAGGTTCAGAAACAGTTGTTAATTCCCAACAATCACAGAAGATAACTTCACTCGCTCCATCACTGAACTATTCCCACAACCTGTGGCCACACTTTCTAGGACTCTTCGTCTTAAGTTCTCGATATTTATTGTGTATTTATTTAGTATTTTTTCTCTCTTTTGCATTTGCACAGTTTCTTGTCTTTTGCACATTGATTGCTTGTCTATCCTGTTTGCTGTGATGTTTCATTAATTCTGTGGTGTTTCTTGGATTTACTATGTATGCCCATAAGAAAATGGATGTCAGGGTTATATCTGGTGACATATACTGTATGTACTTTGATCTGTGGCTTTGGAGGAGATTCACCAGGTTGATTCGGGGTATGAGAGATTTAACTTATGAGGAAAGATTGAGCTGTCCAGAATTATACTAAATGACATTCAGGAAAATGAGAGGGGATCTTATAGAAACATAGAGGCAGGAAAGTTGTTTCTACCAGTGAGTCCACTCTACTGATGAGTTCAAATTGCCGAGGCCAAGAGCAGAAAACAAACGGGTGTCTCCCTGTGTTTGAACCGTCTCCCTCTCTTCTCACTACTACCGTTGGGTGGGAGGTGCAGGAATCTTGGGTTGCACCAAGTTCAGGAGTAGTTGCTGCCCTGCGGCCATTGTGATCTTAGGCCATCTTCACTCACTTTGACATGAACTGTCTCTGCAGCTGTGACTTGCTTTCAGACAACCTGCAGCTCATCTGTGTGTTATTTGTTTACTATTTTTAACTATTTGTGTGAATTGTCCTCTTTTGAACTTTGGATGTTTGGTGGTCTTTGTTGTGTGTGCTTACATGTGGATTCTTTTACGTTTCTTTGTTTTCTGAGTGCCTGCAAGAAGATGAATCACAAGGCTGCATTTAGTATGCATATGTTGATGATAAATTTGAACTTTGAAATTTGAATATGGCTAGAACAAAGGGATAGAGCCTCAAGACTTAAGGGAATAGAATTAGGTCAGAGATGGTGAGAAACTGTGGAGGCTACCCTATTAAATGCTTTTAAGACACAAGTAGATAGACCTTTGCTTAGCAGGGGAAATTAGGGCACTGGGAAAAAAACAGGTATGTCCACATCCAGATCTGCCATGTCCTTATTGAATGGCAAAGCAGGCTCGAAGGGCCAGGTGGCTGACTCCTGCTCCTACTTCCTATGTTCATATGTTCTTAAATAACTTAAGCACATTCACTGGAACCATCTGAGGAATATAGAGGAATCTGTATACTGCACACGCTTCCATATTACAGCATTCTTTCACGTATTTTTCCAATACCCGGCCCACAGGTAAAAAGCATGGGCTATCAGAATTTTAAGTGTGCAGTGCTTGCATATTTCCTGCATGCAAGGCCATATAACAGGCCAGGGGTCTATGAAAATTCAACCCTTAGCAAGCTTTCTTTTCACTCAAACTGCTTTTCCTCACTGTGCTTTTGATTGAATATGTTATGATAAGGTTTACATACCCAAGTGAAGGAGTAAAGTTCTGTGTATATTTCTAAGATTCTACCTTTTCCTCTGCTTATTCTCTTGGGCCATGCTTGATTTTCTTCCATTTTTCAAGCATGACCAATCAACAACGTTTTAATTTCTCAGACTGAGATTTTATTCATCATTCCATGGCAATTATTTATATCTACTCACAGCAGATTTCTGGATGAAATCCTTCATTTTAATTAACACATTAGTCTTTTTGCATGCTATCACAAATAATGCTACCCACAGAAACTGCAACTCCTGTCACACTCCTTTTAAACGTAAAAGTCATTGTATACCAAAAGTTACATACACTGGGCCTCATCTCTTTCTCAGTACCAGTGATTAAAATATTGAATACCAAAAAAAAAGAAAAAAATATATAGTTTCAATTTGGTGTGGAACATTTCCCCCTTTGTTAAACAGTATAACACTTGCAATAATGGTACCAACAGACAATGCTCTCTCGCTTGTTGTGTTCACACTTTTATCCATTAGCAGCTGGAATGAAGTGAGTTTCCTGAACCCCACTGTGCCTTTGGTCTACCACTCAAAGACAGACAAGCAGTTTACATTTTGCTATTGCCATTCAGTTTGCAAAGGACATGCTATGTACAACATATCCAATATCTAGCATTCGGTCTTGAATTGACAACACAAATTGTGGAAGTCAAGTTCTCTTGGTGCGCCCAAGTCGTAATGTAGAATGGAGACATAAGGGACTGCAGATGCTGGAACCTGGAATAAAAATCAGACTGCTAGAGGGCAAAGCAGCATTTGCAGAGGCAAAGGGATAGCTAAGGTTTCAGGTTAAGACTCTGCATTAGGTCTGAGAGTGCAGAGGGGAGATAGCCTGTATAAAGAGGAGAGAGGGATGGCCTAGCAGCCAATAATGAGAACCAAGTCAGGACAGATAGAGGCAGATGGGGAAAGGGGAGAGGTGGAGTCAGGAGACTGGTGGATGCCTTCTATATTACAGATGTTGAAAGTCGACGTAGAATAACCTCAGCACTAAAGCAGACAGCAGCAGGAGTCAGGAAGCAATACTAGGAAGAGCTGAAAATCTCAATTCATTTGTGCTGAAGGATAAAACCAGTTAAAGGCATTGTTACCTACAGTAGACTTTCGAAAGTCAGACTTTTAAGAGGATATTTTGTGATATCTATTTGGAGGTGGATAAAGGAACTTCATTTTGTTGATAGGCAGAAGACAGGCAAAGGATTTAATGGGATATATATTAATTACAGGTATGGGCAAAGAAATGACAGAAGGAGATTAACCCAGCCAAACGTGAAGTGTTCCAATTTGGGAGATCAAATGTAAAGTGACAGTACATTGTTAATGGCAACTTTCCAACAGTGCTGATGTGCAGAGGGATCATAAAGTCCAAGGCCATATCTCCCTGACAGTGACTAAACAGGAATATAGGGCAGTGAAGATGTGGCATACTTGCCTTTATTGGTCAAGGAACTAAGTTCAAGGGTAGGGAGGTATGTAGCAGCTTCATAAAACTCCAATTAGAATGCCTCTGGATTATTGCATTCAGTTCAACTCATAGAAAAGATGGCGAAGCAGAAAAAAATTTATTAGGATGCTGCCTGGATTAGAGGGTATGTGATAGAAGAGGTTGGACAAACTTGTGTTTTCTCTGGAGTGGTGGAGGCTGAGGGGAGACCTAATAGAGGATTATTAGGTTATGAGAGGCACCGATAGAATAGATAGCTAGTAATTTTTTTACTAGGGGTAAAATATCTACTAACAAAGGGTATGTATTTAAGATGAGAGGAGGTAAGTTGAAAGGAAATATGCAAGGCAAGTTATTATTTTACAGAGAGAGTGGTGGGTGCCTGGAATGTTCTTCCTGGGTTGGTGCTAGAGGCAAATATAATAGGGGTGTTCAAGAAGCACTCTGATGAATATGCAGCAAATAGAAGGGTATGGACGTTGTGTATGTAAAGGGATTAGTTAGGTTGGGTTTTTGATCAATAATTTAATTAGTTCCTGAAGGCCCTGTTTCTCTGATGTACTGTTCTATGCTCTGTGTTCTATTAATTGTGGCTCAAAGAAATGTATTTTGCTAGTAGAATGAGTTTGGGTGAAAAATTGAAAGAAATTTTGGAGCTAAGGTTTTTGCAAAGAAGTGAATATAAAGCAAACACAGATGACAATTGATTTTAATGGAGTAAAGCAAAAATCTATCTTAATCAAAATTGGAAAAGAATGGAAGAGAAAGCAAGAAGTTACTTATGATAGACACCACAACCAGAGCATTTTGTAAAGAATGACAGCTTTTAATTTATTCCATTTTTGAAAACTGTTTGATCCTTGGGAACCTTCTAGTCCTATCAGCAGACATAGAAGCAGCTCATGACATTCTCTTTATTCAAGGCCTCTCCTCCATCATCCACCAGTGCACGACTGTGCAAGCCTGATCCTTTCTTACTTATCAAGTCATAGACAGACATCTAACTGTAAAGCCTTCTTTCCCTGCTGCTTTTGGAATGGTGAAAGGATCTCTCCTTGGCCTGTTTCTATTTCAGCAACCTCAATAACAGTATGCAAAAACACAGCATCTTGCCCCATGGGTATACTGGCACCATTTAACTCTTTTTACCACCACCACATCGTTTGACCTCACAGATGGATTTAACTTGTCAGACTACTTGCTTTGTGTTGAAAGTTTTCTTTCAAGTAAAACTAAGAGTCTGAAGGCAAAATAAATCACTGAGCCAGTGGTGATAGGTAGCTTTGGTTCAGGGCAGATTAAGATAAAGTAGCTGCAAGTTCTGAGACCAGCATGTCTGTAGAACATTGGAATGATTATATCTAGAAGTAGCAAAGTTCTGATACCTACCACAAACTCCAAACACTGGCCAAAACTATTCCTGTTTCAGAATTATATGAGTCATAGAGCAATACAGGTTGGATGCAGCTGCTTTGGCCCAAAGTGTCAATGCCTACATCGGTGTGATCCCAGCTAGTTCCAATTTCCTGCATTCACCCATTACCTAGCGAAGTGCTTCTTAAATGATACTGCACGTGCCTCAAACACTTCTGGCTGCTTATTCCATATACTCACTACTTTCTGCAAGGAAAAGCCCCTTCTACCACTTTTAAATCTCTTCCTCCTCATCATAAACATACTGTATGCCCCCTACTTTCGGACTCCCCTACCATGGGGAAAAGACTGTCATCATCTACCCTATATACATCTCACCATTTTAGCCTCTCAGTCCAAGGAATAAAGACCTAACATGGGCAGACTCTATCTATAACTCGTGCACTCCTGTCTTGGCAACATCTTCGTAAATCCTTCAGTTCTATTTCCAGTTTATCCATATCTTTCTTGTGATAGTGACCAAAACTCTACACAGTATTCCAAGTGTGCCCTCACCAACAACTTCTATAACTGCAACATAAAGTCCCACTCAAACACTCAGTACCCTGCCTGATGAAGACCAGTGTGGTTAAATGAGTTTTTCACTATCCTGTCTACCTGTGATGCTGCTCTCAATAAACTATGCACTTGTACTCTTCGGTCCCATCTGTTCCATTACACTCCCTAGTGTCCTACAAACAACAGGAATTCTGCAGATGCTGGAAATTCAAGCAACACACATAAAAGTTGCTGGTGAACGCAGCAGGCCAGGCAGCATCTCTAGGAAGAGGTGCAGTCGACGTTTCAGACCGAGATCCTTCGTCAGGACTAACTGAAGGAAGAGTGAGTAAGGGATTTGAAAGTTGGAGGGAGAGGGGGAGATCCAAAATGATAGGAGAAGACAGGAGGAGGAGGGATAGAGCCAAGAGCTGGACAGGTGATAGGCAAAATGGATATGAGAGGATCATGGGACAGGAGGTCCGGGAAGAAAGACAAGGCGGGGGGGGGGACCCAGAGGATGGGCAAGGGGTATATTCAGAGAGACAGAGGGAGAAAAAGGAGAGTGAGAGAAAGAATGTGTGTATAAAAATAAGTACCAGATGGGGTATGAGGGGGAGGTGGGGCATTAGCGGAAGTTAGAGAAGTCGATGTTCACGCCATCGGGTTGGAGGCTACCCAGACAGAATATAAGGTGTTGTTCCTCCAACCTGAGTGTGGCTTCATCTTTACAGTAGAGGAGGCTGTGGATAGACATGTCAGAATGGGAATGGGATGTGGAATTAAAATGTGTGTCCACTGGGAGATCCTGCTTCCTCTGGCGGACAGAGCGTAGGTGTTCAGCAAAGGTGTTTACCTCGACATGGTTTTATCCCCCCTTGTTCAATCCCGTCCTACCTATGTTCGTGACACTTCTCACGCTCTTAGACTTTTCGATGATTTTAAGTTCCCTGGCCCCCACCGCTTTATTTTCACCATGGATGTCCAGTCCCTATATACTTCCAGCCCCCATCAGGAAGGTCTCAAAGCTCTACGCTTCTTTTTGGATTCCAGACCTAATCAGTTCCCCTCTACCACCAATCTGCTCCGTCTAGCGGAATTAGTCCTTACTCTTAATAATTTCTCCTTTGGCTCCTCCCACTTCCTCCAAACTAATGGTGTAGCTATGGGCACCCGTATGGGTCCTAGCTATGCCTGCATTTTTGTTGGCTTTGTGGAACAATCTATGTTCCGTGCCTATTCTGGTATCTGTCCCCCACTTTTCCTTCGCTACATCGACGACTGCATTGGTGCTGCTTCCTGCACACATGCAGAGCTCGTTGACTTTATTAACTTTGCCTCCAACTTTCACCCTGCCCTCAAGTTTACCTGGTCCATTTCCGACACCTTTCTCCCCTTCCTAGATCTTTCTGTCTCTGTCTCTGGAGACAACTTATCCACTGATGTCTACTATAAGCCTACTGACTCTCACAGCTATCTGGACTATTCCTCTTCTCACCCTGTTTCTTGCAAAAATGCCATCCCCTTCTCGCAATTCCTCCGTCTCCACCGCATCTGCTCTCAGGATGAGGCTTTTCATTCTAGGACGAGGGAGATGTCTTCCTTTTTTAAAGAAGGGGGCTTCCCTTCCTCCACTATCAACTCTGCTCTTAAACACATCTTCCCCATTTCACGTACATCTGCTCTCACTCCATCCTCCCGCCACCCCACTAGGAATAGGGTTCCCCTGGTCCTCACCTACCACCCCACTAGCCTCCGGGTCCAACATATTATTCTCCGTAACTTCCACCACATCCAATGAGATCCCACCACTAAGCACATCTTTCCCTCCCCACCTCTCTCTGCATTCCGCAGGGATCACACCCTACGCGACTCCCTTGTCCAATCGTCCCCCCCATCCCTCCCCACTGATCTCCCTCCTGGCACTTATCCGTGTAAGCGGAACAAGTGCTACACATGCCCTTACACTTCTTCCCTTACCACCATTCAGGGCCCCAAACAGTCCTTCCAGGTGAGGCAACACTTCACCTGTGAGTCGGTTGGGGTGATATACTGCATCCGGTGCTCCCGATGTGGCCTTTTATATATTGGCGAGACCCGATGCAAACTGGGAGACCGCTTTGCTGAACACCTACGCTCTGTCCGCCAGAGAAAGCAGGATCTCCCAGTGGCCACACATTTTAATTCCACATCCCATTCCCATTCTGACACGTCTATCCACGGCCTCCTCTACTGTAAAGATGAAGCCACACTCAGGTTGGAGGAGCAACAGCTTATATTCCGCCTGAGTAACTTCCAACCTGATGGCATGAACATCGACTTCTCTAACTTCCGCTAATGCCCCACCTCCCCCTCGTACCCCATCTGTTACTTATTTTTATACACACATTCTTTCTCTCACTCTCCTTTTTCTCCCTCTGTCCCTCTGAATATACCCCTTGCCCATCCTCTGGGTTCCCCCTTGTCTTTCTTCCCGGACCTCCTGTCCCATGATCCTCTCGTATCCCTTTTGCCTATCACCTGTCCAGCTCTTGGCTCCATCCCTCCCCCTCCTGTCTTCTCCTATCATTTTGGATCTCCCCCTCCCCCTCCAACTTTCAAATCCCTTACTCACTCTTCCTTCAGTTAGTCCTGACGAAGGATCTCGGCCTGAAAGGTCGACTGCACCTCTTTCTAGTGATGCTGCCTGGCCTGCTGCATTCCCTAGTGTCCTCCTCTGGTTTGACTTTCCAGTGAGGGTGAACTAGAACATTTGCAGTTCATTGCATTGCAAGTTATCAGTAAAATGATCTTCTGGCCATATATCTGTGCAAACTAACCATGTCTATCCCTATCACAACATCTGAATCTTCTTCTGGTCAACTCGTGCACTGCTGAAATTCCCACTGCACCAACAGTTGCTAGCTTTAAGTTAACTGTTGGTAATAGTCCATCCATAGGTTATAGAATTTGTCTGATTTTGAGTTCTCTCCAAATTAATGGGAATGAAAACTTAAGGTGTTTTATAAAAGGCACAACATTTTGTATGGAGTGGGTAGAGCGCAGTGATTGTAGGAGATGAAGGCCGTCCGCCAGTTTCCTGCTGTTGAGACAGTTAAGGGCCGACTGGTGCTTTGCCACAAGTGCCTTGGTCATCTATAGTAAACCTTGTCACCAGGTATTAATCTTCCATTTCCTTATGTCTTGGTCTACTCAAAATTAAATGCATATTCTTTGGAGTCACAGAGAATGCCATAGACCAGGATTCTATGACCAAAATACTTATTTTTTATTTCTTTTTCTTTTCACAGAGCATAAAAAATAACTACAGTGTAAATTTGTGGTGAAAAGGAATGAGAACTGTCTGTAAGCTCAGCAGTCTATTGAAGACCAGTTCCTTAAGTTTATAATACCAGGGGAGGTTGTGGGACAAGCTCCCACTACCTGTTAAATGCTCCCAGTGGCGTGCATCTCAAATAGCCTCCGACAACCAAGTCCAGCTCCTGGCCTTCATGCGTGGCTTAGCTACTAAACCCGGTGGATCCATTTCTACTGCCAAGAGAAGGGGGCAAAAGCAGGTTATTGGTGCCTTAAATCTAGTCACTTCAGGCAGATGGGGTTCGTCAGCCATGGTTGGCAGCTCATCTAGGAGAAGGAAAACGCTAACCTCAAACCTCCACTACCTTGCGGCTACGCCAACTCATCGGGAAAGCTTCAGGAGTAAACACCAAGAAATCCCTAAGGCAA
This sequence comes from Mobula birostris, assembly GCF_030028105.1. NCBI lineage: Eukaryota > Metazoa > Chordata > Chondrichthyes > Myliobatiformes > Myliobatidae > Mobula > Mobula birostris. The sequence continues at coordinate 205,996,403 of NC_092371.1, read as the reverse complement.
TCCTACACTGAGTTCAACGCTGACTGGCAACTCTTACGACGTCGCCGGTGCCAAACTGAATTGATCTCTGCCGTTGCTTTGGATTCAGCAGCTGCATGGAGAGTGGCAGCCTGTTGCACGGGCAGCAGCTTGCATCTCCATAGAAAAGATACTAACATGGATAGAGCATTGGCTGACTGGCCAGAGGCAAAGAGTGGAAGTAAAGGGATCCTTTTTTGGATTGGCCAGTGGTGACGAGTGGTATTCTAGAGGGGTTTGTGTTGGCACCACTTCTTTTCACATTGTATATCAATGATTTGGATGATGAAATTAATGGCTTTGTGGCCAAGGTTGCGGATGATATGAACATAAGTGGAAGGGCAGGTAGTGTTGAGGAAGCAGAGAGGCTACATAGGACTTAGAACATTACAAGAATGGGCAAAGAGGTGGCAGATGGAATGCAGTGTCAGAATGTGTATCGTCATGTACTTTTGTAGAAGAATAAAAGCAAAGGCAATTTTCTAAACAGGGAGAAAATTCAAAAATCCAAGGTGCAAAAGGATTTGGGAGTCCTTCTGTGAATTCTCAAAAGATTAATTTGCAGGTTGAATTGGTGGTGAGGACCAGAGGAGAGCAGAGCCTCAAAGTACTATGACATCCATTTGGAACAGAGATGAGGAGGAATTTCTTTAGCCAAAGGGTGGTGAATCTGTGGAATTCATTGCCACAGGTGGCTGTGGAGACCAGGTCACTACGTGCATTTGAGGTGGAGGTAGATAAGTTCTTGATTAGTCTGAGCATGCTAGATTATGAGGAAAAGGCAGGAGAATAGAATTAAGAGGGAAATTGATGAGCCATGATGAAAGGGCAGAGCAGACTTGATGGCTGAATGGCCTAATTTTGCTCCCATGTCTTATGGTCTCATATCATACTGTCCTAGGTTACGTATTATGCAGACCACTAGGATGCAACATCCATATTCGACCTCGACCAACTGAGGGCCTCAATTGGAAACTAATCTTCATCAGTTTGTTTGAGTGCCCATTACTCCCTTTCAAGTTTCACTCTGGCCCTGTTCTGCATTCAGTGAGCCTTTAAGAAGCATATTTTTATAACCAGTCAGGGCTCTTTCAGATTGCCTCATGTTGTTGCTTGCTCTCCTACGCAGTGACCGAGAACAGCTGGATGTTCTGCTTCAGCTCCCTTGCAGAGTGTTGGGTCAAGAACTCCTCCATCTCAATGGGGTGGTTCACAATATGTGAACAACTGTCACTGAAACTATTTTATTTAGCGGGGTACATTAAAGCATTGTACAATCTTAACGCCCACAGATCTTATTTTACTGTTTTGAATCCTTTGTATCTTGGAAAGTTCAATGGAAAAGTCAAGCATAGAAAATAATCCTTCCTTCAGCTATATCTGACCCTTGTGTTGTGCTGCTTCCAAAGATTGCCTGACAAAACAGTATCAAGGAGTTTACAACATTGTCTGGCTTTTATAACTGCGGTCCATATCATCCAATTTAACCATAATTGAAGCTTAAAATAACAGTGACTAGTAAGTATCATTGCAAAATTTAGCAAGCGATGGATCTGATTTTTGTCTGTAGAGTAATGAGGCACACAAAGAAAAGATTGTGGTTCCTAAGGTTAAGGTTAAACAAACAACTGAATTTTAAGGTGTATGTACTGCTGAAAGCCCTGTGTTCTCTTGTATGTTCAGGTGTTAAATCTGCATCCCATCATGTAACTTCTAAACAAAGCACTAATTCATAAAATCACTTTGATTAATTTGTATATTAACCCATTATACAGTAAATACTTTCTTTTAGTTCAACACAGTATAGATGGATATTAATTTCAAGTTTGTTATAAAAATTAATAGAGTTGTTTTTTTAAGCGATCCTTTTCCTCTCCTCAAGTCATGGTGGCCAAATTACACCCTGGGGCCAAACAGAAACTGTTCAAATGGGTCACTGAATTTGAAGCATCAGTTTTCCTACTCTTATCCCTTTGTCCTTCCATCAGATGTAGTTTTGGAATACTAATGTTAATAGAATTTGAGACCTGTAAGAAGGCAACAAGCTTCTGTAAGATCAAGAGCCAAATAGCCAAATGTAATTTTTATTTGTGGCCTAAACTGGACGGATCTAATGCATAACATAGAATAGTACAGCACAGGAACAGGCCCTTTAGTCCACAATGTTGGGGCTGATGACAATACCAATATAAACTAATCCCATATGCCCACACATGGTCTATATCCCTCCATTCCCTGCTTATTCATGTGCCTGTCTAAATGCCACCTAAATGTTGCTGTCGTTTCTGTTTCCAACACCTGGCAATATATCCAGGGAATTATTAAATTTTGTGTAAAAAAAACTTGCCTTGTAATTTTTTTTAAACTTTTACCCCTCTCACCTGAAAGATATGCCATCTAGTATTTGATATTTCCACCCTGGGAGAAGGAATCTGAATACCTACCCTCATCGAGTCATAGAGTCACAGAAAAGTACAGCAGAGAAACAGTCCCATCTAATCTCTGCTGAGCCATTTAAACTGCCTAATCCTATTGACCTCCATATCCCCACTATCCATGTGCCTATTCAAACTTCTCTTAAACATTGAAGTCAAGCTTGCATGAACCAATTGTGCCGGCAGCTCGTTCTACACTCTCATGACCCTCTGAGTGGAGATTCCCCTCATGTTTCCCTTAAACATTTCATCTTTCACGTTAACCCATGTCCTCTAGTTGTAATCTCACCCACCCTCAGTGAAAAACTCTGCTTGCATTTATCCTATATATACTTCTTATAATTTTGTATACCTCTATCAAATCTCCTCTTAATCATCTACATTCCAAGGAACAAAATCCTAACCTATTTGATCTTTCCATATAACTCAGTCCTCTAGACTGGCAACATCCTTGTAAATTTTCTCTGTATTCTTTCAGCATTACTTAAATCTTTCCTGTCATCCGGTGACAAAAATTGCACACAATACTCCTAATTAGGCTTCACCAATTTCTTATACAACTTCAACATAACATACCATCTCTTGTACACAATACTTTGATTTATGAAGGCAATGTGCCAAAGGTTTTCTTTATGACTCTATCAACCTGTGATGCACTTTCAATGAATTATGCACCTGTATTCCCAAATCCTTTTGTTCTACCACACTCCTCAATGCCCTGTATTCACTGTGTAAGATCCTACTGAAGTGCAACATCTCACACTCACCTGCATTAAATTCCACCTGCCACATTGAAGCCCATTTTTCCAACTGGTCCAGATCCTGCTGCAAGCTATGACAGTCATTGTCACTGTCTGCTACACCCACAATCTTGGTGCCATCTGCAAATTTGCTGATCCAGTTATAGATGACAAACAATATTTAGATAAAATCCTGTTTAATAATGAGCTAGTTTAACTACTTAACAAGTTGACCATTGGGTAAAACCAAATCTATCTAAACACCTGAAGTGTAATCTGAAGATGTTTTCCTTGTGCCTGCTTATGATCTGTCTGGTGCAAAGTTTGTGATTTTATTTGGCTCCAAAATGTTATGAGCCAAAGTTGAAAAGTGTAGTTTAAGGCTCTCAGCAGCTATTCTTGCATGTTTCTTTATGACACCACTAATGTTGACCATGTTGCAATGACAGGGTGAGGACTGCTGTTTTGGAAGAGAACATTCATTCCCACAGTTCACTTCTGAGTCACACTGAACAATGGTGGAAATGTTTGTGGTTCAAGGAACAAGGAACTGTGGCAAAAATGTAAAGGCTGTTGTAATGCCTTGGGTTTTAAGAAATTCTATTGATTATAAAGAAACTTATTGCCTTCTTTTTTAACCACACTTAAACAAATATTAAAGAAATGAATGAACACACTGATCACTGAAAACAAGCACCAACCTAAGAGAGAAAAGTAACAAATGATCATGTAAAACTTGTTCTAAGAAGTGATTTTATTAGTTTATTATTGTCACATGTACCAAGATACAGTGAAAAACTTCTCTTGCATAATGTCCATATGGATTAAATCATTACTCAATACATTGAGATAAAACAAGATATAAACAGTAAAAATGCAGATATATTGTAAAAGCCATAGAGAAGGTGCAGTGTAGGTAAATAATAAAGTGCAAGATTATTAAAAAAATAGACTGTGAGGCCAAGAGCCCAACTTACTATAAAACAGGTCCGTTCAAGAGTCAATAACAGCGGGATAGAAACTGTCCTTGAGTCTGGTGGTACGTGATTTCAGGTCCTTGTATCTCCTGCCCAATGGGAGAGAAGAGAAGAGCGAATGCCCAGGGTGGATGTGGTCTTTGAATATGCTGGCTGCTTTACTGATGCAGCAAAAAGTATAGACAGAGTCCATAGAGGAGTTGATTTTAAGAACAATTTTAATGAAAAACAAATGTCAAAATTTTAATAAGAAACAAAAGAAATCAGCTAAACTGACCAAAGGGCATTAGATTTGGAATGCCTGTGAGAATCACAGTGGCAGAGATGTATGGGAATTTAACTTAGCATTAGTTCTGAAAACTTCACCCATGTCCCTAATCCTGATTATTCCATGGCCTGGCTGACTCGCTCTGTTTTCCCCCCTCTTTATTATTTTCCAAGCTCTTTCTTCTCATTGTCCCTTTCCCAATGTGCTCACTCACTGGTCCACATTGGCTCCCACTTGAACGTGGTCCAATTTAATTCAGAGCACTTCATCAGTATGTATTTCCACAGTTCCATATCTTCCTCCAATACTGCACTCTCTAAGAGCTCTGCTCATAATTATGCCTTCTTCAGCATCTCTGCTTTAATAGGGAGGAGAAGATGGCAGCGCGACGCAGCACGCGCGGCCGTTCCGAATTGATATTGTATCTGTTAACTAGGGGGCCGTGCACAATCCTGATTTGATAGAGACAGACGTGAGAAGCACGGAGGAACATCTGGATAGACTTCTGAAATGCCTGCTTTGCTGCCGCTGCTACTGTGCAATCGAGAAACTCCGGAGGGAAGGCCTCAAATCCTCAGCCTTGCCTGTTGCTGGGGCCGGGGTCGAAGCACTCGGCGGAGATGGTGCTCGGTGCATCGATGTCGGGGAACTGGTCGGAGGCTCAGAGTTTTTGGACGGATTCGGAGTCGGACTGTGGTCGGATGCTTCCAGGATGCTGCATCGGCAAGTTTGCGGCGCTGTTGGTTTACCGTCTGCGTAAGATGATGGGACTTTCGAGAGACTTTGACAGTGTACCATTCCCATAATCTGTTCTTATCAAATTACGGTATTGTTTTGCACTGTTGTAACTATATGTTATAATTATGTGGCTTTTGTCAGTTTTTCAGTCTTGGTTTGTCATGTGTTTCCATGATATCATTCTGGCAAAACATTGTATCATTTCTTAATGCATGCATTACTAAATGACAATAAAAAAGGACGGCGTGTCCCCATAATCTAATCTAATCTTTCTATTGGGGTCTTCAGCTATCCAGGATCTTAACTCTATCTCCAGATCTTCCTGATTCTTTACCATTTTCATCTTTAAGGTGTTCTTAAAGCCTATTTCTTTGACTAGACTTTTCCAGGAGTTATATTTTTTTCAACCTCTTGATGATCAGCAGACACTGTGCTATGGTAATTATAAAACAGAAATAACAGTATTAAAACAGTATTAACTCAAATCAGAATCAACTCAAGTTTAATTATTATTCAAATTATACATGGATAGAGTTGAACGAGACTGCGTTTCTCTGGGGCCAAGGTGCATAACGTACATTCAAAATAGCGGGAATTAGAACACACGCATCGTTACACAAGAAAACACATGTATAGTCCAAGAACCCGAGGAACATGCAAACTGATGGTACGTCTCCTGGCAATCCATCAATCCACTGGTCGACAACTGGAGGGCAGCATCAACAGGAGAGGACAGTCTCCAACCAAACATGAACACCTCCTCACCTGGACTGCACCAGCAGGCAAGCCCACAGCTTGAGGTCTAGTCCTTGCTACATCCGAGGCCACACTGCTGTCTTGCCTGCAGCATCTTACATTATCAATGTCCAACAGGATTTTGTGATCACAAGAGAAACTGGAAAGACTGGAGAAAGTGAAAAGCAGTACACATCCATAAGGACAGGAACAATGGCTGAGCTAGACACAGGTTTTAGAACAAGAAGTTTCAAAGAGCTGAAGTTCACAGAAGGTGATGATAGGAAGACCAGCTCAAAGAGCATGAATATAATTGATGTTGAGGCAAGAAAACAATGAGCAAGAATCTGGTTGCAATCGGGATGCAATAGAGAGAATAAAGAAAGAGAAGGGAGGAAAAAGAGAGATGGACATCGTGCCAGAATTTACAGGAAGCCAAAGTTACAAATAAATTAGTTTGACATAAAAATAGTCAGACAAACATTAACCAATTCAAATTCTCTGGATGGGTCAAGGCAATTGTTGGTAAGACAGTTCTGTTTTTCATCAGTGTTCATACAGAATTTGACTCAGTAATTAGCTGCTGTTGCACAAGGTAGCACATGCAAGAATTCACTGCCTAAGTTAAGTTCTTAGGAAATCTCGCAGCCGATGGAAATATAAACCAAGTCTTCATGCAAGAACCGTTAAACTGTCTCCACGCATGAAAGCATGGTGGAATTGCAGTAGCAAACATGTTACAGACTGCTTATTATCATTGTTCAACTGTTCATCAGGTACTGAACTTAATATTAAAAGCATGTAGATTGCATCAGCTTCATTATTGTTGCCAGTGATGGACTATCAAGAGGATTTTGTTCGGTATGATATTGTAAAGGGCCTGTTCCTGTGCTGTACCATGCTATGTACTATATTCTATGTCTGAGTACTTTCCACTGAAGAGAGGAAGACATGTTGCTTAACTGCTATGTTCCTTCTGAGCTTCCCAGGAAACGGACAGGCATTGAAAGTTCAGACACATTCAGCAGTGGAATGAATCCAAGTTGCAGAATTTAAAAACATTTCTAAAGAAAAATTCCACTGAAGAAAAAGTGGGGGAGGCATCCGTTTCGGGAAATGATGAGAAGCAATCCTTTTCTCAGAGGGTCATTAGTATTTGGAAAGTTCTTCCTTAAAGGGTGGTGGAAACCAATGGTTTGAGTATTTTTAAAGCAGAGGTAGATAAATTCTTGCTAAGCAAGAGAATAAAAGGTTCTCAGGGAGTTGAGAATGTGAAATAAATATTTCACTCAGATCAGTCAGGACAGGCTCAAGGAACCATGTGGCCTAATTCTGCTCATATGTTGTGTTTAAAAACGCACCTAAAACTTTACACAACGCACCTAAAACTTTGCGAAAATTTCATAATTGAAACATTACCCAAAAAGTAATGTACAGTAAAATTGAACTTCCACATTGATTCCAAAATACAAAAAGCTTGAAAAACATTATTAAAGTTCAAATACCGCCTCCAAGGTACAGATCCCTGGTGAAGGTAATTAGAGGTTTTTATCCCATGAAACTGACTGATATTATAAAAGTAGTCTGTAAAATGGGGAGCTTAAATTCTTACCAAGTACCAATTCAGCCTTTAAAATCTGCAAATAATATAAGGGAAGTGCATTGTGAAATAATTCATCATTTATCTTCACAATAATGGATGACAAGGTAGTCAACCATAAAAGCCTTATCTCAACTGTGTTGCATTTCAACTATTCCTAGTAGTGAGAGCTTTATATACCTACCTACTGAAGTAGACAGCAAACAAGAAAGTGTATAATAATATTTGCCACTTTGATGACAATAGAGAAGAAAATGGAAGAATTAGAATCTAATCTGGAACAGAAAGAAATAGACATACAAAATACTAGATTAAAAGAATAAATGTGACACTCTGAAGAGTGTAAATAATTACTGGGGTCACCCATCTTGCAAAGACACTGCCCAGAAGAAGGTAATGGCAAACCACTTCTGTAGAAAAAAAATTCTAACAGTATTAATGGTCATGAAAAGAAAACAAGAGAAAATCTGTAGATGCTGGAAATCCAAACAACACACACAAAATGCTGGAGGAACTCAGCAGGCCAGGCAGCATCTATGAAAAAGAGTACAGTCTACATCTCAGGTCGAGACTCTTCAGCAAGTCCTGTTGAATGCACTCGGGCTGAAACATTGACTGTATTCTTTTTCCATAGAAGCTGCCTAGTCTGCTGAGATCCTCCAGCATTTTGTGGTCATGATAAGACCATGATTGCTCACGTCATATGACACGGCACATAATGAATAAATGGACAATTTGCTATAGATCTCATAAGGCCTTGAATTTGCTATAGATCTCATAGGCCTTGAACTTGTACATTGATATTTTTCAGTAAGATCTATCCCATAATTTAGCAAGTGATACAGAGAAATTGCTCACCTAGTTTACTCACCAGATGTATCAATTCAGAACTTTTTATTATGTTCTAAATTACAGTGCCTCCTTCATAAATTCCCACGGGAATTAACAGCAGGAAAGTGCTAAAACAGCTGGGCACTTTATATTTCTTTTTAAGTTATGAAGTTGAATAAGAAAATACACCAGCATAAATATCAGGGCACAGGAGTGGTCTTAATGTCATTCAGGAGAGGACCACCAATCCCATCTACCATGAGCTTTCTCTTCTGTCAACCATCACAAAATACAGTTGCAGTATGATGGAAACCTTAGATGTGTGGTTTTATTCCAGTGAACAGTGGAAAAAACCTCCACCTCTGTCACAGAGAAGGAAAAGAACAGCATTCGCTGGATATTTTAACACTTGCGCAGTGGACTATAACTAACATAGAATCATTGAAAGGTAGTGCATGGAAAAAGCCACTGAAATTCTGCAATATTTAGGAAATTGTAATCCTCCGGTACCACTTCCCCGCTTTTACTGGATTTCTCTGATATCTTCCTATGTGTCTTTTACTTTAATTTCTGCTAATTGTTGGGTGATCTGTAATACATACACAGCAAAGTGATGATAGCCCTTTTGCCTCTAATCTCTCGTTTGAGGAGTATTTGACATGACTTTGACCACATTCTTACCAAGACTCGATACTATGGCCATGTATCCTTCTGCAGAATGTGCCTTTGCTGCCATCTTGTCTCATGTGGCTTCCAATTCCCCACTTCTCCTCAGAGTTTTCCCTCCATGTGCTATGCTGCATCATCTCCACCATGCTTTGATAACTTTTGGCCCTTTCTTTCTATCTTCAACAGCTCCAGACCCGGCTTTCCTAAATGTGCTTCAGTCTATAATTCTTCTTTGCCCTCTGCTGGATCCAGTGGCTTTCTTGTGTTCCTGACCTCCATGAAGAATCAGAGACTTGCCCACCTCCAGGCAGCTAAAGATCCATCTGGACTTCCTCCTTCTTCCAAAGTTCTGTCAGTACCACTTTCTTTCAAGCTCTCAGATTTTCCTCTTCCTTCCCCAACCGTTGTTCTCTCCAAAACCTCTTATCTTGTAACCTCGTATCCCACCCACAGCCCCCACACTATACAATACTTCCTTCCTCCCTCATTCCCCTGAGTTCCCCTTCCCCCCATCTCATCCCTCCCATGATATCCCTCAAGTACCCTCATTCTGGATGAGATCTTTGTTCCAACTTTAACTGCTGCCAGCATATCAGCATCACCCCTGACTTACCCCTCTCTGATGCTGAGTGGTCTATCCTCATCAAAGACCTCACTTTTGTACCTCTGCACCCACAACTTGATGAGTTCTGGGCTCGCCGCGATGTGCAGCTCTTCTTCCATCATCACCACCTCAATGCCTATTTCTTTAACATTCCTGTCTTTTGTTATGAAAGAAACTACTCCTCTGTACAGACTTGATAAGGCTTCTCCTATACTTACAACAAACAATTTTGGCTTGAAACTTCTTATTTCCACTTACTCATCTGGGTATATCTGAAAATTAATAAACAGTATTGACTCAGAATATCAGGAAAAATATTCAATGTCTACAGCAGGGCTGGTGGAAACTTTCCAACAAATATAACATTACTTACTTGTAATCTTGATAGTTGCAAGGGTACAATATTGTGGTGGATATATTCTTGAAATACTCCAGGAGCAAGATTACAAAATTACCTTGGCAGGGAATTATGGTTGTGCCTGGAAATAGATTATTAGGCAGCATTATCCAATGCACCATCCAGAAAATAACAGGGCTTAGGCTATTTTCCAGGATTTCGGTGGCATTCCAGTCAAGGTTGTAGCAATTGAGCTGAAGAATTCCAGCAGAAACACACTTGCTGCTGATTTCCCCCAAATTTACTGAGCTGCGCCATTGCTTGGAGCCTGGTTCAGTCAGATCTGGTTTAAGTCACCATGACATTGAACTATTATACTCTCGGCTCATAGTACCATTACAAAAGCAAAATACTCAGGTGCTCAAAATCTGAAATAAAAGAAAGAAATCTGGAAAGTACTCAACAGGTCAATCAGTACCTATTAGAGGCAGAAACAAAGCTATCATTTCTGATAGGAGACACAAGAAACACTACAGAAGCTGGAAATCAGGAGAAACACACAAAAAAAGTTTGCGGGAAGAACTCAAGAGATCAGGCAACATCTATGGAAGGAAAAGTTGATGCTTTGGCTGAGACCCTTCATCAGGAGTGAAAAAAAGAGGGCAGAAGCCAGAATAGAAAAATGAAGGGAGGGGTAGGAATACAAACTGGCAGCTGATACGTGAATCCATGCAAGGGGAATATTTGGTAGGTGGGGGAGGGAAGGGGGGAATAGCAGCAGTGTGAAAAGCTCAGAAATGATTGGTGGAGGAGGCAAAGGACTGAAAAAGGCAGAATCTGTTAGGAAAGGACTGTGGACCATGGAATAATGGGAAAGGTTATATACAGGCAGGTGTGTGTGTGATGGGCAGACTGTGAGGGCAGGGGAGGTGAAAGAGAAGGGGTGATGGGATCAGATAATGAAAGGCAAAGTGAGTGGTGAGTAAGCTAGAAAAATTTATGTTAAATCCCGTCAGATTGGAGACTAGAAGACGGTATATGAGGTGTTGCTCCTCTAAACTACATCCAGCTCAACTTGGCAATAGAAGCTTTGAGCTAATATGTCAATGTGGGAATGGGAAGTGGAATTAAAATGGAGATCCTGGTGGTTATGATGAATGGAGTGAAACATAGAAAACCGACAGGATAATACAGGCCCTTTGGCCCACAAAGTTGCGCTGAACATGTCCTTACGTTAGAACTACCTAGACTTACCCAGAGCCCTCTACTTTTCTAAGCTCCATGTACCTATCCAGTGGTCTCTTAAAAGACCCGACCGTTTCCGCCTCAACCACTGCTGCCGGCAGCCCGTTCCATGCACTCACCACTCTCTGCATGAGAAACTTACCCCTGACATCTCCTCTGTACCTACTTCCAAGCACCTTAAGATTATGCCCTCTCGTGCCAGCCATTTCAGCCCTGGGGAAAAGGGAAAAGCCTCTGACTATCCACATGATCAATGCCTCTCGTTATCTTGTACATCTCTATCAGGTCACCTCCCATCCTCCGTCGCTCCAAGGAGAAAAGGCCAAGTTCACTCAACCTATTCTCATAAGGCATGCTCCCCAATCCAGGCAACAACCTTGTAAGTCTCCTCTGCACCCTTTCTATGGCTTCCACAAGGTGATTGATGAAGCTATCCCCCCCCCATTTGTGTTGAGACTCATCAATGAAGAGAGAGCCATATAAGGAACATTGGATGCATTAATTGACACCAATGGATTCACATGTGAAATGCTGCTTTACTTGGAAAGACTATTTAGGGCCCTGAATGGTGGTGAGAAAGGAGGTATAGGGACAGCTGTAACATTTGGGACACCTGCAGGGAATAAGTTGCTGGAAGGGGATCAGTGCGGAAATCGAGCAGATAAGAGACTCACTAACTTTCCCTCATCCAGAAGGCCTCAGAGGTTTCCACTTCTTTCTTAACAACAGACTCAAGCAGTTCCCCTCTGTCCCACCCCTTGTCCATCTGGCAGTACTGGTACTCACCCTTAATTTCTCTTTCAACTTCTCCCACTTTCTCTAGACCAAAGCTGTATACATAGGCACCAGCATAGGCTCCAGTTGTGCCTGTTTGCTTGTTCTTTATGTGGAACAGTCATGTTCCAAGCCCACACTGATAATGCTCCCAAAATGTTTCTTCACTACATTGGTGCTGTTTCTTGCATCCATGCAGAACACAGCAATTTCATCAACTTCGCGACCTGCTCTCAAATTCACTTAGTCCATCTCCAACATCTCTCTTCACTTGTTTGATCTCTCTGTTTCCATCTCTAGAGACAGAATATCTACCATTGTTTTCTATAAGGCTACTGACTTCCACAATTACTTTGACTACGCCTCTTCTCAATACATCACTTACAAGGGTATTATTTACTTCTTTCAGTTCATCAGTCTTGATGAGGCTTTCAATTCCAAGTTAGCTAAAGTATCATCTTTTTTCAGTAAACAATGTTTCCTCTCCATTGATATTAATGAAGCCCTCATCCACATCTCCTTCATTTTCCACACATCTGCCCTCACCCCTTTACCCATCCACCTCCCCCACAATATAAACAAGGATAGGGTTCCCCTTGTCCTCTTCTGCCACTCCACAAGTATCTGCATGCAGCACATTATTCTCTGCAATATCTGCCATCTCTAACAGGATCCCACCACCAGGCACCCCTTCCCCTTCCACTCCCCCATTTCTTCTGTGCAGGGTCTCTATCTGTAATATTGATGACCGTATATTGCAATGTTCATTTTGCCAGTTAACTTCCACAGACAGAGGAAATAAGCACCAAGGCTTTATTGTAAATAACAGGTGTTTGGAAAGATGATGATCAACAAGATTTACCAGGTGACTGGCTATCTGACCCAAACTCCTTCAACCACTTCATGAATGAGTTACTGTATAACCCAGCCTCACAACCTGTGGTGTTTGATGACAATTTTGGTATCCAGTTCCATTGACAACATCTCAGCAAATAAAAGAACCCATACTAGAATACGATTAAGGATTGAGGTCTAGTCTGGAGCTGACGAGTGGAAGGAAAACAAATTTCTAAATAAGTGCAAATGAAAATTATGTTAAACAAGAGAATCACAGTTCAATTCAAGTCACTTTTATTGTCATTTCAACCATAACTGCTGGTACAGTACACAGTAAAAATGAAACAACCATCCTCCAGGAACATGGTGCTACATGAAACAACACAAAACTACACTAGACTTCAGGCCTACACGGTACTACATAAAGTGCACAAAACAGTGCAAGACAGTAGGCACAGTAAAGGATAAATTACAATATAATAATAAATAATGTAAATGTAAACAATGTTTTAGCAGGAATTGAGAAAGAAATGAGCAAAAATTGTAAAGGGAGTGGGGTGGAGTGGTGTTCAGTTGAGTGAGTGAGTGTGTGTGTGTGTGTGTAGGTTGGTGTGTGTGTAGGTTGGTGTGTCAGACTAGACTCTGGGAATTGAGTTGAGGAGTCTAATGACTTGGGGGAAGAAACTGTTACACAGTCTGGTCGTGAGAGCCCGAATGCTTCGGTACCTTTTGCCAGATGGCAGGAGGGAGAAGAGTTTGCATGAAGGGTGCGTGGGGTCCTTCACAATGATGTTAGCTTTGCAGATGCAGTGTGGTGTAAGTGTCTGTAATGGCGGGAAGAGAGACCCCAATGATCCCTTCAGCTTCCATTTTGAGGCACTGTCATCATCTGCACTGTCACAACAGAATCCACAAATACCAGTAGATTGAGCACTTATACTAACGTAATCCTGCAATGAAGTAACTATTTGGAGTGTCTTACAAAATAACTTATTGACAAAAGTTATAGAGCCCTATAGAACACTATGACCTTCAAGTACAGGTACCCATCTATAGCAAACCTATTTACCAGCACATGGTTCATGGTCTGATCTTCCTTGGTGCTTCAGGTCCTTGTCCAGACACTTCTCTTAAAATACTTTCCCACCATCTACAAGGCTCAAGTCATCAACATAATGAAAGAAATGCCACTCACACTCTGCTGATGTTGAAGAAACTCATCACTATTCAACACGGACAAGAATCTTACGAATGGACTGAATTTCTCACATCACCACAATACATAATGGTGTCCCGGAGAGTGAGGTGGAACAGAGACTTAAAGATAGAAAACACAAAATGGTGACACAATGAGACAAGGTGGCAAAGGAAATATTTAACACACTTCGTACGATCGGTCAGGCATTAAATACAAAGACTGGGATGTCAGTTTATAACTGTACAAGCCATTGGTGAGACTACACTTCCTGTACTGTGTGCATATAGGAAGAATTTCAATAATTGGAAAAGGTTCGTGAAAGATTCACAAGATCAGAAGGCTTGAGTTAAGAGGAGGGACTGGATAGGCTGTTTTGTTTTACCCATGCAGTTTAGGAGGCTGAGAGATGACCTTATAGAGCTACAGTAAATCATGGGTGGCGTAGATAAGATGAGTGGTCACAGTCTCTGTTTCAGAATAGAGGAGTTTAAAACTAGAAGGCATAGATTTAAAGTCAGACAGAACAATTTAAAGGAAACCAGAAGGGCAACTTTTTTACCCAGTGAGGTGGAATGGTATGCCAGAGGAAATGGTAGATCTGGGTACAATCACACATTTAATAGACATTTTGACAAGGTACATGGGTAGGAAAGATTAGAGCCAAATGCAGGCATATGGACAAGCTCAGGTAGGCAACTTGATCAGTATGGATGAGTTTCTGTGCTGTATGACTCAATGACTCTGTCACTCATTCCCATGGTTTTAGTTTATTTCCAATAAAGAAGAACATCTCTGAACCTGCAGTAACTCACTCTGAAAAATGCAACAACGTTTTTGTGAATTTAGGAAACAATACTTTGGGAATAATATATTCATAATTATCAGTCTTAGAGATATTGCATTCCTTTGTCATTGAGGTCTAACATTTTGTAAATCTCCAGCGATCATCTTTATGAAAGCATAAAAGACATGTAGCCAGCTGGTGGCATAGTGGCATCAGCGTCGGACTTCGGAGCGAAGGCTTCCGAGTTTGAATCCAGCCGGCTCCTTTGCACACTTTCCATCCGTGCTGGGCTGAGCGGCGAGCTAGCAACTCGGCCTCGTAAAAATAAGAAAGCCTGCTAAAAAAACACCGTCATGACGGCGTCCCGATGACTCTTCTTCTTCAAAAGACGCAAGTACTAGCATAGGTACTGCAGTAGTTCATGGACAGAGCCCAGTTTTACTCAGAAGAATTAGACTAATTAATAAAAGCAGCCTTTACGCTGTTGATTACATCCCAAGAAACATTAAAAATAAATTCATGCTGCTCATATTTCTAACAGGACATCAAACTTATGGAATAGATGTAAGAAAAAAAAACTAATTCAAGAAATGTTCAGATAATGTCAGACTGAATAATGCCAATGCCTGCCTAATACTTCTGTTACAACTATGATGTTTTCATTTTGCAGCATCTGGCAGTATCACTACAATTTGAAATGCAGGGTGAGTGCTAATAAAATGGCTTCACATTTCTGCTTCCCTGGCTGCAATATTTGAAGTCACATCCCTCATTGTAAACAGCAAGCAAAAAGACATCGCGTCTCTTGCACCCTCATGGATTCAGTGAAGACCACAAATTTTGAGCTTTTAGCATCCTCAATCACAGGATTGATTATCATGAAAAAGATAATGGCAAGCCCCAAAAGCGTAAGAGGAGAGCTGCAAGACAGCATGTGGTTTTCCAAAAACACAAGAGATTGTGTAGCTGCTGGAAATCCAGAGCAACACACACAACATGGAGGAACTCAGCAGGTCAGGCACATCTATGCAAAGCCCCAGATGCTCAGCAGCAAAGTGGTAAGACTAAAAATGTCTGGCAATTATTTTGCATGAAAAAAGCATCACCAAATTATCCAAGCAATTATCCTACTTCTCTGCTGTACACCCATGTTCATTCATTAAATCTATTTCCCTGATACGTTCCTCTGAAAATATTAGTGAAAGGGTGTGTTATCTATTCCTCTCTCATTTCTCTCAAATGTCTGTTTATTGGAATGATAACCGGTGATTTGGTCACTCGATATTGGAGTGAAATCTCATTCAAAACAATTATTTGTACCTTGAAATTTTAACCATTTCCCATGTACTTTATGAGGAACAAAAGTATAGATTATGTAACCTCCTAACTGGTATCTTGTGACATACTTGCAATAATAGCCTGTTATCAGCCCATCTGTGTTGGATGGAAACAATTAAAATCAGATCAAGGAATTTCACAGCTGATGATTCATAACTTGCTCCATCTTTGTTTAAATAATAATTCCCATTTTTAAATCTTTAGTTACAAAATTATGCTTTGCAAAATGTTATCACATAGATAGTAATTGAAATTCTTTTATCCATTTAAAAAGTCTGTAGTGTTTAAGGGAAATGTTTTACACTAACTCACACTGTTATTAGCATAGCACAATTTCACCACTCATCATTTTTATTGTGATATAATTAACCTTCTAGATCTCGATGGACACTGATATCCTAATAGTTCTTGGCTGCATAGATGAAAAGCTTCACCTGGAGTATGATTCTTTTTTGCTGAAAGTGGAGCTGATGCAAAAATTTAAGCACCTCATTGGCTTGTAATTTTGATAAGGCTAAAACCACAGAATTATTTCGAACAGTTTGGGTTGTTTTTTTTCCCCCGAATTCTAAAGAATTAAATTTTGGATGATGTATTATTACGGTGAAAGCAATTTCAGTTCTTAATTCAATGGTCAGATCTTTAAACTGATATTTACTCAATCATAATCTCAACAATATCAAATAAATATCTGCAAAGGAGTTACATCTGCCAAATGTGTGTAAAAGATTTTAAAAATATTACAATAATTTTTGTGAAGTTCTAACAGTGATTTCAAAGGAAGTTATATTTTGCTCTGTGAATTAAATTTTGTGGATCACAATTTGCAAGAGAAAATAAAACAGCCGTTTGTGCAGGGAATCCTGTTTTACATAAAATTGCATGAAACTGGCAATTTTAAATAATGATGTAAATTTTCACCAAGATTTGTATTCTCAATGGAGGTTGTTTACAATGTTGATTGATGTATGCATAAAAGCCCAATTGAAATGAATGGAGAAAGTCTAAGGCTCTAACTTGTGTTTTCTTGATTGATACTTGTGATACATGGTCATTTCTCTGTGTTATTCTATTAAAGAATCAATAGACGTATTTGAGATCACCTTCAGGTAGGAAGGCAGATCAGTCACTTGCCATAATTCCATTTGGCGCTTCTGAAAATTAGCAGATCCTAAAACAAGGTGAAAGGCACAAAACTAGCAATTTACCTTCTTGTCCCATGTCACAGAGGAAATAGCCCCTGAGATATAGACGTAGATGTAAACACAGTCATAAAGCAAGTTAGCACATCATAACTAGCAAAAAATGTCGTGAGTATGAAATACCTCACAATTGTTTTTTTGCATAAATATTTAACACTTCTGGAAAGGAAGTCATTCTATTCTGAAGATCGAAAAATGTATACTTTATCATATACAGCAACTGTTCATGAATTTTGAAAACACTGCCAGAATATTTTTACCTAATCAAACATATTCCTGAAAGAACTGGACCAATGCCCATTTTACATATAACATGACCTTAAGCTTCATCATCTTCTTGATAGAAAGTATAGCTTTTAATATTAAGCAATTATTTGGAGAAAAAAATCTAGAACCAGTTTAATTTTACTAATTCATACTTTTGGATGTCATAGTAAAAGTTTTTTTCGACATTAAATTATTTACAATTTCTTTGCGCTGGTTCTTGCACTACTATATTGCAGCAATAGTACCGATTAAGATCTGTACTGCTCCGAACACATTTGTGTTTCAGTTGTGGTGCTATTCATTATTTTTCATAAATTAGTCATTTAAAGATAGCTAACTCTCCTTCAGACACAATGGCTTTTGTGCAGAATCTTCCGATAGTGAGAAAGGTTATGTTTGAAATCTGCGAAGTTTCTTTGAGCTGAAGAAAGATATTTACTGCCATCTAGAGTACTAATATAGAAAAGTAACATTTTAACACTCCCTAATATTGTACATTTGCAAACATACAGAGATGTGGGTTTGAACTTACATTTAGAACAGATAATCTATACACTTGACAAAATTTGCCCCTCTTTTATTTATGAAAATCAACTCAACTCTCTCTGCAAGAGTGGCAATGACTACACTAAAACAGCAGATAAAGGAATTTTGAATGCTTGCAATATCTTATACTTAAACATAGTGACTCTAAAGGAGGACATTGGACCAACAAGTCTACATTGGGACACAGGGAAGCAACCGCATTAACTGCATTCCCCTTCCCTCACTATACTTCTGCAACTTAACTTCTTTCACTTCTGCCAATCAATTCTCCTTTGCTCCTATAAGGGGGTAATTTACTGCAGCAAATTAAACTATCAGACCACTTTATAAGTTAAAAAAAGTTTTAATCTTACTGCTTTGGAAATGGCAACAAATATAAATAAAGATGAGAAAATAGGAGAATGTCTTGTACTTATGATGTGCTGACAAAATCCGTAATGATTAATTTTAGTTGGTATTAAGCTCATAGAATAGTATTAATGACTGGCTGAGTTCATCTTTGGCCACTTTAACCTTATAAAGCAAGTGAATGTAAACATGCATTACCTCAGTATCACTAAGGAAGCCAGCAACTAATAGTCAAAGTTCAAAGTACATTTACTATCAAAGTACAAACTGTATATTTCACCACACACTACACTGAGATTCAGTTTTTGTGTGCATTCATAGAACTATAAAGAAACACAACAGACTCAATGAAAAACCCACACAACAAAGACGGACTGAAGAGCAAAAGACAACAAACTGCAATACAAAAAGAGTAAAAGAAACAAAGTAATAGCAATGATAATAAATATATAAGCAATAGACATTGAGAAGTCGAGTGATAGAGTCCTTGAAAGTGAGTCCATAAGTTGGGAAAACATTTCAGTGTTGGGGTGAGTGAAGTTGAGTGAAACTTCAAGACTTCCTTCCTGATGACAGCAGCAAGAAGAGAGGATGGGCTGGCTGGTGGGGGTCCTTGATGGTTGATGTTGCATTCCTGCAACAGAGCTCCTCGTAGATGTGGCGGTGAAGACTATTCCCATGATGAACTGGGCTGTGTCCACTACTTTTTGTAGGGTTTTTCATTCAACAGAATTGATGATCCTATACCAGGCCATAGTGCAACCAGTCAGTATACTCCTCACCATGAATCTGTAGAAGTTTGTCAAAATTTTAGGTGACATGCCAAATCTTCACAAACTTCAAAGAAAGTTGAGGTGTTGCCGTGCCTTCTTTGTAATGCAGAAACATGCTCAACCCAGGACAGACCCTCAAGTAACAGAAAATAAACTCCTCAGCTTTTTAAAAAATTATGCATTGAAAGGTATTGATTACATTGAAAAACATTATATGAGAAACTAAATGTCTAGAGTAGAAAAGACTTCCTTTATCAAGTCTCTAATAATCAATAAAGTCAATAATTAAAAAATATAGAACTATTTAAATATTCCATGTGAACAAAATAATGATTCTTTTAAAATTGAGAATTTTCAGAATTCTGCAAATTTTCTGTGCAGCTTTGGCACTAGAGCCAACAGAAATATATGAAAGAGCCATTTGCAGTGTTTACCCTATTTTTTTGCATTTGTACAGTGCTTCTGTCTAAGTTCAGTGGAGAAGAGGGAGAACCTGTACAGAAATGCATTCTCTAGCACACAGGGAAGTACAGCACAGAAACAAGCCCATTAGACCATCTAGTCTATGCCAAAACCATTTAAACTGCCTACTCCCATTGACCTGCTCTGAAACCAGAGTGTTCCCTATCTCTACTATCCATGTATCTATTCAAAATTCTCTTAAACATTGAAATTGAGCTCACATGCACCACTTGTGCTGGCAACTCATTCTACTCTCTCATGACTCTCTGAATGAAGAAGTTTCCCCTCATGCTCTGCTTCAACATTTCACCTTTCACCCTTAGCCCATGATCTCAGCTTATAGTCCAACCCAACCTCAGTGGAAAAAGCCTGGTGGCATTTACCCTATCTATACCTCTCAATTTTATATACCTCTATCAAATCTCCTCTCAATCTTCTACATTCTAAAAATATAGTCCTAACCTAACCACCAGCAACTTTGATGTGTGTTGCTTGAATTTCCAGCATCTGCAGAATTCCTCGTGTTTGCGTCCTAACCTATTCATTCTTTCCTTATAACACAGGTCCTCCAGACTCACCAAATTTCTTGTAAGTTTCCTCTGCCCTCTCTCAACCTTGTTTATATCTTTCCTCTAGGTAGGTGACCAAAACTGCACACAATGCCCCAAATTAGGCCTCCCCATTGTCTCATACAATTTCAATATAACATCCAACTCCTGTACTCAGTACATTGACAATGTGCCAAAAGCTTTCTGTACAACCCTACCTACCTGTGATGCTACTTTCAAAGAATTATGGACCTGTATTCCCAGGCCCCTTTGTTCTACCCTACTCCTCAGTGTCCTGTGTAAGACCTATCATAGTTAGGGGTCTTACCAAAAGACAAAACCACACACTTGTCTGCATTAAATTTCATCTGCATTTTTCAGCCCATTTTTCCAGCAGGTGCTGAACTTTCTGCAACCATGATAGCCTTCTTTACTGTCCACTACACCCTCAATTTTGGTGTCATCCACAAATTTGCTGATCCAGTTAACCACATCATCCAGATCATTGATATGGACGACAAACAGTAAAAGACCCAACACTGATCCCTGCAGCACACCACTGGTCACAGGCCTACTACTCTCCAGCTTCTTCCTCCAAACCACTGTCTAATCCAAATTACTACCTCATTCTGAATGCTGACTGAAGCTTCCTGGCCAGCCTCCCATGTGGGATCTTGTCAAATACCTTGCTAAAGTCCATGTAGACAACAACCATCGACTATAGAGAACCACAGTTCCTGTCAGCACATATGCAAAATGTTACAGCCTTTGGAATCAACGGAAAAGTGTGAGGTTGAATAAAAGAAATGAATATTTCAAATTTCTCAAAGGTTTCTCGATGAGTTTTACAACTTTGCACCAACTGAATAAGACAGAAGACACATACTACCCTGATGATAAAAGTGAATAGCGAACACCTGGAAAACATAGATCACTTTCCATATCACAGGAGCAACCTTATAATGAAGGAAAACACCCATGACAAAAAAAACTGCCCTCAGAGAGACCTCATACCCATCCAAAAGGTCATGGTTTGGCAGTCGGCAGCAATCACTTCCCTCCTGTACCCTTCTGAGATATGGACTACATGCAGCAGGCATCTGAATGCATTGCGGAAGAACCATCGTGCTGTCTCTAAGAAAATGGGCCCAATCCACCTGCAGGATTAGCAAAACAATATCAATGTCCTCTCTCAGATCAATATCCATAGCACTGATATTTGAATGACACTCAGTCATCTCCATGGGTAAGCTACGTTGTTTGCATGCCCAATCCCAGCCTCCTGAACTAATCGATATCCTCAGTGCTGACATGCTAGCCGCCTACCAGGAGGACAGAAGAAGCAAATCAAGGATGTTCTAGCAACCTTATAGGCTCATGAGAAATGCATCGCCTAATGTGAAGAAACCAATTAGAAGATGAATTTTCCATGAGTTCACGAAAGCCAGTGAAAACATTGGAAGGAGCACATGACCTCCCATTGGTATTTGTTACCCCACACTGTCAAGCTTTTCCTCCCTACTTGCAATACACTGGCTTCATTGGCTACTGACTATTGGAAAACCCACACAGCAAGCACTGCTCTATCCCAAGAAGCTGCCTAAGGAGGATATGAGCCCCCCTCAAAAAGGGAAATGGATAGGTTCCAGAGAAGGTTCATGAAAATGATCCTGGGAAGGAGAGGGTTAGTATACAGGTAGCATTTGATGGCTCTGGGCCTGTAGTCGATGCACTTTAGAAAAATGAGTGGGGATTTCATTAAAACATATTGAAAATTTTAAAGGACTGGATAGAGTGGACGTGGAGAAGATGTTTCCTATAGTGAGTGAGTCTAGGACCAGAGAGCACAGCCTCAGAATAGAGGGACTTTCATTTAGAACCAAGACGAGGAGGAATTTCTTTAGCCAGATCGTAGTGAATCTGCGAAATTCATTGCCACAGATGGCAGTGCAGGCCACGTCATTGGATATAGTTAAACCAGAGGTGGGTAGGTTCTTTGATTAGTGAATGTGCCAAAGGTTATGTGGTGAAAACAGGAGAATGGGGTTGAAAGAGATAATATATCAGCTATGATGGAATGGCGAAGCAAACAATGGGCTGGGTGGCCTATTTCTGCCCCAATGTCTCATGCTTCTTAAGTAAATGTATCAAAAGAAGGAAAGAGTTGCATTTATATAATACATTACATTCTAAGGTATTTCAATATATTGAACTGTTACCACAAAACAACACATTTCAGGACATGTATCAGTGATAATAAACCTGGTTTTGATTCTGTTTTGTTATGTCAACAAATATGGCAGCTAATTTGTGCTCTGGAAGGTATAATTCATCTCACAAATCAATCTGCTTTAATTATATTGATCAGCTAATTTGTCAAGATTTGAAGGATAACTGCAGTTCAGGACACCTCATCAATTACTGTATTTAACACGTTGCAACCATTTGAGCCCAAAAGGGCAGATTTAATTGTTTAATTATCTTAGCCTGATTGTAGAAGCTCAGTGGAGCACTTGCACAGCAAGCGCTGAAGTACCAGCCTAGAAAGCATGCATAAATTGTGAAAAGGAGCTAGACGTTCTGACTCAGAAGGTAAAAATGTTCCCACTCAGCCAAGATAAATTTTTAAAGAAAAAAACAAGAAAGTAGACATAAACTTTCCGCCTTCAAAGACTTGTAACGCAAGTTTTCACAGTCATGTTCCTAATTCAACACATTTTCTCTGAGAGGGTCTCAGGGGAGCAGCAACTCAGGGGGAAAGCAGAACCCCAACCAGGAGCATGATTTTATGGAGTGAGCAAAATTTCGGGATTATAGGCTGGAAGCAGAATCTTGGAAGGAGGTGGAGTCAGGGGGGAACAGGACCTTTGCGGAGGAGGATTTTGAGAGGAGAACTGGATCTCGGGGTAACAGCATCTTGGTGGATGGTCCCTCTGAGGAGGAAAAGAAGATCTTGGAGGTAAAGGTTCTCAGAAGGGAGCAGAATCTTTGTGGAGGAGGATCCTAGGGAACAGAGTCACTGGGGCTAGCATGGGAAGGGAAATGATAAAATTTCACAAACTGCACTTCCTAATTTTCTGCAAATTCTTCTTGTGTGTATTGCATTCCAGATGTTGTGGTAGATTGCTAGATTAACACTTTTTAAAGATTTATTGTATGTTTCAAATATTTAGCAGCAAAACACTTTGTCACTTCCCATGAGTCATTTGCTGCGAAGCTATTATTTTCCCTGTTAGTCAGGAGAAATCTCAATTGTACATCATGAACTAAGCCCTTGAGCTCACCAAGTCCATGGTGACTGTGGCACCTATTTATACTAATCCAACATTCATAGTATTTTTTTTCCTCTTTACAATTGTATCCACTACCTCCAAATTATACCATTCACCTGTGCACTAAGGGCTAATTAACCTATTAACCTGTTCATCTTTGGGATGTGGAAAGCAACAGGAGATCCTGGATAAATTCCACATGTTCATGGGAGAAGATGAAAACTCCACACATAGTCCGTGATCCAGGACCCCAAATTTGGGCCACCGGTACCACCTGGGGGTAATAATTCTTAGTGATTTTTGGCAAGTATACACCCTT
Source organism: Mobula birostris (assembly GCF_030028105.1). Lineage (NCBI taxonomy): Eukaryota > Metazoa > Chordata > Chondrichthyes > Myliobatiformes > Myliobatidae > Mobula > Mobula birostris. The sequence continues at coordinate 205,972,538 of NC_092371.1, read as the reverse complement.
AGTGCTAGAAAATATGTGATAGCATTGCAGCGTTGGTAGCTTTCCGTGTGTAATCACTTGATTTATAACCCCATGCCAAAACACACTTTTCAAAACTATACATAGCACAGAATAAAGCATTCTACTTCAAACTGATGGTTCACTCTTATTATTGACGCTTTGTCTTTGAAAATTGGTGGGAATATAGTTCAGACTATATGTTTTTCAGAAAAGTTGTTAAAATTAGCATCTCTATAAATGTCAACTATTACTGGCAGTGACAACACCATGACTATACATTACATAAGATGTACTGTTTCACGTTTATATCTTGTACATCACCATTTATACATACATTTATATCACCTTTGCAGCAGGTGCTTTTTTTCCACCAGCAATGTTAATGTGATTTTTTTCTGTTTCAGGTACTGTGGTGGTGGGATAGTCCTGCACAATAGAGGAGCGAGAAAAGTAGAGTATATTTAGATCTGGAGTAGCTGAATCACTTTGCTTCAGAATGGAGAGCCATAAGCACAAAGAATCTATTAAGAAGCAATGTATCATACACTGTAAGACATCAAAAGAAGATGATGACCATTTAGTTAGTCCTCAAGACTATGAATCCTGGAAAACATTACTTGAAGCAGCCAGAGTGAGAAACTATGCCCCTATTTTAGACATTGCTGAAGAACTTGGAGAAAAAGAAGTCCCAAGAATCTACTATCACCGAAAATGATGAAGCCTCTTCACCATGAAGAGAGACGTAGAGACTCTGAAAAGGAAAGCATTACTGATCAAGCTGGTGAGAATACCTGTACATCAAAAAGGCCAAGTAGGAGATCTTCATCAGAAGCAAGGGTGTATGATCAAATCTGCATTTTTTGTAATAAGGTGAAATATCTGAAGGGCTCCAAGTCACATGAAAAGTGTACACAAGCTGTACAACTCAGAGCTGACCAAACACTACGAGAATGTGCAACCCAAAAGGAGGATGAAAAGATTCTAGCAGTAACAAGCAGAGACATAGTTGCTGCAGAGGCTCACTATCATGTTTCATGCTATAAGGATTACACCAGAATCAAGAGAAAGGAAATTGAGTACAAAGAGAATGATGATGAAACAGATGGTGATGAACTATATGAAAGGATTGAAAGGGAAACCTATAAAGACCTTTTCAAGTATATCAGAACTGATATCATACTCAACAAGATGACTGTACAAGTCACTTCTTTGGTCACAAAACGTGAATCTTTCATGCTATCTGGTGGAGTTACACTCCTGCAAGAATCTACAAGGAAGCACATTCACCTGAAACTGGAATCTGAGCTGAGCAATTTAGTAGATATATTTTTCTTCTCCGTGGATTGTCACATTGTCGTGGTGGAGAAGCTTGTGTGGTCCTGAGATCCCAAGAGCGATGCCATCTGGAGCTATGTTCCTGGTAGGGTCACCCATGGTGGTAAGGTCAAGGGTGAGGTCCCTGACAAAGAACAATCCAACCAAGACCTCAACGGTGGAACAGGCGGATGAAGTTACTTCGAACTCAAAGGCGGTGAAGGCGGATGAAGGCTGCAACAAATCCATCAGCTCCAATCGTCATGGTTTCCATGCCATTGGAATCAGTTGGTTGATTTGTGAAGTATTGTGTGCTTCTTGGAGTGCAACATCAAGTACACGTTAAACAAATACACGCACAGGCTTCTTCGCTCTGTGGGCCACTTGATCAACAGAACGAAGACCATCATCCTCGACCTCGAGGGATAGCCACGACGACGAGATATATTTCCAGATAACAAAGGAAAATCGCTTATGGTTCCTGAAAGTGTATCATTAAGGGACGTTGTCTTGGAAAATCAAACTCTACAGAGGGAACTCAAAGTCTGGAGGGCCAAAGCAACCAATTTTGAGCAGAAGAGGAACAGCCAGGAAACTCTGCTACAGTGGTTGGTGGAATGAACTTGGTCCAAAGAGTGAAAGGTGATCAAGTTACTATCAGCGATGTTGCCACAACAATTCTGGGTATGGCTCTGAGGGAAGGCCGTCAGAGTAGCAGAATAGATGTTGTGTTCGACACATATAAGGAGAATTCTATCAAAAATAGTGAAAGATCTCTATGGGGTGAAGAGACTGGTCATGGGTTGCAAGGTGTCACAGGCACACAGATGGTGAGGCAGTGGAGGAGCTTCCTGACCAAAGTCAGTAACAAAAATAGTCTCATTAGCTTCATAGTCCATGAATGGAGGAAGGCGGAGTACAGTGCAAAGCTACAGGAGAATATTCTGTATGCAACTGTGAATGACAAATGTTACAGAATCACATCTCAAGACAGTGAGGAGGTGTCAGCTCTTCAGCGTCAACAAGAAGCAGGTGGCCACCTACTTCTCCACGCTGCCCATGCCACTGTCATGGTCCGGTTCGGGGTCCCTTTAAATTTAGCTTGTTTATGTTACGATCCAGACCATTGATTCCCTGTTTTCCCACGTCCCTCAACTTTGGTGATTAGAGGCAATTAACGCTCAGCTGAACTGGTAGTTTATAGTCTCCGGCTTTCAGCCGTTCGGCGCAGGAGCGTCTGCAAAGTCACGGTGTACCGATGTCATCTGGCCGGAGCAAGCCTAGTCTCTGCCGAAGCGAGTGCCAGTAATTTGCCTCTCCTCACCGGAGTAACGCTGTCCAGTTACCTCGCCGAAGTGAGCCTGCAAAGTTTCTTCACCGAGGTGGGTCCGTCAGTTAACCCGCCGGAGGGAATCAAGAACCACTGTCTTCTGTTCCCGGGCCGAGTCGAGAGCTCGCCACTACCCAGAGGTTTCAAGTCAAGTCCTGGCTCTGGGTGGCATTCAAGTACCATGTCAAGTCCTGGCCCTGGCGGCTTCCCAGTTCTGAGTCAAGTCCTGCACCTGGCGGTCTGTGATTCTTGTCTTACCTCCTTGTCTGAAACCCTTCTCTGCCCCTCTCGCCTCTAGCCCTCGTCTGCAGCCCCCGCCTGCACTTCGGTCTAGTTCCATCACCGGAGCTAGATAGGTACTGTCTGGTGTTCATTCGTGTTGATCTTGTCTTGTCTTGTCCTCCCCTCCGTGGGGTAAGTCAGGCCATCTTGCCATTGCCCCGTGGGGAGTTGTGTCTTGTCCTCGCCTCCGTGGGGTAAGTCAGTGCCCCGCGGAGGGTCATGAGTCCCGGCCCTATGTCCTGTACCCAAGGAGGGGTCCCAGTTGTCTGTTCTGTGTGTGAGTCCCAGCCCTATGTCCTGTACCCAAGGAGGGGTCCTGGCTCCTTGTTCTGTACGCGAGTCCCAGCCCTATGTCCTATACCCAAGGAGGGGTCCCGGCTGTCTGTTCTGTGTGCGAGTCCCAGCCCTATGTCCTGTACCCAAGAAGGGGTCCCGGCTCTCTGTTCTGTGTATGTGTCCAAGCTTCCCTGTACCTGCTTTCCCGAGACTGAGGCTCTGTTTTCCATGTTCCTCCTTTCCCTAGCCTATGTCATGTCCATGCCTGGTTCTGGGGTCCGAGCCCGAGGCAAGACCCAGGTACTGGGTCCTTGCTCAGTCTCGGGCTCGGAGTCCATACCCTAGCCTCTTCATGTCTCCTCTAGTTCTGGGAGCCGATTCTGAGTCCGAGCCCAGACCCTTGGTCCCAGCCTAGTCGTAGTCCTGAGTCCTTATCCTGTTCGCTATTCCTGCTTCTGTCTTGCTCTCCTGGTATCGTACAATAAACTAAACCTAAGCAACCTCACAAGATGCGTCTTGCATTTGGGTCCACCTTTGCTCCCAATGCCGCCACTGTGACAGCCACAAGAGAGGGACACCTATCTGTAGTGATCTGCTCAGAAGACACAGATGTCTTTAGCATTTTGTGAGAAGATTGAGGCCCCATTGTTCCAGAAGTATGGCACTAGAACCCGTACAAGGCTTATAGACATCAGGAAGGTTGCTGCCACTGTTGGCATAGAGGTTTGTAGGGCTCTCATCGGGTTGCACGCATATACAGGAGGTGACACTGTAAGCGCTTTTGCAGGTAAAGGGAAGACAAGTGCCCTAAAACTTCTGACCAGCAACAGGGAAACTCAGGACACATTCTTAGAGTTGGGTCAGGAATGGGACCTCTCCCCAGAACTGATGGACAAACTGGAGGCACTTACATGTCTCCTGTATGCCCCAAAAGCATCGACCACCAAGGTCAATGAGCTCAGGTGTCATATTTTCTGTGCCAAAAAAGGTGAAATCAAAAGTTATCAACTCCCACCAGACAAGGACTGCTTAACAGAACATGCACAGCAAGCCAACTACCAGGCTGATATATGGAGATGTTTGGAGAAGGACCCACAAGTGCCATGCCCTGTTGGCAGAGGATGGAAGATGGAGAGAGAAGAGGAAGCTGAACAGTTGGTGGTGCACTGGATGGAAGGCCAGCTAGCACCCGATGCCGTCCTGGATCTACTGGCCTGTAACTGCCCAAAAAAATGTTCACTCCCAAGATGTGTGTGTGTTGCAAATGGCCCCAGGTGTACTGCCTTGTGTAGACTGGCAGACTGTGAGAACCAGGCATCCACCTCAGAGAGTGTGGAAAGTTCAGATGAAGATGTGGAAGACGTGGAAGACTTGGAAAATTATTATGATTATTAATAGGTTATGAAAGTATGGAAAGCAGTCTTTGATTAAATATATTCATTTTACAACCAAATGGGGCCTAGGTTATGGCCGTGTGGAACCCCACATTTGAATTATTGTAATGTAATTCTATATGCTATGATGAAAGCCTAAGATTGTTTTGATTTGATACAATATGAAAAATATCATGACATTGATAAAACTCCAGAAATCTCTCCAAATGAGGTTTTTTTTTACTTTTAGGGGGGGTGGGGTAACATTTTCTGCTGTGCTGATATTAATATGGAATATATACAAAAAGTGATTACTTATTTGAATTCCTGCATAATTTGTCTACAAATCCATGTAATTATATATGTCCTAGGGTTTTTATTGACCTTTTCCAAAATAAACAGACAAATATTTTTCTAAAAATGAAATGATTCACTCTACTGAAACTGGGCACTGTGCTGCGAGTGCCACCATTAAGTTTTCAATGTAGAGTTTTATAACAACATTTGATGAAAAGTGCTTGAACTCAGCTATCATTGTGACAAATTTCAATGTTGAGGGATCACTGATGACAAAATACCACTTGGTTGAATATATATGTTGTACTTTATATTGGCCACTTTTCAGAAATGCTTATTTTAGGGTAGTGTTACAAAATGCATGATAGCACACATAAAGCTACCACTGGTGCAATGCTATCACATATTTTCTAACTCTTGAGATGTATACCTTGCCAAGAATCACTATGAGCATTATTCCCCTCAGATGGTACCGACCAACTCTACTGGCTCACGGACTAATAGACAGCAAGTGAAGTCAGCAGTGAACTCAAGTCACTGGAGCAGTGAAGTAGCAGTTTTGTCAGCTGCATCAGTGTGCCATCCGAATTCTGGAGGTCAAATAGGTCTTCAACAACATTATAAAACAAGAAAAAATGAATCTTAAGTCCACTTGCTACATTCAGGAACAGAAAAAATATGCAGACTCTGAAAAAGATTGCCAACTTGCTATCATTACTGTCAACAATAATTTCATTTCCCTTGTGGAATTTTACTTATATTCCATTAAAATGGAAAATCTGATGTTAAGAGGAGACTTTGCCGTTTAAGGACACATAGCAAGTCCAGCGTTTACCTGCTGGTCTTTTCCTCACTAGAACAACTGGTGAAGGTTTATGAGTGGATCTATGCCTGTGAAAGCTGTGCTTCATAAAGGAAGACATCAGAGAGTGAGTTGCATATTGGAACCCAGCCTAAGAAAATCCCCACCAGAGGTATCAGAGTCAGTGGCTGTTAAGCTTATAACTGTGCTAAAATGTTTTGGAACTTTGCCCAGAAATTCATTCATTCTCTGATCAGTAGTGAAAGTTGTATGATGTATTTGCATCAATGCATTGTACAGTATTTGGCTTCCAGGAGGTATTTCCGTTAAAGTTAATTCAAAAAGTATCAAATATAGAGTTCAATGTCCAAACATAACTATTATATTCACAAACAAGAGAAAATCTGCAGATAATGGAAATCCAAGCAACACACTCTAAATGCTGGAGAAACTCAGCTGGCCAGGCAATATCTATGGAAAAGAGCACAGTATTATATTATCCATTATACATTGTCCATGACTGTACTGTGATCTGAAGATAATGTTCTCCTAGGAACATCAGTAGCTGTTCAATTATATGCAAATATAGAAAACAACTTATGGTTATTTTGTTACTGCAAAATCAACTTCCTTTCCAAAGATGCTGATTTATATTTCACATTTCTATTTTATATTTAACAGAGATATTAATTTTGAGGATATTTCACTTTTACAATGTAGTGAGGGTCTCAAAAGTTCAGAAATTGGTCACCTGTACCTATGTTTCACCTGATATTTCCCCATGGTATGTGATCTGGTAGTGCTCCCAAATATTTTTTTTATCAGCCCACTTGACCAGCACCTGGAAATGTCAGCTTGAGTCCAGCTTCTAGGCGCATGAATGCTTCCCCCTTCAGGCACAATTCAAGAACTATATCCCTTGATGTGAAATAAACAATGATAAAGTCATTCCCTAAAATGTCAAGACAATTCAACAAGCCAATAAGCCAGAATTTCTTGACAGTGGCATGCTCTCATGATAACCAATGATCTATTAAATTGTCTGAACTTACCTCTTGCAAATCTCCCTGTATCAACCCGGTGGGAAGTGGCAGTGGAACTGTACACATTACTTGCAGACTCTGGCCCACGAACATGTTATAACAGTGCTCCCCTATTAATCAAAGAGAATCTTACGAATTCATACAACTAAATCAATATCCACACTCCAATGTTTCCAGCAGAGGGCGCAGTGCTTATGGCAGGAAATTAATATTCCAGATCTATGATTGTCACAAAACTTGAGCTACAGGTCAGCCCATTTTAGTTGAACATTAATTTAATGCCTGAAATTGAATCCAAACAACCTCATAAAAGAAGCAGGTACTAGAATTTTAGAGTGGCCATTATGAAAGTGGGCCAGTGTAGGACTGGGATTTATGAACCTTTGGCTCAAGAGGTTTTAGTAAGGAGATGCAGATGAGGAGTGGGCAGACAGCTCCCCTGTGGCCATTTCCCTCAGTAATAAGTGGACTCCTTTAGATACTGTTGGGGGAATAGCTGGGTCAATGGCACTGTGCCCAGCTCTGAGGCAAGGAATGGTGCCATGGTAGTTCAGTTGTGAGTGCGAGTTGTTACAGCTCAGAGCACTCCAGAGTTCGAGGTTCCATTCCGGTGGGGCCGGTTTCCTCTCACCATTCAAAGACCTACTGGGAAGATTAATTGATCAATGTAAATTGTCCCTTGATTAGGTTAGGATTAAGTTGGGTTTGTCAGGGGTTGTTGGGGCAGTGTGGCTCAAAGGGCTGGAAGGGCCTACTGCACACTGCATCACTAAATAAATAAGGCAAGGGTGAAGCCAGGCAGGACAATAATGAGAGGGGATCCAATCGTAAGGGGTGCAGATAGGCACTCTGGACATACAAAACAACTCCAGGATGATTGTTTCCTTCCTGGTATCAGATCAAGGGTGTCTCACACCAAGCAGATGTTCCGAGAGGGAAGGGTGAGCAGCAAGAGGCTGTCCATTTCATACCAATAACATAGGAAGTAGCAGAAAGGAGGTCTTGCAAAGTGATTTTAGGGAACAACATTTTATAAGACCATAAGAGACAGGAGCAGAGTTAAGCCATTCAGCCCATCAAATCTGCTCCACCTTTCCACCATGACTGATCCTGGACCTCATTCCACCCCATGCATCTCCTTTCTTGCCATATCCTTTGATGTCCTGAACGATCAGGAAACAATCAACTTCTGCCTCAAATATAATCACAGACTTGGCCTCCAACACAGTCTGTGGCAGAACATTCCACAGACTTACTACTCTCTGGCTAAAAAAATTCCTCTTTTCCTCTGTTCTAAAAGGTGGCCCCTCAATTTCGAGGCTGTGCCCTCTAGTTCTGGATACCCCCACCATAGGAAACATCCTCTCCACATCCACCCTATCTAGTCCTTCCAATATCCGGTAGTTTTCAATGAGATCAACACACATTCTTCTAAATTCCATTGAGTACATGTCCAAAGCTCCTCATAAACTAACCCTTTCATTCCCAGAATCATCCTTGTGAACCTCCTCTGGGGTCTCTCTAATGACAGCACGTTCGTTCTGAGACATGAAGCCCAAACTGTGACAATATTCCAAGTGCAGCCTGACTAGTGTCTTATAAAGGTTCATCATTATCTCCTTGTGCTTATATTCAATTCCCCTTGAAATAAATGACAACATTGCATTTGCCTTCTTTACCACAAACTCAACCCGTAAATTAACCTTCAGGGAGTCTTGTACGAGGACTCGTAAGTCCCTCTGTACCTCTGATATTTGAAACTTCTCCCCATTTAGATTATAGTCCACATTATTGTTCCTTTTACTGACCCCTGAGGAACACTGCTGGTCACTGGCCGCCAACCAGAAAAGAGCCCTTTTATTCCCACTCACTGCCTCCTGCCTGTCAGACATTCTTCTATCTATGCCAGTATCTTTTCTGTAAAGCCATAGAATTTTATCTTGTTAAGCAGCCTCATGTGTGGCACCTTATCAAATGCCTTCTGAAAATACGAGTAAATGACATCTACTGCCTCTCCTTTGTCCACCATCCTTCCTCGAAGAGTTTAAACAGATTTGTCAGGCAAGATTTCCCTCTTCAGGAACTATGCTGACTTTGACTTACTTTATCATTTGTCTCCAAGTACCCCAAAACCTCATCCTTAATAATAGACCAATACTTCCCAACCACTGAGGTTAGGCTTTGATTTCTTTGGCCTTCCTCCCTTCTTAAGGAGTGGAGTGACATTTACAATCTTCCAGTCCTCCAGGACCATGCCAGAATCAAGTGATTCTTGAACAATCATGACCAATGCATCCATTATCTCTTCAACAACTTCTCTCAAGACTCTAGGATGTGGTCCACCTGGTCCAGGTGACTTATTCACCTTCAGACCTTTGAGTTTTCCTAGCAATTTTTCCTTTGTAATAGCAACGGCACTCATTCCTACTCCCTGACACTCGCAGACCTCTGGCATACTGCTAGTGTCTTCCAGAGTGATGATGGATGCAAAGTACTCATTAAGTTCATTTGCCATTTCTTTGTCCCCCCATTACAACCTCACCAGCATCATTCGTTTACCAGTGGTCCAATATCAACTTTTGCCTCCTTTAATAACTAAAAAATCTTTTGGTATCCTACTTATTCCTAGAACTATTCCAAGAAACTTCAACTACCTGTTGTCCCATCATCCCCACCAGTATCTTCCTCCAATCCACCTGAGCAAGCTCCTCTCTCATGCCTCTAATTCCCTTTATTCCATTGTGTTACTGATAAATGTGAGTTATGCTTCTCCCTCTCAAATTGCAGGATAAATTCAAACACATTATGATGACTTCCTCCTAAGGGTTAGGGTAAAAATTTAAATTCTTGGTGGAGGACTTCAACATAATTGGGTGGATTATCAAGGTGGCATGTGATCTCAAGATTGGTGGTAGTGTGGATAGTATAAAGGACTATCAAATATTACAGATCAGTTATGATATAGCCAGAGAAGTGGCAGATGGAGTTTAATCTGGGCAAACATGAGCTGTTGTTCTTTGGGAAGTTAAATGAAAGAATGAACTGGACCTTTAACTATAGCATTGAAATTCAGAGAGACTTTGGGGTTCAAGTCCATAGTTCATTGAAATTAACTATGCAAGTGGATAAGGTGATAAAGAGGGCACTTAGCATGCGTACCCTAGTGGTAGGAGTGTTGAGTATAAGAGGAAGGAAGTAATTCTTCAGCTATATAAAACTTTATTCAGACAACACATAGTACTTTGTGCAGTTCCAGTCGCCCCATTACAGGATGTGGAATCTGTGGAAAGGGTGCAGAAGAAGTCTACCAAGATAGAGCCTGGATTAGAGGAGTATGAACGAAAAGGGAAGGTTGGACAAACTTGAATTGTTCCCCCTACAGCATCGGAGGCTGAGGAGACACCTGACAGAGATTTTTAGATAGAGGCAGAGATAGAGTAGACAGTCAGTGTCAAGTCAAACTGGAGTTTCTAGGAAGTATTGGGACATAGAGGCAAAAGAAAATAAAATTTAAAAGTAATAGCAAGAATCCACTGATAGACCGGATGGAACTCACTGCCTGATGTGCTGCTTCTGCCCGGAACATTGGGGGGGATCCGGCAGCATCACAGCGGCAGTCCGGGAGCAGCATTGGAATCTGCGGTAAGATGCTGAACTTTAAATAACTTGAGAGACTGTTTCATGGAAAAGAGTACTGCTGTCACTACCTTTTGGGTTAGCGCTAGATTCACATCATGGGGATCATTACGCGCAGGCACTTCTGGGAAATGGCACGAGGTTTAAAAAGAGCTCGGGAACCTTCAGGAAGGCGAGCCCAGTTTGAAAACATAATGGTCTATGAGGGAGCAGAGAGGTGCAGGTCAGAATCCGTCCACGAAGTCCGGAGAGGTAACCAGTTTTTTCACCTTATGACTTATGACTAGTGACTAATGACTAGTGTCTAATGTCTAACGTCCAACGTCCAATATCTAATGGTTGATGGAACAAATAGAACTATCAAACTGCTGCACTTGTGAAAAGTAAAAGGAGGAAAAAGGAAAAGTTGTTTGGTCATTGAGTGGAATCTAGTTAACAAACCTTCCGGTAGACGCATTCAATCTCCTTCAAGTGGGGAAGCTGAACATGTTCAAAGAAGAAATCCAACTTGACAGTCAGAATCTACTAGGGGAGTAGTGGAATTAAGCAGATTGGTGGAGTTTAAGGTTTTTAGATTAACACGTGAATGTGAAGGGAATGAAGGGGTATGTATGAAATACAGGTATCAATTAGTATAAATTGGCATTAAAATCAGTACAATATCTGGCCCAAATGGCCTGTCCAGTGCTGTACTGTTTTATGTACTAAGAATGGATATTCCACTACAAGTGCAACTTATTCATTGTATATCCAGCATAAGTCAGGAGTGGGCTGAAATATAAGATTGACTTCAACTTGGCTAAATCATGGACTCAAGAGCGACTTGGTATACTAAATGATGAGAAGCTAGGAAAATTAGAGGAGCAATGAAATTGGATGACCCAAGATGGTGCTGGTGATAATATGGCAAAGTCTTGTGCGCAGCTAAAAAAACTACTAACTATTCAACTAAATATACTTTATTTATAATAGTATAATAGTGTCTAAGAACATAAGGTCATAAGAAATGGGAGCAGGAGTAAGCTATCTGATCCCTCAAGATTGATCTACCATTCAGAAAGATCAAGGCTTCCCTACCTCATTGCCATTTTCTAGATCTATCTGCATATCCCTTGACTCCCTTAACATCCAAACTATTTTGAATGAACTCATCACAGACCTCCAAGGCAGAGAATTCCAGAGATTCATTATGCTTTAAGTTTTTTTAAAAATCTGTCTCTCGATCCTAAAAGGCATTAGATTAGATTCAACTTTATTGTCATTATGCCGAGTACAGACACAAAGCCAATGAAATGCATTTAGCATCTGACCAGAAATGCAAAGAATAGTGTTATTTACAAAATAACTGTGAATAAAAAAGTGCTACAGCACACAAATATAAAAGCACTAAAACAGTACAATACAGATGCAATACTGCTTAGCGCTATGATGAGAGGTTCAGCAGTGTCACAGCCTCAGGGAAGAAGCTCTTCCTGTGCCTGCTGGGGCGGGAGCGGAGGCTCCTGTAGCGTCTACTGGATGGGAGGACAGTAAAAAGTCCACAGTTAGGGTGAGATGCATACCTCTTTTCTGAAATTATGTCACCACTACCCAGACTGCAGGCCATCATCAGCCTGAGAAAACATCATCACTCATTTAGCCAGTCAACAATTTTAAAAGCTTTAATAAGATTTCCACCTATTTTTCTAACTTCAAGAGAATACAGTCCCTGTCTCAGGCTTCCGTCCTGATATGGCAAACCTCCTGAACCATTGAACCAGGAACAAGAGTACTGAGTCCCTCTATAGAGTATACATTCTTTCTCAGCTAAGACCAAACCTTTACAGAATACTCCAGGTGCTCTGTGTGTGTGAGATATATATATATATATATATATATATATATATATATGAGATGTATGTATATGTAGTTGCACCTTTGAAATGTTAGCCTTCAGCTCTTGAAAATGAGATCGCAGAGGGTTAAAGTTATTTATATAATATATACAGTATACTTCACAGCCACATTTTCCACATTTTAATTTCAGACTGATTTTCTGTTTGTTTATATAATGTTTAAAGTTTCTGGAGCTTCCAGTTCATTGGCACTCTATTAGTAATGTTGAGTTCACCTTTCTGCAATGTATGAGTCAAGTAAGGGAGGACACTGGAAGCAATCCAAAGGTTGTGAAAGTTATGCTTCCAAAAACTTACCCACCCCTTCTGATCTCTTACATGTTAGGCTTGGCTTAATGAGCAACTATATTGGCTCTCACCAAACTCTAATCACAAGTGCAGAACAAGTACGGCTTGGGGGCGTTGTTAAATCCATTCTTATCTGTCATCTAAATTGACAATTTTAATGTTAATGTACAAGGCATTGTTAGTAAGGGTAGAAATTTCTCAAGCAGAACTTCTGGGAGTGTGTAAAACAAAGGGACCTAAGGGTAGAAGTGCATGGTTCCTTGATGGTGTCACAGGAGGACAGGAAGGATCTTGAGCACTGGCTTCATCAGTTATTAGTCAGAGTATGGCAGGTGAGTTCAAAGTTCAAAGTAAATTTACCAAAGTACTTATTTGTCGCCATATTCAGCTCTGCGATTCATTTCCTTGAGGGCATACTCAAAAAATCCATTAGAATATTAACAATAACTGCAAGAAGTGTGTCCAGCTGCAGCTTCTAACAATTTGTATTGAGGAGTTGGAGCAAGAACTGGATGAACTCCAGATGATTCAGGAGGCAGAAGGGGTGATCAATAGGACACATCAGAGGTAGTTACACCCAACGAAAATGGATGACAGCCAGGCAAGGGAAAGGGGTTAAACAACCAGAGCAGAGTACACCTGTGGCCATCCCCTTCAACAACAGGATACTGGTGGGTAGATGACTTAGACGAAAATCACAATGGTCAGGTCTAAGGCACAGTGTGTGGTTCTGTGACTCAGAAGGGAAGGTGGGAGAAAAAGTGAGCTGTGGCGGTAGGGGATTTGGATTCATTAGGGGAACAGAAAGGAGGTTCTGTGGACAAGAATCTCAGATGGTATGTTGTCTCCCAGGTGCCAGGGCCCAGAACACCTCGCATTGAGTCCTCAGCTTTCTGTGGGAGGGTGGCCAACCAGAGGCTGTGGTCCATATAGATACCAATCACATGGGTAGGAAAAGTGATGAGTTTCTACAAAGGGAGTTAAGGGAGTTAGGTGCTAAATTAAAGGGCAGGACCTCCAGGATTGTGATCTCAGGATTGCTACCTGTGTCATATGTTATTGGAGCCAGGAAAAGGAAGATTTTGCAGCTTAACACATGGCTAAGGAGTGCAGAAGGGAGGGAGTCTGATTTTTTATCATTGGGTACTCTTCCTGGGAAGGTGGGAGCTGTACAGAAAAGACAGATTGCACCCTGAACTGGAAGGTGACTAAAATCCTAGCAGGAAGGTTTGCTAATGCTGCATGGTAGGGTTTAAACTAGAATTGCAGGGGGATGGGAGACAAAGTGCCAGAACAGTTAGTGGAGAGGTTGAGGAGTCAGATGTTGGTAAGACCTCAGACCAAGTCAGGAATCAAAAGGTTGAGCATGGTGTGAATAATGCACTGAGCTGCACATATTTCATAGAATAGTACAGCACATTGTTGTGCCGACCCTCAAACCCTGCCTCCCATGTAACTCCCCCCTCCACCTTATGAACTTCTTCCATATACCTGTCTAGTGGTCTCTTCAATTTCACTAGTGTATCTGCCTCCACCACCGACTCAGGCAGTGTATTCCACGCACCAACCACTCTGAGTAAAAAACCTTCCTCTAATATCCCCCTTCAACTTCCTACACCTTACCTTAAAGCCATGTCCCCTTGTATTGAGCAGTGGTGCCCTGGGGAAGAGGCACTGGCTATCCACTCTATCTATTCCTCTTATTATCTTGTACACCTCTATCATGTCTCCTCTCATCCTCCTTCTCTCCAAAGAGTAAAGCCCTCCTCCCTTAATCTCTGATCATAATCTATACTCTCTAAACCAGGCAGAATCCTAGTGAAACCCTTCCCAATGCTTCCACATCCTTCCTACAGTGAGGTGGCCAGAACTGGGCACAGTACTCCAAGTGTGGCCTAACCAAAGTTTTATAGAACTGCATCATTACCTCGCGACTCAAACTCTACCCCTCGACTTATGAAAGCTAACACCCCATAAGCTTTCTTAACTACCCTATCTACCTGTGAGGCAACTTTCAGGGATCTGTGGACATGTACACCCAGATCCCTCTGCTGCTCCACACTACCAAGTATCCTACCATTTACTTTGTACTCTGCCTTGGAGTTTGTCCTTCCAAAATGCATCACCTCACACTTCTCCAGGTTGAACTCCATCTGTCACTTTTCAGTCCACTTCTGCAACCTATCAATGTCTCTCTGCAATCTTCAACAATTCTCTACACTATCTACAACACCACCAACCTTTGTGTCATCTGCAAACCTGCCAACACACCCTTCTACCCCCACATCCAGGTCGTTAATAAAAATCACGAAAAGTAGAGGTCCCAGAACAGATCCTTGTGGGACCCCACTAGTCACAACCTTCCAATCCGAATGTACTCCCTCCACCACAACCCTCTGTCTTCTGCAAGCAGGCCAATTCTGAATCCACCTGGCCAAACTTCCCTGGATCCTATGCCTTCTGACTTTCTGAATAAGTCTACCATGTGGAACCTTGTCAAATGCCTTACTAAAATCCATATAGATGACATCCACTACACTACCCTCATCTATATGCCTGGTCACCTCCTCAAAGAACTCTATCAGGCTTGTTAGACACGATCTGACTTTCACAAAGCCATGCTGACTGTCCCTGATCAGACCATGATTCTCTAAATGCCCATAGATCCTATCTCCAAGAATCTTTTCCAACAGCTTTCCCACCATAGATGTAAGGCTCTCTGGTCTATATTTACCCAGACTATCCCTACTACCCTTTTTGAACAAGGGGACAACATTCGCCTCCCTCCAATGCTCCGGTACCATTCCCGTGGACAGTGAGGACAAAGATCCTAGCCAGAGGCTCAGCAATCTCTTCTCTTACCTCGTGGAGCAGCCTGGGGAATATTCTGTCAGGCCCCAGGGACTTATCTGTCTTAATGTATTTTAACAACTCCAACACCTCCTCTCCCTGATTATCAACATGCTCCAGAACATCAATCTCACTCATATTGTCCTCACCGTTATCAAGTTCCCTCTCATTGGTGAATACCGAAGAGAAGTATTCATTGAGGACCTCGCTCACTTCCACAGCCTCTAGGTACATCTTCCCACCTTTATCTCTAATGGGTCCTACCTTCACTCCTGTCATCTGTTTGTTCTTCACATAATTGAAGAATGCCTTAGGGTTTTCCTGTACTCTACTCACCAAGACATTCTCATGCCCCCTTCTTGCTCTTGTCAGCCCCTTCTTCAGCTCCCTCCTTGTTTCCCTATATTCCTCAATAGACCCATCTGATCCTTGATTTCGAAACCTGATGATGCTGCCTTCTTCCACCTGACTAGATTTTCCACATCACTTGTCATCCATGGTTCCTTCACCCTACCATTCTTTATCTTCCTGACTGGGACAAATTTATCCCTAACATCCCGCAAGAGATCTCTAAACATTGACCACATGTCCATAGTACATTTCCCTGTAAAAACATCATCCCAATTCACACCTGCGAGTTCTAGCCTTATAGCCTCATAATTTGCCCTTCCCCAATTAAAAATTTTCCTGTTCTCTCTGATTCTATCCTTTTCCATGACAATGCTGAAGGCCAGGGAGCAGTGGTCACTGTCCCCCAGATGCTCAACAACAGATCTGTGACCTGACACAGTTCATTACCTAATACTAGATCTAGTATGGCATTCTCCTGAGTCACAAGATTACAAGATCACAAGACAAAGGAGCAGAAGTAGGCCATTCAGCCCATTGAGTCTGCTCCACAACTCCCCCATGAGCTATTCACCGATCTAGTTCCAATTTCCGGCTTTTTCCCCCCATATCCCTTGACACCCTGACTAATTAGATACCTGTCAATCTCCTCCTTAAACACCCTCAATGATCGAGCCTCCACAACTGTATGTGGCAACAAATTCCACAAATCCATGACCCTCTGGCTAAAAAAAATTCTCCTCATCTCTGTTTTAACTGGGTACCCTCTAATTCTAAGACTATGGCCTCTTGTCCTGGACTCACCCACCAAGGGAAACAACCTTTCCACATCTACTCCGTCCAACCCTTTCAACATTCGAAATGTTTCTATGAGATCCCCTCTCATTCTTCTATACTCTAATGAATACAATCCAAGAGCCGACAAACGCTTCTCATATGTTAGCCCCTGCATTCCAGGAATCATCTTCGTAAATCTTCCCTGTACTCTCTCCAACATCAGCACATCCTTTCTAAGATAAGCGGCCCAAAACTGCACACAGTATTCCAAATGAGGTCTCACTAATGCCCCACAGAGCCTCATCAACACCTCCTTACTCTTATACACTATTCCTCTTGAAATGAATGTCAACATAGCATTTGCTTTCCTTACCGCCAATCCAACTTGGTGGTTAACCTTTAGGGTATCCTGCACGAGGACCCCCAAGTCCCTTTGCGCTTCCGATCTTTGAATTTTCTCCCCCATCTAAATAACAATCTGCCCGATTATTTCTTCTTCCGAAATGTACAATCGTACATTTGACAACGTTGTATCTCATCTGCCATTTCTTTGCCCACTCTCCTAAACTGACTAAATCTCTCTGCAACTTTTCCGTTTCTTCAACATTTCCTGCTCCTCCACCTATCTTGGTGTCATCCACAAACTTAGCCATAAAACCATTTAATCCATAATCCAAATCATCGATATACATCGTAAAAAGAAGCAGTCCCAACACCGACCCCTGCGGAACACCACTAGTAACCGGCAACCAATCAGAATAGGATCCCTTTATTCCCACCCTTTGCTTTCTGCCTATCAGCCATTTCAATAACTTTCCTATAATTCCATGGGCTCTCATCTTATTAAGCAGCCTCATATGCGGCACCTTATCGAAGGCCTTTTGAAAATCCAAATACACAACATCCACAGCCTCTCCCTTGTCAATCTTATTCGAGATCACCTCAAAAAATTCCAATAGGTTGGTGAGGCAGGATCTTCCCTTCATGAAAGCATGCTGGCTTCGGCCTATCTTGTCATGCACCTCGAGGTATTTCATAACCTTGTCCTTGAGGATTGACTCCAATATCTTTCCAACTACCGATGTCAGACTAATAGGTCTGTAATTTTCTTTTTGCTGCCTCCTTTCTTTCTTAAATAACAGAACTACATTTGCGACCTTCCAGTCCTCCGGAACCATGCCAGAGTCTATTGATTCCTGGAAGATCATTTCCAATGCTTCCATAATCTCCAAAGCCACCTCCTTCAGAACCCTTGGGTGCACCTGATCTGGACCGGGAGACTTATCTATTCTTAGTCCACTTAGCTTCCCAAGCACTTTCTCTCTAGTAATCTGGACTGTACCTAATTCTATTCCTTGATACCTCTGGCTATCAGGTATATTGCTCATGTCTTCCACTGTGAAGACTGATGCAAAATACTCATTCAGTTCCTCTGCCATCTCTTTGTTATCCATTATAATTTCTCCAGCATCATTTTCAATCAGTCCCGTATCTACCCTTGTCACTCTTTTACTCTTCATATATTTAAAAAAACTCTTAGTATCCTTCTTTATGTTAATCGCCAACTTCCTTTCATAATTCATCTTTTCTTTCCTAATGACTCTCTTAGTTTTCTTCTGTAAGTTTTTAAAAGTCTTCCAGTCCTCATTTTTCCCACTAATTTTTGCTTCCTTGTACGCCGTTTCTTTTGCTTTTATTTTTGCTTTAACCTCTCTCGTTAGCCACATTTGTGCCATTTTTCCATTCATGGTTTTCTTTTTCTTGGAATATATTTTTCCTGCATTTTCCTTATTTCTTGTAGGAATTTCATCCAATTCTGCTCTGCCGTCATTTAGCTCACTTTTCCAATCGACTTAGGCCAGTTCCTCTCTCATACCACTGTAATTTCCCCTGTTCCACTCAAATATCGATACACCTGATAACAGCTGCTCCTTTTCAAATTTGAAACTGAACTCAATCATATTATGATCAGTACTTCCAAGGGGTTCCTTTACCTCTAGCTCCCTAATCGCCTCAGGTTCGTTACACAGCACCCAATCCAAAACAGCCGGTCCCCTGGTGGGCTTCTGGACAAGCTGCTCCAAAAAGCCATCCTGTAGGCATTCCACAAACTCCCTCTCCTGAGATGCATTACCTTCCTGACTTTCCCAATCCACTTTTGGCCTGTTAACATACTGTGACAGGAATTCATCCTGGACACACTTAACAAACTCTGCCCTATCCAAACCCTTGGAACTAATCAGGTGCCATTCAATTTTAGGGAAGTTAAAGTCACCCATGATAACAACCCTGTTATTTTTTTGCACCTTTCCAAAATCTGCCTCCCAATCCGCTCCTTGATAACTCTGCTGCTACCAGGGGGCCTATAGAATACTCCCAATACAGTAACTGCTCCCTTCCTGTTCCTGACTTCCACCCATACTGACTCAAAAGAGGATCCTGCTACATTACCCACCCTTTCTGTAGTTGTAATAGTATCCCTGACCAGTAATGCCACCCCTGTTCCCTTTTCCCCCCCTCTCTATCCCTTTTAAAGCACTGAAACCCAGGAATATTGAGAATCCATTCCTGCCCTCATGCCAGCCAAGTTTCTGTAATGGCCACTACATCATAATTCCATGTATGTATCCAAGCTCTCAGTTCATCACCTTTGTTCCTGATGCTCCTTGCATTGAAGTACACACACTTTAGCCCTTCTACCTTACTACCTTTACACCCTTTATTCTGCTTCTCTTTCCTCAAAGCCTCTCTACATGTTAGATCTGGCTTTACTCCATGCACTTCTTTCACTGCTCTGCAGCACTGGATCCCATCCACCTTGCAAATTAGTTTAAACCCTCCCAAACCATGGTAGCAACCTACCTGCAAGGATATTGCTCCCACTCGAGTTCAGGTGCAACCCATCCAATCTGCACAGGTCCCACCTTCCCCAGAAGAGATCCCAATGATCCAAAAATCTAAAACCCTGCCCCCCTGCACCAACTCCTCAGCCACGCATTCAACTGCCATCTGCTCCAATCCTTACCAACTCTGTCACGTAGCACTGGCAACAATCCTGAGAACATCACCCTTGAGGTCCTGTTCTTCAGCCTTCTGCCTAATTCCACTCACTCACTGGCTGCTTTCCACAGGCCACTCTGCTTGAGCTAACCCTCTATTTATTTGTTTGAGTTGTTCAAACTGCTTGGTCACCTGACCTCGGTTGCCCAATCAGCTGCTTTCCGCTAAAACTGAGCAGTTCAAATCTTGATTGTCTGATCAACGGCTTTCTGCTGAACTATTCAAATCTTGATTGACTTGATTGCACAATCTAACTGCCAAAACTGTCAGAATCTCTCGAGTCAAAGCCTCAAAGCTCCACTTCTTCACTGGCCTACTCGCTCACTGGCCGCTTTCATATAAGAAGAGGAGCTCAGGGCATATATCAACACTGGGATTATGATTTTGTAGCCATTACTGAGATTTGGTTGCAGGAGGATCAAGACTGGCAGCTCAATATTCTGGGGTTCCATTGTTTTAAAAGTGGCAGAGTGGGAGGGATTGGAGGAGGAGGGGTGACATTTCTAGTCAGGGTAAATGTCACAGCAGTCCTCAGTGAGGACAGACGGGAGAACTTGTCTAGTGAAGCTTTATGGGTGAAACTGAGAAATAGAAACGTATGACCATGTTAGTGGGGCTAGATTACAGACCAATCCAACAGTCCAAGGGACTTAGAGGAACAAATTTGCAGGGAAATCATAGCCTGTTGTAAGAAACAAAAGGTTGTTATAGTAGGTGGTTTTAACTTTTCACATATTGACTGGGAATCCCATACTGTAAAAGGACTAGGTGGGATAGAGTTGTCAAATGTGTTCAGGGAAGTTTCCTTAATCAGTACGTAAAACTGCCAATGAGAGAGTGTGCAATACTGGATCTGTTACTAGGGAATGAGACAGGGCAGGTGACAGAAGTTTGTGTAGGTGAACACTTTGTATCCAGTGATCACAATGCCATTTGTTTCAAACATATGCAAAAGGATAGGTCTGACCCATGGATTGAGATTCTAAATTAGAGAAAGGCCAATTTTGATGGCATCAGAAATGATCTGGCAAGTGTGGATTGGGACAGGCTGTTTTCTGGCAATGGTGTACTTGGTAAGTGGAAGGCCTTCAAAAATGACATTTTGAGAGTACAAAGTTTGTATATGCTTACCAGACCCAGAATAAAAGGTAACAGTAACAAAAATAGGGAACCTTGATTTTCAAGAGATATTGAAGCCGTGGTTAAGAAAACAAAGTAGGTGCATAGCAGCTGTAGGCAGGTAGGAACAAATGGGGTGCTTATGGAATATAAGAAATACAAGAGGACACTTAAGAAAGAAATCAGGAAGGCTAAAAGAAAGCATGAGGTTGCCCTAGCAGAAAAAAGTGAAGGAAAATCCCAAGGGATTCTACAGATATATTAAGAGCAAAAGGATTGAAAGGGACAAAATTGGTCCTCTGGAAGGTCAGAATTGTAATCCATGTGTGGAGCCAAAGGAGATGTGGGAGATCTTAAATGATTCTTTTGCATCTGTATTTAATCAGGAGATAGAAATGAGGCGAAGTGGCATTGACTTCATTACCCTATACAGATTACAGAGGAGAAGAAGGTATTTGCTGTTCTGAGGCAAATTGGGGTAGGTAAATCCCCAGGGCCAGGCAAGGTGTTCCTTTGGACCCTGTGGGAGGCAGGTGCAGAAATTGCCAAGGCCCTAGCAGAGATATTTAAATCATGCTTCATGACAGGTGAAGTACCTGAGGATTGGAGGCTAGCCAATGTTGTTCCGTTGTTTAACAAAGGCTCTAAAAATAAACTAGTAAGTTATAGTCAGTGAGTCTGACATCAGTAGTGGGAAAATTATTGGAAAGTATTTTAAGGGACCAGATATATAAGTATTCAGGTAGACGTGGACTGATTACGGATAGTCAGTATGGCTGCATGCGTGGTAGGTCATGTCTAACCACTCTTATAGAGTTTTTCGAGGAAATTACCAGGAGAGCGGATGAAGGAAAACAGTGGATGTTATTACATAGACTTTAGCAAAGCATTTGTCAAGAACCTACATGGGATGTTAATCAAGAAGGATCAGTCATTCAACATTCAGGATGAGGTAGTAAATTGGATTAGACATTTGCTTTGTGAAAGAAGCCAGAGAGTGGTAGTAGATGGTTGCCTCTCTGACTGGAGACCTGTAACTAGTGGTGTGCAGCAAGGATCGTTGCTGAGTCCATTGTTGTTTGTCATCTATGTCAATGATCTAGATGGTGATGTTGTTAACTGGATCAACAAATTTGCGGATGAAACTAAGATTGGGGGTATAGTAGACAGTGAGGAAGGCTATCGTGGCTTGCAGTGGGATCTGGACCAGTTAGAAAAATGGACTGAAAAATTGCAGATGGAATTTAATGCAGACAAGTACAAAGTTTTGCACCTCGGTAGGACCAACCAGGATAGGTCTTACACAGTGAATGGTAAGGCACTGAGGAGTGCTGTAGAACAAATGGATCTGGGAATACACGGCCATGATTCATTGAAATTGATGTTAGAATCATAAAGAAAGCTTTTAGCACATTGGTCTTCATAAATCTAAGTACTGAGTACAAGAGATGAGATGTTATGTTGAAGTCGTACAGCTCGAAAATTGTGGATCATTGTCTGATACCAACTCATGTGGAACTCCATGCCTCGCAAACACAGGTCCCAGGAAGGTCATGACCACTTGGCTGGAAATTGATTGCAGTGTTTCAGCCTCCGGGTAATTTGAAAAGTAGCCTGTTACAACAATATGACTCTTCCCATTACAATCAAACAAATCCACTCCAACTTTGAAGTACAGCCTGTTTGGTTGTGGTGTAAGCGGTTCTGGTTTCTGCTTTGGTCTGGCTGTAGGTAAGGCAAATTTCACATGAGGCAACAGTCTGTCTGATGCCTCAGTTCATTCTTGGCCAGTACATCACTTCATGAGCTCTTAGTTTACATTTTTTTCTCGCCAAGATGCCCTTCAAGTATCTTCTGGAGGAATTCTTTGCTAGAGGAGCTGGAATCAAAAATCTGTTCCCTTTGAAGACAATATCTTCCAGTACTGACAGTTCAACACATGCCCAATAATCCTAAATAGACATTGGACAGTTATTCTTAGTTGATGGTCATTCTTCTATATTGTCTCTTTGAGTATTTTCATTGATTCATCTGTCCCCGATACTGTCCTAATTTTCTTTGTTCCATCGGGAGATACTGGAATGGGGGGTGACAATCATGTCATCATAGGCCTGTATATTGGTGTTAGTCTCTTGGACACTCTTTTCTTTCTTATCAACTGCTTGAGACAATGCATCAGCAGCAAAAATATATTTTCCCAGTCTACGGATCATCTTCACATCATATTTCTGCAGCCTTATCAACACGTGCTGTATCCTCATGGGATTGTCATTCAGTGGTTTGGACATAATTGAGACCAGTGGTTTATGGTCTGTCTCCACTTCAAAAGCTTGTCCATAGATACAGTGATAGAACCTTTTGCATGTATATGTGCTGACAAGAAGCTCTTTCTCTATCTGTGCTTGGTTGGCTTCCACAATTGTTAAAACTCTTAATGCATAGGCCGCAGGTTGACACGTGTCCTCATGCTGCTGCAGTAGCACTGGTCCTAAGCCATATTGGGATGCATCAGCCGAGATCCTAGTACACCTTTCCAGATCATGAAACTTCAGTATGAACTCTTCAGTTCAGATTCTTTTCAGCCTTTGGAAACAGTTGTCTCCTCATGAGACCAAATCCACTCATTTCACTGTTCAAAGGGTGACCTACTATAAGTGGTACTGACACAGTAGACAGTTGTTGGGATGAATTTAGGCCAGGTAAGTCACCATCCCCAGCAGGTCATCACCTTTTCCCATGCTGGCGATTTAAAATGCTTTCTCTCTGATGGCTTTATTGAGATCTCTTGGGTTTAGACATATCCACAAATCACCATTTTTGTTTTTGCACAGTGACCAGGGAGCTCATCCAGTTCAATTTTCTGTATGACATTTATCCATTCCATGACTAGTTCTTATTTCAGTTTATCTCTGAGTGCAGTTGGAACTTTTCTGCATGCATGGACAACAGGAGCCACTGTCTCATCGATATGAATTTTGTGTACACCAGTGAAGCATCTGAACCCCTCAAAGACATCTGCGTTCCCTTCCATGAGTGAAGTGTCTTTGGTCTGTGAAGCCACCACGAAAACTCTTTTCACCAGGTCAATCTTTTCACATGCACTTAGACCTAATATTAGCTGTATTCTCTTTTCTATAATCAGTAGCTGTGTCTTTAGGTGCTGCCCATTATGCTTGAGGTTCACTACACAGCCCCCTTTTACTGGAGTGTTCCCTCCTGTATAGCCTGTCACTTTTAATTTCACAGGGTAAATCACGCTCTTAACCGAGCGAGTCTCGTAATCATCTAGACGCAACAGATTAACCTGATCCACTGCCAAGCTTGAATGGAATTACTGTCTCATTCACAATCACTGGGCTAATACATCCTGTTTTACCAGCACCTGTTTTACACAAGCAGATGTGTGAGGCATGCACAACCATTGAGCACATCTACATGAAACATTGACGGAGAAAAGTGCATCCGTCATCAAAGATCCTTATCACCCAGGCCATGCTCTCTTCTTGCTGCTGCCATCAGGTAGAAGGTACAGGTGTCTCGGGACTCGTACCACCAGGTTCAAGAACAGTTACTACATCTCAGCCAACAGTCTCTTGAGCAAATGGGGATAACCACACTCATTTAAGGACTCTTATATCATGTTATTTCATGCTGTCATTAATTATTGCTATTTATTTATATTTGCATTTGGAGTTTGTTGTCCATTGATCCCATTAACAGATACTGTTCCAGAGATTTGCTAAGTATGCCTACAGGAAAAAGAATTTCAAGATTGTATGTGGTGACATGTATGTACTCAGATACTAAATTTTACTTTGAACTTTGAACCGAAAAAGCATGGTTGAGAACCTCGTCAATAAACATGAAGGGGAACCCACAGTCACCACATTAGCACATCTCACAGTTCAGCAATGATTACTTCTTCCCTCCACTACCCCCATTTATCTCATTTACATTCTTCCAGACAAATAAGCTATCACTGATCAAAATGTATCTCTTTAGGAAGCCACCTATAGCATCGAAGTCACTTGTTCAATCTTGGTCTCCAATCTATCAAATATATTTCTTTTGTTTTCCCCATCCCTTGTTTGATTAACTCTGAAATTAAAATAGAAAATGCTGGACATACATAATTATTGACTTACTTGGCATTTTCTATTTTAATAAATACATATATGTCATGTAGCATATAGATTCAGTGTAATGCATCATTTGCATTAACAACCAACATGCCCAAGGATATGTTGGTGACAGCCTGCAAGTGTCATCACACATTCTGATGCCAACATATCACGTCCATCGTGCTTAGCAGAATAACGCAGAACACAAGTGATGAAATAACAAAAGTAAAACAAGCCCCATTCCTCCATCCCACCCTCACTTCTATGCATGTGCACAGTCCTCTAGCCCCAGGACAAGCCATCTTCAGCCTCCAGTGGACTCTGGGTCACAGACACTGGGCCTTCAAGTTCCCCGGCATACCCATAGGAATTCACAGATTCAGCATTCCAGCTATTGGGCCTTGACTTCCAGACTTCTGTTTGACCTTCTGGCTTCAGTCTTCAGTATTGACTCTAAGAGATGCTGATGATGACAAATATGGACGCTGGATAAGGATGCCAAACACCAAATCTCAAACTCTAGATTCACCAATGACGGGACGCCAAACACTAGGCCTTAAGCTTTGACCTCGCCAACCCGCATACTTAGGGGATGTCTGGTCTTCTTGCCTCTTGCTCACACAGAACTCCAATCCCGAAGCTGCACCCCGCCCCCTCATTGGTCCACTGACTTGGAGAGAGGGATGGTCCAACCAGCCCTCATTCTCACTGGTCTGCCAGCACAACATCCGACTGTGAATGCCCTTTATCTCACATTCACATCACTCTCTTTCTTTCTCTCTCTCTCTGTCTCTCTCTCTCTCTCTCTCTCTATGTGTGTGTGTATATATATATCTATATATATATATATATATATATAGATATAGATATACACACACATTAAAAAATCTTAAAAAATGCTTCTCTTCTTTTACCTTCTTATGGCTTGCAGTCTTCCAAAATTTACCATACCATGACCTTTTAGTTTCCTGTCAAACTGACTTATAGTGTCCAGGTGATGCAACCATGGAAATGAAGACCATGGCTATTATCATTTCTGTCAACTAGTTTCCTGCCTGTGCTTGAGAATCATGCCCTGAATTAATTTTCAATATCTTTTCCTGGGATATTTTATTCTGTACGCTCCATCAAAACTTGGGCTGATCAAACCTTACTTTGTCAAATAGAATTTTCTCATTCATCAGTGCATAGACCAATCCAGAAAGGTATGAAAGTTGCACCTTTTAGCCATTATCTTTAGCCCAACTGCATATTCCCCGAACATTTTCACTGGTTCCCAGTTGCACATGCCAAACTTGGAATTCCCAAATATCTCTGAAGGTATTAAGTTGAAACATCCCTGTCAGACCTTACATTGTCTTCATAGGTGATTGGTGACGCTAGTAAACTTACTAACATTTCAGATATCTCAGGCCATATTCCCAGAGACAATATCACTTTTTTTTCTTTTCACAGATAGCGATATATCTCTGTCCTGCCTTCTCCTTTTGACCTTAGCAATGCAATCTGTTCTCAGAAATATTTTCACTTCTTACAGGCACAGAATAAATGCCTGAGATCGCCCATATTTCTCAATTTCATCTACAAATATGCCCAGTCCATTGCCACTCCAGTTTTCCATCACCCTAAGTTTGATTGCCTGATGCTCCCGCAATACTTAAGCATTGCTGTTCCTCAAGCCAACTAAGAAGCATAAACCTATCAATAAAAATCTCAGTGAAGAGTATAACAATAAATCAAAAGTTAAAACATCTGTACAGATAGTTTTTAATACTGCAGTGACAGTCAAATACATCAGTGATAGCTAGACTATAAAGTGTATCTTATTAGCTTGGAACATCCTGATATTATGTAAGGTATTATATAAATGGGGTGGTATGGTAGCATAGCGGTTAGTACTACACTTTACAGTTATATGACCCAGGTTCAATACCAGCCACTGCATGTAAGTGCCTTTATTCTTTCTACGTTCTCCCTGTAACCACATGGGTCATCTCCTGATGCTCCAGTTTCCTCCCACAGTCCAAGGATGTAATGGTTGGTTGTTTAATTGGTCATTGTGAATTGTCCCATGATTAGGTTCAGGTAAAATTGGGAGTTGTTGGGTGGCGTGGCTTGAAGGGCTGGAAGGGCCGACACTGTGCAGCATCTCAAAAAAAAACAACAACAAATGCAACACCTTTACTTACTAATGGGGGGGGGGGTGGAGAGAAACAAATTCAACTTGGTGAATGCCCAGCAGGGAACTCAAGGTATATTGTTAGAAACAGAGTTTGGGTGAGCTACCCAGATATGAAGATGGGCTAAAAATTGTAGAAACACCTGCTGCTCAAATGCATCATAAGCATTATCTGTGATCGATCCAGCTTTAATTTCCAACAATCACTGGTCTAAACATTGTCTGCAGTATAAGATTTTTAAGTAGGAGCCATGTGGATTCATTTTTACATTAAGATTTGAAGCTTAGGATCTCCTTGACAAGGCTTTTAGAAAAAGGTCACACGTTCCATGCATGCACTGTCCACCAACAAATTGCCAAAATAATGTCAGATGTAGACTGATCAACATTAGCCTCACTGCTAAATCAACCAATCCTTTCATAACTAATGTATGTATTGCATCAAGAAAAGCCCTAGGGTATTGTGGAAAGGAGAGCAAATTTGAAAGAGTATAATTACGAGGGTTGCTCAGGATACAAATGGATTACCTTACAGAACTCTGACTTAATATAAGTTCTCCTATAACTTTTTGAAACATTTTTAAGCAAGTGATAATAGTAACAATATGTTTCATGTTATTCATTAGTGACTAGATATTGTATATTAGTTTAATTTTGTTTCGTACTAAGGTGATAATTCAATGAAATGTAATAATTATAACAAGGTATATGGAGTTCAACCCAGAGAAGTGTGAGGTGGTACACCTTGGAAGGACAAACTCCAAAGCAGAGTACAAAGTAAATGGCAGGATACTTGGTAGTGTGGAGGAGCAGAAGGATCTGGGGGTACATGTCCACAGACCCCTGAAAGTTGCCTAATAGGTAGATAGGGTAGTTAAGAAAGCTTATGGGGTATTAGCTTTCATAAGTCGAGGGATAGAGTTTAAGAGTCGTGAGGTAATGATGCAGTTTTATAAAACTCTGGTTAGGCCACACTTGGAGTACTGTGTCCAGTTCTGGTTGCCTCACTGTAGGAAAGATGTGGAAGCATTGGAAAGGGTACAGAGGAGACTTACCAGGATGCTGCCTGGTTTAGAGAGTATGGATTACGATCAGAGATTAAGGGAGCTAGGGCTTTACTCTTTGGAGAGAAGGAGGATCAGAGGAGACATGATAGAGGTATACAAGATATTAAGAGGAATAGATAGAGTGGATAGCGAGCGCCTCTTCCCCAGGGCACCACTGCTCAATACAAGAGGACATGGCTTTGAGGTAAGGGATGGGAAGTTCAAGAGGGATAGTAGAGGAAGGTTTTTTACTCAGAGAGTGGTTGGTGCGTGGAATACACTGCCTGTGTCAGTGGTGGTGATACACTAGTGAAATTTAAGACACTACTGGACAGGTATATGGAGGAATTTAAGGTGGGGGGTTATATGGGAGGCAGGACTTGAGGGTCGGCACAACAATGTGGGCCAAAGGGCTTGTACTGTGCTACACTATTCTATGTTCTATGTATGTATGTAGAGCAATATGATATGGGTTACAAGAGAAAAAGGATATTTCTGGCTTACAGAGAAATCGGCTTATGGAGTATTCTCAGGAATGGAGCCTTCAAATAATCAAAGAATTGCCATACTTGCCAATTTGGTTGACATTCAGGCACAGGAAGAGCTTCTTCCCTGAGGCTGTGACCCTGCTGAACCTCACATCCCAGCGCTAAGCAGTATTGCACCCATATTGTACTGTCTCAGTACTTTTATATTTGTGTGCTGTATCACTTACTTTTTATTCGTAGTTATTTTGTAAATAACACTGTTTTTTGCATTTCTGGTCAGATGCTAACTGTATTTCATTAGCTTTGTATCTGTATTCGGCACAATGACAATAAAGTTGAATCCAATCTAATCTAATCTAATTTTTAACTCAGTGTTTGCTTTAATAATTGCAGGAACTATCAACATGTGTTTTGTCAATAAATCAATAAATGTAGCTCAGTAGAGGATGCTAATGAAAACATTAGACCAGAAGACCAGGAGACATAAGAGCAGAAATAGACCATTTGTCCATCTTACTAAAAAACTTCATCCTTATCTCTGTTCTAAATGGATGTCCCATTATTCTGAGGTTGTGCCCTCTTGTCCTGGACTCTCCCACTATTGGAACCATCCTTTCCATATCCATTCTATTTAGGCCTTTCAACATTTGATAGGTTTCAATGAGATCTGCCCTCATTCTTCTAAATTTCAGTGAGTACAGACCCAGAACCATCAAACGCTTCTCAAAAGATGCCTTTCATTCCCGGAATTATTTTTGTGAACCTCTTTTGAACCGTCTGTAATGTCAGCACACCTTTTCTTAGATAAGGGGCTCAAAACTATGCACAATACAAGTGAGGCCTCACCAACGCCTTCTAAGACCTTAGCATCACCCCTTTGTATTAGTATTACGGTCCTCTTCAAATGAATACTAACATTGCATTTTCCTTCCTCACTACCAACTCAAGCTGCAAATTAGCCTTAAGGGAATCCTGCACAAGGACTTCCAAGTCCTTTTGCATCCCAAATTTTTGGGGTTTCTCCTCATTTAGAAAATAGTTTATGCTTTTATTCTGTCTACCAAAGTGCATGGTCATACACTTCCTGACACCGTATTCCATCTGTCCTTTCTTTGCCCATTCTCCTTATCTGTCTGAGCCCTTCAGTAGCTTGCCTGCTTCCTAAACAATAACTGCCCCTCCACATATTTTCGTATTGTCCAGAAACATGGCTGCAAAGCCATTAATTCTGTCATCCAAGTCACTGACATCCAACTTGAAACGAAAAGGTCGCGACACCGAACCCTGTGGAATACCAGTGGTCACTGGCAGCCAGTCAGAGAAGGCTCCCTTCATTCCCACTGTTTGCTTCCTGCTAGTCAGCCAATGCTCTAACCATACCCATATATTTCCTGTATTATCATGGGCTCTTATCTTGCCAAGCAGCCTCATATGTGGCACCTTGTCAAAGGCCTTCTGAACATCCAAGTACGCAACATCCACTGATTGACACAATACACACAAAATACTGAAGGAACTCAGCAGGCCAGGAAGCATCTATGGAAAAGAGTACAGTTGCCGTTACGGGCCAAAACCCTTCGGCAGGACTGATTTACCTTTGTCTTTTGTGCTTGTTATTTCCCCGAAGAATTCCAACAGATTTATCAGGCAAGATTTTCCCTTCAGGATACCATGGTGACTTTGGCCTATCTTATCATTTGCCTCCAAGTACTCTGAGAATTCATCTTTAATTGACTCCAACAGCTTCCCAATCATTGTCAGGCTAATTGTCCTGTAATTTCCTTTCCTCTGCCTCCCTCCCTTCTTGAGGAGCATAGTGACATTTGTGATTTTGCAGTCCTCTGGGCCACGCCAGAATCTATTGATTATTGAAAAATTATGACTAATGCCTCTACGATATCTTCAGCTACCTCTTTCAGAAACCTGGGGCGTAGTCCATCTGATCCAGATAACTTATCTACCTCCACACCTTCCAGCTTCCCAATTACCTTCGCCCTAGTAATAGCAACTTACTCACTTCTGGCCCCTGACACTTTCAAATCTCTGGCATACTGCTGGTGTTTTCCACAGAGAAGACTAATGCAAAATATTTATTCAGTTCGTCAGTATTTCCACATCCCCGATTACTTCCTCTCCAGTGTCATTTTCTAGGGGATCCAATAACCACTCTCATTTCTCTTTTACTCTCTCTATATATCTGAAAAAAGTTTGGCATCCTCTTTACTATATTGGCTGGCTTACCTTTATATTTAATTCTTTCCCTCCTTATGGCTTTTAAATTGCCTTCTGAAGGTTTTTTAAAGCTTTCAAATCTTCTAATTTTTGCTCTATGTCTGCCCTCTCTTCTGCTTTTTTTTAATTGTCTTTAACTTCCTTTATGAGCCACAGTTGCATCATCCTTCCTTTAGAATACTTCTTCTTTTGGATGTATCTATCCTGCTCTTTCTGAATTGCTCCCAGAAACTGCAGACATTGCTGCTCTGCCATCACCCCTGCTAGTGTCTCCTTCAAATCAATAGCATTATAGGACTCAATTGCACTTCAGCTTTCCTGTACTATTGGACTACATATAAGTTCCACCCTTAGGTGTATTATTCGAGTATGAACTTGTCTCAGTCCCGTTCATTGTTGGAGGCATAACCTTTCGTTGCTGCTGGATGGCAGGAAGCTCTTTTTGTAGGATTATCCTGAGAGGCCAAAATCTCATCTATGCCTAACTCTGCCTTGATAAACTTTCTAGTTTTTTTCTTTTACTTTTGGTTCTCTTAATCAATTTTTCCAAAATAGTGAAGCTAAGAAAGAGAAGTTGTTGGAGTCAGGAGCACCTGGTCTGAACTTTAGGCATCTGTCTACAACAAAAAGACAATGTAAGCCTGCTTTGGACCTTTCACTGGCAGCTTTGCACAGCTGCTATAGGAATGCCATACACACAATGGAGCGCTGAAATTCTAAGAAGCAGTCATTTAAAACTGCACAAATAAAGTTAATATACATGTGCAGAGTAATTCATTGTTCAACTTTTCACAGAAATCTGAAAAATCTGGGGCTCCTTTCTTGAGACATCAGAAGATCAGGGATTAATGAAACATCAGGTTTTTTTTTCTGAATATCATTAGATTTGAGAGAATGAATCCTGGGGCGATAATTACATTTGTTAGGCAACCTAAAACTAATGATAATAATATAAAATAGCCATTAATGCCCAATAAAAAAGTCAGACTGTTACAGCTGGAAAGTTGCTAGTATATAAAACCTGTTATTTTTGAGGAGGATTATTACCTGTTTGGCAATGGATTGGAAAAGGGGAGGCAGCCCTACTTGTCCTCATGTACTTGGTTGATCAGCCATGAACATATTGAATGGCAATGCAGGCTCAAAAGGCCACGTGACCCACTCCTAATTGCAACTATTGATACAGAAAAGAAAACAAATAGAAAATTAGATAGAGGAGAAAGAAACACAACAACAACATGAATCGGCCCGGACAGACAGGAACAGCAGGGCTCTCACAGCTAATGGTACGAGCTAACGGTTTAAAAAGTTCATCTGTTTGGCGAGGTAAGTGGGTGAGTAGACTTATTTTTCCTGTTTCATTCCTGTAGAATTAGATAGCATGCCTGCAGGGTTAGTGCTTTGTTCAGGGTGTCAGATGTGGGAATCCTGGGAGACCTCCAGCCTCCCTGATGGCCACATCTGCGCCAGGTGCACCGAGATGCAGCTCCTCAGAGACCGTGTTAGGGATCTGGAGCTGCAGCTTGATGACCTACTGCTTGTTAGGGAAAGTGAAGAGGTGATAGACAGGAGCTACAGGGAGGTAGTCATCCCTAGGCTACAGGAGTCAGAAAACTGGGTCACTGTCAAGAGAGGGAAGGGAAATGAAAGGTGTGGAGAGCACACCTGTGGCTGTCCCTCTCAGCAACAAATATCTTGTTCTGGATGCAGTTGAGGGGGATGACCTGACAGGGGACGCCCACGGTGTCCGGGTCTCTGGCACTGAGCCCGGCGCTGTTGTGCAGGAGAGAAGGAGGGAGAAGAGAAATGCGGAAATCGTAGGGGATTCCATAGTCAGGGGAACAGACAGGAGATTCTGTGAGCCTGACAGAGATAGCCGCATGGTGTGTTGCCTCCCAGGTGCCAGGGTACGGGATGTCTCGGATCGGGTCCTGAATATTCTAAAGGGGGAGGGTGAGCAGCCAGTTGTCTTGGTACATGTTGGTACCAATGACATAGATAGGACAAAGGAGGAGGTCCTGAAGAGAGATTTCCAGGAGTTAGAAAGGAAGCTGAGAAGCAGGACCTCCAGGGTAGTAATCTCGGGACTGCTACCTGTGCCACGTGCTAGCGAGGGCAAGAATAGTCGGATCAGGCAGATGAATGCATGGCTGAGAGACTGGTGTAGGGGGCAGGGCTTCAGATTCTTGGATAATTGGGATCTCTTCTGGGGGAAGTATGACCTGTTCAAAAAGGACAGGATACACCTGAACCCGAAAGGGACCAATATCCTGGCGGGAAAGTTTAATAGAGCTGTTAGGGAGGGTTTAAGCTAATTTGGCAGGGGGATGGGAACCGGAATGATAGAGCAGAGGAAGGGAAAAACAGAAATAAATCTAAGATAGTGAGCAGTAAAGATGTCAGGAAAGATAGGCAGGTGATGGGGCAAATTTGTAGCCATTGGGATGAGTTGCAATGCAATAAAATTGCAGTGAAATCAAAGCAAAAAATATCAAATACTGGTCTTAAGGTGTTGTACTTAAATGCACGCAGCATAAGGAATAAGGTGGATGATCTTGTTGTACAGCTACACATTGGCAGGTATGATATTGTGGCCATCACTGAGACCTGGCTAAAGAATGCATGTCTCTGGGAGCTGAACGTCCAAGGATACACATTGTATCGGAAGGATAGGAAGGTAGGCAGAGGGGGAAGCGTGGCGTAGAAAGAGGTGATATAGGATCGGAAGGTGCAGAATCTTTATGGGTTGAGCTAAGAAATAGCAGGGGTAAAAGGACCCTGATAGCAGTTACTTATAGGCCTCCAAACAGCTGCAGGGATGTGGACTACAAATTACAACTGGAAATAGAAAAGGCTTGTCAGAAGGGCAGTGTTATGATAATTGTGGGGGATTTTAACATGTGAGTAGATTGGGAAAATCAGGTCAGCACTGGATCTCAAGAGAGACAATTTGTAGAATGTCTGCAAAATGGCTTTTTAGAACAGCTTGTTGTTGAGTCCACTAGGGGATTGGCTGTACTGGATTGGGTATTGTGTAATGAACCGGGGTGATTAGAGGGATTGAGGTGAAGGAACCCTTAGGAGGCAGTGATCATAACATGATTGAGTTCACTGTGAAATTAGAAAAAGAGAAGCCGAAATCTGATGTGTCGGTATTTCAGTGGAGTAAAGGAAATTATAGTGGCATGAGAGAGGAACTGGCCAAAGTTGACTGGAAAGGGACACTGGCGGGAAAGACAGCAGAGCAGCAGTGGCTGGAGTTTATGCGAAAAATGAGGAAGGTGCAAGACAGGTATATTCCAAAGAAGAAGAAATTTTCGAGCGGAAAAAGGATGCAACCGTGGTTGACAAGAGAAGTCAAAGCCAAAGTTAAAGCAAAAGAGAGGGCATACAAGGAAGCAAAAATTAGTGGTAAGACAGAGGATTGGGAAGTTTTTAAAACCTTACAAAAGGTAACCAAGAAGGTCATTCAGAGAGAAAAGATTAACTATGAAACGAAGCTAGCAAATAATATCAAAGTGGATACTAAAACCTTTTTCAAGTATATAAAGAGTAAAAAACAGGTGAGAGTAGATATAGGACCGATAGAAAATGATGCTGGAGAAATTGTAATGGGAGATAAGGAGATGGCAGAGGAACTCAACGAGTATTTTGCATCAGTCTTCACTGAGGAAGACATCAGCAGTACACCGGACACTCAAGGGTGGCAGGGAAGAGAAGTGTGCGCAGTCAGAATTATGACAGAGAAAGTACTCAGGAAGCTGAATAGTCTAAAGGTAGATAAATCTCCTGGACCAGATGGAATGCACCCTCATGTTCTGAAGGAAGTAGCTGTGGAGATTGCGGAGGCATTAGCGATGATCTTTCAAAAGTCGATAGATTCTGGCATGGTTCCGGAAGACTGGAAGATTGCAAATGTCACTTCACTATTTAAGAAGGGGGCAAAGAAGCAAAAAGTAAATTATAGACCTGTTAGCTTAACATCGGTGGTTGGGAAGTTGTTGGAGTCGATTGTCAAGGATGTGGTTACAGAGTACCTGGAGGCATATGACAAGATAGGCAGAACTCAGCATGGACTCCTTAAAGGAAAATCCTGCCTGACAAACCTATTACAATTTTTTGAGGAAATTACCAGTAGGCTAGACAAGGGAGATGTAGTGGATGTTGTATATTTGGATTTTCAGAAGGCCTTTGACAAGGTGCCACACATGAGGCTACTTAACAAGATAAGAGCCCATGGAATTACAGGAAAGTTACATACGTGGATAGAGCGTTGGCTGATTGGCAGGAAACAGAGAGTGGGAATAAAGGGATCC
Organism: Mobula birostris; assembly: GCF_030028105.1. NCBI lineage: Eukaryota > Metazoa > Chordata > Chondrichthyes > Myliobatiformes > Myliobatidae > Mobula > Mobula birostris. The sequence continues at coordinate 205,937,466 of NC_092371.1, read as the reverse complement.
TATTCTGGTTGGCTGCCGGTTACCAGTGGTGTTCCACAGGGGTCAGTGTTGGGGCCGCTTCTTTTTACATTGTACATCAACGATTTGGATTATGGAATAGATGGCTTTGTGGCTAAGTTTGCTGACAATACGAAGATAGGTGGAGGGGCCGGTAGTGCTGAGGAAACGGAGAGTCTGCAGAGAGACTTGGATAGATTGGAAGAATGGGCAGAGAAGTGGCAAATGAAGTACAATGTTGGAAAGTGTATGGTTATGCACTTTGGCAGAAAAAATAAATGGGCAGACTATTATCTAAATGGGGAAAGAATTCAAAGTTCTGAGATTCAACAGGACTTGGGAGTTCTCGTACAGGATACGCTTAAAGTTAACCTCCAGGTTGAGTCAGTAGTGAAGAAGGTAAATGCAATGTTGGCATTCATTTCTGGAGAAATAGAGTATAGGAGCAGGAATGTGATGTTGAGGCTCTATAAGGCACTGGTGAGACCTCACTTGGAGTACTGTGGACAGTTTTGGTCTCCCTATTTATGAAAGGATGTGCTGACGTTGGAGAGGGTACAGAGAAGATTCACTAGAATGATTCCCGGAGTGAGAAGGTTAGCATATGAGGAATGTTTGTCCGCTTTTGGACTGTATTCCTTGGAGTTTAGCAGAATGAGCGGGGACCTCCTAGAAACATTTCGAATGTTAAAAGGCATGGACAGCGTGGATGTGGCAAAGTTGTTTCCCATGATGGGGGAGTCTAGTACGAGAGGGCATGACTTAAGGATTGAAGGGCGCCCATTCAGAACAGAAATGCGAAGAATTTTTTTTAGTCAGAGGGTGGTGAATCTATGGAATTTGTTGCCACGGGCAGCAGTGGAGGCCAAGTCATTGGGTGTATTTAAGGCAGAGATTCATAGGTATCTGAGTAGCCAGGGCATCAAAGGTTATGGTGAGAAGGCGGGGGAGTGGGACTAAATAGGAGAATGGATCAGATGATAAAATGGCGGAGCAGACTCGATGGGCCGATTGGCCTACTTCTGCTCCTTTGTCTTATGGTCCTGTGGTCTTATGATAGAATCAGATGATATAGGGTGGCAGTTAATACAAACACTGGCAGAGCTCATGCAGATGAATGACTTGCCTTGGTAAATTTTATATATTTAGATCCCCTTTGACACAGATGGTTGACATACACGTCTAGTTCCCACTATTGCCCCTATCTATCCCTCTCATAATTTTGTATATTTTCATCAAGTCCACCCTCAGACTCTTCTGCTCCAAGAAAAATAAACCCTTCTTTACAAGAAAAGCAAATCTCTAAACAGAACTATTCTGTCCCACGCAATTTAATGATGAATCTCCTCTGCATCATCTCCAGTAGAACATCCACCCTCACTTCTTGCAACAAGCAAAGAGATAAAATTAAATTGAATTGAATTGAATTGACTTTATTTCTTACATCCTTCACATACATGAGGAGTAAAAATCTTCACGTTACGTCTCCATCTCAATGTTCAATGTGCAATCCTAGAAACTTATAATAATTTATAATCAATAGAACAATCGATGTACAGAGAAATACACTCAAATCAGCATGAGTTAATCAGTCTGATGGCCTGGTGGAAGAAGCTGTCCCACAGTCTGTTGGTCCTGGCTTTCAGGCTGTGGTACCGTTTCCCAGATGGTAGCAGCTGAAAATTAACCTTATAAGTAATACTGAGAACATAGAGAACAACTGATATCATAAACTGTATATAAGTGAACAAGAATACGCAGGAAATGGAGATATATTGGGTATTATACTACTCTTGTAATCCAAAAATATAAACTAGTGATGCAGAAACATTTGATTAAATCCTAATGTGGCATTGGGAAATTTAAATGTGTTGATTAAAATCATCTGCGTGTTTTGAAATGTTAAAAACAGTAATGCTGGTGATGAATCTGCCAGATGGTCCAAAAATTCCAATGGTTTATTAACTTCCTTTAGTGAGGGAAACTGCTGCCCTTGGTCCAGACTCAAAACTATCTAACTATGTGTTAGACTCTTAATTGTCTTTTAAAATATCCTAGAAAGTCACACAGATTAGTGAAATAATGATGGATGGACTGTTACAGTGAGACCTACAGGTGAATGAATAGTAAAAAAAATCTCCTACATGTGTGTGAAATTTGCCAATCTTTCAATATTCCTATTTGAAATGACAGCAATTATTTCTGCTCTAAGGAATTACAGACTGCAGGTGTTCCAGTTGAATTTAATTGTTCCCCATAAGGAACTGGACTCACCAGCAAGGATACATTTCCTAGATACTGAGATACATTCAGTGGCCACTTCATTAGGCATACCTGTACATCTGCTCGTTAAAGCAAATATCTAATTAGCCAATCATGTGGCAGCAACTCAATGCATAAAAGCATACAGCAGGTTCAGCTGCTGTTCCAACCAAACGTAAGAACGGGGAAGAAATGTGATCTAAATCAACATTGACATTGGAATGATTGTTGGTGCTAGATGGGGTGGTTTGAGTATCTTAGAAACCGCTGATCTTCTGGGACTTTCACACACAAGAATCTCCAGAGTTTACATACAGAGAATGGTGTGAAAAACAAAAAAAATGACATCCATTGAGTGGAAGTTCTGTGGGTGAAAATGCCTTGTTAATGAGACAGGTCAGAGAAGAATGGCTGGCCTGGATCAAACTGGCATGAAGACAACAGTAGCTAAAACAACCACACATTACAATGGTGTGCAGAAGAGCATATCTGAACGCACATGCTGAGCCTTGTAGTGGATGGGCTACAGCGGCAGAAGACCATGAACATACACTGAGTGGCCACTTTATTAGGTAGAGGAGGTATCTAATAAAGTGCTCACTGGGTGTATTCTTCAATCCTTTAATTCTCAGGTCAAGAGAAAGACTGATCTCTTGTGCAATGTGTCCAGTTATAAGAAAGACAGCTTTTCTTGATGAAAGTTAATAGTTGAAAATGATGTGTAAAATATGAGGGGTTAACTCTGTTAAGATATTTATCTGAATGTATAGCATTTTATGAATAAACCACAGTGTACTTGATGAGAAATAACGCAGTCACATTATGCATTACTATTCTCTTTAATTCAGGTGCATTGTTATACTTTATACTTTATTGTCGCCAAACAATTGATACTAGAATGTACAATCATCATAGCGATACTTGATTCTGCGCTTCCCGCTCCCTGGATTACAAGTCGATAGTAAATATTAAAAATTTAAATTATATATCATAAATAGAAAATAGAAAAATGGAAAGTAAGGTAGTGCAAAAAAACCTAGATGCAGGTCCAGATATTTGAAGGGTACGGCCCAGATCCAGGTCAGGATCCATTCAGCAGTCTTATCACACTTGGAAAGAAGCTGTTCCCAAATCTGGTCATACAAGTCTTCAAGCTCCTGAGCCTTCTCCCAGAGGGAAGAGGGACAAAAAGTATGTTGGCTGGGTGGATCATGTCCTTGATTACCCTGGCAGCACTGCTCCGACAGCATGCGATGCAAAGTGAGTCCAAGGACAGAAGATTGGTTTGTGCGATGTGCTGCGCTGTGTTCCTGATCTTCTGCAGCTTCTTCCGGTCTTGGACAGGAGGGGGTATTTGTGCAAATTATACTGTCAGAGAGTGAGGACAAGTGCACAAAGAAGTGAAAGGGAAGTGGTCAGTGTATAACCTTGCCTGCCTTGTTCAAGTTAATGTATTTCTTACAAAAGTACCCTGCAAGTGATGGTGTTCCTATGGGCCCGTGGTTATTGTCTATCCTGGCACAGAGGTCTAACATGGGACATGATGAGTTAATGCACTTTTACTTGTAGATGGTACACATTGCAACCATGGTATGTGGAAATTAAGGCTCATGGTGTTGGACTGAGTATTAGACCTCTTTGACCTAGTTGAAGTTGAGCTTTGTGAAATTTTGTTGGGAATTTTCATATCCATCATGTGTAGGTAGCCTTTTATCATGATTTCAGTATTTTGTCTCAAAGTTGTTTAACATAGAAATGGGTCTATCAGCTAATCTATTCCATGTTGAATGGCTTAACTGTGCTCCCATGTCTTCTGCTGAGGAGAACTTTATGTTATTTTCCTTTCCCCAGATTCCTACCAATTGCCTAAGATCCTATCACTCACCTACATATTATGGGTAAGTGAGAATGACCAACTTTAAGTTGCCAACTTTCACATCTTTGGGACGTAGGAAGAACCCAGAGCAACTGAGGGATACCTGGGTGATCACAGGGCAAACATGCAAACTCCATACAAACAGCTCCAGAAGTCAGGATTGAACCCAGGTTCCTGCAGCTGTGAGACAGCCTTCAACCAGTTTGATAATAATCCAAATGTTTCATGATCACCAAATCTGCTATGTTTTACTTAATTTAAATGATTCATTGCCATAGTTGGTCTTATACCTCCAGAGCATCAGTCCAGTTCAATGGATACTCTTCCAGTGTTACTGACACTTGGAAGCTTATGAATATGGACGCTATGACATTGAAGCCATAATTTTAATGTCAATTACATTATCAAAACTATAAAATTATTGAAATTTATAGTATAGAAAGATGTCATGCCACACAAAAAGGGCTACCCAGCCTATTTTTTTTTTAAATGCAGATGCTGGAAATACTGACCAGGGTAGACAGCATATGTGGAGATAGAAACAGATGTTAACATTTCAGATCATTGACCCTTCATCAGAATGAGCCTGCCTAAACCCATTACACATTTTGCAACACTTTAATTCCTCATTGGGGTACTTTTTGTTTAGTGCTAACTCCCTTTTCCACCATTGTGAGTTTCAGATCTCCATCACTTCTCAAAAACCTCAACTTCACTCTAATCTATCCCACCAAGTACAGGTGTCCCCCACTTTTCGAACGTTGGCTTTACGAAACCTCACTGTTATGAAAGACCTACATTAGTTACCTGTTTTCGTTAACAGAAGGTGTTTCCATTGTTACGAAAAAAGCAGCACGCGAAAAAATCAGCGCGAAAAAAATCAGCACGTGATAAAAGGCAGCGCACGCCCCCAGCAGCCGCTCTCCCCCGTATTTGGAACAGCATTCTCGCCGGCATTGCTGAAGCACATGCCTGTGAGCAGCCATTTGCAAGGTGAGTTCTAAGGTATTGGAAAAGCCTAAAAGAGCTCATAAGGGAGTTACACTTAGCATAAAACTAGACATAATTAAGCATTTTGATCCTGGTGAATGAAATAAGGACAAAGTGAGTTTGGCTTGTGGAAGTTGACGAAGGTGATGTTGAAGAGGTTTTGGCATCACATGACCAAGAACTGATAGATGAAGAGCTGATGCAATAGGAAGAGGAAAGGATAACAATCAAAACCGAATGAGTAATGATAAAGTACGACTTTAGTTTCGAAAGGGTATGTCGGTTTAGAGCATATTTGCAAGATGGTTTGAGTCCTTACAAAGAACTGTATGATCTAAATATGCGCGAGGCTCAGCCCTCAAGCAAGCCTTCCACATCAGCCACAGCAGACGACAAACCTCAACCTTCGACATCGAGGCAGGCAGAGATAGGAGAAGATAAGCTGCCTGCCCTGATCGACGATGAGATGACACCCCAGTGTCCCACCACCCCAATCCCCAGGCCGCAGACAGATACCGATTCGCGGAGAATGAAGCGGTAGCCGGGAGGCACACAGCACATCTTTAAGAAAAAAGCCGAAATAAACATGCTAATTAATTAGGTGCCGCCGAGCACGTAACTGTCGACCCAGATCAGAGGCAACTGGTGATTGCCGATTGCATCGCCTTTGATCTGGGCCGACATTTACGTGCCGGGCGGCACCTAATTAATTAGCATGTTTATTTCGGCTTTTTTCTTAAAGATATGCTGAGTGCGTCCCAGCTACTGCTGGACCCCTGCACACTTTGCAGATCGGTATCGGGTCACTGCCTGGAGGGTGGGGGCCATTGCACCACCCAAACTCTGACGACTCAGCCTAACACACCATCATCAGTGTGCTCTGCGCTGTCTCCCCGATTCCCGTAAGTGATACTACACTGTACATACATTATTTCTACTTTATATAGGCTGTGTATTTTTATGTGTTATTTGGTATGATTTGGCAGCTTCATAGCTTAAAGGTTACTGGAGAGCGCTTGCACTGTGTTTTTGCCGAGAGTGCTTGCGTGAGATTTTCGCTACAGAGAACAGTGCCGGCAATGATTGTGGAAAAGTATTTCTACTTCATATAGGCTGTGTATTTATCATATCATTCCTGCTTTTACTATATGTTACTGTTATTTTAGGTTTTATGTGTTATTTAGCATGATTTGGTAGGTTCGGACAGAGATGGCGCTCAGTACTCGGTGTTGGAGAGCTGATCAGAGCTCAAAATTTTCCGATGATTCAGAGTCGGATTGTGGTCAGTATGGCAGGGAGAGTTTTTCTTCCTTCTCCCGTCTGCGTGAGATGTGGGACATTTGAGAAACTTTGAACTTTACTGTGCTCATGGACTTCTTCATCAAGTTATGGTATTGTTGCACGGTTGTAACTATATGTTATAATTAAGTGGTTTTGTTAGTTTTTTCAGTCTTGGTCTGTCCTGTGGTTTGTGATATCACACCGGAGGAAATAATGCATCATTTCTTAATGCATGCATTACTAAATGACAATAAGGGAGGACCACATGTCTTCATAATCTAATCTAATCTATTTTTGGGTCTGCGAATGCGCACAGAGTTTTCCCATATAGGTAAATGGTAATTGCTTCTTCGCTTTACGACATTCCAGCTTACGAACCACTTCATAGCTCTACCTTCGGATGGCGGGGGAAACCTGTATCTGCAATCTGTACCCCTTAGTTACTGAGCTCTCTGCTCAGTAACTAAGTTAGTGTATCCATTTCTTCCTATTTATTGTATCAAGGCATTTTGTAATTCGATATATCTCAATTAAATCTCCTCCACCCTGCCTGTTCAAATGAAAATAACCAAACCAGACAAATTCCTCAGCCATTGTAACATGATTATTAATCTTCTCTACACTTCTAGCTATTTTTACATACTGTAGTGGTCAAATATATATTCATTACTTACATTATGACCTATCAGATATTTTATATAGATTTTACATGCTACCTGTTCATGCATTTTATGTTAAAGCCAATGAAGTAAAGTATCTCATATAGGTTGATCACCTTTTTAAAATGATGAGGCGGACACTTGCCAGTTATAGGGAACTTCACAATATGAATGGACATGGGTTTCTTTGGCAACATGTTTACGATAGTTTTACAACATGGGCATCCATATTCACTGGCAGAGCATTGCCAAGGAGTGGCTAGATTCTGGATTGTCCTAATATTTTTCCTGTAAATAGCATTTCTGTCACAAGCAGCTGTCAGTGGTGTTTAAAACCAGCAGCACAGGAATAGATATACATGCCCTGATATGATCAGATTTCCTGATTATGAGTGAGCTTTTGTCAAACAGTAGTGTCACATGATCGGCAACAATGAATATACGAATGTTTGTATAATTGAGTCAGGTTTTATAAACAAATAAACATTTATTAAACTCTGCTCAATATAAAAAAAACAAACAAACGAAAATCTTAACCGGAAGTAAACTGCTATGCGGCCGTGTAACAAACCGCCACTCAGTACTAGTTCTTAAAGCAATAAATGCGAAAACAGTTCTTAAGGTGGTAAATTCAAACACAGTTCTTAGAATGGTAAATTCGAAAGTCCAAGAGATTTATACAGTCAATTAGGAGAGACTTTCCTGAAGTAAAGATTTCCTCGAAGACTCAATGTCACTGCCAATCCCAGCCGGATCCTGCCTTGTCTGCAGAATTCACGACGACGGAAATAAAACGGTTTAAAGGCACTGACCTTTCCGTCTGGATACTAGATACTGCACAGTCTTTTCTGCTGCTTTTAGCAGAGGCTATCTCATGCAGGTCACTCTTTCTTGAACGAATTCAATAATGGTCGATCCTTTCAACCGTCGAACGACTCCTTCAGGTTCCCATCTTCACTCTTCAATACTACTGAAAAGGTACATCAACAAATCTGGCAGCTATTGGTAAAACTGCCGTCCCAACAGTTTTGTACCTTACAATAGAATGTAAAACTCCGTTTTAAAACAATACTGCATGAGATTAATAAGCAGCGTGGCAGAGTATTTGACTGACGAGCTATCTGAACACTAACTGCGTCACCAGGGGTCTACACTTATATACCTGGTGAGAACAGGTTATCACGACCTCACATCGGCGGGAAAATTACATCATGTGACCTCCGCAAGACCATTACATCATCCCCATAAGACAATCACAAGATTGGTGGCATCCGTTAGTCTCGCGAGACCATGGATCTGCCCCTGGAAAGTTTTGCTTCAGTCTGTGTTAGAGCAGCGTCTATTGTGGCTGTAGAGGCCCACACGGGAGTGACAGTCTCAGCTGCAGCGACTGCACTTGAGGGCACTGTCCTCCAGTGTTGTCTTAGTGTTGTTTTTCTGACGAGTGTGCTTTTCTTCAGCAGCAAGCCTCAGCTTCTCTTCTCCACTTTTTAGTTCCAGCCTCCAGTGAGAGCGATCGCTTGCGATGTCCTCCCACCTCTCGACGTTCATTTTCAGTGACTTCATGTCTCTCTTTCAAACGTCTTTGAAACGAAGATGGGGCTGCCCTTGTGCTCTCTTGCTGGAGCCCGGTTCCCCGTACAGCAAGTCTTTCGGGATCCTCCCATCTTATATGTGGTGTACGTGGCCCAGCCAGTGGAGACGGCATTGTTGGAGCAGGGTGAAGAGGCTGAGTATCTGGGCACGGGCCAGGACCTCATTGTTGGTGACTTGTTCAGTCCACGTAATGTCCAGGATGCGTCTCAGGCTGCGAAGGTGGAAGGTGTTGAGACACCGCTCTTGTCTGTAGTAGAAGCTCCAGGTCTTGCTGCTATAAAGCAGTGTGCTGAGGACGCAGGCCCTGTAGACTGCAACTTTGGTGTGCATTGTCAGCTTTCTGTTCTCCCAGACTCTCTTTGTCAGCCTGGCGAATGTTGAGGCTGCTCGTCCGATCCCTCTGTTGATCTTGGGGTCTAGGGAGAGGCTGTCCGTGATGGTGGAGCCAAAGTATGTAAACTCATAACTACCTCCAGCTCATAGTTATTGATGGTAATGGCAAGGGGGTGCTCAATGCCTTGGCACAACATGTTGGTTTTCTTCAGGCTGACGGCAAGCTCTTGAGAAGCTATCCATGAGGCACTGCAGTTGCTCTTCAGAGTGTGTTGCCAGTGCTGCATCATCTGCAAACAACATGTCCCTGATGAGTACTTCACAAACCTTGGTTTTTGCCCTCAGCTGGGACAGACTGAACAGCCTCCTGTCTGATCTGGTGTGGAGGTAGACACCATCAGTTGATGTTCCAAAGGCGTGCTTCAGCATGACTGTGAAGAAGATGACAAACATCCATGAAGTATGTAACAGTAGGAAGATCTCGGCCCACTCTTCTTCTGCCAGTTCACTCTAAGAAGAGAGCTCAGGTTCAGGCAGGGCAGATGGTGGATTCAGGGCTGGATTAACCTAGTAGCAAAAGTAGCATATGCTATGGGCACTACCCGCACTAAATGCTTGCAAGCTGCGGTCTGGTGAAATCGGCATCTCACCGTATTCTCACAACTGTTAGAGTGAGTTTTGGGTAGATGATTCATTTACACTTAAATAAATGACTTCAGCCATCAGTCTTCTGTTCTTTGACAAAGTACTGTGGATTGAGTTCATAACAATGCATTTCCTAAAAGCTGTGAACCCAGTTTCATTTGTAACAACGCATCTCTGGCACTTCTGAGACACAAATGCTAAGTTTACAGGTAGTTGCGAAGACACCATATCTATGCTTTTCGAATATGAATTGTCCTCTATGTTAGCACGTAACATACCAAATAATGTATTATAGATGTCAATTTGCATTCCTAAAGGCCATGAATGCCAGTTTAGGCATACTGGCACCGGTGAAATGAATTTAATCAAACGATGTGAAAACTTCAAAGAATTGTCTACACTTGTAACTATGAACTGTCCTTTGTATTTAGCAAATAAATATCGAGCTTCAATCACAAGTTGGTTTCTGCCTGCTGTAACCTTGTTTTGTTGAATAAAGAAGCTGCCTTGTACCTACTGGTAACGCAATGCTCTGATTTCATCCATGCCACAACAATGATCTGGCAACACTGTTGTTTTCATGTTGGGGGAGCTGCATGCTGCATGGCACAGCATATGTGTGCAGATGTGTGTTGGCTCCTTGCTGTATCGTGGTATAAATGCTTATGCAAACCAAGGAAGGGGACATAAATCATATCTATCTAAAACAACATGTGAGGAATTCATCAATCTGATTGGATCTAGCATAGTGGATCACATTATCAGCGAAGTGAAGAAATACAAGTATTATTCTGGTTCATTGGATTCTACTCCAGATACATCTAATGTGGACCAGCTGACTTTGACTGTGCACTATGTTTTGCCATCTGGACCAGTTGAAAGATTTGTGAAGTTCTTGGATATGGAAGGTCATAGTGCTGAACAGCTCGCTCAAAGTTTACCTGACTTTTTAAAGAAAAATGACATTGATATAAAAGACTGCTGTGGTCAAAGTTATGACAATGCCAGCAACATGAGTGGCAAGTATGGTGGCTTACAAGCATGAATTAAAGAGCTGAATGAGTTTGCGGATTACATTCCATGTTTTGCACATCCACTAAATTCAGTTGGAAAATGTGCTGCTGAGTGTTGTCAAGAAGCATTAATTTTCTTTCAATTTGTAGAAAGCCTGTACACATTTTTTTCTGCTTCTACTTATTGGTGGGATCTCCTTTCTGCTGCATTATCTGACGGTTGTGCTCATTTGCCCATTGTGAAAAGAATGTCAGATACCAGGTGGTCAGCTCGTGCAGATGCAACAAAAGCACTTTTACACAGCTTTTCTGCAATAAAACAAGTCTTGGATGACATTTCGAATAACAATGGTCAGAAGGCATATGTCGACAACAGGCTCGTGGACTACTTTCAACCATGATGAATTTGGAAACAGGAATAATGTTCATATTGTGGGATCAAGTATTACAGTGTTTTCAAATGATCAGTGCTTCTTTGCAATCTTCTGGTCAAGACTTGAACACAGCTTGTGCACTCTATGAACCCTTGCATGGATATATTCAAGCTATGTGGTCTACTTTTTCAGACATTGAGCAAAAAGCCAAGGATCTGACTAAGTGTAAAGATTATCAACAGCAAACTCGAAGAAAACACAAGCAAAATCGCATGTATGATGATTTCAGCGGTTCCAGCACTCTTGATCCACTTGTTGAATCTCAAACGCCTTCTCAGAAGTTTAAAAGCCGAACATTTCTTGCCATTATTGACATCTTGCTTTCTGCCCTGTCAACGAGGCAGAAAGCTTATCTGAAGGTGAATGGTGTTTTTAGATTCCTTCATCAGTTACAGTCGTTTACACCTGAAGAGATCGTAAAGAGGTCATCAAATCTTATTAAATCATATCTGGAAGAAAGTCTTAATGAAGAATTTGTGCAGTTTACTGAACTGTTGAAAACTGACCTTGCTTCTCATATTGGCGCCAAACAAGACCTTGTAGAGTTACAGTTGTACCTTTCGATAACTGACAATTCTTTGGAGTCATGTTTTCCAAATGTAGAAAATGCCTTGTGCATCTATTTGTCACTCATGGTTACCAACTGCAGTGGAGAACGCACGTTTTCAAAACTGAAAAGGATTAAAAATGAACTAAGGAGAACCATGGGTCAAAACAGATTGAACAATCTCAGTCTAATGAGCATTGAACATGAACTTCTGAGTGAAATAGACATTTCTAGTATCATCAACAAATTTGCTCATGCTAAATCTAGAAAATGTAACTTTTGTTGTAGTTTTGTTACTTCTGACATTTGAAATTGATACCTACATGTAAGTAATACTATTACTGAAGTGTCAAACATTTGTCATATTATCTGACTGTATAGCAAATGAAAAAATTGAATTACTTTACTATGCAAGTAAATAATTTATGTTTTAATACATATGTGCATTTTAAAAATTTAGGGCCCCTTTATAACATATGCTACAGGTCCCGCACTAGCTTAATCCGGCCCTGGTTAGATTCTGTGGCCATTGCTGCTACTTCTAGCTCTGTTTCTTCCCACTGCCTCCTCCCATGCTCCTCATTAACCACTCCATTCACCAACCCCCTGCAGCCTCAGTCCTCATTCCTTCCCCACGATCATTTACACAAGAACTCAAATGTTGTATCTTCTACTAAGTTGTATCTTCGTAGTTTAGGACTAATCTAAATCGACAAGGACAGAATTTTCTCTACTTCCTTCTTTCAGATCTTTTGCCCACTTTAAAGATTCCCAGGCAAAAAATTATAGTTTCAGCTGCAAATGTCCCAGCTTTGTGTAATACATTGCTTCTTCACCTCCCTCAGTTCATCCACTCACCCCGCACTCCTTGAACATTTTGATATATCACACAGACAAATACCACCCTTCCCAGATTGTTGCCAACAATGAGAGATGACTGGAGATGGTTTCTCTAGGGCTCTGTTACCATTGCTGCCATGGATCAAAGTGGCAGCTGGAATGCGTGTGGCATAGGAATGACACAAAATTTTGGTTGAGCAAAGGGTCTGTCTCCATTATAGAGGCCTCTATCTAGGACCAAATATGGATAAGTGATTGTCCAAACGCCATTCAGCGTCTTCACTATAATATCGTCGATCTGTCCTGTATGCAGACTTGCACTTGGGTTGGGGGCCATCAGCACATTTTACACCCATTTCATTAATTCTCCCACAAACTTAAGCACAGAAATCAGCGCAAGAATTTGTTCAAACATATTTAGCGTTTGCCTTATCCCCCCTTCTTTGCCTTTTGAAGAAAATTACACTCCGATTGTGCACTTTTAATTGAAAAGACATGGAGAAACAACTCATTATAGTTACTGGAAATCTAAAAATTACAGAAAAATGCCATCGCGTTTGTTCCTGTGCTGCTTCCGCCAGACTGTGTTGAGCGGCCCGCCTCAGGCTCAGCATCACAGCTACAGCAACGCCCAGCGCCGACACCCAATGCTTCCTAGTATTTCATTTCACGAACTCGCTGTGTCTTCCTGAGTCGGTGATTCTGGCCTGTATTCTCATATAGCTTTTCTATATTTCCTTTAAAAATGAGCGAAGGGGAAATGCAGGACGGTGCTTTGAATCAAAGCGAAGGGCAGGTTAAAGCTGGTACAGAGAACACAGAGGCCGACTGGAAGGCTGCAGCGGAGAAATTTGAAAGCCTAGCCTCCACAAAGAAGCTCCGGACTGTGAGTACAAAGGGACCGGAAATTGAGTTTTACGTCTGTTTACGCAATTATAGCAAAAGGTGTATGCACTCGAACTTCTTTTTAAGAGTGTAATCGGGTTGCCTTTGTATTTTCTACAGCCAAAGTCTCAGTATGCCATCACTATCGCTGTGTCTTCTCGCTGCCTCTTTAACATGGTAGAGGAAAGAAAAATCTACGAGGAGCACGGGCTGGAGAAATACGTTAAATATCAGCAGGAACATGAAGAGGAACCTTTGCAGAAGGGACCTGCTTTCCCCTTAATCAAGGCATTGCATTCTCTCTACCAATTTCTTTCCTTCCCCTTTATACAAGATGTTTGGAACCAAGCCAAACATTAGATACTTTGACGCTTGTAATGTATTTCAAAGTTCTTCGGGCTATATACATTGTATTGTACACCTCTTCTGGAAAAACTCAGCCCTAAGAGGGAGATTCGCTCAAAATTTTTAATGTAATGGGTTATTTCTTCTGTTTCCCCGTCCCCCAAGTTTAACTTAATTGAAGCCTGAGCGAAGGTTTCTGCGAGAATTTTGTCAGAAGGGCACAACGTGGAACTTCGGAGGTAGAGAAAAGCTGACCGATGTTTGTGGAATTACACTTGCATTAACGTTGAGGCACTTTGATCCTACTGGAGGTCTGTACTGGGAGGGTTTCAGCTGTGCTGCCCAACCCAGTTGTAACAAAACTACCCACAGAGAAGATAGTCTAAGTATAGACTTGATTTTGTTTAATATTAAATGCATAAGAGGTCATTGCCATTCCAGGCAAAAGCTGAGATAGTTTTGGCAAAGTTAGACTGACAGTGGTTTACAGTGGGTTAAGAGAAATAGTTCATGTTGAATTTTCCAACCCTTTAATAAACTTAGGCAAAAAAGTAAAAGGGTGGGTTATGCCTTGGAAAATGTTGAACTTTTCCAAGAAAAACTTGAAGACAGGAAAGCATTTGAAACTCAGTTTCAGTATTATAGACTTTTACATTCTGTACCTTTCTCAAAGATTTGATAACATCTGCCCACCCTGAGGATTTGCAGACCATTATTTAGTGAGATTATTGAGTAGAGGAGGAAGAGAGAGGGCAGACCTAAGCAAGTAGAAATGGATCTTTGAAAATGATAAAATATGAAAGTATGTGGCAATCTATCAACAATCAAACAATATCCTGGAGTTATTCAAGGAAGGACTGTGAACACAACAGTAAAGTATTACTGAATTTATAAGCTCCTAGTCATGCTACAATAGAGCTACTGCATAATACAGTTTCATAATCACTAATTTACACCCTTCTAATTCAAAATTCATAATTCTGAATAACTTGATTGCAACACAGCAGTATTTTAAATGGTTATACAATACCATGTATATGATGAAATTGTATCTGACCTCACTCAAAGCAGTTAAGTTCTGATGTTTAAATGTTGCCTCCCCTGATTGTGGACCTTCATTAACATACTAATAGAATTCAAACCTAATAAAATAATGAAAGATGCCTTGCAGATTCACAAGTTGGCAAATTGCATCGACATTATATTACTTAGAAGAGAAGTGGAAAGATGTTTAAAAGGCAACAAAGTTAAAGGATACTGGAAAGGTCAGTTGCAAGCTTAGTTCAACATAGTACAGTTGGAATTGGAGTGGATTATAATCAGCAGTCTGAAATTCAAAGCAGCATTCAATATCTTAAAGAACAATTGTGTACTTGTGCTTTCAAACAGTGAAATATTCTTTATTGCAATGTAATGAAGTTGTTTATTCCAGGCACTGGAAAGAGTTAATTTACAACTTCGTGACCTGTACCCTGACAGTGATGAAATATTTGATGTAGTTCTGATGACCGACAACCATGCACAAGTAGGAGTACGGCTGATAAACAGCATCAATCACTATGGTAAGTTCACCTAAGCTCTTCTATGTATTTACCAGAATTAATGCTTTTTCTCTTTTCATTTGGATTGTGGTTCTAGTGCAGGTTTGCTCTTCTGATTCCACTTGAAAAGAAAACTGATTTTGTGAAGCATCTGTCCGTTCACTTGGAGCTTATTGCTGCGTGATGTGACTGATTGTAGCCTTGCATTCTTCTTAAGCAATGACAGTATTTACCTGCACAATATTCTAGTAAAACCAGCTACTAAGCAACAAAAGATTTTTTAAGATTTTATCATTATATAGATAAGTGGTATGTCATTACATATTTTAACCAATCAATTGATGGATGTTTGTGAAGGATTGTAAGAATATAGAGCGTAGGAACATATTATACCTGAACTATTTTAAGTGTAAGAAATCTAACTAAATTTAGACAGTTAATGCCTACTGTACTTTAGAAATTTTAATATCTACCACACTGATTGTCAATTAACAGTGACATAAGCCACTGGGAAATGTATAATCAATCATGTGAATTTAAAATAACTAAATTTTATTTGCAGGCTATTAATCAACCTATATCCATTTGGAATACTGTAAAATCAACAATAACTGTGGAATGCAGAGGAGAGACAAACACTTTATTGGGTCTCAACAATTTTACATGGCCACTCCAATATTGCAAATGGTTCCCCAGTTCCTTGTAATAAGAAAGAACTAAGGAAAGTTAACTAGTTAATGTGGTTGAATTACTTTTGGCCCATTCATTGTGTGGGTGATGGGCTGACTTACCTATATTGCACTTAAGTGAAACACCAGTTTTGTCCATTGAAGACGTGAATAAATAGTGATTGTGTACTCTTGATAGACTACAGCTGAAGAAAGCAAGCAAAAAAATTAAGTGTTGCAACAAAGAAGTAATGCAACACGTATAATCTGTATAATTCCTTGGGCAGAGATAAATTGAAATCTTACTTAGATATAACTCAGCTATTTGGATTTATTATTGCACTTTCAATAAAAGGGTATTCACTTTGCAGATCGACATGTTTGGTTACTTTCTGCACTTTTTTGCCAGTTCTCTTTATCATATTGTATATGACTTAGTTCATGCACTATAAGCACTATTATTAAAATCAATTTTATCTTAAATGGAGCATTAATTTTTGTAGGTTACATGCCATCTTCACAATTGCAGACAGTATTGAATCAAGATAAATAAAATTGCTAGAAGTACCTAGAAGGTCAAGCAGCATCGATAGACAGAGGAACAGTTAAATCTATAAAACCGGCTATGATGTTAGCTAATAGAAAGTTAAACAAATTAGTCTAAGAACGATGTATATGATTTGATATCAATAATGTTGATAAACCCGCTCTATTTGAAAAGCTTTTAATAATGTTGTCTTCACCATGGGTCACAAATGTACATCTGTACATCACAAATGTACAAATGTACATCACATACAGTACATCTTCTGCATTTTAATGGCCATATAAAATTGAATCACTGTTAAGTATGGAAAGCTTTAAGTAAGAGTATTGAAAATTAATAATTCATTAAAATATTTTAATTTGAAAGTTTTTGTGAAATGCTATACATTAAATAACTTTAAACTCAAGCAGAGATAATGAATAATCGAGAGGTTGAACACTTGCTCAATTTAGTCATATGTGGATTGTGGGCATTGTTAGCAAGGCAGCATGTAATGTCTATCCCTAACCGGTCTTAAGAAAGTACTGATGATCCCTTCTGAATCACTGTTGAGTATGTGTGTGTGGTGAAGATGGAGAGGAAGTGTCATTCCCAATCTGCCCTTGAACTGTTAAGTGGCAGATGTTGCAGGTTTGAAAGACACTGTTACACTGTTGCACAATTCTCAGTGAGTTTGAGCAATGATGTACTGATTTAATGAGGGAGGAAATATCTGTTGAGGTGGATAGTGACTAAGTGCACTGTTTGACCTGATAGTAGAGATACTTGAGTATTCTTGATGCTGTACTTGGGTTTAGTTAAAATTGGGGCTTCTGTCTCCCTCACAGTGATCAGTATAACTTACTGAATCATCATAGAAACCATAGAACCATAGACACTACAGCACAGAATCAGGCCTTTTGGCCCTTCTTGGCTGTGCTGAACCATTTTCTGCCTAGTCCCACTGACCTGCACACGGACCATATCCCTCCATGCACCGCCCATCCATGTATCTGTCCAATTTATTCTTAAATGTTAAAAAAGAACCCGCATTTACCACCTCGTCTGGCAGCTCATCCCATACTCCCACCACTCTCTGTGTGAAGAAGCCCCCCCTAATGTTCCCTTTAAACTTTTCCCCCCTCACCCTTAACCCATGTCCTCTGTTTTTTTTCTCCCCTTGCCTCAGTGGAAAAAGCCTGCTTGCATTCATTCCGTCTATACTCATCATAATTTTATATACCTCTATCAAATCTCCCCTCATTCTTCTACGCTCCAGGGAATAAAGTCCTAACCTATTCAACCTTCCTCTGTAACTGAGTTTCTCAAGTCCCGGCAACATCCTTGTAAGCCTTCTCTGCACTCTTTCAACCTTATTTATATCCTTCCTGTAATTTGGTGACCAAAACTGAACACAATACTCCAGATTCGGCCTCACCAATGCCTTATACAACCTCATCATAACATTCCAGCTCTTATACTCAATACTTCGATTAATAAAGGCCAATGTACCAAAAGCTCTCTTTACGACCCTATCTACCTGTGATGACACTTTTAGGGAATTTTGTATCTGTATTCCCAGATCCCTCTGTTCCACTGCACTCCTCAGTGCCTTACCATTAACCTTGTATGTTCTACGTTGGTTTGTCCTTCCAACGTGCAATACCTCACACTTGTCTGGATTAAACTCCATCTGCCATTTTTCAGCCCATTTTTCCAGCTGGTCCAAGTCCTTCTGCAGGCTCTGAAAACCTTCCTCACAGTCTACTACACCTCCAATCTTTGTATCATCAGCAAACTTGCTGATCCAATTTACCGCATTATCATCCAGATCATTGATATAGATGACAAATAACAATGGACCCAGCACTGATCCCTGTGGCACACCACTAGTCACAGGCCTCCACTCAGAGAAGCAATTCTCTACCACCA
This sequence comes from Mobula birostris, assembly GCF_030028105.1. NCBI lineage: Eukaryota > Metazoa > Chordata > Chondrichthyes > Myliobatiformes > Myliobatidae > Mobula > Mobula birostris. Next base: position 205,919,096 of record NC_092371.1, on the reverse strand, counting down.
CTCTCTGGCTTCTTCCATCGAGCCAATGTCTAATCCAATTTACCACCTCTCCATGTATACCTAGCGACTGAATTTTCCTAACTAACCTCCCATGCGGGACCTTGTCAAAGGCCTTACTGAAGTCCATGTAGACAATATCCACTGCCTTCCCTTCATCCACTTTCCTGGTAACCTCCTCGAAAAACTCCAACAGATTGGTCAAACATGACACTACCACGCACAAAGCCATATTGACTCTCCCTAATAAGCCCCTGTCTATCCAAATGCTTGTAGATTCTGTCTCTTAGTACTCCCTCCAATAACTTACCTACTACTGATGTTAAACTCACTGGCCTATAATTTCCCAGATTACTTTTCGATCCTTTTTTAAAGAACGGAACAACATGAGCCACTCTCCAATCCTCCGGCACTTCACCCGTAGACAGCGACATTTTAAATATTTCTGCCAGGGCCCCTGCAATTTCAACACTAGTCTCCTTCAAGGTCCGAGGGAACACTCTGTCAGGTCCCGGTGATTTATCCACTTTAATTTTCCTCAAGACAGCAAGCACCTCCTCCTTTTCAATCTGTACAGTTTCCATGGTCTCACTACTTGATTCCCTCAATTCCATAGATTTCATGCCAACTTCCTTAGTAAATACAGACGCTAAAAACCTATTTAAGATCTCCCCCATTTCCTTTTGTTCCGCACAAAGCCGACCACTGTGATCTTCAAGAGGACCAATTTTATCCCTTACTATCCTTTTGCTCTTAATATACTTGTAAAAGCTCTTTGGATTATCCTTCACTTTGACTGCCAAGGCAACCTCATGTCTTCTTTTAGCCCTCCTGATTTCTTTCTTAAGTATTTTCTTGCACTTCTTTTTGTGTTCAATTTGTGTTCTTCTCCCCACCCAGGAACACTAATGGTAAACAAGGAATAAGATTGTTAATTCTGTATTCCATAATATGTCATCTTTTGAAAATGTAACTGAGTGGTCTTGTTATAATATTTCTTCCTAATATTCTGTATGGAGCCCTTACTATCAATTCACGACATGCATATTTTACAATTCTTGTAGAAATCTTATTTTTTTTTAGAATTCTCAGACATTAAGAAATCTGAGTCTTAACAATTCAGTACACTTGCCTTTACCATAGACATGGTCCTGTATAAACAATGAAAGGGGCTGCTGAATACATGCATTCATATTCAATGTTTTCAGCTTGTTAAAACTTGTTTGAATGAAAATATTCATGCGGTAAGGGTGTAATTTTAATGGAATCAAATCACATATTTTAATGGGTGTAGTTATTGCTTTTTGATTATTTTATAATTCCATACTGAAAATGAATTTAATCGAACTACCTAAAGAGGAACTTGTACTTTAATTTGCATTTAATTTAATTTTTTCTTCAAATAGGTCTGGCAATTGAAAGATTCTGTATGACAGGCGGGAAAAGTCCAATTGGGTACCTGAAAGCCTATCTTACCAATCTGTACTTATCAGCAAATCCTGAGAAAGTGGGTGAGGCAATTGAAGCAGGTAAGGACTAAACAAAGTGATCCACAACAGGATATATTAGTTTTACAAGGTTCTAACAACCAAAGGGTCTTTTACTCATCAATGTTTATTTTGCTGAAGGGATCATCTGATCTGTTGAAGGTATATTTCTGAAGGAATTATTTCAAAAGAATATTGAATCAACCTTTACTCCTGTTGAATTTGGAAGTTTATTTGGACTATATAAAAAGGAAAATTCACATTTACTTACCCAAAGAAATACTGGTTCTGTGGTATATTATTAATATGCTAATAAAATCTTCGTACTAAAAAGAAATTGCAGCTCGTTTATTGGACAGAATTTTCTCTGGAGCTGTGCCAGCTGCTTATTGTAACTTTGGTGGATAGGATGGTGTGGAAAATTTTTTTGGAGCTGCACTCTCAATTCTGTGGCTGTCACAGCTGCCCAGTGTTTGCAGAGAGGTGTGGATTGTGTAATTGAAATATGATTTGTTGAAGTAAAGTCACTAGATTTTACAAATCATTAGATTTAGCTAACATTCCTGTCACTGCAGGCAAACAGCCTTTGGGTGTGTCCATTTAGTTTTCAAGGTTTATCAAATCTGGAGTTTTCTTTTTACATTACTGGATGAGTGGTTACCTAGATTGAAATAGATTGAGATTGCATTCTGTTTCAAATAATAAAACTTCTATTTTCACATTATTGATATTGGTAGTATCACAATTGGAATATCGTATTCAGTCCAGGTTGCTCTTTAATATTAGAATAGCTTAAAGGGTGGGCACAACATCATTGACTGAAGGGCCTGTACTGTGTCAGTACGTTCCATGCATTTTGAAGCTTTGATCGTGATACTGTGTGCATGTACATAAGAAAATAAGAAATTGGAGCAGGAGTAGACTATCTGGCCCCCCGACCCTGCTCCACCATTCAATAAGATCGTGGCTGATCCGGCCATGGACTCATCTCCACTTACCTGCGTTTTCCCCATAACCCTTAATTCCCCTACTACGCAAAAAATTATCCAACCTTGTCTTAAATATATCTACAAATATGATTTTTATTAATGTTGTCTGGTCAGATGACATTGGATTATGTGACTTGTATAATATTGATACATTTAGTTTGAGAGATTCAATGGCCTGTTCACTCTTCTGGATAGTAAGCCCATATAATAATGGTTAAGTGGGGAACTCGGGTGGAAGAAATAAAGGGTATAGGAATGAGGGTTGGCAGGAAAGATGAGGGACATGGAATGTGGGTAAAAAGAAGAGGAATTATTTATTTATTATTATTTGTTTTGTATTTGCACAGATTGTTGTCTTCTGCACATTGGTTGTTTATCTTTGTGTGCAGTTTTTAATTGATTCTTTTGTAATTCTTTGTTCTGCTATGAATGCCTATAAGAAAATAAATCTCAGGTTAGTATACTGTGACATATATGTACCTTGATAATACATGTACCTTGAACTTTTAAACTGAGAGCTGAGAAGTGGAGAAGAAACTGCAGGAAGGGAGGAAAAAAATCAAGAGTGGGTAAACATATGGAATCAGAGCTGTGAAGTGGTAAGAGGGAAAATTTGGGGTGTGAGTGGAGAGTTAGTTTTTTAAACGTGGTCTTGGAAAGAAGGGGCACAAAATTAGCTTACAATATTTGTTGAGACACATTCTGATGATGGAATTGATGGCTTTGCTGAAAAGTACACAGATGATATGAAGAGAGGTGGAGAGGCAGGTAGATTTGACGACATAGAGGGGCTACAGAAGGACTTTGACTGATCAGGAGAATGGGCAAAGAAATGGCAGATGGAATACAGTGTCGGGAAGTGTATGGTCATCCACTTTGGTAGAAGAAATGAAAGGGTTGACAATTTTCTAAATGGAGAGAAAATACAAAAAACTGAGGCACAAAGAGACTTGGGGGTCCTTGTGACTGATTTCCTAAAGGTTAATTTGCATGTTGAGTCTGTGGTGAGGAAAGCAAATGTAAAATTAGCATTCATTTTTAGGACGACTAAACTATAAAAACAAGGATGTAAAGTGGAGACTTTATAAAGCACTGGTGAGGCCTCAATTGGAGTATTGTGAGCAGGTTTGGGGCCCCTTTTCTTGGAAAGGATGTGCAGAAACTGGAGAGGGTTCAAAGGAGATTCACAAAAATGATTCCAGGATTGAATGGGGTGTCATATGAAGAACATTGCATGGCTCTGGGTCTGTACTCACTAGAATTCAGAAGAACGAGGGGTAACCTCATTGAAACCTACCTAATGGTGAAAGGCCTCGATAGAGTGGATATGAAGAGGATGGTGGGAGAATCTAAGATTAGGGGACACAGCCTCAAAATAGAGGGATGCTCTTTTATAATGGAGATGAGGAGGAATTTCTTTAGACAGAGAGTGGTAAATCTGTGGAATTCTTTGCCACAGGCAGCTGTGGAAGTCAAGTTTTTATGTAAATTTAAGGCAGAGGTTGGTGGATTGGTTTGGGTATGAAGGGTTATGGAAAGAATGCAGGAGGTTCGTTCGGGCTGAGAGGAAAAATGGATTATAGAAACATAGAAAACATATAGCACAATACAGGTCATTCAGCCCACAATGCTGTACCGAACATGTACTTACTTTAGAAATTACCAACGGATACCCATAGCCCTCTATTTTTCTAAGCTCCATGTACCTGTCCAGGAGCCTCTTAAAAGACCCTATGATATCCACCTCCACCATTGTCGTCACTATTGTCATCGGCAGCCTATTCCACCATCATATTTGACCTACCAGAATGAACCGCCTTACATTTATCTGGGTTGAACTCAATCTGCCACTTCTCAGCCCAATTTTGCATCCTATCGATGTCCTGCTGTAACCTCTGACAGCCGTCCATACTATCCACAACACCCCCGACCTTTGTGTCATCAGCAAATTTACTAACCCACCCTCCACTTCCTCATCCAGGTCATTTGTAAAAATCACGAAGAGAAGAGGTCCCAGAACCGATTCCTGAGGCACACCACTTGTCACCAACCTCCATGCAGAATATGACCCATCTACAACCACTCTTTGCCTTCTGTAAGCAAGCCAGTTCTGGATCCATAAAGCAAGGTTCCCTTGGATCCCATGCCCCCTTACTTTCTCAATAAGCCTGGCATGGGGTACCTGATCAAATGCCTTGCTGAAATCCATATACACTACATCTACTGCTCTACCTTCATCAATGTGTGTAGATATATCCTCATGAAATTCAATCAGGCTCATAAGGCATGACCTGCCTTTGACAAAGACATGCTGACTATTCCTAATCATATTTTGCCTCTCCAAGTGTTAATAGATCCTGCCTCTCAGGATCTTCTCCATCAACTTACCAACCACTGAAGTAAGACTCGCTGGTCTATAATTTCCTGGGCTATCTCTACTCCCTTTCTTGAATAAGGGAAAACATTTGCAACCCTTCAATCCTCCGGAACCTCTCCCGTCCCCATTGACAATGCAAAGATCATTGCCAGAGGCTCAACTATCTCCTCTCTCACCTCCCACAGTAGCCTGGGGTATATCTCATCCGGTCTCGGTGACTTATCCAACTTATCCATATTTCTTAATGTCTGTATGCTAGAGTTTTTCAGTCCGCTGTAAGCCATCCCTACAATCACCAAGGTCCTCTTCCGTAGTGAATACTGAAGCAAAGTATTCATTAAATACCTCTGCTACCTCCTCCAGTTCCATACACACTTTTCCACTGTTACACTTGATTGGTCCTATTCTCTCATGTCTTACCTTCTTGCTCTTCAAATACTTGTAGAATGCCTTGGGGTTTTCCGTAATCCTGCTTGCCAAGGCCTTCTCATGGCCCCTTCTGGCTCTCCTAATTTCATTCCTTATTTCCTTCCTGCTAGCCTCATAATTTTCTACTTCTCTATCATTACCTGGTTTTTCTGAACCTTATATGAGCCTCCTCTGAATCCTCTCCATTGTCCGCCCATCCTTTCCATCCATTGTCTGCCCATGTAGAATCAGCCATGATGAAATGGCGAAGCAGTCTCAATGGGCCAATTGGCCTAATTCTGCTCCTACATCTTATGGTCTTGCTATGGTTAGAATGTTGCCTGGTCAAATACTCAAGAAATATTTTCAGCTGCATTGACAGTCCTAAGATGCAAGCCATTATGATAGTATGATTACATACCACTTCATAAGACTGTAAAGACACAGGAAGGGAATTAGGCCACTTGGCCCATTATATCTGCTCTGCCATTTTATTATGTCTGATGCATTTCCCCCTCAACCCAGTTCTCCTGCCTTCTCCCCATAACTTGTTACTGTCCGACTAATCAAGAATCTATCAACCTCCGCCAGCATATGGCTGTACCTACACCTCAGGAACTGCAGCAGTTCAAGAAGGCAGCTCATTATCACTTTCTCAAGGGGAACTAGTGGTGAGCAATACATGCTGTTTTAGCTGGCGATGCCCACATCCCATAGATGAATAGATTTTTGAAAAAATGCTCCTCATATAATAAGCCTTTCTTTCCCGGAATCATTTTATATGAACCTCCTCTGAATCCTCTCATAGAAACATAGAAAATAGGTGCAGGAGTAGGCCATTCGGCCCTTCGAGCCTGCACCACCATTCAGTATGATCATGGCTGATCATCCAACTCAGAACCCTGTACCAGCCTTCTCTCCATACCCACCGATCCCTTTAGCCACAAGGGCCATATCTAACTCCCTCTTAAATATAGCCAATGAACGAGCCTCAACTGTTTCCAGTGGCAGAGAGTTCCACAGATTCACCACTTTCTGTGTGAAGAAATTTTTCCTCATCTCGGTCCTAAAAGGCTTCCCCTTTATCCTCAAACTGTGACCCCTCGTTCTGGACTTCCCCAACATCGGGAACAATCTTCCTGCATCTAGCCTGTCCAATCCCTTTAGGATTTTATACGTTTCAATAAGATCCCCCCTCAATCTTCTAAATTCCAACGAGTATAAGCCTAGTTGATCCAGTCTTTCATCATATGAAAGTCCTGCCATCCCAGGAATCAATCTGGTGAAATCTCCATTGTCCTCCCATCCTTTCCAAGATAAGGTGCCCAAACATGCTCACAATACTCCAAGTGAGGTCTCACCAGTGCTTTATAAAGCCTCAACATTACATCCCTGTTTTTATATTCTCGTTCTCTCAAGATAACATCGCATTTGCCTTCCACACCACTGACTCAACCTGTAAGTTAACCTTTAGGGAATCCTGCAAAAGGTTTCCCAAGTCCTTTTGCACCTCAAATTTTTGAATTTTCTCACCATGTCGAACATATTCTACTTTTTATTCCTTCTACCAAAATGCATGACCATACACTTCCTGACACAGTATTCCATATGCCACTTTTTTGCCTATTCTTTTAGTCTGTTTGAGTCTTTCTGGAGCCTCTCTGCTTCCACAACAGTACCTGCCCTTCCACCCATCTACGTATTGTCCACAAACCTGGTCACAAAACTATCAATTTCTTCATCCAAATCATTGGCATACAAGGTAAAAAGACGTAGTCCTAACACAGACCCCCGTGGAGCACCACTAGTTACCGCCAGCCAATCAGAAATGTTTCCCTTTATCATAAACATGAGAAAATGTGCAGATACTGGAAACCTAAAGCAACACACTCTTTGCTACTTGCCAGTAATCCAATGCACTATCCATGCTAGTGTCTTTCCTGTAATACCATCGGCTCTCATCTTGTTTAATAGCCTCATGTGCAGCACCTTGGCAAAGACCTTTGGAAAATCCAAGTATACAACATCCACCAATTCTCTTTTGTGTATCCTGCTTGTTGTTTCCTCAAAGACTTCAAACAGGTTAATCAGGCAAGATTTTCCCCTTAAGAAAACCATGCTGACTTTGGCCTATTTTACCTTGTATTTCCAAGTACCCTCAAACCTCATCCTTAACAATCGACTTCAACATCTTCGCAGCTGCAGAGGTTAGGCTAACTGTGCTATAATTTCCTTTCTTTTGCCTCCCCCTTGAAGAGTGGGGTGACCGCTGCAATTTTCTAGTCATCCAGAAACATGCTAGAATCCACTGATTCTTGAAAATTCATTACTAATGCCTCCACAATCTCTTCAGTTACCTCTTTCAGAACTTTGGGGTGTAGTATGTCTGGTCCAGGTGATTTATCTAATTTCAGACCTTTCATCTTCCCAAGCACCGTCACCCTATTTATAGCAACTGCACTCATTTCTTATCTCAAACAATAACGAGGTGGCCTGCAGGGAAGAAGTCATCTCTCTGACACAGTGGTGTCAAGAAAACAACCTCTCCCTCAATGTCGAAATAACAAAGGAGCTGGTTGTGGATTACAGGAGAAATGGAGACATGCTAATCCCTATTGACATCAATGGATCTGGGGTTGAGAGGGTAAACAGCTTCAATTTCCGCGGCGTCCACATCACAGAGGACGTCACGTGGTCTGTACATACTGGCTGTGTGGTGAAAAAGGCACAACAGGGCCTCTTTCACCTCAGATGCTTAAGGAAGTTAGGTATGGGCCCCCAAATCCTGAGAACTTTCTACAGGGGCACAATTGAGAGCATCCAGACTGCTTGCATCACTGCCTGGTATAGGAACTGTACCTCCCTTAATCGCTGGATTCTGCAGAGAGTGGTGCGAACAGCCCAGCGCATCTGTAGTTGTGAAGTTCCCATGATTCAGGACATTTACAAGGACAGGTGTGTAAAAAGGGCCCATAGGATCACTGGGGACCCAAGCCATCCCAACCACAATCTATTCTAGTTGCTACCATCCAGGAAGTGGTACTGCAGCATAAAAGCCAGGACCAACAGGCTCTGGGACAGCTTCTTCCACCAGGCCATCAAACTTACGCTGACTTGAGTGTACTCTATATTACATTGACTGCTCTATTTATTATACATTATTATAAATTACTATGATTACACACTTTTTAGATGGAGACGTAACGTAAAGATTTTTACTCATGTATGTGAAGGATGTAAGAAATAAATTCAATTGGTCATGAAAAGTTTCCCAATCCTGTAACTTCCCACCAATGTTGCTTAATTATATTTCCTCTCTTTTGACTTCTCTTGCCAGTCACAATTATACCATTGGTGCTGATACGTGTCAAGACTTCTGGCTGCTCACCCTCCCCCTTTAGGATTCTGTCCACTTGATTCAAAACAACTCTGACCCCAGCACCTGGGAGGCATAATACCATCTGAGTGTCCCTATTTGGTCCATAAAATCTCAAGTCTACTTCCTTAACTATGGAATCCCCTATCTCTACTCCAGTTCTCTTCTGCCCTCAGTAGGTTGACCCCCTTAACAGTATGCAAAATGCTATGCTTATTATTGAGGGGAACAGCCACAGGGATACTCTATACTAGCTGTCCATTTCATTTCCCTCTCTTGACAGTCTCCAAGGTACCTGCCTTGTACTTCCCTGTGGCTCCTATCCCTACTGTATGGCTCAGTTTCTCATATGAAACGAACATCATCAAGCTGCAGCTCTAGCGTCACGGTCTCTGGGGAGCTATGGCTCGGTGCATCTGGTGCAAGTGTGGTTATCCGGAAGGCAGAATTCGCACATCTCACACAAAGAACACACCACAGCCGCTGGAGCCATTCTCACTGCCTTAACTATGCACTAACAGATAAAGAATGAAGAAGGAGGAACTTAGCTTGGCCAAGCCTGTTCTCACTGAAGCTTGATGAGCCACAGCCTCCCCACTCTAACACTGGTCCTCTCCAATAGTGGCTGTTCCGCTTGTCGCTGCCTTACTTTAATTTGTTTTTATTTCAATGTACTTAACTGCATGAAATGAACTAGAATTTTTAAATGATACTCCCTGGCTGCAGCTTTCAAGAAATGTTAGTATTTGAGATAAAACAACATTCACTAATGTTAACGCTCTGATATTGCTGTTGCATTGGTAATGTTTGACAACAGTTAATGTTAATAATGCATTGATAGTCTAAATTTGACTGGTAGTAATAGATTTGAAGCCTCAATTCCTTACTTGTGACCAGAAGTAATCCTATAATCTGCTAACATTCACTCCAGTAAGTGACCATAAAGGTGAGAGTTTTCAGAGTTGTGAACCTTGGTGAGAGCTCTTGCACTTTACTCATTGGTACAGGGGGACACACACCAAATCTTAATAATGAGAGATTGCGTAAATACCAAACACGAGGAATTCTGCAGATGCTGGAAATTTAAGTAACACACATCAAAGTTGCTGGTGGACGCAGCAGGCCAGGCAGCATCTCTAGGAAGAGGTACAGTCGACGTTTCAGGCCGAGACCCTTCGTCGGGACTAACTGAAAGAAGAGCTAGTAAGAGATTTGAAAGTGGGAGGGGGAGGGGGAGATCCAAAATGATAGGAGAAGACAGGAGGGGGAGGGATGGAGCCAAGAGCTGGACAGGTGATTGGCAAAAGGGATACGAGAGGATCATGGGATAGGAGGCCCAGGGAGAAGGAAAAGGGGGAAGGGGGGTAAAAGCCCAGAGGGTGGGCAAGGGGTATTGTCAGAGGGACAGAGGGAGAAAAAGGAGAGAGAGAGAAAGAATGTGTGTATATAAATAACGGATGGGGTACGAGGGGGAGGTGGGGCATTAGCGGAAGTTTGAGAAGTCAATGTTCATGCCATCAATGCCCCACCTCCCCCTCGTACCCCATCCGTTATTTATTTATATACACACATTCTTTCTCTCTCTCTCCTTTTTCTCCCTCTGTCCCTCTGACTATACTCCTTGCCCCTCCTCTGGGCTTTTCCCCCCCTCCCCCTTTTACTTCTTCCTGGGCCTCCTGTCCCATGTTCCTCTCATATCCCTTTTGCCAATCACCTGTCCAGCTCTTGGCTCCATCCCTCCCCCTCCTGTCTTCTCCTATCACTTTGGATCTCCCCCTCCCCCTCCCACTTTTAAATCTCTTACTAGCTCTTTCTTCAGTTAGTCCTGACGAAGGGTCTCGGCCTGAAACGTCGACTGTACCTCTTCCTAGAGATGCTGCCTGGCCTGCTGCGTCCACCAGCAACTTTGATGTGTGTTGCTTGCGTAAATACCAGTCAGCCAGTGTTTGACACCTAGTTCAGTATATTGCCTAAAATCAGCATCATCAATACTTCAAATTATTCCCTGAGCTCAGACTCAATAAAATAAGGCATGAACATAAATTATGCCACAGGAAACGGTGCCTTTGATGTCTGAATCTGTTGATCTCTGCTGTAACTCCATTGCTGTCCACTCACCACAAATTTGTCTGCATTTTTGTTGTGAAAAATCCCACTGAATTATAAGTTTTAGATGCTACCTCAACTGTTAATTGCAATGGAGTTTTCTATATTTTGGTAGCCCCTGATGATCAAGGATCCTCCCTATCTTTTTCTCTCTTTAGTCCCTTTGCTAAACTTTCTGGTTTCTATTTCTTGGGTCTATATCCAGATACAGATTTGACCAACCACTAGTATATAGCCGCCAGGTCACTTTACTGTAAAGTTCTTATTTCAGTGCTGTCCAAACACGTCATTACTGCTCTTATATGGCCCTACACCAATTTTCCATACCTCAGTTTCTGTCAGATTCCAGTATATGCTCCTTCTTAAAGTTTTGTTCCTTGAGTTATAAATAACATACATGACCATTTCTGGTCATTTCACATCACTGTAGAGATACAACCAGACATTTCCTAGTGCAGCTTGGCCTTGTGACCTCAGCATTACCTTTTTGTCAATGTGCATAGAATGAAGTGTTCCCTCATGGAAGGCTCTTCCTGGATCAGTTGTCTATGCTGAGATAACTGCTGGGCACTCTTTGGAACTATTTGGTCTTCACACTGCAGCAACACACACAACATTCTGGAGGAACTCAGCAGGTCAGGCAACATCTATGGGAGTGACGTCACAGAGTGTATAGCCCTGCAAATTATATCCCTTAATTACCTTTCATCCTTTATCTTCCTACACCACCCTCTCCTGCCCTTGTTCTTCTGGTCAATCTGACACTCAAGCTTCCTTGAATCCTTCCTACCTCGTGATCTCCCAACTTTGTGCTTGATAGACATGTCTGTGTTAAATCTCACTCTGTCACTCACAAAATCACCTGACCCCATCCCAGTTCTTGCTTGCGATCCTCAGTTGACCTTGGCGTAGTCAGAATTATTCGTACCGCAACGAAAATGTGCAATATCTGTTCAACTGAACCCAGGGCCTTTAAGTGTGATTGCTGCTCTCCTGGAATACCGGTTTAGAGCAATTACTGAGATACACTAAAGTAGTTTTGCTTAAAATAAATGTACATGGCCTAGTTATTTTATATATAATTATTCTTAAACTGGCTGTGCATTGAATCTTTAAACAATAAATTATCTGGTTTGAAAGAAATTTTAAATAGTCTATATGTTAAGTTCAATAGTTGCAGCCAAAGTCTGCCTTAACCATCCATGCTGTGTTTTGAATCTCATACAGCACTGCATCTTATTGAATGCTTTTGTGTATGTTAAATGTACCCTTAAAAATGTAGGAGTGGTAATTTAATCTGTTGTTTAACATGCTGAATCTTGACATTTTTGCAGTCTGATATTTGACATTGCAGATCTTCATTGTACCAGTAGTAACTTGCATTACACAAATTGAAACCTGTATTTTGTGAAACTCCGATTGTTGGAAGCAGATGGAATTCCAGATGTGGAAGACACACTTGTGAAGCATGTTATGCATGGTGTCTTAAAAATGACTTGAATCATTGTATGTGCAGTGAATGCGATCTACACAGACCATGCAGATCCTGATAATAGTTACACAAAATGATGGAGGAAATTAGCAGGCCAGGCAGCACCTACGTTAAAGAACACAGTCGACGTTTCAGACCGAAAGCCTTTGGCGGGACTGGAAAGAAAAAAAAAAGCTGAGGAGTAGATTTAAAAGTTGGGGGGAGGGGACAGAGAACCCCCCCCTCACCATTTTCCATCCCCTTTTCCCTCTCTCACCTTATCTCCTTGCCCGCCCATCACTTCCCTCTAGTGCTCCTCCCCCTTTTTCCTTCTTCCATGGCCTTCTGTCTCTTTCACCAATCAACTTCCCAGCTCTTTACTTCATCCCTCCTCCTTCACGTTTAACTTATCACGTTGTGTTTCTCTCTCCCGTTCCCCCAACCTTAAAATCTACTCCTCAGCTTTTTTTTTCTCCAGCATTTTGTGTGTGTGTTGTTTGGATTTCCAGCATCTGCAGGTTTTCTCTTGTTCCTGATAATAGTTGGGTGTTTTCCATGGAAGTCTTAATCCAATTGCTATAAATAGAAATTTCAGGCAATCCTTCTGGATTTTGACGTTTGGGCTATCGTTATCATGCACCTTGATGTCAAGTTATTGGGCCCTATGCCTTGCCACATTTCTGTGCTATCTTCTTCAGATACATATTGCATCACTATTTAAGTTGCTGGCAGTGAGTGTGCAACTGCCCACTCTCACCTGATTTAGCTGACACTGACCTGCTCAACATTAACCAAACAACACTAGAGTGGCTGGCTGTCTGGTGGTGTGACAAGCTATGATGATGATGAATGATTGCAAAGATGAGTGAGTGGTGCATCTTTGTTGTTTCTGTTTATCCACTGGAAAGTGGCAGAGATAAAATTACTGGGAAGGTGAAAAGGAATTTTTGCCACTTACAGCTGCAATAAATCAGAAGCTAGGATCTGAGAGTAGAATGATTTAGGTGGGAGGAGTCTCTAATCTTTTGTTTCAGGGCTATCTTGGCAATAACCACTGTGAGGACTATCCCAGAAATGGTCAACACAGTCTCCTCTGTGTATTGGGCCATACAGCCACACCTGCTTCCTCCCAGTAAGCTTCTGGAACCCTGACTGTGTGTAATCCTGTCCTGTATAAATAAAGAGAAATGCAAGTCCAGTTTTTCAGAGAATACAGATTGTGAGGTATGGGTGTGTGAATGTGATAAGTGTTAGGTGTGCCAAATAAGTAAGTTAAGCCTGAACATGCGGATGTTGGTTTGAGTCCTTCACTAAGACAGTTGGTAGGTGAATGGAAAAAAGATTAAGCTGTTTGTGAGTCCTTCAGGCAGTTAACAGTATGTGACTTTTTATGCGTTAATTGATCTTGACTAGTTGCGTAAGATTTTTGAGACAGCACTGCATGCTGGTCTGCAAGGCATGGATGAATGCACATGTTAAAGCTTTCTTAGCTTCTTCCACACGCAAGTCATATCTTTTACTATGAAGCTTCACTACAAATGTTGAAGCCTATTTTCCATTTATATTAGAACAATGAGTGTGGAGCGGTGAAGATGCATCTATCAAAGGGGGTTTAAAGTGCTTATTCACTCCGCTAGCCTGTGGATCGCCCGTGGGTAAGGTATGGCGCCTGCTTAGTCCCCTGATCAGAGTCTCGTGAAGCTATGGGAGCAAGGGGTGGTTAGTCATATGAGCAGTTGGTGCATATCACAAATCCTGGTTGTGCGTCCACTGATGCCAGACGGACAATCTCTGAAGAGCGTTGATAATGGTTGGGGTCACGTCTTGTAATGACAATGGCTAGAAGAAGGCAGTGTCAAAACACTTCCGCAGAAAAATCTGCCAAGAACAATCATAGTCCAAAGCCATGATAGCCTCCGTCATACTACATGGCACATAATGATAATGATTAGAAAAAGGAACAGTACAGCACAGTCCAGACCGTTTGGCCTATAGTGTTGTGCCAATATTTTAACCTAATGATCAAATCACCTTTCATCCTCCTTCGCTCCAAAGAGAAAATTCATAGTTTATTCAACCTTTCCCTCACAAGACATGCTCTCTAATCTAGGTAGTATTGTGATAAATCTCCTCGGTACCCTCTCTAAAGCTTCTGCATCCTTTCAATAATGAGGGGACCTGAATTGAACATTTTCTATTGTGGCCAGAACCATTTTTCTTGACTGCCAATACTTGTTGCAGTCAAAAGGTGCAGTTAATAAATGTGGGGTTTCTTTAACCATTTATGGTTGCTTCAGGATTAGAAATTAGCTTTATTTGTCCCATGTACATTGAAACATAGTGAACTGCATTATAGACCTCATTGACTCGTACGGACAGTCATTGGTGAGGCTATATTAGTTGGACTACAGAGTTATTCACCTTGCCTATAAATCCGTTAAGCAGCAGGAAACAGAGCTTAAGGATAACATCAACTCTAATTGTCGGGACATGAACTATAATGCTGCTAAAAATGATGGGGGCTATGAATATTCAGTGTATTCATTGATGGCTTAGAAACTGGACAGAAAGTCACATACAGATGTTTGCTGAGCCCCTGAAGAAAGGCAAAACTTTTATGCAGAAGAGAGCATTGAATAACAAGAATGTAATTAACAGATTAATTAAATGAGCAAAATTGTGATAGATCAATTTCAATGGGTGTAAATGTGGATCAGAGGAGAATGAAACAGTACTTCTAAAGCAGCAACGTAAAATTAGAACTAGTTTGAAGAGAATGACTGTGTCTATAAATATAGATCTTTATAATGTAACGGACAAATACAGGAAACAATCAAAGAAAAATGGAATGTGAACCTTTACATCTAGAGGTCCAGAATGTGGTGGAAGCTGGAGAGGTTGTGCTGTTACTCTACACAACAAACATTTTATGGCTGCTTTCTCTGAGGGAAAGATATTTTGCCCATGGTGGGAATTCAGCATAGATTTACCAGAATAAAACTTAATGAAACTATGAATCAAGGGTTAAGTTCCAATGAGCAATGGAGTTTGGAACTTAAAAGGGTAAGTTGTGATTTAAACATAATTTTCAAAAGATTGAAGAAAACTTTCAGGAGAAATGACAACTACTGCTGTTTGGGATTGTAGAGCCAGTCCTACAGGTCCAAAGTTAAGAAACAATTCCATTTGAAAAGCTGGAGGAAATTTTAAGCTGTCTTCTACAAATGGACATTGTGGTTAAATCACTTGTTATTTTGAATGTGGAAGTATATGGACTTTTGTTAACCAAATGTTTTTGGAGCAAAGGCAATTCAAATGAACTTGATCACAAATTAACCACAAAATCTGTGAATGAAAGGGAAGGATGGCCTGATGATGTTGCTAAAATAATTGTTATAACTGAATTGTTAAAATAGTTCAGTGTAGTGCTGACATTGTAATCATCAGGTGAAAGTTGGTTATACATTGTAATCCCCATGTCCAATTTAAAAGATTGTCAAAGTAAGAATGAGCAACATTTTTAATAAGTGAATATGTTGCTGTGAAGATGTATAGAATTTCAGCTGGGCCAACAATAGAGAAGGGCGAGCTTGGTTTGATACTTTCGATGCTAGAAGGAGAAGTGTGATTAAAACACCACTTCCTTTTATCATTCTTCTCTAGAAGTCACTGCAGAACTGGGAAAAAAACTGAATAGTTGTCAAAGGTCATGAGAAAATGCTTGTTTTGCAATAAGTCAGTCAGTCAACTGATGTGACCAGTGTGAGATGTTGAGAAAACTGCAGGCCATTAAGTGCAAACATCATCTCTAAGTGTGATAGTAAATAGTAAGAAGCCATTATATTTAGCCGAATTGATCATATTGTTTTACTCTGAATGTGTTGCATCTGCATGTTGAATTGGTACTCTGGCACAACATATTTGATTACAAAGGTGTACATTACAAATGAGGACATTTTTCTGTTAGATATAGAAGTGATGCCATGAAATATTCTGGCAACCTCCCTGTGTGATCAGAGACCATCTGATATAGGAGAAGAATTAGGCTATTTGGCCCATATAGTCTGTTTTGACATTTCTTCATGGCTGATCTATTTTCCTCCCAGTCCCCATCTTCTGCCTTCTCCCCTATCCCTTCATGCCCTGACTAATCAAGAATCTATCAGACCTCACCCTTAAATATACCAAGAGACTTGGCCTCCACAACAGCCTGTAGCAACAAATTCCGCAGATTCACCACTGGCTCAAGAAATTACTCCTCATCTCCATTCTAGATGGATGTCCCTCTATTCTGAGGTTGTCCCCTCTGGTTTTAGACTTACTTACCTTAAAAAACATCTGCTCTACATCTCTATTGAAGCCTTTCAACATTCGATCGGTTTCAATGAGATCCCCCCCCCCCTCGTTCTTTAGAATTCCAGTGAGTACAAGCCCATAGACATCAAACACTCCTCATATGACAAGCCTTTCAATCCCGGATCATTTTCATGAACCTCCTTTGAACCCTCTTCAATATAAGCACATCCTGCCCCTCCACCTATCTGCGTATCATCCGCAAACTTGGCCACAAAGCCATCAATTCCGCCATTCAAATCACTGATATATAATGTAAAAAATAGCAGTCTCAACACAGACCCCTGTTGAACATCACCATTACTGGCAGCCAGCCAGAAAAGGCCCCCTAAATCACACTCTTTAGTCACACTGCCTATCTGAAAATGCTCTTTCCATGCTAGTATCTTTCCTATAATACCATCAGCTCTTGTTAAGCAGCCTCGTGTGGCACCCTATCAGAGGCCTTCGGAAAATCCAAATTCACAATGTCCACCAATTCTCAGTTTTTGTCTATTCTGCCTGTTATTTCTTCAAAAAATTTAAACAAGTATGGCAGGCAAGATTTTTCCCTTGAGAAAACCATGCCAGCTTCAGCCTATTTTATCATGTGCCTGCAAGTATCTCGAAGCTATATCCTTCACAATTGACTCCAACAATTTCCCAACCACTGAGGTTAGACTAATTGGGCTATATTTTCCTTTCTTCTGCCTTCTCTCCCTTCTTGAAGAGTGGAGTGACATTTGCAATTTTCCAGTCCTTCTGAATATTTCCAGATTCTGCTGATTCTTGAAAGATCATTACTAATGCTTCCACAATCTCTTCAGCCACATCTTTCAGAACCCTGGGATGTACACCATCTGGTCCAGGTAACTTACCTGCTTTCAGAACTTTCAGTTTCCCATGCACCTTCTCCCTAGTAATATCAACTTCACACACTTCTGCCCACTGTCACTCAAATTTCCGGCATACTGCAAGTGTCTTCCTCAGTGAATAATGGTGTAAAATGCCTCTCATTGCTACCTCTCTAGCATTATTTTCCAGCAGTCCCATATCTACTTTCACCTCTTTTACACTTAATATATTTGAAGAAACTTTTGGTACCCCTTTAATATTATTGGCTAGCTTACTTTTGGTATTCCATCTTTTCTTTCTTCATGTCATTTTTAGTTGCCTTCTATTGGTTTTTAAAATCTTTTCAATCCTCTTAACTTCCCACTAATTTTTGCTCTATTATATGCCCTCCCTTTGGGTTTTATGTTGACTTTGACTTCTCTTGTCATCTATGGTTGCATCATCCTGCCTTTAGAATACTACTAATTCTTTGGGATGTATTTATCCCGTGGCTTCTGAGTTGCTTCCAGAAGTCCAGCCATTGCTGCTGTGCTGTCATCCCTGCTAGTGTTCCCTTCCAAACAATTTTGGCCAACTTTTCTCTTATTCAAAGTACATTTATTATCAAAGTATGGTAACTTTTGCAACCTTGTGATTCATCTGCTTTGTCTGTTTCTTACAAAGCAAGAAGCTCAAAAGAACCCAATTAAAAAAGAAAGACCAATACTCAAAGCTCAGAGAAAAAAGGAAAATAAAAACAAATCATGTTTTAAAAAAAAGCAAGCAACGGCATTCTAAACCAGAATGAGTCCATAGACCCATTCCCACAACAGCCTGAATAGGCCTGAAGCCTGAACCTCACTCTCAGTTCATCATGTAGTGCAGCAAATTGCCACAAAGTTCGCATTCACAAAATGTGTAGCAACCGGAGCAGTCTCTCAGAGAGGAGTGAGTGATCATCAAGTGAGAGCAAGCAAAATCCGCCTGACCCTCACTTCCGGTGCTGACACCCTGCCTTTCCAGTCTCTCTAGTCGGCGTTTAAATCATCAAGACACTGGATGGTGACATGCACTAGGACCTAGACCCCGCTGTGGAGATATGCTCTGGGCCTAGACCCTGCTGCCCAGCTCAAAGCTTCTCTTCACCTTTCCAAATCGGCTGGGCGCTTAGAGCAATCTAACCTCGCATCCAGTTCAAGTGGATGAGCATCAAACTTCTTCTGAATTGTTCACTCCAACTCCATCTCTGACATTGACACCATCTCCATTTCCAACACTGACTCGAACACGTTAGGCTCTTTGAAACACACCAGCATGGCTCATCCCTCGAGTCAGCTTCACCTTTGTTCACCTCTTCCTTGTTTGTGGTGATAGTTTACTACAATTTACCTCAGAAAAGGTGTTATTAATGTTTTTAGTTATATCTCTTGGCTTTTGAACTACCAGTAAGCTGTTGCCCAACTTCAGTGGCACCATCTTAAATTGGAAGTCTCTGTAATCTCTGTAATGCTGATGCATATGACTTTAGCTTCTTCTTAGATTGAAGGGTGAATGCTACCATATTATGATCACTGACCCCTAAGGATTCCTTTACCTTAGGCTATCCAATCAATTCCAATTCATTGCACAACACCAAATCCAGAATAGCTAATATCCTAGTGGGCTCAATCAAGTCAAGTCACTTTTTATTGTCATTTTGACTGTAACTGCTGGTACAGTACACAGTAAAAATGAGACGTTTTTCAGGACCATGGTGCTACATGAAACAATACAAAAACTACAGTAAACTACGTAAAACAACACAGAAACTACACTAGACTACAGACCTACCCAGGACTGCATAAAGTGCACAAAACAGTGCAGGCATTGCAATAAATAATAAACAACACAATAGGCACAGTAGAGGGCAGGAGGGTGGTGTCAGTCCAGGCTCTGGGTATTGAGGAGTCTGATAGCTTGGGGGAAGAAACTGTTACATAGTCTGGTAGTGAGAGCCTGAATGCTTTGGTGCCTTTTGCCAGATGATAGGAAGGAGAAGAGTTTGTATGAGGGGTGCGTGGAGTCCTTCATAATACTGTTTGCTTTGCGGATGCAGTGTGTGGTGTAAATGTCTGAGATGGTGGGAAGAGAGACCCCGATGATCTTCTCAGCTGACCTCACTATCTGCTGCAGGGTCTTGTGATCCGAGATGGTGCAATTTCTGAACCAGGCAGTGATGCAGCTGCTCAGGATGCTCTCAATACAACCTCTGTGGAATGTGGTGAGGATGGTGGTGGTGGGGGTGGGGGGGGACAGCTGCTCTAAAAGAAAAAAAAATCTTGTAGGCATTCTACAAATTTCCACTCTTGGGATCCAAAACCAAATTGATTTTCCCAATCTGCCTGCCTATTGAAATCCCCCATGACTATTGTAATATTTCCCTTTTAAGATATGTTTTCTCTGTCCCATTGTAATTTGTAGATCAGATCTTTGCTGTTGTTTGTAGGTGTGTATATAACTTCCATCGTGGACTTTTTACCCTTGCAGTTTCTTAGTTCTACCCACAACGATTCTACATTTTCCAATCCTATGTCACTTTCTAATGATCTGATTTAATTTTTTTTACCAACAGAGACACTCCATCCACTCTGCCTACCTGTCTGTCCTTCCGATACAATGTTTTTTTTTTGCTATTGCTACATTTCACTAATGTTATGTGTAAATTTTGTCCAATGTACATTTACTTTATCACATTTTGGGTAAATGCTGTCAGTGTAACTTGGTTCACTACTTTGAAAGCAAACTCACCAAAGGAATGCAGTTATGTGTACAAAATATTTAGTACTTGAACACACAGGGCTCGATGAACATTCACATTGGTCTCAACATCAATGTCATTCAAATGTGCAAAGGTTGATTTATTATCAAAGCCTGTAATCATATACTACTCTGAAATTTGTATTTTTCCATATAGCTATGAAACAAAGAACTTGAAGGTCATTCAGATAAACTTCAATGCACCCCCCCCGTACAAAAAAGAATGACATCTCGATCATCAACTCCCAATAACTAGGCACACGACACTTAAAAATATAATGTTCATACTTCTAATTGAATTGACTTTATTTCTTATATCCTTCACATACACAAGGAGTAAAAATCTTTACGTTACGTCTCCGTCTCAATGTGGTACATGGGCCAGTTGGACGAGAATCGGAACTTCTCTGCCCCGGCCCTGATTTCTTTCAGCGCCCAGAACTAAACGATTCTGCAACACATCATCTTGGCTCATCATCTGAGCTCACCTCTTCACTGTTAGCAGCAATAATTTAACATAATTTACCACAGGAAAGGAATTTTTAGTGTTGTTGTTGTTGGATTTCTAATCTTTTTGACTACCAGAAGCTGTTGCACACATTCGGTAGGACCATCCTAACTGGATACTCGCTATCTTAACCAGTTGACTGTGGATGTTGTATCTCAGCCTTCTACGTGATATGTAAGCCAGTATTCAAGGCAGGGCGGTACAATATGGAGGGCAAGCTGTTGCTGTGTAGCAGGCTTCCCCTCTCCGTGCAGCTGATGACTCCAAAGGAATGGCGGAGACTGATGTAGTTTGGCACCAGTGGCATCGCAGGGGTTGCCAGTCAGTATTGAATTCAGTGTAGGACTGCCTGAGGACATTTCCTTGGGGTTTATTCCCAAGACCTTCCTCATGAGTTGGTACAGCCGCTAGGCAGCAAAGGTTTGAGGTAAGAGTTTTCCTTCTCCTAGATCAGCTGGCAACCACAGCCTATGAGCCCCACCTGGCCAAAGCGACTGGTTTTAAGGTACCAGTAACCCACCTTTGCCCCTTATCTTGTCAGTAAAATGGTTCTACTGGGCTAGTATCTAAAGTGAAGTACATATGTGAAGGCTGGGTACAAATGAATATCAATATACGTTCAGTACATACTTTCAACAGAGCAGATCCTTACACTCACAGTAAATGACGTAATGTGTCACTGAAGTGAAGACAGTCTTACCACATTAATGTGTTACTGAAGAGAAGACAGCCTTACCACATTGGCTTTTCAATTTCTATTCCTTTTCTATGGAGCACCAATATTTGACAAATTTCATGTTCACAACATGCCATGAAACAGTGTAGTTGAAATTGGGCTTTAGTTTGATTAAGTAGATTCACAGAAACATGTTCCTAATTTTTTTGAGTTTGCATCTTTTAATATCATCCAACCTTTGTCTTACCTCTGCCACCATCCATAGTGTGAGGAGCTGGGCTGTTTTTACTAGAAATATAATATTAAGGAAAAGCAGGGTGGGGAGTATGAGCACTAGAATAGATACTGTGTAATGATCTATCTAATCTACATGGCTAAAGTAATTTTTGGAATTGATCTGCTTGTAAGAGTCAAGGGTTAAATCATTTTTTGGTTTTAATTTATGTTGGATTCAAGTATGCTTTTATGTTTTCGCATAAATGTGAACTTTGATAAACCCTGGTTTGTCCTTTTATGTGATTTCAGGAATTGCAGCTGCCACCATGTTTCAGACGACGAAGGAACTAAACCTTTCAGATAAACAGCTGAGGGTTGCATTTGATGGTGATGCTGTTCTCTTCTCTGATGAGTCAGAGAAAATTGTAAAGCTTCATGGATTAGATACCTTTTTTGAACACGAGAAGAAATATGAAAACAATCCTCTTGCAAAAGTAAGTTTGATGCAAAAATCACTTCCACTTTGCTAACAGTTTCACAGAGGAGCTGAAAAAAAAGCATTGTAAGATCTCAGTGGGTCAAACTGAAGATGTGAAGGCAGAGGGAGGAGTCTTGAAGCAGGGTCTTGACCTGAATCATTGACCATCCTTTACCTCCACAGCTGCTGCTTCACGTATTGAGTAACAGCAGTTTTGTTTTTGTTGCTCAAGATTTCAGTATCTGCACACTTTTGTGTGTCTGTTCACAAAGGAGCTGTTTGGTTTTCATTTGCTCCATGCCAGTTCTGCAATTATAACCTGAAAAGTCCTGTGCAAATAGCTTTCAGTTATACAGAGTACTTGGTGCATACTCAGAACGGTCTTGGGGAGAAAGGTTGATACATAGCTTTTGGGAATCAGAACTGTCAGAGGAGTCTCATTAGCAAGGTAAAATGGGGTTGAGGTGGAAACAAAGCTTTTTATTGAGCTTAGGAAGTATTTCAACAATTAGCAGGCATTCAATGGTTTCATCAAATGCCTGACTATAAACGAATGCTAACCTTGTATAAAAATTGCTGATTCAACTTAAGAAATTAACATAAAAATATAACCTTTTGAGATAAATAATGAGAAGAAAGCAAGATTGGAATTTCTACATTTTTTATGAAGCATAGCTGGTCAATAGAATAGAACAAAACCGACTTCTGTTTAAGTTCCTTCTCTTTACTAGCTGTGCTTTAACATCTGTGCATTTTCCAGTGCATGATGTTACACTCTAGAATTCATGAAAAATCGATTTCGATTTGATATAGTGAGAGAGCAGCAGGAAAAGAAACATTGAAAATTTAAAAAGCGGAAAAGCGGCTGAGGAAAGAGTCAATAGCCTGGTCATTCATTCTCATTCTCTCTCTCTCCCTCCCTCGCTCCCCAGAATAATTAGATTAGATTAGATTCAACTTTATTGTCATTGTGCCGAGTACAGATACAAAGCCAATGAAATGCATTTAGCATCTGACCAGAAGTGTAAAGAATAGTGTTATTTACAAAATAACTGCCAAAAAAAAATGCTACAGCACACAAATATAAAAGTACTAAGACAGTACAATATGGATGCAATACTGCTTAGCGCTGTGATGAGAGGTTCAGCAGTGTCACAGCCTCAGGGAAGAAACTCTTCCTGTGCCTGCTGGTGTGGGAGCGGAGGCTCCTGTAGCGCCTGCCGGATGGGAGGAGAGTAAAAAGTCCATGGTTAGGGTGAGATGCATCCCTGATAATGCTTTTTGCCTTGCCCAGGCAGCATTTATGGTAGATGTTCTCACTGGTGGGCAGTTGGGTGCCGATAATGCATGGCTTGCTGAGTATTTCTTTATTTTTTTTTTAAGGAAAGGATACATGAAGGGTTCCTTTTTTTTTTTACTTGGGTTATAAATTGACCTCCCACCATCATATCACATGAAAAATTACCCTCTACCAACCCCCCCATCCCTATTCTGCCTATTCTGTAGAATCTTTTAAAGAAATCTATTTTCACATTCCAAACGGAGTCAGAATAGGAAAGATGCTAATCAATAATGATCATTGAAGTGAAACTTAATTCTGGGTTTTGTTAATTGACAAAGAGGTTACTGCACTTAACTAATTTTATTTTAAATCAGGTAGTTATTCTCACTCCAGACATACTTAATTGAGTTTGGCTTGCAAGACAAAATGAAGCCATAATATACTTGCTAATGCACGAATGCAATTCTATACAAAATGAAAACAAGTTTTTTTTTCTTAATTATGCCTTGGGAATGCAAGCAGACATATCATTTGGTTTTGACTCAAATTTTTGTTGATTTGAATCTATATGGTTGTATGGGAGAGAGAGGAGTCCTTTTAAATAATAACTTGCAATAGTGCCAGTAACTATCTCAAATGCTGGTGATTGGGTGAGAAATTAGTTTTAGGTTAAAAAAGATAGAGCTAGAAATCTAAAATATAGGTACCAACTATTTGAGTGAAATAGCATATTTTCCCTAATACACAGATGGATATCAGTAAAAGAAATCATATCATTCAGTTCTGTGAAATTAATATTGTGTATTTTTTTTTCTATTAAAGTGTTAGATGTTGACTTGAGCAATCACAGGTAGAGGATGCTGCCTGAGTTCACAATTGCCATTGCACTGGAAAGCAGGTTATTAAAGAGTTCTTAGTATGACAATCACACAATCTGTCATGAAGGTCAAGGAAACTAGTTCTGGGAGGAGGAAAGCATTAAATTCAGATGAAGGTAGGAAACAGGAGGAAGGAATTTGAGAGGGAAAATGGGGTAGGGACAAGTTAAGCTACACTTTAGTGGGCACTGCATACTATGGAGCAGTCAGATCAGTCCTCGAGTCATAATGGAGCTGCTACAGCAACAATCCGAGCCACAGATTATAGAATCAAGTACATAGATACAACAACCTTTGTCAGTATTATCTCTCTCTGAAGTGTTGGCACTTACAAGTTCAAAATGGGGAGTCACTGAAATCAAAACTACTGCCCGAATGGGGAACATTTAAATTGAATCCAATTCATGAATTTCTTTGTGAAGTACTACTTTATCTGACTGGAGGCAAATGGCAAGAAATTTACATTGCGAACTTTTGAGCTAGTTTCATTCTTTAAATCATTATATGCATGAATTATGATGAAGAAATGAGGCCATTGCAGAATTACCAAAATCTTGCCCAAGACTGCTTGAATCAATATCCTGATAAGCAGGATTTTGACAGGCTGAGTGTGGCTATAAGAAATTCAAAGCATTTGTGCAACTTGCATATTGAAGGATAGGCACTGTGACTTTGAAATGATGCCCTGTAAAGTATAATATGCTCATTTATTTTCCATACAGGGTCCTCTCAAGGGATTTTTGGAAGTATTAGGAAAGCTGCAGAAGAAGTTCCATGCTAAAGACTTGCGCTGTATCTGCCCAATCAGGACCTATCTTGTCACAGCAAGAAGTGCTGCAAGTTCTGGAGCAAGAGCTTTGAAGACACTTCGGAGTTGGGGGCTAGAAGTTGATGAAGCCCTCTTTCTAGCAGGGGCACCAAAAGGACCGATGTTAGAAAAAATTCGCCCTCATATCTTCTTTGATGATCAAATGTTCCACGTGAAAGGAGCACAGGAGATGGGAACCATTGCAGCACATGTGCCATACGGCATTGGACAAAAGTACAATAAGAGCACTTCCATAACTGAAAATGCTGATAAAAGTTAAATGACAAATGGTAGACCATATTCAGATAAAAAAAACCAAGTCAGACTGTTTACTCTGTAGCTTCAGTTGAAATATACTAAAATCAAATGTGTTAGCAGAATGAGAAAATTGGAATTTAATGGAGGGGCCTTTTCTACATAGGATTTGCTTATTTGTTTCTTCCAGAATTTATTACAATGCATTTATCTTAATACGTTCAAGCTTGAGGGCTAAAGAGGATGAAGTAATCAGCTTATATTTTCATACCATTTTTAATTCTGACCACAATAGCCTTGTAACAATTTTAGTAATGTAAGAGGCACATTAGACTTGATTTTCTCTTCAAAGCTGCAGTACTTTAATTGAGGGTATCATTACTTTTAAAATTGCTTAATAGATACTGTACTATAAAAGATTATGCCTGAATGATACAGTTTGTTGGGTGTTAACAATAATTAAAATGGCAGACATTTCTCTTGGCATATTATGTAATAGAAATTGTTAGCTTGGACTGGAAATTAAATTACCTCCAGATGCATATAAAATTATCCAAGGAATCCCCTGAAATTAGAACCTCAAAGCAAAATGAGATCATTATCATTTTGTGCTAGCTCTCTGAAAGCCCATCCTAATGGACTCTCCGTTTTTTTTTTGCAAATAATGCCCCTGCTTCCGTTTTGTTAAACTTGCACAACAGCAGTTTATTATTTATAATTCTGGGGTGGGGGAAATATATTATCATTCCCTCACTCGAGTTAATATTCAGTTTCAAGCTTCACAATAACAGTAGTGCTGGGGATTCAGGCAGGTTTGGGCCACAGAATTGTGGTTAAACTCTTAATAAAATGAATCAGGATTACGAGCTGCAATTTGGATTCAAAGATAGATGGAGTCAAGATTTTGGTTGGTAATTGATCGGAAGATGAAAGAAGCACTGATAAGGTTTCTAAGTGTGATGAGCACTATCTTCTTCTGTTCAGTCAATGCTTTAGGAATTTCAAATATTCACCAATGCAAAGACCATAATGTTTGCATCTTGCATTGGTAAAGACTGTCTCTTTTTGGTCTTTTCCAGTTTGACTGAGGTCACTCTTGATCAGAATTAAGTGCATGTTTCCTACAGCATCACCCCAAGCTGCCAGCTGAACCCACTCATGTGAGAATATACAATAAGTGAAATTGGGGGTTACCAAGAAACACCTACTCTTCTGTGTTATGTAATGTATTATAGTACTGGTAATTTTTGAGTTGGGTGGCGGGATGAAGATCTGTTTCTACTAAAGGATATTTAAGGCACTCCTTCCCTCCACTAGGCTGAAAGTCACCATTGGGCAAGGTGTAGCAACTGTTTAGCCCCCTGATCAGGATCACGTGAAGCCATGGGAGCATATGGTGGGTGGATGGTTGTATGAGCAGCTGGTGTATATCACAATTCCTGGTTATGCAACCATTGACGCCAAGCAGACAATCTATGAAGAGTATTGATAGAGGTTTGGGTCACCCATCTTATAAAGACACTACCCAGAAGAAGGCAATGGCAAACCACTTCTGTAGAAAATTTGCCAAGAGCAGTCATGCTCTTGGAAGACCATGATCTCCCACATCATACGACATGGATGAACAAATGTTTGAGTAGTCTATTTCCCATCAGAAAATGCACTTTTGCACTGAAATAACCATTGGATCACCTTGGCCATTTCTGTTTAAAGGAAGATGCCTCAACAAAACATATGACTAGAGCCTCTTATTCCTATTTTTGTTTCTTTAAACATCTGTATTTAAATTAGGTTTGATACTACCTCCTCCGCCAGTATAATGGTGTTTATTTCTTTAATATATATATGTCAAGGTTACAGAATCACTGGAATGTAGTTTTATGATACAAGAATACAGGTTATAATTCAATTAAGTTTCTAGTCACTGATATCAACTAATGTTGTCTACTCTTTTCATTTTGATATATTGGAATTATGCCTATTTACAGTATTTGTAAAAGCTAAATGATTATATGATCCTTACTATATTTCTCTGGTCATAACAATATGCTATTTATTTGCAAACAGTTACTGCTTTGACTTGTTTTTGCAAAAGTAGATCAGATTTTAGGTTTTTATTTATAAGAACATTTACATTCAGAAATATTTTTTGCAAAGCCTTGAATGTAAGGGCCTGCAGTGCAGGGCACTATTTTGAATGGAATGAGTAGCAGAATAAAAATGTTTAGAAAGTATCCAAGGATGGTGAATCTTGGAAAGTTTTTCAGCATTTTCCAGTTCTCCGTATCGAACTATTTAATTGTCTTCATTTTGTTTGTGTGTTGTTAATTTGGCATCTGCCATGCTAAAGGCACTTATTTTTTAAAACAAGTTGCATTAGGTAAACATTTAGTGAGCTCCTTACAAAGGACCTAATTATTGGATGAGCTTCAGCAGTTGTAGACAAGTTAGACAATTGTTTTAAAAAACTATATTTTATTAGCAATAAAAAGCCCCTGTTATCAATTATCACCCTTCAGTGAAGATTGGGCTGCTTTGCTTAGCCTTGTGTTTAAATTGGGGAAACAGATCCAACAATTTCTAGTCAGGGCAAGCTAACTCTGAAATCTCTTCAGGTAATGTAACAGGCTCACCATTTTTCTTCTTGTTGACTGTCCTTCACTCCTGGTCCTGGACTGTTGGTGCAAAGCAATCATGTGAGAGGAAGTGAATGGGGCAGAAGATGGCACTGATGTCCCCTGTTTACACATTGTAATTAAGATAAGGTCTTAATGCTTACAATTTTTTTAAAAATTGCAACAGAGTGAAATAAGGTTGCCTCAGTTCAAATTGATTATTATTTGATTACAGTGGTTGAATTGTAGTGCCTTTGCATTTTGCACGTTTTCTTACCTGCAATTTTCTTTGTGCATTTTTACAAAACAATACTATATTGTTTCTTTAATTTCAATAAAGAAAGCTTATTGAAAATATTATTTACGTGATAATTATTTTGCTTTAAATGTATTTCTTAAGAGATTAAAGGAATACTTTGAATGCTGAAAATTTGAGAAACAGAAATGTTTGTAACTTGCAGAAGTCTTAACAGCAGGATCTGCTCTCTGGAAATACAGTGATAGATAGGCCTTCACTAAGCAACTTAGACCTGGTCCCAAATTAAGGACCTTAAAGTGAAGGAGAATATGCCTGTTGTTTAGAGAACAACAGATGCATTTGTGCTCCTTCTCATTACACTGATACTGTGCTACAAACAGCATGCCATTATTATATGAAGCATTTCCTGTGAGCTGTGGTGGAAGAACAAATCAGATCTGGCAGCAAAACCATATTTTGAAAATTCAGTCTTTTGTTATAGCATCAGTCAAATGAAGTTCTGATAAGCATTTTTCCATAAAGCATGTGTTCCTAACTAGAATTGTGCTTCATTGTCTGCTTCACTCTCACTGTGTGGAGCAAAAACTTTGCAGATGGAGAAAAACCAAAAAAAGAACTTAATCATAGCAGTTATAGGAAAGCCAGAAGGAACCACAATGATTCCCTCAGGATCAATAAAGTATGACTATTCATAATGACAGCGGCTTGCTTGGGTAAGTCTTGGGAGAAGCATGCAACCACTGTTGATCCTAGAACTGCTGCGTTCTGTTGTCCAGGGGAATAGCATCAGTTACCCTTCGCATGGAAATAAACCACAGAATGATTTGTTAATGATCAAGGAAATGGAGGAATAGAAATGCAGGTATTAAGTGGCTGTATCTACAACAGGAATTAATGCAACTACAGTCATTTACAGACACAACAATCTCAGACGTACAGCTGAAGAGACAGAAGTCCTGTGATCAAAAACGTGTAGAAATGGTGGGTTTACAATAATCTCAAAACTTGAAATTGTAACTTGATGCAGCATGTTTTTTGGTGAGAGATTTCCTTGCTCACCAC
Organism: Mobula birostris; assembly: GCF_030028105.1. Taxonomy (NCBI): domain Eukaryota; kingdom Metazoa; phylum Chordata; class Chondrichthyes; order Myliobatiformes; family Myliobatidae; genus Mobula; species Mobula birostris. Next base: position 205,889,886 of record NC_092371.1, on the reverse strand, counting down.
CTCTTTGGTAAAGTGTTTTCCATGTTCCCAATGTGAACTATTCTGCCTATAACCTGCCAAGACCATGTCTGCGTTTCCCTCCCTAAATACCTCTGTCTCCCCCTAACACTTACCAAAATCTATCCTTTTGCCTAAACTTTCATTTATATGCTCTAATTCCTTATTAAGAGCTCGTCATCAAATTTTGTTTGATAAAGCCACTCTGTGCTTCATAATACTCCTGTGAAGCATATAGTGACATTTTACTGTGCTGTGTCCTATGTAGGTAGCTGTTGTTTCCACCTTTTTGGCTTTCTCCTTTACCATGCTGAACCCCTGAGACCAGAAGACAGAAGAGCAGAATTGGGTCATTCAGCCCTTCGAGTCTGCTCTGCCATTGCTTCATGGCTGATCCCGGATCCCACTCAACCTCATAGACCTGCCTTCTCGCCATATCCCTTCATGCTCTGACTAATCAGGAAACTATTAAATTTTGCTTCAAATATATCACAGACTTGGCCTCCACAGCTGTCTGTGGCAGAGCATTCCACAGATTCACCACTCTCTGGCTTAAAAAAAACCTCCTTACCTCTGCGCTAAAAGGTCGCTCCTCAATTCTGAGGCTGTGAACTCTAGTTTTCGACACCCCCACCATAGAAAACAGCATTTCCACATCCACCTTACCCAGTCCTTTCAACATTCAGTAGGTTTCAATGAGATCCCCCATATTCTTCTAAATTCCACAGAGTACAGGCCCAAAGCTGCTAAACACTCCTCACCTGTTAACCCTTTCATTCCTGGAATCATTCTCATGAACCTCCTCTGGACTCTCTCCAATGACACACATCCTTCCTGAGATATTGGGCCCAAAACTGTTGACAATACTCCAAGTGTGGCCTGACTAATGTCCTATAAAGCCTCAGCATCATGTCTGTTTTTATATTCTATTCCCATTGAAATGAATGGTACCATGCATATGCCTTCTTTACCAAGGAAATCAAGTAATTTCCCTGACATTGCATGTTCTAAGATTTTGAAGACAGGTATACATAAGAATAGCAGAATAAAGATATTAAAGCAGAAGTAGGCCATTCACAATATCATGCCTGTCCAACCAATCAATAATCATTGTGACTTCTCTCAGGGTCACATTTCTTCTCTGTCCAAGATTTCTATACCCATGTTTTGAGTTGGAGACCTTTGGTCATAGGTGGTCCAGCTCAGAGGAACATAATCTCTGAATATATCTCAAGAAGCATTTGTGAATTCAATATGTTTCAATGGTATCAGCTATACATAGGCCCAGGGTGCTCACCCTCTTCTAGTACTGCAAACCCATCATCTCAGAAATCAGTCTAAAGAACCATACATGAACTCCTTTAATGCTGTTAAAGGACAATCTAATTGAAGTAAGATAGTTCTACACTTATACACTTGTCATAAAGACCAATGTATTATTTCCCTTTCTAACTGTTTGCTGGTCAGCTCTCAGAATTCATATATCAAAGTCCTGCTGAACACAAAAACATTTCAATGTCCTGCCATTAAATAAATGTACACAATGTTTATTTTCTCTACCCAAATGAATTACTCTGTACTTTTTCATCTTATGCTCCATTAATAGTTTACTTGCCTATTCATTTAGCCTGTCATATACTATTGTAACCAGTCTGCATTGTTTTCACCAGCAACAAACCCATTCAGCTTTGTATCATAAACTGACTTTGCTATATTTTACTTGATACCCTGATTCAAATCAATTCCTTGGATATTGTAGAACTGGGGCTTGGCATGTAACTTTGATTAACCACTCATACAACTTTCCAAATTAAAAACAACTCTCTTATTCTTGTTCTGTTTTCTGACTGTTAAATAATTCTTAATCTCCACCAATATGTTACTTCCAATACCACATTCTTTAATTGTGTTTTAACAGTGTCTTATGTGGCACCTCATTTAATGTCTCTGAACGTCCAAGTATGCCATTTCAACTGATTCATTCTCATCTATTCTTATAGTTGAGCTTCAAAAATTCTTGTTTTATTTCTTTGTGTTCTATTAATTGTGTCTATAGTACTAAATCTCAATCAAATCATTCCTTAAGCCTAAATTCAAAGGACTACTGGCCCAGTCAATTTAAAGAGTAGACGGGATGGTCGGCAGTGGGACTTCAGTGAACTGTCAGGGTTCTGGATGGTAACTATATAATGGTCTGTTATAATTTAGATTGCAATATAATTGTTACAGTCACCAGTGTCAGAGCTGATGCAGGTGATAAGACTCCACAGCATAGCTCACCAGAAGCCCTTCATAGTTCTTATTCTCCTCAGTCGTCTCTCAAAGCAACCTGTGAAGAAATCTGTTCTTGATGGAGAAAAAGTATCTGAGTGGGTCTGGGAGAGCGGTTGGGTGGGGTACATGTTCTTGCCGAAGAGACACGAGTTCAAATGTGTCATGCTATACCTCCACAAGAAGAACGGTGATCTGCTAAAATGTGTTATCACCCTGCTCATACAAGAAAGGAGTCTGCTCATGTTCAGCATCTTTCTGAGCATAGACATAAATTGTTGGACACATGAATCATCACTCTGCACCTCGTTAAGCAAAATCCTTTTGGGTTCCATTCTTCCACTGGCTGGAACCAATGATTTCCTCATAAGAGGCATCTTGTTGCTCAGTGAGAATTGTGATCTATTCATGACTAGTATCTCTCTGCCCAAGCAAGAACTGCCAGCCACTTGGCAAAGTTGTCTTTGACCAGTACTGCAATTGTTTGAGGTGCTCTGGATGTGGCTTTAGAACTATGTGTAATAATGCTTATAGGGACAAAACTTGGGCACAAACTTAATCCAAGCTATTGAAGTACAAATCAAGTTTCCCTTTTTTTTTTCAGTACTCCGTGGCCTAACCAAATTTGATAGATTGGTTTATTATCATCACACATACAGAGGTAAAGCACGTCTGGCATACTGTTCATACAGATCAATTCATTATAACACTATCTTGAGATAGTACAAGATAAAACAATAAGAGTGCAGAATAAAGTTACAGAAAAAGTGCAGTGCAGGTAAATAATAAGGTGCAAGGCTATAATGAGGTCGATTGTGAGGGCAGGAGGCCACCTTATACTACAGAACCATTCAAGGGTCTTATAAAAGCAGGATAGAAGATGTCCTTGAGACTTGTTGTATGTGCTTTCAGATTGAGAATCAGATTTAATATCACCTCGTAGGATATGAAATTTGTTAACTTTATGGCATCAGTACAATGAAATATAAGTATAGAGGAAAAAACTGAGTTACTTTATATATGTGTCTATTAAATAGTTTAAGTAGTGCAAAATAGCAGAAATACAAAAGTAGTGAGGTAGTGTTCACGGAGTCAATGACCATTTAGAAATTGGATGGCAGAGGGAAGAAACTGCTCCTGAATCCAAAGTATGTGCCTTCAGTCTTCTGTACCTCATTCCTGACAGTAACAGTGTGAAGAGGGCATATCCTGGGTCGTGATGACGGACACCACCCTCCTAAAGCACCGTTCCATGAATATGCCTTAGATACTATGGAGACTGGTACCCATGATAGAGCTGACTAATTTTACAAGTTTCTATAACTTATTTCAATCTTGTGCAGTAGCCTCCCCCACCCCCCACCCCCCACCCCCATAAGAGACTGTTATGCAGTCAGTCAGAATGCTCTCCACGGTACCTTTGCAGAAGTTTTCGAGTGTTTTATTTGATGAACCAAATCTCCTCAAACTTCCAATAAAATATAGCTGCTGTCTTGTCTCCTCTATAGCTGCACCAATTTGTTGGGTCCAGGTTAGGTCCTCAGAGATATTGACACCCAGGAACTTGAAATTGATCACTCTCTCCAACTTCTGACGCCTCTATGAGGATTGGTTTGTGTTTCCTCATTTTACCCTTCCTGAAGTCCACAATTTGCTCTTTGGTCTTGCTGACGCTGAGTGCAAGGTTTTTGTTGTGACACCACTCAACTAACTGGTATATCTCGCTCCTGCATGCCTTCTCGTCACCAGTTGAAATCCTGTCAACAATGGTTATATCAACAGCAAATTTATAAATGTCATTTGAGCTATGCCTAGCCGCACAGTCATGCGTGTAGAAATAGTAGAGCAGTGGGCTAAGCACAAGTCCCTGTAGATTGTGAGTGTTGATTGTCAGTGAGGAGATGTTATATCCAATCCACACAGATTGTGGTCTTCCGGTTAATCTATCTTCAATTGTATAAAACTGAATTTTACCAGATTTTACATTGTACCTATTCAAATCTCTTACCTCTGTATATATTACTTCAACTATTTCCATGCACGTTCACCGGTGTCTCTACTAAAAGAAATTTTGCATCTCCCCTTTGACCCTCACTATTTATCGATGCTGCACAGTAAACATCCTATTCTATCCAGGCACTTCATGGGAAACTGCTCTGCCATTGATTGCAAAAAACTGGAAGCAGCTCAGCACATCACGTAAGCCAATTCTCCATAACATGCATTCTGTCGACACTCTCGCTGCCTTAGTAAAGCAGCTAAAACGATTAAAGATCCCACCCTCCCACCCACCCTAGACATCCTCTCTGCAATCTCCTATCTCCTTCCATCAGGTAGTATTGGAAAATGCAAACGCATGCATTGTATTTTCTATGTATTACAGTATTTACTCAAATGTACACATTGTATTTTCTATATTTACTATGTACCACTGCTAGCTCAATAGAAGGTATTCACTATGTAGCCATGACTTTTGACCTGTTCACTATTAATTCATGAAGAGAACTAGAATGAAACCAAGTAGAAAGGTAACGGTGGCGAGTAAGGTGATGAAATATGTGGCAGTATGTCAACACAAGACTAATTAAGAAATAACTCTGGTTAGGGATGAGAGGACATATGGTCTAAAATGTAAACTAGGACATAATTAAGTTGGGGAGTACAACAATAGTGGAAAGTCGAGAGCGGATATATTGATGATATGTAATCACAGGCCGACTGGATATGATAATGTAGCTAAGATAAGAAAATTGCTATAAAAATGCTGTATACAAGCCTCGACGGGCAGTCAGCTACTAGTTTTCTGATTGTCTCAGCTTTGATTTTCAAATTAAAGTTTAAAACGTCTTGACGAGTTTTCTGTGTCTCCTTGTCGTTTGTGAGAAACGAGAAACCACGACAATAGAAGGTACAAGCTGGAAAACATGCACAACCAGGCTCAAGAACATCTTTTATCCAGCTGTGATAAGGCTATTGAACAGTTCCCGAGTACTATAAAATACACTCTTGATCTCAGTCATCATTATTCCCTATCTGTACTACACCTCCTCTGTAAAATTCTATTCTGCACTCTGTTACTGTTTTACTTTGTACTACCTCAGTGCACTGCTGTGACGAATTGATCAGTACGAACAATGTGGAAGACAAGGTTTTCGCTGTACCTCTGTCCACGTGACAATAATAAAAATTTAGCAATCAAGCCATTGTGAGGCAGCTGCCAGAGTCTGCACTCAGCCTTTGCCGACTCTCCCAGTGACTGTTTCAGATCACCTTTTCGTTAGCCTACAAAATATTACTGTTAGGGGCGAATGTAACATTTCGATTGGTTTTGTTAATAAGTCAGTGTTCAAACTATAATGAAATTTGGAGAATTACCTCTTTCCTAGGTGTTTTTTTTAATGTATTATTTTTACCTACAACTATGGACTAGGGACCATGTAATGAGAACTTCCTGATATGATCCCCAGCTAGTGAATAAAATTGACAATATTTCCTGTTTGTGTATATTTACATTTGGTTCGTAATTAGGGACCTTTTTACATTTCGGGTGCATCCGCCGTTTGCACATCGTCTACTTCTGTAGTTAGAAAGCCGTTTTCTGTCAAATTTGTCGGCTGTTCAGTCTGGCTGAATAACGGGTGCAGTCGCTTAGGACATCCCAAGGCACAATCAAGGTCATGAAACACTTTTGACGCATCATCACCCTGGTCATGTCTGAACTACGTTCACCAAGCTCTCCCAAGCAACGAGAAAAGGAACATGACTTAAAAATGTTGATGGGGACGAAAGGGGTGTGAATACTGGTCTCCGAACCGATCCTGGGAATGTTTTCCGTCCACCTGTGAAAATGGTTAGAACTGGGTCGTGCGACAGTACGACACGGCGCCGGAGTGTTAAATGGGTTAATGCTTAGTTCTGGAGTGGTGGGGACATCGCAGTTAACCACCACCCCACCTAGCTCAAGGAAAAAGGCGGCCGGAACTGGGGTATCCTGTCGGAGTCCAGGACTCTCTGGCTGGGGACACGTGTGCCACCGCTACTTGTGACAACTCCCAGGCTGTCTTTGTGACGCGCCCGCTGCCTGCCAGAGCAGCAGCACCGCCCCTGGCCAACCTCCCAACAAACTATCGATACAATCATCTTTTCCCTTGAAAGACCAAAGCCCGGACACAAGTGGCTCAGGCATATTCCCTCCGACCCTCTGCTTCACTTCTGCTGTAGGGAGAAATTGGGTAAAGATGAGTGATTCTGAACTCTACTCGCTGGACGACATGGACCTTTGCAGTGTGCCTATTCCCGCGCCGCAAGAAAGGTCTTCGACACCCAGGAGAGGCCGAGGATCTGGTGGATCCATCAAGAACTCCACAGGGGTAAAACAACTTGCTTACAAACTTGTCATGGATTCAATTTAAAGTGGTCGGGGGGAGGGGAAGGGCAAGGGCAAGAAATAACCCCAAAATCTACATATCAGTAAAGACTATGTACATATACATACATATATATCATATATGTCAATATGGGCAAACCTGTTTTGCAGAGCAAGAATCCACATGCTATCACCATCGCCGTCTCCTCTCGGACACTCTTCAACATGGCCGAGGAACGGGCTATCTATGAAACTGACGGCTTGGAGTCATATGTTAAGTACCAGCAGGACCACGAGAACGAACCTCTCAAAAAAGGATTGGCCTTCTCCTTGATGAAGGTAGGACCCAGGGTGCAGCCTCTGAAAGGCTTGCAACAACAAGCTGTGTTTGAGACGCCCGCCACCCCGCCGGAGAAGCGGCACCTTCCCTCCCCAACCCCACCCAAGCTAGGACTACAACTACCCCCACCCGCTCAAAGAGCAAAGGTCAAGGCCCGTAGCCCAAATACAGATCTCCGGACACTACCAGCTAAGTCAAATGGTGCTAAAATCTTGCTCCAACACCCATACCAACAAGTGTGCTTTGTGCTCTAGCTTTAAGTATGGCGTTGATAAATAGAAACAAATAGATTGCCCTTAACATTGGTGTCTGCAAGCGCTCAGTGATGCTCTTTAGAAACAGGTAGAGATACAGTGTGGCATTATCTATTTGGTTGGATTTACACGGGGTGAGTGTATTAAACGCAAGAGCCTGTGAGTTGATTAAACGATTCTTGGTGATTCCTATGAGTTGTTACAATGAATAAAACATCAATTTTAGAATTAGGAAAACATTAGGATTTTTAAGCAAAGTGGTCTGTGATTCCATAGGTTAACCCATATCACGTGGTCATATCAGGCATTGATGAGCCAAGAGGCCTTTTTATCGCAGTGTGACTTTATGATAATAGTAACAAAGTTGATAATGGATTATAGTAATCCAATCACAACATGAAATATGGGAACTCTAGGAAACTCTGTCAATATTTAATGAAAATGTGACAAAATTAAAATCTCTGTCATAAAGATGGTTTTCAGAATTTATAACAACATATTGTGGGAAGTCGTTAGGGTACCGCAGAATTCCAAACCTAGAAACTTTACATAAACAGTTCCTAAATTAGTGTGTGGGAAAACATTCAGTTGTGACAGGAAAGTGAACCTCATTGGCTCAGTGAATAAGTCTGTCTGTTCAGTGCTTCTAGCTCTGCTTGGTTTGATCCTGACCCTCCCTGAAGCAGTTAGTGGGAAGTGGGTGGCAGCTGTTAGAGACCATAAGACATAGGAGCAGGATTAGGCCATTTGGCCTGTTGTTGATCCTTCTTTTCCCCTCCTCAACACCACTCCCTGGCCTTCTCCCTGTAACCTTTGATGCTGTGGCCAATCAACAACCTATAAATCTCCGCCTTGAATACACCCAACAACTTGGCCTCCACAGCTGCCTGTGGTACAAATTCCACAAATTCACCACCCTCTGGCTAAAGAAATTTCTCTGCATCTCTGTTTTACATGGATGCCCCTCTATCCTATGGCTGTGCCCTCTTATCCAAGACTCGCCACCATGAGAAATATCCTTTCCATGTCTACTCTGTCTGTCTTTCAACATTTGAAAGGTTTCAATGAGATCCAACTGTAAATAGTCCTTCTAAATTCCAGTGAGTACAGGCCTAGAGCCTTCAAACATTCCTCATATGATAACCCTTTTATTCCCAGAATCATCCTTGTGAACCTCCTCTGGACCCTCTCCAATGCCAGCACATCTTTTCTTAGCTGAGGAGCCCAAAACTGTTCACAATACTCAAGCTGAGGCCTCACCAGTGCCTTATAAAGCCTCAGCATCAAATCCCTGCTCTTGTATTCTAGACCTCTTAAAATGAATGCTAACATGGCATTTACCTTCCTCACCACCAACTCAACCTGCAAGTTATCCTTTAGGGTGTTTTGCACAAGTCCCTTTGCATCTCAGATTTTTGGATTTTCTCCCCATTTAGAAAATAGTTTGCACATTTACTTCTACTACCAAAGTGCATGACCAAGCATTTTCCAACATTATATTTCATTTGCCACTTTCTTGCCATTCTCCTAATCTGCAGTCCTTCTGCAGCCCACCTGTTTCCCCAATACTACCTACTCTTCCTTGAATCTTTGTATCATCAATGAATATGGCAACAAAGCCATCTATTCCATCATCTAAATCCTATATAATCATAAAAAGAAGCATTCCCAACACCAGCCACTGTGGAATACCACTAGTCGCTGGCAGCCAACCAGAAAAGAATCCTTTTATTCCCACTTGCTCCCTCCTTCTACCAATCAGCCAATGCTCTAACCATGCCAGTAATTTTTCTGCAACACCGTGGGCTCTTAACTTGGTAAACAGCCTCATGAGTGGCACCTTCTGAAAATCCAAACATTCCACTGCATCCCCTTTATCTGTCCAACTTGTAATCTCCTCAAAGAGTTCCAACAGAGTCGTCAGGCAAGATTTTCCCTGAGGGGAACCACTAGACCTTTGTCTTGTCTTGTGTCACCAAGTACTTCATAACCTCATCCTTAAAAATTGACTCCACTATCTTCCCAAGCATTGAGGTCAGGCTACCTGGTCTATTAATTCTGTTGCCTCCCTATTTTCTTAAAGAGTGGAGAGATACTTGAAATTTTCCAATCCTCCAGAACCATACCAGAGTCCAATGATTCTTGAAAGATCGTTATAATGCTACCACGATCTCTACCGCTGCGTCCTTCAGACCCCTAGGGTGCAGTTCTTCTGGTCTGGATGACATGCACCTTAAGGTCTTTCAGCTTTTTGAGCAGCTTGTCCCTTGTAATAAGTTCACTAACTTTTCTTCCCTCACACCTTTCAACACCTGACACACTGTGACTGTCTTTCATATTGAACTCTGATACAAAATACTTATTTAATTCACCTGCCATCTCCTTGCCCCTGTTATTATTTCTCCAGCCTCATTTTCTAGTGGTCCTACATCCACTCTCAGCTTTCATTTCAATATACTTGAAAAAGTTTTTTTCTATCCACCTTGATGTTGCTTGCCAGCTTACTTTCATATCTCAGCTTCTCCCTCCTAATGATTCTTTTAGTTCTAGAGGTTTTTAAAAACTTTCCAATCCTCTATCTTCCTGCTAATTTTTGCTTTGTTGTATGTCCTCTCTATTGCTTTTACATTAGCTTTGACCTCCCTGGTCAGCCACAATTGTACTATTTTGCCATCTGAGTATTTTTTTTGTTCTTGCAGTACATCTGTCCTGCACCTTCCTCATTTTCCCCAGAAACTCAAGCCATTGCTGCTCTGCTGTCATCTCTGCTAGCATCTCCTTCCAAATTACTTTGGTAAATGTCTCTCTCTTCCCTCTAATTTTATTTACTCCACTAAAATACTGCTAAATCAGACTCTACTTTCTCCTTAGCAAATTTCAAGTTGAACTGGGTGATATTGTGATCACTGTCTGCTAAGGGTTTCTTTACCTTAAGCTTCCTAATCACCTCCAGTTCCTTACATAACACCCAATCCAGTACAGCTGATCCCCTAGGAGGCTTAATGACAGGCTGCTCTAAAAAAAAAATCTCATAGGCATTCAAAAAAATTCACTCTGAGATCCTGATTTTCCCAATCTACCTGCATCTACCCTAACAGCACTGTGGGTGTACCTACACATCAGGGACTGCGCGGTTCAAGAAAGCAGATCATCACCACCTTCTAAATGACATCTAGAGACAGGCAATAAATGCGGTCTTAGCTGGCAATGCTCACATCCCGTAAATGAATAAATAAAAAAAAATGTTAAAATCTCCCATGACTATTATAACTTTGCCCTTTTGACATACCTTTTCTATTTCCCGTTGTAATCCCAGCTACTGTTTGGAGGCCTGTATGTAACTGCCATCATGGTCCTTTTCCCTTGCAGTTTCTTAACTCAACCCACAAGGATTCAACATCTTCTGATCCTATGTCACATCTTTCTAATGATTCTTTACCAGCAGTCATACTGTCCTCTCTGCCTACCTTCCTATCCCTGAAACAATATGTAACCTTGGACATTCAGCTCCCAACTACAATCATCCTTCAGCCACAATCCAACGATGGCCACAACGTCGTACCCGATAGTCTGTAAAAACGTAACAAGATCATCTACCTCATTTCTTGTATTCCATGCATTGAGATATAATACTTTGAATACTGTATTGTGCTACTCTTTTGATCCTGCATCCCTAATGCACTGATATTCACCATGCTAGCTGCAATTTTGTCATATCATCTGCCTGCCCTTCCTGACAGTCTGATTGCACGCTTTCTTTGCTTCGTTACCATCAGTCCTATACTGAGGCCCTTCACTCCCGTTCCCGTCCCCTGCCGAATTAGTTTAAACCCTTCCCAAAGGCTCTAGCAAATCTGCCCGCAAGAATATTGTTCCTCCTTTGGTTTACGTGCGGCCTGTCCTTTTTGTACAGGACCCTCAGAAGAGAACCCAATGATCCAAGAACCTGAAGCCCTTCCCTCTGTACCATCTTCTCAGCCACACATTTATCTGCCATGTCATCCTGTTTCTACCCTCACTGGTGCATGGCACAGGCAGCAATCCAGAAATTACTACCCGGCAAGTCCTGCTTCTCAGCTTTCTACCTAGCTCTTTAAAATCTCTTTTCAGAACCTCTTTGCTTTTCCTTCCTATATCATTGGTACCAATACGTACCAAGACATCTGGCTGCTCCTCTTCCCTCCCCAAAATATTGTGAATGCAATCCAAGACGTCCCTGATCCTAGTACCTGTGAGGCAACATACTATCCAGTGTCCCGTTCATGTCCACAGAATCTCCTCTCTGTTCCCCTGACTACTGAGTGCCCTATCACTACCACTCCCCTCTTCTCCCTCTTTCCCTTTTGCACCACGGACCCATGCTCAGTGCCAGTAACCTGGTCTCTGTGGCATTCCCCTGGGAGGTAATCTCCCACAATGGTATCCAAAACGGTATTTTTATTATTGAGAGGAATGCCCACGGGGTGCTCTGCACTAACTGCCTATTCACTGTTCCTGTCTTCTCCTGACAGTCACCCAGCTACCTCCCTTCTGCAACTTTGGGGTGAACACTTTCCTATAACTCCGATTGATGATCTCCTCACTCTCTCGTACAAGCTGAATGTCATCCAGCTGCTGCACCAGAACCCTAAAATGGTCTCCAAGGAGCTGCAACTGGATGGAATTCATGCAGATGTTGTTCCCCAGGAGACTCTGGGTCTCCCAGGATTCCAACATCCCGGCATGAAGAACACACAATGGTCATTTAAGCTACAGTAAGTACTCCTGACACAGTAAGAAAAAAGGGAAGCTTACCTGGACAACTTACCCAGAGTCAACGCCTCTTCCAAGCTAAAGCCCGACACTCCCATCTCACCACTGGCCCACTCCCAACAATGGCCGCTCCGCATGTCCCCTCTGTACTTTTATTTACTTCTCTCTGCACTGCTCCAACCACTGAACGGGATGCTGGAATGACACTAAATGGCCACAAAGCTCTGCCTTTAGAGGGGTGGTGTGGGGAGAGAAGGCAGTTCAGTCTCAAACGCCTGTTTGTATGTCCGTTTCTGTAACTTAGGGAGAGGTTGTAATTTGTAAAATACCACCTCAATTGCATTGATTTAATGATCTCCCCAGACCAAATATAGTAACTGTATTTTATTGGTCTGTTCTTATATTGTTCCCTTGACTTTCCTTTCCACTCTTAATGGTCAGGTATAAAGACAAAAATAAAACTACAAGTATTGTTAAGAGGTAGAGGCACACTGGATAGAAAAGGCAGAAGTAATTAATGATCAATGAAATAAAAGGAAACTAGAACAGACTCACAGAAGTCTTGAACATGAAAAGTCAAAGCAGAAGCAGACCGCTCAGTCCCCAGCTCACTCACTTTCCTTCTATAAGATCATGACTAATTCTTTACCCAAGTATCACTTTCCTGCATTGCTCAATTTTGTTACTATCCCATAATCTGTCAATTTTTGTCTTGAATTTAGTGACTGAGCCTCCACAGAATTTGTTTTGGGTAAAGAATTTCCAGACTCAGCTTGCAGGGGGAGCAACATCCCTGCATCTATCCTTTGAAACATGATAAAAATTTTGTACCTATTCATGAGATAATCTCCCATCTTTCTAAACTTGAGAGAACAGGCCAGATGTGGCGAACCTTTCAGAGAGCATGTGCCCAATTTGGCAATAATCTTCTAAAAAAAACTCACATGCTATGGTAATTTTGAGCAAAAATTATCATTGATTAATGTTAGTAACAGTAATTATGAACTTTCTTTTTAAGGAAAAGAATGAGTCTTATTGCTTATTTAGTGTATTCATTGTTTCGCTACTAATAAAATCATAATGGACAGATTTAAATAAATGAAGCATTTTAGAAAACCTGCTCAAAATTATTAATAATCTTAAGACATTTGAAATATAAAATCATTTCTAGGCTACTAATACTGTAACAGTTTATTGTCCAAATACTGATCAGTTAACAAATTTCACGTCACATGTCGGTGATAATAAACCTGATTCTGATTCAGATTCTGATGTGTACACCAAAAATCAACAGCTCTTTCCTGCCCCTCCCCATTCTCTCAACTTTGGAACTGTACTCATTGTGTATCTTGGACTGATTAGATTAGTTAATTGACATCCAAGAGGACCTTAACTTTGTCATATTTTGGAGGCTTGTGTGGAGAGCTATGTTGGCTGGAGTCAGGGCTTTTTGCTTTGGCTCTTGGTAGGGTCACCCATGCCAAAGAGGTCCAGGGGTAGAGGCCAGACTAAGAGTAGTCCACCAGTCCTGCAGGTTCAGGGGTTCAGCTCAGGGCTAACAACCTTGACTGGTAAAACAAAATTATTACGGAAACAGCAATGAGGAATCCTTCTACATGTGAATGTGACAGTATTTCTGATTCTCCGCTCGGGTCTTGCATGACTTGTAGGTTTAGTGAAAACCGAGAGGAAGCTTACTGCCATGATGAAGGAAGCCCTGAGCAGCACCAGAGATGGAGGACCTTCACTGCTGCTCTAAATGCCAGCGGCATAATGAGCAGCAAGTAAACAACTGACATCAGTGTTTTCCTGCTTTATTCCAGAGAAAGGCTGGGGCCCAATTTTGACTGATGTCTTCCAATAAATGTACTGATTGCCTGCCCTTTTTATAGCAGAAATTGGTAAAATTGAATGTCTCCACTCCAACACCTCCCCTTCCCCAGCTTTTATACTTGCAATAAGCAGGTACGCGTTTATAAATATTTTAAGATAAAGCTACTGTGGGAGCATTGAATTAGCAATGCAATTTGCAGTTTTTGTACCAATACCCTTTGAGGACTACTGGAGTTAGCAGTAAGTGTAAACTCATGAGTGGCACTCCCATTCTGGAAAAATGTAAGGGTGCAGATTTCAGCACTGCTGAGAGTTATGAACACTGTTATGCTCTCAAGGAACAGAGAAGAAATAAAGCTGAATTCAGGTGATTCTCAGTGGGAGCTTCCCTAGGAAATGAATAAACTGGAAATGTTTAGACCAAGTTTTGTGAATTCAGTTTAAGACTCAGATCAAAGATTTTTTTGGGGTAAGAAGCTGTGGTTTTTGAATTACTTATTCCATACTTTATTAGAATAGGTAAAAGCTAATTGAATGAATAAAATGATGACTGCAAGCAGTTAAAGAAAGTAGTACATGGAACATGGAACATAGAAATCTACAGCATATTACAAGCCCACAATGCTGTGCCAACCATGTAACCTAATTCTAGAAACTGCCTAGAATTTCCCTACCGCATAACCCTCTACTTTTCTAAGCTCCATGAACCTATCTAAGAGCATCTTAAAAGAGCTTATTGTATCCGCCTCTACCACCGTTGCTGGCAGTGCATTCCACGCACCCACCACTCTCTGTGTGAAAAAATTACCTCTGACATCCCACCCTATGCACTTCGAAGCACCTTAAAACTATGCCCCCTTGTGTTAGCCATTTTAGCCCTCGGAAAAAGTGTCTTGTTATCCACATGATCAATGCCTCTCGTCATTTTATAACACCTCGATCAGGTCACCTCTCATCTACTGTTGCTCCAAGGAGAAAAGGCCAAGTTCACCCAACCTATTCTCATAAGACATGCTCTTCAATCCAAGAAACATTCTTGTAAATCTCCTCTGGACTCCATCTATAGTATCTCCATCTTTCCTGTAGTGAGGTGACCAGAACTGAACATAGTACTCCTAGTGGGGTCTAACTAAGTTCTTATATAACAGTAACATTACCTCACGGCTCTTGAACTCAATCACATGTTTGATGAAGGTCAACACACCATACGCCTTCCTAACAGCACTGTCAAACAGCGCAGCAGCTTTGAGTGTCCTATGGACTCGGACCCCAAGATCTCTCTGATCCTCCACACTGCCAAGAGTCTCACCATTAATATTATATTCTGTCATCAAATTTGACCTACCAAAATGAACCACTTCACACTTATCTGGGTTGAATTCCATCTGCCACTTCTCAGCCCAGTTCTGCATCCTATCAATGTCCCGCTGTAACCTCTGACAATCCTCCAGATTATCAGGGGTGACCAAGAAGTACTTAATGACCAAGATCAGTTGATGAACTAAAACCAATTGAAAATGTGGATGTTGGAACTGACAACTAGAAACATTGGTATAAAATTTTGTCTACTATGTAGTAACAAAAATATTATATCATATCATATGCATATTTAATGTATACTTGTGTAACCAGAATTCTTTATTTTGCCTAGGCACTGGAAGCAGTTAATTCACGCCTACATGAACTTTATCCTGGGTCTGATGAAATATTTGATGTGGTTCTAATGACCAATAACCATGCACAAGTAGGAGTACGGCTGATAAACAGCATCAATCATTATGGTATGTACAGAAAGACAACAGTGACAATATGGAATTTTTATATCAAAACATGCCAAGCTGATGAGCTGTACAGAGAACTTTTATAAAAATTTCAGGTTGAAGAAAAGGCTGTTTTATTTCTTATCTTATGCAGCTGACAAAGAAAACTCAACTTGTAAATAACATTCTGGGAGCAATCAAATTGCTAACAATCTCAATAAATCTACCAGTTATCAATATAAATATAATAATTACTCTTTACCAGTTGACAGGCAGGTGATGTCATTGGCAGGCACCTTGCAAACCTTATTATTGTTGTCATGAGGCAGGCTGCTTTAGAAAAAATGTCAGACATTTGCAATGACAAACGGTTTCAACTGTTAGTGCGCAGTATGATGGAGTAAGGCAGTGAGATGTTTAAACTGTGAAAACAACACCGAGTAAGTAATGAATGAGCATATATTGTAGCAAAGAAAAACTAGACTGTCACCAACATATTAAGAGATTTGTAAGCATATTGCACCTCCAAGAGAGCCACAACCTTGTCATGGTTTGGAGGCCCAGATGACCCAGAGAGCTATGCTGGCTGGAATAGGGTGTTGGCACTTGGTAGGGTCACTCGTGCCAAACAGGTCAAAGAGTAGAGGACAAACTAAGAGTGGTTCACTGGTCATCTAGATTCAGGAGATTCAGGAACTAACAACCCTGACTGTTAAAACAAAATTGTTATGGAAACAGCAGTGAAGAGTCCATCTACATCTGAGTGTATCGGTATTCCTGAGTATCCACCCAGGACTTGCGTGACTGACAGTAGTGAAATCCGAGAGGAAGCTACTGACATGATGAAGGAAGCCGTGAACATCATCTTTGTGCCCTGTACGCCAGTGGTGTAACGGGCAGTTAAAAAAAAGGCAAATTGCAGTGAGATGTAATAAAAGTAGCATTATAGTACAACAAGATTTCAATTTCCTCAATACTAAGTGAGAGTTCCTTAGCATGTAAAGCTCAGAGAGGGTGGAGTTTTTGAGATGTGTCCAGGAAAACTTTTGACACAATCTGTAGATAGATAAAGAGGGAAGGAGCATTCCTGGAACTTATCATTGGGAATGTGAATGACATATTAGTCGGGAGACATTTTGGAGAGAGTAACCATAACTTCATATTTCAAAGTGGTTATGGAAAAAGATAAAGGTGGGCCAGCAATGAAGTTTTCAAATTGGGGGAAGGCTAATTTCATTAAAATAAGACAGAACTTCGTAAAAGTAAACTGGGAGTATTGATTTGCAGATAAGTTTACATTGGCAAAGAGGGAAGCATTCAAAGGCAAAATGGAAAGAGTTCAGGGCCGACATATTGCTGTAAGAGACAAAACCAAGGGTAACAAGCACAGTGAATTCTGCAGGTTTAGAGATACTAAGAGGGATAACGAGATAAAAGAACATATGTGGTAGATGAAGAGATCTAAAGAGGTGGGTGGATCCTTCAAGAGCATATAAACTGTTGGGACATGATTAAAAAGTAATTAGGAAGGCAATGAAGGCTCATGAAAGTCACTAACAGATAGGATTAAGGTAAATCTAAAGGCATTCAGAGATAATAAGAGAACAAGTAAAGTCCAATAGTGACAGCAGAGGCAATACTCTGTAAAGCCAAAGGGTATACTGTAGATGAGGTTCTAAATGCTGATGATCAGTATTGATAAAAGGAGTGGACTAGTGACCCAGCTGGCATGGTTAGTTGGTGTTGCATGCTTTAATCTATTTTAGAATACAGTACTGCTTGACAATGCTCTTTCATTGACTTGTTTTTACATTTTTTTGTAAACTAAGATTAAATTGCCTTTTGCTTATTCATATTGGGCCAAATATAAGAGAGGGTTTCTTTATCATTGCAATTCAGCAGCCGTTTTGACTTGTACTCCATTCTACATTTCTCTTTTCAAAAAAAAAGTTATGTGATTCTGATTGTGTTGATTACTTTTAACTTAGAGATCAATTTCACATGTTGGTATATCACATACCAATATATTCACTGCCCATTTGCTGATGGAAATTCTTTTGGAAAATTGCAATCAAATATTATCTCTAACATAAAATAGATAGGACACTTATAACCTAAGATCACGGTAAGAGCTCCCTATTAGATTGCAGAAGTTAAGTGAAAATTGGAATGATGTCATTTTAGTTTGGCCCATTTGATGGCATGTACATGAGTTCAGAACTTCATTGCGACACACTTAGAGAGATCACCATTATCAGAATTGACTGCCATCAGGTAAAATTTTCTGATGCTTTTTAGATTATGAAGACATGTAGTCCCCTTTTATTGTCATTTAGTAATGCATGCATTAAGAAATGATACATTATTTCCTCCGGTGTGATATCACAAAACACAGGACAAACCAAGACTGAAAAAACCATATAATTATACATATAGTTACAAACAATGTAACAATACCATAACTTGATGAAGAAAGTCCGTGAGCACCGTAAAGTTCAAAGTTTCTCGAATGTCCCACATCTCACACAGACGGGAGAAGGAAGAAAAACTCTCCCTGCCATGCCGACCACAATCCGACTCTGAGTCATCCGAAAACTTCAAGCTCTGATCAGCTCTCCGACACCGAGTACTGAGCGGCATTTCTGCTGAACGATTCGACCTCCTTCTCGGTTGCCAGAAGCAGGCAAGGCCGGGGATTTTGAGGCCTACCCTCCGAAAGATTCCCGACCACACAGTAACGACAGCAGCGGACGGGCGTTTCAGAAATTTCTCCAGATGTTCCTCTGTGCTTTGACGTCCATTCTCCATCAAATCAGAATTGTCTACTATTTAACAGATATGACATCATTTTTCACCGGAGAGCTGTGCACGCGCAGCGCGCTGCCATCTTCTCCTCCTGCCAAAGCTATTGCAAGCTTTTCATAAGCTATGTAGATATTTACCTTCCGTGATTGCATTAAGCAAGAAGAACAAACCAATAATCTTTCCACAACTTTAACCAATAGAACTGTTTCTTATCCAATTCCCATCCATGCTGTTTGACTGCTGCACCAACTACATGCCTTTTCTCTTTACCTTTCAAAGGATGTGAAGCACACTGGCTGCTAAGTTTAGTTTTGAAACCTTTCTAAGCCATTCATGGATCTTTTGATTAGAACTGAAGAGCGTAGCACACATTCATTTCCATATTTAGTATCTTTTAAATTCATTCAAGGAAATTGAACTTTGCTGGCAAGACTCACAGTTATTGCCCCGTGAATAAGTGGTGGACTTTCATTCTCGAACCTCTATAGTTTCTGTGTTGAAAATAGTCCCGCAGTAATATTTATTGAAAAGTTCAAGGAGTTTGGAATGTAAATACAGTCATATTTTTAAATCAGGAGGGTAATGGCTTGGAAATAGACATCGGTGAAAGTCACTTGAATCTGTGCTCCTTTCCCATTTAAAGTAATGAAAATTATTTTCTTGGGAGGGGCTGCTGAAGGTTTGTTTTTGCTGTACTTGATAGCACTCAGTGTTTTAGTGGTGAGGGGAGGATTAAATCTTTACATGGAAGCTGGAATGCGAATCAAGTTTGATACTTTGTCTTGGATAATGTTCAGCTTTATGTGTGTTCATCATAGACTAGCACCCACTCTGCCAGTGGATAGATCTCCATTGCACTCTTGACTTTGTCCTTACAGATGGTGAAGAGGCTTTAGGGAATCAGGTGGGCCGTTACTTTTGACCACACAGACAGAATATTTATGGTCCAAGTAAACTTGTGGTGAACAGTCTTCTGGAGGATGATGCTACTGTTGCATTTGAGAATGCTATAATAATTAACCAAGGGAGGTGGATTCAATTCAGTTGATTTGAGATGGCCCTGATCTATCATCTGCATGGCATGAATTTAACTTGCCATAAAGAACCTGAGCTGAAATGTTATGATGTTTTACTGTCCATTACCCTGCATAAATGCTGCCTGATCTGCTGAATTCCTCCAGCAATTTTTGGGTGTTGCCCTGAATTTCCAGCATCTGAAGGCTGCCTTCTGTCTTCATGGTTGTTTAGATGATAAGCTTTTGGTAAATCCATTTGGTTACTTGTAGTAGCTGGGGTTTTACCTTCTACCTTCAATGACTCCAGAATTAGTGGCATGTGTGGAAATTTCAGTCTCCCTGATGCCTGCATCTGGACGAAGTGCATCAAGCTGCAGATTCCTCGCGACTGTGTTAAGGAACTGGAGTTGCAGCTGGATGACCTTTGGCCTATCTGGGAGACTAAGGAGGCGATGGATAGGAGCTACAGGGAGGTAGTCACCACTAACTTGAAAGAGGCAGGTACCTGGGTGACTGTCAAAAGAGGGAAAGGGAATAGACAACCAGTGCAGAATACCTCTGTGGTCATTCCCATCAGTAATACATATATCACTTGGATACTGTTTAGGGAGATGAACTATCAGGGGAAGGGGCAGGAGCCTGTCTCTGGCACTGTGTATGTCTCTGTAGTTCAGAAGGTGGGGGGGGGGGGGGAGAAGAAGAGTGAGGTAGTGATAGAGGATTCCATAGTTAGAGGAGCAGGTGAGGGGTTCTGTGGACGTGGAAAAGCAACCTGTATGGTATTTTGCCTCCTAGGTGCTGCAGTCAGAGATGTCTCATATTGGGCCCAGAATGTTCCAAAGGGGGAACGCAGCCAGAAGTTGTAGGACATATTGGTACCAACAACATAGGTAGGAAAAAGGAGGAGGTCCTGAAGAGAGAATATAGGGAGTTAGGTAGAAAGCTGAAAAGCAAGACCTCCAGGGTAGTAATCTCTGGATTGCTGCCTGTACTATATGTCAGAGAGGGGAAGAATAGGATGATTTAGTAGGTGAATGCCTGGCTCAAGAATTGGTACAAGGGACAGGATTTCAGATTTCTGGATTGTTGGATCTCTTCTGGGAAATGTATGGCATTTACAAAAAGGATGAGTTACACTTGAACCCGAGGGGGACCAGGCAGGTCTGCTGGAGTTGTAGGGGAGTGTTTAAACTAATTTGACAGGAGGATGGGAACCAGAGTGATAGGGATGAGGAATGGGCCAGTTGGTATACAATTAGATGTAGTGTGTGGTGAGACTGTGAGGAAGGACAGGCAGATAATAAAGCAGAATTGCAGTCAGTGGGATGAGTTGAAGTATAACATGGGGGCAAAGTTGAAAAGGGTGAAGAATACAGGGGTGATGGTGGTATTTTTGAATGCACACAGTATACAAAATAAAGTAGATGATATTGTGGTGCAGTTAGAGATTGGCAGGTATGACATTGTGGGCATCACTGAGTCATGCTGAGATCATTGTTGAAAACTCAACATCCAAGGACACATATTGTACAGGAAAGACAAGCAGGTGAGCATATAGGGGTGGGGTGGTTCTGTTGGTAAAAGACTAAATCAAATCCTAAGAAAAAGGTGACATACTGTCGGATCGGAAAATGTTGAATCCTTGCGTGTAGAGTTAGGAAACTGCAAGTGCAAAAGGATGGGAGTCATATACAGGCCTCCAAACAGTAGCCATGATGTGGACACAAACTACAGCAGAAGCAGGGAGTCCACAGAAGGACTTAGACGGATTGGGAGAATGGGCAAAAAGTTGAATGCAGTGTAGGAAAGTGCATGGTCATGCACTTTGGTAGAAGAAATAAAGGCATAGATTATTTTCCAAGTGTGGATAAAATTCAAAAACCGGAGGTGGAAAGGGACTTGGGAGTCCTTGTTCCGGATTCCCTAAAGATTAACTTGCAGGTTGAGTCAGTGGTAAGTAAAGTAAAAACAATGTGAGCATTCACTTTGAGAGGACTCAATGTAATGCTGAGGCTTTATAAGTCATTGGTCAGACTTCACTTGGAGTATTGAGAGCATTTTTAGTTCCCTCATCTAAGAAAAGATGCACTGGCATTGGAGAGTGTTCAGTGGAGGTTCACAGGAATGTTCGTGGGAATGAAAGAGTTTACCTATGGGGAGCGTTTCATGGTTCTGGGCCTGTACTCGCTAGAGTTTAGAAGATTGAGGCTGCATCTCATTGAAACCCATGAATTTTTGAAAGACCTAGATAGAATGGATCTGGAGAGGATGTATCCTATAGTGATGAGTCCAGGACCAGAGGATACAACCTCAGAATTGAAAGAGATCTATTTAGAACAAAGGTGAAGAGGAATTTCTTTAGTCGGAGGGTATAAATTTGTGGAATTCATTGCCACAATGACTGTGGAAGCCAAGTCATTTGGTATACTTAAAGTGGAGGTTGATAGGTTCCTGATTAATCAAGGTAAAAAACTATGCAGAGAAGCCAGGAGAATGGGGTTGAGAGGGATAATAAATCAGCCATGATGGAATAGCAGAACAGACTTGATGGGCTGAGTGGCCTAATTCTGCTCATACGTTTTATCCTCTTATGGAAATGCAACATTATGATACTTAATTAGTCATAATTCTATTAAGTGGCAACTATGAGATATATCTGTGAAATTGTCAAGTATCAGAAAATCCAAGAAGCTTTTTGATTGTCTTCCTGAGAGATGGAAGCTACTAGATCGCAAGGGTGCCTATTCCCCATAATAAGTCCTCATTATGAGCAGCCTAGCAGCACATGGTCAGAAATTGAGTCAGAAACTACCTTCGGTCACTGCTCACTTCCACATATGCAAACATAAATGTTTTAGAAAGCTGCTTGCACAAATTGATTCCAGCAATGGATGACTGTGGAACTGATGTAGATGGCTTCATAGTAAAAACATTAAATTTTCTGGATCCTGTTTGGTCCAACTGTGGAATTGCTGTTCTTGCAACTAAGGAACCAGAACCGTGAAACAGTAAGAAAGATAGCTTAATATTCACACAAACATGCACAAAGTAATTAACTTTCATTCAGCTAATTCGAGATTGTCACATTACCATTTCGAAAAGTTTGTAGTGCAAAATTAAACATAAAACATGTTCTGATGATGGTTGTGCATGTGCTCTTTAAGTTTATTATTCAAGTTTAAAGAAATGAAGCTTTTAAGTTTGTATGTATTCAACAAAGAAAACTACTGTGACTTTGAAAATTCCAAGCCTTACATTTGATATATTACCACATATTTAGTAGATTTTTTGATAAAAAGTTGATAAGTGCTTTAAATATACAGTATTCCATTTAGATTTTTAGAAAATGATTTAAGATTTGTCACAAGATAACTTCAGATTTGTGGACGTGGTGGGTGTGGAGAAAGAAAATGCAACAGTATAGGTTGACCTCAATGAACAGACTGGAAACTACAGATAATGAGTGAATATTGTTCTGTGACAGGAGATAAGTGGGTCTAATGTGTGTCACTGTACGTAGATGATTTCGGCTCTGGTTAAGGAGTATAATTTTGAAAAATGGTTATACAGCAGAGAACACAAGAACACACAACAATAAGGGCAAGAGCAGATCAGCTGACCCCTCATCCTTTATCTGCCATTCAATATGTTCAGGTTGATCTTTCCCAGGCCTTGGCTCAAAGTCCTAAATTTCCCAATATTTAAAATAATTATCTACCCCCTTTTTAAATACTTCCAATGATCCAGCCTCCACAACCCTCTGGGGTAGAGAATTCCAGAGAGTCACCACACTATAGAAAAAAAATTCCCATGGGTTTCAGTTTTGGATGACCTTTCCTTTACCACATAATAATATCCTCTTGTTTGAAACTCTCCCACTCATGGAAGCATTTCAACAATTATTGTGGGGGACAGAAATAATTGACATCAACTGTACAATGAATCATGGCTCACTCAGATGTTGCAGTTTAATAGCGTACTTTGTGATATTCATATATTCATAATTGGTGTCATTTATTTTAATATGCAAGATTTTATATGGAAAATGACAATATTGCTTTCTGTATTTATCTTAACATTTTTAACTAAACAATCTAAAATTACGTTATAGATATAAACTGTTATTTTTATCTTTTTCATAGGTTTGTCAATTGAAAGGTTTTGTTTGACAGGGGGAACAAGTCCTATTAATTATCTGAAAGCATATAACACCAACCTGTACCTCTCATCAGATCCAATTAAAGTAGCAAAAGCTCTCAGTGAAGGTAAGAGAAAAGAAATGTAATCCACAGCAGAAATGAAAAAGTTATTTAAAAGCATTTAAAAAACTACAATCATTATTACCTCTTGGCAATAGAAATTGTTTACTCATGCTATGGCCTGCAGTTATGCACAATAGGTTGTTCATGAAATCAGAAGATATTTAATTTGAAAAGTAAAAGCAGACATGGTGGTGCTAGAAAGTTTGAGAACCCTGTAGTATTCTTTCCATTTCTGCACAAATATGACCTACTCTTGTCTTTTGGACCATTCTCTTGTTGCATTATCCAGCTTGTATTCTCCTGTACAATGTCTTGATACAATTTTAAATTCATCGTTCTCTCAACGATTGCAAAATGTCCAGGCCCTGAGGCAACAAAGCAGCCCCAATCCATGATGCTCCTTCCATCAGTTGTGATGAGGTTTTGGTTTTGGTGTGCAGTGCCTTTCTTCCTCTAAACATAGCAATGTGCATTTTTTACCAAAAAGTTCAACTTTTGTCTCATCTGTCCACAGAACATTGTTCCAGAAGCATTGTAGACCATCCAGGTAGTCATTTGCAAACCTGAGACATGCAGCAATGTTTTTTTTGGAGAGTAGCGGTTTCCTCTGTGGTGTCTTTCCATGAACACCATTCTTGTTCAGTGTTTTTCTTATGGTGGATACATGAACAGAAACTTCAGCAAGTTGTAGAGATTTCTGCAGATTTTTTGCTGTTACCCTTGGGTTCTTTTTCACCTCCTTCAGCATTCCGCATTGTGCTCTTGGTGTGATCTTTGCAGAATACTCACTCCTAGGGAGAGTAGCAACAGTACTGAGTTTCCTCTGTTTGTAGACAATTTCCCTTGCTGTGCACTGATGAACACTCAGGTCTTTAGAAATGCTTTTGTAGACTTTTCCAGCTTCATGCAGCTCTACAATTCTTCTAAGGTCCTCTGTAAGTTGTTCTGATCGAGGCATGATGCATATAAACAGATCTTACTTGAGAAGCGCAGACTGTTCAGAAGTGGGATGTGAAGGGGAAGAGGGGCATTAACGGATGTTAGAGACAGTCCACCTTGCTTTTCCTGGACAGTGCTATGATTGATGTCCTTTTGAAGCAGTTTGGATCTTCTTACTGCAGCACTGAGAGATTGAAGATGTCCCTGAGCACCTCAGCCTGTTGGTTTGGCATAGGCTTGCAGTATCCTGCCAGGTATATCGTTGGGGCCAACGCCTTGCGAGAGTTCACTGTCTTGAAGGATGTTCTGATGTTGGCCTCAGAGACAGAGATCATAGGGTCACCAGATGCTGTGGGGCTGTGCGGAGGTGTAGTTTTATTCTCTCTTCCTAAACATGCACAAATGGCGTTGAGCTCACTGGGGAGTGAAGAGCACAGCCATTTATGAGGTTAAGTTTCACCGTGTAGGGAGTAATAGCATGTAAACCCTGCACAGGTGTTGTACATCCAGTTGATTCTAATTCCACGTGTAATTGCATTTTTGCTCTTTCAATGGTCTCCATCAAAGTTTTAAGCCATGATCAGTGAGCTCAGATTCCTGTCATTTTCATCCTGCACCAGATCAGAAATGAGGGAGGTGGCCAGAGTCCCAGAGTACGTGTGGGAAGTGTGTCTAGCTGCAGCTCCTGGCAAAATGCATTGGCATATTGTGGATAACTCATGTGGTGAGTTAGTCACACCAGTTTGAGGGCCTAAGACAGGGACTGGGTGACCAACTGGCAGAATGTAGACTGGGAATCTAGGCTATATAGTGGAGCAGTTAAGAAACAGTGGAAAGCTTCCAAAGAGGATGTTCACAGTGCTCAGTAAAGTATATTCTAGTAAAAAGCAAGGGCAGTAAAGGTGGGAACACAATTCTTGGATAATTAAGCAAGGGCAGCCAAGTCATGTGCTTGGTAAAGTTTGGGAGAGGCAACTTCAGGTCATTTAAAAGAAAAATTGTTCCGCATGCCCACGTTGTAGGATTTGTAGGACAGAGCTATGATATGTAATGTTTTGTAATAGTTTGTTTCTCTGATTTCAGGAATCGCAGCAGCAACCCTGTGTCATCTTGACAAAGATGCACAGCTCTGTGAGCAGCAGCTTAGAGTGGCTTTTGATGGAGATTCCTTTGTGAATCAAGAAGCGAACGAGAAACCTTCGAAGGGTTATATGCAGTCTGAATCAGTCTGTGAATATGAGCCCAAGTCAATGTCACTGGTGCAGCAGGTACCGCCTGAAACTTTTAGCCGCTCTAACATTTGGTGTTAGTTAAAGGTTTAGCATTAGTTAGCATTGAATTCAATTTTTTTCAAGTTTAAATTTATAATTGTTAGCAAGAATGACAGGAATTACAGGCTGTGCGTGATCTTCTGATATATAAATGTCACAGGCTCCCATTAGAAACGTAACCACTAAACAGTGTTCTAGAACTAAACAAAGAAACTTAATCTTTATAATTGTGCAGTGCTTCCTGCTCTTGGATTCCAAGGAATATAACAGTATATTTCTGTTTTCTGACATGACTAACAAAGCCAGACATAACTTAGGTCTGCAATAATTTATTAACAATATAACAAGATGATGGGAAATCTTTATTCAAGAATTTCTCTTATATTCTACTATGCCATTAATGTATAGCTTTTTATTTAAAACATAGAAAAGCTACAGCACAATACAGGCCCTTCAGCCCACGATGTTGTACCAAAAATGTACTTACTTTGGAAATTACCTAGGGTTACCCATAGCCCTCTATTTTTCTGAGCTCCATGTGCCTATACAGGAGTCTCTTAATAGACCCTATCGTATCTACCTCCACCACGGTCGCCGGCAGCCCATTCCATGCGCTTACCACCCTCTGCATAAAGAACTTTCACATCTCCTCTGAACCTACTTCCAAGCAGTTTAAAACTGTGCCCTCTTGTGTTAGCTATTTCAGCCCTGAGAAAAAGCTGCTGACTATCCACATGATCAATGCCTCTCATCATCTTATTTACCTCTATCAGGTCACCACTCATCCGTGACACTCCAAGGAGAAAAGGCCAAGTTCACACAACCTATTCTCGTAGGGCATGCTCCCCAATCCAGGCAACATCTTTGTAAATCTCCTCTGCACCCTTTCTATGGTTTCCACATCCCTCCTGTAGTGAGGTGACCAGAACTGAGCACAGTATTCCAAATGGGGTCTGACCAGGGTCCTATAAAGCTGTAATATTACCTCTCGGCTCTTAAACTCAATCCCACGGTTGATGAAGGCCGTTGTACCGTATGCCTTCTTAACCACACAGTCAATCTGCACAGAAGCTTTGAGTGTCCTATGGACTCAGACCCAAGATCCCTCTGATCCTCCACACAGCCAGAAATCTTATCATTAATACTATATTCTGCCATTAGGAATGATCTACCAAAATGAACCACCTCACACTTATCTGGGTTGATCTCCATCTGCCACTTCTCAGCCCAGTTCTGCACCCTATCAATGTCCTGCTGTAACCTCTGACAGCTCTCCATACTATCCACAACACCCCTAACCTTTGTGTCATCAGCAAATTTACTAACGCATCCCTCCACTTCCTCATCCAGGTCACTTATAAAAATCACAAATAGAAGGGGTCCCAGAACAGATCCCTGAGGCACACCACTGGTCACCGACCTCCATGCAGAATATGACCCATCTACAACCACTCTTTGCCTTCTTTAAGCAAGCCAATTCTGGATCCACAAAGCAAGGTTCCCTTGAATCCCATGCCTCTTTACTTTCTCAATAAGCCTTGCATGGGGTACCTTATCAAATGCCTTGCTGAAATTCATATACACTACATCTACTACTATACCTTCATCAATGTGTTTAGTCACATCCTCAAAAAAATTCAGTCAGGCTCTTCAGACACAACCTGCCTTTGACAAAGCCATGCTGACTATTCCTAATCATATTATGCCTCTCCGAATGTTCATAAATCCTGCCTCTCAGGATCTTATCCATCAACTTACCAACCACTGAAGTAAGACTCACTGGTCTATCATTTCCTGGGCTATCTCTATTCCCTTTCTTGAATAAGGAAACAACATCTGCAACCCTCCAATCCTCCAGAACGTCTCCCATCCCCATTGATGATGCAAAATCATTGCCAGAGGATCAGTAATCTCCTCCCTCACTTCTCACAGTAGGCTGGGGTATATCTCATCTGGTCCCGGTGACTTATCCAACTTGATGCTTTCCAAAAGCTCCAGTACATCCTCTTTCTTAATGTCTATATGCTCAAGCTTTTCAATCTGCTGTAAGTCATCCCTACAATTGCCAAGGTCCTTTTCTGTAGTGAATACTGAAGCAAAGTATTCATTAAGTACCTCCGCTATTTCCTCCAGTTCCATACACACTTTTCCACTGTCACACTTGATTGGTCCTATTCTCTCATATCTTACCCTCTTGCTCTTCACATACCTATGGAATGCGTTAGGGTTTTCCTTAATCCTGTTCACCAAGGCCTTCTCATGGCCTCTTCTGGCTCTCCTAATTTCATTCTTAAGCTCCTTCCTGCTAGCTTTACAATTTTCTGGATCTCTATTATTGCCTAGTTTTTTGAACCTTTCATAACTTTTTCTTTTCTTCTTGACTAGATTTTCAGCAGCCTTTGTACACCACAGTTCCTGTACCCTACCACCCTTTCCCTGTCTCATTGGAGCGTACTTATGCAAAATGCCACACAAATATCCTCTGAATATTTACCACATTTCTGCCATATATTTCCCTGTGAACATCTGACCCCAATTTATGCTTCCAAGTTCCTGCTTGATAGCTTCATTTTTGCCCTTATTCCAATTAAACACTTTCCTAACTTGTCTGTAATTATCCCCCTCCAGTGCTATGGTAAATGAGAGAGAATTGTGAATTGTGTCTATAAAAACCACCCAGTAGAGTTATTGACCCCTTCCTGTTCCTAACTTCCAGTCACAGAGACTCAGTAGACAATTCCTCCATGACTTCCTCCTTTTCTGCAGCTGTGACACTATCTCTGATCAACAGTGCCACGCCCCACCTCTTTTGCTTCCCTCCCTGTCCTTTCTGAAGCATCTAAAGCCTGGCACTTGAAATAACCATTCCTGCCCCTGAGCCATCCAAATCTCTATAATGGCCACAACATCATAGCTCCAAGTACTGATCCACGCTCTAAGCTCATCCGCTTTTATAAAATACGTTATAACATTTATAACATATACTGAATTATAATTCAAAACTGAATGTTTTATACATCTGAATTTGAAACTGTACTGTTTTAGTGGAGGCTGTGTTAAATAATATTCAATTAAAATGGCTGAAGACTTAATTTTTATTCACATATTTTGTGGCAGAATTTAAAGACTAATGCAGTTCCAGTACATTGTGGATAAATCACTGAAGAGTGTTGTTGAGGTGGTAGATAATGGGTGTTGTTGAGGTGGTAGATAATTAATGTTGAGGAGGTAGTTAATAAGTTGTTGAGGTGGTAGGTAATGAGCGTTGTTGAGAGGTAGATAACGGCGGTAGGGTAAAGTTCCATCTGTATGATTTTAAAAGAAGATTAGTAATGGAATTGATGGCAAGTCAGCCAGCTAATTTGAAAAACTTCTTTGGCCTGTTTATGATAAAAGAGAAAACTGCTTGGACAATTTCCACAAGCTTTGATAAAGATCGATTTTCCTATATTATTCATGCACTCTACCTATCATCCACTAGTCTCTGGCACCCAACTCCATTCCTCCCCCACCTAGCTTTATCTGCTCATCATCTCCCTTCTAACCTAGGTGCACCTATTGCTTGCCAGCCCCTGTCTTTCCCCTCCCAATCAGCTGACCATCTCTCGTCTACACTCTCAGACCATATGCTGCATCTCTACCTAAATTGTCAACTGTCACTCTGTCTTCACAGGTGCTGTCTGCTGTGTTTCTCCAGCAGGTTGTTTTATTGTTAATAGAGAGTGACATTGAGACCTTTTAAATTGAAGTTCTCTTCTGGTAGTCTGGAGAAAACAGTGGATATTTTGTTGATATGTATGTCACATTCTCCATAAAGGCCAAATAGAGAGTCAGATGGCAGCAAAATGAAGGATCACATTTGGGAGTTGGAGAGAGGAAGATAGCAGTAGATGGCAACAAGGGGTGGACATTTTGAATGAGCTGT
Organism: Mobula birostris; assembly: GCF_030028105.1. Taxonomy (NCBI): domain Eukaryota; kingdom Metazoa; phylum Chordata; class Chondrichthyes; order Myliobatiformes; family Myliobatidae; genus Mobula; species Mobula birostris. The sequence continues at coordinate 205,860,095 of NC_092371.1, read as the reverse complement.
TAGTCCAGAGAAATCTTTGAAGATTCCAGTTCACTAGCTCTATGCACAAGCCTTGAGGTACAAAACTCGAGAAATGACAGGTTCTGTCACGTGTCTGATTCTGGGCTATGATGTAATTTAGCCAAATGTATGTATTAGACTGCACACTTCAGCAGTGATAGACTTCATTACAGATTGATTCTGTAAGCCATGATTAATTTGTACTATCAGAGTTGCAACAGGCTTCCCAAAAATCAGGCAAACAATGGTCAAATTTCAAAGTAAATTTACTATCTATGTATGTATACCGTACACAACCCTGAGAATCAATGTCTTGCAGGCACTCACAGGAAATCAAAGAAATACAGTAGAACCCACAAAAAACACAAACAAGGAAGAATGACAAATGTCCAATGTGCAAAAGAGGACAAATTTTGCAAATAATAAAATCAGTACTCAAATAATGCATAGAGCATGACTCCAGAGTCTTTGAAAGTGAGTTCACAGGCTGTGGAGTCAGGGCAGCTCTGTGTTGAGTGAAGCCGGTCCAGGAGCTCAATGTCTACAGGGCAAATACTGCTCCCAAACCTGGTGGCATAGTGCTGCAAACTTGAGAGTCAAGTTCTCTGAATCCTTCAGGAGATCAGTCAGTTTCCATTGAATGGCAATTCCTTCAGTGGTGGGCCCTGTAATAGTCTTCATTTCCTCATGAAGAAGGACTTTCAGTACTTATAAAAACAAAAGGGAAATAGCTTTGTTAGAGTAGAACAAAATTTCACTGAGTTGAGAAAAATCTAATCATAGTTTGTTTGACAAAAGCAGAAATCTGCTCCATTGCTGTTGTACCTTGGGATCTGCATACCAGTCCCTGATTGGAAAAGATGTCCATTTAGGAAAGTCCTCTGAGAGGTTGGAGATGATATTTCCTCTGCTTATTGGTATGCTTGGCAGGTAAGTGTATCAAGGATTTCAACCACTGCAGGCTTTCCAATTGTTCAGCTTTACATACTGGAAGCCCTCTGGATTGTTGCTTACTAGTTTCCCAATCCAGTAGTGTAGTTTACTTGACCCAGGTATCTCCACTTGTGAAAGAGGTTGCATATATCTTCCACAGCTCTCATGGTGGTAGTTCCGGACCTGGTGCTTGGTAGTATCAATTACTGAGAATTCTGTCCTGCTGGGGCAAGCCCAATTTGCAAAAAACAAATGTTGAAGTTAATATCAAAGTTTTGTGATGATGAACAAAAGAAAAAGTCTGCATATTCTGGAGATGTAAAATGAAAGCTGAAAAAACAGGAAATATTCACTAAGGACAAACGTTAGCTGCGAAGAGAGTACTGGAAAAATACACCTTTATTTGGAAACTTTTGCAGTATTTCACCACATGTTGCCTGATTTGTTGAATATTTCCATTACTTTCTCTTGTTCGTGTAATTACATGTTTACCATTGTTCAATTGTAGTGTGGTGTGATTAATGAATTTACAGTATGTGTACATGATGAGCTTTTAAAAGTTTTGGTTTTTTACTCTGTTTTGTTTTTATGACTGTAACATTAATTTAGCTCCAATGCCATATTTGCGTTTGCTGACGACATTGCTGTTGTTGGCCGAATCAAATGTGGTGTTGAGTCAGCAATTAGGAGAGAGACTGAAAATCTGGCTGAGTAGTGTCACAACAACAGCCTTTCACTCAACATAAGCATAACCAAAACGCTGATTACTGACTGCAGGAGGAAGGAACTGTGGGTCCATGAGCCAGTGCTCATTAGGAGATCGGAGGTGGAGAGGATCAGTAACTTAAGATTTTTGGGTGTTATCATATTTGAGGATCTGCCTTGGAACCAGCACACAATACCATTTCAAATAAAGCACAGTAGTGTCTCCACTTTCTTAGAAGTTTGCGTAGATTTAGCATGTCATCTAAAACTTATATTGATGCACAATGGAGAGCAACCATCCTGACTAGTTGCATAATAGCCTGTAAGAAAACACCAATGCCGAACAGTCCACGGGATTTAGAGAAGCAAATCTGAAGAGAAATCCTAGACTTACAAGAAACAAAGTTGTGATCTCTCACAACTAGATGATTTTAACTTTCCATATATTGACTGGGACTCAAATACTGTAAAAGGGCTGGATGGGATAGAGTTTGTCAAATGTGTTCAGGAAGTTTCCTTAATCAGTACACAGAAGTCCCAGCTAGAGAGAGTTGTGATACTGGATCTTCTATTGAGGAGTAAGATAGGGCAGGTGACAGAAGTTTGTGTTGGAGAACACTTTGCATCCAGTAATCATAATGCCACTAATTTCAAGATAATTATGGAAAAGATAGGTCTGGTCTTTGGGTTGAGATTCTAACTTGGAGCAAGGCCAATTTTGATGATATAAGAAAGGATTTTGCAAGTGTGGATTGGGACAGGTTGTTTTCTGGCAAAGGTGTACTTGGTAAGTGGGAGGCCTTCAAAGGTGGAATTTTGAGAGTACAGAATTTGTATGTGTCTGTTAGAATGAAAGGCAAGGATAACAAGTTTAGGAATTCGTGATTTTCAAGAGATACTGTGGCCCTGGTTATGAAAAAGAAGGAGGTGCATAGTAAGTATAGGCAGGTAGGAACAAATGAGGTACTTGAGTATAAGTAATGTAAGAGAACATTTGGGAAACATTTGTTAAAACAAGACATGGTGTTGCTGTAACAGACAAGATGAAGGAGAATCCTAAGGGTTTCTGGAGATCACAAGGGAGCGGATATATAATAATTTGGACTATTTAGATATTCAGGGACTGATTAGGGATAGTCAACATGGTTTTGTGCGTAGTAAGACAAATCTAACCAATCTTATAGAGTATTTTGAAGAAGTTACTAGGAAAGTTTATGAAGACAAGGTAGTGGATGCTGTCTGCATGGACTTTACCAATGCTTTTGACAAGGTCCTGCCTTGGTCAAGAAGGTTCAGTCACTTGCCATTTAAGATAAAGCAGTAAATTGATTGGGTTCATTGAATAAGCCAGAGAGTGGTTGTAGATGGTTGTCCCTCTGAATGGAAACTTGAGACTACTGGTGCGCCAAAGAGATTGGTACTGGGCCCCTGTTGTTTGCCATCTATATCAATGATCTGGATGATAATGTGGTAAACTGGATCAGCAGATTTGCAGATGACACCAAGATTGGGGGTGTAGTGGACAGTGAGGATGACTATAAAAGCTTGCTGATGGATCTGGGCCACCTGTTGAAATTGACTGAAAAATGACTGATGGGATTTAATGCAGACAGCTGTGAGGTGTTACTTATGAACAGGAAAAATGTAAATAAGATTGAAAGTGTGCGAAGAGAATTTACAAGGATGTTGCCGAGACTTGTGGACCTGAGTTATAGGGAAAGATTGAATGGGTTAGGACTTTAGTTGCTAGAAAATTTGACAGAAGTATACAAAATTATGGGTGTAAGATAGAGTAAATGCAAGCAGGCTTTTTCCATTGAGTTTGGGTGAGACTAGAACCAGAGGTCATGGGTTAAGGGTGAGAGATGGAATGTTTAAGGGAAACATGAAGGGGATCTCCTTCACTTGGGTGGTGTGAATGTGGAATAAGCTGCCAGTGCAAGTCGTCGATGCAGGGTTAACTTCAACATTTAAGAGACATTTGGATAGGTATATGGGTGGGAAGGGATGGGAAGGGATGGGAGAGGTTTGGAGGTCTATGGTCTGGGTGCAGGTCATTGGGACTAGACAGATTAATTGTTCAACGTGGACTAGGTAGGCTGGAGAGTCTATTTCTGTGCTGTACTTTTCTATGACTATGACATCTTCACTCACCACAACTCTGAACTGATCATTGAACACAACCTATACCTATAGGATTCACTTTCAAGGACTCTACAATTCAATGTTCACAGCTGTTTATTTATTTATCTATCTATCTAGTTGCTTATTACTTTTTCTTTTCTATTTTTACAGAGTTTTGGCTTTTACACATTGGTTTCTAGTCAGTCTTTGTGTGCAGTTTTCACTGATTTTATTGTATTCTATTGTGAATGCCTGCAAGAAAGTGGATCTCAGGGTAATATTTTGTGACATATACATACTTTGGTAATAAATTTTCTTTGAACTTTGAACTTTTGAACAGTACATTGTTCGCACAAATAGTGTGAAAATGATAAACTGGCACCAGTTGCACAATGCTATTGCGGCTCAGTGTTTCAGAATTTGGAGTTCAATTGTGCTGCCATCTGTAAGAAGTTTGTACATCCTTCCCGTAAGTGCATGGGTTTCCTTCCTCATTCCAAATACGAGGGGGTTGGTAGGTTAATTGTTCATTGTAAATTGCCTGTGATGAGTCTTGGCATAAATAGGCTTGTTGGGTCAAAGGAGCATGTTGTGTGCTGTGTCTCTAAATAAAATAATAAATAAACAAAATATCAATGATTGCTTGGCATTTTAGTAGGCTTCATAAACTCACAAAGATAGGAAGATTTGGAAATCTCCTGTGTTGGCAGCCAGGCCTCCTGCCTGGTTGCTGTGCAGTCCCAACATTCCTGTATCATCCTATTTCACCAAAAACTGGTTGGAAGCAGCCTTAAATTTAAGAGTAGATTTTCTGTTTCTGTGGTTGCAAAGGTGAACCTCACCAAATGGTCTGAAATATCTGTGTTCTAAAGCAAAAGAGTTAATCAGGTTGCAAGTTCCATGCAAAGGAAGCAATTTTAAATTTACCCTACTGATGCTTTCTGTATATTAAAATAAAATGTACATTTTTATATCTTAACCAGGAAAACAATTCTTTAGAGAGAAATTATAATGTCCATTCTTTGTTATGCCCCTTCTTTCTTTAATTACATCACCACTAGCCACTTTGTTGTTTGTGAACAAGACCCGTATTTCATTTATAGGTTGTTGACCTGACATATTGGTTTTAATTTTCACAGATAATAAGAGAAGTTATTTGTCCTTCATCAAAACCTCCCCAATTACTGGCATTTTACACCTTTTTATCCAAGCTGCCTAGGTGACAGTGAGGCCCGTATCACTTTTTTAGTCCTTGGCATTTCCCATCTTTCATTCAGATTGTTTCTTCAATCTATTCTTCCTGTTCTCTTCCTTATCAATTTCAGTCTCCAGCCCTTGCTCCCATTCTTACAAATTCACTCAAAACCTCAGTAATGCAGAAAATCTTGGTAATATTTTAAAGGCACAGTGGCAATAATTAGAGATAATTTTCTTTACATTATAAAATTCTGCCCCATCCACTTCTGTGGCAGCACCTGCTTCTTTATTGAACTCTAACCATTCCTCCCCTTCTTTAAAATCTTTAAACTGTTAAAAATGTCAGTTTATGACAGGCAAGCTTGATAATATTTATGCGTGTTTGTGTTTGGGTAGTGGTTATGATGTGCAGAAAAGAATAGAAAAATATCTGTTATTTCAAAGGTGATAGAGTGAAGCATTGGTATTTAAGGGAACTTTGGTGTTCTATGTACATGAATCCTTGATAGTTAACATAGAGGCACATCAAATACTACAACAGTTGTTTGTGGCCATTGAAGCATACCTTCAATAACTCCAAAAGACTGAAGTTGGGTAAAATACTGAAAGGCTTTTATTGGCTGTACAATATGACCTCCATGGTGAGTGTTTGCCCCCAGACTGAGGGGGAGGGGCAAGGCAAAACACCTTTATACAGGACTCTGTGGGAGGAGCCACAGGGGCAGTCAGCAGAGGGGCGTGTCCAGACGGTTAACCCAGTTACAACATATATATGGTTTACCACAGCCATGGTGATGCCACACCATGAATTTCCAGGTCTAGTCTCCCTACCTAAGGAAAGAAGGAGATCTTTGTGATAGGGGAAGTGCAACAGAGGTTCATCAGATTGATTCAGAAATGGGGTAGTATATCCTTTTGAGAAGAGATTGAACAGGTGGGGTCTACTTTCCAGATGGATTACTTTCCACAGATGCTGTCTGATCTGCTGGTATTTCCGATCATTTTCAATCTTTAAAGGTGTACTGTCACTTGAATTTAGACGAGTAAGAGTTGATCTTGTTGTAGCATAAAAAATTCTTGAGGTTTTTGAGTCTTGACAGGTTAGACAAGGGTGTGATCATTCCCCTGATTGAAATATTCAGAATGAGGCTTTACAGTTCTAAAACAATCGATCAACCATTCTGAGGTGAGGTGTTGAGGAACTTCTCCACTTAGAGGGTTGTGAATCTTAAGAATTCATCTGCCAAACTGGATCATAGAAGCTCTGTTGCTGAATATATTTAAGTCTCGTTGAATATTAAAGTATCCAAAGACATTATATTAGTGTAGTACAGTGATGAAAAAGAACTCAGCTACACCTTATTGAACAGCAGAGCAGACATAAGGAGATGAATAGCCTGTAATTGCACTGCCTTTTCCAGCTGTTTGGTATTTGTCTTGTGATTTTGAGATGCATTATGTTACTGTTGATACATAAAGTAAATAATTATTTTAGAAGTTGTATTCATGGAGGTTAATACAGTAGTAATAATCTCCAGGCAGGCTTGTGAAATTTTACCTTTGGCTAGAGAGTATGTCTTACATTAGTGAAAAGGCTATCAATTGGGCTCTTCGATCCTACTTAAAAATGGGGAAGTGATCAAGGAAGAATCTTCGAAGCACAAGAGATTCTGCAAATGCTGGAAATCATGAGCAACACACAAAATGCTAGAGGAACTCAGCAAGTCAGGCAACATCAATGGAGAGGAATAAGTAGTCAACATGTTGGGCCAAGACCCTTCTTCAGGACTCAGAAGAAACTTCTAGATGGTCTTTTCACCTTTCTTGTCCTCACTAATTCTGCAGAGAATGGAATCTGCCATCCTTATCCAGTCTGGTCCGTCTGTGACTTCAGACCCACAGTATTGTTCAGTCTTGACTGCTCTCTAACATGGAACAGGCAAGCTATCAAGTTGGAGGTAACCAGTGATGGGCAATAAATGACATCCCAGCCAAAAACATCTATGTTATGCGAATGTGTTTTTTCTTTAATAAAGAAATTATGGTAGAGCAAATAGCCAGTGACAAGAAAACTACATAAATAGAAGTGACACTTTACAATTCCTTTTCTCAACTGTGGGTGGTCCAGGCATTGTGTAATTCTGTTCCCAATGATGTAAACAAACTCTTTTTGTCAGTCTTTTCGTTTGAAACCACCTTAAAATTTTGGATTGACTGTATGGCTATAATAGAGATTGATTTTCTAAGATATGTTACTTTTTGCTATAGTTGATATTTTTAGTGCGTGGGTGGTCTGGCCTGTTTGCTGTGCTTTGGATTCAGGGAGAAGCGACCAGCTTTTTCTTGTTAAAAACATCCCTTGAAGACCAATTAGTAAACTGAGTTTTGCTATGCTAAACTAGTTATTGGGGTCATTGGAAGGGCTGCATCTGATTCTGTATGAGTAAGCTTTCCATTGAATGAATTTTAATGATAGTTATCTGTTAAATCAGTATTTTATTCTACATAAACTAATTCAATTTGAATTTATTGAATAGCTACAAATGGATAAACATTACATTAATTTATAAAAGTGATATATGTCTTTATTAGCCTAGTTTATTTGCAATGCTTTACATTCAAAGTTAAAAGCCTGTTGAAAGGCTTATGTTAAAAATACAATCATGTCACTTGCTTTCCTTTGACAAGCAACACAAGTAAAAATCTTAATTTTCTCAATAATTTTCGACACTGAATCAAGAATGACCTTTTAACATCTCTCTTGGTTTTTTATACTGATTAATTTCAAAGGAAGTAAGAAAATGGATAAGTGTTAAAATATTATTGCACAAAGTCAGAACAAAACACAAGGAATCAATTTTAGTCTTCAGGTGAAGCGAAGAGTGAGAGGAGGAGATTAAGTAATTGAAGTCCTGTGTTAAGGTCACATATTCTGCTTTTTTATTTTTTCCTTATAAATGTCTATGTCTACATTTATAATGTAAACTGTCTATGCAGGTTTACCACACTCTAGCTACATGCTGCTCTGGTGGTCCTGCAACCTGTTGGGTGAATCGGTTGGGGGAAGGGTGTTGGTTTTAACTGTTCGGAGGGGCCTCAGTACATGTGTCAATTGAGTGCAAGGATCTGAAGAAGTGTCGTGTTGATGATTCTGGAACAGAATGGGAATAGTTACAGAAAAAAATCACCAAATCTCTGGAGTTGCTTGGGGGCTGATTAGCGGGCACAGCCCAGCAAAGAAATATTTGTAACAGTTTTTCAGCTTAGAGTGTTGAAGGCAATTATCAACAGGGACTCAGAAGATAGTCCAACAGCCATTGCCTGATCAAAAAAAAACCTGAATACTAGCAGCATTGGTGAGGGATTGTGTGGGGAAAACACACAATCACATAACCGCACTTAACAATTCAAGTGAAACTTCCACTGAGTTTGAATCCAAGTGTGAAATGCCAATCCTTACGCTGAAGGTCACTTTCACTTCTGAACTGAAGAAATTTCAAGAGGTGGCACTAATGTTAGCAAATAACATTAGAAAATTGTTATTGCACCACCAGCGGCAATGTCAGGTGATAGGACTATGTCTTTGAATTCAGCATAACATGCGCTTTGAAAATCATTGTTGTGAGAGATATGGTGATTTCTGTCACCTATGTGTTACTGCTGGATGCGTCCCCTTTTAAGAATTACTTCATGTGACTAACAGCTCTTATTAAGTGAAAACTTATAAAACAAAAAACAGTTTCAATGTAAAATGTTGGAAGAATTTCAGACAAATAAATCCAAATACTTAATTTTTTTTTAGAAATTCATCAACACTTGTTGCTGATGATAATGAGTCTTCAAAAATTAGCTACAATCTTTTTGTATGATAGGCCAGGCTTGGCGGCTGAGGAGTTGAATCCTGCTCTAAGTTTGCAGTGGCTTTGTTTGTTGGCAGGGAAGTGAGAAGCAATGATCATTCACTGGTGTTTGAATAGTGCTCATGAATCAGAATCGGATTTATTATCACTCATTCAGTATGTCATGAAATTTGTTGTTTTTGTGGCAGCAGTACAGTGCAAAAGATAAACAAATGCTATGTTACAGTGAAAGTTGAAATTTGAGAAGGAGAAGCTTAAGTCAGTCGTATCACTATTTCAGTGGAGTAAAGGAAGAGTGGAGGCATGAGAGTGGAGTTGGCCAGAATGGATTAGAAAAGTACTCTGGCAGGGATGATGGCAGAGCAGCACTGGCTGGAATTTCTGGAAGCAATTTGAAAGGAACAGGATAGATACATCCCACAGAGGAAGAAGTATTCTAAAGGCAAGATGACACAACCATGACTAACGAGCGAAATCATAGCTAACATAAAAGCCAAAGATTCGGCATATAGTAGAGCAAAAACTAGTAGGAAGTTAGGAGATTGGAAAGCTTTTAAATACCCAATGGAAGGCAACTAAAAAGTCAAGAAGGTAAAGATGGAATACAAAAGTAAGCTAGCTAATAATATTAAAGAGGACACCAACTGTGTCTTATAGAACATAGAACATAGAATAGTACAGCACAGTACAGGCCCTTCAGCCCACTATGTTGTGCCGACCCTCAAACCCTGCCTCCCATATAAGCCCCCACCTTAAATTCCTCCATATACCTGTCTAGTAGTCTCTTAAACTTCACTAGTGTATCTGCCTCCACCATTGACTTAGGCAGTGCATTCCACGCATGAACCACTCTCTGAGTAAAAAACCTTCCTCTAATATCCCCCTTGAACTTCCCACCCCTTACCTTAAAGCCATGTCCTCTTGTATTGAGCAGTGGTGCCCTGGGGAAGAGGCGCTGGCTATCCACTCTAACTATTCCTCTTATTATCTTGTATACTTCTATCATGTCTCCTCTCATCCTCCTTCTCTCCAAAGAGTAAAGCCCTAGCTCCCTTAATCTCTGATCATAATACATACTTTCTAAACCAGGCAGCATCCTGGTAAATCTCCTCTGTACCCTTTCCAATGCTTCCACATCCTTCCTATAGTGAGGTGACCAGAACTGGACACAGTACTCCAAATGTGGCCTAACCAGAGTTTTTTAGAGCTGCATCATTACATCGCGACTCTTAAACTCTATCCCTCGACTTATGATAGCTAACACCCCATGAACATCTGAACATCTCTGCAGATACATAAATTGTAAAAGGGAGGTAAGAATGGATATTGGACCGCTGGAAAACGATGCTGGAGAGGTAGTAATGGTGGGAATTCCAGGTGTCATGGGTCGTGAAGTGTGTGAAGTTATCGTTATTAGAGAGAAGGTTCCTGGGAAACCGAAAGGTCCGAAGGTAGGTAAGTCACCTGGACTAGATAGTGTACACCCAAGGATTCTGAAAGAGGGAGCTAGGGAGATTATTTCAGCACTAATAATGATCTTTCAAGAATCACTAGGTTGTTAAGGATGTTGTTTTGGGGTACTTGGAGGCAAATGATACAGTATGTTGTAGTCAGTATGGTTTCCTCAAGGGAAAATCTTGCCTGACAAATCTGTTGGAATTCTTTGAAGAAATAACAAGCAGGATAAGATGAAGGAGAATCGTTTGATGTTATGTACTTGGATTTTTAGAAGGCCTTTGACAAGGTGCCATGCATGAGGCTGCTTCACAAAGTACAAGCCCATGGTATTTTAGGAGATATTCTAGCATGGATAAAGTAGTGGCTGAGTGGCAGGAGGAAAAGGTGTGGAATAAAAGGAGCCTTTTCTGGTTGGCTGCTGGTGACTATTGGTGTTCCACAGATGTCTGCATTGGGACTGATTCTTTTTACACCATATGTCAACGATTTGGATGATGGAATTGATGGCTTTCTTGCAAAGTTGGCAGATGATACGAAAATATGTGGAGGGGCAGGTAGTTTTAAAGAGGCCTCAGAAGAACTTAGAAGAATTAGGAGAATGAGCAAAGAAGTGGCAGGTGGAATACAGTAATGGGAAGTGTATGATCATGCACTTTCATGGAAGAAATGAAAGGGTTGACTATTTTCTAAATGGAGAGAAAATATAAAAATCTGAGGCGCAAATGGATTTGGGAGTCCTTGTGCAGGATTTCCTAAAGGTTAATTTGCATGTTGAGTATATGCTGACAAAGGCACATGCAATGTTAGCATTCATTTCAAGAGGACTGGAATATAAGAGCAAGGATGTAATGTTGAGGCTTTATAAAGACCAGTGAGGCCTCACTTGGAGTATTCAGAGCAGTTTTGGACCCCTTATCTTAGAAAGGATGTGCTGAAACTGGAGAGGGTTCAAAGGAGGTTCACGAAAATGATTCCAGAGTTGAATGGCTTGTCATATGAATAGCGCTTGATGGCACTGGGCGTATATTCACTGGAATTTAGAAGAATGAAGGGTGACCTCATTGAAACCTATCGAATGGTGAAAGGCCTAGATACAGTAGATGTAGAGAGGATGTTTCCTGTGGTGTGAGTGTCTAACACCACAGGACACAACTTCTAAATAGAGGGTCGTCCATTTAGAATGGAGATAAGATGGAATTTCCTTAGCCAGAGAGTGGTGAATCTGTGGAATTCATTGCCACAGGTAGCTGTGGAAGCCAAGTTTTTATGTATAGTTAAGACAGAATTTATAGATTCTTGATTGGCCAGGGCATGAAGGGACACAGGGGGAGGCAGGAGATTGGGGCATGATGCAGTTGAGGAGATTATAGTTTGCTACCTATAACAATGGTGTATTTCAGGCAATCGTGTCATAGGGCTTACGATATGCTTTATTAGGTGTTTAAGTCAGAAGTAGCAAGGCTCGATACTATTTTCAGTCTTTCCCTCCAAAATGCTGTACCTTACCTGAGAAGTTCAGAACAAGTAGGAAACCATTATCGCCATGCCGATGACAACCAGCATCAAGGGTGGTCCAGGCTCTGTTGTTTAGACGACAATGCCCGTGTCTGCTTGGGCTCTGAGAGCGAGCTGTAAGCCATCTATGACTCATTCATTGAAGCAGACTAAAAGATAGTCTTTGCATTCAAAATTCACCATACCAGGATCATATACAATACCAATCTTTGATATTAAAACTTCACAGTGAGATTCTCACAAGTATGGATGACTTCCTATGTCACAGCGATCATGTCTCATTGGATCATTGTGGTGACAATGGGTCCAGGGTTAATTGTATGTTAAAGCTGAAGGAAGGAGGAAGCTAGGTGGTTATGCAGAGCACCCCTGTGGCCATTCCCCTCAATAATATGTTTACTATTTTGGGGAGGGGAGATCAACCAGGATGAAGCCACAGCAACAGGGTCTCTAGCACTGAGCCTGGCTCAGTGGCTCAGAGGGAACGGGGAAGAAGAGGAGTACAGTTGTTACAGGAGATTTCATAGTTAGAGGATCAGACAGGAGATTCTGTGGACGTAAGGAGACAGTTGGGTGATATGAACCCTTCCAGGTGCCAGGGTCAGGGATGTCTCAGATCGGATCCACAGCATTTTAAAGGGGAAGAGTGAACAGCTATATGTTGTGTTATTATTGATACTAATGACATAGGTAAGAAAAGGGTTGAAGTTTGAAGAGAGAATATAGGGAGTTAAGTAGAAAGCTGAAAAGCGGATCTCAAGGGTGGTAACCTCTGAATTGCTGCCTGTGCCATGTGCCAGTGAGGATAAGAATAAGATTATTTGGCTGATCAATACGTGGCTGAGTAATTAGTGGGGGCAATGTTTCAGATTTCTGGATCATTAGGATCTCTTCTGAGGAAGGAAAAAAAGACAGGTTACAACTGAACTCAAGGGAGACCAAAATCCTTGCAGTCAGGTTTGCTCGAGCTTTTAAACTAACTTGGCGTAGGGATAGGAACTGGAGTGATAGAGCTGAGGATGGAGCAGTGGGTGTACACGTATACAGTGTGTAGTGAGACTGTGAGAAAAGGGAGGCAGAGGACAGGACAAAATGGTAGTCAGTGGGATGAGTTGAAGTGGGAACAAAACCAAAATGAATAATGAATACAGGACTGAAGGGGTTATATCTCGGACGCATGCAGTATTCTGGAATTTTTCTCGAGGACTGGACAATTACAAATGTCTCTCCACTCTTTAAGGCGGGAGGGAGGTAAAAGAAAGGAAATTATAGGCCAGTTAGTCTGACTTCAGTTGTTAGGAAGATGTCTGTGTCTATATATAAGAGGGTTCGGGGTACTTCGAGGCGCATGATAAGGGGAAATCTTGCCTAACAAATCTGCTGGAATTCTGCTGGAAAATAATGGAGAGGATAGACAAAGGAGAGTGAATGGATATTGTTTACTTGGGTTTTCAGAAGGCCTCTGATAAGGTGCTGCACATCAAAATACTTAGCAAGATAAGAGACAGTGGTATTACTGGAAAGATACTAGCATGGATAAAAAATTGGCTGACTGGCAGGAGGCAAAGAGTGGAAATAAAGGGGGACTTTCCTGGTTGACTGCCAGTGACTAGTGATGTTCCGCAGGGGTTGGTGTTGGGACTGCTTCTATTCATGTTAGATATTAATGATTTGGATGACAGGTACAAAGAAAAATGGAGGGGCAGCTAGTGCAGAAGAAGCAGGGAGTCTGCAGAGGGATTTAGATAGTTTAGGAGAATGAGCCAAGAAATGGCAGATGAAATATAGTGTAGGGAAGTGTATTGTCATGCACTTTGTTAGAAGGAATAAATGTGTGGGACTGTTTTCTAAATGGGGAGAAAATTCAGATTTCAGATGTGCAAAGGGACTTGGGAGTCCTTGTACAGGATTCCCTAAAGGTTAACTTGCAGATTGAGTCGGTGGTAAGGAAGGCAAACACATTGTTAGCATTCATTTCAAGAGGTTTAGTGTATAAAAGCAAGGATGCAATCCTGATGCTTTTTAGGTCATTGGTCAGCCCAGCTTGAAGTATTGGCCCCTTATCTTAGAAGGGATGTGCTGGAGAGGGTGGATGGCTCTAGGCCTGTACTCTCTAGAGTTTAGAAGAATGAGGGGTGACCTCATTGAAACCTATCAAATATTGAAAGGTTTAAATAGAGTGGATGTGGAGAGAATGATTTCTATAGTGGAGGAATCCAAGACAGATGCAACAGCCTCAGAATAAAGGCACGTCCCTAGAGAACAGAGATGGGGAGGAATTCCTTTAACCAGAGGGTGGTGATGCTGCAGAATTCATTGCTGCAGACAGCTGTGAAGGCCAACTCATTCAGTATATTTAAAGCGGAGGTTGATAGTTTTTTGTTTAGTAAGGGCATCAAACATTACTAGACTGGAAAATGGGGTTAGGATGGATAAAAAAATCAGCCGTGGTATAATGACACTGCAGAACTGACAGGCCAAATGACCTAATTCTGCTCCTATGCACTTGTGGTCTTAGGGTCTGGTGACAAAATTCACCATTGCATTCAAATTCAAGTTTAATTGTCATTCAACCATACAGCCAAACAAAACAATGTTCCTCCAGGGCCAAGGTATAAAACACAGTACTAACAGTCACACATGCACACTGCACATATAGCACATATAATTAAAGTTCAGAGTAATACTTATTATCCGAGTACATACATGTCACGACATACAACTCTGGGATTCTTTTTTTCCTGCGGGACTACTTAGTAAACCTATTGAACAGTAACTGTAAACAGGATCAATGAACAACAAACTGCAAATATAAATAATGAGAGCATGAAATAACAAGATAAGGAGTTCTTAAAGTGAGAACATCATTTGTGGGAAAACCAGAAATAGAGGAAGTGTAGTTATCCCCTGTTGTTTAAGAGCCTGATGGTTGAGGTTAGTAACTCTTCTTGAACCTGGTGGTATGAGTCCTGAGACACTTGTACCTTCTACCTGACGGCAGCAGTGAGAAAAGAGCATGGCCTGGGTAGTAATGATGGATGCTGCTTTTCTTCGGCAAAGTTTCATGTACAAATGTTTGTAGATGTGCTTTACCTGTGATGTACTGGGCCAAATTCACTACCTTTTGTATGATTTTCTGCACAAAGGCATTGTAGTCCTCATACCAGGCTGAAATGCAGCCAATCAGCTCACTTTCCACCACACATCTATAGAAGTTTGCCAAGACCCCTGAGGAAGTAGAGAAGCTGCCTCACTCTCTTTGCAATGATATTTATATGATGGGTCCAGGACAGGTCCTCTGAGGTAGTGACACCCAGGAATTTAAAGTTACTGACCCTCTCCACCTCTGATCCTCCGATGATTACTGGTTCATGGACCTCTAGTTTCCCTCTCCTAAGTCTACAATCAGTTCCTTGGCCTTATTGACATTGAGTGAGAGGTTGTTGTTATTACACCACTCAGCCAAGTTTTCAATCTCCCTCCTGTATGCTGATTCATCACCACCTTTGATACAGCCCACTACAGTGGTATCATCAGCAAACTTGTATATAGTGTTGGAGCTGTACTTAGCCACACAGTCATAGGTGTAAAGCAAGTAGAGCAGAGGGCGAAGCACACATCCCTGTGGTGCTCTTGTGTTGATGGAGATTGTCCACTGGTCAAGATGGTGCCAGTGAAATAACGATCCCTTGGGCGACTTCTTCAGATAGCAAATCTATCCAATTATTTCACATTTTCAACGCCTTCTGGTTGTTCTGTTTGTCTTATTTTTAAGCTGTCTGGTTAGTAAAGACAATCTTTAATTTTAAGACTCATATCAAAATCTTTCTGATGAAGGATCTTAGCCTGAAACATCAATTCCTCTCCATATAGATGCTGCCTGACCTCCTGAGAGCTTCTAGCATTTTGTGTTTGTTGTTCTAGATTTCAAGCATCTTCAGGATCTCTTGTGTTTATGGCTTCTGTCATTATCGCTCCAACAGATGGAACCTCAAACTGTCTTATGCCCTATTCTTCCTTTGTCCAGAATCTCTGTGGTCTACTAAAATATGATTTGGTGCAGATATTTCACAATTTTTTAAAAAAACATCCATGGAGCTTTCTGTTGCTCATGGATACAATTAACTTTAGTAACTTACATGTTCACAACATAAGAAAAGTAATTTTTATTGAAAGCAATACAGTTGATGCTAGGTATTGGCATTTCCAAGTCATGTTAATTCACTCAATTTAACAATTTCTTCTGATCCTATACTCACAACCTTTTAAAATGACAATTTATACTGTGCTCTGGGAATATTGACACCAGTACCTAACCTTGTTTTCTGGAGAGTTTTGCAAACAAGTCAGAGAAGAGATTTCAACCTGTAACCCTCAAGTACTGAGTAACTTAGTATTTGTACACTTTCTCATCTCTATCATTTAACATTTTCTCAAGTTTCTTAACTGATAGAATTTTTTGGCTTGAGCTAAATATCTTCACAGAAAGAAGCAAGATATTTTTTTGAAGAATGAAGGCAGACAGTGCAGGGAAGTCATTGAAGTCAAGATGTACTGGACACTAAACAAATCTCAAAGCTGTGCTATTTTTTTGTGTTATGACTTCCACCCAATCTGATCATAAATCCTCTTCCTTTCCCCTCCCTGCCTTGCTATGCTGTTGTCCTTTCAATATGCCCTTGAATATACTGCATAAGCTTGAAGTATAGTTTTCAGTTCTGATCACCTCAATATAGCAAGCACGTGGAAGCTTTAGAGAGGGTGCAGAGTAGATTTGCCAGGGTGCTGCCTGGATTAGGGAACGTGCCTTATGAGAAAATGTTGAGTGAACTAGCTTTGGACCAAAGCAAGATGAGAGGTGACTTGATAGAGGTTTATAAGATTATGGGAGGCATTGATAGGGTAAATAGCCAGTGCCTTTTCTCCCATGGTGGCAGTGCTCAATACCAGAGGATATTCTTTGTGTCAGTGAGTGCAGGAAAGTTTAGGAGAGATGTCAGAGGTATGGTTTTTACACAGTGAGTGGTATGTATCAGGAATGCACTGCTGGGATTGACAATGGAGGCTGATACAATAGGGACGTATAAGAGACTCTTAGAAAGGCACATAGACATTAAGAAAAATGGAGAGTTATGGGCTGGGTAGGGGGAAGTGTTAGACTGATCGTGGACTAGGTTTATATTGATCAACACAACATTGTGGATGGAAGGGCCCATACTGTGCTATACAGTTCTATGTTCCATCTTCTTGCAGTTTCTCCCCACCTACAGTTTAAACATAATATAATCGATGACAATCCCAAACCTATTCTTAGACTCTTCCCCTCTGAAGAGAATGAACGCAACATTCCTTTTCTGTCCACACAGTTGTTGTTTCCCATTTTTGGTACCTATCCACAAAAAGCATCTCCTCCAAAGCCTTGACCTTCCCTCCTGCATTGCTCATTCATTTTTCTATTATGTCTCAATCATTACTGAAATATGTATGTTAGTTAATGGTCTTGGCAAAATGGGATTGTCAGTGTCTTTGTCGCACAGTTGTCAGTTCAGTGCAAATGTAAAATGATCTTAAGAGTAAGGAAGAAAACCCTATCTAATGTTGCTCACTGCATTAAATGTCATGCTAGTAATTGATGGTGCTTTAAAATATCTGTACAGCAATATAGAGAGCATCAGCTATAAAGAAGTTGAATAAGTCAACTTTCTGCAAAACATCATCAGGATCGACATGATATAAAACAGATCAATTAAAACTGAAAATTTAAAAGATACTGCAGAGAACTGATTACAAGTTAACTATTCCAGACTACATGATTTGTTGACAGGTCAGAGTATTTCAATATGGAGTTTTGAAACTGCAATACAATTACAACAGTAAACAGAAGGAATTCATATTGGGTGAGTCCTGATTAAGGACATTTCGGACTGAAACATCAACTGTGTAGATGCTGAGTTCCTCCAGCATTTTGTGTGTGTTGCTCAAGATTTCCATCATCTATAGAATCTATTGTGCGTATCATTTTGGGTGATCAGGCAACTTAAGATAATGCAAGAAATGTCTGTGTCAGGAATTGATTTCCTGACAAAGGTATTCTGGTGACAGAAGTGTGCAAATGTCGATATCAGCAAAAACGTGCTGCAGAAAGAATGTGGTTAAAACATGAGATTTTTATTTTTCCATAGACAGGAAGAAGTGGGGCCCCAGAAGTAGCAAAGGTAAAGACTTTTCATCACATATTTGAGTCAGTTTTCATTATACAGTGAATTAAACAGTGCAGTAGAACTATTGAACAATTCCTGTTAACAATGTTATTGGAAGGGAACATTTTGCATTTAATCAGTGTAACATATTTGACTTTGCTGTTTGATTTGAGTTAGTACAAGGAGAATGACAGTTCAATTTCAATAAGTGAACTTTGAAGGAATGAATAATGAATTCACAGTAGTAAACTGTTGTGAACTGTTATGGGTAAACCTATAGTCAACAGTTGGAAATGTTTAAATATGTATTTGATGAAATACAAAGCACTCCATATCCCAAGTCAAAAATTCTATTTGTACAAATAAACAATCTTAATCAATAAAATCAAACAAGATAGCATCAGAAAAAAGGAGATTTACCCAAATGTCGGAAAAATTGAATTTGTTTAGTCTGGAGCAACTAAAGAAAAAGACTGAATGAGTAAAAAGATATAATTAATTGCAAGGAAACTGCAAGGAGTACCAAAGTCAGCAGTAAATGCCCTTTGAAACATAATAAAATAACATATTTTAAGGGAACAGGTGCACCTTTAAAGACAGGTGTGAGTATGACTACAGTGTAGATTAAATAAACAACTAAAATGTTAAATGTTGCAATTAGATTGTTTTGAAGGTCTTATGTTTTTTTCTCCACCATCAGATTTCTGAATGGACAAAGAACCCATGTAAACTATCTCACCATTTTTTTTTCATTTTTATCTACTTTGAATATTTAATATATATTTCTTATTGTAATTTATAATTTTTATTATATATTGCAATTCACTGCTGCTGCAAAACAACAATTTTCATAGGATATGTTAGTAATATTAATTGTAATACTGATTCTGAAATCATAAGTCCTTTAAGGGGTTTTTATAAATAAATCAAGAAGTCAAACTTAATAAGGATTTAATATAATTAAAAAAGACAGCTGCTGTGATGAATAGGATTGAATATGGCAAGTTTAATCCATTTTAGGTCCAAAATTCAGGAGTAGTTTCTCAATGATAAAAGACTGGGAACTGTGGAAGCAAAAAAGGTTATTTTGTATACAAATTCAGCTGTTATTTATATGTCACACTATAAAACTTGCTAGAGTGCTTCAAAGAAACTCATGAAGCAAAATTTGATACCATGTATGTATCAAGAAGGAGAACAAAAACTTTTGCCAGATGCTTATACAGCTATCTTAAAAGATGAATGTAAGTAAAATGAATTTTTAAAAGCTAGTGGAATGATAGCCCCAATTTCAAGGCATTTGAAATATAAACTTTACACAAATAGGAAGGAATTATGCTTAAATTGTATTGAGCTTTGGTTAAATTACCATCTGTAACATCGTGTCAAATTTATGTACTTGCATTAGAAGAATTTTGGTGTAGCACAATGATTCCAGCACTTAAATTACTATTGTAAATTGTATGAATTTAGCTTGCTTTTCTCTGAGTTCAAATGCTGGGGAGCCAATAGATGCTGCCATAACAAGTAGCAACTGCATCTTATTAAAGAAAAATATAGTTGACTTGTTTCCAAATGGATAAAAAGATTTAACAGAATAGACAAACAAAAGTTATTTGCTCCAGTGAAGGAATTCAGACTGTGATGGCCAATATTAACATTATTCCTAGGCTACTTATTGTGAAATTACAGATCATTTCCTGTATAAATCATGGTGTGTAAATCTAAAACACTCCCCATAATAAAGCTTGTGGATACTGCATTGCTTTTACTTTTTAAGTGGATTTATATTTTTGAATGTGGGTATCAAGAGACAAAGAGTGAATTGGAATATGTATGAAGGAGTGAATAAATTACCATAACAGGGAATAAATGAATGCTACAAACAATTAATGAATAAGTGAAGAGATCAATGAATCAAAAGCAGGTAAATGGAATTAAGACATAGATCATCAAATTGCTTGGACTCTGGAGCCTTAATGGCCCAGTTATGTTCCTAGTTGCTGGCCGTTTGGAAACCGATAGAAATTTGCCATCTGATATATTTTCATTAGTTAATATCCATTATTATTTTCTGAAGAGCTGGAAAGAAGGGAATTTTATTGATGCATTCACTTTCATATTATCAAATTTTCTGCTCTCGTATCTATGAATGAATGAGATAATTAAATCAAAGTTTTCCGTTGCAGATCATCATCCCTTTAAGTAGTGTTGCAGAACACTCAAATGCAAGAAAGTTACACTCTACACATGTGTCATTATGTACATTAATATTAACTAAAGTATTTTAGGTTGCAATGCACATGGTTGGTCTCAGTGCAGTATTGGAGATGGAGTATATTGCCCATTTTTAAACATTTTCCAATGGAACCCCTCCTGACATTGACATACAATACATCTTTCAACTTGGTCTTCCTGTGCCCTCCATTTCCACTTCTCACAGCAATGTAGGGTATAACATTAAATTCTGTAGCACCAGTTGCTTGGATTTGTAGGTTGCTGATTTGCTATAAGGTTTCTGTGCCAGTTGTCATGAAGTCTTCTACTGGAAAAGGTGGGAAGAGTCACAGCACTCATACGTGCCAATTTCATGAGGAGTGAGCAGATTATAACAATTCCTGTGCAATTGAGTCACCAAACAAAACATCACTAATCTTGCTTACATCATATATTCAACTTGCAACAAGGATCCAGTTTTTAGCGAAAAGAAGTGTCATTATATCTGTGCTGTTTAAAGGAACCACCAGTTATATGCATGGTAATTGCTGATTGACTTTGTGGTTTTGGGTGTTGCTTACAGAGTAGTGCCAGAAACCTCATTATATTTTCTGAAGTCAATGTAGGGGTGCAGCAGATTTAACAATTGTGGATTTTGTTGTGTATTTAGTATTTCAGTAATTGAGTAATTTTGTAAATATATTATTTGATTAAGCATTCTTTGTTTAAATAATCTATAATGGGTTAGATGTAAAAGTACATGAATGTACATCATTATGCCACCATGTCGTATATGCGAGGTCACTAAAAGTAAAAGTGAAGAGGACACATTTATCTCCCAGGCTCTGTGCTTTTCTTTGAATTAGTTTTATATTTTAGCATTACAAAAATGACAGTGGTGATGAGTAAGTTTTGAAATGAACCTAAAATTATTACCAATCTTTTGAAGTGCAGTAGGTTTTTCTCTTCACAGGAGAAAAGAGATGGTTGAATTTAAAAAAAAAAAGCATAGCGTGTGTCTCTCTCAAAAAGGAGAGATACGGTCAAGTTTTAACAAAACAGGCAGAAAATGGACAAAATTCATAGGTTCAAAAAAGTAAGTACAGAGTGATAATAATCATAAATAAAAAAAGCAGAAATGGCTGACTGCATCGCAAAGAGAAATGTGTTCAATTGCACAAGAGACAACTGTTTGATATATACTGAATGAATTGAGCAGTATTTTGAAGCAAATTGAATAGCTAACGAGAAACGAATGCCAGTTTTGCTGAGTGCAATTGGTGGAAAGTCAGACAGTTAGCTTAGAAGTTTGACTGCTGCAACCAAACTAGCCAAAATGAGCTTTGCTGATATCGTGGAGGTAATGCTAGAACATTTAGAACTGAAACCACCTTGATTACAGGATGCTTTATGTTTCATAAGTGGAATCAAAAGGAAGGGAAGTCCATTTCATCTTACATAGCTGAATTGAAGAGATTGACTATTGTCAATTCAGTGATGGGCTAGTAATGTGCACCGAAAGATTGTTTAGTTTATGGAATCTTACAATAGAGCATTTAAAAATGGCTCCTTACTGAAGCACAACTCACATTTAAAAGAGCAGTTGAAATCACTGTATCAATGGAAACAGCATTCAGATGCAATTGAATTGCAGTTAGGAATGAAAGTCAGCGTGAACAAAATTGCAGCATTTAGACAGAGGCCTGACTGGGTTACCATTGTGGCAGGGGTTCATATACACCGGACCATTGCAGGTTTAAAGGCAAAACAGGCAGACCAAAATAAACAGTCTACAAAAGGAAGAGAAAAAGATAAAAAGTCAAGTTGCACTGTTAAAAAGAGCATGAGTCTGCTTGGTGTTGATGAAATAACTGATACTGCTGAGAGTGACACAGGACTAGGTAACATTGAGATTTACATTGTGAAGACAAACAAGAGAGATTCAATATGGCTTACACCAGAAGTGAACAGCAAAATAGTTAAAATGGATTTGGACACTAGCTTGCCTGTTTCGGTCACTCCAGAAAATGAATTTGTACAGCATTTCAAAAATACCAAACTGAAGCCTGCAAATATAAAACTAAGAACTTACACAGGAGGAAAGAGACTCCTGTGCGAATGACATTTGTAACGGTGAAATACAACAACCAACAAGCCACAATGGGCTTGTATATGTTGAAAATAGCAGGGTCATGAGTGGCTGAGACTTCTGCTACTAGACTGGAGATCCATCCACTATTTGCATACCTCATCCCCTGTAGAAGAGTCAACTGAAAGTAAATTAAGAAAGATACTGTATGATGCTACAACAGTGTTCAAGTATGACATCAGAAAACCCAAACATACCAAGGGTAAAATAGTGTTAAATGAAAATGCCACACCCAAGTTTTATAAAGCCCAAATGGTTCAATATACCATCTATGATAAAGTAGCCAGTGAGGTAGATAGCATTGAGGCTGAAGGAATTCTTTCCAAGGTTGAGTGGAACCCATGGGCAATGCCAGTTGTCCCAGCAGCCAAGAAGAATGGATCTGTTAGGATCTGTGGTGATCAACCCAGTACTGAAAGTTGATTAATTCCCTCTGTCCAGGATAGAGGATATCTTTGCAAACTATTCTGGAGGAAAACACTTTAGCAAGGTGGACTTAGATGAAGTCTACCTGCGGATGGAGATGGAAAAAGAGTCCAAAGAACTTCTCAACATAAACACACACAAAAGGCTTTATCACTATAATAGGCTTATTTTTGGAGTAGCCTCTGCACCTGCACTCTGATAGCAGGCTATGGACTAGGTGCTGCAAAGCTGCCCAGGCACTCAGTGTTACGTGGATGACATCACTGTTACCAGTGAGAATATCAAGGAACATTTCCAAAATCTCAAGACAGCGTTCAAAAGATTAGAAGATTATGGGCCCAGACCATGACAACACAAGTGTGAATTCTTTAAACCAAGCATCGTCTACTGTGGTTGCATTGGACACCTCCCCAAAGGTTTGCACAGTGTACTGAGAAAATTCAAGCGGTGGTGGATGCCCCAAGGCCAAAGGGAATGTCACAGTTGCAATCATTTTTAGGATTGGCCAGTTACTATAACAGCTTCCTGCCAAACCTACCCACTGTACCCCACCCCTTGAACTCATCACTGCAGATCAGGAAAAAATGGCAATGGACAGAGCAGTGTGAGGTGGCTTTCGATAGACAGAGGAAATGGTGATTTCAGACCATGTGCTCACACATATGATCCACATTGTGCAATGAAGCTTGCTTGTGATACCCTGCCTTATGGTATAGGTGTAGTCATGTCACGTTATGAATGACCGAAGTGAACACCCCATAGCTTTTGCATCACATTCCCTTACTGCCGCAGCGAAAAGTTTGCATAGATTGAAAGAGAGGCCTTGAGTTTGGATTAGAATGTAAAATATTTCAACCAGTACTCACATGGGAGGGACTTTACCCTCACTGCTGTGCTTAACCGCTGGTGTCTAATTTCAATCCACTGAAGGATGTTCCACTAACAACAGTAGCACAAATACAAAGGTGGGCTCTGTTTCTTGAAGGATACGAGATTGAATTCAAGAGGGCATCAAGTCATGGAAATGCTGATGGGAAAATACCTGAAAAATTTACAAATGAGGGCACTCCTCTTGACGTACTCTCCCGAGTGCAAATTGAAAATCTCCCTATTATGGAATCAGAATCTGAATCAGGTTTATTATCACCGGCATGTGACGTGAAATTTGTTAACTTAACAGCAGCATTTCAATGCAATACATAATCTAGCAGAGAGAGAGAAAAAAATAAAACATAATAAATAAATAAGTCATAGATTTTGAATAGATTTCTTTTAAATGTGCAAAAACAGAAATACTGTATATTTAAAAAGTGAGGTAGTCCAAAGCTTCAATGTCCATTTAGGAATTGGATGGCAGAGAGGAAGAAGCTGTTCTTGAATTGCTGAGTGTGTTCCTTCTGGTTTCTGTATCTCCTGCCTGATGGTAACAGCGAGAAAAGGGCATGCCCTGGGTGCTGGAGGTCCTTAATAATGGACGCTGCCTTTCTGAGACACGGCTCCCTGAAGATGTCCTGGGTACTTGGTAGGCTAGTGCCCAAGATGGAGCTAACTAGATTTACAACCTTCTGCAGCTTCGTTCAGTCCTGTGCAGTAGCCCCTCCATACCAGACAGTGATGCAGCCTGTCAGAATTCTCTCTACGGTACAACTATAGATGTTTTTGAGCGTATTTGTTGACATGCCAAATCTCTTCAAACTCCTAATAAAGTATAGCCGCTGTCTTGCCTTCTTTATGACTACATCAATATGTTACGACCAGGTTAGATCCTCAGAGATCTTGACATTCAGGAACTTGAAGCTGCTCACTCTCTCCACTTCTGATCCCTCTATGAGGATTAGTATGTGTTCCTTCGTGAAGTCTACAATCAGCTCTTTCGTCTTACTGACATTGAGTGCCATGTTGTTGCTGGGGCACCATTCCACTAGTTAGCATATCTCACTTCTGTACACCCTCTCATCACCATCTGAGATTCTACCAAAAATGGTTGGATCATCAGCAAATTTGTAGATGGTATTTGAGCTATGCCTAGCCACACAGTCATGCGTGTACAGAGAGCAGAGCAGTGGGCTAAGCACACAGCCCTGAGGTGTGCCAGTGTTGACCGTCAGCGAGGAGGATATGTTATCACCAATCTGCACAGACTGGTCTTCTGGAAGAGATAATCCAAAGGGAAACCAGAGAGAAAAAAACACACTGTCTCAGGTCTACAATAGCAACCCAAAATTCCAGTTCCCCCATTTTTACCAGGGGTGGAATGAACTTTCCCTTGATAGGGGTTGCCTTATGTGGGGATTGGGAGTTGTTGTACCATCCAAACTGAGAGCTAAAGTGTTGGAGGAGCTTCATCCTGGTTCTCAAGTATTCTCTAGTAATATGAAAGTGTTGGCTGGAAGCTTTGTCTGGTGGCCTGGGATAAGCCAGCAGATTGAGCAGCTCGCCATGCACAGTTTAGAAAGCCAAAATGTCCAGAAGATGCCAACAGCAGTGCCTTTCCCTTTCTGGGAATGGCCTGCATTGTCCTGGCAGGGAATTCATGGCAGTAGCAGATGCAACTACAATGTGGCCAGAAGTGTTCCCAGTACCCTCCACTGTAGCCTCACACGCTGTTGAAGAATTGAGAAGCCTCTTCACAGGATTGGTGTTTCAGAACATTTAGTCAGTGACAATGGATCACAGTTTGTTGTGGAACTGTTTCAGTCATTCCAGAAAATGAACAGATTAAGAAATGTTACATCTGTGTGGTACCACCTATATATAAAATGGCTTGGTGGAAAGATTTGGCCAGAATCTAAAGAAGGCACTTTGAGCAATTTCAGCAAAAGACACTACATTAACACTGAATCAGAAGGTCACCAATTTCCTCCTTGCACTTTGCAGTGCAGCAAACTCCAGTACCAACATCTCACCAACTGTGCTGTTCCTGGGTCATCCCTTGCACTACACTTGGATCTCCTTAAACTCTATCTCGGAGGGAGTATGCAGGACAAGCAGCGGAGTTGTATCGAAGGCTCTTCCAACAAGGATGTTCAGTGTCTCACTCCGGGTCAAGCAGCCCTGGCAAGGGACTACAGACATGATCGATAGTGGGTACTGAGAAAAATGAACGACAGAACTGGACCACTCCTGCATAATGGAGTTTGCATCTGATATCATCTGGTGATGACACATCAATCAGTTGAGGAGAGCAAAGTCAATTGTTAGAGAAGAAAGTGTCTAGAGCTGTCACACCGCTTCCTGCAGTCCCAAAGTCAATTCCTACAACCAACATAGAGGAGACCTCAAAACCTGGTATAGTATCACAGTCACTAGTCTCAACTGCCAAGCAGAGTCACCTCCTTGGTCAGGAAGGACATTATCCCACAAGAATAAGAAATTCTCCTCAGCTATTAAATCTTTTGGCCTTAATGGGACAATTTAAAATTTACTCTGCCGTGGATATCTAAATAATGGTTGTTTTGGGTTGAGTTGTTCTCTGATCTTGGCAATTGACTTGGAAACATTTTGTCACCATGTGAGGAGACATCGTCAATGCACTGTTGATGGTGGTGTTTCCTCCGAATGCTTGCCCTTTTTATAGTTTTCAATCAGCTGAATCGATGTCATTTCAGAAACTAAAGTGTGATGTGGAGAGAAAATCCCATTGTTCATTGCCAATGTGGCAATCTTGGCTCATAATTAGGGTCAAGGTCTACATATTTGTTTACAGAATGGCTTTGTTGCCAAGTTTGCAGATGATATAAAGACTGGTGGAAGGGCAGGTAGTGTTGAGGAAACAGGTAGGATACAGAAGAACGTCGACAGATTAGGAGAATGGGCAAGAGACTGGCAAATAAAATACAATGTTGGAAAATGCATGGTCATGCACTTTGGTAGTAGAAATGAATGTGCAAACTATTTTCTTAACGGAGAAAAAATCCAAAAATCTGAGATGCAAAAAGACTTGGGAATTCTTCTGCCAAACACCCTAAAGGTTAACTTGCAGCTGGGAAGTGATGCTGAGGCTTGATAAGGCACTGGTGAGGCCTCACCTTGACTATTATGAACAGTTTTGGGCTCCTTATATCAAAAATGATGTGCTGGCATTGGAGAGGGTTTAGAGGAGGTTCACAAAGATTCTGGGAACGAAAGGGTTATCATATGAGGAACATTTGATAGCTCTGGGTCTGTACTCTCAGGAATTTAGAAGGATGAGGGGAGATCTCATTGAAACCTTTCAAATGTTGAAAAACTTAGACAGTAGATGTGGAAAGAATGTTTCTCATGGTTGGGGAGTCTAGGACTAGAGGGCACAGCCTCAGGATAGAGGGGCATCCATTCAAAACAGAGATGTGGAGGAATTTCTTTAGCCAAGGAGTGGTGAATTTGTGGAATTTATTACCACAGGCAGCTGTGGAGGCCAGGTTGTTGGGTGTACTTAAGGCAGAGCTTGATAGGTTGTTGATTGGACATGGCATCAAATATTACGGGGAGAAGGCTGGGAAATGGGGTTGAGGAGGGGAGAAAAAGATCAGCCATGATTGAATGGCGGAGCAGGTTCGATGGGCCAAGTGGCCTAATTTTGCTGCTATGTCTTATGGTCTTATGGTTATGTTGAAGTTGTATAAGACGTTGGTAAGGCTTAACGTGGAGTATTATATGCAGTTTTTGGCCACCTACCTGCAGGAAAGATGTAAATAAGTTCGAAAGCATACAGAGAAAATTCACAAGGGTGTCGCTGGGACTGGAGGACCTGAATTATAAGGAAAGATTGAATACGTTAGGACTTTATTCCTTAGAATGTAGAAGATTGAGGGGACATTTGATAGAGCTGTAGAAAATTATGAGGGGTATAGACAGGATAAATGTAAGCAGGCTTTTTTTTTACTGAGGTTGGATTGAACTCCAATTAGAGGTCATGGGATATGGGTGAAAGGTGAAAAGTTTAAGGGGAACATGACGGGAAATCTCTTCACTTAGAGGATCACGAGAGTGCGAAACAAGCTGCACGTGAGCTCAATTTCAACATTTAAGAGAAGTTTAGATTGGTACATGGATGACAGGGGTATTGACGGCTATGGTCCTAGTGCAGGTCAATGGGATTAGGCATTTTAAATGCTTCGGCAAGCGCTAGATGAGCCAAAGAGCTGTTTCTGTGCTTTCTATGACTATTATTCAGATAAAATCAGGACAATTGATCACATAATTACCTAGGACACTAAAATTGTCAGTTCATGACCATCTCCTTGACTCCTTGGTTGATTGTGTGTGGTTAAACTGATGTGCTTCAATATATTTTGAGCTTGTAAATCGGTAAAATCAAGCATATTATTGTTCCTCATTGTACGATTCATATTCCTTCATTACTGAACAACTTGATTAACTAGTCATTCAGCTTTTTTGAAGGATCTATGCTGTTTTTCTGATTATAGTGGCTGAGCTTGAAAATAATTTGTAAAAAAATTTAGATATGTTCTGGTGATACACTGTTGCATAAGTATATCTTTTTTTTTCCCCAAGACAGTTTCATTCTGTACTTTTAGTTCACAATTAGACTATATACAGATATAAAATATGACCTTAGCCCCTGTTTTCTGGTGTACCAGATTTCCAATATGTAAAGTAGGATGCAGGTTTGACAGGACTCGGCAGAACCTTCCCATGAAGCCTGGCCTGACAGAAGTTACAACTGCTCCTTTTTGATGCCAGATTATTTCCTTCTGTGCTTGCGTTGTCCATGAAAACATGGAGGAATCATCACAAACTCCCACCTCCCCCGATGATCCTGCGATCTTGATTTCTGAAGCAGACAACCGAGCATCCTTCAGGAGGGTGAACCTATGAAATGCATCCGGCCCAGATATGATAGCTGGCCAAGTACTAAAAACCTGTGCTGATCAACTGGCTAGTGTGTTCACTGAGATCTTTAACCTCTCAATTTGGCAGTGTGTGGTACCCAACTTTTTAAAGCAGGCTTCATTTATACCAGTGCCCAAGAAAAGCGTAGTGACCTGTCTCAATGACTATCACCCAGGAGCACTTATATTCACAGAGATGAAGTGTTTTAAGAGGTTAGTAATGAAATATATCAACTCCTGCCTGAGAAGTAACTAACATCTGCTCCAATTTGCCTACTGAAGCAACAGGTGCACAGCAGATGCCACCTCTTCACTCAACCCTGGAACATCTGGACAGTGAGGGTGCATACATCAGGATGCTCGTTATTGACTATAGCTCGGTATTCAATACCATCATCCCCTCAAAACTAATCAATACACTCTAAGACCCTGGCATCAATACCTCCTTGTGCAATAGCATCCTGGAATTCCTCACTTGCTGATGCTAGTCAGTTCCGATTGGCAACAACATCTCCTCCACAATCTCCATCAGCACAGGTGCATCACAGGGGTGTGTGCTTAGACCCTGGTTCTATGCGCTTTACAGTTATTACTGTGAGGCTAAAGTACAGCTCCAATGCCATATTCAAGTTTGCTGACGACACCACTATTGTATGCTGAATCAAAGACGGTGATGAATCAGCAAACTGGAGTGAGACTGAAAATCTGGCTGAGTGGTTTCATAACAACAACCTCTTGCTCAAGACCAAGGAGCTGATTATAGACTTCAGGAGAAGAAAACCTCAGGTCCATGAGCCAGTCCTCATTGCAGGATCAGAGATGAAGAGGATTAGCATCTTTAAATTCCTAGGTATCATTATTTCAGAGGACATGTCCTGGCCCAGCACATAAGTGCAATATAAAGAATGCATAGCACCGCCCCTACTTCCTTAGGAGTTTGTGGTGATTCAGCATGACATCTCAAACTTAGACAAACCTCTTTAGATGTGCAGTGCAGAGTATTTTGATTGGCTGCAACACAGCCTGGTATGGAAACACCAATGTCCTTGAATGCAAAATCCTACAAAAGTAGTGGATACAGCCCAGTCCATCATGGGTGAAGGTCTCCCCAGCATTGAGCACATCCACTTGAAACATTGCTGGAGAACAGCATCCAGTATTAGGAGCCTGCACCACCCAGGACGAGCTCTCTTCTTGCTGCTGCAAAGGGGTGATGTGTACAAGAGCCCAAGGACTCAGACCAGCAGGTTCAGCAACAATTATTACCCTCAACCATCAGGATCTTGAACCAGAGGGGATAATTTCACTAAACTTCACTTGCCCCATCATTTTTTAAAATAATTTTTAATTCAATTTTCAAACTTGATTACATGGAATAATAAAATCTACCCTCCCCCCTCCCCCTTAACCCTTCCCCCGATACATACCCCTACCTAAAAGAAAAGAAAGAAAAAGAAAAAAAGGAAGAAAGGCTGCCTGGATATTGGAAGGTCTCCACATGCTCCATGGGATTTGAGATAAATTTAATATACGTATTTGTTTCTTTCCCCAAAGGACTAACATCTTTATAATCGGAGCACCTATATATACAATCCTATCTTTTGTAAATAAGGATGCCAAACATTCAAAAATGTATCATATTTATTTCTTAAATTATCAGTAATTTTTCAAGTGGAATACAGATAAAAATTCCATTATTCCAAAGATACTTGCCCCATCATTGAAATGTTCCCACAACCAATGGATTCATTTTCAAGGATAGTTCTAATTATCTATTGCTTATTTATTTTTTATTATTATTTCTACTTTTTGTATTTGCACAAGTTGTTGTCTCCTACACTCTGGTTGAATGCATTTTGGGTGGTCTTTCATTAGTTCTGTTATGATTATCATTCTATTGATTTATTGAGTATGCCCACAAGAAGATGTATCTCAGGGTTATATGATTATAAAATTTACTTTGAACTTTAAAAGGGAGAAACAGCAACAGCAATCATGCTTCATATTGTTTTTATAGATCACATCAAACCATGTATTAATAAAACAAATAAAATCAGTATGGCACATCGCAGTTAGCGCAACACTAATACTGCACCAGCAATCCAGGTTAAATTGTGCTGCTGTCTCTAAGGAGTTTGTACATTCTCCCCATGACCATGTACGTTTCCTCCAGTTGCTCCCAATTCCTCCCACATTCCAAAGACATATGGGATAGTAGGTTATTTGGCCACATGGGTGTAATTGGGCAGTGCAGTCTTGTTTGTTCAGAAGGGACTGTTACTGTGCTGTATCTCTAAATAAAACAATATTTGGAAATCACACTCACACTGAATTCATTCAGAGTTTCCAGTGTGGCTCACAGAAATGTTGCCAGATGGGTGTCAGGAAGATTGATTAATAATGGTATTGTTGTAGAGGCAGAACAGTCCTGGTAATATATACACGCGCATACCTAATGATACACATATGCCCAAACTAAAGTCCATCTTTGATGTTATTTTATTAGATTGTGTGAAACTGTTTGAAAGTATCATTGTGACTGTATGCTTTCAGAATACATTTTTGTAAAGCAGCCAGTGAGAGCAACTAGCCATTTCAAATGAGTCTAGCAACATATGTAAATTAATTCAAAGCAAAGATTTTTTTTCAAATGTATCACCAAGAGAGTAGCATTACTTCAATGGTAAAAGAATATGCATTCCTTCTTCCAGATGGATATGTGCCTTCTACTCCACCATCACCCCATTATGTTACTGAGGCAGACTACAGTGACACACAGCATGATTCTGTAGATAACAGCTATTCCTTCAAGGTTCAGGGCATGTTGATAGTGCCCACATGTGAAGTGCCTTGAGTGAAAGACACATAACTTCTCAACATCTGGATACACAACTTGCAGGCACAAACAAGTAAATGAGAATAGATTACAGTCATGGCAAAGAAGTACTTATCAATATTTTGAGCACTTGCTGTTTTTGTTTTATTGAAACTACAGGAATTACAGATTGCACAAAATTTATAGGGCATACTAACTGTAACCCAGTGCTGCCATGCTTTGTACCTAATGAGCTACACCATGACAGAGCAGCCCAATCATTGACAAGATGGAATCTTAGCCAGAGGTCGTGGGGTATATTGGCTAAATGACATAGGCAGAAAAGCGGAAGAGGTCCTATGCAGTGAGTAAACAGAGTTAGGAAAGTGGTTAAAGAGAATGATCTCCAAGGTGGTAATTTTTGGATTACTCCCGGTGCCACAGGTAGGAGTGGGATAATAGCATGGACGAATGAGTGGCTGAGGAGACGGTGCAGGGGACAGACAGGGTTTCAAGTTCTTGGGTTATTGGAACCTTTTTTAGGGAGGGGGTGACCTGTACAAGAGGCAGGTGTTAAATCTGAACTGGAGGGGAATAAATATCCTGGCCAGGAGGTTTGCTAATGTGACTTGTGAGAGTTTAAACTAGTTTTGCAAGGGACTGAGAATCAGAGCACCAGGTCAGTAAAGGAAGGATCAGACCAGAAGTTAGATGTTAGGGAAAGTGTTCAAAGTCAAAATCAGAATAACAGATATGATGGGTCGGATAGTTTGAAGTGCGTTTATTTTAATTCTAGGAGCATTATGGGTAAGAGTGATGAATTTACAGCATGGATCAGTACATGGAACTATGATGTGGCTATTCCTGAAAATTGGTTGGGAGAGGGGCAGGAATGGGTGATTAACATACTAGGTTTTCGAGGTTTTAGAAAAGATAGAGGAGGAGGTGGGGGGGGGGAGTCGCAGCTGCACACGGGAGAGGTATACTGGAGAGGATCAGACAATTAGTTCATTTGGGTAGAACTCAGGACTAGGAAGGGTGCAATCACACTGATGGGATTGTATTACAAACTACCCCCCCCCCCCCCGATAGCCACTGGGACATTGAGGTACAGATATGTAATCAGAGTAAGGAAATGTGTTAAAATAACAGGGTTGTTGTCATGAGGGTTTTCAACTTCCCTAATCTAATGTGGGACCTTCTTAGTGTAAGAGGTTTAGATGCGGCATAATTTATAAAGTGTATCCAGGAAGGTTTCTTAAATCAATATGTGGACCGTCCAACAGAAGGAGGGGCTGTACTAGACTTGCTGGTCGATAATGAGCCTGGTAGGTGATTGACCTTTCACTGGGTGAGCAGTTAAGAAACAGTGACCACCACTCCTTAACTTTCAGGATAGCTATAGATAAGGAGAGGGATGGTCCTTGGGGATAGTTTTAAATTGGAATAGAACAAATTATGAGGGCATTAGCCAGGAACTAAGAAGAATCAATTGCGCCAAGCAGCATCTCTAAAAAAGAGTAAACAGTTGACGTTTCGGCCCCAAACATCAACTATTTACTCTTTTCTTTTGATGCTGTCTGGCCTGCTGAGTTCCTCCAGCACTTTGAGAAGGAGGACCAAATGTCTGAGAAGGAGAAGCTGAAGTCATGAGAAAGAGAAATTAAAGTCAGTTGTATCAGTATTTCAGTAGAATAAAGGGAATTACAGAGGCATGCGAGAGAAGTTGGCCAGAATTGATTGGAAAAGAACATTTGCAGGGATGACAGCAGAGCAGCAATGGCTGAATTTTCTGAAACCAATTCAGAAGGCACAGTACATATGCTTCACAAAGAGGAATTAGTATTCTGAAGGAAAGATGACGTAACGGTGGCTAACATGAGAAGTCAAAGTGAACATAAAAGCCAATGAGAGGGCATATAATAGAGCAAAAATTATTGGGTAGTTAGAGGATTGATAATCTTTTAAAAACCAACAGAAGGTCACTGAAAAAGTCATTAAGAAGGTAAAGTTGGAATATAAAAGTAAGCTAGCCAATAATATTAAAGAGGATACCAAAAGTTTCTTCAGATACATGAAGTGTAAAAGAGAGGCGAGGGTGGATATTGGACCACTGGAAAACTATGCTGGAGAGATGGTAATGGAAGTGGCAGACACACTGAATAAGTATTTTGCATCAGGCTTCACTGTGGAAGACACTAACAGTATGGTGGAAATTCCAGGTGTCAGAGGTCATGAAGTGTGTGAAGTTACCATAACTAGAGAGAATGATCTTGGGAAACTGAAAGGTCTGAAGGTAGATAAGTCACCTGAAGCTCGTGTTATCACAGGGAAGTTTTTAGCATGGCTCAAGCAGTGGCTGATTTGCAGGAGGCAAAGAATGGGGATAAAGGGAGCCTTTTCTGGCTGGCTGCCTGTGACTAGTGGTGTCCAAAAGGGGTCTGTGTTGGAACCGATTCTTTTTATCTTATATGTCAGTGATTTGGATGATGAAATTGATGGCTTTATTGCAAAGTTTACAGACAACGTGAGAGTAGATGGAGGGGCAGGTAGTTTTGAGGAAATAGAGAGGCTACAGAAGGACTTAGAGTAGGAGAATGGGCAGTGAAATGGCAGATGGAATACAGTGTTGAGAAGTGTATGGTCATGCAATATCAGTATGGATATTGGTATAAGAGATGTAAGGGTTGCCTATCTTCTAAATGTCAAGAAAATACAAAAAAAAACTGAGGTGCAAAGGGACTTGGGAGTCCTTGTGCAGGACTTCCCAAAGGTTTATTTGCAGGTAGAGTCTGAGGCATTCATTTCAAGAGGATTAAAATATAAAAGCAAAGATGTAATTTTGAGACTTTATAAAGCACTGCTGAGGCTTCACTTGGAGTATTGGGGCCCTTACCTTAGAAAGGATGTGCTGAAACTGAAGAGGGTTCAAAGGAGGTTCATGAAAAAGATTGCAGGAATGAATGGCCTCTCATATGAAGAGTGTTTGATTGCTCTGGGCCTGTATTCGCTGGAATCCAGAAGAATGAGGGGTGACCTCATTGAAACCTATCAAATGGTGAAAGGTCTTGATGGAGTAAATGTGGAGAGGGTGTTTCCTATGATGGGAAAGTGTAGGACCACAGGACACAGCCTCAGAATAGAGGGGTGTCCTTTTTGAACAGAGATGTGGATGAATTTTTTTAACCAGAGAGTGGTGAATCTGGAGTTTTTGCCACAGGCAGCTGTGGAGGCCAAATCTTTGTGTATATTTAAGGCAGAAGTTGATAGGTTCTTAAGTGGTTAGGGTATGAAGGGATATGAGGAGAAGGCAGGTGAGTGGGGCTGAGAGGAAAATTGGAGTGGCCATGATGAAATGGCAGAGCAGAGCAGACTTGATGGGCCATATGGCCTGCTTCTTGCTCCAACATCTTATGGTCTTATGGTGTTGCTTTGATTCCAGAATCTGCATGTTTTCTCATCTTAGAGTTAATT
This sequence comes from Mobula birostris, assembly GCF_030028105.1. Taxonomy (NCBI): domain Eukaryota; kingdom Metazoa; phylum Chordata; class Chondrichthyes; order Myliobatiformes; family Myliobatidae; genus Mobula; species Mobula birostris. The sequence goes on along the minus strand of NC_092371.1, from coordinate 205,825,188 downwards.
GGGAACACCCTTTCTTTGGCAAGTCCACATCAGACACGTGGAGTGTGTTAAAAAGATGAATTACACAGAGTACAGGAAGGATGGATGGGGTTGGAACGATAAGAGAACCTTCAGTGTCCAGAGATGTGATGAACATAGTCAAGAAGAAAAAGGAAAAGTATGTAAAGCTTCAGACATTATGATCAAATGAAGCACATGTAGATTGTCAAGAAGGCAGAAAAGAACTAAAGAAGGAAATTAGGAAAGCCAGCAAAGGACATGAAAAGTCCTTGGCAAGTAGAATTAAGGTGAATCCCAAGGCATTCGATATATACATCAAGAGCAAGAGGATAACTAGGATGGGACCACTCAAGGTTGGGAACATTTGCTTGGATGTGGAGGTACCTGTTGAGTAGTTTGCTTTAGTATTTATCAAAGAAAAGGATCTGGAGGACCAGGAGATCAATGCTGAGTGTATAAATATGTTAGGGCATTTAGATGTTAAAGAGGAGGAAGTGTTAGGCTTCCTAATGAGTATTAAGGTGGATGTCCCCAGGGCCTGGTGGGATTTACCCCTTGTTATTGAAGAAGGCAACAGACAAGATTGTTGGGGCCTTGATCAGTATCTTTGTGTCCTCTCTAGCCGTAGGCGAAGTCCTGGAAGACTTGTGACTGGCTAATATTATACCTCTATTTAAGAAGAGAACAAGGGAAAATCCTGGGAACTATAGACTGGTGAGTCTCATATCAGTTGTAGAGAAATTCTTAGGGGTAGGATGTATGAGTATTTGGAAACTCATAGCCTAATTAGGGAGAGTTAGCATGGCTTTGTGAGTGGTAGGTCGTGCCTTAGCAACTTAATTGAGTTTTTTGAAAGGTGGCGAGAGAGATTGTTGAGGGTAGGGCGGTGGATGTTGCCTACATGAATTTTAGTAAAGTGTTTGACAAAGTCACTCATGGGAGGCTAATCCAGAACAGTAAGATGCATGGGGTCTATGGCGAATTAGCTGTTTGGATTCTGGCTTTCGCATAGAAGAAAGAGGGTAATGGTTGAAGGGACTTATTCGAGCTGGGGGTCTGAAATTAGTGGTGTTCATATGGGATCTATGCTGGGACCTCTGCTGTTTGTAATGCATGTAAATGACCTGGATGGAAATGTAGATGGGTAGGTTGGTAAATTTGCAGATGATACAAAGGTTGGTGGTGTTGTGGATAGTGTAGAAGACTGGCAAAGAATACAGTGCAATGTAGATCAGTGACTGATCTGGGCAGAGAAATGGCAGATAGAGTCTAACCCAGATAAATGTGAGGAGTTGCCCCTTGGTACGACAAATGCAAGTTAACAGTACACTGTTAAGGGCAAGGTCCTTAACCATGTTGCTGAGCAGAGAGATCTTGGAATCCAAGGTCATAGCTCCTCGAAAGTGTCTACACAGGTTGATAAGGTGGTCAAGAAGGCTTATGGAATGCTTGCTTTTATTAGTTGAGGCACTGATTTCAAAAACAAGAGGTTATGTTGCAAATTTATAAAACTCTGGTTAGGCCACATCTGGAGTATTGCATATCGTTCTAGTTGCCCCCCCCCCCATAGGAAGGATGTTGAGGCTTTTAACAGGGTGCAGAAGAGGTTTACCAAGACGCTGCCTGATTTAGAGGGCATGCGCTGTCATGAGAGTGTGGACGAATTGGGTTGTTTTCTCTGGAACGCTGCATGCTGAGGGGAGATCTGATAGAGGTTTATAAGATAATGAGTGGCATAGATAGAGTAGACAGGGGGTATCTGTTTCCCACGTTTGAAATGTCGAACACCAGAGCGCATGCATTGAAGGTGAGAGGGGGCAGGTTCAAAGGGAATGTGAGGGGTAAGCTTTTTACTCAAGAGTGGTGAATGCCTGGAATGAGCTGCCTGATATGGTGGTGAAGACAAATACATTAGAAGCTTTTAAGAGGCATTTCAATAGGCACATGGATGTAAGGAAGGTGGATGTGGACATTGTGAAGATGGGAGAGATTAGAAATTTGGGTGTTACTGGTTTGTTTTTTAGCTGGTTTGGCACAACATTGTGGGCTGAATAGCCTGCTCCTGTTCTGTTCTGTTCTATGTTCTAGAATGAAGAACAGCCAACAGAAAACCTATGTTATGTGCTTCTAGTAACTGCAGAACTTACTGAGCAGAATCTCACTGCTGTGTAAGCTACTTCTGCTTTTAGAGTTTTCTTTGCTTCTATTCCTAAACCGTAGCCTGCTAGAACACCTACAACAGTCAAGTAAAGTTAGTTCACTACCAATTAAAGATTGCTCTTTTAAATCTCACAAGTCAGTCGTGGCATGGAACTAATAGACAAAAAAAACTGAAGAATCTTACATCAGAATCTTAACAATATAATCAAGAAACTTGATTATTTGTTCCTCTGTAGGATGATGCTGTTGGCATAAAATACTGAACTTATTTCCTATTCCTAATTGCCCTTAATAAGATGCTGTTGATCCTCCTTGAACCATTTCAGTTTTGCTTGGTAAATAATTGGATTACAAAGAAAGCACAGTAGTGCCTCTACTTTCTTAGAAGTTTGCAAATATTTGGCATATCACATAAAATTTTGACAAACTTCAATAGGTGTGTTGTGGAACTACTGCACGGAGTCTTGTTATCTTCAGAAGTTTTCGGATGACTCTGCCATAGTTGGATGCATCAGCAAGGGAGATGAGGCTGAGTACAGGGCTATGGTAGGAAACTTTGTCACATGGTGTGAGCAGAATTATCTGCAGCTTAATGTGAAAAAGACTAAGGAGCTGGTGGTAGACCTGAGGAGAGCTAAGGTACTGGTGACCCCTGTTTCCATCCAGGGGGTCAGTGTGGACATGGTGGAGGATTACAAGTACCTGGGGATACGAATTGACAATAAACTGGACTGGTCAAAGAACACTGAGACTGTCTACAAGAAGAGTCAGAGCCATCTCTATTTCCTGAGGAGACTGAGGTCCTTTAATATCTGCCGGACGATGCCGAGGATGTTTTACGAGTCTGTGGTGGCCAGTGCTATCATGTTTGCTGTTGTGTGCTGGGGCAGCAGGCTGAGGGTAGCAGACACCAACAGAACTTACAAACTCATTCGTAAGGCCAGTGATGTTGTGGGGATGGAACTGGACTCTCTCACGGTGGTGTGTGAAAAGAGGATGCTGTCTAAGTTGCATGCCATCTTGGTCAATGTCTCCCATCCACTACATAATGTACTGGGTGGGCACAGGAGTACAATTAGCCAGAGACTCATTCCACCGAGATGCAGCACAGAGCGTCATAGGAAGTCATTCCTGCCTGTGGCAACTCCTCCCTTGGAGGGTCAGACACCCTGAGCTGATAGGCTGGTCCTGCACTTATTTCATAACTTACTGGCATAATTTACGTATTACTATTTAACTATTTATGGTTCTATTACTATATTATTTATGGTGCAACTGTAACGAAAACCAATTTCTCCCAGGATCAATAAAGTATGACTATGACTCTGACTATGAGAGTATATTGAGTGGATTTATGATGGCCTGGTATGGGAGGGAACACTGATGCCTTGTATGGAAAAGCCTACAAAAGTAGTGGATATGGCCCAGTTCATCACTGGCAAAGCCTTCCCCACCTATTGAGCACATCTATATGGAGTGCTGTCACAGGGAAGCAGCATCCATCATCATCGCACCCCCCCACCCCACCCCACCCCACCATCATCTAGGCCATGCTCTCTTCTCACTGCTGTTATCAGGAAGAAGGTACAGGAGGCTGCTGACCCACTCTACTAACTTCAGGAACAGTTATCACCCTCCAACCATCAGGCTGTTGAACCAGAGGAAATAACTTCACTTGTCTCACCACTGAACTATTTCTACAACCTATGGACTCACTTCCCATGACTCTTCATCTCATGTGCTTAATATATTTATTTATTTTTTGTTTGTCTTATATGTATTTATTATTTTTCTTTATTTTTGTATTTGCAAAGTTTATTGGGTTTTATTTTGGACATTGGTTGTTGTTTGCCCTGTTGGTTTTGGTCTTTCATTGATTCTGTTGTGCTTCTTGTATTTACTGTGATTGGCCTGAAGAAGAGGAACCTCAGGGTTGTAGATTGTGACATATATAGGTTTGAAGGAGAAGTTCCAGGATATGCTGTTAGATGGTGACATTGGAGTATATTGGGTGAATAAATGCAATGCACTTTATACACAGTTCACGGTTAGTGGATGCTGGTTGTGGAAGAGATAAATGTTTGAGTATTGGATGTGATTCTATGATTGTATGACTCTGTGAACAGTCAGCACTCCACATTGCCCTGGTTAGTTTTGAGTTTCTTGAGCAGCATTGGAACTTCATTCTTCCAAAGTAGCAGAGGTGATTCCATCATGTTTGCCATCTTGTGGTGGTAGAACGGTTTAGTGAATCAGGAGATGAGTCACCCATATTTAAGTAGCCACAGTATTTAATTGTTTTACCCAGTTGACCAATAACATAGTAAGTGCTATTCCCTCCAGTACTCAACAAAGGCAGTACTTTTGACTGTCAAGAGTAGATGGTTACAAACTCATTATCTACCATCTGTGTGACATGTATGTTATTTCTCACATAGCAGTGTATACCTGAATATTGTCCAAATCTAGCTAGATGGAAGCATAGTCAGCTTCATTTTCTGGTAAGTTACAAGTAGTAACAAATCATTAGTGAGCATTACCACTTCTAGTTACATGGAATGGAAGTCACTGATGAAGCAGCTAAAGAAAGTTTGACTTACACCATTGACCGGGGGGAACATCTACAATGGTGCCTTGGACGAAGCTTTATAAGGCATTGATCAGACCACATTTGGAGTATTGTAAGCAGTTATGGACCCTTTATCTAAGAAATGATGTGCTGGCATTGGAAAGTATCCAGAAGAGATTCATGAGGATTATCCCATGAATGAAAGGGTTAACATATGAGGAGTGCTTGATGGCTCTGGGCTAGTCTTTCTAAACACTAATAGGTGTTTAGAAAAATGAGGAGGGATTTCATTGAAACCTTTCGAATATTGAGAGTCTAGGACTAGAGAGCGCTGCCTCTGAATACAAAGATGTCTCTTTAGAATAGAGATGACATTTCTATCTCCTTTACCATAGCATTGGAGAGGGATAGGAACAGACAAGTTAGGGAAATGTTTAATCGGATTAAGGGGAAATATGAGGCTATCCGGCAGGAACTCGGAAGCATAAATTGGAAACAGATGTTCTCAGGGAAACATGCGGAAGAAATGTAGCAAATGTTCAGGGGATATTTGCATGGGGTTCTGAGTAGGTACATTCCAATGAGACAGGGAAAGGATGGTAGGGTGCACGATCTGTGGTGTGCAAAGACTGTTGTAATTCTAGTCAGGAAGAAAAGAAGAGCTTACAAAAGGTTCAAAAAACTAGGTCATGATAGGATTCTAGAAGATTATAAGGCTGGCAGGAAGGAGCTTAAGAATGAAATTAGGAGAGCCAGAAGGGGCCATGAGAAGGCATTGGCGGACAGGATTAAGGAAAACCCCAAGGCGTTCTACAAGTACATGAAGAGCAAGGCGATAAGACGTGAGAAAATAGGACCAATCAAGTGTAACAGTAGAAAAATGTGTATGGAACCAGAGGAAAGTATACATAGTCAAGTATGACTATGACTATGACTATGACTATGAAATAGCAGAGGTAATTAATGAATACTTTGCTTCAGTATTCACTACGGAAAAGGATCTTGGCGATTGTAAGGATGACTTACAGCGGACTGAAAAGCTTGAGCATGTAGATATTAAGGAAGAGGATGTGCTGGAGCTTTTGGAAAGCATCAAGTTGGATAAGTCACGGGGACTAGACGTGATGTACCCCAGGCTACTGTGGGAAGCAAGGGAGGAGATTACTGAGCCTCTGGCTGTGATTTTTGCATCATCAATGATGATGGGGGAGGTTCCGAAGGATTGGAGGGCTGCAGATGTTGTTCCCTTATTCAAGAAAGGGAGTAGGGGTAGCCCAGGAAATTGTAGACCAGTGAGTCTTACTTCAGTGGTTAGTAGATTGACGGGGAAGGTCCTGAGAGGCAGGGTCTATGAACATTTGGAGAGGCATAATATGATAAGGAATATTCAGCATGGTGTTGTGAAAGGCAGGTCGTGCCTCACGAGCCTAATTGAATTTTTTGAGGATGTGACTAAACACATTGATGAAGGTAGATCAGTAGATGTAGTGCATATGGATTTTAGCAAGGCATTTGATAAAGTACCCCATGCAAGGCTTATTGAGAAAGTAAGGAGACATGGGATCCAAGGGAACATTGCTTTGTGGATCCAGAAATGGCTTGCCTATAGAAGGCAAAGAGTGGTTGTAGACGTGTCATATTCTGCATGGAGGCCGGTGACCAGTGGTGTGCCTCAGGGATCTGTTCGGGACCTGTACTCTTCGTGATTTTTATAAATGGCCTGGATGAGGAAGTGGATGGTTGTGTTAGTAAACTTGTTGATGACACAATGGTTGGGGGTGTTGTGGATAGTGTGGAAGGCTGTTAGAGGTTACAATGGGACATCGATAGGATGCAAGGGCTTGGGCTGAGAAGTGGCAGATGGAGTTCAACCCAGATAAGTGTGAGGTGGTTCATTTTGGTAGGTCAAATATGATGGCAGAATATAGCATTAATGGTAAGTCTCTTGGCACAGGTTGACTCTGTGGTTAAGAAGGCATACAGTGTACTGGCCTTCATCGATCGCGGGATTGAGTTTAAGAGCTGAGAGGTAATGTTGCAGCTATATAGGACCCTTGTCAGACCCCACTTGGAGTACGTGCCTAGTCCTGGTCGCCTCACTACAGGAAGGACGTGGAAACCATAGAAATGGTTCAGAGGAGATTTACAAAGATGTTGCCTGGATTGGGGAGCATGCCTTATGATGATAGGTTGATTGAACTCGGCCTTTTCTCCTTGGAATGATGGAGGATGAGATGTGACCTGATAGAGTTGTACAAGATAATGAGAGGCATTGATCATGTGAATAGTCGGAGGCCTTTTCCCAGGGCTGAAATGGTTAGCACGAGAGGGCATATTTTTAAGGTGCTTGGAGGTAGGTACAGAGGAGATGTCAGGGATAAGTTTTTTACGCAGAGAGTGGTGAGTGCATGAAATGGGCTGCTGGTGGCGGTGGCGGTGGTGGAGGCGGAAACGATAGGGTCTTTGAAGAGACTCCTGGATGGCTACATGGAGCTTAGAAATATAGAGGGTGATGGGTAAAGCCTCAGTAGTTCTAAGGTAGGGACATGATCGACACAGCTTTGTGGACTGAAGGGCCTGTATTGTGCTGTATATTTTCTATGTTTCTATGAAGGATTTCTTTGGCCATAGAATGGTGAATCTGTGGAATTCATTACCACAGATGGCTGTGGAGGTGATGTCACTGAGTATACTTAAAGCTGAAGTTGGTAGATTCTTGATTAGTAAGGGCATAAAATGTTACATGGAGAAAGCAAGAGACTGAGGTTGAGAGCTGATCAAATCAGCTATGGTCAAATGGCAGAGTTAAATCAGCTATGATCAAGTGGCAGAGCAGACTCAATATGCCAAATGGCCCAATTCTGCTCCTAAGTCTAATGGTCTTAAAAGATGGTTTACTTCAAACAACAGCAACCATTCTTTTGTTGCTTTGTAGGACTTCTGCTAGTGGAGAGTGTTCTCTTCATTTCTCATGGCTTCATGATGGTATGCTTCATTAACTGCTCCTTGATGTCAAGAGCACTCATTGTCACTGAAATGTAATGCTTTTGTCCATGTTTGGTCTGAATGTCTAATAAAGTTTGAAGTGAAGTAGTCCTACTGAAAGCACACAACTAAAGAAGACAAATTCTTCATAGGGTTCTTCAGCTATCACGGATTACTTAATTTAATATAACAAGATTCAAGATTATGCTTCTACGGCTCAAGGATATTTAGGCGAGGCAATCAGTTCAACAAGCATGTAGCACATTTCCAGACCTGCCTGCATGGACAAACACAAAGGTGCCTCACTTGGACACTTGTGTCAATGTCTTAATGCCTAAATAATATACTTTGTTTAAACCAATATATTGTTATAATTTTATATTGGTGCTTGCTGTGGATATTTTTGATTCCTTTTAAATAGACTGTTTCTCAGAAGTCAGGACGGACAGCTTAACATTTCTTAAGTATCCCCAGGAGTACATCAGTATATGCAGAGAGATCTTGGTACTGAAGGTTTATTAGAATCACTGCACTGCTGCAAACTAGTGTGTCATGACACTGCTCGCGTCAGTAGGCAATGTCCCAATTCCACTTATTACCTTGGAAAACTGAAAACAACAGCAGTAGAATGTAATGTGCTCAATTTGAAATATCATAACCTAATTTATACTAAAAAGTTTGTTGAAAAGTTGTATAAATATAATCAGTCACTATAGTTAATTCAGATAAAAGTAAAGTTGTTTTGTTTGTTTATATTTAGATATGTTAACTCATGGTAAAAGGATCATGCTACATTAAAAAAAAATTAGTGTGTTGATTTTGTGGACCTTCTCACTGGGAGAAGGTTTGTGCTAATGTAACTATAAGTAGATGACTTTTGAGGTGCAAGAAGAGTATGGAACTGGCTTTAGATAGTTTTTAAGCTAACTTTTATCTGTACCACTTATATCTTTAATGTAGGTATTGATCATTTTTCATTCCGACAGGGATGTAGGTTTTGGGTCCTCAAGTGGTCTGCATGTCTTATTACTGGGGGCAAAGAGAATCCAAGTGTGTACTTCTTTCTTCTTGGTCCACAATCTCTGGCATTCAGCAAATTTCCTGGGTCAAATGGAATTTCAGCCTTCTCTTTCCCATCCTACTCCCCAATATTCCAGAATGAAATTACAAGTAGAATCTGGTACCTTTGGACCTTCACATATTTGTTGTGTATTTTTGGAACCCCACACCTGACTTGCTCTTAAAATGCTACAGACGCAAATGGAACATTACCCTCATTATATCATCACAAAGTTTAATTACATGATTTTGTGAAACATTTCTATTTGTAGAAATCTTTCAATGTTGAAGGGGTAGAATTTCAAAAGAACAATATTACCTTAACCTTTCCTAAATGCCTGGAAACCTTATGAATATACTGTAATTGGAAAAGAATGGGTTCTACAGAATTGAAATAAATATGTTAGAATGAAAATAAAAGAGATAAACATTTCAACAATGCAGCAGGTTTTAAGGAAGTTTCCATAACTTTCTGTAGAACTGGAAGTTCTTCCAGAAATGACTCTGACTGAATCGAAGCAAAATTTTTGTCCCTAAGGAAAAGGATATGTTTATTGTGAAATGTAAAGGTTGATTAAAAGTTAGACCTAATTGGAGTTCAGAAAAACTCTGAAATTGTGACTGGATATTTAGCTGGGAGGTGGGATTGGTGAGTAAGAGAAAGAGTTGTTGAAATAATGGAATATAATTGTAGCACAAGTTGAATTATCAAATTTTGGAAAATATGCACTCGTTGTTTCTCCAAATTGTAATTCACCTGTTTCACAAATAGGGCCCCCTCGTAGGATTTTTGGAAGCAGTCGGAAAACTCCAGAAAAAGTTCTATGCCAAAAATGAACGTAAGGATTGTCCAATTCGAGTATTCATGATCATAAAAAAGGGCGGTTCTGCTGTTGGATTAAAAGCTTTGAAGACAATTCGTAGCTGGGGGCTGGAAGTTGACGAGGCATTCATCTTATCTGACCTATCTGCAACGGTACTTTTAGATAAAATATGCCCACATCTTTACTTTGATGAACAGGCATTCAACCAATCAAATGTAGCAGTTGGTACACAAGGCAAGATCCGTTAAGGGCTGGAATAATTCTTCATAATCATTGATGTCTTTTTTAACAATGCCAACTGTATACAACAAGGAAAATTAAAGCTACAATACTGGAAGATTTTGTAGCTGTGTGTTTTATTATTAATTTTAACCAGGCTCTATTAGGATCAAAAATAACTAAAGCTAATAAAATGTATTATCATTGCCTTTTTAAAATAGAATTTTATTGTTGAATTTGCATTTGCTGGCTGGTTACATTAATTGCAGATTTGATGGGTTCTAAAATGATTACAAAAAATACTCATCTATAGTATGTAAATATTGGTCCTTTTAATCTTAAATCCTAATTAGAAATGGTGTTGTTTAAGTTGTGGTGTTGGCCACCTTAAGCTTTTTATTACTTCTGAGATAATATACATTCATTAAAATTATAGGATTATATTGATTCCCAGTATAGAATTTCTTTAAACCTGGCATATTTCAAAGCTCAATTAAGAAAAATTGCTAAAGTATATGCCATAAAAGTCATTCTCCAAAGCTAACTGGATATCTGATTTAAATATCGAATAATAGGATAAAAGTTCAGCACAGCCAATAGCCCATATTCATGGTCTAAACACTTTATCAGGCACCTAAGATACAACTTACGTTTGTGCATTGTTTGAATCTCAAACATCACGTAGCTCTTTCTTGCTAAAATCAAAAAATAATTATTAAAATGCTTGTTGGATAAATTTCAACAAATCTGAATAGTATGTGAAATTTTAACAGCAATTATGAAGCATTTTACTTATATAGCCAATTTCATATCAAAATACATTAAGACTGTACCAAGTTATGAACTAACTTGGGAGTGTGGGAGTGTATGATTCACGATCCACTCTATTTTTAAAAAGACAAAGTACTTATCAATTTAAAATGAAGTCATGACAAAAGTGAAAAATCAATATTGCAATATTGATCCATCTAATCTATCTTTCAGAACTGCAGATTCCACACTGAAGAATCAGAAATATGTTCAGTGATTTACTATTACAGGAACTTCGATGTATAACATATTTCAAAGGAACATTATTAAACAAAATTTGGTACCAAAGAGCATATGAAGGAATTCAGGTGGTTTGGTTTAGTCAAACAGGGAGATTTTAAGAACCCTTTGAAAAAAAGGAAAGAGAGAGATACTGTAGTGGTGGAGATTTATTAAAAAGGAATTCTGGATCTGCAGACCTTGGTAGGAAAAGGTACTTTTGCCAATGATGGAGCTTTTAAATTTGCAAATGATGATGAGATTAAAATTGCAGGACCAGATACCTTGGTGGAAGTTAAGATGGAAAAGGTTATAATGAAGGGTTGGGGGAGAGGGGTGATGAAGTTTCAAAACAGGATGAAAATTTGAAACATTGAGGTAATTATTAAACCAGTTGCAAGTATAATTCAGGTGGTTTATTAGTAGTGCTTGAACATGATTTGGTACAAGTTAGGACACTGTCAGCAAGGCTTTGAATGACTGCTGGTGTTGTGTTCTTTATATTCATACCTACCGTGGATTACTAATAAATAACTTTCTTCTGGAAGAAATAGAACTTTTATTTAACAACAACCACAATGTTTTTACAATACCATGTCTCTCGAAATTTCTATCATTCCTGCGCATGCTCAGAGCTCTCTCCAATCATGTCATATCACCACATCTTCCTTTCCTTAAAAAGAAAAACAATTAGCAATATTGACCGTAACAAATGCATGATTTAACATGTCTCTATCAGCCTCCCTGGGTGCTTATGAACACGAGTAGACCTTCTAAGCGGTTCACACAGTTCTTGCGTTTCGTTGTTATTTCCACGTTTTGTCTCGTCTGCATTAGTTAACTGAAACTCTAAAGTTGGCTCTTTCTTGAGGTCTTTGCGATTTCTTCTTAACACTGCTCCTTCTGTTTGGACCATGTATGATGTGGGTTGTACTTCTTCAAATACTGTAGCTTTCTGTGTCCATGTGTTCATTTTGTCTTGTATCCTTACTTCATCTCCTTGGTGCAGTTCAGGTAATGATTGAGAACATCTGTCAAAGTATGTTTTCTGCTTTGCTTTGTGTTCATCTTTCCATCTTTTCACTTGTTCACCTCCCTCTGTTCTCAGAAGGCTCTCATCTATTGGCAGATTGGATCTCAAACAGTGTCCCATCAAGAGCGGAGCAGGTGAAAATCCACATTCAATTGGAGTACTGCAATAGGCTAACAAAGCTTTATAAAAATCACCTCCACTATCTTTTGCTTTGTACATCAGTTTCTTCATAATTCCTACCGATCTCTCAACTAATCCATTGGATTGAAGGAAAAATGGACTAGATGTTGTATGAACAAAGCCCCATTCATGAGCAAAATGTCTCATGCATTCAGCATTGAACTGTGGACCATTGTCTGTGAAAACTTCATCAGGTACACCATGTCTGGAAAAAACTGATTTCATGCATGTAATTACATTCTCTGCAGTTGTTCTGCTCAGACCACACACTTTAGGATACAATGAGCAGTAATCTGTTATTAAAAGATAATCTTTGTTGTCAGTTACAAAAAGATCAATGCCTACTTTCTGATAAGGTCTCTGAGGACTAGGATGTGGATGCAGTGGCTCCTTAGGGTTGCTAGGTTGGTATTTAAGGCATATTTGACAAGAAGACACCAATTCCACAATTTCTTGATTCATCCTGGGCCAAAACATCACTTCCCGTGTCCTTCTTTTACATTTTTCAATACCTAGGTGGCCTTCAAGAACTTTCCCAAGCACTTCTTTCCAGAGACCTCTAGGAATCACAATTCTGCTGGCTTTGTACAATATCCCATCCACAACAGAAAGTTTTGATCTGTGGTTCCAATATTCATGTACCTCTGAGGTACAGTCATGCTTATTATCTGGCCATCCATCCATCACCACTTGTATTACATGACTGAGAATTTTATCCTCCTCTGTCTCAAGACGCAGCAGTTCCAACTTTTCGGGAGCAACAGTTATAGTCTCTATGATCATATTAACAAAAGCCTGAACATCAGCAGCGTCCCTGTGACGTCTTTTGTTGTTGGATCCACAGCTCTGGAAAGTATGTCAGCCGTGTACATGAATTTTCCAGGTGTGTATGAAACATTCAATACATAACTTGCAATTTGATCATCGTTCACTGAATTCGCAAAGGACAGTCACTTAAAGGTTTGTGAAATAATGTAATCAGAGGCTTATGATCAGTTTCAACATCAATAGGTTGCCCTGACACAAACTGATGAAATCTCTCGCAAGCAGACATAATGTTGAGCAATTCTTTTTCAATCTGGGCATACTGTACCTTGTTTCTGGATCAGATAATGAACGAGATGCATATGCCACTTTTAGCCATTGCTGATCATGTTTCTGGAGTAATACTGCCCCTAAGCCTGCTTGAGATGCATCACATGAGATTTTGATGGGTCTCTCAACATCATAGAATTTCAACACAGGTTCTTTAGTGAGCACTTTCTTGAGATTTTGCCATGCCTTCTCCTGTTCATGATTCCAGCTCCATTTGTTTCTCTTTTCTGTTAGCAGCCTCAATGGAGCAAGCTGTTCCAAAAGATTGGGTATGAGTTTTCCCATGTAGTTGACCATTCCCATGAACCTTTGAACATCCTTTTTACATTGCGATCTTGGTATGTTCTCAATAGCAGAAACCTTCAATGGATCAGGATGCACACCCTCTTTGCTGATGATATCACCCTCAAAGGTAAGTTCAGACACTCCTAGCTGAATTTTGTCTTTATTCAACTTCAGGTTTGCCTTGCGTGTTGCCTCAAAGACTTGTCTGAGCCTGGCGTCATGCTCTTGTTTAGATAATCCCCAAACAATTATATCATCCATGGAAGTATCCACGCCCTCAATGTGCTCATAGAGCATGTGAATGGTTTTATGGTACACTTCAGGAGCTGATGCAATTCCAAATGGAAGTCAAAGAAAACAGTATCTGGCAAAAGGAGTGTTAAAGGTACACAACTTTGAACGTTCATCTAGTTTAAGTTGCGAGAATCCAGAGGATGCATCTAATTTACTAAAGTACTTTGCATTATCAAACTGTGGCATAATTTGTTCACAAGTAGGCAATTTGAAACACTCTCTTTTAATGACTCGATTCAAGTCTCTTGGATCTAAGCAAGTCCTCAATTTTTCATTTTTCTTATCAACAATGGCAAGCGAGTTGACCCATTCAGACGGTTCATCAATTTTTTTTATGACTCCTAGCTGTTCCATTCCGTCAAGCTCTGTTTTCAGTTGATGACGTAATGCAAAAGGCACTTTTCTACATGGATGTACTACGGGTGGCATTGTGTTGTCAATTTTAATCGTGTGCTGTCCTGGAAGATAACCAAGCCCTTTGAACAAGTCCTCATACTCTTTCATCAAGTCACTGTATTCTGACTCTGTGTCACTGTCCAGGACTCACACTCTTCTCACCAAATTCAGTCTCTCACAGGCAGATAAACCGAGTATTGACTGTACATTCTTTGGCACCACCACAAATGAAAGTGTGTGCACAATATTTTTGTGTGATTCTTTTGCCACACATGTTCCTTTAACTGGAATGTCTGCACCTGAATACCCAATCATATTTGCCTTATGTTCCTTTGGTCTTGGTTTTAATGCATTAAACTGAGATTCCACAAGAACATTTACTTGTGCTCCAGTATCAAGTTTAAATAGAATATTGTTTTGGTTCACTTGCAATAGAATAGTCCAGCCATTCTTACTTTGTTTGTTTTCACAAAGCACATCTATATAAAACTCCTCCAGTTCATTTTCAAGCACTGCATTTACTTGTTTTATTTTCTTTCTACTTCTGCAACAGCGTGAAAAATGATTACTCTTACCACAGTCGTTGCACATTTTCCCATACGCTGGACACTGTTTTGGCCGATGCTGCCCCCCACAGCGATCACATCACTTTTTTCTCTGAGATGACGTCTTGCTCTCTGTCGGTTTTGTTATCATTTTATTACTTTTTCTAACATGTTGCAGTTCTCAATGAAAAGTCCTTTAGCCTGTGATGTCACGGTTTCCGAAGGTTTGCAGAGCATCAAAGCTTTTTCCAAGTCTAAGTCTTGTTCTCCTAACAGTCTTTCTCTCAGACCATCATCCAGAATTCCAGAAACAGTTCTGTCTTTGATGAGAGAGTCTGTCAGCTCCCCAAACTCGCATGTTTTACTCCGATGTCTCAACTTAGTAACATATTGATCAATAGTTTCACAATCTCTCTGCATACACGTAAAAAATCTATGCCACTCATACGTCACATTACGTTTCGGTATACAAAATGCTTCAAATTTATCCATTATCGATTTTAACTTTAAATTATCTCCATTTTCAAAAATAAAATGATTATACACCTCAATTGCGTTGTCACCTATTACGTGGAGTAGAAGCGCAGCTTTCATTTTGTTCCTGTTTTCAATCCGCATCAATCGCCGATAAATACAATTCAAAACGTTGCTTAAATTTTCTCCAGTTCTCAGCTACATTCCCAGACAATTGAAGTGTCAACGGAGGCTGCAAACCCACATTTGTAAAACTGTTAGCAAAACCAAAACAGTTTGAACTCTTTTTTCAGAAAATTATCTTCGATTCTCCCGTGTTAGGAAAAGTATTATTCTTCCAGACCGACTTCTGACACCATGTTGTGTTCTTTATATTTTTACATACTGTGGGTTACTAATAAAGAACCATCTTCTGGAAGAAATAGAACTTTTATTTAACAACAACCACAACGTTTTTACAATACCATGTTTCTTGTTCTTTCTATCATTCCTGCGCATGCTCAGAACTCTCTCCAATCATGCTCTTCCACGTCATATCACCACAGCTGGTTTATGAATGGTAAAACAAGGAAGTCAGACAAAGAATATATCGGAATAGTCAAATGTAAAAGAAAGCAAGGAATGGACAGGGTTTTGGCAGGTGAGAGGCCCAGGAGTGATGTCAAGCAGTGTTACAGAGTTTTAACTTGGAAGCAAATGGCCCAGGTAATGGTATGTGATCTAAAGTTCATTGTGGAGTCAAGTATGCCACCAAAGATTTAAAAATAAATTTTTATTTAGAGATACAGCGTGGAACAGGCCCTTCTGGTCCACTGAACTGTGTTACCCAGCAACCCACCAAATTAACCCTAGCCTAATCACAGGACAACTTACAATGACCAATTAGCCTTCTAACTGGTACGTACTTCCTTGTATTGTGGAATTATACCAGAGCACCTGGAGGAGCCTCACATGCAGACAGAAAGAACGTATAGATTTTCTTACAGAAGGCGGGGGAACTGAAATCGAAACATCAACACCCCGGGCTGTAATTGCGTCCTGCTAGTCACTACACTGCCATGACACGTCTGGTGCAGCTTCATATATTTGTCAGGGAGTGGATAGAATCAGAGGCCAGATATCAAAGGTGTTCTATTAAGTCTTCCCAAAATACTATTGGAAGAATCCTCTGCTTATGCAGTAGCTGATGGTTGGACAAGCAATATGACAATTAATGACAGTGGATTAATTGAGCAATGTGACGGACAAAGCTGACTGTTGTATATAGTAGAGTGGCACTATGTTTTCTAATAATGTTACCAACAGCAGACTTTAATTGAAAGGGCTAAGGATAACTTCTTGGAGAATACTGAAGTTAGAGTAGGAGAGGAAGGAGAATCCCTGGGTGCTGATTCTTGGGCTATAACAAATGGGCATTGCTGGAACCGAATGAGTGTATTCGCACTCAACTGGAAAGTACTAGAGATGCATTGAAGGTGGAACCTATGGAAAATCATGCCAGAGGTTGCAGACCAAAAGGATGGCATGAAATATTCATTCCATCATGACCCCACGGGATATCAATGATGGCTTTCGTGACACCTTGGCAACTTATAGTAGATTAGGAGCACATCACATGCCAAACAGTAGGCTTTTGTTTGTCATCTATATCAAGGATTTGAATAAGAATGTACAAGGAATTGTTAGTGACTTTGCACAAGACCCTAAAATTGGCGGTATAGTAGGAAGTTAATGAATGAAATTTATTTTGGTCAGTACAAACATAACAAATGTATCATTTTCAACGATGATTTCATAGGACAAAATTACAACAAAAAAGCATAGATATTCTTTAAAACAGACCAAAAGGGTGTAGGCTAAAGCTACAGTTTATTACGCCTACCCCTCTTACTTATACAACAACATACTTGGCATCAATCATCACATCAAAACAAAAAAAATCATAATCTTTTAACACAATCCAATTCCAAGTATCACTTATTTACATTACTCCGATTCATTTAAAATCATGTATTTTATAAGAAGCTTATTGAAAATTGGAGTGGGATCTTGATCAGCTGAGTAATCGGGACAAGGAATGGCAAATGGGGTTAAATTCAGAAAAATTGGGAGGTGTTGCATTTTGGAAAGTCAAAATGCAACACAGTAGAACTTTCACAGTGAAGCCTAGGGTACTTAAGTGATATAGACAGAGGAACCTTGGAGTGCAAATACCTGACTCACTGAAAATGGAGTCACAGGGTGGTGAAGAAGGCTTTTGGCAAGCTGGCCTTAATAAATCAGGGTATTGAGTATAAGAGCTGGGAGTGTGTGGCATGGTTAAACAGGATGTGCTGAGGCTGCACTTGGAGTACTGCATTCAGATTTTGGTCACTCGCTATAAGAAAGATATTAAACAAGAAAGAGTGCAAAAAATTTACATTGCCAGGACTTGAGGGAATGGTTAGAAGGAGAGGTTGGCTAGGTTAGGGGTTTATTCCATGGTATGTAGGAGACCGAGCGCTCATCTTTCAGAGGCGTATAAAACATGAGGGGACTAGATATAGGATGAATATACAATCACAGTGGATTCCGGTTATTTGGGACACATCTAGACCAGAACATTTTGGCCAAAATCTGTGGCTGCCCCAACTAACCAAAGTATCATGAAAATAGTTAAAAAGGTATAAAAATGACAAACTACTATTTAGCTGAGTAACAAGTTATGTATTTAAACAAAATAAAGAACAAATTTGAGCACTATCAATATTACTACAGTACTATAAAACTGTGTATTAATTTCCAATAGTTCATCCAGTGTACGCTGCCATGTTCTTTTGTATGATGGTAAATTGAGCAAAATCAGCGTGGACACCTAGTGTAGATAATGGACTGCCTTTATACAATGCTATCAACAATTACATCCTCCATATCTTCATTTTCATTGTAAAATTCAAGACGATTGTCGATACCTTTAAATTCCTCATAGTGTCTAACTTGTTGAAGTAACAAAATCATTTCATTTTCACTCCCGGTGTCCCAAATAAACAAAGGGATTCCAGCTATTTTCTCGATTAACTTTTAAGAGTAGTCGCAAAAAACCAGCTGCCCTGATTAACTAATGGCCCAATTAACCAGAAACCACTGTACTCAGTCTTTTTCGCAGGACTGAGGAATCAAGCATTAACAGGCATAAGAATTAAGATGAGAGGGAGAAGATTTAAGAGGGACAAGTAGCAACTTTTTACACAAAAGATGGCATGTACGTGGAATTAGCTATCAGAACGAGTGTTTGAAGCAGGTACAATAATAAAATTTAAATGGAAATTGGACAGGTACATGGATTGGAAAATTCTAAAAAATTATGGACCAAATGCTGGAAATGGGACTGTTTTGGTCTGGGGCATTTTGGACCAGTTGAGTTTTTGTTCTTGACTTAAGTCTTCAATGTGACTGAACCTTAAACTAATCTGAATTGTGCTTTGAGAAGATATAAGTGTATCAGTCAGCATTTCACTGTTCTTGTGACAATTATTTTCCATCTGCATAAAAAGAGAAAGCTAAGATGCTCCTATCATCATCTTTTAACATTAGCAGTACTGTCAGGCACTGGATAGGTCTTTATAACCACAGCACTCACATTTTTGTTCCTCGGCACTCACACGAGTTATACTGACACCAAAAGGTGAAAATTGTGTGCCAGTTATCCAGATTCTAAATTTTCCAGCCCTTGTAAATTTAATTTAATTTTTTAATAATGACTGGATTTTCACACTGTGTTCATAAATGCTGTTTCAGATCCATTAAATCTATTGTGCTGAATAAATTTTTGCAGATCAGCACTTTATTCTTTACATAGTCAATAACCATTAAACAATATGCAAGGCAATCCAATTTATTTTCTTCTAATGAACTGGAATTAACCATCAAAGTAGCAGCAAAGTTAGTGACTCTGATGATCATTGTAGAGTAAATATTCCAGCAAGTATTTATCTCTCCAAATAGTTTTTTTCCATAAATTGTGTGATTAGTTTCACAAATCAGCATTAAAAGTTTTTGGGGCATTTTCCCCTTAAATACTCATGAACCTCATTGCAGAGTGATACGTTTTGCTGTTTTATCTTCAATTTATTTAGTTTTAATAATTGACATATTTTGATTATTTTGTGATAATATTTTAAATACTTTAAAGTATCTGGTTGATGATATAATTCCTCCTTTTCTCTATTTCTTCCTCTGACATTGCATTCACCCCCTTTGATTTACCCTCGCTTTCAGTCCTGCATGTGTTTATTTCTGAATTTTGAACTCTCATTGCTCAAAGAAGATACGCTCCAGGTAGTCACACTCATTCAGTCCGCAGATCCAGTTTCTTACTATACAATTATCAGTGTTAGGGTTAGGGTTTCCTTGTGGGGAATAGTTATGACAGAGTAGTTGCTGCCACATTGCCACAACAGAGCATTGTAGTATGCATCTCCCTTATCCATTCATCCTTCCCCATTGATCTCCCTCCTGGCACTTATCCTTGTAAGCAGATCAAGTGCTACACCTGCTCCTACATCTCATCCCTCACTACCATTCAGGGCCCTAAACAGTCCTTCCAGGTGAAGCAACATTTCACCTGTGAGTCTGTTGGGGTCACTTACTGTGTCCAGTACTCCTGGTGTGGCCTCCAGTATACAGGTGTGACCCGACATATATTGGGAGACTGCTTCACTGAGCACCTACACTCCATCTGCCAGAAGAAGCGGGAGCTCCCAGTGCCCATCCATTTTAATTCCACTTCCCATTTCCACTCCGACATGTCAATCCATGGCCTCCTCTACTGTCGTAATGAGGCCACACACAGGTTAGAGGAACAACACCTTATATTCCGTCTGGCTAGCATCCAACCTGATGGTATGAACATCAATATCTTGAACTTCTGGTGATGCCCGCCCACCCTTGCTTCACAATTTTCCATCTCCTTTTCCCTCTCTCCTCATCTCCTTGCCTGTCCATTGCCTCCCTTTGGTGCTCCTCTCCCTTTTCCTTCTTCCATGGCCTTCTGTCCTCTCCTATCAGACTCCCCCTTCCCCAGCCCTGTATCTCTTTCACCAATCAACTTCCCAGCTCTTTACTTTCCCAGCCCGAAACATCGACTGTACTTTTTTTCCCTAGATGCTGCCTGGCCGGCTGGGTTCCTCCAGCATTTTCTGTGTGTTTTTTGAATTCCCACCATCTGCAGATTTTCTCTTGTTTGTGATTATATTCTGTTGGTCAGGATATCAAGGATGTAGTTAGAAAAGGAGGTGTGGAGTCTCCCGTTAAGAGCTTAGAGATGAGTTTTCTTAGAGTACTGAAGATGAAGCTGTATTCAATAAACAATAGTCTACGTAGGTGTCTACTGTTTGACATACACTTCTTTAGTTGTAGAAGACCATAATGTATATCATAGTCAAATAAACTTCAACACATTACTGCTTTGAAGAAGTATCAGTAGCTGACATTTCTAAAGTCTTCTGTGGATCAGAAGGTCTGACTTTTGCTTAAGCATTTTGATCCTTCAAAAACATCTTCCAATGTGAAACCTATCCAATACATTTTTTTTATTCTGTATCAAAAGCAGAAATAGATTTAATTGCATAAGCTAAGCCTCGCCTCTTGTGTAAAGTTAGCCTGCTGCATTGTCTTCCCCACCCACATGCTTTACCATTTTTATATCTCGCTCACAACTTGCAGATGGTTGGATGAAAGCCAGAATCACAGGAAAGATGCCCAACACATTTTTTTCTTCAATTTGTTGTATCATGTTGCACCCTATAATTGACATTTATCTGATAGTTTGCCACCTTTCCAAAGACTGTGGTAGGTCTGGATAAACTAGTCAGCTTGCATGCTTCAAAGTAGCTTTTGTTTGCTTCTTTCCCTGATCTCAACTTTAGTGCCTTCACAATATCCAGTACAGCTTCACATTGAAGGCCATGCTTTTAGAAAGAGAAACATTGGATTAGGGTTAAGACTTAATGATAAAGATTAGCTTTATTTGTCACATGTACATCGAGAAATGGAAATATACAGTTTAATGCACTGTTTGTGTCAACGACCAACACAGTCTGAGAATGTGCTGAGGGCAGCCCACTGGTGTCACCAACCTATTAAACCTTACAAAGCTGTATGGCTTTTGAATATGAGAGAAAACCAGAGCACTCAGAGAAAACCCACATGGTCATGGGGACAACATATATATTCTTTACAGATAGCAGTGGGAACTGAGCCTGCGTTGTAATGCATTATGCTAGCCACTACACTACCATGCCATCCGAGTAGATATTCAAACCTTTGAGACTTTTTCACCATTCAGATTGGTTGATTCTCTATCTCAATATCTAATATCTGATTTCGACCCACTTCTCTGGAATGTGGAAATCTGTCTGTTTTCTACTTAAATGTGTTCAGCAACTTGGCCTCCACAACCCTCCACTGACTCAGTCCTGAATGATGGACTGGTTTTAGCTCCCCCTAACCAAAGGAAATGTACTCCCTGCATCCAGTCTGTCACCTCTGGCAGAATTTGGTACTGTTCAATGAGATATCCTCACAGTTACCACTTACTTAAATGACATAAAAATGTTGTTGTTTTCCAGTAGCAGTACAGTGCAAAGGCATTAAATTACTATAAATTCCAAAATAAATTATGCTAAAAATAAGGAAATAGTGAGGTATTGTTCATGGGACGTTCAAAAATCTAATGGTGGAGGGGAAGATGCTGTTGTTGAATCACTGAGCATGGTCTTCAGGTTCCTGTAACACCTCTTTGATGGTAGTAATGTGAAGAGAGCATTAACCAGATGGTGAGAGTCCTCAATGATGGATGCCATTTTCTTGATGCACCACCTATTAAGGCTGCCCTCGATGGTGGGAAGGGTTGTGCGTGTGATGGATCCAGCTAAATCTACAACCCTCTGTAGTTTCTTATGATCCTGTGCATACCAGGCTGTGATACAAGTAGTCAGAATGCTCTCTACCATATACCTACAGAAACTTGTGAGAGGTCTTTGGTGATATACCAAGTCTGCTCAGAATTTTAATGAAGTAGTGCTGTTGGCATGATTTCTCCATGATTGCATCAATGTGCTGGCTGGAGGACGATCCTCTGAAATGCTGACCCCAGGAACCTAATGCTGCTCACCCTTTCTAACGATGACTCCTCAAAAAGAACTGGTGCATTTTATCCCAATTTCTCGTTCCTGAAGTCTGCAATCAGCTCTAGTAAAACCTGCTTAGTTGATCCACTCTTTATTTTGATGTGCTAGTTCCACCATCCCTGGAAACAGATTGGTGAACAACTTGGATTGTCCATTGGCATAATGGAGCTAACATTGCAGCCAGAGTTTGCACATTGCCTTACAACAACCAAATGATAAATAGCCATATAGGATATCATCGTGCCCATTGAACAATAAACGTTAGCTGAGAGTTTTCCTGAATTCTAATTTTGTCCCTACGGGTTTCCAGAATTAAGTTTGCTGTATTACTCTTCCCTGATTAACTGTAACAGCTAATTGGATGCAAGTATTTGAAATCTTGAACCAGGGCTTGCTTTTATGAAAATCAATGGAACATGTTGAACAATAGTAAAAAGAATGATGCCCTTTAGTAGTTTGCCAGGTTGGATCTTTTATGCGTGTTCCAAATTAAATCATCAATTGTGATATGTCTTTATAACTGCCAAGAGACAATTATAGAGAACTAATTTATAACATCTGTATGGTCTCCTTGTACCTACCGAACAAAAGCATATTGGGGAGTTGCATTTAAAAGACAGTGAATGTGATTGAAGCTTCATCGGCTTTGACCAATTATTTAATTAATGCTAAGTTGGCAACAATTTTTTTAATGATCATTTGCAAGCTTCTCTTTCAACAAATTCTTTTGTTAGCCAAGTACCACAGCCTTGTAATTTACTGATTGTGACTGCAATCAGTTAAGAAAATGAGAACAATCTGAATTTGAATCAGACTCGTGATTCACTTGTTATCCTAAGGGAAGGATTGTCAGAAGCACTTAGATTCTTCAGTGACTCAGATTGCAAAATGCCAGCAATACAATAGACAAGAAAATATTCTTTCTGCAGTACATATAAAGATTAGATGGATCTCATATGGTGCAGATATTCATACTGTGAATGATTTTCATTGATTTCTTAAAAAATACAAAAAAGGCATTGTTCCAGGAGTGATGTTTGCCCTGAGTGGGGTAAGAAACTCCTGGAAGTTATTATGGCAGAAGTCACCATGCACAAATCCCTAAAGGCTATCAGAAATAGACTTAGATTTTGAAAATATGGGCAGATAATCAGATGCTTACAGAAAAAAATATTTGTCTGCATACACTTAAAAAAGTGGAATAAAAGTGAAAAGGCGGCATATAGTTGAATTTCTATGCACATTGCTTCTCTTACCATTGTCACTATTGTACTTCTTTGTTATTTGAATCTCAGTTATATACAAAAAAATAAAAACTCCAACCATTATTAAGCGCAAGGCAGATTAAATTGGATAATGCTGGAAAAGTTGTGATGGGAACACAATGAATGACTTTACCTTGCCCCCTCAATCTACTGCAGACAGTGCTACAAAGCTGATCGCTCATTAACATAATCTTATTGTCAAGCCAGGGGTAAATAAACTGCTGATTGCTTGAGCACATTGCCTCGCTGCATGATATCACGAGAGACTGGAAACAGTCTGAGCTGATATTAAACCAATGTTGAAAGTTCAAAGTAAATTTATTATCAATTTCATATACATCACCATATACAACTCTGAACTCTGAGATTTTCTTTTGGGCCATTTACAGTAAACATGAGGAACACAATAAAATCAGTGAAAGACCGCACCCAACAGAATGGACAACAGCCAATGTGCAAAAAAACAACAAACTGCAAATACAAAAAGAAAGAAAAAAATAATAACATATAAATGCAATAAAAATCAAGAACATGAGATGAAAAGTCTTTTAAAGTGTCTCAATAGATTGTGGAAACAGTTCAGTGTTTATTGGAGGGGGAGTGAATTTATCTTTTGGTTTAAGACCCTGGTGGTTGCAGGGTAATAACAGTTCCTGAACCTGGTGGTGTGGGTCCTGAGGCTCCTGTACCTTCTTCCTGATGGCAGTAGTGAGAAGAGAGCCTGCTCATGTAGATGTGCTCATTGGGGTGAGCTTTATCCATGATGGACTGGGCATATCCAACCCTTTTTTTAGGCGTTTCCATTCAAGGGCATTAGTGTTTCCGTACTAGACCATGATGTAACTGGTCAATATACTCTTCACCACACATCTATCAAACTTCGTCAAAGTTTTAGATAACATACATCCCAGTCAGCAACATTGAAAAGGAAAGCACATTGTGGTTGCAGCAAGTATCGGAAGACTTTCCAAGTGTTTCTACATCTTCCTGCCTGAACACAGATGAGGTTACCCTGATTTTCCAGTGCAGCAATGGAGTCCGTGACCGGTGGGATAGATTCTCTATGTTAGGCAGAAAATGGCCTTGCACGCACACATTAAAGTAGCAATGGGAGCAGACAGTCATAACTGGAATGTCAGTGCTGAATAGAGTATCTTAATACACCCAAAAGCTTCTGTAGATGCTGGAAATCCAGAGCAACACACAAAAAATGCTAGAGGAACTCAGTAGGTCAGGCAGCATCTGTGGAAGGGAATAAACAGTCAACATTTTGGGCCTTTGGTCCTGATGAAGGGTCTTAGTTCGAAACTGTGACTATTTATTCATCTCTATAGATGCTGCCTGACATGAATTCTTCCAGTGTGTGTTACCCTAATACATCAATACCATGAATTCTGTAACTTCACATCCTCACTCAAGCTTGTGACCTACTTCCTAGAATGCCTAGTTCACCAACCAACAATCGGGCTTCATCAGACTAGGCACTCCATGGCTCACTCCCACATCTCACTCTGCTAGCTAATTAACCATGGCAAGCAGCTCATCCAAAAGCCATTACTTTTCACCGGGAGACATAGCTGAAGAACAAAGTTGTGTACAATCGGCAACAGCAGCAATACAGTATAATTGTGGTCGGTCTTTGCGACCACAACTTTGCACCTCACATACCACTCCCACCCCCAACTTCAAAAAAGATAGTTCAAGCCATGAATCATGAGGTCTTGCCAGTCGGAGATAATTAAAGATGATGACATAATCGTTTCGAATACCTCCTCTCATATCCGCTTCTCTCCTCATCACACACATTCTTAAAGTGTAAGATGGCATCTCCCTCTGCCTTCATATCATCTCAGCACAACGTTACCCTTGACTGGAAGAAGATAGTAGCTGAAGAACAAGAGATCAAATCTGAAGATACTTGATCACTCATCCTGATACTTGGAACAATCATCTCAAGTACTGACAGTTTGACTGCTGTATTGATTAGCTTATAGGCAGTTTCAGAACTTGATAACTCAATGCAGTCATGAAATGCAACAAGTCCTAGATAGAGTGAACACGGAGTGAATGATTCCAGTGGTGGGAGAGAGAAGGACCAGAGGGCACAGCCTCAGAATAAGTTGCCCCTTCAGAGCAGAGACGAGGAGGAATTTCTTTAGCCAGAGGGTGGTGAACATGTGGAATTCATTGCCGCACATGGCTGTGGAGGCCAAGTCATTGGGTATATATAAATAAGAGTTTGCTAAGTTCTTAATTAGTAAGGATGTCAATGTTTACAGAGAGGAGACAGAAGAATCATCCATGGTGAAATGGTGGAGTAGATTCAATGGGCCAAATGGTCTAATTCTGTTCAAATGTTTTATGGCCAAAGCCTGAGTGACATTCATTGGGTAGCAGAATTTTAGATGGGGAGGCTGAAAGAAGAAGAGAGGGGGAGAGAGAGGGAGAGGGGGAGAGGGAAGAGGAGGAAGGGGGAGAGAAAGATGGGTAAGAGGGAGAGGAGGAGAAAGGGGAAGAGAGAGTAGTGAGAGAGGGGGAGGAAGAGAGAGATTGGGAGAAGGGGGAGGGGTAAAGGGAGAGGGAGAGTGGGGATAGAGGGAGAAAATATTGAACCTCCTTTAGTGCAAAGGATATCCTTCCTAATTCAGACCAATAAATTTCAAGATCCACTCTGTTACACAGTGCTGGGGTCATCAAGAGCAGTGTGGGGATATGTATATTTTGCTTGAGCACACTAGCATTTTACTTAGTTATAGTTGGCTCTTTTTATATTTCAGTTGCATACTAAGGGCTAGGTAGTGAATTAATAGCACTTGGCTCCTAGTTGTATCAGGTATGTGTAATTTGAGAATGCTGGGTAGAATCAAAATTTTAACCTTGATTTATCTGCCATTTATAATTTCAGTGTGCAAGACCAGTGTGTGCATTAACACTCATTGCCACAAACAGCTGTGGGGCCAAATCATTGGGTATATTTGAAGTGGAGGTTGATAGGTTCTTCATTATTAAAGGCATCAAAGGTTACAGGGAGATAAGCAGGAGAGTGGGGAGGAGAGGGAAAAGTGTCAGTCATAATTAAATGTCAAAACAGACAGTGGACTGAATGGCCTCATCCTGGTCCTGTGTCTTATGCTAACCAGGTGTACATTCTGCTCTGGGTAAGACCATAGAAAGGGTGCAGAGTAGATTTACAAGGTTGTTGCCTGGTTTTGGGAGCATGCCTTATGAGAATAGGTTGAGTGAACTCAGCCTTTTCTCCTTGGAGCGATGGAGGATGAGAGGTGACCTGATAGAGGCGTTCAAGATAATGAGAGGCATTGATCATGTGGATAGTCAGAGGCTTTTCCCCAGGGCTGAAATGGTTAGCACAAGAGGGCATAGGTTTAAGGTGCTTGGAAGTAGGTACAGAGGAGATGTCAGCGGTAAGTTTTTTTACGCAGAGAATGTTGAGTGTGTGGAATGGGCTGCCAGCAGCGGTGGTGGAGGGGGAACGATAGGGTCTTTTAAGAGACTCCTGGATGGCTACATGGAGCTTAGAAAAATAGAGGGCTTTGGGTAAAGCCTAGGTAGTTCTAAGGTGGTGACGTGTTTGGCACAGCTTTGTGGGCCAACAGGCCTGTATTGTGCTGCAGGTTTTCTATGTTTCTATAAGATAGAGGAGCAGAATTAGGTCATTTGGCCCATTGAATCTGCTGATCCATCATAGCTGATCAAATTTTCCCCTCAGCCCTAAATTCCTTCTCCTCAAATCCCTTCTCCCCAAATCTCTTAATGTCCTGACCAATCAAGAATTTATCAACCTTTGCCTTAAATATACATAAAGACATGGCCTCCAGAGCTGCCTGTGGCAAAGAATTCCACAGATACACTACCTTCTGGCTAAAGAAATTCCTCCTAATCTCCACTCTAAAATGATGCCCCTCTATTCTGATTCTGTGTCTTCTGGTCTTAGACTGTCTCACCATAGGAAACATCCTCTCCACATCCACTCTATCATGGCCTTTCAGTATTCAATAGGTTTCAGTGAGATCACCACTCATTCTTCTGAATTCTAGTGAGACCATCAGACACTCTTCATATGACAAGCCATGCAATCCTGCAATCATTTTCATGAACCTCCTTTGAACCCTCTCCAGTTTCAACACATTCCTTTCTAAGATAAGGGGCTGAAACCTGTTCTCAATGCTCCAAGTGAGGCCTTTATAAAGTTTCAGTATGACATCCTTGCTTTTATATTCTAGTCCTCTTCAAATGAATGCTAACATTGCACTTGCCTTCCTCACCACGGACAGAAAGGTCAACCTGCAAATTAACCTTTCGTCAATCCTGCACAAGGACTCCCAAGTCCTTTTGCATCTCAGTTTTTTCTGTACTTTCTCCATTTAGAAAATAGTCAACCCTTTCATTTCTTCCACCAAAATGTATGACCATACATTTCCCAACACTGTATTCCATCTGCCATTTCTTTGCCCATTCTCCTAATCTGTCTGCTAATCCTTTTGTAGCTTCCTTACTTCCTCAAAGTGACTTGCTGCTCCACCTATCTTCATATTGTCTGCAAACTTTGCAACAAAGCCATCAATTCCATCATCCAAATCATTGCCATATAAAGTAAAAAGAATCAGTCCCAACACAGACCTCTTTGGAACACTAGTCACTGGCAGCCACTCAGAAGAGGCTCCCTTTATTCCCACTCTTTGCCTCCTGTCAATCAGCCACATATTTATCCATGCTAGAATTTTTCCATGGGCTCATAGGTTGTTAAGCAGCTTCACGTGTGGCACCATGTCAAAGGCCTTCTGAAAATCCAAGTGCACAACAGTAACTGATTCTCCTTTGCCTATCCTGCTTGATATTTCTTCAAAGAATTCCAACAGATTTGTCAGGCAAGATTTTCCCTTGAGGAAACCATGCTGACTACAGCCTCCAAGTACCCTGAGTCCTCATCCTTAATAATCAATTCCAACCACTGAGGTCAGACTAACTGGCCTATAGTTTCCTTTATTCTGCGTCTCTCCTTTCTTGAAGGGTGGAGTATCCCCTGACACCTGGAGCTAACACCATACTGCTTGTGTCTTCCAGAGTGAAGCTGAATTCAAACAATTTTAGCACCCATATCAGCCAGGTAATGGCTGAAGTTTGTAGCAAATGTTTTGTGGAAGAAGTAAATTCATAAATTCAGATCTCTCACCAATATTATTCGTTAATTTACAGTGCAGAATAGGCCCTTTGAGCCTCACTGCCCAGCTATTCCCCAGTTTGATCCCAGCCTAATCACAGGACAATTTATAATGACCGATTAACCTACCAACCAGTAAATCTTTGGACTGTGGGAAGGAACCAGGAGAATCCCACATGGTCATGGGGAGAACATACAAATTCCTTACAGACAGTAGTGGGAATTGACCAGGGGATGCTACATTTCAGAGAAATTCAGAACTGCTGTATCACTAATTAAAAAAACTGCTGCAGTAAAATGTTGCACAATGCTGGTAGAGAAACTGAGTGAACTTCTCACACAAAGGGCTTGTGTACCATTAAACATATGATATACTTAATAAAGCATAAGCCATACACAGCTTAATACAAACATGGTCCTGAAGTATTTTCCAAAATAGTAACCGCATTGAGAGGGAACATAAGATGGTTTCAGTAAAAAGCTTTTTTTTTAAAAAAACTATTCTCAAGGGAGTAACAAAGGCAACTTAAAAAAGCATACCCCCATCCCTGCTGGCATCAACTCAGATTAGGGATTGAAAATGGAATTTTCTTTACTCAGTGCCATATCATGTCATGTTTTTAAATGTACTCATTGAGCCAGCTGGAGAGCGGGGAGACCTTTCAAACTACTTCCTATCATTTTAGGTCACATATAAATAGTGCTTCTAATCCACAATTCATTGCCTTATATGCTACCTGCATAGCTTGATGAATCATGCCTCAGGCTGAGCAGTGATTGCAGTTGGATTCCACAGACATTAGCCAGGAGATTTAGCAGCAGCCACTGAGTTACCACCCTAGCAACAAGAAAACACAAATTTATAGCAATGCCTTTGCAATAACTGTTCTCCAAGAGGCTGATTACAAATAGCACACTCACAGAAACAACAGAACAGATCTACATAACTTAAGATACTCAAGCTAAATTTACTCAGTGGGCTCATTATTAGGTTCACCTGTACACCTGCTTCTTAATGCAAATATCTAATTAGCCTAACATGTGGCAGCAATTCAATGCATAAAAGCATGCAGACGTGGTCAAGAGGTTCAGTTCAAATATCAGAATGGTGATTTAAGTGACCTTGATTGTGGAATGATTGCTGGTGCTAGACGGTGGTTTGAGTATCTCAGAAACTGCTGATCTGCTTGGATTTTCACGCACAACAATCTCTAGAGTTTACAGAGAGTGTGTGCAAAACAAAACAAAAACATTCAGTAAGTGGCAGTTCTGTAGGTGAAAATGCCATATTACGGAGAGAGTTCTGAGGAGAATGGCCAGGCTGCTTTAAGCTGACAAAAAGGTGACAGTAACACAGATAACTATGCATTAAACAGAGGTACGCAGAAGAGCATCTCTGAAAGCACAACACATTGAACCTTGAAGTACATGGGCTACACAGCAGAAACCATGAACGTACACCCAATGGCCACGTTATTAAGTGCAGGAAGTACCTAATAAAGTAACCATTGAGTATAAATGGAACCAACCTGGAGTCAAATAGCACCCACTTATATGTACTTCATTACTATGTCAACCCAAAATGGTATCATAACACCAGAAAAAAAGAAGGTAAGATACAGTTTTTGGGTACATGTGTATGTACTCACACTCAATAGCTGTAATAGCATTGTCAACCATTGAGTCCCCGGGAAGCATGGGGATGAACCAGTTACCCACACCCAAAAGAGCCCTTAACTGCACTGAATCTCAGCGATCTACTGAGAGTCTGCTCCTCAATGGAAGATTGTGCTTGGGAGCAGGCTGGAGAGAAAAGCACAATGTCTGTGCCGTTAATGATCCTTAAATTAATTTCTAAACAAGTTACGTATGTCACAGCAAACAAGTGACTTAGTTCTCCTGTTTTGTTTTACTGACATTATTTGGGGCCATCTTTACTTTTTAATGGACTTTATTTTAAGATTTAATTAGGAACACAAACATTCTTTGACTAAATGTTGCAATTCAGTTTTTTTTGTGAATTGTTGTTGAGGCTTTGTTTTATTAGCACCACTATGAGGTTACATTTGAATTGACCGTTGTTTCCATCCACTTAGCAACATGCAAAAAATTATACACTAAGTGCTAAAATTTCTATAAATGGTACTCTACACATTGTACCTGTGACCTGTCATTGAAGGTACGATCATTTCAGGCATGATCTTTGCTAAAGCGTTCCCAGCGTACATTAGTGGCTGATAATTAAGCCAATAGGACTGAAATATGTTGATCTAGAACATGATGGTCCTTGTGTCATGTTGAAGGTACACATCTCTTTCCTATAAGTAATGATTAAAAATTAAGAAGCTAAGATAAGATACTGGATGGTAATGCCTGAGCAGTTAAACACAGGACTTCACATATCTATACAGCATTGTCAACTTAAGTTAAAAAAATGCAAGTATTTGATGCTGAAGCTGCAGATGCAACCAAAGGTGAATTCTAGACATGAGCATAAAAGATGAATTAATCCTATCTGATCTTTTGTACTTCATGTAATATTAAAAAGTAGCAGTATATTCTTCACGCAATGCAAGGTATATTTCCTGAAACTGGTTGGATACGTTCTTAGCCAGTACAGATTGCCCAGTAGATTACCCCTAATAACCATGATAAGTGTAGCAGGATCAGTTACAGTTTGATCATCTTTATCTAAGTAAAGAAACTAACATGAGAGTCAGACAAAACTAATCACCAGCAACTTGTGAACTACTGCTGGACTTGAGTTCCATTCAGAATTATATGGCATCAGACCACCTGACCTCTTTGAACTAATACTGGGTACAAGAATTTAGTGCTGGAGAGCAGGTGTTGCCTGTGACAAAAGAACAGCTTTTAGACAACTACAGCAGCAAGTAATGTCAAATAAACTGAAGTGCAGATTGAAGCTAATAACCTCGCAAAAACAGGAGTGTTACTTGACACAAATGTGGTCAGTGCAGGAATAAGTATAAATAAGTAAGTATTAAATAAGTATCCTTAAATCTATTACTTTAACTACTTCATTAAACTTGATTTTTTTCAATTAAGGTTTGTTTCATACAGTTTTATAGTGGCCAATTCATTAAATTTGTGTGAAGGTCTAGATACATACAGATATATAAAATTATCAGATGAATCTCTTTCAGGACAGCAAGTTCCTGAGAGACTTTTCTGGTAACTGTATTTGGCATTAACTTTCAGCTTCTGATGAATTTGAAGAAATCGTCTTTAAATTAATTTCCATGAGTTAAATTATAAACTGGGCTTAGGCCAGTTCTTATAATAGCTATATTATAAACAAAATATACTCTTAAATTTCATGTGGATATAAAATGAAGCTTCAAAGTTTGAAATATTCTGTAATATACTACATAACCTTGTTTCCAACAGAACATATTTAGCATAAACACGATGGACATTTGGTGCTCGTTTGTAATCAGATATATCAGTCATTTACTAACACAGTTAGGGGTCACTGCTATATACATTAACATTCCTCATGCTGACTTTTGCTTTTTCTGTACAAAGTATGTAACAATTTTAATATAGTTCTGAAATACCAGAATGAAAACAACCAGCCATGCGTACAAAAGGAAAAGAAATCACTTTTTATATTTTATTTCTATACATGTTGTTAATTCTATGGTTGATGTTAGTATCTTTGATATGTTCCATTTTCCCCAACATGGTCTTGAAGTTATGCATATCAGACAATAATAAATTGTTCAAGTTTTAAAGTTAAACTTAGACTAATCTTTTTATTTTGTTGTGTGGAAACCAGAACACTACACTTCTCTTAAATGTGGACTGAATTCCATATCACAAGAAATAAACACAGAGCTTTGTTGATGGGTTAGTTGCTTTGCTGACCAATTAAATCACTTCTATTTATTTTATCTATCTGCACCTACAATTCTGTGGCTTTTCCATCCAATTCAGGTTTTTATTTTCACTTTCGGACTGTTTTCCATCACATCCATCAATCCATCTGTTTATCCTGAGATGTATTTGCTGCAGAACTGCTCCGTCTTTAAGGAATTTTTGTATTGCTTTGCATTCTCTTTCACCACTAACTAGACCTTGCAGTTACATGTCATAAATAAATTTTAATATTTTTACCTCTTCCTCAATCCAGATAAAAAATGTAAGCCATAAATAACTTGGTGTCAGCACTGATCCTGGTGGCTTAACAGATATTACCACCCATTAATCTGAAAAACAACTTTTTACTTTCTATTTTTTGCCTGTTTATTATTTCACATATTTATCCTCAAACCCACATGCCCTGACATATGTCAGAAGTCTACTAAACAGTATCTTATCAAAGTCCTTTTCAAAATCTAAGTATTGATTACTTTATTCTTTTTTTCTCACAATTTCCTTTGTCCCTTCAAAAACTCATTTCAGACTATTTAGCCATGAATTAGCCTTTCAGATCCAAGTTCATTTTATTTTCTATATATTTCATTATTTTCCTTTTGTGTAGGTTTCAATATTTCTCCCTATTAGTGATGTTAATCTAATTCATCAACAGGATGTGACATTGCTCAAACTCTCTTTTTGTCATAGTTTTCCAGCACTTCCCAGCATAATATTGAACCTTCCATATATACTTTTGAATTTATTAGTTGCTCCCTAAATTTTTTGTTAGTATATGTAGGAAGCACATCTACCAGCCTGAGATTATATCCAATTTAGTTTTCACAGCTTATTCTCCCGTGGAACCGTGTTCATCAAAACAGAAAATCCTTCCAAAAATACAAGAGAAAAAAAAACCTTGCTGCACTTAAACTTCTGAGTGTAATTCCATGCCTATTCTAAACTAGCATTATCTTTAGCCTGGACTGGAACCACAATCATAACACAGAAGCATGCAAAGCAACTTTTGGGCACCACAGGTAACAAAGTAATGAGGAAGGATGTTTGATTCCATTACCATTTTGAATTGAATTGGCCTAAAGTGATACGTTAATAACATATGATCTTAATGCTCTCATTCTCAGAGATGTTGCAGCTAGTTTTTCTGAAGTTGTAATTGACCTGTTTCACAAACAGGACCCTCTCGAAGAACTTCTGGAACTACTTGGTGGAGTCCAACGCAAGTTCTTTGCCAAAAATGAACGTCAGAAATGCCCTATCCGAACATACTTAATCATGGATGGAAGTCCCTCCAACAATGGAGCAACAACTTTGCAGAAAATTCGTAACAGGGGCCTAGAGATTGATGAAGCACTCTTCCATGTTGGTTCAATGAAAAAAGCACTCCTTAAGAAAATCCGACCTCACATTTTGTTTAATATCTAGATGAGCATAGCAACTGTGGTTTCCGGTAATGAAGCAGTGCCACCACCAAATAGCAGCAAAAGGGAATGGAGACTAGGAAGCCTTTGATGTGTACTGCACTAAATAAGAATAATAACTGTGCCTGTCAGAAGCAGTTTCAAGCAACAGCATTACTGGATCATAAATACTGCTTTCACCACATGTACAACTATCTGCTGACCTTGTATCTTCTAGGGTAAAACTGCTCAACGTAAATAAATGCAGAAATGTTGAAAATACTGAATAAGTCAGGCAGCATATTTGGAAAGATATACATAGTTAATGTTTCTGTTTGAAGACAAAGAGACTTTATATCTACAGCCTGCATTTTTTAAAATTTTCATTCTGATTTGACATATTATTTTGTATTTATTGCTTTGATTAACATTTCTTAATTACCATATAGTAACTGTCATGACTACATTTTATGATTAATGATGTTGCGAATTTTATATTTGGAATAATGGCAAAACTATTAGTATTGTGCATTAGTGAAGAGAATATCACACAGTGGCTTCAGTCAGCTAAGCAGCAAGTCAGGGGATTAGCAATATCTACACGTCCTGATAATATTCTTACACTGTGAGTGCCGCTGGCAAGGCTTGTACTCATCCCCAATAGCTCTTCAGAAGGTGATAGCAGGATATCTTAGTAAATTTACTTCTGCAATGCTCTTAGTAAGATTTTGGAAGTTTTTAAGTTAGTAACAATGATGAAAGAGTGGCTTACATGCAGGTCAGGGCTGTTTATAGCTCCGTGTAAAATTTGAAGAGAATGTGTTCCAAAAAGCCTTAGTTTAGTTAACACAGATTAGCCTTTATTTTATGCTCAATGGAGATACGGTGAATTGGTGTAAGGGTTTTGTGGTTCCTTTACCCTGTTTCGCAGCCATCATTCTCTCCTACAACAAAAGTACTTTTTTTTAACCGAAAATAGCTAGTAACATTCTTTCTCAAATGTAATCAACCAAGCAGGGACATTTCATTTTGGCTCTTTAATCTTAAGGTTCATACATGTACTTCTGTAAGCTGCTTATGCTTACCTGTTATTGTCAATCATAATTCAATACAATTCACTGAAAATCTTACAATTTTCTTTCCAATGATATCTAGTGTACACAACATCTGTTAGGTCTTAAATAAAAATGGAAATATTCAGCAGATCAGGCAATATTTATGGAGCTGGAAACTGTGTCAGCATTTTAGTGGTGAACCTTTCAGGAGATCTTACAGCATCATGCAACTTTTCAAAATATGGACCCTCTTAAAAACTGATAAATATTTTAAGCAGGGAAACTTAAAAGGCTGAAGAAAGAATGAAGGCAACAATAGTTTTCGATTAGTTCATCAAGATCCCAATAGATACTTTACATTCTGTAAACATTGATAATCTATAAAAGGGTTTGGAAACAGTATGGTTATGAGGTCATTTACACTGAGTTATGTGAAGTTTGACCCCACTAGGTGCTAAGAAGCCTTTGAGTCCAGATCAATAGGAAAAAAAACTCCCCTCTTGTCAGAAAATTCAGTGGTAGATAAGTGTATCACTAAAACAATCTCTAAGGATATAGTTTTCATAACATTACATTGAAGATATGGATCTAGAGAGGTTATTTTGAGTTCTATACAGTTTCATCTCATTAAGCACGTATTGAGTTAGCTTTTCTGTTTGGCATCTGTTCAAGTCAGTTTCCATTTAATTGTGCGTCGTTCAGCTGCTAATATGGTGCCAAGGGAAGGAATGTAGTTCAACTGCAATACCTTCAGAAATACTTCAAAATAAGCATTAAGCTTGATTAACTTAATAATGAACAACTAGCACAGTCTGTTTGCCATAGTCACCAAATCCAGGCAAGTCATGGCAATACCAACACAGACACAAATGGATCAGAGACAATATTTTGCTCCAAATACCATAACAAGTGCTTGAGTCAGTAACTACCTCTTTGAGGTCTACCTTGATACCCACCTTTTCTCAGAAGGAATTAAAATATAAGGTGCTATTTCATGTCAGATTCTGCCTTAGATATCTGCCACAAAGCTGGGCACGTCAATAACTTAGCATGGATATCCTGTAGCAAATTAGCACAGAATGTTGCTACTTGGAGTACTAATGAAGACACAATCAAAAATCTGTGCAATGAGCTTATCTGAGCATCTTACTTTACGGAGTTCCATTTAACAAAATGGTCTCCACCAGATGTTTTCCATCATTCCATCCTCACAGTCATCCTGTAAATACACTTAAAGATACTAATGCACAAATCGCAGTAGACAACTAGATTCTCCTCAACTAAGAAATCAGCCCATTATTGGATTAAATGAGGAAAATACATTAGGAGCAATGTATACCTCCTTCTCCTCCCATGTTAAGAAGTATACTACTGCCCTAGAAAGAGAAAGAAAAACAGATTATTTACTTTGATGTCATTCCAGTCCCTTCATTTCTCTGCGCTTGGCTATACTTCATTATTGATTAAATGTGCACACTAGAGACTAAATTCTATCAGTTACTCATGTACAGGAAATGAGGGATGAAGGCAGTTCTGTCCAGCTTTTATTTTTTCAGGAAACTGATGATTTTCACCCAGGGGAACAAAATTTCAAAACCAGTGCATTCCAAAGCTGTAATGTGGAACATTTGCATTACACCATGAAAATTAGAAGTTTATTTCCATTACGTGCCTAAAGTTTAGAATATTAGATGGAACTGAAGCATAATATAAGATAGAAACAGATGTATATTATTCAGTGTTCACATAACTTCAGCTTTTCAATTAAATATTGGCCAATCTGAATTTCAATTTCATTTTCAATAAATCGCAACCCTGAATACTTTAGTTAATGCTTTCTGAGATAACAGTGAATTGACATTGGGAGAGGTTGACAGTGTGGTTAATGCAAAGAATGAAGCATATAAAATCTATATTCATACAAAGGAAAATGTAGTGATTTTATACTTGTACTGTACATGAGACAAAATA
Source organism: Mobula birostris (assembly GCF_030028105.1). Taxonomy (NCBI): domain Eukaryota; kingdom Metazoa; phylum Chordata; class Chondrichthyes; order Myliobatiformes; family Myliobatidae; genus Mobula; species Mobula birostris. Next base: position 205,788,102 of record NC_092371.1, on the reverse strand, counting down.
GCAACAGATCTTCACTCACATGCTGAGGTTCTTCCAGTATCTGAACAGACACATTGCACTCTATTTTGAATAGAGCTATTCAATCATACCTGGAACATCACAATCACACATTGCAACTCACAAACAGACAATGGGTGCTTGCTGATAGTCACCAACAACAAGTGGGACGTCTAACATGCAGTGGGTTCAACTGTGCCCACTGGACCTCTACTGGCTTGCTGACCTGCGTTGTCAAAAGAACGCTGGTAATCGTAGGCTTAGTGTTAGCAAAAATCTGTGACTAATAAGAAAATGAGTTTGTTGAAAATGATGGTGTGAACAAATCTCATTTCAAAATCTCTTCTGGTGTATAAAATGCAGATAGTTTAAATATGCCACTGTTGCTTACCCCTTTACAATGATCAAACTGTTATATCTTTCAGATGCACAGGAAATCCCACTTTATACTTATGATTCTGTGACTAAGTATAGCTCCAATGTCATATTTAAGTTAATTGATGACACCACTGTTGACGGCCAAATCAAAGTTGGTGACAAATTGGCATATAGGTGGGTAATTGGAAATCTAATTGAGTGGTGCCATAACTACAACCTCTCACTTAATGTCAGCAGAACCAAAGAGCTGATTATTGACTAGAGGAGGAAGAAGCCAGAGATGCATTGGGGGAACAGAGGTGGAGAGGGTCAGTAATTTTTAATTTCTTGCCATTAACATGTCAGTGGATCTGCCCAGGGACCAGCACAAGGTCACAAGGAAAGCACAACAATGCCACTACTATCTTAGAAGTTTTTAAACTTCATAGATTTGTTATGTTATCAAAAGCTTTTACAAAATTCTATGAATATACAGTGGAGAATACTCTAACAGAGTGGAGAAGTTTATACTAATGCATTTCCATAATGGAAATAACATTACAATTTGGTATGGAAATACTAATGCCCAGGAATGGAAGAGGTTACAGATAGAGGTGGACACAGCGCAGTGCATCACAGGCTAGGCCCTCCTCAACACCGAATACACTTACAGGGAGCGCTGCCACAAGAAAGTATCAACAAAGACACACATCATTCAGGTGATGTCCTTCTTTCACGTCTGCCTTCAGGCCGGAGGTACAGAAACCTTAGATCCCACGTGACCAGGTTCAGGAATTTACTGCCCTACAACCAGCAGGTCCCTGAACTGGTGTGGATAACTTTAATCACCACTATTCTGAACAAATTTGATGACCCAGAGGCTCACTTTCAAGGACTCTTTACAATCCATGTTCTCAGTATTATTCTTTTTATTTGCATGGTTTGTCTTTTGGTTGTTCATCATTCTTGGTCTATTTGTGTGTTGCTTTTCATAAATTGGTGTCAGTCTGGGCACCAGGGTAGTAGTGTAGCAGTTAACACAGCCATAATTACAGCTCGGGCTGTTCCAGAGTTCAGAGTTCAATTCTGGCACTGTACTGAAAGGACATCTGTACAGCCTTCCTGTGGAATGCCTGGGTTTCCCCCGGGTGCTCTGATTTCCTCCCACAGTCCAAAGGTTAATTGGTCATTGTAAATTGTCTAGTGATTAGGTTAGGGTTAATCAGGGTCGGGGGTAGCTGGGAACAGTGTGACTCAACAGGTTGGAGGACCCTACTCCACACTGTATCACAAATAAAATTAAAATATAATATAAATTCTGAAAAAGCCTGCAATAAAATGAATCCCAAGGTAATACATGGTAATATATACGTACTTCAATAATGAATGTACTTTAAACTTCAAGCACTTGACTTAGCCCCAGCTGATGAACTAATTAGCTCAGGGTGACAATTGTATCCAACAAATGAGATCCTGACATCTTGCAAACACTAGAACATGGTTCTGAGGTGAGTTGCCAGGCTTACAGCAAGGAGAGAGGATTTCAGCTTCCCAGATGGCAAAGTTGCACATTAGTAATGCTCTGAAGAATTCAAATGAAGAATGTAATGGTTTCTGCACATGGAGATGCATGGGTCATTGTTGAACATGCTGGAAAACCTGCAAGGATGTCCAGAAATAATGAAACCGCAAATAAAACCTTGAACAAGATTTTGCATTGAGTCTGGATCCTGTCCTTTCTACTATGGATATGGTGGCCAGTTCCCTATCAACACATACAGATTGAACCAGGGTAGAATATTTGATGGCTGAAGTCTCAAATTCTATTGTAGTATATATGGACACCACCCAACATGCAAGTCCTGCATTGGAAGCTTCTGCCATCCAAATTAGCTCTGCATACTGTTGCACAAAGATGCTTTAAAAATCTCATGACACTGTAGAGTTCTGTCCTCTAATAGATTCCTTCCCTCTGGAAATGATTCTTTCTCAGCAGAGTGTAAGTCTCTTGTCCTCTGTCAAGACTGGGATCCTGCAGCTGCCAATCTGACATTGTTGCCTGTTTGTCATGTTGCTGCTGCTCATTATGATTTGTTGCAACCCTAAACTGGGACATCTGAGCCTTGAGTTAACATAATTGTTCACAGTCATCTACAACCTTCTTTACTAAAAGTGTACTCTGCCTCTACCAACTTCGGCACAACACTTAAAAGAAATAGTTGGGTAAGTAAAAGATGAGGTGGTCCAACACCAAGTGAATAGTGCTCTTAGTTATCTATAGACAAGCAAAATAAAATCTGCAGATGCTGGAAGTCAAAGCAATACACACAAAACGCTGGAGGAACTCAACAGGCCAAGCAACATCTATGGAAAAGAGTAAACAGTCGACGTTTCAGGCCGAGTCGCTTCATCAGCAGTGAAAAGAAAGAGGAGAAGTCAAGATAAGAAGGTGGGGGGAGGGGAGGAAGAAGTTCAGGGTGGTAGGTGATAGGTGAAACTGGGAGAGGGGGAGGGGTGAAGTAAAGAGCTGGGAAGTTGATTGGTGAAAGAGGTAAAGGGCTGGAGAAGGGGGGAATCTGATAGCAGACGATAGAAGACCATGGAAGAAAGGGAAGTGGGAGGAGCACCAGAGGGAGGTGATGGGCAGGTAAGGAGATAAGGTGTGAGAGAGAAGCAGGAACACGGAATGGTAAAATGGGGAGCAGTTACCAGAAGTTCGAGAAATCAATGTTCATGCCATCAGGTTGAAAGCTACCCAGATGGAATATACGGTGTTGCTCCTCCAACCTGAGTGTGGCTTCATCGTGACAATAGAGGAGGCCATGTACTTACAGGTTGGAATGTGAATGGGAAGTAAAGTTGAAATGGTGGCCACCGGGAGATCCTGCTTTTTCTGGCGGATGGAGCGTAGGTGCTTGGCGAAGTGGTTTCCCAATATACATTGGGTGTCACTGATAGACAGGAGTCTACACCCAGAGCATTGATACAGTAGATGACCCCAATAGACTGGCAGGTGAAGTGTTGCTTCATCTGGAAGGACTCTTTGGGGCCCTGAATGGTAGCGAGGGAGGAGGTGTAGGGTCAGGTGTGGCACTTGCTCCACTTGCAAGGGAAGATCAGTAGTGAGGGATGAGTGGACAAGCGAGTCACGTAAGTAGCAATCCCTGTGGAAAGCTGAGAGTGGGAGGGGGAAAGGGAAAGACATGCTTTGTGGTAGGGTCCTATAGGAGATGGCAGAAATTACATTGAATTATGTACTGGGAAGTTATGAAGAATTATGTGCCTTACGTTCTTGTTAATTTAACTATCCTCAGCACCCAAGGCTCAAACTGCAAGGGGTTTATTTTTTAAATATGCTTCTTTTGACTTCAAAGGAGCCAAACTTCATAAACAGGCTTTGTTTGTTCATAGATATGGATAATTACCATACAGCAACTACATACACATCAGCAATATTAACATCATGAAGTGTTTCCTAATCTAAGTTTAGGCTATTGATGAATATTTACCTACAATAAAATGACCTGGGGGTGAAGCGAATTGTATTAAACAGCACTGTTTCTTTTTACCAGTTATATATTTAATAGCAAAACCAGACAGTGTATAACAGAATTCTCTGAAATGCTGGCAATGCAGACAGTACATCCTTCCTTTGAAAAGGAGACCAAGGCTATATCTAGTAATCCACATGTGGCCTCACCACTGTTCTGGCCGGTGGTAATAATACTTCTCCATTTTTAAAATCCAACCTTCTTGTTATAAATGCCAATATTTCATTTACGATGAGGACAATATGACTAAAGTTGATATTAAGGCAGAGGAGGTGTTGGAGTTATTAAAATGCATTAGGACGGATAAGTCCCCAGGGTCTGACGGAATATTCCCCAGGCTGCTCCACGAGGTGGGGGAAGAGATTGCTGAGCCTCTGGCTAGGATCTTTATGTCTTTATTGTCTACGGGAATGATACCGGAGGATTGGAGGGAGGCGAATATTGTCCTCTTGTTCAAAAAAGGTAGTAGGGATAGTCCGGGTAATTATAGACCAGTGAGCCTTATGTCTGTGGTGGGAAAGCTGTTGGAAAAGATTCTTAGAGATAGGATCTGTGGACATTTAGAGAATCATGGTCTGATCAGGGACAGTCAGCATGGCTTTGTGAAAGGCAGATCGTGTCTGACAAGCCTGATAGAGTTCTTTGAGGAGGTGACCAGGCATATAGATGAGGGTAGTGCAATGGATGTGATCTATATGGATTCTAGTAAGGCATTTGACAAGGTTCCACACAGTAGGCTTATTCAGAAAATCAGAAGGCATGGGATCCAGGGAAGTTTGGCCAGGTGGATTCAGAATTGGGTTGCCTGCAGAAGGCAGAGGGTCGTGGGCATTCGGATTGGAGAGTTGTGACTGGTGGTGTCCCACAAGGATCTGTTCTGGGACCTCTACTTTTCGTAATTTTTATTAATGACCTGGATGTGGGAGTAGAAGGGTGGTTTGGCAAGTTTGCAGACGACACAAATGTTGATGGTGTTGTAGATAGTGTAGAGGATTGTCGAAGATTGCAGAGAGACATTGATAGGATGCAGAACTGGGCTGAGAAGTGGCAGATGGAGTTCAACCCGGATAACTGTGAGGTGGTACACTTTGACAATAGACAATAGACAATAGGTGCAGGAGTAGGCCATTCGGCCCTTTGAGCCAGCACCACCATTCACTGTGATCATGGATGATCATCCACAATCAGTATCCAGTTCCTGCCTTATCTCCATAACCCTTGATTCCGCTATCTTTAAGAGCTCTATCCATCTCTTTCTTGAAAGCATCCAGAGACTTGGCCTCCACAGCCTTCTGGGACAGAGCATTCCATATATCCACCACTCTCTGGGTGAAAAAGTTTTTCCTCAACTCCGTTCTAAATGGCCTACCTCTTATTCTTAAACTGTGGCCTCTGGTTCTGGACTCACCCATCAGTGGGAACATGCTTCCTGCCTCCAGTTTGTCCAATCCCTTAATAATCTTATATGTTTCAATAAGATCCTCTCTCAGCCTTCTAAATTCCAGAGTATACAAGCCCAGTCGCTCCAATCTTTCAACATATGACAGTCCCGCCATCCCGGGAATTAACCTTGTGAACCTACGCTGCACTCCCTCAATAGCAAGAATGTCCTTCCTCAAATTTGGAGACCAAAACTGCACACAGTACTCCAGGTGTGGTCTCACCAGGGTCCTGTACAGCTGCAGAAGGACCTCTTTGCTCTTATGCTCAACTCCCCTTGTTATGAAGGCCAGCATGCCATTAGCTTTCTTCACTGCCTGCTGTACTTGCATGCTTGCTTTCAGTGACTGATGTACAAGAACACCTAGATCTCGTTTTACTTCCCCTTTTCCTAACTTGACTCCATTTAGATAATAATCTGCCTTCCTGTTCTTACCACCAAAGTGGATAACCTCACATTTATCCACATTAAACTGCATCTGCCCACTCATCCAGCCTGTCCAAGTCACCCTGCATTCTCATAACGCCCTCCTAACATTTCACACTGCCATCTAGCTTTGTGTCATCAGCAAATTTGCTAATGTTACTTTTAATTCCCTCATCTAAATCATTAATATATATTGTAATCAGCTGCGGTCCCAGCACTGAACCCTGCGGTACCCCACTGGTCACAGCCTGCCATTCCGAAAGGGACTTGTTAATTGCTACTCTTTGTTTTCTGTCAGCCAGCCAATTTTCAATCCATGTCAGTACTCTGCCTCCAATACCATGTGCCCTAATTTTGCCCACTAATCTCCTATATGGGACTTTATCAAAGGCTTTCTGAAAGTCCAGGTACACTACATCCACTGGCTCTCCCTTGTCCATTTTAATAGTTACATCCTCAAAAAATTCCAGAAGATTAGTCAAGCACGATTTCCCCTTCATAAATCCATGCTGACTCGGACCGATCCTGTTACTGCTATCCAGATGTGTCGTAATTTCATCTCTTATAATTGACTCCGGCATCTTTCCTACCAACGACGTCGGACTAACCAGTCTATAATTCTGTTTTCTCTCTTCCTCCCTTCTTGAAGAGAGGGACAACATTAGCCACCCTCCAATCCACAGGAATTGATCCTGAATCTATAGAACATTGGAAAATGATTACCAATGCATCCACGATTTCTAAAGCCACCTCCTTAAGTACCCTGGGATGCAGACCATCAGGTCCCGGGGACTTATCAGCCTTCAGACCCAACAGTCTATCCAACACCATTTCCTGCCTAATATAAATTTCCTTCAATTCATCCATTAACCTAGGTCCTTTGGCCACTATTATATCTGGCAGATGTTCGTGTCTTCCCTAGTGAAGACAGATCCAAAGTACCTGTTCAACTTGTCTGCCATTTCCTTGTTCCCCATAATAAATTCACCCATTTCTGTCTTCAAGGGCCCAATTTTGGTCTTAACTATTTTTTTCCTTTTCACGTACCTAAAGAAGCTTTTACTATCCTCCTTTATATTCTTGGCTAGTTTATCTTCATACCTCATTTTTCCTCTGCATATTGCCTTTTTAGTTACCTCCTGTTGCTCTTTAAAAGTTTCCCAATCTTTCTGCTTCCCACTCGTCTTTGCTATGTTCTTCTTCTTCTCTTTTATTTTTATACTGTCCATTACTTCCCTTGTCAGCCACGTCCTCCCCTTACTCCCCTTAAGATCTTTCTTCCTCTTTGGAATGAACTGATCCTGCACCTTCTGCATTATTCCCAGAAATACTTGCCATTGCTGTTCCACTGTCATCCCTGCTAGGGTATTGTTCCATTGAACTGTGGCCAGCTCCTCACTCATAGCACCATACTTCCCTTTGTTCAACTGTAATACTGAAACTTCCGAGTTTCCCTTCTCCTTCTCAAATTGTAGATTAAAACTTATCATATTATGGTCACTACCTCCTAATGGCTCCTTTACCTCAAGGTCCCTGATCAAATCTGGTTCATCGCACATTGGAAGGACAAACTCCAAGACAGAGTACAAAGTAAATGGCAGGATACTTGATAGTCTGGAGGAGCAGAGGGATCTGGGGGTACATGACCACAGATCCCGGAAAGTTGCCTCACAGGTAGATAGGGTAGTTAAGAAAGCTTATGGGGTGTTAGCTTTCATAAGTCAAGGGATAGAGTTTAAGAGTCGTGAGGTAATGATGCAGCTCTATAAAACTCTGGTTAGGCCACACTTGGAGTACTGTGTCCAGTTCTGGTGGCCTCACTATAGGAAGGATGTGGAAGCATTGGAAAGGGTACAGAGGAGATTTACCAGGATGCTGCCTGGTTTAGAGAGTATGGATTATGATCAGAGATTAAGGGAGCTAGGGCTTTACTCTTTGTAGAGAATGAGGATGAGAGGAGACATGATAGAGGTATACAAGATATTAAGAGGAATAGATAGAGTGGATAGCCAGCGCCTCTTCCCCAGGGCAGCACTGCTCAATACAAGAGGATATAGCTTTAAGGTAAGGGATGGGAAGTTCAAGGGGGATATTAGAGGAAGGTTTTTTACTCAGAGAGTGGTTGGTGCATGGAATGCACTGCCTGAGTCAATGGTGGAGGCAGATACGCGGGTGAAATTTAAGAGTCTACTAGACAGATATATGGAGGAATTTAAGGTGGGGGTTTATATGGGAGGCAGGGTTTGAGGGTTGGCACAACAATGTGGGCCAAAGAGCTTGTACTGTGCTGTACTATTCTATGTTCTATGTTCTTGAATATTCCCTCCCCGCATGGTAATCTTTTGTGGTTCCTGCGCAAGAACACCTCAGTCCTAATCAGCTGAACTGATATATCATCTCTCTGTCATTTGATTTTCCTATAAATATAAACGATTTAATGGATTCTTACCCGTTCACTCAGCTGATCTCTGTTGCTGCAACGTCCAGTTCTTTTCATTGCAATGTGCCCTCTAACCTATTTTCATCATCATACTTGGATCACCTTACCCTCGGCTTCTTTCTCCACAATATTGACATAGATTGTCAATCATTCAGAGTTAAGGATTGATTCATGGGGCAGTCCACTTTTTATGTCTTTGAAAAAGAGGCATTTGTTTCGACTTTCTATATTATTTGTTTGTGACAATCAGTCTTCAATCCCTGTTAACACATTTTCCTCAAAACCGCAGGTTTAACTTCCTATGAGACACGTTATTAAATTGTTTCGGAAATCCAAATGCACATCTACAGATTCTCCCCTATCGATATGGTTATGTCTTTAAAGAACCGTAGCAAATTTGTCAAACATTTTCTCTTGCATAAAACCATGTTGACTTGGTTTGATTTCAATAAGCTTTTTTCTATTTCTTCCTTGATTATAAACTCCAGCATTCGCAGTTCATTAGTTCAGTCCAAGGATTTGACAGGTTTAATTTGTGTAATCTGCATCATAAATAAATGCATGTGGGGGCTAGAACTGAGTAGGGAATTGGCCTATGAGTGGCCTAGCAGGTAGTTAGCGGCTCTGGGAGCAGCTGAGATCATATCCAGAGACTCCGAAGTGAAAGTGGGAGTATGTTAGACAACTGGCCCTTTGTGGTATTGCAGAATCTGCAGTTTCTACAGTCTTGAAATGTAGTCAGGTCCTTAATGAAGGCAATTAAAACGTCTCTCTTAGAGACCATTCGAGCCCTTGATGAACAGACTGGTAGAGATAAATACATTGTTGATATACTCTATATTGCTGCTTTTGTGATTCTGACAATAGTCTTTGCTCACTGAAGTAAGCAGTAGATCACATTACAGAGGGACCACCCTTCCTGAGAGGAACAAGGGGCAAACTTTCTGAAGGTGAATACAACATGGAAATTTCAACAAACCTGGAATGAGTACATTTGGTTTTGCTGAATCTGAAGATCTGGGAAATGTTATCTCTTCCTACAATGAAGGAATTAAATGGACCTGGAGTGCTCATGAGTAAAATCGACGCTACATTGCACCTTGGTAACCCTGACAATACAGAGGACTGCACAATTGTGTAATGAAGTGACCTTGCTGCTATACTTTCCAGAGAAGTACATCAGTTGTCTGACAAAGGCAGTAAAAGAGAGTATGTTCAAAATGTTTCAGATAATTGGTTATAAAAAGAAACAAATTCAAATAAATGACTGGGATATCTGAGGAGGAACGTAAGTCTTGCTCATTTTCAAAAGGAAAAATTGAGTTAGCTCTTGTAATGCATTACAGCCTTTATTGAGGCTTACTGTATATTAAATTTACTTATGTAATGGCAATAAGGTTAATTTTCAAACTTTATGTATCCTTTTCTACTCCTAAGTCTTATATCCATATTCATTGTGCAGTATGTATCTGCTAATAATTGTGGAACTATTAGTTACAAAATCCCCTGTCAACTATTCTCTGACATTTTATAAACCCCCTAGGTTACTATTTCTCTGACTATTATTGAAACCTATTCATTCCTAAGCAGTGTATAGTCACCTCCCCTGAACTTCTGCCATTACTCAGCAATTGTCTATATTGTACCATAGGTTATTTTAACTTTTAAAAATGTTAGTGTAATGATTTGCATGGACGACATGATGTGTCTGTCCCAGCAAATTTAAGTAATGACTCTTATCATAAATAGCTTCTGGAAAAATATAATCTTGTCACTTTTTGTAATTATTACAATGAAAGATGTCATTGATTCCGAGCATAGCACCTTTAGTTATGGATTTTCTGTGTCAACACTATGCACTCTCAGGTTAGACAGAGAACATACATTCTCCCTACCTCTGCACTAGTGTAAGAAAAACATGGTGTACTATATCCATGGGACATTTACCTTGCTTTGTAAAACCTTCAGTGTATCGTAGTCAAACTGTGTTCTGGGCAATTCAGTGCTATAAACTGAATAGTGCCAATCTTTAAGGTGTTATTTTTAAATAGAAACATAACTTACATCGGATCCTTGGGAGCTTACAGAGAACTTGGCTATGATTCCAGTTCATTTTGTCTTTTAGAAAACATGCTCATGTTTACACTGAGCAAGTGGTTTTAGTTTTGACTGCCTTGGGAGATGCATCCCTTAATGTATTGAAAAATACAGTACATACTTGGAGAATCGTTAATAATTACATAAAATAAAGGTAAGGATGAGGTATGTTATTTCTGAGAGAAACAGTTCATGCATTTTCTTAGCTATCAATTTCAAAAGAATATACAAGCAAGGATGTAATGCTGATGGTTTATAAGGCATTGGTCAGGCCGCACTTGGAAGATTGTAAGCACTTCAGGGCTCCTTATCTAAGGAAAGATGTGCTGGCATTGGAAAGGATCCAGAGAAGGTTCACAAGAATGATTCCGGGGAATGAAAAGGTTAACATACATGGAGCATTTGATGGCTTTGGGCCTATACTTGATGGAGTTTAGAAAAATGATCTCCAATTAAACCTATCAAAAATTGAAAGGTCCAGATAGAGTGGATGTGGAGAGGATGTTTCCTGTAGTAGATGAGTCTAGGATCAGAGAACACAGGCTCAAAATATAGGGATATACACTTAGAACTGAGATGAGGAGGAATGTCTTTAACCAGAGGGTGGTTAGTCTGCCTCATTCATTGTCACAGACAGCTGTGGATGCCAAGTCATTGAGTATATTTAAAGTGGAGGTTGATAGATTCTTGATTAGACAGGGCATCAAGGCAGGAGAATAGGGTTAAGAGAGATAATGAATCAGCCATAATGGAATGACTCCTTAAGCCAATTGGCCTAATTCTTCTCCTATATCTTATGATCTAATGTGATTTTAAAAAACTTATTAATGCAATTTTTGAAAGCTAATGATAATTTAAGCAAATACCTAAGTTAAAAATAAGTTAGTGCAAGGACATTTGATATGGTATTATCCTATCAGCTTTGATTATATGTCATACTTTCAAATTTTTGGGAAAAGGTAAATATTTACTGTAGTGCACCAATATACTATTATTGGTCTTCAACAATGCTATATTTGGTTGATGTTTTAAACCAATGCTTGACAGCCTATCTAAACAGACGTAAATAATTCTATAAACACTTTTTTGAAGAAGTGAAGCTGAATTCTCTTGATGCCCAAATCAATATCGATCATTCAAATGATGTCACCAAAAGATTTCACTGTAATTGTATGAAGTTGCTCATAGAAGGATACACACAGAAACCACACATATCAATTTGGATTGATTCCATTTTCTAACATTTAACCCATAACTATCTGTACCTACACATAAGTTGGCTTCTCTGTCTGGACTGCTAAAGCACAATAGCCCAAGAGTAATCTGTTAACGAAAAATATTTGTGTATGTCCAGTTGTACTTTTATGCATAACTACAACTTTTTTGTTTCTTTCTAAATGATTAAATATGAAGAGATTACCCATCAGCGTAAACTGGCTTGAGAGTGAAGGAAAAGTGGTTCTTTTTTATTATTGCTTGTTCCATAAGCAAATATTCTTGTGTCAGTATGTCAGTATGGTGCGATCATGATCCATTAATAGATGCATTATTGTAAGAGCAAATACTTCCAAATGGGGGAAAAAAAACTGAGTAAAGGTGCAGATACATTGTACTAAGGATGCTTCCCTTACATTTTATAAACTCAGGCATTTAAATTAAGCCCACAGAAATGCTAAAGTACAAATAGCCAGTGAATTCTTATAGCTCACCTCATAATTTAAGGTTCTTTGTTTTCCTTCTCCAAATCCATGTTGCTTGCACTTCTGTCAAACAAGGAACTTGCTGACATGTTTTTTGCATTTCAGTCAAATCACTTATAAATTCATGTTCTTCAGACTTTTTCTCAGAGGTTTTGCTTAAGTTATAGCAAGATGTTTAATGTTATTCCCAATGCATTGGAATACTTCCACTTTAAGTCACCAGAAGTATTTAATTGAAGAACATTGTATACACAGTGTATGAAGGCACAGAAAGTTGCCAGGACTCAGATGATATCATGCAAGTAATTTTCCAATCTCTCAGTCTTGGTGGGGTAGCTCACCTACTGAGAGCAGATATTAGAAGTTTGCCACTGCAGTGTACATGATTCACCAACTATTTAAAAGAGTGATAGAAAACGAAAAGCAGTATTGTGTGAGAATTTCAGATATGTGAATCTGGCAGGGAAAGCTCCTAACTGCAGGCACAAACCCAAAAGATTACACATCATTACCATATAACCTTAACATGAAAGTAAATTTCAGTTTTATCTGAACTTTGCAGTTGAGTTACACCCAGTGAATTTTCTCTCTGGTGTGTGTTTTAGTTGTGGATGTTACAAATGACACGTAAGAAGTTTAAGTTGTGATTTAATGCTGAAACTAGTGGAGCTTTAACTGAAACTCTCTATCTGCAGTCTTTAAGCTTTTAATTAAGCATAACTGGGCAGTGAAAAATGAGCCCTCTTTTTCTTTGAACTTACCATTGGCATTAATTAGCTCAAATAAAATATATGGCATTTTGATAGTATGTTTTTATACAGAACAACTATTTCTGAAGCTGTAACTTGCCTGTTTCATAAACAGAACCATATCAAAGGATTTATAGAATTACTGGGAAAAATCCAGAGAAAGTTCGATGCCAAAAATGAACACGTGGAATGTCCTCTCCGCACATACTTAATAACAGGAAGAGTTACCACAAGTTCCGTAGGAAGAATTTTGAAGATAATTAGCGACTATGGCCTGCAGATTAATGAAACTCTCTACCTTGCTGGTTCACCGAAAGAACCAATCTTAGACATCATACAGCCTCATATTTTCTTTAATTTTTAGCCAAATGACTTTTGCTTTTTACTTCAATGTGTTACATTTTAAAATAATTAGCAAAGTTTTATTTAGGATGATGCAAGGTGCATGTGATAAACGAACTCTACCAACAGGCGTCAGAATTATATGTATGTGTTATTGCAGACAGTTAGTCTTTAAATAAAACACCAAATAGAAATCTCATCTTGTGTGTACTATAATCTATCAGCAGAACTTTATTTTTATAGTTTCACTTGTATATAAAATCAGTTTCCCTAAGTTAATACTATTTAGACACTAAATGGTAATTGCTAGATTTCCTCAGTATATAGCATTTATGTCTCCGAGCCAAAAGCATGTTGGTCTAAGTTGCACAGCGGAACTTCTATACATTACTTATACTGATAATTTGGAGCAATCTCATATACAATGACTGTATTGGAATCCATGATCATGAAAGAAGTTACTTACCTGCAAGTTATTTCCTCTGTGTAATATGTTAATGAAAATAATGAAGGGGCTTTGGGTACTAAGATCAGACAAAGTTTTTAAGGCTAATTATTGCCCATTTATCTCTGAATTATTTCTTTGAATTTTTAAGAATGATGAACATTATAAGAGCAAAAAATATCTGCATTAAAGTACTGAAGTAGGAATATACAGCAAGGGGGATATAAGACATTCTGATTAAATTTAGTGAGCTATCTTTATTAACTGTTCCTGAAATAAACAAGCATCATTTGGAATAAAAAGGCAGTCACGTAGGTGTTGCTAGCAAGGTTGGGATTAATGTTTGCTACTATTTTTTTTCTTCAGAAGCATTATTCATGAAATTTGCAAATAAATAACTATGTTATTCCAATGGGTCCATCATTCACAGTACAGAATATATCATCTCACTTGTTTACAGTATTAATTTCCTTTTGACTACATTCCATGCAGAATTACTTTCTGATAAGAATGGTGCTGCATTTGGATGAGGCAGCCTCTCTGGGGCCAACCAAAGGAGTTTTTGTCATTTTGAAATGCCTTTTTCATGATTGCAAGACACTGCTGAACATTAAGAACTCCAAGTGCTGCAAGTCTACCCCATTAACAAATTGCTTGTGAGTGGAGCGGCTGGAGGAGATGAATGTTGTGTGGACCATGTTGCTACCCATCTCAGAACGGTGTCGGAGTCAGTGCAGTCTAACGGCAATTGATTGTCTCGGACATTTTTCTTGTGATCACAAGAACCTGTTGGACATTGGTAAAAAAGAATAATGCAAGTCCGGTTCACTGGTTTATTGGTGAGACTGATGGTGGGGGAGCTGAATGACCTTGGTTGTAGCAAGGACTAGGCCTCATGCCACTGTGTTGCCTGTCACAGTTGCCAGGATGGGGGACACCAGAGGTGTGGTGATGTGGCGTCAATGCTGGATTGGGGGCAGATCCCTTCTATTTTTGCTGTCCTCCACTGTTCGCTTGGTGTAAGATAAGCAGGGTTGCATGTGTGGGTTCAACTGTGGACTGCTGAGGACTTGTTCTTGCCAATAACATTCATCCTCCATCAACCCACGGGACACATCACTTGGGGACATGGGCTATATATTTTTTGTGTGACTGTACGTTTACTGCTATCTTATATGTGTTATATGTGCCTTGTGCTGTGTGTGGCTGTTGGTACTGTGTTTTGACCTTGGCCCCCAAGGAACATTGTTTTTGGCTGTAATCATGGGTGTTCATGTATGGTTGAATGGTAATTAAACTTGAACTTGATCTTGAATTAGTCCTAGAGCCTTCAGCCCATCAGTGTATAATCTTGAGAGGGTTAAAATTGTGGTCCTTCCCCAAAGAGCTTTTACACAAGTTACACCAATCTTCAAAGCATCCCTCAGCCTATAATCCTGGACTTTGGAATTGGTCTGTTTGCAACATTTGGTGTGGTCAGTTCCTTGAACTTGGAGACAAAAGTACCCCTTCCACTGAACTGATGAACAGGTGTGAGATACATCAGCTGACAGAGTGGTGTCACAGCAACAACCATGCACTCAGCATCAGTAAGACCAAAGAATTGAATGTGGACCCTTCAGAAAGGGTAAGACAACAGATCAGAAGTGGAAAGAGTGAGCAATTTCAAGTTCCTTGGTGTCAACTTCTTTGAGGATCTATTCTAAGCACTGCATGCCAATGCAGTTACAAGTGTCAGGGGTTTCTTCTTTCATTTTACTGCTGAGACTAATAAAATGGCTTCTCTGTAATGTTAACTGCTGAGTTAACGTTAGCAGCTTGTTTGGGTTATAATTACTGATAACGAGAATTGTATTCATTTGCTAACCAATTGGGATAGAAGTTATTCTTCCTTGTGTGTCTGTAAGCTATTGTTTTTGCGGGCTTTGGGCAGAAGGTGCGATGGGGACAGAGAGAGGACACGCGATGCTCTAAGCTGGGCGACGGAACGGACCCTGAGCAGGGACCCTGAGGCCCAGGGTCTTCAGCGAGGAGAGGAGACGAGGACAGACTCGAGTAGAGCGTTTGGTCGATCACCAAAGGTGGTTTTATTCGTGGGTCAACGGAGTTCGGAGGACATCGACTGGAGGAAGGGGGACCCAGTTCTGTAAGAGCTCCAACGATGTGTGCACAAACTGGTTAATAATAATGGCGCCTTTTTCTTTTTTTTTAAACTGTTAAACAGTTCTTATTTTGGTCCTTTACTATCCACGTAGTCAAAGTAAGAGTTATAAAGTGTAATCATTTAATTGCATATGGTGTACTGTCTTCTTTTTGATGTGGTGGAGTACATCACACAGCATCCACACAAACTTGATTACCCAGTTTGGCGGGGCCGAAGGCTGCTCCCCCTAGACGAAAGCGAGCTGAGTGAGCCTGAGGCTTACCAGGAGGCTACAAAAGGAAGGCATGACAGCAGCTATATTTCATCAGGAGTTTGAGGAGGTATGGTTTAGCACCAAAGAAAATCACAAATTTCTACAGATGTACCGTGGAGAGTATCCTAACTGGCTGCATCACTCTCTGGTATGGGGGGGGTGGTCACTGCACACGATTGAAGTAAGCTGCAGAAAGTTGTAAACTCAGTCAGATCCATCATGTGCACTAGACTCCCCCAGCATATAGGACATCTTCAAGGAGCAATGCCTCGAAAAGGCAGCATGCATAACTATAAAGACCCCCATCACCTGGGACGTTCTCTTCTCGTTTCTACCATCAGAAAGGAGGTGCAGAAGCCTGAAGGCACACACTCAATGATTCAGGATCAGCTCCTTTCCCTCTGTCATCAGATTTCTGAATGGACATTGAATCCATGAATGCTGCCTCATTACTTTATTTTTCTCTTTTGTACTTACTTAATTTAACCTTATTTATATATTTACTGTAACTTACAGTTTTTATGTATTGCAATGTACTGCTGCCACATAATAACAAATTTTACGCCATATTAAATCTGACTCTGATTCGGATTCTGACTTTTATCTTCCAGCAGCACTTGCTGTTTGTCTCATATGGAAACAGACTGTAGAGTTTAGAGTTCTATATTATGCAAATGTATTGGATGAATCTCAACAAAGTCCACAGCGTCCCTCTCCAAATATTCTTAGCAAACATGCACTCAGAGGAAAATAGATGGCAATCTCAATCCCGGCTCAGCCATCTCCAGGGCAGCAAGCAGTGGCCTGAAATTCCAGCTGTGCACAAAGGATCTGATGGGGAAGGCTCTTCTAATCATCAGCCAAGTAAGGTCCTGATACTTGTTTGAAAGTTCTGTTGATGAGGCATTTTGCCAAATAACTTTGACCATCTGCTAGGGGAACTATCTAATAGGATCCACCACCTTCTCTCCCCCAGGGCTTCGGGAACATTCAGTGCACACCACAGCCTAATTGCTTTGTGGTCAAAGATCTCTTCTTCTCTTAATTACCCTTGAACTGAATGGCACGCTGGACCATTTTCAAAGACAAAAGAGAATTAACCAGATTGCTGTGGGTTTGGGGTCATATACAGGACTAAAAGTAAGAATGATAGATTTGATTTCTTAAAGATATTAATGAACCAAATATGTCTTTATAACAATCCAAGAGTTTTATAGTAACCATTACTGATATGAGCTTTCATTCCAGAATTTGATTAAGTAACTGAATTTGTTTCCCAGCTTCCATGTTGAGATTTGATTTTGTATCACGAGCCCAGCCTCTCTAATTTGATGGCCCACTAACAAGCAATATGATAATGTACTTATAAATTAAGATAACAACTTGTAAATTAATTAGTGGCAGAAAAACTTGCCATTTTTGATACTTTCTCATAAGTACAAAGTTTTGTAATAGGGTCCAGGCCAAAGTTGTCAAGATAATAATTATTTTTAAAAACATGCAGTTAGAGGGATAGAAATAAGTTACAAAATAACACATAATGATGCAGTTAAATCTGCAAAGAGAGAGAGATATATAAAAAAAGGGTGATTGTTCTAGGTTGTTAATTTTAATATTTGTGTCTCCAGAGCTGCAGAACCCAAAATGAAGATAATATGATATTTCTCAAGCTTACATTGGCTTGTTGATTAAATTAGAAAGATGAAGACAGGTAGGAGAGTGTGACAGAGAACTAAACTTCCAGGTGACAGGAAGCTCAAGACTACCTTGCATACTGAATACAGGTATTCTGCAAAGAACTCAGCAAGTCTCCATTTGCATCCTCTGATGCACAGGAGACCACAACGTGAGCACCATATACAGTACATTAAGTTGCAAGGAATGCAAGTAGGTTGCTGTTTCACTGAAAACGACTGTTTGATTCAGCAGGTGATAATGAAAAGAGCAGGTAAAATAGAAGAGGAGTCTTAGGTAGAGGTGGAAAAGTGGATCTGGGAGTCACAGAGGATATGATTCTTTCAGACTGCTGAAAGTAGAGTGGAGCGGTAGAAGTTGGAAAGCCATTAAAGGTGGCAGACGCTACAGAAGGAGATGCGTTAAGTGTGAAGGCTGCTGGGGTAGCAGATATAAACAAGGGGGATCCTCTTGTTCTAGCTAGGAAGAGAGGAAGTGTGAGCAAAAACAGTGTAGCAAATAGAGAATGCAGAAAGAACCCTGCATACAGAGAAGAAGCTGCAATTAGTGGAAAATAAAAACTTCTTAAGAGCACTGATGTGGAAAGTCTCATCATCAGAGCAGATAGACCTAAACAAAACTGAGAGAATGGAGCACTTAAGTGAAGCAGGTTTGGAAGGTTTACAGCCAAGGTCAGTCAGTCTGCAGAAGTAGCTCTGAGCTCCTAGCTTGTCACTTTAATTCTCCCTTCTAGTTCCAATCTGGCCTCTCTATGTCTTCAGTTTCCTATATTGCTCCCATACATCCAAAGTAAGTTTGAGGAGCAACATGTCATCTTCTGTGTGGCTACAATGTAGTCCTCAGAGGTCCACATTAAATTTAACAATTTTGGGTAATATGCACTTTTTATCTCTCTTACCACAAGTAAGACCTGTACCTTTCTGTTTTGAGATATATATATTTCCTTTTTTTTAATTTTGTCTTCAGTTTCTAGTTTTCAGTTAATTAGACAACTTTGACCTTCACTGTAGCACAGACATTGTCTCAATTATCTACACCACTGTGTTGCCCACATAAACAATAGAGGGTATCTTCAGTGATGAAGAAAAGGCATGTACTGAGCATTGGTCACCCAAAGCACTTCCATTTTTATACTTCTGTTCTCACCCCAAGCCTAACCCTTATACATGTTCTCTTCACCTTCCACATCTCTCAACTCAGTTTTCACATCTCTCTATTTTTAACGTAGGATCCTTGACCTGTATCATCAACACTGTTTCTTCCCTGGCCTGGCCTGCTACACATTCCCAGCATTTACACTTCTCCTTTCAGTTTTCCAGCAAAAGCAGTAATGCCAAAATTGTTACAAAAAAAAAACAATATGCTTTACTCGTGTCCTTCAGAGGAGGAAATCTGTCATCCTTTTCCAGCCTAACTAATCAAAATGCAACTCTAAGCATCCTCTGAGGCTGCTGAGCAAGCTATTAAGTGTAAGCAAACTAAGAATAACACTATCTTTGGTAGTGAGTGGATGTGTGACCATTAAAGGAGAACACCGGGAGTAAACCTAGAGTGTGGGTGAGTTTGTTGAAGAATGACGTGCTGGATGTGGAGGCTGGTGGAACGAAAGACCATAAGACTATAAAATATAGGAACAGAATTAGGCTATTTGGCACATTGAGTCTGCCCTGCCATTTCATCATGGTTGTTCCAATTTTCCTCTCAGCCCCAATCTCCTGCTTTCTCCCCATACCCCTTCATGCTCTGACCAATCAAGAAAGATTAGGATAAAAGGAACTCTGAGCTTGTTCAGTCTGGGAAGAAGTGGTTGAGAGCAGATATAGCTGAGGGTTCCACCAGCTACATTGGCGGGGAACCTACTTCATCGTGTTCTTGCCAGTCTATCTGTTCATGATAGCACTGGTGGAATTGACCAGTGAACAGTCCATGTCATTTCTTCATCACTGAGGTTACCTTCCAGTGTTTCTGGTATAGCTCTTGGATCTATTGACATCATGATTTCAGTGACCCAGTTTCAATCCTGAACTCCTGGGCTGCTTGCGTAGAGTTTGCATGTTCTGCTTATGACTGTGTCTTTCCTCAGGCTGATCCAATTTCATCCCACACCCTAAACTCTTGAGGGTTGGTACATGGTCAGTCACAGTAAATTACCCTTAGTGTGAAGGGAAGCGGTAGATTCTAGGGGAAAGTCAATTGGAATGTAAGAGAAATGAGATATGTGTGGGATTAGTGTAAAATAAATGCTTAATAGTTGGTGAAGATTCAGTCAGTCAAAGAGTCTGTTTCCATGCAATGTCGTTTTAAATGGAATAGTCTCGGAACAAATCTAACAACACAGATCTGGGATTCATGAGGTGCTGTGGACCATCAGCAGATATACACTGCCGTGATCTCTAACCCAGAGTTTGCGTACCCCTCAATCGGCACTGCTTCAATGAGGAATGCAGAAGGGCATGCCAGGATTGTTGGGCAGACTGGAAAATGGGGTGCCAACCAGTAAATCTTCAGTACAGAACTACATGCCTTCAAAACTGCAAAAAAAAAATTCTAGCAATATACAAAGCAAAACAATCTTAAAACTTGATCAAGGTTCAGCAAATCCAGTTTGAGTTGCTTGGAGTACATGTCTCCAGCACTAACATTCCTCAGTTTGTTGATGGAAAACTCACAAAAGATGATGCATAAAGGACAAAAAACATTTTATATTAATAAAATTAAATTGTGCTGGAATTCCCATGCCTTGAAATGAAAGCTTCACTAGTTAGTTTGTATACTCTAAATTTAGTTCAGGGTTCAGAATGTGGTTTTACAAAAGCCAATATTGTATGTTTGAAGGACAAGCTGACTTGGGCTTCATTTGGGGAGGGGTGGTGTGGAAGAGTGCAAGAGCTTATGAAAGAACTCAGAATAATACTGTTTGTGAAGATTTACTCAAATAAAATTATTTTGAGCACATGCTTTAAACAAATAGCTAAAGGGATTATTTCAGAAGCAATCATGTGAAGTTCCATATTGTGCCCGTAGTATGACTAGTATAGGCCCAGCTTTGGCATGGCTAGTATAGGCCCAGTTATGGTTTCACTGGCACACATCCAGCTTTATCTTCAGTTTTAGCAGTGGTTGCAGTGTTCTCAGTTCAATACTGAGGACTTATCTTGAAACTACCATTTCTTAAGATGCTTACCTCACAGTTGTACATTGAGAAACAGGGAATTAATTTCTCTCCCTTTTTAAATTGATAGATGTATTTAAAATCTTAGTTCCCTTTAATCTGAAAAAGTAGTCATCGTACTCTCCTGCAACATATAAATGTAATTGTCCTCTCTGGAACAATAGGATCAGGTCATTTCTACATCGGACAGTTATTATGGGAAACAGAGTACAAAATGTCTAGTCAGCATATTGAATAAAGTCTGTTTTTATTTCACAGGGCCCAGGTCTAACCTGTTTTTGCACCAGCAGTGTTTATGTAGTTGATCCTGTGGAATTTCTGATCAATAGCGGTCCCTAGGATATCGTAGGATGTTAATGGTATGAGTTACAATGACGATAACATTATAAAATATTAAGGTTAGGTAGTTAGACACTGATAGGCTCCCACTTGTCTCCTACTGATATGGCACAAATGATACTTGCTACATATTATCTCATGCCTAGATGGCATCTACTTTACACTGCTCACAGATATAGTTCATCTGCTGAGGAGTTGCAATTATCAACAAGCATCTCCACTTTTGACAAAATGATGCAAGAAAGGTCGAGACACTCCTGTAGTGATGTTCTATGGCTAGAATAGTTGTCTCCTATCAACCATACCCACCTCCCTTTATATTAACCTAATCACTGGAGTGTTTTACACTGTGTTGCCTATTAACTTCAATTTTACCACAGCATCACGGTACTCGGCCTTGATATTGAGAGTGACCACTGTCACCTCACTTCTGGAATTCATCCCTTTGGATCATGTTTGGACAAAAGCTGTGGTGAGCTCTAAAACCAAAATGGTGAGTAAAAGCTTCTTGATAGCACTGTTGACAATATTTCTCACTGCTTTGTTACCGAATAAGAGTAAGTTAATTGGACTGCAATTAGCCACATTGGATTATTCCTGCTTTTTGAGAATAAAGTGTACCCAGTTAACTTTCCTCATTGCCAGAAACACCAATGCTGTCACATTCGTGGAATTCGTGGCATGGTTAGTTCTGGAGCAGAGATGTTAATTACTAAAGCTGTGATATTTTCTGGTTCTATAGCCTTTGATGTATCCAGTGCCCTCAGTCATTTATTGACAGAATTTAGGGTGAAACAAATTAGCTGAAGAATTTTTATGATGGTGAAGATCTTGGGAAGAAGCAAAGGTGAACACAAGAGATTCTACAGATGCTGGAAATCCAAAGCAAAACACAAAAATGCTGGAGAAACTCAAAAGGCCAAGCAGCACCTATGATAGGAAAAACAGTTGATATTTTAGACTGAAACCTTTCTGCAGGACTGGAAAAGAAGGGGAAAGAAACAGAATAGAAAGGTATAGGGAGGGTAAAGAGTACAAGCTGGCAGGTGACATTCATTTGCCATGCACATGCCATATAATTGTCAGACAATGAACATTGCTGCACATGCTTCATCCTTGCCTTTAGCACTCTTAGGTTCAGCCCCTCTTTCACTGACAATCAAGATGTTCTTGGAATTTCCTTCACCTACTAGCTTTCATTTACCTAACAGCATTTGCAGTTGGATGCAGCAGAACTGCTCTGTTGGTTAAGGGGTCGCATAGCTCGATTGCATGCCTCTCTTGCTGTTTATTATGGATGTGGTCCTGTGTTAAAACTTCATTAGTTTGGCACCTCATTTTTGGTAGTGCCAACGAATGTGGTAGATGTGAAGATGTGACTTTGTTATCAGAATTCAGTGCAGTGACTACTTTTGGCAATGCCGCCATAACCATATGTATAGTATCTATAAGTTGCTTCTCTGCAGCTTCCACCGTCTTCAACAGGCTCCTACCACCAAACATATCTTTACCTCTCCCACACTCTCTGCTTTCTACAGGAATTGCTCCCTCTATTATTCTGTTGTCCATTCATCCCACCCCATGAATCTCCCTCTTGAAATTTATTCCTGCAAAAGGAAGAAGTGCCCAATCACCTCTATTCAGGGCCCCAAATAGTCCTTCCAGGTGAGGCAACACCTCACCTGTGAATCTGTTGGGGTCATCTATTTTGTTCAGTGCTCCTGATGTGTCGTTCTCTACGTTGGTGAGACCCAATATAGATTGAGGGACCAGTTTATCGCACATCTTCGCTCCATCTGTAAAAAGCAGGATTTCCCAGTAGCCAAACATTTTAATTCTAGTCCCCATTCCCATTCTGACATGTTGGTCTCTGTGTCACCATGATGAGGCCATTCTCAGTTGAAAGTGCAACATCTCATATTCCACCTTGGTAGTCTCTAACCTGATGGCATGAACATCGATTTCCTCCACCCCCCACCCTCCTCTTCAATTCCCTTTTACATCTGGCCCCTGTCTTACCTCTTCCCCTCACCTGGCTATCATCTCCTTCTTTCTTTTCTCCCGTGGTTCACTTTTCTCTCCTATCAGATTCCTTTTTCTCCAACTCTTTACCTTTTCCATCTATCACCTCCTAGCTTCTTGCTTCATACCCCCTCCCCCACCCATCCGGCTTCACCTCTCACCCTTAGCTTGTTCTTCGTCCCCTCCCCCTCCACCTTATTCTGGCATCTTCTCCCTTCCTATCCTGTGCTGAGGAAGGGTCTTGGCACAAAATGTCAGCAGTTTATTCCTCTCCATAGCTGCTGCCTGACTCTGATGAATCCCTCCAGCATTTTATATGTATCTATAAGAAACACATGTATCTATAAGGAACACAAACTGAAAAACGTTTATCCCTCATTTAAATTGGGAGCCACAGCAGCAGAGCAGTTAGTGCAACTCTGATATAGCTCGAGGCATTCCGGAGTTTGGAGTTCAATTCCTGCACTGCCTGTAAGGATTTTGTATGTTCAGCGCGTGAACCACTTAGGTTTCCTCTGGATGCTTTGGTGTCCTCCCATATCTTGGCTGCAGGAAGGGCAGGACTGGCAGCTCAATATTCCAGGGTTCCATTGTTTTACATGTGACAGAGTGGGAGGCATTAAAGGAGGAGGGGTGGAGTTTCTAGGCAGGGAAAAAGCCATGGCAGTGCTCCATCAGGATGGACAGGAGTACTCGACTTGTGCGGCCTTATGGGTGAAACTGAGAAATAAGAAAGGTATGCCTATGTTAATGGAACTAGATTACAGACCACCCAGCATTCCTAGGGATTTAGAGGAACAAATTTGTAAAGTGATCGCAGACTGTTGCAAGGAACATAAGGTTGTAATAGCAGGTGATTATAACTTTCCACATATTGACTAGGAATCCCATACTGTAAAAGGACTGGTTAGGATAGAGTTGTCAAATGTGTCCAGGAAAGTTTCTTTCATTAGTACGTAGAAATCCTAAGGAGACAGCGTGCGATACTGGATCTGCTATTAGGGAATGAGAGAGGGCAGGTGACAGAAGTTAGTGTAGGGGAACACTTTGCACCCAGTGACCACAATGTCATTAGTTTCAAAGTAAGTATGCAAAAAGATAGGTCTGGTCCGCAGGCTGAGATACTAAATTGGAGAAAGGCCAATTTTGATGGTATCAGAAATGATCTGATAACTGTGGATTGGGACAGGTTGTTTTCTGTTAAAGGTGTACTTGGAAAGTGGAAGGCCTTCAAAAGTGTAATTTTGTGAGTCTGAAGCTAGTATGTGCCTGTCAGAATAAATGGTAAAGATAACAAGTTTAGAGAACCCTGATTTTCAAGAAATATTGAGGCCCAAGTTAAGAGAAAAATGGAGTGGCATAGCAGGTAAAAGCAAGTAGGAAGAAATGTGCTTATGGAGTATAAGAAGTGCAAGAGAACACTTAAGAAAGAAATCAGAAAGGCTAAAAGAAGGCATGCAGTTGCTCTAGCAGACAAGGTGAAGGAGAATCTTAGGGATTCTACAGATACGTTAAGAGCAAAAGAATTGCAAGGAATAAAATTGGTCCTCTGGAAGACCAGAATGGTAATCCATGTGGGGAGCCAAAATAGATGGTGGAGATCTTAAATGCATTCTTTGCATCTGTATTTACTGGGCAGATGGATACAGAGTCCATAGAAGTGAGGTAAAGTGGCATCAACTGTACAGATTATGGAGGAGGAGGTGTTTGCTACCCTGAAGCAAATCAGGCTGGATAAATAGCCAGGACTTGACAGTTGTTCTCTCAGAACCTATGGGAGAAAAGTGCAGAAATTGTCGGGGCCCTAGCAGAGATATATAAAACATCCTTAGTGACTGGAGGTGTACCAGAGGATTGGGGGATAGCCAGTGTTATTCTGCTGTTTAAAAAAGGCTCTAAACAGAAATCAGGGAATTATATACAAGTGAGTCTGACATCAGTTGTGGGAAAGTTATTGGAAGTTATTCTAAGGGGCTGGATATATAAGTACTTGTATAGACGTAGACTGATTAAGGATAGACCACATGGCTTTGTGCATGGAAGGTCATGTCCAACCAATCTTATTGAGTTTTTCGAGGAAGTTGGCAGGAAAGTGAATGAAGGCTAGGCAATGGATGTTGTCTACATGGACTGTAGTAAGGCCTTTGTCAAGGTTCAACATGGGAGGCTGGTCAAGAGGGTTCAGTTGCTCAGCATTCAGGATGTGGTAGGAAATTGGATTAGATATTGACTTTGTGGGAGAAGCCAGAGAGTGGTAGTAGAGGGTTGCCTCTCTGACTAGAGGCCTGTGACTGGTGGAGTGCTGCAGGGATCAATACTGGGTCCTTTGTTGTTCTTCATCTATATCAATGACCTGGATGATAATGTATTAACTGGATCAGCAAATCTGTGGGTGACACCAAGATTGGAAGTGTAGTGAACAGTGAAGAAAGCTATCATGGCTTGCAGAGGGATCTGCATCAGCTGGAAAAATGGGTTGAAAAATGGCAGATGAAATTTAATGCAGACAAGTGTGAGATTTTGTACTTCAGTAGGACCAACCATGGTAGGTCTTACACTGTGAACAGTAGGGCACTGAGGAGTGTGGTAGAACAAAGGGATCTGTGAATACAGTTACATAATGCATTGAACATGGAGTCACAGTTAAATATAGTCAGAAAGAAAGCTTTTGGCACATTGGTCTTCATAAATCAATATATTTTGAGTACAAGAGATGGAACGTTATGTTGAAGTTGTGGAAGATGGTGGTGAGGACTAATTTGGAGTATTGTGTGCAGTCTTGGTCACCTATCTACAGGAAAGATGAAAAAAAGTTTGAAAGAGTACAAAGAAAATTTACAGGTATATTGCCTCGTCTGGAGGACCTGAGTTATAAGGAAAGAATGAATAGGTTAGGATTGTCTTCTTTAGAACGTAGAAGATTGGGAAGAGATTTCATAGAGGTAATCAAAATTATGAGGGGTTTTGATAGAGTAAATGCAAGCAGGCTTTTTCCACTGAGGTTGGGTGTGACTACAACCAGAGGTCATGGGTTAAGTGTGAAAGGTGAAAAGTTTAAGGGGAACATGAGGGGAAACTTCTTCACTCAGATGGTTGTGAGGGTGTGGAATAAGCTGCCAGCACAAGTGGTGCATGCGAACTTGATTTCAACTTTTAAGAGAAGTTTGGATATGTACCTTGATAGTAGGGATATGGAGGGCTATGGTCCTGGTGTAGGTCAATGGGAGTAGGCACTTTAAATGGTTTGCACATGAGCTAGATGGGCCAAAGGGCCTATTTCTGTGCTGTACTTCTCAATGGCTCTAATCCAACGATGCACCAGTTAGCAGATTGATCATTGTAACTGTACTTTGATTAGGCTAATATTAAAATAGGTGGGTTGCTAGGCAGTACAACTTGTTGGGTGGGAAAGACCTATCCCACACTGTAACTTTTTAAATTAATTAATTAATTAATTAGTTAATTTGCATATTACCTGCCTCAGAAAGAGCAACTACTGTAAAATTAAGAACCTTATAATCAGTGGTGATATTGTTATCTTACCAAGGCTTGACCAAGATTTTCTGCCTTGTTTCAACACCTAGTCATTGTTGTTTTGCCTTCTCCTGCCAACACATGCAAATACTATTGGGCAGACACTAAGCCATCAAGCGGTTAAAGTTCACAGCTCGACATCAGGAGAAATAGGGCCTTATGGTGGCCTACTTTCTCACTAATTTGGGCCTAACATATAACTCCTGAAGCCTTCAGCCACAGCTTCATTCAAGCTTTTCAGTACATGCTTTGATGCCATCTTCAGGCTGTCTGAACACACAAAAATGATGGAGGAACTCGGAAGATCAGGCAGCATGTACGCCGGGAAATGGACATTCAACATTTCAAGTTGAGACGCTTGATAACATGATTAAAGGGACTCAATCCAAACCTCGACAGGCTATTTCCCTCTTTAGGTGCTTACTAACCCACTGAGTTCTTCTGACATATTTTGTGTCGCTCCAGGTTTCCAGCAATTGCAGTCTCTCTTGTAAATCCATTCAGGTTGTGTCACCCACCTTAAAGTAAATTTATTATCAAAGTACATATTGGTGTCACCATTTACAACACTGAGATCCCTTTCGGGGGGGCGTACTCAGTAAATCCAAGAACCATAATAGAAGCAATGAAAAACTGCACCCAGCAGGGCAGACAGCAAAATATGTAAGTACGTAAGAGAAAATAATCAATATATACATTATAAATAAATATCGAGAATATGGGATAAAGAGTCCTTGAAAGTGAGTCCATTGGTTGTGGCAACAGTTCAGTGATGGAGCAAGTGAAATTGAATGAAGTTATTCCCACTCACTGAAAACACTTCATCACTTCCCGGGGTGCAGTAACGCTCAGTCAATGTAATTTTGCATCAAGGAGAAAGCTGTAATTTCTCAAGGCATCTAATTATGGGAAATAAATCTAATTTTGCTAGCATTCAATAATTCAAATCCAGAACTAAAACTCTAAGTGTTTTCAAAATTAGTGCACTGTCGCCATCTAGTGGTAAATTTTGATGTAAATTATATCACTTCCTGCTTTGTTCCAGTCGCCTACCACAGAAAGAAGTTACTTACATGTACTTATATATGGATGGAGCAAAGTGAATATCTTCAAACTTTCAACAAAGGACTAATAGATACCATGGTGTTCAGTTTCTGCTAAAATGCAATTCAATTGGAACTTGAGCACACCAGCAAACGCAACTACCAGCAAAGATGAAGCAAAGCCAGTCCTGGGTATTACAGCAGGCTGGTACGAAAATAGCTGACAAAATCATTACAAATGGGTTAAATCAGTAATGTTACTGACATATGTGAAGGATGTGTCAATAATGCGTTTCTAACACTAGTTTATAGTGCTGATCATAAAGCGAGCCATATCCCCAACCTGTTAAGTGTCCATCATTTGTTGCCATTTGTAGAAGATCCTCAAACTAAGTTTGATTTAGTTGTGCCCACACAGAGAGTTATGAGCTTTTTGTATAGAATATACAAAATTGGTGTATCTCAATGAAATTAGAATTAGTTTTTATTAATTATTAGTAACCTTAAGATCATTATTTCAGTGGCAGCCACTCTTCCTAAATTTATATTTTTAAAATTCATTACCAACTCTGCTAATAAACCTGCACCACATTACTGTGAAATGGGTTAATCGTTTTTATATCAATGCACGGTAAATGAATTGGGGCAGATGGTAGTGTAGTGGTTATCACAACGCTTTACTGTACCAACGACCTGGGCTCGATTCCTGCCGCTGTCTGTCAGGAGCTTCTACGTTCTCCCCGTGACTACGTGGATTTTCTCCAGGTGCTCTGGTTTCCTCCCACAGTCCAAAGGAATACTGTTTGGTAGGGCCTGTGATTAGGCTAGGGTTAAATTGGGGGCTGCTGCAGCACAGCTCGATGGGCTGGGAGAGCCTATTCCGGAATGCATTTCAATAAATAATATGTTTTCTTTAATGAATAAATAAACAATATTGAAATAAAAATGATTGACTCATTTAATAGTAATGTGGTGCATTAGTATCAATGGTATTAAATATAGCTGATTGCTTACATTGTAATTTAAAAGTTATTGTGATTTTGCCAGGGAGGTAAAACAGAAACTTGGACTCCACTTTGGAAAAGCTACAGAATTTCAAGGCCAATTTGCACCCAAAGTGGAACAACCTCTCTGTTTTTCATTCTACTTATTGTACTACAGAGTCAATGCTTACAGAAACTGATGGAAAGATATTGTAAGTAATCAGGTTCACACAATTTCTATCAACCCAGGTCTTTATCTTTACTGTCAAATTTCTGGGAATTCAGATTTGTTCCAAACAAGATGGGAGAAGTTGGCAGTAAAAATAGATGTGATATCATTCTACTCCCATCAAAACTATAAACATTAAGTAGCATTATGCCAGAAATTATGGTTGGCAATAACAGGGAGTGAACATGTAACATGTTAGCATGATGTTATTTTAACTGGGGGATTTAGCACCACTGTAACTGTACAAGATAAGCACATGTTAACCAGCCAAGGAACAATTGGCAATAGTTATAAGTAGTCTAAAATGTAACAAACCTGTAATTGCATGTTTCTGCTATGTGTTATTGCAGTAAATCTGTTTACAGGAACAATCATAGTTGGTGCTGAAAAGTACATCATTCTCATTGAAGTAAAGCATTCTGTTTGTTCCTTTAAGA
This sequence comes from Mobula birostris, assembly GCF_030028105.1. NCBI lineage: Eukaryota > Metazoa > Chordata > Chondrichthyes > Myliobatiformes > Myliobatidae > Mobula > Mobula birostris. The sequence goes on along the minus strand of NC_092371.1, from coordinate 205,758,686 downwards.
CCTACTGTCCAGAATGTACTTGGTATTCCTACAATGCCTCATCTCCACCTCCCAGCTAGAGGAGGTATCTCAGCATAAGACTCAGTGATGTCGTTCTCAAAAGGCCAACAAATTGGGGGAGAAAAATCTTTGTTTCTCTGATGGGAAATATATTGCTGGACATTAATAATCTATGTCATAGGAACTGGTAGGGGAACTGCAAGGCATCAGACTGCAAAACCCTGCAATGGATTGTGAGCACTGCCGAGAGGATCATCAGGGTCTCTCTCACCCCATCCAGGATATAAACCAGAAGCGCCACATTCACACAGCACTCAGCGTTGACCTCTCCCGTCTGTCTGACAATCTCTTTGACCTCCTACTGCCTGGCAGAAGGTACCAGTGTATAAGAACAAAGACTGTTTGACGGGGTAACAGCTTCTTCCCCCAGGCAGTGAGACTTCTGAACACCCTGCTACCACCCAGCAGACATTATTTATGACAACACCATTAGTTATACTGTTGTATATTTAACTATATATTGAATATACACCTTATGTCGACTTGTACGTCTACAGATTTTCCTATTTTTATCTGTTAATATAATTGTGTTATTATGTATTTATATTATTTTATGTACTGTACGTGATATACATACAGTGCTTTGCACCTTGGTCCTGGAGGAACATTTTTTTGTTTAGCTGTGTACACATGTATAATTAAATGACAATAAACTTGAACATGATTTTTTTTCTCACAGATCAGTGACTGTGAGTTACGATATAATCTCTTTTATAAACTTGAGTTTGGCTGTAATGAAATAATCAAAGTTCAAAGTAAATTTATTATCAAAATATACTACCTTGAGATTAATTTTCTTGCAGGCATTTCTGGAAAAATAAGGAAACAAACAATAAAATTTACAAAAAAACGTAGATAAACAAAGACTCACAAATAACCAATGAGCAAAAGAAGATAAACTGTCCAAATAAAAAAATACTACTGAGAGCATGAGTTGTAAAAGAGTCCTTGAAAGTGAGTCTATAGGTCGAAGAATCATTTCGGAAATGAGGTCAGTGAAGTTATCTAGTCTGTTCAGGATCTGGATGACTGCAGGGCAACAACTGTTTCTAAGCCTGCCGGTGTGGGACCTAAGGCTTCTCAAGCTTCTCAATCTCCTGCTCAATGGTAGAATGCTGTTTTCTTATGGCAGCACTCCATCAAAAATGTACTCAGCTGTGTTGCCTGTGATGAGGTAGACTGCATCCACCATTATCTGTAGTCTTTTCCATTCTTGGGCATTGATGTTTCCATACTAGGCCATAATGCAACCAGTTGGAAACTATCCATCGTGCATCTATAGAAGTGTGTCAAAATTTTCAATGAAATGCCAAATCTACACAATCGTCTTGAATTTAGAAGAACTGTCCTGCCTTCTTAGTGATGACTGTTAAGTGCTGGTCCCTGGACAGAACCTCTGATATGTTAGTGGTGAGGAATTTAAAGTTATTGACCCTCTCCACCTACATCCTCTAATGAAGACTAGCTGATGAACCTTCAGTTCCTTCCTCCCGTAGTCAACATTCAGCTCTTTGGTTTTGATGATGTTGAATGAGACGTTGTGGCACCATTCAACCAGATTTTCCATCTCCTTCCCACGTGCTGATTCAGCCACTAACAGTAGGGTTGTCAGCAAACTTAAATACAGCATTGAAGCTGTACTTAGCCACACATCATAGATATAAAATGAGTAAAGCAGGGGCTAAACACACAGCTTTGAGGCACATGTGCTGATGGTATATGTGAAGGAAATGTTGCCAATCCATACTGACTGGAGTCTACCATTGAGGAACTTGAGGATACAGTTGTACAGTGAGATATCAATGCCCATGTCTTGAAGCTTAGTGATGAGTTCTGAGGGGATGATAGCTGTAGTCAATGCAGAGAATCCTGATGTATATATCTTCATTGACCAGGAGTTTCAGAGTTGAGTGAAGAGCCAATGCAATGGCATCTGCTGTTGACCTGTTGAGATGGTAGTCAAGTTGCATTGGATCTAAGTAACTCCTCAGGGAGGACTTGATATAGTCATAGTCATGCTTTATTGATCCCGGGGGAAATTGGTTTTCGTTACAGTTGCACCAGAAATAATAAGTAGTAATAAAACCATAAATAGTTAAATAGTAATATGTAAATTATGCCAGGAAATAAGTCCAGGAGCAGCCTATTGGCTCAGGGTGTCTGACCCTCCAAGGGAGGAGTTGTAAAGTTTGATGGCCACAGGCAGGAATGACTTCCTATGACGCTCTGTGTTGCATCTCGGTGGAATGAGTCTCTGGCTGAATGTACTCCTGTGCCCAACCAGTACATCATGTAGTGGATGGGAGACATTGTCCAAGATGGCATGCAACTTAGACAGCATCCTCTTTATGAACAACCTGTTGAAGCACTTCATCACAATGAATGTAAGTGCTACTGGGCGATAGTCATTGAGGCAGGTTATCACTTTCTTCTTTGGCACTGGTATGATTGAAGCCTGCTTAAAGCAGATTGATATCTCAGACTCCTAAAGCAAGAGGATGATTATGTCAACAAATACTCTAGCCAATTGATCAGCACTAGTGTTCAGTACTTGTCCAGGTTCAGCATCATGGCCAGATGTTTTCCATGGATTCACCCTCCTGAAGGATGCTCTTACTTCAGCTTCAGAGACTGAGATCATAGGTCCACTGGGTGCTGTGCGTTTCAAGAAGGTGCTTCTATATTCTGTCGGCCAAAGCGAACATAAAAGGCATTGAACTCATCTGGGACCAAAATCTTATTGTCATTTATGTTGCTTGATTTTGTTTTTAGGAGGTGTTGGCATTCAAGCCCTAAAATAATGATTTAGTATTTGTCACCTATAAACCTCTTCATTTGATGATGCCAGGGCCAAACTTCCTGGGCACTCTTGCTCTGTACCAGAGCCCAGACATGCCTGTGCTGGCCTTCTGCTGACGTTACCTACTGAAAATGGTGAAGCCTCTTTCTGCAAGAAGAAGGGTCTTTAGCATAAGAAAAACAGAAGTGCCAATGCGTGGAGTTACTGCATTCCTGCAGCTGAGGCATTAGCAGCCACACTAAGTGAAACCAGGTGTAACAACTGATGCTGTTATAGTGGTACATCCCACCTGGGGAATTAGGTTGAAATCATGGCTTGTAATGTTCAAAGAAAGTGTTAGTTAGTTTTTCTTTCAAGAATCTCTAGATTCTGGAATGGTACCGGAGGACTGGAAAATTGCAGACACCACTCCACTCTTTAAAAAGGGAGGAAGGCAGAAGAGAGGAAATTATAGGCCAATTAGTCTGACTCCGGTGTTTGGGAAGATGTTGGAGTCCATTATTGAGGATGAGGTTTTGGAGTACTTGAAGGCGCATGATAAAGTAGGCCAAAGTCAGCATGGATTCCTTAAGGGAATGATGCATGACAAATCTGTTAGAAATCTTTGAGGAAATAACAGGAAGGGTAGACAAAGGAGAGTCAGTGGATGTTATGTACTTGGATTTTCATAAGGCCTTTGACAAGGTACTGAACATGAGATTGCTTAACAAGATAAAAGCCCTTGGTATTGCAGGAAAGATATTAGCATGGATAGGAGATTGCCTGACTGGCATGAGGCAAAGTTGAAATAAAGGAGGCCAATTCTAGTTGGCTAGTGGTGTTCTGCAGTCTTCAGTATTGGGACTGCTTCTCTTTTTTTTTTGTAATTTATTTTTTATTGAAGTTCATCATCAAACAAACCTTTCCATAAGATGTATTTCAGATACTGTACATATATATCATATATTCATATTTGTCACAAATCTCCACATAATATTTATCTGAGGTATACACTTACAGAAAGGAGAGGAAAGATAGAACAAACAAAGGAAGAAAACTATGTACAAAGTAGGGAGTGATCTTTTTTTTAACAACATATTCATTGACTTGTGAGAATAAAATCAGGCCTATGAGGTGTTATGTAGTTAAACCATTTTTCCCAGTATGAATCAAATTGTTCCAACGTGTGATTAACAGATGCTGTTATCTTCTCCATTTTGTAAATGTCCATTGTAATTTCCATCCATACATTTAAAGTTGGGCTCTCCTGTGATAACCACTTCCTGGTAAGAGTCTTTTTGCCATACTAGCCTGAAAACGTCCGATCTTGTCTGATCTCTGAAGCTAAGCAGGCTCAGGCCTAGTTAGGACTTGGATGGGACTGCTTCTTTTCATGTCAAACATCAATGATTTAGATGATAGAACTAATGGCTTTGTGGCCCAGTTTGAAGATGATACGAAGATAGGTGGAGGGGCAGACAGTGTTGCGGAAGCAGGGAGGCTGCAGAAGGATTTAGACAAATTGGGAGAATGGGCAAAGAAGTGGCAGAAGGAATATAGTGTAGGGAAGCCTATGGTCATACACTTCAGTAGAAGAAATAAAGGCATAGACTATATTCTAAAAAGGGAGAAAATTCAAAAAACAGAGATGCAAAGGGACTTGGAAGTCTTTCTGCAGAATTCCAAGAAGGTTAACTGGCTGGTTGAGTCAGTGATATGGAAGGCAAATGCAATGTTAGCATTCATTTCAAGAAGAATTCAATGTAAGAGCAAGGATATGATATTAAAACTTTATAAGGTTTCAAACTGCACTTGCAGTATTATGAGCAATTTTAGGTCCCTTATCTAAGAAAGAATGTGTGGCCATTAGAGAGGATCCGGAGGAAGTTCATGGGAATGACTCTGGGAATGAAAGGGGTAATGTATGAGCAGTGTTTGATGGCTCTAGGCCTGTACTCGATGGAGTTTAGAAGAATGAGTGGGGGCCCTCTTGAAGCCTATTGAATATTGAAAGCCCTAGATAGAGTGTGTGTTCCCTATAGTGGGTCAGTCTTGAAACAGAGAGCACAGACACAGAATCGAAGAGCACTCCATTTAGAACAGAGACGAGGAGGAACTTGTTTAGTCAGAGCATGGTGACTCTGTGGAACTTATTGCCATGGACGGCTGTGGAGGTCAAGTCACTGAGTATACTTAAAGTGGAAGTTGATAGGTTCTTGATTAGACAGGCTGTCAAAGGTTACGGAGAAAAGGCAGGGAAATGGGATTGAGAGGGATAAAAAATCAGCCATGATGGAATGGTGGAGCAAATTTGATGGGCCAAGTAGCCTAATTCTGTTCCTATGTTTAATGGTCTTGTGGTCTTAAAAAGGAGACTTACTTGCATTTTCTACAGGAGATGGACATTATTCCAAGTGATGATATACGTCTCTATTGATGCAAATATTTGCTTTTGCCATACTAGCCAAGTGAACTCCCCCTTACCTCAAAATATGGTGACATTTCTAACCCAGAGAAGGAGTATGTATTTACATTGGTGGATATCCACATTTAGGTTATTATTTAGCCTAATACATTCTGATTTTACTTTAATTGGGATTTTTTTTAATTGATTATTCCTCTTTTTAAAAAGTGCACAATCCTTCTTTTTAATTGTCAATTTGAAGGCAACTCAGCATCTCCTTTGTTGCCTATTTTAGAGTAGCTATATACCCTCTCATATACGTATTTCCAGCAAAGTTGCCTTAACAGCGATCATGAGTGAAACCACATGGCTTATATTAAGGTTTTTAATATTAACACTGTAGTCTTAAATTCAGTGAACCAAGATATGACACTGTAATTCAAAACTTGCATAATGAGGAATAGTTCACACATCTTCAAACATGTCACATTCTTGCCCAATCACATCACTGCTCTGTATACCTTTTTGCATCCTCTTCACTGACTTCTTCGTCACCAAACTGACACAGTATTCACCCATTTATATCAACATAGATTGTAAATAATCAAGGCACTGCTCCCATTATTCATTATGAACCAGCTTGCCCCAAGACACTTTGCAAGGCATATTTTCACTATATTAAAAGAAGAAAGGTGTTTTAGTAATGCAAGAGGAGAAAAAGTTGCAAGGGTTTTTTTTTAGCAGAATCTGGGACTGTAATTTTCAGATCTCTTCATTTCACCTGTATTCCATTTAAAATAAAATGAGGCTTACAAGAGAAGTCTGCTGAACGTAATATAATTACTCCCTCAATATTTCTTTATAGTTTTGTATGACTGGAAACATTTTAGAATTTCAACTGCCAGCAGGTTTGAAGAAATTCTAGCAATGCTGGGCCAACTATTCTTACAGAACAATAGCTGGTATACCATTAAACAAATGAAGTTATTCAGTCTATTTTTTTAAGGTAAAATATTGGGTCTGTTGTTCATTTTCATCTTAGTCTTTCTTTTACATGTTCTGTTGCATTAAAATGATGGTAGTTCAGTGTAATTTTTATCCATCTTCTTAATCCTGTCTGCTATTTGGAATTTACAATATTTGGTTATAAAAATTCCAAAATCTGCCTGTGTAGAAAATCAAACACTAAAGAACTTAAGATTTATGTGGTATGACATTGATCTGATGAAATCAATTTCTGATGCATTTATGCTGGTTGGGGCCCTGGACTATTGGAGCAGAGAGATTAGGTTTATATATGGATGAGAAAGTAGTTGGATTAAAAACCGGTGTGGCAACAGGAAACTGGAGGAGAATGTAAATGCATGCAGCTTTGCTTACAATCATTAGCAGCACTTTGTAGGATTTCCATACTGTTATGTGCATTATCTTTAAGTGAGCGCCAACTTTAACTGGGGCACCAGACAGCTGAACATTAGAGAAGCGAAACGTAATGTACAGAATGATGAGTGAATTGAAAATGGAGGCTGGGACTGGGTAGGGGAGGTTCAGAATGAAGGGGAAAAAAAAATGTCTCTTAAGTCCAGGAGCTGGATGAAATAAAGTGTGATCTTATTTCAGAGGGAGTATAGTGAGTCTATAAATTTTAGCAGGACATTTGGACATGGAAGTGCCTTGTGATGCAATTCTTGAAAAGCAATAGCTTTCTTGATTTTCTGAAAATTCAAATACCATTATTCTCTTCTTTTAGAACTATAAACCTATTGTTCATATACTTGAAAAATAACTAGAATGAAGAATTCCATACAAAATATTCAGTGACTTCAGTAATGAACCATACATGCACTAGGCTACATCATGGCAATTCCTTGGCGTTATATCGGAGGGTCTGTCCTGGAACCATCTCAATGAAGGCATGACAACACCTCTACTGTTTTAGAGGATTGTGCAGATTTGGCAGGGTACCAAGGTAGTGAAGTGATTCGCGTGGCACTATTACAGCTCGGGCATTCTGGATTTCAGAGTACTATTCCAGTGCCATCTGTAAGGAGCTTGTATGTTCTCTCTGTGACCACGTGGGTTTCTGCTGGGTGCACTGGTTTCCTCCCATAGTCTCGGAAACTAGACCACCTGGAGGAATTTTAGCGGGTTACTTAGTCATTCTAAATTGTCCTGAAATTTGGCTAGTGCTAAATAGGTGTGTTGCTGAGCAATGTAGCTCATCGGGCTGGACGGGTCTGTTCTGCGAGGTATATCCAAATAAAATAAAATAAGTGAAAAAATGTCATCCAAAACATTGAGAAACTTCTACAGATGCACTGAGCAGAGTATCCTAGCTGGTTGCATCACTGCCAAGTATTGAAACACCAATTCCCATGGATGGAAAAGCCGACACAAAGTGGTGGATGCAGCTCAATCCATCACAGGCAAAGCCCTTGCCACCACCGAGCACAAATACAAGAACGCAGCATCCATCATCAAGGACCCCAGCATCCAGGCCATGCTCTCTTCTAGATGCTGCCATCGGGAAGAAGGTACAGAAGTTTAGGTCTGTGTCACAGACTCAGCAACAGTTAGTACCCTTTAGTCATCAGGCTTCTGAACCAAAGTGTATAATTTCACTCACAAAAATGCTGAACTAATTCCACAACCTATGAACTTTAGTGGACTCTACAACTCATGTTCTCACTATTCTTTCATTCATCAATTATTTATTTATTTATTTACACAGTTTGCCTTCTATTGCACATTGGTTGTTGGTCACTCTTTCTTTGTGTGAGATTTTTCATTCATTCTATTGTTCTTATTGAATTTTTTGATGAGGTTAATAGGAAAGTTGACGAGGGTAAAGCGGTGGATGTTGTCTATGTGGACTTCAGTAAGGCCTTTGACAAGGTTCCACATGGAAGGTTAGTTAGGAAGGTTCAATCGTTAGGCATTAATATCGAAGTAGTAAAATGGATTCAGCAGCGGCTGGATGGGAGACGCCACAGAGTAGTGGTGGATAACTGTGTGCCAGATTGGAGGACGGTGTGCCTCAGGTATCTGTACTGGGTCCGATGTTGTTTGTCATGTATATTAATGATCTGGATGATGGGGTGGTAAATTGGATTAGTAAGTATGCATATGATACTAAGATAGGTGGCGTTGTGGATAATGAAGTAGGTATTCAAAGCTTGCAGAGAGATTTAGGCCAGTTAGAAGAGTGGGCTGAAAGATGGCAGAAGGAGTTTAATGCTGAAAAATCTGAGGTGCTACATTTTGGTAAAGTTAAATTGGATAGATATATGGACAAGAAAGAAATGGAGGGTTATGGGCTGAGTGCAGGTCGGTGGGACTAGGTGAGAGTAAAAGTTCGGCACGGACTAGAAGGGCCGAGATGACCTGTTTCCGTGATGTAATTGTTATATGGTTATTGTGTTTTTCTGTTCTACTGTGAATGTCTGCAAGAAAATAAATTTCTGGGTAGTATATGGTGACATATATGTACTTCGATAATAAATTTACTTTGAACTTTGATATTGTTCTTGAACTACAACACCCACATAACTAGTTCTTTCTAGTCTATAGCTTTTTGCAATGGCTGTTCCCCAATCTTCAACTTTTAGAGGCCTTCTTTAGCATTTTTTTAAAATTTGATAAATCAGCCTGCTTTCTATTGTTTTCTGACATTGCGTGTAACACCTTTACAGCAACACCTTTAAGGTTAAAAGTCCATAAATGCAGAGATACAACTGCTAAGGTTTATAAGCCAGGGTTGATAACCTTATTTAAGACCATAAGATATAGGAACAGAATTAGGCCATTTGGCCCATCAAGTCTGCTTCACCATTTCATCATGGCTGATCCATTTCCCTCTCAGCCCCAATCTCCTGTCTTCTCCCCGTATCCCTTCATGCCCTGACCAATTGAGAATCTATTGACTGCTACCTTAAATATACATAAAGACTTGGCTTCCACATCTGCCTGTGGCAAAGAATTCCACAGGTTCACCACTCTCTAGCTAAATAAATTCTTCCTCATCTCTGTTCTAAAAGGACATTCCTCTATTTTGAGGCCATGTCCTCTGGTCTTAAGACTCTCCCACTCAGGAAATATCGCTTCCACATCCACTCTATCAAGGCCTTTCACTGTTCGATAGGTTTCAATGAGATTCCCCCCCACCCCCCATTCTTCTGAATTCCAGGGAATGCAGGCCCAGAGACAGCAGAAGTTCCTTATATGATAATCCTTTCATTTTCATGAACCTTTTTTGAACTATCTCCAATGCAGCACATCCTTTCTAAGAGGCCTAAAACTGCTCACAATACTCCAAGTGCCTTAAAAGCCTCAACATTACAACCTTGCTTTTATATTCTGTTCCTCTCGAAATGAATGCTAATATTGCATTTGCTTTCCTCACCATGGATTCAACCATCAAATTACCCTTTAAGGAGCCCTGCACAAGGACTCCCAAGTCCCTATGCACCTCAGATTTTTGAATTTTAGAAAATAGTCTACCCTTTCACTTCTATCAAAGTGCATGACTATATATTTCCCGACACTGTATTTAATTGCCCATTCTTGAAATCTATCCTTCTGTAGCCTTTCTGCTTTCTCCCCTCACGTGCCTTCGTATCATCCGCAAACTTGGCCACAAAGCCTCCAATTCGGTCATCCAAATCGTTGACAGATAACATAAAAAGAAGTACTCCCAACACAGACCCCTGGGGAACACCACTAGATACCGTCAGCGAACTAGAAAAGGCTCCCTTTATTCCCACTCTTTGCCTCCAGCCAATCAGCCACTGCCTTTTTGGCTCTTAACTTGTTAAGCAACCTCACGTGCAGCAATTTGTCAAAGGCCTTCTGAAAATCCAAGTGCACAACATCTACCGATTCTCCCTTGTCTATCCTGCTTGTTATTTCTTCAAAGAATTCCAAAGATTTGTCAGGCACGATTTTCCCCTCAGGAAACCATGCTGACCGGTCTATTTTATCATGTGCCTCCATGTACTCTGAAGTCATATACTTAACAATCAACTCTCCAAATTCTTCCCAACCACTGAGATCAGGTTAACTGGCCTATAATTTCCTTTCTTCTGTCTCTCTCCCATCTTGAAGAATGGTGTGACACTTGCTATTTTCCAGTGCTCTGGAACCATGCCAGACCTTATTGATTCTTGAAGAATTATTACTAATGCTTCCACAGTCTCTTCAGCCACCTGTTTCTAGGGTGTAGACCCTCTATTCCAAGTGACTTATCTACCTTCAGACCTTTCACCTTCCCCCCCCAAATGGCATCTTCACTCACTTCTGCACCCCGACACTCTTGAACTTCCGGCATACTGCTAGTGTCTTCCACAGTGAAGACTGATGCAAAATATTTATTCATTTCATCCGCCATTTCCTTGTCCCCATTAATGCCTCTCCAGCAATATTTTTCCAGTCATCTGATATCTATTCTTGCCTCATATACTTCAGTTATCTTTATATTTCAGATATCCACCGAAGAGCATCTTCACCAGCAAGCTGCACAAAGTTACCAAGGACATTTTCGATTCAGGTCCCAACACAGTCTGGACCTCTCAGATTGGCAACACAGGAATGAGCATGAGCATTTGTCTTTACTGGAGCCAGTTTTCCTGAAGGACTCCAGTGGAATTCCTTTCACTCCATTTCTCTTGGTTTAGATGTCAATAATTAGGCCAATGCTGGGCCAGTAGTCTCCAATACAGGTGATACTTGATTGGTTGGTGTGTTGTATGGACAATGTTGTACTCCTATCAACTATGCTCTCAAATAGACTCAGTGCCATACCAAATGCTCCTTCTCCATTTTGGGTGGTTAAGGGGCATGGATTTCCAAGAGTTAAGAATAATGTTATATGCGTTTGATGAAACTGAAAACATTCTGAAACACCTTCTATGTCCTGGTATTTTCATACTGGGAGGAAGCTCAGCATAGAGTGCCTGATTTGGTGGTCTGGAATTGGGCACACTCACTAGATACAGTGAAAAACGCCTCTGTGCATGGAAATCATGCCATGCATAAGTACATTGAGGAAAACAGAAAACAAATTGTAAAGTGTCATCTAGCAGTTACAGGGAAAGTGCAGTGGAGTAAACAAATAAAATGCACATTAGCTGTTGGTTAGACTTTGTCACCAGCAACTTTTATGTGTGTTGCTTGAATTTCCAGCATCTGCAGAATTCCTGTTGTTAGACTTTGTTATTTATCATTTTTCATAAATTCTGCTGTGTTTCTTTATTTTCCTATAATTGCCTGCAGGAAAACAATCTCAAGGTAATATACAGTGATAAATTTGCTCTAACCTTTTAACAGTTTGAAGGTCTGATGATAGTGGAACAGAAGCTGTTTGAACATAGAGGTAAATTCTGTTAATCATTTTTAACTTCTGCCTGACAGTAGAGGGGACAACAGAGAATACCAGGGGTGGGAGGGGTCATTGATTCTGTTGGCTGCATTCCTGAGGCAGCGGCAGAGAAAATCAAAGGAGGAAAGGCTAGTTTGCATGATGGATTGGGCTGTGTTGACATCTCTTGGCAATTTTTAGTGGTCTTGTGCAGTGTATGATTGTTTAATTACCACAGGTAAATATTGGTATCTGGACAATGGAGGTGGTTGCTGAGATTCTGACACAAGATTGTAGATGGTGGAAGAACTCAGCAGGTCAGACAGCATCTATGGAGGAAAATAAAACATCAACATTTCTGGCTGAGACCCTTCATCAGGACTGGAAAGGGAAAGGCAGAGGCCAGAAAAAAAGGTTGGCGGGGAGGGGAAGAACATGAGCTGGCAGGTGATAGGTGAATCCAGATGAAATGGGATAAAGGGGAACAATGAAAGAAGCTGGGAAGTGATAGGTGGAAGAGGCAAAGAGTTGAAGAAGGTGGAATCTGAAAGGGGAGGACAGTAGGGTATGGAATAAAGGGAAAGAGGCAGGAAATCACAGGGAGGAAGCTATGTGTGATGGACAGGTTATGAGGGTGGGGAAGAGGAAGAAGAAGGGTTAATGAGGCCAGGGGATAAGGGAAAACAAAAGTGGGGTTGTGGGGTGGAGAAAGAGGAGAGTGGTTACGAAATTGATGTTGATCCCATCAAGTTGAAGACAACCAAGACATAATAAGACCATAAGACATAGGAGCAGAATTAGACCATTCAGCCTATTGAATCTGCTCTGCCATTCCATCACAGCTGATCCCAAATCCCACTGAACCGGATACACCTGCCTTCTTGCCATTGATGCCTTCTATTCTTTGATGCCTTAAATATACCCATGGACCTGGCCTCCACTGCAGTTCGTGACAGAGCATTCCACAGATTTACTATCTCTGGCTAAAAAAAATTCCTCCTTACCTCTATTCTAAAAGGCAGTCCCTCAATTATGCGGCTGTGCCCTCTAGTTCCGGATACGCCCATCATAGGAAACATCCTCTCCACATCCACCCTATCTAGTCCTTTCAATATTCAGTAGGTTTCAGTGAGATCCTCATAGTTTCAATGAGGTGTTTTTCCTCTAATCTGCATCTAGCTTTAAATTGGCAGTAGAGGAGACTGTGGACAGACATGTCAATGTGGGAATGGGAATTGGAATCAAAATGGCTGGCCACCAGTAGATTCTGGCTATTATAACAGACGGCAAGAAGACACTTGATGAAAATGAACCCCCAATCTGCTTCCAGTCTCACCGATGTAGAGGAGCCTGCAATGTAAGGACTGCATGCAATAATGACACCAACGGAATCACACGTCAAATGCTGCCTCACATGGAAGAATTGTTTAGGATCCTGAATGGTGGAGAGGGAGGAGGTGTAGGGAGCAGATATTGGAAAGTTTGCAGGGATAAATTCTTGGTGGGGGGGCGGTCGTTGGGAAGAGTTGAGTGGACAATGGAGTTGTGAAGAGTGCAGTCCCAGGGGGGAAGTGGAGAAGAAGATGTGCCTGGTTTGGGATCCTGTTGCAGATGGTGGAAGTTGAGGAGAATGGTAAGTTAGATGTGGATGCTTGTAGGGTGGGAAGTGAGAACAAGAGGTACCTGATCCTGATTATATCGGGGAGTCAGAATGGGGTGTGGCTGCTGGGCAGTAAATGGAGAAGTTGCAGATTAAGGACTGACAAGAGAAGTCAAAGCCAAGTGGTTGACAAGAGAAGTCAAAGCCAAAGTTAAAGCAAAGGAGAGGGCATACAAGGAAGCAAAAATTAGTGGGAAGACAGAGGATTGGGAAGTTTTTAAAACCTTACAAAAGGAAACCAAGAAGGTCATTAAGAGAGAAAAGATTAACTATGAAAGGAAACTAGCAAATAATATCAAAGAGGATACTAAAAGCTTTTTCAAGGATATAAAGAGTAAAAGACAGGTGAGAGTAGATATAAGACCGATAGAAAATGATACTGGAGAAATTGTAATGGGAGATGAGGAGATGGCAGAGGAACTGGACAAGTATTTTGCATCAGTCTTCACTGAGGAAGACAGCAGGATACCGGACACTCAAGGGTGGCAGGGAAGAGAAGTGTGCACAGTCACAATTATGACAGAGAAAGTACTCAGGAAGTTGAATAGGCTAAAGGTCGATAAATCTCCCGGACCAGATGGAATGCACCCTCGTGTTCTGAAAGAAGTAGCTGTGGAGATTGCGGAGGCGTTAGCAATGATCTTTCAAAAGTCGATAGATTCTGGCATGGTTCCGGAAGACTGGAAGATTGCAAATGTCACTCCGCTATTTAAGAAGGGGGCAAGGAAGCAAAAAGGAAATTATAGACCTATTAGCTTGACGTCGGTGGTTGGGAAGTTGTTGGAGTCGATTGTCAAGGATGAGGTTACAGAGTACCTGGAGGCATATGACAAGATAGGCAGAACTCAGCATGGATTTCTTAAAGGAAAATCCTGCCTGACAAACCTATTAGAATTTTTTGAGGAAATTACCAGTAGGCGAGACAAGGGAGATGCAGTGGATGTTGTATATTTGGATTTTCAGAAGGCATTTGACAAGGTGCCACACATGAGGCTACTTAACAAGATAAGAGCCCATGGAATTACAGGAAAGTTACATATGTGGATAGAGCATTGACTGATTGGCAGGAAACGGAGAGTGGGAATAAAGGAATCCTATTCTGGTTGGCTGCCGGTTACCAGTGGTGTTCCGCAGGGATCAGTGTTGGGGCCGCTTCTTTTTACATTGTACATCAACAATCTGGATTATGGAATAGATGGCTTTGTGGCTAAGTTTGCTGACGATACAAAGATAGGTGGAGGGGCCGGTAGTGCTGAGGAAACAGAGAGTCTGCAGAGAGACTTGGATAGATTGGAAGAATGGGCAGAGAAGTGGCAAATGAAGTACAATGTTGGAAAGTGTATGGTTATGCACTTTGGCAGAAAAAATAAACGGGCAGACTATTATTTAAATGGGGAAAGAATTCAAAGTTCTGAGATGCAACGGGACTTGGGAGTCCTCGTACAGGATTCCCTTAAAGTTAACCTCCAGGTTGAGTCAGTAGTGAAGAAGGCGAATGCAATGTTGGCATTCATTTCTAGAGGAATAGAGTATAGGAGCAGGGGTGTGATGTTGAGGCTCTATAAGGCGCTGGTGAGAGCTCACTTGGAGTACTGTGGGCAGTTTTGGTCTCCTTATTTAAGAAGGGATGTGCTGACGTTGGAGAGGGTACAGAGAAGATTCACAAGAATGATTCCGGGAATGAGAGGGTTAACATATGAGGAATGTTTGTCCGCTCTTGGACTGTATTCCTTGGAGTTTAGAAGAATGAGGGGGACCTCATAGAAACATTTCGAATGTTGAAAGGCATGGACAGAGTGGATGTGGCAAAGTTGTTTCCCATGATGGGGGAGTCTAGTACGAGAGGGCATGACTTAAGGATTGAAGGGCGCCCATTCAGAACAGAAATGCGAAGAAATTTTTTTAGTCAGAGGGTGGTGAATCTATGGAATTTGTTGCCACGGGCAGCAGTGGAGGCCAAGTCATTAGGCGTATTTAAGGCAGAGATTGATAGGTATCTGAGTAGCCAGGGCATCAAAGGTTATGGTGAGAAGGCAGGGGAGTGGGACTAAATGGGAGAATGGATCAGCTCATGATAAAATGGCGGAGCAGACTCGATGGGCCGACTGGCCTACTTCTGCTCCTTTGTCTTATGGTCTTATGGACTGCATTGAGTGCAGTGGAAGGGACTCCCGTTTTCTGAAAAAAAGACATCTTTGATGCCCTGGAATGGAAAGCTTCATAATGAAAACAGATGTGGCAGAGACAGATGAACTGAGTGAAGGAAGTAGCATTCTTGCAAATAACAGAGTGGAATGAAGTGTAGCTAATGTAACTATAAAAGTAAGTGGCTTTGCAAAAAAAAATGTCAGTAGCTAATTGGAGAAAGAACCAATGATCAAGAAAGGGAAAAAAGCAGTTGGAAATGGATTGAATTAATTTGAGAGTGGGTGGAAGTTGTGGCAAAGTTGATAAAATCAATGAGGACAGAATGGGTGCAGGAAGTAGTCATTGATGAAGTAGATAAAGTGGTCAGGAACATTACCAGTGTAGGCATGTAATATGGACTGTTCCATGTGCCAATGAAAAGACCCCCCCCTTCATCATTTCCCATCCCCTTTTCCCTCTCTCATCTCCTTACCCTCCCATCACCTCCCTCTGGGGCTCGTTCCCCCCCCCCACTTTTCTTTCTTCCATGGCTGCCTCTTTTACCAATTTACTTCCCAGCTCTTTACTTCATCCGCTCTCACTTCAGGTTTCACCTGTCAACTGGTGTTTCTCTCTCCCTTCCCCTGCTTTTAAATCTACTCCTCAGCTTTCTTTCTCCAGTTTTGCAGAAGGGTTTTGGCCCAAAATGTCGACTGTACTCTTTTCCTAGATGCTGCCTGACCTGCTAAGTTCCTCAGCATTTTGTGTGTTCATTGGATTTCCAGCATCTGCAGATTTTCTCTGGCTTGTGAAAAGACAGGCATAGCCAGAGCCCATGGCTACACCTTTGGTCTCCAGTAAGTGGGAAGAGCCAAAAAAAAGTGCATGGGAATTCCATGGTCATCATTGGCCTCTCCTAGATTACGACTTCTACATTTCTTGGTCACACCCACCCATCACCTCCCAGCTATACACCTCATTCCCACTTCCCTCCTCCCACCTGGATTCACTCGTGCGTGTGCAGATGTCCCCCTTCCCTTTATTCTGACTTCTCTCATCGCCCTTTGCAGTCTTGATTAAGAGTTTCGGCCGGGAATATTGACTGTCCATTTCCCAATTTAGAAGCTGCCTGACCCGCTGCGTTCAGCATTTTGCGTTTGGGAGATACGTCATCCGTGAGCCCGGTGTGATTGACAGCTGGCCCGTGCCGACTCGAGGCTGACCCCATGCGGCGGCCCTGGGCACTACCAGGCGGCTGTGTGCCGTGTGATGCTGCTGTTGTCGTTGGCCGGGCTGACGGTCGCTTATTATCTTGGCCGTTGGCTAATGTCGGGTGGGACGGGCGGCACGGACCGCCTGCAGGTACCGGCATCCATGTGCGGAAAAACAGTAATCGTGACCGGCGCCAACAGTGGCATTGGGCGGGCAACGGCTGCAGGCCTAGCTCGGCTTCAGGCCAGGGTTATCATGGCTTGTCGTGACCTGGCAGCAGCTGAGGAGGCTGCCCGAGAGATCCGGCGACAGGAGCGAGGCGACGCCGGGGCCTCCGGGGAGGTGGTGGTGCGCCACCTTGACCTTGCCTCTCTCAGCTCTGTGCGGAGTTTCTGCCGGCAGATTCTCGAGGTGAGGAACGGCCTTAAATACATAATACCCGGGGAAATACTGGGCAGGAGAGACAGTGTGTAGACGAACTCAGCGGGTCATGCAACTTCTGTGAAAAGAAAGAAACTGTCGATGTTTCTATTCGAAACCTGCATCTGGACTAAGAGTGGAGAGCTGCGGTAGCCAATATAGAGAAGAAGGGGAGTGACAGGGAAACATTCTGGGGTGATTGGTGGACTAAGGACTAGTGTAAATCTGTGGAGGTGACCCTGACAGTTATGGCCTAATCTATTGAGTGTTTCCAGCATTTTCTGTTTTTACACAAAATATATTGAATGATAGGTGCCTATCACAGGTAATAAAAATCACTGAGTAAATACTTAATACTTTTGGATTGAGTAAGACTAACACATAAACCTCCTCTGGGCCTTCTCCAATGGCAACACATCCTTTCCTAGATACCGGGCCCAACTCTACTCTCAGTACTCCAAATGACCGATGCCTGATTGGTCCAAGTATTACATCTTTACTTTTATATTCTTCTCGAAAGGAATGCTAATGTTGCACTTGCCTTAATTACCACCAACTCAACCTACAAGTTAACCTTTAGGGACTCCTGCACAGGAACTCCCAAGTCCTTTTGGCCTACTATTTCAAATGTACTCCCTGTTTAGAAAATAGTCTATCCCTTTATTCATTGTATCAAAGTGCATGATTATACATTTCCCCACACTGTAATCCATCTGCCATTTCTTTGACCCATTCTCCTAACGTGTCCAAATACCTCTGCAGTCTCCCTGCAACACTACCTGCCCTCCCACCTAATAATCCACAAACTTGGGCACAGAACCATCAATTCCATCATCCATATCATTAACATATAACCTGAAAAGCAGCGGGCACACCACCAAGTCATTTGGAACACCTCTGTTCTGGTCACTGAATTATAGGAAAGATGTCAACAAAATTGAGAGAGTACAGAGAAGATTTACTAGAATGTTACCTGGGTTTCATCTCCTAAGTTACAGAGAAAGGTTGAACAAGTTGGGGCTTTATTCCTTGGAGCATAGAAGGTTGAGGGGGGACAATAGGTGCAGGAGTAGGCCATTCGGCCCTTCGAGCCAGCGCCGCCATTCACTGCGATCATGGCTGATCATCCACAATCAGTATTCAGTTCCTGCCTTATCCCCATAATCTTTGATTCCACTATCTTTAAGAGCTCTATCCATCTCTTTTTTGAAAGCATCCAGGGACTTGGCCTCCACAGCCTTACGGGGCAGAGCATTCCATATATCCACCACTCTCTGGGTGAAAAAGTTTTTCCTCAACTCCATTCTAAATGGCCTACCCCTAATTCTTAAACTGTGGCCTCTGGTTCTGGACTCACCCATCAGCAGGAACATGCTTCCTGCCTGCAGCGTGTCCAATCCCTTAATAATCTTATATGTTTCAATAAGATCCCCTCTCAGCCTTCTAAATTCCAGAGTATACAAGTCTAGTCGCTCCAATCTTTCGACATATGACAATCCCACCATCCCGGGAATTAACCTTGTGAACCTATGCTGCACTCCTTCAATAGCAGGAATGTCCTTCCTCAAATTTGGAGACCAAAACTGCACACAGTACTCCAGATGTGGTCTCAGCAGGGCCCTGTACAGCCGCAGAAGGACCCCTTTGCTCTTATACTCAGTTCCCCTTGTTAAGCATGCCATTAGCTTTTTTCACTGCCTGCTGTACTTGCATACTTGCTTTCAGTGACTGATGTACAAGAACATCTAGATCTCGTTGTGATTCCCCTTTTCCTAACTTGACTCCATTTAGATAATAATCTGCCTTCCTGTTCTTACTACCAAAGTGGATAACCTCACATTTATCCTCATTAAACTGCGTCTGCCCACTCACCCAGCCTGTCCAAGCCACCCTGCATTCTCGTAACCTGCTCCTCACATTTCACAGTGCCACCCAGCTTTGTGTCATCGTCAAATTTGCTAATGTTACTTTTAATTCCCTCATCTAAATCAGTAATATATATTGTAATCAGCTGCGGTCCCAGCACTGAACCCTGCGGTACCCCACTGGTCTCCGCCTGCCATTCCGAAAGGGAGCTGTTAATGGCTACTCTTTGTTTTCTATCAGCCAGACAATTTTCAATCCATGTCAGTATGTTCTGCCCCCAATACCATGTGCCCTAATTTTGCCCACTAATCTCCTATGTGGGACTTTATCAAAGGCTTTCTGAAAGTCCAGGTACACTACATCCACTGGCTCTCCCTTGTCCATTTTAATAGTTACATCCTCAAGAAATTCCAGGAGATTAGTCAAGCACGATTTCCCCTTCGTAAATCCATGCTGACTTGGACCAATCCTGTTACTACTATCCAGATGTGTTGTAATTTCATCTTTTATAATTGACTCCAGCATCTTTCCCACCACCGACGTCAGGCTAACTGGTCTATAATTCCCTGTTTTCTCTCTTCCTCCTTTCTTGAAGAGAGGGACAACATTAGCCACCCTCCAATCCACAGGAACTGATCCTGAATGTATAGAACATTGGAAAATGATTACCAATGCGTCCACGATTTCTAAAGCCACCTCCTTAAGTACCCTGGGATGCAGACTATCAGGTCCCGGGGACTTATCAGCCTTCAGGCCCAACAGCCTATCCAACACCATTTCCTGCCTAATGTAAATTTCCTTCAATTCATCCATTACCCTAGGTCTTTTGGCCACTATTACATCTGGGAGATTGTTTGTGTCTTCCCTAGTGAAGACAGATCCAAAGTACCTGTTCAATTCGTCTGCCATTTCCTTGTTCCCCATAATAAATTCACCTGCTTCTGTCTTCAAGGGCCCAATTTTGGTCTTAACTATTTTTTTTCCTTTTCACATACCTAAAGAAGCTTTTAATATCCTCCTTTATATTCTTGGCTAGTTTACCTTCGTACCTCATTTTTTCTCCGCGTATTACCTTTTTAGTTACCTTCTGTTGCTCTTTAGAAGTTTCCCAATCCTCCGACTTCCCACTCGTCTTTGCTATGTTATACTTCTTCTCTTTTATTTTTATGCTGTCCATTACTTCCCTTGTCAGCCACGTCCTCCCCTTACTCCCCTTAGGATCTTTCTTCCTCTTTGGAATGAACTGATCCTGCACCTTCCGCATTATTCCCAGAAACACTTGCCATTGCTGTTCCACTGTCATCCCTGCTAGGGTATTGTTCCATTGAACTTTGGCCAGCTCATCCCTCATAGCACCACAGTTCCCTTTGTTCAACTGTAATTCTGACACTTCCGAGTTTCCCTTCTCCCTCTCAAATTGTAGATTAAAACATCATATTATGGTCACTACCTCCTAATGGCTCCTTTACCTTGAGGTCCCTGATCAAATCCGGTTCAGTGCACAACACTAAATCTAGAATTGCGTTCTGTCTGGTAGGCTCCAGTACAAGCTGTTCTAAGAATCCATCTCGGAGGGTCTCCACAAATTCCCTTTCTTGGGGTCCAGTACCAATCTGATTCCTCCAGTCTACCTGCATGTTGAAGTCCCCCATAACAACTGTAGCATTACCTTTGCGACATGCCAATTTTAACTCTTGATTCAACTTACACCCTATATCCAGACTACTGTTTGGGGGCCTGTAGATAACTCCCGTTAGGGTCTTTCTACCCTTAGAATTTCTCAGTTCTATCCATACTGACTCTACATCTCCTGATTCTATGTCCCTTCCCTCGCAAGGGACTGAATATCATTCCTCACCAACAGAGCCACCACACCCCCTCTGCCCATCAGTCTGTCCTTTCGATAGGACGTATAGCCTTGAATATTCATTTCCCAGACCTTGTCCACTTGAAGCCATGTCTCTGTTATTCCCACACTTACCAATTTCCAACTGTGCCTCAAGCTCATCCACTTTATTTCTTATACTCCGTGCATTCATATATAATACTTTTAATTCATTACTCCCCTCACCTCCCACATCAATTCCTATTTCACTTGGCCATACTGTATGATCCCTTCTTGAGCTTTCTGCTCTGTTGATTCTCCTGTCATTCTTAACTTTTCTTATTCTCACTTTCCCTTTATCTCCACCCTTATGTTTCCAGTTCGTCTCCTCCCCCTCACAATTTAGTTTAAACACACTCATGTTGCAGAGGCAAACCTGGCTGCCAGAATGCTGGTGCCCCACTTATTAAGGTGCAACCCATCCCTTTTGTACAATTCATCCTTACCCCGAAACATACCCCAGACTTGATGGAGGTATTTAAAATTATGAGGGGGATAGATAGAGTTGACGTGGGTAGGCTTTTTTCATTGACAGTGGGGGAGATTCAAACAAGAGGATATGAATTGAGAGTTAAAGGGCAAAAGTTTAGGGGTAACATGAGGGGGAACTTCTTTACTCAGAGAGTGGTAGCTGTGTGGAACGAGCTTCCAGCAGAAGTGGTTGAGGCAGGTTCGATGTTGTCATTTAAAGTTAAATTGGATAGGACAGGAAAGGAATGGAGGGTTATGGGCTGAGTGCAGATCGGTGGGACGAGGTGGGAGTAAGAGTTCGGCACGGACTAGAAGGGCCGAGATGGCCTGTTTCCGTGCTGTAATTGTTATATCGTTATAGTCACCAGCAGCCAAGCAGAAAAGGCCCCCTATATTCTCACACTTCACCTTCTGCCAGTCAGCCAATCCCCTGTTGGTGTTAGTATCTCTCCTGTAATACCATAGGCTCTTATTTTGTGTACCGCCTCATGTGTGGCGTCTTGTCAAATGACCTTTTGAAAATCCAAGTAAGCAACATCCACTGACTCTCCTTTGTCTATTTTGTCTGTTATTTTGTCAAAACATTTATTAGACAAGATTTCCCTTTATGGAAAAAATGATTACTTTGACCTATTTTATTATGTGCCTCCAGGTACCTCGAAACCTCATCCTTAATAATGGACCATAACATTTTGCCAACTGGTGAAGTCAACCCAACTGGCTTATAATGTCATGTATTTTGCCTCCCTCCCTTCTTAAAGAATGGAGTGACATGTTCAATTTTCCAGACCGCAGAGAGGAGTGATATTTGCAATTCTCCAGTCCTTAATACTGACAGAAAGAGCCCAAAATTGGGATAGAATCTTTTGGGTTTAGATGAATTAATTAACACAAAGTTTAGAACAAATGTTTGAGGTTATCATCATAACGCAAGGGTAATGGGTAATGAGGGTAGGAAATGAATTGGAACAGAATTAACAGTGTAAGTAATAAACGGGAAAAAGTTAACAACTTGAATCAGTACCTTGGGCTTGTAAATATGAGTTGCACTGGATGCTGAATAGCCAATAAGTGGAGATAACCTGGTGTTGGGTTAATGACAGAACACTTGGGGTAATAAATGGAGGTTATACCTTACTGGAAAATAACCCAAAACTATATTTTTGTCTACTGGATACACTGGCAGTTTGAACTTGAGGCTCAATATTTGGAAATAAAACTTCTTTACGATAACTGAGTCCTGTTCATGTACAATTGTGGATTATAATCTCTGCTCTCTCCTAGAACAAATTGTCTTCTCAATCATAGACCATGCCCTATGAGCTCCTCATGAATCATCTAAGATCCTTGTACAACAGTACCTCTTCAGCTTTTTTCATGCCTTTCCATGAAGCATTGCACATCATCATCATTCATCCTGGTCAAGTACTATATCGTTTGCCAATTACAAACTCAGTATTCCCCCAACAATTCAAGATCTTTTCTACATGCACATAATCTTCGTAATATCCGCAAACTTGCATATTATGTCCATAATGCCTATATCTAGATAATTAATAAAAGAGCAACTGTTCAACACTGAGCCTGGTGGGATATCATTGTTCTCCAAATGCTTTCTGTCTAAGGCTGTCTGGCCATTTGTTCATCAGAGTGAATAGATCACCAATTCCAAAAACATAATTTTTAAGAACTCAAACTTGAGACTGGCTAGAGAAAATCTGCAGATGCTGGAAATTCAAGCAACACACAAAACATGCTGGAAGAGCTCAGCAGGTCAGGCAGCATCTATGGAAAAGAGTACAGTCCACGTTTCAGGCCGAGACCCTTCAGCAGGATTGGAGAAAGAAAGACAAGGAGTGGTCATCTCCTCATCTTTCTTTCTCCTGTCCTGCTGAAGGGTCTTGGCCTGAAACGTCAGCTGTACCTTTTTTCATAGCTGATGCCTGACCTCCAGTATTTTGTGTGTGTTGCTTGAGACTAGCTGCTGGTTTATGCTCATCTACTACATTGTTGGCGTAAAAGACACTTTAAAATGTTGAAGACCTGTTGCACAGATTTTTCTCTGAGAGATAAAGGAATATGGTTTCCCAGTAACTTCATGCAAGTATTCCATCAGGAATTTCTGTTATTCCAGTGTCAAATTCAAAGTAGTGTGCCTGCACTGCCAAGCAATGATTGGGCTTTTCAAGTAATTGGACTGAAGATTCCTCACAGATACTTCTAAGCAGAAATTCTTACATATGTCTGTGTAAATGCTAGAAATTACTGTCAGAGTATCCTATGATAACAGGGAACACTTAGCTTCTGCTTTATTTAATACAAGAAAATCTGGTCCTGTCCTTTTTTGAACCCATGTCTCTTAGCTAAAATATTGTTTCAATCAAAGTTCCCACAAGGATCTTCTTTTACCAGTGTGTGCAGTTGCTCAAATTGGGCTTGATTCCCCTTTTAAATGATGGAATTTCTCTGTTTAGTAGAACTGTCCCAGTCTATTGAGCTTTTAAAGATGTGGGTGAGTGGTTTTCACTGAATCTTGTAACTTATGACCTTCAGACAAAATTTCAGTTTAGTTTGTCCAACAAGATTGCGTATCTCTTTCCTTAATAAATTATGTAAAGGTTAGGGTTTTATGTTTCTGAAATCTGTTCCTAAATCTGCCTCTGATGTGAAATACTGTTTTTCAATATTGTGTGTACTATACAGTTGTTTTAGACACCACTAGTGAAATGGAAAATTTGTGATTTAAATCATGGGTCTGTTAACAATATTATTGTTTACATGCGATTGCCATTTGGCAGTGTTGTTTGATTTTGTAGATAATCCTCTTAATCCCTTTTCTGTGTGTAAACTCTTGATTTTATCAAGTCTGAACATTTTCCATTCAAGTTGCAGGCCATATAGGGTTCAATTTAAAACATTCATCCTAATAATCACATTCCCGTGTGGCAAGATGGTCTTCTCAGTGATTGCAGCACTCAACAAACCACTAATTACCTGCCCATTGAGAGCAAGTTGTTGGGGGGCCTGCACAGTGGGCATGCTCGCTTCAGAGCTATACATGTGGACACAATTTCACAAGTTGTTGATCCACAACCAAGATTACAATAGCTAAAATTGTTATATTAAATTTATTTTTTCTCTATACCTTAGAGGTTTAGTTTTCCTGGGATTCTTTATGGATATAAACTTTTCCTTACCAATTTGATTTTAGGTTGTTGCATCACGTTGCTTGGGTGCTAGCCAAACCTCAGGTTGTAATGAGAGGGTTGTATACTGAAGGTTAAGTGGATAGCACTTTGTATAAGCTTTATATGTACCCCAGCATTCTAAGATTATAAATTTCATATTTCACTCCAGCCTTTGCTTCAACCCACCTCATCCACAGGCTTTCTTTCCCATGCCCACACACTAAAGTTACCAACCACAGTGTGAACCACATTAGCATTTTGTTTTCCTGCAGGTACAAACCTTTCCATACTTGATTAGAGTACATTTTAGCTGAGTGCTAAGATGAACTAGCCCAATGAAGATTTTTGTAGTGTAATTTTGTAAGTCAAATTGATCAAGAATTGAGTTAGTGGACAGTTCATTTTTACTATAACTGATCTGGAGAGTTATGATAAATTATTAAGACCACTTATACTTTTAGGTAACTTTTAAATGTACTTTAAGTTAATAGTTTGTTTTCATGAAAGAGTAGCCAAATCAAGAGCAATTATGAGTTCACCATATTTGGAATAAAATGAAATTTAAATACAGGTATAGTAATTCTAAATATGTAAGGAACACAAGTTCATTTGAAGTGTTCTATGCATTTAATTGGCATATTGAAAACTGATATTTCACCAATGATCAATACACTTGCATCTAAACAATTTAGTTTTTCTAATAACAACAATGACACCTATTTAAAACTCATATTTACAATGCTCTTGATTAAATGTGAACAAATTCTTACTTGTAAGGAGAGATCTTTGTCTATGTACATCTATATTTCCCTAATGCATAACTTCTATTTCTGTCTTTCTAAAAAGTCCCATTCCTCATTATTTGAAAATTTCACTCATTCCCATTCCTATAGGTTTTTATAATCATGAGTAGATTATTCTGAGAAAGATTCAAGAATTGCTTCTGTGTTAGCAATGCATCGATGTCATGGATGAAAAATATCTCTCAATTTCTTCTCTCCATAAGGAAGAACAGCGACTAGATGTTCTCATCAATAACGCTGGAGTTTTCCAGTGTCCTTACATGAAAACTGAGGAAGGTTTTGAGATGCAGTTTGGGGTGAATCACCTGGGTCACTTCCTCCTCACCAACCTCCTCCTAGACCTCCTCAAACGGTCTGCCCCAAGCAGAGTGGTGGTGGTATCCTCCAAACTCTACAAGTATGGTGAGATCAATTTTGATGATCTGAACAGTGAAAAAAGCTATGACAAAAGTTTTGGATACAGCAGGAGTAAGCTGGCCAACATTCTGTTTACCCGTGAACTTGCCAAACGTCTGGATGGTACCGGTGTCACTGCAAATGTGCTACACCCAGGCATTGTACGCACAAACCTGGGAAGACACATCAGTATCCCTTTGTTTGGGCAACCAATCTTCAAGCTTCTGTCCTGGGCTTTCTTTAAAACACCAGAACAAGGAGCAGAGACCTCTCTCTACCTGGCTACATCTCCTGAAGTTGAAAGAGTGTCAGGAAAATATTTTGGTGACTGCAAACAGGAGGAGTTATTGCCTAAAGCAGTAGATGATGCAGTTTCAAAAAAGTTATGGGTTGAGAGTTCAAAGATGGTGGGGTTGAACTCACCACTGTAAATATACCATGCTGTAAATATACATTTTGTGTAGGTTGTTGACTTACCAAATTTAAAAAAAAAACTGTCTATGTCTTTATATCAGTTAATTCAGCCTGGAATAAATGTTTAAAGTCACTCTTTGAAATTTCCATTTACAGGGATTGGTGTCAAATTTATGTGTTGTGAAGAGGCTTGTTTGATGCCACTTTGGCAAAATTAATGCAACACACACGCAAAATGCTGGAGGAGCTCAGCAGGTCACACAGCACCTATAGAAATAACGTTTCGGTCCGAGACTCTTCTTCAGGACTGAAAAGGAAAGGGGGAAGATACCCGAATAAAAAGGTGGGGGGGGAGGGAGGCAAGGAAGCTAGCTAAAAGCTGGAGAAGAAGGAATCTGATAAAAGAGGAGAGTGGACAATAGAAAGGGAAGGAGGAGGGGAGCTAGGGGGATGTGATAGGCAGGTGAGAAGAGGTGAAAAGTCAGAGAGGAATATAGGAAGGGGGCAGTAAAATCACTGAAAGGGCAGAATACAATAATTAAATGGGTTTAACTTTGTGCTTTATTGATAACTGTTGCTACCTTACACCAGAAAACCAAATCTTGTTAACACTGGAAGTTAAGAAACTGCATTGCAGTTTCTGATGAACTCATGACAACTGAGGGAAAAAGGGATTGCCTATGAAGTAATGGAGTGTTTGGCTTTGTTGTTTGTTGCTGCAGTTTGGCAGATTTGACTGATCGAGCCTTTTTGTCAGCATAATTTACAAAACTTAAATTGCTTCAAATTTCATGCACTTACCAAATAAATACTATTCCTGAAAGCTAACGTCAAAGCTTGCTGTTTTGTACTTTATGTAGAGATAATGAGAAGTTAAAAATATACCTTCGGTTGAAACTCGTATAAGGAAAGTGTTTCTGCTTTTCTTTAATACATTTTTTCATTTTCTGAAATATGGGGTGAGAGTATCCTGGTTATGTAAGGATTCCGTTTCTGAGAAGCAAAGTTTCTGAAGTCAGAAGGAAACAATTTCTCCCAAAATCATTATGTGAAATCTTTAACCTTGACAACCCTAGTTGATAGTAACAGATGAGGATACAGAGTGGGGGTTCCCACTCCCTGGTTAATGGTAGGGCTCCATGACACAAAAAAAGTTTGGGAACCCTTGATAAAGGAATACTTGATGATAGAGACTCGCATAACTATTCCTTTTCCCATTGCTTCCTCTCCTTTCAGTTTTTTCTGACCCTTGCATCTCTTCTGACAAAGTCCTTAACTTTGGTGTGTCTTTTACTCACCCAAGGATTCCATTTCTTGGCACATCCTTTCACTGTAACTGTTCCATTAACTGCATTTATGTTATCATCCCATTTCCTTCCCTCCAAACCAAAGTAGGATTTCTCATGCAGCCTTGCATCTCACACTCATTATCTATTTCTGCCACATTCTGATGCCACACACTGCTGCCACCAAATACTTATTTTCCTTCCTTTTTGATTTTCTGGAGATAATGTTAACCAGCTCAAGCACCCAGAGTAAATTTCTCCCTTTCTTCTTTATCTCCTCCTATCTCACTACAGAGGCACAAACATTCCTCCATGGTAAAGAAACTAATTCATATTTTCAGTTTAGCTTTCTGGGACAAGTCTTGTACTATCCTAGTATCAATGGCTTTCTTATGTACTGCATCTTGTCCATAGGTGACGTATTCTGCTGGGACCCTGGTTGCCAACTCTTGGCTTGATTGAGTGCAAGCACCATCAGCCAACTAGACACAAAGCAACTTTGACAGTCTGTGCTTGTTAATCACAAAATCATTTGAAACCTGTCTTTAAATAAGTCATCAACAATGTAAGCTAAAAAGGTAAAAAAATATAAAAATTGGAATAGAATTATTTTTTTCTAAAGCTTCACTTAACCTTTCTGCTCATAGTCAATTTCTTTGTTTACTCCCATTCATTAGAATGAATTTGGTGCTGTACTGTTGGACTCTTAAGATCCACCTGTACATTATAAACAGGCAGCATTGCTGAAGTGCCACTGCTAGTTTAAACCCACACCTATGATGGGCACTTAACCAGTTGAGAAATTCAGCATGGAGATTCAATGGACCGCAAATGGGGAGCAAACATCGAATTGTTGAAGAAGTTTAGTGAGTCAAGCCTGTGGAAGCAAAGATGTGGTCATTATTTTGGGTTGAGACCCTAAATTAGGATCAGGATTTGAAGCAGGTAAGTCCTGAATTCAGTATTTCTTTTGAGACAGAAGATATGCCCCACTGAATTCACTGCTCACAATCCATTATTTTAGCAAATACCTCCCTTTGTAAGCATGATTGAGTTGCTGGTTGTGTCTCTATTCCCATTCTGGCATTTCTATCCTCAGCCAACAAATCTTAACAAAAAACACCACCTCACCTTTCACCTTGGTATGTCACAGCACTTCTTACTAAACACTGAGTTCAGTTTCAAAATATACTGCTTTTTCCATGTTTACTTAGGCTGCCATTAGTATCTTGCCTAATTATTATCCCATTTGCCTGCAATATCATTACTTTTGCTATTGAACATCTACCTTTCATGCTAACTTGAATCTGCCCCTGTATTTTTTCGTCTTTTGTTGCCTTTGCACTTGCTTAACTTTTAACTTTTTCTCGTCATGCTGAAAAGGCATAACTTCCGTTTTCCTTTTTCACAAAATAATTACTTGGTCATAATAAGGTAAAAAGTTAAAATAAACTCAGCATGTGGGAAATTAACATGAAAGTAAATGCATTCTAAAAAACCGAGGCATTTATTTTGATTTTATTCTCTGGTTAAACTTGTAACTGTTAGCAAGAATATGATGAATAGTAGGCACAACTGGAACTGAAAGTAGTATTAGAATCATGAAATGGGTAAGAGTCTTGGGAGAGCAAACTTCTCTCACTTCTATCACTTGTATCAGAGAGCGAGCAGATCAATTACAGTGACACAGCACTGCAGTTATGAGTATTAGAACTTTATAATCTTTGGCTTCAAAGTACCTGGAAGCAAGGCTTGTATGGCCACAACAAACTTTAGCAGAAGAAACAAAGATATGCTTCTTTTCTTTTCTCTACTATGAATCCTAGTTTGTCTTTGCCAGAATTAATCCCTAACTACAAAGAAGATGATTTATGTGATAGAATGAAGTATGTGACCTTTGTTGCTGGAAAATAAAAATAAAATTAAATTTTTGAATAAATGCGAGTAGTGCTGTAATTATTTAACGTCTCAGAAATCATGTCTGAAGTGCGAAAATCATAGCCTTGTAGTTTAGTGACCTATAAGGGTTCTTGGAAATGTTGATCATCACTATTGCTTAATAAAATTGGAGAGGAACACCAACATTAATGCTCAAAGGATCTGATGTTTACATTCAAAACTGAAGCTTCTTTGTGAGAAACTTAGTAACAGCAACACACACAAAATGCTGGTGGAATGCAGCAGGCCAGGCAGCATCTATAGGAAAAAGTGCAGTGGACGTTTCGGGTCAGTGGCTTGAATTTCCAGCATCAGCAGATTTTCTCGTGTTTGCAAACTTAGTAACAAAGTAGGTTGCTGTTTACTGAATGAAAACCATGAAGCTAGGGAAAGGGTACCTTTCAAACTAACAGGAGCCAATTGTAAAATGTGTTATTTATATGAATGAATGACTACAGAAAATCAATATGCAGTGGTAGGAATTCCATTTTGGAAATGTGCTACTAATGCAGACCCTCGAACTTTACTATAAACCAACCTAAACCCTTTTTTCTTCCACTAAGACAGCTCAATCTGCTATTCAACAATCTCTTTGACCCCCCCCCCCCCCATAGTCCTGCAGGAGGTACCATAGCACTAGGACTAGTTCTGTTAGGATGGGAAACAGCTTCTTTCCCCAGACTATGAGACCACTGAATTCCCTGCCTCCACCCAGGCCCAATCACAAATGAAGCGCCAGTAGCATTATACTATTTACATTTTAAAATTGTGACAAATATACACCTTGTTACTTGTTAATTTATTTGTGGTAATGTTACTTTATGTATTGTGTGTGAATTATGTGTACTGTGTTGCACACTGTGGTCTGGAGGTACGTTGGTTCGTTTGGCAGTATACATGTGTACAATAAACTTGAACCTGATCTGTCTCTGCCACTTCCTTTTTACTCTGATCCATCAACGTGAACCTCTTCATGACCAATGCTTGAATTAGCACTTTTCTCTATTTTCTTATGCTATCTTAAATCCATGAGACATAATCCATAGCCGCAATGAGCTGGTCTACTTCTTGTAGTTTCATACCGTGGGTCCATGAAAAGAGAAAGAAACCTGACCATTATCACAGAAAGTCATTGTTTATATTAGTTTTGATTTCATCATGAACATAGATTCATAAGATTTTCAAGTTAGAAATTTTATCATATATCAGACCAAGTTCTTCCATATGTATCTGTTGAGTGATACCTAATAATGAATCCAAGCCAAGATCCACATCAGATTCGGTTATAGTAAGTGGGCAATCCAGGGCTGCATGGTAAATTAAGCAGCTATTTGAAGTTTAGAATGCCATTGCAAAACTGATCAGAAAAGTCTTGTAATCTTACAACTAACTGTTTGCTACAGCTGATGTGGAATTAATACTATTAAAAAGTGTAATTAAAAGATTAAGTTCACAGACATAGATTATGGGCATTATGACTGGAGGCACCAGTTTCCATTGATCTTTGAGATGCATTCCTTTGCTCCTTATGGATTGAGTAATGGAGTGTTCAGATTTGTGCTATAAGTGGAAAGTGTTTTTACAGTAACATTCTTGTTTTATCCATAAAGTAAATGGATTTTTAAAAAATTGCCTTCTTACTAATGTAATTATAAATTGCTGATTAATGTTAACCCTTGAGATATCAGTATCTAGTTACCTCACCTAGGATAGATATGTTGTGCAGGAATTTAAATTTAACACTCCAAATCTGAGCTGATCACAATAATTATATTTTATACTTGTAATTCATTTCTAGTTAGTGGAAAAATTATCCAAGCTGGACTTAAATGAATCCAGAGTTAATTTTTAGAGTGAATAACAGGATTTGAATGGAGGGCGGCAGAGTGGAAAGTAAATATAGTGGAAAGCTATTCAGAGGAAAAGGGACATTAAGGCAATCATAAGTAGAATTTGTTAATATTTATTGCACTCTTATCAAGCCAACCTGACACTTGAAAATGAAAGGTAAACTTTCATTTTGAGGTGGGAATGCAGAGCAGAGAGTATCTGTTTGCTTGCAAGTGATAAAAGGGCAACCTACAATTTTTAATGGGCCAGCTGTGCTTGCTGCCATGGGAGCTCTCCACCATAGAACTTTGGGGAATGACTGCTCATTTTTTAAATTGGACTCTGCCACTGGGTCCTCTGTAAAATGATCCCTGGCATCAAACAAATGAATTGGAAACTACACGAGCCTGAGGTAAATACTGCACAGGAGTTTCTGTGTTTTTTTAAAAAAAGAGTAAAAACATTAACTGGGCCTGGGTCTGGCAGTTACAACCTAAGAAGGAAAAGGAAATCATTGCTCCTTTATTCAGAAGTAACAATTGGATTGCAAGAACCTCATTAGAGCACAATTTATATTGTTAAATCACTGTCTGTTCCTCTTGGCTGAGTGTCCTTGCCACTAGCAATTTAAAAATTCAAACTAAATTAGGATGAGAGTAAGGTAGCAAGCTTTCAATATGATATTTTAATTTCCCTTTAAGATCTTCCCCTTAAGAATTTGTTTGATTTACGTCAGGTCATACAAAAACTTAAAATACTGCTTGACCCATAAAGCCTGAGATTTCCTAGTGCTATTACAGTCTTCTCAGATAAAAAAAAATAGAAAGTAGTGTGATAAATTCTTAGTGTCATAAAGTGTATGCATAAGAAGAGATATGAGGAATAAAATTATAATGTAACAAATGTTCAATGAAAATATGACAATAATAATCAATTGACAATAAATCCTACAGATATTCATCTAGGAGCGAGAGGGATAAGGGAATTTATTGCTGGTCCTTGTAGAATTTGATTAACATCTGCTGCAATCTTTTGAAAAAAAAATCCAAGTCCAATTGAGAGTCTAATTTCTGTAGGAATAGATCTGTTTTAATCAATCAGGGCACACCTCTAAAATTGCTGTTATGAAACACAATCTTGGCACTAAACAAGCAAAACAGAGCAATTCTGTAACCATCTAAATGTGGAAAGTGAGTTTCATGGGGGAGAACTATTAAGAGTTATGCAAAAAAGAACAAGGCAAATGAAGAGAATTTTCAACAGCACAAATGGAACAAGGTCATATAACTAAACTTGCACTAGATGAATTGGACTCTGTTAAAATTTTCTCTGATCCTTATAAAACAAATCAGGAATAAAAAATAGAGAAACACGTTGAACCAAATTTTTGACACTACTGGAAAGATATTTTCTGAGACCTAAATATAGTACAATCATTATCCAAAACAAGCTGGCATTCGTGTCTTTGCACTTTTCTTTACTGACTGCTGCAGGCTTTGGATAACAGTGGCTGAAATTGATCTGTACCCTTTACACAAAATTCAGGATCATTATTGCCAGTGAAACGGCTACTTCAAGTTCATTGTACCTTAGAAAGAATAACCCATAAAACACAAAGAATGCTCCAGAACTTACTTTGCTAGTCATGTGGTTTTTGAAATATGTAGTTCTCCTTTCAGGAAAACATACCAGGTTTGTGTCCACAAAATTATTTCACTTGTATAATTTCATTTTTAATCATCTTCATAAATTGAATGGAATTGTGCCCAAGCAATCTAGAATAATTAATGGCAGAACAATGTCAAAAACAATAGACAGATACTAAGGGCAAATATAATTACAGCCATTCAGTTCCAGTAATGCCAGCATGAAAGATGAAATCTGATATAAAAAATGTAGGGCATCCATTTTTCACTAGCACACAGTAACAATGTTGTAGATATACTTTAATGTTGGCACTAAATACTGGATAAGGTGAAGCCAACAACTTTGTGAATTTTAATGCTACTGCCAGTTTTCAAAGTTTTGTAAAAATAACAAAACTAATAAAGAAAATCCTACTAATTAGCTGAAAGCAGAAACTTATGGTGCGTTCCACTGATTGATAGGATTATGCCCGTAGGGACTGTGTGCTCACCTGCTGAGCTGGAGTTATTTTAACAATAGTTCAAGAGGATGATGAAGTTTATCAGGACTGACAGAATGAATGCGCAAAGCAGAAGCAATGCTAAGTATTACAAGTTGCGGGGGGGGGGTGTTGGCAGCATTTTGTGCAAATAACTGAACAGTCTACTTCTGGGACATAAGTTATGCTTAAACATGTACCATTTGTTGCAGAATAAAAAATCCTATGCATATATTTATAGAGAAGCCTGGTGTTATTTATTTTTGGGACTGTTTAAATATGATCACTATTGAATAAAAATCTTTTTAGCAAGATGATATAAACATTTTAAAATTTACTTGCTCCTAAAATTCTTTTAATGTTCCTAGAAGTAGTAAACATGTACAAATATTAATATTTTGTATTACTTTTACTTTGGGTCTTTCCTAATCATGTATAATAAATTATCTCTGTATAAAAGTTTGGAATGAGAATCACAAAACTCATGAAACAGATAGCATCTACTTTCACCATTTTTTTTACTTACGATGGGAATGACAGCCAGGACAGAAGGAGTTGCACATTCCTTAGAATTCGAGGGATAACCCTGACACAAAAAAAATTGGAGTGTAGTGCAATGTCAATAAATAAATTTGTCTGTGTGAGCCAGTGAGCCAACATAATTGAAGAGAAAATGAATTAACATGATGAACTGAGTTTTGTTGATAAAATTTAACAATCAGAACTTTCAGATATACGCTGTGTGTTTTTATGGGTCCAGAGAAATGCAAGAGATTACAGTGAATTTTGAGAAATTTGTGAAAAGGGGAGGGTGTGGAGGGGATGCCCAGAACATTAGACAAGATTAGATTAATAATTAACTTTTTTCGGCCTGAAATAAATATAAACTCCATCAAAATTGTATTTTTATATAGAGATGCTATTTATTTTCCCTATCAAATATATTGTTATTTTACAAAGATATGTGACTCAGACAGGCAATTAATTCCCATTCACACAAACCAACATTGTAAATAGAAAATACTCAGATGTTAGTGATTAGAAACAGATTCCTACATTTCAGACAATATGTTTAAACATTACATTCACTATGTTTTGAACATTACATTCAGTGTTACTTCTATCCATATCTTTTATCTCCAAATTACTTCAAAATAAATATATAAACTATAAATTTTAATTTCCTTGTTAGATGAAGACAAATCTTAATCCTTTTACAAAAATTACATCTGTTCATTTTGTGTAGATGATTATTGCATGTAACAAAGAATTTGTCAGCAAATTACATAGTTTAGTGCATCAAAATAATATTTCTGCACAACCATGTGAGGAAAAGTTTATCTTGAATGCTAAAGATAAGGCTGTGTAAGAAATCATTCTGGCTAATCATCAGTGGAACTGTAGGAAAGGGGTATTAGGCACCTTTGGTCAATTTATTGAGAATTTTGGGTTGTATAGAAATG
Organism: Mobula birostris; assembly: GCF_030028105.1. NCBI lineage: Eukaryota > Metazoa > Chordata > Chondrichthyes > Myliobatiformes > Myliobatidae > Mobula > Mobula birostris. The sequence continues at coordinate 205,724,004 of NC_092371.1, read as the reverse complement.
AACTGGATTAATCCAGATGAGTTAGAAAGCTATGGTAGTCTCAGCCTAAATGTGACATATGTGTAAATTAATGGCAGGAAAATGCATAACTCACAAGAAAAGTCTGCACAATTTATAGGAGCACGTTCCATTTTTTTTCACACAAGCCCTTCCCTGGTCCAGGCAAAGCTAATTTGTATTTAAACATGCCCTTCTAATTCAGAGAAATTAAATCCAAAACTCACTCGTTCAAATAAAATAACTCAGTTACTGGATATTGAAATATGTTCTTGCAGCTGGAGAAGAATTAGGACAGCAGCAAGTCAGATTTAGTGGGAAAATTACTAATCTTACTCCATTCAAACATAGGCTTCTGTTCAGTATCCACACATTATAGAAAAATGGTATAATAAACATTTGTATATTTTGCAATGTATTAGGATCTGGCATTGTGACTGCCAGCAACCGTTAAAGTAACTTTAAAACGGGTTGTATTGCAGCCACTTTACAATGTGTTCCAGTTCACCTTGATAGTGGAGACCTGCTTGCCGATTTACTGCTACCAATAAACCACAAACATATGTGCCTTTCAAAGGTCGGGGGAAACTTTCACAGGAAGTACCCTCGTTAAACACAGTAAAATATACGCCACTTTGCCTGTCATCAATGTCATTAGCTGAACTTAGCAAAAGATTAGTTTGAAAATTGATTTTATCACTGGCTTCTGTGTATTTTTTGGATTCAAATTAGCCATGTTTTTAGGGGATTAATTTTGTCTAATTAACTACAATAAATAAACACACCTACATTCCTTACAGAATGCAGGATTTTACATCGATATTTTGTTTCTAGTGGCAAATTAATGTTTTTGCCGTGATTCTGTGCAAAGGAACTCTGTCCTACTAAATGAAAGTTAAAAACATCTTCATAAGGATCTTGCCACATTCGCATATTAGCATTATGATCCTAACCAACGACAGCCAGAAACAGAGAATCTGAATGGCTTCTTCCAGAGATAAGGAGACACCTGGAACTCGTTGTCATTAGTGAAACGGGCGACTTTATTTAGGGCTTTATGTCCGATGGGTTTCATCAAATCCTTGCTGCTTTCATGTGCCAGCACGACTGATAAACGTGCACATGATTTCAATTTTTAAAAGGCTGCATCAATTGTCCCGTTCTGTTGACAGAGAAGTTTCTATTACATAGAGACGACTTATTCTGTATCATTTAGTTCTGGTTTTAAAAAAATTCAAAGAATCGCAATTCGGTAGTAGTTATGATCAATTCTCCTTGTGGTGCTTTTTCCCTGCACCGTGCATATGACACCTGTCGATCATTGGCACATGTTGTACACCAGCTGTTGCAGTCTGGACACAGCAAGTTTCTGTGGGGAAATCCCTAAGCGACTCTTCCAAGAGATACAAATATACAAGAAAATAGGAGCAGAAGTAGATCATCTGATCCCTCAAACTTGCCCTGTCACGACCATGGCCATGGCCAATCTGCGTATTCTCTTTATTCACTATTAGCGATGGCACAAGCCAATTTAAAATTGCACCATTTCTAAATTAATATTAAGACAGCTTGAGATGTAACATGTAGAAAACTATATAATTATAAAAAAACAAAGAAACATTCTCTTCTCTGCACTGCTCATTGATAAAGGTATTTGGTTTTGGCTGTAACTACCAATCATGGCCTGACTAATTCAATGTTCTTGGTGCACAATTGCTTCTTTTTATCTAGCATTATTCCCCACAGGACTTTTCAGTCTGTCCACTGCTAAAATTTAATTCTGTAAACTGGCTCCTGTAGTTGTTCTGGTCTTTGCTTTCAGAATCAGAAGCAGAATCAGATTTAATTCCACCAGCATATGTTGTGAAATTTGTTCATCCACGATAACAATACATAATAAATATAGAGAAAAAAACTGAGTTACATTAAATATATATATATATGTCTATGAAATAGTTAAATTAAAAATAAGTAGTGCAAAGTTAAAGAAATATAAAAATATGTATGGTTCATGAGTTCAATGTCCATTTAGAACTCAGATGGCAGAGGATCCATTTGTAGAGGGAGGTACAGAGGGCTAGGTTCTGTACCTTTTTGATCAGGACTGTAGGAATGATGATGTTAAATGCTGAGCTATAGTCAATAAACAGTATCCTGACATAGGCATTTGCATTGTCTTGATAATCCAAGGCTGCGTGGAGAGCCATTGAGATCGCATCTGCTGTAGACCTACTGTGGCGATAGGCAAATTGCATTGGGTCCAGGACCTTCCCGAGAAGGGTGCTGACTCTAGCCATGACCAGCCTCTGAAAACATTTCATCACCATGGATGTGATTGTTACTGGACGATAGTCGTTGAGGCAGCTAACGCGGCTCTCCTTGGGCACTGGTATAATTATTGTTCCTTTGAAGCAGGTGGGAACCTCCGACTGTAGTAGCGAGAGATTGAAAATGTCTTTGAATACCCCCACCAGTTGATTGGCACAAGTTTTCAAAGCCTTACCAGGTATGCCATTCAGATCCTGCTGTTAGCAAGGGTTCACTCTATTGAAAGACAGCCCAACGTTGGCCTCCGAGACAAAGGTCACTAGGCCATTGGGTGCTGCAGACATCTTCATAGCTATGGTTTCATTCTCCCTTTCAAAGTGAGCATAAAAGGCATTGAGCTCATCTGGTAGTGAAGCATTGTTGCCATTCACGATGCTGGGTTTAGCTTTGGACCATAGACCATAGACATAGGAGCAGAATTAAGCCATTCAGCCCATCAGGTCTGCTCCACCATTCCATCATGACTGATCCCGGATCTCACTCAACCCCATACTCCACCCTTCTTGCCATAAACCTTTGATGCCCTGACCAATCAGGAAACTATCAGTTTTCACTTTAAATGTACCCACGGTCTTGGTCTCCACAGCTGTCTGTGGCAGAGCATTCCACAGATTCACTACAGTCTGGCTAAACAAGTTCTTCCTTACTACTATTCTAAATGGACACCTCTCAATTTTAATGTTGTGCCCTCTAGTTCTGGACACCCCTATCACAGGAAATATCCTTTCCACATCCACCTTATCTAGTCCTTTCAACATTCAGTAGGTTTCAATGAAATTCCCCCTGCATTCTTCTACATTCCAGTGAGTACGGGTCCAAAGCTGCCAAACACTCCTCCTATGTTAACCCCTTCATTCCTGGAATCATAATAGGAAGTAGAAAGTAATGGCCTGCAAACCCTGCCAGAGTTTACGTGCATCCGATGTCACCTCCAACTTCTTCTTGAACTGTTTCTTGGCTCTTCAAATAGCCCTCCGCAAGCCATACCTGGTTTTCTGATATAGACCTGGATCGCAAGACTTAAATGCCACAGGTCTAGCCCTCAGCAATCTATGATTCTCCCGGTTCTTCCACGGCTTTTGGTTTGGGAATGTACAGTAAGTTTACATAGGCACACACTCATCCACACAGGTTTTAACAAAGTCGGTGACAATTATAGCATACTCATCCAGGATCAGAGGTGGCTCCCTGAACACAGCCCAGTCCACTGATTCAAAGCAGTCCTGTAAGTGCTCCTGTGCCTCCTTGGTCCTCACTACTGGTACTGCAGTCTTCAGTTTCTGGCTATACTCAGGGGGTAGAAATACAGCCAAGTGATCAGACTTCCTGAAGTGTGGGCATGGGATAACACGGCAGGCACTCTTGAACAGTTGTCCCGCGTGTTAATTCCTCTGGTACTTTAGGTGATTTGTTGATAATAACTATTTAGTGACTTTATCAAGCTGGCCTAGTTAAAATCCTTCAAAATGGTGGAAAAAGCATCAGGATGTGCTGTTTAGTGCCTGTTGATTACATTGCTCAGTGCATCTAGAGCCTGTTTGACATTAGCCTGTGGTAGAATGTACACTGCTATCAAAAAGACCTTTGATATCTACGACCCCACCCCCCCCCCCCACTGCAATCAGGCTGAAATTCGTTGCAATGAACTAACAAACTGTTCTCCATTGGTAAATGTAGAAATCCACAAACTTGTTTATCAATAGAACTGCAATTCAGACTTAACTTTTGAGGATGTGGTACAACAGCTTTATATAGAAGATCTATATCAGTAAATCAGCTCAACTAAGATTGTTGCATGCTAATTACAAGTGGGGCAGATACTATTGAGGCAAAGCTATTATGAAAAATAAAGATGAAAGGTAACTATGCAGAAAAAAAACTTTATTGGTAAATAAGGCTAGTGGAGACCAACGCTTTATTAAAATGGCCAATAAAGTTATAGCTTTTTGATTATTATGCATTTAATCAGACCACGACTGGAAGATACGGCAAATAAAAATCTGCCAGTCATGGAAGGCTAGAAAAATTGCTGCTAAGGGGTCTGGAGGGGGAGTTGCTGGGCACCTCTGCAGAAATCCATGTCTGTGATCCATTTTGCATTCCTCAAAGAAGTACTACTTTAAAACTTATGAAGTTATCAATGTTCTGCTAAAGTGCTATGGGCAAACTCTTAAACAGGCCAGAGAGACAAGTGGTTTCTTGACTGGGCCACCAGTGATAACCAGACTAGAGCCAGAACATTTGTCCATCTATGTCCTAGTGATTCAACTGTCTTTGTTTGCAATACATTGAGCTTCTGATGTAAATCACTACAATAAAACATTGACACTGAAGTCTGCATGTCTGTGATCTAATAATATTTGGTCCAGGCTGATTATCTGAGCCAGCTACTACAATCCAGCTGAACATATATGAACGTATCAGAAAGAAATGCCATTGATTGTTGACCCAAGGAATTTCACTGGAAGTGCAATACAATATAGATTAATCAGATGAAGATAAAGCACGCTTCACATAGAGCTGCACAGCACAGAAGCAGGTCCGTTACCCCAAGTAACATTTACACTAATTTTGCCATCATCCCACTCCATTCTCCTCATATTTCTGTCAGGTCCCCGAGATTCTATCACATGTTTACACATTAATGATAATTTACAGTGGTCTATAAAACTTTTGACCTTATAAAGAAATAAGTGCACATAGGGGAAGCCATCAAAGTCTGATGGAAAACATGCAAACACCACACAGAGAGTATCAGAGGTCAGGATCAAACCAATGTTACTGGAGCTTTGGGAGCAGCACTGACCACACTGTTTGTGTGTGGTACATTCAAATATTCTTACAGATGAACTATGTCAAAAGCTGACTTTCTGATAGGATGCATGCTATCCATCTAGCCTTCAATATAAATTAAATACTTCAGTATCTATATGGACAATATACAGTATAGTACTAACAAGTAGTCACAAGCAGACTAAATTCCTTTAATGCAAAGTAATTGTTACTCACGATATGATCTTCCATACAATTGGGAAAGCAAATGCAGCTAATGCTAGTGTGTCTCCAAATATTTTTATTTGCTTTACAAAGTCAATTGCTACAATACATTCTGACTAACCATTTTAAAGTCCCTTCTCTTTGTCATTCTGGAAATTTATACCATTTCAGGCACTGCCATTTCTCTCTGATAGCACTCAGCAACCTTTATAACTGAATGTGATTTTAATAACTTAAGACATTCATTATATCCTTCAAATTTAATGATGTAAATGTTTGTAATGTGTAGTAAATGTCCAAGACGAAGTTTGGGTCCTCAATCTAGAGCAATGATCTTTTGTTTCTCTTCCTAATACTTGTGGATTTTGTGGGCTTTCTGTTTTCTTTAAATATCTTCTTACAATTTTATTTGGGCCTCTTCCACATCACTTCATCTTTCCCTATTTACACAACATTTGTCTTAATTATATCAGGCTATCACCTTAGTAATGGAGTCAAAAATAGATATGCAATATGGCTGCATTACAAAACTTCTTCCTCTCTGACTTTTATGAACATATGTGTAAAGGTTTAGAATGAATAACTGAGTGTGTTTGAGTTGCAAGCAACTGGCTAAATTGAGAAAGCACCAGATAATTCATGGTAAGCTGTCTTTAAAACTTACGGAAAATTGATTGGAAGATAGATATTATGATATTTACCAGTGCAATTTTTTAAATGAAAAATAATGTGACAACAGAGAAAGATAGAAAAAGGCATGGTTCAACTTTGAGTCTCTTTGTCCTTAATTGCACCTCATTTAGAAAAAGTAGAAGAGGTTTTGGGAAACAAAATGTCCAATTTGTCTAGCTTTAGTCTTCCTTTTATTCTTATCAGAAGGTACTTTTAAAACACAATGATGAAAAATAGCTGAAGGTCAACATATTGCAGTAAAATCCAAAATGGGTGAGCAGCTCCATCTACAGGAATATTTATGTGAAATCCGCAGTGGAAATTGTTCTTCCAGTGTTGTTCTGCATTGATTTCATGAGCTTAAGTCTCATACAGTTTAGTTTTCATTGAGACATCTAAAATTAAAATTTAAAAGGCAGCAAAATTAAAGTGTTCTTTGTTTCATTCCAGTGAATGGTTTAGCTATCTTACCTCTGAAAAATAATAAGTTACTTTCCTATAATGCCTTTTGTAACTTAGAACATAGAAAATCTACAGCATATTACAGGCCTTTCGGCCCACAATATTTTGCTGACCATGTAACCTACTCTAGAAACTGCCTAGAGGTTCCCTACTGCATAACCCTCTTTTTCTAAGCTCCATGTACCTATCTAAGAGGCTCTTAAAAGACCCAAATCTATCTGCTTCCACCACCGCTGCCAGCAGTGCATTCCATGCACCCAACACTCTCTGTTGAAAAACTTACCCCTGACATCCCCTCGGTACCTATTTTCAAGCATGTTAAAATTATGCCCCCTTTTGTTAGCCATTACAGCCCTAGGAAAAAGCCTCTGGCTATCCACACATTCAATTCCTCTCATCATCTTATACACCCTATCAGGTCACCTCTCATTCTTTCGTCGCTCCAAGGAGAAAAGGCCAAGTTCACTCAATCTATTCTCATAAGACATGCTCTCCAATCCAGACAGCATCCTTGTAAATCTCCTCTGCACTCTCTCTATAGCATCCACATCCTTCCTGTAATGAGGTAACCAGAACTGAACACAGTACTCCAAGTGGGGTTTAACTAAGGTCTTATATGGCTATAACATTATCTCACAGCTCTTGAACTCAATCCCACAGTTGATGAATGCCAACACACCATACGCCTTCTTAACAACACTGTCAACCTGTGCAGCAGCTTTGAGTGTCCTATGGACATGGACCCCAAGATCTCGCTGATCCTCCACACTGCCAAGAGTCTTACCATTAATATTATATTCTGTCTTCAGAAAAGGTACCAAATGCTTACCAATTAATTATTTTTGAAGAATGGCCAGTATTGCTGTATTGACTTAAAGGATGTAAAAGTGCATCTACAATGGTGTGTCATTAATCTGCTTCCAGTGGTTGGTAGGAGCACAGAGATTTAACATACCTTAAACAAATATCTTCAAAACTGAGTGCCTAAAACCTAATGTTTTAATTTCTGTGTATACTATAATGTTGCAGAGAATAAAGGATTTTGGGGAATAAACATTATAGCTTAACAGTTACTAGTTAATTCCCAAAGCCTCCCAAACCAAACTGGATGACCCCATCATTCAATGGAAAGTAACTAGAAATGTTCATGTAATTTGAGGTCTTGAGCCATCAAAAGAACTTTAATGAAGTGGCTGCGGTGATGTGCCAAATGCCCTTGTCTGTCTTTGGAAAGCCTCCTTCCAACTTTGTCCTTTTCCTTGCAACAACGGACCCAGGTCTGTAGAGGAAATTTTGGAGGAAAATTGAACATCCTGGTACTTACTCAGGAATCTGAAGAGCACTGGATGCCCAACCTTTTCTCTAGAATGTTGCAGAAGGTGGGCAATCAGCAGTTGTTATCCTTATCTATGCTGCTGGTCGGCTGATTTAAAAGTGGACTGAATAAGAAGTAGTCCTGTCTGCATCTTGTAAGACATTATATAACAAGGCCGTTATAGGATATCAGAGCTAACTAATATTATTGCTCCCATGATTGCTTGATACCCTGGGTGTACCCTGTTTGATACCTTTGACAATAAGCAGTATTGCAGTTTAGGAAATGACAACTCTGTACTCTTTCCAAGAGTCTTTCCTCTCCAAGGGCATTCATATACCTTCACTAGGTTGATGTAGGATTGAAGCAAAAGTTAATGGCAAATGGCCTGGGTAAGTTTTCTTTGAAGTTCTCAATCACGAAGTTAAGTGATTTTAATATAATTTTTGATCTAACGTAGTTTGTTGAATGACAGATACTTTGGAGATGATACAATAGTTTCCTATTGACAGATTGTATTCAAAAGCTCTTTAAAAAACTCATGGAACACACATAAAAAATGCGGGTGAACGCAGCAGGCCAGGCAGCATCTATAGGAAGAGGTATAGAAAGACTGTACCTCTTCCTATAGATGCTACCTGGCCTGCGTTCACCAGCATTTTTTATGTGTGTTGCTTGAACTTCCAGAATCTGCAGATTTCCTCATGTTTGCATTTTTAAAAAACTCATGGAATTTGTTGTGAGAGGTAATGCAGTTTCTCTTAAGAGATTTCAAATGTCAGACTCCAGGGGTTTTTTTTCTGTGCTTTGGATCATGCAGTTCACTTTTGATGTACTAGAATGAGGACAAAGGAAATACTATATTAAGACTGCATTATCATGAGTCAACCTTGAGTTGTTGCAACTGCTTAGTGTTAAAATTGGCAACAGTTCTGATTTCTGTCCACCTGTCAACAAAGAGTGGATTGACAAATAATTTATCTTGCCATTTATACAATTGGCAAGATCTTCATATGGATAAACATCTAAGGCGTCTTTCTAAGTCCACAGAAGGAAGCAATGCAAACAAAGGCATGAGCTGATCCAAGAAATGGCCAATGGTATCCACAGCTTTTGTCAATAATACATTATTACCCAAAATAGATTCTGGATACCTGACTTGAGCTAAACAGAATATATAAACACAGAAGATTCTGCAGGTGCTAGAAACCCAGAGTGGCACACACAAAATGCTGGAGGAATTCAGCAGGTTGGGCAGCATCTATGGAAATAAATAAACAGTTGACATCTTGTGCCAAGACCCTGATGAAGGGTCTCAGCATGAAGCGTCAGCTGTTAAACAGTATATGTGTTGGGTTCAGGTCAGATTGGATTTACAGGAATTACAAAGCCTTGAGTTCAGGTTGGATCTTGATTCATAAATACGCCAATTTGTAAATTTGTGTTGACAGAGGGTCTATGAGGGGGTATGCACTGCTGGATTGAGTGTGTTGCCTGTCCGAGGTGGGACACAATTCTAGGTGATAATGACCTGTTAGTCAAAAATAATAAATTTATAAATTCATAGAAACATAGAAAACCTACAGCACAATACGGTCCATTTGGCTCACAAAGTTGTGCTGAACATGCCCTACCTTAGAAATTACTAGACTTCCCCATAGCCCTCTATTTTTCTAAGCTCAATGTACCTATCCAAAAGTCTCTTAAAAGACCCTATCGTATCCGCCTCCACCACCGTTGCCGGCAGGCCATTCCACACACTCACTACTCTCTGAGTAAAAAATTTACCCCTGACATCTCCTCTGTAGCTACTCCCCAGCACCTTAAACCTATGTTCTCCTGTGGCAATCATTTCAGCCCTTGGAAAAAGCCTCTGACTATCCACACGATCAATGCCTCTCATCATCTTATACACCTCTAACAGGTCACCTCTCATCCTGTCACTCCAAGGAGAAAAGGCAGAGTTCACTTAACCTGCTTTCATCAGGCATGCTCCCCAATCCAGGCAACATCCTTGTAAATCTCCTCTGAAACCTTTCTATGGCTTCCACATCCTTCCAGAGGTGAGGTGACCAGAACTGAGCACAGTACTCCAAGTGCGGTCTGACCAGGGTCCTATATAGCTACAACTTCACTTCACTTCATTTTCAGATTGGGTGGAACTTGGCTGTCCATTTTACACATTGATCTTGGTAATAAAGGGAAGCTGCATAGTTTAGAATGGGTGGAAATTTCTGTAACTGGAAAACTTGGTTTCCTGGATGCCTTGGTGACATCAGTGCTGTTTTAAGTTTTTTCAGACACCTTCTCAGCTACAGGGAACCAGATTGAGAAGCTTGTTCACCTATCGGTGGGTGAACCCTGCATGCTAGCCCTGAGTCAAGTTTTCACTCTGGAAGCAGACATCAAATTATGAGTCAGATGCTAGCAAGAATTGTATAGAGGGTCATTCAGAGCTTGCTGCAAGGCTATTAGATTTAAACCTTGGGAAGGAAGTTGGACTTTAAGTAAAGTCAGGGACTGAGAAAAGTTGAATCATTGTGAGTGTTAGGTATGGGGGGAATGGTGGATAGGATGATGTTGGATATTGGAGGAGTTCCAGTTTTGGAAGTGAAAGCCAGTAACTTTATTGGGCTTTGGTCCTGCTCATCTTGGTCCATAAGCAGTGTTGAAAAGACACTTACCTGCTTCATGCAGCAGTTTTTTTGCCTCCCCCAAGCGGCTAGTTTTTCCAAAGCCATGGAAGTCCAACAGCTGGTGCTAAATATGAAATGGCAATGAAGTCTTTGGAACCTAGCTTCATTAAACTAGTTTGTTACTGAGGTGCTTCCATAGAGCATATTACAGTTGAACATGGGTTGGAGTCAGGTTTTAGGTCTTATACTTTGAAACCTTTTCATCTGCCTTTGGGGAGGTAGGACTGTGGAAGGGGCCATATAACTTTCTCACATGATTTGTATATGAATGATGTATAACCAAAAGCTCTGTAAAGTTTTGAAAACTCAACCAAAATTAAATTTGGTTCTCATTTGACTTGTTTCAAAAGACACAGCTATGGTTGCAAGACCAAATGGAATATTGTATGTGTAAAGGTGATATTACTTTGTGACATGGTATTAAGGAACTTCTGTGCTGTATACTTTAATAGTAGAATGAGAGCTTAACAGTTCTGACAGTAAGCATAGGCATTCTGAATGAAAAAAAGTGAAAATATTTAGGCTGTAATAAGCCAAAACTGCTGTTTCATGAAAAGATTCTGCAGACAATACTTGATCTTGATTTCATATTGCAAAATTCTAAAGCTGTTTTGTGGTTGAAATGTTTCAATCATATATCATTGAGATGAGAAATACCAGAAACCACATTCTAAATATCAAACATCAAAGGACAGGGACCATTTAAAATGGAACTTAATTGCTCTGGAACATTGCATTGGATATTACAAAGACATTAATGGTTTCCTCAGATAATAAAACACTTTCCTTACAAGAGGAATTGAATTCAAATTGGATCATGTTGCTGTGATTTGTATTTTGTCCATGTCATGTAAGTTATAATAGGCAAGTGTGCATGTATTAACTCCCAGACAGCAACTCAGCAGATAGTAAGGAAGAAGGAGTCTAAATGTTCTTGCTGGTTAGCTGTCTTTAATACTGACCAAAACATTATATAGCAAAAACAGTATTAAATACGCAAAATTACAAGGATCATATAGCATTTTTGAACATTGATTTAAAAAGTCCTGATGACTTGATTCAGGCTGAGTCCTGATGAAGGGTCTCGGCCTGAAATGTTGATTGTTTACTCTTTTCCATAGATGCTGAACTCCTCCAGTATTTGTGTGCATTTCTTGGATTTTCAGCATCTGCAGATTTTCATGTCTCAGTGATTTTAAAAATTGTTATCATACAGTATTCAGCTCTGGTGGTTAAATTTTACTGTCATTCCAAAGTGTTACCATTAAAATAGTTAAATTACTCTGGTATCATATATTTAATTGAAAAATTTTTGCAATCTAATTCTGTTTCACAATATTCTCTAGTCAGGTGTTAATAGCGTTGATTGTAATTATCCATTTGATTGACACAACTTTTTCAAAATAAGAAGCTAACAATCGTTTTCAGTTTAGTGCTTTGTTATGAAATGCTTGTTTTTTTAACGCGAATGTGATCTGAGATGGTTGCTGGAGTTTGTAAAACAACTGTTAAAAGATGGCTTTAATATTGAGCAGTAAGGGAATGACTCTTTAATGACAGGCTGTGGTTTTGTAAAGCAGTAGAATAGCTGTGAGCTGAGTAATAGCAGGCACTGAGAAAACACAGCTGCTGTTAGCACTGATTTAGTTCCAGCAGTGGCTTTTCTAATCTATTCATTCATTTATCTCTCTGGATGCTGTTTGGCTCAGATCCAACCACAAAGTCAGAAACTGAATAACTTATTCCTTAACCCTTTTTTGCTTTGGAAAAATGTTCTTTTAAGATACCAGTCTTCTGAAAGAGAGGTTCGGGATGGGCAATAAATGCTGTCCTACCATTGATGCTGACATACCATAAATGAGTGCATTCTTAAAAAGAATCTCATTTAATATTTCATTTACAGTCCAACATTGCAGTAATAGTGAGGCATTTGTGCCTTCAAATCAAAGACTACTTTTTTAAAATACTTACATTTTATAATGTTGGTGAAAGGATTGTTACTTTGACATTCCAGTGTGAGAGCAGCCAGTTCAGAACGGTTAAAGATGAAAACAGAAAATAAAGAAGTCATGAAATTAAGGATTAAGAAGGCAGAAGATCAGCCTCAATCTTGATGAATGAAAGAGCAGTCTCAAAGGAATGGATAGCCTTCTCATGTTCCTATGCAATGTGTTATTAAGCTCACTTCATGAAGTATTTTATATTAACTGCTGAGCGTCAACTAAGGCTCTTTCCCTTAACTAAGTTCCCATAAGACATAGCAGCAGAATTAGGCCATTTGGCCCATCAGTTCTGCTCTGTCATTCTATCATAGCTGATTTATTATCCCTCTCAGCCCTATTCTTCTGCCTGCTCCCTGCAATCTTGGACACCCTGATTAATCAAGAACCTGTCAACCTTCAGTATAAACATACCTAATCACTTGTTTTCCACAGCCTTCCGTGGCAATTAATTCCACAGATTCACCTCCCTCCCGCTAAAGAAATTCCTCCTTATTTCTGTTCTAAATGGTCATCCCTCTATTCTGAAGCTGTGCCCTCTAATCCTAGACTCACCCATGATAGGAAACATCCTCTCTACCTCCATTCTATCTAGGGATTCCAATATTTCAATGAGATCACCCCTCATTCTTCTAAAATCCAATGAATACAGGCCCAGAGCCATCCAATGCTCCTTGTACATTAACTCTTTCATTCCCAGAATTATTCTCGTGAACCTTCTCTCGATCTTCTCCAACGCCAGCAAATCTTCTTTTCAGTTAAACTGCACACAATACTCCAAGTGCAGTCTGACCAATGCTTTATAAAACCTCAGCATTATATCCTTGCTCTTATATTCTATTCCTCTTGAAATGAAAGCTAACATTACATATGCCTTCCTTATCACCGACTCAACCTGCAAGTTAACCCTTCGAGAATCCTGCACCAAGACTCGCAAGTCTCTTTGAACCTCTGATTTTTGAATTTTCTCCTCATTTTTGAGGATGTGACTAAACACATTGATGAAGGAAGAGCAGTAGATGTAGTGTATATGGTTTTCAGCAAGGCATTTGATAAGGTACCCCATACAAGGCTTATTGAGAAAGTAAGGAGGCATGACATCTAAGGGGACACTGCCTTGTGGATCCAGAACTGGCTTGCCCACAGAAGGGAAAGAGTGGTTGTGGATGGGTCATATTCTGCATGGAGGTCGTTGACCAGTGGTGTGCCTCAGCGATCTGTTCTGGGACCACTACTCTTCGTGATTTTTATAATTGACCTGGATGAGGAAGTGGAGGGATGGGTTAGTAAGTTTGCTGATGACACTAAGGTTGGGGGTGTTGTGGATTGTGTGGAGGGCTGTCAGAGGTTACAGTGGGACATTGATACGATGCAAAACTGGGCTGAGAAGTGACAGATGGAGTTCAACCCAGAAAAGTGTGAAGTGGTTCGTTTTGGTAGGTCAAATATGATGGCAGAATATAGTATTGATGGCAAGACTCTTGGCAGTGTGGAGGATCAGAGGGATCTTGGGGTCCGATTCCATAGGACGCTCAAAGCAGCTGCGCAGGTTGACTCTGTGGTTCAGAAGGATTACGGTGTTTTGGCCTTCGTCAATTGTCGATTTGAATTTAGGAGCTGAGAGGTAATGTTGCAGCTATATAGGACCCTGGTCAGACCCCACTTGGAATACTGTGCTCAGTTCTGGTCTCCTCACTACAGGAAGGATGTGGAAACCATAGAAAGGGTGCAGAGGGGATTTACAAGGATGTTTCCTGGATCGATGAGGATACCTTATGAAAACAGGTTGAGTGAACTCAACCTTTTCTCCTTGGAGCGACAGAGGATGAGAGGTGACCCGACAGAGGTGTATAAGATGATGAGAGGCATTGATCATGTGGATAGTCAGAGACTTTTTCCCAGGGCTGAAATGTTTGCCACAAGAGGACACAGGTTTAAGGTGCTGGGGAGTAGGTACAGAGAAGATGTCAGGGGTAAGTTTTTTACTCAGAGAGTGGTGAGTGTGTGGAGTGGGCTGCCAGCAACGATGGTGGAGGCGGATATGATAGGGTCGTTTAAGAGACTTTTGGATAGGTACATGGAGCTTAGAAAAATAGAGGGCTATGGGTAAGCCTAGTAATTTCTAAGATAGGGACATGTTCAGCACAACTTTGTGGGCCGAAGGGCCTGTATTGTGCTGTAGGTTTTCTCTGTTTCTATGTTTCTATTTAGAAAATAATCTGTGCCTTTATTCCTTCCACCAAAGTGCATGACCAGACACTTCCCTACACTATGTGCCATCTGCCTCTTCTTGGCCCATTCTCCCAATCTATCCAAGTCCTTCTGCAGACTTCCTGCTTCCGCAATACTACCTGCCTCTCCACCTACCTTTGTATCATCTGCAAACATGATCATATAAATCAATGCAATATAATGTGAAAAAAAGCAGTGCCAATCGCAACCCCTGCGGAACAGCACTCGTCACTAGCAGCCAACCAGAATAGACCCACTTTATTCTGACTCTTTGCCTCCTGCTGGTAACTTTCCTGTAATACAATGATCTCTTTTTAAGCAGCCTCAATGGTGGCACCTTGTCAAAAGTCTTCTAAAGATCCAAGTAAACTACATCCACTTTGTCTATCATGCCTGTTATTTCCTCAAAAAGTTCCAATAGATTTTTCAGGGAAGGTTTCACCTGTAACAAAGCCATCCTGACTTAGGCTTACTTTACCACATGCCTTCAAGAACCCCGAAACATCATCCTCATTTCAATAATGGATTCCAACATCTTCCAAATCACTGCAGTCAGAATAACTGGTCTAAATTTTCCGTTCTTCTGCCTCCCTCCCTTCTTAAAGCATGGAGTGACATTTGCAATTTTGCAGTGCTCCAGAACCATTCCAGAATCTAGTGATTCTTGAAATATCATTACAAAAGCTTTCACAATCTCTTCAGTGACCTTTCTCAGAACTCTGGGGTGTTGTCCATCTGGTCCAGGTGACTTACTGTAGTTACCTTCAGATCCTTCAGCTTCCCAAGTACCTTGTCCTTGGTAATAGCAATTACACCGACTTCTCCCTGCTGAGAATCAACTTCCTGACCTACTGCTAGTGTCTTCCAGAATGAAGATTGACACAAAATACTTACTATGTTCATCTGCTGTTTCTTTCTCTCATATTATTAATTCTCCAGCATTATTTTCCAGCAGGTCGATATCTACTGTCACCTCTCTTTTACTCTTTATACAGTATATCTGAAAAATGTCTGGCTATACTATTCTATATTATTGGCTAGCTTACATTCATATTTCATCTTTTCTCTCCTTATGGCCATTTTGGTTGCCTTCTGTTGGGTTTGAAAAGCTTCCAAATCCTCTAACTTCCCACAATTTTTTTGCTATAGTATATGCTTTTTTCTGTCTTTGACTTGCCTTGTCAGCCACAGTTGCCTCATCCTTCCTTTAGATTACTTCTTCATCTTTGGGATCTATCTATCCTGTGCCTTCCGAATTGCCCCTCAGAAACTCCAGCCATTGCTGTTCTGCCATTATCCATGCTAGTGTCCACTTTCAATCAACTTTGACCAACTCCTTTCTCAATGCCTCTGTAATTCCCTTTACTCCTCTGGAATATTGATACATCTGATTTTTATCTTCTTCCTCTCAACCTGTAGGGTGAATTCTGTCATATTCCTGACAGTGATTACAGAAATTGGCAAGGTTATTGAGCGTGCTTAAAATATGTTTGGTTCACTGAGAAGGTGGAGAATGAAATTTGCCAACTACAACAACCTCAGTATTGCATTTGAACAATATAACAAATGGCAGTCGGGGTGACCATTATATAACACATTTGACTTCTAGCTACAGCTGAGGAAATGGCCAGCAACCTGTATTCTGCAAAGGGATGTCAATGAGGACATCTACTGTATACTCATGCATTTCTCTTCCTACCTCTAAGACAAAATGAGCATGAGCAGTCTGGATAGATTGCAGACCTCTTTCTGGTGCACAGTACCTTTGAATGTACGCACATTTCTGTCTGTATGTTTCTTGTTACCTCAGCCATTTTCAAGAGCTAAAGGATATTTTACTCCATTGTGTAGCTACAGTGCCTTTAAAAAGTATTCACCCCCTTGGAAGTTTTCATATTTTATTGTTTGAGAACATTGAATCACAGTGGATTTAATTTGGATTTTTGACACTGATCAACAGAAATATAAAACACAAAATAATTAATTGCGTAAGTATTCACACCCTTTAGTATGATGCATCAATTTATCACTGGTACAGCCAATTGGTTTAAGAAGTCATATAATTAGTTAAACGGAGATCACTAGTGTACAGTCAAGGTGTTTCAATTGTTTGTAGTAAAATACACCCATATTTAGAAGGTCCAACTGCTGGTGAGTCAGTGTCCTGACAAAAACTACACCATGAAGACAAAAGAACACTCCAAACAACTCAGTGAAAGGTTATTGTAAAGCATGAGTCAGGAGATGGACTTAAGAAAATTTCCAAGTCACTGAATATCCCTTGGAGTACAGGTAAGTCAATCATCAAGAAATGTGAAGAATATGGCACAGCTGTAAATCTGCCCAGAGCAGGCCATCTTCAAAAGCAGAGTGACAGTGCAAGAACAAGAAGGGGACTAGTACAGGAGATCTATGACAACTCTGGAGGAGTTACAAGCTTCAGTGGCTGAGATGGGAGAGACTGCACACAGCAACTGTTAACCAGATGCTTCACCAGTTGTAGCTTTATGGGAGAATGGCAAAGAGAAAGTCCCTGTTGAAAAAAATTCACATGAAATCTTGGCTATAATTTTCCAGAAGGCATGTGGGAGACTCTGAAATCAGCAGGAAGAAAGTTCTATGGTCTGATGAAACTAAAATTGATCTTTCTGGCCATCAGACTAAATTCTATGTTTGGCATAAGGCAAACAGCACACATCATCAAAAACACACCATCCTTACTATGAAGCATAGTGGTGACTGCATCATGCTGTGGGGATATTTCACTGCAGCAGGGCTGGAAGGCTTGTGAAGGTAGAGGGTAAAATGTTTGCAGCAAAATACAGGAAAATCTTGGAGGAAAACCTGATACAGTCTGCAAGAGAACTTGGGAGAAGATTTATTCTCCAGCAAAAGAAAGGCCCTAAGCATAAAGCCAAGGCTACACAGGAATGGCTTAAAAAACAACAAAGTTAATGTCCTGGCGTGGCCAAGTCGAAGTCCAGACCTCAATCCAATTAAAAATTTGTTGCTTGACGTGAAAAGGGCTGTTCACTCACGATCCCTATGTAATCTGACAGAGCTTGAGTAGCTGTGTAAAGAATGGGGAAAAGTTGCAGTGTCCAGATATGCAATGCTGATAAAGATCTATCCACACAGACTCAAGCCTGTAATTGCTGCTAACAGTGCATCTACTAAATACTGACTTGAAGGGGGTGAATATTTATGCAATCAATTATTTTGTGATTTATATTTGTAATTAATTTAGATCACTATGTAGAGATCTCTTTTCACTTTGACACAAAAGAGTCTTTTTCTGTTGATCAGTATCAAAAAAGCCAAATTAAATCCACTGTGATTCAATGTTGTAAAACAATAAAACATGAAAACTTCCAAGGGGGTTGAATACTTTTTCTAGGCACTGTTGCATGCAATCGTAAGGAACAGATTATGCAGGTGAATGTCTGTTGCTCTGTAGCAGAATTTAAACACCACCTGTGACTAACTAACCATGGTACCTAAGTACATAAGAAATTGGGACAGGAATGGGCCACTCAGCCCCTCAACCATCCTAGAAGATTCTACTCAACACCATTTTCCTTTCTCATCCCTATATCCCCTGATTTCCCTAATATTCAGAAATACATCAATCTCTGCTTTGAGTAAACTCAATGACTGGGCTTCTGCAGCCTCCAAAGGTTTCCCATTCTCTAAATGAGGAAATAATTAAATTCAGAGTTAAATTGCCTTGTCTTTTTTTGAGCTTTTATTTTATTTAGAGATATAGCATGATAACAAGCCCTTCTGGCCCATTGATTCCACATCACCCAATTACACCCATTTGACCAATTGCCCTACTAGTCCGTACATCTTAGGAGGAAACTGGTGCCATCAGAGGAAACCAACACTTCCTTTCCCGTTCTGAAGAAGGGTCTTGGTCTGAAACGTCAACTGTTTACTCTTTTCCATAGATGCTGCCTGACCTGCTGAGTTCTTCCAGTATTTTCTGTGTGTTGCTTTAAAGTTATTTCAAGTCTTGACAGGGGAGCAAGGATGATGATTCTCCTGTCTAGGATGTTAAAATAGCAGGTCAGTTATTCAGTACAAAGATGAAAAAGAATTTCTTCACCCAGTGGGTGATGGATATTCGGATTTCTCTACTCACCAGAACTGCGGAGATTCAGTCAAAATATGCATCTGTCTCTGTGAATTCAAGACAGAGATAGATGTATATTGAATCAAGGAATAAAGAGATAATGCTGCAAAATGTTGCTCAAGTAAAATTTTGGTCACTATTTTGGTAGGCAGGCATCAGGGGCAAAAGGCACAACCCGGCTTTTATTTATTATTCCTTGTCATCTTTCCTAAAACTTTGTCTGGGTGTTCTAGCTCCTATAGTTCCTGCTCAATAGTAATTACGTGAAGAAGTAATTTACTGGATGGGGAGCATCTTTAATGATAGATGCCTTCTTCTTAAGGCATCAGCTTTTGAATTTGTTATCAATGGTGTGGAGTATTGTGCCCACGATGGAATTGGCTGAATCTACAACCCTCGGCAGCATCTTGTGATCCTGTGCATTGGAGGCTCTATACCAGGCTGTGATACAACCATCATGATGCTCTCCATGGTACATCTGTAGATATTTGCAAAAGTCCTTGGTAACATATCAAATCTCCTCATTTAGGATACCTTAAAAAAAACTTTCCCAGTTAGTGGAGGAAGAGAACAAAAGGACAATGAGATATTTAACCATTAATAGTGCTTTCCTCCTGCTTCCAATTCTACCTGCAAGAAATATTTAAGAATGTATGTTGAATTATGTGGCTGTCATAACTGAGTTGTGAGTTGTGAGCCTGAGATTCCAAGATGAGTATAGACTCTGAAAGCCTTGGAGTATTCTCTTGCATGTTCAGTCATTCTTTTAAGTATCACAATACAAAAAGCCTTCATGCAGATGACAGCCATAGTCCACTATTCCTTGATCTACTCTGCCTTTAAGTATCACCAGGCACAATTGACATTGCCAACCTCCACCTAATCTGTGCAGCCAGCAGACAGAATGCTCACAACTGTATAAAGCAGAAATCAGTAAATTTTACAGTTCAAGCTACAGAACAATAAATGTGCAAACAATAGAAAATCTGCAGATGCTGGAAATCCGAACAACACACTCAAAATGCTGGAGGAACTCAGCAGGCCAGGCAGCAGCTATGGAAAAAAAGTACAGTCAACGTAAATGAGACAGGTTGTTTGTGCATTTCACCCCCTCCCTCCATTCTCACACTTTACCCAACTGAATTCCAGGTAGTACTGCTTCTAAAGTTGTGTTTGTGAATCCACTCAATGCTGCAGTTTAAAAAAAACCAGAAGAGAAGCTGACTCCAAAAAAAACATTTCTGGTGGGGTTATAACATACTTCAGTGGGAGCCTGGATGTTATTCCACAGAGAAAACCCCAAATTGGGCAGGACCTGGATAAGCAAAGTTGTACCTTGCAGTATATTATAGATGAGGTTTTCCTTATGTTATTTTAAAAGCCAATGTTACTGAAGGATGGTTGGAGTCCCCATTTTGTCTGAGGGATTTTATCTAGACCTGACTAGTGTATGCTGTGGATCAGAATCAGGTTTTATTATCACTGGCAAGTGTTGTGAAATTTATTGTACATAAAAAATTGCTATAAGTTACAAAAATAAGCAAAGAAATAGTGCAAAAGAGGAATAGTGAGGAAGTGTTCATGGACTCATGGACCATTCAGAAATTTGATGGCAGAGGGAAAAAAGCTGTTTCAGAAACATTAATTGTGCATGTCAGGCTCTTGTACTTCCTTCCTGGTGGTAATAATGAGAGGAGGACATATCCCAGATGGTGAAAATCCTTAATGATGGACACCACCTTCTAATTACTTACTTACTGAGATTCAGCGTGGAGTAGGCCCTTCCGGCCCTTTGATCCACACCGTCCAGTGACCCCCCAATTTAACCCTAGCTTAATCTCAATTTATAACCCTAATCGGTAGGTCTTTGGACTGTGGGAGGAAGCTGGAGCACCCGGAGGAAACCCATGCCGTAAAGGGAGAACATACAAACTCCTTATAGGCAGCAGCTGGAATTGAACCTGGGTTGCCAGTTCTGTAAAGCATAGTGCTAACCACTACGCTACCATGCCGTCTCTTCTGAGGAGTCTTTGCTAGAGTCTGTGAGAGTCTTTGGTGCTATATCAAATCTCCTCAAGCTCCTAATGAAGTATAGCCGCTGGCATGCCTTCTTCGTGATTGCACCAATGTGTTAGGTGCACAATAGATCCTCTGAGTTGTTGATGCCCAGGAACGTGAAGGTGCTCACCCTCTCCACTACTTGGAAAGCACAGACTTACAACCTACTGGTCAGGGGGGAATGTGAAGCCCAACAAATATCTTGCACTTTTCCCTGCAACTGATACCCGGCATTCCACTCGAAGCCAGGGACCTGACCATGGGTTAGCCACAGGAGTGCCTGGGAAGCAGAGTTCAGCACATCTCAGAATGTTACCTCCCACTTTAATGTCCTTTAATATTTGTAACTACAGATCTATTTTAGCAGATAAAAATGGAACATCACGAACACATAACCTATAGGGTTTCCTGACTAGAAAAGATTTACACAGATGTAACTTCTGGCTAGTTTACCTCTAGATGCCTCCAGTGATTGATGTAAGCTGAGTTTGGCACTGGCCCCAATCCTGGGTGCATTTTTCCTGACAAACCCAGAGATTCTAAGATTCTTCATCTGAGGAAGTGAATTGCTTTCTGCTGAGGGGAGAACTTCAAATTAAAATTACTTCTTTACAAAATAGTTTTCTTTTACAAAGTAATTTTCTTTTACATAGTCAATAAAAGAATTGACAACAAGTAATTGAAGAAGAGACCATTGAGAGTGTTAAATATTAAATATTTTGTGTTAACCAGATAACAATCTAATTGTGTGGGAATGAAACTGCAGCAACATTATAGGATATTTTGGATTTAGAAGAAATTTTAGTTCCCATGGCACAAGGTTTACATGTTACAAATATGTTTGCCATTACGGGAGCATAGGGAAAAAATATGTGTAGAACAGCCAGAATTCATGCTTGGAAACTAGAAACAAAAGCTCATAAATTAAAATCACACAACCAGGAAGTGAATCCATTTCACATTCTCAAGTGACAGCAAAGATAGATGGATTGATGGTACAAAGCAGATAGTTAGACTTTTTTACAATGCTGGACATTGTTATCTATCACACATTGTTATCTATCACTACTGCCAAAATTTTATGATGCTGGACATTGTTATCTATCACACAGTATCAAGCCGTAACGAGTGTATGAGGAATAAGACAGAGAACTTCAAATTGTCATTTCACGGTGTGATGCTCTCAGTAAACTATCAGAATTCTACAGAGTAAGCTATTAAAAACAAAATATTCTTTAAATACAGTTAATCACTTTTCTCTGAACCTAACAAGAGCACCCTTTCTCATGCCAAGTTGGCTTTTATAGCAGCTTGGAGAATTGTGAATAAATTTAACCCTCCACTGGATTACAGGAGAACAACATTGCATTTGGTAGTATTTTAACTAAAAGAACCATGGAAGATTAACAACTAGAAGACCATTTAGCCCATTGTGTTTGATTCCGTATTTAAATGGTTACCCTTTGGAACTTGTTCCAATTCACTTCAGATCCTTGGTTGTTAATCCAGACACTTCCTTTAAATGTGGTAAATGTTCAGCCTCTACCTGCCTACTGGACAGTGAGTTCCTGCCCCCTACGACCTGAGTGAAACAGTTTTCTTTATCTTTCCTCTAACCTTTACAACAATTTCTTTAATCGAAGCTGTGCTAAAGGAAGTAGTCTTTTTTTATTTACTCTAGCTAGGAACCTCATGTTTCTCTACACCTCAGTTAAGGCTCCCTTTAATGTCTTCGTTATTGGAAAAAAAGATACAGTTTTTCTATCTTTTCTCAGAGTTATAGTTCTGGTAATATCCTTGTATATCTCCTCTGCACACTCATATTTCTTGACCATAACTAAATGAAGCCCTCAAGCTGGATTCTAACTGTTATGTAGTTCTGGCTAAAACCACAATGCTTCTACATTCGAAGCCTTGGATAATGAGGAAAGGCCCCTTTTAACTACCTTGTTGATTGGCCCTGTATTCGCAAGGAATGTGAACACAGAAGCTCAATTACTCCACCACATATGGAACATTTGTGTATATATTATTATGATACAGTATTGGTGATAGAAAGTTACAATGAATAGGGATACAAGTGGCCAGAAAATTAAGGTTCTGAATTACTATAACACATTTGGCCAATCAAATCGGGTCAGCTAGTCCATTATGACTGATTTATTATTCCTCTCAATCCCATTCACCTGCCTTCTCCCTGTCATCTTTAATGCCCTAATTAACCAAGGACCTATCAACCTCCCAATGACCTGGCCTACAGCACCATCTGTGGCAATGAATTCCAGAGATTCACCACCTTCTGGCTGAAGAAATATTTCCTCATCTCTGTCCTAAATGGATGTCTATTCTAAAGCTGTGTCCTTTGGTCCTAGATTCCCCCACTATAGGAAACTATCCTCTCCACATCTGCTTCATCTAGACCTTTCAATATTCAGTAGGTTTCAGTGAGATCTCTCGTCATACTTCCAAAATCTAGCAAGTATGGGCTCAGAGCCATCAAACACTCCTCATATGTTAAAATTTACATTCCCAGGATCATCCTTGTGAATCTCCTCTGGACCCTGTTCAATGCCAATGCATCTTTTCTGAGATAAGGGGCCCAAAACCGTTCACAATTCTCCAAGTGCAGTCTGACCATTGCCTTATGAAGTCGATCATGGAGCACATTGAAGCCTTTCTCCTGGCTACACTGGACCCTTTTCAGTTTGCTTATCGCTAAAGTTGATGTACTGAAGCTGCAATAGACTCTGCCCTCCACTCTGTCCTATCTTACCTGAAAAATAGGGTCTCGTATGTCCGACTACTCTTTATAGATTTCACTTCAGCGTCCAAGTCAAGTCAAGTCACTTTTTATTGTCATTTTGACCATAACTGCTGGTACAGTACACAGTAAAGACGAGACAATGTTTTTCAGGACCATGGTGCTACATGAAACAATACAAAAACTACACTGAACTACGTAAAACAACACAAAAACTACTGTAGACTACAGACCTACCCAGGACTGCATAGAGTGCACAAAACAGTGCAGGCATTATAATAAATAATAAATAAGACAATTGTCATAGTTCAGTCCGTGAAGTCCGTATTCCGTTTCACGGTCCAGTCCATCGACCCTTGCTCCAGGTTTTCCTGTCTACCCTGTTTCTGTTCTTGTTGAGCTCTAATTGAGGCAGCTGATGCTCGTTGGGGCTGGCTGCGTAAATACCTTCAGAGACCAGGGCGTGGCTGCTGGATTTTTCTTGGCCTTACTCCTTCTATCCCTTCCTTTGCCTTCTGTCTCCTCGCCTGAAGCCTTGCCTTGCCATGCCGTCTTGTCCTGGAGCCACCCTTGTCTTGCCAATAACTCTCGCCTCGCCTGAAGTTCTTGTCTCGCCTTGCTTTGCCAGAAGCCTTGCCTTGTCTTGCTGGTAACTCTCACCTCATCTCGCCTGCAGTCTTGTCCTGGAGCCACCCTAAACCTAGCTCCCTTCCTGTCCCTTGCCTCCGCCCAGGTAAGCCAGGCTGTCTTGCCATTACCTGCAGTTGGTTCTGTCCCTTCCTGTCCCTTGCCTACGTCGGGTAAGCCAGGCCATCTTGCCGTTACCTGTGGTTGGTTCTGTCCCTTCCTGTCCCTTGCCTCAGTCGGGGAAGCCAGGCCGCCTTGCCGTTACCTGTGGTTGGTTCTGTCCCTTCCTGTCCCATGCCTCCGTCAGGTGGTGGTCCGCGCCCTGCCCAGGAAGAGTCCCGCCTCCTGCCTCCTGCCAAGCCTCACCTCAAGTCTCTGGCCTCTAGCCTGAAGACTCCAGCCTCCTGCCAAGCCTCGTCTCTAGCCTCTAGCCTCAAGCCTGAAGACTCCAGCCTCCTGCCTCCTGCCAAGCCTCACCTCAAGTCTCTGGCCTCTAGCCTGAAGACTCCAGCCTCCTGCCAAGCCTCGTCTCTAGCCTCTAGCCTCAAGCCTGAAGACTCCAGCCTCCTGCCTCCTGCCAAGCCTCACCTCTAGCCTCAAGCCTGAAGACTCCAGCCTCCTGCCTGCTGCCAAGCTTTGCCTCTAGCCTCAAGTCTGGTCGTGACAGCCTGAATGCTTCGGTGCCTTTTGCCAGATGGCAGGAGGGAGAAGAGTTTGTATGAGTGGTGCGTGGGGTCCTTCATAATGCTGTTTGCTTTACGGATGCAGCGTGTGGTGTAAATGTCTGTAATGGCGGGAAGAGAGACCCTGATAATCTTCTCAACTGACCTCACTATCCGCTGCAGGGTCTTGCGATCCGAGACGGTGCAATTTCTGAACCAGGCAGTGATGCAGTTGCTCAGGATGCTCTCGATACAACCTCTGTAGAATGTGGTGAGGATGGGGGGTGGGAGACAGACTTTGTTCAGCCTTCGCAGAAAGTAGAGACGCTGCTGGGCTTTCTTTGCTATGGAGCTGATGTTGAGGGATCAGGTGAGATTCTCCGCCCGGTGAACACCAAGGAATTTGGTGCTCTTAACGATCTCTACGGAGGAGGCGTTGATGTTCAGCAGAGAGTGGTTGTTCTGTGACCTCCTGAAGTCAACAACCATCTCTTTTGTTCTGTTCACATTCAGAGACAGGTTGTTGGCTCTGCACCAGTCTGTTAGCCGCTGCACCACCTCCCTGTATGCTGACTCATCATTCTTGCTGATGAGACCCACCATGGCCGTGTCATCGGTGAACTTGATGATGTGGTTCGAGCTGTGTGTTGCAGCACAGTTGTGGGTCAGCAGAGTGAACAGCAGTGGACTGAGCACACAGCCCTGGGGGACCCCGCGCTCAGTGTGATGGTGTTGGAGTTGCTGCTTCCGATCTGGACTCCCAGTCAGGAAGTCTAGGATCCAGTTGCAGAGGGAGGTGTTCAGGCCCACTAGGCTCAGCTTTCCAATCAGTTTCTGAGGAATGATTGTGTTGAATGCTGAACTGAACTCTATGAACAGCATTCAAACATACGTGTCTTTTTTGTCCAGGTGGGTTAGGGCCAGGTGGACGGTGATGCAATGGCGTCGTCTGTTGAACGGTTGGGACGGTACGTGAACTGCAGGGGGTCCAGTGAGGGAGGCAGCAGGGTCTTGATGTGCCTCATGACCAGCCTCTCGAAACACTTCATGATGATGGATGTGAGTGCAATGGGACGGTAGTTGTTGAGGCAGGACACTGAAGACTTCTTCGGTACGGGGACGATGGTGGTGGCCTTGAAGCACGTAGGAACGACGGTGCTGCTCAGGGAGTTGTTGAAGATGTTAGTGAGAATCTCTACTATCTGGTCTGCACATCCTCTAAGCACTCTGCCAGGAATATTGTCTGGTCCAGCAGCCCTGCACAGGGTTCTCCTCACATCGGCCATGGTAAGACACAGTACCTGGTTATTTGGAGGAGGGGTGGTCTTCCTCGCCGCCACATCACTTTCCACCTCAAAATGAGCGTAGAAATTGTTCAACGCCTCTGGGAGGGAGGTATCACCAGCACAGCCAGGTGGTGGTGTCTTGTAGTTGGTGATGTCCTGAATGCCCTTCCACATGCGCTGCATGTCGCTGCTGTCCTGGAAGTGGCTGTGGATTCACTGGTCCTGTGCACGCTTTGCCTCTCTGATGGCCCGGGACAGTTTGGCCCTCGCTGTTGTTAGGGCTGCCTTGTTTCCCGCTCTGAAGGTGGAGTCATCCATGGCTTCTGGTTAGCGCGTGTAGTGATGGACTTGGCCACAGTAAAGTCATCGATGCACTTGCCGATATAGCTAGTCACTGATGCCATGTGCTCCTCCAAATTGGTAGAGTCGCCATAGGTTGCTGCCTCCCTGAACTTGTGCCAGTCAGTGTGCTCAAAGCAGTTTTGAAGAGCAGAGATGGCTCCTGCTGGCCAGGTTTCACCTGCTTCTGAACTGGTTTGGAGTGCCTGACGAGTGGTCTGTATGCTGGAATTAGCATAACAGAGGTGTGGTCTGAATAACCGAGGTGGGGGCGGGCAGTACGCGTCGGGAATGTTTCGAGGACTTCGATGTTGGTGACGAAGTCACTCCAGTGGATGTTGAGCATGGTTTAGAGGCAGCGCTGGTGAAAACACTCAAGGAGTCATAGGTGGTGACGGTAGGTGACCTACAACTCGGAGCCGTACAGGAGGGTGGTCAGTACGTAGGCTCTGTACATCCTGATCTTTGTGCCTTCCTTCAACACCATCATATCCTAGAAACTGGTGGGGAAACTGTCCTAGCTGGGTCTCAGCACCTCCCACTGCAATTGGATATTGAACTTCCTAACAGTAAGGCCACAATTAGTCTGTTTGGGCAGCAACATCTCTCGTCCCATTACATTGAGCACTGGCACTCCCGAGGCTGTGTGCTCAGCGCAGTGCTGTTCACATGGCTGATCCTTTTGCGGATGATACAACAGTGGTTGGCGTTACCACGAACAATGACGAGATGGAGTATAGAGAGTAATTAGAGTGGCTGGTGGATTGGTGTGAGAAGAACAGCCTAAGCCTAAACATGGCAAAGACAAAGCAAATCATTGTGCGCTTCAAGATGGTGCAGACAAACCACCCCCCTCTGAGAATTCATGGCTCCTCCATAAAGAGAGTTAAGTGCACCAAATTCCTGGGAGTTCACATCATGAATGACCCCTCCCTGAACAAGAAGGCACAGCAGCGCCTCCACTTCCTAAGAAGATTGAGAACAGCAAGGCTCCCACCTCCTATCGTAACTACATTTTACAGGGGCAGCATTGAGAAGGTGCA
Organism: Mobula birostris; assembly: GCF_030028105.1. Lineage (NCBI taxonomy): Eukaryota > Metazoa > Chordata > Chondrichthyes > Myliobatiformes > Myliobatidae > Mobula > Mobula birostris. Next base: position 205,696,394 of record NC_092371.1, on the reverse strand, counting down.
TCTCCATCTGGTATGGGAGCCGTCGAGTGTTGAACCAGAAGTCTCTATAAAGGACAGTGAGAACAGCTGGGAGTATTATAGGGATCTCCCTACCAGCCATCGGGGACATTTATCAGGAGTGCTGCATAGCAGGGTCCTTGGTAGTATTAAGGTTCCCACCCATCCATCCAGCATCCTCTCTGACTTTCTACCATCAGGAAGGAGAGTGTGATGCATAAAAATAAGAATGGTTAGAATGAGAAACAGTTTCTTCCCCAGGCCATTAGGCTTCTGACCTCCTGGCCATATTGTATTCGAAGTGTCACTGGTTAATCTGTTCCATGCCTTACAATATTCAAAATTAATGCAGTTTAGTTTGTTATTTAGGTGTGATTCACCTGTAGATTTTATTCGTACCATCATAAGTTATTGTGTGTTATGTGTACTACTGTGCTTTAACCCAGGTTTGAAGAAACATTATCTTATTTCTATATACATTAAATGGTTATATACATGTATGTAGCTAGGTGACAATAAACATGATTTGACTCATCATGGCTCTTGTCTTGTAGTCCTTTCACAATGTATGCTAATATTGCATTTGCCTTCCTTACCACCAACTCAGCTTGAAAGTTAACCTTTAGGGAATCCTGCACAAATACTCCCACACAGTCCCTTTGCGTCTCTGATTTTTGAATTTTCTCACCATTTAAAAAAACAGTGCACACAATTATTCTTTCTACCAAAGTGCATAACAATGCACATACACTACGTTCCATGTGCCACTTCTTTGCCCATTACTCCTATCCTAAATCCTTCTGCAGACATCTTCCTTCCTCAGCACTACCAGCTCCTCTGACTATCTTCATATTTCCACAAACTTGTCTACACAAAGTATTCAATTCCTTCATCCAAATCATTGATATATAATGTGAAAAGAGTGGTCCCAACACCGACCCCTGCAGAATACCACCAGTCACCAGCAGCCAACCAAAATAGGCCCCCTTTATTCCACTTCTTTACCTCCTGCCAGTCAATTTTCTATCCATACTAGTATCTTTCTTGTAATACCATGGGCCCTTACCTTGTTAAGTAGCCTCACGTGCTGCCCCTTTTCAAAGCCCTTCAGAAAATCTAAGTACACAACATCAACCAATTCTCCTTTGTCTATCGTGCCTGTTATTTCCTCAAAAAATTCCAACAGATTAGTCAAGCAAGATTTCCCCTTAAAGAAACCATGCTGACTTTGGTCTATTCAGTCATATGTCTCCAAGTGCTCCAAAATCTCATTCTTAATAAAAGACTCCAACATCTTTCCAACCACTGAAGTCTGGCTAACTGGCCTATAATTTCCTTTCTTCTGCCTCCCTCCCTTCTTAAAGAGTGGAGTGACATTTGCAGTTTTCCAGTCCTCAGGAACCATTCCGGAATCTAGTGATTCTTGAAGGAGCATTACCAACTTCTCCTCAATCTCTTCAGTTACAGTACCTCTTTTAGAACCCTGGGGTGTAGCCCATCTGGTCCAGGTGACTTATCTACTGTATCTTCAGACTTTTCAGCTTCCCAAGCACCTTCTCCTTAGTAATAACATCAACACTCACTTTTACCCATGACACTCTTGCATTTCTGGCATTCTGCTAGTGTCTTCCACAAGGAAAATTGATGCAAAATACTTAATAGGTTCTCCCGCCATTTCTTTATACACTGTTACTATCTAACCGGTGTTATTTTCCAGCAGTTCACTCCTGTCTTTCTTTTATTCTTTATATATTTGAAAAAACTTTTTGTATCCTCTTTTAACTTTTTGGCCAGCTAACCTTCATATTTCATCTCTTGCCTCCTCTTTATGGCTTTTTAGTTGCTTTCTGTTGATTTTTACAAGCTTCCCAATCCTCTACCTTCCCACTATTACTTTCTATATTATATACCCTCTCTTTTGCTGTATGCGGTCTTTAACTTCCCTTGTTAGCCACAGTTGCTTCATCCTCCCTTCTTCACCTTTGGGATGTATCTTTCCTGTGCCTTCTGAATTGCTCCCAGAAACTCTAGACATTTCTGTTCTGCCATCAGCCCTACTAGTCTCCCCTTCCAATCAACTTCAGCCAGCTCCTCTCCCATTCCTCTGTAATCTCTTTTACTCCACTGTAATACTGATACATCCAATTTTAGCTTCTTCCTCTCAAACTGCAGGGTGAATTCTATCATCATCTTTGTCTCCTAAGGGTTCCTTGATCTTAAGCTTCCTAATCAAATCTGAGTCATTACATTATACCCAACTCAGATTTGCCATTCCAGAATAGGGCTCAACCACAAGCTGCTCTAAAAGGTCATCTCTTAGGCATTCTACTAATTCCCACTCTTGGGACCCAGCACCAGCCTCATTTTCCTGAATATTGAAATCCCCCCATGACTATCACAACATTGACCATTTTACATGCCTTTTCTATCTCCCATTGCAATTTGTAGCCCACATTTTGGCTACAGTTTGGACTCCTGTATGTAACTCCCATCAGGGTCTTTTTACCCTTGCCGTTTCTGTACTCTACCCATAAGGATTCTACATCTTCTGATTCTATGTCACCTAATTCTAAGGTTTTGATTTCATTTTTCACCAACAGAGCAACCCAACCCCCTCTGCCTACCTGTCTGTCCTCTTGATACAACGTGTATCCCTGGATGTTAAGCTCCCAACTGTGATCTTTTGGTCGGTACTCAGTAATGCCTACAATGCCATACCTGCCAACCTTCAACGGCACTACAAGATCATTTACCTTATTCCGTATACTGTGCGCAATCAAACGTAAAAACTTCAGTCCTTTATCTATCACCCTTTTTGATTTTGGCCCCTGTTACACTTTAACTCATCCCACTATCTGCAATTTTGCCCGATCATCTACTTGTCCTTCCTCACAGTCTCACTACACCCCATTTCTGCTTGTAAACAGCAGTCCTATTCTAGGATAGTTAAGAAGGCCTATGGGATGCTAGGCTTTATTAATAGGGGGATTGAGTTCAGGAGTAGAGAGGTCATGTTGCAACTCTACAAATCTCTGGTGAGACCACACTTAGAGCATTGTGTTCAGTTCTGGTCACCTCATTATAGGAAGGATGTGGAAGCTATGGGAAGGGTGCAGAGGAGATTTACAAGGATGTTGCGTGGATTGGAAAACAAGTCTTATGAGGCAAGGTTAGCAGAGCTGGGACTTTTCTCTTTGGAGCGTAGAAGGATGAGAGGGGACTTGATAGAGGTTTACAAGATTACGAGAGGCATAGATAGGGTGGATAGCCAGTACCTGTTTCCCAGGGCACGAATAGCAAACACCAGAGGGCATATGTACAAAGTTAAGGGAAGGAAGTTTAGGGGACATCAAGGGTAATTTTTTTTACACAGGGGGTTGTGGGTGCCTGGAATGACTTGCCAGGGATGGTGGTGCAGGCGAAAACATTAGGGTTATTTAAGAGCCTCTTGGACAGGATGAAAGAAAAATAGAGGGTTATAGGGTAGTGTGGGCTCAGTACTTTTTTTGAAAGAATATATGGGTCGGTACAACATTGAGGGCCAAAGGGCCTGTACTGTGCTGTTGTATTCTGGTGTCTAGTGTCAGCCCTGTCACTCTGGTTCCCATCCCCTTGCCAAACCCTCCACAATGGCTCTAGTAAGCTTCCCCTTGAGTTCAGATGTAACCCATCCTCTTTGTACAGAAGAGATCTCAACGATCGAGAAATCTGAAACCTTGCCCGCTGCATCTATTCTTCAGCCACGCATACATCTGCCAAGGCATACTATTCTTATCCTTATTGGTGTGTGGCACAGGCAGCAAACCAGAGATTACTACCCTGGAGATCCTGCTTTTCAGTTTTTTGCCAAACTCCCAATATTCTCTCTTCAGGACCTCCTCCCTTTCCTACCTATATGATTGGTACCAATATGTAACATAACTTCTGGCTGTTCAGCCTCCCCATTTAAAATGCTGTGGACCCAACCCGAGACATCCCTGACCCTGGCACCCAGTAGGCAGCATACCATCCATGTGTCTCTTTCATGTCCACAGAATCTGTTATCTGCTCCTCTAATTATGAAATATCCTATCATCTCTTCTCCCCCCTTCTGACCTATAGAGACAGACTAAGTGCCAGAGATTAGGTCACTGCAGCTGCAGGGGAACTCTGCACTGGCTGACTATTTCCTTTCCCTCTGCTGACAGCCACCCAGGAAGATGCCTCCTGCAACTTAGGGGTGACTACTTCTCTGTAGCTCCTATCTATCATGGCTTCGTTTTCTCTTATGAGCCATGTTCCTTAACGTGGTCTCTAAGGAGCTACAGCTCAGTGCACTTCATGGAGATATAGTTATCAGGAAGACTGCAGGCCAACCAAAATTCCCATAATTCACAGAAGGAACTTACCACTAATTCTGGACCCATTTTCAGTGCACCAGCTAAGAAAAAAATATCTTACTAGAAACTTACTTGGAACCTCCTGTGCTTCCCAAGCCTGTGGAGCCAAAGCCTGACCACTTTAATCCTGTCCCTTCACACCATGGCCACTCCACTTACACCTCGCTTCTCTTTATTAGCCCTTGCCAAGTACCTAATAGATCATTATGCCTGCCAAAAAGTCCTGAATACACCCAAGTTCTTTTTAGACCTTATGCTACCTCACCAACAAATGTCCTCTTAGAATGAATGCAACACAGTGATGCAGTGTAACATGAATGTAAGGGCAAGCCAATGATGTGGTACAAATGCAGACAGAGAAAAGAATTAAATTGTACAACAGAGGCAAAATTCAAAAGGGCAAAAAATGCAGGACGGAAGGTGCTATATTTAAATGCACATAACATTCAGAATTTGTGGCACAATTGCGGATTCATCAGTATGACGTAGGCATCACTGAGTCATGGCTGAAAGAAGGCCATAGCTGGGAGCTTAACATAAAAGGATATATTTCGTATCAAAAGAACAGTAGGAAGGCATAGGTGGTGGTGTGACTTTGTTGGTAAGAGATAGAATTACATCTTTAGAAAGAGGTGACATTGGGTCAGAGAATGTTGAATCTTTGTAGGTAGAGTTAAGGATCTGCAAGAGTGAAAAAAAAACCGTTGTGGGATTCATGTATAGGCTTCCAAATAGTAATCGAGATGTGGGGTTGAGATTGCAAAGGGAACTGGAAAAGGCATGTAATAAGAGTAATGACACAGCTGTAATGGGGGACTTCAGTATGCAAGGAGATTGGGAAAGTCAGGTTGGTGTCAGATCGCAAGAGAGGGAATTTGTTGAATGCCTACAAGATGGCTTTTTAGAGTAGCTTGTGCTTGAGCCTACTGGGGGAAGGGCTATCTTAGATTGGGTGTTATGTAATAACCCAGATCCTATTAGGGAGCTTAATATAAAGGAACCCTTAAGAGGCAGTGATCATAATATGACTGGATTCATAATGCAAATTGAAAGGGAGAAGCATAACTCACATATATCTGTATCACAGTGGAAGAAAAGGAATTACAGAGGCATGAGAGAGGAGCTTGCCCAAGTGGATTGGAGGAGAATACTAGCGGGGATGACGACAAAGCAGAGATGGCTGAATTTTCTAGGAGTAGTTTACGAGGCGCAGAGTAGGTATATCCCACAGAGAAAGAAGTTCTCAAATACCAGGGGTAGGCAACTGTGGCTGACAAAGGAAGTTAAGGCCTGCATAAAAGCCAAGGTAAAGGCATACTGTATAAGGTAGCAAAAGTAATTTGAAGTTGGATGGTTGGTAAGCTTTTAAAATCCAACAAAAGATAACTAAAAAAGCTATAAGAAGGGAAAAGATGAAATACAAGGGCAGACTAGACAATAATATAAAGCAGGATACCAGAAGTTTTTTTTCAGTTATATGAAGAGTAAGGGGGAGGTGGGAGTTGATATTGGGTCACTGGAAAATGATGCTGGTCAAGCAGTAATAGGGGACAAAGAAATAGCAGATGAACTTAATGGGTACTTCTTCACTGTAATCTGTCTTCACTGTGGAAGACACTAGCAGTGTGCCAGAGGTCCGTGAGTGTCAAGGAGCAGGAGTGAGTGTCATTGCTATTTAAAGGAAAAATTGCTAGGCAAACTCAAAGGTCTTAAGGTGGATAAGTCACCTGGACCAGATGGACTAGATCTCAGAATTCTGGCAGAGATTGCAGAGGAGATAACAGATGCATTGGTCATGATATTTCAAATACCACTTGATTCTGGCATGGTCCTGGAGGACTGGAAGACTGCAAATGTCATTCCATGTTTTAAGAAGGGAGGAAGGCAAAAGAAAGGAAATTATAGACCAGTTTTATACAGCCGTAACATGATCTTCTCACCACCATCTATGTCCATTCCTGTTGAATACCTATGCAAGAACATCAGCCACTTCTTCTGGCTCCACACAAAAATCCTCTCCTTTGAATGAACTTACTATTTCCCTATTACTCTCCTTTGAATGAACTTACTATTTCCCTATTACTCTCATGCTCCTAATGTATGTACAACAGGCAGGATAGACAAAGGAGAGTCACTGGATGTTTTTTATTTGGATTCTCAGAAGGCCATTGACAAGATGCCACACAAGACACTGTTTAACAGGAAAGATACTGGCATGGATAGAAGATTGGCTGACTGGCAGAAGGCAAAGAGTGGGAATAAAGGGAGCCTTTTCTGGTTGGCTGCAAGTGGCCAGTGGTATGCTGCAGATATTGTTGTTGGGACTGCTTCTTTTCACGTTATATTCCAAGGATTTGGATGAAGGAATTGATGGCTTTGTGGCCATGTTTGCAGATGATACAAAGGCACGTGGAGGGGCAGATAGTGTTGAGGAAGCAGGATGTCAGCAAAAAGACTTGGACTGATTGATAGAATGAGCAAAGAAGTGGCAGATGGAATATAGTGCAGAGGAGTGCATTGTCATGCACATTGGCACAATGAATAAAAGGGTGGACTATTTTGTAAATGGGAAAAAAATTCAAAAATCAGATGTGCAAAGGAACTTCAGAGTCCTTGTGCAGCATTTCCTAAAAGTTTTAACTTGCAGGCTGAATCACTGGTAAAGAAGGCAAAAGGAATGTTAGCATTAATTTCGAGAGGACTATAATTTATTTTGAGAGGATAGAAACTGAAGAGCGCAGCACCAGCAGTGAGGACCACAAAGGTATGGATAAGAGCACTTACAGGACTGCTTTGAGTTGGTGGATAGGACTGTCTTTGAGTCTGAATGAGTACGCCACAGTTGTCACTGACTTCATTAAAACCTGTGTGGATGAATGTGTGCCCAGGAGAACTTACTGTACATACACAAATCAAAACCATGGATGAACCAGGAGGTTTGTAATCTGTGAGAGCTATATCTGTGGCATTTAAGTCTGCTGATCCAGGACTGCATAAGAAGACCAGGTACAACTTATGGAGGGTTATCTCAAGAACAAAGGAACCATTCTGAACGAGGTTGGAGGTGGAATCAGATGCATGTCAACTCTAGCAGTGTTTGCAGGTCATTACTTCCTACAAAGCAGAACCTAACACCATGAATATGAGTGATGCTTCATCGCCGATAATCTCAACACCTTTTATGCATGCTTTGAAAGGGAGAATAAAACCACATCTATAAGGATCCCTGCAGCACCTGGTGACCCTGTGATATCTGTCTCGGAAGCCGATGTCTTTCAAGAGGGTGAACCCTCGCAAGCTGACAGGCCCTGATGGATCACCTGTTAGGGCTCTGAAAACCTGTGCTAACCAACTGGCGGTTGTGTTCAAAAACATTTTCAATCTCTCATTACTACAGTCGGAAGTTCCCAGCTGCCTCAAAAGGGTAACAATCATACCAGTGCCCACGAAGAGCAGTGTGAGCTGCCTTAACAACTATCATCTAGTAGTACTCCCATCTGCGGTGATGAAGTGCTTTGACAGGTTGGTCATGACTAGAATCAGCTCCAGTCTCAGCAAGGACCTGAACTCACTGCAGTTTGCCTATCACCACAATAGGACTACAGTAGATGCAATCTCATTGGCACTTCCTGTGGTCTTGGATCACCTGGGCAATACTAATACTTACAATGCCATTTATTGACTACAGCTCAGTGTTTAACATACAGATAGCTCATTCCTACCATTTTGACTGAAAAGCTTCAAAACCTGGGCCTTTGTACCTTCCTCTGCAGCTAGATCCTAGACTCCTAACTGGAAGACCACAATCTGTGCGGATTAGAAGCAACATCTCCACCCTGCTGACAATCAACACTGGCACACCCTAGGGATGTGTGCATAGCCCACTGCTCTACTCTCTCTACACCCATGACTGTGTGACTAGGTACAACTCAAATGCCATCTATAAATTTGCTGATGACACAACTATTGTTGGCAGAATTTCAGATGGTGACAAGAGGGTGTACAGGAGTGAGATAGATTAGCTGGTCGAGTGGTGTTGTAGCAACAACCTTGCACTCAATGTCAGTAAGACCAAAGATCTGATTGTGGACTTCAGCAAGTGTAAGATGGCAGAACACACACCAGTTCTCAAAAAGGGATCAGAAGTGGAAAGAGTGAGCAATTTCAAGTTCCTGGGTGTCAACATCTCTCAGGATCTATCTTGGGCCCAACATATTGATACAGTACAAAGAAGCATAACAGCATTAGGAGTGTAAGGGGTTTCTTCTTTTATATTATTCCATAGGCTAATTAAAATGGCTTCTTTGTTATGTTATAATTAAAATGGCTTCTTTGTTATGTTAACTGCTGAGAAAGTTCTCCTGCTAGCAGATTGTTTGGGTTATGTTATTGATAAGAGAACAAACAAACCAATTGGGATAGATGTTATTCTTTCTAGTGTGTCCGTAAGTTATTGTGATGTGCGGGTTTTTGGGTAGAAGACGCGATGGAGAGCGAGAGAATGGACAAGGTGCTGTGAGCCAGTTAACGGGGTCGGACCCCGAGGTCCAAGGTCTTCGGCGAGGAGAGGAGACGGAGACAGACTCATGTGGAGCGTCTGGTCGACCACCGTGGTTGGTCCCAGGCGGCAGGTCGAGGTGGTCAGAGGGGATCGAATGGTGAAGAAAGGATCATTACTAGAGCTCCAACTGTTTGTGCACAAAGAGATTGAACTTTGCTAAGTGGCGCCTTTTATTTTCCTTTTATATTTTATCTCTTTTAATTATATAGTTCCAGTAAGATCTATAAACTGTAATTCATTTAATGGTATTTGGTGTATTATCTGTTATTTGGCGGGGTGGAGTACATCACGCAGCATCCACACAAATTTAATTACCCAGTTTGGTGGGGCCAAGGGCTGTTTCCCTAGACGACAGCGAGTTGAGCGACCCTGAGGCTTGCCAGGGGGCTACAGGAGTTTGAAGAAATTTGGTATGTCACCAAAGCACTCACAAATTTCCATAGATGTACTGTGGAGATCATTCTAACTGGCTGCATCACCACCTGGTTCAGGGAGTGGGACAACTGTACAGGATGGAAAGAAGCTGCAGAAACTTGTGAACTCAGTCAGCTCCATCATGGGCACTGGCCTGTAGTTTCCTATAGTGGGGTAGTCTAGGACCAGATGGCGCAGCTTCATTTCGAAAAGAGATGAGGTGAGATTTCCTTAGCCTGGGTGGTGAATCTCTGGAATGCTGCCATACACGGCAGTGCAGGCCAAGTCATTGTGTACATTTAAGGTGAAGGTTGATAGGATTGTGATTAATCAGGGCATCAAAGGTTACAGGAAGAAGACAAGAGAATGGTGTTGAGGGGGCCATTAAATCAGCCATGATGGAATGGCAGAGCAGAAGCAATGCTCCTATGTCTTATGGTCTTAAAACATCTTGAAACATTCTACTTGCCAGGCGTACTGCATGACCTTTCCTGCCTTAATATTCTCTTCTTTATCCTACTTATTTTATACTTCTCCAGGGAGTTGTCTGATTTCACCTTACATATGCTTCCTTTTCCTTTCTGGCTAGACCTACAATCTCTCTTGTCATCCCAGATCTTACCATACTCAACTTTCATTCTCACAAGAACCTTCTGGTCTGAACACTCACCAGTTGACATTTAAAAGACTTCAGATGTGTGATGTGGATTTAACCACAAAGAGTTGATCCACATCTACCTTCCCCAATTCCTGCCTATTGCTATTGTGTCTTCCGCTAATTTACCATTTTCACCTGATGACCAGACTTACTGTACCTTTATTCACTGCTATCTTAAAACCTACAAAATTGTGGACACTATACCCCAAATGTACCTCCATTGAAACTCCTTATCAGCTTGCCAGGGCCATTACCCCAAGATAAGTTCTAATACAGCCCCATCCCCAGATAGACTATCTATATATTGTTTTAAGAAAGCCTCCTGGATGCACCTCACATTTTTTGTCCCATTCAAGCCCTTGGCACTAATGCAATTCTCATCAATACTGGGGAAATTAGAATCACCCACAACAATTACATCTTGCTGCTCCTTGTCCACAGCTTGTCATGAAGGTATGAAGGATCGAATACATATCCTTGACTTCTGAAGCAATCATTACAGGAGTAAGGATGCATCATGCAAGTGTAGGGTTACCAGCAGTGGCAATTATTTTGGTTTTGGTTCTGGTTTGGTTTGGCAGCTACAGAAGTTATGACAGGAATAAGGGGACTTTAATTTTGTGAAGCTACTGGAGAAGCGAAGCACAAGAAATTCTGCAGATGCTAGAAATCCAAAGCACGTACACAAAATTCTGGAGGAATTCAGCAGGTCAGGCAGCTTCAAAGAAATTGTATGTGCTTGCAGGGGACTCAGTTACCAGGGGACTGAGATTTAAGGTCATTGCCAAAGGAATTGGAGGGATAACGAGTAGGCAACTATTTACACCATGAATCATTATAATCAGGGGTACACTGCCTGAAAGGCTGATGGAAGTATATTCAGGCGTATCTTCCAAAAGGAAATTAAATTGGAATTAGAATTGGTTTATTATTGTCATGTACTGAGAACAGTGAACATATTATCCATTCTTACATACTATCCATTCAGATCAGTTCATTATACAGTGCACTGAGGTAGAAGAAGATAAACATTAACAGTGCAAAATATAGTGTGACAGTCACAGAGGAAGTACAGCGCAGGTAAACAATAAGGTGGCAGCTCATAAAAAGGTAGATTGTGAGGTCAAGAGTCTATTTGGCTATGGAACCATTGAATAGTCTTACTGTATATCAGGAGGATCAAAGCTGTCAATAGACAATAGACAATAGATGCTGGAGTAGGCTATTTGGCCCTTCGAGCCAGCACCGCCATTCACTGTGATCATGGCTGATCATCTACATGTCCTTGGATATGTACTTGAGAATAGAAATTTTGCAAAGTTCTGCAGAATGAATGAGTGTATGGAGTTATGTAGCAAGCTCTTCCAAAGAGCTAGCGTTGGCATGAAAGGATGGAAGGTTTCCTCCTATAATGTATGAGATTATACATTGAACATAGGGCATACAACATAATACAGTACAAGCCTTTTGGCCTATTATGCTGTGTCTACCTTTTAACCTACTCCAAGATAAATCTAACCCTCCTACACAGCCAATAACCCTCCATTTTCTTTCATCCATATGTCTATCTAAGAGTCCCTTAAATGCCTATTAAAATGCTCTTGAATGATACTGTAGTTCTATAATAGTCACAGTTATTGTGTGATAATTGTGCCATACAGAGTAAAAGAAATGAAGTATGGAACCAAGTCATCAGTCAATACAAGTCGACACTGAGCATTTGAAGATAGGTAAAAATAATGCGGGGTACTTCTCGCTCCAGCTATGGAGTGACCATTTTGCATCTGCTGTGGATCATTTTAGGTGGACTGCTTGAAATCATGCACTCACCAGATAAAGAAAAGGCCAACTTTCTCTGATGATTCCTTTGCTCTTCTGATGTAGATTTTATAAGCATCAATCAGTAATTTTATCTACTGTTATATTCAGTATAATAGTTTTATTTGTTTAACCTTTCTCCAATACAGTTCAGCTAGAGAATTCTATCCTTAAAGTGTTTGCTGTAGCTGAAACTGCATCCTGACTATGCATTAGAACCTTTGGGGGTCTACATAGTCCCATCATGCACTATCCTGTTACAAATACAAACAGACCCATATTGATTGATTAACTGTTTGTAAAGCACTTGCTCACAGGATTATTGCTGAGAGTACAAATTGACAATACCAGTGATTACTTGGAACAGTCTTTCTTGTGGCTTCAACAATTTTTTTTGGAAGTATTTTTTGAACAAGCAATCTATCAGTTTCAATTATTGCATCTGCTATGGTTCGCATTAATGATTAAAAAAAACAAATTTTATGTTCCATTCCATCAAAATACAAGCAAACTGTACCAATTCACCTTTTCTGGCAAGTGACCCCAGTTATTCACAATCTGGAGCAAAAAGCTCTATGCAATGCACCCTGCTGAAAAGTAATAAATAAAGTGTTCATAAATAACTTAAAAGACAGTTTGTTTGCTACTCCTACACAATTTACACTTTAACTGAAGATGTGCATAACCTATTCTAACATGCACGTTAGTTGGGGAACAGAATGATCCACACTGAGAATTGAACTCTAGATAAATGAACGGCTGGACATAGACTTGATGGGCCGAATGGCGTGTCCTTGTGCTGTATTTTTCTATGACTATGACTCTATAAATATTGAATTGTTAATGCATATAAAATAAAAGGTACCCTTTGGTGCACCAAGCCAATAGAGTTGGCAATATTCAATTCCAAGTTTATTGTGCTTTGTATATGCTGTTACTTTAAACATAAAATCTGTCCTTCTGAGTCTCAGCACTCAAAAGGGTATATGTAGTCTTTCTGACAAAATTTCCGATTTAATTTTTGGCTCTTCATAATAATACTATGGGGAACAGGAGAGAAAGATCTTCCAGGTGTCAGTAAATTCTCAGCCCAATTTTCAACACAGGGAATATTAGATTCGGGGCAGAAATCTGGGGCTTGGCCAATACGATGTCTGACTATATATTCCATTGTGTAGGCAGTTGGCCAGAAATAGAAATTACAGCACTGACATCTATCAGTTCAACAATTTTCAGGGATGATAAAAATCATTGCATCATACGAATGTCCAGACTGACATCACTTTATATTCACACATGAAGAAGAATAACTTAGAATGGGTTTTAAAACACACCAGGTGTAAGAACATAATTTTGTTTCTAAAATATGATGTTACATTAATAATACAGTGTGTCAGATAACTCTTCACTCTCTCCACAGCAGGGGCATTGATGTGCACTGGAGAATGGTTGACCTGTGCCTCTTAAAGTCCACAGTCATCTCTTTTGTCTTGTCTACGTTGAGACTCATAGATTATTTGACAAGCCTCGCTACCTCTTCTCTGTATGCTAACACATCATTGTTGCTGATGAGCCCAACCACTGTAATATCATCAGTGAACTTGATGATGTGGTTTGAGCTGAAACTGTCAGTGCAGTCGTGAGTCAGCAGTGTGAACAGCAGTGGGCTGGGCACACAGTTCTCGGGGACACCGATGTTCAGTGTGATGGAGCTTGGATGTTGCTGCCAACTCGGACGACTGGAGTCTTTCCGTTGAGAAGTCCAAGATCCAGTTACAAAGACAGTTTACCACTGCTTCTGGTGGTGATTGCCTCACATGCTGAGCTGATGTTGATAAACACCATTCTGGCGAATGAGGCATCATTTTCTAGGTGGGAGAGGACATAGTGTAGGGCCGAGGCAGAGCCCTTATCAGTGGACTGATTTGAGCAGTAGGTGAACTAGAAAGGCTCCAGTGTAACTGGAAGGTTGGGATTTTACATGATCACTGAAGGCACTTCATGATTGTTAATGTCAGTATCTCTGGGCAGTCATCACCTAGCCCGTTTACCACTGCTCTCTTGGGCACCAGAAAGATGGTAGCTGCCTCGAGCCTGCAGGGGCAGTGGACTGTTTCGGAGAAATAGTGAAGATGTCCGTTAAGCCCGCTGTCACTCAGCACATGAGGTTGGAGATGGCACTACTGAGCTCCTGAAGCGCTTTCCCAGCACGAGCATGTAAACAGCAATAATTACCACAATGGCAGTGAACTCCCTCAGTGAGTAGAAGGGCCTGCACTTACTTCACCATTAAAAAAAATTTCTGTAGTGAGAAGTGGGCCAGTATAACTGAGGCGAGCACACACCAGTTCTTGTTGATGTAGAAACCCAGGACTCCTTCGCGTGTCTTGCCAGAGGTTACAGCATCTTTGTCCACCCAAAAGGAGATTAGGCATCTGAGTTTGGGATGGTGTGCTGGAGCCACATTCCTGTCAGGACGAGTATGCAGCAGTCCCTCATCTCCCATTGGTGCAGACACAGATGCAGGTAATCCATCTTACTCTCGCAATCAAACATTAGTGAATAGAATCGTCAGGAGTGTGGGCCTGCAGGGATACACTTTAAGTCTCGCTCAAATACTGGCACATTTACTGCGCTTCTGGTAGTGCCATTGCTCACACTGTGCAGTACTACGACTTTATTTTTGTTAATTTTGTTAGTATCATTGCATTTTACCAAGAGCACTTTTGACAGAATGTACATTTGAAATATTATGCTCATGACATATAGCTTGCATTATTTGTGAGATGCTCTAATTCAGCTATTAGAAAGGAGCTGTACAGTACAGCCACATGGAAGAGATGGTTCCAAAACCTCTTTAATAACCATTTGTCAGGGTCCAGTGCCAAGTTGAGGCTTATGCAGTCAGTTTATGAAATCTGAATAACAAATGATCTTAATGCCAAAAAAATTAAACAAGCCATGATCTTCATTTCCAAAGAACAGCAAAAGCTCTTGTGGTAAGTAAAACAAAAAAAAAGTTTAACATCTTCTTGGTGTTAGCAGATTGGTTAATATGTTTGTGTTAATTTCTTACCTTTGCTACTTTAATATACTTGGATTGTAACCAACAGCTATTAACTTGGTGTTCAACAGCTTAAAATAGAGCAGACAGGGATTTATCATTAAGTAGTCCTGGATATCTATAAGACCTTTGACTGTGTGTGATACTGTGCACCTCCAAACAAAGCTCCCATGTAAGTCATTTTTTCTCTTAAGCTGTCCTTTGTATGCTACAAATGCTAAATCTCTGACATAGATCTCGATCCCACTCCATTTTTTATAGTAATGGCAGCCTTCTTTCATCACTCAACACTCTCAGTTTTCTTATTTTATATTTTCTTGTTTTATATTTCTCAAACTCCTCCAGATCCATGTTCAGAACATCTAGTTCTCTTACGGTTATATGCCTGAAGTCTACTTCTTGATTTCTTGCATATCCTTGATGGGGTCTTTTTTGTCATTTCCTTAAGGAAACAGTTTTCCCTTGCTAATTTAACCAGATTTTATTGAATTTGGTTACCCTACCTTTAATTTGCCAATGTGTTTGGTCTGTCTGTTCCAAGCCAAATCTGATGCCTTCAAAATAAGAAATTAAATATTCATTTTTTTCTCTTGACAAGTAATCATCTTTTATTCAACCCAAGACAACAGACACTTAGGAAAAGCAATAATCAAAACACAAATCTGTAGGTATTAAATTGACATCTGTTTAATTGCTAAATGCCTGTAGCTAATTAAGTGTAGTATTGGAACAAGCTGGTGAAATTGCTTCATTTACTGACCAAATGTTAGCTTCACTGCCAAAAGATGAGATAAAACCCATAGTGCTGGGCTATGATTTGCTGAAATAAATGGAGTTTCAAGACCATCAGATTAATAATATCCACAAATAGTTTTCAGTATCTGTCTGTAGCCTGACCAATGCTCAATGCTGAGTCACCGCACAATTAGCACAAGCCAGTGAAAAAGTGGATACTAACACAAATGGTTAATGTTTTTGATAGCTCATGGAAAAAAAATCTTTCAATTATAACTTATAAAAATATTTATCATGGGACATTACATCATTTATAAAATGCTTTCTTTAAAATGTTAGAATAATTCCAATAATTGGAGACAATTATAATAAATTACTGTCTAGTACCTTCAATGAAATAAGGTCTGAATATAAATGTTAGTTTTCATTGTCAATCAAACAGAAATGTTAGCGATAATGTTATTTATTTATTTTTATTCGAATATGAAATGGGAACATTGATAAGGTGATAATAAGTCTTGAAGCTCTGGTAAAAGTATTCCCATCACGTCATTCCCACTGGGTATCCCAAGGATGTTGACCCAGCAACAAAGGAACAGCAAATGTATTTCCATGTCAGGATGGTATATGATATGTGGGGTACATGCAGGCATTTTAACTTTCCTGCTCGATTTGTCTTTCTTGGGAGAGGAGATTATGAGTTTAGGAGGCTCTTTCAGAGTATCCTAGGCAATTAACTATAGGTGCACTTAGTTGCTGTTACACACTGTGCCATTGTGCATTGATGATGGAGGGAATGAATGCTTAAAGTGATGAATGAGGCACCAGTCACTTTCCCTGCTCTGTTTTGAGTGGTAGTTTTAGGGGTATGTGATATGTGGGGTCCATTCAGGCATTTTCACCCATAGAGCTGCCATTCACTAGATTTTTTTTGTTTTTGTACCATTCTCTGTAAACTCTAGGAACTGTTGTGTGTGAAAATCCAAGGAGATCACCAGTTTCTGGGGTACGCAAATCACCTTGTGTGGCATCAACAATTATTCCACTGTCAAAGTCACTTAAGTCACATTGCTTTCCCATTCCGACATTCTGACTGAATGACAACTCAACCTCTTGACCATGTCTGCTTTTATGGATTGATTTGCTGCCACATGATTGGCTGATCAGATGTTTGCAGGTATTCAGGCGTGCCTAATAAAATGGCCACTTACTGTTTATGACTGAATTTATTCTCAATGCTTACACTTAGCACATTGATGATGTGAATCCTGATCATGTTAATGCCATTAATTGTCAAAGGTAGCTGGTTAGACATTCGGTGGTTAGGGATGTCTATTGCCTGAAACTTTCGTGGCATTGCATTACTTATTTCTTATCATTCACTATGCCGGCTGGTGGCGCAATGGCATCAGCGCCAGACTCCGGAGCGGAGGCTCCCGAGTTTGAATCCAAGTCGGGCCACCCCCCGAGCACGCTTTCCATCCGTGCCAGGTTGAGCATCGAGCTGGCCACTCGGCCTCCTTAAAAAAAAGGTCAAGTCAGGAACGTTCATATCGTGACCTGTTTAATCCAAAAGGAGACCAATCTTGACACCATGCACCAGACAAGAATGGCTGACTGTCTGGTGCGACACGCTAAAAAAAAATTATTCGCTATTCTGGATCTTGCCTTGGTCTTGCTGCATGAGGATATAGAAGCTTTATTTGCAGAGGAGTTGTGAGGAGGACTGAACATCGCTGCTCAAAGAAAATTCAAGTCGAGTTTATTGACATTTGCACAAGTACCTCTCTGCACAGGGTCAATGAAAAGCTTATTTGCAGCAGCATCACAGGTCTGATGCAGAAGAAAGGTACTTCATGAAGCAGCTGAGCATCATTGGACTACTCATAGCAAGAAGGATGAGGGGAGGAAATCATTTGATTCCATCCATACTTGTCAAAATATTCAGAAACTTAATCTGCCTATATCCCTATGAGTAGTAGCATAACAGTTTCGATGATAGTCTAGAAACCTGAAGGCAAGGACTATTGATTCAGAGATTAAAAATTTAAGTTCTTTGTATTAGATAATTGTATTCATTAAAAGCACAATCTGAAGCTACCAGACTGCAATTACTGGGTTAGTTAACCAACATGTCTTTTTGATGTGGGAGAAAACCAGAACAACCAGAGGAAAGCGACAGAGTCAAGGAAAGAATATGCGGACAACACCCAGAGTCACCATCAGGCATAGGTCTCTGGAACTGTGAGGCAGCAACACTAACTAGTTTGTCAGATTTTAATGTTGAGGGCAGTCACGGTAATGTACTGTAGTTGACTCCTAATTGCTTGCTAAAATGGCCTATGAAATCTCACAATTACATCATTACAGTTACTTTGGAACAGAGAGAGGTTAAAACCAGACAGACCATATCAACTTCGGCATCTCAATGAGACATGGCAAAGTCATTTCCATCTCAATCAACTTTGCAAGGTATACATCTATCAAGAGACACTTGTCTCAATTGGGTGAGCTATTAAACAGATTCAACAGGCAACAGCGACATACACAAAATAATACCTTACAAGGTGCCGGGCTTAATTAAGGTTATGTTCTGTCCCAGTGGGATGACAGACCCTAGAGAGAGGTTCAACGGCATTAGATGAAACATGGGCAATGAACTTCCTGATCACCATCCCTCAGCTGATGGATTAGTTCTCCCCCATTTGGAGCAACACTTGCAAGAAGCACTAAAATTAGCAGGAACTATACTCCGGATGTGTGACTTAATTCTGTATTACCACCACTAACTGAGCAGGCCTGGAGTTGTAGAACATAGTGGTCAGGCTGTTCTGCAGCAAAAAAAAAAAAACCTCTATGGCCTTGTCCTCGCCAATCCACCTATGGCTAATGCACCTGTCTATTACAGCATTAATCGAAGTGACCACTGCAAATCCTGCCTGCACAGCCACTACAATATTATGTGCCACTACAGTTAAGGAACATGGAATTGACTCAGAGCAGTCCTGGCATTTCAACATTGGACATTCACAAAAGCACTGTGGATCATTGGTGTCAGCAGCAGAACTGTACACTTACACAATCTCTGACTGCAGCATCACCTGGGAGCTGTAGCAGCCATTTGTAGAAATGAGGTACCTAAGTGTCATTGTACACCAGTCATTGAAAGTGGGCATGCAGGTACAGCAGGCGGTGAAAAAGGCGAATGGTATGCTGGCATTCACAGCAAGAGGATTCGAGTACAGGAGCAGGGAGGTACTACTGCAGTTGTACAAGGCCTTG
The DNA here is from genome assembly GCF_030028105.1 of Mobula birostris. Lineage (NCBI taxonomy): Eukaryota > Metazoa > Chordata > Chondrichthyes > Myliobatiformes > Myliobatidae > Mobula > Mobula birostris. Next base: position 205,677,486 of record NC_092371.1, on the reverse strand, counting down.
GTGAGACCACACCTGGAGTATTGTGAGCAGTTTTGGTCCCCTAATCTGAGGAAAGACATTCTTGCCATAGAGGGAGTACAAAGAAGGTTCACCAGATTGATTCCTGGGATGACAGGACTTTCATATGATGAAAAACTGGATCGACTAGGCTTATACTCGTTGGAATTTAAAAGATTGAGGGGGGATCTTATTGAAACATATAAAATCCTAAAGGGATTGGACAGGCTAGATGCAGGAAGATTGTTCCCGATGTTGGGGAAGTCCAGAACGAGGGGTCACAGTTTGAGGATAAAGGGGAAGCCTTTTAGGACCGAGATTAGGAAAAACTTCTTCACACAGAGAGTAGTGAATCTCTGGAATTCTCTGCCACAGGAAACAGTTGAGACCAGTTCATTGGCTATATTTAAGAGGGAGTTAGATATGGCCCTTGTGGCTAAAGGGATCGAGGGTATGGAGGGAAGGCTGGTACAGAGTTCTGAGTTGGATGATCAGCCATGATCATACTGAATGGCGGTGCAGGCTCGAAGGGCCGAATGGCCTACTCCTGCACCTATTTTCTATGTTTCTATATTGATGAAACTGCTTGCTGACTACATATATGTCAAACAGCAACAAATGCAGCTAAGCAATCTCATAACCAATAGCTCAGATCAAACTTTTGTTATCCTGCCAAATCAGTTCATGAATAATGGGCGATGAAACTTTCAACAGAAGTAGAAGCCTCTATTCTGATCCTTAAGAATGGCAGGAGCAAACATGTAGGTAGGAGAAACAAGGAAACCACGTTTAGCTAATTGTGCTGAGTGTAGGATCCTTCAAGCCTTCATCCGGAGATCCCCACTATCACAGCCAGAGTAAATCACTGCATATGCTGTCAAGAATAGCTTAGAACAAAGCAAATGATATGGGGTCAGATAGCATTCCAGCTGCAGTACAGATGGCCGTATATGCTTCCCTATGGTGCCCCTCTAGCTTCTCTTTCTCCCATGGTCCATTCTCTTCTTCTATCAGATTCCTTCTTCTTCATTTAGAGATGCAGAGCAGAATAGGCCCTTTTGGCCCTTTGATCCCCACTGCCAGCAATCCCCAATTTCAACCTTGACTATGGGACAATTAACCTACTAAATGGTATGTCTTTGGAATGTGGGAGGAAGCCAGAGAGAACGCATGCATTCCACAGGGTGGATGTACAGAGGATACCGGGATTGAATTCTGAACTCCGTAATGGTGTTGCACTAACCGCTACATTACTGTGGCACCCCCACTGTTTCCACTACTCACCTCCCAGCTTCTCCCTTCCTCCCCTCTCCCTCACACACCTACCTTCCCCTTCACCTGCTTTCACCAATCAACTGCCAATTTGTACTACTTAGATTAGATTAGATTCAACTTTATTGTCATTGTGCCGAGTACAGATACAAAGCCAATGAAATGCAGTTAACATCTGACCAGAAGTGCAAAAGAATAGTATTAGTTACAAAATAACTGCGAATAAAAGTAAGTGCTACAGCACACAAACGTGTAGAAGTACTGAGACAGTCCAATATGGGTGCAATACTGCTTAGCGCTGTGATGTGAGGTTCAGCAGGGTCACAGCCTCAGGAAAGAAGCTCGTCCTGTGCCTGCTGGTGCGGGAGCGGAGGCTCCTATAGCACCTACCGGATGGGAGGAGAGTAAAAAGTCCATAGTTAGGGTGAGATGTATCCTTGATAATGCTTTTTGCCCTGCCCAGGCAGTGTTTATGTTAAGTGTTCTCAGTGGTGGGCAATTGGGTGCCGATGATCCGCTGGGCAGTTTTCAGCACCCGCTGGAGTGCTTTGCGGTCCGATATGGGACAATTGCCATACCACACTGAGATGCAGTTGGTGAGTATACTTCTCCTCCCCCTTCCACCACCTTCTTCTTCTGGTTTCTTCCCCATTTCCTTTCCAGTCATGATGAAGAGTCTCAGCCCAAAACATCAATCGTTTATTCTGTCCATAGACTTCAAAGTGCAAAGTAAATTTATTATCAAAGGACATACATGTCACCATATACAGCCCTGAGATTCATTTTCTTGCAGGCATACTCAATAAATCCTATAATCTTAATAGAATCAATGCAAGACTGAGCCAACAGGGGAGACAACCAGTGTGCACAACAATAAACTGTGCAAATACAAAAAGAAAGAAAAAAAGAAATAATAATAACAGAACAAATAAATAAGCAATAAATATTGAGAGCACGACATCAGTGGTATTCTCCTACACTTGCAGCAATGGCATCAACTTGGCAATATATAAAATTGTCGAAGTATTCTGCTCACAAAACTATGGGGAGTATAATAGTGTAGATATTAGCAACCCGCACAACTCCAATAGCTTGTATTCAAACCTGACCTCTGGTGCAGTTCTTTGTGGAGTTCGTATGTTCTTCCAGTGAATGTGCAGGTTTCCCCTGGTGCACTGGTTAGCTCCAACAACCCACAGATGTGCAGGTCAATAGGTTAGATAGCTTTTGTAAATTACCCCCAGAACGTAGGCACGTGGTAGAATCTGGGGGAGAGGAGCTGATAGAAATGAGAGGAGAATAAATAAAATTAATGTGTAAATGGCCTCTGAATGGTTAGTGTGAACTCAGTGGACTGAATACCCTGTTTCTATGTTCACTGAAATCCAATACAACAAATTAGAACACAAACCCGCCTTCTCTCATGATAAGAAAGTGATGCAAAGAAGTTTATGAAGCACTCCCTTATCTTTACTGACTTCCGCACAATCCCAGGATGAGACGATTTTAGTTATGAATCTAAATTATGGTTGTTCTGCCTGGAGCAAAGGAGGTTCAGGGGAGATATGAAAATCATACACAAGATAATTACAGGTTGAATCAGACAAAGAAAAGCTGTACTCATTGGGGAATTATGGGATATTGATGCCAGAGGGATACAGAGGCAATGAGAGGAACTATCTTAAACAATGAATATCAATGACTGCCCATAAGAATGGGGGAAACAAGAACAGTAATTTCAAAAGGAGACTTCAGATTACAGGGATAAAGCAAGGGACTGGGTCTGACTGGATTGTTCTACCATGACTGGCCGGCTCTCAGCGGCCTGAATGGCTTCTGTGTTAATATGGCTCCATGATTTGAATAACATCCAACCCCATGGACCACAAATACACTGAGCAGTGAGAAAGTTCAGGTAGATTATGTTTACAAACTGTTCTTTACACTTTGAAACCTAGAGAACGTGTTAAAACCTCAGGCCTGGTCACGTTGTGCAACAGTTAGCAGCACTGCCTCACAATTTCACAGACCCATGTTCAGTCCTGTTCTGGTGTTGTCTGTTTGGAATTGATATATCATCTCTGCTTTGGACTCTGCAAAATACTCTTGATCCTTTCACGTCCCTAAAGCATGCTGGTTGTTTAATTAGTACATGCAATTTACCCCTTAGTGTAGGTAAATGGCAAAAGAATCAAGGGGGAATTAATGGATGTGTGAGAGGAGAATAAGCTCAGGATGCAGGGAAATGAGGCAGAGGGAAAGGGACTGCTGAGGTTTCTCTGTTGGGAAATGGCATGGAGAAATTGGTCAAAAGGCCTCACTTTATAAGTAAGAAAGAAGCAAGCTCCAAATGGAACCAGCTATCTTCCAAGCCTTCACTAATGTTGATCCCATTTCAATGCTCACAGCTGCTTTGACACTCTGTGATTGATTCCACGATTTGGATGGATATGAAGATGTTGAAGCTGGACTACACAGTACAGGTACAGTAAAGTTGACGCTAGGAGTTTTGTGCTGTTGGTTGATATTTCCTTTAGGGGTTCTTACTTCAGCATGGGTCAATATACCATCCCCAATTTTGCGGTCAGTTCACCTAACAAGTTCATCCAGATCATTGATCCTAATCATATAGGTAACAATCCTATGCAGATTCTCTGTTTGTGTGTTTCTGCTTGGGTCACCACCATTAGCTGTAAGTCACTCTCTGGGCAAGTTGGTATTTGCCATCTGGTCCCATGTTATCCAGTAGCCTTTAGAAGACATTAATGGTCAGTGCCTGACTCTCCATTTTTTCAACTATACCTCCCTTGTTCTCACTCTCCCACTCCCATAATTGTTGCTGAGCTTTCCATGCCACTGCCAGCAACGAAGCCACTGTCTGATACCTCAATGTTTCAGGCAGGATGTTTTCTCTCCCATTGCTTGCAATGAAGCTCAGTAACTAGTATTGATTTCTACCTGAGAAAATCTGCAGATGCTGAAAATCAAAGCAATACACACAAAATGCTGGAGGAACTTGCAGGTCAGGCAGCATCTACAGAAAAGAGTAAACTGTTGTGTTTCAGCTGATGAAGGGTCGTAGTCTGAAATGTCGACTGTTCACTCTTTTCCATAGATGCTGCCTGGCCTGCTGAATTCTTCCAGCATTTTGTATACATTGATTTCTAATTTTGGTTTTTACATTGTACTCCTGTCCTCTGCTTGAATAATCTACTTAATGTTACATCTGCTCAGCATTGGAGAAATATAATATCCAGAGGAACACTGAAAGTTTATGAATCATCCGTTGACCTTTCAAGATCATGACTTCTTTCATTCACATCTTCATTATCAGTCAGGGATTGAGCACAAAAACCTAGGCTGACACTTGAACATTGAGAAAGTATAACAGAGTGGAGATTGTACTTTTAAAGTGAGGGTCTAACTCTAAACCCAGACCTTATTTTCACTTGAAGGTTTAAAAAAAAACCTTGCTATTATGCTAAAGAAGGGAGCTATCCCTAGGGTGTACTATTAAACTGGGCCATTGGATCACTGCCATATTTCTGTTTGTGGGAATTGCTGTGCACAATTTGGACACTTTGCTTCCTACCTTACACCAAAGACCACATTTCTGAAGTATGTCTGTTTTTATTCAATCAGTTTTCAAGCTGTGGGCATTATTTGCAAGTTCTGCATTTGGTGCCCATCCATTAAGAAATTGGCCATTATCCACTGCCATGCTGTTAGCAGGGGTTCCAGGATTAAGACTCAGTACTCATAAGACATAGGAGCAGAATTAGGCCATTCAGTCATTGAGTCTGTCCTGCCATTCAATCATGGCTGATTTATTTTCACTCTTAACACTATTCTCTGCTTCTCTCCATAACCTTTGATGCCCTGACTAATCAAGAACTTAGCAACCTCCACGTTAAATATACCCAATGACTTGGTCTCCACAGCATCTACAGCAATGAATTCCACAGATCGGCCATCCTCTGACTAAAGAAATCCCACTTCATCTCTGTTCTAAACAGATACCCTTCTGTTCTGAGGCTTTGCCTTCTGGTCCTAGAATATCCCAGTTTTGAGAATATTCTCTTCATGCCAACTCTATCTAAGCCTTTCAATATTCATATTCAGTGGGTTATTAGAGAAGGATAAAGGATATATTTCCAGGTCAAGATATTAACATGGAGCGGAAATCTGGGAGTAGAAGTTTTCCTTGCACCTGCTCTCTTTGTTGTCCTTAGAAGCAAAGTCAAAGTTTGAGAGATGCTGCCGAGGTAACCTAGATGAGTAACTACAATGGATATTATACTGTAGGTGATATTAGCACAATAAACTGGTGGCAGATGAGATGCCAGTCAAGAAACCAGTTCTCTCCTGGATAGTGTCAGTCTTCTCCAGTGGTGGAATTTCATTCAGTCAGGGATTTGGATACCATTTCACTACATTCCTGGTTTGTGGCTTGTAGATGGCAGAAAGGGTTTGAGGTGTCAGGAGGTGAGTCAATTAATGCAGAATACCCAGCCTCTGACCTGCTCTATAACCACAGTATTTATGTGTCTGGTCCAGATGAATTTCTGGTCAATGTTGATCCCTTGGATGTTAATGGAAGGGGACAGTGAAAAACACCACATAAGTCTGATTATTTTTTTTTTTGCTTTTCATGAACATGCGCCAAAGCAAAATGTTAGAATCCCTTCACTTTGCTTTTTTAAAAATCTTTTAAAGCCACAACACCTTTCAGATATGCTTTAGCACTTACAGTTCACCAATGAATCTATTATTTATATTTAATTTATTTATACAAATTAACAAATGGATGACAGAATGGCAGTTTGGTTATTTTTGCATTTTTTTTCCCATACTTCCAATGCAGGAAGTGAAGAAGCAACGTAAATGCATGCATATGATTGTCTGCTGCTAATAAAGGAGGGGTGTAGCAGTTTTAAAAATTCCTTCACAATACTGCATCTGTACAGTTGTATTTGTCTAGATGTTCTCATTTTAGGAATTTTGCAGTTTAGGGATTAAGAGTTTTGGTATTGGTTTATTATTGTCATATGTACCAAAACACTGTTTATGCAGATCAAATCATTAGACAGAGCATTAAAATAGAACAAAATTAAACAATAACAATGAAGATTAAGGTGTAAAAGATGTCAAAAATACTGCAGTGCAGATAAGCGATAAAATGTTAGATCTTAACGAGTAACAAAGTAATGTGATGGATTGTTCTCTAGCTCCCCACAGGGAGAGCATTTTCCTGTTTTAGGCCCTTTTCCATATAAAATTCTTCAGTCATGCTTACTTTTCTCTGATCAGATCTTTCACTTTGTCCTTTCCAAGTGGTAGGCTTTCACTTCCATTCCATTTCTCCATGTCTCTGCAAATGGAGCAACCAGAGGCACTAAAATTCTATTCTTTACTCTGTGGGAAATGAGGGTGACTATTCAAACATCTTATACAAGGACTATAACAATATTTCCAGACGTTTGGTTGGAGAATGAGGAATCTGATCGTATGTAAGTCACTTTATAGTCAAGTATATATAGAAGCTTGTAGAAATTAGTCAAGCTTACTCTGGTTTCAAATATTCCTCTTGTCCTCTCTCTCGCTCTCCCTCTCTCACACACACACACACATAAATATATACAAAGATGTAAAAACAAGCACTATATATTTTTATTAAGAGTGCCTGTATGTTTAAGTACTGTATATGACATAATTCACTTAGCAACCATTTTGTCATTACTTAATTTTGATGTTTGCTTTTTGAAGAAATGGAAAAGGAAGAAAAAGGAAAATTAAACCTGTAAAAGAGCAACGGCATGGATTTATCAATATATTGTAATATGAGGCAGTTTCAGGATAGGAGGGAACATTGTACATTTTTAGTGCACATGGAGTTACTCCATGAAACAAAGAAGATGGTGAGGGTTAATACCACTTGAAGTTTCATGAGCAAATTTATGATCAATGATAAATGATTATGATCAATGATGTCTATGTCAAATAGTCTCGTGTACTTGCCCACCTTCTGTGTTCTAGAATGAATGTTTTTGTTTAGCTGGGCTTTACACATCATAACTCCTGCAGTCTGTCCTGTTCATAGTGCAGTCAGAAGATATTGAACATCTTTCGAAGTTTGATGTGCTCTTTAAATCATTATTTTTCAATCTGTTGTAAAAAATCACTCTCAAAAACTCCATGTTTTCTAATTTGTATAACACTTATTCTTTGCCCTTACGTTATGTTCTATCCTTAGCTTTCTTTCTGACTTGGTAGTGAAAATTTATGTCCCATACAAAACCCCACTGGTGCATTATTAGTGCATGGTTTCGAAAATCTATATCTTTCTGAGAGTGGCAAACGTTTTGCATCTATTTATAGAAAACAGGAATGATTCTAAATGTGAGAAACACTTTAAAATTGCACTTAATTTATTTCTCGTTTTTTGTTTGTCAATTTTAAAAAAATACATATTTTATATATCTTGCAAAAAGTAGCAATCACTCATTGGAAAGGCCATAGCAGAATGCACTTATAAAGATTTTTTCTATAATCACGAGTAACATAGGCATGTTAGATAAAAGTGCCGTAAGTACGTAATGGTGTAAATTATACATCACACATTTTTACCTCAGCTTTTCCAGAAGGTGTGATATGTCTAAAACATTCCAATTGAAGATCAATTTAGTTGTAAACATATTTAACTGCCTGTAAGAAGACAGAGAAGGTTAGCATTTATATAGCTCCTTTCATGATCTCAACATCCCAAAGGGGCATACAGCCAATTAAGTTCTTTTTTTGAAGTTTAATCATCGTTGGACAAAATATGGAAGGTAAATTGTTAACAGCAAGTTTTCACAAATATGCATTACTAATAGAATATTGAAACTCACAGCAAAAGTTTTATGTGAATATTTTGTGAGAGTAAGAAAGAGAGAGAGAGCCAATAAAGAGGAATGCAGGCCCGTTAAAAGCAGATGCAGGCAATAAAGAAATGAAGGCTTATTAAATGAACACTTTGCAATCATTTTCACTGTGGAATAAGAAGATGAAATACTATTGCTACAAGAACGCTCAAGTGTAAGTAATGAGTACGAACTTGGAGGAGTTAATTTTAATTATTAAATTTATAATGGGACTAGAAGTGAAGAATCTCCTGGATCTGATAACTCTGAAGTGAGATAATTAAAGTTATTTTAAATATAATTTTCCAAAGTCATCAAGATTTAGTGGTTGGAAAATTGCAAAGAATGTCACATTACTCAAGAAAGGATGAAAAAAACTAGTAGCTTCAGAACTGACAATGTAACGGACATTATGGGGACTGAAATAAACAAGAATAAGTGTGGATCTGAAGGGAAAACCATAGGAGTACAGCACATATGCAGACCATTCATTCTAATTGTCTACACTCATGTTTAGACATTGTCTTATCCTTTCATCATGAATTTGTCTTTACTCTCTCTTGTATCTTATCTGGATCCCCCTTAAATGCTTTGATACTGTTCACCTCAACCACTTCAGAGGGTAAAATGGAAACACAAGAGACAACAGATGCTGGAATCCAGAGCAAAACAAAAACTGCTGGAGGAGCTCATCAACTGAGGCAGCATCAATAAACAGAAATGGACGATTGTTGTCTGCAGTTGCGATGAAGGGTCCCAACCTGAAACGCAAAGCATCCATTACCTTCTGTCGATCCTGCCTCACTGACTGAGTTCCTTGAGCAGTTCGACTTTTTGTTACACACTTAAGAAGGTAACATGTTCTACATTGTCTCCACTCACTGAATAGACTATTTCTCTTGAACTCCTTCTTCAACAATCATTTATTATAACCCCTACTGTTAAATACCAAGCAGCAATATTTTCTGTATGGCAATCCTATCAAAGCTGTTCATAATTTCAGTGACCTCAATCAAGAATGCCTTTTCCAGAAGATTTATAAATAAAGTTATTTCCCTTTAAAAGATCTCTGTCACTGGATAGTTTCTGGCTCTATTCCATTGGCATTTTTAAGTTCTGTATAAAAAGAAAATCATCATAAAATATGATAATGGATGCATAACGTCATCTTTAAAATAATTTGCTAATGTGCCACTGATCAGGTACAATTAATGCAAAGCCTCCTGGGGTGTCAGCTGGCACACAGAGCTAATATCCAATATGATCAAAAAAGAGAAAAATCAATGCATGTGAAATTTTCTCAGATTATTTTGCATGAGTGATATTTGATTGAAGGCTGAGGTAATACTGTTAGAAGCGAGGCTTTTGGTTTTCATGTCCTACAAGAAAATACTGTTTGTTTTTATGGGCTGCCTTTCAGATTTCCTTCTCATAATTTTTCTGGTGAAAAAACCATGGGTACTTTGTGTCAATTGATAATTGACTTTGCTAAATACAATAAAAATCAGGATACAGCACAGTTCAGTAACAGTAAATGTTGAACTCTGGAATATGTCATATTGTTCCATTATAAACATTCAGAATGGATAAGTACCAACAGCTTGGATGCTGGAGAACTGTAACCAAATATACATCAAGCATAGTTCTGCAGGAAATTTCCCAACATGATAGGACCACAATTAACATAATCCTTCAAGATTCTTTAACACATGTGAATGAGTAGAATATTGTGTTGCATTCGCATTATTTGATAAATTTGAGAAAAATCTGAAAGCTGCCTGAAGGGATTAGCTCAGTTTGATGGTGGTCTCGCCAATATTGTAAATAAATGTCCCAAAATATGCAGTGAAAGAAAAAGAGCATCTGCAAGCACCAGAGATCTGAGACTCAACTCATCTGGAACAGTTTATCCAAATGAGCTAAGCATTGTTTGCTGGAAGCCAAGGGAGAGTTGAGGCTCTGCCCTGTGCTGATTTCACCTTGCAGATGACACAGTGGGAAAGTGCACACACATCATCTACTGAAATGAAACACAGATTCTCTATTTATTGCTTTCTCGAAAGAGAACATGTGAAAAATAACATTTATATTTTCATCTGGTGCAACTTGTGTGGTAAGGCTTCTTGATCATGCAGAAGTATTTACTTTCCTTACCCCCATTTTGTTCATGTAAATGAATCATTGATTCCCAATGCACTTGGATATTTTTCAGTTTCCTTTTAACTCATTCTGTTTGTTAAAGAAACATACTACAATCCATAATGGACTCAATAGAGAAGCTTTGATGCGCAGTATGGATAAAATAAAACTTTTTAAGCATATCTGTATGAACATCGGAAAATTCAACATTTTGCATTTAGACATTTTGCTCCAAAAAAAATCCTGTAAATTCTTACATAAAACAGGAAATAATGAAATACTCCGTAGATCAGGTTGCATCTGAGGGTAGAAAATTGGAATTATCATTCCAGGTCAAAGACTCTTCATTAAAAACGTTAATTCTGTTTTCTCTTCATTATTGCTGCCTGACCTGCTGAGTATTTCTGGCATTTTGTGATGAGTGAGTATCAGATCCGCATGAGCTCATCCTTTCTTTTTTTGTCTTATTTTATTCATTCTTATTGAAATACAGAGGGAGTATTCATCTTCACTTTCAAGTGTTAAACACTTGAATGAGTGTGGGCTGCTGGTAGTACTTAAGTCTGCACATGTTGGGTTGCATTTAAATCAATGGCAATGAATATGCACGGGTGCACACATCTAACGTTAGTGATTAAAGGTTCATTTTTCTCCGTGAGTACTATACGTACTGGCAGCTAGCTGTACTGTTACCCAAGCCTATTTTTTTTTAATCTGCTCTAAACCTGGGTAGTTACTGGTAGCAAGTTAGAACAGCAATGGATGTGTGATTATCATCAGCATGTCTTTCCTCAGCTTCTGCCAGTAGTTTTTCTCTGGAGCCCGAAACTCACTTCTTAAGACACACTGCTCTTTCCTCACAGACCCAACGTTGGCCATGCAGTCATGAATGTATAGGGTAGAGTAGAAGGCTGAGAATGTAGCCTTGTGGAGTGCCAGCAATGAGAATAGTCAAGGCAGATGTGTTGCTGCCTTTCCTTAATGATTGTAGTCTAAGTCAAGGATCCAGTTGCAAAGGGAGGGATCGAGTACCAGGAGTTTGGAGATGAGTTTACTTGTAATTATAGTACTGAAGGTAGAGCTGTAGTCAATTCACAATAAGCTAATGTAGATGTCTTTATTGTTCATATGCTCCAGAGATGAGTGTAGGCCCAGGAAGTTGGCATCTGCCTTAGATTTGTGTCAGCCGTGAGTGAATTGCTATAGGTTGAGGTTGCCCGGGAGGCTGGATTTAATGCATGCCTTGACCAGCCTCTCAAAGATTTTGTTTTGAATCAGTCAGACTGATGTTACATTGGGAGAAGATGGAAAGGCAATTTACACATAGTTAATACCATATTGTCATAGATTATCCTGAGACTGAAAAATATGAATATAAATTGGAATGGGCAGAATGGTTCTTGGTTCAGCTAGATGCCCTGACTTGCGCTCGCAACCATCCCCAACTTTGCACTAATTTTGAATGTATACATAGTTCATGTCATCCTGATTGGACCTTCCTATATTGAAAGCAAAGAGCAAATAGTGATGATGCCTCAGCCAGCAAACCAATGAGGCTTATCCATGGGAATAAATGAGGCAAGCTGGGGGAGGAGTCTCATCTCCTCACCTCTTGTCAAAGTGACAACTGGTAGAGCTACTGTCTTACAGCTCCAGTGATCCAGGTTCAATCCCAGTGTGCTTCCTGTGATACATGTGTGACTGCCGCTGTGTGCTGCAACTTCCTTCCTAAAGACATGCCGTTTGCTCAGTTACTTGACCATTGTAAATTGGCTCCAGCATCCACACATGGGATAGAATCTTAGGGGTTGATGATAGGAATGTGAGAAAAATTAAATGGGATTTGTGTAGGATTAGTATAAATCCATGCGTGATGGCCAGTTTTGACCCAATAGGCGAAAGGGCCTTTTTCCATGCATATTGTATGACTCTCTGGCTCTAAAGCCAATGTGGCTTTTTAAGAGTTTTTATGTAAGTGGTTTTCACTTCCATTCAAAAGTTATTAAAATTAATCAAAGAAAATTAAAAGTTGCTGAAATACATTACAACTCTAATAAATAATTGAAGCATTATGATAAGGTAAAATATCTGATGAGGTAAATATCCAAACTTACTTTTCTTCTGTCCAGTTAAAACCTCTAGTCCTGTGCCTGATCTGACTGGTGTAGGATTGTTTCAGTGAACTCTCTGAGATAGCACTGGGGAGTCTTAGCACAGAAGGACGTGCCACTGACACTGCATTATCAGCCTACAGAGACAGTGTATCTCAAACTGGTGACATTCTGCTATTTAGATTATGCTCCAGTGTGAGGCAAAGTGACAAGCAGAAGCACATTGCAGATGACAGAATAATGCCTTCAAATTTCGGCATTTTTAATAGTAACCAGGGAGCATATATGTAATTCCACCATCAGCTGCATGGTCAGAGCCACCAATGGCAGTTATGGATTCTGCATCCTTCTCTTCCCTTACTGTACTTTTTGATCTTTTTTCCTGAATGACTCTATAAGCTGTCAATCTTCAAAAGTATGGTTAAGATCCTAAATAATAGTTTTTAACTGTGATCAGACATAGGAAGGTAGAATTTCTAAAATTGAAAGCAAAAAGTTGCACAAATAAGAAGTTTAGTGTTTCTGAACCATTTTCCCATGGAATACTCACCTATTCCTATGTACTGGCTTCAATGCACATGTATTAATGATGAATATAAGTACTGAAGGAAAAAAATATTACTTATTATGTGATCTGTTATTTATTATTATCATTGTCAGTTAAATCTTTAGTATGTCCTTTTCTTATAAAGAGAAAATCATCAGAGCTGGTTCAATAATTAAATGAGAAATGATTGCAAAGTGTAGCTGCGATGAAGAAAACTCTTCCGTTTAGGTTAAAAGCAATATTTTTATGAGGAAGCAATGGGAATAGTAAATACCTGGGCTCATTTAAAGATTGTCTGGCACGTGGCCAAGTGGTTAGAGCGTTGGATTAGCGATCTGAAGGTCGTGGGTTTGAGCCTCGGCCGGGGCAGCGTGCGTGTCCTTGAGCAAGGCACGTAACCACACTATGCTCCAGTCTACCCAGCTGAGAATGGGTACCGGCAAAAATGCTGGGGGTTAACCTCGCGATAGACTGGCATCCTATCCGGAGTGGCGGGGGGGGGGGGGGTGAGGCTTGTACTCCCAGTCGCTTCACGCCACGGAAACCGGCATAAAGCTCGTGACAGACTTTAATGTTAATCATCTAAAGATTAGTTAAGATTACCTTCTGCCCAAAATTAGTGAGCATACATAGCTTTTAGTCAATTCACATTAAGGCAAGGCAACAAGATCACAGACACTGATATGGTTGACGAATATATTTCTGCCAAATCTTATTTAGTTTCAGAAGTGGTTTCATTTTGTGTTTTAACATCTCATAAACTGGAAACTCCTGGCTACTTACTCTGATAAAGTATTCAGTGTTGCTCATTCTTGTGGTGAACCGCAGTTGTTACAGTGTGAAGAAAGAGAACATCTGTAAGCTTGACTGGTGGAGCAGCATCTGCAGTGAAGCTGAAAGTTGTCTATGAAACATCACAAAGCTTTTGACGCTGTCAGCTACATTAATTAGGCTTAATGGACTTCCTGACAGTGCTTTAGAACATTGAGAAATGAAGATAGGGAGAATCTACACAGATAAATCAATGACCAAAGTTTTGTAAACCAGCTATTGTCAGTGAATCATGTGTATATTTATAAAATCGCAAAAAAAAAGCTAAATATCAGAAGGATCCAATGCAACACAGAATTTCTGCTTAGGAAACATCAATTTTGCATGTCCAAAATATTGTTATTTAGAATATGGCTATGATAAAAACAATGAAATGATATGTTTCTGATAGTTTGTATATTTCATGAAGTACCTCCCCTGTCTCCTTTGGTTCCATACACACTTTTCACTGTCACACTTGATTGGTCCTATTCTCTTACGTCTTATCCTCTTGTTCTTCACATAATTGTAGAACGCTTTGGAGTTTTCCTTAGTCCTGCTTGCAAGGCCTTCTCATGGCCCCTTCTGGCTTTCCTAATTTCATTCTTAAGATCCTTCCTGCTAGCCTTATAATTTTCTAGATCTCAAACATCACCTAGTTTTTTTTTAAACTTTTGTAAGCTTTTCTTTTCTTCTTGACTAGATTTTAAACAGCCTTTGTACACTGTGGTTCCTGTACCCTACCATCCTTTCCCTGTCTCATTAGAACATACCTATGCAGAACACCCGGAAATATCTCCTGAACATTTGCCACGTTTCTGACGTACGTTTCCCTGAGGACATCTGTTCCCAATTTATGCTTCCAAGTTCCTGCCTGATAGCCTCATATTTCCCCTTACTCCAGTTAAAAGCTTTCCTAACTTGTCTGTTCCTATCTCTCGCCAATGCTATGGTAATGGAGATAGAATTGTGATCACTATCTCTAAAATGTTCTCCCACTGAGAGACCTGACACCTGAGCAGGTTCATTTTCCAATACCAGATCAAGTACAGCCTCTCCTCTTGTAGTCTTATCTACATATTGTATCAGGAAACCTACCTGAATACACTTAACAAACTCGACCCCTTAAAATACCTCTTGCTCTGGGGAGATACCAATCAATATTTGGGAAATTAAAATCTCCCACCATGACAACGTTGTCATCATTTCATCTTCCTAGGATCTGTCTCCCTATCTGCTCCTCGATCTCCCTGTTACTATTGAGTGGTCAGTAAAAAACACCCAGTAGGGTTATTGACCCCTTCCTATTCCTAACTTCCACCCACAGAGACTCCGTATACAATCTCTCCATGACTTCTTCCTTTTCTACAGCTGTGACATTATCTCTGATCAGCAGTGCCACATCTCCACCTCTTTTGCCTTCCTCCCTGTCATTTCTAAAACATGTAAAGCCTGGCACTCTCAGTGCCCCTGAGCCATCCAAGTCTCTGTAATGGCCACAACATCATAGCTCCAAGTACTGATCCACTTTCTAAGATCATCCGCTTTGTTCATGATACTTCTTGCGTGAAAATAGACACATCTCAAACCAATAGTCTGAGCATATCTCTTCTCTATCACCTGTCTATCCTCCCTCTCACACTGTCTACAAGCTTTCTCAGTTTGTGAGCCAACTGCTCTTTCCTCCGTCTCTTCAGTTCGGTTCCCACCCCCCAGCAATTCTATTTTAAACTCTCCCCAATAGCATTAGCAAACCTCCCTGCCAGGGAATTGGTCCCCCTCGGATTCAAGTGCAAGCCGTCCTTTTTTGAACAGGTCACTCCGCCCCAAAAGAGGCCCTAATAATCCAGAAATCTGAATCCCTACCCACTGCTCCAATCACCCAGCCACACATTTATCCTCCACCTCACTCTATTCCTATATGCACTGTTGTGTGGCACAGGCAATGATCCGGAGATTACTACCTTTGAGGTCCTGCTTCTCAACTTCCTTCCTAACTCCCTGTAGTCTGTTTTCAGGATCTCCTCCTTTTTCCTACCTAAGTTGTTGGTACCAATACGTACCACAACCTCTGCCTGTCCACCTTCCTACTTCAAGATATCGTGGACGGGATCAGAAACATTCCGGACCCTGGCACCTGAGAGGAAAACTACCATCCGTGTTTCTTTCCTGCGTCCACAGCATTGCCTGTCTGACCCCCTAACTATAAAGTCCCCTATCACTGCTGCCATCCTCTTCCTTTCCCTACCCTTCTGTACCACAGGGCGAGACTCTGTGCCAGGGGCCCGAGCACTGTTGCTTCCCCCGGGTAGGTCTCCCCCACAACAGTACTCAAACAGGAATACTCAGTGTTAAGGGGGACAGCCACAGGGGTACTCTCTAGTATCTGACTCTTGCCCTTCCCTCTCCTGACTGTTACCCACTTATTGTCTCCCGAGGCCTCGGTGCGACTATTTGCCTATAGCTCCTCTCTATTACCTCCTCACCTTCCCTGAACAGATGAAGGTTATTGAGCTGCAGCTCCAGTTCCTTAACCCAGTCCCTAAAGAGCTGCAGCTCGAAGCACCTGGCACAGATGTGGCCGTCCAGGAGTCTGGGAGTCTTCCAGACATTGCACATCTGACACCCAGTACAGGACACCGGCCTCACAGATATACTTCCTATTCCTATTCTTCACAAGTAACTTACCTCGCCTCAACCCGTTATCACTGAAGCCCCGTTGAGCCAAAGCCTTCCAACTCTGAATACCTCTACTCCATTCCCCGTTCTATAAAGCTGTCTTCTTTTTAAACTCTTCCCGCCAGTCCAACTCACTGACGTCCACATGCCTAAGCAGTCATAACTCGATCAAACCGCTGAAGAAAAAGTTATCTCCTTTTAAATTCTTACTGCTGGTCTAACTCACTGACGACCATGCGCCTGTGCAGTCGTGCCTCAATCTTTTATTAACCTTTTATTCTGACAGGCACATACAAGCTTTGTACTTTTGTACAATGGTTATACACTTTGGTAGTAGAAGTAAACATGCTGATTATTTTCTAAACGGGGCTAAAATCCAGGAATCTGAGATGCAGAGGGACTTGGGAGTCCTCGTGCAGAACACTCTGAAGGTTAACTTGCAGGTTGAGTTGGTGATGAGGAAGGCAAATGCTATGTTAGCATTCATTTCAAAAGGTCTAAAATACAAGATCAAGGATGTGATGCTGAGGCTTTATAAGTAATTGATGAGGGCTCACCTTGAGTATTGTGAAGAGATTTAGGCCCCTCATCTTAGAAAAGATGTGCTGGCTTTGGAGAGGATCCAGAGGAGGTTCACAAGGATGATTCCAGGAATGAAAGGGTTATTATACGAGGAACATTTGATGGCTCTTGGTCTGTACTCGCTGGAATTCAGAAGGATCTTATTGAAACCTTTTGAATGTTGAAAGGCCTAGACAGTATAGATGTGGAAGGATGTCTCCCATGGTGGGAGAGTCTACAACAAGAGGGCACAGCCTCAGGATAGAGGGGTACCCTTTCAAAACAGAGATGCGGAGAAATTTCTTTAGTCAAAGGGTGGTGAATTTGTAGAATTTGTTGCCACATGCAGCTGTGGAGGCCAGGTCGTTGGGTGTATTTAAGGCAGAGATTGATAGATTCTTGTTTGGCATGGCATCAACGATTACGGGGAAAAGGCCGGGAAATGGGGTTGAGGAGGAGATAGAAAAAAGGATCAGCCATGATTGAATGGCAGAGCAGACACGGGGGGGCCAGATGGCTTAATTCTGCTCCTATATCTTATGGTCTTATGGTTTTATAAGACCGCAGGTTGTTATAACTGGGGGGTGGTAATGGGGACAAGCTCCCATTACCTATTAAATGCTCTTACTGGTGTGCACCTCAAATAGCCTCTGACAGCCAAGTCCAGCTCCTGACCTTCATGTGTGGTTTAGCTACTAAGCCCAGCAGAATCATTTCCATTGACAGGAGAAGGGGTAAAGGGGAATTACTGGTGCCTTAAAACCAGTTGCTTCAGGCAGATAAGGCTCACCAGCTGTGCTTGGCTCCTCATCTAGGAGAAGGAAAACTCTAATCTCAAGCCTCCACTGTGCTGCGGCTATACTCACTCATGGGGAAGGCTTTGGGAGTAAATCCTGAGGGAAGAATCTGGACCTGAATTCCCTAAGTCCCTATATTGAGTTCAATGCTAACTGGCAATTCCTGCAACGCTGCTGGTACCAAATTATATTGCTCTCTGCCGTTCCTTTGGGTTCATCAGATGCATGGAGAGGGGAAGCATCCTACATGGGCAACAGCTTGCTCTCCATATCATACTGCCCAGGCTTGCGTATCTAGATAGCTAGGACACAATATCCATGGTCAATCCTATCCAACAGAGGCCTCACTCACATAAGACCGCAAAATGATGTTTCAACTTCTTTTATTACAAATATTACAACTCTCAGAAGTTTATATAAAGAAGAAAAGTATGGAGATAGTCATGTTGGTACTTCATTAACATAAGACATTCATGTGCTCATTGGTTTAATGCAGGTATAGCTTTTTTCTAACTTGGATATTTATTGAAATGATTGAGGTGAAAAAAACTTAAATTCCATCTGTAATCTATGAATTCCATCAATTTTTTAACTTGAAGCCTTTTTCTCTCATGATTACATGCCATTCACCAGCCATGATCTGCGCTTGATTTGTAATCATATAATTCTTTCTCTTAAAGATATGGGGTCGGATTTAGCAGCAAATGCTTCACTGTCCAATTATAACCTTTCATGAAGACTGGTAACTTAATCTTACGGATTCAAGACTTCCAGTAATTCACCAAAGACCATGATAAGTTTGCCCAAAGCTATTTATGAGAGACCCTTACAGGAAAAAAAGGAAATAGTCATTCTAAAGTCTTAATTTAATTTGAACTTGAGTCATAGCACTGAATAAACAATGTGTAGAGTCAATGTACCAGTAGTTTTCTAGCTGCTGGACACTCAGCTGGATCCTATTATTTCTTATTCTGACATCCTTTTCTCCAGCACTGTTGTTCTGACCTGTCTACAACTCACCATGATGTCCTACCCTTTCTGCCATTGGCCTGCACTTCTCTTCTTAATCTGTCCTTTGGGCTCAGGATTGCTTGTTTCCATTACAGTGAAGAGTGAAAGATGCCTGTGCATAATTTCACTTAATATGGCATGGCTATTGCATACAGCCTACAACATGGTTTTGATAAAACAAAGTCTTGGTCGTCAGTCCAAGATAATTAGTCCAAGACTGTTAGATATCAGGGTCTCCTGCGTAGACTCATGCGCATATGTGGACACACACAGCCTCATTCACACACTAACCACACACATAGATTGGCACAAGTATATGTTCATTTGCCCACCCTTTCCTCTCAGCCTCCTGTTTTCATCCTTTTACTTTATTCCTACTCTTCTTTCTAAAATCCTCTTCATGAACCCTACTTCCCTCACCTTCTCCTTTCTCTTTCAATCATTAATCTCCACCTCTCTTTCCTGTGTTTATAATTCCTCCAGCCACCACCGGCCCCCTCTGCCCATCCCACTTTGGGATCATGTCAGCTGTACTTATCAGGCCGCACTGTTTATTAGGATCCTGCCAAGTGTGTGTAGGATTTTAAACAATAACAGAACCCTCCTCCTATCAGCTTCTGTTGTCATTCTGTACCTGAACTCTGCCAGATTCAGAAGGGCTATCAGTATCATAATCAGCTTTATTATCACTGACATATGTCATGAAATATGTTGTTTTGTGGCAACAGTACATTGCAGTACATACTAATATAAAAACAACTTAAATATGGTGCAAGTCATTAATAAATCAATATAGATTATGATAAAAAATAATATACTGCAAGACTAATAATGAGGGAGGGTTCATGGGTTCATGGACCATTCAGAAATCTGATAGCGAAGGGAAGAAACTGTTCCTAAAATGCTGAGTTGGTGTCTTCAGGCTCCTGTACCTCCTCTCTGATCGTAGTAATGAGAAGAAGACGTGACCCCGATGGTGAGGTGTTTAATGATGGATGCCGCCTTTTTAAGGCATTGCCTTTTGAAGATGTCCTCAATGGTGAGGAGGCTTGTGCCCATACTGGTGTTGGCTGAGTCGGAAACACGCTACAGCCTCTTTCGATCCTGTGCGTCGGAGCCTCTGCACCTGGCCGTGATGCAACCCGTCTGAATGCTCTCTATGCATCTGTAGCTTGCATCGTACTTTCTTCAGCTACCTGATGAGGTAACCGTAGCGTTTGGACAGAAGCAGATGTTGTCAGGTGGTACCCAACTTTCATAGAATGTTTCAACTCTTAACCACTACATGCTTTAGTTGCCAGATCAACAGTGATGGCCAAGTCACTGCCAATCTGCTTCTGACTTCCAGCTCAACTCCACTTGGCCTGCTCCATTTCTAGCAAGAGGCTCTTTCTGCTTCCTCCCCCATCCTGCCAGCTGCTTGGTTTTTGCTCTTTTCATCAAGGCTCCGCGTAGACAGCAACCTCCTTTCCGACCTTGCCGGGAACCCTCTACAGCCGATCTCCACGGGGAATAGCCACATCTGCCAGCCTTTGTCCCTGCACTCCTGGACTCAGGACTGGCACTTCAGAGCCTCCCTCTCGTGAGCCTCGTCACATCCTGCCACCCGTGGTAATATGAGCTCCACCAGGATGGTTTTCTTGTCTTCGGTGGACCACAGTATGATGTCTGGTCAATGTGTGGTTTGCACCACCTCCAGGAACTGCACCTTCCTCCCCACATCGACGCACACCTCCCATGATTAGGCATTTTGCAGCAGATTGGATTTAGGCCTCTTTGATGTCACCGGCATAGCCCTCTCCTTGATGAAAATGACTGCCCTGTTTGCCTCTCTGTCAGCTGGTCTCTTTGTACACTCTCCAGCTCCAGTGTGTCAGCAAGGGACAGCAGGACCTTGTCATGCCACCACCTGTACTGTCCTGGTGACAAAGCTGTTTTGCATCCTGGCAGTATGTGTGCCAGTGAACCCCACTGACCATGAAGCTTGCAGTTTGGGTCCTCTCCCAGCCCCCATGTTGTAGGGAGAGTGTCGTACACAGACTGCAAGACGAAAGAAATGGGGAAGGGTTCCAGTCTCTAAATCTCTGCCTAAGTGATATTGTGCTTGGGAAGATCCCATTTTGTCCAGGCACCCTGTGACCCCCAACTCCACTGCCTTTGATAACCACCTTTCGTCTTCGCAATTCCATACCTCTGCCCGGACGATTTCACCCCTACCACTTGCACTTGCCCTCCCCCATCCTTGGAAGTGTGCAGAGCCGAGGCCCTGCCGTCACAAGCATGGGTTGCCAAAGATGTCTCACAATTGCAGGGAGCTCCCTGCCTGATCTATGGCTCAGTTGGCAGCCCAGTTATGGCCCAACCTTGTGACTCCAGCTTGATTTATTAGCCTGTCATCGGAGCCCCTCAATGTTAACACAACTCTACACTTTGCCACCTTGAGTTCCGCTAAGGATGACAAATATTGACTGCTATATTTAACTATTAACAAGTAACAAGTGAGGTTTATTGCCATTTAACTACATACAAGTATCCGCATATATAATGTATATAGAGATGAGGCAATGTTTCTCTGAACCAGAAATTTACTAGTCATTACCAAATCTCCTCAAACTCAAATGAAGTATAGCAGATGGCATGCCTTTTCATGACTGCATCAATATATTGGGCCCACGATAGATCCTCAGAGATGTTGACACACAGGAATTTGAAGCTTCCCATCCTTTTCCACTACAGACCCTTCAATGAAGACTGATGTGTGTTCTCTCAGCTTCCCCTTTCTGAACGCCACAATCAATTCTCTAGTCCTGCTGACATTGTGTACAAGGCTGTTGTTGCGCTACCACTCTACCAGCTGATCTATCTCATTCCTGTACACCACCTCCTTGCCAAATGAAATTCTGCCAACAACAGTGATGTCATCAGAGAATTGATCGATGGTGTTTGAGCTGTGCTTATCTAAACAGTAATAAGTGTGGAGAGAGTAGTGGAATAAGCTAAGCATGCATTATTGAGCTATGCCTGTGCTGATTGTCTGCGAGGAGGAGATGTTACTACTGATCCACTCTGACTGTGCGCTCCCAATGAGGAAGTCAATAATCCAATTGCAGAGCGAGGTGCAGGGCCCAGGTTTTGAAGCTTATTGATAAGTACTGAGGGAATGTTGGTGTGGAATGCTGAGCTGAATGTGATTAACAGCAGCTTGCTGTAGGTATTGCTATTGTCCAGGTAATCCAAGGCTCAGTGGAGAGCCAGCGAGATTGCATCCACTGCAGTCCTGTTGAGGCACTAGGCAAACTGCAGCGGATGCAGATCCTTGTTCAGTTAATTCTAGCCATGACCAACTTCTCAAAGCACTTCATCACAGTGTATATGAATGTTATCAGCTGTTTATAAAGTATCATTGTGTCTGCTAAAACTGGCAGGTATGCCCCCTCCTCTCCTTCACCATTCCCCATCCCCTTTTCCCTCTCTCACATTATCTCCTTGCCTGCCCATCGCTGCCCTCTGGTGCTCTTCCCCCTTTTCTTTCTTCCATGGCCTCCTGTCCTCTCCTATCAGACTCCCCCTTCTCCAGCCCTGTATCTCTCACCAATCAACTTCCCAGCTCTTTACTTCATCCCTCTTCCTCCCGGTTTCATTTATCACCTTGTGTTTCTCCCTCCCCTCCCCACAACTTTTAACTCTACTCCTCATTTTTTTTTTCCTTCAGTACTGCCGAAGGGTTTCAGCCCGAAACATTGATTGCACTCTTTTCCATAGATGCTGCCTGGCCTGCTAAGTTCCTCCAGCAATTTGTGTGTATTGCTTGAATTTCCAGAATCTGCAGATTTTCTCTTTTTTGAGGTATGTATGCCATTTTAGAGTGTATAAGGGTAATGACAGGGGTGTATTGGGTTATATGGAGTCACAGGATCTTGCCAAGAATACATTGTATTATGTCACATACATTCTGCAATGTGACTATGGGGTCTCCTGTTAGGTGTACATGGTGGAAGTGTGGAGATGGGCAGTGTATCAGGGCAATTTCCAACAAGAGAAGGTCTAAACACCTGCAGTTATTTATTGGCCTCATGATGACCGAGTTCCTCACCATCAACATTCTTAGGGTCACCACTGACAGGAAACCCAACTAGGCTTGCCTTAAAGATATTGTAGCAACAAGAGCAGGTTGAAGGCTGGGTATCCTGTGGTGAGCAGCTCATCTCCTGACACGTGAAACCTTTCCATCTTCTGCAAAACACGTGTGAGAGTGATGAAATACTCTTCACTTACCGAAATGAGTGAAGTTCCAAGAGACTTGACACGTTTCAAGACATGAATCAGCCTGGCATCCATCTCTTACCTCAAATAATAATTTCCTCCACAATCAGTACATGGTGGCTGTAGTGTGCACCATCTACAAATTGCTGCAATTACGTCCCAGGCTACTTTAACAGCACGTTCCAAACCAGTGATCTCTATCACCAAAAAAAGTCCAGGGAAGCAGGACAACACCAATGTTGTTCCAATTTTAAGAAAGGTTCTAAAAATAAAACTGGAAATCATAGGCTGGTGAACCTGACATCGGTAATGGTAAAGGTTACTGGAAGATATTCTAAGGGGCCAGATATATGAGCACTTGGATTGACATGGACTGATTAAGGATAGTCAGTATGGCTTTGTGCATGGAAGGTCATGTCTAACCAAACTTATAGAGTTTTTCGAGGAAGTTAGCAGGAAAGTAGATGAAGGCAAGGCAGTGGATGTTGTCTACATGGACTTTAGTAAGGCATTGACAAGATCCTGCATTGAAGGCTGGCCGGAAAGGTTCAGTCACTCAGCATTCAGGATGAGGCAGTAAATTGGATTAGACTTTGGCTTTGTGGGAGAAGTAAGAGAGTGGTAGTAGGGGGTTGCCTTCCTGACTGGAGGCCTGTGACTAATGGAGTGCCACAGGGATCAGTGCTTGGTCCGTTGTTGTTTGTCATCTATATGAACGATCTGGATGATAATGTGGTTAATTGGATTAGCAAATTTGCAGATGACACCAAGATTGAGGATGTAGTGGACAGTAAGGAAGGTTATTATGGCTTGCAGCAGGATCTGGACCAGCTGAGAATAAAAAGGGCTGATAAATGACAGATGAAATTTAATGCAGACAGGCATGAGGTGCTAAAACCAGCCAGGGTAGGTCTTACATAGTAAACGGTAAGGCACTAAAGAATGCAGTTGAAAGTGCATAGATAGGGCTGCAAAGACACATTGGCACATTGGCCTTCATAAATCAAAGTATTGAGTGCTGAAGATGTGATCATATGTTAAAGCTGTATAGGACACTGCTGAGACCTAATTTGGAGTATTGTGCACAGTTTTGGTCACCTACCTACAGAAAATATGTAAATAAGCTTGAAAGAAGTACAGAGAAAATTTACAAGGATGTTGCTGGGACTAGAGGACCTGAAATATAGGGAAGGACTGAATAGGTTAGACCTTTATTCCCTGGAATGTAGAAGATTGAGAGGAGATTTGATAGAGGTATACAAAATTTTGAGGGGTATAGATAGAGTAAATGCAAGCAAGCTTTTTCCATTGAAGTTGGGTGGGACTACAACCAGAGGTCATGGGTTAAAGGTGAAAGGTGAAAATTTTAAGGGGAATATGAGGGAGAACTTCACTCAGAGGGTTGTGAGAGTGTAGCATGAGCTGCCAACAGAAAAGGCGTATGCAAGTAAAATTTCAGAGAAGTTTGGATATGTACATGGATTGTAGGGATATGGTCCCAGTGCAGGTCAATGGGAGTAGGCAGTTTAAATGGTTCGGCACAGGCTAGATGGGCCGAAGAGCCTGTTATGTGCAGTATTTATCTATGACTCTATGACATGTGGGCTCCCATCCAAAGTGCTCACCATCTTAGTTTGGAAGTAGTTCACCATATCTTCATTATTTCTGGATCCTGGAGCTCACCACCTGGAAGTACTGCAGGAATACCTTCAAGAGAAGGATTATAATACAGAAGTTCTCGAAGGTTGCTCACGGTCATCTTTTTATAGCTGGTAATGCATAATAAATGTTGGCTTTCCTCATGTTGTAAATCACTAAAATGATCCTTCTGGAGTGTGTAATGATCTCCAATGTATCAAGATGATGCCAGGTGTGAAGGGAACTTCTGTGTATCAGAACACTATCTTATGTTTACAAGATTTCATACTCTGTTTGACCACTGCCATGTATGAATGGTTATGACAATATATAATGTCCTTTCAGGGATTTATAGGGTTTTGTAGTGCATGAGGGTTATATGGGATGTCTGTGGTTTTTCACTGTGTATTTTACCTTATTACATCTGGGATTTCACAGCGTATGATGATGCTTATGGTTGTATTTGGAATATTATTGTATATTCTGATAATGATGATGATGATGATGTGTGTGTGTGTGTGTGTTTAGGGAGAGAGGGGGGTGATGACTTGGGTAGCGCACAATATATAAAGACTCTGCCCAGGGTGTAAAAGGAGGTTTCATACTGTATCAGAATCTTGCCAAGAGCTAACTGTGTTTCTCATTTTCGTTGTCCTGCCAAGTGTTTACAGGGTTTCAAAGTAAGTCAGAACCCTGCCAAGTATGTATGAGATTTCACGGTGTAAAACCTGGCAGGTGTGTTTAAGGATTCGCCAAACATGCATGCAGTTTCACCCTCCATCACAACCCTGTCTTCTATAGATCATTTGTGGTGTAAATTGTGTATAAGATTTTGCCCTTTATTGGGGTATATAGAACACTACAGGACAGACCCTTTGGCCCACGATGTTGTGCTGACTTTTTAACTTATTCTAAGATCAATCTAACCCTTCCCTGCTACATAGCCCTTCATTTTTTTATCATCCATGTGCCTAACTAAGAGTTTCTTAAATGCTCCTAATATGTAAGGGACCCAGAGTGAGGCCAGATCGTGCCAGCGACCAACAGCAGAATCCCGCAGACAGTTCACGAAACCACTTCTTCTCCTTTTTCTTTTAAATATATTTCTAATTCTGTGTGTGTTTGAAGCCTGTAATTTACATTATCATGCCATGTTTTGGGCCAACTGAGCGATCTGGTGCTTTTGCTCTCTCCGAGGGAATTCGGCGTGGTTGACAGCGAGGTTGAAGACGAAGTATTCGGCCTAATGGTGGACCGAGAACCCATGATCGGCTCCATTATTCACCAATCTCAATAATAAAAGCATTGAGCAAGATTGAAATCAACAAGAACGAGAGCGGAAGGCGAGCGGGTGTTTAGCATCATCTGCCTGCGATTCACTGGTCTTCCCCTCCCCCTCGCTTGCGGCTGCCGGGGGAAGGTGCAGGAGTCTTGGGTCTTGGGCAAAGTTTGTGAATTGGACTCATTGTTTAGAGGACTCTGCAGTTCATGTTATATGTATTTCCGGTTTCTGGTTACATATTTTTTTTATTGCAATCTTGTGCAATTCTGATCAGGGCACCTCAACACCAGTTGGCTCTGTGGCCTGTAATCAATGAACAACATAGCACCAAACTGAACTGAACTGAACTAAACTGAACATTCCCAGGCTGTTTTAAGGGCCCCGTGGTTTGATGTTGAATGTTCTATGTGTTATTTACTTGTTTTTTACTGTTTGTGTAATTTGTTCTTTTATTTTGCCTGTTGAGTGTTTGATATTTTCTTTGTACGGGTTCCATGGTGATCCTTTGTTTCATAGCTTCCGGCGGAAAGACAAATCTCTGGGTTGTATACTGGGTACGTACTTTGATAATAAATGTACTTTGAAATTTAAAGTCTCTGCCTCTATCACTTGCAGGGCATTCCACTTGCCCTCCACTCTCTGTGAAAAAAAAGCTTACTTCCTACATCCCCCTTATATATTCCTCCAATCACCTTAAAATTACATCCCCTAATATTAGCCCTTCCTGCCCTGGGAAAAAGTCTCTGGCTATCCACTGGATGTATGCCTCTTATCATTTTGTATAGATATGGGTACTCTCAGTTATGTGGGACTGCATAATATGATCATGAACTTGCCAGTAATATATGAGACTGTCACAGTATCATTGGCATTCTTTCCACTGATATATGGTCCTGCCTTGTGGATAGGGAGGAGGAATTGTAGGGGAGGATTCACAGTGCATCAGCATCCTGACAAGCATGCAAGGAGTTTCAAAGTCTTTCAGCAATGCTGTTAGTTGTCTTTGTGGCTGTGCAGACTTTGAGGAACCTGTCAAGTGTGCATGGGATTTCACAGGATACAAGAACCCTCCCAAGGGTGTATAGCATTTCACAGTCTATCAGGATCCTACCAGGTGTATGTATGGACATAACATAAAAAGCTAAGAAATACTGTAGAAGCAGGAGTAAACTGTTGGCCTCTCTCAGCTGCTCTTTTTTTTCAATAAAACCTTAGCTGATCTTTTACATCAGCACCATTTCCCAGATCTAATACCATGTCCCTTGATTTCCAACATTCAAACATTTATCAGTCTAACTATTGAACATAATCAGCCTCCAGAGGCCACATAGGTAGAGAACAGAGTTTTCACATCCCTCTCATTCTGAGACCGAGACCCCCGATTCTCAACATCTTAGCCACTGGAATTGTCGACACTGCATCGACCCTGATAAACTCAGTTAGAATTGTGTATGTTCCAATGAATCCATCTCTTTTTTTCTCTAAGCTCTACAGAACACAAATCCAGTTTGTTTAATCATTTCAGCAAGGTCATTCAGTATCACCCTCCACTCCCTCCCCACCTGCCTTCCAATCTTAGGAATGGATCAGTCAAGTTTGTCACTCTGTCTTTCAGCCAGTGTAGTCAAAGAACCAACCCATCCAAGACATTCTCTTCAATATCTTCCAAATGAGCCGAAGACAAAAAACCTAAAAGCACTACACTTTCTCTATAACACTTTGCTCCACACCTGTTGGTGCCCTGTACCCTGTACTACCTCAATGCGCTGTTGTAATGAACTAATCTGTATGAACAGTATGCAAAACAAGAGAAAATCTGCAGATGCTGGAAATCCAAGCAACACACACAAAATACTAGAGGAACTCAGCAGGCCAGGCAGCATCTATGGAAAAAAGTACAGTCGATGTTTCAGGCCGAGACCCTTCATCAGATTTAGGCCTGAAGTGTCATCTGTACTTTTTTCCATACACGCTGTCTGGCCTGCTGAGTTCCTCCGCGTTTTGTGAACAGTATGCAAGACAGGTTTTCACCCTACCTTGTTACATGTGACAACAAAAACCACCTAACTTACTAATGCATGGAAATGACTGCATTGTGTGTGTTGCTCTCATTTAAATTAATGATACTGACTGTGAGTAGCTGGGGAATTAGGATCCAAGGTTGGTCCTTGCAGTCCCCAACTAGGTGTAACCTCTCATCCAGTATTACCTGTTTTATGTTAAGCAATTCACAATCCAAGCCATATACAGTACACTGTGCTTGCATTCTCCTTCTGGCAACCATTTATGTCAACAGTTTTCCCTAATTCCCTCTACCCACTTGTGTTCCAACTATCTTTCTAATTTTCTAACCACACCTGATAGCCCATCATGGCAGAGAAGGATATATAATTCAAACATCTGTTGCTGTTTGTTTTCTTTCTTCACATGTCTCCCTTCTCACATTTTACATTTGGTGCATCTCACAGCAGTTCCATCAATCTCTTCCCCCACTTATTTGCCAGTAACTCCTCTCTCACAACTGGCCTGTTATTTTTCCACTTGACACACTCTACTACTAGGGACAATTTATAGTGGCCAGATAACCTGACTATACACACGTCTTTCAGATGTGAAAGGACACCAGTGCACCTGGGGAAATCATGTTTTCACACAGAGAGCATGCAACGTCCATGCAGCTAGTAATAGAGGTCAAGATTAAACTTGAGTCACTGGAGAAGCATGACAGCAGCTGTGCCGCCCCTCTCTTCGGAGAGGCTGTCTATACAATTCCGCCACTCTATGATTTTACACAGCTTTTCATTACGTTTAGTTTATCTTTTTAATGCTGTTACTTCCAGCAGGGGCCTCTGATCAGTAGTCAGGAATGGAGATATCTACCTGTATTTCAACTGCCAACTCCAAGTGTACTGCGGTCAACTGTTGGGTGCTTCCATCTGGTGCCCTGAATGAAATTGGCTCTCTCATCACAGGCTGGCCAGTCTTATTCAATAATATATCTGCACAGTTCATACCCAAAGACACAAATTGAGTAGCTTTTTTTTACAGTAAGATTTGCTGCATTGTTTTTGCTCTGTGAGTGAAACTTTATTGAGATCCAAAGAGATTCTTCAAGATTTAGTTTAGCTGAAACTTAAAAGATTTTTATTCACATACTGTAAGAGTATTGGCAAAGATGGTTGTTTGAGATTTAGGTTGTTTTGATTTTCTTATTAAGTCTTTTTGGTCCCAGTCTTGATGTTTCTCAAAGGGATACATTTCCTCTCCACATCCCTTAAAACCTTTTCTTAAATGCTTCACTTTTCTTCTATTGTTTACTTTCTACTTGTACTTTCCATTTAATCTTCCCCAGAGCTTTCTTCCTAACTCAAATGTACTCTGCTGAATCCTGCACCTACATGCTATTATTTTTGGCCTCACCCTTGATAAATACCAAATCTAACTATACTAATGATCAATCACAGCCCAAACACTTGCTGATTTCCAGGGATACTAAGCAGTTCTTGGGGATTAATAAGCAATAAGTCTATTACAGTGTCAATCTCTGGGGTAATTTCACCAAGGTGACAGAACTATATACTGAACACCATTACACCGAGATGTTGTTCATGGCACCTACTCTCAAAGAGGGATACAAGTTTGCCAGCACTGCCTGGGATTTGGATCACAGCCCACTGCATTCATACTGACACTGTATGCAGCAGAGGAGGTATGCTGATTTATACCAGGAAGATATAAAGCATGAAAGCTTTTGTTGGCACAGCCCTGCCTTCTCGTCTCTGGAGACTGCAATGCAGGGCAAAGTGATGATGATTCTGGCAATATCCCAACCAATGGGATGTAGCAAAGTGAATTTAATTGAAATGAGATCACTATATCAGTCAGATATTAAAGGCCCAGGATCTAGCACATGTTTTTTTGATGTGCTTCCCCTGAGGACTGTCTATAGTTGCCCTAACCTGAATGTCAGCTCTGTTTTATGGTGATGCATCACAGGTCTCAAACTGCCATTTTCCATTGATTCAAATACAAAGCAGAGTTTCCTACAAAAGGTTGTAAATAGATAAAACAATTTCTTTACAGAAACCATGGCAATTTGCTGTTTTCTTTTCACCCCTCCACACCGTGTGCTTTATTCTTGGATCTAAATAGACTTCCCCCTTTTCAGAGATATCTGTCCTGTAGCCCCACTTTGTTCTTTCCCTCAAGCCTGAACAGTTGTATCTTGTACCCTATTTTAGCTTTATTTTGGGAAGGAGACCTGGAACTCATAGAACTGCGGGCAATTTATATCACACATCTATTTTACAGTAATTGTTTAGTCTCTGTGGACTTCTAAAAGTAGGATCTTTTCCTACAGCACTGATCAGAGCAGCCTGAACAAGAAAAGCAGGACCAGGAACTTTATAATTGTCCCTTGAGATTATTACAATTAAGATTTTCACACTACCAAATTTATTTTTTTTCTGTGATTTCATATTTCAATATTAAACACATTAGAATGAATATAATAAAGATTATTGTATTTTCTTAAATTAAATCATTGTTCAATACACTCTCTGCATGCAAAGTAACAGCTAGCTCTGGAAAACTATGTGCTTTCTGTGCAGCATAATTTCTTGAACTGTTAATGGATACTCTTTTATCACAGACCATGCTCAATTTTGTATTATTTAACATTTAAAATTTCAATCTCCTGTGTTATCTTTGGCTTGCACATGTATTGGACAAAATTGTGA
The DNA here is from genome assembly GCF_030028105.1 of Mobula birostris. Classification (NCBI taxonomy): domain Eukaryota; kingdom Metazoa; phylum Chordata; class Chondrichthyes; order Myliobatiformes; family Myliobatidae; genus Mobula; species Mobula birostris. The sequence goes on along the minus strand of NC_092371.1, from coordinate 205,646,738 downwards.
TTTAATGTTTTAACTGAGATTCAAATTAATTACTTTTAGATGAATTGTACAGAAAAGCTCAATTGCTTTAATCTGACAGAAATTCTGCTTGAAAAATGAAGGATAGCTTCAATTTATAGAAAATCATAAGTTAAAATTTAATTATTGGAAGTAAAGTTTCTCAAGCACCATCTTCTTAATGAAGTGCATTTCTAAGCTTTATCTGTGCCCAAGCTATGTATTGGCTCAAATAGTATGAGTTAAATTAAACCACTCAGCTTCCAGTTAAAGGTTAGTGACTGCCAGTCCTCATAACAGTCAGGATAAGCCTTATGGCATAACAGTCACGAGCCTCCTTGTGTGACAGAATGGAGAACGAGGAAGCCTAATAATTGGCTCTCACCTTCTACATGAACTTCAAGCATCTTGGACTAGGGTTAGGTCTCAAAGCAGTGTCCAGAACTCTTTTTCTGTTGTTACTAAATCTCTTCTATTTTGTCAGCTAGCACTTGGGAGTAGGGATTCTCTTGGGCCCTTCTTTATGTACTAAATGAATTCTCGTACAAAACAATGGATCAAGGTTGTATTGGGACTGAAAGAGCAGCTGGACATGTTTCGCTGGCTTCCAGTACCCACCAATCAGGATCAGGGGGATTGTGAGATGGAAATAATAAAATGGACTCCTGATGCAGAACTGAAGATTATGTGTATTATTAATCTGAATTAAAGTAATTGGCATGTCAAATACTCAAGCTTGCCAACTAGGCAGTAGGCAACATGTTCCAATCTTTACAGGAGATTTTAACTGCTGAAACTCATTTCCATTCTCCTTTGGTCAGTTATTTGATGGAAACTAGCAATCGATGATAACTTGGTGTGTTGTGTAGTGTGACAGAGACTCCCAATAGGAAAGAACGCTCTCTGCCTGCATTCAGTCAAATCCTGAGGAAAACATTTTACAAGTTTTCAAAACTGAAGTGTAAGGGGCTGGTGAGAACAATGTTTCATCTATCCAGTGCTCCACTTATTCCAGTTGAGAAAATCAAAAGATATTTTCCTCTTTGGAACTCTTCTATCCCAGCTGCCTTTATCGCCATATAGCAGTTGTCATTGAAGCTTAATTTGCATACTTAAAGGACCCTACAACTTTCTTGCAGCTGTTCACATCTACGCAAAATGAAAATTAGCTGTGGGAAGAGGTTGTGATTTGGATCTCTCTCTCACTCAATGGTGAGGGAGAGATTGCTGCCAATTCTGAAGTAGGGGAACTTGAAATAAAAAGCAACGTTTCAGACTGACTGTAACATCAAAATAGCAACTGTTGTCTCCCCTGCTGCTGAGGAAGGAGTGATATCTGTCTTTCCCTTGTTAGTGAGAGAGAGTGCCTGTGGAATGTCGAAAATGTTGGAGTTAGTTTTTGATGTACTGTAGATCATGGTCTCTGTCGGGGTCTTTGCTATTGCTTGTGTGGCAGGTGCTGGGAATGCTGATGCTTTATGCCAGAATAAGTGGGAGAGGGAGAGGGGGATGGTTGATGCTGCTTGCTGCTGCTGGTGTGTGGGAGGGGACAGGGGACTTTGGGATTCTTACGTTGTTTCTGTCATTCATTCTTTGGGGTTTTTCTTCTGTTTCGAGGTTGTCTGTGGAGAGCAAGAATTTCAGGTTGTCAATTGTATACATTCTCTGGATGCTTTCAAGAAAGAGATGGATAGAGCTCTTAAAGATAGTGGAATCAAAGGTTATGAGGATAAGGCAGGAACTGGATACTGATTGTGGATGATCAGCCATGATCACAGTGAATGGTGGTGCTGGCTTGAAAGGCCGAATGGCCTACTCCCGCATCTATTGTCTATTGTCTATTTCAGTATAAACAGGTTACCAGGAAGAATGAATAGATTTGCTTTAGCCTAGAAGATTAGCATAAAGAACTTCTGCCTTTTTTATGCATAGATCTACAGAGGAGAAAGCATTTTGCACACCTTGTGAAATGTTTTCAACCATGAACGGTTCAAATCCAACCCACTGAGAATTTGGACCGAACACTTCCTGTTGAGATTCTCCCATGCCCCGGTGTGATTTGCCCGTGGCATTTTTGTGCTTGTGTTGATGTTATCAATATACTATTTGCATGTTTTTATTTTTGCATCAAATGGTTACCACTTAAAAGAAATTCTACAATCTCTTAAAGGACTATTTCATAGTGAGAGTCAGGAAGCATTTGGGGTGGCACAGTAGTGTAGTGGTTAGCACACGTTCTACAGTACTAATGACCCGAGTTCGATTCTCACCACTGCCTGTAAGGGGTTTGTATGTTCTCCCCGTGGCCATGTTGGTCTCCTCCCACAGTCAGTAGGCATTGTAAGCTGTCCTGTGATCGGGCTACAATTGCTGGGCAGCACAGCTCAAAGGACCACAAGGGCCTATTCTGCACTATATCTCAATAAATAAATGAATGAATGAATGCATCAATTAAAGGGTTCCTGCTGCAACATTGGTTGTATCTTCACCAACACCCCAATTTGATTCTAATGTGCTATCTTTTGAAGACAGTTGTACTTTTAAGAATCATGTTGTGTTAACATTTAACGATATTGAGTGGAGATCGTAGAAGCAGGCCACGTCTACCTACCCCATAGTGAGGGGATCCCATTCAATTTCTCCATTTTAATTCTTCCCACTCTCAACTTTGCTCTCTCTCCCCATTACCCACTATTGCTACCATTCTCCCTCCGTTGTTTGACTTTCACATGTCAATGTTCCCTGCATTGAACAGCACTGAGCTGTTTCCCAGTGCACAAGTCAAATGGCAGCTGTGGCTGCTGTCTGTGAAGACACAAGATGGCTTCCAACATTGTTAAATTGGACAAAACCATGATAATGATTTCTTGAAGCAAGGGCACCTCAGATTAGTGAACATTTTCTTTGGTAAAACTCAACCTGATGTTCACATACCAAAGTTGGATGACATTCATTCTCTGGGTTATTGCACTCACTGAGGCCACCAGGGTTCAAATTTAAATGTCAACTCTTACCAGGCAGTATTTCCAAATAAATAAGCAATTTGTAACAATAATGTTCCCAAGATCATAACAGGTTTTCATGTTTACAGAATTTTTTGAACTATTACTGTCCATCTGTTAGCAGTATACAACATACAACAGCTGGTTATTAGCACAGTCTAAACCAACAATCTCCTGACTAATTAGATGTTCAAATACTTCACATAGTTTGTTCACTGTGGAACTCTGTTTGACCAAAAGCACCACAAGAAGTTCTTTCAAGTTCCCCTGTTTACACCATGTTTAGACAATCAGTCTTAAAGTTCTTCAGTGAGATGGGGATTGGGATTTAAATGTCTCTGATCAGAAGGCACGCAGGAGCTTTTTTCCCAGTTTCAATACAAACAACAGTGGCTTTGGTTAGATGGTTCCCATATACATAAATGGTAACTGGGTTAAAAAGCCATTGTGTTGCAACCTCCTCTGGCAAGTGTTCTCCCTTCCGTCCCTTCCCTAGGGTAACTTCATCACTGCTCAGTGAGCTGCAAACTGGCCATCAGCCATGAATCTCCTCTTGCAACTACCTCTTGGCACCTCCTTCCTGCCCACAATTTGTCAGGAGTTTAACTGAAACTATTTACATAAAACCCACAAATTAAATTATCCTGGGCCAGTGGGTAAATTTTGTATCCAGGGTGCAAAACTCACTCAGCATTCCTCAAGTTTAATGTATTTTACAATTTTTAAACATGCTACTGAAAACTTAGTGCAAAGGCTTTGGCTGCTCTGAGCCACAGCATTGACAATCTTACTATTAATGCTAATGTGTTGGAATGAAGCAGTAAATTGAAATGTTTAATAATCAGAAAGCTACTGGAGGTGAAAAGGCAAAATTACTCCTGAAAAATTTTATGACTCATAAACATCTGGATAAAATCAATTGATATAACCAACCATAAATTTATGTTTATTATAGCTCCCTTTAGATATGAAAAGTTAAGCTTTGGCATTTATGTAATCTGTGAGTTAACACGTTTTGTATGGAGAAAGGGTATGTTTACACAATAGGATTGTTCTCCGGAGATTGGTTGGAATGCATGCTCCCTCATTTGTGACATAACCTCTAAACTCACAATCATGCATGTCTGGATAGGCAAATTAGGCTAATTTCTTAGCTGCTGTTTCCCCTTCATTGTGCATTTAGATTGTAGCTCAGATGACTAGGGAGATATATGAAGCTGGGTACAAAATTATTGAAATAGACTTAATCTATTCAATTGCATAAGGTGCAAATTGAGGCTCAATTTGTAATTGGGTCTTAATTAGAAAGGAAAATGTAACAAAGTCAAATTTTGGTGCGTGACACTGATGCCAGTTTTGATAAAGGTGACCATTTGAAACTTGTTCTTCAGGTGCAAACGGTCGTACTTTACCGGCATTTTCTTTCTCTATTTCAGAAGGTACATATGAATGATTATGGTTCTGTTGTTATCCATGAAGAAGTAACTGCAGTTGCATGTGGTTGAGACTGAAGTTGCTCAATAATCCTTCACAGCAAGTCACAAGCACGGCAAATTTCTTTCAGAAGAGCTCGTGTTGCAGGACAACCATTTTCAGCTGGTGACTGGGCATTGAACCGCTGAGGCCTCACAGCATTTCCCCATACTGAATTTCAGATCTCCAGCATCTATAATATTTTGCTTTTGGGAGGATTGTAGCAAGTTGGTGTTAAACAAAACTATGTAACTAAACAACAATTTAGCGTATATTATTACTTGCTTCTGCACCCCCCCCCCCCCCCCAACACCTCACTTTGGGATTCAGGGTGAACATTTGCACTCCAGTTGCAGCAATCCTCAGGTGACTGGCATCTGCACAAACTGCCACGGGTGGGGCAGGAGGTAGTTGGGTATCAACTTCCTCTAATACAAGGACAACCATAGTATATGTATCCAAAGTCCCTCACCTCTGGAATCATTCTAGTAAATCTCTTCTGCTCCTTTCTAAAACTTTGCATCTTTCCTAGGGTGTGATGATAGAACTGGATACAAGACTACATTTGTGATTGAGTGTTTTCAATATGCCAATATCAGTCCAATGTACAATGCCTTATTCAAAAAGCCTAGTTTGTTTAATCAGTTCCCCAGCCTCCTTGTCACTTTTATTAATTCACGCCAGCATAGCCACAATTCTGCCTCTTCCTGTACCTCTTCTGGATTTGCATCCTCTAATTTATACAACCCCCCCCACCATCACCCCATCTTTTCCCTAATGCAACATGAAACTAGGCATTTTTCTGCTTTAAGAAACTAATGGAACTAATTGAACTTAAGTGGACAACAAAATTCCACCTATTCCAATCTTTTAACATTTCTCCAAAAGAAGTCAGACTGAATAAGCCATTCCACACAAGAGGAAGTTAGCACTACTCAGAAGAGGACTAACTCATTGAAAATAACAAGAGCTACTGAGATCTACTCAGAATTGTGAGGAGCATTAAACTACAGTGAAGGATGTAGCTAACAGATTGGGTCACCAATACCCACAGCCCACTCATCTGGCACTAATTCAGGATGGTGGTTATCAAACTAGAGAAATTGCCCAATGACGTTTCAGTTCCCCTTCCCATCCCACAATGACCCGTCCAACCTGAGCCTTCTCTGCTGCCAAGGAGAGACCCAATGCAAATGAGAGGATAAATACCTCATGTTCTGCTTTGGTAGTCTATAACCTATTGAATTTTCAAATCTGAGGTAATCCTTCCCTCTGATGAGTTAATTTTCTCCCTCACCCTATTCTTCATTCCACACCCCACCCCTTATGATTCTCCTCCTGTCTTCCCATTTTGGTCCGTTGCCTTATACACCTTCACTAAGCCCCTTTACACCCATTTATATCCCCTTCAGGGGAAAAGGAAAAGGAGCCCACTGAGGAAGAAATGGGCAGACAACATTGGATCAGAGGGAGCTTTGCCCCAACCCAGGCACTCACCCACAACCGTGAGAGATGGAGGCAACTGGAGCAGTGCTCATCCACACAGCACCCCTACGACCCAGGAGGGCTGCGGGATCCGTAATTGTAACCATAACCCTATATCCCCTTCCCCTTCTTGATGCCATTCACCCACTGCATACACATAATTCATCCACTGGTTCTGCCCCCTCCCACCCTTCATCCAACTGCCACTCATCTCTCCCCAGGTGATTCCCATTCTCATGTCCTTTACTTGTCAGTGTCCAACTTTGGTAGCCCTTCCTGTTCCTGATTGTCTTCCTCCAGCAGCTGTACCAAACTTCATTCTCTCCTCCCCCCACCTTGCTCCAGCTCTCTCTCCTTACATTTCTTTCTTTCCTTTTTTTTGTCTGCATCTGCCCATCATTCACACAGTAGATTCTGTAGATGCTGGAACTTTTGAGCAACACACACGAAATGCTGGAGGAACTCAATAAGCCAAGCAGCATCTATGGAGGTCAATAAACAGTTTCCATTTTGAGCTGAGCCACTTCATTAAGTCTATTGACTGTTTATTCCTCCATGGATGCGGCCTGACTTGCTGAGTTCTTTGAGCATTTTGTGTGCGTTGCTCCACCTATCATTCACCTGCCATTGTCTCCCAACTCCACTCCTGCTCCCTTCCCCTACCTGGCACAACTTAACTGTCTTCCTACATCGCTCTTTAGTCCACCACTCACATTGGACTCCTTTTTCACCTCTCTCTACTAGCCATCTTGTTTCTCAAATTTCAGTTCTGACGCAGGGTTTCAACCCAAAACATCAACAATTCCTTTCCTCCTGCAGATGCTGCTTGACCTGCTGATTTCCTTCAGCAAATTGTTTGTCGCTCCAGATTCTAACACTTGCGTTCCCTGTGTCTTCAAACCAGGTAGCTATTGTTCCATCAACCTTCTTTCAATAAAATAAGGGACTAAAACACCTCCTGCTATGTAGATTGAACTCTGCCTGAAACAATGTCCATGGGTAGATGGGATTTTTGTAAAGTCATAAGTGTTCCAAACAGGTTCTGTCATTCCCCTCTCACACTGAGGCCAGGTTTTGAATTAAAGGGGTTGTGAAGTGCAGACTTTTTTTGTTGTTCCCAACAAAAGGCTGGGAACTGTTGGCTGTTCCCAAGCAGTGCAGGAGATTGCACTCATCTTGCCTTGAATGCAAGAAATCAATGTTCTGGACTGCTTTCTGCCATCTAATGTAATGTCCTTTATCAACAGCTTTGAAGAGTGCTATTTTCACATCGATTTGCCTATATTTTTCAAGGAGCCAGTCACTTTATGGGATGTAGCAAGGATAAAAACTTTTCCAAAGTCCTTGGGAATATATTGGGTGGCTATTATAGATTTCAGAAAGGTATCAATGGTGATTTCCATGTACCCGCTCTCGGCACTTATGTTCCTGTTCTGAAGATTTTTTAAGATGTGGCTTTCAACTTGTGAATTATATTTTATGGGCATGCTGAACGAGGCCTAGGTGATGTTAAAATGGGGATGGATCAGTGGTTGGCACTTGCTGTAGTGGGTCATGGAACAAAGACCAGGTGAGTTATCTTGCCTCCACCTGTGGAATGAAAGGTGCCTGGCGACTATGCATCACAAACAACATTTAGATCATTCATGGATGAACAACCTACTTGACGGTTCTTTCCAAATAAGAAATCAAACCAAGAGTAGGTCATTAAATCCTTTGTGCATACTCTCCCATTCTGCAAGGTTATGGTTGACCACAGCACTACTTTCCTGAATAACTTCCTTGGTCCCATTCACATCTACTATTTGGCTGCAGTGCTGTAGTTACAGTATTCTCCCTGTGATGTTGGTTGTTTGAGGTGCAAGTGTAGTTAGCCAGGTGTACTGAAGGCTGTGGTATTATGGTACATCTCAGGTGATTCAGTTGCTTGTAGATATTCATAATAGTCAGTTTGGCTATCCTTATGGAAATGGTTGAGAGTCATCTGATCCTAGGTTTATATTCTTTTTAATGCTTTCTTAATGTAGGTGGCTAGGCTATATATCTTGTTAGACTCGCTCATAATGAGTTGACTCTCTGTATTGTGGGGTCAATGACTAGAGTGGTCTGTAATGTGGGATTCTTGCAGAGGGACTATGCCCACATTCTTGTCATGGGGCTCTTTCAGGATCAGAACTAAAATCAGATTTAGTAATACCGGCATATGTAGTGAGATTTGTTAACATTATAACAGCAGTATAATGTAATACATAGTAATGTAGAAGAAGAAAACTGTAAATTATAGTGTGTGTGTATGTATATGTATATATGTGTATGTATGTATATATATATATATATATATATATATATATATATATAAAATAGTTATATTAAGTAAGTAGTGCAAAAACTGAAATGAAAAGTAATGAGGTTGTGTTTATGGGTTCAATGGGTTCAATATCCATTCAGAAATTGGATGGCAGAGGGGAAGAAGCTGTTCCTGAGTTGCTGGGTGTGTGCCTTCAGGCTTCCGTACCACCTTCCTAATGGGAACAATGAGAAGAGGGCATGTCCTGTGTGGTGGAGGTCCTTATTGATGGACATCACCTCTCTGAGGCATCACTCCTTGAAGATGTCTTGGATACTACAGAGGCTAATGCTCATGGTGGAGCTGACTAATTTAACTGCTCCTTTGCAATTTACTTCGATCCTGTGCAGTAGCCCCCCACCCCCCATACCAGATAGTGATGCAGCCAGTTAGAATGCTCTCCATGATACACCTGTAGAAATTTTTAAGTGTTTTAGGTGACATACCAAATCTCCTCAAATTCCTAATGAAGGAGAGCCACTGTCTTGCTTTCTTTATAGCTACATCAATATGTTGGGATCAGGTTAGGTCCTCAGGGATAAGTAACACACAGGAATTTGAAATTTCTCACTCTCTGCACTTACGATCCCTCTATGAGGACGTGGGTAAGTTCCCTTTGTCTTACCCTTCCTGAAATCCACAATCAGTTCTTTGGTCTTACAGCCTCTGAGTGCGAAGTTTTTACTGCAACACCACTCAACTAGCTGGTATATCTCGCCCTGTATGAGCTCTTGCCACTATCTGAGATTCTGCCAACAATGGTTATATCATCGGCAAATTTATAGGTAGTATTTGAGCTGTGCCTAGCCACACATCATGAGTGTAGACCGATTAGAGCAATGAGCTAAGCACACATCCCTGAGTTGTGCCGGTGTTGATGGTCAGCGAGGTGAAGATGTTATTACCAATCCACACAAATAGTGGTCTTTCGGTTAAGAAGCGAGGATCCAGTTGCAGAGTGAGGTACAGAAGCCCAGGTTTGGCAGGTTTTCGGTCAAGGCTGTAGGAATGATGGTGTTAAACGCAGAACTATCATCAATAAGCAGTCTCCTGACATAGGGTAGATATTTGTATTGACCAGGATTTCCAATGCCATTTGGAGAGCCAATGAGATTGTGTCTGTCATAGGCCTATTGTGGTGATAGGCAAATTGGACTGGGTCCAGGTCCTTGCTGAGGTAGGAGTTGATTCTAGCCATGAGCAATCTCTCAAAGCATTTCATCACTGCTCATAAATAGCTCACAATTTTCCTTGGATAGTCCTTCACTGTTGAATCAATATATTCTTCTTGTTGGTCCCATTTTCCTAACTTTGTTTACTGCTTTCACCAGAAACTCAGTAGCCAGGGTTTATTTGTCTTCCTGACAGGATTATATTTTGTATGACTTCCAATTTGAAATCTGGCCATTTCACATGATTGTTGCAAATGCACATACACACAATCTTAAAACAATTTTTAACTTAGCTTATATAAATCAAGCAAAAAGAATATTAAAAAAAGAAGAAATAAAAACAGGAGTAGACCATCAGTAAGATTGGGGCTAATAGTTTATCTCTTTGCCTCTTTCTAATATCATATCTCTTGATTCGTTTACAAAGCTGTCAACCTCTGTCCTGGATATTCTTAGCACCTTTTGTGTAGGAGTATTCAAAGGTTTGTCACCCTCTGGGTAAAAACATTTCTTCCCATCTCTGTCTTAGTTGACCCTTTATTTTGAGACTATGACCCATGATTCTAGCTGAAGGAAACATCTCCTCTGCAATTACCTCGGCAAAGCCCCACCAGTACTTTGCATGTTTCAATGAGATCCCTTCTCAATCCTCCAAGTTTAAATAAGTGTAGGCCCATTCTGCTTAATATCTTTTCTTGTAACACTCCAGGAATCCTGACCTTTCTCCTGGCAGCAGATTTCTCCAATTCATCTGATGGGGCCCACTGTATTTGTGCCAGTTAAACTCATTGGGCTGATTTCCAAGGCTGAGTCCACCATTGCAGAGCTGGTGGTCTGCTGCTCTGCCAAGCGGAAAGCCAACCTGAAGCTCCACTGGGAGTAATTTCCAACTGACTGTGCAGATCTTGGTCAGCTGAGTTCTGTCAGGCCTGCTCTCGCTGACACCTCCTAGACTGCACGTGCAGGCACCTCCCGGTCTCCGCCCAGCTAACAGGATTTACTTGCTGCTTGTTCCCTGGCTCATTACCTGCAGCCTATTTAGCCCCAGTACTCATCCACAGTGCTTGTTCACTCATCGAATCAGCTGGCCTCAACCAGTTGCTCCTAACATTCACTCTCCCTGCTTAAAGTGTACCTTGTTGCCTGATGCGTTTAGTTTCCGTTCTCTCTTGTTTTGTGGCTCCTTCCGGCTTGTTATTTTGTGGTCTATTAACAGTTAATATTTACTGCTCCACTGCTCTGCTTTTGTGTCAGATCTCTGATTCATTTCCTGACAAGATCAGTTGTCATCAATTGACTCAGCCAAGTATGCTCATCTGAAGGAAGTTGTCTGCTGACATGAGTAAACGATCTAGAAACATCAGGAAGCCACTGACCATTTGTTCACCACTCTCTTCCAACTCTCTATCTCTGTGCAGCAACTCCATGCCAGTACACCTCCTCCCTCAGATCCCTGTGCCTCATACTTTGATGGACCTCCAGCCTGATGCTGCAACTTTCTGTCCCAGTGTGTCTTACATTTTGAGATCCAGGCATCTCTGTTTTGTATGGACTGAGCCAAGATCACCTTCTTCATCTCTTTCTTGACCTATGTCACTGCTACCTGGGATAATAAAAGCCTAATTTGCAACAAATATGAGGATTTTATATAAAAGTTGCTGGTGAACGCAGCAGGCCATGCAGCATCTCTAGGAAAAGGTGCAGTCGACGTTTCAGGCCGAGACCCTTCGTCAGGACTAACTGCAGGAAGAGTGAGTAAGGGATTTGAAAGTTGGAGGGGGAGGGGGAGATCCAAAATGATAGGAGAAGACAGGAGGGGGAGGGATGGAGCCAAGAGCTGGACAGGTGATAGGCAAAAGGGATACGAGAGGATCATGGGACAGGAGGTCCGGGAAGAAAGACAAGGGGGGGGGGGACCCAGAGGATGGGCAAGGGGTATATTCAGAGGGACAGAAGGAGAAAAAGGAGAGTGAGAGAAAGAATGTGTGTATAAAAATACTTTCAAATCCCTTACTCACTGCACCTCTTCCTAGAGATGCTGCCTGGCCTGCTGCATTCACCAGCAACTTTTATGTGTGTTGCTTGAATTTCCAGCATCTGCAGAATTCCTGTTGTTTGAGGATTTTATGCTGAGATGCGCCAGATTTTCAAACATTCAGGAACTGGAAGGGTGGCAGTGTATCTGATACTTGACCTGCATCAAGACCCACGCCATGGATTACACCGTGAAATTCAGGACCCTCGTGGTGGAATGTGGTCGCGCTGCTGGTCCATTCCCATCACTGCCTCTTAAAGATGAGCTGTCTGTCTGGGAGATGCCCAACAACCTCGAAAGCCTCATCACCCTTACCCTCTGCATTGACAAGCATCTTATGGAACAACCCTCTAGATTCATCAGTCAGAACCCCAGTTCTGTTCCCAGAACCATTTCAGGCTGCAAAACCCTCACCATCAATGCCTCCAGATCTTAAGCAATTAGGGAGAGCTTCCTTAACCACCCGCACCCCCCCCAGGAGCATGAGCATTGGTGGAGAAGCACCTTGTGCGTCTACTGTGGAGGGGCCGACCACCAACACAACAAGTATCCACTGTCTCTGGAAGAACGTCACCTTCCGGTAGAGACAAGGGTACTCCTATCCGGCAAGCTCTCCCCAGCCCTTTGTTCCAGCATCATGGGCCTCACTGTCTCTGTCGTCCCCCACACTCCATTGGCTTTTCAAGTACAGGAGGCTGTAGTGGATTCCAGTGCAGCAGACAACTTTCTGGATTGGATTCTGTGTGTGCAGCTTGCTCTCCCTAGTAAGCCTACAGTATCCCTCACTCTTTCAACATCATGGCAATTGACAGACATCCCTTGAGGTCTGGGCCAGTCAGAGCATGCACATAGCCTATAGACATGAGCTTTGGAGAGCACTGCGGAGTCCTTCCAATTCCTCCTGATGGACACAGCAAGCACTCTTCTCATCTTAGTTTAACCCTGGTTCTCCACTCATGACCCTCACTTCACCTGGTCTTCTGGTGCGTTGCTGAGTTGAGGACCCTGCCTGCAACCTCAGTTGACTTCACCCTCTAAATCCATGGAGAGAGATGAAACCCTTGGCCTCACCAAATTCCCACAGGAATATCACGACTTAGCCTGTCCTTTGAACAGATACAAAAAGAATTAGGGCAGGAGATGCTTACTTTCAAAGATTCAACTACATTTATCATCAAAGTATGTATAAATTACCCAGAGTAGGCCAAAGATCAGTCTCAGTTCATCACGTTAGCAGGGCAGATCACCACGAAGACCGCAGACAAGAAGCACAGCGGCCAGGACAGTCTCATGGCTTCAGTGTGAAATCAGCACAACCCTCGCCTCCAGTACCAACATCCTGCCTTTCCAGTCTACCTGGGCCAGCATTTAAATTGCTCAAACAGCGGATCGTACCCCGACCCCACCACAGTGATACACTCTGGGCTTAGAACTCGCCAGCCAGCCTGAAGTCATCCTTGACCTCTCCAAATCAGTTTGGCTCTTAGAGCAATCCAACCTCACACCCAGCTTAGTCGGATGGGCATTGAAACTTCCATCTTGATGACTCCTCTCCAAATTGCTCATTCCAAATTCATCTGTGACCCCGTCTCGAACACATTATGCTTTGGCTTTGCAACACACTAGTGTCCGCTCATCTTTTCATTTTTGCGCTGATAGTTTACCACAATTTACTTCAGAAAAGGTGTTATTAATAATGTTTAGTCAAATTTCTTGCCTTTTGAACTACCTGTTGCTTTCCTTCAGTAGCACCGTCTTAAACTGAAACAGAAACTTCACTCATCAAGCTCATTTCAAAGCTTCCAGCTCCATTATTAACCTAACATCTGTTATTCAACAACAACAACTGCTTGCATTTATAGAGCACCTATAACATCAAGAAAGAAATATGCAAAATAGACTTTGTAACAACCTTACCAGAAATTTTCATTAGACTCCAGTTATGAGGGTCATAAACACAAAAGATTGGCTGTTTCTCTTTTCACAGGCGCTGTCTTGTTTGCTGAGTTCTTCCAGTATTTTTTGTTTTTATTTCAAATTTCCAGCATCTGCTATTTCATTTTAGATTATTAGTAATGAAACACTCTGGCCCGTTGGCTGCGTAAGTCTATGGAAGACAATTTCCAGCCCTGCCAAACGAGTGAGATTGAAGTGCAGGCCCCCCGAAACCTTCTGTGGATGCTGTGTGATTCATTACTCTGTTACAAATAAGTACTATCCAGTAACAGACAGTACACCACGTACAATTCAAAGGTTTGGCTTTATAATTCTTAATTTGACTGAAGGGTTAGTAAAGGCAAAGCGAAAATAAAAGGCCCATTTTAATTAAACAGTCTAATGTGTACAAGTTGGAGCTCACAGTTTACCCTTCACCTATCCTCCTTCGATTTCCTTCGGGCTTCGTCGAATCATGCACCTGCTCCGGGTCGACTCCTATGATCTCTTCTTTCCAGCGTCTGCTCTCTTCTTTCCCCACAAAAGCCCCAAGCCCAACCTTAGTATCCCTCACCGGAGAAACCTCCCCTTAATCCGGCCATCCTAATTGGATGGCACACAATTCTCCTATCTCTTATCGTCAACAGTAACCCAAACAAGCAGCTTGCACAGAATACAACAGTGGAACAGAGAAAAATATGAATCAGGGTATTACAGTAACAATAGTAAATTTAGTTCTATCTCTATCAACAACATGTGAGGCAGGCCGCTAAATTGGAAAAAGAATCTTCTCCCCATTAAAGTTAGTAAGTTTCAAGTTCAGTTTGAAAAAAATGCTCAAAATTACCATGTAAGAAATTTTTCTGTGAGTTACAATGCATGGAATTGAGGGTATTGTATTAACATGGATAGAGGATTGGTTAACCAATAGAAGGCAAAGTGTTGGAATAAATGGGTGTTGCTCTGGTTGGTAATCCATGGTGAGTGGAGTGTCAAAGAGGCTGGTGCAGGGCCTGCAACTGTTCATAATATACATTAACAATTTGGAAGAGGGGACTGAGTGTAGCGTATCTCAGTTTGCTGATCACACTAAACTTGAGTGGAAATGCAAATTGTGCAGAGATGCGAGCATCTACGGAGGGATATAAATCGATTAAATGAGTGGGCAAAGATCTGGCAGATGGAGGACACTGTTGGTACATGCGAGGTCATCCACTCTGGAAGGGAAAGGGAAAATCAATTCATTACTTAAATAATGAAAGACTACAGCATGTTGTGCAGAGGGACTTTAGAAGTGCTTGTGTATGGATCATGCAAGGTTGCTTATCAGGTCAACATGTTATGAAGAAGCTAAATAGAATGTTGGCCGTCATTGCTAGAGGGATTAAATTTAAGAACAAGAAGGTACGCTGCAATTGTAAATGATTCTGGTGATGTCACATCTGGAGAACTGTATGCGGTTCTGATCTCCTTTCTAAAGGAAAGGTTCCTTAAGGTTATAGCCAGGTGGGGTGGGAGGAGGGAGTGGGGTGTGATAGTGGGTATAAGCTCTCACAACCTATTAAATGTTCCCAATGGCGTGCATCTCAAATAGGCTCTGATAACCAACTCCATCTGCTAGCCTTCATGTGTGGCTTAGCTACTAAGCCCGGTGGAACTATTTCTACGGACAGGAAAAAGGGACAAATGCCAATTTCAGGTACCTTAAGACCAGTCACTTCAGGCTGATTGGACTCGTCAGCCATGGTTGGCGGCTCATATAGGAGAAGGAAAACTCTTCATTGTCCTGTCGCTCCACCAATTTGAGAGGGAGGCTTTGGAAGTAAACCCCAAGGAAGAATCCTGTGCTGGAGTCCCTAAGACGCTGAGACACTGCTGGTGCCAAACTGTATCAGTCTCTGCTATTCCTTTGGATTCTTCAGTTGCATGAATAGGAGGGCAGACATCCCACCCTGCAAAAACTCATTTCAGGGAAATAGCACCCCCACCCCCACAACCCCATATCCCCCCCCCCCAGTCGACCTCCAAGGGTGTATGTAATGCTTTGTTTAGTAATTTTGTCTAATCTGTAAACCAAGTTGGGTATATGCAGAAAACGTGACATTAAAATATGTACTTATATTATATTATCATGTTTATTCTATTACAACTTTAAGCAAGTCTACAGGGAGTTTGGCCTCATCACATAGGACATCAATAGCGTAGCTCCTTAGCAGCCAGCCAGCTAGTTTAAATAACATTAGCAATGCTAATGAATGAATGACACCTGTTAAACTCACCTCAACATGTCTTTTATATTTTAACCCACCATGGCCAATAGAAAAGTCACTGTTGCAAACAGTGCAGCCAGCAACACTGTCATTATTTTTGAGGTCGACTGTAAAGCCCGCCCACAGAGAAGACTGATAGGTCTACTTGCAGGGGTCCCCCACCTTTTTTGCACCATAGACCGGTTTAATATTGACAATATTCTTGCGGACCAGCCGACGGGGTGGGGAGGGGTAGGTGTGTGTTAATCACGACCGGAATATAGGTGATAAGTCAACTGTAAGTCAAGTCACTTATAAGTGGCTAATACACTCAATTTCGTTTCTAAAAGGGTTTATCCTCATATGAACATATAAAATCATTGCAACACACCAATATTGGTGAATCAGTGGGAGCCCTGGGCTTGATTCCCTACAACAAGACGGTCCCATTAAGGGGTGATGGGAGACAGCGATACTTGAAGGGGGTTCCTTATGTCCAGTCTATTCCGCAATGTCGTTTTCATTACATTCATTGCAGAAAACTCCACTTTGCAGAGATATGTTGGAAATGGAAGCAACGTTTTCAGTGCTTCTATGGCTGTCTCAGGATATTCAGCCTTGACTTTGATCCAGAACACCGGCAGAGATGTTATGTCAAGCATACTTTTCAGCCCACCATCATTTGCCAGCTCGAGGAGTTGATCTTCTTCCCGTGCTGACATGGATGACACTTGGGTAATGACCTCCCGTGCGTTCAAGTTCAACAGTGGGTGTGACAGGGAATGAGGAAAGGTGCAGCTGACTCATATCATTTCATATCGCCAAATCATATCGTTTCCTCACGGCCCGATGGTTGGGGACCACTCTTAGCACGAAGAGAGACCAATCAGGATGCTCGCTCTCACTCTCAAAAAAATCGATTTCCGGGATATTGTATACATTTTCTGGGTGTCAAGGAGCCGCTATCATTATGCGGGAGACTCCTGGAACATCCGGGAGAGGTGGGATGTCTGGGAGGGGCCTACTGCATGGGCAACAACTTGTTCTCCATATCGTATTGTCCTGGCTTGCATACAAAAGCTAGGATGTAGCATGCATGGTCAACCTCAACCAATGGAGTGTCACTTGAGGAAAAATATACTGGCTTTGGAGGCAGTGCAGAGCAGGTTTGCCAGGTTGATTCTGGAGGAGAGGGGGTTAACCCATGAAGAGAGATTGAGTTACCTGGGACTATAGAGTTTGCAGTTCAGAGGATTAAAAATGGGTCTTATAAAAACATATACAATTCTTAAAGTCATAGATCAGGTAGAAGCAGGGAAGTTGTTTCCACTGGTGAATGAGAGTAGAGCCTGGGGACATAGCCTCAAGATTGAGGGGAATAATTTAGGACGGAGATTATGAAACACTGATTTTCCCAGAGTAATGAATTTGAGGACTTCTCTGTAGTTTACCTCATTAAATACATTGAAGACACAGATTGATTTGAGGATTATGGGGAAAAGGCAGGTAGGTGGAAATGAGTGTATGGCCAGATCAGCAATGATCTTATTGAATGGCAGAGCAGGCTTGATAGACCAGATGGCCTTTTCCTGCTTCTATTTCTTATGTTCTTATTGTTTGGCACAGTTTAATTGAATATCAAGTTCTGTGCTGGTAGGTCACTGACACTTGCTAATAACTTATAAATCTATTTAGTTTATGTCCATTAAATAAGTTGAACCCATTCCAGGGACACCCAATGTTGCCAGACATTTAAGTTTTTTAGCCTTAAATACACGTTACTCAAAAAAAAAATCACTGAAGTTGTTGTTTAAAAAGTTGCATTAGAACAAAAATTAGAGATTGGCAACACAGGATAAACATACCGTGGAAATATATATCAGCTCACGAATTCCTGCAAACCGGACTGTCAGAGAATACATGTTCTCCTGATAAAATACAGTTTGACATGTCATTATGATCAACTCACTGTACAGCATGGCCATAGAAGTCAATTGTTACATCTTTCAAAACATCAGACTGATCTATTTAGACATTTGAAGCACAAGCTGGAAGCAGCCGATGTGGAGAGAATAGACCAGTTACCATTCTTCATGTGAACTTTTCATTGAAGTTCAAAGATCCCACAGACGAATAACATTTAAGAAAGTTTCAAATAAGAGGAAAGGGACAAAAATGACACACATGCAAGAAGAAATAAAATGACCTGTTAAATGTTTTATTGGAAAATAGGAAATGTATTGTGTGGACATAAGGCAATAAGGGGCTTATAAATAAAAATTAAAGACATTTACAAGACATCAATGTTCAGAAATAATTTTGAACTGCACAATTCTTTCTGTTTGGTGTGCAAAACAAATTAATCAAACCTTACTATATAGTAGTAGTAGTAGTACTGTATGCTTCTTGTAAAACACTACCTTTATTTTCCTTTGTCCTTCATAGGCACAACACTTTTACAGAATACAACAACATACAACTGCTAGAAAAAATACATCTGTATGCATTTTCTATGCCTGGGTTGACTCTGTTACACTTGAAGTCTTGGGAACTGTGCACAGTAGAATATTGTTGCTGGGTCCACAGGAACAAAATGTGTGTTTCCCCCCTATGGCTCTCCAATTTCATATGTGTTGTGGGGCATAGAGCAATTTCTGGACCTTGGAAAATAGTTGAGTTGGAGTGGGTTATGATAGGTAAAAAGAAGAGCACAAAAAGAACTGCCAAAATGGACCTGGGAGAAGAATAAAACAGCTTGTTGTCAAAGCTGCACAACAAATTGTGCCCCAAATGATGCAGTCCTCATGCGCCAGTCTGAGAGTCCTGGAAAACCGTAAAAATGTTTGCTAGAATTTCCCATTGTTGAGCAAAGGATATTTTATTTCCTTTCAATTTCACAATCGTGCTCAAACCTAAGCTGGTATCAAAGTTTGTGTATGTTGTTCTGGTAATAAAGTTTAAAGGCTCTTATGGGGGACTGATACCACTTACTACATAGAATATAGAACAAAGAACCTGGATTAGTACAACACAGGGACAGGATAATGTGCCAATCCTGATGCTGATCCAAACTAATCCCACCTGCCTGCACACAGTCTATGTCCTTCAATATCCTGCCAGTTCACATAGCTGTCTAAATGGCTCTGTTTCTACCGGCTCCCATTGCAGCAAGTGTCTGTCTTACCTGTACATTGAAAGCTTATCCCCTATGCTAGCTAGGGATAGGCCCATCAAAGGAACTTTGTAGTCCTTCCACTGGCTGTCACTTGGCACCATAACACTGGCTGATGATATCATGGTGTTGAAAGCACCCGATTCCTTTTGCTCTCGGGGCTCACTGATGGACTGGAAGTTGTGACTGGTGCTGTGGGAAAAGTGGAAGTTTGCTACAGTGAGACAGTGCCAAAGCCAGACACTTTAGTTTAATTATGTATAACTAAAAGTAACTTGAAGTGTTTACTGAATGTTTGGTGTCTGTCCTATCCTTTAAATAAACTAACTTACGCAACAGCAGTGTATGTCTTCTGTCCCCGCTCACCAAGCTTGTGAAATTGATTTTACACAACATTCCACTGGTAAAACATTCTACACATGTATTATCCTCTGTGTAAAAAACAACTTGCCTTGTAAATCTCTTTTAAACTTTCATTCGATCATCTTAAACTTATGCCTTTGAGTATTTAATACTTCCACCCCGGGAACTTTCTACCATAACTATGCCTCTCGACATGCTCCAATGCTGCAGAGAAAGCAATCGAAGTTTGTCCAAACTCTCTAATCCTGGCAACATCCTGGAAAATCTCTTCTGCACTCTCTCCAAAACCTTCACATCTTCCAGTAATGCATTGACCAGAACTGTATACAATACACGAACTAGTGGCTAGTCAATTTGAACTTTAAAGTACTTATTCCATTGCAAATCTAGATCAGCGTGAAGAGGTATCAATCCTATAAAAACTCCAGATAATAAGGAAATTTGCGATGGAATGTGGATTCTGCTATAGGAGGTAAATTAAAGGGAAGTAGCCCTACTTGTAGCCCTACTTGTTGCAAAGGATATCTTATAATTAAAATGTCCCTTGTTCAAATAGACGCTTCATAGGAAGGTGTTTATCTAGTCAGTGTAGTCAATGATCTCATTTCAGATGAGGGAGAAATGTATTGGTATTTGGAGCAAAGTAGCTTACGTCACTTTTACTCACATTTAGGGGCAAGCATGGAAAACCCTGCCATAGGAGTTGCATCCAATTCTTTATGGAGGATAGAGAAGACAACTCCACCTATCCTTTAGTCTGTCTCCAAAACATACTTACCATTCATACAGGCAGAGCTGAAATGGTGGACAAGAAAGGAATTGCTGGTTCTGATTCCATGTGAATAACTGGCTTGTGTGCATCATGAACTCCATCTGTTAATGAATCTCCAACCACCCCCAACTAATCAAATCAGTGACTAAAGGTGGAAAGATGCCTGAGTGATAAATCTTGGCAGTAGATGATTTTTTTTTTAGAGGGCTGACAGTAGTTACTTGGTACATTCCCTGCAATCTTGCTTATCTTTTCTATCGAGTGTTGCCAGTCGCCTAACAGCTTGTCCAACTCTTTTGGAACAGTGCTTATTCTATATTGTAGCTGGTGTACTGTCAGTCAAAACAGAAAATATATGAATACTTTCTTGAAACAACAGATTCCTGCCTCAAATGTTGTGAGACAATATGCGAATTTCCATTCGTTGTTAAGTTGCATCTGGAATTTCTAGTTGGTGGACGATTTCCCTCCACGCCGCTCTGACATATTGGGAAATCATGTACTTGGCAGGTTACAGCAGTGGTTTGTCTTTGCCTTCTGCTGGGTGAGTTTAAAGTGATCACCACCTCTTACAGTGGGCGTCCAGGACGTCTAAGTGCCTTGTCGTGCTCTTAGCACTCCACCACGCCAGCTGGCCAGCCTTCTTGACTGTTGGACCATTAATTGGTCTCTTCTGCTCAATCCGCCACGGCCAGACTTCACACGCTGGGACATTTCCATTACAAACACCAAACCATTTTCTTTTAGTTCTTTATTTAATAACTTATTGATTTTCCTGTGTACAGAAAATACATGCAAACAACTCAAATTGTCTTTCAAAGACAAATTCCAATAGCATTTGTAATCCAGAATGACTACTGTATCACTAAATTTTTCCCTGTTTTCACTTATCTATTAAAACACAAGTTTAAATGTTCTATCTTTCTACTTTTAATGGGCCATTGGACAAAGAATTTAGTTTACATAGTTACTTTTAAACAGAGATGAGTTTTCATCAAACAATGATTTATTAATGGAAAAGCAATCACATGAAAAATATTTTTTGTCAGTTTGTGTCTTGGCATCATTTGCCGGCGTCAAAAAGTTGAGTGATTCATCTCCAGGAACTTGAGTGTTCCAGCTAAACAATAGCATTAGTGATAAAATATTACAGTATTGAGCCTCTTAGTTCCAAACTGCTCATTTCAACAGATATCGAAGAACTCACAACTTTCTTCAAAGGAGTTTCGGGAGTTCTTCAATATTTTTTGTCTTAAACAGTTTAATCTAAAAGCACAACAGAGTGCAGTGCCTTTGTCAGAAATGGAAGAGAGAGAAAAATAAGTTAGTTTTAGATTGTGAGGAGTGTAGGGGAGGAATAGATTGGAGAAAGGGTGAAGCCAAGGTTGCAGGGGGAGTGCCCTGGCTTTTTGGTAACCTTGACCCCATCTTTATTGTTGTCCCATCTTCCCTCCTTTTTGTTCCCTGCAGCTCCAAACTAATTACTTTTCTGTCTCTGCCAGTTCTGACAAAACATCTTTGCTCTGGAATGTTAATTCTGCTTCTCACTTCAAGGATGTTATCTGACCTACTGAGTACTTCTAACATATTTACTTTCATTTCAGGGATCTGGCACGGTTCTGGAGGACTGGAAAGTGCAAATGTAACTCCACTCTGCAAGAAGGGATAGAGGCTGGAAAAAAAAAGAAATTATTTAGCTAGTTAGTCAGATCTCAACAGTTGGGAAGAAGTTGGAGTTGATTGTTAAGAATGTGGTTACAGGGTACTTGGAGGCACATGATAAAATAGGCCAAAGTCAACATGGTTTCTTTAAGGGAAAATCTTGCCTGACAAATCTGTTGAAAATTCGTAACAAGCAGGATAGACAAAGGAGAACTTGTGTATATTGTATACCTGGATTTTCAGAAGGCCTTAGACAAGGTGCTGCACATGGGGCTGCTTAACAAGATAAGAACCCATGGCATTACAGGAAAGATACTAGAATGGATAGCGGGTTGGCTGTGTGGCAGGAGGCAAAGAGCTGGAATAAAGAGAGTGTTTTCTAGTTCACTGCTGGTGACCAGTGGTGTTCCATAGGGTTTTGGTATTGGGACCGATTCTTTTTACGTTATATGTCAGTGACTTGGATGAAGGCTTTGTTGCAAAGTTTGCAAATGATACGAAGACAGGTGAAGGGACAGGTAGTTTTGAGGAAGTAGAAAGGCTGCAGAAGGATTTAGGCAAGATTAGGAGAATGGGGAAAGAAGTGGCAGATGGAATATAGCGTCAGGAAGTTTAGGTCATGCACTCTGGTAGAAGGAACAAAAGTGTAGGCTATTATCTAAATGGGCAGAAAATTCAAAAATCTGAGGTGCAAAGGGACTTGGGAGTCCTTGTGCAGGATTCCCAAAAGGTTAACTTGCAGGTTCAGTTGGTGGTGAGGAAGGCAAATTCAATGTTAGCATTCATTTTGCGAATATAAAAGCAAGGATGTAAATGCTAGGACTGTATGAGGCACTGGTGAGGCCTCACTTAGAGTATTGTGAGCAATCTTTATACTTTATTGTCGCCAAACAATTGGTACTAGAACGTACAATCATCACAGCGATATTTGATTCTGCGCTTCACACTCCCTGGATTACAAATATTAAATATTAAAAATATTAAAAATAGTTAAAATTACTAAATATTAAAAACTTAAATTATAAATCATAAATAGAAAATAGAAAAATGGGAAGTAAGGTAGTGCAAAAAAACCGAGAGGCAGGTTCGGATATTTGGAGGGTATGGCCCAGATCCGGGTCATTGGACCCTTTATCTAAGAAAGCATGTGCTGACATTGGAAAAGTTTCGGAGGAGGTTCATGAGAATGATTCCAGAAATGAAAGTGTTACCACATCAGGAGTGTCTGATGGCTCTGGGCCTGTACTCACTGGAATTCAGAAGAATGAGAGAAGCTCTCATTGCACCCTATCAAATGTTGAAAGGCCTAGATAAAGTGGATGTGGAGTGTCTATAGTGGGGAAGTCTAGGACCAGAGTGTACAACCTCCGAATAGAGGGATGCCCATTTAGAACAGAGGTGAGGAGCAGCCAGATGGTGGTGAATCTGTGGAATTCATTGCCATAGACAGCTGTGGAGGCCAGGTTATTGGGTGCATTTAAGGTGAAGCTAGCTTGGATCTTGTTTAGCCAGGGCATGAAAGGTTACAGGAAGAAGTCAGGAGAATGGGGTTGAGTGGGAAAAAGGAACACCCATGATGAAATGCTGCAGCAGACTCGATAGGCCAAATGGTCTAATTCTGTAGATTTGTAGCATCTAAATTTTTAAAATTTTTAACTAAAAGAAGATAAATTAATTAAGTCATCTTATGTCTGAGTCATACAACTATTTCCTTTTCCTAAGGAGCTCCTGTCACCTCATTTTAAATGAATTTCTTAAGCATGAAGTATGCCATCAGAGACAAAGAATTAAATTATTAACAACTCTGTCATGGGTTGGTTAAGTAGAATGTCAATAAAACACCACAAAGGGTTTCCAATATTTTCATCTTCTCTACATGGGCAAGATAGAAACCATAGAAAACCATAGAAAAACTACAGCACAGAAACAGGCCTTTTGGCCCTTTTTGGCTGTGCTGAACCATTTTCTGCCTAGTCCCACTGACCTGCACACAGACCATATCCCTCCATACACCTCCCATCCATGTATCTGTCCAATTTATTCTTAAGTGTTAAAAAAGAACCCGCATTTACCACCTCGTCTGGCAGCTCATTCCATACTCCCACCACTCTCTGTGTGAAGAAGCCCCCCCTAATGTTCCCTTTAAACTTTCCGCCCCTCACCCTTAACCCATGTCCTCTGGTTTTTTTCTCCCCTTGCCTCAGTGGAAAAAGCCTTCTTGCATTCACTCTGTCTATACCCATCATAATTTTATATACCTCTATCAAGTCTCCCCTCATTCTTCTGTGCTCCTGGGAATAAAGTCCTAACCTACTCAACCTTTCTCTGTAACTGAGTTTCTCAAGTCCCGGCAACATCCTTGTAAACCTTCTCTGCACTCTTTCAACCTTATTAATATCCTTCCTGTAATTTAGTGACCAAAACTGAACACAATACTCCAGATTCGGCCTCACCAATGCCTTATACAACCTCATCATAATATTCCAGCTCTTATACTCAATACTTTGATTAATAAAGGCCAATGTACCAAAAGCTCTCTTTACGACCCTGTCTGCCTGTGACGCCACTTTTAGAGAATTTTCTATCTGTATTCCCAGATCCCTCCTATCTACTGCACTCCTCAGTGCCTTACCATTTACCCTGTATGTTCTACCTTGGCTTGTCCTTCCAAAGTGCAATACCTCACACTTGTCTGTATTGTCTCCATCACACTTGTCTCCATCTGCCATTTTTCAGCCCATTTTTCCAGCTGGTCCAAATTCCTCTGCAAGCTTTGAAAACCTTCCTCACTGTCCACTACACCTCCAATCTTTGTATCATCATCAAATTTGCTGATCCAATTTACCACATTATCATCCAGATCATTGATATAGATGACAAATAACAATGGACCCCGCACTGATCCCTGTGGCACACCAGTAGTCACAGGCCTCCATTCTGAGAAGCAATCCTCCACTACCACTCTTTGGCTTCTTCCATTGAGCCAATGTCTAATCCAATTTACCACCTCTCCATGTATACCTAGTGACTGAATTTTCCTAACTAACCTCCCATGCAAGACCTTGTCAAAGGCCTTACTGAAGTCCATGTAGACAACATCCACTGCCTTCCCTTCATCCACTTTCCTGGTAACCTCCTCAAAAAACTCCAATAGATTGGTCAAACATGACCTACCATGCACAACGCCATGTTGACTCTCCCTAATAAGTCCCTGTCTATCCAAATGCTTGTAGATTCTGTCTCTTAGTAATCCCTCCAATAATTTACCCACTACCAATGTCAAATTTACTGGCCTATAATTTCTCGGATTACTTTTTGATCCTTTTTTAAACAACGGAACAACATGAGCCATTCTCCAATCTTCCGGCACCTTACCCGTAGACACCGACATTTTAAATATATCTGCCAGGGCCCCTGCAATTTCAACACTAGTCTCCTTCAAGGTCCGAGGGAATACCCTGTCCGGTCCTGGGGATTTATCCACTTTAATTTGCCTCAATATAGCAAGCACCTCCTCCTTTTCAATCTGTATAGTTTCCATGATCTCACTATTTGTTTCCCTTAATTCCATAGACTTCATGCCAGTTTCATGTAATTTTATCCTTTCAAACATGAATAATTTTCAAAGGTAGATGTGTAATATGTGGATGAGATGTTAGTAATTCGAAAATAAGGGAAAGAAACATTGAATCAAGACAATCAAGGCAGTATTAAGTTTTGACTCAACAGTTGTCTTGATTGAAGCAGTGACGAAGGGTTCCGACCCGAAACGTTGACTGTTTGTTTCCATGGATGCTGCCTGGCCTGCTGAGCTCCTCCAGTGTGCTGTGAGTGTCGCTATAACATTGCCTGGAATGGAAATTTTCAGTGGTGCAGAAAGATTGAATAAGCTGGGCATGTTTTCCAGATAGCAACAGAGACGGAGGGACTCTTGACAGACATCTACAAAAATTATGAGGGACATGGATAGGGTAGAGCACACAAAAAATTTACCTTGGAAGAAGTCTAAATGTTGATGGCATTAGTTTAGGATATGTGGTAAGAGGTCTTGAGGAAGTTGTGAGGAGGATAGTTGGAATGTGGAACACACTACCTGAATGGACATTGCAGGCAGATCAAAAGCAGGGTCTGGACAAGCAATTGAATAGTCAAGGCATAGAAGGCAACAGAACAAGTGCTGGTAGACGGAAGTCGTCTGGATTGATATTTGGTGTTGGCATAGACATGGTAGGTTGTAGGGCCTGCTTCTGTGCTGAATGAGTCCATAAATTCATAAATACTTTTAAAGCTCCTGTGAAAGTAGAAGTCTTAAGAGAAATTTCTACTTTGAAGATGCAATGTAAGTATGTGTGCATACCTCAGATCTATCTGAATTGAGAACATTCTATTGGCTCCAGAGGCTTGGCAGAGCAATGCCTGACCCCAATGTATTCTATTCATAGCAACTTTAACACTCATACTGACAGTATTGATTAGTAGTACATGTTTCTTGATGTCTACTGCAAATTGTTACCTGAAAGTGGAGAGTCCACGAGCAGAGTGGAAAAGCTGTGAACATGCCTGTAACATTTTACAAGCTACACCATATGTGCAAAACTAGTTTATGGGCACTTGTTTCAGCACTGCTGAGTTCACCCTTCTACATAAATTCAGAACAGTGAAACCAGATTATGTTACAGAACCACTTTTATTGGAAATAGTTCTTTAATATAAATGGGATTCAAGTGAAATAGTTAATTTAAGGCCAACTGGTGCTGCATTAATGCAGCTTTATGTCAACTTCAATCTCCACTAAGGTTGCTCAAACTCATTTCACTTACCTCCATTAGGCTGAATTGGATTTAGTGCTTTTCATAACAGCAAATTTTTAACTGTAAAATGTAGTTTCCATCCAACCAAACATACACCTGCTCCCAATCTTATGCCTAAAATATTGTCAAACATTATCAAGATTTATTTAAAATATATTTTTATCGAAGTTCTTCCAGCTTCATATCTCTGGCAATTCTTTCCCTTGCATCCCCCTCACCGCCTCAGCATACAATATCTCCACATTCCCAGTCCCTTACTACCTCTGTGATCTGGATTTACCCTGTGGGGCTTGCCCCACAACAAAAATTTAAAGCACCGGGGGATCTCAATTGGTCAGTCATTATCTATGGAGGGAAATAGAAAGATATTATTTTGGACTGAGATCTTTTATCTAGATTGTAGCTCAGCTGAAGCATCTTGACCAGAAACATTCACTGTCCATATCTCTCTATGAAAGCTGCTTGCCCCACTGAGTTCCCCAGTGATTTGTGTGTTATTCCAGATTCCAACATTTGTAGTCTTGTGTCTCCAACAGTTCTTGTTTCTAAAAGCAAAATTCTATTTCTATCCTGCAATACCAAATGCTAGTTAATTCAAGATTAGCGAGCAGGAACTGAGCTGGATATTGCAACTCCAAGAAATTGCAAGGTCTGAATCTCTTTTTCCCCAGGAAATTAGTGGCTAGAATTTGTAGGTAAATTCACAGAATCTGGATCGTCAGTCAGACCATCCCCTAATGAAATCTGAATGAGACAAGGCTGTAATTTTTAGGAATTCCTTACTCCAATTATTGTATATCAATGACTATAATGAATTCATCCAATGAAATCTGTATATAAGGAATGAGGAAATAGCCAGGAAGTTAATTCTGGGATTTATGTTTTGGATGGCGCATCAAATGAAAATGTCTGAAATTGTTGACCACCTGCATCCATGGCTGTCTTGATGTTCTTTGTCAGCATGCTCTATTTAAGCCCACGTTTCTTAGTCTCACATGATGCAGTGAAATGTAGCTGACATGCATTTATTTTAAAAAAGTATATGCAAGTACTCAGTAACATAGAAAATAAAACACTATGATCAAATACATTTGTATAGTTTGTCATATATCTTTTATTTCAATAACAAAGGAATAATAGTATTTAATGGACACGTACAATACTGTATGAGTGAAAATGATGTGATCATTTACCCAATAGCAGGACCTACTAATAAACATTTTATATAATCATCTTAATTGCATCTGACTTCACATTAGTTACAAGTGACAAATGAACTGGAACTGTGAAAAATGTATTGGATAATGTTGCACTAAATTAACATATTGGTCATTATAAATAATTTTAAAAGCAGTGGGATTGATATAAGTTTACATTATCATGTCAAGCAATGGACAATAAAAGATTGACCTCCCATTTTGCATCTGCACAATATTATTTTTCTAGAGTGGAAAAAGTAATGGTCAGGGTATAACCCATACAGCAAATTTGCTATCAGCCATTTATCACAGTACAATAAAATCAAGATCATCCCTGAGGAGTTTTAACAAAATAGTAGCTTATACTTAATTTGTTATAACGCACTGTAAAAATCAAATTCAATTTTAGTGAGCAAGGAAGATTGGTCATAAACACGACAGTGATCACAAACCAACAGGTTTCTGTGAAACTTGTACTTCCAATTGTCTTAAATATGCATTTCTTTAATGCAGGCATCTGTACTATAGGAATAAGTTGATGGACACAAATGTTTTTGATGTGTATTGCCCAGAGGAGAAAAAAATAAAAGGGTTGTGAATAAAACATGGCTAGATGGAAGGTTGCGATATGAGAAAAAACAGACTCACTTCGTAGATAGTTCCAAGAGGTGTTACATTACACAATCTCCATGGAAGCAGATGGTAGGTACTAAGAACCACAATACAGCAAGGGGCACTACGATTATAAAATGCAGAGCAACAGAGAATTTAGATGTGATTTACAATGTTATTAACTAGCAGATTAAATTAAAGTCTGTAACCTCACCAAGTTTTCTTGAAAGCAATTGAATTAAAGATACATATTTGCATAGGGCAACACACATAAAAGTTGCTGGTGAACGCAGCAGGCCAGGCAGCATCTGTAGGAAGAGGTGCAGTCGACGTTTCAGGCCGAGACCCTTCGTCAGGACTAACTGAAGGAAGAGTGAGTAAGAGATTTGAGAGTGGGAGGGGGAGGGGGAGATCCAAAATGATAGGAGAAGACAGGAGGGGGAGGGATAGAGCCAAGAGCTGGACAGGTGATAGGCAAAAAGGGATACGAGAGGATCATGGGACAGGAGGTCTGGGAAGAAAGACAAAGGGGGGGGGACCCAGAGGATGGGCAAGAGGTATATTCAGAGGGACAGAGGGAGAAAAAGGAGAGTGAGAGAAAGAATGTGTGTATAAAAATAAGTAACAGATGGGGTACGAGGGGGAGGTGGGGCCTTAGCGGAAGTTAGAGAAGTCGATGTTCATGCCATCAGGTTGGAGGCTACCCAGACGGAATATAAGGTGTTGTTCCTCCAACCTGAGTGTGGCTTCATCTTTACAGTAGAGGAGGCCATGGATAGACATGTCAGAATGGGAATGGGATGTGGAATTAAAATGTGTGGCCACTGGGAGATCCTGCTTTCTCTGGCGGACAGAGCGTAGATGTTCAGCAAAGCGGTCTCCCAGTCTGCGTCGGGTCTCGCCAATATATAAAAGGCCACATCGGGAGCACCGGACGCAGTATATCACCCTAGTCGACTCACAGGTGAAGTGTTGCCTCACCTGGAAGGACTGTTTGGGGCCCTGAATGGTGGTAAGGGAGGAAGTGTAAGGGCATGTGTAGCACTTGTTCCGCTTACACAGATAAGTGCCAGGAGGGAGATCAGTGGGGAGGGATGGGGGGGACGAATGGACAAGGGAGTTGTGTAGGGAGCGATCCCTGCGGAGTGCAGGGGCGGGGGAGGGAAAGATGTGCTTAGTGGTGGGATCCCGTTGGAGGTGGCGGAAGTTACGGAGAATAATATGTTGGACCCGAAGGCTGGTGGGGTGGTAGGTGAGGACTAGGGGAACCCTATTCCTAGTGGGGTGGCGGGAGGATGGAGTGAGAGCAGATGTACGTGAAATGGGGGAGATGCGTTTAAGAGCAGAGTTGATAGTGGAGGAAGGGAAGCCCCTTTCTTTAAAAAAGGAAGACATCTCCTTCGTCCTAGAATGAAAAGCCTCATTCTGAGAGCAGATGCGGCGGAGACGGAGGAATTGCGAGAAGGGTATGGCGTTTTTGCAAGAGACAGGGTGAGAAGAGGAATAGTCCGGATAGCTGTGAGAGTCAGTAGGCTTATAGTAGACATCAGTGGATAAGCTGTCTCCAGAGACAGAGACAGAAAGATCTAGAAAGTGGAGGGAGGTGTGGGAAATGGACCAGGTAAACTTGAGGGCAGGGTGAAAGTTGGAGGCAAAGTTAATAAAGTCAACGAGTTCTGCATGCGTGCAGGAAGCAGCGCCAATGCAGTCGTTGATTGTAGCGAAGGAAAAGTGGGGGACAGATACCAGAATAGGCACGGAACACAGATTGTTCCACAAACCTAACAAAAAGGCAGGCATAGCTAGGACCCATACGGGTGCCCATAGCTACACCTTTAGTTTGGAGGAAGTGGGAGGAGCCAAAGGAGAAATTATTAAGAGTAAGGACTAATTCCGCTAGACGGAGCAGAGTGGTGGTAGAGGGGAACTGATTAGGTCTGGAATCCAAAAAGAAGCGTAGAGCTTTGAGACCATCCTGATGGGGGATGGAAGTATGTAAGGACTGGACATCCATGGTGAAAATAAAGCGGTGGGGGCCAGGGAACTTAAAATCATCGAAAAGTTTAAGAGCGTGAGAAGTGTCACGAACATAGGTCGGAAGGGTTTGTACAAGGGGTGATAAAACCGTGTCGAGGTATGCAGAAACGAGTTCGGTGGG
The DNA here is from genome assembly GCF_030028105.1 of Mobula birostris. Taxonomy (NCBI): domain Eukaryota; kingdom Metazoa; phylum Chordata; class Chondrichthyes; order Myliobatiformes; family Myliobatidae; genus Mobula; species Mobula birostris. Next base: position 205,616,294 of record NC_092371.1, on the reverse strand, counting down.
GCAGGAGCAAGCTGAGACAATAGGTCGGACAGGACAGGCAGGTTTGTGGATCTTGGGTAGGAGGTAGAAACGGGAAGTGAATGATGTGGGAACTATAAGGTTGGTAGCAGTGGATGGGAGATCCCCTGAGCGGATAAAGTCGGTGATGGTGTGGGAGACAATGGCCTGGTGCTCCTTAGTGGGATCACGATCGAGGGGTAAATAAGAGGAGGTACCCGTGAGTTGTCGCTGTGCCTCGGCAAGGTAGAGGTCAGTACGCCAGACTACAGCATCACCCCCCTTATCGGCGGGTTTAATAGTAAGGTTAGGATTAGTGCGGAGGGAGTGGAGAACAGAGCGTTCCGAAGGAGTGAGGTTGGAATGGGGACAAGGTGCGGTGAAGTCGAGACGGTTGATGTCCCGTCGGCAATTAGCGATAAAGAGATCCAGAGCAGGCAGAAGACCAGAGCGGGGTGTCCAAGAAGAAGAGAAGGGTTGAAGACGGGAGAAGGGGTCATCGGTGGGGGTGGAAGAGTCCTTGCCGAAGAAGTAGGCCCGGAGACGGAGACGGCGGAAGAAAAGTTCCACATCATGGCGAACACGGAACTCGCTGAGGTCGACCTAATCGGTTCCCCTCTACCACCACTCTGCTCCGTCTAGCGGAATTAGTCCTTACTCTTAGTAATTTCTCCTTTGGCTCCTCCCACTTCCTCCAAACTAAAGGTGTAGCTATGGGCACCCGTATGGGTCCTAGCTATGCCTGCCTTTTTGTTGGGTTTGTGGAACAATCTGTGTTCCGTGCCTATTCTGGTATCTGTCCCCCACTTTTCCTTCGCTACATCGACGACTGCATTGGCGCTGCTTCCTGCACGCATGCAGAACTCGTTGACTTTATTAACTTTGCCTCCAACTTTCACCCTGCCCTCAAGTTTACCTGGTCCATTTCCCACACCTCCCTCCACTTTCTAGATCTTTCTGTCTCTGTCTCCGGAGACAGCTTATCCACTGATGTCTACTATAAGCCTACTGACTCTCACAGCTATCTGGACTATTCCTCTTCTCACCGTCTCTTGCAAAAACGCCACCCCCTTCTCGCAATTCCTCCGTCTCCGCCGCATCTGCTCTCAGGATGAGGCTTTTCATTCTAGGACGAGGGAGATGTCTTCCTTTTTTAAAGAAAGGGGCTTCCCTTCCTCCACTATCAACTCTGCTCTTAAACACATCTCCCCCATTTCACGTACATCTGCTCTCACTCCATCCTCCCGCCACCCCACTAGGAATAGTGGTCCCCTAGTCCTCACCTACCACTCCACCAGCCTCCGGGTCCAACATATTCTCCGTAACTTCCGCCACCTCCAACGGGATCCCACCACTAAGCACATCTTTCCCTCCCCCCCCCCCGCACTCCGCAGGGATCGCTTCCTACGCAACTCCCTTGTCCATTCGTCCCCCCCATCCCTCCCCACTGATCTCCCTCCTGGCACTTATCCGTGTAAGCGGAACAAGTGCTACACATGCCCTTACACTTCCAGCCTTACCACCATTCAGGGCCCCAAACAGTCCTTCCAGGTGAGGCAACACTTCACCTGTGAGTCGACTAGGGTGATATACTGCGACCGGTGCTCCCGATGTGGCCTTTTATATATTGGCGAGACCCGACGCAGACTGGGAGACCGCTTTGCTGAACATCTACGCTCTGTCCGCCAGAGAAAGCAGGATCTCCCAGTGGCCACACATTTTAATTCCACATCCCATTCCCATTCTGACATGTCTATCCATGGCCTCCTCTACTGTAAAGATGAAGCCACACTCAGGTTGGAGGAACAACACCTTATATTCCGTCTGGGTAGCCTCCAACCTGATGGCATGAACATCGACTTCTCTAACTTCCGCTAAGGCCCCACCTCCCCCTCGTACCCCATCTGTTACTTATTTTTATACACACATTCTTTCTCTCACTCTCCTTTTTCTCCCTCTGTCCCTCTGAATATACCTCTTGCCCATCCTCTGGGTCCCCCCCCCTTTGTCTTTCTTCCCAGACCTCCTGTCCCATGATCCTCTCGTATCCCTTTTTGCCTATCACCTGTCCAGCTCTTGGCTCTATCCCTCCCCCTCCTGTCTTCTCCTATCATTTTGGATCTCCCCCTCCCCCTCCCACTCTCAAATCTCTTACTCACTCTTCCTTCAGTTAGTCCTGACGAAGGGTCTCGGCCTGAAACGTCGACTGCACCTCTTCCTACAGATGCTGCCTGGCCTGCTGCGTTCACCAGCAACTTTTATGTGTGTTGCTTGAATTTCCAACATCTGCAGAATTCCTGTTGTTTGCGTTTATATTTGCATAGGGCTCTCAATTCCGCATCTTTCAATATATTCACTTACTTTTATAAATGAGTTTCTATAAATAAATTACTCTGTAAATTACTGTACTAATCAGGCTTTTTCTCAGATATGATCACTGCAATCAATAGTCTGTAACTTCTCTTTTGGAGTTGAGCTTTTGAAACACTTGTATGACCTGGCATTGGTCCTGACACTTTTGCAGCAGGAACTGAAGCCTTGAAGGTGCAGGACAGTCTCAGTGTGGTGAGTACGGGCCGAATCGAGGTGGCAGGACCCAGACCCGAGAGCAGGGAACGAGCCACTGTTTGGCCATTGCTGGAGCAGATCTGGAGGTGATTCAGTGTGGCAGAGCTGAGGCAGCGGACCTGGCCCTGGGGTTCCGACAGTGAGGAACGATCTTCGGTTTGGCTGATATTTGCACTGGGGTCTAGATTGAAAAGGTCAGGGTGTCAGGGATAGAGGCAAGGGGTGGACCATAAGACCATAAGGTATAGAAGCAGAAGTAGGTTATTTGGCCCATCGAGTCTGCTCCGCTATTCAATCATGGGCTGATCCAATTCTTCCTGTCATTCCCACTATCCTGCCTTCTCCCCATACCCTTTGATGCCCTGGCTAATCAAGAACCTATCTATCTCTGCCTTAAATGTACCCGATGACTTGGCTTCCACAGCCGCTCATGGCAACAACTTCCACAGATTTACCACCCTCTGACTAAAGTAATTTCTCCACATCTCTGTTCTAAATGGTAGTCCTTCAATCCTGAAGTCGTGCCCTCTTGTCCTGGACTCCCCTACCAAGGGAAATAACTTTGCCATATCTAATCTGTTCAGGTCTTTTAACATTCAGAATGTTTCTATGAGATTCCCCCCTCATTCTCCTGAACTCCAGAGAATACAGCCCAAGAGCTGCCAGATGCTCCTCATACAGTAACCCTTTCATTCCTGGAATCGTGAATCTTCTCTGAACCCTCTCCAATGTCAGTATATCAGTATAACCCTCTCCAATGTCAGTATATTTGCCACTTCTTTGCCCATTCCCCTAAACTATCTAAGTCTCTCTGCAGGCTCTCTGTTTCCTCAACACTATCTGCTCCTCCACCTATCTTTGTATCATTGCCAAATTTAGTAACAAATCTTAGCCACATTAACCTCATAGTCCAAATCATTGACATACATCGTAAAAAGCAACGGTCCCAACACCGACCCCTGTGAAAATCCACTGGTAACCAGCAGCCAGCCAGAATAGGATCCCTTTATTCCCACTCTCTGTTTTCTGCCAATCAGACAATGTTCCACCCATGCTAGTAACTTCCCTGTAATTCCATGGGCTCTTATCTTGCTAAGCAACCTCATGTGTGGCACCTTGTTAAAGGCCTTCTGAAAATCCAAGTACACCACATCTACTACATCTCCTTTGTCTACCCTGCTTGTAATTGCCTTAAAGAACTGCAGTAGGTTTGTCAGGCAGGATTTTTCTGTCAAGAAACCATGCTGGCTTTGGCCTATCTTGTCATGTGCCTCCAGGTACTCTGTAATCTCATCCCTAACAATCGATTCCAACAATTTCCCAGCCACTGTTGTCAGGCTAACAGGTCAATAGTTTCCTTTCTGCTGCCTCCCATCCTTCTTAAATAGGAGAGTAATATTTGCAATTTTCCAGTCATCCAGTACAATGCCAGAACCTATCAACCAGTGTTCAGCTTACTGTTCTGCGAGGTTTACTTGCCTCTGCACTGAGGCTGTGCCTTGCAACTATTTGGCTCCTGGATCGCCTGCAGAGATGACTGGCTCAGTGGCTGTAGACAATTTTGAATTTTGAAGAGTCCTTAGATGTGAGTCCATAGGGTGGTTGATCATTTCAGTGAAGGAGTGCTGAAGCTAGCTCAAGAGCCTGAAAGGGTGCAGAGGAGATTTACAACAATGTTGCCTGGATTGGGGAGCATGCCTTATGATAACAGGTTGAGTGAACTTGGCCTTTTCTCCTTGGAGCGATGGAGGATGAAAGGAGACCTGATAGAGGTGTATGAAATGATGAGAGGCATTGATCATGTGGATAGTCAGAGGCTTTTTCCCAGGGCTGAAATGGCTGCCACAAAAGGGCACAGGTTTAAGGTGCTTTGGAGTAGTTACAGAGGAGATGTCAGGGGTGAGTTTTTTTACGCAGAGAGTGGTGAGTGCGTGGAATGGGCTGCCGGTAATGGTGGTGGAGGCGGATATGATGGGGTCTTTTAAGAGGCTTTTGGATAGGTACATGCAGCTTAGAAAAATAGAGGGCTATGGGTAGCCCTAGTAATTTCTAAGGTAGGGACATGTTCGGCACAACTTTGTGGGCTGAAGGGCCTGTATGGTGCTGTATGTTTCCTGTTTCTATGTTTCTGTGTTTGAAGGGTAATATGGGTAATAACTGTTACTGAACCTGGGGTGTAGGTCCTAAGGCTGCTGAACCTCCTTCCTGAAGGTAGCAGCGAGAAGAAAGCATGGCCTTGAAGGTGGGAGTCCTTGATGATGGATGCTGCTTTCCTGCGACAGCGCTTTTAGACGTGCTCAATGGTGGGGAGGGCTTTACCCATGATGGGCTGGGTTGCCTTCACTACTTTTTGTAGGTTTTTCTGCTCAGAGGTATTGGTGTTTCCAGTGGCAATGATTAGATCTGTTTAAAGTGGGGAATACGAATTGTAAACAATCTTCTTAAACTGTTGATGATACCTGATAACAGTAGGCTTTTGGCCAATGCACACTTAATAAAGCAGCTGCAGGCAATGATTTAAAAGGATGTACAATCAAATATGGCACTATTAATTTGCAACAATTTTCTCCAAATCAGCATCTTATTCTCTATTTAAGGATCTCTGGACTGTGCTCGACTTACTGAAGGGGTCCCAATGGGTGGCCTGAACCTACCAATATTCAGTTTCAATATTATTCAATGATTCATTGTATCCACTTTCCGTCATGTGAGAAAGGAACATCACACCACCTCAGAATCTCACATTATAAAACCATAAGATATAAGAGCAGAATTAGGCCATTTTGGCCCATTGAGTCTGCTCCATAATTTTATCATGGCTGATCCAATTTTCCTCTCAGCCCGTTTCTTGCCTTCTCCCCATATCACTTCATGCCCTGAGCAATCAAGTATCTATCAACCTCTGCCTTAAATATACATAATCTGTGGAATTCTCTGCCACAGGAAACAGTTGAGGCCAGTTCATTGGCTATATTTAAGAGGGAGTTAGATATGGCCCTTGTGGCTAAAGGGATCAGGGGGTATGGGGCAAAGGCTGGTACAGGGTTCTGAGCTGGATGATCAGCCATGATCATACTGAATGGCGGTGCAGGCTCGAAGGACCGAATGGCCTACTCCTGCACCTATTTTCTATGTTTCTATGTTTCTATAAAGACTTGGCCTGCACAGCTGTATGTGGCAAAGAATTCCACAGATTCTCCACTCTCTGGCTAAAGAAATTCCTCCTCATCACTGTTCTAAAAGGATGCTCCTCTGTTCTGAGGTTGTGTCCTCTGGTCCTGGACTCTCCCACCATAGGAAACATCCTCTCTACATCCACTCTGTCAAGGTGGTTCACCATTTGATAGGCAAGACGTTCAATTCTGGAATTATTTTCATGAGCCTCCTTTCAACCCTCTCCAGTGTCAGCACATCCTTTCTAAGATAAAGGGCCCAAAACTACTCACAGGAGAGGCCTCATCAGTGTTTTATAAAGCCTCAACATTACATTCTTGCTAATGGCAATTAACAGCAGTAAACTGCAGAACGGGTATCCATGGTACAATAAGCAGTTAACATTGCATTCACCTTCCACTGCCTCAGAATATCCCAAAGTACTTCACAACCAAAGGAATATTTCTGATACGTGGTCATCATGGTAGGAAATTAGAAAACTACTGTATATAAATGTACAAATTTCTATATTCCAAATATAATTTTAGGTAATTTCGGGAAAATCATGCTGTTATGTCCATATTTTGAAATCTTCTCTGAAATTTCAGGTTAATAATTTTAGTTGACTAATTTAATACTTTTTTCTCGTTTTTCCTCAGTATATTATCATTTTAAATAGAAATAATATATAACCCTATATTCCTCTGCTTTGTCTCAATAAATGTTTGGACTCTTGCTGCTGAGTGCCATCAAATCACTTCATTCATGGCAATCATATAGGTCATGTAGTTGCCCATAGAGTTTTCATGGCAAGGTACAGAAGTAGATTGCCAGGCCGTTCTTATGCGCAGATACTGCTGCTGCCCAGGTTGGGACTTGGTCAGATTCGAACTCTGGACCATACTTCTTGAAGTCCAGCGCTGATGCCACTACACTACCAACTGGCACACACATAGATATTAGCACCAATTAAAGAACCTTAGCTCTTTCACTCCAATTTATAACATTGCAAATAATATTCCAGGAGTATTATTTGTTTCTGAATTATTGGTAGTTGATAGACATTTAACAAACTGGACCTGTTAGATATCATCTAGCTATCAACAGATCTCCTTTAATTGTGATTCACATCTCTGAATTTATTATGCACAAAAGTTATTATCCTATGAAAAGAAAAAATATTTGCCCCTGATATTCCATGTATTACAGTGATTTGAGTAAGTGGCTCTCCATCAGCTTTTCAAGGACAATTAGACACTTACAATAAAAGTTGCCCTTGTCATCAACAAACCACATTCCACAAATTAATAATTTGAAAAAATATAGTGCCTTTCACTTCCTCAGAAAATCCCAGAGCACAGTTCAACAATTGCTTTTGAAATATAGTGATGTAGGAAATGGCAAAATAATAGATACATGGGAATTTCTATATCCTGTGCTTGGGTGTTGCATCTCGTTCTAGGTCAACTGTTCTTTATTATTTCCATGTCTGAGATCCCTGAAATAATAGACCTGAAGCTATTTTTTCTTTATTGTGAAAGAGCATCCAGCAAATTTCAATCTTTGATGCAGTATTACTAGTGCTACTTTGAGTAGAATCCCCACAGTGTCTAATTAGGGATACACTTTCACCACTCTGTCATAAAAGGTGTTATTTAAAATTTGAGTAAGTGGATTGTAAATTTGAATCCAACAGATAAGTGTTCTGTTTCGTTGTACTACTCCTAATTTAGCAAATCATTAGCATTTCTTCTTTCGCTGAATCCTCTCCACTGGGCTGGACAATGTGTTTTCTGACCATTTTAGAGAACATTTCTGTTCAGAGGCAACCATGATTACAAGCATCCAGTCTCATCTAGACACACCTTACAACTTTAATTTCAACAATTTGGTAATTATTACCTTATTTTTGTTTTGGATAGCAGGTGTTAGTAATTATTCTGTTGTTCCAAGTGACACATCCTTTAAACCCATCATCATTACTTTATCTGTCTAGGCACCATTCCCTTTTGCTTTGTGCCTTCACCTCCTTTGTTATTTAAACTTGCATAGCACATCTTGCACCCTATTGTAGGCCCTCATATTTTGTTCTTTCCATTTTACCTTTCTTTATACTAGTTTAAAAACTGTTATGTGCTTCCTGTTTCCTGTTCTAATGACAAGTCATTGGCCTGAAACATTAACCTGGTTGATTTTTCCCCCTACAGATGCAGCCTAATTGGATAGCTTTTCCTGTTTTTATTTGACACTGACTTACATTGATTTGCAGACTTCCAACTCCTCACAATTAAAATTTACCTCCATGTGATTAAATCCTTTCACGGTCTCACTTTGTGGCCTCCATCAGATCTAAAATTTTCCTCATCAGGCTTTCCAGGCCTCTGATCTCATGTATATCTAATTTTTTTTTCCAGAGGCGTGCATTCAATTGTCTCAGATTCTTTATGATACCCCCTAGTCCTAACATACCTCCCTTATCCTTTAAGATTTCCCTTAAAGCTATTCATTTTAACGTAAGTATCCACCCAGGTTGTCAGTATCACATTGTCTGTATAATTTGATTGCTGTCCTTCAGGTCTCTTCTCAAGCACAGAGGTAAAACGCAAGTAACTTTCATGGAAGTAAAACTGTTGATATCTACAGGAGAGTAATTAATGGGAAATCTTTGTTAACTATCTATTTTTATATGTATTAACGTCAGCTAAAATGGAAACTGGAATGATAGCAAAACATCTCTTTTTCCAAATGGTATTGATGGCTTTGTTTTGCCCTTCCAGCAAGGTATAAGATAAGAACATAAGGAAATAGGAGCAGGAGTAGGCCATCTGGCCTGTCGAGGCTGCTCCACCATTCAATAAGATCATGGCTGAACTGGCCATGGACTCATCTCCACTTACCTGCCTTTTCCCCATTACCCTTAATTCCCCTATTATGGAAAAATCTATTCAGCCTTGTCTTAAGTATATTTACTGAGGTAGCCTCCACTGCTTCATTGGACAGAGAATTCCACAGATTCACCACTCTTTGGAAAAAGTAGTTTCTCCTCATCTCCATCCTAAATCTACTCCCCCGAAACCCAATAGCATGAATAGCAGCGATGCTTCACCACCAGATGAACTCAATGCCTTCTATGCCCACTTTGAAAGGGAGAATAGAACTACAGCTGTGAAGATCCCTGCTGCTCCTGATGACCCTGTGATCTCTGTCTCAGAGGCCGATGTTAGACTGTCTTTAAAGAGAGTGAACCCTCGCAAGGTGGAAGGTCCCAATGGAGTACCTGGTAAGGCTCTGAAAACCTGTGCCAACCAATCGGCGGGAGTACTCAAAGACATTTTCAAACTCTGTATGGGCAGAAGTTCCCACTTATTTCAAAAAGGCAACAATTATACCAGTGCCTATGAAGAATAATGTGAGCTGCCTTAATATCTATCGCCTGGTAGCACTCACATCTACAGTGATGAAGTGCTTTGAGAAGTTGGTCATGATTAGCAAGGACCTGGACCCATTGCAATTTGCCAATCACCACAATAGGTCAATGGCAGATTAAATCTCAATGGCTCTCCACTCGGCTTTAGGCCACTTGAACAACACAAACACCCATGTCAGGATGCAAACACGAGGAAAACTGCAGATGCTGGAAATTCAAGCAATACACACAAAATGCTGGTGGAACACAGCAGGCCAGGCAGCATCTATAGGAAGAAGTACAGTCGACGTCTCGGCCCGAAATGTCAACTGTACTTCTTCCTATAGATGTTGACTGGCCTGCTGCGTTCCACCAGCATTTTGGGTGTGTTACCTATGTCAGGATGCTGTTCACTGACTATAGCTCAGCATTTAATACTGTCATTCCCACAATCCTGATTGAGAAGTTGCAGAATCTGGGCCTCTGTACCTCCCTCTGCAATTGGATTCTCGACTTCCTAACCGGAAGACCACAATATGTGCTGATTGGCGATAACGTCTCCTCATCACTGACAATCAACATTGGTGCACCTCAGGGGTGTGTGCTAAGCCCACTGCTCTATTCTCTCTAAATACCCTTGACAGTGAGGCTAGGCATAGCTCAAATACCATTTATTTATTTGCTGACAATATAACCATTGTTGGTAGAATGTCAGGTGGTAATGAGAGGGCGTACAGGAGTGAAATATACCAACTAGTGGAGTGGTGCTGCAGCAACAACCTGGCACAATGTCAGTAAGATGAAAGAGCTGATTGTGGACTTCTGGAAGCGTAAGATGAAGGAACACATACCAATCCTCATAGAGAGATCAGAGGTGGAGAGAGTGAGCAGCTTCAAGTACCTGGGTGTCAAGATCTCTGAGGATCTAACCTGGTCCCAACACATTGATGTAGTCATAAAGAAGGCAAGATAGTGGCTATACTTTATTAGGAGTTTGAAGCGATTTGGCATGTCAACAAATACACTAAAAAACTTCTATAGTTGCACTGTGGAGAGCATTCTGACAGGCTGCATCACTGTCTGCTATGGAGGGGCTACTGCTCAGGACTGAAAGAAGCTGCAGAAGGTTGTAAATCTAGTCAGTTCCATCTTGGGTACTAGCCTACAAAGTACCCAGGACATCTTTGGGGAGCGGTGTCTCAGAAAGGCAGCATCCATTATTAAAGACCTCCAGCACCCAGGACATGCCCTTTTCTCACTGTTACCATCAGGTAGGAGATACTGAAGCCTGAAGGCACACACTCAGTGATTCAGGAACAGTTTCTTCCCCTCTGCCATCCGATTCCTAAATGGACATTGAACCCTTGGATATCACCTTATTTTTAAAATATATAGCATTTCTGTTTTTGCACGATTTTTAATCTATTTAATATATGTATACGGTAATTAATTTGCTTATTTATTTTTTATTATTATTGTATTTTGTTTTTTTCTTCTATATCATATATTACATTGAACTGCTACTGCTAAGTTAACAAATTTAACATCACATGCCGGTGATAATAAACATGATTCTGATGATTCTGAATCTTGAGACTATGTTCCCTAGTTCTAGTCTCACCTACCAGTGGAAACAACTTTCCTGCCTCCATCTTATCTATCCCTTCCATAATTTTATATGTTTCTATAAGATCTCCTCTCATTCTTCTGAATTCCAGCGAGTACATAGTCATAGTCATAGTCATACTTTATTGATCCCGGGGGAAATTGGTTAATGGTTACAGCCCCAGGCGACTTGATCTTTCCTCATTATTATGCTCTCCTCATCATTAAGATGTTGGATTAATGTCATTTTTCATTGAAAAGTATGTATAACTTCAGACATCCAACGATTTATAATCATTGCAAATACTCGAAGTTTAATTTTCACTGGACCATATGAACATATGTGAGGTCAAGGCTGAGAAAAGGTAACTCATTATTTTATGAATTTTAATACATGATGTGGTGCAAATAAAGCTAATTACTGGTGTAGCTGGAGAGCAAGACAAGACAACATACATACAGTGGTCACATTATTAGGTCCAGGAGTGGAACCTGATGTGATCTGCTGACGTAGTCCATCTACTTCAAGGTTCCACATGTTTTGCATTCAGAGATGCTTTTCTGCACTCCGCTGTTATAGCGTATTGTTACTTGAGTTTTTGTCACCTTCCTGTCAGCCTGAACCACTTGGATCATTTTCCTCTGAACTCTTGCATTAACAAGACATTTTTGCCCAGACAAATGCTGCTCATTGGATTTTTTTTTTTTTGCCTTTTGTACCATTCTTTGTAAACTCTACAGACTGTTGTGCATGAAAATCCCTGGAGGATTTGTAGAATACTACTGTGACACTGTAATTTCCTTTGGGATCAATAATATCTCTGTCTATCTATCTTAAGCCTTGGTTCTAAACAGTGTGGTATGCAGCAGATAAACTGATAAAAGTTACTCTGCTTTTCTTTTTGAGTTCAAAGCCTGATTTGATGTACGATGTGAAAAGATCCTTCATCTCCTCCACAGAATGTCAGGCACCCGTTCTTTCTTCACCTGCCTAGGATGTGACACCATTCGCACTGTGAAATAATGCAATGGCATTCCCCCCCCCCCCCCAAGGGTCAGTTCTGGGTCCACCCTTGTTCAATCTGTACCTCAGTGACCTCTCTGAGACCAAGTCTGCTAAATTTGGATACAATGATGCCTTCCAATCAAACTATGTTAAATCTATGGAAAAAATATCTTACCCAAGATACCAACTCTCTATGCAACTACTTCTCACTGCAGGGTTATGTTGTGATAAGTAACTATTTCCATCTATGATATGATTAAAGTATTATACAGTATTGATTATATAGCTGCGTTGTTCTAATAAAGGATCCCACTCTGAACACTAATGGCATTTCTTTGATATTGTGATTATCCTGCTGTACTTTGACGATACCCAACCTTCTCTTTCAAATTTAGGTCATCAATTATTTCTCTTTCTATACCTGAAAATTCAGAGAAGGTAGGTCCTCTCATTGGAAAGTTCTTCATGTGAGTTCACACCATCCAACAAAGGACTCTTCCATTTTAAGTCTGAAAATCTGTCCACATTTAATCCCACACATGGAAATTTTACAACAGGGGACTCTGGATGCAGTCAAAGTAGGATTTTATCCAGATAGATTTTTCACATCCTTATCCCTCAGGCACTCAACAATTTTATGCAGCGCTGTTGTTGTTCTGGCTGAGATCAACTAAATCAGTACAGACCAGAAATCAAATCATGAAACCTTGGGTCTGCATGGCTTAAAGAAGAAAGAAATTATCTGCGTTTTTCCCCAAGAAATCTTAATGCAATTCACATCCAACTAATGACTTAAAACTGATTTGCTAGGATGTATTGTAAACACAGCAGTTGGCTTGTAGGAAGTAATATTCCACATTTTGTAAATCAGAAGAAATGTGAGTTCATTTGTTATAGTGCTTTTGACTGTGGGAGTGACTTTGGTTATAGGACAAGAGCTTCTAGTAATTCTTTAAGTGCAGTCTGCTCCTTTTAATTTAAGCTTACATAATTTGAACTTTTCTTTTTGAGTAAATGAAAGTTGTACAAGAATTATGCAGTTAGTCTTTGTTAATTTGTTCTAATGTACAAGTTATATTGTTAAACAGAAAATAAAACAACTGAACTAATAAGAGTAGATAAGGGTGTTGAGAACTATTCAACAATTACATTGTTGTAGACAGACAGAACCCTGATTTCTTCCGAAAGAAAAAACCTACATCAGTGCATTATCGCTTGAATTAAAGAGTCAGACTTCAGGTTTTTTTTTATGTTGCGATGGTATTGGCTTTGCTGACCATGAACATCTGAACTTAAACAGAGATCTTAAACCCTATTGGATACAAATAGACACAAGTACTCTCACTAAAGGGAGATTATACTGCAACTACCTTACCTTCAAAGACCAGTTTACTTCTCTGTTTCTTCTTCCTGGTGAGTTTAGCTGCCAATACCCACTATTCAAGTGGTGGGTCCTGTACCGCTACCAAGAAGATACTTCCAGCTAACAAAGTAATTTAAAACACAGTTCACTTTTTTAAAAGATATACATATTTAAATCCAAACAATGTTCTTAAAACATGTTTAAAACTCATGGAGGATTTCTATCTTAAATATTTCCAAGTTAAAAACCATTTCTAAAATACAAAGCATTTCTATAAACACAAGGCATTTCTGAACTACAAAGCATTTCTATAAACACAAGGCATTTCTAAAATACAAAGGCTAAATGACATCCAAAACACAGACACAAGTCCTATAAACTAAAAAGACATACAATACTGAAGAGTTGCAGATGAAGAAGTCATCCATCGCAGAAATTGAAACCAAAGGAATGGACTCTAGCTCACCTCGTGTTTCGTCCATAGTCTCTTGATGTTCCTTACCCCATTCTTAATATGCCTGAACAGCTCTTTACATTTATTCCTTTTTTTCCCAATTGGGTGACTTCACGCAGTTATGATATTTTCTCAAATACTCTTTTATAACCCAAAAGGTATCTTGGAGAAATAGATCTCAATAAATCCAATAACCGTAATACGTTTGTAGAATCAATGGAAGACTTCTCTAGCCAGGCAAAGAACCAATGTGTAAAAGACAACAAATTGTGCAAATACTAAAATAAATAAATACAAATAAGTAATAATAATAAATAAACAAACAATAAATATCAGTTCCAGCTCCAACTCCTAACGTAGATTGTTAGAAGCAGCAGCTGGAAGCACTTCTCACAGTCGTAGTCATCAGGTACACTGGAGGTCTCCCTGCCTTCCCACATCGCGCAAGAGGAGTATTCAACTATCCTGCCTGACATCTCTACTGTCCTAGCTGAGCAGATACAAAGAAGGGAAGGAAAAATAAACTTGAGCTTTTCTTTTCTTTTGCTTTCTCTGACTGAATTCTCTCTTTGTTGAAGTCTCGAAGAGCTAATGCCTCAAGATCACCACTCTGACTCTTTCCATTCAGAAGACAGTACTGTGACAATAGCCATTGCACTTGCCCCTGCCTTCCTTTAATATACTCTTATTAATCATTCCCATACACCGATTGGTTGCTGGTTAAAGCACTTTTTCACTGTAGCGATCCGTTGCTGCCTTTGGTACTTGGGTAGAGAACCTGACTGAAGTCCCCTCCTCTCAAAAACTCTGATGTCCGGATTGGCCGCTGGTGAGTGAAGTCATTCACTCTGCATCAAGACCCTGATGGTTGATGTGTAATAACTATTCCTGACGCTCTTGGTGTGGAGTCCTGAGGCTCCTGTACCTTCTGCCTGTAAACTTTCCCACAAATCCCTGTGGCACACCATTCTCCAGTCAGAGAGGCAACCTGCTACTACCATTCTCAGTCTTATCCAATTTACTATCTCCTCCTGAAAGCTGAGCAACTGAACCTTCTTGACCAGCCTCCCAGGTAGGACATTGTTAAATGCCTTACTAAAGTCCATGTTGACAACATCCACTGCCAAGCCTTCATCTACTTTCCTGGTAGCTTCCTTGAAAACCTCTATAAGATTGATTAGACATCATCTACCAGGCATGAAGCCATGCTTACTTTCCTTAATCAGTCTATGTCTATCCAAATACTTATACGTCCAGTCCCTTGAAATACCTTCCAATAACTTTCCCACAACATTTCCTCTATATTTTACATTAACTAAAGTGTTGGTACTAGCACTACTGCCTTTCTTGATTAATAACTTGGACTTCATAGAATCATACAATTATTAGAGCAAGAAGTCATCCACTTGGACCAGTAAGTACTCGGAAATGCAGTCAACAGTTGGGGGGTGGGGGGTGGGGGGTGAAAGACATATGCTGATGGAACTGCTGCAGGCTACTGCTTCTCACTGACAACCATCCATGCACCATCGACATACTGTCACAGTCCCAACCGTTAATTCCCCATTTTCTCCTAATTCCCTTTGATGGCAGCACACCTGGTTCTCATCAAGACCTGCAGCATAAAAACCCCGGCTTTGCATCCACTCGTTGCCAGATCATTGTTTTAACCAGCGTGGTGATTAACGTTCCCGGCCGCTTAGGATTGTGTATTCTAAGTTTTACTTCAGTACCGAGGTTTACCTGTGTAACTCTGTCTCTCCATGTCAAGATAAATATACTAAGATTTACTTCAGTACTGAGGTTTACCTGTGTAACTCCACCTGTCCGTGTCAAGAAAAGTATTGTCTACCACTTGCCTTTCTGCGCTCCGTGTCAAGATAAGTTCTGCCTGCTTCCTGCTTTCCTGTTCTTCCTCCTGTTTGCCGTTCAGCTCCAGCCACTCTCACACCCTCGTCTGCATCCTAACTCAATCTCCGTGCCAGTGTCCTGCATTTGGGTTCACCCCGTTCCTTGCGACACATACAGGACATGATGCTCAGGTTCTCAGGCTATATAATATATATATTTTTGTAACTTTATCTTTATTGCTATCTTCTACGTGCTACGTGTGGCTGCTACTGTGCTCTGCACCTTTGTCCTGGAGGAACTTCATTTCATTTGGCTGAATTTAAGGGGATTTATTTGTTGCTGAATGACAATTCAACTTGAACTTTAACTTGAAGTGAAACAGTGCATGAAAAACTTCAAAGTGACTCATTTTGTATAAAGAATAGGGAAGGGCAGTATAATGCATATAAATGATTATAAAAAAGGTACAGCAACAAAAGGAGCAGGTGTGCCAATCTTTAATGTTGCTAAAGCCATTACAACAAAACATTGGTATTTGAGCAGATGGGTAGTGCTACTGAAGTTTTGGCATGTAAACCTTGCAGATTGTCTGTTTAATATCATTTGTGCTTTCATTGCTAGTTTTCTGATTGTTTCTGAACTTTATAAACCATGGCTTGGAGTTCAAAGAGGATGTTATAGAGAACCTTTGTAAGTGTCTGGTTTCACTCACACCTGGAGTACTGCATTTAATTCTGGTCACTGCATAACAAGGAAGATGAGAAACATAGAAACATAGAAAATAGGTGGAGGAATAGGCCATTCAGCCCTTCGAGCCTGCACCGCCATTTATTATGATCATGGCTGATCATCCAACTCAGAACCCCGCCCCAGCCTTCCCTCCATACCCCCTGATACCCGTAGTCACAAGGGCCATATCTAACTCCCTCTTAAATATAGCCAATGTACTGGCCTCAACTGCTTCCTGTGGCAGAGAATTCCACAGATTCACCACTCTCTGAGTGAAGAAGTTTTTCCTAATCTGGGTCCTAAAAGGCTTCCCCTTTATCCTCAAACTGTGACCCCTCGTTCTGGACTTCCCCAACATCGGGAACAATCTTCCTGCATCTAGCCTGTCCAATCCCTTTAGGATTTTATACGTTCCAATCAGATCCCCCCTCAATCTTCTAAATTCCAATGAGTACAAGCCCAGTTCATCCAGTCTTTCTTCATATGAAAGTCCTGCCATCCCAGGAATCAATCTGGTGAACCTTCTTTGTACTCCCTCTATGGCAAGGATGTCTTTCCTCAGATTAGGGGACCAAAACTGCACACAATATTCCAGGTGTGGTCTCACCAAGGCCTTGTACAACTGCAGTAGTACCTCCCTGCTCCTGTACTCGAATCCTCTCGCTATAAATGCCAGCATACCATTCGCCTTTTTCACCGCCTGCTGTACCTGCATGCCCACTTTCAATGACTGGTGTATAATGACACCCAGGTCTCGTTGCACCTCCCCTTTTCCTAATCGGCCACCATTCAGATAATAATCTGTTTTCCTATTTTTGCTACCAAAGTGGATAACTTCACATTTATCCACATTAAATTGCATCTGCCATGAATATGCCCACTCACCCAACCTATCCAAGTCACTCTGCATCCTCTTAGCATCCTCCTCACAGCTAACACTGCCACCCAGCTTCATGTCATCCGCAAACTTGGAGATGCTGCATTTAATTCCCTCATCCAAGTCATTAATATATATTGTAAACAACTGGGGTCCCAGCTAGTCACCGCCTGCCATTCTGAAAAGGTCCCATTTATTCCCACTCTTTGCTTCCTGTCTGCTAACCAATTCTCCATCCACATCAATACCTTACCCCCAATACCATGTGCTTTAAGTTTGCACACTAATCTCCTGTGTGGGACCTTGTCAAAAGCCTTTTGAAAATCCAAATATACCACATCCACTGGTTCTCCCCTATCCATTCTACTAGTTACATCCTCAAAAAATTCAATGAGATTCGTCAGACATGATTTTCCCTTCACAAATCCATGCTGACTTTGTCCGATGATTTCACCGCTTTCCAAATGTGCTGTTATCACATCTTTGATAACTGACTCCAGCAGTTTCCCCACCACCGACATTAGGCTAACCAGTCTATAAATCCCTGGTTTCTCTCTCCCTCCTTTTTTAAAAAGTGGGGTTACATTAGCCACCCTCCAATCCTCAGGAACTAGTCCAGAATCTAATGAGTTTTGAAAAATTATCACTAATGCATCCACTATTTCTTGGGCTACTTCCTTAAGCACTCTAGGATGCAGACCATCTGGCCCTGGGGATTTATCTGCCTTCAATCCCTTCAATTTACCTAACACCACTTCCCTACTAACAAGTATTTCGCTCAGTTCCTCCATCTCACTGGACCCTCTGTCCCCTACTATTTCTGGAAGATTATTTATGTCCTCCTTAGTGAAGACAGAACCAAAGTAATTATTCAATTGGTCTGCCATGTCCTTGCTCCCCATAATCAATTCACCTGTTTCTGTCTGTAGGGGACCTACATTTGTCTTTACCAGTCTTTTCCTTTTTACATACCTATAAAAGCTTTTACAGTCAGTTTTTATGTTCCCTGCCAGTTTTCTCTCATAATCTTTTTTCCCCTTCCTAATTAAGCCCTTTGTCCTCCTCTGCTGAACTCTGAATTTCTCCCAGTCCTCAGGTGAGCCACTTTCTCTGGCTAATTTGTATGCTGCTTCTTTGGAATTGATACTATCCCTAATTTCTCTTGTCAGCCACGGGTGCACTACCTTCCTTGATTTATTCTTTTGCCAAACTGGGATGAACAATTGTTGTAGTTCATCCATGCAACCTTTAAATGCTTGCCATTGCATATCCACCGTCAATCCTTTAAGTGTCATTTGCCAGTCTATCTTAGCTAATTAACGTCTCATACCTTCAAAGTTACCCCTCTTTAAGTTCAGAACCTTTGTTTCTGAATTAACGATGTCATTCTCCATCTTAATGAAGAATTCCACCATATTATGGTCACTCTTACCCAAAGGGTCTCTCAGGACAAGATTGCTAATTAACCCTTCCTCATTGTGCAAAACCCAGTCCAGAATGGCCTGCTCTCTAGTCGGTTCCTCGACATGTTGGTTCAAAAAACCATCCTGCATACATTCCAAGAAATCCTCTTCCTCAGCACCTTTACCAATTTGGTTCACCCAATCTACATGTAGATTGAAGTCACCCATTATAACTGCTGTTCCTTTATTGCACACATTTCTAATTTCCTGTTTAATACCATCTCCGACCTCACTACTACTGTTAGGTGGCCTGTACACAACTCCCACCAGCGTCTTCTGCCCCTTAGTGTTACGCAGCTCTACCCATATCGATTCCACATCTTCCCGGCTTATGTCCTTCCCTTCTATTGCGTTAGTCTCTTCTTTAACCAGCAACGCCACCCCACCTCCCATCCCTTCATGTCTATCCCTCCTGAATATTGAATATCCCTGAACGTTGAGCTCCCATCCTTGGTCACCCTGGAGCCATGTCTCTGTGATTCCAACTATATCATAATCATTAATAACAATCTGCACTTTCAATTCATCCACCTTATTACGAATGCTCCTTGCATTGACACACAAAGCCTTCAGGCGCTCTTTTACAACTCTCTTAGCCCTTATACAATTATGTTGAAAAGTGGCCCTTTTTAATGCTTGCCCTGGATTTGTCGGCCTGCCACTTTTACTCTTCTCCTTGGTACTTTTTGCTTCTATCCTCACTTTACACCCCCTTGTCTCTCTGCACTGGTTCCCATCCCCCTGTTGTGAACTAACCTCCTCACGCCTAGCCTCTTTAATTTGATTCCCACCCCCCAGAGGTAACAGAGAAAGAGAGGTAGAAAAGATTTATGTAGTGGTCCTGATGAGGAAGAATTGCATTTACATGGATGGATTGGAGAAGCTGGAATGTTCTCCTGAAAGCTGAGAAAACGACAGGGTCTTTTAAGACACACCTGGACAGGTACATGGAGCTTAGAAAAATAGAGGGCTATGGGCAAGCCTAGGTAATTTCTAAGGTAAGGTCATGTTCGGCACAGCTTTGTGGACCAAAGGGCCTGAATTGTGCTGTAGGTTTTCTATGTTTCTAAAGCTGAGTTGTAATCTGGGGACTGGAGGCCCAGAGATGGCCTGACCTGTGGTTGGAGCCCTATCTGCGTATGTGAGTGTATGGGTACATGGGTTGGAGGGATGGGAAAGGTACTTGTTTTACTGTGTTGTCTTTTGTTTGTTTAGTTGTCGCTGCTGGCTCTGTTGTTCTGAAGAGCATTATGAGTAAGCTATGTTGGAGCTGGAATGTGCAGCAACACTTCTGTGTTGGTTGTTAAGGCAAATGACACATTTCATTGTATGTTTTTGATATGCTGTACATGTGATAAGTAAATCTGAATCCGGTAGAGATGTCAAAGGGGTCTACAGGAAGTAAATAGAGAGAATCTGTTGCTGGGAATCAGAGGGCACCATTTCAAAATAATTGCTGGAGTGGCTTAAAGGAAATTATTTTCAGGAAGCAAATGGTCATTGTGCAGAAACCACAACCTAAATGGTCAATAAAGCATCACAAACAAGAGAAAATCTGCAGATGCTGGAAATCTGAGCAACAAAATGCTGGAGGAACTCAGCAGGCCAGGCAACATCTATGGAAAAGAGTACTGTTGATGTATCAGGCCAAGATCCTTTTCAATAGATGCTGCCTGGGCTGCTGAGTTCCTCCAGCATTTTGTGTGTGTTGGTAGATGAAGCATATTCAACCATTGCTTTCAAAAGAAACTAACTGCAGGATAAATAGTCGCAATCTGAGGAGGTGGACTGTTTCATGGTGAGCTGCAGACACTTGTATGCTGAAGGCCCTCCTGCTAACGTTGTGATATGGTGATTCAGTTACGGTATGTGTAAGTTAGGGGATGGAAATAAGCAATCAAGACTATCAAGGGAAGAGAAAAAAGAAAAATAGATAAAAAATAAATAATAATATTCAAAACTGCAGCAAAATTGTGTTTCTGTGGTATGAGCCACAAAATGTGATAAATAATATGTTTCAGTGTCTGCAAACGAGTGACAAGATTAACAGTGACTTGCATGTCTGAGAGAAGTTACTCCAGGATCTTCCTCCTGCTAATTGAACCAGAATAATATTTGTACATGTGCAGAGATTGGATGAGGTCACAGTTACATCTGGTGCTCAATGATGGAAAGCCTGTTGACATAAACAAACAAACAAGGGTGTTGACCTGTCATCTGTGTAAATATGCATGAACATTAGTCATCTGTTTCACTGAGAAGAGGATAAAATTGGAAATATTCATCAAAGAGTAAATATTTTTAATTAAAATCCTTTTTCTGATATATAGAATCCTAAATGAGCTTGCATGTGTCATAGAGTAAAAGAAAAGTCTGGTCACCTAGTCCGTGCTGGACCATTTAAACTGCCTACTCCCATTGACCTGAACCAGGACCATAGCCCTCCATATCCTTCCAATCCATATACCTATCCAGCCTTGTCTTAAATATTGAAATTGAGCTCGCATGCACCACTTATGCCGCAGCTCGTTCCACACTCTCACAATTTCATCTGAGTGAAGCTTTCCCTTATGATGCCCCTAAATATTTCACCTTTCACCCTTAATTAATGACCTCTGGTTGTAGTCCCACCCAACTTCAGTGGAAAATCCTGCTTGCATTTACCCTATCTATACCCCCATAATTTTTATACCTCTGTCAAATCTCCTCACAATCTTCTACTTCCCAAGAAACAAAGTTTTAATGTGTTCAAACTAATTTAGGTCCTCCAGATCTGGCAACATTCTTGTATATTTTCTCTGTAGTCTTTCAATCTTATTTCCATCTTCCCTGCAGGTAGCTGACCAACACTGCAGACAATACTCCAAATTGGGCCTCACCAACATCTTATACAACTTCAACATAACATCCCACTTCTGTACTCAACAGTTTGATTTATGAAGGCCAATGTGTTAAATGTTTTCTTTACAACCCTATCTACCTGTGATGTCACTTTCAATGAATTATTGACCTGAATTTCCATATCCCTTTCTTCTAACAGGTTCCTCAGTGCCCTACTGTTCTCTGCTTTAGACCTACCCTGGATGGTCCTGCCAAAGTACAACACCTCACTCTTGTCTGCATTAAATTCTAACTGCCATTTTTCTGCCCATTTTTCCAGCTCGTCCAGATCCTGCTGCAAGCCATGATAGCCTTCCTCACTATCTGCTACATCCCCAATTTTGGTAGCATCTGCAAATTTACTGATCCAGTTAACCATATTATCATTCAGATCGTTGATGTAGATGACAAACAACAAGAGACCCAATACCAATCCTTGCGGCACTCCGCTTGTCACAGGCCACCAGTCAGAGAGGCAACCAGCTTTTACCACTCTCTGGCTTCTCCCACAAAGCAAATGTCTCATCCAATTTACAATCTCATTTTGAATGCCAGGCAACTGAACCTTCTTGACCAACCTCCTATATGGGATATTTTCAAATGACTTGCTAAAGTCCATGTAGACAACATCCATTGCCTTGCCGACATCCACTTTCCTGGTAACTTCCTCAAAAAACTCTACAAGTTTGGTTAGACATGACCTACCATACATGAAGCCTTGATGACTGTCCTCAGTCAGTCCATGTCTATCTAAATACCTATATATCTGGTCCCTTAGAATACCTTCCAATATCTTTTCCACTACTGATGTCAGGCTCACTGGTAGGGCCCCGGCAATGTCTGCATTTTCTTTCCGTAGGGTCCGAGGGAACACTCTGTCTGTCCCTCGGCATTTATCCACCCTAATGTGCCTCAGGACAGCAAATACCTCCTCCTCTTTAATCTGTACAGGGTCCATGAAGTTACCGGTTTTCCTCACTTCTTTGACTCTGTCTCCTGAGTCAATACAGATGTAAAAAAATTATTTAAGATCTCCCCCAATTTCTTTTAGCTACTTGCATGGATTAGCATTCTGATCTTCCAGAGGACTAATTTTGTCCCTTGCAATACTTTTGCTCTTAACATATCTGTAGAATCCCTTAGGATGCTCTTTCACCTTGTCTACTAGGAAAACCTTGTGCCTTATTTAACCAACACACATCAAAGTTGCTGGTGAACGCAGCAGGCCAGGCAGCATCTCTAGGAAGAGGTATAGTTGACGTTTCAGGCCGAGACCCTTCGTCAGTCTCGGTCTGAAACATCGACTGTACCTCTTCCTAGAGATGCTGCCTGGCCTGCTGCATTCACCAGCAACTTTGATGTGTGTTGCTTGAATTTCCAGCATCTGCAGAATTCCTGTTGTTTGCCTTATTTAACCATCCTGGTTTCTTTCTTAAATGTTCTCTTGCATTTATTAAACTCCATAAGCATCTCATTTGTCCCTACCTGCCTATACCTGCTATGCACCCTTTTTTTTCCTGAACCAGGGCCTCAATATCTGTTAAAAACCAAGGAACCTTGCACCTGTTATCTTTAACTTTTATTCTGACAAGCACATACAAGCTTTATATTCTCAAAATTTCATTTTTGAAGGCCTCCCAATTACCCAGTACACTTTTACCCAAAAACAGCCTGTCCCAATCTACACTTACCAACATTGCGATGTATATTCATTTTTTGGTTGTCTTGGTTCGAATCTGTGGATCTAAATGAATACACCATAGAGGTCACAAACTTTTCAAAAATAGTTGTGGACTAGTGTGTCCCCAAAAAATCGTTCAGAGTCTTCCTCAATTAGGTGCCATGAGATCTGATATCTGCTGAGAGCCAGGTCAGAGGCATTATGTCTGGTGACCAATAAAGTTACAAGAGGTCTAGGTAAGATCTCCAGAAAGCCGTCTCACAGGTGAAGTGACAATTCTGGACTAAGCATAGATCACTGAAGGATGCTTGACAGCTGCGGCAGAGCTTGAATGCTACCACCTCTTTCAGGGTGAAATCAAGTGATGTAATTGACAACGGGACTTCGCTTCCAGGTGAATTCAGTACCTTCTGTGCTCACTTTGACCACCAAAACATGGGATACCTGACTGAGTTCTAAAGACCTGTGCTGATCAACTGGCTGGAGTGTTCACTGAGACCTTCACCCTCTCACTTTGGCCGTCTGAGGTACCCACCTGCTTCTAGCAGGCTTCAGTTATATCAGTACCAAAGAAGAAAGGTATCCTGCCTCAGTGACTATCATCCATTAGTACTTACATCGACAGTAATGAAGTGCTTTGACAGGTTGCTGATGAAACTTATCAACTCAGGCTTGAGAAGTGACCTGGATCTTCTCCAATTTGTCTATCGACACAAAAGGTCCACAGTAGATGCAACTTCATTGGTTCTTCATTCAACCCTAGAACATAGGGACAGTAAAGGCGCATGCACCAGGATTCACTTTAACGACTACAACTTGGCATTCAATGCTATGATTCCCTCAAATAAACTTCAAGGCCTTAGGCAAGACGGCCTGGCTTACCCAACGGAGGCAAGGGACAGGAAGGGACAGAACCAGCCGCAGGGTAATGGCAAGACAGTCTGACTTACCTGGCGGCTGGTTCTGTCGCTTCCTGTCCCATGCCTCCATCGGGTTGTGATCCGCTCCCTGCCCAGGAGTACCATGCCCTGCCCAGGTGAACCACGCCCAGCCCAGGAGGAGCCTGCCTAGCCTCAAGCCTGAAGACTCCAGCCTCCTGACTAGCCTCAAGCCTGAAGACTCCAGCCTCCTGCCTAGCCTCAATCCTGAAGACTCCAGCCTCCTGCCTCCTGCCAAGCCTCGCCTCAAGTCTCCAGCCTCCTGCCTCCTGCCAAGCCTCGCCTCAAGTCTCCAGCCTCCAGCCTCCTGCCAAGCCTCGCCTCAAGTCTCCAGCCTCCTGCCTCCTGCCAAGCCTCGCCTCAAGTCTCCAGCCTCCTGCCAAGCCTCGTCTCAAGTCTCCAGCCTCCTGCCTCCTGCCAAGCCTTGCCTCAAGTCTCCAGCCTCCTGCCTCCTGCTAAGCCTCACCTCGTCTCTAGCCTCCTGCCTCCTGCCAAGCCTTGCCTCAAGTCTGTAGCCTCTAGCCTCAAGCCTGAAGACTCCAGCCTCATCCTGCCTGCCTACCAAGCCTCGTCCTTGCCTAGTCCTGGGGTCCGAACCAGAGGCAAGACCCAGATACTGGGTCCTTGTCCAGTCTCTGGCTCGGAGTCCAAGCCCGGGCTCCTAGCTCTCTCGTCCAATCCTGTTCCAGGCTCCTGATTTTCCTGTCCATGTCCTTGCCCTCACCCTGTATCCTAGTCCTGTCCCTAGTACTTCAGTGTCTGTGTCTTGCACTTGGGTCCGTTCCCAGCCACCGCCTTATGACACCGGATCATTTGGGAGGCTGAAGGGGTGATAGATAGGAGCTATAGAGAAATAGTTATACACAAGGTACAGGATACAGGAAACTGGATAGCAGTCAAGAAATTGAAAGGGGTTAAGGAGCCAGTGCAGAGTACCCCTGTGGCCATCCCCTCGACAACTGGTATATTACTTTGGATACTGTCGGGGAGGATGACCTAACAGAGGAAAGTCACAGTGCTTGGGTCTCTGGCATTGAGTCTCCCTCTGTGACTCAGAAGGGATAGCAGAGGAAGAGGCACACAGTGGTGATAGGGGATTCATTAGTTAGGGGAATGCACAGGAAGCCCTGTGGGCAACAACAAGATGTCCAGGTGGTATACTGCCTCCTGAGTACCAGGTCTGGAATATCTCAGATCGAATCCTCAACATCCTCAAGTGGAACAGTGAACAGTCAAAAGTCGTGGTCCATGTAGGTACCACTGACACGTGTAGGATGAGTGATAAGGTTCTGCATAGGGAGCTCAGGGAGTTTTGTGCTAAGTTAAAGGGCAGGACCTCCTGGGTTATGATCTCAGGATTGCTACCCATGCCACATGGTAGTGAGGCCAGAACTAGGAAGATTATACAGTTTAATATGTGGCAAAGGAGTTGGTGTAGGAGGGAGGGCATAAGAGTTTGGATCATTGGGCTCTCTTCTGGGGAAGGTGGGACCTGTACAGAAGGGATGGTTTATACCTGAACTGCAGGGCCAGGGGGGACTTATATCCTAGTGGGAAGGTTTAATAATGCTGCACGGTGGGGGTTTAAACTAGAGTTGCAGGGGGATGGGAACCAGAATGCCAGAACAGTTAGTGGAGAGGTTGTGGAGGGAGAGGTTGGTAAGACTTCAGACAAAGTTAGGAATCGAAGGGTTGAACATGGTGCGACTAGTGTCCTGAGCTGCATATCTTTTAATGAATGATCATAAGAAAGGCGGATAACAGTGCTAATGATGAGGTAGCTGGTTTACAAAGAGAGGCAATGTGTAATGAGAAGAGGCTGTTGACAGGGCAAAATTGCAGTCAACAGGATGAGTTACAACATAAATGGCAGACAGAATCGAAAAGGGTAAATGCAGGACTTAAGGTGATGTATCTGAACAACACACATCAAAGTTGCTGGTGAACGCAGCAGGCCAAGCAGCATCTGTAGGAAGAGGTGCAGTCGACGTTTCAGGCCGAGACCCTTCGTCAGGACGTCCTGACGAAGGGTCTCGGCCTGAAACGTCGACTGCACCTCTTCCTACAGATGCTGCTTGGCCTGCTGCGTTCACCAGAAACTTTGATGTGTGTTGCTTGAATTTCCAGCATCTGCAGAATTCCTGTTGTTTGTGATGTATCTGAATGTGTTCAATATACAGAATAATTTATATGAACTTGCAGCACAGTTGCAGATTGGCAGGTTAAATGTTGTAGCATCACTAAGTCATGGCAAAGTAGATTATGGTTGGGAGCTTAATGTCCAAGGATACACATTGTAT
Source organism: Mobula birostris (assembly GCF_030028105.1). NCBI lineage: Eukaryota > Metazoa > Chordata > Chondrichthyes > Myliobatiformes > Myliobatidae > Mobula > Mobula birostris. The sequence goes on along the minus strand of NC_092371.1, from coordinate 205,590,023 downwards.
TGAAAGGATAGGCAGGAAGGCAGAGGGGGTGCAGTTGTCCTGTTGGTAAAGAATGAAATAAAATCATTAGAAAGAGGTGACATAGGGTTCGAAGGTTTGGAATCATTGTGGATAGAGGTAAGGAACTGCAAGGGTAAAAAGACCTTGATGGGAGTTGTAAACAGACCCCTAAACAGTAGTAAGGATGTGGCCTATAAATTACAATGGGAGATAGAAAATGCATGCCATAAAGGCAATGTTACAATAGTCATGGGGGACTTCAAAATGCAAGTAGATTGGGATAATCAAGTTGGTGCTGGATGACTGGAGGTGGAATTTCTAGAGGGCCTACGAGATGGCTTTTTATAGCAGCTTGTGATTGAGCCCACCAGAGAAGCAGCTATTCTGGATAGGATGTAGCGCAATGAACCAGAATTGATTGGAGAACTAAACATAAAATAACCCTTAGGGGAAAGTGATCATAATATGATTGACTTCACCCTGAAACTTGAGAAGGAGAAGCTAAAGTCAGGTGCATCAGTATTACAGTGGAGTATAGGGAACTACAAAGGCATGGGAAAGGAGCTGACCAGAATTGATTGGAAAAGAACACTGGCAGGGATGATGACAGAACAGCAATGGCTGTAAATTATGGAAGCAATTTGGAAGGCACAGGATATATACATCCCAAAGAGGAAGTATTCTAAAGGATAGATGACACAACCATGCCGACAAACAGAAGTCAAAGCCAACATAAAAGCCAAAGAGAGGGCATGGGCATATAAGAGAACAAAAATTAGTGGGAAGTTAATGGTAATTCAACTACTGCACAGAGTCTTGTCATCTTCAGAAGTTTTCTGATGACGCTGCCATAGTTGGATGCATCAGCAAGGGAGATGAGGCTGAGTACAGGGCTATGGTAGGAAACTTTGTCACATGGTGTGAGCAGAATTATCTGCAGCTTAATGTGAAAAAGACTAAGGAGCTGGTGGTAGACCTGAGGAGAGCTAAGGCACCGGTGACCCCCGTTTTCATCCAGGGGGTCAGTGTGGACATGGTGGAGGATTACAACTACCTGGGGATACGAATTAACAATAAACTGGACTGGTCAAAGAACACTGAGGCTGTCTACAAGAAGGGTCAGAGCTGTCTCTTTTTTGGAATGTATGCGGGATGGTTTTTTGAACCAACATGTCGAGGAACCAACTAGAGAGCAGGCTATTCTGGACTGGGTTTTGAGCAATGAGGAAGGGTTAATTAGCAATCTTGTCCTGAGAGGCCCCTTGGGTAAGAGTGACCATAATATGGTGGAATTCTTCATTAAGATGGAGACTGACGTAGTTAATTCAGAAACAAAGGTTCTGAACTTAAAGAGGGGTAACTTTGAGGGTATGAGACGTGAATTAGCTAAGATAGACTGGCAAATGACACTTAAAGGATTGACGGTGGATATGCAATGGCAAGCATTTAAAGGTTGCATGGATGAACTACAACAATTGTTCATCCCAGTTTGGCAAAAGAATAAATCAAGGAAGGTAGTACACCCGTGGCTGACAAGAGAAATTAGGGATAGTATCAATTCCAAAGAAGAAGCATACAAATTAGCCAGAGAAAGTGGCTCACCTGAGGACTGGGAGAAGTTCAGAGTTCAGCAGAGGAGGACAAAGGGCTTAATTAGGAAGGGGAAAAAAGATTATGAGAGAAAACTGGCAGGGAACATAAAAACTGACTGTAAAAGCTTTTATAGGTATGTAAAAAGGAAAAGACTGGTAAAGACAAATGTAGGTCCCCTACAGACAGAAACAGGTGAATTGATTATGGGGAGCAAGGACATGGCAGACCAATTGAATAATTACTTTGGTTCTGTCTTCACTAAGGAGGACATAAATAATCTTCCAGAAATAGTAGGGGACAGAGGGTCCAGTGAGATGGAGGAACTGAGCAAAATACTTGTTAGTAGGGAAGTGGTGTTAGGTAAATTGAAGGGATTGAAGGCAGATAAATCCCCAGGGCCAGATGGTCTGCATCCTAGAGTGCTTAAGGAAGTAGCCCAAGAAATAGTGGATGCATTAGTGATAATTTTTCAAAACTCGTTAGATTCTGGACTAGTTCCTGAGGATTGGAGGGTGGCTAATGTAACCCCACTTTTTAAAAAAGGAGGGAGAGAGAAACCGGGGAATTATAGACTGGTTAGCCTAACGTCGGTGGTGGGGAAACTGCTGGAGTCAGTTATCAAAGATGTGATAACAGCACATTTGGAAAGCGGTGAAATGATCGGACAAAGTCAGCATGGATTTGTGAAAGGAAAATCATGTCTGACGAATCTCATAGAATTTTTTGAGGATGTAACTAGCAGAGTGGATAGGGGAGAACCAGTGGATGTGGTATATTTGGATTTTCAGAAGGCTTTTGACAAGGTCCCACACAGGAAATTAGTGTGCAAACTTAAAGCACACGGTATTGGGGGTAAGGTATTGGTGTGGGTGGAGAGTTGGTTAGCAGACAGGAAGCAAAGAGTGGGAATAAACGGGACCTTTTCAGAATGGCAGGCGGTGACTAGTGGGGTACCGCAAGGCTCAGTGCTGGGACCCCAGTTGTTTACAATATATATTAATGACTTGGATGAGGGAATTAAATGCAGCATCTCCAAGTTTGCGGATGACACGAAGCTGGGTGGCAGTGTTAGCTGTGAGGAGGATCCTAAGAGGATGCAGGGTGACTTGGATAGGTTGGGTGAGTGGGCAAATTCATGGCAGATGCAATTTAATGTGGATAAATGTGAAGTTATCCACTTTGGTGGCAAAAATAGGAAAACAGATTATTATCTGAATGGTGGCCGATTAGGAAAAGGGGAGGTGCAACGAGACCTGGGTGTCATTATACACCAGTCATTGAAAGTGGGCATGCAGGTACAGCAGGCGGTGAAAAAGGCGAATGGTATGCTGGCATTTATAGCGAGAGGATTCGAGTACAGGAGCAGGGAGGTACTACTGCAGTTGTACAAGGCCTTGGTGAGACCACACCTGGAGTATTGTGTGCAGTTTTGGTCCCCTAATCTGAGGAAAGACATCCTTGCCATAGAGGGAGTGCAAAGAAGGTTCACCAGATTGATTCCTGGGATGGCAGGACTTTCATATGAAGAAAGACTGGATGAACTGGGCTTGTACTCATTGGAATTTAGAAGATTGAGAGGGGATCTGATTGAAACGTATAAGATCCTAAAGGGATTGGACAGGCTAGATGCAGGAAGATTGTTCCCGATGTTGGGGAAGTCCAGAACGAGGGGTCACAGTTTGAGGATAGAGGGGAAGCCTTTTAGGACCAAGATTAGGAAAAACTTCTTCACACAGAGAGTGGTGAATCTGTGGAATTCTCTGCCACAGGAAACAGTTGAGGCCAGTTCATTGGCTATATTTAAGAGGGAGTTAGATATGGCCCTTGTGGCTACGGGGATCAGGGGGTATGGAGGGAAGGCTGGGGTGGGGTTCTGAGTTGGATGATCAGCCATGATCATAATAAATGGCGGTGCAGGCTCGAAGGGCCGAATGGCCTACTCCTACACCTATTTTCTATGTTTCTATGTTTCTATGTCTCGATTTCCTGAGGAGACTGAGGTCCTTTAACATCTGTCGGATGATGCTGAGGATGTTCTACGAGTCTGTGGTGGCCAGTGTGATCATGTTTGCTGTCGTGTGCTGGGACAGCAGGCTGAGGGTAGCAGACACCAACAGAATCAACAAACTCATTCGTAAGGCCAGTGATGTTGTGGGGATGGAACTGGACTCTCTGATGGTGGTGTCTGAAATGAGAATGCTGTCCAAGTTGCATGCCATCTTGGATAATGTCTCCCATCCACTACGTAATGTATCGGTTGGGCACAGGAGTACATTCAGCTAGAGACTCATTCCATCGAGATGCAACACAGAGCGTCATAGGAGGTCATTCCTGCCTGTGGCCATCAAACTTTACAACTCCTCCCTTGGAGGGTCAGACACCCTGAGCCAATAGTCTGGTCCTGGACATTTCCTGGCATAATTTACATATTACTATTTAATTATTTATGGTGCAACTGTAACGAAAATCAATTTCCCCCGGGATCAATAAAGTATGACTAATTTCATTAAGAAGGTAAAGATGGAATATAAAAGTAAGATAGACTATAATACTAAAGAGGATACTAAAAGTTTCATCAGATACATGAAGTTTAAAGGAGAGGTGAGAGTGATTATCAGACTGCTGGGAAATGATGCTGGAGAGGTAGTAATGGGGGACAATAAAATGGCAGATAAACTGAATAAGTATTTAGCATCAGTCTTCACTGTGGAACACACTAGTATCATGGTGGAAGTTCCAGGTGTCAGGGGTCATGAAGTGTGTGAAGTTACTATAACTAGAGAGAAGGATCCTGGGAAACTGAAAGATCTGAAGGTAGATAAGTCAACTGCACCAGATGGTGTACACCCCAGGGACCTGAAAGAGGTGGCTGAAGAGATAATGGAGGCACTAGTAATGATCTTACAAGAATCATTAGAGTCTGGAATGGTTCCAGATGACTGGAAAATTGCAAGCATCACTCAACTTTTCAAAAAGGGAGAGAGGCAGAAGAAAGAAAACTGTAGGCCGGTTAATTTGACCTCAGTGGTTAGGAAGATATTGGACTCAATTATTACAGATGAGGTCTCAGGGTACTTGGAGGCATATGTTCAAATAGGCCATAGTCAGCGTGGTTTACTCAAGGGAAAATCTTGACTGACAAATCTGTTGGAATTTTTTAGACAAATGAAAATCGGTTGATGTTGTGTAGTTGGATTTTCAGAAGGCCTTTGACAAGGTGCCACACATGAGGCTACATAACAGGCTATGAACCTATGGTATTACAGGAAAGATTCTAAGAGTGGTGGATCTGTGAAATTCTTTGCCACATGCAGCTGTAGAAGCCAAGTCTTTGTGTATAATTAAGGCAGAAGTTGATAGATTCTTGATTGGTCAAGGCATGAAGTGATGCAGGTAGAAGGCAGAAGACTGGGACTAAGAGGACAATTGGATCACTGATGATGAAGTTATGGAGCAGACTCAATGGGCCAAATGGACTAATTCTGCTCCTATACCTTATGGGCATATAGTCTTATGGTCTAACTTCACTGAACTATTCCCACAACGTCTGGACTCTTCATCTTATGTTTTTGATATTTATAGCTTATTTATGTATTTACTTATTATTATTATTTATTACCATTATTTCTTTTTATTCTTTCTTTTTGTAGTTGCACAGTTTGTTGTCTTTTGCACAAAGGTTGCCTGCTTTATTGGTGTAGTCATTCACTGATTCTATTATGGTTTTTGGATTAACTGAATATGAAGCTCAGGGTTGTGCACGGCAATGTATGCAATATTGTGCAAAAGTCTTAGGCACACATATATAGACTTTTGCACAGTAGTGTAGTAATTTTATGTGCTGCGCTGTATTTCTGCAAAAAAAAACAACAAATTTCATGACAAATGTAAGTGATGATAAACCTGATTCTGATATGGGTCTCTATTGTGGACTGGGAGTGGAAAAGGGTAGAGAAAGGGGAAGGGCATGGTTGGGGAAAGGGCGGGGGAGGGAGAAGGGAGGGAGCAGAAAGCACCTGAGAGAGATCAATAAACCAATTGTTTAGAATCAAATAACCTTGCCTGGTGTCCCTCCCCTGGTATTCCTTCTCTGCCATCTGTCCCACACCTCTCCTGTGGTGCGCCACCCTAGCCATTCTCAACATCCTTTGCTCTCACCAGATTTACAACCTCGCTTTCTACTCCATGTTGACAAATACAGTAGTGTGCAAAAATCTTAGGCACCCTAGATATATATATATATATATATGCCTGAGACTTTTGCACAGTACTGTATGTACTTTAATAATAAATTTATTTTGAATTTTGAACTGGTATTATTAAGAACAAGCTTCAGAATTGCAGTTGAAAAAGAACTTTAAATAAGTACAACTGAACTATGAATATTCTCTGTTAGTTCCTTGCAACAGCAGTGAAGGACATATATATCTTACAAGTAGTGCTCTTGGATAACCAAAGCATATTTCATTGTTCCTGTTATTATGAGCTGTTTATCTTGATTTTGCTTTCCTTCCTTATTGGACAAGTCATGGCTACTACATCCACTTCCTTCACTCTCCACTGCCATCCAGGTGTCAGCTGTGGCTTGGTAGTAGCACACTTACCTCTGAGCTCACTGTGAGTTTCAAGCATCACCCCAGCTTCTGGAACATGTAACCCATGCTGTTTCAGTGCATAACAGCACCATGTTCTGCACCCAGATCTAGCACCCGTTGCCAGTTTTAGCTAACTAAACTACTTCTCAGGCTATTTTGGGGCTACCTACTTTCGCAAGAGGACCAGAAAGGGAATGAATATTCCAGTAAAGGATTAATTAATTCTGCTGAGCTGAAAAAAGGTCATGGGAAACCAATGATGACATATCCCGAAATGTTTACATCTTATTCATACATTACTGTTTTAACATCATTTGTTAGAACCACCATGATACTAATGAATGCAAGACCTTTGGTGTAAAATGCTTTTTAAATCTTTTTTTGGTCATCTGCATCTAATCATGCTTCTGTTTAATCTAAGCAGATTTTCTCAGGGGTTTTGGTGAGTATTCTCCTTATCATGGCCTCTGCTAAACAGTACCCAGATGAGTACTATAACTGTTAAAGAAATAGTCCATTACAGAACTGTTAATGACCTTATCTAAAGGGGCTCTTGAAGTGATTTACAATTTTAAAAATGACTTTTCATATTATAAAACTGAAGAATAAAATATACATTACTCATAGTGAGTTTCCTGACTGGAGCTGATATTTTTAACATCACAGACTGTATTTCACATGTTTTATGTTCTGTTCCTAGTGTTGCCCTCACTATTGTTTATTGCGCTAGTCTTCAAGTAAAATATAGTTCCAAATCTCCTAAAAACCTCATTCCCTATAAATAGACTAGCCATTAGGTGACAGAAGCTTAGATTATTGAATAATGGATGGCATCTCAGTGAACCAAACATGCTTCACCCACCACGAGGTTGCAGTGCAGGAAATGGGAAGATCAACTCTGATAAGCTGCTTTCTCAGCACAGGCCAACGTAGAGCCATCAACACAATGTAAGCAGATTTTGAACCTGACAATCCTTTGCTCCATATTTTATTCTTAACCCTTGAATGAAAACTCAAATCATAATCAAAAAAAACCTCTAAAAATTAATTTCCCAATCCTCTTTTTTTATTTTTGAGAATTAATTCTTGAAACTACACTCTTAGAATGCAATTTAGGATGCAGTTACTCTGTACCTACATGAGTTTTTGTTAAAGAGACAGGCGAAGTGTGGAGCAGGGGTATAGCTGGATTCTGGAGAGGAGCAGTATGGGTCTGTTGGGGTCTAAAGCTCCTCACTGCTGTAGATTGACCCCACATGAAGATTAACTTTAATACCCTGTCAAGCCTGCATTGAAAAGTGCTCATGGAATCCTTTGGACCTGTTGAACTCTTTTCAAACGTGCGTGCAGTTAACTTAAGTGTTGATGCTCCCCATGGTACCAGAAGCATTTAAATTTAAACACTCCTCTGTAGTAGTCTCTCCTGGGGTGGAGAATTGCAGCTCCAACTCCACAGGATAAATGACACACCGCCTGCTTGAAACCATTACCACATCCATAGGCCAGCAAAATTTACCTGCTTTAATGCTGACACCACTAATTCTGTATTGTTCCAACTACAAATAAATGCTGTGCATGCACACTTCTGTTATATCCGGAGCCCATTCATCTATGCCAGAATTCTGAAGTGAAATACAGGTGGTTAGCAGAAAATAAAAGGCTTCTTTCCTCTCTTCAAGAAGCTTCATCAATAATTCATCATCATGGATAGCAGAGCTCAGCATGAATGCAAAAAAATACAAAGATTGAGCAAGAAGGGGCAGGGAGATACTACTTTTCCTCTTTCCAATATTCCCGTCAAACTTCAGTAAATGTAATCTATTCCACAAATCATCTCAAAAGAACTGAGTGCACCTGACATAGCAAAAGCCATAGGCTCAGACAATATCCGGAAAAGAATGCCGATGACCTGTGTTCCAGAGGTTCCTCAAGATGTCTGAGTACCTCTGTGTAATTTAGTAACGACTGAGAGCATTAAAAGTTGACCAGTTATCTCCTCTACTGAAAAAGGGGGATAACTCCAATCCAGCTCATTATCATATATCAGTCCATTTCAAAACCCAGCAAAATTCATAATGTCAACAGTGCTTTCAAGAAGCACTTAATTACCAAAACCGTTTTGCCAATGCCCCATTTTGATTCTACCAGGACTATTGTGGTGGCACTTTATTAGAGCATTAGTCCTCACATAAGTACAAGACATAAGTACAGAGTGGTGGTGGAGGGGAGCTGGTTAGGTTTGGAATCCAAAAAGAAGCGGAGAGCTTTGAGACCTCCCTGATGGGGGATGGAAGTATATAGGGACTGGACATCCATGGTGAAAATAAAGCAGTGGGGGCCAGGGAACTTAAAATCATTCCTCGTGAATGGTGAACGGCCTTGATAGAGTGGATGTTTCCTGTGATGGGACAGTCTAAGACCAGAGGACACAGCCTCAGAATAAGGAGTGTTCTTTTAGAACAGAGATGAGGAGGAATTCCTTTAGCCAGAGAATGGTGACTCTGTGGAATTCTTTGATACAGGCAAAGGTTGATAGATTCAGGCACAAGGCAGAAGGTCAAGTTTTTATGTTTATTTAAGGCAGAGGTTGATAGATTCTCGATTGGTCAGGGAATGAAGGGATATGGGGAGAAGGCAGGAGATTGGGGCTGAGAGGAAAATTGGATCAGCCATGAAGAAATGGCGGAGCAGACTCGTTGGGCCAAATAGGACTATTGTTTCACGAAACCCTCCTAGATACACAAAAAATATTCCACTCTAACTAAATCACCGGCACTAAGAAAATCCCAGTCAATACTGGGTAAGTTAAAACTATCCACTGCAACAACTCTCTTGCGGACAGTCTTCATGATAGAGTAGTAATGGAGGGGAACAGGCCTGTGCCCTGTCTGCACCAAACACGATACTGAATTCACTGATTCTCTTCTCCCAGTATATGATCCATGTTCATCCATTTCCTACATGTTCATGTGTCTCTCTAACAGCTTCTTCAATGCCACTATCAGTACCACCCTTGGCAGCTTCCAATACCATCCTTGGCAGCCTTTCCAGATGCTTACCATTTACTGCAAAAAAAAATCCGACCCCACACATCTCCCCATCCCTATCTTTCTCCATTTCAACTTCAAGTAAATGCAATCCTCTTGTACTGACATTACTACTTAGGGAAATAGATACTGTCTGCCCTATCTACCTTTTTCATGCATAGTTTTTGATATTCTGCATTTTTCCCCAATCTTTCTCTTTTGTGCGTGTGGAGATGGAGATGGGGATTTGGGGGTTGATGTGCCTGTTCAATTTTTGCTTGTTTTTTTGTGTGAGGAGGAGGCATTTGGGGGTTGATGATTGCGCTGCCGTTCTTTTCTTTCTTGGTTTCGTGGCTATCTGGAGAAGGAGGACTTCAGAGTTGTATACTTTGATAATAAATGAACTTTTGATCTCTGCTTAGCATAACAGTATAAACCTCTCACTACACGCTGGAGGAACTCAGCAGGTCGGGCAGCATCCGTGCAAAAGATCGGTCGATGTTTCGGGCCGGAACCCTTCGTCAGGACTGTAGGGGGAAGGGGCAGAGGCCCTATAAAGAGGCTGGGTGGAGGGTAGGAAGGAGAAGGCTGGTAGGTTCCAGGTGAAAAACCAGTAAGGGGAAAGATAAAGGGGTGGGGGAAGGGAAGCAGGGAGGGGATAGGCAGGAAAGGTGAAGAAAGAATAGGGGAAAACACAATGGGTAGTAGAAGGAGGCGGAACCAAGAGGGAGGTGGTAGGCAGCTGGGGGAGGGGGCAGAGTGACATAGGGATAGGGGAAGGGAGGGGGAGGGAATTACTGGAAGTTGGAGAATTCTATGTTCATACCAAGGGGCTGGAGACTACCTAGACTGTATATGAGGTGTTGCGTATAAACCTCTATCAGGTTTCCTCTTTGGCCTCTAACACTCCAGAGAAAACAATTCAGGTTCATCCCACATCTCTTTATGTTTCATATCCTTCAGTGCAGTCAGCATTTCTCCACCCATTCCAAAGCGCCCATGGCCTTCCTATTCTGGAGTTGGGAGTGGGGAACAAGAATTCCCCAAATAATCTTAAGTGTGTCCTGCCCAAAGTTTTATATATCTGCAACATAGTGACCCTATAATCTTATACCTAGTGCCCCTACCAAAGGAGACATATCTGCCATATGCCTCCTTCAAAACCCTAACTACTTGCGTGGACACGAACTTGGACTCCAAGACCCAACATCCCTCACACATCAATGCTACCAAGGGTCCTGCCATTAACTGTATACTTTTCCCTTCAATGAGACCTCCCAAAATGTGCACTTTACACCTGCATGGATTACTCTATCTGCCATTTCTCTACCTTTATCTAGACTGGTCTATATTCTGCTGTACTCTTTGACAGCCCTCTAGATTGTTGACAACTCCACCAATCCTGGTATCATAAATAAAAGGAGCCTCAACACTGATCCCTGCAGAAAGCCACTGGTCATGGACTCCAGCCAGAATAGGACCTTTCCATCACTATTCTTTGTCTTCTTTGGGCAATCCAATTCTGACTCCTGAAATGCTTTTTCTTCGCGAACATCCATGAAAACAGAGAAGGGTCCCAAAGAATGAATGACAGTTAAACATGAGAGCTCCAAAGTCCCCCCCCAGATCCCCCCTCCCGCACGTAAGTGGCAGCAAGCAACTGTCCCCCCTTCCCCCACCAGTAAAAAAAAGACACATCGGTACCATCACCGAGCCCAAGCGTGTGCTAAGCTATAGCAAAGACACAGACCAAAGTTACACCGAAGGCTTCACATTTCATCCGACATTTGACAAACCACAGGTTCTCTCTCTCTCTGGCAAGGGAGAGGGAGGTGACCCCATTTTCACAGTGAGTGGGAGAGATAACAACAACCCGCTGGTTTACAATGTTAAAAGTCTGTTTCGTCGCTTTTAGCTTCTTCACCTTACGTATGCTTCTTTTTCCAAGTTCACAAGCTGTTTCACCTTGCCATCCTTATTGTTCCTCCCCACTGGATCACGCCAGCTGTGAGATCTGGTCTATACGCAACTCCCACACTTTGAATGTGGACTTGACCAATGACACCTGCTCCCAATTAATCCCCTTATCGAATAATGTGATAATTTTTCATTGCCAATTTAGTACTTTCCCACAAGGTCAGAGTTATCCTTATTCTTAACTATCTTAAAACATAATAATCTGCTAGCATACTGTATCTGTTCCTCCAGATCTAGCTGACTACTGAGAGGCCTACAATATCATCCCTTTATAGTGATTGTATGTTTCTTATTACTGAACTCGACCTAAACGGCCTTGCTGATGAGCCTTACAATCTGTTCTCTCTAAGTGCAGCTGTGAAGTTCTCCCTAATCAGTGATGGAACTCACCCACCTCATTTACATCCCTCTCTAAAATGTCTGAAGCATCTAAACCCAAGAATGTTGAGCTGCCAGTCCTGCTTTACTCTCAGTCAAGTTTCTGTAACAGTGCAACATCATAGTCCTATGTCCCAAGCCAGATTCTGTGTTCATCTGCCATACCTGTAATTCTCTTTGCATTAAACTGAAGACACGATGCTATCAGTCCCATCGCGTTCATTAACCTGGCCTTGCCTGTTCTTCCAGTTAGACTTACTTGACTTAACCTTATTTTATCATTAATCCCCCACCTGCTTGGTTTCCCCAAACCAGCCACACTCATGTAAACCCTCCCAAGTAGCACCAGCAAACCTCCCTGCAGGGATATTGGTGACCCTCTTTTTTGTATAGGTCCCACCCACCTTAGAGGAGAGCCTAATGATCCAGGTATCTCAAGCCTTCTCTTCTACACTCAACTGCACCATTTTTCCACTTTTTGCTTCACCAGCATATGGCACAGGGAATAATCTCAAGATCACTACCCCAGAAGTCATGCTTTATATTATTCTACCTGACCCTCTAAATTCACTTAGATCCAAATAGTTATAACAAGCATCAGATATAATCAGATTTTACGCATTTTCAGATCTAGCTAATAATTCTTTTTGCTGTTCAACAAAAATATTTTCATTAAATAAATTGATTCTTGAATCATTTTACTACAAGCTAGCTTTATTTTATGCATGTTCTCAGAGCTGTAAAATGAGGCATACTTAATACTATTGGAATTTATGGAAAGAGGAAGTTTTAAACAAGGCACATTTTTTGATTTGCTCCATGTACAGAATTTTACTAGCAATTCAGATTTTATACATGGGAATACATTTATCTGGATGCTTTAAAGAAAGACCCAGCAAGTAGTTTTGTCTAGCTGATTTAGCATGCACTTAACAAATTATATAACTTAATAAATCTCAAGAGACCAACATGTGATATGATGTATTAAATTAAATTAATTGCCAGTGCAAGATCGAATTTTTGTTTGCAAGTAACAGATCCAAATATGACTTCGTGTGTGTGTGGTTTTTATAGCTTCATATTAGACACCACCACTAACAGGACATGAAAACTAAATATAATTGTTTCCGTGTAGCGTGCTTTTCCATGTCATACTCACTTCTGATTCCTACAAGTGTGTTTGAGTTATTGGTTGCATATCAAAAGGATATCACATTGATATTACACAAAATAGCATCTATTTGTCAGAGGGGGAATGAATATGGTTGGAAGTGCCCAGGAACGGTCCTCTTCAGCTAAATACAACCTGTCTCATCTAGTCAACAAGTACCAGAATTTGGATATTACAATGTCAGACATTGTTCAACTGACACTTCTAAAATTGGTGATTTTTGAAAGAAAATTTGGAGCTAATAATTAGAATATATCGGAATTTTCAACGATTTTCCTATCAGTAGCCACTCAGTTTGTTACATGTGAAGAGCCTTTCATTTCAAGCAAACATTCTTTACCTTAAACAAAGCCACACACAGCAAACAGAAGATATTCTGTGACTCCATCTTACATAATCATTGAATTCTCCATGCAGGTTTCTCTTTGATAATGTGAAGACCAGAACGTTACAGAAAGACACACAGGAACTGACTATTGATGAGCGTGTGTGGTAATGATTGGAATTTGGGGTGGCTGGTGAAAAGGTGGCCCATTGTATATTCCCAGATTTTTATAATATTTTTCAGACCTAGCACTGAAGCATTCATTTCCCAAATCTGACAAGCTGTATGAGTGCAGAGAAACCCGCACAGGAAACGGGAGACATCTGTAATAAAACCGGTGAACATGCTATTAATTTGTTTCTTTTGCTGGTGTGGTCCCAGAGTTTATATTTTCCTCCAGAGAGAGCTGTAACAGAAACAAGCACCGTACACAATGTGAAATTTCACTTCCATTCATCTTCCAGCCTTTTTTTTTGCCAAAACAGCATTCTGTAAATCTCTCACTGGGAAGCTGCTGGATCTTTTTCATGAATATTTCAGATTTCTAGAGGGAGGCAACATCAGGGCTGGCCAAGAATCTAAGTGGAAGTCGATGACAGAAGCTGACATTAATCAGCTCCACAGGCATGTTCTCCCCAGCAGGTTCCTTCCAATAAATCAAAGCACAGAAATTCTAATGGGGATTTAACCATGTGAGAGTAAATGTTCATTATAGTCGTGAACCACAAAATATGACAAATTTACTATCTAATTGTTTTTAGCATGTCCAACTTATGTTAATCTTATTTGGTGTGGAGTGGATGGACTATATTAGTGCACCTATTGAATGCTGGTTACAACCAGGGATGGAGATTTTCAGAGGCAACACAATAGAATACATTTACTTACTATTCAAAACTTTCAAATTTGCTGCAACTAGTGAGCCAGGCATTTAATATGTTTCATGCTCCACAATTTTAACATATGGTCCCAATAATCATTCTTTTTTTTTCAACATGCTCTTATTGTGACTGCTTTACTTAAAGTATAAAATGACTTGACCCTTGACAATAATAAGAGTAACAATTTATAAAATGGAGGCAGTTTTAGACAAAATTAAGTTTTTTGTACATATATTGAAGTAGCACAAGGACAATCATATTTATTTAATAATTATGCAATATTTTTCTTAGCATAAGAATGAGTTCTGTTAACATTGAGGAATCACCTATCAAGTTTACTGGAATGCAGTGATCTGATATTTTTTTACAGTCAGAAAATACATTTGAAACTGTATGGCAAGTTGCTTATTTTCTGAAAGGCAAAGACCGGTTAATATTTTGGTAGTAAGTCATCCAATATTAACTACAGCATGCAAAATATTATTAACTGATTGACCTGCTTTGTATCTAAATATTGTACTTCATTTCATATTCTCAATATTTCATTTTTCTCATAGTTTTCTTTGTTTCATTCTCAATGCTTTGTATTTCCCACATTTTCTGAAAACACTCTAAAACTAGCAAAGGGCTTTATTGGCACCTAGTGGAAATGTTATGTATTGCATGTCCCCATGTTTGTTATTACAGAGGACAATTATTTCATTGCATCTTTATTACCTTTATTTTAAAATTCAGTACGTATTGTGTCATATTTACTTTGCAAAAAGTACATACCCAAATTAAGTTATTGATGAAAAAAAACATTTCTCAATCCAGCCATGAATACTAGAGATTATTTAATCATCTTCTTTTCAAAATTTCTTAAAGTAGAAAGAGTCAGAAATAAAGTTTTGAAGAGTGCTTTGCAAAGTAATTTTTAGCTTTAATCCTTTAGTTTGAAGTATTTTGTTGTTTTTCTGATCCTCTAGAAATCAGAAAATAAGTAAGTAACAATGCTACATAATAAATGAAAGATCTGCAATCAACTAATGACCCAAGGTTGAAACTGTACTTGGATGACTTCATGCCAAAATTAACTCTTTTGTCCAGGTCTTTTCCCAGGCTTCACATTGACATGCTTTATCAATTTAGACTAGTATGGTAACCAGTAGTAGACCAGTCATGTTATATTTGAGGACTTGTTGTATCTCTCTAGTCTAAAGGCACCCTTTGTAATGGGACAGGCCCTGCACATTGTGCAGAGAGTAGCAAAAACAAATAGGTCGTGGGTCTTAGTGGAGAGAAGCCCAGTGTGGAGTTGAAGAGTAAGATGGGAGCCTTAAGCATCACACTGGGGATCCTTTCTTTAAATAATATGGAAGTAGCCGGAAGAAGCTGGCTAAGCCAACATGAGAGATTTAAATAATTTTAAGTTATGCCTAAAACTATTTACATTTGTGTTCTCTATGGATCTTTTTTTGCATTGGATTAAGATTCGTTTGGCTCCATGCGCAAAGCTGACTAAATCTCCATGCAGAAGTTGTATGTTTTTGTTGATGATAGTGGTATAGGAAGGGTCTGCAATGCAGTTTATTTTCTCAGGTACTGTAATGCTGTAGTTACAATTCCAGTCATTTACATTCAGAAAATATTTAATTTATTACCGATGAAGCCCTTAAAAAGTAGACCGAACTGTTTATGACTTAATTTTAATGCCATTTAAATGCTTTTTACTTTGAAGCATATTTTCAGGAAATACAATGACTAAAACACAAATACATCAAAAGTGGATGAAACTTTAAACAGGGCTGTCTGCTCTGTCATGGGGATTTTAAGGGACATAGGTATTTCAGAAATGTGTGTATTATATTCAAATAATAATTAACTGCTATATTTACTTATACAGCAAAAGGTTTTGTAACTATAAATCAGGTTACAGGTTTTCTCTTGCAGAATGTATATCTTTTTAGTTGAGGAGATTAACTTATGGTTCCTTAAGGTTGTCATAGCCGGGGTGGGGGTAGTGAGAATAAGCTCCCACTATCTATTAAATGCTCCCAATGGCATAAGTCTCAAATAGACCCTGACAATCAGGTCCGACTCCTTCATGTATGCCTTAGCTACTAAACCTGGTGGATCCATTTCTACTAACAAGAGAAAGGGCAAAGGCAGTTTCCTAGCACCTTAAAACCAGTCAATTCAAGCAGTTGGGGCTTGTCAGCCACGGTTGGCAGCTCATTTAGGAGAAAGAAAACTCTGATCTCAAACCTCCACTGCCTTGCATCTATACCCACTCATGGGGAAGGCTTCAGGAGTAAACCCTGAGGGAAAAATACGGAGCAGGGGTCCCTAAGGCAGTCCTACGTTGAGTTTAATGCTGACTGGCAATTCCTCCAACGCCGCTGGTGCCAAACTGTATCAGTCTCTGCCATTCTTTTGGATTCATCAGCAGCATGGAGAGGGGGAACCTGTCACATGGGCAACAGTTTTCCCTCCCTATTGTACTGCCCTGGTTTTCATATCATGTAAATAGCTGGCATACAACATCCATGGTCTGCCTCATGTACTGGTGCATGTAGATATCATAAAAGCATTATACTGGAATAGTAACTAAATGCTTTATTCACTAGGGGTCCTTGGGTTACAAATGTCCTGACTTACAGAAATCCAGTTTAACACAAAATCTCCCAAACATTTTTAAAGCATTTTCAAGTGGGTAATAATAAATATATTAAAATACCATGGTATTCATTAGTTAATATAGTCTATTCATTTAATTATGAGTTGTATTTGGATGATTATTCAAGGAAATGGAAGAATTGTAGACAGTGTGTGCAGAGCAATATAATATGAGCTACTGTTGAAAAAAAGATATTTCTGATTTACAAAGAAATGGACTCATGGTCAGTTCTCAGGAAAGGAACCCTTACCCAATCTAGGAATGACTTATATCTAACTGTATTGATAATAAATGATCAAAATTTGGATGTTCTCCACCACAAGATAGATATTAATTCAATGATCAATCATTGAGTGTTTATATGTAAGTGTTAAGATCTTCCTGTGTGAATACTGAGATTGTTACATTAAAACTATGTAGGTTTCCTCTAGTCCATTGTTACTTTAGCCACTGTTATAGATGATTAAGCATATTTAAGCTTGGAATCCACGTGGGTGGTTCTGTGGCCTCTATGCTCCAGCTGAGGCAAACCTGTTAGAGGAGCTAGTGGTGTGGGTGGAGCAGTTGCTTGCACTTACCCTCTCCCTGTTGCAAAACATCAAGCCTGACAGAAATGCATTTTACTCGCTCCCATCTCCAAACCCAGGCAAAGATGTTCCAAATTGACTGCACTGCATGAACCAGGGTCCCAGATGAGAAACATTGTTTTTTAAGCTCCATGGT
Source organism: Mobula birostris (assembly GCF_030028105.1). NCBI lineage: Eukaryota > Metazoa > Chordata > Chondrichthyes > Myliobatiformes > Myliobatidae > Mobula > Mobula birostris. Next base: position 205,572,695 of record NC_092371.1, on the reverse strand, counting down.
GAGGGATCACACTTAAATGTTAACACTTTTCACAAGGATTTCAAAGCAAGGCATGGGTTCTGTGTTAAATCACTCTGAAGTCTGTGATTTGCAGTTCTCAGGCACAAAACATGTTGCACAGCATGCACATCAGAAAACTCACTCCTGAGGTCCCACATGAAAGTTGACAGGCCTTCCATGCAATACAGTTTTAGATTGCATCTTAATGCAGAAGAATGTCTGGTCCAAAATATCAACTAGTTTAATGATAATTGTTCACTCAACATTGAAGTGATACAGTGTACCATTATTTGATATGTCTTGTCATTAAACAGGAAAGGCGTTTATCATTCACCATAAACCCCTTTGTCATATTTTCACACATACCATCTACACTCCCCTTATGTATTTTAATCCCTGCAGTGTGTTTAAAAATACCTGCCGTGAGTTGTTCGGGTCTTGGATTGCAGATGTAACATTGTAAAGTCACTCGTCTTAAATTAATGATTAAAATATGTTATGTCTTTGGATGCGTTTTGCTGACACCAAACATAACTCCCTAAAAGGAAGCATTTTTATTGCTTATTTATTTCTAACCTTATCCTTTTGTGAGGACAGATGATTCTTTCCTCTCTTAGGAATGATTCATCTTCTATTCACTGAACCAGAAAATCTAAAACATCAGGCCCTAGGATCAGTACCTGCCAAATCCCAAACAACAAGCATATGCCTTGTTACAAGTTTCCTTATGATCTTTTGTGATCCTTAGGAAAAATGAATGTATTTAAGCAGCCTGTATTTTTAAATGGCACATTGGTGGTATATTTCAAACTGCCGTTTAAAGACAGATAATAACGAGAGTCCCTTTCCATTGGATCCCACGTTGACCCTTCACAATTCACATGGGTTCCAGTCACTCAAATGCTTACTACTAATGAAATATAACATACAAAGGGATATCATATGTGCATAGATATATATGGTTGAATGGACTTTGAATGGACTTGAATATGCATTATAATTAAGAAAATTTTCCCTGAAAGATGCAACTTTAAATTACCGGTAGCAGCAAATTTCCTTTTTTTAACTTGATCTTAAATTGTGGGCAGAACTGGCAAAGTCTTATATCTAGCCCAACTCTAGTGCTCTCAGGAAGCGGAGGCAAGCTTTGTCCTTAAGTTGTTTTATTGCTTTTGTTAGTGGTTCTTCAACTTATGATGTTAGGTAGATTATTTAAGACCATTGACATATCAAAGAAATGTTCATGTAAGTTTAAGTCAGTGTGTGTGACTGATGGGGAAAGTTGGGAAATTGATTAAAGGATATACGTACACTCAATGGCCACTTTATTAGGTACGCCTGTACCCCAGCTTGTTAATACAAATATCTAATCAGCCAATCACATGGCAGCAAGGCAATGCATAAATGCATGCAGGGGTTCATTTGTTGTGCAGACCATTAATCAGAATGGGGAAGAAATGTGATCTAAGTGACTGACCATGGAATGATTGTTGGTGCCAGATGGGGTGGTTTGAATATCTCAGAAAATAAAGTTCAAGTTTATTGTCATTCAGCTTTACATAAGTATAGCTGTCAAATGAGACAAAATTCCTCCAGACCAAGGTGCACAACACAGTACATATAATTCACACATATAACACATAATGTAATATTACTACAAATAAATTAACAATAGTAAGGTGCATATATGAACCAAGTTAAGGAGTAAACAGTATAACACTACTGGTGCTTCATACTTGATGAAACCTGGGAGTCAGCAGGAAGTTCAATCGTTTTCATGGGCTGGTGGGAGAAACTGTTTCCCATCCTAACAGTTCTTGGCCTAATGCTACAGTACTTCCTTTCTGATAGTAGGGAGTTAAAGGGATTGTTGGATGAATGGTTAGGAATCACTGACAGTGCTAAGGGTCCCGCGCACTCAGCATTCCTGATAAATATCTCTAATGGGTGGAAGAGAGATTCTGTTGATTCTCTCAGTGGTCCGTGCAATCCTTTGTAGAGACTTGCGATCAGATGCATTGTAATTCCCATACCAGACAATGATACAGCTGGTCAGGACACTCTTGATGGTACCCATGTAAAAAATTGTGGGGTTGGCGAGGGTGGAGCCTCACCCGCTTCAGCTTCCTCAGGAAGTGGAGACTGCTCTGCTTTCCTGCTCACAGAGATGGTGTTGATGGACCAGCTAAGATCATCTGTAATGAGCTCTCCCAGAAACTTGGTGTTCCTAACCCTCTCCATGAAGGAGCCATGCATTTGCAGTGAGGAGTGGTCATTCTTCACCTTCCTAAAGTCCACAATCATCTCTTTAATCTTAACCATACTGAGACTCAAGTAGTTGTGCTCGCATCATTCTACCAGATGCACCATCTCTGTACGCTGTCTCATCATCATTGCTGTTGAGACCAACCACATCAGCGAACTTGATGATTCAGTTTGAACTGGATCCAGCAATACAAGCATGCATCGGCAGCATGAACAGCAGCGGGCTGAGCTCGCAGACCTGGGAAGTGCCAGCGCCTAGTGTGATGGAGCTAGAACTGTTTCTGCCAACATGGACTGACTGTGGCCTATCTGTCAAGAAGTCCAGGATCCAGTCATTGAGGCAGGTTACTGTTGCCCTCTTAGGCACTGGTATGATGATAGTCACCTTGAAGATTGAGGGGACAGTGGACTGTCCCAGAGAGATGTTGAAGATACCTGTTGGAAACTGCTGACCCTCAGGGATTTCCATGTATAACAGTCTCTAGTGTTTACAGAGAATGGTGCAAAAATTAAAAAAACATTCTGTGAGCAACAGCTCTGTGGGCTAAGGCACGTTGTTAACAAGAAAGTCAGAGGAGAATGACCAGACTGGTTCAAGCTGAAAGACAGGCGACAGTAACTCAAATAACCATGCTTTACAACGGTGGTGTACAGACAAACATCTCTGGATGCACAACACATCGAAACTTGAAATGGATGGACTACAGCAGCATAAAACCACAAACATACACTTAGTGGCCACTTCACTAGTTACAGGAGATGGCTGACGAAGTGGCCACTGGGTGTACATATTTTGTATCTATGTTTCTTCTTTCATTGTATTTAAGCTGAAAGAACTTTAGATGATGCCTTTATAATCACAGAGGACTTCAGTTTTCAATAAATTTTAACAATCTGCTTTGTTGAACTCAGTAGGATATATTTTTGCTTTCATTTGTGTTTGGAGAATGCTTGGTCACTGAATGAAAAAACAGAAGAAGGATCACAGTCCATAAGCTATCCATTTGCTCCATCTGTGTCATGCAAGAGTTTCGAGTGCTAGGAGGCGGGTTTCTGAGTCCACAACAGCTACCACTATTATAGTAATGTAACTGGTGAGACCTCCATTTTCCTTATATTGGAAAATATTTCTGAGCACTTGATGCCTAATGAGCAGGTAAGAAGTTGCCACTGAGGCTTGTTGTCAATGTGCTCCAGCTGGTAGATGGCTGGGGATGACCATGCAGATTAATTAGTGGTACCTGGAGGATCACAGAGGTGGACACCCTTTGCTATCTGCTTGCTGTTCTCATCATCACCAGTGTCTCTGTAAAGTCACAACACCTGCTCTTCACAAAGCCAATGTCATAAGTCAAAGCCAAAAACAATGAGAGAGAGAGAGAGAGAGAGAGAGAGAGAAAGTGTGGGAGAGGTCCATGATAGGCCTGGAGCTGTGTCGGAGAAAGCGACGGGGATCACGGGTATATTCACATGGTGGTGAGGGTGACATATAGAAGCCAGAGGGAGAAATAGCAGGAAAAACAGTCCCTCAAATGCTCCAGCCCCCACCAGGTTATGACCAAGGCCACCTCCATCTCTGGTAATGACCTCAGCTCTGGCCACTTTCAGACCGCGGCCCCAGCTGCCTCCTGCCCTGACCTCAGCCTCAAATACCTCCAGGCCAAAACCTTTCTCACTACTACTGGGTCCTACTGTTCGTCTTCGTTCACTACTACCCTGAATCATCACGTGGCCTCTCAGTCTCCCTGCTATCCTTTACCCCTCCTGCATTTCTCTGAGACTCTATCAACCTACCAACCCACTTTCCCAAAACACCCAAAACTCCTCTCTCCCCTAATCCCTCTAAACCTCTGGAGAACCCTTGACCCATTCTTGTTCCCCTTTCGCTCCTTCTCTCCTCCTCAGCGGCCCACTTGCTCCCTCTATATCTCTCCTCCTTCCCTTTCTTCCTTGGTCCACTATCCTATCCTATTAGATTCCATCTTCTTCAGCCCTTTACCACTTGCACCTATCCTCTCCCTGGTTCTTACTTCATCCCCTCTGCCCCTCCCAATCACCCGGTCTCACCTATTACCTGTCAGTTGCGCTCCTTTCCCTCTCCCCACCTTCTTATACACACTTCTGACTCTTCCTTTCCAGTCCTGATGAAGGGGCTCGGCCCAAAAAGCTGACTGTTTGTTTCCCTCCATAGATTCCAGCTAAATTATTGAGTTCTTCCAGCATTTTGCATGTGTTTCTCAAGCTTTCCAGCAGCTGTAAAATCTCTTGTCCTTTGACTGAACAATCATTTGTTTCTTTAAAATTTGACTTTGCCCTGCAGAGTGCCAACCCCAGCGTTGCTACGTGCAGTTGATCAGAGCCAAGACAATATATAATGGTGTTAGACCCAGATATCCCCTTTCCCTGACAGCTTCTGGTTTTGATTGCTTGGGTGCAAACAATGTGACTAGAACTCCATAACTGTCTGCTGTCCCTATGAAGATTATCAGCCTCCCATTGTGCTCATTTGGGGCTAATTCTTGAAGGCAAATGTTCAGGACAGTACTGGCCACTTCTCTTATGCCAAGCAAGGTAGTCAGCTGCAACAGTATTACAACATTGTAGGAATTAGTGCCTTTAAAAGGGAAAATTCCCAAATGAAAATTAATCTTCTACATTTCCACAATTTTTCTTGTTACCCAGATGTTCACTGCTATGGAACTATTTTAGTTCACATAACATAACTCATTTTTGTGGTGTCACATTTTCTCTTATTTCATATATTACCTACATAAAATCTACCTCCTGTTGCTTAACATTCCCTAAATTTAACATTGTGAGATGCATCCTAATGGGAATAATGAAGCAAAGCAGATACAGTAGTAACCATTCCCTGCTGCTCGTCCATCTAGTTACACGGTGATTCATCCTTCCATTTTGTTGACGATAAAGTTACAGCGCTGGAAAGACAGTCTTCTGATCAAGAGCATTTTGTGAGCAGTATCTATGTGCCTTGGGAGATTGTAAACAAAATTCACATGATTAATAGTGGATTTAGACTATGCAGAGGAAATTCCCATAAAATAGATGCAGAACTTGGAAATAATTAATCTCAGACTGTGAGGCAGTCCCTCAAGACACTTATTGAAAAGAGGTCAAATCTCCCTTTGTTAATGACTGATATGGTAGCCTTCCCTTAAAAATGAACAAGGGCTTATGTTCCACTGGGGCTTACCAAGGTCTTATAGCCTTTGTACCTATCAATATGGTTCCAAAGAACTGATAATAAATAGCATGCTGGCATAAGTTTTTCATAAATTACCTTCAGACAGGGTGTGGATTACTAAAGACTGGATCAAAAAGCTTGACAGCTGAGTAGGAAATGTGTCCTGCACAAAACATCCAAAAATATATCACTTAGCTCTCTGATGCCTCAGTTTCTTGTCCTGACTTTGACTGAAACAATATTGTGGCTATTGTATTTTCACAGGAACTCTTTAATTCCTGAGATTCCCTTATTCAAGATGATGATTTTTTTCTTCGCTAAACTTTGACCATTTCTGTTAAGACATTGTCCATCCTAACACTGCAATATTCAGAATCAGAGGTAGGTTCAATATCATTGACATATGTCATGAAATTTGTTGTTTTGCTGCAGCAGTACAATGCAACACATAATTAAAAACAATAAATTACAATAGGATATATATATATATACAATTAAATTAAATAACTGGTGCAAAAAGGGAGCAAGAAATAGTGAAGTAGTGTACATGAGTTCATTGTCCATTCAGAAATCTGATTGCTGAGGAGAAGAACATAGAAGATAGAACAGGCCATCCAGCCCAGAATGTTGTGCCAAACCAGCTGAAAAGCAAATCAAAAACACCCAAACAGTAATCCCTCCTACTTACATATCTCTCCATCTTCCTTACATCCATGTGCCTATCTAAACATCTTTTAAAAACCTCTAATGTGTTTGCCTCTGTCACCATACCAGGCAGTGCGTTCCAGGCATCCATCACTCTCTCAGTAAAAAACTTACCCCTTACATCCCCCCGAACCTTCAATGCAGGCTCTCTGATATTAGACATTTCAACCCTGGGAAATGGATACTCCCTACCTACTCTAACTATGCCTCTCATAATCTTGCTAACTTCTATCAGATCTCCCACCCGCCTCTGCTGCTCCAGAGAAAACAACCCAAATTTATCCAGTCTCTCATGACAGCACATACCCTCTAAACCAGGCAGCATCCTGCTAAAACTCTTCTGCACCCTCTCCAAAGCCCCAACACCCTTCCTATAGTGGGGCGACCAGATCTGTATGCAATACTCCAGATGCAGCCTACCCACAGATTTATAAAGTTGCAACATAACCTCTTGGATGGGGCTGCGAGTCAAAAATTGGCGCTGAAATAAAGTCGAGGAGACAGACGTCAGGCAGAGCCGTGGTAGTAGGGGACTCCATAGTGAGAGGTACAGAAAGGGGTTTCTGTGGCAACAGGCGAGATTTAAGGATGGTGTGTTGCCTCCCTGGTGCCGGGATCCGGGATATCACGGACCGATTGCGGGGCATCCTCAAGGGAGAAGGTGATCAGCTGGAGGTGGTGGTGCATGTCGGCACAAATGAAGTTGGGAAGAAGATGAGAGACATTTTGCAGCGTGACTTCAGAAAACTCGGAAGAAGGCTGAAAAGCAGGACCTCCAGGGTGGTTATCTCGGGTTTGCTTCCAATTCCTTGTGCTGGAGAGGTCATGAACAGGGAGATAGGGGATCTGAATGTGTGGCTGAGGAGCTGGTTCAGGTAGCAGGGATTTAGATTCTTGGACCACTGGGATCTGTTTTGGGGTAAGGATGAATTGTGCAGAAGGGACGGGTTGCACCTTAACAGACTGGGGACCAGCGTTCTGTCAGGCAGGTTTGCCTCTGCAACACGGGTGTGTTTAAACTAAGTAGTGGGGGGGAGGGGATGAACTGGAAATATAAGAATGGAGTTAAAGAGAACAGAATTAAAGGGGCAGGAAGATCAGGAAGGGATCGGAGAGTACGGGCAAATGCAATAGGAATCAATGTGAAAGGTGAGGGGAGTAAAAGTATTACTTTAAAAGGATTAAAAGTATTATATATGAATGCACGGAGTATAAGAAATAAAATGAATGAGCTTGAGGCTCAGATGGAAATTGGCAAGTGGGAATAACTGAGACATGGCTGCAAGAGGACCAGGGCTGGGAAACAAATGTTCAGGGATATACATCCTATCGAAAGGACAGACAGGTTGGCAGAGGGGGTGGGGTGGCTCTGTTGGTAAGGAATGAAATTCAGTCAATTGCGAGGGGGGACATAGAATCAGGAGATGTAGAGTCAGTATGGATAAAACGGAGAAACTGTAAGGGCAAAAAGACCCTGATGGGAGTTATCTACAGGCCCCCAAACAGTAGCCTGAATATAGGGTGCAAGTTAAATCAAGAGTTAAAATTGGCATGTTGCAAAGGTAATTCTACAGTTGTTATGGGGGATTTTAACATGCAGGTAGATTGGGAAAATCAGGTTGGTACTGAAATCCAAGAAAGGGAGTTTATGGAATGCCTCAGAGATGGATTCTTAGAGCAGCTCGTATTAGAGCCTACCAGGGAGGAAGCAATTATGGATTTAGTGTTGGTGTAATGAGCCAGATTTGATAAGGGAACTTGAGGTAAAGGAGCCAATAAGAGGTAGTGACCATAATATAATAAGTTTTAAACTACAATTTGAGAAGGAGAAGGGAAGATCAGAAGTGTCAGTATTACAGTTGAACAAAGGGGACTATGGACCCATGAGGGAGGAGCTGGCCAAAGTTGACTGGAAAGATAACCTAGCAGGGATGACAGTGGAACAACAATGGCAGGTATTTCTGGGAATAATACAGAAGGTGCAGGATCGGTTCATTCCAAAGAGGAAGAAAGATTCTAAGGGGAGAAGGGGTGACCGTAGATGACAAGGGAAGTCAAAGACAGTATAAAAGTAAAAGAGAGGAAGTATAACATAGCAAGGATGAGTAGGAAGCCAGGGGATTGGGAGACTTTTAAGGAGCAACAGAAGATAACTAAAAAGGCAATACAGGGGGAAAAGATGAGGTATGAAGGTAAGCTAGCCAAAAATATAAAAGAGGATAGTAAAAGCTTCTTTAGGTATGTGAAGAGGAAAAAATTAGTTAATATCAAAGTTGGGTCCTTGAGGAGAGAAACGGGTGAAATTATTATGAGGAACAAGGAAATGGCAGACGAGCTGAACAGGTACTTTGGATCTGTCTTCACTAGGGAAGGCACAAACAGTCTCCCAGATATAATATTGGCCAGAGGACCTGGGGTAACAGAGGAACTGAAGGAAATTTGCATCAGGCACAAAATTGTGTTGGGTAAATTGATGGGACTGAAGGTTGATAAATCCCTAGGGCCTGATGGCCTGCATCCCAGGGTACTTAAGGAGGTGGCTCTAGAAATCGAGGACGCATTGTAATCATTTTCCAGTATTCTATAGATTCAGGGTCAGTTGCTGCGGATTGGAGGGTAGCTAATGTTATCTCACTTTTTAAGAAAGGAGGGAGAGAGAGAACAGGCAATTATAGACCATTTAGTCTGACATCAGTGGTGGGGAAGATGCTGGAATCAAATATAAAAGATGAAATAGCAGTATATTTGGATAGCAGTGGCAGGATAGGTCAGAGTCAGCATGGATTCACGAAGGGGAAATCATGCTTGACTAATCTTCTGGAATTTTTTGAGAATGTGACTATGAAAATGGACGTGGGAAAGCCAATGGATGTAGTGTACCTGGACTTTCAGAAAGCCTTTGATAAGGTCCCACATAGGAGGTTAGTGTGCAAAATTAGAGCAAATGGTATTGGGGGTAGGGTATTGGTTGGCAGACAGAAAACAAAGAGTAGGGATTAATGGGCCCTGTTCAGAATGGCAGACAGTGACTAGTGGGGTACTGCAAGGCTCGGTGCTGGGACCGCAGCTATTTACAATATACATTAATGATTTAAATGAAGGGATTAAGAGTAACATTAGCAAATTTGCGGATGACACAAAGCTGGATGGCAGTGTGAAATGTGAGGAGGATGTTATGAGAATACAGGGTGACTTGGACAGGTTGGGTGAGTGGGCAGATGGACGGCAGATGCAGTTTAATGTGGATAAATGTGAGGTTATCCACTTTGGTGGAAAGAACTGGAAGGCAGATTACTATCTGAATGGTGACAAGTTAGGAAAAGGGGAAGTACAATGAGATCTAGATGTCCTTGTTCATCAGTCACTGAAAGCAAGCATGCAGGTACAGCAGGCAGTGAAGAAAGCTAATGGCATGCTGGCCTTCATAACAAGGGGAATTGAGTATAGGAGCAAAGAGGTCCTTCTGCAGTTGTACAGGGCCCTGGTGAGACCACACCTGGAATATTGTGTACAGTTTTGGTCTCCAAATTTGAGGAAGGACATTCTAGCTATTGAGGGAGTGCAGCGTAGGTTCATCAGGTTAATTCCCAGGATGGCGGGACTGTCATATGTTGAAAGATTGGAGCAACTGGGGTTGTATGCACTGGAATTTAGAAGGATGAGAGGGGATCTGATTGAAACAGATAAGATTATTAGGGGATTGGACAAGCTAGAGGTAGGAAACATGTTCCCGATGTTGGGTGAGTCCAGAACCAGAGGCCACAGTTTAAGAATAAGGGGTAGACAATTTAGAACGGAGATAAAGAAAAACTTTTTCACACAGAGGGTTGTGGTTCTGTGGAATGCTCTGCCTCAGAAGGCAGTGGAGGCCAATTCTCTAGATTCTTTCAAAAAAGAGTTAGATAGAGCTCTTAAAGATAGCGGAGTGAAGGGATATGGGGAGAAGGCAGGAAAAGGGTACTGATTGTGGATGATCAGCCATGATCACAGTGAATGGTGGTGCTGGCTCGAAGGGCTGAATGGCCTACTCCTGCACCTATTGTCTATTGTCTATTGACTTTTGACCTCAATGCCTTGACTAATAAAAGCCTTCTTTTCCACCTTATTGTGTAGACACTTTCAAGGAGCTATGACCTTGGATTCCAAGATCTCTCTGCTCAGCAACACAGTTAAGGATCTTGCCCTTAACAGTGTACAGTCTCCTTGCATTTGCCGTACCAAGGTGCAACTCTTCAGATTTGGCTGGGTTAAACTCTATTTCCCTTATCTGCAAATGATCTATATCAGGTTGTATTCTTTACCAGTGTTCTACGCTATCCACAGCTCCACCAATCAAGATTGTTCCTAAAACTTTGAGTATGTATCTTTTGGCTTCTATACCTCCTCCCTGATGGTAGTAGTGGGAAGAGGCCATATTCCAGTGAAAGTCCAATTTAATATGCATTAAACCTGATCTAATTGTATTTTCAAAATAATAATTGAAATTTAGTCCCATGCTATTTTAAAGGGTGGATAACTTCTTAGATGTATTATGGCAAGGCCCACCACAAATGATTTATTGGATATTAATATTTGTAGGTATTTCATTTGTCAAACAGTCAAGCAAAGTGTTCTTCTTTCATTTCCATAATTCCTTTACCATATTCTCTTGTGGAAAGCCATTGGGAGCTGACATCTGTTTTTGTGATTCATGGACATAACCCTCCAATTTAATGGACAAGATTTGGTATCAGTTTTGTGTAGCAATATATAATCTGCAGCTGTTTTGTATTAGCAAGCTATCATTATTAATAACAGTCATCTAATTCATCAATAATGAAATTACATGTTTTGGAGTGGCCTAGAGTATTGTGATCCAAAGTGTGCAGTGGACTAGATTCAAGCTGTTCAATCAAAGGTGGTCTGGTTGTTACGGCATGGCAGAGTGGCCAATCTGTAAGTATTTGTGAATAAACATGTGGCCAAGCAGACAATGTGCTTGAACTACTGTAACAGAAGCTAGGGCATTGGAATGCAGACATAACCTCGATGTAACATACCTTCCGATTACGTACAAAGTGTGCCATTGTGGGTTTTAGACATATGGCCTAAAATAGCAAACAAATTGAATTTCAGGACTAATACAATTTTAACCATTTTTAAAAAGTTTCAAACGAACTGAGGCATTAAGAATGAATGTATGGACTAAAATCAATTAAATGGTATAGAGAAGGGACAGGGTATGGTAAAATGAAGCTTCAATTGCTGACAGACCAGGCTTGAGATATTGACTGGCTTCTTGCACCTTTGTTGCCGCTACATTTGTAATTCGGCAATGGTAATGAATAAGATCACTTCACAAAGTTATTTTGGAATGATCTATTTGCCAGCTACTGGTGTACAAAACTTGGTCACGCAGTGGTAATGATATTGGCTGGTGCTGGGAAGGAGCTACTGTTGTACATTGTGAAGTAAGAGTTAAAAACATAGAACATAGAACATTACAGCACAGTACAGGCCCTTCGGCCCACAATATTGTGCAGATCTTTTAAGCTACTCTAAGATCAATCTGGCCCTTCCTTCTTACATAACCCTCAATATTTTCTATCATCCACATGCCTATCTAAGAGCTTTTTAAATGCCCCTAATGTATCTATCTCTACCATCACCATAAGAAGGACATTTAACGCACCCAGCGCTCTGTGTAAAATAACTTACCTCTGATATTCCCCCTATATTTTCTTCCAATCACCTTAAAATAATGCTTCCTTGTACTAGCCATTTCCACCCAGGAAAAAGTCCCTGGCTATCCACTCAATTTCTGCCTCACCATCTTGTACACCTCTCAACCTCCTTCAATCTAGAGAGGAAGGATCTAGCTCGCTCAACCTATCTGCATAAGACATGCCCTCTCTGTTTCAGGCAGTATCCAGATATATCAATGCATGCTCTCTAAGCTTCCACATCCTTCCTATAATAAGGTGACCAGAACTGAATGCAATATTCCAAGTATGGTCTAACTAGGGTTTTGAAGAGTTGCAACATTACATCGTGACTCTTGAACTCAAAAGCTAACTAATGAAGGCCTGTATACCATACGCCTTCTTAACAACCCTATTAACTTGAGTGGCAACATTGAAGGGTTGCTGGGCTGGTCCCCAAGATCCCTCTGTTCCTCAACACTATTAAGAATCCGGCCAATGAATCTTGCAATGTGCCTGCAAATTCAAGTTCCAAAAGAGAATTAAAGAGGATTTTGGCATTTCTTCTCATAAACATCGGTTCTGCGCTGCCTAACCAATGTTGCTTCAGTTACTCTATTATTCAGCTCTTTAGCAGAAATTCAACTTAGTTTTACTGTCAAGTTGGTTGACATGTGGTTGCAAATGTGGTTGCATATTTACACTTGCATATGTTGACACCACGGGCTTCTATTCACCTAAAACTCTATCAGATGGCACTTTATTAAATGTGATTGAAACTCCCTATATGTAACATCAACTGCACCACCATCATCATTTCTTTGTTAAGCTGTTTATAATTAGGTACTTTAACAAAGAAAAGGTTTTCAGGAATTTAGAAAAAAATATATGTAATTTCCTGCATTTTCAGACGTTCTTCTAACTTTCATTTCAGATAAATTCTCCAGAGCGCCAGAGAATTTTGTGTTTCTGGGAATAGACTGAAAACTTCAGGATTGCGGTAGCAATGCAACGTTTCCTCCACAGAATCAAAGAAAGGATTAAACTATTTCTCTTGTCAACTTGATAAAGTGCACACCTGTAAAATAATAGTTTCCAGAACCAACATTGCTGTTTCTGGTAAATTTGAAAATTTTAGCAGTGTTTGGCTAGTTTACAGTAAATATGATAAGGCATTTTGCCTAAACTGGATATTTTTGCTTTCAAATGGATCACTTTTAAATATAACTTTAAAAGAAAATGTGTTCCAGTCCTACATAATTCCCCCGTTACTGACCTAGAATCAAAAAGTTGCAAAGTAAAACTTATTGGACCTACAATTCTTAAATCTTGCAACAATATTTTTAACCCAAATATATTTTATATGTGAATGTTCTCTCAGAATGAGGCAATGGCTGTCCTGCATTAATCTTGTATGAGTAGAATTGTTTTCATTATTCATTGTGGCTGCTTTATTGGATACCTCCTGTACCTAATAAAGTTGTCACTGAGTGTATGTTCGTGGGTCATCTGCTGCTGTGGCCCATCTATTTTGAGGTTTGATGTGTTGTGCTTTCAGAGATGCTCTTCTACACACCACTGTTATAACATGTGGTGTTTTGAGTTACTATCGCTTTCCTGTCTGCTTGAACAAGCCTGGCCACTCTCCTCTGACCTCTTTCACAACCAAGGTACTTTCACCCACAAAACAACTGCACACTGGATGTTTTTTTTTTCCTGAACCATTCTCTGTAAACTCTATAGACTGTTGTGTGTGAAAATTCCAGGAGATCATTTCTGAGATACTCAAACCATCCCATCTGGCACGTACAATCAGTCCATGTCAAGGCCACTTAGATCACATTTCTTCCCTATTCTGATGGTTGGTCTGAACAACAACTGAACCTCTTGACCATGCCTGTATGTTTTCATGCATTGAATTGCTGCCACATGATTGGTGATAAGATATTTGCATTAACGAGCAGGTGTATAGGTGTACCTAATAAAGTGACCACTGAGTAACCTTATTATCTTATGAAACTCTTACTGACTGCACATAACAGTTTTATCAGTGAACAGCAGTGGATCTTAATATAAAGCAAGAATACTTGTCTGCATTAACCCCTGTGCCACTTTGATTCACTTGATATTATTCTTGGCTCTGAGTGAGCTGATTGCAAATCCAGAGACTCAGGGGAAAAAATGTCTAAGCTGACATTCTATTGCAGTGCTAGGAAGTGCTGCATTATTAGAAACACTGACCTTTAAATGTTTTGGCACTTCCCATCCAGTAAATGAATTGAGGATCAGGAAATCACAGGATACTACTTAAGAAGAGATCTAAGGCATGGAAGGTGAAAGAAATTCACAGACTTCATGTTGCAAGTGTTAGTCCCTTGTTTTCTTTAACTAACAAGTCTTCATAGAAATTCATTGAAGTACAGTGCATAATCTTCGCACTATGTAAAATAATTTCTGGTCATGTATCTTGGACAGATATTAAACTGAGCTGAAAGAGCAGTCTTCTGGAGGACGTCCGCAAGTTGGACATCATCTGTGGGGGAGATGAGTTTGTTGACAATTTCTTCTCCCCGACACAGTCTGCATGAGCCACCTAGTTTTTTCCACCAGCGTATTGTTGCACCAACTTCCAACACCTAAAGTTGCTTGTGTCTTAAATTGAGACTCTTTCTGTTCTCTTAAGTTTGGAATAAGGGGTCTGATGTTGATGTACTATTTTAAAGAAGAGCGATGAAGTTTTCCAAGTATTCTGGTCAATATTTATACTCAACAATGTCATTAAAACATGTCATCCGGTGATTATTGTTATGTATTTTGTGTAGAACTTACCATGAGTAAAATGGCCGCTGTGTGTTGTACAGGAAACTGTAAGTCCAGTTTTTAAGCGCTATGGTTCATCCAAGGGTGGTGAAGTATGCCTCGTGGTCAGTTCCTGGTGGTGTAAAAACGTGGCGGTGCTGTCCCAGTCCTGAGTATGCCACAGCTGTAACTAACTTCGTCAAAACCTGTGTGGATGAATGTGTACAGACTGTACATATCCAAATCAAAAGCCATGGATAAACCACGAGGTTTGTAGTCTACTGAGGGCTGGACCTGTGGCATTCAAGTCTGGCGACCCAGTTCTGTACAACAAAACCGGGTATGACCTGCAGGGGGCTATTTCAAGAGCTAAGGAACAATTCCATGCAAGGTTGCAGTTACATTGGATGCATGTCAACTCTGGCAGGGTTTGCTGCCCAGTATTTCATACAAAGCGAAACCCAACATCACGAGTGGCAATGATGCTTCCCTCACAGATGAGGCCAATGCCTTTTATGATCACTTTGAAAGGAGAATATAACTACAGCTATGAAGATCCCTGCAGCACCCAGTGACATTTTGAGCTCCGTCCCAGAGGCCAAGGTCAGACTGTCTTTCAGGAGGGTGAACCCTCATAAGGTGGCAGACCTCGACTGAGTACCTGGTAAGGCTCTGAAAACTTGTGCCAACCAACTGGCAGGGTCTTCAAAGGCATTTTCAGTCTTTCATCGCTGCCGTCGGAAGTTCCTACCTGCTTCAAAAGGGCAACAATTATACCAGTGCCCAGGAAGAGCAGGGTGAGCTATCTTCACAACTACCGTCCAGTTCACTCACACTTATGGTGATGAAATGCTTTGAGAGGTTGGTTAGGGCCAGAATCAACTCCTGCCTCAGCATACACCTGGAATCACTGCAATTTGCCTATTGCCACAGTAAGTTTACAGCGAATGTGATCTCATTGGCTCCCCACAAGGCTTTGGAACATCTGGACTATACAAATGCCTATGTCTGGATGCTGTTTATTGACTGCAGTGCAGCGTTTAACACCATCATTCCTACAGTCTTGATCGATAACATACAGAACCTGGGACCCTGTACCTCCTTCTGCAAATGGACATTCGATTTCCTAACTGGGAGACTATAATCTGTGTGAATTGGAAACAATATCTCCACCTCACTGACAATTAACACTGGCATATCTCAGGTACCTGTGTTTACCCTCTCTGCACCCATGACTGTGTGGCTAGGCATAGCTCAAATGCCATCTATAAATTTGATGATGATAGAATCTCAGATCGGCAGGATGGCAGATGGAGATGAGAGGGGGTATAGGAGCGAGATATGCCAGTTAGTCGAGTGGTGTCACAGCGACAACCTTGCACTCAACATCAGCAAGACCGAAAAGCTGATTGTTGACTTCAGAAAGGGTAAGATCAGGGAACATGAACCAATCCTCATAGAGGGATCAGAAGTGGAGAGAGTGAGCAATTTCAAGTTCCTGGGTGCTAATATCTTTGAGGACTTAACCTGGTCCCAACATATCAAAGCAGCTGTAAAGAAGTCAAGACAGCAGCTATATTTCTTTAGGAGTTTGAGGAGTTTAGATTTGTCATGTAAAACACTCACAAATTTTTACAGATATACTGTGTAGAGCATTCTGATTGACTGCATCACCAGCTGGTATGGGGGGGCAGGGTGCTACTGCACAGTATCGAGGTAAGCTGCAGAGAGTCGTAAAATTAATCAGCTCCATCATAGGCATTATCCTCTGTAGTATTCAAGACATCTTCAAAGAGCAGTGCCTCAAAATGGGGCTCCCCATCATTAAGGACCACCACCACCCAGGACATGCCCTCTTCTCACTATTACCATCAGGAAAGAGGTACAGAAGCCTGAAGGCACACACTCAGCGATTCAGAAACAGCACCTTCCTCTCTGCCATCTAATTTCTAAATGGACATTGAACTCATGAACATTACCTCACTACTTTTTTAAATTTGTTTTTTCACTACTTATTTAACTATTATATATATATATATATATACTGTAAGTCAGTTTTTTTCCTGTATTTATCGTATTGCATTGTACTGCTGCTGCAAGGTTAACAAATCTTGCTACATGTGCCAGTGATATTAAACCTGGTTCTGATTCTGATTATGGTATGTCAAGAAATGCACGTTAAATGCTATTATACTTTAAATCTTGGGGAACTCAGGTCAGGCAGCATCAATGGAGAGGAATAAATGGCCAGTGGTTTGGGCCGAGACCTTCATCAGGACGTGATGAGGGGTCTTGGCCGAAACATCGGCTCTTTATTCCTCTCTATAAATACTGTCTGACCTCTTGAGTTCCTCTAGAATCCAGTAGTGTTACTCTGGATCTCCAGCATCTGCAGTATCTCTTGTATTCTCACTTTTATTATTTCTTGAGGACTGACATGTCCCCTATAAGCTTTATTTCTTTGTACCTATAATTTTTTAAACAGATATCACAACTAAAACAAATATCAATATTGTTAACATTTTGTGGATAATTAACAATGAACATGAAACTTTTAAACCCACATTTGGTTTTCCCAAGTACATAGCAGAGGTTTGTTCTTAAACAAATTTCACAGCATTTAAATAAAGTAAAGAGATAATGGGATTCATGTCCCACTGGTATAAAGCAGTCTGCTTGATTGGTATCCCATGCATCACTCTATGCATTCACACCCTCCACCACCCGTGTGCCATGACTGCGGTGTGAACAGTTTGCAAAATGTCCCATGGCTATTTGTTTAGGCTCTTCAGAGAGCACCTCCCAGATGTACAGAGGCAGTAGACATAAAGGAACTAGGAGCTTTATTCCAATCTGCAAAGCATTCTGATTTGGGAAGATTTTCCTTCATTGCACTAGATCAAAATGTGGAAATATTCCCCTTGAGAACTTTGGGAGTACCTTGATTGCATGGGTTGCAGAGATTCATGAAAGTGGTTCAGTACCACCTGTTGAATGCCATGCAGGAATGGGCAATAAATACCCTGACTGCCTACATCCTGTGAATGAATAAAAATGCATTAAATATTCACTTCTCAATGGTGATGCAAGTCATGTAATGGATTACAAATACTCTAGGTACACAGGAAAAACCTTTTGTTCATAAACCATCAATTGTCATCAGAGATCCCTATTTAGTTATCAAATGTGACCTAGATGAAGTCTTTAGCTACACCGGGTTACAGAGAGCCTTCTAATCCTTTTAACCAATGAGCAAAATAAGGCAAATAAAAGTCAATCAAACTTTCTCATTCACATGCAGATATCTGGAGCAATTTAAGGTGGGGGGTTATATGGGAGGCAGGGTTTGAGGGTCAGCACAACATTGTGGGCTGAAGGGCCTGTACTGTGCTATGTTCTATGTTCTATGTTCTAGGGCAGAAACTCTCCGGTGCTGCAAGTGAAACAGAACAAAATGAATTCTCTTGATATGGCTTCATCTTTGTGAAAAGTGCTTCTTCACTTTTGTGGTGAATTGTCAGTGGAGGGCAGAAGCCATTATGAAAGTATTCTCTCCCTGGGCCCTGGAGAGGGGCCCTGTTGGGATCAATGGCAGACCCTCAGAAATTTTGGAAATCAGGATTTTTGATACTTTCATATATTCATTAGATTAAAAATTAGCACTGATCGTTCACTACAAACTTCCCAATCCCTACAAAACAATAAAAAATAATAATTTGTTACTCGGATATGGTTAGCAAATGGAAGTTTTCTTGACATTATATAATTGTTGTGATAATAGAAAATATTTATTGCCCATGGAGTAAAAATCAAAGGGTGCAGATTTAAAAAAAATTCAACAGAGACCAGAAGAAAATTCTATTCCGTAGAATTACTGTATTAATCTACTAAGCTTCACCAAAGACTCAGACTGCAGATCACCTCAATATATGCAGACTAGGTTTATCAAGTACACTGTAGAACCCAGTAGTTTTTATGTTGCCTAACTGAGTGATGAAAGATATCTACTTCCAATAATTAATCCCAATATTTGGCTCAGTGCTAATGAGATACTGATGATTCCAATGTCACCTAGATTCATTTTCAAACCATTTAGAAAATGAATCGAATAGCAGTTCAGTGAAGAATAGTAATACTATCCAAGTTAGTTATCTCTGTCCTTACATTTGTTGTCAATATACCAGTCTTGTCCCTTGTATGTCCTGTTACCTCAGCATGACTACAGTGCCTCTGTAGGATGTGCTTTGAGCCCTTTTAGCTAGCTGGGGCCTCCATCTCATTTATTATAAAATCATTAATCCTACTTGGATTATAGTTTAATCTAATCAAATAAACTAGAACTGAATTGCAGTTGTGTTGATTGTAATTGTATTAAGCAATTTTAAAAAATGCTTTGCTGAAAGGAAATAATTTATGTTTCCAGGATTACAATGCTTTTGTGTGTATTATGTTATGCAGCAGTTGTTAAATGCTTTTAGAGCGTCTGTGTTTGTCCAATTCTTGAGTGAAATTCCATAATAACAAAATTCATTATGATATATCCTTTCTCTAAATCCCCAGAAGTTTAATAAGTAATGGAGGAAATTAATAGAAATAGTTCTGTCCATCTCTGACTTGGAGGAGTATCACTACAGTCACCAGGGCAATCAAACTTACTGCCTTACCGTTTGTTCCACGCTACTTTCTTGGAGTTAAAATGGTACTATATGTTAAACACACAAACACATATTCATGAAAGTCATATTAGAATTTGAATTTAAGTTTCAAGGTTTGCAAAACAGCATGGCCAGCTTTCTTTGTACTCTACTACTCTGAAATTGATATTATTTTAAGTATCATAGGTTCTTTAGTTCTCAGCATGAGATAAAATCATAGAAACCAGCTCTTCAAAAGATGCTCAACAATCCATGCAACATTCTTCTACTTACTGGGGAGTGTGGGCTGCTGATTAAGTAGATGCTCTAATGATAGGAGCAGATGGATAAAGTGCTCCAAGGTAATAAATTCTATGTCTAGGAGGTCCTGAAAATTCTCTATAAAGGCATAATGTAAGTAGGCTCTTGGAAGTCTGTAACACAAGCAGATATTTGAGGCCAATCAAACTGCTCCTGTTCGGTTGCAGAAAAATTAGATGCTTTTCTCCATTAAAGTAGGTAATTTGGCTACCATAGCTGTGAGATGTGATAGAGTGAGAGAGAGTGAGAGAGAGGTAGAGTTGTCTTGAATGATTCTGAGCTCGGAAGCTGAGATTGACTGAATCTGACCTCTGTTGATAAAGCACGCAAGTCACATCTGAAGTTGTAAATGAAAATTCATAAAGTCACAGATCTCACTGAAACAAAGCTTATTATTCCTTCATCAGTCATTTAGATAGCACAGCTTCAGATGGAAAGAACTAGCAAAGTCTGGTTGTCCTGTGAATAATCAAGGACTGTTGTTACCCGAATGAGTGAATTTAAAAATCTCACAAAAAGTACAGAGGGCATTTGGAAGTATCAGATACAAATATGAAATGATCAATATTCAGTGAAGCAGATCCACTTGATTGAAAAACTGTCCAAGTATTGTTAAACATAAACTTTTTAAAAATCAAAATGCTGGCATTTGGAGTACAAGCTGGTCTACTACAAAGTTAAACCCCAATTCTATTTTGGAATATTCAATCTTGTATATCCTGTTATAATTTGTGGAAGTTTACCAAATACTACTGTAAATATAAATGATTTCTGACTTTAGAAATGGAGATGAAAGGTTTATATACTTAAGATTCTCTGCCATTTATTTGAATAAAAGTTGACAGTTCGTGAATCAACAATTTTACAATTACAATTACAATCCTTTACTATTGCTTTTATGTTTCCTCCCAACATTCCTTCTTGCCTGGCCTAATCTTTTTAATCTATTTTGGTTTGACTCTGCCTTATCCATATTGTTTATTTTGTGCTGTTAAGTTTCAATTTTAAATGTAGTGATGAAGGAATTTGCATCATTAGTAATTCCACAAGCAAAGTTTAACAAGCAGGATAGACAAAGAAGATTCTATTGATGATGTACACTTGGATTTTCAGAAGACCTTTGACAAGGTGCCACATATGAGGCTGCTGAACAAACTATCAGCCCAAAGTATTACAGGAAAGATTCTGGCATGGATAAAGCATTGGCTGATTGGCAGGATGCAAAGAGTGGGAATAAAACAAGCCTTTTCTGGTTGACTGCCACTGACTAGTGATGGTCCACGGGAGTCTGTGTTGGGACTGAGTTTACTTTCTATGTCAATGATTTGGATGATGGAATTGATGGCTTTGAAGTTCTATTTTAACTTCATCAGTCCACAGGACTTGTTTCCAAAATGCGTCAGGCTTGTTTAGATGTTCCTTTGAACCTTTTGAATAGAACTTTTTGGCTGCAATGAGAAAAGGTATGTTTGGAGAAAAAAGGGTGCAGAATTTCTTGAAAAGAACCGCTCTCCAACTTTTAAGCACGGGGGTGGATCGATCATGCTTTGGGCTTGTGTTGCAGCCAGTGGCACGGGGAATATTTACTGGTAGAGGGAAGAATGAATTCAAGTAAATACCAGAAAATTCTGGAAGCAAACATCACACTGTCTGTAAAAAAGCCGAAGATGAAAAGAAGATGGCTTCTACAACAGGATAATGATGCTAAACACACCTCAAAATCCACAATGGACTACCTCAAGAGGCGCAAGCTGAAGGTTTTGCCATGGCCCTCACAGTCCCCCGACCTAAACATCATCAAAAATCTGTGGATAGACCTCAAAAGAGCAGTGCATGCAAGACGGCCCAAGAATCTCACAGAACTAGAAGCCTTTTGCAAGGAAGAATAGGTGAAAATCCCGCAAACAAGAATTGAAAGACTCTTAGCTGGCTACAAGAAGTGTTTACAAGCTGTGATACTTGCAAAAGGGGGTGTTACCAAGTACTGCCATGCAGGGTGCCCAAACTTTTGCTTCGGGCCCTTTTCCTTTATGGTTACTTTGAAACTGTAAAAGATGGAAATAAAAAAAAGATTTCTTGCTTAAAATATTAAAGAAATGTGTCATCTTTAACTTTATGCCTTTTGGAAATCAGTTCATCTTTTACTCACTTAGCTATTCACAGTAACAGAAATTTTGACCAGGGGTGCCCAAACTTTTGCATGCCTCTGTACAGTATATCTTATGGTTTTATGATTTTATGGTAACATGTTGAGCTGAGTATACAGTACAGCATATATATGACTACCTATTTTGTGGATCAGACTTTAACTAAATCCATGTTGGGTTTTCTGATCTATTCAAAAGATACTAATGCACTACTCAAAGAGGTCAATAGTCATCCTCTTGCCTCAGCTGTGATTTATTGATACTGAGATTATCTGTCATATATCTGATTATATTTATGGCAACTTCGTAGTATGTTGACCTCTATGTCTCCCTATATGACAAACATTATTTCAAGTTTCACCCTTGGGTTCTGAAGGAAGTAGCTGGAGAGATTGCAGAGGCATTAACAGTGACCTTTCAAGAATCGATAGATTCTGGCATTGTACCAGATGATTGGAAAATTGCAAATGTTATGCCACTATTTAAGAAGGGTGGGAGGCAGCAGAAAGGAAACTATAGACCAGTTAGCCTCACATCAGTAGTTGGAAAGTTGTTGGAATCGATTGTCAGGGCTGAGATTACGGTGTACCTGGAGCCACGTGACAAGATAGGCCAGAGCCTGAATGGTTTCCTGAAAAGAAAATCCTGCCTGACTAACCTACTGTGATTTTTTTTTTTGAGGAAATTACAGGCAGGGTAGACAAAGGAGATGCAGTAGACATGGTGTACTTGGATTTTCAGAAGGCCTTTGACAAGGTGCTGCACATGAGGCTGCTTAGCAAGATAAGAGCCCATGGAATTACAGGGAAGTTACTAGCATGGGTGGGGTATTGGCTGATTGGCAGATAACAGAGAGTGGGAATAAAGGAATCCTATTCTGACTGGCTGCTAGATACCAGTAGAGTTTCACAGGGGTCAGAGTTGGGACCGCTGCTTTTTACAATGTATGCCAATGATTTGGACTATGGGAGTAATGGATTTGTGGCTAAATTTGCCAATGATACAAAGATAGGTGGAGGAGCAGGTAGTGTTGAGGAAACGGAGAGCCTGCAGAGAGATAGTTTAGGGAAATGGGCAAAGAAGTGGCAAATGAAATACAACGTTGGAAAGTGTATGGTCATGCACTTTGGTGGAAGAAATAAACAGGCAGACTATTATTTAGATGGGGAGAGAATTCAAAATACAGAGATGCAAAAGGACTTGGGAGTTCTTATGCAGGATACCCTAAAGGTTAACCTCCCAGTTGAGTCGGTGGTGAAGAAGGTGAATGCAATGTTGGCATTCATTTCTAGAGGTATAGAATATAAGAGCAGGGATGTGATGTTGAAACTCTATAAGGCCCTCATGAGACCACACTTGGAGAATTGTGTGCAGTTTTGGGCTCCTTATTTTAGAAAGGATATACTGACATTGGAGAGGGTTCAGAAAAGACTCACAAGAATGATTCCAGGAATGAAAGAGTTACCGTATGAGGAACATCTGGCAGCTCTTGGGCTGTATTCCCTGTATTTAGGAGGCTGAGGTGGGAACTCATTGATACATTCCAAATGTTAAGAGGCCTGAACAGATTAGATATGGCAAAGTTATTTCCCATGGTAGGGGAGTCTAGGACAAGAGGGCACGACTTCAGGATTGAAGGACGTCCATTTAGAATAGAAATGCTGGGAAATTACTTTAGTCAGAGGGTGGTAAATCTGTAGAATTTGTTGCCATGTGTGGCTGTGGACGCCAAGTCATTGGGTGCATTTACGGGAGAGATAGATAGGTTATTGATTAGCCAGGGCATCCAAGAGTATGGGGAGAAAGCAGGGAGTAGGGATGACCGGAAGAATTGAATCAGCCCATGATTGAATGGTGAAGCAGACTTGATGGGCCGAATAGCCTATTTCTGCTCCTATATCTTATGGTCTTATGGTCTTAAGTATGCTTTAATGAATGTGATGTGTTTTGAGGCAACCTTAGGCTTTACATTGTGCACATAGGCACATTCTATTTTGTTATAAAAGCATTTTTCAGCTATATTTTAATTTCTCTGCTGATAACCTACACTGTTCATGGAAATAAATGTAATTTGTACCCAAATGCCTCCTATTTTTTTTAGATTATGAAGACACGTAGTCCTCTTTTATTGGCATTTAGTAATGCATGCATTAAGAAATGATACAATATTTCCTCCGGTGTGATATCACAAAACACAGGACAGACCAAGTCTGAAAAAACTGACAAAACCACATAATTATAACATGTAGTTACAACAGTGCAACAATACCATAACTTGATGAAGAAGTCCATGAGCACAGTAAAAGTTCAATATTGGACAATATTGGATATTCTTAGGAACACTTCAAATAAATCTATCTAACAAATCTGTGTTTCACACAGTTACGTTATCACTGAGTGAGAGGAGAACACCTATTATAGAGAATCAGAACTAGCCTGCAATGCCAGTATCCAGTCCTGTTGAAGGTCCAGGCTGAAAACATCAGCTGTTCATTCCCTACACAGGTGTTGCCTGACCTTTTAGGTTCCTCCAGGATGCGGTGTGTGTTGCTCAAGATTTCCAGCATCTGCAGAACCTCTGGTGTCCAATGCAAAGAGTGGGACCAATCTGTTCTCTTTGTCATTCAGAGGACATTGCAGGAAATGGAAGCAAGTGGTATATACATTCTCAAATTTTGAATGAAATGAGAATATTATAATTAAGAACACTGGAATTTGTAGCTCCAGTGATAATTTTGAACTCCATGCTGGATTTATGTCACGGACTTCCTTCATAATGTGCTTATGAATTCTCATTGGCCATTAGCTTTCTGAATTCTTTGCAGTCGTACTAGGAATTAGGGATCATTGCGTGCATGATTATGTCGTTTGTGCGTTATGCAGATTAGTATCAAAGCCACACCACAGCCATGCTTGTTCTGTTTGACTTATTCAAACACAACATTCAGGAGTATGGCAAAGTTTATTGAAGCGATGTGATTCAGCTGGCCAGGGGATACCAATCCATACAATGAACAGCAACAATTGAAGTAGATCAGAGTTCTGTTCCAGACATAGAGTTTGAAAAATTGCAGTGAAGGCTAGGATATAGTGGACCTGCATTATAAACTCACTACAGGACTTCTGGAAATTCAGTAAAAGGGTTTGCTGCTTTCAGCATCAATCTGGCCAGCTTGCTACCCTTGACATTCAGAAACAACACTTCTTGTAAAGGAGGCAAGCACAGTGTACACATTTCTTTTTGAATGAGTAGAAATATCCTAATTATTTAAAACTTACAGCGTCAGGTGATTTCTGAGCTAGAAAGATGCTGACAAAGAACAGCTATCACCCACACTCTAAGATCAGCTGTCCCTTCTTTCTGTACAGAAAGTCCTGTAATCTCACAACACTGTTTTTAGAGTGTTCTAGTTCCCCCTCACCCCAGCAACCCCGTCCCTTCTTTGCATATAATAGTGCTCTACCTCAGATGGAGACCAGAAATGGCGCACGTATCTGACATCTGTGTGCTGGATACAGAGAATGTAAGTTCGCTATTGTCATCAGAAGGAACCACATGGTTTATTTCCCTTTCAAGTACAGAAAATGGCTAGAGATCCAGTTGTGAGATTTGGACCCCTCTTTCATAATAAACAAAGATCTTAAAGATGTGTAGTTAATGAGAATCAGAATCAGGTTTAATATCACTGGCGTATGCTGTGAAATTTGTTGTTTGTGGCAGCAGTACATAATTAAAAACTATAAATTATAATAAAAATATTTATATAAAATTAAATTAAATAAGTAGTGCAGAAATAGAGGGGGAAATAGTGAGGCAGTGTACATGGATTCATTGTCCAGTCAGAAATCTGATGGCTGAGGGGAAGAAGCTGTTCCTAAGATGTTGAGTGTATGTCTTCAAGCTCTTGTACCCCCTCCTTGATGGTAGCAATGAGAAAAAGGTACATTCTGGGTGATGAGGGTCCATAATTGTGGATTGCCT
Source organism: Mobula birostris (assembly GCF_030028105.1). Taxonomy (NCBI): domain Eukaryota; kingdom Metazoa; phylum Chordata; class Chondrichthyes; order Myliobatiformes; family Myliobatidae; genus Mobula; species Mobula birostris. Next base: position 205,546,956 of record NC_092371.1, on the reverse strand, counting down.
CTTGAAGATGTCCTTTATGTTGGGAAGGCTAGTGCTCGTGATGGAACGGGATGAGTGTGCATCTTTCTGCAGCTTTCTCTGATTGGATGCGGTGGACCCTCCATACCAGACAGAGATGCAACCAGTTAGAATGGTCTTCATGGTAATCTGTAGAACTTTGCTAGAGTTTCTGATAACATAACAAATCTTTTCAAATTCCTAATGAAATATAGCCATCGTTGTGCCTTCTTTGTAATTGCCTCAATATGTTGCGCCCATGTTAGATCCTCAGAAATGTTGACACCAAAGGTCTTGAAGTTGCTCACCCTTTCCACAACTGATTGTTCAGTGAGGACTGGTGTGTGTTCCCTTGATATCTCCGTCCTGAAGTCCACAATCAATTCCTTGGTCTTACTTATGTTGAGTGCGTGTTTGTTGTTGTGACACCACTCAACCAGCTGATCTATCTCACCCTTGTACTCTTCCTCATCACCATTTGAAATTCTGCCAGCTATAGTTGTGTCATTGGCAAATTTATAGATTGTATTTGAGCTGTGTCCAGCCACACGATCGTAGCTGTAGAGAGAGTAGAGCAGTGGGATGTGCACACATCCTTGAGGTGCTCCATTGCTGGTTGTCAGAGAGGCGGAGATGTTACTTCTGCCCTGCATTGACTGTGCTCACTCAATGAGGAAGTCAAAGATCCAGTTGAAGTGGGGGGTACAGAGGCCCCAGGTTTTGGATCTTGTTGTTTAGTACTAATGGTATGAATAATTAACATGAATAACAAAGGTGAGTGTGAATAATTAATTAAGTAATCCTCAAATTAAAAGAAGGATGTCTTGGAAGCATGTAACATGTTGTCTCATCTGAGTAACAATGTAGCACTGGAAACTCCTGGAAATACTCGATTGACCACACTAAATATTATGTTTAATCCTTGTGTTTTTCTTGTTCATCAAATAGCCACAGCTCTTTGATATTTTGATTCATACTTTGCTTTAGAACTTTCTGTAAATAATTGAATTTGAACAATTGTGCTAAATATTATCTAATGTATCCTAGGCAGGAATAATCAGAAAAGCATTAAATAATTTCAACTGACTCTGTTTTTTGGTGATTTATTTCAAAACACCATTGAAAATATCTAATTACTGATAGAAGTGCCCTGATGGTTTATTAATTATTTAGACGTCTGGCTTGAGCTTTACTAATATATTAATTACGTAAATTCAAAGTGCAATTTGAAAGAGAACTGTATTGTGGAATAGAGTCTTGTCACTGGTTGCAGGTGCTAAGCATTGACTGAAGCTGGTACTTCCCTCCACACATTCAGTTTCACTGACTTGAGCAGCTGGATGTTCAAATGTGAGCTTCACCTGCATCTTCCTTTCTTAAGCCATCTCTCAGTATCAAGAGTATTTTGCTTCCAGCTTAGTTTTCTCTCTATCCATCTGGTAACTTCCTCCCAAAAACAGAAGTTGGAACTGAGTCTCTGTTTTGAGAATTGGATGTCAGGCATTAAATCATTGCAGCCTGCCTACTGTAGCTGATTGTGATTAACTGGGGCCTCCTTGCAGGAGGTGTTGGCCTGGGAAATGGAATTGGCATAAGTTTGCTTCTCCTTCCCGGGAATTTGGAGGACTTTGTGATGACAGCTTTGGTAGTAATTTTCCAGTGCCTTAAGCTGCCTTCTGTACCACTTGTACCTAATCCTTCTCCACTTACTTACACTGTCAACCAAGGAAGAACTCTTTCAATTTATGCAGTTGCTCGTAATTCGCTGCCACACTATCTTTGGAGGCTTAGATATTGTTCCCAACCTGTGACACCAACTAAGATAACTACCTTTTTCTTTATCAACTTAAGCATACATCCTTGGTTTTGTAAAGCCAAAGATTGAATCTGCTTTTCTAGGAGCCTTCACAACTTGCCCTGTATCTTTAGTGACTCATATTCATGCTCTCCTAGGTCTCTATTATTCCTATGGTTTCTTTTAAATCAGATTGCATGCTTTCATCTCATTTTATCTACCCAAAAACCACATTTACCTGTGTTCATTTCTAGTTACCACCCTTCATGTGTCTTTGTGAATTCAGTTTCTATCCTTGATAGGCCCTAATCCTTGTAAAACAATAGAAATTCACATCCAAAGCCTGATAGCCTAACCTATCATTTCCCCGGTGACTGATAAAGAAGCTATCTAGTTTTGCCAGATTTCCCATCTTCCATTTTGCAACCTTTAAAACATAATGCATTATCTGCAGATCTTGATACATTTCCCTGCACTCGTAAGTATAGGTCAAAAACATATGTCAAAGAGATTGGTAGTACCATCATCGTTTCCAAGCACACATTCGTATTTACCTTTCTCCAGTTTGAGAGTTCCACTTTCACTTTCTGTGCCATGGCCAAACACCCACTACAGAGTTGATGCCATGGCTTTTATTTTCTCTTTTTGTTGTTCAGTCGTTAAGTCGAGTCTGACTCTTCATGACGTCATGGACTCCTGCACACCAAGCCTTCGTGTTGGAAACTGCCTCTAGGATCCCCCAAGGTCATACAGATTGTCTGAGTAATATTATCTATCCATCATAGTCTCTGTCGATGTCTCCTTTTTTTTACCTTCTGCTTCACCTAGCTTGAGAGTCTTCTTCAAGGAATCCTGTCTTCTCATGATGTGGCCAAAATATTTGAGCTTTTGCCTCATAATCAAGCCTCCTAGTGAGCAGTCTGGTTGTATTTCTTCAAGTATTGACTTGTTGGATCTTCTTGCTGTCCAACGAACTCTTAACGCTTCCCTCCAGCATTCAAGTTTAAACTCGTCGATTCTTTTGTATTCACCCTTACTAACAGTCCAGCTCTCACAGCCATACATCACAACTGGAAATACCATAGATTTGACTATACGGATCTTCGTAGACAATGTTATGTGTCTGCTCTTCAGTATTTTATCTAAATTTCACATTGATGCACTCTCCAGAAGTAAGTGTCGTTTAATTTCGTAGCTGCAGTTACCATCTATAGAAATCTTTGAACCGAGGAAGACAAAATCCATCACTGCTTCCACTTCCTTTCCATTTATTACCACGGAGTTAGTAGGGCTGGTCGACATAATTTTGGTTTTCTTAGTACTGAGCAACAAGCCAGCTCTTGCACTTTCTTCTTTCACTTTGATTAGAAACTTCCTGAGATCCTCCTCACTTTCAGCCATTAGAGTAGTATCATCTGCATATCTGAGGTTGTTAATATTTCATCTGGCTAGGAAGCTTATTTTATACAGCATTTACTCAATTTGCATAATATCAACCACAATAACACCATTATTCCCACAATCCTTATTCAGAAGTTGCAGAACCTGGGCCCCTGTACCTCCCTCTGCAATTGGATCCTCGACTTCCTAACTGGAAGACTACAATCAGTGTCGATTGGTGATAACATCTCCTCCTCGCTGATGATCAACACTGGTGCATCTCAGGGGTGTTATGCTTAGCCCACTGCTCTACTCTCTATATACCCATGACTGTGTGGCTAGGAATAGTTCAAATACAATCTATAAATTTGCTGATCATACAACCATTGCTGGTAGAATTTCAGATGGAGACGAGAGGGCATACAGGAGTGAGATATGCCAACTAGTGGAGTGGTGTCACAGCAACATCCTGGTACTCAACGTCAGTAAGACAAAAGAGCTGATTATGGACTTCAGGAAGGGTAAGATGAAAGAGCACATACCAATCCTCATAGAGGGGTCAGAAGTGGAGACAGTGAGCAGTTTCAGGTTCCTGGGTGTCAAGGTCACTGAGGACCTATCCTGGTCCCAACATATTGTGCAGTTGTAAAGAAGGCAAGACAGCAACTATACTTCATTAGGAGAGATTTGATATGTCAACAAATACACTTGATAAAATTCTATAGATGTACCGTGGAGAGTATTCTGACAGGCTGCATCACTGTCTGGTATGGGGGTGGGGGGCTGCTACACAGGACTGAAAGAAGCTGCGGAGGGCTGTAAATTTCGTCGGTTTCATCTTGGATACTAGCCTACAAATTACCCAGGACATCTTCAAGGTGCGATGTCTCAGAAAGGCAGCGTCCATTATTAAAGACCTCCAGCACCCAGGGCATGCCCTGTTCTCATTGTTACCATCAGATAGGAGGTACAGAGGCCTGAAGGCACACACTCAGCGATTCAGGAACAGCTTCTTCCCCTCTGCCATACAATTCCCAAATGATCCTGTGAACATTACCTCACTTTTTAAATATATTTTATTTCTGTTTTTGCATGATTTTTAATCTATTCATTATATGTATACAGTAATATATTTATTTATTATTATTACTTTTATTTAATTTTTCTTTTTTTTCCTTCTTCTATATTATGTATTGCATTGAACTGCTGCTGCTAAGTTAACAAATTTCACGACACATGCTGGTGATAATAAACCTGTTTCTGATTCTGATATCTCTCCTCAGTGTTACTAACCATATGCCTTCGGTTCTCTTAATATCTAATGTCTATCAATCTTTTTCTTTGATATAGTCAGTGAGTGATCTTTCTCAGCACTCCTAGATCTGGAATTGCAAAGATTTAATATTCTCTGGGTCAGGCTTTCCAACCTGACCCCTTGCTTAATATTATTGAACCATAGCATAAAAAAAGGTTGGGAACCCCTGCTCTAGATGAAGACATTTTATCTCATTTCAGTTGTTAATGACTGGTCTTCACATTGTGTCTGTTCAAGACACCCCAGTAAGAGACAGCATCATCTTCCCCATGTTTGCCCTGTCAATTAATATGTTTATAAAAAACATAAATATTGTAATAATTAACATAAACATAAATCTTGGAATGATTTTCTAATAAACTTCATGGGAATATACTCCAGGGACTTCCTTGGGCCTGTTGCAGAAGTATTACATACAGTGTAACCCCATGTTATGAAGGGTGTGTAATTAGCCCATGTTTTCATCTATGTTAAACTCAAAAGAGTAGCTTGAAGTTTGTTTGAATTGCTGACAACAAACTTTGGAACTCCACTTTTGTACATGCAACCATAAGAATGCAAAGTGGCTACAATCTTCACTAAGTAACTTCACAGATACTGCAGCAGTTTTTACTTTTCACCTTATACAAGCACATTGAATGTAGATTAACCATTCTTGAAAAGCAGTGTCACTTGGTCACAAATACTGTGGGAAATTTCAGTGTGAAATGAAAATTAGCTATAAATTCGCAAGCACGATAAAATCTGCAGATGCTAGGAATTCAAGCAACACACACAAAATGCTGGTGGAACGCAGCAGGCCAGGCAGCATCTATAGGAAGAAGTATAGCCAATGTTTCGGGTCGAGAAGGGTCTCGAGTTGCAGGAAGTATGGGATACAGAGAGAAATGCTGATAATCAATCTAAGGGAATTGGAGGTGCAGGAATTCACATTAAAAGGGTTGCTGGGCATGGGCAAGAAAGCACAGGTCAGGGTATTTTTAGCTTTCTTAAGGGGTACAGGGTTTTTTTATAGGATATGATGAATAAGCAGGACTAGAGTACTAGGATGGCCAAAGATGGGAGGATAAAATGTAGGTTAGGGTATATATGTGTGTATGACTGGGTGAAGGAATTTGGAATGTAAGTCTATTGCACACTCCGGAACAGAAGGTGGTGATAATGCACCATTAAGCTGGGTGCCAACCACCGTAAAACAAGAGGAAGAAGAAGAAGAATCCCTCTAGCAATGAAGATCAACATCCCGTTTCCCTTCTTAATAACCTGTTGTACCTGCAAGCAATATTCGCAATGCATGCACAAGCACTCCCAAGTCCCTCTGCACAACAGCATGTTGCAATCTTTCACCATTTAAATAATAATCTGCTCTTCTATTACTCCATCCAAGGTGGATGATCTCGCATTTACCAATGTTGTATTCCATCTGCCAGACCTTGGCCGCTTAACCTGTCTATATCCTTCTGCAGACTTTCCACATCTTGTGTACAATTTGCTTTTCCACTCAGTTTAGTGCCATCAGCAAATTTTTCTGCACTACACTCAGTCCCCTCTTCCAAATCATCAATGTCAAAGGTAAACAGCTGCGGGCCCAGCACCGACCTCTGCGGTACTCCACTCACCACAGACTGCCAACCGGAGAAACACCCACTTATACCAACTCTCTGCCTTCTATCAGTTAACCAATCCACTATCGATGCCAATACACTTCCTTCGACTCCATACTTCCATATCTTATTTATAAGTCTCTTGTACAGTTCCTTATCGAACACCTTCTGGAAATCCAAGTATACGTACACTTGTATCTGGAAGGTCCAACTGCTGGTGAGTCAGTATCCTGGCAAAAACTACACCATGAGGATAAAAGAACACTCCAAGCAACTCTGCAAAAAGCTTATTGAAAAGTACAAGTCAGGAGATAGATACAAGAAAAGTTCCAAGTCACTAAATATCCCTTGCAGTACAGTTAAGCCAATTATCAAGAAATGAAAAGAACATGCCACAGTTGTACATTTGCCTAAGAGCAGGCCATCCTCAAAAATTGAGTGACTGTGCAAGAAGGGGACTAGTGAGGGAGGCCATGATGAGGTAGATTTTGATGTTATTTCCATCTTATTGTAATAGGGGACCATTCGATAGTTTTAAATCAATCGGATAGAATCTGTCCTTTAGCCCGGTGGTACATCTGTTCACATTTTTGTACCTTCTGTCTGATGAGGTGCGGAGGGGTGGGAGGAATCTTTGGAAATGTTGGGTTCTTTACTGAGACAGTGGGAAGTGTATACAGTGCCCATGGCTGGAAGGAAAAAGAACCTAATAATGAGAGTGCAAGGTGCCTTTGCTATGGTTCTGGACAATATATAGAGATATGCACATGTGGACCACTATCTTCCTACATTTTGCCAGTTTCTTCTTAATTTAGAGATAAACTATGGAATAGGCCTTTCTGGCCCTTCGAGCTGCACTCCCTAACAACACCCGACAACCACGATTTAACCCTAACTTAATTACGGGTGTATGGGGAGTCCAGGGAGGGGTAGCACCTCTGGCTTGCCATGTCCATTCCAGGGCAGCTTATTCTCCTTTAGGCCCCACTGCACCCACAGCTCTCACCTGTGGCTCCATGTAGCTGTTTGCATGTGATCGTGGCCGACAACCCGGTACACCGTTTTGACAGGTGGGCTAAACCAGGTAAACGGCCTCATACTCCGGCGATATATGGACATGCCTGTCCTAGTATATGATGTCAGCTTCATCAGACTGAGCAGATGAGATCTACAGTGAGATCCAATGGGCAGGAAGGCAATCCTGAAACGCTCCATGAAGAACAAAGGGCATGACAAGGCAGAGAAGATGTCATGGTCATCCACTGCAACCAAAGATGACCCCAGTTTGTGATGCTTGGTCGTACCACTGGACCCGGACTTCCGAGGTTGAGAGAGTGGAACTGCCCCAGTGCGATGGCTTTTCCACTTTGAAAACTCTCCCGCACGTTTCCTATCATCGTCAGACACAATGGACAACCACCATCAATCATGGGAAAACTTACAATGACCAAGTAACCTACACGGCATGACTTTGGACAGTGGGAGGAAACTGGAGGACCCAGAGAAAAGCCATGCATTCCATGGGAAGGACACCTTGAAGAGAATGTTGGGATTGAACTCTGAATTCCAATGCCCCGAGGTGTAATAGAGTTGAAGTAAGTGCTACGCTACCATGGCAACCAAAAGTTGTAAAGGCATTTCCAGTTAAATGTTTTTGCAAACATGAAATTGTCCAAAGTTAAACACTCACTTTTGACATGACCCAAACTTGCACTTGCCCATCTTTACATCCTGATGCCCATTGCCCAATCATCATCTCTCTAAAGTGCCTCATTTCTGGTTTCATCATTTCTGGAATTCTCCCATTTCCTTCTATTTCAAAGACACCCAGCCTTCTCCCACTAATTCCTAATTTCTTCATTCTTACCTGTCCAGATTTTAACCTTTCCTCACTCCTTCCATTCCCTCAGGACCTGTTGGCCCTGAGCAGCAGTTGGTGTTGAACTCCAAGTTAAAGGTTGGAAATGATTCCATTTAAAGTGATACCAGGTTAATATCATTCCTGCTTTGGATGTCAGGCTGGCAATTAGTAATAACTGTACTTACAGTATCTCACACAAACCGTGTTCATATTTCCTGGACTGCTGGAGACAGTGTTCAAGATAGGGGCCTTCTACTCTGCCAAACTCCAAGCAGTTTTAAGTTCAAGTTTAATTATGATTCAACCTTACATGAATATCGTCAAATGCAACAGTGTTCCTCTTGGGCCAAGGTGCAAAGTGCATTACCAACAGCACACTGCACACTACACATAGCTCAAATAGCACTTACGGTTACGACTTCAGAAAAAATACTGTCACCGAGGAAAAAAATATATAGCCCAAGTACCTGTGTCATGGCTAGATTGGTGGTAAGTTGTCTTGGTCCAGCTTGTTCTTCCACTGAGCAAACACTAGAGGGCAGCACTGCCTCAGTGTCTACTCCTCTGGGCAACTGCCATAGATGATGTCGTGGCCTCGGCCTAGGATCCTAGGACTAGTCCTCACTGCAACCAAGGCAACATGGCTCCCCCGGAAGTCAGTCTTACCAGTGAACTGGACACAGTATTCTATGTAACCAATGACCAACAGGGCCTTGCAATCATAATAAAAATGTCCAAGACAATGACATGCACCTTCTCTGCACAAAGGTACGCAATAAGTCCAGGCGATAACACAAGAACGGTATACATTAAGTCTAAGTTGTGACGAGAAAACACATAAATTAAGATGTTTGCTGGCCTGGGCTAGCACCAGTGGCATCAGCAGTTGGTCTGCCACCTGTCCTCAGGGGAGGGAGAGATAAGGAACACAATGAAGCAGCATTTGGAGATGTTAATGAAGGAGCCATCAGTCTGGGTATTGTCAAGATCGGCTCCCCCTTTGAACCCTGAACTGTTTGAAGTGTGATGGACAGGCGATACCCCAGCAGGGGGATAAAAAGGGACAGGTTCGCTAAGGCAGGACACACACGACACCATGAGGTAACGAGACCCTGGAAGCGGTGCCCCCCCGCAAGTCGGCGGGAGTCGTTTGGAAGGCTGGTTGCGGAACCAAGCCTTAGACGCACAGGGTGGAAAGGTACGATCAGCGGGAAGCCGGTGTGTGAACCCGGTATGTGTCCGCCCTTGCTTGGGTGCCAGGTTCACTGCAGAGGATCGACCGCATCTGGAGGAGGGATCACAGTCGGTGACCTCAGGTGACATCACAAAGGACCCGCCCAAAAGCTGCTTGTGAGCAATATCGCAGGTCTGTGAGTGGAAGCCGTTTTGAATGATTATTCATTCTTGTTCTCTCTCTCCTTCCCCCCACATTGTCCATTGCCACGGCAACGATTACTGTGAACTGAACTAAATCGGACTGAACTTTGCGTCACTTTGAAATTGGTCATTTACCCCTAGACAACGATAGAGCTTGATTAATCTTGTTATCTTAATTCTGTGCACATGTGTGTTTATCATTGCTGAACTGTTGCATTTAATATCCTTTTTTTGATTAGAGTACTGTGTTGCTTGTTTCTTTAATAAAACTTTCTTAGTTCTAGTAATCCAGACTCCAACTGAGTGATCCATTTCTGCTGGTTTGGCAACCCAGTTACGGGGTACGTAACATAAGTGGGGTTCTCGTCCGCGATTTTGAACGCTAAATTTGGGACGGAGTAAATTGATTGGGTCAAAATTCCCGAAAGAAAGAAAAGACAAACAGCAGAAATGGAGGCTGAGGAATTTATAAAGGCACCGACCTTGGAGGCATTAGAGGATGCCAGGAAATCGGAATTGGTAGCTGTGGCCAAACTGTTGAATCTTGCTAAGGGGAAGTCGACAATGAGGAGAGAGGAGATACACAGAGCTATCATAGAGCACTATGCATCTAAAGGTGTGTTTCCCCAAGGCGAGCTGGGGGTGGTGTCTATTGAAAAACCTGCTGGAGACGCGGTACAGGTACAGCTTAAAAAACTGAGACTCGAGCACAAGTTCCGGGTACGGCAGTTAGAACACAAAGAGAAGCAGTTAGAAAGGCGGGAGAAAGAGAAAGAGTTAGAAAGGCAGGAGAGAGAGAGAGAGAGACAGTTGGAGAGAGAGGAGAAACAGAGGGAAAGGGAATTCGAGCTGGAGAAGTTAAGGATAAGGGCAGAGCAGGGGCCCATGCCGAACCAAGGTGGAGGGTTCCGGGCGACCCAGGAGGTTAGGCTGGTTCCCCCATTTGACGATACCGACATGGATCGGTACTTTCTCCATTTCAAAAAAGTGGCTATAAGTCAGGACTGGCCGAGGGATAAGTGGGTTGTTTTGCTTCAGTGTGTACTGAAAGGGAAAGCCCAAGAAGCTTACTCAGCTTTGTCCGCGGAAGATGCCCAGAGGTATGAGGTGGTGAAAGAGGCCATCCTCAGGATTTATGAGTTGGTCCCGGAGGCATATCGGCAGAGGTTCCGGAATGCGAGGAAGCAGTGGGACCGCACGTATTTGGAGTTTGACATATTGTGAGCGTTGGTGTGCCTCAAAGGGGGTAGAGGGGGATTATGACAGACTGCTGCAGCTGATCCTGATTGAGCAGTTTAAAGGTTGTGTCCCTGAGGGTATGAGACCCTACCTCGATGAGAAAGAGGCAGCCACATTAGCCGCAACTGCTAAGTTAGCGGATGAGTATGCGTTGACACATAAAATGAAGTTTGCCCCGAGTAAAGGCTACCAGAAGGGTAGTCAGAACAGCAGGGAGAGTCCGCCGGAAAAGTCAGAAAGTAAGCCGGGGTCTAGTGAGAAGGATAAGGTAGACCAGGAGCAGTCTGGTAGGAAGTCTCCTGGGGTCGTCTGTTATAATTGCGGGAAAGTCGGACACTTTGCGTCCAGGTGCTTTGCCCCAAAGAAGGAGACGGGAAAAGGGAAAACAGCGATTTTGACTGGCTGTATCGAGCTGGTAAGCAAACCGCTAGCGAAGGACAGGTCTGCCAAAGTTCAGGAAGGGCGCGAGAGGTTTATCTCGGCCGGATTGGTGTCAGTGAAGGAGGGGTTAAAACCAGTTCCAGTGCGGATCTGGAGAGACACGAGAGCGTGTCAGTCACTAATACTGAAGAGTGTATTAGAGTTTAACTCAGAGACCCAGACTGGGGAAGTCAAGGTCAAAGATATTGGAGAAGGGACAGAGACAGTCCCTTTGCACCAGGTACACTTACAAAGCAACCTGGTCTCTGGACTAGTCACGATCGGGGTGAGGTCCGAATTACCGATGAAAGGCGTGGAAGTCTTGCTCGGTAATGACATTGCCGGGGGAATCGTGTTCCCAGTCGTGAGATTGACAGGTCAGCCTGCCAGCAGTGAGGCCCCGCCCATGGACTCACAGGTTCATCATGGGGCTGCGGTAGTGAATTTAGCTGAGACGTTTCTGCCAGCCTTGTACGAGACGGGGGGTAGAAAATGAAAAGAAGGAGTGTAGTGAGACAAGAGGTAGTGAGGAAGCTGGGATAGACGTAGCATTAGCCAGGAAAGAATTTGTGCAGGCGCGGGAGCGAGACGAGGGGCTGATGGTTTTGGCAGAGACAGCTCTCTCTGACACAGACTTGACAAGGGAACTAGTAGGCTATTGTGTGGAGGAGGAAGTGCTAAGGAAGCAAGGGAGACCAAGTGCCGTGCCCGCAGATGAGGAATGAGGGGTGGTGCAAGAGAGTTATGGGGATGAGGTTTTTAACCTGGCCCACAAGGTACCCCCCGGCGGACATTTTGCGGTGCTGGAGGAAACAGTTGGTGAAATCATGAAAGAGATTTACCGGCTGCCCAGGGGGAAGGATGTTATTGACTATGGCCGACGCGAATTGGGACGGTCACAGGCTTTTGATATGCTAACAAACCTAGTCGGGGTTAGCGCGGAAATCAATGAAACTAGGGGCCCCCTGATAAGAGAAAAAAATCATTTTGAAAAGATTAGTATGGTGTCGATCAGATGGGAGAAGGCTATTGTTTTGGCCAGGTCTGCTGATAAGGTCTCTCCCTTAATCCCCGAACAAAGCGACTCTTTAGGAGAAGTAATTAAACGACTCGCACTCGTGTGTTTGACTGTCCCAAGGCAATGCAAAGAACTGGGACATTGGGTGGTGTCTGTTAAATAGGTCAGCCTAGTAAGCAACATCCATATAGAATGAATAATTCAGTGACTAAAGGGCTGACGAACACAGAGGTGTGTATTGGCAATTTAATACGGCTGTCTGAAGCCAGCTTGATAGTGAACCTTGAAAAAAATGAGTTCGGCCACACGAGGGTCACTTACCTGGGAGTTGTGGTGACACAGGGGCAGCTGGCAGCGATGCAAGCTACAGTGCAGGCTATCGCTGACCTCCCAACCCCGACAGACAAGAGGGCCCTCAGAAGGCTCTTGGAGATGGTGGGGTACTGTAGGAAGTTTTGCAATAACTCTGCGGTCACTACCCCTCCCCCTCCTACTAAGCCCTTGCGAGAGAAAACTAAGTCGGAATGGGACGACCCTTGTTATTGTGGTCCGGGACAAAACCAAATGAAAGGTTACATTGATCGCAATTCATCAGTGTTTTTGGCCACTATGAAGTTTGCTAAGTTGGAGCCTGGTCTAAGGGATTATTAATAACACATATAAAAGGAACAGAAAATGTGATGGCTGACTGTCTGTCAGGTGTTGACAACTTCAAATTCTCTGTATTAGCCAAATAGCTGATAAAGATGTATATTTGTGTGTATCAAATAATGTACTCATGTTTGTAATTTTTAGCCCGGTAAAAATCCTAAAAGGGGGGAAGTGTGACGAGAATACACATAAATTAAGATGTTTGCTGGCCTGGGCTAGCACCAGTGGCATCAGCAGTTGGTCTGCCACCTGTCCTCAGGGGAGGGAGAGATAAGGAACACAATGAAGCAGCATTTGGAGATGTTAATGAAGGAGCCATCAGTCTGGGTATTGTCAAGATCGGCTCCCCTTTTGAACCCTGAACTGTTTGAAGTGTGATGGACAGGCGATACCCCAGCAGGAGGATAAAAAGGGACAGATTCGCTAAGGCAGGACACACACGACACCACGAGGTAACGAGACCCTGGAAGCGGTGCCCCCCGGCAAGTCGGCGGGAGTCGTTTGGAAGGCTGGTTGCGGAACCAAGCCTTAGACGCACAGGGTGGAAAGGAACGATCAGCGGGAACCCGGTGTGTGTCCGCCCTTGCTTGGGTGCCAGGTTCACTGCAGAGGATTGACCGCATCTGGAGGAGGGGTCACAGTCGGTGACCTCAGGTGACATCACAAAGGACTCGCCCGAAAGCTGCTTGTGAGCAATATCGCAGGTCTGTGAGTGGAAGCCGTTTTGAATGATTATTTATTCTTGTTCTCTCTCTCCTTCCCCCCACATTGTCCATTGCCACGGCAACGATTACTGCGAACTGAACTAAATCGGACTGAACTTTGCGTCACTTTGAAATTGGTCATTTACCCCTAGACAACGATAGAGCTTGATTAATCTTGTTATCTTAATTCTGTGTACATGTGTGTTTATCATTGCTGAACTGTTGCATTTATTATCCTTTTTTGATTAGAGTACTGTGTTGCTTGTTTCTTTAATAAAACTTTCTTAGTTCTAGTAAGCCAGACTCCAACTGAGTGATCCATTTCTGCTGGTTTGGCAACCCAGTTACTGGGTACATAAAAAAGTCCATCTCCATTGTGTGGTACATCCTGTTGCATCCTGTTCCAATGCCGTCACAAACACACTCTTGAAGCAAGGGTATATTTAGTTCCCATGTCAACTCCATTTCCCTTGAAGTTCAGTTAATGGTTGGGTTAATGGTGTCACTTGTTGCAACATTGTGCTCCTGGGTGCAGGAAAGTTCCAGGTTTAATCTGTATTTGTATGTGTGAAGGGGAATGCTATCTTATCATGGAAAAGTAAAGGAAAAGTGGAAGACTACAAAGCAATTCCGTCAGATTGAAGTTCCAGAATGTCTTATTAAAAGACCTGCACTGGTGCTTTTCACAATCCTTTCAGAATAACCCATAGTGTTATCACCCAATGGTTCTCTTTGGAAGTTTTAATACATAGGACAGCAAGGTCTGTAAAGTTTGTCTCTGTAAGAAGGATAATGAAGTTTGGGTTGCAGATCTTTATAAAGAAACATATGAATATTGAGCAGTCTACAGCAGAGACAAAGCAAATGCACTATTTCTGAAATTCACTGCAGCAAAAACAAATACAAGAGGTTACCAGATGGAGGCAGCAACAGGCTATGGTTAGATTTGTAACTAAATGGGAAAAGCATTTAAATTTTTAAAATATACAAGTTTATCACGTAATATGCATGTAAATGTTTATATCACCTCCAACAGAATTGACACTTTTCTTTGATAGGTTATAATGTATCTATATTGTTTTATCCATATGGTTCACATTAAAATATACAGTGAAAGAAAAAGGGATATTTTTATCAGAATAACAATTGTTTATTATTACTGACATGACATGAAATGTGTTGCTTTGTATCAAGAGTACAGTGCAAGTCATAGAAACTTACAATAATTTAAGTTCAAGATTAATTATCATTCAACCATACATGAATATAACCAAATAAAACCGCATTCCTCCAGGGGTCAAGGTACAAAATATATTAACTACAGCACAAAACACACTTCATGTAGCACACAACACAAATAGCACATATGGTTATGATTTCAGAAAAACACGGTCACAAAGAAAAAAAATATATAGCCCAAGTCCTTGATGGCATGACTGTAGAATTGATGGGAAGTTGTCCTGATTCAGCTTGTTCTTCCATTGAGTAAAGACTGGAAAGCAGCAGTGAAGGAGGGGACAGCTTCCAGTGCACCCCACTGAGACTCTCGGTCACTGCCTCAGCATCTCCTCTCCTGGTTGGCTGCAACAGGCACCCACAGCCAGAGCTTTTTCCTCACCACAACTGAGGCAAAGCAGCTCCCCTATCGTTGGTCCAGCTAATAAACCATTGAACTGGATTTACAAAATTCTATATAACACATGTCCTACATGGTCTTGCAATCACAATAAAAATGTCCAAGAAAATCCCCCACACTGCACACCATCCAACGGTACACGACAAGTCCAGGGAAAAACAGAACAGTGGTAAGAAATAAGTCCAGCTCTAAGCAACTCATTGATGGGATAGTCCTGTGTACTTAATGCTCTTAGTATCCATCAGTGTTTTGCAATCATTAAAAAGACTTGAAAGACTAACAAATACATTTTTGATCAGAAGCCATATTTGATTGGAAGCCACTTTTGAAGCCATATTTCACTAATCCTGTAGTCTTCTTCATTACATTCTGTGAGGAGTATGGTCTTCTTAGTACAAAAGGTGAGCACTTGACATGCTGCATCATCAGCCATGTTCTCAAACAGTAGCTTCTACTCATCTCATTTTGTCTTCTTTTGTCTATCCAACCAAAATAAGATCACTCTTATGGATTCTATCTCTTCCTCAGCATCAGTCTCATGTATGTTTGGTCCTTCAGATTACTTGGATTAGTTCTCAGTTACGTTACATGATGCAGCAGCAAAACATTTCACAGCTGACACTAACCTTCCTCCTTCAATAGGGCTTAGGACTAGCATTGAATGGATAGAATTGCTTATCCTCATCAGAATTGCCCAGACTCCTAAAAAAAAATGCATGTGGTGTCCATTTTATAACCACAGGAAACAAATGAAGGATGCTTCTTACCTGAGTGTCAACCTTTTAAACAAGAAGGCCATCAACTTTTTAAACAAGAGAGCAACTGCAGTTGCTGGAAATCCAAGCAACACACACGCAACACCAGAGGAACTCAACAGGCCAGGCAACATCTATGGAAAGCTTTTTAAAGTTAGTTTGAGGTAGACAGAACACTACAAGGAGATCTCAGCTGTCCTTTCTGGGAAATCTTTAGATCATCATTCAATTTAGCAAACACAGGAACACAATTTAGCTGGTTGCCATGGCAGCTGTGGATCTTCTGTGGAGGTGGACTTCCAAATGGTCATTTCCTTTTTCGGATGTTACTCATCCCATGCTCTGATAGTCTTGTAAAGAAAGGAGGTCGGTGTTGGCCTGACACCACTTTTCCTGTGGCAGAGTCCAAACATGACAACCTTTCAACATTTACTTCATGTTTTCTATCATTGATACTGACTAAATGTGAAATATTCCTCACAAAGACTCCAGATCAGGTGAAGGGGGTAAAGTGGGATAGGAAATAACTTCTAGCACAAATATATCTCATTGTTAACTTAAGTACCTTCTCTACATTAGTTACTGTTTGCTAATTATTAGCAATACCATTGACATATTGTATCTAATTCAGTTATAAACATTATTTAGTTGTGTTGCTTATATCCTTAGGTAGTTTCATCAACATTTCTCTGAGTTACTTTATAACCATGTGCACATCATGTCATTTCCTCTTTGTTTTGTAAGGTGGTTTTTCAGAGTACCTGTTGAATATTGTAACCTCCCCACATCAACAAATCACCTTGTACCTGTTCCCAAATTACCTGCAAATTGATGCTCAGTATGAGTTGTACTACATTTCATGTAAACAACAAACTATATTGTCTGAATTCCCCTTTTCCATTTCAGATTTTGTTCTAGCCATAGCCTTAACAGCTCATGCATTCCAAAAGACATTACAATGATTAATGACTAAAGGCTTCCTCATTTTAGATGAACCCATTCCCCTCTGGAGAAATCTGCAGTACAGCAATTGCATTGAGATTAAGGTACACTATTCCAATGATCCAGACTAGAAGGTGCCACCATCAGTGATTTGTGCCTGTTCACCTTAAAGGGAACCTTCATTCTAATAATTCAATCTCTCCTGTCAGATAAGAAGTAATGCCTATGAGCAACGTGCCAGAATATTAGTCCAGAATTTCCTGTGCACTTTTTTATCTACGTTGTACAGAAGCTTATGAAATCACTTCTTGTATAAACTCCTGGGTCTTTAATAATTCTGACAATATCTACATTTGCTGAAACAGGGAAAAGTTAATTAGAATCATAGAACTGTATGGATCCTTTCTGACTACCTCGCCTATGTCAGCCATGATATCCATCTGCATGAATCTCACATACCTACATCTAAATACTTGTCCAAGTGCCTTTTAAGCATTTTAATAGCATCTTCCTCTACTCATGTTTTGGCAGTTTGTTCCAGGTATTCATTATAATATGTGAATACACCTCAGACCTCCTTTAAATATTTCCCCTCTCACCATAAACTTGTGCCATTTTCTAGACTTCCCTGCCCTTGGATTAAAAGGTCTTACTTATCAATCATATAAATGCTGGTCATAATTTTATAAACCTCTATAATGTCACCTCGCAATGTTATACATTCCAGTGACAACAAACCCAGACAGCAATCTGGTGAATCTCTTCTGCACGCTCTCTGTTGTTACTACATCATTCCTGTAGTTTAACACTGAGAAATGAACTCAATATCATAAATGCCATTTTGCCACCTCCATTAAAATGACAAATTCAAATACGCTGTTGTAGCCATCGTGGGAATGGAGCGAAAGGAAGTACAGGACTGGCACCTTAATGCTCCAGATGCTTTAAGCAGGATAGAGACTGAGGAAAGAGAGGAGAGCGAGTTCCATTTTTGACTTAGGAAAACATCACAGAGATGAGATTGCTGAAGAATCATCCAGTGAGGCTTTATGGATGGAGTTACAGAATAAGAAGGGATTGATCATGTTTTTGGGATTGTACTAATGGCCCCCAGATAATCAATGGGTTTAGAAAAACAAATATTTTTGGAGGTTGTGTTGAGTTGTAAGAATAATATAGTTAATAGTAGAACTGTCATTGCAGGGAGTTTTAAGTTTCCTAACATTGACTCTGAGTTCCATACTGTTAAGGTTTTAGATGAAGTAGAATCTGATAAATACATTCAGGAAGTTTTCCTTGGGCAATGTACTAAGGGCCCAAGTAGGAAGTTGGCAAAGGTTGACCCACTCTTGGGTGATAAGTTGGGGTAAGTGACTGGGGTGACAGGGGGAGAGCACTTTGGGACTAGTGACTGATGCCCTATTAGTTTTTAAATCGTTAAGGAAAGGAACAGAACTGGCCCATGGGACCAAGCTGTAAATTTGGACAAGGCAAATTTGAATGGTATGACACAGGAGGAGGCAAAGATTGATTGGAGTAGGTTGTTTGTTGGCAAAGAAACGACATGCAAGTGGGAGGCCTTTAAAGGTAAGCTAACGACAGTTTAAGATCTACAGGTCCCTGTTAGAGTGAAGGGCAAAGCTGGTAGGAGTAGGAGTAGAGAATCCTAGGTGATGAGGGACATTCAGATGCTGATCAGGGAAAAGAAGGAGGCAATTGTTAGGTGAAGGCAAATAAGAATAGATATATCTCTGGTGGAGTGTAAGATATCAGAATCAGAATCAGGTTTAATATCACTGGCATATGTCATGAATATGCAGCAACAGTACCATGCAGTATACTTTGTATAACAATAAGAAACTAACAAATTATTTAAATCAGTGGTGCAACAAGAGAGCAAATAAAAAAGAAAATAGTAGTGCAGTAGCGTACATGGGTTCATTGTCCATTCGGAAGTCTGATGGCAGAGGGAAAGAATGTCTGTCTTCAGGTTCCTGTAACTTCCCTTGATGGCAACAGCAAAAAGTGGGCATGTCCTGGGTGTTGGAAGTCCTTAATGATGGAAACCACATTTTGAGTCATTGCATTTTGAAGATGTTGTTGATGCTGGAGAGGCTATTGTCCATGATAGAGTAGGTTAAGTTTCCAACTTCCTGCAGCACTTTTCTGATCCTCTGCCCCTCTACACCAGATGGTGCTGAAACCAGTTAGAGTATTGTCCATGGTACATACGTAGAAATTTGCTAGAGTCTTTGGTGAAAGGCCTTGATAGAATGGATGTGGAGAGGATGTTTCCTATGGTGGGAATGTCAAAGACCAGAGGACATAGCCTTGGAATAGAGGGGAATTTCTCGAGCCAAAGAGTGGTGTATCTGTGGAATTCTTTGCCTCAGGCAGCTGCAGAGGCCAAGTCTTCATGTATACTTAAAGCAGAGGTGACTAGATTCTTGATTGGTCAGGTCATGAAGGGATATGGTGGGAAGATAGGAGATTAGGGCTGAGAGGAAAAGTTGATCAGCCATGATGAAATGATGGAGCAGACTCGCTGAGCTAAATGGCCTAATTCTGCTCCTATATCACATGGTCTTATGGTACCATGTCTCCTTTAACTCCAAATGAAATATAGTCACCGCTGTGTCTTATTTGTAATTGCATCGGAATGTTGGGCCCAGGATAAATTTCTGAGATGTTGACACCCAGCAACTTGAAATTGCTCCTTCTTTCCGCTGCTGATCCCTCGATGAGGACTGGTATGTGTTCCCTCAACTTTCCCTTCCTGAAATCCACAATCAATTTCTTGGTCTTACCGACATTGAGTGTGAGGTTGTTGGTGCAGGTTCACTCAACCAGCTGATCAACAGCCCTGTGCAACAGTCTTAGGCATCCTCAATTTATGCATGGTTTCAGATGGTATGGCCTCCACAGACCCCTGATCTCAACATCATCGAGGTTGCCTGGGATTACCTAGGCAGACAACATGCAAGAAGCAAGCGAGACAACAAAAATTCGCAGAAGAAGGGTTACCGTATGAGGAACGTTTGGCAGCTCTTGGACTGTATTTCCTGGAGTTCAGGAGAATGAGGGAGGATCTCATAGAAACATTCCGAATGTTAAAGGGCCTGAACTGATTAGTTATGGCAAAGTTATTTCCCGTGGTAGGGCAGTCTAGGACAAGAGCACATGACTTCAGGATTGAAGGACGTCCGTTTAGAACAGAGATGCAGAGAAATTACTTTAGTCAGAGGGTGGTAAATCTGAGGAATTTGTTGCCACAAGCGGCTGTGGAGCCAAGTTATTGGATGTATTTAAGGCAGAGATAGGTAGGTTCTTGATTAGCCAGGCCATCAAAGGGTATGGGGAGAAGGCAGGGGAGTGGGGATGACTGGAAGAATTGGATCAGCCCATGATTGAATGGCAGAGCAGTCTCGATGGGCTGAATGGCCTACTTCTGCTCCTATATCTTATGATCTTATGGTCTTATGGTTTTAAGAACTGTGGCAAGTTCTCCAAGATGCTTGGACAACATACCAGCTAATTTTCTTATAAGACTGCATGGGAGTGTAGCTAAGAGAGCTGATAAAGTTTAAAAGAAAAAGGGTGGTCACACAAAATATTGATTTGATTTAGTTTTTTTTTACCTTTTACTGTTCTTTATAGTAATTTTTGATATTTAGGAGCATTTCATTTCATTACTTTTGAAAGCATCTTCACTTAACAGAATTTTTTTTGAGATGTGCCAACGACTTGAACAGTACTGTATCTCACTCCTGTTCGCCTCGTCGTTGCCATCTGAAATTCTGCCAGAAATATTTGTGACATTGGCAAATATATAGATGGCATTTGAGCTGTTCCTAGTCATACAGTCATTGGTGTAGGGAGAGTAGGTGCAGAAATGTACTCAAAAAAAAATCAGGAGGGCAGAAAAAGGACATGAGATAACTTTAGCAGAGAAGTTAAAGAATATCCAAAGAGATTCTATGTATATTAAAGAAAAATGGAGTGACTGTAGAGAGAATAGGGCCTTTCAAAGATAAAAGTGGACCTTTGTATTGAGCTGAAGGAGATGAGCAACGGTCCTGATGAATGTTTCTCCTCTGATTTGCCATGGAAAAATTCATGAATACTTCAGAACTAGAAAGAGTAAATAGGGAGTACCTGGGGATAGACTGCATTACAGTAGAGGAGGTGCTGCAGATGTTAAAAGGTAGGAAGATAGATAAATCTTTAAGACCTGACCACAATAATCCAAGAACACCGTGGGAGGCTAGAAAAAAAATTAAGGGAGCCTTGGCTGAGATAGTTGCAGTATTGTTAGCCATGGCTGAAGTTTGCAAATGACAGTGAAATAAATGGTGTAGTGCACAATTAAAAATATTCTCTGAAATTACAGGGAGATATTGACAAGCTAAACAAGTGGGCTGAGGAACAACAAAAGGAGTTTAATTCTGATAAGTGCAGGTGCTGCACCTTGGAAAGTCAAATATAAGTAGGATTTTCACTGTGCAGGTTACTGGGGAGTGTTGTAGAATTATTTACTTTTCCTAGTTCTGTAGTCTTCATGATTTTTTTCCATTGCAAATCAGAATACATCAGAGAGAAATTGGAGTACAAGTACACAAAGTTGTCACAAGTAGACAGGGTGATGAAGAAGGCATTTGGCATGCTGACCTTCATAAATCAGGGCAATGAGTATAACATGCAAAGGTCATGCTGCGTTTGTACAGAACTCTGGTGAGGCTGCATTTGGAGCATTGCGCTGAGGTTTGGTTACCTTGCTATGAGAAGGACGTTATTAAATTGGAGAAAGTGAAGAAACAATTTACAAGGCTTGAGGGACTGAGTTATAGGGGGAGGTCAGATGGACTAACTGCACTCACATATACTCAGTTCTCACAACTCAAAGACATTACCATTGACTCAGCCATGGAGCCCAAGCATTGCAATGCACTCACTAACTGTTCACATTATTTCTAACAAAGCCACTGTTGATAGCAGTAGGACCGATTAGAACCCTACTGTACACACAGGCTGTCCACTGAAAGGGCTTTGATGACCATGGGTTTAACTAGATAGAACGAGTGGTCAGCATCACTCAAGGTGATGATACATCTATATGTATTCATATCCCAATTCTCCTTCATTCCCCTATCTCCTCTGTTATCTAAGTTTTAAATTACTCTGACCATATTCCCATTTCAGATACGAAAGATGTGCTGCAGGCTCTGGCATTGGCACTTGACTTGTCACATTAGAAGAATAACATGCTGCCATTATCTCTGATATTGCAGTTCAGAACCTGGCACTTGACAGGGAGAGAGTGTGGCTTGTTAGCATGACGTGCACATCGTGAGTCATTGAAGATGAGTTGGGTCTTGTGTCAGAACCCACAATGATAAGAATGCACATATATTTTATTGTACATAACACCAGTAAGGACCAGAAGATGGCATCTACAGATGAAATTTTAATGGACACGAGCTTGAAGCATTATTTTGGGATCAAAATGTCTCCATTAGCAGAATAAAGGACACCAGTTTGATCTTTGCTGAATGATTTTCACAGGACCTAGAGACCATCTGTTCCAGCATCAAGCTCATGGTTAATTGTATGTCAGTCATTATGGATTTTAAAAAGTTCAGCAGGATCTCACAGGATCAAAGAGGGTTTGGACAAATTGGTTGTTTTCTCTGGAATTTCAGAGTGAGCTTCTGGAATGTTCTAGCAGGGGAGGGAGTGGAAGCAGTTACAAAAGTAACATTTAAGAAGCATCTAGACAGGCAAAGAATGGAGGGATATGAACCATATGCAAGAAAAAGGGCCTGTCCCTGTGATTTACTGCTTTGTGCTTTATCCTCTAAATTCATAACACAGAAAGAAGCTACTTCAATCTAAACTGGAACCATTTTAATTTCTGTGCCTTCCTGGACTGTAATCTGTAACATTGTCAATGACCTCCATTCAAGTACTCATCCTCTTAAATATGAAATGCACCCTCTTCACCATCCTGTCAGTCTATGAATTCCAGATCCTCAATACTTTTCAGTGTTTTGATTTCTTCCATCAGAACCAGGTTTGATATCATTGGTGTATGTCATGAAATGTGTTGCGTTGCGGCAGCAGCACAAAGCAATACATAGTAACAAAAACTATAAGTCATAATGAGATTGTATCCACTGTACATCTATTGTGGTGATAGGAAAATTGCATTGGGTCCAGATCCTTGCTTAGACAGAAGCTGACCAACCTCTCAAAGCACTTCATCAAAGAAGATGTGGATGCCACTGCATGGTAGTCATTGTGTCTGCTCTTCCTGGGCACTGTTATGATTGCTAACCTTTTGAAAGAGGTAAAAGCCTTCGACCGCAGCAGTGAGAGGCTGAAGATGTCCTTGAATGCTCCCACCAGTTGGTGGCACAAGTTTTCAGATCCCTACCAGGTACACCATCTGGGCCAGACACCTTTGCATTTCAATCTCACCTTCAGCCCAGCACACTTTTGTTGCTTCCTTTTTCTTAAAGGGAAATTGAGTTTGCAACCTGTCTGCAGTCTGAGATCCATTGATTTTGAGTATCGATAGAAATTTTAAACATCTTAAAATGATATTACATACTGAAGTACCCATGGCTGAGACAGCAGATTCCAGCTGTAACAGTCCTGAACGGGAATATTTGATGATTTCTGTTGGAGCTGTGCATGCTGAGTTGCCCCTTTTCGACGCCATCTTGATTATACCTCTAATCTCCTCTAATCTTTTAAAAGCTAACTTAAAGCTACACCTCCTAGTTACTTCACAGAGAATGGAGACTGATCCTTTTCAATCTCACATGATATTAAATGCCTTGATGACAATACAGGCAGCAGTCCATCAATGTGTTAGTGCTGCAGTCAGAGCTCTGACTTGAACTACTCAAGCTCAGACATCATATGGGCCAAACACGGGCAACTAAGACTAGCTTAGATTGGAGTTGTGGTCAGCATGGACCAGCTGAGTTTAAGGGCTTGTTATCAGGCCTTGTGAATCTATGACTCCATGCTGCAGTCATATGTCTGAACTCCATTGCTATCAGAATCTATCAATATGACCCAAACTTTAGCAGTCTCTCCTCAAGCAGATTCTCAGGTTAATCAATTCTTGGCACTGGGTGCATCATTAAGAAGTCAGTGCTTGTTGTTCATCCTTATATGTCACTGAGGATAGCCCGGAGTTGCCTTCATAATCCACTGAATTGTTTGGTGATAGATCACCAAAATTATGACTGTACATAGGGAAAGGAGAATGACTCCGAATTTCTTGGCAGTGGAGAACAGCCGCACCCATTGCTTCTCTCTTCCAAGGTCCACATTTATCCTTGGCAGATCTTCAACAGGTGGTTTCCTAACTGTGCCAGGGGGACCTGAACAAGCCCGACAAAGACAGCAGCCAATATTGTTAAGCATCTAGAGTCTCTGTTAATGTCTATAGCATTCTCAGATACCCCAGAGCAATAAGATACTACTAAAAATAATCACCATTGAAAAGAATGAATTTGTTGAAACTTTGCCAGGCCTAACCTGGCATAGATTGAGCAGGCAAATTTCCCAGCGCAAGAGCTGTGAGTTAGAGTCATAAAGTCAGAGCATAATACAGCATGGAAACAGGCCCTTCGGCCCAACGTATCCATGCCAACTATAGTGTCCACCAGGCTAGCCCTATTTGCCCAGGTTTGGCAAATGTTTCACTAAATCCCTTCTAACCATGTACTTATCCAAATGTTTCTTAAGTGCTGTCATTGCACCTGCCAAAAATACTTCTCCTGGCAGCTCATTCCGTACATACATACCCTCTGCATAAAGGAGTTGTTTCCTAGTACTCATTCCAAGTTCAAATGATAGCATACCCTGAGAGGGTCCCTTACTGCTGCCCCTTTATACTTCCTCCGTTCTCCTAACTATTTTCATCCTTCTAATTCTCCTCTTCCTCCACCTTCCTTTGCCATCTGTTGGAAATGTGTTTATGTGATTTTGATATTGATATTTTGCAGCTCACAGCTGATCATGATCAAATTTAATTCTGTCTCCATGGTCTAACACAGGGTTATCCTTGAATGGTCTAGGCAGAGCTCCTTATCAGTATTTTCCTCTGTTAACTCATTACCTTTTCATGCCATAAGCCAGCACTGAAATGAGGAGACAAGGAAGCAAGAGATTGATGTTACCCCAAGAGGAAGTTGCCTATTGAACCTGGCAGCAGAAATGTATATTCTTATGATAAAGAAGCATACATAATTGCACTCATTAGGGAAGAACAAATGGCTCTTCACAAATGTTAGAAAACGCTGTAAGGGAACATTGTAAGTTACCTGATATTTCAATTCTCCTTGTTATACAAGCTGAACATTGTGAAACTCTTTCCTTTCCGTATGATTCAGCAATAAATGATAAAATATCAAATCATCAGTTTCAGTTCCTAATTTCACTCTTGTTTTATATAATTGGGATCCCAAATCCACACTGCTTCAACTAAATTAGCAACATACACTATATAGGCAATAATTGAAGTTCCATGTAAAATATCAATTGCTTCCAAAGCAGTTTTTTCTGCACCCAAAAATGTGAAATAATATTTAACTTGGCTTAAAATGTTCAAAAATAACTTTGTTTAATAACTATAAAGAGTCGTGATTCCTGTGAATAATTATCAAAGTTAATTTAATGTGATTTAAATGTAAATATTTCTAAAGACAAATTAATTTAATTAGGCGCACTCTGAGAATACTGAATTACAAAATTGATTTGTTACTCCATTAAACTGAAGGGAAAGTCCTGCATTAATCAATATTTTTCTCTATTTTTGTTCATAACTGACAAACTCATTATACACAAACATGATGTAGTGTGTAGTGCTTTGCTCTTGAACAGCCAACAATTAACTCAAATGCAGTCCTGGTTCACAATTTTTAAGCTGCATTTCAAGAGCTATTTCCCACTGTTCAAAATGTGTGAGTGCAGTGTTAACAACTATGCATATCATAGGGTGCAACTATAGATTCATTACCACATCAGCCAGTTCCATGATTTGAGTCTCGAATAACTTCAATAAAAATGTTTTGTTGGCAGCTTCATCCTTGTCATTTGTCTCAAAAGTTCTTATGTTAACCAGATTAGTTGTTTTGTAACATTGTAAATAATTTACAAGGAACATAATTTTAAGATTACCTTTGACATTGTAATTATTTCTATTTCCTTGTTATCCTGCAATAATACAGTTGCTCATTCAGTAATATAATTAAATATTGATTAGGTAGGTGGAGGGGCCAGTAATGCTGAGGAAACGGAGAGTCTGCAGAGAGACTTGGATAGATTGGAAGAATGGGCAGAGAAGTGGCAAATGAAGTACAATGTTGGAAAGTGTATGGTTATGCACTTTGGCAGAAAAAATAAACGGGCAGACCATTATTTAAATGGGGAAAGTATTCAAAGTTCTGAGATGCAACGGGACTTGGGAGTCCTCGTACAGGATTCCCTTAAAGTTAACCTCCAGGTTGAGTCGGTAGTGAAGAAGGCGAATGCAATGTTGGCATTCATTTCTAGAGGAATAGAGTATAGGAGCAGGGATGTGATGTTGAGGCTCTATAAGGCGCTGGAGAGACCTCACTTGGACTACTGTGGGCAGTTTTGGTCTCCTTATTTAAGAAAGGATGTGCTGACGTTGGAGAGGGTACAGAGAAGATTCACTAGAATGATTCCGGGAATGAGAGGGTTAACATATGAGGAACGTCTGTCTGCTCTTGGACTGTATTCCTTGGAGTTTAGAAGAATGAGGGGAGACCTCATAGAAACATTTTGAATGTTAAAAGGCAT
This sequence comes from Mobula birostris, assembly GCF_030028105.1. Classification (NCBI taxonomy): domain Eukaryota; kingdom Metazoa; phylum Chordata; class Chondrichthyes; order Myliobatiformes; family Myliobatidae; genus Mobula; species Mobula birostris. The sequence continues at coordinate 205,520,422 of NC_092371.1, read as the reverse complement.
GGACAGAGTAGATGTGGCAAAGTTGTTTCCCATGATGGGGGAGTCTAGTACGAGAGGGCATGACATCAGGATTGAAGGGCGCCCTTTCAGAACAGAAATGCGAAAAAATTTTTTTAGTCAGAGGGTGGTGAATCTATGGAATTTGTTGCCACGGGCAGCAGTGGAGGCCAAGTCATTAGGTGTATTTAAGGCAGAGATTGATAGGTATCTGAGTAGCCAGGGCATCAAAGGTTATGGTGAGAAGGCGGGGCAGTGGGACTAAATAGGATAAAATGGATCAGCTCATGATAAAATGGCGGAGCAGACTCAATGGGCCGAATGGCCTACTTCTGCTCCTTTGTCTTATGGTCTTATGGTCTTATGGTCTTATATTAACATTTATTTCCACCTCCACTTAAAATGAAACATATATGAAGCTGTACAATTATACCTGACTGTAAATCCAAGGGAAATCTTAAAGTTGCTGCAAGTTTTTGATTTACTCTGTGTTTGATATTAACGTAATCCAGTGGGATTAAGTTGCAGCTTTTAAAATAAGTTTTATGTAGTGTGAACATATGAATATTATGTGTATTATTGCTCTGAGATTGAAATTAATTGTACCTTTTTGAATACAGTGCAGTACTTGGAACACTGCTGCAATGCCTCATGCATTATTTTTGGCTTAAATTGTTTGACACTATGTGCTTTGCAAAATCACAGCATTAGAGGAATTAAATCCATAATGTATATTAATTTCAGAGCACTGATATTATTCCAAAATTGTGTCTGTTATTTTTGATACCATAATGGAAAGCCATATTTCTGATCTCACAATATCTTTAGGAACGATTATTAACAGTAGCATATCTTTAGAGATATTGTGGTTAGATATGATTTCAAAATTTACTCAGGAAACACTATATTTGACCCATGTGGCAACTTGGAGCCTCTCTTCATTTTTATGTTTGAACAGGAAATGAAAGGATAACATATTGATCATCTTTACAAGATCACTGATTGGATTCATCTGGCTCCTCTAACAAATAAACACAATAAGATGGTGTCCAAGCTATGTTTTTCTTTAAAGCTAGCATTTCAGCAACATATTCTGTTGTTACAACTTCTACATCAAAACAAAGGGACATCAAAATCTGCTTCTCACAAAATTGACAATACTTCAAAATCTGATTAATTGGCAGTGAAGGTCCGGTCAAGATGGCACCAATGAACAATGATTTCTTGAGCAACATCTTCCAGATAGCAGATCTTTCCAAATATTTCACTTGTTCGACATCTTCTCCTTGTTCTATTTGTCTTGTTTGTGTTACAGAAACTGTTAGAGTCTGTGACATACAGTTTGAATCTCTCTGTCGAGGGATCCAGCACAGTGCTGTGTTCAGAGAGCTGCCAATAGACAATAGACAATAGGTGCAGGAGTAGGCTATTCAGCCCTTCAAGCCAGCACCGCCATTCGCTGTGATCATGGCTGATCATGCACACTCAGTATCCAGTTCCTGCCTTATCCCCATAACCTTTGATTCCGCTATCTTTAAGAGCTCTATCCATCTCTTTCTTGAAAGCATCCAGAGACTTGGCCTCCACAGCCTTCTGGGGCAGAGCATTCCATATACCCACCACTCTCTGGGTGAAAAAGTTTTTCCTCAACTCCGTTCTAAATGGCCTACCCCTTATTCTTAAACTGTGGCCTCTGGTTCTGGACTCACCCATCAGCAGGAACATGCTCCCTGCCTCCAGCGTGTCCAATCCCTTAATAATCTTATATGTTTCAATAAGATCCCCTCTCAGCCTTCTAAATTCCAGAGTATACAAGCCCAGTCGCTCCAATCTTTCAACATATGACAGTCCTGCCATCCCAGGAATTAACCTTGTGAACTTACGCTGAATTCCCTCAATAGCAAGAATGTCCTTCCTCAAATTTGGAGACCCATGGAGATCAGCGACAGGGGGCTGATGAGAACACAAGCTGACTCACGGAAAAGACCAGAGACAATGTATGGGATCATGAATGACTCCATCTTGAAGCAGCAAGGAAGATTAAAGCATCACGGTGAAAGCGGAGCGGATCACTAATGGCTTCCAACAGAGAGGGTCAGCAGCCAGCTCATCGCATTCGGACCCGCGTCAGCAGTCACTCTATACGAAAGTACTGAGTTCGTGCAGCTTCTCTCTTCATGCAGATGCAAAGACATTTCCTATATTCTTGTTTGATTATCTGACTGCATATTAGTTTCCTTCAGTTTTTCAGTGTTTTCTCTCCTGTGGATAATAGGGTGGGTAATCTGTTCGTATTTTTTGTGTGTAAGAGAGGGGGTTGGTGGTTTGATGATGCTATCGCTGTTCTTTTCTGTGATGAGGGGGTTGGCATTGTTTTGTGTAGGGGTTCGTTGATTGTCATTGTGGCTTTTTTTTGCTGCACGTGAGGGGGATTCTGGGTATACGAGTTTTGTTTCTTTTCTTTTTCGTACTGATTGGTGGGGGAGTGGGAGTTGATGTCTTTCAACAACATCCACGGTCGTTCTGGAGTAGACATATATCAGAGTTGTATTAGACATGCATACTTTGGCAATAAAATGAACCGTTGAACCTTTGAAATTCTGAAGTATTTTTGAATGTCCTGAGATTGTAAAAGGAGCTTGTAAGTGGATTTCATTCTGTATTAGACACAGATGGCTGTGGAAGCCAAGTCATTGGGTATATTTAAAGCAGAGGTTGATAGGTTCTTGATTAGTAAGGGTGACAAAGGTTATGAGGGGAAGGCAGGAGACTGAGGATGAGAAAGATAATAAATCAGCCATAGTGGAATGATGGAGCAGACTCGATGGTCAGAATGGCCTAATTCTGCTCCTATGTCTTATGGTCTTATTATCTTTTATATTGGGAATGAAGTACTGTCTGGTAATACTCCTAATATGTAAATATTCATCTAGGATATGTCAAAGTGGAATTTGATATTGATACCAGTTTGCATTGTTAAGAGTTAACATTGTAAGATAATGTTAAAGTTATCTTAATTTAGCCAATTACAAGTAATTGAGAGGTAAACAAAATAGCATTAACTGGGTAGAATTTTTCAAGAGAAATTTGACAAACTTTGCTAAATATCATTTTGCCAGATCCGTCCTACCTTTAGAAATATCTGCAAAAATACAGGGCATTTGGTATCTTATTTCTTTACGGAAAGTAATTGTTAATATGGGTGAGCATGCTGCCCTGATTCAATGAAAAGAAGGTAGCTGACTTGCATTATTTATTACATTTGTGGTCCAATGATGCATGTGTCTGCATTGATTGGACACACGTAACACTGTTCGAGAACTATACTGACATTCAGTCATTAATTCAGGCAGGATCAATGTGGTATTATTTTTAATATTGTGAGATACTTTGCGGAAGTGACCATGACTCATGCCAAAACTAAAATGATTACCTTTTCAAGTTGGAGGTTGTCCGGGTGCAACTTTTAGGGGGTTCACAGCCTGGTGATTGGAGAATGAAATGATAACACCTATTCGACTAGGTCTGGATGAATCAAAGTAATGGGGATTTTTGTCAAGGGTAATTTGTTCTACCATAATATATTCACCCTTCATTGCAGTCTCTGAATTGATTAAAATTGTGAAGCAAACAAAAGTACCTATTTATTAATGCCAAGATGCTGCCAAGAAGGCAAATGCATCATGCTGGTGTAATTTCATCAATAAATTTTGAAGTCTGCTTTATTGGATTCATTTTTATAACAATGGTTTATAATGTTATATGAAAAATTTGCCCCAATTTTGTGGAAGTGTACAGAAACATAGAGAAGTACAGCTCAGGAACAGTCTTGGCTTCACTGACCATGGTGCCTATCTAACAAATCTCACCTGCTAGCACATAGTCTGTTTCCCTCTGTTTATGTGTCTGTCTGAGTGTTTCTCAGATGCTGCTCTTGAATCTGTTTCTACCACCTCCCTTGGCATTGAGTTCCAGACACTGACCAATCTCTGTCTAAAAATATCCTACCTTGCAAATCATATTTAAACAATTCTTCACTCACCCCTACGCAAGCTATAGCTTCTAACATTTGATATCTCCGCATGGGGAAGAAGACTCTAACTACCTACCTTACCTATGCCTCTCACAATTTTATATAACTTCTATCAGGTCACTGTTTCAGGTGCTGATGTGCCAGAGCAAACAATTCAACTTTGTCCCAGACCCGCTGAAGGGTCTCAGCCTGAAACATCAACTGTACTCTTTTTCATTGATGCTGCCTGGCCTGCTGAGTTCCTCCAGCATTTTGTGTGTGTTGCTTAAGTGTGTCAAACTCTCCTTTTGTCTATACTCTCTAATCCAGACAACGACCTCTTATACACCTCCATATCTTTTCTGTAATGAGTAACCAGATCTGCACACGATATGACGAATGTAATCTAACTAAGGTTTTATACAGCTGCCACTTTTATATTCAATATCCCAAACGATGAAGAAAGCATGCTGAATGCCTTCGGTACCACCCTATCCATTGTGTTACCACCTTCAGGGAGCAAAGCACTTGCACCCAAAGATTCCCTTTGAATATCAAAACTTTTAAGCATTTATGTACATTTTCTGTATATTTTCATCTGGCATCTGACCATCCAATATGCAAAATTCTCCACTTGTCAAGATTAAAATATATCTGCCATTTCTCTGCCCAAATTTCCAACTAATCTCTATTCTACTATTTTGACAACCTTCCTCACTATCCACAACTCTGCTAATTTTAATGTCAGTTGTAAGCTTACTCATTCCTCTGCAAGTTTGCTTCTCAAGTTTGTCAATGATGCATTTTATTCATCACTCAATTAATTGTGGCAAGGAGGAATTCTTGTTAAAAGCCATAGAGAGCTGTTGAGATTTGCTTTATTGGAGATGGTCATGATCTGGCACATTAATCATAGGAATATTACCTCTGACATACCAAACTATGTCTTACTGTTGTTGAGGTCTTACACCCTTTGATGAGATTTGAAAATAGAGTTGGACACACATCAGGGTACAGACTCCCTTCCGACCTTTCAATTTAAGGGACATCAATGAACCATTTGAAGATGATGCTGTCCTGAAGAACTCCTGCTGTGATATTCTATAGCTGGAATTATTAATTTCTAACCATTTTGTTTTGTGGAAAGTTTGCCCTCAAACATTTGTGTGACTTCCCCTTGATCTTATTGGTACCAGCCTTTCTTGGTGTTATGCTCACTCAAAACAATCTTGATCTCAAAATCAGTCACTCCTACCTCACCTCCAAGATTTAGTTCTTTGGTACATGCTTGAACCACAACCATGACAAAGTAGTCCAGGCAAAACCCAACTGAACATCAATGAGGAAGTTACTGGTGCAAAAGGGCCACTTAGTCACATTGTTAATGATAGCTTCTATCAATTTCTTGGTGATTAAGACTAGTCTAATTCTGCAGTAATATAAAGGATTTGTCTTACTTTTTGTTAAGAAGACATACCCAGGTAGTTTACTACATTGACTGAAAATATGCCATTGGTGTAATTATACTGAATTGGCTTGACCAGACTGACAGCTACTTCTTTAGTAGATGTAGATCTTCAATATTACATCTGGGATGTGGTCTGGTCCCATAGTCTTTCTTACATCCAGTGCTTTCAGCTGATATTGCATGGGGTGATATGAATTGGCAGCTATGATGGTGGAAGTCTCAGAAAGAAGCAGAGATGCACCATCTGCTCAGCTAAACACAGTTGTGAAAGCCTCAGCATTGCATTTACCACTCACACCTTGGCCAGCTATCCTGAGGGTGGGGAGATTTTAATGTTGTTCCTTCCATTAGCTGAGATATGATACAGCTTTTAAATTCCTTCCTTGATTGAAAATGTTTGCAGTATTGAGCAGCTATATTCTGAATGCATTATGGTACCTCTAGACAAGTGATCTACTGTGAATCTACATGAGTATTTTTTTGTGGCTGCACACCAGCCACGCGCTGATGGAATGATATCCTTTGCCGTATATTAAATATTTTAGTTTCTGTGATTGCTGCTATTCATGCCACATTAAAGTTTGATTAATGGTAGCTTGTACCAGTGGAAACCCAGCCAGAATCTGAGTATCTGCTAATTCAGCCTTCTTCCATTACAAGGGAAATGTGTGTTACACTCAGCCAAGCAAAAAAAAAAGATTAATATGCAGCTGCTGACGAGACTGTGCATACATCTCCAAAGATAACCCAGATGTCACCAGGACCTTGCCTGGATGATGATGACAGGGGCCTCTCCCAGTCAGATCCTTCCTCCATCATCAGACCATCACCCCCACTATGTGCTGCCCACAGGAGGGGCAGAGACAGTAGCTCACCTCTTCGTGGACTATTGGTTTCTGAGGAGGAAATGGTGAAAGATGCAAGGCCTGTGTTGCAGTTCATCCTGAGCAGCTGCATGTCTGAGGACTCTCTGATCTAGGGGCGGTTTCCAGGGATACACACAAAAACAAGCATCAAGTACTCCTGCCAGATCATCAACTCAGTGAAAGGTGCCATTTGGTCTGCCCGAAAGTTGCTGGTCTGCCAGCACATCAAGATGTCCTTGGAAGAATGTTGCTGACTGGCACATACCAGGCTACCGCGGTACATGCTGAGGGATGTGTTGAAGCTTTGTGCAGCCGCCACAAGGATTCAGTAGGGAAGGGCAGCAGTGAAGGGATCTTCCCTTACTAAAGAAGATAAGGGCAAGATGGTGGAGGGAACTCCTCAATTATTGTAATGGTGTACCACCCCAGGGAGGCAAATGAGTGGCAGCAGTGCTGTGTATGTGCAGGAATTAATGGAACAGTACTGAAAGCACTGACTTTAAAAGTAAAGAATGCCTTACTAATCCCATCACAGGACACTGCTGATGCTATGAATGATGTGCATCTTTTTTTTTTCTGATGCAATATCAAACTTATCCAACACCGTCAGTGTATCAGACTCCAGAAATTTAGAAAGTGCTTTAAGAGCACAAGCGACCTCTGCCCAATGGCTTTCATAAGAAACTGAGATAAATCATCTATCAGCAAAAATTACTACCATCTAGGCCATACCACCTTCTCACATTTACTATTGGACAAAACTTCCAGACGTCTTAAGTCCCACACTACCAAGTTCAAGAACAACTACTTCCCTTCGACAACACAGTTCTCAAGTCAACCCGCACAACCCTAATTACCATCTCAGTATAGCAACACCTTGACCACTTTGCTCTAAAATGGACTTCATTATATTTTTGTTCTAATTACATTACTTCTTGTGAATGCCACTTACCTAAGCTATGAATGTCTGATGCTGCTGCAAGTAAGTTTTTCATTGCTCCCGTGCATTCATGCATTGGAGAATACGACAATAAACTCAATTTTGACTTTGATTCCCGGATAATAAATAAGTTCCTATTTTGAGGTAATAATCACAGACTGAAATGTGCACCTAGACTGTGACAGACTGTCGTGACTGTTTTATTGTTCTCCTTCTTAGAGAACTTGAACTGCAGACATTGGATTTCATGTTTTACTATTATATCATAATTCTTTTTATCAATGTAATGCTTTCTTTCTGGGTTATAGAGGCTGATCTATACTGGCCTCAACTTTCTTCTATGCCAGTTCTCCATGCATTCAATTCTATGACCTTTCTAATATTTATCCATCTCTAGATGCTAGACATCTAAACTAAAAGCAGAAAGGTTCTGAAAGTACTCTGCAGGACAGACTGCATCTGTGAGAAGAAAAACATTTAATGTTTAATTTTGAAGTCCTGTCGTCAAATCTTTGTCCACTTTTGGTTTGCCCCAAAAATGACTGAAAGTACTGGCTCTTACTTTCTTTTTCATTTTGCACAAAGCAAAAGTGGACAAATTTGGTGAGGGTGATGTAAGCAAAACATTTGGATTTTTTTTCATCAAAACTGATGGAAAAATAATCAAAGGTTATGTTATTCACTCTGAATTCCCTTAATCCTAAGGTATGAAAGACATAAGATAAACCCATAAATATGCTGCTGATTCTCAATTGGATAGCAGCTTGCCATATGTCAATGAAAATATGCCTTATTTTGACACACTCATATTGCATATTTACAATGTGATGCAAGTTTTTTCTGCTATTTTTGTGATATTTCATTCTCTTTTCAAATTCTTCTCAACCAGAGTAATATTTCAAAATTATAACATTTGTAAAATAATGGTTATATATTTACTGAAGAGCAAGGTAATGGAAGTTTCATTAAAAAAAATTGTACTTGCTCCTACAGACAACAAACAATTAATATTTAATGTTTTGCCCAGTGCTTTAAATGTAATTAACGTCAGTGCATTTAATAAAAGAAAACTGAAAACATAAGTAAAACATAAGTAAAAATTTATGGCAATACTGATTTGCTCCAACAATGGACTAACAAGAATGCAAAGGAAGTGTTATGAGGTCAATTATAAAAACAAATTACAGGCAAAGTTTATCAGATTGGTGTGGGAAAAAATGTTTCCATTTCATGGGACACTTGCAAGTTCTTGAAAAATGAATTTAGATCAATGAAACAGGTGCTACCTGAACTAGGAGAGGATCCAAGGTGAGGGACAAATGAGGTAAACTCAAGAACTTTAAATCAGTAAAGGTCGAGAGAGTTCATAAAGAAAGAATGGGATGAATAAAATTTCCAAAACTAATGAAAGAGAAGAGAACAGGTTTAATACCTGAAACAGTACTTTAGCACTGCAGGTAAAAAAATAAATAAATAAAGGGTGTAAAATAGTAAATCAAGACTGAGAATTAAATATAACAAATTATAACATCTGCAGGGAAGATATGAGACCGTACTGTATAAGGCTTGAGTATTCTTAGAGAAGTTGCATTATTGGTGGAAGTGGTGGATAATCATGAAATTGGTAACAAAGAAAACTGTTTGAAGTAGCTGCTTAAGTTTGAAATTTGAGAAAGACCAATGTGACATAAACTATTCTTGGTGAAACAGCAAAATCTATAAAGTAGTATATACATTTTCTTTTTTTCATTTTTATGTGCCACAAATCACTACCTCAATTTAACTTCTTATTGATGTTAGTAACATATTCTTAGCCTCAGTTCTTGTTTTTAAATTTGATTTTCTCATATGCCTCATGGAGGAAACAGATAATTAAAAGAACATCTGGCACTAGTCAAAAAAAAATACTTCTCACAAAGCATATTAAGTTGTCACAATTATCATCTCATTACTTGCCAGTTTCATCTAGCATGTGATTTTTCTGTTCAGTCATGTGCAATATTCCTGTAGAAGAGTGCACATTGTGCATTGAACATTAAGACATAAGACAGAGTTCAAATTAGGTCATACGTAAAGAAATTATTTGGCTCACATAAGAATGCATTGTCATCAACTGAAAAACTATTATAAGATTGCAACTAATACTCCTGATTTTTAAATCTTTATATTGTTGAACATATTAATTATATCTTGATTGCAACAATACGTCACCATTCAAATCTATCTTCTGCTCTACTTTTCACTTCCATCAGCTAAAATCAATAATGTTTTTCTTCCTTCTTTCTGTTACAATTGCCTACTATAAATTTTGGATGGCTGTCCATAAAAGTGACACCATGCTTTAAGGCACTCAATCTTCTCTTTTAATATTTTCTCCTAAAGTCAGCAGATGACATCTCCAGACTGATAAAAGAAACCCAACAACGGCCAGCCATAACATGAAAAATGACTCAACCTAATACTTATTGTTTGTTGTCAAATTTATCAGCTGGAGGCCTTCAGTTTCATTCCATATATTTTTTAAATTAATAAACAACTAGACAATCAGTCTTGAAGTCGGTATATGTTTTACAGATAATACTGTAGACAGAATATTGATTGTTCGTATTGCTGCTGGATATTTTGAAAGTGAACACAGATACAAAGTTCAGAGGTATGATAGAGTCTGACAACTATCATAGGCAAGCAAGCTTGAGAACTTAGCAATGAAATAACTCAAAAAAGAAACAGAACACCCACTTAAAACAATGTACTCAATCCATTAAGGAGTACAAAGGATGTAATAACTCAAATTCCAAAAAGTATTCCAAAATTAGACAAAACTTAAATAACTGATACATGTAAAATTGACTTTAAATTTCTACAAATGATACAATCTTATTGTGTAAGTTTTAATTAATCTAAATATGTTGTGACTCCTAGCCACAGCAAGATTTCTGCTATAAGACTAGATGTCCAACTCCGCATGTTGGCAAGGAATTTTGCCTGCAAAACTTAGAAAGTCCAGCAACCACTGAATCACATGGTCAGGCAAAATTCCCAAAATATACAGAGTTAAGATTCTGGCCAGGAAAGCAATGTTGAGAAATTATCCCATTTATGTTAGAACTGCACTAAACAAGTTATAGCATAAAGCAGTGTGAATGTTGAGGTATCTGACTGTAAGGGTACTGGGTTTATAAAAAAAATTCTATTGTCTGTTTATCACTTACTACACAACAGTCACAATAACAAATACTAATGTGAGTCAAGGTGCTTAACTGAAATTATAGAAATTATGCAAAATTCATGGCTTAGCTTTAACTGCCAAATTAATAGTTTCATTATTAATGAATAAATGATTCATAAATGGAAACATTAACCCATGGTTTGCAAATTACTGTGACCTTTGCACCATTCCACCATTAGCTTCACAGATCTATTACTCATCTTCTGCTTTCCCATTACTTTCAAGAAATATCCGTAATTGCAAATTGACCGACAACTAAATTCATTGCACAATAGAAAATGTAATTGATCATTTACCGTTTAATTTTCTCTATTTCTTTGTCCGGCCCTTATTTTACTCTCTTTATAGTTCTGAGCAAGGATGAGTTTGAGATTGGCTGGGAGGCTAATTGCATGTATAGAGAAGTTCATTTCATTCCAACTCTAGCATGATAGGCTTTTATGTGAATGACCTCATCTGATGACAATTTCAACACATCAATAAGTATTTAAGAGCATTTAACAAGCATTTTAACTCAGTTCACATAGTTTTCCTGGGCATCTTGGAATTTGCTAGCAAGTGCAAAAAAAAATGCACTGGAAAAAGAATTAATGGATAATTGGGACCTTAACAGAATGAGGCAAAATATATATGAGAGGGCTGAATTAGGTTACAGAAAGCTGCAAATATCTATAACCATCTTTTGTGATGTAGGTTTTTGCAAATAAAATGACAGAGGTGTATTATATTTCAGAAAAACTGTATCAACTCATTTATTGTACTCCAAAAACTCAACAAAAAGCATGGTAGAAGTCCTTTACATAATTACATCTTCTCGTCAGACCAGCCTTTTAAAGTGAAACCCCAACTCAATGTTGGTGGTTGTGAATTATGTACTTTTCCTCCGATTATGTTACCCTACAGTGACGTTAATGTTCAGACATGTCAAAAAATAAATGCAGCAGCTGCTCTCATGTTAACTTTGTGGATATTTTTATATTTTTCCTGAGAAGATGGTGGTAAGTTGCCATATTAAATCACCACAGTTCTTGTGATGAAGAGTTGCTGGCTAGCATTTGGACCCAGTAACACAAATATGCTTCCCAATCAGAACAGTCCATGACTTGGAACTTGCAAGAGATGGTATTTCCATGATTTGTTCCCTTCAGCCTTCTGGTGTAGAGGCTGTAGTTTTGAAAGGTGCTGTCAATAAAATCTTGACAAGCTGTGGCAGTGCATATTATAAACTGTACACATCACTGTCATAGTGGCCCAGTTGTAGAGGCAATGTTTAGGAAGGAAGACAATGAGACGAACAAGTGGGCTCTTTGTACTGAAGAACATCACATCTCCTCAGTATTCTTGTAGGTGCAATCATTCAGATAAATAGAGAACGTGTCATCAGACTCCTGACTGAAACCTAACAGATGGCTGAAATGCTCTGCGTAACATAACAGAGGCTACCCAACCTCTGATATGACCTTGTGGTTCACACAGTTATGCTTCTTGTTAATCATCAATCAGACTTTGATTCTTCCATACTTAGTGATGACAATGTGGTGGTTGGACCTTATCTTGCCGACATTGCCGACATTAGTGTGGTACAAACGTTATTTGCTGCTTTGCCTTTCAGACCATGGCACAGGCTGAAAAAGGGTCTCGGTCCAAAACGTCCTTGTTCATTCATTTCCATAGATGCTGTCTGACCTGCTGAATTCATAGAAAACCTACAGCACAACACGGGCCCTTCAGCCCACAAAGTTGTGCCGAACATGTCCCTACCTTAGAAATTACTAGGGTTACCCATAGCTCTCTATTTTTCTAAGCTCCATGTACCTATCCAAAAGTCTCTCAAAAGACCCTATCGTATCCACCTCCACCACTGTTGCCGGCAGCCTATTCCACGCACTCACCACTCTCTGTATAAAAACTTACCCCTGATATCTCCTCTGTAGCTACTTCCAAGCACCTTAAACCTGTTCCCTCTTGTGGCAGCCACTTCAGCCCTTGGAAAAAGCCTCTGACTACCCACACGATCAATGCCTCCAGCATTTTGCATGTATTGCTTTGGATTTCCAGCTTCTGCAGTCCTTTTGTGTTTATGGCATAGGTCTTGTTTCATAATGATACAGGTAACTTCATTATCTGAATCAGAATCAGAATCAGGTTTATTTCACTGACAAATTGTGAAATGAGTCGTTTTGTGGCAGTAGCACCGTGCAAGATATAAACAATTATGATAAATCACAATAAAAATAAACCAATAAAAAATGCAAAATAGGACCAGAGAGTTAATGTTCATCAGCAGTTGGCAGAGGGTAAGAAGCTGTTCCTTAAATGTTGAGTGTACATCTTCAGGCTCCTGTACTTCTGCCCTGATGATGTGTGTTTCACGCTCACTTTTCACTGAGTATCTGTTTGGTGAACATTCACCACCTGGTGAATATTCAGCTTTGTCGTTTGTGTAACTTAGAGGAGCATAAACATTTGGTCAAATTTTCATTATTTGTAAATAATGATTAATATACTTATTCGCAGTCAGTGTCTTTTGTCTCACTCACCAAACCCACGATCCTGATCCGACATTATACACAGCAAGCCCAGTGGGTGGTCTGGCTATGTGAGCACATCAAAAGCTCATGACAGATTCATTCTGTGCCCAGTATGTGGTGTCATTCAGAGGGACAGAGATCAGTGATCCTATACTTGAGTGCATCAGAACTCGAGAGCATACCCAACACTTCGATATGTTCAGGTGATAAGCATATTCCATCGACATTATTAGTCGAGATCACCATCGCGGTTGTGGTGAGGACCAGCAGCAAAGTCATGGACATTTCTGCAATGTAGGAAAGCCACTATCACTCCCTTTTAGTTAGTCATTCCCTGTTCTCCTGGAGAACACTACATATTACCTGGCCCCCGTGTCACAATCTCCCCCCTCTCTGGTAGCCCGGTTGGTTGTGTACCCATGCCTTTCCCAACTCCTCTTCCAATTCCAACTCCTCTACTTTTGGGGGTGGGGTCGGGTTCTCAGACACAGCCGGTCTGGAGTTCAAATTGTCCACTGCCTGTTGTAGGACACCCTACCACCACTGCAGAGAGCATGTCGGTGTTAACAATTTAATCTGTTGTTTTGTCAGCCCATTCATCTGCTTGATCAATCCGGAAGCCTACAGGTAATAGGGAATGTTGAATGTCCCAGACTCTGCAGTCCATTTTTGGACCTTAGTTCCAGGAAAATGCGAGTCATTGTCTAACTGTATTTCCCAGGAGGTTCCATACATAAACATTGTCGATGAGAAATTGTACGTTTCTGATCAACATGGCTACAGGGCACTGCCTCCAGTGCCTCCAAGTAAGTATCCATCATAGTCAACACATGCCGCTTCTTATTAAGCACAGGTAAAGGCCCAATGTGGTCTACTTGCCAAATCTAGCCTGCACCCATATCTCTCCCAATTTGTCCTCAAGGGTCCATCAGCCAACCCTTTGGCTTGACCTGTTGGCATGTTGAACAATTCACTACCACTATTTTGGCTTCATTTAATACCATTCACACCCTTCAAGCCTCTTCCCATTTCCTAACTCCTACTCCTAGATGAAGGGGGATCTTAGTGAAACCTTCTAAATGTTGAAAAGCCTCGACATGGTGGATGTGAAAAGGATGTTTCCCATGGTGAGGGAGTCTAGGACAAGAGGGCATAGCCTCAGGATAGAGGGGTCATCCATTTAAAACAGAGATGCAGACATATTTCGTTCACCAGAAGGTGGTGAATTTGTGGAGTTTATTACCACATGCAGCTGTGGAGGCTAGGTCATTGGGTGTATTTAAGGTAGAGCTTGATAGGTTCTTGACTGGACACGGTATCAAAGGTTCTGGGGAGAAGGCCGAGGAGTGGAGCTGAGGAGGAGGAAAAAGGATCAGCCATGATTGATTGGCGGAGCAGACTCAATGAGTCTAATGGCTTAATTCTGCTCCTATGCCTTATGGTCTTATGGCCTTATAGAGATGAATGGGGAACAGCTATTGTAACTATGTATACCTTAATGGTACAGAACAGTGTGGCATTTCTACAGTGGGAATATATTGTTTCGGGGCGAGAGTTTTTCCTACATTGAAGGGCGTATACTGGTTGTGAGGCTCCCAGTGCTAGCTTGTCTGCCAGTGGACTGGTCTGACTGCTGCTCCCCGGGAGTATATATTGTGCTATATGTGTGTCACATTGATGGTCTGGCCAAACACCCAACCCACAGGTCTAAATGTCAGAAAAAGGGTATCACGGAGGTGGACCAGTTCTGGATGATAACTTTTGTCTCACATGGTACTGCATGGTTTTCAAGGGGAGTCATCTTGATGGCCTCAGATAGAATAGAATGGCTTTCAATTATACCATGGCAAAGGAGGGAGACACATGCAGTGTGGTAGGCCAGGAGTGTTGTACATACATCCTTGATGAATCAGAGAATATAACAGATTTGGCTGACCGTGTCCAACAGTCGGCAGGTAAGATACAGAATGTAGGATATCACTTCCATAACTATTATATACTGGAGGGAGCTGGTGGCCCTTTGGAGCACCGGGAAGCTGATGGGTTACCATAGTGCATTGGGGTGTTACTATAGCCATTCTGCTTTTGTGCTTAGTAGTTTTGTGATTTGCTTGTAAAATGGTGGGGCATCTGCAGGAGTTGCATTAAAGTCGGTGGGCCAGGTGTAACAGGGTTGCAACCCTGAGGAGGGGAATGTACTATAAAGGGTTAATTTTTGTGTTTGTCAAACATCTCACCACCACTGTGACCATGATTGTAACAGGACTTTGATTGCTTCTGTGGGAATACAACCACGTGAATGCAAAACTATCATGGGAACAGAACGTTAGATGAGTACAGGGGTGGGACCTTGAAGAGTGGTGGGAAGTGAAGATGAGTTCTCATTTGGTGGTTTGAGATGGAGCTATCTATTGGTCCACTTACTGCGGTGTTTCATATCAGTGGAAAGAGTATAAAAGTATAGCGGGCGGGGGTCTTGAGAGTAGTCCTTACCGGTGGGCTGGTCATGAACTGCACCACGGATCAAGTGGGAGGTGTGCTGCAGTGACAGAAGCCTGTGCATTCCTAGATAAGTGTTGCAATGCTTGCAATTCTGTCCCAGTAAATAAAGTCTGTAGTTATTAGTAGATAGTTGGAATTTGTGTCTTTCTGCCTATCTGAGCCGATTCAGAGAACCTTTTGTTGTAATGAAACACCAGTCCTAAACACAGTAACAGACAGTTTAAAATGCATTCCACCTGTTCTGCTGGCTCATAGAAAGGGCAAAAATATCCAAGGCATCCTGGAGTGAATGCCTCTGAAAGCTCATGGTTTACATAATGAAGTTAACCATGTGCTTTGTCGATGTAGCAGGATGTACATTATAGCGAAGGGGATGAGAGGAGACATGATAGAGGCGTACAAGATAATAAGAGGAATGGAAAGAGTGGATAGCCAACGCCTCTTCCCCAGGGCACCACTGCTCAAAACAAGAGGATATGGATTTAAATTATTTCTTTACATAACAACAGTAAAAAAAATTTTTATCAACAATTTTAGAGCGTATAATAGCAGTCCAACTATTCACTAATTCATTGCTTTTTCACCTTTCATTGAGATGGATAGGCTTGGCGCTGTGATATCAGCTTCCCAGCATCAGGCTAAGTGCCATTCAGAAGGAGTCTCAGGTCCCCAGGTTCAGTAATTTACAGTCTGTTGTGTTGCTTTGAAAGAACCTTTGGCAACTGCACTGAAACCACACTCTACTAAATATGATGTTGGAAATGCAATAAAGAACATCATTAACTTTTCTACCATGTAAGATAACGTTCAGAGATTTCTTTCTGCAACCAAACATCTTAATATGGTTTTTTGAACCTCGGCTTCTGTTCAAAGTCATTTTGTAAATGAGATCAGTTCTTCCTCTATTCTTCCTGTTAATTCCTCATTACCAGTGTTCAGGAATGGATTTATTATTCAGTCTGAAATTTGGATCAAGGGACAATCCAAAATCTCTCTGACATGTCTTTATGCAACTCACCCATGTGGGCACAGTGTACTTGAAGATCATCATCTAGTATTCTTTCCTTCTGTTGCAACTCAGAGAGGCTTGGAAATTGGAAAAGGTCACAAGAGTCGATCTTGCACTTAAGTAGGGTTAACTTGGACAGAAATGTGGAGATGACTGATTTGACTTTGACAACATTCACATCATTTCCTTGCAATTGAAGTCTGATTTCATTAAACATTGTGAATAATTCTGACAAATCAGCATTAAAGCATTCAAGCCTTCAAGGACTTTTAAAACAGTTTGAAAAAACAAATAAAAGCATTTCAGGCAGTTTCCTTTTGAGAGCCTTCTACTGTAACTTTTGTGTGCAACAAGAAGCATTCAAACTGTTCATCATTCTCAATTGTCGCGGCTATCTCTCGAGGTTGAGGATGATAGTCTTCATTCTATTGATCTATTTATGGACTCTCAAGTGGCTTATGAGTCCAATCTTGGCTTGGAAAGTTCTTCTGCATTCAGGACAGGTAGTTCCAGGTGGCAGATCGGGCTTGGTTGTTGCAGCCTCTCTTTCCATTTTCTTCTCCTTTCTTCTAATTCTGCACATCTGTTGGCTTCAAAAGTTGCTGTTCCTTCTCGGATGATGGCTTGCCAGAGTTTCCTGTCCTTGGCATTGGTTTCCCAATTGTTGATGTCGATGTTACATTTCTTCATGTTGGCTTTTAAGATGTCCTTGAATCTCTTCTGTTGTCCGCTTCTTTTACGTTTGGCTTCTTTAAGCTAGGAGAAGATTTGTTTCGGTAGATGTTCGCCTTTCATCCGAACAACATGACCACTCCATCTTAGTTGGTTCTTGATGACGTAGGCTTCAATGCTTGTTGTTTTTGCTTCATTTAACACACTGATGTTGGTTCTTCTATCTTCCCAGCTGATATTGAAGATGTTTCGAAGACAGCGTTGATGGAACTTTTCAAGTGCCTTCAGATGTCGATGGTATGTTGTCCAGGTTTCTGATGCATACAGGAGCATTGGGATTACCACTGCTTTGTACACTAACATTTTGGTGTCAGTTCGGATGTCATGATCATGAAAGACTCTTGTTCGGAGACGTCCAAAAGATGTTCTAGCGCATTTAAGACGATTTTGGATCTCGTCATTAAGGTCGACATTGGAGGAGAGGTGACTTTCAAGATAAGAAAAGTACTACAAAGCAATTGAAATAGTGAAAATTGTGAGCATGGGACTGGATTTCATTTACCGCTGTGATAACAGTAATTAATGATTTGTGCAGCCAATCACTTAGGTGTTCTGCGACAAGATGCTGACTGTGAATTACACAGTTAATGGTAGATATGTCAGGTACAGCATTTTTCAAGAAAATAAAAATCCCATGGTAGCATCCTGACATTGATGCTACTTCTTCTGTTGCACAAGCAAGAATATTAGTGACCAAAATGCCCTTCTCTATGAAAACTGCTGAACAACACAAAATATTGACTCCCTCTCCATATCTGTTTCCAGTCCCCTTGCAAATAACAACACTTGAACCATGCTTTCATCTTTTATGAAGAGAACATAACCAAGAAGCAAAGATTTGTTGTCTGGCAAACTTGACTCTTCCAACTGCAGAGCAAATTCTGTTGTTCTAAATATGTTGCACAATGTGTCTTCCACATTCTCAGACATTTCATCTATTTGTCTTTGAACAAAGTTGCTGCTGAACAGAATCACTTTAATTTTTTGGTCTGGTGACTTATGAAAATCTGTACTCAGAAACTCCCTCAGTTCTTCTCCAATTGTATGGGTCTCTCCAGATTTAGCAGTGGGCAATGAAATGTTGTATTAAACACACTGTTTTGTTGTGCAGTGCAGGCAAACATCTTTTGAATTTTTTTTCTGTTTCTGTAAGATTTCACGGTGACTGAAAATAAGCCAGGTTCTTGTTTGCTTTCTCTGCAATATTTCATGGAGCCTAGATGGTTTCATTGCCTCATTTAGAAAAAAAAATCTTTTTCACACGACAGACATGTTGGTTGCTTGGTGCTGGTATAAATCCATATTTCAGACACTCCACTATACTATCTACGTTTCTTTTTCATTTGCTCTGCTTCTGCCATTTTCCTTATGGATTAATATCCTCAACCTATTGTACTAGTCTAACATCAAGCATTGCGGTCAATAAAGGTGAGTGTTACAACTCAGGCAAAACCTGAATGTTTCCACCTGAATTGGGGCAGTGATATTTCGGTTGGACCATGGGTTAGAGATATGTGGACAAGACCATTCTAAAGGGCAGATCCTGATCTTTACCCTATTGAAAGCCATACCCTACTTCACAGGAACTGCATCGCTGTGTGATTAGAGCATGAGAATCGTAGGAGGGCAATTTTGTTGAAGTGGTAATATACATCAGCTCCCACTTTGTCACAATGGTTCTCTCAAGTGATGCTATGTCTTAATTTGGAGAAAATTAGAAGTCGAACCTTTGAACCTTTATTTGATTTTGAGAAAAGATGAGGTTCATTTGCTCGTTATTATCATTTGAGTTAATTGTTAGATTTTCTCCACGATCTAATTGTAAATATCTGGTATATTTTTTTCTTGCTGGCAGTTTGATGTTTATCTTTAGAAGCCTTTTGTATGACACATGGCTCCGGGGTTGTACACCTAATGGTTTTTCCCCCCCCACATTTCTGCTTAGTAGGGTTTTTTTATTATCACAAAAACTTTTCAATCTTTTGAATAATTTTTTTTTCTTGAGACATTGTGTTGCTTACTTCGATGTACTTGTGTTATTTTTTGAATAATAATAATAATAATAATAATAATAATAATAAAAAGATTTGAAAAGAAAAGAATCGTACTAGCTAACACTGTAGTACGTAGAGACCAGCAATAATGTGGGTTCCTGGCCCAGAAATAACATGATTTCTTCAGTCCAGATTTTTCATGACATGCTTAAAACAGAAGTGACACATTGCATTTCAACAGCTATTAGGTGTTTCGAGCAGAGTCTAAGAGAATGGTGGGTTAGAAAGAGATGAGGTGATTACATGATCATTGTAATCAATTGTGCGGTATTGGGAATCAAATGCTTATAATAACTAATTACTTTCTTAAATTAAGCCCGTAATCTCTCAGCTGCTCCCCTTGCTACCAAGTGCCCCACCACTCCCGTATCTTTATCACCCTTTCAGAAACTCCCACTTCCTACAGTGGGGCAATATCACCCATTTTAGGAACCACTGGCCTAAAAAGTGTGGATGTGTCAATAATGGAAGAGTCTAGGAACGGAGAGCACAGCATCAGAATAAAGTAGAATGATGTCCCTTTAGACAGAGGAGGAACTTCTTTAGGTAGAAGGTGGTGAATCTGTGGGGGTCGTTGCCACAGATGGCTGTGGATGCCAAGTCATTGGTTATACAATATTTAAAGCAGAGTTTAAAAGTTACCTGAGCATCAAAGTTTACGGGGAGAAGACTGAGAGGGAAAATCCATCAGCCATAATCGTATGGCAGATCAGAGTCGATGGGCTGAATTGCCTAACTCAGCACCTGTCTTATGGTTTTATCGTTTGTATCTCAATAAGCTTATCTTTTGTTTCTCCTTTCTGAGCTAGATGTAAGAAGTTTCTCTAATCTCCCAAGAAAATAAGCATGTCTGACAGTAAAGGTCATGCTTGTATATGCAGAGTCTTCTGTAATGAACGTGTCGCTGATTGGAGCATTCTAACTAGCATTCTAATTACTATCACCTCAGCGTCATGAAGTTTGATCACTAACTCATCTAATTTCTATTATTTTGCAAGTGTACTTTGGTATCCTGTTGCCCTTTCATTGATCGCTGCTTTTTGTTGGCTGTATCGACTTAGCACTGGATTGATTACAACTTTTGGGGCTCCTTCATTCCTATTGTCAGTTATTAAAACACTATTCAGCTGCTGCCGTCTGCTGAATAAAACGTGTGGTAAGTATTCTGGCTGGAATAAATTTTTGACTGCTGAAAAGTTTACTGAAAATAAATCATTTTGTCTCATACCTTTAAAAAATTATGTTTTTTTCAACCAATAATATTAAATCCAATCCTTGCTGAAATAGTCTCATCGTGTTTGATCTGGCCTTTGTTCAGATTGATTTCATATTTCATTCATTTAATATAGAGTTTTCTATCTACTTCAACATAGAACAGGTGATGGACATTTGATGAAAGCTGAATTTAAAGATGAGGTCACTGTCTTGCAGTTTCTTGCCACTTTAATTTGCTGCCTTATTGTCCCTCTGACCTCTCTGATCTCTGGCTCTGAATTGTTCCAGTGTACACTGCAACCAATCACCTCACAGCCAATTGGATTCAATATTGAGGTTATTTAATAATTCTGCTGCTCCATTCTTCACCATTTTTAAAATGGTCTTTTCTTTCTTTACTTCTCATATTACTTTACTTTTTCTCCCCAGGGTTACACAAGTGTTCCACTCTTGAGAACTATCCATGAGCCAATTTCACTTTAAACCAATAAAGTCCATTTTCTGTAGCTCCTTTTATACTCCTGTTCCATGTATTCTTGCTACCATTTTTTCAGTTCATTGAATAATAACCCTAATACTACTCATAATTAAAGTAATGGTAAATACGCTGTATCCGTAGAGTGGTGGGGTGGGGATATGTCTCTCCCAAAGGAGGTGTAGCCTGCAGGCCACCCTTGGATAAGGTGTAGGACCTGCATGGCTCCCCAACCAGGGTCATGTGAAACTATAGGATCAGGTGGAGGATGGGCATATGAACAGCTGGTGCATAGCACAATTCCTGGTCATGTGACCACTAATGCTAGGTAGACAATCTCTGAAGGTATTGCTCATGGCTGGGGTCACTCATCCTGCAAACACACCTGCCCAGAAGAAGGCAATGGCAAACCACTTCTTAAAAAATTTGCCAAGAACCATCATAGTCATGGATAGATGGTGATCACTCATATCATACGGTATGGCATATACAGACAAACAAACTATATCCAGTCATTAGTTAAACATATTATTATTATTTTATTATTAGTAGTATCATTATTACAACTAACTTAAAAATGATTTTAAGTTGCATGGGAAAATTTGTGTACAGCCGGATTTTCATAAGTCATGTTGTTTGTAACACAGGGAGCCACTGTATTTGGTTAACAATAAAGCACTCTGGGTAACATTTGCAGGTTTCAAGGTCAGGGAACTTTGTTATACCTACTTAGTTCTTGAGGGATGCAAGGGCCAAAAATCAAACTAATAAACATCTGTTCAAAATAATTGTATGTGACAAGTGTGTCCTTTCCACTGACTTTGTATAATCAGCCATACAATCTTCAATGTTCACTCTGAGTTCTGTTAGTGCTGTAATGTTGAATCCCTGAATGACTTTTTATTGTGTTTTCCTTTCCTTTCTCATGTCTTGTGTTTCCAAAAGTGATACTCAGGCTGTGTTAATAATTGAAGTGGCATGAGGACCTCGAGAAATTCACAGTGTTATAAATTTAACCTTGCAGCACTCAATTTTAAGCATAAAGAAAGTACTTGTTTGCTTATTTCTCCACAATTTAACATTTTTGCCAGATGGTTGGTGTTAATGGATGAAATTTTCAGTGAGTTCTGTTCGGCAGAAGTTCCTTAGTTCAGTGTTTATTATTGTCAAATATCTTCAGTTGCCTATTCAATGACTTCCTTCCAAATTACTACCGTATGTGCAATATTCATCAATAATTGCACAGTGTGCTATTAGGGATTCTTCTGGAGATATGAAACTAAGGACAGCTAATTTTGATTAAAATGAGAACCAGTCTCTATAGAATAAACCCCATTCACAATTTAACTTTGATTGATACTTCAAGGGCATTGAAACTAATCAGTCCCTGCCATGTAATACGAAGTTCATGACAGGTCTGTTTTGTCACTTAAATATTATAGTTAGTTGAATAATCAGGGAGGCATTCCCTACACTGTAATAAAAAAGAAATATTTTGGATGCCTGAAGTTGGTGCTCAGAATTTTTCCAAGCCACCAGTATTGATTATTCAAAGTGTGTTTGAAAGTTTTGATCAAGATTCAGGATTCAGGATATATTTGTTATCAAAGTATGTGACTAGTATTCTACTCTGACATTCGTCTTCTCCAGACAGCCACAAAACAAAGAGAACAATGAAAGCCGTTCAAAGAAAAACATCAACCCCACCCCTCGCAAACAACCAACAAATCACGCAAATGGCAACAAGAAAGAAGAGGCGAAAACATTGGATATAAAAATATAAAACTGAAAGAGTCCAATTTGAACTACAGTCCAATCTATAAATTGCAGAACTTTAGAAGACTTCGTCCTCTGACAACATCGTGAGAGAGAGAAAGACCATTCGAACACAGAAATCTTTCCTTAGGAGCATCAGCTGAGAGACCCATCACACTGACGACGAGCGAGAGGTTATCACGTGCAGAAACTTTCTCTGGCTGCAGCGAGCAAGAGCCTGGTAGCTGGCACTGATCACTTGCTCACCTTCTGCGTTTGCCTCGATGTTTAAATCTTCCTCAATGCTTTAATGGGCATGAAATGGAGTCAATCATGAGCTCGCGCCCCATAGCTAAGCTCCTTTGCCTCAAGGCCGTTCTCCTCCTGGAGTCTTCTTGGAGACAGCGAAGCACTAGATCAGTCAATCGATCTTCAAGCTGTAGATCACTGGCTCTCACAGTACACATAACACATTAAAAATAAAAAGGAGATGGAGAAGTGAAATAAACAGCTTCGTGGACTAACTATAAGATGTCACCTGAGGTAGCATTGTTTGCTGGTGCCATCTTGACCAGGATACACTGCAATTGCAAATATGTAATTCTGCAAAGCTAACTGTCTACATTCAAAAAATATAGCCATTGAAACCACGTTGATAGTTTATTTTTACTCTGGTGTTTAAAAAAGTACAAAACATTCTGTTGAAAGAAGAAAATGATATTCTCTCCATAACATCTACTGTGTGAAATAGATACTTTTAAATCACCCGGTTATAGCTTCTGTGGTGCTCAGTTTAATCAGTCACAACATATATAATTCCATTTTCTTCCTCATAGCAAAGGAAGCAGTTTATGTCTCTGTAAAATCTTGATGGTACACAGGCACAGGTGATGAGCAGCAAATAACGTTTTTTTGATCGAAGTGTCTGATGATGATATTCTCCAACATGGATCAACCTAAAGACATACACTTGACATTCACAGGCATTACCAACACTGATTCCTCCACCATCAACATCCAGGTGGTCAGTGCTGAGGAACACTCAACCGGACTAGCCACACTCCACACTAATGTTGTGGGTACTAAAGCACATCAGTGTTTGGATATCCTGTGTTGAGTGACTCACCTTGTGGCATGCTTTCCAGCAGGTACAAGCCTGGAAAGTGGTGCTAAACTCTCCACTTACTTGCATGAGTGCAGCTCCAACAATACGTATGAAGCTCAATGTCATTAATTAAACCCACTTGAATGGCACACATTTCAACACCCTATAATATCTCTCCATTCACTGCAGAGGCACCATAGCTTCCTTTTGTACCATCTTTGAAATGTAATTCAGGGGCTCACTCTAGTTGCTCTGACAGCTCTTCCCAAACGCCTAATTTCCACCACTAGGAGGGACAAAGGTCACAGGCTAGGACATACCATCTGCTTCACTGACTCTAAATTGTCTTGCTGCTTATCTGTAGCTGATGTGGAAATTTTTCACCCCCTAACACCCAGTTCTGAAATCTATAGTTTAATATCACTCCAAACATATGAACTAAATTTCACTTCACTGTACAGTGGTATCTTATTTTCCAGAATGATTTAGATGAACACAACTATCCACAAAGTGCTTTGCAAGATAAATTACAACAGTGACAATGTTATATCCATCTTTTATATAAATGATTAACAGTAGCAAATTAGTCAGACTCACACTTTGTAATGCAACATTTACAGAGCTTTTATAAATGAGTTTATCATCAGATTTGAAAATCCATAACTAAAAAGGAGTAATTTAAGGCTTCAACTGATTTTGCCCTCATTTTTCATTTTCCCTGTAGTCAGACATAAATTGGTCATGTGACACCTTTTCATTCAAAAATTGAGTTTTGCTTTTTTTCTGGAATGGATGATGATTATTTACAATCATTTCTGGGTCAAAATGCACTACTTTGGAAATTCATGCAGGTACTTCCAGTCGAGATTCACCTTTGTGCATCTAACATGACAGTTGCATAAGGAATATATCTAACAATGCCTTTCTCTATGTAACATTCTTTCAGAAACATTGCTGTGGAGATGCCTATGCTTTCCTGTGGACACCTATTGTAGGGCACTCCTACGGTAGTATACTTTACTAGTATCGTTAGTCTTATACTAGTCTTACCCACTTTGCTCATGTGTCATTCTCTATTTTTGACACATGTACATGATGTATAATTTATGCTAATTTAATGTGTCAGCCTGCTCCTGCTGACATTTCCCAGCATATACCTAACCAATAGGACTCACCTGCCACTTGTTCCACACTCATAACCTGCAACCTATTTAGCCCCAGTTCTCATTCACAGTTCTTGTTCAGTCATCAGACCAGCCAGCCTCACCCACAAACAGGAAAAAAATCCAAGACAACACACACAAAATTCTGGAAGAACTCAGCAGGCTATGCAGCACCTATGGAAAGGAATAAACTTATTCAACATTTTCATATGATGTAGTTTGACCTTTTCCGAATCCTTTTTATTAACTTAGAATATAAGAATAGAGGAGCGGAGATGATGATATTAATGAATGTGTTCGATCTAATATATTGGTTCAGCCCTGTTTTGTTCTGTTTGTTTTTTTTTGTTTTTTGGGCGTTTTTCTTAGTGATATCTTTTTCTGTTTTTTCTCTTCATGATTAATTATATCAAGAGTTTGGAAGTTAATTACACTTGTATTATTTGTAGCTTCGCTTGTATATGTTTATTATCAATAATGTAGTTCCAATCTCTTTATATCACTATTGTTATTATGTTTATGAACTTGAAAACTAATAAAAAGATTAAAAAAGAATGAAAGAAAGGAATAAAGAGTTGATGTTTCCAGCCAAGACCTTTTAACAGGACTGGAAAAAAAAGATGAAAAGTCAGTTGATCCTAGTTTTTACACTCCCTGCCTAAAGTTTACCTTGTTGCCTGTTGTGTTTAGTTTCTGTTCTTTCTTGTTTTATCGCCCCTTGTGGCTTATTATTTATAGTCTATTATTGAAGTTATTTTTCACTGCTAAATTGTCTCTACTGCTCTACTTTTGGGACAAGCCTCCTCTATAATTCCTGACATAATGTTAACATATTAACGTAATGTCCTTGTCTTGCAATTTACTGTTCTGTTGCTGCGAAATGATAATGTTATGTATGTACTGTATGCCTACGACAAAACAAAACCTGAACTTGAGTTTCTATTTGAATTTCCTGCATTACTCACAATTAATTTGTGCTCCTCCAGACTGGAATGCAGCTAATTTGTACTCCTCTCTGAGGACTAATATCCCAGCAAAAAGATTTGCTTGTGCAGCATGGTGGGATTTAATCAACATTTGCAGGGGGATAGGAACCAAAGTGCCAGAACAGTTTGCGGAGCGGTAGTTGTTAAGACCTCAGACAAAGTCAGGAATCAAAAGTTTGAGCATAGTACAGTGCATGGCCTGAGCTGCATATATTTCAATTCAAGAAGTATCGTAGAAGAGCTTAGGGCATCGATCAACACCTGGAATTATGATATTGTAGACATTAGAGAGACTTGGATGCAGGAGGGGCAGGACTGGCAGCTCAATATTCCAGGGTTCTGCTGTTTAAGACATGACAGAGCATGACGGATTAAAGGGGGGGGGTGGCGTTACTAGTCAGGGAAGTGTCACAGCTGTGCTCAGTCAGGACAGACTAGAGAACTCAGCTAATGAGGCGTTTTGTGTGGAACTGAGAAATAAGAAATGTATGACCACTTTAACAGAGCTATATTACAGACCAGTCAACAGTGGGTGGTTGATAATTGAGTTGAGTTGTTCTCCGATCTTTGCAATCCATTTGCAAGTGTTTTGTCACCATATGCAGAGACATCGTCAGCGCGCTGTTAATTGTAGCGTATCCTCCATATGCTTGGACTTGATATATTTATGAATTAGTTGATTGGTCATCATTACAGGAACTCATTTGTGACACTTTGAGATAATAACTTTCACCTTAAGCATTCGTGGAGGAAGAAAAGTTGCTCCCATGTGAGGGTTTCCTGCAAGCAAGGTTCTCCCAACAGTGAATACACCCAAGCATTTGACGCCCGAAGTTGTTGGAAATAACTCAGAAAATGTGTAGCTTATGTAGCCCCCCTGGCCAGCCTCAAGGTTGCTCGGCTCGCTGTCATCTAGGGAAACAGCACTCGGCCCCACCAAACTGGGTAATTAGTTTGTGTGGATGCTGTGTGAGGTAACCCACCCCGCCCAAATAACAGACAATACACCAGATATGATTAAATGATTTACAGTTTATAGATATTACTGGAACTATATAATTAATAGAGAATAAAATATAAAAGAAAATAAAAGGTGCCACACTTATCAAAGTTCAATCTCTTCGTACACATACAGTTGGAGCTCAGGACCCTTCTTCTTCACCCTGCGACCCCTCGGACCACCTCGACTGGCCGCCTGGGACCAACATTGGTGGTCAACCAGACACTCCACATGAGTCTGTCTCCGTCTCCTCTCTTCACCGAACTCCCTGCTCGGGGTCCAACCCTGCTAGCGGACATCACAACATCTGGTTCATCCTCTGTCTCTCTCTCCCACCTTCTGCCCCAGAACCCTGTGCATACAGTATCTTCAAATACACCAAAAATATAACAAGTATCCCAATTGGTTCGTAACATACTCTTATCATATTCTAGCCCGAAACAAGCTGCTAGCACAAGAACTTTCTCAGCATTTATCATAACAAAGAAGCATTCCCAAGTATAACATAACAAAGAAGCCATTTTAATTAGCCTACGCAGTAACATAAAAGACGAAACCCCCTTACACTTGGGTGGTTGAATTGGTCTCCGATCTTGGCAATCTACTTGCAAACATTTTGTCACCATACAAGGAGGCATCATCAGTGTGCTGTTCACTTGTGATGTGTCCTGTCCTCTGAATGCTTGGCCTTTATATATTTATCGATTAGTTGATTGATCGTCATTATGGACACTCAATTGTGACACCTTGTGATAGTAAATTTCACTTTAAGCATTTGTGGAAGAAGAAAAGTTGCATTTTCCCTTTATTACACCACATCCTTAAGTCTTCAAAGCATGCTTGGGTCTCAGATGCTGATTTACTTGCCAAACCCTGCACCTGGCCCCAGTTCTAACCCAACTTATTTTCCTGCATGTGCCACAGATCATATGAATAAATTGCACAATGGCCACTTGAAGGGCTTTGGACCTTGAATGATTCTGTATCTCACTCTGGTAGGCTGCAACTCAAATGATAACCACCCTACAGCACAATGATTTCAAGGGAATTCTTTTGATTGTTAGAAAGCAGGAGCAAAAATTGTGTTGTGTTTCCATCCTCCCATGGAATGATGTGTTCCAATTCACTAAATGCTTCTTTTCAGTCGATTTTTACTGGTAATCACAACATTTTCCATTTGTGTGTAGAATAGAGTGCTGCCTGATTGCCACTTTCTGGCTTTAAGCACCTTAAGTGAGCTGGCTTAGGCTGCATAAACACGATAAGTCAAGTCTGATGGCATATATTCCATCAGCAGTTTTCTTGTTTATCCACATTTCATTAACACGCCAGAAGATGACTAATGCTCTATTGAAGATTCAGCACCATCTGTTAATGGCAGTCCAAAATCAGGTCAAGCAGCAAAAACGAGCTGATATTTCACCATTTTTCTGATAGGAAAATACATTGCAGCTCTTCCAAATTATGTAGAGACCTTCCAGTGAGATGATGGAGCTTTCGATCACAGCAGCTTCTATGGGGTCAAGCAAAGGTGCCATTGTCCTTTTTAAATGTAATTTTTTATAATTGCAAGATCCAGCTGGACGTTAAGAACTTAAAGTACTGAAGGTTATCCCCATCAGTGAGTTGCTCATTGGCGGAGAAACTGAAGGAGCTGGACTTGTTGCTGATCGAGCTGCTACCTGTGTCAGAGGGGCATTGGAGGAGTTGGGGCACGAAGTAGGTATCTAACAGTGAATTATGAGTGTAGTTGTTTTTCTTATTATCACAAGACCCTGTAGGACATTGTTAACATGGAATGCTGCAAGTCCGATTCACGGATTTATTGGCGGACAGCACGCGTGGAAGGCAGGGGAGCCGCATGGCCTTGGTTGTAGCAAGGACTAGCCTCAAACCATAGTCAGGCCTGTTTGCAGCCACCAAGGAGAGAGGCATCGGTACACTTACACTGGAAGCTGTGTGGCATGGCGTCCAAGCTAGAGTCGGTGCTGCCCCCGAGTGTTCGCTCTGCAGAAGACAAGTTATACATGTGGTCAACTGCAATTTCTACAGCATTCGTGGACTCAGGATCTTGGACTATGTTATTTTATGTGACTGTATTTTACTGATATCTTGCTTGTGTTTGCTATTTCATATGTGTTATATGTGCCTTCTGCTGTGTATGACTGTTCATATTGTGTTGTGCACCTTGGCCCCAGAGTAAAGCTGTTTTGTTTGGATGTGTTCATGGTTAAAAGACAATTAAACTCAACCTTGAACTTGTAGATACTTTTGAAACATAAAGGTTTAATGCATTATAATATAAAGGTGGCAAAAACAAAATAGATAGAAATAATGGTTAGCGTCAAGCAGACATTTTATTTTATCTTTTAAACTAAACTGAGAATATTTAATTTTGGATCATGCAGGGCTCAATATGTTAATCTATTCAAATTGTTTTTGAGAACTGATGCTTTGCAATAGCTGAGTGATCTGCAACTCTGACCATAACAGGATCTGACTGAACAAAAGCAAAAGTCAGAACGCTAATGATCTGCAATAAATCATAACAAATCTAATATCTGCATTTTACAGTTATCTTCAGATGTAAATCTCAAAGTCTCTGCAGAGCTACCACTGGTGAGAGATACAACTGAAGGGTAATTTTGCATAAGACCCTGCTCTTAATGAATAGGGACATAGAAACTTATAATATATAGAAAGCAAAGAATAATTTTAAACAGAAGACTGAATATTATTGGTGCTTCCTAGTCTGACAATCTCCTCAGGAGTAGCATTTACTCAAGGGATTGCACATACCTTTTGCAGAAATCCTCATGAAATTACTTGACCAGTAATTTACTTCTATTTCCCAGGCTTCTGCCTTTGTTACCATGAAAGCCTCCATAAATTTTACCTCTGAAAGCAATGATATAATAAGTAAGATAACTAATGTTTGGCTTTTAATGACAGGTAGAGATAGTAACCATATTTATGTTGGTTTATCCTTTACAACCAGTATCAGTCCTATTAAGCCATGAGCGGATTTCTCTTAGAGCATTGAACACATTGAATCAGCAGGAAAGATGCTGAGCCCGTGGGGTTAATAGTGACCTGTCAAGGAATCTGAGAATTTTTGTCAGCATTGTCACAATGCCATCATCCAAGATAAACAGCATGCTATCAGTATTGACTGATTCAATAGAGCCATTCAAGGTCAAGGGCAGTATGTTCAATCGTGGATTCACCATTTTCGGTCCAAACTGCATCATAAGGTGATTCATCCTTTACCACTTGAGTGCTTCAACAGTTAATCAGGATGAAAAATGACAACAAAGTGCCTCTTAGTAGATGTTTCTAGCAAGAGAGATCTTAGTTTCTACACTGAAAAATCTTACATTATCAGAAATAAAGCTGACAGACATCAGCTCTGCCTGATGCCAAAGCTCTAATACTGGAGAAGATTGTTTCAAAGGCTACTTTGAGACCTGATGGCCTGATAATTAAAGCTATATTGGCAATCTAAAACAAATTGCAAATGAATTGGCAAGCTTCCTTCTACTAAATGTACTGTTGCCATATCTGGAAGAAGAGCGTAAAAAACAGAACTCTCAGTTAAAACTGGGGCTTGATACCTGTACAACAAATTAACAGACATCATGAGAGAACCAAGGGCTCTAGAAATGATGTCAGAGGAAGAGGCAGACACAAGGCTGGTATTAATTTGCTGAGATCAACTGTCACTCTTCTGTGGCCTCCAGTGGTATCGACTATCCACAAGACTGTAAAATTCACAAGACAATAATATACAGGACTCCAGATGTTTGGAGGCATCTCCAAAGAAGTGAAAACTTATACTTCAAAAACCTGATGAGCAAACAAAATAAAGAATCTTCATTTGAAACCCTTCTTGTTCTCAAGGACCAGATTGTTTATAGAATGGCATTCCATCGGGCGTAAAAGTTCAGATAATTCAGACTTTCATAAGCAACAAAACCTAGAACATTTATAGAAAGGTGGGAGGTGGTGCTAAGTCCAAGATATTACATTTTCTTGCTGAATATTGCTCTATTGGAACTGCTTTTATTTCCATTTTTAGTGCAATTTCTGTTGTATGTTTTTTTTCCCAACTGAAGTGCAAGAGAAGTTGTGATTTTTCATTTGGAATGAATTTTTATTATGACTCTAATTTTAATTCCAAATGAAAAAGGTGGAGTGGTGCCATTAGATTGAGATAAATGTTCTGTTCACATTGTAATAGAAGGGAGTTCAAAATTTGAGTGTTACCTTTATAATAAAACCTTCCATCAATGAGGATGCCTGGCTATTTGATAAGATGACCTAATTAGACACCAGAACCATCACCAGCAGATTGCCTTGCAGAATGGCCATACACTAATAGAGCTCATGCATATCATAGTGGGGTTGAGAGAGTAATAATATGTTAAAATGGTAAAGCAAATTCAAAAGACTAGATGTGTCAAAAACTGCTGATAGAAATAGATATCCATTATTACGTTTACTAGATGTTGGATGTTTGGGGACAGTTACATAGGTTCCTTTGACTGTCTTGCAATAGATTTGAGTCTGCCATAGCTCAATGCTAGAATTCTCATCTCTGAGCACAAAAGGAGGGTTTTACTTCAGCTGTAGTGTCAGAGGTGACAAATAGAAATGATCTCATGGATTTTGATCAATGAAGAACAAAATAACTTTCCTGGTCATCGTCACTCAAAAGCATTAGGAAGAAATGTTTTAAGGGCTCTTATCTTCCATTACTTTGTGCAAATTTCCTGCTTCACTCTGTTCTTTGCTTTATTTGTTCATTTATTGTTGATCCCTAGTTGCCCTTGAACTGAATTATAAGATTTAGAGAGCAGTAAAATGTTAAAATATTCCTATGAACTTTGGGAATTGTATTGGAGAGATTAAATAAGGATGGTGGATCTTTTCTTGCAATAGAATATTAGTAAAGCACTTAATTTAATACGAATTTAGTTTGTTTATTATTGTCATTAATGATATTACCTTTTAAATTCCATATTTATTTAATTTTTTAAATTAAAATTCTCCAAGAGCAGTACAGCATTTCTCCAAATCAATAGTCCAGGCCTCCGCATAGCTTCCTAGTAAATAAACTGTCACTCTACCTAATCTTTATGGACAATGAATTACTGCGCCAAGTGTCAAGATTATGAAATTGCGACAAAAATATTTCTTAGGATGACACTAACCAAGGTTTCTACAACAAGACAGTCAAATAAGACTGGAGCATAGGAAGAAATGGATAAAATGAATAAAATAATGCAGGACTTTGACTTATTATGGAGAAATAGGACTTAAGTGAATTTCTATGATCTGGAACTTGTACAGTATATGTGCTGAACAAATCATAACACAAAGAATTTACAAAGCTTAAAAAATTCATTAACACCATTAAACTCTGATAACAAATGCTGCTGACACATAATTAACTTATCTTCCTTGTTTGCTACTGCTGAGGCAGAGTGTAACATGAAAATTAACAGTTGTGTGCAATAATTTTGTCAGTAGTTCAGAAATGGATATCTTCTGAAGTTTAATGTTATGGTTTATGAACTTCAACTACTAAACTAATTAGGAAGATGAAATTCTTTGATAACCCACAGAAACCTGAAATTAAGATCAACAAGAATATCATCTTAATTCTACTTTGGTGGTACTGTGACAGTAAAAACAAATTACTTTGCCCAATTAACAAAGACATCTAAATGGTGACATTTAGATTTGCATCATCTCTGATTTGTCTCAAAATTATGGGGCTTGCCTTCAGAATTTGTTAGTGTTGTGCATATTGTATTATGAGAGATTCCTCACATCTGAAACAACTCTTAACTCTCTTTGGTTAAAATAATGTATATTTAATCTTTATTTTGATAAGCATGCTATACCATGGAATAGTCACACCATGTTATCTTTGCTTTCAGAACCTACAGTGCACATTAGCCGCATTATATAACTGAATTTGCATAAAATTCTTGACTTCTACGGGTATAGTCCTTAAATAGAACATAGAACACAGAACATAGGACACAGAACCTACAGCACATCACACGCCCTTCGGCCCGCAATGTTGTGTCCACTATATAGCCTTCTCTAAAAACTGCCTAGAATTTCCCTAGACCATAGCCCTTTATTTTTCTAAGCTCCATGTACCTACCTAAGAGTCTCTTAAAAGACCCTATTGTATCCACCTCCACCACCGTTGCTGGCAGTGCATTCCATGCACCCACCACTGTCTGTGTGAAAATGTTACCCCTGACATCCCCTCTGTACCTACTTCCAAGCATCTTAAAACTATGCCGCCTCGTGTTAACCATTTCAGCCCTGGGAAAAAACCTCTGACTATCCAAACGATCAATGCCTCTCATGATCTTATACACCTCCAGCAGATCACCATTCATCTTCCATCGCTCCCAGGAGAAAAGGCCAAGTTCACTCATCCTATCATAAGGCATGCTCTCCAGTTTAAGCAACGTTCTTATAAATCTCCTCTGCTCTCTTTCTATAGTATTCACATCTTCCTGTAGTGAGATGACCAGAACTGAACACAGTACTGCAAGTAGGGTCTGACCAAGGTCTTGTATAGCTGTAACATTACCTCACAGCTCTTGAGCTCAATCCCATGGTTGATGAATGCCAACATACCATACGCCTTAACAACACTGCTAACCTGCGCAGCAGCTTTGAGTGTCCTATGATCTCTCCAAGATCTCTCTGATTCTCCACACTGCCAAAAGCCTTACCATTAATACTATATTCTGTCTTAAAAATTTGACCTTCCCAAATGAACCACTTCACACTTATCTGGGTTGAACTCCATCTGCCTCTTCTCAGCCGATTTCTGCATCCTGTCGATGTCCTACTGTAACCTCTGACAACCCTCTAGACTATCCACAACACCCTCAAACTTTGTGTCATCAGCAAACTTACTAACCCACCCCTCCACTTCCTCATCCAGGTTATAAAAATCACAAAGAGGAGGGGTTCCAGAACAGATCCCTGTGGAACATCACTGATCATTGACCCCCCCATGCAGAATATGAACATAGCGAGACAGCTTTAAGCAGCAATTCCATAGTAAGAAATCCTTAAGAGGAAAATGATCATAACATAAGATTTTACATTCAATTTGAGCAGTACACAATTCAGTCACGAAAATAGAATCCTCAGTAAAGGCGATTACACAGATTCCATCGGTGAATTGGGCAAGGAAAATTTGGAAAGTTAGATTACGATATATGCTTATAGATAACAATCACATTAATATACAGAAGTATTAGACTTCATGAGAAAAATTCTGTTGCAAAATATATTAGTAAAAATTACACTATCAGAGAATTCTAACCAGAAGAACAAGGACTAGGAAGCAGCAGCAGTTGAAGAACTTGTAAGAAATAAGCTAAAACAGAAACACTACAGAACTCAGCCTGTCATGCAGTATCTAATGTTGTATATAACGGTGAAAATGGGTTCTTCTTGACACCAAGTATTGGCAAACAGAAGGTGGCCTTGAGCTCTGGATGTGTAACATGTGCCTTCTTGAAATGGAAACCCATATGTAACCCTCAGGTTTGACTGGCGGCCTTAGTCTAGGGAAGACAGTCTCTGGCCCTGCCAAACGTGTGAAATCTGAGGTGCAAAGCCTCTTGTTTGTGTGAATGCTGCGTGATTTGTTCCCCTGTTACAAGTCAGTACCATGAAATAACGGACAGTACACCACATACAATTAAATGATTCAGCTCTATAATTCTTAATTTGACTAGAGGGATAGTAAAGAAAAACAAAAAAAAAGGGCCATTTTAATGAAACAGTCTAATGTGCACGTTGGAGCTCATGGTTACCCGTCCGTTAGTCCTCCATCAATTTACCCCCCCACCCCGCCCCTGGCGTCATCGACTCCCAGCCTCATTCCAAGTCCACTCTGTCCTGCTGTCTACGACCTCTCCATTCTGGCATCTTCTCTCTCCATCTTCTGCCGAACTAAGGACGTCGAACAACTCACTCTCAGGCCTATAACAAGAAAAAAACACTCCCTCCATTGGACGGTGCACATTCCAAAGCCCCCATTATCTCTAGTCATAACTCAAACACTGCTGCTGCAGAATGAACATTACATTAGCAGTGAAACCTTTCCCAGGGTGTTACATGTAGGTCTGATCAATCTTTCATACTTGGGTGGCTTCCAGCTCCAACAAAACAGACTTTAGTAACCGAACAACAGGAATTCTGCAGATGCTGGAAATTCAAGCAACACACATCAAAGTTGCTGGTGAACGCAGCAGGCCAGGCAGCATCTCTAGGAAGAGGTACAGTCGACGTTTCAGCCAAAACCCTTCGTCAGGACTAACTGAAGGATGAGTTAGTAAGAGAGTAACCGATCTCTTCCAAGCTTTCTTTCTCCTTTTACCAGTGTGAATAACCTTCAGAACTTCAGTTTCACCTTGTGCACAGACTTTTGGTAAAGGTACTTCCCACTTGCTAGCTTTCTCTTTTCTTTCCTGTTTGATCATATCGGTCAAGACTTTCACATGTGGTTGTCATTCTCTGTTGATCAGATAGGTTGGTACAGCCCCCTTGGGTCTTTTCTCATCATCGCTCTCATTTCGCTGTTCTCTGTTCATGGATTTTAATGCTCCTCTTCATTTGTACTTTTTCTGAATAACGCTGTTTCTGGTACAATTTGACCTTCAGACCAGTCAACTTTCTAGCTTTGTGTGAGCGATCATTGGGTTCATAGCTTTCCTTCTTCCTTTTCTTCTCATGGTAATCCAAACTATATCCATATCACTTACGATGTATTTTGATATACTCATCCTGTGGCATCTTGGCGCTGTTGGTCTCACTCTTAATGCACAAAAATGAAACAATTAGGTTGTGTTCTCCAGTTGCTGCGGCTGTTGCTGTTGGCACAGACTGTCCTGTCACCCAACCACCATATAGCAACTTAGAATGAATCTACACACAAAGTTGTCCCCAGTTACTTAGTGTTTAGCTAACTGCAACTGTACTGACAATCAAAATAGAGTACATCTAAACTTAAAATTGACATTAACCACTTTCTTCAGGTACAAAAATTTTCAGAAGAGAATGTGTGATTCCAATAGAAAATGGTAAATAAACATTTCTAACTCTAATTGAAATATGATTGTGTTAAATCACTTGCCTCAGTAATTTGTTCCTAATTGTTGTATGTCAGTTTGTAATCAACATGATACATTGGCCCAGAAATTGCTGGGAGTAACAAGCTATCCACACTCATCATTTTTTAAATAGATTCCTTTTTCACCGTCTGGTTGGCAAAGCTGTGCATTTTTTTTTCAAGGAGTCTTTGAGAAATGCCTATTACTTTATTTCCTCAGATCTGTCTGGTATCCCATATGAGCCTAGCATAGTTTGTTTGTTTTGCGAGTCAATTATTGGGCAGATTTACAATGTAGCTCCCCTGCTGGAGCTGACAGAGTGTCATTCAGGCTTCAGTTCTGGGATTGTAGACCTGGGAGAGGACGTTGATGTTGGTTTACTGGTCCTTTGAATGGACCTGGATGATTTTGTAGAGATGGCATTGGTGGTACATTTCCAGCGCCTTGCAGTTCCAACTTATACATAGTCAGAAGCGTATGGAAAGGCAGAGACCAACATTGAAGTTTAGATTATGAGCTTGCTGCCAGTTTTGAAAACTTACTTTTCAAACATCCTGTGCATCAGTCAGTCAAAGAATGACACATTGAAGGCAATGTTACGGGAACTGGTCCATGTTTTCTCGGCATATCAGAGAATCTTTATTGTCAGAGTGCTGCATCAGACAGCTGGAGCAAGTTATATGACATATGAACTTGTCGTATGCTGAACTGAGAGAGTCAGCCAGAGCTGGGAACTCACCTGGAACATAAGCAAACTCTAGCAGTAATTTTATTCTATACTTCTCCAATGACATACAAAGACTGTAACATTAAAACAGTGAGCTGTTTTAATGATACCACTCTCGGCCTCGTTGGTGAGAGAGAGAGACAGCTTGTGGGTGTCAGTGTTGGGGTGAACAACGTTTTTTAAAATAGACTCTGGGGGCTTTGCTATTGCTTGCATGGCGGATCATGGGGTCTGATGCTTTTACTGAGGCAGGTGGGGCAGGGTGAGGGAGGCTTTAGGGATCTAACATTTTCCTGTCATTCATTCTTTGGGGGGGGTGGTTTTCTTCTGTTTCATGGATGTCTGTGGAGAGTGAGAATTTCAGGCTGTATACTGTATACCTTCTTTGATGTTAAATGGAACCATTGAACCATATTGAAATGACCTTGATTCTAGAGTCAAGGAAAGAAAATCTGTTCTGCTGTCTTCCTAAGAGCAATATATGTTTTCTTCCTGCACATTAAAAAATTGTGAACTTTAAAGAGAAATTACTTGGAGTTCTAACACAAGAAAGTAGCATCTATCATTAGAGGCCCCCAACATCCTGATTAAGCCCTCTTCTCAATATGACAATCAAGCAGGAGGTGAAGAAGCTATAGGTCCCATACCACCAGGTTCATGACACTACAACCATCAGGCTCGTGATCCAGCATAGATAACTTCATTTACCATACTCTGAACTAAATCTATGACCTACAGACTCACACTTTACAACTCATGCTCTCAGTATTATTCTTATTTGCACAGTTGAACTTCTTTTGCACATTGGTTTATGTATTGGTATTTGTCTGTTTATGTATAGCTTTCATAAAATTCTATTGTATTTCTTTTTTTTTCTGTAAGCTCCTGTAAGAAAATGAATCTCAGGTATATAGAATAAGTACTTTGATAATAAACTTACTTTTTACTTTGATAAAATTTAGCAAGTTGACATATTAAAATATGCACTTGGCAGACTGACATATGAATCATCCTTGTGACTTCTATGACTTGTTGGATTCTTCTTTTCCAATCTCCAGATACAGTTTTGTTTCAATTTTTATTTTTGGAAAAGCTGCTCTCTGAGGAAAATAAAAGATTAATTTTATTACATGATACATAATTTGTGTCAAAATATTAATTGTGTCAAAATATTAATTAAACTTATGATATGGCAATAGTTGATATAAAAAGAATAATTTGTTCTCAGAGCCTGCAATATCATTTCCTTCAATCTTAATTGAAGAAACAATTTATATTATTTACACAACTGCTAATTCTGACACATGAGGGTATTAAGATTTAGTTTTACAAAGAGCACTTCCATTTCTGTGTGCTATGATTACTTATGTTATCCTATCAGTCCTGGGTATGACTCTAAACTGCAACCAGTAATGAGGCTGTGATTGGGGACTTTCAGGGCTTTGGGGAAAGTGGAGTTGCCCCTCAGTCATTCATTGCTCCCAGGGCCGCTCTGACCCGGAGCAGTAGCACCTGCAAGGGTTCTTGCTCAGGATATGAGCAAAGGCCAATGGCAGATTTCAGTAACTGAACTTATGACGGAAAAGGCGTATGAGCTAGGATCTCAAATGTCAACGGCTATAGTACAAGCGGATGAACATTTGGGAAGAGAAATGGTGATTTCTTTAGTTTGCCCAATGGAAGGCAATAGCAAAACCCTGTTGTTAGATACTAGGTTTCCTAGAATCTATTTGCTAAGAAAACCATGGTCAAACATCACAAAATGCATTACACAACAACAGCGTCAAGAGGATCTTCAAGATAATTCTGAAGATGCTTAGCTTGGTAGGGTTGATTCTGGGCAGCAGGGGTTCCCCGACCGTCATCAAGCTACTACTCATAAAAATCAAGTAACACAAAAGAAAATTATTGCCACTGGGAACGTAAGAACCCTATATCAAACAGGAAGATTGGACAATGTGATAAATGAAATGGAAAGACTAAAGATTAACATCAAAGGAATTAGCGAAGTTCGTTGGACAGGTGCTGGAACTGTCAGAATAGAAATAAAACACTAATTTTTTTCTTGTGGAACATCCCATACTAATGGAGTAGGAATTCTTATGGATGAAAATATGTCAAAAAGTGTTTTAGGACATTGGGCAATATCAGAAAGAGTACTCCTTGTTAGATTCAGAGGACAACCATTTGATTTAGCAATTAAACAAGTATGTGCACCAACAACAGATGGAACAAATGAGGATATAGATTAATTCTATGAAGAGCTTGAACAAGCAAAGAATGGATGCAAATCTCAAGATATTGTTATTGTCAGGGGAGATCTAAATGCTAAAGTAGGACAAGGTGCTGATGGACATACCATTGGAAAATTTGGACTAGGGGAAAGAAATGAAAGAGGTGAGAAATGGGTAGAATGATGCAAGATGAATAACCAGGTCATTATGAATACCTACTTTAAAAACCATTCAAGATGCTTGTGGACCTGGAAAAGTCCAGGTGATAACACTAGAAATCAAATTGACTTTATTACTATAAACCAAAGATTTAGAAATTCAAAGACTCAATACAAAACATATCCAGATGCAGACTGTAATAGTGACCATAACACTGTAGTATGTCATGTGAAAGTAAAACTAAAAAACTAAAAAAGCAAATACCTGAAAAATCTCTTGACTACTTGCAATTAATCAAAGAAGAAAACTTAAGACAAAAATTTACAATTGAAGTAAGGAATAGGTTTCAAAGTCAAGAAATAGAATCTGTTTAAGATGATAGCAATCTTGTAGAAATGAAGTTTAACTCTCTAAAGGATGTCTTGGTAGAATCAGCAAAGTCAGTGATTCCTAAAAAAGAAAAAAGCACAGAGAATAAATGGATGATAGATGAAATCAAAAATCTAATGGAAACATAGAAACATAGAAAATAGGTGCAGGAGTAGGCCATTCGGCCCTTCGAGCCTGCACCGCCATTCAGGATGATCATGGCTGATCATCCAACTCAGAATCCTGTACCAGCCTTCCCTCCATACCCCCTGATCCCTTTAGCCACAAGGGCCATATCTAACTCCCTCTTAAATATAACCAATGAACTGGCCTCAACTGTTTCCTGTGGCAGAGAATTCCACAGATTCACCACTCTCTGGTGAAGAAAGGAGACGGAAGAAAGCAAATCCTATAGAATACAAGTCCTTAGATAAAAAAGTTAAAAGCTTATGTCAAAAAGCCAAACAAGAATGGTTAAACCAGGAATGTGAGCAAATAAGAAGAATCCTTATAACTGATCCAAAAAGGTTACACCAACAAATCAAGAATATCACTGGTAAAAAGCTCTTCTGTTCGTCAGGTGGAATTTTGAAAGCAAAGGACGGTATCATTATCATGGAAAAAGATGAGATTATGAACAGATAGACTGAGTATATTCAGGAATTGTTTGAAGATGATCGAGGCGAAAAACCAGAAATTAAGAACATTGAGGTCCAAGTATTTTAAAATCTGAAGTTTGTAATGCATAAATAAGAAGAAGAAAGGAAAGGCAGCAGGTCCTGATGAACTAGTAATAGTAAATAGAGTAATTAGTAAATAGACTTAAAAGAGAGCAGTTTGTGGAAGTCGGTCATTTTTCTCGGCAGTTGAACGGGGCAGGACTGCGCAAGCGTGTGTAAGTTAGCCCGTGAGGCAGTGGGAGTATTTAAAAGAGAGCAGTTTGACGGAGCGGGCGACATTGTAGCAGGCAACAGAGTAGTGGGAGACAGAGTAGGAAGGCTTTGACTTGAGAGGCTTCAGCAAGCAGAGGCTGAGGACGAGCTTCACTCCAAGTGAGGTAAGGCCGGGTAAGTTCTTTTAAAAGGAGAACGGTCTGCAGCAGTATTTTATTTGAAGCAAGCAAGGCAGCGAGGCTGTAGCGTATTCAGTAGGTCATGACAGCTGAGATCGTTCCCGCGGTTTGTTCATCCTGCAGCATGTGGGAAATCAGGAATTCTTCCAGTGTCCCTGATGATTACGTGTGCAGGAAATGGGTCCAGCTGCAGCTTCTGGCAGACCGCATTGAGCGGCTGGAGCTGCGACTGGGGAACAAGGACATGGCAGACCAATTGAATAACTACTTTGGTTCTGTCTTCACTAAGGAGGACATAAATAATCTTCCGGAAAGCGTAGGGGACCGAGGGTCTAGTGAGATGGAGGAATTGAGGGAAACACATGTTAGTAGGGAAGTGGTGTTAGGTAAATTGAAGGGATTAAAGGCAGATAAATCCCCAGGGCCAGATGGTCTGCATCCTAGAGTGCTTAAGGAAGTAGCCCAAGAAATAGTGGATGCATTAGTGATAATTTTTCAAAATTCTTTAGATTCTGGACTAGTTCCCGAGGATTGGAGGGTGGCTAATGTAACCCCGCTTTTTAAAAAAGGATGGAGAGGGAAACTGGGGAACTATAGACCGGTTAGCCTAACATCGGTGGTAGGGAAAATGCTAGAGACAGTTATCAAAGATGTGATAACAGCACATTTGGAAAGCGGTGAAATTATCGGACAAAGTCAGCATGGATTTGTGAAAGGAAAATGATGTCTGACGAATCTCATAGGATTTTTTGAGGATGTAACTAGTAGAGTGAATGGGGAGAACCAGTGGATGTGGTATATTTGGATTTTCAAAAGGCTTTTGACAAGGTCCCACACAGGAGATTATTTTGAAAACTTAAAGCACATGGTATTGGGGGTAAAGTATTGATGTGGATAGAGAATTGGTTGGCCCTCTGGAATTTAGAAGATTGAGGAGGGATCTGATTGAAATGTATAAAATTCTAAAGGGATTGGACAGGCTAGATGCAGGAAGATTGTTCCCGATGTTGGGGAAGTCCAGAATGAGGGGTCACAGTTTGAGGATAAAGGGGAAGCCTTTTAGGACGGAGATGAGGAAAAACTTCTTCACACAGAGAGTGGTGAATTTGTGGAATTCTCTGCCACAAATAACAGTTGAGGCCAGTTCATTGGCTATATTTAAGAGGGAGTTAGATATGGCCCTTGTGGCTAAAGGGATCAGGGGGTATGGAGAGAAGGCAGGTACAGGGTTCTGAGTTGGATGATTAGCCATGATCATACTGAATGGTGGTGCAGGCTCAAAGGGCCGAATGGCCTACTCTTGCACCTATTTTCTATGTTTCTATGTTTCTAACAAATTATCGCCCTTGAAGATTATGAAATTGAAAAACTTACTGATTTAATCAATGACATTTATCAGACTGGAATAATACCAGAAGAGATTTAAAAAATCAGTATTTATCACTCTTCCTAAGAAACCTGGAGCAATAGAATGTGAATTACATAGGACCATAAGTTTAATGAGTCTTAT
The DNA here is from genome assembly GCF_030028105.1 of Mobula birostris. Classification (NCBI taxonomy): domain Eukaryota; kingdom Metazoa; phylum Chordata; class Chondrichthyes; order Myliobatiformes; family Myliobatidae; genus Mobula; species Mobula birostris. The sequence goes on along the minus strand of NC_092371.1, from coordinate 205,478,151 downwards.
CACTAAGATACTTCTAAGAATTTTGATGACAAGAGCTAAAAGTAAGATACAAGCTGAAATAGGTAAAGAACAATGTGGTTTTGGGAAAGCCAAAGGTACAAGAAACACGATATTGATGTTAAGGATACTATCAGAACAAGCTATTCAAGTGCAAAAAGGTTTGTTTGTTTTATTGACTACACAAAAGCACTTGATAAAGTGAAACACAGTAAGTTATTTGAAATATTACAGAAAACTCTAGATCTAGATTCAAAAGACCTCTGCCTAATCAGAAATCTGTACTGGGAACAAAGTGCCACTGTAAGAATAAATGGAGAAGTGAGTCAGTTTACGAAAATCAAGAGAGGCATTAGACAAGGGTATATTTTCTCCCCTGATTTGTTTAATGTGTACAGTGAAACAATATTACAAAAAATAAGAGACATCTTGGGTATCAAAGTTGGCGGTGAGAACATCAATAATTTTAGATATGCGGATGACACTGTATTAATTGCAAGTACGGAAGAAGAACTACAAAACTTAATTGATGTTGAAGAAAGTGCAAAAATGGGTCTATCTATCAATTGCAAAAAGACAGAATATATGGTGATATCCTTGTTACTTGTTACATACACCTGTTAGGGTGCATTCTCCAGTTACCTTATAAGGTAACCGCAGCCTTCAGCCAGGAGCAGATGTCATCAGGTGGTTCCCAAATAGAAGGAGAATCCTATCTGCATGTTGAGAATAAACAAGTACAGAGCTTTTGCTACATAGGAAGCTGTGTGACATCAGATGGCAGGTGCGATATAGACATCAAAAGAAGAATAGGGATGGCAAAAGACACCTTTACAAGAATGAAGTGTATAGAAACATAGAAACATAGAAAATAGGTGCAGGAGTAGGCCATTCGGCCCTTCGAGCCTGCACCGCCATTTATTATGATCGTGGCTGATCATCCAACTCAGAACCCTGCACCAGTCTTCCCTCCATACCCCCTGATCCCCGTAGCCACAAGGGCTATATCTAACTCCCTCTTAAACATAGCCAATGAACTGGCCTCAACTGTTTCCTGTGGCAGAGAATTCCACAGATTCACCACTCTCTGTGTGAAGAAGTTTTTCCTAATCTCAGTCCTAAAAGGCTTCCCCTTTATCCTCAAACTGTGAACCCTCGTTCTGGACTTCCCCAACATCGGGATCAATCTTCCTGCATCTAGCCTGTCCAATCCCTTTAGGATTTTATATGTTTCAATCAGATCCCCCCTCAATCTTCTAAATTCCAACGAGTACAAGCCCAGTTCATCCAGTCTTTCTTCATATGAAAGTCCTGTCATCCCAGGAGTCAATCTGGTGAACCTTCTTTGTACTCCCTCTATGGCAAGAATGTCTTTCCTCAGATTAGGGGACCAAAACTGCACACAGTACTCCAGGTGTGGTCTCACCAAGACCTTGTACAACTGTAGTAGTACCTTCCTGCTCCTGTACTCGAATCCTTTCGCTATAAATGCCAGCATACCATTCGCCTTTTTCACCGCCTGCTGTACCTGCATGCCCACTTTCAATGACTGGTGTATAATGACACCCAGGTCTCGTTGCACCTCCCCTTTTCCTAATTGGCCACCATTCAGATAATAATCTGTTTTCCTATTTTTGCCACCGAAGTGGATAACTTCACATTTATCCACATTAAATTGCATCTGCCATGAACTTGCCCACTCACCCAACCTATCCAAGTCACCCTGCATCCTCTTAGCATCCTCCTCACAGCTAATACTGCCACCCAGCTTCGTGTCATCCACAAACTTGGAGATGCTGCATTTAATTCCCTCATCCAAGTCATTAATATATATTGTAAACAACTGGGGTCCCAGCACTGAGCCTTGCGGTACCCCACTAGTCACTGCCTGCCATTCTGAAAAGGTCCCGTTTATTCCCACTCTTTGCTTCCTGTCTGCTAACCAATTCTCTATCCACATCAATACCTTACCCCCAATACCGTGTGCTTTAAGTTTGCACACTAATCTCCTGTGTGGGACCTTGTCAAAAGCCTTTTGAAAATCCAAATATACCACATCCACTGGTTCTCCCCTATCCACTCTACTAGTTACATTCTCAAAAAATTCTATGAGATTCGTCAGACATGATTTTCCTTTCACAAATCCATGCTGACTTTGTCCGATGATTTCACCGCTTTCCAAATGTGCTGTTATCACATCTTTGATAACTGACTCCAGCAGTTTCCCCACCACCGACGTTAGGCTAACCAGTCTATAATTCCCCGGTTTCTCTCTCCCTCCTTTTTTAAAAAGTGGGGTTACATTAGCCACCCTCCAATCCTCAGGAACTAGTCCAGAATCTAACCAGTTTTGAAAAATTATCACTAATGCATCCACTATTTCTTGGGCTACTTCCTTAAGCACTCTAGGATGCAGACCATCTGGCCCTGGGGATTTATCTGCCTTCAATCCCTTCAATTTACCTAACACCACTTCCCTACTAACAAGTATTTCGCTCAGTTCCTCCATCTCACTGGACCCTCTGTCCCCTACTATTTCTGGAAGATTATTTATGTCCTCCTCAGTGAAGACAGAACCAAAGTAATTATTCAATTGGTCTACCATGTCTTTGCTTCCCATAATCAATTCACCTGTTTCTGTCTGTAGGGGAGGGAACCTACATTTGTCTTTACCAGTCTTTTCCTTTTTACATATCTATAAAAGCTTTTACAGTCCGTTTTTATGTTCCCTGCCAGTTTTCTCTCATAATCTTTTTTCCCCTTCCTAATTAAGCCCTTTGTCCTCCTCTGCTGAAATCTGAATTTCTCCCAGTCCTCAGGTGAGCCACTTTTTCTGGCTAATTTGTATGCTTCTTCTTTGGAATTGATACTATCCCTAATTTCTCTTGTCAGCCACGGGTGCACTACCTTCCTTGATTTATTCTTTTGCCAAACTGGGATGAACAATTGTTGTAGTTCATCCATGCAATCTTTAAATGCTTGCCATTGCATATCCACCGTCAATCCTTTAAGTGTCATTTGCCAGTCTATCTTAGCTAATTCACATCTCATACCTTCAAAGTTACCCCTCTTTAAGTTCAGAACCTTTGTTTCTGAATTAACTATGTCACTCTCCATCTTAATGAAGAATTCCACCATATTATGATCCATACTAAACTAGGCATGACAACTCGCCTCAGCGCACTGAAATGTTACGTTTATCCGGTTATGTTACATGGCTCAGAATGTTGGACAATATCTAGTAACATGAGGAAACGACTGAAGCAGCAGAGATGTGGTTTTTGAGGAGGATGCAAAGAATATCATGGATGAAACGAGTATCTAGCGAGGATGTCATGAACAGAGCAAGCACAAAAAGTGAAATAATGTATGAGATCATGAAAAGGCAATGTAACTTCATTGGACATGTGATTAGGAAAGAGGAATTAGAATGCATGGTAATTATGGGAAAGATTGAAGGGAAGAAATCAAGAGGAAGGCAAAGACAAATGATGATGGGGACAGCAGCCAGAGAACTGGAAATGAATACCAATGAATTGATCCACTTGACCCGAAACAGGAATGAGTGGGCCATGGCAGTCAAAGCTCAAACTGGGCACGGCACCTGATGATGATGATGATGATGATGATGTAATCCTATAATAATGATTACCCCATATCTTGTGTCACTATCAAAATACATAATTTGTGGCACCAGAAATTCAATGGAGAGGAGCTAATTCAGGTTTGACTGTTCAGTCGTAGAGGGTTGAAAGACACAGACGCAGAACTGACCTTGCAAAACAAAATGGGGCAAGATGCTTTAAATCTTTGATTTCTTATTGCATATACATAAATATCTTAAACAAGCAGCAACCAGCCAGCCTTCAACACAGGCGTTTCTTTAAAAAAAACTGCTGCAGGACAACTTGCAATTCTTTATTCTGTCAACAATGAGAAGAAAAGGACTATTACACAATAAGATAATTCTTTTTGGAGATATTTCCTCTAAGAGGAATCCCTATGGGTTTAAATAGATAATTCACAAAAATAATAGAATTGATATAATGTGCCTTTATAGATTGTTATTTTAAATGGTGCAGTATCATTACTCTAGCAATTATTTCAGTATTTTATAAATGGCCTTACAGATACTTACATATTCCTGTTCTTGGGATAAAGAAGCAATAATATCAAAAATGCAGGTAGAAATTTTACCACTGATGCAAGATATCCAAATGACTTTTGATTATATTCTTTGTATTTTGATGTGCCAAATGTATCTCAGGATAATTGTTTAGCATTATGTTGTGTAACTCCAGAACCAATCGAAAGAACATGGAAGCTCGGGATAACTTGTCTACTTAGTTTCACTTTTAGTGAGGCGTGCACATATGACATAGTAGCATAATGATGTATGCCATTCACATACTTCTTACATATAACCCAGAATGAATTATGAAAACAAAGGATGCTTAATCAAACACTATACAATATTACTCAAATATTACTTAAATATTAAACACACTATACTCCACACTGATTAGCTATGAACTCTAACTCAAAAGAGAGTGCATCTCAGCTCAAATATGTAATGTATTGCTCTCTAGTCATCTATATATTTATACAGTATACTATATAATACAACTGCTATATGGACATCCACAGCATAGTGAATTTTAAATTGCCTCAATCTAGCCTAAAGATTTAATCACTGTGGAGGATTTCTTACTCTTCTGGGACTGCAAGAAGTGGTTCTGACAGCTCTGGACACCTTTCTTCTCCAACAATTGACTCTGGTCTCCTCAACTGATCGATATGCTGTCTCCAGATGACATCAGATGCAATCTGTGTAGGAAAAAGGTCCAGTTCTGTCCTTAATCTTTCCAACTACACTCTTTTGATCACCTCTGGAGTTCCACACTAGGACTGCTTGTCCAGGAGCAAAACACTGAGTCTCCTTGTTTGAGGAGTCCTCAACTGGTCTCAGCTATTTACCTTGTGTACTCCTTCTGAGATTGGGTTTGAGGAGATCTCAGTTTTTTGTGACATATGGTGGCAGCGGTGGGATGGCCAGTTGCAAAACTAAGCGTGCTTTTAAAAAATGAACTGGGCTACAGTCTCAAAACCAGCAACTTCAGATGAAGAATGAGGATGAGTGGGAGACAGCGGTGACATCAGAGGAAGAGGCACAAGGGGCAAGATCAAAAACCCGACAGCTGCAGCCTGGGCCATCGCCGGAAGGGGGTCCCTCAACCCTAGAGGTGGTAAATCTCTTCAGGGACGTTTTAGCCACCCAGCAGAAGAGAGATGATATCTCCAAGAGCTCCAGGGCCTACAGATCTCACTGGAGGCCTCCCGACAGGTGGTCCTATAGCCAACCCCAGCAGGGCAGTCCCCCACAGCAGAAGGTGGGAGCCTTAGACTGGAACTTCCAATTCCAGCACCCAGAAGGGGAGGTCCACCTGACACCTCCAACTTTGGGCAATCGGTGGTATCTTCCCCTGGCAGACTGGGTAATCCTTCTGTTCACCCCCCCAGCAGTCCAGCATAAGGAACCCAAGATACCAGTGTATCAACAAGGTAAGGACATTGAAAATTACCTTCTACATTTTAAACAAGACAAAAACTGGACAAAACAATATATATAGCAACCCTCAAACTAAGCACAAAAGAAAACTAACCTCAAAGCCTTGGTAACCTGAGGCTTATAACTGCTAAGCCCCTCCCCCTAGACAAACCAAAAGCTAATTAACTCAATTATCCAATTAAGGATGGTATCCTCCACCATCAGCACAGCTGTGCAGGTTGCTGCTGCCTCTGTATGAGACAGCTCCATGCAGCAGCTCTGGTTCAGACGCAGTCACTATTACAGCTGGGGATGAGTGTTTTATTGAGTGTGCCATGTGCTGTCTGTAATCAGTGACGGGCCTTTGTCACACACCTCAATCTCCACATAAGGCAACCTCCGTTCATCCTGCTCTGGTAAAAATGGGGCAACTGGAGTTTCTGCTGCATATTTCCAGAAGGTGCTGCACAAGAGACTTCTGAATAAGATACGGATGCATGGAGTCGGAGGAAGTGTATTGGCATGGATAGTGGATTGGTTAACCAATAGAAGGTAGAGAGTTGGTATAAATGGATGTTTCTCCGGTTGGTAGTCTGTGGTGAGTGAGGTGCCGCAGGGGTCAGTGCTGGGCCTGCAGCTGTTTACTATTTCCATTGATGATTTGGAAAAGGGGACTGAGTGTAGTGGAGCAAAATTTGCTGATGACACTAAACTGAGTGGAAAAGCAAATTGTACAGAGGATGTGGAGAGTCTGCAGAGGGCTATAGATAGGTTAAGTGAGTGGGCCAAGGTCTGGCAGATGGAATACAATGTTGTTAAATGCAAGATCATCCACTTTGGAAGGAATAATAGAAGAGCAGATTATTATTTAAATGGTGAAGGATTGCAGCATGCTGTTGTGCAGAGTGACTTGGGAGTGCTTGTGCATGAATCGCAAAAAGTTGGTTTGCAGTTACAACAGGTTATTAAGAAGGCAAACGGAATGTTGGCCTTCATTGCTAGAGGGATTGAATTCAAAAGCAAGGAGATCATGCCGCAACTATACAGGGTACTGGTGAGGCCGCACCTGGAGTACTGTGTGCAGTTCTGATCTCCATACTTGAGGAAGGATACAGTATACTACCTTTGGAGGCAGTGCAGAGGAAGTTTACCAGGTTGATTCCAGGGATGAAGGAGTTAACCTATGAGGAGAGATTGAGTTGCCTGGGACTATACTCTCTGGAATTCAGAAGAATGAGAGGGGATCTTATAGAACATACAAAATTTTGAAAGGAATAGATAGGAAAGAAGTAGGATAGTTGTTTCCATTGGTAGGTGAGACTAGAACTAGGGAACATTGCCTCAAGATTCAGGGGAGAAGATTCAGGATGGAGATGAGGAGAAACTGTTTTTCCCAGAGAGTGGCAAATCTGTGGAGTTCTCTGCCCAGGGAAGTACCTGAGGCTTCTTCACTAAATATATTTAAGAAACAGTTAGATAGGTTTTTACATAGTAGGGGAATTAAGAGTTATGGAGAAAAGCCAGGTAGATGGAGCTCAGTTTACGGACAGATCAGCCATGATCTTATCGAATGGCAGAGCAGGCTCAATGGGCCAGATGGCCGACTCCTGCTCCTATTTCTTATGTTCTTATGTTTGTTCTTACATTCCAGCCATTTTGGGTGGCCATGTAGACCTGAGACCATATCGGGTCTTTTCTGGTTTCTCTTTGGATCACCCCTGCCATAACAGGGAGACTTTCAATTTGCATTAAGGAGAATATGTCAAGAGGAGTGTCCCTTTTCGTAAATTGTTCAGGTATTTCCTTTTCCAAAGGTAAATGTGACAATCCAACAGCATTCCCATGCTTAGTTGTACACCTGAATTCGATTGTGTAATTGTGTCCTCCAAGAAACAGATTCCATTTCCACATTTGCACTGTTACTGTTAGTGGAACACCCTGCTGTAGATTGAAAATGGACACTGTCAAGTCGGATTTCTTTTTCTTCTTTGAACATGTGCAGCTTCCCCACTTGAAAGGGATTGAAGGCGTCTACCCAAGGGCGTTTTAACTGGATTCCACCCAATGACCAAACAACTTTTCCTTTGTCCTCCTTTTATTTTTCGCCAGTGCGGCAGTTTGATGGTTCCATCGGTTCCATCAGCCACCAGCCACTAGGTGAAAACACTGGCTACCTCTCTGGACTTTGTAGATGGATTCAGACCTGCACCTCTCCACTCCCTCATAGACCATTATGTTTTCAAACCGGGCAACCCTTCTCGAAGGTTCCTGAGCTCTTCTTAAACCTCGCGCCATTTCCTAGAAGCATCTGCGCGCAATGATCCCCGTGACGTGAAGCTAGCGCTAACCCAAAACACAGTGACAGCAGTGCTCTTTTCCATAAAACCGTCTCTCAAGTTATTTAAAGTTCTGCATCTTACCGCAGATTCCAATGCTGCTCCCGGACTGCCGCTGTGATGCTGCCGGATCCCCCCCAATGTTCCGGGCAGAAGCAGCATGTTAGGCAGTGGGTTCCATCCAGTCTATCAGTGGATTCTTGCTATTACTTTTAAATTTTATTTTCTCTTGCCTCTAGGTCCCAATACTTTCTAGAAACTCTAGTTTGACTTGACAGACACAAATGCTTGATGATGAATAATGAGGGAAAACTCTCTCTCATACAAACACTGGTTGGAACATTTTACAGCCCAAATCAAACTCAAGGCATCTCCATAAATCTATGCATATTTTTCTCTGCAGTAATAATGCAAAGGTATTCATTGCCATCACTTATAACATGTGACATGACTGCACACTGCTTTGTGCACTTCTGTTCCTTCCTGATCTATAGTAATGAGTTCAAGGGGTGGAGCACAATATTCAGATTTGGCAGGAGCCTGTTATAGTAATTGACAAGTCCTAAAAAAGTACCACATCTATGACATTTCCTTTGACCTGTGGGCATTAGCACTGCTTGAATTTTCGCTGCACACTTGTGTAGTTCTCGTGACTCAATGGAGTGACCACAGTAAGTGAGATTAGTTTAAACAATTCTTGTCGTGTCATGTTCTGAGCCTATAACCTTCTAATCTTTTTAACACTGCCTTGAGGTTTCAGAGGTGCTCCTTGTCATCCTCACCTGTAAAAATATTGTCATCCAAATAATACTGAGTGCCTGGGCAGCCCTGCAGCACTGGGTCCACAGCTTTCTGCCAGTGTGCAGGTGCAGATGCTACTCCAAAAATAAGCCCATTTTACCAATAAAATCCTTTGCGAGCATTTATGGTGAGCAACACTTTTGACTCTTCTATCATCTTAACTTAGAGGACTCGGCTAAGCCCACTTTGTTGAAGTGTCTCCAGAGAGATTTGCAAATATATCCTCTATCCTTGGCAAAAATAATGATCTACTTCTAGTACTGAGTTGACTATGACCTTACAATCACTATAGATGCTGACAGATTTATTCTTCTTGGCTATTGGGACCACAGGCTGCACTTAACTTTAGAAAGAATTCCTTTGGCCTCCATGCGATCTAGCTCACTGACTTCTGTGTCACAGGTGGTATAAGGAACCAGACAAGCTTTGTAAAACTTGTGCGTAGCATTTTCATTTACATTCGACATGTATGAGTTTTCCAATACCATCCTTGAACTCTGTTGTGGCATCATTCAGTACCTCTCTTAATTTGAGCTTAGTTGACTCTGTTGCAGGGGATGTGGCATGAAATGGCGGATGGATCACCAAACAAGTTGTATTTGTCTTAGCCAATCACAGCCCCACAATATGGCCCTCCTGTTTTAACCACATACAAGCCCAACATGGTTTGTTGATTGTTGTATTTCACTGTTACGAATGTCATTCCCACAGGAGTTATCTTTTCTCAAGTACAAGTTCTTAGTTAGCTATCTGCGGGCATCTCCTCAATATCTTTGAAATGTTATTCAAACTCATTTTGTGGAATGACTGAAACAGCCAAGCCAGTGTCCAAATCCATTTTAGTTAATTTGCCATTCACTTCTGGTGTAAGTCATATTGCTTGCCTCTTGTTATTTTCCTCACTGTAAATCTCAAGGCTGCTCAGTCCTGTGTCTCTCTCATCATTATCAGATTTTTCATCAACACAGTGCAGATTAATGCTCTTTTTGAAACAACAATTTGACTTTTTTTTTCTCTTCCTGTGCATTTATTTTTGTCTGCCTGACCTGCTCTTTGTATGTTTCTTACATTGTTGCATTTTCTGCAAGTTTCACCTTTAAACCTGCATTGGTCTGGTGTATGTGAGTCCCTGCCACAATGGTAACATAGTCCATTCAACCAGTCAGGTTTTTGTTTAAACATTGCAATTTTGTTCACACTCACTCATAATCCTGACCGCAACTCAATTGTGTCTCTAGCTGCTGTTTCCAGTCATTCAGCAATTTCAACTGCTTTTTTTAAATATGAGTTATACTTCAGTTAGGAGCCATTTTTGAATGCTTTCTTGTAAGATTCCACAAACTAAACAATCTCTCAGTGTATCATTAACGTTATCATTGAACTGACAATACCCAGACATTTTTTTCAGTTCAGCGGGTACATACACTGAAATGGACTCACCTTCCTTTTGATTCCACTTATGAAATCTAAAGTATTCTGCAATCAACAATGGTTTCAGTTGTAAGTATTACTTCAATATGGTCACAATATCAGCAAAGCTTATTTCAGCTGGTTTGGTTGAAGCAGTTAAATTTCTAAATAAACTACTTTTCCACCTATTCCACACAGTAACACTGGCACTTGGCTATTTCATTTGCTTCAAAGTATTGCTCAATTCATTCAGTAAACATATGTTTCCGATGAAACACATGCTGTACTTTTTTTCGACTCAAACATCTGTCTCTCCTTGCACTTCAACAGGTAGGTAATCATCTTGGGTTCATTTTAAAACTTACTCATTACCACTGTTATGTTTTGTTACACCAGAAACTAATCAAAAGAAGAGCGTGGGAACTGGAGAAAACTTGTCTACTTCGCTTTACTGTTACTGAGGTGTTCACATATCACATGGTGTCTTAATGATACTTGCCATTCACATACTTCATACGTATTACACATAATGAATTATGTAAACAAAGAATGCTTAATCAAACTATATATATAATACTACTCAAATATTACTGAAATATTAAATGTGCTACATTTAACTTTTCACACATGGACTGTAAAGGCAGGTCCCATGTCAGCTCCTGACATCAAGGCACCAGCAAATGACCATATCTAGCTTTAAAGATCCTGATGAAGGCTCTCAGCCCAAAAAGTCGACTGTTTACTCTTTTCCATAGATGCTGCCTGACATGCTGTGTTCCTCCAGTATTTTGTGTGTTTTGCTTGGATTTCCAGCATCTGCAGACTTTCTCATGTTTGTAGCTTTAAAGATCTGTTAGTTTGAAGGGAAAATACTCCTGCAACAGAATCATGATGCCACAAAGTAGATGATCACTTGAGGAATCCCTCAGGGCAAAATCCTAAGCATGCCTATTTTCATTTCCCTTTATCAGTAACATTCCTTCCATCTTAATACTAGAAGTTAATCATTTCACTAAAACTTTTATGCTGTCTGAATTTATTCACATTTCTTTAAACAATGAGCCATCTGTTTTGAAGGAAAAACCTCACTTAGAGTCTAGGATTCGGCTGAAAAGAGGCAATAAATATTTCTGCTATGTACTTGTCAGAAATTACTATCACCATCAAGAAATAGCCTGATTATGTCTTCTTGAAATTCTAAAGCATCATCAAAGTGGTATTATGAAAATATTTTGAAATGTTTTCCTTGTTCTTTTCTGATTCAACAGCAAGAGTTACCTGCAAACAAAAAAAGCACTGTACACGTATTCAAGGCTACAAAAGATCGTTATTAGAGTAATATAAAGAATAAAATCGAGAAAGAAAGAAAATTAATTAATGAGGAAGTGAAGGAAACAAAATAATAAATATCAACCATTTACTGAGCCGATCTATAGAATGCCAGAGGGAACTTTTAAATCCAATATTTTCTATTCTTTTGCTCTCTCTCTCTGTCTCTCTCCTTAACTGTCATTTTCCCTCTCTCTCTATCTATCTTTCTATCTCTCTCTCTCTACCTCTTAGCTGCACTCATAACCCAGCTTAAGAGACACAAACTCAATAAGCACCATCTGATATTCCACTGGGTAGCCCGTAACCATAGTCTCAGTGTTACTTTCTCTCTCTTACTGGTCAGCCTAGGTTTTCACTGCCTTTGTTCACTTCTTCCATCCTTTCCCCCTCCCACCCCTCATTACCAAGATTCATTATGCTCTCCCACTGCTTTTATCAGACCATTACTATCACACGTTTTCTTTTTCATCCTACAGAAGCATATTCCTAAAAGCATTTTGTAGTGACCCAGCACAACCAGTGCGCAATGTGTAGATTTAAGTAGTGAACAATGTTTTCGGTCAAAGAATATTAAAACGACAGATAAACGATGAGCAGCAGGTTCTTGGAGCATCAAAATGAACCAAACTGTTTGAAGGTAAGAACAAAATTTCTTGCAATGCTTTAACTAATTCACGATACTAACATTAACATATATATATATTTGATATATAGTACCGATGAAGGGTATCAACCCCAAACGTCAACTGTTTATTCCCATTCATAGATGCTGCCTGACCTGCCAAGCTCCTCCAGCACATTGTGTATACTGCTCTAGATTTCCAGCATCTGCACTACCTCTTGTGGCTATATATTTTTTTCTTTAATGATCCTAGCTCAGGATTGAGATATGCATTTATGTATGTATTTACTGATCTGCATAGTGTATCATGTCTACTCAGTTCTGGGTGGACTCTAAACATTAGTAGGTGCTGGATCCAAATAACATAATTTAATTAATTTCCTTTTAAATAGGTAACTTAATGTAAGCCATGAAGTGCCAGAATTATATTGGAAAATAATGTCTACTTGTTATATTATGCCTTCAGTTTTTGTTTTGAACTTAGTTTCAACCCATCACTGAGTTGTTTTGCAAAGGAGGTTCATGTAAAATGAAATGCAAGAAATATTTGTGCACGATATCTGGTCTTCTATTTGTAAAAGCTTGACAACTTGCTCTTATCCACCCATTAAACTAATTATACAGTATGGCAGCAGAACATTGCTTCTTAATGATCAATTAATGTGTCAAAACCATGTGAAGACAATTAGAGGAATGCAGTCTTTTCCTGGTAATTAAGTTTAACATTTTGAAATCATCAGAGTGGGTTTTATTGAAGCTGACTTTTTCAGAGAGATCTTATACAGCTTAATTCTTTGGGGATTTTCTTTACTGTGAAGATATAATTTGCCAGGTGGAATTTTTGAAAGATGAGTACAGACTAAGATTAACTGATCAATTTCAATAGGTGGTAAATGCTTTTAACTACTAGGCAAGGACTGATTTTTGGCTGGAAGTTTATGTTCTGAAATGAACAGTAATGTTGATAAGGGTGCGCACTCTGTGTTTAAGGATATAAAAATTCAAAATTATTGGCTTGTTCAAAATTGCTTTCTTCTTATTATGTCACAGATGTGAGCTGAATACCTGTGATTTCCATGTAGTGAATTAGAGGTTGATTCATCACTTTTGACTCTTCGATGGCTGTATGCTCTTATTCAGTGCATTCTCGAGCATTTGGGTAGGTTCAATCTCCAGCTTATTTTAAAGATCTCATCCAGGATGCGGAATGGATATTACGATTGATCCAAGCACTCCTGAACTAGATAACAGATTATTGATTTTAGTTTTTACACTAGTTAATATTCAGCGCCTCCTTCATTGTGTATGTGTGGGAATAAGAGAGAACAAATATGGCAGTGATGCCATTTGTGTTGCACAAGCTAGTCATGCATCTGACAACAGGAACTAGACAAAATTTGGATCATCTGAATTTAGTGAGCCTTTGGTGGGAGTAGGATAGAGGGGGAAGGATATAGATTACATGAACAAGATGGCTTTGCAGGGTATGAGGAGAAATCGGAAAGATACATCAAAAAGAAGCAGAGCATTTTCTAAAACATTCATCAGCATTTAATAATATCTTCTTCAACATCATTTTCTTGCCCTATCCTTGTTTTCCTTGTTTTCCTTGATTCCCTTACTATTCATTATTCTATCAGTCTTATTTTTGAGTGCACAATGACTGACCCTCCATAGCCCTCTCTATGAGTGAAGAAAATTTCCCCATCTCACTCCTAAATGGCCTATCTTGCAATGTAGGGCGGAGCACAGCTTAAGCACAGCTTAAGAAGCTTGATTTGGTGAGCAAGAATTCCTCTCAAGATTACATTTGTGTTAGCACACATTCCAAAAACCTGTATTCACAGCATATACCGCACCCCCATGAGCTGCAAAATCTTCAAAAGGTAAGCTAAAAAATCTAGCCACTCTAATAATATTGGGCCAAAATGCAAGGCCTGGATCAAGTCCAGTTTCCCTAGTTATTGGTTTTCAATCACCATATTGAAGCCTTTTTGATTCAAAGCAGCTCAATTAAAGGACATTTGCTTAGCCTGAAGAGTCCTTTACTGGAATCACGTTCATCAAGATTTGAATGGTTGCAGCTACCATTATAATTTAGCTTTGGGTTACATTTTCAGTCTGGAAGGAAGGAACCCAAAGGAATTATTATTTCAATAGTGGCACTTTTGTTCACAAAGGGCGCTTATACAAAACAGTCTTCCGTTGGAAACAGTTCAGCCGAATATAATTTGTGGAAAAATCAACCTTTGTTTATGATCAGATGTTTTAACTAAACTGAGCTTCAGGCTGAGGTAAGGCATCTCAGGACTTACTGCACAGCAGAGCAATTTCTGAATGGAAGATAGACGTATTTGATATTGGTGTAACATTAAGGTTTGCTGTTCTGATCAATGGATTAAAATTGAGTTAATTAAAGTATTTACAACAGCCAGTAAAGGTTGAACATCAATCAATCAAAGCACAGATTTGCGGTATTCTTATTAAAATTGCATTTAAACAGAACTCTGCCGAAGGTGCCAAAATACACATGAATATTTATAATAAACTAGCTTGACCACAATGAGAATATTGTTCTAGTGCCATACTTTAGAATGAAGTTTTAATGCTTCAGACAGGGTGCAAGACACGATTTACTAAAATCATTTTGTTATGTGGAAAGACTTACAAAGCTGAGTTTGTGCATAAATGGTGGAAAATGCAAGAAATGTCTGACTTTAAAACCAAGACTACAGAAAGAGCTGTTCAAAACTATTCTGATTGGCTGAGTGGTCAAGCCCTGAGGGATATAGATGAAGATGCTTAGCAAAATAAAACAAAACTGTCATGGCAGAAAAAAATATTTGAGGTCTGTATTGAATTTTAGAGATATTAGTAGAAACAGATTTAATTGGAGAGTTTGAATAGAGCGGGTTAAATACTGTATCTGAAAGGAAAAAGATTTGCAGGGCTATGGGGAGAAGGTAAGGCAGTGTGCTTGCTCTGGATTGCAGATGGTATGGTCTTGTTGGGTTGAGTGGACTTCTCTATACTCAAGCCAGTTTGTTATATGTGTACATGATGAACACAGAAAAACAGATAAACAAAAATCCTGTTGCAATACCTCTGCCAGATGATCAAATATTTTGTACACTATTCATTACTTCCTGCTTGAAGAGTGATATGGTTTTGAACCTCCAATTACTCAGCAAATACCTTGCTGACAGCACAAAGAAATCTCGTTTAAAAATATCTGATTTTTTGTCTGAACAACAACTGAATCTCTTGACCATTTCTGTATGCTCTTATACATTGAGTTACTACCACATTAATGGCTTATAGATGTTTGCATTAACGAGGTGTACAGGTGTACCCAATAAAGTGACCACTCAGTGTATATTAATTCAGTAAATTATGTATATTTCTTATGTGATATTTTATGTTCATTTATTAACTTTTCTGGAATAACAAAAGTCTAATGCAGTTTAGTATCACTTCATTTTCATCCTTGCCATTTTAAGAAATTGTTTGGAAACTTTGCAGAGATTTCACATTTCCCAACATGAATGAGCAGAAAACTGGTAAAAACCCCACAGAAATTACGTGAACATCAGATTGCACAGCCGGACTGGCCATAGCCAATACCTAACTTCAGCTTTCTTCAGTGCTGTATCAGAACTATCCCATTCACCAATTGCACTTGATTCACAGGGTGTGCATCCACTGAGCAGAGCATGGACTGTCCTTCGTACTTTAAAATAAAGTTGCCTGACTTGTTGCATCTACAGCATTATATAGAGTGATGTGTCAATCCACAGATGAAAATGCAATGCAGACTTCAAACTCTGGACTTGCCAGTTTTGGGACCCTGAACTCCAGGCCTTGAACTTCAGACTCTCCAGTGATGGGACCTCAAACTCCAGGCCTTGAACTCAGGACTCGCTGGCAATCGGACCCTGAACTCTAGGCCTCAAACTCCAATTCGATAATGATGGGACTACAACACCAGGCCTCAAACTCCAGACTTGCCAATGGTAGAACCCCGAACTCCAGATTCGCCGATTCACATATCTAAGATGTCACCGGCCCTTGTGCTTCCTGCCTGGATGGACCCCCGATTACTCTGATCTGATGAGGGACTCACTGACCTGACCTGGCAGGTGGGGGTATCAACCCTCATTCTTACAGGTTTTTCTCCACGGCACTTGACACCAGCCTAACATTTGTCCACAGGTGCCCTTTGCGCACATTATCAGACATCCCACCTCTCCTGGAAGTTCCGGGAGTCTCCCGCATATTGATAGTGGCTCCCTGACACCTGGAAATTATATACAATATCCCGGAAATCGATTATTTTGAGAGGGAGAGCAAGCATCCTGATTGGTCTCTCTTTGTGCTAAGAGTGATCCCCAACCACCGAGCCATGAGGAAACAATATAATTTGGCGATATGAAACGATATGAGTCAGCTGCTCATTCCCTGTCACACACTGTTAAATTTTAACGCACATGAGGTCATCAGTGATCCAAGACGTGCAGAGGAATGGGTCTGTGACCTTTTCGTGAATATCCCTGGTAAATCATCCATGTCAGCGCAGGGAAAAAGATCAACTCCTCGAGCTTGCAAATGATGGTGGGTTGAAAAGTATGTTTGACATAACATCTCTGCCGGCATTCTGGATCAAAGTCAAGGCTGAATATCCTGAGATAGCCACGAAAGCACTGAAAACATTGCTTCCATTTCCAACATATTTCTGCGAAGCGGAGTTTTTTGCAATGAATGCAATGAAAACGACATTGCGGAATAGACTGGACATAAGGAACCCCCTTCGAGTATCGCTGTCTCCCATCACCACTTGATGGGACCGTCTTGTTGTAGGGAAACAAGCCCAGGGCTCCCACTGATTCAGCGATATTAGTGTGTTGCAATGATTTTATATGTTCATACGAGGAAAACACGGCGCAGCACATCACACAAACCAATCTTCCGTCCTTGGACTCACTTTACACCGCACGCTGTTAGAGCAGTGCAGCCAGGATAATCAAGGACACAACCCACCCAGCCAACACACTTTTTGCCTCTCTTCCCTCCGGGAGAAGGCTCGGGAGCTTGAAGACTCGTACGTTCAGATTTGGGAACAGCTTCTTTCCAACTGTGATAAGACTGCTGAACGGATCTTGACCCGAATCTGGGCCATACCCTCCAAGTATCCGGACCTGCATCTTGGTTTTTTTGCACTACCTTACTTTCCATTTTTCTATTTTCTATTTATGATTTATAATTTTAATTTTTAATATTTACTATCGATTTGTAATCCAGGGAGTGGGAAGCACAGAATCAAATATCGCTGTGATAATTGTACGTTCTAGTATCAATTGTTTGGCAACAATAAAGTATAAAGTATACGCGCTATGTGTTTAATATCTAAGCGTTACTTAAAATGTTATGATGCTATTGACTTATAAGTGACTTATAATTCAGTGGTGCCCAACCTCTGGGCCGTGAAGAATACAGCGATGGCCGGAACGCACCCAGCACATCTTTAAGAAAAAAGCCGAAGTAAGCAAGCTAATGAATTGGTGTCGCCCAGCACGTAAATGTCGGCCCAGATCAAAGGCTTTCTAGTTGGTAGAGGTGGTGGCTTTGGAAAGTGCTGTCTAAGGAGTCTTGTCAGTTGCTGCAGTACATGCTGGAGATGGTACAACCTGCTGATATTCTATGTCTGTAGTAGAGATGTAAGTTGCATTGAAATTATTTTTGGCACACCAAGGAGTGGCTTCTTACTAACACTGGCTACACATTAACATGATGGTGATGGTCCTAGTGCACAGCCAAACTTGGCAACATGAGAGCTAGGAAAGCTCCTACATTCATAGGAGCTTAGCAGACCAATGGTGTAGTGAAACAACACGCTTGCCACTGGAACCATACAGGGGCAATGGCGGTCTCAAGCATTGGTTTTAGAAGTCTAGAATGGAAGCACAAGTGACTGCAGACACTGGAATCTGGAGTAACACAAAAGCTGCTTGGAGAGAATGAAGAAAAGTGCACTATTGATGTTTTGGGCTGAGAGATTTCACTTGGACTGGGATGGTTGCAGAGTTTCATCTTGCACAAACTTAGTATCATGAGGGATCAGCCTTGCCACCAGCAAAGTAGCTGGAAGTAAGAGGAGGTGAGGTAGTAAGAAGAGGAAAATCAAGCAAAAGGAAAGAGAGAAGCAAGCTAGGCAAATGTTTCCTAAATATCACCCATCAAGAGCCTATCCAAGTGAGAGGACCAACAGCATCCAAGAGACATCATTAACATTCCACTCTAACTTTCCTCAACCATATACATGACATTTGCCTGTCACTGCAAAACTGTTATTCCAAAAGTTATTATCTATCACTCTTGGTGCTCATCTCTGGGTACTTTCACCTAACATTGCACATTCTGTATATTCCTGCCCCAGTGGCCACGACATGGCTGGCTTAAGGCAATTGAATTTACAAGTCCCCTGTTGGCCTGGGAGAGTTAACTCAAGCAGCTTAAGGCAAGAAAGCCCAGCTTCAGAGTTTGCTATCTCTGCAATATGGAGCATCCATCTTGGCTGACCGGATGATAGACAGCAGCAAGGCTGCTGACTCAGTAACAAAGGTTGGGTGCTGAATGCTGTCTCCATGGAAGGGAAGAGCAGGTCCATGCTCTCTTCAGTCACAGCTACTTTCTTGGGGCATTAACTCAGGAGGACTGTTTACTGAACCTTGTGTTCCTGTAACCCACAGCCATCACAGTGTAAGGATGAGCTTGTTGTCGCTGTAATCTGACCTCCAGTACATCAATCAATTCAAATTTCATTATCAAGTGCATGAACTCAGAGGCCGTTTTATTAGGTACACCTGTACATCTGCTCACTAATGCAAATATCTAACTAGCTAATCATGTAGCAGCAACTCAATGCATTAAAGCAAGCAGTCTGGTCGAGAGGTTCAGTTGTTGTTCAGACCAAACAACAGAATAGGAAAGAAATGTGATCTAAGTGACTTTGACTGTGGAATAATTGTTGGTGCCAGAAGAGGTGATTTGAGTATCTAAGAGACTACTGTTCTCCAGAGATTTTCACACAGAACCATCTCTAGAATTTACAGAGAACAGTGTGAAAAACAAAAAAAAAATCCAGTGAATGGTAGTTCTGAGGGCAAAAATGTCTTGTTAATAAGACCATAATATAAAGAAGCAGAAGTAGGTCATTCGGCCCATCGAGTCTGCTCCACCATTCAATCATGGGCTGATCCAATTGGAGTCATCCCCACTCCCCTGCCTTCTCTCTGCCTTAAATGCACCCAATGAATTGGTTCCCACAGCCATTCATGGGTGAACAAATTCCACAGATTTACCACCCTCTGACTAATGTAATTTCTCCGCATCTCTGTTCTAAGTGGACAACCTTCAATCCTGAAGTTGTGCCCTCTTGCCCTAGACTCTCCTACCATGGGAAATAACTTTGATATATCTAATCTGTTCAGGCCTTTTAACATTCAGAATATTTTTATGAAATCCCCTCTCATTCTCCTGAACTCCAGGGAATACAACCCAAGAGGGTTTTCCCTCAAATGGTAACCCTTTCATTCCTGGAATCATTCTCTTCAATCTTCTCTGAACCCTCTCCAATGTCAGTATATCCTTTCTAAAATAAGGAGCCCAAAACTGCACACAATTCTCCAAGTGTGGTCTCACGAGTGTCTTATAGAGCCTCTACGTCACATCTCTGCTCTTATATTCTGTACCTCTAATGAGAGAGGTGAGAGGAGTAGCCAGACTGAGAAAAGCATCTCTGGCAGCAGCAGAAGACCACGAATGTACACTCCATGGCCACTTTATTGTGTACCCTGTTCATTGGCCATGAGATGGGGAAGTTGGTGAGATATGGGAATTGAAGATGCATCCACTGACCTCTGCTGTTGGTGTGTGATCACTGAATTTCCCAACACCCTTGTGGAGCGAATTGTCATGATCCTCATGGCTATTTTATTTTATTATTTGCCCATGGCATGTGAAAATTGACCACTCTGCCAAAATTTATTGTCCATCCTTGATTGGCATTGAACTAGATAGGCAGTGAAGCATTAATAATATTAACAGATGAAGGGTCACACTAGGTCAGAGAAAGGAATGGCAACAAGAGAAGGAAACCCATCAATAAAGATTGATGGTTTCCTCCCATGAAACACAGTTGTAAATTAAGTTGTTCTTATGTCTATCAGAATCACTATTCCTGAACCCTCTGCTTTTTGACCTTGAGTTTAAATGACTCATCCTTTCCAGCTCTTCCAGTGAGCTCCCAGTACAGTACATGAAGCCACAGAACCTGTTCCTGGGTTATTTCCAGCTGTAAAACACCAATAGAACCTTGCCCAGCCTGAATACTGTGTAACAGGTGCAAGTTAGCCTTGGCCAGTGTTAACCACTCATGATGTTGGCCCATTCTTGAAGCACCAGTTAATGAAGAATAGAAATGAGAGGTGGTGGGATGTTCCAATCATTATAATTAGTAGACAGCACAGTGTTAAAGCGAATAATCACACAGAGCACACACCACGCCAATCTTCAGAGAATCACAGTTTAGACACTGAAATGCACTTGGTTTCAGTTTTCTCCTCTAGGAAATCAATTTTGCTCTGTTGCAACTCTTGAAATTAACCACAACAAACTAACAGCTCTTTATAAACTTAAGTCCTTTCATCAATAGATTTGTGCTTTCAGTGAAAAATAAGCTTAATTACAGAGTGTATTCCTAGAAGTCTGTGAAAGCATATCAACACCTCACTTCCTCGGAGGCTAAAGAAATTTGGCACGTCCACATTGACCATCACCAATTTTTAAAGATTCACCATAAAATGCACCCTATCTAGATCCTCACAGTATGCCAAGTTCCTCACAGACAGGACCCAGGCTGTAAAAATAGGGGACAAGCTCTCCTCTACAATCACTCTGAGCACCGGTGCCCCACAAGGCTGTGTACTCAGCCCCCTGCTGTACTCACTGTACACCCATGATTGTGTAGCCAAGTTTCCATCAAACTCAATATATAAGTTTGCTGATGACACAACAATTGTAGGCCATATTTCGGGTAATGATGAGTTTGAGCACAGAGAGGAAATTAAGAACCTGGTGGTATGGTGCGAAAACAATAACCTCTCCCTCAACATCAGCAAGATGAAGGAATTGGTTGTTGACTTCAGAAGGAGTAGCGGACTGCATGACCCAATTTACATCGGTGGTGCGCAAGTGGAACAGGTCAAAAGCTTTAAGTTCCTTGGGGTCAATATCACAAATAATTTGACTTGGTCCAACCAAGTAGAGTTCACTGCCAAGAAGGCCCATCAGCACCTTTACTTCCTGAGAAAGCTAAAGAAATTTGGCCTGTCCCCTAAAACCCTCACTAATTTTTATAGATGCACCACAGAAAGCATTCTTCTAGGGTGCATCACAACCTGGTATGGAAGTTGTCCTGTCCAAGACCGAAAGAAGCTGCAGAAGATCGTGAACACGGCGCAGCACATCACACAAACCAATCTTCCGTCCGTGGACTCACTTTACACCGCACGCTGTCGGAGCAGTGCTGCCAGGATAATCAAGGACACGGCCCACTCAACCAACACACTTTTCGTCCCTCTTCCCTCCGGGAGAAGGCTCAGGAGCTTGAAGACTCATACGGCCAGATTTGGGAACAGGTTCTTTCCAACTGTGATAAGACTGCTGAACGGATCCTAACCCGGATCTGGGCCGTACCCTCCAAATATCCGGACCTGCCTCTCGTTTTTTTTGCACTACCTTACTTTCCATTTTTCTATTTTCTATTTATGATTTATAACTTAAATTTTTAATATTTACTAATTTTAACTATTTTTAATATTTAATATTTGTAATCCAGGGAGTGGGAAGTGCAGAATCAAATATTGCTGTGATGATTGTACGTTCTAGTACCAATTGTTTGGCGACAATAAAGTACGTTTGTATAAAGTAGAGTACTCTGCCTGAGACCACCAGAAGCTGCAAAGCAGTAGACATCGCTCAGTACATCAAGAAAACTATCCATGGTCTCTGTATACACTTCACAGTGCCATGGTAAAGAAGCCAACATATTTAAAGACACTTCTCCCTCTTTCCTATCAGTCAGATGATACAAAAACATGTAATCATGTACCTCGAGGCTCAAGAACAACTCTATTCATCTATCATATGAACAGACCTCTTCTATGACAAAGTGGAGTCTTGACCTCACAGTCTACTTCATTGTGGCCTTGCACCTTATTGTCTCCCTGCACTGCACCTTTTTTGTAATCATTACTTCCCCTTGTACTACCTGAAAGCACTAATGTGACGCAATAACTTGTATGGAATGTGTGTAAAACAAGATTTTCCACACTGTACCTCAGTATATGTGACAATTTTCCAACAATTGTAATTTAAAGGTTTCACTTATTTAATTTCTTAAGAAGCAGTGATCATGGATTGTAATGGGCTGGACTGATCAGACCCAAACAATTTGAATGGCCGGGAGATGTGGTAATAAGCATACACGCAAAACAAAGTAACTTAAGCCTGATTTGTAATCATAAAATAGAAAGCAAAAATAAACCACATAAAATACTATGTTACAATTCAGAAAGATTTCCATAAAGGTTTCAATGCTCACAATTCTTTGTCACCAATTGATTGTCGCTGTTGTTGAGGGAACTCCAAATTCTGACTTGCTCGTGAAACCATCTCTGGGTCACAGGGACTGATCATGATTTCTAGTCTGGGTAAAATCCAGCAAACCCGGGGAAGATACCCCAATAAATGCAAGCTCCGTAAGTGTACAAACAAAATCTTTGATATTTTGATCTCATGCCATTAACTCAGCCTCATTCAAACAACACGTGTTTATTAACAGAGCATTCAGCATACCTTTTTAAATCAATTAGACACCTCAATGGTCACCACTTATCCATCAGTCCACCAATGTTTTGGATGTGACATTCTTTTTGACTTATAAAGTACATTAATATTACATATAAGCAATAAGCCCAAATGCAAAAAAGAATCCATCAAGTCAACTTGATAGGCACTAAGAAAGAATCCATCAACCTAGCTCTCAAAGTGACTATTAATAGACATCCTCATGTTGATGGTACCTGAGATGAAGAAAGAATCCAGCTGCTATCAGCAAACATTAGACTTTAACAAACCTACAATGTGTACCTTCTATGGACACTCTGCATGCTGCAAGCTCCAAAGAGTTAAATTGCCATTTTGAACTGTTCGGACATTCATTCAATGTTTACAAAATGTAATACAATGCCTAGATGTGGATGATTATATAGGAACTTATAGGCTTCATATCCTTTGCTTTATCAGTTTATTTTTGGTGGTAGGGAATTGACTGGGTGCTTGATCTTTGGAATGTGTTTTCCCAAATTATGCACTGATTGCACTAACACCTCTTGGAGAAATGCCCTACACTCATAGGGAGAATGTGTAAACACCTTACTGAACATACATGTCTGCACAAAATCTCCCAATGTGGCCTCCTCTACATTAGTGAGACCCAGCGTAAATTGGGGGATTGCTTTGTCGAGCACCTCCATCCTCCAAAAGTACAATTTCCTGGTGGCCAACCATTTAAATTCCTATACCCATATCCATTCCAACATGTCAGTGCTGGGTCTCAGCTACAATGAGGCTGCCCTCAGGGTGGAGGTGCAGCACATCATATTCCAACCACGTATTCTCTAACCTGGTGGCATAAACATCAATTTCTCCTTCAGGTAATTTTGTTTCTTTTCCCCTTCTCTTCCCTCTTCTTCTATTCCTTACTGTGGCCTGTTACCTGCCTATCACATCTCCCTGGTGCTCCTCCTTCTTCCCTTTCTCCCATGGTTCAGTCTTTTGTCCTATCGGATACCTTCTTCTGCAGCCTATTACCTTTCCCACCCACCTGGCTTCACCTATCACTTTCCCCTCCCACCACTTTTTTATTTTGACATCTTCCTGATGAACTGCCTTGCCATGAAGTGTTGACAGTTTATTCACTTTCATAGATGCTGCCTGACCTGCTGAGTTCCTCCAGCATTTTGTGTGCGTTGCTCAAACCCTCCTTGTTGGAGTTGGTAGGTGGTAGTACTGATTGTTATGCAACTGTACCAACCATGTTGCCTTGGAGAGAAAAGTATGCACCTGAGTATTTCACCTTCATTTCAAATCCCTATTCTTCCTTATTTTACATTCACCAATTGTCACTTCTAACATTGATTTCTTAATGATAACTTGCATAAGCTATAATTTAAGCTGGTTGTCTAGCAATACGTCTGGACCCTTAATAGTGAGGTATTAGGTTTAATTTTAAATAATTGGTAACTTCCAGGTGGCTGCACTCCAATTATGATTCATCATGTAAAAAACAGGGAATCTCAGAACTTCAATTTGCATTTAAATTGCTCATCCGGATTTATTTCTTCTACTGCTGCAGAAAATCTCTTTATAAAATGAAGTCATTTGTCATTTACTCTCCTTTTCAGTTGTTAAGCGATTTACTAACTATAATGGATCGCATTACATTCAGATTAGATAAATACAGTGGATTCCGATTAATTGGGCCATTGGTTAATCAGGGCAGTCTTTTCTTTGGGACAAATCTTAAAGAAAAAAACTTGTCAGGAAAAAAGCCGGGCTTCCCTTCATTTATTGGGACACTATGCCGCTTAATTGGAGCAGGAGACTGTTGCTGAACAGTTTCTAAACAGTGTCTGTCACGTGTACTTGTGTGGCTGTTAGACACTACACTGTGCTATGAGTGAACAGTTCTTAAATAGCATCAGTTGCATGTGTTTATGTTCAAAAAGCAGTGATTTTATCTCACTAACAGTTGGCAAGAAATAAGCAATAAGGCAATTCAGAACTGTCCTACTCAGTGCAGTTTCAAGCATTTAGGCTTGGAGATGCCAGAAACAGCTGGGAGTGACAATAAAACTACAAGTTAAGAACTATGAAAAGTTTGAAGGTATCGACTATCATCTTGAATGTTACAATGAAAATGAAGATTTGGAAGATGCAATCATCAACGGCATTGTATGCAAGTCCATTATCTTCACTCCGTGTCTGTACTTATTTTGTTCATTTACAGTCAAAAAAACGTGAAACAGATGAATTCCTACATCGATAAGTATTAGGAATACAAAGTTCTATAGTACTATAATAACATTGATAGTGTTCTAATTTGTTCTGTATTTTATTTCAATACATAACTTGTTACTCAGTTCGTCCTTTTTAACTATTTCCATGAAGTTTCAGCTAATTGGGGCAGCTGCTTAATTAGGCCAAAATGAACTTGTGTCCCAATTAACTGAATCCACTGTATTTCAAAATGTACATCTTGATTGACAGCCATTGATGAAAAAGATTTTTTTAAATCAGAATAAAACTATTTAAGCTCATTCCTATATTAGCTGTTGTCATGGATAAAATAATATGTTCATTTTGTCAGTGGTGAATGGTTTTTCTATGCAATTGATAATCCACGAGTCCATGTGCGTCAGAGTTAATTTATCCCTAATACAGTATATTGCACAGACTTTGAACAATGCAGAAGCAATTGGTGAAAGTCTAATCTAAAGTGTCTTTCCTAGTCAATTTCATTTGAGCACTTGAAAGAATTCTAAAACCTAATATTAAGGAATTTATTTTCCTGAAGCTTTCCCTCTTGTCTGTCTTGAAGTTAACAAATGGTTTAGCTTTTTCCAATGCCAAAACCCAACATATCTCTTCATTACCTATCTTCATAATAATTGACTGTTTGAGATCCATAATAAAACTAACCTGTTCTGTTTTATTGGCTCCAACTTGCTGATTTCTTTCTATCCATTCTTGCTTTGATGTCTAGGCAATGATGGATAATTTAGCAGCACAAAATTGGGTGCAGAAAGTCATAGTTAAAGCAGATATTCCAATTTCTCTTTTATTACAATAAATAATCAATTAAAATATAAGACAGAAAGATAATTAAAACTATTTTGTCTAAGAACTGTATATTTGTATATATGCACAGTCAAGTGTGTCCTAACTTCTTGCACCATGGCCCAGTATGGAAACACTAATGCCCAAGAACAGAAAAGAATTCAGAAAGGGCTGGATACATTCCAGTCTAACATAGGGAAAGCCCTCTCCATAAATGAGTACATTTACATGGAGTCCTGCCACCAGAAAGTGACTTCCATCATCAGACCTCTTCTACCTAGGCCAGGGGTCCCCAAACTTTTTTGCACTGTGGACAGGTTTAATATTGACAATATTCTTGCGGACTGGCCGACCCGGGGGTGGGGGGGGTAGGGTTGCCAACGGACAAGAGTAGCAGTCAAATACGTTGCGTTTACCCCGAGAAAGTCTACCACGACCATCAAGCCTTGCGCGGGCACCAGTGCGCATGCGTGTACGTGCCGATTTTTTTCTACAAATGGTATTTGGCAATTCTGTTCGGGGGGGTGGGGTTCTTAATCATGACCGGAATATAGGTGACAAGTGGCTAATACACTCAATTTCGTTTCTAAAAGGGTTTACCTAATGAATTTAATATTAAACACACAGCACATAGTTTCCTCGCATGAATATAGTGATAAGTCAATTATCAGGGGAGGACAGGGGAGCTTGAAGTAAGTGTTGAATGAACTCCAGTAGAAGTGGTAGAGGCAGGTTCAATATTATCACTTAAAGAAAAAATGGATAGGTATATAGGAGGAAAGGAATAGAGGGTTATGGGCTGAGTGCAGGTCGGTGGGACTAGAAGAGAGTAGCGTTCAGCACGGACTAGAAAGGCCGAGATGGCCTGTTTCCATGCTGTAATTGTTATATGGTTATATAAGTCACTTATATGTCAATAGAATCATAACATTTTAAGTAACGTTTGCATATTAAACACACAGCACATATTTTCCCCGTATGAACATATAAAATCATTGCAACACACCAATATCGCTGAATCAGTGGGAGCCCTGGGCTTGTTTCCCTGAAACAACAGGGTCCTATCGAGGGGTGATGGGAGACAGCGATACTCGAATGGGGTTCCTTATGTCCAGTCCATTTCGCAATTTAGTTTTCGTTGCATTCATTGCAGAGATATGTTGGAAATGGAAGCAACATTTTCAGTGCTTTTGTGGCTATCTCAGGATATTCAGCCTTGACTTTGATTCAGAATGCCGGCAGAGATGTTATGTCAAACATACTTTTCAGCCCACCATAAGTTGCAAGCTCCAGGAGTTGATTTCCTTCCTGACATGGATGACGCGTGCGTAATGACCTTGCATGTGTTCAAGCTCAACAGTGGGTGAGACAGGGAATGAGGAAGGGTGCAGCTGACTCATATCGCCAAATGATATCGTTTCCTTGCGGCCCGGTAGCACATGCTTTGTGGGCCGGTACCGGTCTGCGGCCCAGTGGTTGGGGACCGCTGATCTAGGCTATGCCCTCTTATTGCTACTATCATTGGTCAGGGGGTATGCTTATTACCTTACGATCATCATGTTCCTGAACTTGCAAGAATAACCTACTGTATTATCAAATGATTTGTGTCCTGTTGTACCTTTGACAACCCCGCCTCAGTTTCCACAACCCTGACAATTTTAATATCCTCTGCAAACTTACTAATCATTCTCCCTATATTTTCATCCAGATCATTTATATGTATCACAAACAAGAGAGTTCCTAGCTCAGATCCCTGTAGACCATTCAACATTACACCCTTTTATGGGCACAACCTATCTTTTATATCCGAGCAAATTCTGAACCTAATGTACCAAATCAACATGAGTTCCATTCCCATTAATCTTCTGGATCAGCCTACCATGAGGGACAATGCTTAATGCTTTACTATTGTCCATGTATACAACATCCACTACCCCACCTTCATCAGTCATCTTCAATGAAGTTCATAAGGCATGACTTCCTCCATACAAAGCCACCATGACTATATCAAGTAAGTCCATGCTTTTCCAAATGTGATTAAAACTTACCTCTGAGAATCCAGTAATTTCCCTATCAATGACATAAGATTCACTGACCTACAATTTGCTGGATTGTCCTTATTGCCCCCAAAAAAGGAACAGATGTGTTTTTTGACCTCTGGTCCACTAAGACCTCACCTGTGGCTAAAGAGGATACAAAGGTCTCTGTCAAGGCCCCAGCCATCTTCTCTCTTACCTCCTGCAATAACCTTGGATAAACCCCATCAATCTCTGGGGATTGATTCTCTTTGATTTCCTTCCAAAGACATGACTTGTGGTAAAATTGTGCAAATTTTCCCATAGATTTTTAAAGCATTATTAATAATAAAATATTTTGTGGTATTTGTTAATGACTGAATACAGTACATATTGCTTTGGTATAACTAAGGGTAGAATTAGGGTGAATAATCAATGACATAAAAGCATGATTGCAAGTGTATGTAGAGCAATATGAAATGGATAGCTGGAACACAATATTTCAGACTTATGGAGAAATCTGTTTCTAAGCAGTTCTCAGGAATAGAACCCATACTTAACCTGGGGACTGCCTGTATTTGTGTTGAAGATCCTTTTACTTTTCACTTTAAATCTGAATGACAGGTATGGGCATTTTCAACAACTATTCAAAAATATAACCTCACTGATACCTTTAACGCAAACAAGACACAGAACTTATCATGACAAAGAACTAACTGCTGTTGGTGACAGTCAACAGTCTAGCTGCCTGGCCAACTGAGTTCCTCTGGCATTTTGTGTGTGTTGCTCAGATTTCCAGCATCCGCAGTTTTTCTCTTGTTTGTGACTGGGTTTCACTTATTGCTGTAAATATTGCCCGTATATGGAACAAGTTTCCAGAGAAGGTGGTAGATTTGGGTACAACTGCAACTTTCAAAAGACGTTTGCACAACTACATGGATAGGAAAGGTTTGAAAGGTAACCCTTCAAAGGTTTAAAGATTTGAAAGCTCTGGTAGTGACAACCCATTATTCTCCTCTGATGGACTTTTTAATGGTGAAGTTTCAACCCTCCTATTTACTGAGGGAGTTCACTGCCATGGTGATTGTGGCTGTTTTCAGCACCATTGTCTAATGTTGTGTGAGCATTACCGTGCCATCAGTGATCTGCAGGCCACATTTGCCTGTTTCTTTATTGTTGCTGGCAAATTCAACGATGCTAACTTATAAACAGTCCTGCCTAAATTCTATCACCGCATTAACTTTGTCATCAGAGGTGAGAACACATTAGACTTAGGTTACATCCTCACTAGACCGGATAATTTTGAAAACCCCAGTTTCGCGTAAAAATGATAGGCGTTCACACCAGGCGTTTTTGAAAATACCTCCGTCCACATTAAAAAGGGTATTTGGGCGAATCACCTCCTACTGGGCATGCACAGGACACATCTACAAAAAACAAGCGAAGAGAAACCGGTATACTTGTAGTGCGTTTGTCCAGTTATAGACTAGAAAAACTTAAAAGGAAATTGCCAAACGACAGACAGCTGTTGGCTCTTGCACAGGAGGACTTAAAACTAAAAAAACAAATACTGGAACATATGGAGGCAACTGACAGGGAGTTCACGGACAGTATGACCCAGCTGACAACGAACATTGAAAACCTGACGCAATACCAGCCTCACAGCCACTACAATAGCTACACATATGGACACACAGACCCCCGGGTGGCCCCACCAACATCTTCCCCACTCCCACAGAGGGGTCACCCTGGAAACATTTCCTACAACCATAGTCTCTTCACCAATGAAAGGGACGACAGGTTTTTTAAAACCTCCGTTTACCCCGTATACACTACAACGCCCAACCCGCATTTTCAGATTTAAACATTCTGGAGAGTGTTTTAGAAAAGCTCCGTTTTCGGGGGAGGAAGATGTCGTTTTGGTGTGGACGGAGGGTCAAAGTGAAGAGAAAAAGCTTTGGTTACCATTTTATCTGGTCTAGTGTGGACGTAGCACTAGTTTATACCAACACCTGTGGTGCTTACAAGCTGTTCCCTTCCCCGCCACCCCCCCCCCCCACCATGGATCCTTTAACTCTTTCTATTATGGTAATTTCTACATGTCACTGATTAAATGAATCAAGCCAGTTCAAGGGAAGATTAAGACCAGGCAGAAGGAGCATCTTCATTATTGCAGGGCTCGTTTGAAAACACGGACTGGAATATATTCAAGGAGGCGGCATCTGACCATCACATTAACATCAATGAATATGTAGTGTCTGTGACTGGCTACATGTGGAGAAGTGCACTAAGGATGACACCATTATTAAACACATCCATGTGAGGGCAAATCTTAAGTCATAGTTGACAGCAGACGTCCATGTATGGCTGAGTGATCAGGATGCTTCCTTTAGATTGGGAGGGTAAAGCAGCTCTCAGGTCAGCAAGAGCAGTGCTTTCCCACACCATTAGAAAGTAAAATGGGATTATTCACAGAGAATTTACAGCCATTTCCGTAACACAAGGTGTATGTCGCAAGGCATTCAGATCACAACTGATTATAAATCCACCCTACACGTCAACGACAGTTACACCTCTCTTCTTGATAAGCTGCACACTCAAAATGCTGGAGACACTCAGCAGGCCAGGCAACATCTATGGAAAAAGGCAGAGTCAAAGTTTTGGGTCGAGACCCTTCATTAGGACTGGAAAAAAAGATAAAGTCAAAGTAAGAAGGTGGAGGGGATGGGAGGAAGAAGTACAAAGAAGTAGGTCATAGGTGAAACCACGAGAGAGGGAGGCCTGAAGTAAAGAGCTGGGAAGTTGAATTAAAGGAGGTGGCCACAGGGAGATCCCACATTTTCTGGTATGTGTTCAGTGAAGCAGTCTCACTGATATAAGACCATAAGACCATAAAATATAAGAGAAAAGTAGGCCATTCGGCCTAACGAGTCTACTTCGCCCTTCAATCATGGGCTGATCTAACTCTCCCTGTCTTCACCCCATGCCCTTTGATGCCCTGGCTAATCAACAACCTATCTATTTCTGCCTTAGATACACCCAACGACTTGGCCTCCACAGCCACTCATGGTAACAAATTCCACAGATTTACAACCCTCTGACTAAAGTAATTTCTCTGCATCTCTATGGCAGCATGGTGCAGCGCGCAACTGACACTCCGGTGAATGATATCTGTTATCTGTCAAGTCGGGTGCCGTACACAATCCTGATTTGATGGAGACAGACGTGAGAGCACGGAAGAACATCTGGAGAAACTTCTGAAATGCTTGCTTCGCTGCCGCTGCTACTGTGTGATCCAGAATCTCCGGAGGAGAAGGCCCCAGGTCCTCTGCTTTGCTTGTTGCTTGGCGGCCTGGGCGAGGTCGAAGCGCTCGGCAGAGGATGGTACTCGGGAGGCTGTATCCGAGGGGCTGGTCGGAGGCTCGAAGTTTTCAGATGGACTCAGGGTCAGCTGCAGTCGGGTGATTCCAATACATCGGCAGTTGTCAGCGCCTGGAGGTTTATGGCAGGGAGAGTTTATTGGGAGTCGATTGGAACTTTGAGACTTTTTTTTACCATGTCCATGGTCTGCTCTTTATCAAATTATGTATTGCTTTGTACTGTTGTAACTATATGTTATAATTATGTGGTTTTGTCAGTGTTAGTCTTTGGTTTGTCCTGTTTTTTTGTGATATCACTCTGGAGGAATATTGTATCATTTCTTAATGCATGCATTTATAATGACAATAAATGAGGACTGAGTGTCCTCATAATCTAAATGGACGTGTTTCAATCCTGAAGTCATGCCCTCTTGTCCTAGACTCCCCTACCATGGGAAATAACTTTGCCATATCTAATCTGTGCAGGGCCTTTAATATTCAGAATGTTTCTGTGAGATCCCCCCTCATTCTTCTGAACTCCAGGGAATGTCTGGATGTCATGTAAAGAAAAGTGTTTCACTATATCTCAGTGCATGTGGGAATAATGCAGCAATACTAATATCAATATCCATTTGTCTGAGGGGCCTGTTTTCAGTGCTATATGCTGGAGCACTATGACTTCAAATATATCTGGAATCAAAAGGCACAGCTTGCTATTCAGTGGCAGGTTCAAAACACCAGGATGCTTTAACCATTCAACTCACTGCCAGTCAGCTATACAGCAAATCAAAAGACATCAATAATTTTTCTCTCATGGATTCAGAAAATTAATCTCATCATACTGTATAGTTCCACAAAACAAATTCCAGTTACTTCTGCATAACAGTGTTCAAGGACTAAAATTCATGTAATTGCTATTCTCCAACCCAATTAAATTTCAATTATTCAGCCAATGTAAATGAACTTTCCAAGTTCAAATTTAATTGTCATTCCACCATGAGCATAAATACAGCCAAACGAAACAGAATTCTTCTGGGACCAAAGTGCAAAACACAGTACCGCTCACGCACAACCCACAACAGGCTCTGGTTAAGAGAAAGAAGGAGGTGCATAGCAGGTATAGGCAAATAGGAATGAATGAGGTGGCTATAGAGTACATGAAATGCAAAAGAACACTTAAGAGTGAAATCAAGTAGGCTAAAAGAAGGTATAAGTTGCTCTAGAAGACAAGGTGAAGGAGAATCTTTAGGGATTCAACAAATATGTTGAGAGCAAAAGGATTGCAAGGGACAAAATTGGTCCTCTGGAAGAACAGAATGGTAATCCATGTGTGGAGTCAAAACAGATGGGGGAGAACTTAGGTGCATTCTTTGCATCTGTACTTACTCACGAGTCTACACAAGTGAGGCAAAGTGGCATCAGCTTCATGGATCCTGTACAGGTTGCAGAGGAGAAGGTGTTCGCTACCCTGAGGCAAATCCCCAGGACCTGGCAAGGTGTTCCCTCAGACCCTACGGGAGGCAAGTCTAGAAATTGCCGGGGCCCTAGCAGAGATATTTAAAACAACCTTTGCAATAGGAAAGGTACCAGTTGATTGAAGGATAGCCAATGTTGTTCCGCTGTTTAAAAAGGTCCTAAACAGAAGCCAGGAAATTATATGGCAGTAAATCTGACAACAGTTGTGGGAAAGCTATTGAAAGGTATTCTAAGGGATGAGATATACAACTATTTAGATAGGCATGAACTGGTTAAGGATAGTCAGCATGGCTTCGTGCGCGGTAGGTCATGGCTAACCAATCTGATAGAGTTTTTGAGGAAGTTACCAGGAAAGTGGATGAAGGCTAGGCAATGGATGTTGCCTGCATGGATTTTGGTGAGGCCTTTGACAAGGTGCCACATGGGAGGCTGGTCAAGAAGATTCAGTTTCTCAGCATTCAGGATGGGGCAGTAAATTGGATTAGACATTGGCTTGCTGGGAGAAGCCAGAGAGTGGTAGCAGAGGGTTGCCTGTCTGACTGGAGTACAGCTTGTCTCCCACCAAGCAAAGAGTGCAGCACTAACCGGAAGTTCCAGCCTCCAGCACAGCACGGAATCCAGTGGCACACAGCCAGCTCTGGTGTCTCCTTCCTTGGTGGCCACAACATGCCATCCCAAAGCATGAAGAAGGTGTAGCCTGCACCACAATTGAGGACATGCAGCTCCTCCTCCGTCAGTCTCGCCAACGAACCAGTGAATCAGACACGTGGTATTCAACATTTTTAATCTCTCCCTCTCCCGATGTAGAGTGCCCTCCTGCTTCAAAGCATCCACCATTGTTCCTGTACCTAAAAAGAGCAAGGTAACATGTTGGAACCTGTCACACTCACTTCAATAAAAGCAAAGGCTTTGAGAGGCTGGTTAAGGACTACATCTGCAGCATGCTACCACCCAAATTGGACCCCCTACAATTTGCCTACTGACACAACCAATCGATAGATGACACAATAGCCACAGCTCTACACACCATCCTTACACATCTGGAGAGGAGGAATGCTTATGTGAGAATGCTGTTCTTGGACTCCAGTTCAGCATTCAACACCATAATTCCCTCCAGGCTTGACAAGAAGCTCAGAGACCTCGGCCTTCACCCTGACAGATCACCAGCAGGTGGTAAGAGTAGGCTCCCTCACTTCTGCCCTCCTGACTCTCAATACAGGAGCTCCTCAGGGCTGTGTCCTAAGCACCCTCCTTTACTCCCAGTACACCCATGACTGTGTTGACACCCACAGCTCCAATCTGCTAATTAAATTTGCACATGATACTACATTTATCTCAGATAATAATGAGGCAACCTACAGAGAAGAAGTCATCTCTCTGACACAGTGGTGTCAAGAAAACAACCTCTCCCTCAATGTACCAAAAACAAAGGAGCTGGTCGTGGGCTACAGGAGGAATGGAGACAGGCTCACCTCTATTGACATCAATGGATCTGGGGTTGAGAGGGTGAACAACTTCAAGTTCCTTGGTATTCACAGCACCAAGGACATCAGTTGGTCTGTTCATATCAGCTGTGTGGTGAAAAAAGCACAGCAGCGCCTCTTTCACCTCAGACAGTTGAAGAAGTTGAAGAAGTTTGACATGAGTCCCCAAATCCTAGGACTTTATACAAGGGCACAATTGAGAGCCACCTGACTGGCTGTAAAGGAAGGGACTCAGTATGCAGCCCTGAGGAGCTCCTGTATTGAGAATCAGAGGCTGGAGGTGAGGGAGCCCACTCTAACAACCTGCTGGCAATCTGACAGGAAGTTCAGCTGCACAAGATTGGGTTAAGGCCAAGGTCTCTGAGTTTCTTGTCTAGCCTGGATGGAACTATGGTGTTCTGGGGATAACATCATCAATGTACTTCCAGATGAAGCACGTGACTCCATCAGTGCACTTGGAGACATCGACATCATGGAAGACATTCCATTTGATGTCATTGTAGCAGTCTTGCAGCATGCAGGCCGGTTGGTCAGACCAACAATGGCAGTTTTAACTATGGCCGCCTCTTGGTTCAGCTTCCGCCTGTACAATGGGAGAAGCAGGATCAAAGAGTGGTCTGATTTTCCAATGGAGGAGAACCTTGTAAGCGTTAGGAAAGGGAGTGTAACAGTGGTTGAGTGTGTTATCTCCACCAGTGCTCACCTGAATGTGCTGACAAAACTTCAGAGAGACTTCCATCAGCGATGCTCGATTAAAGTCACCAGCGACAATGAAGGCAGCTTCTGGGTGTGCAGCCTCCAGTGTGTTAACGGTCTCATACAGTTCTTCGAGAGCCATGTCAGTATCAGCCTGCGGCAGAATGTACACCACTGTGATGATAACAGCCGTGAACTCCCTAGGCGGCCAGTAGGGTCTGCACAGCAGCATCAGGTATTCCAGGTCTGAGGAACAAAAAGGTTTCAGTGCATGCGTATTCTGGGGGTCACACCACGCATTGTTGACCATGAAGCATACCCCTCATCCTTTACTCTTCCCAGTGAGGATTTTCGACCTGTCCACCCGGAAAGGGGAGAACCCAGAGGACTCGATGTCATGATCCGGTATCTCCTCCATCAGCCTGGTCTCCATGGAGCACAAAACATTACATTCCTTTGTTTCCCACTGATGGGAGATTCCGGCTTTCAGTTCACAAAGCTTGTTATCTGTGGACTGCATGTTAGCCAGGAGTATGCTAGGGAGCAATGGTCGATTTGCACGCAGTCTCAGCCTCACCAGGATGCCGGCCCTTCTCCATCGCCTCTGGCGCTTCTTCCGAGGTAGTGGCGGTGTAAGAGATGAGTCTCCCATGGATCGCGCAACCAGGGGATCCCAGTGTAGGAAAGGCAGCACATAGTGGTTAAATGTCGTCTTTCTGATGTTCAGAAGGGTCAATCTATCAGATCTGATGTGACTATCAGCTACTTGAACAGAAAATGCTAAGAAAATCATAGAAATTAGTAGTACACTGTAGATTTGGAACAGAGCTCGCAATACGGCCGCTGTACGCGGCGCCATCTTGGTTTGAATTGTAAAACATAAGCAAAAAGCTCGCTAAAAATTCTTAAAAACAAGGGAAAATCTGCAGATGCTGGAAATCCAAGCAACACACACAAAATGCTGGAGGAACTCAGCAGGCCAGGCAGCATCTATGGAAAAGTGTACAGTCGACGTTTTGGGCCGAGACACTTCAGCAGGACTAGAGAAAAAAGCTGAGTGAAATGTTCCAGTTTGATAAGCTATTCTTAGATTTTGAATAAATTCTTGGTCTTCCAGCTGGGTACAGGTATCAATTACAACTGACATTTTGATGACAAACTCTACCTTCTTCATCAGGAATGATGCCTGGGCATGTCTAGTCTGGTAGTATTTATACGCCCGTAGTCTGTTCCTCCTGATTGGTTAGTCCTCATCCAATCAGGTTTCCACTGTCCCACCTTGTTTGCAATTGAAGTCCAGTTCTTATTTAGAGCGAGATCTTCGGATTTGTTAAAATTCTTTTCCCCTAGTTTTATTCCAATGGCTACTTTTACCAGGCAGCCCCAAAAGTCATTGGAACAGTACAGTAGTTTCGTGCCGTCAAAGTCAAGCCTATGGCTACTGCGAATGCAATGTTCTGCTGCTGCTAATTCCTCCGGGTAACCCAAACAGGTACACCTCCTGTGCTCCTTGAAGTGTGTTTCCACTGTGCGTCCCAGCTGGCAGATATACGCTGCTCCACGTTCACAGGAAATTCTGTAAACGCCAGCTGTCCTGAGTCCCAGGTAACTTTAACTCACATAAGCAGTGATTTGAGTTTCCTTATGAGTTTGTGCATGGTATTAATCCGGTATTTTTTCAGGATTCCGGCGATCGTTTTAGAATCCATGGAAATATAAGGAAGACAGGGGTTCCTCCTCGTTGTAGGTTTCTTGGCTTTCCCGTTGGCCCTTTTAGATTTAGTTATTTTATCAGTCAATCATCTCTATGTAATTTGTAACTTGCTTGATCTTATTGCATTTTTTATAAACACAGAACATATTAATATTAATCTTCTCAATTCCTGCCTATATTTAGAAGAAGACAATTTGGTCCTGCCGAAGGATTTCGGCCCAAAGCATCGACGGTACTTTTTTCAATAGATGCTGCCTGGCCTGTTGAGTGTCTCCTGCATTTTGTCTGTGTTGCTCAGATTTTCCAGCATCAGCAGATTTTCTCTTATTTGTAATTCTACATAACTGCCTACCTTTGCGGAAAAAATTAACTTTCATGGTGGTCAAGAATGTTGAAAGGTATACTTCTTTGGCACTACATCAGCTGAAATGGATCAGCATGGACTAGATGGTCGGAAGAGCCAGCTTCTGTGCTGTACTTTTCTATGACTCTGTGATTCTCTCTTTGGCAAACCCATTTCAGGCACTACTGGCAGAACCAGTTACATCACAATGCAAGATATAGACCTACTCTGATGAATCAGGATACTAATTGTGATTAGCTTTAAAGAAGCACATTATGCAAGTCTGAGAGGGCAAAAATAACAAATGCAACAGGGCCAGACTGAAAAGAAAAATCTGCCAAATGAGTTAAGAAGTCTAATACAAATAGAGACTGGCAAACAAGATAATCTGATAAATAGCTGGAAGATTATGAAAATAACCAACAGCAAGATAAACTGAAGAACTGCGTATAGGCTCATTCGCATTTAGAATTGAACATTGCCTTGGAGTATGAATTGAAATCAAGCTCTAAAGCACTTTCCTTTCCCAATGCTATATATCACTTGTAATGATCTTTGGAAAAGTGTAATCCCACTGCTGCGTTATCAAAAACTCATAAACCCATTTTCAATATTTAATGCCAGGAGCTGCAATGCAAGACTACACCCTTACTTATCAGCCATTCACTCTGTCAAGGGCCTTAAACAATGCATTCTCACAGTTGCACATTTCTCAATCACAGGCCAGCAGCCACTAGGGTGTTGGTGTTCCAATGGAGTTTGGAGGCTGTGTAGATGATTATAAAGACTAGGTGCAAATTACTTCTTTTCCTGCAATGGACGAGCCATGCCCTTATAAATTATATTGAAGTTCAAAGAGTGGAAAGAATGTTAAATAAATAAAAACATTCCCTAAAGAACACTCCAAATGCAAATTGTTCTTTATTTTGTCACCACATACAAATCTAAACACTCAGCAAGGAAAGCAAAACAGAACATTAAAGTAATTCCAGAGGTCAACCAAAATTACCATTTCAGTGTTATCATTCAGCCATCAAGAATCTATCAGACCTCTGCCTTAAATGTACATAAAGACAGGGCCTCCACACCTGCCTGTGGCAAAGAATTCCACAGATCTATAGGAAACATGCTCTCTACATTCCTCTAAAAAGGCCTTTCACCATTTGATAGGTTTCAATGAGGTCACACCTCATTCTCCTGAATTCTAGTGAATACAGACCCAGAGCACTCTTCATATGACAAGCCGTTCAATCATTTTGTGAACCTACTTGAACCCTTTGAGCACAAAACTGCTCACAATACTCCAAGTGAGGCCACACCGGTGCTTTACAAAGTTTCCACATTGCATCCTTGCTTTTATATTCTAGTCCTCTTGAAATGAAAGCTAAACATTGCATTTGCCTTCCTCACCACAGACTCAACCTGCAAATTAATCTTTAGGGAATCCTGCACAATGACTCCTAAATCCCTTTGCACCTCAGATTTTAGAATTTAAAAAGTCAACGCTTTCATTTCTTCTACCAAAGTGCATGACCATACACTTTATTCCATCTGCCACTTCTTTGCCAATTCTCCTAATCTGTGTAAGTCCTTCTGTAGTCTCCCTTCCTTCTGTAGTCTCCCTACTTCCTCAAAACTACTTGTCCCGCAACCTATCTTCATATCATCTGCAAACTTTGCAACAAAGTCATCGATTCCATCATCCAAATCATTGACATATAACATAAAAAGAATCAGTCCCAACGTCTGTATTGAACATCACTAGTCACATGCAGCGAGCTAGAAAAGGCTCCTTTTATTCCCACTCTTTGCGTCCTGCCAGTCGGTCACTGCTTTATCCATGCTGGAATCTTTCCTGTAATACCATGGGCTCGTAGCTTGCTAAGCAGCCTCAAGTGTGGTACCTTGTCAAAGATCTTCTGAAAATTGAAGTACACAACATCAACCGATTCTCCTTTGTCTATCCTGCTTGATGCTTCCTCAAAGAATTTTAATGGATTTTTTAGGCATGATTTTCCCTTGACGAAACCATGCTGACAACAGCCTATTTTACCATAAGCCTCCAGGTAACCTGAGACCTCATCCTTAATAATCAACTCCAATATCTTCCCAACTACTGAGGTCAGACTAATTGGCCTATAGTTTCCTTTCTTCTGCCTCTCTCCCTTCTTGAAGAGTGCGGTGACATTTGCAACTTTCCAGTCAAATGCAATTTATTTATTATTATTATTACTTTGTTTCCTTCTGTATTTGCATGGAATGTTGTCTTTTGCACATTGGTTGTTTGTCTGTCCTTGGTTTTATTATTTTTCTGGATTTACTGAGTAACCCATAAGGAAACAAATCTTATATAACATATATATAGAGCATGTACTTTGATAATAAATTTATTTTGAACTTTGAACTTTGAAAATATAGACTTGAAAAGACAGAATTGAGACATATTTCAAAGCAAGTTTTATTCCCACATGAAGCTTCTGCCCCAACATATATAGGTTTGTTAAATACAAATATTGAAGCGAGAATTGCTTTTGATTTTTCAATACAAAGCTGCATTAATTGTAAAAGCTGCCAATAAAACAGTGAAGGAGAAGGCGTTAGATAAGTAGACTAGCTGGTTTTGGAGTCATGGTGACAAGGATTGCCTGTAGCTCCTATATAATGGAGAGCTAAGCTTGATGAACAAATCAATAGCAATCATCAAATAAAATACTTACCAAAGGCAACAGACAAGAAACAAACTGATAATGAAACTCGGTAGATTCTGCTTGACCCACTGAGTTTCTTCAGCAATTTGCTTTGCTCCAGATTCCAATGTCTGCAGTATCTTGTGTTTCTAAGACAGGAGAAAAAAATTAGGCTAATGTAATTGCTTCTGGAGTCTAATCCTAGTGATGTGCTATTATTTGTGTGTCAAAAGTGTCAGACCACATTAGAGAT
Organism: Mobula birostris; assembly: GCF_030028105.1. Classification (NCBI taxonomy): domain Eukaryota; kingdom Metazoa; phylum Chordata; class Chondrichthyes; order Myliobatiformes; family Myliobatidae; genus Mobula; species Mobula birostris. Next base: position 205,438,119 of record NC_092371.1, on the reverse strand, counting down.
TTAAATTATTTGCTATTAATTCATATTTTATATAATTCTACATCCACTATGGAGTCCTGCCTATTAGTAACAAATATGAGCAACAAGACATCCAGCCTTACAGGTCTTTCAGTCTAGAAATATCTAAATAAATAGGAGATTTTGCATGTAACTACCCCTGGCATACCTCTGGTAAGCAACATAAGACCATTAAGCATAGGAGCAGAATTAAGTCATTCGGCCCATCGAGTCATCTCTGCCTTTCCATCATGGCTGATTTAAATCCCTTTCAAACCCATTCTCCTGTCTTTTCCCCATAACCTTTGACACCTTGATTATTCAAGAACCTGTCAACCTCCACCTCAAATACACCCAATGACTTGACTGCTCAGCCATCTGTGGCAATGAGTTCCATATATTCACCACAGTCAGGATAAAGAAATGTTTTCCTCATCTCTAATCAAAATGGACATCAATTCTGTTCCTGCTGGTCGTAGACTTCCCCCATTATAGGAAACATCCTCTCCACATACACTCTATCTAGGCGTTTCAATATTTGATAGGTTTCAATGAGAACCCCCCCCCCCACACACACCATTCTTCTAAACTCCAATAAGTACAGGCCCAGAGCCATAAAGCACTACGCATATGTTAACCCTTTCATTCCTAGCATCATTCTCATGGACTGTCTTTGGACCCCTCTCCTATGCCAGCACATCTTTTCTTAGGTAAGGGGCACAAAAGTGCTCACAATGCTCCAATTGTGAACATGAATAATGCCTTATAAAGACTCAGCATTACATCCTTGCTTTTGTATTCTAGGCCTCTTGAATTCAGAGTCCAAACTCTGGACCCACTCTCATTGCTCTAACTATGTACTAGCAAAAAAAAACTTACTACAACTTACTTAGAACATCCACCTGTGCTTGCCCAAGCCCGTATTCACCAAGCCTTTTGAGCCAAAGCCTGACCACTCTAACACTGGCCCACTCACACAATGGCTACTCCCTTCTTTTTATTGGCTCAATGCTGATGGCAGCCCAGTGAAATGAACCAAAGATCTGGGTCCATTGCCTGTGATAAAAAAGGTGAAATTTCCATGAGCTTATGAAGATGACTGTTGCTAGAATTAGAATATATTTAAATCTTACATCCATCCCACACTGTGAGGCAGTAAAAATCTTTGCATTATGACTCCATTGCAATGTACAGACATGTGAATTTAAAAGTCTTATGGCTTGTAGAAAGAAGCTGTCCCATAGCCTGGTGGTCCTGGCTTTAATGCTGCAGTAGTGTTTGCCAGACAGGAGCAGCTAAAACAGTTTATGGTTGGGGTGACTGGTGTGTCCATGATCTTCCAGGCCTTCATTCTGCACCTGCTGTTCTAAATATCCTCAGTAGAGTGAGGTTCATGTCCACAGATGCACTGGGCTATCTGTATCACTTTCTTCAGTGCCCTGCGATCAAAGTTGGTGCAGTTCCCATACCAGGTGGTGATACAGCCAGTCAGGATGCTCTCAATGATGTCCCTGTAGAAGGCCTTGAGGGTTTGGGGGCCCATGCCAAACTTCTTCAGTCTCCTGAGGTAGAAGCGATGCTGTTGTGTTTTTTTTGCCATAAAGCTGGTATGTAAAGTCTAGGTGAGATCATCGGTGATGTTTATGCCAAGTAACTTGAAACTACTCACCCTCTCAACTGCAGACCCATTAATGTTGATCAGGCCAAGCCTGTCTCCTTTCCTCCTGTAATCCACAATCAGCTCTTTCATTTTTTTGGACATCAAGGGAGAAGTTGTTATTATGGCACCACTGTGTCAACCTCTCCTCTGTAGGCTGCCTCATTACCGCTAGAAATAAGGCCAATCAATGTCGTGTCATTTAGATTATGAGAACACTCAGTCCTCTTTTATTGTCATTTAGAAATGCATACATGCATTAAGAAATGATACAATGTTTCTCCGGAGTGATATCACAGAAAACAGGACAAAACAAAGACTAACACTGACAGAACCACATAATTATAACATATAGTTACAGCAGTGCAAAGCAATACCATAATTTGATGAAGAGCAAACCATGGGCACAGAAAAATAGTCTCAAAGTCCCCGAGTCGATTGACTCCCGAGTCCCCGATAACGGCGGCAAAAGGGAGAAACTCCCTGCCATAAACCTCCAGGCACCATCAACTTGCTGATGCCCTGGAAGCAGCCGACCCCAGCCAAAACTGAGTCCACCCATCCGAAAACTTCGAGCCTCCGACCAGCCCCTCCGATACGTCCTCCCGAGTGCCATCCTCTGCCGAGCGCCTTTGACCTAGCCCTGGCTGCTGAAACAAGCAAAGCCAAGGATTCGGGGCCTTCTGCTCCAGAGATTCTGGTTACCACACAGTAGCAGCGGCAAGGAAGCGGACTCTCTGACGGTGGTGTCTGAAAAGAGGATGCTGTCCAAGTTGCATGCCATCTTGGTCAATGTCTCCCATCCACTACATAATGTACTGGTTGGGCACAGGAGTACATTCAGCCAGAGACTCATTCCACTGAGATGCAACATAGAGCGTCATAGGAAGTCATTCCCACCTGTGGCCATCAAACTTTACAACTCCTCCCTGAGCCAATAGGCTGGTCCTGGTCTTATTTCCAGGTATAATTTACATATTAATATTTAATTATTTATGGTTTTAGTACTATTTAATTATTTATGGTGCAACTGTAACAAAAACCAATTTCCCCTGGGATCAATAAAGTATGACTATGACTATTTCAGAAGTTTTCCAGATGTTTCTCCATACTCTCACGTCCGTCTCCATCAAATCAGAATTGTGCATGGTCCCCTACTTGACAGATTACAGGTATCAATTATCGGAGAGGCCTCACGTGCTGCCGTCGCGTCGCCATCTTCTCCTCCTCCTGACCATTTGCGAAATTGATCAGCAGATTGGAGCTGTTTGTGGCAGTAAGTCTTGGGTGCAAAGGGAGTTGAGAAGGAGACTCAGAACACAACCCTGAGGGGAACCGGTGTTGAGGGTCGGAGGGGCAGAAGTGAGGGGGCCCGTCCTTACCTCCTGTCAGCCAGGATCCAGCTGCACAAGGTGGGTGCGGGCTGAGGTGTCTTAGCTTCCTGTTAAGTCTGGGGGGAATTATGGTTTGAATGCTGAACCAGTTTTCTAACGTATGCTACATTGAGTAGTTTGGATTAATCATTTTGAGGACTTCTATAGAAGGATACAGTTTGAGGTGAGGATGTAGCAAGCTTCAAATCAGGTTGTCTAGCTCGAGTTTAATGGTCAAATGGTCAAACAACAAAGAAAAAGGGCAACTACAAATATAGAGCTGCCTGTTTCAGAGCATGTGATTGCATCACTGGTCAAAGGGAAAAACAGCATCCATGAGCTGGAGGCAAAAGCAGCTCGATGGTTTCACCATTCTCTGCAGAGACAGGGCAGATTAGGCTTTTAAAGGCATAAGAGGTGTGTGTGCTTTGTGATTAAATCATCATGGTGCACAAACGTGAAAGTTCTCTCTCAGTCCTGCTCACTCAACCAGAAACACCTAGAAGTCAAATTTTGTCCATTTTATCTGCAAAGGGAGATTTACCCTGATAGCAGTGTACATTCCAACTCAGGCCAATATCAGGCAGGTGCTAGAGGAGCTGAGCAACGTAATCAGAAGGCATAAACCTGCGTACCCTGATGGTTTCCTTAACGTTGCGGGGGATATTTAGCAGGCCAGCTTGAAGAGGTCCCTGAACAACTACCAACAATATATCACCTTTGGAACTAGAGGAGCCAACACACTTGAACACTGTTATGCCATCATCAAGAATGATTACTGTGCCATCCCACGTCCACATATTGGAAAGTCCAATCACCTGACTGTACTTCTACTCCCAGCATATAAGCAAAGACTAAAGACCACAGCACCAGTGGTGAGGAGCAAGGGAGGTGGAGGAGCACTTACAGGACAGCTTTGTGTCAGTGGACTGGACAATATTCAGGGATTCATCTTCAAGTCTGAATGAATACGCCACAGTTGTCACTGACTTCATCAAGACCTGTCTGCCTTCAAGAACATACCAGACATATCCAAACTAAAAGCCATGGATAAACCAGGAGGGTCATAGTTTGCTGAGGACTAGATATATGGCATTCAAGACCACTGATCCAAACATATGCAAGAAGTCCAGGTATGAACTATGGAAGGCTATTTTCAGGGTGAAGAAACAATTTCAATTGAGGTTAGAGACGGAGTCGGACACATGTCAGAACAGAAATCTAAGCATAGAGCTAAAAGTGATGGGAGAGACCTTAAATTCATTTTTTGCATCTGTGCTTACTTGGGAGATGAACACAAAAGCTATGGAAGTGAAGCTAAGTGGCAGCAAGATCGTGAACCCTATACAGATTATAGCAGAAGAAATGTCTGCTATCTTGAGGCAAATGAGGGTATATAAATTTTCAGTTCCTCAGACTCTGTGGGATGCAAGTGCAGAAGTGTAGGGGCTGTAGCAGAGATATTTAAATCATCCTTTGCAACAGGTGAGGTACCGATGGATTGGAGGATAGCTGGTGTTGCTCTGCTATTTATGAAAGGCTTTAAAAATAAACCAGAAAGTTATAGGCTAGGAGGCCTGACATCAGTTGTTGTTGGAAAGTGGGCTTTAGCAAAATATTTAACAAGGTCCCAAATGGAAGGTTGGTGAGGAAGTTTCAGTCACTTGGCATTCAAATTGAGGTAGTAAATTGGATTAAACATTGGCATTGTGGGGAGAAGCCAGTGGTAGTAGATGGTTGACTCTCTGACTGAAGACCTGTGACTCATGAAGTGCCGCAGGAATTGGAGCTGGGTCCATTGTTGTTGATAGAGAACATTGTTGTTCTCTATCAATGATCTGGATGATAATGTGGTTAACTGGATCAGCACATTTGTGGATGACGCCAAGATAGGGGGTGTAGTGAACAGTGAAGAAGACGATTAGAAACTTCAGCATGATTAGGACCAGCTAGAAAAATATGCTGAACATGGCAAATGGAATTTAATGCAGACCTGTGCAAGGTGCTGCAATTCAGTAGACCAACCAGGGTAGGCCTTACACAGTGAACGGTAGAGCACTGGAGAGTGTGGTACAACAAAGGAATCTGGTAATACAGGTCCATAATTCATTGAAAGTTGTCTCACAGGCAGATACGGTTGTAAAGAAAGCTTTTGGCATATTGGCTTTCATAAATCGAAGTACTGAGTACAGGAGATGGAATGTTATGTTGAAGTTGTATAAGACATTGGTGAGGCCTAATTTAGAGTGTTGTGTGGAGTTTTGTTCACCAACCTACAGGAAAAATGTAAATAAGGTTGAAAGACTACAGAGAATATTTACAAGGATGTTTCCATGGTATACTTTTCTATGACTCTGTTATTCTATGACTCAGTCCTCATCAAGGGATCAGAAGAGGAAAGGTGAGCAGTTTCAAGTTCCTGGCTGTCAACATCTTCAACATCTATCCTGGGCCCAACGTATTGATGCAACTACAAAGAAGGTACTATAGCAGCTCTATTTCGTTTGGAGTTTGATAAGAATTGGTATGTCACCAAAGATACTCACAAGTTTCTACAGCAGTATCGTGGAAAGCGTTCTGACTGGCTGCATCACCATCTGGTACGGAGGAGCCACTGCACAGGATATGAAAAAGCTGCAGAAGGTTGTAAACTCAGCCAGCTCCACCACGGGGACTGGCCGCCCCAGCTTCCAGGACACGTTCAAAAGGTGATACCTCAAAAAAGCAACATACACCCAGGATATGCCATTTTCACATTGCTGCCATCAAGGAAGAGGTACAGGAGCCTAATGGTACACACTCAATATCTCAGAAACAGCTTCTTACCTTCCCTCATCAGATTTCTGAATGGACAATGAACCTAAGAACATTACCTCACTATTTATTTTTGCACTACTAATTAATTTTTATATACAGTATATTCTTATTGTAATCTATGGTTTTTATTATTATATTTTACAATGTCATTCTGCTGTAAAACAACAAATTTAATGACATATGCCAGTGACATTAATCCTGATTCTGTTTCTGAAAAGCCTTTCGATACAGATTACTGACATGGAATGAAATACGTTGGCGATGACACCATAGTAACAAAGCACTTCTTGCAACAAAATACACAAAACTGAGATACAAAGGGACTTGGGAGTCTTTGTGCAGAATTCCCTGAAGGTTAAGTTGCAGGTTGAGTCTGTGATGAGGAAGGCAAATGAGGACAAGAATATAAAGCAAAGATGTAATGTTGAAACTTTATAAAGCACTGCTGAGGCCTCACTTGGAGTATTGTGAGCAGGTTTGGGCCCTTTGTCTTGGAAAGGATTTGCTGAAACTGGAGAAGGCTCAAAGGATGTTCATGAAAATGATTCCAGGATTGAATGGCTTGTCATATGAAGAGTGCTCTGGGTCTGTATTCACTAGAATTCAGAGGAATTGGGGGTGACCTTATTGAAACCTATCACACAGAGAAAGGCTTTGATAGAGTGAATGTGGAGAGGCTGTTTCTTTTGGATTTGTGGAATTCTTCGCCACAGGCAGCTGTGGAGGCCATCTTCATATACATTTAAGGCAGAGGTTGATAGATTCTTGATTTGTCAGGGCATGAAGGGATATGGCAATAAGTATGGAGATTGGGGCTGAGAGGAAAATTAGATCAACCATGATGGAATAGCGGAGCAGACTCGATGAGCCGAATGGCTTCATTCTGCTCCTATATCATTTGGTCTTATGGCCTCATAATGCTCTTAGTGAGGGTATCTCTATAGTGGTACCCTCTCACTAAAAGCAGTTTGGTTCAGTAGCACTTTATTGACAGTAAGTAATAAATAGAGGTCTGCTGAGGAATTTCTATTATCTGGGAAATAAATTGATAATATAAATAAGAAAACAGTATGTCAATGTTACTAGCCCTTCCTTCAGTTAGTCTTGACGAAGGGTCTCAGCCCGAAATGTCGACTGTACCTGTTCCTAGAGATGCTGCTTGGCCTGCTGCGTTCACCAGCAACTTTGATGTGTGTTGCTTGAATTTCCAGCATCTGCAGAATTCCTTGTGTTTATGTCAATATTTATTGCTTTGTGCAGTTTAGTAGATTATTAATGCTTTCTTCTATTTTCATTTTTACAATTTGAGGTGCATTTTATTTGGAACCAAAACCAAGCCCAGCCCAAATCTCTGACCTTTCGCTGACCTAAAGGAAACACTCATAAATTCAGGGAGGGTGTAGTCACTTCTGTTCTAGTTTTCCTGAATATGTGATGCCACAGAACACACTAATCTCCTTTACTCATGTCACATCCACATAAATGCAGTTGCCCCAACGGGATCAGGGAATTGCCCATTAAAATTGCATGTCCATCCAGCGGAAGATAATGGCGGGGATTAAAATATACTTTTTATTGCACCTTGAAGTCTGTCAGTTCAAGAATAATTACCATTAGACATAGGAGGAGAATTAAGCTATTCAGCCCATTGAGTCTGCTAGGTTCTCAAAAAATAGAAACAAATTTAATGTGGTTGACTCAACATCATATATTAATAGAAGCATTTTTAAAATAGGAGACAGTGTAATGGTTTTGTAGAATTTTTTTCTCTTTGTGATCTTGAATTCTATATATTTTAGAAGTTATACTTCATCGTTTGGATTTTCTGTTATACACATGAGATTTCTGAAAGTTCTTCATCTTTCTTCAGAAATTTCTTTATTCACGTGTTTAAAATTCAAGCTAAGCTCAGTAATTTTAGCAAAGAAGGTATGTATTTATACATTTGTGGGTTCTGTTTCAGATTATTGATATTATTATGTCTCTCCTTGACTTGCAAATGTACTGGGTTTTTCTTGCTTAAGATGTAGAATGGCTTTTATTTTTTAATTGATTGTAATCTCTTATTGGAATTACCTTATTGGCTATGAAGCTGTGCAATGTTCGGAAAAGGATGCAAAATGCACCAAATAAATGGCCATGTTTCTTATTTCAAAAAATATCTTTCTAATAACCTCATAAAACTACTCACAGTAATGTTCAGTTTTTCTTAATATAGCAGTTAAGCTTCATCTTACTTCAGGAGATGGTAAAACGGGTGCAGAATAAAACATATTTTTCACTGATTTTGTATTCATGAAATTCTTCAGTTATTTTGCCCAAGACAAGTACTTGCATCAGCAGAGCATAATATCACCACCCACCACTATAAAGAAATAGATGAAAGCTTAATCCTATCATTTTAGGAAAATAATTCTGACTAATTGCCATAATTTCAATAATTGCAATTGGTGAGGCAGAAAATGAGTGCCATGTATTTTATGGAGTGAGACAACGATCAGAAGCATGTACACAAGATTTTCTTGAAAGAGGAAATTAAATAGGTTTTGGGCATATCGCTTAGAAGGAATAGACATGTCATTTGACCAGGTCAAATGAAACATAGAAACATAGAAAACCTACAGCGCAATACAGGCCCTTCAGCCCATAAAGCTGTGCCGAGCATGCCCTTGCCTTAGAACAACCTAGGGTTACCCATAGCCCTCTATTTTTCTCAGCTCTATGTACCTATCCATGAGTCTCTTAAAAGACCCTATCGTATCCGCCTCCTCCACCGCTGCAGGCAGCCCATTCCACACACTCACCACTCTCTGCTTAAAAAATTTAGCCCAACACCTCCTTTGTACCTACTTCCAAGCACTTTAAAACTATGCCATCTCGTGCTAGCCATTTCAGCCCTAGGGAAAAGCCTCTGATTATCCCATACGATCAATGCCTCTCATTATCTTGTACACCTCTATCAGGTCACCCCTCATCCTCTGTCGCTCCAAGGAGAGAAGGCTGAGTTCAATGAGTAGGAAGTTTTAAAATAAAATTACTGCTAGATTCACTGTTTATTGAATCTTCTTCAACATCAGAGACTGAAGAAACTTACTGCCAAGGAACTGATTTTTCCCAACACTCTTCCATCAGAACCAATTTAATCTGATTAAATTGCATTCCTCATTATTTCTAGGTCATAGGTCATTTCTAGGCTAGGGGCCACAATGGGGAACAGAAGAAGAGGGAAGGGGAGGAGAAAAGAAAACAAAAGAAAACTTAATTATTGGAAGGAGAAATCAATGTTCGTGCTATCAGATTGGATTAAAAAAGATGTCAATGGACAAGTTGTCATTAGAGATGGGAACAGATAGATTGAGAGTGGGGAGAGAGGTGTCAGAAACTGACTAAGTGAATTCAAGGGCAGGGTTGAAGTTGAACGCAATGTTGATGAAATTGATGAGCTCAGCATGGGCACATGAAGCAGTGCTAATGCAGTCATCAATGTTTCAATAGGTTTTAATGGGTACATTTAATGTCAGAGAAATGTATACAATATACATCCTGAAATTCTTTTTCCTCGCAAACATCCATGAAAACAGAGGAGTGCCCCACAGAATGAATGACAGTTAAAATGCTAGAACTCCAAAACCCCCGCCCCCAACTCCCCCACCCCACACACAAGCAGCAGGAAGGCAATGACCCCCCCCACCAGCAAAATAGCATCAGCACCCTCCACCGAGCACTCAAGCATGCAGTAAGCATCAATAAAGACACAGACTTACAGTACCCCAAAAAACTAATTGTTCACTCGGTAATTCATCATACCACAGGCTCTCCCTCTCCCTAATAAGAGAGAAAGAGATGTCCCTGTTTCACAGCGAGAGGGGAGTCATAACAAACAACTCGCTGATTTACCATGTTAAAAGTCTGTTGCATCTCTTTTTCTGAGCTCTGTGCCCAGAGAGTTGGCACCAGAAAGGCGCAGCTCTGCAGACACACAACCCCTGGCAGCTAACCTACTACTCCCAACGTTCCGTGTCTCGCACGACGCTTCAGTCAGGGGCACCGGCCTAGAATCAGCACGTCCCCAGAGCCACAAAAACCCGGAACCACTGAAGGTGCTCTGAGAGTGGGTCCCACTCCCACAAAGAACTGAAGTCATAGAGTAACTCCAGGTCAGAGTCTTCAAAGGAACCTTGAAAAGGGAAAAAAAGAGATATCAAAGATAGAAATAGAGCTTTTTCCGAAGATGCAAGCAAAGGATTCATCGTTTAGCGCCGTCTTGACTTCGATCCAATTTAGCACAGAATGAGTTGGGAATGGTGAAGACACAGCAGAGATTAGAGTTGCGATCAGATGGAGCAGGAGAGTTGGTGGCAACAGAGGAGGGAGAATGGTTGGGGTGTTCACGGAAGGTAGGTGGGAAGAGACATAGAGGCTCCAAGGACTCAAGGGGTAACTTGGGAGCCAGAGAGACCTGGGGTTGGAAAGTGGTAGAGGGGGAAGTGAAGCCCAGGGTCCCAGCGGCAGCAAGGAAGATCAGGCCCTGGAGGTGGTAGCAGCCGACGTCCAGGTTGGAACTGGAGCTGGAGGCTGCATAATTCATCTAGTTCGTGGATCATTGGAACTAGAGTTAGTGATGTTGGTATCCTCAGTCTGAAGGTTCCCAGGGCCATCAGAACCAATGTTGAGAATGGGAGGATCTTTGTTCTGGAGATATCTGACCGAGTTGATATCTGAGTGGAAGGCAGCAGAGCCAGAGTCTGCAGATGGGTGATCTTTCAATCCTTCCTGGACATAAGGAAGGCAAAGAACTGGTAGTTGAAGATGAGAGTTTTAAAATGACATTACTTCGGACTGTGAGAGTTTTCCAAAAGCATGAAAATGGTGAAGAGAATAAAGGTGAGAGATTCACATAACATTTACTCAAGAAAGAATGTTACACATCTGGAAAACACTAACCTCATCATAACTGAACAGATTTAGACTTAAAATCTCTCCTCTGGAAAATATGGTATCACAGCTTGAATTCATGAAGTGATTGGATATTTTCGACTGCCAAAATGGCTGGTCCGTTCCTTTAGGCTATGGATGCTATGGATTACGTATACCATAGATATGTAAGGGCATTTTCTGTGGCACTAAACCTACAACAGCTTGCTCTTGGTTATTTGTTTCTAAAACACATAACTGGGGGGGTCTGGGAATATAGACATAGAATTCCTTGAAGGTGGCATCACAGACAGATAGAGTCACAAAGAAAGCTTCTGACACATCGGCCTTCATATATCTAAGAACTGACCACAGGACTTGGGATGTTGGGCATATCAGGTTGGTGCTGGATTACACGAGGGGGAATTCCTACAATGTCTACGAGATGGCTTTTTAGAGAAACTTGTGGTTGAACCCACTAGGGAATTCATAATTCTGGATTGGGTGTTGTGCAATGAACCAGAATTGATTAGAGAGAAGGTAAAAGATCCCTTAGGGGTAAGTGATCATAATATGATTGAATTCACCCTGAAATACGAGAAGGAAAAGCTAAAGTCAGATGTATCAGTATTACAGTGGAGTAAAGGGAATTACAGAGGAATGGGAGAGGAGTTGACCAGAATTGATTGAAAAGGAACACTGGCAAGGATTATGGCAGAGCAGGAATGGCTGGAAGTTCTGGAAGCAATTCGGAAGGCACAGGGGATATACATACCAAAGAGGAATAAATATTCTAAGGAAAAGATGACACAACTGTGGCTAACAAGAGAAGTCAAAGCCAACACAATAGGCAAAGCGAGGGCATATAATAAAGCAAAAATTTGTGTGAGGGTAGAGGATTAGGAAGCTTTTAAAAACAAACAGAAGGCAACTAAAAAGTCATTAAAGCAACACACATCAAAGTTGCTGGTGAACGCAGCAGGTGTTAGGAAGTCCTTAAAAAGTCATTAAGAAGGTAAAGATGAATAGAAAAGTAAGCAAGCCAGTAATATTAAAGAGGATACCAAAAAGTTCTTCAATACATAAAGTGTAAAAGACAGGTGAGAGTGGATATCGGACCACTGAAAAACAATCCTGGAGAGGTAGTATTAGGAACCAACAAAAAGGTGGACTAACTGAATAAGTATTTTGTGTCAGTCTTCACTATTGAAGACACAAGCAATATGATGGAAGTTCCGGGTGTCAGGGGTCATGAGGTATGCAAAGTCACCATAAGTAGACAGAAGATTATTGGGAAACTGCAAGGTCTGAAGGTAGATAAGTCACCTGGACCAGACAGTGCACACCCCAGGGTTCTGAAAGAGGTGGCTGAAGAGATTAGGGATGCATGAGTAAAGATCTTTCAAGAATCACTAGATTCTGAAATGGTTTTGGAAGACTGGAAACTTGCACTCTTCATGAATAGAGAAAGGCAGAAGAAATGAACTTATAGGTCAGGTAGTGGGATCTCAGTGATGGAAAAATGTTGGAGTTGACTATCAAGGATAGGGTCTCAGGGTACTTGGAGGCATATGATAAAATAGGCCACAGTCAGCATGATTTCCTTCAAGCAAAATCTTGCTTGACAAATTTGTGGAATTCTTTGAAGAAATAATAAACCATATAGACAAAGGAGATCAATTGATATCGTGTACTTGGATTTTCAAAAAGCCTTTGACAAGGTACCACACATGAGGCTGCTTAGCAAGCTATGAGCCCATGGTATCACAGGAAAGATTCTAGCATGGATAAAACAGCGGCTGATTGGCAGGAGGCAAAGCATGAGAATAAAAGGAGCCTTTTCTGACTGGCTGCCTGTGACTAATGGTGTTCCACAGTGGTCTTTGTTGGGATTGATTCTTTTTACATTATATGTCAATGATTTGGATGAAGGAATTGATGGTTTTGTTGCAATGTTTGCAGATGATTTGAAGATAGATGGAGGGACAAGTAGTGTTAGGAAGTAGAAAGGATACAGAGACAGATTAGGAGAATGGGCAAAAAAATGGCAGATGGTATATAGTGTCATGAAGTGTATGGTAATGAACTTTGGCAGAAGAAATGAAAGGGTTGACTGTTTTCTAAATGGAGAGAAAATCCAAAAAAGTGAGGTGCAACGGGACTTGGAAATCATTGTGCAGGATTTCCTAAAGGTTAATTTGCAGGTTGAGTCTGTGTTGAGGAAGGCAGATGTGATGTTAGCATTCATTTCAAGAGGACTAGAATGTGAAAGGAAGGATGCAATGTTGAGACTTTATAACGCACTGGTGAGGCCTCATGTGGAGGGCTGTGATCAGTTTTGGGCTCCTTATCTTCGAAAGGATGTGCTGAAACTGGAGAGGGTTCAAAGGATGTTCATGAAAATGATTCCAGGATTGAATGGCTTGTCATATGAAGAGTGCTCTGGGACTGTATTCACTAGAATTCAGAAGAATTGGGGGTAACCTCACTGAAACCTATCAAATGGTGAAAGGCTTTGATAGGGTGAATGTAGAGCGGATGTTTCCTGTAGGTTTGTGGAATTCTTTTAGAACAGGCAGCTGTGGAGGCCAAGTCTGTATGCACATTTAAGGCAGAGGTTGATAGATTCTTGACTGGTCAGGCCTGAGAGGCAAATTAGATCAGCCATGATGGAAGGGTGGAACAGACTCAATTGGCCAAATGGATTAATTCTATTCCTGTATGTTATGGTCTTATTGGCCTCATAATGCTTTTGAAGAAGGTATCCCTATAGTGGTACCCTCTCACTAAAAGCAGTCTGGTTCAGTAGCACTTTCTTGAAGGTAGGTAATAAATAGAGCTATATTGAGTGATGTCTGTTACCTGGGAAATAAACTTATAATGTAAATAAGAAAAAAAAGTATTTCAATATTTATTGTTCTGTGCAATTTAGTAGATTATTAATGCTTTCTTCTATTTTACAATTTGAGGTGCATTTTGTTTGGAATCAAAACCAAGCCCAGCCCAAATCCCTGATCTTCCATGAACCTAAAGAAGACATTCCTAAATTCATCGAGGGTGTAGTCATGGAGGGTGTTCCAGTTTTCCTGAATATGTGATGCCACAGAACACACTAATCTCCTTTACTCATGTCACATCCACATAAATGCAGTTGCCCCAACAGGATCAGTGAACTGTTCATTAAAATTGAAGTTAGTGGTGTAGATAAAAATATACTTTATTATTGCACCCTGAAGTCTGTCAGTTCAAGAATAAAGATCATAAGGCTATTCAGCCCAGCAATACCGCTGGGGTCACATTGAAACGTAGGAACACAGAAAACCTACAGTATAATATAGGCCCTTCAGCCCACAATGCTGTTCCAAACATGTACTTACTTTAGAAATTACCAAGGGTTACCCATAGCCCTCTATTTTTCTAAACACCATGTACCTATCCAGAGTCTCTTAAAATACCCTATCATATCCACCTCCACCACCATCGCCAGCAGCCCATTCCACACACTCACTGCACTCTGTGTAAAAAGCGTACCCCTGACTTCTCCTCTGTACCTACTGCCAAGCATCTTAAAACTGTGTTAGCCTCTTGTGTTAGCCATTTCAGCCCTGGGGAAAACCTTCTGACTATCCACACAATCAATGCCTCTCATCATCTTATACACGTCTATCAGGTCACCTCTCATCCTCCCTCGCTCTAAGTTCACTCAACCAGTTCTTATAAGGCATGTTCCCCAATTCAGGCAACATCCTTGTAAATCTCCTCTGTACCCTTTGTATAGTTTCCACATCCTTCCTGTAGTGAGGTGACCAGAACTGAGCACAGTACTCCAAGTGGGGTCTGACCAGGGTCCTATATAGTTGTAACATTACCTCTCGGTTCTTAAGCTCAGTCCCACAGTTGATGAAGGCCAATGCACCATATGCCTTCTTAACCAAACAGTCAACCTGAGCAGCAGCTTTGAGTGTCCTATGGATCCGACCCCAAGATCCCTCTGATCCTCCACACTGCCAAGAGTCTTACCATTAATAATCTATTCTGCCATCATATTTCACCTACCAGAATGAACCACCTCACACTTATCTGGTTTGAACATCTGCCACTTCTCAGCCCAGTTTTGCATCCTATCAATGTTCCACTGTAACCTCTGACAGCCCTCCACACTATCCACAACACCTCCAACATTTGTGTCATCAGTAAACTTACTAACCCATCCCTCCACTTCCTCATCCAGGTCATTTATAAAAATCACAAAGAGAAGGGGTTGCAGAACAAATCTCTGAGGCACTCCACTGGTCACCGACCTCCATGCAGAATATGACCCGTCTACAACCACTCTTTACCTTCTGTGGGCAAGCCAATTCTGGATCCACAAAGCAGGGTTCCCTTGGATCCCATGCCTACTTACTTTCTCAATAAGGCTTGCATGGGGTACCTTATCAAATGCCTTGCTGAAATCCATATATACTACATCTACTACTCTACCTTCATCAACGTGTTTAGTCTCATCCTCAAAAAATTCAATCAGGCTCATCAGACACAACCTGCCTTTGACAATGCCATGCTGACTATTCCTAATCATATTATGCCTCTCCAAATGTTCATAAATCCTACCTCTCAGGATCTCTTCCATCAACTTACTAACCACTGAAGTAAGACTCATTGGTCTATAATTTCCTGGGCTATCTCTACTCCCTTTATTGAATAAGGGAACAACATCTGCAACCCTCCAATCCTCTGGAACCTCTCCCGTCCCCATTGATGATGCAAAGATCATTGCCAGGGGCTCAGCAATCTCCTCTCTCAACTTCCACGATAGCCTGGGGTACATTTTGTCCGGTCCTGGAGACTTATCCAACTTGATGCTTTCCAAAAGCTCCAGCACATCTTCTTTCTTAATGTCTATATGCTCAAGCTTTTTAATCCACTGTAAGTCATCCCTACAATTGCCAAGATCCTTTTCTGTAGTGAATACTGATCATTATGTACCTCTGCTATCTCCTCCAGTTCCAGACACACTTTGCCATTGTCACACTTGATTGATCCTATTTTCGCATGTCTTATCCTCTTGCTCTTCACTTACTTGTAGAATGCCTTGGGTTTTCTTTAGTCCTGCTCACCAAGGCCTTCTCATGGCCCCTTCTGGCTCTCCTAATTTCATTTTTAAGCTCCTTCCTGCTAGCCTTATAATCTCACATCAAAGTTGCTGGTGAACGCAGCAGGCCAGGCAGCATCTCTAGGAAGAGGTACAGTCGACGTTTCAGGCTGAGACCCTTTGTCAGGACTAACTGTTAGTCCTGAGTTAGTCCTGATGAAGGGTCTCGGCCCGAAACGTCGACTGCACCTCTTCCTACAGATGCTGCCCGGCCTGCTGCGTTCACCAGCAACTTTGATGTGTGTTGCTTGAATTTCCAGCATCTGCAGTATTCCTGTTGTTAGCCTTATAATCTTCTAGTTCTCTATCATTACCTAATTTTTTGAACCTTTCGTAAGCTTTTCTTTTCTTCTTGACTAGATTTTCAACAGCCTTTGTACACATCAAAAAAATGGAAACAGATGTAATGCAGTTGGCTCAGCATCATGTCATATTAGTTAAAGCATTTTTATAATAGAGGACAATGTAATAGTAATGTAGAATTTTTTCTCTATATTATTTCCAATTCTAATTATTTTAGAAGTTATATGTCATCTTTTATATTTCCTTAGTTACACACATGATACTTCAGAAAGTTCTTCATTGTTCTTTAGAGTTGTGACCAACAAATTTCTGTATTCACATGTTTAAGATTCAAGCATTATTGTTGCTGAGCTCAGTAATTTTAGCAAAGAAGGAATGTTTTTATGCATATGTGGGTTCTGTTTCAAATTATTAATGGCATTATTATGTCTCTCATTCACTTGTGAATTTACTGGGGTTTTTCTTACTTAAGATGTAAAATGAAATATTTTTAATTGATCTCAATTTCTCATATTGGGACTACCTTATTGGCTATGAAGCTCTACAGTGCTCTGAAAAGAATGCAAAATGCACCAAATAAATGTCCATGTTTCTTTCTTTATTTCAAAAGATATCTTTCTAATACTTCCAGAATTCTGCAGAGCAGAATTAACCCCATAAAACCACGCACAGTAGTGTTCTATTATTCTTATTACAGCAGTTTAAGCTTCATCTTGCTTCAGGAGATGTTTTCGATGGTAAAACGGGTGCAGAATAAAACATTTTTCACTGATTTCATAGAAACATAGAAAATAGGTGCAGGAGTAGGCCATTCGGCCCTTCGAGCCTGCACCGCCATTTATTATGATCATGGCTGGTCATCCAACTCAGAACCCTGCACCAGCCTTCCCTCCATACCCCCTGATCCCCGTAGCCACAAGGACCATATCTAACTCCCTCTTAAATATAGCCAATGAACTGGCCTCAACTGTTTCCTGTGGCAGAGAATTCCACAGATTCACCACTCTCTGTGTGAAGAAGTTTTTCCTAATCTCGGTCCTAAAAGGCTTCCCCTTTATCCTCAAACTGTGACCCTCGTTCTGGACTTCCCCAACATCGGGAACAATCTTCCTGCATCTAGCCTGTCCAATCCCTTTAGGATCTTATACGTTTCAATCAGATCCCCCCTCAATCTTCTAAATTCCAACGAGTACAAGCCCAGTTCATCCAGTCTTTCTTCATATTAAAGTCCTGCCATCCCAGGAATCAATCTGGTGAACCTTCTTTGTACTCCCTCTATGGCAAGGATGTCTTTCGTATGAATGAAATTGTTTAGTTATTTTCCCCAAGACCGGTACTCATATCAGTACAGCATATTTAAATCCACCACTACAATAAAGAAATAGATGAAAAGCTTAATCCTTATGAAAACAATTCTGACTAATTGCCATAATTTCAATAATTGCAATTAAAGAGGCAGAAAGTTAGCACTATGCATTGTATGGTGTGAGACAATGATCAGAAGCATGTACACAAGATTTTCTTGAATGAGGGATATTAAATACAGTTTGGTCATATTGCTTAGAAGGAATAGACATGTCATATGAGCAGATCAGATGAGTAGGAAAATGTAAGATATAGGTGTAATGTCCTTTTCATCTTTTTTACTGTTATGCTCCATGTATTTCAGTTTGTGCTGTTCTGTGCAAGCTGCTTGTTTCCAGCTTATGTTTGGATTATTGTTGTAGATAAGAGAGAAGAGAAATGTGTGCCATCCAATTAGGATGGTCGGATTAAGGGGAGGTTTCTCTGGTGAGGGACATTAAAGTTGGGCTTGGGGTCGTTGTTTGAGAGGAGATGAAGAGAGAAGATGCTGGAGAGAACCGGTCGTAGCATACAATCTGGTGGGAGACCAATTTATTTGAGATAGATTGTGAGCAATGTTCAGAAGGTGGTGTGTGCTTTCACGTTGAC
Organism: Mobula birostris; assembly: GCF_030028105.1. NCBI lineage: Eukaryota > Metazoa > Chordata > Chondrichthyes > Myliobatiformes > Myliobatidae > Mobula > Mobula birostris. The sequence goes on along the minus strand of NC_092371.1, from coordinate 205,419,953 downwards.
CGAGGGCCCAGCGCATGAGTGACAGGGAAGTTCAAGATGAGCTCCGACTTGTACGCATTTGACTGTTTAATTAGAATGGGCCCATTTTATGTTATTCTTTATTAACCCTTTAGTTAAGATTCATAAATATAATTCCTTTAATCGTATGCAGTTTACTGTCTGTTATTCTATGGCATTAGTTTGTAACAGGGTAGTGAATGACACAGCATCCACACAAACCGGGGTTTGGGGTGATTTGAGAGCGCCTCAACTTCACAAGTTTGGCGGGGCTGGAGACTGTTTTCCCTTGACTTATGCAGCCAAGGAAACTAGGGTGTTTCATAAGATTACTGCTGGATTTTATCGCATCAATGACCAAAGAAATTTACTGTCTAGGAACTGATTTGTCCAACACTATCCCATCAGAATTTATTTAACCGGATTAAATTGCATTCCTCATTATTTCTAGGTCAAGTCATACCAATCAGAAAACTCAGCAATTGACATCCAGTCATGAGTAATCCCCAAGGTTATTTTTGCATCAGGAATGCTTGAGACGATATCATTCCTAGAGTAATATTGCTTTTAGAGCATTGCAGGGGATTAGTTAGAGTGTCAAAGATTATGGGCAGGAGAATGGAGTTGAGATGGATAATAAATCAGTTATGATGCAATGGAGGAACACACTGGAAGGACTGAATGGCCTAATTTTGCTCCTATGCCCTATGATCTCATGCTCTAAATTGCATCGTTGGTCCAAGGGTGAGTTCAGCTGAGTGTGGTTTTATTCCTACATCACTCACCTGCAATTAGGAATCTACAATTAGGAAGTTTCTCTAAATCAAAACCCTCCTCAACCCATCCCCTACTTTTTCAGGAAAAGGAACGAATATCTCTCACAGCACCCCAGATTCATATTTGACACCTCTCACATTTTCTGCTTTAGAAATAATTCTACTTTGCTGCTGGTCCTCCTGACGCCCAGTCTCCACTAGTGATGGAGACCATCCTGAGTCCTGTGCTCAACCTCAAAGGAAGAATATTGTTGCACAGTTTTATTTATCATAATGTGTGACATCTGACAAATCTGACATGACAGGATATCAATTAAAACTATTGCTTATCCAATCCGATAAACACTATTCCAGCATACTTCTCATGGTATGCTGGAGTTTCTAGGTGCAGTTCTGCTTTGCCCAGTCCAAACATTGACCCACTTTGATATGGGCACATGTGCAAATAATTTTAACAAAAGAAAACACAGAGAGAAACTCGCATGAAGTCACAAGGGATGAAGAAAGAGATTTTGGGACTTAAGAGCTAAACAGTAACAATTTCTAGGCAATTGCAACAGAACTCCTTGATTATATTGTTTGCTTTCTATTTTCAAATCTTATATACATTTAATTATTTTTTGATGTAAACACAAGTGATTCTTCCAATGCTGGAAATACAAAGTAACACACACGAAATGCTGGAGGAGCTCAGCAGGTCACCAGCTTCTAGGAAAATAGGACATTTCTGGTGAGACCCTTTATCAGGACTGGAAAGGAAGGGGGGAGAAACCAAAACAGAAAGTTGGGGGCGGGGGAGAGGAAGAAGGTGATAGGTGAAGCCAGGTGGATGGGTAGGGTAAAGGGCTGGAGAAAAGGAATGTGATAGGAGTGGAGAGTGGACCCTGGGAGAAAATGAAGAAGGAGGGGCATGAAGAGAAGATGATAAGCAGGTGAGGAGAAGAGGTAAGAGGCCATAGTGGGGAACAGAAGAGAGGGAAGCAGGAAGGGAAAAGAAAACAAGAGGAAAATTAATTATTGGATGGAGAAATCAATGTTCATGGGTTAAAACAGATGTCAGTAGGCAGTTAGTCTCCAGAGATGGAGACAGAGAGATTGAGTGAGGGGAGAGAGGTGTCTAAAATGGACAAAGTGAATTTACGGGCATGGTGGAAGCTGTATGCTAAGTTGATGAAATTAATGAGATCAGCATGGGTATACGAAGCAGCGTTAATGTGGTCATCAATGCAGCACAGAATGATTTAGGAATGGTGAAGACACAGCAGGGATCAGAGTTGCGATCGGAGGGGGTAGGGGAGCTGATGGCAACAGAGGAGGGTTGAGGTGTTCAGGGAGGGTAGGGGGAAGAAAAATGGAGGCTCCAAGGACCCAAGAGATAACTTGAGAGACGGAGAGACCTGGGATGGGAGAGTGGTGGCAGGGGAAGTGAAGCCCTGGGGCCAGTGGCAGCAAGGAAAGTCTGGGCCTGAAGGTGGTGGCGGCCGAAGTCCAGGTTGGAGCTGGAGCTAGAGGTTGCATAATTCATGGTTTGAAGGTATCCAGTGCCATTGGAAATGGTGTTAACGATGGAGAGATCCCCAGTCTGCAGCAACCCGGGTCACTGGGGCCATAGTTGCCGATGTTGGTATCCTCAAACTGAAGGCATCAGAACCAAAGTTGAGAATGGTAGGATCTGCGGTCTGGAAAGCTCTGATCAAGTCGATATCTGAGAGGAAGGCAGCAGGCCCACAGTCGGGAGACGGGAGATCTTTTGATATTTCCTGGACGCAAGGAAGGCCAAGAACTGGTGGTTGAAGATAAGTGTTTTAAAATGGCAATCCTTCAACCTGTGAGAGTTTTCCAAATGGAGAAGAGAATAAGGTTGAGAGATTCACATAATATTTACTCAAGTCAGAATATTACACAGCTACAAAACACTAACCTCATTATAATCAGACAAATTTAGTTTTAAAATTTCTCCTCTGAAAATCATGGAATCATAGCTTGAGTTCATGAAGTGATTGGATATTTTCGACTGCCAAACTGGCTGTTCCATTCTTCTAGGCTACGGATGTTAATGGATTATTCATACCATTGTTGTGTAACGGCATCTTCTGTGGCAGTTAATCTGCAATAGCTTGCTCTTGGTTATTTGTTTCTAAAGCATATAACTGGGAATACAGGCCCATAATTCCTTGAAAGTGATACCCCAAATAGATCAGGTCATAAAGAAAGCTTTTGGCACATTGGCCTTCATAAATCAAAGAACTGAGTACAGGAGTTAGGTAGTACTGTGTCTACTTCTTGTCACCTACCTACAGGAAAGATGTCAATAAGTTTGAAAGCAAAGAAAAGTTTGGATACATGCATGGACGGGACGGGTATGGAGGCCTATAGTGTAGGTGCAGGTCGATGGGACTATATATGCAGAATAATAGTTTGGTAGGGACTAGATGGGCTGAAAGGCCTGTTTCTGTGCTATAGTGTTCTATGACTCTATAACAGTCTAGTAGCATAGTTAGAAAAACAGATTTAGACACTTGACAGCACACATCAAAGTTGCTGGTGAATGCAGCGGACCAGGCAGCATCTCTAGGAAGAGGTACAGTCAACGTTTCAGGCCAAGACCCTTCGTCAGGACTAACTAAAGAAAGAGCTAGTAAGAGATTTAAAAGTGGGAGGGGAAGGGGGAGATCCACAATGATAGGAGAAGACAGGAGGGGGAGGGATGGAGCCAAGAGCTGGACAGGTGATTGGCAAAAGGGATATGAGAGGATCATGGGACAGGAGGCCCAGGGAGAAGGAAAAGTGGTGGGGGGGGGAGGAAAAGCCCAGAGGATGGGCAAGGGGTATAGACAGAGGAACAGAGGGAGAAAAAGGAGAGTGAGAGAAAGAATGTGTGTATATAAATAACGGATGGGGTACGAGGAGGAGGTGGCGCATTAGCGGAAGTTAGAGAAGTCAATGTTCATGCCATCAGGTTGGAGGTTACCTAGAAGGAATATAAGGTGTTGTTCCTCCAACCTGAGTGTGGCTTCATCTTTACAGTAGAGGAGACCATGGATAGACATGTCAGAATGGGAATGGGATGTGGAATTAAAATGTGTGGCCACTGGGAGATCCTGCTTTCTCTGGCGGACAGAGCAGACTGGGAGATCGTTTTGCTGACCGACACAGACTGGGAGATCGTTTTGCTAAATACCTACGCTCTGTCTGCCAGAGAAAGCAGGATCTCCCAGTGGCCACACATGGGACGGTTCCTCGTCCTCATCTACCACCCCACGAGCCTTCACGTCCAGCACATAACTCTGTGTAACTTCTGCCATCTCCATTGGGATCCCCACCACGTCTTTCCTCCTCTCCACTTTTCACTTCCTGCAGGGATCACTCCCTATGCGACTCCTTTGTCCACTCGTACCTCCCTACTGATTTCCCTCATGCTACTTACCCTTGCAAGTGGAGCAAATGCCACACCTGCCCTTACATCTCCTCTCTCACTACCATTAATGGCCCCTAATAGTCCTTCCAGGTGAGGTAAGCCTGTTCACCTGTGGGTCAGTTGGGGTCATTTACTGTATCCAGTGCTCCTGGTGTGGCCTCCTGTATATCGATGAGAACTGATGTAGATTGGGAGACCAGCTCACTGAGCGCCTACGCTCCTTCCGCCAGAAAAAGTGGGATCACCTAGTAGCCACACATTTCAATTCTATTTCTCATTCCCATTCCAACATGTCCGTCTATAGACTCCTCCACTGCGGCAATGAGGCCACATTCAGGCTAAAGAAGCAACACCTTATATCCCATCTGAGTAGCCTCCAACCTGATAGCATGCACATTAATTTCTCGAACTTCTGATAATTGCTCCCCCCCACATTCTTTCACCATTCCCCATTCTTGTTTTCCTCTCTCACTTTATCTCCTTACCTGCCAATTACTTCCCTCTGGTGCTCCTCCTTCCCTTTCTTCCATGGTCGTCTATACTAGCCTATCAGATTCCTTCTTCTCCAGCCCTTTATCTCACTCACCAATCAACTTCCCAGCTCTTTAGAACATAGAGGACATAGAATAGTACAGTACAGTGCAGGCCCTTCAGCCCACAATGGTGTGCTGACCCTTAAACCCTGCCTCCCATATAAACCCCCACCTTAAATTCCTCCATATACCTGTTTAGTAGTCTCTTAAATTTCACTAGTGTATCTTCCTCCACCACTGACTCAGGCAGTGCATTCCATGCACCAACCATGCTCTAAGTAAAAAACCTTCCTCTTATATCCCCCTTGAACTTCCCACCCCTTACCCCCTGAACTTCCTACCCCCAGATCCCTCTACTCCTCCACACTCCTCCTGCCTTTTACTTTGTACTCTGCCTTGGAGTTTGTCCCTCCAAAGTGTACCACCTCACACTTCTCCGGGTTGAACTCTAGAAACATAGAAACATAGAAAATAGGTGCAGGAGTAGGCCATTTGGCCCTTCGAGCCTGCACCGCCATTTATTATGATCATGGCTGATCATCCAACTCAGAACCCCGCCCCAGCCTTCCCTCCATACCCCCTGATCCCCGTAGCCACAAGGGCCATATCTAACTCCCTCTTAAATATAGCCAATGAACTGGCCTCAACTGTTTCCTGTGGCAGAGAATTCCACAGATTCACCACTCTCTGTGTGAAGAAGTTTTTCCTAATCTCGGTCCTAAAAGGCTTCCCCTTTATCCTCAAACTGTGACCCCTTGTTCTGGACTTCCCCAACATCAGGAACAATCTTCCTGCATCTAGCCTGTCCAATCCCTTTAGGATTTTATACGTTTCAATCAGATCCCCCCTCAATCTTCTAAATTCCAATGAGTACAAGCCCAGTTCATCCAGTCTTTCTTCATATGAAAGTCCTGCCATCCCAGGAATCTATCTGCCACTTCTCAGCCCACTTCTGCTGCTTCTTATCAATGTCTCTCTGCAACCTTCCACAATCCTCTACACTATCCACAACACCACCAACCTTTGTGTCGTCTGCAAACTTGCCAACCCATCCTTCTACCCCCACATCCAGGTCGTTAATAAAAATCACGAAAAGTAGAGGTCCCAGAACTGATCCTTGTGGGACACCACTAGTCACAACCCTCTAATACGAATGTACTCCCTCCACCATGACCCTCTGCTTTCTGCAGGCAAGCCAATTCTGAATCCACCTGGCCAAACTTCCCTGGATCCCATGCCTTCTGACTTTCTGAATAAGCCTACCATGTGGAAGCTTGTCAAATGCCTTACTAAAATCCATGTAGATCACATCCACTGCACTACCCTCATCTATATGCCTGGTCACTTCCTCAAAGAACTCTATTGCCGAAGGGCAGGGGTTACTTCATCTATCACCTGCCACCTTGTACTTCTTCCTCTCCTCTCCCTACCTTCTTACTCTGACTTTCCCTTTAACTTTCCAGTCCTGATGAAGGGTCTCAGTCTGAAACGTTGACTGTTTACTTTTTTCTATAGATGCTGCCTGGCCTGCTGAGTTCCTTCAACATTTTGTGCGTGTTGCTGAAGAGGTAGTAATGGGGGACAAAATAATAGCAGATGAAATTAATAAATATTTTGCATCAGTCATCACTGTGGAGGAAACTGGCATTATGCCAGAAACTTAAGAGTATTGGGAGCAGAAGTCAGTGTAGTTGCTATTACTTAGAAAAAGGTGCTTGGGAGGCTGGAAGGTCAGAAGTTAGAAAAGTCATCTGGACCAAATGAACTACACCCCATAGTTCTTAAAGTAGTAGCTAAGTAAATTGTTGAGGCATTAATCATGACCTTTCAAGAATCACTAGATTCTAGAATGACTCCTGACTACTGGAAAATTGCAAATGTCATTCCACTCTTTAAGGAGGGAGGGAGGAAGGAAAAAGGAAATTATAAGCCAATTAGCCTGACTTCAGTGGTTGGGAAATGTTGCAATTCATTATTAAGGATGAGGCTTCAGGGTACTTGGAGACACATGATAAAAAAGGCCAAATTCAGTATGGTTTCCTTAAGGGGAAATTTTGTCTGACAACCTGTTGGAATTCTTTGAGGGTAGACAAAGAAGAATCAGTGGATGCTGTTTACTTGGATTTTTAGAAGGCCTTTGACAAGGTGCCACACATGAGACTGTTTAAAAATATAAGACACATAGTATTACAGGAAAGACACTTGCATAGATAGAACATTAGCTGACTGGCAGAGGGCAAAGAATGGCAATAAAGGGGACTTTTTTCTGGTTGACTGTCATTGACTACTGGTATCCACAGGGGTCAAAATAGGGACCGCTTCTTTTCCAATTATATGTCAATGATTTGGACAATAGAATTGATGGCTTTGTGGCCACGTTTGCAGACGATACAAACATAGGTGGAGGGGCAAGCAGTGATGAAGAAGCAGAGAGTCTCTCAGAGAGACTTGGACAGATTGGGAGAATGGGCAAAGTGGCAGATGGGATATAGTGTAGTGAAGTGTGTGATTACTTCGGTAAAAAGAATAAAGGATTAAACTATTTTCTAAACAGGGAGAAAAATCAAAAATCAGAAGTTGAAAGGAACTTGGGGATCCTTGCACAGAACTCCCTAAAGGTTGACTTGCAGGTTAAGTTGGTGCTAAGAAATGCAAATGCAATTGCTGTTACTGATAATAAAATAACTAACATAACTGGGCCCTGAACACACACACTCTAACTGGCACAACCACGGATTTGGCAGCCCAGCAGATTTAGCAATTGTGCTCGTGAATATGCACGTGTCAGTTAATTATTATTTCACTGTGATAGTATTTAACTCCATTCTTTTCATTATAGTGCTTGTCGACACTTGGACACAGCACAGCAACACTTCACTGTCTGTTTGCATTCGACCTTGCCTGAGAAATTGGACTGTCGAGTCAACTGACTCTGAAGACTAGCAGTATTCATTTTATACTTAGTTATTCCTTTCAGCAGCAGTTTAGGCTTCATTTACTATTTGAGAGTTTTAGTTAACGGCCCTGTTTGGCCTAGTGTTTATTGTTTTCTTTTCCCTTTTAACTCTGTTCACATTAAAGTCTGCGAACTATCAACCCGCTTCAGCATCTCTTGCTCTGCACTTGGGCCATATCCGAACCTGCTGTCACTAACAAGTCAAACATAATTGATTTTACTTGTGCATAAGAAGAACAGCAAAGGCCCTACCACCCAAGCTATTCTCAAGCCAGGACAGAAAACTATTAGCTTTATACAGCCTAGACTTGTCAGTTATGGATATTAATCATTTGGTAAATTGTATATGTTTGAATTCTTTACTTGCAAGGTTAATCGCCATTCACAATAGAGATGTTAAGAGTCAATAGGAACAATAAACTGACAATTGATGACACATTAAAGTTAATAACGCAATTGTCCCTTAATAGCCGTGTGTGTGTGTGTGTGTGTGTGTCACATCCTCCTGTTATTCCTATCTCGTCTATCTTCAGCACCCCCATATGTAACGAAATGCAATGTTTTTCGAAGACCCTTCTAGAAAACTCTCACTACAATGGCCTCACTCGTCTGGCTTGAGAACACACTGCCAAAGTCAGTCCGCCTATCTCATCTGTGGTAAGCAAAGGTGTCTTCAGCCGTCTCACTACAAAGGTCTCATTTGACTACATCTGCCCTAGGTAATCCTTGCCAGGACACTGTCTTTAACACTTCCCTTACTACAACTTCCACGTTCCCCCTCTTTGTCCAGTAAAACAGGGGTCCCCACCCTTTTTTGCTCTGTGGACCGGTTTAATATTGACAATATTCTTGCGGACCGGCCGACCCGGCAGAGGGGGGTGGGGGGCAGTGGGGGATAAGGTTGCCTACGGACAGGAGTAGCAGTCAAATATGTTGTGTTTACCAAAAGAAAGACTACAATGACCATGAAGCCTTGTGCGGGCACCAGTGCGCATGCGTGTACATGCCGGTTTTTTTCTACAAATCACCTTTGGCGATTCTGTCCGGGGGCGGGGGTGGCGGTGGTGTTAATCACGACCGGAATACAGGTGATAAGTGGCTAATACACTCAATTTTGTTTCTGAAAAGGTTTATCTAACAAATTTAATATTAAACACACAGCACATATTTTCCTCGCATGAATATAGTGATAAGTCAATTATTAGGAGAGGACAGGGGAGCTTGAAGTAAGTGTTGAACGAACTTCCAGTAGAAGTGGTAGAAGCAGGTTTGATATTATCATTTAAAGAAAAATTGGATAGATATATGGACAGGAAAGGAATGGAGGGGTATGGGCTGACTGCAGGTCGGTGGGACTAGGTGAGAGTAGCGTTCGGCACGGACTAGAAGGGCCGAGATCGCCTGTTTCCATGCTGTAATTGTTATATGGTTATATAATTAAGTCAATAGCATCATAACATTTTAAGTAACGTTTGGATATTAAACACACAGCACATATTTTCCCCGTATGAACATATAAAATCATTGCAACACCAATATTGCTGAATCAGTGGGAGCCCTGGGTTTGTTTCCCTGCAACAAGACGGTGCCATCGAGGGGTGATGGAAGACAGCGATACTCAAAGGGGGTTCCTTATGTCCAGTCTATTCCGCAATTTAGTTTTCGTTGCATCCATTGCAGAAAACTCTGCTTCGCAGCGATATGATGTTGGAAATGGAAGCAATGTTTTCAGTGCTTTCGTGGCTATCTCAGGATATTCAGCCTTGACTTTGATCCAGAATGCCGGCAGAGATGTTATGTCAAACATACTTTTCAGCCCACTGTCATTTGCAAGCTCGAGGAGTTGATCTCCTTCCCACACTGACATGGATGACGCGCGGGTAATGACCCCACGTGCGTTCAAGTTCAACAGTGGGTGTGACAGGGATTGAGGAAAGGTGCAGCTGACTCATATCGCCAGATCATATCATTTCCTTGCGGCCCGGTAGGACATGCTTTGTGGCCCAGTGGTTGGGGACTGCTGCTGTAAAAGACAACATAAAGCTTACTGAATTTCAATAGCACAGTGTCTGGAACACAGTGACAGTCTCATCAGTGACAGTTAGCAGTTGACATCAGGGACATATGTGCAACACTACTGCCTAAACTACTGTCCAGTGCTTTCATTTTGATCATACTTAGATGACCAGTAGGTAGCTCCTCCAACAATTTAGCTCCCACTAGGCAAAGGGGTGTCCTCCTTTGTAAATTTTTCAGGTACTTCCTTTTCTAAGAGTAAATGGGAGAAATCCATCAGCACATCCATGATTAGTTGTCTCTTGAATTCAATCTTATAATTGTGTCCTCTAAGAAACAGAACTTATTTGTGCATTCGTGCTGCTGCTGTAACAGTGGAGCACCTTTCTGTGGATTGAAAATGGACAATAGCAGTTGATGATTAGTGATGAGGGTAAACTCTCTCCAGTACAAGTACTGGTTGAAGTGTTTTACAACCCAAACCAGACTTGAGGTCCCTCTGTCAACCTGTGCCTAATTTTTTTCTGCAGTAGTAAAGGAACATGATGTGAAGACTGTGTGGTGGTCACTTCCATCACTCCTAACATAAGACCGTAAGATCATAAGATATAGAAGCAGAAGTAGGCTATTCGGCCCATTGAGTCTGCTCAGCCATTCAATCATGGGCTGATGCAATTCTTCCAGTTATCCCACTCCCCTGCCTTCTCCCCATATCCTTTGATGCCCTGACTAATCAAGAAGCTATCTGTCTTAAATGCACCCAATGACTTGGCCTAAACAGCCACTCGTGGCAACAAATTCCACAGACTTACCACCCTCTGAATAAAATAATTTCTCTGCATTTCCATTCGAAATGGATATCCTTCAATCCTGAAGTCATGCCTTCTTGTCCTTGAATCCCCTACTATGGGAACTTTGCCATATCTAATCTGTTCAGGCCTTTTAACATTTGGAATGTTTCTATGAGATTCCCCCCTCGTTTTCCTGAACTCCAGGGAATACAGTCCAAGAGCTGCCAGATGTTCCTCTTACGGTAACCCTTTCATTCCTGGAATCATTCTCGTGAATCCTCTCTGAACCCTCTCCAATGTCAGCATATTTTTTCTAAAATAAGGAGCCAAAAACTACACACAATACTCCAAGTGTGGTCTCCTGAGTGCCTCATAGAGCATCAACATCACCTCCCTGCTCTTATATTTTATACCTCTAGAAATGAATGCCAACATTGCATTTAACTTCTTCACCACTGACTCAACCTGGAGGTCAACCTTTAGTGTATCCTGCACAAGGACTCCCAAGTCCCTTTACATCTCTGCATTTTGAATTCTCTTCCCCATCTAAATAATAGTCTGCCTGTTTATTTCTTCCACCAAAGTGCATGACAATACACTTTCCAACATTATATTTTATTTGCCACTTCTTTGCCATTCTCCTGAACTATCTAAGTCTCTCTGCAGGCTTTCTGTTTCCTCAACACTACCCACTCCTCCACCTATCTTTGTATCATCGGCAAATTTAACTACAAATCCATTAATCCTATAGTCCAAAACATTGACATACATGGTAAAAAGGACAAGCGAGAGACTGCACCTACTCCACAAGGCAAGGTACCACTGGCAAGTTTCACTGGTTGATGTAGAATATAACATGTGAGTACAGTGTCTGACATCACCATGACGTTTGCCTTTTGGAAAGCCACCTCACATTGCTTTGTCCATTGCCATTTCTTTCCAATCTGTTATAATAAGTTCGGAGGGTGGAGCGCAGTAGCCGGGTTTGGCAGGAACCTTTTATACTAATTGGCATATCCTAAGAAGTACTACAACTATAAGGTGTCCTTTGGCCGTGGGCATCCACCACTGCTTGTATTTTCTCAGCACACTTGTGGAGTCCTAGTGCATCAATGGTGTGACTACAGTAAGTGATGCTTGGTTTAAAGAATTCACACTTGTTGCATTATGCTCTGACCCCATAATCTTCTAATCTTTTTAACACTGTCTTGAGATTTTGGAGATGTTCCCTGTCATCCTCAGTGGTAACAATGTCATCCAAGTAATATTGAGTGTCTGGACAGCACCTGGTCCATAGTTTCTTGGCAGGGTGCAGGTGCAGATGCTATTCCAAAAATAAGGCTATTATCATGATAAACCCTTTTGTAAGCTTTTATTGTGAGAAAAACTTTGGATTCTTCCTCCATCTCCATCTGTAGGTAGACCTCAGCTAAGTCCACTTTGCTGATGTGTTTCCCTCCAGAAAGGTTTGCAAGGATGTCCTCTATCTTGGGCAGAGGATACTGATCTGCTCTCAGTACTGGGTTGATGATGACCTTGAACTCACCACTGTCCCTGACAGACCCATCCTTCATGGCTACTAGGACCATTGGCATTGCCCATGAACTCCAGTCAAACTCGGAAAGAATTGGTTCAGCCTCCACGCAATCAAGCTCACTGGCTACTTTAATACAGATCGTATAAGGAATTGGACAAGCTTTGTAAAACTTGGTTGTGGCATTTTCATTTAACACATTTTTACCCTTGATATACAGCACTTTTTTACCCTTGATATGTTTGAGTTTCCCAAAGCCATCCTTGAACACTGCTGTGGCTTCATTAAATACCTTTCTTAATTTGTGTTCATATGTCTCTATTACAGAGCAATTGGCATGCACATGGGGGATGGATTTCCAACCAAGCTGCAGTTGTCTCAGCCAATCATGACCCCATGATGCTAGCCCTCCAGCTTTTACCATGTACAAGCACAGTGTGGCTTGTTGGCTGTTGTATTTCACTGTTAAAAATGTCATTTCCACAGGACTTAACTTGTCTCCAGTATAAGTTCTTAGTTGGATATCTGCAGGCTTCTGTTCAGTATCTCTGAAATACCATTCAGACTCATTTTGTGTAATGACTGAAACAGCCAAGTTAGTGTCCAATTCCATTTTAATTAATTTGACATTCTCTTCTGGTGTAAGTCGACACCGGGTTGTGAGTGCTGAGACTCCCGTCCGAGGCCGCCGAACTGACACTGGACCTATTATACAGGTATAAGGCGAGGCGGCGGCGGGCGGATGGGGCGAGGCCCAAGGCCTGGAGCTGGCCTGCCGCTCGTCGCTGCCTGGTATGGTCGGGAGCAGCTGCAGAACCGGGCCAAAGTGGAGCAGCTAGCGGGTGAAAACAAGTGAGGGGGTGGTGTCATTACTACACCACTAGGTGATCATCCCAACGGCGGAGCAGGCGGAAGAGGAGACATCTCCCAATGGCTGCAAAGGCGGATGAGGATGCCCAACAATGGGTAGGGAGGCTTGCGAGCACGCCGCAAGAACTGTCGTAGACCCACAACACTCAGGGCTTGTCTACCTAGTGTGTGAACCCTGGATTCGGCGGACTGCGCGGAAGAAACCATCACTGGTTCAACGGGCAGAAAGGCGATTCTCAGCAATGCGTCGTGGAGCGCTAACAGGGCACAATGAGACACACAGAACACTGCTGGCCATCCACTGCATCCTGACCTATCTCCAGCCGTCTCGACTATGTCTTGCCACTGGGTCCAGATAGGCCGGGACGAGAGAGTGAGGCTGACGACCTGCGCAACTCTCCCTCACTTTAATCCGCATCAAGCCCTCATCAGCAATCCCACAGTCAGAGAAGCTCATCGTTCTCGGGGACTTCAATGCCAGAGTAGGGACAGACTACCAAACCTGGGAAGGGATCATTGGAAGACACGGCACTGGCAAGTGTAACAGCAACGGCCCTCTGCTCCTCAAGACATGTGCCACACACGACCTTGTCATCACCAACACCCTGTTCCGCCTACCCACCCGTAAGAAGACGTCATGGATGCATCCACGCTCGAAGCACTGGCACCTGACTGACTACATCATCACCAGGAAGAGGGACAGGATGGATGTCAGAGTGATGAGAGCCATGTGTGGTGCCGACTGCTGGACCGACCACCGCCTCATTGTGTCCAAGTTCAGGCTTCGCATTCTGCCCATGAGAAGACCCCAAGGGCAGAAGACTGCAAAGGGGCTGAATGTCTCCAAGCTGAAAAGCAGCAGGGTTGCAGAAGAATTTGTCGATGACCTTGAAGGCAGACTGCCAGACACACCACAGGATGACGGGACCAGCGTTGAGGAACAGTGGACGGCCTTCAGAGACGCTGTCTACACTACCGCCCTTGAACATCTCAGACCAGCAACCCGAAGAAACCAAGACCAGTTCGATGAGAATGATGAAGAAATACAGGCACTACTAACGGAGAAACATCAACATTACAGAGCGCATCAGAATGACCCCACGTCGCTAGCCAAGAAAGATGCCTTCACCAACGCAAGAAGAAAGGTGCAGAAAAAACTTCGCGAGATGCAGGACAGCTGGTTCAGCAAGAAGGCCGATGAAATCCAGGGCTATGCAGACAGCCACGACATAAAGCGCTTCTACGATGCACTTAAGACTGTATACGGACCCCAGTCCTCCGGCTCCTCACCCCTCCTCAACGCAGCTGCTGACAGAGAAGAAGCAGATTCTGGATCGGTGGGCTGAGCACTTTAACAACGTCCTTAGCCGCCCTGCCGACATCAGCGACGAGGCCATTGCCCGCCTGCCCCAGGTAGAGATCAACAAGAACCTCAACACCCTCCCCACAGTAGATGAAGTCAGGAAGGCAGTGAAGCAACTCTCCTGTGACAAAGCGCCAGGACCCGATGCAATCCCTGCTGAGGTATACAAAGCAGGAGGCCCTGTCATGATGCAAAAGCTGACTGTACTCTTCCAGTCCATGTGGAAAAAGGGACAGGTCCCGCAACAGCTGAAAGATGCCAGCATAGTCCACATCTACAAGAGGAAAGGCAGCCGCCAGTCTTGCGACAACCACTGAGGCATCTCCCTCTTGTCCATTGCGGGGAAGATTCTGGCCCCCGTCCAGCTCAACCGCCTTCTCCAACATCTTGAGCAAGGTCTGCTTCCAGAAAGCCAGTGTGGCTTCCGTGCTGAACGTGGGACCGTGGACATGATTTTTGCTGCGCACCAACTCCAGGAAAAATGCCAGGAGCAATACAGCGACCTCTTCGTGTCCTTTGTCGATCTAACCAAGGCTTTCGATACGGTCAGCAGGGAAGGCTTGTGGAAGGTCATGGAGAAGTTTGGCTGCCCCAGCAAGTTCATCACAATCATCCAGCAGTTCCACAACGGTATGATGGTGAAAGTTCTGGATGACGGCGACGAGTCGGAGGCCTTCCCAGTGACAAATGGCGTCAAACAAGGCTGCATTCTTGCCCCGACTCTGTTCAGTATGGCTTTCTCTTCCATGCTGACAGATGCCTTTCGTAACTACGAAGAAGGAATCCACGTCAAATACAGGACTGATGGCAGGTTGTTCAACCTTAGGCGCCTGCAGGCAGTTACAAAGGTGCGAGAGACTGTTATCAGAGACTTCTTGTTTGCTGATGACTGCGCACTCAACGCCAGCACAGAGCAGGAGATGCAGCGTGAAATGGACTGCTTCTCACAAGCCTGCAACAACTTCGGTCTCACTATCAGCACCAAAAAGACCGAAGTTATGTACCAGCCTGCCCCAGGAAAGCCATACCAGGAGCCGCGCATCACGGTGAAGGGCCAGAACCTCCAGGCAGTCGACAACTTCACCTACCTGGGCAGCATACTCTCTCGCGCAGTGAACATAGACGCTGAGGTCAACAACAGGATTGCCAAAGCCAGTGCCGCCTTTGGGAGACTCCGTGAGAACGTCTGGGAGCGGAGAGGACTCAGCCTTACCACCAAGCCGAAGGTCTACTGTGCAGTGGTCCTTACCACCCTCCTTTACGCCAGCGAGACCTGGACTGTCTACAGCAGACACGCCAAACAGTTCAACCACTTTCACCTGAGCTGTCTCCGCAGACTCCTCCACATCAGGTGGCAGGACAAAGTCCCCGACACGGAAATCCTGGAACGAGCTGGGCTCTGCAGCGTCTACACCCTCCTGCTGAAAGCCCAAGCCAGGTGGGCTGGACATGTGGTCAGAATGCCAGACAGCCGATTGTCTAAGCAGCTGCTGTATGGAGAACTGTGTCAGGGCAAGCGCTCAGTCGGGGGGCAAAACAAACGTTACAAAGACTGCCTTAAAGCGTCCCTCAAAGGCCTGGGTGTCGACATCAACACGTGGGAGACGCTTGCCCTCGACCATCCAGCTTGGCGCAGCAAGATCACCACAGGAGCCCGTGCAGCTGAAGTCAGGCGCATCATCGAGGCGCAACGAAAGCGTGCTGTGCGCAAGGCCTGAGCAGCATCCACTGCCACGACAGCACCCACCCACTTGTGTCCCACATGTGGGAGAGCCTTCAGGGCCCGGATTGGCCTCATCAGTCACCTCCGGACCCACAGCCACCAATCTCCCATTTGACTTTGAAGCCATGGTCATCTTCGACTACGAAAGACGAACAACAACAAGTCATATTGCTTGTCTATTGTTAGTTTTCACACTGTAAATCTCAAGGCTACTTATTACTGCATTACTCTCATCATTATCAGATTTTTCATCAACGTCACATAGATTAGCAAACACGAGGAGATCTGCAGATGCTAGAAATTCAAGCAACACACATAAAAAATGCTGGTGAACGCAGCAGGCCAGGCAGCATCTATATGAAGAGGTGCAGTTGACATATTGACGAAGGGTCTCGGCCTGAAACGTCGACTGTACCTCTTCCTATAGATGCTGCCTGGCCTGCTGCATTCACCAGCATTTTGTGTGTGTGTCACATAGATTAGTGCTCTTTTTGAAACTGCAACTTGATTTTTAATCTTTTCCTCTAACCTTTACTGTCCATATACTTTTGTCTGCCTGACATGCTCTTTGTATGTATCTTACTTTGCTGCATTTTCTACAAGTTTCACCTTTAAACCTGAATTGGTCTGGTGTATGTGAACCCTTGCCACAACGGTAACACAATTTGTTTGGCCAGGCTGGTATCTGCTTAGACAGTGCAATTTTGTTTATGCTGACATTCATTCCTGACTGTAACTCAATTGCGTTTCTGGCCGCAGTTTCTATTGATACAACAATTTCAACTGATCTTTTAAATGTGAGATTTGTTTCAATTAGGAGATGTTTTTGAATGCTTTCTTGCAAGATTCTACAAACTAAATAATCTTTCAGTGCATCATTAAGCTCATCACTGAATTGACAATGCCACGTAAGCTGAAATTGACTACCCTTTCTTTTTCCATTTATAAAGCCAAAAGCAATACGCAATCAACAATGGTTTTGTTTCTAAATATTCCTGCATTCCACTCACAATATCAGCAAAGATAATATTGGCAAGTTTGGTTGGAGCACTTAAATTTCTAAACAAACCGTATGCTTTTCTGTCGATTGCACTCAGTATCACTGGCACTTGCTTTTCCTAGACTAGTTCATTTTCTTTAAAATACTGCTCAATTTGTTCAGTATACATCATCTAATTATCAGCTGTGTACATGAAGGTGTCTATCTTTCTGATGTAGCCGGTCATTTCTGTTTTTTTATATAATCATCCAGTACTCACTGTTACAAACCCATGAATTTCATCTATTTTCTGCCTTTTTTTACTCCACTCTCTCTCTCTCTCTCCCCTTCCAAAGAAACATGTGCTGTGCTTTTTTATTGACTAAAACATCTCTTTGCCCCCTTCAGAAAAGACTCGAATGCTTTGCTGTGCTTCAACATGTAAGTCGTCATCTCAGAATCATTTCAAAACTACCTGGTCACCATTGTTATGTTTTGCAACTCCAGAAACTAATCAGAAGGAAAACATGGGAGCTGGGGAAGAGGTCCTCGTTATCTTTACTTTCTTTAGTGAGGTGCACACATATGACGTGGTGATGTAATGACATGTCCCATTCTTGTACTTCTTACATATAACCCATACCAAATTATGTAAAGAAACAAGATTACTTCATCAAACAATACATTTCCAATATTGCTCAAATATCACTGAAATATTAAATATACTACAATGAGGGTTGGTGGAAGTGCTTCTGGTCAACTTAGTTCAGTCTCATCACGCAACTTGGTTAACCTGCACAGGGCCCCATTCTGTTTTTCAGCTGCTCTGCAAGATTGAGGGTGATAAGGGCAGGTGAAATAATAGTTGCACTACAAGGCTTTTGTCAATTCCTGTATTTCACAACAAGGCATTTGTCAACTTTACAGACAAAGTGAGGAGTATTATAAGAGCAACACACACAAAATGCTGGAGGAACTCGGCAGGGTGGGCAGCAGCTATGGAAAAAGTACAGTCAATGTTTCGGGTCGAAACCCTTCGGCAGGACTATTATCACTTGAGATTTTCTCAGAAATCCCTAAATTCTCGTAATAAACACAACACACACAAAATGCTGGGGGAACTCAGGTCAGACATATGTAAATTAATAGATGTTTAGGGCCAAGACCCTTCTTCAGGACCGAGAAAGAAGGGGGAAGATGCCAAAATAAAATGGTGGGGGAAGGGGCAAGTGTGGAAGGTGATAGGTGAAGGCATGTGTGTGGGAAAGGTCAAGGACTAGAGAAGAAGAAATCTGATAGGAGAGGAGAGTGGACCCTAGGAGAAAGGGAAGAACGAGGGGTAAAAGTTCATAGTGAGGTATAGAGGAAAGAGGTGTGGAAATTGTTTACTGGAAGGAGTAACAGATATTCTTGCCATCATGTTAAAGGCTACCCAGATGAAATATAAGGTGCTCCTCCACTCTGAGGGATAAAAGTGAGATCACTTTCCTGAGTTGGATAAGCTTTAATCTACAATTTGAGAGAGAGAAAGGAAAATCGTAAGTGTCAGTATCACAGTTGAACAAAGGGAACTATGGAGCCATGAGGGAGGAGCTGGCCAAAGTTGACCGGAAAGACACCCTAGCAGGGAGGACAGTGGAACAACTATGGCAGGTATTTCTGGGAATAATACAGAAGGTGCAGGATCAGTTCATTCCAAAGAGGAAGAAAGATTCTAAGGGGAGTAAGGGGTGACCGTGGCTGACAAGGGAAGTCCAGGACAGTATAAAAATAAAAGAGAAGAAGTATAACATAGCAAAGATGAGCGGGAAGCCAGAGGATTGGGGAACTTTTAAAGAGCAACAGAAGATAACTAAAAAGGCAATATGGGGAGAAAGGATGAGGTACGAAGGTAAGCTAGCCAAAAATATAAAGGAGTATAGTAAAACCTTCTTATGTATGTGAAGAGGAAAAAATTAGTTAAGACCAAAGTTGGGCCCTTGAAGACAGAAACGGGAGAATATATTATGGGGAACAAAGAAATGGCGGACAAGTTGAACAGGTACTTTGGATCTGTCTTCACTAGGGAAAACACAAACAATCTCCCAGATGTAATAGTGTCCAGAGGATCTAGGGTAACGGAGGAACTGAAGGAAATTCACATTAGGCAGAAAATGGTGTTGGGTAGACTGATGGGACTGAAGGCTGATAAATTCCTAGGGCCTGATGGTCTGCATCCCAGGGTATTTAAGGAGGTGGCTCTAGAAATTGTGGACGCATTGGTAATCATTTTCCAATGTCCTATAGATTTAGGATCAATCCCTGTGGATTGAAGGGTAGCTAATGTTATCCCACTTTTTAAGAAAGGAGGGAGAGAGAAAACAGGGAATTATAGACCAGTTAGCCTGACATCAGTGGTGAGGGAGATGCCGGAGTCAATTATAAAAGATAAAATAGTGACACATTTGGATAGCAGTAACAGGATCAGTCCAAGTCAACATGGACTTACGAATGGGAAATCATGCTTGACTATTCTGGAATTTTTTGAGGATGTGACTATGAAAGTGGACAAGGGACAGCCAGTGGATGTAGTGTACTTAGACTTTCAGAAAGCCTTTGATAAGGATAGGAGTATAGGAGGATAGGAGGATAGGAGATCAGTGGGCAAAATTGGAGCACATGGTTTTGGGGGTAGGGTACTGACATGGATAGAAAATTGGTTGGCTGACAGAAAACAAAGAGTAGGGGTTAATGGGTCCTTTTCAGAATGGCAGGCATTGACTAGTGGGGTACTGCAAGGCTTGGTGCTGGTACCGCAGCTATTTACAATATACATTAATGATTTAGAGGAAGGGATTAAAAGTAACATTAGGAAATTTGCAGATGACACAAAGCTGGGTGGCAGTGTGAAATGTGAGGAGGATGTTATGAGAATGCAGGGTGACTTGGACAGGTTGGGGAGTGGGCAGATGCATGGCAGATGCAGTTTAATGTGGATAAATATGAGGTTATCCACTTTGGTGGCAAGAACAGGAAGGCAGATTACTATTTGAATTCTGTCAAGTTAGAAAAAGGGGAAGTACAATGAGATCTAGGTGTCCTTGTTCATCAGTCACTGAAAATAAGCATGCAGGTACAGCAGGCAGTGAAGAAAGCTAATGGCATGTTGGCCTTCATAACAAGGGGAGTTCAGTATAGGAGCAAAGAGGTCCTTCTGCAGTTGTACAGGGTCCTGGTGAGACCACACCTGGAGTACTGTGTGCAGTTTTGGTCTCCAAATTTGAGGAAGGACATTCTTGCTATTGAGGGAGTACAGCGTATGTTCATGAGATTAATTCCCGGGATGGCGGGACTGTCATATGTTGAAAGATTGGAGCAACTGGGCTTGTATACACTGGAAATAGAAGGATGAGAGGGGATCTGCTTGAAACATATAAGATTATTAAGGGATTGGACACGCTAGAGGCAGGAAACATGTTCTCGATGTTGGGGGAGTCCAGAACCAGAAGCCACAATTTGAGAATAAGGGGTAGGCCATTTAGAACAGAGTTGAGGAAAAACTTTTTCACCCAGTGAGTTGTGGATCTGTGGAATGCTCTGCCTCAGAAGGCAGTGGAGGCCAATTCTCTGGATGCTTTCATGAAAGAGCTAAATAGAGCACTTAAAGATAGTGAAGGGATATGGGGAGAAAGCAGGAACGGGGTACTGATTGTGGATGATCAGCCATGATCACAGTGAATGAAGGTGCTAGCTCAAAGGGCTGAATGGCCTACTCCTGCACCTATTGTCTATTGTCTATTGGCTTTTACTCATGGAGATAACAAACAAAATAATAAGTGCATAATCACAACCCATACATTTAGGTGACTGCATAAAGTCCATTCAGAGATACACAAATAAATTCCAGTAGCGGCAGACGCCGGCAATTTCTTTCAGGATCATGTCTCTGGCAAATCATACAGTTGCAGTTAGTTTTCTTGTTATGATCGAGAATCTCTCATTTTCTATTATACAAAGAACAAAGAACAAAGAACATAGAATAGTACAGCACAGTATAGGCCCTTCAGCCCACAATGTTGTGCCAACCCTTAAACCCTACCTCCCATATAACCCCCCCACACACCTTAAATTCCTCCATATACCTGTCTAGTAGTCTCTTAAAATTCACTAGTGTATCTGCCTCCACCACGGACTCAGGCAGAGCATTCCACGCACTAACCACTCTCTGAGTAAAAAACCTTCCTCTAATATCCCCCTTGAACTTCCCACCCCTTACCTTAAAACTATGTCCTCTTGTATTGAGCAGTGGTGCCCTGGGGAGGAGACGCTGGCTTTCCACTCTATCTATTCTTCTCAATATCTTGTATACCTCTATCATGTCTCCGCTCATCCTCCTTCTCACCAAAGAGTAAAGCCCTAGCTCCCTTAATCTCTGATCATAATGCATACTCTCTAAACCAGGCAGCATCCTGGTAAACCTCCTCTGTACCCTTTCCAATGCTTCCACATCCTTCCTATAGTGAGGTGACCAGGCGACCTATCATCCTTTTAAGTTTTGCACTAAGTGTGCTTTAGTCCATAAAGTCCTTTTAGCCTCTGATTGTACTAGTTCATCAAAAGAATTTGGAAATTTTTGGCAGCCTGCTCACACTGGAGTGCTATATGGCCATAAAGATCTGCTGTTGCTGCCTAGCATAAAGGAGTCAGCTCATTTATTCATCTAGTTATTTCATCCTTCTCCTTAGTATGAGCTGCATCATTTTTAACAGCAATTGCAGTAAATAATTGAAAAGCAGGAAAAGGTTCACAGTTAGTTCGTTATGTTTTATCAGAGTCCCATAGAGGTTTCCTTAATTGTCCATTGACATGTTCATTGTTAATTATTCATTAAGATTCAGTGTAATTATTTACAGCACCACCAGCTGCAAGCATGAGGGCCTTTGCAAAGATTAAAAAATTTCAGCTGCTTAAGGGAAAATCTTGCCTGTGAAATCTGTTAGAATTCTTTCAAGAAACAGCAAGCAGGATTGAAAAAGGAGGATGAGTGGATGCTGTGTACTTGGGTATTTAGAAGGCCTTTGCACATGAAGCTGCCAAACAAGCTAGGAGCCCAGGTTATTGCAGGAAAGATACTAGCATGGATAGAGTATTGGCTGATTGGTAGGAGGCAAAGATTAGAAATAAAGGGATCCTTTTTGGATTGGCTGCTTGTGACTAGTGGTGTTCAAAAGCGGCCTGGTTGGGACCGCTTCTTTGTCAACAACCTGGAAGATGAAATTGATGGCTTTGTGACCAAGTCTGTGGAAGATACAAAGATAGGTGGAGGGGCAGTTAGTGGTGAGGAAGCGGAGAGGGTGCAAAAGGACTTAGATCGATTAGAAAAATGGACAAGGAGGTGGCAGGTGGAATACAGTGTCGGGAAGTGTATGATTATGCACTTTGGTTGAAGGAATGAAAACATAGACTATTTTCTAAACAGAAAGAAAATTCAAAAATCCAAGATGCAAAGGTAATTGGGAGCCCTCATGCAGGATCTCCTAAAGATTCATTTATGGTTGTATCAGTGGTGAGGAAGGCGAATGCAGGTTAGCATTTATTTCAAGAGGACTAGAATATAAAAACAAGGATGTAATGTTGAGGCTGTATAAGGCACTGGTGAGGCCTCATTTAGAGTATTGTGGGCAATTTTGGGCCCCTTATTTAAGAAAGGATTTGCTGACATTGGAGAGAGTTCAGAGGAGGTTTACGAGAATGATTCTGGTAATGAAAGGGTTATCATATGAACAGCGATTGAAAGCTCTGGGCCTGTACTCGCCAGAATTTTAAAGAATGAATGTTGAAAGGTCTAATAGAGTGGATGTGAAGAGGATGTTTCTTTTGATGGGGGAGTTTAGGACCAGAGGGCACTGCCTCAAAATAGAGAAACGGCTGTTTAAAACAGAGATGAGGAGGAATTTCTTTAGCCAGAGGGTGATAAACCTGTGAAGTCCATTGCCAGAAACGGCTGCAGAGGCCAGGTCACTGGAAGCATTTAAGGTGGAGGTTGGTAGCTTCTTGATTAGTCAGAGCAAGAAAGGTTGTGGGGAGAAGGCAAGAGAATGGGGTTGAGAGGGAAGTGGATCAATCATAATGAAATGGCAGAGTGGACACGATGGGTTGAATGGCTTAATTCGGCTCCTATGTCTTAAGGTTTTATGGTCTTATGGCAGGAAATGTATAGTGAATGACAAGGCCCTGGTGTGAAGAGAGAAACGATGGGCTAGAAGTACGTAGATTTCTGAAAGTGGCAACACGGGTAGGCAGTGTGGTGAAGAATGTGTATGGCCCGCTGGCCTATGTCATTGCATACAAGAGTTGAGACATCATGTTACAGCTGTACAAGATATTGGTCAGACTACACCCGGAATATTGTGTGCATTTCGGGTCATCATACTGTACGAAGGATGTGATGAAACTCGTGAAGGAGCAGACAAAATTCATAAGGATTAGCAGGACTGGCAGGCTTGAATTATAAGGGGAGACTGAATAGGGTGGGGCAGTCGTCCCGGAAGCAAAGAGTGATGAGCAGTGACCCGATAGAGATTTATAAAATCATAGGGGCCTGAGATAAAATGGATTGTCACAGTCGTTTCCCAGAGTAAGTAGGCTAGAGTTAGAGGAGTAAGGAGAGAGGGGAAATATTTAAAGAGAACTTGAGGGGAAAATAGAGGCAATATTGAATGATTAACCAGAGGAAGTGATAGAGGCAGTATAAATGCATTATGTAAAAGACATTTGGACAGGTACTTGGATAGGAAATGTTATGCAGTCAAATGTAGTCCAACTCAGGAAAGCACCTTGGCTAGCATGGGAGAATTGGGCTGAAGGACCTGTTTTTGCGCTGTATACTTCTGACTCCATGACATTCTAGAAACTTATAAGTATACAAGTAACTTAACAACTTTATGTGGTCAGCCCATTACCAAGTCACAGGCAATAGATTTTCTCAAAATGAGTCATGCCTCTGCTGTGTAGCTGAAACTTGTTTTGAATTCAGTGGTGTGTGGAGTGGTGTAACACAGGATTCTCATTTGTATTCTTGTTCCATTTATCACTGCCATAAAACTTAGGTCCATTCTGCACATAGACAAGTTGCAAGGAAACTATGAATGCACAAAAAACAAATGATCTTAAAATATAATTAAAGCTTTTTAAACACAGAAAGTTTAGGTTCTTAAACTTGCTATTAAAATGGCAGGAGTAATTTGGGGAACTGTATTATCAAACACCTTCAGTTAGTCTGCCCCAAAAAGCAAAGTTTCCCAATGGCCACCCATTTCAATTTGACTTCCCATTCCCATTCTGACATATCGGACCATGGCTTCTTCTACTGTAACAATGAGGTCACTGTCAGATTGGAGGTATAATATCTTATATTCCATCTAGGTAATCTCCAACCTGGTGGTATGAACATTGATAACTCTAAACTCTGGACATTTCTCCGCTTTACTTTCCCTCTTTATCTAATCCCCATTCTGGCTCCCCTCTTACCCCTTCTCTTCTTCTCACATGCCCATCACTCTTATCTGGTACACCTCTTCCTTTCCTTGCTCCCATGATCTACTCTCCTCTCCTACTAGATTCCCTCTTTAGTCTTTTATCTCTTCGAACTATCACATCCAAGTTTCTTCCTTCATTACCCTCCCCGTCTGCCCACCCACCTTCCCCCTCACCTGGTTTCACCTATCACCTACCAGCTTGTACTCATTCCCCTTCCCCCCACCTTCTTACACTGGCTTCTTCCCCCTTCCTTTCCAGTCCTGATAAAGTGTATTGGCCCAAAACATCAACTGTTTATTCATCCCCATAAATGCTAATTGACTTGCTGAATTCCTCCAGCATCTTGTGGGTGGCTGGTCTGGATTTCCAGCAACTGCAGAACCTCTTGTGTTTCTGAGAGTAATATTATTGACTTAACTTTCTATTATTAGCAGGCTTTATTTGAACACTCTTTATTTTCTTCTTACATTACTGTTTTTAAAACGTGCTGAGAAGTTCCTCAGGAGCTCCCTGATCTGCAGAAAACCAACTAAAATTCAATCTCCACAAAGTAGTGCTGATCATCAGCGGAAGTGGCAGTATTGATTGGGATAACCTAATTCCTGATATAATTTATCTGCTGGTTGGTTTTGGATTTAATTTGTGAACTTTTTGCAATATTGAGTCAAACCTGGTAGAGTTTTGTAACTGCTATGTGCATGAATAAAGTGGGATAAGTAATTTAATTTGGACTTTGTTAAAAAGCAATGACTAAAAATTTAGCAGGGGCCTACATTAATAAGTGTAGCAAACAAGCTCCTTTCAGTTCCTCCATGTTAGTTACATCTGTTCTCAAGACGAGACTTTCCATTCTAGAATATCTGATATGTCCTCTATTATAAAAAAAACGGGGTTTCACTCCACCACAATCAATGCTGCATTAACCTACATTTCCTCCATTCTCTACACATCTGCCCTCACGACATCCTCCTGCCATGATAACAAGGATAGGGTTCCTCTACTACCATGACCATGATGAGACCAAACTCAGGTTGGTGAAGTTGGAGCAACACCTCATATACATTTTTGGTTGTCTCCAGCTGATGGCATCAATATTGATTTCTCTTAGCTTTGGTAATTTCTCCCCCCTCTCTTTCTCTTCTTTTTCATTCCCTCTTCTGGTTACTCTCTCACCATTTCTCCTCTCCTCACCTGCCCATCACCTCCCTCTGGTTCCCTCCTCCTTCCTATCGTCCATGGTCCACTGTCCTCTCCTACTAGGCTCCTTCATCTTCAATTCTTTACCTCTTTCATCTATTCCCTCCCAGCTTCTTATTTCATCCTCTTACCACGCCCAGCCACCCATCCACCTAACTTCATGTGGTTTCACCTGCTAGCTTGTACTCCTTCTCTTCAGCCCCCTTCTTATTCTGGCTCCTGCCCCCTTCCTTTCCATTACTGATGGAGGGCCTCAGTCCAAAGCATTCACCGCTTATTCGTCTCCACAGATGCTGCTACACTTGCTAAGATCGTCCAGAATATTGTGTGTGTTGCTCTTATGATTCCCAGCATCTACAAACTCTCTTGTGTTTAAGAAAGCTAAATGGTTTGCGATAAGGCACTCATTCAAAGCATTTGTCACTGGACTCATTGCAGCCGAACTATGGACTGACAACTTAAGAAGGTGAACAAACATGCATCAGCTACGGGATTACAATGTATTTGCCTTGCTGTAATAATTTAACCCAGACCAAAAGATACAGCTCTACAATTTGAGTTTATTGGCCAACATATTCTCTTCTCTACTTAATTAATACTTATTTGCACAGCAGCATTACGATTAACTCAACACTTTACAGTGCCAGTGATCAGTGATCAGGGCTCAGTTCCCACCACTGTCTGTAAGGAGTTTGTATGTTCTCTCCATGACTGTCTGGGTTTCCTCGGGATGCTCCAGCTACCTCCCATACTCTACAGACCTACGAGCTAAGCTTAGTCAGTTGTGGACATGGTATGTTGGTTCTGGAAGCATGGCATCACTTGTGAGCTGCCCTCAGCATATCCTTAGAAAGGAAGGGGACAGCAGCCAGAATAAGAAGAGGGGTGAGGGGAAGGAGTACAGGCTAGCAGGTGAAACCACATGAGGGGGAAGGTAGGTGGGGGGGTGCTGGGTGAGGTAAGAGGGCGAAGAAAGAAGCTGGGAAGGGATTGATGAAAAAGGTAAACAACTGAAGATGAAGGACTCTAATAGGAGAGGACAGTGGACCATGGAAGAAAAGGAAGGAGGAGGGAACCAGAGGGAGGTAATGGGCAGGTGAGGAGAATTGTGCAAAAAACAGAAATAAAATATACTAAAAAAGTGAGATAGTGTTCAGAGGTTTAATGTCCATTTAGGAATCGGATGGCAGATGGGAAGAAGCTGTTCCTGAATCATTGAGTAGTGTGCCTTCAGGCTTCTGTACCTCCTACCTGAAGGTAACAGTGAGAAAAGGGCACGCCCTGGATCCTGATGGTCCTCAATAAAAGATGCTGCCTTTCTGAGATACAGCTCCTTGAAGATGTCCTGGGTACTTTGTAGACTAGTACCCGAGCTGGAGTCAACTAAACTTACAACTCTCTGCAGCTTCTTTCAGTCCTGTGCAGTAACCCCTTCATACCAGACAGTAATGCAGCCTGTCTTACATCAATAGAAGTTTTTGAGTGTATGTGTTGATATGCCAAACCTCTTCAAACTCCTAATGAAGTATAGACACTGTCTTACCTTCTTTATAACTTCATCGCTTTGTTGGGACCAGGTTAGGTCCTCAGAGATCTTGACACCCAGGAACTTGAAACTGCTCACTTTCTCCACTTCTGATTCCGCTATGAGGATTGGTATATGTTCCTTTGTCTTACTGACATTGAGTGCCAGGTTGTTGCTGCGACACTACTCCACTAGTTGGTATATGTCGCTCCTGTACGCCTTCTCGTCTCCATCTGAGATTCGACCAACAATAGTTCTTTCATCAGCAAATTTAAAGATGCATTTGAGCTATGCCTAGCCACACAATCATGGGTATACAGAGAGTAGAGCAGTGGGCTAAGCACATACCTCTGAGGTGCACCAGTATTGATTGTCAGTGAAAAGGAGATATTATCACCAATCCACACAGATTGTGGTCTTCCAGTTAGGAAGTTGAGGATGCAATTGCAGAGGGAGGTACAGAGGCACAGGTTCTGTAACTTCTCAATCAGGATTGTGGAAATGATATTTAATCCTGAAAATGTTTAGCAAATCAAGAAGTATTTGTTCAGTTTCTGCCTTGCTGAGTATTTTGAGCATTTTATGTTTTACTTAATTCTCAACTTGTTTTCAAACTTACTCATGTTACATCTGTAAGCTCCTGTATACTTACAGAATGACAAAGTGCATTTGTTCAACTTTGATCCTGTCAATGTGCCTTGGTTTTAATTGCTCAGACATTGGCAGCCATCCTGAAAAGATCCTATGGCTGCTTAGATTTTGGGCAGTGGAATTATTTTACTGAACCTCCACAACTCTTTATATGTCTCTCATATCTGTTTGTGCCTCCTTAACTACATGCTAGTCTTTCTCTGTCTGCCGTTGAAAATGCTCCTTCATGCATGCTCTTCAATGATGTCCAATCCTAATATCTTTTCAAAGTGACTCAGTGCTGAACTTTATGTGAATATGCTCCTCTGAAACACATTGATAGGATATACTGTACATGTGCTAAACTATTGCAAGTTTTCTATACATTCGCAATTTCTTCTCAAGTTTTTTTTAGAAAGAGAGGTAGTTTTCAGTAACAGTGGAAATTCAAAACTATGGGCCAGCTGGTGGCGCAACGACATCGGCGCCGGACCCAGGAGTGGAGGTTCCTGGGTTCGAAACTAGTCGGTTTCGCTCCCGAGTATGCTTTCCATCCGTGCCGGGTTGAGTGTCAGTATCGCAACTCGAACTCGTAAAATAAAGGGAAAATACTGCGAACAACACACATCAAAGTTTCTGGTGAACGCAGCAGGCCAGGCAGCATCTCTAGGAAGAGGTAAAGTCAACATTTTGGGCCGAGACCCTTCGTCAGGACTAAGTGAAGGAAGAGTTAGTAAGAGATTTGAAAGTGCGAGGGGGAGGGGGAGATCCAAAATGATAGGAGAAGACAGGAGGGGGAGGGATGGAGCCAAGAGCTGGACAGGTGATTGGCAAAAGGGGATAGGAGAGGATCATGGAACAGGAGGCCCAGGAAGAAAGACAAGGCAGGGGGAGAACCCAGAGGATAGGCAAGGTGTGCTCCCGATGTGGCCTACTATATATTGGCGAGACCCGACGCAGACTGGGAGACCGCTTTGCTGAAGACCTACGCTCTGTCCGCCAGAGAAAGCAGGATCTGCCAGTGGCCACACATTTTAATTCCATATCCCATTCCCATTCTGACATGTCTATCCACGGCCTCCTCTACTGTAAAGATGAAGCCACACTCAGGTTGAAGGAACAACACCTTATATTCCGTCTGGGTAGCCTCCAACCTGATGGCATGAACATTGACTTCTCTAACTTCCGCTAATGCCCCACCTCCCCCTCGCACCCCATCCGTTATTTATTTTTATACACACATTCTTTCTCTCACTCTCCTTTTTCTCCTTCTGTCCCTCTGAATATACCTCTTGTCTAGCTCTTCCTTCAGTTAGTCCTGACGAAGGGTCTCGGCCTGAAACGTCGACTGTACCTCTTCCTAGAGATGCTGCCTGGCCTGCTGCGTTCACCAGCAACTTTGATGTGTGTAGCTTGAATATCCAGCATCTGCAGAATTCCTATTGTTTACATTTTTAAAAATACTGCGAAAATGCCTGTGTGAGGAGTGGCGCGCCACACAGACTCTCTCTCGCTCCACGCCTTGTAAAATCCATGAAAAAAACATCATCACGGACGCACACACGGACACGCAGACGCACACGCACAGACGCGCACGTGCGCACACACACAGACCCCCATGCACGCAGGCACACGCCAAAAAAAAGGAAATACAAAACTGATTTTTTGATCATCTATATTTATCACCTGTGTATCAAAAGATAGAAACATACAGTGAAATGTGTCATTTGCATTAACAACCAACACAGTCCAAGGATGCTTCGACAACCCACTAATCCTAACCAGCCCATCTTTGGAATGTGGGTGGAAACTGGAGCACCAGTGTGAAAGCTGTGTGGTCACAGGAGAATGTACAAGCTCCTTACAGACGGTGGCAGAAAC
This sequence comes from Mobula birostris, assembly GCF_030028105.1. Taxonomy (NCBI): domain Eukaryota; kingdom Metazoa; phylum Chordata; class Chondrichthyes; order Myliobatiformes; family Myliobatidae; genus Mobula; species Mobula birostris. The sequence goes on along the minus strand of NC_092371.1, from coordinate 205,390,246 downwards.
AGAAGCTGGATCGCTGGTGTTGTAAAGCATAACATTAACTGCTACACTGTCATGCCACCTATGATAGATAGATAGATAGACATACTTTATTGATCCCCAGGGAAACTGGGTTTCGTTACAGTTGCACCAACCAAGAAAAGAGTATAAATATAGCAATATAAAACCATAAATAATTAAATAATAATATGTAAATTATGCCAGATGGAAATAAGTGCAGGACCAGCCTATTGGCTCAGGGTGTCTGACCTTCCAAGGGAGGAGTTGTAAAGTTTGATGGCCACAGGCAGGAATGACTTCCTATGATGCTCTGTGTTGCATCTCGGTGGAATGAGTCTCTGGCTGAATGTACTCCTGTGCCCACCCAGTGCATTATGTAGTGGATGGGAGGCATTGACCAAGATGGCATGCAACTTGGAAAGCATCCTCTTTTCAGGCACCACCACTATGAATTGTTTACTTCAACTGTCATTATGCACTCTGCCCAATTGGCTCAATAGAAACAAAGATCCAGCAGTACGTAAAATCTACAACTGTCTGTTATCCTCAATGACAACCAAGACTAACCTCATAATCTCTACCATAAATCCAATCCATAATTGTCAATTTATGATCTTTTTCCTTCCAGTTTTGCCAAAAGCTGTTCATGAGTTCTGAAAACCTTTAAAACACTGAGTTTTCCAAATATACATGTCCAGATCTCATACTTGTTTGTAATTGTCTACACAACTCTGAATATGACTGAAACATTATCTGCAACATAGAACAGGAGAGCAGAGGAAGGGGCCTTTCAGCCCACAATGTTGTACCAGACTTATTAAATTAGTCATCAAATGCCCAACTAACCTAATCCCTTCTGCCACAATGTCCATATACTTCTATTTCCTACATATTCATGCTGCTGTCTATGAACATCTCTGCCATATTTGGCTCCACCACCACTCCTGACAGTGTATTCCAGGCAGCCATCACTCTCTGTGAGGAAAACCACTAGTCACAGATGTCCATCTAGAATAAATTCCATCAACCACTATCCTCTGTGTGATACAGGCAAGCTAATTCTGATACAGGCTGATTCACCAAGGATCCCCTGCTTCTTAATCTTCTGGATGAGCCTCCTATGAGCGATATTGTTAAATGCCTTGCTAAGGTCCATGTAGATGACTTCCGCAGCACTACTTTCTTCAATTACCTTCATCACCCCCTCACAAAATGACTTGCTCCTCACAACGCCATGCTGACTGTTCCTATTTTGGCCATGGTCTTCCAAATGGTTATAAATCCTATCCCTAAGGATCTTCTCCAGAAACTTAGCTACTACTGACGTGAGACTCACAGGTCTACAGTTTCCAGAATTATGCCTTTTTCACTTTTTGAACAACATTAGGTACTTGTCAGTCTCTGAGATCTCCCCTGATGCTAGAGTGAACATTAAGATATTGGTCAATACGCCAGCAATTTCATCTGCTTCCTCTCTGAAAAACCAGGGTTATCTCTCATTAGGCTCTGTATACTTAGCTACTTAATATTGTTTAAGAGACACAACACTACCCTTCTTATCTCAAAATACCCTGGCATGTTAGCACATTCCAGACTGATCTCCCTCTCCTCCATTTCCATCTCCTTGGTAAATACTTTTCAGAGTACTCATTTGCATTTTTTTTGCATTTATTGTAACACTTAATAAATTTTGGAATGATTAACTGGATCCAATGTGAAATTATGTACAAAAGTACATTGGTTTATTGACAAAAATATGAACATAGAAAATTTAACTACCAAATACATTTTTGGCAATTTATAACTGTAAGCTGGAGAGAACAAATATGCAAGAGGAAATAGGAAATGCTTTTCACTTAATCTCAACCTTAGGCATCCGTTAGTCTCGTGAGACCATGGATTTGCGCCTTGGAAGGTTTCCAGGGCGCAGGCCTGGGCAAGGTTGTATGGAAGACCGGCAGTTGCCCATGCTGGAAGTCTCCCCTCTCCACACCACCAATGTTGTCCAAGGGAAGGGCATTAGGACCCATACAGCTTGGCACCGGTGTCATCGCAGAGCAATGAGTCGTTAAGTGTCTTGCTCAAGGACACAACACGCTGCCTCAGCTGAGATTCGGACTAGCGACTTTCAGATCAATAGACCGACGCCTTAACCACTTGGCCACGCGCCATCACTAATCTCAATAGAAATCACAAAATAGGGACCGAATGGTTGCTATTGTAGCCCTTATGGCTTTTGGAAAGTTTTAAGCAGAGAAAATGTTGCAAACACTCTGCATAATGTTTCCACGAGGCGTGTAATCTAGAAAGTGGATCCTACCAAAGGGTAAGCTATCTTTGTGAAGCCAGGAAATGTCAGACTGCTCTCGCCAATAGCCCAGTTGTTGTGTCTTACTTTTGATTCACCTCTCCACCTCTTGCAACCCTCATCCGAGGCTAGCTGCTCATATTGTGAACTGCCTGAAAACTATCAGCCTAAAGTGGGTGATCTGCTTATGGAGAAGCGACTGAACCCAAGACGTTGTCCCATAAGTTTCTACCATGACATCTTTCAGATAACATCATTTGTTAAAATACTAGAAATGACATGCAGTTAACGACGTGGCTGTCTCACAATGGAACCGTCAATTTGAAGTGTATTTCATCAGTTTTAAGACATCTAAGAAATCTCTCTTTCACTATGCAGGCTGACCATTGATTTAGCTTTAGTATATTGTCACATTGACTTAGTACAGATTTTCTTTAATTATAATAATCTGTCCTACCACTGAACATTATTTTTACCTATCCTTACCCTCCCCTGCCAGCTTTCCAAAGGGATTGCTCTCTCCACGATTCCCTTGTTCATTTGTCCCTCCCTACTAATCTCCTTCCCAGCACTTATCCCTGCAAGCAACCTAAGTGCTACACCTGCCTGTACACGTCCTTTCAGGGTCCCAAACAGTCCTTCCAGATGAGGTAACACTTCACCTGCATATCTGCTGCGGTTGTCTATTGTGTCCAGTCCTCCCGATGTGGCCTCCTCTACATTGATGAGACCTGTCATAAATTGGAGAATGTCTTCGTTGAGCACCTCTGCGCCATCCACCACAAGCGGGACTTCCTGGTGGCCAAACATTTTAATTGCAATGCTTTGTTAGGGTGATTTTTGGGTTTAGGTCATTTACATTTAGCAAATAGCTTTGGCTACCAGCCTTCTGTTCCTTGAAAATGTATTGTGGATTTAATTTGGAACAATGCTGTTGTGAATCCCAGTCCAGACGATGCTGGCGTCTGTGGGATGGATGCGAATCAGGAGATGTGAAGTTTGTATGTAGTTTCAAAAGAAAGCATTGTATATACTTTGTAAATATGAAATTGTCCTTTGTGTTTAGCGCATAAATATCGAGCCCTATGTTGGGCCAACAGACCTTTCCACCGAAAGCGTCTCCATATGATGCCTGCTGTATCTTGTTTTGTCCAATAAAGAAGCTGCTTTGTATCTACAGGTAATTCTCTCTGGTGATTTCATTTCCGCAACAACACTTCCTCTTGTGCCAAGGTGAGGCCATCCTCAGGGTGGAGGAGCAACACCTTATATCCCATCTGGGAACACTCCAACCTGATGGCATGAATATCAATTTCTCTTTCCATTGAACAAATTCTGTCCACCCCACTATTGCCTATTCTGACCTTTTACTTATTCTTACCTGCCTATTGCTTCGCCATAGGTCCCCTCCTCTTCCATTTTCTCCTATTGTCCACTCTCCTCTCCTATCAGACTCTTTCTTCTCCAGTTCTTAACTTTTCCCACCTATCTGTCTTCACCTATCACTTTCCAGCTAGCCTCTTTACCCTCCCCCTGCCTTTTTATTCTGGCTTCTTCCCCCTTCCTCCTCAGTCCTGAAGAAGGGGTTTCGGCCTGAGACGTTGACTGTTTACTCTTTTCTATAGGTGCCCCTGACCTGCTGAGTTCCTCCAGGATTTTGTGCGTGTTGCTTTGGATTTCCAGCATCTGCAGACATCCCCATGTTTGTGATTTAATATCGATCCTTATCATCCTTTCAATATCATATCAATCTCATAAGTAGTGTGAGTAATTGCATGTCCTTTTTTGAATATTACATCTACAAGATACTTAATAAGGCACTACATAGAACATAGAACATAGAATAGTACAGCACAGTACAGGCCCTTTGGCCCACAATGTTGTGCTGACCCTCAAACCCTGCCTCCCATATAAGCCCCCACCTTAGATTCCTCCATATACCTGCCTAGTAGTCTCTTAAACTTCACTAGTGTATCTGCCTCCACCACTGACTCAGGCAGTGCATTCCACGCACCAACCACTCTCTGAGTAAAAAACCTTCCTCTAATATCCCCCTTGAACTTCCCACTCCTTACCTTAAAGCCATGTCCCCTTGTATTGAGCAGTGGTGCCCTGGGGAAGAGGCACTGGCTATCCACTCTATCTATTCCTCTTATTATCTTGTACACCTCTATCATGTCTCCTCTCATCCTCCTTCTCTCCAAAGAGTAAAGCCCTAGCTCCCTTAATCTCTGATCATAATGCATACTTTCTAAACCAGGTAGCATCCTGGTAAATCTCCTCTGTACCCTTTCCAATGCTTCCACATCCTTCCTATAGTGAGGTGACCAGAACTGGACACAATACTCCAAGTGTGGCCTAACCAGAGTTTTATAGAGCTGCATCATTACATTGCAACTCTTAAACTCTATCCCTCGACTTATGAAAGCTAACACCCCATAAGCTTTCTTAACTACCCTATCCACCTGTGAGGCAACTTTCAGGGATCTGTGGACATGTACCCCGAGATCCCCCTGCTCCTCCACACTACCAAGTATCCTGCCATTTACTTTGTACTCTGCCTTGGAGTTTGTCCTTCCAAAGTGAACCACCTCACACTTCTCCAGGTTGAACTCCATCTGCCACTTCTCAGCCCACTTCTGCATCCTATCAATGTCTCTCTGCAACCTTCAACAATCCTTTACACTATCCACAACACCACCAACCTTTATCTATCAGGAATTGCAGTCCATACAGCACGGCGGTGCAGCTGGTAAAGCCACAGACTCGCAGGTCTAACGACTCTGATGCAATCCTACCTCTGGTGCTATCTGTGTGGCGATTGCATGTTCTTCCTGCAACAATGTGGGCTTCCCCATGATGCACCAGCATCCTCCAATATCCCCAGGACATGCTGGTTGGTAGGCTAACTGGCTAACTGGTCACTGTAAATTGTCCCAGCAAGCGAGTGATATGATACGGTAGAGTTGAGGGAAATGTGGGCAGTTTAAAAAGGGATCAGTAGAAACGTGTGCTGATAGTTAGCATGGACTTGGTGCTTCAATACCGTTTGACTCTATGTCTATCATTCTATTTAGTATAATACTGGCTGAAATAGTGGAAGTTACAGTATATTCACATTTAATTAGATGTATCAATAAATATCTCTAATATGTTTTAATTCTATCAATAGCTTCAATAATATTGTATTTCATTCCAGTTTCTGGAAATACAATTCATGGTAATGTACTCTTCACTGACTCAACACCTCCCTTTGCAACCAGATCCTTGGTTCCCTGACCAACAGGTGACAATCAGTAAAGATAGGCAGCAACAACTCAGCAACAATCATCCTCAACACTGTTGCCACACAAGGATGCATCCTCAGCCCCCTACTCTACTCCCTGTACACTCATGACTGTATGGCCAGATTCTGCTCTAATTCCACCTGTAAGTTTGTGGATAACGTCACTGAGGGAGGTCATATTTCAAATAATAATGAGTCAGAGTACAGGAATATAGATAGAGAGCCTAGTCCAAAGGTGTCATATCAACCACCTTTTCCTCAATATCAGCAAAACAGAAGACCTGGTCATTGATTTTGGGAGTAGGAGCAGTGTGCATCAAAGATGTTGAGGTCAAATGAGTTGAGACTTCAAGTTCCTAGAAGTGAACATCACAAATAACGTGTCCTAGTCCACATTGATCTACAAGTCTCCCCTCTCCATGCCACCGATGTTGTCCAAGAGAAGGGCATTAGGACCCATACAGCTTGGCACCGGTGTCATTGCAGAGCAATGTATGGTTAAGTGCCTTGCACAAGGACACAACACGCTGCCTCAGCCAAGGTTCGAACTACTGACCTTCAGATCACTAGACGAATGACTTAACCTCTTGGCCACGCGCCAACACTAGACACCAAAGACATTCTGGATCATGAGTTTCTGTGAACTGCTATATTTGAGTAAATTAATAAACTCATTGACTTATAGACATTTACTAATAAAACATAGCATTACAAAAAAAGTGTTTAAAATTACATTGAGCATATAAAACCACTACTGTTAAAGACTGACAAAGTCAGCATCAGTGATAAAAATACACCTGTATTTCAAGAACAACTTGCACTCAAGGAACTTGGACCAGAAGTTTTCTACTAAACTAAATCTGCTTTCAATAGCCTTTTCAGAAATTTCCTGATAGCAACCTTTTTATTCATTTTTAATTCTGGCAATTACTTTAAATCTATCTCCTATATTTACTGGCTCTCCAGTTTCTCACTAATAGACTTTTCATTTTCCACCAAGCCCCTATGATTTGAAAACTCACAGTGAAATCCCATCTGAAACTTCCCTCCTGTGCTCCTGGGAGATGAAGCCCAGCATTTCTGGCCAAGTGCTTGAATAGTGATTGTGAAACAATTATTCCACCTGTAACATGTAAGCTGTAAGGTTTCACTGCTAAGGTAATGGCCTCCCTGTAATGTTTCACTGCTGAGGTAATGGTTTCTCTGTAGCAGCAATGTCTGGGTTATGACTAGGGACAGCGGGGCTATCCGATGAGAGAAATGTTGTGAGCCTGGAAGAGAGATTTTTGCGGTCTTTTGCCGGAGATCAATGAGGAGTGAAGACGCGAAAGGAGAGAGTTGGTAGACCATCAGACTGAGTGGACTTTGAGCAAGGGTCTGAAGATCAGCGATGATTGGAGGAGGTCAATGGTGGATGGTCGGCTTATCAGTGAGCTCCAACATTGCGTAACAGACTGTTTCATGAGAATGGGCCCTTTTTCTTTTTTTTTGTTTTCTTTACTAACCATATAGTCAAAGTAAGAATTACAAAGCTCAATCATTTAATCACATATTTTGTACTGTTTGTTATTTCAGGGTACTGATTTGTAACAGGGGGCACATCGCGTAGCAACCACCCAAACAAGATTTCTTAAGTTTGGCGGGGCCAGGGGCTATCATCCCTGTATTAAGCAGCTAGTCAAAGCGAGAGTTACACACCTCTTTAAAAAAAAGTGAGTGAAATGCAGCTTTTTCAGGGAAAATTATTCAGAAATTTGTGTTTATGCTTCATTTTCTTTTTCCACAATGCATTTGCTCTTAATAGCTGTAGTCCTACTTACAGAGTATATGTTTTTGATTCTTGATTATCTATGAAGGCAATTTTATTTCAGTAATTTTGTTTTAAATGCCTTTAAGCAAGAAAACATTGGGGTCAACTTATCACTGTTTACTTCTTACAGATATCCCACAGCATAATTAATTACCTTGGAATGCTATTTTTATCTGGTTCTGCAGAGAAATACATCAGTCAATTGCTATATAGCAAATAAAGTAAATAATCCCTTCATATATTCTTGGAATCGTGAGAGAACACTCAATCAGGTCTCTGGGAAAACATTGGATATTCCTCACGAATGATGTTGTGTGATCTTGTATATCCACCTTAAAAGGAAGGTCACCTGAATTTGCTTCTCCGGGGCAGGCAAGTGGCAGATAGGATTTCTACCATCCTGTTTACTGCCCGTATATTCAAACTAATTTCCTGGATTGTGATTTGGTTATGGTACATGAGAGGATCCTGTTGAAATTCCTGCCCATCAGTGCAAGTATGTCAATCCTGCCATTCACACCAGGGATGTTTCCAGGAGGCTGACATAGAGATGCAGACAACAGAGCATAGTTCCAACAATCCAGGTTCAATCCTAAACTCGAGTACTGCCTGTGTGGAGTTTGTTCTTTCTCTCTGAGGCTGAGTGAGATTCCTTCAGCAGTTTCGGTTTCCTCCCACAACCCAAAGACATGCAGCTTGATAGGTTTAATTGGCTACTGTAAATTACCCCTACTGATTAAGTAGAATTTGAGTGGAATTGATGGGATCGTGAGGAGAATAAAACAGGAATAATACAGAGTTCTGCAAAGAGTCAGAACTGACTTGGTGGGCAGAAAGCCCTGTTCCTTTGACTTCTATATCCTGCGACTCTGGAAAACACAAGGGGCTCTGAAAAAACAAACACCACAATCACATTCCATTTATTTCAAAACTAAACCTTCAATCAATCATGGCTTGGCTTCGCGAACGAAGATTTAGGAAGGGGGCTGCCCATGTCTTCTGCAGGCTCCCTAGCGGCTGACGAGGCCAATACGGGACAGGCAGGCCTGGCCACAGCGGCTGCAAGGGAAATTCTGTTCTGGGTTTGGTGCTGCTGTGTCATGGTTCTCCCTCCTTCTCCTTTTGTCCTTGATGACAGCCCTGCGTGTGTTCTTGAAGGAGGAGACAGACTGGTGAATGGTGTGTCATCAGGCCTCACGATCGGAGGCTAGATTAGATCACTGGCAATGGTCAATGTGGCAGGCACCAAGGGATTTCTTCAGAAAGTCCTTGTACCTCTTCTTTGGTGCCCCTCTGTCATGATGGCCAGTGGAGAGTTCGCCATACAACACAATCGTGGGCAGGCGATGATCCTCCACCCTTATTTATTAAAAAAGTACATACACAAATTATAAAACAGCAAATGGCCTTCCTTGCGTTCATTGTGTCATTATTCCCACTGTGATTCAGTTAATACAGTACATTCTGTGTACAGGGTACTACACCGTTCATTTGACTTAGAACATAGAACAGCCCAGAACAGTGTAGGCCCTTCAGCCCAAAATGTTGTGCTGACCTTCTAACCTACTCCAAGATCAATTTAACCCTTCCCTCCCACTTAGCCCTCCATTTACCTATCATCCATATGCTTATCTTAGAATCTCGTAAATGTCCCTAATATAGCTGACTCTGGCAGTGCAACCCACAGACTAATCACTCCCAGTGTGAAAAACCTACCCCTGACTTCCCCCCTGTGCTTTCCACCAATCACCTTAAAACCACATCCTCTTATATTAGCAATTTGCCATGTTGGGAAGACGATGCTGGTTGTCCACTCCATCTCTGCCTCTTATTGTCTTATACACCTCTATCAGCTCACCTCTCATCTTCCTTTGTTCCGAGGAGAAAAGCTGTAGTGTGCTCAACCTTTTAACATGAGGCATGGTCTTTAATCCAAGCAGCATCCAGGTAAATCTCCCCAGCAGCCTCTCCAAATCTTCAGTTCTGGTCACCTTCTATATCCATACAGTGTAACCATATCTCCATATCTCCAATTGTCAAAGATGTCAGAAATTTGAAATGTTCTGATATTCAAAAACTATAATTCATTCAAATAACAATGAGTCGGTGCAAAGTAAACTATGGAAATCCTAGTAATGGCAAAACAAAACAGCTAGTCATTGACTTCAGAAAGACTGGGGGGGGGCAGGGCAGGAGGAACTGTGCACATGTTTCTATTTACATAAATGGTGCCGAGATCAGGAGGGTTGCATCTCATTCCACTGAGATGCAGCACTGACCGTCACAGAAAACATAGAAAACATAGAAAATAGGTGCAGGAGTAGGCCATTCGGCCCTTCGAGCCTGCACCGCCATTTATTATGATCATGGCTGATCATCCAACTCAGAACCCTGCACCAGCCTTCCCTCCATACCCTCTGATCCCCCTAGCCACAAGGGCCATATCTAACTCCCTCTTAAATATAGCCAATGAACTGGCCTCTACTGTTTCCTGTGGCAGAGAACTCCACAGATTCACCACTCTCTGTGGGAAGAAGTTTTTCCTAATTTCAGTCCTGAAAGGCTTCGCCTTTATCCTCAAACTGTGACCCCTCGTTCTGGACTTCCTCAACATTGGGAACAATCTTCCTGCATCATAGGAAGTCATTCCTGCCTGTGGCCATCAAACTTTACAACTCCTCCCTTGGAGGGTCAGACACCCTGAGCCAATAGGCTGGTCTGGACTTATTTCATAATTTACTGGCATAATTTACATATTACTATTTAACTATTTATGGTTCTATTACTATTTATTATTTATGGAGCAACTGTAACGAAAACCAATTTCCCCGGGGATTAATAAAGTATGACTATGACTATGACTATGACTATGAGAGCTTCACGTTCTTTGAAATTAACATCACCAATAGCCTGTCCTGGTCCAACCACATAGAAAGCTCTCTAGTGCCTCTACTTCCACATGATGCTAAAGAAATTTTGCATATCCTCTTTGGTCTTCACCAATTTTTATCAATGCACCATAGAAAAGATCGTTTCTAGATTCATAATACGCAACTATTCTGCTTGTGACGACAAGAAACTGCAGAGAATTCTGGACACAGCTTAAGCACATCACAGAAACAAGTCTCCCATCCATGGTCTCTCAACATTTCTTGCTGCCTTGGTAAAGCAGCCAACATAATTAAGACCCTATCCATCCTGGACATTCTTTCTCCTCCCATCAGAAAGAAAATACAAAGCCTGCAAGCATATATTACCTGGCTCAATGACATTTCTATCTGCATTTATAAGACTACTGAGTGGTCCCCTAGTGCAATAAGATATACTACTTACCTGGAAACCTATCTTCTCATGGCCTTGCACCTGATAGACTGCCTGCACAGCACTTTCTCTGTAACACTTTATTCCACATTCTGATATTTACACCACTACTACCTCAGTGCACTGTTGTAATGAAATGATCTGTCTGGTTGGCATGCAAAACAAGTTTTTCGCTGTACTTCAGTGCTTGTGACAATAATGAATCTATTTACCAATTTAATTGCTTCTTCTATGCTGCGGAGTAATGAAAATTATTTTAAAGTATGTTCTTTTCTCATTCAGCTCAGGGTATTTGCATATGCATTCACAAACAAAGGAGACACTGTGTATGTATTCAAGGCCACAAGGGAACACTTTATCAGAACCAGCACAAGTGTAAAACAGAAAGAAAGCAATAGTCTACAGTAGTAGCAGCGCAGAAATAAAAATAATACTTATCATCCAGTAAGCAGGCCCAGTCTGCAATGTCGGACGTGAGTTACAGATCTGACCATCTTCAACGCAGCCTCTTTTCTCTCTCTAACTCTGACTCGACATAATCTAACCTTCTATGACATACTTATCCATATCTTCTGAGCATAGTACCAGTTGTAACTTAGCCAAAGAACAAAACTCTGTCTCTTGCACAAAGAAAGAGCCCCTTTATATACCCTTCATAACCTCTTACAAGTACTTTTCCACGTCTTGGTGGCACCAGCTGCACTCCCTTATCATTTATGACTTTCAGGCCAGACAACAGGTCTGTAAGGAGGAAAATATCATACATTATCTAATCTTGGAGGACGTGCACTTGTGCACATCTCCAGACTATCAACACATCCCAAACTGACGCCATCTTGTTGTCAAACTTCCATTTTATTGTGGCCTATACCAAGGATTAATCACAATTAGCTTTCCAACACAACACCCCTTCATTCCTCATTGGTACAGTACATTATACAAAATCACAGAAAATAGAAGTTAACAAGAATTTTTGCAGTACAATTACTTAAACTGTTGGGATTATACTACAAATTCCATAAACACAATAAACTACAGTAAACTACATTACAAACAGTACTATCATAATTAGTTCACATTCACTATCTAGTTCCCAGTCACATACTTTTGTTTGAATAACACGAACTCCAACACAATTTTTGAGGCTCTCCATTGGTTGGAGTCAACCATGAATGCTGCATTCCATCTAAGCCATTACACAAGACAGGGCAGTATGATATGGAGAGCGAGCTATTGCCTATGTACAGGCTCATCCTTTCCACACAGCTGGTAAATCCAAAGGAATGGCAGAGACTGATTCAGTTTTGGCACCAGTGGTGCGAACTCAGAGTTTCCAGTCAGCATTAAACTCAACATAGGACTGACTTGTGGACCCCAAACCTGGACTTCTCCTCAGGGTTTACTTCCAAAGCCTTCCGCATAAGTAGTCGACAACGGTTTGACATCACAATTTTCCTTCTCCCAGATGAGCTGCCAACCATGGCTGACGAGCCTCATCTGCCCTAATCAAATGGTTATATGATGCCAGTAACCTACTTCTTCCTTTCTCCTGTCCGTAGAAACAGTTCCACAGCGCCTGTAGATAAGCTACACGTGAAGGCCAGAAGCTGGATTTGGTTGTCAAAGGCTATTTGAGATGTACGGCCCTGGGAACATTTATAAATAGTGGGAGCTTATCCCCATTACCACCCACTGCTATAAGAGCCTTAAGGAACTAATCAAAGTTCAAAGTTTATAATTTTTTTATTGAATTACATTAATGTCATCATGTACAATCATGTGATTAATTTTCTTTTTGACATGTTTAATAAATCCATAATAAAGAGAAGATGGCGGCGTGACGGCAGTGCACAGCGGCCACTTCAGTGGTGATGTTTGTTATCTGTCAAGTAGGGGACCGTGCACAATTCTGATTTGATGGAGAGACGGATGTGAGAGTACGGAGGAACATCTGGAAACTTCTGAAGTGCCCGCTTCACTGCTGCTGCTACTGTGCTGTAACCGGAATCTCCGGAGCAGAAGACCCCGAAATCCTTGGCTTTGCGTATTTCAACAGCGCTTGGGAGACTGTATCAGAGGGCTGGGGGCGGAAGCTTGAACTTTTCGGATGGATGGACTCAGTGTCGGCTGCGGTCGACTGCTTCCAAGGCATCGGCAAGTTGACGGTGCCTGGAGGTTTATGGCAGTGAATTTCTCCCTTTTGCCACCTGCTATCGGGGACTCGGGAGTCGATCGACTCGGGGACTTTTGAGACTTTATTTACCGTGCCCATGGTTTGTTCTTCAACAAATTATGGTATTGCTTTGCACTGCTGTAACTATATGTTATAATTATGTGGTTCTGTAAGTGTTAGTCTGTGGTTTGTCCTGTTTTCTGTAATATCACTCTGGAGAAACATTGTATCATTTCTTAATGCATGTATGCATTTCTAAATGACAATAAAAGAGGACTGAGTGATCTCATAATCTAAAAAAAGTAATAACCATAATAGATTCAATGAAAGACTGCACCAACTGGGCAAGCAAACAATGTGCAAAAGACAACAAACTGTCCAAATAAAAAACAAAGAAATATAATAATAAATAAATAAGCAATAAATAACAAGAATATGTGATGAACAGTCCTTGAAAGTGAGCCCATAGGATGTGGGAACCTTTCAGTAATGGGGCATGTGATGTTAAGTGAAGTTTTCCCATGTGGTTCAAGAGCCTGATGGTTTTGTGATAACTGTTCATGAATCTGGTGGTGCAAGTCCTAAGTTCCTGTCCCTTCTTCCTGATGGCAACAGCCAGAAGAAAGCATGATCTGGGTGGTGGGGAACCCTGATGATGGATGCTGCTTTCCTGCACCAACACTCTGTACAGATGTGCTTAATGATGGGGCAGTGTTCAATACTTTCTGCCCTACTTTCTGTTCAATGGCAATGGTGCTTCCATACCAAGCTGTGACGTAGCCGGTCAATATACTCTCCACCACATATCTATAGAAGTTTGTCAAAGGTTTAGATGTCATTCCAATTCTTTGCAACCTCCTAAGGAAGTCGAGGCACTGCCGTGCTTTCTTCGTAATTGCACAAGACATGTCCTCCGAACTTGAAGGTGTTGAACCTCTCCATCTCTAATCTCCCAATGAGGCCAGGCTCATGGACCACTGGTTTCCTCCTCCTGAAGTCAATAATCAGCTTCTTGGTCTTGTTGACATTGAGTAAGAGGGTGCTGTTGTGGCACCACTCAGCCAGATTTTCAATCTCCCTCCTATATGCCGATTTGTTACTACCTTTGATTTGGCCTACTGGGGTGTTATCAGCAAACTTGACTACGGCATTGGTGCTCTGCTTAGCCTCACAATCATAAGTTTAATGTGAGTAAAGCAGGGGCTAAGCACACAGTCTTGTGGTGCACCTATTCTGATGGAGATTGTGGAGGAAATGTTGTTGCCAATCCAAACTGACTGGGGCCTGTAAGTGAGGAAATCAAGGATCCAGTTGCACAAGGAGGTATTGAGGCCAAGGTTTTGAACCATATTGATTAGTTCTGAGGGGATGATAGCACCTTTGCTGTCCAGATGTTATTGGGTCGAGTGAAGAGCCAATAAGATGGCATCTGCTCTGGACCTGTTGCTCTGGTAGGCAAATTGGAGCAGATCCAAGTCGCTTCTCAGACAGAAATGATATGTTTCATTGCCAATCCCTCAAAACACTCCATCACTGATGATGTAAGTGCTACTAGATGATAATCATTGAGGCAGGTTACCATGTTCTTCTTAGGCACCCATATAAGGGAAGTCTACCTGAAGCAGTTGGGTACATGAGACTAGTGAAGCGAGGGGTTAAAGACCTCAGTGAACACTCCAGCGACTTAATCACAATTAATCATAGTTAAATTTCATGAATGTGAGTGTGTGTGTGTGTGTGTATTGTATCAAAGGAGGTCCTCTTCTATAGCCGGTCCATGTTCTTCCCGCATGCCCATGTGGTGACCTCTAGTCAGAGGAAGTTGAATACAGCTCCGTGCCATTGAGAAGATTAATTCCAGGACTGTATTTCACCTGGGAGAAAACAAAGTGTCTGTTATTATCAGTCTTACACAAATTTTAATCATTCTACCTCCATCTGCAGAATTCCTGTTGTTTGCGGTTTTAATCATTCTCATTTGGTCAATTTCTCCCAGTTTCTCCTTGTCTTTCTGTTGCACTGATACCCAGGAAATGTAACTGTCTCTGTTTACTACAACCTCCCCCTTGCAAACCAGAGAATTTGGTATGTACTCCTATACTTTCCCTCCCTCTGTGCAGGCTCTTTCTTCAGTGCCGATTTCTTCCCCCGGTTCTGTAGTACACTTATCATCCTGGTCATCGGCAATCCTTCGGTATCAGTCTGCTGTTCAGATTGTACAAGGCTTGGGATAGTACAGTCAGTTAACCCTGTAAGGTGTCAGTTGGGGTCAATAAATGAATCTGTCATTTTAAAAATCCATTCATTCTTTTGATCAGCCCTGATGCTGGGGCTAATAGAGTACATGATACACGCAGTGAATGCCTTTACTGGCAGCCCAGTCTTTCACAACTTGTCCTGAGAAATGAGACCCATTGTCCAATTGTATCTCTTGAGGTCCTCATAATAACTCATTCTGCTGTCCCTTCAGTGTATGACCTTGTACAACTTTTGTACAAGGAACTGCCAATAACAGACCTGAATAGGTGTCAACAATAGTAAGCCAATATTTAAACCGTTGTTGATGTGGCAGGAATCCGATGTAATCAATCTGTCAAACCTGTGCTAGACCAGCCCCTCTTTTTAAGTGGGCAGTCAATTTCTTGGGCAGTGCTCTCATTTTAACTTGCTGACAAATATCACATGCAAGAACAAATTCTTTAGTCATGTCTACAGGTAGTCTATACCTTGATGTTTAGCCCAGTTAATCATACTATGCACTCCAAAATGACCAGCTATGTTATGTGCCCATCGCATGGAATCCAGGGGTGTTGACCTAGCATACCTGAAAGAACTGGCCCCACCTTATTATTAAAGAGGTGGAATCACCCTCCACTTGCACCAGGGACCCCTGATACCGATCAGGATTCCCGCTTATAAACGAATGTTTGGCGCCCCTGTCTAACAAATCATTAACCTTCTGTTTGTACCCACCTTCCCACCACAAAGTGAGGTCTCAGGTCCCCGTGATGGAGACCTGATTAGAGGTCCCCCTAACCGCTCAGGAACCCTGGCTCCAAGATGTTGGGGGAGGGATCGGGCCACTCTAAACTGACCCTCATGCCCTTGGTATTAATTGTTCTCTCTCCTTCTCTTTCTCTATCAATCTCAGCTCAGTTCCTATTTTCACAATAATATTTCCATAAGGCATACATGGCTCCCATAAGCATACCATCAATCCTTGCTTTATCCACTCCTGAATTTAATTAGGGCTTAAAACATCTCCCTGTGAGTTGGCCGGGGCCACTGCCTGCATTATTTTTAATGCTTCTCATGCCTCCCTTTGACTTCAAAACCCCGCCTTTTGTTTTCCCCTCATCAGCCTGCCTTAATACCCCCATCCTCCCTTGTGCCTCAGCCACAGGATGTCCCATTAACATGACGTGTCCCACTAAAATGAGATTTCCCCTTACATGCAAGGGTGCATATTGAGCCATCCTTCTCACATACCCCTGATTCAATATTTCCTCATCCGGGCCATCCCACGCCATTCTGTGATATGTGCCTGTGTGCGTAACTGTAGCTCAAAGCATCCCAATTCCCTCATCTACTTTGTGCCAAGGTGTCCCCTGCTGTCCCCAGTCTACCACAGAGGGATAAATCCTTAATAACTCACATCGGACTCACAGGAACAAATCTGAATGGTTGTCATTGTCATTCCACACCTGATTCTTCCTGCCACTTTGCACAGAGAGAGGGAGAAAGTTATTAGCCTCCTCCATGGCCAAATGCATCATACCAGTACCCATATCCTACAACTGAGATAACCACACAGCAAGACATTTTCTGCTCCTCTGCACATGTTTATCTTGAATGGCCCCCTATTCCTCAATCTTCTATGCCCTAGTCACTCTTTCCTCTTGTGTCCTCTGACCACCTCCACTCCAGCCGGTGCAGTTGTAGTTGTATGACTCTGCAGTGTTACCGGGTGAGACTGTACTGCCGGGTTCTCACATGAAATGACCTGCTCACTCTTGGTGGGGGATCCTCAGGACTGTTACCACACCGATTATCAGCGTCATACCGGACTTCACCATCCCAACTATCAGGATCACAACCCTTAGCCATTAATGCCCTCATTTTGGTAGCATCTGGATCACTCAGCTTCGCCCTCTGCTCCTGCCATGCAGTGAGCAATTCACACGCTCGGGTGGTTTGCTGGATTTTGGTATCATCATCTTATTCGTGAGCCATCTTAGTTAATTCAGCTAAGGTAATATTCTGCTGCTCTATTATTCCCATTCTGTCATTAGCAGCAGATAAGATTTGCTCTCCTCCCCTATCCATGTTTAATACAGCATTCAAAGCATACAGGATAATTCTGCAAGCCATCCCCTTACTCTGCTCCCACTTGGGAAATCTTTCCTTAATTAGCAGGTTAGCTACAGTACTTAACGCTATCTTCTTAGCTCTAGCGCTGGTCGTGGCCTAGCCTAACACCAAAATTCTCACCCTCTTGCACAAGGAAAGTGCCCCTTTTTATAACCTTCAGAACCCCTTACTAGTACTTTCCTATGCCTTGCTGGTACCAACTGCAACCCCCTACCATTTATGCCTTTCAGGGCAGGCACATAATTTAGGAAAGCGAAGACAACAGGTTTGTAAGGAGGAAAACATTATTCATCATCTAGTCTTGAGGGATGTGCACAAGTGCCCATCTCCAGACTGTCACAACATCCCAAACTGACACCATGTTGTCTTCAAGCTTCCATTTTATTTTGGCCTGCACCAAGGATTAATTACAATCAACATTTTCCTTGCATGCAGTCAAGAAAATGTTGACTGGAACTTCAGGCCTACCAAAGTTCATTAATTTATGGGGGGAATCTCTTAGAGCATATAGGAGAAAAAAATTGACTTTTCTCCAGTAAGTCTGGCCAAATAACTTATGCTTTTATTGCACATTTGTGTACTTGACTAGTGAATGTGTTCTTGCTTTTATAACAATCTATCATCGTCACTTTATTTAGTATTTGGTGCTACTGAACTCAAATTTTCCAAAGTGCATAAATAGGATTTTAATGTATTTAATTATTCATTCTGATCTATAACTTACTGGATCACTAGCATAACCATTGCAATGACTTATTCATCTCCTCAGCAAGTTTGTCCTCAGGAAAGATGTCATTCAGCTTTATAATGTTTGAAATTAGACATTTTTTAAAAATAAAATTTGGACCTTCAATGCCATAAATGAAATAAAACAACTTTTTTAGAAGTATAACATCTGCAAAGCAATTGGAAGCAGGATTTTGCCCCCTAGCTGGCATTGTAACAACTGAAACATCAAACATCATTAGTAAGTAGACCAATCCAGTAACCTGTAAGACTACTGTAAGAGATCTGTGGGAACTTGCTGGAGATAAACTCAGTGACCACTTCATTAAGTATGCCTGTACACCTGCTCATTGATGTAAATATCTAATCAGCCAATCATGCGACAGCAACTCAATGCATAAAAGCATGCAGATACAGTGAAGGGGCTCAATTGTTGTTATTCATACCAAACATCAGAATGGGGAGGAAATGTGATCTAAGTGACTTTGACCGAGGAATGTTAGTTGGTGCCAGATGGGATGGTTTGCATAACTCAAAAACTGATGATCTCCTGGTATTTTTCACACAGAACAGTTTCTAGAGTTCACAGGGAACAGTACGAAAAGCAAAAAATATCCAGTGAGTGACAGCTCCATGGACAAAAGTGCCTTGTTAATGAGAAAGGTCAGTGGAGACGGGCCAGACTGCATCAAGGGACAGTAACTCAAATAACCACATCTTACAACAGTGGTGTGCAGAAGACCACCTCTGAATACACAACACATCAAACTGTGATACGGATGGGCTTTAGCAGCAGAAGACCACAAACATATACTCAGTGGCCACCTTATTAGGTACCCCCTATACTTGATAAAGTGGCCACTGTTTTGTTTGTATTCAATACAAACTTATACAACTTTTGAATCAGTTCCAGAACTGAAAATTTCCCCCAGAATTTCTAAAGTAGACATTTATTTCATACATTTCAAGCAATACAACACCTGGCACTTATTTTGTCGGGCTATCACTATTAATGATTAGTAACCATAATGCAACTGCAAGCACATCCAAACCACTGGAAGTGGCAAATTGATGTGCAAAATATTGGGTTTGCTTATGTAGTCCCAATGATACGTAGACACATTTACTTCTTAGGCAGGGAGTTTGCATTGCATAAAATCCAGAGCTGTGAAACACACAGTCACAAATCAATTACCATTACTCAAGCCTAGTATTTCAGTTACATATTATAAATGGTATCAGCGTGATGATCAATAAACATCATGCACCTAATTATGTTGTGGTGGTGTAAAGTAAATTCAATTTGAGGCAAAATTTACTTTTTAATCTTTTACAAAATCAGCTCACTGAAATAATAGCACAATCCTAATTTAGAACCTCAAATCCTTAACTTCTTCATTATTTTAGCAGTTATTCTTTTTTTGCTATTCAATAATAATAATCAGCTGCTTTGTCAAAAGGAACACCCACCACGGTCCCCTGCCACTCTTGCAGGGCTGTGACACCAGTAAATATAGCTTGTTTTAATGTTGAATCACAGAACTAGAAATAGCTTTTAGCTCCATTAATCCGTATGGACCCACACAGAAAACGCAATAATGATTAAATAAGAAATTTCACTGTTGGTTACCCTACAAAATGCAATCTGCTTCATTAGACAAGTCAAAATTTAATGGTGGCTGTCATAAATTCCAAAGGTCTGCAGCCTTCATGCTATTCTATGAGACTGAATGCAAGATCATATCTATACCATTGCCAAACAAGAAATGCAACGTCAACAGCTTTTTCCTTCTATTCTCACCACGCCACACAGCTACATATTAAGTTAACACTTATCCATGAATCATGGTTAACTCAGTTTCTATTCAGAGTTCAGTTGCCTCCGCCACAACAATGGCTATTAAGAGGAAATTAGAAAGAGTCATCAAATCTTAATTATTCTTTTCGCTATTAGTGGATATGAATTTCTCTTTCAGATGATCATAAATTTCTGTTCTTTTACCACCTCCATGAGATTTATTCCTGATTTATTTATTTTGTTTTCTGTTACTCCTTGTCATGTTTTCATCACAACTAGTAAATCTGTGATGACATTAATATTATAATGCAAGTTGAGAATCATTATACTGCCAGACCCCTGAAAGACAGAACAGACAGCTTGAAGGAAGAGAAAGTGCTACAAAGTAAATGGCTTCTCTCAGGATTGACACTGAATGTTATAAACGAAGCAAACACACCCTTAATTACATGCATCTTCTGAGTAAACATGCTATTCAGCTACTATGTTAGCACAGAATTATCATTTTAATTGTGTTGGACAGCTGAGAATCTCAAATTGTCCATTGAGTTTATATCATCAGAATCTTATTATTGCAGTTTCATTGACAGTTTTCCAGCTGCATCTCAGCTGTCAATTAACGTTCAGCAGGCGTAGGGAGACTGGTGTAACATCATGTCTAATAAGTGAAATAAATAATTCCTTAGTTACACATTTCCAGATCTCAAACGTAAAATTAATTCTCCAAATAATGAAATATGGTTAAAATTATGCACATGACAATGTGATAATTTTTGATTTGCCTTTTATACTGATACACTGATACTAGATGGTGGTGTAACATCCCTCTGTTAGCCTGCAGGTCACCCTTGGGCAAGCTGTAGCACCATTTTAGCCCCCTGATCAGGGTCACGTGAAGCCATGGGAGCAGGTGCTGGATGGTCTTATGAGCAGCTGATGCTTATCACAAGTCCTGGTTAGGCAACCACTGATGCCAGGTAAACAATCTTGGAAGAGTATTGATAGTGGCTAGGGTCATCGGTCTTGTAAAGGTGTTGCCCATAAGAAAGCAATGACAAACCGCTTCTGTAGAAAAATTTGCCAAGAACAATCATGGTCATGGATAAATCCATGATCACTCACATCAATATGACATGGCACACAACGATGATGATGATTTGATACCCAATTGAACACCGATTCATTACAACCCCTTTGGTCCTCCAGGTGAATAGTCACAGGTAGTTAGCCCTTACAATTTAAAGAAGGCTTTCACATGAACTTCACATAGCAATGGTGAGATCCTGCACTGTAGTATGCCAGAGGACATCCTTTTAAGGTGAAGGTGACTGGAGGAAAGTTTTAGGGAAAACACAGTTGTCTGGGATAGAGTTAGGGGCTCAAGTATGCTAGAGGATGGTTGGTAGGAAGGGTTGAGAGAGCTAGGGTTTTCCTCTTTGAAGTGAAAAGGGATGAGAGGAGATTTGATGGAGGTGTATAAGCTGTTAAGAAGGGTAGATAGACTGGACAGCGCATTAGGGTCTTTTTCCCAGGATTGCAATGGCTACTAGAAAAAGACACTTTTCAGATGATTGGAGGGAAGTATGGAGTGGGGGGGGGGCGATATCTGAGGTAGGTTTTGTGGTGATATCACGTGTCACATGTAAGAATGTGATTGGACAGAGTTCTGAGCATCAGCAGAAATGAGAGAAATGAAAGCATGGCAGTAAGAAACGTGGTTGTTGTTTGCTGTTGTAAGTAAAAGCTCTAGTTTTAATTCTTCCAGAATATGGTCAGTTCTTAGTAACCCACGGTACGTATAAAGAACACAACATGTTGTCAGAAATTGGTCTGGAAGAATAATGCGGAAACGGGAGAATCGAAGATAATCAATAAAAAAAAGAGCGCGCGAACTGTTTTGGTGTGCTAACAGTTTTAAAAAAGGAAGTTCTGCAACCCCCATTGACGCTTCAGCTGACTGGAAATGTAGCTGAAAACTGGAAAAGATTTAAACAGTGTTTTGAAATTTATTTATCGGCGATCAGAACAGATAATAAAACAGAAAAAACTAAAGCTGCAATTCTACTCCACATAATGGGTGACGACGCAATTGAAGTATACAACCATTTTACCTTTGAAAATGAAGATAATTTGAACCTAAAAGTGAGAATGGGCAAATTTGATACATTTTGTATACCGAAGCACAATGTGACGTATGAACAGTACAAATTTTTCAAATGTCGGCAGAGACCTGGTCAAACGATTGATCAATTTGTTACGGAGTTGAGAAGCTGCAGTAAAACATGTGAGTTTGCAGAACTGACGGACTCTCTCATTAAAGACAGAATTGTTTGCGGCATTCAGGGTAATGGTCTGAGAGAAAGACTATTAAGAGAACAAGACATAAATTTGGAGAAAGTTTTGATTCTCTGCAACGCTTCGGAAACCGTGACCTCGCAGGCTAAAGAGCTTTTCATTCAGAACTGTGACGTAGACGCTGTAAAGCGTGAACATATCAGAAAAAATAATGAAGTGATAACGAAACCGACAGAGAGCAAAACGTCATCTGAAAGAAAAAAAATTATGTGATCACTGTGGGCGGCAGCACCGACCAAAAAAGTGTCCAGCATATCGGAAAATGTGCAATGACTGCGGTAAGATTAATCATTTTTCACCCTGTTGCAGAAGTAGAAAGAAAATAAAACAAGTAAATGCTGTGCTTAAAAATGAACGTGAGGAGTTTTATATAGATATGCTTAGTGAAAACCAACAAAGTAAGAATGACTGGACTATGCCATTGCAAGCAAACCAAAACAATATTCTGTTTAAACTTGATACTGGAGCACAAGTAGAGGATCTTGCAGAATCTGAGTTTAATGCATTAAAGCCAAGACCAAAGTTACATTAAACAAATATCAAAGTGTCTGGGTATTCAGGTGCAGACATTCCAGTTAAAGGAACATGTGTGGCAAAAGTATCACATAAAAATATTGTGCACACACTTTCATTTGTGGTCATGCCAAAGAATGTACAGTCAATACTGGGTTTATCTGCCTGTGAGAGACTGAATTTGGTGAGAAGAGTCTTATTCCTGGATAGTGATCCAATTGAAGAAATGAAAGCTCAAGTGAAGGAATTGAGAAGTTTTATTGAAATGATGAAGTCTCAGCATAAAAAAAGAGATTACACAGTTAATGAATGAATTAGATGAAGTAAAGAAGATCCGTATTTCATTACAAATGGAAGTGAAAGAATTAAGAAAGCTACAGTACTTGAAGAAATACAACCCAGATCATACATGGTCCAAACAGAAGAAGGAGCAGTGTTAAGAAGAAATCGCAAAGACCTTAAGAAAGAGCCAACTTCAGAGTTTCAGTTAACTGATGCAGACCAGACAGAACTTGAAAGTAACAACGAAACACAAGAACTGTGTGAACCACTTAGAATGTCTACTTGTGTTCGTAAACTCCCAGAGAGATTGATAGAGACGTTAAATTATATATTTGTTTTGATCAATGTTGCTAATTGTTTTTCATTTTAAGGAAAGGAAGATGTGGTGATATCACATGTCACGTGTAAGAACGTGATTGGACAGAGTTCTGAGCATGCGCAGAAATGAGAGAATGATCTAGAAAGCATGGCTGTAAGAAACATGGTTGCTGTTTGCTGTTGTAAATAAAAGTTCTAGTTTTAATTCTTCCAGATATGGTTTGTTCTTAGTAACCCATGGTACGTATAAAGAACACAACAGGTTTTTTTTACAGAGAGAGAGGTAAGTGCTTGGAATGCACTGCCAAAGGTGGTGGTAGAGGCTAATACATTACGGATATTTAAGGGGCTCTTAGATAGGCACATGGATAAAAGAAAAAATGGCAGGTTATAGGTACAGCCGGAGGGAGGAGGTAGATTGATTGTAGAGTAGATTAAAAGGCTGACACAATATTGTGCGGAAAAAGGGCCTGAACTCTGCTGTACTGTACTATGTTGTATGTAAACTAGCTGGGAATCCTTGGTCTGCATAGCAATCCACCAGCAATCAACGATCACAGAGTACCCCTGTGACTGCCCCCCCTTAGCGACAAGTACTCCTGTTTGAGCAACAGTGGCCACGCCTCTGGCACAGAGTCTGGCCCTGTGGCTCAATAGGGTAGGAAAAGGAAGAGGATGGCAGCAGTGATAGGGGACTCTATAGTTAGGGGGTCAGACAGGCGATTCTGTGGACGTGGGAAAGAAACACTGATGGTAGTTTGCCTCCCAGGATGTTTCTGATCGCACCCACAATATCCTGAAGTGAGAAGGAAAATAGTCAGAGGTCCTGGTACATATTGGTACCAATGACATAGGTAGGAAAAGGGAGGAGGTCCTGAAAATAAACTACAGGGAATTAAGAAGGAAGTTGAGAAGCAGTACCTCAAAGATGGTAATCTTGAGATTATTGCCTGTGCCACGTGACAGTGAGTATAGGAATAGAGTGAGGTGGAGGATAAATGTGTGGCTGAGGGATTGGAGTGGGGGCAGGGATTCAGATTTCTGGATCATTGGGACCTCTTTTGGGGCAGGCGTGACCTGTACAAAATGGATAGGTTGCACTTGAATCCCTGGGGATCAATATCGTGGCAGGGAGGTTTGCTAAGGCTATTGGGGAGAGTCTAAACTAGAATTGCTGGGGGTGGGAACAGAACTGAAGAGACGGTGGAAGGGGCGGTTGGCTCACAAATAGAGAAAGCTTGTAGACAGTGCGAGAGGGAGGATAGGTAGGTGATAGAGAAGGGATGCACTCAGGCTGATGGTTTGAGATGTGCCCGAAACGTCGACTGTACCTCTTCCTACAGATGCTGCCTGGCCCGCTGCGTTCACAAGCAATTTTTATGTGTGTTGCTTGAAATTCCAGTATCTGCAGATTTCCTCGTGTTATGGCTTTGTCAAAGGCAGGTCATGCCTTATGAACCTAATTGAATTTTTTGAGGATGTGACTAAACACATTGAAGAAGGTAGGGCAGTAGATGTAGTGTGTATGGATTTCAGAAAGGCATTTGATAAGGTGCGCAGTGCAAGGATTATTAAGAAAGTAAGGAGGCACGGGATCCAAGGGGACATTGCTTTGTGGATCCAGAATTGGCTTGCCCACAGAAGGCAAAGAGTGGTTGTAGACGGGTCATATTCTGCATGGAGGTTGGTGACCAGTGGTGTGCTTCCAGAATCTGTTCTGGGAACCCTTCTCTTTGTGAGAATTTGCTGATGACACAAAGGTTGGGGGTATTGTGGATAGTGTGGAGGGCTGTCAGAGGTTACAGTGGGACATCGATAGGATGCAAATCTGGGCTGAGAAGTCGCAGATGGAGTTACATAGAAAACATAGAAACATAGAAAACCTACAGCACAATACAGACTGTTCAGCCCACAAGGTTGTGCTGAACATGTCCCTACCTTAGAAATTACTAGGCTTACCCATAGCCCTCTATTTTTCTAAGCTCCATGTACCTATCCAAAAGTCTCTTTAAAGACTCGATCGTATCCGTCTCCACCACTGGCAGCCCTTTTCATGCACTCACCACTCTTTGTGTTAAAAACTTACCCCTGACATCTCCTCTGTTAGCTGCTCCCCAGGTGGATCGTTTGTCACTTAAGCTGCTCAATCTCACGTCATAGGAAGTTATAAAGTGTAAGCCCTGCCACAGCTGTTGAAGCACCATCTGTAATTCCAGTTTAGTCTGAAGTCTTTGTGCTCACAATAGCCTTCTGGAGATTTTTGCCTGGACTTCTTATATGATTCTGGACCTCCAGCCCTAAGTGCCACTGATCTAGCCCTCCGAGATTTGGAATAATCCGGTCATCCAAGGTTGGGAAAGACTCAAGATGTTTTTGCAGGTATATCCACATCCACACTTGCCCTTATGAAGTCAGTGACAACAGTGGGATAGTCATTCAGATCCGCTGACTAACACAGCCCACAGGACGGTGCTGAGTGGCTGCCTGTGTGGGCCGGTGCTGGGTGGAGTGGGGTGAGTGGTGTGCTGATTAGAACTGGGATGTTGGCTGAAGGGAGAGCATCTGGGACAGCATGATGTGTGTGGGCCGACTTGCACCAGTCAGTGTTGACAAGCAATTTGAATCCCATAGTCTCTCTTTATCTCCCCTTGATTGTAATGGAAATTGCCATCCCCTTTTATCCTTTTGCCAAATTCCCTTAATGGTAACAAGCTTAACAGTGATTTCTGGGCTGGGGAGAGCAGTGCTGCCACACACAGGGGAAAAGTCAGGTAGGAAGGTGCCTCCATCACATTCAGCAGGTAGAGCTGAACCAGGACATGGTGTTAGTCCACAGCAATAGGCTGTGCTTAATTGTTCTGAACAGGATGTAGCCCTGAGCCCAGCATCTCAGTATTTCTGGGCTGCCCAGCTACATTGCTCACTGGCTGTCTCCCTATATTGCTCTCTGGGGTGATTCAGTGCTGGATTTGAACAAGTCATCTGCACTGCACTGTTTTCTTTTTGCATTTCTCTATACACAAATGCTTTAATAAACTCTTTTATCTCTGATGCTGTTCCTGCTCTCTTTTCAGGGAATGTAAGGTTCAAAATTCAAAGTAAATTTATTATCAAGGTACATATATGTCACTATATACAACCCTGAGATTAATTTTCTTGCAGGCATACTCAATAAATCCATAATAGAATAATAATCATAATAAAATCAATGAAAGACTGCAGTAACTTGGGCATTCAAAGAGTGTGCAGACTGTGCATATACAAAAAGAAAGAAATAGTAATAATATATAAATAAGCAATAAGTATCAAGAGCATGAGATAAAGAGTCCTTGAAAGTGAGTTCATAGGTTGTGGGAACATTTCAGTGATGGGGCAAGCGAAGTTGAGTGAAGTTATCTCCTCTGTTTCAAAAGCTTGATGGTTGAGGGGTAATAACTGTTCCTGAATCTGGTGGTGTGAGTCCTTAGGCTCCTCTACCTTCTTTATGATGGCAGCAGCAAGCAGAGAGCATGAGCTGAGAGGTGGGGGTCCCTGATGGTGGATGCTGCTTTCTTACAACAACACTTTGTGTAGATGTGCTCAATGGTGGGGAGGGCTTTACCCATGATGGACTGAGCCATTTCCTTTGCTTTTTGCAGGACTTTCCATTCAAGGGCAATGATACTTTCATTACAGGCTGATAGACAGCCAGTCAATATACTCTCCACCACACATCTGTAGAAGTTTGTCCAAGGTTTAGATGTCATTTCCAATCTTCACAAACTCCTAAGGAATGCATCCTCTGCAGACAGAGCAGTTGCCATACCAATGACGCATCTGGATAGGATGTATCCAAATTCCCTAAATTCCCTAAAAGTGGTGTCACAAGTAGATAGGGTCATAAAGAGAGCTTTTGGTACATTGGCCTTTATTAATCAAAGTATTGAGTATAAGAGCTGGAAGGCCGAATCTGGAGTATTGTGTTCAGTTTTGGTCACCAAATTACAGGAAGGATATAAATAAGGTTGAAAGAGTGCAGAGAAGGTTTACAAGGATGTTGCCAGGACTTGAGAAACTCAGTTACAGAGAAAGGTTGAATAGGTTAGGACTTTATTCCCTGGAGCGTAGAAGAATGAGGGGAGATTTGATAGAGGTATATAAAACTCTGATGGGTATAGATAGAGTGAACGCAAGCAGGCTTTTTCCACTGAGGCAAGGGGAGAAAAAAACATGGGTTAAGGGTGAGGGGGGAAGTTTAAAGGGAACATTGGGGGGGCTTCTTCACACAGAGAGTGGTGGGAGTATGGAATGAGCTGCCAGATGAAGTGGTAAATGCGGGGGTTTTTTTAACATTTAAGAATAAATTGGACAGATACATGGATGGGAGGTGTATGGAGGGATATGGTCCATGTGCAGGTCAGTGGGACTAGGCAGAAAATGGTTCGGCACAGCCAAGAAGGGCCAAAAGGCCTGTTTCTGTGCTGTAGTTTCTATGGTTTCTATGGTATCAATGAAAATTGTCAAAAGTCAAAGGGGGACGTGCCATATATCTTTAGTCTTCTGAGGAAGCAGAGACACTGGTGTGTTTTCTTGGCTGTGGCATCTACATAGTTAGACCAGGACTATCTATTTCTGATATTCACTCTTTGGAGCTTGAAGCTTTCAGCTGTGTTGACATCAGCACCACTGATGTACGTTGGAGTGTGTGCACCTCTCTCCTTCCTGAAGTCAACGACCAGCTCTGTTATTTAGTGACAATACTCAATGTCAGCAAAATGCTGGTATTTTTCTGTTTCCCAATGCTGACATTTGTACCGCTATATCAATTATATGTATTACTGTAGTATCTTCAGAAACCATAACAATACTTTTGACCCAAATCTATCCAAAATATGTACATTAAACCTCTCCATATATGTCCACTTGATATAACCCTACCACTGGGTTTCACATTTTATCTGTTTTTGCATTAGCTTTTTCAATTATAAATGCAGATATAGAAATGTGATAAAAGGTGCTTCTGTAAACCTGTGAACATCTAATTACAGCACTCCACCCCCACCAACAAATCCATTTTACATACCTCAATTCCTCCATTAATTCTGCAAATGAGCTTCTATATTTGAAACCAGCTTCTATACGCATTGTCGGTCACCTAGCAATAACAATATAAATGTAAATGTTTTATGAAAGTCATGGTGATTACAACAGAGATTGCTTTTAGTTTATGCTTAGTTTAGTTTAGCTTAGTCTGATTATCATACACTGTAAGACCAGACAATCAGAAGATAACACTAAGAGCTGAATTTCAGCGGGGTTCTCATAGTAAATTTAGAATCATAGAGCATTACAGCATAGAAACAGACCTTTTGGTCCATCTAGAATGTGCCAACTTGGTCATCTGCCTACTCCCATCAGTCTGCATCCAGACCGGACAGGTAGTCAGTGATCTCAGAGTAATGGAAGATCATTCTTGATGATTGCATCATCTGTTCTAGCAAGGTTGATTGACAAACGAATAATAGCTTAAAAAATCTCACCTGTTCTTCTCCAAAATATACCATTCATCTGAAAAGGTAGTTTTGATTTTCAATACTGCAGGACCAACTCAATACTGCACAGCACTGACAATCTATTCCTTTCTAAATGTGAGGCAA
Source organism: Mobula birostris (assembly GCF_030028105.1). NCBI lineage: Eukaryota > Metazoa > Chordata > Chondrichthyes > Myliobatiformes > Myliobatidae > Mobula > Mobula birostris. The sequence continues at coordinate 205,361,352 of NC_092371.1, read as the reverse complement.
TCATGCTGCACCCTGAACCATGGTTGGCATTCCATAGACGAGAACCATGGTCAGAGTGAGGAACATTCATCTTCGTCTTCGTCGCAATTTACTGTAGTGTCACTGTGAATAATGCTCCACCAAACACTGGAGGTGACCATGGCTCCATGCTATTATCACGACCTTGTAAAATAACGCCCTTTTAATGCGTGCTTTAATATCTTTGTGCCAACATAAGCATGAATGATACAAGAGTCACTGATAAATTTTATTTTTGAGCAGAGAATTGACTGGCTAACTGCTGCTTACGCAAATATAGCTTTTGAATTTAAAGAAATAGCCTTGTTGTTCTTCTACACAATAATATTTCCAGCAAATCCTATAACTTACATACCTTTGCTGCTTTGTGTTTTATTGCATACAACTGTTTGAGTGTGCTGGACAATAAAAAAAATTATATTGAAATTACTGATTCTCCTTTGGTTCATGATAAACACAAGTTACAAAATAAGTAATGTCAAAGTTCAATGCTACGCCAATTTTTGTTTCATAAAGGACAAAATTGGGAAACTCTGCAGAGTGGGAAGCTTTGAGGAAAGTTGTCTGCAATGGACCAAGTGCAAGTGTTGCCACACATTTCAGTGCCAACATTGCATACCCATAATCTTCAGCAGAACAGCATACGCAGCAAAAACAACGGAACTACAGCAACAAATTAACTTCAAAACAAGCCCCTTTCCCCACTCCCATTCATCCATCCACTCACACAGACCAACAATCCTCCAACCCCAGGGCAGGCCATTTCCAGGACTCCAGCCAATAATGAGAATCGAGGAATGTTAAGGAATACCTTTCAGAATGCATTCAAGGCTTTCTTTGAGAAGGAACAATTTATATGGGGCTTTTCTGTAACATTGACTGAAGTAAGAAAAACTGGCCAATGTTCATTGTTTTGCTATTGAGAACATTTCTGCAAATTTCCATTCAAGGAATGTTAACAGAAGTCAAGGGGTGTGTCTCCAAATCAATAAGGAAAGAATTTCTGTCTGATTTAGTTATGAGACATGAAATACAACAAATATCCACACTGAAGTTTAAAAATAAATTGTGAAAGAACATCCAGAGCATAATTAAATTCAATTTCAAAATCCAAAAGGGATTATACAAATCTATTGGCCCATATAGACTGAACAGAAAAGTTAGGTAAGAAGATAATAGATCAACAGCAGAGAATATTAAAACTAGCTGTATACATACATCTATTGACGCTTCTGGACACATCTTCAGTGATGTTCCTGGAATCATCGGGTGTTTCGGGTCTTTCAACATCATACAACCTCCTCCAGGTGACCCAGCCGGGGTTGATCAGACCCCGGTTTGTGTCCAGATGGCTAGCTACTTATGACTCCATGGCTCCCCTCTTTTGAGCCACAGCCATCTTGAGACCCTCTCTGCCGCATCGATGGTACTGCGGATGGCTCTCCCCATCTTCTCTCCCTCGATGCCCAAGGATACACCTAAGGAAATTTCATGGACAATCTCTTATTATTCTATGTTAAAGATGTGGGCTTGGATACTTGGAGGCACATGAGGAAATAGGCCGTAGTCAGCATGGTTTCCTCAAGGGAAACTCTTGCCTGACAAATCTATTGGAATTCTTTGAAGAAATAACAAACTGGATAGACAAAGGAAAATCAGTTTATGCTGTGTACTTGGATTTTCAGAAGACATTTGACAAGGTGCCACACATGAGACTGCTTAACAAGAGCCTATGGTATTACAAGAAAGACTCTAGCATGGATAAAGCAGTGGCTGATTGGCAGTACGTAAAGAATGGGAATAAAGGGAGCCTTTTCTGGTTGGCTGCCCGTGACTAGTGGTGTCCCACAGGAGCTGGCGTTGGAACCAATTCTTTTTACGTTATATGCCAATGATTTGGGTAATGGAATGGACGACATTTTTGCAAAGTTTGCAGATGACAAGAAAATAGGTGGAGGAGCAGATAGTTCTGAGGAAATAAAGAGGCTACAGTAGGACTTAGACAGATTAGAAGGATGGGCAAAGAAGTAACAGATGGAATAGTGTCAGAAATTGTATGGTCATGCACTTTGGTAGAAGAAATAAAAGGGTAGACTTCCCTTAGAATGGAGAGGAAGTTCAAATATCTGAGGCACAAAGGGACTTGGGAGTCCTTGTGCAGGATTCCCTAAAGGTTCATTTGCAGGCCGAGTCTGTGGTAAGGAAGGTAAATGCGATGGTAGCATTCATTACAAGGGTACTAGAATATAAAAGCAAGGATGTAATGTTGAGACTTTATAAAGCACTTGTGAGGCCTCAGTTGGAGTATTGTGAGCAGTTTTGGGCCCCTTATCGTAGAAAGGATTTGCTGACACTGGAAAGGGTTCAAAGGAGGTTCACGAAAATAATTTCAGGCTTGAATGACTTGTCATTTGAAAAGTGTTTGATGGCTCTGGGCCTATATTCACTAGAATTCAGAAGAATTAGGGATGACCTCATTGAAACCTATTGAACATTTGATAGAATGGATGCGGAGAGGATATTTTTTCCTATGGTGGGGGAGTCTAAGACCAAAGCACACAGCTTCAAAATATAAGAGTGCCCTTTCAGAACAGAGATGAGGAGGAATTTCTTTAGTGAGAGAGTAGTAAGTCTGTGAAATTCATTACAACAGGCAACTGTGGAAACATAAGAAATAGGAGCAGGAGTAGGCCAACCGGGCCATCAAGCCTGCCCCACTGTTCAATAAGATCATGGCTGATCTGTCCGTAAACTCAGCTTCATCTACCTGTTTTTTCCCCATAACCCTTAATTCCCTTACTATGTAAAAAACTGTTTCTTAAATATATTTCGTGAAGAAGCTTCAACTGCTTCCCTGGGCAGAGAATTCCACAGATTCACCACTCTCTGGGAAGAACATTTTCTCATCTCCGTCCTAAATCTTCTCCCCTGAATCATGAGGCAATGTCCCCTAGTTCTAGTCTCACCTACCAAGGGAAACAACTTTCCTACTTCTATCTTATCTATCCCTTTCAAAATTTTATATGTTTCTATAATCCCCTCTCATTCTTCTGAACTCCAGAGAGAATAGTCCCAGGCGACTCAATCTCTCCTCATAGGTTAACCCCTTCATCCCTGGAATCAACCTGGTGAACCTCCTCTGCACTGCCTCCAAGGCCAGTATATCCAGCATGGAGAACAGAACTGCACACAGTGCTCCAGGTGTGGCCTCACCAGCTCACTGTGTAGTTGCAGCATGACCTCCCTGCTCTTGAATTCAATCCCTCGAGCAACGAAGGCCAACATTCGGTTTGCCTTCTTAATAACCTGTTGTACCTGCAAGCCAACTTTTTGCAATTCATGCACAAGCACTCCCAAGTCACTCTGCACAACAGCATGCTGCAATCCTTCACCATTTAACTAATATTGCTCTTCTATTATTCCTTCCAAAATGGATGATCTTGCATTTACCAACATTGTATTCCATCTGCCAGTTAAAGTCTTAATTTTTATTTAAGGCAGAGGTTAATAGAGTCTTGATTAGTCAGGGCATGCATGGATATGGGGAGAAGGCAGGAGATTGGGGCTCAGAGGGAAAATGGATCAGCCATGATAAAATGACCGAGCTGATTCAGTGGGTCAAATGGACTAATTCTGCTCCTAAAACTTATGGTCTTATAGTCTTATGTAAATAGGCATGCAGAAAAATCAAGTACAGATCACCATATGTTGTGTTACACCTGTCCATTCGCTTCCTCCCTCACCTCCATTCAGCGCTCCAAGCAGACCTTCCAGGTGAGGCAACACTTCACCTATGAATCTGCTGGGGTCATCTATCGTACTCGCTGCTCCTGATGCAGCCTCCCCTACATTGCTGAGATGCATCGTAAATTAAGGGACGGCTTCATCGAGCATCTCTGTTCCATCCGCCAAAAGCGGGACCTCTCAGTGTCTCAACAATTTAATTTCAATTCCCATTCTCACGGCCTCCTTTTGTATCATGATGAGGCCACCCTTATATTCTGTCTGGGTGGCCTCAAAGCTGGTGGCATGTATATCAATTTCTCCTTCAGGTAAAATTATTTTCCCTCCCCCTCCCCTCTTTTTCTATTCCCCACTCTGGCCTCTCACCTCTTTTCACCTGCCTATGACCTCCTCCTGCCACCTCTCCTCCTTCCCTTTCTCCTATGGTCCACTCTCCTCTCCTATCTGATTAATTCTTCTCCAGCCCTTTACATTTCTCACCCACCTGGCTTCACCTATCAAATTCTAGCTATCCTCCTTCCCCTCTTCCCACCTTTTTATTCTGTCATCTTCCCCTTACCTTTCCAGTCCTAAAAAAGGGTCTTGGCCCAAAACATTGACTGTTTGATCATTTCTATGGATGCTGCCTGACCTGCAGAGCACCTCCAGTATTTTGTGTGTGTTGCTTAAGATATGTGATTATGTTATTTGACTACTATTAAAAATGTAGTGACTGCTGTTAAATAGTTAGTGAGACTGATACAATAGAGACATTTTAAGAGATCCTTAGAAGGGCACATGAATGTTTGAAAGGTGAAAGGCTATTGACTGTGCAGGAGGGAAAGGTTAGATTAATCGTAGAGTAGGTTCATAGAGATTAACATATTATTGGCTAAAGGGTCCGGACTGTGCCATATGAAACAAAACAGCATATTCCCAAATTAACAGCAGCCAGAAAAGAAAACAAAATTATTAATCTTGACAGGGTTAAATCTAAAATCCCTTTGGAGTGTAGGTGTATAAATGTAAGAAGCAGACATCCCACCTCTCCAGCATATTGAATAGTGGCTCCCTGACGCCCAGAAATTATATACAATATCCCGGAAATCAATTTTTTTGAGAGGGACAGCAAGCATCTGATTGGTCTCTCTTCGTGCAAAGTACACCAATCAGTTTTCTCTGTGGGTGGGCTTTACAGTCGATCTCAAAAATAATGACAGTGTTGCTCGCTGCACTGTTTGCAACAGTGACTTTTCTATTGCCCATGGTGGGTTAAAATGTAAAAGACATGTTGAGGTGAGTTTAACAGGTGTCATTCGTTCATTAGCATAGCTAACATTATTTAAACTAGCTGGCTATCTGCTAAGGAGCTACGCTATTGATGTCCTTCATGATAAGGCCAAACTCGCTATAGACTTGCTTAAAGTTGTAATATAGAATAAACATGATAATATAATATAAGTACATATTTTAATTTCACATTTTCTGCATATACCCAACTTGGTTTACAGATTAGACAAAATCACTAAACTAAGTATTATATACACCCTTGGAGGCTCAACCGGTGGGAGGGGGCGGTGGTGGGGGGGATATGGGGTAGCAGGGTGCAGGGGTGCTACCTCCCTGAAATGAGTTTTTGCAGGGTGGGATGTCTAAAGAAGCATTTATGCATGCAGATTAGGCTGGTAAAATACCAATACAATTGGGCCTCAAAAAATATTGTGAAAATGAGTCAAATCCAGCTCCAAAATAATTAATGAAACAATATCTTCATGAAAGGAAAAGAAAGGAAAAGAAGGCAGCTGGTAGGTCAGGATACTGAAGTACAGATAGAAGAGAGTGGGTGTGACAGTATTAATTTTAAAAGATCACCACATATCACTTGAAAAATGAAGAGATGGTGCAATGGTTAAAGACAAACTATGTTTCTATAGATTTAAAGAAAAGCACAAAAGCAACTACTGCTAGTTTTTGTGTCGCACAAAATTGGAAATTAGATGAAAGAGTGAGTCTGCAGGTATGAAGGCGAATTATAATCCTTTGTTATAAAGATTAACATGAAATGGTCTTTGATAAATGAAGAGAATTACAAGATTAATAAAAACATTTCAGAGGAGACTTAACAAAGCCAATGAGAAAGAAAGGATTTACAAAAACAGTTTAATGGCCAGTCCAAAAAAAGAGTTTGAAAATCTTTCATGAATATGAAAAAAATGCAAAATAAGGGTTCTGCCCACTAGAAAATAACCAGCGTGCTAGAAGCATATGTCATGAATGCTTCAGAAAAGAATGAGCTGCCAACATGAAGACTACAATGACATCGTGTGGAATAAATATAGAAAAAATGAATCACTTACAAACTTAGTAATTTTCAGGAAGTAGAATTCGTACAATCGGGATGGGATACATCCTAGGTTAGTGTGGAAGCTATGGAGACTGCAGAATATATAGGCTTTGGTTGCAATATTAAGACCATTAGACCATAAGATATAGGAGCAGAAGTAGGCCATTTGGCCCATTGAGTCAGCTCCGCCATTCAATCATGGGCTGATCCAATTCTTCCAGTCATCCCCACTTTCCAATTCTTCCAGTCATCCCCACTCCCCTGCTTTCACCCCATACCCTTTCTTGCCCTGGCTAATCAAGAACCTATCTATCTCTGCCTTAAATACACCCAATGACTTGGCCTCCACAGCCACTCGTGGCAACAAATTCCACAGATTTACCACCCCCTGACTAAAGTAATTTCTCCGCATCTCAGTTCTAAAAGGACGTCCTTCAATCCTGAAGTCGTGTCGTGTACATCGTAAAAAGCAACAGTCCCTATACCAACTCCTGTGGAACTTCACTGGTAACCAGCAGCCAGCCAGAATAGGATCCCTTCATTCCCACTCTCTGTTTTCTGCTGAACAGCCAATGCTCCACACATGCTGGTAACTTCCCTGTAATTCCGTGGGCTCTTATCTTGCTGAGCAGCCTCATGTACGGCATCTTGTCAAAGGCCTTCTGAAAATCCAAGTACACCAGATCTACTACATCTTATTCCAGTCATCATATTCCACTCATCATCTTGACTGTGGATGACGATGGAGGACTGGAAGATTGCAAATATTTAACATGTTAAGAAAATGTAAGAGGGTGAAGTTACAGAGCTACCAGCTTTATGATCAATATTTTGGGACAAGACTGATTGAGGCTTGCAAAAGTATGGCTGCATAACTAAAGTTTGCAAGTATGTCACAATTAATTAACTTAATTGAAGACTTCGGTAAAGTAACACACATAAAAGTTGCTGGTGAACGCAGCAGGCCGGGCAGCATCTCTAGGAAGAGGTGCAGTCGACGTTTCAGGCCGAGACCCTTCGTCAGGACTAACTGAAGGAAGAGTGAGCAAGGGATTTGAAAGTTGGAGGGGGAGGGGGAGATCCAAAATGATAGGAGAAGACAGGAGGGGGAGGGATGGAGCCAAGAGCTGGACAGGTGATTGGCAAAAGGGATATGAGAGGATCATGGGACAGGAGGTCCAGGAAGAAAGACAAGTGGGGGGGGACCCAGAGAATGGGCAAGGGGTATATTCAGAGGGACTGAGGGAGAAAAAGGAGAGTGAGAGAAAGAATGTGTGTATAAAAATAACTAACAGATGGGGTACAAGGGGGAGGTGGGGCATTAGCGGAAGTTAGAGAAGTCGATGTTCATGCCATCAGGTTGGAGGCTACCCAGACGGAATATAAGGTGTTGTTCCTCCAACCTGAGTGTGGCTTCATCTTTACAGTAGAGGAGGCCGTGGATAGACATGTCAGAATGGGAATGGGATGTGGAATTAAAATGTGTGGCCACTGGGAGATCCTGCTTTCTCTGGCGGACAGAGCGTAGATGTTCAGCAAAGCAGTCTCCCAGTCTGCATCGGGTCTCGCCAATATATAAAAGGCCACATCGGGAGCACCAGACGCAGTAAATCACCCCAGCCGACTCACAGGTGAAGTGTTGCCTCACCTGGAAGGACTGTTTGGGGCCCTGAATGGTGGTAAGGGAGGAAGTGTAAGGGCATGTGTAGCACTTGTTCCGCTTACACGGATAAGTGCCAGGAGGGAGATCAGTGGGGAGGGATGGGGGGGACGAATGGACAAGGGAGTTGCGTAGGGAGCGATCCCTGCGGAATGCAGAGAGGTGGGGGAGGGAAAGATGTGCTTAGTGGTGGGATTCTGTTGGAGGTGGCAGAAGTTACGGAGAATAATATGTTGGACCCAGAGGCTGGTGGAGTGGTAGGTGAGGACCAGGGGAACCCTATTCCTAGTGGCGTGGCGGGAGGATGGAGTGAGAGCAGATGTACGTGAAATGGGAGAGATGCGTTTAAGAGCAGAGTTGATAGTGGAGGAAGGGAAGCCCCTTTCTTTAAAAAAGGAAGATATCTGCCTCGTCCTAGAATGAAAAGCCTCATCCTGAGAGCAGATGCGGCGGAGACGGAGGAATTGCAAGAAGGGGATGGTGTTTTTGCAAGAGACAGGGTGAGAAGAGGAATAGTCCAGATAGCTGTGAGAGTCAGTAGGCTTTTAGTAGACATCAGTGGATAAGCTGTCTCCAGAGACAGAGACATGCCCTTACACTTCCTCCCTTACCACCATCCAGGGCCCCAAACAGTCCTTCCAGGTGAGGCAACACTTCACCTGTGAGTCGGCTGGGGTGATATATTGCGTCTGGTGCTCCCGATGTGGCCTTTTATATATTGGCGAGACCCGACACAGACTGGGAGACCGCTTTGCTGAACAACTACGCTCTGTCCGACAGAGAAAGCAGGATCTCCCAGTGGCCACACATTTTAATTCCATATCCCATTCCCATTCTGACACGTCTATCCACGGCCTCCTCTACTGTAAAGATGAAGCCACACTCAGGTTGGAGGAACAACACCTTATATTCCGTCTAGATAGCCTCCAACCTGATGGCATGAACATCGACTTCTCTAACTTCCGCTAATGCCCCACCTCCCCCTCATACCCCATCTGTTACTTATTTTTATGCACACATTCTTTCTCTCACTCTCCTTTTTCTCCCTCTGTCCCTCTGAATATACCCCTTGCCCATCCTCTGGGGGTTCCCCCCCCCCCGTCTTTCTTCCCGGACCTCCTGTCCCATGATCCTCTCGTATCCCTTTTGCCTATCACCTGTCCAGCTCTTGGCTCCATCCCTCCCCCTCCTGTCTTCTCCTATCATTTTGGATCTCCCCCTCCCCCTCCAACTTTCAAATCCCTTACTCACTCTTCCTTCAGTTAGTCCTGACGAAGGGTCTCGGCCTGAAACGTCGATTGCACCTCTTCCTAGAGATGCTGCCTGGCCTGCTGCGTTCACCAGCAACTTTGATGTGTGTTGCTTGAATTTCCAGCATCTGCAGAATTCCTGTTGTTTACTTCGGTAACGTCATAGTTTATGAGGGTAGAACAGTTCATAATTTGTGCAAAGACTTTAGAAAGGCACTGATACAGCATAATTAGAACCATGAAATTAAAATAACAATGTTTGTATAATTGCAAAATTAGCAAAAGTTCAGAGAGCAGATACCAGAGGTGAACTAATGCTTTTCTGACAGGAGAGATGAACTGGTGGTATTCACCGGGCTCAGCTCTTTCAAATGTATATTAATGATCTAGAGCAGATTATTCAGGATATGAGTTACAGACCTCTGATGATTTATGTCATGAACTGATGCATAGAGGATTTATTTGACAAGTGGGGTGCTAATCTTTATAGCAAGAGTGTAAGAAGGTCTAATTTAAACAATGGTGCTCAAACATCTAGGATTAGATGTGAGAAGAGAATTCAGACTTTGTTCAGAAGAAATCAAACTTCTTCTTTGTTCTAATGTTTCATTTGGCTTGAAATACCTTGCCTAGAGAGAAGTTTTTAATTCAGTTGTGTAGAAGAGGCCAAGGGGTCTTTTATGAGGGCTTACTGCTGCCAAATTCTATCAGGATAAGGGCCCAGGTGTTTTGAACCAAAGACTGGACTCATATTGTGTGCAGATGTCCTCTCCTCATGTTTCTCCAAAAGGAAATGGATAGATCATGGGATTAGGTTTATGAATTTATACTATAGGATAGAGGCTCAGACCTTGGCTGGAGGATTCAAAGTAGGATTAATATGTGAGTACAGGGACAACAGTGGAGGCAGAGGGGTGAATTGGGATGTCAGCAATCAGATAGGACATAGGGGAGTGGGAAAGCTAAGATGGTGGTCAAAATAAGCAACTGAGGTTGTGGACCAGCTTCAGAATCAAGACTGAGCAAAGACTAGACTAGCAACTGAGATTGTGAATGGGGTTTATATTACATTCAATAACTCCAGAAACTATTTGAAAGAAAAACCCAGGAGCCAGAATATTTGTCTGCTGAGATTATATTTCCTTTTGTTCGGTGAGGCGCTTACATATGATGTGGTGACATAATGACATATGCCTTCCACGTACTTCTTTCATATATCCAAGACTGAATTAGGTACAAAAAAGAATACTTAATCAAACAATATATTCACAATATTACTCAAGTGTTACTAAAATATTAAATACACTATACTCCTCCCTGCTTAGCTTTCTTAGCTATAACCTAAAATTCAATATAGAATGCACCTCAGCTCAAATATGTAATATATTGTTGTCTACTCATGTTTTTCTATGTATATATATGCGCACACACAGTACAATATAAAACAACTACTACATAGATAGACACAACCTAATAAGTTATCCCATTCAGGCCTAAGTATTTAATCACTGTTGAGAATTTCTTACTCTTGTGGGATAACCCCTTTCCTGACAAGGGGGATCAATCTGAGACTTGTAACTGTGAAACCATCTCAGGTTCTGGGATATCAATCTGGTTGTAGGAGTTGACTTTGGGACTCAGGAAGTGGCTCTGGCTACTTTGGGCACCTCTAACAATTGACTCTGCTCTCCTCAAATGATCAATGTATTGTCTCCAGATGACATCAAACACAATCTCCACTGTGTAGGAGAGTGGTCTAGTTCTGTCCTTAATCTTTCCAAGTAGCCACTTTTGGTCATCTCTGTATCCCTCGCCAGCACTGCTTGTTCAGGAGTGAAACATCAAATCTTCTTGCCTGAGAAGTCTACTTGTCTGCATTGTTTGTCTGAACTGGAGGGTTTTAGAAGATCCAAGCATAAGCACAAATGATGACCCAGGAATATCATAGCTGGTGAATTGTTGGTTGTGGAGTGTTCTGCATTGTGACATGGAAGGAAGAAAATGGCAATCATCTGGTTCAGTGTCAGTGTAGAGTGTTCTGCTGACATTGCTCGCAGTTATTCTTTAGACTCTGGACAAACCTTTACACCAAGTCATTTGTAGCTGGGTGGTACGGTGCAGATGTAATGTGCCTCATTCCATTCATTTTCAGGAATGACAGACCATTCCACAACAAACTGTGGTCCATTGTCACTCACTGAGTAGGTGTTCTGGAACACAAGCCCTTGAGAAGAGGCTTCTCAAAACATCAACAGTTTACACGGTTGTAGTGGAAGCCACTGGGAATATTTTTGACCACGTTGTAGCTGCATCTACCACTACCAAGAAATTTGTACCCATGAATGGTCCAGCAAAATTCATATGAATCCTCTGCCAGAGCAATGCAAACCATTGCCAGGGATGGAGAGGCACTGCTCCCTACATCCCTGGATGTGTTGGCATCTCGAACAGTGCATGGCAAGATGATCTATCCCAGACCACCAAATAAAGCTTCAAGCCAGTGTTTTCATTATGCCTTGCCTAGATGACCAGCACATAGCTCCTCCAACATGTTTTCTCTCAGCTTGAATGCTACAACTCTTAATCTCACAAAATGGAACCTCTGTCAAGAACAAATTACCACTGGTAAAAATGTCACTATGTTCAGATATGGCCCAAGTGCAGAGAGGGACACACTGAAGTGGATCAATAGTTCACAGAATTTAATGCCAACAGACTTGAAGGGAGATGAAAACAATAAACGCTAGACCAAACAGGGTTGTTAACTAAAACTCTGAGATGGAAAATGAAACCAATACTGCGGCTGAAAGGAATAACTAATGGAAGCAGGCAGCAAAACATTGCGGTGCCTTGCTCAAGACTCGACAAGCACTATGATGAAAAGAACGGAGTTAAATGCCATCACAATGAAGCAATAATTAGCTGACAGGTGCATATTCATGAGCACAATTGCTGAATTTCCTGCACTGCCGAATCCGTGGTTGTGACAAAAATGGGGGAACTGGAATTTCCTCTGCACATTCCAGCCATCGTGGGTTGCCATGACCTCAGACAGTGTGGAGTCTTTTCTGGTTTCCAACTGGATCATCTCTTCCAACAACAGGGAAACATTTGATTTTCATTTGCAATACATCAAGAGGAGTGTCCTCTTTCGTAAATGTTTCAGATACTTCATTTTCTAAGGGTAAATGGAACAAACCATCAGCATTTCCCTGATTAGCTGTCCTCTTGAATTCAACCTTTTAATTGTGCCCTCCAAGAAACAGAGCCAATCTCAGCATTCGTGCTCCTGCAGTTAGTGGAACATCTTTCTGTGGGTTGAAAATGGACACCAGTGGTTGATGATCAGTAATGAGGTTAAACTCTCTCCACACAGGTACTGCTAGAAATGGTTTACACTCCAAACCAGCCTCAAGGCCTCTCTGTCAATCTGTGTGTAATGTTTCTCTGCAGAGTTAATGAAATGTATGCAATGGCTATCAGGCGCCATAGGTGTTCACTTCCTTGATTCTTGACGTGTGACATAACTGCCCCTATACCATAAAGCAAGAGTCACAGGCAATCCTCACTCGGCAATGTGGATCATAATGTGTGAATACAGCTTCTGACACCACTTCCTTTGCCTTTAGGAAAGCCACCTCCCACTGCTTTGTCCATTTCCAATTCTTCCTTATCTGTAGTATTGAGTTCAAGGGGTGGAGCACAGTAGCCAGCTTTGGCAGGAACCTTTTAGAGTAGTTGACAAATCCTAAAAAGGGCCGCAACGGTGACAGATCAAAATAGAAAGAGCTGGACAATCAACATCAGAGGTGCGTAAAAAGAGCCAGCTTTCAATCAGGATAGCGATCGAGATTTTTAAAGACAGAGCTTCACGGTAGTTCCTCTGAGTTGATGAGTGACCAATCAGAAAGAGGGATTTATTAGTAAAGGCCACTAAAAATAGTACAGGTGTAAGCTGAGTGGCCAGAGTTTAGACTAGCTTTGGCTCATCAGGCTTAGATGAGATCAGGCATGGGTGAGGTGAAGTATCTTGGAAGTTACTCTCTTCCTGTTCTTATTTGTTCATCCTTACCTGTTAGGGCATAGTAGAGTCATGAGAAAGGCTCCAGAGGCAGTGCTTTGTACGCTGTGTGGGATGTGTGGGAGAATTTGGTGCCAAACTGAACAGACTGGGGTCCACAAGTGAGCTTCTGATTTATAAAGCTGAGACATGGTACACTGTTACCAGTAAGTCTTTCTAAAACATTGCTTATGCCCTGGCTGCGGTTTTGCACAATCACTCTGGAAGGACATTAGGTCTTGGTGAGGATGCAAAAGTCATCTATGTTATATATTGGTGTTTAGGACAATGGGCTTGTTATTTCGACAGACTGGAAAAGTGGTGGAAATAGTACAACAGAGACATGAAAGAAGTTTTTAAATAGAGACATGATTGTGTGCAGGGAATGGATATCAATCATATGCAGGCAGAAGCAAATTAGTTTACTTTAGCATCGTGTTCAACACAGAAATCATGGCTGAACAACCTATTCTAATACTGCACTGCTCTGGGTTCTATGTTCTAATAACAACATGGTATAACCTTCCCATCCTCCCAACACCCTACCAGGGATGGGTTCTTCTTGTCCTCACCTACCACCCCACCAGCCTCCACGTCCAGCACATAATTCACCGAAGCTTCTGTCATCTCCAATGTGATCCAACCACCAAGCACATCTTTCCCTCCCTCCTACTTTCTGCTTTCCTACATAACTCCCTTGTCCATTAGTTCCTCCCCACTGATCTTCCTCCTGGCACTTACCCTTGCAAGTAGAACAAGTGCTGCACCTGTCCCTCACTACCATTCAGGGATCCAAGCAGTCCTTCCAGGTGAGGTGACACTTTACCTGTAAGTCTGTTGGGGTCATATACTGTGTTCAGTGCTCTCGGTGTGACCTCCTGTATACTGGGGAGACTCGACGTAGATTGGGAGACTGCTCTGTCTGCCAGAACAAGCGGGATTTCCCAGTGGCCACCCATTTTAATTCCACCTCCCATTCCCATTCCAATATGTCCATCCATGGCCTCCTCCACTGTCATGATCAGGCCATGATTAGGATGGAGGAACAACACCTTGTATTCTGTTTGGGTAGCCTCCAACCTGATGGCATGAACATCGATTTCTCAAACTTCCAGTAATGCCTCCCCCTCACCATTTCCCATACCATATCTCTTGTTATCTTCTTGCCCACCCATTGCCTCCCTTGGGTGCTCTTCTACTCTCCTTTTTTTTTATTTCTTCCATGGCCTCTGTCTCTTTCACCGATCAACTTTCTAGCTCTTTGCTTCATCCCTCCCCCTCCAAGTTTTACCTATCACCTGGCGTTTCTCTCTCCCCTCCCCCCATCTGTCAAAGCAACTCCTCAGCTTTTTTTCTCCAGTCCTGCCGAAGGGTTTCGGCCCAAAATATCAACTGTGCTTTTTTCCATGGATGTTGCCTGGCCTGCTGAGTTCCTCCAGCATTTTGTGTGTGTTGCTCGGATTTCCAGCATCTGCAGATTTTCTCTTGTTTGGTATAACCTTGATCAAATTTTGCTGCAGACTTTGCTTTTTAGTTGGGATTTAAGACAGAAATTTCTGGACCCTCTTTAAGTCCTTCACCTATTCTGATAAAGAATCTTTAACTTGAAACATCTGCTCTATTCTCCTTCCATGGTGGTTGTGGTGGTGGCATCCGTTAGTCTTGCGAGACCATGGATCTGCACCTGGAAAGTTTTGCTTCAGTCTGTGTTAGAGCAGCGTCTGTTGTGGCTGTAGAAAGATGCTAACTAACCTGCAAGGAGATTTCCTCATACTTCTTGGGAAGGTTTAATCAAATCTATTTTTTAGAAGTGGGAAGCATTGTACGGTACAAGGGCAGTAAGTGGGGAGGAGAACATGGAGGATAATTCGAGTAAATCTGGGAAACAGACACGACAAAGACAGATTAGGAAGCATGGGAAGGCTGGCAGGCTCAACTGCTTTTACTAAAATTCACAGTTAAGTCAGATGAGCTTAGAGCATTGATCAACACTTGGGAATGTGGAATATTGCAATCATAGAAAATCGTTAAGGGCAGGGTAGAACTAGCATCTCAATATTCTAGAGGATAGAGGTTCCAGATGTGTAACTATCCTTTTGCCTCCAGAGAGGCAGATTAACCCATTGAGTTCCTCCAGTAGTATGTTCTTTAACAAGATGAGTAATGGACTTTGACTGAGCAGTGATGCCATTTTGGCATGTCACCTGATGGTGTGATGAAGCTATTGTCGCTGTACATGAATCACTTCAAAGGCATTTCCAGTGACATTGGTCCACAGATTTACATTCGCATTCATCCTGGAAATCTTAGTTCTGTAATGAAGAACGACAGAGTCTTACAAACTATACAGAACAAAAGGTTGCACGGGGAGACTCCATGTCACTTTCAGCCTTATTCATTTTCAGAACTTTTAGGTTGTGGACATTTCACTGTGATCAAAAACCACTTTTGTAATTTTTGAACTAAAGTTAGTCATTCCAAAAAAGTTGGGTCATGACTGTAATGGCCATTTGTAGTTAAACCTGGACTGCTTTAGAGGGTGCAAAATTCTGGAGGAACTCAGCAGGTCAGGTAGCACCTATGGAGATGAATAAACAGGAAAAGGGAAGATTCCAGAGTTTCCTCTTTTGCCACAATGAGTCCACTCATAGGGTAAAAGAGCAACAATGCTGATTCCATCTAAATAACCTCCATCCTGATTTAGAAGTCAACATTGAAAATTACAGCTGCCTTTAGCTCCAGTGCAAAACAAGAGGGGGGCAGCTCCAGTGAATGCAGGTTGTCCTTTTTTATGGGAACAAACATCTCCTGCTTGGTTCATAGCCAACCAAAGTGTGTGGAAGATTTGCTGTTTCACCAAGTGTACCACTGTTGGAATCGAATTGAAGAAGCCAAGAGGTGGTTTTTGAGGAGGATGCAAAGAATATCATGGACGAAACGAATATCTAATGAGGATGTCATGAATAGAGCAAACACAAAGAGAAATAATGTATGAGATCATGAAAAGGCAATGTAACTTCAATGGACATGTGATTAGGAAAGAGGAATTAGAATGCATGGTATTTATGGGAAAGATTGAAGGGAAGAAAGCAAGAGGAAGACAAAGACAAATGATGATGGAGACTGCAGCCAGGGAACTGGAAATGAATACCAATGAATTGATCCACTTGACCCGAAACAGGAGTGTATGGCAGTCAAAGCTCAAACTGGGCACGACACCTGATGATGATGATGATGACCACTATTGGTAAAAGATCTGTTTCTGTAATCATTGGCACTTCAGTCTCTTCAATTTACAAATGACAGCAGTTCAGATCAACTTTGTTCTTTGCAGAGAAAATGTAAATATTAAGCTTGAAGTGCGCTTTGATATGTTTTCACTGAATGAAAGCTACCCTAGTACATTGTCTAATTCCTCCCACTCAATGGGACCCAGCATTGCTCGTCATCATCATATATTACAGTATCGAGTGGAGAAGCTGAATAGTCTGTCTGAAGAAGATAACAAACAAGCTGCAATTCAAAAAGTGATCCATGGCATCCATGAAGACATTGTGGAAGTGCTGTGAGTCAGGAACTACAAAGTGAAGACGGTGATGAAGAACAAGAACTGGAAGATGTGCATTGATTTGTATTACCAGATGAGTTCTTTGATGCAGACATTACTGAACAAAGGTGTGAGGCACAGGAGAACTGAAATTGAGTAGATATCAAGAATTAAAATTAATTAGTGAGGGTACTTCAGAGATGAAAAATATACTGTTGCACCCATGGATATTTCAGAATTCAAGAAAACAATAAGAATTTATAACTTCATAAATATGTGAATATTTATAATATTTCAGCTATATGTGGAAACAGGGTATAGTTTGATTGGGGTGATCTATTTTTTATAGCACAATAATCTACTGTGTCAGTATTCCTTTAGAAACAGATATTGTGACTGATATTGTTGTACCAGGCAGTGGAATTTGGTCAAGTTACCACCTTCAGAAAAAGATGTTCTCTTTATAGCCCTGTCTCTGTCTAAGCACTTGTGCTTGTAGCATCATTAAAAAAAATAAACAGATACTATGATATAGAATAAAAATTAGTTCTACTTAAATTAGGAGAACCTGAAACAAGTAACTCATTGGGTGTAGATGATATTTCCTTAGTTAATGAAGTCCCAGAGGAAGTGACAGACATTCTAACTGCAATTTTCCAAATTTTTACAGGATAGTTCACAATCAACTTTTCAACCACTGGTTCATTGGTCTATACGTTTGGCATTCATTTAAAGGAGACCATTTTCTGTAAATTTAAAACTAAGCAAAAACACAGAATATTTGGAGATAATGTCTCATGTTTATAACTTATAAAATCACATAGACTTTAAAAATGACAAATTTCTCTTTCCAGCAAAGCTAAAAATATTTTCCCAAGTATTTATTTTATCACTACAGTTTAAAGGAGACCCATCACATTTTGACAAGCCGTGCCATATCAGATGTACAGATTAATGCCTTTACCTTTCCACTTAACTTATCTACTATCTGTCAATAAATCAATAAAAAACATCTCAGTATCTCATTATACCTGTTTTGAGAAACACTGACGCCAATATGGAATGAGTATTATTGATCTTTAAATCTGCTGACAGTAAAAGAACTATGCAAAAAGTCTAATGAATCTAAATGTGAGTTTCAGCATTTTCATAGATGTTTACTTCACATATCAGGTTGTAATAAATATCCTTGGACTTCTTGTGAAAATAATGTTCTTGCATGCTTCACTTCAATTTGTTCCTTCAATGGGCAAAGATCAACAGGAACAAGATGCTGGTCTGGAAATGACTCTCATTGAAGTAGAAGATTAAAATAGTATAACTCTAATCCACTTCCTCTTGGGTATCCACCATCAGATGATTTCTTTAAAACAATTATTCTTGGTACATGTTCAGCACTAGCTGAATCAATATTAATTGCCCCTTCCTAAAAGTGTCTTGTTTTCTTATTACTCCCATTACAGATTTGATGACTAGATGGTCACAGAAGAATTATGCAAGCAAATACTAGAAAATATTTATATATTTTTTTCAGAAAGTACATAAATGATGATATACTTCATCTATTTATGATGGGATTCTTGAACTTATTCTTCTACTCTGCATAGAATACATTTTTTAATAATTGTTCACTCTACATGGGGCTGACTTCATGGTCACAGTTGAACTATATGTATGTGCAGAATTATACCATCACTATCTGTCAACACTTTGACCATCATGTTCACGATCCTCCTTTGCATTAATTTTTTTACAATTGATTGTTGAATTATTTAGCCTCTCCTACTACTTAGTGCCCTCCCTCTCAAGTTCAGGTGTCTTCCTGGAATGCCCACTTCTAGCACCACCAAAATTTGTGGCATTACAAGAAGCAAGCACATCCCATTCAGTCATGATCTCTTATGGCATGAGTACTAATGGGGTAGTAGTAATGCCATCACTCATTGAATACCATGTTTGCAAAGGGGGTTGTCTATTGCTGGATTGTCAGGTGACTGTAGAGGGTGATCCAGTATCCACATAAGCATGATGTCAGGGTGGATTTTCTTAGTGGAGGTGTGTGACCTTATTTAATGAGGGGAGGCGCTGCGTGACAGATCGGGGTCAGGGTCCTGTGACATGGAGTGCAAGACAACTGGAGGCCCTTCACTGGTGCAGTCCTCTTCTGCCTTTGCTGCCATTAAGATGTGGTATCATCTTCCACCAGCTCCATTCTTGAGGTCTTGGCTGTGTCACCCTTTGTCCTGAACACTACCCTTGGCCTTATCACCATGAGTAGCTCCACCAGGAGCTAAGTGCTAGGTGGCTGTACTCTAGATGGCATCACTGTCAGGATCTCAGGAACTCATTAACCTCTCCACCACTATGAGGTGACAACCCTGACAGGGTTCACATCATGGACAATGGACCAGAAGTCATTTTCTTAAACACTCCCCTATCTTGCTACTCTATCATCCTACCTCATTTCTGCCATGAAAGAAAATGCATAAATTATCTGTCTAGCAGCTTTCATAAATTAATCTTTTTTTAAATGTATTTTCCTTTCAAAGATCCTCAGGCCACGATGAGATCTGTTACAGCCTTTATGAAATTGGTATGCCTATTGACACAGTATTTCTTTCAGAGAATGCAAAGCTGACCTCTGGATGTATTTATAACATGGTCAGAGTGTCCTATGCAATGCAATCATTGCAGCGCATACCCAGCAAAGTGCGAGTACAACAGAAGGCCTGAAAATATTATGCTGGTTGACATTAATGGCTGCTACATTACCGGAAATTTGAACTGTCAATGTTGGAGAACTTATTCAGCAATATTTCTATAAAACTAATTATTTGGTTTTGATTAATTAGTTACTCCACTGTACTTGGCCCAAACACTTAGAAATCCAACACTTCGTTTTTCTCATGGCGGGCATAAATTTTTAGGTATCCACAGCACTGTGTAATTGTAATGACACTATGAGATTGCAAAACCTTGCAACAAATTCTGCCAGATAAGCACAGATCATAGTGCTTCAAATTAAATTAGAAATTTATAGTGATTATGTGCTGGAAAAAAAATAAGCCTTCATTTTGTGAGACTCAGCAAATAACTCTGAAGTTGACTAATGGGTAATCCTGCAGAGATATCCTTACTTAAAATATAAGCTAATTAATGGAACTAAGAATTTAAAAGGAAAACAGATACCGTCGTCATTTTTAAAAATTTATTTGTGGGAGTAATATCCAACGTAGACTATGATAAGTCTGATGATGATTTGTACCCAGAGCTGCTGCTGGCATGTGGTAGTGACATGGCAAATGAGTTAGAAGTTGACAGAATGGTAGAAAACAAAGATTAAAGAACGAAGACAGGCACGTGTTCTATGCCCAATGATCATTGTTGGGACCAGTCATTGGACTCAAAACCACAGAGGCACCTGAGCAAATTTGCAGATGATGCAGAGTGAGGCTGACGAGTGGATGTGGGTGAAACAATTCAACGAATGCTGAGCAACTTGATCAAATATAAACATGAATCAAAATAACCGAGAAGCTGTTATTCACAACTGTGAAGCAATGCACCTCAGAAAGATGAATGGACAATATACAGTATGGGGCAGCACAGTAGCGTAGTGGTTAGCACAACACTTTAAGTACAGGCGACCCAAGATTCAAGACCCACCATTGCTTGTAAAGAGTTTGTACGTTCTCCCCATGACCGCGTGGTTTCCTCTGGTTGCTCCAGCTTCCTCCCACAGTCCAAAGACGTACTGGTTGGTTGGTCGGTTAATTGGCTCATTGTAAATTGTTCTGTGATTAGGCTAAGATGAAATCAGGGATTGCTGACAGCGTGGCTCAAAGGCCTGTTCCACACTGCAGCTCAATAAATAAATAAATAATAGTATACGCTCTGTGAATTGTTAAATTAGCTATAATTGAAGCCAAGAAGGGTCAAGATGCGTCCAATTATTAAGTCGATACAAACATAAAATGAGAAGGTAATATAACGTTGAACAATGTAGCCTAGATACATGTTTTGTATTTTGCAGAGAATAAGAAACTAATTTCCGCAATCATTTCAGAGCGTTCTTTTCAATTAAAAATTGACTTGATAGCTAAATAATTAACAAAACTGATCAGGTCAAAGGAAAACACAATCATGATTTTTTTATCAATATGCTAAAGAGTTGATGCCTTTCTCATGTCTTTTATCACTGCTTTGTAAATATTTGTTCCAGTTTGCTAGGTTCCTTTTTATCATTAGCTATATCTAACTCCCCTTCTAGAATATGTTCTATGCCAAATGATCATATTACAATAAGTAAACAAATATTACCTGATGTTTGTTTAGATTATTGTTATCAGTGATAGGTATAATTTTACACATGTATGTAAAATATAGAATATGTTCAGATCTAATAGAATACAGCATAGGGAAATGTATGTTCATGCATTTTGGTAGAAGGAATAAAGGTGTAGACTATGTCTAAACAGGGAGCAAATTCAGAAATTGGAGGTGCAAAGAAACTTCGAATTCACTAAAGGGTCAATTGCAGGTTGAGTTGGTAGCAAGGAAGGCAATTACGATGTTAGCATTCGTCTCACGAGAACTAGAATATAAAAACAAGGATATGAAGCTGAGTCTTAAGGTACTGTGAGTAGTGTTGGGCCCCATGATTAAGGGAGGACATGTTGAAAAGCATCCAGAGGAGGTATAAAGGAATGATCTGGGAATGAAAAGGGTTAACTTATGAGGAGTGTTTTATTGCTCTGGGCTGTACTTGCTGAAGTTTAGAAGAATGAGGGGAGATCTCATTGGAACCTACTGAATATTGAAAGGCCTGGATAGAGTGGGCATGGAGAGGGTATTTCCAATAGTAGGGGAGTGTAAGACCAGAGTGCACAGCCTCAGCATAGAAGGGCAGCCCTTTAGAACAAAGATGAGGGGGAGTTTCTTTAGCCAGAGAGTAGCTGTGGATTTGTGGAATTCATTGCCACAGATGGCTGTAGAGGCCAGGCCACTGGTATACTTAAAGTAGATATTGATAGGTTCTTGATTAGTAGGAGTGTCAAAGATTATGTGGAAAAGGCAGGACAATGGAGTTGAGATCAATAAATCAGCCATAATTGAATGGCAGAGCAGACTTGATGGTCTGAATGGTCTAATTCTGTCCCTATGTCTTATGTTGAGCTCCTATAAGTATTAAGCAAAAGCCTTTCAGGTTTTTAAAAGGTTGTTCTTAAAAGTTTGAATAGGATGTGGAAACATTAATTACAGTTTTATAATAAAACTCATCTAGTAGAAATTCAAATGCAATTTAATATTTTAAAGTTTAGTGACCAATAATTATAACTAAACTATCATTGTGTTTTGTATTACAGAAAGAATAAGAAAATAATCTCCTCAATCATTTCATTCTGCTTATTAATAAAAATTTGAGTTGGTAGTTAAATAATTAACAAAACTGATTCCAACTAGGGTCTGTATTGACTAAAGTTGTTATTTAAATTACTCATCTAACCAGAATAAGGTATATGTCAGGGTATCAAGGGATATGGGGAAAAAGCCGGAAAATGGAACGAGATGGGAGAATAGTATAGTTCATGGTGGCGTGGTGGAGCGGACTCGATGGACCGAATGGCCTACTTCTGTTCCTTTGTCTTGTGATCTTGTGATCTTGTGATAAGGAATAGGAGCAGGAGTAGGCCATCTGCCCTGTCGAGCCTGCTCCGCCATTCAATAAGATCATGGTTGATCTGGCCATGGACTCACCTCCGCCGACCTGCCTTTTCCCCATAACCCTTAATTCCCATATATGCAAAAATCCATCCAACTTCATCTTGAATATATTTATTGAGGTAGCCTCCACTGCTTCATTGGGCAGAAAATTTCACAGATTCACCACTCCCTGAGAAAAACAGTTCTGCCTCATCTCCAGCCGAAATCTACTTCCCCAAATCCTGAGGCTATGTCCCCTAGTTCTAGTCTCACCTACCAATGGAAACAACTTTCCTGCCTTAATCTTATCTATTCCTTTCAGAATTTTATGTTTTATAAGATCTCCTCTCATTCTTCTGAATTCCAGTGAGTACGGTCCCAGACGACTCAATCTCTCCTCATAATTTAACCCCCTCATCTCTGGAATCAACTTGGTGAACCTCCTCTGCACCGCCTCCAAAGCCAGTATATCCTTCCTCAGTAAGGAGAACAGAACTGTATGCAGTACACCAGATGCAGCCTCAGCAATACCCTGTACAGTTGCAGCATAACCTCCCTGCTCTTAAATTCAACTCGTCCAGCGATGAAGGCCAACATTCTATTTGCCGCCTTAATAGCTTGCTGCACCTGCAAGCCAACCTTTTGTGATTCATGCACAAGCACTCCCAAGTCCCTCTGCACAGCAGCATGCTGTAATTTTTTACCATTTAAATAATAATCTGATCTTCCATTTTTCCTTCAAAATAGATGGCCTCTCATTTACAAACATTGTACTCCATCTGCCAGACCTTTTCCCATTCATTTAACCTATCTATATCTCTCTGCAGACTCTCCGTATCTTTTGCTTTTCCACTCAATTTAGTGTCATCAGCAAACTTAGATACATTACACTCGGCCCCCTCTTCCAGATCGTTAATGTATATTGCAAAATTTTTTGGACCCAGCACTGACCCTTGTGGTACACCACTCACCACTGATTGCCAACCAGAGTAACACCCATATACCCCAACTCTCCGCTTTCTATTAGTTAACCAATCCTCAATCTGTGCTAATACATCACCCCCAGCTCTACGCATCCTTATCTTATGGATAAGTCTTTTATGCAGCATTTTATCAAATGTCTTCTGGAAATCCAAGTAAATAATGTCCATGTGTTCCCCCCTATCCACTGCGCTCATTATATCCTGAAAGAACTCCAACTTCCAACTCATCGCCTGCAGCCTATTTAAACCCAGCTCTTATCCACAGTCCATGTTCACCCATCGAACCAGCCAGCCTCAATCAGTTGCTCCTAGCCTTCAGTTACCTTGTTGCCTTGTCGTGTTAAGTACCTGATTTCTCTTGTTTCGTGCTCCCCTGTGGCTTGTTATTTTGCAGTTTATTATTACAGTTATTACTCATCACTAAATCACCTTTGCTGCTTCGTATGTGGGTTAAACCTCCTCTACACTTCCTGACAGGAAGAGTGAACCTCTAGGTGCTAACTAACTCTGGCTGTCCATCAATCC
This sequence comes from Mobula birostris, assembly GCF_030028105.1. Classification (NCBI taxonomy): domain Eukaryota; kingdom Metazoa; phylum Chordata; class Chondrichthyes; order Myliobatiformes; family Myliobatidae; genus Mobula; species Mobula birostris. Next base: position 205,337,539 of record NC_092371.1, on the reverse strand, counting down.
CAATTTAACAGGGATCTGCTACAGGTGCCCAAAATGTGTTCAGGTATAGATTCTAGAGAGTGCAAATCAGAGCTATCGATCTCAAACATCATTTTAGCTCAGTGAGTGAGGTTTGGGTCATTATCACCTCTATCAACCACAGAGTCACAAAATTGAGGATCTGTAATCTAGTGTGCGGGACTCTGTGGTACAAGATATTCTGTTGGCTTAGGATAAATTGAGTACATTGTAGTTAGGGCAAAACATTTAATGTCTAACCAGCCAACATTTAAACCGGCCTCACCATTCTTCAAGATCACACCTGATCTTTTGCTTCAGTTCTCTATTCCTGCACTATCCCCATATCCTTTTGTTTCTTTAAGATCCAGAACTCTACCCATCTCTGCTTTGAATGGACTCAGTGGCTGAGATTATTAGATGTTTGAATATTACAGGATGAAAAGATAGAGGAACAGTGCAGGAAAATGGGAATTCTGATTGAAGATTAGCCATGATGATTGACATAAATAGCAGAGCAGGCTCAAGTGACCATATAGCCTATCTATGTTCCTAATTCTGTGTTCTTCTGAAAAAGTACTTACTTTGAGATAATTATAAGACCAGTAAGTATAAGAAATATTAGGCAGAGCACTGAAGGACCATAGATATGAAATGTTTAATTGGTGTCCCAAGCTATTGATCCAGCACTGCTGGCTGTTTCCAGTATATTTTCTCTTCACGTCTGACTGGACTATTTTGATGAAGTGAGCATTTCCAGTTACCCCGATGAATAGGTCATCTGAAGTAGCCTTCCTTGTTTAAATAATTTAATGGTGAAATGATTTCCTGGAAGGCATCCAGAATGAGATGCATTACTGTATGCAAATACTAAAGTCATCAGGGTCATTTGTAACCTGCTAAAGTTGGCAGTAATAACTTAAAGTGAGCTTATTAGATTTACCATTTGTTAACATCGATAATTAAACCTCTGATGCTTTCACAGGGGACTTCCACTGAATGTCCAGAATATTTATCTGTTGCTGGACACCTGGGTCTGATCTTTCTTTACACCATAATGCTGAAGTTTTTCCCAGGCCACAGGCTCTCAGCCACAGTATCAGTACAGCTAGCAGCATAGTTAGCTGCATATCTTCAATGTGATGTTGGACACTAAACTCAACAGCCTGCTGCCAACCCACACTAATTGCCACTTGAATTACTCTAATTCTCTCTAGCTAATATGTCAGAACATGCTAAAAAAAGGACAGCATTCCTACTTCGCTGAAGGTAGAAGACCCACCAACTGTCCTTAGTTGGTAAACCATACTCATTAAAGCAGTACAAATCAGAGTAAGGTTTAATATCACTGGCACATGTTGTGAAATTTGTTGTTACGCAGTAGCAGTACATTACAATCCATAATAGTAAAACATATAAATTACAATATGAAAGACATAAAAAAAATAAATTAAACAAGTAGTGCAAAAAGAGATTAAGATAGTGTACATGGGTTCATTGTCCATTCAGAAATCTGTTGCACTTTAGTGTAACTGTACAAACTGGAATTACAAGCTTGGGGCTATGTGAATGTGGTAATAGTAACACTTGCTTTCAGAGCATTTTTAAGGTGTGAACGTGTTTTGTTTCCGTGTCAGTGCTTTGCTGCTTCCAATCCCAAAATGTATAAAAAGATTGAAACCTAAACGTACAGATGTGATATCTTTAAATTATATATATATGATAAATGTGACATGCTTTCCACTAAAAATAAAGCAGGTGGGCAGATGGCATTCCAAAACACATTTGAAGCTAGTTGTTAATTTCTCGGAATTGGAATCAGAATCAGATTTATTATCACTGATGTGTGTCATGAAACGTGCTGTTTTGCAGCTTCGGTAAGGCATAAGACATAAACTTACTATGATAGATAGATATACTTTATTAATCCTGAGGGAAATTTGGTTTTGTTACAGCCACACCAACCAAGAATAGAGCGTAAATATAGCAATACAAAACCCCCAACAATCAAACAACAAAATGCAAACTATGCCAGATGGAAAATAAATGCAGGATCAGTCTATTGGCTCAGGGTGTCTGAGCCTCCACGGGAGGAGCTGCACGTTCGATGGCCACAGGCAGGAACGACCTCCCGTGCCACCAAGTGTTGTATCGCGGTGGAATGTGGCCGAAGTCCAACAGTAAAAAGTTCAATATCCAGTCTGCAAACACGTTCCTCGATCGTAATATACCCCGGATTGCACAATCCATTGTTAGCCAAAACAGTAAGCACCCAATTCCTTCACGCTTACTGCTCTCAGTGCACTTCCGGTCAGCCGGAACGGTATTACCCACTGAACTCCTCTTCTCCAAAAGTCTCTGTTGTCTCGACCCGGGCCTCTTTCCTCAGCTTTGTGATCCTCCTCTGCATCCTCTGTGTGTTTTCCTCCGGATTTCAGCAGAGGTGTCCGCTGCTCTGCTCGCTAAACCAGCCGGTATTTGCTGGTCCATGGATTACACAATGCGACCTTGCTTCTGTCCCACGTGTCAGGATGGAACCTTTTCCAGCGCTAAAGAAAACCCAAATAAAACTCTCTCTACCAGCATGTTAGAGAGGGTGCAGCTTCGACATGTTACCGTGAGAAAAAAAATACAAAAAATAACATAAATTAAAAAGTAAGAAGAAGAAAGTAAGAATAGATCGGAACGGCTGTATCAGGCTGCATGCACGACCGGCGCATGCGCACTCAAGTTGCATCACTACTTGGTAGGGAAACTGCACTGTCGCAGACAGGAACATTCTATAATTGGTAGTCAAAACTGCCCAGTACATCACTGGCACCAGCCTACCTGCCATCAAGGACACATGTACAGATAAGTGGTGGAAAAGGGCAAGTAACATCATGAAGGATCCCACCCACCCTGCTCATGGACTGTTTGTCCCACTTCCACCTGGGAGGGAGATATGTAGCATCCATGGCAGAACCACCAGACTCAAAAACTGTTAGCTTCACCAAGCAGTAAGGCTGATCAACACCTTCACCCAATAACCCACCCTCCATACCCATCGGCCACTACTTTATCATTTGTCGTCAACCACCTTATGTACAGACACTGCTGTGCCTAGCATCATTTTATAGACATACAATCAATGTACAAAACCCATTTCCAGAAAAGTTGGGATATTTTCCAAAATGCAATATAAACAAAAATTTGTGATATGTTAATTCACATGAACCTTTATTTAACTGACAAAAGTACAAAGAAAAGATTTTCAATAGTTTTACTGACCAACTTAATTGTATTTTGTAAACGTACACAAATTTAGAATTTGATGGCTGCAACACACTCAACAAAAGTTGGGACAGAACATGTTTACCATTGTGTTACATCACCTTTCCTTTTAATAACACTTTTTAATCATTTTAGAACTGAGGATACTAATTGTAGTAGATTTGCAATTGGAAATTTTAAGATTGTAAGATCAATAAATAGGTAAAAAAGAATCACAAATGGGTTGATGAACCATTCAGCAATCTGATGGCAGAGGGGGAAAAAGCTGTTCCTAAGTCATTGAGTGTGGGCATTCAGGCTCCTGTATCTCCTCCCCGCTGGTAGTAACAAGAAGAGGATACATAAGAGTCCATGGTGATGGATGCTGCCTTCTTGAGGCACCAGCACTTGAGGGGTGTCCTTGATGGTGGGGAAACTAGGGACACAGCCCGAAGATTCGGGGGAGTAGATTTAGGATGGAGATGAGGAGGAACTGCTTTTCCCAGAGAGCGGTGAATCTGTGGAATTCTCTGCCCAGTGAAGCAGTGGAGACTAACTCAGTAAATACACTTAAGACAAGGTTGGATAGATTTTTGCATAGTAGGGGAATTAAGGGTTATGGGGAAAGGCAAGTAGGTGAAGATGTGTCCACGGCCAGATCAGACATGATCTTATTGAATGGTGGAGCAGACTCGACGGGCCATATGGCCTACTCCTGCTCCTATTTCTTATGTTCTTACGTTCTCATGTTCTTTTGAAAGCTTTTCCCAGAATGGAGCTGGTTGAATTCATGACCGTTTGCAGCTTCTTTTAATCCTGTGCATTGGAACTCCATACCAGACTGTAATGCAACTGATTAGTGTCATGATGTGCTCTGGCAAAACCTGAACCCTAGGGAGGAGGAAAGATAGAACTCCAATGTAGAAAATTACTTGTACTTGATGGCAGCAGTGCAAAAAGAGCATTGCCTGGGCGGTGAGGATCTTTGATGATGGATGCTGCTTTTCTACGGCAACGTTTCATGTAGATGAGCTTAGTTGTTGGGAGGGTTTTACCCATGATCTACTAGCCCAAATCCACTACCTTTTGTAAGATTTTCCGCTCAAAGGCTTGGTGTTCCCTTACCAGGCTGTATTCATAATAATTCCAAAAGTGGCTCATTTTAAAACTAGGAACCAGCAATTACTGCTTGCCAGGCATCCAGTTAATTAACACAAGGCACCAGGAGACCACAATACAAAGAGCAAGTCACTCGAGAAAAACACAAGGAACTCTAAATGATTAACGACTGTCATAAACCAATTCAGGTGCTCTAAACACCTCAGAGCCCAACACTCTCCAGCACTGGCCTGAAGAACTCATTACAGGAATTAGACAGACCCCTCCCCCCACCCCATGGCCTGCACCTGACAACCCAGGACCTGAAAACTCGAGATCCAGGGGTGACTCGAGAAACTTGGGGAACTCAAGAGGGAGGCATTGGAATCTCGAGAGGAAGGTTTGGGGAACTCAAGATGGAAAAAGACTTGGGGACCTCGAGAGGCAGAGAGACCAAGGAACTCCGAGAGACTGAGAGATCAGGGAACCTTGTGAGGATCCTCGAGCAGGGCCCAGAGAGGGAAGCTTGGGAGTTCTCAACAAGAGGAGAACATTGAAATAAACTTGGAAGCATTGAAAAGTCCTTAAGAACCTTGAACACCTAGACCAGGATGCTTAGTCCTGGAAAAATCCCTGAGAACCAGAAAAAACCTTGAGACCTGGAAACCGGAGACCTTGAAGACATGAAACTTGAAACCTAGGAAAAGATCATGGAAGGATCTTGCTCACAGTGTTTTACTCTTCCAAAATTTACTCTATTGACTTGAATGCCGCCTAGCGTTGTGAAAGTAGCTTTAATTTAAAAAAGCACATTAGTTCAAGAAACTGGTTTACTGCCACTATCGTCTTCTCAAGGACAATTTTGGATGCATGATACATGCTGACCTGAAACATGAATATTCTGAAAAAGGAGTAAATAAAAAAACTGTAGGTACATGGCCCTGAGCCGAAGACAATTCACTCCAGCATCTGCAGATTGTCTTTTGTCAACAATTATCAATGTTCCATTCAATTACTGATCACACAGGAGTGCTGAACCATGAATTTTGCTGGCTAATTACTCAAACAGATGCAATAGTTACATGGATAAAACTGCATACCATTAATGAAGTACCTGGAAAATCTTTGTCATCAGAAAATAGGACCTTCTAATCTTTAAATTTCTCACTATTTCTTTTTCTCACTCTGTTGTCTGACAACTATTTCTCCCATCGATTCTATAACCTGCATGGGTTCTGTCACTCTGCATACTGACAGAGATCGGAAAGTATGTTCAGCTTATTCTGGTCATCCAGTTAAGGTTTAATTTACCTACTGCTTGATTTATTATTTCAACTTTTCTTAGTCATTAAAAACTCAATTTTGCAGTGAGGGCTGATTGATGTGTCCATAGTGGAGGAGATAAACCCTGCAGTACATGACAATGTCATAAACCTGTGTATAAAATATGAATGTTGCAATATTGCTGTGTATGAGTAACCACTGGATTATCCCTATTTGTCCCACACTGACATGCCCTTGTGCAAGATTGGAATGCCTTTTGAAGTCCACCGCTTCAAATACACACCTCCTTAAGCTTATAATGACAAATAAATTATAGTAGGCAGATGCAGTTACCTTGCTTTCCACATTTTAAATGAATCAGGTCAGATTCTAAAGACGCAAAAGGGAAGATGACAGTTGACTCTTTTTCAACTTTTAAATCCAAAAGGATTAGTATATTCAGAAAATGTAAAATGACAAAGCAAGAGGTTAGTTGTACGTTTTTGCCTGGCTGCCAAATATTGGCTTTGGGAAAGAACAGCAGAATAAAAGAACTAGAAACAGGATTGAGTCATAAGCCTCCTTTGGCCACTTGCCTAGATGAGCCATTCAATAATTACATAGTTGTTCCTGGGGGGTTGTGGACTGTTGTATAGTCTTCATATCCTCTATTGTCTGCAGTGTCAAAAAATCCTATTGATTTCAGTCCAGAATATGATTAATGACTAAGCACTCACAACTCCTGAAGTTGAGGACTCCAAACTTTAACAAGCTTCTGCACAAAGGAAGTTCCCTTCATCTCAATACCAAAAGGCAATCCCTGTTGCAGAATATCTCCTCCAACATTTAAATATAGCAACCGGAGGAAACAGGTCTTCTTTCTACCTAATTGATCTCTCTTAGCTTCTTGTAGTCTTGCCTATCTTTTACTGTTTCTACACTCAGTGGTCACTTTATTAGGTACCTTCTGTCCCTAATAAACTGGCCACTGAGTCTATACTTGTGCTCTTCTGCTGCTGTAGCCCATCCTCTTCAAATTTCAATGTGTTGTGCATCCAGAGACCACTCTTGTAACATATGATCATTTAGGTTACACATGGTTATTTCCTCCACGACATTGACGAATGATTTGGCGCTGCTTCATGCACCTGTGATGATCTTGTCAATTTCATCAACTTTATCAACTTTGCCTCCAACTTCCACGCTGCTCTTAGGTTCACTTGGTCTATTTCTGACACTTCCTTCACTTCTCTCTCTCTCTCTCTCTCTCTCCATCTCTGGAGACAAACTGTCAACCTACAGGGCCATGGGTAACCCTAGGTAATTCTAAAGCATTGTGGGCTGAAGGGCCTGTATTGTGCTGTGTGTTTTTCTATGTTTCTACATCTTTTATAAGCCTACTAACTCTCAGATTTGTCTTGACTATACCTTTTCTCACCCTATCTCCTGCAAAAATCCTATTCACTTTTCTCAGTTTCTTCACCTCTGCTGCACCTTTCCAATCCAGAACAACAATCCTTCCAAAAAAGGGGATTCCCTTCCTCCACTTTGGTGCTGCCCTCACCTGCATCTTCTCTGGAAATATAAAAAACCTACAGCACAATACAGGCCCTTCGGCATACAAAGTTGTGCCAAACATGTCCTTACCTTAGAAATTACCTAGGGTTAACCATAGCCCTCTATTTTTCTAAGCTCCATGTACCTATCCAGGAGTCTCTTAAAATACCCTGTCGTATCTGCCTCCATCACGATCACTGGCAGCCCATTCCACACACTCACCTCTCTCTGCATAAAAAACTTACCCCTTATCCTCTGAACCTACTTCCAAGTATCTTAAAACTGTGCCCTCTCGTGCTAGCCATTTCAGCCCTGGGAAAAAGCCTCTGACTATCCACACGATCAATGCCTCTTATCATCTTATACACCTCTGTCAGGTCACCTCTCATCTTCCATCGCTCCAAGGAAATAAGGCCAAGATCACTCATCCTATTCTCATAAGGCATGCTCCCCAATCCAGGCAACATCCTTGTAAATCTCTTCTGCACCCTTTCTATGGTTTCCACATCCTTCTGGCAGCAAGGCGACCAGAACTGAGCACAGTACTCCAAGGGGGGTCTATAGCTGCAACATTCAGCTCCTAAACTCAATTCCATGATTGATGAAGGCCAATGAACCATATGCTTTCTTAACCACAGAATCAACCTGCACAGCAGCTTTGAGTGTCCTATGGACTCAGACCCAAGATTACTCTGATCCTCCATACTGCCAAGAGTCTTACTGTTAATACTATATTCTGCCATCATAATTGACCTACCAAAATGAACCACCTCACACTTATCTGGGTTAAATTCCACAGTCACTTCTCAGCCCAGTTTTGCATCCTATCGATGTCCTACTGTAACCTCTGACAGCCCTCCACACTATCCATATCACCCCCAACCTTTGTGTCATCAGCAAATTTACTAAAATCCTTCCACTTCCTCATCCAGGTCATTTACAAAAAATCACAAAGAGTAGGGGTCCCAGAACAGATCCCTGAGGCACACCACTTGTTACCGACCTCCATGCAGAATATGACCTGTCTACAACCACTCTTTGTGGGCAAGCCAGTTCTGGATCCACAAAGTAATGTCCCTGTGGATCCTATGCCTCCTTGCTTACTCAATAAGCCTTGCATTGGGTACTTTGTCAAATGCCTTGCTGAAATCCATATACACCACACCTACTGCTCTACTTTCATCAATGTGTTTAGTCACATCCTCAAAAAATTCAATTCGACTTGAAAGGTACAATGTGCCTTTGACAAAGCCATGCTGTCTATTCCTAATCATATTATGCCTCTCCAAATATTCATAAATCCTGCCTCTCAGGATCTTCTCCATCAACTTACCAACCACTGTTTCCTGAACAGTGTCTTCTGGTAAAAATACCCCCCCCCCCCTTCTTATCCCCTCTCTGGTCGTTTACTTCTTTTCACCCGCCAATCACTTCCCCCGGTCCCCTCCTCCTTCCCTTTCTCCTGTTGTCCACTCTACTCTCCTGTCAGAATCCTTTTATTCTAGCCCTTTACCTTTCCCACCCACCTGCCTTCACTGAAAAAGGGTCTCGGCCTGAAATGTCAATTGTTTCTTTTCCATAGATGCTGCCTGACCTGCTGAGTTTCTCCAGTAATTTGCTTGTGTTTGAGTTACTGTTGCTTTCCTGTCAGTTTGAACCAGTCTAGACATTCATCTCTGACCTCTCTCATTAACGAGGTGTTTTCACCTACAGAACTGCCATACACTGGCTCCTGCACAACAAAATGCTGAAGGAACTCAGCAGGCCAGGCAGCATCTATGGAAAAGAGTAAACAGTCCATGTTTCAGGCCAAGATCTTTCATCAGTATGAGAGAGGAACTGGAGAGGAAGTTGATTGGAAAAGTAAGCTAGATAGAGGGATGGTAGAGCAGAATTGGAAGAAATTCCTAGAAGAAATAAGGAAAGTGCAGGAAAAATTTATTCCAAGAAATAAGAGAATCATGAGTGGAAAAATGGCACAAATGAGGCTAATGAGAGTGGTTAAGGCTAAAATAAAAGCAAAAGAGATGGCGTACAAGGAAGCAAAAATTAGTGGGAAAACTGAGGACTGGACGACTTTTAAAAACTTACAGAAAGATACTAAGAAAGTCATTAGGAAAGAAAAAATGAATTATGAAAGGAAGTTGGCAATTAACATAAAAAAGGATACTAAGAGTCTTTTTAAATATATGAAGAGTAAAAGAGTGGCACGGGTAGATATAGGACTAATTGAAAATGATGCTGGAGAAATTATAATGGGTAACAAAGAGATGGCAGAGGAACTAAATGAGTATTTTGCATCAGTCTTCATAGTGGAAGACATTAGCAACATACCTGATAGCCAGAGGTCTCAGGGAATAGAATTAGGTACAGTCAAGATTACTAGAGAGAAAGTGCTTTAGGAAGCTAAATGGACTAAGAATAGATAAGTCTCCCGGACCGGATGAGGTGCACCCAAGGGTTCTGAAGGAGGTGGCTTTCGAGATTGTGGAGGCATTGGAAATGATCTTCCAGGAACCAATAGACTCTGGCATGGTTCCGGAAGGTTGCAAATGTAGTTCTGCGGTTTAAGGAAGGAGGGAGACGCAAAAAGAAAATTACAGACCTATTAGTTTGATATCGGTAGTTGGAATGTTATTGGAGTCGATCCTCAAGGATGAGGTTATGAAATACCTCAAGGTGCATAACAAGATAGGCCCAAGCCAGCATGGTTTCATGAAGGGAAGATCCTGCCTCACCAACCTATTGGAATTTTTTGAGATAATCTCAAATAAGATTGACAAGGGAGAGGATGTGGATGTTGTGTATTTGGATTTTCAAAAGGCCTTCGATAAGGTGCTGCATAAGAGGCTACCTAATAAGATGAGAGCCCATGGAATTACAGGAAGGAGCATGGCCGATAGGCAGAAAGCAAAGGGTGGGAATAAAGGGATCCTATTCTGATTGGTTGCCAGTTACTAGTGGTGTTCCGCAAGGGTCGGTGTTGGGGCCGCTTGTTTTTACAGTATATATCGATGTTTTTGATTATGGATTAAATGGTTTTGTGGCTAAGTTTGCGGACGACACCAAGATAGGTCGAGGAGCAGGAAGTGTTGAAGAAACGGAAAGGTTGCAGAGAGACTTGGACGGTTTAGGAGAGTGGGCAAAGAAATGGCAGATGAGATACAATGTTGAGAAATATACAGTTGTACATTTAGGAAGAAGAAATAATCGGACAGATTATTATTTAGATGGGGAAAAAATTCAAAAATCAGAAGTGAAAAGGAACTTGGGGTCCTCATGCAGGATACCCTAAAGGTTAACCACCAGGTTGGATCAGCAGTAAGGAAAACGAATGCTATGTTGGTATTCATTTAAGAGGAATAGTGTATAAGAGTAAGGAGGTGTTGATGAGGCTCTATGGGGCACTGGTGAGACCTCATTTGGAATACTGTGTGCAGTTTTGGGCCCTCTATCTTAGAAGGGATGTACTGATGTTAGAGAGAGATAAGAGAAGATTTGCGAAGATGATTCCTGGAATGCAGGGGCTAACATATGAGGAGCGTTTGTCAGCTCTTGGACTGTATTCATTAGAGTATAGAAGAATAAGAGGGGATTTCATAAAACATTTCGAATGTTGAAAGGGTTGGACAGAGTAGATGTGGAAAGGCTGTTTCCCTTGGTGGATGAGTACAAGACAAGAGGCCACAGTCTTAGAATTAGAGGGTACCCATTTAAAACAGAGAGGAGGAGAAATTTTTTTAGCCAGATGGTCGTGGATCTACAGAATTCGTTGCCACATAGAGCTGTAGAGGCCCGATCATTGAGTGTGTTTAAGGAGGAAATTGATAGGTATCTAATTAGTCTGGGTATCAAGGGATATAGGGAAAAAGCCAGAAATTGGAACTAGATGAGAGAATAGTTTAGCTCATGGTGGAGTAGCAGAGCAGACTCGATGGGCTGAATAGCCTACTTCCGCTCCTTTGTCTTGTGATCTTGTGATCAGGACTGGAAAAAAAAAGAGATAAGAGTCAGAGTAAGATGGTGAGGGGTAGAGAGAGGAAATACAAGGTAATAGGTGGGAATTGAGAATAGAGAATGGTGAAGGGGGATGAGGTGGGGGAATTACCAGAAGTTTGAGAAATCAGTTCATACAGTCAGGTAGGAGGCTACCCAGACAGTATATAAAGTGTTGCTCCCTCAACCTGAGAGCAGTAGTGGAGGCCATGATCTGACATGTCGGAATGGGAATGGGAAGTGGAATTGAAATGGACAGCTACCAGGAGATTCCACTTTTTCTGATGGACCCCCTGACCCAATTCCCATTTCCCTCTCTCATCACCTGCCCATCACCTCCCTCTGATTATCCTCCCCCTTCCCTTTCCTCCATAGTCTTCTTCTGTCCTCTCCCATCTGGTTCTCCTCCTCTAGTCCTTCATCTCTTTCACGAATTGACTTTCCAGCTCTTCACCACCCCTCCCCCACTCCTGGTTTCACCTATCACCTACTACCTTGTACTTCTTTGTCCCCTCCCCCTACCTTCTTATCTCCTTTATTCCTGTCCTGATAGAGGATCTCAGCCCAAAACATCAACTGTTTACTCTTTTCCATAGTTGCTGCCTGGCCTGCTGAGTTCCTCTGGCATCTTGTGTGTATTACTTTGATTTCCAGCAACTGTAGATTTTCTCTTGCTTGTGGCTCACTGGATTCTTTTGGTTTTTCGCAGCATAAATGTTTGAAGGATGGTATGATGACACAATGTTAGATAGATTGCTTCACCATGCAAGTGTCTTAGATTAACTCCTGAGCACAGGCTCTGTCTTCGTGAAATATGCACCTTCCTGTAAACACTTGGCTTTCCTCTGTTCACTCCAGTTTCTTCCCACATCCCTAAAGGCACTCAAGTTAGGTCAACTGTGTACCATAAATTGCCTCTGGTGTGTAAGTGAGTTCATAAAAGTGCCAGGAAAATTTAACTATTTTTAGAATTAAAGTGTAATTGTTATAAATGATGATTGGGGTGGCCACGTGGCCAATTTTTGTGTTGTATATTCCTATGACTCTATGTTTGATTAATCGTCCCTCATGCTCTTTTGACAAATTTCATCTTACCATATCTGAAGATGTTAAGCACCATAGCAAACATCATTGCAAAACTAGTGACTGAGTATAGAGGAGGGCTTAACACATAACGTAATCTTCAAAGTTCAAAGTTTGAATTACGTTTATTGTTAATGAATACATTATACAACTTGAGATTCGTCTCCTTACAGGCAGCCACAAAACAAGAAACCCAAAAGAACCCATTTAAAAGAAATCCAACCAACACCCAATGTGCAGAGAGAGAGAGAGAGAAATAAACAACTTGTGCAAACAATAAAAGCAAGCAAACAGCATTCAGAACGAAAATGAATCCATAGACACGAAGAACGGAGCAAGCTCATAGCCTCGGCCTCAATGCAGCAAAGAGCAGAGCAAATGTCATGGGGCTTTATTGGGTATTTACTGTATTTACAAATAACATGGAGTAGGTTCTTGTGAGAGAAATCACAAATACAAAGTTGTGACTAGAACTTCATCAAATTCCTTCAGCAAGAATTTTTACATCAATGAAATCATGCCATAGTTCCATCAGATGTTAGACTTTTGGAGAGCTGAAGAAATAACAAACAGAGTAAAACTTTTTTTTCTAAAAATGCACAACACTGTGAATTTGTGTCATGATAAGTGGCAATATCTACAGTTTGTTTAAAGAATAATCACAGGATACGGTCAAAAATAATTTCTATTTGTACATCATTTGAATTTAACTGCAATTAAAGGAAAAAGATGCTGCCTTGAAATAGATGCTGAACCTGGAAAATATATTACTAAAATTTTATATTTTTCAGAAAAGGTGTTACATCAGATTATATACCCAAATCCCCTAGAAATTTACTATCAAGTTTTTATTTAGGTTCAATTTCGGAAAGGTATAAACTTCTTGAGGAATTTTTTTTTATAGAGGATTAACAGTTTTCCTTTAAACGCAGGAACTGTCAAAATATGCAAATATAAAAGTAAGAATTACAAAGTAAAGTTCAAAATTCAAAGTGAACTTATTGTCAAAGTGCATATATGTCACCATATACAACCCTGAAATTAATTTTCTTTCTGCCATACTCAATAAATCCATAATAGAATCAATGAAAGACAGCACCAACTGTGTTGAACCAGGGTGCAAAAGACACAAACTGTGCAAGTACAAACAGAAAGGAATAATTATAATAAATATATAACAATAAATATCGAGAATGTGAGATGAAGAGTCCTTGGAAGTGAGTCTATAGGTTGTTGGAACATTTCAATGGTGAGTAATGTTTACAGTTTACAGTAACTGCTCTGTAGATTTGCTAAGTTTGCCTGTAGAAAAAGCATCTCAGGGTTGTATGTGGTGACATGTATGTACTCTGATAATAAATTTTACTTTGAACTTCGAAGTGAAGTTGAGTGAAGTTATCGTCTTTGGTTCAAGAACCTGATGGTTGAGGGGTAACAACTATTCCTGAACCTGGTGGTGTGGGTCCTGAGGCTCTGATACTTTCTTTCCGATGGCAGCAATGAAAAGAGAGCATGTCCTGAATGATGGGCCCCTGGTGATGGCTGCTGCTTTCCTGCGACAACGTTTTGTGCATACTGTATGTATTCAAGGGTGGGGAAGGCTTTATCTATGATGGACTGGGCAATCTGATATGTTCATATAGTTTGATGAACAAATATAAGAATAACAATATGATGCATTCACTGCTGTCTGATAGCAGGAACAAATGGTATAGCTCAAAAGAGTGAGAATTCCCTTTATCTCCTTACCTCCTTAGAGTTTGCAATTTTTTCCCCTGCAAAATTGCTCTAAAAACTTATGTTTCATTCTGTAAAAGGATTTTGCCGCTGCTTGTATACAGTTAGTCACCTGTGCTGCTTGCATTTTCTTTCCAGCTGCTCGCACCACAATTGCAGGGTCTTTTATTTCCCACAGAGCAAAATAAGTGTTGATATTTTATACATTTCATTCTTAGAGATTATTACAGCTGATTCATCCCAAAAATACATCTCAGCAGATGCATTGCCTCATGCTAACTATATCATAAATGCATCTTCATTCATTTTCAGAGGGAAGAAGGTAATTTATTAAACACAGAATACAATAGTGTTTTGTTGTTTAGATTTTCTGCATAAAGCACAACAATGAAACAATCCAGCTGAGGTCTTCCTCTTAATTTGTCAGATCCATTAATTTTCCATTATTCTGTATAATTGCTATATAATCAGAAATTTTCTTTCCCTACTACGGAAAATTGCTAAATTGCATCATGACATATTTTAAGTGGACACAGGAAAATTTAAAAAATCTCAAACTGTTCTGTGATATTTTCTTTGGAACATGGACAATGTGATATAACTGCTAAATCAATAATATCCCTTGTGCTTGGAGAGATTGGGAGCCTGTCTTGCACCATCACACGTTTTATTAAAATTGTTGACAATTGATATCCTTTTCATCCTCTCCATCACAAGGATCCCTGTTGATTTAAGTAAATGCACAACTTGAAGAGATTTTGTGGAGAAATGGTTTGTGCTTCATTTAATATAGGTGACATTGTTCTCCAGCTGGAGAACAAAGAGAAGAGGTAGTGTGTTTCCACATTGAGAAAGGATTTGGCTACACATTGCAAACAATCACATTCTTATTGATAGAATAATGGAGCCAGCACACCAATATTGTGGTTGGTTCCAGGGGACTTCTACGGGACATGTTAGATTGTCCTAATTTTGCCTTTCATTCAAGGCTTGAATTACCATCGACTTAATCATGCTTATCAACACAATTACCTTTAGCAAATCTGCTTTAACTTTGATTTCTTAGTTCACCACTTTCTAAATGACAATTAGTTTTACCTCAAATTATGCATCTAAAGGTTTGCCCATAACATATATTATTGACTTCAGGGGAAAAGAAGAGTGTAATGGAAAACAAGCTCTACTGTATATAACATCTATAGTTTATGTCATGCTACAGAACAAAACAAACCCCAGCAGGTACTGCACTCAGCACAGCTTCACTCCTTTAGTTCTAGGACTGTGCAATTTCTGAGAGGTCACTTCCAAAGCAGTGAAGAGTCAATAGGGACATTTCATCACCTCAAATGCTTTACATATCAAAGTGTAAAAAGAACAATAATCACACTCCTATGTTTTTCCTCAATCACCTTGAATGCATCTCATGTATACAGAATCTCACAGGCAGTTTCATAACAATTATCTGGTATCACGAATAAGCTTTTCTCGGGTTTCCAGCTGGGTACAGATACCGATTATACCTGTACCAGCCTGGAAACTTGAGAAGAGTTTATTCGTCATATATACCAAGAACACACTATGTCCTTTATCTGATACCATTTCAACAATACAATAATGATTTGAAGTCTCTTAGCTTTCCCTTGGAGATTATTATGCCTTTTTGAAGGAATGAATGGTCTAGATGCTACTTTATCTCAGTAAGAGCAATACTCACGTATTCTGCATACAACCAAATGATGTGACTTAAAAGATGATGGACTAAGTGAGCAACACAATCTTTTACATATATTCATTGAAACTTTAATTGAAGCATACTGTACAATGACCCAATAAAAGCTGGCCAAGTTCACAAATTGTCAGATAAACGTAATCTCCACTTTCACATGCTCAGTCGGTCACCCATCATTACATCAGGCTCAATAGAGAAATTCCATTTTCTCCTCCTTTCATTCCGATTTTTATGTCTTCATTTCAAGGAAATGCATCTTACCTCAGGCCTAAACTGCGCCATTCTGTTAATGCATTTCTACAGCACAGTAACAATTGAAAAGCTCAAGTGTAAATTCATCCCAGAGTCTCACATCTGTGAATAATTATTCTAAATTTATTCATGACTCACAGTCTGGGCATTGTTAGTAAGACCAACATTTGTTCTCCATACTGAAGTGATCTTGAGAGAGTGAAGCTGAACTGCCTTCTTAAGGCACTGTTACGGATTGGCATGTATGATTTTGTAGGCATCACTGAATTATGGTGAAAGAAGATTATAGCTGGGAGTTTAATGTCCAAGGATACATATTGTATCAAATGTACAGGCAGGAAGGCAGAGGGGCTGGGGTTGCTCTGTTGGTAAAATTGAAATCAGATCATTAAAGAAAGGTGACATAGGGTCAGAAGGTGTTGCATCGTTGTGGATAGAGCTAAGGAACTGCAAGGGTAAAAAGACCCTGATGGGAGTTTTAGACAGATCCCTAAATAGTAGTGAGGATGTGGGCTACAAATTACAATAGGAAATAAAAATGCACGTCAAAAGGGCGATATTGCAATTGTCATGGTGGATTTCAGTGGGCAGGTAGATTGGGAAAATCAGGTTGGTGTTGGATCCCAAGAAGGGGAATTTTTAGAATGCATACAAGATGGCTTTTTAGAAAAGCTTGTGGTTGAGCCCACGAGGGGATCAGCTATTCTGGACTGGGTGTTGTGCAATGAACCAGAATTGATCAAAAAGCTTAAGGTAAATGAACCCTTAGGGGAAAGTGATCATAATATAATCAAGTTCACTCTGAAATTTGAGAAGGAAAAGAAAGCTAAAGTCAGATGTATCAGTAATAGAGTGGAGTAAAGGGGATTACAGAGGCATGAGAGAGGAAGTGACTGGAAAAGAACACTGGCAGGGATGACAACAGAGCAACAATGGTTGGAATTTCTGGAAGGAATTCTGAAGGCACAGGACGTAAAGATCCCAAAGACAAAGAAATATTCTAAAGGTAAGATGACACAAATGTGGCTAACAAGAGAAGTCAAAGGCAATACAAAAGCCAATGAAAGGGCATATAATAGAGCTAAAATGAGTGGGAAGTTAGAGGTTTGGGAAGCTTTTAAAAACCAACAGAAGGCAACTAAAAAAGTCATTAAGCAGGGAAAGGTGGAATACAAAAGTAAGTTACCCATTAGTATTAAAGAGGATACCAAAGATTTTTCCCATACATGAAGTGTAAAAAAGAGGTGAGAGTGGATATCGGACCACTAGAAAATGATGCTGGAGGGATAGTAATGAGGGACAAGGTAATGGCGAATGAACAGAATAAATATTTTGCGTCAGTTGTCACTGGAAAACACAAGCAGTATGCTGGTAGTTCAAGAGTGTCAGTGGATGGAAGTGAGTGAAGTTACCATTACTAGGGTGAAGGATCTTAGGAAACTGTAAAGTCTGAAAGTAGGTAAGTCACATAGACCTGATGGTGTACACTCCATGGTTCTGAAAGAGGTGGCTGTAGAGATTGTGGAGACATCAGGAATGATCTTTCAGGAATCACTAGATTCTGGAATGGTTCTGGAACACTGGTAAATTGCAAATGCCACTACATTCTTCAAGAAGGGAGAGAGGCAGAAGAAAGGAAATTATAGGCCAGTTAGTCTGACCTCTGTGGTTAGGAAGATGTAGGAGTCCATTTTTAAGGATGTGGTTTTGGGTTACTTGGAGGTACATGGTAAAATAGGATGTAGTCACCATAATTTCCTCGAGGGAAAATCTTATAACCATATAACCATATAACAATTACAGCATGGAAACAGGCCATCTTGGCCCTTCTAGTCCATGCCAAACTCTTACTCTCACCTAGTCCCACCGCCCTGTACTCAGCCCATAACCCTTCATTCCTTTCCTGTCCATATAGTTGTCCAATTTAACTAAACGACAACATGAAACCCACCTCAACCACTTCTGCTGGAAGCTCGTTCCACACAACTACCACTCTCCGAGTAAAGAAGTTCCCCCTCATGTTACCCCTAAACTATTTCCCTTTAACTCTCAACTCATGTCCTCTTGTTTGAATGTCCCCCACTATCAATGGAAAAAGCCTATCCATGTCAACTCTATCTATCCCCCTCATAATTTTAAATACCTCTATCAAGTCCCCCCTCAACCTTCTACATTCCAAAGAATAAAGACCCAACTTGTTCAACCTTTCTCTGTAACTTAGGTGATGAAAACCAGGTAACATTCTAGTAAATCTTCTCTGAACTCTCCCTATTTTGTTGACATCTTTCCTATGACATCTTTTCTTTGTCATTTTGCCTGACAAAGCTATTGGAATTCTTTGAAGAAATAACAAGCAGGATAGACGAAGGGAAATTAGTTAATGTTTTGTATTTGGACTCTAAGAAGGCCTTTGGAGAGGTGTCACACATCATCGTGGGCAAGTTTAGAGCCCATGGTATTACAGGAAAGATACTAGCCTGGATAAAGCAGTGGCTGATTGGCAGGAGGCAAAGAGTGCGAATAAAGGGAGCCTTTTCTGGTTGGCTGCAGGAGACTAGTGGTGTTCCACGGATATCTGTGTTGGGATTGCTTCTTTCTACTTTATATGTTAATGATTTGGATGACAGAAATGATGGCCTGATTGCAAAGTTCACAGACGATACGAAGATAGGGGGAGGGGCAGGTAGTTTTGAGGAAGTAGAGAGGCTACAGAAGGAATTAGACAGATTAGGAGAATAGGCAAAGAATTGGCAGATGGAATACAGTATCCAGAAGTATATGGTCATGCACTTTAATAGAAGAAATGATAGGATAGACTATTTTCTAAATGAAGAGAAAATACAAACAAAACGGAATTGCAAAGGGTCATTGTGCAGGATTCCCTAAAGGTTAGTTTGCAGGTTGAGTCTGTGGTGAGGAAGGCAGAATGATATTTTTTATGCTTAGAACTGCTGTCTTCTTATTTACAGATTCTTTATTGCTTTCACATTGGGGTGAAATATTAGAGAAACATGACACTTGTTCATCAGGACAACACAACATGATATATCTGTAGTTAGTGACAATGATACACACAGTATGTCCTCATTTCTACATAAGTGCCAACAGCAAAAGGAGCAATTCTCTTTGCCTCATTTGATCATTCACTTACTCTGTGACATTCTCAGTTGTCAAATCAAAAATATTCATAAAAGGAATACTGAAAGATTTTTATTTTAAAAAACATCTAAAACAAATAACTTTAATTACATACAAACATAAATATACAGCAAAAAAACATTCAGTGAAGGATTTAAAATGATATTGATTAAAATAAAATAATGGAATAAGCAGTCCACCTTCTTTTACCTTTTTTAATGATCAATAACTCCAATGGAATGAATGGGACTTCATCAGACCTGGCTGGCATACAAGATTGCAGAGCACATAGAACCGAGAACATAGAGCAGTACAGCACAATACAGGCCATTTAACCCATGATATTGTGCTGCTGTTTAACCTACATGCTCAAAGATCAATCTAACCCTTCCCTCCACATAGCCCTCCATTTGTCTTCATCCATGTGCCTATCTTAGAGTCTCATAAATGTCCCTGATGTATCTGCCTCCACCACCACCCCCAGAAATGTGTCCCATGCATTTACTACTATCTGTACAGAAAAAAATCCTACTTCTGACACACACTCCCATATTTTCCTCCATTACCTTAAAAATATGTCCTCTCATACTGGCCATGTCTTTCCATACTTTTCCACACTGTGAAAAAGACACTGGCTATCCTCTCTGTCTATGCCTTTTATAAGACCATAAGATCATAAGACGTAGGAGCTGAATTAGGCCATGAGTCTGATCTACCATTCTATCATGGCTGTTCCTTTTTTTTCTATCTCCTCCTCAACCCGGGTTCCCAGCCTTCTCTCCATAACCTTTCATGTATTGTCCAATCAAGAACCTATCAATCTCTTCCTTAAATACACCCAACGACCTAATCATTTACCAAGTCTCCTCTCATCCTCCTTCGCTCCAAAGAGAAAATCCCAGCTTGCTCAGTCCTTACTATCTCCAGTCCTCTAACACACTGAAGTCACAAACTCCACCCAAGACAACTGTCCTGCACTTGATTTTTTCCTCATAAAACCACCAGACTTGCTTCCAGTCCTGGGCAGGAGATTTTCAAACACAGGGAAGTGAACTGCCCTCTAATGATGCCTTGATCATTGAGCACCACTGTAGTGGTTACCGACCGTACTCATAAGTGTGCACCAGAACTTCTAGGTCAAAGACAAATAAATATCATCAAGAGCCAGAAATAATTAAAACACTTGCTAATTTACACAATTAAATTGTTATTATACTTTACATTTAGAGCTGACTTTTCCTGGTGCTTAAATGAAATTCAACGACTACAGTGGTGCTATTGAAAGTATCCTGACTGGTTGCATCATGGTCTGGTATGGCAATGCAAATGCACAGAAGCATAAGAGGCTGCAGAGAATGGTGGGCTCTGCCCAGTCTTTTATAGGTAGTACCAACCCCATCATCGGTAGTTTGTTCAGGAGATGCTGCCTAAAGAAGGCCACATCTATCATCAAAGGTCCCCCCACCCAGCCATGGTATCTTTTCATCAGAAAGGAAGTAAATGAACCAAAATTCCCACACCACCAAATTCAAGAACAGCTACTTCCTTTCAGCCATTCAGTTCCTGAACCAACTGCAAAACTCTAAGCACTACAGTTCAGCAATTCTGAACTGTTTTGATCACTCTGCACTAAAATGGAGCTTTTTCCATTCAAATTCTTCTTATAAACGTTGCTTATTGTTTGTGTTTAATCTTTCTTGTGAATGCTCCTCATATGCTGCTGCAAGTAAGTTTCTCATTGCACCTGTGCATACATGTGCATAGGTCAATAAACTCGACTTTGTTTCATTATTCCAGTTAACTATTTGTTGATTTAAAGCTCAGAAGACATTCAGCAGCTTAAATTGTAAGCATTTGTGTGTGTGTGGTGAGCATTGCTAAATTAATTGTTTTGTAAATGGATACATAACACAAACAGCCAAGCTAAGTGGTCATTGGAGTTCCAGCCTAATGATATCGGATGTTACAGGAGAAGGTTGAATGATTTTGCTTGCCATTTGTAATCAAACGCTTAGAAAGGGCGAATAAACACTTCTCAGGCTTCCAGCCAGGTACAAATATTAATTATAACTGACATTTTGATAACATTCCAATGATGATTTTATCATCAAAACGTTGGTTATAACCGATACCTGTACCTGGCTAGAAGCCCAAGAAGAGTTCATTCATCATATATGCTGGGAAAGCACTTGATCCTTTTTCATCTAGAAAGGGTATTTGAAGTCATAATGAATGAATGTAACAGCAAGCAAACTGGAAATTCAGTGTTAACCTTGACAAAATTGTGCCCTTTAATGCCCTTAAACACTCTTCTCTACTGTCACTGAACTATGGATGGAATATGTGGTATTTACAAAAGGCAATGCAGCTACTCAGCTAGGATATTCTGACAGCCCCTTCTGGACATACAACCCCTAATGCTAATGACAATGAGGAGGGCAGACACATAAGGCATCACCACCTGCCATTCCCCTCCAGCTACTGAATTAGAAATGCATGCTTTTCAAGTATGTTAGAAACTTCAAAAGTATTGACTCTCTGTTAGACGAGAGAAGGAAATCACAGGTTTTTTAAATTATTAGGATGATTTTGTAGTGCTGTGTTTATTTATTTCTCAATTATTTCTCAAGGCAAACGTTTGAGATATCTGTCTGGTGGATAACTGTGAGTTGAAGATTTCAGATACACTCTGAAGATCACCATCTCCTACTTCCTCCAACTTACTGCCTTGGTGATTTTAATTTGGAATTGATTCAAGTAATGTAACATTTACATTCCAGAAGCAGATGAAAAGAAAATTATCACCTCAGATCCACGAGTGCACATCGTTCACTTTCAGTGATAACTTTTGTCACTGTTTAGTGTCTGCAAATACTTGTGGGAAATAAAGCAACAGATTTGAGATGGAATTAGCTCATAAGGTTTAATTGTGGATGACTGGTTTAAGATGGCATTGGTGAAGCACAGTGACAACTCGTTGGTAGCAAACAAAGCAAACAAAACTATAAAAACTGTTTCTCGTATTAACCACACGTTTTCTCAGATATGATCACTGCATCAATAGCTTGTAATGTCCCTTTTGGATTTGAGCTGTTTACTGCCTGTATGACCTGCTATTTGTGTGGTGTGAGCTGAAGTCTTCAAGGTGCAGGATGGTTGTGGTGCGGTGGCTGTGGGCTGAATTGAGGCGGTGGTGTCCGCTACCGAGAGCAGGAATTGAGCGAATGTTTGGCCATTGCTGGAGCAGACTTTGAGGCAATTTGATACAGCAGAACCTAGGCGAGGCCCGCATCGGAAAGTGAGGATCAACGCAAGGTTTGCAGATTTAAGTCCGGGCCAGATTGAAAAGGTTAGGGTGTTGGGGCCGGAGGTGAGGGATGGTCAGTGTTCAGCTCGCTGCTCCACGATGTTTACTCATCTCTGCACAGAACTGAGGTTGTGGCCTGCATCTAACAGGCTCCTGGATTGGCTGCAGTGAGGACTGGCTTCGTGGCTGTGGGCTCACTTTTGTGAACTTCAGTTCTGAATGTTATTCAAGCAACACACACAAAATTCTAGAAGAACTCAGCAGGCCAGGCAGCTTCCACGGAAAAGACTACAGTTGACATTTCGGGCCAAGACCTTTAAGTCTTTAATATCAAACAGGAAAGCAATCTAAACCAAATAACTTGATGTTTATGTGTATATATTTTCTGTCCTCCAATTAAACTTTGATAATCTGGCACCCTTGGGAATTCAGCAATTTCAGGGTCTGCAGTTTTTTTTGGGATTTTGCAGAATGTTGGGGAGCGTGTGGTGAAAAACAAAAGTGGGAAGTGCAACCTGAGAATAGATTTTTGAATAATAATGTGGAAAGTATTGGTTAATTGGTCATGTGGTAGATAAGTTCAGTGCAACATCAACAAGCTCCTTGGACAATGAATTCCAGTACATCAATTAACCTGCAAAATTACTAATTTACTCTTTTATACAGGATATGTGACAGCATCTTTCTGACTGTCAGCATAATATGGGAATTCAGACCTCAGTTTAAAAATTTCTGATACAGAGAAGTTGGCAGAAATGTAGGAGACATTTACTTGTAGCTCATAATGATTATGGGTGCCAAGTTGTCCATGGTTAGTGTGACGATATTACAGCTCATTACGTTCCTGAGTTTGGAGCTCAATTCCAGAGCCACCTGTAAGGAATTTCTAAATTCTCCCCATGACCACATGCGTTTACTCCAGGTGCTCCTGTTTCGTCCTACTGTCCAAACATGTACTGGTTAGTAGGTTAATTAGTCATTGCCTTGTGATTAGGCTAGTGTAAATGGCTGGCTTGCTAGGTGGTGCAGCTCCTGGGGAAAAAGGGCCTGTTCCACTATGTATCTCTAAATAAATTAAAAATAAAATTATCCTCTTCCTACCCATCCTATTGGAAGCTTAACAGACTATACATTTCTAGACTTAGATATGAACAGAGTGATAGAAGACAGCTCTCAGGATCCTTCCTGTCAAATTTACAACAACCAGCATGAATGACAAGATTCAAAGTCTGTGAATTCATTCACTCCCAGTGTAATGAGTCATGTAAAGTACCTTATTCTTCTTTTCCACAAAATCTTAAAGAAAAGAACCTTTGACTCTATAAATTGAGGAACAATGTACAAAAACAAGGACATCACAAATCATTGGTTCTCCTTCAACTACAGTGTTAGAGCTAAGGAAGACTTGAAGGCTTTGAAGGAAAAGAAAATATTTAACCAAATTATTCCAGAGAAAAACAAGAAAAAAATGTGTGGTGTTTGTTATAGAGCAGAGAAGGTTGAGGAAAATGTGTCAGAGGTGTTCATAATTAGTGCTTTGGTAAATTAGTTTACTGTTGTCACATGTACTGAGGTGCAGCGAAAAACTTAAAACTTTCATACAGATCAACTCATTACAGTGCACTCCAACAGTGCACTGTGGTAGTACAAGGTAAAACAAAAACAGAGTACAGAATAAAATCTTAAAGTCACTGAGAAAGAGCAGTGCAGGTTGACAGTAGTGTGCAAAGTTATAACGAGATACATTGTGAGGTCAAGAATCCACCTTATTATACTAGAGAACCACTCAATGGTCTTATAACAGCTGTATAAAAGCTACTCTTGAGGCTGGTAGTGTGTGCTTTCAGGATTCTGTATCTTCTGGCCAATGGGAGGGGCAAGAAGAAAGAGTGTCTGAGGTGGAAGGGGTCTTTGATAATGCCTGTTGCTTTATTGAGACAGTGAGAAGTGGAGGCAATGTCTCTGGAGGAGAGGCTGGTTTTTGTAATGTGCTGTGCTGCATCCTCCGCCCTCTGCAGTTTAGTGTGGTTGCGGGCTGAGTAATTGCCAGACCAAGCCCTGATGTATCCAGATAAGATGCTTTCTATGGTGCAATGACACATTTCGTAGCCGAGTACCAAATTTCTTCATCCTCCTAAAGAATTAGAGGTGCTGCTGAGCTTTCTTGGTTGTGGCCACAACATGGTTGGATCAGAACCGGCTACTGGTGATGTTCACTATGAGGAACAGGAATTTCTCAACCTCAACATCATTAATATAAGCAGAAGC
The DNA here is from genome assembly GCF_030028105.1 of Mobula birostris. Lineage (NCBI taxonomy): Eukaryota > Metazoa > Chordata > Chondrichthyes > Myliobatiformes > Myliobatidae > Mobula > Mobula birostris. The sequence goes on along the minus strand of NC_092371.1, from coordinate 205,312,862 downwards.
ACATGCACTGCCCCTTTCCAAAGTCAATGATCTGCTCTTTTGTTTTGCTGACACTAAATGTCACTAGGCTTTCTATCTCCTTCGCATACTCAGGCTCAATGTTATTTAAGATATGGCCCACTCCGGTGCTATCATCTGCAAACTTGAATCTGGCAAATGCAGTTTTGTGTGTACAGGGAGTAGAGTGGGGGACGGTTAACTTAGCTTGCTGGGGCACCAGAGTTGATGGTAATTGTGGTGGAGGTGTTGCTGGCTTTCCTTAATGAATAGAGTCAGTTGGTCAAGAAGTCAAAGGTTTAGTTGCAAAGGGAGGTGCAGAATTTGGCGATAAGCCTGCTTGGAATTATATATTGAAGGTAAAGCTATAATGAGTAATCAATAATCTAATGTGTGTGTATTTATTGTCTAGATGTTCCAGAGATGAGTGTGGGGTAGGACAATGGCATCTGCCTTAGACCAGTTTCAGTTTGATACAGAATCATGCCATCAGTTTAATGATGATCTTATAAGGTCAGGAATTAAGGAGATTAAACATTAAGAAAAGGATCTGACTATGGAGGATTTTGAAAATCAGGGAAAGAGCTTTAAGGTAAAGGCCTTGTCTGACTGGAAGCCAGTGCAACTGGACAAACATAGGAGCATGACTTGATGGAAGACCAGACATGAGCAAAAATTGGCAGAGACAATAAAAGGCATGTGTCAGACAAATCTAGGCTACTAGTAACAAATACATGAGTTACAAGCACCATGATATTGAGCACATAGCACTTTTAATGAAGACTTCCTACACCATAGCTTCTCTGTCAATACCATTTTTCCTCGTTTCATCTATTCTTCGGCCTATGCTATGCACTCAAGCTCAGGATCACAGTGACCTTGGTGCGTCCACACAATCACTATTCCTTCTATGCTGCACGGGTGCATAGACATGCTGTAACCGAAATGCCCCTGCGCATATAACTGAGTTTATGCGCAACGGAAATTTATTTTATATAATGTTAATATAAGTTTGAAATTATGCAAATATAATTTTGAAATCTGTGTTAATATAAAATTGTACATTTTAAGGACATGAGAATGTAAAACAGATTTCACATGGGCCACTCAAATTCTAAACCAGAGCACAAATCAAACTAGGAAGAGTTAGAAAGTAGACAACTCATTCCAGATCGCAAGTTCATACATAAAATAAAAGTCCCTGAAAATTCAATTTCCTTCAGTCGTGCTGTAAGGAATAAATGACAGAGCACAATGTACAGATGATAAATACTGGATTTTTAGTGCAGCTAAGTTTCTAGAGAAAGCTTTCTTCATCTCCCTTTAGTTCTTTTGTAAATTACATCAAATCTGGGTTAACTACTTGCCATCTCTTCCATTCAATCCATCAAAGTGCCCCAATTCTGAACATCTGTATTATCCATTTCTCCTCCAGAAGAATACGCTCAGTTCATCCAGTTCGCGTAGAGTTGGTGCTTTTAAATGCGGTTTGAAAAGCAAAGGTCTTACTAAAAGCAGAAGCTGCCAAATATATGAGCAGTGCAAACCCATGAGAGTGCTCTATTGATTCTTTGTTATCTGTATTGAGCGTTCTGTTTGTGAGGGATTTAAATCAATATGCTCAGAAACTGAAAATTTATTTTAGTTAAACATTCCTTTTAAAAACATTATACAGATGGATAAATTTGATTTTGAAATAATTTAAATAGAATTAATAAAACTAACTGCACATATTTATGATGGTCATAAATTTTATTGCTCTTATTATGTTTAGCCAAATGTACATCTTGATAATTCTTCTATGGCCATATTCCATTCACAAACGATACCATTTGAAGAATACTAATGGGCAGCACAGAATGGTTGTATTCGTTGAGTTGCGTTGCAGTATTTTGTGACACACTCTCTGCTATTATCTATTTTTCCCACTTTGAAGTTATTCCACCAACGTAAATGACATAGCTGATGTTGTACATCACGATCTCACAAGAAATTAGGTGAACTACTGGGCACATGTGATTTTAATCTTAGAAATTTGAGAGACAGATTTCTCCAAGCAAAAAGAAAATAGGGGCACTTGGAAAATCACAAGGCTGTATTTATCATCCCCTTCCTGTTCCCATTTTGTTTGCTCATTCATGGGTGTAATCTGCTGTCTGCCGGTTCCAGATGGGACAGAAAAATAAAACTTACAGCCACAAACAAATTGTTTGTTGGTCCTGATTCTAGCATCTAAAGTTTCTTGAGTCTCCAGTCAAATTTTGTACTTTGGAGTATCTTTCATGGTTTCATGGTATTCCTCAGTAACTGCATCACAGTCAAACAAGTATTATTGATCCATGGTCACTATTGTAGCAACAGCTTTTGACAGCTTTGGGCCTGTACTCACTGGAATTTAGAAGAATGTGGGGGGATCTCATTAAAACCTACCGAATGTTAAAAAGACTAGGTGAACATGGAGAGGATGTTTCCTCTAGTGGGGGTATCCAGAACTAGAGGGCACAGCCTGAAAATTGAGGGGCAACCTTTTAGGACAGAGGTAAGGAGTTTTTTTTTAGTGAGGGAGTAGTGAATCTGTGGAATGCTCTGCCACAGACTGTGGTAGAGGCCAAGTCTGTGTGTATATTTGAAGTGGAAGTTGATAGTTTCCTGATTGGTCAGGAGATCAAAGGATATGAGGAGAAGGCAGATGAATGGGGTTGAGTGAGATCCAGGATCAGCCATAATGGAATGGCAGAACAGACTCGATGGGCTGAATGGCCTACTTCTGCTTCTATGTCTGAAGGTCTTATGGACAGCATGTGAATAGCATTGCTGGTTCCAAAGTAATTCTGACAAAAACTAGGGGGAAGGTGCAATTTGCACACATACATTTAGGTTTAGAGAGTTCATGAAGAGAATTGTTACATTCAAGAATCACACCAGAAATTCTATTAATTAAGATTGATTTGAAATAAAGTGGTATTTATAAAATTACAATATAAATTATATTTTGTTCCTCAATTGTCTTCAGCAAATCCCCACAGTCTTGACCATATGAAACACCAAATCTAAAACATTATACAGTACTGCTCTCCAAAGTAGCTTCATGAGCAAATCATTCATTTAAAGAACAACCCTTCAACAGCAGTACCCAAATCTATATCTCCCCCAGCTAGGAGGACTGGGAACATTATCTCTTCCAACTTAGAAATATACTAACTATCATTCATAATTAGAGTAGATCCCTACCAAAAATCACACTGGGACTATCTTAGCCACAAGAACCACAGAAGTTTAAAGCAGCAGTTCACCACCTTGTAAAATTGGTATAGGTCCTGAATACTTTCTTCTCCAGAAAGATCTATAACCTTAGAATGGATAAAATTAAGGTATCTAAAGGTACCGAAGATGAACAAATAACGTAAGTTGAAAGGACTAGGTAGGGTGGATGTGGAGAGGATGATTCCTATGGTGGGGGTATCCAGAACTAGAGGGCACAGCCTCAAATCTGAGGGATGATTCTTTAGAACAGAGGTAAGGAGGTATTTTTTTGGTTAGAGAGTAGTAAATCTGTGGAACAGACTGCATTGGAGGCATATATTTAAGGCAGAAGTTGATCGTTTCCTGATGGATCAGGGCATCAAAGGATATGTTGACAAGACAAGCGTAGGGGGTCGAGTGAAATCCGAGATCAGCCATGATGGGATGGCGGAGAAGATTCAATGGGCTGAGTGGCCTAATTCTGCTCCTATGTCTTGTGGAACAATGAAACATTTCATATGGTGCCTGGTCCTTTGCTGCTCTGCCACACTTACAAATGCTTCCACATTTGTAATTTCCCCCTCTGAGGGCTTCATGTTTCTTCACCACTCACAAACCCTAAGTAGCATCTGACTACTGCATTCATAGCTCACCATATATTCCGACATGAAGCTAATCACTGAATTGACTCTGGCTTCTCAGCAAGGTCAATAGGTGAGCATGAGTTGGATTGTGTTGTTTATTTTGCATCCAGTGTCTACATGACTTCCCAAAAATTGGCTACCAATATTTCAATCTATGGGGTTACATTATAGCATCATTCTCAATCAATATCTTAATTGAAAGAATAGTGCTTCCTAATTATCTATTCAAGAATTTTGATTTCACTTTGTATATTATGACATAATTCCCTTAAGATTGCAAATCACTTTAAATAAATTTCAAATTGAATTTAGATTGTGTATTCTCAAAGAAAGAATGTGCTGTTTAGTTTTAAGACCATAAGACCATAAGATATAGGAGCAGAAGTATGCCATTTGGCCCATCAAGTCTGCTCCGCCATTCAATTATGGGCTGATCCATTTCTTCCAGTCATCCCAACTCCCCTGTCTTCTCCCTATACCCGTTGATGCCCTGGCTAATCAAGAACCTATCTATCTCTGCCTTAAATGCACCCAATGACTTGGTCTCCACAGCCACTCGTGACAACAAATTCCACAGATTTACCACCCTCTGACTGAAGTAATTTCTCCACATCTCTGTTCTAAATGGATGTCCTTCAATCCTGAAGTCATACCCTCTTGTCCCAGACTCCCCTACCATAGGAAATAACTTTGCCATATCTAATCTGTTCAGGCCTTTTAACATTCAGAATGTTTCTATAAGATCCCCCCTCATTCTCCTGAATCCAGGGAATACAGCCCAAGAGCTACCAGACGTTCCTCATACGGTAACCCTTTCAATCTTGGAATCATTCTTGTGAATGTTCTCTGAACCCTCTCCAGTTCCAGTATATTCTTTCTAAAATAGGGAGCCCAAAACTGCATGCAATACTCCAAGTGTGGTCTCACAAGTGACTTATAGAGCCTCAACATTACATCCCTGGTCTTATATTCTATACCTCTAGAAATGAATGCCAACATCGCATCCGCCTTCATCACAACCGACTCAACCTGAAGGTTAACCTTTAGGGTATCTTGCACAAGGACTCCCAAGTCCCTTTGCATCTCTGCAATTTGAATTCTCTGCCCATCTAAATAATAGTCTGCCTGTTCACATTTTCCACCAAAGTGCATGACCATGCACTTTCCCACATTGTATTTCATTTGCCACTTCTTTGCCCATTCCCCTAAACTATTTAAGTCCCTCTGCAGGCTCTCTGCTTCCTCAACACTACCTGCTCCTCCACTTACCTTTGTATCATCGGCCACAAATTTAGCCACAAATCCATTAATACCGTAGTCCAAATCGTTGACAAATCATTGACATTTAAATTAATCTATTAAATCTTATTGAGTTAGTCACAGTAACCATCCACCTTCTTGTCTTTTTTTAAGAGTTTGTCAATCATGAGTTGGGTAATGTCTTAGTAACTGGTTACCAATCATGTGGCAGATCATCACTCATGTGCTCATCATGTTTTGTTAGTTTTATTCTATTTTATTCAATTTCTATTCCATGGCCTTCTTTTTCTTTCATTTGCTCCCAGGACAAGGGCATCACTGCTGAAACCAATATTTAATATTATTCCTAATTACCTTTGAACTGAGTGGCTTGCCGGATCATTTCAAATGATAATTATGTGAGAACCATTGTACGAGGGACGTGGAAACAAATATAAACCAGGCAAGTTTAGGAAATTGCTGGAATAGCTGGAATTTTATGACTTCAGCGTCATTTGCTTTCTAATTCTAAATTCCAGAATTCTTTAATTAACTAAATTTAAATCTTATAGTTGTCACTGTGGGATTTGGACTCATCAGTCCTGGCCTTTGATAGTCCAGTACTTCCAGCAACATGCAAAAATATTTATAACAACTCTATAGATATGTAAGTTACAACATGAAGGCAGCAGGGGAAACTTTTATCCATTGACAAATATTACAGCAGCTTAAAGAATTAGAGCATTTTTCACCTTGTGTGTAGAAGAGTGAAATGGCAGAAGTGAGGACTGTCTGTCATCATGATAATAATTGTTATCATTATCATATTCCCTCTATTGCCTACGCTTCATTACTTCCATGATAAAGTGGATAAATCCCCGGGACCTGACAGGGTGTTCCCTCGGACCTTGAAGGAGACTAGTGTTGAAATTGCAGGGGCCCTGGCAGAAATATTTAAAATGTCGCTGTCTACGGGTGAAGTGCCGGAGGATTAGAGAGTGGCTCATGTTGTTCCGTTGTTTAAAAAAGGATCGAAAAGTAATCCGGGAAATTATAGGCCAGTGAGTTTAACGTCAGTAGTAGGTAAGTTATTGGAGGGAGTACTAAGAGACAGAATCTACAAGCATTTGGATAGACAGGGGCTTATTAAGGAGAGTCAACATGGCTTTGTGCGTGGTAGGTCATGTTTGACCAATCTGTTGGAGTTTTTCGAGGAGGTTACCAGGAAAGTGGATGAAGGGAAGGCAGTGGATATTGTCTACATGGACTTCAGTAAGGCCTTTGACAAGGTCCCACATGGGAGGTTAGTTAGGAAAATTCAGTGGCTAGGTATACATGGAGAGGTGGTAAATTGGATTAGACATTGGCTCGATGGAAGAAGCCAGAGAGTGGTGGTAGAGAATTTCTTCTCTGAGTGGAGGCCTGTGACTAGCGGTGTGCCACAGGGATCAGTGCTGGGTCCATTGTTATTTGTCATCTATATCAATGATCTGGATGATAATGTGGTAAATTGGATCAGCAAGTTTGCTGATGATACAAAGATTGGAGATGTAGTAGACAGTGAGGAAGGTTTTCAGAGCCTGCAGAGGGACTTGGACCAGCTGGAAAAATGGGCTGAAAAATGGCAGATGGAGTTTAATACAGACAAGTGTGTGGTATTGCACGTTGGAAGGACAAACCAACGTAGAACATACAGGGTTAATGGTAAGGCACTGAGGAGTGCAGTGGAACAGAGGGATCTGGGAATACAGATAGAAAATTCCCTAAAAGTGGCGTCACAGGTAGATAAGGTCGTAAAGAGAGCTTTTGGTACATTGGCCTTTATTAATTGAAGTATTGTGTATAAGAGCTGGAATGTTATGATGAGGCTGTATAAGGCATTGGTGAGGCCGAATCTGGAGTATTGTGTTCAGTTTTGGTCACCAAATTACAGGAAGGATATAAATAAGGTTGAAAGAGTGCAGAGAAGGTTTACAAGGATGTTGCCGGGACTTGAGAAACTCAGTTACAGAGAAAGGTGGAATAGGTTAGGACTTTATTCCCTGGAGCATAGAAGAATGAGGGGAGATTTGATAGAGGTATATAAAATTATGATGGGTATAGATAGAGTGAATGCAAGCAGGCTTTTTCCACTGAGGTAAGGAGAGAAAAAAACCAGAGGACATGGGTTAAGGGTGAGGGGGGAAAAGTTTAAAGGGAACATTAGGGGGGGCTTCTTCACACAGAGAGTGGTGGGAGTATGGAATGAGCTGCCAGACGAGGTGGTAAATGCGAGTTCTTTTTTAACATTTAAGAATAAATTGGACAGATACATGGATGGGAGGTGTATGGAGGGATATGGTCCGTGTGCAGGTCAGTGGGACTAGGCAGAAAATGGTTCAGCACAGCCAAGAAGGGCCAAAAGGCCTGTTTCTGTGCTGTAGTTTCAATGGTTCTATGGTTCTATGGATTGATCGAAGACCCTGGAGATCTTATTGACACCATTCAATGTCAGCAAGTTGGAGGCATGCAAAAACAAAGGACAATGTAAAAGTTATTCACATTTTAATTTATTAAATTTTTGAAGTGAAGTTGGGAAACTTTGATAAAGTGTATTTTATCAACTCCATCAGTACCACGATGCAGAGAGAATAAGAAATTATCTTTCCTGATTCACTGAGCTCCAAATTTTGAGACATTTTTAAAACTTCTTATCTTAGATGGATGTTCTTACTTACTTACTTGCTGCCTGTTATGCCACTGCTGTTTAGGGCAGCAATGAAGGTTCTCCATCTCTGGCAGGGTTTAGGACTTCCTTCATCATGTCAGTAGCTTCTTCACGGTTCTCACTACTGTCAGTCATGCAAGTCCTAGGTGGAGACTCAGGAATATCGTCATATTCAGATGTAGAAGGGTTCTTCATTGTTGTTTCTGTAACAATTTTGTTTTACCATTCAGGGTTGTTAGCCCAGAGCTGAACTCCCAAACCTGGAGGTCCACTCTTAGTGTGTTCTCTACCCTTTGACCTGTTTATTATAGGTGCTCCAACCAAAGCATAAAGCCCTGACTCCAGCCAACATATCTCTCCAGGTCATTGAGGCATGCAAACCTCTAAACCATGACAAGGTTGTGCTCCTCTTGGAGGATGGGATGTTCAGTTGGCCAATAAAATTCTGACATTTCTTTAAAAACACAAACACGAGGAAATCTGCAGATGCTGGAAATTAAAGCAACACACACAAAAAATGCTGGTGAACACAGCAGGCCAGGCAGCATCTATAGGAAGAGGTACAGTCGACATTTCGGGCCGAGACCCTTCGTCAGGACTAACTGAAAGAAGAGATAGTAAGAGATTTGAAAGTGAGAGAGGGAGGGGGAGATCCAAAATGATAGGAGAAGACAGGAGGGGGAGGGATGGAGCCAAGAGCTGGACAGGTGATAGGCAAAAGGGATATGAGGCTGGAGAAGGGAGAGGATTATGAGATGGGTGGCCTAGGGAGAAAGAAAGGGGGAGGGGGGAAGCCCAGAGGATGGGCAAGGAATTATAGTGAGAGGGACAGAGGGAGAAAAAAGAGAGGAAAAAAAGGAAATAAATAAATAGATAGATAGACAGAAAAATAAATAAATAAATAAATAAATAAATAAATAAATAAATAAGGGATGGGGTACGAAGGGAGGTGAGGCATTGACAGAAGTTAGAGAAGACAATGTTCATGCCATCAGGTTGGAGACTACCCAGACGGAATATAAGGTGTTGTTCCTCCAACCTGAGTGTGGCTTCATCTTGACAGTAGAGGAGGCCGTGGATAGACATATCAGAATGGGAATGAGGCATGGAATTAGAATGTGTGGTCACTGAGAGATCCTGCTTTCTGTGGCGGACAGAGCATAGGTGTTCAGTGAAATGGTCTCCCAGCCTGCATCGGGTCTCGCCAATATATAGAAGGCCGCATCGAGAGCACCAGACGCAATATGTCACACCAGCCACGCCGGACGCAGTATATCAGCTCAGCCACCAACAGGATCCCACCACTAAGCACATCTTTCCCTCCCCCCCACGTTCTGCTTTACGCAGTGATCGCTCCCCACGCGACTCCCTTGTCCATTCGTCCCCCCCATCCCTCCCCACCGATTTCCCTCCCGGCACTTATCCTTGTAAGCGGAACAAGTGCTACACATGCCCTTACACTTCCTCCCTTACCACCATTCAGGACCCCAGACAGTCCTTCCAGGTGAGGCGACACTTCACCTGTGAGTCAGCTGGGGTGATATACTGCATCAGGTTCTCCCGATGTGGCCTTCTATATATTGGCGAGACCCGACGCAGACTGGGAGACCATTTCGCTGAACACCTACGCTCTGTCCGCCAGAGAAAGCAGGATCTTCCAGTGACCACACATTTTAATTCCACATCCCATTCCCATTCTGATATGTCTATCCACGGCCTCCTCTACTGTCAAGATGAAGCCAGACTCAGGTTGGAGGAACAACACCTTATATTCTGTCTGGGTAGACTCCAACTTGATGGCATGAACATTGACTTCTCTAACTTCTGTTAATGCCTCACCTTCCTTCGTACCCCATCCCTTACTTACTTACTTACTTACCTACCCACCCACCCTTTTTTTTCCTCTCTTTTTTCTGCCTCTGTCCCTCTCACTATAATTCCTTGCCCATCCTCTGGGCTTCCCCCCCTCCCCCTTTCTTTCTCCCTAGACCTCCTGTCCCATGATCCTCTCCCTTCTTCAGCCTCGTATCCCTTTTGCCAATCAACTTTCCAGCTCTTGGCTCCATCCCTCCCCCTCCTGTCTTCTCCTATCATTTCGGATCTCCCCCTCCCCCTCCCACTTTTAAATCTCTTACTGTCTCTTCTTTCAGTTAGTCCTGACGAAGGATCTCGGCCCAAAACGTCGACTGTGCCTCTTCCTATAGATGCTGCCTGGCCTGCTGCATTCACTGGCATTTTTCGTATGTGTTACTGACATTTCTTTCTTCTGTTCTTCTGTTCAGATACTATGATACTATGAAATAATGAACAAAGCGTTTTGTGAAACAATATGGTAAATAGACTAAATTGCACCCTTATCTATAGATATTCTGTGCTCTTTTTAAGAATGAATTTGAATGGCAGATTCAATTCAGCATAAATTCAGAAACATTTTCATTCCTGTGCTTGTGCTGCTGATGAGACCTCCCCAGGGACATTCACGAAACTGCCGACACAAAGTTAATTTGTGCAGTTAGCTTGAAACTGTGTGGTAGGGGAAACTCCTGATATATTATGAGGATGTTTGTGAACACAGACCTCCTTGATGCAACTACAAGCACCAGGAATGCACATTTGGACTTCAATGGTAGGAATCAGTGGTCTCACAGTATTCTCCATTTTGTCAGTGCATTTAAATAACAATTATATTGTCCCCCAAAGCTGAGTCAAAATTAGACTCTGGCCAGCATGGCTTTGTCAAAGGCAGGCCCTTCCTTACAAGCCTGACTGAATTTTTTGAGGATGTGTCTAAACACATTGATGAAGGTAGAGCAGTCGATGTAGTGTATATGGATTTCAGCAAGGCATTTGACAAGGTACCCCATGCAAGGCTAATTGAGAAAGTAAGGAGGCATGGGATCCACGGGGACATTGATTTGTGGATCCAGAACTGGCTTGCCTACAGAAGGGAAAGATTGGTTGCAGATGGGACATATTCTGCATGGAGGTCGGTCACCAGTGGAGTGCCTCAGGGATCTGTTCTGGAACCCCTACTCTTCGTGATTTTTACAAAGGACTTGGATGAGAAAGTGGAGGGATGGGTTTGTAAATTTGCTGATGATACAAAGGTCGGGGATGTTATGGATAGTGTGGAGGGCTGTCAGAGGTTACAGCAGGACGTTGATAGGATGCAAAACAGGGCTGAGAAGTGGCAGATGGTGTTCAACCCAGATAAGTGTGAGGTGGTTCATCTTGGTAGGTCAAATATGATGGCAGAATATAGTATTAATGGTAGGACTCTTGGCAGAGTGCAGGATCAGAGGGATCTTGGGGTCTGAATCTATAGGACACCCAAAATTGCTGCGCAGGTTGACTCTGTGGTTAAGAAAGCATACAGTGCATTGGCCTTCATCAATTGCGGGATTGAGTTTAGGAGCCGAGAGGTAATATTGCAGCTATGTAGGACCCTGGTCACTTGGAGTACTGTGCTCAGTTCTGGTCACCTCACTACAAGAAGGTTGTGGAAACCACAGAAAGGGTGCATAGGAGATTTACAAGGATGTTTCCTGGATTGCGGAGCATGTCTTATCAGAATAGGTTGAGTGAACTTGGTTTTTTTTATTTGGAGCGACGGAGGATGAGAGGTGACCTGATAGAGGTGTATAAGATGACAAGAGGCATTGGTCGTGTGGATAGTCAGAGGCTTTTTCCCAGGGCTGAAGTAGCTACCATGAGAGGGCACAGTTTTAAGGTGCTTGGAAGTAGGTACAGAGGAGATGTCAGGGCTAAGTTTTTTATGCAGAGAGTGGTGAGTGCGTGGAATGGGCTGCCGGCAATGGTGGCGGAGGCGGATACGATAGGGTCTTTTAAGAGACTCCTGGATAGGTACATGGAGCTTAGAAAAATAGAGGGCTATGGGTAACCCTAGGTAATTTCGAAGGTAAGGACATATACAGCACAGCTTTGTGGGCTGAAGGGCCTGTATTGTGCTGTAGGTTTTCTATGTTGCTATGTTTCTAAGCTATCAAAACAGTAAGTTGGAGAATACTGTCATAGCTTTTCATGCAACAGTGTGTCATAATATAGTGTCATAAGTTTAAGTTTGCTGTGAGAAAGCTAAAATGCAATGTGACAAATCATCCTGAGTTTCTCCCATCCACAGTTGGGATAGGTAAATGTCAAAGTGGCAACAGCAGGCAATTCTTCTAATTGACAGTTCCAGCCACCTCACTTCCAACCAGATGTTGTGTGAGCAGAGCCTGAACATTTTCCATCTGTGACCCTCTCGGTGTCCAAAAGGTGCTGCTGACTCCTTGCACTTTCCAAACATGTACTGGCTTCTGGCTGCTATCAACAACTATTGAAAATTACTACATGCATTACTTAGTGTGTAGCTGAGTGTGTTTGTGTGTGTGTGTGTGACAGAATCAAGAAAATCAAAAGAAATTAAGGAATTGATGAGTATGTGAAAGACAGTAAGCGGAGGAACGAAACTGGTGTGAGTGCTCTGACAGCATGTATAAAACTGGTTAGCAGAATGGTTTTCATCCGTGTCATAACTAGATTTGGGAAAATGGAATTACTGCTGAAGCTAAAGAGGTGGAGAAGAAAGCACGGAGTAAGTTGTTTAGATTAACCAGACGCAATCTCATCCTTGAACAGTGGGACAATATGTCCTTATATTACTGGCTTTTAGTGTTACAGACACACAAGTTCTTGTTTTGCATTCACTAAAGAAGCAAGACCTCTTTATTCAGTTTAAGTCTCCTTGAATAATGATGCTGATGTTTTAGGATCTCTGCTCCAATATCAAAGAAGTAGTGTGATGTCCGACAGTCCTAGACAATGACTTCATCTCAGATCCCAGGTTAGGATGATCAGGGTGGTGGTGCCAAAACTTAATAGAACCTTAACCTTAATTAACCATGGGTGAACAGCATGAGGATAATCAGAGCACCATTGATTTTATTGAATGCCAAAACAAAATTGAGGGCTGAAGCAGCCAATTCCTGCTCCTAGCTCCTTTGTATGTAATTATTTCTAGAAAGTTTGAGACTTCTCTGAAAGTTTTTTTGGAGATTCATATTCTAATCATTTCTTTTAGCAGCATAAGGTGGGAATTCCCATGGTGACCCATAAACACCACTTCTTCACACAAACACAAATGCTGTACGTCTGAATCAATCTTACCCACTGCTCTATTCTCTCTACATTCATAACTGTGTGGTTAAACACAGCTCAAACGGCATCTCTAAATTCGCAAAGGACAACAATGGTGGTGTCAAGGAGGAGTGAGATAGATTGGCTGTTGAGTGGTGTTGCAACAGTAACTTTGCACTTGAAATACCGTGGAATTGATTGTGGATTTCAGAGAGGAAATACGGAAAAACACTTCAGTTCTCATCAAAGAGTCAGCAATGGAAAGGATGAGCAGTTTCAGCTTCCCGGGCATCAAAAACTCAGAGGATCTATGCTGGGTCCAGCACTTATACAACATTGAAGATGGCACTACATTGGAGTTTGAGGTGATTTGCTATGTCACCAAAGGCTTTTGCAAATTTCCTAGGTAAACAATGGAGAGCATTCTGCAGGATCACAACAGGCTGCAGTGAGGTGCCTGTTCAGCCATCCCCATCTACGCCACAACCCTTCTCTTCAACAACCCTTCTCACCATCAACAATATCTTCAAGAGGTGGTATCTCAAGCAGGCAGCATCCGTCACTAAGGACCTTTACCATCTAAGACTTGCCCTCCGCCATCAAATTTCTAAACAATTCATAAACCTATTTAAAGCACCTCATTATTCCTGTGTTGCACTGTCATTTATTTTTGTAATTTTATGTCTTTGCAGTACACTACTGCTGCTAAACAATAGATTTCACAATATATATGTCTTTCCAGCGGCATGTACACTTGGAGACATAACAACGTTCTCAAAGTTGTGACAGAAGCGGTTGAGCAGAGAGTACTGCAGCACAACTTATCTCATGGCCCATGCTGCACAGAACATCGCATATCATTTGTGAAAGAAAGCTCCAAGTCAAGGGTGTACAGCGCAGGCTCATGATCAAGCATACTTTCTTCAGCCAATGATTGGTGTGTCAAGGCCGACCTGGACGGGAAAGGCAGCTTCCCGGAGCAAATAGCTTTCACCACATTGCGAACAACAGGAATTCTGCAGATGCTGGAAATTCAAGCAACACACATCAAAGTTGCTGGTGAACGCAACAGGCCAAGCAGCATCTGTAGGAAGAGGTGCAGTCGACGTTTCAGGCCGAGACCCTTCGTCAAGACTAACTGAAGGAAGAGTGAGTAAGGGATTTGAAAGTTGGAGGGGGAGGGGGAGATCCAAAATGATAGGAGAAGACAGGAGGGGGAGGGATAGAGCCAAGAGCTGGGCAGGTGATAGGCAAAAGGGATACGAGAGGATCATGGGACAGGAGGTCCGGGAAGAAAGACAAGGGGGGGGGGGACCCAGAGTATGGGCAAGAGGTATATTCAGAGGGACAGAGGGAGAAAAAGGAGAGTGAGAGAAAGAATGTGTGCATAAAAATAAGTAACAGATGGGGTACGAGGGGGAGGTGGGGCCTTAGCGGAAGTTAGAGAAGTCGATGTTCATGCCATCAGGTTGGAGGCAACCCAGACGGAATATAAGGTGTTCCTCCAACCTGAGTGTGGCTTCATCTTTACAGTAGAGGAGGCCGTGGATAGACATGTCAGAATGGGAATGGGATGTGGAATTAAAATGTGTGGCCACTGGGAGATCCTGCTTTCTCTGGCGGACAGAGCGTAGATGTTCAGCAAAGCGGTCTCCCAGTCTGCACCGGTTCTCAAGGCCACATCGGGAGCACCGGACGCAGTATGTTCGTGACCTATGTTCGTGACACTTCTCACACTCTTAAACTTTTCGATGATTTTAAGTTCCCTGGCCCCCACCGCTTTATTTTCACCATGGATGTCCACCCCCATCAGGAAGGTCTCAAAGCTCTATGCTTCTTTTTGGATTCCAGACCTAATCAGTTCCCCTCTACCACCACTCTGCTCCGTCTAGCGGAATTAGTCCTTACTCTTAATAATTTCTCCTTTGGCTCCTCCCACTTCCTCCAAACTAAAGGTGTAGCTATGGGCACCCGTATGGGTCCTAGCTATGCCTGCCTTTTTGTTGGGTTTGTGGAACAATCTATGTTCCGTGCCTATTCTGGTATCTGTCCCCCACTCTTCCTTCGCTACATCGACGACTGCATTGGTGCTGCTTCCTGCACACACGCAGAACTCGTTGACTTTATTAACTTTGCCTCCAACTTTCACCCTGCCCTCAAGTTTACCTGGTCCATTTTCAACACCTCCCTCCCCTTTCTAGATCTTTCTGTCTCTGGAGACAGCTTATCCACTGATGTCTGCTATAAGCCTACTGACTCTCACAGCTATCTGGACTATTCCTCTTCTCACCCTGTCTCTTGCAAAAACACCATCCCCTTCTCGCAATTCCTCCGTCTCCGCCACATCTGCTCTCAGGATGAGGCTTTTCATTCTAGGACGAGGGAGATGTCTTCCTTTTTTAAAGAAAGGGGCTTCCCTTCCTCCACTATCAACTCTGCTCTTAAATGCATCTCCCCTATTTCACGTACATCTGCTCTCACTCCATCCTCCCGCCACCCCACTAGGAATAGGGTTCCCCTGGTTCTCACCTACCACCCCACCAGCCTCCGGGTCCAACATATTATTCTCCGTAACTTCCGCCACCTCCAACGGGATCCCACCACTAAGGTCATCTTTCCCTCCCCCCCTCTCTCTGCATTCCGCAGGGATCGCTCCCTACACAACTCCCTTGTCCATTCGTCCCCCCCATCCCTCCCCACTGATCTCCCTCCTGGCACTTATCCGTGTAAGCGGAACAAGTGCTATACATGCCCTTTCACTTCCTCCCTTATCACCATTCAGGGCCCCAAACAGTCCTTCCAGGTGAGGCAACACTTCACCTGTGAGTCAACTGGGGTGATATACTGCATCCGGTGCTCCCAATGTGGCCTTTTATATATTGGCGAGACCCGGCGCAGACTGGGAGACCGCTTTGTTGAACATCTACGCTCTGTCCGCCAGAGAAAGCAGGATCTCCCAGTGGCCACACATTTTAATTCCACATCCCATTCCCATTCTGACATGTCTGTCCACGGCTTCCTCTACTGTAAAGATGAAGCCACACCCAGGTTGGAGAAACAACACCTTATATTCCATCTGGGTAGCCTCCAACCTGATGGCATGAACATCAACTTCTCTAACTTCCGCTAAGGCCCCACCTCCCCCTCGTACCCCATCTGTTACTTATTTTTATACACACATTCTTTCTCTCACTCTCCTTTTTCTCCCTCTGTCCCTCTGAATATACCTCTTGCCCATGCTCTGGGTCCCCTCCCCCCTTGTCTTTCTTCCCGGACCTCCTGTCCCATGATCCTCTCATATCCCCTTTTGCCAATCACCTGTCCAGCTCTTGGCTCTATCCCTCCCCCTCCTGTCTTCTCCTATCATTTTGGATCTCCCCCTCCCCCTCCAACTTTCAAATCCTTTACTCACTCTTCCTTCAGTTAGTCTTGACGAAGGGTCTCGGCCTGAAACGTCGACTGCACCTCTTCCTACAGATGCTGCCTGGCCTGCTGCGTTCACCAGCAACTTTGATGTGTGTTGCTTCACCACATTGTGTCCAGATATAATCGTATGGTCTGACACCAGTAGAGAAGTGGTTATTGGTGAACTCACAGTCCCCTGGGAAGACAACATCGATGAAGCCCACGAGCGCAAGTTAACCAAGTATGCAGAATTAAAATCAGAGTGCATAGACAGAGAGTTGAAGGTCTCATGCTATCCATTTGAAGTAGGCCGTGGGTTTATTGTGTTCACTTTCCAGAAGTGGCTGCGTGACCTTGGCTTCACTAGAAGAGAGATCAAGTCAACCAGCAGGGCTGCAGCTGAGGCAGCAGAGAAAGGATCAGCATGGGTGTGGACCAAATATGTCCAGAGGGGCAGATAGTCGGACAGTGTATACATATCTTGCAAACCCTTCAGTAGTTGCATAGACACCTGAAGAGCAGACTATCTGTTGGATGGAAGTGACCGATATAGGCGGATGCCAAGTTTTTAAGCTCACCAGTGGGAGGTGGTGCTTTAGCACTGCTGGCCCACCACCTCGAGGGAGTCTTGATCATAAGCGGGCCAAAACTCCTGAAGACAGGTGGCAGTTCAACTGATGATCCCACTGGTGATAGCACAGGACAGTTAACATCTTAGTCCAAGTGTATTTTTAACACTGTCAATGATAATAAGCTTGATCGTAATTCAGATCTGTGAATTCTTTGCATTTTATTGTTAGTTTTCTATGAATATTATCAAATCAAATGCATTAAACCCTGCGAGAAATAATATTTTCCTTCTCTGTAATAGTTCACGTTTCAAAAGAAAGTTATTTTGAAAGGAAACTGCCTCTAATTATCGTCCTTCACTTATTCTTTACATTGGCAATTAGCTTAGTTTTGTTGATGATTTATCCTAAAAGTTAAACTCTTCTGAAAGCTAAGGTATTAACATTTGTACAGCATATTGTGAAATACAACATTAATAATAGGAAAAGGACCACAAACTTTGCTTCTCTACTTAGCTGTAGAATACGAAGAACTCCCTTAGGCATCTTAATAGAGCAGAAAAGGAATGGAATTGTACAGTAAATTGGGTTTGATGGATGAGAGAGATTTCACACAATCAGTTGTTGCAGCTCATTGTGATCATTTTACTAAATTTGAAATAATTGGCCAAGGAGAAGGTGCTGAAATATAATGTTTGTGTTTGTTTTACTTGGAAGCCAGTTTGTAGCGTCTCTCAGAGAAGGACTAAAGTGAAAAAACACTGAACATTTGCCTAACACAGAGAACAAACACATTGTCTATTTTTTAGCTTTCTATTGCTTTTTGCTAGTTTACTAGTAAGCCTCTTTATCGAAATCACTATAAGGAAATGCTTATATTTTCAGCTGAACTTAAAAGGGAGCATGATTTGAAAATGTTGGGCGTCGACTACTTTGTGAGAATGTGTGTTGCTTGGATTTCCAGCATCTGCAGATTTTCTCTTGTTTATAATCTATGACGCTCATCTGTCTCTACATATTATACCAAAATAAGACTGAGTGCATCATTAACTGGAGTCTCAGTGAATACTTCTCTCTAGAGGTTTGTTCAGCTGCCTGTGTGCTAAACAAGCAACAAAATGAACCAATTCCATAATCTGTTCTGTGCTGAGATGTCAAAATATTTGCAGAACAACAAACTTTTCTTACGTAATGTAAGGGATGAGAGGAGAGAAAAGGCAACAGCAATTCACTGTCTGAAAGAGAGCAAAGAGTTGAAGGAAACAAGTATTTTTTCAAGAAAGATTGTTTCTGTCTAGTATCTTTTTTTTGTAAACAGCTTTCAACCGTCTTCAACTTCCTCCATTGAGGTCCTATCCTCAGCCAGTGACTCGTTGTATGAATGTGCAGCACCCAGGGGTGATTTTGGAGTCTGTCACTAGGCAATGCTACAGGACATGAGACAATCCAGACAGCAGAAATGTTTCTGACACAGTTCAGTAAAAGGCAGGTTCATATGGTGGCACTCTTACCTCTGATCGAAATGACTATGGATTCTGGAGACATGCAAAATTCTATTAGTACATTAAAAATCCCATGCAGCAGCAAGTGATCACCACACTGTCAGAATTGCCAACTTCTAGATCAAATTTTAAACATCCAATCTAACTTCTACATTCTCAGTTGATTGTGAATTCACTTTATTCCAGGAAATCATTGGAATTATTCTTAGTTTCTAAACTAACAATTATCCCTGAATCAATATCATTCTAAAAGTGCTTAAGAACTTACCTAGTTGTTGCCACATTGCAGTTTTTGAAAGATTTTTAAATACTCATTGACCTGCCAGTGTGCTACATCACAAGTATTACTGTCAAATTACTTCCACTTGTGAACAATTAGGATGTCCTGAGGGCATGAGAGGCACTATGATTATAGAATTCTTTCCTCCTTTGGTTTGGATGTTGATGGTTTGTTCAGAAGTTGAGGTGTCCTCTCATGGATCTCACCTCACTCTCCATAACCAAGTTACAATTCAATGCACTGCATTACTTCTTGCTTCTGAGTAGCATCCTTAGATGTAATGACGTGGATGTAATACTGAGTTTTCAAGAAGAGGTCTGGTGGCCCGGAATGATAAGAGTAGTTCAGCAGTACCTGCAGGCACGCGAGGTGTGCGCCTGGAACAAGGAGTCCCATACTCGACCTCAAGGACTCCTCCACCCTTACCAGTTCCAAAGAGACTTTGGGCACACATCTCCATGGACTTTGTCACGGGTCCCCAGCTATCCAAGGGGAAGTTGATCATCATGTTGGTTGTGGATTAGTTTTTGAAAGCCTGCATATTCATTGCCTTGGAGAAGCTACCTTCCACGGCAGAGATAGGCAAGATTGTCCTGGACCAGGTCTTCAGGGTCCATGAATTCTCGGTGGACATAGTCTTGGATTGTGTCCACAGTTCTCATCACATTTCTGGAAGGCTTTCTGTATACTGATCGGCAAGCCTTTCCTCTGGGATTCATCCACAGTCCAACGGTCAGACAGAGCAGACCAACCAAGATTTAAAAAGTACCCTGAGATGCCCACCTTGGAAAGACCTGATGAGTGGTGTGACCACTTGACGTGAGTAGAGATCGCCCACAACACCTTAACCACAAAATAATCTGCAGATGCTGGGGTCAAAGCAACACTCACAACACGCTGGAGGAATACGCTGGTTGGGCAGCATCCGTGGAAAAGATCGGTCGACTTTCCAGGCCGGAACCCTTTGTCAGGACTGTAGGGGGAAGGGGCAGAGGCCACTTCACTTGTGAGTCTGTTGAGGTCGTCTATTGCATCCGGTGCTCCCGGTGCTGCCTCCTCTACATTGGTTAAACCCGACGTATAGTGGGGGACCGCTTCGTCGAGCACCTCCGCTCCGTCCGCCAAAACAGACAGGATCTCCCAGTAGCCACCCACTTCAACTCTGCTTCCCACTCCCATTCAGATATGTCCATACATGGCCTCCTCTACTGCCATGATGAGGCTAAACTCAGGTTGGAGGAGCAACACCTCATATACCGTCTAGGTATTCTCCAGCCCCTTGGTATGAACATAGAATTCTTCAACTTCCGGTAATTCCCTCCCCGTCCCTTCCCCTATCCCTATGTCACTCTGCTCCCTCCCCCAGCGGCCTACCACCTCCCTCTTGGTTCCGCCTCCTTCTACTACCCATTGAGTTTTCCCCTACTCTTTCTTCACCTTTCCTGCCTATCACCTCCCTGCCTCCCTTCCCCCACCCCTTTATCTTTCCCCTTAATGGTTTTTCACCTGGAACTTACCAGCCTTCTCCTTCCCACCCTCCCCCCACCTTCTTTATAGGGCCTCTGCCCCTTCCCCCTACAGTCCTGACGAAGGGTTCCAGCCCGAAATGTCGACCAATCTTTTCCACGGATGCTACCTGACCTGCTAGGTTCCTCCAGCATGTTGTGAGTGTTGCCCACAACACCTTACAGCACTCGGCACATGGGATGTCGCTATTCAGGTGCCAGTTTGGTTATCCTCTGCCTCTCTTTCCAGAACAAGAAGCCAAGGTTGGGGTCCTAGGAGCAGGGATGTGATGTTGAGGCTCTATAAGGCGCTGGTGAGACCTCACTTGGAGTACTGTGGGCAGTTTTGGTCTTCTTATTTAAGAAAGGATGTGCTGATGTTGGAGAGGGTACAGAGAAGATTCACTAGAATGATTCCGGGAATGAGAGGGTTAACATATGAGGAACGTTTGTCCGCTCTTGGACTGTATTCCTTGGAGTTTAGAAGAATGGGGGGAGACCTCATAGAAACATTTCGAATGTTGAAAGGCGTGGACAGAGTGGATGTGGCAAAGTTGTTTCCCATGATGATGGAGTCTAGTACGAGAGGGCATGACTTAAGGATTGAAGGGCGCCCATTCAGAACAGAAATGCAAAAAAATTTTTTTAGCCAGAGGGTGGTGAATCTATGGAATTTGTTGCCACGGGCAGCAGTGGAGACCAAGTCATTGGGTGTATTTAAGGCAGAGATTGATAGGTATCTGAGTAGCCAGGGCATCACAGGTTATGGTGAGAAAGCGGGGGAGTGGGACTAAATGGGAGAATGGATCAGCTCATGATAAAATGGTGGAACAGACTCGATGGGCCGAATGGCCGAGTTCTGCTCCTTTGTCTTATGGTCTTATGGTCCCTGTGGCAGAAGATTTTATCCAATGTTGCAGGGAGAAATGAATGAGGACAGGAGAGATATTGCTAGTCTCTACACAGAGAGCACAGCCCAAGGCAAAGTCAGAGAACCATGTTACTGCCTGGGCAACAGTTCTGGCTGTTCACTCATGATTTGCCTCTCTGAGTGGAACCTAGAAAATTTGCGCCCAAGTTCATTAGTTACTTTAAGATCGTGAGAAAAGTAAACATGGGAGCTTACACCTTGCAGTTCCTCAAGACCCTAAAGATCAACTCACCTTCCATATCTCTAAATTAAGACTTGTCTGCACCAGCCCCTTAGCCCTGCCACCATTGGCCCCACTGCCACCCGGGTTTATCGAGGGGGAACAGATCTTCTCGGCGAAAAGACTTTTGGACTCACGTACTGTTCAAGGTGCTTGGCAATACCTAATGGACTGTGAGGGATTCAGACCAGAGGCAAGGTGTTGGGTGCCGGAATGAGACATCCTGGATCCAACTCTCATCCATGATTACCATCACCTACTCTCCAAGCAACCAGAGCCAACAGGGATCAGTCATAGGGGAGGAAGTGCTGTAACAAAACGCTCCCAACCATGCCAGCTTCTCAGATTTAAATGCTCTAATGCTCCAGAGTATGGGCAACTGGTGCAGCCTCTTAAACGATTTAGGACATCTCTGTTAATTGATCATCATGTTTTGGTCGCCAAGAATTTGTAAGTATTTAAGGAACACCTGAACATTGGTTTAGTGCTCAATCATAAGCTTAATTAGTGATTTCATCTAGTATTTGTTTTGTGCTCAGTTCTCAATCCAGTCTGATACCATGTTTCAATCCTGCTTTAGATACTCTAGGAGTTGGGTCCAAGCCATCAGCCTTAAGGACACTTGGATCATATGATAAAATAGGCCAAAGTCGGCATGGTTTTGTAAAAGGGTAATCTTTGCTGACAAACCTGCTGGAATTGTTGAGGAAATATCAAGCAAGATAGACAAAGGAGAGTAATTAGTAGCTCTCCCCTCTCCACTGACACCCCCAGCCTTCCCCCTCCCCCCTCTGATCCGAGCTCTCAAGATTCCAGCCTTGAACTCCAGGCCGGGTCTTTATGTGCTGCTATTGTGACTCCCGTCTCCCTTTCCCCCACCAATACTCTGCAATCCCATCTCCTTCAGATCCCATTGTCAGCTCCTGGGTCCTCAGAGGCTCCATCTTCCTCTCACCCCAACCCTCCCCTCTCCATTGACACCCCCAGCCTCCCCCCTCCCCCCTCTGATCCCAGCTCTCATCCGTGCCGGGTCTTTACCATCCCCTCCGACCTTCAACTGTCGTAGGCAGAGCGCTCTGTCCTCAGTAAGGGCCTCACCTTGGTCCCCCTTCGCCCACACCTCAGCGAGTTCCGTGTTCACCATGATGCGGAACTTTTCTTCCTCCGTCTCCGAGCCTACTTCTTCGGCAAGGACTCTTCCACCCCCACTGATGACCCCTTCTCCCGTCTTCAACCCTCCTCCTCTTCATGGACACCCTGCTCTGGTCTTCTGCCTGCTCTGGATCTCTTTATCGCTAACTGCCAACGGGACATCAACCATCTCGACTTCACCGCACCTTGTCCCCATTCCAACCTCACTCCTTTGGAACACTCTGCTCTCCACTCCCTCCGCACTAATCATAACATTATTAAACCCGCCGATAAGGGGGGTGCTGTTGTAGTCTGGCGTACTGACCTCTACCTTGCCGAGGCACAGCAACAACTTGCAGGTACCTCCTCCTATTTACCCCTCGATCGTGACCCCACTAAGGAGCACCAGGCCATTGTCTCCCACACCATCACCGACTTTATCCGCTCAAGGGATCTCCCATCCACTGCTACCAACCTTATAGTTCCCACACCTCGCACTTCCCGTTTCTACCTCCTACCCAAGATTCACAAACCTGCCCGTCCTGGCCGACCTATTGTCTCAGCTTGCTCCTGCTCCACCGAACTCATTTCTGCATATGACAACACGGTTTTATCCCCCCTTCTTCAATCCCTTCCTACCTATGTTCGTGACACTTCTCACGCTCTTAAACTTTTCGATGATTTTAAGTTCCCTGGCCCCCACCGCTTTATTTTCATCATGGATGTCCAGTCCCTAGATACTACCATCCCCCATCAGGAAGGTCTCAAAGCTCTACGCTTCTTTTTGGATTCCAGACCTAATCAGTTCCCCTCTACCACCACTCTGCTCCGTCTAGCGGAATTAGTCCTTACTCTTAATAATTTCTCCTTTGGCTCCTCCCACTTCCTCCAAACTAAAGGTGTAGCTATGGGCACCCGTATGGGTCCTAGCTATGCCAGCCTTTTTGTTGGCTTTGTGGAACAATCTATGTTCCGTGCCTATTCTGGTATCTGTCCCCAACTTTTCTTTCGCTACATCAACGACTGCACGCATGCAGAGCTCGTTGACTTTATTAACTTTGCCTCCAACTTTCACCCTGCCCTCAAGTTTACCTGGTCCATTTCCGACACCTCCCTCCCCTTTCTAGATCTTTGTCTCTGTCTCTGGAGACAACTTATCCACTGATGTCTACTATAAGCCTACTGACTCTCACAGCTATCTAGACTATTCCTCTTCTCACCCTGTCTCTTGCAAAAACGCCATCCCCTTCTCTCAATTCCTCCGTCTCCGCCGCATCTGCTCTCAGGATGAGGCTTTTCATTCTAGGACGAGGGAGATGTCTTCCTTTTTTAAAGAAAGGGGCTTCCCTTCCTCCACTATCAACTCTGTTCTTAAACGCATCTCCCCCATTTCACGTACATCTGCTCTCACTCCATCCTCCCACCACCCCACTAGGAATAGGGTTCCCCTGGTCCTCACCTACCACTCCACCAGCCTCCGGGTCCAACATATTATTCTCCGTAACTTCCGCCACCTCCAACGGGATCCCACGACTAAGCACATCTTTCCCTGCCCCCCTCTCTCTTCATTCCACAGGGATCACTCCCTACGCGACTCCATTGTCCATTCGTCCCCCCCATCCCTCCCCACTGATCTCCCTCCTGGCACTTATCCGTGTAAGCGGAACAAGTGCTACACATGCCCTTACATTTCCTCCCTTACCACCATTCAGGGTCCCAAACAGTCCTTCCAGGTGAGGCAACACTTCACCTGTGAGTTGGCTGGGGTGATATACTGCGTCTGGTGCTCCCGATGTGGCCTTTTATATATTGGCGAGACCCGACACAGACTGGGAGACCGCTTTGCTGAACATCTACGCTCTGTCTGCCAGAGAAAGCAGGATCTCCCAGTGGCCACACATTTTAATTCCACATCCCATTCCCATTCTGACATGTCTGTCCACGGCCTCTTCTACTGTAAAGATGAAGCCACACTCAGGTTGGAGGAACAACACCTTATATTTCGTCTGGGTAGCGTCCAACCTGATGGCATGAACATCAACTTCTCTAACTTCCGCTAATGCCCCACCTCCCCCTCGTACCCCATCTGTTACTTATTTTTATACACACATTCTTTCTCTCACTCTCCTTTTTCTCCCTCTGTCCCTCTGAATATACCCCTTCCCCATCCTCTGGGTCCCCTCCCACCCTTGTCTTTCTTCCCAGACCTCCTGTCTCATGATCCTCTCGTATCCCCTTTTGCCAATCACCTGTCCAGCTCTTGGCTCCATCCCTCCCCCTCCTGTCTTCACCTATCATTTTGGATCTCCCCCTCCCCCTGCCACTTTCAAATCCCTTACTCACTCTTCCTTCAGTTAGTCCTGACGAAGTGTCTCGGCCTGAAACGTCGACTGCACCTCTTCCTACAGATGCTGCCTGGCCTGCTGCGTTCACCAGCAACTTTTATGTGTGTTGTTGTTTGTAATTAGTAGCTGCTCATTTGGATTTTCAAAATGGCCTGTTTCTGTGCTGTAGTTTCTATGGTTTCAGAGACCTTTAACAAGGTGCCGCACATGAGGCTGCTTAAACAGATAAGAGCCCACTGTATTAGAGGAAATGTACTAGAATGAATGGAAGATTGGCTGACTGGCAGGAGGCAAAAACTGAAAGTATAGGGGGCCTTTTCTGGCTGGCTGCTAGTGAATAGTGGTATGCTGCTGGAGTCAGTGTTGGGACTGCTTCTTTTCACATGGTACATCAATGATTTGGATTAAGGAATTGACGGCTTTGTGGCCAGGTTTGTGGATAATACAAAGATATGTGGAGGGACAGGTGTTGAGAAAGCAGGATGTCTGCTGAAGGACTTAGACAGATTGGGTGAATGGGCAAAGAAGTGGCAGATGCAACACAGTGATCGTGAACTTCGGCAGGAGGAATAAAGGCATGGACTATTTTCTAACTGGGGAGAGAATTCAAAAATCAGGGTTGTAAAGTGGCTTGGGAGTCCTCGTGCAGGTTAACATGCAGGCTGAGTCAGTGAGAAGGAAGGTAAATGTAATGTTAACATTCATTTTGAGAGGACTAGAATACAAAAGCAAGGATGTAATGCTAAGCTTTTATAAGGCGTAGGGTAGACAGCACTTGGAGTATTGTGAGCAGTTTTGAGACCTCTATCTAGGAAAAGATGTGTTGGCATTGGAGATGGCCCAGAGGATGTTCATAAGGATGATCCCAAGAATGAAAGGGTTAACCTACAAGTTTGATGGCTCTGGGCTTGTATTCACTGGAGTATGGAAGAATGTGGAGTGATCTCAATGAGTTCATGACAGTTTAAGATGGCATCAGGAACTAATGTGACCAATGGCAATGTCCTGCAGACAGTTCACAAAATGATCTTGCCTTGTTCTTCTTTGCAATATGCTTCTACTACCAAAGTTTGTGTGATTGGAGCCCGTAATTTATGTTTTGCTGATGTGTTTTTGAACTGATTGAGCTAACCAGCACCTTTGCTGTCTTCAGGGGAATTCGGCGAGGTTGAGAGCAGAGAGTGCAGACTAATGGTGGAGCATGAACCCTTGATGTTCACTGATTAAAGTGTCGAGCAAGCTTGAAACTGATGACGAGAGTGGAAGGCAAGCGGGTGTTCAGCACCATCTGTCTGCGTTTGACCAGTCTCCTTCCCCTTCTCGCTTTCTTCTGCCGGAGGGAGGCGCAGAAGTCTTGGGACCCATGCTGCAAGGTTTGATCAGTGTGGCTCGTGGCCTTGGACTTGTTTTTGCAAGGCTCTGTGATTCATGCTACATGTACTTCTGGCTTCTGGTTACTCAGATTTTGCTATTTTGCGCTATTTCATTAGGGCACTTTGGTGCGGACCGGCTCTGCGACGGCAATCAACAACAATACAGTGCTAAACTGAACTGAATTAAACTGAACACTCCTAGACCATTTCAAGGCCTCTGTGGTTTGATGTTTAATATTCTGCGCCATTCACTCAATTTTTGCGATTTGTACGATTTGTTATTTTCAAGCATAGGCTTTTGATGTTTTCTTTGAATGGGTTCCATATTGTATCTTTGTTTTATGTTTGCCGTTGTGTACGCATACTTTAATAATATTTGTACTTTGAAACTTAGAAACTTTGAAACCTGTCAAATATTGAAAGGCCTAGATAGAGTGGATGTGGTGATGATGTTTCCTATAATGGGGGAGTCTAGGACCTGAGAGCACAGCCTCTAAATAGTGGAGCATCCATTTAGAAGAGAGATGAGGAAACACTTCTTTAGTGAGAGGGTGTGAATCTGTGGAATTTGTTGCCACAGACAGCTCTGTAGGCCAGGTTATTAGGTATATTTAAGTCAGAGATTGATAGGTTCTTGATTAATGGAGGCATGAAGCGGTACAGGGAGAATTCAGGAGAGGGCTAATAAATCAACAATGATGTAATGGCAGAGCAGACTCATTGGGCTGAATGGCTGGATTCTGTTCCTATGTCTTATGGTCCTATACTCTCATACTTAAGTGAACATCCAAGCTTCGATCATCATTTTGTCCTGTATCATAACTGCCATAGAATTTGCTCTGATATGCAAAATCATGTGAAA
The DNA here is from genome assembly GCF_030028105.1 of Mobula birostris. Lineage (NCBI taxonomy): Eukaryota > Metazoa > Chordata > Chondrichthyes > Myliobatiformes > Myliobatidae > Mobula > Mobula birostris. Next base: position 205,285,770 of record NC_092371.1, on the reverse strand, counting down.
TTCAGTCTAAATGAAAATTCAAAGTTCAAAGTAGTATTATAATGGTTTTTGTATGAAGTAGATTATAAGATGTTAAGGTTTTAGGATGCAAATTCCAAAGCCAAGACCTCTTTAAAAATTAAATTCTTTCATGGGGAGCATGGGGTTAAACTCTTCAAGGGTTATTACAACTGGAAATTATATTCTGTTGTATATTAGTAACAGTCAAAGTTGAGATAGTAAATAAGGGAGGGGGGATTATTGTCCAGTCTGTATGAAGATTATATCACCAAATAGCTCTGCTTCAGGTACAGGTAACGCCATGAAGGGCAGATAATTAGAATGAGGTCTGACTTGTATGCAGAACATAGAAATCTGAAATAATATATTTTTCAGTTTTCTGCCCTATCACAAGAGTTCTTGAGAAGATCAATTGAAATATTGAGTCATAGTTTCTCATTTTTTGTAACATTTTTAATTTTCGGCCGACTGTAAGTTTTATCCCAAAACTTAAAATAGTTCTTATCTTTCAATGGCTGATCCTCCTTGTGACAACAAACTGTGATAGAGTGCCTTCTTCTAAAAAGCAATTAGTAAAGTTTCACCAATTTAGGAATGTATAAAAGTGTTAACATCCTGTTTTTATATATAGTATTTACATATAGTACAGTATATATATAAAACTAAATATATATATATACATGCATACATATATGTTCATTAAGTGGTCAATTTTTTAAATATATACTGTATTTAGTTCATAAATCTTTAACTAATGGAAGATTTAAATAAGTTAGGTTTTTCAAAAAGTTTTGTTTTTTAAACTTCTGTTTGGAAAAGTATAGGCCAAACCAAGACCTCTCCCCAACTTTCACAAGAGAACCTTAAATGGGCTTCACTGCAGTGAGTGATTTGTATCAGCAATTACAGAGAAGTGCTGAAAAAAAATTCTGGCAACAGAGTTAAATATCAAGTAGCTTTGAGTGCCTAGAAATTCAATTGAGTAACATTTTCTTCAGCACCATGCAACTGAAATATCAATTATTTTCTACAGTGAAAGATGATAAGGTTGTGAGTCACGCTTTTGTCCTTGACCCATGGTGCACTGGCATGGAATTTCTGCATGCAGCACCATTTTAGATGCGCTACAGGAATGAATATGTCTTAGTATCATAGAATATCTCTTGTCGGGAAATCCCATATTTTCACAGTCTTCCCAGTCCAATGCAAGCAGAATGATTATTTACTTTCATCCACCCCCATTGCAATATAACCACAGCTGAATCCCATGTGCATCCACACTCACTCCATCCCACTCCCAATGCACATCATACCCTGATCTTACTCACAACACCTCCTGAATCCTAGAAGCTGTCCTGCTCATTGCAGTTACCACTGCCAGCCTAATGTACTCCCCGATCATCATCTGGACTGACAGTCCCTTTTCCACTCACACTGACCATCAGCATCTCTAAATTGTCTGTCTTTTCAATTGCTCCTGTCTCTGGCCACAACAGGACTGGAGGGTGACTGAGCTGGAGGATATAATGTCATGGAACACCTGCTTCATAACAGACAGGGATGGCAAAGGTTCAAACCAACCCAAACCATAAGGTGCAGGCTACTGTGAACTATATTAACCCCATGACAGGTTACTAGTATAGCAATTGTTAGAGTGATTTTTGGGTTTAGGACATAGACACTTAATAATTGACTCTGGGTACCAGAGTTCACATCTACAAATGTATTGTGCTTTTAATTTGGAGAGCAGCTCTGAACAGTGGGTTCCTAAAAACTGTGAATCCCAGTCCAGACAACGCTGATTAAAATTCATCTGGATGTCTGTGGTGTGGATGTGAATCAGGAGGTGTGAAGGGTGTGTGTAGTTTCAAAGAAAGCATCGTCCATTCATTGTAAATATGGAATTGTCCTTTGATGTTTGGAACATAAAATATCAAGCCCCACACTGGGCCAGCAGGCCTTTCCACTAAAATTGTCTCCATATGATCCCTGCTGTACCTTGTTTTGTCGAATAAGGAAGCTGCTTTGTATCTACCAGCAATTTTCTCTGGTGACTTCATTCACGCAACAACAAAAAAAGAATTTGTACCAGGAAAGGCTAACCCAAGGAGGATCTACTCAAATAGGGCAGAAAAAAATGCCCTGCCCCAGAATTGTACCCCCCCCCAATTATTTTGTGTGCTTCTACATCTATCCTATCATCTCTAATCACTACCTACAAAATGCTAAGCAGAGAGATTGTTCTAGAACCTTGAACAACAGTCTTAGAAATACAGCTTCATTCGTCTATATTCCTGTTGGCTCTTCCCCGCAGGCCAATTGCAGCTTAATCACATTCCTTGTCTTCTGGTCACTAAAACTCTCTTTCCAGGGGCACCAGCAAGGTAAGTGCATGAAGTTCACAGGCCCTTTCATCGATGTACGGGAAGGGGTTGGTGGTGGTCTCCATATGAATGACTGCAAGGACCTCTCCGCTGTGGCACCCCCTTCCGAACTGTCCAGTCGGTCACTGGCCCAACTGCTGAAAGGACTCAACTCATTTGTATTCACTCCTCATTCAGACTGGGGGTGACTGGCTTCAGATGCCGTGTGCAATCTTCCTCAGTCTGAAATGCCATCGAAGTTCCACAATATCTTTTCTGTTCTATGCTATCAAACTAATCATCTACCTTCAGCAACCAACCTTCATTACAGAGTATTATCACCATCACACTTTAGCATGCTATTCACAGGTTTCGGTCACGCTCTCAGTGTCTTCTGCCTTCACATTTCCTGCGGGTGTGTGGTCAGGTCCGGTGTGGCCGGCTGGTGTTCCTCTCTTAGGTTCTCTGTAACTACACAGTTACTGGGTACACATGATCCCCCGCTCTGTCTGTGGGAGCAACAAGAAGGTGAGTCATATGGTTTAACCAGAGTCCAGTGTTTCCACTGGCTGCCTCATCGAGTCTGCACACAGACGTAAGCGTCACTTGTAAAAAGTACCATCTGTCGTCCTATCCATCTGGGAGCAAACCCTGCTCTTTCAGGCAGCACCCTCACCATGACTTGGTCGCCCGGCTGCGGGAGGACCATCTCCTTTCCCTCCGGCTCTCTCTGATCAGCGATTCGCTGCTGTTGTTTTGCTCGGTCCTTCAACACTTTAAGTTGGTTACAACGGTTTTTCACATACTGTGTCATTCAATCCCTGTAAGTCCCAGGCTCCCCACAACCTATAGTTACCCCATAAGCATTGCTCACCCCAGCAATAATTCGTAGAGGCTGAAACCCAGCATGCAGTTTGGTGTTGCTGGTAATCTCATCAGGATTCCTGGTAATACATCAACCCATGTCTTTCCCATTTCAGCTATAGCTTTCACTAAGGCGTTCTTGATAGTTCAGCTGATCCTTTCTACCATTCCTGAACTCTGAAGGTGGTAGGCTACTTGGATCCATTGTCAAATTCCTAACAGTCAGAACATTTCCTTCATCACTTTCCCTGTGAAATGTACTCTCTGATCCAAGTCCACTTGAACTGCAGTTCCCCACCTTGAGAGGATTTCCTGAACTAGAATCCATGCAGCGATGCAGTTCATTGTTGGGAAAGCCTCAAGCCACCCATAATTACTTGACAGTAGCTTTCCCCCCTGCTATGAAGTCCATTTGGATATTTCCCCGGGGTCCCCTTGGAAGTGGCTGATCTGCCAGCAGTGGCTTTCTGCCCTTACCAGGGTAATGCTGGGCACAAATGATACAATAGCCGCAGAATTTCTCAGCATCCTCACTCATCCCTGGCCACCACCAGTCCTGCTGGAGGAACATGATCATATTCTGCCTTCCCTGATGCATCACCCCATGGCATGACCTCAGTAGTATCTGCCTGATACATGGTGGTGCCATGACTCCTTCCTCCCCATGTGACCAATTCCCATCTGGTCTCTCTTTTCTCTGCCATTTCTCCTTCTCTTCTACCTCCACCTCTTCATATAATTTTACTAAACAGGCTTCCGTCGTTTCTTCCAGCACACTCACAATTTCAATTGCCTCTTGTTCCTCCGCTGCCTTCTTTGCAGTGATGTCTGCCCACTCATTTCCTTTCAGCTCCTTACTAGTGAACTTTTAGTTTGATTACGTCCACCTCGTCTCGCAGTATCTCTCAAGCGCTGGCTATCACTCCTAAATTACCTGCTATATCTTCCAAAGCTTTTAGTAGCTCTTCCAAAGTCAGCACCACAACTTTATGAAAAATAGCTGGACTATTGTGAAATCCCTGGGGGAATCTGGCCTGTGTACATTGCTGCCCACCCAAGGTGAAGGCAAATCAGTCATGGGACTCAGCTGCTGAGGGGAGCCCCAAGATCCATTAACAATATCCAGGACTAGAAAAACTTTATGTTCTGGAGACAGGCCATTTATGATTGTTGCAGGGCTCACCACTATGGGATGCAATCTCGGCATGGTCTTAAGGGTGGTATAGCCTATTTTTAATGGATATGATCCATTGGGCTTCTTGTCCTAAACTCAAAAATCACTCTAACAGCAACTATGCCATAAACTGTATAATGGGAGCCTATCTTTCTCCACATCAGGTAAAAATGGAACTACATATGGTTCATGTAGCAAGTAGGCCCTAGTGCTGAACACTGCAAAATGCTTGTCTCACTTATGCATATGTACTGCATCCAGGACTGGAATGGTGGGAGTGTGAATAAGAAATAATACAGGAATAGTGTAAATTTCAACCATGGCGTACTAGTTCCAGGGTGTGTGGCTACCCTGTTAAGGTCAACTTGTTAAAGAGAAGTCTGTTCTGAAGGTAAACTACAGATTCTGTGGGAACTCTTTCTGTCGACAGCTATCTGCTGTTACCAAGAACAACAACCAGCGTACTGTAAACTTTCAGCTGGAATTATTTCATCAGTATGCTAAAGGTTTGGAAACACAAAATAAAACTAATGACTTTTTTAATAAATAATTTTTTTTATAAAAGATTTCCTCTTTGAGGTAGCACCATTTTCCTGAGCCATGGCAAGGAAACTGGCTAGCACATTTTTTGTTTCTATGCCTCCATTCTGGAGTAGGCTGTAACGTTTGACTTTGTGACCTCACGGTGCAGGTCAGTACATCAGAAGAAAAGTATTAATCTGATCTAGGCAGACAAGTTGACTTAACCTTTATTTTCTATGATACAAAAACTGTTCAAAAATTCCAATGTAACAACAAAAAAAGGGAAGATTCTGGTTCATTGAAAGCTTGGAGAAAGGACACTTATAACATCACAAATGTATAACAAGAGGAAATTTATCTCTGTACTTTGTTAGTGGTCTGCCTCCTGGAGTTACTTCTAAATAGGTTCAAGTGAATAAAAGACATAATATTGGTGAAATAACAGCATGGGACATAACAAAACTACTTTATCTGACTTCAGGGACACTAGTACTGCACCAAATTTAATGTGAAATATAATCAATACATTATATTTAGTTCATAGGTGTAGATATCCCACAAGAAGAAATAATGGAAACGATTGAGCAACAATTCTGACAGACTACAACATGGGAATTTTACATTTAAAAAATAGCAAAATAGTAATAGTATTCTGCACTATTTCTAGTACCTGGTAGCATCTCATAATGCAAATGACATTTGGGATCAATAAGAACAGAGCATAATACATTAAACCTGATATATCCTGATATATACCTGAGATATATATATATATATAGTACAGATTTTCTTCATTCTCAGGATAGCCTGCTGTTAAAGTGCCATATGAAATCATATTACTCTTGTGCAAAACTAAGCACAACCAGTAGTAATAATCTCATATGCTTTTTCTGTCCTTTTATACGTCCATTTACAAAATTAAATAAACTTCCAAATAATGGCTTATCCAGGAGATTACTTTTGTCAAGATAGAGCCAGTCAAGGTAGATTATAAACTGCCAACATAAAGTAAGTCTTATGTCTCAGGAAATCAATGTTATTACATTGTAGCAATTATCTGGTAAATGGAGCTTGAACAAAGCCATGGCCTGACCCTATTTTTAACATCTGTGCGGATGCAGATTTGAATATCCCAGGATCCTATATATGCTGAATTCAGAGGAAGCAGTGTCAAAATTTGCAACCAATATCATAAGAACACTTAAGGTAAAATCTTTAGGAAACCAAAGAAAGAAAGAAAAATCAAAATGGTGGTTGAATATAGAATGGTGGCAGAGTAACTGCGAATGGTATATTTTGGAAAGAAAACAAGTTTTATCATTCTTTGACTGCATATTGGTTCCATACTGTGAAAGTGACAAAGGATTGGGAGTTGCAGGTTCACAATAACATCAACAATTGAACTGTTGGGTATTATAAACATAGTTCATTAAGTTTTTTGGTAACTATTTAATTAATTACCAGTTCTCATTAGCTTACTTTCTCAGTCAGTGGATACTGCTTGACCTGATAAGTAATTCCATTATTTTTTATATTTATTATGAAAACAGTGTTGGATTCTGATGCTTTTGATCTAAGGTTCTTTCGACAGTCAAGAAAGAGGCATAAAACTTGTTGCTTCATGATCGTTTTATTAAGCTCTATGAGAACAAAGGCGTTGGAAATATAGATTAATGAAAGTCTAGTAGCTAATAACAAAGTACAGGAAAAGATTGAAAGAAGGTGGGGCAATGTGCTCAGCTCTTCTGATACCATAGATAAGAGACATTCCACTCCAATTTGTAGATTAGAGTCAATCAACTCTAGTCAAGTTTCCCCTATTCAAATAATGCAAACCCAGAGAAGCTTCTAGAAAGATACAAACAATTGTAACCTCTAGGGGGCACACTGAACAACTACATGTATATAGGTAATTGTATAAAATACAAGTAGGCTTGAAAGCTAAGCTGCAAAGAAAAGAACAATTATACAGTCTAATCCAACATCCCCCCACCCCTTTTGATTCTAAAACACACATTTAGATCATTACATCTGAAAATTTAGAGGCAGAAAAACTGGTGGTATCTATGTTAAGTATAAAAAAATCAAAAGTTACCTATGCTATAGAAGTATCAGAGGGTATTTATAGGATTATGCCATATTAGGTAGATTAGTAGGCACACGTGTGAGTTTGAACTACTCTATCAATGATCACCCCTATACAAGTAAAAAAGATGTAATTTATAATAAGGCATATCAGGACCTATATTATGACTCATAATACTGAGTAACCCCAGCTTCCTAGATGTAAATGAATCCCATCAAAGAAATTCCATCCATCAGACTGATGTATCTTAGTTGCTTCTTCACAATATGATCAACCAAATAAGTTATGTCTTCAGGCTCGTCAGGTATGGAAGTACAACACTCCTTGCCTGTAATCGCAAATGTTCCCCCCTTAATTGCTAAGAGAAGATTTAATGCCATAAAATTTTGATGAACCATCTTACACATGATGACTATTTCTGTTCTTATTTTTTCCCCAAGGTATCAGCACTGTTATTGCTTACCCTTTGATAAAGCTGCAACAACACTTTAAATCTCTGTTATACTCCTTGGAACACCATACACTCGATGCAAAGCAAGCTCCTGAAATGGCTCATTTACTTCTAGACTCGAAGCTAAAGGTAAGGTAAGGTCCTTCATGGCAGAAAAGACATATCCCAAATAACAAAATCCTAAACAATTATGTACATGGAAGAGAGGAATAAGCTCCATTTCTGCACAAAGTACACATTATTCCATGAACTTAGACCATTTCTTATTACTGAACAGGGGTCTTGTTGAACTGTAATATTTTTCTGATTCATCAATGAAAAGTCCAGAGCCATTACCCCATTTAGAGCAATATAAAGTATAATTGCAGAAGCTATGCCCTAGTTTTTATTGTGAACACATGAAAAGATTTAATTGCATTGTCATGAACATTAGATGCAGATAGAGAGACATCCCAGGATAAGACATGAATAGGGTCAGATACGATATGATCCCCTAAATCAAGCTGATTATACTTACGTAAATGATCTAGTTCAAGACAGTATGTAGGGAGCATGATCATCGTATATTTATATCTCCCTGGAGAATAATGAACCATGGGCATAGTGTTAATATCGCCATTACTGGATTGTTTAAGAAAGAAGGTGCATGCTTGCTCTGAACCTACAGGAATACCTAACATTGGTGAACATTTTAAAATGTGCAGTATATATTAACACTCCCAACAGCTAGAGACATTAACAGCATCAGAAAATTCATCCCATACTCACAAGTATGCGTTATGAGTCATCTCAATTGGAACATTGTGAGTAGGGATAATTGGCTAAAATATAACAACAATAAATAATATTAGAATAAACTTCATAATATCCAGTAGCTGTTGACTCTGTTGGAAGTCTACTGGCTGGGCTGCTCACTGTAGCCCAACAGCGCTGGGTCAGAGGTTACCAGCACGTTAACCACACCATCATTGCTGTCCTCGCTGAGTACCACTTTAGCTCACTTCATGTATGGCATGTATCCACTTACTGTTAGCTTCTATTTTCACCATCATGTTAATAATGAACAACAGATGCTAAGAGCATTCCCATTGAGCTCCTAGCGGTTCCTTATGCAATTTTTTAATCAGGACCAACTCACCAGGAATCGCAGGTGTTAGGGGAAATGAATTCCACAGATTCACTGCCCTCTGGCTAAAGAAATTTTTCCTCATCTCTGTTCTAGATGCACCTCCCTCAAATATAAGGCTGTGCCCTTTGGTCCTATGGGAAACATCCTCTCCATATCCACTCTGTCTAGGTCTTACAATACTCAATAGGTTTCATTGAGATCCCCCCTCATTTGTCTGAACTTCAGGAAGTACAGGCACAGACCCATCAATTACTCCTCATATGTTAATCTTTTCATTCCTGGGATTATTCTCAAAAACCTACTCTGGACCCTTTCCAATGCTAATGCATCTTTTCTTAAATAAGGGCTGCAAAACTGCTCAAAATACTCAAAATGCTATCTGAACAATGTCTTATAAAGCCTCAGCATTACATCTTTGCTTTTGTATTCTAGTCCTTTCGAATGAATGCTATCACTGCATTTGCCTTGCTTACCACCTACTGAACCTACAAGTTAAAATTTAGCAAATCCTGCATGAGCACTCCCAAGTCCCTTTGCACCTTTGTTTTTATTAATTTTCTCCCCATTTAGAAAATAGAACAAGCCATTTCTCCTTCTGCCAAAGTGCATGACCATGCACTTCCCTGCACTATATTTCATTTGCCACTTCTTTGTTTATTCCTCCAATCTACCTAAGTCCTTCTATAGACACTTTGTAGACAAACTTGGCCATAAAGCCATCAATTCCTTCATCCAAGTCAAACAAATGAATGAAGAAATCAAGTGACTGACTAAGTATCACTCTAGCAAATCTTCCCACTAATTTTTATTCTATTATATGCCCTCTGTTTGGCTTTTATGTTGGCTTTGACTTCTTTCGTTGGCCACAGTTGTGTCACCTTTCCTTTAGAATACATCTTTCTCTTTGGGGTGTACATATTGTGTGCCTTCCAAATTGCTTCCAGAAATTCCAGCCATTGCTACTCTGCCATCATCCCTGCCAGTGTTCCTTTCCAATCAATTCTGGCTAACTCCCCTCTCATACAGAAATTTTGTTTTTTAGATTTTTTACTACCTCTGCCATGCTGTTTTTGTAATTTATCATGTTTCACTTTTCTTTCCTAATCAATTGGTAAAGTCCTTCACTTGCTCATTTAATTCACAAATTTGATTTTCAAGCTGATGCATGTTAGATTAAACTATTCTTCTAATGCAGCACGTTCATTCCTTCTTAATTGTGATAAAACTGCTATCACCTTTTGTTGCTTGAAATCATTTTTTGGATCTTATCCTATACTTTTACAATATTTTTCAATAGACTCAACATTGATGATATATTTCATCCATATTTTTTCATTAATCTTATCAAATTGAAATGATTATTCAGGTAAGAGCTTGGTTTCATAACTTTGGCCATTTAATTTGTACATATTTTTTATTACTTTAACTGCAATCCGAAGTAGCAAATGATTGCAAGCAAAATTTAAATTGATTTCCCTGCAACTGAAGTTTCAATAGATTGCAACCAACCAATTGTCGTGCAACCGAACTATAAATGGATTGCAACCAAAGAATTTCTCCATACCCCACTAGCATGTATGGACAAGCAAGATATTCATTTCAGTGCTTCCCTGTTTTTACAGATCTGTTTTTCAAAATAGCAATGTATAGTAGTTTCCACACTCCTACACTTCCACCAAATGGTATTTTGAAGCAGAACTAGATGACTTTTCTCAGATAATTTGGAATTGAGGAATCTCTTACCTCCATTTAATTTCGGCTTCAAAACTTTCCACTTTATCTGGGATTCTTCCATTTCCTTAAATCTTTCCAACCATCCTGCCAACTATGCTAAATTGTTCGATTATTATTTTTTTTTATCCAAGGTTCCTACAGAAGACAAGAAGGAAGCACAAAATATGTTGCTTCATGATCATTTTATTAATTGCTAAGAGAACAAAGGGGACAGGTGAGTCCTGGGCTGGACGTCCTGCTCACTTAAGAAAGGTGAAGCGTCTTCCATTGCATCTCCTTTCCACGGGATCACTGTTTGGTTTGCCATTCAAGAGGTCACTTGCCTATGGCCTCTCCTACATGACCGTGCCCATAGCAATACCTTCACGTGGCATTAGCCTTGCCAGGCAGTCAGTCTAGGAGAAGGAAAACTTGATACTTAACCTACAGCCCTGTGGTTGCTGCAGTCATCACAGCTCACTGTGCCATTGTGGAACATCCCCTAGCCTAAAGAGTGGAACCGGTCCTCACTGTAAACCTACACAGCGCATGCAGAAAGAAAAGTCCTACAGCAATAGAGAAGTGGTGATAATTTTCTTCCCTCCTGAGCTTCACAAGTGAAGAACCAGCCATCATCATCATCATCATCATCAAGAGAACAAAAAAGATGGAAATGTAGAGTAGTGAACGTCTACAATCATTACATTTGTAGTGAAAGTAGCTAAGAACAAAGAACAGGAAAACAACAAAAGAAAGCAGAGCAACAATAGATAAGGGGTATTCCATCCTGATTTGTAGATGAGATTTGACCAATCAGATAGATCCTATTCAAATAATGCAGTACCAGAGAAACTTGCAGAAAGATACAAAGAACTGTAACCAATAGGGGACATAATGAACAACTATATGTGTATGTAATTATATAAAATACAAGCAGGCATAAAAGTTAAGCTGCAAAGAAAGTAACAATTATAAAGTCTAATTTAGCAATCAAAAATGGAATTCAATAGAAAATGAAAATTAAAAGCACTTCATATGCTCGGACATTAAAATGGAAACTGCTGGATATATTCAGCGAGTGAGGATCTGTGCAGGTAGCATCTGTGGGAAGGAGAACTGAGTTAATGGTTTTGGTCGAAGATCTTTTGTCAGAACATAGTTCAATGATGGATCTTTGACCTGAAATCTCTGTTTCTTTTTTGACACATGTTGTCTGACCTGTTTATTGTTTTCAACATATTCTGTAATTATAAATGGAATGTGAGCCATATCTCAAGAGGTGTAGAATATGAATCCATGAGGCCATAAGCAGACATCCCACCTCTCCCGGAAGTTCCAGGAGTCTCCCACATATTGATAGTGGCTCCCTGACGCCCGGAAATTATATACAATATCCCGGAAATTGATTTTTTTGAGAAAGAGATGGAGAGAGAGAGGGAGAGCGAGCATCCTGATTGGTCTCTCTTCGTGCTAAGAGTGGTTCCCAACCACCAGGCCACGAGGAAACAATATGATCTGGCGATATGAAACGATATGAGTCAGCTGCGCCTTTCCTCATTCCCTGTCATGCTCACTGTTGAACTTGAATGCACGCGAGGTTATTACGCACGCGTCATCCATGTCAGCGCGGGAAGAAGATCAACTCCTCGAGCTTGGGAATGACGGTGGGCTGAAAAGTATGTTTGACATAATATCTCTGCCAGCATTCTGAATCAAAGTCAAGGCTGAATATCCTGAGATAGCCATGGAAGCACTGAAAACGTTGCTTCCATTTCCAACATATCTCTGCGAAGCAGGGTTTTCTGCAATGAATGTAATGAAAATTAAATTGCAGAATAGACTGGACATAAGGAACCCCCTTCGAGTATCGCTGTCTCCCATCACCCCTCGATGGCACCGTCTTGTTGCTGGAAAACAAGCCCAGGACTCCCACTGATTCAGTGATATTGGTGTGTTGCAATGATTTTATATGTTCATACAAGGAAATTATGCACTGTGTGTTTAATATCCAAACGTTACTTAAAATGTTATGATGCTATTGACTTATAATTGACTTATCACTATATTCATGCGAGGAAAACATGCGCTGTGTGTTTAATATTAAATTCGTTGGATAAACCCTTTTAGAAACAAAATTGAGTGTATTAGCCACTTATAAGTGATTTATAGTTGACTTATCACCTATATTCCGGTCGTGATTAACACCCTCCGCCTCTCGGTTGGCAGGTCCACAAGAATATTGTCAATATTAAACCAGTCCACGGTGCAAAAAAGGTTGGGGACCCCTGCTAAGTAGACCTATCAGTTTTTCTGTGGGCGGGCTTTAGAGTCGATCTCAAAAATAATGACAGTGTTGCTCGCTGCACTGTTTGCAACAGTGACTTTTCTATTGCCCATGCTGGGTTAAAATGTAAAAGACATGTTGAGGTGAGTTTAACAGGTGTCATTCGTTCATTAGCATAGCTAACATTATTTAAACTAGTTGGCTGGCTGCTAAGGAGCTACGCAATTGATGTCCTATGTGATGAGGCCAAATTCCCTGTAGACTTGCTTAAAGTTGTAATAGAATAAACATGATAATATAATATAATATAAGTACATATTTTAATGTCACATTTTCTGCATATACCCAACTTGGTTTACAGGTTAGACAAAATCACTAAACAAAGTATTACATACACCCTTGGAGGTCGACCGGTGGGGGGGGCGCGGGATATGGGTTTGCGGGGGGGGGGGGGCAGGGGTGCTACCTCCCTGAAATGGTGGTGCTACCTCCCTGAAGTGAGTTTTTGCAGGGTGGGATGGCTGTATAAGGAACATACATAAAGCTTTCATTCAACATTACTGGAAGTCCTACATAGAGCATAAATTGGAAGAATAGGAGACTGATATTATGGCTGCTGTGCCATGGCAATTTCAAAGTGTATACACCAGTGTGATCACAATGTTTCAGCCATAAAAGACAAATGCCAATATGGACTAGCTTATTTCTATGTTATAATTTATTTATTATTATCCAATTATGCATAAATATTGTACAAATTCCATATGAATAATACTAGACCTTTACACAACATTTCCTTAGTATTGATTCAGAAAACAATTCATAAATAGTACTATGAAATGTGATTACATACAATAAATTATAAAATAATGGAACATTCAATAGGTTATGATTCCGTCTGCAATGTTATAACATAAGCCTATCTATTTTAGGTCTATTGCTTGTCAATCGCAGTTTGAAGTGGAGTCTGTTCTGCATGATCTATTTAACCCAGAACCCAAAGAGCACTCCTAAGCAAACAATCATTACCAACTATTGGTAGTTGAAAGAGCTTGAGTGTTTTTGTCCCTAGTATTGATTTGCAAAATGTCCAATTGCCTTTCATTAAAAGATCTTTCAAGTATGAATCTGAAGATGCCAGTGTTGAAGATCCTCTTTGTCACCAGTTTCTGTAACTCATTGTCGATCAGTTCTTCCACTTGTTAATAGAGATGACCAAAGATATTAGGTCAGGATGAGGTAGGTGTGAAAATTAAGGCTCTTTGATTATTCCAAATAAACATGCTTTTCTTTTCTTTCATTCATAGTGGTGCCTCTTGAGCTGCTCAGAAAAAAATGTCACTACATTGCCTTCTTTATCTTTAATCCTTGTACCTACACCATCAACAATGTTATTATTAGGCTGGCTTACTTCTCACATATCTAACAATTGTGTAAAGGGTCTTACATTTGAAACATTAACTCTGTCTCTCAGTGAATGGGTGACACTTCGAGTGCTAAGTGGTTTCAGTATTTCAGTATTTCAGTATTTTCTACTTTATTCCTCAACTCCAAAGGTATTAGATGGATGCAAATTGAAATTTAGAACTTTGACAATGAGCATTACATGCTTACGATAGCTCCCATTTCCTTCAGCCCACTACACTGGAGAATCAGCAATTCTGACAAACGTAATACCCTTCCAGTCACATGTTTGGGAACACTATCAAAGGTAGAAGCTCAGTTGTTATGGGACACATGAAACTGGAGATGTGCCTTCTAGAGGAATATTCAACAAATTCATTTACTAACAGTATTTAAAGGTCAGTGAAAGTTCAAGATTATGGCTAGGTTGAGAGGTTTTGAGTAGAAATGAGGATATACAATACCCTCTGGAGTATAGGGAAAATGGGTGCATTGTCTCAGAATGGATCCATTCACTTCTCTTGATAGGTTGTTCCCAAATAATCCAGCTCTCCAGATGTACTAACAAATTAATTCCCTTGCAATGACCTACTATCCTCTGCCTTTAAAATATGTAAAGCAGGATTTGATTTTTGGAAACGATGGTGCAATCATCAGATTCATTTTCTTCAGTAGGATGCTGAAGAAAAATGTAGAATTTCAAAGACCAGAGCTACAAGAACAATTGCAAGGAATCTCCAATAAAGTATAAAATAAAGGGAGTCCTTTCACCAAACACTTATGCCAGGATGAAATTGTCTAGCCTTTCAGCAATTGAGAAGGTGGAAGGCATGAGATTTAAATCAACTGACAACATTTCTTTCTAACTCTGATTGCCTCTAACACCACAAGACATTGTGGGATTTATGTTGTGTTTACTTCTCCAGTGAAATAACTGGTGCACACCATGTTCTGGAACTTTGTGACTCTGAAAATGCATAATTGCTGAATGTGAAGTTCCCCCAATTCAAAAATTATTTACTTAACCTCTGCAATACATTTCAAGTATGTACAAAATGCAATTGACATTTTATGATCTGAACAATCACAGCAACTATTAAAAAATTATCTACTATTTCAGATTCTCAGAAATATATTATTGTTTGCATTTACCTATAGCTGCAATGTTGACACTATATTAGCTTGAACTTAACCAATTTAGTTTGAAAAATGAATAGATACTGAATAATATGAGAAACATATCAAAAAGGAATTTAAATTCCAGTGAATTGTATAAGAATATAACATACAGAGTAAGATACAACTAGGGTCAAAATTAATAAACCACTATCTAGGAATGTATTAATAACAATTAATCAGTTATTTCTTGCTCGCAAATATGAACTGTTATATTGTTTAAATGTAAGCAATATTTATATTATAATGAATGGAGCATTTCCTTACTGTGTTTTCCCTACCCCTCCCACTAAACCCATGGAGAGGGAAAAAAGAAATGAACGGCAAGACTGGAAGTGTGATCTTAAATTCATACTGACTGGTGAATTGCTTGAAAAATACTGAACCACAATTGTTCTAGTTAACTCAATTGAGAATTCAGTGAACCTGATTATGCACATATAGTCATTAAAGTTGCCAGTTATTTCATTAGACTGCAATACATCTTTTGCTGACTCAGCTTAATATCCCTTCGAGCTATTCACTGGGACAAATGTGAAAGAAGCAAAATTGTTGGAAATTGATTATCCACTTTATTTCCTGCACTTTATTAAACTACCTGGAATAACTTTTTAGTTAGTGTAGACAACAAGGCATTTTTCAAAGCATGAAACAAATAAATTGAACGTCATCTTATATAACAACAGACGCAACTTATTATTTATTGGAAGATGAGAAGAAAAATAGCTGTGTTTCTACAAGTTATTGCCTTGCTAGTTTCACTTCATTGATATTACATTTCTTTCCTATTAAATCAGGGTCTATTTCTCTTAATAATTTAATTTATTAAACTACAAATCAAGAGTTACAAACATTGTAGAGACACTCACTGGAGCCAATAAATTTTTTAGTAAAAGAGAACTGAAGAAGAGTGAATGAGCTGTGCTTCATTTTTGAAAATATTGGAAGATTTGATTTGTTTCCCTGTTAGCACCCACGAATGTGAATTCAAGTATCGTCCTTGTCTGTGTCTGTTTGAATGGGGAGAAGAAGGCATTGATAGAAGAGCATTAACTACATTCAGGGAAATGGTAGCAATGCTGAACAGCACATTGATAGAACAGATGATAAAAATTCAGTTAGTAAGTAAGTGCATAACCCAACCTCTGTTTGTCACTCATATTAAACTGCTATTTGTGTACTGGCACCTGGTGTTAAAATGAATAAAATCATCAGGAATCAATTACCCTCTATTTAAGGTAAGAGCAACATCTAAGGACATGTGTTTGTCGATCAGACCTGAAATGTGAACATCTTGTTTCTTTCTTATTGATAATTCTGAGCTGCTGATTGTTTCTAATTTATATTTCTATCTTCTGCAATAATCGGTTGAGAAACATATTCATCTAGCATTCTCAACGGGGAATCACTCTCACTGAAGGGGTTTGATGGACCATGAGAACAACAGTACTGTGTTGTAGCCCTACTGCCAATCCTTCCTCTTTCAGTCAAAACATCCTGTTAAGAGTGAACAAAGAAAACAATAGATGAGGCTACAAGGGATGAAAACTCTGTACCTGCTTAAAGATTCGGAGCTCTATCTGCTGAACCTCTATATGGTCATATTGCCATCATTTGTCCTTTCCTTTCCAAATTCAATCCAATAAATCACCCTGAGGGCTATAGGTATTAAGAATGAGAATATTGCACTGCCATGCCACATGAACAGGATGGAAGACAGAGGATTTAACATTTTGTAGCTGAAAGTCAGGAAGCATCAACTTGTGATTAAAAAATCTAATCTTTCAGATTCTTTTTTTAAAAGACTAATATTTAAAGCACAATATCAAATGAAATATTGAGGTAATCCTGTCACTATGTGAATAATTGATACATCCACAGTTAATACTAAGCTCTGTAGAATATTGCAGGACATCTTGTAGGGAGCGGTGTCTCAGAAAGGCAGCATCCATTATTAAGGGCCTCCAGCACCCAGGGCATGCCCTTTTCTCACTGTTACCATCAGGTAGGAGGTATAGAAACCTGAAGGCACACACTCAGCGATTCAGGAACAGCTTCTTCCCCTTTGCCATCTGATTCCTAAATAGACATTGAAGCTTTGGATGCTACCTCACTTTTTTAAAAATACATAGTATTTCTGTTTTTACACATTTTTAAAAATCTATTCAATATATGTAATTAATTTCATTGTTTATTTATTATTATGCTTTATTTTATTTATTTTTTTTTCTCTCTCTCTCTGCTGGATTATGTATTGCATTGAACTGCTGCTGCTAAGTTAACAAATTTCACGTCACATGCTGGTGATAATAAACCTGATTCTGATTCTGAATTGAAATGAGACACCTAAACCAGACTGATTGAGCAAATGGGGGGAAATGGATGACGAGAGTGATTCCATATATTGAGCTAGTTCTCATGGAAAAATCGAACTCTGAGAGGTGATATGATGTGATTGTAAAGCTTCAAAAAGAATTAGGAAATGAGAACCATAGCATGCTGTTTCATCATGCTTTTCATGGAACATAAGACTGCAGTATATGTTTGCAAAGTAAATTAGTTAGAACCATAAAAATGTACAGCAGAGAAACGGGTCTTTTGGCCCACCTAGTCTGCCGAACTGTTTAAGCTGCCTAGTGTCATTGACTTGCACTGGGAACATAGTTCTCCATATCACTACCATCTATGTCCCTAACAAAACTTCTCTTAAACATTGAAATCGAGTTCGCATGCACCACTTCTGCTGGCAGTGCGTTGCATACTTTCACAATCCCCTGAGTAAAAAAGTTTCCCCTCACATTCCTATTCAACTTTCACCTTTCACCCTTAACTCATAAGCCTTAGTTGTAGTCTCAGCCAACTGTAGTGAAAAATGCCTGCTTGCATTTACCCTATCTATACCCCTCATAATTTTGTATACCTCAATCAAATCTCTTCTAAATCTTCTACATTCTAAGAAATAAAGTTCTAACCTATTTAATATTTCTTATAACTCAGCTCCAGCAGACTACACAATATTCTTGTAAAACTTCTCTGTACTCATTCAACCTTATTTACATTTTCCTGGTAAGTAGGTGACCAAAACTGCACACAATACTCCAAATTAGGCCTCAACAATGTCTGAAACAACTTTAACATAACATCCTAACTCCTGTATTCAACACTTTGATTTATAAAGGCCAAAGTGTCAAAAGCTTTCTTTACTATTTTATCCACCTGTGATGCCACCTTCCAAAAATTAGGGACCTGTATCCCCAGACCCCTTTGTCATAATGTACTACTCACTGCCCTACCATTCACTGGATAAGACCTACGCTGGTTTGTCCAAGCAAAATGCAACATCTCGCACATGTCTGCATTAAATTCCTTCAGCCATCTTTCAGCCCATTTTTCCAGCTGGACCAGATCCTGCAGGAAGCTTCCTCACTGTCCACTACATCTCTTACCTTGGTGCATATGCAAATTTGCTGATCCAGTTAACCACGTTATCATCCAGATCATTGATATAAATGACAAACAACAACAAACCCAGCACCAAACCCTGAGGCACTCCACTAGCCACGGGCCTCAACTCAGAGAGACAATTATATACTACCTCTCTTTGTCTTTTCCCACAAAGCTGATGTCTAATCCAATTTACTAACTCATCTTGAATGTCAAGTAACTGAGCTTTCTTGACCAACCTCCAACATGGAACCTTGTCAAATGCCTTACTAAAGTCCATGTAGACAATGTCCACTGCCTTGTCTTTATCAACTTTCCTGGTAACTTCCTTGAAAAACACTATAGAGTTGGTTAAACATGACTTACCACACACAAAGCCATGCTGACTATCCTTAACCAGTCCATGCCTATCCAAATACTCATATATCCAGTCCCTTAGAATACCTTCCAATAACTTTCCCACTACTGATGTCAGGCTCATCAGCCTATAACTTCCTGGTTTATTTTTAGGACCTTTCTTAAACAGTGGATCAACATTGGCTATCCTCCAGTCCTCTGGTACTTCACCTGTCACTAAGAATGATTTAAATATCTCTGCTAGTGCCCTGGAAATTTCTGCATTCCCTCCTGCAGGGTCCAGGGGAACACCTTTTCAGGCCCTTGGGATTTATTCACTTTGATTTGCCTTAGGATAGCAGTCACCTCTTCCTTTGTAATCTGTATAGGGTCCATGAAGTTGATGTTGCTATGCCTCACTTCTATAGACTCCCTGTCCATTTCCTGAGCAAATGCAGATGCAAAAAAATGTATTTAAGACCTTCCCCATATCCTTTGCCTCCACACATGGATCACCATTCTGATCTTCCAGAGGACTAATTTTGTCCCTTGCAATCCTTTTGCTCTTAACATATCTGTAGAATCCCTTAAGATTCTTCTTCACCTTGTCTTCCAGGGCAACCTCATGCCTTCTTTTAGCTCTTATGATTTCTTTCTTCAGTGTTTTCTTGCATTTCTTATACTTCTCAAGCACCTCATTTGCTCCTACCTGCTTATACCTGCTATGCATCTCCTTATTTCCCACTTAACCTGGACCTTAATATCACTTGAAAACCAAGGTTCCCGACACCTGTTATCTTTACCTTTTATTCTGACAGGCACATACAAGCTTGTACTCTCAAAATTTCACTTTTAAAGGCCTCCCACATACCAAGTACACTTTTGCCTGTTCCCAATCCACTCTTTATGATACCATTAAAATTAACTTTACTCCAATTTAGAATCTAAACTTGCAGACCAGACCTATCCTTTTGCATATTTACATTGAAAATAATGGCATTGTGATCACTAGATGGAAAGTGTTTCCCCTCACTAACTTCTGTCACCTGCCCTGTCTCATTTCCTAACAGCAGACCAAGAATCACAGACTGGCTCATTGGAACTTCTACATGCTGATTAAGGAAACTTCCCTGAATTCGTTTGACAAACTCTATCCCATCTAGTCCTTTCACAGTATATGAGTCACAGTCAATACATGGAAATTTAAGATCACCTACTATAAAAAACCTTATGTTTCTTGCAACAGCCTGTGATCTCTCTACAGATTTGTTCCTCTAAATCCCATGGACTGTTGGGTCGTCTGTAACATAACTCCATTAATGTGGTCATACCTTCCTTAGTTCTCAGTTCCACCCATAATGCATCACTAGACGAGTTCTCCAGTCTGTCCTGACTGAGAACTGCCGTGACATTTTCCCTGACTAGTAATGCCACTCCTCCTCCTTTAATCTCTCCCACTCTAACTTCTAGAACAGCTGATTCCCAGAATATTGAGCTGCCATCCTGCCTCTCCTGCAACCAAGTCTCACTAAAGGCTGCAAATCATAATTGCATGTGTAGATCCATGCCCTGAGTTTATTTGCCTTTCCTATAATATTTCTTGCATTGAAATATACACAGCTCAGGACATTAGTCACACCATGCTCAGTCTTTTGTTTCCTCACTTTATCTGAGGTCTTAAAACATCTATCTCCACAATCTCTCCACTATCTATTCTGGCACTCTGGTTTCCATCCCCCAACTAATCTAATTTAAACCTCTTCACTCTCCCCCCCACCCCGCCACCCACCACTGTGCAGCACTAGCTAGGATATTTGTCTCTTCCAGTTCAGGTGCAAACCGTCTTTTCTGTACAGGTCCCACCTTCCTTGGATGAGAGCACAATGATGCCAAAGTCTTACGCCCGCCCTCCCTCCTATACCAACTCCATTTCCACATATTAAACTGTACAATCTTCCTATTACTGGCCTCACTAGCATGTGGCACAGGCGGCAATCCTGAGATCCCAACCCTGGAGGTCCTACACTTTGACTTAGCACCTAACTCCCTGAATTCCCTACGCAGGACCTTGTCAATCTTCCTACCATGTCATTATTACCTACATCAACCATGACTTCTGGCTGTTTACCCTCTCATTTAAGAATGCTGAGGACTCCATCCAAGTTGTCCCGGACCCTGGCACCCGAAAGGCAACAGAACATCTGGAAATCTAATTCCCATCTACAGAACCACCTTTCTGTTTCCTTAGCTAATGAATCCCTTGTCACCACAAATCGCCTCTTCATCCTCCTTCCCTTTTGAGTCACAAAGCCAGGCTCAGTGCCAGAGACCTGACTGCTATGACTTTCCTCTGCTGGGTCACACCCCCCCAAAGTGGTATACCTGTTGTAGAGGGGGATAGTCACAGGGGTACTCTGCACTGGCTGTTTAATCCCTTTCCCCTTCCTGACTGTCACCCAGTCTCCTCTGTCCTGCACCTCGGGTGAAATTATCTCTGTATATGTCCTATCACCGTCTCAGCCTCCCAAATGATCCAGAGTTCATCCAGTTTCAGCTTCAGTTCCTTAACATATAGTGTTAGAAGCTGCAGCTGGATGCACTTCTCGCAGGAGAAGTCGTCAGGGACGCTGGAGGAGCTCTCCCTGCCTTGCCACATCCCACAAGAGGAGCATTCCGTTATCCTGCTTAGCATCCTTGCTGTTCTAACAGAGCAAATATAAAGAATGAAGAATAATAAACTTGGGGGGGGGGTGAGTAACTCTATCTTCAGCTTTTTTGCTTTCTCTGTCTGAAGCTTCTCCTCATTGAAGCCTCGAGGAGCTAAAGCCTAAAAATCTCCACTCTAACTCTGACAACTCCAATGATGGCCGCTCCAAAAACGGCTGCTCTGCTTGCTCCTGCATTACTTAAACATGGTCTTGCCGGTCAATCCCGAACGCTGACAGACCACTGCTCAAAGTACCAAACTAATGTGTCGCTGGCTTTTCTACTAAATTGGCAAACCTGAGAGAGCTGTGACTTCTCAGGCTTCTGCTCTCTGATTTGCAGCTGCTCAAAGTTTTGGCAAAATCTTTATTTCAATTAATATTTACCCTCTTGAAACTGCTTCCTTTAGAGATCATGGAAACAATTATGGTCGACGTTTTGGATCAAGACCATCTTGACTCTACCTGAAATGTCAACCATTTCCTTCCATAGATGCTGCCTGCCCATCATATTGTGTGTTAAATGTTCTTTTATCCATCTATAGTGAACAGTGAAATTCAAATACATCTCTGGAAAAGGACGTTTGCCTATTGCAACTTGATTTAATGCCTCTAGGAAATTTGACATTCCTACCTTGTCACTTTCACCACAAGAGTGATATGAATGCTAATAACATTGTTCAGTTTGTTTCTGTCGCTGCCACACTGGGAATACCTACAGCGGCCTCATTCGCTGTCTAGGGAGCTTGAAATAGTTGGTAATTTAAAATACCAACAAGGATAATTTATTCATGAAGCACCTTGAACAGTTAGCCAGCAACCTCCCAATTACCTTCTTTCACATCACTTCCTTCAGAGATGTCTGTCCCTACACTGTGTGATAACACTAGCCAGCAGTTAGTCACATGAAACAATCCTTAAAGAGGCGATGACTTTAACGGACCAAATATTGGCCACTGGCTAATATTCCATAAGATGGTTATATTACAAAGCAAATCAGCACAAAGTTAGTGAGAGCCAAAGGTGCATCCCATGATGTGGATATTAGGACATCTCTACATCATAGAGCATCGTAGGGTAACGTAATTGGTGGAAATGTACAGAATTCACAATCACCAACATTGGGTTGGGGTTCACTTTAAGAGGCAAGTCTGACATGATGAGGTAATTACGTAAAGGACTTTTAGAGCACTTTGTGTTCAATTTTTGGTGTACAATAAATGAGTTGCTACGGCTTTCCTGAAACATAAAATGCCTGCACTATTTTATTTGAGAAAACCTACAGGATTATTAAGTAAGGGACTGAGTTCAACAGGCAAGTTGGCAGGCAGTCACTAACTTCTGTCACTCAAATAAGACACATCTATAAGTTCCTGCTTTCAGCTGTTGATGTCTGAAGTTAAGGAGTAAAAAACACAATAAAACAGAAGTCAGGAGGGAGACAGAAATAGCTGCAAAAGGGCAATGGATTTAATAAGCAAGATCATATTCAATGATTCACCCAATACAATATCACTGGAGATTGCATGGTGCAAATTTTTGTCTTTGTATATTTCATTTTTCTTTATTGAAGTATTAAGATAGCTGACCTCATCGTCAAGCTTATTGTTGTCATAGGTATACATTCACAGGATATAAATGCAATGAAAAATCCCAAGATAATATTGAAGACCATAGCACTTAACAAGTTTTCTGCTGTGATGGAAAATAATTTGTTATGTATATTGGGCTGAAGTTCATGTGGCAATGTTATAACTTAAGAAATAAAACTGATTACCTTTACATCAGACTCAAGCTGAGAGCCTTCACTATTCACATTTAATATGATTTAACTGATTAGACCTGTTTATTTTTCTTGCAACACTTCAGTTAAAATTACTGCTCACTTATGTCACACACCAGCCTCTAAAGATAGAATGTATTAAAAGAAATGTAAGAAAAATAAAAGTTAGTTTATTAACAAAAACTAGGACTTAGCTACCACAGAAAGAATGCTGATCAGTGGGATTACATCAGTTAAGTAATTGATCCCATGATACTCAAGTAACAAGGTAGAAGCGTTATTTCAAATGGTATAAAAGTTATTTCTCTTTGTTGTTGAGTAGCTCGCAGAGCTGGCTTGTTTGCTTGCAGACAATGACCATCTCTACCTGCACAGAACCTAACCACTTCCATCAATATTCAATAGTACCATACCTTACTTTCAGTATCTTGGCTTGAACAAAGACCAGAAAATTATTTGGATTAGTCATTGAAAAGCAGTAGCTGCAAGCACAGATCACATTCAGGATGAAAGTTCTAGTGCTTTCCTGGCATATATGACAAATAAACTCTACTTGGATACAGGTATCGATTTTAATCAATGTTTCGACAATCATCTAGCCAATCAGAAGGGATGGATGATGGGGGTACATATACCAGAAGACTAGACATTCCTAGGCATCATCCCTGATGAAGACAGCAGAGTTTGTCATTGAAACATCAGCTAAAATTGATACCTGTGCCCAGCTGGAAGTTAGAGAAGAGTTTATACTTATGCTTTATACTTTATTGTCGCCAAACAATTGATACTAGAACGTACAATCATCACAGTGATATTTGATTCTGCGCTTTCCGCTCCCTGGATTACAAATATTAAATATTTAAAATAGTAAAAATTAGTAAATATTAAAAATTTAAATTATAAATAATAAATAGAAAACAGAAAAATGGAAAGTAAAGTAGTGCAAAAAACCGAGAGGCAGGTCCGGATATTTGGAGGGTACGGCCCAGATACAGGTCAGGATCTGTTCAGCAGTCTTATCACAGTTGGAAAGAAGCTGTTCCCAAATCTGGCCGTACGAGTATTCAAGCTCCTGAGCCTTCTCCCGGAGGGAAGAGGGACGAAAAGTGTGTTGGCTGGGTGGGTCGTGTCCTTGATTATCCTGGCTGCTCTGCTCCGACAGCGTGCGGTGTAAAATGAGTCCAAGGACGGAAGATTGGTTTGTGTAATGTACTGTGCAGTGTTCACGATCTTCTGTAGCTTCTTTCGGTCTTGGACAGGACAACTTCCATACCAGGTTGTGAAGCACTCTAGAAGAATGCCAAATTTCTTTAGTTTTCTCAGGAAGTAAAGGCGCTGGTGGGCCTTCTTGGCAGCGAACTCTGCTTGGTTGGACCAAGTCAGGTCATTTGTGATATTGACCCCGAGGAACTTAAAGCTTTTGACCTGTTCCACTTGCGCACCACCGATGTAAATTGGGTCGTGCGGTCCGCTACTCCTTCTGAAGTCAACAACCAATTCCTTCACCTTGCTGACGTTGAGGATTAGGTTATTGTCTTCACACCATGCCACCAGGTTCTTAATTTCCTCTCTGTACTCAAACTCATCATTACCCGAGATACGGCCTACAATTGTTGTGTCATCAGCAAACTTGTATATTGAGTTTGATGGAAACTTGGCTACATAATCATGGGTGTACAGTGAGTATAGCAGGGGGCTGAGTACACAGCCTTGTGGGGCACCAGTGCTCATAGTGATTGTAGAGGAGAGCTTGTCCCCTATTTTTACAGCCTGAGTCCTGTCTGTGAGGAAGTTGAAGATCCAGCTGCAGATCTGAGGCCTAAGGCCCAGGTTCCGGAGCTTAGGAATCAGTTTATTTGGAATGATGGCATTAAAGGCAGAGCTGTATTCAATGAAAGGGAGCCTTACATATGTGTCTTAATTCTCCAGGTGTTCTAAGGAGGAACGTAGGGCCGGAGAGACGGCATCTGCCGTTGACCTGTTGCTCCGGTAGGCGAATTGCAAAGCATTGAGGTTGACCGGCAGGCTATGTTTGATGTGTGTCATAACCAATCTCTCGAAGCACTTCATAGCAATTGATGTCAGAGCCACAGGTCAATAGTACATCACATTCAGGATATTCATCTCTCTACAGCTTTTCAGCTGCCAAGGGATACAAACCGTGAACCTGTTTGACTCTTTTCCTGTTGTAATGTAATGCAAGTACTAATAATAATCAAGAAACATCCAATTGGACTTGGACCTTGTATGTCACCCTGAAGAGTAACCTCCACCACTACTCTTTGGATGGCACAAGTGGCATTTTCAACATGTACTGCAAATTCACGAAGAATTATTTAACAACGCACTTAAAATGTGTAATCATCACCACCGGAAGGACCAGAACAACATCATCACCTCTGCGCGCACTCAGAATTGTCCTGAAACACAGAAGTGACTGTGTTCCTGTATTTCCAGGAACTAAAATATCACTCTGAGACGAAGATATCATCTTTGAACTGAGGCTGACAGTTTAAAAAGTGTTATAACCATTAAAATCATATTGGCTAAGTATCAACAATTATTGCATACTTCTTGTGTAATATGTGTAACAAATATTCATCACTAGACTCTATTTGGGTAGAGACGATATTGTGGGCTTGAACTCAAATTTGGTATAAAAATAGACATCAGTCAGTAATATTCCTGCTGAATTTGGAAGTGTTTGAAGAAATGAAATCAAAACTAAATGTAAATTACTCAAGTTTGTCACTTATACCAAATATGTATCATTTGTTCAGCTAACTGTTGTATTTTGTTGTGTTTCCATTGTTTAAGATAAATCAACACAAACAGGATCCATAAATCTTTAAAAAGGTCATTAAAATATATAAAGAAAAATTACGTTCTTTGAGCTGAAGTACAATAGTGAGAGACGATTGTATCACTGATGGGGAAGATTTTAATTTGGTCACCCTCTGTAAATGACACAGTCCCAGAATTAGAACCGTTGTGCAGGATTTACCGCTGGTGATCCATCTGCTACGATTCTGAAATGAACCTGCTGCTAACCAGGAGAGCATCCATCTCTTTGAGGAAGTGAGCTCCTTAATTTATAAATCTGCACAATAAATAGCTCCTGCTGTTGGCAAAATGCTCACCAAGCATGTCCTATCCAGTTTTATAGATGCTATGGCTGACAAAAGCTCTGAAGAAGGATGGTTTGAAATTATTTTCATGAGGTTTGGAGCCAAATTTACCTAAAGCTTCTGCTGACTGAGCCTGCATTTTCTCTGTGGTTGTTGACCTTGCCTCCAAGTCTTAACTTGCTGCGAATGAGGTGGTTCTAGATGACTAGGTATTGCCCAGTTTATTGAAATGCACCAGAAACGTATTTATAAGCTCAATTTGCTGGTTCTATTCAAATTAAGATCTATAATAGTGCTTCATTTTTGCTTTCTGGAAGCATTAGAAGTTGCCAGAACACAATAATTTTTTTGAATTTAAAATAACTTACCAAACATTGGTCCATTGTACAAACATTTAGGATTTGCCTGTGGTTATTGAGTATCCTTTCCAGTCAAAATGATGTTTTCTTCTACTTCTGAGACAAATGGGCATCTGCAGCACACCCACTATGTACTGTGCCCATTTGCAACTTTAAAGGAGCTTTCTGTCTGAAAGAGATGGTTACTCTATATGCTCGACTATATGGTAAGTTATTAGTGGTAGATGCACAACATAATCGCAATGGTTAAAGCACATTCTGCACAGGTATTTTAGCACAGCCATCAGACCATAAGCAGAATTAGGCCATTTGGCCTATCAAATCTGCCCCGCCATTCCATCATGTCTGATTCACTATCGCTCTCAACCCCATTCTTCTGCCCTCTTACAAAAAATGAGAATCCCAAATTAAAATCTATCCCAGAAGTTGTAAAGAGTAAGGTCAATATTTATCAGGAAATATCACCAAAAGCATTTCAGATCAATAGGCAGCATTTTTAGTAGAAAGCTAACCTCTAGATGCTTGCATCCATTCTGTGCCTGCAATCATTCCCAATTCAGACTTTCGGTCAAAATTTGTTCAAGAAAAGGACAAAACATTACTCCAGCCCCACAATTACAGACACTGGCAGTTACTCTATGAGATATATCTTATAAAATGCCTAGTTAATTTCAGAGATTTCTTATGAATAGTTAGTCTCCAAATTACAACCACCAGCTTGATAATTTTCTACAAACCCTTATCACATTAAACCTTTATTTTCAGTTTATAATACAGAGAGAGCATGATAGGTTAGCAAACAGATTCAGGTTTCTTTCATTCCTGCAGCAAGTGAATGAGAAATAAATCTCAATTATTTTTACTAACTACATTGTGGCAAGGTGCTGCCCACCTATCACCAATTACATAATCTTTCCACTGCTCATCTCAGTCAGCTGTTCTCAATTATCAAGACTGTATGCTTTCGACCTTTCATTTGGTAGTCTTCCTCCCGTGATTGCTTTGCGATTGTTTTTGCAGGTTTTCACTCCTGTGGTGAAGTTTCATAATTTACCAGCAGCACGAAACCTCGTAAATACTGCAGCAGCACTTGAGTTCCCTCTTTCCCTGGGCAGCAGCTAAATAGTGGTTTAACAGTGAAAATATATTCCCACACATGATCTGAAAATCTGTCAAAGAAAACAAATATATATGTATGCATGTATGTATACCGTATATGCAGCACTTTGATAATAAAATTTACTCTGAACTTTGTATTTCTTTTGCTATCATCTCAGATCTAACTGTAAACTTGTGCAAGGCACATTTCATTGCTCTGTGGCATTTTTTTTTGCTTTGAATTTCTGGTGGGATTGAAAATGTACTCATATTTGATATTTATTGTCCCCAATACCCTTGTGTATTGCATATGAGTGGTGAGCATATGTTCGCCTGACCATTCTTTCATCTCTCAAATGAACTGACCCCTCACACAAAGCAGGTATACTTGCCTGTTCCTGGTTGCCAATGCTAGCTTATGTAAAAAGCTAGTCCTGAGAAATGGACAAAATAAATCAATATGTTTCAATGAGTATTTAATAATAATAACATCCATACAAGTATCTTTCCAATGAGCAACAAACATTCATGTACTAGCTCCTGCATTTGTTTCTCAGCACCTGACAAAGGAGAAGTGGGTATAGGAATCTACATCAGAATAATGATTGTCATCTTCTTCAGAGTATAATTCTTTGAGGAGAATGAGCAAGGGGTACACAGACCAGGTAAGCTACTGGAAGATGGTGAAAGAGAAGAGCTTTCAGAAGTAGGTCTTATCTTTGACAATATTTAGGGAGCAATTGCCCTACTCTGAACTTTGTTGAGTAAAGGTGTCTTTCTGCAAGGAAGAACCGTCTGCAACTTCAGTGCAGGGCAAGGGAATGCATTACCCATAACTGTCTATGTGATTGCAGTCATCATCTATTACGTTGGCTACCTTTAATATTGGAGTTGGAGATTATTGCAAAAGTTACTCTCTGCTCTCCATTGTTGAAGCCTACATGAGCCGCAAAATAACCACAGATTATGGGCTGTCCTGAAGACTGCCTACATCTGGCAACTATAAAGAGAGTTCTAGATTCTCCAGGAGGAAGAATAAAGACTGGTTTGATGAGTCCATTAAATATTAGAGACTTTGGACCATGTTTCTCAATTTTTGCTGCCTACAACTCAACAGTGACATCCAATCCATAATGTTAACTATGGGTCTACAGCAGAAATACTCTATATAAAGACTGGTGAGGTACTCTATATAAGGACTGGTGAATAACAAGGCAGTGTCATTTTCCCAATACTGTAATCAATCTTTCTTACTGCAATGTTACCTCTCACCTCCAACTAATTTCCCACATCATGGTTTTGGGTAGAATATACTGTATGTGAACAACTCATTTGACTGTGGTAAGTAAACACACGCTGATTTCCATTCAGCAACAATCCCGTACCTTCCCTCTCTACTGTTTCTGTTCATGACATCCACTGGATCACAAAGGAATATTAAATAACTAATCAATTAAATAGTTATTGCAAGTATATATTGAAGAATAAAGTCGTATTTCAAAGAAACCTACATATTTTCCCTTACATTCTGTCTCTACTATGTATTCCTAGTGAACATAAGATCACAGGAGTAGGAATAGGACATCCAGCTCTTGAGTCTGCTCTGCAAGATCATGGTTGATCATTCACCTCAATAACATCTGTTTCCATATGCTTTGACTCTCTTCATGTCCAGAGATCTATGTAGGTTAAGTAGTCGGTGTTGTATAACTTCAGCCCACTGACTCCATGCTGACCAGCAATTACAGTATCCTGCGCTATTGTTATTTTAATCTCTCCACATTCTCATCAGTTCTCCCGGGACTCACCTACAGACTAGGGCTAATATGCATTGGCCAACTAACCCACCAACCCACAACTCTTTGGGATGTCAGAGGAAACCTGCACAGTCACAAAGAGAAGACATAACCAAGGTCAGAACCGAACCCAGTGGCTGCGAGCCAGCACCTCTGTTAGCTGTACCACTGCCACACTACAGTGGTGTACATAGATCTAATAGTTAACCTAGTATGGGTGGGAGAAACATACAAAATGCTGGAAAAACTCAGCAGGTCAGGCAGCATTTGTGGAGAGGAATAAAAAGTCAATGTTTCAAGCTGAGATCCTTCAGCAGGACAGGAAAGGAAAGGGCAAGACACCAAGATAAGAAGGAGGGAGGAGAGGGAGGAGTACAAGCTGGTGGGTGATGGGTGAACCAGGTGAGTGGGAAGGTGGCTGTGTGAGGGGTCTGAAGAAGCTGGGCGGTGATAGGTGGAAGAAGTAAAGGGCTGAAGAAGAAGGAAAAATGTTTGATTGATAGGAGGATCAGCAGGTTTGATGGGCATATAAGAAGAGATCAGTGAGAGCTGGTTGAGTAGCCTACTTCTCTGTCATGAGGAAATTACTGCACTTCCTGAGAGAGGACAGCAGGTCAGTGCTCCATGGACGCATTGATCCAGTACTGCAAGTCCCATTCAATGGTAATTGCAGCAGAACCGATCACTGAACTGATGTGAAACCCTTAGTGTCACAGCCACAGAATCTGCCACAGGGATTATGCCCCTGCAGAGGAGGGTTGTGGAACAGGTTTGGCAAAAACGTTATTGAGTATGCCCATTCAGCTAGTTAGTATTTCACTGTGGTGCTATTTAACTCCCTTCCTCATGTTCCAGTCTTGTCGAGACTTGACCAAAAGCCTAGCAACATTATGCTCCCTGCTTACCGTTGTCTTTGTCCAGGAAAGAAGACTAACATTTCGAATGATGCTGTAAAAGAGTGTGAAAAAATTTAGGTTTTAGTTCTTGATTCCAGCCACAGTGTTTCGGTGTTTCAGTGTTCCAGCATTTCAGTTAACGGTCCTGTTGGCCTAGAATTAATTGTTTTGTCTTTTCCTTCAAATTCTGCAACAGCTCTCATTGAGGTCAGTGAACTGTTGACCCGCTTTTGTGTTCTCTGTCTTCTCACTTGGGCAATATCTGCACCACCTGACACTCAGTGGAGCTTTGCAAGCAGGATTTTTCCACTGAGGTTGGGTAAGACAACAACTACAGATCATGGGCTAAAGGTGAAAGGTGAAAGGTTTAAGGGGAACATGAGAAGGAACTTCTTCACTCGGAGGGTGATGAGAGTGTGGAACAAGCTGCTAGCAGAAGTGGTGGATGTGGGTTCAGTTTCAACATTTAAGAGAAATTTGGATAAGTACATGGATGCAAAAAGTATAGAGGGAGATGGTCTAGAAAGGTGCATGTTGATGGGACTAGGCAGAATAATAGCTTGGCATGGACTAAACAGGCTGAAGGGCCTGTTTCTGTTTTGTAGTATTCTGACTCTAAATTTGACTTTGCATAAATCTGTGCTTCCCTTCTGCTGCTCCATTCCATTTAAAGTCCCATGTAGAATCAATGCAATGTTCTTAAACGTTTCTCACAAAGCACAGCGTTTTAGCCATCGATGCCAATGCAACAACTTGTAGTTGTATCTCGTTCTTTCCCTGCTTCCTCAGTTATGAAGAAGAGAACCAGAGATAATCTGTTAGCAGACAGGTGATGAGACTCGGTGACTGATCGGTACCATGTCCCATCACCTCTGTGTGAACGGATCGGCACCATGTCCCATCACCTCTGTGTGAACTGATCTGCACCATGTCCCATCACCTCTGTGTGAACTGATCTGCACCATGTCTCATCACTTCTGTATAAACTGATCTGCTCCACGTCCCATCACCTCTGTGTGAACTGATCTGCACCATGTCCCATCACCTCTGTGTGAACTGATCTGCACAATGTCCCATCACTTCTGTATAAACTGATCTGCTCCACGTCCCATCACATCTGTATGAACTGATCTGCTCCATGTCCCATCACCTCTGTGTGAACTGATCTGCACAATGTCCCATCACTTCTGTATAAACTGATCTGCTCCACGTCCCATCACCTCTGTATAAACTGATCTGCTCCATGTCCCATCACCGCTGTGTGAACTGATCTGCACCATGTCCCATCACCTCCGTGTGAACTAATCTGCACCAGGTCCCATCACCTTTCTATGAACTGATCTGCTCCATGTCCCATCACAGCTGTATGAACTGATCTGCACCACGTCCCATCACCTCTGTGTGAACTGATATGCACCACGTCACGTCACCTCTGTATGAACTGATCTGCACCACGTCCACTCACCTCTCTGTGAACTGATCTGCACCACGTCCCATCACCTCTGTGTGAACTGATCTGCTCCATGTCCCATCACCTCTGTGTGAACTGATCGGCACCAGGTCCCATCACCTCTGTATGAACTGATCTGCACCACGTCCCATCACCTCTGTGTGAACTGATCTGCACCACGTCCCATCACCTCTGTATGAACTGAACTGCACCACGTCCCATCACCTCTCTGTGAACTGATCTGCACCACGTCCCATCATCTCTGTGTGAACTGATCTGCACCACATCCCATCACCTCTGTATGAACTGATCTGCACCACGTCCCATCAGCTCTGTGTGAACTGATCTGCTCCATGTCCCATCACCTCTGTGTGAACTGATCGGCACCAGGTCCCATCACCTCTGTGTGAACTGATCTGCACCATGTCCCATCACCTCTGTGTGAACTGATCTGCTCCATGTCCCATCACCTCTGTGTGAACTGATCTGCTCAATGTCCCATCACCTCTGTGCTGGCTGATCATCTCTGGTTCTCTTCTTTACAATTACCTCCATCTCTCTTCCAGCCCCATAACACCCTAATATTTCTGTGCTGCTCCTCCTTGTAACACTCGGATGCTATTTGTTATATTGACAACTGTGGTAGTTTGGTTCTCAGCCCTGCAAATATTTGCCGAATCATCTGCTCCTTTCCACCTTCCTTCCTCCTTCAAGGATCCTTGAAAGCTAGTTCACTGCCCAAGCATGAGATAATTTGTCTTATTACCTCCTTATCCTGTGATTGTAACAGTGAAGAATCTCTCCAAATGTTTGTTACATGAAAAGTACTATAAAAATGCAAGTACTTCACTATTGCTAGATCCCAACACTGTTGGCATTTCATTCAACCACTCAATAGATGCAGATATCCACATGTTGTATTCCTTTCTGGTTTCCTCATAGGACATGAGAAAGGAGAATAGTCTTCTATTTCTCAATAAGAAACCATGGATCCCCATTGAGACTTTATCCCTCCCTTCCTCGGAATCTCGTCTGATGTACTTAACATTGCAAGGTCATTTTACCAGGTCTCCATTAGCTCCATAAGTGTCACAAATTTATCTCACCAACTTGCCAGCTATTTAGAATAACATGTTGGGAAGTTAAATACAAGTATTTACCGGTTAAACTTTAGCAAGCCTCCTAGGTACTATTGCTTCATTCCAATCCAGGAGTAACATTTGACTCATACTCTTCTCAGATAATTGAACACATCATGCAAATTGATTGAGGTTTATTTGGTTCAGACCTTATTTATTTGCCATGCCACATGAATTAAATCTGGAATCTTAGTGCTGACTTGATTTAGATTTATGTTCAGATTTAAAAGATCATGTTAAAGAAAAGGGAAGTTGGTTAATTGATTAACAGATGGTGAATTAAATGCAAATAATCTACATTGTATCATTACATTACAAAATCTGCTGCACCAGCTAGAATTTCAGAGGAAACAAATCACCACTAATTCTTTCTGAAACTGTCTATTGCGACAGGAGATAATTACTTTTTTTGCCTGTTTAATCATAGTTTAGGCAAAACAGGTTTTGTCCATTTTCATTGCAGCTGCTGTTAACGTAGGTCATTAGGATTACTAGCTGTGCTTTTGGGTGAAAATTCAAACCTGGAAATGTTTTGCGTTTTTTTTCTCTTGGATGGAAAAATATCTTCTTGAGAACATGGGAAAAGAAAGCCTACTATTCACTATGATAACAGCTGATATCTTACTTATTTTTTTAAAAATTACAGTTTCCCAAGGCATTAATTTTTTTCTGATGTGAAGCAACCAATGAAATATATTTATTTATTATTAATTCTGTGTTTTTAATATTTAATGAGAAACATTGTTGTACCGGCAACAATTCTGTCAAGGTACAGAGAAAGGACCTTCATTAAGCACACATATAGTTCGACATAGCCCAAGTTTTGCTTTCATCAAAGTTCCTATTGAAAAACCTTCCTTGATTTAATAGGTTGCACTCAATGGTAGGAACGTATTCAGTGCGGCAGAAGAATCAGTTCTGTGTTCAGAAGAGCATTCACACCCAAAACATCTTCAGTATTATTTCACTCAGTTTAGTCCAAAGGGAGCTGTATGATGGAATGTCAGTGCTATCTTCTTTTAGATTGGATAGAAAAGGTGGCAACCTTGCTTTAATGTTCTCAGTAAGCAGCTTTATAGACCAGAGCTGGATAGCAGATTGATTGGCTGTAAGTTCAGAAAGAGAAGTATTAAATTTGTTAAGTAGACCAGAAACGTGAGCTTCTAGCTATGGTCTGATAGTATTAAAGACAACACTTCTGCTGAATGGAAGAACAAAGAGCTCAGATATAACA
Organism: Mobula birostris; assembly: GCF_030028105.1. Taxonomy (NCBI): domain Eukaryota; kingdom Metazoa; phylum Chordata; class Chondrichthyes; order Myliobatiformes; family Myliobatidae; genus Mobula; species Mobula birostris. The sequence continues at coordinate 205,251,236 of NC_092371.1, read as the reverse complement.
CTTGGTTATGAACTTTCCAGACATATAACTTATATTTGAATGCTTTCTTCTTTCATCTAGAACAATAAAATGGATTTTCTTACCTTGTTTTTTTTGTTTGACAGTTATTAATCTGTTTATTACTTCTCCTCTTGTGCTTTCAGTTCTTTATTTTTTTCCTTATGATTTCAAAGATACATGCAGTCATTAATTCCCCATCAAATGGATGCATTTTCTCTGTGCAAGGAATTTTTTATATCACCATGTAAAATCATTGCAAATGCTTTTCTTCCAGAGAGCTGAGATTTAATTTTTACTTCAGCACTAAGTAGTGCTTTAGCCTTTTGCTGAAAAAGAATAAATCTTACTTATGATTCAGCACACACAAAATGCTGGAGGAACGTAGCAGGCCAGACAGCATCAATGAAAAATTGTAAACATCAGTACACCTTCATCAGTCCTGATGAAGGATTTCAGCCCAAAACGTTGACTGTTTACGCTTTTCCATAAATGCTGCCTGGTCTGCTGAATTTCACCAGCATTTTTTGCATGTTGCTTGGATTTCCAACATCTTCAGATTTTCTCTTGTTTGTGTTTGGAATTATATTTCTTGCTTGATAACTAAGTTTCTCTGCAATCCAGCTGGTCTTAATGATTCATTAACGATTACTTATACACAAAGTGCACAAAATGATGAAGGCATTTCTTCACTTCCAGCACAATGGAAAGAAATATTCAATCTTCAGCCATCTTCATACTTCCATTGTTTGTATGGTTTATGGTGAACTTATGGACTTTCAAATCAACTCATTGATCTTCAGATCTCATGACCTGGCAAACTAAACAGTCACAGCAACTTTAAAAAGGTTCATCGCCATGGCTGAGATCGAGGCTGGATGGGGTGGGGGTGGGGTATCTCCAAGCCAAGCTGAAAAGTAGAGGGATGAGGCCTCCTCTACCCTGCATCTTGTTGGCAACTGCTGATTTGGGAAAGGCAAAAGGTAGAGGTGTGTGTTTCATGATAAACTTGTGTTCCCCTGACGTTGAACGACTGATGCTTAAATGCCGTCTGTTTTACTTACTGAGGGAGTTCTCCTGTTCCTAGGTAATCCTGCCTGCAGTTCACATACCACCAATGGCCAAACATAATCAAGCACTCACATCAAAGTTGCTGGTGAACGCAGCAGGCCAAGCAGCATCTGTAGGAAGAGGTGCAGTCGACGTTTAAGGCCGAGACCCTTCGTCAGGACTAACTGAAGGAAGAGTGAGTAAGGGATTTGAAAGTTGGAGGGGGAGGGGGAGATCCAAAATGATAGGTGAAGACAGGAGGGGGAGGGATAGAGCCAAGAGCTGGACAGGTGATAGGCAAAAGGGGATACGAGAGGATCATGGGACAGGAGGTCCGGGAAGAAAGACGGGGGGGGGGGGGGGACCCAGAGGATGGGCAAGAGGTATATTCAGAGGGACAGAGGGAGAAAAAGGAGAGTGAGAGAAAGAATGTGTGCATAAAAATAAGTAACAGATGGGGTACGAGGGGGAGGTGGGGCCTTAGCGGAAGTTAGAGAAGTCGATGTTCATGTCATCAGGTTGGAGGCTACCCAGATGGAATATAAGGTGTTGTTCCTCCGTCTGGGTAGCCTCCAACCTGATGGCATGAACATCGACTTCTCTAACTTCCGCTAAGGCCCCACCTCCCCCTCGTACCCCATCTGTTACTTATTTTTATGCACACATTCTTTCCCTCACTCTCCTTTTTCTCCCTCTGTCCCTCTGAATATACCCCTTGCCCATCCTCTGGGTCCCCTCCCCCCGTCTTTCTTCCCGGACCTCCTGTCCCATGATCCTCTCGTATCCCCCTTTTGCCTATCACCTGTCCAGCTCTTGGCTCTATCCCTCCCCCTCCTGTCTTCTCCTATCATTTTGGATCTCCCCCTCCCCCTCCAACTTTCAAATCCCTTACTCACTCTTCCTTCAGTTAGTCCTGACAAAGTGTCTCGGCCTGAAACGTCGACTGCACCTCTTCCTACAGATGCTGCTTGGCCTGCTGCGTTCACCAGCAACTTTGATGTGTGTTGCTTGAATTTCCAGCATCTGCAGAATTCCTGTTGTTTGCGTTTAAATAATCAAGCACTTGCAACATTGCATGATGCCATCTCCAAGCGAGAAACAGCCCAACACAACGCATTTCAAATCATAGTTGGAGACTTCAACCAGGCTTGTTTGAAGAAAATGCTGCCCAATTACCATCAGCGTATAACCTTTAACACCAGACGTCCCAATATGCCAGACCACCAGCAATGTCCTTGACTGGAAAATCCTACAAAAAGTAGTGGGTTCGGCACAGATCTCTCAACCATTGACACATCGACATGAAAAGCTGTCGTAGGAAAGCAGTGTCCATCAGGATTCCCAACACTCAGGTCATGCTCTCTTCTCGCTGTTGTTGTAGAAGAAGGTATAAGAGCCTTAGGACTCATACCACCAGGTTCAAGGACAGTTACTACTTCTCAACCATTAGGCTCTTGAACAAAAGGGGATAACTTTACTCAACTTCACTCGCCCCATCATTGAAATGTTCCCACAACCAATGCACTCATTTTCAAGGACACTTCATTTCATAGTTTTATTATTTATTGCTGTTTATTTATATTTGCATTTGTACAGTTTGTTGTCTTTGGCTCTTTGGTTGAACACTCTAGTTGGGTGATCTTTCATTGATTCTGTTATAGTTACTATCCTATAGATTTGTTAAGTATGCCCACACAAAATGAATCTCAGGGTTGTATATGGAGACATATATGTCTTGGCTCCGTCAGTGTAAGTCGACAATGGTTGCGTCCGGTTCTGGGGCACAGACCTGGGCGATGAATATGGAGATCCCGGGCTACCCAGACATCAAGATCCTCCTCTCGGCCTCGTGGATGTGGTCCAAAGGAATGCGAAGCAGTACATTTGGCACCAGCTTGGCTGCAGGAGCTGCCGGGAGGTGACGTGATGCGTCATCCAACCGCCTTAGGGGTTCCACTCCAGATTTGTGTAGGGTTTACTCCTTAGCCTTCTCTTCTCCTGAAGATACCCACAAGGCAGTGGGATCCATAACCCTGGATAGGGGCTCATACCGGGTACTGTCAGCCGGAGCCAGCTGAGCCCAGGACTCGTGTAAGGCAGGGTCGTCACACCCTGTAGCAGTGACATATGGAGCCCCTACCCACCACCTTGGGACATATATGTACAGTATATATATTATATATTTTTATGACCATTGCTTTAAACTTCTATGACATTCACTACAGAAACAACCTGTCTACAGTACAGACCTTCCACAAGAAGAATTGCAACGTTACCAAAATGATTATGAAAGTCTCCTCACAAACTCAACAGAGCAGTAGGTAGATGCAAATATTACAAGGACACTAAAATCCAATAGGATTAAACAGCAAATGTCAGTGAAACTAACCAAAGCAAAGTCTCCCCTAAGTGTTTCCCTGCATTTCCCTCAAGTAGGATTGGTGATTCTCAATGAACTTTGATTCAGGTCAGTAACAGCAGCAGCAAGGCTGGGCAAATGCTGTTTCCTCTGAACAAGCATTTCAGAAAGTAAAAATAATTAATGCTAGTCAAATATGATATTTGAAAGGATTTAATGATTAATTTTTGTCTCTGAACTTCTGACTGGGGTTAAGGATTATGGATTTATGAGGATTAATAATAAGCTTGAATTCCTTCACCAGCTGTTGACCGATTTACATTATTTCCACTTTATCTAGCATGGAAAATATATTAAGCATAAAGCATAAATCCAATACAAATTCTTAGTCTTACACAGTACATACATTCTGAGATTTAGTTAGGCAAAATTGTATATATTTGCATCAAAATGGAACAGTGCAAAAAGTGTCAAGCTGCAGGAAGTAGGAATAAAAACATAAGTCACTTTAATGGGGTAGTTGAGAGGCTCCAATATTCTACTGAACACATTTTTCAAATTGTTGCAATCACAAGAAAATCTGCAGATGCTGGAAGTCGAAAGCAACACGTACAAAATATGCTGGAGGAACTCAACAGGCCAAGCAGCATCTATGGAAAAGAGTAAGCAGTTGACATTTCAGGCCAAGACACTTCATCAGCCTGGCCTGCTGAGTTCCTCCAGGTGTGTGGGTGTGTGTGTGGGTGTGTGTGTGTGTGTGTGGGTGTGTGTGTGTGTGTGTGTGTGTGTGTGTGTGTGTGTGTGTGTGTGTGTTGCTTTCACGTTATTACATTAAAACAGTTACATTGAAATAAATTCTCCAGTCGTCATTCTCCAGCCAAAGAAACCAAAGCTTTGTATGTACAGTAGTACATCAGTACACGTCAAGATGTCAATGACCTTCAAAGGATATATTAATATTAAATATAGCTGCCATTCACCTTACTCTTTTCTACATAATTCACTGAACAGCTATGAAGGTAAAGTTTAAACATTTCACATATCCTGCATAACAAGATAGGTCAAAGCTGGTGGAAGTGTTTCACACAGTTTCATTTCATTCAGCTTAATAACTAAGCTTCTGAGATAGTGCAGTTATACCAGACTTAGACAGTAATCAATATGTACGCTGCCTCTCATTTACTTTTCATAAACATCTAACAAAGGTGAATAAAAAGGCATCCGTTAGTCTTGCGAGACCATGGATCTGCGTCTGGAAAGTCTTCACTTTCCAGGGCGCAGGCCTGGGCAAGGTTGTATGGAAGACCAGCAGTTGCCCATGCTGCAAGTCTCCCCTCTCCACGACACCAATATTGTCCAAGGGAAGGGCATTAGGACCCATACAGCTTGGCACCAATGTCGTCGCAGAGCAATGTGTGATTAAGTGCCTTGCTCAAGGACACAACACGTTCCCTCGGCTGGGGCTCGAACTCATGACCTTCAGGTAGCTAGTCCAATGCCTTAACCACTTGGCCACATGCCCACACTGAATAAAAAGAGAATGAACCTTTACTGCTGGATAAATACACACAGGTAACTAGGCACCATCTGTAAATATACAGGTCATTCAGTCAGTGCCTGTGTCAGTCTCTAGTCAAATACTCCATTGACGGCAGATATTGAGGCAAATGGAGGGAGGAAAAGATGGCGGCGCGACGCAGCGTGCGCGGCCGTTCCGAATAATTATCATATGTGTTAACTAGGGGGCGGTACACAATCTGGATTTGATGGAGACAGCTGTGAGAAGCACGGAGGAACACCTGGAGTAACTTCTGAAATGCTTGCTTCGCTGCCACTGCTACTGTGCGATCAAGAATCTCTGGAGGGTAAGGCCCCAAATTCTTGGCTTTGCCTATTGCCTGTTGTCGGGGCTGGGGTCAAAGCGCTCGGCAGAGATGGTGCTCGGTGCTCAGTGTCGGAGAGCTGGTCGGAGGCTTGGAGTTTTCAGACGGACTCGGTGTCGGACTGTGGTCGGATGCTTCCAGGATGCTGCATCGGCAAGTTGGCGGCGCTGGAGGTTCACCATCTGCGTGAGATGATGGGACTTTCGAGAGACATAGAAACATGGAAAACAGATGCAGGAGTAGGCCATTCGGCCCTTCGAGTCTGCATCGCCATTCAGTATGATCATGGCGGATCATCCAACTCAGAACCCTGTACCTGCCTTCCCTCCATACCCCCTGATCCCTTTAGCCACAAGGGCCATATCTAAGTCCCTCTTAAATGTAGCCAATGAACTGGCCTCAACTGTTTCCTGTGGCAGAGAATTCCACAGAATTTGAGACTTTACCGTGCCACGGTCTGTTCTTATCAAATTACTGTATTGCTTTGCACTGTTGTAACTATTTGTAATAATTATGTGGTTTTTGTTAGTTTTTAAGTCGGTTTGTCATGTGTTTCTGTGATATCATTCTGGAAAAACATTGTATCATTTCTTAATGCATGCATTACTAAATGACAATAAAAGAGGACTGCTTGTCCTCATAATCTAATCTAAAAAAAATTATCAGTATTGCTATTGGTACAGGTATTGATTTATTATTGAGAGATGTGCCAAGACAAGTGGAGAACTTGTCTTGTACACTATTCATACAGATCATAAAGTGCACTGAGGTAGAGTCATTCATACAGAGATGATGGGACGTGGTGCAGATCAGTTCATGGAGAGGTGATGGGACATGGAGCAGGTCAGTTAGCACAGAGGTGATGAGACATGGTGCAGATCACCAAGCTAAAGAAATTTGGCTTGTCCCCTAAAACCCTCACTAATTTTACTAATTTTTATAGATGCACCGTAGAAAGTATTCTTCTGGGGTGCATCGCAACCTGGTATGAAAGTGGTCCTGTCCAAGACCGGAAGAAGATGCAGAAGATCATGAACACAGCCCAGCACATCACACAAACCAATCTTCCGTCCTTGAACTCACTTTACACCACACGATGTCGGAGCAGTGCTGCCAGTATAATCAAGGACACGACCCACTCAGCCAACACACTTTTCATCCCTTTTCCCCCCAGGAGAAGGCTCAGGAGCTTGAAGACTCGTACGGCCAGATTTGGGAACAGCTTCTTTCCAACTGTGATGAGACTTCTGAACGGATTCTGACCCGGATCTGGGCCGTACCCTCCAGATATCCAGACCTGCCTCTCGGTTTTTTTGCACTACCTCACTTTCCCTTTTCTATTTTCTATTTATGATTTGTAATTTAAATTTTTACTGTTTATTATCGATTTGTACTCCAGGGAGTGTGAAGCACAGAATCAAAAATCGCTGTGATGATCGTACGCTTTAGTATCAATTGTTTGGCGACAATAAGGTATAAAGTAAAGTAAAGTAAAGATCAGTTTACACTGAGGTGATGGGACGTGGTGCAGATCAGTTCACACAGAGGAGATGGGATGGTGCAAATAGAAAGCAAAACTGCTTTCCCTCTCAGAAACATATGAGAATCTGCTGATACATTAAGTCTTGAACAATGCACACAAAATGTTGGAGGAACTTAGCATGTCAGGCACCTTTATGGGGAGCTTTTAACTGTCAATGTTCTGAGCCAAGACTCTTCATCAGGACTGGAAGGGAAGAGGGCAGAAGCCAGAATAAATAGTTGGTAGGTAGGGGAAGGAGTACCAGCTGGCAGTTGATAGGTGAGACCGGGTGAGGGGGAAGATGGGTGGCTGTGGGAGGGGGGATAAAGTAAGTAACCAGGTGAGTGGGACGGCGCACAATTCTCTCCTATTCGGTTCCTCCTTCTCCTTTTCATTACTTCTTCCACCTGTCCCCTTCCAGCTTCTCATTACATACCTCCCCCCCCCCCAACCACCCAACTTCCCCATTACCTAGTTTCATCTATAACTTTCCAGCTTGTATGGCACCCCCTCCATCACCTCATAGAAGCATTTCCCCCTTCCTTTCCATTCTTGATAAAGGATCTTGACCTGAAATGTCAACTGTTCATTCCCTTCCATAGATGCTGCCTGACTTGCTGAGTTCCTCCTACATGTTGTGTATGGTGCTCTCCCTTTCAAGCCTCATTTCTACATAGTAGTTAGCCTTTGGTATCACTAAAGCAAATTTGCATAACTTAAAGGTGGATCCCCACTGGATTAATTTCCAGCATCTGCAGTCTCTTTCTGTCTCCACACTGGATTAACGTGGATGTCCTGATTGCCTGAACCTTAGAAGTACCTCAGCAGAATTAGAATCTGTACAAAGAAGGCAAGTCCTCAGCAGATTTTTTTTTGCCTAATCATATTCTTCCGTGCAAAAGAGTAGAAACTATTCCATGCAGACTTCAGAAAAAATTATGTGAAGTCTGAAACTTTTTTATTGTCGTTGAAGTATCTCTGCGAGATACAAATGCAAGTTCCTTGCCAATGTTGGCAAGGCATATTGATCTGATAGCCTCTGGCCCCAATTTGAATACAATGCTGATGGAGAAGACAAGATTGTAATAAAATTTGGAGATAAATCATCTGCTTGATCAGCCTGAAGCAAATGCAAGAGTTTATTAAGGGAAACTGAGAATTGATTACCAAAAGTGATACACAGAATTAATCTTGAAATTGCAGTATATTTGAAAATTATACTGAAATTCATCCCTCTGAAAGAAACTGCAGAACACCAGGAGGTAATATTAAACTTGATGCTGCTGAATGAAACAAAATAAATCAGTTCTCATAACGGTAAGGTAAGATGCTAGATAAGATTGATGTAACAAGTGCTCATTTGATCTTTAAGTCCAACTAAATCTTTTAAAGCTGCAGCATTAAACAACTCTGCATTGTCAGTGAGGGAAATCCTAATCAAACTGAGGCACTGGTAAGTTTTCAGCATGTCATACATTGCTAGGTAGAAAATATTCTCAGTGGCCACTTTATTAGGTACATAATAAAGTAGCCACTGTGTGTATGTTCATGATCTTTGGCTGCTGTAAGCCTTCCACTTCAAGGTTCGACATATTGTGCATTCAGGGATGCTCTTCTGTACACCACTCTTGTGGCTATTTGAGTCACTGTTGCCTTCCTGTCAGCTTGAACTAGTCTGGCCATTTTCTTCCAACCTCTCTCAGTAACAAGGCATTTCCACCCACAGAGCTGTCACTCACTGGATGTTTTTTTTGGTTTTTACACCATTCTCTGTGATCCCTAGAGCATGCATTGCATGAAAATTCCAGGAGGTTAGCGGTTTCTGAGATACTCAAACTACCCCATCAGGCACAAACAACTATCCATGATCAAAGTCTAGAATCAGGACCAGGTTGTAACATAGCATTTGGAGAATGTGTAAATACTGCAAGAGTCCAACATTTTCAGATTTCATTTGTTAATTGTAACTAAATCTTTAAGGTGAATTGGTTTTTAGACAAATTGCATTAATTGTGAATGGTAGAACAGCGGTAATGTTGTTTGTCACAGTGGCTCTGTTTAGCACAGGAAGAATCACAGATCTGTGCTATTTAGAGGCCATTCATTCACTGCCCAACTTTCTATTTTCTCATATTTCTTCTCCAATAGGAGGTGAGCCTAGTAATTTCTAAGGTAGGGACATGTTCGGCACAACTTTGTGGGCCGAAGGGCCTGTATTATGCTGTAGGTTTTCTACGTTTCTGTGATTCAGCCCATCAAAATATATGCTGGCTTTTAGAACAATTGCATCAATCCCATTTCCCCACTACTTCCCTGTGACTTATTCACTCATGCGTCTTCTTTCTCAATATTGCCATACTTATTCAAAGTAACAGCAGACCCATTTCTTTTTGGATGTTGAACACAGGTCACACACAGCCAGGTAGAAGGCAGAACTTAGGAAGGTTAATGGCACCTAACGGCAACTTCTTTGCTTGCATCTTCGGAAACAGCTCTATTTCCATCTTTAATATCTCTATCTTTCCCTTTCAGGGTTCTTTTGAAGACTCTGGCCTGGATTTACACGCTGACTACGGTTCTTTGTGGGAATGGGACCAGCTGTCAGGGTTTCACAACTGGCCGTTGTTCAGCACGCCAAGGGCTCAGCCTAAGAGCTCCACTCGCCTTCAGAGGACCAGGATCTCATGGCTCTGGAGACGAGGGGGATTGGAGGTCAGTGCCTCTGCAGGAGATTGGTGTGTCGTTGGAGTTGGAAGATCTCTGGCCAGAGACCCAAGATCTTTGGGCCCTGAGCGAGGAAAAAGCGACGCAACAGACTTTTAACATCATAAACCAGCAAGTTGTTTGTTATCTCTCCCCCCTCACTGTGAAATGGAGACATCTCTTTTTCCCTTATTAAGGAGCCTGTGGTATGTCGAATACCGGGAGAGTGAGTAGTCTCTGGGGTACTGCAAGTCTGTGTCTTTGCTGTTGCCTCGCTCATGCTTGAGTACTAGGTGGCAGGTGCCGGTGCCTTTTTTGCTGGTTGGGGGAGGGGGGATTGTTGCTTGCTGCTGCTTACGTGAGGTGAGCTGTGGGGGGGGTGGAATGGGGGGAATTTGGGGTTTTAACATTTAACTGTCATTCATTCTTTGGGGCACTCCTCTGTTTTTGTGGATGTTTGCAAAGAAAAAGCATTTCAGGATGTATATTGTTTACATAGATAATTATGATTAAATGTACCTGAGATTAAATGTACTTTTGAAACCTTTGATATTTATCGCAAAGTTATAACAAAGGACTTTCTGCCTGAAACATGAACTGTTTCTCTCTCTGCAGATCTTGCCTGATTCCTGACTTGATGATTGGGGTCCATTTGAGTTTCTGGCAAGAGCTGCAGTTAATCCTGGCAAAAGAATATGATGCTCCCTAAATGAAAGGAAAGGCAGAAGAGCAACTGGATAAGTGGGATAACTGTTAACCTTTAGTAGCTGTGTTGTTAGGGCTCATTGCCTTGGGGCTTCAGTGAGGCAAGTGCAAGTGAACTGTTATTGAAGAGTCTGCGTATGCATAGAACAAGGCCTTCTGGTTCACTCTAAGTGTCAAGTAACTTCTGTTGTGCAATGACCATTAATGACAGCAAAGTATCCAACAATCTCCCCTTGTCTTTAAAGGGATCTCTGTTAACAAAACAACAGCCATTAACATCCTGTGGTGACTGTTGATCAGAAACTTAACTGGATTGGATACATGGCTACAAGAACAGATCAGCAGCACGTGGGTGACACGGTGGCAAAAGTGGGCAGTGTGTTAGTGCAGGAGTCTGCCACCCCACTCTAAGGAACTGGGTTTGATCCTGACCTTGGGTTCTGTCAGCTGTTTGTGTGCACTTTGCACCTTTTCACCATTACTCTGTGACTATCCCCTTGGTGCTCTGAAAAGTCTGGCAAAAGCACACCAGACCTCATCCAGGGGTGAACAACTTCAAGTTCCAGGCCATCCGCAATTCAAAGGATAGCTCCTGGGCCCAATACTTAGAAGCAACAATGAAAAAGGCACGCCGACTACTCTACTGTATTAGGAGTTTGAGGAGATTTTAGATTATGAGAACACTCAGTCCTCTTTTTATTGTCATTTAGAAATGCATACGTGCATTAAGAAATGATACAATGTTTCTCCGGAGTGATATCACAGAAAACAGGACAAACCAAAGACTAACACTGACAGAACCACATAATTATAACATATAGTTACAGCAGTGCAAAGCAATACCATAATTTGATGAAGAACTGACCATGGGCACAGTAAAAAAAGTCTCAAAGTCCCGAGTCGATCAACTCCCGAGTCCCCGATAGCAGGCGGCAAAAGGGAGAAATTCCTTGCCATAAACCTCCAGGCACCGTCAACTTGCCGATGCCTTGGAAGCAGCCAACCACAGCCAACACATCCGTCTGAAAACTCTGAGTTTCCCACCAGCCTCTCCAATACAGCCTCCCGAGCGCTATCCTCTGCCGAGCGCCTTCGACCTCTCCCCGGCCGCTGAAACACGCAAAGCCGAGGATTTCAGGGCCTTCAGCTCCGGAGATTCTGGTTACCACACAGTAGCAGCAGCAGCAAAGCGGGCATTTCAGAAGTTTTCCAGATGTTCTTCCATGCTCTCACGTCCATCTCCATCAAATCAGAATTGTGCATGGTCCCCTACTTGACAGATAACAGACATCATCACTGAAGTGGCCGCGTGCGCTGCCGCCATGCTGCCATCTTCTTCTCCTCTTACACAGTGGGGAGCATTCTAACTGGGTGCATTGGAGCCTGGTATGGAGCCTCCAGTGCACAGGATTGCAAGAGACTACAGAGGGTTGTAGACTCAGCCACTCCCTGTCATCAGGAAGCAGCACCTCAACAAAGAGATATCCACCACTAAGATCCTCACCATCCGGGATATGCCCTTATCTGATTACTATTGTCTATTGTCTGCAACGGGACACAGGAGACTGAAAACTCAATGTTTTAGAACAGCTTCTTCCCCTCTGCCACCTGATTTTTGGATGGTCAATGAACCCATGAGCACTATCTCATTCTCCATCCTCTGCGCTATTGATTTATTTATTTTTAATTGTAACATAGTCATTTTATGCACTGCTGCTGTACAACAACTAATTTCACAACATATTTCCCTGATTATAAATATGATGTTGCTTCTGATTATGATGCCCCTTCACTACAAATACACACAATTAGTGGGCTATTGTAAATTACCCTTACTGTAGGTCAGAGGCAAAATAATCAAAAGGAGTTGATATGTATACAAGGGAGAACACATTATACAGCTAGAGAGATAAGAAGATCAAGAATGGGATTGACTGTGCTGACAGTTCGTCCTAGACACAATGGACCAAAAGGCTTCCTTCCAAGTCATAGTACTTAAGTAGATTCATCTCCTAGCTGCACAACGCCTCTCCACCATCAACTTGGCACAAGTCAGCGCCTTGACAGAATATTCTTCTACTGCCTGGATGAATGCAATTCCAAGCATGCAAAACAAAACAGCAGCCCGCTTGACGAATATTGCATGCACTATCCAGAATATTCAGTCCTGTACACCATCTCAGCTGACATGTGTGCCAAACACAATGCACCAGGGCTTCTTCTTCAAGAGAACCAAACCCGCATCTCCAGCACCAGGAAGAACAGGGACAGCAGATGCACAGGAAGACCACTCCTGCTAATTTCCCTCTGTGCATCAGTGCTATGAATTACATATAACCACCGTCTTCTCTCAATTTTGGGTCAAAATGCTGGAGCTCCTTGCCAACAGATGTATTGCAATACGCCAAGGTGTCTCCCAGTTCCAATTGGGAGATGATGATGTTCTCATTATACGAATAACAGTAAAGAATTCCTCACTCTGCCACCTTTCCATTCTGTGCCTTCCCTCTTTTATTGATCAAAATGGCATCTGCTTGATTGCAATTGATTATTAAAATTTTATTCTAAACTGCATCCTTCCAATTATGACATAAAACATGAACTCAGCACTTTGTGTGTGCTTACAGCCTGTATTCTGCAGATCCCTGTCTGTCCTATTGCGATACACAGTGCTTATTCAGTGGCCGTTGACTTTCAGCAGAGAAGTTTACCAAAGGCTTTAAAAATGACTTTGATTACTAACTGGATATCAGGAAATACCAAGAGTATTATTGGTATTGGTATTTGTTTATTATTGCCAGTGTACCAAGATAGAATGAAATGCTTGTCTTTCATATTACTTACACAGATCAAATAATTACAGTGCATTGAGCAAGAATAAGGTAAAACAATAAAAATGCAGAATAAAGTCTAAACACTACTGAAAATGTGAACAGCAGGTAAAGGATAAAGTGCAAAATCATAATGTGGGAGATCGTAATGATCAACGTCTGATAACAGTGTGTTTGAAGCTGTCCCTGAGCCTGGTGGAACATGCTTTCAGGCTTTGTATCTTCTTCCCGATCAGAAAGAGGAGAAGAGAGAACGTTTGGGGTGGGTGTGGTCTTTAACTATGCTGGCTGCTTTACTGAGGCTGCGAAAAGTATGGACAGTGTCCATCGGGGGAGGTTGATTCCTGTGATGTGTCCACAACGTGCAGTTTCATGCAGGCTGTCGGAGCAGAGCTGCCAAGATCACCAAGGACACAACCCACCCAGCCAACACACTTTTCATCCCTCTTCCCTTCGGGAGAAGGTTCAGGAGCTTGAAGACTCATATGGCCAGATTTGGGAACAGCTTCTTTCCAACTGTGATAAGACTGCTGAACGGATCCTGACCCGGATCTGGGCCGTACCCTCCAAATGTCCAGACCTGCCTCTCGGTTTTTTTGCACTACCTTACTTTCCATTTTTCTATTTTCTATTTATGATTTATAATTTAAATTTTTAATATTTACTATCAATTTGTAATCCAGGGAGCGGGAAGCGCAGAATCAAATATCGCTATGATGATTGTACGTTCTAGTATCAATTGTTTGGCGACAATAAAGTATAAAGTAAAGTCATGTGCAGAGCAGTTGTCAGACCAAACCATTATGCATCCAGACAAAGTACATCAATAAAAATTGGTAAGAGTTGCTAGGGACTGGATGAATTTCTTTCACCAGCTGAGGAAGTAGAGGTGTTGATGAGCTTTCTCGGCTATAACAGTGGAATTGCTGAAGCTGTGAATCTGATGTGCAACAACCAGTCACTGGTACACTTTCAGCTGTTCCAAATGTCTGTTGATACCTTTACCTCTGCTCTAACTGCATGAAAGTACCCAAGATCTTGCCATGCGTAGTTCAAAACCTCAAAACTACCCCTGCTCGTAGTATCTATCTATGCTGGTGGTGGTCAGTGTCAGATCCAGTGGCAGGTTTCTGTCCTAATCTCTTATTGAACTGAGCAGATGAGAACTCCTGGCAATCCGATAGAGCAAAAGCAGAAATTTAGTGTTGGGGTGAGCGGACGCGGCAAGTAAATGGCTACAGTCTGAATTCTGAATTCTTAATCTGTTCAAGGATGAAAAGAAATGTAGGATTTTAGAAGGAGGAGACAAGAGACATGTGGGCAACCTCCATCAAGGAACCACATGGAAGATGATAGAGCACAACAATGATTCTGCTGCCTGGACAATTCTAGATGGAAGTCCAGCAATCTTCGCAGGGCTCCCTCATCACTAGCCTTCATCATATAGACTTCACCTATGCTGCCGGTTGGTTGGTAAGCAGCTGCAAGCTGTGAGCAGGGGAAGTGGGTGAGGGGGCAGTCTGAGGTCCAGGCAGCCCCTATGTTCTTCAATCTCGTTTGCACATTCTTTGCAAGAGTTGAGATAGCAGAGTCTCTGAATGAACTGCAGCACTCTGACACTGCATACGCTCTGTTAGAGCTGCACTGGAAGTCAAGTATTTCACCATCAGGTAATTGGGCACTGCTTCCATTCTGGAAAAGATGAACAGTAAACTCTGTCAAGCCATGCTCAATGCTGGTACTGTCTCACTCATGGTCTTTGGTCCATACATTGTGCTCAATCAACGACTTTCTCTGGGGAATATAAAGGGTATGCTGCTTATCTTTTTAGATATATAGAGGAAAATCAAACATGACCCTATTTCATATGTTCTTATGGCTATTCATTATTTATACATAAACCCAACGGTAAAATTAATTTTTGTCCTTGTAGCATGAAGAGTTGACATCAGCATTATCATTTTCCTGTCCGAACTACACACCTACAGGCTGGTGCCTTGCAACGTATAGTTCTGACTGTCATTCACCAAGTACTTTGCTACACAGAGCTTCTGTCTCACCGTGCGCAGCCCAGACTGCAGTGCACATGCTCCAGGGTTCCAGCGTACTGCAGCTGTCACACTGGAAGGTCACTGAATGTTGGGCATACTGAAAAAATCCAAACTCTTTTGCTTTCGATTCACTCATTTTCTGCATTCAGTACAGCAACTTTAAAACCTACTTCATTACATAATTCTGAGTTCAATTCCTACTGCAAGGTGATGACTTTGCTAGTTTTCGTTTTGGCTTTGGACAATATTTTAATCAATAATGATCAGCATAATCTAATGCATCTTCAAAACTCATTACCACCAACTTCCTAGAGGTTTGTTCTTCACTTGTATATGTGTATGCTTTTATATTTACTTTTCTATTTAAGCTGACATCAACAGGGTTAGTATAATTTATGTATTCATTTTAACTGATCTGATCTAGGAGTCTTTAAGTATTTAAAATACTGCATATTACAATGAAAAGGAGTGGTTTATTACACATTTATCTATTTTTCATTTAGTATTTAATGATTAGTAACCTGGATCTTATTTTATTCAAGAAAAATACATACCATATTATTTCCTGTAAAACCAGAAATGTTAATTCTACAAACGGCAGAGTATAGGGAAAATGTAGCAGAATTTATTAGACTTTCCACAGCAAAGAACAGAGTTAATTTTTTTGCATTTTTCTTTTCTATTCTCTGTTTTCATCTGGCTTGTTTGTTTAGCACAGTTGTTTGACATTGCTTACAAAGCCTACTGTGAAAAGTTGAAATCAGTTTCACGGCCCATTACACATTATGAAATCTGAATTAATGAATCTCTCCTGCACATACTTGCATCACATGAGCAAAACAGTAAGGCCTTCAGCCTTCATTGTCTGTTCATGTAAATCGTGCTGTGGAGGTGTTCTCTACGCCGGGGAGTCAAAATTAGATCTCCTCCGGAAGCAGGCACAGGGATTATGATGCAGTATTAACCCATGGCCTTTGATTGTGATGAAAGCTGTGAACCAACATCCTCCTGCCTTCTCACTTACATACATTTAACCTATGCTATTATGTTAACACCACTCACAATATTAGCATGAAATGCTTGAATTCCCCACCAAAGGGATGCTTATACTATGGCAGTGTAAAATAGCACTACATGGGCGAAGAGTGGGCAGCATGGTTCCTGCAGCTGCACTTGAGACCTCATGGCCATTGAGGAATGCTGCAATTTTGCAAAAAAAAAACCAAAATCTACAGGAATTCTCATCCATTCGCATTTTCAAGGCTGAGAGGGAAAGAGGCAGTGCACCTATTTCTGGGAGTTAAAAATGCAGTTGTCAAAATAGTCCCAATCTCAGCTATTGCATCCTGACAGAGATTTGAACCTCTTCTGAAAATAGCAATCACACTTCACTTAAAAGAATTGTAGACTCATTGAACTCTACGGCACAAGCAATCACGGGACTTATCATGCCCCTGCTATCCAAATACAGAGTTTAGTTTAATACCATTTCCCAGCCTCACAGATTATGGTTTGTCAAATAATCATTCAGGTACTTTTTAAATGTGGTGCTTATTTCCTCCATTACAATCTCAGGCTAGTGAGCTCCCTCTGAAACAACAATATTTGCAATCATTCAACAGACTTGCATGCCTGGGAATTCTTTAAAATGACCAACAGATCACAATCAGTCAACAATACCTCAACACTGATGCCCCCTGAGGCTGAGTCCCCAGCCCCCTCCTTTATTACCTCACAACTCTGTGACTAGATTCTGCTCTTATTCAGAGGAGGGGGGAAAAGATGGTGGCATGACGACAGCATGCGCGGCCACTTCGGTGAATGATATCTGTTATCTGTCAAGTAGGGGACCGTGCACAGTCCTGATTTGATGGAGACAGATGTGAGAGCACAGTGGAACATCTGGGAAACTTCTGAAATGCCTGCTTTGCTGCTGCTGCTACTGTGTGGTAACTGGAATCTCTGGAGCTGAAGGCCCCGAAATCCTCGGCTTTGCATGTTTCAGCGGCCGGGGAGAGGTTCAAGGTTCTCGGAAGGCTGTATCGGAGAGGCTGCTCAGAAGCTCGAAGTTTTCGGACAGATGGACTCAGGGTCAGCTGGGGTCGGCTGCTTCCAAGGTATCGGCAAGTTGACGGTGCCTGGAGGTTTATGGCAGGGAGATTATTTCTTGTGCCGCCTGCTATCGGGGACTTGGGAGTCAATCGACTTGGGACTTTGAGACTTTTTTTTACTGTGCCTATGGTCTGTGCTTTATTAAATTATGGTATTGCTTTGCACTGCTGTAACTATATGTTATAATTATGTGGTTCTGTCACTGTTAGTCTTTGGTTTGTCCTGTTTTCTGTGATATCACTCCGGAGAAACATTGTATCATTTCGTAATGCATGTATGTGTTTCTAAATGGCAATAAAAGAGGACTGAGTGTTCTCATGATCGTATTCCATTTACAAGTTTGCAGATGACCTCACCATAGTGGGCCGAATCTCAAATAGCAAGTTGGAGTGAAAGAAGGAGACAGGGAACCTGGTGGCAGGAAGTCATGACAACAACTTTTCCCTCAATGTCAGCAAAACAAAAGAGCTGCTCATTGACTTCAAGAAGCAGGGTGGAGCATTCACTCCTTTAAGTATCACTAGTGCTGAGGTGGAGATGGTCAAGAGCTTCAAGTTCCTAGGTGTAAGCATTGCCTATAGATTGTCCCAGTCCAACAATGTAGATGCTGTGACAAAAAAGCAGACAAGTGTTTTTACTTCTTCAGTAGGTGAAGGAACTTCAGCATGCCTAACTTGATCCTCACCAATTTTTTTTAAGATGCACCACAGAAGGCATCCAATGAAGGTGCATCACAGATTGGAATGGCAACTGTTCTGCTAAAGACCGCAATAAGTTGCAGAGTGGTGGATAAAGTTCAGTCTATCACATAAACCAGCTCTTCCTTCATGAACTCTGTTGACACTTCTTGCTGCCTCAGAAAAGCAGTCAACGTCATCAAAGATGTCTCCCACCCCCAAGCATCCTCTTATTCCTCCCTTCCAATGTACAGAAGACACAAAAGCTTGAAAACACACACTAATAGGCTCAAGCACATCACTATTCTGCTGTTATAAGACCATCATACATTAAAGTTGAACTTTTGATCTCTCAATCAACCCCACCATGGCCTTTGCACTTTTCCATTTACCTACATTGTATTTTCTCTTTAACTGTAATTGCTCTGCACTGTTACCGGTTTTCCCTTGTGCTGCCTCAAAATACATATGTTTTGAAATATTCTGAATGAATGACTCGCAAAACTGAATTTTCTACTGTGTCTTGGTACATGTGGCAATAGCAAAGTAATGCCAATACCATTACAATTGAAGTAGTGGAGAGACGGCAGAGATGTTCTTCCAATTTGGCATTATTTGCTTTAAATCTACACATCACAAACTCTCTTGCATTTTGGTAAAAAGGAACTATAGTGCGGACTATTATCTAAATGGGGAGAAAGTACAAATATCAGAGGTGCAGAGAGACTTAGGGATCCATGTGCAAGGCTCCCAGAAGGTTAATTTACAAATTGAGTCTGTGGTGAAGAAGGCAAATTCAATTTTGGCATTTATTTCAAGGGGAATAGAATACATAGGGAAGGAGATAATATTGAACCTTTATAAGACATTAGTCTGGCCGCACTTGGAGTATTATCAACAGTTTTGGGCCCCACATCTCAGCAAGGATGTGTTGTCATTGGAGAGAATCCAGAGGAGGCTCACAAGAATGATTCCAGGAATGAAGGAGTAAACGTATGAGGAACGTTCAGCAGCTTGGGGCCTGTACTCACTGAAATTTAGAAGGTTACTGGGAGATCTCACTGAAATGTTCCAAATGTTGAATGGGCTAAATAGGATGGACGTGAAGATGATGTTTCCTATGGTGGGGGTACCCAGAACTAGAAGGCACAACCTCAAAACTGCAGTAGAGATCAAGTCCATGGGTATATTTAAGGTGGAAGTTAATAGTGTCCTGATTAGTCAGGGCATCAAAGGATATGGTGTGAAGGCAGGTGTATGGGGTTGAGTGAGATCCGGGATCAGCCATAATGGAATGGCGGAGCAAAGTTGATGGGCTGAATGGCCTAATTCTGCTCCTATGTCTTATGGTCTTATGGTCTTCCTTCAGTACTTGTACAAAAATACACAGACTAACATGCTACACAATTTGCTAAACAACACGAGTTTCCACGACAAAACTGGAAGCAAATTGAAAAATGGGCCTACCTCAGGTTAATCTGAACATTTCATTTCAAAGCTCTCTCGCTGTGACATGCATGGCATCTTTAAATATAATTCACTCATTGACCTTAAGACACGTGCATTTGTTTTCAGCCAATGAATTACTTTAAAAATGCATTCAGTACTGTAATGAAAGAAATGCAGCAAACAATTAGTACACTGCAAGCCCAACTCATCAGCCTTGTGATAAATTAGTGGGGGAAATTTTCCTTCTTTCCTTATCATTAGCCTAACAAAAAAAAAGCAAAACTTAAATGAAATGATTTCCTGATGATATCAGAACAAAAAATTCAACTTATGAAATAAGATAGCAACAGAACAAAACATATTATCATTGTCAATGTCCGAAGTTCAAAGTAAATTTATTATCAAAGTACATATATTGTATGTCACCATACACAACCCGAAGATTCATTTTCTTGTGGGCCTACTTAGTAAATCCAAGAAACATATTCGAATTAATGAAACATTGCGCCCAACAGGACGGAAACAAGCAACCAATGTACAAAAGATAATAAACTGGGCAAATGAAAAAGAGATAGATAGATAAATAAATAAATAAACAAACAAACAAACAAACAAGCAAGCAATAAATGCCAAGAACATGAGATGGAGCACTTGAGTGAGTCCATAGGTTGTGGGAACAGTTCAGTGATGGGGCAAGTGAACTTAACACCACTGGTTCAAGAGCCTGATGGTTGAGGGGTAATAACTGTTCCTGAACCAGATGGTGTAGATCCTGAGGCTCCTGTACCTTCTACATGACGGCAGCAGCAAGAACAGGGCATGACCTGGGTGATGGGAGTCCTTGACGATGGAGGCTGTTTTCTTGGGACAGCACTCCATATATGGTGAGGAGGGCTTTTCCTGTGATAAACTGTAAACTGGTCCATATCCACTACTTTTAGTAGGATTTTCCATTCAAAGGCATTGGTGTTTCCATACCAAGCCATGATACAATCAGTCAATATACTCTCTACTACACTTCTATAGAAATTTGTCAACGTTTTAGATGCCATGCCGAGTCTTTGCAAACATCTAAGTGAATACTTTATACTTATACTTTATGCTTTATTGTCCCCGAACAACTGATACTAGAACGTACAATCATCACAGCGATATTTGATTCTGCGCTTCCCGCTCCCTGGAATACAAATTGATAGTAAATATTAAAAATTTAAATTATAAATCATAAATAGAAAATAGAAAAATGGGAAGTAAGGTAGTGCAAAAAAACCGAGAGGCAGGTCCGGATATTTGGAGGGTATGGCCCAGATCCGGGTCAGGCCCTGTCATCCTTTCTTCATATCTACACTTATGTATTGGGCTCAGGGCAGATCCTCTGAAATGATAACATCAAGGAATTTAAGTTGCTGCCCTCTCCACCTCTGAGCCCACAATGAGGACTGGCTCATGAACCTCAGGTTTCCTTCTCCTGAAGTCAATAATCAGCACTTTGGTATTGCTGACATTGAGTGAGAGGTTGTTATTGTGACACCACTCAGCCAGATATTCAATCTCCCTCCTATATGGTGATTCATCACCACCTTCGATTTGATCAATGACAGTGGTGTCATCAGCAAACTTAAATTTAGCATTGTCTAAAGCCGTAAGTATAAAGTGAGTAGAGCAGGGGGCTAAGCACACAGCCTTGAGGTGCACATGTGCTGATGGAGATTGTGGAGGAGATGTTGTTGCCAATCCAGTAACAACATTTGACTGAGATTCGCAAGTGAGGAAATCATGCATCCAATTGCACAGGAGATATTGAGGCCAAGATCTTGAAGCTTATTGATTAGATTGAGGAGATGATAGTATTGGATGCTGAGCTGTAGTTAATAAAGAGCATCCAGATATATGCGCCTTTGTTGCTCAGATGTTCCAGGGTTGAGTGAAGAGCCAATAAAATGGCTTCTGCTGTGGATCTGTTGTGCCTCAAGGCAAATTGGAGAAGATACAAGTCATTTATTGGGCAGGAGTTGATATGTTTCATCACCAACATCTCAAGGCACTCCATCATAGTGGATGTACTATAAGTGCTACTGGACAATAGACTTTAAGGCAGGTTATCATGTTTTTCTTAGGCATTGGTATAACTGAAGCCTGCTTGAAGCAGGTGGGTACCACAGACTGCCAGAGGAAGAGGTTAAAGATCTTTAGTACTTGGCCAGGTACCCCAACAAGGTTGGATGCTTTCTGTGAGATCACACTCAAAGATGGACTAATGTTGGCTTCAAAGACTGAAATCAGGGTCCTCGGGGACTGTGGGAGTTTGTGAAGCTGTTTGTGAGCATAGAAGGCATCGTGCTCACCTGGAAGTGAAGCCTTGCTATCACCTGGATATCGCTTGGTTTTACTTTGTAAGAGGTAGTAGTATTCAAGCCCTGCCACAGCTGTCGAGCATCCTTCAGTGATTCAAGTTTGGTCCAGAGAAGCCACCTCACCGTAGGTTGGATTTCTGGAGATTGTACCAGAATTTCTTGTATCTTACTTGATCACCAGACCTGAATGCCACTGATGTGGGACTCAGTAGATTGCAAATCTCATGGCTCATCCAGGACACTGGTAGACTTTGAATGAGTTTTGGGGACACATTCATTTATGACTGTTTTTATAAAGTATGTGACAACTGTGGTGTATTCATTCAGATCCTCTGGTGAGCTCTTGAACATGGGCCAGTCCAGCAACTCAAAGCAATCCCGTACCACTCCTCTGCCTCCTATGACCACTCCTTTGTTGTCCTTATCTCTGGATCCTTGCTCTTTAGCCTCTGCCTGTGTGCCAATAGGAGAGGGACAGCTAAATGATCAGATTTCCTGAAATGTAGTCTGGGCATGGAACAGTGGGAATTGCTTACCGTAGTAAAGCAGTGATCTAGAGTGTTGGGATCTCTGGTGCTGCAGATTATATGTTGATGGTAAGTGGGCAGAGATTTCTTCAAACAAGCCTGACTGAAGCCCCCAACTATGATTTGAAATGCATCAGCGTGGACGGTCTCTATCACCTCCACAAAATAAAAATTATTGATTATAGGAAGACTTATGGTCAAATGGTCTGATGGGCTTGCAAGTTTGGCTTTAGCTCCTTCTTGTACTAATGAGAAAAAGTCTCTTATTCCCATTCAATTCAATAATTCTTCAATGTCCTCCAACTTCTGGAAACCTAGGATCTTCTTTTGTTAGAATGCATTAGTAAATAATTATAATTAATGATAAAAATTTAGATACATCACTGGAGCAAAATGACTGGACGTCATTGAGAATGGTTGTTTGCTTTTACTGCTTTAATTGTCTTCTTTTGAGTCTAAGAGGTAACAAGCCATCTGCTCACTTGCAACCAGCAATGAAGAAAATCTCCATTGACTCATTTAGAAGCATTTGTGCTTCTGTGGCAAAAGCTGCGGTTTCAAGCTCCACACTAAAACGTAAACACATTATAGGATGCACTAACACTTCAAGTGCTGTGTAAAAGCACTACAATATTACCAGATGTACTGTATTTTCTAAGGTACATTTTTAAATTCAAGCTTTATTAAAGTAATCACAGTACAGATTTCTTTGTTATGGGTGATTTTCGTGTTTGTTCAGAATTAATGATATTCAGATGGCGTAGGTCCTTCATGCAATGTGCCAGTGTGTGTTTGCAAATGTCAGTGAAATTTTACCCATGAGTAAAGAGATTCCAGAAGTTGTTAATTCAGCTGTTTAGGAACGTTCGTTTTTAAGGACACAGTTATCAAGAGCAAATGAATACTTGTAACAGTTTCTGTGCTGTTTTTTATAATTTGAACTTCTTTAGTGGCCACTTCTGGATTTCCTGATGCTTTATAAAGCAAGTTCTCGGTTGTTTTGTTACTTCTAACCACGTCACTACTAACAGTAGCTTACCTGCTAGGAATTTGCACTCCTGTAAGCTTTTAGAAAATGTTGAAGAGAAAAGCTAATGCTCACAGAGCTTCCATGTTGCCTGTAAGTAATAATTAAGCCATCTGAATATTCCTCACTTTGTCATATCTATAGTTTAGGTGGAAACTGCTGTTCTTGAAATTGCTTGCAACACAATTCCTAAGAAGACATCTCTGGCTGGTAGACTGGATAATTCTTCAGAAGCACCTCTATTATAGCATGCAATATACCCTGAATGGGATTCATTGACTTTATGATGGAAATACCCCTCCTCCATCCTCTTTGGAGCTTAACCAACTTCTTTTATCTTCCTCCCTGTACTAACAAAGAGTCTTTGACTTAAAACATTAGCTCTTTTTCTCTTCCTACAGGCAGAACATAACCATAGAAACCATAGAAACCATAGAAAAACCACAGAAACAGGCCTTTTGGCCCTTCTTGGCTGTGCCGAACTATTTTCTGCCAATTTCCACTGACCTGCGCACGGACCATATCCCTCCATACACCTCCCATCCATGTATCTGTCCAATTTATTCTTAAATGTTAAAAAAGAACCCGCATTTACCACCTCGTCTGGCAGCTCATTCCATATTCCCACCACTCTCTGTGTGAAGAAGCCCCCCCCCCACAATATTCCCTTTAAACTTTTCCCCCCTCACCCTTAACCCATGTCCTCTGGTTTTTTTCTCCCCTTGCCTCAGTGGAAAAAGCCTGCTTGCATTCACTGTGTCTATACCCATCATAATTTTATATACCTCTATCAAATCTCCCCTCATTCTTCTACGCTCCAGGGAATAAAGTCCTAACCTATTCAACCTTTCTCTGTAACTGAGTTTCTCAAGTCCCAGCAACATCCTTGTGAACCTTCTCTGAACTCTTTCAACCTTATTAATATCCTTCCTGTAATTTGGTGACCAAAACTGAACACAATACTCCAGATTCGGCCTCACCAATGCCTTATACAACCTCATCATAACATTCCAGCTCTTATACTCAATACTTTGATTAATAAAGGCCAATGTACCAAAAGCTCTCTTTACGGCCCTCTTTATGACCTGCTGAGTACCTTTAGCATTCTTTATCTTGCTTCAAATTTCCAGCAGCTGTGGTTTCTTTATCTTGATTTAAAATTATCGATTTTTAATAAACAAGTTCAAACTCTGAGCACATTCGATTCTCTGCTTAGTATGCAGAAGCAAAGCAAAATTCATCTGAACTAAACTATTTACCTTTTGTCCTTTAAGTGAGTGCAGAATAATTCAGGAAGTATATTGTATGTGCTGTTAATGTCATTTATGCTTCAAAGCTATCTTTATATTCAGAATTACAGACGTACTGTATATTTAACTAACCTAGGTCAAAGTCAAACATCAATACTGCTATAGCATCAACTTATAATTACTACGCATTTTCATAATGAGTGTGAATGGAAGTATGTCATATGTACCCAAGTCAATAATAAGGAGACATTTCTCCTTCTTTTTCCCAATAGCTAAGAAACTGTATACAATGACGATACTGCATATTATCAATGAGTTGAATTTTCTAACAAATTGATTAAATTTTTAGGTGGATAAACAGCAACTAATCTTGCAGTAATGACCATTTAAGGATTTTAGTGAATAACAATTTATCGAGTTTTAAACAATATAAACAATTTAAATGTTTTTAAATTATTATTGCAGTTCAGGGGCATGTACTATAAGACCATAAGACTATAAGATATAGGAGCAGAAGTAGGCCATTCAGCCCATTGAGACTGCTCCGCCATTCAGTCATGGGCTGATCCAATTCTCCCAGTCATTCCCACTCCCCTGCCTTCTCCCCATCCCCTTTGATGCCTTGATAAGCAAGAACTTGTCTATCTCTCCCTTAAATACACGAAATGACTTGGCCTCCACAGCGGCACATGGCAACAAATTACACAGATTTACCACCCTCTGACTAAAATAACTTCTGCACGTTTCAGTTCTAAATGGGCGTTCTTCAATACTGAAGTTGTACCCTCTTGTCCTAGAATCCCCTACCACGGGAAATAACTTTGCCACATCCAATCTGCTCAGTCCTTTTAACGTTCAGAATGTTTCTGTGAGATCCCCCTCATTCTCCTGAACTCCACAGAATACAGCCCAAGAGCTGCCAGACGTTCCTCATACCGTAGCCCTTTCATTCTTGCAATCATTCTCTGAACACTCTCCAATGTCAGTATGTCCTTTCTAATATAAGGAGCCCAAAACTGCACACAATATTGCAAGTGTGGTCTCACAAGTGCCTCAACATCACATCCCTACTCTTATATTATGGTGGAATTCTTCATTAAGATGGAGAGTGACATAGTCAATTCAGAAACAAAGGTTCTGAACTTAAAGAAGGGTAACTTTGAAGGTACGAGATGTGAATTAGCTAAGATAGACTGGCAAATGATACTTAAAGGGTTGACAGTGGATATGCAATGGCAAGCATTTAAAGATCGCATGGATGAACTACAACAATTGTTTATCCCAGTTTGGTAAAAAAATAAATCAGGGAAGGTAGTGAACCCGTGGCTGACAAGGGAAATTAGGGATAGTATTAATTCTAAGGAAGAAACATACAAATTAGCCAGAAAAAGTGGCTCACCTGAGGACTGGGAGAAATTCAGAGTCCAGCAGAGGAGGACAAAGGGCTTAATTAGCAAAGGGAAAAGAGATTATGAGAGAAAACTAGCAGGGAACATAAAAGCTGACTGCAAAAGCTTTTATAGATACGTGAAAAGAAAAAGATTGATTAAGACAAATGTAGGTCCCTTATAGACAGAAACAGGTGAATTGACATGGCAGACCAACTGAAGAACTACTTTGGTTCTGTCTTCACTAAGGAGGACATAAATAATCTTCGGGAAATAGTAGGGACAGAGGGTCTAGTGAGACGAGGGAAATACATGTTAGTAAGGAAGTGGTGTTAGGTAAATTGAAGGGATTAAAGGCAGATAAATCCCCAGGGCCAGATGGTCTGCATCCCAGAGTGCTTAAGGAAGAAGCCCAAGAAATAGTGGATGCATTAGTGATAATTTTTCAAAACTCTTTAGATTCTGTACTAGTCCCTGAGGATTGGAGGGTGGCTAATGTAACCCCGCTTTTTAAAAAAGGAGGGAGAGAGAAACCGGGGAATTATAGACCAGTTAGCCTAGCATCGGTGGTGGGGAAAATGCTAGAGTCAGTTATCAAAGATGTGATAACAGCACATTTGGAAAGCGATGAAATCATCGGACAAAGTCAGCACGGATTTGTGAAAGGAAAATCATGTCTGACGAATCTCAGAATTTTTTGAGGATGTAACTAGTAGAGTGGATAGGGAAGAACTAGTGGATGTGGTATACTTGGATTTTCAAAAGGCTTTTTACAAGGTCCCACACAGGAGATTAGTGTGCAAACTTAAAGCACACGGTATTGGGGGTATGGTATTGATGTGGATGGAGAATTGGTTGGCAGACAGGAAGCAAAGAGTGGGAATAAACGGGCCCTTTTCAGAATGGCAGGCAGTGACTAGTAGGGTACCGCAAGGCTCAGTGCTGGGACCCCAGTTGTTTACAATATATATTATTGATTTAGATGAGGGAATTAAATGCAGCATCTCCAAGTTTGCGGATGACACGAAGCTGGGCGGCAGTGTTAGCTGTGAGGAGGATGCTAAGAGGATGCAGGGTGACTTGGATAGGTTAGGTGAGTGGGCAAATTCATAGCAGATGCAATTTAATGTGGATAAATGTGAGGTTATCCACTTTGGTGGCAAAAATAGGAAAACAGATTATTATCTGAATGGTGGCCGATTAGGAAAAGAGGAGGTGCAACAAGACCTGGGTGTCTTACACACCAGTCATTGAAAGTGGGCATACAGGTACAGCAGGCGGTGAAAACGGCGAATGGTATGCTGGCATTCATAGCAAGAGGATTCGAGTACAGGAGCAGGGAGGTACTACTGCAGTTGTACAAGGCCTTGGTGAGACCACACCTGGAGTATTGTGTGCAGTTTTGGTCCCCTAATCTGAGGAAAGACATCCTTGCCATAGAGGGAGTACAAAGAAGGTTCACCAGATTGATTCCTGGGATGGCAGGACTTTCATATGATGAAAGACTGGATCAACTAGGCTTATACGTTGGAATTTAGAAGATTGTGGGGGGATCTTATTGAAACGTATAAAATCCTGAAGGGATTGGACAGGCTAAATGCGGGGAGATTGTTCCCGATGCTGGGGAAGTCCAGAACGAGGGGTCACAGTTTGAGGATAAAGGGGAAGCCTTTTAGAACCGAGATTAGGAAAAACTTCTTCATATAGAGAGTGGTGAATCTGTGGAATTCTCTGCCACAGGAAACAGTAGAGGCCAGTTCATTGACTATATTTAAGAGGGAGTTAGATATGGCCCTTGTGGCTAAAGGGATCAGTGGGTATGGAGAGAAGGTAGGTACAGGGTTCTGAGTTGGATGATCAGCCATGATCATACTGAATGGCGGTGCAGGCTGGAAGGGCCAAATGGCCGAATGGCCTATTCCTGCACCTATTTTCTATGTTTCTATGTTTCTATATTCTCTACCTCTAGAAATGAATGTCAGCATTACATTCGCCTTCTTCACCACCGACTCAACCTGGAGCTCAACCTTTAGGGTATCCTGCACAAGGACTCCCAAATCCCTTTGTACCTCTGCATCTAAATAATTGTCTGCCCGTTATTTCTTCCGCCATAGTGCATGACCATACACTTTCCAACACTGTATTTCATTTGCCACTTCTTTGTCCATTTTCCTAAACTATCTAAGTCTCTCTGCAGGCTCTCTGTTTCCTCAACACTATCCGCTCCTCCACCAATTTTTGTATCATCAGCAAATTTAGCCACAAATCCATTAGTACTGTAGTCCAATATGGTATTAAGTTTGATTTATTTTGGAGGTTATGTATCGCTCACAACTTATACATGTATAATATGTATTTGTATGTATAATGTATTAGCATCATTAATATATTTAATGATGTTGTGTACATGTCTAAGTACCTCAGCTCCTGTTAGTCCTTTACCTCTTCTTCCCTGCCCCACATTCTCTCTGTCTACTTTGTCATGGTCTTTATACCTTATTTGTCTACCTGCACTGCATTTCCTCAGTAACTGTGACACTACCATTTATATTTTGCTACTATTTTTCCATAGGTACTGCAGGTATCTCAATGTACTTATGCTTGAAATAATCTGCATGTTTGGCATGCAGAACAAAGCTTTTGGTGATACTGTGGTGCACATGAAAATAATAAATCAATATCCTTTTATTATTCTTCCTCAACAAAATTTTATCAATATTAGTAACAAATTTGGCAACAAAATGGCCTCTTTCAGATATAGTTTGTGAAGAAGTGAACATTCTTATTGTCTCATGTTGTGACCTCAATTGTACCTCCAAACTGAATGGAAATGAAAATGAGAAAAGATTTAAAGTGAACTGACATTTTAATATCATCTGCTAAACATGAAATCAAAACTTTTTCCTCTGTAGTTCCAATTTAGTACCTGTTCTGCAAGCTAATATTTTGACAACAAAAATACTAACCTGTCAATCAGTTTTAATTAACAATATATTGCTTTGAAGATATCACTTTTAATATGTATCTGTTCTTGAGATACAAATGAGCAGAACTAAAACTATAGCACTTCATTATTTCATCATGATATAACAAATTTGGTATTTATGTGGGAAAGGAAACAAAACATGCTGAAGTTTAAAGGAAGTCAAATTCCATTGAAGAGAAGTAATTACATTATCATTCTACCATGTCATGTGCACTTAGCTTTGTTGCTCTCTAAAGTTATCCATGATTCAGCCATTTTGCTGCTGCACTTAATCCATTAAAACATTGCCCTTGATGGTGTTCTTCAAAGGATGCCTCAGCACTGCTGAAATTTGGCATAACAAAGTAGCAAAGAAATAATCTACCTTATTTTTCACTTACCAAATGTCCTTGAGAAGGGCATAGTGCCCTGTCATCTTGAACTGCTGAAGTCCCTGTGGCAAATTTACTTTAATGTGGCAATGCAGTACAATAAAGAAATACTTCGAAGGTTCAAAGGTTCATTTTTTATCAAAGCATGTATCCATATGCAACTCTGAAATTTGTCTTCTCCAGATAGTCACGAAACAAAGAAAGAACATAAAAGTCCTTCTGAGAGAAATATCAACCCTCCCCCGCACACAAAACAGAGCAAGAACATTGACTCCCTCCAAAAACCCTCCCCATAAAAAACTAACAGAACATAACATATCATCAACCCCCAAACACACTCTCCTCGCACAGCAAAACAGAAAATGAATGGGTGATAAGAAAAAACAGAATATAAAAACCCTGTCTGTAAAAGTCCACAATCTATAGGCAAAATAGTCCAATCTATAAACACAAAACCACGGTGCCATCCAATGATATCACCAACATTCATCGAAAGAAATGGATACCACATGGAGGCAGAGAGGCCTACCTGCCAGCCATAGCGAACTACACAATGATAGGCCGCTCACAGACCCCTTCTCCGGCAACAATCAAAAGGCAGGCAGTCAGCACTGAAACTCTTCGTCACCTTCTACATTCGACTCAATGTCTCAATCTTCCTCGATGCTTTAATCGGCGATTAATAGATGCTTCAACCAACCTAAGCTGATGTTTATTTTGAACAGGAACTCTTTAGATTCCATCCTTTATCTGTGGGTAAGTAGTCATGGATTTGAGAGGTGCTATCAAAGTAAGCTTGCTGAATAGTTACATGACATCTTATAGATGAATCCTGCTGCTGCGCTGTGTGCTACTGAAGGAGTAAGTGAAGAATAATGAAGGTGAATGAAAAGCAAGTCAAATCTCAAGTATTGTTATGGATGGTGTTGATCTTTTTGATATTATCCAGGCAAGTTGAGAATGCTCCATTGCACTTCTGACTTGTGCTTTGTAGATGATCAAAAGGCTGGAGATATGATCGAGAGGTAAATCATTTGCATGGAGCATCTAACTTCTTTCCTGCTTATGCCAGTCATTTATATGGCTTGTCCTGGTAAATTTATGGTCAATGGTGATGCCCATCTGATAATAAATAGTGGCAAACTCACCAATATTGTTGAGAAATGGTCAGACTCTCTTTATCTCCTTGGCAATGATCCATAGAACTTATGTGTTACAAATGTTCCTTACTGTCCATCAATCTAAGCTTCAATTTTCTCCAGGTCTTACCATTACAGCAAAGAAAAAATGCTCTATACATCTGCTTCCAGTTTTGCAGAGTTGAAATTTAATTTCGTCATTAGTGTAAAAAGGGTGTTATGTTGTAGCCAACCTCTCTTCTTCTCTCTCATATTATGTTCTGTTTTACCAAAAGGAAACCAGTTACTGTGAGGGTGTACAATGAATGGGCAATATGAAGGTATCTATTTAGTATAAGACACCAAAGACAAATATTCCCTCCTCTTAGATTTATTGGGAAAGCTTGCATTTCATACATAGGTGCACAATGTATTAAGAATTCATATATTCAAAAGGTGTAAGAATAAGAAATTTAAAACTATGCTCTGCTGAGATCAACATATATCTCTGACCTAATTTCAAGACAAAGAAAGAAAAGCCAGTTTGTTGTTTATAGCTCCTCTCATGGACTTGGAACATCACAATTAATCTTTCAGCCATTGAAGTCCTTTTGAAATATAGTTTCAATTGAAGCAAGAAACACCAAGGCCGATTTGTGTACAGCAAAATCCCATGAACATTATGAGGCATACAATGGATAATATGCTTCTGAAATTGGTTGATGATTAAATGTTTGGCCAACTATTTGGGAGAACCTCTTCTGCTAGTGTTATGAGGCCTTTACTTTCTTCAAGCAGTCAGACACAAAGGTATATATCTGGGCCGTCCCCTCCGAATATCTGGACCTGCCTCTCGGTTTTTTTTTGCACTACCTTACTTCCTATTTTTCTATTTTCTATTTATGACTTATAATTTAAATTTTTAATATTTACTAATTTTAACTATTTTTAGTATTTATAATATTTAATATTTGTAATCCAGGCAGTGTGAAGCGCAGAATCAAATATCGATGTGATGATTGTACGTTCTAGTACCAATTGTTTGGCGACAATAAAGTATAAAGTATAACGTATATAACTCACATCACAGATATATTTTAGAAAAAATAGCAGCCTCACAATACTATACTAAAATGTTAGTGCAGGTTAAATGTTAAATCTATGGAATAGGACTTAAATACAAAAGATTCTAACTCAAAAGTCATGTGTACAAAATTGAGTCTAGTGATTTGCAATTAAAGGGTAATTTATACTGAAAGGAAAAGAGATTGACTTCTGATCTTGTGCAGCACAATAGAATATTAGCAAGCTAAGTAAAGTTCCCCTCTACCACCACTCTGCTCCGTCTAGTGGAATTAGTCCTTACTCTCAATAATTTCTCCTTTGGCTCCTCCCACTTCCTCCAAACTAAAGGTGTAGCCATGGGCACCCGTATGGGTCCCAGCTATGCCTGCCTTTTTGTTGGCTTTGTGGAACAATCTATGTTCCAAACCTATTCTGGTATCTGTCCCCCACTTTTCCTTCGCTACATCGACGACTGCATTGGTGCTGCTTCCTGCATGCATGCTGAGCTCGTTGACTTCATTAACTTTTCCTCCAACTTTCACCCTGCCCTCAAGTTTACCTGGTCCATTTCCGACACCTCCCTCCCCTTTCTAGATCTTTCTGTCTCTATCTCTGGAGACAGCTTATCTACTGATGTCTACTATAAGCCTACTGACTCTCACAGCTATCTGAACTATTCCTCTTCTCACCCTGTCTCTTGCAAAAATGTCATCCCCTTCTCCCAATTCCTCTGTCTCCGCCACATCTGCTCTCAGGATGAGGCTTTTCATTCCAGGACAAGGGAGATGTCCTCCTTTTTTAAAGAAAGGGGCTTCCCTTCCTCCACCATCAACTCTGCTCTCAAACGCATCTCCCCCATTTCACGCACATCTGCTCTCACTCCATCCTCCCGCCACCCCACTAGGAATAGGGTTCCCCTTGTCCTCACCTACCACCCCACCAGCCTCCGGGTCCAACATATAATTCTCCGTAACTTCCACCACCTCCAACGGGATCCCACCACTAAGCACATCTTTCCCTCCCCCCCCCCCACTTTCCACAGGGATCGCTCCCTATGCGACTCCGTCGTCCATTCGTCGCCCCCCCCATCCCTCCCCACTGATCTCCCTCCTGGCACTTATACTTGTAAGCGGAACAAGTGCTACACATGCCCTTACACTTCCTCCCTCACCACCATTCAGGGCCCCAGACTGTCCTTCCAGGTGAGGCGACACTTCACCTGTGAGTCGGCTGGGGTGATATACTGCATCCGGTGCTCCCGATGTGGCCTTCTATATATTGGCGAGACCAGACGCAGACTCGGAGATCATTTCGCTGAACACCTACACCCTGTCCACCAGAGAAGGCAGGATCTCCCAATGGCCACACATTTTAATTCCACGTCCCATTCCCATTCTGATATGTCTATCCACAGCCTCCTCTACTGTAAAGATGAAGCCACACTCAGGTTGGAGGAACAACACCTTATATTCCATCTGGGTAGCCTCCAATCTGATGGCATGAACACTGACTTCTCAAACTTCTGCTAATGCCCCACCTCCCCCTCATACCCCACCTGTTACTTATTTTTATACACACATTCTTTTTTTCTCTCTCCTTTTTCTCCCTCTGTCCCCCTCACTATACCCCTTGCCCATCCTCTGGGTTTTTCCCCCCTTCCCCCTTTTCTTTCTCCTTAGGCCTCCTGTCCCATGATCCTCTCATATCCCTTTTGCCAATCAACTGTCCAGCTCTTGGCTCCATCCCTCCCCCTCCTGTCTTCTCCTATTATTTTGGATCACCCCCTCCCCCTCCCACTTTCAAATCTCTTACTAGCTCTTCTCTCAGTTAGTCCTGACGAAGGGTCTCGGCCTGAAACGTCGACTGTACCTCTTCCTAGAGATGCTGCCTGGCCTGCTGCGTTCACCAGCAACTTTGATGTGTGTTGCTTGAAATTCCAGCATCTTCAGATTTCCTCGTGCTTGAGTAAAATACTATCCTAGTTCTTGTAGTTGCCCAGTTATTTCCTGGTACATCATTGACCCAGGGGAATAGGGAATGGTGGATATCCAATTTTCAAACCGTCTTGAGTTAGATCCCTTAAGATGATGCAATAATTCTTGAAGATCTCGCACAGCTAGAGAGAGAAATCTAGTGTGATAGCTATTCACTGTCCTGTGACAGGAGGTCTCCTGTTTGCTGCATTCGGTTTTCTAAACCTGCATCTGCCATTGTAAGATCACAAACAGATGATAGTAAACTTCCAGCTAATGGTTTGTTTAATTTCTGATCATAAAATCAGAGCCAATCTTCAGTTCTTAAAATGTAAATGGAAAGCAGTAATCAGCTTGAAGTTTAAAAAACTCTCTATAGAACAGTATTGCAAATAGGCTCTGTAATTTGAAGACGCCCTGTGAAAACTCACTAGTAAAACACATGCTTTATTAATGTTCAAGATGTAGTTTAAGACAATGGCTTGTTTAATTTTGGTTGTTTCAAACAGAGAAACTGTCTTTAAATTTAGTTCAGTGATGCTTACAGAACAGATATATAATATCATTTAACATGTCAAATAACTGATGTGTTTAAATTTGGAAGAGTTTTATGTACTCAGCAATTTTAGCTTCCCAGCATTAATTGTGAACAGTGAACATTAACCTGAGGTCTATGTCTCCAAAATGGTTTTATATTGTTTGTGTTAAAAGGATATCTGAGAAAATATCATATATATATAAAGTCAAGCAATGTTTAAGGAATGTTTTTTATTTAAAAAATGATTTGTAATTTGGAAATGTTTAAAATGGAAATCCTCTATGAGCTTTAAATGTGCTTTAAGAATGCCGTTTGGATTTAAATGTGTATCACTGAAAATAAATGAGCTGCTTTAAACTATTTTGTTAGCTGGAAGTATCTTCTCCTTGGTAGAGGGAGGGAACCCACCATTCAAATAGTGGGTATTGGCAGCTAAGCTTGCTGGGCCATGGATAATAAACAGGGGAGTGAACTAGTCTTTATAGGTTGGGTAGTTACAGTATCATCTCCCTTCAGTGAGAGTATCTGTGGCTATTTATATCCAAAAGGGATTAAGGTCTTTGTTTGAGTTTAGAACTTCACTGTTAGCAAATCCAATACCACCACACGAGCTAGAGATAGGGTCCTAGCACCTGATCCTTTGTTAGAAAAAACATGTTGAATCTCACTTTTCAGCAAGAGTTTATCTCTGATACCACTATGGGTGATTAGTTTGCTCTGAAGTATTAATGGAATGTACACATGGACAACAGTCAATTGATGAGATACCAGAGTAATACTAACACCAAAACCAACACCTGTAGTGCAGCATCCACCTCTTAAAGAGAAGCAAGAGAGAAACTAATTATCAAGGAGATTTTAAAGGAGAATGCATCATATAGTAACAAACATTATGCCGCATTTTAATCAGTATCAGAACTGAAACAGTTATGCCCTTAATATCCCTGGATAGTGAAGTGATCAAAGCTATCAGTCTACAGAGCTGTTTTACCTCCCATCACTGTGGAAATTTTCATGGCCTAACAAGAGCAAGGAAGTAAGGAGAATAGATAGCTTTCCAAAGAAAAGAAGATGATGAAATGAATTACTGAAAAAAACATATTATTAAACAAGATGTAAGAATAAGTTGAGTCATTACGCTTGAGTGATTCTAACAACCCTATGGAGCTCATATATTGCACCACCATTTGCAGTTCATGGGCTTGATTGTTCAATTACAGTAGTTTTGTTAACCTTCATTAACAATTTAAAAAATGTGAAAAAGGCATACCATTATTTGCTTTTAAATATAGCTACCTCAATAAAAACATTTTTTTTAATCTCCAGTAAATTTTGTTTTACATCATGCATCTAGTGTGGCATAAACCAGTCATCTTGCTCAAAGGACAGGTCTAGGTTCAAGCCGCCAGGTCTTTATCAGATTATTTCATCTCGTTGATTGCATTAGCACATGAAGCTAGTCCATTATTTAATACACACAAATTGCCAGTGGTTTCTACTGCACATTCTCCAAGGATTCACAAGACAAAGGTTGGGAGACATGTGAGATTTTTCTTACAAGAGAATGGAGATCAGCCTAAGGATAGTTAAAAGGTCAGGTATAAGAAAATCGTGTATTTATAATATACATGGCTATGTTGCCAACTTCTATCAAATTTTACAAGATTGATGTGGCAAGCAAATACTGAATTTATGGAGGGATATGAAAAAGAGTCATTCATTCATTCATGAATAAGTTGCATATATTCCAAGAAAAGGCTCTTATTTTTTTAATTTAATTTGGCTTAGAATGTAAACAATACAATACTTTATACTTTTTTGTCGCCAAACAATTGGTACTAGAACGTACAATCATCACAGCGGTATTTGATTCTGTTCTTCACATTCAATGGATTACAAATATTAAATATTAAAAATATTTAAAATTAGTAAATATTAAAAATTTAAATTATAAATCATAAATAGAAAACAGAAAAATGGAAAGTAAGGTAGTGCAAAGAAACTGAGAGGCAGGTCTGGATATTTGGAAGGTATGGCCCAGATCCGGGTCAGGATCCGTTCAGCAGTCTTATCACAGTTGGAAAGAAGCTGTTCCCAAATCTGGCCATACGAGACTTCAAGCTCCTGAGTCTTCTCCCGGAGAGAAGAGGGACGAAAAGTGTGTTGGCTGGGTGGGTCGTGTCCTTGATTATCCTGGCAGCACTGCTCCGACAGCGTGCGGTGTAAAGTGAGTCCACGGACTGAAGATTGGTTTGTGTGATGTGCTGTGTCGTATTCATGATTTTCTGCAGCTTCTTTCAGTCTTGAACAGGACAACTTCCATACCAGGTTGTGATGCACCCTAGAAGAATGCTTTCTACAGTGCATCTGTAAAACTTAGTGAGGGTTTTAGGGGACAGGCCAAATTTCTTTAGTTTTCTCGGGAAGTAAAGGCGCTGGTGGCCCTTCTTGGCAGTGAACTCTGCCTGGTTGGACCAAGTCAGGTCATTTGTGATATTGACTCCGAGAAACTTAAAGCTTTTGACCTGTTCCACTTGCGCATCACCGATGTAAATTGGGTCCTGCGGTCCGCTACTCCTTCTGAAGTCTACAACCAATTCCTTCGTCTTGCTGACGTTGACGGATAGGTTATTGTCTTCGCACCATACCACCAGGTTCTTAATTTCCTCTCTGTACTCAAACTCATCATTACCCTACAATTGTTGTGTCATCAGCAAACTTATATATTGAGTTTGATGGAAATTTGTCTACACAATCATGGGTGTACAGTGAGTACAGCAGGGGGCTGAGTACACAGCCTTGTGGGGCACCGGTGCTCAGAGTGATTGTAGAGGAGAGCTTGTCCCCTATTTTTGTGGCCTGGGTCCTGTCTGTGAGGAAGTTGAAGATCCAGCTGCATATCCAAGTGCTAAGGCCCAGGTTCCGGAGCTTAGGAATCAGTTTATTTGAATGATGGTATTAAAGGCAGAGCTGTAGTCAATGAAAAGGAGCCCTACGTATGCATTTTTATTCTCCAGGTGTTCTAAGGAGGAATGTAGGGCCAGAGAGATGGCATCTGCCGTTGACCTGTTGCTCCGGTAGGCGAATTGCAAAGCATCGAAGTTGACCTGTAGGCTGTGGTTGATGTGTGCTATAACCAATCGCTCGAAGCACTTCATAGCAATGGACGTCAGAGCCACAGGTCGATAGTCATTCAGACATGCCACCTTGCTTTTCTTCGGCACTGGGATTATCATTGCCTTCTTAAAACACGACGGGATCTTAGACAGAAGCAAGGAGCAGTTGAAGATGTCAGCAAACACTCCAGCTAGCTTGC
Source organism: Mobula birostris (assembly GCF_030028105.1). Lineage (NCBI taxonomy): Eukaryota > Metazoa > Chordata > Chondrichthyes > Myliobatiformes > Myliobatidae > Mobula > Mobula birostris. Next base: position 205,213,984 of record NC_092371.1, on the reverse strand, counting down.
TTGCACAGGCCCAGAGAACCCATCCTGGGATGCCATTTGGGCCCGTCGCCTTCCTTGGATTTATCTTCAGGAAGGCCCTTCTAATGTCCTCCTCGGTGACGATGAATCTCGATGCCACCAGGTCCGGTTCATCCGGAGGGAGCAGGACACTCCTCTTCTGTTCGAATCTTGTGTAGAATACGTTAAGTTTGTCAGGAAGAGAAGCGCCACAGTTATTGATATTCCCAGCCTTTTCTTTGCGCCCAGTGATCTCATTTAGACCCTGCCATAGTCTACTGGCATCCCTTTCGTTAGCCTGGGCTTCCAACTTGGCTCGATATTGCCTCTTGGCGCCCTTAATGGCTTTCCGGAGTTCATGCCTGGATTCTGTGTAGCGGCTGGTATCTCCGGACCTAAAAGCCGCAGCTCTAGCCTGTAAAGGGGACTTGACCTCATAATTCATCCAAGGTTTCTGGTTAGGGAATACCCGGATCGTCTTGCAAGACACACAATCCTCCGTGCATTTCCAAATAAAGTCCGTGACAGCTGAGGCATACTCATCGAGATTAGCTGCAGAGTCCTTGAATACTAACCAGTCCACCAATCCAAAGCAGCCACGGAGGACCTCATCCGTTTCTTCCGTCCAATGCGACACTACTTTTGACACCGTGACCTCCCGCTTCAGTTTCTGTTTGTAACCCGGGAGGAGGAGTAGGCCTGATGGTCCGATTTTCCGAAGTGAGGTTGTGGGACGGAATAGTAGGCATCACTGACAGCTGTGTAGCAGTGGTCAAGTATATTCGGGCCTCTAATGGGACAGGAGACATGTTGGTATAACTTTGGCAGCGCCTTTCTGAGGTTGGTCTGGTTAAAGTCCCCGGCTGTAATGAGCAAAGCCTCTGGATACCTGGTCTCAAGTTCACTGATGTTGGCATACAGTATATATGATAGAACAGTTGTCCTTAAATGTAGAATGTTATAATCCATGCATATAACTCACACTTCAGGAAGTTATCTCAATTTCTACTTCTTCAAATAGTGAATTATTAATTATTTATTGCTAACTATCACTTTATTAAATATGAATATTATTAAATATTCAAGTTATCCAATTCAGAACCACACCATTCATCAATGTTGGGGTAGGATCTTCCAGTCACTCTTTAACTTCATTCTGTGAAGCTCATCAATGATCCAGATTAACCTTCCATATGGATGCTTCTGCAATCTATTGTGCAGGTTATTTAATTGCTTCTTGCTCATTAAGAATTTTAGTATAGTCAGCATAACTTCCATAGGTTTTCCTGTTTCATTAATATTACTTAAATTCCACATTCATTCAAAAACTATCTTATAATAAGTAACACACACAAAATATTGGAGGAATTCAGCAGGTCAGTCAGCATGATGGGTCTCGGCCAGAAACGTCAACTCTTCATTCCTCTCCATAAATGTTGCCTGACCTGCTGAGATTCTCCTGCATATTCTGTGTGTTACTCTGGATTTCCACAAATGCAGAATCCCTTGCATTTTTGTTTTGATAATAAGTCTCAGTTAAATTGCCAAATTTAAAAACAGTTGGACAAGTGATGTACAATTTGGAGTTTAGGACCAAAATGCAGCAACACATGTAGCTGTGAGAATAGTTGGAGGTTCTACTCCAATATGCAGCCAAAAGAAGCTCAAATATGGAGCAGGATAGATGATTACTCAAGGCTGCTTCACATATTACTCTACAGAACCACTACCCCTTTCATTCCAACCTGGTGTTATTATGCTACATTCATCTGATAGCAGGAGGGCAAGGAAGCCGTGTTGCTCTGACATTGTGTGAAATCTCAGGAGAGGTCTGCACTGGAATGGGTCAGCAAAAGGAGGGCAAGGAAAGAGATGATTGAGAAATAGGGCAGCACAAGGATCATCTCGTCACCTGTTCTGCTCCAATGACTGCAGCACATTCAAAACCCTTTGTAAGACAACTTTTCAGAATATTTATGTCTCATGTGGCCTTGGCTCCTCTCTGGCAAAAGGCAAAATCTCTGCTTTAACCAGTTTTCTATGACTTTCTTCAAAGGATTTCAACCAGCTAAGAGAAGGTTCCCCTGAGGGTCTAACACGCACAGTCTGTGCTCGCAAGACTATACCCAAGTTTGGAGGAATGGCAGGCTGTCTCTGTCACAGCAGTTGCTGGCACCAACTCAAACCCCCAGGAGCAGAGGGCAGCCTCAGTCACAGGAAGCACAGGCAATGACATAAACCCAGGAGTGGAGGGCAGCAGATTCCCCAAAAGAGATGGAACAAGAGGTTAGATATGGGAAATAACAACAGAGCCCCAGAAGAACAACTGAGGGACACAGTGAGACAAGTCATTTTCTCCAACACAATAACTACACTAAGGCATCTAATGAAAGTCCTCTTTTAATAAACATAGAATGCGGGAAAAAACATGCAAATCACGATTAACTTGACAAGATTAAACCAAAAGCACAGTGCTTAACGCCTCTAGTTTAGATAGTGATTGGTAAGCACAGGTGCTCGTGGCAAGTCACAGAGGCCCACAGAGCTCATGACAGTATTTCCCTCCCTATGGCGAGCACCTACGAAAGCTCAAGAAAGGGATGGAAAAATCCAGAACAGATCTGATGCTGTAGAGACAGTTCTGAAAAACATGAAGCAGACCGAGTCCTCTAAAGACAGTGCTGGAGAATCTGCAACAGCTCTGATGCTCCTATAAGACCATAAGGCCAGAAGACATAGGAGTAGAAGTAGGCTATTCGGCCCATCGAGTCTGCTCTGCCACTCAATAATGGGCTGATCCAATTCTTCCAGTCGTCCCCACTCCCCTGCTTTCACGCCATACCCTTTGATGCCCTGGCTAATCAAGAACATATCTATCTTTGCCTTAAATACACCCAATGACCTGGCCTCCACAACCATACATGGCAACAAATTCCACAGATTTACCACCCTCTAACTAAAGTAATTTCTCTGCATCTCAGTTTTAAAAGGACGTCCTTCAATCCTGAAGTTGTGCCCTCTTGTCTTAGAATCTCCTACCACGGGAAATAACCTTGCCATGTCTAATCTGTTCAGGCCTTTTAACATTCGGAATGTTTCTATGAGATCCTCCCTCATTCTTCTGAATTCCAGGGAATACAGCCCAAGAGCTGCCAGATGGTCCTCATATGGTAACCCTTTCATTCCTGGAATCATTCTCTGAACCCTCTGCAATGTCAGTATATCCTTTCTGAAATAAGAAGCCCAAAACTGCACACAATATTCCAAGTATGGTCTCACAAGTGCCTTATAGAGCCTCAACAACACATCCCTGCTCTTATATTCTATACCTCTAGAAAAAATGCCCAACATTGCATTCGCTTTCTCCACAACCAACTCAACCTGGAGATTAACATTTAGGGTGTCTTGCACAAGGGCTCCGAAGTCCCTTTGCATCTCTGTGTTTTGAATTCTCTCCCTATGGAAATAATAGTCTGCTCATTTATTTCTTCCACCAAACTGCATGACCATACGCTTTCCCATATTGTATTTTATTTGCCACTTCTTTGCCCATTCCTCTAAACTATCTAATTCTCTCTGCAGACTCTCTGGTTCCTCAACAGTACCTGCTCCTCCACCTACCTTTGTATCATTGGCAAATTTAACCACAAATCCATTAATACCGTAGTCTAAATCATTGACATACATTGTATAAAGCAGCGGTCCCAACACTGACACCTGTGGAATTCCACTGGTAATCAGTAGCCAGCCAGAATAGAATCCCTTTATTCTCACTCTCTGTTTTCTGCCAACCAGCTAATGCTCCACCCACGCTAGTAACTTCCCTGTAATTCCATGGGCTCTTATCTTGCTAAGCAGCCTCATGTGTGGCACTTTGTCAAAGGCCTTCTGAAAATCCAAATACACCATGTCTACTGCATCTCCTTTGTCTACCCTGCTTGTAATTTCCTCAAAGAATCGCAGTAGGTTTGTCAGGCAGGATTTTCCTTTCAACTGACCATGCTGGCTTTGGCCTATCTTGTCATGTGCCTCCAGGTACTCTGTAATCTCATCCCTAACAATCAATTCCAACAACTTCCCAACCACTGATGTCAGGCTAACAGGTCTATAGTTTCCTTTCTGCTGCCTCCCACCCTTCTTAAATAGTGGAGTAACATTTGCATTTTCCAGTCATCCGGTATAATGCCAGAATTTTTTCTGAAGCAGATCTGAAAAAAAAACATGAAGCAGACCTGATACTCTCGAGGCAGGGCTGGAATATTCAGAACAGATCTGAAAATGCACAAAGCAGACCTGATACTCTCGAGGCTGGAAAATTCGGAACAGATCTGATGCTTCTCATGACCAGTTAATAATTAGTAAATACAGGTGCTTAAGAAATCTAGAAGCTTAATATTCTATGGCAAACTGTAGAGGCTTGCAGGGTTCATGACAGTAATGGATGATTTGATGAATGTGAATACTGGAAAATTAAGTGAGTAAAAATAAGAAATCTGACAGACATGCCTCTAAATTTGCAAGTCTCTTTGTGTTTTCAGCACTTATAAACTTTGGAGTAAGTTATATTTCCCTTTTCATTAAAATTGACTTCAAATGATCTGGTTCATGAAGTGCTAATAATGTATTGTAGGAAAAGTTGCAAGTGACTGCCAAGAACCTATCACCTACACATTAAAAGTTAATTTCAGAAAATTTGAGAATTTATGGGCTCACAAAAAATTTATTTAAATAACATATTATCAAGGAGATCAGCGTAGTTTGCAGTTCTTTGTGATATTTTTAAATGATTCATAATGTGGTGGTTTTCCGGTTGGTAGGTTATTATCTTACAGGATGACTTATTTTGAAATTGTAAGTCCTTTTCATTCATTCAGAGCATGTGGATATCATTAACAAGATCAACATTCAATTCCCACCTCTTGTTACTGTTGGGAATGTCATTCCAATGATATAGGTAATGTTATACATATGTCCTGGGTATGACACTAAACTGCAACCAGTGGTGAGGCTCTGACTGGGGACTTTTAGAGCTTTGGGGAAAGTGGAGTTACCCCTTAGTCATTCATTGCTCCCAGGGCCGCTCTGACCTGGAATGGTAGCAAGGGTTCCTGCTCAGGATACGAGCAAAGGCCAATGGCAGATCAGGCAGGTTCAGTAACTGAACTTATGACAGAGAAGGCGGGTGAGCTACGACCTCAAATGACAACAGCTAGAGTACAGGTGGATGAACATTTGGGAAGAGAAATGGTGATTTCTTTAGTTCTCCCAATGGAAGGCAATAGCAAACCACCGTTGCTAGATACTAGGTTCCCTAGAATCTATTTGCTAAGAAAACCATGGTCAAACTCACAAAGTGTATCACACAACAACAGCGTCAAGAGGATCTTCAAGACAATTCTGAAGATGCTTCGCTCGGTAGGGTTGATTCTGGTCAGCAGGGGATCCCCGACCGTCATCAAGCTACTGCTCATAAAATTCAAGTAACTCAAAAGAAAATTATTGCCACTTGGAACGTAAGAACCCTATATCAAGCAGGAAGATTGGACAATGTGATAAATGAAATGGAAAGACTAAAGATTAACATCATGGGAATTAGCGAAGTTCATTGCTGGAACATGTCAGAATAGAAATAAAACACTATATTTACTCTTGTGGAACATCCCATACTAATGGAGTAGGAATTCTTATGGATGAAAACATGGGCAAAAAGTGTTTTAGGACATTGGGCAATATCAGAAAGAGTATTCCTTGTTAGATTCAGAGGACAATCATTTGATTCAGCAATTATACAGATATATGCACAAACAACAGATGAAACAAATGAGGATATGGATGAATTCTATGAAGAGCTTGAACAAGCAAAGAATGGATGCAAATCTCAAGATATTGTTATTGTCAGGGGAGATCTAAATGCTAAAGTAGGACAAGGTGCTCATGGAAATACCATAGGAAAATTTGGACTAGGGGAAAGAAATGAAAAAGGTGAGAAATGGGTAGAATGGTGCAAGATGAATAATCGGGTCATTATGAATACCTACTTTAAAAATCATTCAAGACGCTTGTGGACCTGGAAAGGTCCAGGTGATAACACCAGAAATCAAATTGACTTTATTACTATAATCCAAAGATTTATCAGAACGAGTGCAAAAAGACTTGTTTGTTTGTTTTATCGACTATACAAAAGCAATTGATAAAGTGAAACACAATAAGTTATTTGAAATATTACAGGAAACTGTGGATCTAGATTCGAAAGACCTCTGCCTAATCAGAAATCTGTACTGGGAACAAACTGCCGCTGTAAGAATAGATGGAGAAGTGAGTCAGTTTACGAAAATCAAGGGAGGCGTTAGACAAGGGTGTGTTTTCTCCCCTAATTTGTTTAATGTGTACAGTGAAACAATATTACAACAAATAAAAGACATCTTGGAAATTAAAGTTGGCGGTGAAAACATCAATAATTTCAGATATGTGAATGACACTCTGTTAATTGCAAGTATGGAGGAAGAACTACAAAACTCAATTGACATAATTGTTGAAGAAAGTGCAGAAATGGGTCTATCTATCAATTGCAAAATGACAGAATGTATGGTGACATCCAAAAAGAAGGAGAATCCTATCTGCAGGCTGAGAATAAATGGGGAAGACCTAAAACAAGTACAGAACTTTTGCTACTTAGGAAGCTGCGTGACATCAGATGGCAGGTGCAACATGGAAATCAAGAGAAGAATAGGGATGGCAAAAGACACCTTTACGGGAATAAAGAGTATACTGACCAATACTAAACTAGGTATGACAACCCACATCAGAGTACTGAAATGTTACATTTATCCAGTTATGTGATATGGCTCAGAATGTTGGACAATATCTAGTAACATGAGGAAACGAATTGAAGCAGTAGAGATGTGGTTTTTGAGGAGGATGCAAAAAATATCATGGATGAAACGAATATCTAACGAGGATGTCATGAACAGAGCAAACACAAAAAGAGAAATAATGTATGAGGTCATGAAAAGGCAATGTAACTTCTTTGAACATGCGATTAGGAAAGAGGAGTCAGAAAGCACGGTAATTATGGGAAAGATTGAAGGGAAGAAAGCAAGTGGAAGGCAAAGACAAATGATGATGGAGACAGCAGCCAGAGAACTGGAAATGAATACCAATGAATTGATCCACTTGACCCAACAGGAGTGTGTGGGCCATGGCAGTCAAATCTCAAACTGGGCATGGCAACTGATGATGATGATGAATGTTATACATAAGAGTTCCAGGGCTTTGACCTGGGGTCAATTACAGATCACCAAACTAATTTCATAACAGGATCAATAGTGGCACTGAATTTAACCTGCACTTGGTTTATTCCTATGTGTCCATTTGTCATTCTAGGTCCTAGAGATCATGTGTTTGGTAAATGCAGTTGGAGAAAGCTTGGTGAGGAGCAGATCTGCTTCTGTTAATGGTATTCATTGTAGCTACAGTAAGCTGGTGTTTAGAGTTGAGAACTGGATGGAATACATTCTAAAACCACAATCCTATGGTACATTTTGTGCCACTGTTTATACAAATTTATCTTATTTATTTTATTTAGAGATACAATGAGGAATAAGTCCTTTCGGACCCTTGAGCTAAGCCACAATACATCCCCAATTTAACCCTAACCTAATCCCAGAATAATTTATGATGACCAGCTGATGACAGTGAGAGGAAACTGGAGCACCTGGAGAAAACCCACCATTCCACGGGAAGGACGTACAAACTCCTTACAGAGGACACCAGAATTGAACTCCAAACTCGGATGCCATGAGCTGTAATAGCTTTGCACTAACCACTATGCTACCATGGAAGGAGGAGGAAGAGGCAACGATTCAATCCAGCACCAATACGTTTAATAGCAGCTAAAAGTTATTTACAATATAAAATTAATATACACTAGTATAAAGGCATAGCTATTCATATTATAAAAGATTTTAACTTTGATTCTAGAGTTGGTCAGAAAGCGTAAGCATCAGTGACATAACCTACAGATGTTTCCTACTGAGTCTGCATTGGAATGATTTCTTTCCCATTATCCCAAATGAAAAGGTCATACACTCAGTCAGCATTTCATTAGCCTGAAGTCTGACATCTATCTCAAAGGTCTCAGGTTACTACTTGGGTCACAACTACTTAAAGCTATGTGTCCACTGTAAATCAACATTCAACTTTCACCCTAAGTTAAATAATAAACAATCTCTTTTCTTCAAACTGATAGAGTTACTCACATCTTCATTAATTAACACTTACTCACTTTGGTAAGAGTTGACATTCCATCCACCTTCTATTTAAGATACTTGAAAATGTTAGTGCCTTTGCCCTTGCTTTTCTTCCAATTATTTCTCAGCTGTCTCCAGTTAATGTTTGCAAGAGTTGACCTTGCATATTTTTTATGCAATTGAGGAGAAATGTCTCTAGAGTCTTACTAAATCAAAACTATACTTTGAACTTTAGTAAAAATGTAGAAGAGTTAACCAAAAGAGTCATAAATATTGATAATGATAATACTTAACATTTAAATGGTTCATTTACATTTAATTTCATAGCGAAACAATCAACTGACTTTAATTATTTTCTCTAGTACTTTTTGAAGGTCATTGTATATTGCAGGAAATTACTTTAATGATGCCAGTGACATTATTGAACCTTAAAATGAATTGATTTTTATGCTTTTAGGGATTACCAATTTTTGACTGAAATCAAAATCTACCATGAAACTGAACTTCAGTTCTGAAAAAATGCTTAGGCAGTATGTTTTAGTTGTATTTATTCTGAAAACACAACAATATTGCTTTAAGAGAAATGTCATCATTTAAACAAGATAGTGCTGTTATCTAATCAGTTTTGTGATGGATAAAAGAAAGTAATTTATCACAGAGTAAATATGCTATGAAAATGCAGAATTATATTAAAAAGGACAACTTCTGTCGTACTTTCTAGTGTAACTTAATTAATCTGATCCTAAACTTCAAGGCTTGACATTGAGCTTTACATTTACAGTTTTCAATTAATGGGGGAGCTGCTGTGTTTTACAGTGAATGCAAAGTGGCAATTATAATGGAAGTTAAAAAGAGCACCCTTCACTGGCAAAGACATTTTAGAAACGAAAGAGGCAAAATGCTTTGTAAAGGGAGGTAGATTACAACATTTAGTTTAATTTCCTTATGAAGCAACATTTAGTGGAAACTTGCACCTTGGAAGTTTTGTAAGCAATTTGATAATGAAAGTACATCATGCAGTTACGTTAATTCAAAACCACAGGTTTTAGCCCCTTTAATATGAACTGATGCATGAGTCTGATAAAAGACAAGAGACTACTTTGCAAAGTTAACTTCAACACAACGTTACCCTGAATTATTTCCAGGCTTAAGCATGCAGGAATAGTTTACAAATATAGAAGAACACTCAATAACTGTTCTTACTTAAAGGCTGAGAAACCAAAATCAAAGGCCTGTAATGCATGACAATATCAGAGATGAAATACAAATTACCGAGTCTATATCCTCAATATAGACTGTTGTTAAAACATAACTGAACAAAAATTAAAGCATTGACCACAAACAAAGGTGGAGGTGTCAGACTCATGGCTCCCTTTTGCTTTAGTTAAAGGAAAGCCCTGAGAGTTGGCAAATATTTACACAAATTTAATGTCAAGCCTGCCAAGCACCATCTTGGTAAAAATGTTAGTGCATAGGCAGTGAATGCCCACAGCAAGTTAGTAAAGCAAAAAAGGTCAGTTCTTCTGCACTGCTAGCTTGTTTTAGGACTAGCATTTTGGTACTCTGTAGTCTTGACAAAACCATCTCTTAATTTTAAATAACTGAGCACAAGCCTAGGATATTCCATCACTTTCCCAAATACTCACCTCCCCCACAATGTTAAATCAGTTGTTTAATAATAGGTTCATCAGCTATTTAATTTCTGATTGATTTCTTTCAGATGGTTCTCTTCTACCTTCTTCTAAGTGGATTCTATTGAGGTTTCAAGCTTTAAAAGTCCACAAGAACTGGTTACATAAGTACTGAAATACATTTTTACTGTCATAAGATTTCTGCACAAACATACTTCCCCCAAAAATTGTATGCATTATTAGTATAACTTAGAACATTTATAAGTAATGGACTGAACAGCCAGAAGGCAAAGAAAGATGAATTGTTAAGAGGGGGAGGAGGAAGAAATGAAGAAGGGCTGTTAGGAGGAAGAGGCATTCATGCATGTGCTCAGGAAGCAATTCTTCTAATTGGACCTACCTATAGAACTAATGGCAGCTCTAAAGTGTAACAGTACAAGGTTTTCTGTGTTTCTTATCAACTTTTCCTTTTTCCCTTAAATCCAGAATTATTCTGCCTTGACCTGTGGGAGATGCTGATTGTGTTTCACAATTGAGAAGAAGCAAGGTGTTCCTCAGAATGCTGCATGTGCGTTATGCTACCTATTGTGCCCGAGACGGTTGTCTCATTCTCATACCAGCATATTCCTTGCTGTTGGTGGAAAACTTTGTAAAGTCAGACAGAGAGTTACTCGCCCTAAACTACCCAGCATCTAATTTGATCTTTTGGCTACAGTTATTTTGCCAAATGAGTTATGTTTCTGATTTAAGTAAACTATAAGAAGTTGAGGCCCCAGCATAGACCCCATGGAGCAGCAATTTTTGCATTTTGACAATCTGAAAAAAAACTTGTTCTGTCCACTGTCATTTCCATGTGAATTTATGCAGAGTTGGATGAAAACAATAGTTCAATAGTTCCATTTAATCTCAGAGCAATGTATGCAATATACAACCTGAAATTCATGTTCTTCACAGACATCCACAAAAACAGAAGAGTGGCCCAAAGAATGAGTGACAAAGAATAGAACTCCAAAGCACCCCCCCCCCAACTCACCCTCCCATGGACAGGCAGCAACAAATTCAAATTTCTAGCTATAACAGTGTCTAGTATAACACCTGTGTAGTGCTTGTCTTAACTCATGTGATTGGTTGTCGCTCTCTTTATAAGAAAATTAAATTACCTAATATTACACTAGGAGCCAGTGGGCCAACAGAAGCTCTAGGTATTGAAAGGAAGCAGTAACTAGAAAACACGCACTTCTGAAAGTAAGATTTGTTTATTAAAAAAAAACAATATATACAAAATATCTACATGAGTAAGAACAACTCAGATTTCTAACTTTCTGTTTAGATTCCAAATCTCAGATACCAAATGAAAACCAAATTCCGTGTTAGTTAGAAACAGTATTAGAATAATCTTTCTTACTCTAATTAGATCTAATGTTATACCCTCTTTAAATACTTACAGACTACCACTTGACTTTCTATTTATCCCTAGTTAGTTTGGAAACTAACTGAATTCGCATTCTTAAGTATTATGGTTAACTTCAGTTTCAGTTCATGTCAGTATGTCTACAAATTCAAATTCAAATTCACATTCAAAAATTATATATACATACAGCTTAACTTCTTTCATGACAATTCTCCAACATTACAACTTTTAAACAAGGAATATCTCTTTTAGTAACTTATCAAAGTCTTTGCAAAAATAATCAGTTCTTGCAGAAGATCAAATTCAGATCCTACGAATGAAAATAAACTTATACATCCAACCATACTAAGTCATTAAACATTTCATTCCCGTGCTTGTTCTTCGATCTTGGGTGGCTCACCATCTGTTTCTTGGTTTGGTGAATGAATTGGTGGGTCATCCACAGAAGGTCAATTCACACAGGGAAAAAAAAACTAATGATTTAACAGAACTAATTCCCAGTTGTACGGTAGAGATCTTGGACACTTGTCTCTAGTAATATTATCATACTATAGCTGGTGTTTGTTATAGCAATAGCTTCAATAAAACATTTATCAATATTATCTCTCCTCCAGGTGTTTCACCCTGAGGTTTTCAGGTAAGTAGGGTAGAGATACACACTACTAATTCCACTTTTAACAGTTTATATCTTTAGTTTCTAATAGTTTGCTGCATTTCTCTCACTTGTCTGCGCCTGCATCAGCCATGCTTCATTCTCACATAACTTTTTTTCCTCCAAGTTCTTTTTTTTTAATTCAGTAAACCTCATTCTCATTCCTTCACAGGTGAAGCTTTCTAACTATACATCTTTTGGTTTAATTAACCTGGATTACATGAGCAGTGCTGTTTAGCTAAATTATTGTGAAATCATACACCACAAAAACAGGCCCTTGGGCCCACTGAGACAATGCCGATCATCAAGCACCATTTAGACCAGAGGTTCCCAACCTTTTTTATGCCATGGACCCCTACCATTAACTGAGGGGTCTGGGGATCCCAGGATGGGGACCCCAAATTTAGACTAATCCTATGATATTTCCATTACATTCCCTCCACTCTGCCATCAGCTCATCACAGAATGTTATCACTCACTACACACAAGAGGCAATTTACCATTAGCAATTAACCTACTAACCTACAGTTCTTTGGTATGTGGAGGGTACTGGAAGACCTGGAGGAAATGCACGTGGGGAATGTACAAACTCCACATGGATAGAACCAGAGGTCATGATTGTTTCCAGGTCTGTATGCTACTGTTCAGCTGGTTCACTACTGACACCTGCTAGACCATCTGCCACATCTTTCTTTAACCACAAGTTGAATTGAATCACTATATTGCAGGCAATGATAAGTTAGGTAATGATATCTAATAGCAAATACAAAATACTTATTCTCACCCGTCACTGTACTTTTTGAGATTTTAGTCACAGTGCAAAAAGTACATTTGGAAGAAGCAGTCACCATGATCACACTGTAAACATCCAAAATCAAAGTAAAATATAAATATACATTATATGGACACAATCCACACAGGCTCTGGAAGATATAAAATTGCACTCATGCTTATGTAGCCACTAAAATGCTTAAGTTATAGAATTCAGGGTTTATTTAAGTACTTGCAAGTCATCACACAATGGATGTTAAGTGTGTTTTTATAGCAGGTTTTCAGCAAGATCGAGGCAAGAACTTAACAACTTTATTGAAGCATCTCTAAGATAATATTAAACAAGTTTTGCTTTTTAAGACCAAACTCCCTTGAAATGTAAATGATGAATAGAACTCTTGTATAGTATTGCCCCAAGTTATGACATTCTCCTCTGACGGAATATTGGCCATCTACTCCTGTCAGTTTGAATGAATCTTTCATCTTTATTCCAATTGCCTATTTATGATTACAGTAAGACTGGTTTTAATACAGTTTTACAGTTCGGTTGTTTAAGTATTTAACACAGGAGGTTTAAGTATTTCATGCATAATGTATATTAATCTGAAAATAAAAGTATAGCTTGCATAATGCAGCAGTTTTTCAAGAGATACTGGGGGCTAAATTAGATAGCACTGGACATAGGTGTTGTGATCACAGTGCCCAATTACCATGTGCCCATTTGAAGAAGTTCAAGCTGAAACCGAACTCCGTGTTGTTTGATCCTTCCCATAATATCAGTATTCAGCCAACTTTGAACTTAATTGTTACTGTCTCAGCACATCAACGTGGACTGAGCTATGTGAGAAGGTAGCAGAAGTTCAAGCTAGCAACCCCAGTTTCAATCAGGCATTCTCTCTTGAAGGGAAACTTTGTGTCAGCAATTGCTGATGGGTATCATTCAAGAGGTCAGAGCCATTCCTAAACAACGGGTAATAGCTGACACTCAAATTCTGACTCATTGTGTACTGTCCTTATCCAGTCACAAAATAACCCCCATCAAGCAGCACCTGAACATACCATACCCATGCTCTAGCACAAGTCCACAGACCCAGCAACTTACCACCTCCACAGTTGTACAGCAATTACTTTCAAATACACTGCAAATATCTTCTATCATACATCCCTTTATCTTGTTGAGAATAGCGATAAAAGATTAGAACCAATTACAACAACCAGGTGGAGTGACATAGAGCGGAGTAGAAAGGAGCTCCCTCAGCTGAGTACTAAAGAATTGCTTGAGAGGAGTTCAGATGACAGAATATGGCTTCAGTATGTCGTATGTTCTGCTTTGTCACATTGTTTATGGCTGTGTAATCTCACTGCATAAACACTAACCATCTTCTCTTGCTACTAAATGGTTTCTCCAGCACCGCCACTACCTTGCTGCTACTGACAAGAAACATATAACTAGTTTAGCATCAATACAGTAGCTGCAAGAGCAAGTTAGATGCTGGATAGTCTGCGGCAGATAACTCACCGTCTGACTTTCCAATGTCTTCCACCAAGAGCAAGAAATAAAGCAGGAAAATAATGGAATGAGAATGAGACCTTTGTCAGGGGCACAATAGATAGTATAACACACGTGCAACATCCTGAGGAGCACCTTACTTCTTCTCATTTGTGAAACACAATCACCATCTCCCACAGGTCCAGGTAGAATACTTCAGAAATTAAGGGAAAAAGGACAAGTTGTTAAGAAACACAGAAAACCTTGTACTGTTACATTTTAGAGCTGCCATTTGTTCTATATGTAGGTCCAATTAGAAGAATTATTCCTGAGCACATGCATGGATGCATCTTCCTCCTAAGAGTCCTTCTTCATCTCTTCCTTCTCTCCTTCTTAACAATTCCATTTTTATTTGATATTTCTCAGCTAATCTCAAATATCTGAACTTACAGCTAATGCTGTTGTGTATTGTCATTTCAAAACATTAAACTAATTTAAAAGAAGACATGGGAGTATGAAATGTGAGTCTAGCTTCATGTTTACTTTAAGCGAGGTGCGCATGTATGATGTATGCAATTCACATATTTATACATATAGCCCATAATGAATTTAAACAAAGAATGTTTAATCAAACAATATGTATACAAGATTACTCAAATGTTACTTAAATACTAAATACACAACAGATACATTTATTTAGAGCCTTGATTGATTTTGAAAAGGGCAGATTCTATAGACTGAGCACTGTGTATATGTGAACAGGTGTGGTAGTTGTGTCCCAACAACTAACGCTCAGCAGGTCAGTCAGCATCAAAAGTAGTCATCCAATGAAGAGCACATCAGGTAGCCACTTCGTGGAGTCTGTAGCGGTAACCCTGATCATGTGCATACCATTCCAATTCTATTTACACCCTGACCTATCAGTCTGTGCCTCCTGCACTGTTGAAAGAGAAGAGGCCTCCAGTGCAAGCTTAAGCACTTGTTTCCCATCTGGGCATATTGCAGTCCTCCAGGCACAATACTGGATTCACCAGCATCCAGGAACTTCTGGTAATTTCAGATATAGGTCTCTCTGTTACATTAGCTCAACTTGTTATTCTTCCCTCTCTTTTAGCACACTGTCACTGTTTATTTGCAACAAATTACACTTCTCTGCTGCACTCCAGCTGCTCTCACAGGTTATTTGCACAGCAAACCTCGGAAAATAGTGCTGAAGTCATGATCTGACTAAATGTCAGAGTACGCTTTATGTCCTGCCCTATCTTAGTTTCTTATGTTATCAAAATAATTCTTAAAAGCAGTCAAATTTTTGATTCTACCAACATTTCATTTTGGAATTTAATGTATCTACCGTTTTACTATTTTTCAAACTGTGCTATGTAGTTGATGTTATTTATTTTCATGTTTCGTTAATTCATCCTCTTTCCTCTCCTCTTCAAATTACACTCACTCATTTGTATGCTTGTTAATCCTTGGCTAAATGAACATAAGTTCTTCATAGGGTTGACTTCAGTTCATGAAAATCTGTTGGTTACATTTATGATTATATACTGAAAAGATATTCTGATAATCTCTATTGAATTCCAATCAAAACATTACTGATCTCTCTCTTCCTGAACTCTGGCTTCCCCAGTGCCATTGTTAACAAAGCCCTTGGCCGAAACACTCCCCATGCCTGCACAGCCAAACAGCCAAACAAGACCGGCCTTATCTAAACCAAATCTGCTTCATTCTCGTTCTCTCTCTCTCTCTCTCTCCCTCCCTCCCTTCTTCCCTCCCTCCTTCAACTTCCGTAAGGCTTTGAGACCATCAGTCACACTCCCTGTGCCGGAAAAAGACCAGATTTACCCGAATCTGCCCTTTATATATTTGCACGCCAACCTTCAGTAAGCCTCTGATACAGACACTTCCAGTTTATCCCATGATCACCTGCTTTACGCTTTCAGTAACAGCCCCTCACCCATCTTCCCTGCAGTTTAACAAGCTTCTCTTCTCTCCTTCTCCATTCTGATGAATGGCTTTTCACTGAACTATTAGTACTTTTTCTCTTCCAACAGATATGGCTTAACCTTCTGAGTATTCCCAGCATTTTTTTACTTTCAATCTCCTTCATCTGGGTGATGATAGATCTCCATCATAAGTAGGAAAAATGAGGAAGTACTGAAGAGAGAATTTAGGAAGCTAGGTAGAAAGCTGAAAAGCAGGACCTCCAGGGTAGCAAACTTGGGATTGCTGCCTGTGCCACGCACCAGTGAGGGTAGGAATAGGATGATTTTGCAGCTAAATACATGGCTGAGAAACTGGTGCAGAGGCAAGGGCTTCAGATTTCTGAATCATGAGGACACTTCTGGGGAAGGTATACCTGTTCAAAAGGGAATGGTTACACCTGAACCACAGTGAGATTAATATCTTTGTAATCAGGTTTGCTGGAGCTGTTGGGAAGTGTTTAAACTAATTTGGCAGGGTGATGGGAATTAAAGTAATAGGGCTAAGGACAGGTCTCTTGGTTTACAAGCAGAGACTATGTGTAGTGAAACAGTCAGGAAGAAATTGGTGCAAATTTGCTGTCAGTGGAATGATTTGCAGTGTAAAAGGGGAAACTAAATCAAAAAGGCTGACAAATGCAGGAATGGAGCTGTCATATTTGAATGTACGAAATAAGGTAGATGATCTTGTAGCACAGTTAGCGATTAGCAAATATGATGTTGTGAGCATCACTGAGTTGTGGCTGAAAGAAGGTTACAGTTGAGAGCTTAACATCCAAGGATACACATTGTATCGAAAGGATGGGTAGGTAGGCAGAGGGGGTGGGGCAGCTCCGTTGGTAAAAAAATGAAATCAATTCCTTAGAATGAACTGGCATAGAATCAGAAGATGTAGAATCCTTGTGGGTAAAGTTGAAAAAATGCAAGGCTAAAAAAGACCACGATGGAAGTTATATACAGGTCTTCGAACAGTAACCAGGATATGAGCTACAAATTACAATGGGAGATAGAAAAAGCATGTCAAAAGTGCAACGTTACAGTGGTCATGAGGGATTTCAATAAGCAGGTAGATTTGGAAAATTAGGTTGGTGCTGGATCCTAACAAGGAAACTTTATAGAATTCCTACAAGAAGGCTTTTTAGAGCAGCTTGTGGGTGAGCCCACTAGTGAATCAGCTATTCTGGATTGGGTGTTGTGTGATAAACTGGATTTGATTAGGGAGCTTAAGATAAAGGAACTCTGAGGAGGCAATGATAATAATATGATAGAATTCACTCTGCAATTTGAGAGGGAGAACCTAAAGCCAGATGCATCAGTATTACAGTGGAGTAAAGGGTCATACAGAGTCCTAAGAGAGGAATTCCCAAAAGTGATTGGAAGAGGACACTGGCAGGGATGATGGCAGAGTAGCAATGGCTGAAGTTTCTGGGAGCAATTCAAAAAGTACGGGATAAATACATCCCAAAGAAGAAGTATTTTAAAGGTAGGATGCTGGAACTGTAACTGACAAGGGAAGACAAAGCCAACATAAAAGCAAAAGAAAGGGCATATAATAGAGCAAAAATTAGTGGAAAATTAGAGGATTTGTAACTAAAAAGGCCGTAAGGGGGATAAAGTTGAAATATGTTGGTAAGCTAGCCAGCAATATCAAAGAAAATACCAAACATTTTTCAGCTATATAAAGTGCAAAAAAGAGGCAGGAGTCAATATCAGATGGCTGGAAAACAATGCTGGAGAGGTAGAAATGGGAGACAAGGAAATGACAGACAAACTGAAAACTATTTTGCACTGTGAAAGATACTAGCAGTACATCAGAAGTTCGAGAGTGTCAAGGGGCAGAAGTAATGCAGTTCCTATTAATATGGAGAAGCAGCTTTGGAAACTTAAAGATCTGAAGGGAGATAAGTCACCTGGACCAGATGGACAACACCCCAGGGTTCTAAAAGATTGCGAAGGCATTAGTAATGATATTCCAAGAATCAATAGATTCTGGCATGGTTCTGGAAGACTGGAAAATTGCAAATGTCACCCCACTCTTCAAGAAGGGAGGGAGGCAGAAGAAAGAAAATTATAAACCAGCTAGCTTGATCTCAGAGATTGGGAAGATGTTGGCGTCAACTATCAAAGATGTGATTTCAGGGTACTTGGAGGCACAAGTTAAAATAACCAAAATCAGCATGGCTTCCTTATGGGAAAACCTTACCTGACAAATCTGTTGGAATTCTTCGAGGAAATAATAAGCAGGATAGACAAAGGAAATTCACTGAATGTCATGCGTTTGGAGTTTCAGAAGGCCTTTGACAAGATGCTACACATGAGGCTGCTTCACCATCTCAAGGGAGAAGTGAAGATTCTGGACTGGACTGGAATCGAGGAAGGATACTCAACAGCTGTGGCAGAGTTTGAATGCCAAAACCTCCTACAGTTAAACCTTGCAACATAGGGGACAGAAGAGCTTTGCTTCCGGATGATCTGAATGCCTCCTATGCTCGCTTTGACCACCAGAACAGGGAGGAACCATCGCGCAACTCCATGTCTCCCAGTGATCCTTTGGTCTCAATATCTGAAGACGATGTACGGGCTGGCTTCAAAAGAGTGAATCCAAGAAAGCACCGATCTGGATGGAATAACTGCCTGCGTACTGATGACCTGGACCGACCTCTCGCTCGGGCAGTTTGTGGTACCCACCTGCTTCAAGCAGGCTTCAGTCATACCAATGTCCAAGAAGAGCTCGGTTACCTGCCTCAACTACTATCACCCAGTGGCACTTACATCCACAGTGATGAAGTATTTTGAGAGACTGGCGTTGAGGAATATCAGCTCCTGCCTGAGTGGTGACTTGGATTCAATCCAAATTACCTACTGAAGCAACAAGTCTTCAGCAGATGCCATCTCATCGGCTCTTCATATAACCCTGGAATATCTGGACAGCAAAGATGCATACATCAGGATGTTCTTTATCAATTACAGTTCAGTATTTAATGCCATCGTTCTCTCAAAACAAATCAGTAATCTCCACAACATGGGCCTCAATACCCTCCTGTGAAATTGGAACCTGGATTTCCTCACTTGCAGACCCCAGTCAGTTTGAATTAGCAAAAACATCTCCATCAGCACAGGTGCATCACAGACTGTGTACTTTAACCCACTACTCTACCTGTTTGTTCCTATGACTGTGTGGCTAATTACAGCAGCAACACCACATTCAAGTCTGCTGATGACACCATGCTGAGTGCCGTATTAAAAGTATCAAAGGTGCTGATAAATCAGCATACAGGATGGAGGTTGAAAATTTGGCTGAGTGGTGTAATAACAACAACCTCTCACTCAATGTCAATAAGACCAAGGAACTGATTGTCACTTCAGGAGAGGGAAACCAGAGGTCCATGAGCCAGTACTCATTGGAGGATCAGAAGTTGAGAGGGTCAGTACTTTTAAATTCCTGGGTGTCACTATCTCAGAGGATCTGTTCTGGACCCATCATGTAAATGTAATTGCAAAGAAAGCACGGCATCGCTTCTGCTTCCTCAGAACTCATTGGAGATTTGGCATGTCATCGAAAACCTTGAAAAACTTCTATAGATGTGTGGTGGAAAGTCTGCTGACCGGCTGCATTATGGCCTGGTATGGAAACAGCAATGCCTTTGAGCAGAAAATCCTACAAACGGTAGTGGATTCAGCCCAGTACATCACGGGTAAAGTCCTTCCAACCATTGAGCACATCTATATGAAATGTTGCTGTAGAAAAGCAGTATTGCTCATCTAAGAACCTCACCACCCAGGCCATGCTCTTTTCTTGTTGCTTCCGTCAGATCAAAGTGCAAGAGCCTCAGGACTTGCACCATCAGGTTCAAAATCAGTTACTACCCCTCAGCCATCAGGCTCTTGAACAAAAGCGGATAACTACATTCATTCTATTTCTGGTGTTCCCACAACCACTGGTTTCATTTTAAGTGCTCTTTATCTTGTTATTTCATGTTCTTTCATTTCATATTCGTTAGTTATTGCTGGTTATTTAGATTTGCATTTGCACAGTTTGCTGTTCATTGATCCTCTTTACAGTTCCTGTTCTATAGATTCTGATTATATCTGCAGGGAAAAGAAACTCAGTGTTGTATATAACGACATGTGTGTACTCTGATAATAAATTTTACTTTGAACTTTGAACTTCAGCAAGATAAAGGCCCATTGTATTATCTGAAAGACATTACCATGGATAGTGCATTGTCCGATCCAGGAGAGTGGGAATAAAGAGAGCCTTTGCCGGTTGGCTGCTGGTGACTGGTGCTGTGACACAGGGGTCAGCGCTGGGACCACTTCTGTTGTGCCTGTGCAACTACCTTTCAATTAAAATAAAAACACACAGGCGGGAGATGGCTTTAACTGCTTTATTCATGTTGCAACAAAAGAGAGAACAATGCACATGCAAAGACAACAGATCAATGCGTAGTGCACTAAAGGAAATATATAGATACATATATTACACTTCCTCCCCTTTTAGATAATGATATACATATGTACAAAATATTCAATTTCCCTTTAATAAACTATGTTAATAAACCAAGTGGCGCAGCCACTTCGGTGGTGATGTCTGTTATCTGTCAAGTAGGGGATCGTGCACAATTCTGATTTGGTGGAGACAGACGTGAGAGTATGGAGGAATATCTGGAAAACTTCTGAAATGCTACTGTGTGGTAATCGGAATCTCCGGAGCAGAAGGCCCCGAAATCCTCGGCTTTGCGTGTTTCAGCGGCCGGGGTGAGGTCGAAGGCACTCGGCAGAGGATGGCGCTCGGAAGTCTGTATCGGAGAGGCTGGTCGGAAGCTCGAAGTTTTCGGACGGATGGACTCAGTGTCGGCTGTGGTCGGTTGCTTCCAAGGCATCGGCAAGTTGACGGTGCCTGGAGGTTTATGGCAGGGAGTTTCTCCCTTTTGCCGCCTGCTATCGGGGACTCGGGAGTCGATCGACTCGGGGACTTTTGAGTCTTTATTTACCGTGCCCATGGTTTTTTCTTCATCAAATTATGGTATTGCTTTGCACTGCTGTAACTATATGTTATAATTATGTGGTTCTGTCAGTGTTAGTCTTTGGTTTGTCCTGTTTTTTGTGGTAACACTCCGTAGGAACATTGTGTCATTTCTTAATGCATGTATGCATTTCTAAATGACAATAAAAAGAGGACTGAGTGTTCTCATAATCTAAAATGTTCCAAATAAACTTGCTTTCACAATAATGGTCCATAACTAACTTCACTATACTAAAGATTCAATCTTTTGCGTGATACTCTGTTTCTTTCCGGACAGTGCCTCTGGACCTGTGGAGTGGCATTAGGTTTGACAGGTATCTTGTCAAAGACAACGTTCTCAGTTGCCGGTGTCACGTTGCAGTCAGTGACATGATCATCACTGAGAGGTAAGTCTGGTAGCTGTAATCTGTATGTCCTGTTGGACGCAATCAACTCAGGTGTGTTCTTCGGTGGAGCATCTGGTCCACATGGCATCTCCATGTATGATCACTTGTAGTTATCCTACCAGGTATCCATTTGTCTTCTCAGTATTCACGCACCGGGACTTACTGTCCAATCTCGAGGCCCCTTGTTGCTTCCTGTCCAATCTCGAGGCCCCTTGCTGCTTCACTTGGCAACTGGTTGAACTATTTATTCTGTACTTCCTTCCAGAGTCTAGTTTCAGGAAGTCTATGTGAGATCTCTGATTCTTGCTCATGAGCAGCAATGCAGGTGTTTGATTTGTTGTTGCATGAACAGTTCCGATACACAAAAAGGAAGTTGCCCACCTTGTGATGTAGAGAAATGTCCTCCTTGTCTATTGCTTTAATGGACTTTTTGAATATTTGGATACACCTTTCAGCTAACCCATTCAGTGCTGGATGGTGAGGAGCTGACTTGAAATGTCTAATGCCATTTCTCTTCATGAACAGTCAAAATTCTTCTGACATGTATTGTGATCCGTTGTCATACAATTTATTCTGGTAAGCCATTTCTAGTGAAGATGGTCCTCATAGTGGAGACTATCTTTGCTGAGGTGAGTGACTTCATTAATATAACCGCCAGCCACTTCGAATGAACATCCACAACAATCAGAAACCTGGGAGTCCATGAATGACCCAACAAAGTCAATATGTACTCTTTGCCATGGTGATGACTGCCACTCCCACAGGTGTCACAGTGCCTGTGGGGGTGCATTTGGAACTTTTTGGCAACCCAAATAGCTTTTGGATAAGTCTTCAATTTGTTTATCTGTTCCCTTCGCAAACACCTTCTCAGTAGCATTAAGCAGCTGTGACAGTCTCTAGTTAGTTTCCTGTTGGCCTGTTGATGCCATTTTGAGAGCTTTGATTGACTGCCAGTCTAGTTGGATTTTTCTCAACCATTCATATCTGAAAAGTGCTGGCACTCCACTTTTCATTACATAAAGCCCTAACTGCTATGTTTGGCCTTCATATGTCACACTCACTTTCAGCTTGCCTCTGGGAGACACTTTTTCACCTGTGTAAGTCTTTAGCGTCACTGAGGCCTTCTTTAATGGTATCTTAGAAAACTATTGTTCTCAGCTCTGGAATTATGGACAAAGCTGACCCTGTATCCAGATTAGGATGATTCTGTGATCTGCTTCAATAATGCTATGCAGTTGTAGAAATGACAGCTCACCTTGGTCATACTCTGTGTTGTCTGTTCACATTCGGTCACTTTATGCATTTGCTTAGTTTTGTGTGTGACACTTTTCACTCGGTTGTGCTTTTTGTCTGACTTGCACACTCTATGTGACTTCGTCTGTGACACTTTCTACAAACACTTTCTTTGAACCAACAGTCATTTGCATCATGGGAGGATTTGCCACATCGATAAAATTTTTGGCTTTTTGCACTATTCAGAGACATTCTGTGCATTCACATTCTAACCTCCTTTTCTGTAATTCTGCTGCATCCATTACTGCAGTCTCTTTTTTTTATATAGGCATTCGTTAGTCTCATGAGACCATGGATTTGCACCTTGGACAGTTTCCAGGGCGCAGGCCTGGGCTAGGTTGTATGGAAGACCGGCAGTTGTCCATGCTGCAAGTCTCCCCACTCCACGACACCGATGCTGTCCAAGGGAAGGGCATGAGGACCCATACAGCTTGGCACTGGTGTCGGCGCAGAAGAATGTGTGGTTAAGTGCCTTGCTCAAGGACACACACGCTGCCTCAGCCAAGGCTCGAACCAGCGACCTTCAAATCACTAGAGAAACGCCTTAACCACTTGGCCACGCGCAGTCTCTAATGATATTGCAATGGTCAATGCCCATTCTAAGGCTACGTCTCTTTCTGACAGTAGCCTTCTAAGTGCTTTGACTATGCCTGCTTCATACAAGCCTGTCCTTTAATGCATCAGAAAGTCCATCTCTGAAGTCACAGTACTGGAAAAGTTGTGCTGGTCTACAATGTATTCAGAAATGCTTTGATCCTTTGACTGGTTCTTTTTTTAAAATCTAAATATTTCAGCTATTACCAGTGGTTTAGAGCTCAAGTGATTTTGCAAAATTGTAACAATTTCATCAAACTTCCTGCTTGCTGGCTTTTCAGGTCTTACGAAGTTGCATAAGAGTGTGTATGTCCTAAGACCCATTAAGTAAGAAGCTTTTGTTTGCTCCTCCATGTTGTTCATGTTACAATACAGCTCCCCTCTCTGAATGTATGAATCCCAGCCTTCATTAGCACTATTGAATTCGGTAGCTTTCCCGACTAAAGCCTTTCAGCGTGTTATTTTCACTTTAACTTTGCTAGTTGCATCTTTCACTGTGTACTATGCTGTACTCACGCATCCCTTTGTTAGCATCTGTGATTTACTCTGTACTGTTTAACTCTTTCCTCTTGCCGTTACATCTCGTAACTGTCGGTGCAGTTTGTAATATTTTCTGACATTCAGGTTCGTACTCATAGCCTATTCATTGTATCTGTGCAACTACTTATCAATGAAAATAAAAACACACAATTGTGAGGTAGCTTTAATTAGTGTATTCACATTGCAGCAAGAGAGAGAGGGAAAATTCACATGCATAGACAACAGATCAATACATAGTGCTAAGGGGAGACATACATTACAGCTTCTTTTTACATTGTATGACTTGGATAACGGAATTGATGTGTTTGTGGCTAAGTTTGCAGATGATACAAAGAAAAGTAGAAGGGCGGGTATTGTTGAGGAAGCAGGGAGACTGCAGAAAGACAGTTTAGGAGAATGGGAAAGAAGTGGCAGATGGAATACAATGTTGGGAAGTATATGGTCATCCACTTAGGCAGAAGGAGTAAAAGCATAGTCTAAGTTCTAAATGGGAAGGAAATTCAAAAATATGAGGCTCAAAGAGACTTACGAGTCTTCATGCAGGATTCCCCAAAGGTTGATATCCAGGTTAAGCCAGTGGTGAGGAAGGCAAATGCAAGATTAGCAGTCATTTTGAGAGGACTAGAATGGAAAACCACGGATGTGATGTTAAGGCTTTATAAGGCACTGGCAAGGCCTCACTTGGAGAATCGTGAGCAACTTTGGGCCCCCTATTTGAAATAGAGCGTGCTGAATTTGGAGGCTTCAGAGGAGGTTCACGAGAATTATTCTGGAAATGAAAGGTTTATCGTAAGAGGAGCAATTGATGGCGCCGGGCCTTTAATCACTGGAATTTAGAAGAATGAGGGGAAATCTCATTGAAACCAATCAAATGGTGAAAGGCCTTGATAGAGTGGATGTAGACAGGATGTTTCCGATGGTGTGTGAGTTGAAGACGAGAGGACACAGCCTCAGAATAGAGGGACATCCATTTAGAATGGAGATGTAGAAGAATTTCTTTAGCCAGAGAGTGGTGAATCTGTGGGACTTGTTACTACGTGCGGCTTGGAGGCTGGGTTACTGGGTGTATTTAAGGCTGAGGTTGATAGGTTCTTGATAAGTTAGAGCAGGGGTCCCCAACCCTTTTTTGCGCTGCGGACCGGTTTAATATTGACAATATTCTTGCGGACCGGCCGACCCAGGTGGGGGGGGTGTAAGGTTGCCAACGGACAAGAGTAGCAGTCAAAGAAAGACTACAATGACCATGAAGCCTTGCGCGGGCACCAGTGCGCATGTGTGTACCTGCCGATGTTATTCTCTGCAAAGCGTTTTTGGCGATTCTGTTCGGAGGGGGGGTGTGAATCACGACCGGAATATTGGTAATAAGGGACTAATACACTCAATTTTGTTTCTAAAAGGGTTTATCTAACAAATTTAATATTAAACACACAGCGCATATTTTCCTCGCATGAATATAGTGATAAGTCAATCATCAGGGGAGGAGGGGGAGCTTGAAGTAAGTGCTGAAAGAACTTCCAGTAGAAGTGGTAGAAGCAGGTTCGATATTATTTAAAGAAAAATTGGATAGATATATGGACAGGAAAGGAATGGAGGGTTATGGGCTGAGTGCAGGTCGGTGGGACTAGGTGAGAGTAGCTTTCGGCACGGACCAGAAGGGCCGAGATCGCCAGTTTCCGTGCTGTAATTGTTATATGGTTATATAAGTCACTTATCAGTCAATAGCATCATAACATTTTAAGTAATGTTTGGATATTAAACACACAGCACATATTTTCCCCGTATGAACATATAAAATCATTGCAACACACCAGTATCGCTGAATCAATGGGAGCCCTGGGCTTGTTTCCCTGCAACAAGACGGTCCTATCGAGGGGTGAAGGGAGACAGCGATACTCGAAGGAGGTTCCTTATGTCCAGTCTATTTAGTTTTTGTCGCATTCATTGCAGAGATATGTTGGAAATGGAAGCAACATTTTCAGTTCTTTCGTGGCTATTTCAGGATATTTAGCCTTGACTTTGATCCAGAATGCCGGCAGAGATGTTATATCAAACAATATTTTTCAGTCCGCCGTCATTTCCAAACTCGAGGAGTTGATCTCCTTCCCGCGCTGGCATGGATGACGCGCTGTTAATGACCTCGCCTGTGTTCAAGCTCAACAGTACGTGACAGGGAATGAGGAAAGGTGCAGCTGACTCATATCGCCAAATCATATCGTTTCCTCGCAGCCCGGTAGCAAATGCTCTGCGGCCTGGTACCGGTCCGCAGCCCGGTGGTTGGGGACCGCTGAGTCAGAGGATGAAAGGTTGCAGGGAGAAGACAGGTGAATGGGGTTGAAAGGGAAATGGATCAGCCATGATGAAATGTTGGAGCAGTTTCGGTGGGCCAACGTGGGCTAATACTGCTCCTATGTCTTATGGTCTTATGATCAGCGCTTTTTTATTTCAGTTATTTCTCTTTTTGTTATTTCTTACTGTCAGTACTTGCATAATATGAGTGGATTTAGTGGAAGAGGTTTACTGTTACATAGAGAACATAGTTTATCAAAAAAACAGCATATATATTGTTTCAGATTTTGTGATGGTACTGTATTGCTGAAGCTAAACATGCACAAAGACTCTAAAGGAAAATAAAACTTTTGTTTCCAGCCTCCTCCTTCCTCAGTATTCAATATTAATTGGTGTTGTCTCGCAATCTTGTGTCTGACTGCAAATAGATCACCCTGTCCTTATGAGTGCCCAAACAATAGACTCATAGAAAAGTACAGTATAGAAACAGGCCTTTCAGCCCATCTAGTTTGTGCAGAACTGTTTAAACTGCCTACTCTAATCCTATTTGCCAGTGGGCAGAGTATGTAAAAGAAGAAGAGGTACTGTAGCTTTGTGAGCTGTCTGCAAGACATTGCCATTGGTTGCGTTGGTCGCTGGTGCCATCTTGCAGCTCTGACTTGCATTTCAGGTTTAACCCCGCTCTTTGTTTATTTATTTATTTACTTCTCTCCACGTTAATCCATGAAGTATACATTGGAATCACAACATCAATCCTGGTATCACTCACTTAGAGGTATCCCTATCCATTTCTGCAACTTAAAACTAACTTAGAATCATAAAAGTACAGCACATCTAGTCCATGCCACACCATTCAAACTGGCTATTCCCATCAAGCTGCAAGGGCTAGGGAAGGACCTATAAACAAAAACCAAAGCTCCGTTCACCATCTACAGTCTCCATCTATCACCATGGTCACAGAGGGACAACCACACCCTTCATGACATCGCCATCCTATTTGCTTCTGTCATGAGTGTTCAGACCAGTGCAAGCTTAACAACAAATGGTGCCTATTAAAATATATCCTATTAAAACATCTTTCTCTGCCCTGTCTCACTTCATTTACAACTTAAATAGAGTCACAGAAAAGTACAGCTCATAAACAGGCCCTTCAACCCATCTGCTCCGTGCTGATCTATTTAATCTGACTACTCCCATCGACCTGTACTAGGACCATAGCCCTTCATACCTCTACCATCCACATACCTGTCCAAACCTCTTAAACATTGAAATCGAGCTTGCATGCACCACTTGTGCTGGCAGCTCACTTAACGCTCTCAGGACCCCCTTAATTGAAGGTTTGCTCTCATGTTCCCCTTAAACTTTTCACCTTACACCTTTAACCCATGACCTCTAGTTGTAGTCCCACCCAACCTTACTGCATTTCCCCTATCTATACCCCTCATAATTGTGTATAACCTCTGTCAAATCTCCTCTCACTCTTCTAACCTGTTCTATCTTCCCTTATAACTCTGGTCCTCTAGACCTAGCAACATCCTTGTAAATTTTCTCTGTACTTTTTCAACTTGTTTATGTCTTTCCAGTATAACCACGGTAGAGCGGTATAACTCGTCGCCTTCTACCATAGGCCACGAACTTATCAATCACCCCTGCTATGGACCACCTGGAGGTCCAAGACACTCTCATTACATGCACATGCAGTTCAATTGTTTAAGTGATAATGCAGAAAGTTTGAAGGTAATAACTCTTCGCCTTCTACCTTAGGCCACGAACTTATCAATCACCCCTGCTGGGACCACTTCTACAAAGAAGGGATCCGTATGCTCCACGGCCACTGGACTAAGTGTGTACATGTAGGAGGGGACTATGTTGAAAAATAAATGTGCTAGGTTTTCTAAAATTGACTCCTTCTACCTTAGGCCACGAACTTATCAATCACCCCTCGTAGATGACAAACAACAATGTACCCAGCAGCAACTCCTGTGGGACTACACTGGTCACAGGCCTCTAGTCAAAGAGGCAACCATCTGCTACCACTCTCTGGCTCTTTCCACAAAGCCAATGTCTGATCCAATTTACTACCTCATCTTGAATGCCAAGCAACTAAATCTCCTTCACCGCACGTTCCCCTACCTCCCTCCCATGAGGGGCTTTGTCAAGTGCCTTGCTAAAATCGATGTGGATAACATCCACTGCCTTACCTTCATGAACTTTCCTGGTAACTTCCTCGAAAAACTCGATGAGATTGGTTAGACACAACCTACCACGCACAAAACTATGCTGACTATTCTTAATCAGTCCTCGTCTATCCAAATACACATGTATCCAGTCCCTTAGAATACCTTCCAAAAACTTCCCAACTGATGATATATGGCTCACTGGTCTATAATTTCTTGGTTTGTTTATCTTATCAGTGAAAATTTTCAGAATTTAACCTTGCCTCATTAACTTCACACATAGTCTCACCATAAATCCTGATCCTTTCCAATTTGCAGATATAGTTTCTGTACATAGTTCAGTGAGTTTAAGTATAGGTTGTTCGGAAAGCTGAAGATCATCAATTATGAACAGAGCTTCTTCAGCAGTTTCCATGCTTAGTTACCTGCTAACTAAATTCGAAAAAACTTGCACCAGTATAGCAGCAACTAGTTTGGACTGGGCTTGTGCTCTAAAAAAGGCTTCTGCCAACCCTTCCTCCACTGACTTTAACTTCTCTCCTACCTGTCCCGCGATATTCAGGGCCAAGGTCAGCTGTTCCCCCTCTGCTGGGTCCATTTTATTGGCTGGGTCCTGCTGACACATTGTTTGGTGATGGCGCAGGTGCAAAGGAAGAGACATAGCTGCAGAATGAACAGTTCACTGAGGCTACATCCACACTACACCGGATAATTTTGAAAATGAAGCTTTTTCTCTTCGTTTTAACCCTCCGTCCACACTGAGAAGGCATTTTCATCCCCTGAAAACGGAGATTTTCGAAAATATTCTCCAGAGTGTGTAAATTTGAAAACGGTTGTTTCGTGTTGTAGTGTGGACGGGGTAAACAGAGAGATTTAAAAACGTTGTCATGACGACACCACAACAACAATGCTTTTTTTGCTTCTGCTTGGTACCGCGCAAGCACTGCTGGACAGCTATTATAATGCGCAGTCGGGTGAACTGCGTGAGAGTTAAATTGTAAAGTGAGCTTTTTTGACTAGATCCCCTAAATTGATTTGATTGAGTCTATCTCTAAAAATATAAATGTCAGAAATACTGTGCGGGTCTGGCAGCAGAAGATTCCAATCTCTTGCTGATCTTGGGTAGAGGACGGCTTCATGCGTGTGTTGTTTACTTTATTGTCTACGTTAATATCTTGTTTGGAGTTAAACATCTCCATGTTCTCCACTGCTCTGCTGACTTTGTAGTCGTTTGTAACTCGCAGAAACGGCTCAACTTCATTGTCGTGTCTAAACGAAGAAGTCCGGTCTGATTTTTCCAGCGGAGGTTTTCTTTGTATTCCTTGAAGACATTGTTGAAAACTTTCTTTCGCTGTTCTTGTTGGTACTCTAGTTTTATTCTATGGAAAAAGCACAACACTGCCGCGGACATGTAAATATTATACCGTTTCCGCTTTGCTTGTTTTCTGTAGATATGTCTGCGCATGACCAGTAGGAGTAGATTCACCCAAATATCCGTTTTGGTGTGGACAGAGATATTTTGAAAAACACGTAGTGTGGACGCCTGTCGTTTTCACTCGAAACTGGTGTTTTCAAAATTATCCGGTCTAGTGTGGACGTAGCCTGAGTTTAATAGGAACTGTACAGTACAAAAGGAAAAATAATAAACACTGGGCCAACAGGGCCACTAACTAAACTCTCAAACTAAAATTTTATGCTGTCACTGTGGCTCAGAGGCAATAACTAAATTCTAAACTAATACTCCTCTGTTGCAGCGTCAATCTGGGTTGTAGTCTTCTTTCCCAGAACATGGACTAAGATGAGTAGGGAGCATTGCTGTCTCTATGCTTCAGTATTCGGTCAAGACTTGAAAAGACTGAAACGAAAGGAAGGGAGTTAAATAGAACCATTAATAAACCTAAATGGCTGGAATGTGCTTTCTCATGAGTGTGATTGCTGACCCTTTTCTGTTGCCTGCCTGTGAGGGTGTCCAGACTCCACGCCAGTGTCTGTGGTTGGTGCAACTAGTGCTTTTCATTCATACAGCAGCCAAACAGGCCTTTCAGCCCATCAAGTCTATACTAAAGATGAAGACCTACTTACATTTATTTAACACATCCCACTCTTTCGAAAAATCACATCATCATTTGCAAATTGAATTTTAGATGTTGGACACAGCATTCTCTGTACAGAAAAAGATGACAATTTTTTGTTAATGCATATAATACTTAAATTAATTACAATTACATTATCTGGTACTGTCTGTGATCAAATGAAGACTATGGGTTTTTGAGTGCAAAACAGCAAAAGAATGAAAAGGGAAATCCTGGGAACTGGTCCCATTGAGTCATCGGGTAGGAGGAGTACAGCCATATCATGAATTTGAATTTTCATTTTTCAATGGCATTCAAAGCTGGAATGTTTCTATTTACGTGGTAAAAATAAATACTCAAGTATGGCCAAAACTATTCACCAAACAAATAAAGTTTTTAGTCAACGCAAAGCAGTAATTTTAACGTAAAGTTAAAGGGCCATACAAATGAAAAGAAAATGCTTCAGCTACAGTGGGGTGTTCATTCAGGTCAATATTTCCCTTGGTGTCATTATTGAAAGATTTAAAAAGTTACAGATATCACTATTAGAAATGAAGTTCCATTACTGATATGAT
This sequence comes from Mobula birostris, assembly GCF_030028105.1. Classification (NCBI taxonomy): domain Eukaryota; kingdom Metazoa; phylum Chordata; class Chondrichthyes; order Myliobatiformes; family Myliobatidae; genus Mobula; species Mobula birostris. Next base: position 205,182,850 of record NC_092371.1, on the reverse strand, counting down.
TGGAGATAAACCAATCTTGACCACAGCTAATGCCTCCCAAACCTGAGGAACCATATTGACATGGTAAAATACTGAGCCACTGAGCAAAACCCATGGAGCCAGAGGACTTATAATATTTATTTATATCCTCTAAGAACAGTAGATGGCATGCAATAATTAAATTGAAGATAAACCATGAAAAAGCAGGTGTTGCATTTTAAAACATCCTTCGGATTGTCATTATTGGATTCACAAGCCAGTCTCTACAAAAGACAATTTCGTGGACAGCAAATCAGATTAGAAACCAGTTAATCTGGGTGTGTTTGTTATGTTGGTTGATGGAGAAATATTATTTTAATAGAGGAAGTATTCTCTGCATTACTTGCATTTGTGCTTCATGTTCCAATGATTTTACTGGTTCCAATGGCTGAACTTCCTCAAAAAAGGAGGGAATGATTTCTAAAGTTCAAAGTTCAAATTAAGTTTATTGACAAAGTAGATATATGTTACCAAATACAACCCTGAGATTAATTTTCTTGCTGGCATACACATAATAAAATAACTGATGAGGACCACAACAACTTGGATATTCAACCAGAGCTCAAGAAACTCAAACTGTGCAAATAATAAAAGAAAGAAATAATAAGTAAATTAATAAATAAATAAGCAGTGACTATCAAGAACATGAGATGAAGAGTCCTTGAAAGCAAGCCCATAGGTTGTGGGAACATTTCAATGATGAGGTGAAGTTGAGTGAAGATATCCCGCTGTTCCTGAACCCGGTGGTGAGAGTCCTGAGGCTCCTGTACCTTCTTCCAGATGGCAGCAATGGCAAGAGAGCATGTCCTGGGCAGACAGGGGTGTGGGGGGAGGGGTTCCTGATGATGAATGCTGCTTTCCTGCGACAACATTTTGTGTAGATGTGCTCAATAACAAAGCTTTACCCATGATGGACTGGGCCATATCCACTACTTCTTGTAGATTTTCTGTTCAAGGGAATTGGTGTTTCCATACTAGGCTGTGATAAAGCCAATCAATATACTTTCCACTACACATTTATTGAAGTTTTTCAAAACTTTAGATATCATGCCAAATTCACAACTTGATATATGTTTTTCCTCATAACTTAGATACTTATCTTACAATTATTCATTTGTTGAGGAGTGAGTTTTGTTTTGAGATAGGGACAAGTATAGGTGCTCCTCAATATGCAAATATTTGCTATGATGCCATTGGCTCATTGGAATAATTATGAACCTATTTTTCGGTATAATGAAAATCATTGATCTCCAAACATAGGCATACACTGTACCAAGGAACTCACAATTCACTTAGTACAAGTGGTTCCTGGTGAACACATCTTCAGCAAGTGTTGGCTGCTCAAGGAACTCAGGTTCAAAGTTGATGAGCTGGAATCTGAGCTTCAAACACTGGAAGGGGGAGAGTTACCTGGATGCTCTGTTTCGGGAGGTAGTCATACCCATTAGGTTAGCTGCCTCAAATTCGGTCTGTGGAAAGGGGCAAGAGGGTGTGACTATGAGTGAGGCAGGTAGTGGGATCCAAGGTAGTGGAGGAGCCTCACCCCTTGAGCTTGTCCAACAGGTCTGAGATTCTTGTTCCCTCAGTGTTTGAGAGTAGAGGCTGTAGGAAGAATGAGCAACCTAACTGTGGCACCGTGGTTCAGGGAGCCATTCAAGAGCAGGGAGGGAAGAGGAATTTAGTGGTAATTGTGGATAGTATAGTCAGGGGAATAGATAATGTGCTCTGTCGCGTGGATAGAGCATCCTGAAGACTGTGTTGCTTGCCTGGTGCTCAGATTCAGGACATCTTACCTGACCTGCAGAGGAATTTACAGTGGGAGGAGGTCCATGTGGGTATCAACGACATAGGTATAATGGGGAAAGGTTCTGCTGAGGCAATTTGAGCAACTAGGGACTGAATTAAAAAGCAGAACCAAAAAGGCGGTAAGCTCTGGGTTATTACCTGAGCCACGTGCAAATTGGCACAGGGTCAAGAAGATTAGAGAGTTAAATGTGCGGCTCAAGGATTGGTGTGGGAGAAGTGGGGTTGAATTCATAGGAAATTGACACCAGCATTGGGGAAGAAGGGAGCTGTATCAAATGGGATGGGCTTCATCTGGACCATGATGGGACTTGGATCCTGGCAAATTGCATAACTAGGGCTGCAGGTAGGGCTTTAAACTAAATAGTGGATGGGGAGGGGTGGGTTCAACAGATTGGAGAAGTATGGATAAAATAAAAGAGAAAGTATCAATAAAGATAGTAAAAGCAAAAATTAAAAAAGAGAAAGGTAAGGGTAGAGTGCAGAAAAGTCCAGTGCATAAGAGAGTAAGATTACTAGATTCTAAAAGCACAATGAGTATAAGGGCATTTTATCTGAATGTCCATAGTATTTGAAACAAGGTCAGTGAACTTGTGGCATAAATCAATCTGAAGGGGTATGATTTAGTGTCCATTACAGAAATGAGGTTGCAGGGTGGAGCGGATTGGGAATTAAATAAGGATGAGATCAGGGCAATAATGAGAGATGAAATAAGATCTAAGGAGCAGAATGTTGAATTCATCTGGGTAGAGATTAGGAATAGAAAGGGAAAAAAATCACTGGTGGGAGTTGTCACCGAATGATAACGTTACAGTGGCACAGGCAATAAACTGAGAAATATCTGAGGCATATAAGAATGGAACAGTAGTTGTCATGGGGGATTTTAACTGGCATAAAGATTACAGCATGCTGCTATGGAGAGGGACTGGAGAGTGTTTGTGAAAGAGTCACAAAAGGTTGGTTTGCAGGTGCAGCAGGCTATCAAGAAGGCAAATGGAATGTTGGCCCTCATTGCTAGAGGGATTGAATTTAAGAGCAGGGAGTTTATGCTGCAACTGTACAGGGTACTGGTGAGGCTGCATCTGGAGTACTGCATGCAGTTCTGGTCTCCTTACTTGAGGAAGGATATACTGGCTTTGGAGGCGGTGCTTAGGTTCACCAGGTTGATTCCAGAGATGAGGGGGTTAGACTATGAGGAGAGATTGAGTCGACTGGGACAGTACTCGCTGGAATTCAGAAGAATAAGAGGAGATCTTGTAGGAACATATAAAATTATGAAAGAGATAGATAAGAGAGAGGCAGGAAAGTTGTTTCCACTGGTAGGTGAGACTAGAACTAGGGGACATAGCCTCAAGATTCAGGGGAGTAAATTTAGGACGGAGGTGAGGAGGAACTGCTTTTCCCAAAGAGTGGTGAATCTGTGCAAATCTCTGCCCAGTGAAGCAGTGGAAGCTGCCTCAGTAAAATGTAATTAATACAAGGTTGGATAGATTTTTGCATAGTAGGAGAATTAAGGGTTATGGGGAAAAGGCAGAAGGGTGGAGGTGTGTTCATGGTCAGAGCAGCCATGATCTTATTGAATGGCAAAGCGAGCTCATCGGGCCAGATGGCCTACTCCTGTCCCTATTTCTTATGTTCTTAAGTAGTTCCAGTACATGATACCCACCCAAGAAGCAATGGATTTAACAAGTCTGATGTTATGTGATGACATAATCGATTCTAATCTAACTCCTGAGCAGGAAACACAACAAAATAAGTTGGTTTACCATTTTGGAGCAGGCATTCAATTCCATATGTGACAAACATACCAAACACAGAGTATTTCTTCCAGCCACCTCCTAGCTTGCTAACTAAATATTGTGAAGTCAAAAACCTTTATCATCCTTGACTCTGTTCTTTTCCCAGTCAACTGTCTGAAACTAAACCAAATTGTTGGAATCTTGGTTTCTTAACTAATATGAGTATCACTTTGTTGAGCCCCTTAAATCTTTTAGATATTGGCACTCTTATAACTTCAGCCTTTTGCTCATCCTGAATGTAATTGGTCAACCAGTGGTGGTCATGCCATTAGTTTCCACACCCCAAAGTTCTAGAATTCCTTCCCTAAACATCTCTCCAACTCTCTAGGTTTCTTTTCTCTGTGTGTCTTGTTTTAAAGAGCCTTCAATCAACTGCTGTAAAATCTCCTTATGTGGCACCTCATTAGATTTGGTTTCATAAATCTCTCATGAAACTCCTTGGAAATTTGTAATGTTAAAGACACCATTATAAAAGAAAGTGGTTGTAAGTTTTAATTATTCCTACTATTCCTTGAGTTATTTTCATTAATTGTAATTATTTACGGTCAGAATATCTATTCTAACTCTACTACTTTTTAGTTTCATGCTTTTTTTATTGAAAGTTCTATAAACAAAATGAATCTGATTTTTTCTGAATCTTTTAATATCAATTTAGATCTGTTGTTTTAAGGAATATCAGCATCACACAATAATAAATATTACAGGAGTATTCATTACCTGACCATGATGTCACAGGGAATGAAAAATATTAGCCAATGTGGATGGAGGCACAAGACTGAGTTGCCAGTGTATGCTTGGCATATAGACTATTCCACATAACCAAAGAAAGGGTAAGCATAATTGGGCCCCATACAAGTACCAATGACTATACCATTAGTCTGAGAAATTGAGACCAGCTGAAAGTGAAGTTAGTGAGGATAAGCACAGGATCTGGCAGACAGAGGCTGGTGATGAAATGGAACTAGTTGGGTCTGGAATCCAGTAAGAAATGGAGACCTCTGAGGCCTTTTTAAAGAAGGACCAACTGTAGAAGGACTGGACATCCATGGTGAAACTGAAATGGTCAGAGCCAGGGAACTGAAAGTTGTTTTAATGGTGGAGAGCATGTGAAGTGAAGCTGATGATGACTTACAAAGTCCAGTATATCCTAAAAGCATGACAGGAAAAAAAACACAATTAAGTAATTATTAATGGTGTTGACTTGGTTAGTTGTAGCCAGGTTTCAGATTCTGGACACCAAATTGCACAACAAATATATTTGTTACAGTTTATTAAATATTTGGATAAAGTTAAAAGTTCAAAGTAAGTTTCTTATCAAAGTACATATATATCACTATGTTCTGCCCTGAGATCATTTCCTTATGGGAATTCACCCTATAATAATGAAATGCAATCAAATTAATGAAAAACTACACACAAACAAAGCCTAACAAACTGCCAATGTGCAAAAGAAGACGAACCGTGCAAATGCAAAAAAATCACATAATAATAATAATATATCAATATGTAAATAAATAATATTGACAACATGGGTTGTAGAGTCACAGAAAGTGAATGCATGGGTTGTGGAATTAGCTTAGTGATAAGATAAGTGAAGTTATCCATGCTGGACAGAAGCTTGATAATTGAGGGGTAATAACTGATCCTGACCCTGGCTCCTGAACCTCCTTCCCGATTGCAGCAATGAGAAGAGAGTATGGCCTAGATGGTGGGGGTCCATAATTATAGATGCTGCTTTCTTGTGGCAGCACTCCTTATAGATGTGCTCAATGGTGGAGAGCACTTTTCCTGTAAAGGGTGCTTAAACTACTTTTTACAGGCTTTTCCATTCTTGGGCATTGATGTCCATGATGTAACCAGTCAGGATACTCACTCATCTATAGAAATAAAGGGGAATAATTGAATAAATAAGAGAATTAAGGCAATTTTGTACGTATATGGTCTTCCCTAAGTGAGCTAGCTGAATCGTCATCCTGCACTATTGCATTAATTATAAGTGCGTGACGGAACACAAATGCATAACTAAATGGAGCAGAAGAGGGCTTCTACCCTACCTCATCAACCACTGTTCAAAACTGATCCTCCACCTTAAGCCCAATTTTATGCTTGACCCTACGTTTATACTTGACTCTCCGATTTTCCTAAAGGAAAAGTAGTCTCTCAATATTCTGAATGCACACAGCAGCTGTCCATTCATAGAACTCTGTGTTAAAGAATTTCACAGATTAAAAATGCACATAATGAATACATTTCTTCTCACTTTAGTCCCAAACAGATAGCAGCTCATTCTAAGGTTATAAATCCTGGAACTCAGTTTTAGAAACCATAGAAGTAACCTACCAGCAGCTCACTGTCTCCTTACTGTCTCCCTCTTTAGAGTTTTTATACAGAAATCACTTACCTGTTAAACCTGGTTGACTGTGTTGCATTTTAACTTCCGAGACCTTAAGACTGATTTATACTTGTGCGTCAAATGTACGCTGTAGATATGGCATAGCCGTGTACCCTACGCTGTACTCTACGCCGAACCTTACGCCGTAGCCTAACGCACACCTCTCCCAAAATGTAACTATGCGTTGTGGCGACGCAAACTGAAACAACTGTGATTGGTCCGCTTGGTAGCATCACATTTCCTCCTACACTGCTCTGCAATAGCTTCCCATTGGGCGACTGAGGGGCAGGGAAGGAACTCTGGCTGCAATGCTCTCCATAAAGCTTTACAGACCTCCAAAATTATGGAGGACCCTGTGCTTAATGCCAGTTTATAGCTAGCTGTTACAGCCTGTTGACTTCCACCTGAAGCTAAAACTCGAATGGTGATTGCCAGTCTCTGAGCATACTGTCCGTACACTGATGCAAAATAAATGGTTGTAGACGATGAACCAAATCGTCAAATCTACCTGCCAACATCCGAAAATATTTGAAATACATTTCCTTGTCCACGTCTCTCAATGGCCGGACAAGCACAGAAAATTCACCCTCCTTCAGTTTCAGTCGCTATTGTTTGAAGTTTGAGTTTCTTCATGTTAAGTTTCAACATGAAGAAACTCAACATAGTGGCATAGAAACCCCACCGCTAACTAGCATTTTGGCAGTGAATTGCAGACACAGCAACGCTCCCAACGGCGTAGCCCACTCATGTAGGCTAAGGCACAAGCTAGTACGCACAAATATAAATCAGCCTTTAGAAACACAACCACCGAAGCCCTTGGCAACTCAGTCCAAAAATTTTAAGTCCAAATGGAAGCCAAAATCTGAGGCAAATTATATTATAATATACTTATTATTACTGATCTGTCATGCAAGGTCCATTTACTCACCAACTAACAGTGTACTCCAGAAATAGCATTTGCCATCTTGTATTAAAGCCAGGTTTGAAATACTTCATAATTTAATTTGCCACTCAAACATTGTTTTCCTCTGTCCTCCCCCCTACAGTTCCATTAAGCCATTACAGTGCAAACAAAGATTTTTCTCCTAAACAGTTTGGGTGTATCATATAGATTTTGGGCTGTTGATCATGAAGATCACCATGAAATCTTCCTGTCACACACCATTTTGTGAAATTGCCCCTATTTATTATTCAATTCATAATTGAAGTCAGAATAATTGATGTCAATATTAAGGAAGGCATTTTTGTTGATTCACAAATCAAACAGGTCATCAATGACAGGCAATTCAATGAACTTGTAGTAGGACTGAAATAAATTCCATGAAAGGCATTCAAGAATGTTGCTGAAAATTTTCTTGGCAGCTATAGAGGATCAAACCACTTGCAGCAGGTTGACAACATGCTTCGAGCATACAAAACCATGAAGTGCAATGTGTCACTAAAGACTAACTTCCTGCATTCTCATTTAGACTTCTTCCCTGCAAATCTTGGCACTGTCAGTGATAAGCACGGTGAAAAGTTTCACCAGGACATCTCTAGATTCTAATGTGATACAAGTAGTCTGAAATTTTATTTGTGTTCAGCTTCAAATAGTCTATCATGAACAAAAAATAAATTCTGAGCAAACAACACTTACAAAAAAATTTGTTGTCCACTAACTATAGACCTGTTATCAGTGGTGGGAAAGTTGTTGGAATCGATTGCTAGGGATGAGATTACGGAGTACCTGGAGGCACATGATAAAATAGGCCAAAGCCAGCATGGTTTCCTGAAAGGAAAATCCTGCCTGACTAACCTCCTGCAATTTTTTGAGGAAAATACAAGCAGGGTAGACGAAGGAAATGCAGTAGATGAGGTGTACTTGGAATTTCAGAAGGCCTTTGACAAGGTGCCACACATGAGGCTACTTAGCATGATAAGACCCCATGGAATTACAGGGAAGTTACTAGCATGGGTAGAGCATTAGCTGGTTGGCAGAAAACAGAGAGTGGGAATAAAGGGATCCTATTCTGGCTGGCTGCTGGTTACCAGTGGAGTTCCCCAGGGGTCAGTGCTGGGACCGCTGCTTTTTATGATGTATGTCAATGACGTAGATTACAGGTATTAATGGATTTGTGGTTAAATTTGCTGATGATACAAAGATAGGTGGAGGAGCAGGTAGTGTTGAGGAAACAGAGAGCCTGCAGAGAGACTTAGATAGTTTAGAAGAATGGGCAAAGAAGTGGAAAATGAAATACAATGATGGAAAGTGTATGGTCATGCACTTCGATGGAAAAAATAAACGGGCAGATTATTTAGATGGGGAGAGAATTCAAAATGCAGAGATGCAAAGGGACTTGGGAGTCCTTGTGCAAGATACCCTAAAGGTTAATCTCCAGGTTGAGTCGGTTGTGAAGAAGGCGAATGCAATGTAGGCATTCATTTCTAGAGGTATACAGTATAAGAGCAGGGATGTAATGTTGAGGGTCTATAAGGCACTCGTGAAACCACACTTGGAGTATTGTGTGCAGTTTTGGGCTCCTTATTTTAGAAAGGATATACTGACATTGGAGAGGGTTCAGAGAAGGTTAGCAAGAATGGTTCCACGAATGAAAGGCTTACCGTATGAGAAACATCTGGCAGCTCTTGGGCTGTATTCCCTGGAGTTCAGGAGAATGAATGGGGATCTCATAGAAACATTTCGAATGTTAAAAGACCTGAACAGATCAGATATCGCAAAGTTATTTCCCATGGTAGGGGAGTCTAGGACAAGAGGGCACGACCTCAGGATTGAAGGACATCCATTTAGAACTGAGGTGCAGAGAAATTACTTTAGTCAGGGCGTGGTAAATCTGTGGAATTTGTTGCCACAAGTGGCTGTGGAGGCCAAGTCATTGGGTATATTTAAGGCAGAGATAGATAGGTTCTTGATTAGCCAGGGCGTCAAAGGGCATGGGGTGAAGGCAGGGGAGTGGGGATGGCTGGAAGAATTGGATCAGCCCATGATTGAATGGCAGAGCAGACTCGATGGGCCGAATGACCTACTTTGCTCCTGTATCTTATGGTCTTATGGATATCTAAGGCTACAATGGCTCAATGCTTGGTTTAAACAGAGAGTAATAAATAGGAAGAAATGGGTGGAGCTGAATTGGGTGGAGTGTGAGGAGGGTGAGTATTGGGAGGGCGGAGGGGAAGGGTGTGACCATTGAAATAGGAGAAAGAGTAGTATGTCTGCATGTTTAAGATGTTGGCAAAGATTTGTAGTTTGGGTTGAGAAAGTTGTTGTTGAGTAGCTCGCCGAGCTGGCTTGTCAGCTTGCAGACATTTCACTACCCAGCTAGGCAACATCATCAGTGAAACTTCGAATGAGATGTTGGTGATCTACATTGTTTGTCTTTCATATGTCCTGTGATTTGTGTGTGTGTGTGCGCCATTTCTATTGGTTATCGAATATGTAATCCATGATTGGTTTGTTAAAATCTGATTAGGTGGTAATTATGTAAGATTAACATCGTCCTCTTTGATTGACCTGTGTAATTAGGTGTGAATTGGCTCTTGGTTCTGGACTGACCACTTAACGTTGAAGTGGAATGTAAACTGGGTTCATTTCGACGTGCTTGTTGATAGAATTCTGTGTGGAGAACAAAGCCTCTAAGAATTCTCGGGCTTGTCATTGACAGGCTTGGCCTATGATAGTGACATTGGTCCAGTCGATTTGATGTGCTTTGCTGTCACAGTGTATAGATATAAAGACCCCCTACCTTCAACGCACAGAATGAACACCATATACAAAATTCCATGTGACAAGCATTATATTGGACAGACTGGCAGGAAGCTATCAGCAAGGGTACGTGAACACCAACTGGCTCTAAACCATCAACTTTCCCTTACATTGTGTGATCAGTGTGTCCTGTGGAAAGCTTTGAAGGGTTGGATGTTTTTACTATTTGCTGCATCTGAAAGTTTAAAGGGCTCCTGAACAAGAATTACTGCTGTGTGGGTTTGGTCTGGAGAGGGCTGATGATGGGATTGGAAATGAATGCTGTTGAAAAAGACTAACGAAATAAGCTTTGGATAAGCAAAGATCAGTCTCTTCTAGTAAAGGCTCACCATGACCTTCAGAAAGCAATTGGGATGAGTAAAAAATGCAGTTTTGCAGACATTTCCCAGATCCAGAGAACAAATAAAGTACAAACTCACTATATTTGCTCCTTTATTAAATTAAAAAATAAATAAATAAAAATAAAAACTGAAGCAGACTTCAAGATCAAACAGAACGCCTCATTTTAAATGTTAAATTACAAACCTTTATGATGGAATATATATCTTTGAAAGCCATAAGAATTTCACCAGCAGCACAATGTGATTGCCACACATGAGACTGCTTAACAAGCTATAAACCCATGGTATTACAGGAAAGATTTTAGCATAGAGAAATAAGTGCCTGATTGGCAGGAGGCAAAGAGTGGGAATAAAGGGGGCCTTTTCTGATTCGCTAGCAGTGACTAGTGATGTTCCACCGGGGTGTGTGTTGGGACCCATTCTTTCTTACATTGTATGTTAATAATTTGGATGATGGAATTGATGGCTTTTTTGCAAAGTTTGCAGATGATATGAATGGGCAAAGATGGCAGATGAAATACAATGTCAGTAAGGTATAGTCATGCATATTGGTAGAAGAAATGAAACAGTTGACTATTTTCTTAATGGAGAGAAAATACAAATAACTGAGGGGCAAAGGGACTTGGGAGTCCTTGTGCGGGATGCCCTAATGGTTAATTTGCAGGTTGAGCCTGTGGGTGAGGAAGGCAAATGTAATGTTAGCATTCATTTCAAGAAGACTAGAATATAAAAACAAGAATGTAATGTTGAAAATTTATAAAGCACAGATGAGGCCTCATTTGGAGTATTGTGAGCAGTTTTGGGTCCCTTATCTTAGAAAGGATGTGCTGAAACAAGAGAAGGTTCAAAGGAGGTTCACAAAAATGATTCCAGGATTGAATGGCTTGTCATATGAAGAGCGTTTGATGGCCCTGGGCCTGTATTCTCTAGATTTCAGTAGAACATGGGTGACCTCATTGAAACCTATCAAACAGTGAAAGGCTTTGATGGAGTGAATGCAGAGAGGATGTTTCCTATGGTGGAAGACTCTATGACCAGAGGACACAGCCTCAGAATGGAGGGGTGTCCTTTTAGAATGGAGATGAGGAGGAATTTCTTTAGCAAGAGAGTGGTGAATCTGTGGAGTACTTTGCCACAGGCAGCTGTGGAGGCCAAGTCTTTATGTACACTTAAGGCAGAGGCTGATAGATTCTTGATTGGTCAGGGCATGAAGGGTACGGGGAGAAGGCAGGAGATTGGGGCTGAGAGGAAAATTGGATCATCCATGATGAAATAGGGGTGCAGACTCAATGGGCCTAATGGCCTTAAGGTGATTTGTCCCTTCTAGCTTTCTTTTCCAGCACAAATGAAGGACTGCTACTTTGGTTGATAACTCCAAGCTTTTGTAACTCATTTGCTTGATCAGCTATCAGCAGCATGTACCAGTTTTGGAGGTCTGTCAGGCAAATATTTGTAGATTTTTATGTCAGGACTTAGCTTTCAGTATCAGAATCAGAATTAGGTTTACTATCCGGACATATGTCACGAAATTCATTGTTTTTGCAGCAGCAGTACATTATAATACATAAATTTAAAACTATAAATTACAATAGGAAGCATATATATTAGAAAAAAAATTCAATAAGCATTGCAAAAAGAGAGGGAAAATACTGAGTAGTGTTCATGGGTTCGTTAAATAGTATGAAATCTGATGGCAGACAGGAAAAAACTGTTCCTGAAACACTGAGTGTATGTCTTCTGGCTCTTGTACCTCCTCCTTGATGGTAGCAATGAGAAGAGGGCATGCCCTGGATATCAGATGTCCTTAACAACGGATTCCACCTTTTTTTGAGGTGTCCTTCATGCTGGGGAGGATCGTGCCCTTGTCGACTTTCTGCAGCCTTTTCTCATCCTGCGCAGTGGCCTCTCCATACCAGACAGTGCTGGAACAGGTTAGAATACTCTCCACGGGACATCTTCTGAAATGTGCAAGTGTCTTTGGTAACATACCGAGTCTCCTCGAGCTCCTAATGAAGTATAACCGCTGTTGTGCCTTCTTTGTAATTGCATCAATATATCCACCAACTGACAAATGTCTATCTATCAGAAAACACCATGAATCACAATATTTTAGACACTTTAAATATGTATGTGGTTTCTCAATCATATTCCCAGAGACATTTTATGTCGACACCCCCATGCCACTAGTTGGGAGTTCCAAGATATATGAAATTGGAGATGTTATCTGAACCTTTTGTGCCGTAGTAGCACAGAGGTTAACGTATCGCTATTACAGCTCAGGGTGTACCGGAGTCTGGAGTTGAATTCCAGTGCCCCTCTGTAAGGAGTCTCTGTACGTCCTCCCCATGGAATGGGTGGGTTTTTCTCCGGATCCCCCGGTTTTGCCTCACAGTCCAAAGATGCAATTGCTCAGAAACGGAATCAGGTTTATTATCACGGGCATGTGTCATGAAATTCGTTAACGCTACTGTAAATTGTCCCGTGAATAAATCAGGGTTAATCGGGTTTGTTGGGGCTTGCTGGGGTGGCATGGTTCGAAGGGCTGGAAGGATCTATTCTGCACTGTATCAGTAAATACAAATAAATAAAACAAAAGTACATTGTTAGAACCAGCTCTTGAATCAGTTTTACTGGCTATAGCGTGTATCACTTTTATATTCTACATTTTGCAATATCAAGAGTTAAGTATGTCACAGAAATTAAAGACAGGGCCTGCTTTTATTATCAGATTTTTTGTTCCATTGTCTTGAAAAGATTTTGTTCTCGGCCTAGGTCATTCACAACAGGATCAGTATATCATTCACTACACCACTCTTTGAGAAGGACTGTCATGTTCGCTTCTGTTGCAATAGAACTGCACTTAGCAGTACTTTTAAGTCATTTGATCAGATAAGGAAAATGTAACTTGTTTACTTCTAGTCTCACACATCAAATTTGCTGGTGAACGCAGCAAGCCAGGCAGCATCTCTAGGAAGAGGTACAGTCGACGTTTCAGGCCGAGACCCTTCGTCAGGACTAACTGAAGGAAGAGCTAGTAAGAGATTTGAAAGTGGGAGGGGGAGGGGGAGATCTGAAATGATAGGAGAAGACAGGAGGGGGAGGGATGGAGCCAAGAGCTGGGAAGTTGATTGGCAAAGGGGATATGAGAGGATCATGGGACAGGAGGCCCAGGGAGAAGGAAAAGGGGGAGGAGGGGGGAAAATACCCAGAGGATGGGCAAGGGGTATAGTCAGAGGGACAGAGGGAGAAAAAGGAGAGAGAGAAAAATAATGTGTGTATATAAATAAATAATGGATGGAGTACGAGGGGGAGGTGGGGCATTAGCGGAAGATTGAGAAGTCAATGTTCGTGCCATCAGGTTGGAGGCTACCCAGACGGAATATAAGGTGTTGTTCCTCCAACCTGAGTGAGGCTTCATCTTTACAGTAGAGGAGGCCGTGGGTAGACATATCAGAATGGGAATGGGATGTGGAATTAAAATATGTGGCCACTGGGAGATCCTGCTTTCTCTGGCAGACAGAGCGTAGGTGTTCAGCGAAATGATCTCCCAGTCTGCGTCAGGTCTCGCCAATATATAGAAGGCTACATTGGGAGCACCAGACGCAGTATATCACCCCAGCCGACTCACAGGTGAAGTGTCGCCTCACCTGGAAGGACTGTCTGGGGCCCTGAATGGTAGTAAGACCATAGACCATAAGACCATAAGACCATAAGACAAAGGAGCAGAAGTAGGCCATTCGGCCCATCGAGTCTGCTCCGCCATTTTATCATGAGCTGATCCATTTTATCCTATTTAGTCCCACTGCCCCGCCTTCTCACCATAACCTTTGATGCCCTGGCTACTCAGATACCTGTCAATCTCTGCCTTAAATACACCCAATGACTTGGCCTCCACTGCTGACTGTGGCAACAAATTCCATAGATTCACCACCCTCTGACTAAAAAAATTTCTTCGCATTTCTGTTCTGAAAGGGCGCCCTTCAATCCTGAAGTCATGCCCTCTCGTACTAGGCTCCCCCATCATGGGAAACAACTTTGCCACATCCACTCTGTCCATGCCTTTTAACATTCAAAATGTTTCTATGAGGTCTCCCCTCATTCTTCTAAACTCCAAGGAATACAGTCCAAGAGCGGACAAACGTTCCTCATATGTTAACGCTCTCATTCCCGGAATCATTCTAGTGAATCTTCTCTGTACCCTCTCCAACGTCAACACATTCTTTCTTAAATAAGGAGACCAAAACTGCCCACAGTACTCCAAGTGAGGTCTCACTAGTGCCTTATAGAGCCTCAACATCACATCCCTGCTCCTATGCTCTATTCCTCTAGAAATGAATGCCAACATTGCACTTGCCTTCTTCACTACCAACTCAACCTGGAGGTTAACTTTAAGGGAATCCTGTATGAGGACTCCCAAGTCCCGTTGCATCTCAGAACTTCGAATTCTTTCCCCATTTAAATAATAGTCTGCCCGTTTGTTTTTTCTGCCAAAGTGCATAACCATACACTTTCCAACATTGTACTTCATTTGCCACTTCTCTGCCCATTCTTCCAATCTATCCAAGTCTCTCTGCAGACTCTCTATTTCCTCAGCACTACCGGCCCCTCCACCTATCTTCGTATCATCAGCAAATTTAGCCACAAAGCCATCTATTCCATAATCCAAATCGTTGACGTACAATGTAAAAAGAAGCGGCCCCAACACTGATCCCTGTGGAAAACCACTGGTAACCGGCAGCCAACCAGAATAGGATCCCTTTATTCCCACTCTCTGTTTCCTACCAATCAGCCAACGCTTTATCCACATATGTAACTTTCCCGTAATTCCATGGGCTCTTATCTTGTTAAGTAGTCTCATGTGTGGCACCTTGTCAAAGGCCTTCTGAAAATCCAAATATACACCATCCACTGCATCTCCCTTGTCTAGCCTACTGGTAATTTCCTCAAAAAATTGTAATAGGTTTGTCAGGCAGGATTTTCCTTTGAGGAATCCATGCTGAGTTCTGCCTATCTTGTCATATGCCTCCAGGTACTCTGTAACCTCATCCTTGACAATCGACTCCAACAACTTCCCAACCACCGATGTCAAGCTAACAGGTCTATAATTTCCTTTTTGCTTCCTTGCCCCCTTCTTAAATATCGGAGTGACATTTGCAATCTTCCAGTCTTCCGGAACCATGCCAGAATCTATCAACTTTTGAAAGATCATCGCTAATGCCTCCGCAATCTCCACAGCTACTTCCTTCAGAACACGAGGGTGCATTCCATCTGGTCCAGGAGATTTATCGACCTTTAGCCTATTCAGCTTCCTGAGTACTTTCTCTGTCGTAATTGTGACTGCGCACACTTTTCTTCCCTGCCACCCTTGAGTGTCCAGTATCCTGGTGTCTTCCTCAGTGAAGACTGATGCAAAATACTTGTTCAGTTCCTCTGCCATCTCCTCATCTCCCATTACAATTTCTCCAGTATCATTTTCTACCGGTCCTATATCTACTCTCACCTGTCTTTTACTCTTTATATACTTGAAAAAGCTTTTAGTATCCTCTTTGATATTATTTGGTAAGGGAGGAAGTGTAAAGGCATGTGTAGCACTTGTTCCACTTACAAGGATAAGTGCCAGGAGGGAGATCAGTGGGGAGGGATAGGGGGGACGAATGGACAAGGGAGTCGCGTAGAGAGCGATCCCTGCGGAATGCAGAGGGAGGGAGGGAAAGATGTGCTTAGTGGTGCGATCCCGTTGGAAGTGGCGGAAGTTACAGAGAATAATATATTGGACCCGGAGGCTGGTGGGGTGGTAGGTGAGGACAAGGGGAACCCTATTCCTAGTGGTGTGGCGGGAGGATGGAGTGAGAGCAGATGTGCATGAAATGGGGGAATGCGTTTGACAGCAGAGTTGATGGTGGAGGAAGGGAAGTCCCTTTCTTTAAAAAAGGAGAACATCTCCCTCGTCCTGGAATGAAAAGCCTCATCCTGAGAGCAGATGCGGCGGAATCGGAGGAATTGCGAGAAAGGGATGGCATTTTTTCAAGAGACAGGGTGAGAAGAGGAATAGTCCAGATCGCTGTGAGAGTCAGTAGGCTTATAGTAGACATCAGTAGATAAGCTGTCTCCAGAGACAGAGACAGAAAGATCTAGAAAGGGGAGGGTGGTGTCGGAAATGGACCAGGTAAACTTGAGGGCAGGGTGAAAGTTGAAGGCAAAGTTAATGAAGTCAACGAGCTCAGCATGCGTGCAGGAAGCAGCGCCAATGCAGTCATCAATGTAGCGAAGGAAAAATGGGGGACAGATACAAGAATAGGTTTGGAACATAGGCTGTTCCACAAAGCCAACAAAAAGGCAGGCATAGCTAGGACCCATACGGGTGTCCATGGCTATACCTTTAGTTTGGAGAAAGTGGGAGGAACAAAGCAGAAATTATTAAGAGTAAGGACTAATTCCGCTAGATGGAGCAGAGTGGTGGTAGAGGGGAACTGATTAGGTCTGGAATCCAAAAAGAAGCGTAGAGCTTTGAGACCTTCCTGATGCGGGATGGAAGTATATAGGGACTGGATATCCATGGTGAAGATAAAGCGGTGGGGGCCAGGGAACTTAAAATCATTGAAAAGTTTAAGAGCGTGAGAAGTGTCACGAACATAGGTAGGAAGGGATTGAACAAGGGGGGATAAAACCATATTGAGGTATGCAGAAATGAGTTTGGTGAGGCAGGAACAAGCTGAGACAATAGGTCAGCCAGGACAGGCAGGCTTGTGGATCTTGGGTAGGGGGTAGAAACGGGAAGTGCGGGGTGTGGGAACTATAAGGTTGGTAGCAGTGGATGGGAGATCCCCTGAGCAGATAAATTCAGTGATGGTGTGGGAGACAATGGCCACATGATCCTCAGTGGGGTCATGATGGAGGGGTAAATAAGAGGAGGTATCCGCAAGTTATCGCTGTGCCTCAGCAAGGTAGAAGTCAGAGCTACTGAGCTCGTTGACTTCATTAACTTTGCCTCCAACTTTCACCCTGCCCTCAAGTTTACCTGGTCCATTTCCGATACTTCCCTCCCCTTTCTAGATCTTTCTATCTCTATCTCTGGAGACATCTTTCCCTCCCCCCCCCCGTCTGCTTTCCGCAGGGATCGCTCCCTACGCGACTTCCTTGTCCATTCGTCCCCCCATCCCTCCCCACTGATCTCCCTCCTGGCACTTATCCTTGTAAGCGGAACAAGTGCTACACATGCCCTTACACTTCCTCCCTTACCACCATTCAGGGCCCCAGACAGTCCTTCCAGGTGAGGCGACTTCACCTGTGAGTCGGCTGGGGTGATATACTGCGTCCGGTGCTCCCGATCTGTCCTTCTATATATTGGCGAGACCCGACGCAGACTGGGAGATCATTTCGCTAAACACCTACGCTCTGTCTGCCAGAGAAAGCAGGAACTCCCAGTGGCCACACATTTTAATTCCATGTCCCATTCCCATTCTGATATGTCTATCCACGGCCTCCTCTACTGTAAAGATGAAGCCACACTCAAGTTGGAGGAACAACACCTTATATTCCATCTGGGTAGCCTCAACCTGATGGCATTGTGACGACAGACCAAATTATCAGAAGATTGATGCCGATAAGAGGACAATGGGGGAACATTCAGAAATGTTAATGAGAGACGAGAGGGATTAACGAAAAGGAGACACAGTTCCGAGTATTGTCAGAGACCGGTTGCTTTGAACCCTGAAACTGTTTGAAGTTTGATGGACAGGCGATACCCCAGCAGGGGGATAAAAAGGGACAGGTTCGCTAAGGCAACAGACACACAACTCCACAAGGTAACGAGATCCTGGAAGTGGTGTGCCCCCACAAGTCGGTGGGAGTTTTGGCGATCTGATCACGGGACCAGCCATAGACGCACAGGGTAGAAAGGTACGGGTCGGCGGGAACCTGGTGTGTGTGTGTGTCCGCCCCTGCCTGGGTGCCGGGTTCACCGCAGAAGAACGATCGTATCTGGAACGGAGGGGTCACAGTCGGTGACCTCAGAAGACATTACAAAGGGCTCGCTCGAAAGCTAACTGCGAGGAATATCGAAGGTCTGTTTGGAATCCAATTTGCATATTCATTCATTCTCTCTCTCTCTCTCTCTCCCCCCAACGGCACGACGGCGATTACTGCGAACTGAACTAAACTGAACTCTGTGTCACTTGTGACTGATCATTTTACCCCTAGACTGCGATAGAGCTTGATTGATCCTATTATCATAGTTCCATGTACATGTGTGTTTATTCATTGCTAACCTGTTGCACTTATATCCTTACTATTAGAGTACTGTGTTGCTTATTTCTTTAATAAAACTTTCTTAGTTCCAGTAATTCAGACTCCAACTAAGTGGTCCATTTCTGCTGGTTTGGCAACCCAGTTATGGGGTGCGTAACAGCATGAACATTGACTTCTCAAACTTCCGCTAATGCTCCACCTCCCCCTCGTACTCCATCCGTTATTTATTTATATACACACATTCTTTCTCTCTCTCTCTCTCCTTTTTCTCCCTCTGTCCCTCTCACTATACCCCTTGCCCATCCTCTAGGTTTTTCCCACCCTCCCCCTTTTCTTTCTCCCTGGGCCTCCTGTCCCATGATCCTCTCATATCCCTTTTGCCAATCAACCATCCAGCTCTTGGCTCCATCCCTCCCCCTCCTGTCTTCTCCTATCATTTCGGATCTCCCCCTCCCCCTCCAACTTTCAAATCTCTTACTAGCTCTTCTTTCAGTTAGTCCTGACAAAGTGTCTCGGCCTGAAACGTCAACTGTACATCTTCCTAGAGATGCTGCCTGGCCTGCTACATTCACCAGCAACTTTGATGTGTGTTGCTTGAATTTCCAGCATCTGCAGATTTCCTCGTGTTTACATTTTGAGATTACTGTGCAAACCAGCTCAAACACTCACTCTTCTATTTTTCATTTTAAGCTCATTTCTCCACATCTCCTTCAATTCATTATCCAGCTACAGTTTAAACTATTGAAATAAAAAGAAGCTCTAACCTCACTGTCAAAAATATAAATGTTGACACAATTTTAAGCTTCAACAGTTCTGCAGTTGACAACGGGAGACGGTAGATATCGGGTTACTTTTTCAGTAGCATTCCAAGCAACCCAGTTACTGATTTAATCTGGCTGGAGACCTAGCTTGCTGATTATATGGCTCCACCTAGTCCAACTGGAGACATTTGATTAAAAAAATATTTATTGTTCAACCTAACATGAAGAATTTTTCAGGTGGTTCCTATCCCTGCAATACTCTTAAGCTGGAAAATTGGAAGCATATAACAATCTAATCCAATTTCCACAAATCGACATGAATAATCTGATGCCCTAAAGTGACACTGTAATCATGATTATGTAGGATACTTTACCCAGTTTAAACATAATCAACAACCCCAGTATGCAGGTGTTGTGCCCTTGTTCTCTGGAGTGTACAATCTCCTGCCTAATATTTTGATGCAGAGATCACCAAACGTGTACTCTCTTCTGAACTGCTCCAATGTATCATAAGTCACTGCACAATTCTAATCTTCTTTTAAAAGGTGAATTGAACACAAATTTATCAGTTATGTTGCAGATATGATGTCAACTACATCCCAAGTGTAATTAGAAAAGGACATCTTAAAAGAATAACTTAGATAAGATAAGGAGAAGCCACTTTCCTTCTTGCTGCAGTCATAAACCAGCAGGTTAAATCCAACAAGTGAATCCGTAGTGTTGGTGAGGAAGTCATTGAGAGCATTTTCACTAAGAGCATTTTAAAATGAGCATTTGCTGGATTGGGGCTTCTGCAGCCCAGAGCAATCTGTACAAGGCTCCATTCCATTTGCACAGGAGACACTAAGTTACATTAACGTATTAGATTTCCAGAGGGATACAGGTTCCTTATAGGAAGTTTATTGGATTGGGAGTGCAAGATCTAGCAGAGCAGCAGCTGCACTAAATACCTAAAACAAGAGAAAATTTGCAGATGCTGAAAAATCCAAGCAACACCCTTCTCAGCCCAAATCATCAACTGTACTTCTTTCCATAGATGCTGCCTGGCCTGCTGAGTTCCCCTAGCATTTTGTGTGTGTTGATTAAATATCTGAAGTGCTCGAGTTCAAAATGCCCCCACAGCAGCTAGAAAGATTGAATTCAGCTTCAAAGTCTTTGTGAGAGCCTAAATTTTTTCTTCAATCCACTTTTTGCAAATGATGCCTCAATCTTCTTAGCTGTCCTACTGTGGTTGTTAGATAGTTGTTATTATCTTATTTTCTGAGGCTCTTGTGTAAAAGCCATTATCACTATGATTTGTATCTCATCTATTGCAATCATCTAACATTTAACGCATGCATTGATTAAACACCAACTCAGACACAAACTCAAAATACTGGAGAAACTCAACAGGTCAGCCAGCATCTATGGAAATGAATGAACAGTCGATGTTTTCGGTGAGGTCCTTCTTCAGGATTGGAAAGGAAAGGAGGAAAATGCCAGAATAAGAAAGTAGAGGGGGTGAAACTCAGGCACAGCCTGCATCAGTATAGGAAATCAAATGCATGCTATTTACTACCAATATTCTACAGCATTCATGTGAATTGAATACGTGTGGATAGAGATCCATATTAATAATACAAAACAGAAAATGTTGAAGATGTACAGTAGTCCCATTATCACCAGAAAACAGGGGATAGCAAAGCATTCAGAATCTCTGCAAGGACTTCATTTTGCCCAGATAAAAGAAATAGTATACCTGCAAATATATCTTCAAATGGCCATTCATCTTCTTTGCCTGTTTTGAATCAATGGCATTCAGAAATGATTGTTACTACAAAGAATAGATTTATTTTATTGACAAATTTCTATTGATTTGTTTCATGCATTGCTATGTGTGTTATTTTCCATTTCTCCCAAGCAAGGCAAATTACTTGAGTCATTAGTCATCCTGCAGGCTAATGGGTTGTCCTATTTTTTTTCTCTCAGACAGAAAACAGTAAAAGTGCTACTGATGCTGCAGAGGATTGACCAGGCATGGGACTTATGTGCCGAAGGATGATTTTTGTTTTTGTTAATTTGGAGGAAGTGAAGTTATCTAACAAGTATCTCCGGTGCTACAATAGACAATGTCTGCTGAATTAGCACTGGAAATAACTGGTCTGCTATTTAATATACTCTATTCTAATTTAACTCCTGGGCATGGAATACAACAAAGTGAATTGGCTTGCTATTTAGGAGCAGACTACCAAGTATAATTGCCAGGCCTTCCATACATGCCATTTACAGACAATCCAAATTAAAGCAACTGAAAAGCCATCTGGCGGTGTCTCCCTGATGGAGTTAATAAAATTTTATCCTTCAGAATAATGTGCACAATGGCAATATTTCATTATTACTTAAATTTTGGTTCAGAAGGTGTTTGCAACATCCTATTGTTTTGTTACACCAATGTTGTTTCTACTTTAATATTCCGTTTTGTTCACAATGCCCTCACTGCTCTGAAAACTATTATTAATTTAAAGAAATTAAATTTCTGGTTATTCTCTGGTTATTTCACATTTTCTATCCATCTAAGCTATTACAGTAAGAGTCCTTAACTAAATTGATCAGGACACCCGTCCGCAATTACTCTCATGGAAAGCTGCAAACAATGTGAATGGACAATGAAAAATCCTCAGCGAGTGAGACTAAGGAGACTCCTAAGTCATCCTAAATGTACAATAGAGAGAGCAAGAGGATAACTAGGGAGAGAGTAAGATCACTCAGATAAAGAAGAGGTCTTGGTGGCAGAGGATGTGAGAGTGTTAGGCCTGCACGGACACTCTCTACCCAGTCACAGTCTCTACCCAGCTAACAGGAGTCACCTGCCACATGTTCCAACTCATCACCTGCAGCCAATTTAAACCCAGCATTCATCCACAGTCTCTGTTCACCCACTGAATCAGCCAGCGGCTCCTAGCCTTTGGTTACCTTGTTGCGTTAAGTATTTGTTTTCTCTTGTTTTGTGGCTCCTTGTGGCTTGTTATTTTTCCCGATTATTAGTAAAATATGATTTCATGCTATATTATCCCTGCTGCTCTGCTTTTGGGTCAAGCATCTTCTACATTTGCTGACAGAGATGTCCAAATTGAGTCTTTGCATCAGTATTTACAAAGGAGAAGGAAGTGGAGGATAGGGAGATCAGTGTGGAGTATGCTGATGTGCCATAAGAAAAGGGTTGAAAAATTTGTGTTGTTTTCTTTAGAGGAGAGAAGGCCAAAAAGAGATCTATTAGGCATTATAAGAGATATAGATAGAATCACTTGTTTGTTTGTTATTTGCCTTGCTGTAAAATATGGCAATCGTGGACTTTCCATGACCATGATTGCCCTTGGAAAATTTTTCTACATAAGTGGTTTGTCATTGCCACTTTCTGGGCAGTTGCCTGGTGTCAATGGTCTAATAACCAGGACTTGTGATATGCAACAGCTGCTCATAGGCCCATCCACCACCTGATCCCATGGCTTCACATGACCTGATCGAGGAGCTAAGCAGGTGCTACACATTGCCCAAGGGTAACCTGTAAGCTAGCTACATGAAGGAGTGCCTTACACCTCCTTTAGCAGGGTATATCTCCACCCCACCACCCCAGAGATAGAATAGACAGCTAATATATTTTTCCCCAGGGTCCAAATATCTAATGCTAAAGGGCAAACATTTAAGGTGAGAGGGGCAAGTTCAAAGGAGATGTGCATGGGTGCCTGGAAAGTGCTGCCAGAGATGGTGGTGCAAGCAATTACATAGATACAGAGAATAGTACAGCACAGTACAGGCCATTCAGCCCACAATGTTGTGCCAACCCTCAAACCCTGCCCCCCATATAACCCCTACCTTAAATTCCTCCATATACCTGTCTAGTAGTCTCTTAAATTTCACTAGTGCATCTGCCTCCACCACTGACTCAGGCAGTGCATTCCACGCACCAACCACTCTCTGAGTAAAAAACCTTCCTCTAATATACCCCTTGAACTTCCCACTCCTTACCTCAAAGCCATGTCCTCTTGTATTGAGCAGTGGTGCCCTGGGGAAGAGGCGCTGGCTATCCACTCTATCTATCAAATAAAACAGATATTCAAGAAGCACTTGGATAGGGACATGAATGTATAGGGGAAGGAGGGATATTGGCATTGTGTAGGCAGAAGGGTAAATTAATTACTGTTTAAATAGGTTGGCATAACATTGTTGGCAGAAGTACCTATCCTTTATTGTACTATGTTCTATGTTTTACCTGATTTGTGCTTTTAAAATAACAACCTTTAAATAAAGTTATCTTGTGATGTTACTGCCAAAAAAGTGGAAGATACATTACATTATATAATCAAGAAGCATCAAGGACCAAATTATGGTTCTTGTATATAATAAACATGATTTTTTCAGTGGCCCAGGTGGGAGGAGTACGTGTTGGTGTCAGGGCCCTATGGAAGTCAGGACAGAGAGGGAAAAAAGAGGCCCATTCAGGCAAAGCTGGTCTTTTTGGGCTGTGCAGGGCGGAAAGTGTTCTTGTCAGAGGCCCAACTTCAGCTGCAAATACGGAGGGTAGGCTCAAGTTGAGCGGCCATTGTTAGACTGAACCAGTGATAGAGTATGAAGGCTTTGCCTTAACTGGCTTCGACGTGAACAGGCAGGGGCACAGTTATGAAGAAGGAAAGATTTTGTCTTTTCTGATATAGAGTAATCAGGGTGGAATGCTCCTGCTGTTAGATGATGGAATTCAGGATAATTGACAATTTCCCTGATGACTGCATCTGCGGGAAGTGCACCTAACTTCAGCACCTGACACTAGGTTAAGGAGTTGGATGTAGTCAGGATTATTCGGGAGGCTGAAGAAATTATAGATGAGCCTGTTGAAGAAGTGGTCACTTTTGAAGAGTGGGTGACCACCAGGAGAGGTAAAGAGATTAAGAAGTCAGGCCAGGGTTCCCCTATAGTCATTCCCCTCAGCAACAAGAACACTCCTTTGGACATTACTAGGGGAGGGGCAGGGGGAAATGCCCTATCAGATTATGGCAGCAGCTGCCAGCCTGGTAGCACTATGGCTGGTTCTGAGGCTTGAGAGGGAACAGTATAGTCAGGCAGTGTGGTAGTTATGGGAGACTCATAGTTAAGAGGACAGAAAGGAGATTTGGTGACCACAAAAGAGACACCAGGACAGTGTGTTACCTTCCGGTTGCTCTGATCCATGAGATACTGGAGCAGCTGCAGGATATTCTCATGAGGGAGTGAAAACAGCCAGAGGTAGTGATGCATTTTGGCACCAATGACTTAGGCAGAAAAGGGGAAGAGGTCCTACACATTGAGTATATAGAGTTAGGAAAGAGGCTGAAGAGAAGGACCTCCAAGTCAGTAACCTTAAGATTATTCCCTCTGCACCGGGCTAGAGCAGGTAGGAATAGGGGGACAGCACTGATGAATGAGTGGCTGCAGAGACGGAGCAGGGGACAGAGTATCAAGTTCTTTGATCATTGTAGCCTTTTCTGGTGAAGTGATAACTTGTACAAGAGGGATGGGTTGCACCTGAACTGGAGGAGAACCAATATCTTGGTCACAAGGTTTGCCAATGTTACTCTGGAGAGTTTAAACTGGTTTTGCAGAGGGCTGGGAACCAGGGTCCCAGGTAAGTAAGAGAAGGATCGGATCAGAAGGTAGATGCCAGGGAAGGTATTAAGAGGCAAAATCGAAATAACAAGTATGATGGGTTGGATAGTTTGAAGTGTGTATATTTTAACGCAAGGAATATTATGGGTAAGGGTGATGAACTTAGAGTATAGATCTGTAATTGAACTATGATGTTGTAGCCATCTGAAACTTGGTTGAGAGGGAACAGGAATGGATGATTAATTTATCTGGGGTTTTTGATTTTTTAGAGAAGATAGAGGAGGAGATAAAAGAGGGGTTGGAATTGCACTACTAATCAGGAACAATATCACAGCTGCACTCATTGGAGACATAATGGAGGGGTCAGACAGTGAGTCCATTTAGGTGGAACTCAGGAATGAGAAGGGTGCAATCACACTGATGGGATCGTACTACAGACCCACCCTCCCCCCTTAGCAACTGGGACATTGAGGAACATGTAGGTAATCAGATTAAGGAAATGTGTGAAAATAATAGGGTTGTTGTCACAGGGGATTTCAACTTCCCTCATCTAATCTGGCACCTTTTTAGGAGGGGCTGAATTGGGTAAATGTATCTAGGAAGGTTTCTTAAATCAATATGTGGACATTCCAATGAGAGGAGGGACCATACTGCACCTAGTGTTAGGTATGGAACCTGGCCAGGTGGCTGACTGGGTGAATAGTTAGGGAACAGTAACCATGACTCCTTAATTTTCAAGATAGCTATAGATAAGGATAGGTATGGTCCTTGCCAGAGAGTTTTAAATGGGAGTAGGGCATAAAGCAGGAACTAAGAAGTGTTAATTTTGAACACCTTTTCTCTGGCAAGTCCACATCAGACATGTGGATAGTTTTTAAAGAACAATTGCACAGTACAGGAAAGGTATGTTGGTGTCAGAAGGAAGGATGGGGATGGAAAGATAAAAGAACCTTGGAGGTCCAGAAAGATGGTGTATTTAGTCAAGAAGAAAAAGGAAAAATACGTAAAGCTCGGAAGTCAGGATCAAACGAAGCATGTGAGGAGTATGGACAAGGCAGAAAAGAATTAAAGAAGAGAATTGGGAAAGCAATGAGGGGTCATGGAAAGTCCCTGGCAATGAAGATTAAGGTGAATCTCAAGGCATTCTGTACATAGATCAAGAGTAAGTGGATAACTAGGGAGAAGGTAGAACCACTCAAGGATGGGGGGAGGGGGGCGTCATTTACTTGAATGTGGAGAATGTGAGTGAGATACTTAATGAGTACTTTGCTTCAATATTTACGAAGGAAATGGATATGGAGGACCCGGAGATCAGTGCTGCGTGTATAAATATGTTAGGGCATTTAGAGGTCAAGCCAATGAAAGCATTGGGCTTCCTGATGAGTATTAAGGTGGATAAATCCCCAGAGCCGGAAGGAATTTACCCCAGAGTATTGAAAAAGGACTCAGCTGGTGGCGTAGTGGCATCAGTGCCGGACTTCGGCACGAAAGGTCCCAAGTTCGAATCCAGCCGGCTTTCCACCCATGCTGGGTTACGAGCTGGTGATCTCTATAAAACTCACCTGGCAGAAGGCAATGGCAAACCATTGCTGTAACCTGCCTCGTACGCGGTTCCCCACTATGTCAGAGAGGCGTGGAGAGAAATCGGCCACTAACCAGATGCGACGTACCTTTCCTTTCCTATTTAAAAAGACAAGAGACAAGATTGCTGGGCCCTTGACCAGTATCTTTGCGTCCTCTCTAGTCATAGGCAAGTGCCGGAGTACAAGCCAGTGGCCAATGGTGTACCTCTATTTACGAAGGGAACAAGGAAAAATCCTGGGAGCTAAAGACCAGTGAGTCTCACATCAGTTGTAGGGAAATCACGGGAGAAAATTCTTAGGGATAGGATATTTGAGCATTTGGAAACCCATGGCCTAATTAGGGAAAGTCAATATGGCTCTGTGTGTGGCCTTACAAACTTGATTGTGTTTTTTGACAAGGTGATGAGAGAGCTTGATGAGAGTAGGGCAGTGGATGTTCTCTGCATACATTTTAGTAAGAAATTTAACAAAGTCCCTCATGTGAGGCAAATCCAGAAGATTAAGATGCATGGGATCCATGGAGAATTGGCTGTTTGGATTCAGAACTGGCTTGCTTTTTAGAAGACAAAGGGTAATGGTTGAAGGGACTTATTCAAGCTGGGGTTCTATAGTTAGTGGAGTTCTGCAGGGATCTGTGTTGGGACTTCTACTGTTTGTGATGTATCTAAATGACCTGGAATAAAATGTGCAGTAGGTAGATAGGTTAATGAATTTGTGGATGATATCCAGATTGTTGGAGTTTTGGACAGCGCAGAAGATAGGCAAAGAATGCAGCACAATATAGATCAGTTGCAGATATAGGCTGAGAAATGACAGATAGAGCTTAACCCAGATAAATGCGAGGTGTTGCACCTCAGTGTGGCAAGGTCCTTAACAGTGTTGCTAAGCAGAGATATTTGGGGATCCAAGTTCATAGCTCATTGAAAAAGGCTACGCAGGTCGATAAGGAAGTTAAGTAGACTAATGCAATACTTGCTTTTATTAGTTGAGGCACTGAGTTTCAAAAGTCAGGAGGTAATGTTGCATCTTTATCAAACTGCTTAGGCCACATTTGGAGTATTGCATACAGTTCTGGTCACCCCACTATAGGAAGCATGTTGAGGCTTTGGAGAGGATGCTGCCTGGTTTAGAGGGCATATGTTAACACCAGAGACGGGATAAACCTGGATTGTCCGGAGGCTGAGGGGAGATCTGACAGAGGTCTACAAGATTATGAGAGGCATAGGTCAAGTGGACAGAGAGTATCCATTTCCTAGGGTTGAAGTGTCTAAAACCAGAGAGCATACATTGAAGGTGAGAGGGGGTAGGTTCAAGGTGGATGGAAGGGGTAAGTCTGAGTCATGGATGCCTGGAAGGTGCTGCCTGGTATGGTGGTACAGGCAAATACAATAGGGTCTTTTAGGAGATATTTGGATAGGCATGTGGATGTAAGAAAGATGCTGGGATATGGACGTGGTGTAGGTAGGAGGGATTAGTGTTTGGGCATTTCTGATTTGCTTTTTAGCTGGTTCAGCACAACATTGTGGGCCAAATAGCCTGTTCCTGAGCTGTACTCTTCAATTGTTCTATTAATAACTTTATTTATATGCATTAAGATGCAGGCTCAAAGTGCTTTGCATAGATTGTTATAAAAATATTTGTCTTTACTTATGAAAAAATCATAAGTAAGGAAAAACATCACAGAGAATACAATGTAATTGAATATTCCAAAATTATATAAATAGGCATAAGAGCAAAACACCACATCACCAGTTCTTACATGTTTGGCTCTAGTAACACGAAACAAATCATTATTCACAAATCTAAGATTATGATTAGGGATTTAAGGGGATAGACACTCCAATATATGTGGAGGAGCAAGATTATCCAGAGCGTTATATACAGTTAATAGTATTTTTAAAGGGTGCAGGCAATCGGTGTAATGATCCCAATCTGGTTAAATGTGCTCAGATTTTCTTTTTTTGGTTAAGATTCTTGCTGCTGTATTTTGAACAAGCTGTAGCCAGTTTAAATCTTTCTTAGGCAGTCGAGAAAGGAGGGCATTACAGTAGCCTAATCAGCTAAAAACAATATGGCGTATCAATTTTTCTGCATCTTGAGATGTTGTGAGAATCAAACTCTTGCTATGTTCTTTAAATGAAAGAAAGCAGTCTTAATAACACGGTTAATATGTAATTTGAAATTTAGTTCAGAATCAATAATAATACCTAATATTCTTTATTTGTAAGGCCAGATGATCAGGTTTATTTCTAAGATTCAGATTTTTTTATTGCCACCGATAACTCAAATTTCTGTTTTATTTTTCCTTATGTAGTTTAAGGAAAATCAAAGTCATCCATTCTGTAAAGCTATTAAGACACCAGACAACAGGGTTTAGAGCCTCAGGGATATTTGGCATAATAGACAAATACAGGTAAGTGTTGTCTGCATAGCTGTGGTAATTCACCTGGTGTTTTGAAATAAGCTGACCTAATGTAGAGTGTGAACAACAATGGCCAAGAATTAATCTTTGTGGCACACCAAGCACATTCAATATCATGGATTTTGGACACACAAACACCACAGCTAATAAAGAATTTTCTTCCTGTTATATGAAATTGACCAGCTAAAGGCAGTACCAGAGAGACTGCCTACAGCAGTTTATGAGAATGCTGTGATCTAAGGTATTAAATGCTGCACTTAAATCTTAGACCACAAAAACTGTATCGACATTAAGCCGTAAGTCTTAACATAAACAAATCACTCACTGAGGACCCATGGATTACAACCAAAGGTCAGTATAGCATAGAAACAGGCCCTCCAGCCCACCGTCCATGCTGACTGTGATGCCTATGTATGCCAATTCCATTTGCCCTCATTAAGCCTGCATTCCTCCACTTAACGTTAACTAGCTCATTGAACAACCTGAATACAAGACCTTGGTCAGACCCCACTTGGAGTACTGTGTTCAGTTCTGGTCACCTCACTACAGGAAGGATGTGGATAGAATAAAGAGAGTGCAGAGGAGATTTACAAGGATGTTGCCTGGATTGGAGGGCATACCTTATGAGAATAGGTTAACTGTGCTTGGCCTTTTCTCCTTGGAGAGACAGAGGATGAGAGATGACCTGATGGGGCATTGATCGTGTGGATAGCTACGGGCTTTTTCCCGGGGCTGAAATGGCTAACATGAAGGGGCATAGTTTTAAGGTGCTTGGAAATAGGTACAGAGGGGATGTCAGGGATAAGTTTTTCACACAGAGTGGTGGGTGCGTGGAATGCACTACCGGTGATGGTGGTGGAAGCGGATACAATAGGGTCTTTTAAGAGCTGCTTAGATAGGTACATGGAGTTTAGAAAAATAGAGGGCTATGTGCTAGGGAAATTCTAGGCAGTTACATGGTCAGCACAACATTATGGGCCGAAGGACCTGAAATGTGCTGTAAATTTCTATGTTCTATGTTCTAATCAATGACAATGTTTTAAATCTCTTGATGTAACCCAGCTTGTGCATACATACCTTCCGCTATTTTTCCATCTTGCAATCACCATCAAAAAAAAACTGAGTTGAATTTAAAGCTGGCTGGCCAAGTTTCCCAGGTTCAGAAGAAACAGGAACCATGCAATTAGGCATTTGAGTATTAATAGCTCTGCTTCTGAAGCAGGAGGAGCTGAAGCACTCCATGCCAATCAACCTTTCACTGAACATAGCCTTTCCTGCCTGCTGCAATCTTACAATCAGCAGCCTTTATATAAATAATTACCTCCTCATTGTTATGCTCAATAATTGTGACTTGGCCTTTGTTTCTATTGGTGTCCAGTTAATCAGCATGCCGAACTCGGGCCTCAGTTCTTTAAATCTATTTGAGTTCCATATGTTTCCAACCAAAATGAATTTTTAAAAATTGTTATAAGTTATTCTTGCTGGGATAACAAATCAAGTTACAGGTGTTTAGGAGATAGTCAAGTGAGAGTGGCCTTTAGTCAGAAGATAGTCAGATTAAGGAGAGGTGTAAAAACAATAGGGTTGCTGTCATGAGGGACTTCAACCTCCCTAATACAAACTGGGAAAGCTTAGTTTAGTTTGCCCATTTAATTGCTAATTGATTTGGTTCAGCACAGCAGTGAGGGCTGAAGGGCGTGATCCTGTGTGCTACTGTTCTATGTTCTACGTGATATGGAAGTGTAGTCATACTTCAGGGTGGCGCAATGGCACAACTGGCCGAGCTGCTGCCTCGGCCCCAACGATCCAAGTTCAATCCCGACCTCCGATGCCGGCTGTGCAGAGTGGAGCTTGCACACTTTCCCCGTCACCATCTGAGCTTTCTCCACGTGTTCCTTGTTCCCTCTCAGGTCCCAAAGACATGCTGGCTGGTTGATTAACAGACCACTGTAAATTGCCACCGGTGTACAGACGACTGGTGGAAATGGAAAATAGGTTAGAGGAAATATTGGCGTAGGTTTGTTCTGTGAGCCAGTGTAAACTCAGTGGGCTAAAATAATCTCCTTCTATGTCATAAGGAAATAGTGAATATAGAAATTGTTACTTTTTAAAGCATGTTGAATCTCCTTTACGAGGTGATTTCCCTACACATGGTGATAAATTCTGAACATTCCTCCATTTCTTTATTTACTGCGGGGTTTTTGTCCACTCCTCCTCACGGAGATGCATATGATATAATTGATGAGCACTTAGGATGATTCCAGTAGTTCATTAAAGCTTTGAGTGTTATTCACATAATTTAAGGCAATATTGACAGCACTGAAAACTCCACAGGAACGCATAGTTCACTTCATCAAAAAGCTGCTCATCACTTCAGTGTTTACAGAGGTCTTGCTCAATACTTTTTTTGTAAATATGCTCTTTACTGGCCATTATGTCTTTATTTTCCC
Organism: Mobula birostris; assembly: GCF_030028105.1. Taxonomy (NCBI): domain Eukaryota; kingdom Metazoa; phylum Chordata; class Chondrichthyes; order Myliobatiformes; family Myliobatidae; genus Mobula; species Mobula birostris. Next base: position 205,151,658 of record NC_092371.1, on the reverse strand, counting down.
TGCAGTATTATTTTTCTGATGAATTAAAAATCTTTAAGCAATGAAAAGTGAAGTGTGCATTTACTGTAATTCCCTTTTATTTCCCAGATCTAAACATGATTTCAGCATTTTACCTACTAGCCACAAGCTTTATGATTTAGATATGGGCCAGTAGCAAGTGGCCAGCAGACTGTTCTTATATAATGGCAATCCTTTTCCCATGGATACATTGAGATAGGTTCAAGAAGTAGTCACCCCAGGGGTGAAAGTGCTTAAACAGTTATGGCATTTCCATACTGCTGGCCTCTAGGGAAGAAGTAACTGTAGAGGGAAAGACACATCAGGTGGTGGAATCTCATTAAAGGTTGCAAAAATTGTGAAGGATAGGTTGTTGAAAGTGGAGTGGAAAGTGAGGACTAAAGAATGCTGTCCTTGCGCTGGCCAGAAGGAAAAGAAAGAACAAAAATGGAATTGCAGGAAGTAGGTGAGTTATCAAAAGGTGGAGAATTTGGTGAATTCAATATTAAACTCTCCCGCTCCATCTCCCTCTCCCCCTCTCCCTGCTCCCCCTCTCTCCCCTGCTCTCCCTCCCCTCTCTTCAACTCTCAACTCTCTCTCTCTCTCTCTCTCTCTCTCTCTCTCTCTTTTCAACTCTCACTAATTCTGAATCTAAACTGACCATTTTTGCCACATCATCATTTTGGATCAGACTTTCAGATTCTGTTCATTAGTCTGACCTGCCACAGACTCAGTGGGATGATTTATATCTCTCTCTGTCTCTCTCAGAACTAGCCATTTCTATCAGGTCATTATTTTGGCTCAGATGTTTTTATTCCATTCATTACTCTAGCCTACCAACCAAATCGTACTGTCTCACCATTTACAAAATGTTAGACAGGCAAAAGAAACCTTCATGTGTGATTACTGCTCCATTAACCCAATTCAAAACTCCAATTCCAGGTATCCTGGTCCCCTCTGACCCTTTCTCTCTCCTCCTGATCTATCAAGTTCCACCTATACCCACCTGAGACCCCATCACCCTGTTTCTTTTTTTCCCTCCCTCCACCCACTCTATCTGCCCTTTACTCACACACTGCTCTGACTGGGCACCTAATCCCCACCATTCTCATCACCCGCCTCACCTCTCTGACTGAATTTGATTCCATGCTCTATCTTCCTTTCCAAACAGTTTCCCATCATCCTCCACCTTTTACTGCTTCCATCAATCACCTCTCAGCATTTCTCACTATTTCTATTCTCCCCACAGCCATCTAGCTATTCCCCCCTCCTTGCCTGGATCCACATTTCACTTGCTAACTCTTCTCTACCCTTCCTTTTCACTGAGTTCCTCCAGCATAATGTGTGTGTTACTCTTGTTGTTTTTTCATATTCTACTTCCTGACAAGGGGACTCAGATTTGAAATGTTAACCTTTTTGCTTTCAACAAACTTAAAGACCTGCTCATTTTATCAATGCAGAATAATTGAAGAGCGGTGCTGGGCCCAAAAGCAAAATACTAGAGATCATGAAAATCAGCAATAAAAAAATGAACGGTTGGAAACACTCTTGGCTAAAGAAGCTCACCAATGCCCCTGCTTTCTCAGGAGGCTAAAGAAATATAGCATGGCCCATCAACCCTGACCAATTTTTGCCAATGCAGACAGTTGAGGACATCGCTCAGAACCTCATGGGAACTTGCCTTCACTCCATGGACTCTGTCTATACTTCTCAGGAAAGCAGGCAACATAATCAAAGACCCCACCCACCCTGAACATCCTGTCTTCTCCCCTCTCCCATCAGGCAGAAGATACAGAAGCCTGAAAGCATGTGCCAACTTGCTGAAGGGCAGCCTCTAGCCCTCTGTGGTAAGACTACTGAATGATTCCCCAGTATGATTAGGCAGACTCCTCACCTCACAATCTAACTCATTATGATCTCACACTTTATTATTTACCTGCGCAGTGCATTCTCTGTAGCTGTTACACTTTATTCTCCATTCTGTTTATGGTTTTATTTTGCTGTACCTGAATGCATAGTGTAACGATTTGATCTGTGTTAACAGCATGCAAGACAAGCTCTTCACTGTATCTTACTACATGTGACAATAATAAACCAATTTCAATTCCAAATGTTGTAGGACCCATGTGCTGGTTTCCATGGCTATGGAAATGGACAGCTAAGGTTGTTCTGAAGCAAGTTTTCCCAACCTAGGGCCCACGGACCCCTTAGCTAATGGTAAGGCTCCATAGCATAAAAATGATTGGGAACCCCGGTTCTAAAACATACCTTGCAACTCCTGTAAGGTCCTACAGCGGCATAAATGTTCACTACACACATACACAATACCCTAGAGATGTCAGAACATACATTGTGTGTCTTTTGACATGACATTGAATATACAGATGATCTATATACTTGTGTAGCATTCAAATGGCAAGCCCAGAGTCAAAATGAGGTCCTGTGAGATTGTGTGCTAAGTGCCTGATCACAAATATATACAAAAAGTGCCATGTCCAATTACTGGATTTAATCCAACAATAAAAGAGTAAAGATCACTTATATACGCAAGTGTGCAGTGCCAAGTTAATGTCTCCTTATAACTATTAAGATATGTCAACTGTAGGCATAAATCTGTTCACTCAGACATTAATTGTTTACAACATTCTACCCAGTAGAAAATCTATAATATTCAGAGATGTCACTTCAATACAAATCATTTCCATATCCTTCATACACCCTCCATTAAATGTAACATATTAATTAAATACAGCATGTCTTGTAATTGTGAGTCCCAAAGTACCCATTATCATCCTGAATGAGCAGAATACATCAATGAGCATATCAAGGGAAGGAATGGCACACAGTCAGTAGCACTGTTAATCAGAACTTGAATTACAGTGGCAGCTCTGATTTTGAAGCTTGCATTTTTTCCCTTTTAACACTACAACATCACTTTGGTTAAACTGGCTGGCTTTTGTTGACCATCCTGCAAGCCAGGACAGAGGCTAACTTAAATTTCCTACCTACCTATATGAATTTATAAATGGACATTACATTGAAGCTAGTTAGACCAGCAGGAAGGATTTAAAAGGTAGACAACTTTATATGAGACTATCAGGCATAAACTTGGAAGCATAAACTGGGAACAGATGTTCTCAAGGAAATGTACAGCAGAAATGTGGCAAATGTTCAGGGGATATTTGTGTGGAGTTATGCATAGGTATGTTCCAATGAGACAGGGAAAGGATAGTAGAGTACGGGAACCATGGTGTACAAAGGCTCTTGTAAATCTAGTCAAAAGGAAAAGAAAAGCTTAGTAAGATTCAAAAAACTAGGTAATGATATGAGTCTAGAAGATCATAAGGCTAGCAGGAAGGAGCTTAAGAATGAAATTAGGAGGGTCAGAAGGGGCCATGAGAAGGCCTTGGTGGACAGGATTAAGGAAACCCCAAGGCATTCTACAAGTCTGTGAAGAGCAAGAGGATAAGACATGCGAAAATAGGAGCAATCAAGTGCGACAGTGGAAAAGTGTATACGGAACCGCAGGAGATAGCAGAGGTACTTAATGAATACTTTGCTTCAGTATTCATTAAGGAAAAGGATATTGGCCATTGTAGGGATGACTTGCAGCGGACTGAAAAGCTTGAGCATATAGATAGTAAGAAAGAGGTTGTACTGAAGCTGTTGGAAAGCATCGAGTTGGATAAGTCATCAGGACCAGACAAGATATATCCCAGGCTAGTGTGGAGGCGAGGGAGGAGATTGCTGAGCCTCTGGCGATGATCTTTGCATCATCAATGGGGATGGAAGAGGTTCCAGAGGATTGGAGGGTTGCAGATGTTGTTGCCTTATTCAAGAAAGGGAGCAGAGATAGCACAGGAAATTATAGACCAGTGAGTCTTACTTCAGTAGTTGGTCAGTTGATGGAAAAGAAATTGAGAGGCAGGACTTATGAATATAATATGATTAGGAATAGTCTGCATGGCTTTGTCAAAGGCAGGTCGTGCCTTACGAGGCTGATTGAATTTTTTGAGGATGTGACTATACACATTGATGGATGTAGACCAGTAGAAACATAGAACCATAGAAAACCTACAGCACAATACAGGCCCTTCAGCCCACAAAGCTGTGCCGAACATGTCCTTACCTGAGAAATTACCTAGGGTTACCCATAGCCCTCTATTTTTATCAGCTCCATATACCTGTCCAGGAGTCTCTTAAAAGAGACTCCATCACTCATCTCAGCAAGTGGAGAGTATTCCATCACAGTCCTGGCCTGTGCCTTATAGCAAGGGTCCCCAACCTTTTTTGCCCTGCGGACCGGTTTAATATTGACAATATTCTTGCAGACCGGCCAACCCCGGGGGGGGGGGGGTAGGGTTGCCAACGAACAAGAGTAGCAGTCAAATACATTGTGTTTACCCAGAGAAAGACTACAATGACCATGAAGCCTTGCACGGGCACCAGTGCGCATGCCTAACCTGCACAGATATGTACCAGCTGATTTTCTTTCTGCAAACCGTTTTTGGCGACTCTGTTCATGGGGAGGGGTTAATCACGACTGGAATATAGGTGGTAAGTGGCTAATACACTCAATTTTGTTTCTAAAATGATTTATCTAACGAATTTAATATTAAACACACAGCACATATTTCCTCGCATGAATATAGCGATAAGTCAATTATCGGGGAGGACAGGGGAGCTGGAAGTAAGTGTTGAACGAACTTCCAGAAAAAGTGGTAGAGGCAGGTTCGATATTATCATTTAAAGAAAAATTGGACAGGTATATGGACAGAAAAGGAATGGAGGGTTATGGGCTGAGTGCAGGTTGGTGGGACTAGGTGACAGTAGCATTCGGCACGGACTAGAAGGGCCGAGATCGCCTGTTTCCGTGCTGTAATTGTTATATGGTTATATAAGTAAGTCAATAGCATCATAACATTTTAAGTAATGTTTGGATATTAAACACACAGTGCATATTTTCCCCATATGAACATATAAAATCATTGCAACACACCAATATCGCCGAATCAATGGGAGCCCTGGGCTTGTCTTCCTGCAACGAGACGGTCCTTTCGAGGGGTGATGGGAGACAGCAATACTCGAAGGGGGTTTCTTATGTCCAGTCTGTTCTGCAGTTTAGTTTTCATTGCATTCATTGCAGAGAACTCCGCTTCGTAGAAAAATGTTGGAAATGAAAGCAACGTTTTCAGTGCTTTCGTGTCTATGTCAGGATACTTAGCCTTGACTTTGATCCATAATGCCGGCAGAGATGTTATATCAAACATACTTTTCAGCCCGCCGTCATTTGCAAGCTCGAGGAGTTGATCTTCCCGTGCTGACATGGATGACGCGCGGGTAAAGACCCCGTGTAAGTTCAAGCTCAACAGTGGGCATGTCAGGGAATGAGGAAAGGTGCAGCTGACTCATATCGCCAAATCATATCATTTCCTCGCGGCCCGGTAGCGCATGCTTTGCGGCCCAGTACCGGTCCGCAGCCCGGTGGTTGGGGACCGCTGCCTTATAGGTACTGGAAAGTCTTTGGAGTGTCAAAAGTTGTGAATCAGTACAAGATTTACAGTCACTGATCTGCTCTTGTAGTTACAACATTTATGCCGCCGGTCCGATGCCAGCTCCCAAAAATGAATTAAAATAATGACACGTTGGAATTGCCATTATTGAGGATGGGATATTCTTGAAGTCTTGTCCTCCCATTAGCTATAATAGCCCACCACCATTCACAAGATAAAGTAAGACTGCAGAGCTTTGATTTGACTTTGTAGGTCTGAGATTGCATTGTGCTGACTGTTATATGCTGTTCCTCATGGTTCAGGATGCATGCTGTCCTGTGTTCACTAGGATGACCACCACTGTGAACATTATAGTGTAATGGAAAGCAGGGTTGCAAGTCATTGTCAAAGAAACAGATATTTCCAAATAAATAGTTACATTTACTGCAAAATATTTATGTAAGGAATAGACAATAGACAATAGACAATAGATAATAGGTGCAGGAGTAGGCCATTTAGCCCTTCGAGCCAACACTGCCATTCACTGTGATCATGGCTGATCATCCACTATCAGTATCCAGTTCCTGCCTTATCCCCATAACCTTTGATTCCGCTATCTTTAAGAACTCTATCCATCTCTTTCTTGAAAGCATCCAGAGACTTGGCCTCCACAGCCTTCTGGGGCAGAGCATTCCATATATCCACCACTTTCTGGGTGAAAAAGTTTTTCCTCAACTCTGTTCTAAATGGCCTACCCCTAATTCTTAAACTGTGGCCTCAAGTTCTGGACTCACCCATCAGCGGGAACATGCTTCCTGCCTGCAGTGTGTCCAATCCCTTAATAATCTTATATGTTTCAATAAGATCCCCTCTCAGCCTTCTAAATTCCAGAGTATACAAGCCCAGTCACTCCAATCTTTCAACATATGTCAGTCCCGCCATCCCGGGAATTAACCTTGTGAACCTACGCTGCACTCCTTCAATAGCAGGAATGTCCTTCCTCAAATTTGGAGACCAAAACTGCACTCAGTACTCCAGGTGTGGTCTCACCAGGGCCCTGTACAGCTGCAGAAGGACCTCTTTGCTCTTATACTCAATTCCCCTTGTTATGAAGGCCAGCATGCCATTAGCTTTCTTCACTGCCTACTGTACTTGCATGCTTGCTTTCAGTGACTGATGTACAAGAACACCTAGATCTCGTTGTGCTTCCCCTTTTCCTAACTTGACTCCATTTCGATAATAATCTGCCTTCCCGTCCTTACCACCAAAGTGGATAACCTCACATTTACCCACATTAAACTGCATCTGCCATGCATCTGCCCACTCACACAGCCGGTCCAAGTCACCCTGCATTCTCATAACATCCTCCTCACATTTCACACTGCCACCCAGCTTTGTGTCATCGGCAAATTTGCTAATGTTACTTTTAATTCCCTCATCTAAATCATTAATATATATTGTAAACAGCTGCGGTCCCAGCACTGAACCCTGTGCTACCACACTGGTCACCGCCTGCCATTCCGAAAGGGACCCGTTAATCATTACTCTTTGTTTTCTGTCAGCCAGCCAATTTTCAATCCATGTTAGTACTCTGCCCCCAATACCATGTGCCCTAATTTTGCCCACTAATCTTCTATGTGGGACTTTATCAAAGGCTTCCTGAAAGTCCAGGTACACTACATCCACTGGCTCTCCCTTGCCCATTTTCATAGTTACATCCTCAAAAAATTCAAGAAGATTAGTCAAGTACGATTTCCCCTTCGTAAATCCATGCTGCCTCGGACCAATCCTGTTACTACTATCCAGGTGTGTCAGAATTTCATCTTTTATAATTGACTCCAGCATCTTTCCCACCACCGACGTCAGGCTAACCAGTCTATAATTCCCTGTTTTCTCTCTTCCTCCTTTCTTGAAGACAGGGACAACGTTAGCCACCCTCCAATCCACAGGCAAGGCTGTTGTCATTAAATTGGAGTATGCACATGTAATTTCAAACACTATCATCTGCAACAATGACTTCAAAAAGAATGAAGTTATCCTATCTACATAAAAGGGTTTATATTTAGGTTACATGTTCATTTATAAAGTAGGAGATTATGAAAATGCAGGAGGAATATTAACTCTCCCCTTCCTTCACCCCTGCGATGGACAGAACTAAATACTGTGATCTCAGCTGTTGGTTTAGCCTTTTACATGAAATTATCAGCCCAGATGTTCTGGTTAGTCACATAGGTATAATAGTGCCAGATGTTGCTGTCAACTTTATGGAGTCATGGCAATGAACATTGAGAGTTTCTCCGTCATTGCAAATGCAAATTTCAGTACATTATTTTTTAGAACAATTAATATAATGACTAATATAATATTCAAGGAGATATTAGCAGGAAAATAATGCAACAGACAAGGGAGTGATGGATGCATGGAATTCCCTGGCAGGGGTGATGGTAGAGACAGATGCATCAAAGACATTTAAAAGCTCATAGATAAGCTCATGGATGACAGAAAAATGGAAGGCTATGTACAAGGGAAGGGTTAGATTGATCTTAGAGTAGGTTAAAAGGTCAGTAAAACATTTTGGACTGTAGAGCCTGTACTGTGCTGTAATGTGTGTTTTATTCTATATATTTAACCTACTGTACATTTATCCACACGCAGTATATTTAGTGACTACAGTATATTTATCCTGACTCATTCCTTTAAAGTTACATCCCTTTGTATTAATCTTCAAATATTGCTTCTGTCTTGGGGTATCTAGGTTTATTATGAATCTTTGCTCTGGGCTAAATAAAATTAAGCTTCATGAATAAACAGAAGTACATGGAGAGGTCAGTTTCCTATAGAAACTGTGCTGATGTAACCAAGTCCTTTAAAAGTGGACAAGATCAGAGCTGACAAAAATAAAAAATAAAATTCTGACATATAAGCTGTTACTTACTGCATCTAAAGGTAATGTGATTAAGCAAAGGCATCAGATGTCACAGCTCGAACAGTATGGACCACATGGGAGGCTACCATCCTTTCCTTGCTTCATTGGGATAAATCTGTCGGAACCCTATACAAATCCTCCCTAAATAACCTCCACACTTCCACTGTGCATTTCCCTGAGTTCATCTGTTCCCAATTTACACTCTCAGTGTTTCTGTCTAATAGCATCATAATTCCCCATTCTGTCTGCGCCTATGCCTGTCTAAGGTAACATAAATGCCAGGAAGTTGTGGTCACTGTTTTCAAAATGTTCACCCAAGTGTTAGACATTAAGACCATAAGAAATAGGAGCTGAATTAAGCTATTCAGCCCACTGCATCATTGCTGATTTACTATCCTTCTCCATCCCATTCTCCTGCCCTCTCCCAATAACCTTTGACACCCTTACTAATCAAGAATTTATCAACCTCTGCTTTAAATATACTCAATGACTTGGCTTTCCCAGTTGTCTGTATCAATGAATTCCACAGGTTCATCATCCACTGGCTAAAGAAGTCATCTTTCTATTCTGAGGCTGTGCCCACTGGTCCTGGACTCCCTCAGCAAAGCAAATGTCCTTTCTATTCTACGCATTTTCAATGTTCGATAGGTTTCAATGAGATGACCACCTCCCCACCCCCATTCTTCTAAACTCTAGCAAATACAGGCCCAGGGCCATCAAACACTCCTCATACGTTAACACTTTCATTCCTGGGATTATTCTCGTGAATGTCCTCTAGACACTCTCCAAAGTCAGCACATACTTCTTAGATGAGATGCCCAAAGTTACTCACAACACTGCAAATACAGTCTGACCAATGCACTCTGAGTGAGTGAGGTCTCCGTAGGTCAGGGTCGACCATGGATGTTGTATCCTAGCTGTCTAGATATGCCAACCTAGGCAGTATGATACGGACAGCAAGCTGTTTCAATGTAGCAGGCTCCCCCTCTTCGTGCATCTGATGAACCCAAAGGAACAGCAGGGACTGATACAGTTTGGTGCCAGTGGTGTCGCAGGAGTTGCCCGTCAGTGTTGAATTCAACATAGGACTGCCTTAAGGAATTCAGCTCCAGAATTTTCCCTGGGGGTTTACTCCCGAAACCTTCCCTATCGGTGGGTATAGCTGCAAGGCAGTGGATGTTCGACATCAAGGTTTTCTTTCTCCTAGATGAGCTACCAACCACGGCTGATGAGCTCCATCTGCCCAAAGCCTTATAAAGCCTTAGCATTACATCCTTGTTTTTATATTCCAATCCTCTGACATTGTATTTGCCTTTCTTACCACTGATTGAACCTACAGGTTAACTTTTAGAGAAGCCTAGAAGAGGACTCCCAAGTCCCTTTGTGCCTCTCAATTCTGAATTTGCTCCCCATTTATATAATAGTCTATCCCTTTTTATTCCTTCTACAAAAGTGCATGACCATACACTTTCCTACACTATATTTCACCTGTCTCTTCTTTGCCCATTCTCCTAAACTGTTTACGACCTTCCACAGACCCTTTGCTTCCTCAAAACCACCTGCCCCTCCACTTATTTTTATATCATCCACAAACCTGGCCACAAAACCATCAATCCTATCATCCTAATCATTGACATATAATGTTAAAGAAGTGGTCCTTTATCAAAAAAGTGTTTCTTTTTTGTGGGAGAAAGAAGAAAGATCAGAAGGAGAAATCAATTTCTCTGCCATCAGGTTGGAGGCTAACGAGATGGAATATGAGGTTTTGCTCCTCCACCCTAAGAGTGGGCTTATCATGGCAAAAGAGAAGTCCATGGACTGACATATTGGAACAGGAAATGGGATAGGAATTTAATGGTTGGCCACTGGGAAATTCTGCTTGTGGTGGATGGAGCAGAGATGCTTGACAAAGTGGTCTTCCTATTTAGGTCATGTCTCGCCAAAGTAGAGGAGGCCGCATGGAGAGCACCAAATATAATAGATGAGCCTAACAGATTCGCAGATGAAGTGTTGCCTCACCTAGAAGGACTGTTTGGGGCCCTGAATGGAGGTAAGGGAGAAGATAATGGTCAGGTGTAGCATTTCTGTCGCTTGCAAGGATAAATGTCGGGAGGGAGATTAGTGGGAAGGGATGAATGGACAAGGGAATTATGGAAGGAGTGATCCCTGCAGAAAGCGGAGAGAGGGAGGAATGTAAAGATGCATTTAGTAGTAGGATCACATTGAAGATGGCGGAAGCTGAGGAGAATGATGGCACTGGACGCAGAGACTCATAAGAAGGTAGGTGAGGACACAAGGAACTCTATCCTTGTTAAGGCAGTCGGAAGATGGGATGAGTGTGAGGTCCAGGAAATAGAGGAGATGTGGCTGAGGAAAGCATCAATGGTGGAGGAAGGCAAACATTGTTCTTTCGAGAAGGCAGGCATCTCATATATCCCAGAAATGAGAGCCTCATCCTGGGAACGTATGCAGTGGAAACAAAGGAACTGAGAAAAGGAAATGGCATTTTAACAGGAGACAGGGTGGGAAGAGGTAGTTCAAGAGTCAAGAGGTATAGTCGACACCCACTGATTCTCCATTTCTATTCTGCCTATCATTTCCTTAAAGAATTCCACAAATTTGATGATGGGATAATGGAAAGGTGACGAGAGAGTGCTTTCAGAAGGTCAGGGGATTATGAACAGATGGATCAGGAGGAGCAGTCAATGGAGGTACATTCGTCATGCAAAGGAGTTAAGATAGTTTCCTAGACCATAACCAGGTTTTCCTGGCAGAAGATGATTAAGGAAAAACTAATGTAAAATTAATATTAAATAATGTAATCTATGAATATCAGTACTTTGGGAAAATCTGCCAAGCAGTCAAGTGCAAGTCCGTGCAAGCTCTGTCTGCCTCTTTAGGTGGAGGTTAAAGAGATCATTCCCTGATCCTTGACTGCAACATTGAGTGACTTCCCTGACATTGCAAAGAACAGCAAATTGTGAGAGGAACAGCAGTAGCTAGAATAAACTTGGGATGATGAGAGTGATCAGGACGCTGACCTCCATGAGAGAAACAGACAAGGCAGACATGTAAGGTTATTTTTGGTGTCACAGAGTGTTACAGATCTCAGTGAGGACAAATAATATACTTTGAGTATCAGCCATTTAAATAACATCACTTCATGACAAGTCAGATTAGTAAACAGCTGGCTCTTCTATGAGTAACTAGGCGCTGTCATTCTTCACATCAGGGAGACAAAAATCTCATTGCAGTTGAGATTAATGTCCTACACTCCTGTTGGTGCCAAGTTACATCAGAAAAAAAGTGCAAGGACAAACAAAAACCCCACCAAAAATTGAGGAGGTGACTTTCCCAAAAGGCACCAAGGTACTCAGAAATGTGCAAAACTTCCTCAATTCTGTATTAACTCTATCTTCAGCTATGCTGTGCGATAAATTTCTAGCTCAAAATCAATTTGTCCTGAAATTAGAGGGCATTGCAAATAGAAATTGGGATAGGAACCACTGTAATTTATCCCAATAAAGATAAGGTAATTTATTCTGAAAAAAGGTAGGATAGTTACATATAAATTGTGTACTGCAAAATATTCAGTGGGCTTGATCGACAGGGGAATTACTCAATCATTCCCATGGTAGCTGGAAATAGTTATTATATACAAAAAACTGCAATTGTTACAGATGGGTCAGAGGTGCCCTTTGATATCTAAACAATACACTGCACATCAGAATTTTTAAATGCTCCCAAACTGATATCCATGTAAAGAGCCAACCTATTTAAGATAATGCTTCCTGTACAATTCATTCCCATGAGAATGCATTCAAGGCAAGTGGCCAGGCAGAAAGTTAATGTAATGATATAACTTCATTAATATCAAAATGGTTTTTGCCAGTCTTAAAGCCATAAAATCGTGCATTCCATCTTTCTGATAGTCCAAACATTAGGAAGATTTACTGTCATAAAGAATAAAGGAAAGGTCACAAAATATCCAAGTATTGCACGTATTACTAATAAAATGTGTTTTGGCAGTTAGAAGTTTTCCCACAAGATTAAAAGAAGTTTATGGGAAGCTGGATTCTTTCTGACAATAGTACGTTTCTTTTTTTATCTGCTCGGCCATTTAATTGGAATTTTAATTTCCAAATGGGGCAGCCCATTGATGCAGCAGATAGCACAGCTGTCTCACAGCACCAGAGACCTGGGTTTGATCCCAATCTTTCATACTGTCTGCTTTTGCACATCCATCTTCTGGCCATTTAGTTTTCTCTGATGTGCCTTAGACATAATAGGGTCAATTAGCTACTGTAAATTGCATCTAGGTAGGAGGGTAGTGAGAGAATCAGGTGGTGGGGGTCTTGTGAAAGTGGATTTAGAAGGTAAAACGAGTGTTCAAAGTTGAAATTTCAAAGTAAGTTTGTTAACAAAGTACATATATGTCACCATATGCAATGCTGAGATTTGTTCCCTTGCGGGCATACTCAATAAGTTCAGTGAAAGACTGCACCAACAGGGTAGAAAACCAGTGTGTAAAAGACAACAATCCGTGCAAATACCAAAGAAAAAAGAAAAAGAATGAAATCATAATAATAAATTCAGAGAAATAAGTATCTAAAACACAGATGAAGACCCCTTGAAATTCCGTCCATAGGTTGTGAGAGAAGTTTGGTGATGAAGCAAGTGAAGTTATGCCCTCTGGTTCAAGAATCTGATGGCTGTGGGTCATATCTGTTCCCGAGCCTGGTGGTGTGAGCTCTGAGGCTCCTGTACTTTCTTCCTGATGGCAGCTATGAGAGGGGAGCATGACCTGGGTGATGATGGTCCCAGATAATGGATGCTGCTTTCCTGAGACAACACCCTGTAGGTGTGTTCGTTGGTGGGGGGGGCTTTATCTGTGATAGACTGAGCCACTACTGTTTGTAGGATTTTCCATAAATGTGCATAGATGCTTTACAGTTGATGAAGCCTTTGCAAGCAGAAGAGCCTGTATCTATGCCTTACAATTCCTTGACTCATTTTTACTGTGGTGCCAAAATGCTTAAAGCAGATTTTTATTTGATGCTACTTGTGGTAATCAATGTATTTTGATGTCCAGGAATCATTTTAGTGAATCAGGCTAATGCACACTATTGTTTATTGATTTGTACATGTGATTCATTTTAATACTTTATGAGCTATGCTACAGTGATCTAATTCAATGCAAATAGGCAGCATTGATCATCTATGAATTTCTGCAAATTTTTGAGGACAAAGTAACAGAGATACATTCAATTTTTTCTCTGCAAGGCATTAAAACCTACAATAAGGACCTTACAGTTCAGAGTAAATTTTATTATCAAAGTACATATATATCACCACATACAACCCTGAGATTCATTTTCTTGCAGGCATGCTCAACAATTCTATAGAATAATAACTATAACAGAATCAATGAAAGACTGCCCAACTAGGGCTTCAACCAGAGGACAGAAGACAACAAACTGTGTAAATACAAATGTTTGTACAAAAGGAAGGAACAATAATATTAAATAAGCAATTACTATCAAGAACATGAGATGAAGTGTCCTTGACAGTGAGTCCATTGGTTGTGGGAACACTTCAATGATGGGACAAGTGAAGCCAAGTGAAGTTATCCCCTCTGGTTCAAGGTTGAGGGATGGTAACTTTTCCTGAACCTGGTGGTGCAATTCCTGAGGCTCTTGTACCTTCTTCCTGATGGCAGCAGTAAGAAGGCTGCCTGTCCTGGGTGGTGAGAGACCCCGATGGTGGATGCTGCTTTTCTGCCACAGCGTTTCATGGATCTGTGCTCAATGGCTGGGAGAGCTTTACCAGTGATGGTTTGGGTTATATTCACTAATTTTGTAGCATTATGTTTCCATGTGGACAACACAGACTATATTTACAAGTGCTCAGAAATTACAGCTCCATTAAATGAGATATTCCTGGGGTTTATTGAAGCATACTATCATGTTTTTGACATTTGCTGCTGGTTGTTTAAAAGGGAATGTGTTTTATGTCTCATCAAGTGGAAGATGCCTCTGTATGTTTCATTTTCATGTGGCTTGGGTATTGCACATCACACACGGACTTGGTCCTGTAGCAAGGATGTCCAAGGTGTTTGGAGATGGCCTTTGATAAGATCTTCATGGGCATTGGCATCAAGTAGCTATGCTTTGAGAAGATTAAGCTTTTTAATACTGATATAAAACACACTTCAAAGTGCACCAAAGGACCAACTCAACAGTGTCATGATTAGAAAGTAGTGTCATTGCCCATTAACTGGACTCTAAACACACACACTCATTCCTCAATCGTGCTCTATTTTACCTGTGCACAAGGAGAACAGCATGGTCCCTATCATCACACTTTCTGAATTATACAGAATTGGCTTATCAGTTATGGATAGTGACCATTTGGCAAACTGTGTTTACTTGAATTCCTTACTTACAAGATTAATTGTCGTTCACAATAGAGGTTAATAGAAACTACATACTAACAATTGATGATACTTTGAACTTAGTAAAACAATTGTCCCTTAGCTAGTGTGTATGTTTTGCGTCCTTCAATTGTATTTTTATCTTTTCTCCAGTAAGCAAAGATGGCTCTGTGAACCTGGTCTGCAAAGGGAAGCTATGTTCTTCAAAGACCTTCCTTACCTGGACTGTTTGCACTCTATTTGCTATTTAACTTGTCTGGACGTAATGTTAACCCTTGCCTTATGGCAATTTCCACAGCTGCACCCTAAATGCCAAACAAAAAGGCCTCAGAAAAAGCAAGGTAGTTACAATGAGTTAATTTTTGAGATTTTGGGAGCCACTAAAAGGCATCTATCAGCTTCATTAACTCAAGAAAATCATTACGATCAGTGCAAATTGGTCTGTTGCCACACAGCTGCTCCTTTGTTGAATGGCAATCACTTGGAGTCAATCGTTTGTTCTGAGACCCTTTAAACAGAGGGCTTGGATCTTGACTTATTTTTAGTTTGGCAAACTACATCAAAAACAATATATAATTATGTGACATTTTAACGCGGAAAATATTCAAAGACACTTCACAGAGGTATATTCAGAGAAAACTGAACAACAAGCCAAAGGAAGGTATGCATTACCAGGGTAATACAATCAAAGGCATACTGTAGCTATTCCTAAATTCTTGAACGGAAGAAGCCATTTTGTCCTTCATTCAGCCACTCAGTGAGACGACAGCCTAACTCTATTTTTTGGCCTTATTTAATATCCCTTACCAGTCCAAATGAAGGGTTTCAACTCAAAACATCTACTGTTTATTATTCCCACAGATCCTGCCTGACACACAATGTTCCTCCAGCATCAGTGTGTAACTTATTTGATAGATATTGATTTGCTTCGATCTTATAGGGAGTGTGCTCTAACAATGTGCATAGCAGTGACATAGTGACAAGATCAGGGAAGAGGCATTTATGTATTTATTTGGCACTAAAGTCCAAGTGTCTCAGATGCGCAACGTAACAGATCTAGCATTCAGTTATTGTATATGTACTGGGGAATTGAAGAGGCATTTGCCAAAGATTCTGAGCCTGAGAGGGCAGCAGTGGCAGAGTGTGCCAGCAATTTTAAAAGCACTGCTGATGAGATCCATTATCCATAGAGTAGTTCCTGCAAATATCAAAGTCATTACAGAATTCAATTGTTATGTCTTTGGCTCCATGAATCCTGGTGCAGAGGAAAGCAGAATCATCAAGTTTTCAGCCCACAGCTACATCAAGGTCACAGATTCATCAGGTAGATCTCAAAAGAGTTATTAAGCAAGGATGGAGATTCCTACTTCCATCGCCAGCAAACATAAGCAGGTGATTACATTATTACAGGAGACTGTTTGAGGCCTAATAATACTGTGAAATATTGTTTCTATTCACTTACTGGAAGTGAGGCGATGCCATACTGAAAGAGAACAAACTCAGGAGCAGCAAGTGAGGTTGTGGCTGAATGCCAAACCTTGCCTCTAGGCCAGCACGGAGATTATAGGCTGCATTTATAAAATCTGGATTGGTCTCAGATTGGCACTGGTTTTGTGATAATGAATCATTGCAAAAACACTCCATGAGGACTGAAAACTACTTCACTTTCCATGTTTGCACATCAGCAATTATGGAAAGAAAAACAGCTAACTTTTCTGATAAGGGATCCTTCTTATTTCTTTAATTCTTCAATAATTTTCATTTCCTGTTTTTATTGCATGTTGGCTCCATTTTTCTTTTATCTGCTTCTAGAAGACTAGCTTGCTGAACATCTTACCATTAATAACACATTACACGATGAAAAGCATAATGTATTAGTAATTGCTCCTATTACACCATTGCAACTTATTCTCTTAGAGGTATTCCCTTTGCTTGACATATTCCCCCCCCCACACACACATTAGCTCCTACTAAAAATAACTTACATTCCTCTCTTTCCTGGTTATGTCACAAACCAGAAACATTCACTGCTTTTCTTTCCACGGATGCTGCTTCATCTGCTGCACTTTTCTGGCAATTCCTGTTTTAGCTTCAAATTTCCATTGCCTGCAATTTTTTTTTTTTGATTTCCAAAAGTCAGCAGCTACTCTAGAACTTGACATTCAATCTGGGTTCCACTACGAGGTGACATTATGTTGCATGTAAGAGGAGCAGAAAACTACCATCCATCATGGTCAAGGTAGAGAACCAAGTTTGTACAGTAAAGATGGAAGGAAATGGAGCTGAAAGCATGCAAAATTTTTCTGTTCTTAGGCTGTCCCTCTAATCAAGGATTGATTTCTGCCTGTCTGGTCTGTAAGGTTTAAGGTGACTTAAGAACCTTCCACAGATGGGCTGGGGGTATTGGTAATTAGGGAGTTGGTGCATTCCCTCTGGGCTTCTGTCCAATCCAAGAACATGGACTGAGTTTAATCCCCATCGTTTCTTTTCCATTTTGAGCAGTTTTTCACCAGGGATTCCCAGGAATCAGTGGGGCTGCTGCATCTTTTCAAAGACTTATTGAAAGCACCTGTGTACAGTACATTTTGCAATTTCTGCCTGGATAATTCTTTCCCATGATACAACTCAGAATATAGCATCTGTGTAGCAGAAAACCCAGAGAACAGCTGCTGAGTATTTTTGATTATAAACTTTGGTACAAGAAGATGATTGCTGCCCTCAAGGAAGTCTCCAAAGATGCTACATGAATTGGAGTTCCAAGTTCTTACATTGTCCCAGTATATTTGGGTGCATCAAGCATCAAATATGAGAATGCTGTGAAGACTTGGAATGGTGCATTAGTAGGTGGTTGGCCATATTTTCTGTCAGTAGCTGTTCATGAACCTGGTGGTGTGGTACATAACGCCTCTGTACCTTCTACCTGATGAAGAGTAACAAGAGGACATGGCAAACATGCTGAGGATCCCTGACGATAGGTCCTGCCTTCCTGAAGCAGTGCTTCCTGTGGACACTATTAATAGTGGAGAGGGCTCTGTATGTGATGGACTGGGCTGACTTTATTACAGTCTGCAACTTCTGGCATTGCTATGCATTGGAATGGTTTTATATGCAATTTGTCAAATGTTCATCGGTCTACCCACCGATGTGATTTATCTTCATTCTTTTACAAATTAATGCCTCTCCAGGATTGCCATCCTCAGGAAGTGTGAAGTCACAGTCACTCACAAGCCTCTCCTTCACCCTATAACAGGACAAGCATCCAAAACATTTTGTGTTCCTCCTCTAACTTTGCCGTTGAAAGCTTCAGGCTGGGTGGTTATCTTATCACAAGGTTGTCAGTGTTATTTTGTGCTGGGAGGACACTAGCCATTGGAAATAAATTGATTTAATAATGGAGGCTTACTCTACAGCTCTGGAGGAATCCTTGGTACCAGGAATCCCTGTTTGGTGATAACTAAACAGGGAGATGGTCCAGTAAGTGTCACTGATGAAAGCATTTAAGTTACAATGAGATGACAATATACTAAATAGGTTAAATTGTGGCAAAATGCTGTATTTTAATAAGAATAATAGTGACCACCTTGAATGTAAAACAAAGAAAGCAGAGTACAATTTAAATACAGTAATGAAAAATTGGACAAAGTAGGGCTACAAAGTGGCAGGAAGGGATCCTTGAATTTAGAGCATTAGTACCTGTGGATCATAAGAGCAGAAGACCACAACAGAGACGGAAACAGAAAATAATCCAACCATTGAGTATGCTGGCTGGTTCATTATCTCTCTCAAGTCCATTCTCCTGCCTTCTCTCCTTTAACATTTGACGCCTGATTGACCAAGATCCTATCAACTTCCGTCTCAAATATACCCAATGACTTGGCCTGCACAGCCGTCTGTGGCAAAGAATTCCACAGATACACCAACCTCTGGCTAAAGAAATTCCTTCCCATCTCTATTCAAAATGGTTGTCTCTTAATTCTGAAGCTGTGCCCTTTGGTTCTAGACTCCCCCATGATAGGAAACACCCTCTCAAAGTACACTTCATGCAGACCTTTCACTATTTCATAGGTTAAAAGATTAACCCCCCTCCCCTATCCTTCTAAACTCTAATGACTACAGGCCCAGAGCCAGGAACCTCTTCTCCTTTATTCCTGGGATCCTCCTCTCCAATGCCAGCACATCCTTCTTAGATAAGGGACCCAAAATGGCTCACAACACTCCAAGTGCAGTCTGACCAATGCCTCACAAAACATCAGCATTAATTCTTTGCTTTTGTATTCTAGTCCTCTCAAAATGAATGCTAGCATTGCATTTGTCTTCCTTACCACTGACTCAACTTGCAAGTTAAACTTTATCATATCCTGCACGAGGACACTAAGTCCCTCTGCACCTCTGATTTTTGAATTTTCTCCTCATTTACAAAATACTCCACACCTTTATTCCTTCTGCCAAAGTGCATGGCCAAGCACTTCCCTACATTATATTCCAGCTGCCACATTGCCCATTCCTCCAATCTGTTCAAGTCCTTCTGCAATCTTCCAGCTTCCTCAAAACTATGTGCCCTTCCATCTATCTCTGTATCATCTGCAAACCTGGCCACAAAGCCATCAATACCTTCATTCAAATCATTAACATACAATGTGAAAAGAAGCAGTCCCAGTATCAATCCCTGTGTGGCACACAGCCAACCAGAAATGGTCCACTTTATTCCACTCTTTGCCTCCTGCCCAGTCAGCCAATTTTCTATCCATTCTAGTACCTTTACCGTAATACCATGGGCTCCTGTTTTATTAAGCAACCTCATGTGTGGCACCCTGTCAAAGGCCCCCTGACTACATCCACTGACTGGCCTTTGTCTATCCTCAAAGAATTCCAAAAGCTTTGTCAGGTAAGATTTCCTCATTAGAAAATCATGATGCCTTTGGTTTATTTTATCATGTGCCTCTAAGTACCCTGAAACCTCATCCTTAATAATAGACTGCAACATCTTTCCAGCCACTGAAGTCAGGCTAACTGGCCTATAATTTCCTTTCTTCTGCCTCCCTCCATTCTTAAAGACTGGAGTGATACTTGCAATTTTCCAGTCCTTTGAAACCTTGCCAGAATCTATTAATTCTTAAATGATCATTACTAATGCATCCACAATCTCTTCTGCTACCTCTTTCAGTACCCTGGGTGTAGCCATTCTGGCCCAGGTGACTTACCTACCTTCAGATTTTTCAACTTCTCAAGCTCCCTCTCCTTAGTAATAATGACACTCACTTTTTTCCCCTGACACTCTCAATTTTTTTCATTGCCTTCTGTGGGTTTTTAAAAACTTCCCAATTCTATACCTTCCCACTAAATTTTGCTATATTATATGCCCTCTCTTTTGCTTTTATGCTGTCTTTCACTTCCCTTGTCCACCACAGCTGCTTCAGTCTCCCTTTAGAATACATCTTCATCTTTGGGATGTATCTTTTCTGCACCTTCTGAATCTCCTCCAAAAACACCAGCCATTGCTATTCTGCCATTATCCCTGCTAGTATCCCCTTCTAATCAACTTTGGCCTGTTCCTCTCATGCCTGTGTAATTCCTTTTACTCCACTGCAATACCGATACATCTGATTTTAGCTTCTCCTTCTCAAGCTGTGGGGTGAATTCTATTATATTACGATCACAGTCTCCAAAGGTTCCTTTTCCTTAAGCTTCATAATCAAATCCCTTTCATTACACCACATCCAATCCAGAATTGCTGTTCCCTTACAGGGTTCAACCACAAGCTGCTCTAAAAAGCCATGTCATAGGCATTCTACAAAGTTTCTCTGTTGGGATCCAGTGCCAACTTGATTTTCCCAATCTACCTACTTATTGAAATCCCTCCTGACTATTGTAGCTTTGCCCTTTGGACATGCCTTTTCTATCTCCCATTGTAATTCATAGCCTATATCCTGGCTACTATTCGGGCATCAGAATATAACTCCCATCAGGGTCTTTTTACACTTGCATTTTCTTAACTCTACCCACATGGATTCTATATCTTCTGATCCTATGTCACCTCATTCTCAGGATTTCATTTCATTTTTTAACAACAGAGCCATGCCACCCCTCAGCCTGTCCTTCCGTTACAATGTGCATCCTTGGATGCTAAGCACATAACTATATCTTCTTTCAGCCATGACTCAGTGATGCTCACAACATCATAATTGCTCATCTCTAACTATTCTACAAGATCATCCACCTTATTCCGTATACTGTGTGCATTCAAATATAATACCTTCATTCCTGTATTTGTCAGACTTAATGATTTTGTCCCCCTTTTACAATGCAACTCATCCCACTGACTGCAACTTTGCCTTAATTTCTTCCTGATAGTCTCACTACACACTGTCTCTGTTTGTAAACAAACAAACCTATCCTCAGCCCTATCACTTTGGTTCCCATCCCCCTGCCAAATTAGCTTAACCCTCCCCAATGGCTCTAGCAAACCTGTCTGCACCTCATATGTTTCATCTTTGTTACAACAGTATGTTTCTCCTTCCCTTTACTGAGAGAATATCTCTCCCTCATTCTTCACTCGCACAATGACATATCCAAGGATTTATATTACATTTGGGTACACTGATGCCCAGTGATAGAAGCCTTTCTCCCTCACTTTGATGCAGCTCCTAGCTCCTTCCAATTTCCTCTTTGGATTAAATGTTTAGAACCCATCTGCTTCTTTATTGCCCTCAAAGGAGGAAATCCACTATGCCTAACAATTAAGTAACTCTAGACCTCTACAACTGCTGTTAATGCTTAATGCTCTCACTATTATAGTTCAGAAAAAGAATAAAACAATTCAATCCACCTGTTAGCAACTTAGGTATTCAAAGATGGCAAAGTTGTTCCCAGACTCAACCTTGAAGCCAGACACAGATTGAAGAGCAACACCTCATATTCAATCTTGGTAGTCTCCAACTTGACACGATGAATATAATTTTCTCTAGCTTCCAGTAACTACTGCTTTCTCCTCTCCCACTCTCACAACTTGCCCATCGCCCTCACACCTTCCTCCTTTTGGTTCCTCGTCCCCCTCGTTTTATTCCATGGTTTGCTGTCCTCTCTTATCAGATTCCTCTTTCTTCTGCCCTCTTCCTTCACCACCTATCTCTTCCCAGCCTCGAACATTATTCTCTTTCATCCACTCCCCACCCTTCTGCTTTTCCCCTCTTACCAGGACTCGCCTATCTCCTCTTCCCTCCTTCCGCCCTTCTATTCTGCCTTCTGCCCCTCTATACCACCATCTACTCCCTTCCTCCCAGACATGTGGAAGGGTCTTGGCCAAAAGCAATCACTGTTCATTTCCCTCCATGGATGCTGGCTGACCTGCTGAGTTCCTTCAGCATTTTGCGTGTACTGATAAACTATTCAATTGCAAGTAACAACATTTCAAAAGTCCCAGGAAATGAACATTTCCAACAAAAGAGAGTCCAACTATCTAACCTTGGCATTCAATGGTATCATCAAATATGCACATTAACACCATGAAGACCACTATAAACTGGAAACTCACCTAGAGCAGCCACCCTGGCTATAAAAGTAGATCACAAGCTGGGTATTCTGAGGCAAGTGACTTTCCTCCTTACATCTCAAAGCATTTCTACTGCCTACAAAGCAAATTAGGAGTACACGGGAACACCCTCCATCCACAAATGAGTGGAGCTACAACAACCCGAGATGTTTGACCTTCTAGGACAAAACAGCCCACTTTAGATTGTTACGATAAACATTCGTTCCCTCCTCCTCCAGTGCACAGTGCTTGCAGTGTGTACCATCTACCAAATACACTCTCCTCGTTCACTTTGTCTACTTTGACAGCACCATCCTAACCTATGACCGCTGCTACCAGGTGTAACAAAGATTTCAGGCTCATGGAAGTACCACCATTTGCAGGTTCACATCCAAGTCTCACATAATCCTAACTTGGAAATATATCATTACCACTGGGTCTAAATCCTGAAACTCCCACCTCATCAGCAGTGAGGATGTAGTTTCCCCAGATGAATTACAGGCTTCAGGATGACAACTCACCACCCGTTTCTCAATGACAGCTAGGCTTGGGTATTAAAAGCTACATTATTGGTGATGCCTAGATCCTGAAAGAATAATTTTCTGTGTTCAGAGGGCAGCAGGTGAGTCCACAACTCTTCTGTATTTGATGATAAACGTATAAGTGGAAGAATATTTATACAAAGTAAACTCATGTGAACATAAAACAGAGCTGAGAAGAATCCAGAAGTCAAGGCTTATAGTGCAAATCTGCTTAGGTGGCAAGATGTGGGAATATACATGTTACTACTGTACAGGCAGCGTGTGAGGAAATACTTTCTAGGGCAGAAGGTAGCTGCAGAGAAAATCATGTAGAGTATACACAAGTGAGTGGGCAGAGATCGTTGAGTCAAACATGGAAATACGTACATAGTCAGATCTACCTCATCAGTCAGGGTGAGAGGGGATGGTCGGAGAACATGCGTTTCCCTTACCAATACATTTGAGTTGGAAATCTTGATGCAGCTTTATAGGAGAAATTTGACAATGTGGCGACAATCTAATAAAGCCTTCAGAAGGAAGCATTGTCTTCTTTCAGTTTCATGGGAAAGAGATAGGTTCTGATCAGGTTTGGCTGAGATATATTCACAGAACTCAGGCCTTATAATCAATATAGTGTTCCATACTTAGCATGCAGGAGTAGGTAAACAACCTGATAATTCTTCAGATGTTGATAACAAAGGAAGACAGCACACTAGCACAACTAGCTTCAGTCCTGACCAGAGGTGCTGAGTGTGTGGACATTCTCTCTGTAACCACATGTACGTATTTCCTCAAAGTGCTTCAGTTTCCTCACACATTCTAAAGATTTGGAAGATTTGAGGATTGGTAACTAATTGCCTCTAATGTGCAGGTGACTGGTAGAATCAACAGGGGTTTATCTGGGGTGAATAATGTCGGGCTGATGTCAGGTGAGGCTAGCATGGGCACAGCTGGCTGAAGAGCCTGTTTCCAGGCTATATGC
This sequence comes from Mobula birostris, assembly GCF_030028105.1. Lineage (NCBI taxonomy): Eukaryota > Metazoa > Chordata > Chondrichthyes > Myliobatiformes > Myliobatidae > Mobula > Mobula birostris. Next base: position 205,127,779 of record NC_092371.1, on the reverse strand, counting down.
ATCCATGACACTAACCAGTTGTATTATCTTTGTACAAATAAATCTATGTTCTCTTAGAACAAGTGTGGAGTTGAAGCATTGACTCTCTAATATATGATCAAATCTCACAGAGTCTGCACTATTAATAGTCATAGTCATAGTAATACTTTATTGATCCCAGGGGAATATGGTTTTCGTTACAGTTGCACAATAAATAATAAATAGTAATAGAACCATAAATAGTTAAGTAGTAATACGTAAATTATGCCAGTAAATTATGAAATAAGTCCAGGACCAGCCTATTGGCTCAGGGTGTCTGACCCTCCAAGGGAGGAGTTGTAAAGTTTGATGGCCACAGGCAGGAATGACTTCCTATGACGCTCTGTGTTGCATCTTGGAGGAATGAGTCTCTGGCTGAATGTACTCCTGTGCCCAACCAGTACATTATGTAGTACAACCAGTACAATGGGGGACATTGACCAAGATGGCATGCAACTTGGACAGCATCCCCTTTTCAGACACCACCGTGAGAGAGTCCAGTTCCATCCCTACATCATTGGCCTTACGAATAAATTTGTTGATTCTGTTGGTGTCTGCTATCCTCAGCCTGCTGCCCCAGCACACAACAGCAAACATGATAGCACTGGCCACCACAGACTCATAGAACATCCTCAGCATCGTCCGGCAGATGTTAAAGGACCTCAGTCTCCTCAGGAAATAGAGACGGCTCTGTCCCTTCTTGTAGACAGCCTCAGTGTTCTTTGACCAGTCCAGTTTATTGTCCATTCTTATCCCCAGGTATTTGTAATCCTCCACCATGTCCACACTGACCCCCTGGATTGAAACAGGAGTCACTGGTACCTTAGCTCTCCTCAGGTCTACCACCAGCTCCTTAGTCTTTTTCACATTAAGCTGCAGATAATTCTGCTCACACCATGTGACAAAGTTTCCAGACAGGATGTCACTGAAGTTGTGCAGGGTGATGTACTGAAATTGCTTTTGGGGGCTTCCATTCAATAACTCAATCCCCTAATCTGAACAAACCTCAGAGACTTTACTGTGGACAATTTTTTTTTATATATAAATGCTGAATACTTTCAACAGTTTAATCTCTCCACAGACATTTAGAACTCAGAACATACTTTAAACTTAGATATCCAATCAAAGATGACTAATATTGTAATCATGTGTTTAAAATTTTAAAGCTAAACACACAACATGGCTTCGGGATAAGCTATAATTGCAAAACAGCCAGAAAAAAAATGCCTTATAGCTATTATGACTGCAATGGATATATGCAAATCCTGTGAGATTTAAATAACTTTCTGAAGTCGAAAAGCTCTCCAGTAAACTCTTTGGAGAACAGAGACCAGAATGTGGGAATGGGTAAGAAATCAGAAATACAAATTGCCATTCGGAAATGTAAATTTAGCCCCAGACTGGAGGAAAGAGAAACGGAAATCCTATAGTGATCAATGTCAAATATATGTAATTTATATAGATGATCTGGAGACTTTAACATAATATTAACTTAAGAAAATTTACTACCAACTCTAAAATCAAGGCGGCATTGAGACAAAAGGGTTAGAAGGTCACCACTGGTTACTTTCTCTAAACGTAAAATACATTAGCAGGTACTGCACTTCAGTCCCACTGAGAATTTCAGACGCAGAATAGAATGAGCAGCCACTGATAAATTATGCAAACACAAGAGATTCTACAGATGCTGGAAATCTTAAGCACACACGCAAAATGCTGGAGGAACACAACAAGTCAGACAGCATCTATGGAGGGAAGAAAACAATTGACATTTCAGGCAGAGACCCTTCATCAGGACTGAAGAGGAAGAAGACAAAATAAGGTGGGGGGGAGGAGAAGGAATACAAGCTAGCAGGTAATAGATGAAACCAGGTGAGGGAGAAGGTGGGTAGGTGGGAGAGGGAAGATAAAGTAAGAACCTAGGAGGTGATAGGTGGAAGAGGTAAGGGGCTGAAGAAGAAGGAATCTAATAGGAGAGCACAGCCGACCATGGAAGAAAGAGAAGGAAGGAAGAAAGGGAGGGAGGAGATGGGTAGGTAAGGAGAAGAGGAGGAGTGAGAGGGGAAGCTGAATGAGGAACGGATAAAGATAGAAGGGGGAAGGGGGAGAAACCTTCAGAAGTTAGAGAAATCAATGTTCATGGAAGCTACTCAATGGAATATAAGGTGTTGCTCCTCCAACCAAAGTTTGACCTCATCGTAGCAACAGAGGAAGGCCATGGACAGATATACTGGAATGGCAATGGGAATGGAAGTCAAACGTAATGTTATATTAAATTTATAACACGAGAAATTGAGGATTAATTTCTGTCACAAAGACGGGAACTATAGTTTGCAGAAGAGTAGACTGATTAAGTAATTAAAGAAGTAAACGGCAACTGAAATGTAATACAGATGAATAAAAAGTAATGTACAGAATACTAGCAGATGTGTCCTACATCACCTGTACATAATAAATTGTTTAACTCCACTACATGAAAAGGGAAATGGTGACAATTTTATCTGTTTGTTACTTTGGGGGACATATTCTTACAGGCCTGTACTGCTAGATGCTGCTTTACTTGCCAACAGTATATGAAATTCTGCAAGGGCTCTCTGCCCACAATTTTCATATTATTAAATTCAGTAGTCAGAAAAATAAGAGATGTGGGTGCCCAAACTGTTTAACTGCTTAACTGCTTTCCCAGATCAAAAGGCTTTGCTTTGAGATTATCGACTTTGTTATTACCCAGCTAAAGTTTGAATATCATTGTGCGGCACTTTTTGCTTTAAAGAATATCCTGAAAGATTGAAGTCTGGAGCCATTTGCCTTTTCTCATAACCTTATAACTCTATTAAAACTTTCCTTGAACAAGCGAACCAATCAATTTCTTTCTTTCTTTCTTTTCTTTTTCAATCTTTTTATTAATTTCATGGAATGAAAACATAACAAAGCAAAAATACAAGTAGTAGGAGATACATTGTTACATTTAAAATGAGTAATTGTAAAACCAAATAGTAAAAATTGACGAAGCTCCCAATCGTGTAGAATAATAATGAATAATACAAAGCAAAAAAAAACTGAAGAAAAATCATAAAAAAGAAAAAAAAAGCAAACCCCATCACAAAAAAAGCTAAACTAAACAGAATTAGTCAACTAAACTAAAAGACTTGGGCAATACTAACAACTTGAAAATGGGCAAGAAGAAAATCTTAGTGTCAACGACTCCATTCCTCTCAACCAACAGTACAGAGAAATAAAACAAGTTTGGAAATGGTCAAATTACATCAAATGAAAATGCTGAATGAATGGCCTCCAAGTTTCTTCAAATCTAATGGAAGGGTCATAAACCACACTTCTAATTTTTTCCGAATTCCAACATACCATAGTTTGTGAAAACCAATGAAATACAGTAGGAGGGTTAATCTCTTTCCAATTCAGCAAAATGGATCTTCTAGCCGTTAGAGTAAGAAATGTAATCATCTACGTGCTGAAGAGGTTAGATAATTTCTTTCATTTCAGTGAGCAATAAATTATTCAGTGATGTAGGTAAGTACAAAAACACAAATTCCCTGGCCAGGGAATTCATGAAATAGCAGTGATCACAGGGAACACAAGGCACAAAGTATCCATTTTCTCTGATTTTGTGTCAATTGAAATTAATTGCAAATGTAAAGCTTAAAATCTTCACAAACAAGGGAAAATCTGCAGATGCTGGAAATCCAAGCAACACACACAAAATGCTGGAGGAACTCAGCAGGCCAGGCAGCATCCATGCAAAAAAAGACAGTCAACGTTTCCGGCTGAAACATTTCAGCAGGATTCCTCAGCTTTTTTTCCCCAATCCTGCCGAAGGGTTTCGGGTTTCGGCCCGAAACGTCAACTGTGCTCTTTTCCATTGATGCTGCCTGGCCTGCTGAGTTCCTCCAGCATTTTGTGTGTGTTGCTTAACATCTTCACCCCGAGCAAGAGTCAAGTAGTTTCTCTTCCTTGTGGATGGCTATAGCCAGACAATATACATATACAGTATATTGAGGAAATTTTTCAAAGCAGTGGAGAATGGGCTGGGAAGCAAATGGCCAGTTGCTTTGGTAAAAATTTGATGTGGATGGAAAGGGTGGAGAGGCTTCCTTCTGCACCGTAACAATTCTATAATTCTACTGTTTGCACATAGGCATTTTACAGTATTTGAACAGCAGATACTTAATCGTTATATTACCCACGTAATCACAGTTAATCATTTCTTCATTAAGAATATAACAATATTAATGCGCTTGGCATAGTTCTATACATAAACAATTCACTTACTTGTGGAGGTATTGCTTTAAAGATTAATTCTTCCATTCTTTACAGTGGAGGGGCATATCCAGGACATCAACAGTATATAATCTGCAGTCATATGGATTGTGTCAACCGCAGAATTTATTTTACTCTGATTAATGTAATAAATTTCAAACATGCACACACTCATGAGTGTACCAAATGATGGTAATAATTCCAAAAAAAAACTAACTACTGGAAGAACTTAGTGGGTCAGCCACATCTGTGGAAGCAAAAAGTCAACATTTTGGGTTGAGACCCTACACCAAGACTGTGACTGTAGAGGGAAGAGGGCTGATATATACTCATATATCTCCACAGCCATGTATTCTTCATCGGTTTATTGACACTCTAGAATCTCAGTTTTGAGACATGAAACAGCAACTATCCCTTCTGCCTCCACAGACGCTGCTTGACCTGCTGAGTTCTCCAGCAGGTTATATTTTGTGACAGGTTCTAGCATCTGCTGTCTCTTAGGACTCCATGGTAATCATCCCATTACGTCGACAGGAACCAAAACTCCCTGCCAGTTATATCAGCCCCACTCTCTTCATCAGCATTCTTTATTGTAACATACAACACAGCAGGGGATTACTAAAAGGCATGCAGGTTCTTCCACTTGTGATTCAGTTCTGTTTTCTGTCTGCTCTTCTTCACACAGAATATTTAAAAATTCTTTAAAGTATCGTGCAATGATTCAATGTCTGCTTATCCACTTATCCACATTTAAAAACACCAAATGTACCAAAACAGAGTTAGAATAATACATATAAAAATTCTTAATATGACAAAAATTTTTGTCTTTTAGCTATTATCTCATATTGGAGGCAGACCATAATTCTGTCCTCAGTGGCACATTAAAATAACACATTATTGAGTCAGTATGCATTTAGTAGCCTTTAAGGCATCAGGCACCAATATGTAGCCAAGAGATGATAAAGCATTTGATATTAAATTTCGTTAAATATTTTGCTTAAATTATAAGTTCAAAATTCCTTTACTAATCAAATGCATTTGTTTCTGTGGGGAGACTTTCTATATTAACCAGGAGCAGTGATACAATTACCACATCTCTTACTCTGAGACACCCAAGTTAGTTTTAAGTGTAGTCCCAACTCCCCATTACCTAATAACATATGTTTTGGAACCTTGCCAGTTGGAACAGCCAGGAATCTGGAAGCTTTCCGTGCAGAACCAAGCCGGTTCAGGGAAATTTGTGACGGACATAGACTGTGCCTTTAAAAGGGAGAGAGAGAGAGAAACTGACTACAGTACTGCTGCCTGCTTCTGGGTTGCTATGGTGACAGAGAGGCGGAGTTATGTGATGGACAGTTCGATGTTTACAGTTGCTTTGCATCATGTTTATTTAAGCAAGGTCAGATGACTCTCATGGATACAGAGTGGAACACCGGTTAAGGCGACCAGTCAACAAAAGGAAGCCAGTGACAGAAGAGTCACTAGGTGAAACTTTCAAGGGTGGGTTGAGGATTGATCAGGAGAATCGATCAGTGGCTATCACGGTGTGTAGAAGGGCTGACCCTGTGGAGGCTACCAGTGTGTCTACCCTTGCCTGGGTGGTAGCTTACCCTCGAACACGGTCCCCTTTGTGATAAGCTACGTCTAGCTAAGTCGAGAGTGGATTCAGGGTCCGACGACGGAAGACCCACGGCACCTGTTTATTTGTTCTTCTCCTATTGTGGATTTCACCTCAGCTTACAAACACCTCTCTTTCTCCCCCACCAACTCCATGCATTGAACTGAACTTCCTTCCATTGCCATCGTAAGACTTTAAATCTTGCCACCCGAGTTTGAATGAGTTTGGGAATTATATTTACACACATATACATGCATAACACTGCTAGCTTTGGACTTACCTGGTTTAAGTTACTATATTAAGTAGTTACTAATAAATAGTGATTTTAACATCAAAATCAGACTCCAGGTGTGTTCTATTGCTGCTGGTTCATTTAAACTGTTCTGTGTACGTAACATAATTGGTGTGTGCGTCCGGGATATGAACAAATTATTTGGGGGCTTAGTTGATTGATTAATGATCAATTTGATTGGAGAAATCCCTTTTGATTTACTTGTGTGAGGGAAAATCAGCAGCAATGGATGTTGATAAATTTCTGGAAACGCCACCCTCTGAGGCATTAGAGGACGCCAGAAGGTTTGAGTTGTTGAGTATTGCTAAAAAGTTGAAACTCAGTAAGGTGAAATCGACAATGAGGAGGTCACAGGTGCAGAGGACAATAGCTGAGTATTATGTATCTACGGGTGTGTTTAAAGTGGAAAAGTTGGAATTGTTTCCTGAAAGTAAACCAGTTAATCCTGAGCAGCAGTTACAGTTGGAACAAGTAAAGTTACAACAACTTAAATTAGAGGTTGAGGAAAGGCGAAGACAGCAACAGCTCAAGCATGAGCTGCAACTAAAACAGAGGCAGTATGATGCTAGAGAGGCAGACAAACAGAGAGAAGAGGCAAAAAAACAGAGGGAGGAGGCAAAAAAATGGAGGGAGGATGCAGAAAGATAGAAGCAGTTCGAACTGGAAAAGATAAAGAGATTGCGGCAAGGAGGTCTAGTGTTAGACCCAGGCGATAGGTTTAGTGTCAGTCGGGAGGTTAAGTTGGTACCTCCATTTGAGGAAGCGGAAATTGATAAATACTTTTTGCATTTTGAAAAGGTGGCTCAGAATCAAAAGTGGCCAAAAGGCAACTGGACTGTCTTGTTACAAAGTGTGTTTAAGGGTAAAGCCCAGTAAGCTCATTTGGCCCTATCACATGCAGAGACAGCTGATTATAACTTAGAGAAAGAGGCTGTGCTCAAGGTTTACGAGTTGGTTCTGGAGGCTTACAGACAAAAGTTTAGGAGTTTGAGGAAATCTAGGAACCAAATGTATGTGGAATTTGCCTATGAGAAGCTTGTGTATTTCAATCATTGGTACCTCAAAAGGGGTAAATGGGGATATTAACAACCTAAGAGAGTTGGTCTTGATCAAAGAATTTAAAAAGGTGCGTCGCTGATGAAATAAAGATGTACCTAAATGAAAAAGAGGCTGCAACTCCTTCAGAGTCCGCTAAACTAGCAGACGAGTTTGCTTTAACGCATGAGGTTAAGTTCTTCTCGAACAAGAGCTTCCAAAAGGGTAGCAGGGATAACCCACAGGGTAAATCAGAAATTAAATCGGGAACTAGTGACAAATGTAAGGATGAACGGAGGCAGTCGAAGGAGAAATCTTCCAGTCTTGCTTGTTACTTTTGTAAGAAGCCTAGTCATATGATGGCTAGTTGTTCCATTCTGAAGAAGAGAAAGGAAAAGGAACAGGAGGCAGTCCCGAATGCCTGTGTTCAGTCAGTTGAGGCACCGCTAAGGACAGAGAGGTCTGACTGAGTTAAGGAGGGATTTGATCGTTTTATATCAGATGGGTTTCTGTCCATAAAGGAGGGGTCAATCCGGGTCCCGGTGAGGATTTTTCGAGATACTGGGGCTTCCCAGTCCCTTATATTAGTCAGCGTTCTGGAGTTTGGTGACAAGACAAAAACTGGCGAAGTAAACATTGTGAGAGGTATTGGGAAAGGGGCTGTTTCCGTGCCTCTGCCTAAGGTGATTTTGGAGTCCGGATTGGTACCAGGACATGTTAAGATAGGAGTACAACCTGAATTACCACTGAAGAATATTTCTTTATTGTTGGGAAATGACCTTGCAGGTGGTGAAGTTTATCCAGCAGTGCAGCTAACAAGCAAGCCTGCCAATGATGATCCACACATGGATTGTGATATTTATCCCACCTGCGCAGTAACCGGAAGTATGACTAGACAGTTTGCCAATGCAGACAGTTCTGGGCAGTTTGATTCTGATGCCCATGATAGCCACAGTCGGGGTTCAGGTTATGATGATTTATCAGAGACTTTTCTACCTTCTATGTTACAACAGGATTCAGGTCATGACTCTGATGGGAAAGATTTATCTTTGTCCAGGAAGGAACTTATAGAGGAGCAGAACCGAGATCCTGAGATTGAAGCTTTAAAAGAAACAGCTCTCTCAGATGATGAGATTCAGAATGTGCCAGTAGGCTATTATCTCAAGGACAGGGTGTTAATGAGGAAGTGGAGACCACCTACTGTTCCCGTGAGTGAGGACTGGGCAATTGTGCATCAAGTTGTGGTCCCGAAGGTTTACAGGACTGAAATTTTAAACATGGCCAATAGTATGCCTTTAGGTGGACATTTTGGAGTGAATAAGACTGCATAAAAGACTATGAAGGAATTTTACTGGCCTAATTTAAGGAAAGATGTTGTGACCTTTTGCAGGACCTGTCACACTTGTCCAAGTTATCAGTAAACCTAACCAGGCCATCCCAGTGGCCCTATTTTGTCCGATACCTGCTTTTGGAGAACCTTTTTCCAGAGTCATAGTTGGTTGTGTTGGCCCATTGCCAAAGACTGCAGCTGGCCATCAGTACCCGTTAACCATTATGTGCACTGTATCTAGGTTCCCTGAAGCAATCTCTCTCAGTAATGTTAAGGCTAAAACTGTGGTGAACGTCCTCATTAGGTTTTTTACTCTGGTTGGTCTGCCCAAAGAGATTCAATCCGACCAAGGCAGTAATTTTACATCAGGAGTATTCCAACAGATAGTTTATGAACTGGGAGCTAAACAAATTACATCGTCTGAATATCACCCAGAATCCTAAGGAGCTTTGGAGAGAGTCCATTCCACCCTTAAAACAATGATTAAAACATACTGTGTTGAGAATGGGAAATACTGGGATGAGGGGGTGCATTTACTCTTATTTGCAGTAAGAGACTCAGTGCAGGAATCGTTGGGGTTTAGTCCATTTGAACTCGTATTTGGTCACAGAGCGAGAGGACCTTTGACCTTGCTCAGAGAGCAGTGGTCTGATGAGAAGATGCATGTCAGCTTGTTGAGTTATGTTTTGGAATTCAAGGATAGACTCAACAGGGTTTGTAATCTCGCAAAACAGAACTTACAAGGTTCTCAAAATAAAATGAAGGTCTGGTATGATAAACGAGCCCGAGAACAAACATATCACGTGGGAGACAAAGTGCTGGTGCTGTTTCCAATATTGACAAACCCGCTTCAAGCAAAGTTTAGTGGGGCGTACCAAATAATCTCTAAAATTGAATCTTTGAATTATGCTATTAAAACACCCAACCATAGAAAGCCCACTCAAGTAGTACACGTCAATATGATAAAACATTATTATGACTCAGAAACGGCACCTGTGAGTATTGTTGTGAGAACATATGGAACTGGAGAGCCTGAGAAAGGGGTAATTGACATGTCAGAGAACTTTAATAAGCCAAACATAGTCTCAGTGTGGCTCAGGAATTCTGTTATTTTGGGAATCATTGGTACCAAATGAAGCCATCTGGAGCCAGAGCAGCAAAAACAATGAAAAGGTTACTTCTTGAGTAAGAGGATTTATTTCCCGATGTGCCCAAACAAACCAGAGTTGCTGTGTATAATGTGGATGTAGGTCAAGCTGGCCCATTAAGTAGCACCCCTACTGGATGAATTCAGAGAAGAGTAAATTGGCTGAGCAAGAGTTTGAATACATGCTGAAAAATGGTATTATTAGGCCATCAACATCTGATTGGGCCTCTCCTTGTGTTATCGTGCTGAAGCCCGATGGTAGCGTGAGATTTTGTACCAATTATAGGAAGATAAATGCAGTGACAAAGACAGATGCTTACCCCAAATGCTAAACCCAAGGGTGCATGATTGTATTGATAAGATTGGAAAGGCTAAATTCCTTACGAAGGTTGACCTGTTAAAAGGGTGCAGGTGTGTTCCATTGATCGAGAAGGCCAGAGAAATCTCTGCATTCCTAACACCTCCTGGATTGTATGAGTATAATGTTTTACCCTTTGGAATGAAAAATGCACCAGGAACATTCCAAAGAATGAGTAACCCTGTGATTCGAGGGTTAGAAAATACGGCTGCCTATATTGATGATTTAGTCATAGGGAGTGACACGTGGGAAGGACATGCCTTGGCAGTAGAAAAGCTGTATGACAGGCTTTCTAAGGCCAGCCTTTCTGTCAACCTAGCTAAGAGTGAATTAGGCCATGCCACTGTTACCTATCTTGGCTACGTAGTAGGTCAAGGTCAATTGGCTCCTGTTCAGGCCAAGGTTCAAGCAATTGCTGAGGTTCCTGTTCTAACGGGTAAGAAGGCTTTAAGAAGGTTTTTGGGAATGGCTGGATATTACCGTAAGTTTTGTAAAAACTTTGTTGATATCGCTCTTCCCCTAACTAATCTATTAAGGAAAGGTGAAAAGCTTGTGTGGACTGAACCTTGTCAGGAGGCATTTGATCGATTGAAAACTATTCTACGTTATCAACCTGTGCTCAGAGCACCTGATTTTACAAAGCCGCTTTCTATAGCTATGGATGCCAGTGACGAAGCTGCTGGGGCAGCGCTGTTACAAAAGGGTGATGATGATGTTGAGCATCCTATAGCTTACTTTTCAAGGAAATTTAATAAACATCAGAAGAATTATTCCACTATCGAGAAAGAGTTGTTGTCACACATTTTGGCCTTGCAACATTTTGATGTCTACGTTTGTCCCGCGCAGAAACCACTTGTGGTTTACACTGATCATAATCCATTAGTGTTTCTGAGTAAGATAAAGGACAAGAATAGAAGGTTGTTAAACTGGAGTCTGATTTTGCAGGAATATGACATGGTAATAAAACATGTAAAAGGTACAGATAACATTATCACAGATTGTTTATCTGGGTGTTAAGTTAAAGTTTGTATACGCTTCTGTAATGTGTTACTGGGTAGTTACATATGTATTGCTTTACACTCTGTAATCTACAGTGAAAATTTTGCTCCTTGATCAATACTTTCCCTTTTGGAGGGAGAAGCGACAGACATAGACTGTGCCTTTCAAAGGGAGAGAGAGAGAGAGAAACTGACTACAGTACTGCTTCCTGCTTCTGGGTTGCTATGGTGAGAGAGAGGTGGAGTTATGTGATGGACAGTTCGTTGTTTACAGTTGCTTCGCAGCGTGTTTATTTAAGCAAGGTCAGATGACTCTCACGGACACAGAGTGGAACACTGGTTAAGGAGACCGGTCAACGAAAGGAAACCGGTGACAGAAGAGTCACTACGTGGAACTTTCGAGTGCCCACAGGGTGGGTTGAGGATCGATCAGGAGAATCGATCAGTGGCTATCACAGTGTGTGGAAGGGCTGACCCTGTGTAGGCTACCGGTGTGTCTACCCTTGCCTGGGTGGTAGCTTACCCTCGAAGAAGGTCGCCTTTGTGATAAGCTACATTTGGCTAACTCAAGAGTGGATTCGGAGTCCAACAATGGAAGACCCATCTGTTTATTTAACCAACATACATCCTCCCCCTCCCACTTTTAAATCTCTTACTAGCTCTTTCTTCTGTTAGTCCTGACGAAGGGTCTCGGCCTGAAACGTCGACTGTACCTCTTTCTACAGATGCTGCCTGGCCTGCTGCGTTCACCAGCAATTTTGATGTGCGTTGCTTGAATTTCCAGCATCTGCAGAATTCTTCGTGTTTGCACCAGTTTATTTGTTCTTCTCCTATTGTGGATTTCACCTCGGCTTACAAACACCTCTCTCTCCCCCACCAACTCCGTGCATTGAACTGAACTTCCTTCCATTACTTTCGTAAGACTTTAAATCTTGCCACCCAAGCTTGAACAAGTTTGGGAATTATATTTACACACACATACATATATGCATAACACTGTTGACTTTAGATTTACCTGGGTTACTATATTAAGTAGTGAATAATAAATAGTAGCTTTAACATCAAAACCAGACTCCAGGTGTGTTCTTTGTTGCTGGTTCATTTAAAGCATTGAGTGTGCGTAACAAATTAAAATGGGGAACATGGAGAGAAATGGAGAATCAACCAATAGGCTTGAGAAACTGAGAGGGGGAAAGGTAAAGGCAGTTGGAGAAATTATTTTTTAGATGTATTTAAATTATTTGCAAACCATTTTCCTCTTTTACTAAGATGCCTCTACTTAGGGTGTTTAATACGGTGCCACGGTAGCGCTGGGATATCACAGTAACATAGCAGTTAGCATGACACTATTACAGCTAGGGGTGTTGGAGATCAGAGTTCAATTGCAAGTGCCATCTGCAAGGACTTTATACATCTTCCCAGTGAATGTATGGGCTTTCTCTGGGTGCTCCAGTTTCTTCCCATATTACAATAACATACTGGTTAGTAGGTTAATTAGTCACTGGAAATTGTCCTTTTAATAGGATATGGTTAAATAGGTAGGTTGCCGAGCTGTGATGCTCGTTGGGCCAGAAGGGCCTGTTGTACCACATAATCTCTAAATAAATAATGCCCAACCGCAGTGGTTGAAGCATACGGGACACAAACTGAAACTATTGAGCATTCAGAATTACATCAGTATCCTATTTATACTATACGATACCATGCGGTATGGAAAAATTGAGATTCCTTTAAGAGTAACACCATTTAAGATGGTATGGATCTGGGAACCGAGAAGGAAGTACTGCACTGCTGGTTTACTCAATGTATGTTTCCAACCACACCAAGCAATGAAATAAATGAAAAATCTTTTTAACACCAGACATAATTTTAAATAGTCTTTTGTTCCCTCTCCTTTGCTTTTGGATTTCAAGCTTCCCTCTTTTTATTGAGATCTTAAATATATGACAATTGGACGGATTTTATATTCTTGTCTGGTTTCAATTTGCAATGAGGACAATGCTGAAGTGCTGTACCTACTGTACCTGCAATTGGGCTTTAACTCCATTTTCTATTTTGAATTTAAAAGTTATCTATTGTAGCTTAGTCATAAATGATAACACATTTCATAATCAACATTCAACCAGAAATTATATTTTCATTTGTACAAGAAAATGCAACCTTTATTTTGAATAAATTTTGATCTGCATGTTGCTTCCTATATTTCATTCTCATTCTCCTTACAGCTTTATAGATTTTGAACCAGCTACCAAGTAGATTAGGAGAAATGATCATATACTGAATTCCTGCATACCCAGTTCATTTTTTTTTCTGCTTGTCGGCTTAAAATAGGAAAGTTCATGTCAAATAAATTCTAAAATGTATTTCTTAACTACATTGAACTAATGCCACAAGCTGACTTTAGTATTTGACCGTGATTTAATCAAACTAATAACGGGAAACCAGAATCCAGGAACTAATATTGGACAGCTACGCTGTTTCTAATTTTAACCCCATGGTTGATATGGAATATCGTCAGAATGAATTGCATTTATTTTATCAAACTGAAACTTGTTTCGCACATTCACTCTTCCCAAAATTCTTTCCAATTTGAATTGGAATAATCCAATTTAAAATAAATTATGTAAATGAGAACATCAAAAAACACCATATTTATTATGATTCTCATTTGCTTGATTCACAGCAAAAGAGTTTTCTAATTCAGTGGGAAATTTAAATTTGAAACTTATATTAACAAAACACCAATTGTGGTCTTATGATATGTCAAACCACTATCACCCAACAAAGTTTAATCTCAATATATTAAAATGTCACAGTCAATTTGCTGGAGTAAGTTTCCACACACAGCAATAGGATAATTACCAGATTACATTTTAATCAGTTTTCAGACTCTGGGCGTCATTGGCATTAATTGCCAAACCTTAATTGCTCTAAAGAAGGTGGTGGCATATCACTGTCTCAAGCCACTGCAATCCATCTAGGAAACGTACTTCCATATTTCTATTTGGGAGGGAGTTCCAGGGTTTAAAACCATCCACAATAAAGGAGAGGTAACAAGTTTCCAAGTTGGGTTGGTGTACAACTCGGGGACGGTGGTGTTCCCAAGCACATGCTGCCCTTGTCCTTCATGGAGATAGAGGCAATGAACTGGGAAGTACATTCAGAGTAGCCCAGGTGAATAACAGCAGGATGTTTTGCAGATGCTACACAGTGCAGCCACTGAGCAACAACGAAGGAGGAAATAAATGCTTAGAGTGATGAATGAGTTGCCTTGTCCGGAATAGTTGAGATTGAAGTTGTTGGAGCTGCTCTCATTCAATTTCACTCCTGACTTGGACAAATGGGTCTAGATTACTTGGGAATCTTGGTTGGCATGGATCAGCTGGTCTGAAGGGCATGTTTTCATGCTATATGACTTGATGACTTGTGCTTTGTAGACTGTAAAAGGCAAGTGAGTTGATCACCACATGATACTTACCTGTGACCTGCTGAGGTCGGTATGGTTATGTGTTTGGTCCAGTTGGGTTTCACCAGACAAGTGAAGAGTAGTTGATTCATTGATGTTAACTGAAGGATAAACATTTGTCAGGGGTCAAGGGAAATTCCTCATATTTTTATGAACTATGTATTTTCCATCCTTTTGAGGGGGCAGACAGGGCCTTGGTCTAATCTTTAATCAGACAAGCAATTCCTTAATTCTTTGATTGCAAGAGTGGCTCATGAGCTCGCAGATTTTTGATATGAATTTTAACTCTTAATTTCAACCAGCTATTATGATTGGTCAATGGTGATATTTGTGACAGTTTGCTTGCTCCAAAAATTTTCCAGTTCCAATGTTGAGATGACTCTGAAAAGAAAATAAGTTTGCATTTGACTCATACAAATTGTGTTACAGATGCCAAACATTTTTGATATTTTTATACAATACTTACTTCTGTTCTTTTTAACTGCTATTGACAAACTGTGTTTGATGAGTTTAGCAAAATACTAAACATATTGTTATGTTTACATACTTTAACTACTATAATTTGGTCTAATTATTCTGTTAATTTTGGTGCACAATATACATTCTAGAAGTTGCCTCCAGGAAAGATGTCGATTCACACATAGAAAATGAAAATTATTACAGAAAAGATAAAGTCAGAATTTCTGCCAGTTTGCATCTCTCTCCTAAAATAAATAACAGTCAAATCATATATTTCCACAGGCATACAGTATAGTCTTTATCATATGTCTTTGATTTTACTGAATTTATAATTGCATTGACATTTCTTTTAGAAACAGACAAAACATTACGTACTTGCATAAAGTCGAAGTCAGTAAACTAATTCACATGCTTCTTTCATGTTCATGAAGATATTACACTCAGTTAACTAGATATTGTCTGTCAAACATATAATACCCTGAGTACTTTAAAGTGCAACAAATATCTGAATCATAGAACATAATTTTGTCAGGAAAGCAGAGATTCAAGCCAAAAAAAAATACATGTAAGTGTTCAGTTCTCAAATGTTGCTGTGTTATGAACAGTTTCAAGATCTTGGATGCTAGAAGCATCTGTGGTGCGATCACTGGCATCAGTGCTAACCATAGAAGAGATGCTAGCTATGAAAGAGTGCATGTTTTTGGCATATATGTCTCGAATGTTCACGTAAGGTAAATCAGGACAACTTTCTGCAAGTTCTGCATTGCAACGGTCAATGTCCACCATCTTATGCTTCCTGTAGTACTTGGAAAACTTGTTGAAAATGATAGTAATGGGCAGAGCCACTACCAAAATTCCACATATAATGCAAATGCTTCCAATGAGCTTTCCAAGCAGTGTGACAGGGTACGTGTCACCATACCCAACTGTGGTCATGCTAATAGTCGCCCACCACCAGCTCATTGGAATACTGTGAAGTCCTGACTCACTTTCGTCCTTTTCAACTGAGTAAGCAAGCACAGAGAATATAGAGATCCCAACTGTCAAGAAGAGGAGTAAGAGTCCAACTTCATGGTAGCTGTGCCTGAGTGTGGCTCCCAGCGATCGCAACCCCACTGAATGCCGGGCTAGTTTCAGGATACGGAATATCCTCATTAAACGCAGGATCTGAATCACCTTACCCACATTTTCTAACTCTTCGCTGTCCTCATCCATTGACTCCAAGGTCAATGTAAAGTAGAAAGGTAAGATTGAAATAAAATCAATTAGGTTCAGGGGTTTTTTGAAGAATTTTCTTAGACACGGTGAAACTGAGAATCTCACAATAAACTCAATGGTGAACCAAATAATACACGCAATCTCCAGTCCTTCTAGAGCAGGATCAACTATCACCTTATCATTTGCATCAAGTTGTTGGAACTCATGCATGCTGTGAATGCACATGGCCACAATGGATATCAGGACCACACCCAATGATATAATTGTGAAGATTTTGGCTGAGAGTGAATGTCCAGGATTTTCTAACCTGATCCACATATTCATCCTTAGTTTTCCACACCACATGTTCTCAAATTTATCTATATCTTTATCCAAGGCTGACAGTTCCTCAAAGGAAGAGTCAATACTCTCATCACTTTTCTGATCCCAGTCTTTATCCACCACATCCTCCTTCCTCTCTTGGTACCTGTTGCTGCAGCAAGAGTCAATAAAAAGTTCATTAATCCCCCAGTACTCAATCTCTTGACTGAAAGAAAATGCACAGAGCTCTTCCATGACATGCAATTTCCCTGTGTAGTAGAAGTTCAGAATGTACCGGAACAGGCACGGATTCCGATCAAAGTAAAATTCCTTGTCCACAACATTGTAATCATCGCAGAGCTCTAAAATATCCTCCTCGGTGTCACATTTCAGCAGTTTTCCTAACCTGGTGTGAGGAAATCGTAGCAGGGTCTGTTGGTCGATTCTCTGTTTGTATCCTCCCACATTTATGTTGATAAGTTCGCAATCAGTGACAGTCCTTTCAAACAGCCTCCCATAAATCATGGTGACAAATCCTTATCATTTAGTACTTCCATTTACTAGTCCCAAGTAAGAAACAATTGATACCTAAAATAAAGTAATGTTACATAGTCAATGGAGTAAATGGAAGAAAACTCTTTATTTTCTCCAAAGCACTGAAGCCAATGAATGTAAATTATAACTAAAACCATTACATTGTTTGTAAACACAAGTCACAGAACAATACTATAATCATTTACCTTTAATATTGCAGAAAGCAGTTACTAAGTGTTCTCATACTATTTACCTTCAAAATCTATCTACAATATCTGATTTTAGTCAAAGATTTTGTGAAATAATAACATTTCTAAATTCAAAATAATATTCTATAGTTTAGAAAGTTATCTTTTAAAAGTTTAAATAGGTCTTATTTGGTCTGATGTACTTCTAGATTTTTTTACTTGATAATTAATTTTAAGAAGTATGTTTGTATTCATTAGAAACACTGTAATAGTTTTTTGCTTTTCTACATCACTAAATATTTTTCAAATTTTTTCCCAAAACTACTAAAGAGTAAAATATAAATGATGAAAAATTATAAGATTTTATTTAACAATATTGTATGAAACTTTCATAAACTTACAAGATAAGCTTGTGTACACTGATATAAGTAGGTGTGGGCATAACGAAGAGTACAAAACAGCAAGCAAAATTTCATCACTGAGACATGGACATGATCCTATGTGAGAGTACAATCGAACTACCATTGCCATAGGTGGCACGGGAGCATAGCACTTAGCGTAATTCTGTTACAGCACCAGTGATCCGAGTTCAACCCGCCGTTCTTCCCATGACTACAGATTCCTCCCACATTCCAAAGACGTATGGTTAGTAGGTTAATTGGTCAGATGGGCATATCCAGACAGTGCAAGCTCATTGAGCTGGAAGGCCCTGTTACCGTGCTGTATCTCTAAATAAAAAAGGCAACTTAAAAACTATCGTGGAATTTAAATAAAACTGAAAATGTTGGAAATATTTGGCGTGTCAGACAGCAACTGTAAAAAGAGAAGAAGAGTTATAATATTCAAGATCAATAACTTCCGTCTAACTGATGAAAGAGATTATGAATAGACCCCCCAGAATATAAAGCATTAAATAGTCAGCCTTCATTTTCCTATTCCTACTAACACAACTACTGTAAAATTACTGTGCTTCTCCACCATATAAATCATGGTTTTTCTCATGCTTACCGCAGCATGCTTGATGTCTACCGTTCAGTGATGTTTACATTTTAATTAGTATTACTAGGGATTCACATGTAATTGGAATACCTGAGCAAAGTAAACAATCGTGGAAACTATTTTTACCTTAACCCCATTGGTCCCAGCAACTTTAGCTATCAATAAAAACACATTTTGAAAACTTTGTTCCAACCCCAAACATTTCCTCCTGTTTACTTCCTCATGTCAGTTTTATTCAGAGTCTATTTTCCCCTTAATCCACAGTGAAATACCTTTGATAAAGGGAGCTTTATTAGCGTCAATAGTGATTGATGTCACAAAAGATAGTTTTCAAATTGAAAGAAATTGTTAAGGAAATGAAAGTTAAAGAACTGTTCTATAGTAGGAGGAATTGGTGTGCGGGTGTTTTTGATTTGCTTTTTAGCTGGTTCAGCACAACATTGTGGGCCAAATGGTCTGTTTCTGTGCTGTACTCTAGGTATCATGCTTAGGTTATGTAACTTCCCTGTGAGTGACTAACATAAGCATTTACAGTACATAAGTTATTTGTCTACCATTCCATTCATGTTAGCATTTTACTTTGTACTTAGCATCATTGACCTGTTATAAAATAGTGAAGAAATGACTTTATGAAGAATTGGTAAAGCTTCAGACACTATCTAAAGCACCTTTTTTAAGATGGTGGTAAAAGAAAATACAATTGCAGTTACACAGATAAGGGAGTGAACTGGAGTCAGGTAACAACTGAACTGCTCAGATTTTCGCCTCAAGGACCACTGCATAAAGTATTTGAGCTGACGCAAAATGCTGGTCATTTGTGTGGTTATTGCAGAAGAGGGTATTCTGGAGTTCAAATTCACTCCACTTCATGATATCCATACCCTTCCTTCCCACTTTCCGTTGTATAGATTACAATTTCCAGTTGTAGTTGTTTCAAATGAGCTGTTCTCTCCATTTTAGTATGACAAACTGTGAAATATGGTACATAAGTACATACTGATTTGAATTTGTAATTTGTGGCTGAACTATAATGCATAGGATTTTTAAATAATACGTTCTGCAATGGTTAAAAACTTAATTTATTTTGTATCATTAAAATATTATCTGCAATACTATTAATATACAAACTACTATTCATTTTGGATACATTACCAAAATAAGAGCACAGGAGAGCACAATTGTGATTGAAAAGTAAAACAGTCATAGAAGTTTCAAGATAAACATGTTTTAAAAGTCATATTCAGGCAAAAATGCACATACTGTATACTGTACATGAAGAAGGGCTCACAGGTAAAATGAAAATGTAAAACTTTCCACTTAAATTTTTTGAAGAAAAATACTCCGCATTTTACTAAATTATTTGTATTTTTCTGAATTGTAATAATGTAATATCAAAAATAACAAATGGCCACCATTGCAAATTTGGTTCTATTATTGGAATATTTGTGAGGTCAGAGTATCAACTGGTTTTGAATGAATCCTAAGCATCTTCCTCTTTATGGGAGATGACCCACTATACTGAAGAAGGATCTTTGAGCTGAAACGTTAATTTTGTTTCTCTTCCCAGAGATGTGGTTTGACCTGCTGAGTATTTCCAGCACTTTTTGTTTTATTTTAGATTTCCAGCAGTTGCTTTTTTTCATTTTGATTCACGTTATTTAAGATGTGTTGCATGAAAGCTGAAACCAAGGTCATACCTGCAGAACCAGAGTTACTCAAACAAGTTATATTTGCGAATTGTCAATCTGTCCAAAAGTTGTCCAAGGCATCAGATTGAAAGAAAGCTTGAAGTGAATTGATAAAATATTTTATTTCATAGAGAGATGGTTAGAATTGAGCTCATGTAAGTTAAAGAGTGTGGTTTATCTTGCTTCAGTAGCACAAAAGAACACTATAGGTTGTCCTACTTCAATGAGTCTTCCTAAATTAAACATGGTAAGTTTTGATTTTCTCACCGCCCCTCCCTCAGCCTCATCATTTTGGATTTCTAATCTTGTTTTGTTGCTATATGGCTTTATTGTTACTGTTTTCTAGTTGAGACTGTGTATATCAGTGTGTTTCACTCTCTGTTCATACTCACAGAAAGCAAATCCTTCCAGCTGCGAGTCCAAGACTCAGTTTCATAGATGTGATATGTTTATTGCTTTCCTAGCCATCTTGACAAATTACTTATTGTTTATCATCTATGAATAAAACTGACTCCTTAGTGGCTTTATTACTGTTGGCACAGATCCCTTATTAATTTGCATGTAAACACCACATATAAAAAATAAAATTTAAAGTTTATTTTCATTGAAACTTTCCAGTGGAAAAATGTTCAAAGGAACTCAAAATGTAACTACTATATATTCATTATAATCATGCATGTTCTAGCAAGACAAATTCTCATCCATGTTTCAATTCTTCTCTGGCTTTCAACTTTCCAATCTCTTCATGTCTTCTATTATAGCCCTTAACCTTACAAATGCTCCTCAGACTCTGGTTTCCTGAACCCACAAAAATTTAACTGCTTCACAATTTGTGGTCAAGGCTTCAATTGCAAAGACACTAAGCTCTGAATTCCCTCACTAATCCTCTGTAACTTCCCACCTCTTCTTCTTTAAGCTGATCCTTAAAACCTATCCATTTGACCAATTTGTCTTGACTTGACTTCATATGGCTCCGCATCAATATTTATTTCGGAAGACTCTTGACAGCCACCCTGAGCTTTTCACAATGATAAAAGGTATTATTTAAGAGTATCTTGAAATTAATCTCATGAGGAGAACTCTCAGTATTTTGCTGGCAGTTTGATGTTTATCTTTAGAAGCTTTTGTATGACGCATGGCTCTGGAGTTGAACACCTAATGGGTTTTTTCCTCACTTTTTCTTGATCAGTATGGGTTTTTTTTCCTCTTTTTTTAAATCACCAAAAATTTTTTCAATCTTTATGATAATGTTTTTTTTTCTTCAGACATTGTAAGTGTTGTTTACTTCGATGTACTGTTGTAAATTATGGATAATAATAATAAAAAGATTTGAAAAAATGAGAACTCTCAGTAAAATTTAATAGTTATGAAAATCTAGGAAATATTAATATTTTAAATATGATTGCGCTGCTCCTGGGAAACACTGTCTCATTCTGCCCTGCAGAGCTGATGTACGGTTAGAATGAAAATAAGGTTTTTTGAATCTTTGAATCTTGAATCTTTGAATATTTCATTGTTTCCACAGAAGGTTCACAAATGAATCTAAAAGTGCTTCTGATGATCAGAGATTTTACAAGTTTTTTATTCTTAAGAGATTAAATATAATACTGATCATCATCATCATCATCAGGTGCCGTGCCCAGATTGAGCTATGACTGCCATGGCCCACTCACTCCTGTCTCAGGTCAAGTGGATCAATTCATTGATATTCATTTCCAGTTCTCTGGCTGCTGTCTCCATCATCATTTGTCCTTGCCTTCCTTTTGCTTTCTTCCCTTCAATCTTTCCCATAATTACTGTGCATTCTAACTCCTCTTTCTTAATCACATGTCCAATGAAGTTACATTGCCTTTTCACGATCTCATACATTATTTCTCTTTTTGTGCTTGCTCTGTTCTTGACAGATATCATCATCTATTCTGTCTTTTTGCAATTAATAAAAACAAAGTCATTAAATAAAATAACAGCTATGTTTCTCTTGCCATGTTTGCAACTTCATTAACTTTGTATTTCTGTATTTTCTTTGTTTAATTTTACTATTTGGAACATAGAATGTAGAACAGGGCAACACTGACAAGCTATGTCCTACTCTTGTGTATCATCCATATACCTCCATTCTCTTCATATTCATGAATCTATCTAAAAGCCTCTTAAACTCCACCAAACTCCCTGATTACACTATTGCCCCTGGTAATCTATTCCAGATGTCTACCACTCTCTGTGTGAAAAACTTACTTCTCATGTTCCCTTTGAACTTTCCCGCTCTAATCTGAAAAGCATGTCCTCTTGTGTTTGACATTGCTACCCTGGTGTAAAGATTATGACTGTTTACTCTATTTATGACTCTCATGATTTTAAAAACCTTTATCAGGTCTCCCCTTGACCTCCAATGCTCAATGGAGAACATCCAAATTTTGTCCAACCCTTCTTTATAGTACTTACCCTTTTATCCAGGGCAGCATACTGGTAAATCTCTTCTGCACCCTTCCCACAGTCTCCTCATTTTTCCTATCTGGGGCAACCAGGACTGCGCACAATACTGAAAGTGCAGTCTGACTAAAGTTCTATTCAGCAGCAGCATGATTTCCTTACTCTAATACTCAGCACTCCACAACATAGATAAACCAAGCATTCCATATGACCTTATCCACAGTATAGATAAACCAAGCATTCCATATGACCTTATCCACAGTATAGATAAACCAAGCATTCCATATGACCTTATCCACAGTATAGATAAACCAAGCATTCCATATGACCTTATCCACAGTATAGATAAACCAAGCATTCCATATGACCTTACCCACAGTATAGCCACCGTCGGTGAATTATGGACCTGGACCCCAAGATCCCTTTGTACTTCAGTGCTATTGAGGCACTACCATTAACTGTATACTTTCTCTGTTCTTTTGACCTTGAGAGTTTGCAACATGGCACATTTACCCAGGCTAAACTCCACTTGCCACTTCTCTGTCCATAACCATAACAGATCTATATCCCGCTGTATTCTTTGATAGCATTTTACACTCTTCACCATTCTTGGTGTCATTGACAAACTTGCTGATCCACCCAATTACATTTTCATCCAAAATATTGATTTACTGTATGTCAGAAACAAACATGGTCCCAACACCAATCCTTGGGGAACACAAACACGAGGAAATCTGCAGATGCTGGAATTTCAAGCAACACACATCAAAGTTGCTGGTGAAGGCAGCAGGCCAGGCAGCATCTCTAAGAAGAGGTACAGTCGACGTTTCAGGCCGCATCTCTAGGTCTCAGCCCGAAACGTCGACTGTACCTCTTTCTAGAGATGCTGCTTGGGGAACACCACTGGGCCGACAGGACCAGCCAGAGTAACTGGGCCAGATCTTTCCAAATGTGCATAAATCCTATCCCACAGACTCTTTTCCAATAGCTTCCAAACCAGAGACGTGAGGCTCACTGGCCTACAATTGCCTGGATTATCCCTATTTCCATTATTGAACACAGCATTCGCTACTCCTCAGTCCTCCAGGACTTTGCCATTTGCTTGTGAGGACACAAAGATTTTTGTCAAAGCTCCAGCAATTTCTTCACTTGCTTCTTTCAACATTCTGAGATAAATGCCATCAAGCACTGAGGACTTATCCACCTCAGTGCTTTTCAGAAGACCCAGCACTACCTCATCCTACATCTCAAAATATCGTAGCATATTAGCATACTCCATTCTGTTTTCACTGTACCTTAATCCTTGTCCATGGATTAAAAAAAAACAATGCTAAGTAGTCATTTAGTACCTCAGCCACTTGCTCTGACTTCAAGCACAAATTCCCTCCTCTATCCTTGAGTGCACCTGTCCTCTCCTTAGTTATCCTCTACTTCTTAATGCCTTGTGATTATCCTCTACTGTGGCCATGAAGGTCATTTTATTGGCCCCTTTTGCTTCCTAATTGTCTGCTTTAGCATTTTCTTGCTATGTTCATATTCTGATTTTAGCTTCTTAAACTTTATATGTGCTTCCTTTTGTCTTCCTGACTAAAATTAGAATGTCTTGATTCATCTAAGATTCCTTTATCTTATCATCCTTGTCTTCACCCCTTACCAGAAAATCCTGAACCTGAGCTCTGCTCTGTTGGTCTTTAGGAACGAGTCCCACATGTCAGACATGGACTTGCCCCACAGCAGTTTCTCCCAATCAGCACCCCTTGGTTCTGGTGTCATTCAGTCATAATTTGCCCACCCCCAGTTCAAAACCTTCCCACAAGGTCTTTATTTTTATTTATAAGTATCTGAAAACATATTCAGATATAGTCACTTTTTCCCAATTATTCATCATGATCAGATATGTCACCTGGTCTGACTCATTTCCCAAAACTAGACTCAATATGTTCTCTGCTTTAGCTGGACTCTCCACACACTGATTCAAGAACCTTCTTTTGGATACAGTAAAGATATCCCATGCCTTCTAAGATATTTGTGATAAGGAAGAACACCGGGGAAGTTCAAGATCCCTCCCCCAATGACAACCCTCTTATGTCTATATCTTTCCATAATCTTTCCATTTCTGTTCCTCCACATCTCTGGGCTATCGATAATGCAAATCTTCCACCTCCTCTGTTTTCCCTCTCTATCACAACTAAAACAACGAAACCAAGGAACGTTGAACTGCCAGTCTTGTCTGTCAAGTAGCCATGTTTTTACAATGGCATCAACATTATAATTCTATGTAATAATCCAGGTTCACTATGATATGCATCTCATCTAACATCAAATGCAGCTGTTGATTAAACACTTCAACTCAGACACAACACACACAAAATGCTGGAGGAACTCAGCAGATCAAGCCACATCCATGGGAAGGAATAAACAGTCGACATTTCTGGCCGAGACCCTTCTTCAGGACTGGAAAGGAATGGGGAGAGAGAGGAAGGCGGACAAGCTAGAAGGTGATATGTGAAGCCAGGTGGGTGGGAAAAGTAAAGGGTTGAAGAAGAAGGAATCTGATAGGAGAAGAGAGTAGACAACAGGAAGGGGAGGCACCTGGGGGAGGTGATAGGCAGGTGAAGAGAAGAATAAAGAGGCCAAAGTGGGGAGTAGAAGAAAAGGGGAAGGGACTACCTACACGGAACATGAGGTGTTGCTCCTCCACCCTGACAATGACTTAATCATAGTAGCAGAGGAGGCCATGGACCAACATGTCGGAATGGGAATTGTGATAGGAATTTAAATGGTTGGCCACAAGGAAATTTGTCGTGCTGTTTTGGGGAATGAATAGTGCCAGGAAATTAGGAGGGTTTCCAGGTCTTCTTTGAAAAAATACTTCAGATACTTTATTTGAAGTAAGCAAAAATCAAACTGAATTATGCATTCAGTTGTCCTTCTATATAGGGCAGATGCCTCAGTCTAGCACAAGATCCAAAATACGCACTTTCATCGTACCCGAACTGAAGCATTATTAAAATACTTAAATATCAATAATTTAATATTTTAGATCAGAACTCATGTTTAGAGTGCTAACTAATGACCTCTGATATTGATGGCATTAAAGTTAAACAAGACACAGCAGAAAGTTCAATGAACCTTTCACATTCTGTTGGAGAAACAGTTAATTTTAATATTATCAATGTTGTTCTCACAAAACAGATCCATCAAACACTTTAAGCGCCTCATTTTTCTTCTTTTTCAAAAACTGTTAGATGCTCCTGATTAATTTAGTGCAGCAAGCAGATGAAATGTTTAACTGACAAATTTGAATTTTGCACTATAATTCAGCAATCAGTGACCAGGATTGATGACAACTATTCCAACCTTGGAAATATTAAAAAAGTATAAAATGCTATTTTGAATAACACAAATGAATAAAATTGGTTAATATATGACAGCATTGTTACAGTGATAAATATACGTTCAAATCACATTGACACTATAGTGGTTTGGTCTGTTTTAGTTAAAATCTCAAAAAGAATTGCTGACCTATGAGGTACTGATCTCTCTGCCGGCTGTGATTCAGCAGTCCTACCTATGTTTTTAAAATCTTCAGTCTTCCTTATGACTAAACAGGTTCAATCAGTGGATACCAGCAGAGTTTTGTTTAGTCTGGATTGTTGACTGCATTTAGTCCTGTTAACAAAACTTGCTTCCAAAACTCCTGCTGTATAGTAAAATTAAAAATTCAAAGTAACAAAGTAAAAAAAAGTTTCTACTGTCTCTTAATAGCCAACTCTGAAAACAGTACATCCTTTCATCAATATCTCAGTGAAATCTAATATAGCAAATAAATTCTTTGCTTCAATGCATTTATTCATGATACTATTCACTGTCAAGAATATTATCAAACAACGTAATCTCTTCCTTTGTCAAGGCATTGCATTAACTAACACAATTACAGCGAAATACTGCAGATAATGGAACTGTGAAATTAAAAGAGAGAATATTCATCATGCTCAGGAGGTGAGATAGGATCTGTGGAAAGAGGAAGAGGGTTTAAGTTAAGAACCCAACAACAGAGCCAGCTTGTTTCATACTATACTGATGAAGAATTTGGTAGAGGAGGTTATTGTGAATATTTCCCCCTCAGCCTTCAGGTATAATTAATGAAGGAATTATAAGACTTTTATTATAGTGCAGAGAGGATAAGGGGTATATGGGATCTTGGCAAATGAGCAAACTAACTCTGGAACCAATTAAGTAAAAAAGACACAAAAAATAAGCACAGGGATAAACCTTTCAGCAGACAATGCCTTTATGCCAATGTAAGCTAATCTCACTGACCCGTACATTATTGATATCCCTCCATTCGTTGTCTCCTTATGTGACTGTCTCGGTGTCTCTGTACTTTGCTGTCATACCTGCTTCCACAACTTCACTCGACAACGCGTGCTGTGGGCACCTACTACTTTCTGTGTAAAAAAACTTGCTTCATAATCCTCCTTTAAACTTTCGCCTTAAAAATATGCCATCTAGTATCTGACATTCCACTCTGGGAAAAGACCCTGCCTCTCATAACTTGCCTCTTGTAACTTTATACATTTTTTCAGGTCACCCCACACCAAATTTGTCCAAGCTCTCCTTATAGCTAACACTCTAATCTAGGCAACCTCTTCTGCACCCTCTTCAAAGACTCCTTACTGTCATGAGTGACCAGAACTACACACAATATTCCAAATGTGGCCTAAACAAAGTTTTATATGGCTGCAATACTTATTTCTTAGCTATTTGTTTTTACCAGAACCTTGATTTTCTGGTATTTCTTCTTTTATGAAGATAGATGAGTACAGCACAGGAGCAGGCCAATCAGCCCAAAATTATTGTGCTGAACCAGCTAAAAAGCAAATCAAAACACCCAAACACTAATCCCTCCTACCTAAACTATCCCTCCATGTCCCTCCATCTTCCTTACATCCATGTGTGCCTATCCAGATGTCTCTTAAAAGCCTCTAACATATTTGCCTCTACCACCATACTAGGCAGTGCACTCCAAGCATCCACCACTCTCTGCGTAAAAAGCTTACCCCTCACATCCCCCTTGAACATACCATATCTCACCTTCAATGAGTGCCCTGTGGTATCTGACACTTCAGCACTGGGAAACAGATACCCTTTGTTCACTCTATCTATGACTCTCATAATCTTGTAAACCTCTATGACATCTCCCCTCAGCCTCTGATCTTCCAGAGAAAATAACCCAAGTTTAGGTAGCCTCTCATGATAGAATATGGTGTCTAAACCAGGCATCATCCTGGTAAAGCTCTTCTGCACACTCTCCAAAGCCTAAGTTCCTTCCTATGGTAGGGTGACCAGAACTGTATGCAATACTCCAGATGTGGCCTAACCAGAGTTTTATAATGTTGCAGCATAACCTCCCGACTTTTGAACTCAGTGCCTTGACTAATGAAAACAAGCATTCCATAAGCCTTCTTAATCACCTTATCAATTTGTGTAGCCACCTTCAAGAAGTTATAAACTTGGATCCCAAGATCTCACTGCTCAGCAACATTTTTAGGAACCCTGCCCTTAACAGTGTATTATCTCTTTGCATTTGCCCTACTGAGGTGCCACACCTCACATTTATCTGGGTTAACCTCCATCTGCCATCTCTCAGCCCATTTCTGCAACTGATCTATCTTGTATATGTTTCTTTGTGAAGACAGACAGAAATAGTTCTTTAATTTCTCTTCTGATATGTTATTAACCATTTGTAAATCTCCTGTCACTGTCTGTACAGGACCTACATTTGCCTTGACTATTCTATAGATAGTATAGAATAGTACAGCGCAGTACAGGCCCTCCGGCCCACATTGTTGTGCCAACCCTCAAACCCTGCCTCCCATATAACCCCCTACCTTAAATTCCTCCATATAACTGTCTAGTAGTCTCCTAAATTTCACTAGTGTATCTGCCTCCATCACTGACTCAGGCAGTGCATTCCACACACCAACCACTCTCTGAGTCAAAAACCTTCCTCTAATATCCCCCTTGAACTTCCCACCCCTTACCTTAAAGCCATGTCCCCTTGTATTGAGCAGTGGTGCCCTGGGGAAGGGGCACTGGCTATCCACTCTATCTATTCCTCTTAATATCTTGTATACCTCTATCATGTCTCCTCTCATCCTCCTTCTCTCCGAAGAGTAAAGCCCTAGCCCCCTTAATCTCTGATCATAATCCATACTCTCTAAACCAGGCAGCATCCTGGTAAATCTCCTCTGTACCCTTTCCAATGCTTCCACATCCTTCCTATAGTGAGGTGATCAGAGCTGGACACAGTACTCCAAGTGTGGCCTAACCAGAGTTTTATAGAGCAACTCTTAAACTCTATCCTTTGACTTATGAAAGCTAACACCCATAAGCTTTCTTAACTACCCTATCTACCTGTGAGGCAACTTTCAGGGATCTGTGGACATGTACCTCCAGATCCCTCTGCTCCTCCACACTACCAAGTATCCTGCCATTTACTTTGTACTCTGCCTTGGAGTTTGTCCTTCCAAAGTGTACTACCTCACACTTCTCCGGGTTGAACTCCATCTGCCACTTCTCAGCCCACTTCTGCAACCTATCAATGTCTCTCTGCAACCTTCGACAATCCTCTACTCTATCTACAACACCACCAACCTTTGTGTCATCTGCAAACTTGCCAACCCACCCTTCTACCCCCACATCCAGGTCATTAACAAAAATGACGAAAAGTAGAGGTTCCAGAACAGATCCTTGTGGGACACCACTAGTCACAAACCTCCAATCTGAATGTACTCCCTCCACCACGCCCATCTGCTTTCTGCAGGCAAGCCGATTCTGAATCCACCTGGCCAAACTTCCCTGGATCCCATGCCTTCTGACTTTCTGAATAAGCCTACCGTGTGGAACTTTCTGTTCCCTTTAAAATCCTTGAAAGCTCTTATGATTCATTTGTGTATTTGTCAGTTTGCTCTCAGATTCTCCCATGCCTTCCTTTCAAGGGAAAGAAAGATTGAAAGCTTGGAACAAAAAGTAAAAATTAAAGTGTTTAAAAAGTTTAAGGAAGAAGTTACTAACTACTTTCTAATTATAACTATTGTGGATCTCCAAAGCTTAAGGGCACATCCAGATCATAAATCACTCCAATAATAGGTGAAATCATGGAACATTATCCCAAACTTTTTACAATAGTTTATGGTGAAACTCAGTAATGCATTTAGATTCATTGAAAGGTAACCAGTCAGCTCCCTGTTTCACAAGGCAAACATCAGAGCATCATAAATCATTGTGTAGTTTGATTCAAAGGCCCGTCATCAGAAGTTACTTTTTTAAGATGGGCAATGAAAATGATGTTTACCTTGGCTTGCCATTATTTTTCCAGCATATTCTAAATTTTTATATATTAAATTAGATGGACTATAAATTGTTCTTAGAATTCACCATGCTAAAATTGTGCAATATTAACCCTTAGGTCATTCTCCATATGATCTGAATATCATCACTAATAAAAATTGAATTGTTTTGAAGCAGAAAACATCAATTATCTGAGAACTCAAAGGTATATTAATAGCCAATGAAACAAACATTTCCCTAGAAATAGTTCAATGTCTAACCAATCACATTATGAAGCTTATAAACTGTCCTGTTTCCAAAAGAAAAAGATTGTAAAGGAAGCATAATCAAACGAAATGTTGAAAAGTGACAAGATAACGCCGAAATAGGGGAGACCAGCGTCTGTTCTTCTGGCTTTTCACTCTTCTTTTCCAGTCCTGATGAAGGGTATCAGCCTGAAATTTCTACTGCCTGTACTTCTGTATCGATGCTGTTTGACCAGCTGAGTTCCTCCAGCATTTTGCTCTGGATTTCCAGCATCTGCAGAAACTCTCCTACTTTTTTGTTTCCGTCGCTACGTACCCATCAGTTCGATGGAAACTCATAAAACTCATCCTCGACGCATTACATCACTTGTACTGTAGATCCATGGTGTATACATGCAGAAATAAAGGTTGTAATGTCGCAACACTGAATTTCCCGAGTTATGTAACTAACTCTTAAAAATTCAGATCCGCGTAAACTACTGAAATTATATAATCGAAATCCAGTCCCCAGATTCTATTAATGAGGACGTAGAAGCTTATCACCTGGACATCACTGACAATATGGGTTGTTATTTGCCACCAACATATAATTTCTGTTGTGTCTGGCCTGCTGCTGAAGTACATCTAGCAAATTTTCGGTGGAAGTTAGTTGACAAGGCGTAATGCGTTAAAAGGACCTGTGTGGGCGCGTTGCAGAAGTTCAAATATTCGCTGCCACCGCTTTAAGATCACCTCTTGTAAATTCATTGCCGATAGAGAGCAGCTAAACCTTAATACTGAACTGAATGTCATATATAATAATAATAATAAATGTGAATAATTTAACATTTACCAAGTCTGAGTATGAAGCATTACCCGAGCTAACTTACTTAGCTATTCAGTGAAAGTAACCCATGCTCCAATCCATAATCATGCACACTGTGCTGACAAAATAACCTTTAAAGTGGTTTGTCGTATTCAACCTGGCAAATTAGAGGTTGTAAATATACTGCGAGACTTACAAAGATAGCGCAAATCTCGAAATATATAAATATATAGACAACTGAGGGGAAAATGTCACTCGATGGAAAACCAAAATAATTATGTGATTTACAGTATATAAGATGTGAACTGGAATTATAAAATCGGTCTCTAAGTGATATCTTTTTAGGAAGACTTTTAAATATTTTTTATCTAAATAATTCTGATGGACTCTAAGTGTTAACCCATCTGCAGTAAATCACAATTAGGTTTACTTTAAATTCTTAATAATGAGGTCCATCTAACATATATAAATTACAGTTGTATACTTAATAGGAAGTAGATGCAATACCCTTTCAAAATACGGTTATCTCCTCGGCATATATTAGTAGAAAACGCAAAACAAGTTAGCAGACCTTTATAAATCTTTTTTTAATGGAATCTGGTAACTTTGTTTTATAGCAGAAATCTGTAATATAACATTTTTCATGCTACGGGATGTCACAATTATTAAAAATAATCTACCGAAATTAACAATGCAAACTGACCACTAAATATTGAAATTGATAACTTTGAAATATAACAGTATATATACTTTATTACCTTGCACTGGCATTTGATGCTACAGACTTCATCCGAAAGTACACTTTCATCATGCAGATGTAAATATATATAAAATCTTTTGAAGTCCATCCTGTTAGCTTTAACTGAAAAAAAGCGTATCTGACTTGAGCTGGACGCTACCCAGGTAATGCCTCGGGCTCCCAGCTCTGCCGCGGTTGCAGTCCCAACACTGGATTATAAACGGAGGCGGGATTTCACTCATTCGCTCACTGGTAGGCTTGCTCTCGCCTTTCCTCTGGGTTTGATTGGTGAATCTCTTTCTTTCTCTCCTTCCAGATCGAATTGCTGTAGAAAGCTTTGTTGTTCCTTTCACCCAAACTGACATTTCTTGCAATGCGCCGAACGGCTATTAACTGAGCAGAAGAGCGGCTGGAATTTCGCGGAAGGGAGTGTGCTGTTATTGAAGAGTTGCTGGAGGATGTATCAGTAAGAACGGTGCCGTTGCCCTGATAACAGGACTGGATAAAAGTAATGGAACTGTCTAACTCCAACGCGTTTTCGCAAATATCCACCAGTCACCGATTCACAGACCAGCAAAAGCACGTATCGTTTCTACTTCCTTTTATATATACCGAATGTACGCTGAATGACAGTCTACAATGAGCTCACAATATGTGGAACAGTGTTCGCTATGCATGAATGAATTTCAATCATGAATTATCAGAAGTCGTCAAGTAATTTCATAACGGCATATAAAGACTTGAGAGTGCCCGCACCATTATACTAAAGACAGTAAAAAAAAAGTGTGCATTGCAGTTGATAACATAATTTATTTGCAGTTAACAGAAATTTATTTCAACTGCAAAAAAACGGGACGGTGCTGAAAATGATGGCCCAGCACAGAAAGGAAGTGATTCAAGACAAGATGGGGAAAAAAAGCACATTTTCAATAACAAAACCTTCTGGGTGGCTGGACATTCTGCATTGGCTCGTTTGGTCTATAACTAAAATAACTATATTTGATTCATTTATTTTGGATGCTAACTGTTAAACTACCCAGAAGCCAACACTCAGTAAGAGATCTTGCCTCTGACGCAATTTTCCGAACAGGTTGTGATGGTGTAATATGGCATCACGTGTTTACCTGCTCACACCTTTTCAACAGAAAGTTAAGGTTAGAGACATACAAAATGCAGCCTTGCTAAGTAGTTTGTAACTCCATCTGACTGTGGAAACCTGTTCCATCCCATTGCTCATTAACAGGCTAAATGCTCTGGGGCATCATCTGAAAGAGAATGTTAGTTCCAGAATTCAGCCACTTAACTATGCAGTATGTGAGCTCACATCAGAACGTTATAGAATTTGTGGGTTTCTTAGTAAATCTGCCAAAATCATAGAAACAGAAACATCAAATACAGAGCATGTCACACTTCCTATCTGGCTGTGGTATCAATATGTTTGCTTAAGAACCATTAAATTACCCCAGATTTTCCAGATGAGATAGCAGCAAACTTGCTGTTTCTTGTCGTTATTCCTCTAAACCTCGGACTGGGTACGTGGTCAAGTTAAATGCGAATCAGAATCAGAATAAGATTTATTATCACTGACACATGATGTGTTGTTTTGTGGCAGCAGTGCAGTGCAGACATGAAAGTCTATAAATGATAAAGTAAATAGGTAGAGGAAAGTACAAAAATAATGAGGTAGTATTCATGGGTTCTTGGGTGGTTCAGAAATCTGATAGCAGAGGAGAAGAAGCTGTTCCTAAATCGATGAGCGTGGGTCCTCAGGCCATCCTATTGTTGTTTAAAATACTCTCCTCCACAACATACCTGTTGAACTTAAGAAAATGAGTATTCCTGTTCTGCTATCAATTACAATCATGCTCATCTTTTTTGTTAGCCACACTTTCCTGCACAAAACCCATATTCCTTGATTCTCTTCCAATATCTCATAATCCTTCCATGAACTAGTAGCAAATTTGGATTAATTCCCCATTTTGGGGGTGATGGGGGGTTGTAAAATGGGATATGGGAGCGGCACTGAGCAGAAGTATAAAAATCTCAATAATTATTAAGCATGCTAAAAGATTCATGTATTTAAGATGGCCCTTCCAAAGCAGCCATGTTTAATTGATTTATATGCCCCAATGTCCAATAATTACAAATGTAAATATCCTGAAGTTTATAGAGTAAATATTAAGGACACTGAAAACTTGTTTACCAACCATGCATATCCAATCATTCCACAGGAAGAACTTTATGGAAGAAAATTACACAAATAAATAAGTATTGGCTTTTTAAAATCATTTCATACTTAAGTGACTTTTTAAAAAAACACATCTGCAAGGATTTTTCTGATTTTTTAAAGCCCATGCAGGAATTGCTTAAAGACTGTGAGGGAGAGAAATGAGTCTTCCATTTATGGCCACAGTGGTAGCAGATTTATACATAGTGTAAATCAGATTAAAAGATGGAGTCAGGAATCCATTAATGCACTTTCAAAAATGTGCATTGACAGTATCACTTTAGAAATTATATCAAATGAGCTGTGTTTGAGGTGACACACACAAAATGCTGGAGGAACTTAGCAGGCTAGGCAGCATCTGTGGAAAAGAGTAAACCGTCGACGTTTCGGGCCAGGACCCTTCGGCAGGACTGTGTTCTTCAAGCATTTTGTGTGTGCTGCTTGGATTCCCAGCATCTGCAGATTCTCACTTGTTTGTGTTTGAGGTGATGATGCTTTAGCAGAGTTAATTGAAAGCTTCCACAAAATGCTAAGATGTGCATTATATTTAGATTGCCATTAGCTATGATAATTGCGGTTCTCACATTTCATGCTTGTGGGTGATTTGAATTAGTGAGATGAGCAACATCATACATGGTGGGAGGACATTTACTCCTCAGGTTATGGACATCGAATTTACTGAAGTTCACTTCCACAACACATATCTTTCCTTAGGCATGTATCAGTCTTCAGCACTGACTTGATCCATATGGATTTCCAAATGAAAATCTGCCCCACACTTCAGGATGTATCTATAATCGTTAGGATATTAAGTGTTTCCCAAATCGCTGTATTTGTCACATCCTATGATCTTCCCTTAAAGTTGTATGACCTCACTCTCCAGCAAAACCAACTTGCACCTTTTCAGAGCTTCTGCACTTCCTCTGCTACTACATGTGGTACTTTAACAAGAGGCTATATTCCTTCCGTCCAGATGCCAAGCATCAAAAATGTGAAAAGTTCTTGAATTCGTTCCTTCGAACATTTTTTCTCTTCACTTTCTTCTGATCTGCATCTTATCCCTTCCCAAGTTATTCCTATCGTTTTTGCCTCTCTCCTTTCTGATCCCAATCAGTGCCAAAACTTCATCTCCTTACATCTCTGACTAAATGCATTCCATCCCAAACTGGAAGATTAGCTCTTCTGCCACCTTTACCCATTCCTTTAGGTAGAAGTCTCTACACCCCAGGCTCTTTTTCCTGATTTCAGAATCCCCTATCCATTTAGATCCCTTCCGCCAGATTCTTATTCTTTCTAAATAAGGTTAGCACAAATTACCAATGTGACATTAACTGTCTCATTTACTCATTCTAAAGTACCCACTTCTGAAACAGCAGCACTCCACTTACACGGGATCAAGCCCAACATTGTTATCAACCAGCTGCAACTATGGTGCTGTCGTTATTTGGCAAACTAATCATCACCTCACAAGAACTGAATGCTAACTCTCTGGTCACCACTCTCTGGGTCATGATTCTACTTTCAGTCCATTGTTTCCCAAGCAGAAACTGACCTCCTTTCCTCTGACCTGCACACGGACCATATCCCTCCATACACCTCCCATCCATGTATCTGTCCAATTTATTCTTAAATGTTAAAAAAGAAACCCACATTTACCACCTCGTATGGCAGCTCATTCCATACTCCCACCACTCTCTGTATGAAGAAGCCCCCCCTGATGTTCCCTTTAAACTCTTCCCCCCTCACCCTTAACCCATGTCCTCTGTTTTTTTTCTCCCCTTGCCTCAGTGGAAAAAGCCTGCTTGCATTCACTCTATCTATACCCATCATAATTCTATATACCTCTATCAAATCTCCCCTCATTCTTCTATGCTCCAGGGAATAAAGTCCTAACCTATTCAACCTTTCTCTGTAACTGAGTTTCTCAAGTCCCGGCAACATCCTTGTAAACCTTCTCTGCACTCTTTCAACCTTATTTATATCCTTCCTGTAATTTGGTGACCAAAACTGAACACAATACTCCAGATTCGGCCTCAACCATGCCTTATACAACCTCATCATAACATTCCAGCTCTTATACTCAATACTTTGATTAATAAAGGCCAATGTACCAAAAGCTCTCTTTACGACCCTATCTACCTGTGACGCCACTTTTAGGGAATTTTGTATCTGTATTCCCAGATCCCTCTGTTCTACTGCACTCCTCAGTGCCTTACCATTAACCCTGTATGTTCTACCTTGGTTTGTCCTTCCAACGTGCAATACCTCACACTTGTCTGTATTAAACTCCATCTGCCATTTTTCAGCCCATTTTTCCAGCTGGTCCAAGTCCCTCTGCAGGTTCTGAAAACCTTCCTCACTGTCTACTACACCTCCAATCTTTGTATCATCAGCAAATTTGCTGATCCAATTTACCACATTATCATCCAGATCATTGATATAGATGACAAATAACAATGGACCCAGCACTGATCCCTGTGGCACACCACTAGTCACAGGCCTCCACTCAGAGAAGCAATTCTCTACCACCATTCTCTGGCTTTTTCCATCGAGCCAATGTCTAATCCAATTTACCACCTCTCCATGTATACCTAGTGACTGAATTTTCCTAACTAACCTCCCATGCGGGACCTTGTCAAAGGCCTTACTGAAGTCCATGTAGACAATATCCACTGCCTTCCCTTCATCCACTTTCCTGGTAACCTCGTCGAAAAACTCCAATAGATTGGTCAAACATGACCTACCACGCACAAAGCCATGTTGACTCTCCCTAATAAGTCCCTGTCTATCCAAATGCTTGTAGATTCTGTCTCTTAATAATCTCTCCAATAACTTACCTACTACCGACGTTAAACTTACCGGCCTATAATTTCCCGGGTTACTTTTCGATCCTTTTTTAAACAACGGAACAACATGAGCCACTTTCCAATCCTCCGGCACCTCAACTGTAGACAGCGACATTTTAAGTATTTCTGCCAGGGCCCCTGCAATTTCAACACTAGTCTCCTTCAAGGTCCGAGGGAACACCCCGTCAGGTCCCGGGGATTTATCCACTTTAATTTTCCTCAAGACAGCAAGCACCTCCTCCTTTTCAATCTGTACAGTTTCCATGATCTCACTACTTATTTCCCTTAATTCCATAGACTTCGTGCCAGTTTCCTTAGTAAATACAGACGCAAGAAACCTATTTAAGATCTCCCCCATTTCCTTTGGTTCCGCACATAGCCGACCACTCTGATCTTCAAGAGGACCAATTTTATCCCTTACAATCCTTTTGCTCTTAATGTACCTGTAAAAGCTCTTTGGATTATCCTTCACTTTGACTGCCAAGGCAACCTCATGTCTTCTTTTAGCCCTCCTGATTTCTTTCTTAAGTATTTTCTTGCACTTCTTATACTCCTCAAGCACCTTATTTACTCCCTGTTTCCTATACATGTCATACGACTCCCTCTTCTTCTTTATCAGAGTTGCAATATCCCTCGAGAACCAAGGTTCCTTATTCCTATTCACTTTGCCTTTAATCCTGACAGGAACATACAAACTCTGCACTCTCAAAATTTCTCCTTTGAAGGCTTCCCACCTACCAATCACACCTTTGCCAGAGAACAACCTATCCCAATCCACGCTTTTTAGATCCTTTCTCATTTCTTCAAATTCGCTCTGGAATCCACAAGGATTCTCCTGGTGGTACCCACTCGTCTACATTTCAATCCATTCTTGTCCCGCAAAATCTTTGTTGTTCTCTCCACAGAGCCTGTGTCAACTGATGATAATTTTCAAGTTGTCTGCTCTGTGATGCATGACTTCACATTTGTGGTCTCGCGACATTTACTTGGCTTTGTGATAAACTAAGACTGTGGCCAGCTCCAGCTGCATGGCTGACTTTGTGTCTTTCATAAAGCTTCAGCTCTGAAGCTATTTGCTTACTTTTATCGCTGGCACAATTTGTTTTTTCTCTCTCTCTCTCCCTCTGTGTGTTAGGTGTTTGACTGTCTTCCTTTTTTTAATGGATTCTTCTGAGGATTCTTTGTTTTATGACTGCCTGTAAGGAGACAAAGTTCAAGATGCATAGTGTATACAGACTATGGTAAAAAATGTACTTTGAACTTTGAACTCCTTCTGAAGAGATTTGTTTACTATTTGTTGGTTCTCTGAGCAACTGTCTTTTCATTGAGTTCTTATTTGTATTCAAATAAGTATTTTTCTCACTTATTCTGGAAGTTCCTCTTTTACGCTAACTTGGCCTGTTATATATATATTTCTCACTCTTTGAATAATTCATATAGTTCGCACTCTTTGAATAATTCAAACCTATAGTCCTTTTCTGAAGTTGACAGTTTTTATGTTTTTCCCCTCTTAACGTTCTGAATGTTTTATGAACTATTGTATACCCAATATGTTTTGTTTTGGTTAAACAGCTATTTCATCCTGTGCAGCCACCACATACAAATCTAGTCATGCCTCTAGGATGAAGAGCTGAGTTTCTGACAACAGCACTCATTCTGAAGGTGATGGAGCGAAAGATGTTCAGTGTCAGGCATCCATCCTGTGCACTATAAGCTTGCTGATCCCAGAAAGCCGGTGTTAATCACTCCCTCCACACTGAACAGCAATCAAATGGTCTTCCCTGCCACGGCAAAAATAGTAATTTGTTTAGAAAGTTGTAAGCCTGAGTATTAAATTAGTCAACTAAAGCCACAAGTCTTCTCTGCTGCAGCAATATCAATGTCAACTGAAGATCAAAAGACAGGAATAATTGATGCAAGTCATAGCTGCTGCAGATATATCAATTGTAGAAAAAGTTGAAAATAGATAATTTACTGGCAATTTCTCTGATTCTATTCACTCTTTGCAACACTTGGTTGTATTGATTTATGTCAGGCACAATGGTGCAAATAGTAGAGCTGCTGTCTCACAGCTCCAGTGACTTGGGTTAAATCCTGAGCTATGGTGTCATCTATGGAGTTTACACTCTCTACCCGTGCCCTTTTGGGTTTCCTCCAGGTTGTGCACTTTCCTAGTATATCCCAATGGGCTGAGTGGTCACCTTAAATGGTTCCAAGTTGTATAAAGGAGCGGTAGAATCAAGGAAGAATTGATGGCAAACTGGGGGAAACAGAATGGAATTAGTGTAGGATCAGTATAAATTGGTATTTGATGATCATCTTGGACTCCGGGGAAAAAAGGGCATGTTTTGGTGCTTTCAATGACTGTACCTTGTGGTTTATGCAATGCAGTCAGATTGGAAAAGTGATATATTCACCTTATTTAGGAGAACAGAATGCCCAGCAGTAAATATGTTTCTATTTTCTCTCATGAACATAAGTCACTCAAGTTTATCACTATTCTATGTGCTCCATTTTGTGTGAATTATTAAGCAGATAATTAACAGCAGTATCAGAGTGCAGAGATGATTTATTAAGGTGGAAAATAGCTTAATAATAGGAAGTCACTCAAAAACAGTAGAAAAAATGTTTATTATATCAAGAAATACATTAACTTTACAGCAATCTTGTTATTCCAGTAATTTTTATTTACAAATGATAGTTATTCTACATTCAAGCAGGCTAAGCAGTAGAAACTGAAATGTTTTGGCTCCCTCTAGAGGTCAATACAAAGTTGACAAAAGCGAATCATGAATTGAGATCGTTAGTGTGGTGTACATAATATTTCAGTTATATTTGAGTAATCTTGTATATATATTGGTTGATTAAGCATTCTTGTTCTTTAAATAATTAATTACAGGTTATATACAAAAAACATTAATTACATACATCATCTCGCTACCACGTGATACGTGAACACTTTGCTTAAAGTAAACTTGAAGATAGACTCACATTTTCGGAGTCCTGTGTCTTCCTTTGAATTAGTTTAATGTTTCGAAGTTACAAAACATAACAATTAGTGTTCAATTAAACTAAAATACATAAAACAAGAGACTCTGGAAATCTTGAGCAACACACATAAAATGCTGGATAAATTCGGCAAAGCAGGCAGTATAAAAGGAAGGGTGAATAAATGTTAACTGTTTATTCCTCTTCATAGATGATGCCTGCCTTGCTGTGTTCCTCCTGCATTTTGTGTGTGTGGCTCATCTGGAATACACATCTGGATTTGAAATTGTATGGTGGAACTATAATAAATATAATCAATGTGGTGATAAAATAGTTATAATTGAAGGGAAGGTACAAAGGATTATAGCTCAGGGCATCGGGATTCGGAGTTCAATTCTGATGTCATCTGCAACGAGTTTATACAGCTTCCCCATGAACGTGTGGGTTGTCACAATGTGTTCCGGTTTCCTCCGACAGTCCACAGACATACCGGTTAATAGGCTAATCTGTCATTTTAATTTGTCCCATGATTAGGCGAGGGTTAATTGGTGGGTTGGTGGCAGCTTGGCCTGTTGGGCCAGAAGGACCTGTTCTGCAATGTAGCTCTAAATAAATAAATGTAAATACAAATACATGGAGTAGACTACGAGAAAGGCAAGTTAGTTGTTTCATAAGAATCAAAAAGAACTTGTGATGATTAAAAAAATAATTTAATGCAAAATCCTCATTGAAATTAGAAAAACTATTACATCCTTTTTTATCTCTCTCATCAAATTTCAAAGGTTCAAAGTCCAGTTTAATATCAGAGAAATGTATACAATATACATCCTGAAATGCGTTTTTCTGAAATTTTCACAGTAATATTGTAAATGAAGACTAATTAGTAATGAAGCCCTTTAAAATCACTATATCACAGCATCCAATTGTTTCTGATGTCCTTCCTGAAGCAGTGCTCTATATCTGTGTGAAAATCTCCACACTGGCCTTATATTTGCTTTTCATGTCTATGAATGTGACCAATGTGTTCTACTGTAAGAATCAATCTGAATGGACTTGCTTTCTGTTTATTATAATATGGCATCACAGTGTTGCTAGTCAAAATCTGTAACAAGACTTTCAGTCCTTCTTCACAACTCAGTCTTAGTAAAAACCAGCAACACTTCATTCTCCTACAAATTATTTCCAAGTTCTTCATATATTCATTTTTTTGTCTCAAAGACTGTAAAAGTGCTTCAAACTAAAAATCTTTTAAAGTTCCAACAAGCTTAAGTACTTCAGACATCCTCAGATATGTTCATTTTTTATATGATTTTCCTTTTAATTCTGCCTTGGGCAATTCCAGTTTTCAGCATCATGCAGAGCAAATTTATGTTATCCAATATATGATAATTTGTGATTATTATACAATGGATAATTTATTTTCAATGTATAATAATCTGTGGTTTAACATACTAAAGTTAATTAATTAATTTTTCATTCATAATAAATGTCATTTCATGCAATTTAGAATTCATGGCTTCTTCTGAATCAATAGTGCCTTCTAGTTTGGAATCACTTGCAAATTGATGAATTAAACATCTGAGCAATTAGTATTAATTAGAAATAGTACTCCAAAACTGGTCAATTCCACCTATTCATTCTCATTTCTGTCCAGCTTCCTATCTTTTATCTATTTGATTACTCTAGGTTTTACATTAATCGCCAACTGTTTTCAAACTGATGTTTTCTACCTTCGGTTAATTTATCATCCAGAATTTCATTAGCTGTGCTCTAACTTAAACCAAGTCTTGCTTACCAATCACTTTTCTGTTTCCAGTGCCTTCACTGTATAACTCTCATCTTTATTTTCACATTCCTTTAGGCCCTTAGTGTTTTCATTCCCTTATAATCTCTTGTGCTCTCACAAGCCTCAGAAATGTCTGTTCCTTCATTTCTGACCTTTTTAATTATTCCACTATTTACTCTGATTCCATAGGGGCAAAACTCTGTAAATATCTCCCTGAACCTTTCTCTCCTCCTTAAATATAATATTTTAGTCAAAGTCTTAACAGCCTAAATATTTTGTTCAATAACACTTCTGTGAAGTATCTTGGGAGCTTTTGCTAAATTAGGGCTACATAAGTACTAACTGGTATTAACAGTCAATGCTCATTCTTCATTCTTAACTCTTCTATATTCCCTTGTTCTTCAAAAGGTATCAGTGGTCACATAAACATCAACTTCTTTGTGATTACTCATCAAAGTAGCACATTTTTATGTGAGTCTTTGAGTGCTTGTGCAACTGGACCTCAATTTCCTCATTTGCCGACCACAGTCAGTTCAGATTAGCAACATCTCCTCCACAATATTCCCCAGCACCACAAGGTTGTGTGCTTAGTCTCCTGCTCTCTCGCTTTACATTTATGTTTGTGAAGCTAAGCACAGCTCCAAAGCCATACTAAGATTGCTGATGCCAAATCAAAGGTGGTGATGACTTTCAGTCAGATACCTTGCAATTCCCATACCAACTGGTCAGGACACACTCGATGGTGATTGGTTAAAATGGGGGAGGAGTGAATCCTCACTCACCTCAATCTCCACAGGAAGTGGAGACACTGCTATCCAT
Source organism: Mobula birostris (assembly GCF_030028105.1). Classification (NCBI taxonomy): domain Eukaryota; kingdom Metazoa; phylum Chordata; class Chondrichthyes; order Myliobatiformes; family Myliobatidae; genus Mobula; species Mobula birostris. The sequence goes on along the minus strand of NC_092371.1, from coordinate 205,085,615 downwards.
TTTTGACCAAAGAGGTGGCGTTGAGGGACCACGTGAGATCATCCACATGTGCACTGCTAGAAACTTGCTGCTCCTAACTCTCTCCATGCATGTGCAGTGAGGAGCGGTCAGCCTGTACCTTCCTAAAGTCCACGGTCATTTCATGGATGTAGAGAGAAGAGAGATGAGTGTAGAGATAGTAGAGCAGTGAGTTAAGCACACATCCTGGGGTGTTGACTGACAGTGAAGGACCATGTTATTACTAATCTGCACTGACTGTGGTCTCCTGATGAGGCAGTCAAGGATCCAGTTGCACAGTGAAGTAAAGGTTTTGAAGCCTACTGATTTAAACAGCGTGGATAATGGTGTTGAATGGTGTTGTAATTGATAAAAAACAGCCTGGCTTAGGTATTGCTGTTATCCAAATGGTCCAAGGTCAATTGGACAGCCAGTGAGATTGGATCTGCTGTAGGTCTATTGTGCTTGTGGGCAAATTGCAGTAGGTCTCGGTCCTTGCACAGGCAGGAATTAATTCTAGCCATGAACAACCTCTCAAACCTCATCACAATAGATGTGTACACTACTGTCAGTAGTCATTGAGAGAGTTCATTCTACTCTATGAAGGGATTTCTGCTAAAAACCCTTCATATAGCAGATAAGGAGCTTGAGGATGAATACCAGCTGTAACTTTCTAGGGGATACCTCAATTGCAATTAAATTTAGGTACTTTATTTCAATATTGAAAATATTGATTTTAACCAATTAAGCCATGGAAAGATCATTTTCTGGCTGTCTGCTAGGGAGGATATTCACTCATAGTGAATGCCATAATTGGCACAGTTGGCACAAATTTGGAAAACCATTAAGTTTATCTGAAATGGCATTCTTCCTGGAAGTACATAATAGTTGTTTGCATTTCAGGGAACCTCCAAATGTGAAGTTTATAGATGCATGGTAACATTGAGAATAATTTATGGTAGAATAAAATGCATCATTTTCATGCAAATTTTTCTGGAATGGGTCCATATCAACAAATTACTGTACGAAGTTGTTGGTGAACTCAGAAATATTAGTCAGCTCTTTGTGAGTCACTGTCAGCTGGTGCTGCACAGTCACCAGCAACATATATTATTAAAACAATTTCTACTTTGCTTCTTCAAGAAAAATGCAATTAAGATATTCTGTTGCATGGAATAGTATGATAAAATTCTACAATAGTTCTCTTCACAAATACAACTAAAGAATACCAGAAATTTGAAATGAACCATTGCATAATATTTTGGTTGAGATAGACTGTGTAACCCATCTAGTGGGCTCCCTGATTTTACTGGTAGATATGTAAATTCATCTATTTCAACACGCTGGGTAAAAGTTGTTCAGAACTGACAACTTTTAGTATTTCAAAATTAAATTTCAGTTCACATATCAATCCAATTAACTGAAGTTTACCACTTCAGATGGTTCATATATGAGAAAACACTCATTTATTACAATATTTTATATTCAACAAAAAAATCACAGCCACAATAATAATTTCAGTACACTCAATATTCTATCCATATCTGTATTTCTAAGTCTTGCAATAATCAGCTTGTAAATCTTCACCCATGGCTCTAATTTTCCAGATGGCTAATTGATTTGTACTTAAATTAGATGAAGCTACAAACAAGTCAGAAAAAGTGATTGGCTAGTAGGGTTAAATGAATAGAGGCAGAAGTACTTGCCATAAATCACATTGCATTGCAGCACAATTTTGGATCACATATTACCTCAAATAAAATTTAGAAATCATGCCATATTCTCAGTTATCTTGATCTGATTATAGGTTGTTTCTGATCTGCTTTGCTTTATTCTTCAGTAAATCTCTGAAATCTCTTTGCCCCATCACCTGCCCGTCTTTCCTGACATCTTTACTGCTCACTATCTTAGATTTATTTTCCCCTTCCTCCGCTCTGTCATTCCGGTTCCCATTCCCCTGCCAAATTAGTTTAAAACCTCCCTAACAGCTCTATTAAACTTTTCCACCAGGATATTGGTCCCCTTCGGGTTCAGGTGTAACCTGTCCTTTTTGAACAGGTCATACTTCCCCCAGAAGAGATCCCAATTATCCAAGAATCTGAAGCCCTGCCCCCTGCACCAGTCTCTCAGCCACGCATTTATCTGCCTGATCCTACTATTCTTGCCCTCGCTAGCACATGGCACAGGTAGCAATCCCAAGATTACTACCCTGGAGGTCCTGCTTCTCAGCTTCCTTCCTAACTCCTGGAAATCTCTCTTCAGGACCTCCTCCTTTGTCCTATCTATGTCATTGGTACCAACATGTACCAAGACAACTGGCTGCTCACCCTCCCCCTTCAGAATATTCAGGACCGAATCGGAGACATCCCATGCCCTGGCACCTGGGAGGCAACACACCATGCGGGTATCTCTATCAGGCTCACAGAATCTCCTGTCCGTTCCCCTGACTATGGAATCCCCTACGACTACCGCATTACTCTTCTCCCTCCTTCTCTCCTGAATAAGCTAAGCCCATTGGAGATGGTGACATTACCCAGAGGTATTGACCCCAGAGAAGCTGTTATACACATAATGACAGACAGCCTAATTGACTACTGTGCGAAACGAACCCATGCTGTTAAATCTGGCTCTCAGCAGGTTTCTGCCACCTGGAGCAAACTGACAGAAGGAGAACACAGCTTGATTCCTAGAGTGTGGGTTCCCATAAACAAATCACATAAGGAACCATTAGGCACTTGGTGGGAAAGACCCTATCAGGTCCTGTTGATTACTAATTCAGCAGTAACGGTCAAAGGAAAAAGTAGGTCAACTCTGCTAGCCACGGTAAGTGAGTTAAAGTGGCATCAGGAAGTGAAGAAACAGCAGGCACTAAGGTTAATGTGCTAGCAACCCCTGACTCAGTGCCCACACCACTGGGTTACAGTGAATAAATCACTAACCAGCAAAAAGACATCGAAGTTGCTAACCACTGGACAGGATGAAACTCATCCTGATAGATTTTGTTATTGCTATGTTCATTTTTATCGGTCTTGCCTACTGAATTGAAATGACCCATAACATATCCTTATGTGTTTGAAGACTTTGTTATAGTCTCTTGTGGAAATGCCAATAGCTATCACACATCTCACAATAACCCCATCCCTGTAGACCCTGTATATAAACATGTACTATTTTCCCTGAATGAAGTTCAGCTTTAGGGTCTAACAATGATAACATTTGTCCCATCAAGTTTGCTCCGCCAGTTCATCGTGGCTGATCCAATGTTTCTCTCAGCCCCAGTCTCCTGCCTTCTCCCTGTATCACTTCATGCCTTGACCAATCAAGAATCTATTAACCTCTTCCTTAAATATTCATAAAGACTTGGCCTACACAGCTGCCTGTGGCTAAGAATTCCACAGATTCACCACTCCCTGGCTAAAGGTATTCCTCCTCATCTCCATTATGAGGCTGTGTCCTCTGGTCTTAGACTCTCCAACCATAGGAAGCATCCTCTCCACATCTACTCTATCAAGGCCTTTCACCATTCGATAGGTTTCAATGAGGACTCCCCTCAGTCTTCTGAATTGTAGTGAATATAGGCTCAGAGCCATCAAATGCCTGCACTGTTTTGTGCACTTTATGCAGTCCTGGGTAGGTCTGTAGTCTAGTGTAGTTTTGTGTTGTTTTACGTAGTTCCGTGTAGTTTTTGTATTGTTTCATGTAGCACCATGGTCCTGAAAAACATTGTCTCATTTTTACTGTGTACTGTACCAGCAGTTATAGTCAAAATGCCAATAAAAAGTGACTTGACTTGACTTCATATGAATGATAAGCCATTAAATCATGGAATTATTTTTGTGAACTTCCTTTGATCAATCTCCAGTTACAGCACATCCTTTCTAAGACAAGGGCCCAAACATGCTCACAATACTCCAAGTGATGCCTCACTACTAGTCACCAGCAGCTCCCTTTATTCCCACTCTTTGCCTCCTGCTAATCAGCCACAGCTTTATCCATGTTAGGATCTATCCTTGAATACCACAGGCTCATAGCTTGTTAAACAGCCTCATGTGTGGCACCTTGTCAAAGACCTTCTGAAAATCCAAATACACAATATCAACCGATTCTCCTTTGTCTATCCTGTTTGTTACTTCTTCAAAGAATTCCAACAGATTTGTCTGGCAAGATTTTCCCTTGAGGAAACCATGCTGACTACAGCCTATTTTATCATGTGCCTCCAGTACCCTGAGACCTCATCCTTAATAATCGACTCCAACATCTTCCCAGCCACTAAGGTCAGACTATCCGGCCTACAGTTTCCTTTCTTCTGCCTCTTTCCTTTCTGGAAGAGTGGTGTGGCAGTTTCAATTTTCCATTTCAATCAAATCCAATCGCTCATTGACTCTATTCAAAGGAAACATAGATATCCAAGGGTCACATCTCTGACACAAGATCTTAGCCTAGATCATTTGTACTGATAATGCCTGTCTTATCCAGTGATTCCCAACGGGGCGGTTACTTGTCCTAAGGGGATGTTAGGGGAAATAGAAGTTGTCTGGGGGTGTTCAAGATTCTTGGGGGGCAGTAAAAGGCACCCGAATTTAAGGCACGAGACCTGATTGACCATTAGTAGAGCAGGAACTTCCACAAAAAACAAGGATGAGGCACTGGAACACAGGAAGAACCATAGCTCTGCAGGCAGGGAGCACTCATCGTCACAGGGTATCTGAAACTCAGCACTCTAATCCAACCTTACCAACCAAACAGACATTATTGGGGATGCAAATATTAGTGACCAGGGTGCCCAACAGTTCCCCTTGACTGATGCAATTCAACAGGTGGTAAATCAAGTACACCCTCTCAACTTTCTCTACAGATCTATGGAAAACAGGTCACGCAACGATACAGCACTGGCTGGAACCAAACGGTGAAATAGAGCCAATCAGAGAACCTGCCGACCCCATCGATTCCTACTGAGGTGTTCAAAGTGACCTCGTTTCATCCAGTCAAGAGACATCTTTGGGGATTATAAGACCTTATGTGATTGTTCAATTGCACTAACTGGAATAGTATGGAATAGTTTTGAGCTTTGTGACTACACTGTCATACAAAGATTCCTCATCTTTTAAGAAAAGCCAAACTGTTCTTCATTGCATTTCCATCCTCCTACCTTGTTGAAAGAGGCTTCAGTTCGGTGAACCACATACTCACAAAAAACAGAAAGTGCTTGGACATTGTTACACGTGGGGTCTTAAGGCTTTTGCTGTCACAACTTGAGCCAGATATTTCAACTCTGCTAACAACCATCAAGCTCAAGGATCACATCAGTATTGAAGCTGCTGTACAGTGCACAGGTACTGTGTAAGCCAGGTTTAAAGACAAATAAAAATTCAAAGCAAAATCATTTTTCTCATGTTAGCATATGGTAGACATGTTCTAACACTATGGGGGTGCCAGAAAGTCTATTGTACCTAGGAGGGATGCTGATAATTATGAAGGTGCTTTAAGGGGGCATTGGCAGTATGGAAGTGCTTTACGGGGGCATTGGGCTAAAAGAGGTTGGGAAACACTAGTCTAAACTATTGAGTTATATCGAGTCTAATCCTGCCAATGTTTTCACCTGGGATATCTCTATACTCAAATCTGAGGTCTGTGGCAAGCCTGTTAAGTCCTTTCAGGTGTTCACTGTAAAGGCTGCCTTTTGCATGAGTTAATAATGTGCACCTCCAGTTGGGTATAGTTCATCTAACCATACATTACACTCTCCTAAATGGAATAATGATAGCAGTGTTCTCATTGACAATGTTCATTGTGTGAATATCACAATCCAAGAAGGTTCCTGTCAATCACTAAAAAATGGCTTGAATTCATGGAGCAACATGTACTTCATGTGTGGAGTTGGAATTTACCTCTCCCTTCCATTTAATTGGTCAGGATCCTTTTATTTGGGTTATGTCTTCCCTGCTATGAGACACACTCAAATCTTATCTTACTACCTGAATCCAAATATAAACATGACGTCTCAGAAGCAATTCTGTTTCCAATGTATGCTATTGCAATACCTATGAGGGAAATTAAAAATGTTGCTGCTGCTCTGGAAAGGATAAGCAATGACACTGCTTGTGCCTTAAAAAAGTAACAGCAGAAATGGATGCAATGTGTAAAATGGCTCTCCAAAATCATATGTTACTAGACCTTTTCTTAACTGTTTTGGGGGCAACATGTACAGTGATAGGCAAAGAGGATTGTACCTACATACATCTACTTGATGAGCCTGAAGGCATATCTGATTCAGGTATTTGACTTGATCAATCAGCCCTGGGGAGCCAAGGTTACTCCATGTTATGAATTGTAATGTTTACTCTGGTATGCCTTATCATTGTTTTTAATTCTTTCCCTTGTATCTTTAGCTTCTTCTACACTTGCTTATATGTTTGTATAATCGCCTGTTTTTTTCTGTAAACTTTTAGCAATTTCGAGTATATTTATTTCTTTACTTCCATAGTTTCTTTGTCTGCAAAGCTGATGAGTGACTCGGTCTGTACCTGTGCACTGTTTCAAATCGTTTTGTACTTTAAGCAGAAAGCGTAGCTCAAGTTCCTTTGATATTTCTTTACTTGTCTTTCTTCCTGTCTGATCCTGTACCATGATGAACATCTAATAAAACAACTTTAGCCGTGAGATTTTCACCTCATTCTTAAAGTTTGAAGAACCTCCTGGACAACACCATTTAACATTAGACGTCTGAAATAGATGAGAAAACTGGAAATACCCAACAGGTCAAGTAATATAAAACAGTATCAACATTTCAGATCAATGACTTATTATCAGAACTATCTGGGACACCCATTCTCTGGTTCAATTGCTAATCATGCTGTTAATTATATGGATATGGTTTGTTGAAGTTACCAAATGCCATTTTATGAACGAGTGTCTTTAGATCGGGGGATGTGTTATCAAGTTTGCAGATGACACATCAACAACAATGATGAGTCAGAGTACAGAGAGGAAGTGGAGCAGCAGGTGGACTGGTGTGAGAATAGAAACTTATGTCTGAGCGTGGAGAAGACCAAGGAAATTATTGTGGACTGCAGGAAGGTGCAGATGAACCCTTCCTCTCTGCAAATACATGGCTCCTCCATAGGGAGAGTTACGTACGCCAAGTTCCTGGGAGTTCACATCAGGAATGACCTCACCTGGTTCCTAATATCACCCCCCTGAACAAGAAGGATAGCAGTGGCTCCACTTCCTAAGGAGATTGAGGAAAGCAAGCACCCTCCCCCCAAAACATCTTAACTGCCTTTTATAGGAGCACCATTGAGAGCATCCTGACAAGGTGCATCTCCATCTGGTATGGGAGCAGCCAAGCATCAGACCAAAAATCCCTACAAAAGACCGTGAGAAAAGCTGAGAGGATCGTAGGGGACTCCCTACCATCCACTGGGGACATTTATCAGAAGCGCTGCATTCACGGGGCTCTTAGCATTATTAAGGATCCCACCCATCCATCCAGCATCCTCTTTGACTTTCTACCATCACGCAGGAGACTATGATGTATAAAAACAAGAACAGTCAGGATGAGAAACAGTTTCTTCCCCCAGGCGACTAGGCTTCTGAACTCCCTGCCACGTTCCCTAATATTGATTGGCACCTGATTAGTTTCAAGGGTTTAGATGGGGCAGAGTTTGTTAAGTGTGTCCAGAATAGATTGCTGCCACAGTATGTGGACAGGTCAATTAGGGGGAATGCCATACTAGATCTAGTACTAGGTAATGAACCGGGTCAGGTCACAGATCTCTCAGAGTGGGTGAGCATCTGGGGGACAGTGGCCACACTCCCTGGCCTTTAGCATTATCATGGAAAAGGATAGAATCAGAGAGGACAGGAAAATTTTCAACTGGGGAAAGGCAAATTATGGGGCTATAAGGCTAGAACTTGCGGGTGTGAATTGGGGTGATGTTTTTGCAGGGAAATGTACTATGGACATGTGGTCGATGTTTAGAGATCTCTTGCAGGATGTTAGGGGTAAATTTGTCCCGGCGAGGAAGATAAAGAATGGTAGGGTGAAGGAACCATGGGTGTCAAGTGAGGTGGAAAATCTAGTCAGGTGGAAGAAGGCAGCATACATGGGGTTTAGGAAGCAAGGATCAGATGGGTCTATTGAGGAATATAGGGAAGCAAGAAAGGAGCTTAAGAAGGGGCTGAGAAGAGCAAGTAGGGGGCATGGGAAGGCCTTGGTGAGTAGGGTAAAGGAAAACCCCAAGGCATTCTTCAATTATGTGAAGAACAAAAGGATGACAGGAGTGAAGGTAGGACTGATTAGAGATAAAGGTGGGAAGATGTGCCTGGAGGCTGTGGAAGTGAGCGAGGTCCTCAATGAATACTTCTCTTCGGTATTCACCAATGAGAGGGAACTTGATGATGGTGAGGACAATATGAGTGAGGTTGATGTTCTGGAGCATGTTGATATTAAGGGAGAGGAGGTGTTGGAGTTGTTAAAATACATTAGGACGGATAAGTCCCCAGGCCCTGACGGAATATTCCCCAGGCTGCTCCACGAGACGAGGGAAGAGATTGCTGAGCTTCTGGCTAGGATCTTTATGACCTCATTGTCTACGGGAATGGTACTGGAGGATTGGAGGCAGGCGAATGTTGTCCCCTTGTTGAAAAAAGGTAGTAGGGATAGTCCGGGTAATTATAGGCCAGTGAGCCTTACATCTGTGGTGGGAAAGCTGTTGGAAAAGATTCTTAGAGATAGGATCTGTAGGCATTTAGAGAATCATGGTCTGATCAGGGACAGTCAGCATAGCTTTGTGAAGGGCTGATCGTGTCTAACAAGCCTGACAGAGTTCTTTGAGGGGGTGACCAGGCATATAGATGAGGGTAGTTTAGTGGATGTGATCTATATGGATTTTAGTAAAGCATTTGACAAGGTTCCACATGGTAGGCTTATTCAGAAAGTCAGAAGACATGGGATCCAGGGAAGTTTGGCCAGGTGGATTCAGAATTGACTTGTCTGCAGAAGGCAGAGGGTCATGGTGGAGGGAGTACATCCGGTTTGGAGGGTTGTGACTAGTGGTGTCCCACAAGGATATGTTCTGGGGCCTCTACTTTTCGTGATTTTTATTAACAACCTGGATGTGGATAGGTGGGTGGGTTGGCAAGTTTGCAGACAACACAAAGGTTGGTGGTGTTGTAGATAGTGTAAAGGATTGTCAAGATTGCAGCGAGACATTGATAGGATGCAGAAGTGGGCTGAGAAGTGGCAGATGGAGTTCAACCCGGAGAAGTGCGAGGTGGTCCACTTTGGAAGGACAAACTCCAAGGCAGAGTACAAAGTAAATGGCAGGATACTTGGTAGTGTAGAGGAGCAGAGGAATCTGGGGGTACATGTCCACAGATCCCTGAAAGTTGCCTCACAGGTGGATAGGGTAGTTAAGAAAGCTTGTGGGGTGTTAGCTTTCATAAGTCGAGGGATAGAGCTTAAGAGTTGCGATGTAATGATGCAGCTCTATAAAACTCTGGTTCGGCCACACTTGGAGTACTGTGTCCATTTCTGGTCGCCTCACTATAGGAAGGATGTGGAAGCATTGGAAAGGGTACAAGGGAGATTTACCAGGATGCTGCCTGGTTTAGAGAGTATGCATTATGATCAGAGATTAAGGGAGCTAGGGCTTTACTCTTTGGAGAGAAGGAGGATGAGAGGAGACATGATAAAGGTGTACAAGATAATAAGAAGAATAGATAGAATGGATAGCCAGCGCCTCTTCTCCAGGGCACCACTGCTCAATACAAGAGGACATGGCTTTAAGTTAAGGGGTGGGAAGTTCAAAGGGGGTATTAGAGGAAGGGTTTTTACTCAGAGAGTGGTTGGCGCATGGAATGCACTGCCTGAGTCAGTGGTAGAGGCAGATACACTAGTGAAGTTTAAGAGACTACTAGATGGGTATATAGAGAAATTTAAGGTGGGGGGTTATATGGGAGGCAAGGTTTGAGGGTCGGCACAACACTGTGGGCTGAAGGGCCTGTACTGTGCTGTACTATTCTATGTTATGTTCTATCACATTCAAAGTGTCACTGGTTAATCTGTTCTGCATTTTACAGTGTTTAATTTATGCACTTTAGTTTGTTTATTTATGTGTAATCCATCTGTAGATTTCTGTCTGTCTGTATCTTGTTTTACGGCGGTCGGCATCCAGCTTAACGGTGCATTACCGCCACCCTCTATTCCAGAATGTGCACTAGACATATATTCTAAATCCCCCATCTGTAGATTTCATCATTATTATGTTTTTATGTGTTATCTGTGTTTTGTGTACTACAGTGCTTTACACCCTGGTTCAGAGAAACGTTGTCTCATTTGTCGGTATACATGTATATAGTTAAATGGCAATAAACTTGACTTAACTTGTCTCGAGTAATGTCAACTGTATATAATGTAGTGAGACAGCCCACAGGAAAGAAGAAGTAAGTGTATAAAAACCTGATCTTTTATTTATGATATTAGCAATATTCATTTACGAATTTGGCAGTTATAATTAACAAACACTCACTCATTTAGCTTTAATGTTCGCCTTCCAGCCCACATGATCTAAGTATTTAACCCTGTAAAGAAACATTCAATTAAATGTACCAAGATCACTAGAGAACCATTCAGGAATCCTGAAATTAATATTCCCCATTCATTCTAAAGATGGAGAGATAATTAATCTCTTTTACAGCTTTAGTCATATTTGCAATGTTTTGGTGTAGTCTATTGGCAACTGTGGGATTCTCATGCGCTCTTGCACTATTTAAATTACACACGCTGAGGAGATGTTGTTCAGTCTTGAACTAGTCTTTCCATTGATGGTCGTTTTGTGTGCTCTGTATATTTTCGACGATTATTCTATGAACAAACATGTCGATGTTTCATACACGAATTCTCCCGTTACTCCGCGCCTGGGTTCACTAGCCTGAGACATCGTTGCATTAAGACTGAGCCATCATGGACTGATAGGGTTTGATTAATTACGAATGGCAGTGACCTACTGAGAAGAGGCAGTCGGACGGCATGAACGCTTGCTCCAGGAGATACGAGCAGCATTGGATCAATCGGGTACGGCATTCGCCTTGTCAGAGACATGACCGCATGTTCCAGAAGATGCGAACCTCCTTGCAGAACTTCCGAGCCTGGCAGGCGGGATTTCCGTCCTTCCGAGTGGTTCTAGTTCCGAGCACTCGCCCTGTGCGTCCTGCCACAGATTTCCTTAACATCCGTGAAGGATCTTTAAACCTACTGGCCCCTGAGTGAGATAATGGCACTGACGGTATCCCCGAATCTTGCTGGGAGAGGGGTTGGAGTTTGATCTAATGCTCGTTATCAGTTGAGTTGACGATATCCTGGACCCTGGCACCCGGAAGGCAACATACCATCCAGGAATCTCATTCTTGCCCACATCTATCTGTTCGTCAACTAATCCACTATTTCCACAGCATACCTCTCTTTCTCCCCCACCTCTTCCCTTCTGAGTCATAGAGGCAGACGCAGTGCCAGAGACCCGACCACTGTGACACTCCTGACAGGTCACCTCCCCACACCCCCAGACGGTATCCAAACTAATATACCTGTTGATGAGAGGGATGGCCACAGTGGTACTCTGCACTGGCTCCTCAGCCCCTTTCCCCTTCCTGATAGTCACCCAGTTTCCTGTGCCCTGCACCTTGGGTGTAGCTACCTCTGTGTCCTATGTATCACCCCATCAGCCTCCCAAATGATCCAGAGTTCATCCAGTTCCAGTTCCAGTTCCAGGTCCAGCTTCTTAATGCAGTTTGTTAGAAGCTGCAGCTGGATGCATTTCTCGCAGTTGTAGTCCCTTGCGGCACTGAAAGTCTCCCTACCTTCCCCCGTCCTGCAAGAAGAGCATTTCACTATCCTGCCTGTCCCTAGCCGAGCAAGTATAAAGAGAATGAAGAAACTTGAACTTTTCTTTCCTTTGCTTTCTCTAAGTGAAACCTTTCAGAGCTTCAGATGTTGATCACAGGCTGTTTCGTGAAACAAGGTTGTAATGAGGTGATTTTAACTTTCTACATATTGACTGGGTCTCCCATACTGTGAAAGGACTGAATGGGAAACAGTCTGACAAATGTGTTCAGAAACGATTCCTTGATGCACAGAAATTCCAACCGGACAGAGTTTGATAACCAGATCTCCCATTAGGGAATGAGACTGTGTAGGGGAACTCTTTGTATCAAGTGATCATAATGCCATTAGTTTCAAGATAATTATGGAAAAGGATAGGTCTGTTCCTTGGGTTGAGAATCTAAATTTGGGATAGGCTAATTTTGATGATATCAGGAAAGATCTGGCAAGTGTGGATTGGGAAAGATTGATTTCTAGCAAAGGTGTCCTTGGTAAGTGGGAGACAAAGTGAAATTTTGAAAGCACAGTGTTTACATGTACCTGTCAGAATAAAAGGCAAGATAATAGGTTTAGGGAAATCCTGTGTTTTTGAGAGATATTGGGGCCCCAGTTAAGAAAAGGAGATGTATAGTAGGAATAGGCAGGCAGGAACAAATGAGGTAATCGAGTATATGAAATGAAAGTGAACACTTAAGAAAAAAATCAGGAGGGCTGAAGGAAGACATTAGGTCTCTAGCAGAAAAGGTGAAGGAGAGATTGAAGAGCTTCTACAAATATATTAGGAGTAAAAGGATAGCAAGGGACAAAATTGATCCTTTGGAAGATCAGTGGTAATCTATGCCTGGAGCCAAAAGATATGGGGGAGGTCTTAAATGGATTTTTTTTTGCATCCGTATTTACTCGGGGGATAGATGTGATCATGGAGAGAACGTACAAACTCCTTACAGGCAGCGGCAGGAAATGAACCCGGATTAAATGGCCACTGGTCCCAAAGTGATCTCCCACTGACACTTCAGTCAACGAACCTCTCTCACTTCCCAATAGGAGGACATATCCTCTCTAGTAGAACCGTTTACATATTGTTTGAGAATTTTTTTCTGGGCAAATTTAACAAATTCCACCCTATTCAAGCCCTTTGCACCATCAGTCCCAGTCAATATTAAAAAAGCTGAAGTCACCTATTATTATTCTTACAGTGACCTGTAGCTGTAAGCACGAGGATACTTACTGAACGAGGTACAGAATTAACGATGGAGCTCAATGACCTACGGCTCATACAGGAGAATTAGTTGATAGATATGAGCAACAGAGAAGCAGTGACACCTCCTTTGCAGGAGAGAGATAGCTAGGTGAGGGAAAGGGAAAAGGCAGACTGTTATTATCTCTGTGGCTGCAGGGACATTCCTTTGGATACCTTTGGGGTGAATGAACTACCAAGAGAATCAGGTCTGTGGCTCAGATAGGAAGGAGAAAGAAGAGGAGTGCAGTAATATTCATTATTTAGAGGAACAGACAGGAGATTCTGTGAACATGGAGAGAGACGCCTGGATAGTATGTAACCTCCCAGGTGCCAGAGTCAGTACATGTTGGATTGTGTCCACAGCATACTTAAGGTGGATAGTGAACTGCCAGAAGTTGTTGGACTTATTGGTACCAACAATGTAGATAGGATAAGGACCCTGAAGAGCAAATAGAGGGAATTAAGATAAAAAGCAAAAGCACAAGGGTGGCAACCTCTGGATTTCCATCTGTGTCCCTGCAAATAAGGGTAAGAATAGGATGATATGGCAGATGAATGTGAGGCTGAAGAATTGGAGCAGAGAGCAGGATTTCAGATTTGTGGATCATTGGGATTTCTTCAAGGGAAGGTGTGATCTGTACAAAAGGGATAGGTTACGCTGAAACTGAGGAGGACAGACATCCTTGCAGGCAGGCTTGCTAGAACATTTTGCAAGGGTTTAGACTAGGCTGGCAGCAGGATGGGAACTAGAATAATTAAGTCAGAGGATGAGAGCAGTTGGTGTAACAGTAGATGCAATGTGCAGAGAGATTGTGAGGAAGGATAAGCCATGGATAGGGCATAGGTGCAGTCAATTGGATGGGATACAATATGTCTATTTTAATGAAAGAAGTATCAGGGACAAGGGTGCTGAACTTAGAGCATGGGTTATTTCATGGAATTACAACATTATGGAGATCTGACTGTCACAAGAGCAGGAATGGCTGCTGGCTATTCCAAGGTTTCGATGTTTCCAAAGGGACAGGGAGGGAGGTAAAGGGGTGGGGGAGCAGCGTTGCTAATCAGGGACAGTACCACGGCCTCAAAGGGAGGATGTCATGGAAGGATTGTCAATTGAATAAGTGTGGATGGAAGTCAGCAACAGGAAGGGAGCAATCACTATAGTGCCCAGTAGCAACAGAAACACTGAGGTTCAGATTGGGAGACAGATTTTGGAAAGTGAAAAAACAGTTTTGTTGTCATGGGTGACTTCAACTTCCTTGGTACTGATTGGCACCTCTTCATGCAAAAGGATTAGATGGGGCAGTATTAGATATGTATCCAGGAAGGATTCCAGATATAATAGGTGGACTAACTGACTAAAAGGAAGGACATACTGGATCAAGTACGAGGCAGGTGAAGATCTCCCGGTGGGTGAGTATTTCAGAGATAGTAACCACAACTCTGACCTTTACCATAACCCTGGACAAGGATAGGAGCAGAAGGATGGAAAAGTATTTAACTGGAGGAAGGGGGAGTTACGATGCTATGAGGCAGGAACTTGGGAGTGTAAATTAGGAATGGATGTATTCAGTGAAATGCTTAACTGGAATCTGAAAGTTAATTAGGGAGCACTTGGATAGGGTTCTGGATAAGCTTACCCCATTGATAATACCATAGCTGAAGAGACCATAGTTGACAAAAGAGGTGAAGCATTTAGTCTGGAAGAAGGAGAAGCATACTTAAGATTTAGCAAGAAAGTATCAGATAGGGCTCTTGAGAATTATAAGGTAACCAGGAAGGAACTTAAGAAGTGATTTAGGAGAGCTAGAAGGAGGCATGATAAGGCCTTGGTGAGTAGGATTAAGAAAAAGCCCCAGGAATTCCACACACATGTGGAGAATAGGATTACTAGAGTGAAGGGAGAACCAATCAACAATAAAAGAAAAAAACATGCCTGTATTCAGAGGTGGTAGGGAGGTCCTTAATTAATATTTTACTTCAGTATTCACCAGTGAGAAGGGCCTTGAGGAATCTGACAACAGCATAGAACAGGCTGATATGCCAGAAAATGTTGATCTTAAAGAGGATGTGCAGGAACTTTTGTATAAGATGATGAGAGGCATTGATCCTGTGCCAGGGTTTTTTTTTTCCCAGGGCTGAAATGGCTAATACGAGGGGTATAGTTTTAAGCTGCTTTGAAGTAGGTACAGAGGGGATGTCAGGGTTAAGTTTTTCACACAATGAGTGGTGGGTGTGTGGAATGCACTGCCGGTGACGGTGGTGGAGGCTGATACAGTAGGGTCGGATACAGTAGGGTATTTTTAGATGCACTTAGATAGGTACGTGGAACTTAGAAAAATAGCTGTAGGGTAATTCTAGGCAGTTACTGGACGGAGTAGGTTACATAATCGGCACAACATTGTGGGTCAAAGGACCTTTAATCTGCTATGGATTTCTATGTTCGATTTTCTATTTGTCTTTCTTTGACTCTGCTAGAGCTGTGAAACAGCAACCCTTACCTTGCAACAGCGCAAAGCGCACCGCTGAAGCGTACTGGGTTCCACTGACCGCCTTACCTCACGAGTCATGAGTCCGCCACAGTCAGCGCCAGGTGCTAGCTGCGGCCCCGGACCGGTTTAAACAGCGAGCGCCAATCATAGAGAGTTCACGTTTCACTTTTCCTCATGGAGACGAAGCAATTGAATGAGAGACAGGCAGCGCTCGCACGGGCAATTTTGGACTAGGGTGCGCGTCCTGTTAATCGAGTGAACCTTTGCAAAGTGACGGGGGACAGGGTTTACCGTCTTCCTGATGTGATCTCGTTTGTTTGACACGTTGGTATTGGCAGTTCCTGACAGCGGGATGCAGATTGAGTGCTGGTCAGTGTCTAGGTGAAGCCATCGGGGGGACGTGCAGATGCCTGGTCCGTACAATTTAATACGGGTATGCTTTCTGTTTCTTGGGGCCGTGACAAGTGAATTTCGAGTCAGAGTCTTTCGGATTGGGCTGGACAAGTGCTTTCTCGCTGGGAAACTTTGACAGATTATCATTGTTGGTGAGTTCTTCGCGGACTGGACTGTATGGTCCTCTGTATATACTTCTCCCTTTCATGGTCCTCTGTGTCATTTCTCCCTAATCTAAGAGTCAGTAACGTCCCGTTAGTGGAGTAAACTCATGTAGAGAGCGATCACTTTATGGGGAAATATTACGGTTCTGGGCTGGGCATTAGAAGAAGGCAACTATACCTGACCATGGTTGAATATTCGTGATTGCATAAAGTGAATGGGACATACCTGCATTTGGTATTCTTTCATAAGTGATTGAATATGTAAAGGCTGTGATCATTCTTTCCATTCTATAAAAATATTGCGTACTTTCTTCCTCCGTCTACATTTTTATCCAATGTAGCTGGGAATCCCTGTATCTGTATGTGAACCGAAAATGGCTAAATTTGAGCAGTATATTTTTGAAGGGTAGAAACAAAGGAATGGATTTTCTAAAATTTTTCATTTATTTCTACTTAAGATGCAATATGACAGAGCCAGAGTGTTGAATTAGTTGGATATTAATTAAGTTTTTTAGTAACTGAAAGACTTGTTTTTGACATTGGTCTTTTAAGATTATGCCATCTCGTTTTAAAAATCAATTTGAAAAATCTTAAATGTGAGCATTAGATAAGAGGACAAGCTTCCTCTAAAATTTCACTCCTTCTACAATTTGAGTTGGAGTTTAAAGCCTATAATCTTGAATGGGGATATCTCTTACGTGAGTTTGAAATTAACCAATTAACATGTGAGTGGAAAAATTGAACCTTTCAATCAAATTATACCTGTTTAAAAATCGCAATTTTGTTTTGCTAGCAACTAACCTTGTTACCAAAAACAAGACAGTATTACTTTCTATATAACAAACCAGTTCAGCACTTCATCTGACTTAGGATGAATGTATTTAAAGTATGGTCTAATTTGACATCTAAAACGTTCAATACTACACCAATCATTTAACAAAATTCATAAAAAGTAGCCATGAAATCTTGAGTTTTCTTGCCCTATTTTCATGTGTTCCTTAATTTACACTTAATATGCTACCTTGAAGAGTTTAACAGTTGTCTTGTTATCAATATATACTTAACAAAATGACTTGCTATGAGCTGGTACAATAGTTCTGTCTTGTTTTTTAAAAAAAAATTGGCTTAGCTGGTCTGTAATTCCATTCTAACAATTCATTTTCAGTTCCAGAATAGCAGAATGTTTGCACCTGTGCATATCAAGTTCGTAACTTCAGTCCTGATGAAAGGTCTCTGCCTGAAACATTGAATCTTGACTGTTTTCTATAGATGCTGCCTGGTCTGCTGAGTTCCTCCAGCATTTTGCATGTGTTGCAGTATTGATTGCCAATTTACAACAATATGCACAGTAAATGTAGTTAACTTGAATGTGATTTACTTTCTCAGATCATTTGGGTTATATCCTCAGTACTACACCCCCAAGATTTGCACCACAGTGTGGTAACACAATTTCTGTAGATCACCAGAAAGCTTTACTTTGTGCTTCTGTTCTGAGCTGTTGTGTGCATATTCTAATAAGTAGTTGAGAGTGGTGAGGATTTTTTCTCTGCAGAAGATCCCAATGCAAAGATTTGTGACCTAATATGGAACAAAGTAGGAAGTATTTTCAATTACCTTATTACTTTAATTAACCGAGACCAAAATATTTATAGATCAGATGTTCAGCATCTGTCAAGAGTTTTGCCACTTAGATGTTCATTCTCGAAAGACTACTGACCTAATTGTTAGTGCAATAAGGAATCACAGCAATAAAATTGGTAGATAATGGGAACTGGAAAAAAATGGATGGCTGCACATTTGGGTTCAGAATGCAAGGATGCAATCTGCCATTTTAAGGTTATGTCCTATCTCTGCTGTGATCTGCAAGTTGTTTCTGCAAATATCATTCTCTACTAAAGTGGGAACAATACTGGTCAAATGATAGAGATCCATTTAGAAATCAGATGGCAGAGGGGAAGAAGCTGTTCCTGAATTGCTGTGTGTGTGCTTTCAGGCTTCTGTACCTCCTTCCTGATGCTAACAATGAGAAGGGGCTTGTCTTAGCTGATAGGCGTCCTTTACAATGGGCGCCAGCTTTCTGCGGCACCACTCCTTGAAGATGTCCTGGATACTATGGAGGCTAGTACGCATGAAGGAGCTGTTTATATATATGACTGTAGGAGCAGAATTAGGCCATTTGGCCCATTGAGTCTGCTTCACCATTTCATCATGGCTGATTCAATTTTCCTCTCAGCCCCAATCTCTTGCCTTCTCCCCATATCCCTACATACAAGTCAAGAATCCTCTGCCTTAAATAATCATAAAGACTTGGCCCTCACAGCAGTCTGTAGCAAAGAATTCCACAGATTCACCACCCTCTTGCTAAAGAATTTCCTCATCTCTGTTCTAACAGGACACCTCTCTATTTTGAGACTGTGTCCCCTGGTCTTCGACTCTCCCTCCATAGGAAATATCCTCTCCACATCCACTCTCTCAAGGCCTTTCACCATTCGACAGGTCTCAATAAGGTCACCTTCATCCTTAGTTCTAGTGAATACAGCCCCAGAGCCATCAAATGCTCTTCATATGACAAGCTAGTAAATCCCAGAATCATTTTCAGGAACCTCCTTTGAACTCTCTCCAGTTTCAGCACATCCTAAGATCTGGGGCACAAAATTGCTCACAATACTCGAAGTGAAGCCTCACCAATGCTTTATAAAGTTTCACCCTTGCCTTTATACTCTAGTACTCTTGAAATGAATGCTAACATTGTGTTTGTCTTTCTCAATACAGACTCAACCTGCAAATTAAACTTTGGGGAGTCCTGCATATGGACTCACAAATCCCTTTGTATCTCCACACTTTTTTTTGTAGTTTCTCTCCATTTAGAAAATAGTCACCCTTTAATTTTTTTCTACCAAAGTGCATGACCATACACTTCCTGACACTGTATTCCATTTGCCACTTTTTTGCCCATTCTCCTAATCTAAGTCCTTCTGGAGCCTCTTTACTTCCTCAAAAATACCTGCCCCTCCACCTATCTTCAGATCAGCAGCAAATTTTGCAACAAAGCCATCAATTCCATCATCCAAATCATTGACATATAATGTAAAATGAATTGGTCCCAACACAGACCCCTGTAGAACACCACTATCCACTGGCAGCCAACCAGAAAAGGCTCCCTTTATTCTCACTCTTTGCCTCCTGCCAATCAGCCACTGCTTTATCCATGCCAGAATCTTTCCTATAGTACCATAGGCCCATAGCTTGTTAAGCAGCCTCCTGTGTGACACCTTGTCAAAGATCTTCTGAAATTCTAAGTACACAATGTCAACCAATTCTCCTTTGTTTATCCTGCTTGTTATTTCTTCAAAGAATTCCAACAGATTTGTCAGGCAAGATTTTCCCTTGAGAAAACCATGCAGACTATGGCCTATTTTATCATGTGCCTCCCAGTACCCTGAGACCTCATCCTTAATAATCAACTCCAATATCGTTCCAACCACTGAGGTTGGGAGATTACACTGAGATAACTTGTATAATTAGTACAGAATCACATGAGTTAAAGATTATCAAGGGAGTAGAACTAATTCAGCAGGCAGTGAACTTGACCTTTGTCACCCCAGTGATTTTTATTTATTTATATATATATATATATATATATATATATATATATATATATAAATAAATTATTACTATAGCTATGATTACTTTTTATTATAAAAAAAAGATAGTATGCACACCATTGCTATCTGTAGGTTTTTCAAGTTGAACACAGTCCTAAACTGGAAATCCATCACTGATCCCCAGTTGGCCAATCAGATTTATTGCTGGTTTGATAAGGATGATCAACATGAAGAGGTAGATGTTGATCATCCTTATCAAACCAGCAATAAATCTGATTCTAAATCTGACATCTACCTCTTCTCACTTTCTCTGATCCTGGTATGCTGATGCCTTATCTTTGCACCATTCACCACCCTTTTACAACCACTCCAATGTCACCATTTCCCTTCACCTCAGTCCCATTCATCACCTTCAGCCTCTTGCCCCCTCCCTCCATCCCACACTATTCTTTCTGTGAAGCAAGAAGACATTCGCAAACAATTCAGAAAACAGTACCCCATGAAAGTTGCAGGCCTTGATGGTGTCTCATCTGGTACTCTACGGCATTATGTGGAGCAGGTAGCACCTACCTTCTGAGATATTTAACACCTCCCTGCAATTATGCAGGATTCTAGACTGTTTTAAAGTTGCCACAGTTGTTCCAATTCCCAAGAAAGACAAGATTACTGGACATAATGATTATAGGCCAGTGGCTCTGACTTCAGTAGATGTGAAACATTTGTACGTCTGATGTTAGCCTACCTTAAGTCCACTACTGATCCTCTTCTTGATGCACTACCATTCGATTATAGAGAATATCATTCAGTTGAGGATGCAGTTAACTTGAGCCTTCATTACATAATTATCCCACAACACCTATGTGAGGATTTTGTTTGTGGATTTTGGATCCGTCCTCAACACTGTTGTTCCGGTGTTGCTCCACAGCTAGCTGTACCCTACATTATCTGTCAGATTATGTGCTCATAACAACCTGGAGCTTATTGCTATCAAGACAGTGGGATTAAGGATTGACTTCTGACCACAGCCACCTACCTGCCCCCCACCCCCCCAGAAATTAATGGTCAGGTTGTGTCTGTGTCAAGTCATTAAAATTTCTGATGACTACGAATACCAGTACATTGAAATGGGACAAGCACATTACACTCATCACTAGGAACCCCATCAGAGATTGTTCTTCCTAGGCCAGCTTGGGAAGTACCCTGATGAATTTTTACTGACCCGTTATTGAGCTGTGACCACCTCAGTCACCATTTGGTTTCCTACCACGCCCTCCCTCTCCAAGTCCAGGTTGTGGTTCATTCTGTGGAAAGCTACCTCCCTTAAAAAAAAACTGTTCATTACCAGAGTGAAGATGAGCTGAAAAAATAACTGCTGACTCCACCCACCCTAGCAACCGCCTATTCACCAAATTGCCATCAAGTCCATCAACACTAGGACTACATATCTTCTGCGAAGCATCTTTACTGTAGCTATTCAGCTTCTCAACAGAGCTCACTCAGGTGTAATACCCTAACTGTCTCTGCACAACATCTGTTTGGTCTTTTCTGTTCTCCTTGTTCTGTTGTTAATTATTCAATCTGTGGTAAAGCAGGCAAATGCAATGCTGCCATTTTTTTCAAGGGGAGTAGAGTGCAAAGTCTAGGAGATAATGCTGAGTCTTTACCAGACACTAGTCAGGCCGCACCTGGAGTATTGTCAACAGTTTTAGACCCCATAATTTCAGAAAGGATGTGTTGTCATTGGAGAGAGTCCAGAGGAGGTTCACGAGAATGATTCTGGGAATTAAGGGGTTAACATGTGAGGTGTGTTTGGCAGCTTTGGGTCTCTACTCACTAGTATTTAGAAGAATGTGGCGGGGGGGAATCTCATTGAAACCTATTAAGTGTTGAACAGACTAGATAGGGTAGATGTGGAGAGGATGTTTCCTTTGGTGGGGATATCCAGAACTAGAGGGCACAGCCTCAAAATTGAGGGGTGACCTTTTAGAACAGAGGAAAGGAGGATTTTTTTCAGCTAAAGAGTAGTGAATCTGTGGAATGCTCTGCCATAGACTGCCGTGGAGTTGATAGTTTTCTGATTGGTCAGGATATCTAAGGATATGGCAAGAAGGCAAGTGTATGGGGTCAAGTGGGATCTGGGATCAGCCATGATGGAATTGAGTAGACTCGATGGGCTGAATGGCCTAATTCTGCTCTTGTGTCTTGTAGTCAATCTGTTCATATGTTCACATTTATTTAAGTTTGATTATTGATATTGTAGGTGTGACCATTCTGTTAACTGTTGATTGTTCATGGCTGTTTGCACTATTGTAAATTATTGTTGCTAATGTTGTCTGTTATGGTAACTTTCTGTGTTTCATGCTTGGCACTGAACCAGAATCCTCAATCAACTTTGGCCTGTTACACATACTGGCAATAAAGTGATTCTGATTGTTGTGTCTAATTCCTGCACTCCCTAACAACAATACTGAGCACTTTCAGCAAGAGCACACCAGTTTAAGAATGCTCACAAGTTGGTAAACTGCAATAAATATTGGCCACATCCAAATCCTGTACAACTTTTATATGAGATGGACTAATTTTCAATTACTTACATGTCTCTGTTCAAAGAAACATACCAGCTATTAAAGAAGATTATGCTGAAGATGCTTTAGCATTTCATGAAGTAGGATTTTTCATTTTTTTCTAACCTTGTGAAACACTAACTCCATTCCTATTCATCAAACCTAATATTTATCTGTGAAATGCCTCTTCCATTTTGATTTGGATTAAGGAGTGTATTGCAGTTGGATATCCTAATATTTGCCACATTATTTCAATTTGTTCCCATTCACCTGGTGTTTCCTACAGGCAACTGGTTGAGAAACTGGAATATGGCAAGTGGTATTTCACACTTCTAGTGGCAGAAAGAGCACAACTGTGAAAGAAGCCCACTAGTTAAACTACGGAATCAACACCATATCATGCATTTTGTTCCCTGATCCATATAACACAAAAGAGGCTGAAGTTGTTCTGGTGAGTTTATTAAAATTCCTACCCTTGCCCTGACTTCCCACTCCCACTGCATTTCTTATTTGTGAGATTGTCATACTTTGAATTATTCCCTTCTCTTGGGTCCAGAGTGTTCCCTTCTCTGTTATCAGATCAGCAAGCTTCTACAAACAGCATTGGAAGACTCTCTTAATTGACACTGTAGTAGCTTATCCTGGTGTGAAAAAACAAATGTTACATGTTCTATTAATTATAATTGACTCTACATTCCTGGTACTTAATTGGGCAGTTTCTGTTTATAAACTGGACAGCTATCCTGTAATGATTGGTCTTGTATAATAGGTCTGAACAATAGTATCAGATTTTAAGATGTACCTATCTTCAGTCTGTGGTAGCACACTATCACTAATCTCAATTGGATGTGTGCATGTTAATCTAAAATCGTTTAAACTATCATCAACAAAATCTTGCGCACAGTGCAAAGGCAAGTCTACTAATGACAAACCTGAAATGAAACCTAAATTCTGGAAGTTCTTTGGTTATTGACCAACTGGAGAAACTTCCCACCATGAGAACGGCATTAAGCATTTTTGATAGCAACAATATTGGATTCTAGCCTATAATACTTGAGGAACTATCATTTAATCCTTGTCTGAAGTAATTTGGTAAATGGTAACTTAATCAGTTTGAAAAAAACAAACCTGTGTTTTTTGCCCTTCCAAGATGGTACTGCATTCACTGATAACTTCATCTGGACACTATCAAGAGTCTTCTCTTCAGTTGTGACCAGTGTAATTCATCAAGACAACAGTGCTATGGAGTATCAAACTGGATCTAGGAGGAATGGCTCTTAAAATATTCTATAGATTTAAAAATGATGCATTCCTTGTTAATTCCAATTGCAACACAGGATAGATACTACAAGGTTAGTTGAATTTAATTACTTTTGTCGGGATGGATGTCACATCAAGACTTTCTTCATTTAAATAAATGTATCTCATGAATATAGACAGGAGCTAAATCTTTTGCTGGATTTAAGAATACTGTAACTTCACAGCTAAAGCAAATTTTGTAAGCAATATCGTCTAATGGGAGGTATTTGGCATCGCTTTCAACATTTGTCGTGGGCTTGAGCTAGCAGTTTCAGTAGCCCTGCTGATGTCTCCAGCAGTTTAACTTTCAGTAGATTTGCATACCAAGTTCAACATGACCGAAGAGTTGAATAAGCAATCACTATTGGGGGAATGGGGAATGGCAAATGACAAACCTACTGGAGGGTCTTTAAAGTCACTTGGTTCTAACAACTGAATTGTGTTTCAGAGCCACGTGGTGAATGGTCAGTATGGCATCAACTATAGCATTAATCTATTCTTGGAACACTTGTGGGAAGATTACACCAGGGAACTGAATAAAATGAAATTCATCCATCCAGTGACCACTGCCTTTTATTTCTAACCCTTTTAGTTCTCAGATGATGGGTATTGTAAAATAATAACTTTTGTTTGCTTTTTTAACTACAAAATTTCTACAGTATTCTCTAATAGAACATCAATACTTAAATCCAGAATGTATTTTATGATAAGATATGAATACGAGCTTATCGGTAAATGAAGATTTATTAATAGTTGTAAATTCTAGGAGCAAGTGTGGGTTTGGAGAACTCCACCACTTATCACTCGATTATGCTTGATGAATACTTGAATATGCTGGTGTTGATGGAGAGCTACTATATAATTAACTTTCTGTTGCCCCACAGATATGCAAATGCAATCTTATTCCTGGCCAGTGCTGCTGATTGGAGATGCAACAATTGACTGTTCTATTGTAATTGCTGGCCACAAAACTCAAAGGAAAAATATCCATAATTTTATAAAGTAATAGTTCAAACATCTTAAGGCTTTGGTTATCATGGTAAAAGCACAAGCTTTGAAAGGGCATGGGATATTTCTGTAGCTGAAAATACATACAAGCTAGAAGCATTCTGCTAATCAGATGGTATTAGTGGGGAAAGAAGTGGTTAACCTCTAGAGTTGGAGTGATGTAAATGTCAAGTACGTAGAACACAGGAGCAAAAATCCAAGTAGAAAGTGTTTTGGTCAAAACTCCCCGGGGTTTATCAAATTTCTCTTTAATTTCTTGCTAACGATTTTATTCCAGCAGCAATTATTGGGCCAGTACTTGTGTTCTGTGAAAACTTGAGAGCAGAAAAGTATGATCTAAGCAGCATTTGCTTGGCTGTAAAATAACTTTTGATCTTCTGGATGTTGTTTTTACGCCTGGCCACAGCATTTCATGTGGATTTTCATACTTGAATATTTAACTTTAGAGGTCCCACTTTCATTAGACTTAACAAGTGAATTCCATTTGTCACAATCTTTTGCTAATTTTCTATCCAGAATTGAAGTCTGATAATAGCAACTGATAATAACAACTCCCTATTACTGACTTGCATTATTACTCAACCTCACAGACCATTTTCTACAAACTGAAAATGATATTCTTTATTCAGTATGTTTTCAAATTCCATAATTAATGTAGCTAAGGTGGCCTTCAACATTTATTGTGTCCTACAGATTTTATTGGATTTGGAACAGACTAGTCAATTTTATTTGTATCTCCCCTTTCCCTATCTACACTGGGGAAAGCTGCCAAATTTCTGAATTGTTAGCAATACGACTGATTTTTTTCCAGTGTTCATTAACACCTATCTGCCTTGTGATTTGTGCCACCAGTGCAATGTTCTTTAATAATGTTCACAATTCAATTACTCATGCATGCTAATTTACTAGAAATACTGTTGTAAATCATGTTGAATAAAGTTCTGTACCTGATCATTCCAAACCATTTTTTCTCCCATTACTGCTTTGCCTTTTGGCATTTTTATTTTTTGCATTGTAGTTTGTGTGTTCGCTCTTTTGTATGCTTACTACTTCAACATCATTACGTTATATCATGTTTTTAGTGAGACTGCTCCTGCTTGGAGATGTCCATCTCTAATTATAAGATTATAAATAGAGATGGATAATTAGTCAAGTGATGGAAGACTTCTTCGTCATATCTCACTGAGATAATTTCATGGACTGTTAAGCAAAGACTCTTTATTGTGAACCACAAGTCCAAAACTGCTTCAAGTTTGTCAGATTCAGCCTCTCACTGTTTTTGCTAGTGGGATTGAGAGAAGTAAATGATAAAGCAATGTAGAATAGATCCATTGCACTAGTGGTGAAATAACAATGGACGATACAGGTTGAATCACCATTTTTTTGAGGTAATATTCCACCTTTCAGTGTTTGGCATTGACAGAATTATAGATGGAGACATTAATCTGTTTCCCTTCTATACAGTGGTCTGTTGCATTTGAAATTCTGGTAGAATCCTCACTTGTGCATGTTGATATGTTTTTTTTTATATATGTTCATTCACCACAACCCATATCTTCTGATAGAGATGGATTAGAATACTGAGTGACTAAATCAAAATTTGCTTGTTAATTCTGGCCTCCAAGCTCTGACTGCACGCCCCAGGAATTGGCCATGGAATGAGTAACACTGGGCATTAATCTAGTAACCTTTGTACTGAGGGTTAGTTTACTCCAAGTCATTCTTTCCATATTGTCAGTAGAGAAACCGGTTCGGCTTGCTGTCTACCAGGTTGATTGAATAAATCAGAATTTGAGTAAAATCTTTATATTAACAACACAGCTACATATTTGGGACCTTCAAAAACTTGTATTTAGTCCTCTAACCCACTGCCTTCCTAAAGTTTGCACTATTGCTTATTGATGCAACACGTTACACACTAAGATTTTATAAAACGTGTACAAATTTGATTGATTTTGAAAATCTAGCCACAAGTGTTAGCAAACACATTCCAACAACTTTCATGACACCACCTCAATGTTGCATTAATAATGGATTAAAGATCAAGCTGTTCTACCCACACAATTAGCCATAGAATAGTCTTCAGAAGTCATTCAGAATGCTTTCATAATCACTACTTTATTACCAGAAGCCCTCATACACCTAATTCCAGAAGATATGAATTTGATCTACAAATCATCCTTAAAATGGTGCGAATATGCAACAAGATTACCCTGTGCAATACAAGGGTGTACTATGTCTGGCTTCTGGTCCTCCTATAAATAGCTGGAAAAAATACTGTATAAGGTACTCTAGCTTAAATGACTCTCAACCTGCTTGGGAGGGGGGGGCAAAAGTTTAAACCTCAGATACATTTAAAACCCTACACACTAGAAATAACAGAATTCATTATTAATACAAAATTGTTTTTGCCCAGATCCTTTGCAACCTTCCCTTCATGGTAATAAATTAATCAGTCCTTATTGTGGTGGAACATAATTGACGAATTCCTTGCTAGATTTGGAACTTGAGATTGAGCATGCATAATGAACATCCAAAAACCTACTAGCCAAAACGTGGGCAGTACCATAAGGAAAAAAAGCAGCAAAAAATATCAATATCTCTTAATTGCATGCAGCTCCTGGTATTTCACAAGCTCCAGTTCACTGAACTAGTAACGATATTAAACATGATGAAGAGCACAATGGGTAAGTCGAACTACGGATGGAGTGACAAAGTCAAGAAATATTTTGTCACTGTAAATTCTGATAGAGCATGACTTGCTTTTCAAAATTTCTGTTCAAAGTAAATCTGTGAGTTTTTATTGAAATGCTTATTTATACTTGAATAAACATTGCTGATATAATTCACAACAAATTATAATAAAGTTGTTGACTTCATGTGCAATAGTGACAAATGCGCCAAAATTTCCTCTGAGGATTAATTTTAATTTGGCGGAAATAAATGATGCTTTCTCAGTTTATAGATCCACCTCAAAAACTTCTGGGTCAGTGCTTTAATTCAATACATTAAAAGCCTCGTTGCTACGTGTGCATATTTTCAGTCACTCATCAGTGAAATGTACATTAGCTCCTGACTTGTCTTTCCTGAACTTGCAATTCCAGTTTAGTATCCCAATCTATCCCTGCAAGGCAATGTCCACTGCATAGCAGCAAGGCCAAATGTAATGTACTCACATAGGGGGTGGAGAGGTCTGAACCAGCTGTCAGGCATCTGGAGTGCCTTTGAATAATTCTGAAAGGGAGAGAGATTCAAATGCTTTAATCAATTAAACAATTGAAACACTTTAAAATACAAATTCAAAATGTTATATTGCAGGTGGATCTGAGTCTGAGTAGCTCAGATGCAACCCTAATATTTCACTGAAAGATTTTCTGCCATGATACTAGAAAAGATTGTGGTTCTAACAGCTAATGGTAGAATCATTGAAGCATAGAAAGGCAGACGACTGACCACTGTTACTTTGCTACAAGAGTGATCCAATTAGCCCCATTCTCAGACCAGAACTCATGATTCTGATTAGATTTTTTTTTAGATTATGAGAACACTCGGTCCTCATTTATTGTCATTTAGAAATGCATGCCTGCATTAAGAAATGATATAATGTTCCTCCAGAGTGATATCACAGAAAACAGGACAAACCAAAGACTAACACTGACAGAACCACATAATTATAACATATGGTTACAGCAGTGCAAAACAATACCATAATTTGATAAAGAACAGACCATGGGCACGGTAAAAAAAAAGTCTCAAAGTCCCGAGTCGATCAGCTCCTGAGTCCCCGATAGCAGGCAGCAAAGGGAGAAACTCCCTGCTATAAACCTCCAGGCACCGACAACTGCCGATGCATTGGAAGCAGCTGACCACAGCCGACACTGAGTCCGCCTGTCCGAAAACTTTGAGCCTCCGACCAGCCCCCCCCGATACAGCCTCCCGAGTGCCATCCTTTGTCGAGTGCCTTCGACCTCACCCGGCCGCTGAACAAGCAAAGCCAAGGATTCAGGGCCTTCTCCTCTGGAGATTCCGGACCACACAGTAACAGCAGCAGTGAAGCGGACATTTCAGAAGTTTCTCCAGATGTTCCTCCGTACTCTCACGTCTGTCTCCATCAAATCAGAATTGTGCACGGTCCCCTACTTGACAAATAACAGACATCACCACCAAAGTGGCGGCACTTGCTGCATTTAGAGCAACAGTAAAGATTCTCGATCTCTGTCTATCCTTGGCGATTTTCTCTATTTTGCCCCAGGTATGGTTCAGGGTCCTATTTTCTGCCTTTGCAGTACGGCACCAAGTTGTCTTTGGTCTCCCGCATTTCCTCCGCCCTTCAAAAGAAGCTTGATCTTGGTGGTGTTTAGGGCTTCCTAAATCGTACCAAAAGCTTGCTCTCGGTTTTGATTACTGTCAGTCATGTAAATCCTGGATGGGGTCTCAGGAATACCATTGCACACAGATATATGATTCTTCATTGCTGTTTCCATTACAATTTGTTTTGACCCATGAAGGTTGTTAGCCCTGAGTTGAACCCCCGAAACTAGAGGACTGGTGGACCATCCTTGGTCTGTCCCCTACCTTTCGACCTAATTGGTATGGATGACCCTACCAGGAGTCAAAGTACAAAGCCCTGACTCTATCCAATATAGCTCTCTAGGTCATTGAGGCACGCAAGCCTCCAAACCCTACAATAAGGTTGTGGTCCTCTTGGAGGAAGATCAAGAACATATCCTTGTATTTCACCTAGGTAGCTCAATGGTATGGACATTGACTTTTTTTCCAGATAACCCATTCGCTCTATGCTGCCTTCTCCTTCTGGTTTAGCTCCAACCCCTATCACCCAGTTCAATTCCCACTTGGTTCCATCTGCCTATCACCTACACACACTACACATTCCTGATCTTCAATCCCCTTCCCATCAGGTTTTGTCTGTTCATTGTCCCTCCCTTACCTGCTTCCACTTACCCCCTTCCATATTTACCATATTCCAGCATCTATAGCTTCTTGTGTTTCCACTTACGGTCTCCGCCCTCCCATCCTCCACACTTAGCCTCACCTATCCCCTTTATCCCTCCCCGTATCTATATCCACCCATCTCCCACCAGCCACTGTCTCCTGACTCCACCCCTCCTCCGCCAAGCTCCACATGCCCATCATCTTCCTTTTTTTCTGATTTGACCTATCACCTACTAGTCCCTGTCTCACTCCTCCCTCTTGCAATCATATACTGGCTATTTCCCTTCTTGCCCTCTGAGTCTCTCCAGCAGTTTTTTTTTCTGTATCAGGTTACGGTTGATCTTTCAGTGTCACTTTCCTGCCCCTTCATTTACCCATGAAAAATGTATCAATCTTTGTCTTGAATATGCATGACTGCGCCTCCACAGCCCTCTTAGATAAAGAACTTCAAAGATTCAGGACCCTCTAAGTGAAGATTCTTTGCCCAAGAATCTGTGGAGGTTCAGTCAAACATTTTCAATCTTGATCCTTTATAGTGACACTGTGACCTTCAGTTCTATAGAGGTTTCTAAAAGAGACTAAATCAGGAGACTAGATCTGGACACAATATTCCAAGCATTGTCTCACCAAAGCTCTCAAGTATTATCTAGCTTGCATTGATTTTAGGAATATTTCTTCATTGATAAAGACACCAAAAAAATACCATGTGATATATCTGTCATTTTAAGTGGGGTTTTTTCATCTCTAATCAACCACAACCCTTCCTGAAACCAGTTAGTTACTTATCAGAATCAGAATCAGAATCAAGTTTATTATCACCAGCATATGACTTGAAATTTGTTAACTTAGCAGCAGCAGTTCAATGCAATACATAATCTAGTAGAGAGAGAAAAAAATAATAATAATAAATAAAATAAAACGTAATAAGTAGATCAATAACATATATTGAATAGGTTATTAAAAATGTGAAAAAACAGAAATACTATATATTAAAAAAGTGAGGTAGTGTCCAAAGCTTCAAAGTTCATTTTGGAATCGGATGGCAGATGGGAAGAAACTGTTCCTGAATTGAATCACTGAGTGTGTGCCTTCAGGCTTCTGTATCTCCTACCTGATGGTAACAGTGAGAAAAGGGCATGCCCTGGGTGCTGGAGGTCTTTACTACTGGACCTTTAATAATTATATTCCTAAAGACGTATTCAGGGTTCCATTTTGTGTTAATTGCCAATCTAATCTCAGTCTAAGTCTCTGTTTCTCTGTGTCTCTGTCTCTCTCTCCCCTGTGTGTTTCTCTGTCTCACTTCCCCTCCCCTGTCCCCTCCCCCTCCCTCTCTCGCTGTTCACTAGCAATTCAGCTTTTCAATAATTGATACTCATTCCAGTTTCAACTCATCTGAAGTTATTCTTCCTGTGATTGTATAGGTTTCTTCTGGCTTCCATCCACATCCCAAAATTGTGTGATTTATTAGGTTAGGTGGCCATTGTAAATTGCGACTAGTGTGTACGTGAGCAGTTGAATTTGAGGAGAATGGGCAGTGGGAGGAGTTTGATGGTCAGCAAGACCCAGTGGACCGAAGAGTCTATTTTCTGTCACTATAATACAATTGTGAACAGGGAGGAAATAGGATAGAGGTGCGAGGGGTGATTGATAAGTTTATGGCCTAAGGTAGAAGGAGTCAATTTTA
The DNA here is from genome assembly GCF_030028105.1 of Mobula birostris. Lineage (NCBI taxonomy): Eukaryota > Metazoa > Chordata > Chondrichthyes > Myliobatiformes > Myliobatidae > Mobula > Mobula birostris. The sequence goes on along the minus strand of NC_092371.1, from coordinate 205,054,335 downwards.
GAAAACCTAGCACATTATTTTTCAACATAGTCCCCTCCTACATGTGCACACTTAGTCCAGCCGTCGTGGAGCATACGGATCCCTTCTTTGTAGAAGTGGTCCACAGCAGGGGTGATTGCTAAGTTTATGGCCTAAGGTAGAAGGAGATGAGTTATACAGCTCTCGTTACATGCATGTGCAGTTCAACTTTTTGAGTGATAATGCAGAAAGTTTGAAGTTAATAACTCATCTCCTTCTACCTTGGGCCACAAACTTATCAATCGCCCCTGCTGTGGACCACTTTCTGGAGGTCCAAGATGCTGCCTTCTACAAAGAAGGAATCCGTATGCTCCACAACTGCTGGATTAAGTGTGTAAATGTAGGAAAAATAAATGTGCTAGGTTTTCTAAAATTGACTTCTTCTGCCTTGGGCCATGAATTTATCAATCACCCCTTGTGTAAGTATTATACAATGAAGATATAGTGACTGGCAAAGTGTATTAAAATGTGGGAACAGGAGGTGATGGGCTTGCCACAGGTGTTATCACTGTGGTTGTCAAGGCCTTAAGTGCAAAAAAGGGAAGTTTCAGGCATAAGGACTCCAGGCAGGAAGTTGTAAAGCACATAATGACTATAAAGGTGATGCTAGAAGTGACTAACCATGCACCTTCCTGTACAGAATTAGTCAAGAGTGAATAGCTGAGTATTATTGATGATGTTGTTTATGAGAATACCATACTCATTAAGTCAGAGAGAATGTGTGCATTATGTTCTTGAGATAAATGAGTCTTCCCCTTCTCCCACAGCATATAGTGTAACCTGAATACTATCCTTTGGCTCCACAACAAACTCAACTCTATTCTTTTCCAATTAAATCTTTTTATGGTAAGCTGTTCCTTGTCCTCCTCCATAGTCAACTAAAACCTGATATTAGACAAAAACATAGCATGGCTTGTTCATCTTAATATCAGAAGTTTTCCATTCAAGGATGAGTTTAAAAGTTGCTGCATATCTTATAGAGAGCAACACCTCTACCATGATTATTCTAAACACTGATGCATCCTCAGCCCCCACTCTACTCCCTGTACACTCATGACTGCATGGCCAGATTCTGCTCTAACTCCATCTTGATACAGGGATTCCCAGTCTTGGGTCCACAGACCCCCTGCTTAATGGTATTGGTCCATGGAATAAAAAAGGCTGGGAACCCCTGATCTCGAAGTTTGCAGATCATACTACTGTATTGGGTCATATCATAGATAATGATGAGTTGGGGTACATTCATGACTGCATAACCATATTCTGCTCCACCGCCAGCAACAAGTTTGCAGATTGTGCCACTGTAGTGAGACACATCTCAAACAATGATGGTTCAGAGTACAGGATGGATAAAGAGAGCTTAGTGACAAGGTATCATGACAACAACCTTTACCTTAATGTCAACAAAATGGAAGAGCTAGTGATTAACTTCAGAAAGAGGGGCAGTGCAAATGCTTCTGTCTATATCAACAGCATTGAGATTGAGAGGCTGAGAGCTTCAAGATCATAGATGTGATCATCACCAGTAGTCTGTCCTACTCCAACTGACCTAGTTGATATTACAGACAAGAAAGCTCACAATGTTTCTACTTCCAGGGTAAGCTAAAGAAATTTGGCATGTTCCTGTCGACTCTTACCAATTTTTATCAATGCAACATAGAAAGCATTCTGATTGGATGCATAACAGTTTGGCGTGGTAACTGCTCTGCTCGTGACCATTCTCCAGACAGACTGCACCCTGGATATTCCTCTTCCCCTCTCCCTCCCGTCAGGGAGAAGATACAAACTTCTGAAATCACATTCCACCAGGTTCCAGGAAAGCATCTATCCCACTATTATCAGCCCTTGAATGAATCACTTGTACAATAGGAATGAAATCTTGGCCTCACAATCTACGTTGTTAAGATCCTGCATTCATTAGTTACTTGCAAGGCACTTTTTGGTAGGTTTTACAGTTAATTCTACATTGTTATTGTTTTACCTTATTCTAGCTCAGCACGTTGTGTAATCATTTGATTTTTATAAACAGTTTGCAAGTCAAGCTTTTCACTGTATCATGGTACATATGACAATATTAAACCAATGCCAATACTAATACCAAACCGTATGAAGCTAGAATACATATGGAGCAAATCTGAATTGCTAGATTCTTCCTTTCTGTAAAGTTTGATGTATTTCAACACTTGCCTTTTATCTTAAACTTTTTTATTTCAGCTTGCCTTGCAAACACCCTCCTCAACATGCACAGTCCATTCTTGCACACTGTGCTTGATGAAATTGTGAATGCTTCCGTTCCACAGGGACTGTTACTCAGAATCATAATGTTCATTTGCTCTTCAGAAAACACGCCCTCAATCAGCATATCAGACCCTTGCAACCCTTGAAACAAAAGGCAATGCTAGAAGAATTCAGCAAGTCAAGCAGTATCTGTGGAAACAAAAGATATATAATGAAGTTTTGGGTCAAGACCCTGCAGCTGGACTGAAAGGGAAGCAGAAAGAACTGAATTCAATTGAATTGACTTTATTACTTACATCCTTCAAATACATAAGGAGGAAAAATCTTTATGTTACATCTCTGTCTAAATGTGCAATTATAGTAATTTATAATAAATATTATGTACAACAAGATAGTCTATATAAATTCGAAATGCATGAATTAAGCAGTCTGATAGCCTGTTGGAAGAAGCTGCCCTGGAATCTGTTGGTCCTGGCTTTTATACTGTGGTACCGTTTCCCAGATGGTAGCAGCTGGAATAGGTTGTGGTTGGAGTGACTCGGGTCTCCAGTGATCCTACAGGCCTTTTTACACACCTGACTTTATAAATATCCGGGATAGTGGGAAGTTCACATCTACAGATGCGCTGGGCTGTCCGTACAACTCTCTGCAGAGTCCTGCAATTGAGGGAAGTACAGTTCCCATTCCAGGTAGTGATGCAGCCAGTCAGGATGCTCTCAATCATGCTCCTATAGAAAGTTCTTGGAATTTGGGGGGCCATACCAAACGTCTTCAACCATCTGAGGTGAAAGAGGCACTGTTGTGCACTTAACACCACACAGCCGGTATGTACAGAACATGTGAGATCCTCAGTGATGTTTATGCTGAGGAACTTAAAGCTGTTCACCCTCTCAACCCCAGATTCATTGATGTCTATAGGGGTTAGCCTGTCTCCATTCTTCCTGTAGTCCACAACCAGCTCCTTTGTTTTGATACATTGAGGGAGAGGCTGTTTTCTTGTCAGGGTTATGACTTCCTCTCTATAGGCTGCCTCATTATTAAGATTACCAATATATTTCAGTACAATGGAGAGGTAGGACAAAACTAGCAAGTGTTAGGTGGAACCAGATGAGAAAGGAGAAAACAGATATATGGAACCAGGTGGAGGACAGAGAGAGGAAGTGCTTGAGAAAGCTGAACAAAGGGATATGAATTCTAGGTGAAGAGGTGACTGGGGGTTGCCAGAAATTGGACAATTCAGTGTTCAGATTGTTGGGTTGTAGGCTACTCAAGCAGAATATTATGCATTGTTCTTCCAATTTGAATGTGGCCTAACCATAGCTATGGGCAAGGCCAACATAATTTCTGGTCACTGTGGGAGTAGGAAGGAGAGTTAAAATTTCAACTGGAAGCTTGAGATGTCCATTGTAGATGGAGTGCAAGATTGCACAAAACTTTTGCCTCATCAACAAGACTTCTCTACTGCAGAGGAGGCCACATTGTGCGCACAAAATGCAGTAGACTAGGTCGATAGAGGTGCAGGATTTCTACCTCTTTAAAGTATTGTTTAGGTCCTTTGAGGTGAAGGAAGCAGCATCACACTTCCTACAGTTGCAAGGGAAGCTGACAGGAGACAAGGAGGATGAATGGGAATGGATCAGTAGAATATGGAATTATGAAGAAAGTAATCCCTGCAGAAAGTCAGGGAGAGATGTGACTGGTAGTGGGACCATCTTAGAGCTGGAGGATATTGCCAAGCAATGAGAATGCTAGATGCAGAAGCTGATGGAGTGAACTCTACCACTATTCTGTTTTGGGGGAAAAAGAGGTGTCAATGAAGATATGCGGGAAATGGAGGGATCCATCAGCTGTGATAGTGGGGAAGTTATGTTTCTGGAAGGAGAAGGATATTTCAGAAGACCTAGAGCAGAAGGCCTCTTCTTGAGAACAGATGAGGTGGAGATATAGGAATGGAACTGCTACCATCTGATCAATATCCCCTCTCGCCCCTATCTGGTCCCACTTATCACCCACCACCCTCTGTCCCGCCCCTCCCTCCCTCCCTCCCACTGCTATATACTGAGAATCTTTCCTCGTCCTTCAAAGTCCAGTTGTAACGTCTCGACCAGAAATCTCAACATTTCCCTTCCAAGGTGTTGCTTGGCCTGCGGGGTCTTTCCAGCGATTTGCTTCATGTTCCAGGTTTCAGCATCTGCCGTCTTATTTGTCTTATTTCCAGAGTAAACCCTTGATATTTGTGTCAGCCGACAAATACACCATCTCTTTATCTGCGACAGCATTTTGACTGTTTCCAATCGGATTTCTTCTCCGACCCTAAATAAAATATTATTTCTTCCAAGTCCTCCTTCCTGTATCACACCGTCCGTGTACTCAGCAACAAAACCTTGCCGCATTCCTTTTCAAGATCTTCTAGGTCCTTCCTAAAATCGTCCTTCCTATTTGAGGTTGTCATCTATTTGGGCTTGTAGTCCATATATTTTGTTATACTCGTATCAAGAAAATTGAGTAGCGGAAATGCGAGTGTTCAAGTTCATCAATCTCCGATAGTCACGAGTCATCCTGCCCTTTGCAATCAATCTCTTGACAGTACACTGTACTTATTTGTGCCTGTATTGTTGGCTTTATTCCTACGCCATAGGGACTGTTCTGGAACGTCGATCCTCTGGGGTGACTCTCTATCCCATAGAGAAGAGTGAATTAACCCCACGACAGACATAAGGCAAAGCCATTCCGTGAGCGCAATGCGCAGCCCTGGCTGGTTGCACCTGCACGTGGGTCACGTGTTCGCCGCGCCCCGCTCCAGATCTATTTAAATAGCTCGCACCGTGGCGTTGTTTCCACTCACTGAGTTCATTGTCTACCGTTCCTCATGGGAACGAAACAGCGCAACAACAGAGGCACCGCCCGGCCGGACGGGTTCCGGACCATGACGCGCGCTCTGTTATTCGGGTGAGTCTTGCAACGTGACGGGGACAGAGTCTGCGAGGAAGACAGAGTTTGCCGTCTCGCTGATGTGCGCTCGTTTGTTTGACAGGTTGGTGCTGGTGGCGACTGCGGCAGCTCCTGACAGCGGGATGCAAACTGAGTCTGCAGGTCAGTGTCCGGGTGAAACCGTTGGCAGGGGTGGTCAGGCGCCGAGTCTGCACGGCTTAACACTGCCGTGTTTTCTATTTCTGCAGATTTTGTGAGGACTGAATGTCGGGGCAGTGTCTTTTGGATTGGACTAGACAACAACTTTCTCGCTGGGAAAATTTGGCAGATTGGCATTGTTGGTGAGTTCTCCGCGAACTGGAGCCGTGCTTCCGCTGAATGGCGTTCTACTGTTGCGTCCAGTACCGTGCAGGCCGATCTACACCTCAATCCGTAATGTGTAATTTTATTGATGTTACGGTAATGGCCTGGAGTTGAACAGTCTTATTTGTCTGCGGATATTTGAGCTATAGATTGGCGCTGTAGGCCGTACGCTTTGTCATGGCTCCGATGATCCAGGTTCGATTTTGACCTGTGTTATGTGTGTGAAGTTTATACAACATATTCTTCCTACCGTGTTCCGCTTTCCGCCTTTGGCATAAACTTGCTGATTGTTAAACTAACGGGCTACTGTAAATTCCTCCTCGTGTAGAAATGGTAAAGGGGATGTTCCACACTTTGATATAGGGCCATTTGGCTCTTCCAGTCTTGCACTAGCTCACAGCAAGAGTATTTCCTCACTAATTTGTCATACAATGTATTCTCCCATCTGAGAAATAGGCTGTGGAGGAATAAGAAGGGGTATTGGTAAGGGAGGAAATACTGGATTTTTTTGTTGTTTTGGACTGAATGACAACCTCAAGTTGTAAGGAAACAAGAAATACAAAACACATTTGAAAGGAAGGCCTGATTTACTTGAACTGGTATGCTGACAGTGGAAATTGGTCAGTCATAACTTTTTAAAAATGTGGAGTATTTAGAAGAAACAACTGGTGTATAACTGAATAGATTATTCTCCAATAGCACTAAAAGACTATGGTGGAGAGATGGATAGAAACTAGGTATAGTATTCAGCAAAATCAATGGAATAGGCTTGAAGGCAATTGTAAACAAACTGAACGTGCCCAAGTAACACTTTAAAGTTGATTAAGGTGAGTTAGCAGCTGAGAAGTTGGATTTGATCTTTGTTTTTTGGACCTACAGTTAAACTTGCCTGTATTTTATATCTGGTGGATATTTGTGCAGCTATGTGTAATATTTCAAACCTATTCTCCCGTTCCACCTAATTAAGAACTTGTAAACAACAAAATGGATACAAAACAGGACAATGTAGTGTGGCCTAAAATTGCTTTTCATTTAATCTATTCTGCAAGCTATCAATTATTGCAGGAAGCATGATGAGCCTTGTTTGTATTAAGTTTTGGAGCAAACACTAAGCTTTTTTGGGGAAAAAAAATTCCACAACTTTTAAATACTTGGGGTACGTCTCCACCTTTATTTGAAAACAGAAGCAGTCTTTGGCATTGTTTGCAAATATGGATAGCCCAAATTCTGGTTGCTTTTGCTTTCAGATCAGTCTGGTTATATCTTTTCTGTTACACCAAGATCTGCTTCACAGTGTGGTTACACTATAGCAGTAGATCACCAGGATATTGAATTCCGTGCCTCCATACTCAGCTGTGGTGTGCATATCCTGGTAAGTAGATTCTACAATGTTTACTCACAAAAAAAAGTTTTAAAAGCCAAACATGAGTAAGTATTTCTAAGGTTTCATTTTGATTTCTTAAGTCAGTTTAATTACAATTAATGCAAAAGAGTAGGAAGAAGCAATGGTTCTGGTCATAAATTAATTAACTATTCATACTTAATTTTAATTGATCCTGTAGAATTAAGGGAACTGGGAATGATTGCTACATGCCACCTGTGATTCAATGATGAACATTCAGTTGTCACAGGATGAAAATGTAAATATAGGAAGCTTAATTACAGGAGATATAGAATTTCCATTCACTAGGAGACCTTATTAAATGTGTATTACCTATTCTGGTGCAACGTATCCACTCTAACTTCTTTCCAGAATGATGAGCAGTTCAATCTTACTGTACAAATACAAGTGTTAGGAGCTGACGTGGGTGCTTCAACATATATTGAAACTCTATCTTGTATGTACTCTCCATGGGCTGGAAGAGAAATCTTCTGTGAGCAAAATTACATGCAGGTAACTATTAAACAATTCACCTGATTAGTAAATGGTCAAAACCTAGCTGTGAAAACAACAATGAAAATACACTAACCTCTGCTTTTCAATTCTTTCTTCACAGGTCTCTGTACAAAGAAACATACCAACCATTGAGGAGGATTACATTCAAGATGCGGAAGATTGGGCTTTGGCCATTCCAGAAGTAGGTTTTTCCCCTGACTGTCTTGCAAGAAACATGTTTTAAATATTAGATTAAGGAGGCCATTTGTTCACTGATGGATTACTTAAGCATTTACTTGCATGAAGTACTATCTGTACTTCAACAATCTACTATCACAGTGTGGATACTCATTTGTGGAATTGGACACTGCCTTCAACAAATTAAATAGGAATGTGCCCAGACTGTTTCCCCAGAAAACAAAAGGGTTCCTGTTTCATACAGATGTCCAGAAGTTGATTTTTATTCTGTCAATTGTGTAGGGTTGGGGGTGGGGGGAGAACAGAATAAACCATACCTCGGTACTCTAGGAATGGATCAAAAGCATATGACTAAAGAACAACTGTTGGAAAGTTCAGAGGATAAACTGGTCCTTTTTTTTTCCTGGCTGGGGGGAAACAATGAACAGTATGCACATGCGTGTAATTTTTGAACTTGATATTATTATGGGAGCTCAATTGTATGTGGGGTACCATAATCCAGTTGTTTGTAACCAGTCATGGTCTGTATTGTTCATCAGTTGTCAAGCAATGTTTCAAGACTGGTTTCTTACTTTAAGAATAGAAGTTAAAGCATCTTTTAATTTGTTCTATATAGTATCTGAATGTAATAGCAATAACAATGCTGTTGTGCTTTAAATATTTTGATAATCCTTTCCTCACAGATTAATATTTAAAAATAAATGTTTGCCCAGAATAAAATTTAGAAGCATGTCATGCTTCAAGTAACTCTTGTTTCTTGGAAAATGCACCCAAAAGTGTATGTTAATGTCATTGCATTTCTACACAGAAGCACTTGTTTAAATGTTGAGTAATCTACTCAGGCAGAAGTTTAACAGATTTCTTGATGCATGTCAGGGTCATCCAAGGCACCAGTTGCAGAACTAAGCTTCTACATACAGCATAATAAGGCAGCTTGCTATTGCCTAGATCTATGCACCCCTACACCCCTGCCTGTGCTTTGACTCCTACTGGCTCTTCATTTTCCTGCTTTTTCAAATCCTAAGTTTTTCAAGTAATTTCAAACCTTGAGCTGAATTTTCATCTGCATATGCATTGGTGAGGGAACAACAATTGCATTGCCTAACAATCCTTTGGATGGCATTTGAGAGAATCAATTCCATGGTCTTTGTCATCTAGGCCATTGATGCAGAACGTGGAATATGGCAAGTGGTATTCCATACGTCTAGTGGCAAAAAGAGTATGACAGTGAAAGAAGCACACCGGTTGAACTATGGAATCAACACCACTGAGACTCGTATTTTGTTCCGTGCTCCATATGAAACAATGGAGGCTGAAGTAGTTTCAGTAAGTTTACTAATACTTTCAACTAACATACTTGAGGGTGGGTTGAAAGTGGGGGGGGGAATATAATCTCTATTAGTAAACAAGAGTTTCATAATATTTGCATGACTTCTCCCTTTTCATTTAGCTCCATGGTGTCCCCTTGTCTGTAATAAGATCAACTAGCTTCTATAGACAGCAATGGATGATTCTGCTAATTGATACTGCAGTAGCTTGCCCTCTTGGTAAGGACTGAAACATTATACTATGAAGAGTACCTAGAGTCTATGCTTTCTTCTACCTTTTACATATCAAGTTGTGCAAAACTGAATGATCAAAATTTATCCAGTGCCTAGAATAGACTAATGTGTTCATGTTAATATAGGCCAGTAAATCTGTCCACAATTAATTTTCTCATGTCCAAAAGCAACTGCCATTGAAAATCTGAAGCAAAGCTTTGCATGCTATAAGTTTTCCTGCCCTGCAGCACCTGGGGACTATACTCCAGGAGTAGTTTTCAGTATTTGTTTGTTTGTTTTTGCCCTAAAGTCTTATACATTTTAAGATGCTTTCTGTTTTGATCCTTTTATCAAAAAAAAAAATTACTGCTGTGGAATCGATTTCTTGTCATGTGCCTTCCCCACCATCCCTCCCTCCAGATGGTACATCATTCACTGAAGACCAAATCATCTGGACACTGCCAAGAATATTCACTCCGATTGTGACCAGTGAAGTTCATCAAGACAACAGCTCAATGGGAGTAAATGGTATCAAACTGGACCCAGAAAGAATGGCTGAAAGAAATTATTCTTTAGAGAAAAATGACACCTCCCTTTTTATAAAGGTTCCAATTGGTGCAGAGGATGGATACTACAAGGTTGGTTAAATTTAGCTTTTCTTTGTTGGAGTGGATGTACCTGGAGTAATGCATCATGAAATTTGGTCAATAAAACACCTTTGGATGTAACATAAATATCAACTTAAATTTAACAACATGAAGATTGGACTCCTGTATTCATAAACAAGTTTACAAAAGGGCATTCTGTGGGATTGTAGGTTGACTAGGTGTGTTGTAAACAGTTTGAAACTAAGTCAACCAATTCCCACATTAGAACTTGTCTCCTCAAGATGTGTAAACAAATTGTTTAATCAAAAGCTATATGTGAATCTTTATCTAACTATTCTTGCATTCTCTAATGGTTGGTGCTATATTATAATAAAATCCTAATTCTGAGGTTCAGACCAATGGAAATTATTTGTGCTCCACTTTGGTCAATATCCAAAAATCAGACTGGCAATTGAGACCTTCTCATCTGCACATTAATTCTCATTATCAATTTCAGTGCTACCATTTGGCAAGTTGCAGTGTACCTTAGTCAAACGGGGTGGGGGGGGATTGCAATATTAAAGGCAGGTTTTTAAGTTGTTTGAGCTTGAAGTCACTTGGTTCTAACAACTGAATTGTTTTTCAGAGCCATGTGGTGAATGGTCAGTATGGCATCAAGTATAGCATTAATCTATTCTTGGAACACTTGTGGGAAGATGACAGCTGGGAACTGAATAAAATGAATGTCATCCATCCAGTGACCACTCCCTTTATTCCTAAATCTCTAGTTTACACTGATGGTAGGTATTATGGTAAAATGGTACCTGAAGTTTGTGATTTAAAAAGGACAAGTCTCTTGAGCATTTGCTAGTAGTGCTGGGAACTTTTGTGCTCCAATCCAAAACTGATTTGATGTCAAGTTAGGATGTGTGCTGTTTTCTCCTGCTATTAAGAGAAAAATAATTATTAATGGCTGTAAGTGTGGGAGAGGAGAAACACTGGGCATCCAATAAATGCATCACATAATCAGGACAGTATGCTTGATGATAACTAGGATATAATGGTGAAGAAGTGGGCAATGCTTGTGTTGATGAGGAGGAAAACCTCTTTGTTAGTGTATACATGGAGAAAAGTGCTTTACCTTGCAGAATTTGACTTGAAGCTGTGTATGAATAACTAGAGATTCCACCTTGCCATGTATCTTGTCTTTGCCATTGATAAAATTCATTTGAAAGTATCTTAGAAATTGACTACAATAAAATTTGATAAGGAGCTGCAGCAGTAGAAGGTAGCAGTATCAAAAGATGCTGTCACTACAACCAGTATCTGGTGCGTGTGTGGTACGAACCCTCCTAAAAAGCTATACATAACCAGTTGATGGTGCTTGTAACATATCTTAAGAGTCCAATTCTACTTATCTCTTCCAGATACCAGTCCCGAGCAATGGCTATTTAATGTATCACTGGGCAACTTTCTTCCTGATGTGGAACTGAAGAAGCTTACTCTGGGTTCTCTGTCTTTTCCTGTGGATGAAGAAAATCAATTGTTTGATGTATACCATGGGAGAACCCCAAATGAGACAACCCTCAATAAAATCTTTGTTCTTGAGGTTCCAATGCAGTCTCCAGTTGTGGATAGGAAGGTAATGGACTAACATACACACAAAAAACGCTCTTCTGCTCTCTCACGCTCTCGTAAAAGGAGTCAATTTTAGAAAACCTAACACACTTTTTTCAACATAGTCCTACATTTATACACTACTTCATCTCCTTCTACCTTAGGCCACGAACTTATCAATCACCCCTGTTGAGTAATTAACTGAGCTATTAACTTCAAACTTTCTGCATAATCACAGCGTTACATGCACATGCAGGTCAACGAGAGCTATGTAACTCATGTTCTTCTACCTTAGCCCACGAACTTACTGATCACCCCTGCTGTGGACACTTTCTGGAGGTCCAAGATCCACATGCTCCTTGACCGCTGGAATAAGTGTGTCAATGTAGGAGGGGTCTATGTTGAAAAATAAATGTGCTAGGTTTTCTAAAATTGACTCCTTCTACCTTAGGCCATGAACTTATCAATAACCCCGCGTATCATATGTTTCAATGCTGGCTTAACAGCTATTAAGTCTTGTCAATTTTATTCTTTTAGTACATTGGAGATGGTGTTGAACAATATACCCTTGACATCACCTACACCTTGACAGTGGTGCCAGAAGATAAAATATTCACTTATGCTGTTCAATTAATACATAAACACAATATAGGTGAGTTAATTTGGCTTTGCTGTGAGAATTCATTTTAAGAACAGAGATTAAGCAACTTTCCTCCTGCAGTGCTTCCTGTGGCAAATAGCTTTTGTGATGAGGAGAATATGACATTGGTGATTACTCATGGTACCTTGGATCGGTATTGGATCCCTTTCATTGGAAAAATGCAGCTCTCTCTTCACTCTGGACATGATGGTTATATTATGAGAGAGAATGGCACCCACTTAATAGTGACTGTTCCACGTGATGCAGCTGAGGTAGTCCATGAGGTATGTAGTTTACCACCAAATGGTTTCTTACAACTGTTGGAATGGATTCATTTTGAATCAATTGCTTTTTCATTATAGGAAGTTGGCCACCAAGGCATAAGAAGTAGATTTGACTTCCAACTGAAGGATAATAAAAGCTTGGGGGTGCTAACAAACTTCTCAGTATCCTGCACCTTTCCTACTTCTGATTTCATAAGTAAGCTTTTGCCTTTGCTTCTAAACAATGGCTGCCTTGCACTATTGCCTTGACAACCACTTGTTTCTCCTTTTCAGCATGTTTCCCAAATGGCAAGATGGTAATTACAGCAATGAAACTTGGAACACAGTTGAGAAGGCACACTAATAAATTGATGCTGAAAGACCCAACTTGCAAGGCAAAAGAGAGTAAATCCCAAGCAGTCTTTGAATTTTCTGTAGATTCATGTGGAACAACTAGAAGGGTAAACAGTGAATGTCTGTATAGAATGCTAAGCCTGCAAGAATGTCTGGTCAGGCATTTAGTAACTCTACAAATTTCCTTCCTTTAGTTTGAGAAGGATTACATGATCTACGAGAATGAAGTAGTATACATGGGAGCCAAATCAAAGCAGAAACCAACCTACCGGTAAGAATGAGAAAATAAAGATCAGATCTGGGAGCAGATATGGCAAATGGAATTTAATGTGGGCAAGTGTGAGGTGTTGCAGTTTTTTAGGAGGACAAATACATAGTTAATGGCAGGACCCTCAGAAGCACTGATCTTGGGATACGAGTCTCTACCTTCCTGGAAGGGGCAATGCAAGGAAATAGAAAAGTGGAGAAGGTGTATGCTTCATTGCTAAAAGTATTGTGTATAATTCAGGAAGTTGTGTTTCAGTTGTATAAAACTTAGTTAGCCTGCACTTGCAACGTTGCATGCAGTTTTCTTAATCCATTATAGAAAGGATATGGTGGCTTTGGAGAGGATTCAGAAGAGGTTCACAAAGGTACCTGTATTAGAATGCAATGGGTTAAAAAGTTGGACAGACATGGGTTTATTTTGTCTGGAGTATGAGGTTGAGGGAAGACTTAAATTGATAAAATTGAGACGCAAGTGACTTTTTTCACCCAGGGTAGAAATTGGATACTAGAGAGTATATAGTACCTTTTGGGTAGGGGAGAGGGTCTGTGCAGTTTGAAGTCAATGTGTGTGGGTCTGTTTTTAGTGGCAGCTGCCCGGAGTGTGCAGCAGGAGAGCAGTGGAAACTGATAAAGAAGTAGCATTCAAGTGGCTTTTAGATGGGCACGGAGGTATGGAAGGTTACAGATCATGTGTAGGCTGAAGGGATCCATTTGTTTTGGTAATGTGCTCATCGCTGACATTGAGCAAAAAGCTCTGTTACCTGTGCTTTACTGTTATATGAAGTTTCTTTCATATCTGTGAATAACTGCATATTTTCTCCAACTAGACTTGCAATATCTTGTCGTTATCCCATAAATGATTCTATGCATCTTCAGTTTGAGCATCAAATTAATCCTCTGCCAATTGTTATGCCTGGATTTGGACCAATCCTCTTGAGTATACAACTTGCCAAAGGTAAAACCCTTGAGTTTTAATAATTATGCACAACAGCAAGTATTAAAGGCATTTAAATAACCATCTGTGACTTGTCAATTTGGTGACCCCTTTAAAAATGCAAATGTGAGTGGGAAGAAAGGCAAGTTGTGACTGCCTTTTCACCTCCTTGGGGCCCTCCAACAAATTTCAACTACCTATCCACATCCAGGTGTCTTTGTTTAAAATTTGCAGATGCATCCTACGCTACCTTGTACAAGGACAATGAATATCCAGTCATGAAGTATCTGGCTGACCCTCTCTACTTTGAAGTACAACTGCTGCACAATGAAGATCCACAAATTGAGCTGTTCTTGCAGTCCTGCTGGGCAACTGCATCTCCAGAAAGAGACAGTATACCACAATGGTCTATCATTGTCCAAAGGTATGTGTGAGCCTCTTCTGATGCTGGGCAGTTGGCAGTTAACAACAGGTGACTCAGCTATCTTGTTAACAGCTGTGAGTATGAAGCTGATCCACATATGACCATCTTCCATCCAGTCTCGAGGAAGGAGAGGATCAGGTATCCTAGTCATGTGAAAAGGTTTGAAGTGAAGACATTTGCTTTTACCATGGGAGATATGAATATCTTATTGGGAGAGGTGAGAACTGTTCTTCATATATGTGCTCTGAATCAGTGAGCGATGTCTAATGTTTTCCATGTGTTTTTTTTTTCCAAGGTGTACTTTCATTGCAGTGTAGTCTTGTGCAAAAAGGACCCAATAAATGAGTTGCTCTGTCCTGGAAACTGTGTTCCAAGAAAACAGCGAATGGGTAAGTTAGTCGTCTTCCCAGGAAGTTTGTTGCCAGTAACTTGGTGTTGATGGACTATGTAATTGCAGGTCGGAGTGTTGCTGGAGAGCACCACTTGGAGAGATCTGTATCATCAGGAGCAGTGCTCATCTTGGCAGAACTTTCTACAGTAGAGAATGGGAAAAGGGGTGAGAAAACATTCTTGAACTAGTATTATAAGGTGGATATTATTTCAGAAAAATAATTAATTGTTTTACTGCCCCACAGATATCCAAAGGGAATCTTATTCCTGGCCAGTGCTGCTGCTTGGAGGTGCAACAATTGTTGGTTCCATTGTAATTGGAATTCTTAGTTGTTATATCATGTGCACAGATTATTTAAAATTAGATTTATTCAGGATTAAAATATAGCAAATTTTCAATACTGAATATTTAACCAATCCATTTTATGAGCAAGATGTTCTGTATAAGCCTGTATCCACTGAAATGTTAATTCAAACTATTAACTTGTACTGGTTGCAATTTGTGGGGAGAAGGAAATAAATTGTTTTTCATTAAATCTAAATCTTGTTTACCATACATTTTGTGGGCGGGGGTCTATTGAATCAAAATTCAGTATTTTGATCTGAAGTACTGCTGATCTACTGAAATGGAACTAGTATAGAATTAACAGTATTTGTCAAGTTTCAGTGAGTCAAGACTAAATGCTTCTGAATCTTGAGACAGGTTATTATTCCACTTGATAAGGTGAGGCAACTAATATTTTAGTAAAACTAATTTCAGTAAGATACTTTGCTATCTAAGTATGTGTACCTTGTGTCCTGTATACTATGTGGATTGGGAGGAAATTAAGGGCTGAGGTTTCAGTGAGAATTTTGAAATTCTTTGAATAGTGATGAAAACTGAATCAATATCTGAAACTATCTACTGCAATCACAATCAGTTAAATTGTAGAACACATTGGCATTCACCTTCAGTGAATAGGAGACAGCATATCTGGTAGTTAATACTTTGGAGCAGAACAATTATACCTGGAGAGAGCCTGCATGTGTAACATGGTGATGATACTTTTTTATGTATCATTACCAAGACTAATGATGCACTTGGTGATGCATGTTGGCACTTCATATACCATAGCTCTGAAATTTGGATATAACATTAAAATATGCTTTTGGGATCATTTTAACTAACTGTCAGTGTTTATTTCAAACTTGGGCATTGGAGATCCTGTGTAGTTTAAAAAAAAAATGTTTGGTATTAATGCCATATGGGCAAAAAGCTGAAAGTTTGACAGCTGCCTAAGCTAGACCCCTACATTTTGTCTAAGGGCAAATGTTTCTGGGATATGTAAATAATGCCAAATTTGGCAGTGTACTATAAAATACATTGTCTTGCGGTGAACCAAGACCTACTCTTTTGGATTATATCTGTTACCTCCAGGCCTTTGTAAATCTGCTTTCTAAACTCCAAACTGCTGATCTCCTTGACTGTAGCTAGGAGGTGTGTGAAAGAGATGGGGGGGGGGGGGGACAGAAGAATGAGTTTAAGGTCACTAAACAACAAATTTCATGATATTTGTCAATGATAATGAACCTGATTCTATTTTTGTTTGACATTGATTTCTTTGCTTTAACACCACTCACACTTATTGAAATGTATTCTGTATCCAATTATGAATTGTAGAGTCAGATCATTAAGATGTGGTGCCCTGAAGTGAGTGTGAGTCTTTAGGTGCTCTCACCACCTCTCCCTGCATCACCTCCCCTCCCACCCCACTCTAGATTCAGTTAGACTGGAAGCCACTGTTCCCACACGCTGTTCCTGTGATCCTCTCCCACACACTTTTTGTTCAGTTCTGATTTACAAATATTTGAGAAGTTCTCAGAAACAGAATCCTATCATCACCTTGGGACTTTCTGTATTGTTGTGCCTTTTTCTCTATCAATTATCAGTATCAAATTGCCATCACCATACCAATATTTGGGTCTATTAATAATGTTGTAGGTACTGGATGCAAGAGTTATAGAACATAGAATAGTACAGGCCCTTCGGCGCACAATATTGTGCCGACCCTCAAACCATGCCTCCCATATAACCCTCCCCCACCTTAAATTCCTCCATCTACCTGTCTAGTAGTATCTTAAATTTCACTAGTGTATCTGCCTCCATCACTGACTCAGGCAGTGCATTCCAGGCACCAACCACTCTGAGTAAAAAAAACCTTCCTCTAATATCCCCCTTGAACTTCCCACCCCTTACCTTAAAGCCATGTCCTCTTGTATTGAGCAGTGGTACCCTGGGGTAGAGGTGCTGGCTACCCACTCTATCTATTCCTCTTAAAATCTTGTACACCTCCATAATGTCTCCTGTCATCTTCCTTCTCTCCAAAGTGTAAAGCCCTAGCTCCCTTAATCTCTGATCATAATCCATACACTCTAAACCAGGCAGCATCCTGGGAAATCTCCTCTGTACCCTTTCCAATGCTTCCACATCCTTCCTCTAGTGAGGTGACCAGAACTGGATACAGTACTCCAAGTGTGGCCTAACCAGAGTTTTATAGAGCTGCATCATTACTTCACGACTCTTAAACTCTATCCCTCGACTTATGAAAGCTAACACCCCATAAGCTTTTCAACTACCCTATCTACCTGTGAGGCAACTTTCAGGGATCTGTGGACATGTACCCCCAGATCCCTCTGCTCCTCCACACTACCAAGTATCCTGCCATTTACTTTGTACTCTGCATTGGAGTTTGTCCTTCCAAAGTGAACCACCTCACACTTCTCCAGGTTGAACTCCATCTGCCACTTCTCCACCCACTTATGCATTCTATCAATGGTTCTCTGCAATCTTCGACAATCCTCTACACTATCCACAACACCACCAACCATTGTAACCTGCAAACTTGCTAACTCACCCTTCTACCCCCACATCCAGGTCGTTAATAAAAATCACGAAAAGTAGAGGTCCCAGAACAGATCCTTGTGCAACACCACTAGTCACAACCCTCCAATCCGAATGTACTCCCTCCTCCACCACCACCCTCTGCCTTCTGCAGGCAAGCCAATTCTGAATCCACCTGGCCAAACTTCCCTGGATCCCATGCCTTCTGACATTCTGAATAAGCCTACTGTGTGGAACCTTGTCAAATGCCCTACTAAAATCCATGCAGATCACATCCACTGCACTACCCTCATCTATATGCCTGGTCACCACCTCAAAGAACTCTATCAGGCTTGTTAGACTTGATCTGCCCTTCACAAAGCCATGCTGACTGTCCCTGATCAGACCATGATTCTCTAAATGCCTACAGATCCTATCTCTAAGAGTCTTTTCCAACAGCTTTCCCACCACAGACGTAAGGCTCACTGGTCTATAATTACCCAGACTATCCCTACTACCTTTTTTGAACAAGGGGACAACATTCGCCTCCCTCCAACCCTCTGGTACCATTCCTGTGGACAACGAGGACATAAAGATCCTGGCTGGAGGCTCAGCAATCTCTTTCCTCATCTTGTGGAGCAGCCTGGGGAATATTCCGTCAGGCACCGGGGACTGACCGTCCTAATCTATTTTAACAACTTCAACACCTCCTCTCCCTTAATATCAACATGCTCCAGAACATCAACTTCACTCATTGTCCTCACCGTCATCAAGTTCCCTCTCATTGGTGAATACCGAAGAGAAGTATTCATGGAGGACCTTGCTCACTTCCACAGCCTCCAGGCACATCTTTCCACCTTTACCTTTTCCTGTCCAATTCTTCCTTCTTCAGCCCTTTATTTCTTTCTCCAGTTGGCTTCCCAGCTCTTTGATTCACCTCTCCCCCTCTCCTGGTTTCACCTATCACCTACTACCTTGTACTCCTTCCTCTCCTTGCCCCTCCCCCCCACCTTGATACACTGACTTCTCATCTCTTTTGTTTTCCAGTCCTGATGAAGGGCCTTGGTCTGAAATGTTGACTCTTTTCCATAGATGCTGCCTGGCCTGCTGAGTTCCTCCAGCATTTTGTGTGTATATTTTCAACTCAAGCATTTGCTGATTTTTCTCTTGTTTGTGATATAGTGAAACGCTTGTTTTGCATACTGTTCATGCAGATCAAATCATTGCACAATGTCAAGGTAAAACAATAACAATGCAGTATAAAGTGTATCAGCTGTAGTGAAAGTGTGGTGCAAATGAATAATAAGGTAGATTGTGAAGTCAAGAGTCCATCTTGCCTTACAACAGCAGGGTAGAAGCGGTCCTTGAGCCTAGCTGTATGTGCTTTCAGGCTTTTGAAGGGGGGGGGTGGAGAAGAGGGAATATCAAAGGTGGGTGTGGTCTTTATTGATACTTCTCACTGCCTCAATCAAACTGTCAGAATAATCAGAGTCCATGGAGGGAATGCTAACTCTCATGATATGCTGAGCTGTGTCCACAACTCTCTGCCGTTCCTTGCATGACAGATGAAATCCGGCGTCGGGGAGTGTACAGCCGTGCACTTTGGTAGAAGAACTGAAAGGGTTGACTATTTTCTAAATGAAGAGATAATACAAAAAACTGAGAATGTGAAGGGACTTGGGGGTCCTTGTGCCAGATTCCCTGAAGGTTAATTTGCAGGTCAAGTCTGTGGTGAATATGGGAAATGCAATGTTGGCATTAATTTCAAGAATACTAGAATATAAAAGCAAGGATGTATTGTTGAAACTTTACGGAGCACTGGTGAGGCCTCACTTGGAGTTTTCTAAGCAGTTTTGTGCCCCATTTTTAAAAGAATGGATAGAACATAGAAACATAGGAAACCTACAGCACAATACAGGTCCTTTGGCCCACAGAGTTGTGCTGAACATGTCCCTACCTTAGAAATTACTAGGCTTACCTGTAGCCCTCTATTTTACTAAGCTCTATGTACCTACCTAAATGTCTCTTAAAAGACCCTATCAAATCAGCCTCCACCACCATTGCCAGCAGCCCATTCCACACACTCACCACTCTCTAAGTAAAAAACTTACCCCTGACATCTCCTCTGTACCTACTCCCCAACAACTTAAACTTGTGTCCTCTTGTGGCAACCATTTCAGCCCTGGGAAACAACCTTGGACTATCCACATGATCAATGCCTCTCATCATCTTATACACCTCTATCAGGTCACCTCTCATCCTCTGTCGCTCCAAGGAGAAAAGTCTGAGTTCACTCAGCCTATTCTGGAACATAGAATAGTACAGCATACTACAGGCCCTTTGGCCCACAATGTTGTGCTGATCCTTAAACCCTGCCTCCCATATAACCCTCCCCCACCTTAAATTCCTCCATCTACCTGTCTAGTAGTATCTTAAATTTCACTAGTGTATCTGCCTCCATCACTGACTCAGGCAGTGCATTCCAGGCACCAACCACTCTGAGTAAAAAACCTTCCTCTAATATCCCCCTTGAACTTCCCACCCCTTACCCTAAAGCCATGTCCTCTTGTATTGAGCAGTGGTGCCCTGGGGAAGAGGCGCTGGCTGTCCACTCTAACTATTCCTCTTAATATCGTGTATACCTCTATCATGTCTCCTGTCACCCTCCTCCTCTCCAAAGAGTAAAGCCCTAGCTCCCTTAATCTCTCATAAGGCATGCTCCCCAATCCAGGCAACATCCTTGTAAATCTCCTCTGCACCCTTTCTATGGCTTCCACGTCCTTCCTGTAGTGTGGCAACCAGAACTGAGCACAGTACTCCAAGTGCAGTCTGACCAGGGTCCTATATAGCTGCAACATTATCTCTCAGCTCCTAAATTCAATTCCCTGTGCTGAAACTAGAGAGGGTTCAAAGGAGGTTCATGAAAATGATTCCAGGATTTAATGGCTTGTTGTATGAAGAGCATTTGCTGGCTCTGGACCTGTATTCACTGGGATTCAGAAGAATGAGGGGTCACCTCATAGAAACCCATTGATTGGTGAAAGGCCTTGACAGAATGGATGTGGAGAGGATGTTTCCTATAGTTTAAGACCAGAGGACTCATCCTCAGATTAGAAGTCATTTTAGAATGGAGGAGAGGAGGAATTTCTTTAGCCAGAGAGTGGTGGATCTGTGGAATTCTTTGCCACAGGCAGCTGTGAAAGCCTAATCTTTAAGGCAGAGGTTGATAGATTCTTGATTGGTCAGGGCATGGAAAGATACTGGGAGAAGCAGGAGATTGATGCTGAGAGGAAAATTGGATCAGCCATGAAATGGTGGAGGACCTCAATTGGCCAAGTGGCCTAATTGTGCTCCTCTATCTACTTTATGATACTCATTGGTATTCACATCACTATTAACCTCCGGCGTTCCAGCAAACGGTGCAGTATTTACTGCCGACTGATTCAATGTTCTCCCTGGCGAGTAAAGATCATCATTTAGCGATCAAGATCATTAACAATGACTGAGCATCTGCAGCCTACAGATTATATCGTCATAATGTTCTGGTGCAATGATAATTGTGTGAAAGTTTGGAATTAATTTTGAAACAAGTGTCAGTGAAGTTCTGTTCTTGATGACTCACAGTGATTTAAAACGTTTTCATTTTTACAATAACGCAGTTGAACGAAAGTTGTTAGATGTGAAGTTGATCATAGCAGCTCGTAAACCAAAAGCAACGATTAAACTGCAACACACACAGTAAAACTTAACTCTAACTACCACCGCCCCTCCCCCACACATGCATGCGCGCGCTACCTCCAGGAAAAGAAATCCACAAAAAGAACAAAAAAAAGACGTTCTGCTCACTCGATAGTTCACAGCAGCAATAAAGGAATGCTGAGAAATTTACTCCAGCACGAAAGGATAATCTAAAAAAATACATATTTTAATATATTATAAATATTTGGTAATTGGAATGGAAATCGAAAATCTGTCATTCTAATTCTGCGGGAAAAACAAGCAGGATCAAAATTGCAAAGTTGAGAATTAAAATCAATTATACAAAAAAAGATAATCGTGGGTGTGTGCTTGTGTGGGCGGAGGTCAAAATGAAACTGCTCTCTCCGCTGCCTTTTGTTTGCGAGTTGTGTTCCATCAATGGCTGTCTCATTCTGGCGGACAGTGCTGGCTGTCAGTCCTCATGGGCTCGGCTCGAAACGTCGACTATACTCTTTTTCCATAGATGCTGCCTGGTCTGCTCAGTTCCTTCAGCATTTTGTGTGTGTGTTGCTTGGATTTCCAGTGTCTGCAGATTTTCTCTTGTTGGTACAGTAGCTGTGTTCTCTTTGCCTCCTCTGTAATATAAAGACATGCTGGATTAAAAGGAGACTTTGAGACGGTTACCTGTGCGCCAATGTTGAGCAGCACAAATGTACGTTGGTCAAACGAAATCTCTTTCTAGTTATGAGGAGGGCTCAGCTCGGCATAAGCCAATGACTATCGTTTGGATTTTCATTGGAAAAGTTAATTCGGACAAACAACGTTTATGTCATTACGGATGCATTACCACACAGCTGATGGTTTTATTTGAAATTTTCCATAATTAAGTAAATACAAGAATTAGAACTATTGGAAGAATGCCAGGTTTTATATGAGACACTCGGCGATATAACTATTTCCCTGGTGATAGGCGCCTACGAAAACGAAGCATCCGAGAAACGCCCCAGTAATTGTGTGCGTGTCGGTAGCTAGGTTCGTGTTCTCTCCACTGATACGAACAAACCCAGATTGGAGCTCTTCATTCTCCTTTCTGAAACTGACACACCCAACCCCCACCCCCACCCCCCGACCCCCCGACCCCCCGTCCAAACTCCTCCCAAAGTCACCGCAGTTTAGGGGTGGCGTCCAATTGATACTTTATGAACTCTCGAAATCCAGTTTCAAACAGTAAAGAAATAACATCGGAGAAATGCTCTGAAATCAACATCAGTTAAGAAAGTTGCCGTCTGTGATTATAACATTTTAAATGCGCACTAATTTACAGAATCGAACGGCTCTCATCGTGCTCTTTGAAAGGACTGTGTATTGTATAATAATTATGCTAGTCCAGTATCAAAGCATAGGAGAATGTAGGACTTATCTACATTTTGGTCGCCTCACTACAGGAAGGATGCGGAAGCCATAGAAAGGGTGCAGAGGAGATTTACAAGGATGTTGCCTGGATTGGGGAACATGTCTTATGAGAATAGGCTGAGTGAATTCGGCCTTTTTTCCTTGGAGCGATGGAGGTTGAGAGGTGACCTGATAGAGGTACATGAGATGAGAGGCATTGATCCTGTGGATAGTCAGAGGCTTTCCCAGGGCTGAAATGGCTAGCACGAGAGGGCACGGTTTTAAGGTGCTTGGGAGTAGCTACAGAGGAGGTGTCAGGGGTAAGTTTTTTTACGCAGAGAGTGGTGAGTGCGTGGAAAGTGCTGCCGGCGACGGTCGTGGAGCCGGATACGACAGGGTCTTTTAAGCGACTCCTGGACAGGTACATGGAGCTTAGAAAAACAGAGGGCTATGGGTAACCCTAGGTAATTTCACAAACACAAAATACTTTGCAGATGCCGGGGTCAGAGCAACACTCACAACACGCTGGAGGAACCAGCAGGTCAGGTAGCATCCGTGGAAACGATCAATCAACGTTTCAGGCCGGAACCCTTCTCCTTCCCACCCTCCTCCCAGCTTCTTTATAGGGCCTCTGCCCCTTCCCTCTTCAGTCCTGACAAAGGGTTTCACGGTCGTTTCCACAGATGTTGCTCGACCTGCTGAGTTCCTCCAGCGTGTTGTGAGTGTTCCTTGGTAAATTCTAAGGTAGGGACATATTCGGCACGGCTTTGTGGGCCAAAGGGCCTGTATGGTGCTGTAGGTTTTCTATGGTTCTATGTTACTCATTCTTCCAGAAACTTACAGGTGCTGGAAATCTTGCGCAACGAAATGCTGGAGGCACTCAGCAAATCAGCAGCATTATGGAAGGGAATAAATAGTTCATTCCCCTCTATAAATGCTGTCTGACATTCTGTGTGGATTGCTCATCGTTACATAATGTTTAAAACTTTATATAGCTCAAAAAATGTGAAGTCTGGCTGGAATTAGAAGAATCTGTGGAGTGATCTGCTTTTCGGGAGTGGATTTCCATTCTCAATTTTCAACTGTCCAACACGTTCTTTCGATAAGGTACTCTATCTCGTGACTTACCATTGGTTGGCAATAGCCTTGGAGTTATCTCGTTTTAACGAGGATATGTTGAGCCAATTAGCGTGAAGTGGCTGCTCAAGGTTAAAAAGTGATTGTGGGTGGCTAGTTGTAGTTCCTGTTGTTTGTAGTGCACTGTACCACAGGATGGGCGTACTTTTGAGGTAGGCTGGTCGGGCTATCCCGAGACATTAGTTCGCCTCGCTGTTTTTCTGCCGTCTGTATGTGTTTGTGTATCTGTGTTTTTAGGTTGGCGTTGGTTTGGGCGCTATTTATTACTAATGCGTGGATGCAGCACTCGCTGCCTCGAGGTAATAATAGGTCTTCTAGTGTTGTTTTATAATGGTGTACGGGACATGTCCTATCTTCATTCTGTTTCGTTGTGTGGGTAGGTGTCATACAGAGTCATTGCTATGGGCGCCTATTTTGGATTCAGTTGGACGCTTCTTTACTGCAAGACAAGTCGTGGAGCCTCGGCGTTGCCGGTAAATCTACCTCTGACAAACAATCCTATTCTGTTTTTGTCCTGTCCTATTCTCACTTTTATTTTCCGACTGTTAGATTCAACGGGCAAAGTCTTTCTGCTTACTCAGTCGTTCGCAAATGAGTGCGGTTATACAGTCTCCCAGGATCCGTTTGGTAACGTGCTAGTGCGTGCATCGGTTTTGGCTTGCATGGTAGTTAACGAGGTGAGTACGTGCACCGCTGCTGAGGACCGTGTGGGGGCGACCTGCCTGAAAAACGTAACGTGTGCACTCTACCGGCTCGATCGGCTGCCTTAAAGTGCAGACATCAAAAACCAATCCGCACCTGATCATAGATTTTGCTGGGAACAGCCGCGAAGGCTGGGCTATAGTTTGGGTTGTAAAATAGCAGATGTGTGTAGTTGCGTACATTTGTAGACAAGTCTTACTGCCTTTACAGATCCAAAACCAGAAGTATTTTAGAATGTTGCCTTTCACATTTGTCAACATTAAGTAAGTAAATAGAACACGTTGTAAAATGATACTCTTAAGCCAGCTGGAAACTAATAGGTTTTAAGCAATAATTTAAACTTGCTAAATTAATATTGTACGTAAGAAAACTCTGGCTCTTGGGGGAATTGGTTGCTGTAGGACTGCTTTGACTTTAAAAATTGTGCTCCTGATTCTAGGGTGATGACCTGTTTGGGCTAAGTCTACAAATTAAGATTGCTCCAATTGGTCACATGGAAAAGGCACTGACTTATGTCCATACCATTACGTGTTCATATTTTCCATGGTCGGCAAGAGAAATCCTATGTGAGCCAAATTACATGGAGGTATGCATTTGAAAAATTGTACTTGGTTCATGTACTGTAGTTCAGAGAGGTATTCAAAAGATTTTATTTCCTGAATACTTTTGATTGTGTCTTATGGATTTTAGTCTGCTGATCATGAAAATTACCATGTAATTTCCCTATCATGTATCTTTTTTTACAATCATCTATATTCATTATTTCAATTCATAATTCCAGTCAGAATAACTGATGCCAAGATTAAGGAAGGCATTTTTGATGGTCTTGAAATCAAACAGGTCATCAATGACCAGAGAAAATCACACAGAAGGCATTCAAAGGTGTTGTTGAAATTTTTCTTGGCAACTACAAAGCACTAATCTATGTGCATTGGTTGACAACATGCTTCTAGCATACAAAACCATGAAGTGCAACATGTGACTGAAGATTCATTTTCTGCATTCCCATTTAGACTTCTTCCCTGCTATTGTTGGCAATGCCAGTGATGAGCCAGGACATTGTGGTCATGGAGAAATGGTATCAGGACAACTGGAATCCATCAATGCCATCTGAATATTGTTGGCACTTAAGCGAGAAGCCTCAGACACTGAGTACAAATGAAAATCATACACAAAACATTTTTTAGCTTAGTTGAATTATTGCAAAGCATCAACACCGTTATGCAATTAAATGCATTATATTCAATATGTCAATTTCTTCAATTTCCTATGTGATACAAGTAGTCTGAAATTATATTTGTGTTCAACTTCAAGTAGTCTATCATATACAAAAAAGATTTGAGGGAGCAACTGGGGGGGATTATTAAGTGTTATCTATTAAAAGATTTGCCTACCTTTGTCCATCTCAAGTGATCAGTTGTGCTTAATTCTATCAATTTGTGATATTGTATTTAAATCACTGGATATAGCAGGATTCTAAAGAAATTTGTCACTTATGCATGTAATTCAACTCTGAATTTATACATTTTTCTTGCCTGAACCTGGTAGGAAATGCTTCCTTTCAAATGGGTGCTATCATGACTCAAACTGTTTAGTTCCTTACCACCTGTGTTGCCATTACAGTAAAATGCTGCCATTGCCAGCGATGCCTTCTGCTAAACTCCCTGGAGCTGGGAAACTGGGGCATCCAGCAATTTGCACACTTTTAATTTTAGGATGGCATAATTGCAAATATTTAATTCTTTCCTCAATTTTAAGTTGTGCAAACTTTTTTTTTTGCAACATATAATAACCAGGCTTTGTTCTATGCTTGTTTACTTGGTTAGGTATCAGTTCAAAGAATAATACCAGGGATTGAAAATGACTATAGTGAAGACTGGATGGCTGCTGTTCCATCTGTAAGTTGCTTACTGTTTTTGTCCCCTGTCAAGCTCTGGCTTTTGTATTAATTAACTATTTTTCCTTTAAGGCTCAAGAAGCTGAAAATGCCATTTGGCAAGTTCTGTTTCATCTTCCTGAAGGAATAAAGACTATGACTGTCAATGAAATCTTGCGAACTCGTTATAGAATTGGCACAACAGTTTCTCGGCTATTG
This sequence comes from Mobula birostris, assembly GCF_030028105.1. Taxonomy (NCBI): domain Eukaryota; kingdom Metazoa; phylum Chordata; class Chondrichthyes; order Myliobatiformes; family Myliobatidae; genus Mobula; species Mobula birostris. Next base: position 205,027,809 of record NC_092371.1, on the reverse strand, counting down.
TTCAGGGCTCCGTACAATACAACTGAGATTGAACAGTTAATGGTGAGTAACTACAAGTGAGTTTCAAACTCAGTAAATCAAAGACTAGAATGTGAAAATAAGTATTGTCTCTGCTATACACTTCTAGGTAGAAAATGTGCCGGTCTCGAGCATTCGATCAACCACTTTCTACAAACAAGAGTGGATGATCCTCTTAATTGACACAGCAGTGGCTTGCCCTACTGGTAAATCTATTTTTTTTTTGCCATCTAATCTTCCACTCAAACTTGTTTTGCCGATGCATGCATTTAACTGTATTACATTCCAACTCAAAATTAATTTCTGCATTAATCTGGTCCTGATGTATATTGATGCCTATTGCATATAATTATGTGGTGATCTCTGCATGCAATGTTGATCAGTTTGAGTGGTGTTTTTTTTTCAAAGTTCATTCTGGGATTTCATAGGACTCAAACACAAATATTGCATATGTAGTTGGAACCATTTGCTGTTGTATGTTTAGACTTGTGGTTAACATATAATAACTAAAGTAATCCTCAACAGATGGCACAACCTTCACTGAGAATAAGATCAGATGGAGAATTCCAAGAATCATCCCATCACTTAGTTCTCCAGAAGAACAGTTCTACGATGACTCTATTGTTTTGGGAGTTGAAGGCGTTACTCTCAGCCCAGATAAAATAGCACAGCTGAATTATACATTGACATACAATGCCACAGACATCATTATCACTATTCCCATCGGAGCAGAAGGTGGATATTACAAGGTCTGTAAACTTCTCAATAAGATAAATTATTATATGCCCTTATTTCAGTAATGGTTGCAGCTTGATCTACAACTAACTTGTGTTTCAGAGCCGTGCAATTGAAGGACAACATGGTATTTTGTACTTGATACAATTATCTGCAGAACATCAGTGGGAGCTAACCAAATACACAATTGTGCATCCCGTTGCCTCGCCCTTCATACCACGGCCACCAATTTTAACCAATAGTAAGTAATGCAGGTGAGAATACTTAAGTAAAACAAGGCACCAGATAACTTATCTTCATTCCCTGCAGATACCGTTCCAGAAAAGCGCATATTCAACATTTCTTTAGGCAACTTCCTTCCAGATGTAGAGCTTATAGCTCTAACTATAGGTACACAGACAGTCAAGGTGGATCAGGCAAACAAGATGGGAATCACAATCTATGACACGCCACTGCCTAACAACACTAAAGTCTACATAGTGGAAGTTCCATTTGAGAATGCAAACGTGAAGCCAGAGGTAAAGTAACCATTTAATACAATGTGGAAAATGTTCCCATATTACTTGTAATTCTGTTATCACAAGGCTTCATAACAGTTGCTTAAAATTGATCACCGATCATCAAGCAATCTGCTAGTAAACAACTTTGCTATGATCAGTACAATGATACAGGCTTTGGTCCTAAGTACTTGGTGTGCAAGATTAATTTTACCAGATTAATACCCATCTCGTGCCATGGTGTGTGAGTCAGTGGTTCAGTGCTAGAGAACAGTTCCAAGCCATTAAACCATCCCTGGCCTGTCTTCCTGTCCACAAATTCTATACTCATAGTAATAGTTACTATGGCTTCAGAAACTGCTGCAGTGTTTTTAACTTGGAATCACCATGACACAAGTTATTGAGATTTGTTGCCACATTCTGCTGGAAGGGATGTTTGCAGTGCTCCAATTCTTAAGTTTACCCTGTTATGAGTTGTAAGATCAAAAGAGAAACTGCTTAAATTTATTTCATTCCAGTGTTTTTCTTTTGGCCTGGCCATTCAAATCATTTGAAATATAAATGGCATTTCTCATTCTGGTTACTCTTGTGGTTGGTAGGAATGTGGGATTAATTATTCATAACTTTGGATTCTTTAACTTTTTTTTGCTTTATCAGTACAATGATGACAAGATTCTATGGCTATCTCATTCTGGAATGCAAATCGATTTATTTTTGTCTTCCAGCACCTGCATTCTAACATCAGAAACTACATATTTGATGTCATCTATGTATTCAAAATAAACCCAGAAAATGAACCATTTAATCACCATGTAAAAGTAATGCAGGAAGTGCCAGATATTGGTGAGTAAGTAATAAACTCTTTCCTGAAGGAACAGACCTGGTAGTGTAATGTCTCCTTTTATCCTCTCTAGTGTTACCCAAGGCAACAGGATTCTGTGATGAAAAGAACTTGTATCTACTAATAACTCAAGGGAATCTAATCCACTACTGGCTTCCTTACATTGCTCAAAAGCTGGTAACACAGAAATCTGCACAAGATTTTGGGTACCTTTTTGTGGATAATACAACCCATATTTTATTTGGTGTCCCTCTCTTTGGAAGGAGTGTGATTTATGAGGTATAAATAGGTAATTACCCTCTTTTCACTATTTTCCTGTTTGCTATTTCCCCAGAGTAACTGGGTCTCTGATTCCTCTTCAGAAATTGAGTCTTCAAGGAATTACAGCTAGACTTAACCTGACACTGAAGGACAAGAATACATTGAAGATTGAGATTCCATTCACTGTAGTTTGCAATTTTCCTCCTATGGATCTTGCAGGCAAGTTCGAAACTGGAATTGAATTTCTGGTTTATAAACTTGATTATTAAGTAACTGTATTTTTAATTTTCTTGTTAGTGTGCTTTCCAAATGGAACAATGGTGATTACTGCACTTGTGGAGACTGTGCCTGAACTAGATCCTAGTAAAATGGTGTTGAAGGATGGAAAATGCCAACCAAAAGAATTTGACCATCGTAAAGCTCTCTTTGAGTTTAGCATTGATAGCTGTGGCACCACAAGAACAGTTAAGTTGATGTAGATGTGAGGGCCTCTTGTGGTTAAAACCTCTAAAATCCAATTTTAACTCTCCTTTGGCTATTTTTTTACTGTCCTCTTAGATTCATGGAAACCACTTGATATATGAAAATGAAGTCTCATATCCAAGAGAGGCAATTCCTATTGATTTTCCAGTTATAACCAGAGATCCTGATTATCGGTAGGTTGAACTGGACAAAAGATATCAATTGATCTGCAGATGGGAATGGTAACTTTATTTTCTTTACCCTCCCCTTGCCCTGTAGCTTAACAGTCTTGTGCCAATATGAACTAAATGATACTCTAGCTGTTGGAATTGTGAAGAGATACCAGAAAGATTCCTGGCATCGTGGTAATAGTGTACAAATAGTGAGGGGTAAGCATGGTTTGAATCTGAAGTGCTTTTTTCCTTGGAAAGTAGTTCTTCTGTTATGTATTTGCATAGAGCTGTGTTGACTCAATGAAATTGAATATGCTCCTATATATTTAGTTAGTATGGGAAATTGATTCCAGTGCTTGTTTTAAATAATTGACCTTGAAGCAATGCTTCATATTATTTGCATTTTTTTTTGTACTTGGCCTATTAAGAAATTTTGGGCCATTCAAACACGAATCTATTGTCAGCAGGGAAAGGTGGTTTGTCAAACTTGTATGGACATTATTTTTTTTTTGTCTTTTCAGGGGGCAAGAAGCCAAGACATACAGCAGAACTACACTCAAGGATTTACAAAAGTAAGCTGAAACATTTACATGGCAACTGCTTTCTTACCCAAATGTGTCATTTTTTTAATACTTTTTTTTCCTGTTTCTATAGCGGCAGATTACTTGGATTTTTATAAGGATGAAGAATACCCAGTGGCAGTGAATTGGACGCAAGCACTTTATTTTGAGGTTGAACTCATGAACAACAAAGACCATCAGACTGACCTGTTGTTGGATGATTGCTGGATAACTACAACTCCTGATCGCAACAGCATACCACGATGGTATATTATCCAGGCTGGGTAAGTAATGAAAAATCTGTCTGTCCCATTGTGTTGTCTGCTCCTAGCCTGTCTAACTAATATATGTTTACTGAACAGTTGTGAGAGCAAAGAGGAAACATTTGTAACTGCCTTTCATCCAGTATCTGACACAATGCAGTATTCCCACCAACTGAAAAGGTTTGAAGTTAAAATACAAGAGCTGCCTCCAGCAGAACAAACTGTGTTGCCCAAGAAAGTAAGTCCCAGAAGCTGCAAGCATTTGAGGTTTAATAGTTGTGGTATTTCACGTCATGAGTTGGCATTTTCATGTAGCTTGATTCATTAATCTGATATTACCATTGCATTTGTAGGTGTATGGTCACTGCAGTGTTGTGATCTGCCGTAATAATCCAGATACAAACTCTTCTTGCAATGGACAATGTACAGTTTTAAAAGGTAATGAGGATAAACTTGTGGTTTTTTTTTGGTTAAAACTTGAATCTTCTAAGAAAAATTTTAACTCTTCTTCCCAGGCCAGAGCGCTAACCTGGATATGCACAAGGAGTATATGTCACTTGGAGAAGTTTGGCTTCTTGTTGAAATGTTAGAACAAGAAAAATTCGGAAGTAAGTTAACAATTTCTCTAGAATGACTTGCTGCTATGTTGTTGGGTGCAGCATAAAGTGGCATACTGATGAAGTTTGGATCCAATATTTAGCATGATCTTTAAATACAAGCTAAGAAAAGATCATAAATGTGCAGTTTACTATCTTTACCGGCTTACGCACGTACCACCAGACCACAGTAAAGTGACTGGTATCTTTTTGGTATTAATAATTAGCAATGTCCAGAATGAGTTGCCGTTTTTCTGATGGTCTCGTGCTTTCCTTCCTGAAGGTGGAGCTGTAACCACTGCATTTCTTTTGTTTTGGGTGGGGTGGAGTAAATGAGCGTCGGGGAAAGTCACATAGACACCATGTGGTATCCAGACACTTTCCAACTAAGTGATCTTGCAACCTGAGAAATAAGGATTTGGATGCCATTGTGGACAACCCCACAAAGCATGACGTAAGCCTGCAAAAAGTAAAAAACTGCATGTGCAAGATTTCTCCCTTTGATTTTTTTTTAACTCGATTATGTATTGGGAAGGGAGGAAGAATGACTGGGGGAAAGATGGGGGAAAAAAAATCAAATGTTTTCCCTTTTTATTTTCCAGGTGGACTAATATACTCATATTGGCAATGGGTGCTTGGATGCAGTTTGGCAATCTTCTTGATTCTTGTAGTGGTTCTTTTGAAGGTGTATGTTCATTAGGCAAATAAAATGACATGAAATAAACTGGCGTTCCTTTAACTGGCTTGGCCCCTCAACAAAGTTTTAGGTAGATCCAAACTGTGGCAGTTTTACAATGACTTGTATTGAAGATCTCAATTCTCTTTTACGTGGCCTGCTTAATTTCAGGTACATTTCCAGCATCTGCAGACTTTCTCTTGTTGGCTCTTGCCTACTTTCCAACTTTAATGCTCCCTCATTCTTATTGCCATTTGAGCAGTAGCTAACCTGTTGGAGAAATGGATGTTCATCTAACTTCTGGTGTCCTGTCCATCACTTCCCTCTGGTTCTATATCTCCTTCCCTTCGATTCCATTGAGCTCTCCTACTATGTTCCTCCTTCAGCCTTTTACCCCTCCAGTAATCACCTTCTGCTTCTTGCATCATACCCCATCACCATCTCCTCGCCTGGTTTCACCTATCACCTACTAGCTTGTACTCCTTTTTTCCCACCTACCCCACCTTTTTCTGGCTTCTGCCCCCTTCCTTTCTTTCTAGTCCTGTTGAAGCGTCTTCCCTAAAACACAACTGTTTATTCCTCCATAAATGCTGCTTGACTTGAGTTCCTCCAGCATTAACTGCACGATAGCCAGAGTGAATATTCATTTAAGAAGCTCTCCTGCACATGGCTGATTGCTGGCTGATTACTATTATCTTCAGTATGAACTAAATAGCCTATTCTGATTCTTTTTTTTTTTTTCATTTTTGCTTGCTTGGCCTCTGTCCCAAAGAACCTTGTTCCTCATTCTTGGACCTCCCTGCATAGAGGTCAGTATCCTGTGACCTGACTGCAAATGTTTGTTTGGACCTTGTCATTCTCTATAATCTCATACATATCCATTTTATTCTTTAGTTAAAATAATATTTCCACCTTTTTTGTTTTCGACACAAGATTCAGAATGGACATGAGCACCAAGTTCAAAACTACCCAATTCTCCTTCACCCTATATTGTATTATGAGCTCAGTAGAAAGCTACCTAGCTTCCAATATCTACCAATTAATATTTTTCTGTTAATACAAGTGATTTAAAGCCAGTTTATATTTGCATCTTTTGCCCATATGTTCTCATTTTCAGTCATCATTTGTTTTAGTGAAATCTTAAGAACCTGAGACAGCAAATTTTCTTAAATATTTGAGTCAGTGATTTCTTTCCCTTTGGATAATCTGCTTCCTGATCTTCCAGCATAGGATGGTTTTGAGCCTAGAGAGATGAAAAATTAGTCGTGAAGAACAAAACTAACATTGCGCTATCAACCTGTCTCACTAAGCCTCTTATTTTTGAGATCACTCACTCTGCCGTATATAAACAGAGTGTGATTATCTAGCAGACCAGTGCATAACATCTAATATTATTCAAAGGATTGAGCAATAAATCACTTGCTTTGTATTTTCTATCATGGTGATTTAGTGCCCCAAGAGAACTCTGGCTAATTTAAAGAGTGGATCTAATGTACCCAGTCTTCTCAATTCAAAAGGCAGTAGCAGCAGTACAACTTTGGTCATTTTTGCAAAGGCCTGTAGTTTGAATATTTACCCTTGTTTAAAAAAAAAAATGCACATGCTATATTCTAATCTATTTTTCTCACTGCTACTTCCATATTAGGGTGAACTAATCTCGAAATTGCCTATTGTAAATCTATCTATGTTTACTAACTCTGTCCTGTCAGGTTACTTGTACAAAAGAACTTTCCCGGTAGTAAGGAGCCACATCTGTGAAGGTAAAGGGTTGAACTACGTTTTAGGTCAAGACCTTGCATTAGGAAGTTTGCAAATCCTTCGTGGAATAAATGCTAGTGGAGGCGATGACTGGGGGCATGAATAAAACTCTGTGGCAGAACAGGGCCTTGGCAGATGAGAGATTTGCCTTTAGAATGCATTCATGGCTACCCTCCCCCCCCCCCCCCCCCCCCAAACGAGTGGTAATAGGGTGTTCATCTTCGACATGCCATCAAAATAATTTAAACTGGAGTAGGTTGGCACAAACTACATTTAGATTGCATGCGCAAATATATGCATCCTTTTTTTAAAAAATACAAAACAAAACTTGCTGTTTGGATTGTTTTGTTTTGACCACACAGCACTGAGAGAATGGTTCAAACACTTTATTCTGGAGTCAATGTGTTGAAGACAGCTGAATTTTCTTCACGGGTCGCGGTTTACCCTCACTAATGTAACGGATTGCTCAACCCAACCCTCTGCAGCCCAATCTTTGGAAGGAGCCGCACCGTGCTTTATCTTTAGTCAGGTTGGGGAAGCTAGTGTGAGTATTGTACTCAAAATTTTCATTGGTGAGAATAAAATTAATAACATTAAAATTTAAGTGAGGGAAAAAAAACTTGCTGTTTTGCTCATAAGCTCCAGGAAGGAAACTATTCAAGAGTTTACTAGATCTAACTCTAGAATCGGTGCGGAGTAGAGAGAAATGCCAGCCAGAGTAAAGTCAACTCCACACTGGAGTTACAATACCTGCCTCGCCGTTCAATATTGTATATGTTTTCAAGGTTTGGAATAAATTCCATGTCTGAGTTCCTTTTCCAAATACTATCTGAGTGCAACTGTCAAATACATCCAAATGTTGACCTCTGGTCAGAATCCTAACATACCTGGGCAATCAATCCTGGTAAATAAATGGTCTTTATGACTTCTTGTGTGAAAGCATGAAGAACAGTAGTCAAAATTGTCACACTGAGTACAGACAAATCTGGCGCCTCTAATTGGGTCTTCCCCGCAACCATCACACCTATTTTGATCACAGAAGGAAAAGGGAGACTGCATTTGTTTCTCTAGCTTCTTTAACTGTGGTTCACATAATAAATCTATGGTTAAGATTTTACGGCTAGTAATGGTGTTTAAATAATTTTATATTTTGTTAACCTCTTAAGTTGTTATTTTGCGACTTCCTCCTTAGCTCAATTATTCTTATGGTCAGGGTGGGTGACATTGTTGAAATAAGATTGCTACAAATGCAAGTGGTTGTCTTCACTCAACAAAAGCACATGGTGCTGCATGTGGAGGAATTTGTATTTTTTTAAGCATTACATTTTACTTTTGGTTGATCTAGAAAAATAATAAGCTAAATAAATAATCTTGTGGAGCACTTACAAAATAAGGAGCTCAGTTACGTAGTGTATCCATCCAAAATTAATATCATTTTCTTGTGGAATCCTGAAGTATTAAAATTTGTTAGTGAGATATAATATTCTGAGATAAATAAAGCATGTAATGCAGTTTCCCACAGTTATTAACTTAAGGCTGAAGCTATTAAGTTCCATTTTGTTACTAATGAAAGAAAAAGCTGTCCACAAGAAATCACGAATTTTATTTCTGAAATTTAAACTTGATAAAATTGAAATAATTTATAGCATGAATCTGTACAAATTTGGAATTAATATTTCAAAAATATTATTTTCTCTTTGAAATTTAATTAATTTTTAAAAATCTGATTCAGCAGTAAGCAATGTTGTTTGGTTCTGGTCACCTTATTATACGAAGGACATGGAGGCTTTAAAAAGGGTGAAGAGGCGATTTACCAGGATGCTACCTGGATTAGAAAGTATATAAGGAAAGGTTGTGCAAACTAGAGCTTTTCTATTTGGAGAGAAAGGGGATGAGAGGTGACTTGATACAAGTGTACAAGATGATATGATGATCAAAGACAGCCAGAGACTTTTCCCAGGGAGGAAATGGCTAATGTGAGGGGGCATAATTTTAAAGTGATTGGAGGAAAGTATGGGTGGATGTCAAGAGTTAAGTTTTTTTACAGAGAGAATGGTGGGTGTGTAGCTTATGCTGCCAGCTACAGGTAGATACATTAGGGACGTTTAAGAAACTCTTACATAGGCACAAGTATGAGAGAAAAAAAAATAAAGGGCTATGTAGGAATAAAGAGTTAAATTGATCTTGGAGTAGGCTAAGAGATCGGGACAACATTATGGGATGAAGGGCCTGGGCCTACACTACTGTATTTATATTCTAAAATTATGTGCTTCTGATTTTAATAAAACAAAGTTTATATCATAAACATGTTAAAATCAAACACAATTCAAAGTAATCTTCATGTAAATTGTAATTTCTACATCAGTGGTGCTATTTGACAATTCCTAATTTTATTTCTCATTCAGCATTTTTTTAAAAAGTACTTTGGAACTTTGGGATATCTTAATTCTTAGAGTTTGTTAAAGATTTATGAAACAGATATACCAGGTTAGTCACTTTTTAGAAAGATTGTTTAATTTCTTGAGGTTTTTCTTCACTGCTTATAAAGATTTTTTTTATTTGAGCCAGTGAAAATCCATCATTACTTGGGTTTGACTGTTACATTCATGGAATTGCTTTATGAATATTTTGAGTTTAATTCTATTTTCCTGTTATTCCTGGGATTACTTCATGGATTTGATGTCAAAGAAGTCAATCAGGATGAAAGTATTTTTGACTGTCTTGATGATTCGTTGAGGGTCAGCCAGAATTGGCTGGGATTTGAATTATTCTGTGTGCATAACTATTTTGCTTTGTTAAGCTACAAATGATTTACTGCCCAATCATCCCTAATCTCTCAGCAAGCCACTAAAATTTGCTCACTAGAACATGTTGGAACAATATACTCCAGTTTGTAAGTGTCAAAGTCACATGTGGAGATCAACCTTGCGTTACAATAGAACCCTCAATAATACAGAACCTACTTGATTTTCTCCATCCATGACTGAGCATTTTCCGAGCGCAGTAGATGCCGCAGTATTGTTTTCTGACCCATGCTTATGTTTAGATCATCAATGTTATTCGTCGTCAGTCTCTTTATGCCTTCAATTGTGAAAAGACCATGATGTTTCAATAGATTAATTGTGTCATCATTCAGATAATGCCATCGACACCATTCTTCCATGTTGCTTATAACCCTATAACATTTAGCACAGAAAGCTCAATTACGATGACTTTGTGATGAAATTAGAAATTTTTATTCCGATAGATGTCATGTAAATGCCATTTTCTTCTGTGTGTTACATTTTGACTACACAGCTCAATTCAGCATGCATCTTCATTTTGTGTGACCTCTGCTCCCGAGAATGACAAGTGCCGCACGCTCATGGAAACCCCAATGGACTGAAAATTTCAATAGAAATGAAGCAAAAGAGGTGATAAATCCTTTTAACACTGATATCAAATGATGCCCACCTGAACCAAAGCAGCGTAAATGTGAGTAAGAAGACAAACTGGGATTTAAAGATCAGCAGCCAGGTTCAGAACATGCCATTGTTTCAGTGATTAATTAAATCTCAGTTTGGGACTGTGTGTGTATGTTTTAATGAAACCTACTGGGTGATTGCAAAGTTAGAAATATTGAACAATGCAGCACACAATTTTTACTACATTTGAGTAAAATTTATTACTGTATGATTAGAAATCCAGCCATCAATTGTGCTTTGTTAATAAATTCTGTCATTGTCCAATGAATAATTTCCAAACAGAATACTTCTGTGATCTTTAAATGTTGTTTAAACATTTAATATTGTGACAATTTCAGTTCATTAAAAACATTTCTTTAAGGGAGTAATTTGAACTGAGTATTTTGTGGTTGCTACCAAATAGGAAGACTTTGTGATGATTCTGACAGACAGACAGAATTCTGTGTTCAAATTTCCCACCTACCTCAACCTGGCTGAAGCTCAAATTGTTTGAACATATGAAATAAGACTACAATGGTCCTTTCTGCTATTCATTAAAATCATGTTTGATCTAACCTGGTGCTATTTTCCAGTTACAGGTACTGTATATCTCTACATCCCTGCATTCCCGTAATATCCAGAAATCTACTGATCCCTGTATTGAACAAACTCAATGGCCTATACAGCACAGCCCATCTGAGTGAAGAAATTCTTCCTGAGAATTATCTAACTCCCTCTTAAATATAGCCAATGAACTGGCCTCAACTGTTTCCTGTGGCAGAGAATTCCACAGATTCACCACTCTGTGTGAAGAAGTTCTTCCTAATCTCGGTCCTAAAAGGCTTCCCCTTTATCCTCAAACTGTGACCCCTCGTTCTGGACTTCCCCAACATCGGGAACAATCTTCCTGCATCTAGCCTGTCCAATCCCTTTAGGATTTTATACATTTCAATAAGACCCCCCTCAATCTTCTAAATTCTGAGTATAAGCCTAGTTCATCCAGTCTTTCATCATATGAAAGACCAGCCATCCCAGGGATCAATCTGGTGAACCTTCTTTGTACTCCTTCTATGGCAAGGATGCCTTTCCTCAGATTAGGGGACCAAAACTGCACATAATACTCCAGGTGTGGTCTCACCAAGGCCTTGTACAACTGCAGTAGTACCTCCCTGCTCCTGTACTCGAATCCTCTCGCTATAAATGCCAGCATACCATTCGCCTTTTTCACCGCCTGCTGTACCTGCATGCCCACTTTCAATGACTGGTGTATAATGACACCCAGGTCTCGTTGCACCTCCCCTTTTCCTAATTGGCCACCATTTAGATGATAATCTGTTTTCCTGTTTTTGCCACCAAGGTGGATAACCTCGAACTTACCCACATTAAATTGCATCTGCCATGAATTTGCCCACTCACCTAACCTATCCAAGTCACCCTGCATCCTCTTAGCATCCTCCTCACAGCTAACACTGCCGCCCAGCTTTGTGTCATCCGCAAACTTGGAGATGCTGCATTTAATTCCCTCATCCAAGTCATTAATATATATTGTAAACAACTGGGGTCCCAGCACTGAGCCTTGTGGTACCCCACTAGTCACTGCCTGCCATTCTGAAAAGGTCCCGTTTATTCCCACTCTTTGCTTCCTGTCTGCCAACCAATTCTCTATCCACATCAATACCTTACCCCCAAAACCGTGTGCTTTAAGTTTGCACACTAATCTCCTGTGTGGGACCTTGTCAAAAGCCTTTTGAAAATCCAAATATACCATATCCACAGGTTCTCCCCTATCCACTCTAGTTACATCCTCAAAAAATTCTATGAGATTCGTCAGACATGATTTTCCTTTCACAAATCCATGCTGACTTTGTCCGATGATTTCACTGCTTTCCAAATGTGCTGTTATCACATCTTTGATAACTGACTCTAGCAGTTTCCCCACCACCAATGTTAGACTAACCGGTCTATAATTCCCCGGTTTCTCTCTCCCTCCTTTTTTAAAAAGTGGGGTTACATTAGCCACCCTCCAATCCTCAGGAACTAGTCCAGAATCTAAAGAGTTTTGAAAAATTATCACTAATGCATCCACTATTTCTTGGGCTACTTCCTTAAAGCACTCTGGAATGCAGAGCATCTGGTCCTGGGGATTTATCTGCCTTTAATCCCTTCAATTGACCTAACACCACTTCCCTACTAACATGTATTTCCCTCAGTTCCTCCATCTCACTGGACCCACTGTCCCCTACTATTTCCGGAAGATTATTTATGTCCTCCTTAGTGAAAACAGAACCAAAGTAATTATTCAATTGGTCCGCCATGTCCTTTCTCCCCATAATCAATTCACCTGTTTCTGTCTGTAGGGGACCTACATTTGTCTTAACCAATCTTTTTCTTTTCACATATCTATAAAAACTTTTACAGTCAGTTTCTATGTTCCCTGCGAGTTTTCTCTCATAATCTTTTTTCCCCTTCCTAATTAAACCCTTTGTCCTCCTCTGCTGAACACTGAATTTCTCCCAGTCCTCAGGTGAGCCACTTTTTCTGGCTAATTTGTATGCTTCTTCTTTGGAATTGATACTATCCCTAATTTCCCTTGTCAGCCACTGGTGCACTACCTTCCTTGATTTATTCTTTTGCCAAACTGGGATGAACAATTGTTGTAGTTCATCCATGTGATCTTTAAATGCTTGCCATTGCATATCCACCGTCAATCCTTTAAGTGTCATTTGCCAGTCTATCTTAGCTAATTCACGTCTCATACCTTCAAAGTTACCCTTCTTTAAGTTCAGAACCTTTGTTTCTGAATTAACTATGTCACTCTCCATCTTAATGGAATTCCACCATATTATGGTCACTCTTACCCAAGGGGCCTCTCATGACAAGATTGCTAATTAACCCTTCCTCATTGCTCAATACCCAGTCTAGAATAGCCTGCTCTCTAGTTGGTTCCTTGACATGTTGGTTCAAAAAACCATCCCCCATACATTCCAAGGAATCCTCTTCCTCAGCACCCTTACCAATTTGGTTCACCCAATCTATATAACTGCTGTTCCTTTATTGCACACATTTCTAATTTCCTGTCTAATACCATCCCCAACCTCACTACTACTGTTAGGTGGCCTGTACACAACTCCCACCAGCGTTTTCTGCCCCTTAGTGTTACGCAGCTCTACCCATATCGATTCCACATCTTCCCGGCTAATGTCCTTCCTTTCTATTGCGTTAATGTCCTCTCTAACCAGCAATGCTACCCCACCTCCTTTTCTTTCATGTCTATCCCTCCTGAATATTGAATATCCCTGAATGTTGAGCTCCCACCCTTGGTCACCCTGCAGCCATGTCTCTGTGATCCCAACTATATCATATTAATAACAACCTGCACTTTTAATTCATCCACCTTGTTACGAATGCTCCTTGCATTGACACACAAAGCCTTCAGGCTTGCTTTTACAACTCTCTTAGCCCTTATACAATTATGTTGAAAAGTGGCCCTTTTTGATTTTTGCCCTGGAGTTGCTGGCCTGCCACTTTTACTCACCTTACTACTTTTTGCTTCTACCCTCATTTTACACCCCTCTGTCTCTCTGCACTGGTTCCCATCCCCCTGTTGTGAACTAACCTCCTCTCTCCTAATCTCTTTAATTTGATTCCCACCCCCCAACCATTCTAGTTTAAAGTCACCGCGGTAGCCCTTGCAAATCTCCTCGCCAGGATATTGGTCCCACTAGGATTCAAGTGTAACCCGTCCTTATTGTACAGGTCACGCCTGTGCCAAAAGAGGTCCCAATGATCCAAAAACTTGAATCCCTGCCCCCTGCTCCAATCCCTCAGCCACGCATTTATCCTCCACCTCATCGCATTCCTACTCTCACTGTCGCGTGGCACAGGCAGTAATCCCAAGATTACTACCTTTGCGGTCCTTTTTCTTAACTCCCTTCCTAACTCCCTATATTCTCCTTTCAGGACCTCTTCCCTTTTCCTACCTATGTCATTGGTACCTATATGTACCACGACCTCTGGCTCCTCACCCTCCCACTTCAGGATATCTTGGACACGATCAGAAATATCCCGGCCCCTGCCACCAGGGAGGCAAACTACCATCCGGGTCTCTGGACTGCGTCCACAGACTCGCCTATCTGACCCCCTTACTATCGAGTCCCCTATTACAACTGCCCTCCTGGCAGTTGTAATCTTGGTCAATGTCTCCCATCCACTACATAATGTACTGGGTGGGCACAGGAGTACATTCAGCCAGAGACTCATTCCTCCAAGATGCAGCACAGAGTGTCATAGGAAGTCATTCCTGCCTGTGGCCATCAAACTTCACAACTCCTCCCTTGGAGGGTCAGACACCCTGTGCTGATAGGCTGGTCCTGGACTTATTTCATAATTTACTGGCATAATTTACATATTACTATTTATGGTTCTATTACTATTTATTTATGGTGCAACTGTAACGAAAACCAATTTCCCCTGGGATTAATAAAGCATGACTATGCCTATGACTATTGAGCAGTGGTGCACTGGGGAAGAGGTGCTGGCTATCCACTCTGTCTATTCCTCTTAATATCATGTATACCTCTATCATGTCTCCTCTCATCCTCCTTCTCTCCAAAGAGTAAAGCCCTAGCTCCTTTAATCTCTGATCATAATGCATACTCTCTAAACCAGACAGCATCCTGGTAATTCTCTTCCATACCCTTTCCAATGCTTCCACATCCTTCCTATAGTGAGGTGACCAGAACTGGACACAGTTCTGTGTTAAAATAAGTAGTGCAAAAATAAAAAATGTAGAATTTAAAAGGGAATTTAAACCAGGGCAACACTTGCAGCATCCAGGAAAGTGTTGTTGAACAAACAGACTAAGGGGTATAGGTATCCCTGAAAGTGATAACACTGATAGACAGTGGTGAAGAAGGCATTTGGCATGAGTCTTTGGGCTGGGCACTGAGTACAAAAGTTGAAATGTCATGTTATGGCTCTGTACAAGAAGTGATAAGATTATATCTGGAATATTGTGTGCTGTTCTGGTTGTATGACCAGAGGAAGTATGTCATTAATCTGGAGAAGGTGCAACGAAGAACAGAAGAACTTGAGTTATAACAAACTGGAGAGGCTGGCATTCTTTCCCTGGAACATGAGAGGCTGAGGGGAAACCTTTTGAAAATATATAAAACCAAGAACAGAATAGATATGGTCGATGGTCACAGTCTTTTTCCCAGGGCAGGGGGCTCGAAATCTAAAAGGCCCAAGTCTACGTTGAAAGGGGAAAGGTTTATAGTAGAGGCAAGCTTTTCACTTAGCATGGTAAGCATATGGAACAAGCTGCCAGATGAGAGGTAGGGTCAGGTACAATTAGGTTGTTTGAAAGATATTTAGACAGGTGAATGGGTAGGAAAGGCCTAGAGGGATATGCAGACAAGTGACTCTTTCTCTGCTACACTGCTGCTTCCCGCATCTGTGTGGACTCATCAATTGTATCACCTCTGCCACTAACCTACAAACTGCTTTCAATTCTTCTGCACTACCCTTGGCAGTTCCCTTCCTTTTCTGGATTACTCTGTCTCCATCTCAGGAGACAGAATTGCCACCAACATCTTCTATAAACTCACCAATTCGACAATAACTCCTCCCACCCTTTCTCCTGTGAGGAAGCCATCCCTTTTTCTCAATTTCTCCAGCTCCACTACATCTGTTTTAAAGGTGAGGCCTTCTGCTGCAGGGCCTCTGAAACATCTTCCTTCCAGAGGTATAGTTACCGCTCTACCATAGTTAGTGGAGCCTTCATACGCATCTCCTCCTCCTTCCCAGACAATTCACTACCTCATCACCTCCACATCTAAAATATCATTCTTTACTCTGAACTCAACATTTCCCACCACCCCCTTTCTGCTTTCTGCAGGGACCACTGTCTTCATGATCCTGGTCCATTCATCTCCCCTCATATTTCCTTGTCCTTGCCTTTGCACCCATAGGAAGGGTAGCACCTGTACCATCACCTCCTCCCTCATTACCAGTGCATGGACTGAAACAACCTTTCCAAGTTAGGCAAAGGTTCACCTGCATCTCTCCCAACTTGGTCTGCTGCAGTCAGTGGGCATGATGTTAGCTCCTCTACATTGGAGAAACCAAACATTGTCTAGGCAATCATTTTGCAGAAGCCCTGCACTAAGTCGACAAGCTTTAAGTTGTAAATCATTTTAACTCCTTCCCAACCTCATGCTGTTCTGTCTGTCCTCAGCCTTTTTAATTACTGCAGAGAGGCCAAACACAGATTGAAAGTACAACACCTGGTTGGGTAGCCTGGTGCTAAGAACATTGAATATTCCAATTTCAGGTAACTCACACCTCAGAGTTCTCCTTCCACCTAAACTAGCCTGTGCATCTAGCTCGAAGACCTGAAGTTGTAGGAGCAGAACTATGCCATTTGGCCCATCGAGTCTGCCTCGGCCATTTCATTATGGCGATCGATTTTTCCTCTCAGCCCCAATCTCTTGTCTTCTCCCCATATCCCTTCATGCCCTGACTAATAAAGAATCTATCAACCTCTGTCTTAAATATACCTAATAAGTTGGCCTCCACAGCCACCTGTGCCAATGAATTCTGCAGATTCACTGTTCTCTGGCTAAAGAACTTTTCCTCATCTCTGTTCTAAAAGGACACCCTTCTGTTCTGAGACTGTGTCCTCTGGTCTAGAGACTCCCCCACCATAGGAAACAACCTCTCCACATCCACTCTATCAAGGCCTTTCAACATTTGATAGCTTTCAATGAGGTCACACCCCACTCTTCTGAATTCCAGAGAGTACAGAGCCATCAAACACTCCCCATATGACAATCCCGGAATGATCTTCATGAACCTCATTTGACGCCCCCCCCCCCCACAATGTCAGCACATCCCTTCTAAGATAAGGGGCCCAAAACTGCTCACAATACTCCAAGTGATGCCTCTCCTGTACTTTATAAAGCCTCCTCATTATCTCATTTTTGTATTCTTCTTCTCTTGAAATGAATGATAACGAGGCACTTGTCTTCCTCACCAACAACTCAACCTGCAAATTAACCTATAGGGAATCCTTTCCTTTGCCTTTGTTCACCTCTTTCAATCCCCTGTCCCCTCATCTAGTTCCATCATCTACTCCCCATCTGGTTTTACCAGTCACCTACTGGGCTCTCGACCAACTCCCCTCCCCATTATATACTGGCAACGTTTCTTGTTCCATCTCAGGGTCTTGGCCAAAATATTAACCTTTGGTCCCGTTGGATGCTGCTTGGTTCGTTGACTTCATCCAACGTTTCCCACAGTAAACGTTTCCTCTGCTTCATTCTCACTCACTCAGTTTGTTCATTCTCTTTCGTAATCTCAATGCTGCAGGTTTTGGGACCATCGGCGAATTTACAAGTATGATATGTGGCTATCCCTCCGCCATATCGCTTACACAGATTGTAAATATCTGATATGTAAGAACTGCCATCAGCTTTAAAAAGAGGCAGATGAACTGATGTATCACTTTATCAAAGTTGAACTTTGAAAGTAGCATCGTGTATTTGCGCCAAAACAGAAAGATAGGAATAAGCGCAAGTAAAAGATGTTTCGGGTTACAGGCAACCCTTTACTCACCAACCTTCGACGGTGATTTACTATATAGGTCGGGGTGTGGGCGAGTTGGAGTGCAAGGGAAGGAACACAAGGGGTGAAAAGTCAGTGCAGAATGGGACAATAATGGAAAAAGAAGCAGAAGATATGTGGTGTGACCAGCTCTCTTTAACCCATGAACCCTGGGCTTAAATATTTCACCGCCACCAGCCCCGCCTCGCCACTGCACTACTTGAAACTGATAAGTCCTTCAAAATGCGTAACCTTAAATATCGAAGGCAGTGGATATCTTTGGAATCGAGAACACGGTATGGATCCCGGACCAACGAAGTTGTCGCCTTAACTTACACTGGTCGCAGGGTTTGCTGGCGTTTCTCCAAGCTGCGGTCGGCACCGACTGTCCGTCTGAACTACCTGCACTGGTTTCCAACAACACACCGTCACCACGCTCTCTCATCCTGTCTCGGCATCAATCCGCGCTCGGTGTTTACATCTCAATATCTGGTGACTTTCAGCGCGTCTTTCAAACAAAGCTGTCACTTTTACCAAATAACAGCGTTGTCCTTTTTGACGTCACATTCGGGAATTTTAAGCAGTAATTCATGTTATGAGATTTTATTGCATACCAGTTGTTTCAATTTACCGATTTACTACTGCGAAATTCCTCGAATCAGAAATTCAAGAATGTTCCCCTTTGTTTCAATGCCAGTTGTCCCTGGTTCCCAAAAACAATGTAAAGGCCGCCTTTTAAGAATATATATTTTAAGTTTGACTTGGTAATTATTGCAACCATTTCTAAACATGTAACCTATTAGTAGGGCAATTCGAGTAACTATTTCATTGACAATTGAGCATCGTTTTCAAACATGGAGGAATACATCTACCCGTAATCAATTGGCCATTTCCACAGCCTCCATAAACCCATGGGGGAATTCTCATTCATTGCCTATTGAAGCAGAATTCTTATTACGCAGAGCGAACAATTCCTAACTGTCCAGATGCAATGAATCGGAAGAAGCATTTTTTAAAAAACAAGCATAGCTATAAGGAGTGATGAGGTGCTAGAAAGATTTTTAAATAGGCTAAATTGATTGAATTGAGGAACATGAGAAAACAAGTATCACGTTGATTGGATTGTACATTCGGCTCCCTAATAGTCAGAAGGAAATTTCTCATGGTGAAAAAAAATAAGCAGATGGTAATATTAGGGGATTTCAACCATCCTAAAGTGAACCAGGATGGTAACAGAGTTAAAAATCAAGAAGGACCAGGCTTGTTGAAATGTCTTTAGGAGGGTTTTTCATTGTAATAAATGCATAGCAATTCCAGTGAGAGGGGTAAATTTGAGGAAAAATTCAACATGTAGAAAGCATGGACAATGGGAGGCAGTGAGCAAAGATTTTTTTTCAGTTATTTAAAAGGATAAAAAATCGATTCAGAATAAAATTTCTAGATTAGTTATGGTCAATTTTACTGACTTAAAAGTAATTTAGCAAAAATGCTCTTTAATAGGACAATAGGTAGGTACATTTAATGTCAGAGAAATCTATACCATATACATCCTGAAACATGTTTTCTTTGCAAACATCCACAAAACAGAGGAGTGCCCCAAAGAATGAATGACAGCTAAATGTTAAAAACCCAAAGCCCCCCAACTCCCCCTCCCACACACAAACAGCAGCAAGACAATGAACCCCCCCACCCCCACCAGCAAAAAAAGCATCAGCGCCCTCCACCAAGCACTCAAGCATGCAGCAAAGCATCAAAAAGACACAGACTTGCAGTACCCCAAAGATTACTTGTTCACCCAGTAATTTGACATACCACAAGCTCTCTCTCTCTCTCTTCCTAATAAGGTAAAAAGAGATGTCCCCATTTCACCAGCAAGAGAGGAGAGAGACGTAACAAACAACTCGTTGATTTACAATGTTAAAACTCTGGTGTGTCACTCTTTCCAAGCTCTTCACCCAGAAAGTCGGCCCCAGAAAGGTACAGATCTCTGGATACACAACCCACAGCAGCTAACCTGCTACTCTCGATGTTCCGTGTCAGATGCATTCAAGGAGGGGATAGTGAAAGTTTAGAACTTGAAACTTGAGAGCACCCAAGGGGTGCTTCAAGTATTGATTCCCCTGAATACCTAGAACCATACAAGGCATAATAAACACCCTGGACCAACATCAAAACAACACAATATAAAGCCTGGAAGTATATAGAAGGAGTAGGGGTGGAATAAGGAGATTAGAAAAGAAAAGGTTGCAAGGAAAAAGTATTAGTAGTTACAATCACACTTGAGAATATTCTCTAGCTGCATGAAATTAGATTGGAAGAGAGAGGAAATGAAATTAATGACCAAGATTTCAGCCTAAATGTGAAGACATGTAAAGTTTTCAATAAATTCTTTGCATCTGTCTTCATGAAAGAAGGAGTTGATGTACATGTTTGAGGTTAAAGAAGGATGGAAAGATTTGAAAATGATAAATGCAGAGAGGACATAGTGAAGAGACTTTAAAAATGATAAATTGACAGGTCCAAATTTTTAAAAATTCCAGGACATTTAAAGACTCAATGTAAGTTTCTAATGCACTTCAGCTGCAAGCAAATGTTTCTAATCTAATACTGTTACTTTAAAAATAGTAAAAGAGAGACTGAATAACAATATACCAGTCACCTTTACATCAGTGGTGACAATTATTTGGGAATAAGTTCTGAATGACGACATAACATGTGTTCATCAAGGCCAAACAACACAATGTGATAAATTTGACCTTTTTTTAAAAAAAGAGGGAATATAAAGTTTGAGTGAAAATACTACAAATTAGTGTCGTATACAGTATAGAGGTTTTGCCAAGACTTTATGCAGTGGGATCTGTTGCATTTTGTGATGTGTGTGCGATATTAACTTGATGATCCAAAATTAATGAGTTTGCCATTGATAATAAAATTGGTAATAAGGTTAACAGCGAGGAGAGTTAGTGGATGTTGTTTACTTGGATTCTCATAAGGCCTTTGACAAGGTGTTGCACATGAGGCTGCTTAGCAAGCGCCATAGTATTACAGGAAATATACCAGCATGAATAAAAGATTGGTTGTCAGGAGGCAAAGTGTAAGAATAAATGGGGCTTTTACCAGTTGGCTGCTGGTGACGAGTGGTTCTGAAGGGGCTAGTATTGGGACTGCTTCTTTTCATGTTGTATGAAAATAATTTGGATGATGGAATTATATGCTTTGTGGCCAAGTTTGCAGACGATACAAGGAAGGGTGGAGGGACAAGTAGCTTTGATGGAGCAGGGAGTCTGCAGAAGGACTTAGATAGATCGGAATTATGGACAACAAGTGGCAGATGGAATAGAATGCAGGGAAATATATTGTCATCCACTTTGGTAAAAGGAATAAAAGCATAGACTATTTTTCTAAATGAGGATAAAATTCAAAAATCAGAGGCACAAATGGACCTGTGAGTGCTTCAGCAGGATCCCCTGAAGGTTAACTTGGTTGAGTCAGTAGTGAGAAAGGTAAATGCAATGTTAGCATTCATTTTGAAAGGACTAGAATATAAGAGCAAGGATGTAATAATGAAGCTTTTTAAGGCATTGGCCAGACTACACTTGGGGTATTGTGAGCAGTTTTGGACCCCTTATCGAAGAAAAGATCTGCTGGTATTGGAGAAGGTCCTGAAAAGATTCATGAGAATGATTCTGGGAATGAAAGGGTTAGTGTATGAAGGGTGTTTGATGGCTTTGGGCCTGTTCTCCCTGGAGTTTAGAAGAATGAGGGGGATCTCCTGAAACCTATCAAATATTGAAAGGCCTGGGTAGGGTGAATGTGGAGAGGATCTTTCCTATTGTGGGTGAGTCTAGAAACAGAGAATCAGAATTAGATTTAATATCACCACTAGACGTCATGAAATTTGTTAACTTTGCAGCAGCAGTACAATGCAATACATAATAATAGAGAAAAAACTGAATTACAGCATAATATAGCTATAATATAAAATAGTTGAATTAAATAAGTAGTGCAAAAAATTCATACAAAAAATTAGTGAGGTAGTGTCCAAGGGTTCAGTGTTCATTCAGAAATCGGATGGCAGAGGGGAGGCAGCTGCTCCGGAATCATTGACTGTGTGCCCTCGGGCATCTATGTCTCCTCCTTGATGGTGGCAATGAGAAGAGAACATGTCTTAGATGTTGGGGATCCTTAATGATGTGCACTGCCTTTTTGGGGCATCACTCCTTGAAGATATCCTGGATACTACAGAGGCTGGTGCCCATGATGGAGCTGACAAAGTTTACTTCGATCCTGTGCTGTAGCCCCCCCCCCCCAATACCAAACAGGGATGCAGCCAGTTAGAATGCTCTCCATAGTACATATGTAGAAATCAGCAACTGTATTAAGTGGCATACCAAATTTTCTCGAGCTCCTAATGAAATATAGCTGCTGTCATGCCTTCTTTGTACTTGCATCAATATGTTGAGTCCAGGTTAGATACTCAGAAATATTGACAACTTGTAACCTGAAATTGCTCGCTCTTTCCACTTCTGGTCCCTCTGAGGACTGGTTTGTGTGCCCTCGTCTTATGCTCTATGCGCTAGGGAAATTCTAGGTAGTCTCTAGAGTAGATTACATGTCTGGCACAACATTGTGGGCCAAAGGACCTGTAATGTGCTGTAAATTTGTGTTTTATGTCCACAATCATTTCTTTTGTCTTACTGATGTTGAGTACAAGGTTATTGCTGCAACACCACTCAACTAGTTAATATATCTCTCTCTTGTACACCCTCTCGTCACCATCTGAGATTCTGCCATCAATGGTTCTACTGTCAGCAAATTTATAGATACCATTTGAGCTATGCCTAGCCACACAGTCATGGGTATAGAGAGAGTAGAGCAGTGGACTAAGCACACATACCTGATGTGCGCCAGTGTTGATTGTCAACGAGGTGGAGATGTTATTTCCGAGCTGCACAGATTAGTTAGGAAGTCGAGGATCCAAATGGAGAGGGAGGTACAGAGGCCCAGGTTTTGAAACTTTTTGATCAGAATTATAGGAACAATAATGTTAAATACTGAGCTGTAGTCAGTAAACAGCATCCTGACATAGATATTTGTATTGTCCAGGTGATCCAAGGCTGTGTGGAGAGCCAATGAGATTGTGTCTGCAATAGACCTATTGTGGTGATAGGCAAATTGCAGCGGGTTCAGATCCTTGCTGAGGCAGGGATTGATTCTAGCCAAAACCAACCTCTCAAAGCATTTCATCATCATAGATGCAAGTGCTACTGGACAATATTCATTAAGAGAGATGGGTATTTAGAACAGAAATGTAGAGGAATTTCTTTGGCTAGGGCATAGTGAATCTGTAGAACTCACTGCCACAGACCACTATGGAGGGCGTTTCTTGAGTACATTTAAAGCAAGAAGTTGATCAGTTCTTGTTTAGTCAGGGTGTCAGAGGTTATGGGGGGAAGGCAGGAGAATGGGTTGAGAGGGATAATAAAATAATCGTGATGGAATGGTAGAGCATATACAATGGGCTGAATGGCCTAACTCTGCTCCTGTCTTATAGAAATCTGTCATCTTTATTCATTCTGAATAATGAACGACAGTCACTTTTGACTCATTCCACAGATGCATTCCAAATGCCTTTACAAGCCACATAAAATACACACTGTTTATGCCTATTGGTGTGCAGATGCACCCATCTAATTTGCTTTGTGTAAACTATCATTATCACTTACATAGCTGATTAAGTAACTTTGTATACCCCATCAGTGACCCATGGTACATAGGATCAACATTGTGTGGGTTACTGTTCAAGACATGCACTATCCTGATTCAGATATATCTTTGTTATTTTCATTGTTGCTGTTAACATTATGAAACTCTTCACCTAACAGTATTGCATCTTCACCACAAATGCCGCAGCAACTCAAGAAGTTTCCTTCTCAAAGGCAACTGAGATGATCATTAAATACTGCGTTTACAAGCAACATCCACATCCCAGGAATGAAAAATCATCTCTCCTAATATTATTTTTGCCAGAAAGTTAGGCCCACTCAGTGGTTAGCATCAGCATCTGGATAACAAGCAGAGTGGCTCAGATCTTCTGTTGATTGGCAAACAACATGGGGAATCACTGATCGCTCGCCATTTGACCAAGCTGTTTAACCAGCATGCACTAGCTCCCACTGATCAGCAAGGGAGGTGTTCTGCAGTGCAAGTAGTTGGCTGCTTTCAACATTCTATCATTGTTCAAAGTTATTGAACATTGATATTTAGAGATCTTGTTATACAAGATGTACAAAACTTTAGCATGCAGGTACACATGGTAAACTGGTAGACAAATGGAAAGTTGGCCTTTGTTTGCAAGTGTTATGGAGTACAAAAGTAGGAAAGTTTTGAGGCAGCTGTACAGGTGCTCGAGTACTATGTACGGATTTGGATCCCTTATTTAAGAAAGCATACACTTGCCATGAAATCCATGCAGAAGTCAAGTAGACTGATTACTGGAACTAGAGAATTGTCTGAGGAAGGAATGTAGAATTTATAATCTTAATGAAACATAAGGGTTTGTTAAGGTAGAAAATTACTGAATTATACAACCATCATATACTGACTGGTGTTCTGGGTAAACCTAGCAGAATAACAAAGTTAGGGTGCATTTGTCAAGCAATGTCATTTCCAGGCATAAGTCTTACGGAATCCAACTGGTTAATGTTACAGATGCTGGAGAAACAGCTAGCTGACTAACAAGATGTTTTAATCTTTCTGCTGTTTTGAAGTAGAAACTGTTTTGTCTCAATTCACAAGATTCAAGTCAAGGAATAAAAATGATTGATTATATAGATACCACATTTTTATTGTATCATATTTCACAAAAGATACACAATCTGTTTAGCATTATGAGCTTTAACAATTAACATACTAAAAACAATTAAAGTAAGCAATGTTAAAAATGTACATTCAAATTATACACACACAAAACCAATGTTTGTACCCCAAGTGCCATGTCTCTAATATTCTCTACTCTCTCTCTCTTTTTTATCAATTAATGTCTGATCAAGGCTCAATCTGGCATCTTTAAAATCTGGATTCAAGGCCAATGCTTTCTTGAAGTCTTCCAATGCTTGGTCAAAAAATCCTGTAAAGGAAAATTTTACAAGTAATTTCAAATGTTTCATTTGTTAAAACCTGTAGATAATTTGCCCTTTTTCCATAACTGAACTAAATCTAAAAGTTAAAGTGCCCATTTTAATAGGAAAATATAGAACAAAAATCAGTGGAGCCAGAATTCACAAGGTGCATACTAGTGTAAGCTGATACTGCAGATAAAGCACTGACATCAAAAGACAAACTTTCCAAAAATATGCAGTGAGATATTATTGATTTTTAAAGTTCTTCATATGTAGATAGGACAACAAAGTTATATTTATTGCTAATGTGTTACTGTCTTGAGAAATCTGGTGATGCTAATCCCACAATAGCAGGATTCTGTAAATTCCAGGATATTGAACAAGTAACACTGGTGGAATTACTGTCTGTTTGTGCGTGACGTTGGAAGGAACCTCGAAAGTGCTATCTATAGCCAGATGTAGAGCATGATAATATGTTAGGGCATTTCAAGATTAAGGAAGATAGTGTTGGGTCTCTTAAAGTCCCTACGGCCTGATGCAATATAGTCCCTGTTATTCCGAGAGACAAGGGATGCAATTGATGGGGCCTTGATCAATATGTTTTATGTGCTCTCTAGCCAAAGGTGAAGTCCCAGGGGACTGCCGAGTAGCTACTGTTGTTCCTTTATTCATGGGGAAATAGGACTGATCCTAGAAACTGTGGTAGGGATACTATGAGAGAAGATTCTTAGCGATAGGATTTATAAGCATGGACTAATGAGGGACAGTCAGCATGCTTTGTGTGGAGCAAGTCATGTCTTACTAACTTGACTGAAATTTTCCAAGCAGGTCACCAAAGTGGTTGATGAGGCTAGAGCTGCGGATATCTTCTACATGGATTTTAGCAAGGCATTTGTCAAAAACCCTCATGGTAAACTCATCCAGATTAGAAAACAGTGGATCCATGGTAACATAGAAACATAGAAAATAGGTGCAGGAGTAGGCCATTCGGCCCTTCGAGCCTGCACCGCCATTTATTATGATCATAGCTGATCATTCAACTCAGAACCCCGCCCCAGCCTTCCCTCCATACCCCCTGATC
Source organism: Mobula birostris (assembly GCF_030028105.1). NCBI lineage: Eukaryota > Metazoa > Chordata > Chondrichthyes > Myliobatiformes > Myliobatidae > Mobula > Mobula birostris. Next base: position 205,001,719 of record NC_092371.1, on the reverse strand, counting down.
CCCGTAGCCACAAGGGCCATATCTAACTCCCTCTTAAATATAGCCAATGAACTGGTCTCAACTGTTTCCTGTGGCAGAGAATTCCACAGATTCACCACTCCCTGTGTGAAGAAGTTTTTCCTAATCTCGGTCCTAAAAGGCTTCCCCTTTATCCTCAAACTGTGGCCCCTTGTTCTGGACTTCCCCAACATCGGGAACAATCTTCCTGCATCTAGCCTGTCCAATCCCTTTAGGATTTTATACATTTCAATCAGATCCCCCCTCAATCTTCTAAATTCCAACAAGTACAAGCCCAGTTCATCCAGTCTTTCTTCATATGAAAGTCCTGCCATCCCAGGAATCAATCTGGTGAACCTTCTTTGTACTCCCTCTATGGCAAGGACGCCTTTCCTCAGATTAGGGGACCAAAACTGCACACAATACTCCAGGTGTGGTCTCACCAAGGCCTTGTACAATTGCAGTAGTACCTCCCTGCTCCTGTACTCGAATCCTCTCGCTATAAATGCCAGCGTACCATTCGCCTTTTTCACCGCCTGCTGTACCTGCATGCCCACTTTCAATGACTGGTGTATAATGACACCCAGGTCTCGTTGCACCTCCCCTTTTCCTAATTGGCCACCATTCAGATAATAATCTGTTTTCCTATTTTTGCCACCAAAGTGGATAACTTCACATTTATCCACATTAAATTGCATCTGCCATGAATTTGCCCACTCACCCAACCTATTCAAGTCACTCTGCATCCTCTCAGCATCCTCCTCACAGCTAACACTGCCACCCAGCTTCGTGTCATCCGCAAACTTGGAGATGCTGCATTTAATTCCCTCATCCAAGTCATTAATATATATTGTAAACAACTGGGGTCCCAGCACTGAGCCTTGCGGTACCCCACTAGTCACTGCCTGCCATTCTGAAAAGGTCCCGTTTATTCCCACTCTTTGCTTCCTGTCTGCCAACCAATTTTCTATCCACATCAATACCGTATCCCCAATACCGTGTGCTTTAAGTTTGCGCACTAATCTCCTGTGTGGGACCTGGTCAAAAGCCTTTTGAAAATCCAAATATACTGCATCCACTAGTTCTCCCTGATCCACTCTACTAGTTACCTCCTCAAAAAATTCTATGAGATTCGTCAGACTTGATTTTCCCTTCACAAATCCATGCTGACTTTGTCTGATGATTTCACCGCTTTCCAAATGTGCTGTTATCACATCTCTGATAACTGACTCCAGCAGTTTCCCCACCACCGACGTTAAGCTAACCGGTCTATAATTCCCCGGTTTCTCTCTCCCTCCTTTTTTAAAAAGTGGGGTTACATTAGCCACCCTCCAATCCTCAGGAACTAGTCCAGAATCTAACGAGTTTTGAAGAATTATCACTAATGCATCCACTATTTCTTGGGCTACTTCCTTAAGCACTCTAGGATGCAGACCATCTGGCCCTGGGGATTTATCTGCCTTCAATCCCTTCAATTTACCTAACACCACTTCCCTACTAACATGTATTTCGCTCAGTTCCTCCATCTCACTGGACCCTCTGTCCCCTACTATTTCTGGAAGATTATTTATGTCCTCCTTAGTGAAGACAGAACCAAAGTAATTATTCAATTGGTCTGCCATGTCCTTGCTCCCCATAATCAATTCACCTGTTTCTGTCTGCAGGGGACCTACATTTGTCTTTACCAGTCTTTTCCTTTTTACATATCTATAAAAGCTTTTACAGTCAGGTTTTATGTTCCCTGCCAGTTTTCTCTCATAATCTTTTTTCCCCTTCCTAATTAAGCCCTTTGTCCTCCTCTGCTGAACTCTGAATTTCTCCCAGTCCTCAGGTGAGCCACTTTTTCTGGCTAATTTGTATGCTTCTTCTTTGGAATTGATACTATCCCTAATTTCTCATCAGCCACGGGTGCACTACCTTCCTTGATTTATTCTTTTGCCAAACTGGGATGAACAATTGTTGTTGTTCATCCATGCAACCTTTAAATGCTTGCCATTGCATATCCACCGTCAATCCTTTAAGTGTCATTTGCCAGTCTATCTTAGCTAATTCACGTCTCATACCTTCAAAGTTACCCCTCTTTAAGTTCAGAACCTTTGTTTCTGAATTAACTATGTCACTCTCCATCTTAATGAAGAATTCCACCATATTATGGTCACTCTTACCCAAGGGGCCTCTCACGACAAGATTGCTAATTAACCCTTCCTCATTGCTCAAAACCCAGTCCAGAATGGCCTGCTCTCTAGTTGGTTCCTCGACATGTTGGTTCAAAAAACCATCCCGCATACATTCCAAGAAATCCTCTTCCTCAGCACCTTTACCAATTTGGTTCACCCAATCTACATGTAGATTGAAGTCACCCATTATAACTACTGTTCCTTTATTGCACACATTTCTAATTTCCTGTTTAATACCATCTCCGACCTCACTACTACTGTTAGGTGGCCTGTACACAACTCCCACCAGCTTCTTCTGCCCCTTAGTGTTACGCAGCTCTACCCATATCGATTCCACATCTTCCCGGCTTATGTCCTTCCTTTCTATTGTGTTAATCTCTTCTTTAACCAGCAACGCCACCCCACCTCCCCTTCCTTCATGTCTATCCCTCCTGAATATTGAATATCCCTGAACGTTGAGCTCCCATCCTTGGTCACCCTGGAGCCATGTCTCTGTGATCCCAACTATATCATAATCATTAATAACAATCTGCACTTTCAATTCATCCACCTTATTACGAATGCTCCTTGCACTGACACACAAAGCCTTCAGGCGCTCTTTTACAACTCTCTTAGCCCTTATACAATTATGCTGAAAAGTGGCCCTTTTTAATGCTTGCCCTGGATTTGTCGGCCTGCCACTTTCACTTTTCTCCTTAGTACTTTTTGCTTCTACCCTCACTTTACACCCCTCTGTCTCTCTGCACTGGTTCCCATCCCCCTGTTGTGAACTAACCTCCTCACGCCTAGCCTCTTTAATTTGATTCCCACCCCCCCAACCATTCTAGTTTAAAGTCACCTCAGTAGCCCTCGCTAATCTCCCTGCCAGGATATTGGTCCCCCTAGGATTCAAGTGTAACCCGTCCTTTTTGTACAGGTCACGCCTGCGCCAAAAGAGGTCCCAATGATCCAAAAACTTGAATCCCTGCCCCCTGCTCCAATCCCTCAGCCACGCATTTATCCTCCACCTCATCGCATTCCTACTCTCACTGTCGCGTGGCACAGGCAGTAATCCCGAGATTACTACCTTTGCGGTCCTTTTTCTCAACTCCCTTCCTAGCTCCCTATATTCTCCTTTCAGGACCTCATCCCTTTTCCTACCTATGTCATTGGTACCTATATGTACCACGACCTCTGGCTCCTCACCCTCCCACTTCAGGATATCTTGGACACGATCAGAAATATCCTGGACCCTGGCACCAGGGAGGCAAACTACCATCCAGGTCTCTGGACTGCGTCCACAGAATCGCCTATCTGACCCCCTTACTATCGAGTCCCCTATCACAACTGCCCTCCTCTTCCTTGCCCTACCCTTCTGAGCTACAGGGCCAGACTCTGTGCCGGAGGCACGGCCACTGTCGCTTCCCCCGGGTAAGCTGTCCCCCCCAACAGTACTCAAACAGGAGTACCTATTGTTAAGGGGCGCAGCCACCGGGTTACTCCCTATTACCTGACTCTTCCCCTTCCTCCTCCTAACCGTGACCCACTTGTCTGCCTCCCGTGGCCCGGCGTGACCACCTGCCTGCAACTTCTCTCTATCACCTCCTCACTCTCCCTGACCAGACGAAGGTCATCGAGCTGCAGCTCCAGTTCCGTAACGTGGTGAGCTATTTGCATTCAGAATTGGCTGGCCCACAGAAGCCGGAGGGTAGTGATGAATAGGTGTTATTCGGGCTAGAGGTCTGTGACTAATGGAGTTTCACTAGGAGCTCTGCTGTTTATGATACTGGTAAATGACAGATGAAAACATAAACAGGAAGGTTAGTACATTTTCAGGATGACACAAAGGTTAGTGGCATTTTTTGATGGTGTAGAAGTTTCCCATATACAAGGGCAGGGAAAGGACAGATAAAAGAATAATTTGGCTAAGTATTAGGTGTGGTATTTTGGTAAATCAAATGTAAAAGGAAAGGGGTACTTGGAAGCCCATGATAAAATAGACTGAAGTCAGCATAGTTTCCTTAAGGGAGATTTTGCTTGACAAATCTGTTGGAATTCTTTGAGAAAGTAATTTCACAACACATGCTGGTGATAATAAATCTGATTCTGATTCTGAAGCAAACTAAACAAACAAGAATTAGTGTACCTCTTCCTATGGATGCTGCCTGGCCTGTTGCGTTCACCAGCATTTTTTGTGTGTGTTGCTTGGATTTCCAGCATCTGCGGATTTCCAGCATCTGCAGATTTCCTCGTTTTTGCAAAGAATTAGTGAATTTTTATTTGGATTTTCAGAAGGCCTTTGACAAGGTACTGCGCATGAGGTTGATAGAGGAAATAGGAGCCTACAATATAGAGGAAAGGAACCAGTATGGACAGAAGATTAATTGACTAGCAGAATGCAAAGAACGGGAATAAAGTGGGCCTTTTCTGGTTAGCTGCTAGCAACTAGTGCTGTCCTGCAGGGGTCAGTGTTAAGTCAGCCATTTTTCACATTATATGCTGATGATTAGGATGAGATAGTAAATTGGATTAGACTTTGGCTTTTTGGGAGAAGCCAGGGCCTGGTAATAAAGGGTTGCCTCTCTGACTGTGCGGCAGGAATTGGTGCTGGGTCCTTTGTTGTTTGTCATCTATATCAATGATTGGGATGATAATGTGGTTAACTGGATCAACAAATTTGCAGATGACATCAAGATTGGATGTGTAGTGGACAGTAAGGAAGACTGTCATGGCTTGCAGAGGGATCTGCATCAGATGGAAGAAATAGGCAGAAAAATGGCAGATGGAATTTAATATAGACAAGTGCGAGGTTTTGCACTTCTGTAGGACCAGCCGGGGATGTCTTACATAGAGAATGGTACAGCATTGAAGAGTGTGGTAGAACAAAGGGATCTGGAAATACAGGTCTATAATTCATTGAAAGTGTCAACACAGAGAGAGGATCATAAAGAAAGCTTTTAGCATATCGGCCTTCATAAATCAATATACTGAGTACATGAGATAGGGTGTCAAGTTGAAGTTGTATAAGATATTGGTGAGGACTAATTTGGAGTATTGTGCGCATTGTTGGTCACCTACCTACAGGAAAGATGTAAACAAAATTGAAAGAGTACGAAGAAAATTAACAAGGATGTTGCCGGGTCTGCAGGACCTGAGTTTTTAGGAAAAATTGAATAGGTTAGGTCTGTATTCTTTAGAACATAGAAGTTTGAGGGGAGATTTGATAGAGGTATACAGATAGGGTAAATGCAAGCAGGCTTTTGCCATTGAGGTTGTGTGAGAGTACAACTTGAGGTCATGTGTTAAGGGAGAAGTTTAAGAGGAACATGAAGGGAAACTTCTTCACTCAGAGAGTTGTGAGAGTGTGGAATGATCTGCCAGTACTAGTTGCTACATGGAAGCGTGATTTCAACATTTAAGAGAAGTTTGGACAGGTACATGAATAGTGGGGATATGGTCCCGGTGCATGTCGATCGGAGCAGGCAGTTTAAATGCTTTCAGCATGGACTAGATGGGACGAAGGGCCTATTTCTGTGCTGCATTTCTCTTTGACTCTATGAAAGAATTGACGGCTTTGTAGCTACGTTTGTGAAGGTGAAGGTCATGTTGAAGAATCGGAGTCTGCAGAAGAACGTGGACAGATTGGGAGAATAGGCAATAAAAAGTAGGAAAGTGTATGATCATGTACTTTAGTACAATTAATAAAGACAAAGACTATTTTCTTAATGTGGGAGAGAATTCACAAATCAGCAGTGCAGAGAATTTGGAGTTAACTTGCATGTTGAATTAATAGTAAGGAAGCCACATGCAATTGAAATATTAATTTCAAGTGGAGTACTATACAAAATCAAGGTTGTACTGCTTAAGTCTTAAGATGTTGGTCACACCACTTCTGGCGTATGATGAATAGCCTTGGATCCTATATCAAAGAAAGTATGTGCTGGTGTTGAAGAGAGTCCAAAAGAAATTTACAAGAATAATCTCAGGGGTGAAAGGGTCAACATATGAGAAGCATGTGATGCCTCTGGATCTGTACTTGCTGGAGTTTCTAAGTATGAGGGGAGGGAGAATATCTCATTAAAACCTACTGAATTTTTAAAGGCCTAGATGGAGTGGATGTGGAAGGAAATGTTTCCAGTAGTGGGAGAGCTTAGAAAGAGAAGGCACAGACTCTGAATAAAAGGACCCTTTAGAACAGAGATGAGGAGGAATTTCTTTAACCAGAGGGTGGTAAATCTAAGGAATTCATTGCCACAGATGGGTACATTTAAAGGGAAGGTTGATAGCTTTTTGATTAGTAATAATATGAAAGATTAATGGGAGAAGACTGGAGAATGGGGTTGGGAAGAAAATAAATTAGCTATGATCAAATGGCAGAGCATACTTGATGAGCCAGATGGCCTAATTCTGCTTCTGTGTCTTATGATCCTATGCAAAGTACAGCATTAATAGCAGGATCCTTATCACCATGTGGGGTATAAGTCAATCATTCCCTGAAAGTGGCTGCACAAGTTGATAGGTTGGTAAAGAAGATATGTGGTATGCCGGTCTTTATTAGTTGAGGCACCGAGATCAAGTGTAAGGAAGTTATATTGCAGCTATATAAAATTCTGGTTAGGCCATATATGGAGTACTGTATTCAATTCTGGTTGGCCCAATACGGGAAAGATGTGGAGGCCATGGGAAAGAGGTTTACCAGGGTGCTATTTGGATTAGAGGGCATGTGTTATAAGGAAATGTTGGACAAACTAGAATGTTCTCTGGAGCAGTGGAGGCTGCTGGGAAACTTGGCAGAAGTTTACAAAATTATGAGAGATATAGTTAGACAGCCAGTATTGTTTTTCCAGGGTTGATGTGTGTAATACTAGAGGACGTGTGGGGCAAGTGTTTTTGACACAGAGTGTAGGTGCTTGGAATGTGTTGCCAGCAGTCATGGTGAGGCTGATGGGCTAAGGGCATTTAAAAAGCTTTTAGATATGCACAGGTATGTGCAGAGAATAGAGGGATATGGACCTGAGCAGGCAGAAGAGATTAGGCATCATTAGGTTAATTAGTTTGGCACAATATTGTGCACTGAAGAGCCTGTCCCTGTACTATACTATTCGATCTTCTATGCAGCTAAACACAATTTAAAGGAAGATCACATTAAACAATGACTTTTAAATGAAACTGCAGAAATAGTGTCATGAAACAGACATTTTAAAAGTTATAGCTTGAGAATTAAAATGGTGTAATTCCAACTTTGATACAAACTTCCACTCTTATTGTTACTCAAACCACCCGCTCCCCCACCCCCCCCCCGCCACTTTACTTTCACTGGGTGGCTGATTACAGACTTCTGTCTCGCCTCTAGATGGCAGACTGCACATATAGGCAGGTTAGGCAGGTTTGGTCCTGCATTATATAGGTATAAATTAATTCTATGGATGCCAACAGAGGGCTATATTGTAAAATCATAATAAGGCTTGGAAGAGTGAAAGCAAAAAAAAACTGGAAATTAAGAAATGTTGACTTTGGAACTCCAAAGTGTTCAATGACTAAATGAAAGTGATGTGTAAAAGAAACTACAATTTACAAGGACTCAAAAGAATGAATAAACATTCTCAAAGCACTGATAATGTAGAAAAGGAAGATAATCAAGTTGAATATATTTTGAGCAAACACCAGGGGAAAATGTTGAGAGAGGCCAAGATCAAAGAAATATTGGAGGAAAACAGGAAGGCAGTGACAGATATAGTGAAAGCTACAGATGATTAAACTGTCATTTCAACAAGTTATAACTTTTTTGTTGTCTCAAGTACTAAACAGCTGTTGAAGAGCTTTCTTGATATGAGAATTTATTACATCATGGATCAAATTATGCTTTATACAAGTTATGAAGAGTTTAAAATAATGTAGGAAGTTGACCATTTTGGATTCAGGTTCAGCAAAGCAATATGCGAGTTCCATTTAGAACGAGAACAAGAGATGGCAGCAGTAAGTGTGGAGTGATTAAAATGAAGGCTGTTTCTCGCACTGGAGGCCAGTGACCAGTGGTTTGCTGCAGGGACTAGTGATGGGTGCACTATTGTTTGTCATCTATATTAATGACTTGAATATCAATGTTGTGAACATGGTCAACAAGTTTGCGGATAACACTAAATTTGGTGGTACAGTGGATGTGAAAAGGGTTATCCTGGCTTACAAGGGGATCTAGAGCAATTTGAGAAGTAGGCCAGAGAATGGCAAATAGAATTTAACTCAGTCAAATCAGGGCAGGACTTTCACAGTAAATAGTAGGCTGTAAAAAGTGTAGAACAAAAAGACATAAGGGTACAGGAACATAATTCCCTAAAAGTGGAGGCACAAGTAGACAGCATAGTGAATAATACATTTGGTTCACTTGCCTTCATCTATCACAGCACTGAGTTCCAGAGCTGGGACACCATGGTACAACTATACAAGACATCAGTGAGACTGCACTTGGAATATTGTGCAACACACTCAAAATGCTGGAGGAATTCAGCAGATCTGGCGGCATCTAAGGAAGGGAATAAATAGTCAATGTTTTGGACCAAGTCCCTTCATCAGGATAATCATTGTGTGCCATTTTGGTCACCTGTGTATAGGAAGGATGTCATTAAGCCAGAAATTATACAGAATAGACTGGACAGACAGGACAGCTTTTTCCCTGGAGTACAGGAGGCCGCATGTGGTAACCTTTATAAATCATGAGGCATACAGATAAGGTGAATAGCCACAGAGTTTTTCACAGTATAGAGGAGTCTAAAACTAGATGGCATAAATTAGAGGAGAAGCAGTTAAAATATATCTGAGAAGCAATTTCTGCCCTAATTTTTTTAAGAGTTGATGAGTATCTAGAACAAGCTTCTAGAAGAAGCAGTAACACACATCAAAGTTGCTGGTGAACGTAGCAGGCCAGGCAGCAACTTTGACATGTTGCTTGAATTTCCAGCATCTGCAGAATTCCTCGTGTTTGAGAAGAAGCAGTAGTTGGGTACAATTACATTGTTTAAAAGACATTTAGACAAGTCCTTGAACAGGAAATGTTTAGGGGGATCTGGGTCAAAAGACTCGGTCTGTGAGGACTGTTTAATTCTAAGTGATACATTTAGCAATTCCACCATTGGTAAATGGTGAAAGTAACACAGCCAAGAAAGTAATTCATTCTTTCTATACATACCTCTTACAAATTTCTTTTGAAATCTTTCTGGTAGATGTGCGTTCTCATCCTTCACATTATCAACTAATGTCCAACATTTTCTAGCAATTTAGTTGTTTCAGAAAAACCTCCATAATTACTGCATAAAAGTTTTTCTTAATTCCTTTTGGTGGTTGGAGACCAAATCTCCAGTCATCTGTGGACACCCAGTTACCGAAGCAAATTGTTTTTTTGCAATGCCTTCTTGGAAACGACAATACTGCCTGCAAAGTTTGGGAACCCCCGGTCAAAATTGCTGTTACTGTGAATAGTTAAGTGAGTAGAAGATGAACTGATCTCCAAAAGTCATAAAGTTAAAGATGAAACATCCTTTTCAACATTTTAAACAAGATTAGTGTATTATTTTTGTTTTATTTTATCAGCAGCCATGGGCTCCTCTAAGCAGCTGCCTAGCACTCTGAAAATTAAAATAAATGATACCCACAAAGCAGGAGAAAACTATAAGAAGATAGCAAAGCATTTTTAGGTAGCCGTTTCCTCAGTTCGTAATGTAATTAAGAAACGGCAGTTAACAGGAATGGTGGAGGTCAAGTTGAGGTCTGGAAGGCCAAGAAAAGTTTCCGAGACAACTGCTCGTAGGATTGCTAGAAAGGCAAAACCCCTGTTTGACTGCAAAAGACCTTCAGGAAGATTTATCAGACTCTGGAGTGGTGGTGCACTGTTCTATTGTGCAGCGACACCTGCACAAATATGACCTTCGTGGAAGAGTCATCAGAAGAAAACCTTTCCTACGTCCTCACCACAAAATTTAGTGTCAGAAGTTTGCAAAGGAATATCTAAACAAGCCTGATGCATTTTGGAAACAAGTCCTGTGGACTGATGAAGTTGAAATAGAACTTTTTGGCCGCAATGAGCAAAGGTATGTTTGTAGAAAAAAGGGTGCAGAATTTCATGAAAAGAACACCTCTCCAACTGTTAAGCATGGGATGGATCGATCATGCTTTGGGCTTGTGTTTCAGCCAGTGGCACGGGGAACATTTCACTGGTAGAGGGAAGAATGAATTCAATTAAATACCAGCAAATTCTGGAAGCAAACATCACACCGTCTGTAAAAAAAGCTGCCGATGAAAAGAGGCTGGCTTCTACAACAGGATAATGATCCTAAAAACACCTCAAAATCCACAATGGACTACCTCAAGTTTTCCCATGGCCCTCATAGTCTCCCGACCTAAACATTATCGAAAATCTGTGGATAGACCTCAAAAGAGCAGTGCATGCAAGATGGCCCAAGAATCTCACAGAACTAGAAGCCTTTTGCAAGGAAGAATGGGCAAAAATCCCCCAAACAAGAATTGAAAGACCCTTAGCTGGCTACAGAAACAGTTTACAAGCTGTGATACTTGCCAAAGGGGGTGTTACTAAGTACTGACCATGCAGGGTGCCCAAACTTTTATTTTGGGGCTTTTCCTTTTTTGTTATTTTGAAACTGTAAAAGATGGAAATAAGAAAGTAATCTTGCTTAAAATATTAAAGAAATGTGTCATCTTTAACTTTATGCCTTTTGGAAATCAGGTCATCTTTTACTCGCTTAGCTATTCACAGTAACAGAAATTTTGACTGGAGTGCCCAAACTTTTGCATGTCACTGTATATATATTGGATGTGTTTGCGCTTTCAGAAGTCCACTGAGAAATTTGTAAACCGAATCACCCATACACATGCCTAGAATGTCTTCTTCCTCAAGTATCTCTGAAGTAAGAACTTGTATCAGGTCAGTCTGTCTAAATGAAAGGACTATAAAGTGCTCTCTCAAAGCCTCTAATTGTGTGGATGTTGAGACTTCTAGGAAGTGGTGAGGCAATTAAGCAGGTGTTCACTATTTTGACCAGGTAACCATAAGGTGGAATTTAATTTTAAATTGAATAGTTCCTAAACTACTTGTTTATGGAATTGCTAAAGGGGGTATAATTGATAAAATCACACTTTCTCATTTCACATTGATGAGGCTAATTACTGAAGGCCTTTGCTGAGTCTCAGTCTAAGTAGATCTCAGCCAACACCTAGATAAAGGTTCAAGATTCTGAAGGCAGCAGAGAATTTACCTGAAAAGTAGTCAAGAACACAAGTTTTCACCATGATTATGACCAGCATGATTGTAAGTACTGTACATTGCAACACATATTAAAGATCAGAATTTAAAGGTAGATATTGATGATAAAACAGATGTAATGTTAATTCTCTATTATGGAAATACGCATAGACTAAAAAGAAAAGCATTACCTAATCTATATTTTATTAGTCCTCGATTATAATATGGAACTTCAAAATCTTCCTTGTTTTCAATTGCTAATGTGTAATCATCCATAGCTTCGTAAAAGTCTACTCCCAAGTACTTGATTTGGCCTCTGTTGTTGTACGCTTTAGCCAAGTCCTGAGCACATTTGCTGGACAACAAAAAAGAGTACTACATGTTACACAAATGTTATTAACACCAATCTTATGCTCTGATTTTAAATTGTTACTGGCTCTAATATGATATACAGCACAAGGCTGAATATTAACTCTCTGCTTCCTGTGAGTAAAATAACTCAGAAAATGACAATTTACATCTTAAGTGCAACCTTTGTGAACCAGAATACTGTATAAACAACTGCACTAGTAATCAAGGAATGCCAATATTTATTCTACTTGGTGTGTGGTGAGCTGTGAGTTGGAATGAAAAATGAAATTGAATTCTATGAGTGTGAAAGGCTAAAAACTTGAAATGTAGAGTGCTGGAAATACTCATCTGTTAAGGATGAGTTAATATTACAAGTATTGGGAAAGTTTGCAATATGAAGCCAGGCAGCATTGCAGACAATAGCACATTCCTTCCCAATAAGCTTAATGCACTCTGTGCACTTTCTGAACAAAGGGGGATTAGAATGTCACCACCACCTCAACAGTGTTTGCAGATGCACTGTTTGCAGATATTTTTAACCTCTCCCTGGTTGAATCTGAGGATCTTACTTAAGAGCACTATCATCCCAATATTTAAGAAAAACAAGATGATGTGCCTTAATGGTGAACACCCAGTGGCTCAACATCCACTGTTATGAAGTGCTTTGAGAGGCTGGTCATTGCACATGTTAACTCCAACCTCAAACCATTGCAATTTGCCAAATGCCAAAACAGGTCTACAGGAGACACCATGTCCCCCTCGCCCTGGATTCATCATTGGAATAATGGGACATTAAAGATGCATATATTTGACTTTTCATTGCATACAGTTCTGCCTTCATTTTAATTCCAAGCAAATTCATCTCCAGACTCCTATACCTAGGGTTCAGCACCTCCCTTTGCAACCAGATCCTTGACTTCTGACCAATAAACCACAATCGGTAAGAATAGGCAGCAACACCTCTGACATGGTTATCTTCAACATTGGTGCCCTACAAGGCTGTGTCCTCAGCCCTCTATTCTACTCTACTCTACTCCCTATACATTTACAACTGTGTGGCCACATTCTGGTCTAACTGCATCCTCACATTTGCAGATGATAGCACCAAGTGAGCTGTATCTCAAATAACAATGAGTCTGTCTGTCTGTATCTTGTTTTACGGCGGTCGGCATCCAGCTTAATGGTGCATTACCGCAACCCTCTGCTCCGGAATGTGCACTAGACATATATTCTAAATCCCAACAATGAGTCAGAGTGCAGGAAGGAAGTGACAAGGTGTCATGACAACACTCCCTCCTTCAATGTCAACAAAAACAAAGGAGCAGGTTATTGACTTCAGGAAGGTGGGGGGTGGTGAGCATGCTCCCAGTTACAGCAGGAGGGTGAAGAAATTTGGTATGTCCTTCTTGACTCTTATTGATGCACCACAGAGAGCATCCTGTCCATTTGTATTATAATGAACTGCTCTGCCTTCATTACAAGAAACTGCAGGGAACTGTGGACACAGCTCAGCCCGTCACAGAGCCAGCCTCCCCTGCTTGGTCTGTATCCATATTTTTTTCATTTCCTCAATAAAGCAGTCACCAAAATCAAATACCCACCCACCCCAACATTCTCTCAATCCTGGCCCCCAAACAGGCAGAAGATACAAAAGCCTGAAAGCACATATCAGGCTCTGGAACAGCTTATTATTATAAGACTATTGATTAGTTCCCTATGATGGTAAGATGGGCTCTTGAATTCACAATTCACCTCATCAAGATCTTGTACCTTACTCTTTTTCAGTAACCCTCTATTCCACACTTTTTGTTCAGCACTCTGCTATACAGAATTAAACTTTATTCTGCATAACCTCAATGCATTGTTGTAATAAATTAATCTGTATGATCTTCACTATACCTCAATACCTATAACAATAATAACCCACATTTAACAACCTGGGTTGGAAGTACAGGAGTACAGGGACAGAGAAAGAGGTTGGATAGGCTGGGACTTGATTACTTAGGAGGCTTCTTAAAATAATGACGGGGCATAAATAAGATGGATGACTATTGTCATTTTCTTCTAGGGTAACAAGTCTAAAATTAGAGGACAGAAATTATGGGGGGGGGTATATGTAAGAAGTTGACCCACGTAAGTTGTGGAGGCGGCTTCAATTATAATGTTTAAATTGCATTCTAACAGCTATATGGCCAGAAAAAGTTTAGAATTTCATGTGCCAAACGCGAGCAAATAGGAGTAGCTCGGTGAGTAAGGACGAGCTGGGCCGAAGAGCCCAGTTCCGAACTGTACAGTCCTGTTAAGTCATTAAAATTGTGCAAGAGGAGAATAATGGGCAAGTGGTCACGGTGGTGAAAATGAAACTGGTAAACAAACTGAGACTAGGGCCCATGATTCTGTATGTAAGACAGTGTTCAACAAAACTGACTGTTGCTCATCCGGATCAATAGGGAGTTCACTGAAAGCCCGTGCTTTTGATTAACGTTGGCCTGAAAGGCACGTCGAATAATCACAAAGACCTTTCACTGGAAGGGGGTAATTCTGTAAGATATTAAGTGGCTGTGCATTGACTTGATTCACTACCGGTGTGTTTTTTATTGTTGCTGTATCACTAATCACATCCGGTCTGTAAAATGCAGAGAGGTCCGACGGAAAGGCCCGATCAGTATTCTGGCCTCTCGCTGCCGCTGTTATTAAAACCTCCATCAATTCCATGACGGGAATGTGCTCAGATCTACACTCACTGTTTCTGGTGCCCTTCCATGCACATGTGAATGAATTCAGTGTAACATTCTTCCGCCGTTCTGAAGTTCTGCTGCTGGAACTGCGTGTCCGCCTTTGCCAGGACAGCCCGACACTCCATGGCGCACAAGGCAGGCTGTGTAATCACTTCACCCGAGCACAGACCCGCCCCCGGGGCGTTGCGCATTTAAACAGTCCGTAGTTGACTGGGGTGGCGAGGAAACTGATATTTTGAAGACTTGATGTATTTCATCACAAAAATGTTTTTCAATTATTTAGCATGTTTAATTGTAACAGTAGATTCCATTGTCTGTAGTCAGTATATTGTTATTAAATTCTCCAAGCCCGTTAATAAACACGGAAATTTCGGCTGACTGTACGAGAGGTAGACAGAAACACCGATAGAGAGGGGAAGGAGTGGAGGTGTTATGGAAAATTAAAATAAGGTTTGTTTTAAACCTATGCCCTGCTTGGTAGTATTGATGTTGAAATTCTAAGACTGAAGACTATAAATCAGTTTGTTTTTTTTTAAACTGCAATGAACTCGAGTATTATTTTTTTTTGCATATAATAGTTTATTTCTACATCCTGCTACTTTCATGAGAAGCATTGTTAAAATGTAAATCGTTTTCAGAAAATATATTTGAAGGCATAAAAATTCAATATAAATTTAACACTTTTACATTAGACACTGTACTATTAATTTGGAAACAAGATCCAAAGTGATTAGTCGATGCTGGTTTATCCCACCGGATTATGACAAAGGGGGCAGAAATTGTAGTTGCTGATATCTTGTTCATGAGCACAATGTTTACAGATGCCACACATCCAGAACTGGTAGTCTGCAATAGGCCGTCCTGTCACAATACAAGTTGGAAGCTTTCCTTCGCCACTGTTGGGGGAGAAAATAAGCATTTACACATTCCTAAGATTTCAATTGTCATAATACAATATGAAAGTACAAATAGTTTTCTCTTTGCATTAATTCTTCATTACTTTCAACATCAATAATGAACAAAAACTGTCAGCTTGCTTATCTTGGAGCAGCAACTGGCAGCAGTGGTACCTCCCATATGCAAGCTACACTGTTCCTCTGGCATTTTATTCGTGTTACACTAATGAAGCCTCCTTAATGTCATTTGAGGGAAACCATTTAGCTGTACTTAAGATGCTCAGATTCAAAATAGTGTTTACTTTCACTGAAGCTTTACAATTGTGTATAATTTAAAACGTGAGAAAAATTGCAGCGATACATTTATGATATTTTTATTACCTTTCTGATCATGCTGTCAATTTTATTGCCTTTAATGACCTAAACTTTTATTGCAAAACAATGAGGAATACAAATAATATTTCTCAAAGCAATCAAAGTGTTCAAATTACCATTCTTAATAGTTTTTTATATTTTGCATTTCTTTTGCACATTGATTGTTACAATCTTTTTGTGTAGTTTATTCATTGATTCTACTGTGAATACCTGGAAGACAATCAATTTCAGGGTAGGACATGATGACATACATGTATATAGAAGATACCAATAATGTCTTTGTCCTTGTCAATACAGTGATATTTGTCTGGAATGATTACCCCAACAATACACAGATCTTCTATGAGATGATTCTTTTGCAAAAAAAAATTCTGCAAACCAAAGCCGAAAAACTCTTCCCACCAAATTCAACGAACAAGTGCTTTCATTTCAGACAAGTACACAAAAGGAATTTCTTCCTCTAGTGGGAGATGGAGAAGGGAGTGGGTGTGAAAAGAAGAGGGGGGGGGGAACTAAACTGGATTAACCCAGTGTAAATAAAAGCGTAAAACATAGGAGCAGAATTAGGCCATTTGGCCCATCAAGTCTATCAAAGTTGAGAAGCTAAGTAATGTTTTAGATTGGATTAACTTTGTTAAGAATAATGACTAATTTATTGAATTTTTTTGAGTTTTAATGTTAATGGGCTTAATGGACCAGTGAAAAGAAAAAGAATCTTAACACATATTAAGAAAATGAAGGTAGATTTAGCCTTCTTACAGGAAACGCATTTAACAGAAACAGAACATCAGAAATTAAAGAGAGATTGGGTGGGTAGTGTTGTTGCAGCTTCATTTAATTCAAACGCGAGGGGAGTAGCAATTTTGATCAATAAAACGTTACCAATTAGAATACAAAATGTAATAACCGATTCTGCGGGGAGATATGTGATTATACACTGTCAACTTTTTTCTGAATTATGGACTTTCATGAATATTTATGCACCAAATGAAAATGATGCAAAATTCATACAAGAAGCTTTTTTGAATTTAGCTGATGCACATGAAAAATTAATAGGAGGAGATTTTAATTTTTGCCTAGACCCAGTCTTAGATAGATCAACTAAGGCTATCACAAAATTGAAGGTAGTAAAACTAACTTGATCATTGATGGAAGATTTAAATTTGATTGATATATGGAGAAGAATTAATCCTAAAGAAAGAGACTATTCGTTCTATTCTAATAGACACAAAACTTATTCAAGGATAGATCTTTTCCTATTATCAATGCATATTCAACACAGAGTGAAAAATATGGAATATAAAGCAAGAATATTGTCAGATCATTCTCCTCTTAATGACAATAATGACTGATAAGGAAGAAGTGGCTTATAGATGGAGATTTAATTCAACATTATTAAAACGTCAAGATTTTTGTGATTTTATGAAAAAGCAGATCCAATTTTTTTTTTGGATACAAACTCTCATTCAGTGGATGATAAATTTATACTACGGGATGCGATGAAAGCATATTTGAGGGGTCAGATAATAAGTTATACGTCTAAAATGAAGGGAGAATATATGGCAGAACTAGATCAATTGGAAAAAGAGATTACAAAATTAGAAAAAGAATCTCAAAGACATGACAGAAGAAAAACGAAGGCAACTTGTCAATAAGTTACAATATAATACGCTTCAGACATACAGAATGGAAAAAGCAATCATAAGAACTAAGCAAAGGTATTATGAGTTAGGTGAGAGAGCACATAAAATTCTTGCTTGGCAGTTGAAAACAGAACAAGCTTCCAAAACGATAAATGCAATTAGAACAAGTGCAAATAAAATTACTTGTAAACCTTTAGAAATTAATGAAACCTTCAAAAGTTTCTATTGAATTATATCAATCAGAATCACAAAATGATGTTAATGAGATAGAAAGATTTTTATCACAAGTAACTCTTCCAAAATTGAATTCGGAAGAACAGAAGGGATTAGATATGCCTTTTACATTAAAAGAGGTTGAAGAAGCTTTAGGATCATTCCAAAGTAATAAATCTCCAGGAGAAGATGGTTTTCCACCTGAATTTTATAAAAAGTTTAAAGATTTATTATTTCCTCCCTTTATGGAGTTAATACGTCAAGCAGAAAAAATACCTAAACTCCCAGAATCTTTTTCAACAGCGATTGTAATAGTATTGCCAAAAAAAGACAGAGATCCTTTAAAACCAGCATCATACAGGCCTATTTCTTTGTTGAACACTGATTATAAAATAATAGCAAAAATTTTTATTGAATAGATTATCTAAATATTTACCAAAATTAATACATAAGGATCAAACAGGATTTATTAAAAATAGACAATTGGCAGATAATGTAACTCGGCTACTCAGTATAATTCATTTGGCACAAAAAAGGGAGGAGATGAGTATAGTAGTAGCCTTGGATGCAGAAAAAGCATTTGATAGATTGGAATGGGATTTTTTATTTAAAGTATTAGAAAAATATGGGTTAGGAACATCTTTTATAAACTGGATTAAAACTTTAAATACTAACCCTAATGCTAAAGTAGTGACAAATACTCAAATTTCAACACCATTCCAGTTAAAAAGGTCAACTAGACAAGGTTGTCCATTATCACCTGCTTTATTTGCACTGGCAATAGAGCCATTAGCAGAACTAATTAGAATTGATCCAGATATTATGGGTTTTAGAGTTAATCAGGAGGAATATAAAATTAATCTTTTTGCTAATGATGTTTTGATTTACTTAACAAACCCACAGCATTCGTTACATAAATTGTCTTCCAGATTGGATGAATATGGGAAAGTATCAGGGTATAAAATAAATTGGGATAAAAGTGAAATTTTACCTCTTACTAAAGGAGACTATAGCCAATGTCGATTAGCAACCCAATTTAGGTGGCCGGTAAATGGTATAAAGTATTTAGGTACAAATCTTGATAAATGATGTAAAGGATTTATATAAATTTAATTATTTACCACTATTGAAAAAAATTCAAGAAGATCTTGACAAATGGATGATACTACCAATAACAGTGGGTAGAGTCAATGTTGTAAAAATGAATATATTTCCTAGATTACAGTATTTGTTTCAAACATTACCAATACAATTGCCACAGAAATTTTTTCAAGAGTTAAATAAATGTGTGAGAAAATTTCTTTGGAAAGGTAAGATGTCAAGAATATCATTGGAAAAATTGACATGTAAATTTGAGTTAGGAGGGTTACAACTTCCAAACTTTAAGAATGATTATTGCATCTTTTTTGATGATCGAAAACCGGCATGGATTAGAATAGAATTAGATAAGATAGGAGAAAATATACCTGAAGATTTTATATATAAATGGGAATCTAAATGAATATGGGAAAAGAAAGAATCTCCTATATTAAAACATTTGATTGATCTATGGAATAAGATAAAAGTTGATAATGAAATAAAGAAATCTTTATTAGCAAGGAGACCTTTGTTCCAAAACAGACTTATTCCTTTTACAACAGATAATGAACTTTTATATAATTGGTACCGAAAAGGGATTAGATCTATAGGAGACTTATGAACGAGGTATATTGATGTCATTTGAACAACTAAAGAATAAATATAAAATATCAAATAACACTTTCTTTTGTTACCTTCAATTAAGGGCTTACTTAAAAGGCAAACTGGGTCAAACACTGTTTTTGCCAAAACCCAATGAAATTGAAATTTTAATTCAAAAAGGAAAAATTAAATAATTTATTTATTTGATTCAAAAACAGTCAATTAAACAAGGAATCCACAAGTCAAAACAAAAATGGGAAACGGATCTGAATATTAATATTGATGAAACAAATTGGTCAAGACTGTGTCTTGACAGTATGACAAATATAATAAACGTTCGACTTAGATTAGTACAATATAATTTTTTACACCAATTATATATTACACCACAAAAAATAGATTAAATTCAAATTTATCTGATCAATGCTTTCGGTGTAATCAAGAAATTGGTACTTTCTTACATTCTACTTGGTCTTGTTCTAAAATTCAACCTTTTTGGATAAATTTAAGAGTCTTATTGGAACAAATTACTGGAACTCAACTTCCACATAACCCTGTATTATTTCTATTAGGTGATATCGAAGAGATAAAACAGAAACTTAAATTGAATAAATATCAGAAAGAATTCATAAAAATTGCATTGGCAGTAGCTAAGAAGTGTATAGCAGTTACTTGGAAATCTGATTCGTATTTAAGTATGAATTGTTGGAACAATGAAATGGCTAGTTCTATTCCACTCGAAAAAATTACTTATAATTTAAGAGATAAATATGAAACATTTTTGAATATTTGGTGCCCTTGTTTACAAAAGATAAGATGGCATATTTAGTTGCTCCGATGATAAAGATCTTGGTCCCTTGGGGAAAGTAATAAATATATATACTAAATTTATTTTGAATCCCATGGAGCATGTGGAAACCTTCCAATATCCAGGCAGTTCTTTTTTTTTCCAGGTAGGAGTATATATTGGGGGGGGGAGGGTTAAGGGGAGGGGGGAGGGTAGACATTATCTTTTCATGTACTCACTTTGAAAACTCTAAAAATTATATTTAAAAAAAAAAAGTCTATCAAAGTCAGCATGGTTTAAGGGAAATCTAGTCTGACCAATCTGTTAGAGTTCTTCAAGGAAGTAGCAAGCAGGGTGGACAAAGGAGAGGCACAGGATGTAATTTACTTAGATTTTGAGAAGGCATTTGATAAGTTGTCTCACGTAAAGCTGCTTAACAAGATAAAATCCTACAGTGTTACAGGAAATGCACTGGCATGGATAGAGGAATAGCGAGTGGGAATAAAGGGGCCTTTTCTGGTTAGCTGATAGTGGTGTTCCCCAGGGGTCAATATTGGGACTGCTACTTTTCATTGTTTGTCAATGATTTAGACAGTGGAATTGATGGCTTTGTGGCAAAGTTTGCGGATGATATGAAGAAAGGTGGAGAGGTAGGAAGTTCTGAGGAAGCAATACGATTGCAGCAGGACTTAGACAAATTGGAAGAATAGGCAAAAAAAAGTGGCAGATGGAATACAATATTGGGAAATGTAAGATGATGCATTTGGAAGAAGGAACTTCTTCCAGGCTACAAACAGAAAATCTGCAGATGCTGTAAATCCGAGCAACACACAAAGTAATGGAGGAACTCAGCAGGCCAGGCAGCATCCACGGAAGACTAGTGCAGACCATTATCTAAATGGGGAGAAAATTGAAACATCGGAGGTGCAAAGGGACTTAGTCTTCATGCAAGACTCCCACATGATTAATTCACAGGTTGAGAATTAACCAGAAGGTAAATGCAATGTTGGCATTTATTTCAAGGGGAACAGAATATAAAAGCAAGGAGATAATGCTGAAGCTTTATAAGACCATGATTGGAGTACTGCCAACAGTTTTGGGCCCCTTATCTCAGGAAGGATGTATTGGACAGAGTCCAGAGGAGGTTCACGAAGATGATTCTGGGAATGAATGGGTTAACATATGAGGAGTGTTTGGCAGCTTTGGGCCTGTACTCACCAGAGTTTGGAAGAATGTGTGGGGTTCTCACTGAAACCTCCCAAATGCTGAAAGGACTAGATATAGCGGATGTGGAGAGAAAGTTTCTGCTGGTGGGGGTACGTAGAACTAGAGGGCAAAGCCTCAAAATTGAGGGGTGACCTTGCAGAAGAGGAAGAGGAATTTTTTTAGCCAAAGAGTGGTGAATATGTGGAATGCTCTGCCACAGACTGCAGTGGAGGACAAGTCCATGAGTACATTTAAAGTGGAAGTTGATAGGTTCCTAATTGGTCAGGACATCAAGGGATATGGTGAGAGGGCAGGTACATGGACTTGAATAGGATCCAGTATCAGCCATGATGACATGGCGGAGCAGACTTCATGGGCCGAATGGCCTAATTCTGCTCTGCTATTTTATCATGGCTGATTCATTATCCCTCTCAACCCTGTCCTCCTGCCTTCACTCCATAATCTTTCACACCTTTACTAATCAATAAACTGTCAATCTCTGCTTTAAACATAGAACTTAGAAATCTACAACAAATTACAGGGCCTTCGGCCCACAATGTTACCAACCATGTAACCTACTCTAGAAACACGCACAACACGCTGGAGGAACTCACCCTATTCTCATAAGGTATGCTCTCCAATCCAGGCAACATCCTTGTAAATTTCCTCTGCATTCTTTCTATAGTATCCACATCCTTCCTGTAGTGATGTGACCAGAACTGACCACAGTGATCCAAGTGGAGTCTAACCAAGGTCTTGTATAGCTGTAACATTACTTCATGGCTCTTGAACTCAATCCCACGGTTGATGAATGCCGACACAACATATTATGTTGGCATTCTTAATAACATGCCTTCTTACCCACACTGTCCACCCGTGCAGTAGCTCTGAGTGTCCTATGGACCACAGGATCTCTCTGATCCTCCACACAGCCAGGAGTCTTGCCATTTAAACTATATTCTGTCTTCATACTTGATCTATCAAAATGAACCACTTCACACATATCTGGGTTGAACTCCATCTGCCACTTCTCAGTCCAGTTCTGCAACCTATCAATGTCCCGCTGTAACCTGACAACCCTCTAGACTATCCACAATACTCCAGACAATCCTCAGTGGGAGAGCATTTTGGAGAATTGTGATCACAATTCTATCTCCTTTACTATAGTATTGGAGAGGGATAGGAACAGACAAGTTAGGGAAAGAGGATGTGTTGGAGCTTTTGGAAGGCATCAAATTGGAGAAGTCACTGGGACCGGACAAGACAGGATGTACCCCAGGCTTCTGTGGGAAGCGAGGGAGGAGATTGCTGAGCCTCTGGCAATGACCCTTGTATCATCAATGAGGACAGGAGAAGTTCTAGAGGGTTGTAGATGTTCCCTTATTCAAGAAAGGGAGTAGGGATAGCCCAGGAAATTATGGACCAGTGAGTCTTTCTTCAAAGGTTGGTAATTTGATGGAGAAGATCCTGAGGGGCAGGATTTGTGAACATTTGGAGAGGCATATGATTAGGAATAGTCAGCATGGCTTTATCAAAGGCAGGTCATGCCTTACGAACCTGATTGGATTTTTTGAGGATGTGACTAAATACATTGATGAAGGTAGAGCCGTAGATGTAGTGTATATGGATTTTAGCAAGGCATTTGATAAGGTACCCCATGCAAGGCTTATTGAGAAAGTAAGGAGGCATGGGATCCCAGGGGACATTGCTTTATGGATACAGAACTGGCTTGCCCACAGAAGGCAAAGACTGGTTTTAGATGGGTCATATTCTGCATGGAGGCTGGTGTCCAGTGGTGTGCCTCAGGGATCTGTTCTGGGACCCCTACTTTTTGTGATTTTTTTTTAAATAAATGACCTGGATGAGGAACTGCAGGGATGGGTTAGTAAATTTGCTGATGACACAAAGTTTGGGGGTGTTGTGGATAGTGTGCAGGGCTGTCAGAGGTTACAGCGGGACATTGATAGGATGCAAAACTGGGCTGAGAAGTGGCAGATGGAGTTCAACCCAGATAAGTGTGCGGTGGTTCATTTTGGTAGGTCAAATATGATAGCAGATTATAGCATTAATGGCAAGACTCTTGGCAGTGTGGAGGATCTGAGGGATTTTGGGGTCTGAATCTGTAAGACACTCAAAGTTACTACGCAGGTGGACTCTATAGTTAAGAAGGCATACGGTGCATTGGCCTTCATCAATCATGGGATTGAGTTTAAGAGCTGAGAGGTAATGTTGCAGCTATATAGGACCCTGGTCAGACCCCACTTGGAGTACTGTGTTCAATTCTGGTCGCCTCACTACAGGAAGGACGTGGAAACTGTAGAAAGGGTGCAGAGGAGATTTACAAGGACGTCGCCTGGATTGGGGAGCTTGCCTTATGAGAATAGGTTGAGTGAACTTGGTCTTTTCTTCTTGGAGCGACAAGGAGAGGTGACCTGACAGAGGTGTACAAGATAATGAGAGGCATTGATCATGGGGATCGTCAGAGGCTTTTTCCCAGGGCTGAAATGGCAAGCACAAGAGGGCATAGTTTTAAGGTGCTTGCAAGTGGTACAGAGGAGATGTCAAGGGTAAGTTGTTTTTATTTTCGCGAAGAGTGGTCAGTGCGTGGAATGGGCTGCCGGCGGTGGTGGTGGAGGCGGAAACGATAGGTTCTTTTAAGAGACTCCTGGGTGGGTACATGGAGCTTAGAAAAATAGAGGGCTATGGGTAAGCCTGGGTAGTTCTAAGGTAAGGACATGTTTGGCACAAATTTGTGGGCCGAAGGTCCTGTATTGTGCTGTAGGTTTTCTTATGTTTCTAACACCCCCAACCTTTCTGTCATCAGCAAACTTACTAACCCACCCTTCTACTTCTTCAACCAGGTCATTTATAAAAATCACAAAGAGGAGGGGTCCCAGAATAGATCCTTGCGGAACACCACTGGTCACTGACCTCTATGCAGAATACGAACCACCTACAACCACCCTTTACCTTCTGTGGGCAAACCAACTCTGGATCCACAAAGCAAAGTCTCCTTGGATCCAATGTCTCCTTATTTTCTAAATGAGCTTTGGAGTCCATTACTTATCAAATGCCTTACGGAAATCCATATACACTACATTCACTGCTCTACCTTCTTCAATACTGAATGACATGGTCCTTCATTGCAATGAATTCCACAGATTCACCACCCTTTGGCCAAATAAATTCCTTCTCATCTCTGTTCCAAATGGATGTCCTTCTATTCTGAGGCGGTACTTGCATGTCCTAGACTCCCCCCACTCTAGGAAACATCTTCTCCATATCTACCCTATCAAGGCCTTTCAACATTCGATAGGTTTCAATGAGATTCCACACCTGTCCCCCCGCCACACTATTCTTCAAGGATCAAGCAAAAACAGGCTAAAGCCATCAAAATGCTCCTCATATGTTAATCCTTTCATTCCAGAAATCATTCTCATGAACTTCCCTGAACTGTCTCCAATGCAGGACATCTTTTCTTAGATAAGGGGCCCAAACTGTTCATGATGTCTAAGTGCAGACTGGCCAGTGCCTTTTCAAGCCTTAGTATCACATCCTTGCTCTTGTGTTTTAGTCCTTTCAGAATGAATGCTAAATTATATTTGCCTTGCTCGTCACCAACTCAACCCACAAGCACACCTTTAGGGAATCCTGCACAAGCACTCAAGTCCCTTTGCATCTCCGAGTTTTTAATTTTCTCCTTGTTTAGAAAATAGTCTGTGTCTTTATTCCTTCTACCAAAGTGTATGACTGTACACTTCCCTACACTATTCCATCTTCCACTTCTTTGCCCATTTCTCCCAATCTGTCCAAGTCCTTCTGCAGAATCCTGCTTACTCAACACCTCCTGCCCCTCCACCTATCTTTGTAATAACTGCAAACTTGGCCACAAAGCCATCAATTCCATGCTCCACGTAACTGATACATAACATGAGAAGAAGTGGTTCCCAAAACCAACCCCCACTAGTCACCAGCAGCCAACCAGAACAGGCACCCTTTATAGGAGCAAAGAGGTCCTTCTGCAGTTGTACAGGGCCCTGGTGAGATCACACCTGGAGTATTGTGTATAGTTTTGGTCTCCAAATTTTTTTTGCTATTGAGGGAGTGCAGCGTTGGTTCACAAGGTTAATTCCTGGGATGGCGGGACTGTCATATGTTGAAAGATTGGAGCAACTGGGCTTGTATGCACCGGAATTTAGAAGGATGAGAGGGGATCTGATTGAAACATATAAGATTATTAAGGGATTGGACACGCTAGAGGTAGAAAACATGTTCCCGATGCTGGGGGAGTCCAGAACCAGAGGCCACAATTTGAGAACAAAGTGTAGGCCATTTAGAACGGAGCTGAGGAAAAAACTTTTTCACCCAGAGAGTTGTGGATCTGTGGAATGCTCTGCCTCAGAAGGCAGTGGAGGCCAATTCTCTGGATGCTTTCAAGAAAGAGTTAGATAGAGCTCTTAATGATAGTAGAGTCAAGGGATATGGGGAGAAAGCAGGAATGGGGTACTGATTGTGGATGATCAGGCATGATCACAGTGAATGGCGGTGCTGGCTTGAAGGGCCAAATGGCCTACTCCTGCACCTATTGTCTATATCCTCTTTGATATTTCATATTTCATCCTTTTTTTTTCTCTTTTTTTTTTCCCAGTTGTTTTTGTTGGTTTTTAAAAGCTTCTCAATCCTAATTTCCCATTTAAATTTAGCTATATTATATGCCCTCTTTTGCTTTTATGCTGTTTTGACTTCCCTTGTAACTCACGGTTGCCTCATCCTCCCTTTAGAAACGCACACAAAATGCTGGAGGAACTCAGCAGGCCAAGCAGCATCTATAGAAAAGAGTAAACAGTTGACGTTTCGGGTGGAGACCCTTCACCAGGACTGGAAAGGAAGAGGAGAGGTCAGAGTAAGAAGGTGGAGGGAGGGGAAGAAGTACAAAGTGGTAGGTGATTGATGAAATCGGGGGAGGGGTGTGAAGTAAAGAACTGGGAAGTTTTAGAGATAAAGGGTTGGAGAAGGGGGAGTCTGATAGGAGAGGGTAGAAAACCATGGAAGAAAGGGAAGGGAGAAGAGCACCAGAGGGAGGTGATAGGCAGGTAAGGAAATAAGGTGAGAGGGGGCAACAGGAATGGTGAGAGGGGAGAGCATTAGCAAAAGTTCAAGAAATTAATGTTCATGCCATCAGCTTGGAGGCTGCCCAGACAGAATATGTATTACTCCTCCAACCTAAGTGGGGCCTTATTGCAGCAGCAAAGCATGCCACAGACTGACAAGTCAGAATGGGAATGCAGACGTCCCACCTCTCCCAGAAGGCTCCTGCATATTGATAGCGGCTCCCTAACACCCGCAAATTATATACAATATCCCGGAAATCGTGCTTTTTTTTTTTTTTTTTGTGACTGAGAGAGTGACAGAGAGGGCATCCTGATAGGTCTACTTAGCACAAAGAGAGACCAATCAGTTTTCTCCCCCCCCTCCCCCCCCCCCATCAGTTTAGTGTCCTGTAGCGCCATGGCAGAGTGTTCCAAAAAGAGAAAATATAAAACATACTTTACCCCAGCCTACCCTAAATTGTACCCCTGCCTAATAGGGGTCAAAAATAATGACAGTGTTGCTCGCTGCACTGTTTGCAACAATAACTTTCCTATTGCCCATGGTGGGTTAAAAGATGTAAAAGACATGTTGAGGTGAGTCCTGGATTATGTCTCAACTAACCTTGAAGGACTGGTGCCAAACTACAAAAGTTTGCCAGTTGATGAGTTCTGGGGGAAGCTGTCCAAAGTAAAATCTGTGAGCACAGGGCAGTTGAGATTCAAAGAGCTCTGCCAGTTGATTTTGGTGCTGCCAAATTCTAATTTTGATGTAGAAAGGGCATTCAGCATGATGCATCACATTAGGAGAGAATTCAGAAGTCAGCTGTCTCACAAAACACTTGTGAATCTGATGTCTTGCAAAATTAACAAATTCGTTCACACAGACTGCTATGAGGTTGAAACTTCCGGATGGGGCCTCCCTGAAATGAGTTTTTGCAGGGTGGGATGTCTGGGAATGAGAAGTAGAATTGAAATGGCGGCCACTAGGAGATCCCACTTTTTTGTGGCAGATGGAGCAAAGGTGTTCAACAAAGTGGTCTCCCAATCTACATCGGGTCTCACCGATATACAGGGGACCACACTGAGAGCACCGGACACAATAGATGACCCCAACAGACTCGCAGGTGAAGTGTCACCTCACCTGGAAGGGCTGTTTGGGGCCCTGAAAGATAGTGACAGAGGAGGTGTAGTGTCAAGGTGTGACACTTGTTCCGCTGGCAAGGACATTACCAGGAGGAATACCAGTGGGGAGGGATGAGTGGACAAGGGAGTTGCGTAGGGAGTGATCCCTGTGGAAAGTGGGGGAGGAGTGCCTCGTGGTGGGATCCTGTTGGAGATGGTGGAAGTTATAGAGAATCATGTGCTGGAGGTGGAGGTAAGTGGGGTGGTAGGTGAGGACAAGAGGAGCCCTATCCCTGGTGTGGCAATGAGAGGATGGGTTGAGGGCAGATGTGCATGAAATGGAAGAGATGTGGGTGAGGGCAGCATTGATGAAGGAGGAAGAGAACCCCCCTTTGAAGGAGGAGGAAATCTCAGTAGTTCTGGAATGAAAAGCCTCACCTTGAGAGCAGATGTACAGGAACTGAGAGAAGGGGATGGCATTTTGAATACTTCCCTTTAGAATACTACTTCAACTTTGGGATGTATCTATCTTGTGCTTTCCAAATTTCCACCAGAAACTCCAGCTATTGCTGTTCTGGCAGATACAGGAGAGAGACAATATATTTTTCCCGGGGTTGAAATGTCTAACACCTTAGGGTGTGCATTTAAGGTGAGAGAGGGTAATTTCAAAGGAGATGAGTGGGGCATTTTTTTTCTAAAACATACGTAGAGTTGTGGGTGTATTAATGTGCTGAATGGAGTGGTGGTAGAGGCAGATACATTAGAGACTTAAGAAATATTTAGATAGGCACATGAATATGAGGGAAGTGAAAGGATATGGCCATTATGTATGCAGATAGGATTAGTTGGATTGGCTATTTGATTACTAATTTAATTGGTTCAGCACAACATTGTGGGCTGAAGGGCCTATGCCTGTGCAGTACTGTTCTATGTTCCTGCAATATAATACTATCAGGTGTTTTATACTCACCCTTCGGGGAGAATATCAAGATCAGATTTCTTGCCATCTTTAGGGCTGTGCTTGATGAAGATCTCAAGAGCCAAGTCCTCGTACTGCTGTCTCTGTTCTGGTGTTAACATATCTAAAGATTCAAGCTTGATAAAAGCTTTGGAACATGTCCCAAACGCTCGGTTAGCACCAGCAGATAGTGCCAGTAAAGAGTAAATCTCCACTGATGGGATTATATCTTCATAGTCCCGCAAATGAAGTGCTGCAAATTTACAAAACAAAATTATAGTTGGTTTCACGACAAGCTATTCATTACAGGAAATAAATTAAAATACCCATTTGATAAATGCATATTTTACAAATTAATCAAGTATCTGATGAATACATTTAGAAAAATAATAAGATATATATCAATTGTTGCAATACACCAATGTTATTGTCTGTCTTCTTGTTGAATCAAGTTCTAGTTTGTCATTCAACAGCATACATGTATTCCAAACGGGACAATGTTCCTCCGGACCAAGGTGCACAACAGTACATACAGTTCACACATATGACACAAAGTAATATTACCACAAATAAATGAACAAATAATAAGATGCATATATGACTCACGTTAAATAGTATAACACAACTGGCTTTTCATATGTGAAAAGACCTGTGTGGCGACGGAGTTCAATAGTCTTACAGCCTGGGGGAAGAAGCTGTTTCCCATGCTAATAGTTTTAGCAATACAGTCATGAATCATGAATGTTGTAGATGTCTGTTAGAACCCCAGTTAGCTGGGTTACACAGTCACTCAGCACCCAAAAATGTATGTTATCAGACTCTGCAGCTTTACGTGGGTTGACCCCGGCTAGGATCTTCCTCACTGCAACCAGACAGAGTACCTAATCTTTGGGGGCCTTCCATGCCAGCACATCACTCCATGCATCAGACTGAGCAGAAAAGAAATTTAGTCTATCAGGAAGAGAAGCATCACTGTCATTGAATTGAATTGACTTTATTACTTACATCCTTCATATACATGAGTAAAAATCTTTGTCTCCATCTAAATGTGCAATTTTTAGTAATAGTATGTTAGCAGGATAGTCAATATAACATAGTTGAGTCAGCAGGGTTAAGCAGTCTGATGGCCTAGTGGAAGAAGCTGTCCTGGAGCACGTTGATATACTGCAGTACTGCTTCCCGGATGGTAGCAACTGGAACAGTTTGTGGTTGGGGGCTCGGGTCCCCAATGATCCTTCGGGCCCTTTTTACAAACCTGTCTTTGTAAATGTCCTGAATAGTGGGAAGTTCACATCTACAGATGCGCTGGGCTATCTGCACCACTCTCTGCAGAGATCTGTGATTGAGGGAGGTACAGTTCCCATACCAGGCAGTAATGCAGCCAGTCAGGATGCTCTCAATTGTGTCCCAATAGAAAATCCTTAGGATTTGGGGGCCCACACCAAACTTCAACTGCCTGAGGTGAAAGAGGCACCATTGTGCCTTTTTCACCACACAGCCGGTATGTCCAGACCACGTGAGATCCCCAGTAATGTTTATGCCAAGAAACTTAGAGCTGTTCACCCTCTCAACCCCAGATCCATTGGTGTCTATAGGATTAGGCTGTCTCCATTCCACCTGTAGTCCACAATGTTTTTGTGACATTGAGGGAGAGGTTGTTTCCTTGACACCACTGTGTCAGGGTGTCTCTGCAGGCTGTCTGTAAGCTCTCTCTCGCGCGCTCTCTCTCGTGGTCGCTCTCACTTGTGCTTACTTTCTCGCTCCCTCGTGCGCACGCATGCTTGCTTTTTCACTCTTGTTCTCGCTCTCTCGCGCGCTTGCTTTCTCGCTCTCACTCGCGCTCGCTGTCTCGTGCTTGCTTTCTTGCTCTTGCGCTCGCTCTCTTGCTCTTTCTCGCACGTTCTCTCACGCTTGCTCTCAAAAAAATCAATTTCCGGGACATTGTATATTATTTGCGGGCATCAGGGAGCCACTATTAATATGCGGGAGGCTCCCGGAACTTCCGGGAGAGGTGGGATGTCTGTAAGAGCAATTATCAATCAGTTTAAAACAAAGAAAGCAGCAGGTTGTGTCTAAAAGCTCTTTTGATGTGCAACAAAACTGGAATTTTTAATTTTACTTCTAAATCCACAGCATATTCCTCCAACCACTTCTAAATCTGCTACTGAGACCTGCATGTTATTTTTGAAAAGAATCTTCAGGCTAACTATTCCAAGAAATCTTAGAAAATGTGGGAGGTAATCTGCATGTCAGGCAGCAACTGTGGAGAAACAGAATTAATATTTTAGGTTGATGACCTTTCAGAGTTAACAGTGGCAAAGTTGAAGCTGATGCAAATAATAAATAATATTTCAGTGGTAAATGTAGGTAGCCTTGATGATGAAATACAGAGGTGGGTGATCATCAGAGGATAAAAAGGTGCAGCAAATCTGGTTCAGGAAGAGGAATGGCGTATGAGAAGAAAATATGATGGGACAGAAATGAAAACAAACGTTAGTTAGGGCTTATTGTGCACCCAGAGCATAGCCTCCATATGTGTTGAAGTTAATTCAAGCAGTTACTAAACAAACCACATGCTGGAGATACACAAAACCAAATCCCAAGTTGAAAGAGCTACAGAAAATAGTTGACCTATGGTGGTTTATAATCAAGGTTATTATATCAAGGAACTTAAACGTTCCAATTCACACATCCAAGAGAATTTACCAACTACATATTCTCCAAAATTAATGTTTTTTCCCATCTTGAGAAGGCATAATACAATTGATATAATTTTAAATGGGTGTTCAGTTTTCCATTTTAAGTAGTTCAAATACATTTTTGTCACATTTCCAGACAGTCTTTAGTAAAAAAAAAAGTCACTTGGAACTGAATCAGAAAATTCTTGAATAATGCAAGAACCAAAAATGATCCTTGTTGTCATTGCTGCATTTAAATATGCTAGATATTTTGCATTTACTTTGTTGGACAGAAATTATGATGAAAGATTGAGACAGTCTATGGAGGTCAATAAGAAGGTAATGACAGGAGAGCAGAAATATGATTCTTGCTCATCAGAACCTTGCTTGATATGAAGGATAAGCCTCATGATAATTGTATAGAAAAACCCAGTGAAGGAAATGCTATAGAAAGCCCAGAGTTTGAGGCACTGAAAACAAAATACCCAAGTTTAAATGAGTTAAAGCCATAAACAGCAGACTCCAAAGAAAGACAAGGCTACTGCTAGAAGCCTACTTACTGTCAAAACCATAATCTGCCCTTCTGTTTGCCTAGCCATATTGCCAAGGGTTATGAATAGTATCACATCATTTGATTAGGTGGAATGTGTGCTTCTGAAGTGCTGCTCCAAGGAATCAACTGGATTTTGGCGTGTCCCTCAGGGTTCACTAGGACTATGGTCTGTGTGGTTGTGTTAATAATTTCTAGTTTCTGCTCGCTATATTTGTTACGCTGTTTCTGAATTGGAGACCGATCAGTTATGATGGAGACTGCAATTGCTATGGTGTACTTTGTTTTTTTTTGGTACATTGGGAGTTTGACAGTCTTTGTTTCTATTGTGCTTCTTTGTTTTGTGACTGCCTGTAAGAAAATGAATTTGGGGTTGTATATAGTATACATACTTTGATAAAAAGATGTAATTTGAACTTTGCAGCTCAAAGCAAAAATTCAATGGAATTTCTGAATCCTGGCAGGAAGAAACAGTCATCCCCTGCCCCAGCTGATTAAAACTGCATTCTAACAATGAATACCTGTTTTCATAGCTGCATCTACATAGCCTTCATAAAGCTGACGCTGGGCTAGCAAAAAAAAGTGATAGGCTTCTGCTCCACGCCAAGCATTGTCAATTATACGATTATCTGACAAAGAGGCATCTTCTTCAAGTAACCCAGCAAGAGCTGTTGTAGCCTGAAACAGTAAAAATTGCATTATTACAAGCTTCATTCCAACAGAATTCATTTCACAGAAGCTGCCTGACCTGCTGCGTCCAGTACCTTTTTACTTCAGATTTCTAGTATCTGCAGCTTATTAATTTTAATGTTTAAATTTAAACTAATAACTTCAAAATCAGTTAAACATGTACAGTCACAATCTGAAATTAATAGCGATTTAGAATGCATTACCTCCGATTTCTTGCCTTTTAATTTTGCTCTTTGTGTATCCTTCATCTGTTCATGGTAATCTTCTATCAGTAACGCAGCCAGTACATAAAGCTTTTTAACACGCAAAGGTTTGGTTCTCTTTTTTGCTTCTTCCTCTGCAATCTAAAGGCAAGTACAATATAACTGAATTTGGAGGAGCAAAACAAGATACAATACTGATAATGTTCCAAATGTACAACAAACTGCCTGAGCTACCTTTATTTGTAGCCAATATCTACCTGGAAGACAATTCACACGTAATAATGAGGCATTTTATTAAATTTGGTTAATGGTGAAGTGCTAGCTCTTCATTCTTTTTCTTAGCTGTTTTGTCGGATCAAAGATGACTTGCTTTCACTTCTTTGTGGATTCTGGTGAAGCAGATGAAAGGCAGGATGTGCTTGATTGGACAAAGTGAGTAGTCTGGGAGGTGGGTGTACTGCTCCTGCCATTTACACTGAACTCCTGTATGCTCTGACAAAAAAGACTAAAGACGTGTTCACTGCCATCCTGAATGTTCTGTCCACAAACCTACTGGAGTGTAGGAGGGCTAGGGTCACCACTAACCTGAAACTTTACTGGACATACAAATCATAGAAAGTCAGAATGCCTGCACCTCTTTTCTGACTGCTCAAATCAATGCCTCCACTTACAAAACATATGTCAGAATTGTAACTATCATCAGCTTGCCTGGATTAGTACTACTCTGTCAAGACTAAGGAATGTCAACATCATTCATGATAACTTTTCCATTTGCCCCTTCCTAAAGTCTGTGCAGTCACCAAAAGGCAATTTGTAACTCAGCAGCACCAACAAGGACAAGGGTAATGGATATCACCCGCTTGTTTATTTCTAAGTTAAATGTCAGTATATGCTAGTAGAGCTGCAGATAGACAGAGTGGCAGATGACTGCTGATATTCATAATTCAGAGCTTTGAGAATAAAATTTGAGGTCATGGTGTGGTTGTACAGGACATTGGTGAGGCAGCACTTTTGAGTACAGTACTGTGTTCAGTTTTAGTCACCCTGCTAAAGGAAAGATGTTATTGAACTAGAAATAGTGCAGAAAAGATTTGCATGGATCCTGCCAGGGCTTGAGGGACTGATTTATAGGGAGAAGTTGGATGAACTAGAACTTTATTCTTTGGAGAGTAGGAGACTGAGAGGTGGTCTTAGAGCTGTACAAAATCATGAAGGGCATTGAAAGGGTCAAAGCATTCAATCATTTAACCCCAGAACTGGAAAATGAAGAAATAGAGGGCATAGGTTTAAGGTGAGAAGGGAATGATTTAAGAGGAACTTGAGGGACAACTTTTTTTTTACACAAGGGAAATATCTATCTGGATCAGTTTTCAGAGGAAGAGAGGTAGGAAAACTTCTAAAGATAGTTGAATAGGTACATTAATTGGAAAGGCTTGAAAGGTTATGGGCTAAATGCTGGCAAATGGGACTTGTGCTGTATAACTGAATTGGAAACATACTAATTTTTCCACTATGTCAAAAGTTTGGAATCCTTTCTCACAGATCCTTCACCACAACTGATCACAGCAGTTTAGGGATATGGTTCACCAACACCTTCTTAAAAGGCAATTAGTGATTGGCAATGCATCCTAGTCTCGCCATTTGGGTCCACAATCCACAAACGCATTTTTTAAAAAAAAAAAAAGGCTATTTTCCTATGAACAGAAGACCTACAACAATCAGGACAATGACAAATAAATTAATGAATTGTGCACCAGCTGGTCACATTGAATTGATATTCAATATATATATATAAAATTTGATTAAATGTAACTATCTGTTACCAAATCATTCCAGAAGTCAATACATTTAAACAGGACAATAATATTCAAAGACAAAATCCTCATAACTAATTTTATAAATTAGATTCTAATTTATTGTTTAGTGCGGTAAAGGGCAACAGTTAAATGTTAAGATATGAGCATTTAAAACGCTTTATTCATTCACAAGAAATCAAGATTGTGTTGAGTTATGTTAATGGTAAAAGACTATTGCTTTACCCTGAACATGAGTTTTGCAGCATCAAGAAAATGATGGGCCTTTCGATAAAGCTCAATGGCTTCCAAGAGCTTATTCTTCTCCAACAAGTGAGATGCATACTTAGCCAAAAGGGATCCAATTTCTTTCATATTGTGATTCTTAGCCAACTCAACAGCCTTATTCCACTGAATTTTTAATAGAAAATATTATTATTAGTTAAACATTATGAATCAAATGCACTAATAAAATAATGGGCTCTAAAGATAAGTAGATAATTTGACTGTTCTTTTAACAATAGTACAGATTTGATCAGTTGAATGGTTAATCTTTTATATTTCA
Source organism: Mobula birostris (assembly GCF_030028105.1). NCBI lineage: Eukaryota > Metazoa > Chordata > Chondrichthyes > Myliobatiformes > Myliobatidae > Mobula > Mobula birostris. The sequence goes on along the minus strand of NC_092371.1, from coordinate 204,966,778 downwards.
GCAAATGTAAAATGGAAATACTCAGTAGAAAACAATGTCATAAAATGATACATTACTGTTATTTATTATTATCCCACCTGATTCAGATGGATACAGGTTTCAACAGCAGCTTTGGCTTGGTTACACTTCAAGAACGCAAATACAGCTTGCTCACACATACCTACAGTGACAAACATGTGAGCTATTTCCTGTGGGGGGGAAATATCAAAGAATTCACAGAATCTGTTGTTAAAAAATTGTCTTAAACATATAAAGGCACTAGTATTGATCTTGATGATTGAAGAAAATTCTTTCCAGTATCTGAATGTTACAGGAATTCCCAGTGGAAAAGAAGACAAAAATAAATGTTTTCTTAAGATTAAGATTTTCTTCTAAGGCAAGTAGAATATATTTTAAAATTTAGTTTAAAAGAATTAAAATCTAATTTGAACTGGTGCCTTTCTGGACCAGTGTTGATATTAATTATTTAACAGGAATCGCATGTATTTCTTATGGTGTGAATAATGTTAGTAATTTTTACATCATGTATTCAAATAAACTAGTTCAAGCTTACTTAAAACTCAAAATAATTTCATTTCCATCTTAACTTTAGAGAAAAAAAAAATTTAAATGAAATCAATTTGGGCATACATTTGCATGTTCTGCACATAAATTCAATTACTAGTTTAAATTACATCAAATGAAATCAGGTAGCATTGAAAACATTATTTTAGGAAGAGGGGAAAAATCCTAGTGAAAATAATGGAACTGTACCCTCTAGAAATCTCCTGAATGCAAACTGATTGTGTGAATACACCACATCCCTTTAAGAAATACAGCTAACTTTAAAAATTCAACATCAGATAAATCAATCAGTCAATTGCATTTAATCACCACATAAGCAAACTAACTTTAAGAACTCTTTATCTTGTTATTTCATGCTCTTTCATTTCATATGTTATTTATTGCTATTTATATTTGCATTTGTACAGTTTGTTCATTCTGTTTACAGCAACACACCCTCCTGCCGAAGGGTCTTAGCCCAAAACTTTTTTTCCATAGATGCTGTCTGGCTGCTAAATTCCTCCAGCATTTTGTGTGTCACTTGGATGTCCCGCATCTGCAGACGTTCTATTGTTTGTGATCCTGTTTCCTGTTACTGTTCTATAGATTTGCTAAGTATGCCCATAGGAAAAAGAATCTTGGGGCTGTATGTGGTGACATGTATGTACTCCAATAATAAATTTTTACTTTGATCCATGCATCCAAATCACTTAGTTTGACAAATTATGAGCAATTAGTGATCAACATATCCACAAAATGCCTTTGCATCAGTAAGTACCATAGATTTAAATTGATTTTTTTTTTCAAATAAAGATGGCTTAACTAATTATTTAAATTAAATAAGTTCACATTTGTAATTTGATTTATTAGTTGCAACAAAAAGTTACCTCCTTTAACATTTAATATGTGCCACATCTTTAAATTTAATTCTGGAAAGAATAAATTATTCTCACTTACAGGTAGTAGTTTATTATTTTCTGGAAGGGCATTAGCCAGTTTATCCAAACCATCATAATCTTCAAGCATGTAGTAACACTCTGCCAGTCGCTCCTGATTTCGGCCTTGAACATAGTATTGAACAGCATTCATCCTATCAACATAAAAGGATGTTAAATTGCACCTTTTCTGAATGACATTCAGTATCTGAAATTTCCATACAGTATCTAATTAAGTAGTTTGCTAAAAATATCGATATGATTAAAGAGAATAAAAATATATATTTTGTACAAAATTTGCATTACTCTGTAGTATACATAAAAATACAAATTTTATACATACAAAACTGAAATGTGCTTTATTAGTAAATTCGTTGACTTCTTAATGGTTCCAATTAGCCTGTATTCCCTATAGTTTTTTGGTCTAGAAAAATAGCGACTGGACAAATTTCCATTGGGAAAGGACATATAGGGAAATTAGTAACGCATTTACAATATGGAAGCAAATAATTGGAAAGGTAGCTTACATGGAGCAATGGTCTAATGTAGATGACAGTATACCTTTGGCACACTTCACTACCAAATGTACACTGTCAATGAAAATCTCAAAGTTATAACATACTTTAATTCCTTTCAGAAGACAAGTAGAATTGCCAGGAGAAATTATACAAATAGTGATACTGAAGTCTTTCTAAGATCTCTATTAATTTTGCATAGACTGACAAGACTATATCCACGGAATACCAGGACTCCTAAATTTATTTCTAATTTAATTATCTTGTAAGTACAAACATCCTGTTACCATTTCTGACGATCTGCAAAATAGTCTCCAATAGCATTATAGGCCTGCTCAAGCAGTGCATCGTCAGCGCCACCAGAGCCTGTCTTTAGTAATTGCAGTACTCGAAACCAATCTCCCAACTTGATCCTTAGATCAATGGCCAAGTCTCTAAAGAAAGAATTTATAATAGTTACATATTGTCCATAAATACTTGCTACTGCCAAGACCAAACAATTTAAAAGAGAAGATATTGCAATTGGCTTATCATTGTTACATGTACTGAGATAGTGAAAAAAGTTTGCAAACCATCCATACAAACAGTGTTTAAAAAAAAACTGTGCAATATTGTGAACTAGATGGGATGCTACCCACAAGCCCCAACCAGGGATCCCCAGCTTAGGCCAGAGGCCACAAGGTCACAAATGATCCTCCCAATTCTCTGTTCTCCTATAATTCAAATTCTGTATCTATCACAATCCTTGTCCATTTAATGACCTAGCACCCAATGCAGTAGAGAATTCTTAAGAATACTCATCAGTATTGTAAACACCTTCTATCCATGTTTAAATACATCCTCTCAGCTTCCTCAAATCTTCCAAAATAAGCTGCAACTTCTGCTTGTTTCATGGATTCACTCTGAAGATTTCCTAGCCGTTTTACAAACTCAATTCCTTGATAATCTTTACAACGGACAAAGGCCTGTTCTGCTGTTTTAAGGTCAAGTCTCTGTAGAGCAGCTTCTGCAAGAAGGCGCCTAAAATGCAAGATAAAACAGCTTTTTAGCAAACAGAAATACATTTTATAATATTAGAAAAGTACATAATTGCACCAGGGTAAAAGCTCGTTAATATTTATACTGAAAAAGAATGCATCACTTGGTGCTTTGTAAAATAAATAACCAAGTTTGTTACAATTCTGTACAAAGCATTATTGTGGATACCAACCATCTGTAAACAAATAGGCAATGGAAATAATGTTACAAATTCTACACTTATACAATATTCCCTCCAATGATAGTACATATAGGATAGAAAAGTCATTCAGTTCCCTCAAGTATGCTGAAAACAACAAAGATTGGTTGCCAAGATTTTCTTGAAGCTGTTCACACTCCTCTCTTACTTTTAACATCTCCTGATTCAAAAGCAAGATAAATGTAAAGTTGAACTTAAGTTTTAAAAGTATATGTATTATATTCCATTATAGTTATTGATATTATAATTAATTCAACGATATGTCTGCAGTGCCACAAGGCAGTGGCCCATCAGTGCAAGGCTAATTAGATATGATCAATAAATATTAGCCTTGCCAGAGATGCCTGTGTCTTGGCTCTAAAGCACATTTGTTCTGTACAAACATCACTTGTGAGCTGTCTTTTTACATCAATAAAAGAGGAATAGATAGAGTGGATAGCCAGCACCTCTTCCCCAGGGCACCACTGCTCAATACAAGGGGACATGGCTTTAAGGTAAGGGGTGGGAAGTTCAAGGGGAATATTAGAGGAGGGTTTTTACTTAGAGTGTGGTTGGTGCGTGAAATGCCCTGCCTGAGTCAGTGGTGGAGGCAGATACACTAGTGAAATTTGAGTGACGACTAGACAGGTATATGGAGGAATTTAAGGTGGGGGGTTATAAGGGAGGCAGGGTTTGAGGGTCGGCACAGCAATGTGGGCCAAAGGGCCTGTACTGTGCTGTACTATTCTATGTTCTATCATTGCCTATGCAGGTTAATTTGAATTTCAACTTGGAGCAAACACAGTAGAAAGATATCCATCTCCATTCACTGTTTATTTGCCCTTAAAACAGCAATATCTGTGAGTCTTAAGCTTTCTTAATATTGGTAAACATTTAGTATTTTGAAGGAAGTATTGCTTATTGTTCATTGCTATTAAGCTATTGGTGTGCCACAAGTTCACTCTAGTCCATGGCATAGTTATAAGATGTTGCATGTGTATATTATCTTGTTTAATGCTGGTTGTGAGAATAATCAATAAATTAGTATATTTAGGTGTGCAAGGATTCTGTTTTGAATCCGTTTTACTTAACTTTTTAGATTAGATTATGAGGACACGCAGTCCTCTTTTATTGTCATTTAGTAATGCATGCATAAAGAATTGATACAATGTTTTTCCAGAATGATATCACAGAAACACATGACAAACCAAGACTGAAAAAACTGACAAAAAACACATAATTATAACATATAGTTACAACAGTGCAATACCGTAATTTGATAAGAACAGACCATGGCCACGGTAAAGTCTCAAAGTCTCTCGCAAGTCCCATCATCTCACGCAGACGATAAACCTCCAGTGCCGCAAACTTGCCGATGCAGCATCCTAGAAGTATCCGACCACAGTCCGACTCCAAGTCCGTCCGAAAACTCCGAGCCTCCGACCAGCTCTCCGACACCGAGCCCCATCTCTGCCAAGCGCTTCGGCCCCAGCAATAGGCAAGGCCGAGGATTTGGGGCCTACCCTCCGGAGATTCTCGATCGCACAGTAGCAGCGGCAGCAAAGCAGGCATTTCAGAAGTTTCTTCAGATGTTCCTCCGTGTTTCTTCATGTCTGTCTCTATCAAATCAGGATTGTGCACGACATCCTACTTCACAGATACGATATCATCCGGAATGGCCGTGCGCACTGCATAGCGCTGCCATCTTCCCCTCCCTCCTTTTGGCAGTTTTACGAAATTTTCTCACTAAAAACTCCAAACAATGCTCCTGGCTCAGGTGATTTTTGGATGGTGTTTAACTCCCTACCTAGCTTTATACACAGTGCACTAAGGGCAGTAGAGCTCACATCTCATAAATAAATAAAATAAGAAAAGCAAAAACAAATATGGTTTCATTAAGGATTAATGAGCACCTGAGTTATAGGGAAAGGTTGAATAGGTTAGGACTTTATTAGATTAGATTATGAAGACACACAGTCCTCTTTTATTGTCATTTAGTAATGCATGCATTAAGAAATGATACAATATTTCCTCCAGTGTGATATCACAAAACACAGGACAGACCAAGACTGAAAAAACTAACAAAACCACATTATAACATATAATTACAACAGTGCAACAATGCCATGACTTGAAGAACAGTCCATGAACGCAGTAAAAAGTTCAAAGTCTCTCAAATGTCCCACATCTCACGCAGATGGGAGAAGGAAGAAAACTCTCCCTGCCATGCCCGACCACAGTCTGACTCTTGAGTTCTCCGAAAACTTCAAGCCTCCGATCAGCCCTCCGACACAGAGTACCCAGCGCCATCTCTATCCGAACGGTTTGACCTCAATCTCGGTCGCCAGCAGCAGGCAAAGCCGGGGATTTTGATGCCTTCTCTCTGGAAGATTCTCGATCACGCAGCGAACTGGCGTTTCAGAAATTTCTCCAGATGTTCCTCTGTGCTTTCACGTCTGTTTCCATCAAATCAGAATTGTCCACAGCCCCTATTTAACGGATACAATATCATTTTCACCGGAAGGCTGCGCGCGTGTGGCGCGCTGCTCTCTCTCCTCCCACCTTTAGTTTCTGAAGCTTAAGAAATTGAGGGGAGATTTTACAGAGCCAGACAAACTTGTGAGGGGTATAGATGGTGTAAATGCAAGCTGCCTTTTGCTACTGAGGTTGGGTGAGACTAAAACTATTGGTTATTGATTTAAGGGTGAAAGGTGATATACTTAAAGGGAACCTGATGTGGAAATGTAGTAACAAAATAGCATTTTTACCTGTAACAAAATGGAACCTGTATTGTACCAGAGTGTTTTTCTAAGTGTTCATGCAACCTAATGCCAATGGAACTTGAGTCCTTGACAAACTGTAGACCAGCAAATGTGTTACCTTAAGAATGCCAAGTACCCAGATTAAATAGAAGGACAGAATGCACCCTTTGTTTGAATTGAGGTGTAGGTAGCTGTAATTGCATATACAGGAATGACTATACTGTCTATTTTTTTTGTTGGAAGATATCACTGGCTTGTGTTTGGTGCTAGTCTTCCCTTGCTGGAAGTAAAATAAATGTGTGCGTGATTGATCCACTCTGGGCTATTTGTTGTTTGGTATGTGACATAGCGATAAGGTGCTTGACAAGGGGGGAGTTATTTCTTCATCCAGAGGGTGGTGAACAAGCTGCCAGTGGAAATTATGGATGTGGGTTTGATTTCAATGTTTAAGAGAAATTTGGATAAGTACATAAATGGGAGAGGTTTGGAGGGCTATGGTACAGGTGCAGGTCACTGGGACTTAGACAGAATAGCAGTTTGGCATTGACTAGATGGGCCACAGGGCCGATTTCTGTGTTGTATGACTATGACCTACTGTTGGAACAGCAATATCTTTGCAGATCATAATGATCATAAACTTTGGAGAGAATGAACTACAAAAATGCAGGCAACTTGTTAATCTACTGCAATGTTAACTCTTACCCTGTCTTAAGTTGATGTGAAGGAGGCAGATGCAGTAGACATTAATTTAAAAGACCACACAGAATTGTTATCAGTAAAAAATTGCTATTTACCCATTAAGAGATATTTTGTTGTTAGACTAAGTCCAATGTTGTTTTGAAATAAGTTCCATGTTTTGGAGAATTATAATTACTTTCTCCAGTAAAATCTAAAATAAATAATTCAAAGATTTTAAGGGACAGGAGTCAAAAGGAAAACAAAGCTGAGAATACATTTCAGGACCAGTGCTTGTATATTACAGAAGGAGAAGACTATTAATCAGAGTTCTGTTATTTCCTCTGTTGTCAGCCACTCTCTCCCTGTGCCTCTTCACACCATGACAAAAGTGGCAAAAATCCAATCAAGTGCAAACATTGGATAATACATAACATTAGCAAAGAAGCATTATTGTCTATATTTCCTTCTCACCAAAGTCTAGGATGTGGGTTCTCTTCAATGAATGTGCAAGCATCTTCTATGCCTACAGTTTCAATCAGACTCCGACTATCACGTAATGAACGGATTTCAAAATTAATAATATAGTCTTTGTTAGGTTGGCTTGGCTCCTGAGAGAATAATAAAGATGATGAATTAACTGAATTCACAAAACAAATAACTACATCATTTTTTCATTTGGCATCAAACATTCTTGATTTAAAACTCCTAGAAGTGCATGAACAAGTTATAATATTACTGCCGTGTAGTAGAGATGAAAATAACATTATTATGCCGCATAAATTAAGTTTCTGGCCTTAGTCAGCCTTTGGTGGGAAGGTCAATGCTTTTCATTCTTAAAAATGAAGGAATACAAGAGGCAAACAACAGGAATTCTGCAGATGCTGGAAATTCAAGCAACACACATCAAAGTTGCTGGTGAATGCAGCAGGCCAGGCAGCATCTCTAGGAAGAGGTGCAGTCGACATTTCAGGCTGAGACCCTTCATCAGGACTAACTGAAGGAAGAGTGAGTAAGGGATTTGAAAGTTGGAGGGGGAGGGGGAGATCCAAAATGATAGGAGAAGACAGGAGGGGGAGGGATAGAGCCAAGAGCTGGACAGGTGATAGGGAAAAGGGATATGAGAGGATCATGGGACAGGAGGTCCAGGAAAAAAGCCGGGGAGGGGTGGAACCCAGAGGATGGGCAAGGGGTATATTCAGAGGGACAGAGGGAGAAAAAGGAGAGAGAGAGAAAGAATGTGTGTATAAAAATAAGTAACAGATGGGGTACGAGGGGGAGGTGGGGCATTAGCGGAAGTTAGAGAAGTCGATGTTCATGCCATCAGGTTGGAGGCTACCCAGACGGAATATAAGGTGTTGTTCCTCCAGCCTGAGTGTGGCTTCATCTTTACAGTAGAGGAGGCCGTGGATAGACATGTCAGAATGGGAATGGGATGTGGAATTAAAATGTGTGGCCACTGGGAGAATCTGCTTTCTCTGGCGGACAGAACATAGGTGTTCAGCAAAGCGGTCTCCCAGTCTGCGTTGGGTCTCGCCAATATATAAAAGGCCACATCGGGAGCACCGGACGCAGTATATCACCCCAGCCGACTCACAGTTGAAGTGTTGCCTCACCTGGAAGGACTGTTTGGGGCCCTGAATGGTGGTAAGGGAGGAAGTGTAAGGGCATGTGTAGCACTTGTTCTGCTTACACGGATAAATGCCAGGAGGGAGATCAGTGGGGAGGGATGGGGGGGACGAATGGACAAGGGAGTCGCGTAGGGAGCGATCCCTGTGAAATGTGGGGGGGGGGGGGGGGCGGGAAAGATGTGCTTAGTGGAGGGATCCCGTTGGAGGTGGCGGAAGTTACGGAGAATAATGTGTTGGACCCGGAGGCTGGTGAGGTGGTAGGTGAGGACCAGGGGAACCCTATTCCTAGTGGGGTGGCGGGAGGATGGAGTGAGAGCAGATGTACGTGAAATGGGGGAGATGCTTTTAAGAGCAGAGTTGATAGTGGAGGAAGGGAAGCCCCTTTCTTTAAAAAAGGAAGACATCTCCCTCGTCCTAGAATGAAAAGCCTCATCCTGAGAGCAGATGCGGCGGAGACGGAGGAATTGTGAGAAGGGGATGGCGTTTATGCAAGAGACAGGGTGAGAAGAGGAATAGTCCAGATTGCTGTGAGAGTCAGTAGGCTTATAGTAGACATCAGTGGATAAGCTGTCTCCAGAGACAGAAAGATCTAGAAAGGGGAGGGAGGTGTCGGAAATGGACCAGGTAAACTTGAGGGCAGGGTGAAAGTTGGAGGCAAAGTTAATAAAGAGCTCGTTGACTTTATTAACTTTGCCTCCAACTTTCACCCTGCCCTCAAGTTTACCTGGTTCATTTCCGACACCTCCCTCCCCTTTCCAGATCTTTCTGTCTCTGGAGACAGCTTATCCACTGATGTCAACTATAAGCCTACTGACTCTCTCAGCTATCTGGACTATTCCTCTTCTCACCCTGTCTCTTGCATAAACGCCATCCCCTTCTCACAATTCCTCCGTCTCCGCCGCATCTGCTCTCAGGATGAGGCTTTTCATTCTAGGACGAGGGAGATGTCTTCCTTTTTTTTTAAAGAAAGGGGCTTCCCTTCATCCACTATCAACTCTGCTCTTAAACACATCTCCCCCATTTCACGTACATCTGCTCTCACTCCATCCTCCCGCCACCCCACTAGGAATAGGGTTCCCCTGGTCCTCACCTACCACCCCACCAGCCTCCGGGTCCAACATATTATTCTCCGTAACTTTCGCCACCTCCAACGGGATCCCACCACTAAGCACATCTTTCCCTCCCCCCTCTCTCTGCATTCCGCAGGGATCACTCCCTACGCGACTCCCTTGTCCATTCGTCCCCCCCATCCCCCTCCACTGATCTCCCTCCTGGCACTTATCCGTGTAAGCAGAACAAGTGCTACACATGCCCTTACACTTCCTCCCTTACCGCCATTCAGGGCCCCAAACAGTCCTTCCAGGTGAGGCAACACTTCACCTATGAGTCGGCTGGGGTGATATACTGCGTCCGGTTGCTCCCGATGTGGCCTTTTATATATTGGCGAGACCCGACACAGACTGGGAGACCGCTTTGCTGAACATCTACGCTCTGTCCGCCAGAGAAAGCAGGATCTCCCAGTGGCCACACATTTTAATTCCACATCCCATTCCCATTCTGACATGTCTATCCACGGCCTCCTCTACTGTAAAGATGAAGCCACACTCAGGTTGGAGGAACAACACCTTATATTCCGTCTGGGTAGCCTCCAACCTGATGGCATGAACATCGACTTCTCTAACTTCCGCTAATGCCCCACCTCCCCCTCGTACCCCATCTGTTACTTATTTTTATACACATTCTTTCTCTCACTCTCCTTTTTCTCCCTCTGTCCCTCTGAATATACCCCTTGCCCATCCTCTGGGTTTCCCCCCACCCTTGCCTTTCTTCCTGGACCTCCTGTCCCATGATCCTCTCATATCCCTTTTGTCTATCACCTGTCCAGCTCTTGGCTCCATCCCTCCCCCTCCTGTCTTCTCCTATCATTTTGGATCTCCCCCTCCCCTTCCAACTTTCAAATCCCTTACTCACTCTTCCTTCAGTTAGTCCTGACGAAGGGTCTCGGCCTGAAACATCGACTGTACCTCTTCCTAGAGATGCTGCCTGGAATATAAGAGGGCAAGTTAAGCTGTGATCAATTCCTTATGATGACCCAAAACCCTGCATGATTGAGGAATATTTTAGAATATTTTAGCATATTAATGCATTTGTCAGGGATGGCAATAAAAAACAAACTGTTAAGCACAGCACAATCCAATAAATTTTATTTTCTAAACTTGCACTTCAATACAAGACAAATGTATATCCAGAAAACAGTGCATTAGTAAAGTGTGTGCATTCACTTCTGCACCTGCCCAGCACTACTTCCACATTAGTTAAATCACATGCCTGCATCTAGCATTATGACAGCTTCCTGCAGAAACCTAAAGCCAGAACTAGAGGGCACAGCCTCAAAATTGAGGGGGTGACCTTTTAGAACAGAGGTAAGAAGGATTTTTTTTTTTTTTAGCCAGAGAGTAGTGAATCTGTGGAATACTCTGCCACAGACTGTACCAGAGGCCAAGTCCATGGGTATACTTAAGGCGGAAGTTAATAGTTTTCTGATTGGTCAGGGCATCAAATATAGTTATGCACTTTCTTACTATTTTCCCATTCTCTTAATACTGAATCTGGCTCCACGCAACCAAATGGGTAACTTCTTTGATTGCAGAAAATAACTTGCTTCCACTGCATTCTTGACATGATTGAAGTGTGTTGTGCAGGAAATGCAAACTCCTATAGAGGTGGGGCAAACGGTGCTTGACAAGAGTGGGTGAAGGAGTTCTTTAGGATGCCATACACACTTTCCCCTATTTGCATGTAGCCTCCAAGTATTCCTTTTGCAAAGAGGAGGTTGGTGAGAGGTGTGAGGAGGCCAGGCTTGATTCTGACCTCTGTACAATCTGTGTGAAGTTTGTATACCCTGTACATGACCTCAGAGGATTTTCCCCAGGCATTCGTTTCTTTCTAAATGATGGATGTGTCAGAGATGACGACAGAGCAGTGACGGCTGAAGATTCTGGGAGTAGTTCACAAGGTGCAGGATAGATGTGTTCCACAGAGGAAGAAGTTCTCAAATGGCAGGGCTAGGCAACTGTGGCTGACAAAGGAAGTTAAGATACAAAATATTCTGCAGATGCTGGGGTCAGAAAGGGCATACAATGTAGCAAAATTGAGTGGGAAGTTGGATGATTGGGAAGTTTTTAAAATCCGACAAAAGGCAACTAAAAAAATCTATAAGAAGGGAAAAGATGAAATATGAGGGCAAACTAGCCAATAATATAAAGCAGGATACCGAGTTTTTTTTTCAGTTACATAAAGAGTAAAAGGGAAGTCAGAGTTGATATTGGACCACTGGAAAAAGCTGCTGATGGGGGACAAAAAAAAATGGCAGATGAACTTAATAAATACCTTGCATCAGTCTTCACTGTGGAAGACACTAGCAGTGTGCCAGAGGTCTGTGAGTGTCAGGGAACAAGAGAGAATGTCATTGCTATTACAAAGGAAAAAGTGTGAAGCAAACTCCAAGGTCTTTGAGATAAGTCACCTGGACCAAATGGACTACTTTCCTAGAGTTTTGAAAGAGGTTGCTGAAGAGATAGCAGAATCATTAATTATGATCCTTCAGAAATCACTTGATTCCAGCATGGTTCTGGAGGATTGGAAAATTGTAAATGTCACTCCACTCCTCAAAAAGAGAGGAAGGCAAAAGAAATGAAATTATAGACCAGCAAGCCTAACCTCAGTGGTTGGGAAATTGTTGGAGTCTATTAGTAAGAATGATGTGTCAGGATACTTGGAGACTAATGATAAAATAAGTCAAAGTCGGCTTGGTTTCTGTGAAGGGAAATCTCACGACTAATCTGTTAAGAGTTCTTTGACACAGTAACAAGCAGGGTGGACAAAGGAGAGGGAGTGGATGTCATTTTCTTGGATTTTCAGAAGGCATTTGATAAGGTGCCACACATGAGGTTGTTTAACAAGATAAAATATTTTGGTGTTACAGGAAAGATACTGGCATGGATAGTGGAATGGCTGACAGGCAGGAGGCAGTGAGTAAAAGGGGCCTTTTCTGGTTGGCTGCTGGTGACTAGTGGTGTTCCTCAGGGGTCAATATTGGGACTGCTACTTTTCATATTGTTTGCCAGTGACTTAGATAATAGAATTAATGGCTTTGGGCAAAGTGCACAGATGATATAAAGATAGGGGGAACGGTAGGTAGTGCTGAGGAAACAAAGTGATTGCATAAGGACTTGGACAAATTGGAAGAATGGGCAAAATGATGGCAGATGGAATACAGTGTTGGGAAATGTATGATAAATAGACTGGCAAATGACACTTAAAGGATTGACGGTGGATATGCAATGGCAAGCATTTAAAGGTTGCATGGATGAACTACAACAATTGCTCATCCCAGTTTGGCAAAAGAATAAATCAAGGAAGGTAGTGCACCCGTGGCTGACAAGAGAAATTAGGGATAGTATCAATTCCAAAGAAGAAGCATACAAATTAGCCAGAGAAAGTGGCTCACCTGAGGACTGGGAGAAATTCAGAGTTCAGCAGAGGAGGACAAAGGGCTTAATTAGGAAGGGGAAAAAGGATTATGAGAGAAAACTGGCAGGAAACATAAAAACGGACTGTAAAAGCTTTTATAGATATGTAAAAAGGAAAAGACTGGTAAAGACAAATGTTGGTCCCCTGCAGACAGAAACAGGTGAATTGATTATGGGGAGCAAGGACATGGCAGACCAATTGAATAATTACTTTGGTTCTGTCTTCACTAAGGAGGACATAAATAATCTTCCAGAAATAGTAGGGGACAGAGGGTCCAGTGAGATGGAGGAACTGAGGGAAATACATGTTAGTAGGGAAGTGGTGTTAGGTAAATTGAAGGGATTGAAGGCAGATAAATCCCCAGGGCCAGATGGTCTGCATCCTAGAGTGCTTAAGGAAGTAGCCCAAGAAATAGTGGATGCATTAGTGATAATTTTTCAAAACTCATTAGATTCTGGACTAGTTCCTGAGGATTGGAGGGTGGCTAATGTAACTCCACTTTTTTAAAAAAGGAGGGAGAGAGAAACCGGGGAATTATAGACCGGTTAGCCTAACGTCGGTGGTGGGGAAACTGCTGGAGTCAGTTATCAAGGATGTGATAACAGCACATTTGGAAAGCGGTGAAATGATCGGACAAAGTCAGCATGGATTTGTGAAAGGAAAATCATGTCTGACGAATCTCATAGAATTTTTTGAGGATGTAACTAGTAGAGTGGATAGGGGAGAACCAGTGGATGTGGTATATTTGGATTTTCAGAAGGCTTTTGACAAGGTCCCACACAGGAGATTAGTGTGCAAACTTAAAGCACACGGTATTGGGGGTAAGGTATTGGTGTGGGTGGAGAGTTGGTTAGCAGACAGGAAGCAAAGAGTGGGAATAAACGGGACCTTTTCAGAATGGCAGGCGGTGACTAGTGGGGTACCGCAAGGCTCAGTGCTGGGACCCCAGTTGTTTACAATATATATTAATGACTTAGATGAGGGAATTAAATGCAGCCTCTCCAAGTTTGCAGATGACATGAAGCTGGGTGGCAGTGTTAGCTGTGAGGAGGATGCTAAGAGGATGCAGGGTGACTTGGATAGGTTGGGTGAGTGGGCAAATTCATGGCAGATGCAATTTAATGTGGATAAATGTGAAGTTATCCACTTTGGTGGCAAAAATAGGAAAACAGATTATTATCTGAATGGTGGCCGATTAGGAGAAGGGGAGGTGCAACGAGACCTGGGTGTCATTATACACCAGTCATTGAAAGTGGGCATGCAGGTACAGCAGGTGGTGAAAAAGGCGAGTGGTATGCTGGCATTTATAGTGAGAGGATTCGAGTACAGGAGCAGGGAGGTACTACTGCAGTAGTACAAGGCCTTGGTGAGACCACACCTGGAGTATTGTGTGCAGTTTTGGTCCCCTAATCTGAGGAAAGACATCCTTGCCATAGAGGGAGTACAAAGAAGGTTCACTAGATTGATTCCTGGGATGGCAGGACTTTCATATGAAGAAAGACTGGATGAACTGCGCTTGTACTCGTTGGAATTTAGAAGATTGAGGGGGGATCTGATTGAAACGTATAAGATCCTAAAGGGATTGGACAGGCTAGATGCAGGAAGATTGTTCCCGATGTTGGGGAAGTCCAGAACAAGGGGCCACAGTTTGAGGATAGAGGGGAAGCCTTTTAGGACCAAGATGAGGAAAAACTTCTTCACACAGAGAGTGGTGAATCTGTGGAATTCTCTGCCACAGGAAACAGTTGAGGCCAGTTCATTGGCTATATTCAAGAGGGAGTTAGATATGGCCCTTGTGGCTACGGGGGTCAGGGGGTATGGAGGGAAGGCTGGGGCGGGGTTCTGAGTTGGATGATCAGCTATGATCATAATAAATGGCGGTGCAGGCTCGAAGGGCCGAATGGACTACTCCTGCACCTATTTTCTATGTTTCTATGTTTCTATAATGCATTTTGGTGAAAGGAACAAAAGACAAGTTGGTAAATGATAGAAAGAAGCAGATGAGGTGGAGATGATGGGCAAATGAAACCAGGCCAGGGAGAAGGAAGAGGAGATTTTTGAGACATTGCATATTGAATGATAGATGGAAACTGAGAAGCGACTCAAAAAAAATCAAATCTGAAAAGAGTATACCAGTGGTCCCCAACCTCCGGGCCGCGGACCAATACATTGCCGCGAAGAATGCAGTGGTGCAGCGGTAGTCGGAATGCACCCAGCACATCTTTAAGATAAAAGCTGAAATAAACAAGTTAATTAATTAGGTGCCGCCCGGCACGTAAATATCAGCCCAGATCAGAGGCAACGCTGGGTGCGTTCTGGCTACTGCTGTACCGCTGCATTCTTTGCAGCAATGTATCAGTCCGCGGCCCGGAGGCTGGGGACCACTGGCGTGTACTATGTTATTCCCCAGGGAATAGTTGTAGGAATATGGCTCTTAAATAATGACCTAGCCTGAGGTATGCAATTTCAAATTCAAATAAAATGATAAGTATAAAATGAGGTGACGTGTCCTATCAGAGAGAACCCCTACCTCACCCTCCTTACAACTGTAAACTAACATCCTTTGTCTTTCCCAGTTTTAATAAAAGGAGCAATCTAAAATGCTGACTCTTTCTACTTCCACAGATGTTGCCAGACTTGCTCAGTGCTTCCAGCATCGTTTTATATTTGCTCAAATTGAATAGTTGCAAATGTTGATATTTAATTAAATATAGAAGAAAAAGTTTTAAAAAGTGAAAGTCAGGACAAAGCTAACTTGATTGCTTTCAAGCACTTAACTGTGCAAAAACACGTACTATTTTAGTACAAGTTGAATTGCTTTCTGGATATATATTTGTCTTGTAATGAAGCGTAAGTTTAGAAAATAAAATTTATTGGATTGCGTTGTGCTTAATATTTTTTTAATTGCCAGGCCAGTACACTGTTACCCTGATGTACTCGGAACTTCAATGGAGCACACAAATATACACCGATTTTCCAGTGCTTTGGCTGTGCAATCCACCCTTTGAACCAACTTGTGCCTAGGCCTAGTGCCTCAGTGAAATCTATGGGAAGAGATGACTGAACCTATTTTATTCAGTTTTGTTTAATTGTTTAAATTAGTTTTGTTCAGTTTATACTTAATTGCTTTTATTACTTAAATTTCATTTTTTTTACTATATTTATTGATATTCCCAGGTATGTTTGCACACTTGTGACTACCAGCCAAATAATGGAATAGCATTTGATCTATCATAATAAAGATAATCTACTGGAAATAAACAATAAGAGGACATTCATCTCTCCCAATACCTATGTACAAAGATCTTCATTTTAACATCCTCAACCATATGACAAGCTAAAATCAAGGATGGGTTTGTTTAAAAATTTGAGGTATCAAATTTTACATTTGGAATTGAAAAGGATACCTTTTGAACTTTACTTCAATCAGATTCTCAGTGTAACCATGTACCACCTCATCCCACGCTTCATCTATCACACTTCAATCTCTCACTTTTTTCTCCCCTCCCTCTTAAATGTGGCTCTGCCCACACCACCCAAGACCATCAATCTCTATTTTGCTGGGGTTTCAGGCACACTCCCTGCAAAGTTAAGCATTCAAAAATATCCACATCAATTTTACAAAATAAGCCACAGATTATTGTTAGCTGCAGGATGTAATGGATGAATATTAAGTAAATCAGTAATGAAAGTGAAAACATCAAGTACATATTGTAAAACATATTCCTCATTCATATTATTCTGTTAAATTTCATAAGTTTTATTTATAGATACAGCATGGTAACAGGCCCTTCTGCCACAATGAGCCCACGCCACTCAATTGCACCCATGTGACCAATTAACTTACTAATCATATGTCTTTGGAATGTGGAAGGAAACCAGAGCACCTGGAGGAAACCCATGCAGGTATGGGGAGAACGTATAAACTTTTTACAGTTAGTGGCGGGTATTGAACCCCAATTGTTGGCGTTGTAATAGCATTACACTAGCCACTGCGCTGTCATGCTAATGGATTTTCTTGATCCATTATAAATATTTCATCGAAAATTACCTTCAATATCTCATCCAAAAGTACAGACTTGATTTCCAGATTTTCAAAACTGCATATATACCCAGATGTTTGAATTGGTTCCTATAACAATGAATAGAACAAAAAAAAAGTATTAAAACATCAAACAACACTAGGAGCTCAAAACTCCTTTTAAGCTACAACCTGCTATACCTTGCAAGTAATTACTAACATCATTTTTGATCCTTTACCAAATATATCAAAAATTGCATTTAAAAAGCAGCATAATCATAACGATCAGTCAACTAACATGTTAGTCAAGTTGGAAACAGGCCGTTTGGCCCAAATGGTCCATGCTAACCACATATTCCTTGCTAGCCTGCATTAGCCCCATAACCCTCAAAGTCCCTTTCCTCCATGTACCCACCCAAATGTCTCTTAAATTTACCCAGCTCGATGACTTCCTCTGGCACTTAAACCAAGTACACACTACTGTCTGTGTAAAGAAGTTACCACTCGAGTCTCTTAAATTCCTCCCCTCTTATCTTGCATCTATGCCCTTTTATTTTGGATTCCCCAGTCCCAGGGAACACGCTATGACCGCACAACTTATCCATACTCCTCTTCTTCCTGCACTTCAGGGAATAAAGGTCCAGTGTGGCCAACTTCTTCCTATAACTCAGGCTCTCTAGTCCAGGCAGCAACCTCATAAATCTCTCCACATCCTCCCGAGCTTGACAATGTCCTTCCTACAACAAGGAGTCCAAAAATGTATACAATACTCCAAGTACAGCCTCATCAATGACTGATACAACTGCAACATAATGCAGCTTCTACCAAGGTGCATAACCATACACTTCCCAACATATTGTGCCTCCTTCTAAATTCAATGCCCTGACTGACAAAGGCCAGCATGCTCAAATGTCTTCTTTACCACCCTGGTAGAGGCAGGCACATTAGCAATGTTTAAAAGCCATTTAGACAAGTACATAGGTGGGAGAAGCTTAAGGGGCTATAGGGCAAATATGGGCAGGTGTACTAGCTTGCTGGCTTGGACGAGTTTGACCAAAGGACCTAACTACAGATTCAATGCTTCCTTATTTCCCTGTCCATTTTCTATAGGAGAGACATATAGGTGACTGCCACATTTCTATTAGGAACATTAAGTGCTGCTTTTAAGTGAAGCATTATCTTAAACAGCAACTTATGAAATGCATGAATAAATATTTACTGCTCTCTGCTGTTCTTTTGTTGAACACTTACAATATCCAAAATTGTGATTCCAAATTCCATTATGCCGTTTGCCTGTTCCATCCAAACCTTTCCATATAACATAGAAACAAACAGGAAAAAGCCCTTCTGCCTACAACATCTGGGTGAAAAATGATGCTTTTCAGAAATATATCGATCTTTGCCCTTCTGCACTGCTTCATTAAAGATCAATGATGGCACAAACAACAATGACGCATTATTTTAAATCAGCAACTTTACAAATCCCTAATCTCAATGGACAGCACTTTGTTCTTTTTGGTTGCTTTGCCATCAAATACTAGTTTCTACAATCCCTATAGGAGTAAGTGCTTCCATTGTGACTAGGCAATTAGTTATTTAGGGTTGGATGGTTGCTTATAAGACTATAAAACACAGGAGCAGAATTATGCCTTTCGGCCCATCTCGTCTACCATTTCATCATTGCTGATTCACTTTCCTCTTAACCACATTCTCCTACTTTCACCCCCTGACTAATCAAGAACCTATCAGACTCCACTTAAATACACCAGTGACCTGGCCTACACAGCTGCCTACACATCCTTAGGCTAAAGAAATTCCTCCTCTTCTCCGTTCTAAATTGTCATCCCTCCATTCTGAAGCTGCGCCCTCTGATCTTGGACTAACTGATTATGGGGTTCATTCTCTCCACATCCAGTCTATCTAGTACTTTCAACATTCAATAGGTTTCAGTGAGATTCCCCCCTCATTCTCATAAATTCTAGTGAGTACAGGCCCAGAGCCATCAAGCACTCCTCACAGGATAAGCCTTTCATTATAGAACAATTTTTGTGAACCTCCTGGGAACCCTCAACAATGTCAGCACATCCTTTCTTAGACAATGGGCCCAAAACTGTTCACAATACTTCAAGTGAGGTCTCATCAGTGCCTTATAGGGCTTCAGTACTACATCCCTGTTTTCATATTCTAGTCCTCTCAAAATGAATGCTAACGTTGCATTGTCTTCCTCACCAGACTTTAACCTCAAAGTTAACCTTTAGGGAATCCTGCATGAGGACTCCCAAGTCCCTTTGCAGCTCGGATTTTTGAATTTTCTCTCTGTTTAGAAAATAGGCTACACTTTTATTACTTCTACCAACGTGCATAACCATGCACTTCCCAACACTGTATTCCATCCTGACGTTCTCCTGATTTTTGCTCCCCTCATACTTTTAGTTAGCTGCACTCTGCTTTTTTGTTTATAAAAAGTTACGCATACTTCGATTTCAACCCCCTTCACCATCACTCACTTCTTCAGATTTTCATATCTTTTCTGGAACTTTTCAAAACTGAAAGCTTACATTTTATCATATCTAGAACAATAACTCCCATCTTCTCTTCATGGATGCCCACCATATCCAACGGACCTTTCACACATTTTGTTTTGGTTTTCTCAAATCTCACCGCAGTTTTAATTTAAGAAATGTAAAAACTAATTTATATAAAAGCCTTACCTCAGGGTCCAAGTTCCTGAAAACATACATTCTGGTCTTCTCCATCATGGCAAACAAATCTGGGTTGTCATTTGCCCACTTCATATCCCAAACATCCTTCCGCTCAAATTTCAGCTGTTCACCCACTATCTGCTGTCCTGTACTGTCCATTCTTCTTGCTTCAAGGTCAAAAAATGTCAAAATGCCTGAAATATCAATGATGGCAAGGCGGCTGGATAGATAAAAGTTTTTCATTAGTACTACCATTAAATGCAATTCAATTGTCTATATTAACTACAATATTGGTAAATTTAAAATTAAGCATCTGATGTAACCAATGTAGTTGGATACATCTATACTAAAATTACCGCAGTTACTTTTTGCACCTTTTGAGCAAAATAAAATATCCTGAGGAACAAAGTTAAAATGGAAGATGATGGAAGTTGAATTACATGGCAATTTTACTTTTAAACAAAAAAATTGTGTTTGAACATTGTTCATTGAATTCTATTCAATGTGGAAACAAAATTACATCAGAAAGAATTCAAACAAAATTCAGGACTATTCAATAACAAAAACTGTAATTAACAACTTGCATACAATTTGCACAATAACTAAATTTCAAGCTAAACTTAGGTACTTAGTGGTTAATAATGCATTTGACCTTATCATTCTTGGTTTCTCCATGTCCCTGTCCCACAAAGCATAAAGGACCTCTGATCTGTGTAATGGCATCCAGCAACAAGCAGTACATTTTTGCTGGATATTATTTCTGTGATCTAATTTACACTGTTCAACATAAGAGTCTATTTACTCAAAATGACTTTCCTATAAAGAAAGACTGAATTTCACCCTTCATTATTGTTTGAGAAACTCACCTGGAATTACAGTTCAATGATAACTGATAACTCCTGCAGTTCAACTCGTACTTCTGGAGCAAGCTAACATTTGGTAAACTATATTTCTGAAATCTTCCTGATTCACGACCCTGGAAAAATATACATCAGTGTAACTCATTCTGTACACATCTGTTTAAAGCAAATTCATCTTCAAAATTCTCTGTAGCAGGTATTTAGTTTTCAATTCCAGTCCCTAAATAATACTTTGTAACCACTCTACCTAGGGTCCATGTAACAAGAAATAAAGAAGAACTGAAGAGTTTGTGCTTTAAATATTCTGAGAATGAGCACATGATGAGAAAAGATCATCTTGGTAATACAGTGTATTTCCCTTATGGGTCAAATTTGAAGGGACTGTTAACACAGAATGAGTTATAATTATAACTAAAAATATGTTCAGCAGCATCCCACTCTAATATGTTTGGCATAAGCCCCTGCTGCCTGGCTTTTGCTAATAATTGTGTTAATTCTGTGAAAGCAAATCCTGAGACAGGAACATAACTAAAGAGCTCCCTCAAGATGGTAACTTAATCATAACTGGATCAGATTGTCTAGCTCTAATGAACAGAGATACCATTAGGTAAGCCCTTCAAGTTTTTATAGATTTTTAAATTATGGCTTTTATAAAAAGTATTGTTTGATCTATTTCACAGCAAGTGAAAATGCAAGCACCACTTTTGATCAAATTTTACCTGGTTCAATAATATTCGGCTTCACGTGAAAATACCTCTTTTTTTCAGTACTCCATATTGATAAATCACCTTTTTTGATGCAAGTAAAATAACTGCTAACTACTGTCCTTCATTCCAATCTTTCTGGACCCAAGCATTCAACTGTCTCTTTTTCACCAATCTTTCCAGTATTCAGTCAAAAAGGAAACAAATAATTGCACAGTTATAAAGTATTCAGCGAAGATGTATTTGAGTAGATGAATTATTTATAATTTGCAGGGAAATCAACTGAGCTATCAGTTTTTTTTAAATCAATGCTTCACACTGGGTTGTTAACAGCATATTCAAAGTTTGTGGAGAGGGATTTACCTAATAACATCTCTATTGCCTTTACTGGAAAACTGGCATCAGTGAAGTCAATTTTCCATTTAGAAATGTAAAGTTCTGTAGTACTGTGAACCCTACTTCAGAGTACCAATTTTATTAAAAGCAATTTCTAAATGCATTAGATTCCAAACGTAACATTTTAAAGGAAGCGCTTCGTTCAGCTTTCACTTAATAATTTCTTTAAAAAATCACTAAACATGACTGCAATCCCCACCCATTACTGCAACATGCATAAATAATCATACAAGTAATAATAAGCTTAAAAGACTAAACTCGTGGGTATCTCCAGCAAGGCACAGCTGAG
This sequence comes from Mobula birostris, assembly GCF_030028105.1. NCBI lineage: Eukaryota > Metazoa > Chordata > Chondrichthyes > Myliobatiformes > Myliobatidae > Mobula > Mobula birostris. Next base: position 204,944,996 of record NC_092371.1, on the reverse strand, counting down.
TTCCTCAGCAGGTTTTGTAAATGGATCTTGGTGTGCAGCAGTTGCTTCATTGTCTAAGAATGTTGCAGATAATTAATTTTTCTTCATCTTGTATACTTTAAAAGGGGGATATTTTATGATAGGGACTGGAGAGTAGGTTAAACAAAGTGCCTAGAAGATATTTCGAAGTTATTAAGCTTCTGGGAAAAATACGTCAACTTGTATTATTATTGTCAAGGGACTGATTTGATATGCATTTCTATGAACCACCAATGAAGTACAGTTAGAAGTCCTGAAATGCTGCAAATACAATGCCAGCAAAAAAACTTTATTTTTTAAGAATAACAAATATAGTGTGCTACCTCCACATCCCGGTGGTATAACAGTTTCCCTGTCAATAAGAAATGTGTAACATTTGAATTAAGAATGCGCTGGGAGAGTTGCAAAATGCTCTGCAAGTAGCATAGGACTCAATAATCTAATACAGGTTAGCCCCGCCATCCGAAGGTAGAGTGTTCCTATGAAACGGTTCGTAAGCCGGAATGTCGTAAAGCAAAGAAGCGATTACCATTTATTTATATGGGAAAATTTTGTGAGTGTTCGCAGACCCAAAAATAACCTACCAAATCATGCCAAATAACACACAAAACCTAAAATAACAGTAACATATAGTAAAAGCAGGAATTATATGATAAATACACAGCTTATATAAGGTAGAAATACTTTTCCACAATCATTGCCTGAACTGTTCTCTGTAGCGAAAATCTCACGCAAGCGCCGTCGGCAAAAACACGGCACAAGCGCTCTCCAGTAACCTTTAAACTATGAAGCTGCCAAATCAGACCAAATAACACGTAAAAATACACAGCCGATATAAAGTAGAAATAATGTATGTACAGCGTAGTATCACTTACTGGAATTGGGAAAGCGCGGAGCACACGGATGGTGGTGTGTTACACTGAGTCGTCGGAGTTTGGGTGGTGCAGTGACCCCTAGCCTCCAGGCAGCGACCCGATACCGATCCACGAAGCATGCAGGGGTACAGGGGTAGCCGGGAGGCACACAGCACATCTTTAAGAAAAAAGCCGAAATAAACAGGCTAATTAATTAGGTGCCGCACGGCACATAATTGTTGGCCCAGATCAGTGCTGATTGCATCACCTCTGATCTGGGCCGACAATTAGGTGTCGGGCAGCACCTAATTAATTAGCATGTTTATTTCGGCTTTTTTCTTAAAGACGTGCTTTGTGTCTCCCGGCTACTGCTGTATTCTCCGCGAATCGGTTTCTGTCCGCGGCCTGGGTGTTGGGATGGTGGGACACTGGGGTGTCATCTCATTATCTGTTTCCGTTACAGCAGACAGCTCATCTTCTATGACTGCCCACCTCGATGTCGAAGGTCGAGGTTCGTCGTCTGCTGTGGCTAATGTGGAAGGCTTGCTTGTCTGCTGAGCCTCGCGCATTTTTCTATCATACAGTTCTTTGTAAGCACTCAAACCATCCTGCAAATATCCCCTAAACCGACATACCCTTTCAAAATTAAAGTCGTACTTTATCATTACTCATTCGGTTTCCATTGTTATCCTTTCCTCTTCCAAATGCATCAGCTCTTCATCTATCAATTCTTGGTCATGGAATGCCAAAACCTCTTCAACACCATCTTCGTCAGCTTCCACAAGCCAAACTCACTTAGTCCTTACTTCGTTCACCACGATCAAAACGCTTAATTATGTCTAGTTTTACGCTAAGTGTAACACCCTTACGAGCTCTTTCAGGCTTTTCCGATACCATAGAACTCAACTTGCAAACGGCTGCTCACAGGCACGTGTTTAAGCAATGCTGGTGAGATTGCAGTTCCGAATCCGGGGAAGAACGGCTGCTCGGGGCGCGCGGTGCGCTGCCTTTTATCGTGCGCTGACTTTTTCGTTAGCGAAAACGGTACTAATGTAGGTCTTTCGTAACAGTGAGGTTTCGTAAAGTGAACATTCGAAAAGTGGGGTCACCCGTAAACTTTCTCTACCTTTATTGTGGCCTGTGTATGTTTGTCGCCTAAGGAACTTCCCTCCCAAACATGTACCTATCTAGCCAGGAGAATTTCTGACTGATGCTTTAGTAGGCTGATTAACTATTCACCACCTGAAATGTATTGATTACCAGATTTATAAACTTGAACCAGTTAAACTTAAAAGTTTACTCATATAGCGATGGATAATAGGGACTAGGCCCTTCAGCATGTTATAACACATTAATTATTCTTAATTTGAACAGATTCTTTCAAGCTAAATAAGAAAATTGTAGTCACCATGATCAGTATCTTATCAGATGCAGTGATACAACATATTGGATCCTTTGTTGCCTAGGGGAAAGAACAATGCAAAATTAAAGATTTTATATCATGATTTCAGATAGATAGAGCATATACTGTTAATATTGAATGTTCCATACTTCCCTAAGTATATGTTGGCCCACTTTAGATTCAGATGATTAATAGCAGTAATCCCCCCACCCCATATTATAGTGGGGGGGGGGGTTGTGTTCCTAAAATTATATGCAGTTATCCTTAATGTGCATCCATGCATCTCAAGAAATGACAGCGGGGAAAAAAATGTTTATTTATTTATTCTCCTCCACCATAAATTCCATAATAGTATCTCAAAGTTTTGGACAGTGTTTTATTAATTCCATAAGTGTGAATTTCTATGCCCTACACGAATGCAACATAGAGTTCACCAGTAATGTATAAACTTCAAAATCAAGCCAGATTTTAAACACCAGAAGCAATAAAAATATTAATTTCCTTAATAAAAGCTAAAACTATATTCATAATTCAGTTTGCAGGGATAAAGGAGCCCAAGAAGACATAAATCAAAGAGTAAAAAAATTTGAGAAGTTAAGCAAAAGCTGGCTACAATCTATGAAAGGGGTGCTGATAAAGTTGAGACTGTACTCCTGATTAAAGGACAAAGCAGCCCACAGATAGATGCTGAAAGACAATGCAAATCTAACTCTGCTAAGCATGGAAACAGCAAGGAATGAATCTGATCTTAGGGAGTGTGTTAAGTAAAAAAGCTGCAGAGTAGCGGACTCTGCCCAGTACATCACGGGCACATTCCTCCTGACCATCAGCAGTATCTACAAGCCATGTTGCGTCAAGAAACCAACATCTATTATCAAAGATCCCCACCATCCTGGCCATGTCACCTTTTCACAGCTGCCATCAGGAAGGAGATACAGAAGCCAGAAGTCCCACACCACCACATTCAAGAACAGCTAATTCTCTTCAACATTCCGTTCTTGAACCAAACGACTAAACCCTAATCATTACAGTTAGCAACATTATGACCACTTTGATTACATTGCACTGAAATAGACAATGTTATTTTGTTGTTCTAATTGTGTTTTTTTTTGTATCTAATGCTATGTGCCCGTGATGCTGCTGGAAAGTTTTCATTGCAATTGTGCATATATGTAATTGTGCATATGATGATACAACTGACTTTGAATTCAGTCAGTCCAGCATCAACTATAGAAAGAGAAATGCCTCAGTAGAGTAGCAGTTAACGCTATGCTATTACATCTCTGGCCGTAAGAGTTCAATGTTCAACTCCAACGCTGTCTGTAAGGAGTTTGCACATTCTCCCCATGACCATGTGGGTTTCCTCCCACATTCCAAAGACATACTGGTTGGTAGGTTAATTGGTTGTTGTAAATTGTCCTGTGAATAGGCTTGGGTTAAGTAGGTAGGTTGCTGGGTGGTATGGCTCGTTGGGCTGGAAGGGCCTGTTCCATGTTGTATCAATGAATAAATGAAGTGTGCCTTCCGTTGCTTGACTGCATAATGCTTTCTAACAATTGTCCTTAGTACATCTTTACAATATGAAAAATATAGAGCACACTAATATTTTTTATTTGGTTTCCAACTGTACAAGATGCCTTGTACCACATGAAATCAGTATACATGTAATTTTAATTTGTGTTCCCTGTCAGCCATTAAGAGGGATACAGAACAGGTAACAAGGAGTAGAAATTCATGCATTGCCACACGAGTTAAGTGAGCACTGTATTCGCTTTAAATGCCCTATTTCTTTCTGATGTTCAGTTTCAATCAAATCAATGGAACTGAATATTGGAAGCAGAGTATAATGGCCCATAGCAATCTGAAGGATAGATTCAAGATGGCTGGGTGCTCAGATTGGCAACACAAGGGACGAGATTAAGATTTGGCATATTAGAGGTGTTGGCCAGAAAGAACTAGAATCTACAAATCAGTGAAAAGGAATGAGACAAGGGTGGTGGAAACAGATAAGGCAAAAGTCCTATTCTTGCCGTGTAACGGCAGGATTAGAGGGGGCCATTTTGTGAACTGTTTGGTGAATTGATTCTTGACCTGGAATAACTTAATCAGAGCTGCTGAATGTGGACACAAGGAGTTTCTGGTATTGATCTGCTACATCTTATTCTCAAATAAGAAGCTATTTATTATGTACAATAGCAGGTTTAAAGGAGGAACAGCCTGTAATCTGGTTAGTTGGGCCCAGTATTTGGGTGACCTGGTTAGACTGGTTTGAACAAAAACGAAGGAAATCACCTAGGACACGAGGATAGAGAAAAGGCCATAAAGCAATACTGCTTGTAGTTCTGTGCTACATCCAATGATAACTGACACAGGTCAGTCAGATGATCTTGAGCTAACAAAATTGAAACATCATAGATTGATCTGAAAAGGAAAAGAAAAAAGAATGGAGGATTTTGGGAGCACAGGTAGCAACAACTCTGTGGGGACCAACCACTGAAGATGTGGAGGACCCTATATAGGAAACATGGAGATCACATCAGGACAACAAGGAACACTTGGCCAGTGTAGACTCCTTTTTCAGAGCATTACCATTTCTATTCTTCGTTCATGTAAGGTCAGGGAAACCTAGTAAATGTGTACGCAAGTTCTCAGTTGTATAAATTCACATGCTTTTTAGTTGAGACAATAAAGGTTCTTGTTAGTAAATAGATTCTCTGAGCCTAGCTGATCATTAATATTAAGGGGTAATTTATAAAAGAGCTCAGTGGAGGAAGACAGCAGCAATGTCAATAGGGATGAGGCAAAGTGCAGAGGCTTGGGAGGCTGGTCACTGATCATAGCAATTAGGAAAGAGTACAGCGAATAGAACAGGAACCCAAAGACTTTCTGAAGAATGGGAGGAAAGTACTTGTGCTTTCATGGTCTAACAAGGTGCACTATTAAAAACACAAACTTGCTGGAATCTCTGAGGTTCTTGAGTCCAAATAATTGTCAGATATATTAGCTATTGGTTAGCACAACGCTTTACAGTACCAGCAACCCAGGGTTCAATTCCCACCACAGTCTGCAAGGAGTTTGTACATTCTCCCCGTGACAGCATGGGTTTCCTCCAGGTGCTCCAGTTTCCTCCCACAGTCCAAAGACGTGCCAATTGGTAGATTAATTGGTCATTGTAAATTGTCCCGTGATTCAGCTAGGATTAAATTGGAGGTTGCTTGGTGACATGGCACGAAAGGCCAGAAGGGCCTATTCTGCGCTGTAAATCAATAAATAAAATAAATACATTTAAATCAAGCTTGCAGTTTGATTTGAGCCTGATGAATGTGACAACCAAGAAGGTTGCTTTGGAAGATAGGAAAAAGGTAGGCCTCACAATAAATCAAAGAACAAGATGCAGAGTGGTTTGTAAATATGGAATAGGGACACATTTCACAATTTTGCTTTACGGTTATTCTGCCATCCCATTGTGCACTTCTGTCCAATGAAGACTACAGTTGTAATACCTCCCTAGAATTGCTTTTGCCATTTTACTGCTTCTAAACAAAAATAATAACCCTAAACGGGTGCATCATTTCTATAGCAAATTAAAAAGAGACACTTACAGAAAAAGCCCGACTGAAATCTAGGCTTCCATCTCCTGTAATTGGTGTCTCATCATCAATGTGATAAATTCTATCAGAAGAGATAAACAAATTTCTGTTACAAAATTAGTTCAAAAATGCATTAATACAAACTATTTATTTATATCTGTATTTGCAGTTTATTTACCATTTACAGTTTCTGTTGTATAGATCTAAGTATGCCCGCAGTAAAAGATTCTCAGGGTTGTATGTGGTGACAAGTATGTAGTCTGATAATAAATTTTTACTTTGTACTTTACTTTGTACAATTTCGATACAAGTATCCAAGTTATTTATAACTAAAGATACTTATCCATTAATAAAGATGATGACAGAAGTTCAAATAGAGTTAATATTTGTCAGTCATAGAAGAAAACAGCACACACACAGGCCCATCAGCCCAACCTGTCTGTGCTGAACACCGTGCTCACCCAGTTAGTCCAATCTCCTGCTTTTGGCCCATATTCCTCTCAGCCTTGCCCTTCCATGTTTATATCCAAGTGTTTCTTAAATAATACTATTGTATGTCAAACACTACATCTAGTAGTTCATTGCAACTACTCGTCATGAGCTGGGTGGTAAAAATTGCCCTCAGGTCCCTTTTGAATCTTTCCTCTCTCACCCTAAATCAATTACCGCTCGTTTTGGACTCACCTATCCTGAGAAAAGATTGTTACTGTCCCCCTCATCTATGGCTCTTGTAATTTTAAACCTTTCAAGAAGGTTGCTCCTCATTCTCCTAAGTTCCAAGGAATAAAGACCAAGCCTGGAAAATTTCTCCCTATAAATCAGACAGTCTAGTCCTGGAAAAATCCTCACAAACCTTTTCTGCACTCTCTCCACATCTTTCCTATGACAGTGACCAAAACTGTACACAGTACTCCAAGTGCAGCCTCACCAACAGCTTATACAACTGTAACATAATGGCCCAGTTCCTATACTAAATGCTCTGATGAAGGACAACATGCTAAATGCTTTTTTCACCACCATTTTTACCTTAATGCCACTTTCAGTGAACTTTGCACTTGTGCTCCTCGGTCATTCTGTTCCATTACACTCACTAATGTCCTATCATTCATAAATCCTCTGCTGGTTTGATTTACCAAAATGCATCACCTCACACTATCTGCACTGAAATCTATATGCCACTCCTTAGCCCACTTCTTTAACTGATCTTCGTATAATATATAACCTTTCTAACTATCAAAAAACGTTATTGTGCATCTGCAAATGTATTGCCTTGTACACTCCCATCCAAATCATTTATATAAGTAACAAATAACAAGGGTCCCAACAACACGCACAAGACTGGAGAAAATACCTCTCCCTCTCCCCCCCACCCCTTCCCCCATCAGTCTGGTCGCGACTCCAGCCTAAATCTAGAATAACCCTGCACCCCTATACCTTTAAAACATTTACCTTAGCATTTTCCCATGATATGGTATCAGATGGTACCTGTACCTGCACATCATTTTCCTTTCCCAGACAAACATTATGTACTCTCAAGGCTATAGACCAGTACTCTTACTTTCTCAAAACATTCCTACCTCACACCATTTTGACTAAGTAAACACGATTTTGTATCACAAATTTTTTGCATATACAAGACAGGAATCAAATACAACTTCTGGCAAATTTGACTCTTTCCTTACACAGTCACATTTTTATTGCATTATGTCTGTGCTGCCAAGTCCAAACTTGTTATATCTCAAATAACTTTTAATGCTAACCTTTCTCTGCCCTCCTTCCTTGTTGGGGCCACCTGGTTGATTTCCATTGCTGTGAGTTTCTTCGCTACACGATATTGCCAAATGTAGAAAGCTTCTTTAGAGGCCACAATTACATGTGTCTTTGTCATGGTTACATACAAGGGGTCTGTAACAAGAGTAATATAAATTTAATATTCTTAAAAGATGAATAATAAACATGACAATACCACTTAAAATCAGATACAGTAATGGCAGTGCATCTGTTGCTTAATCGTAAACATAGAAAAACTTTTAATAAAATACACTATTTCTCTACCCACACCATTCCTCAACTTTTCCTTGCAGAACACATTTGGAAGATATTTCACAGAACTACATTTCTTCATCAGTCCTTACTGTCACTCTGTCCATCACAGACTATAACAAAATATTAGAATAATATATTCTAAAGTAATATGCTTATTTGATTGTGTACTCAATTTAGATTCAGGGTTGAGAGTTTACAATATATCTGTGGAAAACACAAAACTGGCAAAGTTAGAATGCCCCATGCTTAGAGGCTAAATTGTGGGTAACTACTATAAACTGCTATCTTAAGGAAGATGTGTATTCAACTCCTGGTTGATCAAAAGTTTAACCTACATACCACAAGAAGCCACAATGCCCTTTTTGAAGTAATTTTTCATCTAAAAAGGTAGTATGCAATAGAAAACATAACTACAAATTCAATTACCATCTGGTACTAAAACTTAAAAGGTACACTAAACCATGACATGAGAAGCAACATGCTAACTCAAAGTTAAGAATCTTATGTCATTAAAGACCATAAGAGTATAAAATGTAGGAACAGGGATAGATCATTGAGTTCTCAAACATGTTCGCCCATTTAATACCATCATGGTTGATCTGATGTTCATCAAGTTCACTTGCTTACCTTTTCTTCATAACCCTCAATTCCTAAATTGATTAGAGACCCTGGTCTTAAACACACCCAAGATTCTGTCCCTCAGATCTCAGTGGTAAGGAGTTACCAACTCTCACAACCAACTGAAAAAAAAGGAAATTTTTATTTCCAGTTTTCAATGTATGCTCTCTTATTTTGAAACTAGCAATTCAATTCTGGACTTCAAGAGAAGAAACATCCTCTCGGAATTTATTCTTGCTAGTCCCTTAAGAATCTTGTATTTCAATAAAATCACCTCTCACTCTTTGGAGGCAATTGAGAGTCCCAACCTATTGAAGTTTTCCTTATAAGACAATATCTCAGTACTCATGATCATCCAATGACATGATATTTCTTCTCAAGTAGACCAAAACAGTTCACAACACTCTACAAGTAGTTTTGCCAGTTCCTTGTACATTGCAAGCTTCTCAATTTTTATACTCCAAACCCCTTGAAATAAGGGCCAATATTTCATTTCCCTTATACTTTACCTGCTGTACTTGTGTACTGGCCTTGTGATTTATGCACAGGGAACCCCCCCCCCCCCCCCCCCGGCTCCCTCCACAGGTGCCGTAGTTTTTTGCAATTTGCCTCCATTTAAATATTGTACTTTTTGGTTATTCATTCCTAAATAAAGGACTTCACATTTTCCAACATTATGTTCTGTTTGCAAACATTTTGCTCAATTGCTTCACCTCTCACTAGATGTGTAATCTGTTTGCATTCTTATTGCAACTTGCCTTCCTACTATCTTAATAACATTCACAAATCTGACTAACACATTTTCTTCCTTTCCTCCAATAGTTGCAGCTCCAGGATTGATCCCTGTGATACTCCACTGATGAAAGGCTGCCAACCTGAAAGTGCCTGCCCTTTTCCCTAACATTGCTTTCTGTGAGCCAAAACTCCATCCATGCCAATATGTTACCTCCAAAAAGAGGGATTTCTCAGAGTCTAGGTCATTTCTTACATCTGTAATTATTTAATTTCTCTTTTACAATACCAATCTTTTCCTTCCTGTATGTCCTTGCAAATCAAAAATCCCTAAAAATTAATTTCCTTTCCTTGATCGCCATCTCTATGATGGCAATCAGATCATATTCAATCATATTTATTTGTGCCAATTATCTACATTAAGATACCAAGTCTTTAGAAAGGCTTTTGGCCACTTTTGACTACCTTACTTTAAATTCTTTCTGTGATCCTATTTGCCCCTAACCCTCCATTACCCTGTTTCCTGCCCTTTCATTTCACTGTTCTTTCTTTCATTTCTGTCCTCATTTCTCTCTTCCTACTTATTCTCTTTCTATTCTGGTTTAAGTCCTACACAAAATACCCCAGCTGGGACATCCATCCTGCACAATGTCTGCAACTATAGTAATGGATAATAGAGACTTCATAAGTAATGAAATGCAGTTAATATATGTATATCCTAAATCATTTTTGCTCCTTGGCCCCAGAGGAACACTGTCTCATTAGGCTGCATCCATGTATGGTTTGAATGACAATTAAACTTGATTTGACTTAAACTAGTTATTCTGTTTCTAATAAACAGCAGGTTGTTTTAATTCAGTATTCAGTCAGATTGGATTCAGGGACGAGTGTGCAAGAGACATCGAGAAAAGAAAATGTGTACACATAGGGGGTCCTAAGTTAACATACTAAGATGTGGAAGGAGAAATCTATATTCATGTCATCAGGTTGGAGGCTACCCAGAAGGAATATAAGGTGTTGCTCTTCCACTCTGAGGGTTGCCTCATTTTGGCACGTCGGAAAAGGAGCGGGAATCCGAATTAAAATGTTTGGTGACGAGTAAGTTCTGTTCGTGTTTAACTGTACAATTTCCACATGATGGAGTGGAGGTGCTTGACAAAGCAGTCCCCGAATTTACGACTGTTCATTTCAATAGGTAAGTGGTCACTTTGATAGGTCAAATTTGAAGACAGAAAATTATTGGCAGTGTGGAGGATCAACGAGATCTTGGGGCCTGTGTCCATAGGACACTCAAAGCTGCTGCGCAGGTTGACAATGTTGTTAAGAAGGCATGTGGTATATTCACATTCATCAACTGTGGGATTGAGTTCAAGAGTCGTGAGGTAATGTTACAGCTATATAAGACCTTGGTCAGACCCCACTTGGGAGTACTATGCAGTTCTGGTCACCTAACTACAAGAAGGATGTGGATACTATAGAAAGAGTGCAGAGGAGATTTACGAAGATGTTGCCTGGATTATCGAGCATACCTTATGAGTATAGGTTGGGAGTACTTGGCCTTTTCTCCTTGGAGTGACAGTGGATGAGAGGTGACCTGATAGAGGTGTATAAGATGATGAGAGGCATTGATCATGTGGATAGTCAAAGGCTTTTCCCAGGGCTGAAATGGCTAACATGAAGGGGCACGGTTTTAAGGTGCTTGGAAGCAGGTACTGAGGGGATGTCAGGGGTAAGTTTTTCCACACAGAGTAGCGGGTGCGTGGAATGCACTTCCAGCAAAGGTGGTAAAGGCAGATACAATAGAGTCTTTTAAGAAACTCTTAGATAGGTACATGGAGCTTGGAAAAATAAAGGGCTATGCAGTAGGGAAATTCTAGGCAGTTTCTAGAGTGGGTTACATGGTCGGCACAACATTGTGGGCCAAAGGGCCTGTAATGTGCTGTAGATTTCTACGTTTCAATGGTCTCGCCAATGTAGAGGAGGCCACATTGGGAGCACTGGACGCAACAGATAAGCCCAGCAGATTTGCAGGTGAAGTGTTGTCTCACCTGGAAGGACTGTTTGGGGTCCTGAATGGAGGTGAGGGAGGAGGTATATGGGCAGGTGAAGTACTTAAGCCACTTGCAGGGATAGTGCTTGGTGAGAGATTAGTGAAGGAAGGATGTATGTGGAAAGTTGGGGGGGGGGGGGAGGGAAGAGGTAAAGATATGTTTAATAATAGGATCTCTTTGGAGATGGTGAATGTTCCAGAGCCATGGCCTGGGAACAGATGCGCAGAGGCAAAGGAACTGAGAAAAGGGAAGAGATACAGTCAAAATAACTGTGGGAATCCATAGGTTTATAAAGGATGTTGGTTGACCATTTGTCTCTAGAGATGGATTCAGAAAGACCGAGAAAGGGAAGGGAGGTGTTTAAGATGTGGTGAATTCAAGGGAAGGGTGGAAGCTAGATGCAAGGTTGATGAAAATAACATGTTCAGGATGGGTGCATAAAGTAGCACTAATGCAATCATCAATGAAGCAGAGGAAGAGTTGGGAAATATTACCAAGAAAGGCTTCGAACATGGACTGTTCTACATAGCCAAAGAAGGGATAGGCATAGCTGGGGCCCATACAGGTGCCCATGGCTACCCCTCGAGTTTGGAGAAAGTAGGAGGAGTTGAAAGAAAAATTGTTGAGGGTGAGGACCAGTTCTGCCAGATGGAAGAGGGTGGTGGTGGAGGGGAATTGGTTGGTTCTTTTGTCAAGAAAGAAGCAGAGAGCTTTGAGGCCTTCTTGATGAATGATATAAGTGAACATCCATGGCGAAATTGAGGCATTCAGGGCTGGGGAGTTGAAAGTTACTGAGGAGACTGAGGACATGAGAAATGTCACAGATCTAGGTTGGAAAGGGCTTAACCAAGGGTCATAGAATGAAATTGAGGTAAGAGGATATGAGTTCAGTGGGACAGGAGCAGGCAGAGACAGCAGACCGACCAAGACAGTCTGGTTTCTGGATCTCAGGTAGGAGGTAGAAGTGAGCAGCGTGAATTGATAAGGTCACTGGTGGTGTCGGAGAGAGTTTTCTGATGGTCCAGAGTAGGGTCCTCTTCAAGGGGTAGGTATGAGGAGGTGAATGAGAGTTAGCAAGGTAGAGTTCAGCGTGCCACACTACAACAGCACCTTCTTTGTCTTTGCGTTTGGCAGTAAGGTCGGGATAGGTGCGAAGAGAGTGGAGGGCAGTGAAAAAAGTTGTACGGTTACTTTTTTAAGTTTCAATTTACAATCTTGTGTGTGTGTTTGGCTAGTTTATCCCACCAGGTCAAACACTTTTCTTAGGTATTCTGGATCACTACCAATTTTGTTAGTTCAGGTGTGCATTAACGTTGTCACTGACCCATTTAAAGATTGAAGATTTTTATTGCGTATAGCCACACTCCTTCATTAAATTTTACAGCTGTATATGCTTTAGCACTTGCACTTTAAAGTGAAATATTCTAAATGAAGTACCCACATACAGGCAAAACATGTGGTAATCACAGAGCCAAAGAGCATGGAAACAGAACCTCTGGCCCACATTCAATCATCAAACACCCATTTACACTAAACCAGGGGTCTCCTATGTGGGGTTCTCAGACCCCTTGCTTAATGGTATTGGTTCAGGGCATGAAAAAGATTGGGAACCCTTGCACTAAGCCAAACTATTACCACTTTGTTCTCCCATATTCTGACTAATTTGCCCCAGATTCTACCATTCACCTACATAAGAGGCCAAAATACAGTAGCCAATACCTATCAAACTGCATGCTTTTGGAACAGAGGAGAAAATGTATGAAGTCACAGTAAGACTCCACACAGGCAACGCTGGGAAGCCAGGATCAGACTCTACAAGCTGCATCACCATGCCACTCTATCCTATCTCATAAGAACAGAAGTACTTAATTTTCCATTGAAGTTCAATTACATTTAGAAAGTAATATATAATTAAAAGTCGATGGCAAATTCCTTGTCAGCTCAATAATAAAGTTCTGGCTGCTGGAGAACCAGAGGTACCTCATCAATACCAGGCAATATCAACTGAGCAGAAGCATAATAAAGCGGATATGTCCATTTAAGTTCACACACAGAAAATCCTAATCATGCTAACATTCTACTTCTGCTGTCATGATAGAATCTACCAAAGTTTGGGAAATGACACATACAACTATCACCTAGCAAATTCTTTGAAATACTGCTGCAGAGTAAAGCAGCAAAAACAACTCTGAATTTTAGCAAGAAAAAATACCCAAAGTAGATTGATTTTCAGGAAATACTAAAGTCTTCCATTGATCAAACAAACTTCCATCAATAAAGCACTTCCTTGAGTATTCACAACAGATTGCTCAGTTCCTCACCTCCTTGCAATTTTTGTTCTTTACAATTCTACTGAGTCAGTAACATAGGAGAGCCCACTGGTTCTCCAAAAGTTTCCACCTTCAAATGCAAAAACATCACCATCTTTATTACCATTCATTTCAGAGTTAATATTTCTACATTTCTATCCATAATTGGCCAAAATAAGTTGTGTTCCTTCTCCAGATGCACAATGTATTCACTACACCAAAAATGTAAATGTGCCTTAAGTTTTCTTTCTTATGGAATGAAAATATGTATCACATATACATACTATTCCCAGTATGATGGCAAAATAAAAATAAAGCTCTATAAGCAGGCACTGCTCTTCCGTTAATATGAGGGTAGCCAGCTATTGCTGACTTTTAAGTTTATTAAGCATGTGCTATAAGCAATAGTGCTATACTCTACAATGAATGAATGCTACTCTTCTACAGGGCTGAAATACAAATCAGTATACTATGACCTCTTCTCAAAATCTAAAACCATTATTATTTTTGATACTGACACAATTTAGCTACTAACTATAATCAAAAGTCTTCATTTGAAGGCCAGCTTTACACAAACAATATGCATTTCAGTATATATTTGTAGGAAATAACATCAGATATTTATCAAAAATGCACAATTAAAAATAATTTATATAATTTATATTTAGTTACATTAAGACCTGAATACATTATATCATGTACTTTTTGCCATAGATGCTGCCTGGCCTGCTGAGTTCCTCCAGCATTTTGTGTGTGTTGCTTGGATTTCCAGCACCTGCAGATTTTCTGTTCTTGTAGATAGCATACTTTTCTATTTTGTATTGCTTGGATTTGCCAGAATAATAAAAGTGCACATAAACAATTACATAATTTTATAAAAGTAATTAACTACAGAAGATGGAAATACTTTTAATAAGTAAATTTTGTATGAATCTTTCTCCATGGTGAAAAAATAACCAACTAATACTTTTATAAAATTGTTACCGTATAGTTAAAAGCAAGACCATAAGATATAAGAACAGACTTAGGCCATATGGCTCATCCGCTCCACCATTTCATCATGGCTGATCTAATTTTCCTTTCAGCCCCAATCACCTGCCTTCTCCCCATAAGCCTTCATGCCCTGACCAATCAAGAATCTACCAACCTCTGCCTTAAATACACAAGACTTAGCCTCCACAGGTGCCTGCAGCAAAGAATTCCACTGGTACACCAATCTCTCGCTGAAGAAATTCCTCCTTATCTCCATTGTAAAAGGACACAACTCTATTGTGTGTCTGTGTCCTCTGGTCTTAGACTCTCCCACCTTCTCCACATCTACTCTATCTAAAGGCCTTTCACCATTCAATAGCATTCAATGATGTCACCCCTCATTTTTCTGAATTCTAGTGAATATAGGCTCAGAGCCACTCAAACACTTCAAAATGACAAGCCATCTAATCCTGGAATTATTTTTCTGAAACTCCTTTGAACTCTCTGCAGTTTTAGCACATCCTTTCCGAGATAAGCAGCCCAAACATGCTTACAATACTCTAAGTAAGGCCTCACCAGTGCTTAGCAAAGTCTCAACAGTGCATTCTTGTTTTTATATTCTAGTCCTCTTGCATTACTAACATTGCATTTGCCTTCCTCACCACAGCTTCAATCTGCAAATTAACCTTTAGGAAATCCTGCGCAAGGACTCCCAAGTCCCCTTGCACCCCAGTTTTTTTGTATCTTCTCTCCATTTAGAAAATAGTCAACTCTTTAATTTCTCCTAGCAAAGTGCATGACCATACACTTCCTGACATTGTATTCCATCTACCATTTTTCCCCATTCTCCTAAGCTGTCTAAATCCTTCTGCAGCCTACCTACTTCCTCAAATCTACCAGCCCCTCCACCTATTTTCATATTGTCTGCAAACTTTGCAACAAAGCCATCAATTCCATCATCCAAATCACTGACGTATGACGTAAAAAGAATTGGTCGCAACACAGAGACCAGTGGAGCACCACTAGTCACTGGCAGGGAGTCAGAAAAGGCTCCCTTTATTCTCACTCTCTGCCTCCTGCCAATCAGCCACTGCTTTATCTATGCTAGAATCTTTCCTGTACTACCACGGACTTGTACCTTGTTAAGCAGCCTAATGTGTGGCACCTTGTTAAAGGTCTTCTGAAAATCCAATATATTGTGTCCTGCTTGTTACTTCTTCAAAGAATTCCAAAAGATTTGTCATAGAACATAGAAACCTACAGCACATTACAGGCCCTTCAGCCCACAATGCTGTGCCAACCATGTAACCTACTGTAGAAAATGCCTAGAATTTCCCTAGTGCATAGCCCTTTATTCTTTTAAGCTCTATGTACCTATCTAAGAGGCTCTTAAAAGACCCTATTGTATCCACTTCCTCTACCACCACCGGTAGTGTATTCCACGCACCCATCACTCTGTGTGTGAAAAACTTACCCCTGACATCTCCTCGGTACCTATTTCTAACCGCCTTAAAATGATGCCCCCTCATGTTAGCCATCTTAGCCCTGGAAAAAAGTCTCATGCTATCCACATGATCAATGCCTCTCATCATCTTGTACACCTCTGTCATGTCACCTCTCATCCTCCATCGCTCCAAGAAGGCCAAGTACACTCAACTGATTCTCATAAGGTACACCCTCCAATCCAGGCAATGTCCTTGTAAATCTCCTCTGCACTCTCTCTGTAGTATTCACATCCTTCCTGTAGTGAGGTGACCAGAACCGAACACAGTACTCCAAGTAGATCTGACCAAGGTCTTATAGAGCTGTAACATTATCTCATGGGAACAACAGGAATTCTGCAGATGCTGGAAATTCAAGCAACACACGTCAAAGTTGCTGGTGAACGCAGCAGGCCAGGCAGCATCTGTAGGAAGAGGTGCAGTCGACGTTTCAGGCCGAGACCCTTCGTCAGGACTCACGAGTCTTGAACTCAATCCCACGGTTGATGAATGCCAACACACCATACACCTTCTTAATAACACTGTCAACCTGCGCAGCAGCTTTGAGTGTCCTATGGACACGGACCCCAAGATCTCTCAGATCCTCCACACTGCCAAGAGATGTGAGAGGAAACCAGAGTATCTGGACACAGGCAGTACTGAACATGAGCCTCTGATCAAGCAAGATTTTTCCTTGAAGAAACCATGCTGACTACAGCTATTTTATCATGTGCTCAGTATCTAGTGATTCTTGACCGACCATTACTAATGCCTCTATGATCTCTTTCAGAACTCTGGGGTGTACACCATCTGGTCCAGGTGACTTACTACCTTCAGACCTTGCAGTTTCCCAAGAACCTTCTCTCTAGTTATGGTAACTTCATACACCATGCCTCCGATATCTGGAACTACCAACACTGCTAGAGTCTTCCACAGTGAAGACTGATGCAAAATACATATTCAGTTTGTCTGCTGTCCAGCACTGTTTTCCAGTGGTCCAAAATCCACTCTCACCTATCTTTTACACTTTCTGTATCTGAAGAAATTTTTGGTATCCTTTTCAATATCATTCACAAGCTTAGATATTTCATCTTTACCTTCTTAATGACATTTTTAGTTGCCTTCTGTTGGCTTTTAAAAGCTTCCCAATCTTCTAACATCCCACTAAATTTTGCTCTATTATATGTCCTCTCTTTAGCTTTTACGTTGGCTGTAGCTTACACGGTTGTGTCACACAAAATGCTGGAGGAACTCAGCAGGTCAACTGCGTCAACAGGAATGAATACACAGTCAACATTTTTGGGCAGAGACCCTTCTTCAGGACATATACTGTATAAATAAGTGTCAGCTGAAATTTGATTTTGAAAAAAACATGTCATTAATTATTACAAAATGCCAGCAATGTTTAAATAAATCATTTGAAGCTGTGCACAAAATATGTCTGAATGAAGAAGCTGGCTAGGATTCAAAATACTGTGGCTGAAAACTCCAACATTATGACAGCTAAATACATCAATTCTTCTCAGCATCCAAGAAATCTTGTGTACGGATGGATTACCACATTGAAGAAGAATTTTACAGGATGTCACTGAGACAGAAAAAGAGAAGAATACTTGGCTGCATCTAAAACATACTCCTGAAAGGTCTCACTGTTAAAATGAAGGCCAGTGAAACAACAGAAGTCATTCATTGCTCAAGACTAAATTTACCATATTTACCTTTCAACCAAGTAAAAGAACCTGGAAATAAAATGTCTGCAGTTCTCTAATAATAATTAGCATTATCAAAGACTCAGTTGTCTTTCAAGGCAGAAGAAATTATTGACTAGTAGAAAATCTGCAAGAATATGGGGCATAATTTTAAGATAATTGCAGGAAAGTATGGGGTAGGATTCAGAGGTAGTTGTTTTTTTTTAACACAGGGTGGTGGGTGTGTGGAATGCTCCACAAGGGTGGTGGTAGAGGCAGATGCATTAGAGGCATTTATGAAACTCTTAGATAGGCATATGGATGATAGAAAACTGCAGGGTTATGTAGGAAGGAAAAGTAGGTTAAAAGGTCAACAGAACAACATGGGTCAAAGGGCCTGTATTGTGCTGTAATGTTCTAGGAATACCAAACACCACATTTGAGGGCTGTTTTTTTTTTGCAGAAGGGAGCTTGGGATCAGGTGGGCAGTGGAGTTTTTCTCTAAGCCTGATTTTGGTTAATGCAAGGGGGTGGGGGCTGGAGAGTCCAGACTAGGATTTCTCAAGAGAGGTACAGAAATGGTCTTAGTACATGTCAAGAAGACTGGAATATAAAGACAACGATGTACTGCTGAGGCTTTGTAAAGGGTTGGTCAGACCTCATTTGGGATGATGTGAGCAATTCTCTTTTTATTGATTTTATTTTGAGAAACAGTACGGAACAGGCCCTTCTGGCCTAACATCACACCTATCAAACACTAGCCTCATCACAGGACAATTTATAATTACATAGAAACATAGAAATCTACAGCACGTTACAGGCCCTACAGCCCACTATGTTGTGCCGACCATGTAACCTACTCTAGAAACTGCCTACTGCATAGCCCTCTGTTTTACTAAGCGCCATGTACCAATCTAAGGCCTCTTCAAAGACCAATTAATCTAAAAACCGGTATGTCTTCAGACTGTGGAAGGAGCATCTGGTGGAAACCCACGCAGTCACGGGGAAAACATACAAATTCCTTACACCTTTGGGTCCTATTCTCAAGGAATGTTGTGCTGGTACAGAAGAGGTTTGCAAGAACAATCCAAAGGATACAAAATAATGTATGAGAATCGTTTGATGACTCTGGGATTGTACTTGATGGGATTGAGAAGGATGAGAGGGAAGTGGGGTGGAGGTAAATCTCACTGAATCTACCGGATATTGTAAGGCCTGGATAGAATGCACACGGAGCGGATGTTACCTATAGTGGGAGAGTTTAGGACCAGTGGCAAGAACCACAGAATGGAAAGACATCCTTTTAGAACAGAGGTGAGGAGGAATTTCCTCAGAGGGGGGTGGTGAATGTGAGGAATTCATTTCCAGAGACAGCTGTTGACGCCAAGTTATTTGGCAAATTGAAAGAAGTTACAGCACACACAAAATGCTGGTGGAACACAGCAGGCCAGGCAGCATATACAGGAAGAAGTACAGTGACGTTTCGGGCCGAGACCCTTCGTCAAGACTAACTGAAAGAAGAGATAGTAAGAGATTTGAAAGTGGGAGGGGGAGATCCAAAATGATAGGAGAAGACAGGAGGGGGAAGGGATGAAGCTAAGAGCTGGAAAGTTGATTTGCAAAAGGGATACAGAGCTGGAGAAGGGGGAGGATCATGGGACGGGAGGCCTTTGGAGAAAGAAAGGGGGAGGGGAGCCCAGAGGATGATGGAGAACAGGCAAGGAGTGATTGTGAGAGGGACACAGAAAGAAAAACAAGGAAAAAATAATAAACAAATAAAGGGGGGAATAATAAATAAATAAGCAATGGGGTAAGAAGGGGAGGAGGGGCATTAACAGAGGTTAGAGAAATCAATGTTCATGCCATCAGGTTGGAGGCTACTCAGACGGAATATAAAGTGTTGTTCCTCCAACCTGAATGTGGCTTCATCTTGACAGTAGAGGAGGCCATGGATTTACATACCAGAATGGGAATGGGACATGGAATTAAAATGTGTGGCCACTGGGAGATCCTGCTTTCTCTAGAGGACAGGGCGTAGGTGTTCAGCTAAACGGTCTCCCACTGTGTGTTGGGTCTCACCAATATATAGAAGGCCACATTGGGAGCACCGGACGCAGCTGACTCACAGGTGAAGTGTCACCTCACCTGGAAGGACTGTCTAGGGCCCTGAATAGCGGTGAGGGAGGAAGTGTAAGGGCAGGTGTAGTATTTGTTCCGCTTACACTTGTTACACTTGTCTTGTGCTACACCTGCCCTTACACATCCTCCCTCACCACCATTCAGGGCCCCAGACAGTCCTTCCAGGTAAGGCGACACTTCACCTGTGAGTCGGCTGGTGTGATATACTGCGTCCAGTGCTCCCGATGCGGCCTTCTACATATTGGCGAGACCCGACGCAGACTGGAAGAACAAACTGAACACTATCAGTTCCCGATGAAACTACCAAACACAATCAGTGCAATTTAGTCTGATTTTTGTTTCTCTAGAAAACACCACGATGCTCACTAAAAACCATAATTAATCCAAGTGCTCTGCTTCAAGCAAAAATGCTTTAGTGTTCACATTCAATGCAGGAACATTTTTACCATATTAGTTCAAATATAGTAGAACTCTGATAATCTGGTAGCCTCAGGGCTTTGATAGTATCGGACTAACAAATTTTCCATACTATTGAACGTTACTCCTATTAATACCAAGTCATACTTTTATTTCATTTTATTTACTGTATAATAAAGCTTCCAGTGAACCTAGTAAGTTAAAAGGGAGCAGAAAAAGATTAAGTACTCCAGACCTCAGCTGCAGCTACAATTCTACCCAGGTTCTTAACCCCAGTGTTCTGGACCCCAACCTTCGCTCCAGCTACATACTCGACCCACACTCTGAACACCTGGCTGTGGCTGTATGCCTTGCTTACTGGTCCCCTTGCTTATATTACAGCAAATGAGTAAGCCAGATCTTTAGGATTTCTTAACAATCAAGTTTTGGAGCTTTACCTTAGAACCAGGTCAAAATAGGTCACCAATGAAGAAAATCATATTAAAGGAGCACAGTGGAATCAATATATTTCAAAATTTCATAAACAAATACAATTTTACACTCACCAATATCAATATATTTTGAATCCAAGGGAGTTCCAATAGAATTGCAAAGCACAAGAACATACTAAAACAGGGGAATAAAAGATAACATAATAAATAATCAAAATGTGTAATTAGAAATTAACTAAAAGCCACTGCCCATATGGTCATTTACAGGCAGTTAAATTGGAATAAACACAAATGTATTAATGTTACAGTAACATTTGTACTCAATTTTGTAAATGGTTACCATAGCAGCTACAGGTTCCATCTCATTCTCGTCCTTCCAAGAGCAGCACAGAAACAAAAGAAATCATGTTAAACAGTGACATGTAATCATGATGAAACAGAATAAAGGCGACAGCATATTCATAGTTGGTGTTAAAACTTGAAACATATCAAGATTTGTGTTCTTCTCCACGCCTTGTGGCGCATCGGGCGGCAACCTTGATGTTTCTTTAGCATTTGTATGTTTTTTTACAAGGCAGAGTTGCTAGCTCAATGCTCGACCCATGGATGGAAAGTGTGCAAGAAGCCAGCTGGATTTGAACCTGAGACACTCACCCCAAAGTCAGGTGCGAATGCCACTAAACCACCAACTGACTATTTCAGAGAAGGTTAAAATAATTTAGATTATGAGAACACTTAGTCCTCTTTTATTGTCATTTAGAAATGTATACATGCATTAAGAAATGAAACAATGTTTCTCCGGAGTGATATCACAGAAAACAGGACAAACCAAAGACTAACACTTACAGAACCACATAATTATAACATATAGTTACAGCAGTGCAAAGCAATACCATAATTTGATGAAGAAAAAACCATGGGCACGGTAAATAAAGTCTCAAAAGTCCCCGAGTCGATCGACTCCCGAGTCCCCGATAGCAGGTGGCAAAAGGGAGAAACTCCCTGCCATAAACCTCCAGGCACCGTCAACTTGTCGATGCCTTGGAAGCAGCCGACACTGAGTCCATCAGTCCAAAAACTTCAAGCTTCCGACCAGCCTCTCCGATACAGCCTCCCAAGCACCATCCTCTGCCGAGCGCCTTTGACCTCGCCCCGGCCGCTGAAACATGCAAAGCCAAGGATCTTGGGGCCTTCTGCTCCGGAGATTCCGGTTACCATACTGTAGCAGCGGCAGCGAAGCGGGCATTACAGAAGTTCTTCAGATGTTCCTCCGTACTATCATGTCCGTCTCCATCAAATCAGAATTGTGCACAGTCCCCTACTTGACAGATAACAGACATCACCACCAAAGTGGCCGCGCGCGCTGCTGTCGCGCCGCCATCTTCTCCTCCTCCCGGATGTGCTCCTTTGTACTTCTAATAATCCACCATCTAATTACTTGAAAATTCTGATGGTTTGACATCTAGTTCAACAGGGTGCCATTTCCCAATTTCCCTTTAAATTCACTAGGATGTCATTTCCCATATTCCCTTTCAACTTATCATGTCCACAAGTCACAAGTGGCAAATTATTAGGGTTTTAGTGTAAATAGCTTATATAAAGTTGATATTAGTCATCTGGGTTGTGTTGATAAATCAGGAGCATGTATAAATCATTCAAATTCATAAGTGTACAGGTGTCCCCCACTTTCCGAATGTTCTCTTTACGAAAGACCTACATTAGTACCTGTTTTCATTAACCGAAAGAGGATTTTCACTTTTACTAAAAAAGACGCTCGCTTTAAACTTGTGTTTACCCCGAGAAAGACTACCATGACCATGAAGCCTTGGGCAGGCAGGTGTGTGCGCATGTGTGACGTGCTAATGTGTGTACGTGTGTATGCATGACGTGCATGTACGTGCAAATGTGTGACATGCACATGCGTGTACGTGCCAATTTTTTTCGACAAATCAATTTTGGCTCAAACTTCCCGATTCTGTTAAGTACAACTACACTGTACATACATTATTTCTACTTTATATAGGCTGTATATTTATCATATCATTCCTGCTTTTACTATATGTTAGTGTTATTTTAGATTTTATGTGCTATTTGGTATGATTTGGTAGGTTACTTTTTGGGCCTGGGAATGCTCAAAAAATTTTCCCATAAAAATTAATGGTAATTGCTTCTTCGCTTTACGCCATTTTGGCTTATGAACGGTTTCATAGGAGCGCTCTACATTCAGATAGCAGGGGAAACCTGTATTCCAGTGACTGAACCTGTCAAAATTTACCAATACCAGTGCGTATGCTCCACTGCTGACACACATTGTGACAGAATAAACAAAAAACTAAAAACAATATGGATTTTAGTAAGGCATTTGACAAGGTTCCACACGGTAGGCTTATTCAGAAAGTTAGAAGGCATGGGATCCAGGGAAGTTTGGCCAGGTGGATTCAGAATTGGCTTGCCTGCAGAAGGCAGAGGGTGGTGGTGGAGGGAGTACATTCAGATTGGAGGATTGTGACTAGTGGTGTCCCACAAGGATCTGTTCCAGGACCTCTACTTTTTGTGATTTTTATTAACGACCTGGATGTGGGGGTAGAAGGGTGGGTTGGCAAGTTTGCGCACAAAGGTTGGTGGTGATGTAGATAGTGTAGAGGATTGTCAAAGATTGCAGAGAGACATTGATAGGATGCAGAAGTGGGCTGAGAAGTGGCAGATGGAGTTCAACCCGGAGAAGTGTGAGGTGATACACTTTGGAAGGACAAACTCCAAGGCAGAGTACAAAGTAAATGGCAGGATACTTGGTAGCGTGGAGGAGCAGAGGGATCTCGGGGTACATGTCCACAGATCCCTGAAAGTTGCCTCACAGGTGGATAGAGTAGTTAAGAAAGCTTATGGGGTGTTAGCTTTCATAAGTCGAGGGATAGAGTTTAAGAGTTGCAATGTAATGATGCAGCTCTATAAAACTCTGGTTAAGCCACACTTGGAGTATTGTGTCCAGTTCTGGTCACCTCACTATAGGAAGGATGTGGAAGCATTGGAAAGGGTACAGAGGAGATTTACCAGGATGCTGCCTGGTTTAGAAAGTATGCATTATGATCAGAGATTAAGGGAGCTAGGGCTTTACTCTTTGGAGAGAAGGAGGATGAGAGGAGACATGACAGAGGTGTACAAGATAATAAGAGGAATAGATAGAGTGGGTAGCCAGCAGCTCTTCCCCAGGGCACCACTGCTCAATACAAGAGGACATGGCTTTAAGGTAAGGGGTGGGAAGTTCAAGGGGAATATTAGAGGAAGGATTCTTACTCAGAGAGTGGTTGGTGCGTGGAATTCACTGCCTGAGTCAGTGGTGGAGGCAGATACACTAGTGAAGTTTAAGAGACTACTAGACAGGTAGGTGGAGGAATCTAAGGTGGGGGCTTATATGGGAGGCAGGGTTTGAGGGTCGGCACAACATTGTGGGCCGAGGAGCCTGTACTGTGCTGTATTATTCTACGTTCTATGTAATTGATTCAACAGTTCCCCGTTATTATACTGACTTTGGTCCAACTTTCTCCCTTATTCTATTACAGTTATTTTGCAGCTCTGTCATTACAAATAATTATTCTAATTTTAATTTTTCCAGTATTATTTCGCCAGGGAGCATACAAATTTTACATTGTATGGTACAAACTTCAGTCATTTTCAGTTCCTACAGTAGTTGTTTGAAGTAGCAGTCAAATAGGGCTAAGACTATTTTAAGAATGGACCAGCTTGAATAATATTCTATTCCACTGCAAAAGTCTCTTTTTCTAAATTATAGCTTTCCATTGTGGACAATTTTTGTCACCTTGCAATGCTTTGACCAAAAGAAGTTGGAGATGGGTCAATAACAATTGGCAGCAAGAGGCAGTGATAGATTGGGCAAGAGTGAACACAAAGGTCAAACGCAGAAATAAAAACAGCATGTTCTGGTCAGAAAAAAAATGATGCTAATCTTGTGCTTGATTATTATAGTATTGAACTTCTTTCTGTGGGAATACCAAGGAAAGGTATATTTAAATATTTAAATTCATTCCCACCTTTTAGTGCATTTTAAACTTGTCCATTCGCCTGTCCCCAGTGATCTCCCTCCTGGCACTTATCCTTGCAAGTGGAACAAGTGCTACACCTGCGCCTACACCACCTCACCACCATTCAGGGCCCAAACATTCCTTCCAGGTGAGTCCGTTGGGGTTATCTGCCATATCCAGTATAGCCCCCTGTATGTTGGTGAGGCCCGATGTAGATTGGGAGATCATTCGCTGAGCACCACTGGGAGTCTGCCAGAAAAAATGCGATCTCACAATGGCTACCCACTCCCACTCCCATTCCGACATATCAGTCCACGGCCTCCTCTACTGTCAGGATGAAGTCACACTCAGGTTAGAGGAGCAACACCTTATATTCCATCTGGGTAGCCTCCAACCTGATGGCACGAACATCGATTTCTTGAACTTTCTTGCCCCCTGTCCCACTTCACCATTCCTCATTCTTTTTTCCCTCTCTCGCCTTGTCTCCTTACCTGCTCATCTGCTCCCTCTGATCTCCTCCCCATCTTCTTTCTTCCATGGTCTTGTCCTCTCCCATCAGATTCCCCCTTCTCCAGCCCTGTATCTCTTTCACCAATCAAATTCCCAGCTGTTTACTTCACCCCTCTCTCCCCCAGCTTCACCTATCATCTTGTGTTTCCTCCTCCCCCCCACATCTTCTAACTCTGACTCCTCATCTTTTTTCCTCCAGTCCTGATGAACGTCGACATTTTTGTTTTCTCATAGATGCTGCCTGGCCTGCTGAGTTCCTCCAGCATTTTGTATGTGTTGCTTGGATTTCCAGCATCTGCTGATTTTCTCTTGTTTGTGAAACTATTTTTTGCTTGGATTAAAGAATAAACATTCCTCCATGTTCTTTTATCTTGACATTTAAGACCATAAGATATAGGAGTAGAAGTAGGCAATTCAGCCCATCGAGTCTGCTCCGCCATTCAATCACAGAAGAAGAAGAAAGCCCTTAACTCCAAGTGGAGTCATTGGAACACCGTCATGACGCCGTTTTTTTAGCAGGCATTCGTACTTTTACGAGGCCGAGTTGCTAGCTCGACGTTCAACCCAGCATGGATGGAAAGCATGCAAGGGAGCCGGCTGGATTCAAACTCGGGAGCCTTCGCTCCAAAGTCCGGCGCTGATGCCACTACGCCACAAGCCGGCTCATTCAATCATGGGCTGATCCAATTCTTCCAGTCATCCCCACTTTCCTGCTTTCACCCCATACCCTTTGATGCCCTGGCTAATCAAGAACCTATCTATCTCTGCCTTAAATATACCCAATGACCTGGCCTTCACAGCCAGTCGTGGCAACAAATTCCACAGATTTACCACCCTCTGACTAAAGTAATTTCTCCGCATCTCAGTTCTAAAAGGACATCCTTCAATCCTGAAGTCGTGCTCTCTTGTCCTAGAATCCCCTAGCACAGGAAATAACTCTGCCATTTCAGAGGACATACAATGTTTGCTGCAGGATGTCATTTGTTCTTTCAAATGCGTACCAATTATTCAATTATTTTCCGTATCTCAATTTAATTTGCTTGCTTTTTTAATATAAACATTTAACAGTCCACATCTTTTTACAATAATTAAATTCTTCAGTTACAGTGCCATTGATTTCCTTTTGTGGCATTATATTTATGTAAAATGCAAAAATTGCATTCAAAATAAAATTCTTACCTGAAGAGAAGTCTCATCAGCCTTAGTTGCTAAAATACAGAAGTCGCCACATGTGGTTATTGAAATCAGACTCTTTACGTACTTTATATACTTCTCATTGTTCTTGGTGTCCCAAAAGACTACACAGTACTCTAAACGATCTGGTCTGGTATATGCATATACTACCGTGTTGGAACAATAACCCCACTGCCAACAGAAAAAAATCAAAGAAGTTATTTATTAAAATCATTTAATAAAAATTAACTTAATGGATTATTAAAATAGCATACTAAAAGATTGCATCAGAAAGTTTATTTCTCAAACAATATCCCAAAACATTAGATAATCGTTACAACTTGTGGGAATTTACTTTGAAATCTTCAACAAAAAAAAATTATAGCCTTTGGTTATCTGAACAACTGACAGCTTGATTCAGTGTGAAAATGTGCAAACACAAAAAACAGTAAAACATAGTGTTGTGTATGTGGCCTGGTTACACAACAGTGCTATTAATAAAAACGCTGGAGACAGGAGCTAAGGTTCATGGTTCTTTACTGGCAGAAACCGAACACAGCACGTACAGATTAATACTCACCTAACAGCGCATGCAACGACGTGTTACTAAAACATAAGGTTGTCCCTTATTATAATGTAGGCTATATGGTACATATAGAGAAATGCAATAAAATACAAAAGGATTTTGTCACAGGAATGGGCCCATGCATTACCACATTTCATTCAGGTGAAATAATTGGAAGTCAGATTTTGGGTTATTGCACAGAGATTACTGGTTTTACGACCAATGTGTAGGAGAATTGATCATAGATTTATATAGTACAGTGGATTCCAGTTAACTGGGACACCTCAGGACCAATACATTTTGGCCTAATTAAACAGCTGCCCAATTAGCCAGTTTCAAGGAAATAGTAAAAAAGGTAGAAAAAAGATAAACTACCACCTGAGTAACAAATTATGCATTTAAATGAAATACAGAACAAATTAGAACAGCTTTAGCTCCTATTAGTTATCAACAGAGGAATTCATCTGATATACGCTGCTGTGCATGGGGTGCCCAGGGAGGAGCAGCACCTCCAGTAGAGGCTTGTCGTGTTCGTTCTGGGGTAGCTCACTCATCTTTGGTGCATACCGGACACTCAGTTCTCACCTATGGCTCTAAGCAGCTGTTTGACGCAGTCAAACCCCAGTACACCACTTTGGCAGGCAGGCTAAACCATTTAAGAGTAGTTAACAAGCCTCATACTCTGATAACAGAGTATGATAATAGAGACATGTCTGTTCTAGCATGTGAAGTCAGCTCTGGCAGACTGGGCGGATGGGATCATCAGTGAGATGCAGCGGACAAGGTGGTGCTTTTGCAACTCTTCAAGGAGAGCCAAGGCATGATAAGGCACTGAAGAAGTCATGGTTATCCACTGTAACCAAGGAAGACCCCAGTTTGTGACGGCTACTCATACCACTGGACTCATTTCCAAGGTCGAGAGAGTCGAACTGTCCCAGTGCAATGGCTTCTCCACTTTGCAAACTCTCCCACAGGAGGTTTCACTGTCATCGTCAGATAGGATGGACAACCAGCATGCTGCTGCATTCTTTTCATTGACTGTAAATGAACAATAGTGCAGATAATGGATGCCTTCATACAATGCTTTCGACAATTGCATCTCCTGAATTTTCATTTTCATTGTAACTTTAAAGATGATTATACTTTCAAATTCTTCGTAGTTCCAAACTTTTTGAAATAGTGAAATTATTTCATTTTCACTCCTAGCCGTTTCTGGCATCTCCAAGCCTGAATGCTTGAAACCACAATGAGCAAAACTCACTGCAGAATTGTCTTGCTGCTCATTTCTTGCCATCTATCAGTGACAAAAATCGTTGCTTTTTGAACACAAACACACACAACTGACACTATTTAAAAACTGTTCGCTCTAAGCATACTGTAGTGTCTAATGGCCACACAAGTTCACACAACTGACACTGTTCAGCAACAGTCTCCTTTCACAATTAAGCAGCATAGCGTCCCAAATAAATGAAGGGAATCCCAGCTATTATCTCAATGAAACTTTGTTCTTTAAGACTCATCCCAAATAAACAGCTGCCCCAAACCGATGGATCATTTAATAGGAATACACTGTACTTGGATGTATGACAAGTTTAAACATTGTTTAAAAAAGCTCTCAATCAAATATCCTATGAACAAATAAACAAATATGAATCAAATAATTTTCATACACCAATTTAACTTTCTTACTTAAACTATATAATGACATTCTCCTTTTCGTCACAGATCTGGTTTCTTCCTGAAAAGGATCTAGTCTCAGCAATGTTTTATGCATTAATAAATCTTATCCCTCCTTTAATATAATAAACTGTGACAATAATAAAACTTTCTAAATCTAATTTAAAAGCTCTGTGAATTAAAAAACATCTATCCACCAGCCTAGAAACTCAGCCGGCACTTTAGAATACAATTTGCATTTCCATGGATCAGCGTTTGGTGTCTCCATGTGCATATAATGATGTTGCTCCCTATAGAATGCTGTTAAAGAACACTCCCAGGAGAAATTAATCTGTATGATTCTGAAGCGGAGCTACTGTTGAGTCATCTCAGTTCAAACAGTTTATAATAAGGCTACTTAATTCACTGTGTTGCGATACAAGTGGGTCCTCCCTGAGTTATTTCTACCAGGTGCTAGAGAGCCAACTCTTATTTGTGCTCTGTCTTTTGTTTAATTGATTTCATTTGGTTCCTCTCTCCAGCATCTATACAGTGCTGACACATCACACCCATACCACACCACAGACAGCAACTGACCCCACCTTCTTCCTTCCTCCCACCTAACCATGCTCATAACCTTCTCCCAATCCTCCCCTTCTATTATAACCTCTACACCCAAATCTCCCAAAATGACTCCTAAGCATTGTTCTTTCAACCCCAGATATCAATCACTCACCTGAGTACCATATACAGGTAGGAGGCGACTGCCCAATACAATTTGATTTGACTCAAAGGACCCTCAGCTCTACAACCACATTTGTATATGTAAATATCAATATCACTATTTAGCCTTACATTTCCAAGGACACATAACTGAATGCCCAGTAACCTGAAATGATGAAGTCGTTATTTGTTTGCATAAATTCACTCTAAACCATCTCTTTTATAGGCTTATTTGGTTCACTCATTTCTTTTTAAGTATAATACACATGAGAATTCTCAATTTAAACATTTCAACAAGAGATTAGTTGTTACTTGATGACAGACATTCCCCCATCTCTCAAATTTTAGGAACTATTTTCATCAAGTAACCTACTCTTTTGTTTTTGGAAATGTGTGCAATTACAGTACATCCCACATTACCACAGTCATTACACGTTAAAAATGCTTATTTCTCAGTAAAACATGTGCTTTAATTTCAATTCTTAACTGCATTAAATATAAGCAATCTTTTTGAAAAAAAATAATAAACACATCGATATCCTGGTGATAAAATTAAAAGTTTTGAGTGTTGGGAGGTTTTACCTTGTAATCTGGTCTAATGTTGGCAAAATATATAAAAGAATCCACTGCAAGGGCAATTCTCAACCCTCCTCCTTCCCACGAAGCCGCATACATTTGCTTGCCAGGAACTTTTAATGTACGCAAATGCTTGAAAAAATG
Source organism: Mobula birostris (assembly GCF_030028105.1). Taxonomy (NCBI): domain Eukaryota; kingdom Metazoa; phylum Chordata; class Chondrichthyes; order Myliobatiformes; family Myliobatidae; genus Mobula; species Mobula birostris. The sequence goes on along the minus strand of NC_092371.1, from coordinate 204,914,861 downwards.
GTAAATAAGGAAGGTAACGTATTATTGTAACATTCCACAAATATAGGCAAGACACTTTACTTACAAAACGGATTTTGATCTGAATTATTCTGTGTATAATACATTTACTAGATAAACCACAAATTATCAGAATAGTTTGGTGCATCATTAAAAGTTAATGAATGAAGGAATCAGATTCAGAGAGCCCCAGGAATTCTTTCATATTGGAGTAGACATTGAACTCTCCTTGCACTGGGTCTGTGAAACAAGAAAACATAACAATTCTGCTGCCTCTTTTAGAGCCTCTACACAGAAACCTAATGCAAGCCTGTCAATGAGACTGACTTGCAGATGGGACTATTTTAAGGTAAAAAGAAACATGTTACACTAAAGAAAACTCCAGTTACCATATGTTGTACGGAAAGGCCTGTTCCCATGTTATACTGTTCCATGCTCCTGTTTCCTATCAGAAATTCCACCACACCTCTAATCCATCCTACATGAAAGCCTCATTAAAAACCATGGTTCAGAATATCAACTTCTGCTGTAAGTATACCCACAGACTTGGCCTCCACCACAGTCTATTGTAGAGCATTCCACACATTCACCACTCTTTGGCTAAAGAAATTCCTCCTTACTTCTGTTCTAAAAGGTCAATTTTGAGGCTCTGCCCTCTAGTTCTGGTTACCCCCACTAGGCTATCTGACCTACAAGTTCTTTTATTTTGCCTCCCTCCCTTCTTAAAGGGTAGAGTTACATTTGCAATTTTTCATCTTGAACCATTTCAGAATCTAATGATTCTTGAGAGATTATTACTAATGCTTCCATAATCTCTTCAGCTATCTCTTTCAGAACCCTGCAGTGTAGACCATCTGGTACAGGTGACTTGCCTTCAGATGTTGAAGTTACTGACCGAGAATTCCATCTCCCTCCATCTCACAGCCCTTTCGAAATTTCCAATGTTAGTGATTTACCATCTTTGCTATCCTCTCCCTCTCCTGTGATCCGTTTTTCAACTCACCCATCCCTCCCATACAGTCTTCACTGAGGCCTGATGGGATGAAGAGGCTACTTAACCAAGCACACGTTCCATAGTTGTTATGCAAGATAGAATATCCCTTCAGCATGAAACTGCAAGACTTCTAACATAGGCCATAGTGTGACTATCCCTGACTTACTTTGCATTTTACACCCAATCATTTTGATATATAGACTTTCTAAACAAATATGGAAGAGAACTTTTGTGCCAATAATTTCATCATCTTTCACCAGGTTATTTATTTTGCTCTTCTGTTTACAGTAAAACTCCAATCATTTAGTCTGGCACCAAAGTCCTGCTGGTGCTATCTGATTTTCTGTACTATTTAATATCAGCCTAGTTAATACCTTATAAGACACATTTTTATTTCATTTTCCACATGCTGCACACAGTATAATAAATTTTCCAATGAACCCAGTGAATTTAAAATGAGTGGCAAACTGAGCCTGGCGGGTTTGTAAGGAGCGAGAAATAAAACCTGGTCAGTTTTGGCATGTTTCTGGTCTCTCATGTCCCATGGCCTCACAACCAGTCTATACCTTGGACTCCCTGGTTCAGACCATAAACCCCATTTCACTTCTGATCCCGACTTACACTCTGGAGTAAGGAGTGAACCAGGTGCTGACCCACTGGGTTTCCAGAACAACTGGATACCAGATTTGCAAAATTTTACAGTAGTTCTAAACAGACATGATTCTTCCACTGAATATCACGTTTATTTATTAAATGAATAGTTGGCTTCATTTTCCACTCATAAAGCTAATGATAAAGAAGGAAAAACTCTTACCTCACCAAAAGGAGTGTAGAATTGTACAACATTGATCTGCTTGTCTTGACCAGGTGACATCTGGGAACCAGCCACTGCCAACACACTCCCACAATAGTTCCACTGAATGCCAACCACACTTATACCAGTATCAAGCAGGATAGGATCTATCAGAAAAAAATCCTTATTCTCTCTATTCACTCTGTCTCTGGAGGGCAAATATTTCACATAGGCAGTAATCAAAACATTACAAACACAATTGCACTGGTTAGGGTACAATTGAGATGAACATGTTCACAAATCTACAATTCAAGTTTGAAACCCTGCTATGCAATGACTTTTTTCATTTTACTTTAACAATATTTCCACTAATTTCATCAAGAGGATTTTTAATCAATAAAAATAAGGTTCTTAGTAAGTGCTTGGTCTTCCGGTTTTCATAAGAAATCATTAAAAGTGACCTGATTGAGTGGGATAGGAAAACTACTGAAACATTTAATCACATGAAAATATACACTAGTTAGTGTCTTGGAACTTCAAATCTATTAATATATACTAAATGTGCCTGAAGGTTTACGGCTGCTGAAGGAATTGAACTATTTCTGAGCAACTTCAGTAAGAAAAATATTAATGTTTTGGCTATTCAATACTTAAGTACCATTCATTCCCACAATGAAAATATACAAATTTTAATTACACTGCCATCCTCTGATAACACAATGATCAAAGTTGCTGAGCTGGAAAAGTAAAAGGGGAACGATTCAGAATAGGTTGTGGTGGGTGGAGTGTGTAGGTAAAAGGTGTAGCATCCCTGTGGTGGTGGTGGTGGTGGTGGGGAGATTCAACGATGGCAAGTGTGTAGGGGAAGGAAATTATAGCAGCTCTAATGTACAATGCAAGGGGTTCTTCTCTAGTAACAGCTGGTGCTTCAAGAATCATGAATGAATCTTCACCAATGCTCCTTACAGGGAATGAACTCCCAGGCTACACAAATACAGAAACAGCTCTTCAGCCTGATACTGGCGTCGACAATAACATTTATATTCGGACAGTACTTAAGGCCACAATAGCTCTCAGACTCCAAAAATGTTGCTGCAATGCGAATCATGAGATGCAGGATGTATTCACTTCTCTGTCCAATGGGTAGACAGGGAGTGCTTCACCAAAACAGCTTGAAATTTCTGAAGAAGAGGTAGTAGATGATCAAGCACTCAACTAGGCTCTGTGCCCAGGGCAAGCAGACCTACAAATCTAGCATGCATCTCTACACTGCATTGTACAAGCAGTAGCTCAATTCCAGGAGTATGGCTGTTGCTTCCATTTCTATTAGTGACCGTAATGCTACCCTCAACTTCAACCATGCAGCTCCAGATATATTGCCAGTACCACATGGAAAGACAATGCTAAACTTGAAATCTCAAGCTGGATTGCAGACAGCAGAAAACCTACTCCAAAAGCAGATCCCTGTAAAAGTCAATGAGTCACAGGACACAAGATTATCAAATAAGGGTTATCTTATCGCCTATCACATTAATATCTGAATGTTCTCCTGCTCTTAACACTGAAGCGAATGGGGAGATGAGTTGCAGAAGGTGAAAATTATCAGAAAAAACAATTTGGAGCCAACTTGAACCGTGCAATGCCCTTTTATTTAAAAAAAAAACACCTTTGCTGCCATTTTCAAACTTAAGCTAATACTTTGTTCTAACCTTGCTCTCTACCTACATTCCCCTACTCCTTTCCAATCACTAGAAAGAATATCTCCCAATATGTTAACATCCACATTTTCAAAATAACAATAATTTTGCATCCATCCCATACGATTGTACTTACTCTCATCATGCTCATGACGCATTATCTGACAACGACCATTATCTAAGCAGATTGCCAAACAAGGACAGTCTGGTTCAACATAGCCTTCGGTTCCAGAATACCAATGGATGCCAACAATGCTGACTGCACCAGTTACATTAATAAGGCATTGGAGCACAAGCTTCATCTGAAAGGTTTAAAGATATACTGAGTGCATTGGAATCAAATTACAGACATGCAAGTATTAAAAACTACAATATCTAAATTCTCTCCAGCTTATTGCAGTGACACATTTTGCAATTGCACTTACTTAATACAAATACAAAGTAGGCAGTGGCTGAAATAGAAATTAAAAATTTGATTGTTCCCCATTGAGTCACAATAAAAATTGTTTATTTCACCAATGCACACAAAAGAATATTAACCCTTCTTTATGCTGTCTTCTTCCAACTTGAAATAGTCTCAAATCATTACAAGTAAATAAAAATACATTTAGCATATTTAGAATTCAACCTATAAAGATCCAGATCAACCAAGCAGCATTATAAAAATGACAGCAGCATTTAGTAATTTATAAGAAATCGTAAACAGCAGTAAACGTACAATGAAATTTCCTTGACTGTCATATATATGTATTTCTCCATTGGCCATGCCAAATATAAGAATCTTGCTGTCTGGTGACCAGGCTACTTGACTCAGCTGTAGGCCCTTCAGTTCCTTACCCCAGATTCTGTTACCTGAGAAAATATTAAAGAAAATTTGAACCCATCATTAAGAAAAGATAAATTAAGAAGATACTCTTAAGGCAATTAGAAACAGACCAGTAGCAAAAAAAAAACCTTTTTTCCAGTTAGTGTTAAATACTGTATGTACAGGGCTCCTAGCTCCACCTTGGGATCAAATAATGCTGATGGTTGATATTCTTTCACATCTACAGTGCTAGTAACCAAAGCCAAATTTCTTGCTGAGTGGCTCCAAAAATGCTAATTTATAATACAAAGTAAGTTTGGGAATAATTATGTATTTACCTAATGTTGGATTACATATGAATTAATATGCATTAACTGACAAATCAATTAACCTTTATTCCAAAATAAGATTCAAATGAAAATATTACCCATGAGAGATCACTACAGATAAATGAATATTGAAATCTTTTTCATAATTACATTTTCTTAGTATAAAATAAATTACCATCCACTGAGCCCACAATGACAGCACCATCTTCATAAACAATGCAGATTTTCAATCCATCAGCATTCCAACTCATACCACGAACAACAGATTTATTCCTATTGTTGATCATTTCTTCAAACCAAGAACCTGAAATCAATTCACAAAGTCAATTTTCATTAAAAATTTCAATAATATTACAAAAACTGTTGCAATCATCACCGTCAATTTAAGATCATATAACACTGCTGTCTAACACTTTCTAACACAAATATGATTATGTCATAAATACAGAGTTTAATCTTGCATCTAACCAGATATGACAAATACAAGTTTGCAATTCATTTCATCTACTGAATTGACTATTTATTTCTTAGGTTTATCTAACACCAAACTTAACTAAATCGTTTAGAAAATGTTAATGTACATCAAACTCAATCTTACACACCACAAGAAGAGTTAACCAACCTTTGTATAGCATCCATACAATAATTAGACCATTCTGGTCACTAGTTGTTAATTTCTGGTAATGCTCATTCCAAGTCACCACCTGTACAGCACCTAAAAAACACAATTCAATTAATATACTGTGACGATCAATCAGAATCTTAACTACCAGAAAACCAGATATAATTTGTGGAGGGCTATTTCGAGGACTAAGCGACAATTTTGAACAAGGTTGGAGGCGACATCGGATGTACGACAACTCTGGCAGGGTTTGCAAGACATTACTTCCTACAAAGCGAAACCCAATAGCACGAATGGCAGCGATGCTTCACTACCAGATGAACTCAATGCATTCTATGCCCGCTTAGAAAGGGAGAATATAACTACAGCTGTAAAGATCCCAGCAGCACCTGATGACCCTGTGATCTCAGTCTCAGAGACCGATGTTAGGCTGTCTTTAAAGACAGTGAACCCTCACAAGGCGGAAGATCCAGTACCTGGTAAGGCTCTGAAAACCTGTGCCAACCAACTGGCAGGAGTATTCAAGGACATTTTCAACCTCTCACTGCTACGGGCGAAAGTTCCCACTTACTTCAAAAAGGCAACAAGTATACAGTGCCTAAGAAGAATAATGTGAGCTGCCTTAATGACTATTGCCCGGTAGCACTCACATTACAGTGATGAAATGCTTTGAGAGGTTGGTTATGACTAAACTGAACCCCTGTCTCAGCAAGGACCTGGACCCATTGCAATTTGCTTATCGACACAATAGGTCAAAGCAGGTGCAATCTCAATCGCCCTTCACACGGCCTTGGACAAAACAAACACCTATGTCAGGATCCTGTTCATCAACTTAGCTCAGCATTTAATACCATCATTCCCACAGAACCTGGGCCTCTGTACGTCCCTCTGCAATTGGATCCATGACTTCCTAACCAGAAGACCACAATCTGTGTGGATTGGTGATAACATCTCCTCGCTGACGATCAACACTGGTGCACCTCAGGGGTGTGTGCTTAGCCCCCTGCTCTACTCTCTCTATACCCATGACTGTGTGGCTAAGCATAGCTCAAATACCATTCATAAATTTGCTGATGATACAACCATTGTTGGTAGAACCTCAGATGGAGACGAGAGGGTTTACAGGAGTGAGATATGCCATCTAGTGGAGTGATGCCACAGCAACAACCTGGCACGCAACGCCAGTAAAACGAAAGAGCTGATTGTGGACTTCAGGAAGGATAAGATGAAGGAACACATACCAATCCTCATAGAGGGATCAGAAGTGGAGAGAGTGAGCAGTTTCAATTTCCTGGGTGTCAAGATCTCTGAGGACCTAACATGGTCCCAACATATCGATGCAGTTATAAAGGAGGCAAAACAGCGACTATAATTCAATAGGAGTTTTAAAAGATTTAGCATGTCAACAAATACACTCAAAAACTCCTATAGGCGTACCGTGGAGAGCATTCTGACAGGCTGCATCACTGTCTGGTATGGAGGGGCCTCTGAACAGGACCAAAAGAAGCTGCAGAAGGTTGTAAATCTAGTCACCTCCATCTTGGACACTAACCTACAAAGTACCCAGGACATCTTCAGGGAGCGGTGTCTCAGAAAGGCAGCATCCATTACTAAGGGCCTCCAGCACCCAGGGCATGCCCTTTTCTCACTGTTACCATCAGGTAGAAGCCTGAAGGCACACACTCAGCGATTCAGGAACAGCTTCTTCCCCATTGTCATCCAATTCCGAGTTGGACATTGAACCCGTGAACACTACCTCACTTTCTAAATATATATTATTTCTGTTTTTGCGCAATTTTGATCTATTCAATATGCACATTCTATAATTGATTTACAAACGTTTGTACTTATTTCTTCTTCTTCTTCTTCTTCTATATTATGTATTGCATTGAACTACTGTGGCTAAGTTAACAAACTTCACGGCACATGCCGGTGATAATAAACCTGATTCTGATTCTGAATTACCCTACACAAAAAAAAAATGGATAATTTATAATGAATTAAACTTGGTCAGAAACTTTTTATTTAATAATTATATATAATGAAGAGAAATAAAAGAGATTAAGGAAACTTAACGTCAAAACAGTAGAAGAAATGCATGACTAGACTATCTAAACACAATTAAATATTTCAAGTAGCAACAGCACACATTCACATTTTTTCTTGTTCCTCTGTGCATCATTCACACAGAAGAGCTGCAATAAAAAAAACTGGAAGTGTGCTGTTGCCACATATACATTTATTAAGCTGATAATGCCCTGCATCTTCATGCCACTCCCGTTTCGACCCCCAACCTTCCCCCCACTATGCCCCTGTTCCTACATACATATTCCACAACTTAAGACTTTACCACACAATTCTCTCATCCCTAATCAACAGCCTAACTGATTTTTTCTGTGATCTCTACCGTCTGAATTAGTGAGAGCTCTCCAATGAAACACCTTATGCAAGTTTCTTGCTGTAACACCTTATTGGACATAATTTGTACAAAACTGTCCCATGCATACAAGATCAGCATTGTCACTGTCTTGAACTCTGAAAGAGGCCTTTATCCCAAGGGCTGAGGGCACCCTTGGAATAATTTAAGGAAGCCTAATGTTATCGGTTTCCCTGCTAAAGTCTCAAATGTTCATAGTCCAGATGGATTTCTCCATTGGTGGTTTTTTTTTTGCTTTCTCCTACCCAATATCTTCAAAATTTAATGATCCTTTTCCAAGCAGCTCAACCTTAATCTTCCTAATAAGACAGACATTCTCTCTAATAACCCTTTTCACCAATGTTGACTCCCATAACTCCAACCTAATCCTCTCCCTCCTGAGACTTAATTCACTGACCAACTGATTTCCTCAAGATCTGTTCTTCACATCTCCTTTTCACATTGTTACATTAAGCACATTGGACTGTTATCAATGGATTCACCTAACAGAGGGATGAACTCACCTATGCAGTGCCACTTTAAACATTTTACAGTTTCAGAGTGTGCATCTCCATTATGTCAGAAAGAAGTTATTCATAAAATGAAATATCTTTATGTTGAGTCATCTTTAATGATGAACCATTCAGGGAACCACATTACCAAGTTAGAGACAAAATATACTTCACTCATCATACTAACAATGAGGCCAACTTTACATATTCTAATAACAGAGAAATTTCAAGTCAAGTCAAGTCACCTTTTCTGTCATTTCGACCATTACTGCTCGTACAGTACACAGTAAAAATGAGACGACATTTTTCAGGACCATGATCCTACATGAACAATACAAAATCTACACTGCACTATGTAAAAACAACACAAAACTACACTAGACTACAGACTAGGACTGCATAAAGTGCACAAAACAGTGCAGGCATTACAATAAATAATAAACAAGACAATAGGCACAGTACAGGACAGTAGATTGGTGTCAGTCCAGGCTCTGGGTATTGAGGAGTCTGATGGCTTGGGGGAAGAAACTGTTACATAGTCTGGTCGTGAGAGCCTGAATACTTCAGTGCCTTTTGCCAGATGGCAGGAGGGGGAAGAGTTTGTATAAGGGGTGTGTGGGGTCCTTCATAATACTGTTTGCTTTACGGATGCAGCGTGTGGTGTAAATGTCTGTAATGGCTGGAAGAGAGACCCCAATGATCTTCTCAACTGATCTCACTGTCCGCTGCAGGGTCTTGCGATCCGAGATGGTGCAATTTCCGAACCAGGCAGTGATACAGCTGCTCAGGATGCTCTCGATACAACTTCTGTAGAATGTGGTTAGGATGGGGGGTGGGAGATGGACTTTTCTCAGCCTTCACAGAAAGTGGAGACGCTGCTGGGCTTTCTTTGCTATGGAGCTGGTGTTGAGGGACCAGGTGAGATTCTCCGCCAGGTGAACACCAAGAAATTTGGTGTTCTTAACGATCTCTACGGAGGAGTCGTCGATGTTCAGCGGAGAGTGGAGAGTAGTGGACAGCGAGGAAGCCTATCAAAGCTTACAGTGGGATATGGACCCGCTAGAAAAATGGCAGATGGAACTTAATGCAAATAAGTCTGAGGTGTTGCACTTTGGGAGGACCAACCACGATAGGTCTTACAGAGAGCGGTAGAGCACTGAGAAGTGCGGTGGAACAGAGAGATCTGCGAATACAGATCCATAATTCCTTGAATTATGGTGTCATAGGTAGATAAGGTCATTAAGAAAACCGTTTGGCACACTGGCCTTCATAAATCAATCTATTAAATACAGGAGCTGGGATGTTATGCTGAAATTGTATAAGAAGCTAGTGAGGCCTAATTTTAAATTTCAAAGTAAATTTATTATCAAAGTACATTTACGTCACCAAATACAACCCTGCAGACATACTCAGTAAATCCTCGAAATATAATAGAATCAATGATAGCCACAACCAACAGGAAGTACAAATGACCAGTGTGCAAAAGACAACACACTGTGCACATACAAAAGAAAAAAAATAATAAATATCGAGAACATGAGGGAAAGTGAGTCCATAGGTTGTGGGAACAGTTCACTAATGGGGCGAGTGAAGTCATCCCTATTTGTTTAAGAGCCTGATGGTTAAGGGATAACTGTTCTTGAACCTGGTAGTGTGGATCCTGAGGCTCCTGTACCTTCTTCCTGATGGCAGCATCAAGAAGAGGGAATGACCTGGGTAGTGAGGGTCCTTGATCATATCTGCTGCGTTCCTCCATAATGGACTGGGCCATATCCACTAAGTTTTTAGTATTTTCCTTTCAAGAACATTGGTGTTTTCATACCAGGCCATGATGCAACCAGTTAATATACTTTCCATCACACATCTATATAAACTTGTCAAAGTTTTAGATTTCATGCTGCAACTTCGCAAGCTTCTAAAGTAGAGGCACTGCCATGCTTCTTCACAATTGTTCTTACGTGCTGGGTCCAGGCAGATCCTCTGAAATGAATACACTGAGGAAATTAAAGTTGCTGACCCTCTCCACCTTTGATCCCCCAATGAGGTATGATTCATGGACTTCCGGTTTCCCCCAAAAATCAATAATCAGCTGACATTGAGAGGTTATTGTGGCACCACTCAGCAAGAGTTTCAATCTCCTATATGCTAATTTGGGGTATTGTGTGCAGTTTTGGTCACGTACCTATATGAAAGATGTAAATTAAGATTGAAAAGGTGCTGAAAAATTTATAAGGATATTGCCAGGGCTTGATAACCTGAGTTATAGGGCTTGTACATGCTGGAATTAAGGAGATTGAGGGGGGATCTGATTGAGACATATAAGATTATTAAGGGATTGGACAAGATAGAGGCAGGAAATATGTTCCAGATGCTGGGAGAGTCCACTACCAGAGGGCATGGTTTAAGAATAAGGGGTAGGTCATTTAGGACAGAGTTGAGGAGGAACTTCTTCTCCCAGAGAGTTGTGGAGGTGTGGAACGCGCTGCCTCAGAAGGCAGTGGAGGCCAATTCTCTGGATGCTTTCGAGAAGGAGCTAGATAGGTATCTTATGGATAGGGGAATCAAGGGTTATGGGGACAAGGCAGGAACCGGGTGTTGATAGTAGATGATCAGCCATGATCTCAGAATGGCGGTGCAGGCTCGAAGGGCCAAATGGTCTACTTCTGCACCTATTGTCTATTATAGGGAAAGATCGATGGAACTAGGCAGTTTAATGGGTCAGCATGGATTAGGCGGGCCTGTTGTTGTGATGTACTCTTCTATCCATAGCAACAAAATTTACTGACTATGGAAACTGGTGAGAGCTACTCACACAAATTGCTGGAGGAACTCAGCAAGTCAGGCAGCATCGATACAGGAGAATAAACATACAAGATTTCAGGCCAAGACCGAGGTCCTGATGAAGGGTCTCAGCCTGAAACACTGTTTATTCCCCTCCAGAGATGCCCCCTGTCTTGCTGAATTCCTCTAGCAGTGTGTGGGTGTTGGATATGATTTCCAGATTCTGTACAACCTGCCGTGTTTATGGTAAGAGCCATTTCCTTGCGAAAGATAAAGAGAAAATTAAACAGTTGGTGAAAGAAAGTAGAAAATCTAACCACCTTTATGCCTGCTCACAAATAGTTCAATAGTACTCAGACAGAAATCAGAGAACATCATTCACCCTACTGATTTTAAATATCAGGAGGTTAATTCACAACAGGGGGATGGGAACCAGTGCAGAGAGACAGAGGGGTGTAAAGTGAGGGTAGAAGCAAAAAGTAGTAAGGAGAAAAGTAAAAGTGGCAGGCCGACAAGTCCAGGGCAAGCATCAAAAAGGGCCACTTTTCAACATAATTGTATAAGGGCTAAGAGAGTTGTAAAAGAGCGCCTGAAGGCTTTGTGTGTCAATGCAAGGAGCATTCGTAACAAGGTGGATGAATTGAAAGTGCAGATTGTTATTAATGATTATGATACCGTTGGGATCACAGAGACATGGCTCCAGGGTGACCAAGGATGGGAGCTCAACGTTCAGGGATATTCAATATTCAGGAGGGATAGACATGAAATAAACGGAGGTGGGGTGGCGTTGCTGGTTAAAGATGAGATTAACGCAATAGAAAGGAAGGACATAAGCCGGGAAGACGTGGAATTGATATGGGTAGAGCTGCATAACACTAAGGGGCAGAAAACGCTGGTGGGAGTTGTGTACAGGCCACCTAACAGTAGTAGTGAGGTCGGAGATGGTATTAGACAGGAAATTAGAAATGTGTGCAATAAAGGAACAGCAGTTATAATGGGTGACTTCAATCTACATGTAGATTGGGTGAACCAAATTGGTAAAGGTGCTGAGGAAGAGGATTTCTTGGAACGTATGCGGGATGGTTTCTTGAACCAACATGTCGAGGAACCAACTAGAGAGCAGGCTATTCTAGACTGGGTTTTGAGCAATGAGGAAGGGTTAATTAGCAATCTTGTCATGAGAGGCCCCTTGGGTAAGAGTGACCATAATATGGTGGAATTCTTCATTAAGATGGAGAGTGACATAGTTAATTCAGAAACAAAGGTTCTGAACTTAAAGAGGGGTAACTTTGAAGGTATGAGACGTGAATTAGCTAAGATAGATTGGCAAATGACACTTAAAGGATTGACGGTGGATATGCAATGGCAAGCATTTAAAGATTGCATAGATGAACTACAACAATTGTTCATCCCAGTTTGGCAAAAGAATAAATCAAGGAAGGTAGTGCACTAGTGGCTGACAAGGGAAATTAGGGATAGTATCAATTCCAAAGAAGAAGCATACAAATTAGCCAGAAAAAGTGGCTCACCTGAGGACTGGGAGAAATTCAGAGTTCAGCAGAGGAGGACAAAGGGCTTAATTAGGAAGGGGAAAAAAGATTGAGAGAAAACAAGCAGGGAACATAAAAACTGACTGTAAAAGCTTTTATAGATATGTAAAAAGGAAAAGACTGGTAAAGACAAATGTAGGTCCCCTACAGACAGAAACAGGTGCATTGATTATGGGGAGCAAGGACATGGCAGACCAATTGAATAATTACTTTGGTTCTGTCTTCACTAAGGAGGACATAAATAATCTTCCAGAAATAGTAGGGGACAGAGGGTCCAGTGAGATGGAGGAACTGAGCGAAATACATGTTAGTAGGGAAGTGGTGTTAGGTAAATTGAAGGGATTAAAGGCAGATAAATCCCCAGGGCCAGATTTTCTGCATCCCAGAGTGCTTAAGGAAGTAGCCCAAGAAATAGTGGATGCATTAGTGATAATTTTTCAAAACTCGTTAGATTCTGGACTAGTTCCTGAGGATTGGAGGGTGGCTAATGTAACCCCACTTTTTAAAAAAGGAGAGAGAGAGAAACCGGGGAATTATAGACCCGTTAGCCTTACGTCGGTGGTGGGGAAACTGCTGGAGTCAGTTATCAAAGATGTGATAACAGCACATTTGGAAAGCAGTGAAATCATTGGACAAAGTCAGCATGGATTTGTGAAAGGAAAATCATGTCTGACGAATCTCATAGAATTTTTTGAGGATGTAACTAGTAGAGTGGATAGGGGAGAACCAGTGGATGTGGTATATTTGGATTTTCAAAAGGCTTTTGACAAGGTCCCACACAGGAGATTAGTGTGCAAACTTAAAGCACACGGTATTGGGGGTAAGGTATTGATGTGGATAGAGAATTGGTTAGCAGACAGGAAGCAAAGAGTGGGAATAAACGGGACCTTTTCAAAATGGCAGGCAGTGACTAGTGGGGTACCGCAAGGCTCAGTGCTGCGACCCCAGTTGTTTACAATATATATTAATGACTTGGATGAGGGAATTAAATGCAGCATCTCCAAGTTTGCGGATGACACGAAGCTGGGCGGCAGTGTTAGCTGTGAGGAGGATGCTAAGAGGATGTAGGGTGACTTGGATAGGTTGGGTGAGTGGGCAAATTCATGGCAGATGCAATTTAATGTGGATAAATGTGAAGTTATCCACTTTGGTGGCAAAAATAGGAAAACAGATTATTATCTGAATGGTGGCCTATTAGGAAAAAGGGAGGTGCAACGAGACCTGGGTGTCATTATACACCAGTCATTGAAAGTGGGCATGCAGGTACAGCAGGTGGCGAAAAAGGCGAATGGTATGCTGGCATTTATAGCAAGAGGATTCGAGTACAGGAGCAGGGAGGTACTACTGCAGTTGTACAAGGCCTTGGTGAGACCACACCTGGAGTATTGTGTGCAGTTTTGGTCCCCTAATCTGAGGAAAGACATCCTTGCCATAGAGGGAGTACAAAGAAGGTTCACCAGATTGATTCCTGGGATGGCAGGACTTTCATATGAAGAAAGACTGGATGAACTAGGCTTGTACTCGTTGGAATTTAGAAGATTGAGGGGGGATCTGATTGAAACGTATAAAATCCTAAAGGGATTGGACAGGCTAGATGCAGGAAGATTGTTCCCGATGTTGGGGAAGTCCAGAACAGTTTGAGGATAAGGGGGAAGCCTTTTAGGACTGAGATTAGGAAAAACTTCTTCACATAGAGAGTGGTGAATCTGTGGAATTCTCTGCCACAGGAAACAGTTGAGGCCAGTTCATTGGCCATATTTAAGAGGGAGTTAGATATGGCCCTTGTGGCTACGGGGATCAGGGGGTATGGAGGGAAGGCTGGTGCAGGGTTCTGAGTTGGATGATCAGCCATGATCATACTGAATGGTGGTGCAGGCTCGAAGGGCCGAATGGCCTACTCCTGCACCTATTTTCTATGTTTCTATGCTCCTTTCCTTAAAAAAAAAGTAGTTCAAATACTCCACTACCACTCTCTGCATCCTATCACCAAGCTAATTTTGTATTCAACTAGCTGGCTCACCCTGAATCTCATGTGTTCTAAATCTTCCAGACCAGCCTATAATGCAATACCTGGTCAAAGTCCATGTAGATAACATCTACTGCCCTGCCTTTATCAATGCTCTTAGTCACCTCTTCAAAAAACTTTAATCAATTTCATGAGACATGATTTCTCACAGACAAAGCCATGCTGACTATCCCTATTCAGTCTTTACCTTTCTGAATGCAGATACAGCCTGCCTCCCAGAATCCCTCCAATAACTTTCCCCATTACTAATATGGTGGGAAAAGGCCTGGAGTCACCTGGCTTTTCTTTGCAGCCCTTCTTGAATAAAGTCACAATACCAGCCAACCTTCAGCCTTCCAGTGCCCTACCCGTGGCTAAGGAAGACATACACCTTTCTCTTGTCATCTCAGCAATTCCTTCCCTATCTTCCCACTGTGTTTCAGGATACGCTTGGTCAGGCTGCAAGGAGTTACTTGCCTTTACTAATTTGAAGTTAGCCAGCATCTCCACTTTTGTAAAGTGGATATTTTCAAGACATCACTATCCTCTTCCTTTAATTTCCTAGCTTTCATGACCTTCTCTATAATAAATACAGAAAAGAAATATTCACTTAAGATTTCATCCATTTCCTGTGGCTCTGCACATAGACGACCACATTGCCCTTAAGGTCTCTAACTTCCCATTGGTTATCCATTTGCTCTTAATAGACTTACAACAACTTTTATTCTCCATTACATGATATGCTAAAGTTATCTCATGTACTGAAATTGCTCTCCTCATTTCCTTCTCAGGTGTGCTCCTACATCCTTCATACTCAAGGAATTCACTTCTCCCAATTGCCTATAGCTGACATATGCCTCCATTTTCCTGACCATGAGCAATGTCAACCAGTTCCCTAATCCTGACAGCCTTGTCCTTTACCATCTGAACTCTCCCTATGCAACTTGCCAGACATCGCTTTACCTGCAAACAGTCTGTTCCAATCAACCTTTGTGCAATCCTGCCAGTGCCATCAACTTTAGTTTGCCCAAACTGATTGTACCCCATCACATTTTCAGCACATATTTTTCATTCCAAATATAAACTAAACAAGTATATGACCATTTAGATACAATTCTGAGCTAAAACTAAATTATGCACAATTTGCCAAATATCTCAAAAGCATACCAATATATTATGTCCTTTCCACAGTACCTACTGCAGCCAGCCATAACAACCTGCTGCAATAACTACACTACTATAATGTTCAGCTGCGCAACACTATTGAGAGTATTAAAACCAAGGAACAGATTAAAATTGTTTCAGAACAGGGAAATCAATAAATGGATTTTACATTCTAATTACTTTGTAAACAGTTTTGCATAACTAAAAATGATATTACAAATGACTATACACTAGACTTTCATTTTGCATCAAATATATGGAATAAAAGGAAAACTTACCACTGTGCCCTTCTAATGTCTGATTCATAGAAAGGTTGCTAGGTGCTGCCAACCCTTTTAATCTTGTATCATCTGCAGAAACCCACAAAGATCAAATTAGAAACTGAATAGTAATATTTCTTATGGTTTTAAATAGGGATACAAAATCATAAAACAAGGAGGCCAAAACTTAGCAGGCAGTCAAAAGTAATAAAAGTGCCAAATGCATTTTTCATATCATTTTTCCTCTCCTAAACAAAATTGTCTGTGGTATCTTCTGTGGAGTCAGAGTGGAACCTAAAGAGGATTTTGATCCCAGGTTCATTCCCTCACTTAAGTAGATTTCCAGTGAATAACATTAAAACATACCTTAAAATACAGATTGCTGCTCATTGGATAAAAACGAGACCCAGAAAAAAGACAAATTGTTACTGTATATTTAACATGTGCAAGGTTGCATATGAAGATCTGCTAGCACTGTATATTCCGATAGATGTTCCCAGCACCCAAAATTATACTCAAATCCCAATTTCTCTAGAAACAAAATCTGAAGAATTTGGAAGCCTAAAATAAAAAGAGGAAATTCCAAAATATTCTGCAAGTCAGGCAGCAGCAAAGAGGAAATTTTGTTACCAATTCAACTTAATGGTTTTTCATCACAACGCTTTTGAGAACTCAAATGATTGAGTTCAGATGAAAGGTCACTGAGATAAAAAAATTTAATTTCTCTATCCACATTGCCAAGCATTTCCAGCGTTTTGTATATTTAGTTTAGAGCACAATTTACATAAAAATGTTGTTGAATGCTATTTGGCTTTATGACTTTCTCTACCTGTCTGTGTTTCAAGCTTCAGCACTTTTAAAAGGCCATCTTCCCCACCACAAGCAATAAATCCTTGGTCTTTATTCCAGGAAACACATCTCAATTGAATGTTACTTGGGATGGCAATCTGAATAAAATACAATAAAAAGGAAGCTTATATATAACAATCAGCACAAATTAAAATTAAGCAGTCGACTTATTGCAGGTGCTGCAATCTTTATCTTACTTCAACACGCTCATTCTATCCAATAGCAAATCCTACTCACTCAGCACCTTCAGACTTGCTGACCTGTTGGTTCTTTGTCTCCCTAAATTTGATCTTTAAACCTTCATGCTGTTGTCCATTTCATATGAACTTCTTCTACAACATCCTGCAATCATTTGTACTGAAGCTCGCTCTACTATCAGCAATAGAAATTTCAGGAAAACAAATTTCCATGGCCTTGAACTTCTCCCATCAAACTTCTCTTACTACATTTCTGTCATCAAAGACCTTCTTAGAAATTCTTTTCCCAAATTTTCAGTCATTTATTTTATGCCTGCCATGATGGTTTGCCATTAGCTTCTTTGAGCTCAGATGCAGAATGCAAATTCATAATACTGTGATTTTCATCAATACTGACAAAACAGGACATCCAGCTAAGTGGACAGGGTTTGAAACTTAGTTCAAGTCCTAACTATACTTTCCATGACAATTACAATGAACAAGGAGTCAACATGTCTCTGAAATTATACTAACAACAATGCACTTTTCACCTTTTCGAACCGTGCCCCTTCTTTCTGCATAGTTGTTTTTGTAGGCTATACAATAGTAAATCAAACACCCAATCAAGCATGCCCCTGTACATTTAAACCAGGTAGGGTGCATGAGTGGAGCAAGGTAAGAAAAATTCTCCTACAGTTGAAGAAGTGCAATCATAATGTTTTATATCGTTGAATTTGGCAGCTCCTTTACTAGGTGAACTATTAGGACACGTTGAGCGGAATGAAATGATATGGATGGTCCTTGTTCAGCAAAACAAACTATTCCAGACAAGTAAAATAAATCGAATTTCTCAAAGAATAATAATAGTTGGGCCTTGAAGCAATATCCACAAACAATCTAGGACCATAGCCATTTCATAAATTACACTTCAAAGTACCCATGATCAAAGATAAACAACCCACCTCCTGAAAACTCAACGATAGAAGTTTCAGCACGCTAAGAGCGTACACAGTACGCATGCACCAAGCTCCCCGCAGCCCTCGGCGCCCTGAGCCCCAGCTATTGCCGTCTAAATTTCACCGACCTCCCGTGGCCTAGTCAGCGAAAGGACCCAGAACGTCTGCAGCCTTACCTTCTTGCTCAAGTAGATAAACATAGTACAATCGTCGATCCGTTAATCACAAAGCGGGCAGATTATCGGCACTTCAAAGCAGGCTCCGCCGCGTCGCCTAGAGTAGGCGGCAGGCAATCAAACCGTGTCTCCTGGTAACCACGGCCAGCGAATCACTGCAATGTCCGTCACCCAGCTGCTTGCCAGTGCCCGGCCAATCAAAGCGTGAGAAGGAAAGAAGAATTTAGCCAATCACCGACCAGGGAGTTCACCGTCATTCTGACAGAGACGGGATTTCAACGAGAGAATCTGCGGATGCTGGAAATCAAAGCAACACACACAAAATGCTGGGATTTGTTTGGGATGTTGGGCACCTTGCAAACAATCGTATTGAGGTCAGTATGTGGAAATCAAATCAGTTTAAGTTTAATTATCATTCAACCATACATAGATACAGCCAAACGAAACAGTGTTCCTCTTGGGCCAAACAGCACATTCAAAATAGTGAGCAAATAAGTATATTCACACAAAAAAAACATATATATATATATATATATAGTCCAAGATCTTGAGCGACATCTCCTGCAATTGACGGTACAGTCTTCCGGTAGTGTGCAGATGCACACAATCCAGCCTGTCATCCACTAATGGGAGAGGCCAGCCCCCAGCTGAGCGTGATGCCATGCTGCACCCCATCGGCGACGCCTCACCTGGTCTGCAAGCAGGCAAGCCCACAGCTCAAAGTCTAGTCCTCACTACGACCGAGGCTGCACAGCTTCCGTGTCGTCTGTCCCGCCACCAGACAAGGGTAGCAGGCCTGCCACAACTTACTTTATCACTGTCCAACAGAGTCTCGCGTTTGCAGGTGAAACGTCCAAGACAATCACGCCCGGTAATACTGTACACTGCGTTCGCACACCAACTCCGATGTGTTGGGGAAGCACAACGAGATCTAGGTGTTCTTGTACATCAGTCACTGAAAGCAAGCATGCAAGTACAGCAGGCAGTGAAGAAAGCTAATGGCATGCTGGCCTTCATAACAAGGGGAATTGGTATAAGAGCAAAGAGGTCCTTCTGCAGCTGTACAGGGCCCTGGTGAGACCACACCTGGAGTACTGTGTGGAGTTTTGGTCTCCAAATTTGAGGAAGGACATTCTTGCTATTGAGGGAGTGCAGCGTAGGTTCACAAGGTTAATTCCCGGGATGGCGGGACTGTCATATGTCGAAAGATTGGAGCGACTGGGCTTGTATACTCTGGAATTTGGAAGGCTGAGAGGGGATCTTATTGAAACATATAAGATTATTAAGGGATTGGACATGCTGCAGGCAGGAAGCATGTTCCCACTGATGGGTAAGTCCAGAACCAGAGGCCACAGTTTAAGAATAAGGGGTAGGCCATTTAGAATGGAGTTGAGGAATAACTTTTTCACCCAGAGAGTGGTGGATATATGGAATGTTCTGCCCCAGAAGGCTGTGGAGGCCAAGTCTCTGGATGCTTTCAAAAAAGAGATGGATAGAGCTCTTAAAGATAGCGGAATCAAAGGTTATGGGGTTAAGGCAGGAACTGGATACTGATAGTGGATGATCAGCCATGATCACAGTGAATGGCGGTGCTGGCTCAAAGGGCCAAATGGCCTACTCCTGCACCTATTGTCTATTGTGTTAAAGTGGCAGGAAGCAACACAGTATGCAGCCAGGTCCGCTCCTTCAGACCTAATCTGGCTCCCCTGACATCCCATCCAGCTCTTTCTCCAACATCCCAAAACATACCATTGAGTCCCTGTACGTGGATGATGCTGCCATCTTCTGCTCAGATCCATGGTCAGTTTACAGATTATCAGCATCTGCAAACAGCTCAAGATTAGAGTTGGAGATGGAAACTACCCAGATGGAATAGGAGGTTTTGCTCCTCCAACCTATGTTTGGCCTCATCATGACAGTAGGGGAGCTGTAGAGTCTATCGATGACATAGACAGACATGTTGGTCTGGCAATGGAATGTCAAATTGAAATGGGTGCCACTGGGAGATCCTGCCTGTTATAGAGGACAGAGCAAAAATCCTCTTCTTCCCTCTATTCTCTCCTATCAGACACACCTCTTCTTCAGTCCATTACCTCTTCCACCTGTTACCTCCCACCTTCACACCTGGACTCACCAATCACCTACCAGATTGTATTCCTCCTCCTCCACCCACCTTCTTAATCTGACTCTGCCTCCTTCCTTTCCAGTCCTAATGAAGGGTCTTGGCCGAAAATGCCAACCTCTATAGGCCCTGACTGCCTCATATTCACCATACATGTTCAGTCCCTATACACTTCCATTCCCCATCAGGAAGGCCTCAATGCTCTCTGCTGCCTTTTTGACAAAAGAACCAATCAATTCCCCTCCACCAGCACCCTTCTCAGTCTGGCAGAACTGGTCCTCACACTCAACAATTATTCCTTCGGCTCCTCCCTCTTTGCTAAACTCAAGGGGTAGCCATGGGCACCAGCTGGGGCCCCGGCTATACCTGCTCCTTCATTGGCTTCACAAAACAATCCATGTTCCAAGCCTTCCCCGTAATGCTCCCAACTCTTCCTCTGCTACATTGACAACTGCATTGGTGCTGCTTCCTGCACCCATGCTGAGCTTGTCATTTTTATCAACTTTGCCTCTAACTTCCACATTGCCCTTAAATTCACTTGGTCCACCTCTGACAACTCTCTCCTTTTACTCAATCTCTCTGTCTCCATCAGTGGAGGCAAACTGTCAAGCATCGACATAATTGATTCCAGTAGTTATCTCAGCTATTGTTTATTGCTGAAGATCTCCAGCATCTGCAAAATCTCCCCGGTCCAAAGCTCAAAGTAAATTTATTATCGAAGTGTATGTATATATGTCTATCACTGTATACAACCCTGAGGTTTGTTTTCTTGAGGGCATACACAGTAAGTCCAAGAACCATAACAGAATCAATGAAAAACATCACCCAACAGGGTGGACAAACCAATGTGCAAAAGACCACAAAACTGTGCATTTACAAAAGAAAAAGAATAATAAACAAATAAATAAGCAATAAATATCGAGAACATGAGATGAAGAATCCTTGAAAGTGAGTTCATAAGTTATGGGAACAGTTCAGTCAGGGGGTAAGAAAAGTTACCCCCTCTAACTCAAAAGCCCGATGGTCGAGGGGAAGTAACTGTTCCTGAACTCAGCAGGGTGAATGCTGAGGCTCCTGTACCTTCTTCTTGATGGAAGCAGTGAGAAGCGAGCATGATCTGGGTGGTGGAGATCCTTGATGATGGATGCTGTTTTCCTGCGACAACGCTCCATGTAGGTGTGCTCTGTGGTGGGGAGGGTTTTACCCATGATGGACTGGGCTATTGCTACTACTCTTTTGTACGATTTTCCTTTCATTGGCATTGGTCTTTCCATACCAGGCAGTGATGCAAGAAATCAATATACTTGCCATCACACATCTATAGAAGTTTGTTAAGGTTTTAGATGTCATGCCAAATCTTCGCAAACTTCTAAGGAAGTAGAAGTGCTGCAGTGCTTTCTTTGTAATTGCTAGGACCAGGACAGGTCCGCTGAATTGGAATTTAAAGTTGCTGAAACTCTCCCCCTCTGATCCGCTGATGAGATCTGGTTCATGGACACCCAGTTTCCTCCTCCTGAAGTCAATAATCAACTCCTTGATCCTGCTGACATTGAGTAGGAGGTTGTTGTTATGACACCACTCAGCCAGATTTTCAATCTCCCTCCTATACTCAGGTTTGTCACCACCTTTGATTCGGTGAATGACAGTGGTGTTGTCAGCAAACTTAAATGTGACATTGGTGCTGTGCTTAGCTGCAGTTATAAGTATAAAATGAGTGGAGTAGTGGGGGGGGCAGGGTTTCTAAGCACACAGCTTTGTGCACCTATGCAGATGAACACTGTGGAGGAGATGTTGCCAATCTGAACTGACTGGCATCTGCAAGTGAGGAAAGCAAGGATTCAGTTGCACAAGGAGATACTGAGGTCAAGGTTATAAAGCTTAATGATTAGTTTTAAGAGGATGATAGTATTGAATGCCATGCTCTAGTCAATAAAAAACTTCCTGATTTATGCACCTTTGCTGTCCAGATATTCCAGAGTTGAGTGAAGAGCCAATGATATGACATCTGCCATTTACCTGTTGGGATACACCAAGTAGCAAAGAAAAACAATATAAGTGTAAAACAGCAGTCAAGCTTATTAGGAATGGTCATTAAATGACAAGAAGAATGACAGGAAAACGGGCTGCCCAGAATCCATTCCTCTCCCTTTGATTTTTGCAATGGCCAACTCATTCATACGCAACTCATTGGTATGTCTTTTTAGTTTATAGGAATTTTACCTGTGCTTTGGAAATCATTTGTGATTTAGAAATAGTTTGTCATTTGGAAATCTCTTATAAGATAGAAATCATCCGTACATTTTAAATGTACTTTAAAACATTTATCTAAATTTAAATGTGTACCCTCAAAAATAAATGTCCTGTTTAAAACTACATAGTTAGCGGGAAATATCTCCTGCT
The DNA here is from genome assembly GCF_030028105.1 of Mobula birostris. NCBI lineage: Eukaryota > Metazoa > Chordata > Chondrichthyes > Myliobatiformes > Myliobatidae > Mobula > Mobula birostris. Next base: position 204,892,257 of record NC_092371.1, on the reverse strand, counting down.
TGGTGGGAGGGGGCATGAAACAAATAGTGGGTATTAACAGCTAAACCCACCATAGAGGATAAACAGGTAAGTGAACTCGCATTTGAAGATTAGGTGGCTAAAGTATAACCTCCCTTTAGTGAGGGTACAAATAGCTATCTATATGGGATACAGCTTAAGATCTTCATTTGAGTAAGGAACTTTGCAGTCAGAACCGACGCCATCACAACAGGGGACTGCACTCAATCTGACAACGTTTGTCAATGTGGCAAAGAAAAGTGGGAAAGTATGTCTTGAGGAATACTAAATTCCCTAGTAAGTGAAGTTCACCCTTTTATTTGTGTTGTTATGCATTTTCTGCCTAAAGCAATAATATCCACTCTATAACATGCTGAACAAAATCATGAAATTGGGGGGAGATGGAAAATTATGAGTTAATTTGTTGCTAAAAGTTTTGATGTTTCCCATCAAAACTTCTATTCAGAGCTTATGTGTTATATCATTGCTATACTGACCGTAGAGAAGCAAACTCTTAATATCATGCCCCGCCACATTAGAAAAGAAGATGCCATGAAGGGAAGGAGAAATGGGATGGGGGTGGGGGTGGGGGTAAATGTGAAAGACTAGCTGGAGGTGAGACTCTACACTCCAGTACAATTGAAACGCCTTTCAGGTGATGAACTGACACATTCAGCTACTGTGACACGTGGCCCCAAGGTGCAGCAAGCTAGGGGCTTATTAGCACAACAGTCATTATAGCATGTTGCACTGAGGCATGAAATGCATCATTGTAGGATCATTGAAGGAAGGCTCAGTGGCACCCATGCTGTTCCAAAGTCACTTATAATTTATGCAATAAAGTATAATTTGTTCATGGCATTTTACAACAAGCCACACTTCCATCAAAATAATCTGAGGTGATAGGTGGAAAAGGTAGGAGAAGGTAGAAGCTCCTCTCCAATCAAATGCAGATCCTATTTAATTAGGACAATGATAAGTTCAGTATGTAGTTCAGCAAATAAAATTGATGTACAAAAGATTCCCCAAATGATTGGATAATGATCGGGTACCATAAGAAAGAAAAGATGATGCCTTATGCCACGTTTGGAGACATTTTTAATGTATGTACAGTAATCGATTCAGAAGCGTGCCATTTCCTGTATGAACTACAAATTATAAGTAGTTTTACTTTAAATTACAGGATCAGAGAATAAAACACACCACATAATTTGTTGATCTCCTTTACTGTCATATATACGTAATTGATACTAAAAATAGACATTAACATTTCATTCAAATATACATTATGCATTCTCTTTTTAGTAACATTACTTTATATCGGTGACTAAAAATATTGTTACCAGAACCCTATGTTTATGGAAATCCGTTTGGTAGCAATTATTGTACATAACATTTTAGTATTTGTTTATCATAAATCATTTCAATAACTAGCAACCTAGTTATTTGTATACAGTCAGGTCTAATTCTAATATATAGCTCTTAAGAAATGTATCACAGTAGTAAAGTCAGTACCTTCATCAGCTGAGTCAATGCATTGTCTAGTAATACCAGTTAGAAAGATTTGGGTAATACACTAGTTTCTGTTTACTTCTTAAATATGTTAATTTTATATGCCTTATTACAGCCCTTACAACCTAGTTTTAATCTGAAAGTACAAATGTTGGGATTATTATGAATATGATTAGAAGTTCAGAATGAATTAGCTAAACAACTGCAAGAAATTAGCATAACACTCTTTAAACAGAGTATACACGCAATGTTCAATATCGTCCCAGCTCACGTTCAAATCTTTGTATCCTTTTTGTTACTTGATCTAGTATAAAATAGTTAAGGATAATTACCACTGGTCTGTAAAAATCTTCAATTGTTATGTAAAATATAGTCTTCAACCAAATCTTTCATTGAATATACATAAAACACTAAGAAGATTTTATTTTCTTCACTATCTTCTGATTTTAGCTATCTTTTTAAACCTTCCCTACAGATATCACTGTGGGATGACATAAGATGTAATCCATCTGTAATCTTTAGCTCCTAAAGTGCTCCAGATTTATGCAATTCTAGAGAAAGTTCTGAATCAGTTGTGAGTTATTTCACTACCAAGAAGTACTTCGCGTGAATGGGTACCAGCTAATCTCATCCATTGAGAGCCTCTGTGTTTTAGGAATCACTTTATACTGAGCATCCAGTATTGTTACATTTATCAGGCTGATCAGTCATTATCTTGAACCATCCATTACCTCAAAAACTGTTTTCTGCTTCTGATAGATTTACAAAGCTTATGCAAAGTAACCCATTAAACCATAACAAATAATCTAAATGGAAATATGAACCACAGCAGTAAAAGGATATACTTGCTTGACAGTTTTTGAAATGTAGATTGGACATCCCTTTGGAAATCAAGAAGAGCTTCACACTGGCATGTATCTTTAATAGTGATTCTTCTCTGAGCTTCTTCTGCAAAGTAAAGTTCTAACTTGTGAATATAGGCATCATTAAGAAGTCATTAACAATTTTTAAAAAACAAGAGAAAATCTGCAGATGCTGGGAATCCAAGCAACACAGACAAAATGCTGGAGGAAGTCAGCAGGCCAGGCAGCATCTATGGAAAAAAGTTTAGTCGACATTTCAAGTCAAGACCCTTCATCAGGACTGGAGAAAAAAAGATGAGGGGTCACAATAAGAAGGTGGGAGGGAGGGAAGGAAGACATACAAGGTAGTAAGTGATAGGTGAAATTGGGAGGGGTGAAGTAAAGAACTGGGAAGTTGATTGGTGAAAGGGCTACAGGGTTGGAGAAAGGGGAGTCTGTTTGGAAAGGACAGAAGGCCACGGAAGAAAGAAAAGGAGGTGATAGGCAGGTAAGGACAACAGGTGAGAGAGGGAGAAGGGAATAGGGAATGGTGAAGTAGAAGGATGGGGGCATTACTGGAAGTTCAAGAAATCGATGTTCATGCCATCAAGTCGGAGGCTACCCAGATGGAATATAAGGTGTTGCTCCTCCAACCTGAGTGTGATCTCATTGCTGCACTAGAGGAGGGCATGGACCAGCATGTCAGAATGGGAATGGGAGTGATTGGGAGACTGCTTTGCCGAGCACCCATGCTCAGTCCACCAGAAAAAGCAGGACCTCCCAGTGGCAACCCACTTCCCATTCCCATTCCGACATCTATCTCTTTCATCATTCAACTTTCCAGCTCTTTGCTTCACTTCTCCCCCACTCCCAGTTTTACTTATCAGCTTGTGGGTCTTCCTTCCCTTCTTCCCCTCCGCCCCCCAGCTTCTAACTCTGACACCTCATTGTTTTTTCTCCAGTCCTGATGAAGGGTCTCAGCCCAAAGCATCGACTGTACTCTTCTCCATAAATGCTGCCTGGCCTACTGAGTTCCTCCAGCAATTTGTTTGTGTGTCACTAATATTTTAATTACTTTCATAAAATGCAATTGCAAATGTTTCAGTGCTTTCAAAATAAAGATTAATAACAGAAAAAATTGTGTTTATGTATTTTACTCACTTGAAACAACACAGCAGTGGAAAAGGTATAGAAAAACTGATCAACAAAAATTCTCTTTCGTATACTCTGTTTAAGTCAATCATCAAGAAATGGAAATAATATGGCACAGCTGTAATTCTGCCGAGAGCAGCCGGTTTCAAAAAGTGAGTGACAATGCAAGAAGGGGACTAGTGAAGGCGGCCACCAAGAGACCTATGACAACTCTGGAGGTGTTACAAGCTTCAGTGGCTGAGATGGGAGAGACTGTGCATACAACAGTTTTTGCCCGGGTGCTTCACCAGTGGCATCTGTATGGGAGAATGGTAAAGAGAATGCCACTGTGGAAAAAAACTGACATGAAATCTCAGCTAGAGTTTGCCAGAAGGCATGTGGAAGACTCTGAAGTCAGCTGGAAAAAGATTCTATGGTTTGATGAAACCAAAATCGAGCTTCCTGGCCATCAGATTAAACGCTGTGTTTGGCGTAAGTCAAACACTGCACATCATCAAAAACATACCAGCCCAACCATGAAGTACAGTGGTAACTGCATCATGCTGTTGCGATGCTTCACTGCAGCAGGCCTTGGAAGGCTTGTGAAGGTAGAGGGTAAAATGAATGCAGCAAAATACAGGGAAATCCTGGAGGAAAATCTGAGGCTGTCTGTAAGAGAACTGTGACTTTGGAGAAGATTTGTTTTCCAGCAAGACAATGACCCCCAAGCATAAAGCCAAAGCTACACAGGAATGGCTTAAAAGCAACAAAGTTAGTGTCCTGGAGTGGCCAAGTCAGAGTCCAGACCCCAATCCAATTGAGAATTTGTGGCTGGACTTGAAAAAGGCTGTTCACTCACGATCCCCATGCAATCTGACAGAGCTTGCCAGTTTTGTACAGAAGGCAGGGGAAAAATTGCACTGTCCAGATATGCAAAACTGATAGAGACCTATCCACACAGACTCAAGGCTGTAATTGCGCCCAAAGGTGCATCTACTGACTTGAAGGGGGTAAAGACTTAAGCAATCAATTATTTTGTGTTTTATATTTGTAATTAATTTAGATCACTTTGCAGAGATCTCTTTTCATTTTGACACGAGTCCATTTTTCTGTTGATCAATGTCAAAAAAGCCAAGTTAAATCCACTGCGATTCAATGTTGTAAAACAGTAAAACATGGAAATTTCCAAGGTGTGGGGATGAGTACTTTTTATAGGCACTGTACATACAATGTTACAAAAACTGCCACTTCATCCACTTCAACTCTTTCAGGGTTCTTTTGAGGATTCTGACCTGGAGTTACACGCTGACTACGGTTATTTGTGGGGATGGGACCCGCTCTCAGGGTTTCATAACCGGCTGTTGTTGCTCGGCATGCCAAGAGCTCGGCCTAAGTATTCAGGTTGGTTTTAGAAGCCTAAGATCTCGGGGCTCTGGAGACGGGCAGATTGAGGGTCGGTGTCATGACAGGAGACCCGTGTGTCGTCGGGGGAGTTGGAATACCTGCGGCTGTGTGCCCAGAGATTTATGATCTTTGGGCACAGAGCTCAAAAAAAAGTGATGTAGCAGACTTTTAACAATGTAAACCAGCGAGTTGTTTGTCATGTCTCCCCGCTCGCTGTGAAAACTGGAGACACTTCTTTCTCCCTTATTAGGGAGAGAAAGAGCCTGTGGTATGTCGAATATCAGGTGAAATGCGAAGTCTTAGGAATAACTGCAAGTCTGTGTCTTTGCTATTGCCTTGCTCATGCTTGAGTGCTCGGTGGTGGGTGCCAATGCTTTTTTTGGCCAGTGGGAGGAGGGGGGAGATCGTTGCTTGCTGCCGCGAATGCACGGGAGGGGGGAGCTGGGGGAGACTTTGGGGTTCTAACATTTGACTGTCATTCGTTCTTTGGGGAACTCCTCTGTTTTCATGGATGGTTGGGAAGAAAACCATCATACATTATACATTTCAGGATGTATAATACTGATGTATTATTTGTCTGATGTTAAATATACCTTTGAAACCTTTGAAATAGAAAAATTGAGACATCAGTTGAGAAAACATTGTTTTATTTGATCACCAATCTGAAAAACGGATAAATGTAGGACAAATAAACTGCCGTTCTCTTGTTGCACTAAACCAAATTATACTTTAAGATTTTTCTTCTAACTGTTGATAATTAAAAAGATGAATGTAAAGTATCTGACTCTCATCTGATAAGCAATTCTTTCATTAGCACTAAGTATTGTCCACACCCGTAGCATACATTTCTATTCCGAGTTTAAAGAAAATGAGCATCAAATACTGCGAGTGGTAAGTGACTTACTTGCACAGGTTTTCAGATCCTCATTTAGCAGAAAACCAGAATGGCACTTGCAGTAATAGCCTGTGGCAGTGGTGACACATATCTGTTCACAGTCGTGATTTCCATTCGCACATAGATCCACCCCTGTAATATTTAATTAGTTTTATTCTTAAAAATGTCTGAAATATTTGTAGTTACTTTAATGTGGACAATAATTACTGAGGCCCAGAATTTACAAGGAAATGTCAACAGTCATTGCCACAGTTATCAATGTTTACTTGCATAGCTGACAACAACCTCAACATAATCACGCGGAAGTCTGCCGATGCTGGAAATCCGAAGTAACTCACACAAAACGCTGGAGGAACTCAGCAGGTCAGGCAGCATCTATGGAAATGAGTAAACAGTTGAGGTTTTGAGCCGAGACCCTTCTTCAAGGCTGAGAAGGAAGCGGGAAGATGCCAGAATAAAAAGGTGGGGGGAGGGAGAGGTTAGCTGGAAGGTGATAGGTGAAGCCAGGAGGGTAGGAAAGGTAAAGGGCTGGAGAAGAAAGACTCGGGTAGGAGAGGCGAGTGGACCATAGAAGAAAAGGGGAGGGAGGAGGGGACCCGAGGAAAATAAGAGGCTGGTGAGAAGGCCAGTGTGGTGAATAGAGGAATGGGGGGGGGGGGGGGAATTTGTTTCCCAGAAGAAGAAATCTATATTCATTACTTCAGGTTAGAGGGTACCCAGATGGAAAATAAGGTGTTGCTCCTCCACCCTGAGGGTGGTTTCATCTTGGCAGCTGAGGAGGCCATGGATGGACAAGTTGGAATGGGAATGGGAATGGAAATTAAGATGTCTGGCCACTGAGAATTCCCACTGGTGGCGGACGGTGCAGAGGTGCTTGACGAAGTGGTCCCCCAATTTACAACAGGTCTCACTAATGTAGAGGAGGCACATTGGGAGCACCAGATACTACAGATGACCCCAGCAGATTCACAGGTGAAGTGTTGCCTCACCTAGAAGGACTGTTTGGGACCCTGAATGGAGGTGAGTGAGGTGATGTATTTGCAGGTGTAGCACCAAGGCCACTTGCAGAGATAAGTGCCTGGAGGGAGATTAGTGGAGAGGGATGAATGGATAAGGGAATTGCAGAGGGAGCGATCCCTGCAGAAAGCCAGGGGGTGGGGGGAATGTAAAGATATATTTAGTGATAGGATCCCTTTGGAAGTAGCAGAATTTGTGGAGGATAATGATTTGGATGTGAAGGCCAATGGGGAAGCAGGTAAGGACAAGAGGGAAGATGGGGTGAGCGCAGAAGAGCAGGAAATGGAGGAGATGTGGGTGAGGGCCACATCAATAGTAGAGGGAAGGAAACCCCCATTCTTTAAAGAAGGAGGACATCTTGGATGTTCTGGAATGGAAATCTGCGTCCTGGGAACAGATGCAGCAAAGGCCAAGAAACTGAGAATAGGGAATGGTATTTTTACAGGAGCTAGAATGTGAAGAGATATAGTCGAGATAATTGTGGGTATCAGTAAGTTTATAAAAGACATCGATTGACATTTTGAATTGAAAACGGGTATGGAAGTGTCAGAGATGGACCTAGTGAATTTAAGGGCAGAGTGGAAGTTAGAGGCAAAGTTGATAAAATTGACAAGCTCAGCACAGGTCCATGAAGCACCACCAATGGAGTTGTCAATGCAGTGGAGGAAGAGATGAAGAGTATAACCAGGGAAGCTTTTGAATGTGGACTATTCTACATGAACAGTGAAGAGGCAGGCAAAGCTGAGGCCCATGCGAGTGCCCATAGCTACCCCTTGAGTTTGGAGAACGTGGGAGGAGCCAAAGGGAAAATTGTTCAGGGTGAGGACCAGTTCTGCCAGACCAAGAGGGTGGTGGTGGAGAGGGATTAGTTGGTTCTTTTGCCAAGAAAGAAGCGGAGAGTTTTGAGGCCTTCTTGGTGGAGGGTGTAAGTGTATAGGGACTAAACATTCCTGCTGAATATGAAGATGAAGGAGCCAGGGAATTTAAAGTTATTTAGGAGATTGAGGGCATGAGGAGTGTTGCAGATGTAGGTGAGAAGGGTCTGAACCAAACGGGATAGAATGGAGTCAAAGTATGAGGACTTGAGTTCATGCAGGAGCAGGCGGAGAGCATATGCCTACCCAGACAGTCCAGTTTGTGGATCTTGGGTGGGAGGGAAAAGTGAGCAGTGTGGGGTAAGGGAACTATGAGCTTGGTGGCAGTGGTTGGGAGATCTCCAGATTGGATGTGGTCAGTGATGTGTTGGAGACAATTTACGGATGGTGTGGAGTTGGGTCCTCCTCGGGGGTAGGTAAGGGGAGCTGTCTGAGAGTTGCCACCTGGCCTCAGCAAGGTAGAGGTCAGTGTGTCACACTACAATAGCACCCCCTTTGTCTGTGGGTTTGATGGTAAGGTTGGGACTAGTGCGACGAGAGTGGAGGGCAGTGCCTTCTGAGGGGTAAGGTTCGGTGAGGAGAGAGGAGTGCTGAAGTTGAGACGGTTGATGTCACATCAGCATTCGAGATGAAAAGATCCAGAACAGGCAGAGAACCAGGTTGGGGTGTCAAAGAAGAGGAGGAAGGTAGAAGATAGGAGAAGAGTTCAAGGTCATAGCAGGTGTGGAACTCGCTGTGGTGCGGGTGAATGGGGACAAAGGTGAGGCCTTTACTGAGGACAGAATGTTCCGCCTCAGAGAGGGGAAGGAGAGGGGATCAACCTTTACATTTCTGTGTGAACATGGAAATTCCAAGTTGGTGTCAGTTGTTTGCAAAATTATTCCTGACTTTGGATTCCAGATTTTAAATTCCAGGTGCTGAAAGAAGTACTGGTAGATTTAGATCTTCTACAATAATTAAACTGTGCACAACGTTTTAAAGTTTTCTGGGAGTGGTGGGAGGAAATGAGTTACTCTTTCAAACCTGTTCATTATTTGAAAATTTTCTAATGGCTTTTGTTTTGTCAAAAACATACAGAAACATTTCACTTTTCTATCAAAAAGCTAAGCATAGGAATGTAACTTAGCACCTGTCAAAAGGTTTCTTTAACAGTAATTTTAGGGAAGAGGTTGTTCTGACTGCCATCATTCCTTTCCCTTTGAAAGCAGTGTTGGGAGATGGAGCAGAGCTACTTCTGCACCATTTGCCACAAGCGGGACTTTCCGATGGCCAGACATTACTATTTACATAGCTGAAGCCTTCTTGTTGTTTGGAGTCTTTCTACTGAGGCTTCTCCAAATTCACTTGGCAAGTTCATATTTTTCTCATAAGTCAGCAATGACAAATTTTGGGTCAACATGGTAAAATTCCCCATATAAAATTTATAAAAATAATCTAAAGCAACACACAAAATGATGGAGGAACTCAGCAGCAAATATGGAAATGAACAAGCAGTCAACATTTTGGGCCAAGATCCTTCTTCAGGACTGGAAAGGAAGGGGTAAGATGACACAATAAAAAAGTGGTGGGGAGGGGAAGGAAGATGCTATAATGGGTAAAGCCGGGTGAGCAGGAAGGTAAAGTGCTGGAGAGGAAGGAATCTGATAGGAGAGGAGAGTGGACCATAGGAGGAAGTTAAGGAGGATGGGGAGCCAGGGGGAGATTATAGGCAGGTGTGAAGAGTTAAGAGGCCAAAGTGGGAGAGGGAGGGAATTTCATTTTGCCAGAAGGAGAAATGGATATTCATGCCATCAGGTTGGAGGCTGCCCAGATGGAATATAAGGTGCTGCTTCTCCACATTGAGGGTGGCCTCATTGTGGCACAAGAGGAGGCCACTGATGACATGTTGGAATGGGAATGGGAATTGGAATTAAGATGTTTGACGACTGGGAAGTTCTGCTGTTGGAGGGTGGAGCAGAGGTGTTTGACGAAGTCATTCCTCAATTTACGATAGGCCTCACCAATGTGGAGGAGGCCGTATCGGGAGTACTGGATGACCCCAGTAGATTCGCAAGCGAATTGTTGCCTCCCCTGGAAGGACCCTGAATGGAGGTGAATGGGCAGGTGTAGTACTCAGGCCTCTTACAGAGGTAAGGGAGATTAGTGGGGAGGGATGAATGGACAGGGGAATCACGGAAGGAGCAATCCCTGTGGAAAGTGAAGAGGGGGGTAGGGGCAGTAAAGACATGTTTGGTGATAGGATCCCTTTAGAGATGGCGGAGTTGTAGAGAATGATGTGTTGGATGTGGTGACTCATGGTGTGGTAGGTAAGGACAAAAGGAAATAAACTATGGTGGTAATGCAGGTAAAGTTATAAAGAGCGGGTTTGATAGATTTTGAAGTGGATTTGGAAGTGGAATTTAATGTTAAATTATAATATACCAGAGGTAGCTAAAAGACATTTGCATAAATTGTGCAATTTTGATAACATTGTATATCATGAGGACAATGTCAATTTTAAAGTTCAACATTGCAAACTACAGTAACTATGACTTCACAGAGCAACTAATTCATCATGCCAAAGCATTCAGCCCTGCTAATAAATTACTTACTTGAACAAGTTTTCTGGTCTTCATTTAATATAAAGCCTGGATGACATTTGCAGTAGAAGCCTGTTTCAGTTGTCACACAGATTTGCTCACAGTCATGGTTTCCAGTGGCACACATATCCTCACCTGAAACAAATCATTGAGTGTAACATATCCATAAAATTGTTGAAGTGACCTAAAATTCATTGATGCATTACAATGGAGGGTATGTCTATATACAGTTAACTTCCATCATTAAAATATTACGTTAAACACCATTTATGTGGATAATGTGAGGCAATCTTAAATTAATGCTCTTAAGAGAATATATTTTTTATCTACAATAAGAATTATTTACCAGGCCATGTCAGAAGCCACGAAGAATTCTGTACATTAATCCATTCCCTGAACATGTAGATATCAATTTCAGGACTGATATGTCAAGATAGAAAATATGAACTTGCTGACTTTATTGGAATTAAGTTTAGTTCCCAAATAAGGAATCCCAAGGCGCTTGGTTCAGCAACCATACTCCCACTGACTGGCAGAGGAGACTTAAGGGACCTTATGTGCCTACTATAACTCTCAGCAACCAGAAAACTTCAGCCCATTCTATTCTAACAGCCTTCATAAGATAAGCCTTTCTCTGCAGATCTAATCCAGTGAACACATTCCAAGTTTCTAAAATGAATGTAATCTTTCCTAAGGGAATTTTAGAAAACTATGCCAGTGTCATCTCTATAAATAATATAAGAGTTTTTTCCCCTTATTGGGTAATTAAGTTAACTCATATGTAGCACCAGATCTAATAGACAGTTGAACATAGGTTTAAAAGTAGAAATTTTGCTCAGAATTATAGAAGAAGCTTAAAGAAATTAATTTATATTTTGTATTATGACATCAAAGACAGTTTTCTGGCTTCTAAGCTTTCTACAAAGATCTTATGGAAAAACTCAAGCCCATAATGACAGGGCAATCAGTCCCAGTAATAAATTACTTACGTGAGCAGGTTTTTTGGTCCTCATTCAGCACAAAACCTGGATGGCATTGGCAATCATAGCCTGTTGCAGTTGTCACACAGATTTGCTCACAGTCATAGTTTCCAGAAGCACACATATCTTCTCCTGAAACAATTGAGTAAAACATAACCATAAAACTATTGAAGAAAAACCATCGAGTCTACTCTGACATTCCATTCATTGTCCCTCTCATACTCATTCTCCCTGTAGCCAATGACGTCCTGATTAATCAAGAGCCGATCAACCTCCAACTTAAGTATACCCAATGAGTTTGACACATAGCTGTCTTTGACTACTCTCTGAAGAAATTTTTCCTCATCTCTGTCCTAAATGGATGTCCCTCAATTCTGGCCCCAGTATAGGAAACATCCTCCCCACATCCACTTTATCCAGACCTTTCAATATTCATTACACTGCAATGAGATCCACCACCCCCCACCCCATTCTTATCATCTCCAGCAAGTACAGACCCAGAGCTATCAAACACTCCTCATATGTTAAATCTTTCATTTCTGGGATTATTCTTGTGAACCTCCACTGAACACTCTCCAATACCAGCACATCTTTTCTTGATTAGGGACCCAAAACTGTTCACAATACTCCATGTGCAGTCTGACCATTGCCTTATAAAACCTCAGCATTACATCCATGCTTTTGTATTCCAGTCCTTTCAAAATGAGTGCTAACATTGCTATGCCTTCCTTACCACCAACACAACCTACAAGTTAGCCTTTAGGAAATCCTGCACAGGCTCTCAGAAGTCCTTCTGCACACAGATTTTTGAATTTTCTATGAGATCTGAAAGATCCAGAAATCTGAATCCCTGCTCCCTGCACCAATTCCTCAACTACACATTCATCTCCCAAATCATGTTATTCTTACCATCACTGGTATTTGGCACAGGTAGCAGTCCAAAGATTACTACCATGGAGTCCTGCTTTTCAGCTTTCTACCTAGTTCCCCAAATTCTCTCTTCAGGACCTCCTCCCTTTTCCTACCTATGTTGTTGGTACTAATACATACCATGACTTCCAGCTGTTCACCCTCCAGCTTTTGAATGCCATGGACCCAATCCAGGACATCCCTGACCCTGGTACCTGGGAGGTAACATACCATCCAGGTGTCTCTTTCACGTCCACAGAATCTGCTTTCCGCCTCTCTAATTATGAATGCCCTTCACTAATGCACTCCTCTTCTTCCCACTTCCTTTCTGAGCCATAGAGCCGGGCTTAGTGCCAGAGACCTGGTTGCAGCCACTTCCCCTGGTAGGTTGTCCCCCCCCCCAAACAGTATCGAAAATGGTATATTTATTATTGAAGGGAATGGCCACAGGGGTACTCTGCTCTGGCTGTTTATTCCCTTTCCTGACAGTCATCCAGCGGCATTCTTCCTGCAACTTAGGAATAACTACTTCCCTCTGGCTCCTATATATCACCTCCTCATTCTCTCATATGAGCCGAAGGTCACCATGTTGCAGCTACAATTCTTTAACATGGTGTCTAAGGAGATGCAACTTGATGTGCTTTGTATAGATGTAGTTATCAGGGAGAGTGGAAATCTCCCAAATTTCCCACATTTCATACAAGGAATATACCACTACGTTCAGATCCATTCTCAGTGCACTAGCGATGTACTAACAGAAAAAAAAACTTAATAGAAACCTTCTTACTTAGAACCTCCACCTATGCTTGCCCAAGCTTGTTGAGCCAAAGCCGGACCACTCTGACAACACTTGCCCACTCCAGCAATGGCCACTCCACTTACACATCATTTATTTTTATTGGCCAAGCACTAATTTCAGCCCACAAAAAGAAAACTGAAGGCTCCCAAGCTCTTTTTAAACTGTGCCGCACCACAACTGAATGGCCTCTTGTGCTAATTTCAGCCCGGAAAGAAAGCTGAAAGTCCCCAAGCTCTTTTTAAACTTTGCACTGCGTCACCAATGAACAGACTCTCATGCTGATTTCAGCTCGCAGAAAATCTGCAGTTAATTTCATGTTATACTGAAAATATTTTACTGTATGTGGGCAATGTAAGAATCTTATTAATTAGTCCCCACAAGAGGTTAACAATGTTCCTTCTTAGAGGTCACATATATAATACAATGTTTATTGAGTCATGTCAGACACCATAAGAATCCATTCTCTGAACCTGTGGATATCAACTTTGGAACTGATTCTCAGAGACAGAAAACATGAATTTGATGATTTTTGGTGTATTTGGTGCAGTCTCTAAGCAGAGAAAGCACAAGAAATTTGGATGGAGAAAACATTAAAATATAAAAGATTCAGAAAATAGATGACAGTGTAAATACATATTTAATTTCAAAAACTCATGTAACTACTTTATTGCAATAATATAGAAATGAAGGAAAATAGATTCAATCCTCATCATTCACCTATTTGTTTTCATCCAACCTATGCTCATTTTTATTCTAATATCTGCAGAACTGAAAACATCAAAGATGTCATTTTTACTACCTGAATGAAAGATTGGGATAAGCCCATAGGAAACTGTAGGAAGGGTAGGACAGACAGTGCCTGAAGTCATGCTCTGCCAGAAATTCTACTTTCCATTCTTATCTCCAAGACTCTTTATTTTCTTGTACCCAAGATCTGTCAGTGGGCCTAAATCATCAATGACAACTTCCAGTGAAGAAGAATCAAAATTCACACTCATCCTAATGAAGAAGAGCCTTTCACGATCTGTAATTTTGGACTCTTGAACCATTGAAAACAACTTCTGATGAACACTCCTCAATCCTCCTTCACCTTTTCCCCCATTTTGTTATACTTGTCATTGAGATCACACCTCGTTCATCCAGACTCCAGAAAATTTCAGCCCATTCTACTCAAAATGTTTTCATGGGACCATCTTCCTACCAGAGGGTTCAATTCAGTGAGATTACACATTACTCCAGGTGTGGTTTCAAAAATAACATTGTACTTTTCTGGAGCCATTTTCCTTGAGGTCTTTTGGATCGGGACTACAGAGTGTCGTGGGAGCTGAATTCTGAAGGAAGGCAGATTTTTTTTAAACTTCTTCGAGTGCAAGGAGGACGAGACTGCGCAGGCGCGTGACGTCAACAGGACAGCACTGAGAGTTTAAAAAGGAAGGTTGCTACCAACGGCTGTCTTTTGGATCGGGACTACAGAGCATCGTGGGAGCTGAATTCTGAAGGAAGGCAGTTTTTTTAAAAACTTCTTCGAGTGCAAGGAGGACAAGACTGCACAGGTGCGTGATGTCAATAGGACAGCGTGGAGAGTTTAGAAAGGAGACCACCCTTTACATCGGGCAGCTGTCGGAGCGGCCAGCGGAGTGAGCGGTAGCAGAGTGTAGGGCTTTGGCTTCAATGAGCTTCGGCGGTAAACGGGAAGAGGCGAGAGCGAAGCACCAACTCTTTTTTTCTCCCCCACCCCCTTTCGTGAATCGGCCCGGACAGACAGGAACAACAGGGCCCTCACAGCTAACGGTACGAGGTAATGGTTTAAAAAGTTCATCTGTTTGGCGAGGTAAGTGAGTGAGTAGACTTATTTTTCCTGTTTCATTCCTGTAGAATTAGATAGCATGCCTGCAGGGTTAGTGCTTTGTTCAGGGTGTCAGATGTGGGAATCCTGGGAGACTTCCAGCCTCCCTAGTGGCCACATCTGCGCCAGGTGCACCGAGATGCAGCTCCTCAGAGACCGTGTTAGGGATCTGGAGCTGCAGCTTGATGACCTACTGCTTATCAGGGAAAGTGAGGAGGTGATAGACAGGAGCTACAGGGAGGTAGTCATCCCTAGGCTACAGGGGTCAGAAAACTGGGTCACTGTCAAGAGAGGGAAGGGAAATGCCCGGATAGTGGAGAGCACACCTGTGGCTGTCCCCCTCAGCAACAAATATCTTGTTCTGGATGCTGTTGAGGGGGATGACCTGACAGGGGACGCCCACGGTGACCGGGTCTCTGGCACTGAGCCTGGCGCTGTTGTGCAGGAGAGAAGGAGGGAGAAGAGAAATGCGGTAGTCGTGGGGGATTCCATAGTCAGGGGAACAGACAGGAGATTCTGTGAGCCTGACAGAGATACCCACATGGTGTGTTGCCTCCCAGGTGCCAGGGTACGGGATGTCTCAGATCGGGTCCTGAATATTCTGAAGGAGGAGGGTGAGCAGCCGGTTGTCTTGGTACATGTTGGTACCAATGACATACGTAGGACAAAGGAGGAGATCCTGAAGAGAGATTTCCAGGAGTTAGGAAGGAAGCTGAGAAGCAGGACCTCCAGGGTAGTAATCTCGGGATTGCTACCTGTGCCATGTGCTAGCGAGGGCAAGAAAAGTAGGATCAGGCAGATGAATGCGTGGCTGAGAGACTGGTGCAGGGGGCAGGGCTTCAGATTCTTGGATAATTGGGATCTCTTCTGGGGGAAGTATGACCTGTTCAAAAAGGACGGGTTGCACCTGAACCCGAAGGGGACCAATATCCTGGTGGGAAAGTTTAATAGAGCTGTTAGGGAGGGTTTAAACTAATTTGGCAGGGGGATGGGAACCTGAATGATAGAGCAGAGGAAGGGGAAAACAGAAATAAATCTAAGAAAGTGGGCAGTAAAGATGTCAGGAAAGACAGGCAGGTGATGGGGAAAATTTGTAGCCATTGGGATGAGTTGCAGTGAAGTCAAAGCGAGAAGTACCAAATACTGGTCTTAAGGTGTTATATTTAAATGCACGCAGCATAAGGAATAAGGTGGATGATCTTGTCGTACAGCTACAGATTGGCAGGTATGATATTGTGGCCATCACTGAGACCTGGCTAAAGGATGCATGTCTCTGGGAGCTGAACGTCCAAGGATACACGGTGTATCGGAAGGATAGGAAGGTAGGCAGAGGGGGAGGCGTGGCTTTATTAGTAAGAAATGATATTAAATCATTAGAAAGAGGTGATATAGGATCAGAAGATGCAGAATCTTTATGGGTTGAGCTAAGAAATCACAGGGGTAAAAGGACCCTGATGGCAGTTATTTATAGGCCTCCAAACAGCTGCAGTGATGTGGACTACAAATTACAACTGGAAATAGAAAAGGCTTGTCAGAAGGGCAGTGTTATGATAATTGTGGGGGATTTTAACATGCGAGTGGATTGGGAAAAGCAGGTCGGCACTAGATCTCAAGAGAGAGAATTTGTAGAATGTCTGCGAGATGGCTTTTTAGAACAGCTTGTTGAGCCCACTAGGGGATCAGCTGTACTGGATTGGGTATTGTGTAATGAACTGGAGGTGATTAGAGAGACTGAGGTGAAGGAACCTTTAGGAGGCAGTGATCATAACATGATTGAGTTCACTGTGAAATTTGAAAAAGAGAAGCTGAAATCTGATGTGTCGGTATTTCAGTGGAGTAAAGGAAATGACAGTGGCATGAGAGAGGAACTGGCCAAAGTTGACTGGAAAGGGACGCTGGCAGGAAAGACAGCAGAGCAGCAGTGGCTGGAGTTTATGCGAGAAGTGAGGAAGGTGCAAGACAGGTATATTCCAAAAAAGAAGAAATTCTCAAATAGAAAAAGGATGCAACCGTGGTTGACAAGAGAAGTCAAAGCCAAGGTTAAAACAAAGGAGAGGGCGTACAAGGAAGCAAAAATTAGTGGGAAGACAGAGGATTGGGAAGTTTTTAAAACCTTACAAAAGGAAACTAAGAAGGTCATTAAGAGGGAAAAGATTAACTATGAAAGGAAGCTTCCAAATAATATCAAAGAGGACACTACAAGCTTTTTCAAGTATATAAAGGGTAAAAGACAGGTGAGAGTAGATATAGGACCGATCGAAAATGATGCTGGAGAAATTGTAATGGGAGATAAGGAGATGGCAGAGGAACTGAACGAGTATTTTGCATCAGTCTTCACTGAGGAAGACATCAGCAGTATACTGGACACTCAAAGGTGACAGGGAAGAGAAGTGTGCGCAGTTACAATTACAACAGAGAAAGTACTCAGGAAGCTGAATAGTCTAAAGGTAGATAAATCTCCCAGACCAGATGGAATGCATCCGCGTGTTCTTAAGGAAGTAGCTGTGGAGATTGCGGAGGCATTAGCAATGATCTTTCAAAAGTCGATAGATTCTGGCATGGTTCTGGAGGACTGGAAGATTGCAAATGTCACTCTGCTATTTAAGAAGGGGGCAAGGAAGCAAAAAGGAAATTATAGACCTGTTAGCTTGACATCGGTGGTTGGGAAGTTGTTGGAGTCGATTATCAAGGATGAGGCATATGGAAGCATATGACAAGATAGGCAGAACTCAGCATGGATTCCTTAAAGGAAAATCCTGCCTGACAAACCTATTACAATTTTTTGAAGAAATTACCAGTAGGCTAGACAAGGGGGATGTAGTGGATGTTGTATATTTGGATTTTCAGAAGGCCTTTGACAAGGTGCCACACATGAGGCTACTTAACAAGATAAGAGCCCATGGAATTACGGGAAAGTTACATACGTGGATAGAGTGTTGGCTGATTGGCAGGAAACACAGTGGGAATAAAGGGATCCTATTCTGGTTGGCTGCTGGTTACCAGTGGTGTTCCACAGGGGTCCGTGTTGGGGCCGCTTCTTTTTACATTTTACAACAACGATTTGGATTATGGAATAGATGGCTTTGTGGCTAAGTTTGCTGACGATACGAAGATAGGTGGAGGGGCCGGTAGTGCTGAGGAAACAGAGAGTCTGCAGAGAGACTTGGATAGATTGGAAGAATGGGAAAAGAAGTGGCAAATGAAATACAATGTTGGTTATGCACTTTGGCAGAAGAAATAAACGGGCAGACTATTATTTAAATGGGGAAAGAATTCAAAGTTCTGAGATGCAATGGGACTTGGGAGTCCTCGTACAGGATACCCTTAAGGTTAACCTCCAGGTTGAGTCGGTAGTGAAGAAGGAGAATGCAATGTTGGCATTCATTTCTAGAGGAATAGAGTGTAGGAGCAGGGATGTGATGTTGAGAATCTATAAGGCGCTAGTGAGACCTCACTTGCAGTACTGTGGGCAGTTTTGGGCTTCTTATTTAAGAAAGGATGTGCTGACGTTGGAGAGGGTACAGAGAAGATTCACTAGAATGATTCCGGGAATGAGAGGGTTAACATATGAGGAACATTTGTCCGCTCTTGGACTGTATTCCTTGGAGTTTAGAAGAATGAGGGGAGACCTCATAGAAACATTTCAAATGTTGAAAGGCATGGACAGAGTGGATGTGGCAAAGTTGTTTTCCATGATGGGGGAGTCTAGTACGAGAGGGCATGACTTAAGGATTGAAGGGCGCCCATTCAGAACAGAAATGCGAAGAAATTTTTTTAGTCAGAGGTTGGTGAATCTATGGAATTTGTTGCCATGGGCAGCAGTGGAGGCCAAGTCATTGGGTGTATTTAAGGCAGAGATTGATAAGAATCTGAGTATCAAATGTTATGGTGAGAAGGTGGGGGAGTGGGACTAAATGGGAGAATAGATCAGCTCATGATAAAATGGTGGAGCAGACTCGATGGGCCAAATGGCTGACTTCTGCTCCTTTGTCTTATGGTCTTATGGTTAATATGGTGCTAAACATAATAGATATTCAAACAATTACTGCAATGTATACTCACAATGCGAAAACAGAAATCTCATCAAAGGCATAGAAGAGCCTTATAACATTTGATTTATTTTGGGTATCATGAGAACAAAGAGAGTTTTCAGGCTCCTAAACATTCTACAAAGATCTTACGGGAAAAGCCAATACGTAATTACGGGGTAATCAGCCCCAATAAATTCCTTACTTGAACAGGTTTTTTGGTCCTCATTCAATACAAAACCTGGATGACATTTACAGTCATAGCCTGTCGCAGTTGTCACACAGATTTGATCACAGTCATGGTTTCCAGCAGCACACATATCTTCTCCTGAAACAAATGAGTGGAACATAAACCACTTTCTGTTGAAGAAACACCAATTTCAAAACCACTGCTGCGTTTTAGTGGAGTCAATATTAATCATCAGTTGATTTTACTCATTTCAACATGTTATATTGAAAATACTTTATGTGGGCAATGTGAGAAATCTATCAATTTGTCCCCACAAGATGTTCACAGTCGTCTTTCCTAGAGGTCACAGACATAACACAATATTTATTGGGTCATGCCAGATGCTATATTCTGTATATAGTTTCATTCTTGGAACTTGTACATATCAATTTCGGAACTGATACTCTGAAACAGGAAACATGAATTTGACAACTTTCTTGTATTTGGTGCCGTCCCTAAGCAGAAAGGCCACTGGAAATGTGAATAGAGACAATATTAGCATCTTAAAAAATTCAGAAAATAATGTCAAAACTGTAAGTGTAAATTCAATTCTGGAACCTCAAGTAACTATTTTTTTACATTAAGATAGAAATGAGGAAACTGTAGTAGGAGTAGGATATACAGTGCCTTACATCTCCTCTGCCATTAAATAAGAACGTGGGTATTCTACGGAAACTCCACTTTCCTTTCCTCTCTCCATAACCCTTTAATTTCTTGTACCTGAAATCTCTCAGTGGGCCTAAATCATCAATGACAACTGAGCATTACCAGTCTTCCAGTGAGGAGGAATCAGGATTCACAATCACCTTAGTGAAGAAGACTTTTTTCATTCCAGTCCTAAATGTACCTCCACCTATCATGTCAGCACGATCTATAATTCTGGACTCTTGAACCATTGAAAACAACTTCTGATCAATATTTCTCAATCCTACCCGCACCCTTTTCCCTAGGTTGTTATAGTTATCACTGAGGTCACATTTCATTTGTCCAAACTCTAGAAGATTTCAGCCCATTCTACTCAAACTGTTTTCGTGGTTCCCGCCACAGGGTTCAATTCAGTGACTTTCATTGTCATTTTTGTAAGCTAAGTATATCCCTTCCTTGGGTAAGATGACTTAAGTTTCACACATTCCTCGATAATTAACAGTATTTTTCTTTCATGGATAAACCAGTCAACTTATACGTTTGTACATAGTGCCAGACCTAAGAGTTATTCAAATAATGAACAGTATGTACATTCACAATGTGAAAACAGAAACCTTGTCAAGAGCTGTAGAAGAGCCTTATAGAATTTGATTTTTATTTTATGTATCATGAGAGCAAAGAAAGTTCTCAAGCTCCTAAACCGTCTACAAAGATCTTATGGAAAAAGCCAGGCCCACAATGACAATGCAATGAGCCCCAGTAATAAATTGCTTACTTGAGCAGGTTTTTTGGTCCTCATTTAATACAAAACCTGGACGACATTTACAGGCATAGCCTGTCGCAGTTGTCACACATATTTGATCACAGTCATGGTTTCCAGCAGCACACATATCTTCTCCTGAAACAATTGAGTGGAACATAAACATCAAACTGTTGATGAGAAAAACAATATAAAAACCATTGCTGCTTTTCAGTGCAGGCAATATTAATCTGAAGTTAATTTTATTTACACTAACATATTGCATCAAAATATTTTATGTGGACAATATGAGAAACTCTTTAACTAGTCCTCACAAGAAAATAGTAACGCTCCTTCTTAGAGCTCAAAGTTCAAAGTAAATTTATTATCCAAGTACTTATTCAGTTTGTCACTATATACGACCCTGAGATTCATTTTTCTTGCAGGCATACTCAGCAAATCTAGAGAATAGTAACTATAACAGGATCAATGAAAGATAAACCAGAGTGCAGAAGACAACAAACTGCAAATGCAAGTATGAGCAAACAGCAATAAATAATGAGAACATATCAAAATGAGGCAAAGAGTCCTTGAAAGTGAGATCATTGGATCATGTGTACAATTGATTATACGCTAGGGTATGTTAGAGGCTACTAAGAATGCATATTTTTTGAATAGGGTGGATATTCATTTGATATACAAACCCCATTTCCAGAAAAGTTGGGATATTTTCCAAAATGCAATAAAAACAAAAATCTGTGATATGTTAATTCATGTCAACCCTTATTTAACTGACAAAAGCACAAAGAAAAGATTTTCAATAGTTTTACTGACCAACAAAATTGTAATTTGTAAATATACACAATTTTAGAATTTGATGGCTGCAACACACTCAACAAAAGTTGGGACAGAGTTAAAATAAGATTGAAAAGTGCACAGAATATTCAAGTAACACCGGTTTGGAAGACTCCACATTAAGCAGGCTAATTGGTAGCAGGTGAGGAATCATGACTGGGTATAAAAGTAGCATCCATCAACGGCCCAGTCTTTGCAAGCAAGGATGGGTCATGGCTCACCCCTTTGTGCCAATATTCGTGAGAGAATTGTTAGTTAGTTCAAAAGGAACATTTCTGAATGCAAGATTGCAGAGAATTTAGGTCTTTCAACATCTACAGTACATAATATTGTGAAAAGATTCAGAGGATTCAGAGACATCTCAGTGCGTAAAGGGCAAGGTCGGAAACCACTGTTGAATGCGTGTGATCTTCGAGTCCTCAGGCGGCACTGCCTAAGAAACCGTCATGCTACTGTGACAATTATAGCCACCTGGGCTCGGGAGTACTTCGGAAAACTATTGTCACTCAACACAGTCCGTCGCTGCATCCAGAAATGCAACTTGAAACTGTATTACGCAAGGAGGAAGCCATACATCAACTCTATGCAGAAACGCTGGCGAGTTCTCTGGCCCCGAGCTCATCTCTGATGGACCAAAGACTGTGGAACCGTGTGCTGTGGTCAGATGAGTCCACATTTCAACTAGTTTTCGGAAAAAACGGGCGTCGAGTTCTCCGTGCCAAAGATGAAAACGACCATCCAGATTGTTATCAGCGAAAGGTGCAAAAGCCAGCATCTGTGATGGTACGGGGGTGCATCAGTGCCCACGGCATGGGTGAGTTGCATGTATGTGAAGAGTACCATTGACTTTGAGGCGTATATTAGGATTCTAGAGAGACATATGTTGCCATCAAGGCGACGTCTCTTCCCGGGACATCCATGCTTATTTCAGCAGGACAATGCCAGACCACATTCTGCACGGGCTACAACAGCGTGGTTTTGTAGACACAGAGTGCGTGTGCTTGACTGGCCTACTGCCAGTCCAGATCTATCCTATTGAAAATGTATGGCGTATCATGAAGAGGAGAATCAGACAACGGAGACCACGGACTGTTGAGCAGCTGAAGTCTTATATCAAGCAAGAATGGCCAAAATTTCCAATTGCAAATCTACTACAATTAGTATCCTCAGATTCAAAATGATTAAAAAGTGTTATTAAAAGGAAAGGTGATGTAACACAATGGTAAACATGCCTCTGTCCCAACTTTTGTTGAGTGTGTTGCAGCCATCAAATTCTAAATTTGTGTATGTTTACAAAATACAATTAAGTTGGTCAGTAAAACTATTGAAAATCTTTTCTTTGTACTTTTGTCAGTTAAATAAAGGTTCACGTGAATTAACATATCACAGATTTTTGTTTTTATTGCATTTTGGAAAATATCCCAACTTTTCTGGAAATGGGGTTTGTAGTTCCTATGTGAGTGGCCTGAGAAAACTAGATAAAGAATTTAGCAAATTCAAACTGCAGAAAATAAGCAAGTACAATAAATCTATAGAGAAAAGTCACCAAAGATGTCCTTTTCTAATGACCTGAACGGAAATCCACCATAAACTGTAGCAGAACTCAAGCATGCTGCCCCTCAGGTATCCTCTGATATTCAATAAGGGTACGCTTGTTCTGGAATCTCCATTTGGCCTCCACAGCATTAGATTCTTCTGCAATCTGAATGTTATCAATTCATCTCAGTCACTAACTAATTGGCAGAGGAAGAAAAGTTCACATTCCTCTCAGTGAAGAGTTATTTTTCATCTCAGAACCAAGCATCACATCAGCTGCCGTATGACTGTAATCCTGGACACTTCAGCCACAAGAATCTATCAGCAACCACCCTAAAATCCCCTCAACGTTAATCCCAGCAATAACATCACATTTCATTCTTCAAAACTACAATAAAATTTAGACCAATTCTAATCAAGCTGCTTTCACAGGACAAGCCTCCTGCCTCCACAATCCAATTCGGTGAATCCCTTTTTGAACTATTTAAGATGAGTATATCCCTTCCTTAGGTAACTGCTGTTGTATACGTTACTTCAACCGTGCAATTACCTCAATAATTAACATGGGATTTTTATCCAATAGCCCTCTGGCTTGACAACCTTTACAACCTGCTCTTTTTCCTACTGACTCAATTCTTTTCCCCCTGTCCAGTCGCTTCCCATTTACATCTGCAATAACTCTGATACCATCTACCACCTTGATAGTTTCTGGCGACCTGGTTCCAACCTGCTTACAAAAATCAAAAGATACAAATGCTGGATAACTGAAATAAAATCAGAACATAGAAGAAACACTCAGCAGAGCAAGCAGCATTTGTGGAAAGAGAAAATGAGTCAACGTTTTAGGTCAAATACCAGCTGAATGTTTCCAGACTTTTCTGTTTTGATTTCATCTTTAGTGTGATGTCCAGTGTGTGTACATTTCCATAACAAGATTGTCTGTGGGCATTTTGGTCTTTCTTGAACCAAGGATAAGTCTGTTCCTTTTGTCCACCACACGCAGTCCCGCGGCTGAATTCATTCTTGCCTTGAATGACTTTTCCTTCAACTGCTCACTTACTTGAAGTCAACAGCATTGCAATGGAACTTACATGGACCCAATGTTTGCCTGTCCCTTGTTGGGATATCTGAAACCATCTGTGTTTCAACTTTGCCCTTCCTTCAACTCTTTTTCTGGTATTTTGATGTTGTGCTGCTTCCTGCTCTCATACAAAAATATTATTGCATTCAAGATTTTTTAATATCATTTCCAGTACACAAGTATAAAGTAGAATGAAATAATTGTTAATCCAGATCCAATGCGGCAAGGAAAATATACCAAATACCCCAAGAGGATAAAAAGTACAATAAGTATTAACACATAAGATAGCTTATATACATAGATTGATTGTATGCCCATAAAGTGACGTTAGGCACAGGAGTGTCTGTACATAAGGGGACTCTGACAGGAAATGATAAAGTAGTAGTAGTGGGGGTGTTGAGGGGTGGGTTAGTAGGTGGAAGTGTTGATCAGCCTTACTGCTTGGGGAAATAATTGCTCCTTGAGTCTGGTGTTCCTGGCATGGATGCTATGTCGCCTCCTCCCAAATGGGAGTGAGACAAACAGTCCATGAGCAGGGTGGGTGGGATCCTTCATGATTTTACTGGCCCTTTTCAGGCACCTTTCTGTATATATGTCCTTGATAATGGATAGGCTGATGCTGGTGATGCGTTGTGCAGTTTTGACACCCATTTTGGAGACTTTCCCTCTGCCACAGTGTAGTTTCCAAACCACACGGTGATGTCATATGTTAGGGAGTTCTCCTAGAGCATAGAACAGAGAAATTTACAGCACATTACAGGCCCTCTGGCCCACAATGTTGTGTCGACCATGTAACCCACTCTAGAGACTGCCTAGAATTTTCCCAGCACATAGCCCTCTATTTTTCTAATCTCCATGTAGCTATCTAAGATGGTCTTAAAAGACCCAATTGTATCTAGACTTGCATATGGATATACATATTCCAACTCTCTTCGGCCTCTTGAGAAAGTAGAGGCATTTGTGAGTTTTGCTGATAGTGTAGGATGTGTTCTGGGTCCATGAGAGGTTGTGCGAGATGTGTACTCCCAGGATTTTGAAGTACTCACAGTTTCCACTGCTGAAGGGTGTGAGTGGTGCGAGTTTTCCTGACATCCATAACCACCTCCTTTGTTGTTGAAATTGAGGAAGAGTTTACTTGCCGAGCACCAGACCTCAGACACCTCCTCTCTGTAAGCCATCTCATCATTGTTGGTAATTAGACCACCACTGTCATGTCATTAGCGGATGACAATGTGATTACTCGAGTGCTTGGCCACGCAGTTATGTGTGAGCAGAGCGTACAGCAATGGGCTCAACCCACTGTCCTGGGAGACACCCATGTTGAGGATGATGAGGAGGGAGCAGTGGTTGTGCACCCTGACTATCTGATGTCTGCTGGTTAAGATGTCCGACACCAGTTGCACAGTAGTGTATTTAGACCGAGGAGCAGGTATTGGTTCACCAAGGTTTGTGGACACTATTGTTGAATGACAAAATGAACTCCAGAAACAGAATTCTAACATAAGTGTCCTTGCATTCCAGGTGTGTCAGGGCCAAGTGCGTGACAGGTGCTTTGGCAACTGTCGTACATTGATGCTGTCAGTAAGTATTTGCTGCACATTACCACTCTGCTCTCATTTTCACACAGTCCATCTCATAATCTTCACTCCTTTATTTTTTGATTTCTTCGTGTCCACTTACTGAGATGGGATAGCTACCAACATTCATTGTATCCACCTGATTCCCACAGCTACTTGGACGGCATCTACTTCCTCTATTCATCCTGCAAGGACTCCATCCATTTTTCCCAATTCATCTGCCTCTGTTGGTCCACGTATACTCATGTCCATTCCATTTGGTCTTCCCTATTATCCATCACCCCAAAAATCATCAAAGAGTCCATGTCTGATGGCTTGAGTGGAGGACTGAGATAAGCTCATAGGAAACTAAAGGAGGGTTTGGACATATGGCTGCTCAAGCCTCCTCTGCAATTCAATAAGAACATTCCTGATCTACAGAAATTCAACCTCCCCGTCATAACATTTTATTTTCTTGCAACCTAGATTTCAGTAGATCTCAGTCACGATTATTAACCAAAGATAACTGTTTATCAGTTATGAGAAATGAAGCTTCACATCTCTCTCAGTGAAAGACTCTCCTTGTTTCTATTTAAGTAGCACATCACCTCTGATAAATTGGTTTATTATTGTCACATATAGAAGTACAGTGAAAAACTTGTCTTACATAGTTCATGCAGATCAATACATTACAACATTATATTGAGCTAGAGCAAAGGAAAACAATAACAGAATGTGCAATAAAATGTTACAGAGAAAGTGCTCTGCCAAAAGACAATAAGGTGCAAGGCCATAATGAGGTAGATTGATGATGAATACACCCTTTTTGATTGCGAACCCCTCAAAAAGGATGATGAATACATGACTGAAAGTGTTATATTTGATTGCACACCGCAGATGGGATATGGTAGATGATCTTGCAGTGCAATTAGATGTTGGTAGTTATGCTGTTGTGGGCATTGCTGAGTCATGTCTGAAAGAAGAACATAGTTGGGAGCTTAATATCCAAGAATATATATTGTATCAAAATGATAGACAGATATGCAGAGGGAGTGAGGAGGGTCTCAATAAATGACAGAAAGGATTTTTGTATTGCCTGGTAATTGAGATAACAGTATCAGAAATTTACACTCAGTATCTGAACGTAATTCTTGTCAAAAGCTGAATGAGAGATAATGGTTTATTGTAACTCATGTCCATATTTAAAGATGAAAACATCCTTTGGGGCTTACTTGAGCAGGTTTTCTTGTCCTCATTTAGTTCATAACCTGGATAGCAACTGCAGTAATAGTCTGTTCCAGCAGGCACACAGCGTTGTTCACAGTCATGGTTTCCAGATTCGCACTTATCCTCTCCTGAAAGTTTACATTTAATTAAGTGCATTTTATCCATAATGATGTGGACAAACATTAACTTATAAAGTCTTTGAAATCTTTCTAAATCTAAACGTTGGCTGCTTATCAGATTTCATTAATGATATTTTATGAGATTATCTGAGTCAGCCTGCAATCAGTGCTCAGAGAGTGGGCCTAAATTTCTCACCATCGTTAACTGGTTGCATTAAGAATCAAATGTCATTGTAAGATGTGAGTTTTATCAGGCTCTCCACCTCCCTGTTCTTTCATTACTCTCTCTGATGAAATTTTTGTTTGCCGGTCCTATGGCTACACTTTCGTTGCTGATGATGTTGTAACTTCATGTATTATTAACAAAAAGACACAAACAAAAAGTGATCAAACCAATTTCACTTTTTTTATGGTCAAATGAAAGATACACTTTAACAATTTTTATCTTTCTTATTGACAACTGATCCTTAGAAAATGGTTTGTGCGTGATCTGTTTTCTATATTTAAGTAAAAGTAAATGTGATGCCTCCTACTTCATGGTGTTTCTCCCTACTGGAAGTTCAGAGAACCTACAGAAAACATTTTAAAAGATTTCCTTCTTTGGATAATCCATTCAACGTCTGTATAGTTGGCAATCCATCAACAACTGGGGCAACTTGCACAGCACAAGGACACACAACAGGCAAGATTTTGCCAGAAGCTATGTAGAAAAGAAAGGATGCATCATGATAAAATTTTCATAAGGGTTTAGTCAATATTCATGCAAATACCACCTGCAACATACTACAGGCGGGAAGAAGGGTTGCTTTCCTAGAAAATGGTCCAGGTGTCAAAAAATGTGTGTTGAAGAAAAATGTTGTTCTGACTTATTTACTTACTTTCCCACATAAGTTCCATGAGAGTAAATTTTGTCTTCATCACGTATTTCTAGCTTGTAATTTGTGAATTCTGTAAGGATGAATTCCCTTTACTGAAATGGCCATAACTAGAATAGCCTATATGACTTTGAAGGCAGCATGGCATGACAAACCCCTACTTCTAAGTGACTTACTTGAGCAGGTTTTCTGATCCTCATTCAGTATAAAGCCTTGGCGGCAGCTACAGTAATAGCCTGTTGTAGTGTTCACACAGATTTGCTCACAGTCATGATTTCCAGCAGCACAATGATTGACTCCTAAAACAATTAAACAAACTGAGTGCATCTTTCCCATGAAAATTGGTGAATAAAGTTAAACAAAGTTCATTGCTGTATCTTGAGAGTGGAAATAGTCATAAATAAAATGTAATTCTAAGCAGTCCATAAGATAAGTTAATAAAATCTGGTATGAGGGTAATTTGAGCAAAGATCAAATTGTTGTCTCTAGGTTGTGGTCGTTGCTTGCTAGGACAATTTATAGACCATGAGGGAATAATTATGAAGTTTGTACCAAAGCCTCATGGAGAACATTCAGTCTGGTTGCATTCTCACTGTCTGGTGTAGACAGGCCACTTCACAGGATCAGAAAAAGCTGCAGAGGGTTGTAAACCCAATCAACTCTGTCATGGGCACCATCAAGGACATTCTCAAAAAGGCGGAATCTGTCATTAAGGACACCTACCAATCATGACACACTTTCTTCTCATTACTACCAGCAGAGAGGAGGTACAGAACCATAAGACACACACTCAACATTTTAGGAACAGCTTCTTCCACTCTGCCATCAGACTTCTGAATGGACAATGAACCAACCTCACTATTTCTGCACTAATTTATTTTTGTATTTATTGTTGTAATATATGGTGCATTTTATGTATTGCTCTGTACTGTTGCAGCAAAACAACAAATTTCATACATACAGGACTGTGCAACAGTATACAGCTGGGTGCCTAAGTCTTTTGCATCATACTGTACTGCTGCTGCAAAAAAAACACATGCCATGACATTTGTGAGTGATGATAAAACTAATTCTGATACGGGTCTGTTGTGGACAGAGTGGGAAAGGGACCAGGGGGAGGGTAATCATGGTTAGCAAAAGGAGAAGGGGAAAGAAAGGAAATGAGAAGCACCAGAAAGACATTCTATAATGATCAATAAACCAATTGTTTGGAATCAAATGACCTTGCCTGGTGTCTCAGGGCTGGGTGTGTCTGCACCCATGTCACCCCCTGCCCCTGGCACTCCTTCTCTGCCACCTGTCCCACAGCCCTCTTGTGGCATTCCACCCTCACCATTCCCAACACCTTTTGCTCCCACTCAGGCGGTTGAAGAAGTTTGGTATTGGCTCCCAAATTCTAAGAAATTTCCATACTGCCTGGTTTGAGAACCATACCTCCCTTATTCACAGGCTCTGCAGAGAGTGGTGCGGACAGGCCAGCGCATCTGTAGATGTGAACCTCCCACAATTCAGGACATTTACAAAGACAGGTGTGTAAAAAGGGCCCAAAGGATCATTGAGGGCCCCAGTCACCTCAACCACAAACTATCCCAGCTGCTACCATCCAGGAAATGGTACCGCAGCATAAAAGCCAGGACCAACAGGCTCTGGGACAACTTCTTCCACCAGGCCAGCAGGCTCTATTGTATGCTATATTGACTGTCCTGTTGTACATACTATTTATTACAAATTACTATAAATTGCACATTGCACATTTAGACAGAGATGTAACACAAAGATTTTTACTCTTCATGTATATGAAGGATGTAAGAAGTAAACGCAATTCAAATTCAAATTTACAAACTCACCTTCCGCTCCACGTTGACAAATAGGGTAATGTGCAGAAGTCTTAGGCACCCTAATGTGCCTAAGACTTTTGCAGAGTACTGTATTTGGGTGATAATAAACCTGATTCTGATTCCTTTTCCACTCCATTCAAGACATTACTTCAAACCTACTTTTTGGCCATAATTTTGGTCTTCTGTTGTGCTGGTTTGGATGCTGCTGACTAATCCTGCTTATCCTGAATAGAGCCATTGGCATTTCACCATTTCAGCAGCTGTCAGAATATGAATGATGCATCAAATACTGAGATCCTGGCCTTTCAGACAGATTCAATGTTCTAAATCTCTCAGTTTACCATTGAACCACACACTGAATGCAGTGGTGGAGCCCGGTGTTTCTGAGATTGCCCACTGGTACATGGAGCTTAGAAAAATAGAGGGCTGTGGGTACCTCTAGGTAACATCTAAAGTAAGTACATGTTTGGCACAGCATTGTAGGCCGAAGGGCCTGCATCGTACTGTAGTTTTTCTATGTTTCTATGTTATTTTCTTTGGTGGGAAAAAATTAAAATGACGTCTGAGATGTTATACCATATCCATCCCACATAGATTCTGAGTCGCCAGTGATTTGGGGGTCAATGGTGATTGCAGGACAATGGGTTGGTGTGGGAAGGTGCAGGTTGCTGGGAGGCTGGACAGTGAGTAGAATGTAGTATTGAGTATGGCTGCTGGGTGAAGTAATTCAACGTAAAGATGCAAAGTTAGACAGATCATTAATCATGACTGCATGAGACTTATCAAAGGTTGTTGCATAACATAGCTGTGGAGCACCCAGGGTCATACTACCATGTTAAAAATAAATATATTATATGAAAGCAAATTAAGTGTGGATGTTACATTAAGAAGCAAGCTTCACATTAGCCCAAGTTGCACTGACTGACAACTAGCTATTCTAAAGCATATCTTCATGGTTAAATGAGCACAGAAGAAAAAAATTCATAAAACCAAAGTCATTCTTATGGCATGAATAGAAGAATGGGATTTGCTGTATTTCCTATATTCATGTGAAAACTTAATACTCTATATTTCTTGATTTTTCCACATGTTGGAGCAAATAACACAAGAGGTATCAAAAATCATGTTCCCTGTCAGGGCAATCCATTCAACATCTGCTTAGCTTATAACCTTCAGGAAATGGGGCAACTTGCAATAATATGAACTCACAGTATAAGAATAAAGTGTAGATGACCTTGCCAAAAAAACATGTAAGTAGGAAAGAATGTATGACGATTAATTTTTGTATCATAAGGACAAAGCCAATGCTCAAGCTCATATGGGTTACAGAACATCATGATATAGTGATAAATAGCTTACTTGAGCATGTTTTCAGGTCCTCGTTTAGTGTAAAACCTGGATGGCATTTGCAATAATAACCCGTTGTTGTGTTTACACAGATTTGCTCGCAATCATGGTTTCCAGCAGCACAATTATCCACTCCTGGAAGAATTTCATTAAATTGAACATATTTTATTCATGAAAAAAGAACTATACTTGTAACTTGTTGATGACAAAATAAATCGATCACATCCCAAATGATATTAATGTTATTAAAGTAAGCAAAAAAGCGTTTTGCATTCTAAGAAAGACACAAATAAAATGCTGGAGGAACACATCAATTCAGACAGCACCTGTAGAGGGAAATAACAGGTCGATATTTTGGACCAAGACCTTTCATCAGGACTCGAAAGGATGAAGAAAGAAGCCAGAATAAGAAAGTGGGTAAAGGGAAACAGTACAAGCCAGCAGATGATGGGTTAGGCCAGTTGAGGGGGAAGGTGGATGGGTGGGGAAGGGGGATGAATGTGCAAGAGGTAAACGGCTGAAGAAGTAGGAATCTAATAGGAGAGGACTCCAATGACAAACAAGAGAAAATCTGCAGATGTTGGAAATCCAAGCAACACACATAAAATGCTGGAGGAACTCAGCAGGCCTGGCAGCATCTAGGAAAAGAGTACAGTTGATGTTTCAGGCCGAGACCCTTCAGCAGGACAGGACTTTTCCTAGATGTCGCCTGACCTGCTGAGTTCCTCCAGCATTGTATGTGTGTTAATAGGAGAGGACAGTGGTCCATAGAAAAAGGAAACCAAGAAGCGAACCGAAGGAATGTGAGGAGAAGAGAAGAGGTGAAGTTATAACTCGGTATAACCAGAACACCAATCGTGTGTTGGAGAGCAGGGGAGGTTCAAGCATAAAAGGGAGACACTACCTAGAGGAGCGGTCATCAAAGGAGTAGTCTGAGTCAGAGTTGTAGGGCTTTGGCTCATTCGGGCATCGGCGAGGTAAGTGGACTTCGTTATTTTTTCCTTGCATTTTTTTGAGGAATAGAGAACATGTCTGTAGGATTAGTGCCTTGCTCTGGGTTTCAGATGTGGGAATCCTGGGAATCTTCCAGTCTTCCAGATGGCCACATCTGCGCCAGGTGCACCGAGATGCAGCTCCTGAGAGACCATGTTAGGAAATTGAAGCTGCGGCTTGATGACCTACAACTTATTAGAGAAAGTGAGCTGGAGATAGATAGGAGATACAGGGAGTTAGTCACCCCAAGACTACAGGAGTTAGATAAGTGGGTGATTGTCAGGGAAGAGAAGGGAAGAGCTCAGATAGTGGCGAGCACTCCTGTGGCCATTCCCCTCAGTAATCGTTATCTTGTTTTGGATGCTGTTGAGTGGGATGACGTGACAGAGGACGACCACGGTGATCGGGTCTCTGGCACTGAGCCTGGTTCCGTGGTGCAGAAGGGAAAGAGGAAAATGAGGAATGCGGTAGTCATAGGGGATTCCATAGTGAGGGGAACAGACAGGAGGTTCTGTCAGCCTGATAGAGAGACCTGCATGGTGTGTTGCCTCCCATTTGCCAGGGTACGGGATGTCTTGGATCGGGTGCAGAGTATTCTGAAGGGAGAGGGTGAACAGCCAGAAGTTTTGGTACACGTTGGTACCAATGACATAGGTAGAGGAAGGAATTCAGGGAGTTGGGTAGGAAGCTGAAAAGCAGGACCTCCAAGGTAGTAACCTCAGGATTTCTGCCTGTGCCATGTGCTAATGAGTGCAAGAATAGCATCACCAGGCATATTAATGCGTGGCTGAGAGAATGGTGTAGGGGGCAGGGCTTCAGATTCCTGGATCATCGGGGCATCTTCTGGACAGGTTACACCTGAACCCAAAGGGGTCCAATATCCAAGCAGGCAGGTTTAATAGAGCTGTTAGGGAGGCTTAAACTAATTTGGCAGGGGGGTGGGAACCAAAGTGTTGGGGCTGACAAAGGGGAAAAAGAAATAAATCAAAGATAGCGTGCAACAGAGATGATAGAAAGGACAGGCAGGAGATGAGGCATAATCACAGCCAGTGGGATGAGTTACAGGGCAATAGAGGCATGGTGCAGTTAAAACAGAAAGCAACAAATACTGGACTGAAAGTGTAATATTTGAATGCACGCAGCATAAGAAATAAAATGGACGATCTTGAAATTCAGCTGCAGATTGGCAAGTATGACGTTGTGGCCATCTCCGAAACTTGGCTAAAGGATGGCTGCCATTGGGACCTTAACATCCAAGGATATATGGTGTATTGGAAAGATAGGTTAGTAGGCAGAGGGGGTGGTGTGGACCTGTGTATAAGAAATAACATTACATCATTAGAAAGGGATGACATATGATCGGAAGGTATAGAGTCTCTATGGGTTGAGTTAAGAAATGGCAAGAGTAAAAGGACCCTCATGGCAGTTGTATACAGGCTTCCAAACAGCAGCTGGGATGTGGATTACAAATTACAGCAGGAGATAGAAAAGACATGTCAGAAAGGCAATGTAATGATAATCATTGGGGATTTTAACATGGAAGTGGATTGGGAAAACCAGGCTGTACTGGACCAAGAGAGAGAATTTGTAGAATGTCTAAGGGATGGACTTTTAGAACAGCTTGATGTTCAGCCCACTACGGGATTGACTGCGCTGGATTGGGTGTTGTAAAATGATCCAGAATTAATAAGAGAGCTTAAGGTTAAGGAACCCTTAGCCAGTGATCACAATATGATCGAGTTCACTTTGAAATTTGAGAAGGAGAAACTAAGTTTCAATATGTCGGTATTTCAGTGGAATAAAGGAAATTACAATGACATGAGAGGAGAACTGGCCAGGGTTGACTGGAAAGGGACACTAGCAGGAAGGACAGCAGAGCAGCAATGGCTGGAGTTCCTATGAAAAATGGGCAAGTGCAAGACAAACATGTTCCAAATAGGAAGAAATTTTCAAATGGAAGAAGGACACTACCGTGGCTGACAAGTGAAATCAGAGCCCAAATAAAAGCAAAACAGAGGGCATACAAGGAAGCCAAAGCTAGTTCGAAGATAAGGGATTGGGAAGCTTTTAAAAACTTGGAAAAGCAAACTAAAAAGGTCATTAGGAAGGAAAAGGTGAATTACGAAAGGAAGCTGGCAACTAACATCAAAGAAGATACTAAAAGCTTTATTAAGTATTTAAAGGGTAAAAGAGAGTTGAGGGTAGATGTAGGACCAATAGAAATTGACGCTGGAGATATTGTAATGAGAAACGCAGAGATGCAGAGATAGCAGAGGAACTGAATGTGTATTTTGCATCAGTCTTCACAGTGGAAATCATCTGCAGTAAACTGGACATTCAAGACAGTCAGGGAAGTGAAGTATATGAGTGAAAATTACGACTGAGCAGGTGCTCAGGAAGCTTAATGGTCTGAGGGTGGATAAGTCTCCTGGGCCTGATGGAATGCACCCTCAGGTTCTGAAGGAAGTAGCTAGAGAGATTGCGGAGGCATTAACAATGATCTTTCAAGAATCGATAGATTCTGGCATTGTACCAGATGACTGGAAAATTGTAAATGACACTCCACTATTTAAGAAGGGTGGGAGGCAGCAGAAAGGAAACTAGACCGGTTAGCCTGACATCAGTGGTTGGGAAGTTTTTGGAATCGATTGCTGGGATGAGATTACGGAATACCTGGAGGTACATGACAAGATAGGCCAAAGCCAGCATGGTTTCCTGAAAGGAAATTCCTGCCTGACAAACCTACTGCAATTTTTTGAGGAAATTACAAGCAGGGTAGACAAAGGAGATGCAGTAGATGAGGTGTACTTAGATTTTCAAAAGGCCTTTGATAAGGTGCTGCACATGAGGCTGCTTAGCAAGATAAGAACCCATGGAATTACAGGGGAATAACTATCATTAGTGGAGCATTGGCTGATTGGCAGAAAACAGAGAGTGGGAATAAAAGGATCCTATTCTGGCTGGCTGCCAGTTACCAGTGGGGTTCCACAGAGGTCGGTGTTGGGACCAATGCTTTTTGCGATGTATGTCAATGATTTAGACTATGGGATTAATGGATTTGTGGCTAAATTTGCCAATGATACAAAGATAGGTGGAGGAGCGGGTAGTGTTGAGGAAACAGAGAGCCTGCGGAGAGAATTACATAGTTCAGGGATTAGGAAAAGAGGTGGCAAATGAAATACCATGTTGGAAAGTGTATGGTCATGCACTGTGGTGGAAGAAATAAATGGGTAGACTATTATTTAGATGGGGAGAGAATTCAAAATGCAGAAATGTAAAGGGAGATGTAAAGCCCTAAACATTAACCTCCAGTTTGAGTTGATGGTGAAGAAGGCGAATGCAATGTTGGCGTTCATTTCTAGAGGTACAGAATATAAGAGCAGGGATGTGATGTTAAGGCTCTGAAAGGCACTCGTGAGACAACACTTATTTTAGAAAGGATATACTGACATGGGAGAAGGTTCAGAGAAGATTCACGAGAATGATTGCAGGAATGGAAGGGCTACCATATGAGGAATGCCTGGCAGCTCTTGGGCTGTATTCCCTGGAGTTCAGGAGAATGGGGGGGGGGGTGGAATATCATAGAAGCATTCCAAATGTTAAAAGGTCTGAATTACTTCCCGTGGTAGGGGAGTCTAGGACAAGAGGGCATGACTTCAGGATCGAAGGACGTCCATTTAGAACAGAGATGTGGAAAAATTGTTTTAGTCAGAGGGTGGTAAGTCTGTGGAATTTGTTGCCACGAGTGGCTGTGGAGACCAAGTCATTGGGTGCATTTAAGGCAGCGATAGATAGGTTCTTGATTAGCCAGGGCATCAAAGGGTATGGGGAGAAGGCAGGGGAGGGGGATGACTGGAAGAATTGGATCAGCCCATGATTGAATGGCAGGGCGGACTCGATGGGCCAAATGACCCACTCTGCTCCTATATCTTATGGTCTTATGGTCTTAACTAGAATGAGGTATAAAAAAAGAGAGAAGGAGGGAGAGGGGAGAAATGACCTGCAGTTAGAGAAACTGTGTTAGGGAACTGGAGCTGCAGTTAGATGACTTTCAGCTTGTCAGGGAAAGTGAGGAGGTTATAGACAGGAGCTACAAGGAGGTAGCCACCCCAAGGCTACTGGAGACAGATAAATGGGTGACTGAGAAGAGAGGGAAGGGAAAACATCAGAAAGTGGAGAGCACCCCTCTGCTGTCCCCCTCAACAATAAGCACTCCATTTTGAATACTGCTGGGGGATGACCTACCTGGGGGAAGAAACAGTGGCCGTGCCTCTGGCATTGAGACTAGCCCTGCGGCTCAGAAGAATAGGGAACTGAAGAGGATGACAGCAGTGATAGGGGACTGTATAGTTAGGGGAACAGATAAGCGATTCTGTGGACGCAAAAAAGAAACACAGATGGTAGTTTGCCTCTCAGGTGCCAGCGTCTGCGAGTTTTCTGCATGCATCCACAATATCCTGAAAAGGGAGAGTGAGCAGCCAGAAGTTGTGGTACATATTGGAACCAACGACATAGGTAGAAGAAGAGAGGAGGCCCTGAAAACAGAATACAGGGAGTTAGGAAGGACGGCGAGAAGCAGGACCTCAAGGGTAGTCATCTCAGGATTGCTGCCTGTGCCACATGTCAGTGAGGATAGGAATAAAATGAGGTGGCAGATAAAGAATTGGAGCAGGGGGCAGGGATTCAGATTTCTGGATCATTGTGACCTCTTCTGGGGCAAGTGTGACTTGTACAAAAGGAATGTGTTACACTTGAATCTGTGGGGGACCATTACTCTTGCAGGCAGGTTTGCTAGAGTTGTTTTGAGTGGTTTAAACTAATATGGCAGGGGGATGGGGACCAGTATGATAGAGCTGAGGATGAGTCAGCAGGTTTACAAGTAGATGATGGGTGTGATATGAATGTAAGGAAGGACAAGCCAATGATTAGGTACACATGCAGACAGCGCAAAGAGGTAGTGTTTATAAAAAGTAGTCACCTGTTTGGAACTTTTCAAGTTTTATTGTTTTACATCATTGAATCACAGTGGATTTAATTTGACTTTTTTTTTGACATTGATCAACAGAAAAAGACTCCTTCATGTTAAAGTGAAAACAGATCTATATAAAGAGATCTAAATTAATTACAATTATAAAACAGAAAATAATTGATTGCATTAGTATTCACCCCTTTCAAGTCAGTATTTGGGAGCGATTACAGCCTTTAGTCTGTGTGAATAGGTCTCTATCAGCTTTGCACATCTGGACACTGCAATTTTTCCCCATTATTCTTTACAAAACTGCTCAAACTCTGTCAAGTTGCATGGGGATCATGAGTGAAAAGCCATTTTCAAGTCCAGCCACAAATTTTCAACTGGATTGAGATCTGGACTCTGACTTGTCCTCTCCAGGACAATAACTTTGTTGCTTTTAAGCCATTCCTGTGTAGCTTTGGCTTTATGCTTAGGGTCATTGTCTTGCTGGAAAACAAATCTTCTCCCAAGTCGCAGTACTCTTGCAGACTGCATTAGGTTTCCCTCCAGGATTTCCCTGTATTTTGCTGAATTCATTTTACCCTCTACCTTCACAAGCCTCCCAGGGCCTGCTGCAGTGAAGCATCCCCACAGCATGATGCAGCCACCACCATGCTTCATGACAGGAATAGTCTGTTTTTGATGATGTGCGGTGTTTGGCTTATGCCAAACATAGCATTTAGTCTGATGGCCAAAAAGCTCAATTTTGGTTTCATCAGACCATAGAACCTTCTTCCAGCCAACTTCAGAGACCTTCTGCCAAACTCTAACCATGATTTCATTTGAGATTTTTTTTAACAGTGCTTTCTCTTTCTCACTCTCCCATAAAGCTATGACTGGTGAAGCACCCAGATAACAGTTGTTGTACGCACAGTCTCTCCCATCTCAGTCACTGATGCTTGTAATTCCTCCAGAGTTGTCAAAGGTCTCTTGGTGGTCTCCCTCACTAGTCCTCTTCTTGCACAGTCACTCAGCTTTTGAAGATAGCTTGCTCCAAACAGATTTACAGGTGTGCCATATTCTTTCCATTTCTTGATGATTGACTGAACTGTACTCCAAGGGATATTCAGTGAATTGGAAATTTTCTTGTATCCATCTCCTGACTTGTGCTTTTCAACGACCTTTTCACTGAGTTGCTTGGAGTGTTCTTTTGCCTTCATGGTGTAGTTTTTACCAGGATACTGACTTACCAGCAGTTGGGCCTTCCAGATACAGGTGTATTTTTACTACAATCAATTGAAACACCTTGACTGCACACAGGTCTCCAAAATCAGATTTCCATTTATGTGACTTCTAAAACAATTG
Organism: Mobula birostris; assembly: GCF_030028105.1. Classification (NCBI taxonomy): domain Eukaryota; kingdom Metazoa; phylum Chordata; class Chondrichthyes; order Myliobatiformes; family Myliobatidae; genus Mobula; species Mobula birostris. Next base: position 204,854,087 of record NC_092371.1, on the reverse strand, counting down.
GCTGCACCAGTGATTATTTGGACACTAGACCTGCCGCACTTGGAGTATTGTCAACAGTTTTGGGCCCATATCTCAGAAAGGATGTATTGTCATTGGAAAGAGTCCAGAGGAGGTTCACAAGGATGATTCTGGGAATGAAGGGGTTAACATATGAAGAGCGTTTAGGCCTGTACTCACTGGAATTTAGAAGAATGTGGGGGAATCTCATTGAAACCTACCAAAGGTTGAAAGGAGGCCATGGACAGTCCTGTCAGAATGGGAATGGAAAGTCAAATTGAAAACTAGTGCCCTGAAATTATTTGTACAAATGCTAAGCTATATCAGAGGACATTAGATTTAACTATATTGATGTGGGGAAAGTTCAATGTGATCCTCTTTCTCTCCAATTTCAAAATATTTCTTAAGTAAATCTCATTGACCAAGTTTTAGATACCACTCACAACATGTCTGAATGAGTTTAGATGATAAAACTCCTTTAAGACCCTTGCAAAGTCTTATATTGATGTAAATTGTGTTTGACACTATATATTAATAGCATAAAGGACACATGACCACTCTACCCTAATTCAGATGTTCATTTTCAATTATAATTTGATTATTATCTTCAGTGCTCTATTGAAAAAGTAATCCTATTAACCAGCTTTCTGGACTAATTTAGTTGGCCTCCAATATTAAGAATGGGAGGAACAGCATGAGAGTCTAGATAAGTAAATTAATTAAGACACCTCAGAAGTACCCATGACACAATTACATGATAAATCTAGTAGCAGCAAGTAACTCACTTGAACAAGTCCTTTGGTCTTCATTCAGTTTAAAACCCAGACGACACCTGCAGTAAAAGGCTGTTGTAGTGCTCACGCATATTTGTTCGCAGTTGTGGTCTCCAATAGCGCACATATCGACACCTGAAAGAAGTATTCAAGTATTTGTGAAAACAAGGACATTGAGTAGAAATATATCTACTAGGAACACAAGTGGGACTTTTCAACTTCCTGTTTGTAGATCAACAGCAAAATAAGTCCCTGAAATCACTGGAGACACGAGAGACCACAGACGCTGCAACAAGAAGCAAGCAGCTTGAGGAACTCAGCAGGTATCTGAGGAGGGAAAGGGCTCATCACTGCTCTGCATCGGGACTTGTCCTGCTGCAGGGTCTCAGCTCGAAACGTTGACCATCCCTTTGCCTCCATTGATGCCGCCTGGCCCACTGAGTTCCTCCAGCAATCAGTTTCTTCACCCATTCTGATGCCGATAAGCCTTGACCTTCTGTAGTAAATAGGTTGACACTGGCTGTTTAAAACAGTTATGAATTATTATTGTTCACTATTTGGTACCCATAAGCACTATTATTTAATAAATACAAATGGCTGACAAATATGCTGTAAATGGTCTTTGCAGATTTTGCTTATTCGGATCAACCATTCTGCAAATTTTAAGCAAAAGGCTTTTGTGTTTTGCATAAATAGCTTCAGGAACTGTACCTTTTGCTTTAAGTTCCGTAGGTGTTGACCTGCCTGAAATAGTAGCAACCAAATCACAGCACAGCTGTGGCACGTCACTACACAGAGGTATTTTAGCAAGCATACTGCTAATACCTAATAGAAGCATGCAGAGTGGATAAATCAGATCGGTAATCAGCTTGCAAAGCTGGTTTGATATCCGAATTGTATATTCAAAGCTCAGCCCTCCCCCTTACACAGCCGGACACTTGTCCCACAGCTGAAACAACACCAAACAAAACCACTTCAAGGGACCATCCATAGTTTCAGGTTACTTTCCACTTCACGGCGCTTTAAGTCTTTTGGTGTTGGTAATTGCAATAGATCTCTCCCCAGGGAGTGGTATGGCAAGTGCTGAAGGACAGAGTGAATGGTTATCCATGCCCTGGATCGAGACTAGTCATGGCTCCAGGAGGTGACAAAGCCAAGTGACAGTCTTGGAGAAGCAATGCTGTCAAGTGCTTTTCAAGTACTGCCTTAAGAACGATTGTCAAAATGATCTCATGCCCAATGCCATTCCACCTCCCTCTTTTCTTAGTTGTTCCCACGTACTCACCCTCCAGCCCCATAGACTTTCCAATCAATCAACTGGAGTAAAATGTCCTGAAGTGAGCTAAAGTAGCTGTTATTGATCAATTCCAAAACTCAGGCTAATTCATAGGAGCCAATTACCCTACTACCAGTTCTTTAGGAAATGGAAGGACAGAGAAGTACCTGAAGGAAGCTAATCACAGAACAATTGTGCATAGCTCTACATAGGCAGCACGTCAAGGCAGGACTGAACCTGAGTCACTGAAGCTGTGAGGAAGCTGCACTAACTGCTGCATCACGTTACCACAACTACTCTTAAATTACTAAAGTACCACAAAGGATCCTCTAAGAGAGCATCTGACATCATTATTTTAATTGGCATCCCCACATTTGTGTGACTCCAGTAACAGCTTACCACAAAGTGACTCCTTCAACCTGAAAGTCAGCTTCTTGATCACACCGTATGTCTCCACGTAGAAGACATGATCATCCAACGGTTCACTCGCCATTAGCCTAAGGGACTGCTTGTCAGCCCTGTCCACACCAACAGCATAGATCTCAATGCCAGCTGCCCGGGCTCTTCCAGCTATTTCTGACACCTGGTCTTGGGGTCGACCATCTGTCACAATGACAGCTACTCTGGACACACCAAGGTCCTTGGGTCTTGCTCCTGCAATATCAACAAAAGCCTTCTGCATGGCATCCTCAATTGCCAAACCTGTCATGGTGCCAGTAGAGAGCGGTTCAATCTGAGAAATTGCACGCTTTATGTCTCTTTTATTAGTGTAAGTATTGAGTGTGAATTCCATCTTCACGGTACTCGCATAGTTGATAACGGCCACTCGGGTTTGGTCAGGTCCAATATCCAATGTGTCAACCATGTGGATCAAGAAGACTTTCACTTTCTCAAACTCCTGAGGTCGGACACTACGAGAACTATCAATAATGAAAACCAAATCATGTGGTTGACTTATACATTGCGATTCTGTGAAAACAAAGAATAAAGTTTCTAAAATACAATGAAAATAGCAATTTAAAACATAGAATTATACAGTCTTCAAAGCAGACTTACATATTTCATATAAAAAGACGATAGAAAGCATATGATTTTATCTGCTGATGAGTTTTTAAGCAACAAGGTGGCAGCTGAATTGAGAGACAAATGTCAGAACTTCACACAATAAGGTACTTACTGGTGAAAGTACAATCACTCATAGCAAAACAAAGTAATCTGTGAAATCATAACAATGGCAAGTGTGATTTGTGGACAGGAAATGATTGCTTACTGTCTTTTATTAAAACAAACTGAAATATATGCCCTCTTTTTATCATCTTCTATGATTCATGTGTTTTCCAGGACTTGAAAATTGTAGACTGCTTCCTACTTTAATTCTACATTTTCCTCCTACAATCGACAGGCTTTAAAAATCCAAACTACTGTCAATAATAGTTATATCTTAGAATCTAAGGCAGTCCTACATTGAGTTCAGTGTTGACTGGCAATTCCTGCGAGGCTGTTGGTACCAAGCAGTGCTGGTCTCTGCCATTCCTTTGGGTTCATCAGATGCATGGAGAGGGGGAGCTTGCTAAGTGGACAACGGCTTGCTCTTTTTGTCATATTGCCCAGGCTTGCATATCTAGACTGCTATATGGTCAACTCGACTGACAAAGGCCTTGGACTCAGACTTAGAATCATAGCGTTACACAGAATGAAAATAGGTTATTTGTCTAAACACGGACATGATGACCATGGGCAACCTTCTGCACTATTCCATTTGCTCAACACTTGGTCAATAGCCTTCTATAGGCGAAGCAATTCAAATGCTCTTCTGAACACTACTTCATGCTGTCAATGACTCATCTTCAACCATTCCCTTAAGCAATATGACCCATGTACATGAAGAAGATTCCACTCTATACCCCCTATAAATCTCTTTCCCCTTACCTTAAACTTATGTCCTCTAGTTTTATCTACTTCTGATATAGGAAAAGATTTACTTCAGTCTACCTCATCTATACCCACCATAATTTAATATACCTCAGCCATGTTCCCTCTTAACCTCCTTGGTTTCAGAGACAATAAATCTACAGTTTCTCATCATAACTGAACTTCTCCATCCCAGGCAACATCCCGATGAATCAACTCTGCACCATCTCCAGTGTCTTTGCACCCTTCCATCCTCGATGACTAAACCAGAACTGAACATTGCTCTGATATATTTCAGTTCTCTGCTGTTAGCCATGACATCCTGTACTCCGTGTTTTTATAAGAGTTATTAAAGAAAACAAATTTCAAATCCACAAAGCTATTCGAAATCATCATTATTCTTCCCATCTACGTCAATTCAAGTCAATTCAATTCAGGAGTGAATCGGAAAGAAGTGAGGTAATAAGGCAATATAATATAGAATTATCTGCCCAAACCTTTACTGAAGGAAATTTCACAAGATTTGTTTAAAAAGGTTGATTATTAAAAGGTACAGGAAACAAATATTGGAGCAGGATTAGAAATGACATCACATGTGGAAAAAAAAACTACACAGAACAAGTGGCCTGTTGCTATACTGAGAGTTTCCATGATTCTATGAAAAAAGTGAGCTGACAGCAAACAGAGAGAGAAAATGTTTCTATTCATAGGGAAAGGGAAAACCTGAGCACGGCTCTGAAAGAGAATTTCCAAGAAATCAAATACAGGTATTTAAATTACTCATATTTATCTATGAATGTGGAATTTACAACAGGGTGTTATTGAAATAAATGGTAGGATTGCATTTGAGGTGAAGCTGGATGAGCAGATAGGTGATGCAACTAGAAACAGGAATAGGAAAAAGGAAAATGACTCAAAAATCACTTTAGTTGGTTAGGCTCAATAACCTGTTTGTACAATCGAAAAGCAAAATAATTGCAGATGCTAGAAAGCTGAAATTTTTTAAAAATTGGAAAACTGGATATTCTCAGCAAGTTAGGAAGACTCTAGAGAAATGTAGCTATTGGTTCAGATCAGGAAAAATAAGAAAACTAGCATATTTTAAATTGCAGAGGGGTGGAGAGAACCAAGAGACACAGACATGTTGGTGGTGCTGGCTGAAAGCTGATCAGTTTCAGCTGACCCATCCAAAACAAACGTAAGAGGAAGAAGATCACTGAGAGCAGGAAAGAGAGGGAAAAAACAATGCTGGGACTGTGAGATATGAATCACTGTAACTTCAAGGAATCTGCAATAAAAGGAATACTAGAGAAACTCTGCTTCAGTGAAAGAAGAAAACATTAGAGTTTGGTGACCTTTCATTTGAACTGGTCAGAGCTGATACAATCCTTAAAGGCAGGAAAGATAAGTTTATATCATTTTATTTTTGCTGCTATGATGTTTGTAATGGCTTAAGATGACAAGTTGTTATCAAGCATTGTTTTCTTCACATATATGGAACAGCACTCTAATTGTACAATTGAAGTGAGCATTATTAACAGATGCTGTAAATATTAAAAGCATGTGCCAGGTATGTCATAAATATGCACATCTTGAATTCAGTATCTTTATTAGTTCTTTTCATGAATGCTGACCAGCCTGTTGTAACCATGAGTGGTTTGAAGGACACCGATGTAAACTCAAAAACATCAAATGCAATCAGATTTTCAAAGACAAACAGTCCAAATCATCCTGTCATTTGTCATGCAAGAGTATTTAAATCTATCACGAGTTTAATTTAATTAATTTAAATGCAGTTGAGAGAAAGTTCTACAATATAAATACCAAAACTTTATCAATTTAATTTTACAACCACCAGTAGTCAATCTGATTCTCTTTGGGTAGTAGATTGTGGTAAAGGGGCATCATAACAGTGGCCTTTATTTATACAGTGGTGCTCATGTTTAAAGAAGCAAAACATATCTCATATTCTTAATTTTCACACATATCTCATATTCATATATTCATATATTCATAAGCCTATCTCATTTTCTTAATTGTCATTTAAAACCTAACCCTCTGGTTGCTCCTTTTGGCACTTTGGGTGAAGCTAATATATACTTGAGTACCCTAAATGCCGAACATTATCTTTTGCCTCGCTTTTGGCTAGATGGTTGGTTCTTCTTAGGTGGAAAGATGCTGCCCCACCCACTCATGCTCAATAGCTTAGTGATATTATGGCTTGTTTAGACCTTGAAAAGATTCATTAATCACTTCTCAATTCGGACATAAAGTTTCATAAGGTGTGGGGACCTTTTCTTGAATATTTCCATAGTTCTTCTTTAGGGTAAGTTTATTCTTTTTTTTAGTATGCTACAATCCCTTACTTTCAGCTTTTTTTTCTTGTAAGTTATACAGTTTTTTTAATGAATTATATTATATTTTTGGCAGTCGGCATTATATTACTTTTTTCCTATATATATTTATAGTTCTCTGGGGTTGAATGTTTTGATTGATTTTTTTTTTCACATGTAAAGTGGTTGGCCTGGGTTTTTCTTTTTTTCAGTGGGAGGTTGGGGTGGATATTAATTTTACATATTTCTCTTTTGGGTGCTTTTTTTTCTTACTGTTATGAATTATATATTGGATTTGTTTGTTTTGCACTGTATAAATCTCTATTTTGTTGTTGGGTTCTTCTTTGTAGTTTCACTGTAGAAATGCATAAAAAATTAATTAAAAAAGAAGCTACACACATCAATGAGGAAATGTTTAGTGAATACTAAAAACATAAAATAAAAGGTCTACAAAGACAAAGTCAAGCTCTGAGTAAACTTTGGAATGCCTAGAGGTTTAGGAGGGAATTTCAGAAACAATTGGCTAAAAAGCTACTACCATTGGTTTGGAAAGAGTTATTGGAATACTTAGAAGGCTAGAGTCAGAAGCCAAACCAAGGAAGACTGGAAACCAAGCAGTAGCCATCTTATGATAGCTAAATGGATCATTTGACATAGGCAACTAATATAAGTTATTACAGTAGGGACACACAACAAGGGTTGATACAAATTTTAATTCTGTCTTTGATACTCTTTCCATTTCAGCAAAGTTGACTACCCCATAAGTGTTCCCATTAACATATTAAAGAGTTGCCTATAATGCTCAAGATTTAGTCAAATGATTACATTACCAAGTATATAAGTGTAGTGTACTGTATATCAATAATAACAACAATGTGTGGGTAAGTATACCACTTAAAATAAAATTATCTTTGGGCTTTAACATGTGTACTCACATCCATTTCTCCGTTCGCTCACTAGGCAGATTGAAAGCTATTTAGTGAAGCAAGGCTAAGTACAAGTTGGTAAGATGATCTTTTTTAACAAACTGACATATAACAATACAATACAAAAATTACAGTCAAAGTAGTCATATTACTCTTAACTTCAAACTAATCTGTATAAATTAATTTAAAAAACATACTATCCAACTACCAGCAGGCAAATTCCATGTCTACAATTCTTGATTTTAGATGACCCACTAAATCGGGCTCTTTCCAACACCTAACTGGATCATTATATTTTCCCCTATTTTTATTTTTTTTATTCCAGGAATTCCACCAATTGATCTGCCAAACAAACTATCATTTTCTCAATAGTATACTTGCAGGAGACAATTCCCATTGGTTGACAAGCCTCAGATTCCATTGTAGGTCCAAATGCATAATACTGCAGATGCTAAAAATCTGAAACAAAAATAGCAAAAGCTGGAGACACTCAACAGATCGGGCAGAATCTGAGGAGACAGAAAAAGAGTTAATGTTTCAAGCTGATGAACTGTCATTGTTAACAATGTTAACTTTTTCACACTCCACCTTGGCTGACTCTGTGGTTTGAACTGGGATAACAAGTTCCTAACTGTAATTTGTTCCATAGATACACCAACATTTTGTAACTAAGCCTGAAAAACCACAATTCCCTTCTGTAGAAGAATTTTTTTTTAGAAAAAGGTATAAAATGTAGCAAACGCTGTCGAGATATTTGTAAATTTAGGTATTCCAGTATGCATTTTGACATTCAGTGGGAGTTGTAATAGACTCGTGAGAACAGAGTGAATACTGTGAATTTGATGTAGGGCCATTAGGAATTTGGCTTTGAAAGAGTGGTAAAACAATGTTCACCTCTATATGCTGACCACCAAATTCTAAGCTGATGACATGTAAGTGATGACATATCCGTTGGTTTGTATGAAAGAGGAAAAGACATAGATCTTCACCTTCCTTCTCAGAGATTATTCATGTAGATTGTTGATTTTTTTTAAGTATGAAAGCATACCAAAGTCCCTTCAATTCTTGAATGTACATCAAAAGACAAAAAAGGACAGGTAAAGCAAAATTGGCCCAAGGTTATTGTATTAATAGTGACAGTAAAACTATCCGTGTCCATTGTTACCACTCTAAATCTGACAGCAGCTTCTAACTAGAAGATATAATTGGGGTTACTTTGCTTCTCATGACAGTGAACGATAAGTTTGAAGGCTCATTCTCTCTAATAACAATAATTTTTGATACTTAGATATACATATATCTATAGAGTTTTTTTGTTTTATATACATGTACAGTATATATAGCGTGTGTATACGTATGCAGTATATATCCTTCCAGTCTGAAACATCCCAATTACTACTTTATTTCCAGCACATGATTTAACTCTCTAGTTTATTTTGTATGGATAACTGAGAATTTTATCGTCTGATTTATTGAAGAGCCTCGGTCTATTTTTTGTTCGTTTACATGCACAATAATTGAACATTAAACTGAAACAATAACCACATTAGAGAAGAACTCTGCTCAATGAGCCATAAAAATTCTGAGAGCAGTTGTTAGCAAGGAGAATGATGAGTGCCACTCTGATGGTACTGGAAGTAACATCCTGGACAGATGTACCTTATTTTAGGTGGCTTGTTCAGATTTTTCAATCTGATTGATTGAAGAAGCCTGCCGCATTTTTTTTAGACCTTAGATCCACAAATCATGATGATGTAATTGGGCTGAAATAGGAACCAGACATCAGGTATTTCCACTCAATAGCTCAGCAAATCTGTGTTGGCACCTGCTAGCAAGAAGAATGGCAATGCTGTTTCTTGACTGTTAACATGGAAATCTGGCCAGGTAAAGAAATATATTTCTGAGGCTCCTTGCGGTTGTGAGGGGGCATTTCTGTGGGCGTTTTGAAACTTGTCTGCAATAACATTAGTACAGGATTCACAAAATTGTTTATATCATCTCACCGGGCTTCCTCGTCCCTTCTGCAAAAAATGCAGCATGCAAACTGGGAAAACTTTTCAAAAATTCTCAGTTGGAAGATTCTGCTTATATCAGACGGAGACATGTATTGGTGCCAAAAGACAGCAGACATTTGTTCCTTTTCATTTTGTTAAACATAAATAAATTTTCCTTGATGAACTCCCTCTTAGTGACAGCTTCTTCCACTAATGTGAGCAAATGAGTCTGTCTTCCTTTACCAATATTTGGATATTTCTCAGCAATGTGGTGATAACATGTTGTGAATCTACCTTTCTGACAAGATATTAAACTACCTGAACACCCAGATGACAAAAAAGATCCTTTGTCACTAATTCAAGATAGTAGAGAGATTACCCCTGCAATGGCTGCGTCAATTAACAATTATAATAATTAATGCTTATCATCACATTGCCATCTCTGGGAGATTACTGTGCACACATTAGTTGCCATTTTTTCTACAATGGTAACTGCAATGAAAAAAAAAACCGTATTTCAGCACTGAGAAGTTATATAAGGCACTAAACATCTGCATGTTTTAAATACTTATACAGATTTCTTTCATTGACATATGTGTGTATAGTTCAATTACGACTACCAGCAAATGAATCACATACTTTGCTATTTTTGTTTCATTTGCCTCTTTGTTTAAAAGTAATGAAAAATGCTTTTGAAAATATATTTCATTGAAAAATATGTTTCAGAATTTGTTTCCTTGAGACTTAGTGAGGCAGAGTAATGAAATAGTTTCATCTGACAGCATTCTAACCTGGAAAGAAGGGGAAGAGTTGTAGGAATGGGTGGGGTGAAGAAGATATCAAGGTGTAGCAGGGAGAAATAGAAATGAAAAGTAAAAGGCAATTGGAAAGGTAAGGGGAGAGCCAAATAACTCAGACTGCAGAGAAATATTTGATAAAGGACAGACAGCAAATGAAAGAAAAAGGATAGAGCTGAATTTTTAAAAGAATTGAAGAAATCAAACATGAGGGCTATTTTAAAAAAGCAAAAAAAATCTAATTATCACAATGTGCTGATACCTTTCATCAGCATCTCCAAGATGGATCAAAATTATCAGTAGTCATCTTATTCCCATTCTTTATCATCTATGGAGAAAGAGAGAGAGAGAGAGAATAAAAAGCAAGGAGGTGTAATTGGAGTGGCCATTGTGGGAGTGAATATCATTGGAGTTGGTCAGGCTTTGGCTCAACAGGCTTCAGCAAGAACAGGCATAGGCGAAAGGTGCTGAATCCTTTGGAGTCATTTAGTTGTCTTATTCTCTTATTGGAGATCTAGCACCACACTCTCTCTAGTTGGCTTTTCTATGTATTGATTAAGGAAACTTTCCTGAACACATTTGACAAACTCTTTTCCATCCAGCCTTTTACAGTATGGGAGTCCCAGTCAATATGTGGAAAGTTAAAATCACCTACTATCACAACCTTATGTTTCTTGCAACAGTCTATGATCTCTCTACAAACTTACTCCTCTAAATCCTACTGACAGGTGGGTGGTCTATAATATAGTCCTATTAATGTGGTCAAGCTTCACTTATACACATAAAGCCTCAGTAGACAAGCTCTCTAGTCTGTCCAGACTGAGCACTGCCATGACATAATGCAACCCCTCCCCCTTTAATCCCTCCTGCTCTATCACGTCGAAAACAATGGAACCCCAGAACATTGAGCTGCCAGTCCTACCCCTTCTGCAACCAATTCTCACTAATGGCTACATGTGCTGATCCATGCCCTAAGCTTATCCATCTTTCTTACAATACACCTCACATTGAAATATGTGCAGCTCAGAACATGCTCGACCTTCTGATTCCTGACTTTATATAGGCTTAACAACATGTTTCTCAACAACCACTCCACTATCTGTTCAGGCACACCGCTTCTCACCCCCTGTAACTCTAGTGTCGCCTCCCTTCACCCCCCCCCCCACCAACCCCCATGCAGCATGAGCAAACTTTCCCACTGGAGTATTAGTCCCCCTCCAATTCAGGTGCAAACCATCCCTCCTTTTCAGGTCCCACCTTCCCTGGAAGAGAGCCCAATTATCCAAAAATAATAAGCCCCCCCCCCTTAACTATGTGTTTAACTGTGTCATCTTCCTATTTCTGGCCTCACTAGTAAGTGGAACAGGTAGCAATCCTGTGATCATAACCCTGGAGGTCCTGTTCTTAGCACCTAACTCCCTGAAATCACTTTGCAGGATGTCCCTTACCTAAGTCCTTGGACCACAACTACTGGCTGTTCACCCTCCCACTTAAGAAAGCTGTGGACTCAGTCTGAGAAATCTCTGACCCTGTCACACTCAGGGAGACAACAAACCATCTTGGAATCTCGTTCTCATCCACAGAAACTCATTTCTGTTCCCCTAACCAATGAATCACCTACCATGACAGCCCTTCTGAGCCACAGAGCCAGCTCTGTGCCAGAGACTTGACTGCTGTGGTTTTCCTCTGCTAGGTCATCCCTGCCAGCAGTATCCAAAGTGGTATACCTGTAGTTGAGGGGAAAGGCCCCAAGGGGTACTCTGCACTGGCTGCCTATCCCCTTCCCCCCTCCTGACAGTCACCCAGTTACCTAAGGCCTGCATCTTGGGTATAACTACCTCTCTGTATGTCTTGTCTATCAATCCCTCAGTCTCCCAGATGATCCAGAGTTCATCCAGTTCCAGCTCTGATTCCTTAACATGGTCTGTCAGAAGCTGCAGCTGGAGGCACTCCTTCCAGGTGTAGTGATCAGGGATACTAGATGTCCCCCTGTCTTCCCACATTCCGCAAGAAGAGCGTTCCAGCATCCCAAATGCTTTAAATGTGCGATAAGAAAAAAATAAAGAATAAATAACAAAATAAAATCTACCTATGGTGTTTGCATTTCCTCACCAAAGCCTCGAAAAGTGAAAGCCTCAATTCCCCACTCCAACACTGGCACACTCACACAATGACCACTCCACTTAAACCTAATTTCTTTTTATTGGTCCTTGCCAAGTGCCTAATTATGCACAATCTCATGTCTCCTCAGGACTGTGCGCGCTATATGTGCCAACTGCCCCCACTCACTTCTTTTAAACTCTCTCTCTCCTTCTACGCAATCCGGTGTTTCCTCAGGACTACAGCACATAAAATGATCTTGTGGTCTAAAGATAATAAAGCAAAATATATATGAGTGCTCCAATTTGCTTTTGTTGGAGAGAATTCTAAAGATGTACCACAGATTGGGTGGAAAGATTTGTCCAGCTATCCACTCAAAAGAGCATGCCCTTCATTCTGAAAGATTCTAGTTCTGGATTCCCCAGGTGTGGGAACCATCCTCTCTTTATCTAGTTTGTCTAGTGGAGATTCCTTCTCATTCTTGTACATTCATTTGGAAACAGAGTTAGCCAGTCCTGCCATCCTGGAATCAGTCTTGTAAACCTTTACTGCTCTCCTCCCATGGCAAGAATGCCCTTTCCCAGGTATGGAGACCAAAGCTGCACGCAGACTCCAGATGGGTCTACCAGACATCCAACAAGATGCAGCAAAACTTGTTTCTGTACATAAATCCTCTTGCAATGACTTCCTACCTGCTTGTTGCACTTCAACACTTACTTTCAGCGATTGATATACTGAAGACATAAAGGTTTCTTCATATCTTCCCTCTTCACAGTTCAGATAGAATGAAAGTGGATGACTTCATTTTCATTCACTTTAAAGTGTACCTGTCTTGCATTTACTCACTCAATCAACTTGTTTAAGTCACACTAGGGCATCTTTGTATCCACCTTACAGCTCTCATTCAGCTTTATAAAGTAAAATTTTAAGAGTTTTGCCATGACCTAAGAAAAGTACCTGATAAAGAAAGTTTCACTTTTAAGGCATAACCTAACACATTACATTATTGATGAAGTTTCTCTTCAGTCAGCTTTGAGACAAGTTGAATGAATGGTATTCCTATTATGAATACTGCTCTAATTTATTCCTGTTCAATACCAGAAAATCTAGAATTTGGCCATTCTACAGTATAACTTCTCAAGAAGGTCACTTGGGTTACCTTATGATTCTAATGATGTTTTCAAACAGTCTGTAAAATAACTTGGTATGGATACCCCACTGCTGTCTGTAACGGGTCTGTACGTTCTCCCTGTGACCACCTGGCTTTCCTCTAGGTGCTTCGGTTTCCTCCTAAAGACACACTGTTTGGTAGGTTAGTTGTCAGTGTAAATTATCCATTGATTAGACTAGGGTTAGACTGGGGGTTGCTGGGCAAGGCAGCTCGAAGGGTCGCAAGGACCTATTGCACACTGTATCTCAATAAATAGAGAATAAAAAATAAAAATAAGAGTCACTTGCTTTACCATTAAATCTCCAAATATGTGGTTCTGTTTTAATCAATCTTAACAGAATATGATCAGTTATTAAGAAAGAACCTGTGGGATTAAGGGAACTGTATTAAAACACAGAGAAGAGGCCCTGCAATCTTCATTGAATTTAGGCACTAAAAGACTGTACTGATTAAAGTACTGATTACAGGAGGTAACATTCACTCTTAGAGATTCAGACTTCTCAGTTGAAAATGAAGATGAGCAAGAAGTGATGGGAAGTGATGAATTTCACAATGATGTGAAAGGTAACATTGAACCTGGATATGTTTGGAAGATGTTATCTTTTTGTCTAAAGACTATAAATGGAATTCCTATTGCTATTGCTATCGCAGTCATTCTAGCCTCCCATTCCTTGAATACTGCTTTGTTCAAACACTTTATTGTACACTGGTTAAAGTAAAAAAAAATGCATTTAAAATAAATCTCATAAATATTATTTGTCCTGATACCAGAAGAGATGTACAGCTGATTGAAAATAAATTTGTAGAAGTATACATGTCAGCACTCCTAAACATTTTTACAATTATAAAATTGAGCAAAGAACTGAAATAATTATTTCACACATTTTGAGTATAGACAAAGGCACTGTTCATGATGAAACTTCAATGTCTATGTTCTACAGATCCATTTGGAAGACTTAAGCATAAAATAAAGTTATTTCCTACTGGTATATTTCTTATGAATCTGAACAGATTCTGTCTTCCCGGGGATCTATTTGTAGTTAGAACGCGTAATTCTAATAAGCCTCCAAGACATTTTACAAGAATTATTACTATTAAACAGTTATGTAAAAATGTAATTCTGTTTTCCCGAGGATCTATTTGTCATTAGGACACGCAATTCTAATAAACCTCCAACATATCTTACAAGAATTATCATCATTAAAGATATGTAAAAATAATCGTGTCAGGTTGATAATTATTGAATCAAGCATTGTCGGTAAAGGAGCTTAACTGATTTATTACAATCAAAAATACTGAGGGAATTTTCTGTTACTTTCCTAGATACCTTGTCCGATGTTTGCGCGCTGTGCGAGAGCAGGTTCGGTATATCCAATCGTCGGAGAGATCAGAATCCTCCTTGTTGGAGCCCTATAGTGTCGATAATTCCGTCCACAAACTTGGACGACAATCATCAGGGCACAGTAGAGGACACCGCTCCACAACGGTCTCATGGTGTATGCACCTCTTTTGCTCGTCCTTCTCTTTTTCTCGAGTATGTGAGAGTTCTGCACTTCACATACGATCTGCAGCCAGTCTGTGCAAACTTAAAGCTCCCGGACTGGACCACGTGTGAAAGATCGAACCAATCACCGATAAATCTTGCAAAGGCGAGAGGTAGAATTCAGAGCACTGTCTAGCCGATGACTCATGAAACTGGGCAAAGTGGACGCATCCTTCGAATCACTGGCAAGGTCCAGACGGCCCAGACCTGAACTTCAAGGGCTTTCAGTGCAGGTCACTGAAGGCGAGAAGGGTGATGGGGGAGTGTGGGGATCTTCCTGTGTGTCAGTGATGGAGACAGTGGCCAGAGATCTCGCTGAATGCCGGTGAGGGAATGGGAGGACGTCGGGCTTCTTGCCCTATGTCGTGGAGAAAGAAGAGGAGGTGGTAGGGCTCTGTGTGGGTGGGGAACATGGGGAACAATCTGACCGTGTCTGGACTTTCAAGTATGCATTTCATTCCATTTTGTTTAGTTTTCCTGATACTGTATAAAGATAGCACTAAAACATTCGAGGAACTAATAATTTAACACCGAGATCGGAGTGAAATCGGAGAACAATGCGAACCCCTATCACATTTCTGTGGGAAGGCTTCCCTAAATAGATTTTTTTTACCCATGAAACGGGGATGGTATGTCTGTCAATTCGTGTGAAAATCTGTGTGTGTGTGTGTGTGTGTGTGTGTGTGTGTGTGTGTGTGTGTGTGTGTGTGTGTGTGTGTGTGTGTGTGTGTAACGACTGTGGTGTGTATGTGGCATTTGTGATTTTGCTCATGTGTCAACCCACTTTGTAAACAGGAAACACAGAAAATAATTATTCTTTATGCTTATGTGAAACAGCTCCATCATTCCTACCCCGAATATAGCGTCCGTGCCCAATTTTATATTTCAATGGCCAATTAATTGTAAAAACTCACTGATGTCAATTTACATTTTTATACATTGGGCTGTTTTTTTTAAGGTAGAGCATATAGTTTATTTATCCCGGTGTCAACTTTTCCTGTTTTAAGCAACAAATAACCTACCCAAAGAAAAAGCATGTGGGTTACATAAATCGACGTCTGTAACAGGATACTGTGAAAAGATACTAAACTTAACAGAGAGAAACGCCCACTTTACCTGGCGTTGCGGCGCGTGAACTGCAGTAAATCATCACGAGTATCAACATCCTGCAAACTTTTGAATTTACCGCCTGAAACTAGTGTTGGAGCGCTAGATGTATCGCAACGATCTTTTGACTATAATCTTATAGATTCGAAGTTCAAATCAAATTTATTAACAAAGTACATATATATGTCACCATGTTCAACTCTGAGATTCGTTTTCTTGCAGATACAGTAAATCCAGGAAACAATAGAATCAATGAAAGCCCGTCCTAGTGGATGCAGTCTTTCACTGAATCTCCCCTCGAAACCCCATTCGTTATTATTTATTTATTTATTTTCTCTCTATTTCTCTCTCCCCCGCCCCCCCTTCGCCCTTTATCCCTCTCACTATACTGCTTGCCCATCCTCTGGGCTTCCCCTTCCCCTTTCTTTCTCCGTAGACCTCCTGTCCCATGATCCTCTCATATCCCTTTTGCCAATCAACTGTCCAGTTCTTGGCTCCATCCCTCCCCATCCTGTCTTGTCCTATCATTTCGGATCTCCCCCTCCCCCTCCCACTTTCAAATCTCTTACTATCTCTTTTTTCAGTTAGTCCTGACGAAGGGTCTTGGCACGAAGCATGGACTGTACCTCTTCCTATAGATGCTGCCAGGCCTGCTGTGTTCCACCAGCATTTTGTGTGTGTTGCTCAGCATCTTCAGATAGTTGAGAGGGGGTGAGCGTGATATACGGTACAATTTTGAAATAGGCCAATGTAATAAAATCTGAAGTTTTGTAAACAATGAGAAAATGGCAAAAACCATGTCAAGCAGACATAGGCATGCCAATGGATTGGAAAGACGTAGCAGATAAAATTCATTGCCAAAACAGTGGTATAAAAGATGATAAGGGACAGGCCAAATGGTAGAATCTTAGAGGGAATGCAAAGTTAGAGGTTATTATTGAACAATTTTTTGAAAATGATAGGTCAGGTTAAGGTAACACATGGAATTCTAAGCCAGTATGCAAAAGACAGAGCTATTACAGAGATAACACCATTCAATAAAACTGACCAGATACAAGGTGTATAGAGTCATTGAATGAGTTTGAAATTGTAAAGAAATATGCTTAAGACTACACAGAATATCCAATTGAGTGCAAAAGGGCTGAATATGCATATTACAAAGATTTATTCTTGTTCAGAATTGTTTGATATAATTCCATTCCATTGAAGGAATAAATGTGATATACTGATAGTGTATTACTTTGCAAATACAGCAGCAATCCCTCAAGGCAGGTTCAAAAATTAGAACAGCAAGTAAAAAAGATTGCCTTTTAAAAGTTCAGGTATGGTATCTGAAACAGGCTTAAACAATGAGAGTGAATATATCCTCTAGAGATTATGAAACTAATCCTGCATACTCTCAACTCAACCTAACCCTAACAAAAAAGCCAACATACCCAAAAGGCGAGTGAGAACCAGTAAGATAACTCCAAGCTGGGCCCACAGAAAACAAGTCACCACTAAACTCAGGGTCAGGGTAGAGTGATACAGAATCTTCAGTAAACACTGTCAATTTAACCCATGCAATCCCAGGCATACAGATGCCAGGTAATGAGGTTTAAAAATATAATTACCATCAGAATTACATGCCTCTCATTATCTTGGCCCATGGGATAAACACAGGTTGGACCTCATCAACTCTGGCTGGGTCACCTGGGAGAGGATGTCTAACGACTAAAGACCCAAAACACCTGATAACCCCAGGTTGCATTACTGATGATGTGTCCCAGTGCACACCTGGTTCACTAAGCCAATTGGTGTTGGACCAGGTTAACAAATGGCATTGACCAGATTAAAGTGGCTCCACATCCCAACATACCTCACCACACTAAACTCCACAACCTTATCCTTCCCAGCCCCACATATATATCTACCAGCCCCATCCTCAAACCTAATCCTAAAGTCCAAGGGGGCACATGCCCACACTACCCTAGGGGAACATCCATTAACCCTGGCCACACCCCACAAACCACTACCCTATACTGTCACAGGCCCACATACCTCAACACAATAAACTCCACAACCTTATCTCTCTCAGCCCCACATATACATCCACCAGCCCTACCCTCAAACCTAATTGTAAGGTCTAAGGGGGCACACATGCCAACTAACCCTAGGCGCACCCTGATTAACCCTGGCCACACCCCCACAAACCCGATGACTTGTGTAAGGAGGAGCAAGATCCAATAAAGGCAAGTGTTGGACCTGGTTAATGAAGGCGTGGGCCAGATCAAAGTGGCAGGGTTGTGTGACACTGAATCTCGAGTGACGAGATCAAGAAGCACAAGAGGGATGATTCACTCATTGCCCACGTACTCTACAAAGGGCATACAGGAGTGAGATATGCCAAATAGTGGAATGGTGCCGCAGCAACAACCTGGCACAATGTCAGTAAGATGAAAGAGCTGATTGTGGACTTCAGGAAGGGTAAAATGAAGGAACACATACCAATCCTCATAGAGGGATCAGAAGTGGAGAGAGTGAGCAGTTTCAAAGATTGTGGGTGTCAAGATCTCTGAGGATCTCACCTGGTCCCAACATATCGATGTAGTTATAAAGAAAGCAAGACAGCGGCTATACTTAATTAGGAGTTTGAAGAGATTTGGCATGTCAACAAATACACTCAAAAACTTCTCTAGATGAAATTAGGAGAGCCAGAAGGGGCCATGAGAAGGCCTTGGCGGACAGGATTAAGGAAAACCCAAAGGCATTCTACAGGTACAGTATGTGAAGAATAAAAGGATAAGAATAGGACCTATCAATTGTGACAGTGGGGAAGTGTGTATGGAACCGGAGGAAATAGAAGAGGTTCTTAATAAATACTTTACTTCAGTATTCACCATGGAAAAGGATCTTGGTGATTGTAGTGATGACTTGCAGCAGACTAAAAAGCTTCAACATGTAGAAATTAAGAAAGAGGATGTGCTGGAGCTTTTGGAAAGCATCAAGTTGGATAAGTCACCGCGACCAGATGAGAAGTACCCAGGCTACTGTGGGTGGTGAGGGAGGAGATTGCTGAGCCTCTGGCGATGATCTTTGCATCATCAATGGGGATGGGAGAGGTTCTGGAGGATCGGAGGGTTGTGGATGTTGTTCCTTTATTCAAGAAAGGGAGTAGAGATAGCCCAGGAAATTATAGACCAGTGAGTCTTACCTCAGTGGTTGGTAAGTTGATGGTGAAGATCCTGAGAGGCAAGATTTATGGTCATTTGGAGAGGTATAATATGATTAGGAGTAGTCAGCATGGCTTGTCAAAGGCAGGTCGTGCCTTACGAACCTGATTGAATTTTTTGACGATGTGACGAAACACACTGATGAAGGAAGAGCAGTAGATGGTGTATATAGATTTCAGCAAGGCATTTGATAAGGTACCCCACGCAAGGCTTATTGAGAAAGTGAGGAGGCATGGGATCCAAGAGGACATTGCTTTGTGGATCCAGAACTGGCTTGCCCACAGAAGGCAAAGAATGGTTGTAGACGGGTCATATTCTGTATGGA
Source organism: Mobula birostris (assembly GCF_030028105.1). NCBI lineage: Eukaryota > Metazoa > Chordata > Chondrichthyes > Myliobatiformes > Myliobatidae > Mobula > Mobula birostris. The sequence continues at coordinate 204,834,622 of NC_092371.1, read as the reverse complement.
GGTCGGTCACCAGTGGAGTGGCTCAGGGATCTGTTCTGGGACCCTTATTCTTCGTGATTTTTATAAATGACCTGAATGAGGAAGTAGAGGGGTGGGTTAGTAAGTTTGCTAATGACACAAAGGTTGGCGGTGTTGTGGATAGTGTGGAGGGCTGTCAGAGGTTACAGCAGGACATTGATAGGATGCAAAACTGGGCTGAGAAGTGGCAGATGGAGTTCAACCCAGATAAGTGTGAGGTGGTTCATTTTGGTAGGTCAAATATGATGGCAGAATATAGTATTAATGGTAAGACTCTTGGCAGTGCGGAGAATCAGAGGGACTTGGGGTCCAATTCCATAGGACACTCAAAGTAGCTGCGCAGGTTGACTCTGTGGTTAAGAAGGCATACATGGTGTATTGGCCTTCATCAATTGTGGAATTAAATTTAGGAGCCGAGAGGTAATGTTGCAGCTATATAGGACCCTGGTCAGACCACACTTGGGATACTGTGCTCAGTTCTGGTCGCCTCACTACAGGAAGGATGTGGAAGCCATAAAAAAGGGTGCAGAGGAGATTTACAAGGACGTTGCCTGGATTGGGAAGCATGCCTTATGAGAATAGGTTGAATGAACTCGACCTTTTCTCCTTGGAGTGACAGAGGATGAGAGGTGACCTGATAGAGGTGTACAAGATGATGAGAGGCATTGATCATGTGGATAGTCAGAGGCTTTTTCCCAGGGCTGAAATGGTTGCCACAAGAGGACTCAGGTTTAAGGTGCTGGGGAGTAGGTACAGAGGAGATGTCAGGGGTAAGTTTTTTACTCAGAGAGTGATGAGTGCGTGGAATGGGCTGCTGGCAACGATGGTGGAGGAGGATACAATAAGGTCTTTTAAGAGACTTTTAGATAGGTAAATAGAGCTTAGTAAAATAGAGGGCTATAGGTAAGCCTAGTAATTTCTAAGGTAGGGACTTGATCGGCACAACTCTGTGGGCCAAAGGGCCTATATTGTGCTGTAGGTTTTCTATGTTTTCTATGTATTGTGGAGAGCGTTCTGACAGGCTGCATCACTGCCTGGTAAGGGTGGGGGGGGGGGGGTGAGGTGCTACTACACAGGACTGAAAGAAGCTGCAGAGGATTGTAAATCTAGTCAGCTGCACCTTGGGTAGTAGTTTACAAGGTACCCAGGACATCTTCAGGGAGTGGTGTCTCAGAGAGGGAGCGTCCATTATTAAGGACCTTCAGCACCCATGGCATGCCCTTTTCTCACTGTTACCATCAGGTAGGAGGGACACACACTCAGCAATTCAGGACCAGCTTCTTTCACTCTGCCATCTGATTCCTAAATGGACATTGAACCCTTGGACACTATCTCACTTTTTTTTAATATACAATACTTCTGTTTTTTGCACATTTCTTAATCTATTCAAAATACATATACTGTACTGTAATTGATTTACTTATTATTTATTTATCTCTTCTATATTATGTATTGCATTGAACTGCTGCTGCTAAATTAATAAATTTCACATCACATGCCAGTGATAATAAACCTGATTCTGATTCTCATTCTAATCTTCACTGAATAGGTCAGCATAAACATAAGAGCTGTTGAACTTCAGAAGCAAGGAACATTTCAAAATACAACTTGTCTGAAGTTCAGAAGTACATGTGAATAATTTTCCTCTATTTCTCCCCTGTTAAGTCCAGTTATATATTTAAAACAATCATCAACATGAGACAAAGTATTCATTAAAAAGGGGTTAAAAGGCAGACTGAAAAGCTATAGACTGAATAGTGCTCCTGAGAGCCGGACCCCCAGGTATTTGCATGCAGGAGTAAAAAGCTGATGTGAGAAATGATTCTTGCACCATCACTACAAACAACGGCTGGTAGCAGAAACCTCTTAATTCAGTTTGAATCACTGACAAAACACTTGTATATTCATGCCCAGAACTCGCCAATGTACACATGTCATATAATTATTCTTCATACTTTCATGCCATGGCAGGCATATGCATGAAACTTAAATACTTGTTTGACAGTCTGGATGGAGTTTGTTGCAACTCCATATTGGAAAAATGGCTTTGAGACGTTTGTGGGGGTGTGGGGAGGGGTTAAGGAAGCAGGAATGCTGGGTAGGGATCGTTTACCTTAGGGTCATGGTATAAATTCAATTATATTAAAAACCACCAGTGATCATCCAATATTCCAATTTTAACTTCCGCTGACTTCAGATTGTTTTCCCCATAGCTCATCTAGAATTGAACATTACGATAGTAGTTTGCATGATGCTATGAAAATGGGGTCAAAGGAGTTTTGGAGTTCAACACTCTCTGGGAGCAAGTTTGCTCATCCTTTCCCGGGTGTGCATGGATTTCCTCCAGGTGCTCCAGCTTTCTCCCATAGTCCAAAGATGTGCTGGTTAAGAGGTTAATTGGTTATTGTAAATTGTCCTGTGATTAGTCAAGAGTGAGTGATCCATTTCCCATGACAATATCATTATCAGTTAAATCAGTATTTCCTTTATAAATTATCTGGGTGTTCAGAAGGATCCAATCTTTTAAATTATTTTACTTTCTGGGTGGCTTCGCTTTCTGATGGGATCAATGAATGGCAAGAGTGAATGAACAATTTTCCATGACAATATCATTCATAAAATGCAAAGCTTTATCTGAAACTGATTAAAACAATCAATCTGAATTAAAAACCCCAGAACAGTATTTTAAGCCACTTCGGAGTGGGATAATCTCACAACAGAAATCATGCCTCTGCTTCGAGAAATTGTTGTTCATCCATCGTTGACGTCGATGAGGACCTGGACACCATTATGATGGTGTGGAGACTAGCGCGTGATTTGGATTTAAGTGAGAGAGAGTTGCGCAGCGTCAGCCTCACTCTCTGTTCCCAATTCCCATCTGGGTCCAATGGCAAGACAGAGTCTAGACGGCTGGAGATGGGACTAGGCGCAGTGGATGACCAGGACGTCTTCTGTGTCTTGTCCTGCTCTTCATGTTCCACGACGCTTGCAGAGACCACCTTCTTGACCGTTGGTCTCGTCTGCTCAATCCACCGGAGTCTGTCTTCACAAGCTGGGATAGACAACTCCCTATCTCACCGAGGGTTTGAGACCCGTCGGCTACCCTCACCTGGTTTTGCTGGCTTGTCGAAGCCGTTGCCCGGGGTGTGGCCGCTGTCGCATGCAAACAGCTACGGGGAGCCACAGGTGAGAGCTGAGTGCCAGGTGGGGACCAAAGGTGGACTAACCGCCCTGAAAAGGACGCGACATGTTTCCCCACCAGAGGTGCTACCCCTCCCTGACACCCCATACACCATGAGAAATTAATGCTGAATTCTTTTATAGTAAATCATATGAAAATGTAGCTCATGATTTGTGAATCCACACATTGCCCCTATTTCTAAAAATCTACTCCCCAAGCTTTGGGATAGACTAATGAACTTCACTTTGAATGTGTTTTGGGGTAGTAGCTGCAAAGCCACAGTGTAAGATAGTGGCATAATCAGATTCACACATTAAATAGAAACAGGCCAGTTGGCCCTAAATATTTTGCACAATTATCTTCCCTTCTGCATTTCTCTTTCCTTCTCACTCATTATCTAGTTAGCTTTTCTTTAAATGTATCCAAACTACCTCACCGCCAATTGTAGCAGTGTCGTTTTTCATTTGCTCTGGGTAATTTTCAATGGAACTGATAATTATTCAATCAATAATTAGTTTTATTTATTATCCTCTTAGGTCCTCCAAAAATATGCTTATCAAATTCTTGATAAATTTGAAGATCTCTGTAGATAAATTTGATAAAATAGGACCTCTTGATAACATTGAAGATCTTTGTTATGCCACGTCTTGACTCCTTTTCCAGTGCAATAAGCCTCAGCCTAGAATGTAATAGTATTGCACTCTAAGATGTTGCTGTGAATGCAGATGCATGCTAGGTCACTATATTTTAAAGTTAAAATAAAGAGCTACTTTTCACCTGAACATGAACAAGTTTTTTCATAAAGCCTAGATCCTTCATACAGTGATTTGTGATCTAAAGATTAGCTTGGATAAGCCACTCCTATATCAGAAGGGAAAATATCAGGTTACTAAACAATTCTCACAAATGGACTATAACACTGTTGAGCACACCTAAGCATTATTTATATTCTCTTCCTCACAAAACAAAGCAAACAACCAAATCAGGAATATTTCCCTCTTGGAATAAGATGAAGTTTGGTGAAATGATTTCAGAGATTAGAACTGACACATCAAGTGAGGAATAATGTCAGCTTTTAATGTGTTCTTCCTCCTCAATATAAATCCGTGGATCTAAGTCCATGACCAATTCCGTGTCAGTGAATGTATGCAAACTGTTCAGGAGGTTCTGCCGGAGATGGGCACACTGGAAAGGTGAATGGGCTTTGTCTTCCTGTGAAATGAAGAGAATTATTAAAAATTGTTAAGTTTGAACCATTTAAGCAATAACGGTTTTCAACAGGGAATAAAAATAAGGCTGTCTAGTAACAGCAAATATACATTGTTTTGCTCCATGACTTCTAAAATCTCTTAAAATGCATAACAGAAGTGTTCCCTCAGCACTACATAGAAATTACTTTATCACAATGTTAGCACAACCACTTGAATCCCCCCGAGAGGAAACTTGATTTCAGATATTCTATTGGTCTTGCCTACATGGTAATATACACTACGTCAGCCACAGACCTAAAAGCCCTCAGATTTAATTCCCATTATCTGCTACTTTGGGCTCAGTCAGTGGGTTACTTGCAAAGGATGTTGTATCTTTGAATTAGAAAGTGAAATTTAATCTGGGGTTCCTGTTCCTGACCACTAATCAGTGAAGTCTACTGGAATCTGCATAAATTGAGGGGCATTACAGCTGAATCAACTGGGGTTAGGGTTTCATTGTTCTTCTACTAAAGTTACAGAAATCAAATGTGAAAGCCACTGAGACACACCACTAACTTAGCATGTGGCAATCAACCCAAAAAGACCAGTTTCAGCCTTTCGTATAACTCCCATCTATGGTATACAGCATCATCTTTATTAGACACGATCAGTAACAATTTTAAAATATTCTTAGGAAACAGTGTTTCTTAGGAAAATTAGAACTTTGGTTGCCCATCACATCTCAAAGACACATGTTAGTAGATTAATTGCCCACTGTATAAGCTTCAGCTAGTGAGCAGGCTGAGTGGTAGAACCGGTTGGGTTAATGGGAATGTAGGGAGAATAAAACACCGGATCAATCTAGCAATGGTGTAAACGAATGCTTCAATGATTATGCAGACTCTAAGCCAAAAGGCCTATTTGCATTCTATATGACTGTATGGAAAAATTTACATGAAATTCTCTGAACCCACAGAAATAGTTACCTCATGAAGCTGCTCTAGCCCAAAGGTGGAGGACAGAACTTTAATCTGAACTTGAATGACAATCCAAGCCACGTTCATATCACTTCCGTTCACTGAACCATTCTGGCTTTAAATATCCTTGGTGAATAAATCACTCTTTGAGCTTGTTCCTCCCCATTTCTATGCCCAGGAGAGCTTTTTTTTAAAAAAAACTTTACTCTTAAGCATTTCCCCAATTTCCTTTATTTCACCTTCACTTCTATCATTCTTCTGTAAAGCCTCTGATTAAATGTTAAGTTGTGATGCCACTAAGTATCACTTGTTTTAATCTGAACACACAGGATCATATTTGTACTATGGGAAGGCATAAGATGATGAATTCCCTTCAGCAACATGTGTACCTCAATACTGCTGGGGGTGGGTGGGAGGAAATAACCCACTGGATCCCGTCAGCAGCAGCCAGGCAGGTGGCACTGTGGCTGGCTCTGAGGCTCGACAGGGAAGAGTGAGGTCAGGTAGTGTGGTAATTATAGGAGACTATCTTCCTGCTACTGCTCTTCCTGTTGGTCACCCATTCCCTATCTTTCCTTAGTTCCTTAAACTGCGGTGGGACCAACTCACTAAATGTGCTATCCACAACATTCTCAGTATCTCAGATGCTCCAAAGCGAGTCCATGCGTTTTTACATTTTCCACCAATTTTTTTTTTGGTGGATGTCTTTAATGCGCTGCCTGGTATGGTGGTAGAGGCAAATACATTAGAGGCTTTTAAGAGATGTTTAGATAGGCACGTGGAGGTAAGGAGGATTTGGGGATTAGACATGGTGTAGATAGGAAGGATTAGTGTTTGGCCATTTTTAATTTTCTTTTTAACTGGTTCAGCACAACACTGTGGGCCAAATAGCCTGTCCCTGTGTTGTATTGTTCTAAGTTCTTGAAAACTTTTGCAGATCAAACTGAAGAGGTTCAGCCAGAATACATGGTAAAATGTAGTGCAACTAATAAATGAGAATTGCTTTATTCACCTTCATGAACTGCTTAGGAGTACCTCCTCCCTGACCCAAATACTTTCTACTGGGTGAGATCAAGAAAGGGCTCATGCTTTTTAATTATGGTCATGTGTATCAAATTACATTTTATTCCATAATGAACAGGTTGATTAGGTAAGTGGAGATACAATCAGTTCTATAAATCATCAACTTAAAGTGAAACATAACTACATCATATTAATTGTTGTAAATCAAAACAAAACCAACTATTGAAAAGAAACTGTTCAGACGTTATCAGCTATATAATGCAGAAAACAGCAACAGTCTTTATTTCCTCACACTGAAAACAGATCCAAATTATACCGAGAAGAATCTTAAATCAATTTGAGAAGAGGACAAGTACATTTGACTCGTTCATTCAACAGCACATTTTCTTGTTGCAAATAGACAATCAACCAACTGTTGAAACCTACAGCCCACAAAAAGTTGTACAGATCAGGGGAAATATACTCTGCAGTCACATCACTTCTGCCTTTGGAGGTTTAATAATGGATCACTTGGAACCTCCAGTGGTAGAAGTCAAGTACTGCAATTTCAAATTCTGCACCATCTCTCAGCAAAAGCATCTGGATTAAGTTTCAAATTCATGACGGGCTTGGTCCTCGACATTCCATAAAGCAATCAACTTACCACTCAGTTACAAGATAAACCCTAGCCAATTTTTTAAATGAAGGGCAATTCAAAGGAAAATACTGTATTAAAGCAGAAGGATCAAAAACGTTCACTCAATTAACAAGAAATAGTTTAAAAGTAATTGATAAAGGTTTAAGTTTTAATCCTGTTTACATACAAAATATAATCTCCTAGGTACTCAAGAATTTACCCAAACATATTGCTGTTACAAAGTATCAAAGCTTAAATGCAAGATAACAAAGTTCAAATTTAAGAAAAAACACTCATTTGCTTTGATTTACATTATGTTCAAGCAGGCATGTATGGAGGTGGAGGTTCTTTTTCTGGCATCTTCACTGCCATTTCATAGGTTGGCAGCACATACTGAAAACAAATTGTCAAAACAAATGTTAGAGTTGTACCATTTCAACAAAAAAATCTAAAAGTACATTTAATTTAGCAACTGTACCATGGCAAAAAGTACACAGCTTAGTTTAAAGGATCTTAAACATCTAATAAAAGTCAAACAGGTCAAGTAAGTGAAAAAGAAACAGGAGTTACTTCACTCTCAGACTCAAGTAGAAGGTACTACAACAGAGTATCTGCATATCAATAAAATCTTACGTCATGCTCTTGCCCAAGAAAAAAAAACAGCATTACACAGGTAAAACAAAGAATTATCTTTAATTCGGTAGATGAAAATTAAATTAAAATGTAAGGAGTGCATTTGGGGAGAACAAACGAGGAATGAAGAATAAACCCAAGTATACAGGGGAACTTGGACCACATGTAGATCTAAAAAGACATCTAACATGGCATGACATACTTCCCCATATTAAAGAACATACAAAAAATTACTAATACTAGTCTTAGGACTAGAGAATTAGTTTTGTAGAAAAATTATTTTGTCATCTTCCAACATAATTGATGCAAATAAAAATCAAAATATGTTAAGGACACATCCTTTGGAGAAGGTCATAAGCAAAATGTCACATTAATTGGTCTAATGACTGGAGTGGTGAGGTGTGCAAATTATTTTCATCCAAATAACAGAGTCCGTGTAGAACGCATAGAGAAGCTGAAATTCTGGCCCGGTCCAGTCTGCCTGTCTATCCAAAGATGCAGCATGGAACAGGTAATAACCAATTAACCTACTAACTGGCACATCATTGACTGCAGATGGAAACCAGAGCACCTGGAGGAAACCAATGTGCTCACAGGAAGAACATACAAACTTCTATACAAGTTTTGCCAGAATTGAAAATAACTGGGGCCCCAAAAGAGCTGTTTGCAAATGTGTATGCCATAAGCAAAGTACTGGGAGGTTGGCTTTAAGCCAAGAAAAGCCAGGACAGGCTACTAAGCCTCATATCAATGTGAAGGGAACATATCAAGGTAATATATACAAAATACTGGAGAAACTCAGCAAGCAAGGCAGCATCTGATGAAGGGTCTTAAGATTACACTGTACCTGGAGGCACATGACAAGATAGGCCAAAGCCAGCATGGTTTCCTGAAAGGAAAATCCTGCCTGACTAATCAACTTCAATATTTTGAGGAAATTACAAGCAGGGTAGACAAAGGAAATGCAACAGATGTGGGGTACTTAAGATTTTCACAAGGCCTTTGACAAGATGCCGCACATGAGGCTGCTTAGCAAAAAAGCTCATGGAATTACAGGGGAGTTACTAGCATGGATGGAGTATTGGCTGATCAGCAGAAAACAGAGTGGGAAGGAGATCCTATAATGGCTGGCTGCCGGTAACTAGTAGAGTTCCACAGGGGTCGGTGTTGGGACCGCTGCATTTTACAATGTACGTCAATGATTTGGACTATGGGATTAATGGATTTGTGGCTAAATCTGCCGATGATACAAAGATAGGTGGAGGAGTGGGTAGTGTTGAGGAAACAGAGCCTGCAGAGAGGCTTACATAGTTTAGGGGAATGGGCAAAGAAGTGGCAAATGAAATACAATGTTGAAACGTGTATGGTCATGCACTTTGGTGGAAGAAATAAACAGGCAGACTTATTTAGATGGGGAAGAGAATTCAAAATGCAGAGATGCAAAGGAACTTGGGAGTCCTTGTGCAGGATACCCTAAAGGTTAACCTCCAGGTTGAGTTGGTGGTGAAGAAGCCAAATGCAATGTTGGCATCCATTTCTAGAGGTACAAAATATAAGAGCAGGGATGTGATGTTGAGGTTCTATAAGGCACTTGTGAGATCACACTTGGAGTATTGTGTGAAGATTTGGGCTCCTTATTTTAGAAGGGATATACTGACATTGGAGAGGGTTCAGAGAGGATTCATGAGAATGATTCCAGGAATGAAAGGGTTACTGTCTGGGGAACATCTGGCAGCTCTTGGGCTGTATTCCCTGGAGCTCAGGAGAACGAGGGAAAATCTCACAGAAACATTCAGAATGTTAAAAGGCCTGAACAGATTAGATATGGCAAAGTTATTTCCCATGGTAGGGGAGTCTAGGACAAGAGGGCACAACTTCAGGGTTGAAGGACATCCATTTAGAACAGAAATGCAGAGAAATTACTTTAGTCAGAGGGTGGCAAATCTGTGGAATTTGTTGACATGGGCAGCTGTGGAGGCCAAGTCATTGGGTGCAATTAAGGCAGAGATAGATAGGTTCTTGATTAGCCAGGGCATCAAAGGGTATGGGGGTGACTGGAAGAATTGGATCTGTCAATGACTGAATGGTGGAACAGACTCAATGGGCTGTATGGCCTACTTCTGCTCCTATATCTTATGGTCTTATTGTCAGAACTGTCAGCCCTTTATTCCTTTCCATAGATGCTGCCTGACCTGATGAATTTTGTATATGTTGCTCTGGATTTCCAGCATCTGCAGAATCTCTTGTGAATAATCCAAGGGATAATTTATGAAAGGCAGCGGCTGATCAGAAATAGCATGGTTTAGTGCAAGGAAAATCCTGTTGTAATAGTCCAAGTTTTTTTTGAGGTGGTAACTATGGAAACAGATGAAGGCCACTAAGTATACATTGTCTCTATGAACTATAGGAAGGTATCCAATGAGGTCCCATAGTGGGCTGGTTCAGAAGATTAAGGCACATGGAATCCAAAACAAGCTGGTTAATGCCAAAATTCGCTTGGTGATTGGAAGCAGAAGATAGTGGTGGAAATGGTTCTTCCTGTTGGAAGTCTAACTAGTGACAGTGGCATTTGGCATGTATGAGGTTTAACTAGTGTTATATAAACACTAGTGAGACTACACTTGGGAGTGTGTACAGTTCTGGACACCATATCATTGGAAGAGGTGATAGCGTGTGGGAGGTGGCACAGAACAGATAAGCAGGGTTTGTTTACGAGGCTGAGGGAAAATGATAGAAGTAATAAAATTAAAGGCTTAGACAGGAGAAATAGTCAATCTTTCTCCATGGAGGTAGTATCAAAAATAAGGAGAGAGGTAGGAATTTAAAAATAAATTAAACTAAGTCTCATTTATTTTTAAGCAAAGTGACTGACATTTTGGAACTCACTGCCAGAGGTAGTATTGGAATCACTATCTTTCAGAGGCATTTAGATAGGCACTTGAATAATGCAGGACATAAAAGGACCCAAATAGACCAATTGAATTAGGTGTAGATGGCAAAATTTTTGTACCCTTGTATTCAAATTTCCATCTCAAAGAACACAACATCATACAGCATTCTTAGTTACTTGTTGTACTTGAACACAGAGCTTCTAAATTCTGGATTAGGGCTTGCATCCCACAGTTCCGATATCTCTAATGATCTGGGTGATGCTATTTTAAATGTTTTTTCACAAAATGGAGAAGTGGTATTCCACTTGATATCTTATTTCCACCATATCATATACGAAACCCTTTATCTATCACCCTTTTCGCCACAAACTAGAACTTGTTAGATCTCAAACATTGGTCCTGACAGGTCCTTGACCTTAATTCTCTGCTGCCCCCCTCCCACCTCCCCAAGATTCCAAGGTGGCAAAGCAGTGAACTGCAAAGTCTTTTACAGACAATTATGAAGAACATTTCACATTGTGAAAGGTGTAATGCTCAGAAATGTTGCTTGAAGCAATGCTATTACTATGATCTTAAATAGAATTTGATTCCTAGCCATTTTGCTGTAGTAAACAGTTGAATGAAATAACTATACATGTAAAGAGAAACAGTGGATCAAATCCTCTACAACATGCACCAAAATGGAACAATAACACTAGTACTTTTCTTAAACACATGGTGTCATAGTGACTTAATTTACTTTAAATTCTGAACACGTTACTGTTTGAAAACAGAAATATTTCCAATGCACAACATTCAAATTATAATATTGACCTGAAATGCCCACAACAGCCAATAACACTATTCAGAATTACAATTTAAAAGCCACCCAATAACCAAAGGGAAAGAGTTACAAAAATATTATATTTTTAAAGCAGCAAGCTCTTTCTAGATTGTATTCTAGACTATTAAATATTTAGTTATATTTTCAATATATAGGCTGTAGACAATCATGGACCAAAGAAACATGCTTCTGTGAAATAACCCATTTCATTCTGAGATCACCATGTTGCTTGACACCTAGTTTTTGTACAACTGATGTGCTTTCATGATTGACAAGATTACACTGTTAGCCAACAATTACTGTTCACTATAAGTATAAACAGCTAACTGAGTTAACAATTTATTCATTGGATTCACAAATAAAGCCAACAAGCAGAAAAAGGAAATGCTTCGAAATAAATAATGCACAGCCATCTAAAGTTTTGAAATCTGCTTTGGAAACGAAGTAAATCATCACTGTACCAGAAGCCGAAATGTATCTTGATTAGCAGATTTGATTGGTTCTAAACCAGAACATATCCCACTAAGAAAATGCTGTAATCATACTGAAGATCCCAAATAACATGCAAGCAATATCAGAAAAACCTTTACTTGCAAGCTTTAATGAAATTGCATGTTTTACATTAAACTTCACAATTAAATTGCATTTACTGAGTATAATAAATTCTAAAGAATACATAAAATTGTTATTGTAACAGTAGGTATTTTTAAGCATTTTACATGTTAACTGTCCTGTTCCTTTTACAGATGCTGCCTGACCTGAATTCCTCCAGCAGTTTGCTTCTTGTTCCAGATTCCAGCACCTGCTCTCCCAAGTCTCACCAGATAAAACAGTGGCCAATAAAAACAAAATCCAGGCAGGATAGATATGCACAAATGAACTCAAATTCAGCAGTTTGGCAAATCTTATGATAAGACTGGGGCTGATGTGCAATGAAAAATGTGTGGGAGGAAGTTGATGGTGCATGGGAGGGGGAAAAGAGGGGGCCCTGGGGTTCTAAAGCTTTTCTGTCATTTGTGGTTCTCTTTTTCATGGACATCTGTGAAGAGCAAGAATTTCACGTTGTATAGAGTATACATAGACCGCCCCTGTCTGCAAATGGAGTAGCAGTAATTTTGTGCTGCTCTTAGTTTTCTTTCTCTCCCCCTAGTTTAAACTTTGAATTTAAAATTTTTATTTGCTGATTCTTGAGGGGGAACAATATGTCTATGACTACGAGCAGTAGGAAGAATTTACCTGAACCCAGTGGTAAAGGTAATGGGAAAGGAAAGGTGCAAAAGGAAAGATCTGATGAAATGCCATCGTGCGCTGAAGATATCGTTCAGACACTGAATTCAATTTAGGGATCAGAATGGATCAATTAAAGACCAACTGGAAAAGAATAGTAATGAAATGAAGTCATTTCTGGGAAAACTTAAAGACCTGGAAACTCAAGTTATTACACATGAAGAGGAATTGAAGATAACTAAGCAAAAGTTGTCTGAAGCTACAACTCGTTTGGAAAGATATCAAAATAAGATTATAGACCTGGAAACTAGGTCTCGCCGAAAGAATATACGAATTGTTGCGCTGCAAGAAGAAGCCGAAGATGGAGATTTAACTGCTTAGTCTGGTAAGCTTTTCACACTTTACTTCCTACCATTTTATTAAAGCCGCCTGCTATAGAAAAGGCACACAGGGCATTTACTTCGAAATTGAAGGATTCTAGTAAAGCAAGATCTGTTCTGGTTTGCTTTCATCACTTTAAAATTAAAGATCAAATAATATGACACGCAAGAAAACAGAGTTTTTAGACTTATGGAGTCTTAGCTCCGTTTTTACGAAGATTACCCGAGAGAGGTAATGGAACAAAGATCAAAATTTGCCCTGGCAATGAAACAGACATATGACAAAAAACTGTTTCCCTCTCTGAGGTATCCGACAAGAATTGAAGTTTTTCCTGCTAATTCTCCTCCTCGTTCGTTTTTTGATCCAAAAGCTGCACTGGACTTTGTTCAGGCTATACCCGCTGCTGTTACTGACACCGCTACTGAATGAACTTTCTGAAAGGTTGTTTGGCTATCTGTATATTATTTGCATTTTTGAAAGAAGAATTATGAAGGTCATTTGTATATTTCATTAAGAGATTAATTAAAGACAAGGAGAGTTGTTCATTATTGCATATTGGAAAGAAGATTTATGGCTCAAGTATGACTGTCTAAATAATCATATGAACATTTGACTGAGAAAAGAAGATAAGAGGATTTGTTCCTTTAATTTAATACTTGGTTTGAGTTTGTTTCCTTTTCTAATCAGCTAATTAGTAGTTTTTTCCTACTAATAGGGCTTTTGATATATATATTTGGGAGGGTTTAATTACTTATGATATTAATAATTAGTATTTTTGAAAATTCAGCTGGGTCAAATATACTTTTTTTTCTGTTTTATTATAACATTTTATAATTGAATTTGAAGTCTTTTTTAGGGAATTAATGTTAAACTTAAAGATGGCGCTGGTTTTTCTCTAAGAGATAACATTATTTTGATTCTTTCTTGTTTATTACAGGATGGAATGTAAATGCTTTTCTTTGCTGAGACTTTACTGTCTTTTTTTTTTAACCAGGTCACCTTACTCCTTTTACTAACTGGGGGGAGGGAAAGAAAATACAGACGGAGCGTCAGTGGCTTTGTACTCTATCATAGGTTGCTTGCCTTTTTCTTGGGTTTTCGGGAAGGGGGTGGGATTAGTGTTAGAGGCTTTTTCCCCATTGGGTGGTTCTGGAGCATGCGCATTTTCTATCTGGTTGTATTCTTCATTGCCGCCATTTTTGATCATCCCATATTGGTACGTGCTCTGCGCATGTATAAAGTAGAATAAAATTACAGTATGGTATTTAAACGGATTAATATAATAAGTTGGAATGTACGTGGTTGGAATCATCTTATTAAACGAAAAAAGGCTTATTATTAACCGATTCCAACCTGATATAAGTTTTGCTCAAGAGACACATATCAGGGTGGGAGATTAAAATAGATTTTTTGGATGGTGAAATGGTTTACAATTCCACTCTACTTCTCAGAGTAAAACAAAAGGCGTGTCTATTTTTATTAAATCTATTTATTCAAGAGGATATTGAATCAGATTCTAATGATAGACTTTTAATTGTTAAAGGAACGATCTGTAACAGAAAAGTTGTTTTGGTTAATTTGTATGGCCCTAACTTAGATGATCCTTCTTTTTTTAAAAAAGTTATTTGCTTTACTGCCTGATTTACATGAATATATGCTGATAACAGGTGGGGATTTTAACTGCTGCTTAAATGCTATGATTGAACCAATCAGCGATTTCCAAATCGTTCCGTGTTATTTATTAATTCCTTTTTGATTGATTTTGGGTTGATTGATTTGTGGAGGTATCTCCATCCCAATAACATAGAATATTCTTTCTTCTCACATATTTATAAAAAATATTTGAGGATCGAATATATTGTAATCGATCCCCGCTTCTTGCCTAGTGTTAAAAGTTGTGAATATGACGCTATTGCTATATCTGATCATACACCTTTGAGTTGTCTTTTGAATTTGATGATATCATTCTTGCTCACCCACCATGGCGCATGTCTCAGACATTATTGCAAAACTCTGACTTTGTCAGTTTCATTGAAACCCAGATAAAAGAATTTTTTCTTTTGAATGATATAGGGGGTATGTCTAAATTAATTATATGGGATACATTTAAAGCATTTTTACGTGGTCAGATTATTTCTTATTCAGCTAAATTTAAGACAGACTAAAACAGAATTAGATAGAATTTCAGAACAAATTAAAGATTTAGATAATATTTATGCAATTTCCCCCAGTATTGATTTATTTAAACAAAGGGTGGAACTTCAATCACAATAAAACCTGTTATTAACTCATCCCATTGAAGGCTATTAGCTTAATGTAAGAGCCAATTTTATATGTTTGGAGATAAAAATAATAAACTGCTCGCATCTCAATTAAAAATGGCTGCAGCCAAAAGGCAAATCATGAAAATTCATAGGAAAGATGGTACCTTGGCTCAGGAATATGAAGAAATTAATAAGGTTTTTCAAGATTTTTATGCTGAACTTTATAAATCTCAATGTCCGTTAGATTCCTCTGAAATGAATGCTTTTTTACGAAAGATTGTTTTTCCTAAAATCTCGGCTGAGGATCAAACAACTCTTGATGCTCAAATCACTGAAGCCGAAATTCATAAAGCTATTTTTTTCCAATGCAATCTGGTAAGTCCCTGGGAGTTGATGGCTATCCTGTAGAATTTTATAAAAAATTTGGAAAGTTGCTTTTTCAGTATATGTTGGAAATGCTTAAGGATTCTTTTGTGAAAGGTGACTTACCCTCTACTTTTTTTTGAGGCTTCTATTTAATTCTTAAAAAAGATAGAGATCCCACTGACTGTGCTTCATATAGACCTATTTCATTACTGAATGTTGACGCTAAGATTCTGTCAAAGCTAATGGCCAATCGGTTGGAGAATATTTCAGGTAAAATTATTTTTAAAGATCAAACAGGCTTTATAAAGAGTCGCTATTCTTTTTCAAATGTTCGGAGACTATTTAACATTATATATTCAACCTCTTTTAAAACTCCACAATGCGTTGTATCTTTGGATGCTGAAAAAGCATTCGATCGAGTCGAATGGAAATATTTATTTAATGTTTTACAGAAATTTGGCTTTGGTGCTAATTTTAATAATTGGATTGAAATGATATATAAAGCCCCTACTGCTACTGTTGTCATTAACAATTGTAGGTCTCCTTTTTTTTAGCTTTCACTGGGGACAAGGCAAGGCTATCCATTAAGTCCTTTGTTGTTTAATTTAATATTAGAACCCCTTGATTGCTCTTCGTGTGGCTAAAAATATCCATGGGATTTTTGTGAATGAGAATGCATAAGATCTCTCTTTACGCTGACGATTTATTGGTTTATATATCTAATCCTGACAAATCTATTCCTGCCTTGCTAAAATTGTTTAATGAATTTGGAGATCTTTCAGAATATAAAATAAATTTCAGTAAAAGTGAATTGTTTCCTTTAAGTGATTCTGTCTCTATATATGATAGCACTCCTTTTAAAGTCACTGACTCTTTTAGATATTTAGGTATTATAATTACTAAAAAATATAAGGATCTTTATAAAGCCAGTTTTGTTCCTTTAGTAGACTCTATGAAGTATTTATTTAGTAGATGGAGTCCACTTACATTTTCACTTGTTGGTCGTATTCATATAGTTAAAATGATGATTTTACCAAAATTTTTATATTTATTTCAGAATATACCTGTATTTTTGACTAGGAAGTTTTTTCTGATCGGATTGATTCTAATATTTTATCTTTTACTTGGAATAATAAAAGACCAAGAATTGGTAAATGTCACTTACAAAAATTGAAGAAGAATGGAGGTCTTGCTTTGCCTGATCTAAGAATGTATTATTGGACTGTTAATGTGCGATACATGTCTTTTTGGTTAAATTGGGTTGATAAGGGTGATCGGCCAATTTGGGTAGGCCTGGAACTGAAAGTTGTAAAAAAGTTTTATTTAACCTCGTTATTGGGAGCTGCTTTACCTATATAATTAGCTAACGTTGCTAATTTAAACCTATATCCTGTGATTAAGTATCCTTTACAAATTTGGCTCCAGTTCCGCAATTTTTTTAATCTCAAAAAATTTAAACTTTGTAGTTTAATTTAACAAAATTACATCTTTGAGTGATCCAATTTTTTTTTGGATTTATTTAAAGATAGATCGATGTCTTTTGAACAATTAATTGATAAATATTCTCTTTTATACTCACACTTTCTGCAATACCTTCAAGTTAGACATTTTTTACAAAACTATTTACGTAATTTTCCTTACAATTTGGAGGCTGGCCTGTTAGATACTATTATGAGTATGAATACTTTGATCAAGGGTTCTATTGGAAGAATTTATAATTTGCTATTACAATGGGATAAGCATCCTTTATCTAAGATTAAACAGGATTGGGAAAAGGAACTCAATTTGACTTCTATGACGGAGGATCGGATGCGGATTTTGAGGTTGGTTAACTTCTTCAATTTGTGCTAGCCATTCATTGATTCAATTTAAAATTGTACATCGTTATCATTTGACGAAGGACTTTCTAAAATCTTTTCTAATGTTGATAGTTATTGTGATAGATGTAAAACTAAGATAGCTACACTGACACCTATGTTTTGGTCTTGTTCTATAATGGAACAGTTTTGGAACTCAGTTTTTTCAACAATTTCTAAAGCACTTAAAATTAATCTACAACCTAATAAATTAACTGTGCTTTTTGGAATAATTCCTCAAAATATTCATGGTATTTCTGTCTGACCAACATGTTATTGCATTTGTTACATTGATAGCTAGGTAGGCCATTTTGTTGAAGTGGAAGGATACATCAGCTCCCACTGTCACAATGGTTCTCTCAAGTGATGCTATGTCTTAGTTTGGAGAAAATTAGAAGTCGAACCTTTGAACCTTTATTTGATTTTGAGAAAAGATGGGGCTCATTTGCTTGTTATTATCATTTGAGCTAATTGATAAGATTTTTTCCACGATCTAATTGTAAATTTTTTGGTATATTTTCTTTTCTTGCTGGCGGTTTGATGTTTATTTTTAGAAGCTTTTAGTATGACGCATGGGTCCAGGTTGTACACCTAACAGGTTTTTTCCCCTTACTTTTTCTGCTTAGTAGGTTTTTTTTGTTATCACAAATTTTTTTTCAATCTTTAAGATAATGTCTTTTGAGACATTGCAAGTGTTGTTACTTCAATGTACTCATGTTATTTCTTTTGTATAGCAATAAAAAGATTTGAAAAGAAAGAAAGTGTATACATTCTCTGATACTAAAATGGAATCATTTGAATGAAGGATTAAAATCTGTAAAGTTGAAGTACACTCAATAATGAAGAACCAGGACTAGGTTAAACGCAAAATGATGTAAAGATGATTAAAATATTGAGGGAACTGAATATTAAGATTAGCATTCCAAGTTTTTTGCCAGAAAGGATGCAAAGTACCCAACAAAAAAGTACAGAAAAAGGTAAGACAAAATTAAATTTGAACTTAGGCTACGTCCACACTAGACCGGATAATTTTCAAAACGCCAGTCTCCAGTAAAAACAACAAGCATCCACACTAGGCATTTTTCAAAATATCTCTGTCCACATTAAAATGGATATTTGGGCGAATCTACTCCTACTGGGCATGCGCAGACACATCTACAGAAAACAAGCGAAGAGGAAACTGTATAATATTTATGTTTCCACGGCAGTGTTGTGCTATTTCCATTGGTCAAAAACTAGAGTACCAACAACAACAGCGAACGAAAGTTTTCAATGTCTTCGAGGAATACAAAGAAAACTTCCGCTGGAAAAAGCAAACCGGACTTCTTCGTTTAGACACGACAATGAAGTCGAGCTGTTTCTGCGAGTTACAAACAACTACAAAGTCAGCAAAGCAGTGGAGAATGTGGAGATGTTTAACTCCAAACAAGCTATTAACGTAGACAATAAACAACACACTCATGAAGCCGTCCTCTACCCAAGATCAACAAGAGAGTGGAATCTTCTGCCGCCAGACCTGCGCGGTATTTCTAACAGAAATATTTTTAAAGATAGACTCAATCAAATCAATTTAGGGGATCTAGTCAAAAAAGCTCACTTTACAATTTAACTCTCACGTCATTCACACCGACTGTGTGTTAAAACAGCCGTCCGGCAGTGCTTGCGCAGTACCAAGCAGAAACAGAAAAAGCATTGTTATTGTGGTGTTGTCATGACAGCATTTTTAAATATCTCTGTTTACCCCGTCCACACTACAACGCACAACAATCGTTTTCAAATTTACACACTCTGGAGAGTGTTTTAGAAAAGCTCCATTTTCGGGGGACGAAAACGCCATTTCAATGTGGACGGAGGGTCAAAACGAAGAGAAAAAGCTTTGTTTTCAAAATTATCCGGCATACTGTGGACGTAGCCTTAGAACTGTGAAAAAGGTGTGAATCTCAGGTATTTCATCTACCCATTAGGTTTATCTGTATACATCTAACATCCCGCACTGTCAACTATCCACACCCAATTTGATATTATTTGCAAATCTCAGGAATTGTTTCTTGATTCCAAAGTCCAAAATGATTACTGAGGCTACGTCCACACTACGCTGGATAATTTTGAAAATGCCGGTTTCAAGTAAAAACGACAGGCGTCCACACTAAGCGTTTTTCAAAATATCTCTGTCCACATTAGAACGGATATTTGGGCAAAACAAGCGAAGAGGAAACAGTATACTTGGTGCGTGTTTGTCCAGATACAGAATAGAAAAACTTAAAAGGAATTGCTCTTGGCTCTCGCAGTGGTGGACTTAAAAATGGAAAAAAACAAATACTGGAGCGTATGGAGGCAACCAACAGGGAGTTCACGGACAGTATGTCCCGGCTGACGATGAGCATTGAAAAACTGACCAACTCTGTTGCATTAATAAAGCACCTTGTTAAATGTAAAAAACATGTCTGCATCAGTGTTATCTTGTATTTCCATACAATGTTACATTAGGCTGTAACACATCTATTGTCAGAGAAGTACTTGCATAAATAGGTAAACCACCTTCATACAAGCAAGGACAGAAAACAAGGCAAAGTGAATATACTTATTTATTCAGTAATCTATGGGTCAAAGTATTTGGTGAGTACATTTCTAACTCTTCTGGCTTCAGTCTCGTTGCCGTCTGTTCTGAAATTGTTAGGTTCTGCAAAGCGCAGAAACAAATATCGCTGTGATGATTGTACGCTCTAGTATCAATTGTTTGGCGACAATAAAGTAATAATAATAAAACAATGAAATGCTGCGTTGCCGCCATCTGTTCCGGTACGTCATGACAGCGGTTTTAAAAAGCTCTGGTTACCCCGTCCACACTGCAATGGATATTAGGCGTTTTCAGATTTATTCACTCTGGAGACAGTTTCTGAAAATCTCCGTTTTCGGGAGATGAAAACGCCGTTTTAGTGTGGACGGAAGGTCAAAACGAAGAAAAAAGGCTTCATTTTCAAAATTATCCGGCATAGTGTGGACATAGCCTGAGAAAAACTAGCAATTACTCTCACTCTGCTTTATCTTGAAGTCAACTTTTGAAAAGCCCAATTTCAATGACTGTCTTTTCGATATCTAGCCTCAAACAACCAATGAATGCACAATTAAGAACCAAAAAGTACAAACTACAAAGTGATACCAGAAATGTGCCAAGTGGAGACTAATGACTTTCTTTCCTAGGCTATAGCTGAGCTAATAAGACAAAGTTGTCTGAAGCACTGTATCTTAGCTGAGATTTTCTTCCCCCACCAAAAGAGTCTTCAATCAAAAGCTTGGCCTCTGAATATTGCATTAACATTGGAAAAAAAATCTAGTTCACAAATGAAAGGGACATTAAGTTACTGTAACAATTTCCCCCGTGGGGGTAAATTCTTTGCTGTATATCTGCATACCTGAATGGGTGTTTCAAAAGCTGGATACACAGCGATCTCAGGTGTGTTCCTATTGTTGATGTACTTGTAGCAGTTCCAGACACAGTTTATGAAGTAAGCCTGTAAGATATAACAAAAGTGCCCAGGAGGCATTCAATTTAATAGAGTAAAACTTAGATGAAGTCCAAATAAGGTAATGTAATGACATAGAACACAGTACTGGTCTTTGGCCCATAAATACTTTTTTCCCCTCAATCAACAATTAGATAAACAGACAGGTTAATGCAACATTAAAAATATAACTCAAAGGCCAACTATATAAAAGTGGACTTTCATGAAATGGAGCTGCTGAAGGCAATGGAGAGGATGAATGTCAAAACTAGTCATATTCTTATATAGTAAGGGAATGACTCAGCAAGTCAGGTAGCTTCTGTGCAGAGAGGAACAGAATCTATGTTTTAATCTACGACCTTTCAGTGAATTTCCAGCATTTGCATATTTTCAGATGTCATGTTATATTTTGGAATAACAAGGAAGAAAACTGATTAAAGATAGGTCTCCCTGGAAGATACAAAAACAGGTCCACAGTTAGTGACACTCCTGCAAAGACCCAGTGATCCAGATTAATTCTCAAACTCTGCAGTTGTATGTGGAATACGCATGTGCTCTTCATGACTGCACGAGCCTCTTCTTGGTGTGATGGTTTTGGTTAGGTTAAATAGCTACTGCAAATGAACCCTAGAGTTGGTGTTGCGGGGTGGGGGGGGAGGAGAGAGAGAGAAGCAGGAGAATCAGGGCATGAAGGGCATGAGAGAAGAATAAATGGGGCAAAAAGACTGACATGAACACAAGAGTTGGCATAGATTTGATGGCCACAAAATAACTGCATACAATTCCACTCTTAATTAAGCAATGTTTTACAGTTGGTGAAACTGTGTAGATATCTTCACAGTCTTGTAATTAAAGAACAAGCAATATATTGTGATTAAGGCAGACCTTAAATTGAGAAACACTGCAGACTAGCATTCTCTTTCCAAAGCTTGTATTTAACAGCTCTTTTGCTTAGGATATTTAACATCTTTGTTTAAAACGATTTATTCTATATAAACTGTTTTGAATTTTTACGTTTAATGAAATATGACATTGTCCTATAGCTCTGCTTCTACTGGCTTACCTTAACAGTTATGATAATTGTAAAGGTAAGCAGAACCATCAGGAGAAGACAACTCGAGTCCAAAGCAAGGAGGTCATCCTTGTAAGGAAAATCCGGCTGTAAAATATGACATAAAATTAGATGCTGCAAAGGCTAGATCACTTAAAGCTGTACCATTAATGTGGATTAAAAACAAATTTTCCGTGGTGTAGTCAAAAAAATCTACCTGTAACATGAGCAATAAATTTATCCAATCACTAAAACAATTCTTGTTAATACAATGCTCCTATAATCAAATTAAATACATTTTTAAATTATAACATCAATATTTTTAAAGTATCCAATGGCTGTAAAGTGATTTGGGACATCCTGAAGAGTGATGCAAATTGTAGCAGTCAAATAAAAAATAATTTCAGAAGAGGTTTGCATATTTAACATGATAGGAATAAATAAAATCATTTCTAAAAGTGGAGTGCTGATTCTATTTTCTAGAATCTAGCTTCTATTTTGGCATTTAATTCAAAAACAAAATCAATAGTGGCAACCTGTGATTAATAAGATTTAGTTTATTTTCATATAACTAAATTTGGGGTCAGGGATAGTTAAAAATAAAATAACCTACACAAGTTAAAGCTCATAAAAATAACAATCACTAAGAAAAAAAGCAGGTAAAAATCAATCCATAGAACAAAAAGTAATTTGAAAAGGCAATGCTCTACAACACAAGTAATGGAATGAAAGTTGGCTTTTGGGCAATTTAGACTATCTGAAGCATGCAACAACTTAAATCATCTCCCAGTTTAATTAGTGCAAACTAATGTTATTTTCTCAAAGCAATATTAAGAATTTGGAAAATAAATTTCTACTTTACAAAGCTAAGCAGCCTATACTTAAGCAAAATAAAAATTTTAAAACAGGGTAACAGAACTACTTAAATCATAGATGTGGTTGGCAATATTTGCACTGGTGTTTGCAAGTCATATCTGACAATGGTGCGATACATCCTAGGATCCACTGGGACACATAATCAGTGATGTTCTAAGGTCAACAAGTGTCTTGGGTCTTTCAACATCAGACGACCAGACGACCCAGTCGGGATTGATCAGGTCCCAGCATCACTGGTCCACTGGTCACCCCTCTTGATCCATAGTCAACTGGAGGCTCGCTCAGCAGCTTCTGTAACGGGTCCTGGTGGCTCTTCTCTTTATACCTCCCGCAATGTCAAGGAGAGAGCATGTTCTGCAGAGTTTCTTGTAACAATAATGCACATTTAACGACTTCCAAATCTTACCAACTGGTCAATATAGTCCTTGATCCTGGGTACATAGGTGAGAGAGCTGATGGCAACAAGGCAAGACAGAGCAAAATTGAACAGCAAGTAGCAGAAGAATGGAATCAGCCATCCTCCACGATGCTGGATTAAAAGGGAAAAGTAAAAAGGTCAGAAGAATCTGCAATTAAAACAATGCTAAAGTGTTTTTATTTGGACAAAAACTTAGCATTAGAATACTTACAGTAATAGCGCCATACACCAACATGGCACTGATAGTAAACATCAAAAGAGAGATGGTAAACCCAACACAAGCATTTTCTAAACAAAAAGAAAATTTAAAATATAATGAAACAAATTCAGAGTATTTATTCAAAATATTAAATATATCTGGTCAGCAGGAAATAATTTTGAAAAGCTGCCAGGTTGGCCATTTGAACTTTGTATCATTCAAATATGATAAAATTCAAATTGAAGAATTATAGCAATATTTAAACAGGTCGGCCCCCTAGGCCGAGTCGACGACGTTAAACAGGACTGTTAGATAGCTTTAACAAAAAGAAAAAAAATCAAGCTAGACTACAAGCTTTAAAAACAACAAAAAAAACAGATGGACAGAATTTCTCTTTTACCACACAATTTTCTGATTGCAAAGTCATTAAAAACCACATCCTGGCAATGGTTGAAAGACAGATCAGCTTTAACTGCCACATGCACATCAAAACGTTGAAACAGTGAAATGTGTCACTTCCATTGAAGATACAGTGGGAGACAGTCTGGAAATATCTCCATACGTACTCTACCAACATAGCCTGCTCACAACTTACTAACCCCAACTCACACATCTTCTGAATGTGGGGAAAAAACTCTTGATCATGGGGGAACGTACAAACTCCTTACAGACAGCAGCAGGAACTAAACCCCAACCTTACAGCAAGCACTGTAAAGTATTACATTAACCACTATGCTACCACAACCTACGACGTTTGGGAACCAATTGACTGAGACCAACTACAGTAATGATGTTTATCTTCCTCTACTTAAAAAAAATCCAGAAAGGAAAATGAGTATGTTGAGAAGAAATCAAGATTAACTAGCAGTGCCAACATTAAAATCTATCATTACCTGGGCTAACTCCTTAATTACTGCGAAGATCTACCTCCACAAATCTTGATATTCATTCACTAAATTATATACCCAGTCTATGCATAACTTCCAAAATGAATAATTTGTGCAGACCATACAAATATATTTTCCAAATGGCTTTGGCCCTAAAGTTACCCATTTAGTTGGTCCAGATAATTAAATGAATGCTTAAAATTCGTCACCCTGCAACAAATATATCATATCAATGATGAGTTTCAGGAATAAATATTCACATCATTTTCACCTGAAGAACTCACTTGCGCTTTTTAAAATAAATTTTGCCTTTGAGGAATTCTTAAGTGTGCATCACAAACATACTACTTCAGCATTGCCATTCTGCAGACAGTGCCTTGTAAAAGTTTTCAGCCCCCAACCCTTTGTTCACATAAAGGAGTATTACAACCAGGGATTTTGACCAATTTAGCTGACAACTTTCGATGTGTGAATCACATGCTCTTCTCCCCCTACCCCCACAGTAGAGCCCCAAAACAGGGGAAATTGTAAAGCATGAAAAACTAAAAATTCAAAAACTTAAATGTCAGCAGTTCAAAAGTATTCATCCACCTTTTCCACTTAGTGGAACCACCTCTCATAGATATTGCAGCCAGTAGTCTTTCTGGATAAGTCTCTACTTGCTTTGCGCATGGAGCAAGATTTGCCCATACCTCCTTGCAAAATTGCTCAAGCTGTGCCATATTAGTTGGGAAGTGGCAGTAGACAGTAATCTTGAGCTCTTGCTAGAGATGTTTGATCAGATCAAGGTCAGGACTCTGATTGGGTAACAAGGGCCCCAATTTTCTTTATTTGAAGCCACTCCATGGTTGTTCTAGCAGTGTGCTTTGGGTTACTGTCCTGCTAAAAGACAAACTTCCTCCCCAGTTTAAGCTTTCAGACAGAGGCTAGCAGGTTTTTATCCAAGATATCTCTGTATTTAGCAGCATTACTCTTCCCATCAGTCCTGACCAAATTTCTAGTCCCAGTTGCTGAAAAGTATCCCCACAGTATAATGCAACCTCTACCATACTTTACAGGTGGTTACCTGACTGAGGCACAGTATTAAATTTACACCAAGTCTTGACAGTCAAGCATATGCCTTTTTTTTTATCCAGGGCTTCTTCGTTGCCACTCTTCCATAAACATTCTTTTTTTGCAAGGCCTTAGAGGTTGTGAAGCCATGAACTTTATTTCTAGTTGCAGCCACAACTTGTGTAGCTCACTCAAGAATGAATGCTGCCGTCACAGTAAACTCTCTTACAAGTGCCACTCTTCTCCAGCAACCAAGTTTAGAGGAATGGCCTGACCTAGACACTGTGGCTGCTGTTTCATATTTTTCTACTTTTTCCAAGATGGACTGCACTGAGCTCCGAGGTATGTTCAGTGCCTTTGATAAGGTATTGTACCCTTCCCAAGATTGGTGCTTCTCTATTATAATTTTCCTGACTTGTCTTGAATGCCCCCTTGTCTTCATTTTGGTTTGCTGTTAAAATCTACCATAGTGTTAGACTTTAGAGAGTGGGCGTTTATTCCTATGAATTCATTGAAAACAAATAGGTGATCTATATCAATAGATTGGATGAGTTGGTAAGGTAATATTGGTAGCTTAGCAGTATACAAAGGGGATGCCTCACAATTTTGGTTTTTAATTTTTAGTAAATTGTTGACAGGTTTTGGAATTTTTATTTTGATCTGACATGATGCCCAGAGTTTGTAGATTAGCCCAGACATCCTTGAAGATGTCCTGGATACTAAAGAGGTCAGTATCCAAGACGGAGTTGACTAATTTTACAACTTTCTGTAGCTTCTCTTGATCTTGTGCAGTAGCACTCCCACCCATACCAGACAGTAATGCAGCCTACTTTAATATGTTTTAAATTTAGAAAAAGAGACAGTAAAATGTGAAAATAGTTATGGGGGCTGAATACTTTTTCAAGATACTGTATATGGCACATACAGGGCTTTTACCAGGCAATTACATTTAAATGGAAACACACCAGATTTAGACCAAAATCAACGGTATTGAGATCATATTGTGCATTAGCTGGATGGCTTACCCAGCTGAAAAGTGAAGTAACCATGTTTTCTAAATAGTGGCTGACATACACAAGATAACAGTGCCTTTACCATTCTACCCTACTACTTCAACCTCTGTTTATTTTATATGGTCCTTAGTCTAGAGTGCACACAGCTAATAATAGCATAATTTTTAAAATTGCCAACTATTTGTCTTGAGTTCTGACAAACAACAATAACAAAACACTGGTTTAAACTCTTAATTTTGAGACAATTATGCTGCTGCAATGTGTATTATGGTTAAAACCTTAAACTTTTCTTCAGGGATGAGAAAACAAAGTGTAGGATGGAATGGCATTAACTTCATTGTTGGGGGTGCCATAATTCAAAAGAGATTCTATGCTGATGGTTGGTCTATCACAAAGGATAGAGTAACGCTCAGCATCACACCTCATTGTGCATCAAAAGGTCAGCATGCACCCTAATGGATCAGGGATCAGAAATGGACAGAGAGCAATATCAAGATCTCTGAGGATCTAACCTGGCCCCAACATATTGATGCAACTATAAAAAAGGCAAGACAGCGGCTATACTTCATTAGGAGTTTGAAGGGATTTGGTTTGTCAACTAAAAACACTCAAACTTCTATAGATGTACCGTGGAGAGCATTCTGACAGACTGTCTGGTATGGGGGGGGGGGGGGGGTCTGTTACTGCACAGGACCAAAAGCTACAGAAAGTTGTAAAGTTAGTCAGCACCATCTTGGGTACTAGACTCCATAGTACCAGGACATCTTCAAGGAGCAGTAAGAAAGGTGACATCCATTATTAAGGGCCCCCATCACCCAGAGTGTGCCATTTTCTCATTTTTACTGTCAGGGAGGAGGTACAGAAACCTGAAAGCACACACTCCGTGATTCAGGAACAGCCTCTTCCTCTCCGCCATACAATTCCTAAATGGACACTGACCTCACTTTAAAAAAATATTTCTGTTTTTGCACTATTTTTAACCTATTCAATACACACATACATACTTACTGTAATTGATTTATTCTTTCTATATTATGTATGCATTGTACTGCTGTTAAGCTAACAAATTTCACAACACTTGCCGATAATAAACCTGACTGATGGAAACCAACATGCAGAGTAAACAAATACAACACCATCATTATACTGTTTGCAGAACGTAGCTGAGCCTAGATTGCAATAGAGCTTACACTTCAAAACAAGTTTATCTCAAGAGAGTTACAATAATGAAAGAGGAAGTTACACATCACATACAAAAGCTTCATCAGATTTGATCTGGACTATTGGTAAGACAAGGTGAATGTGATGTAACATCTATAAACATGATATCAGAATTAAAATAGCTAAATTGTGGCTAATTATTTAGATTGTAGTTGCTACAGTTTAACAAGTTGATAGGGAACTAAACTGCTGTTTCTTTTTTTTAAAAAAGGGGAACTATTTTCCTTTGAGTGAAAATTCAAAGAATAGGAAATAAGTTTACTCAAAATCAACTCATGCAGAAATTAGAGCATTTTTGACTCTACCACCACCACCTGCGCACCCCTCAGGCCCCCCTCCCACCACCAGATGCAACAAGATGTGGATTTCTTTTCTGCTAAAGGTTAAGGCCAAATGTTCATTATCTCTATGCCAAAGCTCATCTACCTACAAGAATAAATACATGGAAAAATTGCATTTTTAATCAAAATCAGATTTCATATCACTGGCATTTGTTGTAAAATTTGTTGTTTTGCAGCAGTACATTCTGTTTGGTCATGTGGAAAAGGATTGCAATCAACACCATTTAGCAAAAAAGAAAACTCATTGCATTTCAATAATAAAGCATTAAAAACGTGTACTGATCTAAGGAAGAGAAAAAGTTAATATTTTTCATACCCGTCACTCTATCTGAGGAATAGTAGTTTCCAATAACTTCATACTGTAGATCCAGTGGGGCCACCCTTTCAGGGTGAGTAACTGCCACAGTCAACAAAATGCCCATCAGCAAATTCACCACCTATTCAAAAATGTGAACACAGAAATGTAAAATAGCTTCCAAAGACATTTGGTTTACAAGTATCCATTAAAAGTAGTTTATCAATAAAGCTAATGCATGGATTTACATTAGACAACAGCCTATAGTGCAATGTATGAAGCTACTAAATTTAAGCACAAAAGCATCAATTTCAACATGAAGGCAATCAAAAAGCTCTGCATAAAAGGGTGGAAAATATACAACACTTATCAAGTTAACATTGGCAAAATTTCCATATAATGACATTACATCGCACTGCAAATTTAAACCTTCAGTTCAAAGTTTCATTTATTATCAAAGTATACAACTCTGAAAGTCTTCTCCAGATATCACTGAATCATGGCTATGACATCTACTTTTGAAAATCAACTCACAAATAGTCCCATATTACAAGGGGCAAGTTCTCAAAGTTCTTGATGTAGAGCAGAATGTGCATTTTATATCAAGAGGGATATGAAGAAAAATTACTGATGCTCAAATTCGGGTTTAAAAATGTGTCTGGTACTCTATATATCCAGTTCACTAACTTTTTTTTATATAAATGCTCTTTAAATGCTCTTCTTAGGGGATCTAATTTGTGCTCTTAAAGTTAGGACAATTTCTCCAAGGGCACTGGTAAAAAGTTAAAGAAGTTCCAGTTTGAGATACAAATCTATAGCCACATAAATGACAGAGGCATTACCTTGATGTCTGAATGTGGATGGCAAGCTGTACAGAGGAAAATGATTTGATGCCAGTGCAGCTTACCAAAGGAAGATGAAATTACCTTTCCTATGGCAACCAAGTGATATTCTCAGAATATGGGCACAATGTTAATTTAAATGCTAATTGTATAAAAGTTTGAAAAATTGTATAGCACTGCACTTTCAAACTTCAACATTACTCCAGAACATTACTCCAGAACATTATCAAAGCAAGCAAAAAAAATACATGTCAATCAGATCCTGAATGCTCAATCAGCAAGTAATTAGAGTAAACAATGGTGCTTTATTGGAATAGTTTGTAGTGCAAGTGAATTTGAGAACAGGAACAGTGATGTCTTACTTCAATCACAAGGATGCCCAGTGAAACCAATTCTGAAACGCTGCACACAAGTCTGATATCCCTACTGAAGGAAGGATGTGCTCATGATACAGAGAGTTGCAGCCAATTTTCAATGAGTTGATTTGTGGGATGATAGATTCCTCACAGAGTAGTTGTCATCTAAGCAAGCTGGGTCAATAAATCTCTAGGTTTTAAAAGAATCAAATAATCAGACTGAAAGAGATCAAATTCGTAAGAACCTGACTGGTAGATGTGAAGATAATATTTCTTCCAGATTGAGTGCCTACTATAAAGGCAATGACAATCTAAGAACAAATAAGAATAAATTTCCTTATCCAGTGAGAATATATGGAATTATTTTCCTAAAGTGAGTTGTGGAAGCTCAAGCTTCCATAATATTTAAAGCATGGATCTTTTTTTCAGCTTTAATGGAATGAAGCGATGGGATTAGTGCTGTAAAGTGAAGAGGTCATTGAATGATTACTGAATGAGAGAAGAAATAAGCAGCAATATATAGCAAAAAGATCAAGCAATATAAAGGTTTAAAAGGCACTGGGGAGGCCTCACCTTGAGTATTGTGAACAGTTTTGGGCATATCTTAGAAAAGATGTGCTAGCATTGGAGAGGGTCCAGAGGAGGTTCACAAGGAGGATTCCAGGAATGAAAGGGTTATCATACCAGGAATGTTTGATGGCTCTGGGTCTGTACTCTCCGGAATTCAGAAGGATGGGGGGGGGGGGTGGAATCTCACTGAAACCTTTCGAATGTTGAAAGGCTTATTCAGAATACACGTCAAAAGGATGTTTCCCATGGTGGGAGAGTCCAGGACAAGAGGGCACAGCTTCAGGATAGAGGGGTGCTCTTTCAAAACAGATTCGGAGAAATTTCTTTAGCCAGAGGGTGGTGAATTTGTGGAATTTGTTGCCACATGTAGCTGTGCAGGCCAGGTCATTGGATGTATAAGGCAGAGATTGATAGGTTCTTGATTGGACATGACATCAAAAGTTACAGGGAGAAGGCTGGGAATTGGGGTTAAAGAGAATTAAAAGGATCAGCCATGACTGAATGGCAGAGCAGACTCGATGGGCTAGTTGGCCCAATAATGTCTTATGGTCTTTAAAACTTCCATAATGTTAAAGTAGGAATGTGTTGCCAAAGGTGGAAGCAACACCACTATAAACAGTAAACTTCTGCTTGTCACAAAAGCAGACGTGGACGTGAACTTCTTAAGAGCACAATTGGAGAGTCCCCGTAGTGTATTTTGCTTGTTAAAAACATGAATTCAGATTCGTTACGAAGAATGCAGAAGCAGTAGAGAATCCAACTCCAAGCATTTCCACATTTAATTACAATATATGACTACACAAATTCACGATTAGGCACAATTCTATCATATAGAACAGGGACAGTGAGTCAGAGACTTTGAAGTAAAGTTAAGAACTCTTGAAAGACGGGGAAAGTCTTGGACATACTCAGAGTGATACGGGCTCTAAGAGGTGTCAGATTCTGATTCACCCAGATGTGGGCATTCCCAAACAATTTCCCCGCAGAAAAAAAGCCAAGAAACTGAGACATAATCACAGCAAAACGACAGGCTCTTGAAGCCATGTCCGAAGGGGATGATTGAGCGATTGGGAACAAATTCCTAGTCATGCCTAAGAAGAAACGAGACGAGACAGTACGGAAGAACGGCCACTAAAGAAATACAGCTTACCCCACTTCTATTTTTCATTCCTCCGCCTGAAAACCATGACCCCTATTACCCTTTAACTTCAGGAGCAAGTTTACCCTCACAGAGCACAGGCCGAGATGCCGGAACAGCAGCCGCCCGCCTACTTCATCCCGGACCCGTAACCCTTTCCCCCGCCCCTCTCGCCAGCACACTTACCATGTACCAAGCCCCGAGGACGATGGTCCCGGTTCGAACATGGCAGAAGACGCAGCAACGAGTGCTGTAGAAACGACCACCAGTCGATTTGAGAGTCATCCCTGGTTGCGCTCACTTCACGGTGTCGCCTACCACCCACGGACCCCGGCGCTTGAGCTAGGGCGGGCACGTCACCTGATTGCCAGCTCACCCCTCCAATCCAAGCGCCACTCAGGGCGCTCGCACGGGCCAGCCAATAGGCTGGCCGTGGACGCGGTGCGTATCTCTTGACGTAACACATATTAAATTTCATGTCGTCACTCTCGTCAATTGCCAACCGCCGTAAAATGAGATACAGACAGACACTCTCGTCACTATGTTGGCTGTAATTGGATTGGAGGGCGGTGTTACATAGAGGGTGCGTTTAATATTGCGCAGGCAGAATTTATGCTTCTGACTTATTTCGCTAACTTCACGTTATGTAATGTAATGTAATGTAATGGAACGAATAGTTATAGCAAGGCTTCTTACTTTGTGGAAAAGTTAAAAATCAGCCGTATGTCAATCCGGAATTCGTAAATGACTGTGGACCCGGTGTTGTTAAGTTTGGAATCTGATGTTTGTAAGGCCCAAATTAAGCAGGTTTCTTTGATGTAGAAGATGACACAAAGGTTGGGTGGGACATCGATAGGATGCAAAACTGGGCTGAGAAATGTCAGCTGGAGTTCAACCCAGATAAGTGTGATGTGCTTCATTTTGGTAGGTCAAATATGATGGCAGAATATAGTATTAACGGTAAGACTCTTGGCAGTGTGGAGGATCAGCGGGATCTTGAGGTCCGAGTCCATAGGACACTCAAAGCTGCTACGCAGCTTGACCCTGTGGTTAAGAAGGCATACTATGTATTGGCCTTTATCAATCATGGGATTGAGTTTAGGAGCTAAGAGGTAATGTTGCAGCTATATAGGACCTTGGTCAGACCTCATTTGGAGTACTGTGCTCAGATCTGGTTGCCTCACTACAGGAAGGATGTGGAAACCACAGCAAGGGTGCAGAGGAGATTTACATGTTGCCTGGATTGGGGAGCATTCCTTATGAGAATAGGTTGAGTGAACTCGACCTTTTCTCCTTGGAGCGATGGAGGATGAGAGGTGACCTGATAGAGGTGTATAAAATAATGAGAGGCATTGATCGTGCGGATAGTCAGAGGCTTTTTCCAGGGCTGAGATGGCTAACACAAGAGGACACAGGTTTAAGCTGCTTAGAAGTAGGTACAGAGGAGATGTCAGGGATAAGTTTTTTTACACAGAGCGTGGTGAGTGCGTGGAATGGGCTGCCCACGACACGGTGGTGGAGGAGGATACGATAGGGTCTTTTAAGAAACTCCTGGATAGGAACATTGAGCTTAGAAAAATAGAGAGCTATGGGTAACCCTAGATAATTTCTAAAGTAAGGACCTGTTCGGCACAGCTTTGTGGGCTGAAGGGCTTGTATTGTGCTGTAGGCTTTCTATGTTTCTTAGAAAAAGCTTTTGATATATTATGGGCACAAGGGTTGTTGCTTAAACTTGAAAATGTGGAAATAGGCAATAGAATGTTCAATAAGATTCAAGATTTTTTACGTGACAGATTCAAGTTAGTGTGGGAACAGCATTCTCTATGAGATAGAGAATGGGACTCCACAGGGGAGTATTCCTTTTTAATATTATGATTAATGATATCTTCTTAAGTGTTGGTTCATAGAAATTGTTATATGCTGAAGGTGGTGGGATTTTTAAGAGTGGCAGAATTATAAGCACAGTATATAGAACAGTACAAACCTTTCAGCCCACAATGTTGGGGTGACTTTTTGATCTACTCCAAGAGCAGTCTAACGCTTCCTTCCTACATCACCCTCCTTATTTTTCATCCTATTCGACAGTTGCTTAAATGTCCGTAATGTATCTCCCTCTCCCACTATTCCCAGCAAGTACCACTCTCTGTGGAAAAAAAACCTCTAACATCCCTCCCCCCACTATAATTTCCTCCAATCAATTTAATCACATGTCCTCTCATACCATATTAGCTAGATTTAGCTACTCTGGGGAATAGGCGCTAGCTGTCCACTCTTATCTATGCCTGATATCATCTTATACACCTCCATATAGAGGGCTAAAGAGAAGAGCCCTAACTTGTTCAACCTTTCCTCATAAAACGTGCTCTCTAATCCAAGCAGCATTCTGGTAAGTCTCCTTTACACCCTTTCTAAACTTCCACATCCTTCCTATCATGAGGCAACCAGAACTGAACACAATACGCTAAGTGTGGTCTAACTAGAGTTTTATAGGGCTGTAATATTGCCTCACAGTTCTTGAACTCAATTCCCTGGCTAATGAAAGCCAACACACCATATGCTTTCTTAACCACCCTCTCAACTTGAGCAGTAACTTTGAGGGATCTGTGAATTTGAACCCCAAGATCCCTCTATTCCTGCACACTGCTCAGAATCCTGCCATTAGCCATGAACTCTGCCTTAATATTCGATCTTCCAAAGTGAATCACTTCACACTTGTCTGCTGGAACTCCACCTGCCACTTTTCAGCCCAGCTCTACATTTTGTCAACATCCCATTGTAACCCACGACATTCTGCACTATCCACAACACCACTAACCTTCCTGTCATCTGCAGACTTACTAACCCACCCTTCCACTTCTGCATCTAAGTTATTTATAAAGATCACAAAGAACAGAACACCAGTAATCATGGAACTCCAGACAGAATACGTTCCACCTACTACCATCCTCTGCCTTCTGCGGGCAAGCCAATTCTGATTCCCTGGATCCCATGCCATCAGACTTTCTGAATGAGCTTAGCATAGGGAACCTTGTCGAACACCATTCTAAGGTCCACATACACCACATCCATTGCTCTTACTTCATCAGTTTTTTCTGTCACATCCTCATAAAAGTCAATCAGGCACATGAGTGGACTTTTTATGTTATCTGCCAATTGCAGTTCCTGCTGGGTTAGAAACACCCAACTTACAAATATTTGGGAGACAGGTGGGAATACTTACTGGCTGCTGCAGGCTGCAGGCATCTTTGAACAAGTGAGAACTGGGAATTTCCATGTGCCTTCTTCATCCAAGTTGTAACAATTGGGGACTGGGTTGTTCAAGTTCAAGTTTATTGTCATTCAACTCTATACTTGTATACTGCCAAATGAAACAACATTTCTCTGGAGAAAGATGCACAACACAGTATATATAGCTCACACACAACACCTAAAATAACATTACCACAAATAAGTAAGCAAAAAATGAAATTTATTTCAGTAGGTTGACATTTATCATAAGGTGGATTTACAACACAAATGAAAAAATAATGGTAATAGTTCTGGTGCTTCACATGTGATGAGACCTGAGTGGTGGCAGGGAGTTCAGGAGTCTCTCAGCCTGGGGAAGAAATTGTTTTCCATCCTAATAGTCCTTGTCCTAAAGCTACTGTACCTCTTGCCTGATGATAGGGACATCAAAAAGACTGTGGGATAAATGGGAGGGATCCTTGACAAAGTTGAGCTGAGCAACGCTGGGAGCATTGAGCCAATTCACTTGCTCACTCGCCGGCTCAGTGAGTCCAGCTCTTTCTGCATCTGCTTTCTCTCCCATCATGGCTATTTCTAGTCATTTCTCAGGAATGGAACTCTGTCATAACCTAGGGACTCCCTGTATTTATATTGACTTCATGACCAATGTCATACTGAAATAAACAAACACTAAAATAAAAAGTCCTAGTATAATTCACAACTGAATCATTGGTTCTCTAGATAAATTTCATGATGCAAGATCCTTTCATGTTGGGTCAGGCAATCTGAAAAACTCGTCTCTCAAGCAGATTGCAGATTCTCTATTTAGCAGGGTTACAGTATCCATAAGCCTTTAAATGAATCATTCAGTGAGCTGGATCTAGCTGCATAAATTCAGAGTTGATTTTCATATGTCATAAAATATGATATTGGACAAACAGGATCTCTGCCACATCAATTAGGTCAATATTTGTGTAACTTAACAAAGACAAAAACAGTCTTCGCAGGAGACCACAGTATCCATGTAATGTATTGAGAGATTGTGGGGAGAACTGCAGAGTAGTCCCAATGTTGTTGTCATTGTAACCAAGTGCCTGAATTAGGTCAAGGACTTGACCTAGGGCACAGAGGTAAAATGTATAGTAACAAAGTTAAGTGACACGACTCTCTGGAGGACTGAGGTTATTGGAGATAACATGCTTACACCTGTTACCTTCACCATGATAACCAAGGCCTATTAGGCAACTGAGTATTTTAGGTTCAAGAACAAAAAGCCCCAGTCAGAGGAAGTAACCTCCTTCTCCATTCCTCCTTTCCTGTTTCCCTCTCTCACCTTATCTTCTTACCTGTCATTCATCTTCCACTGTGCTCTTCCATCTTCCCTTTCTTCCATGGTCTTCTACCCTCTCCCATCAGATTCCCCCTTCTCTCCTTCACCAATCAACTTCCTAACTCTCCTTCTCCTGGTTTCACCTCCATGTACTTCTTCCTCCCTCCCACCACCACCTCATCTTTTTGTCTAGTCCTGATAAAGGGTCTCACCCCAAAACACTGACTGTTTACTCTTTTCCTGATATGCTGCCTGACCTGCTGAGTTCCTCCTAAATTTTGTGTGTGTTGGTCTCAATGTTAACCATTCCCTAATCAGAGACCAGACACTGATGAGTGAAGGCAAAACTGAGGTACCAAGATTCAGAACAGCTTGTAACATGCCTCCATGGTTGCTGTAAAGCAGGAGTGCCTGAGAGAGAGAATGGGGGTCAGGATGGATTGAGAAAGGAGACAGAACCCTACCTCACGAACTTCCCACCCACTGTTAGACATCTGCTCTATCAGCAGAATGGACAGTGTTTCCCACATGGCCACCTCAGAAGCCACACAATCAGAATAGAAGTCTGCCATTCTCAATCCAGGAAATGCCAAAGAATAATGTGGGAGCAATCAATTAAAATTACCTTTTTTTTCACAATTAAGCCACAGTTCCGATTGCAATATGTCCAAGATGTTTGGATCATACACCCTTTGTTATATTAGCCATGAAGCAATTTTTTGGCAGATTTCAGTTGCTGGTTTGCACAGCAATCTCATCAGTCCTATTCCTCTGCAACCTACTCTCAAATGCCCATAAACTCCACCTCAATTCTCCTACCACTCAGCCACACCAGAGGCAATTTACAACAGACAATTAACTATGCAACCAACTTGTCTTTGCGATGTGAGATGAATCAGCAGCAATCCGCGAAGACGCATGTAGTGTACAGGGAGAAACGGAAAATCCTCAGTGATAATAATGGATGACTGTTCACAGTTTTATAAATGAACGCGTGTAATCAGCAGTTAGAATGATGCTATTAGAGCATGTGCGGGAGTTCAGAGTTCAATTCCGAAGCTGTCTGTGAGAGGTTTGTACATCCTCCCCGTGAACGTGTGTGTTTTCTCTGGGTGTTCTGGTTTCATCTCATATTCCAATGATGTACTGGTTACTAGGTTAATTGATCATTGTAAATTTTCCTGGTTAAAGAGACACGTTGTTGGGCGATGTGGCTCGTTGGGTCAGAAAGGGCCAACAAAGGCCATGCTTTATCTCCACATAAATAAATAATTTATAATATTTTAACATCTGCTTCTCAAATCATTGTCAATTTTTTAAAAATGTTTGAAAAATCCTATACAAGTTGGCTTCAAAAGATTCGACAAGCATGATTTTTTTTACATTAGAAAACGTAGTCTGTTAAAATCAAGCAAAGATAACAACGATATTGACACAATGCTTTTGTCAAACCAAGGTTTAGTTTGCAATTTCTCGGACATTTCCGAGAGGTCACTTGATTATGAAGGAACTGATGTTAAGTTTCTTCCTACAGAAGGAGTAAAAGAAAAGTGGGCTTTACTTTCTTAGTTTGTCATTGAACACTCTCAATCATCTACAGATATACTATTCATCATAGCCTCACTGGTTATATCACGGTCCGGTACAGCAGCTTGAATGTGCAGAAATGTAAGAAGTTGTCGAGAGTAGTGGACTCTGCCCAGTACATCAATCACATTCTTCCTTGCCATTGGTAGTCTCTATAGGAAGCTCCGCCTCAATGAGGCGACATCCATCATGAAAGATCCCCACCACTAAGTCATGCAATCACCACCAAGTCATGCAATTTTTTAGCAAGAGGTACAAAAGCCTCATCCCACACCACTAAATTGAAGAACAGCTATTCCACTTCAGTCATTCAGATCTTGAATTAACTAGGAGAATGCTAATCACTAGTTTAGCAATACAATGACCATTTTTCACTAAAATGGATTTTACCTTCTTGTAAAAAATATATACATGTATAATTCATGATTCTTTTTCTTCTGAATGCTGCTTATATGATGCTATGTGCCTGTGACATTGCTGCAAAACAGCTTTTCATTTCACCTGTCCATATATGTACTTGTGTATATGACAATAAACTTGACGTTGATTCAGTGAAAGCTATTTTACTACAAGATATGCCAGTGTTCTGACCACAGACAACCATTTTTCCCTGCATAACTTTTTAAAAAAATATGTTGGAGTTCTGCAACAGAGTCCAAGCAGAATTTGCTTGTTTGGCTGAGTACAATTATCTCTGAACTCGCATATCAGAAGTCGTTTAAAGATCAGTGAGAGGTCAGGGAGTTTATAACCATATAAGCATATAGCAATTACAGCACGGAAACAGGCCATCTCGGACCTTCTAGTCCGTGCCGAACTCTTACTCTCACCTAGTCCCACCGACCTGCACTCAGCCCATAACCCTCCATTCCTTTCCTGTCCATATATCTATCCAACTTAACTTTAAACGATAGCATCAAACCTGCCTCAACCACTTCTGCTGGAAGCTCGTTCCACACAGCTACCACTCTCTGAGTAAAGAAGTTCCCCCTCATGTTACCCTTAAACTTTTGCCCTTTAACTCTCAACTCATGTCCTCTTGTTTGAATCTCCCCCATTCTCAATGGAAAAAGCCTATCCATGTCAACTCTATCTATCCCCCTCATAATTTTAAACACCTCTATCAAGTCCCCCCTCAACCTTCTACGCTCCGAAGAATAAAGACCTGACTTGTTTGGTAGAAGGACCTAACATGAAGAAAAAGAGAACTAGGGACATAAGCTAGAAACTAGACTTAAAGTGATGTGTTACTGCAGTTCTTTTTATCTCTTTTGATTAGAAATTCATGCTGGCTACAATTAAAATTGACTGAAGCTTCAAAGAATACACTGGAAATTTTGATCAAGCACTGGCAGAGGTTCTTGTTCCAACCTACCTTACAATTAAATGTTGTCCTTACCTGCAAACCCACTGAATAAATATTTGGTCATCACTGAATTGAATTATTGTGGAAGGCACATAGTAAAAGTGGAGGCTGATTGGAAACTATTCCCATAGGCATTCCTTTAATCCACAGGGGACTTTATCTGTTCATGGGTCCGGACAGTTCTTTCTGAACAACAAGCAAGATGCTAGAGGAATTCAGCAGGTCAGGTGGCAGTGGCGGAGGGAAATAGGCGGTTCTTCCACATATGCTGCCCAACCCTGCTGAGTTCCTCTGACATCTTAGCAACACACACACAATGCTTGAGGAACTCAGCAGGCCAGGCAGCATGTATGGAAAAGAGAACAGTCGAGGTTGTGGGCCAAGACCCTACAGCCCAACAGCAACTTATGCAAAAAAATGATTTTTGAAATTATGATATTGACTAATCTTTTATTTAGGGAATCCAAAAGTTTCACCCTCTCTCAGAACAGCAACAAAAGCAGTCAATACAATCCACTGTACAGCTCACTTTCTTTGAGATTAGTTCCACCCAGACGAGCATCAGAGACATTATCCAAAACATATGAACAGGAAGAGGTTCTTGTTCCAGAACTGAAAACATGACAAACTGAAGAATTGCTGAATTGCAGTTGGTGCTATCTGCAAAAATAGGCAAGCATATTGCATTCAGCAAATAGTGTGAACTCCCTGGTTCACAGATCATTAGTGAAACAATATTGCATGTGCAGTCTGAAGCAAATCCTTTGAAAAGGAAAAGAAGTCTACAAAACAAAGGACCTCTACCAACCTGCTCATTTTGCAAATCACACCTAAAAATAATTATCCATGAGAAGATCTTGGAAAATGTGGATCATTTCCGATCCCCAATCTCAGGATCCCATATTGACAAAATTATTTGGCGTCTTTGGAATGCAACAGGCCAGGCAACATCTATGGAAAAGAGTACAGTCAATGTTTTGAGCCAAGATCCTTCAGCAGGACTGAGGAAAAAGTAAGGATTGGTCATTGTAAGTTGTCCCATGATTAGGCTAGGGTTAAACGGTGGGCAGGCCTTGAAGGGCCAGAATAGGCCTTCTCCATGTTGTGTCTCAATAAATATTGTTTTTTCTCTAGTCCTACTGAAGGGTCTCAGCCAGAAAGATCAACCATACTCTTTTCCATAGATGCTGCCTGGCCTGTGAGTTCCTCCAGCATTTTATGTTTCTTGCTTGGATTTTCAACATCTGCAGATTTTCTCTTGTTTATGGTTGGATTACTACACTGACAAGTCTTTTCCAGGGATGCCTACCATGAAGCAGTTTAAATCTTCCCTTTGATGGGAGTGTGTTGCTTGGATTTCCAGCATCTGCAGATTTTCTATTGTTTGTGATTTATTGTCTTTAGTAAGCCAGTGCAGCCACAAGAAGGGTGTTTAATTATCCAGACCTCCAGTGCAACAGAATGTTCAAGTGCATGGGGTAAATATGCAGCAATTAAAAATACATTTTAAGGCACGGTAGTGTTGTGGTTAGCACAATGCTTTGCAGTGCATGCAATCTGTGTTCAATTCCTGATGCTGCCTGTAAGGAATTTGTACATTCTCCCTGTGATCCTGTGAGATTCCTCCAGGT
Source organism: Mobula birostris (assembly GCF_030028105.1). Lineage (NCBI taxonomy): Eukaryota > Metazoa > Chordata > Chondrichthyes > Myliobatiformes > Myliobatidae > Mobula > Mobula birostris. The sequence continues at coordinate 204,794,271 of NC_092371.1, read as the reverse complement.
GCTCCTGTTTCCTCCCAGTCCAAAGACACACTGGTTGGTAGGTTAATTGGTCATTGTAAGTTGTCCGGTGATTAGGCTAGGGTTAAACGGTGGGTTGCTGTGCGCCGTGCCTCGAAAGGCCAGAAGGGCCTACTCCACACTGTATCTCAATAAATAAGTATTTAACAGATCTGAGAGAAAATTGTTGTCATTATGCTTGATGCATTTTTTTAAGGCCCTCACAGTGGAATTCAATGATGTCAAAGCTTTAAGTTTCGGACTTCTACGGCAGGATGCTTTGACTGAATCAAAGGATTTAGTAAACAGATTTTCTTTCTCACAAAGTTCAAAGTTTAAAGTAAATTTTATTATCAGATTACATACATGTCACCACATACAACCCTGAGATTCTTTTTCTGTAGGCATACTTAGTAAATCTATACAACAGTAACTGTAAACAGGATCATGGACAACAAACTGTGCAAATGCAGATATAAATAAATATCAAAAAATAATGAGCATGTAATGACAGGATAAAAGAGTTCTTAAATGAGCGTAGTTACCCCCTTTCGCTCAAGAGCCTGATGGGTGAAGGGCAGTACCTCTTTTTGAACCTGGTGGTGCAAGTCCTGAAGCACCTGTCCCTTCTACCTGATGGTAGCAGCAAGAAAAGAGCATGGACTGGGTAGTGAGGATCTTTGATGATGGATGCTGCTCTTTTACGGCAACGTTTCATGTAGATGTGCTCAATGGTTGGGAAGGTTTTACCTGTGATGTACTGAGCCAAATCTGCTACCATTTGTAGGATTTTTGGCTCAAAGGAATTGGTGTTCACATGCCAGGCCGTAATGCAGCCAGTCAACACACATCTATATTAGATTGCCAAGGATTTTGATGACATACTGAATCTCCCCAGACCCCTGAGGAAGTAGAGGCACTGCTGTGCTTTCTTTGCATTATATTTATATGATGGGCCCAGGACAGGACCCCTGAGGTAATCACATTGAGGAATTTAAAGTTACTGACCCTCCCTATCTCTGATCCTCTAATGATTTCTAGATCATGGATTTCGGTTTCCTTCTCCTGAAGTCTACTATCAGTTCCTTGGTCTTATTAACACCGAGTGTTATTACACCACTCAGCCAAATTTTCTATTTCCCCCCATATGCTGATTCATCACCATCTTTGATACAGCCCACAACAGTGGTGTCATCAGCAAGCTTGTATATGGGTCTGGGAGCTGTACTTAGCCACACAGTCAGTATGTGTAAAGCAATTTAGAGCAGGGGGCTAAGTACACATCCCAGCGGTGCTCCTGTGCTGATGGAGATTGTGGAGCAGATGTTTTGCCAACCTGAACTGACTGGAGTCTACAAGTGAGGAAATCCAGGATCCAAATGCACAATATACCCAGGTCTTGGAGTTTACTGATTAGTTTGGAGGGGATGATGGTGTTAAATGCCAAGCTGTAATCGATAAAGGGCATCCTGATGTACGCATCTTTGCTGTTCAGATATTCCAGGATTGTGCCTGGTCTCAAAACCTAACATTATTAAAAACCCATTACATATACAATTACACATGGTAGGAGATTCAAAGCTTGCCATAATCTTTCTTTTTCCAAGTCTCATTCCCAGAACTCATTTCAGGGAGGTAGCACCCCGCCCTCCCCAGGTCGACCTCCAAGGGTGTATGTATTACTTTGTTTAGTGATTTTGACTAATCTGTAAACCAAGTTGGGTATATGCATAAAATGTGACATTAAAATATGTACTCATATTATCATGGAGTCGTTTTTGTATTCTATCACAACTTTAAGCAAGTCTACAGGGAGTTTGGCCTCATCATGTAGGGCATCAATAAAGTAGCTAAACGCACCTCAACATGTCTTTTACATCTTAACCCACCATGGGCAATAGAGAAGTCACTGTTGCAAACAGTGCAGCGAGCAACACTGTCATTATTTTTGAGGTCGGCTGTAAAGCCCGCCCACAGAGAAAACTGATTGGTCTCTCTTCATGCTAAGTAGACCTATCAGGATGCTTGCTCTTGCTCTCCCTGTCAAAAAAAATCGATTTCTGGGATATTGTATATAATTTCTGGGTGTCACGGAGCTGCTATCAATATGTGGGAGACTCCCGGAACTTCCAGGAGAGGTAGGATGTCTGCATTCCTTCACTACTTTTCCTTACTGGTAATAACACATCACCTTGCATTTGCACCTCAACTCAGTACTTTTCTTGTACTAGCATATTTGCTGATGCAAGGCTCAAGAAGGGTTTTGGGGCCAATACACATCTGCTGCAACTTAACTGTGACTGTCTTGCTCTCTAGTACCGCTATTACATCTTGGGGAAAAAATCTACATGAAGGACAAAAATTGATTTACAACCTATCTCCAAGACAAATCCCTCACAAATGCTTAATATGGTAAGGCATTTAGTGTATGACACATTTGCTTAAATGTTTCTAAGTATCTGATGCAAGAAAGGCATGTGTTATGTTGAAACAGTAACTTGTGTGGCTTGTGCTGTAAGAAAATTCTAATGTATATAGACAGGGTCTATTGGTAGCCATGAGTTAAGCATTGAATCCACACCCATTGTCCTCAAGCAAATAGCCTCCAACTTAATGGTCTGTTTGGAACAGGGGAGCTGGGGGTTGGGTGGGGGGAGTTGGCATTACTGAGTAAAAGTATCACTACCACTGCCAGGAAGCCTACAAGCAGTCACAGATAATAAGTATTCACAAATGGATGCTTTTCTACTGTTGTAAATTCTTGGCTGGTTTCAGTGCTCAGGTGGGATCCCATACACCCATTTGTGAAAACCAGCAATTCAGGCACATCCCATAGGTCGGTCCATTTGCAAGATGCTACTGGGAAGGTGACAAGTCTAAACCACTTTGCAAATAATTTATCTGAAAATGAGTGCAGCAAATTTGCTCATGTTTCAATTAAGTACATTTATTATCAAAGACTGTGTAAATGATACACCTTGACATTTGTTTGCTTACAGGCAGCCACAAAGCAGGAACCATGACGAACCCAATTAAAAAAAAAAGTAAGACCATAGCCACTGCACAGAGAAAGAGGAAAAACACACATGGGATGCCAACAGTAGATGCAAACCATAGCACTCTGAACCAGACTGAGCTCTTAGATCCGCTCCTCAGAGCAGCAGTAGGCCCAAGCCTCGATCTCAAGTTCGTCATATTAGTGGGGCAAAAATGCCGTGAAACTCGCAGAGACGGCAGCCACTGGAGAGAGGAATGAACATCATGGGACAGCGAGTGAAATGCGCTCAATCCTTGCCTCCAGTCCCGACACTTGGGCATTCCAGTCTATCTGGGCAGGCATTTAAATTGTCCAAGCACCGAGTAGTGTCTCGCTCCAAGACCCGGACCCAGTGCAGTGACGCACCCAGACCACACAGCCTGAAGCCATTTTTGATCTCACCAAATCAGCGTGGCGCTTGCAGCGATCCAACCTCACATCCAGGTTAGGTCGAAGGGCATCAAAACTCTACCGCATTGATTCCTCTCCAATCCAAATGTGCGTAACGTTCTTGAATATCCCCAGTTGCTTAAAGTATAGAGGTAGAGTTACTGTAGCTGCCACACATAACTCTGGCTACAGTCGTTGCCAGTTCCCGTTGACATAAATCACTAAGCGGAGAAGCTTTACAGAGTAATTCACTTTCCACTTTATTTACAATGACAATATCCTGAAGACCACATGCTGCAATGTTTCCTGCATATCCCAGTTATTTGTTCTCTTCCAGTAGTTCCCACAGTTCCAGGTTTCCCTTCCTACTGATGTTGCTACTTCAAACTGCTAATGTCTTTAAAATTAATGTAAATTTAAAGTACAAAGTAAAACGTATTATCAGAGTACATACGTCACCACATACAACCCTGAGATTCTTTTTCCTGCAGGCATACTTAGCAAATCTATAGAACAGTAACAATGTATGTAACAGTAACAGGATCAATGAACAACAAATTGTGCAAATGCAAATATAAACAAACAGCAATAAATAACGAGAGCATGAAATGAAAGTCAGAACATCAGTTGTGGGAACACCAGAAATAGAATGAGTGAAGTTATCCTCTTTTGTTCAAGAACCTGATGGTTTAGGGTTCTTGAACCTGGTGGCGTGAATCCCGAGGTACTTGTACTTTCTACTTGATGGCAGCAGCGAGAAAAGAGCATGGCCTGGATGGTGAGGGATACTGTTTTTCTATGGCAATGTTTCATGTAGATGTACTCAATGTTGGGAGGGCTTTACCTGTTATGTACTGGGCCAAATTCACTACCGTTTGCAGGGTTTTCTGCTCAAAGGCATTGGTGTTCCCATACCAGGCCACAATGCAGCCAGCCAGTGCACTTTCCACCACACATCTATTGATGTTTGCCAAGGTTTTTTGACATGCTGAATATCCACAGACTCCTGAAGTAGAGGTGATGTCGTGCTTTCTTTGCAATTATATTTATATGATGGGCCTCTGAGATAGTGAAACCCAGGAAATTAAAGTTACTGACCCTCTCCACTTCCAGTCCTGCAATGCTTTCTGGCTCACGAACCCCTGATTTCCCTCTCCTGACGTCTACAATCAGTTCCTTGGTCTTATTGCCATTGAGTGAGGGGTTGTTGTTATCACACCACTTGGCCAAGTTTTCAATCTCCCTCCTGTATGCTGATTGATCACCACCTATGGTACGGCCCAGAACAGTGGTGTCATCAGCAAACTTGTATATGGTGTTGGAGCAGTACTTAGCCACACAGTCATAAGTGTAAAGCAAGTAAAGCAGGGGGCTAAGCACACACCCCTGTGGTTCATCTGTGTTGATGGAGATTGTGGAGGAGGAGTGGGGTCTGCAAGTGAGGAAATCCAGGATCCAATTGCACAAGGCCCTGGTCTTGGAGTTTACTGATTAGTTTTGAGAGGATGATGGTATTAAATTCTGATTTTAATAGATAAAGAGCACCCTGATCTATGCATCTTTGCAGTCCAGATGTTCCGTCACTGTCTATTTTGCCATAAAATGAACCCACAGCCCTCCTGTAGTCTATCATGCACAGCCAACTAACTGGGAACCCTCAAAATGGTGCTGGAATCAACTTTCCAGATATCAGCATTATGTTTTGCTGAATGGTCATAAGACATGATGAACCAGACACACCCTGACATCAAATTCAGAAATACCATTTGCTTTAAGCATGCCCTTATTAATCCAGTAAGCCACTTTCAAGAATATCAATGGAACATTCAAGTAGGTGTGTTAGGATGTACTCGTGGAGCGATTTGTAAGCTTAATTTTTTGTTATTAGACTTTAACTCCTGCTTTAATCCAAAATGAGTAAAATAGCACCCTATTTCCCTCCAGACATTGAATTCTGAAACTACTCAGACTTTCCATACAGGCAGATTGTTCACACCTACTATGTATAGTAGGCCCAATTTAATGCCTATCTGACATAGAAAAATACAACTTATTTTCATTTATTTCAATTACAGTATTTGCCTTTTACTTAAATTGGAAGATGCACAAACTGAAGCCTCAATACTGTAAAGAATGGCATAATAGCAATGGAAATCCAGTTAATACATTTTGAGGGTCAAAACCAGCTCTTCATAAACTAACAAGCTTCTTATTTTCTCTTGTCAGTTCAAATGAAGATAATTTCTTTTAGGATACTTATTGACTCCAAATAATTTAATTAAAGCTTTGAAGCAAATATGCACTTCTTGGGCAGGAAGGGAATTTTTAAAGCACAGTATGGCTTTTGTTGATGTACTGAACATTATCTTCTGTATCTTCCAACGAAGGTTATTTTACTGAAATTAATGAGGTGTTCATCTACAAAAATAATTGGTATTAAATTCTTGTCCACCAATTTTCTTTCTCTTTTTCTCCTGAAGGCACAAGCTCACTTCAACTTGAAGGGCTCCAGCAGCTATCTGTTACTGTTGAAGTAGGCACTTTGCATACCACAGTTTAGACAATATATGCAGACAGGTTATTTGACAATTAAGCCTGATCCTTTCATTAATAGATTTTTCCCCATGTGTTAAATTTTACAATGGTAATCAGGATGAGAACTTTAAATGACAAAGCTAACACCCATATCATTGAGAAACTCTGAAAAAAAATACAACCATATAGTAATGCAGACATTATGAAAAAAAAGTCTGTATTGTGTTGTGGTGTATTAAATTTTATAAAAATACTTGATGCCAGTCTGAACAATTGCAAGTGATACTTTAGCTCTGTGAGTTTGCAGCATTGTAAGATATCTGTGAAATTGAACATTGTAGATTTGTTAAATGTTTGTGAATAGTGGCTGCAATCATACACTACAGGTTTGTTAAATGTTTGCTAATAGCCCCTGGATTCATTGGCACCAGTGGCATGAGAACAAAAGACCAAAGAGTTCATCTGTGGATTGAATCCCTATTTATTGAGGCACCTTCTGCTCCGTTCTTGGGACTTAACCTAGACTGAGGAATCGGAATCAATCGGTGCCTAGGATGGACCCAGGATGATTTCATGTGTCGGAATTCAGACCTCCCCCGACAACAGTAGCAATCAAGACCCCAATGACAGCAACAATTGAGTGGTGACTAAGAATTGTGAGACAATAGACAATAGATAATAGGTGCAGGAGTAGGCTATTCGGCCCTTCGAGCCAGCACTGCCATTCACTGTGATCATGGCTGATCATCCACAATCAGTATCCAGTTTCTGCCTTATCCCCATAACCTTTGATTCCGCTATCTTTAAGAGCTCTATCCATCTCTTTCTTGAAAGCATCCAGACACTTGGCCTCCACAGCCTTCTGGGGCACAGCATTCCAAATATCCACCACTCCCTGGGTGAAAAAGTTTTTCCTCAACTCCGTTCTAAATGGCCTACCCCTTATTCTTAAACCGTAGCCTCTGGTTCTGGACTCACCGATCAGCGGGAACATGCTTCCTGCCTGCAGCGTGTCCAATCCCTTAATAATCTTATATGTTTCAATAAGACCCTCTCTCAGCCTTCTAAATTCCCTAGTATACAAGCCCAGTCGCTCCAATCTTTCAACATATGACAGTCCCGCCATCCCGGGAATTAACCTCGCTGCACTCCCTCAATAGCAAGAATGTCCTTCCTCAAATTTGGAGACCAAAACTGCACACAGTACTCCAGGTGTGGTCTCACCAGGGCCTTGTACAGCTGCAGAAGGACCCCGTTGCTCTTATACTCAATTCCCCTTGTTATGAAGGCCAGCATGCCATTAGCTTTCTTCACTGCCTGCTGTACTTGCATGCTTGCTTTCAGTGACTGATGTACAAGAACATCTAGATCTCGTTGTACTTTCCCTTTTCCTAACTTGACTCCATTTAGATAATAATCTGCCTTCCTGTTCTTACCACCAAAGTGGATAACCTCACATTTATCCACATTAAACTGCATCTACCCACACACCCAGCCTGTCCAAGTCACCCTGCATTCTCATAGCATCCTCCTCACATTTCACACCCAGCTTTGTGTCATTGGCAAATTTGCTAATGTTACTTTTAATTCCCTCATCTGAATCATTAATATATATTGTAAACAGCTGCGGCCCCAGCACTGAACCCCGCGGTACCCCACTGGTCACCGCCTGCCATTCCGAAAGGGAGCCTTTAATCGCTACTCTTTGTTTTCTGTCAGCCAGCCAATTTTCAATCCATGTCAGTACTCTGCCCCCAATACCATGTTCCCTAATTTTGCCCACTAATCTCCTATGTGGGACATTATCAAAGGCTTTCTGAAAGTCCAGGTATACTACATCCACTGGCTCTCCCTTGCTCATTTTCATAGTTACATCCTCAAAAAATTCCAGAAGATTAGTCAAGCACGATTTCCCCTTCGTAAATCCATGCTGACTCGGACCAATCCTGTTACCGCTATCCAGATGTGTCGTAATTTCATTTTTTATAATTGACTCCAGCATCTTTCCCACCACCGACGTCAGGCTAACCGGTCTATAATTCCCTGTTTTCTCTCCTCCTCCCTTCTTGAAGAGCGGGACAACATTAGCCACCCTCCAATCCACAGGAACTGATCCTGAATCTATAGAACATTGGAAAATGATTACCAATGCGTCCACGATTTCTAAAGCCACCTCCTTAAGTACCCTGGGATGCAGACCATCAGGTCCCAGGGACTTATCAGCCTTCAGACCCAACAGTCTATCCAACACCATTTCCTGCCTAATATAAATTTCCTTCAGTTCATCCATTGCCCTAGGTCCTTTGGCCACTATTATATCTGGGAGATTGTTTGTGTCTTCCTTAGTGAAGACAGATCCAAAGTACCTGTTCAACTCGTCTGCCATTTCCTTGTTCCCCATAATAAATTCACCCGTTTATGTCTTCAAGGGCTAATTTTGGTCTTAACTATTTCTTTCCTTTTCACATACCTAAAGAAGCCTTTACTATCCTCCTTTATATTCTTGGCTAGTTTACCTTCGTACCTCATTTTTTCTCCGTGTATTGCCTTTTTACCTTCTGTTGCTTTTTAAACGTTTCCCAATCCTCCGGCTTCCCACTCGTCTTTGCTATGTGAGCTCTGAAATCTTTGTAGAAATCTTACTACATAGTATCTAGGTCACAAACAAGAGAAAAATCTGGAAATCCAAACAGCACACACAAAATCCTGGCCTGCTGAGTTCCTCTAGCATTTTGTGTGTGTTACGTAGTATTTAGTGTAGTTTATTTGTGTTTTCAGTCTTATAACAATAAATTAGGCTTAAGTTACTTTGCTGTGCTTGTTCGCTTATTAACACGTCTCTTGAACAATCCAATTGGTTTGGGTCTTTTGGGTCTGATCAACCCAGCTCATTATAGTATTATAAGACTAAAAATTCAATTCTAGACCAGCTTAAACTAAAGAACCGTTTTATGAATAGGAAATTTGTAAATTCCAGAAAATTATAATTCAAATCTAAAAATCACGAGTAATTTAGTAACTGAAAAAGTTAAATCCCTAGTCAAACAATTTTGCTTTCCTATTTAAACCTACCAGAAAATCTGGTACATTGGCACTTCCTGCAGATTTTAAAGTTTTACAAGCTATAAAGAAACAATTCACATACAGCTACTTCATGCAACCTTACTACACAAATAATGAAAACAGAGAAACAATCCATACACTGGATTTTCTGGTTATACAACATTTAAGTAAAATACCAGTTTACAACACCATTTAAAACTCGTTATCATTGTTAATATTTGAAATTCAATTTAATATTAACTGATGTAGCTAATTATAATTGCAGCTCAAAATCTTTATTTAAAAAAGCCAGGTACTGAGCCAACACAAAACAGACATAAACTTCAATTACATAACAAGTGGAAGTCAGATATTTTGAAAGAAATGAACCACAGAACTACATGAAAACTATAACAGTAAATGCTACATCACATTCCTATATGAACCACCTTTGCTGCAGGAGGGCATGAAGTGAAACATTCTCATTTATAAAAGGGAAACAAAAATACTGCCTTAATTAGTGAAAATTGTTAAACCTCCTATAAAACTGTTAAGTCAACATTAAGGCTAATATGGCCACTACAAGACCTGATAAAAAGTCATACTTTTGTACAGCTGGAAAATAAACCATTTTTACACAGTTAGAACATTCAGGACCTTGCATGGTTTATCACTGATTGATAAAAAATGTAATGGGTGAGCAACTGTGTAGCAAACACCTCTATAAATCTGGATAGTTTAGCTCTTTGCAAATAGTAAATACTATATTTAAGGATACTGGCTTTGGAGGTATTGGTTGTATATTAACTAGCAGGCTACTTACATCAAACAATAGGTTGGCTTGACTTCAAATTGCCCTTTGATTGATTTTTCAAATAAAATTGGAAATTCTAACAATATTTTACATCGGTTTATAGCCAAAATTGAAAATGCAAGCAAATGACGTACACTATAGAATCTAGGGAAGTTACAAATGCTGATTATTACCGTAAGATAATTTGTTCCAGTTTCTTTGCCTCCAATATGGTCAATTATGCTGGTTTTCCTTTGACTTATTAAAGATTCATTGATTGTGACTCAGTCACAGCAAATAAACTGTAAATATCTTTTGTTTAAGTAATTATGCTTATTTTCTTGAAGGCTACACGCCTCAAGAGATCACACTGTTTTGTAACAATAGTGATCAACCCTCATTAAGGTAAACACACTAGGTAACATTAGAAAATAACGCAGCCAATTAAAAAAAACTCACATGAGCCAAGTAAATTTCAAAATCCAAAATTAGCCCATTATATTGTAGAGCTTAGTGCCTATAACTAAACCTTGTATTTTATGATGATGACCACATTACATTTTGAAACAGTAACATTTCAAAGCAACAGAAGTGAATTATTTCAAAAGGTTCCAATAACCAACCTCGGCAATTCTTACACTGCTACCTTTATTCAGGAACCATGGTTGGATTTACAGCAAAGTGTTTTAAAGGGGACACATTTCTTAGAAATGTGTACCTTTAATACTACTACAGTCAATAACTAATATCAACTTAAAGTTCCCTTCTGATTAGAATAAGTACTTCCATGAGTGGTGTCCAGTTGAAACCATTATCGGCTGATCTGACAGTCTTTTAACGCCTATCCTAATGTTTGGGATTATTTCTCTCTTTGTTTTACATAGATTTTGCAAATAAAATTGTCTAATATGAAACACTTCTAAACACAAAAGAAACAAATTTAAAATTATCGGCACTGTGGACAAAATGGTACAAAAGATTTAGGGTAGAAGGGGATGGGTTCTATGGCATGCTCCCCTGCACAGTTTGCAAAAATTATTTAGTGCATTTTCATCCCAAAAGATGCAAAATTATATTATTTAAATATTAAATCTGGACAAGCAAGGTTACTGAGTAATACCTGAAGTGCTATATTGCTATGAGCTGACAGTGTGGAAGCAAATCCATATGTAACAGCTCAAAACAGACGTGAGAAATCACCTGTTTAGTTCCATCCTATTTCTCAGAAACCAGTATTAAGATTTAAGACACAGATAGGCAGCCACAATTATTTGTAAAGTACAATTTCACAATAGGACACAAAATTGAGTATATCAAGAGAAGGAAAATTTGAAATGGATTTGAATTAAATATGCAACTTTAAAAAAAAACATCTAGTCTACTATTTTTATACTGCCATAAACCAAGGCTGCTTGGAACTGGAAAAGCTACTTTGCATTCCATGTTGCACTAGAATAGAAAGTGACAAAGTACATGGGAAATACATTCTTCTTGTTACCTTTCTGTAACAGTAAGTACTTGCCATTAGCAACTCCTTTCTTTAACTTTTGCTCTGTGGCTTCCATGTCTACATCAGAGTTTCCTACTCTATGTCCCTTTGTTCATTTTATGGACTTAGTGCAATGCTTCCTGCAGCACAATGCCTGTGCCTAATTTAGAAGTAACTGGTGACAATTTCAGAATTAAAAATCTGAACCATTTCCATGAATAAAAAGGCAGTATCAGGTTTCTCTTCTGGCTTTCACTTTCCTCTTCTCTGTTTTGGCACAGTCTAAGGTGAATCCATTTTCTGCAATAAATCAAAAGAAAGTACTTGAGAATGACGACTGTTTTTAGAATAATTTGCCAACTGCTCACAGCATGTTTAAGTTCTTCACCTGAAGGCAATTTCATAAAATCGCCCTCCTTCCTGTTAATTTTGAAATGTTTTTGTCCGGTAATTTCAAAGACAACTAAAAAGGTGATATCACATGTATTTTTAACATAGAACCCTAAGCAGACCTAAAATAAAAAATGATTCACCAGGGTAGAATTTATACATGCCAGTCCAGTTTCCTAATCTCATGAATACAATGACTCTCATAGACCTCCAATGCCTGAAGTTACCAAGGAAGGAGCAGGAAAACCAGAGGTACTGAGGCCCTGCTATTTTAGCAACAGCTCATAATTTAAATAGAAGAAAAAGAGATTTGGGGGTGTGGTTAAAATTAGACCACATAAAAAATTGCTTAATAGCTGCTTTACCCAATACAAGAGTGATTTATTTAAAGCTTATGACTATTACCTAATCCGATGACAACTTTTGTTTCAGTAAACAAAACAGAAGTGCTGATATGGCATTAAATTGATTGCAGATGAAAATGGTTAACAAATCCCACCAAAAACGAGGAATCACTAAAAACAGGAGAGACTAACTGAGCAATTTTCAATGATTTTGTTGCAAAAAATGAGAATGTTTTGTACCAACCAGTGATTCACTCACATTCCCACGAATATTTTAAAGAAACTGGCTTAGATGTTTTTTTTCACGGCATGGCCTTGTGAAGTTCTGCAAAATTAAGACATCTAATACTCGAGTCAAAGTCTGTACTACTTTAAAACACATGGCTTACTTTTAGTGCTTGATGTGCTGGCTCCATTGTTCCATTGTTCAGTAAGACCAATATCTGTCAAGCACTGTTCCACTTCAATTCCTGATCTTTGTGAAATTCCCTTTGGATCCACATCTGCCAGAATCTTCTTTTGTACACCATCTCTGAGCTGTCACGTGAAAAAACTGTGATTAGCATTATAACAATAACAGTTTTATTAATATGTTAAGGTGTTACAAAGGCCTTCACAAGTGCCAGTCAACTCAAGTTTATTGTCACTTAACGATATACATGTGTATTGTCAAATAAAACACCGTTTCTCCGAAGCAGAGCGTAAAATACACATAATAATTTATGAAAGTAAGGATGAAATCTACAGATGGATAAAACATAAATAAACAAACTAAAGTACATAAATTAAATATTGTAAGATATGGAACAGATAAACCAGTGACACTTTGAATGCGATACGGCAGGAAGTTCAGAAGCCTTATGGCCTGAGTGAAGAAACTGTTTCCTATCCCGACCATTCTTGCTCTAATGTGTCGGAGTCCCCTGCCTGATGGTAGAAAGCTAAAGAGGACGCTGGATGGATGGGTGGGATCCTCCATAATACTCCGCAGCACTCCTGATAAATATCCCTGATGGATGATAGGGAGACAGCAATGACCCTCTCAGTCATTCTCACAATCCTTTGTAGGGACTTTCGGTCCGATGCTTGGCTGCTCCCATACCAGATGGTGATGCAACTTGTCAGGATGCTCTCAATGGTGCTCCTGTACAGCGCAGTTAAGATGGGAGGGGGGGAGCTTTGGTTTCCTCAGTCTCCCTAGGCACTCACTATCCATTAAAATATAGCACTGAGTTATTTAGAGAAATATTCTTGTACTATCTGCTCATTCAAATCACTTCCGTGTCCTGCCAGAACTGTTCACAAACTGGATGCACTGTCTACACACTCTAAATCTAGCAATTTCATGGCTTCACTTTATCTGAATGCTGTTAGTCAGCAGTTCCCAACCACTGGGCCGCAAAGCATGCGCTACAGGGCCGCGAGGAAACGATATGATTTGGCGATGTAAGTCAGCTGCACCTTTCCTCATTCCCTGTCATGCCCACTGTTGAGCTTGAACTTACGTGAGGTCATTACCCACACGTCATCCATGTCAGCGCGGGAAGGAGATCAACTCCTCGAGCTTGCAAATGACGGCGGGCTGAAAAGTATGTTTGATATAACATCTCTGCCGGCATTCTGGATCAAAGTCAAGGCTAAATATCCTGAGATAGACACGAAAGCACTGAAAACGTTGCTTTCATTTCCAACCTTTTTCTACGAAGCGGAGTTTTCTGCAATGAATGCAATGAAAACTAAAGTGCGGAACAGACTGGGCATAAGGAACCCCCTTCGAGTATCGCCGTCTCCCATCACCCCTCGATAGGACCGTCTTGTTGCAGGAAGACAAGCCCAGGGCTCCCACTGATTCAGCTATATTGGTGTGTTGCAATGATTTTATATGTTCATATGGGGAAAATATGCACTGTGTGTTTAATATCCAAATGTTACTTAAAATGTTATGATGCTATTGACTTACTTATATAACCATATAACAATTACAGCACGGAAACAGGCGATCTCAGCCCTTCTAGTCCGTGCCGAACACTACTCTCACCTAGTCCCACCGACCTGCACTCAGCCCATAACCCTCCATTCCTTTCCTCTCCATATACCTGTCCAATTTTTCTTTAAATGATAATATCGAACCTGCCTCTACCACTTTTTCTGGAAGTTCGTTCAACACTTACTTCAAGCTCCCCTGTCCTCCCCTGATAATTGACTTATCACTATATTCGTGCGAGGAAATACGCGCTGTGTATTTAATATTAAATTCGTTAGATAAATCATTTTAGAAACAAAATTGAGTGTATTAGCCACTTATCACCTATATTCCGGTCGTGAGTTAACCCCTCCCCGTGAACAGAATTGCCAAAAACGGTTTGCAGAAAAAAAATCGGCTGGTACACGCCTGTGCAGGTCATGCAAGCGCACTGGTGCCCGCGCAAGGCTTCATGGTCATTGTAGTCTTTCTCTGGGTAAACACAACGTATTTGACTGCTACTCTTGTCCGTTGGCAAAAAAGGTTGAGGACTCCTGCTGTTAGTTATCTGCAGGATAGCCAAAGGCTCCTCAGCAGAGTGGAAGCAGAATTATCACTTGCAGTAGTGAGAGGGTGAGAGGAAGGACATCAGAGCTGAACAGTGGCAGAGCTAAGGGAATGACCACCTTGAGGGTTGTAGAAAGAAAGTCCTGGAGGAAGGAGTTTAACTAGACAGTCAGTGGCCACAGAAATTAACGTGGCTTTTATCGCTGTCCTTTGGACCATCAACGTGCATCTATACTGTCCTTCAATATTATGGTGTTCTTTTACAAGCTTGAGAGAGGTTGTTAACTGTCGTTTTTTTTTTAAGTGCAGTCCTGAACAGCAGCCAGATCAGAAATGCTGATCAAGTCAACTAGTTCCCAAGGAGAACTCCGATAGGCCAATCAGATGGTTCACTGCTGCTCAGCCATCGAACACAAAAGAAATCATATGTACAATTAAGAAACGTTAAAAAATAGTAGAAATACTGGAATCATGATGAAGTCTGCTGGAGAGAGACATTTATACACATGCTGTCCTCCATAATTCAAAGAGATTGAAGGATAAGGTTGCAGGGTGACAAAACGTGGCAGGAGCACTTGGAACTAAAAACTAATCCCTACCGGGAGAAACCAGCACCTGTTCTTTCCGCACTGTTCTCCAGCAGTTTAAGGACTAAGTCCAGCCGGAACATAACTCACAAGTGCTCTTGAAAGTCAGGTATTAACCCTACCTACCAACAACCAAGCATTGCCATCCCGGTCCCCTTCATGATAGCTTATGAAGAAGCATGTGACTTCCCTCCCAGAGATGATAGGCGTTTGTGAACTCGACTCTTGAAGGCTTGGACCCCATCATCGCAAATGTTTCCAGCCACAGCATCTGGAAGGCTGTTCCAAATTCTGATAGCACAGTGAAGGAAGCTTCTATCCAGTGTGTAGGTTTTCGCATCAGGCATAGAAACAGCCTGAGCATGAATAAATAAACTTGATCGTGTGGTGCGCCGTCTCTCATAAGAGGAAGGCAGCATGGCGCGAAGGTCTGCAGGGCTGTGGCTGCTGTGCGTTTTGTACAGCACAGTAGCTGCAGCAAACTGTCCTCTGTGGTGTAAGCTACTGATGGCTAGCTTCTCACGAGCTGTAGTGTCATGTACACCTATAATCCTGAGAGCCTTTCTTTGAATGGAATCAAGCTGGCTGAGGACACTCCGAGGCATTCATCCATGATAAGCAGGCATACTCCATGATACTTGTACCTGGGCTTTGTAAACCGTGGCTCTGCCTTCTTTGTCTGGTTTGAATGCTACTTTCCACAGAGCTCTAAGCCTTTGTCCAGTCTTGTTTGAAATAGTGGAAAGGTATTCATCCCACACCAACACGACAAAATCTGCAGATGCTGGAATTTCAAGCAACACACATAAAAATTGCTGGTGAATGCAGCAGGCCAGGCAGCATCTATAGGAAGAGGTACAGTCGACGTTTTGGGCCGAGACCCTTCCTGACAAAAGGTCTCGGCCCGAAACGTCGACTGTACCTCTTCCTATAGATGCTACCTGGCCTGCTGTGTTCACCAGCAATTTTTATGTGTGTTATCCCACATCAACTTGCTGTCAATATTAACACCAAGCATTATTAGCTCCTTCTTTAAATCCAGCTTGCAGTTCCCAAAATACAGGTCGGGGTTAGATGGATTCCTCTTCCTAGACATCACCACTTAGTAGGCTCAAAGGTGACATTCCAGTCGTCTGCCCAGGCTTTCATCCTGTCAAGATCCCTATTCAGGCCTGCTGCCACTGTATTACTCTCTCCTGCTCTAATTGCTGCAAATAGTGTGGTGTTGTCAGCATACAGGTATAGCTCGTTACTGCATGCATCAACCAAGTCGTCAATAAAGATGGAAAGCAGAAGTGGCCCAAGTATTGAACCCTGTGGTACAGATGCACTGATGGTTGAAGAATCAGAAGCCTGACCAGAGATAACAACTTTGATGGTCCATCCATGAAGGTAGCTCTGCAGCCATCTAAGCAGCTTTCCAGATATTCCTTTGGGTCTCAGCTTAACACAGAGTCCATTATGCTAGACCTTGTCAGATGCTCCTTTGATATCCAGGGCTATGACACACACTTCTCCACCTTTGTCTAAGAAGGTGTTCCACGTTTGAGATAAGGTGGTGAGCAGATCGGCAGTACTGTGATTTTCTGATCATCTAAGTAATTTTCTTGAAATTCTGTCACAAGTTTCAAATGTTAGAATGCATCCTATAAACAGGACAGAATTCAAAACTGTCTATTTCACATTGCAGTCAAACAATGTTTTGCCCTACTTCTACCTCCATCTGAAAAATTTCAGAACAAAACAAAACTTTACCAACCTTTGTTTCTGACTCCGTTATAACAAAATGGACATCAGAGAAGCCAGCAGTAACTGGATGCGTTTTGCCTGGTTCATTTTGTGATATAGAACTCAGTTTCTCCAATGTCATCTAGAAAACAAAATGCGACTTTACTCCTTGCTTTGCTAAATCTTTCTTACTTAAAACCTGAGTCATTCACTTCCCAAAACGAAGAGCGACTTTTCTCCTTTCAAATTATATTCTTGTCCTTCTTCTTCTGCTATTCCATGAAACACAATTCAATAGTAAAGCAATAATTTGCAGAATGACAAAATTATTGTGCTTAGCTTTTTTTGTGCAGTCAATGGAGAATCCAAGTAGCAGTGACTATTTTTTAAGTGCGCTATTGTAATCTGAAAGGCAGTACTGGCTCAAATGGAGTCAATATTAACTTTGAAAATTAGATGATATATTATGGGGGTGGGAAGCAAATCCGGAGCAAGGGGATGGGGCTAATGGTATAGTCTTTACAAAGAACCAGCTCCCCCAGCTGCCTACTACCTCTCTCATGGTTCCGCCTCCTTCTACTACCCATTGTGTTTTCCCCTATTCCTTCTTCACCTTTCCTGCCTATCCCCTCCCCCACCCCTTTATCTTTCCCCTTACTTGCTTTTCACCTGGAACTTACCAGCCTTCTCCTGCCCACCCTCCCCCCACCTTCTTTATAGGGCCTCTGCCCCTTCCCTCTTCAGTCCTGACGAAGGGTTCCGGCCGGAAACGTTGACTAATCATTTCCACGGATGCTGCCCGACCTGCTGAGTTCCTCCAGCGTGTTGTGAATGTTACAAAGAACCAGCTTCAGCCTGATGAGCTAAACAGCCTCCCTCTAGTTGTGATTATTTTTATTTGCTTTTGGCTTGTAGGAAAATTGATGGAGCTGGAAGGAAATTGGATTTCAGATATTGCCACCAGGGACTGATGTGAGGGGATTTTAGAGGAAAGCTACATGTATGTTTGGGCACAATGAAGGCAATAATGCGATCCAGTTGCCAGCTCTCTGCGCATTTCTGGTAAACTGAGCTGAACTTGATTTTAATATTTTCACGGCACAGAAGAAGAATGTGAAAGGTCATCCTACATCAAAGAACTTTCGCAACTCTGTGAAGGAATGCCTCTCAAGTTCTTCATAGTTCTGTTAGCAAAGATTGTATATTTATATCCATGCATCAACAATGTCAGTGAATTGGTTAAAATCAATCAATATTTGGTATATCAAGTACATGAGTTATTCACTGCTTGGACAAGATGAAAAAAAATGTACCTGAGACCAGATGTACAGTGCTTTGCAAAATCTAGAGTATTTAATCAAAACTAATAGCTTTGTATTAAACAGGTTATATGGCATTTTGCAGACAGAATTGTTTTCTTTGAAAAAGGGCTGGTGATACAGATCCATCCCATTCTGTGACCAAAATAGGTGTGTTGTACTGAAAATACAAATATAGGTTGAGTATATTACCAAAAGCCAATTACCACCTTGAACAGGAACAGATTTTATTCTCAGATTGGTATCCTGTCTTTGAGCATTTAGATGCTTTGCATTCTTCCAGTAGATTTAAAATGTTCAACAAATTTACAGAGATAATTTGTCTCTTGTGCTCAACAATTATTACACTGCATGTCTTAACTCTGAATCCATTTTGAAACTAATGTTCTAACAAAATGTACTTAAACTGATCTTGTTGAAAGCTCTTAAATTCACTCCATAGGAAATTTTACAAACAATTGATGATGCAAATTATTTTACTGTATCTTCTTGATTTAAAGTAAAATATATTCAAAAATATGAAAAAAACTTTAATCTGAACTGGCAGGAATTTCATCCAAAAATCTTAAAAGGATAATAACTCAGTTTCATTCTGTACTTGTGTTGTGCCTTGAGGCATTCTGTTGTACTAGATATGCTTAGTTAGTACCCTTACTTCTTGTTGATTAAACAATCATCAAGAATGCTTTTCAAAAAGACTTTTTTTATCTTTGACACCACATACCACTTCCCTTCCAACAGAATCTTCTGCATGCTTGCCCTTCTTCTTCCTCTTCTTTCGTTTTGACTTCCCACTGCTTGCAGGATTCATCTGAGACTTTTCTTCTTCTTCTTCAGACATCTGGGCAACAGGAACAAAATTCATTACAGTATTTAAATCATTGGCCCTTAATTCACTGCATTGTGTATAATATTCCACAACAAATGTCCTGGTGCATACAAAGCTGCTCCCTGTCTTCATCTTGGATACTCTGACCAGTTATCTGATATGCTAATTCCTGCATACTGACTACTGTCAAACCAGTACGAAGGGAGATAAGGACATTGCATTTAAGAGCCAGGAGGTAATGTTGCAGCTATATAGGACCCTGGTCAGACCTCACTTGGAGTACAGTGCTCAGTTCTGGTTGCCTCACTTCAGGAAGGATGTGAAAACCATAGAAAGGGTGCAGAGGAGGTTTACAAGGATGTTGTCTGGATTGGGGAGCATGCCTTATGATAACAGGTTGAGTGAACTTGGCCTTTTTTCCTTGGAGTGATGGAGGATGAGAGGTGACCTGATAGAGGTGTACAAGGTGATGAGAGGCATTGATCGTGTGGATAATCAGAGGCTTTTCCCCAGGGCTGAAATGGCTGGGACGAGAGGGCATAGTGTTAAGCTGCTTGGAAGTAGGTACAGAGAAGATATCAGGGGTAAGTTTTTTGTTTTTTGCACAGAGAGTGGTGAGTGCGTGGAATGGGCTGCCAGCGGCGGTGGTTGAGGTGGAAACAATAGGGTCTTTTAAGAGACTCCTGGATGGCTACATGGAGCTTAGGAAAATAGAGGGCTATGGGTAAAGCCTAGGTAGTCCTAAGGAAAGGACATGTTCGGCACAGCTTTGTGGGCTGAAGGGCCTGTGTTGTGCTGCAGGTTTTCTATGTTTCTATGTAGACCTGGCCAGCAGGACCAACATCAGTGTCGTGGGACATGTTCAGTGAGGTGGCTACCTACAACCAATACATTAACGTTGATGAATATATGAGATCTGTGACTGGCTACATAGAGAAGTACATTGAGGATGTCACCATTATTAAACACATCTACTGTATCTGAAAGCAAGTCAGAAGCCATGGCTGACAGCAGAGGTGCAGGCATGGTGGAGAGATCAGGATGCAGCATTCAGATTGGGGGATAAGACAGCTCTCAGGTCAGCAAGCTGTGCTTTCCTGCAGCAAAATTCAAAGCAAATTTAAGTCACCATATACAACCCTGAGGTTCATTTTCTTGCAGACATTCACAGTAAATACAAGAAACACAATAGAATTCAAGAATGACCGCCCCTATCCAATGTGCAAGAATTAATATCAGGGTTGACAAATATGTACTTTGAAAATAAATTTACTTTGAACTTTGATGGTGTGGGAAAGCACTGTGTAAATACAAAAAGAGAATAAAGTAATAACAAGAAAACCTATGTATATAGTTACACAGCTACATAGAAATATTTAAGTAAATCTCCAGAAAGCCACAATACTAAACATCACTAGGATAGTCCAAAAGTTCCTAGCAATTGAGAAATGAGTGTGCTTGGCTATGCCCATTACTCAGGATCAACCAGCTTGAACTGAGAAAAAATAAAAATACAACAATAACAAATAAATAAGCAATAAATATCAAAAGCATAACATTGAAGAGTCCTTGAAAATGAGTTGATAGGTTGTGGGACAGTTCAGTGATGGGATGAATGAGGTTGAGGGAGGAAGGCAAAGCAGGATAGATGTACAGCTATTTCTGCGACACCAGAGACATGAAGTGCATGTGTCAGGACATTCAGACAGTAAGGCTACAAGTCCACCCTGCACTTTAATGACAGCGACACTTCTCTTCCAGATAGACAGACAAGATTTACAAGCCAAAGGTTACAAGCTCACTTCCCTGGCTATAGGTTGACTCATTACACAGCCTGATGGCCGAGGGTAAGAAGGACCTCATATAGTTCTCTTTGGAGCAGAGCAGTTATCTTAGTCTAGTACAAAAAGTGCTCCTCTGTTCAGCAAAGTGGCATCTAGGAGGTGAGGAACATTGTCCAGAATTGCCAGGATTTTCTGGAAGGTCCTTTGCTCTACCACAACCTCCAGTATATCTGGTTTGACTCCTATAACAGAACCAGCCTTTCTAATCAGTTTACTGGCATTACCCATGTGGTTGCCATTGCCCCAGCACACCATCGCATAGAAGATTACACTAGTGATAACATACTGGTAGAACATGCGAAGGATGGGTCTGCATACTCCAAAGGATCTCAGCCTCCTCAGGAAGTAGAGGCTAATCTGGCCCATTTTGTACCCAGCCTCTGTGTTGGCACTTCACCCGTCTGTCGTTCAGGTGCACCCCTAGTTACTTGTAGGGCCTCACCACATCCACATCTTCACCATCAGTAGTAACAGGAAGTCTTCCTAAAGCCCATCACCATCTCCTTTGTCTTACTGATGTTGAGCTGCAGATGATTCAGCTTGCACCATTTGACAAAGTCCTCCACCAGGGCCCTGTATTCATCCTCCAGTCCTCCCATCCTCCCATCCTCCCTTAATATACCCAACTACTGCTGAGTCATCAGAGAATTTCTGCAGGTGGCATGACTTAGTGTTGTATCTAAGTGTGAGATATACGGGGTAAACAGGAAGGGAGCCAATACAGTCCTCTGTGGGGCCTCAGCGCTGTTTATAGCCATGTCTGACACACAGCTCTGAAGCTACAGAAACTGTGGTCTGTTAGTCAGGTAGTCCATTATAAAGGATACAATGGAAGTGCCAACTTGCACTGAATGGAGCTTTCCCCCCAGCAATGGTATTGAAGGCACTAGAAAAATCAAAAAACATGATTCTCACAGTGCTGCCCTGCTTATCCACATGGGAATAGGTTCTGTTCAGCAGGTAGATGACAGCATTATCAATTCCAATGTGCTCCCGGTGGCAAACTGCAGGGCATCGAGGGCTGATCTGACCAGGATCAGAGGTGAGCCAGAACCAACCTCTCTAAGGTCTTCATGATGTGTGAGGTCAAGGCCCCTGGACGGTAATCATTCAAGACTTTTGGTCAGCCCTTCTTGGGTACTGTTTTCCACACAGTTGGGACCCTTTCCAGGCTGAGATTCAGACTGAAAATGCACTGGAGAACTCCACACAGCTGCTCAGCACACTCCCTCAGGACCTTGAGGTTCACATGATCTGGTCCCAATGCTCTGCCATGTCTGGGTTTCCCCAGAGCCCTTCTTACCTGCTCAGTAGTGAAGGTGAGTCCATGATGACTGGGGAATTGGAGGAAGGTGGGGGATGTGAAGGTGAAGATTGGGACGATAGCAGTTGGTATGTAGAGGTGTGGCTGGTATGTGCAGAAGGAAGGGATGTAGACAGTGGTAGCCTGGGTTGTTCATCTACGTGTTGAACTGGAGGGGGGAGGAGGGAAGAGGGACAGCATTGGAACTGGTGTGCTGAGGCGGGGGGGGGTGAACAGGAGGGCAATTGTCAAACTTATTGAAGAAGTGGTTTAACTCAGGCTTCATGGCAGTCATCATCATTCTGGTGCCTAAGAGTGCACCAGTAACCTGCCTCAGTAACTACTGTCCAGTAGCACGGACCTCAACAATAATGAAGTGCTTTAAGCAGTTGGTTATGGATCACATTAAATTCTATCTTCTTGCTACATTGGACCCTTTCCAGTTGGCTTATGAATCAACTGGTCCACTAATGATGCCATAGTCTCTGCACTTCACTCCGTCCTGTCCCGCCTGGAAAATGGTGCCTCAAATGACAGGTTGCTGTCTATCGACTTCAGCTCAGCATTTAGTACGATCATCTAATCATCCCTCAGAAGCTGGTGGGTGAACTCTCCTCATTGGGTCACAACACCTCTCTCTGTGATTGGATCCTGGACTTCTTGACAGAAAGACCACAGTCAGTCTGTGTTGGCAGAAAGATCCCGAGCTCCGTCACGCCGAGAACCAGTACTCTCCAGGACTGTGTGCTCAGCCCACTGCTGATACATGTTTGCATTGCTAGATCAGTTCAAACTGCATCATCAAGTTCGCTGATGACACAACAGTGGTTGGCCTCATCTGTAATGACGACAAGATGGCATACAGAGAGGACGTAGAGCAGCTGGTAAATGGTGTGAACACAACTTGAGTCTCTATGTGGAAAACACCAGACATGATTGTGGATTTTAGGAAGGCACGGGCTGACCACTCTTCAATGCACATACACGGCTCCTCCATGGAGAGAGTTAAGAGCAACAAGTTTCGGGGAGTGCACATAATAGACAATTTCACCTGTTTCCTCAATACCACCTCTTTGGTCAAGAAAGTACGGCAGTATCTACACTTCCTGAGGAGGTTTCAAGGTAAATTTATTATCAAAGTACATATATGTCAGCATGTACAATCCTGAGATTCATTTTCTTGTGGGGTATACACAGCAAATCCAAGAAACACATTAGAATCAATGAAAGACTGCACTCAACACCCAGTGTGCAAAAGGCAACAAATTGAGCAAATAAAAAAGAGAAAAAATGATAATAAATAAATAGGCAATAAATGTCGAGAACATGAGATGAAGGGACTTTGAAAGCCAGTCCATAGGTTGTGAGAGCAGTTCAGTGATAGGGCGAGTGAAGACAAGTGAAATTTCAAGAGCCTAATGGTTGTGGGGCAATAACGATTCCTGTTCCTGAACCTGAAGGTGTGGGTCCTCGGGCTCCTGTGCCTTCCTCCTGACGGCAGCAGTGAGAAGAGAGCATGACCTGGTTGGTGGGGGTCCTTAATAATGGATGCTACTTTCCTGCGACAGTGCTCCATGTAGAAATGCTTTCTGGTGGGGAGGGCTTTACCCATGATGGACTGGCAGTACCCGCTACTTTCTGTAGGGTTTTCCATTCAAGGGCATTGCTATTTTCATATCGGGCTGTGATGCAGCTAGTTAACATACTCTCTGTCATCTATCTATAGCTTCTAAGAGGACCACAACCTTGTTGGTGGTTTGGAGGCTTGTGCGAGAGCCAAAGCTATGTTGGCTGGAGTCAGGGCTTTATGCTTTGGCTTAGTAGGGTCACCCATGCCAAACAGCTCAAAGGCAGGAGGCCAGACCAAAAGTGGCCCACCAGTCCTCCAGGTTCAGGGGTTTAACTCAGGGCTAACAACCCTGACTGGTAAAACAAAACTGTTATGGAAACAGCAATGAAGAATCCTTTTACACCTGAGTGGTCAAGGACAAACAGATGGAGGGCCTTCACTGCTGCCCTAAACACCAGCAACGTAATGAGCATTAAGTACAATAGAAGTTAGTCAAAATTTTAGATGTCATGCTGAATCTCTGCAAACTTCTAAAGAAGTAGAGAGATGTTGCTGTGCTTTCTTTGTAATTGCATTTATATGCTGGGCCCAGGGCAGATCCTCTGAAATTATAACACTGAGGAATTTAAAGTGGTAATCCTCTACTCCGCAGATTCCCTGATGAGGACTGGCTCGTGGACCTTCAGTTTCCTCCTCCTGAAGTCAATGAGGTTGTTGTTGTAACACCACAATGTCCCTCCTACATGCTGAATCGTCACCACCTTTGATTTGGCCAATGACAATGGTGTAATCAGCAAACTTAAATATGGCATTGGAGCTGTGCTTAAACTCCCAGCCATAAGTATAACAGCAAGTAGAGCAGGGGGCTAAGAACATCTGACTGGTAAAACAAAACTGTTATGGAACACCTGTGGTACACCTGTGCTGATGAAGATTGTGGAGGAGATGTTGTTACCAATCTGAAATTGATATAGTATATAAATCAAAGAGCAAGAAATCAACAGATTGGAATGGATATGATATGTACTTAATTAAAAACATCATTGACTGTGTTGTCAAACCACTGACTCATATTTGTAATCAGTCTTTGATTGCTGGAAAATTTCCCAATAAAATGAAAATAGCCAAGATCATTCCAATATACAAAGCTGGCGATAAACATGTATTTTCAAATTATAGACCAGTTTCTTTGCTCTCACAGTTTTCCAAAATATTGGAAAAAATATTTGTAAGAAGGTTAAATGATTTCATAACAAAACATAATAGACTCTGTGAACAGCAATATGGTTTCAGAAAGAAACAGATCCACTACAATAGCATTAATAGATTTTGTAGACGAAATATCAAACGCTATAGAAAGAAATGAATACACAGTGGGGAATATTCCTTGATCTAAAAAAAGCATTTGACACCATTGACCATAAATTATTATTAACAAAATGAGAAAGATATGGTATTAGAGGGGTGGTACATGACTGGTTAAGTAGTTATTTGAAAGACAGGTATCAGTATGTACATATAAACAACTCGAATTCAAAACTTTTGAGGGTAACTTGTGGGGTTCCACTTGCTTGGTCCATTGCTGTTCATTTTGTATATAAACGATATATGTATGGTCTCTCAGACATTAAAATGTATATTATTTGCTGATGATTCAATTATATTTTGTAGTGGGGAACATCTGAAACAACTTTTGGATACAGTGGAGAAAGAACTAAAAATTATAAAGAAATGGTTTGATACTAACAAATTATCACTGAATCGAAATAAAACTAAATTCATAATATTTGGAAACCGTGTACCAAACTCATATAGTAAATTTAGAATAAATGATGTTGAAATTGATAAGGTATCAGAAACAAAATTTTTATGAGTGGTAATAAGATAATAAATTAAGCTGGAAACCACATATAAATTATGTCAAAGCAAAAATATCAAAATCTATTGCAATACTGTATAAAGCGCAAGATTTCTTAAATCAGGAATCTTTGTATACATTATACAAAGATTATAGTCCCATACATGACTTACTGTGTAGAGGTATGGGGAAATACATACAAAACAAATACAAACTCAATTTTTCTACTCCAAAAGAAAGTCATACAAATTGTAAATGAGACAAGTTATTATGAGCCAACCAATCCACTATTTATTTAACTAAACAGTTTAAAATTCAGAGATTTCGTACATCTTAAAATAATATAAATGATGTATAAAATAAAAAATGGACAGCTACCACAAAGTATCCAAAGGTTGTTTAAAATGAGAGAAAGTCAACATGATTTGAGAGGAACATGTATATTTCAAAAACAAAGAATAAGAACAAATGTAAAAAATCATTGAATTTCAGTCAGAGGGGTGAATCTATGGAACAGTTGTAGTGAGAATTTAAAAACATGCACTACACTTAACAAGTTTAAAAATTATTTAAAAATAATTTAATGAACAAATATAAAATACATGATTTAAAATGAATGGGAGTAATGTAAACAAATGATACTTGGAATTGGATTTTGTTAAAAGATTATGAAATTTTTTGTTTTGATATGATGATTGATGCCAAATGTTGTAAAGTAAGGGGGGAGGCGTAATAAGCTGCAGCTTCAGCCTACACCCTTTCGGTCTGTTTAAAAGAATATCTATGTTTTTTGTTGTAATTTTTTGTCCTATGAAATCATCGCTATCAAATCATCGTTGAAAATGATGCTTTTTGTTATGTTTGTACTGACCAAAATAAATTTCATTCATTCATTCGTTCAAATGACTGGGGTCTGCAAGTGAGGAAATTGAGAATCCAATTGCACAAGGAGGTATTGAGGCTAAGGTCTTGAAGTTTATTGATTAGTTCTGAAGAGGTGATAGTACTGAATGCTGAGCAGTAGTTGATAAAGAGTATCCTGGTGTATGCACCTTTGAATGTATATGTTGTTTGTCATATACATTAATGATCTGGATGATGGGGTGGTAAATTGGATTAGTAAGTATGCAGATGATACTAAGATAGGTGGCGTTGTGGATAATGAAGTAGGTTTTCAAAGCTTGCAGAGAGATTTAGGCCAGTTCGAAGACTGGGCTGAAAGATGGCAGATGGAGTTTAATACTGATAAATGCGAGGTGCTACATTTTGGTAGGACTAATCAAAATAGGGCATACATGGTAAATGGTAGGGCATTGAAGAATGCGATAGAACAGAGGGATCTTGGAATAATTGTGCACAGTTCCCTGAAGGTGGAATCTCATGTGGATAGGGTGGTGAAGAAAGCTCTTGGTATGCTGGCCTTTATAAATCATAGCATTGAGTATAGGAGTTGGGATGTAATATTAAAATTGTACAAGGCATTGGTAAGGCCAAATTTGGAGTATTGTGTACAGTTCTGGTCACCGAATTATAGGAAAGATGTCAACAAAATAGAGAGAGTACAGAGAAAATTTACTAGAATGTTACCTGGGTTTCAGCACCTAAGTTACAGAGAAAGGTTGAACAAGTTGGGTCTTTATTCTTTGGCGTGTAGAAGGTTGAGGGGGGACTTGATAGAGGTATTTAAAATTATGAGGGGGATAGGTAGAGTTGACGTGGATAGGCTTTTTCCATTGAGAGTAGGGGAGATTCAAACAAGAGGACATGAATTGAGAGTTAGGGGCAAAAGTTTAGGTGTAACATGGGGGGGAACTTCTTTACTCAGAGAGTGGTAGCTGTGTGGAACGAGCTTCCAGCAGAAGTGGTTGAGGCAGGTTCGATATTGTCATTTAAAATAAAATTGGATAGCTATATGGACAGGAATGGAATGGAAGGTTATGGGCTGAGTGCAGGCTGGTGGGACTAGGTGAGAGTAAGTGTTCGGCACGGACTAGAAGGGCCGAGATGGCCTGTTTCCGTGCTGTAATTGTTATATGGTTATATGATGTTCCTGAATGGAGTAAATAGTCAACAAAATGGCATCTGCTGGGGACCTGTTATGTCAGTAGGCAAATTAGAATGGTTCCAAGTGGCTTCTCAGGCGGGAGTTGATATGTTTCAACACAAATTTATCAAAGTGCTTCATTACAATAGATGTAAGTGCTATTGGACAACCATCACTGAAGCAGATTATCACGTTCTCCTTACACGTCGGTATAATTGAAGCTTGCCTGAAGCTGGTGGGCAGACTGCCAAAGCGAGAGGTTAAAGATATCGGTGAACACAACAGCCTGTTGATCAGCACAAGTCTTTACTACTTGGTCATGCATCCCATCTGGGCCAGATGCTTTCTGTGGGTTCACCCTCCTGAAGGATGCTCTCATGTTGGCCTCTGAGACTGAAATCACAGGGTCATCTGGGGCTGTGGGAGTCTGAGAAGGTTCCTCCATGTTTTGGTGGTCAAAGTGAGCATAGAAGGCATTGTGCTCATCAGGGAGCATAGCCTTGTGACCTCTGTTGCTTGGTTTCACTTTGTAAGAGGTAATAGCATTTAAGCCCTACCAGAGCTGTCAAGCGTCCTTCGGTGATTCAAGTTTGGTCTGGAATTGCCTACTTGCATGTGGGATGGCTTTCCAGAAAGGATACTCTGGACCTCTTGTGGCAAGTGAGGACCCCACTCGAACCAATTTTTACAGGAGTACACTGTGACTGTCTTGACGAGCTGCATCACCTATTGGTTCAGGAATTGCAAGGCATCTGATCGCAAGTCCCTGCAAAGGGTTGTGAGAACTCTGACAGGATCACTGGGGTCTCTTCCACCCATCAGAGATATTTATCAGGGCCCTTGGCATTGTCAATGATCACTCCCGTCCGTTCAATCCCTTTGACCTACAACCATCAGCCAAGAGATACTGTAGTATTAGGATAAGAACTGTTAGGATGGGAAAGAGTGTTTTGCTCCAGGCCATAAAGCTACTGAACTCCACACCACCACCCAGCTCTCATCACGCATGAAGTGCCAGTTGTGTTATACTGTTCACTTTATAACGTGTTATAAGCACACTTTATTATTTGTTAATTTAGAATCAGATTTAATATCACCTGCATATGCCGTGAGATTTACAGCAACAGAACAATGACATACATGATAAATAGAGAAAAAAAACTTAGTTACATTAAGTATATATGTGTCTATTAAACAGTTTAGTTAAAACAAGTAGTGCAAATAAAAAAATAAGAAAGTAGTAAGGTAGTGTTCATGGGTTCAATGTCCATTTAGGAATCAGATGGCAGAGGGGAAGAAGCTGTTCCTGAATCACTTTGAGTGTGGGCCTTCAGGCTTCTGTACCTCCTTCCCAATGGTAACAATGAGAAAAGGGCATGTCCAGGGTGGTGGGGTCCTTAATGATGTGGTAATATCATTTTATGTGTTATGCATTTGAGTTATATGTAGTATTGTGCACCTTAGTCTGGAGGGACATTGTTTCATTTGGCGGTATAGATATGTACGGTTGAATAACAATGAACTGAACCATGAAGAAATTTGGCTGGCACTCAGTGTAATGTTGAGCTGTTGTTAACTATCAACTACAGTATGTTGTCATTTAGCTGGGACATTAGACATTAAACCGGTGCTCAAATACTCTTTTAGAAGAATGTAATTAAAACATTGTGACATCTTTCAAAAAAGGAACATGGGTGTAGACTCAGATGCCTTGTTTGGTATCTATCCCTGAACTCACATTAAAACAAAGGAGTGAGTTTTACTGATAGCACACCAAGCTTGCTTAAAGGCATTATGTCAAGATAAGGAGTGACTATGAAAGGTGCTTTATAACATTTTTTCTTTAACGTGCATTCATATCAAATGCAAATTTCAAAGCTGTATGTTCATAACATCGCTGATCATATTAGATGATAACACTGAATATTTACAGTAAATGACAAAATATTAATCTAAGCATTGTGGATATGTTATTTATAGTTCTGGCTAACACACTACAGGAAGCCTCACAGAGGTGTTGCTTGGCTGGAGGATGTTAGTTAAGAGGAAAGATTAGCTTGGCAATATTAAGAGAGAAAGGACAGTATAATTAAGAAGGATTAATTTTCCCAAGCAGAGAAGTAAATAGCTGGGGTGGATGCTTTGTGTAGCGGTGAGGCAAGTGTACAATTTAATATAGTTTATCAAAGGATTTGTGGGGTTACGCGTTGGAAAAGGTGATTTCCATTATTAAGAAGAATCACAGAAATGTAAAACGTTGGCCACCTTGTATATGTGAACTAATCGTACAAGCAAGATAATGATATATAGCAGCGGTCCCCAACCACCGGGTGCGGACCGGTACCGGGCCACAAAGCATGTGCTACCGGGCCGTGAGGAAACGATATGAGTCAGCTGCACCTTTCCTTATTCCCTGTCACCCCCACTGTTCAACTTGAACATAGGGTTGCCAACTGTCCCATATTTGCCGGGACATCCCGTGTATTGGGCTAAATTGGTTTGTCCCATATGGGACCGCCCTTGTCCCGTAATTCCCCCGCTAAGGCAGAGTGTTCCTATGAAACCTTTCGGGCCAAAATGGCGTGAAGCGAAGAAGCAATTACCATTAATTTATATGGGAAAAATTTTTAAGCATTCCCAGACCCAAAAAAATAACCTAACAAATCATACCAAATAACTCATAAAACCGAAAATAAATAACACTAACATATGGTAAAAGCAGGAATGATATGATAAATACACAGCCTATATAAAGTAGAAATAAAGTATGTACAGTATAGTCAGGAAGATGAATGCAAACAACAGGAATTCTGCAGATGCTGGAAATTCAAGCAACACATAAAAGTTGCTGGTGAACGCAAAACCGATTTGTGGGGGGAAAAAATCGGCACGTATGCGCACACACACACTTTACGCATGCACACACAGGTGCCCGTGCAAGGCTTCATGGTCATGGTAGTCCTTCCTGGGGTAAAGTGTCCCGGGATTTGACTGCTACTTTTGTCCCTTATTTGGGAGTGAGAAAGTTGGCAACCCTAACTGTAAAAGACACAATGAGGTGAGGTTAACCCTACTTGAACCCCCCCCTCGATCGGCCGGTCCGCAAGAAAATTGTCAATATTAAACCGGTCTGCGGTGCAAAAAAGGTTGGGGACCCCTGTTCTATAGCCTGCAGATTACAAGCCTGCAAATTCAAGTGCTCAACTAGGTGCTCTACATACATACATAAATATTTATTTATTTATTTACTTACTTACTTACAGAGACTGCATAGAACAGGCCCTTTTGGCCCAATGACTCATCTATTTAACCCCAGCCTAATCACAGGACAATTTACAATGACCAATTAACCAACTAACCGGTATGTCCTTGGAATGTGGGAGGAAACTGGAGCAGCTGGAGGAAACACATACATTCACGGGGAGGATGTATAAACTCCTTATCGGAATTGAATTCTGAACTCCCAACACCCCAAGTTGTAATAGTTTCACGCTAACCAATATGCCACCCTGATGAGGGTTGCTGTTTCCCCCACTCTTCTAGGCAATAAGTTCCAGACACACACCATTTCCTGAATAATTTTGTTCTTAAACTCCTCTCAGAACTTTCTAATTAGTTTAATTCTAACAAGGTTCTCCAACTCCCTAATTCTTTGATAAAGAATTTTAAACCTTCCTAATTATACTGTCTAGGTCTTTCCAAGTTTTATATACCTTCACTAAGACTCCCTTCAGCTTTTTTTTTGTCCAGAAATAAACCAGCTTAGCTAATTTCTTCTCATAGCTAAAATTCTCCAGCCCTGCAGGAAATTTGTATACATCCTCTGCAAGTTATCAAGTAATGTCACATCCTTTCAGTAAGGTGGCGACCAGAACTGTGGATATGCTATAGTTAACAAGTGCTTAAGCCATCCAGTTCCGGCATTATTCTCTTGCTCTTAGGTTCTGTGTATTAGCCAATAAATAGATGCATGTTCTACATCTTAATCACCACTTTGTCCACCAGACTACCTTCAGGGAGCTGGGAACATGATCTCTGTTCATCTGCTCTCAACAGTATCATGCCATTTATAGTGCATTCCCATACCTTACCCACACAGCTCTTCAAAATGATGATTTCTTTCTGAAAATGCATCTACTACCAACGTAAGGCTGAGTGGCCTTTTATTACTAAGTTTAACGCTTTCTCCGCATCTCACTGGCTTCCAATCATTCAGAAATATGCTTGAAGTCAGATAGTATGGAAAATTATGGCTAAAACCACTATCAATTTCGGTACAGCTAGTCTTTTAACTGCACTATTCTGATTGAAAGCTAGTGTTCCAATTCCACTAGAGCATCTTCATTCCACCTAAATTCATAACTACCGTCTTCTCTTGGTATTGCGATTTGAAACACATTCTGTGCTCTCAATTCCTTTCCACCTCATTTCTGCCCTGGTCAGTGTTGAAGTAGTTCAAATCCTCTACAAAACTGGCAACTTTTTTTTTCATTTTTTGCAAATTTACCTACATTTTTGAATTAGGACACACTTCTGTACCATAGGACATGAAGAACACCTGAAGCATTTCATTGGAGTTTCTGTTTCGGTACAAACTTCTCATCATTACCTTCAGCTTCTCCTTCTCAACTTCTTGAACTATTAAGATTTCCTCTCCTGTCCAGTTGCCCCATTCCTCTGTTGGTGGACTCCAATCTGAGTTAAGGTCAACTGCAAAGGGGTCATCTATAAAACAAAGATATTCAGGCTATAATTTTAACCATTCAGTGTAATGGATTAGAAATAGTTCTAAAAAGATCAGAGATCCAGCAAAGGTGCTCAGTTTGGGAAGAAACTATTCAGTCCATTTTAAGAATTCACTACCTTCAACTTCAGGAAATTTACTCACGAATGAATGCCTTGGTAAAGCTGGCAACTTACTGAAACTCATTACCTGTCTGATTTAGTCATATCATGGAAGGAGTAGAATGAGATCTAATGGCAATTGCTCTACTTCTTTTCGTGAAGTAACTTTTAATTGGTATAAATTCTTCAAGTGCAAGGACTGACTTATGAGGAAAGATTAAAAAGAATATTCAGTGGGGATCATATGAAGGAGAGCTGATCTCACAGAGACATTTTTTTGGTAAGGTGGCAGTGTTTTCCCTCTCGGGACCCAACCACAGGTGTTTTTGTCATTTTTACAATCGAAAGACAACGCTGGGCATTAAGAACTTCAAGTTCTGCAGGTCTAATCCATCAGCAAGCTGCTTGTTGTTGGAGGACCTGGTCTTTGTGCGAACCCTGTTACTGCCTGCCACAGAAGGGTGCCAGAGTCAGTGCATGAAGGCAGTGTGCAGTCTAACAGAGAGTGATTGTTTTGGATTTTTCTCTAACAATTGCAAGACCCTGCTAGACATTGGAAATGTGAAATGCTACAGGTCCATTTTCCTTGTTTATTGGTGAGACAGACAGCAGGGTAACTGTGTGGCCTTAGCTGTAGTGGGGACTAGGCCTCAAGATGCAGGCTTGCCTGTTGCAACAGTCCAGGAGAGGAGACATCGGAGCAGAGTGCAGTGTCCATGCTGAGTTGGGGGCTTGCTCCTCCCATCGGTGCTGTCCTCTAGTGTTCCATTGGTAGAATGACAAGCTGGATTGCGTGCGTGTGTATGTTTATCTTTGGACTTTTGAAAACTGCTTGCTCTTGCTGAAAGCATTCATGCACCATCAATTTTCAGGACATTTCATTCAGGGACTTCGGGTTATATTTTTTTTGTAAGTACATTTACTTGCTGTACGTTTATATGTGTCTTGTGCTGTGTTTGATGCCAGTACTGTGTTTTGTACCTTGGCCCCAGAAGAACACTCTTTCATTTGGCTGTATGCATGCATATTCACGTATGGTTGAATGAGAATCGAACTCAGACTTGAACATTCGGAGAGGACATGAACAGGGTAGATACTGTGAGGCTACTAACACTTAGGAGGTGATAGTCATGGTGGACAATCAAGAAAATAGAAGTGGTCACTATTTTCCTTTTGCGGCTGGTGTGAGGATAAACCACTCAGTTTAGCACTGGCATGCACACAATTAAGAATCTTCTGCATTGCAAACAATGTGGTGCAGAATAACTCTCAGCTTTTCCAGTTCCTACATAGCCCATTGATTTCTCTCTCAGGTGCTTGTGCAAACAACGAGCTACTTTTGCTGTGTACTTATCTGCTATAATTCAAGAGCACATCATTGCCCAAACTCAATTCCTTTACCGATGACAATAAATGGAAATCTTATCTTCATCAGAGAGGATTGCGTGGAAAGGGTATGGGCAGAATTTTACATGCAGCTGGAAAACTGATGGTATAAGATTAAGCTTTGTCTGATTTTCCATCAGCACTTGTTGGATATCTGATGCAATGTTTGGTTGTGCCCAGTGAAATGCGAGTGGGTATAAATGGAAGGGTTAATCAAGTGGTTCAGGTATTTGTGGCTGAATTGCTCACCCCAATAGATTGTTTTGGTGGCAATGACTTCAAATAAAAACCTCAACTTTACTTCACCTACATTTGAGCAAACAGCTGTAAGAGTAAACAAAAAATGGTTTCCTTCTAAAGATCTATCAATTCTGTCTCATCAAAATCTCCAGAGTAAGTGCAGGAAACTGCCTGACAGAACGTTCTTTGTGATGTACAACCAATGAAATTAGGCACCCAGACCCAGCTCAGTAATACTCAAAGAACATAAGAAAATGAAACAGGAACAGGCCATTAAGACACTTGTGCCTATTCCACTATTCAATAAAATTTACAGCTAATCTTTCACCTTAGCCACAGTTCAAGTGTAATCCCCTCAGCCCCTTAAAATCCAAGTATTTACTATGGTTACCTTTGAATATATTCAGCATAGTTCTAAGGAATTCACTGAAAAAAAAGAATCCAATTAATATAGGACTGCATGAATGGCTCTGCTGTGGAGAAAAATAATCATAGTCTGTCCCAAGGGATTTATTTGCTCAATGTTTCACCTCAGGGACAGATCTTGTGCAAGTTAACCTTTAAGGATGTGATCCTCTGTCTGACCACTTTGGTTACTTTAACCCCAGGTTGCAGATGCCACAGTGAATTCCACAAGATGTAACTGTGCCATTAATGAAAACAAAATTCAGAATGCATACATGAGTTTATTAAAAAAGGTTTTAATTTGATTTCCATGACTATATTTACAATATCTACCATTATGTGCTATTTCTTAATAATGAAAAAATACCAAAAGCATTTATTAAATTCTAGGAATTTTCTTCAAACAAAACTTTGCATTGTTGACCCAGAGTTAAGATGGTTATGTACTACAACCTTTACCCCACACACATACACACACCTCCCCCCCACCCCCTAAAAGAGTCTAGTCAAGGAGCCAAAACTCAGGATGGAATTTACATCAACCACCTATAGTTTTATGGGAACTTCGCTGAGAGTAAAGAACCCACTTAACATGGATCAGTTAAATACAAGTTAAAAAAAGGA
Organism: Mobula birostris; assembly: GCF_030028105.1. Taxonomy (NCBI): domain Eukaryota; kingdom Metazoa; phylum Chordata; class Chondrichthyes; order Myliobatiformes; family Myliobatidae; genus Mobula; species Mobula birostris. The sequence goes on along the minus strand of NC_092371.1, from coordinate 204,759,142 downwards.
CATTTTCTAGAAAGCAGTGCATGGTTACCGCCAAGTATAGTTCTCAAGGTTTTGGAGGATTACTCCAGGGAGGCTGAGGAAAGCTGGAAATTTGAGGTCATTGGAAAAGAATGAGTTAAGATCAGGAAACTGAAACAGAATAGGTTTCTGAAACAGAAAGCTGTATTCAATAGTAAACAAGTATGGCAAAGGAGAAAAGGAAAGTTGATTCAATTGTTTAGAAATGGGAACGCAGAGATTTGTAGTGTACTAAAACACTGGTGAAGTTACTGTTAACTCCCGATGGGATTCTACTCTCTACCCAAAAGTGGAAATTCTTTTGTGCGGTGTGAACCAGCAATAAAGGTGGCTTTTTCCCAGAGCCAGGGCCAACTGCTGAATGCCACTCGTGCAATACCCAACTGAATCATGCCAAGGTTCAATCATCTCCTGCCACTTTGCTGCACAATATCGAGGGCTGCAACTCTTTAAAAGGTACATTCCCCACAGCATTTATATATGCCAGCAACAAGACACTTAGACTGCCTTGGAGTGAAAAAGAGTTCAGGGAAAGAGCGAAATAGTTTCCAGAATCACAGAAAGGATGTCCATGCGATACACACAATAGTGAACCACAGGAACACAAGGGTGTCCTCAACATACCCTAAGTGACCAATCACAGAGCCATAGCCAAAAGGACGCTTCCAAGAATGGAGTGCAATCAGAGGGGCCACTACTGAGTCTACCACAAAATGAGAATCCATGGAGTAAAATTCTGGGAAAAAATACCACCTGTAACTTTAAGTAACTACAGACTTTAGACTTGAGCAACTTGCCGTCAGTTTTGAAGTCACATCTCCCAAAGTTAGCTGACTCCATTCAAATAGTAAAATATCAACAATTTGCTTTTACTTCTTTAACGGAGTCTACTTCATGCTGATTGTGATGTGGAGTTTACTGTTGCAATAACGTTGATACAGTGGAAGAAAATTAAATTTTGCTATCAAGCTTGACTAACTCAGTATTAACAGGCTCATGAGGGTGACAGGATAAACATAGAACATAGAATAGTACAGCACAGTACAGGCCCTTCGGCCCACATTGTTGTGCCAACCCTCAAACCCTGCCTCCCATATAATGCCCCCCCCACCTTACATTCCTCCATACACCTGTGTGTCTTGCTTGTGCCAGCTAACAACAGATCATATCAATACTGAGGTATTGCTGACCTTTGTCTGAGAAGCAAAATGACTGACAGCCTGGAAATGCAGTTCTAATTTTGTGTACTGCATCTGTAAACTGGCTGATATCTAACGTGCTTCTTCAAGTCACTAACCAAGTACATTTAGCTGTTGGCTATTGCCCACAGTTTACTGTCCAAAGTTAAGATGTAACCTGGCCTTGGCAGAGTCTTGAATGGCTCTCCGCGATCACGTATTAAAGGTAACAGGGTAATTTCTCTGACAGACAGGCAGAATTGCGGGTTATGTTAACCATGACATAATTTGGTGTGCAGTTAATGTCAGGGAATGTCAGATGCAGTAACATGAATGGCACATAGAAGTGCAACTGAATCGTGAACCATGTAAACAAATATGGCATTTCACGATCCAGTTCTGATTAACTCGACCCCTGGTATGAGGAAGTTATTGCTAAATGCAAGTTTGATCTCTTTCTTGTAAACAACCCAAGAACTGGTGGGAAGCAGCTCTTTTTATTACTTGCAGTTCACATTGTTATACTAGTGAATAATTCATTAACAAGATTACTGATAGCAAATGTTTTGTTTTGAAGAAACTAACTTATTAAAGTAAAAAAGCAAAAGTTTTCAATTCCAATTCCATTAAATATATTGGTACATGAAAGTGATAAAAATAATTTGCAGAAGTTGGACATTGTACACATGCCAACTAAGACATTACGGGTTATGTTAACCATGACATAATTTGGTGTGCAGTTAATATCGGGGAATGTCAGACGCAATAACATGAATGGCACACAAAAATGCAATTGAATCATGAAAACGAGAGTTTTCTGGACAGGACCTACAGTGAGGTCGTTACACCCAGGACACAGGAAGAGAGTAGGAGGACGACGATGAGCAAGGAAAGGATGCTTGAAGTACAGGAGACCCCGGGAGATGTGCCTCTCATAAACAGGTTCTCCCTCTTGGAAGCTGTCGGGACAGAAGACAGTGCCAGTCTGAGAGGCGGACGGGTCTACGAGTCAACAATTGGTGCTGAGGCAAAGTCGAGGAGACAGACGTCAGGCAGAGCCATGGCAGTAGGGGACTCCATAGTGAGAGGTACAGAAAGGGGTTTCTGTGGCAACAGGCGAGATTTAGGGATAGTGTGCTGCCTCCCTGGTGCCGGGATCCAGGATGTCATGGACCGATTGCAGGGTATCCTCAAGAGCGAAGGTGAACTTCCAGTAGTGGTGGTGCATGTCGGCACAAATGACGTGGAGAAGAAGAGGAAAGACATTCTAAAGCGTGACTTCAGAGAACTCGGAAGAAGGTTGAAAAACAGGACTTCCAGGGTGGTTATCTCCAGTTTGTTTCCAGTTCCCTGTGCTGGAGTGGTCAAGAACAGGGAGATAATGGATCTGAATGTGTGGCTGAGGAACTGGTGCAGGAAGCAAGGATTTACATTCTTGGACCACTGGGGTATGTTTCGGGGTAAGGATGAATTGTACAAAAGGGATGGGTTGCACCTTAATAAGCGGGGCACCAGCATTCTGGCAGCCAGGTTTGCCTCTGCAACACGGGTGTGTTTAAACTAAGTAGTGGGGGGAGGGGACGAACTGGAAACGTAAGGATGGAGATAAAGGGAAAGTGAGAATAAGAAAAGTTAAGAAAGACAGCAGAATCAACAGAGCAGAAAGCTCAAGAAGGGATCGTACAGTATGGCCAAGTGAAATAGGAATTGATATGGGAAGTGAGGGGAGTAATGAATTAGAAGTATTGTATGTGAATGCACGGAGTATAAGAAATAAAGTGGATGAGCTTGAGGCACAGTTGGAAATTGGTAAGTGTGGGAATAACAGAGACATGGCTTCAAGTGGACAGGGCCTGGGAAATGAATATTCAAGGGTATACGTCCTATCGAAAGGACAGACTAATGGGCAGAGGGGGTGGGGTGGCTCTGTTGGTGAGGAATGATATTCAGTCCCTTGCGAGGGGAGGGACATAGAATCAGGAGATGTAGAGTCAGTATGGATAGAACTGAGAAATTCTAAGGGTAGAAAGACCCTAATGGGAGTTATCTACAGGCCCCCAAACAGTAGTCTGGATATAGGGTGCAAGTTGAATCAAGAGTTAAAATTGGCATGTCGCAAGGGTAATGCTACAGTTGTTATGGGGGACTTCAACATGCAGGTAGACTGGAGGAATCAGGTTGGTACTGGACCCCAAGAAAGGGAGTTTGTGGAGTCCCTCCGAGATGGATTCTTAGAACAGCTTGTACCGCAGCCTACCAGAAAGAACACAATTCTAGATTTAGTATTGTACAATGAACCGGATTTGATCAGGGACCTCGAGGCAAAGGAGCCATTAGGAGGGAGTGACCATAATATGATAAGTTTTAATCTACAATTTGAGAGGGAGAAGGGAAACTCAGAAGTGTCAGTATTACAGTTGAACAAAGGGAACTATGGTGCTATGAGGGAGGAGCTGGCCAAAGTTCAATGGAACAATACCCTAGCAGGGATGACAGTGGAACAGCAATGGCAAGTGTTTCTGGGAATAATGCGGAAGGTGCAGGATCAGGTCGTTCCAAATAGGAAGAAAGATCCTAAGGGGAGTAAGGGGAGGCCGTGGCTGACAAGGGAAGTAATGGACAGTATAAAAGTAAAAGACAAGAAGTATAACATAGCAAAGACGAGTGGGAAGCCGGAGGATTGGGAAACTTTTGAAGAGCGACAGAAGGTAACTAAAAAGGCAATACGCAGAGAAAAAATGAGGTACGAAGGTAAACTAGCCAAGAATATAAAGGAGGATAGTAAGAGCTTCTTTAGGTATGTGAAAAGGTAAAAAATAGTTAAGACCAAAATTGGGCCCTTGAAGACAGAAGCGGGTGAATTTATTATGGGGAACAAGGAAATGGCAGACGTGTTGAACAGGTACTTTGGATCTGTCTTCACTAGGGAAGACACAAACAATCTCCCAGATGTAATAGTGGCCAAAGGACCTAGGGTAATGGATGAACTGAAGGAAATTTATATTAGGCAGGAAATGGTGTTGGATGGGCTGTTGGGTCTGAAGGCTGATAAGTCCCCAGGATCTGATGGTCTGCATCCCAGGGTACTTAAGGAGGTGGCTTTAGAAATCGTGGACGCATTGGTAATCATTTTCCAATGTTCTATAGACTCAGGATCAGTTCCTGTGGATTGGAGGGTGGCTAATGTTGTCCCTCTCTTCAAGAAGGGAGGAATGGAGGGGGGTAGTGTGTATCTTTTCATTCACAACATTAGTGGGGGGGTATTTTGTTTTTTCTTTTTTTGTATCTTATCTATCTTGTTTTTCTTTTTGCCTGGATGATTGGGAGGGAAACACATAGCAACATGGTGAAGGGCCGAATGGCCTACTCCTGCACCTATTTTCTATGTTTCTATGTTCAAAGAGATTCCCCAGGAAACTATGAGAGTTGAGAAGCTAAGTAATGTTTTAGATTGTAAGAGACAAATATGAAACATTTTTGAATATTTGGAGCCCTTATTTATAGCTCCGATGATGAAGATCTTGGTTCCTTGGGAGAAAGTAACAAATATATATGAATTTTATTTTTATCCCATGGAGCATGTGCAAACCTTCCAATATTCAGGCGGTCTCTTTTTTCTTTCTTTCTTTTTTTTTCTTTTTTTCTTTTCTCTTTAGGTAGGAGTATATATCGGGGGGGGGAGGGTAGATATTATTTTCTCATGTATCACTTTGAAAGCTCAATAAAAATTATATATAAGAAGGGAGGAAGAGAGAAAACAGGGAATTATAGACCGGTTAGCCTGATGTCGGTGGTGGGAAAGATGCTGGAGTCAATTATAAAAGATGAAATTACGACACATCTGGATAGTAGTAACAGGATTGGTCCGAGTCAGCATGGATTTACAAAGGGGAAATTGTGCTTGACTAATCTTCTGGAATTTTTTGAGGATGTAACTATGAAAATGGACAAGGGAGAGCCAGTGGATGTTGTGTACCTGGACTTTCAGAAAGCCTTTGATAAAGTCCCACATAGGAGATTAGTGGGCAAAATTAGGGCACATGGTATTGGGGGCAGAGTACTGACATGGACTGAAAATTGGCTGGCAGACAGAAAACAAAGAGTAGTGATTAACGGGTCCCTTTCGGAATGGCAGGCGGTGACCAGTGGGGTACCGCAGGGTTCAGTGCTGGGACCGCAGCTATTTACAATATATATTAATGATTTAGATAAGGGAATTAAAAGTAACATTACCAAATTTGCCGACAACACAAAGCTGGGTGGCAGTGTGAAATGTGAGGAGGATGTTATGAAAATGCAGAGTGACTTGGACAGGCTGGGTGAGTGGGCAGATGCACAGCAGATGCAGTTTAATGTGGGTAAATGTGAGGTTATCCACTTTGGTGGTAAGAATGGGAAGGCAGATTATTATCTAAATGGAATCAAGTTAGGAAAAGGGGAAGCACAACGAGATCTCGGTATTCTTGTACAACAGTCACTGAAAGCAAGCATGCAAGTACAGCAGGCAGTGAAGAAAGCTAATGGCATGCTGGCCTTCATAACAAGGGGAATTGAGTATAACAGCAAAGAGGTCGTTCTGCAGGGCCCTGGTGAGACCACACCTGGAATACTGTGTGCAGTTTTGGTCTCTAAATTTGAGGAAGGACATTCTTGCTATTGAGGGAGTGCAGCGTAGGTTCACAAGGTTAATTCCCGGGATGGTGGGGCTGTCATATGTCGAAAGATTGGAGCGACTGGGCTTGTATACTCTGGAATTTAGAAGGCTGAGAGGGGATCTTATTGAAACATATAAGATTATTAAGGGATTGGACACGCTGGAGGCAGGAAGCATGTTCCCGCTGATGGGTGAGTCCAGAACCAGAGGCCACAGTTTAAGAATAAGGGGTAGGCCATTTAGAACGGAGTTGAGGAAAAACTTTTTCACCCAGAGAGTGGTGGATATATGGAATGCTCTGCCCCAGAAGGCTGTGGAGGCCAAGTCTCTAGATGCTTTCAAAAAAGAGATGGATAGAGCTGTTAAAGATAGTGGAATCAAAGGTTATGGGATAAGGCAGGAACTGGATACTGATAGCGGATGATCAGCCATGATCACAGTGAATGGCGGTGCTGGCTCGAAGGGCTGAATGGCCTACTCCTGCACCTATTGTCTATTTGTTTTTAACTGTGCATAGTAGTAAGTAATACTTTATCCAAGTGTCTCATTGTGCATACCATAGATATAATTTATATGTTCCAATATGTCAATTTAAATCTGAAAGCTGTTAGCCTTTACACACTATATAGGTAATCTCATTGTCATTCATTGCTGCAGTGCCACACCACACTACACTTTGAGAGTACCCTCACCAAAAAACACTGTAAAGGTTCAAAAAGGCTCATAACAAATTTTCAAGGACAATTAAGGGTGCCCAATAAATGCTGACCTTGCTGGTGATATCCAGATATTGAAAATGAACATAAGATATGTGGATAAAGGAAGGACTCCCATACCTAATCCAAGCCATGCTTCATCAATTACATGTGATGACAGTGAGGCACTCAAGTGACATCTGGCTGGGCTATCTTGAGATGAAGTATTGTCTTGGGTAACTGTGGACAGAAAGAACATTTTTTGTCAAACCAATTCATGATGTCTTTGAATATCGTTCAGCTCGTAGCATTATTTAAAAGACAAGAAGGTGAACTGATTTACTGATTTTATGGAGATGAGAATATAGTTTGCTAGTAAGTGGTCTGTGTTAAGTTTGCACATTCTTACTGGTCCCGTGAGTATTCCCCCAGGTGCTCTGACTTTCTCCATGTTCCAAAAAACATGCAGATTTGCAGGTTAATTGACCACTGCAAATTGTCCCCAGTCTGGTAGGGTAATCGTTAGAAGGTTGAGAAAGTAGGTTACAGTGACATTGTGATTGCTCTGAGAGCTACTATGGACATGCTAGGCTGAACAAGTTCTCCTATGCCATAAGGAAATTAGGAAAACATGAGGTGGGAGATCAAAACCTCCATCAGAAAATTGTATGGTCAAGGCACTGGATATTTGGAGGTAGTCTCTCTGGCAACTGGGGTCAAAGGTGGGTAGTCAGAGACTGTGGGAAAATTAGTGAGTGAGGAAGGAAGTAGTGTAGAGATGCACGCTTCAGTATGGTGCCGCTCAATGAGAACATAGTTGTCCGAAAATAGTTACTCTTAGGACAATAAGGGGAAATTTCCGCAACGGTTCTCCAAAGGAATTGCACAAGGAATGAAGTTATTTGATGCAACAGGAAGTGTCTGGTCAACATTCTGGTGTGATGCAAAATCACCGAGAAATGTTATGGTGTTTCACCCCATCCACCTTTTTATTTCAATAGTGTAAAACGAAATGAATATTATTTACCAGAAGCTACACACATCAAAGTTGCTGGTGAATGCAGCAGGCCAGGCAGCATCTCTAGGAAGAGGTGCAGTCGACGTTTCAGGCCGAGACCCTTCGTCAGGACTTCGTTAGTCCTGAACATAAGATATGTGGATAAAGGAAGGACTCCCATACCTAATCCAAGCCATGCTTCATCAATTACATGTGATGACAGTGAGGCACTCAAGTGACATCTGGCTGGGCTATCTTGAGATGAAGTATTGTCTTGGGTAACTGTGGACAGAAAGAACATTTTTTGTCAAACCAATTCATGATGTCTTTGAATATCGTTCAGCTCGCCTCAGTTCACCTTCTTGTCTTTTAAATAATGCTACGAGCTGAACGATATTCAAAGACATCATGAATTGGTTTGACAAAAAATGTTCTTTCTGTCCACAGTTACCCAAGACAATACTTCATCTCAAGATAGCCCAGCCAGATGTCACTTGAGTGCCTCACTGTCATCACATGTAATTGATGAAGCATGGCTTGGATTAGGTATGGGAGTCCTTCCTTTATCCACATATCTTATGTCAGGACTAACGAAGTCCTGACGAAGGGTCTCGGCCTGAAACGTCGACTGCACCTCTTCCTAGAGATGCTGCCTGGCCTGCTGCATTCACCAGCAACTTTGATGTGTGTTGCTTGAATTTCCAGCATCTGCAGAATTCCTGTTGTTAGCGTTTAAATTTACCAGAAGCTTTTTGTTTTACGTGCTGCAATATCTGAGAAGACCCGATGGAAATCAGTGCCTCATGGCTCTTTCTGAATACAGAACCCCTTTACTGACAATCCAACTGCTGTTGACACTATTTATTAAACATAACATAAATTACTTATCCTTTAACGGATGGGACAACTTAATCGCAAATATTCGAATGTCCTGTTGCTTACTGGCTGCCACACAGTCTCCCTTATTTATGCTACAGGTCGATGTACTGCATCTGCAATTAAATGAGCTCTCCATAAGAATGTATTGTCTTAAGAATTGTTGAACACTTACTAGTTTCAGGTGGATCAGGAAAGGCTCCAAAAGTCACGGGAGGGTTTTTTACACCTGCCTTATTGTCCCAAGTTCCTAAACAGAGATCAGCAAAATCAATTCATGACAAAACATAAAACAGTTTGAATTGTTTAACATTACATTTTGAACTAGCAACTAGTTCTACAATTTGCCATTCCCAGCAACAAAACACTGCTATGATATTATGGATTAGAAGTGTGTATCCTCTTAGTTATAAAGTTATACAGCATGGTAACAGGCTCTTTGACCTAACTCATCTATGTTAACTAAGCTGTCTGCTAGAGGTAGTCCAATTTACCCTATCTATATCCATGGCACATATCCCTCTAAACCTTCCCTATCCATGTACCTGACCAAGTGTTCACATCTCTACTACTTCCTCTGGAAGCTCAGTCTATATACCAACTAACCTCTGCGTGATGAAGTTGCCGAAAGATCCCTTTTAAATTCTTCTCCCCTCACCTTAAACCTATGCCCTCTAGTTTTAAACTCCCTGGGAAAAGGACCAGTCTGACTCCCCATGATTTTATACACTATCTATAAGGTTACTGCTTGGCTTCCTACGCTCCTGAGCAAAAAGAAAGTCCCAATCTATCCAGTCTCTCCCTATAGCTCAAGCTCTCCACTTTTGGTAGCATCCTGTGAACCTTTTCTGCACCCATTCCAGCTTAATGACATCTTTTCTATACCCAGGCAACCGGAAATGCAGACAGTATTGTCGTGACTAGATCCCCTTGTAAACTTAGTTAACACTTCCCCAGTCCACTACACCACCAATTCTGACATCGTCCACAAACTTCCTACATCGACAATACTTACTTCCTGCCCGTTTCGTTGCTGGAGCTGAGGGCAGCAAATTGTGAAACGATGAACAACAATGGAGCCAGCACAACTCCCTCCAGTGTTGCATCAGCTTCAGCCACAGCAATTTTACTGAGCGCTCAATCTTAAACCCAATCCACCTACTGACAAGTGGTGAATGATGAATAAAGTTCCGTTAATCCAGCATGCTCATGACTTTGAGGGTGCCAACCTGGTATACTTCTGGACTATTTGATGTTACTCTCTAATGGAGTCATCGAGAGATTTAGCACAGAAACTGGCCCTCCACTTGACTGAGTCCGCACCTAATTAACCCCAGTTTTTATTTTCCCCATATTCCCATCAACTCACAACACTCACCCTACCACTCACCTGCAATTGGGGGCGACCTACGATTAAGCTACCACCATGCTGCCTTTGGAAAGTGAAAGGAAGCCAGAGGAAACCTGCATGGTCACGAGAACGTGCAGCTCCACACAGATCCTACCAGAGATCGAGACTGAAACTTGAAACTTACTCATGCTCCATTACTCTGGCATTGTGAGGCAGCAGCTCCTTGGGTGTCATCGTGTTCTAATTAATACTTTTAATTTACTTTTGCTTCACATGTTATACAGTAGTACGATACATTTCGCAGCAGCCCCACTGAGTTTAAAGTGAGCACGGGAAACAGAAACAAGTCAGTTCAAGGCATCATGGAAGATGGAGCGTGAACAAGTTTCACAGGAATGCGGGAAATGGAACAAGATATTTCAGGGCCCTTGTGAGCTTAAGAGGAACGTCCTAGTAAGTTTACAGGGAGCATGGAAAACAGGTCCCCAGTGAATTTAAAGGGATTGCAGGAATGGGACCCTCCGAATTAAAAAGCAAGAGAAAAGTTCCCACTGTCTTTAAATGGAGCTGGGTGCCCTGGTTCTTAAGAGAAGCATGCAAACTGGGACTTGGGTGTGTCCAAGGGAGCATGGGAATCAAGGTCCCCAGAATGCCAAAGGGAACATGGAACCAGGGATTTGAGCACTTCAAAGGGAGCGTGGGAACAGGGAGCTCCCAATATGTCATAAAAATAAGCATATGGGTACTGGGGCTCCAATGTAGCAAAGGGAACATGAGAATTGGGGGTTCAGAGGTAAGCGGAGCTCCAATATATTAAGGGGGACATGAAAACGAGTGCCCCCAGCATGCTAAGGGGAACATGGGAACTGGGGTTCCGGTGTGTGAAAGGAGCTTAGGAATCAGTAGTGTGTGAACCAGCAGCCAAACTGTCAGGGATTCCTGATCAAGAGGATGGCAGTTTATTGGAATTTGACTGCAGCTCTGTGTCTGAAATTAGACCAACTAGGCACCATACTAGGTCAAGTAGCATCTGTGAAGGTAAAGGGATAGGTGATGTTTTGGAATTGAGACACTGCATAAGGACTGAAAGGGTAGAGGGAAGATAGCCAATACATAGCAGTGAGAAGGAAGTGTCAGACAGAGGACAGTAGTTGACAAGAGGAATCAGAGAAGGGAGGGATGATGAATAGATAGAATCTGGTGGGTGTGGAGCAGTGTTAAGAAAGGTAAACAACAGGAGGGGAAACACAGTTAGATTGGTATGTGAATGATGGGTAGATGCAACCAGGTGGAGAAAGGTAATAAGCTTTGATAAAGACAAAAAAAAGCAAAGGAAAAGGTTGACAAAAGGAAGGATATCTGCATGGACTGACGGAAGTGGGAAAAACATACAAGGAGTGAGTTACATGAGATTAAAAGACTCAATGTTCATACACTTGGTCTGAAGGATACCCAAGTGGAAAATGAAGGTTGATCTTCTAATTTGTGCTTGGTCTCAGTGTGACAGTGCAGAAGGTTGAGGACAGACAGGTCAATGTGCTAATGGGAAAGGGAGTTAAAATGTTGTGCAACAAGATGGCTGTTGGTGGCAGTGCACGGCTGCTCTACAAAATGATCACCTAATCGAAATTAGATCTCACCAATGCAAAGGAGACCACATCACAAGAACTGAACACAATAGACCAGGTTGAGGTGGTGCATATGAATCTCTGCCTCCCCTGAAAGGGCTGTTGAGATTCCTTCCTGGTGGTGAGGGAGGAGATGAAGGGATAAGTGTTGCACCTCCTATGGTGGCAGTGGGAAGTGCCAGGGAATGAGGGGCAAGTTGAAGGAGTTAGGTGGACCAATGAACCATTTATCAGGTGCAAACAACAAGAATTCTGCAGATGCTGGAAATTCAAGCAACACACATAAAAGTTGCTGGTGAACGCAGCAGGCCAGGCATTTATCAGGTGTTTGTCTTTGCATGTGTGCTGTAGGGACAATAAGGTGTCATCCCTACAGTATGTGGTGGTGGTGGGGGGGGATGTGAGGCACAAAGGGAAAACGAGACTTTTTACTATGTATGCTTTGGACTACGGGATTAATGGATTTGTGGCTAAATTTGCCGATGATACAAAGATAGGTGGAGGAGTGGGTAGTGTTGAGGAAACAGAGAGCCTGCAGAGAGACTTACATAGTTTAGGTGAATGGGCAAAGAAGTGGCAAATGAAATACAATATTGGAAAGTGTGTGATCATGCACTTTGGTGGAAGAAATAAATGGGCAGACTATTACTTAGAGGGGGAGAGAATTCAAAATGCAGAGATGCAAAGGGACTTGGGAGCCCTTGTGCAGGATACCCGACAGGTTAACCTCCAGGTTGAGTTGATGGTGAAGAAGGCAAATGCAATGCTGACATTCATTTCTAGAGGTATAGAATATAAGAGCAGGGATGTGATGTGGAGGCTCTATAGGGCACTCCTGAGACCACACTTGGAGTATTGTGTGCAGTTCTGGGCTCCTTACTTTAGAAAGAATATATTGTCATGAGAGAGGGTTCAGAGAAGATTCATGAGAATGATTCCAGGAATGAAAGGGTTACTGTATGAGGAACGTCTGGCAGTTCTTGGGCAGTATTCCCTGGAGTTCAGGAGAAGGGGGGGGGGAATTTCATTGACACATTCCAAATGTTAAAAGGCCTGAACAGGTTAGATATGGCAAAGTCATTTCCCATGGTAGAGGACTCTAGGACAAGGGGGCACGACTTCAGGATTGAAGGGTGTCCATTTAGAACAGAGATGTAGAGAAATTATTTCAGTCAGATGGTGGTAAATCTGTGGAATTTGTTGCCACGAACGGCTGTGGAGGCCAGGTCATTTAAGGCAGAGGTGGAACGGAACGCTGGTGGAGATACAAGAGAATGCAGATCTGGAGCTTGGAGCAATACACAAAACAATGGAGGAACTCAGTGAGTCAGGCAGCATCTATGGAGGGAAGGGGACAGTTGACATTTCAGGTCGCAAACCTTCGTCTGGACTGAAAGATAGAGGGGGATAGCCAGTAGAAGTAGGTGGAGGGGATGAAGCAAGTGATAGGGAATCCAGGCTGGGGAGTGGTGGTGGGGTTGGAGCTTGTTGACAGTCTGATGGGGAAGGGAATGGCACCACAATCTGGAAGGTGATTGGTGAAAGTGACGAAGTTTTCGAAGTAAATGTGGAACGTGGAATGGGGGAGAAAGATGGGGAGGTCAGACAAGAATAGTGGCTGAGGAAAAGTAGTTGGAGGAGTGTGTGAGTGATAGGCAGATGGAGGGGCTGAAGAGCCAGGTATATCAAGAGGGGAAGGGATAGAGGGGGAACAGTTTTTGAAAGTTGGAGAATTCAATGTTCATACTGCCAGTCAAAATGTGAGGCACTGTTCCTCCAGTTTGCATTTAGCCTTGACGTGGCACTGCAGGAGGCTGAGGCCAGACATGTCACTGTGGAAATACTAATTATCCAAACTGCTTTGGTCATATTTTAAGCCACCACATCAGCCAATCTCTGAATGTACAATCAACTTTAAGGATACTGACCTATATTGGAAAAGATGTCCTTTTCAACAGAATCTACAGTTTCCCAGTCAGCTCCACTGCTGCTCAAGTCCTTAGTTGCTACTCCCCAACCTGAGGGAGCCATTGGTTTGTCTGAGGGTCCCCAACCTACAGTGCTGTTGTCTCCACCTCCAGGAAAGTGCCAAACATTGGGCTTATCAGTTGCTTCATTCCAGTTGGATGCTGCATCACCTGCAGAGTCAGGTGGGGCCTTCCATGTAATGGTCTCTGGAAGAAAATGAAGAAGGTAATATCAGGTTACATGCCATTTGCTACAGGACTTGCAGCACTTTTACTATTTTATAGTCAGTTACAAATTGCAAGGTTCATTATTCAGTTCATGTTTTATATTTCAAAACATATCCAGGTAAGTTGCATATCAAAGTATAAACCAGTCAACTTAAGGCCAATATATAAATATTTCAGATAAACCTGAGATACTACAGAGCCGGCAGATCTCCCATCCTCACTGAGGCTCTTATTGATCAGGTACTTCCCCAGGAAAAGACAAGGAAAATTGGCAGCTCAGAGCAATAACTTTATGCAACTTTGAAGGACGCCAAGCAACACACACAAAATGCGGGAGGAACTCAGCAGGCCAGGCAGCATCTGTGGAGAAGAGTACAATTGACGTTTCAGGCCGAGACCCTTCAGCTGGATGCCAATCTGCTACATGAGTGTACCTTCATTCCAGTCTGAAAAAGTCAATCCTCAGATTTGTCCAGGGTGGACAAAAATCCTCAATTTTTGCTTCATAGCTACTAAAAAAAAATTTCTAAACTTTGTTGAGTACATAGACAAGTGGCAGTCCTATTAATCAAACTGAATACAGGTTTCCCCCGCTATCCGAGGTAGAGCGTTCCTATGAAACAGTTCATAAGCCGGAATGTCATAAAGCGAAGAAGCAATTACCATTTATTAATATGGGAAAAAATTTTGAGTGTTCCCAGACCCAAAAAATAACCCACAAAATCATGCCAAATAACACATAAAACCTAAAATAACAGTAACATATAGTAAAAGCAGGAATGATATGATAAATACACAGCCTATATAAAGTAGAAATACTTTTCTGCAGCACTGTCTAGTGCAGGGAAAATCTCATGGAAGCGCTCTCGGCAAAAACATGGCGCAAGCGCTCTCAGCAGAAACATTCTCTCCAGTAACCTTTAAGCTATGAAAGCTGCCAAATCATACCAAATAACACATAAAAATACACAGCCTATATAAAGTAGAAATAATGTATGTACAGTGTAGTTTCACTTACCGGAATCAGAAAGACTCCAATAAATTGCAGTTTCGTCACAGTTAAACACTTGCTTATATGAGTAACCACCTGACGCAATTGTCAGTTGCCTCTGATCTGGGCCGACATTTACGTGCCGGGCGGCACGTAATTAATTACGCAAACAAGAGGAATTCTGCAGATGCTGGAAATTCAAGTAACACACATCAAAGTTGCTGGTGAACGCAGCAGGCCAGGCAGCATCTCTAAGAAGAGGTACAGTTGATGTTTCGGGCTGAGACCCTTCATCAGGACTAACTGAAAGAAGAGCTAGTAAGAGGTTTGAAAGTGGGAGGGGGAGGGGGAGATCCAAAATGATAGGAGAACTCAGGAGGGGGAGGGACGGAGCCAAGAGCTGGACAGGTGATTGGCAAAGGGGATACCTCCTCTTATTTACCCCTCGATCGTGACCCCACTAAGGAGCACCAGGCCATTGTCTCCCACACCATCACCAACTTTATCCGCTCAGGGGATCTCCCATCCACTGCTACCAACCTTATAGTTCCCACACCTTGCACTTCCCATTTCTACCTCCTACCCAAGATCCACAAACCTGCCTGTCCTGGCGGACCTATTGTCTCAGCTTGCTCCTGCCCCACTGAACTCGTTTCTGCATACCTCGACACGGTTTTATCCCCCCTTGTGCAATCCCTTCCTACCTATGTTCGTGACACTTCTCACGCTCTTAAACTTTTCGATGATTTTAAGTTCCCTGGCCCCCACCACTTTATTTTCACCATGGATGTCCAGTCCCTATATACTTCCATCCCCTATCAGGAAGATCTCAAAGCTCTCCACTTCTTTTTGGATTCCAGACCTAATCAGTTCCCCTCTACCACCACTCTGCTCCATCTAGTGGAATTAGTCCTTACTCTTAATAATTTCTCCTTTGGCTACTCCCACTTCCTCCAAACTAGAAGTGTAGCTATGGGCACCCGTATGGGTCCTAGCTATGTCTCCCTTTCTGTTGGCTTTGTGGAACAATCTATGTTCTGAACCTATTCTGGTATCTGTCCCCCACTTTTCCTTCGCTACATCGACGACTGCATTGGCGCTGCTTCCTGCACGCATGCTGAGCTCGTTGACTTTATTAACTTTGCCTCCAACTTTCACCCTGCCCTCTAGTTTACCTGATACATATCCAACACCTCCCTCCCCTTTCTAGATCTTTCTGTCTCTATCTCTGGAGCCAGCCTATGCACTGATGTCTACTATAAGCCTACTGACTATCACAGCTATCTGGACTATTCCTCTTCTCACCCTGTCTCTTGCAAAAATGCCATCCCCTTCTCGCAATTCCTCCGTCTCTGCGGCATCTGCTCTCAGGATGAGGCTTTTCATTCCAGGACGAAGGAGATGTCCTCCTTTTTTAAAGAAAGGGGCTTCCCTTCCTCCACCATCAACTCTGCTCTCAAACGCATCTCCCCCGTTTCACGCACATCTGCTCTCACTCCATCCTCCCGCCACTCCACTAGGAATAGGGTTCCCCTGGTCCTCATCTACCACCCCACCAGCCTTCGGGTCCAACATATTATTCTCCGTAACTTCCGCCACCTCCAACGGGATCCCACCACTAAGCACATCTTTCCCTCCCCACCTCTCTCTGCTTTCCGCAGGGATCACTCCCTACGCGACTCCCTTGTCCATTCGTTCCCCTCCCCCCATCCATCCCCACTGATCTCCCTCCTGGCACTTATCCTTGTAAGCGAAACAAGTGCTACACATGCCCTTACACTTCCTCCCTTACCACCATTCAGGGCCCCAAACAGTCCTACCAGGTGAGGTGACACTTCACCTGTGAGTCGGCTGGGGTGATATACTGCGTCCGGTGCTCCCAATGTGGCCTTCTATATATTGGTGAGACCCGACGCAGACTGGGAGATTGTTTTGCTGAACACCTACGCTCTGTCCGCCAGAGAAAGCAGGATCTCCCAGTGGCCACACATTTTAATTCCACATCCCATTCCCATTCTGACATGTCTATCCATGGCCTCCTCTGCTGTAAAGATGAAGCCACACTCAGGTTGGAGGAACAACACCTTATATTCCGTCTGGGTAGCCTCCAACCTGCTGACATGAACATTGACTTCTCTAACTTCCGCTAATGCCCCACTTCCCCCTCGTACCCCATCCGTTATTTATTTATATATACACATTCTTTCTCTCACTCTCCTTTTTCTCCCTCTGTCCCTCTGACTATACCCCTTGCCCATCCTCTGGGTTCCCCTCCCCCTGTCTTTCTTTCCAGACCTCCTGTCCCATGATCCTCTCAAATCCCCTTTGCCAATCACCTGTCCAGCTCTTGGCTCCATCCCTCCCCCTCCTGTCTTCTCCTATCATTTGGATCTCCCCCTCCCCCTCCCACTTTCAAATCTCTTACTAACTCTTCCTTCAGTTAGTCCTGACGAAGGGTCTTGGCCTGAAATGTCGACTGTACCTCTTCCTAGAGATGCTGCCTGGCCTGCTGTGTTCACCAGCAACTTTGATGTGCGTTACCTAATTAATTAGCTTGTTTAGTTCGGCTTTTCCCTTAAAGATGTGCTGGGTGAGTCCTGGCTACCGCTGAACCGCTGCATTCTTCGCGGCAATGTATCAGTCAGCGGCCCGGAGGTTGGGGACCAGTGCTTAAACTTTGAAGCTGCCCTCTCCTCAGAAACCAATCAAACCACCCATGACTACCTTTAAATTCCACTTTCATCACCATCGTCCAGTGCTTTCTGTTTCAGCTTATTAAAAAGACTGACTAATTTATCCTTAAGTATAAGAAAACTTAACGGTGTACAACGGTGATGGGTGTACAACGCTTTGTACACCCATCAATCCACTCAAGCAATAGACTTACCATTTTATCCATTATTGGATGCTGACTAAGAGAGACCACTTTGCTATGAGCAGAACCAGCAGTAACATTGGCAGCTTTCAAAATTCTTTCTCTCTGCGTATAAACAGTGTGAATGGTGGACACAGGCAAGTTCAACGCGTGGACAATGTCCTTACTTCGTTCACCATGATCAAAACGCTTAATTATGTCTAGCTTTATGCTAAGTGTAACACCCTTACGAGCTCTTTTAGGTTTTTCCGATACCTTAGAACTCATCTTGCTAACGGATGCACAAAATAAATCGAGATAAAGCACTTGTTTAAGCAATACTGGCTAGAATGCGGTTCCGGGGGAGGAGCTTGGCTGCTCGGGCGCACGCTGCCTTTTTTCGTAACAGTGAAAACACCTTCTGTTAGCGAAAACAGGTAACTAATGTAGGTCTGTCCTAACAGCGAGATGTCGTAAACCGAATGTTCGGAAAATGGGGGCCACCTGTATCTGGAATAAACCAGTGACCGCTGCAAAAGGGCAGCTGACAACCAGGGAAAGACCTGGTGACGGCCTGGAGAGACTTCTGACAGGAGGGATCAGACCCCATTGGGGCTGGCATGGGCTAGCTACTCGTGCCAGTAGGATCCATCGCTAGACAGCGCATTAGATCCACCCATTTATTGCTATGAAAATGTCAAGACGAAGAATACCCCTTGACTCTGTGAGAGCGGGGCGCAAGATGACTCACTGACAGACGGCACGGTAACAGACCAAGGACATGACATGACAAAACAGACAACTAGCACGGCATTTGACATGAGCAGCAGCTCCGGCAGGACACAAACTACAATGCTGTATCTGCAGCTGGACAAAGATAATGTCAGAGAAGGGGATTAAGATCCACCAGGGTAGGAAAAAGTGCCTGAGGGAACTCGGCGAGGGGCCTCGCATTGACCATTACCTTCTAAGAGGTAGGTCAAGTCAGTCGAATGAAGCCCAGTGGCAGGACAAACACCACAGCCCACAGGGTATCAGCACCCCAGGCAATGCTCAACCAAGCACAGATCCACCAACGGACACGAGTCCAGAGCCCAACCAGCCACGGCCAGCAGCAGAAAGGAAGATGAAAGGACGGAAGACTCAAATCTTGTGGCCTAAATCCTGCCAGAAGAACGAGTGGGAGATCATCAACACAGACCTACTCCATCTTCTAGAAGGACTGAGGGGAAGTATGGAAAGAAAACTGGAGAAGAGGGGAGACACCATGTACAGCTATGGGGTAGAGAGATTTGGAGTGAGAAAACAGAGGACACAGAAGGAACCTTCAGTCCAGCTTAAGTCTAGGAGACAGCAAGAAATCGAAAGACTGGTGAAGGAAAGGAGATAGTGGAGGAAGTCCACAGAAGGGGAAAGGAAAGGACTCGAGGTATTACAAGCAGAAATAAAGCAGTGCTTGACAAAGCTGCGAAGAGCAGAATGCTTGAAAAAACAACGTAAGAGGAAAGAACGGGCAAGGGCAAGCTTTTACAGAAACCCATACAAATTTGTCAAAAGCCTCTTTGGCAAGGAGAAGAGCAGGGTCCTTAGAGTACCTGTGAGGGAACTGGAGGAACACCTGAGGAAGACCCACTCTGGTAACCAGAGGCATGAGCCAGTCACCATTCCGAATGACATGCTACCAATCCACCCACCTGCGCACCAGATGGACGTAAGGACCCCTACATGGAGGGAGGTGGAAAGTAAAGTTAAATGAGCAAGATCAGCATCAGCTCCAGGGCCCAATGGCGTCCCATATAGGCTGTATAAGAACACCCTGAAATACCTCTGGAATCTAATTAAGGTGGCATGGGGGAAAGGAAATATACATAAGGCATGGCGAAGGGCAGGAAGGATACTAATTCCCAAAGAGAAGAATTCCTCAACAATCAGTCAGTTCCGCCAGATCAGTCTCCTGAATGTGGAAGGAAAGATCTTCTTTGGTGTCGTGGCTCAAAGACTCTCAGCCTTTTTGCAGAGTAACAACTTTGTCGACGCATCAGTGCAGAAAGCAGGACTATGTGGTTTCCCAGGATGTCTGGAACACGCAAATGTCACCTGGCACCAGATACAAACTGCCAAGAAAGAAAAGAAAGACCTGCATGTGGTCTTCCTAGATCTTGCCAATGCTCTTGGGTCGGTGCCTCACGAGACTCTGCGGACAGCTTTCATCTTTTTCCAGGTTGCAGAGGGCATTACAAAGCTGGTCAAAGCATACTTCCAGGATCTGCAGTTCTGTGTCACAACACAAGATAACACCATCACATGGCAGCACCTTGAGAGAGGCATAATGGCGGGCTGTACCATCTCTCCTCTGGCATTTATCATGGCAATGGAGCTCATTATCCGAGCATCACAATGGGTGGTCAGACAGAAACGCTTGAAGAATGGGCTGCGTCTTCCTCCAATCAGGGCGTACATGGATGACATGACCACAATAACAACAACAAAAGCATGCACCAAACGCCTGCTGGATAAACTCCAGGGAAACATCAAATGGGCACGAATGGAGATCAAGCCCAGTAAGTCTCGCAGTATCTCAATTGTCAAAGGCTGGCTTACCGACATAAGGTTTAGTATCAATGCCGAGCCAATACCAACTGTCCTGGAGAAGCCCATCAAAAGCCTCGGACGTTGGTACAACACAGACCTCAGAGACACAGAGCAGGTGGAACAACTAAGGCAGGATACAATCAGTAGCCTCAAGCTAATCAACAACATGGCTCTCCCAGGAAGGTTGAAACCTTGGTGCTTTCAGTTTGGACTGCTGCCCCGACTTATGTGGCCAATTACCATATATAAGGTCACTATGTCTCATGCAAATCGGCTGGAGAGGCTGGTGAACTCACATGTGAGGAAGTGGCTTGGGCTACCAAGATGCCTTAGCAGCATAGGGCTTTACGGGAACGGAGCCCTTTCTCTGCCAATTTCTGGCCTGGTGGAAGAATACAAATGTGCCAAAGCAAGGCTGGAAATGACACTCAAAAAATCTTGGGACCCAATCGTAAGAGGCGTTGCTTCTGCTCTAGCAACAGGGAAGAAATGGATCCCAGTCGCAGCAGTACTGGACGCAGAAGCTGCCCTCCAACACCGGGACATAGTGGGCTATGTCCAACAGGGCAGAGGAGGCTTTGGCCTTGGAGTGATGAATCCTACCTGAAAAAAGGCTACAACAACTGAACGTCGACACCTGGTGGTGGAGGAGGTGCGCTACCAAGAAGCAGCAGCCAGATGTGTTAAAGCAATATCCCAAGCCAAGCAAGGCTGCTGGATGAGGTGGGAGGGTGTTGAGAAGAGGAAAATCACATGGAGTGAGCTGTGGAGTATGGAGTCAAACAGACTGAGCTTCATCATCAGAGCAACATATGATGTCCTGCCCTCTCCTACAAACCTAAATCTTTGGCTGGGAGAGGATCCAGCCTGTCCTCTGTGCGCAGTTCCGGCATCCCTCAAGCACATTGTGGTTAGTTGCAAGACCAGCCTAACACAAGGCAGATATACCTGGCAACACAACCAAGTGCTGAGGTGTTTGGCAGCTGAACTTGAGTGTAACCACCAACGCCAGGCCTCTCAATGCCCAGACAACGGTCCCACAACTACCATCCTTCATCTGGAAGGAGAGAAACTGGGGGCTAATGCCTTGCCTCACGACTCGTACCCACTGAGTGCAGCCAGGGACTGGGAAATGCGTGTTGATTTAGGCCAGAAACCTACCTTCCCATCTGAAATTGCAATGAACAACCTGCAGCCCGACCTGGTCCTTTAGTCCAACGCCTGTCAGCGCGTCTTTATCATTGAGCTGACGGTCCCCTGGGAGGATGCTGTGGATAAGGCTTACGAATGGAAAAGGCTGCGATATGCCAACCTTGCAGTTGAAGCAGAGGAGCAAGGCTCAAAGTGCGCCCAGTTGAGGTGGGGTGCAGGCGCTTTGTAGCCAGTACCACCGTAAGGCTGCTGAGAGAAGTAGGAGTCGGAGGGCAGGCCCATAGGAAGGCAATCAAAGCACTTGCTAATGCCACCGAAATGAGCAGCCACTGGCTGTCGCTGAGAAGAAGGGATGCTGCCTGGGCTGCCAAGTGACCGTCTAGAGACTTGGCAGCCCAGACAGCATCCTGATCAGCCTGTGATGGGCCTGCCTCGGCTGAGGGTGTCTTGTGATAAAAGGTCAAAACACCCAGTGATGTCGAGCTACACAACTGAAGATGTGTCGTAATGGTAGTAACATCATCTAGTGGTCATCTTTAAAAACTACTTCCACTCAAGTCAAGTGCAGTGCAGAAACCTTAGGGATTGGAACATCCAGTCTTATTAAGCAAACTTTAAGACAAACCTACCAGGGCAGAGTATTTAGAAAAAAAACTCTCAAGCTCCTTCTTTGTTTTTGCCAAACTTTACAACCTGTATAAGCTGTGTAACCGCAAACAACAGGAATTCTGCAGATGCTGGAAATTCAAGCAACACACATCAAAGTTGCTGGTGAACGCAACAGGCCAGGCAGCATCTGTAGGAAGTGGTACAGTTGACGTTTCAGGCCGAGACCCTTCGTCAGGACTAACTGAAGGAAGAGTTAGTAAAGGTTTACTAACTCTTCCTTCAGTTAGTCCTGACGAAGGGTCTCGGCCTGAAACATCAACTGTACCTCTTCCTAGAGATGCTGCCTGGCCTGCTGCGTTCTCCAGCAACTTTGATGTGTGTTGCCTAAGCTGTGTAACCAACAGCTTGCAGAAAGTAGAAAATTTTGACTACAAATAAAGAATGGGTGCATATAAAAAAGGGGGAAAAAAAAGGAAAAAAGGTTAATGCTTTCCAGTTTATTAATACTTAGAAATGTTAAGATGCCAGGAGAATCTTTCATCAGAAATATACAGTAACCAAAGAACAGTTGACCAAGTCTGAGCTAATCACAGAGTCAACTATACATCAGGTCTGACTAATTTTTGAGGATGACATTAACACATTGGACAGAGGAGCATTAATGGATGATGCTTATTTGGATGTTTAAGACCCATCTGACAAGGTTAAAAAAAAAGGATTATTCACATACAGTATGAGAAACAATACTGTAACTCCAGTTGAGAGGTAGGACTCTGGGTGAAGAAATGTACACTGTGTATTAGATTGATGAAAGAAGCAAGTGCTATGAAAGGAAATGTAATAAGCTTTCAACTTTTTAACCATTTATCATCAGTTAGATATCCACCTTAGACATTTACATGAAATTAGGAGTGAGACAAAGGGAAAGAAGAAAGGAGGCATAAATGTACATGTTGAGTTAAACACTGGCAGACAGAGTTCAATGGAAGAGAATATAGCCATCCAATATGAATCTAAAACACACACATCAAAATTTACTCCTAATAGTGCGAGACTAAGAACAATGTGGGTGTGCGGGAGGCAAATGTCTCTGTGCCTGCAGGTGACTCAGAAAGTATGCGCAGGTATTAAACGTAAGATTATGTGAATGTGGATCTCCACTTCAATGGGGCTGCAGTAAAAGAAATAGTTCCCCAAGAAATAATTTAGTGATAAATGTCTCAGTCAGACTTTATGTTGGCTTAACGTACTCAATTTTGGGCATTTCACCTCATGAAAGCTTTATTGGGAGGCACGGGGCATTTAGTAGAATGATAACAGGATGCAAAGGTTTAATTAGATGCCAGGTCTCAAACTGTGGCTTTGAGGTTAGAAAGTTGAGGAGTGATCTGATCATTTAAATTGATACAAATCTTTCATTGGAAACAGACCATATAATTCCTTTGATGGGAAAATCCAGAATAAAAAGGGGTTAGGATTTAAGACTGAAAAGGCCAATCATGAAATGCACATCACATAAAATTACTTCAAATGTGGAATCTACATGAATACAGGATTAATTGAAATGTTCAAGACAGAGATATGGATTTTTTTTTAAAGTAAGACTGTTAAATGATATGGATCATAGGCTGGTAAATGTGCTGAGGTGTAGATCAACTATAAATTATAGATTAGGCACAAGAAGCTGAATAATGTACTCTCCTTCATGTGTCACTGCCCCTACAAGTCTGAACTAAATACAATTGGTTTTAAACTTTGTACAATGACTTGTGCTTTTGAATAACATCGTGGTTGCAGCATCCTACTACATTTTTCTGCATTAGTAGTTTTTGGATTACTTCTACTAACTCATTTCTAACTAACTGTATTTGTTCAGTTATTGCCCAGCAACAGTGAATAAGGGAGCAAGTGGACTGCTTCAAGCAAGAACTTCATTGATTCCTCTCTATTCTGAGGAATGGAGGTTCTTGGCAATAGTTTAACAGTAATGACTGCCTGGGAGGAAGTTGACTTCTGAGCCAGGTGTGACCTCAATTCTGAGTATTAAAAATAGAAGCAAAACTTTCAGTGATACAAAGCTATATTTTAGATCCCAACAAAGCATACAATGCCTGTGGTTGTGGTTACCAATTTTATTATCTCAATATCCATAATCTTACCCTGCAGCTTCTCTTTCCATTGCTGACTGGGCCTTCAAGTTAATAACAGCTTCCCAAAGGAGCAGTTGAAAAAAATGCTCATTTCCCTCTCCACTAAAACAAATTACAGGGCCTTCTTGCACAACAACATCAGGGAAATACACTCTCTAGTAAAGTTACATGAAATAATGGTGCTTGGCCAGCCCAAAACCCTGGAGAAATAACAGTCTTGGGAAAAAGACCTTACATGTCATATCTCAGACACCAGGTGTTCACTTTACAATAATGGCAATCTCCAGATGTCATCTCGACTTCTACATATATAAACTCCTCATATATCTGCCATTGAATTTATTGTGGTAGTGCTTTTTCCTAGGTTTTCTTTAATGGAGGAATTAATTACTTCATTTAGTTTTACTCTCAATGTGTAAGGTCAAGGACATGAAAACAGTGTTATCTGCTTTGGAAAATAGAATTGCATAGTAAGGAACTGCTAAGATACTGGTATTGGGACTGACCTATAGTGTCTTTGTATACCACTGTAAGATAATCTGCAAGGGACAAGACCACAAGAAATTGCAGTGTTGTTGACATTGCTCAGGCCATCACCAAAACCATCCACCCTGTTAGAGTGATTTTGGGTAGATGATTCATTTACACTTAAATGGCTTGGCCACCAGTCTTCTGTTTGACAAAGTACTGTGGATTGAGTTCATAACAATGCATTTCCTAAAAGCTGTGAATACCAGACGCTGCTGACGCCATAGTGTGACCAGATGCTGTAGTTTCGAAGACAGTATTATCTATACTTTATAAATATGAATTGTCCTCTATGTTAGCACGTAAAATACCAAATAAATGTATTGTGGATTTAACTTGCATTCCTAAAGGCTGTGAGTACCAACCCAGACATGCAGGTGTCAGGAGGAAAGGATGAAGTCAGAAGGTATGATGTTTTATATGTAGCTTCAAAAGAAAGCATTGTCTATACTTTGTAAATGGAGATTGCCCTTTGTGTTTAGCAAATAAATATCGAGCCCACATTGGGCTAGTAGACCTTTCCACCGAAAGCATCTCCGTCCGTATGATGCCTGCTGTACCTTGTTTTGTCAAATAAAGAAACTGCTTTGAAACTAGCAGTAACTCCCTCTCCGGTAATTTTATTCACGCCACAACATTTGGTGTCAGGAGTCAGGAGTGGGATACCTTCGTGACCCATCGTGTGGCCAGTGTTCCTAGTAGTCTAAGTTGGTGAGTATTTTCCTAAAATAACACTCACACTTAGATCTGTTCGGTCGGTTGTACACGGGAACACGAGGTACCACAAACGCGGAGAGCTGAACTGGTAGATATAAAAGTAGTGTGTGCATGTGTGTTTATGTAAGTGAGGAAACTTTGCGTGTTAACTTGGTGAGACAGAGCCACCAGTTGCGAAAGGTGGTAACTGACGGTACGGTTTGAGACGCCAGAGTAGGAGCATGTATACTTGTTCAGGAGCTACATTTTAGTGTATGCGTTTGCAATGTGATGCAAAGGATTCAGCAGGCATCCTGAGTTCAGATACCCAAAAGTGGCAGACTGTGGAACACATACTCTGCAGTTTTAAGTATGTACTGTTTAACTACTACTCGTCTTTGATATTTTGCATAGTGTGGGAATTGGTATGGAGATATCTCAGGGAGAGGTTTTACCCAGATATATCTGCCAGAATGGCACCTATTGAGGTCAGGCAACGTCAGGTTGAGAACTCTAATGATCCGAGCCAGACCTTGACCTTGATTATGACTATTCATAAGCCCTTCACCCCCGGGGAGAAAAGAGCATTTTGTCTGAGTTGCCCTCACTTAAAGTCGCCTGTGGGAATTCAGAATTCTGGCGCAAGCTCGAGAAAATGGTTGAAGTTCACCAGGTGCACCCTAAAGATATACATGCGTTGGTAAAAGTGAAATGCCCGAGGAATATGTGGGACAGGATGGCCCAGGGGGTGCAGGATGATACATGGGCAGCTACCGGGAGCACCAGTAATGAAGAAGGATATCACTCTTTTAAAGGGGAAGTGAGGCAGCAGCTGGGGAATGATAATGGCAGTGACCCAGAGGGCTGATGAGACAACCATGGATTATGCAGAACGTAAATACCGAGTGTACGAGGAGTATTCCGGGTTGGATAACCCAGGGAGGGATGATCAATCTTCCCAAAAATGCTGAAGGAAGGCCTGAGCTCAGCCCACCAGGAAGTTTTAGATTTAGACATAACCGTGGGGTTCAACTACTCTGCGATAGTTTCATGGGCCAGTGAGATAGACCAAAGAAAAGGCAAGAAAAATCGTAAAGTGGGTATAGTAGATGCGCTGCTGTGATGTCCCGGAGAGTTTGTTTTGCTTGCCGGCAGCCAGGGCACCTAGCAAAGGACTGCCAGACCAGGCTTAAGACAGTGAAGGAGTTGATATGCTACAGCTGTGGCCTATCGGGACATGGCTGGAGACAGTGTCCAAAAGGGAGGGGGAAAACCCAGGTGAAGGTCACAGCAGACACCCAGTCACTCACCCCAACAGCAACCAGTCTGACTGTCGATCAGATCAAAGAAATAGTAACGGCGCCCCTTAGGGCAGAAAAAGATGTGGCAGCGGGCTCCACTGCCAGCACTGGTGACCTGCCGATGTACACAACGGCATTGTTAGGGGGATGGCAATGCAATATGTTAGTGGACACAGGGGCATCAGTATCGATAACAGACTTACCCTTACCAACAACCAGACAGGGCAGTTATATCAGGGGTGTAGGAGGGAAAACAGTAAAAACAGAAAGGAGCCAGTCGCAAATACTAGAAATCGGGGGAGTGCAGCTTCCAGTGTATTTCTGGGTATGTCCAAATAATGAAGGCACGATCCTTGGAATAGACATCCTAAGGGAAGCAGGAGCTGTTATAGATTCGGGAAAGGGAGAAATAATATGCACGAGTCAGGGTCAGCGAACACATACAACTAACAGAATACACAACCTGCCTAGCATAGTGGCAGCTGCCCCGATCATCAAAGACCGCAGCCAGGATGGGGTCTATGGGTTACCTTGTCAGCAGTTCCCAGCAGTGTGGGCTACACACAAGCAAGATTGTGGTCAAGTAAAGATAAACCCAGTTAAAATAGAGGAGGGTCTGTATAAACCCCCTAAGCAGGACCCTATAAAAACTGACACACTGATCGCTGTTCAGGGTATAGCGAAGGAACGAAAACACAGGGGATACTCAGAGAGACTGCAGGCACTCCAGAACAAACTTTTCCCAGTTCCTCCGAGAGCAGACAATACTGCCAATAAGGCAGCAGGGGAACAAGAGAAGATTGCAACTAGCGGGGCACTGTCTACACCACCCCGAGCTACCTGCCAGCCTAGTCATCATATGGGAACCCAAGCATGGGAGGATGAACCCTGGGCGCCCTCCCAAGACTACGGTCAACATGCTCCGAGAAGACAGTGGCGCGGCTAATGAACTGAACACACTGATGAGGGAGAGGGAGAAGTGCAGAGTCCGTCATCGTGCCCGACGCCGGCCCCCTAGGCCAGAGTCAACATAGTGGTAGTAGTAGTAAGAACAAGAGGCAATTGAAATTGCAAGTGTGCAGGAGGAAGCAACAGAAGCCAGCTTAGTAAAATTATATGAAGAAGTAGAGACAGAAGAGAATGAAAAATGGAGGCAAAAAAAGGAGGGAACAGATGGGTGCTGAACACATGGGGAGGAAAGAATCGTGGTGGCCCCACCTTGTATTAGATAGATACTACTAAAGCTATATCACGGGGCGATGCATCAGGGAAGGCAGAGGATGATCACAACCCTCCGGCAGGACTGGTGGTGGCCAGGGATGGGCGGGGACGTTGAGAAATTCTGCCGCCATTGTATCACTTGTGCCCAGCATAACCCTGGTAAGGGCAGAAAGCTACAGCTGGCAAGTCAGCCTTGGCCGAGGGGACCCTGGGAAAATATCCAGATAGACTTCACAGGGCCCCTGCCAAAAAGCAGGGGGAACTACTGTCTAGTAATTATGGATCACTTCACCCGGTGGGTAGAGGCTTTCCCAACAAGGGACTGCACCGCCTGCACTGCTGCCTGGATCCTAGTTCGGGAAGGACATTTCATGGGGAAAGTGATGAAGGAAATGTGCCCACTGCTAGGGATTCGACAATGGTTCCACGTACCCCACCACCCTCAGAGTTCAGGGATGGTAGAAAGGATGAACCGAACAATCAAGAATGCGTTAGCCAAAGCTATAGCCAAGACAGGAAAGACATGGGTTGATGTATTAGCAGGAATCCTGATGAGATTGCGCGCAACCCCAAACCACACGTTCGGTCTCAGCCCCTATGAATTATTGATGGGGCGAGCAATGTGACTCCTTTATGGGGGTAATTACGGGTTGCAGGGAGCCTGGGGTTTACAGGGATAGAATGACCCAATATGTGGAAGACGTTAAAGTGTTGAAGGACTGAGCGAAACAACAGTAGCGAGTCGCTGATCAGAGAGAGCCAGAGGGAAAGGAGATAGTCCTTCCCCAGCCCAGCAACCAAGTCATGGTGAGGGTGCTGCTGGAAAGGCCGGGGTTTGCCCCCCAGTGGATAGGACCACAGATGGTACTCTTAACCAATGATATGTGTGTCTGTGTACAGACTCGGCGAGGCAGCCAGTGGAAACACTGGACCCAGATTAAAGCATATGACTCACCCTCTTGTTGCTCCCACAGACAGAACAGGGGATCAAGTGTACCCAGTAACCTGAGAGAGGAACACCAGCCAGCCATGCCACACCTGACCACAGCTGATGAAAACATACCCGGAGAAAACGCAAAGGCAGAAAACGCCAACAGTGTGGCAGAAGATACTGAGAGCATGTTGGAAAACCATGAATAGCCTACTAAAGTGTGATGATGATGGTACTCTGTAAAGAAGGCTGGTTGCTGAAGGTAGATAATTAATTTTATAGCATAGTATAGAAAATCATTGGAAAATAGATGGGGAGGAATTTTTACGTTAAAGCAGAGACGGCAAGTTCCACCACTTCGATGGCATTTCAGATTGCACATGGCATCTGAAAGCAGTCATCCCCTGTCTGAAGAGCTGAGCCCTTTTCGGCAGTTGGGCCAGTGATTGACTGGACAGATCAGAAAGGGGTGCCACCGGGGAGAGGTCCTTGCAGACATTTACGTAGAGGCCGCCCCAACCCCTTCCTGTACGTCGATGAGAGAGCCTGTGGGTGCTCCTGGAAGGGGAGGGGTTTCAGCGACCAAAGGATGAAGGGCTGAAGACAAAGGAATGTGATTAAGCTGCAGTCAGCCTGCAGGGAAAGAGCCGACAGGCACATGGAAGGAGCCGCGTTTCTAAAGACTTGGAACAGCCTCTCTGCTTAACATTTGGTAGGTAGCGATTAGGGAATGCTAGGAAAGATGTCGAGGCACACAAAATTGTGGGGGGGGGGCAGATTTTCGAGACAGGGTGTTTTTGCTGCCCTATTTGAGTAGTTCCTCCTAGGTTGGCCTTTCCTGGTACAAATTTATTTTTGTCCAGGAGGGCCAAGAGGAGGGGCTGTTAGAGCGATTTTGGGTAGATGATTCATTTACTCTTAAATGGCTTGGCCACCAGTCTTCTGTTTGAAAAAGTACTGTGGATTGAGTTCATAACAATGCATTTCCTAAAAGCTGTGAATACCAGACGCTGCTGACACCGTAGTTTGACCAGATACCGTAGTTTCGAAGACAGTATTATCTATACTTTATAAATATGAATTGTCCTCTATGTTAGCACGTAAAATACCAAATAAATGTATTATGGTTTTAACCTGCATTCCTAAAGGCTGTGAGTACCAACCCAGACAAGTGGGCGTCAGGAGGAAAGGATGAAGTCAGAAGGTATGATGTTTTATATGTAGCTTCAAAAGAAAGCATTGTCTATACTTTGTAAATAGAGATTGCCCTTTGTGTTTAGCAAATAAATATCGAGCCCACAATGGGCTAGTAGACCTTTCCACCGAAAGCGTCTCTGTATGATGCCTGCTGCACCTTGTTTTGTCAAATAAAGAAGCTGCTTTGTATCTACCAGTAACTCTCTCCAGTGATTTTATTCACGCCACAACACACCCCACATTAACTGTCTACACGTCCCACTGCCTCAAGAAGGTTGCTAACATAATCAAAGATATCTCCCACCCTGAGTATTCTCTCTCCTTCCCCTTCCATCAGACAGAAGCTTGAAAATGTGAATCATCAGATTCTACCCTGCTGTTATGATTCTTGAATGAACCTCATATGAAAAAGATGAATTCTTGACCACTCAGGTCTACCCTGTCACGAGACTTGCATCTTATTTGTCTACCTGCACTGCACTTTCTCTGTAATGGTAACACTATATTCTGCATTTCTTTTTGTACTACCTCGATGTACTTATGTTTGGAATTACCTGTACGGATGGTATGAACAACAAAGTTTCTCACTAATATATCAGACTGTCTTCCAATTAGGAAAGCAAACACCAAAGTCACTTTTAACATAAGTGGATTTAAACACAAAAATAAAGATGTTCTGCTGAGAATCATACTTGGAATATTGCACACACATCTGCCACCCTTATCCTAGGAAGGACATTCATGCAAACTTCATTAGTTTAGTAGATTTCCTGATTCATAACAGTGAAGTTGAATAGAAATTGCTACCAAACTATCATTATTCAAAAGAGGCAATCAAGAAATTGGGGTCATTAATCTTTGCTTTTGAAAATGGATTTGTGGAGATAATGGACAGTTGTGCAGCAAATTCTTTCAGATGCCAGACTGAACATCAAGTGCTTTCTGCAGATATACAAGTACCTGGGAATGAGGAGCTGGGATAAATCTCTCACACTTATAAAGATCATGGCTGACCAAATTGTAACCGTAACTCTACACTCCCCTTAACTTACAGTAAACTTTTAGCAACTTACTTATCAATTAGCCACCTCTGCCTTAATAAAAATATTGCTTCCACTGTGCTTTGATATAAAGAAAAAATACTCATGATCCTCTGAAAAAAAAATTACACTGCATCTGTCTTAAATGAACAACTTCTTGTTTCTAAAAAGAGACCTCCAGTTCTAGATTCGTCATCTCAATATTTGCCCTGTCATGATCTGGTAGGGATCTTACCACTTAATCAAATCCATCCTCACTGCAAGATTAGCTCCTCTATCCTTTCCTTGTGGTACAAACAGCCTATTCCAGGTATTAATTTAATTACTTCTCTGAACAGCTTGTAACACATTATTAACATTCTTCCTTTTAAAAGGAGATCAATACTGTACACTGCATTCTGTGTGAAATTTCTAGAATCCATTATAATCTCCACTTTTGTTCTGATGATGTACCTGAACCTGAAATATTAATTATTCCTCTTTCCACAGATGCTGCTGACTCGCTGAGTGGTTCCAGTATTTTCTGCTTTTAGATTCATAGAGCAATGTAGCACAGATAAATGCCCTTTGGCCCACACAGGCTATGATGACTATAGTGTCCACCCATCTAGCCCAATTTTCTGTTTTGTTAATCCTCTGCTGCTTAATGTGCCTATCCAAGTGCTTCTTGTACCTGCCTCAACCACTTCCTCTGGCGGCTTTTCCATAAAATTAACAGCCGTTGGGAGGAAAAACATGCTCTCAGATTCTATGTAAATCTTTTTCCTCTCAGCCAAAATCTATGACCCTAGTTTCGACCTCAACTACACCGGGAAAA
Source organism: Mobula birostris (assembly GCF_030028105.1). Classification (NCBI taxonomy): domain Eukaryota; kingdom Metazoa; phylum Chordata; class Chondrichthyes; order Myliobatiformes; family Myliobatidae; genus Mobula; species Mobula birostris. The sequence goes on along the minus strand of NC_092371.1, from coordinate 204,727,471 downwards.
AGACTGTCATCACCCACCTTAACTGTCCCTCTCAAAATTTTAAACTAATTCCTCATTCTATTACGCACTAAAGAATAAAGACCTAGCCAGGCAAATTATAATTCTGGGCCTCTAGTACTGGCAATATCCTTACAAATGTTTTCTGCACTCTTTCCAGTTTAAACATGGCTTTCCCATGAGCGACAAAAAAAGCTTACACTGCATCGTTTCACCAATTACTTACACAACTACAACATCAACACCATCTCCTAATTTCTGGTTATCTGCAAACTTGATCAAGGCTTGTGCATTTGCATCCAAATCATTTACATAAATAATGAATAACAAGGATCCCAATATTGGCCACTGCAGCACACCACTAGTCTCTGGTCTCCATTCCAAGAAACTCTCATCTAATTTCTTAATATAAAGGAATATTCTCTAAATCTACAGAATTCTGGAAAATTAAACCAATGCAACACCATCTGGCTGGCATACTGGAAAACTTATCTAGCATGAGAAACAATTCACATCTCAGGTGAAAGACCTTTCATCAAAACACAAATCTCATTGGGTATTTCTTTAAAATTCAAGAGAAAGTCCATGAATACTCAGATTTATAAGCATTCAGCATCAACTGTTTGAACAAAAATAAGTTCAAAGTTAAAAGTAAAATTTTTTATCAGAGTCCATACAGTGACATGCAAAGGTTTGGGCACCCCGGTCAAAATTTCTGTTACCGTGAATAGCTAAGCGAGTAAAAGATGACCTGATTTCCGAAAGGCATAAAGTTAAAGATGACACAGTTCTTTATAGTCCGTGAGCCAGGACCCCAAATTTGGGCCACCGGTACCATCTGCGGGGAATAATTCATATAGTGATTTTTGGCAACGTATGCACCCCTAGTGCTAGAAAATGTGTGATAGCATTGCACCGGTGGAAGTCTCTTGAAAGCAGACAGGTCTTTCTTTGGACGCGTCATAGTGATGGCACAAGGGCGCAGTCTACGTATGGAGGATATCCTTTCTCATCCCCTTGGACCATTGCCCTGGGCCCTGTCCACACCAGAAGGATCACTGAGAAAGACAAATAAAGCTACTTTAGCCACAACCTTGCAGAAAAATGTAGCAGTAGAAGAGCAACTCCCAGGAAACTCTGCTACAGTGGTTGATGGAGTGAACTTGATCCAAAGAGCGAAAGGTGATCAAGTTACTTTCAGAGATGTTGCCACAACAATTCTGGGTATGGCTCTGAGGGAAGGCAGTCAGAGTAGCAGAATAGATGTCGTGTTCGACACATACAAGGAGAACTCTATCAAGAATAGTGAACGATCTCTACGGGGTGAAGAGACTGGTCATGAGTTGCAAGGTACCACAGGCACACAGATGGTGAGGCAGTGGAGGAGCTTCTTGACCAAAGTCAGTAACAAAAATAGTCTACAACAGGAATTCTGCAGATGCTGGAAATTCAAGCAACACACATCAAAGTTGCTGGTGAACGCAGCAGGCCAGGCAGCATCTGTAGGAAGAGGTGCAGTCGACGTTTCAGGCCGAGACCTTTCGTCAGGACTAACTGAAGGAAGAGTGAGTAAGGGATTTGAAAGTTGGAGGGGGAGGGGGAGATCCAAAATGATAGGAGAAGACAGGAGGGGGAGGGATGGAGCCAAGAGCTGGACAGGTGATTGGCAAAAGGGGATACGAGAGGATCATGGGACAGGAGGCCCAGGAAGAAAGACAAGGCGGGGGGAGAACCCAGAGGATAGGCAAGGTGTGCTCCCGATGTGGCCTTCTATATATTGGCGAGACCTGACGCAGACTGGGAGACCGCTTTGCTGAAGACCTACGCTCTGTCCGCCAGAGAAAGCAGGATCTCCCAGTGGCCACACATTTTAATTCCACATCCCATTCCCATTCTGACATGTCTATCCACAGCCTCCTCTACTGTAAAGATGAAGCCACACTCAGGTTGGAGGAACAACACCTTATATTCCGTCTGGGTAGCCTCCAACCTGATGGCATGAACATTGACTTCTCTAACTTCCGCTAATGCCCCACCTCCCCCTCGTACCCCATCTGTTACTTATTTTTATACACACATTCTTTCTCTCACTCTCCTTTTTCTCCCTCTGTCCCTCTGAATATACCCCTTGCCCATCCTCTGGGTCCCCCCCCCACTTGTCTTTCTTCCCGGACCTCCTGTCCCATGATCCTCTCGTATCCCTTTTGCCAATCACCTGTCCAGCTCTTGGCTCTATCCCTCCCCCTCCTGTCTTCTCCTATCATTTTGGATCTCCCCCTCCCCCTCCAACTTTCAAATCCCTTACTCACTCTTCCTTCAGTTAGTCCTGACGAAGGGTCTCGGCCTGAAACGTCGACTGCACCTCTTCCTAGAGATGCTGCCTGGCCTGCTGCGTTCACCAGCAACTTTTATGTGTGTTGCTTGAACAAAAATAGTCTCGTTAGCTTCATAGTCCATGAATGGAGGAAGGCGGAGTACAGAGCAAAGCTACTGGATATTTTATATGCAATTGTGAATGACAAATGTTACAGAATCACATCTCAAAACAGTGAGGAGGTGTCAGCTCTTCAGTGTCAACAAGAAGCAGATGGCCACCTACTTCTCCATGCTGCCCGTGCCACAAGAGAGGGATACCAATCTGTAGTGATCTGCTCAGAAGACACAGGTGTCTTTATCATGTCTTTAGCATTTTGTGACAAGATTGAGGCCCCATTGTTCCAGAAGTGTGGCACTAGAACCTGTACAAGGCTTGTAGACATCAAGAAGGTTGCTGCCACTGTGGTCATAGAGATTTGTAGGGCTCTCATTGGGTTGCACGCATATACAGGATGTGACACTGTAAGCGCTTTTGCAGGCAAAGGGAAGACAAGTGCCCTAACACTTCTGACCAGCAACAAGGGAAACTCAGAACACATTCTTAGAGTTGGGTCAGGAATGAGACCTCTCCCCAGAACTGATGGACAAACTGGAGGCATTTACATGTCTCCTGTATGCCCCAAAAGCATCAACCACCAAGGTCAATGAGCTCAGGTATCACCTTTTCTGTGCCAAAAAAGGTGATACCTGAGGTGAAATCGAAAGTCATCATCTCCCACCATGCAAGGACTGCTTAACAAAACATGCCCAGCAGGCCAACTACCAGGCTGGTATATGGGGAAGATGTTTGGAGAAGAACCCACAAGTGCCAAGCCCTGTTGGCGGAGGATGGAAGATGGAGAGAGAAGAGGAAGCTGAACAGTTGGTTGTGCACTGGATGGAAGGCCAGCCAGCACCCGATGCCGTCCTGGATCTACTGGCCTGAGTAACTGTCCAAAAAAAATGTTCACTCCCAAGATGTATGTGTCTTGCAAATGGCTTCAGGTGTACTGACCTATGTGGACTGGTAGACTGTGAGAACCAGGCATCCACCTCAGAGAGTGTAGAACGTTCAGATGAAGATCTGGAAGACGTGGAAGACTTGGAAAATTATCAGGTTACGGAAGTATAGAAAACAAAGTATAGAAAGCAGTCTTTGATTAAATATATTAATTTTACAACCAAATGGCCGTGTGGAACCCCACATTTGAATTATTGTACTGTAATTCTATATGCTATGACAAAAGCTTAAGATTGTTTTGATTTGATACAACAATATGGAAAATAACATGACATTGATAAAACTCCAGAAATCTCTCCAAATGAGGTTTTTTACCTTTTGGGAGGGTGGGGTAAAATTTTCTGCTATACTGATGTTAATACGGAATACATAGAAAAAGTGATTACTTATTTCAATCCCTGAATTCTCTACAAATCCATGTGATTATATATGTCCTAGGGTTTTTGTTGCCTTTTCCAAAATAAACAACAGACAAATATTTTTCTAAAAATGAAATGATTCACCCTACTGAAATTAGGAACTGTACTCAGAGTGCCACCAATGACATAGTTTTCAATGTAGAATTTTATAACAACATTTGATGAAAAGTGCTTGAACTCAGCTATCATTGTGACAAATTTCAATGTTGAGGGATCACTGATGACAAAATACCACTTGGTTGAATATATATGTCATACTTTATATTGGCCACTTTTCAGAAATGCTTATTTTAGGGTAGTGTTATAAAATGCATGATAGCACACAAAGCTACCACTGGTGCAATGCTATCACATATTTTCTAACTCTAGAGATGTATACCTTGCCAAAAATCACAATGAGTATTATTCCCCTCAGATGGTACCGACCAACCCTCCTGCCTCATGGACGATTAATATTTTAAGCAAGATTACTTTTTTATTTCCATCTTTAACAGTTTCAAAATAACAAAGAAGGAAAAGGGCCTGAAGCAAAAGTTTGGGTACCCTGCATGGCAGTACTTAGTAACATCCCCTTTGGCAAGTATCACAGCTATTAAACACTTTCTGTAGCCAGCTAAGAGTCTTTTAATTCTTGTTTGGGGGAAGTATGGGCAAAAATGTCCATATTTCCTTGCAAAAGGCTTCTTGTTCTGTGAAATTCTTGGGCCGTATTGCATGCACTGCTCTTTTGAGGTCTATCCACAGATTCTCAACGATGTTTAGGTCGGGGGACTGTGAGGACCATGGCAAAACCTTCAGCTTGCGCCTCTTGAGGCAGTCCATTGTGGATTTTGAGGTGTGTTTAGCATCATTATCCTGTTGTAGAAGCCATCCTCTTTTCATCTTCAGCTTTTTTTTAAACAGACGGTGTGATGTTTACTTCCAGAATTTGCTGGTATTTAATTGAATTCATTCTTCCCTCTACCAGTGAAATCTTCCCCGTGCCACAGGCTGTACCACAAGCCCAAAGCAGGATCGATCCACCCCCGTGCTTAACAGTTGGAAAGGTGTTCTTTTCATGAAATTCTGCATCCTTTTTTCTCCAAACATACCTTTGCTCATTGCAGTCAAAACGTTCTATTTTAACTTCATCAGTCCACAGGACTTGTTTCCAAAATGCATCAGGCTTGTTTAGATGTTCCCTTGCAAACTTTTGACGCTGAATTTTGTGGTGAGGACGCAGGAAAGGTTTTCTTCTGATTACTCTTCCACAAAGGTCATATTCGTGCAGGTGTTGCTGCACAGTAGAACAGTGCACCACCACTCCAGAGTCTGCTAAATCTTCCTGAAGGTCTTTTGCAGTCAAACAGGGGTTTTGATTTGCCTTTCTAGCAAATCCTACCAGCAGTTGTCTCAGAAAATTTTCTTGGTCTTCCAGGCCTCAACTTGACCTCCATGATTCCTGTTAACTGCCATTTCTTAATTACATTACGAACTAAGGAAACAGCTACCTAAAAATGCTTTGCTATCTTCTTATAGCTTTCTCCAGCTTTGTGAGTATCATTTATTTTAATTTTCAGAGTGCTAGGCAGCTGCTTAGAGGAGCCCATGGCTGCTGATTGTTGGGACAAGGTTTGAGGAGTCAGGGTATTTTTAAAGCTTTGAAATTTGCATCACCTGGCCTTTCCTAACAATGACTTGAACAAGCCATAGCCCTAACAAGCTAATTAAGGTCTGAGACCTTGGTAAAAGTTATCTGAGAGCTCAAATCTCTTGGGGTGCCCAAACTTTTGCATCGTGCTCCTTTCCTTTTTCTCACTCTAAAATTGTACAAAACAAAAATAATACACTAATCTTTTTTAAAATGTCGAAAATAATGTTTCATCTTTAACTTTATGACTTTTGGAGATCAGTTCATCTTCTACTCACTTAGCTATTCACAGTAACAGAAATTTTGACCGGGGTGCCCAAACTTTTGCATGCCACTGTACATGTCACCACATACAACCCTGAGATCCTTTTTCTACGGGCACACTTAGCAAATCTATAGAACGGTAATTGTAAACAGAATCAAGAGACAACAAACTGTGCAAATGCAATAAATAAAGAACATTAAATAACAAGATAAAGAGTCAAAGTGAGACCATCAGTTGTGGGAACACCAGAAGTAGAATGAGTGTAGTTATCCCTTTTGTTCCAAGAGCCTGATGGTTGAGGGGTAGTAACAAACTTACTTTCTTAATCTTTATAGTTTTCTGGAGTCTCATCCAACCAACTTCAATCTCTTGCTATTTATGGGATGTTACCTGTATCATCTATACTGAAGAATGATGCAAAGTAACTGACCAACTGATCTACTAGCTGCTTATTTCCTAGGCTTTCTTTGTTAACTTTTCATTTTAATAAATATGGATAAGCTCCTATATTTGTTTTTAAATATGTCTGGTTAGTTTAGTCTTCGCTACTAATCCTTCTATCCTTGTTAATATTTTAGCCATTTATTGTTGCCTCATTATTCTTGCCATCCATTTTACTTAATTAAATGCTTTTCCAATGAGACTGATATTATCTTCAACTTTTTTTAAAATCAATTAAGCCCAAATAGGTTGTTCTCTTGGAATTTTTCTTTTCCTTCTGTATTATGTATTCTGAAGGATTCCCAAATAGGAATGCCACTACAGACTGCCTGACCCCTCAACCACCGTTCCCTTTAAGCTGTGCACGTGAGTGCACGCACCTTAGTTTTTCAAACAGAGCATAAAGGAAATTAATGTGTGCACAAAAGGTTAGTTACCTAAAATAATGTAGTAATTAATAATAAAAACAACAGGAATTCTGCAGATGCTGGAAATTCAAGCAACACACATCAAAGTTGCTGGTGAACGCAGCAGGCCAGGCAGCATCTGTAGGAAGAGGTGCAGTCGACATTTCAGGCCGAGACCCTTGGTCAGGACTAACTGAAGGAAGAGTGAGTAAGGGATTTGAAAGTTGAAGGCGGAGGGGGAGATCCAAAATGATAGGAGAAGACAGGAGGGGGAGGGATGGAGCCAAGAGCTGGACAGGTGATTGGCAAAAGGGGATACGAGAGGATCATGGGACAGGAGGTCCGGGAAGAAAGACAGGGGTGGGGGGGGACCCAGAGGTTGGGCAAGAGGTATATTCAGAGGGACAGAGGGAGAAAAAGGAGAGTGAGAGAAAGAATGTGTGCATAAAAATAAGTAACAGATGGGGTACGAGGGGGAGGCGGGGCCTAGCGGAAGTTAGAGAAGTCGATGTTCATGCCATCAGGTTGGAGGCTACCCAGACGGAATATAAGGTGTTGTTCCTCCAACCTGAGTGTGGCTTCATCTTTACAGTAGAGGAGGCCGTGGATAGACATGTCAGAATGGGAATGGGATGTGGAATTAAAATGTGTGGCCACTGGGAGATCCTGCTTTCTCTGTCGGACAGAGCATAGATGTTCAGCAAAGCGGTCTCCCAGTCTGCGTCAGGTCTCGCCAATATATAAAAGGCCACATCGAGAGCACCGGACGCAGTATATCACCCCAGTCGACTCACAGGTGAAGTGTTGCTTCACCTGGAAGGACTGTTTGGGGCCCTGAATGGTGGTAAGGGAGGAAGTGTAAGGGCATGTGTAGCACTTGTTCCGCTTACACGGATAAGTGCCAGGAGGGAGATCAGTGGGGAGGGATGGGGGGGAACGAATGGACAAGGGAGTTGTGTAGGGAGCAATCCCTGCGGAATCCAGGGGGCGGGGAGGGAAAGATGTGCGAAAAGAGAGGGAAAAAAAGCTCTACGCTTCTTTTTGGATTCCAGACCTAATCAGTTCCCCTCTACCACCACTCTGCTCCGTCTAGCGGAATTAGTCCTTACTCTTAATAATTTCTCCTTTGGCTCCTCCCACTTCCTCCAAACTAAAGGTGTAGCTATGGGCACCCGTATGGGTCCTAGCTATGCCTGCCTTTTTGTTGGCTTTGTGGAACAATCTATGTTCCGTGCCTATTCTGGTATCTGTCCCCCACTTTTCCTTCGCTACATCGACGACTGCATTGGCGCTGCTTCCTGCACGCATGCAGAACTCGTTGACTTTATTAACTTTGCCTCCAACTTTCACCCTGCCCTCAAGTTTACCTGGTCCATTTCCGACACCTCCCTCTCCTTTCTAGATCTTTCTGTCTCTGTCTCTGGAGACAGCTTATCCACTGATGTCTACTATAAGCCTACTGACTCTCACAGCTATCTGGACTATTCCTCTTCTCACCCTGTCTCTTGCAAAAACGCCATCCTCCTCTCGCAATTCCTCCGTCTCCGCCGCATCTGCTCTCAGGATGAGGCTTTTCATTCTAGGACGAGGGAGATGTCTTCATTTTTTAAAGAAAGGGGCTTCCCTTCCTCCACTATCAACTCTGCTCTTAAACGCATCTCCCCCATTTCACGTACATCTGCTCTCACTCCATCCTCCCGCCACCCCACTAGGAATAGGGTTCCCCTGGTCCTCACCTACCACCCCACCAGCCTCCGGGTCCAACATATTATTCTCCGTAACTTCCGCCACCTCCAACGGGATCCCAACACTAAGCACATCTTTCCCTCCCCTCCCCTCTGCATTCCGCAGGGATCGCTCCCTACACAACTCCCTTGTCCATTCGTCCCCCCCATCCCTCCCCACTGATCTCCCTCCTGGCACTTATCCGTGTAAGCGGAACAAGTGCTACACATGCCCTTACACTTCCTCCCTGACCACCATTCAGGGCCCCAAACAGTCCTTCCAGGTGAGGCAACACTTCACCTGTGAGTCGACTGGGGTGATATACTGCGTCCGGTGCTCCCGATGTGGCCTTTTATATATTGGCGAGACCCGACGCAGACTGGGAGATCGCTTTGCTGAACATCTACGCTCTGTCCGCCAGAGAAAGCAGGATCTCCCAGTGGCCACACATTTTAATTCCACATCCCATTCCCATTCTGACATGTCTATCCACGGCCTCCTCTACTGTAAAGATGAAGCCACACTCAGGTTGGAGGAACAACACCTTATATTCCGTCTGGGTAGCCTCCAACCTGATGGCATGAACATCGACTTCTCTAACTTCCGCTAGGCCCCACCTCCCCCTTGTACCCCATCTGTTACTTATTTTTATGCACACATTCTTTCTCTCACTCTCCTTTGTCTCCCTCTGTCCCTTTGAATATACCTCTTGCCAATCCTCTGGGTCCCCCCCCCCTTGTCTTTCTTCCCGGACCTCCTGTCCCATGATCCTCTCGTATCCCCTTTTGTCAATCACCTGTCCAGCTCTTGGCTCCATCCCTCCTCCTCCTGTCTTCTCCTATCATTTTGGATCTCCCCCTCCCCCTCCAACTTTCAAATCCCTTACTCACTGTTCCTTCAGTTAGTCCTGACGAAGGGTCTTGGCCTGAAACGTTGACTGCACCTCTTCCTAGAGATGCTGCCTGGCCTGCTGCGTTCACCAGCAACTTTGATGTGTGTTGTAGTAATTAATAATTATACTTACTGAAAATAATCTTTCAGCTACCTGTTTCTGTTAACTAGTTAGTCGGTTTTTCAAATACCACAATGCACGTCACTAATTTACGTGACCTCACCTTTCCTGTTCCGGTTTGTACAGTTGCATCACGGCCGCAACCATGTTTGGCAGACAGTGTTCATATGGTAAAGTTTACAAAGATCTGTTTCAAATCCTGTAGACAGCTTACTAAGTTTTAATTGAAAAATATATTGATTCACTATGTCGAATTCAAAAGAAGCGAAGGGCGTGAAGCACAAAAGAACTGCAAATTTTTAAAAGTTGAATGGTTTAACAAAATAGTAGAAACTGCTACACCGAAAGCTCATGAGGTCATGAACGTTCAGCTACAAGAAATACTTATGTATGATTCGGAAATTGGAGTTATCTGTTTGTATTGTCGTGATGCGAAAGTTGCTGGAGAATTTGCTAGTGGAAAGAAGTGAGATGATATTTGGAAACGTGACTTTTTGAAACGTCATTTGGACGTAAATCTCATTTGGACGGTATACAAAAGCTCAGGCAACAGAACCCATTATTAGCCGTTACAGGAGTGCTACGCATGGTACGGTTGAGTGCAGATGAGCCAGAGCGAAATCAATCAAAGCCGGAGGAGATCAAAGGTCTTATTTAGGTGAATGTCATTTGGATATGTTAATAAGAATCAAAAGCTATCAATTGGATCAACACACACAAAATGCTGGTGGAACGCAGCAGGTCAAGCAGCATCTATAGGAAGAGGTACAGTCGACGTTTCGGGCCGAGACCCTGTTGATCAAAATTCTATTAGTCTAGATACCGAGTTTACAAAGAATGGGTAAATGCCAAAGACAGGAGAGAGAAAAAATAACTGAGTGACTTAAATATGTATGTTATTTTGTTCTTACTCTGTGCAGTTTTATGTCAAATATTTTGTAAACCTACATAAACTGTGCCACGTGTGTATTCATTGTGCACATACTGTTGTCACAGGAAAAAAATTGCACACCATAAGATTTTTGCGCACACTGACTACTAAAAATTAGACGGAACATTAGGGTTCACTTTAGCTTTAGCTGACAAACGCAGCAAAGGTAGACTTAAGATTTCACTGAACCAACAATTCTGATTCAACACTGCTCTACCATTTTGGAGCTCAATCCTTCTGTTACTGCCCCCTCTTGACTATGAATAAATGATGCCTGACCAGCTCTATTAAAACAGCTATGAATTGCCTACAAGAGGAGAGGCTGTACTTGATCTGGTATTGGGAAACAAATCTGGTCAGGAGTCAGATCTCTCAGTTGGAGAGCATTTTGGATACAGTGATCACAAATCTATCTCCTTTACCATAGTAACACACATCAAAGTTGCTGGTGAACGCAGCAGGCCAAGCAGCATCTCTAGGAAGAGGTACAGTCGACGTTTTGGGCCGAGATCCTTTGTCAGGACTAACTGAAGGAAGGGCTGTCAGAGGTTAGAGCGGGACATTGATAGGATGCAAAACTGGGCTGAGAAGTGGCAGATTAAGTTCAACCCAGATAAGTGTGAGGTAGTTCATTTTGGTAGGTCAAATATGATGGTAGAATATAGTATTTATTAATGTCAGTACGGAGGATCAGAGGGATCTTGGGGTCCGAGTCCATAGGATACTCAAAGCTGCGGTGCAGATTGACTGTGTGGTTAAGGCGGCATACGGTGCTTTGGCCCTCACCAACCATGGGATTGAGTTCAATAGCCAAGAGGTAATATTACAGCTATAAAGGACCCTGGTCAGACCCCACGTGGAGTACTGTGCTCAATTCTGGTCACCTCACTACAGGAAGGATGTGGAAAATCTAGAAAGGATGCAGAGGAGATTTACAGGGATGTTGCCTGAATTGGGCAGCATACCTGATGAGAATAGGTTGAGTAAAATTTGGCCTTTTCACCTTGGAGCGATGGAGGACGAGAGGTGACCTGATAGAGGTGTATAAGATGATGAGAGGCATTGATGTTGTGGATAGTCAGAGGCTTTTCCCAGAGCTGAAATGGCTAGCACAAGAGGGCAGTTTTTTAAGCTGCTTGGAAGTAGGTACAGAGGAGATGTCAGGGGAAAGTTTTTTTATGCAGAGAGTGGTGAGTGTGTGGAATGGGCTGCTGGCGACGTTGGTGGAGGCGGATACGATAGGGTCTTTTAAGAGACTCTTGGATAGGTACATGGAGCACAGAAAAATAGAGGGCTATGGGTAACCCTAGGTAATTTCTAAAATAAGTACACGTTCGGCACAGCATCGTGAGCCGAAGGGCCTGTATTATGCTGTAGGTTTTCTATGCTTCTATGTAACTGCTTTCATGTTAATTAATAATTTCCTCTACCTGTTGATACAAATCTACAAGTATCTTTCTGTGCTTGGTTCATGTTTCACACTACATGTGACAGAATCCACCCCTTCCAGATTGCAACTGGAAACACATACCACATCTTAAAAGACTGGCATTTACGACTGTGTGTGGTACAAAGAACACATTTGGCATTCTATTCCCTTTTCTCCTAGAGGCTATAGATGGAAACGACACACAACACTGGTAGGACTATAGGGCTCCTCAGGGCACAGTGCTTTGTAAATGTTGCACTTCAACTCTGCCCTCTACTTTTCAAAAAGCATTCATTTTGAAGTGAACTAAAAATTAAAAGTTATAAGAAATAATGTTGATTAATACACCTAATAATACACTTGTAGGTTTAATACACCTGTAGGTTTTTTAAAAAAAAGTTAAATTAAGCAAATCATTGCAAAAAACTAATTTAGCTACTCCTTTGCTTCCTAGATCTCCATCTGCATCCACCTGGGACTGCAAGCAGCAGTCGGTACTACCCTGCCCAGAAAAATTGGGTGTTGCAATCAAGTCAAAATCTTTCGGTAGCTTTCAATTACTAATGTAAATTTGTAACTTGAAACAGCAACAAAATGCCAGCAGAATTGCTGCTGAAGGGCTTGTTATATAGTGCTGGTCAGGGTGTTTTTCTTCCTTCACAGTCAACAGAGGGCACAAAATGCGTTGTTAAGCTGGTCTTTAAGATACAGGAGAACAGCAAGATAGGCATGGGAAGATGTGGGCACTAATTCCAGAGTGGCAGATCTGACTGGAGACCAAGTCAGCACAACTCACCCCATTATTTCAGTACCTTGATGTAAAAGTTAAAATAAACTTCAATCTAGTGCTTGACTAATATTTTGCTGTGCACTAACAACTTTGTGGATAGTTTCCACTAACCTGGTACTGAAAGTTAATGTGTTCCCTGGGGCTTTTCTTTGGTATAGTTTACACTGAAATGTTGACCTCTAGATGTGACTCTTCACGAAACACTGCGAACACTGCATGTATTACAGGATACAATTTCAGCTAGTCACAACCCAGATCAGAATACAGGACATGATAGCCGTAGCTATTTATTACAATATCATCAGCCAACTCAACTTCAATAATAGGATTCATCCAAATCTAATCAAACAGAGCAGGCTCTGAAGTACCCACATACGTCTGAATAGCATCCAAACCATTTTATTCCCTAGATAAAGCTTTACTTTTAAACTAAAACAAGTTCAGTATTTCTAATTATTTGATAATAATAATTGTATTTTATATTGAATCTATGGCTAGCCACTGAATGCATACTTTAAATACTTGAGTTACTGTGTCAAGTCAGTTCCAATTAAGAAGAAAAAAAATCAGTCCAAACCCATTTACTTGTTTGCTGAGGTTATATTTTAGTGTAGTAAAAATTATATTTAGGCTATGTAAAAAATATTTTCCATTTTGCTTTGCCTTGGGGTATTGCTAATTATAGAGTCTGAATCCTACAAGTTTATTTTAGGCAAACAGATGTTTACGAGTCTACCAGACTAAAATTTGGAATGTCCCAATACACTTATTTTGTCATGAAGAGCACATCTTCCTGTAGGGTCAGTGTTGCCTATTGTCCACATTTGTATTTATGCAACAACTTGAATGTATAAGGCCATGCACCAAAGGGCAAAAATCACCATTCAGGATGCAGGATTATTTTGCTAGAGGAATTTATAGGAACAGCAATTTAAAATACAAGGCATTGTTGAGGTGTGGGTGGTCAGTAACTTATATAGATTACTAGGGTATAGGTGGTGAGTGAACGTGACTCATGGAGGGTAGAGTTGAAAGTGCTGAAATTATTGTATTTATGCCAAAGATGTCCTGGGGCCAGACCACTGCTTGAACTGACAAGGTTCAGCCTGAAATGGTGATACATACAGTACCTTGGGAGTTGGTGGTGAAAACAGTGATAATATAACAAACTTTCTATGAGAGGGGTAGAAACTGGTCAGAAGTGAAAACCATTCCACAAGACCATACGATACAAGTGCAAAATTAGGCCATTCAGCCTACAGCACCATTCTATCATGGCTGGTTTATTTTGCAACCCAATTCTCCTGCTTTCTCCCTGAAATCTTTAATCCCTTTACCAATCCCTACCAAAGGAGGGAGGAGAAGATGGCGGTGCGATACAGCGCGCGCAGCTGTTCCGAATGATATCGATATGTGTAACTAGGGGTGCTGTGCACAATCCGGATTTGATGGAGACAGAGTGAGAGCACAGAGGAACACCTGGAGTAACTTCTGAAATGCCTGCTTCGTTGCCGCTGCTACTGTGCGATCGAGAATCTTTGGAGACGAAGGCCCCAAATCCTCGGCTTTGCCTATTGCTTGTTGCCGGGGCCGGGGTCAAAGCGCTCGGCAGAGATGGTGCTTGGTGCTCGGTGCTCGGTGTCGGGAGCTGGTAGGAGGCTCGGAGTTTTTAGACGGACTCAGACTGTGGTCAGCTGCTTCCAGGATATTGCATCGGCAAGTTGGCGGCACTGGAGGTTTACCATCTGGGTGAGATGATGGGACTTTTGAGAGACTTTGAGATTTTTATCGTGCCATGGTCTGTTCTTATCAAATTACAGTATTGCTTTGCACTGTTGTAACTAAATGTTATAATTATGTGGTTTTTGTTAGGTTTTAAGTTGGTTTGTCATGTGTTTTCATGAGATCATTCTGGAAAAACACTTTATCATTTCTGAATGCATGTATTATTAAATGATAATAAGAGGACTACGTGTCCTCATAATCTAATCTAATCTACTCAAGAAACTACCAGTCTCAGCCTTAAATACACACAGTGACCTGGCCTCCACAGTGCACTATGGTATGAAGTTCTACAGATTCATTGCCATCTGGCTGAAGAATTCCCTCGTCATCTCAGTTTGAAAGGAACATCCTTTATTCTGAGGCTGTGCCCTTGGATCCTAGACTCTCCTGATAAAAGAAACATGCTCGCCGCGTTCCGTCTATCCAAGAGATTCTCCGTCATCCACCTATAATCCTTTGGTTTTTCTAACATCTAGCTGGTGAACCTAAAATTCAAGCATACATAGGTTGCATCCTCAGGTGCATCCATCAAAGATAACGGAGAAGGAAAGAAGAAGCTGCTCCACTGATGCCTCCATCCATATATGTTAAAGAAAATATTCATGTCACTTTTGGTTTAGGACTCTGTCAGGAGGCTTGACTCCAAAGCAAAGCAGCAGAGATGATTCAGCCATGAATGATAACTTTAATAATAGACTACAAAAATTTCAAGCCACAAGGGGCTACAAATTGAGAGAGAGAGCAGATACTGAACGCCACAGGCATCAAGTTAACTGAGGGCTAGGAGCAACTGGTAAAGGCTGTTTCAATCGGTGAACAAGGACTGTAAATGAGAGCTGGGTTTAAATAGGCTGAGAGCTGGAAATGAGTGGCGGGTGACGTCTGTTAACCGGGTGGAGACTGGGAGGTGCGTGCCCGTGCAGCCTGACAGGACCCTCCCTCCTGCCGCTAGCACCTGACAGCCCGTAACAATCTGGTGGAACTCCTCAATTAGGAATGGATCTAAGATGAAACTGGACAGTACCCAAGACCTCTCTTGCAGGCCATGTCCTTCTCAGTCAACACCCTGTCCATGACGATGTGAATCCATCAACTAGCGAACCGTGCAGACTGGACTACCTTCTACTATCCTAGGTTCCAGAGCGCAGCGAATTGAGCTGTCTATGGAAAACAGGCTTGAGGCAGGACGTATGGAAGGTAGGTGTGATACTAAGGGACGGTGGCAGCTGGAGACTGCAGGAGTCGATGCACGATGCACGGGAGGGTAGCCTGACATAGTCCCCAGGCAGGAGCAGTCTGGCCTGGGCAAGCTAGCGGTTGGTCTCGGCAGCTAGGATGGCTCTCCGTGCCATTTTCCAAGCATTCCGGCAGCACCAAATCGAGGCGCTGGTGGATGGGAATTCCACTATTGGCTTGTCTGTGGGTCACACCGGGTGGGGGGGGGGGTTGTCGGGGGGGGTGGGAGTTGTAGCCTTAGTGATGTGAGAGCACAGAGATTGAGGGACTGTTATGGACCTCAGGAGCCCAGAGGGCTGTGGGTTGGAGGACTTGGACTAGACACATTGAGGGCAGGCAGCGATGAGCTGATATACATCTGCAATCATGGTGGGCCACTTGAACCAGCAGCGCAGAAAATCCAGACAGCGCTGTGTACCTGGATGGGCAGACGAGGTGAGGAGCAGGCCCACTGGAGTGCCTCAGAACATACGACTGCCGGCATGTACATATAGTTAGCAGGTGTGTCAGCCGGAACAGGCTCGTGCTGTAGGGCCTGATGGATCTGGTTCTCAAGATTCCAGACATTCGAGGTAAGGATCTGAGAAGGTAAAATGCTGGGCTGAGGGTCGATCTCCATTTCAGCTGGGTCAAATTGTCATCACAGGGTGTTCTTGGAAGCAGGTTGGCAGGAAATGAAGTTGAATTGCTTGAAGAAGGGGGCCCAGTGAGTCTGATGTGGGTGGACTTAGTTGGTCTGCTGTATGGATATGAGGTTCTGTTTGTCAGTCCAGATCAGGAGGTTTTGGTGTCTCCATTCCTCCAAGGCCATTTGATGGTGAGTAGCTCCCTGTCTCTTACTCCATAATGGCGCTGCATAAAGTTGAACTTGCTCGAAAAGAAGGCACAAGGGTGTGTCTTGCAGTCCAGTCCTCGTTGGGAGAAGATGTCCCCAGCACCCACAGCAGATGCGTCCACGTATACAAAAAAAAAGTCCAGAGGGATTCGGATGGTAGAGAATGCGAGCAGTAGTGAAGCTCTCTTGAGCTCCTCGAAAGCATGGTGCACGGCAGCAGACCAGGTTGTCTGTGAGGTAGGTGACTTGTTGAGGGAGGTAAGAGAAGTGACAACTTGGCCGTAGTTTCTGATGAAACGCTGGTGGAAGTTCCAGAAGCCCAAGAAGCAACGTAGCTGATTGTGGGGAGTGTGGTTAGGGCCATTCAACGATGTTGCACACTTTCTCTGGGTCCATGGTTATGCCTTGCGGTGTAAGAATGGTACCCTGGAAGGAAATGAAGGGAGTGGGAAGTGCAGAATCAAATATCGCTGTGATGATTGTACGTTCTAGTATCGATTCTTTGGCGACAATAAAGTATAAAGTATAAATGACTGGGGTGAGGAACTGGCATTTCTCTAACTTACAGTAGGGTGGGTTTTCAAGAAGATGCCGAAGGACAGAGGGGATGTGACAGAAGTGGTCTTCGGGGCCCTTGGAGAAGATGAAGATGTTCATAAAGGCTTAGAAAATGATTGGACTGTTGGAAAGTCTGAAAGGCATCACCAAGTACCCGTGGTGGCCAGTGGGTGTTATAACCGCCATCTTCCACTCATCCCCCCCTCCCCCCAAGTGGATGTGGATCAGGTTGTACACACTCCACAGATCCAGTGTGGTGAAGATCTAAGCCCCACGGAGTGCTTCGAATGTGCTGTACATCAAGGGGAGAATGGTGATTTTGTTGAGTCCATGGTAGCCATTGCAGGGATAAAGTCCCCCATCTTGCTTTTTGGCAAAGAAGAACTTTGCACCGGCTAGGGGCTGGGATGGTCGTAGCGCTTCAGTGACATAGTCATTCATGGCTTTGGTCTCAGGATGGGACAGGCAGAACATATGGCTTCGGGGGAAAGGTGGTGCCTGGGAGGAGGTCGATCACACACAGTTGTGTGGTTGGTGCAGAGGCTGGGTGTTGGGCTCCCTTTAGCTAATGCGATAGTTAGGCTGTGATATTCCTGGGGGGGTTTGGTGAGGTCAAGGGTTTCCTCTGTCTCCATGGATTGATGGGATGAAGTCAGCTGAGGTTGCAGGCAGGTGGGACTCCAACTCAGCAGTGAACTGGATAACCAGGCGAAGTGAGGGCCTTGAGTGGTGAGCCAGAGGTAACCCAAAATGAGAGGAGTGTTGAGCGAGTCGATCAGGAGGAATTGGATGGACATGTGGTGCACCCTGATGCACAGATCGTGTGTGTGCTCTGACCGCCCCAGACCCCAAAGGACATCTGTCAGTGGCTGTGATGCAGAGGAGGTGAGAGATAGGCTCAGTAGGGAGTCCAAGCTGTATCCACAGAGTCCGATCCAGAAAGCTGCCTGTGTGTCAGTACCCACCAGAGCCTTCGGGGTGTGGAGGAGGACAGAGAGAGCGAGTCAGAACGAGGGGCTGGAGGGTGACTACCAGATAGAGGGTCCCTTATCTCTGCTGGGTGGTGCCTTTTCCAGACGCAGTGGGCATTTGATGCATGGGTGATCGGCAGCTCCGCAGTAAGCATGTCAAAACTCACAGGGATCCACTGAAGCATTGAGGCACTGAATCCAGGGCTCAAAAGGAGAAAGTTAACTGGCACGGGGTTACTGTATCGAACGGAGAGTTGGAAGAGAGCAGCAAGCAGATGGTCAATGGTTTCCTGCTGCTTCTGATCATGTGCCCACATCAACAGATGACCTTCCTTTAGATGAGCATAATCTGCTGTATCAATCGATGGTTCACCCATCCTGTTAGGAAATGTAGAGGAGGCTTAACCCAGAAGCAGAGTAGTGGAGACGATTCAGCAATGAATGATAACTTTATAGATTGGGAAAATAACAAGCCACAAGGGGCCACAAACAAGAGAGAACAGATATGAAACACCACAGGCAACAAAGTAACTGAAGGCTAGGAGCAACTGGTTGAGGCTGGCTGGTTCGATGGGTGAACAAGGACTGTGGATGAGAGCTGGGTTTAAATAGGCTGCAGGTGATGAGCTGGAAATGAGCGGCAGGCGACTCCTGTTAGCTGGCGAAGACTGGGAGGAACCTGCCTATGCAGGCCTGACACTCTCAAATACCAATGCATAAGCAAAATCTTCACTGACATTTACTGTTTTGTTACTGCTGTTAACTCCATGCTTTTGACATATCCAGCCTAAAAAGGTAAGGCAGCAAACCACTTGGAGTAGAATTGGACCTAACATTTAAGCAAAGAATTATTATGGTAGCTCATACCTTAAACTGGAATTCCACCTAACTTTATCATCCCGACAAAGACAAACAACCTTCCTCTAATTTTAGGTAAAAATCAATAATTCCAAAAACGTAACCTATGGACTACAAAGTAATAGATTGTCCTGGAGAACAATGCAGCACCAGCAACTCTTTGAATCTTATGTTTCTAACATAAAATTACAAAAGAAAAAAATTACATAAGTACAGAGAAAATCTCTAAGTGTTTTGGTGGGACTAGAGGACCTGAGTTATAAGATTGAATACATTGGCACTTATTTCATGGAACAAAGAAGACTGAGGGGAGATTTGATAGAGGCATACAAAATTATGAGGGGTATAGATGGGGTAAATGCAAGCAGGCTTTTTCCACTGAGGTTGGGTGGAACTACAAGCAGAAGTCGTGGGTTAAGATTGAAAGGTGAAAAGTTTGAGGAGAACATGGGGAAAATTCTTCACTCAGAGGGTTGTGAGAGTGTAGAAAGGCTGCTAGTGCAAGCAGTGCATGCAAGCTCGATCTCAACATTTGAGAGGAATTTGGATAAGTACATGGACTACAAGGTCATGGAGGGCTATGGTTCTGGTGCAGCTTGATGGGAGTAGCAGTAGGCAGCTTGATGGTTTGGCATGGACTAGATGGGCTGAAGGACCTGTTTCTGTACTGTACCTTTCAGTGACTCTAAGAGAAAAGTAAGGTAAAGACAAGCTGGCAACCCATATACATGGCAACTAGTGAGCCAAAAGAGTTAGTGGATGAGATCCATTATTAGATTGTATTCCTAAATAGGAAACTACAGAAATAAAAATAGAAAAATATAATTTATTACAAAGTTTACAGATGTGGTCTAAAAATGTAGATATTACTCATAAGATGAATTGCTGTAGGAGTTTTCTGATCATCCGTTGTAACTTTAGAGGCAGATGGTTGGAAGCCCTGTGATCGCGTACACACACTACTTAAGTTGCTTCTACAAGGTTTCTTCAGGTCTTTCCATGAAGGTACAGTGAAAGATCCGGAGATCCGTTCGGAAATTCAATCCCAGATATTCAATGACTAGTCAAATAATCAGGTGTCTCAAGAAAATAAGCTTTCTGTAAATAATACCGCTACTTATCTAATCCATTTGAAAGGATCACCATTCACACATTAATCAATTCCTTCAGACTTCAGAAGAATTTTCCTGGCCAATTTTATCCACCTCACAAACTCGTAGCTGTCATTATTCAAGTCCAAATTTGGTTCAGATGTTTAGTACATGCTTCTAAGTTTTACTGGTGATCATAATCTAAATGGATTAAATTAAGACTTTATGCCAAAACTGGAAAAGAACAAGGAGAAAATAAATTTACTGAAAAATATATTTATTTTCTCCAAAGATATGCCTCACTGTTTTTTGTATTTTTAAACTTTGACCTAAGCATCTAATAAATCACACTGGTGACATTTTGAAATACCTTCTTGATCATCTGATCCTCTGTAATCCTTCACAGTTCTTGATGCAGTC
Source organism: Mobula birostris (assembly GCF_030028105.1). Taxonomy (NCBI): domain Eukaryota; kingdom Metazoa; phylum Chordata; class Chondrichthyes; order Myliobatiformes; family Myliobatidae; genus Mobula; species Mobula birostris. The sequence continues at coordinate 204,707,295 of NC_092371.1, read as the reverse complement.
CTGTTTCCATCAGAATGAAGAGGAACAGTTGGATCAGCAACACAGGTCACATCACATTTCTTCTTTTGGCGCTCCTTTCTCTGTTGACGTTTCTCTCGATTACTGATTTTTGTGACCCAGTCTCCTAGGAACCAACAAATGAATAAACCCTTCATTTATTTTGCATACACGAGAAGGTCTACAGATGCTGAAAATCCAAAGCAACGCACAAAAAATGCTGGAGGAATTCAGCAGGTCAGGCAGCGTCTATGGAAAAGAGTAAACAGTTGATGTTTCAGGCTGAGACCCTTCATCAGGACTGAGAACGCAGGGGGGAGATGCAAAAATTAAAAAAAATGGAGGGGGGTAATGACTCTAGCTGAAGGTGATAGGTCAAGCCAGGTGGGTGGGAAAGGTCAATCAAGGGTTGGAGAAGAAAGAACCTGATAGGAGAGGAGAATGGACAAGAGGAGAAAGGGAAGGCGACCCAGGGAGAAGTAATGGGCAGATGAGAAGAGGCAAAGGTCAGAGTGGGGAATAGAGGAAGAAGGGGAGGAAATCTGTTCACCGGGAGAAATCGATATTCATGCCATCGTCTTCCCCCCTTCATTCTCAGCCCTAATGAAGGGTCTTGGCCCGAAACATTAACTGTCACCATAAATACCCATGGTGAATATACCCAAGCAGCATTTTCATCTGTGACTCCAAAAGGTATTACAATTTGTAAGTGACACAACTAACTCAAGTCACTGTTCAGTCATTGACTGCTACAAAGGAACGGCTGAAAATCCATGCAAATTGCAAATTTTATTATTTCGAAAGTAACCAAAAATATTTTAGTGCCTCTAGGTTTCCTTGTCTCCTTTCCTTAAATTCTAGTTTCTTTTATTAACATATTCCAGTTAGCCAAGCTTGGTAACCTGCAACTTTCCTTGATCTTGACAATCACTATCAAAGTTTCCAAGCATTATTATTATGCAAGAAGAGATACAAAAAATCTCTCGAATATTCTTTTTTCCAAAAGATCTTTCTCTCTTCTATAAAAAGCAATAGTTCTTGTATTTTTTCAGACTTTTGCATAGGCAGCAAACTTATTTTACAAAGGGTGTCCTACTGATAACCATTAATAAAACATAAATTTACCATTGAATAAATAAATGTTTTATCTATCCTGAAAGAAGAACAGTAAATCTTTGGAAACTCTAGTGCTAACTACTACAGATTAGAGTTGGCGATCTCAGTAATGCTTTTTCTAAATTTCTTCCCATTGCAAGAAGTGTGGGGTCTGGCCAGGCATTTGAAGGATCCAGATTGAATAATGATTTCTCCAATACAAATTGATCGAGACTCCATGCAGCACTGTTTGGGCCTGTGTTCTGTGCCTTGGGACCAATATAACACTTCTTTCCATCAGGTACTTGATTGACTTCAGAATAATGAGGGGGGAAATCTCATTTTAAAAATGACTGAATATGAAAAGTCCTAAATAGAATGGACATAGAAAGGATGTTTCCAATAGTGGGAGAGTCTAGGACCAGAGGGTACTGCATCAGAATAGAAGGGTGCCCCTTTAGAACAGTGATGGGGAGGAATTTTGGACAACCCGATGGTGAATCTGTGGAATTCACTGCCACAGAAGCTGTGGAAGCCAAGTTATTGGGGATTTTTAAAGCAGACGTTGACAGGTTCGTTATTAATAAGGGCATCAAAGGTTATGAAAGGAAGGCAGGAGAAAGGGGTTGGAAGGGAAAATAAATCAGCCATGATTGAATTATGTTGTAGGCTCAATGAGCCAAATGGCCCAATTCTGCTTCTATTTCCTCCTTTGTCTTATGGTCTTTCTATTTTCCCCCATCTAAATCAGGTGAATTTCATGAAATAATCACTACATCCAAATTTAACAGGAAGCATTACTTCTCTTTTACAGTTTTCGTATTTTAAGAATGGGAATGACACAATTCCATCTGAAATCATGTTAGAACAGCAATGAAACTCAAGATAACAGGCTGGAGCAGATTTTCTGCTTGCCCCAAGATTGCCTGCCTTTCCACTGGACATCCTGTTTTTTTTCCACTGCAATCCCAAGTACAAATGTCTGCTGCAAGGAGAGACAACATAACTTGAGGAGCAAGGTCTGTAGGGTTTTCCAGCTTATTGTTAGAGCGACGTTTGGTTTAGCACATCTATCAAATGATTTTAGCCACCAACCTTCAAATCTGAATATAGAGTGTAGATTTAGTTTGAAATGCAGCTCTGAACAAGAGGTTTCTAAAAGTCTTTAATCACTGACCAGATAATGCGGAATTTTGTGGTGTGGGTGTGAATCAGGATGTTTGAAGAAGTTTGTGTGTAGTTTCAAAGAAAGCATTGTTGGATGCATTGTATGGAATTGTTGTCTGATGTTTAGCATAGAAAATATTGGGTAGCGAGGGCCAGCAAGACCTTTCAACCAAAAGTGTCTCAATATGATGCCTGCTGCATCTTATTTTGTTGAATAAAGAGGCTGCTTCATATCCACCAGTAACGTCCTCTGATGACTTAATTCATGCAACAATGCTCATAACCACGTCCTGGCCAGTTTGAAGCAAGAACTCATGGGAATCTTCATGGAGAAAGAAATTTGACATCTTTGTGAGAAATGTTAATTAAAATTCTTCTAGGTTTAACATTAGTTTATGAGATGAAAGAATATTGAGGACATAGATCCACATTTCCAGATTATGACCAGGTCTTTAGTAATTAAAACATAATCTCACAAGCACCTGCTTTGATTCTTTTTATTTGTTCATGCCTAAATCAATAAGATTTGTAATGGTGGTAGCATGAAGTACTGAAGCCATTATGAGTTCCCCCATCTCCCTCTAAAAGTGTTTAGTCTCATCTTCAAGAGAAATTTGGCCACAATTCATCATAGAGAAGTCCTTTAATCTAATGAAGCAGGCGGAAAGGAAATTAATCTATGCCTCAGAACATGATTTTCCCTAATTATACATTCTCATTTTTAGGATTCAATTGAATTGCAATTTTCAAACTCACCAGCTTCTTCCTCACTTTTTTCTTTATTTCCTGCAACATTCTTATCCTTAGGTCTCTCGTTAACTCGTTGCTTTTTCTTTTTGGTCTGTGAGAGTAAAGTAACAATGACTTCAGATGTCTGTAATGTACAGAATGCTTCACATAACCACAGGAGGCTTCGAATATATGGGGGAGAAAACAGTTTTACTGAACTTCCTATTTGTGCTGGCTGTTATCTTCATATCAAGCTCAGATACTAATGGGGTTAGATGGGCTCTAAATTACAATGACATATTGCTGATAGCTTGCCTCAGAGCCCTTTTTAAATCTGGATTTGGCTGAAGTACAAACTCAAATGACAAAGTAAACAGTAGCTTAATGCTAGTTTATCATAATGTAGATGCTGTAAATTATCAAGGCTGTCTTTTTCGAATTGCCATGCAAGTGATCACAATGAAATGCTCAAAACTGTACCATTATACGTATCAATTTACACCCACATTTAACTCTTCTGCATGTCCAATAATAAGAATTTGAAAATAATTAATACATTGAACATCAACTTGGCAACAGTTAGGTTTGTGAAAAAGCAGAGAATCAGATGAACAGTTTTTAGATTATTTAACATAAGCAAGGATACATAGTGGTTTAGCAGATACTGTATGAGCATGGATAATGATCATTGGTTTAGCTTGTTTTAACTGAACCTTACAGATGATAGTAATTATAAGGTTTCTTGGGCTTTAGAAATTTTCAGTTCAATTTCTCAAAATAATTCTGATTGGATGATGGGGCAGACCATGCAAGGTGGAGAAAAGATTTGTTTTAATGTGGCACCAACTCAATGTCTCAATCTTGACTGAAATAATCAGGTTGAACAGAGCTATGCAAAAGTGAGGCTGTGGCCTACCTCATCCCCAGATTTGGGGAAAACCCGACATACAAAGCAAAACTTTCAAGATTCTGTTGCATTCCCACACTTCTATTAAATATATGCTTTAAAATTTGAAAAAAAAAAATCCTGGAAAAATATGAAGACCTTGTAATCTGGAGATTTTATAAATGGTACTTCACAAAAACCATTCAAATTAGCTCTATTTCCATTCACTATTGTGCTGATTTGCTAGTGAAGCCATACATTTGTATACTAACTGAACTAGAGTATTGATAAAGCGATACTAAAGTCACTGGTGGAGAGAATAATACAGTATGAAGAGGTCTTTCACCCCATCATCTAAATGCTGACCTTTTACAATAATCCTAAAATTATTCTTTTTTTTCCCTATTTCAGAATCAGAAACAGGTTTAATATCACTGACATACATTGTGAAATATATTGTCTTTCTTACTTATTTAATTTTTTTCCTTCTTTCCCCACATTTCTATTAAATCTCCCCAAATTTTCATATACATTGCATTCACTTACACATTAGGAGTAACTTACAATGGACAATAAATCAGCATGCCAGCCTACTGGAGATTTTTAAGGAGGTAAAACAAGTAAGGGAGAACGGTGCCTTTGGACTTTCAGAACGTTTTTGACAGGGTACCAATTAAGAGGCTTGCATACAAGATTAAAGTTCATAGAATACTGGTGTGGATGAGATCCAGGTGACTGAATGGAAACAGAGCAGGAATAAACAACTGTTGTTCTGGGTGTCAGGGTGTAGTTGGGGGGCCCTAGCTATAATAACACCTCTAAATCCACAGATTACACAAAGCTGCAAGGGTAATAGGTCCATTGGAGAGTAACTTGTGAGGAGGAAGAGGAGGTCCCAATGTGATTTGACAGGTTAAGTGGCATCATCCAGTAAGGTTCTAAAAACAAAAGCCAAAAAACATAGGAGTAGAACTAGGCCATTCAGCCCATCAATGCCTCCACAATTTGATCATGGCTGTTTTATTTTCCCTCTCAATCTCATTCTCCTGCCTTTTGTCTATAACCTTTGATGCCCTTACTAATTAAGAAACTATCAAACTCTGCTTTATTAATACACCATAACTTGGCTTCCACAACGTCTGTGGCAAAGAATTCACTACCCTCTGTCTAATGAAATTCCTCAACTCTGTTTTAAAGGGACATCCTTCTATCCGGAGGTTGTGCCCTCCTGTACTAGACACTCTCACCAATGGAAACATCCATTCCACGTCCAATCTATCTGGGCTTTTTACTATTCAGTAGGCTTCAATGAGATGTCCCCTCATTCTTCTAAGCTCCAACAAGTACAGGCCCAGAGACATCAAATACTCCTCCACATGTTAAATACTGCATTTTCGTGATCATTTTCTTAAACTTTCTCTGAACCCTCTCCAATGCCAGCACATCCCTTCTTAAATTTGGGGCCCAAATCTACTCCAAATGTAGTTTCATCAATATCTTGTAAAGCCTCAGCATTACATCCTTGCTCTTATATTCTCATCCTCTTGAAATGACTGCTAGCATTACATTTGTCATCATTTCTATTGATTCAACCTGTAAGTTAACCTTTAGAAATACTGCCCCAGGACTCCCAGATCTCCCTGCAGTTCTAACTTCTGATTTCACTCTCTGTTTAGAAAACAGTCTACACGTTTATTCCTTCTACCAAAGCGCATGACCATACACTTACCTACACTATATTCCATCTGCGACTTCTTTGCCCATTCTCTTAATCTGCCCAAGTCCTTCTGCAGACCCTCGACTTCCACTACCTGCCCCTCTACCTATCTTTGTATCATCTGCAAACTTGGTCACAAAGCCATCAATTCTGTCATCAAGATTATTAACACATTATGTGAAAAGTAGTGGACCTAACAATGACCACTACGGAACACCACTAGTCACTGGCAGCCAACCAGATAAGGCCCTCTTTATTCCCACTCTGTCATACAGCCAATCTTCTGTCCATGCTCCTGCCGCTCCTGTAACAGCATGAGCTCTAAGAATCTGGTAGATTCTGAAAGGAGCTGCAATGGAACCTGGATGTCTTTCGAGTGCCAGTCACCAAATCAAAGCGTTCAGGTGCAGCACGCAAGTAGAAAGGCAAATTATACGTTTGCAATTTTTTTTCACAAGAGCATTTGACTGCAGCAGCAAGGATTTCTTGCTGTACCTGTATGAGGCCTCAATGAAATTCCACACAGAGCAGGTGGAGTTTTGCTTTCCTTAATCTAAGGAAGGATGTTTTTGCCAACCAAGGAATACAACGAAGAGAATTTCACAGGTTCTTCACCCCCTGCTTGAAGATTTTTTTTTTTGATCTTATGACAGACCCTTTATCTGAGGTTTTAGCCCGTGGTTCTAGACTTTACAGTCATCAGGAATAAACCCTGTTAGTTGTGTACCTAGTTCTGTTAATATTTTATAGTTTTCTTTTGTGAAATTCCCTCTCACCCCTCTGTACTTCAGCACATTTCAAGCTGCCTGACCCATGCTCTCTTACATGAGAGTGTGCCATCCGAGGAACCACATATTAGATCTTTGTTGTACTCTTTGCTTGGCTCTCTCCTCCCTGTCTATTGCTCTGCAAGTCTCAGCTCTTCAAGTACATTCAAGTATTCTTAAAATATGGTCAACATTTCTGTATCTACTATCTTTTCATGTTGGGTTTTCCAAGCCAATACTACCCATTCAGTGAAAAAAGTCTTTGTCACCCTTTTAATCCTTCTGTCAATTATTTTAAACCCCTTGGTTTTTCATCATTGTCTAACAGAAACAGATCTGTCTATTTAATCAATCCAAGCTCCCGATCACCTCTTCCCAGCAATAGGCTAACCACAATCAAAATCAGAATCAGGTTTATTATCAATGGCATACATTCAGTAGCCACTTGATTAGGTACCTCCTGCACAAGTGCTTACTGAGTGTCTACTTGTTGTCTTCTACTGCTGTAGACCAAGCACTTTAAGGTTCGATGTGTGATGCATTCAGAGATGCTCTTTTGCACACCACTGTTGTAACGTGTGGTTATTTGAGTTCCTGTTGCCTTCCTGTTAATTTGAAACAGTCTGGCCATTCCCCCCGACCTCTCTCAAAGTGTTTTCACCCGCAGAACTGCTGCTCACCAGATGTTTTTAAAAAATTTTTCACATCATTCTCTGTAAACTCTTAAGACCGTTGTGTGTGAAATTTCCAGGAGATCAGCAGTTTCTGGGTTACTCAAACCACCCTGTCTGGTACCAACAATCATTCCACAGTCACTTAGATCACATTTCTTCCTGATTCTGGTGTTTGGTCTGAGCAACAACTGAACCTCTCGACCATGTCTGCATGCTTTTATGCACTGAGTTGCTGCCACATAGTTGGCTGATTAGATATTTGAATTAATGAGCAGCTGCACTGGTGTACCTAATAAAGTGGCCATTGAGTGTACCATTTTGCAGCAGCAGTGCAGGGAAAACTAAAAATTACAATAAGTTACAAAAATAAATCAATCATGTAAAAGGTGCAAAATGTCCATTCATTAACCGTTCATAAATCTGATGGCAGAGAGCAAGAAGCTCCTCTTAAGATATTTTGTGTAGGTGTTCAGGCTCCTGTATCTCCTTCTCTCTGGTAGAAACACAAAGAGGGAATGACCCTGATGGTAAGAGTCTTTAATGATAGATGCAATCTTCCTGAGGCACCAACTCTTGAAGAAATCGTTGATGGTGGGTAGGCTTTTGTCTATGATAGAAATGGCTGAGTCTACAACCCTCTACAGCCTTTTGTGATCCCTGCACATTGGAGCCTCCATTGCAGGCGGTGTTGCAACCAGTCAAAAAGTTCTCCACTGTACACCTGTCCAAATGTGCAGGAATCTTTGATAACATACCCATTCTCCTCTAAATCCTGATGAAGTAGAGCCTCTGGTGTGCTTTCTTTGTGTCTGCATCAACCTGCTGCGTCCAAGATGGATCCTCTGAGATGCTGACCCCCAGGTACTTGGAACTGTGAACCCTATCCACCACTGACCCTTCAACGAAGACTAGAGTGTGTTCTCCACACTTTCCCCTCTTCAGTCCACAATCAATTCCTTGGTCTTGTTGACAATGAGTACAAGGTTGTTTTGTGACACCACTCAATCAGCTGATCCTTCACATTCTTGTATAACCCTCATCGTTATCTGAGATTCTGCCAACAACAGTGGTGTCATTGGTGAATTTATATATGGTGTTTGAGATGTACCTAGCCACATGGTCATGAGAGTAGAGAGAGTAGATCAGTTGGCTAAGCACACATCCTTGAGATGCGCTTGTGCTAATCGTTAGCGCAAAGGAGATATTATTACTGATTCAGACTGAATACCTGATCAGGAAATTGATATCCTGAAGTTGATTAGTACTGAGAGGATGATGGTGTTGAATGCCACGCTACTATCGATAAACAGCAGCTTGGTGTGTGTTTCGCTACTGCCTAGGTGTTCCAAAGTTGAATGGAGAGCCAGTGATGGCTGCATCTGCTGTAGACCTGTAGTGTTAGGCAAAATGCCTCAGGTTCAGATATTAGGCAGAAGTTAATTCTAGAGGTGACCAGAGTCTCAAAGCACTTAGTAGATGTGAATGCTACCACAGGATAGTCTAGACCAGGGTTTCTCAACAGGGGTTCCACGGAACCCTAGGGTTCTGTGAGAGGTCGCTAGTGATTCTGTGAGAGATCGGATTAAAAAAAACACATTGTTTTTTTGAACTTCGCTCAACGTGCAATGCTAGTGCTCGCAGTGACCGAGCAATCCCGTCTCTCATCGCCATATGGCATATGTTTATTTGGTTGAGTCCATTCTCAGTTTTTGCCGCAAGGTAGGGGAGGCCATTGATAATTGGTAAGTGGGTGGGCATCACGTGATGACGTGGGATTGAGACGTGTAAATCCAGCTGTCCTGTAAAAAATCAGCAAAGTACCATTTAAACAAAGTAAAGTTAATAAATACTTTCCGAAATCTACTTGTAAACTTCGTAAGACTACTCTATGATATGCCTCGTAAACCGCAACAGAAGTCGTCTGTTGTTGTGAAGTCGCCGCGAGATGGGAAGAAAAAAGGGCCTACTGCAGCGATGGAACCTCGGATTTAGGTTGGATCTCCTTTGGAGGAGACGTATTTAATCTCTGGCGTAGAAGAACAGGGAGCAATGGCGGCGTTAGCGGTCTCTCGGAAGAAGATGCTGGAATTGCGCATGCGCAAAGAAGTACGCATGCGCAAATCGACACAACTTAAACTACAAGAACCGACGGCCACTGCAACTGAAAGTGACTCAGAGTCAGAATTGGATATCGCAGAGAATACAGATGAAGAGGAGGAGGAAGAACTGGAAGAGACTGGAAGCAAAGGAGACAACGGAGACATAAGAGAGGCTTTATTGCAATTAATGGCTGAACTAAGAAAATTAAGAATAGAGCTTAGAGATGTGAAGATGTGCTATGATAAAGCTATGAAAAGACAGGATAAAATGGATAAGAAACTTCAGAAGATGGAAAGAACAATGGAGCATATTAACGATAGAGTGGAAAAATCAGAAAATAATGTACTTGTCTGGGACACGGAAAGAAATCGACTCTTGGAGAAAGTGGACGTGTTTGAAAATTTTAGTAGATGTAATACCATTAAAACTGTTGGTCTTAAAGAAGGTATAGAGGGAGATAATCCAATAGAATTTTTTCAAAGATGGATCCCGAAAACCTTGCAAATGAAAGAGGAAGACCGGTCAATTGAAATTGAACGGGTACACAGAGCTCTAAGACCAAAATCACAAGATGACCAATATCCACGATCAATTTTAATAAAATTCTTAAGATTTCAAGACAAAGAAAGGATTCTACAGACGGCTGCCCAAGCTGCCAAGAAGAGAAAAGGGCCAGTGATGATAGAAGGGAAGAAAATTTTTTTTTACCCTGACATAAGTTATGAACTTTTAAAGAGAAGGAAGAAATTTAATCCAGTGAAAAAAGCCCTATGGGATCACGGTTATCAATTTATATTGCGTTATCCTGCAACCTTGAAGATTTTTTTGCCTGGTGGAGAAAAAGGATTTTTTGACAATTACCGGAAAGTGGAGGAGTTTGTGCGAGATTCTTTGAATATTCACCAGATACAAGAACAAACCTAGGGGAGCGAGATGGATTGAAGATGAAGGCTGGATCAAGGATTAGGCCTGTTGGATTTTTAGACAGATGAATATATATATATATATATATTATTAATTATATGAGGGAGGGGAAGAAAGGTTAAAATTTGAGGAATATTAGCTGGGAATAATGATATTAATTTTTTTTTAATATATACAATTTTTTTGTTATGGGGGAGCTGGAAGAAACACTGACCAATCGCTACGTTATTCATGTGTGCAAACGTGGCAATAGCCACGACCCGCACAATGGAGGGGGGTAGTGTTGTGTATCTTTTCATTCACAACATTAGTGGGGGAGTATTTTGTTTTTTCTTTTTTTGTATCTTATCTATCTTTTTTTCTCTTTTTGCCTGGATGATTGGGAGGGAAACACATAGCAACATGGTGAAGTTCAAAGAGATTCCCCAGGGAACTATGAGAGTTGAGAAGCTAAGTAATGTTTTAGATTTTAAGAGATAAATATGAAACATTTTTGAATATTTGGAGCCCTTATTTATAGCTCCAATGATGAAGATCTTGGTTCCTTGGGGGAAAGTAACAAATATATATTAAATTTATTTTTATCCCATGGAGCATGTGCAAACCTTCCAATATTCAGGCGGTCTCTTTTTTCTTTCTTTCTTTTTTTTTCTTTTTCTCTTTTCTCTTTAGGTAGGAGTATATATCGGGGGGGAGGGGGGAGGGTAGATATTATTTTCTCAAGTATCACTTCGAAAACTCAATAAAAATTATATATAAAAGATAATTGGTGAGTGCTGTATTACACAGAGGACGGTAAGTTGATAATTGGTGAGAACTGTATCGCCTGGACGGGAGGATGATAGGCTGTTCAGGAGCATGGTGTTTTCTCCGAGCTTTGAATGGACTCACCCAACTTGGGCAGTGACGTCAACCTCTCCCTCCCGAATTACCTGCCCAACTTCCGCTTGCAGGCCGCTGACTAGCTTATGGAAGCAAACAAACTACCAGTGTAGTAGAAAACTGGAGGGAACTTTTCATTCTTTGATCAGCTTGCAATGCAGAACGTGGCCAAAAGCCTACATAAAACCCACTAGATGACATCAAATATACTGCCCTTATTGAATTATCCTCATTATCTCACAATTTTCACTCAAGTTAACCTATCCATAACAAATGCATGCTGCCATGAATTTATTGAAGGTTCCATTGAGAAACTTCAAACATAGAATGAATTAAATAATCACCATCCTCAATGTACCTTGAAAGATTTCTTCTCAGTAGCCTGTGAATCTTTAGTTTCTTCAACAACCAGCACTTGTATGCCATTGGAAAACGGGGGATGCCCATTCACTGGTTCCTTTAAAAGGAAAGCAAAGGCAGATGTTCATTTTCTAACTGAAATAAAGGTGCAAAGTAAATGAATTGTTTTTGCTTACAAAATAGTTAAGTGTGAGAATGCAAATCATTTGAAATATGAAAACGTTGTCTTTAACTCAAGGAAGATTTCTTTAAAAATCCCACTTTAAATAATATTATATAGGGGTTAAGAACATATTAAACAAAGACTGCTCTTCTGCTTTAAAATTATTGTTCACTTATGATACATTGGTCCCCTTGATCAGGCAATCTCTTTTATGTACATGATACTGAATATTTTAATGTTAACTATCTGATTTTAATGCCAGTCAAAAATGATCAGAAGATAGGACTAGAATGCAAAATGCATTTGATTAAATCAAATACAAAAACCTGACAGAACAGCAGTTTGACAAAATAAATATCTCAAATAGTTGGTATTGAAAAGAGTATTGTTAGAAGCACTCTATTTGAACTGATACATGTGATTCTGGTTTCTGGAATACCTCCATAGATGGCTTAACAAGCATTAATATTGCATTATTTACAATCAAGTAATGCAATAAAAATTAATTAAAGCCTGAGGTTTAATTGAATACTTTCATTAGCTTGGAATTTTTACTGTGCCATGTAATAGTTCCTCGTAGTCCACAGAAGATCAGTAGTAATATAAGCATAATCTTAAAATTGTTATGTTTAAACCTAAATTAATATCTGCCAATAGGATCAGTTTTATCTCTGTGCTGCTTTACCTTTTACTTTCCACTTGTTGCAAACGGCTAATGGGAAATGCTTAGCTCAATTGTTTACTACATAATCCTTACAAAACTGATCAAAATATTAATGAAAAATTACTCACAGAAAGTATCTTTCATTATTATTACTCAGTGTACAATAGGATTTGTTCTATATTCCAAAGATGTGTGTAATGTAAAATAAAGAATATAATTTGAAAGAAACCAAACTATGAATGTTAGCAATTTATACTTGTTTCAGTCATGGACCTCTGACTGAATTTAAATCAGGGAAGCAATGCAGTGTCGCAATCTACCATCACTGTACCTCAACAATATACCAGCATAGCTCTGTCCTAACATAAAGACAAACATGAACACAGAAAAGCCAATGGCACTTTTCAGAATAGACAAAGTTAATATTCCTGAAGATTGCACTATTTCCCACATGCACACTGTAAAGAGCTTCAAAAACAAAGATAATCAATGAGAAGTCAACAGGCAGCTAACAGGATACTCAAATTAGTCACAATCAAATTGTTTCTACCATAACCAGTCCTGCAAGAGTGTATCGGTACATTCTTCTGACATGCATACACCATCATATGTATGAAGGACTCAGAGTACACACTCAGTGGCCACTTTATTAAGTACAGGAGGTTCATGTGTGTACATTTTGACACAACTCCCCTATGACAAAAAGATTGCATGGTATCTGAAAACGTCACAAATTTGAACAATTACTTAAAGCAACAGTAAAAGTTAGCAATCATTTTTCAATCTGCTTTTCTATTTCCATGTAAACTTTTTAATAAAAAGATGTATTTATACTTAATGCTCCAAAATACGATCTGCAGGACAGATTTATAGCTCGGTATATCAAACAGCAACATCACATGCAACACACAAAAGCTGGAGGAACTCAGCAGGTCAGTCGGCATTGATGAACTTTGATCTCTGAAGGAAATGTACAGTCAATGTTTTAGATTCACGATTTTTCATTTGGACTAAAAAAAATAACAGGGAGATAGCTAGTATAAAAAGCAACATCCTGTTCATTTGCATCGGAAGTCTACCACTAGCATCATGTTCTTGCCCTGATTACCTCATGATTTACAGGCTAAAAAAAATCATCTAAAACATCCACAGAGATTGCTATCTCTTCCCATTGTGACTCTTCAGTGATGCCAGAGAGAAGAAGTGTGAAGTGCCTTTTACAAAGTGCTATCTATCTTCTGCAATATTCAGGAAACAACTATTGTAGCTTTATCTTTGTTCCTTATCATATTGTAGTACTGTACTCAATAAGCAACACCTTCCTAAACACCAGAGTGTTTACATATATTGCTGCACCACAGACTGTTTCCTTGATTCACACACAGACCCAAAGGATTGGAACCTCACTGCTCATGAAATTATTTTTCCACAGGGTTCAAAATCTGCAATGACATTAAGAATGTCAATAATTCTATCTGTCTTCTTGATATGGTCCATTATTATAAATATTACATTACATGGATGTAATCAAATGAAATGTGCTCTTAAACAACATTTTATTTAATGTAAAACACATGCTTTGCAAAACAAATACACTGTGACAAACTTCAAATTTTTTTTTTATAGATGCTAAAATAGTTAGGGGAATTCTGCATGCATTTTGGTCCATTTTGAATGAGTAATGGAGAAACAGCCAGTGTAACAAATGTTCTATGGACACAAATCTATCACTTGTTTTCTCCAAAATCAATGCGTAATTGATTGTAAAATGTTAATCAGGTTAGGACAGGCTGTATTTTGATGCTCAACTCTAAAACTAAAGTATGCAATTAATTGTTTGCAATAGCAGCTATTCAGATGAAAGATTTTCCATGTTTTACCCTCTGCCTTTCCTAAATTAGCTGATCTACAGCAGGAAGGGGATGGGTCAGAATCCCTCATCCATCTGTCATAGGCCTCGTTGACTCTGCTGAATGCCCAACAGATGTCAACAGTCTGTCATTCGGTGAAAGCTGCACCACGTTGGTCTCATAAGAGAACATGTGAGGTCACATTTCCAGCATCTAACTTGTTCATTATTCCACCATTAATGGAAACCCCCACAAAAACCGGTAGCTGACCTGAACCTTCCTCATTATTTGGGAAGTTTCCTCATTATTAGCTCCACCACTGCACATTTTACCAACATATTTTGTTAACCTGCATTATGAATTGAGTGCTACTCTCGAGAAGTAAACACAATAGTTTATTTTGACCTTACCCAGATGACTCAAGTATAATCAAGTATTTTAACATGGGATCTGAATATGATTTTGTTTCAGCAGCTTTCGTAGTAACGTTAATCTGTTTGATCTCTCATGTGGGCTGACAGTCTGTTTGTGCAGAACATGGTAAATGTATATTTCTGTGTACAACGCTTTTAAATCTGCAGACTTAAGATCCCCAGATACTATTAGAGCATAATTAATCCCACAAACAGAAACAAGGCTAGTTCAGTGGTGATGACAAAGACCAAGTACATCTATTTCCGTCAGTAAAACCACATTTGCTATTGGCGGCATGAGCATTAGGCGAGCTGTGCTGTACTACGTCTCCATGTGTGAGAGGTGAGAGACCACCATCACTTCAGTCAGAATCAATGAACCACCATGTGCACATTTCCCAGGTAACTAATCAGGCAAGAATGTAAGCCTCCTCTTTACCTACGTATATAAGCTGATGTTGCTCATATTCAACACTGCCAGTGGCGGTGTTGTTTAACCCAAGTTTTCCAATTTCTTCCCGCATACTAAAAGTATGATGGTTGCCAGATTAACTGGCCACTGTGAACAATCCCTAGTATGTAGGTGGGTGGTAAAAATTCGAGGCGTTAATGAAGAGACAATAAAATGAGTTGGCAGAATTAGTGTAATATAGGTACTTGATGGTCAAGACACATTCAACAGGCCAAAGGGCATGTTTCCACACTGACCTATGCACAACCATGAAAAAACATACTTGTTATTGACGTAATTACTTTTCATACAAATTCCACCAACGAATTTTATTGCCTCTGTCCCACTTTTTGGTATTGATTTGTAAATTCTTAACAGCAAATTTCCCTAACCCAGATGGTTGTAATGTTGGAATGCAGGGTCGCCTATACTGAGATAAAGATCATGCTATGCCAATTCTGAGCAATATCTTTCTTCGATCCTACTTGTGACAAATTGGATTTTGTCAGTGGACACATTTAACCATTCCATCCAATTGTATATCAACTTAACTAGACAGAAGCACTCTAATAGTGCCAGTCCTGCTGTCTTGATTTTCCTTCCTGTCAGTCTAAGATCAAAGCCAAACTACTGGGCAGACTCTTTAAGTACAAAAGAACCAAAATCTCCCACTTTCAAATCTCTATCTCTTCTTTCAGTTAGCCCTGACGAAGGGTCTCGGCCTGAAACGTCAACTGTACCTCTTCCTATAGATGCTGCCTGGCCTGCTGCGTTCACCAGCATTTTTTGCGTGTGTTAACCAAAATCTCGTCTGCTTGTCCATGTTCTCTTCTGATAGAGGTGCTAGACACACACAGAGCTTCTTCGGAAGTTCACTGTTTTTGTATAAAGAAATATAAATTTCCATTTTAGAACCAGAAAGAAAGTATTTTTTTCCATTCCGGGGAAGTGATTGAGCTGTGAACGTCAGAATAAAGCACAAGGAAACATCTGGTTTCCTCTTATTTTATTTTTCAAATGTGCCATTTACAGACTAGTTTCCAATGACAGCAGGTCTTGTTATAAGTATATTCTCTAACTTTCATTATTCCACTGTTATCCAATGCCACCCTTCCCCCACCACCCAACCATTGTACAGGATTCGAGGCATCAATACAGTGTTTCCCATTACTCTTATTGGGAGAAAAATAAACGGTGTTGTAGAAGAGCTTAGCAAAGGAATTTCTGTGAATGACAGAGTCTGGGTGAAGAAAAGGACTGATCTTGCTGAAAAGCACTCAGCAAGTCTGATAGCATCTGAGGAAAGAGAAACCAAGTTAATGTTTCAGGTTGATGATCCTTTGATAAAAAGTATTCCCCCCCCCCCCGCCCAACAACCCCAACACCAAAACGGATAACCTCCTTGAAGTAAACTCCTAAGCAAGTAGGACACACCAAGGAGGGAAAGGAAGTGGAAGCAAGGCTTACTTTACTTGTCCCGGGACTACACAATCCATTGACTTATGATGGATTTGAAAATGCCTAAAATGTTGATAACAGGAAGAATAACATAATGACTTCCCTGATTGTTTTGCCATAATTATTGGAAGTTTTCACATCTAGTCTCTAGCATGATGGTGAACTTACAGCATGTGTGCCCAAGATAGCACACACAAAGAATTTTTTGGCACAGAACATACAGTGCAGCCCCTCGATTCTTTAAACCTCACCCATATTAAAAGATACATAATCTTGATTACCCTTATGCCAAATGAAGCACCAAATGTTTTTTTACAATCTGAGAGTAAGATGTTTTCACAGGAAATATCTCACATTGGCTTAGGTCCAGCTAGACAGTGATGGATACAAGAAAATTTCTAGGTCACTGAATATCCCTTGGAGTACAATGCCATAAGTCAATCGTCAAGAAATGGAAAGAATATGGCACAGCTGTAAATCTGCCTAGAGCAGGTTGTCCTCAAAAACTGAGTAACTGTGCAAGAAGGGGACTAGCAGGGAGGCCACCAAGAGACCTATGACAACTCTGGAGGAGTTATAAGCTTCAGTGGCTGAGATGGGAGAGACTGTGTATACAACAACTGTTGCCCGGGTGCTTCACCAGTTGCAGCTTTATGGGAGAGTGGGAAAGAGAAAGCCACTGTTAAAAAACTCACATGAAATCATGGTTAGAGTTTGGCAGAAAGCCTATGCGAGATTCTGAAGTCAGCTGGAAGAAGGTTCTATGGTCTGATGAAACCAAAATTGAGTTTTTTGGCCATCAGACTAAATGCTATGTTTGCACATCATCAAAAACACACCATTCCTGCTGTGAAGCAGGCCCTGGAAGGGGGTAAAATAAATACAGCAAAATATAAAGGGAAATCCTGGAGGAAAACATGATGCAGTCTGCAAGAAAGCTGTGACTTAGGAGAAGATTTTTTTTCTAGTAAGACAATGACCCCAAGTATAAAGCTAACGCCACACAGGAATGACTTTAAAACAACAAAGTTAATGTCCTGGAGTGGCCAAGTCAGAGTCCAGACCTCAATCCAATTGAGGTCAAGGGACTTTTCTCTCACGATCCCCATGAAATCTGACAACTTGAGCAGTTTTGTAACAGGGAAAAATTGCAGTATCCAGATTTGCAAAGCTGATAGAGACCTAGCCACACAGACTCAAGGCTGTAATTGTTGCAGAAGGAGCATCTACTAAATACTGACTTGAAGGGGGTGAGTAATTATGCAATCAATTATTTTGTTTAATAACTGTAATAAATTCGGACCAATTTGTAGAAATTTGTTTTCACTTTGACACAAGAGTTTTATGTTGATCAGTGTCAAAAAAGCCCAATTAAATCTACAGTGATTCAACATTGTAAAACAATAAAACACTAAAATTTCCAAGGGGGTGAATACAACTTATAGTCGCTGTATTTAAGTCTGTCTCTATTATATTTTTATTAGAATAATGAGTACATGTAGATAAATAACAGGACTTCCTTAATTGTTAACATAGTAATTCAATGGTGTCAAAATGGTTGTTGTGCTGCGTCTAGTGTGGTAGTGTAGTGTGGTTGTGCTTGTGTCTCTCATGTTCAGCTTCCACCGCTGGCTAGCAGTCTCACGAAAAAGTGAGCTGAATGCGTATGTCTCTCCCTGCCAGTACATAGCCTCTCCAACAGCAAGCCTCATGTAGTTGCCAGCAAGGAGGCAAACACAGAAACTGAACTCCCTTTGGACTCTGGTTGAACTACAGAGGATGGGGAGGAGGTCTGGCCCCTGCACATGTAGCACGCAGGCCCACCGGTGTGTGGACACACCCTGGTGCCCATGATCCAGATCCCCAACTATGGGTAAATAACCCCACTGTCTTGTGGGCAGCCTCGGGAGAGTCAAAGGCTATGGGAGTAAACCCAAACAGAAAATCCAGAGTGGAGCTCCTAAGTCAGCGGGACATCATTTAACATCCTTCCAGCAGCTCCTGCAGCCAAGCTAGTGCCAACGTATTGCTTCATAAGCTTTCCTTTGGACTACACTGGTGAGGCTGAGAGGGGGACCTTGATGACTGGGCACCTCAGGATCTCCATACCTTCCAGCCAAGCTTTTGATGATCATCATCGTTACCCATTGTCCTTCGAGAAAGGCTGATGCCAAACAACCAATAATTCAATAATCAACGATAATCTGCTTAAAATTACCATGGCAGATGAGGGAACCTTTTTTTTGAAGATTTTTTGCCATTCTGGGCTCTTGAACCAGTTTACCACCGCAGCTTTCGGTATTCTTAGAAGGCACATGCTGTGGCAAGGCCAGCATGTCATGTATATTTCTAATTTCCTTTGCAAAAGTAATGTAAACCAGTATGGAGCCAACTTCTTGATTCTATCCCAGAATCTACACTGGAGAAACCAAACATAGATTGGATGACCATTTTGTGAAGCACCTGCAGAGTGCAAGGGCCCAGCACCTCAATTCTCTGCCCCACTCTGCATTGTCTGTCTGTTGGCTCCTGCACAGATGACAACAGCTAACATAAGTTTGAAGAACCAGCATCATCTAGGACCTTGCAGCTGCCTTCTTCAGTATCAAATTCAACAATTTCACGTAGGTCATTGTATCAAACTGACTACGTCATCCATCTGTAACAGTGACTCTGTTTTTTTTTACCTCTGCAGTAGTATTGTTTGATCTGGTGGACATGTTCCATTGCTGTCCATTTCAAAGTTATTACATGTTCCTTTGTTTATTTTCTCCTCCTCTCTCCCACCTCATTAACCTATTAATCATATGGTTTTCGCCACAACCTCTCTTCCTGGTGGGCTGAATGTCTTTTACGCATGGCTTGATGTACGGAACAACATGCCGACGAGGACCCCTCTGTGAAGCAGGCACACCACCTGGCCGCCACAGATGTGGAAAAAGGCCTTAACCAGGTCAACCCACTTAAAGCTGTGGAGACTGATAACATACCTTTTCGGTTGCTAACAGACAGTGTAGCCCACTTGACAGAGGTTCTAACAGACATCTTCAATATCTCTCTGCAACAGTCAACTGTTGCTGCAGGCTTTAAGGCAGTCACGATCCGGGACCCAAGAGGACAACAGTATTTTGTTCTAATGACTACCGTCCAATGACACTGACCTCAACAATAATGAAGTGCTTTGAGCGGCTTGTTATGGATCGCACTAAATCCCATCTTCCTGCTACACTAGACCCTTTCCAGTTCGCTCATCACTCATATTGGTCCACTGACCTCCATTCCATCCTGTCCCACATAGAAAATGGTACCTCGTATGCCAGGATGCTGTTTATCAACGTCAGCTTGGGATTTAGTATGATCACCCCTCAGAAGCTGGTGGACAAACTGGCCTCATTAGGTCTCAACACCTCCCTCTAACTGGATCACAGACTTCTTGACAGAATGGCGACAGTCAACTGTATTGACAGCAACGTTGCTAGTTCCATCACGCTCAGCATTGATTTGCCCCACGCCCCCTCCCCGTTCCGACAGAGCCAGGTGCTCAGCCACTGCTGACGCATGACTGTACTGCTAGATGCAGCTCAAACCGAATCGTGTTCGCTGATGACACATCAGTAGTAGGCCTCAGCAATGAAGTTGACTAAATTGCCTAGAGAGGTAGAGCAGTTGGCAAAGTGGTGCAAGCACAGCAACTTGAGTCTCAACGTGGACAAGACTAAAGAGATGATTGTGAACTTTAGGAAGGAGCAGGCCGACCACTTCTCACTCCACATAAACGGGGTCTTCTTCCACCCATCCAGGATACTTACCAGGAGTGCTGTGTACTCAGGGTCCTTAGTATGTCAATGATCCCTCCCATCTATCCAACAATCTCCTTAATCCACTACCATCAGGCAGGAGGTACCACAGTATTAGGACAAGGACTGTTCTGATAGAACACAGCTTCTTTCCCCCAGGCCATGGGACTACTGAACTCCCTGCCACCACCCACGTCTCATCACTAATGAAGTCACATATATATTATTATACTGTTTACTTTTTAAGCTGCACTCTGGCTGATCTTTCAATGATTCTGTTATAGTTCCTATTCTATAGATTTGCTGAGTATGCCCACAGGAATATGAATCTCAGGGTTGTATAAAGTGACATACAAGTACTCTGATAATAAAATTTACTTTGAACTTGTGACATAAATATACCTTGCTATCTGTTGATTTATTTGTGGTAACGTTTGTGAGTGTTGGTGCATGGGCAAGTGGTTAAGGCATTCGTCTACTGATTTGAAGGTCACTAGTTCGAGCCTTGGCTGAGGCAGGTGTGTGTCCTTGAGCAAGGCACTTAACCACACATTGCTCTGTGACGACACCGGTGCCAAGTTGTATGGGTTCTAATGCCCTTCCCTTGAACAACATCGGTGGTGTAGAGAGGGGAGACTTGCAGCATGGGCAACTGCTGGTCTTCCATACAACCTTGCCCAGGCCTGCGCCCTGGAAACCTTCCAAGGCGCAAATCCATGGTCTTATGAGACTAATGGATGCCTAAGAGAATGTTTGTGAGTTATACATACTGTGTTGTGAGCATTGGTCAGGAGGAACACTATTTTGTTCAGCAGTATATATGTATACAGTTGAAATGATAATAAACGAACTTATCACCATGGCATCCTTTAACTCAGTCTTATTAGAGAGATACTTTCATGCTACCATCCATTTAGCAACTTGTTATAATATTTTCTCTCTTTCTTAGCCCTAGCAAAGTCTCTTCAACCTGACGTGTTAACTCAGTTTCTCTTCGTACACTCTGCCTGACTTGCACAGTGTTTTCTGCAAGTTTTGTCCTTATTTCAAATTTCCAGTATTTACAGTTTTTTTTATTCTCGGCCATTATGGGGGATGTCTTGTCTTAGATGGCAAAGTTTGTTCACAGACAATACAAGGTCTTTGCCAGAAGTGTATAGTCGTCATTTTCAGCAGCTTCATTTTCAACAGGCAAACTAATGAGAAGAAGGCCAGTAATTTTAACTTGCACTGGGAGATATGCTGTGTCTGGTGCTCCCGGTGTGGCCTTCTATATATCGGTGAGACCCGATGCAGGATGGGAGACCGCTTCACTGAACACCTACACTCTATCCGCCAGAGGAAGCAGGATCTCCCAGTGGCTACACGTTTTAATTCCACGTCCCATTCCCATTCTGATATGTCAATCCATGGTCTCCTCTACTGTCCAGATGAAGCCACACTCAGGTTGGAGGAACAACAGCTTATATTCCGTCTGGGTAGCCTCCAACCTGATGGCATGAACACTGATTTCTCTAACTTCCGTTAATGCCCCTCCTCCCCTTCTTACCCGGTCCCGATTTTTTTTTCTCTCTTTCCCTCTCACAATAACTCCTTGCCTGTTCTCCATCTTCCTCTGGTGCTTCCCTCCCCCTTTCTTTCTTCCTAGGCCTTCCGTCCTATGATACTCTCCCTTCTCCAGCCTTATATCCCTTTTGCCAATCAACTTTCCAGCTCTTAGCTCTATTCCTCCCCCTCCTGTCTTCTCCTTTCATGTCGGGTCTCCCCCTCCCCCTCCCACTTTCAAATCTCTCACTATCTCTTTTTTCCGTCAGTCCTGACGAAGGGTTTTGACCCGGAACGTTGACTGTACTTCTTCCTATAGATGCTGCCTGGCCTGCTGCGTTCCACCAGCATTTTGTGTTAATCTTAACTGTGACACTTAATGGCCAAAATAGTTTCTGGGCAATAATATTCCAGACTTGCATATGGAGTATTTAATAGACAAAGTACTGAAAACAATCAGTGTAACTGCATTCTGACAAGCAGTTAAAATGTTTGGCTGGGGTGTAAAGTAAAAAAATATTGGTGGAAATGGGAGAAACAGTCAACGTGATTTTCATCCAGTGTATGCTCATCATCATCATCATCAGGTGCCGTGCCCAGATTGAGCTTTGACTGCCATGGCCCACACACTCCTGTTTTGGGTCAAGTGGATCAATTTACTGGTATTCATTTCCAGTTCTCTGGTTGCTGTCTCCATCATCATTTGTCTTTGCCTTCCTTTTGCTTTCTTCCCTTCAATCTTTCCCATAATTACCAGGCATTCCAGACATTCTTTAAAAGAAATATGATAACCTCAGAACCAGAACTTTAAAAATACAGTACACAAAATGTGCCCAGTGTATAAGGGTTGCACTACTTTAACCGTTATTGATATCTCGAATTATTTCACCACCTTCAGTTTTAAGTTTTTCTGCACAAGACACTATAAAAGTATGACTACACAAAAAACATCTGTGAGGGCACTTAATAACATGCCTGGGTAATAATAGGTATCTGCCCACAGCATGCACTTTTGCAATTAAAGTAATGTGCCATCACAGGAAACACTATCACAAATGAACATATAACTCTGCCTTTCTTCTGCAAAAAAATATTTCTGACTGGATACGAGAATTTGGTGAAAAAAAGATTGAAAATGTTGTCTCCAAATATTGTTAAAATTTTATTTTTTTTTCTAGTCTGTTTTGAAAATTCTGTGGTCGCTCTTCCCCATCACTGTAACCAGCTCCAACACAACACTCTGAATCTTACATCATTGGTTAATTCTGGTTTACACTATCACGTTTTCATACACTTCATGACTGGCAGCTGTGCTTTCAGCCGTTGGTACTCTATGCTCTGGAATTCCCACTCCAAACATAGGACATTAAATTTTTAATTTACTACATCCTTGGGGCTTCTATCCCAATAGCTGATTTTTAATTTACTACATCCTTGGGGCTTCTATCCCAATAGCTGATTTTTAATTTACTACATCCTTCGGGCTTCTATCCCAATAGCTGAGTGCCACACTTTGCGTGATAACACTTTATGAAGGAATGTGAATCACACCAGACAACACACATGCTGCCGTTGTTTTAGGATTTACTTCAGAGACCCAGGCGGCTATCTGTGTCGAGTTTGCACGTTCCCAAGTGACTGCGTGCGTGTGACCGTGCGTTCCGGTTTCCTCCTCTGCAGGTCTGTAGGTTAACTGGCCAGCATAAATTGTCCATGGTGTGTTGGTGAGTAGAAGAACTTGAGGGGAGTTGATTGGATTGTGGAGAAAATAATAAAAAAAATTAGATGAGCGCAAACAGCTGATTAATAGTCAGCATGGAGCTGGCTGGCCAAAGGGCCCATTTTACCGCTATATTTCTGAATAACATTGACTTACATTTAGGAATCAAACAATCACAGAAGCTGGCCCCTTCTGCCCACCTTGGCCATATTGACTGTGATGTC
This sequence comes from Mobula birostris, assembly GCF_030028105.1. Classification (NCBI taxonomy): domain Eukaryota; kingdom Metazoa; phylum Chordata; class Chondrichthyes; order Myliobatiformes; family Myliobatidae; genus Mobula; species Mobula birostris. Next base: position 204,683,712 of record NC_092371.1, on the reverse strand, counting down.
TAAACCCTTTTGCCTGCATTAGGCCCATATTCTCCCGTGCCTTTTCTATCCAAGTAACTGGTCTCAAATGGTCCCACCACCCTCTACCCTTTAGCTCTCTGTTACATTGCCTTCCTCTCTCTTTAAGCCTGTGCCTTCTAGTTCTAGACTCCCCAGTCACAGATCTATTATATCATCTTTACCCCTCAAAATGTTACAAACCCCTGTCACTTCACCTCCCAGGCTCCTGAACTCCAGTGAGAATAATCCCAGCCTGCTTAATCTCTCCTTATAACTACAGTCCTCCTGTACAGGCAACATGCGAGTGAATCTCTTCTGTACCCTTCCTGCCTATTCATATCCTTCCTGCCTATTCTGAAGTGCCTATTAACTAAGGGTGGGTTATTAGTCAACAATGTTGGTGGGTCTAGAGTTAGTCATGGTCAAAATTGCAGATTTCTTTCCCTCATAGGATACAGTGATCGAAATGGACATATATGGCATTCGTGGTTATTGTTACTAATACCAATTTATTTCTGGATTTTATTCTATTTCCACTTCATTTACTGAATTTAAATTTCCCAGCAGCTGCAATGGGATTTTGAACTCGTGACTCCCGATGATCTTGGATGATCTTGAAATTCAGCTACAGATTGGCAAGTATGATGTTGTGGCCATCTCTGAAAATTGGCTAAAGGGTGGCTGCCATTGGGAGCTGAATGTCCAAGGATATACGGTGTATTGGAAAGATAGGTTAGTAGGCAGAGAGGGTGGTGTGGTCCTGTGTATAAGAAATAACCTTAAATCATTAGAAAGGGATGATATAGGATCGGAAGGGTAGCGTCTACATACGTTGAGTTAAGAAATGGCGAGGGTAAAAGGACCCTAATGGAAGTTGTATACAGGCTTCCAAACAGCAGCCAGGACGTGGATTACAAATTACAGCAGGAGATAGAAAAGGTGTGTTAGAAAGGCAATGTCATGATAATTCGTTGGGGATTTTAACATGAGAGTGGATTGGGAAAACCAGGCCAGTACTGGACCTCAAGAGAGAGAATTTGTAGAATGTCTAAGGGATGGATTTTTAGAACAACTTGATGTTCAGACCACTAGGGGATCAGCTGTGCTGGATTGGGTGTTGTGCAATGAGCCGGGGATGATAAGAGAGCTTAAGGTTAAGGAACCCTTATGGAACAGTGATCACAATATGATAGCGTTCACTTTGAAATTTGAGAAGGAGAAACTAAATTCCAATGTGTTGGTATTTCAGTGGAATAAAGGAAATTACAATGGCATGAAAGGGGGACTGGCCAAGGTTGACTGGAAAGAGACACTAGCAAGAAAGACAGCAGAGCAGCAATGGGTGGAGTTTCTGCAAAAAATGAGGTAAGTGAAAGACAGATATATTCCAAATAAGAAGAAATTTTCGAATAGACGGAGGACACTAGTGTGGCTGACAAGTGAAGTCGGAGCCAAAGTAAAAGCACTTACTTGTTACATACACCTGTTAGGGTGCATTCTCCAGTTACCTTATAAGGTAACCGTAGCCTTCAGCCAGGAGCAGATGTCATCAGGTGGTTCCCAACCTTTACCGAGTGTTTTGACCCTTAACCACAACACTCTCCAGTTGGTGAGCCGGCAGTGGTGGCCAAATCACTGCCCATCTGCTCCTGGCTTCCAACTCCCCTCCTCTCGCCTACTCCAAATCCAACAAGAGGCTCATTCTGCCTCTTCCCCCATCCTACGAGCTGCTTGTTTTTTGCTCCTTTCGTCCGGGCCCAGATCTGACAACAACTGCCACGCTGATTTGGCTGGGAATCCTCTGCAGCCAATCTCCACAGAGAACAACCATGCCTGCCATCCCTTGTCTTTACACTCCTGCAGTAAGGGCTGGTACTTCAAGGCCTTTCTCTCGTGGGTCTCTTCCCATCCCTCCTCCCACAGCACAGTCAACTCAACCAGAATTACTTTCTTGTCTTCGGTTGACCACAGTAAAATGTCCGGGCGTAGGGTTGTGTGCACCACATCTGGGAACTGCAACCTCCTTCCCACATCGACCCTCATCTCCCAGGACCAGGCCGTCAGCAGCAGATTGGGCTTTGGTTGTTTGGTTACGAAAGGCCTAGCTCCCTCTTTGATGAAGGTGATGGCCTTCCTCAAATCTGTGCCAGCCATCCTCTTCTTGCATCTCTCTCACTCTAGTGTGTCAGCAAGAGCCAGAAGCACCTTATCATGGTGCCACCTATACCGTCCTTGAGTTACAGCTGTTTTACACCCGGACAGTATATGAGCCAGTGTCCCCTTTTGACCACAGAGTTTACAGTTCAGGTCCTCTCTCATCCCCCATGCGTACAGATGTAATGGTGAAGGAAGGGCGTCATACACGGATCGCAAGAGGAAGGAAATATGGAAGGGCTGCAGTCTCCATAACTCTGCCCATGAGATCTTGCGCTTAGGCAGATCCTATTTTGTCCAGGCACCCTGGCACCCTTGTTCCACTGCCTTTGAAATCCGCTTCTCTTCCTCACGGATCCGTACTTCTGCCTGTATCATGTCTCGCCTGTTCCTTATGCTTGCGTTTCCCCACTTCTGGAAGTGAACTGAGCCGAGGCTTTGCTGCCCGACGCAGGGGTTGCTGATGATATCTCGCAGCTTCAGAGAACACACTGCCTCCTCCACAGCTGCGTTGGCTGCCCACTTGCACCCGGATCTGGTTGTAACGCCTGCTTGCTTTACCAAGACTTCATTGGAATCTCTCAAGCTTAACATAGCTCTGCATTTTGCCACCTTGAATTCCTCCACAACAAATGACAGGGGAAGCTGCAGTTGCCCAGAACAAATGTAGAGGCCCACTGAAGAGAAGCTTGGGGGAACTCCCAACCATCTCCACAGGTGCTTGTTGGTTTTCCTCTCGATGCCCTCTACGACAGTTATGGGGAACTCATAAAGTGTGAAGAGCCAGAGAAGCCTGGGCAGAAGGCCATATTGGTACAGCCAGGTCTTGAATTTACCCGGGAGTCCGGATTTGTCAATCTTCTTCAGCCATTCGTCTGTCTGCTTCACAGCATTGGTGACATTGGCCCCATCTGTCAGTGACACATTAAACCACTTCCCCAAACATTTTATCGGGTTATCTTGGATGGAAGGGATGACCTCACCCTGAACCTGGAGGCTAAACTTGCTAGTAACTTTGCCCTTTCTGATCACCATGCACCTGGACTTCTTGGCCTTGAATGACATCCTCGCCCAAGTGGCTACATTGTCCAGGGTTTCCAATACCCATCTTGCTTGGACATGTGACACAGTTGTTATAGCGATGTCGTCCATGAACTCTCGTAGAGCCGGATGAACAATGCCTGACTCCAGCATCGGGCCACGGGTTACATCTTCTGCTGCTGATAATAGGAGGTTCATTCCCATAATAAATAGGATGGGGGAGATGATGCACCCTGTTGGAATCCCCTTCTGGAGGTCCTGCCAACTAGTTGTGAATTGGGCTGATGTTGAGTTTGAATCCTCCTAGGTAGCTGGTGATCATGTCTCGAATAGCCACTGGGATGTAGTAATGGTCGAGTCCTTCTAGGATGAGGTCATGTGGAATAGACCCCTAGGCGTTCACGAGGGCTAACCAGACAACTGTTAGGTTGCCTTTTTTCTGCTTAATCTCACGGATCAAATGGCTAATCATTGAGGTGTGCTCCAGACACCCTGAAAAGCCTGGAATACCGCCTTTCTGGATGGATGTGTTGATATAGCTGTTCTGCGTCATGTAAGAAGTCAGCCTTCTTGAGAGCACAGAGAAGAAAATCTTACATTCCACATCCACGAGAGAAATTGTCCTAAACTGGGCAATTGTGGAAGAAACCTCTTCCTTTGGAATAAAGCATCCCTCTGCCAATTTCCAGCTTGATGGAATAGTACCTTTGGCCCAGATCTTTATCATGACCTTCCACAGCCTCTGAAGTAGTTTTGGGCATGTCTTATACACCTTATAAGGTATGTCGCTTGGGCCTGGGGCAGCTGATGCTTTAGCTTTCCGGATGATGTCCTGGATTTCGTGCCATGTAGGCTCCTTCACATTCAGCTCAATTGATGGATTTTCCGGTCTACCCACAGCCCAATTGGTTCCTAGTCCCTGACCCCTCCGTGGGTCGCTGTGTGCCTCCCGCAGGAACTCCTCTACCTCTGGCTTCGAGCTGGATAGTAGACCAGATCTTTGTTGGCCGAGAAGAGTCCTGGTGAAGCTGAATGGATCTCTCACAAACTGTGCTTGCCTTTTCTCTTTCTTCCTTCTTTGTGTCGTAGATGTTCCGCCCTCCGGAGTTTGCACAGCTTTTCCCGCAGCATACTGGTTAAGTCCTTGATACCTTCTTTATCGGCCGGTGAGCTGGTTTTAAACCTCTTGTTGAGCGCCTTTAATTCGCCTCTCAAGTGACGAATCTCCGTTTCCCTCCTATTCGGTTGCCGCGGTAACTCCGGCTGGCTTTTCTGCTCCATTGGGCCAAATTGTTCCTTAGCTAGTTTGTACGCTATGGTTGTGCGTGAGTCGATTTTTCTGTGTACTGGACCTGCTAAGGCAAATTCCAGGATGCCATCTAGATCATCATCGAACTGCATCCAGGCGACGTTGTCTGATGATCTAGGCCATTTGATCCTGTCTTTCCTTAACGAATGGATTGGGGTAGCCGAAGAGGAACTCACTAGGTCTGTTGTTCGGTGCTGAGGCGACTCAAGTGCGGAGAGATCTTCAGCTCCATGGGGTGCTTCCTGGCTGGAATTCTCCTTCCTCTCACTGCACTTGGGTCACCACTGATCTACATCTCCACTTGCTCTGGAGTATCTTGAGTCCTCTGATGTTTTTGCAGACTTTCCCACAATGACACCTTTAGCTTCCTGTCCTGGCCATTGCCGGTATGACCGTCCTGTTGAGTCTCTCATTCTCTCCCCCTCTCGGGAGACTCTGGGGGTATTGCTCTTCGTGCAAATGGAAGAAGGACACTACCATGGCTGACAAGTGAAGTCAGAGCCAAAGTAAAAGCAAAAGAGAGTACATACAAGGACGCCAAAGCTAGTAGGAAGATGGAGGATTGGGAAGCTTTTAAAAACTTGCAGAAGGAAACTAAGAAGGTCATTGGGAAGGAAAAGATGAATTACGAAATGAAGCTGGTGACTAATATCAAAGAAGATACTAAAAGGGTAAAAGAGAGCTGAGGGTAGATATAGGACCAATAGAAAATGACGCGGGAGATATTGTAATGAGATGGAGAGATGGTAGAGGAACTGAATGCGTATTTTGCATCAGTCTTCACAGTGGAAGACATCTGCAGAATACTGGACATTCAAGAGTGTCAGGGAAGTGAAGTATGTGCAGTGAAAATTACGACTGAGAAGGTGCTCAGGAAGCTTAATGGTCTGAGGGTGGATAAACCTCCTGGACCTGATGGAATTCACCCTCGGGTTCTGAAGGAAGTAGCTGGAGAGATTGCAGAGGCATAAACAATGATCTTTCAAGAATCAATAAGATTCCGGCATTGTACCGGATGACTGGGAAATTGCATATGTTACTCTGCTATTTAAGAAGAGTGGGAGGCATCAGAAAGGAAACTATAGACCTGTTAGTCTGACATCAGTAGTTGGGAAGTTGTTGGAATTGATTTGTTAGGGATGAGATTACAGAATACCTGGAGGCACATGACAAGATAGGCCAAAGCCAGCTCTGTGTCCTGAAAGGAAAATCCTGACTAACCTACTGCAATTTTTTGAGAAAATTACAAGCAGGGTAGAGAAAGGAGATGCAGTAGATGTGGAGTACTTGTTTTTCAGAATCCTCTGACAAGGTGCTGCACATGAGGTTGCTTAGCAAGATAATACCTCATAGGAGTTACCAGCAAGGATGTGATGTTGAGGCCGTATAAGGCACTCATGAGACCACACTTGGAGTATTGTGTGCAGTTTTGGGTTCCTTATTTTCTTAAAGATATACTGACATTGGAAAGAGTTCAGAGAAGATTCATGAAAATGATTCCAGGAATGAAAGAGTTACTGTATGAGGAACGTCTGGCAGCTTTTGGGCTGTTTCCCTGGAGTTCAGGAGAATGGGGGGGGGAATCTCATAGAAACACTCCAAATGTTGAAAGGTCTGAACAGATTAGAAATGGCCAAGTTATTTCCCATGGTAGGGGAGTCTAGGGCAAGAGGGCTCAACTTCAGGATTGAAGGACGTCCATTTAGAACAAAGGTGCAGAGAAATTGCTTTAGTCAGGAGGTGGTAAATCTGTGGAATTTGTTGCCACGAGTGGCTGTGGAGGCTAAGTCACTGGGTGCATTTAGAGCAGAGATAGATAGGTTCTTGATTAGCCAGGGCATCAGAGGGTATGGGGAGAAGGCAGGGGAGTGGGGATGACTGGCTCAGCCCATGATTGAATGGCGGAGCAGACTCAGTGGGCCGAACGGCCTACTTCTGCTCCTATATCATATGGTCTTATTCCAGTAGGTTATGTATTTTACAACTTGTGATTATGTAGCAAATTTGTAATGTTGATACCAGGTAGAATAGTAGACATCTTGGTTGATTATTTCCAAACCAATTATGAGTCATTTGCTTTTGTACATTCAACTAACAATACTCCCTCATTTCATCATCCTTATATAATCAATCAATTCAAAAAGTCAAATGTAATTGACAATATTAACGATTGCTATATTGTATGTGCTTATGAGCTACTGAAATTTTTAAAGATGGTTTCGGTATTGTTTAATGGCTTGTGAAAAATCACAAATCAGTGACACTAAACAGTAAATCTGATTTACAAATTGATCCATGCAGCATCAATTTTCCAAAATTTTACCTAATCACTGTACAGGCAGAAGGTCTAAGTGATTCAACAAACTTGAACATTTTATAATCAAATCGAGGATATACTCTCACCAGAGACGAGAAATTCTGCAGACTTCTAAACCACATATTCTTGCAAGAAAATAATAATGGCTCCACAACCATCTGAATATTAATGTCAAAACACGATATTTTTATTGTTGATTCCATATGAAATCTGTAGTTAAGAACCTAAAGGGAGATTGAGAATTGCCAATTAATTTACTATTGCCATTGCCTCACCAGACTGAATCTGGCATGGTAATAGTGAGAAACAGATTTCACAAACCATTACCAATAGTCAGATCGCTCAGCAGGCTCTTGAGCAAGGGAAGTCAGGTACAGAATGCCTAGATCAATCCTTAAATGGATGGCTTTGCATGATTCAAGCAGATGATCTGCCACAGGACCACAAAGAATCTTCAGCATAATGTCTTGAACCAAGAGTAACTCATACTAAACTTAAGAGGAAGTGCACTGAAAAGGCAGTGTATCCACTGAATAAATAACTCAAATCCTCTTTTAAAATTATGTCCATCTGTCCCATTCTCTTCTAATTCTGCTGCACCTGAAGGTTAAAAGTTCTCACTTGGGATATTCAATGCAACGGGGAATTCCCTTGTTAAGAAGTTCCTCCAATAATTACATATTTTAAGGTCCTCTAAAAGTCCTTGTGAATAATGCAAATGTACTTAACCAACATTTGTGTGAATCCTACCAATTACTTATATCTATAATGTGTAGTGGTTGCTGCATATAATTCTCCAATCTTCAGAAAGCAATGTTTCAATCCAACTGACAAAATTATAAGGGTAGCTATTGAGTCAACGCCACCGAATCTTGAGTTCTATCAACAACTCCACTGATAAGCAGTGTGAAGTACAAACAGTTAGCTAATAATCTTTCACCATCATACATTCCAACGCCTTAAGTATTGTGAACAACAGGAATTCTGCAGATGCTGGAAATTCAAGCAACACACATCAAAGTTGCTGGTGAACGCAGCAGGCCAGGCAGCATCTCTAGGAAGAGGTACAGTCGACGTTTCAGGCCGAGACCCTTCGTCAGGACTAACTGAAGGAAGAGTTAGTAAGAGATTTGAAAGTGGGAGGGGGAGGGGGAAGATCCAAAATGATAGGAGAAGACAGGAGGGGGAGGGATGGAGCCAAGAGCTGGACAGGTGATTGGCAAAGGGGATATGAGAGGATCATGGGACAGGAGGTCCGGGAAGAAAGACGGGGGGGGGGGGGAACCCAGAGGATGGGCAAGGGGTATATTCAGAGGGACAGAGGGAGAAAAAGGAGAGTGAGAGAAAGAATGTGTGTATAAAAATAAATAACGGATGGGGTACGAGGGGGAGGTGGGGCATTAGCGGAAGTTAGAGAAGTCGATGTTCATGCCATCAGGTTGGAGGCTACCCAGACGGAATATAAGGTGTTGTTCCTCCAACCTGAGTGTGGCTTCATCTTTACAGTAGAGGAGGCCGTGGATAGACATCCCATTCCCATTCTGACATGTCTGTGATATTTTGTAAACAAACGCAAATTTAGAATTTGATGGCTGCAACACACTCAACAAAAGTTGGGACGGAGTTAAAATAAGATTGAAAAGTGCACAGAATATTCAAGTAACACTGGTTTGGAAGACTCCACATTAAGCAGGCTAATTGGTAGCAGGTGAGGAATCATGACTGGGTATAAAAGTAGCATCCATCAAAGGCCCAGTCTTTGCAAGCAAGGATGGGTCGTGGCTCACCCCTTTGTGCCAAAATTCGTGAGAGAATTGTTAGTCAGTTCAAAAGGAACATTTCTCAACGCAAGATTGCAGAGAATTTAGGTCTTTCAACATCTACAGTACATAATATTGTGAAAAGATTCAAAGAATTCAGAGACATCTCAGTGCGTAAAGGGCAAGGTCGGAAACCACTGTTGAATACGCGTGATCTTTGAACCCTCAGGCGGCATTGCCTAAGAAACCGTCATGCTACTGTGACAATTATAGCCACCTGGGCTCGGGAGTACTTCGGAAAACCATTGTCACTCAACATAGTCCGTCACTGCATCCAGAAATGCAACTTGAAACTGTATTACACAAGGAGGAAGTCATACATCAACTCTATGCAGAAATGCCGGCGAGCTCTCTGGGCCCGAGCTCATCTCAGATGGACTGAAAGACTGTGGAACCGTGTGCTGTGGTCAGATGAGTCCACATTTCAGCTAGTTTTTGGAAAAAACGGGCGTCGAGTTCTCCGTGCCAAAGATGAAAACAACCATCCAGATTGTGGTCAGTGAAAGGTGCAAAAGCCAGCATCTATGATGGTATGGGAGTGCATCAGTGCCCACGGCATGGGTGAGTTGCATGTATGTGAAGGTACCATTGACTCTGAGGCATATATTAGGACTTTAGAGAGACATATGTTGCCATCAAGGCGACGTCTCTTCCCGGGACGTCCATGCTTATTTCAGCAGGACAATGCCAGACCACATTCTGCACGGGCTACAACAGTGTGGCTTTGTAGACACAGAGTGTGTGTGCTTGACTGGCCTACTGCCAGTCCAGATCTATCTCCTATTGAAAATGTATGGCACATCATGAAGAGGAGAATCAGACAACGGAGACCACGGGCTGTTGAGCAGCTGAAGTCTTATATCAAGCGAGAATGGACAAAATTTCCAATTGCAAATCTACTACAATTAGTATCCTCAGTTCTAAAATGATTAAAAAGTGTTATTAAAAGGAAAGGTGATGTAACACAATGGTAAACATGTTCTGTCCCAACTTTTGTTGAGTGTGTTGCAGCCATCAAATTCTAAATTTGTGTACGTTTACAAAATACAATTAAGTTGGTCAGTAAAACTATTGAAAATCTTTTCTTTGTACTTTTGTCAGTTAAATAAAGGTTCACGTGAATTAACATATCACAAATTTTTGTTTATATTGCATTTTGGAAAATATCCCAACTTTTCTGGAAATGGGTTTTGTACATTGATTGTATGTCTATAAAATGATGCTAGGCACAGCAGTGTCTGTACATAAGGTGGTTGACGACAAATGATAAAGTAGTGGCCGATGGGTATGGAGGGTGGGTTATTGGGTGAAGGTGTTGATCAGCCTTACTGCTTGGTGAAGCTAACAGTTTTTGAGTCTGGTGGTTCTGCCATGGATGCTACATATCTCCCTCCCAGGTGGAAGTGGGGCAAACAGTCCATGAGCAGGGTGGGTGGGATCCTTCATGATGTTACTTGCCCTTTTCCACCACTTATCTGTACATGTGTCCTTGATGGCAGGTAGGCTGGTGCCAGTGATGTACTGGGCAGTTTTGACTACCAATTATAGAATGTTCCTGTCTGCGACAGTGCAGTTTCCCTACCAAGTAGTGATGTAACTTGAGTGCGCATGCGCCGGTCGTGCATGCAGCCTGGTACAGCCGTTCCGATCTATTCTTACTTTCTTCTTCTTACTTTTTAATTTATGTTATTTTTTGTATTTTTTTCTCACGGTAACACGTCAAAGCTGCACCCTCTCTAACATGCTGATAGAGAGAGTTTTATTTGGGTTTTCTTTAACGCTGGAAATGGTTCCATCCTGACACACGGGATAGAAGCAAGGTCGCATTGTGTATTCCATGGACCAACAAATACCGGCCGGCTTAGCGAACAGAGCGGTGGACACCCCCGCTGAAATCCGGAGGAAAACACACAGAGGGGGATCACAAAGCCGAGGAAAGAGGACCGGGTTGAGACAACAGATACTTATGGAAAAGAAGAGTTCCGTGGTAATACCGTTCCAGCTGAACGGAAGTGCACTGAGAGCGGTAAGCATAAGGGAATTGGGTGCTTACTGTTCTGGCTAACAACAGATGGTGCAATCTGGGGTATATTACGATCGAGGAATGCGTTTGCAGACTGGATATTGAACTTTTTACTGTTGGACTTCGGCCACATTCCACCGTGATACAACACTTGGTGGCACGGGAGGTCGTTCCTGCCTGTGGCCATCGAACGTGCAGCTCCTCCCGTGGAGGGTCAGACACCCTGAGCCAATAGACTGGTCCTGGGCTTATTTTCCATCTGGCATAGTTTGCATTTTGGTGTTTGATTGTTGGGGTCTTTTGTATTGCTATATTTACGCTCTATTCTTGGTTGGTGTGGCTGTAACAAAACCAAATTTCCCTCGGGATTAATAAAGTATATCTATCTATCTAACTTGTTAGGATGCTCTCTACTGAGCTGATGTACATAGTCCATTTCTTTGCAGCAGTCTCAGAAAGTAGAGATGTTGGTGAGCTTTACTGACTGTGTGGAATGTGTTGAGACCATGGGAGGTTGTGCGTGATGTACACTCCCAGGAGTTTACAACTGCTTGCAGTATCCTCTGCTGTGCCTCCGATGTGGAAGAGTAGGGAAAAGATGAAGAGCTGGAGTCAGAAGGTGGGAATACCTTCTTGTCTAACTTCATATCTTTTTTCCCCAGTCCTGCTGAAGGGTATTGGCCTGAAGCATCGAGTATTTCCTCTTTTCAATAGATGTTGCCAGGACTGCCAAGTTCCTCCAGCATTTTGTATGTGTTGCCTGAATCATAGAGATTGCTTCATTAGGCCATACAGTAATGGGTTTTCTTGGCTGGTTTCTCCATTATTTTCAGCAGCAACCGGTATGCTGGCATTATCATTATGGAGATGTGGTCAGAGAGGCCAAGATGAAGGTATGAGACGGCTTTGTAAGAATCCCGTCTCTTTGTATAAATGTGTTCCTGTCTCTTTGTTCCCCTAGTGGCCGTGGTGACATGTTGGGGGACTATGGGTAAAAGGTCCTGCAGGCTAACGTGATTGAAGTTTTCTGCAAATACGAGACCATCTGGATGTTTGTTTTGTAGAGAGCTGATGATACTGTAAAGCTCTCCCAGTGTGTCCTTGGCGTTCACACTCGGGGGAAGGGGGGATGTAGACAGCAGATGCAGGAAATAATTCAGACAAGCCAATAGCCCAAAAGCTGGTAAGAGCCAACAGATCTTGAGGTGGGGAGAAAGCAATGTGATTTAGAGGGCCAGGGTGATCATGGAATTGGAAATAAAGCCACAGTATTCCAGGAGGGTTCAGATATTATGAAAGGGTCCAATTACAATGAGGAAATCAAATTAGCCTGCTACTTGGATTGTAGAATTGCTTGTATAGATGGCTTCAGTTACAGAACAGCTTGCATTAACATTTAGCAGCCACTTAACAAGAATAATTATAACACAGATGCGTAAGAGAAAACCGAAATCAAAATATAAAACATGAAATTACAGAATTATTTATAACTTTTATCTGTTTTGCTAGATTGCTAGATATTGTGCATCTGTAAAAACTCTGGAGGAATTGAGCCCATTGTTACATGGTTTCTTCTCATTAGAAAAGAAAATAGATTTTTTTTCAGCAATCACATCAGCTTCAATTCTCAAATTTAGATTAGTAGATTATGAGAGCAAATATTCATACATAGTTCAAGCAATTAAGATTAAAATCCTCTCATTTTATTTATCTATGATGAATGAAATGCAGCAAAGTATTAAGCTGGCTGGTCTTAAATCAACTTCAGAAGCTGCTGCTTAGCTTTAAACAACTATAACTTCAAAGAGTGGTGATGGAGCTCTGCACTGTTGATTGTACTAAGATGCTGACAAAAGCCTTTTCTATTTTCTCATATGAATGTTTAATAAAAATCATAACTGACTATAGTGAAGAAGAGCAAGAGAGGCATCCTGGGCAAATTATCATCAAGGAGTGATACATAATCACACTGCTGTTTGCAGACGATTCCTACATGTAATGCTTGCTGTTGAATTTCCAATATTAGATAGATTTAATGACAGTGGTTCATTGGCTATAAACTGCTTTGGAGTTGCCAGTAGGACAAAAGGCACTCACTGTATTCTTTCATCAACATATTGATCTTGTTTTTCCTGTTCATGTATTTTCCACATCCCCATCTATGCATTATACTATTTGCCAAACCATTTCATGCAGTGGAAATATTAATTATTACAGTAATATCCGAACATTACTTTGCAGGTGGTTAACACAGTTCTGACAAGGATTAGTTGAACGCTAAATTAGATACCAAAATGAAAAAATACAGCTTAAGGGTTTAAAATAAATTACTGTATAATAACTACAGCTGAAAAATTATGTAGCTGCTTTACAATCTAGAATGGATAATAAATGGAAATATATTCGAATTCTATCTAGACCAGGGGTTCCCAACTTTTTTTATGTCGTGAACTTCTACCATTAACCGAGGGGTCCATGGACCCCAGGTTGGGAACCCTTGGCCTAAACCATCAGTTGACTCCCTGGAGTTCAGCCTTTACTGGCTTGCACGTTTTTTTTAGGAACACTGTTTTCTACAAAGTGCACTCAGGTAGAATGACAAGAATGAAAACATTTCTCATGTTTAATAACCACATGACTTTAGCAAGAGCCCATCATAGAAAGTCTTCAGAGTTATAGTCATATGTAGTTAAAGATACATTTACCACAATTTCACAAACAAAATGTGGCTTCATAATAGTTGAAATATCAACTTCAAGTTCACCATATACAAATGAAACTGCGTTGCTTTTGGGCCAAGATGCAAAGCATAGTCACACACAGCATATACAGTTATGATTCAGCACATACAGCCATAATATTAGCACAAGTCCCTGACTGGCATCGCCTGAAGATTAACAGGTTGACAAAAGAGTGCAAAGTACATGTTTATGTAAGACAGTATAATGTTACTGGCACTATTATAATTGACCTAGCAGTTGTATTAATCAATGAAACAGCAGCAATAAAAGATGAAAAGTGACTGGTGTGGGATAAGAGAGTATCTGAGTTGGGAAGTGGGCAGGGTGGGGGGGGGGCGTGGGGAGGTGGAAGGGCATTCAAACAGGGTGTACATGTGTGTTGGGTGGCAAGAAGTTTAACAGCCTGGGGGGAAGAAGCTCTAACACTTATGCTGCAGTACCTCCTGCCTGATGCAGCAAATCAAAAAGATTATGGGAAGGTTGGGAGGCATTTTTGACAATGTTGGAGACACTACACACACAGTGCACCTGATATACATCCTGAATGGCGGGTGGGGGGGGGGGGAGAGAAAGAGAAACCCCTATATATGAATTAGTAATTACTTGGCAAAATATAGCAGCTGGTAAAATTAGCAATGACATTTGGCCTCAGTGATAAGCTGAGTCAGCTCTCCAGGGTAAATTAGTCCTACATATGCTGACTCCCTATGCCGTGTTACTGAATGAAAATGTGTTTTTCAAATGAGGAAAATGAGTAAATAACAGTACGACAATATTAGCATAAAATATTAACCAGTTTGTGATTGCTGACTATCTGAGTGTGATGGATCTCTTTTCCAGCAAATACAAGTGTATATTAATTATATCGGGGTCAAAGGCTGCTGAAGTGCAGAGGCCTCGTCCATGGTAAATTTTAGTAGGAATCCAAAAAGAGCCAGGCAGTATTCCCAGAGCAGGCAATTTATTTTTTTTATAAAATCAACATCAGTCTAGTATCAAAAACTGGTGTTTTTATGGCAATATACCATAAATGTCACTATACGGGAAAGAATGTCATGCACTTTGAAATAAATTGACTTTTTTTTTGTAAATATACACATAAGACTGTAATAGAAAACAGGAAAGGTTGTAAATACTAATCGGGCCCGACAAAATGAAAATCTAAACTGCAGTAAAACAAACAATAACAGAAAATACTGGAAACACTCAGCGAGTCAGTTAGCATCTGTGGAAAGAGAAGCAAAGTTTGCGTTTCGGGTCGAAGATCCTTAGTAAGATTAACGTTTCCATGGCCTTTCTAACGAGAGGTCATCGACTCGAAACTGCAACTCAGCTTTGCTCTCTCCGCGTGTGTTGCCTGATCCGCTGAATAATTCCAGCATTATGTTGTCGTTTCAGGGCTTACAGCATCTGCGGTTCTTTTTGCTTTTCGACTAATCCTGTCCCATTGTGAAGGACTGTTATATTGCATTGATTATGAACGCCATTTATATCTACCATGAACGCAATATCTTAAAAGTTCTATCATCACGGAAATTCAATACCGGTTTGTTTTTGTTTAACTCGCGGTTCTGAGAAGGCTCAAGTGACCGACCCAGTACAGACTTATTGTTCAGCTGCCGCTTTGAAAATGATCCCGTTCACGCTGTTAGTAATCGCCACACGCACCCCGCCTCCCCGTCCCATTCTTCCCTTTAGTGTTTTACCTTAGCCTTCTCCTTCCTCTTTTTCTTCTTCGGCTCTTCGTGCTGTTTCGGTTTCTTCCAAGAAGCTGCGGATGTCTCCAGCAGCAGATGCTCGTCGATGGGCAGGGCCCTGCTGGCACGGGCAGCAGCATGGTGGCCTCGACCCTGCACAAAAACAACAACAACCAGCAGCACCACACCTACCAGCAGGCTGAGAGCGACCGCGGGCAAGGCGACGAGCGCGGGATCAGAGAGACCGCCTCCGAACAGCAACTCCCTGCCTCGCAGCAACAGCACCTGCAGCCAGCGAGAGAGCGGCTCCAGCATGGCGAGACACCCGACAATGGAGCGAATGGACCGGCCCAGGGGCCGCCGTGTGCCCCAGGTTTGAACGCGAGCCCAGGCGGCCAGACGGCTGGGCAGAAACCCCCTGTCAGCCTCGGGAGGCGACACAAAGCAAAGCTTCACTTTCACACAGGCTACACAAACTTTTTCTTCCTGCAATGCTTTAAGTTCGGCGTGCTACTGTAAACGTGACGGTGGCCATGGAAGACCAAATCGTTCAAAACACATTTCAAGTTAAAGCTTGATTGCAGGCTGGCAGAGTGCAAATAGTAATAGCAGGAGCGGACTAGGCTGTCAGTGTTTGTGGATTAACTAAATTAGTGGGGGAGAAAACAATATCCATTCGGGGAGGAGTGATTATTTCCATAGTTTTACGTGTTGATTGGACGATTGCAATCGACTGTCTCAATTTTAGCACCCCACCACCTATTAGCCCTCCACTCCCCCCGTGATTGACTTCAGATTATACAGTGTAACTTACTTATTGCCTAATACATAGAGGATGAACACCTCAGTTTTGAGAACTGGGTCCACTATCGGGCAATACAATTTAATCGAGTTAATTGCCGTGTGCAAATTACTTCCGCAAAATTGCAAAAATAAAGGTAGATTACGTTTCAAAACGAGAGCGGTTAAATGACAACCAGTCACAGGGAAAGCGGTTGATCTTATTCTAGGCGTTTCGGGGAGAGGCTTCGGCGGAATATTTTACACTTAAGAAAAAAAATACAACTTGTACTCATTGTATGTACCGAAGCATCTTGCTGTACATTTCTTGTGCATTGATTCATATATCAACTACAAATGTAAGTGTAGAAGCTGCATAAGAGAATAGTGCGCTGTCATAAATAAAACAATTGTTCCGTTAACAAACCGCCTACACCTGCAAATACCACAAAGTAAAAATTGCATTGTTACTACATTATAGATTTGAAATTCATCTCTAATTGATATTGGAATAAGAAGCAGATTATTTTGTATTTGCTGTTTGCTAGAAATGTCTTATCAGAGTAAATACTTATGATGATACTTAAACGTAAATGCCTAGAACGACAAAGGCAAGTCGTAACCCAGTGTAATGTAATTCTCGAAAGAGATAACAGTGCTCTTCCTCTACCCTATGGGTCGCCAATTAAAGGTACAAATTCCGCTTCTTTCCTCCAGCACAATGAGAGCGCATATCATGAAATAACAATTTTCCAGTGATTAATGATATTGAGCTGAATGTTGCTGACTAGGATTTAGCCAGTTTTGCATTTTTATACCTTTATTGCCAAGTCAGCCAGCATATTATATAGTTTTGTGCTTCAAGCTCTAAAACGTCTTGAGCCTTCAGAGACGTGCCGAGCCATTAGAGTTAGAAACTAAAGCCAAACAAAGTTTTCAGAAGTAAGACTAGAAGGGAATACCCGGTCACAAAGTTTTAATTACTGGATAATTACAGAAATTGGTTTTGTTTGAAGTAAGATGAGCGAAAACAACATTTTTGACAGTCAAAAGACTTCCTTGTTCTTTGGCAAGTATTAACTGGGGGTAAGAGACCAAATTCGTTCCCGTCGTCTGTAAAACTGCACGGAATGTATAATAAGGAGATGCAGGATTATAAAATGACTCTTCCACCCTACCCCCCAACAACACACACACATTCACACACTCTCTCTCTCTCTGTCTGTCTCTCTACCCCCCCCCCCCCTTTTTTGCTGGCTCCCTATTAATTAGTCTAAGCCTGTATTCTGTAACGTTTAGAAAATTAAACAGAGATTTTATTGAAACTAATCATTACAGTGCTTGAATGGGTGGATGCTGAGGAAAGGAGAAGAATGTTTGGCCTGGTGGAGATGCCCAGAATTAGTGTTCACTGTCTCAGAACAAGGAGTAGGTTGTTTTGGGTTGAGATGAAGAGAAATTTCTTCAGAAAGTGGTTGACAATTTTTAGAATTCTCTATCCCAGAACATTCTTCAGGCTCTATCACTTAGACCATTCCAAACACATCGGTAGATTTCCATTTTTGTTGAGGGAATCAAAGGAATATGGGGGTAGTGCAGGAAAATGGCAGTGAGGTAGGTCATCTATGATCTTATTGAGTGGCAGAACAGGCCTGAAGGACCAGTGGGCTACTCTACCCCCAAGTAATATTAAACATTAGTAGAGCAATAGGTTTATAATTATTCAGGGAATCTTGGGTAGGAGGAAATAGTGCAAGAAAATTAACATAGAGCAGTACAGCACTGTATGGGCCTTTGGCCCACAATGTTGTGCTGACTTATATAAACCTAGTCCATGGTCTATCTAAGCTAGAAGATCAGGCATGATCTTGTTGAATGGTAGAGCAGAAACAAGGGGCTGCTTGTTCCTGTTCCTACTTCATATGTTCTTAAATCAAAAGTTTATGTCAGGGATGAGGTAGTTGTCCCGACGTCTCCTTATTCTACATTTTGATGTAGTTTTTCTGAAGGTGAGGCAATGAAAGTTAGTAAATCTGTGTTGCTCTTTGATGGTCTCATGCTGGTGGTGTTGCACGGCTTTGTATTTTGTTGGCCTATTGTGTTGCAGTTTGTACATTCTGGACAGATGGCAGTTGTGGTGTTAGTAATGTCCTTCCCCAACTCTATGAAAGCATACCTCCCAAGAATGCAAGAATGGTAGAGAAATCTCTATTTCCTATTTCACAATCAAAATCTAATTTCTTTATGACATAGGATTCTGCCCATCATGTCCATGGAAGTTCCCAGTCCAAATTTCTTTTCCTGTAACCTCTTCTTTAAAATTCTCTTTAATACCCATATTACTCCCTCTTAATTCTGCTGCCATCCACCTACTTACTTTTACAGCAGCCAATTGATCAACTAGCACATCTTTGTGATATGGGAGCAAACCAGAGCACCCGAAGGAAACCCACCTGGTCACAGAGAATTGTACAATGTCCTTCCATTCAGCACCTGAGGTCAGGATTAAACCCAAATCCCTGGAGCTGTGAGACAGCAGCACTAACTGCCATGCTGTTTTAATCTTCCAACTTCACTTGCTTCAGACTCTATTCCTAGAAATAATATATCCTTCAAGACTTCACAAAATCACCAGCTATTGGTCTTCCATTATCAGCATTACACTGCTCCCTCCACCGACTCCATCTAGACTTCATGCTTCTTCGGGAAAACAGCTAACATAATCAATTACCTCTCACACGCAAGTTATTTGTTCTTCTCTGCTCTTCCACCAGGCAGAAGGTACAAGGCATAAGCCACCAGACTCAAGGACAGCTTCCATGCCACCATTATCAGATTCCTGAACATACCTCTCATATGCTAAAGGATCTCCTAGTCCACTTTGTCTAGGCCCTTGCACTTTATTTGTCTATCCACATTGCAATTTCTATAACTGTAACTTTATATTCGTTTACTACCCCAGTGTAATTATGCACGGCATGATTTGGCTGGGTGGAATGTAAAAAAGAAAAACAAGTTCTTCACTGTATGCTTTGACATGTACCACTAACAAACTAGTACCAAAACATCATGGTAGGGGTCCAATGGGATCATTCTGATTGTTCTGAGGGCTGACATGGACCCAATGGGCTGAATGGTCTCCCCCTTTAATGGATTTGTTCCCTGTTATACCCTTATATCTGGCACTTTGGTTATTTCTTACTCATAGCCATTGAAGTATCAAGGGATATGGGGAAAAAGCCGGAAATTGGAACTAGATGGGTGAATAGTTTAGCTCATGGGGGAGCTGCGGAGCAGACTCGATGGGCCGAATGGCCTACTTCTGCTCCTTTGTCTTGTGATCTTGTGAAGTAGTATAGATAAATAGTTTGGTGAGAACAAATTAAGCTCTCCGCTGCCAAAATTAATTACCATTAAGACATCTTAAAAGGGATGTGTAAGAGAACCCCCTGACTTTCTTACTATGTCGCCATCTATTTCTTAAAGTTCCTTTCCCTGTATGAAGACTTCATGACTTTCCATGTCATAAAAAGAAAACAGAATAACAAATATTTTTTTCCTCTGATGGAGAGGGTAGTAAAAATACTGCATAGATTCCTTTTCGCTTGCTAATCGAGAATCATTTCACTTGTAAATGATATTCAAAAATAAACTGTAGTTCAAGGCCTGAAATAAAATCAAAAAATGCTGGAAGCACTTATCGGGTCGGGCAGCTTCTATGGAAAGAGCAACAGTTAGGGTTTCAAATTGAAGACTCTTCATGAAAACTGAGAGAAAGAATAACAAGTTAGTTTTGAGTTCTCTCCTCCCAGCTTCTCTGGAGCTTAAAACCACATTGTTTTTCTAACTTTCCTAATTCAAACAAAGGGTCTTTAGCCTAAAAAGTTAACTGTTTCGCCTTGCACAGTTACCGCCTGACATGTTGAGTTTTCCCAGCATTTTCTGTGTTACTTACTATTACAGTTTCTTTTACCATTGCCCAGAACTTGCATCATTCTCTAGATTTTCTCTTATTTCCTCTTTCAGGCCCTATCTAGTTTGATTTATCTAAGAGATCCTGCATTCCCAGGATCTTTCCCATTAAACAGCTAGTTATGCAATTTCTATTCCTGGGCCACACTCTTGGTGAAATTGCAAATGGTTCTCTCTCCAATGTACTGTCCCTTTCCCTTTCAGATTAGACGTCACATCCACTAGCGTTGCTAACTACTTCCATCAATAAACTTCTTTATCTCTCCGTACTCCATGAAAGTCTCACATATGTGTATCATTTTGCAGATCCATGTTTAAACCTCTCCATTCAGGTATGATATAAGCAATGAGATATCTCAGTAAGTTATTGCGATCTGCAGCTGTGACAATAGTGCACTACCCTATTTCAGTCTCCTCAATCAGTCCAGAGCCATTTACATGGTTATGAGAACATCTTCTTCTGATCCTCTTACTCTGTTGTCCAGTGTGGTCAGAATACACACTTGACAAAATCTACTCTTCTCTTGCATAATCTTTTTATCCCACCTCCACAATGCCTACAAGGATTCAGTATTAACTCCTATTTTTCTTAGTCCCATACATTCGACACTAGACCCTAGAATACTACAGCACAGTACAGGCCCTTCGGCCTTCGATGTTGTGCTGACCCATATATTCCTTAAAAAAAAGTACTAAACCCACACTACCCCATAACCCTCTATTATTCTTTCATCCATGTGCCTGTCCAAGAGGCTGTTAAGTACCCCTAACATTTTAGCCTCTACCACCATCCCTGGTAAGTCATTCCAGGCACCCACAACCCTCTGTGTAAAAAACTTACCCCTGATGTCTCCCCTAAACTTCCCTCCCTTAACTTTGTACATATGCCCTCTGGTGTTTGCTGTTCGTGCCCTGGGAAACAGATACTGGCTATCCACCCTATCTATGCCTCTCATAATCTTGTAGACCTCTATCAAGTCCCCTCTCAGCCTTCTACACTCCAAAGAGAAAAGTCCCAGCTCACCTTGCTAACCTTGCCTCATAAGACTTATTTTCCAAACCAGGCAACATTCTGGTAAATCTCCTCTGCACCCTCTCCATAGCTTCCACATCCTTCCTATAATGAGGTGACCAGAACTGAACACAATACTCTGTGTGGTCTCACCAGAGATTTGTAGAGTTGCAACATGACCTCTCTACTCTTGCTCAATCCCCCTATTAATGAAGCCTAGCATCCCATAGGCCTTCTTAACTTCCTATCAACCTGTGCAGCGATCTTGAGGGATGTATGGATTTGAACCCCAAGGTCCCTTTGTTCATCCACACTCTTAAGTAACTGACCATTAACCCTGTACTCAGCCTTCTGGTTTGTCCTTCCGAAATGCAGCACCTCACACTTACCTGGATTGAACTCCATCTGCCACTTTTCTGCCCAACTCTGTATCCTGTCTATATCCTCTTCTAACCTTTGACAACCTACAGCTCCATCCACAACTCCTCCAATCTTCGTGTCATCCGCAAACTTACTCACCCATCCTTTCGTCTCTTCAATAGGGTCATTTATAAAAATCACAAAGAGGAGGGATCCCAGGACAGATCTTTGCGGCACTCCACTAGTCACCGACCTCCAGGCAGAATACTTTCCTTCCGCTACTACCCTCTGCTTTCTTCCTGTAAGCCAATTTTTTTATCCAAACAGCCGAGGTTCCACTGACCCCATGCCTCATGACTTTCTGGATGAGTCTCTCATGGGAGACCTTGTCAAATGCCTTGCTAAAATCCATGTAGACCACATCTACCACCCTACCCTCATCAATTTCTTTTGTTACCTCTTCAAAAAGCTCAATTAGGCTCGTGAAGCACGACCTTCCCTTCACAAAGCCATGTTGACTATCCTTGAGTAGACTGTACTTCTCCAAATGCTTATAGATCCTATCCTTAAGAATCCTTTCCAATAGTTTGCAGACCACCGACGTAAGACTCACTGGTCTATAGTTCCCAGGATTCTCCCTATTACCTTTTTAAACAAGGGAACTACACTTGTCATTCTCCAATACTCCAGCACCTCCCCTGCAGCCAAAGAGAATTCAAAGATCATTGCTACTGCTCCAGCAATCTCTTCTCTCACTTCCCACAGCAACCTGGGGTATGTCATGTCCAGCCCTGGGGATTTATCAATCTTGATGTTTTTAAGAAGATCCAACACTTCTTCTTCCTTAATCACATTGTCCAGCACACAGGCCTGTTCTATTTCAACCTCACCCTGATCAAGGTCCTTTTCACTTGTGAATACTGAAGCAAAGTATTCATTTAGGACCTCCCCACCCTCCTCCGCCTCCAGGCACATGTTGCCTTCTGTATCCTTTAGCCGCCCCACCTTCATTTTTGTCATCCTTCTATTTTTCACATACACATAGAATGCCTTGAGGTTCTCCATAATCCTACATGCCAAGGCCTTCTCATGCCCACTTCGAGCTCTCCTTGCTTAAGCTTCTTCCTGGCTACCCTATATTTCTCATGAGCCCCTCCCTGCTCCCTGCTTCTTATATCTGACATAAGCTTCCTTCTTCCTCTTGACGAGTTGCCTCATGTGTTTCGTCAGCCACAGTTCCCTTTTCCTACCATTTTTTCCTTGTCTCAGTGGGACAAACCTATCCTGAACCCTGCACAAGTGGTCCCCAAACTTCCTCCACATTATTTCTGTGCTTTCACCCTTGAACATCTGTTTCCAATTTACTCTCGCTAGTTCCTGCCTCATCCCTTCATAGTTAGCCCTTCCCCAGTTAAGCACTTTCCCATTTTGTCTGTTTTTATCCTTTTCCATAGCTTTGCTGAAGCGAAAGGAGTTGTGATCACTCTCACCAAAATGCTCCCCCACCAAGAGGTCTGCCACCTGACCAGGTTCATTACAGTACCAAGAACCAGATCCAGTATGGCCTCTCCTCTCGTTGGCCACTCCATATACTGTGTCAGGAATCCTTCTTGAACACACCATACTGTGTCAGCAATCCTTCTTGAATACATCTAGATGTTCCTGAAAGATAGCAAAAATTAAGACTGACAAGGGCTTTTAGTCCTATCTTTAAAACTCCCTGAGCATGCATCCCATACAGAAGCAAAATGATCTTCCCACAGAACTTAAATATCAGGGTTGGAAAAGACACCATCCTCTTGGGAAGGTGTAATTAGCGAGGAGGGAATATGGAAAGCTAACTTCAGTGGGGTCTTCCTTCTGACAAAATGCTTAACATACAATTTTGTCATAATCAAGTTTTTTTGTTCAGATTGTCTAGCGTAGAGAGAATGCCAGGCAGGATGTTGGAATGCTCCTCTTGCAGGATGTGGGAAGTCAGGGAGCCCTCTGGTGTCCCTGACAACGACACCTGCAAGAAGTGCATCCAGCTGCAGCTCCTGACAAACTGCATTAGGGAACTGGAGCAGGAGCTGGAGGACCTGCGGATCATTCGGGAGAATGAGGAGATTATAGATCGTAGCTACAGGGAGGTAGTTACGCCAAAGGAGCAGAGGACAGGAAATTGGGTCACTGTCAGGCGAGGGAAGGGGAAAGGGCAGGCAGAGCAGGGTTCCCCTGTGGCCATTCCCCTCAACAACAAGTATACCACATTGGATACTGTTGGGGGGGATGACTTACCTGGGACTAGCTGCAGTAGCCGGATCTCTGGCACTGGGTCTGGCTCTGCAGTGCAGAAGGGAGGGGGGAAAAGAGGAGAGCGGTAGTGATAGGGGACTCGATAGTTAGAGGTGCAGATAGGAGGTTCTGTGGTCGTGACAGAGAATCCAGGATGGTTTGTTGCCTCCCAGGTGCCAGGGTCAAGGATGTCTCTGATTGATTGCATGACATTCTGAAGTGGGAGGGTGATCAGCCAGATGACGTGGTGCACATCGGTACCAATGACATAGCAAGGAAGAGTGAGGAGAGTGAGTATAGAGAGCTTGGTAGGAAGTTGAAAAGCAGGACCTCGAGGGTGGTAATCTCAGGATTGCTACCTGTGCTACGTGCCAGTGAGGGTAGGAATAGGATACTCTGGAGGATGAACAAGTGGCTGAGGAACTGGTGTAGGGAGCAGGGTTTCAGATTTCAGGATAATTAGGACCTCTTCTGGGGCAGGTGGGACATGTACAAGAGAGACAGGTTACACTTGAACTACAGGAGGACCAATGTCCTTTCAGGGAGGTTTGTTAATGCTATTGGGGGGGCTTTAAACTAGATTTGCAGGGGGATGGGAACCACAGTACCAGAGCTGACAGTGTGGCTGGGGTGAAAATAAATGATGTTAAAAGTTCAAGCAAATCCACTAATAGAAAGGTTGTGAGTGGTGGTAAAAATCTTCTGAGGTGTATATATTTCAATGCTAGGAGTATTGCGGGGAAGGCGGATGAGTTGAGGGCGTGGATTGACACGTGCAATTATGACATTGTAGCCATTAGTGAAACCTGGCTACAGGAGGGGCAGGACTGGCAGCTTAATATTCCTGGGTTCCGATGTTTCAGATGTGATCAAGGCAGAGGAATGAAAGGTGGGGGAGTGGCATTGCTTTTTAGGGAAAATATTACAGCAGTGCTCAGGCAGGACAGATTAGAGGGCTTGTCTACTGAGTCCTTGTGGGTGGAGCTGAGAAACAGGAAAGATATGGCCACATTAGTGGGATTGTATTACAGACTACCCAATAGTCAAAGAGAATTGGAAGTGCAAATCTGCAGAGAGATAGCAGGCAACTGCAGGAAACAAAGTTGTGGTGGTAGGGGATTTTAATTTTCTGTATATTGATTGGGTCTCCCATACTGTTAGGGGTCTAGATGGTTTAGAGTTTGTAAAATGTGTTCAGGAAAGTTTTCTAAATCAATATATAGAGGGACCAACTAGAGGGGATGCAATATTGGATCTCCTGTTAGGAAACGAGTTAGGACAAGTGACAGAAGTCTGTGTAGGGGGGCACTTTGGTTCCAGTGATCATAACACCATTAGTTTCAACTTGATCATGGACAAGGATAGATCTGGTCCTAGGGTTGAGGTTCTTAACTGGAAGAAGGCCAAATTTGAAGAAATGAGAAAGGATCTAAAAAGCGTGGATTGGGATAGGTTGTTCTCTGGCATGGATGTGATCGGTAGATGGGAAGCCTTCAAAGCAGAAATTTTGAGAGTGCAGAATTTGTATGTTCCTGTCAGGATTAAAGGCAAGGTGAATAGGAATAAGGAACCTTGGTTCTCAAGGGATATTGCAACTCTGATAAAGAAGAAGAGGGAGTTGTATGACGTGTATAGGAAGCAGGGAGTAAATAAGGTGCTTGAGGAGTATAAGAAGTGCAAGAAAATACTTAAGAAAGAAATCAGGAGGGCTAAAAGAGGACATGAGGTTGCCTTGGCAGTCAAAGTGAAGGATAATCCAAAGAGCTTTTACAGGTATATTAAGAGCAAAAGGATTGTAAGGGATAAAATTGGTCCCCTTGAAGATCAGAGCGGTCGGCTATGTGCGGAGCCAAAGGAAATGGGGGAGATCTTAAACAGGTTTTTTGCATCTGTGTTTACTAAGGAAACTGGCATGAAGTCTATGGAATTAAGGGAAACAAGTAGTGAGATCATGGAAACTGTACAGATCGAAAAGGAAGAGGTCCTTGCTGTCTTGAGGAAAATTAAAGTGGATAAATCCCCGGGACCTGACAGGGTGTTCCCTCGGACCTTGAAGGAGACTAGTGTTGAAATTGCAGGGGCCCTGGCTGAAATATTTAAAATGTCGCTGTCTACAGGTGAGGTGCCGGAGGATTGGAGAGTGGCTCATGTTGTTCCGTTGTTTAAAAAAGGATCGAAAAGTAACCCGGGAAATTATAGGCCAGTAAGTTTAACGTCGGTAGTAGGTAAGTTATTGGAGGGAATACTAAGAGACAGAACCTACAAGCATTTGGATAGACTGGGACTTATTAGGGAGAGTCAACAAGGCTTTGTGCATGGTAGGTCATGTTTGACCAATCTATTGGAGTTTTTCAAGGAGGTTACCAGGAAAGTGGATGAAGGGAAGGCAGTGGATATTGTCTACATGGACTTCAGTAAGGCCTTTGACAAGGTCCCACATGGGAGGTTAGTTAGGAAAATTCAGTCGCTAGGTGTACATGGAGAGGTGGTAAATTGGATTAGACATTGGCTCGATGGAAGAAGCCAGAGAGTGGTGGTAGAGAATTGCTTCTCTGAGTGGAGGCCTGTGACTAGTGGTGTGCTACAGGGATCAGTGCTGGGTCCATTGTTATTTGTCATCTATATCAAAGATCTGGATGATAATGTGGTAAATTGGATCAGCAATTTTGCTGATGATACAAAGATTGGAGGTGTAGTAGACGGTGAGGAAG
Source organism: Mobula birostris (assembly GCF_030028105.1). Classification (NCBI taxonomy): domain Eukaryota; kingdom Metazoa; phylum Chordata; class Chondrichthyes; order Myliobatiformes; family Myliobatidae; genus Mobula; species Mobula birostris. Next base: position 204,657,498 of record NC_092371.1, on the reverse strand, counting down.
GTTTTCAGAGCCTGCAGAGGGACTTGGACCAGCTGGAAAAATGGGCTAAAAAATGGCAGATGGAGTTTAATACTGACAAGTGTGAGGTATTGCACGTTGGAAGGACAAACCAATGTGGAACATACAGGGTTAATGGTAAGGCACTGAGGAGTGCAGTGGAACAGAGGGATCTGGGAATACAGATACAAAATTCCCTAAAAGTGGCGTCACAGGTAGATAGGGTTGTAAAGAGAGCTTTTGGTACATTGGCCTTTATTAATCAAAGTATTGAGTATAAGAGCTGGAATGTTATGATGAGGTTGTATAAGGCATTGGTGAGGCCGAATCTGGAGTATTGTGTTCAGTTTTGGTCACCAAATTACAGGAAGGATATAAATAAGGTTGAAAGAATGCAGAGAAGGTTTACAAGGATGTTGCCGGGACTTGAGAAACTCAGTTACAGAGAAAGGTTGAATAGGTTGAGACTTTATTCCCTGGAGCGTAGAAGAATGAGGGGAGATTTGATAGAGGTATATAACATTATGATGGGTATAGATAGAGTGAATGCAAGCAGGCTTTTTCCACTGAGGCAAGGGGAGAAAAAAACCAGAGGACATGGGTTTAGGGTCGAGGGGAAAAGTTTAAAGGGAACATTAGGGTGGGCTTCTTCACACAGAGAGTGGTGGGAGTATGGAATGAGCTGCCAGATGAGGTGGTAAATGCGGGTTCTTTTTTAACATTTAAGAATAAATTGGACAGATATATGGATGGGAGGTGTATGGAGGGATATGGTCCGTGTGCAGGTCAGTGGGACTAGGCAGAAAATGGTTCGGCACAGCCAAGAAGGGCCAAAAGTCCTGTTTCTGTGCTGTAGTTTCTATGGTTTCTATAATCAGTGCAATGCATCAACAGACAGCAAGCACGATTTATACAGAATGCAACAGGGTCGAAGCAGGGAGAATGCTTTCGCTGTCTGAAGCATCTAAACCAGGGGCTCACAATTTCTACATAATAGATTGGTAAAATAGGCAGGAAACAATAAATTTTTACCCAACATGATTAATTCTTGAAATTCGCTGACTGAGGTTCAGGATAATAAGTCACTGATAATGTTCTAGATAAGGAATCGAGGGATATGAGGTTAGGAAATAAGTCATGAAGTAGAAAATCATCCATCATCTTATTGGATAGTGGAATAGACTTAGAGGGGATGGATGGCACATTTCTGCTCCTATTTTTTAATGTTCACATGTGAAGGAATTTACTTGCTGGGGATAGTGGACTTCTTGCTCATGTTTACCAAGCTCATTTTCTAAACACAGCAGCTGCCACTTGTAAGTAAACTTATAACTAATATTTCTTTGTTTAGCTTCTGGTCATAAATAATTAAATTCTGGTCATGAATTATTTAATATGGCTTGTATAAAAAACAGGCAAACTGAGTAAGTTACTTTGTTCAAAGAAGCTTGCAGACTAGATGGATAATATAATTTACTATGTCAAATAACCGATCCATTAATGTTTGGAGTTCTACGTGCTCAAGGAAGTTAGCTTTCCATCATTTAATACATTAGCTGAGGTCTATGTCTCCAAAAAGGCTTTCAGACAGTTTGTGTAAAAAGGGTACCCAAGGAAATATTATACCCATGTGAAGTCACCCAAGTGGTAGAGAAAAACCACTTTGTGGTTTAGAAATAGTTTGTAAGTTGGAAATATTTAAGCTGGTAGTCCTCTGTGAGCTTTAAATGTGTTTTAAGAATGTTGTTTGGATTTAAACATGTATCACTGAAAATAAATGAACTGTGTTTTAAACTACTTTGTTAGCTGGAACTATCTTGTCCTTGGTAGGGAGAGGGGATCCACCCCTCAAATAGTGGGTATTGGCAGCTAAACGTCGTGGAGAATAAACAAGAAAGTGAACTAGTCTTTGGAGATGGGGTAGTTACAGTATAACCTCCCTTTTGTGAGAGTACTCATCACTATTTATATCCGATAGATCTTAAAGGCTTTGTTTGAGTTTAGAACTTAGCAGTCAGCAAACTCTATACCATTCCACTCACAGTGACACCCGTTAATCAGACATAACCATTAGTCAAATCACATAATCATTTGAGTGTGTTACTTTAAGACTTTCATGATAGGTTGAACTGAGCACAGCCCATTCTGCTCTTTTATCTTAACCAGCTAGGCCTAAAATAAAAGAGGCAATAAAAACAGTGCGGCAAGAAATTCAGTGTAGAAGATTCCAAGGTACCACAAAGAAGGCTGTTAATTAACAGTGTTTCATTGACAGCCTGGTGATCCCCAACTAACAGGAGCCACTAAGTGTCCACAGAACATGGATTGGGCTGAGGTTGACCATTATTATCTCCATTGAAGAGACCTTGGCGTCTCTAGCAGAAAGTATCAGGATTGATTTGAAGAGAATGACAAAAGCATCCAGAAACTAATTAATCACAAGTGTAAGGTGTTCTTGGATTGAAAATTCCACTATACCACAAGAGACAAGGGAAAAAGTTCAATATGTTTCACAAGGCTAAGGTCCAACAAAATATAAGTGATCTATTGAATAAATGGAAAGAAGACAACTTGCTGATAACCAAGACATGCACTGAACCATCAGTGATGTCAAGATCTTCTGTAGCTCAAAGGTTCAACCCTACTCTGCTGAGAGACTGATTTACAACGGAGAAGAGGTTTCTCGAAAGCTTCTGAACCATGACTCCGTGCTTGGCATGACCTTGTTTGATTCAATCACATATCAAACTATCTGTTCTGGTCTCATTTCCAGCTCAGACTAACAAGGAGTCAAAAATATTACATTTCCACCCCTCCACTTCTGTGGTATGAGTCTGACTGGCAATCAGTCCTGAATTCAGTTTCCTCCAAAGGAATTTGGGAAGTCCAGACTAATATTCGGTGGTCCCCATATACGTATATATTTTCCTTGCCTTTGAGTTCTCTGACAAACTGTACATCAATCTTCTTAACAATTTCTGTTTTGTTTTGGTGTCTTTTTGTATCTGACTAATATAATTATCAGCAGGTGTTTACCGATATTAAAGGAAATACACTATATATGTAGGTTTGTTTATTTAATGCATGAACTTTAGCTTGTGTCTGAAAATATCAATCTGGTGTGAGACAAATCTCTAGGCTAATGATAGATTGTATGTGTCTTCACAGAGACTGTGACACTTGTGATAAAAGTGCCAATTATTCTCCTGTTACTGTTACCAAGACAGAAATTATGAAAACAGAGTGAATTCATTTTACAGCTGGTGCATCAAAATGTTTGATTCTATGAATAATAATAATAATTTCAAGTTCAAAGTTCAAAGCAAATTTATTATCAAAGCACGTATATGACTACCTTGAGATTTGTTTTCTTGCAGCAATTCATAGGAAAAAGTATAAAAATACAACATTTTATGAAAAAATATATAAACAAAGACTGGCAAACAGCAATATGCAATTTGCAAGATGAAGGCAAACTGTGCAAATAAAAATAATATTGAGAACATGAGTTGTAAACACCCCTTGGAAGTGAATCTGTAGGCCATAGATTCAATTCAGATTAATGATGAATGAAGTTTTCCACATCAGCTCAGGAGCCTGATGGTTGTAGGGGAATAATTGTTGTTGAACTTGGTGGTCTGGTACCCAAGGCCCCTGTGCCTCCTATTTGATGATAGTTGCAAGAGAAGGGATGGTGGGGGTCTCTGATGATGAATGCTACTTTCTTTCCTTTGGCCATGTAAGTGCTGGGGATGGCTTTGCCTGTGATGGATTGGGCCATATCTACTCCTTTCCATAGCTGTTGTGTATTTAATATCTCATCATCATCAACCCAGTACTAAGAGTAGATCAATACCCTCTGCCCAGTATAGAGGATACCCTTGCAAACCTTTCTGGAGAAAACACAAAGTAGACTTAGCTGAGGCCTACGTACAAATGGAGATGGAAGAAGAGTCCAAAGTGTTTCACACCATAACCCTCACAAACAGCTTTTACACTACAATGGACTTAATTTTGATGTAGCATCTGCACCTGCACTCTGTTATGGACCAGGTACTACAAGGCTTCCCAGACTCTCACTGTTACCTAGATGACATTATTGTTACTGGTAAAGATGACAAGGAACATCTTCAAAATCTCAAGACAGGGTTAAAAATATTAGAAGATTATGGGCTCAGAGCATGATGCAACAAGTGTGAATTCTTCAAACCAAGCAACACTTACTGTGGTCACACTATTGATGGACAATCAAACCAAGCAACACTTACTGTGGTCACACCACTGATGGACAATTATTACACAACTGTGCTGAGAAGAATCAAGCAGCGGTGTATGTCACAAGGCCAAAGGACGTGACACAGTTGTGGTCCTTTTAGGATTTGCCAATTACTGTAACAGATTACTGACAAACAAGGGTACTGTGCTCCACCTCTTGAACTCATTACTACAGATAGGGAAGAAGTGGTGCTGTCAGACACTGTACTTACACATTATGACCCACATTGTCCAGTGCAGCTTGCCCTGCACTGTTGAGGATGTCCACATGTCCAAAAGAAAGGTGTTCAGAGCTGTCAGAACCATTTCCTGCAGTACCAGAGTCAACTCCTACAAACACTACAGAGGAGGCCCCAGAACTTGTGAATGTTTCACAACCACAAGTCTCTACTGTCAAGCAGAATGACCTCGCCACCCCCTCTCCCAACTCCACTGGTAGGGAAAGACATTATCCCACCAGAGTAAGAAATCCTCCACAGTGATTAAATTTTTAGGCCTGAAGGGGAAAATTTAAAATCTAATATGCTGTGGATATTTATATAACAGTTGTATTGTATAGTATACTCTATGTAAGTTGAGTTGCATTCTCTATTGAGTTGGAGTTTATAGCTAAGCAGGGAGGGGTGTTGTATATTTAATACTTCGGTAATGTAAATATATTGTTTGATTAAGCATTCTTATTTGTTTAAATAATTCATTACAGTTTATATGTAAAAGTACATGAATAGCATACACCATCAAGACACCACATCATAGGCATGCATCTCACTAAAGTAAAAACGAAGCTAAGACATGTTCTCCCGGGTTCTCGTCATTTTGCTTTCGATTAGTTTTATGTTTTGCAGTTACAAAACATAACAGTAGCCTTTTCCGTTCCTGAGCATTGATGTTTCCATACCAGGCTGTGATGCCACCAGGTAAGATACGCTGCAGTGATGGAATCCAGAGTAATGCACACAAAACACTGCAGGACTTAAGCAGGTCAGAAATAAAGAGTTGATGTTTTGGACTGAACTCTTCATCAAGATTCAGGACCCCTGATAAGTGATCTTGGGCTGAAAAGCTGACTCTTTATCCTTCCCAAATTTTGCCTAAATTGCTAAGGTACTCTCCCTTGCGCATCTACAGAAGTTTGTCAAAGTTTTTGGTGACTTTCCGAATCTAACCAAACTTCTGACAAAGTAGCGGCACTGTTGTGTTTTCTTTGTGATGACACTTTCGTGCTAGTTCCTGGACAGATTCTTGGATATGTCAACGCCAAGGAATTTAAAGATCTTGACTCACTTCATCTCCATTCCCCTAATAAAGACTCGCCGATTGATCCCAGGCTTCTTTCTCCTATAGTCAATAATCAGCTCTTTGGCTTTTCTGAGTGAAGATTTAGTGTTGTAACACCACTTAACCAGATATTCAGTTTCCCTCCTATATGCTGATTTGTCACCTCCTTTAACTGTATCACTTCCAAATATATTGAGCGCTGTACAATATTGATTGCATTTTGCAGACCTGTATTTTGCAAGCTTGTGGATAAAAACATGAAGTTGGACACAACTGGTTACATGATTATTTAAACTTAATGCTTCCTGCTGCAATAATGGAATGTATTCCGCAAGGTAAAGATGTGTCAAAGTTTAATTTAAGGAATATCAGAATAAAACTGTGCAGCTCGGCCTATGTATTTCTTTAACCACTGCCACTTGAAATTATGAAGTTGCAAACAATGAAAAATTGTGCTTTTTAAAAACATTATTGTTTGTTTTGATGAATGCTGGTTGACATTGACTGAAATCAGATCAGCTTTATCAATGTTTGCGTGATAGTTGCTATAACTGTTTGTTATATATAACTCTGCTAAACTTGTTTACTTGTTCATAGATCTTCAGCAATGCATATACATTAATTACATAATATGAAGATGCCAGGCCTTGTGGTCATTTTGATCAACAGAATAATCACTCAAATCTTGATAAAGAAAGAATGATCTATTAATAATAAAGGGTAGAAGCAAGATGGGTGTGCAATACTTTATTGCACAGTCCATTAAGCTGAGCCTTCTTTCTGATTAATGTATGGTTAAAGAAAAGTTTAATATATGAAGAGTGTTTGATGACTACGGGCCTGTACTCACAGGGGGGGGCGGGGGGGGGGAAGTCTTATTGTAACCTATTGAATATTGAAAGGCCTAGATAGAGTGGATGTGGAGAGGAGTCTAGGAAAAGGGGGCCTAAACTCAGAATAGAGAGACATCCATTCACAGCAGAGAAGAGAGGGAATTTCTTTAGCCAGACTGCAGAGAATCTGTGGAATTCATTGTCACAGATGGCTGTGGAAACCAAGCCATTGAACATACATAAAGCAGAGGTTGATAGGTTCTTGGATAGTCAGGATGATAAAGGTTACTGGGAGAAGGCAGGAGAATGTTGTGGAGAAGGATAATAAATCTGCCATGATGGATTGGTGGAGCAGACTTGATGGGCTGAGTGGCCTAATTCTGCCCCTGTTGTCTTTTGTTTTTTTCTGATGAAATCAATGTACTGCCTAAAACTGCTAGAAATAAAGATAAAATCTGCAGTGAGAAAAGTTGCATTTAATGAATCCAAATTAGCAGTGCAAATATTAATCAAAAAGATGGAAACTGAAAAGTTTGAATTCAATGCCTATTGGTGTATGTTTAGTAAATAGACATGAAGTACTGTGTAGAGCACACATGGCCTGCAGCTAATCAGTAATTTTTTGGGTAACATCATTGCAAGAATACATACTACACCTGATTATGATTATGATTTTGATTAAGTAAGATCGTAAGACATAGGAGCAGAATTAGGCCATTCAGCCCATTGAGTTTGCTCTGCCATTCCATCATGGCTATATCCTTTGATGCCCTAACTGATCAGGAAACAATCAAATCCCATCTTAAATATATGTACAGACCTGGTCTCCACCACAGTCTGATGCAGAGCATTCCGCAGATTTACTACTCTGTGGAATGAAAAATTCCTCCTTATCTCTGTTCTAAAGGGTCGCCCTCAATTTTGAGGCTGTGCCCTTTAGTTCTGGATAAAACATCTTCTCCACATCCACCCTATCCAGTCCTTTCAACATTTGGTAGGTTTCAATGATATCCCCCTGCATTCTTCTAAATTCCAGTGAGTACAGTCCCAAAGCTGCCAAACTCTCCTCAGATGTTAACGCCTTCCTTCCTGGAATCATCCTCATGAACCTCCTCTGGTCTCTCTCCAATGACAGCACATCTTTTCTGAGATATGGATCCCAAACCTGTAAACAATACTGTAAGGGAAGCCTGACTAATGTCTTACAAAGGCTCAACATTACCTCCTTGCTTTTGTATTCTATTCCCCTTGAAGTAAATGCCAACATTGCATTTGCCTTCTTTACCGCAGACTCAACCTGTGAATTAACAGTCTGGGAGTCGTACACGAGGACTCCTAAGTCCCTCTGCACCTCTGATATTTGAACCTTCTCCCCGTTTAGATAATAGTCTGCACTATTGTTCCATTTACCACAATGTGTTATCATACATTTCCCAACACTGTATTCCATCTGCCACCTTTTTGCCCATTCTTCCAATTTGTCTAAGTCCTGCTGCAGTCGCGTTGCTTCCTCAGCACCACCTATCCCTCCCCCTAACTTCATATCATCTGCAAACTTTGCCACAAAGCCATCAATTCCACTATCTAAATCATTGACAAACAATGTGAAAAGCAACAGTTCCAATATGGTCCTCTGAGGTACACCACTAGTCATCAGCAGCCAACCAGGAGAGGCCCCTTTTATTCCCACTTGCTGCCTCCTGCCTGTCAGCCATTCCGCTATCCATGCCAGTATCTTTCCTGTAATGCCACAGGATTTTATCTTGTTAAGCAGCCTCACGTGAGGCACCTTAACAAATGCTTTCTGAAAATCCAAGTAAATGACATTCACAGCCTCTCCTTTGTCCACCCTGCTTATTACTTCCTTGAAGAATTCTAACAGATTTGTCAAATTGTTGAAGGAGATGGCCACAGGGGTGCTCTCCACTATCTGACGCTCCCCCTTCTCTCTCCTGACAATCACCCATTTATCTGTCTCCCGTAGCCTTGGGGTGACTAACCCGTCTGTAAGTCCTGTCTATCACCGCTTCACTTTCCCTAACAAGCCATAGGTCATCAAGCTGCAGGTCCAGCTCTCTAACATGGTTCCTAAGGAGCTGCATCTCAGTGCACCTGGTGGAGATGTGGCCATCAGGGTGGCTGGAAATCTCTTGGAAATCCCACATCTGACACCTCGAACAAGAACACTGGCTCTGTAGACATACCCCTATTATCTCAAGATTTAAATAAGAAATAAGGAATGAACTTAACTACTTACCTTGCCTCCGCCTGTTCTTGCTGAAGCCTTGTTGAGCCAAAGCCTTACTGCTGCCTCAGACTACTCCTATGACAGCTGCCCCCACGACGACTGCTCCGATTGGCAGCACCTCTCTTTTACATGGACTGGGTTTCCTGTCGAAAATCTTCATTGGACCTGCGTGGGAACGCTCCTGTTGCATCCACGCAATACTCCAATCAATGACTCCCGTCGAAAAACTTGCTTTCTCAAGCTCTTTGTTGGATCCGTGCATAAACACTTCTGTTGCATCTGCACCCTACTCCAATTTCTTGATATTCTCCTCAGTGCAGTATTGGCATCAAGGGAGGATGGTAACATGGGAATACAAAATTATTGCTATAAGGAAGAAGGTGTAGGTAGAGATTATGAATGTGGTGGTCATGAGATTTGCTGAAATCCATGCAACCTTTCAAACCTACAGTTAATTTTGGCCATCAAAGATCAAATCCTGGCTACTGAAGACATCATTGCTAGAGCAAACTATTCTGCGGTGCTTGAGCTGAACTTTTAAATATTGAAGTTTTGACCTTCATTGGGACCTGTATTTTTGTTATCAATGGGTTACAACATAATGTGCTGGGGTTACCACCCAGAGAGATGGGAAAATTCATTTCATTTTATTGACATTGGTGCAATAGGCCTGTGTCCCTTGGAGCGACAGGCCTAATTTTATGCTGTCCCAAGAAAACTCAGGAAATGCTTAAACAAAATATAAGGGACAAACACGATGAAAGTTAAATATACACATCTTTTCCTGACCAGGAGACACAGAGAAATTGCTCTTCCAAAAGAGCTGTTAAGAAAACTTAAATTCATACTTCATAGATTCTTAAATTAAAAGTAACAGGAAAAATAAATTACTTTTGGCTTGCCCTTTAACTAAATTTAACCATGGTCATTCTTTCTTTAAAGCCCTAACTGAGGAGCATTCAGAGAGAATTGCCTGCAGTACTGAACAAGACTTTTTATCTTTGTGATATTATATTCTTTCATTTAGATTCCTTCCTTTAAACTCTCATGAATCTTTTCCTTCACAGAAGCGCTTGCTCTTCTTTACAGATGCCACAGTCATTGATCTCTAACTGCCTGTTCTCCACCACTCTCCTCAGTATACGATATTTACCTTCTAGTATTCACCTCAGTCACTATTTTCATTCAGTGCTCATCATTTGCCACGTCTGTTTTCTGACACCTACGCTCTGTCCGCCAGAGAAAGCAGGATCTCCCAGTGGCCACACATTTTAATTCCACATCCCATTCCCATTCTGACATGTCTATCCACGCCCTCCTCTACTGTAAAGATGAAGCCACACTCAGGTTGGAGGAACAACACCTTATATTCCGTCTGGGTAGCCTCCAACCTGATGGCATGAACATCGACTTCTCTAACTTCCGCTAATGCCCCACCTCCCCCTCGTACCCCATCTGTTACTTATTTTTATACACACATTCTTTCCCTCACTCTCCTTTTTCTCCCTCTGTCCCTCCGAATATACCCCTTGCCCATCCTCTGGGTCCCCCCCCCCTTTGTCTTTCTTCCCGGACCTCCTGTCCCATGATCATCTCGTATCCCTTTTGCCTATCACCTGTCCAGCTCTTGGCTCCATCCCTCCCCCTCCTGTCTTCTCCTATCATTTTGGATCTCCCCCTCCCCCTTTCAAATCCCTTACTCACTCTTCCTTCAGTTAGTCCTGACGAAGGATCTCGGCCTGAAATGTCGACTGCACCTCTTCCTTGAGATGCTGCCTGGCCTGCTGCGTTCACCAGCAACTTTTATGTGTGTTGCTTGAATTTCCAGCATCTGCAGAATTCCTGTTGTTTGTGTTTTCTGACACTGACGGTTTGCTATAGTAGCAGATTCTGCCATGAAGTCTTGAAATCTTCTCTCCTGTACCAAGATCTGGAATCTACAGCTATTGCTGTGTGAGATGGAAGCTAAGATGGGTGAAGGAGCATTGTGGAAAGGGTGGAGGTGGTGTTGGGGGAACCGAACATGTACGCTGCTGCTTCTGATACCACAGGTTGGACCATGACACACAGGCTGTTGTACAGCATTAAAAAAAGTGCACTGTGCTCCATTAAAGCCCCACTTGTATAAAGTCCAGAAAGTGAAGATAGTTTGGTTCTGAAATTTCATGTTTGTGCTTATACTCTCAATGCAATTGCTGATTTACCTTGCTCAATGGGAGATATTGACATACATCTGTAATACTGGAGAAATTTGGGGTAGAGGGTTGGGCGAAAGTGATGATAGCTTGAGCAAATTTCCTGCAAGATAGAGGTGAAATGGTCTAGAAGGCCGATGCAGCAAGCACTGGTAACCATTTTGAACATGGATCATGGATCTGTGAGTCCAAAAGGATGGAATTGTAAATAAAAACTAACCAATCCAAAGGTATTACAAACACGAGAAAATCTGCAGATGCTGGAAATCCAAGCAATACACAGCAAATGCTGGATGAACTCCTTATGGAGGGTCTTGGCCTGCAATATTGACTGTTTACTCTTTTCCGTAGATGCTGCCTGACCTGCTGAGTTCCTCCAGCATTTCGTGTGTGTTGCAATTCAAAGGTATGCTGTTGTAGTTTGGCAAACTGAGCTCCGTGTACTCTATGAACACTAACTTTCAAACATCAACTTTTACCTTCTACTGGACCATGAATCACCACCCCTACCCACCTCCACACCCCTGGGCAGTCACCGACCTAAATTCCTCAGTGGAATCTTCCCCCACAGCTTCCAACCTCAAAGTACACACACCTCACAGTCAGCTTCTGCCTCCCATCCAAAGTCCACAACAACAATTGATCAAGAACCAAATGAGTGATGCACTCAGTGCGGTATGGAGAACAGGAACATTCCTTACTTGACCCTTTCACTACAGAACTTACTTCTTTCTATCTTAATTCTTTTCACTCACAACTGTCCTACCTCTGATGACATCTGCCATTTTGCCGCTTGCCTCTCTCAATCAGCTCATCTTCACCGAGCATCTCCAATCCCTCTCTCACACCTTTCCAAAGCAAGATGGTCTGGGAGTCCTTCATTTTTTTCACGGATAGAGTCCCAAATAGTCTCTCCAACTTCTCCTTCAACGTCACTAATTTACAAGCCAGGCTATGGGAAAGGAAACTTGAGTGGGCTGAGCAATCAAGGGTAGATCATCCTGAGAAGTGCCCAGTCAACTTTCTGGTTTTGCATGAAATGGCTCAGCCCATTTCATCATATTTCATCATACCCAGTTTGTTATCATATTCCACAGAAATAAAAGGATATTAAGATTGAACTTCTATCCTATTGTTTTGCTATACGGCTATACACCTGGAATCTAGCGACTACAACGACTGAGATGAAGGGCAGTTTACTTAAATATATCTCACTTGGATTCTTTTGATATCTGAGCTTAGTTAGTGGTGCTTATCCTAAATGTCGTGTGATTCAGAGCAATACACTGGCATCCCAGACACTGCTGCCTAACAGTAGATGGCACCATTTAACCACAATATTTTGACTTTTATCAAGAAATGGACTTTCATTGACAGCGTGATTCATTTTGCTTTTGAACAATGTGTAGTATACTTTCTGTGAAGAGGAACATTATTCCTTTGTCTTATCCTTTAACCAGTGGAAGCAGCTATATTCAAGTAGTATCTTCAGTGCAGAAAAAAAGTCACTTCGCAAAATTTCACCAACATACAATCAGAACAAACGGGTGTCAGTATTAACAGATCAGGAACTGATACAGTTTTAAGGAGATTCTCAACTGAGATAGAGGGAGTTTAGGATACAATTCCAGAATATGAGGTCTGAGCAGCTAAGGACTTGCTGGGCTGCGGGAATGGAGTGAAAATGCATAAAAGGCCAGACTTCAAATGCAGAGGTACTGGACATGGTATTGGGTGTTGTTATGTTACTTCTGTTTAAACATACCGTGGGTTAACAGTAAAGAATCATATTCTGGAAGAATTAGAGAACATTTATATAGGTAATAAACAAACACGTCTTAAACCAGCCACGTGCTGGAACATTCTGGCAATCCCGCTCATGCTCAGTGCTCTGTCCAATCATGTACTGGCACATCATTGCACGTGATATCACCACATCTTCCCTTCCTTAAAAAGAAAAACAATTAAAAACATTAATCAAAGCAAATACATAATTCAACAGGTCTCTATCAGTCTCTCTGTGGGTTTATGAACATGAGTAGATCTTCTAAGTGGTACACACAGATCTTGTGTTTCCTTGTTATTATTTACATGTTCTGTCTTGTCTGCATCAGTTAACTGAATCTCTGAAGTTGGATCTTTCTTGAGGTCTTTGCGATTTCTTCTTACCACCACTCCCTCCTCTGTTTGGACCACGTATGATCTGGGTTGTGTCCATGTGTTCCTTTTATCTTGTACCCTCACTTTGTCTCCTTGTCCTTCAGACAAACGTCTCCTTAGATCAGTCAATTCACGTTCCACTTCCATTTGTAATGAAATACGAATCTTCTTTTCTTCATCTAATTCATTCATTAACTGTGTAATCTCTTTTTTATGCTGAGACTTCATCATTTCAATAATACTTCTCAATTCCTTCACTTGTGCTTTCACTTCTTCCTTATACCGTGACCACTGTGAGCATTTTTGCTCTAGATGGTGATGAGACTGAATCTCATGTTCTCTTAGTGTCTCTTTCATTATTGCTTGCATTGAAGCAACCTCCTCCTGCCATTGCTTTTTCATATCATCAGTTGCTTCCTGTTTGGTCGTCTCAGACACTGCAGCTACTGCTTTTATACTCTCCATGTCAGCATTTGCCTCCATGAGCTGGACCTGCAGTCGAGTTACATCGCCTTCTGCCAACCGTAATGCAACATTCTGTCACTTCAGCTCTGTGTCACTATGTAAGACAAAAATTCTTTTCACCAAATTAAGCCTTTCACAGGCAGGTAAATCCAGAATTGACTGTACATTTTTTTGGCACGACCACAAATGAAAGCGTATGCACAATATTTTTGTGTGATACCTTTGCCATGCCTGTTCCTTTAACTGGAATGTCTGCACCTGAATACCCAGTCACTTTTATATTTGTCCAATGTAACCTCAGTTTTGGCTTCAAAGCATTAAACTCAGATTCTGCAAGTACATTTACTTGCACTCCAGTATCAAGTTTAAACAGAATATTGCAACACTTGCAACAGAATAGTCCAGTCATTCTTACTTAGTTTATTTTCACAAAGCACATCTATATAAAATTCCTCACATTCATCTTCAAGCACAGCATTTACTTGTTTCATTTTATTTTCCTTCTTTCTGTTTTTACAACAGCGTGAAAAATGATTAATCTTACCGCAGCCATTGCAAATTTTGCCATATGCGGGACACTGATTTGGACGATGTTCCGGCGCACAGCAATCACATGACTTTTTTCTTTCCAATGCCATCTTGCTCTCTGTCGGTTTCGTTGACGTATTATTATATTTCTTGATGTATTCCCGTTTTTTTTACAGTGTTTACATTGCAGTTTTCAACAAAAAGCTCTTCAGCCTGCAACGTCACGGTCTCAGAAGCTTTGCAAAGCGCTAAAGCTTTTTCAAAATTTAAATTTTGCTCTTTCAACAGCCTTTCTCTCAAAGCATTATCTCGAATGCCACAAACAAGTCTATCTTTAATGAGAGAGTCCATGAGAGAGTCCAGAGGCTCATGGACTTCTGGTTTCCCTCTCCTGAAGTCTATAATCAGTTCCTTGCTAACACTGAGTGAGAGGTTGTTGTTATGATACCCTCATGAAATTTTCAATCTCATTCCTGCATGCTGATTCATCACCACCTTTGATACAATCTCTTTTTTGGAAGGGGTACAGATTCTATACACTTTAAAAGGGGCCACTTTATTATGTACACCTGTGCACCTACTTGTTAATGCAAATATCTAATCCACCAATCACGTGTCAGCAACTCAAAGCATGAAAGCATGCAGACATGGTTAAAAAGTTCAGTCGTTGTTCAGACCAAACAGTAGAATGAGGAAGAAATATGATCTAAGTGACTTTGACTGTGGAATGATTAAAAACATAGAAACATAGAAAACCTACAGCACAATACAGGCCCTTCAGCCCACAAAGCTGTGCCAAACATGTACTTACCTTAGAAATTAACTAGGGTTACCCATAGCCCTCTATTTTTCTGAGCTCCATGTACCTGTCCAGGAGTCTCTTAAAAGACCCTATTGTATCCACCTCCACCACTGTTGCCAGCAACCCATTCCATGCACTCACCACTCTCTGTGTAAAAAACATACCCCTCATATCTCCTCTGTCCCTACTTCCAACAACCTTAAAACTGTGCCCTCTCATGCTAGCCATTCCAGCCCTGGGAAAAAGCCTTTGACTATCCACATGATCAATGCCTCTCATCATCTTATACACCTCTATCAGGTCACCTCTCATCTTCCTCCGTCACTTCAAGGAAAAAAGGCCGAGTTCACTCAACCTATTCTTGTAAGGCATGCTCCCCAATCCAGGCAACATCCTTGTAAATCTCCTCTGCACCCTTTCTATGGTTTCCACATCCTTCCTGTAAAGAGGTGACCAGAACTGAACACAGTACTCCAAGTGCGGTCTGACCAGGGTCCTATATAGCTGCAACATTACCTCTCGGCTCCTAAACTCAATACCACAATTGATGAAGGCCAATGCACTTTATGCTTTCTTAACCACAGAGTCAACCTGCACAGCAGCTTTGAGTGTCCCATGGAGTCGGACCCCAAGATCCCTCTGATCGTCCACACTGCCAAGAGTCTTACCATTAACACTATATTCTGCCATCATATTTGACCTACCAAAATGAACCACCTCACATTTATCTGGGTTGAGCTCTATCTGCCACTTCTCAGCCCAGTTTTGCATCCTATCAATGTCCCGCTGTAACCTCTGACAGCTCTCCACACTATCCACAACACCCCCTACACTTGTGTCATCAGCAAATTTATTAACCCATCCCCCCACTTCTTCATTCAGGTCATTTATAAAAATCACGAAGAGCGTGGCCCTGATGGTAAGTAACGATATCAAATCAATAGAAAGAAGGGACATAGGATCAGAAGAGGTAGAATCCTTATGGGTAGAATTAAGAAATGGCAAGGGTAAAAAGACACTAATAGCAGTTATATACAAGCCTCCAAACAGCAGTCGGGATGTGGACTACAAGTTGCAGCTGGAAATAGAAAAAGCGTGTCAGAAGGACGATGTCAAGATAATTATGGGGGATTTTAATATGAAAGTCGATTGGGAAAGTCGGGAAGGTAATGGATCTCAGGAGAGGGAGTTTGTAGAATGCCTACAGGATGGCTTTTTGGAGCAACTTGTCCAGAAGCCCACCAGGGGACCAGCTATTTTGGATTGGGTGCTGTGTAACAAACCTGAGGCAATTAGGGAGCTGGAGGTAAAGGAACCTCTTGGAAGTACTGATCATAATATGATTGAGTTCAGTTTCAAATTTGAAAAGGAGAAGCTGGTATCAGGTGCATCGATATTTGAGTGGAACAGGGGAAATTACAGTGGTATGAGAGAGGAACTGGCCCAAGTCAATTGGAAAAGTAAACGAAATGGAGGGACAGTAGAGCAGAACTGGATGAAATTCCTACAAGAAATAAGGAAAATGCAGGAAAAATATATTCCAAGAAAAAAGAAAATCATGAATGGAAAAATGGCACAAATGTGGCTAACAAGAGAGGTTAAGGCAAAAATAAAAGCAAAAGAAACGGCGTACAAGGAAGCAAAAATTAGTGGGAAAAATGAGGACTGGAAGACCTTTAAAAACTTACAGAAAGAAACTAAGAAAGTCATTAGGAAAGAAAAGATGAAATAAGAAAGGAAGTTGGCGATTAACATAAAGAAGGATACTAAGAGTTTTTTTAAATATATGAAGAGTAAAAGAGTGACAAGGGTAGATATGGGACCGATTGAAAATGATGCTGGAGAAATTATAATGGATAACAAAGAGATGGCGGAGGAACTGAATGAGTATTTTTCATCAGTCTTCACAGTGGAAGACATGAGCAATATACCTGATAGCCAGAGGTATCAGGGAATAGAATTAGGTACAGTCAAGATAACTAGAGAGAAAGTGCTTGGGAAGCTAAGTGGACTAAGAATAGATAAGTCTCCCGGTCCAGATCAGGTGCACCCAAGGGTTCTGAAGGAGGTGACTTTGGAGATTGTGGAAGCATTGGAAATGATCTTCCTGGAATCAATAGACTCTGGCATGGTTCCGGAGGACTGGAAGGTCGCAAATGTAGTTCCGCTATTTAAGAAAGGAAGGAGGCAGCAAAAAGAAAATTACAGACCTATATATCGATGATTTGGATTATGGATTAAATGGTTTTGTGGCCAAGTTTGCGGATGACGCCAAGATAGGTGGAGGAGCAGGAAATGTTGAAGAAACGGAAAGGTTGCAGAGAGACTTAGTCAGTTTAGGAGAGTGGGCAAAGAAATGGCAGATGAGATACAACGTTGACAAATGTACAGTTGTACATTTCGGAAGAAGAAATAATCGGGCAGATTATTATTTAGATGAGGAGAAAATTCAAAAATCCGAAGTGCAAGGGGACTTGGGGGTCCTCGTGCAGGATACCCTAAAGGTTAACCACCAAGTTGGATTGACGGTAAGGAAAGCGAATGCTATGTTGGCATTCATTTCAAGAGGAATAGTGTATAAGAGTAAGGAGGTGTTGATGAGGCTCTATGGGGCATTAGTGAGACCTCATTTGGAATACTGTGTGCAGTTTTGGGCCCCCTATCTTAGAAAGGATATACTGATGTTGGAGAGAGTTCAGAGAAGATTTACGAGGATGATTCCTGGAATGCAGGGGCTAACATATGAGAAACGTCTGTTGGCTCTTGGATTGTATTCATTAGAGTATAGAAGAATGAGAGAGGATCTCATAGAAACGTTTCGAATGTTGAAAGGGTTGGACAGAGTAGATGTGGAAAGGTTGTTTCCCTTGGTGGGTGAGTCCAGGACGAGAGGCCATAGTCTTAGAATTAGAGGGTATCCAGTTAAAACAGAGATGAGGAGAAATTTTTTTAGCTAGAGGGTCGTGGATTTGTGGAATTCGTTGCCACATATGGCTATGGAGGCCTGATCATTGAGGGTGTTTAAGGAGGAGATTGACAGGTATCTAATTAGTCAGGGTATCAAGGGATATGGGGAAAAAGCCGTAAATTGGAACTAGATGGGTGAATAGTTTAGCTCATGGGGGAGCTGCGGAGCAGACTCGAAGGGCCGAATGGCCTACTTCTGCTCCTTTGTCTTGTGATCTTGTCATCTTGTGAGCAGTGGTCCTAGAGCAGATCCCTGAGGCACACCACCGGTCACCGACCTCCATGCAGAATATGACCCGTCTACAACCACTCTTCGCCTTCTGTGGGCAAGCCAGTTCTGGATCCACAAAGCAATGTCTCCATGGATCCCATGCCTCCTTTGTTTCTCAATAAGACTTGCATGGGGTACCTTGTTAAATGACTTGCTGAAACCCATATACACTACATCTGCTGCTCTACCTTCATCAATGTGTTTAGTCACATTCTCAAAAAATTCAATCAGGCTTGTAAGGCACGACCTGCTTTTGACACAGCCATCCTGACTATATCTAATTATTTTATGCCTCTCCAAATGTTCATAAATCCTGCCTCTCAGGCCTGATGGGTGGTTTGAATATTTTAGAAACTGGTGATCTCCTGTGATTTTCACGCACAGCAGTCTCCAGAGTTTACAGAGAGTGGTGTGAGAAACAAAAGACACATCCACTGCGGGCAAAAATGTCTCACTGATGAGAGAGGTTGGGGAGATTCGCCAGACTGGTTCGAATTGACTGGAAGGTGACAGTAACTCAAGTAACCATACATTACAACAGTGGTGGGCAGAAGAGCATCTCTGGATACACAAAACATGGAACCTGGCAGGGGATTGGCTACAGCAGCTGAAGACCAGGAATATGCAGTCAGTGGCCACTTTATTAGGTACAGAAGGAACCTAATAAAATAGCCACAGTGTGCATGCATTCCATTTCTGATGTTTATTCTGTTTATTTATAACGATTTTTTATTATCAAAGTGTTTTCCTTATATGTGGAATCACGCATGTTTTCTAGTATCTAAATTAGGAAATGTATAACTAGATAAGGCAAGCTGAGAGTCATGTTGTCTGGGCCATTATTTTCCAGACCAACACTCCAAGCATCATTGCTAAATATTTATCTGATTCTGAGTAAGCCTAGTCTAGTTCTCTCATCAAATTCAATGAATAAATCTGTGGAAGAATTAGTGTTCAGGCTGGAGGCTAAACCACCACTCTATGTTCAAAGGCTTGTGACATGGATACAGTCAGATTTTGGGCCAACAGACCAGTGAGTAACACACGCAAAATGCTGGGAAACTCAGCGGGCCAGACAGCATGTATGGAAAAAAGTACTGTTGACATTTTGGGCAAAACCCTTTGGCAGGACTGGAGAAAAAAAGCTGAGGAGTAGATTTAAAAGGTTGGAGTGTGGGTTCGGGAAGGGAGAGAGCACCACCAGTGATAGGAAGGATGAAGTAAAGAGCTGGTATAGAGAGGACAAGTTCCGCTATGCAGAGAAGAGTGGTGGTAGAGGGGAACTGGTTACGTCTGGTGTTCAGAAAAAAATGGAGCGGTTTGAGGCCTTTCTGGTAGGGAATGGAGGTGTATAGGGACTGGACATCCATAGGAAAAATAAGATGATGGGGTCAGAGAACTTGAAATCCATAAAAAGATTAAGAGCGTGTGAGGTGTCATACATGTAGGTAGGAAGGGAGTGAACTGGGGAGGGGGGAGGATAAAACAGAGTCAAGGTATGCCGATATGAGTTCAGTTGGGCAGGAACAAACTGAAACAATGGTTCTACCTGGACAAGCGGGTTTGTGGATCTTGGGTAGGAGGTAGAAACGGGAGGTGTGGGGTGTAGGAACAATGAGGTTGGTGGCGGTGGATGGGAAATCCCCAGAGTCAATAATGGTGTGGGAGACAATGGCCTAGTGTTCCTTAGTGAGGTCCTGTTCGAGGGGTAAGTAAGAGGAAGTGTTTGAGAGTTGGTGCTGGGCCTCGGCGAGGTAGTCCACCAGACTACTACAGCACCTCCCATGTCTGTGGCTTTGATGGTGAGACAGCGTTCCGTGATCAGATTTCCATGCAGGCAGGAGGCACGAGGGCTGGTAAATTGCCGAGATAGGATTTCAAAGCCCAGTGTTTGGGTTCCGTCATCGACATTTCTGGTGTTTGGAGTTCAGGTTGTCTTCAAGGGTCCCCATTCATCATCATTGAATCCTGTGTTGAAACTGAAGGTCGAAGCCTGAAAGTTGATCGGAAGTCCAGAACAAAGCCCAAAGGTTGATTGGAACTTGAGAGGTCAAAGCCTGATTGCCAGAGCCCCGAGTCTGAGAATCTCCGCAAGTCCACCGGGGTAGTCAAATACCAAATGTCTGCAAATTCATGGCTGGAGGCCAAAGAAGATGGCCTGTCCTGGGGTTAGACAACTATATATATGTGAGGGTGGGTGGGAGGAAAGAATGGGGCTTGTTTTGCTGTTATTGTTTTGTCTCTTCTTGTGTTATGTGTGGTTCTTCCAACCGGGGTGGGCATGTTCTGTTGGACCACAACATGTGACGATATTGGTGGGCTGCCCCCAGCATATCCTTGAGTGTATTGGTTGTTAATGCAAATGTCGCATTTCACTGTATGTTTTGATGAACGTGTGATAAATAAATATGTATCTGAATCTTCAGTTAGATGTTGGTAAACATCTGAAAATAAACTTGGTCAATTCCTTGTGTTATCATTGTGGAGGACCTGTCCTGGGTCCAGCACTTAAGTGCAATTACAAAGAAAGCACAGCAAGCACCTCTACTTCCTTAGGAGTTTGCAAAGATTTAGCATGACATCTAAAACTTTGACAAACTTCTATAAATATGTGGGGGGAGAGTGTATTGACTGACTGTGTCACAACCTGGTATGGAAACATCAATGCCCTTGAATGGAAAATCCTACAAAAATTAATGGATATAGCTTAGTCTATCACTGGTAAAGTGGCCCTCCCCACCATTCAGCAGGAAAGCAGCATCCGTCGTCAGGGATCCCCACCACACAAGTCATGCTCTCTTCTAGCTAGTGCCATCAGGAAGAGGGTACAGGAGCTTCAGCACTCACACCGCTAGGTTCAGGAACAGTTATTACCCCTCAACCATCAGGCTTTTCATCTAAAGGGATAACTTCACTTGCTCCATCATTAAAATCTTCCCACAACCTATGGACTCAATGTCAAGCACTCTTCATCCCATGTTCCTGATCTTTATTGCTTATTTCTTAAATTATTGTTATTTCTTATACTTTATACTTTATTGCTGCCAAACAATTGATACTAGAACGTACAATCATCATAGTGGTATTTGATTCTGTGCTTCCCGCTCCCTGGGTTACAAATCGATAGTAAATATTAAAAATTTAAATTATAAATCATAAATTGAAAATGATTTTCTATTTATTTATCTTTAGTTTTGTACTTGCACAGTTTGGCCTTTGATTCCTGGATGAACGCCCAAGCTGATGCAGTCTTTCATTTATTCTATTATGGTTATTATCCTATTATGGATTTATTAAGTACCCCTGCAAGAAAATGAATCTCTGGGTTGTATATGGTGACATACATGTACTTTAATAACATATTTACTTTAAACTTCGGTTCATATGTAGTACACTGAACAAAATGATTATTTTCAAAAATGTTAAGAAAAGAATGTCTAAAAATGATTGAACAAGTAGGGATCTAAGGTCCCAAGGAATGCCTGACTCAGGAAGTTCACGTAAAATCTGATGATAATTTCCTTTTGAATAAGAAAGTGCAATCATTATTTCACAATATGTGATGTGATGTTACTCACCCTGGTTAGAAATTTAAAAGCCTGAGGCTTGGGTGTTGCTGTGAGTTTGTACACCTCTGGGATGTCAGTTCAAAACTAATGCAATGAGTCAGTTCTTAATTCCCAATGAAATAAATTCACTCAACTTCAACCCAGCCCTTAATTGGTGGCCATTAACTTTTTTTTGTACCAATCAAACTCAGCTCTTACTCATGAAGTATTTTAAGGTGCCTAGCTGCCCTTTGATAATTCAAGCAGTGAAGTGTTGTGCATTGATAATATAATATTGCTAGTCATTGCATTTATGCATTAACACGTCATTTTAAGTCTTTCCTAAACATACTGTGATATACAATGAACTCCCCAACATTAGATGTCTTCAAATAGTGATAAAGGTTAATTTGCAAACGCAATAGACTGGCATCCTATCCGGGGGGGGGGGGGGGGCGGTGGGGGAAGTCTCGTACTCTCAGTCTTGCTTCAGGTCATGGAAACCGGCACAAGCACCGGCTTGATGAGCCACAAGGCTCGTTACAGACTTTAATCTTAATTTGCAAAATACTGAAACAGAAGCTAAACCTAATTCAAATATATCAACATCAGGTTTTAAGTTTGGCCTATCCAATTAAAGGAAGTGGATTGATTATTTATGTATTATGACCATTTATATACTATATTACAAATAAATGATCTTCATTTTACCCATTCTATTTTTAATCATAAATATTTCCTTCAGATTCAGTGAATATAGTTAACCCCATTGTTCCCAAACTGTGATCTGTATTATCCTCCTGACCATCAAAAGGGTCTTTCCAAGCAATGTTATACCCCCATTAGATAACCCAACATGCTCCTCACTTTGCCCTACTCTCCTGTTACCAGAATTTTCTACTTCTTTGCTGCGTAGAATTCACCAATAATCTGTGTTTCTCATAATCTCTGTACCTCCCTATGCTAGCTGGATCTTCCTCCCCGCAGTCCAGTCTGTTCCTAATGCCACCCTTCTCCTCCCATCCCCAATTCTTCAGAAACCACCTCCCTCTATGAATTCTTAACTTCCGTCTGGTAAACAGGCTTCCATCAGGGAACCCCACTTATAGAAGATCTCAAGTTAAATTCTGTGGGATATTTAGGACTCACACTCTTCCAGTTCTTTGTACTGCAACATTTTCCTCTCCTCTATCCCTGCCCTTGCAGGTTTAAATCCAGAACCACAAAAGGAAATTCCAATCATCTAGAATCTATTTTTTTTGATATAAATGATCCAATTTACTTTTAAAAATACATTTAGCAGCAAGCTATTGTAAATATATCTTTATTCCTTTCCTTTTTCACCTTTTGCCATTAATTCCTGACTCATCTGTTAGGTCATGTTAAGAAATAGCATAATTTAGGTTTATGGTTAAATCAAGGATCTGAGCATGAAATATCTATTAATAGATATTTCAGCATAATGCTGAGGGTTCATTTTACTGTTACAGAATTTGGTGTGAAGCCAAAGCTCGCAATTCCTGTTCCAGTGGCTCAAGTAGATCTAAATCTCAGGACATCACCTAAAGCAGAGTGAGGACTTCTCCCAGTTATCCTGTCCAACACTACTACTTCAACCAACAAAAGCAAAATAAATCAATTAGCCATTTCCACTCAGTGGCCATTTAGGTACAGGAATAGAACCTGGTGTGGTGTTCTGCTGCTGTAGCCCATCCACTTCCAAGTTTCGGCACGTTGTGCGTTCAAAGATGCTCTTCTGAACACCACAGCACTTGTTTATTTGAGTTGCTCTCTGTTAGCTTGAATCAGTCTGGCCTTTCTCCTCTGACCTCTCTCATTAACAAGCCCACTGAATTTCTGCTTACTTGATTTTTTTTTCCCCACAAAATTCTCTGTAAACTCTATAGACTGTTGTGTGTGAAAACTCCGGAGATCAGCAGGATCTGAGATTGTCAAACTGCCCCACGTGGCATCAACAATTTTTCCACAGTCAAAGCCATTTAGATCACATTACCTCCCCATTCTGATATTTGGTCTAAACAACAACTGAACCTCTTGACCATGTCTGCATGCTATTATGCATTGAGTTGCTGCCACAGGATTGGCTGATTATATATTTGCATTAATTTGCAATTAATTTTTATTAATTGTACCAAATAAAGTGGCCACTGAGTGTATTTCATTGTTAATCCTGGGGCTTGATCATAAATAAAATAACAAATTTCTTTTCTTACACAACAGTTACTGCTATCTGTTTCCAAAAGTATGGAAAGTTAAAGTTTCTTTTGCTTGTTGAGTTAATTTATAATTTTCCCCCAGATGAATCTGTCCCCCCTCAGCTCCTTCAGCCCTGGTAGTGTTGTGTACATTTGCCTTTCATGCAAATCTCTTACTTAGAATATCAGATTGAAAGCAGCTTTTTCAGACTCAGGTTCTGGGACTGCGTTCGGATGGGTATATTAGACAAAAGCGTGTTGTATTCTTAATGTCCTCATGCATTGATTGTTAAGGGTGGTCCGCAGGACCGTTAGCCACATTACTGACCCTGCTCTCTACACCAATAAGGCTGGAATTTTTGGAAGCACTTTGAAAAGCACAGGATATATACAGCCCAAGGAGGAAAAAGTATTCTAAAGGAAAGATGACACAACCGTGGCTAACAAGAGGGGGAAGTCAAAGCCAAGAGAAAAGCCAAAGAGACGACATATTGAAGAGTGGAACTTAGACAATTGGGAAGATTTTAAAAACCAACAGAAGGCAACTAAAAAAGTCTTTAAGGTAAAAATGGAATATGAAAGTAAGCTAGCTAATAATATTAAAGAGGATGCCAAAAGTTTCTTCAGATACATGAAGTGCAAAAGAGAGGGGAGAGTAGATATCAGACCACTGGAAAACAATGCTGGAGAGGTAGCAATGGGTGACACCGAAATGGCAGTTTAAGTATTTTTCTCCAGTCTTCACTGTGGAAGACACTAGCAGTATGGTGGAAGTTCCAGGTATCAGGGTGCATGAAGTGTGTGAAGTTACCATAAAGCAGTGGCTGATTGGCAGGAGGCAAAGAGTGGGAATGAAGGGAGCCTTTTCTGGCTGGCTACCAGTGAATAGTGGTGTTCCACAGGGGTCTTTGTTGGAACCAATTCATTTTATGTTATATGTCAATGATTTGGATGATGGAATTGAGGGCTTGGTTGAAATGTTTGCAGATGATATAGAGATAGCTGGATAGCTGTATGGGGCATGAAGTTTTGAGGAAGTAGAGAGGATACAGAAGGACTTAGATCAGGAAAATGGGCAAAGAAATGGCAGATGGAATACAGCGTCGAGAGGTGTATGGTCATGCACTTTGATAGAGGAAATTGAAGGATTGACTATTGAATCCTTGTGCAGGATTCCCTAAAGGTTAATTTGCAGGTTGAGTTAGTGGTGAAGAAGGCAAATGCAATGTTAGCATTCACTTCAAGAGGACTAGAATATAAAAGCAAGAATGTAATGCTGAAATTTAATAAAACCCTGGTGAGGTCTCACTTGCAGTATTGTGAGCAGGTTTGGGCGCCTTATCTTAGAAAAAATATGCTGAAACTGGAGAGGGTTCAAAGGAGGTTCACAAAAATATTTCCAGGATTGAATGGTTTGTCATATGAAGAGCATTTGATGGCTCTGGGCATGTATTCAATAGAATTCAGAAGAATGAGAGGTGGCTTCATTGAAACATATCGAATGGTGATAGAGTGGATGTGGAGAAGATGTTTCCTATGGTAACAGAGTCTAAGATGAGAGGAAACATCTTCAGAATAAAGTGGCGTCCTTTCAGAACGGAGATGAGGAGGAATTTCTTTAGCCAGAGGGTGCTGAATCTGTGGATTTCTTTGTCACAGGCAGCTGCTGAGGCCAAGTCTTCATGTATATTTAAGACAGAAGTTCATAGGTTCTTGATTGGTCACGGCATAACAGGATATAGGAAGAAGGCAGGAGATTGGGGCTGAGAGGAGGATTGAATCAGCCATGATGAAATGGTGGAGGAGACTTGATGGGTCAAATGGCCTAATTCTGCTTCTGTGTCTTCTGGTCTTATAGCCTTATATAAGCCTTTGACAAACAAATACTTA
This sequence comes from Mobula birostris, assembly GCF_030028105.1. Taxonomy (NCBI): domain Eukaryota; kingdom Metazoa; phylum Chordata; class Chondrichthyes; order Myliobatiformes; family Myliobatidae; genus Mobula; species Mobula birostris. Next base: position 204,631,825 of record NC_092371.1, on the reverse strand, counting down.
ATGTTTTCTGGTACAGTGGAGATAAACTGCTTGAGGGATGCTTCTGCTCCACTGTCAACAGGTTTTCTTTGAACTCCAGCTGCAGCCATAGCTTGTGGAATGGGAGAAGCCTTGAGGAAATTGCATGTTAAATGACACACAGGCTATCATTGGTTACACAAGGCTTCTGCACCACAGAACTGACAATAACCAACTTGTTGTAAGGCAGAAATAATTTCCCTTAAAACCATAACATACTGTAATTGCTTTACCCAAAACAATTGAACTTCCCCTTCTGAATGTACCACTTTGTTTGCTCTCAGTACTGAATCTTGCTATTTGCTTTTTATAGCTACCTATGCCGTTGTGCTCTGCAGACACCATATTTTTTTTCCATTTTATTGAATATCTTCTATATTCATTCAAACATTACCCATAATGAAAATTTATCCAGTTGTTAATGAGTACCACAAAATATTTTGATATTCTTGATATCAATAAAGCATATATGGGACAATTTGCATAAAGTTAGATTTGCATCAGTCAGGTATACTGTATTCTTGGTAAGCTCCTGTAATTCCTTGTGATAGCCAAATATGATTGTTACAGAATAACATCAGGGAAGAAGTCACGTTCCCAATTATGTCTGTGGGAAGATGCTGAAGTTTAAAGTAATTATGAAAGGTTCATTATTTTGCATGAGTCAGATGGGAACAATACAACAACAGAAACCTGTTTTGTCAAATGATGTAATATGCCTTGATGTATAACATAGATAGAGTATTATACAAGGGTATGATTGCCGTGTTGGTTGATTCTGAAGATATCATGCAAGACAACACTGTGAATCAGCAGAAAGGGCTGTCGGAACATTCACATGCACATTGTTACTGAAGTTCAGTACAAAGGTGCTAACCTAAACAGATTTCGTATGTTCTCTCTTGGGGTTGAGGATGACTACCTTTCACTCCATTTCTTTGGTTTCTGAGGTAGCTGCTAAGGCCTATGCAGATTATTAGATTCTGCCACAGATAGGGCAGGAAGTGCCTGAGAGGGCAGCTGGGTGGGTTGATTGAGACAGTCACTGATTCTGCTGCCATTATCAGTTGGTCCTTTGGAACAGACTGACTGGGACATATGGCTTAGGAGAGGATGCTGGTATTGGTTTGTTTACTATGCCCATGGAATTTGAGGACTCTGCCGAGACGATATTGCTGGTAAATGTAAAGCATCCACACATTTTAACAAATCGACAAACGTTATAGAGTTTGAAATTCAGTCAAAAATATTAATCTTAGAACATAAGAAATGGAAAGAGGAGTAAGCCATATGGCCCAATGAGCCTGCTCCATCACTCAATAAGTTTGTGGCTATCTGACTGTGGACTCAGCCCCATCCCTGTCTTTTCCCCATATCCCTAAATTTTCCTGCTATGTAAACCTATTTATTTAATATAAATTTTTATTTTATTCGGAGATACAGACACCTTCGGCTCAATTACACCCACCTGACCAACTAACATACTAATCCGTTTGTCTTTAGAATGTAGTGCACCCAGAGGCAACCCATGCAGTCACAGGGAGAACATACAAACTCCCTGCAGACTGCAGTGAACTTGAACCCAGTTTGCTGGTCCTGGACAATAGCGTCACTTGCGTACTGCCTCAAAAATACCTTACGAATAATCAGTACCCATTGCCACTATTTTGCCTTGTTGGAAGTAAATTCATGGCACCGCATCTAAAATGGAGTAAATGAGAAGTGAAGGCATGTGCTGACACTCAGGTTGGAGGAACAACACCTTACGTTCTGTTTGGGTAACCTCCAACCTGATGGCACAAATACTGATTTGTCAAACTTCCAGTAATGTCCCCCTCCTCCTCTCCTTCACCATTCCCCATCCCTCTTTCCCTCTCTCACCTTATCTCCATGCCTGCCCATCACCTCCCTCTGGTATTCCTTTCCCTTTTCCTTTCTTCCATGGCCTTCTGTCCTCTCCTATTAGATACCCCTTCTCCGGCCCCGTATCTCTATCACCAATCAACTTCCCAGCTCTTTACTTCATCCCTCTCCCTCCTGGTTTCACCTATCATCTTGTGTTTTTCCCTTCACTCTCCTCACCTTTTAAATCTACTCCTCATCTTTTCTTTCTCCAGTCCTGCTGAAGGGTCTTGCCCCAAAATGTCAACTGTATACTTTTCTACAGATGCTCCCCGACCTGCTGAGTTCTGCCAGCATTTTGTGTGTGACGCTTTCCTGGTGTTTAATTTGTGTTTTTTTCATTGATCTGAAACATTAAAATTTTTCTCTTTTCATGGTGCAGTCTGAACTGCAAAGAATGTCCATCATTTTCTATTTTTATTTCATGTTTCTAGCTCCTATAACATTTTTGTCCTCTGTTCATTATCTTAGGAGCTATTTCTCAGAGAAAGCAAACATTGGTAAAATTCATCAGAGCTTTCAATATGCCAGGAAATCCTTTATGGAAATCAGTCTTTGAAGATCAAGACCCGGCTACTGGACAGCAGAGATCCCTGTCCTCCTCTATGCTTCTGAGACTTGGGTTACCTACAGCAGGCATCTCAAGGCACAGGAGATCCACCAAACTTATTTCCACAATCTCCTACAAATTAGTTGGAAAGACGAGTGAACCCATGTGAAAACATTCTCCCAGCCAGCATCCCAGTAGCGAGGTCCTAGATAAACCCAGATGGAAATGTTGAACAATCCATGTCGTTTCCATGTTCAACTGCAGACTCCTGAAACAGGTGTTGTATTTCAAGCCCTGTCATGGGAGGAGATTACCAGGTAGGCAACAGAATAGATTCAAGGATGTGCTGAAATCCTCCTTGAAGATATGTAACATTCCTTCAGTCTTCTGGGAATCTCTGGCCCATGATCGCCCAGGGTTGAGAAGATCCATTTTGATGCTATTGAGAACCTCAAGACCACCTGTTATCTGCACACAAATACAGAAGGGAACAGATCACCTCCCATCTACCATCCATCCACCTATCCTATTGGCCATCAACTGATCTGTGGAACATGTTGCAGTTCCCACATTGGCCCATTACTAGGTCTTCAGTCTCAAGGGATTGTGCAAGAAGATTGCTGGTCTGGAATGTGAATGATAGACCACACTGAGTTTTTCCTGTTTGGAGGTAATAGTTTCCATTTTGGATATGGGACCATTTCTACTTCTATAACGTCAACAGACTTCTCCGTGGATTGTCACCTTGTCGTGGTGGAGAAGCTTGTGTGATCCTTTGCTCCCAAGTGCAATGTCATCTGGAGCTATGCTCCTGGTAGGGTCACCCATGGTGGTAAGGTCAAGGGTGAGGTCCCTGATAAACAACAATCCAACCAAGACCTCAACGGTGGAACAGGTGGACGAAGTTACTTCGAACTCAACGGCTGTGAAGGCGGATGAAGGCTGCAACAAATCCATCAGCTCCAGTCGTGGTTTCCACGCCATTGGAAGCAGCTGGTTCATTTGTGAAGTATTGTGTGCTTCTTGGAGTGCAACATCAAGTACATGTTAAACAAATACATGCACAGGCGTCTTCACTCTGTGGGCCACTTCTTCAGAATGAAGACCAACATCCTCGACCTCGAGGGATAACCACGACGACGACGAATGTCAACAGAGAGCAGTTTTAACTTTCAATGATGTTGCAAATGGAAAATAGTGAAATGACAGCCCAATTTCCGTTTCTTCTGAATTTCAGCTCCATTGAAAACATTTGCTCGTTCATAATCAAAGTCAAGGATATGTCTATGATAAAATTCAAAGTAAATTTATTATCAAAGTTTATAGATGTGACCATATAAAACTCTGAGATTAATTTTGTTGTGGGCAATCAGAGTAAGTACAAGAAACACAATGGAATCAATGGAAGACTACACCCAGCAGGACGAACAACAATCAATGTGCAAAAAAAACGCCACAAAATTTGCAAATACAAAATGAAAGAGAGAAAAAGTATAATAAATAATGATAAACACGCAATAAATATTTATATATTCGTTAATTTATTTTGAGATACAGCATGGGATGGGCCATTATGGCTCTTCAAGTCACTCAACCCCTGACAACCCTGATTTACCCCAACCCAATCACGGACCAATTTACTATGACTAATTAACCTACCCAGTTTGCTTTTGGCCTGTGGGAGGAAACTGGAGCACCTGGAGAAAACCCACTCATTCCACACAGAGGAGGCAAAGTTGTTTCCCATGATGGGGGAGTCTAGTACGAGAGGGCATGACTTAAGGATTGAAGGGCGCCCATTCAGAACAGAAATGCGAAGAAATTTTTTTAGTCAGAGGGTGGTGAATCTATGGAATTTGTTGCCACGGGCAGCAGTGGAGGCCAAGTCATTGGGTGTATTTAAGGCAGAGATTGATAGGTATCTGAGTAGCCAGGGCATCAAAGGTTATGGTAAGAAGGCAGGGGGAGTGGGACTAAATGGGAGAATGGATCAGCTCATGATAAAATGGCGGAGCAGACTCGATGGGCCGAATGGCCGACTTCTGCTCCTTTGTCTTATGGCCAGAGGATTAAACTCCAAACTCTGACATCCAATTTGTTGCAGCGATATGCCAACTACTACACGGCCATGGTGCTCATTATCGGGAACATGAGATGTAGAGTCATTAAAAGTGAGTCCCGTGCAGTGGGAGCAGTTCAGTGATGGGGTGAGTGAAGAAGTCCCCTGTGGTTCAAGAGCCTGATGGTTGAGGGGTAATAATTGTGCCTGAACCTGGTGGTGCAAGTCCCGAAGCTCCTGTACCTCCTTCCTGATGGCAGCAGAGAGAAGAGATCATGTCCTGGATGGTAGGGGTGTCTGATGATGGTTTCCTGTAACAGTGTAGATGTGCTCAGTTGTGGGGAGTGCTTTACTTGTGGTGGACTGGGCCATATCCACTATTTTCTACAGGCTTATCTCCACAAGAGCATTGGTGCTTCCATACCAGTCCATGATGCAACCTGTCAATATATATATGCTCCACCACATATGCATAGAAGTTTGTCAAAGTTTTAAGTGTTATGCCAAAGCTTCACAGCCTCCTAAGGAAGTAGAGGTGCTGCCGTGCTTTCTTTGTAATTGCACTTAGGTGCTAGGACCATGACAGGTCCTCTGAAATGTTAACACTGAAGAATTTGAAGTTGTTGATCCTCTCCACCTCCGATCTCCCAATAGGGATTGGCTCATGAAACTCTAGTTTTCTCCTCCAGAAACCAACAATCACCTCCTTGCTCTTGCTGACATTGACTGAGAGGTTGTTGTGGCATCACTTAGAAAGCTTTTCAATTTCCCTGATACATGCTGACTCATCATCACTTGATTTTGCCAGTAACAGTGGTGTCATCAGCAAACTTCAATATGCCATTGGAGCTGCACTTAAACTCATTGTTATAAGTATAAAGGGAGTAGAGCAAGGGGCTAAGTACGCAATCTTGTGGTGCACCTGTGCTGAGGGAGATGGTGGAGGGGATGTTACAGGAACATAGAAACATAGAAAACCTACAGCACAATACAGGCTCTTTGGCCCACAAAGTTGAGCAGAAAATGTTCCTACCTTAGAAATTACTATGCTTACCTATAGCCCTCTATTTTACTAAGCTCCATGTACCTATCTAAATGTCTCTTAAAAGACCCTATCGTATCCGTCTCCACCACCGTTGCCAGCAGCCCATTCCACGCACTCACCACTCTCTGAGTAAAAAACTTACCCCTGACATCTCCTCTGTACTTACTCCCCAGCACCTTAAACCTGTGACCTCTTGTCGCAACCATTTCAGCCCTGGGAAAAAGCCTCTGTCTATCCACAAGATCAATGCCTCCCATCATCTTATACACCTCTATCACGTCACCTCTCATCCTCCATCACTCCAAGGAGAAAAGGCCGAGTTTGCTCAACCTATTCTCATAAGGCATGCTCCCCAATCCAGGCAACATCTTTGTAAATCTCCTCTGCACCCTTTCTATGGCTTCCACATCCTTCCTGTAGTGAGGCAACCAGGACTAAGCACAGTACTCCAAGTGTGGTCTGACCAGGGTCCCATATAGCTGCAGCATTACCTCTCGGCTCCTAAATTCAATTCCATGATTGATAAAGGCCAATACACCGTACACCTTCTTAACCACAGAGTCAACCTGCGCAGCTGCTTTGAGTGTCATATGGACTCGGACCCCAAGATCCTTCTGATCCTCCACACTGCCAAGAGTCTTACCATTAATACTATATTCTGCCATCATACTTGACCTACCAAAATGAACCATTTCACACCTATCTGGGTTGAACTCCATCTGCCGCTTCTCAGCCCAGTTTTGCATCCTAACAATGTCCCGCTGTAACCCCTGACAGCCCTCCACACTATCCACAACACCTCCAACCTTTGTGTCATCAGCAAACTTACTAACCCATCTCTCCACTTCCTCATCCAGGTCATTTATAAAAATCATGAAGAGTAAGGGTCCCAGAACAGATCCCTGAGGCACCCCACCGATGACTGACCTCCATGCAGAATATGACCCGTCTACAACTGCTCTTTGCAGAATATGACCCGTCTACAACTGCTCTTTGATAGTATTGAATGCCAAGCTGTAGTTAATGACATCTTCGCTGTCCAGATGTTTCAGAATTGAGTGAAGAGCCGAAGAAATGACATCTGCTGCTGACCTGTTATGACGGCAGGCACATTGAAATGGATCCAAGTTATTTCTCAGGCAGGTTTTGATATTTTTAATCACCAGCCTCTCTAAACTCCTCATCACAGTGGATGAAGTGCTACTAGCAGATAAAATTGAGGAAGGTTACCACATTCTTCTTAGGCATCGATATAATTGAAGCCTGTATGAAGCCCCATTTGGGACGATGCTTTCCATGGGTTCACTCCCCTGAAGGATGCTCTCATGTCAGCCTCAGAGACTGAAATCACAGGGTCATCAGATGCTCTAGGAGTTTGTGAAGGTGCCTCCGTGTTTTCATGATCAAAACAAGTGTAAAAGGTATTGAGTTCATCTGAGAGCAAAGCCTTATTGTCACCTACAGTCTGTCTTAGTATATAATGGGGATTCTGTAAATCTTCACTCAAGCATACTCTAGCTAATTAGAATCAGTTTTGTCATGCCACTCTTGAGAAATTTTGCTCTTAACTCTTAGCAGATATAGCTAAAGTCTTATGATTAGCATAGGTCAACAAAAATATTTTGGAAATGAGAATGAAGTCATTGCATAAATTCTTAATTAAGGTAGTTTTAGATATTTTGTGATTGCTTTAGTATTTTATGGCTGCCTTACAGGGAGATAATATCTGTATAGAATTGCATAGTTTATTGCTTGCTTTTAAAGCAGTTGTCACTGTTTCCTTCATTGATAAATCAGCATGAACAGATAGATTTAGTTAAATCTACAATACTTGAAAGCAAATGATAAAGTAGTAATGAATGGAAATCATAAAGATTTATTTTCTGGTAACGCTTACACTTACCTTGTGAAGTGTACGCTCAGAGGAGCCGGCAAGTCTTTTTCATAATACAAGATTTCAACCATGAACATGTTGTATTTGTCACAAGTTAAGAGAAAAATTTCTCAATAGAGGCATGACATAACTGGTTAGAATTACCTAGAATAGATTGAGATGAAGATTTGCAGAATAAATTCCTTGGTTAATTTTTATTAAAAACCCATTGTACTTTGAAAGGTCGCACCTTTGGGTCTGATGATCGAAACAACTTGATCATTATTTTCAAGAGAAAGTTAAAAAAAAACAAATGATTAAATGAAACTATTTGCATGATGTTTGGTAAAATCATTTGATTTAGTCAATTCAATTTAATGTTTGAAAGAAGCCAGCTAAAAAAACTCAAACTACAGTACGTACATTGTTTTCCTTAATCAAATTGTACCTGCAACATCAGTGAACATCAACAATAGCCTGTCTGGGTTCAAGCATATTGATGCCATGGTCAAGAAAGCTCGTTAGTGCCTCTACTTTCTCAGGAGGGTAAAGAAATTTTGCATGTCCCCTTTGACCCCCACCAACTTTTATCAATGCACCATAGTAAGCATTCTCTACAGATTCATCATAACTTAGTATGACAACTCCTCTGTCTGTGACCACAAGAAACTGCATAGAGCTGTGGATGTAGTTTGGCACATTATGGAAACCAATCTCCCTTCCATGAGCCTTGTCTACACTTTTCCTTACCTTGTTAAATCAGCCAGCATAACCAAAGACCCAACCCACCCCAGAATTCTGCCTTTTTCACACCCCCATCAGGCAGAAGATACAAATGCCGGAAAGCATGTATCACCAAGCTCAAGGACAATTTCCATCCTGCTGTTGTCTGTCTATTGAAATGCTTCTGAATATGATAAGATAGACTTTTGACCTTACAATCTACCTCATTATGACTTTGCACCTTACTGTCTACCTGCTTTGCACTTATGTTTTATTCTTCATTCCATTATTGTTCTACCTTGTACTACCTCAATGCACTGTATAAAGAATTAATCTGTATGAACGGTACGCAAGACAAGCTTGTGTATCTCAGTATTTGTGACAATATTAAACCAATTTACAATTACAGAGCAAGTCAAATCAAGTCACTTTTTATTGTCATTTGGACCATAACTGCTGGTACAGTACACAGTAAAAGCAAGACAATGTTTTTCAGGATCATGGTGCTACATGAAACAATACAAAAACTACACTAGACTACAGACCTACCCAGGACTGCATAAAGTGCACAAAACAGTGCAGGCATTACAATAAATAATAAACAAGACAATAGGCACAGTAGAGGGCAGTAGGTTGGTGTCAGTCCAGGCTCTGGGTATTGAGGAGTCTGTTGGCTTGGGGGAAGAAACTGTTACATAGTCTGGTCGTGAGAGCCCAAATGCTTCGGTGCCTTTTGGCAGATGGCAGGAGGGAGAAGAGTTTGTATGAGGGGTGTGTGGGGTCCTTCATAATGCTGTTTGCTTTACGGATGCAGTGTATGGTGTAAATGTCTGTAATTGCAGGAAGAGGGACCCTGATGGTCTTCTCAGCTGACCTCACTATCCGCTGCAGATGGTGCAATTTCCGAACCAGGCAGTGATGCAGCTGCTCAGGATGCTCTCAATACAACCTCTGTAGAATGTGGTGAGGATGAGGGATGGGAGATGGACCAAAGTGAAAACCATTCACAGGTATTATTGAGTTCCAGCACTGCCCTTCAGCTTGATTGATTGCATTGATGAAATGGATCTGGGTTCTCTGGAGAATTTTTTTCCCTGTTTGCATAATTTGCCCCTGGCATTTCAGAACTGTTATTTTGCAACACCTAGTAAATTGCATGCTGGAACTGCAGTAAGTGTGAACGGACACTTCTTTCTCATACATTCATTCATTGAGTGTCTAGTTTATTTTGTCTTTTTATGTAGGCATGGTTTGAGACAATTTTCACATAAATATAGTAATAAAACACAGTGAACAGTAGAGCACAGGTGTGCGGCAGAACAAAAGGATCTGAGAATACAGGTCCATAATTAATTGAAAGTGGCATCACAGGGCAATAGGGTTGTAAAGAAAGCTTTTGGCACATTGGCCTTCATAAATTAAAGTATTGAGTACAGGAGATGAGATGTTATGTTGAAGTTGTGTAAGACATTGGTAAGGCCTAATTTACAGTATTGTGTGCAGTTTTGATCACCTACCCACAGGAAAGATGGAAATAAGGTTGAAATAATACAGAGAAAATCTACAAAGATGTTGCTGGGTCTGCAGGACCTGTGTTATAAGGAAAGTTTGAATAGGTTAGGACTTTATTCCTTGGAACATAAAAGATTGAGAGGATATTTGATAGAGGTATACTAACTTATGAGGGGTATAGACTTGGTCAATGCAAGCAGGTTTTTTCCACTGAAGTTGGGTGGGACTACAATTAGAGGTCATGGGTTAAGGGCAAAAGGTGAAAAGTTTAAGAGGAACATGAGGGGAAACTTCTTCATTCAGAGGGCTATTAGAATGTGGTAAGTGCTACCAGCACAAGGGGTGCATACGAGCTCGATTTCAATGATTGAGAGAAGTTTGGATAGGTACATGGAGGCCTAAAGTCCCAGTGCAGATTGATGGGAGTAGGCAGTTTAAATGATTTGGCACAGACTAGATGGACTGAAGGGCCTGTTTCTGTGCTGCACTTTTCTATGACTCTATATCCTGTTATTGAAAAACACTAATTCTGCACTACTAATACACTTTTGCTTCAGCACAGTTGACTAATTCGCTGCACAAAGAAAAACATAGCCAATCAGTTTTTGTTATTTATGCCTTTTGCTTGAAGAGGAGAAAAGACATCTCACCGTTAAACATGAGTATCACCTCACAAAACTTAATTAATTTTATTAATATATACAAAGGTGTGGAGAGCTAATAACTGTGTAACCATACCATATGTTTTTTATAATATTGCTGATAGAACACAATACCAAAATAATCTTGAAAGGACAAAGTTTGCAGATGCTGGAACCTAGGAATAAAAAAAAGAAAACACTGAATAAACTCACCAAGTCAAGAAACATCTGTAGGGAAAGAAAAGCTCGCAATACAGGTTAATGACTTTTCATCACAACTGATACTTCCATTCCTGAAATATTTTTAATGATTCATGACGTGATACACTTCCAGACTGTTGAATGAGTAAGAGCTACTCTCTGTTGGGAAGCTAGACTATCCAAGGAGAAGCACTCCAGTGATCCTTCTAAAGGTATTCGCATTATTAGACTATTTTACAACATAAATGGAGAAAAGATTTATTTTAATAAATAATATATACTTTATATATTTCGTGTGCATGAACAATCCGGTTAGTTCATTCCTGGAGTGAGAAAATGATGGAAACTAAACATCTACCTCAGAATTATTCCAGCTCTTCTGATTCAGTATTAAAACAGGCTTTTAAATGGGTGTTCTCTCACCCAAAAACAGTGGGAGGTCTTTAAGGCTGGCAATTAGAATTCTATACCTTGTTTCTGCCCTTTCATAAAGTCATAGGAACAGCATGGAAATAGTTCTTTAGCCCACCAAGTCTGTTTTAATCATCAACCATCCATTTTTATACTACTCTAATCCTAGTCCATTTTATAAGACCATTTATTCAAAGTTCAAAGTATATTTTTTATCAAAGCTTGTATAGATTATACAGCCTTGAGATTCACCTCCTTACAGGCAGTCACAAAACAAGAAACACAAAAGAACCCATTTAAAAAACTTCAACAAATACCCACTTGGCGGGGGGAGAGGGGAGAAGGGGAGAGGGGAGAGGGGAGACGGGGGAGAGGGAGAGGGTGAGAGGGAGAGGGGGGAGAGGGAGAGGGGAGAGGGGAGAGGGAGAGGGGAGAGGGGAGAGAGAGAGAGAGAGAGAGAGAGGGAGAGGGAGATATACAAATCGTGCAAACAATGAAAGAAAAGAGAACAGAATTCAGAATGAAAGTGACTCCATAGTCATGAAGCCTGGAGCAGGCCCACAGCCTCACCCTTAGTTCATCACACAGAAGAGCAAAATGTTGCATGTGTCCATCAACTCCCTGTCACTTCATCAAGATTCTGTCACTTACCCACACAAAAGGAACTATTTACAATGGCAAATTAAACTCTAATGCGTATTTGGGATGTGGGATTGTTATGTTACTTCTGTTTAAATGTACTGTGGGTTAACAGTAAAGAATCATATTCTGGAAGAATTAGAGAACTTTTACTTACAGTAATAAACAAACACGCCTTAAACACGCCATATGCTGAAACATTCTGGCAAACCCCGCGCATGCTCGGTGCTGTCCAATGATGTACTGGCATATCATTGCACGTGATATCACCACATCTTCCCTTCCTTAAAAAGAAAAACAATTAACAACGTTAATCAAAGAAAATACATAATTCAACACGTCTCAATCAATCTCTCTGTGGGATTACGAACGTGAGTAGACCTCCTAAGTGGTACACACAGATCTTGTGTTTCCTAGTTATTATTTACATGGTTTGTCTCATCTGCATCAGTTAACTGAATCTCTGAAGAATCACATCTTCCCTTCCTTAAAAAGAAAAACAAATAACAATATTAATCAATAAACAAATCTATATCAGCTAACTGAAACTTTGAAGTTGGCTCTTTGCTATCTGACTTTGTGTCATGGCTTTGGGATGATGTGAGTTGTAGTTATTATTACTGGGACAATGGTATACCCTGTTCATGTGCTATAGTCTTTTACTTTTCCTCTTTAGTTCAGCATATTTCTGGACTAAGATATTATGCCAAAAGAATACGTTAGTATAGGTACTGTAAATCAAAAGCATTTATTGCCTTTGTTATATTTTTACTATTGAGCCCTGACAGATCTTTTTAAGCCTTGAAGTAAATTCTGTTGAAAGTTTTCCCGTTATTGCACGATGATCTATTTTCTTTGCTTGTTGATATCCGTAGTCATCCACTGGCTGTATTGTTTCCTGCTGCTCTGTTTATAGCCTATTAGTTCTACCATATCTTTCTTTCACACGGCTTTAGACCACCTGGACAACACAAACACTTACGTCAGGATGCTGTTCATTGACTACAGCTCAGCATTTAACACATCATTCCCACGATCCTGGGCCTCTGTACCTCCCTCTGCAATTGGATCCTTGACTTCCTAACCGGAAGACCGCAATCTGTGTGGATTGGTGATAACATCTCCTCCTTGCTGACGATCAACACTGGTGCACCTCAGGGGTGTGTGCTTAGCTCACTGCTCTACTCTCTCTAAACTCATGGCTCTGTGGCTAGGCATATCTCAAACACCATCTATAAATTTGCTGATGATACAACCATGGTTGGTAGAATCTCAAATGGTGACGAGAGGGCACACAGGAGTGAGATATACCAACTAGTGGAGTGATGTCGCAGCAAAAGTCTGGCACTCAATGTTGGTAAGATGAAAGACTGATTGTGAGGTGGTACACTTTGGAAGGACAAACTCCAAGGCAGAGTACAAAGTAAATGGCAGGTACTTGGTAGTGTGGAGGAGCAGAGGGACCGGGGGTACATGTTCACAGATCCCTGAAAGTTTCCTCACTGGTAGTTAAGAAAGCTTACGGGGTGTTAGCTTTCATAAGTCGAGAGATAGAGTCACGAGGTAATGATGCAGCTCTATAAAACTCTGGTTAGGCCACACTTGGAGTACTGTGTCCAGTTCTGGTTGCCTCACTATAGGAAGGATGTGGAAGCATTGGAAAGGGTACAGAGATTTACCAGGATGCTGCCTGGTTTAGAGAGTATGGATTATGATGAGAGATTAAGGGAGCTAGGGCTTTACTCTTTGGACAGAAGGAGGATGAGAGGAGACATGATAGAGGTGTACAAGATATTAAGAAGAATAGATAGAGTGGATGGCCAGCACCTCTTCCCCAGCGCACTACTGTTCAATATAGGAGGACATGGCTTTAAGGTAAGGGGTGGGAAGTTCAAGGGGGATATTAGAGGAAGGTTTTTTCAGAGAATGGTTGGTGCGTGGAATGCACCGCCTGAGTCAGTGGTGGAGCTAGGTACACTAGTGAAATTTAAGAGACTACTAGACAGGTATATGGAGGAATTTAAGGTAGGGGGTTATATGGGAGACAGGGTTTAAGGGTTGGACCAACATTGTGGGCCGAAGGGCCTGTACTGTGCTGTACTATTCTATTTTCTATTGTGAACTTCAGGAAGGGTAAGATGAAGGAACACATACCAATTCTCATAGAGGGATCAGAAGTGGAGAGAGTGAGCAGTTTCAAGTTCCTAGGTGTCAAGATCTCTGAGGATCTAACCTGGTCCCAACGTATCAATGCAGTTATAAAGAAGGCAAGACAGTAACTATTAGGAATCTGAAGAGATTTGGTATGTCAACAAATACATTCAAAAACTTCTATAGTTGTACTGTGGAGAGCATTCTGACAGGCTGCATCACTGTCTGGTATGGTGGTGGGGGGGGTGCGGATTGCTTCTGCACAGGACCGAAAGAAGCTGCAGAGGGTTGTAAATTTAGTCAGCTCCATCTTGGGTACTATCCTACAAAGTACCTAGGACATCTTCAAGGAGCAATGTCTCAGAAAGGCAGCGTCCATTATTAAGGACCTCCAGCAGCCAGGACATGCCCTTTTCTCACTGTTACCATCAGGTAGGAGGTACAGAAGCCTGAAGGCACACACTCAGCGATTCAGGAACAGCTTCTTCCCCTCTGCCATCCGATTCCTAAATGGATATTGAACCCTCGAACACTACCTCACTTTTTAAATATATATTATTTTCGCTTTTTGCACGATTTCTAATCTATTCAATATAGATATACTGCAATTTATTTACTTCTTAATTATTTTTACTCTTTTCTTCTATATTATGTATTGCATTGAACTGCTGCTGCGAGTTAACAAATTTCACAACACATACCAGTAATAATAAACCTGATTCTGATTCTTTATGTTTAATGTTCTGCACTTACCTAGACCAAACTTCATGTTTATATCTTTCAAAAATAGTTCTACTATTTGAATTAATTGCTTTAGCTTTACTGATAAAGGATGGTATAATTTCAAATTGTCTATATATAGAAAATGTGTCAAAGAATAGTTTGTTTGATTGTTTCTGATCTGATGCCAATTTTTCGTATAATTCAGTAAATTAGAGATTGGGTTTAAAGCTAGACAAAACCATAGTGGGCTTAGAGAGTCACCCTGGAAAATGTCTTGGCTTACTTTGATAATAGTGGTTGTGTTCTATTTTGGCGATTAATAGTAAGGGTGATTATATTATTGCAATGCTTTATCAGATGTTGAAGGAATTTGGGAATAGTTTATCTATATATTAAGAATTTCTATTAAACATGAGTGTGGGAAGGAATCAAAAGCTTTTTGGCAGACAATAAAACAACATGAAAGATTTCTGCTCTTCTGCCGGGCTTGATTTAGAATTACAGAATCCATTATCCGTTGTTCTTTGCTTCCTTTCATACCCTCACAGTATCCTTTCTGCTCTTCAGTAAGTATATGATGGTTATTTAAATGAACGATGATTAGTTACGAGGTGCACGATATTAAAATTTTATATATAGTTTCTAAACAAGTAATAGGACGATATTTTGATGGGTCATTTGTGATTTCTCCTCTAGGCAAGAGAAATGTTTTCCTTCTGTCAAAAATGTGGGCACTTTTTCAGGATTTTTAAGAAAAATGATATGTATTAGTTGGTATGGATGAAGGCAGGTAATTTTTTTTATACCAATAGTTATGAATGTTATTACTGCCAGCAATGTTCCCTCTAACGTGTGTATGTGTGTGTGTGTGTGTGTGTGCGTGTGTGTGTGTGTCTGTGTGTGCGTGTGTGTGTGTGTGTGTGTGTGTACGTGTGCACACATCTTTTGCTATTAACACACAAAGGAATTTAAACACCAAAAGGTTGTCACCTTCATCTCACTGTCATGATAAGAATACTTCACGATCATACATCGCAATCACATTTCCTTTTCTGCTTTCTGATGCGGACGGTGTTAGCAATGTGGGGTTGGCAAATCTCTGCACCACTCTAGCAGCAGTAGGTCTTCCCTTCAGTGTGTGACCAGAACAGCACGAACAGCAGAACACCAGCTGAAGTCCGGCCAATGTTCTATTTGGTGGGAGCATAACCTCCTTACGAAGACTTTTCATCCAGAAAGCGGTGAGCACCTGGAATACACAGGTGGAGAAAGTGGTGGAAGTTGAGTGGCTAACATCATTTAAGAGATTCTGGGATGAGCATTTGAGCTAACTCAATGTAGAATGCTATCGGCCAAGTGCTGGAAGATAGTAAGATCACATTTTCTGTCCTCTAGTCATCTGGTGCTTCACTTCTGAATGGCAAACATGTACAATTTTCAGCTGAAGCCTAAGTAATCTCTTCCCTTACCTCCCAGTAGCAGCCCGCTCCTGATTCTGTACTTGAAACAGTTAACTCTTTCTCTTTTCAATGGCTGCTGCCTTATTTGCTGAGTGTTTCAAACATATTCCCTCTTATTTCAATCTTCCAGCATCTGCCATTTTATTTTTTAATTTCACCTACATACTTCTCTCTTTCTCATTTCTGGATAGTGTTCTTGCAAGTGTAACATCTTTCACTCATGCATCAGATTTCGACCTGCTGTCTGTTCTAACAATGAGCTTCAGGCACTCTCCCTACTGATTGCAGTCTCATTCATGGGCAGCTGAGGGACCTGTAGATATTGTGGGTCTCACTATAGTCAGTCAGTAGTACAGAGAAACAGGCCCAGGCTAAACCCTCAAGTCTGAGATTTGTTCTGTTTTGTTATGGACAGTTCTTCAGTTGATTTTTGAACCAAGTGGAGACAGTTGTTCAGCTTTTGCTGAGCCTCTGCTGCCCTGGATATGCTTCTCCATCTCCACATGCCATATCCTTTGGAATAATTGGACAAATTCAGATTTAATCTGCATCAGATTACTCTGTATCACTCTGTATCAAATGGCTGAGGACTGATCAGACTCAAGTGTAATTTGGAATCGAGGCCTTGGAGTTAAAGTGAACCACTTGAGTGTATCCAAGTGAGAAAACAGCTCATGTAAAAACTGAAATATGACATTTTTATACAGTCTAAGGAGGGGTAATTGAAGAAGGATAATCTGTTAATGGAAGAACAGTAATGTAATAATACAAATAATCATACAGAATTTTGACTAGATTTTCTGTCTTCTGAAAATGTTGAGCAAAGTAATTTCAAATGACTACTCATTAAAGAGTGTAATTTCCAAACACTGATATGGATCAACTCATATGGAAATTTAAAAACAGTATGTATTCATTATTTAGGATTGATCGGTGTAGCTTCTGTACTTTATTGGAGAACAGCACCGTCACAAAGAACACAAAATAAACCACAGGCCAACGCTTAGCGATCACAATAAATTAAAGTAACTGATCGGGCTTTTACTTGAAATTGAGCTTACTAGAAAGGGACACAAACAAAGAATCTGCTAACAGAATAAAACCTACAGAATATTGAAATTCCTAGATGGAATTGACATGCACATGATATTTCCAATAGTGGGACAGTCTAGGATCACTTCCCATTAACAGTGGTAACACAGGGATATCAGCGAAAAAACAATTAGAATTCTTTGTACAATTTTGTACATTCCTCTTGTGGGCATTAGAACTCCCTGCTGTGGGCACATAACTAAACATGGCAAAAAAACAAGAAAACTGAAGTGCAAAGGTAAATACAGATCTTTTAGTGTGGGAAAGGAACATAATTTATTTTTTGTCCAAAAGTGGAGCTAAATGTATCCACTCAGTATGTGACAATTTGATTAAATAACCTTAAAAATTCAGATTTAATGAGATATTACACGCCAGATCAGTTGGCAGAATGTTTCATTACCAGAACTCACAAACAAGTGCAATATCACTCTTAGCTGGTCTTGAGAGAGGCCCTCCCTGTGAAATCGTTTATGTATAACATAAGGGTGCAATCCCACTGCATCCTGCTCTTAAGATGGCCAAGATGTTGGTGAGATAACTGTTCACATTTTCTGTATACTTGCCAAGCAGGTCTGGAAAGAGATACCACAGTCCTTTCAGTGTCATTCTCGAACAGCTGGGTACAATGAAACAAATTTGAGAGATGGAGGACCACGAAGTTGGTTAAAGATACACTTTGGTCTACCCAAAACTCATTGATCTTCCTCATTGAGGATACTGCTAGCTGGCACATTCCAGGCTGCATTCTGAGAAACACAATGAAGCTTGCAAAGGCTCTGTGGTGAAGGACCACAGTCTACAATCCTCCTACCACTGGAGCTTAATGAGTACTTTGCTTCATTCTTTACTGTGGAAGATGCTAGCTGTATGCTGGAGGTCCATGAGTATCAGGGAGCAGGAGTGACTGCCATTGTTATTGCAAGGAAAAAAGTGCTAGGCAAACTGAAAGGTCTTAAGGTGGATAAGTCACCTTGTCTAGATGGACTACATCCCAGAGTCCTGAAAGAAGTTGCTGAAGAGATAACAGATGCATTGGTCGTGATCTTTTAAGAGAGGGATGGGAGAATGTCAGATAGTGGCTGCCCCACTCAACAATAAGTACTCCATGTTGGGTTTTGATGGGGGTGCATGACCTACCTGGGGGAAGCAACAGTGGCCATACCTCTGGCACTGAGTCTGTCCCTGTGACTCAGAAGGGTAGGAAACTGAAGAGGATAGCAGCAGTAATAGGGAACTCCATAGTCAGGAGGACAGACAGGTGATCCTGTGGACGTGAAAAGGAAACACAGATGGTAGTTTGCCTCCCATGTGGCAGGGTCTGCGATGTTTCTGAATACATTCACAATATCCTGAAAAGGGAGGGTGAGCAGCCAGGGGTCATAGTACATATTGGTACCAATGACATAGGTTGAAAAAGGGAGGAGGTCCTGAAAACCGAATACTGGGAGTTAGGAAGGAAGCCAAGAAGCAGGACCCCTCAGGATTGCTGTCTGTGCCACGGGACAGTGAAGGTAGGAATAGAATGAGGTGGTGGATAAATGTATGGCTGAAGAATTGGGGCAAGAGGCAGGGATTCAGATTTCTGGATCATTGGGAGCTCTTCTGGGGCAGGTGTGACCTGTACAGAAGGGATGGGTTGCGCTTGAATCCGAACGGGACCAATATCCTTGCAGGCAAATTTGTTAGTGCTGTTGGGAGTGGTTTAAGCTAATATGGCAGGGGATGGGAACCAGTATGATAGAGCTGAGGATAAACCAGGCTTACAAGTAGAAGATTTAATATGAAATATGAATGTAACGAAGGACAAGACAATGACTGGGTACAACTGCAGACAGAGCAAAATGTTAAGTTGTAGCACAGAAGCAAAATTCATAAGGATGAAGAATGCAGGATTGAAGGAGCTCTATCTAAATGTGTGTAGCATTCAGAATAAGGTGGATGAGCTTGTGGCTCAGTTAGAGATTGGTCAATATGAAGTTGTGGGCATTGCTGGGTCGTAGTTGAAAGAAGATCATAGTTAAGAGTTTAACATCAAAGGATTTACTTTGTATTGAAAGGACATGCAGCAAGGAATAGGTGGTCGTGTGGCACTATTGGTAAGAGATGAAATTACATCTTTAGAAAGAGGTGACATTGGGTCAGAGAATGTTAAATCTTTGTGGTTGGAATTAAGAAACTGAAAGGGTAAAAAAAACATTATGGGAATTACATATAGGCCTCCAAATAGCAACCAAGATGTGGGGTTGAGATTACAAAGGGAGCTGGAAAAGGCATGCAATGAGGGTAATGTCACAATTGTAATGGGGGACTTCAATATGCAAGGGGATTGAGAAAGTCAGGTTGGTGTCAGATCACAGGAGAGAGAATTTATTGAATTCCTACAAGATGGCTTTTTAGAGCAGCTTGTGCTGGAGCCTCCCGGGGGAAAGGCTATCTTTGATTGAATGTTGTGTAATTACCCTATTTTATTAGTCAACTTAATGTAAAGGAACCCTTAGGAGGCAGTAATCATAATAAGATTGAATTCAAACTGCAATTTGAGAAGAAGAAGCATAACCCACATGTATCAGTATCGCAATGGAATATAGGGAATTACAGAGGCATGAGAGAGGAACTTGCCCAGCTGGATTGGAGGGGGATACTGGCAGGGATGAAAGTGATGGCCAAAGTTTCTGGGAATAGTCCACACAGAAGAAGTTCTCAAATGGCAGGGGTAGGCAACCGTGGCAGACAAGGGAAGCTAGGGACTGCATAAAAGCCAAGGAAATGGCATATAAGGTAGCAAACATGAGTGGGAAGTTGGATAATTGGGAAACTTTTAATATCCAACAAAATGCAACTAAAAAAGTTATAAGAAGGGAAAAAATGAACTATGAGAGCAAACTAGCCAATAATGTAAAGCAGGATACCAAAAGTTTTTTTCAGTTATATAAAGAGTAAAAAGGAGGTGAGAGTTGGTATTGGACACTGAAAAATGATATTGGTGAGGTAGTAACGGGGGACAAAGAAATGGCAGATGAACTTAATGAGTACTTTGCTTCATTCTTTACTGTGGAAGATGCTAACTGTATGCTAGCGATCCGTGAGTATCAGGAACTAGAAGTGACAGCCATTGTTATTACAAGGAAAAAAGAGTCAGACAAACTGAAAGGTCTTAAGGTGGATAAGTCGCCTGGACCAGATGGACTACATCCCAGAATCCTGAAAGAGGTAGCTGAAGAGATAACAGCTGCATTGGTCATGATCTTTCAAGAATCACTGGATTCTGGCATGCTGGCAGGGGACTGGAAAATTGCAAATGTCACTCCACTCTTTAAGAAGGGAGGAAGACAAAAGAGTGGAAATTAACGGCCGGGTAGCCTAACCTCTGTGCTTGGGAAAGTGTTGGAGTCCATTATCAAGGATGAGGCTTTAGGTTACTTGGAGACTGATGATAAAATAAGTCAAAGTCAGCATGGTTTCTGTCAAGGAAAATTTTACCTGACAAATCCGTTAGGATTCTTCGAGGAGTAACAAGCAGGGTGGGCAACGGAGAGGCAGTGAACATCATATATAGGTTTTCAGAAGGCATTTGATAGGTTGCCTCACATGAGGCTGCTTAACAAGTTAAAATCCTATGGTGTTACAGGAAAGATACTGACATGGATAGAGGAGTGGCTGACAGGCAAGAGGCAGCAAGTGGGAATAAAGAGGACCTTTTCTGGTTGTGTGCCACTGATTAGTGGTGTTCCTCAGGGGTCACTACTTTTCACATTGTTTGTCAATGATTTAGATAATAGTTTTGTGGAGAAGTTTGAAGATGATGTACAGATGGGTGGAGGGGTAGGTACTGCTGAGGAAGTAATGCGATTGAAACAGGACTTAGACAAATTGGAAGAATGGGCAAAAAAGTGGCAGGTGGAACATAATGTTGGGAAATGTATGATAATGCATTTTGGTAAAAGGAACAATAGTGCAGACTATTATCTAAATGGGGAGAAAATTCAAACATCAGAGTTGCAAAGGGACTTAGGAGTCCTCATGCAAGACTCCCAGAAGGTTAATTTATAGGTTAAGCCTGTGTTGCATGGATGTTGGGGCAGACCCAAGTGCAGGATACAGACAAGGGGGTAGCATTAACAGAAGTATGTTTATTAATAGTTGCCAGGGAGGCAGGAGAGCGAGGATTAGGTGCTTACGTTTTGGACATCGAACCGGAGGAGCCTGGACTTGGACTTGGATGCGGAACCTGGACTTGGACTTGGACTCGGACGCGAAACCTGGACTTGGACTCGGACGCGGAACCTGGACTTGGACTCAGACGCAGACGCGGAACCTGGACTTGGACTCGGACATGGAGCCGGGACTTGGACTTGGACACGGAGCCGGGACTCGACCTTGGACATGGGATGACAAAACCAAATGAAGACAGACAATTCGTATCTTGGCTCGGAGTAGCAGCAAATGGCCAGCAATTCTCAGCTGCCCACGAAAACGACAGAATTCGCATCTTGACTTGGAGTAGCGGCAAATGGCCAGCTAAGCTCAGTTGGACACGAAAATGACAAAATTCACAAAGCAACCCCAGACAGCAAAGCAACTTAGAGTCCACTATTCTCGGTGGCCTGGAACGTGCATTACCGCACTGCTCAGGAGATGGACCAGCACAGAGTAGATGTAAGCTGGAGTTTTTATGCTGCTGGTTCGAATGAACATCAGGTGCCCTAATCAAGGAGCCCCATAGCACATGGGGAAAAGGAAATTGACTGAAATGAGGAGTCAACAGATCAGACCGTGACAGCCTGTGGTAAAGAAGGTAAAAACAATGTTGGCACTTATTTCAAAGACAATAGAATATAAAAGCAGGGAGATAATGCTGAACATTTATATGACCCTAGTCAAGCCGCACTTGGTGTATTGTCAACAGTTTTGGGCCCCTTATCGCAGAAGGGATGTATTATTATTGGACAGAGTCCAGAGGTGGTCCACAAAGATGATTTGGGGAATGACGGGGTTAACATCTGAGGAGCATTTAGCAGCTTTGGGCCTGTACTCACTGGAAATTAGAACAATGTGTGGGGATCTCATTGAAATCTACTGAATATTGAAAGGATTAGATAAGGTGGATGTGCAGTGGATATTTCCTCTGGTGGGGGTATCCGGAACTAGAGGACACAGCCTCAAAGCTAAGAGGAATTAAGTATGGGGATTTTTTTTTTTAGCCAAAAAGTGGTGAATCTGTGGGATGCTCTACCACAGACTGCGGTGGAGGCCAAGTCCACGGATATGTTCAAATCAGAAGATAATAGATTCCTGATTGGTGGGGCATTAAGGAATATGGTGAGAGGCAGTTGTATGGGGCTGTATGGGAACCGGGATCAGCCATGATAGAATGGTGGAGTGACCTTGATGTGCTGAATAGCCTAATTCTGCTCCTATGTTTTATAGTTTTATAGTCTTATAATCAATGACAGATGGAATTCAGTTCCTATAAATGCAAGGTGATGTATTTTGGAAAGCGTAATAAAGATAGGACTTACACTTAGAATGGTGGGATCCCGGGGAGTTGTGAGGAACCCTATGACTTTGGTGTACAGGTCCATAAATCCCTGGAGGTGGCAGCACAGACAGACAAGGTGGTGATGAAGGAATACAGGATGATTCCCTCCATTAGTGAGGGCATAGAATATAAGAACATGGAGGTCACATTACGTTCATAAGACTTTTGTTAGGCTGCAGTTAGAGCTTTGTGTGTATTTCTACTTGCTTTTGGAAGGATGTGAATACATTGGAGATAGTTTACAGGAGATTTAACAGGACGAGACATTTCTATTATGAGAGACCAGCTATACTAGGTTTAATTTCCATGGAGTAGTAGAGTAAGGTGGGGGGGGGGGAGAGGGGAAATGCCTAGTAGGGGTTACATAAAGTTATGGAGGGCAGCAATCTAGTGGATAATGACAAACATTTCCCTGTAAGGGAGAGGTCTGAAACAAAGGGGTATTGGTTTAAAGTGAGGAATAAGAAGTTTAAAAGAAGTTAGGGAAGTTTTTTTTCTGTTCAGGGTTGTTGTAGTGTGGAACACATTGCTTTTGAATGGAGGCGAGTACTCTCACAGCACAACACTAGAGTACCTGAGTAGGCACTTGAACCACCAAGATATGGCCATGTATGGTAAGTGTGATTAACATAGATGGGTACACAATGATCAGCATCGGTGTTGTGGGCTGACGGCCAGCCCTGTGTTGTGCAATTCTGAGAGAATGACCCTACAACATTTCTTGTCACTTCACATTTTCTGTCATAATTATTAATTAAAATTATGGTCACTGCTGTTGTTCTTAATTTGATGAATAACTGCTGAGAAAGAGCCCTGAATATGAATCAAACCTCTCAGCACATTACAGTGAATTAAACAGTATTTTAGTGCATTTGACTTCTCCAAATGGAAAACACATTTTAAGGTCACAGTATTCTTTCTGTACTCTCTAGGAGGAGAGAGAATACATTTTAAAATAATATGTAAATAATACAAACAGGATGAAGCTGCTAAACATCTATTGCTAATATGTCCCCTGGAAGTAAGCAACCAGCAAGCATCCTGTGACTTACTTTCAACCGCAGGCTCATTTAACAAAAGCCATCAGCTGGGAAGCCTGTTGGTACATGTTGGTGATGATTCTTTATCTTCAGATGAAACCACTGACTATTAAATTGGGTTGGGTTACTTTCAACAAAAGAAATCTTTCTTTGTCAGCCTTTTCAAATGTCACATTGCGTAGCAGACGTAAACAGATATAATTATAGAACTAGGGCCAAAAAGCGTATTGTTGTTCTCTGTGACAGTAACTTCAAGATCGTTTCTTGAGGAGAAAAAGATAAGGATACCTTTCACTGTAGACATGTATGTTAATCCTTTCTCATTCTCTATAACTCTGAGTGCAAAACGTGTGGTCTGGAATTAAATCATTCAGTTTACATTGGACTTTTCCCAATATCTGGACAATATCTAACAGATCAATGTATCTTAATTTCCTGCACTGGCCCAATACAAGTTAACAGAAAGTTGTCCGAGAGAAAGATTATTCCCAAACTTGTTGCATACTGTTGTTTCAATTTAAATTATAATGCTATATTTGTTGAATAGACATTAATTTAGAATTATCATTCACTTTATTACTAAATATGACTGGAGTGCTTTGCTTCAGAGATCTGTATTTCTGATGTAGACCCACCCATGTCAAGTCCATTTTATTATTAACTAATCACAAAGGAAGCCTTGTGACAGGGCAGATACAGACTTGTCAACACAAATATTAATATGCATAATGAATCATAGGATTTTCTTCAGTTTACCTTTCCAGCATGATTCAAGATGTAGTGACCTGGAATTTTCAGTTACAGGATATTTTTGCAGCATGGCCTGTTACTTGCACTTTCTCCACCCTTCAACCCGAAAATGCTTTGCAAATTACTGAAAGTGCAAACTGATAATTGGATGGTGAGCCCAGTGGGACCTCTGGAACCCAGTGAACATTGGGAGAAGTTTGTCAAACATTGAGAAAGAAACAAAAGATTGATAGAAAATGAAACTGGAGGAAGTAGAGTGAAAGGGGAACCAATGTAGAAAGGAAGCTTTAATTAAGATAGACAGTAAAGTAACAACAAATAAACATATAAAATTACCATTCTAAAGAAAATCTCCAAACAGAAATAATTACCTGCATAAATGAATGCCAGTTTCATTTGTTCCCTTTTTCATCCAAAGAGACTGAATGAATTCCAGAACTGCAAATCTTAACACTGAGTACTTATTGTTAGTTACCAGTCTGAACATTTTAGGACATTTATTTATTTTATTTTATTTAGCGATACAGCATGGAGTCCGCCCTTCCAGCCCTTTGAACCACACCGCCCCAGCAGCCTCCGACAATCCATTAACCCTAACCTAATCACAGGACCATTTACAATTAACCTACTCGGTATGTCTTTGGACTGTGGGAGGAAACCGCAGGAGCTGGAGAAATCCCACACATTCCACGGGGAGGACAAACAGACTCCTTACAGAACGGCTTCAGAATTGAACTCTGAAGTCCAGAACGACCTCAGTTGTAACAGCATCAGGCTAACTGCTACGTTACCATTGCTATTGTACAAATGCACTTGTTTTCATGGTAATTCCCAGTGAGACAAAACTTACAACTCTTTTATGAGGTAACTGATGGAACATCACAAAGGTAGTGAAAGTAGCAAATATTTGTGGATGTTTACACTTTACAGGCTCAACACAAGTTGAATAATTTAAACATGCATCTGCTTTAAACACATTTAATATTAATTCTGTTTTGTCACGAGAGTCTGGATGTATGATGCACTCATTTTGTTTCTGACTAGGAAGTGTGGATAATTCGGACGTTAAGTTCTAATTCTTTGATTTCCTTTCAATAAAAAAGAACAAGAACATTTTCAAGCTATTGACCATTTTTTCCCAAGGATTGATTTTGATCCACCCAGTTTGGCAATGGCTTTGCAGTTGTTCCTTGTTGGTTGTTTCCACACAAGAACATTTTGCAATATGATTCTTTGTCTAATATTTGTTCGTTCCATATGTCTAAACTTCAATCAACAGTATTCAGAACTTATTTTTTGAATTCTGGAGGAACTCAAACAGCCTTGCGAAGCACAAATTCCCATGAAATCAGGGGAAGAAAAAACACATGGTTTTAGCTAAAGATGCTTTTAAAAGATTAAGACGTTCCATTATCTGCACCAGCCAGTGTGCTTATGATGACGAATGAAGGCTTGTAATTTTTATTCAATAAGTTGTTTGTTCTTCTTTCTTCCCAGAACTGAAAAGCCAACACCATTTACTTCAGTGAGGAAATCTATAGCCTGAATTATCATTGTGTATCTGTGCTTCAGACAAAATAGTGGGTTGATGTACATTTCAGAGGTCATGGGACTTTCTCCTGCACTTGATTTGCTACATTCAATCATTAAAAAGCTCAAGTTTCAGTTACAAGTCAAATGATTTAAAGAATGGCATACTATGAATCACACATTGTCAAAAAGTTTATTCAAAATTAATTACAGATTTTCCTTGCAATGATGCTTATACTTAAAAAAATAATTAAACAAGGTTCACTTAATAACATTTTTAAAGAAGAACCAAAATGTTCTTATTCTCTTTACATTCACTACCTTTTTAACACCTTTGTTTCCAGCTATTCAAAGGTTTATTACAGCTCTGAGATTCTTCACTTCTCCGGGTAGCCATGAAATCAAGAAAGAGAAAAAAGGCAGCACGATCATCAACCCCAAATCCCACCTCCCTGCAAAAAAAAAAAGAACAAAAAATAGAACAGGCACGTCAACCCACAAGAACCTCCTCCCACACAAAATATGAGCAAAACGGATCAAGCACATCAACCACCCAAATCCCCTCCCCACACAAAAAAAAACAAACAGGCAGATTGACTCCCAAATCCCTCTTCCTGCACAAAAAAAACCCCAACAAAACAGATCAGGCACATTGACCCCCAAATCCCAGGCTTCTTCCTGTATCCCTTCATGCCCTGACCAATCAAGAATCTATCATGCTCTGTCTTAAATATACATAAAGACTTGTCCTCCACAGCTACTGTGGCAAAGAATTCCAGTTTTGCCGCGTTCTGGCTGAAGAAATTCCTCCTCATCTCTGATCTAAAAGGACACCCCTGTATTCTGAAGCTGTGTCCTCTGGTCCTAGACTCTCCCACCATAGGAAACGTGCTCTCCACATCCACTCTATCAAGTCCTTTCACCATTCAATGAGGTCACCCCCTCATTCTTCTGAATTCTAGTGAACACAGGCCCAGAGCCATCAGATGCTCTTCGTATGATAAAACACTCAATCCTGGAATAATTTTTTCTGAACCTCCTTTGAATCCTCTCCAGTTTCACACATCCTTTCTAAGATAAGGGGCACAAAACTGCCCACAATACTCCAAATGAGGCCTCACCAATGCTTTAAAGTCTCAACATTACATCTTTGCTTTCATATTTTTGTACTCTTGAAATGAATGTGGACATTGCATATGCGTTCTTCACCACCGACTCCACAAACCTGCAAATTAACCTTTAGGGAATCCTGCACAAGGACTCCCAAGACCCTTTGCACCTCAGTTTTTCATATTTTCTCTTCATTTAGAAAATAATCAACCCTTTTATTTCTCCTGCCAATATGCATGATTATATAATTTCTGACACTGTATTCCATTTACCACTTCTTTGCCCATTCTCCTAATCTGTCTAAGTTCTTCTATAGCCACTCTACTTCCTCAAAACTACCTGTCCTTCCACCTATCTTCATATTTCCTGCAAGCTTCACAACAAAGCCATCAATTCCATCATCCAAATCATTGACATATAACGTAAAAGGAATCAGTCCCTGTGGAACTCCACACTAGTCACTGGCAGCCAAGCAGAAAAGGCTTCCGGTGTAAGATTCTGGAGAATAGAAACGTGTGAATATTTATGATCATTAAAATGAAACAGATGATAATAACTAAGGCATATAGTGCTGACCAAAGCATTAACAATACAAATTGACTAACTATTCTGCTATGTCTGCCTACGCTCTGTCCGCCAGAGAAGCAGGATCTCCCAGTGGCCACATATTTTAATTCCACATCCCATTCCCATTCTGATATGTCTATCCACGGCCTCCACTATTGTCAAGATGAAGCCACATTCAGGTTGGAGGAACAACATCCTATATTCTGTCTGGGTAGCCTCCTACCTGATGGCACGAACATTGACTTCTCTAACTTCCGTTAATGCCGTACCTTCCCTTCGTACCCCATCCGTTATTTGTTTATTTATTTATTTATTATTGTTTTATATATATATTTTTTTCTCTCTCCTTTTTCTCCCTCTGTCCCTCTCACTATACTCCTTGCTCATGCTTTAGGCCTCCCCTCTCCCCCTTTCTTTCTCCCTAGGCCTCCCGTCCCATGATCCTCTCATATCCCTTTTGCCTATCAACTTTCCAGCTCTTGGCTCCATCTCTCCCCTTCCTGTCTTCTCCTATCATTTTGGATCTCCCCCTTCCCCTCCCACCTTCAAATCTCTTACTATCTCTTCTTTCAGTTAGTCCTGACGAAGGGTCTCGGCCTGAAACGTCGACTGTACCTCTTCCTATAGATGCTGCCTGGCCTGCTGTGCTCACCAGCAATTTTTATGCGTGTTACTTGAAATTGCAGCCTCTGCAGATTTCCTCGTGTTTGTGAACTATTCCGCTATGTTTAATTTTAGCAAAAATAGACGACCAGGTCTACTTTCCTGACTGACAGCTTCTTGCAACAGTTCTTTGGGGTAGAATAATAATGTTGTGGTGAATCATTCAGATGCTTTACCAACAGTTCTGTAGAAACTACCAGAAAGCTGTGACACAAATGTCAACACAAACTGAACCTCTGCATCCGCACAATGTGCTGCAGAAGTACGAAGCATGCTGGAGATTAGATGTGGATGCATCTGACCTTTCCCTCCACCTTGGTTCCAGGGATATTCAGTAACCTGCTAAATCATGAGCTGTTACCCTGTATGTGGCCATTTACCTTAATAACCAAAGTGACCTAATAGAACAAAAACTGATTCTGGTGAATTTATCCAGTGTTTGACTCATCTCACCTTGGAGCTGTATGGTATTTTATCAAGGAACAATGATGGAAGTTACTTCAATTGATTATAAAAAAAAAGTCTATGATTTTATTAAGTCTAGACAATCATGAAGAATGATAAAGGGTCAATAAAACTGCTATTTTACTCGTATTAAACTGAATGTGTTCATTTTTTTTTACATTAGTGAGCTGCTTCTCAATTAAATTTTGTCTAGACCAGGGATCCACAAACCCCTTGCTTAATTGTATTGGTCCATGGCATAAAAAGTTGGGGAATTCTGGTCTAGACTTTGCTGAGGAGAAAGAGCTTTGTACTATTTAATTCAGGGTTTTGATTTATGTGCTAAGCATTACATTTATGTGAATGTTCATTTATAGTGGGGATGCCAATTTTTTTAATTATATTGTAACATTACAATAAGTGTAGCTTTGTTCAGAACACAGACGAAAGTATTTGACCTGGCTTCTTTTGTTGGTACACCAGCTGACCCACAGAAGTTTTACCCAATTGGATTGAGGTCTATTTTCCTAAGAAATAGAGGATTTTTAACATCATATTATTGAATACAGATGGGTAAACTAAGAAACTCAAGGTCATTATTGCTCAGACAGGTGATGGAAAATATAATGAAATCCATGAACTCCATTTGAGATAAAACAGGTTATCAAAGAGAGCTAGCAAAGTCTTGTCAAAAGCAGATGTCCTATCAACTAAAATTAATTCTTTGATAGGTGACAAAGTAGTATAGTAGGTATAAGAAAACAGGAAATGCTGGAGGCACTAAGCATTTCATTTTGGTTTGTATTCCCAGCATATGCATTTCTTTTTTCCACCAATAATTCAAGATTGTTTAATGTCATTTGCATTACATGTGCAAAGGAGAACAAAATAATTGATTTATTCATGAAAAAGGCTTGATTTTTTTAAATGTCTAATACTCAGACTGCAATGTAAAATTTCTAATAGTTAAAACATTGCCAATTGAGTTGACATTTATAAGATTTGGGGATAAAGTAGCTTGATAAAGAGCAGAAGGCATGACAGGAGGGTAACAGAGAGAAGTGTTTTTTCAAGTGTGCTGAAGTGGAATGAGTGGCTCAATATTGAGATGTACAGATTACTAGAGTGAATTTTGTCTCCAAGTCTTCGAAAGCTCAAATTTGATATTATTGATTGGCATCCCCATTGCATAGGACTGTACACAGAGAGTACTAATAATTTTTAAAATATGCACACAATATTCTCAGCAAAGCTGTCTTCTCAGTATCGCCCAAACCCAGGATATCCACTGGCAGGTTGGCAATAGCAGCAGCCCCACCTGTCACACGACACACTCATTTGGAAATTCCTACAGATGCTGCTTGGCCTGCTGCATTCACCAGCAACTTTGATGTGTGTTGCTTGAATTTCCAGCATCTGCAGAATTACTGTTGTTTGCATTTGGAAATATATTGCTGTTCCTTCACAGTCCTCGTATCTAAATCATGTATTAGGGCATATTCTGGAGTTAGGAAATAAGGCACCTGGACCAGATGAACTGCACCCTAGGGTTCTGAAAGATGTAGTGTTAGCGACTGTGGTGGCATTAGAAATGATCTTTCAGAAATCACTGAATTCTTGCCAGAGGACTGGAAAATTGCAAATGTCACTCCACTCTTTAAGAAAGGAGGAAGGCAGCAGAAAGGGAATTATAGACCAGTTAGCCTGACCTCAGTAGTTGGGAAGATGTTAGAGTCAATTGTTAAGGATGAGGTGATGGAGTACTTGGTGACACAGGACAAGATAGTACGAGGTCAGCATGGTCTACTTCAGGGAAAATCCTGCCCGACAAACCTGTTGGAATTCTTTGAGGAGATTACGTGTAGAATAGATAAAGGGAATACAGTGGATGTTGTATATTTAGACTTTCAGGAGGCCTTTGACAAAGCGCCACACATGAGGCTGCTTACCAAGTTAACAGCCCATGGTATTACAGGAAAGTTACTAACATGATTAGAGTATTGGCTGATTGGAAGAAGGCAGTGAGTGGGAATAAAAGGATCCTTGTCTGGTCGGCTGCCAGTGACTTGTGGTGTTCTTCAGGAGTCGGTGTTGGGATCACTTTTTATGCTACATATAAATGATTTAGGTGTGGAATAAATGGCTTTGTTGCCAAGTTTGCAGTTGATACGACGGTTGATGGAGGGGTAGGTAGTGTTGAGGAAACAGGTGGGATGCAGAAGGACTTAGACAGATTAGGAGAAAGGGCAAGGAAGTGACAAATAAAATACAATGTTGGAAAATGCATGGTCATGCACTTTGGTAGTAGAAATAAATGTGCACACTATTTTCTAAACAGGGAGAAAATCCAGGAATCTGAGATGCAGAGGGCTTGGGTGTCCTTGTGCAGAACACCCTGAAGGTTAACTTGCAGTTTGAGTCGGTGGTGAGGAAGGCAAATGCCAGGTTAGCATTCATTTCTGGAGGTCTAGAGTACAAGTGGAAGGATATGATGCTGAGGCTTTATAAGGCACGGGTGAGGCCTCACCTTGAGTATTGTGAACAGTTTTGGGCATTTCTTAGAAAAGATGTGCTGGCATTAGAGAGGGTCCAGAGGAGGTTCACAAGGATGATTGCAGGAATGAAAGAGTTATCATATGAGGAACATCTCATGGCTCTGGGTCTGTACTCACTGGAAATTAGAAGGATGGGGGGGGGGGGGGGATCTCATTGAAACCTTTTGAATGTTGAAAGGCCGAGACAGAGTAGATGTGGAAAGGATGTGTTCCATGGTGGGAGAGTCTAGCACAAGAGGGCACAGCCTCAGGCTAGAGGGGCATCCATTCAAAACAAAAATGTGGAGAAATTTCTTTAGTCAAAGGGTGGTGAATTTATGGAATTTGTTGCCACATGCAGCTGTGGAGGCCAGGTCATTGGGTGTACTTAATGCAGCAATTGAAAGGTTCTTGATTGGACATGGCATCAAAGGTTACGGGAGAAGGCTGGGAACTGGGGTTGAGGAGGAGCCATGATTGAATGGCAGAGCAGACTCAATGGGCCAAATGGCCTCATTCTACTCCAATGTCTTATGGTCTTATGATATATAGCAAAATCTTAACTTCAGCAACCAACCTTTAGACCCGAATGTGGGTTGTAGATTATATTCAAAATGTCGTCCTGGACAATAGTTTCCTTGAGCTGTGTTGCACCAACTAACTGAAAACCAGACAATGCTGATGCTAATTGTGTGCCTGGAGTGTGGGTGCGAAGAAGGAGTGAAAATTATATATAAGTCAAAGGAAGTATTGTAGATACATTATAACTATGGAATCATTCTGATGGTATCTTTGATTTTTAGCATATAAAATGTCATGTAATATTGGGTCAACCAGGCCTCTTCCTCTGTGGGTGACTTTTGTTGAATAAAACACTTCTGTGTCCATTAGTTTCAGTGCTTTCTATGAATTTCTTCATGTTACAACATCCTGGAATTACCAACTGAACATGGGAATATCTTCACCAGAAACAATTCAGTTACTGAAGCTCATCATCACATTCTCGAGGGCTGGACAATAAATACTGCCCCCTCATTCAATTGCTTAATTTTATAAAATATACACACCGATCTTCATGCTTCCAGTAGTCACTATTTTACATATTACAATAAATTCATCTGTATCTAAACTTTACTTTGTAATCCTTATTTTCATCTAATTTATTTCTGCTGGAGGAGTTTAGTGGCATCTGTAGGGGCATAGGAATTGTCAATGTTTGAGGTTGAAACCCTACCTTACATGACTGGGAATGCAGGGTTTTGACCCAAAAATAATGAAAATTCCTGCCTCCTCCTGCCCCCCCCCCACAGATGTTGCCCAGCCCACTGAGTTCCAGCAAATTATTTGTACCTTCACACTAACTGATTTAGCTGCAAGTCAGTTTCCTCATTTCTGTGGGGAAAATGTGTGCATGCTTCACTTGAGGAAAGTTCATTTCATGCTTATGCTCTGTAGTTCTAGACTGGAAGACAGGTTTCACCTACAGTCACCTAATGCTTCCAACTTTTGAGAAACCTGAGACAAGACAGGATCATTGCTAAGCGATGCAATGCAATGCAGGTCACGCAAGGTTTGCTAAGAAGGGCACCAGCAGCAATTCATCAGCTAGAAAAACAGTAACACACACAAAATGCAGGTGGAACTCAACCCCTCTGATTGTATCAATGGGGGAAATGAACAGTCATCATTTTGGAGCAGGATGCTATGTCAGGGCTGAAGGGTCCCAACCCAAATTGTTAACTCTTCATTTCCCTCCATAGATAATGTCTAGCCTACTAAGATCACTTGATCTAGAGTGTTGATCTTGTCTCTATTTTGCTGGAGGTTATCAGCTGGCACTAAAAGCTTACAGTAAACCAAGTCTAAGTAAAGAGAGGATTCAGATTTTCAAACTATTAGGTGGTTTTAGTTTCTAATTCTCCTGCATTTTCCTTTCACAATTGCGTATCAATCACCTCCAAGCTGCAACCAGATTCACTTTAAGAAAATTCTTGGTTTTTGAAGCTTAGCCCAGTGTTGGCTAGTAGAGCACTGTAGAGCCCTAGGGGCATAGGAAAAAGGCCTGCAAATAATGTACACCAGAGAGAAGCAAATAATTGTAGACCTGGAAACAGGGCCAAACAGGTCTTAGAACAGGTCACATTAGAGGTCCAGGAAACAAGCAAAAGGACTTGATTCTATATAGTCCAATCAGAACCAAGAGAAAATCTGTCAATGCTGGAAAACTTTTTTCACCTGTCCTGCTGAAGGGCCTCAGCCCAAAACACTGACTGTTTATTCTTTTCCATAGATGCTGGCTGGCCTGATGAGTTCCTCCAGCATTGTGTATGTTTGTTGATTTTATATAGTGTCATTCACAGTGCCCTTTACAGCCAATTAACTATGGTCACTGCTGTGATTCAGAAATTGCAGTAGCTACATTGCAGAGAGCATTTTACACCAACAATGTGATAATGACCAGATATTGTTTTCAAAATGTCAAGTGAGGGTTTAATACTGGAATAACTCACTTAATGTTCTTTAACCTACCATTTAAGGTTAAGGAAAATGCTTCGGTTTCACAATTCTTCTGAAGGACAGTACCTTCAACAATGTAAATCTTCCTTGGTACTGCTCTGGATAGTCAGCCTAGTTTTTCTGCAGTTTTATATCAATTGGGGACCTTGAAGTCCAAGGATATATTAAATTAGCCATGACAGAACAACAGCATAACTGGGAATGGAGCACACCTGTGGGTTGGGAGGGAAAAAAAAAGAACACTGAACATTTGCTACAAAGGTCAGGGACTGGAATCTGTCAAGTTAAACAATTGCAGTGGACTTTCCTATAGTAACAATTCCAGGGGCACATACAGAATTCCAAGAAGGATCTATGTAGCAGGAAAATATAGAATGTAGGGAAGAAGTTTCCTCATAAATCTGAGCCTGCACTATATCTACCTCCTACCCAAGATCCACAAAGCTAACTGCCCCCAGTATGCCCAGTGTTCCTGTCTGCTTCTCCCTCATTGGACTATCTTGTTCCCCTTGGCCCAACTACATTCGTGACACTTCACATGCTCTTCATCACTTTAACAACTATCAGTTCCCTAGCACTGACCGCCTTATTTTCACCATGGACATCCAGTTGTGTAGGCTTCCATCCCCCATCAAGAATGTTTT
This sequence comes from Mobula birostris, assembly GCF_030028105.1. Taxonomy (NCBI): domain Eukaryota; kingdom Metazoa; phylum Chordata; class Chondrichthyes; order Myliobatiformes; family Myliobatidae; genus Mobula; species Mobula birostris. Next base: position 204,597,484 of record NC_092371.1, on the reverse strand, counting down.
AAGGCTCTCCACTTCGTTCTTGACAGCAGGCCTAACCAGTTTCCCTCAAGTACCACCCATCTCCATCTCGCAGAACTGGCACTCGCTCTCAGTAGCTTCTCTTTTTGGCTTCTCCTACTTTCTCCAAATCAAAGATGTAGTCAAGGGCACTCGCATGGACTCCGGCTATGTCTACCTATTTGTTAGCTGTGAGGAGCAGTCCACTCCTTTACATTAATGACTGCGTTCATGCTGGGCACATCAATTTTCTCAGCTTTGCCTCCACTTTTCCTCCTGCCCTCAAATTCGCTTGATCCAACTGACATCTCTTCTTTCATACATAACAGAGATAGGTTGGAATAAGGGGACACCTATCAACCTGAAGTCAAAGAGACCTAATTCTGGAAGCCATGCATTTTGTCCAGCTGCTGCTGAACTGTCTGAGTGCAAACGACTGAGAAGGGATTTGTATTTCAATTCAAGTAACATCTTTATTGGTACTTGGGGATTCTCTGGTTTTATTTGCAGAGAATTTTCAGCTTTCTAAACCAGAAACATAATAATGGGTGCAGAATTATTCTACCGGATGAGGAGTGAAATCCAACTCAGAGATGCATGTCACGGATTTCAAAAGGATAGTTTATTTTCTAGCAATTAAATTGCGAAATATAACCAGTAAAATAATGGATTCCACAGGGCAATCCCTTGTAGTAACTGTACCTACAGTATGTTTAGACAGATAAAAGCAGTTATATATCATGAATTCATATTAAATTGTGAAATATAACCAGTAAAGTAATGGACTATAATTACTCATAATCCCATTGACAAGATTTACAAACTTTATTTAAGCTGCATTTATTTTCTGTCAATACACAACAATCATAAACCAACAGTGAGAATCTAGGAACTGGCATGCATTCCACAGGGCAATCCCTTGTAGTAACTGTACCTACAGTATGTTTAGACAGATAAAAGGAAGCAGTTATATATCATGAATTCATTCATGGCATACAAGATAGAAAATAGCATTATAAATCTCGATTTGATTAACCCAGTCTCTATGCATTGCTTCAATTAATTTCAAACATACATTTAGATTGTGAGCCTTTTGTGTGAAGTCAAAATTCCCTTGCCTGGACTCAGAGTTGTATTAACAACCAGGATGGGAGTATGGGGTTATTCTAGCTAGAGAGCTGCAGCTAGAATTACATGGGACACCCAGAAGTATTAAGCGTGCCTGTCTATTTTAATTCATCCACATCATCTGCATCGTCTGAGGTTGGAATCAGTTGTGTTACAATGAGTGTAGTGTGGAATTGCCCTGGCTCTGTTGTTCAAAGGGTTACTCTAGACTGTGATTATGGAAGTATTGGGGATTAGAAAGCATACAAAAGAAACAATTCAGGTTAAAACTTCATCCAGCATCAACAATGCATCTTTTATGTATGACTAGAATATGAAGCACTGCAGAAAGATGGCCTACTCTAGTAAAGGGAGGAAGAAGCCAGCTGTACCTTGCACATGTTATTTTTATTCTCCCTTTCTAATGGATCGCTCTTGGTGATTGGTCGCAGCCTGACTCCAAGAAAGTGCTGCGAAGCTCTGCCTTGCAAATCTTGATTGCAGACCTGTTTGAAAAGGTAGCTCTACTTACCTCTCGGTGATTGGTCACAGCCCAATTAAGGATAGAACCTTCTGTCTTCCAGTAACGAAATGAAACCTGATGGAATACATGACAAATGACACAGGATGTGGCTGCTGCTAATGCTTATCAACCAGTGTGCAATCTCAGCTAATCAAGCTGCCACTCTTACTGAGTGATTTAAAAACCATCTAGAGTATAGAAACTAAATTCATAGCAAAGGACTATGCACAAACATTTTTCTTTGAAAATGAAGGAAAAGTAGCTGATTAACTAGATGCGTGTTTTTTTCTCCGCCAGTATTTCCTTCTTTCACATTTTCAACAACTGCTGTCATTTAACTCCCAGTTTTGAACTGCCCTTGTCTTCATTCATCTAGGAATCAGACTGATCCAAAACTATTACATCACCAGAATGACCTCTGTCCCCATTTTATTATAGATAATCACTTTGTCCTATCAACCTCTTCCCATCTTTGCAACATAAAAAAATAAATCAATTGTTCTGCTCTTCCAGCTCTGATGAAGTGATCTGAAACATTAACTATTTCTCTCTCCATCAAACACTGACTAACCCACTGAGTGTTCCCAGCATGCTGAAAAGGGAGGGGAGGGAGGTAAACATCTCTTCACAATGCCAAAAAAGGAGGGAAGGGAGGGTGTTAGAGAGATTTTTTTGGGTGTATGTCATTTACATTTAGCCAATGGCTTTGGTTACCAGTCTTCTGTTCCTTGAAAATGTATTGTGGATTTAATTTGGAACAATTTAATTTGGAAATCTAGTCAGCTTCATCTTGGGCACTAGCCTACAAAGTACCCAGGACATCTTCAGGGAGTGGTGTCTCAGAAAGGCAACGTCCATTATTAAAGACCTCCAGCACCCAGGGCATGCCCTTCTCTCACTGTTACCACCAGGTAGAAGGTACAGAAGCCTGAAGGCACACACTCAGCGATTCAGGAACAGCTTCTTCCCCTCTGCCATCCGATTCCTAAATGGACATTGAACCCTTGGGCACTACCTCACTTTTTTTATTAAAATATACTGTATTTCTGTTTTTGCTTATTTAAAAAATCTATTCAATAGATGTAATTGATTTATTTATTATGTTTTATTTTATTTATTATTTTCTCTGCTAGATTATTTATTGCACTGAACTGCTGCTAAGTTAACAAATTTCACGTCAAATGCCAGTGATAATAAACCTGATTCTGATTCTGCATTCCTAAAAGCTGTGAATCCCAATCTAGACGATGCTGGTGTCTGTGGGATGGATGAGAATCAGAAGTTTATATGCAGTTTCAAAAGAAAGCATTGTCTATATTTTGTAAATATGGAGTTGTCCTTTGTGTTTAGCACATAAATATCGAGCCCTACGTTGGGCCAGCAGACCTTTCTACTGAAAACTTCTCCATATGATGCATGCTGTACCTTGCTTTGTCAAATAAGGAAGCTGCTTGGTATCTACCAGTAATTTTCTCTGGTGATTTCATTCACGCAACAGAGGGAACCTTAGGGTGGCACAGTAGCATAGTGGTTAGCCCAATGCTTTACAGTACCAGCAATATGGATTCAATTCCCTCCATACAAACTTTCTCCCTGTGACCGCATGGGGTTCCTCTGGGATCCTGCCACAGTCCAGTCCAAAGTTGTACAGTCAGTAGGTTAATTAGTCATTGTAATTTGTCCTGGGAGTAGGCTAGGATTAACTGGGGGATTGTTGGGTGCCACGGCTCAAAGGGCTGGTAGGGTCTATTCCATGTTGTATCTCAATAAATAGGTAAATAAATACATCTCTTCTCAATGCTGAAAAGAGAGGGGAGGGAGGTGTTTGGTGGTGGAATCTCATTGAATGTGAGGTAAAACATGAAAGGACAACATGAAGGCTGCTGACGATAAGGGAACTTACTCTGAGTGGGAAAGATCAAAAGTGGGAAATAGGAGAGATGGAGCTAATAGTTTACCAACTCTGGGGAGGCCCTCCAGTACCTATTTAGGCATCAGACAAGTGCACTGTAATGCTACCACAAAGACATCAGGTTTCATAATGTCTGTCTGTAATAATAAACCTGTTTCTGACAGTGACTTGGTGACAGTGTTTTGAATATGTTCTTGCCTTGGTTTCACAGGTAAATTTCAGAAAGTGTGAAAGTCCTTTGGATTTACTTAAATTAAAAACAGTGCCCAGATTCCTGATTTCTGTCACATGCCTAGTTAAACAAGGAAATCAATGAGTTAGAACTGGCAACCTGAGTTATCTGCATTTTTGGCTTTCTTATACAAATCCAAATGCTTTTCAGTGTTAAAACTCACCTGTGGTCCAATATTTGTTAAAAACCATTTTATGACTGCCATATTTTTCTCTTGTAAGTATTCAAAATCCCCAAGAAAAATAGCAGAATCTACATTCACATCTAAATCATTATAAACCATAGCCAGCAAGATGTGCAAAATTTACTTACCAGTTTAGGATTTGCTTCATTTCCCTCCATTGGAAATAGATTGAATTTCCATCAGTTCCTCAGAGAATTGCTAAACAGAGTGTAGTCCCCCCCGGCCACCCTCAGGGTCACTCGGCTCGCTGTCGTCTAGGGAAACAGCCCTCGGCCCTGCCAAACTGGGTAATAGTTTGTGTGGATGCTATGTGAGGTACCCCACCCCGCCCAAATAACAGACAATACACCAAATGCAATTAAATGATTTACAGTTTATAGATATTACTGGAGCTATATAATTAATAGAGAATAAAATATAAAAGGAAAATAAAAGGCACCACATTATCAAAGTTCAATCTCTTCGTGCACAAAACAGTTGGAGCTCAAGGACCTTCTTCACCCTGCGACCTCTCGGACCACCTCGACCAGCCACCTGGGACCAACAACGGTGGTTGACCAGACGCTCCACACGAGTCCGTCTCCATCTCCTCGCCGAATGCCCTCCTTGGGGTCTGACCCCATTAGCGGACATCACAGCACCTCGTCCATCCTCTGCCTCGCTCTCCCGCCTTCTGCCCCAAAACTCCGCGCATACAGTAACTTCAAATACACCAAAACCACAACTATCCCAATTAGTTAATAGCATCCTCTTATCACACTCTAAACCAAAACAAGCTGCCAGCACGAACTTTCTCAGCATTTAATATAACAAAGCAGCATTCCCCAGATTAACATAACAAAGACGCCATTTTAATTTGCCTCCGCAGTAAAAGTCAAAACCCCCTTACAAGAGTGTCATAGCAAATGTATTTCTTATCATTTTATATCAGTTTATTCATGACCCTGACAGTAAGTTATAATGATAACTGTAGATAACAATCACTTAGAAATCTAAGAAATCAAAGATACTGGAAAGCTGAAATTGAAGCAGCAAATTCTGCAAACACTCAGGTCAGACAGTATCTGTGAAATGTGAGTAGGATCAACAGATTAACAGGGTTTTTTTTCTGTTATGATCAAGAATTTCCAGGCTGAAGCATTAACACTATTTCTCTTTCCATTGATGCTGCCTGGCCTGCTGAGTGCAGAATTCTCTGCTTTAATTTCAGCTTTGCAGCATTTTTATTCTGCAGAGACAGCTGATATTTCATAAAGTTAGTCTTTATACCTTGAATGAGAACATATATAATCATGCTTTGGCAATTTTGAAAATATTACTGACACAGTCATAAAGGCTTTGGAATACAATTGAAAGAGGCATTGAATAAAGTGATCACTCAGCATGAGTGTTTGGTACATTAGATATGGAAAAATTGTGGTTGATAAAAGGGTTTGTGAGCCAATTGAACACCAGAATTAAAATACAGAATTTTGTTGTTGACACTAAAACAAAAACTGTTATATATGGCAACACATAAAAATTGCTGGTGAACGCAACAGGCCAGGCAGCATCTCTAGGAAGAGGTACAGTTGACGTTTCGGGCAGAGACCCTTCGTCGGGACTAACTGAAAGAAGAGATAGCAAGAGATTTGAAAGTGACTGTACCTCTTCCTATAAATGCTGCCAGGCCTGCTGCGTTCACCAGCAATTTTTGTGTGTGTTGCTTGAAATTCCAGAATCTCCAGATTTCCTTGTGTTTGTGTTATATATGGCATTGATTTTACCTTTACAGATTCTTTCAAAACAAATTTAAATATCCATTCAAAGTAAATTTAAATTACGGACAATTAATTGCATTTCATTTCCTAATTGATACATTCAGATAATTTCAGTAAAACTTTGAAAATTCTTTCAGGGTTGGTAGAGTAGATGTAGAGATGGCGGTTCCCCTTCCTTGGGTGCATGGAACCAGGAACTCACCTAAACTGTGATATATATCAAAGGTAAAAATCACTGCATGGGAATGAATTGTTCTGACAAAACCAAATGTGTCTAAAAGCATTAACAAACCTCTAATTCCTGCAATTTGAGCATCTTACTCATTATTTTCTTGGTTGTTTCTTGTTACTCATATTATTTAGCTCAGAAGAAAGCAAATCTACTTCTCCTGCAGCCATGAAAGTACTTAGTCATGGTGGCATAGAAACCACAAATCAAAAGTAGTCAGAAACACCTTTTCAAAGCAGACTGCACAAAGAATCGGTTAGTAAGCCATAAATTGTTGTTATTTTCTTCCCAGTCAGAAAGTGATGAGACATAAAACAGAAGGAATATTTAGAAAGGAACAGATTTGTGAGTATAACTATATTGGTACCCTACTTTGAGGTACTCTAAGCCTTGAGTATTGTTCATTATCATGCTCTTGGATTTTAGTTTGAACACTCACAGGATGTTCCCTCACTATTTTAATATAGACAAGCACTAACAATGTTGGCTGTGATGCCGCAAACCTGTTTACTGGCCTCTGTCCTCATCACTGCTACGAGGAATTATGCCCTCTATTAATGCTTGACTGGAAATAAGTCAACCTGTGGCTCGATGTATAGATATTGCCTGCAAGGGCTGGTGTTGGGCAGCCAATGTGAATAGTGCAGATACGCAGCGCTGTATCATACAAATCAGAGCTGCACCCTGGTCGAGACAATGGAGACTGATAGCACCAGATTTGTGTTGACAGACTGCCTGGATTCTATGATCTCTCATTCCTCCTGCTGCATATGATAGGAGCTGCTGTCTCTTCCCCTCTTCCTATCCCAGACATTTCTCTATGGTAACAACTTAAAGGAGATCATTGGCCAGTAAGCTTCTTATGATTGAGACATCACCAGGTTGTGGAGAGCTGTGCATCAAAGTTAAAAGAGAGGGGGAGATAGCAGCTGAAAGGAGGATAATGTCATCCTACAGAAAGTAATGTGAGAAGTCCCCAGTGTTACCCACACTCATTGTAGTGACCAAGGTGCATCTCAGTGCCCAAGATCTCATTGCTGAGTTGGAGCACTACTAATCTCAGCCCACCCAATGGTGGTCTTTACACATAGCACCTTTGCAGCAAACTTTGGGGAGTTTAAAGTCATTGAGTCATAGAACACTACAGCACAAACAGGCCTTTCAGCCCATCTAGTCCCTACTGAATTATTAATCTGCAAAGACCTCTGACCTGTATCTGGATCATAGCCCTCCATATCCCTTCCATTCACGTACCTATCCAAACTTCTCTTAAATGTTGAAATCGAACCTGTTCCACACTCTCACCACTCTAAGTGAAGAAGGTTCCCTCAGGTTACCCTTAAACATTTCACACTTAACCATAACCTCAGTGCAAAAGTCTGCTTATATTTATCTTATCTATACCACCTGTAATTTTGTATACCACTGTCAAATCTTCCCTCATTCTCTACTAAACTTTATGGAATACATTCCTAACTTATTCAAGCTTTCCCTATAATTCAGGTTTTCAATTCCTGGCAACGTCCTTGTAAATTTTCCCTGTACTCCTTCATCCCTTTCCTGTAGGTTTGTGACCAGAACTGCACACAATACTCCAAATTAGGCCTCACCATCGTCATATACAACTTCAACATAACATACCAACTCATGTACTCAACAAAAGTTGCTGGTGAACGCAGCAGGCCAGCAGTATCTCTAGGAAGAGGTACAGTCGACGTTTCGGGCCGAGACCCTTCGTCAGGACTGACTGAAAGAGCTCATAAGAGATTTGAAAGTGGGAGGGGGAGGGGGAGGGGGAGATCCAAAATGATAGGAGGAGACAGGAGGGGGAGGGATAGAGCCAAGAGCTGGACAGTTGATTGGCAAAAGGGATATGAGAGAATCATGGGACAGGAGGCCTAGGGAGAAACAAAGGGGGAGGGGTGAAGCCCAGAGGATGGGCAAAGAGTATGCTCCTATTTCTCCCTCTGTCTCTCTCACCACTTCATCTGGCAGCTCATTCCACACTCCCACCACTGTGTGAAGAAGCCCCCCCCCCCCCCAATGTTCCCTTTAAACTTTTCTCCCTTCACCCTTAACCCATGTCCTCTGGTTTTTTTTTCCCCCCCTCCCCTAGCCTCAGTGGAAAAAGCCTGTTTGCATTCACTCTATCTATACCCATCATAATTTTATATACCTCTATCAAATCTCCCCTCATTCTTCTACGCTCCAGGGAATAAAGTCCTAACCTATTCAACCTTCCTCTGTAACTCAGTTTCTCAAGTCCCAGCAACATCCTTGTAAACCTTCTCTGCACTCTTTCAACCTTATTAATATCCTTCCTGTAATTTGGTGACCAAAACTGCACACAATACTCCAAATTTGGCCTCACCAATGCCTTATACAACCTCATCATAACATTCCAACTCTTATACTCAATACTTTGATTTATAAAGGCCAATGTACCAAAGGCTCTCTTTACAACCCTATCTACCTGTGATGCCATTTTTAGGGGATTTTGTATCTGTATTCCCAGATCCCTCTGTTCTACTGCACTCTTCAGTGCCCTACCATTTACCTTGTATGTTCTACCTTGGTTTGTCCTTCCAAAGTGCAATACCTCACACTTGTCTGTATTAAACGCCATCTGCCATTTTTCAGCCCATTTTTCCAGCTGGTCCAAATCCCTCTGCAAGCTTTGAAAACCTTCCTCACTGTCCACTACACCTCCAATCTTTGTACCATCAGCAAATTTGCTGATCCAACTTTCCACATTATCATCCAGATCATTGATATAGATGACAAATAACAATGGACCCAGCACTGATGCCTGTGGCACACCACTAGTCACAGGCCTCCACTCAGATGCAATTCTCCACTACCACTCTCTGGCTCCTTCCATTGAGCCAATGTCTAATCCAATTTACCACCTCTCCATGTATACCTAGCAACTGAATTTTCCTAACTAACCTCCCATGTGGGACCTTGTCAAAGGCCTTACTGAAGTCCATGTAGACAATATCCACTGCCTTCCCTTCATCCACTTTCCTGGTAACCTCCTTGAAAAACTAATATATTTGTTAAACATGACCTACCACACACAAAGCCATGTTGACTCTCCCTAATAAGTCCCTGTCTATCCAAATACTTGTATATCCTATCTGAGTACTCCTAATAATTTACCTACTACCGATGTCAAACTTACCATCCTATAATTTCCCATATTACTTTTAGAGCCTTCTTGACCAACCTTCCATGCAGGACCTTGACAAATGCTTTGCTAAAATCCATGTAAACATACAGTGCCTTGCCTTCATCAACTTTCCTGGTAACTTCTCAAAAAACTCTTAAGATTGGTTAGACACAACCTACCACACTATGTTGACTATCCAAATATTTATATATCTAGTCCCTTAGAAAACTTTCCAATAACTTTCCCCACTACAGATGTCAGGCTCACCAGCCTATAATTTCCTGACTTATTCTTAGAGCCTTTCTTAACAGGATCTATCTGCCAATCCTCTGGTCTCTCACCTGTTGTTGAGGATGTTTTAAATATCTCTGCTAGGGTCCCTGTAGTTTCTGCACTAGCCACCCACAAGGTCCAAGGGAACACTTTGTCAGGACCTGGTGATTTATCCATCTTAATTTTCCTCAACAGAGCAAACACCACCTTTTTGTTTTTGCTAGATTTAAACGAGGTTCCTGACACAGCAGAAGGGATGGGAAGGGGTGGATAAATGAGGTGGTTAGGAGTTTGTGCAAGTTTTCCAGCACAGCATTGTGGTAAATAATGCACCACTCTCACTATTTATATCTATAATGATCCTTTTAGTGCTGAGTGCATCAGCATTCCTTCTCCGAAAAGTATGCTGGTGCTAAACCAGGTGACCAGTGTAGATCCATTGCATGTTAACCATTTCATCCAGGTGGCATTTGTTACTATTTTTTTCCCCCAATAGCAATAAGAAATTCTGGGCAGTCCAGAGATAACCAGAGGACTGTGCATTTCTTTTATTTCCATCTACCTCCCATGTGACATCAGCAAATCTTAATTTTGTCTAGCAATTTTTGAAATGGTCACTTTAATATCCCACTGATATTAACCAATGACTGTATTAGTGAAGGGACTTCCCCCTTAAACACAAAAATCCCTGATGCTTACAGTGCTTTGTAAGGGAAAAATACATTAAATAATACTACCTAAATGTTACATTTTGACAAAGTGCCAAGCTCATGGAGAGTCAAGTGTCTGCCTCATGAAACAGTCTGACTTAAATAGTCAGAAATACTCATGTAATCATGAGTGCTGTTGTTCAGGAGCTTAGAAAAATAGAGGGCTATAGGTAAGCCTTGGTAGTTCTAAAATAAGGACATGTTCAGCACAGCTTTGTGGGCTGAAGGGCCTGTATTGTGCTGTAGGTTTTCTATGTTTCTATGTCTCTGTGTCTCGTTGGGAAGGTAGTGGTACTGGGAACAAATTAGCATTAAAGGTTGCTGCAGTCTAAAGGGAAAACCACCTAGGAATGAAATATGGAAGTAAAAGAAATGTTTGTGAATAACAGTCTGAGATCTACAGGAGAGGAGAGAGCTCACAATATTACATTTCTAAAACTGCTCTTTGATGAAGCCTGACAAAGGTGGATTCTGTTCTTTGGAACAGGATGATGTTTATCAGATACAGTTGTGCAACAAGATGCTGGTGATATACAGTTTTGCATTCACATTCCCAAAAGTAAACAATACAGATTTAACTAAATAAGCTATCAAATATAATGAATCAAGTCTCCAAGTTAAAGGTAGCACATTACAGATAGAAGACGAGTCGTCTGACTAACAGCCATCTCTTGCTGATGGAGATTAAGATTTGCCCAGTAGAATTAGCTTTCAGCATGCCTTGTAATGAATGGCCTACTCCTGCACCTATTGTCTATTGAATGATCAGCAACACTGACGGATTGTTATTCAGGTACGTACTGATTTGCACCAGTATTGCAATCAACTATCTTCAGCTGCTGTAGCTCATCCACTTCAAGGTTTGGTGTGTTGTGCGTTTAGAGTTGCTCTGCTGCATACCACTATTAAAATGTGTGGTTATTTGACTTACTGTCACCTTTCTGTCAACAGAACCAGTCTGGCTAATCTCCTCTGACCTCTCTCATTAACAAGGCACTTTCACACACAGAATTGGCACTCACTAGATAGAATTTTTTTTTTTTTTTTTTGTTTTTCACACCATTCCCTATAAACTCTGGAGAGTATTGTGCTTGAAAATCCCAGGAGACCAGCAGCTTCTCTGATACTCAAAACACCCTGTCTGGCACCAATTATTCCATGGTTAAAGGCACTTAGATCACATTTCCTCCCCATGCTAATGTTTGGTGTGAACAACTGGACCTCTTGACTATGTCTGCATGCTTTCATGCATTGAGTTGCTGCCACATGATTTGTTGATTAGATATTTATATTAATGAGCTGGTGTACAGGTGTACCAAATAAAATGACTACTGGGGGCATTTAACTACAAATATGTTAAATGATAATCAATAACAAGGCATAGCCAATGATACTCAAAATCAATACAAGTAGATAAATTTACAATTTTTTCTTCATAATTGTTGAGTTGTTAAACACATTCTTCATGAAAAATTTCTTTTTCCATCTGAATTCAGAACTGAAGTACTGGTAATAGTTTCACTATTAATTCTTATGTGACTGATCAGAAATATTATATTGCAGCTAGTTTGCAACTTCAAAATATGGAATTTTGAGGTTATACAGTATGTTTACATTTCCCAATAATTTGTCATTTTGATTATGACCAAGGGATTCAAAGAACAAAAAGAGTATTTTGCACAACAGCAGGAAAGTTGAGATAGAAACAAAACAGATCAAATAATTATTTTCAAAACCTGGAGTTTCCATATTAGGTCCTGGTGTCATATGTATGCACAAAATATGTTTTGCTCTTTGAGTGATATTAGTGTTAGCTGTCCAAAATTACACCTCTAAACAGTTATAACTTTTCATTGAGGCTTTTAGAAAGTTGCACAGAGAGCTTGTATTACAAATGTGTTTAATAGTGGCTATATTTCATTAGAAGTTTGAGGATATTCGGTATATCACCTACAACACTTGCAGGTTTCTACAGATGTACCGTGGAGAGCATTCTGACTGGCTGCATCGCTGTCTGGTATGGAGGGCTTACTGCACAGGATTGAAGTCAGCTGCAAAGAGTTGTAAGCTTAGTTAGCTCCATCATGGGCACTAGCCTCTATAGAATCCAGGACATATTCAAGGAATGATGCCTCAATAAGGCAGCGTCCATCATTAAGAACCCCCTATCACCCAGGACATGCCCTCTTCTCATTGCTACCATCAGGGAGGAGGAACAGAAGCCTGAAAATGCACACTCACAATTCAGGAACAACTTCTTCCCCTCTGCCATCCGATTTCTGCATGAACATTGAACCCATGATTGCTACCTCATTACTTTTATGTAAATTCTATTTTTTTGCACAACTTATTTAACTATTTAATAGATATACTTACTGTAATTCAGTTCTTCCTTTATTATTATGTATTGCATTGTACTGCTGCCGCAAAGTTAGCAAATTTCTCAACATATGCTGGCGATATTAAACCTAATGTTTGGCAATTATTGCAGATTTGCTTCAATGCCAAAATTTAAATTTATTACAATTAGTACATGATTGTTTTTTATATAGTGCTGCAATCCATAATCTCCTTATGTCTACATAGCTTGTTGAAATAAACTTGAGATTATTTCTCATAATTGATAGCTTGTTTAGTTAGATCTGTATTATTTAGTTTTGGAGATGTGAATGCAAAATTAAAACAGCAACATGACATTATATTTGAAAAAAATACTAGACTCCTCTGACTACTTCATATCCAGAGGGACATGATGCCTGGGAAGATTGAAAGTGCCAATTTCTCTGGTTCCAATAAGCACCAAAACTATTGCTGTGTTAGAATTAATTAAAGCTGGTGCATGTTTACAATTTAATTTGACAGACACTATTCAGATGTTGCCAATATTTTAAACTGCAAATATCTGAAACAGTAGTTCATTGTTTGAAGTTTACTGAGCATTTTATCATAGTGAGTTTTTAATTAACATCAGGAAGAAATTAAATATTGTGTAATGACATTTTACATTTGTATTAGTTAGAAACACATGGAGAGAAAGAAACTGATTGCTTCTTTAAAATTCATCATTAAATTAGAAACCCAGATCATAAGAAAGCTAAAACTTTATTCATAAGTAGAATAAATTAATGTAAACAAACAATACTATCAATTTAAAACACAGAATCAAATGCAAATCAAAGAAAACCAATAAATATTTATTGGGTAATTCTTTGGAGTTAAGGTGTGTGTTGTGAAAGTTTATAACTTGGAAGAGGTTGTTGTGATCTCTGTTCCTTTATGGATGAGTTCATTGGGAAATTCAAATATGCGTGCATTGATAAAAATGAACAGAAATTCACTTCTATAGCACAAGACAAAAATAGTAAAGATTAAAAATGTTGGTAAAGCTGAAAATGTCATTGAAAATAGGAGAATTAAGCATTATTCCATAGCTTTGTTGCAGTTTGCTATATTTGTTAATATATTTATAAAATCAGCAGTCTTTTATACTTTGGGCATAAATTTTAGATACTCTTAGAAACAGAAAACATGCAACACAATACAGGCCCTTCGGCCCACAAAGCTATGCCAAACATGTCCCTATCTTAGAACTACCTAGGCTTTACGCATAGCCCTCTATTTTTCCTAAGCTCCATGTAGCCATCCAGGAGTCTCTTTAAAGACCCTATAATTTCTGCCTCCACCACCACCACCCCATTCCACGCACTCACCAATCTCTGCGTAAAAAAACTTACCCCTGACATCTCCTCTGTACCTCCTTCAAAGCACCTTAAAACCATGCCCTCTTGTGTTGCCAATTCAGCCCTGGGGAAAAGCCTCTGACTATCCACACAATCAATGCCTCTCATTATCTTGTACACCTCTATCAAGTCACCTCTCATCCTCTGTCGCTCCAAGGAGAAAAGGCCACATTCACTCAACCTATTCTCATAAGGCATGCTCCCCAATCAGGCAACAGCCTTGTAAATCTTGCTATACTCATTTTAGTTTAATCAGAATAGAAGCAAGGCGATGATGTACCAATAAGTATTCATTGCATATTGAAGTACATAGCAGCAGAGCACAACAAAAAATCTTCCTACCTTCAATTCTGGATTATGAGCAGATGGGAATTCTCAAGTCAAATAGAGTTTCGCTGAGTGTATATGAATGTTGTTGTCCAACTTCAAGGTAATTGCTTAGTAAGCTTGTGATTCCTGGCAGCATACAGAACATTAAAGGCAATTTGCTGCTTTAGCACCCTGCCTGCTTTGAATTCAACTGAGACTGCTGGGACTCAAATTAACAAAGAATACCACTCTTCCAAGACGCTACACTATTGAGCGAGAAATAGAGCTAACATTCCAGGTTAATGCCTCCCATCAATCCTACTTCTCTCTGCACAGATGTTGCCAAGTATTTCCAACTTTTTTTTTGTTTTTATTTTGTACTTCCAGCATCTGCTGTTTCTTGTTTTCAACCCAAGAGTCTATGCCCAGTTCCAGTCAAAAGAAGGAAATTTATCTTTACCAGCTTGGTGGTAATTTAGTAGACCCTTAATTTTCCACACCATATGTTTCAATGTAGAAACATTCCTTAAGATTATTCACAGGAAACAATTAGGTAACAGACACCAAGTCAAACAAGGGGAGATTGACAATCGCTTATAACAAAACAGGCAAAATGTGAGGTTCAAGGGAGAGTTTTAAAGGAAGAAAATGTGACGGAGTACCAGGTGTTTAAGGATTTGATAGTTTAGAAACTGTCTGAAGAGAATGACGTGGCCAATGGAGTGGCAGATTGAACACGGAAAAGTCTTGCACAAGTTTTTTTTTAGGGATCAAAGAGATTATGACAATAAATGGGTAGAAATGAAGTGACAACATTTCAGAATGTTAAAAGGCAATTGGATATTTTATTGTACCCACTACTGAAAAATAAATTGGACCCCTCTCATTAATTTACTTGTTTCTATCTTTGAGATTTAAAGTTTATTTGGAATATAGAGAGAAATATTGACACTTCTACACTGAGTTTCTCCATGCTTTGCATCTGGCTTCCACTGATACATGTCTGATTGGTTCAATATATCCCATTTAAATTGTCTTCAATATGCCTACTATTGCTTTAAATCCAACCCAATACAATACCTTAGCTGCCCCCCTCGAGCCATTAAAAGTGTACATTCTCTCATTCTTTTTACATTGAATCATTTTGCACAGCTGATCACCGTCAGATGATAGGCTCCCATTTAGTTATTTCTTTCATTTATCCATTCTTCTTCATTACCTCTTTCTTTCCTCTCCAAAATCAGTCCACCATGTCTTTGACTTCCAACCTTTCCAACATTTAATGTTATTTGCCTCCATATTTTAGATTATGTTTAGTTGCCCTTTTACATGTATTGAACAGTAGAGCTATCACTTTACATCATTCCTTCCAGTTACTACGTTTCGAGCTTGTTGAATGCAGTGGTCATCCCACTGCCTTAATTTGTCAATTGCAGCCAATTATAGAGTATGTATTCACAACTTTAAACAGAAAAAAAAAGTAGGTCAATAAGTTTCACTTTACGTATTATCACTATAACTCCTTAGAGCAAGGGTTGCCAACGTGGGGTCTATGACCCCCTTGGTTAATGGTAGGGGTCCATGGCATATAAAAGGTTAGGAACCCCTGGTTAGAGGAAATGACAGATCTTGGCTTATAACAGATAAGTAAATAAGCATTCCCCATGAAAAAAATTTAACCTACTAAATGATTGATGAAACAAGCTACAGCTATGAACAAATAGTTAGCTCTCAAAAGCTGTTTGCAAGAATACTGTCATAAGGTAATAATCAGAAGGAGTAATTGCAGGCACCATTCAGCAAGCTGAGCTGTTCCCTTGGGGCTGGGTGCCCATAATGAAAGTTAATGAGCCACAAGTGATTTACTGAAACATAACCATGAGTACATTCCAGAGTTCAAAGAACCAGGAGATTATTGCAGTTGGAGTGTTTTATTGAGTTGGGAGATTGAGCAAAGTAGCTACCATTTAAACTAATTTTAGTAAGGCTAAAAATTTGAAGGAATTCAAGGAAGAAATTGAGAACATATTGTGGAAAATTTGTATGTGTGTTTTGCTTCTTAACAGCACTTCAGAATTAGTGGTAATTTTAATATATAGACCTTGTGATTAATGATGCATTCCTTTCAATGGTATTATTAAAAATAAAACTTAATTGTATATACATTTCTTGCATTAATATCTAAAGCATGACCAAGACACCACTGACCCACTTAATAGCAGAGAGAAGTATTCAAAGTTAAAATATCAAAGTACATACACAGTATGACACCATATACAACCCCGAGATTCATTTTCTTGCTGGCATAACTAATAAATCCATATAGAATAATAACCATAATAGAATCACTGGAAGACTGCACCAACTGGGCATTTAACCAGTGTGCGTAAGACAAACTGTGCAAATACAAATGTAAATAATAATAATAATAAGTAATAAATATCAAGAACATGAGATGAAGAGACCTGGAAAGTGACTCAAAAGGTTGTGGGAACATTTCAATGATGGGGCTAGTGAACATGAATGTAGTTTCCTCTTTGGATCAAGAGCCTGATGGTGAGTGGTAATAATTATTCCTGAACTTTGTGTTGTGAGTCCTGAGGCTCCTGCACCTTCTTCCTGATGGCAGCAATGAGAAGAGGGCATGTTTTGGGTGGCAGGGTGCCCTATGCTGGGTGCTGCTTTCCTGTGACAATGTTTCATGTAGATGTGCTCATGGGAGGGGGTCTTACCCATGATAGACGGAGCTGTATAAATACTTTTGTAGGAATTTCCTTTCAAGGTCATTGCAGTTTCCATACAAAACTGATACAGCCAGTCAATATACTCTCCACCACACATCTAGAGAAGTTCATCAAAGTTTTAGATGTCACGCCAAATCTTTGCAAACTCCTAAGTATTGGTGCTGTCGTTCTTTCTTTGTAATTGCACTTATGTGCTGGGCCCACGACAGGTCCTCCGAAATAACACTGAAGAATTTAAAGTTGCTGACTCTCTCCACCTCTGATCCTTTGATGAAGACTGCTTCATGGTCCGCTGGTTTTCTCTTCCTGAAGTCAATAATCAGCTCCTTGGTCTTGCTGACATTGAGTAAGAGATTGTTGTTATGGCACCATTCAGACAGATTTTCAATCTCCCTCCATTTCACAGTCAACCACTTGAATATACTTGACCAGCATTTATTTGACAAAACCATTTAATTCTTTAACTAACCTATCTCAGAAACAGAAATGAGTTCCCTTCTCCGCTAAAAAAAGTGACTTGGCTTTTAAAACACAGCAGCTGCCACTTGTAAAGTTCAAATAGTTGTGTGTTTATTTGTTTAGCCTCTGATCCTGAACAGGAGTCAACAAACTCTGTATATAGTAGTCACATTGTCTACAGAAAGTAGGATGCTGGTCACTGTACCTGGTTTATTGCTGCTCAAGAGATGCAATCTAAGACAATTGGTCATTTAATTAATTTGGTGTGTTTCAAAACAGACAATGCTGACTAAGTTGCTCAGTTCAAAGCAACACACACAAAATGCTGGAGGATTTTGGACGGGCTACGTCTATAGAAAAGAGTGAATAGTCGACATTTCAATCAGAGACCCTTAATCAGGACCGAAAACAAAGAAGTCTGAGTAAGAAAGTGGGGGCAGGGGGCGAAAGGGAGGAAGCAGTACAAGGAGGTAGGTGATAGGAGAAGTAAAGGGCTGGGAAAGATTGATTGGTGAAAGAGATAAAGGGTGGAGAAGGGGGAATTTGATAGGTGTGGATAGAAGAACATGGAAGAAAGGGAAGGAAGAGGAAAAACCAGAGGGAGGTGATGGGCAGCTAAGGAGTTATGGTGAGAGGAAAACAGGAATGGGGAATGGTGAGGGAGATGGGGGGCAATTATCAGAAGTTAGAGAAATTGATGTTCATGGCATCAGGTTGGAGGCTACCCAGACGGAATATAAGGTGTTGTTCCTCCAACCTGAGTGTGGCCTCATTGCAACAGTAGAGGAGGTCGTGGACTGACATGTCAATATGTCAAGGTGAAGAAACTGTATAAATTTAGGGAGCGGTTCAGGTGCTTTAGGAATGTGGTAAGGAACATCAAGCAGCATGATAGAAACATGGGGTGAACTAGAATCCATTCTACTGGTTTCAATTTCTCCAATGGACAATCTGTTTGTCTGTACCTGTAATATGCCTTTTTAGTTTATAGGAATTGTACCTGTATTTTGGAAATCCTTTGTCATTGGAAAGGGTTCATAATTTAGAAATATTTACAATAGAAATCCTTAGTGAGAATTAAATGTGCTTAAAGAATGTTGTCTGGATTTAAACATGTATCACTGAGAATAAATGAACTGTGTTAAGACAACTTTGTTCACTGGAAGGGTCTTCTCCTTGGTAGGGAAGAGGACCCACCACTCGAATAGTGGCTATTGGCAGATAAACTCACTGCAGAGGATAAATAGGGAAGTGAACTAGTCTTTGAAGATCATGTATTTACAGTTTAATCTCCCTTAGTGAGTGTATTTGTGGCTATTTGTACTTGCTAGGGCTTAAAGTCTTGGTTAGAGCTTTGTGGTCAGCAAACCCAATACTGTCACAGTTAGTGCCCAACATGGTCAGGTTATACCAAAAGTATTATTTTAGAAAAAATTATTATTTAGTGGCTGTCTAACTCAAAGCATGTTCGATAGGTGCTGCATCATTCTACCTCGTACTATAAAATGGTCAACCTCTTGGTTTCCAGCAGTTGCACAGGCAAGGGCTGGTCGATACTATGAATTTGTGCCAGATTCCAATATTGTAGCAATAATTCATGCCTAGACACAATGAAGCGGCCCTTTGATAGAAACCAGGCACCCCAGTGGGCACCTCATGCTTATGTGATAGAACCTGGTGACCCATATCTTAATCCTGATGCAAGGGGATATTGTGTATTCCTTCTTCCAGGCTCACATGAGGTAGCACTCACACCAGTAAATCCTAGAGGTACTAATGAAGCATGGAGATCAGATGCTTGGGAACATGCACTTGAATTACTCAAAAGGCTGACTATAGCCAGCAAAAGAAGAATACCAGGACCGGTTCCTGTACAGGGAGCCACTGTAGCTTCCCTGGTACAAACTTCCCATCAAGTTTTTGGACCTTTGACTAATTAGAGTTTACAGGCAGTATGTGAAATGACTCCAGCTGATGCTGAGGGAATTTCAAAGTGGCTACTTCAGAATGCCAGGAAGTTACAGGTCTTGTGGGCCAGTCATATTCCCCAACATATTCAGCAGTTCTTACTAATGTTATTAATAACATTGGTACCACCTCCACAAGAGTGTGGAAAACCATCTGATATATGCGTGGATTTACTAACAAAGAAATGCTGTATATGTACGCAGAGGACGTAATACTGAATTGAGTAAAATAGTCAAAAGCCAGGGCTTAATACCAGCAAACAAATGGTAAGGGCAGACTGGGACCCAATTCATTCTATAATATTACCCCTTTATCCTAGTGAAAACCTTCATACCACACACAGAATAGCCTTTAATCAACATCCAATAAACAATTTCAGGCTGTTGAAGGAAGTTTTAGACCAAAATACTTCTTCCAGGACAGAGAAGATTCAGAGGCTCCATCGATATTATTGAGAAGAATATGCAACTGAGCACATGCCACGATGCCTGCCTAATCCTTCACCCACTTAGTGCACAAAGGGAGAGGGCCCATCCCAAATGTTCACTCCCTCCCCTGTAGCTCAAAGACAACAAACTATAAAGGAGGGGAATGCCAACAGACATGTAATTAAAAATTGCACAGAAGAATTTCAGCAACAACTCTACTCAAAATGCTCTATCTGGCGAATGGGATACAAGCATTCCTAGTCTTGCCTTGCCACATGCTAAAGCTCTTATTTTTGGCAAAATTTGGCCCTGCCATTTTGACACAGGTGCAGACATTTTAGTACCAAACTCTGATATTATTCACGGCGAAGAGAGCCAATAGGGAACATTAAAATTGTAGGCATATGTGGAAATAAGGTATAGGGCCCAATTTATAAAATTCATGTACAGATATACAAGATTAGATACACAATAGAAGTAACCAGAAAAACAAAAGGCCTGTTGTTTTCACCCCAGAAGATTATGAAGCATGAGAGAAATTGATGAGTGCAGTTCACCAATCAACAGACCTCTGGACAAGAGACTTAACAAAATCTCCTTTCCTGCAAATACATGTTTCTCCAAAAACCACTGTAGCCATCTGCTATAATGAGGAAGAAGAAACACCGGCCCCCAGACACTACACCTCATAACTTCACACCAATAGAACAGAAAGCTACTGCCTGAGAATGAAGTCTTTCTGTGGTATCCCATGCACTTCCTGCAGTTAAGGCGACTGGAAGGTGACAAACCAACTCAGAGTTTGCAGCTTTGTAAAATGATATCAAATTACCAAAAAATGAATGGAAAGCTACCCATAACTAGATATGGAAAATGACAAACACTTTTAACAAGACAACTTCTTAAGGTGGGGATATGTTCCAGAGAGCTATCACTTATAAGCCTTATCTGTCAGAGAAAATGCACAACCACCTTCTCCACGACCCAATGCAACACAACAGCTTAGTGCGCATGCACCGGTCGTGCATGCAGCCTGGTACAGCCATTCCGGTCTATTCTTTTACTTTCTTCTTCTTTTAATTTACGTTATTTTTTGTATTTTTTTCCTCACGGTAACGCATCAAAGCTGCACCCTCTCTAACATGCTGGTAGAGAGAGTTTTATTTGGGTTTTCTTTAGTGCTGGAAATGGTTACATCTCAACACGCGGGACAGAAGCAAGGTCGCATTGGGACCAGCAAATTCCGGTCGGCTTAGTGAACAGAGCAGCAGACACCCCTGCTGAAATCTGGAGGAAAACACAGAGGATGCAGAGGGGGATCACAAAGTCGAGGAAAGAGGACCGGGTCGAGACAACAGAGACTTTTGGAGAAGAGGAGTTCAGTGGGTAATACCATTCCACCTGACCGGAAGTGCACCGAGAGCAGTAAGCATAAAGGAGTTCGGTGCTTACTGATCTGGCTAACAACGGATGGTGCAATCCGGAGTATATTACGATTGAGGAACGTGTTTGCAGACTGGATATTGAACTTTTTACTGTTGGACTTCGGCCACATTCCACCGTGATACAACACTTGGCAGCACGGGAGGTCGTTCCTGCCTGTGGCCATCGAACGTGCAGCTCCTCCCGTGGAGGGTCAGACACCCTGAGCCAATAGACTGGTCCTGGACTTATTTTCCATCTGGCATAGTTTGCATTTTGTTGTTTGATTGTTGGGGTTTTTTGTATTGCTATATTTACGCTCTATTCTTGGTTGGTGCAGCTGTAATGAAACCAAATTTCCCTCAGGATTAATAAAGTATATCTATCTACTAAACATTCTTTATAGCACTATTCTCAAAAATGGTACTGTGATGGATCAGCAATGAAACCACTCAATTATAATCCTTGCTCCTCATTATAAAAGGAAAACATTTAACAGAAACTGAATTTGAACCACATGAGTTACAATTGCATCCTTTAGGGAATCATACAGCTCAGTCTGCAGAGGCTAGGGCCCTATAATTATGTCTAAAACAAAATAAATACAACCAAACCAGTCTTGGCATGTACTGACTAATTATGTTAAGACTGTAGTAGAAAGAGATCTTCCCATCTGGTTAACTACCATCGGGTGAACCAACAGAGGTAATCTGCTTCCACAATTGTCCATGTGGAAGAATACTTATGAATTATTATTATTAACTAGACTATTAGAACAGGTCTTACACATCCTCGGACATACTGTAGGCCTCTTAAGCAGCTATGGTAATAAAGTAGCCAATGAAGTAGTAAAACAAGCTGTTGGGATGGACCTTACTATGGTAAGGGAGGTCAGTGTTTTGGTAGTAACTGAGTAACAAACAAAAATAACCAGGACGGTGTTTTAAGAATTCTCCTAGATATTATTAAGCTCAATTCCAGAGGATTGCCAATACATTACATGTATGAAGCTGATAGTGAATGTATAGTTTGGGTATGCCAGTCTTTTTAAAAAAAAAAAAAAAAGGCAAATACCTCCTGCCCTCAAGCACTGATTTGAGAAGCCCACAAAGGATTCAGATGATAGCAGACATGGTGCTCATGAGAAATTAGCCATGTTTCTTTGTTGGCCTTAACTCTGACTGTCCCAAGCCCAGCTGTGAAAGGGGGATTGGGCCTTGGGCTAGCAACCCCATTCTGTAAAAGCTTAGTACTACAGAAATGCCAAGCTCCAAAGACCTCGTCCCTGGGAGCAGAAGGATCTTCACGTAGAAGACATATGAAGTTGCGTGGTGAAAGCCTCTAGTTCGTGGAAGCCACAGGGCCGATCATCCTTCTGTAATCCAGGACCACCACCATTGGAACGTAGAATATAAAGACCAAGTATGAGAGAGGAAAGGTAGCACAAATGGCGGCCAAAATGAAGGACAACAATCTGAACCCTCTCAGCATCAGCGAGACAAGATGGACACAGTCTACGTAGAGAGGCTGATGACAAGGGAACTTTTTTTATTCGGGGCCTGAGGAAGATGCCACCTTGCGCAGGTACAGTAAAGCATGGCATCATGCTATCAAAAGTAGCACAGAAGACATTGATAGGAAGCCCATGTTCCCATATTATCTCAGCATCCTTTAGAACAAAGAAGAAAATGATCAAGATGAATGTCACACAGTGTTATGTACCAACTAATGACAGTGATGAAGTAACCATGGATGCTTTCTACAGCAGACTCCAGAAAATCCTTAAAGCACATCCTGAGAGAGATATTAACATTCTCATGAGAGACTTCAATGCAAAACTAGGGTCAGATAAGACTGGCTATGAAGATGTGATGGGAACACATGGACTGGATATGATGAGTGAGAATGGAGAGTGTTTTACTGACACATGTGCATTGAGAAACATGGTCATCAGAGGAGGCATCTCCCTCCATAAAGAATTCACAAGAACACCCAGGAGTCAGCTGACCACATAGCAAAGAATCAAAACAGACCACATCTTTATATCCAAGAAATTCAAGAGATCAAGATGCCAGAACGAAGAGAGGAGCAGATGTCACATCTGACCATCACCTCTTAGTTGCAAAGCTAAAGCTCAAACTGAAGAATTGTCTGGAATCAGCATCATTGAGGCCAAAATTCAAGGACAACCTTTCAGGAGGCACACCGTGTCATGATGTGCATTGGCAACGACTGAACCTAGGTGAGGAACAACGGCAGATTCTGTCACGGTGAGCTCTGGCAATGACTCTACCCAGGTGTGGAAGGACAGCCAACTCCACCATAGGGACAGAAACAAGAGGTTAAACATTGGAATACCAACACAGCATCAGTGGCACAACTGAGCAGCTCCATATCATTCTAAATGCAAGGACTCTGCTAACTGTGCTAAAAGAGAGTCTGCTCTAAATACTCAGAATGTGGAAAACGTGTGTCAGTCACAACTAACCTGACAAGATTGAACAGAAAGCAACAAGACTTAACAACTCTAGTTAAGACAATAATTAGTAAATACAGGTGTTTGAAAAACCTAGAAGCCCAACATTCTGCAGCATGCCACAAAGGCCCACAGGGTTCATGACACACAGACCCAAGAAACATACAAATTGGTCCTCAGCAACGAGTTCCAAGTGCTACAAGAACGACATAAGGAAGAGGATTTACACAAGAAATGGCAGAAAGTTAAGAAGATGCAAGACTCAACATGTCAGGAGGTACCAGGTACCAAAAGGAACCAGCAGGAAGAATGGATCTCAGCTAAAACATTACACAAGATTGAGGTGGGGAGGCAGAAGAAAGCAGTCATGTATAAAAGCAGGACTAGATTGGGAGAGACAAAAAGCACAGAAAGTGCATGCAGAGGCTCACAGGACAGTGAAGCAGACAAGCGTAGGTACAGTGGCTATAAAAAGTAATCATCCTTGGAAGTTTTCATGTCTTATTGTTTTACAACATTGATTAGCAATGGATTTAACTTGGCTTTCGTTCTGACACTCTTCTACAGAAAGACTCTTTCGTGTCAAAGTGAAAATAGATCTCTACAAAGTGTTCTAACTTAACATAGAAACATAGAAAACCTACAGCACAATACAGGCCCTTTGGCCTACAACGCTGTGCCGAACATGTACTTACTTAAGAAATTACCTAGAGTTACCCATAGCCCTCTATTTTTCTAAGCTCCACGTACCTATCCAGGAGTCTCATAAAAGACCCTATTGTATCCACCTCCACCACTGTCACCCCATTCTACGCACTCACAACTCGCTGCATAAAAAAAACTTACCCGACATCTCCTCTGTACCTAATCCAAATTGTGCCCTCTAGTGTTAGCCATTTCAGCCCTCGGAAAAAGCCTCTGACTATCCACACGATCAATGCCTCTCGTCATCTTATGCATCTTTATCAGGGCACCTCTCATCCTCCATCACTCCAAGGAGAAAAGGCCAAGTTCACTCACTTAATTGCAAATATAAAATGCTAAATAATTGATTGGATAAGTATTCACCCCCTTTAAAGAGACACACCAAATCATCACTGGTGCAGCCAATTGGTTTTAGAAGTCACATAATTAGTTAAATGGAGATCCATTTTTGAAGACCTGTGTGCAGTCAGGTGTTTCAACTGATTGTAGTAAAAATACACCTGTATCTGGAAGGTCTAACTGCTGGTGAGTCAGTATCCTGGCAAAAACTACATCAAGACAACAAAAGAACACTTGAAGTAACTCTGCAAAAAGGTTATTAAAAAGCACAGGTCAAGAGATGGATACAAGAAAATTTCCAAGTCAGTCAATATCCCTTGGAGTACAGTTAAGTCAGTCAACAGAAAATGGAAAAATATGGAACAGCTATAAATCACTTGTCCCCTTCTTGCACAGTTACTCAGTTTGAGGCCATTCTCAAAAACCGAATAACCATGCAAGAAGGAGACTAGTGAGGGAGACCTATGACAACTCTGGAGAAGTTACAAGCTTCAGTGGCTGAGATGGGAGAGACTGTGCATATAACAACTGTTGCCCAGGTGCTTCACCGGTTGCAGCTTTATGGGATAGTGGGAAACAGAAAGCCACGGTTGAAAAAAACTCACATGAAATCTTGTCTAGAGCTTGCCAGAAGGCATGTGGGAAATTCTGATGTCAGCTGGAAGATGATTCTATGGTCTGATGAAACCAAAATTGGGCTTTTTGGCCATCAGACCAAACACTGTTTGGTGTAAGCCTAACACTACACATCATCAAAAACACATCATACCTATCGTAAAGCATGGTGGTGGCTGCATCATTGTGTGGGGTTGTTTCACTGTAGCAGGCCCTAGAAAGCTTGTGAAGGTAGAGGGTAAAATGAATGCAGCAAAATACAGGGAAATCCTGATGCAATCTGCAAGAGAACTGCAACTTGGGAGAAGATGTGTTTTCCAGCTAGACAATGACCCCAAGCATAAAGCCAAAGCTACACAGGACTAGCTTAAAATCAAAGTTAATGTTCTGGAGTGGCCAAATCATAGTCCAGATCTTAATCCAATTGAGAATTTGTGGCTGGGCTTGAAAAGGGCTGTTCCCTCACAATCCCCATGCAATCTGACAGAGCTTGAGCAGTTTTGTAAAGAATAATGGGGAAAAATTGCAGTGTCCAGATGTGCAAAGCTAATGGAGACCTATCCACACAGATTCAGGCTGTAATTGCTGCCAAAGGTACATCGACTAAAAACTGACTAGAAGGGGGTGAATACTTATGCAATCAATTATTTTGTGTTTTATTTGTAATTAATTTAGATCACTTTGTATAGATTGGTTTTCACTTTGACACAAAAGAACCTTTTTCTATTGATAGTGTCAAAATAAGCCAAATTAAATCCATTGTGATTCTATGTTGTAAAACATTAAAACATGAAAAGTTCTGGGGGCGGGGAGTTGAATACTTTTTATAGTGTTACATATCAGCAGCAATAGATTATACAGAGTCAGGTTTTAATGTTAAAACCATTATTTTTATTAGTATCTACTTAAAATATAGTAACTTAAACAAAATAAACAGAAGTGTTATGTGTATATGTGTGTATATGTAGCTCCCAAACTTCAAGCTTAGGAACAAGTCTTAAAGTCTTAAGATGGTAAAGTAGGAAAGTTCAGCAATCCATGAAATAAGTGAGTGAGGGGAGAGATTTGTAATCCAGGATATAATGTAGAGAGTAGGCGATTATGTCGATTTCCACAAATTCCCTCTGGGTAAACAAAATAACCATTGTCAAAGATCTTGTTAATCAAGCCATTCCAAAATCCACTTAGAAATATCACCAGGTGACAGTCACAGGACTACCTTCTTCAAGTGCTTACCACAACACCCTGATTCCAGGTAAAGGGCCAACAAAAGTGATACCACAGGATACTCCAACAAATCCATACATATGGATTATATGAAGTGACAGTCACACATCTGTTGTGCACTGTGTGCCGATGATCAACCCAATCCTTTGGGCATCGAAGAGTTCCAAACCATAGCAGTGACAAGCTGAAGTTCCAACAGTTTGTGTGTGTCTCTCTCTCTCTCTCTCTCTCTCTCTCTCTCTCTCTCTCTCTCTCTCTCTCTCTCTCTCTCTCTCTCTCTCTCTCTCTCTCTCTCTGTCCACAGCAGGCTGTCAGAGTCTGTGACTGATTTCATAGTCCCACCTCACTCAGGTGCTCTTAAAGTAACACTCACAGTACAAGCCCGCGTCTCTCATAACACCTCCCCCCAAAAAAGGAAAATTTTGATCTACAAGGGTAAAATTTTAACTGCAAACTACAATATGTGAAATAATACAATGTCTTAGCCTTTGATAGAGCTTCATCAGAATGTCTGGAACCCTGTGGGTGGTTCAGAGGTGTTTCAACATTTTGAATACAAGCATCTGGAACTGCCTCCTTTATCTTCAAGAGGAAACAGTTAGCCATAACATGACCAGGTTTCCTACAATAGTGATAAGTAGGACCAGAAAGTTTCTCCTTTACTTGCTTTCCTTCATCCTTACCTTTGTCACTAGTCCCAGATTTGATTTCTGGTTTACCCTGACTATCCATGCTACTCTTTTGGAAGGTCTTACTTGGGGTAAACTTAAACTTGTGGGTTAAAACAAACTCATCTGCTAATTTAGCAGACTCTTGCAAAGTGGCAGCATCCTTTTCATCTAAATATGCCTTTATATCATTATGGACGCACCTTTTAAATTCAATTAAAACCAACTCTTTCAGTCTGTCAAAATTATCACCCACATTTTTAGATGTACACTATCGCTCAAAACACAGACTTCTCATAAGCAAATTCCACACGAGTCTGGTTCACAGATTTCCTCAAATTCCTAAACCTTTGTCTATAGGCTTCTGGAAGCAGTTCATAGGCTTTAAGCACAGCCTGTGTCACGACCTCAAATTAGCTGCATCTTCAATTGATAGGGCTGAATAAGCCTGTTGAGCCTTACCCTTAATTATACTCTGTAACAAGAGGCGCCAGCTTCCTTCTGGCCACTAGGCTCTGAACCACTTTTTCCAAAATGCTGAAAGTATTTATCAACCTGAGTTTCATCAAATAGAGGGACCAATTTAACTTCCTGACAGGCAACAAACTTATCACCAGAGTCAAATGCTAGACCCCTTTACTGCAATTTCTCTATCTTCTCTAGCTCAAACCTCTTTTGCCTTTCTGCTTCCTCCCTCTGTTTTTCTGCTTCCTCAGCCTTGAGCTGTTTTTGTTGTGACTCAGACTCAAACTGTTGCTTTTTTCACCTATCCTCAGCCTCCATCTTCAGCTTTTCCAACTTGTACTGGAGCTCAAGATCACTGGGCTTACTTTCAGGAAACAGCCTTAACACCTCACCGTCAAACTTCCCCAAAGAAATATAGTACTCATATTTTCCTCTGAATCACTACCTTTTTCATAGATGATTTTATTGAAACAAATCCCAATTTTTTAAGCAACAGCCACCAAGTCATCCTTTTTTGGCCTTCCCTAATGCCTCAGGGGTTGGCGATGTGAGAAATGCATCAATATCCATCACTGCTAGTTTCCACACACAAGTCAATTGAAAGAATTGCCCAATCAGATGGACAATTAATCAATAAGCTCCAATTTTGTTCATATCCCAGACAAGCCCCCAGTTTTATGTTATGTACCAGCAGCAATAGATTATACACTGAGTTGTGTTTTAATGTTAAAACCACTATCTTTATTAATATCTACTTAAAATATGGTAACTTAAACAAAATAAACAGAAGTTCAGTGTTATGCGTATATATGTGTGTAAATGTATCTCCCAAACTATCAAGCTTAGGAACAAGTCTTAAAGTCTTAAGATGGTAATGTAGGAAAGTTCAACAATCCATGAAATAAGTGAGTGAGGGGAGAGATCTGTAATCCAGGATATAATGTAGAGCATAGGCAATTACGTTGAATTCCACAAATTCCCTCTGGGTAAACAAAATAACCTAAGATCTTGTCCATCGAGCCATTCCAAAATCCACTTAGAAATATCACCAGGTGACAGTCACAGGAATATCATCTTCAAGTGCTTACCACAACACCCTGATTCCAGGTAAAGGGCCAACAAAAGTGATACCACAGGATACT
The DNA here is from genome assembly GCF_030028105.1 of Mobula birostris. Classification (NCBI taxonomy): domain Eukaryota; kingdom Metazoa; phylum Chordata; class Chondrichthyes; order Myliobatiformes; family Myliobatidae; genus Mobula; species Mobula birostris. Next base: position 204,568,678 of record NC_092371.1, on the reverse strand, counting down.
CCAACAAATCCATACATGTAGATTATACAAAGTGACAGTCACACATCTGTTGTGCACTGCATGCCAATGATCAACCCAATCTTTTGGGCATCAAAGAGTTCCAAACCATAGCAGTGACAAGCTTTTTTTTCCCTTTCCCTCTCTCCCTGCCTCTGACTGACACCATAGTCCACCTCACTCAGGTGCTCTTAAAGTAACACTCACAGTACAAGCCCAGTCTCTCGTAACAATAGGCTCTGTATATAAACAGCCTGGCAGAAGAAATAGAACAAGCAGTGGAGTGTGGCAACACAAAGAAGCTGTACAACACTATCAAGAAATTGTCCTCTAAGTACAGTAAGCCTGAGAAGCCAGTGGGCCCTATGGAAACAACTGGGTGATCTGGACTTTGCTAATGTAGCTCTCCTGCCCCATAGCCACAGATGGATGAAAGAAAAAAAAAAAAAGACCTGCCAACCACATTAGTGCAAGCATGCCTTAACATCCACAAAGGGAGAACGAAAGTCCTCAAGATCAACTCAACCAGCACCAACCCAGTCACTCTCAAGGGAAGTTCATCTGAGGAGGTAGAAGCCTAGGTAGTGTCTTTGACAGACAGGGAGGCATTAATGCACATCAGAAGGCAAGGATCAGCCTTCATCCAGCTCAAAAACATTTGGTGCTCCAAGGAGATGTCGCAACGCATTAAGACCAGGCTGTTCAACTCCAACATGATCTAATTTCTTCTGTACAAGGCAGAAACTTGGAGGCCAACAAAAACTATAGGTATCTAAGAAACACCTTCTGAATCCACTGGCCAGGAGTAATCAGCAACGTCAATCTATGGCAAAGAACGCATCAGCTAGGAGCAGAAGGTGGAGATGGATAGGACACAGGCTGCATAAGCCGAGTACCAACATCACCAGGCAAGTGCTGATGTGGAATCCCCAGGGAAAGTGGAAGAGAGGTCAGCCAAAGAACACAAACTTGAAGTTGACATCAAGAAGATGGGCTACACCGGGGGACGATATGAAAGACAGATCCAGGACTGAGGATTCTGGAGGCTGGTTATTGGTGGCCAATGCCCCAGCAAGGGTGATTGGCTTACTTAAAAAAAACTAAAATATTGGTGGCCTTATGGGCTGAGGGATTGTAATCAAGTTGCTGTAAATTGTAAAGGATATATGGCCTATAATGAAGAAAGAGTCACAAGACCAATTCCTACAAGACAAACAAAACCAATTGCACCAATGCAGGTGTGGAAATTGGTTATATAGGCCTATTTCTGGCAATACCAAGGCAACCCATCTTGTCAGAAACCCAATATATGAGGGTGCATTCTGGAATTACAGTATATAGCAAATATTAATTTCAACAGCAATCAATCTTCAGACATGAGCTCTTTCCACTTAGATTAGGAGAGGACATGGCTTTCAGGTGAAAGGGGAAAGGTTAGGGGGAACTTCTTCACTCAGAGTGGTGGGAGTGTGGAATGATCTGCCATCTGACGTGGTAAATGCAGGCTCACTCTTAAGTTTTAAGAATAAATTGGATAGGTACATGGATGGTGGAGGGCTATGGACTGGATGCAGGTCAATGGGACTAGCGGAATAATGTTTTGGCACAGACTAGAAGGGCCGAATGGCCTGTTTTCTGTGCTGTAATATTCTATGGTTCTATGAGTGAGGTTAGGAGATTGAGTTTAAAATACAGCTCAGAACAATGGTGTTCTTGGAGCTGCAGAATGGGGTTGATTGCAAACCAAGAAACATTCATTGACCTGAGATATCTGCATATGCATGGATGCAGTTCAGAGACAAAGGTGATTAGAATTCATTTTGGCTGCCTGGAGTGTTGGTGTGAAGGTTCAGGTGTTTGAAATTTATATGCAATTCAGAGGAAGCATTGTGGATATATTGTAACTATAGAATTGTCCTGCCATTACTTTTGCTCTGTAGCATATAAAAATGTCATGTATTATTGGATTAGGGAGCCTCTTCTTCCAAGAGCTTCTCAAGTATGATGCTTGCTTATCTGGTTGAATAAAGAGTTCCTTTTCCACCAGCTTCAGTGTCTCTCCAGTGACTTTGTTCATAGTCACAACAGTATAAACTTGTGATAACCGATCCTTGTACAGCATATACGTGGCTAGTCTCCATGATTTCTTGTAGTGAGACCGCAACAGCACTCCAAAACTCTGTATTCCCACATGCTGGCACTCCTGCCTGCAAACATGCTTTCAGTAGTAAGGCTTTCAAGCCATGTGTGAACAAATGGGAATACAAGTGGAGTCCAGCTCCTCATTCCAGCTGCAATCAGGTGGCATTGTGGAGAGAAGGAATCAGGAGATTAAAGAGGCTTGGCAAAACTGGTTTCCTCTTGATGCAAAAGAACTTGACAAGAAAGTTCAGATACCACAAAAGGCTGTAAGTAAACCTGTCTCCATAGAGAACAAAGTAAACCTGTCTCCATAGAGAACATCAAACCTGCCCCAGCAGGATTTATCCCCCCAGAAAAACTGGAACCTTTGTATATACTGTATAGTTCTATAATGCAATTTCTATAGATTTCTATAACATACTTTGTAAATACATTGTTTGCAGCTAATGTTGGCATTTACATCTTTGACTTTTAAAACCATCTGCCTTACTATATGTACTCTTCCTTACTTCTGTAAATGTATCACCTTTTATATATCATGCAATCATGTAGCTGATAGAATTTTCTTACTAAAATGTGAGGATTACTATTCCTTTGGCAAAAGAGGACAGCAATACACAATCAGCAACTTATTTACAAGATCCATTTTCAGAAAACCCGAGTAAAGTCAGGCACAGCATCGAAAGCAATGCAAACACTCCTGTGGAAGAGATGAACTGTCTTCAGGTTATTGAAAGACACTGGCAGCTGACCTGATAAACTAAATGGCAACAGATACAGTCATCCAAACTTGCATCAAGGAAATAGTAAGAACTGTTTGTGAGGATGAAGATTTTGAAGATGGACTAGAATGGACCTATAATATAAACATTGATGTATCATTGTCACACATTTACAAAATTATAGAGTCATAGAGTTGCCAAAAAGTACAGCACAGAAACAGGCCCTACAGCCCATCTAGTCTGTGCTAAACCATTTAAACTGCCTACTCCTATCAACCCACATGGGGACGAGAGCCCTCCATACCCCTACCATCCATGTACCTATCCAAACTTCTCTTAAACCTTGAAAAGGAGCTTGCATGCACTACTTGTGCTAGCAGCACATTCCACACTCTCACAACCCTCCAAGTGAAGAAGTTTCCCCTCATGTTCCCCTTAAACTTTTCATCTTTCACCCTAAACACACAACCTCTAGTTATAGTCCCACCTAACCTCAGTGGAAAAAGCCAGCCTGCATTTGCCCTATCTATACCCCTCATAAAGCTGTATACCCCTATCAAATCTCCTCTCCCTCTTCTATATTCCAAGGAATAAAGTTCTAACCTATTCAAACTTTCCTTATATTTCAGGTCCTCTGGACCCAGCAACATCCTTATAAATCTTCTCTGTATTCATTCAACCTTGTTTACATCTTTCTTGTAGGTTGGTGACCAAAACTGCACACAATACTCCAAATTAGGCCTCATGAACATCTCATACAACTTCAACATAACATCCCATCTTCTGTACTCAATATTTTGATGTATGAAGGGCAATATGCCAAAATCTTTCTTTACAAGCTTATCAAACTGTGATGCCACTTTCAATGAATTATGGACCTGTATTCCCAGAACCCTTTGTTCTGTCACAGACCTCAGTGTCCTACCATTCTGCATGATTCTTTCCCTAAATTGAAAAAAAAACATCAAACATGAAGCCTATATTACTTACATCAGTATTCCAATAAAGCCATTTCTGAAATTCTCTTCTACCAAAATATATGTGGTCCCTCTGAGCTGTAACATCTCTGTAGAGGCACAGACCTGGTATCAACCAGGAGATCAGCAGGATGGTATGCAAAAGCCTAGCAGCTTGTCTGGAGATGTAGAGGCTCTATTAATCATAATTGCAATAGATTAAGGAAATCAGAGGAATGGGGATCAGGTGGGAGTGTGGACTTGATACATCAGTTTCCCAATGATCCAATGAAACTGTGGAACAGGTTGAAGAGAACTACACCTGAATGTGCTAATTACGTTGTTAAAGGTTTACACGTTTGGATAACTTGTGCAAAGTTAGCCTGGCTAGGTGTAGAAGCAAGCACCTGGGGAATTGTGGGGTGTTTAGTTGGCATTAAGTACAAACATACATCAATGATTTCAGAGCATGATTGTAAGGGTGAGGAGTGCAAATGTTAGGGTACTGGTTGTTGGTGGGAAGAGTTTGGGTTGGATGTTGAGAAGACAACCGGGCTAATATTCAGATTAAGGTGAGGTTCAATGTCCTTGAATTTAACATTGGGCCCAGATTTCCCAGCCGAAGCACTTTCATCTCTCTCACCTGCCCCTCCTCCCTCAATACCCTCCTGTAAAGTCACCTCTTTACCCAAGCTTCTTTTAGTAACTCCCGACACTGCCCAGTTAGTTGATCTTCACCAAAATATTTTAGCATCTTGATACTTCAATACCATTTTATTGTGAATTTTATCTGAAAGCGAATGACTGAGGAAACATAGCTCATGAAAAGTTGACTTCAGCTTATTCCATAGTTAATGATTGATAGTTAGAGAATGGAAACATGAAACAACAATGCTTGAAAGTACTCAGCAGATCAGGGAGCATCTATGGATATAGAAAGGTAGAATTAGCATTTCATGTCAAAGAACTTTCAGTTGAATTTATTTTCATTGGTTTATTTCATTGAATATAATCATGTTAAAGTTGGCTACTGAAAGTAATACGAAGAGGAATAGTTTGGTTTTTGGTCTGATAAGACCTTTTATTTTGAAATATCATGCTCATTTTCAAGTTCATTTATGGGTTTCTTCTCCCTATTTATGAAAACTCTGCCAGCTTTAAAATCCCCACACATCTATAATTCCTGTCTCTTGACCATCACTGGCTCCACCAGTGACAGTTTTCCCTCTGTTGCCCAGACTCCATGTGCCAAAATTTCTCCAGATCTTTATCATCTCCTGCTCTAAGTTTCAATTCTATTTTTTTAAAGAAGTCTTTATCTGACCTAATATTTCTTATCTGGCTTGGTATCATTTTTTAGTTGGTGTAGTCCCTACAGAGTGTCTTGTATAGCTTCCTATATAAAATGGTCACAGAGAAATGATTGTTTTTTCTATCTTAATAGGAGCAGCAAACAAGAGGACAACATGACCATCTAAGGACATGGGCCTTGACCTTAGAATGGTGATATATTTATCCTTTAAAGTTCTGCCATTACCTTTGGGCACATATGACCGTTATATAGTCTGGTAAAAGTTAATCAGAATTTACTATTTGTTATACCAAACATTTTAAGCTCATGGAAAGGCATTACCTGCATTTAAAAAATGCTTCCTGTTACAGCTATGAACTGAGACTTCACTTAGGAGACCATAGTCAGGCCGAGCCCTGCGCACATTACCTCACTCCAGCCTGCCAGGTTTACATACTTTGGGAAACCAGACTCTTCTTCCCTGACGAGGTTTGTTCCTGAGTTACACTGCCAGCTCTGGGCCATTGTAATGGTGGCAGAATAGCTCAATGACTCAGTAGTTGTTAGTGATCTAAATATAAATAAGATATCATTATTTTGATTCTGATTTGTTTTTCCTTTAGCTGAAGAATTCTTTGCAGTTGATAACATTCTACATTACCAAATCTATTCCTGCAATCTGAACGCGCGAGAAGGAGAAAATGCACAATTTGGTCAATTGTAATTGTTGACATTATAGGATACAGTCAGTAGGATAGGCATGTAAAGGTTTACTAGAGGTGGCAACTTTCTTTTGTGGGTGACTGAGGCATAACATTTAATTCCTGCAAGCTCTTTGGTGCCTTAACTCCTTCCCCTTCTTTCTCCTTTACAATTCAGTGGAGGGTGTAGCTTGGGAGACCAATTTTATTACCTATCCCCTGTGAACTTGTTCCTTGATTTGCTTCAGTTTATGTGGTTCAGGCACTCCCACAGCATTATGATTTGAGCACTCTGAGGTTCCTTTTACCATTCTTTTGCCATTGCTGGGTCATGTATCTACAAACCAGAACAGCGTGCACAACTTGGAGGGGAGCATAAAGGTCACCGCTGCTTCTGCCCTTAATATCTCACAGTCTGGATATTGTACATTTGCAAAATGCTGTGAAACGAGCTTGAGTTTCCAGAAAGCATCGAGCAGGAGATGAACTTAGCAATGGTGTGGCAGTTGCAAAGGGAGTGGATAGACATTTACATTAGGGTGGTAGGGTAGGGTGCCAATCATTTTTGCACCACATTGTCTTTCCTAGTGCTGAACTTTATTTACCCAAGCAAATAGAATGTACTTCATGATACTCCTGATTTGGGGCATATTTTACCACAAAGCCATCAATTCCACTATCTAAACCACTGGAAAACAATGTGACAAGTAGCAGTCCTAATACTGACCCCTGAGGAACACCATTAGTCACTGGCCACCAACCAGGAAAGGCCTCTTTTACTCCCACTCGCTGCCTCCTGCCTGTCATCCATTCTTCTCCCCACGCTTTCCTGTATCTTTCCTGTAATGCCATGGGATTTTATCTTGTTAAGTAACCTCATATGAGACACTTTATCAAATGCCTTCTGAAAAAAAACCCAAAATAAATGACATCCAATGCCTCTCCATTGTCCACGCTGCTTGTAACTTCCTCGAAGAATTCTAACAGAATTGTTAGGCAAGATTTTCCTTGACAGAAACCATGTTGATTTTGATTTATTTTATCATTAGTCTCCAAGTAGCCTGAAACCTCATCCTTGATAATGGACTCCAACATTTTCCCAACCTCTGAGTTTAGACTAACTGGCCTATAATTTCCTCTCTTTTACCTTCTTCCCTTCTTAAAAAGTGGAGTGACATTTGCAATTTTTTAGTCCTCCACGATCATGCAAGGAACAAGAGATTCTTGAAAAATCATGACCAATACTTCCATTATCTCTTCAGAAACCTCTCTCAGGACTCTGGGATGTAGTCCATCTGGTCCAGGTGACTTATCCACCTTAAAACCTTTGTTTTTTTTCTAGCACATTTCCCTTTGTAATAGCAATGACAGTCACGCCTGCTCCCTGGCACTCACAGACCTCTGGCATACAACTAGTGTCTTCCAAAGTAAGGACTGAAGCAAAGTACTTGTTAAGTTCATCTCCCATTACTACCTCACCAGCATCATTTTCCAGTGGTCTAATATCAACTCTCATCTCCCTTTTATTAATTTTGTAACTGAGGAAACCTTTAGTATCTTGCTTTATATTATTGGCTAGCTTGCCCTCATATTTCATCTTTTCTCTTCTTATTGCTTTTTAGTTGCCTTTCGTTGGATTTTAAAAGCTTCCCAATCATCCGACTTCCCACTTATGTTTGCTACCTTATATGCCCTTTCCTTGACTTTTATGCAGTCCCTAACTTCCCTGTCAGCCACGTTGCCTACCCCTGCCATTTGAGAACTACTTCTTTTGTGGGATATATCTATCCTGCACCTTGTGAACCATTCCAAGAAATTTCAGCTACCTCTGTTCTGCTGTTGTCCTCACCAATACCCTCTCTTGTGCCTCTGTAATACCCTTTATTCCATTCAATACTGATGCATGTGACTTATGCTTCTCCCTCTCAAATTGTAGTATGAATTCACTCATATTATGATCACTGCCTCCTAAGGGTTTCTTTACACTAATAAGATCGGGGTTATTACACAACATAAATCTAAGATAACCTTTCCCCTAGTAGGCTCAAGCACAAGGTGGTCTAAAAAGCCATCTTGTAGTCATTCAACAAATTCCCTCTCTTGTGATCTGACACCCAAACTGATTTTCCCAATCGCCTTGCAGATCGAAGTCCCCCATTACAACTGTGTCATTACCCTTACTACATGCCTTTTTTAGCTCCCTTTGCAATCTCAACCCCACACCTTGGCAACTATTTGGAGGCCTATATGTGATTCCCATAATAGTTTGTTTCCACCCTTGCTGTCTCTTAACTCAAAGATTCAACATTCTCTGACCCTACGTTAACTCTTTCTATAGATATAGTTCCATCTCTTACCAACAGAGCCACACCACCACCTATGCCTTCCTGCCTGTCCTTTTGACACAAAGTATATCCTTTGATGTTAAGCTCCCAAAGATGGCCTTCTTTCAGGCATGACTCAGTGAAGCCCACAATGTCATACTGACTAATCTTTAATTGTGCCGCAAGATTGTCCCCCTTATTCCAAATGCTACATGCAATTAAGTACAGCTCCTTTCAATTACTGTCGCCTTTGTCTCAGGTTGAACCAGTCTGGCTATTCTCCTCTGCCCTCTCTCATTAACAAGGTGCTTTTGCCCATTGAACTGCTGCTCATCAGATTTTTTTTTGTTTTTGCACCATTCTCTGCAAACTCTAGGGTGTGTGCTTCAAAATCCTTGATCTTAAGTTACTCAAATCACCCCATCTGGCACCAACAATCATTCCACAGTCAAAATCACTTAGATTACATTTCTTTCCCATTCTGATGTTTGGTCTGAGCAACAACCGAACCTCGTGACCATGTCTGCAGGATTGCTGCCATATGATTGACTGATTAGATATTTACATTAGTGAGCAGGTGAAGAGGCATACCTAACAAAGCAGTCACTGAGTATAATCTTTTTGCAGCAGTTCCGGGCTCTTTGATAAATGCATAGATGCTCTAGTTCCTGTATTCACAAGACAGGAGCCAGTATTATATCCTCATCAACAGTAACTTAGAATTGAAAGAGTAAAACACTGGAAATACAGGTGCAACACACATCAAGGTTGCTGGTGAATGCAGTAGGCCAGGCAGCATCTGTAGGAAGAGGTGCAGTCGATGTTTCAGGCCGAGACCCTTCGTCAGGAGTAACTGAAGGAAGAGTGAGTAAGGGATTTGAAAGTTGGAGGGGGAGGGGGAGATCCAAAATGATAGGAGAAGACAGGAGGGGGAGGGATGGAGCCAAGAGCTGGACAGGTGATTGGCAAAAGGGGATATGAGAGGATCATGGGACAGGAGGTCCAGGAAGAAAGACAAGGGGGGGGGGGGACGCAGAGGATGGGCAAGAGGTATATTCAGAGGGACAGAGGGAGAAAAAGGAGAGTGAGAGAAAGAATGTGTGCATAAAAATGAGTAACAGATGGGATACGAGGGGGAGGTGGGGCCTTAGCGGAAGTTAGAGAAGTCGATGTTCATGCCATCAGGTTGGAGGCTACCCAGACGGAATATAAGGTGTTGTTCCTCCAACCTGAGTGTGGCTTCATCTTTACAGTAGAGGAGGCCGTGGATGGACATGTCAGAATGGAAATGGGATGTGGAATTAAAATGTGTGGCCACTGGGAGATCCTGCTTTCTCTGGCGGACAGAGCGTAGGTGTTCAGCAAAGCGGTCTCCCAGTCTGCGTCGGGTCTCACCAATATATTTGGCTCCTCCCACTTCTTCCAAACTAAAGGTGTAGCTATGGGCACCCGTATGGGTCCTAGCTATGCCTGCCTTTTTGTTGGGTTTGTGGAACAATCTATGTTCCGTGCCTATTCTGGTATCTGTCCCCCACTTTTCCTTCGCTACATCGATGACTGCATTGGCGCTGCCTCCTGCACGCATGCAGAACTCGTTGACTTTATTAACTTTGCTTCCAACTTTCACCCTGCCCTCAAGTTTACCTGGTCCATTTCCGACACCTTCCTCCCCTTTCTAGATCTTTCTGTCTCTGTCTCTGGAGACAGCTTATCCACTGATCTCTACTATAAGCCTACTGACTCTCACAGCTATCTGGACTATTCCTCTTCTCACCCTGTCTCTTGCAAAAACGCCATCCCCTTCTTGCAATTCCTCCGTCTCCGCCGCATCTGCTCTCAGGATGAGGCTTTTCATTCTAGGACAAGGGAGATGTCTTCCTTTTTTAAAGAAAGGGGCTTCCCTTCCTCCACTATCAACTCTGCTCTTAAACGCATCTCCCCCATTTCACGTACATCTGCTCTCACTCCATCCTCTCGCCACCCCACTAGGAATAGGGTTCCCCTGGTCCTCACCTACCACCCCACCAGCCTCCGGGTCCAGCATATTATTCTCCGTAACTTCCGCCACCTCCAACGGGATCCCACCACTAAGCACATCTTTCCCTCCCCCCCCTCTGCATTCCGCAGGGATCGCTCCCTACACAACTCCCTTGTCCGTTCGTCCCCCCCATCCCTCCCCACTGATCTCCCTCCTGGCACTTATCCGTGTAAACGGAACAAGTGCTACACATGCCCTTACACTTCCTCCCTTACCACCATTCAGGGCCCCAAACAGTCCTTCCAGGTGAGGCAACACTTCACCTGTGAGTCGACTGGGATGATATACTGTGTCCGGTGCTCCCGATGTGGCCTTTTATATATTGGTGAGACCCGACGCAGACTGGGAGACCGCTTTGCTGAACATCTATGCTCTGTCCGCCAGAGAAAGCAGGATCTCCCAGTGGCCACACATTTTAATTCCACATCCCATTCCCATTCTGACATGTCCATCCACGGCCCCCTCTACTGTAAAGATGAAGCCACACTCAGGTTGGAGGAACAACACCTTATATTCTGTCTGGGTAGCCTCCAACCTGATGGCATGAACATCGACTTCTCTAACTTCCGCTAAGGCCCCACCTCCCCCTCGTATCCCATCTGTTACTCATTTTTATGCACACATTCTTTCTCTCACTCTCCTTTTTCTCCCTCTGTCCCTCTGAATATACCTCTTGCCCATGCTCTGGGTCCTCCCCCCCCACCTTGTCTTTCTTCCCAGACCTCCTGTCCCATGATCCTCTTGTATCCCTTTTGCCTATCACCTGTCCAGCTCTTGGCTCCATCCCTCCCCCTCCTGTCTTCTCCTATCATTTTGGATCTCCCCCTCCCCCTCCAACTTTCAAATCCCTTACTCACTCTTCCTTCAGTTAGTCCTGACGAAGGGTCTCGGCCTGAAACGTCGACTGCACCTCTTCCTACAGATGCTGCCTGGCCTGCTGCGTTCACCAGCAACTTTGATGTGTGTTGCTTGAATTTCCAGCATCTGCAGAATTCCTGTTGTTTGCGTTTAAATACAGGTGCAGTGCTACTGTCACACAAACAACCACACTGAATTCAAAAATAATAAACCTTCAAAGAACTTTTCAATGTTGTACATGAAGAGTTTTAATACATAAGAACATAAAAACATAAGAAATAGGAGCAGGAGTAGGCCAACTGGCCCATCGAGCCTGCCCCGCCATTCAAGAAGATCATGGCTGATCTGTCTGTAAACTCAGCTCCATCTACGTTCCTTTTCTCCATAAGCCTTAATTCCCCTACTGTGTAAAAACCTATCTAACTGTTTCTTAAATATATTTAGTGAAGAAGCTTCAGCTGCTTTCCTGGTCAGAAAATTCCACAGATTCACCACTCTCTGGGAAAAACAGTTTCTCCTCATCTCTGTCCTAAACCTTCTCCCCTGAATCTTGAGGCAATATCCCCTAGTTCTAGTCTCACCTACCAATGGAAACAACCTTACTACTTCTATCTTATCTATCCCTTTCAAAATGTTGTATGTTTCTATAAGATCCCCTCTCATTCTTCTAAACTCCAGAGAGTATAGTCCTAGATGACTCAATCTCTCCTCATAGGTCAACCCTGTCATCCCTGGAATCAACCTGGTGAACCTCCTTTGCACTGCCTCCAAATCCAGTATACCTTTCCTCAAGTATGGAGACCAGAACTGCACACAGTACTCCAGGTGCGGCCTGGATTTCTTCTAGATGAGGCTGAAGTATGAGGTCGTGTACCACCAATGGAGTTCTGAAATTGTTGCTAAGTCAGCTTGATGACTCTTTTTAATATGTATTTGTGTCTGCATAATTGTGTGGCAGGTCTAAGCATGTCCTTATGCCAAATGGCATAATTGTCCACTTGTGTGCAATTGCTGAGCAGATTCTTGACTATAAAGTAACAGAATTCTAATTAGTGTCTCTCACAGATGAAACAGGTATCAATAAGCAAGTTAAAGTTGAAAGAGATAGTAATGAGCTGACCTTGACAGAAGTGTCTCCTCTCTCTTGTTACTCTGGTTGCAGGTTAGCTGCTTGTGAAGTGAAATGGAGAAAGATTTTAAAATTTAACCTTTAAAAGGACAGAATTCAAAGAGGCTTAAGGGGATGTCGGCAAGAACTTGGCAGCAACACCGTGTGCAAAAGTATGAGACTTTCCACTATAGCACACAGAAACAAGAATAAAAAGGACTTCCGCTAAGGTAGCAGCTCATTTCATCGTGGTGGATTCTATGGGGTCAACCAAAGGTGTTATTGTCCTTTTTGAACATATTTCTTATGATCGTAAGGCCCTGCTGGACAATTACAACATAAAGTACTGCAGGTCTGCCCCATCAGTGAGTCGTTCATTGACAGAGCAACTGCAGGAGCGGGACATGGTGTGGATTGTCTCCTGCCTGTCTCAGGGGGGCATTGGAGGAATCGGTGCAAGAAGGCACCATGCAGACTAACAGCGAGTCGTCATCTTACTCACTTTTCTTGTGATCAAAAGGCCCTGTTGGACAACGTTAATGTGGAATGCTGCAACTCTGATTCACTGATTTATTGGTGGATGAAAGGGTGGACTGCAGGGGAATTACGTGGCCTTGGTCATAGTGAGAACTAGGCCTCATGCCACAGTGTCGCCTGTTTACAGCCGCCCAGGAGGGAGGTGTTAGAATCAGTGTGTTCCACCAGAGTGGTACGGTGTGGCGTCCAAGCTGCAGCCAGTGTTATCTGCCAGTGCTTACTCAGCAGAAGACAAGCTGTATTGTGTTTTACTGCAGAATGCTGCAATATTCATGGACTCAGGGTCTTGGACTATATTTTTTTGTGTGACTGTACATTACTGATATCTTGTTTGTGCTTGCTATCTTACATATGCTATATCTGCTCTGTGCTGTGTGTGACTGTGGCTACTGTATTCTGCATTGTGGCCCTGGAGTAACACTGTTTCATTTGGCTGTATTCATGGGTATTCGTGTATGGGTGAATGAGAATCAAACTTGACCTTGAACTTGAAGAGTTTTAAAAATGCGATAGATTGGTCAATGTGGTTATCTTGTAACTTGGTACCAAATCTGTGATCTTCTATGCAGCAGTGATCTCCGTTTAATGAGTGCTTCTGGGACCAGAACTACTTTCAGGCACTGGAAAGAGATCACCATTACCGTCCTTGTAAAATACTCTAAGTTCACTGGAAGGGTAAGTGAATTAATGCCAGTGTCTAAGCCACCATTCTCAGCATTGAGGCCTTGGGTAGACTCAGTTATCTATTTCAGCAGGCTGCTCCACTTACAGGTCCAACGCCAGGTGCCCCAAACGGACAGGATTTTTCAAGCTCCGGCGCGGGATTCCTGGGAGACAGAGGAAAAGACACAATGAAGAAAATGCAACATTGTCACTAACCCTTGGGAAACTCCAGCCCATGACTGTTCGGAATTGAGAACTTGGGTCAGTGCACCGAGTGCACATGATGGTCCTGCATAAGTGGTAGAAAAAGCATGACGATTTACAAACCACCCAACTACTCACCACCTCCATTACTCTGGCAATTATTATTGCTTAAAGGGTGTGGTTCCAATATTGGCCTCAATTGAACTTCAGGACCCACAACATTGGAATGGAAACAAATCATCCATATATCTGAGGGATTGTCTAAGAAGATGAACGTTTATGTTCAGTAGGAACTAAGTTGAAGTGGAAAATCAACCATGATCTCGATGAAGAGCAAATGAACTACACCTGCTCCAACCTTTTATATTCTTACATAAATTGTAACAAAGGTGGTGTGCTGATGGTTTGGTAAACTGCACCATTTAAGTAGAAGTAGGGATGAGCAATAATTGTTAGTAACTTTCAGTGCATTTTCAAGTTGGTTGCCCTTTGTCTAGGAGTTTCTGCTGGGGGGATTAGACATTTGTTTGGCTGTCTTTTTTCATCTGGAATCCTACTGCAAATGCACTATCTGAAGGAACAGATAATTTTTGATACTAGGTTATTATATAATATTGACTCCTATATGTTTTTACCCAGTTGAATGAATATCTGGACCTCGTAAACAAGAAACGCCTTGGGAATCATTGATTCATAAGGGAGGCAACAACCAAATTGCCTAACATGTTACAGGAAGTTACAGAGCTACCATTGAAGAGCTGACTCAAGTAATGTGCTGAATTAATCTTACTCCCTCATGCACTGGGCATCAGGAGCATAAGGTACACCGCAATGTATTTCCTTAAAAAAACAGATGAATAATGGATATTCTTTAACAGAGCAGAAGGTTAATTATTCCTTCAATTAACATCCATCAAACTTTCTGCAATGGAATTTACAGAATTGTGCACATCTGTCTCAGTTTGCCTAATAAAATGACATTGCTGATTCCAACAAACTAAGTATTCAAGCTTCAAAAATTTGCATGGCTTGTCTGAGCTGATATTAGCTCACTACCTCAATAGTATAAATTACAATGACTCCAGTAAAATCCTAAACTTAGATTTTTTTTGATAAACAATAAGACAATTACACCTATTTATTCACTGCAAATTCCTCATCTCATCAGTACTGAACTTCTCACATGAGCGATTTTATTTTATTGGTGAATAAAGTTGCATTTGTTTTATCTTTTTTTCAGCAAATAACCAAAAACAATCAATTAAAATCTTAAACACAAAATAATCTGCAGATGCTGGGGTCAAAGCAACACTTAGGGTCTCTGCCCCTTCCCTCTACAGTCCTGATGAAGGGTTCCGGCCCGAAATGTTGACCGATCTTTTCCACGGATGCTGCCCGACCTGCTGAATTAAAATCTTCTTCCTCAACATGTCCAAGTGTAAAACTAAAATTTCAACATTTTTGAAAAAGACTTTTTTTTTTGCATCTTTACCCTCAGATTTATGGATCATTTATTAAGTAGTTAGTTACTATTGATTAGAAGAAGATAATTGGTGATGGTTATGCTGGACAAACAATATCAAAATCAAGCTAAACGTACCTCAGTTAGAAGCCCAATGAAGAGCTCATTATTTTATCCAACAATGTGCTTATTCCAGTTTTTCAAATGCAATAAAGGAACAGCAGTTATAACGGGTGACTTCAATCTACATGTAGATTGGGTGAACCAAATTGGTAAAGGTGCTGAGGAAGAGGATTTCTTGGAATGTATGCGGGATGGTTTTTTGAACCAACATGTCGAGGAACCAGCTAGAGAGCAGGCTATTCTAGACTGGGTTTTGAGCAATGAGGAAGGGTTAATTAGCAATCTTGTCGTGAGAGGCCCCTTGGGTAAGAGTGACCATAATATGGTGGAATTCTTCAGTGACATAGTTAATTCAGAAACAATGGTTCTGAACTTAAAGAGGGGTAACTTTGAAGGTATGAGACATGAATTAGCTAAGGTAGACTGGCAAATGACACTTAAAGGATTGACAGTGGATATGCAATGGCAAGCATTTAAGGATTGCATGGATGAACTACAACAATTGTTCATCCCAGTTTGGCAAAAGAATAAATCAAGAAAGGTAGTGCACCCGTGGTTGACAAGAGAAATAAGGGATAGTATCAATTCCAAAGAAGCATACAAATTAGCCAGAAAAAGTGGCTCACCTGAGGACTGAGAGAAATTCAGAGTTCAGCAGAGGAGGGCAAAGGGCTTAATTAGGAAGGGGAAAAAAGATTATGAGAGAAAACTGGCAGGGAACATAAAAACTGACTGTAAAAGCTTTTATAGATATGTAAAAAGGAAAAGACTGGTAAAGAGAAATGTAGGTCCCCTACAGACAGAAACAGGTGAATTGATTATGGGGAGCAAGGACATGGCAGACCAATTGAATAATTACTTTGGTTCTATCTTCACTAAGGAGGACATAAATAATCTTCCAGAAATAGTAGGGGACAGAGGGTCCAGTGAGATGGAGGAACTGAGGGAAATACATGTTAGTAGGGAAGTGGTGTTGGGTAAATTGAAGGGATGAAAGGCAGATAAATCCCCAGGGCCAGATGGTCTGCATCCCAGAGTGCTTATGGAAGTAGCCCAAGAAATAGTGGATGCATCAGTGATAATTTTTCAAAACTCGTTAGATTCTGGACTAGTTCCTGAGGATTGGAGGGTGGCTAATGTAACCCTACTTTTTAAAAAAGGAGGGAGAGAGAAACCAGGGAATTATAGACCGGTTAGCCTAACATCGGTGGTGGAGAAACTGCTGGAGTCAGTTATCAAAGATGTGATAACAGCACATTTGGAAAGCGGTGAAATCATCGGACAAAGTCAGCATGGATTTGTGGAAGGAAAATCATGTCTGACGAATCTCATAGAATTTTTTGAGGATGTAACTAGTAGAGTGGATAGGGGAGAACCAGTGGATGTGGTGTATTTGGATTTTCAAAAGGTCCCACACAGGAGATTAGTGTGCAAACTTAAAGCACACGGTATTGGGGGTAAGGTATTGATGTGGATAGAGAATTGGTTAGCAGACAGGAAGCAAAGAGTGGGAATAAACGGGACCTTTTCAGAATGGCAGGCAGTGACTAGTGGGGTACCGCAAGGCTCAGTGCTGGGACCCCAGTTGTTTACAATATATATTAATGACTTGGATGAGGGAATTAAATGCAGCATCTCCAAGTTTGCGGATGACACGAAGCTGGACAGCAGTGTTAGCTGTGAGGAGAATGCTAAGAGGATGCAGGGTGACTTGGATAGGTTGGGTGAGTGGACAAATTCATGGCAGATGCAATTTAATGTGGATAAATGTGAAGTTATCCACTTTGGTGACAAAAATAGGAAAACAGATTATTATCTGAATGGTGGCCAATTAGGAAAAGGGGAGGTGCAACGAGACCTGGGTGTCATTATACACCAGTCATTGAAAGTGGGCATGCAGGTACAGCAGGTGGTGAAAAAGGCAAATGGTATGCTGGCATTTCTAGCTAGAGGATTCGAGTACAGGAGCAGGGAGGTACTACTGCAGTTGTACAAGGCCTTGGTGAGACCACACCTGGAGTATTGTGTGCAGTTTTGGTCCCCTAATCTGAGGAAAGACATCCTTGCCATAGAGGGAGTACAAAGAAGGTTCACCAGGTTGATTCCTGGGATGGCAAGACTTTCATATGAAGAAAGACTGGATGAACTGGGCTTGTACTCATTGGAATTTAGAAGATTGAGGGGGGATCTGATTGAAACGTATAAAATCCTAAAGGGATTGGACAGGCTAGATGCAGGAAGATTGTTCCCGATGTTGGGGAAGTCCAGAACGAGGGGTCACAGTTTGAGGATAAAGGGGAAGCCTTTTAGGACCAAGATTAGGAAAAACTTCTTCACACAGAGAGTGGTGAATCTGTGGAATTCTCTGCCACAGGAAACAGTTGAGGCCAGTTCATTGGCTATATTTAAGAGGGAGTTAGATATGGCCCTTGTGGCTACGGGGATCAGGGGGTATGGAGGGAAGGCTGGTGCAGGGTTCTGAGTTGGATGATCAGCCATGATCATAATAAATGGCGGTGCAGGTTCAAAGGGCTGAATGGCCTACTCCTGCACCTATTTTCTAGGTTTCCATGTTTCTATGTTTCTAAGCCAGCGTAATGTTTCAGAACTTAGGAACCATGTGGCTTTTGCCTTGCCTAAATGTGGTTGACAATCCAGTGGCAGATTAAGACCTGATTTACCACTCAGTGAATCTCCCAACTTTTTAATTATGGCATAAACAACCAGAAACAAACTTACAGCCCAGTCATTTTGGGTGTGGTGGTAAAAGGACAGCTGTCAAACCCTACTGCAACACCCAGCCATTAAACAGTATTTTGTTTTAATTTGAAGTGATCGTGTTAGTTCCGAAGAATGCTTTAAAACAGCAGGTTGCGTGTCTCAGTCAGATGCTGTGATATAGTCTCATTAGGGAAAATTATTGCGAAAGATTCTGAATTTTAGGTGGCTAAGCTGAAGATTAATTGGGCAATGGTGCTGATGGGAGATGGGAACTAATGTTTGATTTTAAGGGCTTTCGTTTGAATGGAACTTTCCAGCTGCACTTTGTCAATCTCTTCAAAGGATTGGCAATATGTGATAAAATTTAACGGATTTGCTCGCACTTGTCTGACATTAGCAATAACCTATGAGTCATTGCATTCTCTTATGACTACCTTTTCCCCCTGTATATCCAGGCACAACTTATTATTCATCTCCATACAGGCTCTGTGTCATATACTTTTCAAAATCAGAGCTGACAAATGTAATATCATTGGAGAGCTGTGTTACTGAATTGTTATCCTTCAGATGCAAAGATAAACTGAGGCCCTGTCAACTCAGCTAAAAGATCCCCTTGGCAGTATGTTGAGCAGGGTCATTACTTGTGATACCTTGTCTAATACTTACTCTTCAATTGCCTTCAATGAAACTGAATACCTGGCCATTATCCTGTTGCTGTTTGTAGCCCTTTATCAAATTGGCTGCTGCATGTGGTACATTGCAACAAAAAGTTACACTTTAGAACTCCAGGTGTCCCTCGCTTTTCGAACGTTCGCTTTACGAAACCTCACTGTTACTAAAGACCTACATTAGTACCCCGTTTTTGCTAACAGAAGGTGTTTTCACTGTTATGAAAAAAGCAGCGCAAGAAAAAAAAATCAGCGCGCGATATAAGGCAGCGCGTGTCCCGAGCAGCCGCTCTCCCCCAGATTCAGAACGGCATTCTCGCTGGCATTGCTTAAACACGTGCCTGTGGGCAGCCGTTTGCAAGATGAGTTCTAAGGTATCGGAAAAGCCTGAAAGAGCTTGTAAGGGTGTTACACTTAGCGTAAAACTAGACATAATTGAGCGTTTTGATGGTGGCGAATGAAGTAAGGACTAAGTGAGTTTTGCTTGTGGAAGCTGACAAAGATGATGTTGAAGAGGTTTTGGCATCCCATGACCAAGAACTGATAGATGAAGAGCAATTGGAAGAGGAAAGGATAACAATCGAAACCGAATGAGTAATGATAAAGTACGACTTTAATTTTGAAAGGGTACATCGGTTTAGGGGATATTTGCAGGATGGTTTGAGTGCTTACAAAGAACTGTATGATAGAAAAACGCATGAGGCTCAGCAGTCAAGCCAGCCTTCCACATCAGCCACAGCAGACGACAAACCTCGACCTTCGACATCCAGGTGAGCAGTCAGAGGAGAAGATGAGCGGCCTGCTCTAATGGAAATAGATGACGAGATGACACCCCAGTGTCCCACCACCCCAACACCCAGGCTGCGGACAGATACCGATTCACAGAGAATGCAGCAGTAGCCAGGAGACACACAGCACATCTTTAAGCAAAAAGCCAAAATAAACATGCCAATTAATTACGTGCCGGACGGCACCTAATTAATTAGCTTGTTTATTTCGGCTTTTTTCTTAAAGATGTGCTGTATACCTCCCGGTTACCGCTGGACCCCTGCATGCTTCGCGGCAATGTATCAGTTTGCTGCCCGGAGGGTGGGGGCCACTGCACCACCCCAACCTGCAACGACTCAGCCTAACACACCATCATCAGTGTGCTCGACGCTGTCCCAATTCCGGTAAGTGATACTACACTGTATATACATTATTTCTACTTAATATCGGCTGTGTATTTTTACGTGTTATTTGGTATGATTTGGCAGCTACATAGCTTAAAGGTTACTGGAGAGCGCTTGGGCCATGTGTCTGCTGAGAGCGCTTGCGTGAGATTTTCGCTATGGAGAATAGTTCAGGCAATGATTGTGGAAAAGTATTTTTACTTTATGTAAGCTGTGTATTTGTCAAATCATTCCTGCTTTTACTATATGTTACTGTTATTTTAGGTTTTATGTGTTATTTGGCATGATTTGGTAGGTTATTTTTGGGTCTGCGAACGCTCACAAAATTTTCCCATATAAATAAATGGTAATTGCTTCTTCGCTCTACGACATTTCGGCTTACGAACCATTTCATAGGAACGCTCTACCTTCGGATGGCGGGGGAAAACTGTACTTCATTAGTTGCACATTTCTATACCTTGAGGTTGTGCAAGTGGAAAACAAAGGGGACTGCAATCTGGAACAAAGACAAACATGGCAGAAATCTTTTTATTTGTACCTCTCTCTCCATATCTCTCCTTTCATCTTTTATGTTTGCCTCTTTTACTTTCTTTCATCAGTTAAGAAGTCAATCAGGATTTAAAAACCAGCATTGTCAGAAGTCAGATAAGCAGGTAAATTATATTACCTTGCAGTTCCTAAATAATGCAAAGTTGGACTTTGATAAAGCACTCGATCAATCCAGTGTTGACACAAAGCTGGCCAATCTTGCTTCATTCTATGGTGCAATTTCATAGCAGCTGGTAATCATTACTTGCTGTGGAGTTAAAATATATTTTTATAAGGGAGAACTACTACCTGCGAATTGAATTTGCTTCATGATTGTGTCCGGTTCAGAGAGATGCCTGGACTTATCCAAATAATATTCGATAGCATTAGAGACGAGACTTTCATTATGATCTATTCATTCACTTCCTTTAATCAGCTCTTATTGCCGTTTTTCTCATTATCTACTATTTATTAACATAGAAATAATAAAATAGCAACCAGCAAATTAGCCCAACTAGTCTATCCCATTGATCAGGTGTTAAACAAACCTCCTTCCACTCAACTTCCTCCAAAACTATCAGCATATCCTCCTAATTTGGTAGTTATCTGCCTTTCGCTTGTGTGCACCATACAGTCATACAGCAGGGAAACAGACTTGTCAGCCCCTGCGTTACATGAATTCACCTGAATCAAACCAATTTCTTCTCTCATGTCTGTATCAACATCCCGCTCCACTTCCCCATACACTCCTCTCCACTCTAAACCCCTCGTTCTTTTAGATTAGATTAGATTTAGATTATGAGGACACTCAGTCCTCGTTTATTGTCATTTAATAATGCATGCATTAAGAAATGATACAATGTTCCTTCAGTATGATATCACAGAAACACAAGACAGACCAAGACTAAAATTGACAAAAACCACATAATTATAACATATAGTTAAAACAGTGCAAAGCAATACTGTAACTGGATAAAGAGCAGACCATGGGCACGGTAAAAAAAAGTCTCAAAGTCCCAATCGCCCCATCATCTCACGCAGACGGTAGAAGGAAGAAACTCTTCCTGCCATGAACCTCCAGCACCGCAAACTTGCCGATGCAGCACCCTGGAAGCACCCGACCACAGCCGACTCTGAGCCCGTCCGAAAACTTCGAGACTCCAACCAGCCCTCCGACACTGAGCACCGAGCACCATCTCTGCCGAGCGCCTTGACCCCAACCCCAGCCGCCAAGCAACAGGCAAAGCCAAGGATTCGGGGCCTTACCCTCCGGAGATTCTGGACCGCACAGTAGCAGCGGCAGCGAAACAGGCATTTCAGAAGTTTCTCCAGATGTTCCTCCGTGCTTCTCATGTCCGTCTCCATCAAATCAGAATTGTGCACGGCATTTTACTTGACAAATAACAGATATTCATCACCGGAGAGGCCGCTGCGTGCTGTGTCACGTCGCCATCTTCTCTTCTCCTGATATCTCTGGAGAACCTGAATGGAAAATCACCTCCCAAAATCTGTGCTGTTAGGGGTTTACTTGCCACCTAAAAATTGTCTATTAGTCCATCTAAGTAGCAAATGAATTGACGGTTATTCGAGAAAAAATGAGTTGCAGAGGTACAGGAAAATAGGAAGGGGGCTGCTGTGATTGCTCTGTTGGAAGCCAGTATGGACTTGCTGGTTCAGCCAGCATCACTCTGTAAGATATTAAGTAGGTAAGTAAAACAAAGCAATCTGGAGAATAACCTCATTAGAAGGGAAAAAGAAATTTTAAAAAGAAGGCAGAAAGTGGAAAAATGCAAAGTTTAAGGTTACCAATGGCAAGAATGAACTCATTTAAAGTTACCCATATTTGACATAACGTTACGTAGCAGTAATTAAGTTAATGGGGCTGCATATTCTGTATCAAATGATTCTAACCTGACAGAAGATCTTATAGAGTTTTCAAGAAAGTTACCAGAAAAGTTGATGAGGACAAGGCAGTGGATGGTGTCTAAGTGGACTTTAGCAAGGCCTTTAACAATGTCCTTTAGCATTCAGAATGAGGTAGTAAATTGGACTAGACTTTGGCTTTGCGGGAGAAACCAGAGAATGGTAGTTGATGATTGCCTCTCTGACTGGAAATCTGTGACCAGTGGTGTGTTGCAGGGATTGGCGCTGGGTCAGTTGTTGTTTGTCACCTGTATCAATGATCTGGAAGACAATGTAGTAAACTGGATCAGCAAATTTGCAGATGATGCCAAGACTGGAGGTGTAGAGCACAGTGATGAAGACTAACAAAGCTTGCAGTGGAATCTGAACCAGTTGGAAAAAAATGGGCTGAAAGTGGCAGTTGGAATTTAATGCAGGCAAATGTGAGGTGTTGCATTTTCGGAGGACAAATCTTACACAGTGAGTGGTATCGGCACTAAGGAATGCGGTTGAACAGAGGAACCTAGGGATATGGCATCAAAGGTAGATTGGGTTATAAAGAGAGCTTTTGGCACATTGACCTTCATAAATCAAAGTATTGACTACAGGAGTTGCCTGTATTTCTGGTTGCCTACCTACAGGAAAGGTATCAATAAGATTGAAAGAGTGCAGAGGAAACTTACAAGGCATAAGGAAGGAGGGGTATGGGGGGCTATGGTTCAGGTGCAGGACAATGAGACCAGGCAGATTAATAGTCCAGCAAGTTCTAGATGAGCTGGAGGGCCTTTTTATGCAACTTTATGACTCTAAGATCAGGGAGGAGATTCCTGAAAGATCAGGGAAGAGACTCTTGAACACAACATATGGCAGTACCTCAATAAGGCTGAGGTCTGCCACTTTGGCATGAGCACAAGTCATCCTTTAAGTGCAGGAAATTCAGAGTAACACACACAAAATGCTGGAGGAACTCAGCAAATCAGATAGCACCTATGTAAAGGAATGAACATTTGATGTTTCAGGCCGAGACCCTTCAGGACTGGAAAGAAGCCAGAATAAGAAGTTGAGGGGAGGGGAAGGAGTACAAGCTGGAAAGCGATAGGTGAAACCTGGTGTGGGGGAAGATAGGTTGGAGGGTGGGAAGGGGCGGGGTGATGAATTAAGAAGCTGGGAAGTGACAGTAGAAGAGGGGAAGGGTGGAAGCAGAAGTGATCTGATAGGAGAAGGAGAGTAAATCATGGAACAAAGAGACAGAGGAGAGGCACCAGAGGGAGACAATAGGCAGTTGAGGAGAAGAGAAAGGACCAGGAAGAGGCCACCTTCAGGTTGGAGGAGCAACACCTCATATTCCATCTGGGTAGCTTCCAACCTAATGGCATGAACATCAATTTCTCTAACTTCTCCCACCTAATTTCTCCCCATCTGTGTGACCCCATTTTGGCTCAAGGCACTTGCACAGTAAGTATGAATACACAAGAATTAGCTTCTTTTCTATTAAAATTCAGGGCATTATTTTCCCGTTGCTGCCAGCTAGTTCCAATGCCTGTACAATAAAAATCTCTGGAATCAAAAAAATAGCTTAATATATCTGATATGACTGGAGAAAATCTAGGAATTTGTATTCTTATTCAGTATTCAATTTTTTTTATACTTTAATGCAATAAATCTATGAGGAAATGATGCAGATGACTTCAGCATTACATAAAATCTCTTAAACCACAGCAGCAGAAGATTAGTAGTTTATGTGCCTACCCCTCTGTTAATTGTTTAGTGCTGAAATGTTTGAAGTATGGCTTTTTAAGAAAATGTCAGCACTAGTAAACTTCAGAGGTAACTATCAGACTTAGTTACATACAATATGTGACTGAACAATGGCTTGGCTATTGGAAGATTTTAGGAGATCAGATTAGGAAGAATGATTGATCGGGCTTAATACAGATGAGTTGCTGATGATATATGACTTCTACAGACAATAATACTTCCTTCTTTTCATAAATTCCTCAACTGAAGTGTTGTAGTTCCATGAAGTCCCTCACCATTTTAGCAAAGCCTCCGATCCATGGACTCTGCACTTCTTGCTGTATCAGAAAAGCAACCAGCATAATAAAAGAACTTTTTCATTTAGACATTGTCTCTTCCCCTACTTTCCACTAAACAAAAGATACAAAAGCATGGTAAAATTCAGCAATCATGATAAATTACTGTTCTGCTGTATTTCTCTTGCTTTCATTTATAATTCAGCCTTCACTTACATGAACTATAAAAGAGATTAAAAAGGTAAAGATTTAATTTAATTCAAAAACTCTTTAATATGAAAGGCTAGCATTTTGACAAACTGATGATAGATTTTATAATATGATAAAATTGTCTCATTACTATATGATTTAATCAAAGAGTAAATCAAACCACCTCTGACTGCCGGTTCACTGTAGGCAAGAAGCAAATAAGGAGAACCATCACTTATTGGCTTCCAATTTACTGTGTAAAAAATAAATATATTCTGAAAATATCATAGAAAAAAAAGAATGATATATTATTTCGACATAATTATTTCTCCTTTGTTTGGCCACTGTGTTAATTTACTTTCCTCTCTACAATTCAGATTGAAGTTCTGAGATAATTTTTGTATTTATTGCAAATTGAATATCTGTTCCAAATTTCTGGCCTGGCATAGTTATTGTTTTATGTTCAGAATAGCCAGAGTGATTCCCCATTCACAGTCTTTTCATCTTACTTTTGGGAGTCTCCCTGTGCTGGCCCATATCTAAATGCAGTCCAAGAAGCCCTGGGAAGTCCTCTCATACACTTCCTGTTCTCATAGACTGTGTCAGCGAGTGCAGCTAATCCCTATAATGCACTTCAAACTGCATTGAATTATTAATTGACGATTACTTTGGATGCCATCCATGTTTTCTTATCAGCCGTTCCTGATAAGTGCAGGCTGCCCTTCATAATAACCTATAGATAAAATACAAAAGAGGAGGATTTTATTCAATGATCCTGTGATTCCCAGATACCATGAAGGAAAACTCACTCGTTCTCCTTCTGCAGTGCCTGACGACGTTCCTTTGAAGGAGCTAAGGCTATCTTGGAACAGGCATTGGCGCAGGCACGGCTAATGTGTTGTGAATAAATTTATTTTATTTTACCTTTTATTGTCATCTTTCAAAATAGATTACCTCAATCTTAATTTCATATAATCATTGAAGTCACATCACTGCCATCACTATGACAACTGAAGGTGACTGTACATACCAGATTGTCATTTCAATAATCAGACATATGAATTAATTCAACATTTACCAATACAACTCATTGTGGTGTGCTGTGCTTGAACCCAAATAAAGGACAACACTTGTTTGCATAAGCCAGTTTCATGTAAAAGACTACTGGACAAGGAAAAGTTCAAATAAAATTTGACACGTTGCAGAGACAGATGGTTTTAACAGCTAATTGAACAGATTGCACTACTTTATTGTAAACAGCAGAACAAACAGATGGACAAGTCCACCACGCAACAACTGTGATTGATCCGCTTGGTAGCATCGTATTTCCTCCTACGTTGCAATAGCTTCCCATTGGGCGATTGAAGGGCTGGGAAGGAACTCTAGCTGCAATGCTTTCCATAAGGCTTTACAGACCTCCGAAATTATGGAGGACACATGTCATTTTTACGAAAAAAGATGCTCGTTTTAAACTTGTTTACCCTGAGAAAGACTACCATGACCATGAAGCCTTGCACGGGCAGGTGTGTGCGCATGCGCGATGTGCCCAAATTGCAGAGCAACGCAGACGCACCAACGCACAAGTATAAATGCTCACAATGTGCGTAGGAAGTCCACACCCGGCAATGGCTGTGATACTGCGACCAGCGTAAATGTCCATGTGAAGCGGATGGAACCGAACTGGGGATGGTTCTTGGGCCATAGGTGCAGATGGTGCTGCTGTTGGCTGCTGTAAGTTCCAGTCCTGTTCTTCTCCTTCGGGTATCATGGCTCGAGGGGGGTAGGACACTGATTTCCGCCCCCGTGTCCACCAGGAATCTTCGCCTGGAGAGCTTGTCCCAAATGTAGAGGAGGCTATCACGGTGACCAGCCGCCATAGCCATCAGCAACAGCTGGTCCTGGCGTTTCTCTGGAATGAGCATGGCAGTCGGCATCGGCCACCTTTGATGATAAAAACACCAAGACTCAGAAGTGGTGCCATCCCTTGGTGTGAGTGTTACGTGCTCCGCTGCTGGTGTGTGGGAGGGCTGGACTTTCGGCCGTGCTGCAGCACTAATTTCGATGGTGGTTCTGCCATTTTGCTTGGCGCACCAAGGCATGTCCGCGTGGGCAGCCACCCTGCGCGGGTCTCTGAAGTCTTAATCTGCTAGCAGGAGGCGGATGTCTTCTGGCATTTGCTGCAAGAAAATCTGTTCAAAAAGCAGGCAAGGCTTATGGCCATCTGCCAGTGCTAGCATGTCGCTCATCAGGGCTGATGACGCGCGGTTGCCCAGGCTGTCCATACGCAGTTCGCGGTGGGAGAGGCCAAATGTGTGGATTAACAGGGCTTTGAGTGCCTCGTACCTGTCTGTTGCTGGGGGCTGATGCAGAAAGTCAATAACACGGCCTGGTGTCTCCTGGTCGAGGGTGCCCACCACGTAGTAATACCTGGTGGCGGCTGAGGCAACTTACCTGACCTGGAACTGGACCTCTGCTTGCTCGAACCGGACCAGGGTTGAGTGGTCCAGAAGGTTGGCAGTTTAAGGGAAACTGCATTCTGCAGAGCCGAGTTGTTTATGCTGGGTCCAAATGCCGTTGGACCATCAGGGTCACCAATGTAGTCGCGCTGATACGCAACGAGTGAAAGCAACACACTGAATCGAGCAGGGTCCGGTTGAACTGTTTCCTGTTTAAATCCACACGCGCTTAAGTGCCTGCTCCCAGCATCCCCCACTCTTTGCGGGGCAGAAGTGACCCTCTCAGCCACCCTCTCGGTGGCTGCTGGCTGCAGACTCGCCCACGACTGCTGGAGTCGGTTCGCTTACCGCGTGAGCAAGCTGCCACAGTACTATGTTTTACAGAGAACCAAGACCCAAGTGCTCTTGTAGGTTTTCACAAATAAAATAGCAGAGGAGTTTTACGTTTCAGAAAAGCCGTAGCAGCTCGCTTATTGAACACCAAAAGAAACAAACTCAAAAGTGCACTAAAAACCGTTTAGGTAATGACATCACCATATCAGACCAGCTTCTTAAAGTGAAACCGTAACTCAATATCAGTGGTTGTGAATTATGTACTGTACGTTTCCACTAATTATGTCACCCTACACCCCCCACCCCAGAATTCAGTAAAGCTGGTGTTGTGAGCCTGTCCGGATCCAAGAGTGGAGGAACAGCCAGTGCCTCTGGCTCATCCAGAGATGCATTGACACGCTCATGTCATGTCATGTCAGGGCGGCAGGAATGGTAACAGAATACTCCTAATCTTGGTAGGCCAGTTTAAGGCAAGCTGCCAAAATACGTTCAGGGTTACCCCCCCTTATCTATGATAAGAGTCTTTCCTCCCCCCTCCAAAACAGGGAACAAGCCATTGTAAGGAGGCCTAAAGGGATGTTGCTGTGCATCATAGTGAATGAAAACAAACAAGGCAGAATGCAGCTCAACAGGAACCCGAGAGAGCTGTACGCCATGATGGGAGGTAGGAATAGGTGAAAAGGAATTGAATTTACTGAGGAGGATGGCACACTGTTGAGAGGCCAACCAGGCAGATGTGGAGTCAGGAATGAAATCCCCTGGCACTTGGAATGGCTGCCTGTATACCAACTCAGCTGCAGGCATCTGCAGGTCCTCTTTTGGAGCTGTTCTGAACCCCAGCAGGACCCACGGGAGACGATCATGCCAACTCTTATCAGTCAATGAGGCTCTCGGAGCAGCCTTTAAGGAACGGTGAAACCGCTTGTGTAGGCCATTGGACTGCAGGTGGTATGCTGGGGTGTGATAGAAACATAGAAAACCTACAGCACAATACAGGCCCTTTGGCCCACAAAGCTGTGCCGAATATGTACTTACTTCGGAAATTACCTAAGGTTACCCATAGCCCTCTAATTTTCTAAGCTCCATGTACTTATCCAGGAGCCTCTTAGGGCAGGGAACGTCGACTCAGACCATGAGAGGCCTGCGTCGGGCATTTTCATGCCTTACAAGGCACAGATTGGAAGTTTGTGTGGGGTGCCACTCCTCGCACAGACTAGAGCAATGTGTGATTAAGTACCTTGCTCAAGGGCACAAACACGCTGCCACAGCTGAGGCTCGAACTAGCGACCTTGAGATAACTAGATGAACGCCTTAACTACTTGGCCACATGCCCAACACAGCCTCTTAAAAGACCCTATTGTATCCGCAATCGCCTAATGCCAAGGTTCTGGGCTGTTGTAGTCCAGAGGATTTGATATGAATTGGGAACCGAGATTAGATTAGATTAGATTGAGGACACGCAGTCCTGTTTTATTGTCATTTAGTAATGCATGTATTAAGAAATGATACAATGTTTTTCCAGAATGATGTCACAGAAACACATGACAAACTGGCTTTAAAACTGAGAAAAACCACATAATTATAACATATAGTTACAACAGTGTAAAACAACACCGTAATTTGATAAGAACAGACCATGGGCACGGTAAAGTCTCAAAGTCTCTCGAAAGTCCCATCATCTCACGCAGACGGTAAACCTCCAGCGCCGCAAACTTGCCGATGCAGCATCCCAGAAGTATCCGACCACAGTCCGACTCCGAGTCTGTCCAAAAACTTCGAGCCTCCGACCAACTTTCCGACACTGAGCACCGAGCACCATCTCTGCCGAGCGCTTCGACCCCGGCCCCGGCAACAGGCAATAGGCAAAGCTGAGGATTTGGGTCCTTCCCCTCCGGAGATTCTTGATCGCGCAGTAGCAGTGGTAGCGAAGCAAGCATTTCAGAAGTTTCTCTAGGTGTTCCTCCGTGCTTCTCACGACTGCCTTCATCAAATCCGGATTGTGCACGGCCCCTAGTTAACACATATGATATCATTCGGAACGGACGCTCGCGCTACGTCATGCCACCATCTTCTCCTCCCTCCGAATAGATCAGAGGAAATATCAGATAGGGTGCCAAACTGAGCAGCCCAGGTGCTGGTGAATGCTCGAGCCCCATCTGCGGCCATCGTTGATGCTAGTGAGATGACCTCTGGCCACCTGGTGGTATGGTCCACCATAGTAAGGAGGTGCATGAAACCGCAGAAGGGGGAATGAAGACCAACAAGGTCCAGATTGACATAGTCAAACCGTCACTCAGGGATCTCAAAAGGTGCCAATGGCGCCTGAACATAATGGTTAATTTATGCCTACTGGCCGCAGTCCAATCACGCACATCCTTTTGAAGGCTATGCGGCACAATCTTTTGTGCAACCAGATTCCGTGAGGCCTTCCGGCCCAGACTCGAGAGGCCATGTATGGAGTCAAAAACATGAGGCCCTCCAGTTTGCAGGCAAAATGGGGTGAGGGTGACAGATTGAGACAACGCATAGGAGAGAAACCTCAGCTTCCTTGAACTTAATGTCAGCCAGCCACAGGTTCTCAGCTGCTGTTCTGTAAGCCTGGAGTTCTGGATCAGTAGGTTGGTCGAGGGCCATGCCAGCATCGTCAACCCCTACGTGTACGGCCTCAATGGCTGGTTGTGAGAGGCAATCAGCCGCAACGTTATTTTTTCCCTTGATATGTTGTATACCAGTTGAGAACTCGGATGTGTAGGTCAGGTGGTATTGCTGCCGTGCAGGCCAAGGGTCTGATATTTTGACCATCACGTGCACAGGGGGTTTCTGATCCACAAACACTGTGAAGTAGTGACCGTCTAAAAGAAAAGGGAAATAGTGGACAGTCACATAGAGATCAAGAACATCATGGTCAAACGTGATGTACTTCCTTTCCGGGGGATGAAGCTGGCAGCTGAAAAAGACGAGCAGCTGTCACATGCTTTTTACCAACTGTTTGTGCACAGCACCCACAGCGAAGTCTGAAGTAGCAGTAGTAATGGCTATGGGGAACAGGAGCATCAGTAGGGTCGTGTAGGAAAGAGATCATTTGGTATCATCGAATGCCCTGGTCATGTCCGTTGACCAGTCAAGCACGTGATTATGGGTATTGCCCTTAAGCGCACTGTACAGGGGGAGCATGTGTTCAGCAGCTCACAGAATGAAGCGGAGATATAAATTCACCTTGCCTAAAAACTCCTGTAGTTTTTTTAGTAATGGGAGCAGTGGGAACCCCATACAGCATCTGCTTTTGATGGGAGCGGCTTCACACCTTATGTGGAGATGCGATATCCGAGAAAGTCAATGGTTGACAACCCAAACTGGCATTTATCAGAGTTAATGATCAACCCGTGTGGGCTTAAATGCTGGAAACATGTGCAGAAATGAGATACGTGTTCGGATTTAGATGCACTGGTGACAAATATGTCATCCAGGTAAACAAAAAGAAAATCTAAATCTTTTAATACAGAGTCCATCATCCATTGGAAAGTCTGCGTAGCATTTTTCAGCCCAAATGGCATGCACAGAAACTCAAAAAGGCCAAATGAGTTTGTGACAGATGTTTTGGTAATGTCCTCTGAGCACACAGGCACCTGGTGTAGCCCTAACTAAATTGAATTTCCAGCTAAACGAATTGGATATGTTGAACTGGGTAGTGATCGGGGGGTTCTGACCTCACTAAGACATCAGTAAACGCCACATGGGGGGGGGGGGGCCGGATCCACCATTGCAGTTAAGGACCATATGGAAGGGTGAACCCCAGGGGCTATTTGATGAGCATACAATGCCAGGTCTTTCCACGTTGGCAAACTCAACCTTCGCAGTTGCCAGCTTTTCTGGGTCCAGTCTGTGCATGCGGGCATGGACTGGTGGGCCAGTTGTAGAAGTGTGGTGCTCAACCCCATGTTTTGTGACCGTCGTGGAGAATGTGGGCTTGGTGAGGTTTGAAGTTCACCCAGCAGTTGAATAAGCTCACATGGTGGTGCATGTGTTTGACAGAGTTGTTGTGGGAACTTGCATTGGGAGGAGGGTTATGACACAAAGTCCTTGACATCCACAAGCCAACAGTTCTTAGGATCGACCAACAGTCCTTGGACACACAGGAAATCTGCACCAAGCAGATGTCTAGCCACTTTAGCCAGGACGAAGTCCCATCTGTAAGGTCACCCACTGAAGCAGAGTGTCACCAGTCTTGCTGCCGTTGGTGGCCTCTAGCAAGGATTCATCGCTCTTTGTCTCAGATCAATAGACAATGCCTGCAGCACACTCACTTCAGCACCCACGTCACACAAGAAGCATCGCCATGGGAGGGTGTCTGTAACGTACAGTGGACAACACTGGCAGCTGTGGCCCACGGTGTTCACAGATGCACTGGCACTGTTGAAGCTGCAAGGCGGTTGGCACTTCCTGGCATTCCTACCGAAACATGCTGATAAAAGCACAGGTCCAGAGTCATCTATTTTGCAGCTGCAGGTGTCCATATGTTGGGGGCCTTGTTGACTGGGCTTATTGAGATAGAGAAAGGAGGAGGAATGATGTATTGCTGCCTAGCTGACTGTAGACATCAACCATTTTTGCAAGCTCACTATGGTCCATCATGGGTACATTAGCAAGTGCTATATGAACTTGATCAGGCATTTGCTGAACGAAGTGTTCCTTAAAGTAAAACAAGGATGGTGAATTCCCAGGAGAGACATCATGCAGTCCATTAGTTCTGAAGGCTTACTATCAACGAGGACGGGCAAGGAGGACAACTGTTCGACGCGCTGAGACTCCAATAGTCCAAAAGTCTGTAGAAGAAGAGTTTTCAGCAGTTGGTATTTATCATGTTCAGGCGGGTGTTCTAGTAGACTCACCACTCTCACAGCCATGGAGTTGCTAAGCAACACTACCACATAGAAATATTTGGTGATGTTGGCCAAGATTTCTCAAAATGTGAATTGAGCCTCTGCTTGCACGAACCAAGCAACAGCATTTTGCTCCCAAAACTCCAGTAGTTTCAAAGCGATTGCGTTGGCTGCCATATTGAATCACTCTGGAATTGTCCAAGAGCATCAGGGTCACCAATATAATTATTTTTCATAAATAAAACGACATTTTATGTTTCAAAAAAGCCAATGCAACACTAAAATTTATTGAACACTAAAAAGCTGAACTCAAAAGTGCACTAAAACCCTTTAAGTAATTACGTCATCTCATCAGACCAGCCACTTAAAGTCACAACACGCTGGAGGAACTCAGCTGGTCGGACAGCATCCGTGGAAAAGATCAGTCAATGTTTCGGGCTGGAACCCTTCGTCAGGACTGTAGAGGGAAGGGGCAGAGGCCCTATAAAGAAGGTGGGGGGAGGGTGGGAAGGAGAAGGCTGGTAGGTTCCAGGTGAAAACCCAGTAAGGGGAAAGATAAAGGGGTGGGGGAAGGGAAGCAGGGAGGTGATAGGCAGGAAAGGTGAAGAAGGAATAGGGGAAAACACAATGGGTAGTAGAAGGAGGCGGAACCATGAGAGAGGTGATAGGCAGCTGGAGGAGGGGGCAGAGTGACATAGGGATAGGGGAAGGGAGGGGGAGGGAATTACCGGAAGTTGGGGAATTCTATGTTCATACCAAGGGGCTGGAGACTACCTAGACGGTATATGAGGTGTTGCTCCTCCAACCTGAGTTTGGCCTCATCATGGCAGTAGAGGAGGCCATGTATGGACATATCTGAATGGGAGTGGGAAGCAGAGTTAAAGTGGGTGGCTACTGGGAGATCCTGTCCGTTTTGGCGGACGGAGCAGAGGTGCTTGACGAAGCGGTCCCCCAATCTGCGTCGTGTTTCACCGATGTAGAGGAGGCCGCACCGGGAGCACCGGATGCAATAGATGACCCCAACAGGCTCACAAGTGAAGTGTTGCCTCACTTGGAAGTACTGTTTGGGGCCCTGAATGTTGGCAAGAGAAGAGGTGTAGGGACAGGTGTAGCACTTGCACTTACAGGGATACATGTCAGGTGGGAGGGACGTGTGGACCAGGGAGTCGTGGAGGGACCAATCCCTGCGGAAGGCAGAAAGGGGTGGAGAGGGAAAAATGTGCTTAGTGGTGGGATCCTGTTGAAGGTGGCGGAAGTTGCGGAGGTTAATGTGTTGGATCCGGAGGCTAGTGGGCTGGTAGGTGAGGACAAGGGGAACCCTATCCCTGTTGTGGTAGCGGGAGGATGGGGTGAGAGCCGAAGTGCAGGAAATGGAGGAGATGCGGGTGAGGGCATCATTGATGACCCCAGCATCTGCAGATTATTTTGTGCTTACAGCCACTTAAAGTGCAATGCCAACTCAATGTCGGTGCTTGTGAATTATGTACATGTAATGCCCTGGGTAAGATTTCTACTGCTATGTTGTGAGGTATTATTAGTTTAGCTGTTTTTTGTAAAAGCAATATGCTCTGCTCGTAAGAGTGTTTTTGCTTTGGCTAAAGATAAGGAGCCATGTTGTCCAGCTTGGGAACATAGTGTCAGCCAGTCATGGGTTGTCTTGCTACATGTCATATCTCTCTGAGAGTGCTGTGTGGGAGCAGATTTCTGAAGGACAGTAGTCGGGTTTGGAGTCTATGTTTTGGGTGTGAGTTCTGGAGCAGGCACAAGGGAAGATGCCACAGAATGCTGTTCAAAGGAGAGTCAACATTGTAAGAAATGCTTTGTGCAGATGAATGGCTCCAAGGAGGAAGGGCCAATACTCCTGAAAGAGCCAGTTTTGTTCAAGATGGTCTTTTTTTTAAATTTAATTAATTTATTTAGTTTTTTGCTGAGCATAACAAAACTTTCAATTTCCAGATACACTTACATTTACGTTTCTTCCCCTCACAGATATCAGGTATCAGAATACTTCCATCAAAATATAGACATCACCACAACATCCTATACAAAAGCCCTTATTAGTATAGCAGACAGGTTTACATCTATATACTGCAGAAAAAGTTGTCATGTTTTATGAAAACTATTTGTTTTTGAGTGTACCATACATGTCAAAAAATCCAAAGGAATGTATTCTATGATTAATTTACACCAACCAAAAAGTCCAGGGGCCTTATTGGATATCCAACAAAGTAAAATGTTCTTCCTCGCACAAAAAATCAGGATGTTAAAAAGTTTTTTCTGATGTGCATTAATAATATAACTGCTGGGTAAGCCTAAGAGAAAAGACCAGTTCAAGCTCCATCTTCAAAATCTTTTCCATTTCACCCAAAATATCATTCCAGTATGCCTGAAGTTTGGGACAAATCCAAAAACAGCGGGTGATAGTTCCAGT
This sequence comes from Mobula birostris, assembly GCF_030028105.1. Taxonomy (NCBI): domain Eukaryota; kingdom Metazoa; phylum Chordata; class Chondrichthyes; order Myliobatiformes; family Myliobatidae; genus Mobula; species Mobula birostris. The sequence continues at coordinate 204,534,239 of NC_092371.1, read as the reverse complement.
ATTTACTTTACATTTACAGCACATTGGAGAAACCCCCATCTTAAATTTTGAGAGACGATCTGGAGTCAGATGGGTTCTATGCAGAATTTTGAGTTGAAATGCTTTAGTTCTATTACAAACTGAAATCTTCATGGCATTATCACAGATGTCTTCCCATGCTTCAGTTGTACTTTCTACTCCCAGCTTTTCCTCCCAGACCCTTCCCAGGTGCTCAGCCTCTTCACAAGAACATTCCCTCAGGATGCTGTAAAAAGTACGAATAGAGACTTCACCCTTAGAACAAAACACCCTCTTTTCTATGTCAGAACTATAGAAATCAGTTAACAATGATGTTTTTTTCTGTATATAATCTCTTATCTGAAAGAAACAAAAAAGATCCTCGTTGGGTAGGTTAAATTTCTGTACTATTTCAAGATGTCTTTGAGGGAAATTTGGACTGTGGCAGGTGCCTTCTCACAGACTATGGGTCCAATGCTGGAGTAAAATGATACACCCCACGATTCTAGAAATGAACAACAAAGTTTTTGTGCACATTTAGACTGGTTGAATTGTAGTGGGCCCTTCTAATTTTCATTTATTTTTCTGTACCTGTTTGCTAAAGATGAAAATTTGGTAAATATATTTCTTTTGTAATTTTATACTGATGTACGATCTGTTAACTATCTGGCAGACAATACTTTGCATGGAGCAGTATTCACACACTGCATTTGCTACAATCTATGTTCCTCCCCAGAACATCCCAACTTTCCTGTTAGGTTGAATCCCAAATCATACCGACCCTAGATATATATTGCTTATGAAAGTTGGCCCTGTCAACTCTGAGTCACGTGGTTGTTAGCAGAGTTAGCTAATGAGCCAAGTTTATAGATGAGCCAGGTGTGAGGGCTGCCATCAGTTTCATTCCCCTGCACTCCCATGTTATTCTAAGTGTTGTGTAGGCCTCAGGCTTCTCCAGTCATTCATATGCAGTAGTGTAACAGTAGTGCCAGATATTCAGGGGTGCAGGGGAAGAGAAGTGAGGGCAGTTACTGTTACAAGTGGGAAGGTGCTCAAAAATCTGAAAGACTGAAGGATACATAAGTCACCTAGGTCAGATGAACTGCATTCCGAGGTTGTGAAAGAGGTAGCGGTAGGGATTGTGGAGGCATTGGTAATTATCTTCCAAAAATCAATGCACTCTGGCATGGTGGCAGAGGACTGGAAAATTGCAAATGTCACTCCACTCTTTAAGAAAGGAGGAAGGCAGCAGAAAGGAAATTATAGACCACTTAGTCTGACCTCGGTGGTTGGGAAGATGTTGGAGTTAATTGTTAAGGATGAGGTTATGGAGTACTTGGTGACACAGGACAAGATGGGACAAAGTCTTCATGGCTTACTTAAGGGAAAATTTTGCTGACGAACCTGCTGGATTTCTTTGAGGAGATTACATGCATAAAGGGGATGCAGTGGATGTTGTATATTTGGACTTTCAGAAGGCCTTTGATAAGGTGCCACACATAAGACTGCTTACCAAGTTGAGAATCCATGTCATTACAGGAAAATTACTAACATGGTTAGAGCGTTGGCTGATTGGCTGGAGGTAGCAAGTGGGAATAAAAGGATCCTTTTCTGGTTGGCAGCCAGTGACCAGTGGTGTTCCGCAGGGGTCGGTGTTGGACCACTTCTTTTTATGCTGTATATCAATGATTTAGATGATGGAATCGAGGGTATTGTTGCCAAGTTTACAGATGATATGAAGATTGGTGGAGGGGCAGGTAGTGTTGAGGAAACAGGTAGGATGCAGAAGGACTTAGACAGATTAGGGGAATGGGCAAGAAAGTAGCAAATGAACTATAATGTTAGAAAATGCATGGCAATGCACTTTGGTAGTAGAAATAAATGTGCGGACTATTTTCTAAATGGGGAGAAAATCCAAAAATCTGAGATGCTAAGGGACTTGGTAGTCCTTCTGCAGAACACCCTGAAGGTTAACTTGTAAGTTGAGTCAGAGGTGAGGAAGGCAAATGCAATGTGAGCATTTATTTCAAAAGGTCCAGAATACAAGAGCAGGGATACGATGCTGAGGCTTTATAAGGTACTAGTGATGCCTTACCTTGAATGTTGTGAACAGTTTTGGGCTTCTCATCTGAGAAAAGATGTGCTGGCATTGGAGCGGGTTCAGAGGAGGTTCACACGGGTGATTCCGGGATTGAAAGGGTTATTATACAAGGACTGTTTGATGCTCTGGGTCTGTACTCACTGGAATTTAGAAGAATGGGGGATCTCATTGAAACATTTCAAATGTTGAAAGGCCTGGACAGAGTAGATGTGGAAAGGTTATTTCCCATGATGGAGGAGTCTAGGACAAGAAGGCACAGCCTCAGGATAGAGAAGGGGGGAAATTTCTTTAGCCAGACGGGGGTGAATTTGTGGAATTTATTACCACAAGCAGCTGTGGAGGCCAGATCATTGGGTGTATTTAAGGCAGAACTTGATAGGTTCTTGATTGGACATGGCATCAAAGGTTACAGGGAGAAGGCTGGGGAGTGGGTCTAGGCAGGGGGTAAAAGGATCAGCCATGATTGAATGGTAGGGCAAACTTGATGGCCCAAATGGCCTAATTCTGCTCCTGTGTCTTATGGTCTTATGCTTATTGATGCCATCACAGTTGCTAACATTTCAGGATTGGCCTCTTGCCTATTGGAACTGAATATTTAATTCCGGAATAATTTATAGCACTACTTCAAAGAGGTGTTTACTTTTCATTTTCCATGGCCAAATATTTGTTTCATTTGCGAATAACTATGTTCTTTGGTCACCCATTTGTTTGTTAATAAGTATTTGGAGATGTGAAAGAATCAAAATTGGGTAATGAAGGTTCACTTAATTTTCCATCAGCAAGAGAAGGCTTGGAGCCATGAGGTGAACTGGCTGGGAAATCAATAGGAGAACAGGGCAGATCTGTCACTGGAGCAACGTCGCATCATAAAACTTCCAGCAGTACTTTATTCCTGACATAGGAAACTCAAGTGTTATAGACCTTAGCATCAGTCTCTAAACTAGAAGCCAGTTTGCCACATCTGTTCCTATTCTTCTCACAGTTGCTCTGGCGATGTTCCTAGATGTATAGATGTTTTCATCGCGTTTATGTTTACATTTAAACCAAGGAATTAGTGTGACTACATATTGATTATGTGTTCAATTGATTTACTCCTTCAGGTCTGCATAATCTAATGTTTAATTTATACAGTTTTTGCTTCTAATACAATTGGATCTACAATGCTTTTATTGTAATAGATGCTGGAAGTCTGAAACAAAAAGGAAGAATGTTGGGTGCACTCAGCAAGTAAGGAAACACAGTGGAGAGAGAGAATCGGAGAGAAAACACTCTATCAAGTTACTTCAACAAAATTTACCTTGAATAAATCCATGCAGCATTTCACTTATGAATTTGTATTTGTCTAAATGATAGTTAATTCTATCTCAAATTATAATTTCTAAAACGTTCCCCTCACCAAGGTGTACTTTGGATAATAGTTTCTTCAATCTTCAATGCTGGAGGGAATCTGCCTATTCTAAACTGGCAGATTGAGCATATTACCAAATGCAGGATCCATAAACTGCCTGCTGTAATCACCTGATCCACGGAATCTTTTTGTCTTTATTTTTAATGAATGATCTCAATGTTTGATTATCCCACCCACACAAGTTTATCTGGGCAAGTAAGAGTCCTCCAGGAATTGAAATCAAAGCCACTTGCCTCGACTAGACCTTCAACGAAGCCAAATCAAATAATTCTTTGTTCAGTGCACTTTTATTCTATCAAACACAAAAGTTCCCAAGATTACTCGCCAATAACATTTTATGTCTGCATCGGAGATGCATTAGAGTAATAGGAAAGAAAATTATTGAACAACTATTAATAGCTAAACAGATAGTTAGTCATTTCTCAGAAACCTTTGGTTGAGGTTGAAATATTGACTGAAGAATGGACTTTGGCATGTTTATAATAATTAACAAACATAATAAAGTCAAAGATACTGTGCAGCTGAATGCAGGAAATGAAAGCTTTATTATATCCATTGAAAGTAGGACAGTATTTTGCAATGCATCTGGAAGTTCTCTCTGTATTACAGTGTTGTTTTAATAGATCACCTGTTCTTAAACTGGATAAGCCAGAATGATTAAGTTAAAAGCAGCACCAATTTGTACTTATCTAAAAACAGTCCAATGTAACAAAATTTCTCAAGACATGTCATACACCAAATAAAATTGAAGATATTAAGATGATTAAGTCAAAACATGGACAGAGAGGTAAGTTTTAATTTAAAAGAAGTAGAGATTTGCAGAAGCATCTCAGAGCTTTGATTATGGATACTTTGGGGATTGAGATCAGAATTGGAGCAATGCAGAAGTCTCAAACTCAAAAGGCCAAGTGGAATTTAAAGAGTTAAGGAACATAGAAACATGGATGAGGGGTTTGAAACAGAATTGTTACTGGGCTGCCAGTGAATGAAGTCCAACTGGCAGAGTGTCAGATGGATGACATTGACACCAGTTTAAGGATCTCACTAATACTGTACACCAGGACTTCCATGGAAAAGTGCTGGCAAAGATTCAACAAAGCAAATAAAAGCATGTGTGTTTTCAGAAAAGGACATAGCTAATGTAATACAAGTGAAAATAAATACTTCAAATCATATACAGTGGATTCTGGTTAACATAGAAACATAGAAAATAGGTGCAGGAGTAGGCCATTCGGCCCTTCGAGCCTGCACTGCCATTTATTATGATCATGGCTGATCTTCCAACTCAGAACCCCGCCCCAGCCTTCCCTCCATACCCCCTGACCCCCATAGCCACAAGGGCCATATCTAACTCCCTCTTAAATATAGCCAATGAACTGGCCTCAACTGTTTCCTGTGGCAGAGAATTCCACAGATTCACCACTCTCTGTGTGAAGTAGTTTTTCCTAATCTCAGTCCTAAAAGGCTTTCCCTCTATCCTCAAACTGTGGCCCCTTGTTCTGGACTTCCCCAACATCGGGAACAATCTTCCTGCATCTAGCCTGTCCAATCCCTTTAGGATCTTATACGTTTCAATCAGATCCCCCCTCAATCTTCTAAATTCCAATGAGTACAAGCCCAGTTCATCCAGTCTTTCATCATATGAAAGTCCTGCCATCCCAGGAATCAATCTGGTGAACCTTCTTTGTACTTAATTGGGCATATTGGGACCAGTACACTTGGACCAAATTAAGCAGCTGTACTGATTAGTTGAAGTTTTATGGAAATAGTTAAAAAGGTATAAAAAAAAGACAAGCTACCTTTTAAGTGAGTAACAAATTATGCATTTACAGTAAATGAAATACAGAACAAATCAGAACACTACTAATACTACTGCAGTACTTTAATACTGTATGTTTGTTCCTAATAATTATCGACAGAGGAATTCATCCAGTGTATGCTGCTGTGTTCTTTTGATTGAATGTAAATTGGCGTATGTTCATGTAGTGAAGATAATGGACTGCCTTCATTGCTTTCCTACACGAACATGTCATAATCCAACAATATATTTCCTTGTGTCCTGTACAGTCACTAGCTCAAGTTCAGATGTGTCATCTTTATCACTTTCCTTGTTTCCATATTTCCCGCCTTGGTATTTTGATACAATGCTTTTAACAATTGCATCCTCCAAATCTTTATTTCATTGTAACTTTCAAGAAGAGTGACAATATTTGGCATGTCAACAAATACACTCAAAAATTTCTGTAGTTGTACTGTGGAGAGCATTCTGACAGGCTGCATCACTGTCTGGTTTGGAGGGGCTACTGCACAGGACTGGAAGAAGCTGCAGAAGGTTATAAATCTAGTCAGCACCATCTTGGGCACTAACCTACAAAGTACCCAGGACATATTTAGGAAGCGGTGTCTCAGAAAGGCAGTGTCCATTATTAAAGACCTCCAACACCCAGGGCATGCCGTTTTCTCACTGTTACCATCAGGTAGGAGGTACAGAAGCCTGAAGGCACACACTCAGTGTTTCAGGAACAGCTTCTTCCCCTCTGCCTTCCGATTCCCAAATGGACTTTGAAGTTTTGGACATGACTTCACTTTTTTAATATACAGTATTTCTGTTTTTGCACATTTTTTTAATAACCTATTCCATATACGTAATTGATTTACTGGTTTATTTTATATGTTTTATTTTATTTATTATTATTATTATTATCTCTCTCTGTCTGCTAGATTATGTATTGCATTGAACTGCTGCTAAATGTTAACAAATTTCACGTCACATGCCGGTGATAATAAACCTGATTCTGATTCTGATATATGTAATTGATTTACTTGTTTATTTATTATTATGTTTTATTTTATTTATTTTTTCTCTCTCTCTCTCTCTCTCTCTGTCTGCTAGATTATGTATCGCATTGAACTGCTGCTGCTAATTTAACAAAATTCATGTCACATGCCGGTGATAATAAACCTGATTCTGATTCTGATATTTTCAAATTTTTCAGGTTTTCTAATTGGTTGAAGTAGTAAAATTGTTTCATTTTCACTGCTTTTGGAGCCAGTGTCCATCGGGACAAATGGATAACATAACAGAAGCACACGTAGCTGATGCTATTTAAAAGTATTCATTCGAAGCATTGTGTAGTGTTTAACAAATACACAAGAGCACACGCCTGACGCTACTTAGAAACTGTGCAGCAGCAGTCTCCTCTTTCAGTTAAGTGGCATAGGGAATCCTTTGATTACCTTTTGTTCTTTAAGAGTTGTCCCAATAAGCAGCTGCCCCAATTAACTGATGGCCCAATTAGCCCGAGTCATCACCAAAAGCCTCAAGGAGGATTTAGAAGAATCTCTTTTATCCAAAAGGATGCAAAGACCCAGTTTCAATCACAGACTTCAATAAGTCCTCATGGATGGTCTTGGCCTGAAACTTCTGATCTTTATTCCCCTGCATAAATGCTGCCTGACCTACTGAGTTCTTCCAGCATTTTGTATGTGTTACTCAGACTTTAATAATTTTCTTCGCCTGGTCTGCACTGGTATAGCACCTGAAGAAAGACTGCAAGTGAAATAAAATGATTTAATAGTTGTTTCTCCTTTAAACATTTTGAGAATTCTCTTTTTTTTTGCAGAAACATGCAAAAATACTTGCTATGCAAAGGGCCATCCACGACTTTGGTTGTTGGCTGCTGGCTGAAGACGGGAGGCAGCAGCTACCACTGAACTGCTCTATTTGACTTACAGACTTTGCGTCAGATTCTCCACCAGTGCAGAGGATATAAAGGAAGTCAGTTATCCAGGGTTCAAAGTTCAAAGTAAAACCTATCATTAAAATATGTATATGTTACCATATACTACATTGAGATTCATTTGCTTGCAGAAGTATAAATAAGTACAACAGAATTTATGAAAAACTATACATAAATGAAGACTAACATGAATGTGCAAATGATGCAAATGAAAAATAAAACTAAGATCATGAGCTGTAAAGAGTCTTTGAAAGGGAGTCTAGTTCAGTACTGTGGTGAGTGAAGTTATCCACACTGGTTAGGAGCCTCATGGATGTAGCGTAATAATTGTTTCTGAACGTTGTTGTGGGATCTAAGGCTTCTGTACCTATTTCTGATTGTAGTAGTGAGAAGAGAGTATGGCCTGGTTAGTGGGGTCCTTGATGATGGATGCAGTTTTCTTGAAACAGAGCTCCATGCAAGTGTGGTCAATGGTGGGGAGAACTTTGCCTGTGATGAGCTGGGCTGCATCTCGCACTTTCTGTGGTTTGTTTACTCATTTCTTCACATTGGTGTTTCCATACCAGGTCATAATGCAACAGTTAATTGTGTATCTATAGAAGTTTGTCAAAGTTTTGGGTGACACACCAGATCTATGCAAACTTCTAAGAAATTAGAGGTGCTGTTATACTTTCTTTGTAACTGTGCGATCGAGAATCTCCGCAGGGGAAGGCCCCAAATCTTCAGCTTTGCCTATCGCCTGTTTCCGGGGCCAGGGTCGAAGCGCTCAGCAGAGATGGTGCTCAGTGTCGGAGGGCTGGTCGGTGGCTCGAAGTTTTCGGAGGGACTCAAGAGTCGGCTGTGGTCGGGTGCTTCCAGGGTGCTGCATTGGCAAGTTTGCGGCGCTGGAGGTTCATGGCAGGAAGAGAGTTTCTCTTCCTTCTACCGTCTGTGTGAGATGATGGGACGTTCAAGGGACTTCGAGACTTTTTTTTACAGTGCCCATGGTCCGTTCTTTATCAAATTACGGTATTGCTTTGCACTGTTGTAACTATATGTTATAATTATGTGGTTTTTGTCAGTTTCTTTTAGTCTTGGTTTGTCTTGTGTTTCTGTGATATCATTCTGGAGGAACATTGTATCATTTCTTAATGCATGCATTACTAAATGACAATAAAAGAGGACTGTGTGTCCTCATAATCTAACCTAATCTAATCTAATGACAGTTATGTGCTGGTCTCACATCAGATCTTTTGATATAATAACGCCAAGGAATTTGAAGATACTGACCCTCTCCACCTCCAATCCCCTAATGAAGACCTCTGGCTTCTTCCTCTTCTAGATGATAATTAGCTCTTTGGTTTTGATGAGAGGAGAGGTTGTTGTTGTGACACCATTCAACCAGATTTTCAATCTCCCTCCAATATGTTGATTTATCACCGCCTGTAGACTTAGTCACACAACCATAGATATAAAGTGAGTAAAACAGGGAGCTAAGCACATAACCTTGAGGTAACCTCTGCTGATGGTGATTGTGGAGGAAATGTTGTTCCAAATTCGTACTGACAGGGGTTTGCAAACAAGGAAATCCAGGATCCAGTTGCACGGGGAGGTGCCGAAGGTGAGATCTTGGAAATGAGTAATGAGTTTCGAGGAGAATGATTGTATTGAATGCTGAGCTATGGTCAATGAAGAGCATCCTGATGTTTACATCTTCATTGCCCATGTGTTCTGGAGCTGAGTGAAGAGCCAAAGAAATGGCATCTGTTGTGAAGATAGTTAACATGGAGTGGATCCAAATCACTCCTCATGCAGGAGTTGATATGTTTCATGACAAATCTCTCAAAGCACTTCATCATAGTGAATATAAATGCTGCAGGACGATAGTCTTTGAAGCAGGTTATCACATCCTTCTTGGGCACTGGTATGATCGAAGCCTGCTTGAGGCAGATGGGTACCTTAGACTGACAAAATGAAAGATTGAAGATGTCAGTAAACATCCTAGCCTGTTGATCAGCACAGGTTTTCAGTACTTGGCCAGATACACCATCTGGGCCAGCTGCTTTCTGTGGATTCACCCTCCTAAAGAATGCTCTGACATTGATTGGCCTGAGAGACTGATATCACAGTGTGGTCAGGGGCTGTGAGTTGTAAATGCACCTAAGGATTGTGAGGTTGTGACATCAAGGCGATAGAAGAGGGTGTAGTTGGCTGACAGTATTTTGTAGTGGGATGGAAGGAAGATGAGGGAAGAAGGTTCATAGCTGATCATGGTGGTGGGGGGGGGGGCAAGATAAGAGTCTGGACTGAGGTGTGCAAGGCTGAAGAGAGCAGAGAGTACCTGAAATAGCACCAACCTGGGCCAGCTTCCTAGTACTAAGTTAAGGATATCCTCCTTAACTTACACAGAAGCAGTCTTCATAAACATAGGTACGCTGAAGGGCCTGTTTCTGTGCAATATATCTCCGTTGATCCATGATATGAATAGACCAATATCCTGCTGTCTCAGTGACCAAAAATACTGATAAGATCCTAGATTCACTCATCAATCTTCACCCATCTGAACCAGGCTGACAGGGAGGGTGTCTCCAAGGTCAGTATAAAGATATTCAGAGTTTTCAATCTTCATTACTAGCATCTTTGGCATAATCTGGCTGAACACAGATGAGTGGATGTTGAGCGGAAAGAGGATTGAATTCAGTTTTTATGTACTCTGCTACTATCGTCTCTTTATACATGTTGTTTTGGCTCTTGTCTAAAGAATGCCCACTTGGCTCGGATTAATTCTGTTGCTCATTACAATGAGTCATTCCCTTTGAGATAGGCAGACTGGAAGTCAACATAGAGACAGCTGCAGATAAACAATGAAACAAACGCTGCCTTTCAGGTGATTCATTTACTAAAACATGCTGTGAACTGGTGCACCTGAATGAGCGGCTTACAGATCACTTTCATTTAAAATATTATTTCTTCCTCAGAGGAGACATTGTTTGAACATACACTGGGTGGCACTTTATTAGGTATACCTGTACACATACTCGCTAATGCAAATATCTAATCAGTCAATCATGTGGCAGCAAACCACTGCATAAAACCTTGCAGACGTGGTCAAGAGGTTCAGTTATTGTTCAGAACAAACATCAGAATAGAGAAGAAATGTGATTTAAGTGACTTTGACCGTGGAATGGTAGTTGGTGTCTGGCAGGGTGGTTTGAGTATCTTAGAAACTGCTGATCTCCTGAGATTTTCTCGTACAACGGTCTCTGGATTTACAGTGTGAAAAACGAGAAGGCATCCAGTGAATGGCAGTTCTGTGGGCAAAAACACATTGTCAATGAGAGAGGTCAGAGGAGAATGACCAGACTGATTCAACCTGACAGGAAGGTGACAGGAACTCAAATAACCGCCCGTTACAACAGCTGTGTGTGCAGGAGCATTTCTGAATGTGCAACAAGTTGAACCTTGAAGTGGATGGGGTACAGCAATAGAAGACAACAAACATACAGAAATACACTTCGGTAGCCACATTATTAGGTACCTAATAGTGGCCACTGAGTGTATGTTCAGAATGAAATGCAATAGGATTTGATGGAGCATAAAATTAACCAGGCAATTACCTCTCCTTGTCCTCTTTGAGCTGGCCAAATAGTAACTATGGTTAAGAAAACTCAATCCCATTATTTTTTCCTAACCTGGGAAGCACCTCCTTGCCACTCGGCTTCAGCAAAGAGTAACACCTTGGTGAGGATTATCAGCCACTCCTAGAGCAGTCACCCATGTGGGCCGATATGTGAGGATGCAAGATATTACATAGCTCATTAGGGATAATGAATGTAGTTTGAATGCTGTCTTTTAAATAGGGGAAATGGGCTTAGAAAAACCTGGTTGTTCTGAAATTTAAAAATGACCATCATGTTTCAGATCAGAGAGATTAAAATTATACTGATGGTGAATTTAGAGATTTGCATCAGTGTTTAACGATAGAAATATGGTTCGAATGCAAAACAAACTCGTGATGGTAAATTTTCCTCTGGATTTAATAAGATCTGGGAACGAATGCAGAACAGTGGATTCTGGCTAATTGGGACACATCATGACCAGTACGTTTTGGCCCAATTAGGCAACTGACCCAATTAGCCAAAGTTTCATGGAGATAGTTAAAAAGATAATAAAAATATACATACTGAGTTAAAAAAAGTATTTAAATGAAATACAGAACAAATTAGAACACTATTAATACTACTACAGTATAATAAAACTGTTTCTAATACTTATCAATGGAGTTATTCATCAGCGTACACTGATGCATTCTTGTGATTGATTGTAAATGAACAAAAACAGTGCGGACACATATTTGTAGATAATGGACTCCCTTCTTACTGTGCTGTTGACGATTGCATCTTCCAAATCTTCATATTCATTGTAATATTCAAGATGATTGTCATTGCCTTCAAATTCTTTGTAGTTCTGAATTGTAGTGAAATTGTTTCATTTTCACTCCCGGCTGTTTCTGGCATCTCCAAGCCGGAATGCTTTAACCGCGGTGAGCAAAACAGTTCCAAATTCTCTTGCTTTGTATTTCTCGCCAACTATCAGTGACAAAAATCACTGTTTTTTTGAATACAAACACACACAACTGATGCTATTTAAAAACTTTTTGTTTTAAGCATGGTGCAGTATCTGATGGCCAAACAAAAGTGCACAACTGACACTAGTTAGAAACCTTTTGGCAACAGTTTCATGTCCCAAATCGGCATAGTGACCCAAATAAATGAAGGGAATCCTGGCAATTTTCTCAATTAGCTTTTGATCTTTGATTTGACCCCAATAAGCCGCTGCCGCAATTAACTGGAATCTGCAGTATTACTCAACTTTAGGGTAAGATTTCTGTCAACTGCAGAGCACTTTTTTAACATAGTTTGTGAAGAGAATAATAGCTGACATCTTCAAAATTAAAATAGACTTGCAAATAAAAATCAGATATTTTACTTAAATTTCTTTACATTAATTACTCTTTATCATTTCCTTGGATATTTGAATATTGGTATATTCTGTCTGATTTTCTGTGTCAAACTCACATGTGGATATGAACCCATATTTTAAACCTACAAGTTTCTGGGCCAAGAGCTGGAAATTGGAATTGAACTTTTCTTCTGGATGGTTTCCAGAAGGAATCCCATGATGGCATAAATTTTTCTGACCCTAAAATGGAAATCCCTAGACTAGAAATTTTTGAAAAAAAGGTCATAAAATGTTATCCTCTTCTGTCAATTCCTCTGTCTCCACGGCATCTACTCTCAGGATGAGGTTTTTCATTCCACAACTAAGGAGATGTCTTCCTTCTTCAAAGAAAGACGCTGTTCTCACCCCATTCACACGCCACCCCACCACGGATAGGGTTCCTCTTGTCCTCACCTACAACCCCACCAGCTTCAATGTTCAACACATAATTCTCCGTAACTTCCGCCATCTTCAACGGGATCCCACCTTTCCCTACCCCCATTTTCACTTTCCACAGGACCCCCTCGTACATTCGTCCCTCCCCACTGATCTCCATCCTGGCACTTATCCTTGCAAGCAGAATAAGTGCTACACCTGCGCCTACGCCTCCTCCCTCACAACAATTCAGGGCCCCAAACAGTCCTTCCAGGTGAGGAAATACTTCACCTGTGAGTCTGTTGGGGTCATATACTGTATCCAGTGCTCCCAGTGTGGCTTCCTGTATATTGGTGAGACCCAACATAGGTTCAGAGAGCACTTTGCTATGCACCTACACTCTGTCTGCCAAAAAAAGTGGGATCTCCCAGTAGCCACCCACTTTAATTCTACTTCCCATTCCCATTCCAACATGTCAGTCCATAGCCTCCTCTACTACTGCAACGAGGCCACACTCAAGTTGGAGGAGCAACACCTTATATTCCGTCTCTGTAGCCTCCAACCTAATGGCATGAACATTGATTTCTCTAACTTCCGGTAATGCCTCCATTCCCCATTCCCATTTCCCTCTCTCACCTTATCTCCTACCTGCCCTCTGGTTCTCCTCCCCCATCCCTTTCTTCCATGGCTTTCAGTCCTTTCTGATTGGATTCCCCCTTCTCCAGCCCTGTATTTCCTTCACCAATCATCTTCCCAGCTCTTTACTTCACCCGTCCCCTTCTCCCAGATTCACCTATCACCGACTACCTTGAATTTCCTCCTCACCTCCCCCCATCTTCTTACTTGACTTCTCATCTTTTTTCTCCAGTCTTCCTGAAGGGTCTCAGCCTGAAACATTGACTGTTTACTCTTTTCCATAGATGCTGCCTGGCCTGCTGAGTTCCTCCAGCATTCTATGTATGTTGCCATGACAAAAGGTGGCACATTTAGGCACTCTCCTTTGTGGATGCTAGGTTGAGCTTAACTACGTGAACTTTGTTTAACCTGCTTAAGCATTGACATTCCTTCACCACACTGAATACTCTTTTGTTAAATCATAGTGCTTTTTCAAGTGATCGTCTATAAAACTGGAATACTGACTGATTATAGGTCATAGATATTACAAAAGAGAAAATAACAGGCAGCAGATGAGACAGAAAAGCGTTAGCTTCTATGTTGCACAGGTATCCAATGAGGATAATGCCAGCTGTTAGTGTTTGTAACTTGAGTTATGATATTAGTTACGGTACAGCTCAAAACATAATTGCAGTGCAAAGGAAAAAAAAACATGCTTCATCATTACCGCAATAAACGGGAATGGTGGTGCGATTATAACAAATACTCCAAAATAAATGAAAGGATAACAAAAAATGGCTGAATAATGAAAAGGAGACCTTGTGCTTAAACCATGTAACCTTGTTACTGTTTATTGTTTCACCTCAGATTATGGGAGAGAAAGTACTATTCTCCAAATATTGTGAATATTTGGAGAAAGCCTTTAACTTTTATTGTTCTTGATTTATTTACTACAACTTAAATCTCAATTCTAATTGCAATCAGACAGGTTGCAACATTTTGGTTTCCTTAAGGGGAAATCTTGCCTGACAAATCAATTGAAATACTTTGAGGAAATAACAGGTAGGATAGATGAAGGAGAGTCAGTAGATGTTGTTTACTTGGATTTTCAGGATGCCTTTGACCACACATGAGGCCAACCAATGAGACATGAGCCCATGGTATTACAGGAAAGATACTAGCATGGATGGTAGATTGGTTGACTGGCAGGAGGAAAAGAGTGGGAATAAAGGGGCCTTTTCTAGTTGATTGCCAGTGGCTAGTGGTGTGCTGCAGAGGTCGGTGTTGGGACTGCTTGATTTCATGTTATATGTCAATGATTTGAACATAGAACATAGAACATAGAATAGTACAGCACAGTACAGGCCCTTTGGCCCACAATGTTGTGCTGACCATTAAACCCTGCCTTCCATATAACCCCCCATCTTAAATTCCTCCATATACCTGTCTCTTAAATTTCACAAGTGTATCTGCCTCCACCACTGACTCAGGCAGTGCATTCCACGCACCAACCACTCTCTGAGTAAAAAACCTTCCTCTACTATCCCCCTTGAACTTCCCACCCCTTACCTTAAAGCCATGTCCTCTTGTATTGAGCAATGGTGCCCTGGGGAAGAGGTGCTTGTATCCACTCTAATATTTTGCATGTCTCTATCATGTCTCCTCTCATCCTCCTTCTCTCCAAAGAGTAAAGCCCTAGCTCCCTTAATCTCTGATCATAATGCATACTCTCTAAACCAGGCAGCATCCTGGTAAGTCTCCTCTGTACCCTTTCAAATGCTTCCACATCTTTCCTATAGTGAGGCAACGAGAAATGGACACAGTACTCCAAGTGTGGCCTAACCAGAGTTTTATAGAGCTGCATCATTACCTCGTGACTCTTAAACTCTGTCCCTCGACCTATGAAAGCTAACACTCCATAAGCTTTCTTAACGACCCCATCTACCTGTGAGGCAACTTTCAGGGATCTGTGGACATGTACCCCCAGATTCCTCTGCTCCTCCACACTACCAAGTATCCTGCCATTTACTTTGTACTCTGCCTTGGAGTTTGTCCTTCCAAAGTGTACCACCTCACACTTCTCCGGATTGAACTCCATCTGCCACTTCTCAGCCCACTTCTGCATCCTATCAATGTCTCTCTGCAATCTTCAACAATCCTTTACACTATCCACAACACCACCAACCTTTGTGTCATCTGCAAACTTGCCAACCCACCATTCTACCCCCATATACAGGTCATTAATAAAAATCACGAAAAGTAGAGATCCCAGAGCTGATCCTTGTGGGACACCACTAGTCGCAACCCTCCAATCCAAATATACTCCCTCCACTATGACCCTCTGCTTTCTGCAGGCAAGCCAATTCTGAATCCACCTGGCCAAACTTCTCTAGATCCCATGCCTTCTGACTTTCTGAATAAGCCTACCGTGTGGAACCTTGTCAAATGCCTTACTAAAATCCATGTAGATCACAGCCACTGCACTACCCTCATCTATATGCCTGGTCACCTCCTCAAAGAACTCTGTCAGGCTATCAACTCTATTAGTATTGGTCAGACTGCTCTTGGAGTATTGTGAGCAGCTTTGGTTTCCTTATCTACCAAAAGATGTGCTGTTAATGGAAAGAGTCCAGAGCATGTTCACAAGAATGATTCCAGGAATTAAGGGTTAACTTATGAGGAGCGTTTGATGACTCTGGGCCTCTATTTACTGGAGTTTAGACAATCAAGGGGTAATCTCATTGAAACCTGTCGAATACTGAGAGATCTGGATAGTGTGGATACAGAAAGAATGTTTCCTATAGTGCGTGAGTCAAGAACCAAAGGGCACAGCCTCACAGCCTCAGACATCCATTGAGAATGGAGATGAGGAGGAATTTCTTTAGCCTGAGAGTAATGACTCTGTGGAATTCATTGCCACGGACGGATATGGATGCTGAGTCATTGAGTATATTTAAAGCTCAGTTTGACAAGTTCTTGATTAGTCAGGGTGTCATATGATACGGGGAGAAGTCAGTAGAATGGGGTTGAGAGGGATAATCATCCCCATGGTAGCGTAGCAGGAAGTACAACACTATTACAATTTGGGGCGTTGGAGTTCAGAGTTCAATTTTGGTGTCGTCTGTAAGGAGTCTGCACGTCCTCCCCATGGAATGTATGGTTTTTTTCCGGGTGCTCCAGTTTCCTCCCAGATTCTAAAGATGTACCAGTGAGTAAATGAAAGGCTCATAGTAAATTTTCCCATGATTAGGCTGGGGTTAAATTGGGGGTTGCTGGGCAGCCCAGCTCAAAGTGCCAGAAGGCCCCCCATAAGCAAAAAATAAATAAAAACAAAGCAGCCATAATGGAATGTCCTGGCAAATTGCCCAATTCTGTTCCTATTTAACATCTGTCCATTTCTTTATACCCACACACTGCCTCGCACTGTAAGTAACACATGCTACGCGAATGAGTACATTATTTCTTCAAACAACACGTTATATTTATTACTCAAGCAAGAGTTTCTTTTTCATGGAAATGAGAAAAAGGATGTCTGCAGAACATGAGCAACCCGAACACAAGTGTAATCTTCATCCTGTCTCCCCTCTATTTATCCTATGTCTCTCTCCCTCTTTATTTCCTTGCAGTTTCGGATTCTGGTTCTTCTTTGGCCAATTTAATACTAACTTAATCCAAACATGGACAAGAGAGCTGAACTTCAGAGGTGTAGTGAAAGTAACTGCCCTTGCTATCAAAGCAGTATTTGACTGAGTACGGTATCAAGGAACACTCACTCAACTGGACTCAATGGGAATGAGGGGGAACCTCTCTGTTGGTTCAGATTACACCTACAACAAGGGAGGAATGTTGTGGTGGGTGGAGATCAGTTGAGCACAGGACATCTCTGCAGGAGACCCTGAGGGCAGTGACCTGGACTCAACCATATTCAGTCCTTCAGTGTTCTCTCTTCCATCGTTAGAAATGATATGTTCACTGATGATTGCACAATGCTCAGAACCATTCACAACTGCTCAGATAATGAAGCAGCCTACATCCAAAGCAAACCCTGAAGAATATCCAAGCCTGGGCTGAAAGCTGGCATGTAGATTTTGTGCCCCACAAGTTCCGGGCAATGATATGCCACTGCATTCTCCACCATAGTATGTCATCTAGTTTGCCTTTAATATTTTAAAATTTCTTTCTGCAGCCTAGTTGACATTATAACTGAATATTATCCAAGCATTTGGGTCCTTCATAACTGAAAGTTCAAAGTAAACTTATTATCAAAGTACACACATGTCACCATATACGATCCTGAGATTCATTTTCTTGCAGGCAGTCATGGTAAATACAAGAAACACTAATAGAATCAATGAAAGGCCACACTTAACAGTATGGACAAAAACAAATGTATGAAGAAAAAGCAACAAACTCTACAAATAAAAAAAGAAAGAGAAAAAATAAACAAAAATAATAAACAAGCAATAAATATTGAGAACATGAGGTGAAGAGTCCTTGAAAGGGAGTCTATAGGTTATGGGAACAGCTCAGTGATGGGGCGAGTGAAGATGAGTGAAGTTATCCCCTTCGGTTGAAGACTCTGATGGCTGAGGGGTGATATTGAACCTGTTGGTGTGCATCTGGAGGTTCCTGTATCTTCTTCTTGTTGGTGAGTGAAGTTGAGTGAATTATTCAAATAATCTCTTTACCATTACATCTATTCTTCATTTCAGGACCTTGCTTTGCACAATCTGTAAAAAGTATTGCAGAAGCTGGTTGGCCTACTGAGTATTTGTAGTCTATGAGGTTTCACATTTCATCTTCCTGTAGTTATTTCAAAGGCATCAAGAAGAATGATTTCTCTTTCAAGACATAGACAATGAGTGAAATCCATCCTCCAAGCACTAGAAAGGTGAAGTTAACGTCAAGCTTAGATTTTGACGCAAATACTGTGGTTATGATGACAACAAAGCCATCAAAATTTACATTTATTTACATATGCCATTATCATCAGATCACCTGTGGAAATAGATATAAATTGCAAGTTATTTTTAATACCTGAAAGATTAATATTTTATTAACTTATGCTTAAGAGAGCTTTCACTTATTAAAGAGAGATGAGATTAGACAGATTAGCTTAATTTGTCAAATTGAAACATATGTTGAAATGTGTCATTTGAGTCAAATCAGATCAACGAGCATTGTGCTGGGCAGTGTCGCCGTGCTTCCAGCAACAACATATCATGCCCACAGCTACTAACTCATGCATCTTTGGAACAGGGGAGGAAACTGGAGCACTTGGAGGAAACCAATGTGGGCACAGGGAGAATGTACAAACTTCTTACAGGGAGCAGTGGTAATTGAAGCCCGATCCGTGACTGAGGGCTCTGTAAAGAAATGCACTAACCACTACACTACTGCACCATTGATTAGCCCATTACAATTGCTCACCGAGCACAAAAAGACATTCTCTTAGATAAATTTAATAACTGGTTTAAAATATTAAAATCTTTTTTTTCTTTTCCCAATGTTCCAGCCTTTTTCTCACGCTGTATAAGGTGTTCAAAATACTAGCTAAAAATTCCCTTTCGTTTTTCCTTCTTCTGGTGCTACAAGAATTCTTCAATGTGATTGGCCTTTCAGCCAGTGCAATGATATCACAGCTGGCAGACCAATAGGATCATAAGACCATAATACATCGGAGAATTAAGCTATTCATTGACCCCTGCTGGATAACAGTCACTTGGAAAAGGAGAAATTCAGAAATTCAGACCACAGTGATTTCTTTCTCTTTGCACAACTCTATTTCAACTCCTCCACTGAAGATTCCATCATATCTCCTGTTGCTTTGTTATTGACAGTAAATATCAAGTAAATGCAGCTTGTGTTTTTCAGAAGAAAGGGCACACTCAGTAAGAGTATATTATACAGAAAAGTGCTCGTTTTATACAGTCAATTGCTTGCACTCTGCAGTGAAATTGTAATTCCAAGACATCAAAGCAGACCAGGTACTAACAGATTTTCTCAATATACTGTATATTACACATTGTAAATCATTCAGCACACCTCTCCCTTCATCCCTACTTTTATTGCACAATTGATATTATTTATAGGAATGGAAATTTTGTTTCATTTCTCACCTTGACTCTTAAATATAATGCAGCATGGCTTTTATGTTTAAATCTAGTGCACTAATTAAGGAAGCCATGGTTTAATCAGGTTTATGATCATTGCTATATTAGACAATTGTTTCTTGACTTAACAGGTTTAGATATTAATTTCTAACTTACATTCAGTTTTTTATTTTATTTAGTCCAGTGGTTTTTTGAAACGATGTTTGTCTGGTAGGCCAAAGGAGCTGCCATTTTCTTCCTGAAAGGGCAGAGAGGAAGGCCAGACTTTATCAGTGTCATTGGATTAGAAGAGGTTGTGTGCATTGATTTGTTTCCTGTAGAGAAATATCTCCTTTATCTGTCACCCATCTCAGTGGTTGTTCAAACAAAGCAGTAGGCATGGACAATAACCTTCGTCACTGCCGTACTGTTCATCATACAGTACACATGGAGAATAACCTTCGTCACTGCTGTACTGTTCATCAGTTCACCACTGAAATTTTCCTATGACCAACACTTCACATTATCTTCTTCCCTGCATCTAAAACCTGCTAGGAATACTATCAAGCTCATAGATTACTCCTTTTCCAATGCAAATTGTCTAACATTCAAACCTCCATCCTCATTGCTGACCCCCATTCATTAATTTAATTTAATGTGGATAAATGTGAAGTTATCCACTTTGGTGGCAAAAATAGGAAAACAGATTATTATCTGAATGGTGGCCGATTAGGAAAAGGGGAGGTGCAACGAGACCTGGGTGTCATTATACACCAGTCATTGAAAGTGGGCATGCAGGTACAGCAGGCGGTGAAAAAGGCGAATGGTATGCTGGCATTTATAGCGAGAAGATTCGAGTACAGGAGCAGGGAGGTACTACTGCAGTTGTACAAGGCCTTGGTGAGACCACACCTGGAGTATTGTGTGCAGTTTTGGTCCCCTAATCTGAGGAAAGACATTCTTGCCATAGAGGGAGTACAAAGAAGGTTTACCAGATTGATTCCTGGGATGGCAGGACTTTCATATGAAGAAAGACTGGATGAACTTGGCTTGTACTCGTTGGAATTTAGAAGATTGAGGGGGGATCTGATTGAAACGTATAAAATCCTAAAGAGATTGCACAGGCTAGATGCAGGAAGATTGTTCCCGATGTTGGGGAAGTCCAGAACAAGGGGCCACAGTTTGAGGATAAAGGGGAAGCCTTTTAGGACCGAGATTAGGAAAAACTTCTTCACACAGAGAGTGGTGAATCTGTGGAATTCTCTGCCACAGGAAACAGTTGAGGCCAGTTCATTGGCTATATTTAAGAGGGAGTTAGATATGGCCCTTGTGGCTACGGGGATCAGGGGGTATGGGGGGAAGACTGGGGCGGAGTTCTGAGTTGGATGATCAGCCATGATCATAATAAATGGCGGTGCAGGCTCGAAGGGCCGAATGGCCTACTCCTGCACCTATTTTCTATGTTTCTATGTTTCTATTAAGCTTCATTCAAATTTCTCATCATCTCAGCTCTCTACTTCCTCTGCCACCATCGCTCCTGTCACACACATCTCTATTTAAATCCTTCTATACTTGATTTCATCACACTTACTGTGTTAAGAAAGCTCTGGTCAAGGATTTTACATAGTCAATTGCAACAGCTCTCTCTAGACCCTTTTGTTTGAAGTAATTTGATATATCTGTCTTTGTGACTCAATTTATGTATTTGTATGTCAAAATATCTAATCTAATCCCTGTGTTTGTATTATCTCAGCTCTATTACTAACACAAACCCACACCTCTTGCTCTTTATATACAGTGACATGCAAAAGTTTGGGTACCCCTGGTCAAAATTTCTGTTACTGCGAATAGCTAAGCAAGTAAAAGAGGATCTGATTTCCAAAAGGCATAAAGTTAAAGATGACACATTTCTTTAATATTTTAAGCAAGATTACTTTTTTATTTCTATCTTTTACAGTTTCAAAATAACAAAAAAGGAAAAGGGCCCAAAGCAAAATTTTGGGCACCCTGCATGGTCAGTACTTAATAACACCCCCTTTGGCAAGTATCACAGCTTGTAAACGCTTTCTGTAACCAGCTAAGAGTCTTTCAATTCTTGTTTGGGACTTTTTCGCCCATTCTTCCTTGCAAAAGGCTTCTAGTTCTGTGAGATTCTTGGGCTGTCTTGCATGCACTGCTCTTTTGAGGTCTATCCATAGATTTTCGATGATGTTTAGGTCAGGAGACTGTGAGGGCCATGGCAAAACCTTCAGCTTGCACCTCTTGAGGTAGTCCATTGTGGATTTTGAGGTGTGTTTAGGATCATTATTCTGTTGTAGAAGCCATCCTCTTTTCATCCTCAGCTTTTTTTTACGGACGGTGTGATGTTTGCTTCCAGAATTTGCTGGTATTTAATTGAATTCATTCTTCCCTCTACCAGTGAAATATTCCCCGTGCCACTGGCTGCAACACAAACCCAAAGCAGGATCAATCCACCCCCGTGCTTTTGGAGAGGTGTTCTTTTCATGAAGTTCTGCACCTTTTTTTCTCCAAACATTCCTTTCCTCATTGCGGCCAAAGAGTTCTATTTTAACTTCATCAGCCCACAGGACTTGTTTCCAAAATGCATCAGGCTTGCTTAGATGTTCCTTTGCAAACTTCTGACACTGAATTTTGTGGTGAGGACACAGGAAAGGTTTTCTTCTGATGACTCTCCCGTGAAGGTCATATTTGTGCAGGTGTCGCTGCACAGTAGAACAGTGCACCACCACTCCAGAGTCTGCTAAATCTTCCTGAAGGTCTTTTGCAGTCAAACAGGGGTTTTGATTTGCCTTTCTAGCAATCCTACGACTAGTCAACTCTGAAAGTTTTCTTGGTCTTCCAGACCTCAACTTGACCTCCACCATTCCTGTTAACTGCCATTTCTTAATTACATTACAAATTGAGGAAACGGCTACCTGAAAATGCTTTGCTATCTTCTTATAGCCTTCTCCTGCTTTATGGGCATCATTTATTTTAATTTTCAGAGTGCTAGGCAGCTGCTTAGAGGAGCCCATGGCTGCTGATTGTTGGGACAAGGTTTGAGGAGTCAGGGTATTTATAAAGCTTTGAAATTTGCATCATCTGGCCTTTCCTAACAATGACTGTGAACAAGCCATAGCCCTAACAAGCTAATTTAGGTCTGAGGCCTTGATGAAAGTTATCTGAGAGCTCAAATCTCTTGGGGTGCCCAAACTTTTGCATGGTGCTCCTTTCCTTTTATCCACTCTAAAATTGTTCAAAACAAAAATAATACACTAATCTTGCTTAAAATGTTGAAAAGAATGTTTCATCTTTAACTTTATGACTTTTGGAGATCAGTTCATCTTCTACTCACTTAACTATTCACAGTAACAGAAATTTTAACCGAGGTGCCCAAACTTTTGCATGCCACTGTATACTGGTTAATTCTCATACATTAATAATCCATGGGTATTGATCTTAAATCTGCATTCTGCCACAACTCAATCACACCAATAGTTTAGCCAGCATCCTAGTATAGCAGCTCTGAATAAACTTTCAATTGATGGAGAATATAATTTAAGTCTTTAACTTTTAAGGCAGAAGTGAAGTTTGCCTGCTGCCATATGATTTGGGATAATAGAAGAAATAAAACCTAGGGGAACAGCTGCACAGATTGTGAAGCCACAAAAAATAATTAAAACCCATGCCATGTTTAATTTTCAATATACCCGTACACTCTAGCTCACTTTGTATCTGAACCTTAACCTGAAGCTCCTGTATCTCTTTAATGATGTTCTGTAGTAATATGTGTAATAAAGGTATCTTTGACTATTTTTCTAGTTATAAGCCCTGGGTACTAGCTACTAGTCATGAGCAGGTTGTTTTTAACTCTGTCCACTTCCACGCTGTTGACCACACTGCCAATTAATTACAAACAAGAGAAAATATGCAGATACAGGAAATTCAAGTAACACACACAGAATACTGGAGGAACACAGCAGGCCAGGCAGCATCTATGGAAAAGAGTAAACAGTCAACATTTCAGGCCGAGACCCTTCAGGTGCTGATGAGGTGTCTTGGCCCAAAATGTCCACTGTTTACTCTTTTCCGTAGATGCTGCCTGGCCTGCTGAGCTCCTCCAGTATTCTGTGTATGCTGCCAATCAATAAGTTGAACTTCTTTATTCATATGTTTAAATGTATACATTTTACTCCTTTTGGCATATATTCAATAACACTTGCTTACAATTCTTCACCTTTCAGGTTTTGTCATTTAACCTGAATTTGCTCAGGTCTTCCTTGCTGTGTTTAAGCCAGCTTCAGCCTTCTAACATGTCTGTGCTATCGCTCAGATCTCTTTTGCCTCCAACCACTATCAGACCCTCAGTTGCAATCCTGTCCCTCTCTTTTACTCACACCCACTTTTGCTCTGTTCAACGAGCAAAGAAATTGTGAATCGGCAGGACAGGAAGAACATAAGGGAGAATGTTGGTTGTGTAAGAGGGAGAAGTTCAAGCTTAAGTTCAAGTTTACTGTCATTCAACACATGTACACAACTAAACAAAACAACGTTCCCCAGGGATTAAGGTACATATATCACATGCAGCACATAAAATAATATTAACAGATAATAAAGACTATTTTGTAGATGAACACATTGATATAATGTGCAGTAACGGCATATAGAGGTTATATAAATTGCAGAGCTACAGAGGAACATGGGTCTAATCTGTTGTGAGAATGAAGGATGAGGGAGTTACAAAAACTGAGGAAAGAAGACAGCGAAGCAGGAACATAACTCCATACATGCAAAGAGAGCTCATTGGCAACAGCAATCTAACATCACCTTAAGCAAGAACTCAGTTTCTAATAACTTATTTTCCAAATAAGAAACTGCTTTACTCTCAGAATACATTGGAAAATATCAGCTATTAATAGTTCATCTCAAGTCATTGCTTTTACTATCTTAAGTGATGACTTGTGATGAAGTACGGTCTAATTAATTACATTTATTCAAAATTCTCTGGAAAAATTTGGTTGGACAGAAACTGATTGGCTGATACCTGTTCACATAACAGAATGCAAGCTGCTGTTTATAGTTAGTACTGACTGAAGTTTGGCAGCATTCATCAAAGAAATGTCGGTTCACTAGACTTTGAGGATGAAATATCATGGGATGGAGTAATCTCACAGCATACAAGATCATTTCAAGGCATACAGAGTGAAAAGAAGGTCAAAGTGAAAATTTCCTTGTGTCGAGTATCTACTAGCTAAATGATCCACTGTAACAGAATGGTGACATTTCAGTTCCTCCTATACTGGGCAGAAGTATGCTTCTGGCTGACTGGCAAATCCACAGATCATGCACATATGACTTCCCACTTCACCTCCAGACTCAGCCATCTGCCTTAATAGACTGGATTGAGCGAGGTCTCTTTCCACAGTATTTCTACACACTCAACACATTTACTTGCTCTGGATCAGGACTGGTTTTGCAAACTGTTAAGCAATTGATTGTTTTTACTGATTGAAATGAATTTGCCTTCAGCTGCATATAATATTTGGAGGACAATAACATTTAGATTAGAGTAGATTAGATTATGAGGACATGCAGTCCTCTTTTATTGTCATTTAGTAATGCATGCATTAAGAAATGATACAATATTCCTCTGGTGTGATATCACAGAAACACAGGACAGACCAAGACTGAAAAACTGACAAAAACCACATAATTATAACATATAGTTACAACAGTGCAAGCAATACCGTAACTTGATGAAGAATAGGCCAATTAGCACGATAAAAAGTTCAAAGTCTCGTTTTCCCTTTCTCTTGGATTTATTGGGCTGAGTGATATGGAAGTGATGATTCTCAGATAATTCCCTAGAATCTCACAATCTCCATCAACTAGAAATACAAAGGTCTGGAAACAGAATTAGAATCATGTATACCATCGACATATGTTTTGAAATGTTTTGAATACACCAAAAAAATACTATAAATTACAACAGGAAATACCGTATATATGAAAATTTTAATTAACTAAATAGTTCAAAAAGAGAGCAAGAAGAGTGTAGTAGTGTTCATGGATGGATCCATTGTCCATTCAGACAGCAGATGGCAGAGGGGAAGAAGCTGTTCCTAAAATGTTGTGTGTGTGTTTTCAGGCTCCTGTACCTCCTTCTGATGGCAGTAATAAGGCAGTGCAAGTCCCGGGTGATGGGGGTACTTAATGACAGATGTTGCATTTTTGAGGCATCAGCTGTCCTCGATGCAGGGGAAGCTAGTGGTCATATTAGAGGGGGCTGAATTTTCAACCCTTGGAAACCATTCCTCCACACCAGATGGTGATACAAAACCATCACCTGTAGCTTCCTGTCCAGGTTGCACACCATTTTGCCTTGAGCTTCTTGGTCTTTCATCACCAACTAACGAAAATCCCAGAAATCTCCACCTTATATTATTGTATCCTCAAGAAGGAGATACAATGATACTAAGTGAATTGCCACTTCTTTCAAGGAGAAGGTAGACTACTACCAACTCAAGGGCAGCAAGTCATGAGCAATAAACATGGAATGGGTTAACAAAGTCTATATTCTGTGAGTGAATTCAAAGTGCAAAGTTTCAACCAGTAAACAGACAGGAATTAAAAGAGGACTTGCATTAAACAGTCTATTTTCGCAGCAGAGTCCAGTTACATTATGACTGCAAACAAAACCTGTGACTAAAACTGCAGCATATTCATCTGACTGTAGCAGGATTATTTCTCCAGGAAAATGCAGCTGTGGAGGTAGTTTGTGTGACATAAATCACATATGTATAGATAATCTGAGTCCCAGAGTCAACTCCTGCAACCACCAAAGAAGAGGCCCCAGAACCGGAGATTGTTTCACAGCCTCAAGTCTCACCTGCCAAGCAGTGATCTTCCCTTGTCAGGAAATACGTTATCCCACAAGAGTAAGGAAACCACCACAGCAATTAAATCTTTAGGCCTGAATGGGAGAATTTTAAAATTTACTATGCTGTGGATAGCTATGTAGCAGTTGTATTATATAATATACACTTCAACTGTATATAGTTGAGGTATATTCTTTGTTACATACTGCATTGTGGGTTATCTGTAAAAGTACGTAAATGGCATATGTCATCATGCCACCATGTGATGTGCGTGCCTTGCTTAAAGTAAAAATAAACGTACATGAGTTATCTCCTGGCTCCCTCGTTTTCCTTTCAATTAGTTTTTATGTTTTGGAGTTACAAAACATAACGTCTAAATTATGTGAGTATTTGAAATTTACAAGTGGCAAATTTTGTAAGTGAACTTTTGTTCCCTTTGAAACAAGTGGCCCAAGCTGCAGGGTAAAATTTCTAAGGGGAACAATTCACTATAAAGGCTATTTTGGCACAATGGAGCTTTTACTGTGTAAAGGATTATATCAAAAGAGCTGTACGAATTTGAGGAGGCAAACCTTTTGAAGTCTCCCTTCAACTTTATCTATCTCATTCTCCAGATCTTTGCACAGAACTGGGGCACAAATTACGATTATTTCATCAATGCTGCATTTGTAAATGAGAACATTTTCTTTGTTGAAAGTATCATGCAAAGTTGCAAGCCTGCAAATTCATTTGTTATACATGCTGTCAGTTAAAGCATTGTATGTGAACATGGTCGCAATAGGAGGTCAAATCTATCATGTCAATTCTGAATGGTTTTGATCATTTGTAGCCAAACAATGGAATCTACATTGATAGAGACTGGCATATTCAGAATGATATGTTGATTCAGAATTGCTCTACTCATAATATATTTTCTTCTGAATACATCTAAATGAATTTTAGAGTTTCTCATTTTCTAATATTTCTGCCTCAATATTTTGTTTCTCATATCCTTTAATATCACTCATGGAGAGCTTTCCATGACCTTTAATCTGTGGCAGAGTAACTAAACTCTTGAACTTGTCAATGTTAAACAACATAGGTTGGTGAAAGGTGTTGGGTGGAGCCATCTGACTAATCTAGCTGAGGTCACTTTTGTGATGAATAAGTATCTAGGGACTATGAGCACGAGGATCTTTTGGAAGCAATTTGAAAAAGTTTAGTGAAGAAGATGTGCACAAAATTAAGGTAAATATATTTTATTTTTCTATAAATGCCCACAAGAAAATCAATCTCAAGGTAGTATACAGTATGGTAACATATATGTATTTTGATAATGAACTTTAGAGTCATGGAGTCACAGAAAAATACTGAAAAAGGCCTTTGGCCCTTCCAGTCCATACTGAATCATTTAAACTGTCTACTCCCATCGATTTGTATGCAAATCATAGCCCTCCACGCCCTAAATTCCATGTACTTATCCAAGCTTCTCTTAATGTTGAAATTGAGTGCATGCACCCTTTGTGCTGGTAGCTCATTCCACACTCTCATGACCCTCTGAGAGAAGAAATTTCCCATCATGTTCCCCTTAAACTTTTCACCTTTCACCCTTAACCTATGACCTCTAGCTGTAGTTCACCCATCCTCAGTGGCAAAAGGCTGCTTGCATTTATCCTATCTATACCACTCATAATGTTTGTACCTCTATAAAATCTCCCTTCAGTCTTCTGCATTCCAAGGTATAGTTCTAACTTATTCAATCTTACATTATAACTCAAGTCTTCCAGACCCAGTAACACCCTTATAAATTTTCTCTGTACTCTTTCAACCTTCTTTTACATCTTTCCTACAGGTAGATGACCACAATACTCCAAATTAGGCCTCACCAATGTCTTATACAACTTCAACATAACGTCCCATCTCCTTAACTCAATACATTGATTTATGAAGACCAAGCTTTCTTTACAAAACTTTGACTTTGACTTTATTGCTGTGCCATCATTGGTACAGGAAAGGAAGGCTAGAAATTATGCAAATACATGACAAATCCTGTTAGTAAAATTCTTTTTTTTTTGCTGAAGGCCTGTACCAGGACTCTGGCTTTCTAATATATCAAAAGATCTAAATTAAGGAATAGGGAATTAGCTAAATTCTGCACTTGCAGAGGGAAATTTTTTAAGTCTTGATGTGGAAGGAAATAACTGTAGACAACAGAGACTCCAGATGTTGGAGTCTGGAACAAAAAAAAACAGAATGCTGTAGGAACTCAGCAAGTCAAGCAGTAACTGTGGAGGCAGAATGTGTACATCTATATTTTAGGTCAAGACCTTGATTCCTTAACCAAAAACATCAACCTGAACTACAGGCACTGATTGGCTGCTGAGATATTCCACCATTCTAATTTTTTTGTTGGTAAAGAACTACTTGGGTTGGGAATAATTAGACAGCTATTCGAAGGAGCCAACATAGGTTTGCAGTAATATTTGCTAAATAATGTTCTTCTGTACCACAGAAGAAATGATGAAACATATCAACTCCTGCATGAAGAGTGTCTTAGATTCATTCCAATTTGCCTTCTGGAGCAACAGGTCCACAGATGATGGCATCTCATTGGCTCTTCACTCAACCCTGGAACATCTGGACAACAAATGTGTTCCTTATTGACTACAGCTCAACGTTCAATACTATCATCCCCTCAAAACTAATCAACAAGCTCAAAGGCCTCGGCCTCAATTCCTCCTTGTGTAATTGGATCCTCAGTTTCCTCACTTGCAGACCCCAGTCAGTTCAGATTGGCAACAGCTTATTCTCCATGATCTCCATTAGCACAGGTGCACCACAAGGCTGTGTGCTTAGCCCCCTGCTCTACTTGCTTTACCCTTATGACTGTGTGGCTAAGCACAGCTCCAATGCCATATTCAGGTTTGCTGACAACACCATTGTCATAGGCCAAATCAGAGTTGGTGATGAATCAGCATACAGGAGGGAGATTGAAAACCTGGCTGAGTGGAGCCTCAACACCAACCTCTTACTCAATGTCAGCAAGACCAAGAAGCTGATTATTGATTATAGGAGAAGGAAACCAGAGGTCAGTCCTCATCAGAGGATCAGAGGTGCAGACTGTCAGCAACTTTAAATTCCTTTGTGTTATTATTTTGGAGGACCTGTCCTGGGCCCAGCAGGAAGGTGAAATTATGAAGAAAGCATGATAGTATGAAGAAATGGTGTCACTGGAAAGCAGCATCCATCATCAGGAACACCCACTACCTGGGTCATGATCTCTTCTCGCTGCCGCCATTAGGAAGAAGTTACAAGAGCTTCAGGACCCACCACCAGGTTTAGGAACAGTTATTACCCCTCAACCATGAGGCACTTGAACCAGAGGGGATAGCTTCACACCACTGCACTTGCCTCATCATTGAAAAGTTCCCAAAACTATGGACTCACTTTCAAGGACTCTTCATCTCACGTTCTCAATATTTATTGTTTATTTATTATTGTTATTATTATTATGATTATTTTTTTTTTCTCAGCTCAAGCTGGTAAAACCTGACATATGGGCATAGCTAAGCACACTTATTTGCCAATCGCTAGGAACTTCTGGACTGTTCTAGTGGTGTTTAGTATTGTAGCTTTCTGAAGATTTACATAAGTATTACTGTGTAGACCTAATTGTTTAATGCTATTGTGCAGTGACTTTGGGATGACACAAATTGTAGACATTACAATCGGGACAATGTATACCTTGTTCATGTTCCAAAGCCTTTCAATTTCCTCCTTTAACACCAGCATATTTCTGGTGTTTTTCACTTACTGATAATTGTACTTTATGTATGTTTGGAATCTCTATATCTATTAAATAAGTTGTTCTTGCTTGTTTATTCAGTATTATGATATCCAGACAGTTATTATAGATTGTCCTGTCTGTAATAAATGATCAGGATAATATAATATGTGGTATTCTGATTCTAGATCAGGCTTGTATTTATACTAAGGTGTGATTTCCGTTATGAGTTTGAATTTAAAGCAAGATTTTAATGAATGATATTTGCCATTTGATTGCGCCTGTGTAAGTAATCAGATTGTGTTAAACTGCTACAGGATTCTGTAATGTGTTGGATTGTTTTTGTTTTTTCTTGGCAGTTTCTAGATTTACCAGCTTGAATTTGTTGGTCTTTTATTGTTTATTTTTGATCTTTTTTTGTGTTAGCCACTTGGTCCTGTATTGCCACCTGGAACCTTTCTGTTTCTGGGAAGAGATCTCCAACTCTGAGCCAGGTGTTCAACACTTCCTTGTCAACATCTAGTCTGCTCAGATCATGGGGATATTTTCCATGGTGAGTCATGCTCTTCCATTGGTTAACTTTTCCTTCAATACAGATAATTTCTTCATTTTTCTGGGTTGTGCTCTCTTTTAACTTTAGTGTTGTGTACTTCTTATCAAAATTGCAAATGATTGTGTGGGGTGCTGAATCCTGTTTTCACTGATAAATGTATATCCTTAGAAATTTTATCTGATTGTTGTGTAAATTTTAATGTCTGTTATTCCTCTTCCCCCTTCTGTCCTAGGAGTTTTAAACTAAGTGCATTTGAATGTACGTAATGTTTGTCATTTCAGTTCTTATTTTTCTTTGTAAATTTTCCAAATCTGGTTTGGACCAAAATATTATGCCAAAAGAATACATTAATATAGGTATAGTAACAGTGTTAAATGTCCTTGTTATATTTTTACTACTGAGCTATGTTTGGCAGATTTTCTTAAGCCTTGAGGTAAATACTGTCAAAGGTTTTTCCTTTATCATGCTATGATCTATTTCTTTATCTTGTTGATATCCCAGATACTTATACAAACTGTTTCATATTCATCCATCGGTTGTATTGTATCCTGCAGGCCCATCTTGTGTTCTATTAGCTCTATTGCACCTTTCTTTGTGTTTGATGTTCTGCATTTATCCAGTCAAAGTTCATGTTAATATCTTTTAAAAATGGTTCTACTATCTGAATGAATTACTCTAGTTTAACTGATGAAGGAGCATATAATTTCAAATCATCCATGAATAAAAGGTGTGTTAAGGTATAGCTCATTCCATTGTTTCTGCTTTGATACCCAATTTTTGTCCAATTCAGTAAATTAGAGAGCGGGTTTAAAGCTAGACAGAACAATAGTGGCCTTAGGGAGTTGCCCTGGAAAATGCCTCGGTTTATTTTGATAACAGTGGTTGTTCATTTTTGGTTCTTAGTAGGTAGGGTGATTACAGTAAGCTAATGCTTCATCAGATGTTGCAGGAATTCTACAAGTTTAAGGGGTAGTTTATGTATAATAGGAACATCTACTAACCATGAGAGTGGGACAGAGTCAAATGCCTTTTGGTAGTCAATATAGCAACATGTAAAATTTCTGCTTTCCTGCTGGGGTTGATTTAGAATTACGGAATCTATTATCAGTTGTTCTTTACATCCTTTCATTCCCTTACAGTATCCTTTCTGGTAAACTAAGTGCGTGGTGATTAGTTGCGAGATGCATGATGTTACAATTTTATATATAGTTTGTGAACAAGTAATAGGACAATATTTTGATGGATGTTTTGTGATTTCCCCTTTATGGTATGTTATGTAGGACTAGATATTAATATTCCTTATTTGCATTCCTGAGACATGCTGCCTAGACTCTGTGGGGTGGCCAAGTGAGGTAAAAGATCTGTTTTACTTTCTGTCAAAAATTTAAACACTTTTTCAGGATTTTAAAGAAAGTTGTTGATATGCAATAATAGGTACAGGTGAAGGCAAATTAACTTTTAATACTAGTAATTATGAATATTATCACTTCTAGTACTTTTCCTGTTGTGGTTAATCTTATAACTTCCTTCAGCATATCCACTGAAACTTCAGGTATTTGTACTTCTTCAATCATGTGTGCATGATCCTTTTCCTCCCTAATCCAGCTTGCTTCTTGATTGTGCGTCACCCTGTTTAACTAGATATTAGATGAAAACTTCATTATCTCCGTGTTTGTGGGTAAACCTGTGCTGTGATTGGTGATATTTTGGTGCATTGAATTTAGTTTCATTGTCCTATATAAACCTTTTTCATTGTTTCTGAACTGATAATAATGCTTTCTTCCTCTGGTGTATTTCATGGACCTATTAGTTTGGCTTTGTATGCACCAAGCGTTTTATTTTGGTCTATCTATAAATTCTACCATGCCTTTGTTAGGTTGATCATATTTTGTATGGACCTTATATTTCCTTAGCTTTAGTCTTAACTTTGGTGCTCGGGTTATGCTTTTCATACTCCATTATGTAGGCCATTTCTGCTCCTAAGGTTTCAATCTCTTCTGCCATTTTGGTGTTCTCATTTCACTACTTAGTTCTGAGTTTCTATTAATGAGTGCCTCTCATTTGGAGCCATAGCACTGCACAGCCATTAATTCTGCACAGTATGCTATTGTTTGTAGTTCTTTAAATGTTTAAAGTTTTCTGAAATGCTGTGGTAATAAAATATTGATCAGAGTATTAACAATTTTTGCAAATATTGACAATGTATTTTGTTTTGGTATGTGGAGTCCTTTGGTTGGGTTAACGCCCATATATTCTGCTGGTGTGGTGTTAAGTATTAGGATAATTTTGTCGGTAAGCTCAGCTTTGTCATCAGCATTCTGCAGAGGCTCAGGATCAGTGTTGTTGCTGTTAACGTCTGATTGCGAAGCAGCTGAAAAATTGTATTTTCATCAGTGCTTCAGTGGGTTGCAGCTTCATTATTTACTTGCGTGGTATTGTCGTGGTCTTTAGGTTGGTTCCTTTCTAGCTCGTGTCTTATTTGGTTAAACATGTCTACAGGGATTAAGATCATTTTACTAGCACTCTACATTGATCCGCTACTCATTGTGCATTTACTTGCACTGACCGATATTCTGCGAAAAACTGTTGATGAAGTTTGTCCCTGCATCCTGTCATATCAGTGTCAAGTTCCGTTACTCAGTAGTATATACGCGTTATAAATATGTTTACTTCTAATGACCCTTTCATGCGTCTCTTTCTTCTCTTAACTGCCTGAGTGTTCTCAGTTATAAATGGACTGCTCCCCTGAGAAACACTTGCAGCAGTCGCAGCTTGTGGTGTTGGAGCGCTGGTAGTGACATTTTTGTGTTTCCTGGTACATGTCTGCCTGATTGACAGTGTACTACCAGTGGTTTGTTTACTGCCATGCCCATTGCTAGCTCCAGGCATGCCCTGGTGATTCCTCGGTGTGTTCCCTAGACATCTCTCCATTACGAAAGTGTAGGCTTTTTATACCTACAGCCGGATTTTAGTTTCAGCTGCCCCTAACATGGAGAACAGAGGCTGACCAGAGCACCACCCAATCTGGGTACAGATGTGTCTGGATTTGTTGTAGGATCTGGAGGGGAGGGGCCGCGGCTGATTTTACACCGGTGGACGTCTTCTCCCTGAAACCGAGCCCTGCCTCCTCACCCGTTCTCTGAGTCTATGCGGCTGAGTGACCCACCATCCAACAAGTTCCCCAAACTCTACCTCCCGCTGCCAGAGGCAGGCGCTGCTGTCACTGTGATGCTGCTGCTGACCGCTCCTGGTTCCAGTGCTGCTGCTCGCACCAATTTAATGGTCATTATTCTGTGAATTATTGCTATTATTACTTCTTCCTTTTTGTGTTTGCACGCTGGTTGAATGCCCAGGCTGGTGCGGTCTTTCACTGATCCTGTTATGGTTATTATTCTGTGGATTATGCCCACAAGGAAATGAATCTCAGGGTTGTAGATGGTGACATATTTTGAACAGTGTTCTCTGTGACTGTGCAAAAACATGGTGAGCAAGTGACTGTTGTAGTATGGTGGTGTAGCTGTTAATGGTATTAGTGCTCCAGCAGCCTGGGTTCAATTTTGCAGCTAAAGGAGTCAATATGTTCTCCCTGTGACCAGCAGGTTTCTCCCAGGTTCCCTGGTTTCCTCCACACTCCAAAGATGTATATTAATTGGTCACATGGGTGTAACCGGGCAGCGTGGACTCATTGGGTCAGAAGGACCTGCTACAATGTTGTACTGCTAATTAAAATAAAGAAGACCACAGTCTGTGCAGATTGGTGTTAACATCTCCTCCTCGTTGACGATCAACTCTAGGGATGTGTAGTCTACTCTCTCTATACTGTGTGGCTAGGCATAGCTCAAATACCATCTATAAATTTGCTGATGATACAACCATTATTGGTAGAATCTCAGGTGGTGACAAGAGGACGTACAGGAGTGAGATATGCCAACTAGTGGAATGGTGCCACAGCAACAACCTGGCACTCAGCGTCAGTAAGATGAAAGAGCTGATTGTGGAATTCTGAAAGAGTAAGACGAAGGAACACATACCAATCCTCATAGAGAGATCAGAAGTGGAGAGGGTCAGCAATTTCAAGTTTCTGGGTGTCAAGATCTCTGAGAATCTAACCTGGTCCCAACATATCAATGTAGTTATCAAGAAGGCAAGACAGCGGCTATACTTTATTAGGAGTTTGAAAAGATTTGGTAAGTCAACAAATAGACTCAAAAACTTCTATACATGTACTGTGGAGAGCATTCCGACAGGCTGCGTCACTGTCTGGAATGGGGGGTGGGGTACTGCTCGGGACCGAAAGAAGCTGCAGAAGGTTATAAATTTAGTTGGCTCCATCTTGGGTACTAACCTACTAAGTACCCAGGACATCTTCAGGGAGCACTGCCTCAGAAAGGCAGTGTCCATTATTGAGGACCACCAGCAGCCAGGGCATGCCCTTTTCTCACTGTTACCATCAGGCAGGAGATACAGAAGCCTGAAGGCACACACTCAGCGATTCAGGAACAGCTTCTTCCCCTCTGCCATCCGATTCCTAAATGGAGATTGAACCTGTGTACACTACCTCACTTTTTTAATATATGTTATTTTTAACCTATTCAATATACATACTGTATACTGTAATTGGTTTACTTATTTATTTATTACTATTATTTTATTTAGCTTTTTTTTCTTCTAGATTATGTATTGCACTGAACTGTTGCTGCTAGGTTGACAAACTTCATGACACATGCTGCTGATAATAAACCTGATTCTGATTCTGATACGTGTTCCATGTGGGAGACTTTTGTGGTTATCGGTTTGGAATCCACAATAGATAAATCACATTTTTTTTTACTATGACTGAGAAAACCTTGGAAAATGCAGAGAGTTCACTGAAGCTAGAGGATGAGTACAAACAGCAGCAAAACACTAACAGAGTGATTCTTTTCTCTAAAAGCTGACATGCTAAGAGAAGGAAGTGATGCTTCCTTTGAACCAAATTTTGGTCAAACTTCACTTGGAGTACTACATATAGCACTGGGTGCAACTACCCATGATAAACAGTGCGGTTCAGAATACCAGAATTTAACTAGCTAAATTATGAGGGCCAACTTCACCAATTTACATTGTGACTAGTTTTTAGAAATGACGTAAGATACAAAAAGTGGAGAGATCTAGATCACTTCCTCAAAGTAGCTGGGTTGATTTCCAGGAGTGGGGTTTGTACAATTTTTGTTTGGTAAAGCTGTCCTGAATTTACTTATTATAAGTCATTCCATAATTTTCTAATTGTTAAAAGCCAAAAATGTATAACCACATGAATCTACATTTAATAAGTGAAAAGACCCGTGAGGCCAACCCAATAATTATCATCTATTAAATTAAACAGAGATATTAATTATGACAAATTCAGCAAGGCCACACGACATGCAACCCAGAATCTGGAGGGATCAAGCTCATGTTCTTCATGAGAATCACACACCTCACTGTTGCCTCCCTTTACTGGAGTGCTTACACTGATTTTAATGCCAAATCAAAGTAACTACTAAAGCTGGATAGACTGATAGTGCATTTGAAGGAAATGGTATGTGAAAATCTATTACACAACATAGACAAGTGTGAAACATAAAATAAAGAAAAGACAAAATAATGCACCTTTTTTTCTCAGCAAATCCCAAAGAACAGGTTATTCTTCCTCCGCCTCCACCCCTCAAATCCATGATCTCATAACAAAGCATTGTTATGAATAAAATGATTGCTCCCAATAGCAAGGTGTGCAAAACATATTGTCACTTGTTAAAAGTTGAATGAATAGTGACTTGATTAAGGTATGGCAATCTCAAAACAATGAAAAATTGATTTTTATAAAGAACCAGTTTTGCATTGACTAGGAAGTTGTATGCCTAGTTCTTAAGACAGTAAATCTTCTGAATGGAGTTGTGGCTATTGATGAAGACAAAATTCCTGATTATATAATTATTTTAGCAATTCTATTGTTGCACTCTATTTCAAACCATCTTGTCATATCATTTATTTTCTCATGCTATATTGTGTCTGCAAAGATTGGGTGGTGTAATGGAAACAAAGTAGCTACTGTCACTAATTAGATGTTAATACCTTTTTTTTAATGTATTATTGTTTTGAAACTGGGTGCAGTTGGAAAAACAAGAAGTTAACACCTCAGGCTGAACATCATATACTCTGCAGATATTAAAATCTTTAGTAGCATAACCTATTTCCAAGGATGTTGTTAGGACTTGAGGGACTGAGTTATAGACGACATTGGACATGCTAGGACTTGATTCCTCAGAACGTAGGAGACTGAGAGCTGATGTTACAGAGGTGTAGAAAATCATAAATGACATGGATAGGGAGAATACACTGTTTCTTTCCCTCTGTGTTTAAGAGTCAGAAACTAGAGGCCGTAGGTTTAAGATGAGAGGGGAAAGATGTCACAGGAACTTGATGGGCTACTTTTTTTTATATACACAAAAGGTGGTATGTATGTAGAATCAACTGCCAGAGAAAGTGGATGAGGCAGGAACAATATCAGCTTTTAAAAGTCAGCTGGACAGGTACATGGATTAGAAAAGTTTAGAAGGTTATGAACCAAATGCAGGCAAATAGTACCAAATTAGAAGGGGTGTCTTGGTTGGCATGGACCAGTGGGCCAAGGGGCCTGTTTTCATGCTGTATAAACTATGCCTTTATTTATTTTCATTTAATGTACTAATTTATTTAGTGTTGCTGAATTGTCACTAAAATCATTGCTGCTATACATAATGTGCCTGTGATGTTATTGCCAGAAGTTGAAGGATCACAAGTAGCTGCAGAAGAATTTCATAAATCACCATCCTATTACCTGCCATCCCAATTAACCACCAGACAGTGTAGTCAGTATCAGCAAGACTGAGGAATTGAATGTGGAAGCACAAGTCAGGGAAAGACACACAAGTCCACATTGAAGGGTTAGCAGTGGAAAGGGTAGGCAGCTTCAAGCTCCTGGATGTCTGGGATTTCTGTCACTGGAAGCTTTTGGACTATTTGTGTGAATTATTTTGTGACAAAGGTGTTTGAACACTCAGAGGCATCTGTCACTGTAGATATATAATTCAAAGGAAACATTGTCAACTTAAAATATTGAAGAGACCAGTGTGATTGTAACTGTTGAAATTGTATTGAATCGCCCTACTGTTAACTTTGATCTTAAAGGTATAAAAGTGAGATGTACTTTTGGGTATGTGAGATGCTGCCATGAGTGCCTTGCAGAAGAATGCCTGCTTGTTGTAATGAGTAAAGACTTCTATCTCATCAGCCTCAGAGTCTCTCCCGTGACTTTGATCACCATCACAACACTCATCTCTTGCCTCTCTCAATAGTGGAGTACATTCCATCAGGCCACAGGGACTTATCCACCTTCATGCTCTTTAAGAGATCCTTTGTTTATCTCAAAATGCTGTAATGTATTAATGTGCTCAACATTGAACCTATTGGAATTGAATTCCATTTGCCATTAGTCTGCACAATTTACCAACTAATCAGCATTGTTCTATTTCTCACAAATACCCTCCCCACTATCAACCACACTGTCAATTTTTTGTGTCATCTGCACACTTACTAACCATACCTCCTATATTCATATTCATGTCATTAATGTGTATAAGAAATGGCAAGAGCCCCAATTCAGATACGTATGGTATACCACTAGTCATAGGCTTCCAAATACAAAGGCAACCAACCACCATCATCTTTTGTCTCCTATTGCCAAGCCAACCTTGGATCCAATTTGCCAATTTGCCTTGGATCTCATGGCCACTAACTTTTTGGACCAGTCTCTCCCATGTTTCATCTGGTCAAAGGCCTTACTGATGTCCATGCAGACTACATTAACTGCACTGCCCTCATAAATATACTTAGCTATTTGTTCAAAAAACAAACCAATCAAATTAGTCCCAAATCTGTGCTGGCTATCCTTGATAAATGTTTGTCTTTCTAAATGTAGATTGATACTGTCCTGCAGATGCTTTCTGATTAATTTTTTACTACTGATGTTAAGCTTATCGGCCCTCAATTTCCTGGCTGCCTGACCTGCTACCCCTCTTGAATAAAGATACCACATTTATATTCCTTTGCCATCTGGGACCTCTCCTACGGTTTTTGAAGACTTAAGAATTTCTATCAGGGCTTCAGCATTCTTCAAATTTGCCTCCTGTAGAAACCTGGATTATATGTTATTAGGCCCTGTAGGTTAATCCTACTTTATACCTGCTAAAAATTTCTCATTTTCAATGTTAACATTCTCCAGAACATCCTTGCTTCCTCCCTCACCCCCTCAAAGATAGCAGCTAAAATATCTTTCTCCTTTGTGACTACTGATGATCAGTATTCACTTAAGAGCTCATCTATTGGATGTAATTAGCCATGAGTACTCTCACCAAAGGGAGGTGATAATGTAACTACTCATTCTTCAAAGACAAGTTCACGACCCTGTTTGATCTCCATGGTGGGTTTAGCGGCCAATACCCACCA
Organism: Mobula birostris; assembly: GCF_030028105.1. Lineage (NCBI taxonomy): Eukaryota > Metazoa > Chordata > Chondrichthyes > Myliobatiformes > Myliobatidae > Mobula > Mobula birostris. The sequence goes on along the minus strand of NC_092371.1, from coordinate 204,495,232 downwards.
TTCGGGTGGTGGGTCTTCTCTCCCTACAAAGGAGTCGATGCTTCCGGCTAACCAAATAGTTTAAAACACAGTTAATTTATTTCCAATGATATACAATTAAATCCAAACAACATTCTAAAAATATATTTAGAACTCACAGCGTATCTCAAACAATTGCAAATTTGCAAACCATTTCCAAAACACAAAGCATTTCTATAAACTAAAAAAGACATGACGATGATGCAGACTTATCAATTGTTCGGTCAGAAACCAAAGCCAGAGGAAAGAATTCTAGTTCACCCTATGTTTCTTGACATTCCTTACTCCATTCCCAATATGCTTGAATGACTCTGTACATTTATACAATTTTCTACCACATATATTTACTCATATACCCTTTTTACACAAAAGGTCTAAAAGCATCTTGAAGACAGAGTTCCTGAAAGCTGACTCATGTTTACAAGCAGAAGCTAAAAAAAAATGTTAGTTGGAAGTTTACTTACAACTCTTTTGATCTTATAAGTGGCAGTTGCTGTGTTTAGAAAGCGAGCTTAGCAAACATGAGCAAGAGGCTTAAGAAGCAAACATACATCACACATTCTTTCCCTCCATGCAAAATGATTGCACCCAGGGATGCAGTGCTAATTTTTTAGGTGCTGGAGCTGACAAAATGCTTGCCATTTCCTATATCCTCCCTATATAGATGTCACACCCAATTTGTGTACCTGCTCATTTCATTGTCTGGGCAACTTCCTTGCCCCATTCATGTAATGAGCAGGTACACAAATTGGATGTGACATATATATATATGAATAGGACTTCTTATAATGTTAAGCACTAAACCAAGATGAAAGAATTATATGAATTCCAGAGCTCCACAGAAATACAGTGATAGTTGACATTAACAAGATTATAGCCTATCACTACATTTCAGTGTATAACTGGTACAATAAAACATATACTTAATTTAATAATGAGACAAAGTATTACACGGTTGCACTCACTAATTATCATAAAATATAATTATCAAGAAATTAAAGAAAGACAGTAATCATGTATTTTTCCAATTTAAAAGTAATTACCTACTTACCAAATGCCACCAATGAGAAGTTTCTCAATAATTTCCACGAAGGGTCAGGAGTAATATGTATTCGGGGGTCTAAAGCAACTCTTGTCCTGGTGTCATCTGTTGATCTGTGGTACCGCAGCCATGATGTGACGTACGGCTCAGGATTCCACTGAACTAGAGGAGGTCCGTGTAGTTTAACAAATATAAATGATGATACATGATTTATGAGAATTCTTGAGCATGTTGTTGTTATTATCAAGTTCATGTGACTGAATCCTCTCTTACACTCAGCAGTACTAATCGGAATAACTTGTGAACAGCTCAGTAATGGGCAGCATCCACGATCCTCCACATAATCTCTGAAAGCATTTATTACAGAGGAAGAAGAAAGCTTAAACCTCATACAGAGAGATGATATTGCAGCTTCTCCATAATTAGGCAGTATTTCAGCAGACCAATTATCTTTATCAAGGACACACATTTCATTTAGCTGGGATTAATACTTATTTTAAAGTTTAGAGTTTTGAGAACCTTTCAAGGATGTTGCTGTGAACATACATGTTGCAAATTGTTTATAAGACTAGTAAGAAACTGTAGATAATTAATGGAGACAATTTTGTTGTTGCTTGTTAAGGTAATTTCTCCAACTTGCACCTTTCAACTGCCTCTTGAGCCTCTAGAGTTTTTGTACCAGGTTGCTCTTTCAGTCCATGCAGTGATCTTATGCTCCATTGGATCAGTTTGTCTGCATAAACAATCGTAGTAGTGCGTTTCTGTAAACACTCTGATAGTAAACCAAGTTCATGCAATGTGTCATACATTAGAGCTAAGTACAATAGAAACTGTTCTGAAGAGAGAGTCTTTTCAACAGACCTTCATGAGTTTTTCTGTCACTCCCAGATCTTGTTTCATCTTTCATTGCTTTTTCAAAATGAAAACACAGTGCTTCATAATTTTGCCACACTGCTGAAACTGTTCGAAATGAGCTAGCTACCCACCTGGTGCCCAGAAGATGGCCTGTTTTGCAGAATTGTTGTTCTACTTGAGAGGCACATTCAGACAGTTCCTTTTGATTTAGAGGTGATCTACTGTAAACAGAGTACAATTTGTCTATAAATGATTGAAAATAATTTATTCCATGAACTTCCCTCACTGAATCACCTACTGCAAGTTCTAATCTATGATTAAGGCAGTGCTAAATTATCACATCAGGGTAATGTTCCTTGAGAATTGTAGCAACACCAGATTTGACACCAAGCATTATGCTCATCCCATCATGAGCAAAGGCCACAAGGTTCTGTTTCAAGTATATGTCATCAACCCCATGGTTACTGAGACAGTTCAATAGATGCTTAGTAAAAGTTGCAGCTTTCTGATCAGGCAGTTCAATTAGATCTAAAAACGTAAAATGGGGATCACCTTCCTTTTCACTTTCACATTTCAAATAAACTATTAGGGTGGTTTTAATGCTCAGGCTTGGTGATTCATCAATGAGAACAGAAATTTTTCCATTTATCTGCTTGATATGCTGGCAAATTTTCTTTTTCATATTAATTCCTATGTGACTAATTATCTCTGTAGCACTAGTGTGGGAATGCAGTCCAATTCCAATGTCAATACCATTTTTTTTGAGTTCCAATAAACTGAAGTGCTCAGAGTATGGTCTGTTATTCTGAGCTAAGTAATATGCAGAATGAAAAATTGAACAAGTTGCCTTTAGATGCGAAGCATTCATGGTGTCACATAATTTTCCAAGAGCATCTTCACTAGCTATATTTTCAACACTTAGACCAGCAGTGTGAGCTTTTGATAGTTCGTGATCAACAACTCTTTTTCTGAGAGACTTCAAGCGTGTACTTCGATCGGCTCCATAATCGGATACTTGGTACATCTGCCATGCCGATTCTCCCGTGATATTTAAGTTCTTGAGACTTTAGCGCTTTACATATCTAGCCAGCCATCCCTTACTGGCCTTAAACTCCTTCCTCTCGGTCTCCTCAACCCCCTCACAGTAGTGCTCATAGAGGCTAAGTGCTTTTTCACACATAATTTTGCCATCAACAGAGATATGCTTCTGTGACATGTCCTCTAGCCACACACTAAATGCTTTCTCAGTCTTTGCAAGCACTTTATCACAAACCAGAGAGACCATTTTTACTGTTGTAGGGGTAGCACTAACACTTCCACGAATTTCAGCTTCTTTCTGCTTTACTGTGCGAATGCTCGATTCGTTCTTACCGACCTTACGGCCCACTTCGGCAAGCAACATGCCACTTCTCAAAAGATCTAAGATTTTTATTTTCTCGGCGAACAATGCTCAAACAACGAGTGCTGGAGAGAGACTGGGGATCAGCGAAATGGCGGGAGACTACAGCAGGGTATGCTGGGACAATGGGTCGAGCAAGGAGGAATTTCACAAAGCAGTCACAGCTCCAGGATTTCACCAAAAACGATCAAGTATCCTAATGTTATTAGTGGTATTTTCCCCACCAGCCACCACCCCCTCTCCCCAACCCCCGCTTCCATAAAATACAGGCTGTTTAATATGCGGCCGCTGTTAAATTCCCCGCTTGTTTATTTTGACTTCTTTTTACAGAGGTGCCGGAGCGGTGCTCCGATGAGCTCCAGCAGCACTGCACCCCCCGATTGCACCTTTATTTATTTCTGATCTTTATCATATGGCCTCATTTGCAGAGTCTTCTAAGTCTCCTCCCTCAGTACTGCAGAGCTGATCTCCTTAGCAAATATATTGCAAGGCAACTTTTATTCCTCTCCCGTCATTCCTGAAGATTTGACACATAGGAACACTAACTTTTCAGGCTTAGTTTTCTGTGATTTCAATGGTATCATGTGCAAAAGTAATTTGAAAAACAAATTACTTAACTTTTTTTCTTGAGTAAGTTCCTGGTAAGCAATTCGGAGAAAACACAAAAAAAAACAATTCCATTTGATCCACCTTAAGGATTAAATTTGTTTTGGACACTTTGGAAAAGATGGATTTTAAAGATTTAAAGATTAGCTTGAATTGTCATATATGCATTGAAACATTGAAACCTACAGTGGAATGCGTAATTTGTGTCAAATCAAGGTACAAGTGTCTCAGGCCTCACATCACCAGGTTCAAGACCAGTTACTACCCCTCAGCCATCAGGCTCTTGAATAAAAAGGAATAACTACACTCATCCTATGTCTGGTATTCCCACAGCCAATGGTCTCACATAAAGGACTCGTTATCTTGTTATTTCATTCTCGTTATTTATTGCTATTTATTTATATTTGCATTTGCAAAGTTTGTTGTTCATTGATTCTGTTTACAGTTACTGTTGTATAGATTTGCTAAGTCTGCCGGCAGGAAAAAGAATCTCAGGGTTATATGTGGTGACACATATGTACTTTAATAAATAATTTTACTTTGAACTTTGAAATCAAATCAGCGAGGGTCTTGCAAGTGTCATCACATTTCTGGTGCCAACATTGCCAACTAACACTAACTACCTTGATTAGCCTTGAATGGGATGCAGTGCAGACTACACTGTGCTGAGGGAGTTAATCTGTGAGCTCAGGTTACCCTTCAGTTTAGAAGATTAAGGAATCAAAAACTGTGAATCGGGGAGATAAATGGAAATACTTTTCTTTGGTGATCAGCTATTTAAGTGGGCTGAGGATTGTCAAATGACTTTCTAATCAGATAAGTGCATAGACTTGCATTTAGAGATATGAAACCAGGACTGGACTGATAGAGTAGCAACACATACAAAATGCTGAAGGAACTCAGCAGGTCAGGCAGCATCTATAGATAGATAAATGATGTTTCAGGCCAAAATCCTTCTTCAGCAATCAGAAGAAAGGGGAAACATTTCGGAACAGAAATGTAGAGGGAGTGGAAAGAGACTAGCTAGAAGGTGATAGGTGAAGCCAGGTGGGTGGGAAAGGCTAAGGGCTGGAGAAGAAGGAATCCGACAGGAGAGGAGAGTGGGCCACAGTAGAAAGGGAAGGAGGAGGGGATCCAGATTGGAAGTTAAAGGCAGATGAGAAGGTCAGAGTGGGGAATAAAGGAAGGGGGGATTAATTTCTTTGTGCTGCTTTGGATTTTCAACCTCTTTTTCATGTTTAGGACTTATACAGTGAATTGTCAGGCCTTGGACGATGTTGTGGAACAAAGACATTTTGGAGTACAAGTACATAACGGTGTTCCAACTAGACAGATGGTAAAAAAGGTTTTGGCATGCTAGCCTTCATCAGCCAGGGCACTAACTATAGGAGTCAAGATGTTATGTTGCTGTTCTACAAGATATTCATAAGACCACACTTGGAGTATTGTGTACAATTTTGTTCACCCTGATATAAAAAATTACTGGGAAGAGTGCAGAGAAGATTTATGAAGACGCTATCAGGTCTCAAAGGACTGAGTTATAGGCAGAGGCTGGGCAGACTAGGACTTTAAGACACAGTAGCAGAATTAGGCCATTCGTCCCATCGAGTCTGCTCTGTCATTTCATCATGGCTGATCCCAAATTCCATTCAACCCCATACACCTGACCTCTCCCCATATCCACTGATGTCCCAACCAATCAGGAATTTTTCAATTTCCGTTTTGAATTTACCCATGGACTTGGCCTCCACTGAAGTCTGTGGCAGAGCATTCCACAAATTCTCCACTCCTTGGCTAAAAAAATTCCTCCTTACTTCTGTTCTAAAAGGTCACCCATCAATTTTGAGGCTGTGCTCTCTAGTTCTGGATACCCCCACCAGAGGAAACATCCTCTCCACATCTACCTTATCCAGACTTTTCAACATTTGGTAGGTTTCAATAAGATCCCCATATATTCTTCTAAGTTCCAATGACTACAGGCCCAAAGCTGCCAGACACTCCTCATACGTTAACCCCTTCAATCTCGATATCATCCTCGTGAACCTCTTCTGTATTTTCTCCAATGGTTGGCACAACATTGTAGGCCGAAAGGCCTGTAATGTGCTGTAAATTTCTGTGTTCTACATTCTCTGATGTTTGAATTTTCTCCCCATTTAGATAATACCACATTATTGTTCCCTTTACCAAAATGCATTATCATACATTTCCCTACACATTTTTCCATCTGCCACTTTTTTGCCTATTCTTCCAATTTGTCTAAGTCCTGCTACAATTGCATTGCTTCTTATGCACTACCTGCTCCTCCATCTATCCTCGTATAATCCACAAACTTTGCCACAAAGCTATCAATTCCACAATCTAAAACATTGATAAGCAATTTAAAAAGTAGCAGTGCCAATGCTAACCCCTGAGGGACACCACTATCCACTGGCAGCCAACCAGAAAAGGGCCCTTTTGTTCCCACTCATTGCCTTCTGCCTGTCTGCTATTCCTTTATCCATGCCAGTTTCTTTCATGTAACACTATAGGATTTTATCTTGTTAAGTAGCCTCATATGAGGCACCTTATCAAATGCCTTCTGAAAATCTAAATAAATGACATCCAATGTCTCTCCTTTGTCCACCCTGTTTGTTACTTCCTTGAATAATTCTAACAGAATTGTAAGGCAAGATTTCCTTTGACAGAAACAATGCTGACTTCGACTTATTTTATTATTAGTCTCCAAAATCTCATCCTTAATAATAGACTCCAACACTTCCCCAACCACTGAGGTTAGGCTAGCCGGCCTATAATTTCCTCTCTTCTGTCTTCCTCCCTTCTTAAAGAATGGAGTGATATCTGCAATTTTCCAGTCCTCCGGGACCATGGCCAGAATCAAGTGATTCTTGAAATATCATGACCAAAGCATCCATTATCTGTTCAGCAACCTCTCTCAGGACTCTGGGATGTAGTCCATCTGGTCCAGGTGACTTATCCACCTTAAGATCTTTCAGTCTGCTTAGCACCTCTTCCTTTGTTATAGTAATGGCATTCACTCGTGTTCCCCGAAACTCTCAGGTCTCTGGTATACAGCTAGTGTCTTCCACAGTAAAGACTGAAGCAAAGCACTTACTAAATTCATCTGCCATTTCTTTGTCTATAATACTACCTCACCAACATCATTTTCCAATGGTCCAATATCAACTCTCACTTCCCTTTTATTCTTTATATAACTGAAAAAAAACTTTTAGTATCCTGCTTTATCATCATCAGCTAGTTTGCCCTCATATTTCATCTTTTCCCTTTTAAGTTGCCTTTTGTTGAATTTTATAAACTTCCCACTCAGTTTTGCTTCTTTATTGGATGATCAGCCATGATCATACTGAATGGCGGTGCAGGCTCGAAGGGCCGAATGGCCTACTCCTGCACCTGTTTTCTATGTTTATATGCCCTTTCCTTGGTTTTTAAGCAGATCTTAACTTCCCTTGTCAGCCCTGCCATTTGAGAACTTTTGTGGGACATATCTATCCTGCGCTTTGAGAACTATTCCCAGAAATTTCAGCCACCCTTGTTCTGTGATCATCCCAGCCAGTATCCTCGAATCCACCAAGGCAAGCTCCTCTCTCCTGCCTTTGTAATTCCTGGAATGTAGGAGTTTGAGGAGTGATCTGATGGAGTTGTATAAAATTATGAGGTATATAAATAGGATGAACACGCTTAGTTTTCCCCCGCAAGGATATGGAACTAAAAAGAAGGAAACGTAGGTTAACGGTGAGAAGTGAAGGATTTAGAAGGGCCTTGAGGGGCAAGTTCTTCATGCAGAGGGTAGTGCATATATAGAATGAGCTGCCAAAGAAAGTAGTTGAGGCAGGTGTAGCAACAGTATTTAAAAGATATGTGTGTACGAGTACAACCGGAGGGGTTTAGAGGGACATGACAAAATGAGGGCAAACGGAACTAGCTTGGTGGGCATACGGTTTTACTCTGTAACTCTATGGTGAGATAACTCAGGCATTGTTGTATCTCTCCATACAGTATGCCATTTTGGAACTACTTTCTGAACATACCTATTTCAGATATGGTTGTGGACTGCTAAATTTTTCTCCTGACAACATGCCATGGCTGTAAGACTAAATTTAAAAACTGAGAATTGATTTATTTTTTAGACAAGTTATTGGGGAGTCAGTGTGATCTAACTGAAATTGAAAACAAGTCTAAGGATCTCATTGATCTGCTATTTTTTTCTATATTTGTGTGTTAAAATTTTCCAAAAAATTATGTTATCAGTTTGTAATTGTGCACTACTGTTTTCTCCCTCGAGATTAGTCATCAGTAGAATGACTGCTCTTGATTCATTTCCTAAGCCATTCGTAAGAGCAGGCCCTCTCTCTTTGGATCACTAAGATAAAGTACCATCTACAGCAGCTCCTTAGCCAAGACTAGTTTTAACAGAAGTCCAGTGTTAATCGAGGCACAGCACAATGCAATTGCAGAAGTAAGCACATATTTGTTGGTATAAATCTTTACTCTTATCTTCTAACGTAGCCTGACTGATGCAGGAAGAGTTATGATTCAATCATCCTAGAACAAACAGCAAATGTTTAATGTATGGTGTCATTGGATAGGTTAACACCCTAAAAGTCTAGCACAAGAACTAATTTTCAACATAAAAGTAATGATTCCAAACCAATGCAAAAAAGTAATGCCAGGTTAAAAAAAAATCATTGTGGTAACCTTGTTATAATATACTGGAGTGGAGAGCAGAATTTGACACATCATGAAGAAATTTTCAATTGGGAACATTTATCCTTGTATTTTACAAAAAAAAATTCCTTTACAATTCAGAATTAGAATCAAAATTAGGTTTAGTATTACTGACGTATGTCATGAAATTTGTTGTTTTGCAGCAGCAGTACATTACAATATATAATAAAAACTATAAATTGCAATAATATATATTAAAAATAAATCAAATAATTGTGGAAAAAGAGACCAAAGAAGCAAATAGTGCTCGTGAGTTAATCGTCCATTCAGAAATCTGATAGTGGATGGGAAGAAGCTGTTTCTGAAAGGTTGAGTGTGCAACTTCAGGCTCCAGTATCTCCTCCCTGATGGTAGCAATGAGAAGAGGGCATGTCCTGGGTGATGGGGATCCATAATGATGGATGCTGCCTTTTTGAGGTATCACCTTTTGGAGGTGTCCTTGATGCTGGGGAGTCTAGTGATGAAGCTGGCTGAGTTTACAACTTTATGCAGCTTTTTCCAGTCCTGTGCAATGGCCCCTCCATACCAGATGGTGATGCAACCAGTAATACATCTGTTGAAATTTGCTGGAGTCTTTGATGATAAATCAAATTTCATCAGACTCCTATTGAAGTATAGCCACCGTCATGCCTTCTTTGTAATTGCATCAGCATGTTGGGTCAAGATAGACTTTCAGAAATTTTGATACCCAGGAACCTGAAACTGCTCACCCTTTTCACTGCTGACCTCTCAATGAGGACTGGTGTGTGGTCCCTTGACTTTGCCTTCCTGAAATCTACATTCAATTCCTTGGTCTTACAGACATTGCAAGGTTTACACAGATCTCCAATTCAAGATCTACAAAGCAGCGCTTTGCAGCAGTTCTCAGAGCTTGAACTGCTGCCAATCATTGAACGGGAGAATGAGAAGAGGAGGGGACTTCAGACAGCCCACAAATGAAGATTTAAACAGCAGCTCTTCCCAGCAGTTTTCAAAGTTTGAACCATGCCCTCTTCTCATTGGCGACTTCACATCGGTCCGTGATTGAAGATTAACAAAGGCAGTGCTTCGCGACAATTTTTGGAGTTTGAACTACAACCAATCAGTGAACAGGATTCATTAGCAAGGACAAATAAGACTAAGGCGGGTGCAAGCGTAGGCAGCCATCGTTGGAGTGGTTGTTGTGTCAGTAGGCCTGTGTTAGAGTGGGGAAGCTTTGGCTCATTAGACTTAGGTGAGATCAGGCTCGGGTGAGATAAATAGCTGGTAAGTTTCTTCTTCTTCATCTTCATTCTTCATCTGTTGGTACATAGTTAGTGCAGTCAGAATCGCTCCAGAGGCCATGTTGTGTTCTTTGTGAAAGATGTAGGAATTCTGAGAGACCTCCTGCCTCCCGGATAACCACATTTGCACCAGGTACACCGAACTGCAGCTCCTCAGTGAACCTGCTAAGGATTTGGAACTGCAGCTTGATAATCTTCAGTTCATATAGGAAAATGAGAAAATGATAGATAGGAGCTACAGGGAGGTAGTCACCCCAAGGTTGCAAGAGGCAGGTAACTGGATGACTGTCAAAAGAAGGAAGAGAAATGGGCAGCCAGTACAGAGTACCTTGAGGCCGTTCCCCTCTATAATAAGTATACTTTTATACTTTATTGTCGCCAAACAATTGGTACTAGAATGTACAATCATCACAGCGATATTTGATTCTGCGCTTTACACTCCCTGGATTACAAATATTAAATATTAAAAATAGTTAAAATTAGTAAATATTAAAAATTTTAATTATAAATCATAAATAGAAAATAGAAAAATGGGAAGCAAGGTAGTGCAAAAAAATCAAGAGGCAGGCCTGGATATTTGGAGGGTACGGCCCAGATCCGGGTCAGGATCCGTTCAACAGTCTTATCACAGTTGGAAAGAATCTGGCTGTACAAGTCTTTAAGCTCCTGAGCCTTCTCCCGGAGGGAAGAGGGACAAAAAGTCTGTTGGCTGGGTGGGTCGTGTCCTTGATTATCCTGGCAGCACTGCTCCGACAGCGTGCAGTGTAAAGTGAGTCCACGGATGGAAGATTGGTTTGTGTGATGTGCTGCACCGTGTTCATGATCTTCTGCAGCTTCTTCCGGTCTTGGACAGGACAACTTCCCTACCAGGTTGTGATGCACCCTAGAAGGATGCTTTCTATGGTGAATATATAAAAATTAGTGAGAGTTTTAGGGGACAGGCCAAATTTCTTTAGTTTTCTCAGGAAGTAAAGGTGCTGGTGAGCCTTCTTGGTAGTGAACTCTGCTTGGTTGGACCAAGTCAGATCATTTGTGATATTGACCCCGAGGAACTTAAAGCTTTTGACCTGTTCCACTTGCGCACCACCGATGTAAATTGGGTCGAGCGGTCCGCTACTCCTTCTGAAGTCAACAACCAATTCCTTCGTCTTGCTGATGTTGAGGGATAGGTTATTGTCTTCGCACCATGCCACCAGGTTCTTAATTTCCTCTCTGTACTCAAACTCATCATTACCCGAGATACAGCCTACAATCGTTGTGTCATCAGCAAACTTATATATTGAGTTTGATGGAAACTTAACTACACAATCATGGGTGGACAGTGAGTACAGCAGGGAGCTGAGTACACAGCCTTGTGGGACACCAGTGCTCAGAGTGATTGTAGAGGAGAGCTTGTCCCCTATTTTTACAGCCTGGGTCCTGTCTGTGAGGAAGTTGAAGATCCATCTGCAGATCTGAGTGCTAAGGCCCAGGTTCCGGAGCTTAGGAATCAGTTTATTTGGAATGATGGTATTAAAGGCAGAGCTGTAGTCAATGAAAAGGAGCCTTATGTATGCGTCTTTATTCTCCAGGTGTTCTAAGGAGGAATGTAGGGCCAAAGAGATGGCATCTGCCGTTGACCTGTTGCTCCAGTAGGCGAATTGCAAAGCGTCGAGGTTGACCAATCTCTCGAAGCACTTCATAGCAGTTGATGTCAGAGCCGTCGATAGTCATTCATGTTATGAATACTCTTGAGGGGGATGGCATAAAAGGGGAGAACCATAGCGACCAGGTCTCTGGCACTGAGGCACTGAAGAGAAGAGAGATGACGAGGACTGTAGTAGTGATAGGGGTTCCAATGTTAGAGGAATAAAGACAAAATTCTGTAGATGTGATAGAAACACCTGGATGGTATATTGCCTCCCAGAAGCCAGGGTCAGGGATGTCCCAGATTGGGTCCAAGGCATTTCAAAGGGGGAGGATAAGCAGCGAGAAGTCTTGGTACATATTGACGCCAATGACATAGGTGGGACAGGTGAGAAGGACTTGCAGAGAAATTTTCGGGAGCTAAGCAGAAAGCTGAAAAGCAGGATCACCAGGGTAGTAATCTCTGGGTTGCTGCCTGTGCCACATGCCAGTGAGGGTAAGAATAGCAGCATTTGGCAGATAAATGCATAGCTGGGGAATTGGTGCAGGGGGCAGGTGTTCAGATTTCTGGATCATTGGGATCTCTTCTGGGGAAGGTATGACCTGCACAAAAGGGGCGGGTTATACCTGAACCCAAGGCGGACCAATATCCTTGCGGGCTGATTTGCTGAATCTGTTAGGAGAGTTTAAACTAATTTGACAGGAGATGGGAACCAGAGTGATAGGGCTGAAGATGAGGTAGTTGGTTTACAAACAGAGGCAGTTACTACTATGAGACTACTAGCAAGGAGAGGCTGATGATAGGGCAAAATCGCAGTCAAAAGGACGAGTTGCAATTTTAAAAGGTCAAAATCAAGGAGGGGGATGAATAGAGTAATGAAGGTGGTATATTTGAATGTATGTGGTATACTTAATAAGATAGATGAACTTGCAGCACAGTTAGAGATTGGCAGGTATGATGGTGTGGGCATCATTGGATCATAGCTGAAAGAAGATTATAGCTGGATGTTCAATATCTAAGGATACACATTGTATTGAAAGGACAGGCAGGTAGACAGAGGGGAGGGGTGGCTCTTTTAGTAAAAAATGAAATCAAGTCCTTGGAATGAGGTGAGATTGGATCAGAAGGTGTAGAATCGTTGTGGGTAGAGCTAAGAAACTGCAAGGGTAAAAAGACCGTGATAGGAGTTGTACACAGTCCTCCAAACAGTAGCAAAGATGTGGGCTACAAATTACAAAAGGAGATAGAAAATGCGTGTAAAAAGGACAATATTACTATAGTCATGGTAGATTTGAACATTAGAAGATCAATATTCAAAGCAAATTTATTATCAAAGAATATGTAAATTATTTACCTTGAAATTTGTCTGCTTACAGGCAGCCACAAAGCAAGAAACTCGAATAAACCAATTTTAAAAAAGACCAAAAATCACTGTGCAGAGAAAGAGAGAAAAATAAACATACAACGTGTAAACAATAGAAACAAAGCAACAGCATTCCGAACCAGACTGGGTCCCAGATCTGCTCCTGGAGCAGCCAGAGCCGGCAAAAGCCTTGGTCCCCAGTTCACCTCACCAGCGGGGCAAAAAAGCACAGCAGCCAAGTCAGTTCGCAGCCTCGGTGCCCCAGAGAAAGGAATGAAAATTTGTGGGAAAACAAGGAAAATCAGCCCTACCCTCACCTCCATACCTAACACTCAGGCTTCTAGTATATCTGTGCCGATGTTTAAATTGTCCAAACACCAGGTAGTGCCACTTTCCAGATCCCAGATCCAGGTGTTGAGCCCCCCAGCTCAAAGCCATTCTCAATCTCACCAAATCAGCTCGGTGCCTGTAGTGATCCAACCTCACACCTGGGTTGGGTGAACAGGCATCGAAACCCTTCCACACCAACTCCTCTCCAAATCACTCACTCCATTTCCGACAGCGTTGCGCACTCCATCTGCTGCTCTGGCTTTAACACTTTATGTCTCATAATGCCTCAGCACAGCACACCCCTCGAAGCAGCCTCACCTTCACCTGCCTCCTCGCTGCCTATGGTGTTAGTTCGTCGCAATTTGCTTCACAAAAGATGTAATAAGTAACGTTTTTAGTCAAATTTCTTGCCTTTACCAGGAAGCCATCACACATCTTCAGTAACACCATCTTAAGCCAGAAAGTGTGCAGGTAGATTAGGAAAATCAGGTTGGTGCTGGATCCCAAGAGGGAAAATTTGTAGAAGGTCTACAAGATAGCTTTTTAGAGCAGCAAAGGAAGTCAAAACCAATATAAAAGCCAATGACAAAGCATATAATAGAGCAAAGATCAGTGGAAAGTTAGTTTTGGGAAGCTTTTAAAAACCAACAGAAGGTTACTACAAAAGACATAAAGAGGGAAAAACTAGCCAATAATATTAAAGATGATACCAAAAGTTTCTACAGATATATAAAGAGTAAAAGAGGGGTGAGAGTTGATATCAGACTGTGGGAGAGGTGGTAATAGGGGACAAGGAAATGGTGGATGAACTGAATAAGTATTTTGCATCAGTTTTCGCTGTGGAAAACACCAGCAGTATGCTGGAATTTCAAGAGTTTCAGGGGGCAAAGTGAGTGAAATTGTCATTATTTAGGGAGAAGGTTCTTGAGAAATTCAAAGGTCTGAAGGTAGATAAATCACCTGGACCAGATGGCCTACACTTCAGTTCTGAAAGAGGAGGCTGAAAAGATTGTGGAAGCATTAGTAATGATCTTTCAAGAATCATTAGACTCTGTCATGGTTCTGGAGGACTGGAAAATTGCACATGTCACTCCACTCTTCAAGAAGGAAGAGAAGCAGAAGGAAGGAAATTATAGACCAGTTAGTCTGACCTCAATGATTGGGAAGATGTTGGAGTTGATTGTTTGGTTTCAGGATACACATGATAAAATAGGTTTCCTTAAGGGAAATCTTGCCTGACAAATCGGTTGGAATTCTTTGAAGAAATAACAAGCGGGTAGACAAAATAGAATCGGTGGATGTTGTGTACTTGGATTTTCAGAAGGCCTTTGTCAAGATGCCACATATGAGGCTGTTTAACAAGTTAAAAGCTCGTGGTGTTACAGGAAAGATACTAGCATGGATAGAGCATTGGCTGATTAGCAGGAGGCAAAGAGTGGGAATAAAGGGAACCTTTTCTGTCTGGCTACTGGTGACTATTGGTATTCCAGAGGATTATTTTGGGGCTCATTCTTCTCATGTTATACGTTAATGAATTGGATGATGGAACTGATGACTTTGTCACCAATTTTGTGGATGATATGAAGATAGGTGGAGAGGCAGGTAGTGTTGATGAAGAAGAGAGGCTGCTGAAAGAACTTAGACAGATTGGGAGTATGGGCAAAGAAATGGCAGATGGAATACAGTGTCAGGAAGTGCATGGCCATGCACTTTGGTAGAAGAAATATAAATATAGACTATTATCTAAATGGTGAGAAAATTCAAAAATCTGAGGTGGAAAGGGACTTAGGATTTCCCATGTAGAGTTCCCTAAAGGCTCATTTGTAGGTTGAATTAGTGATGAGGGAGGCAAATGCAATGTTTGCCTTCATTTAGAACATAGAGTATAGAACATAGAATAGTACAGCACAGTACAGGCCCTTCGGCCCACAATGTTGTGCCGACACTCAAACCCTGCCTCCCATATAACGCCCCACCTTAAATTCCTCCATATACCTGTCTAGTAGTCTCTTAAACTTCACTAGTGTATCTGCCTCCACCACTGACTCAGGCAGTGCATTCCACGCACCAACTACTCTCTGAGTAAAAAACTTTCCTCTAATATCCCCCTTGAACTTCCCACCGCTTACCTTAAAGCCATGTCCTCTTGTATTGAGCAGTGGTGCCCTGGGGAAGAGGCGCTGGCCATCCACTCTATCTATTCCTCTTATTATCTTGTACACCTCTATTATGTCTCCTCTCATCCTCCTTCTCTCCAAAGAGTAAAGCCCTAGCTCCCTTAATCTCTGATCATAATGCATACTCTCCAAACCAGGCAGCATCCTGTTAAATCTCCTCTGTACCCTTTCCAATGCTTCCACATCCTTCCTATAGTGAGGCGACCAGAACTGGACACAAGAGGACTAGAATATAAAAGCAAGGATGTAATGTTGAGGCTTTATAAAGCAAAGCTGAGGCCTCACTTGGAGTGTTGTGAGCAGTTTTGGGCCCCTTATCTAAGAAAGGGTGCCTGGCTTTGGAAAGGGTTCAGAGGAGGTTCAGGAAAATTATTCTGGGATTGAAAGGCTTACCATATGAAGAGCATTTTTAATGGCTCTGGGCCTGTACTCACTGGAATTCAGATAGGCCTTGATAGAGTGGATATGGAGAGGATGTATCCTATAGTTGGGGAGTCCAGGACCAGAGGGCACAGCCTCAGAATAGAGGGGTGTCCATTTAGAACAGAGAAGAGGGATTCTTTAGCCAGAGAGTGGAGAATCTGTGGAATGTATTATCACAGGCAGCTATGAACGCTAGATCATTGAGTATATTTCAGGCAGAATTTGACAGATTTTTGATTGGTCAGTGCATGAAGGGTTACAGGGGAGAAAGCAGGAGATGGGCTGAGAGGGAAATAGATCAGACTTGATGAAATGGTAGGGCAGACTCAATGGGCCAAATAACCTAATTCTGTTCCTATATCTTATGGTCTTATTGTTAATTGATCTATCTTGCTCCTGTATGCCTTCTTGTCACCATCTGAAATTCTTCCAACAATGCTTGTCTCATCAGCAAATTTATACATGATGTTTGAAACATGCCCAGTCATGCATTTGTGGGTGTGGAGAGAGTAGAGCTGTTGACTAAGAACTCATCCTTGAGGTGTGCCACTGTTGATTGTCAGCAAAGAGGAAATGTTATGTCTGACCTGCACTGACTGGTGACTCTCCTGGTGAGGATGTCAGGATCTAGTTGCAGGAAGTGGTATAGATGTCCAGGTTTTAGAGCTTGTTGATTAAACCGAGGGTATGGCTGTGTCGAATGCTGAGATGTGGTCAATAAACAACAGCCTGACATAGGTATTGCTATTGTCCAGGTGAAGCAAGGCAATTCATTCCACCTTCATGTTTTTGTTTCCTTCCAGGCCCAACTAATGAATAGCTTTCAAGTTTGCTTCTTGTGTAAGTCCAGGTACTATCAGGCTATGAATCAATGCAATTACATTTTAAATACTTTAGGTAAGTTAATGGTGAATCAAATTCCAGAGTCAATGACCATAGCACATAAAAGCAATACATTAAGTGAATTTGTGCAGCAAATATCCTTAGTATGTTGCAGGTTCTTTCATTTTCTAACACTGCAATTGCAGCCAATTATCTCAACATCAAGATTAATGCTTTCTTGATTAATGTGTTCTTTTCACAACACATGGTCAAAATCTAGATGGAACTCTGACCAATATACTGAAACAGAAACAAAACAATCAACCTTATGCTGTACCATTATCATGTTTTCCCAGTTATTAATAAATCTGGACTATCAGGTTGTATGACTGTTACAATATTACCAATGGAAAATAATGATCATTTTCTTAAAATGAAGATGTAAATGCAATAAAAAATACTAAAGTATATTGTTCATAGGTAGATGGTTATGTTTATCCCGATGCATTTGGAGACATAAAATAGAATAATACTGTAATTTTTTTATAATTCTTCAGGGATTTCTCAAAGCAGATTAAATTTCAAAAAGAAATTTCAAACCTTGTGAAATGATTTTGTTTAAGTATACTGATTTGTGTGTACTGTATTTGTTAACACCTTTCCTAAATCCAGTAAATATCCAGAATAATATTGAACCCTTCCCAAAAAAAGGCTGTGAGCTCTGCCACCTTTTATAAGTTCTTTACCTTTACAATGACTTCAGCTTTGTCTTCAACAAACGTATATGAGTCCTTCCAGGTGAGGCGATACTTCACCTGTGAGTCGGCTGGGGTAATATACTGCATCTGGTGCTCCTGATGCGGCCTTGTATATATTGGCGAGAACCGATGCAGGCTGGGAGACCGTTTCGTTGAACACCTGTGCTCTGTCAGCCAGAGAAAGCAAGATCTCCCAGTGGCTGCACATTTTAATTCCATGTCCCATTCCCAGTCTGATATGTCTATCCACGGCCTCCTCTATTGTCAAGATGAGGACACACTCAGGTTGGAGGAACAACACCTTATATTCCATCTGGGTAGCCTCCAACCTGATGGCATGAACATTGTCTCTAACTTCCGTTAATGCCCCACCTCCCCTTCGCATCCCATCCCTTATTTATTTATCTTTCCCCTTTTCTTTCTTTCTTTTTTTCTCCCTCTGTCCCTCTCACTATAACTCCTTGCCCATCCTCTGGATTTTCCCCCCTCCCCCTTTCTTTCCCCCTAGGCCTCCTATCCCATGATCCTCTCCCTTCTCCAGCCTCGTATCCCTTTTGCCAATCAACTTTCTAGCTCTTAGCTCCATCCCTCCCTCTCCTGTCTTCTCCTGTCATTTCAGATCTCCCCCTCCCCCTCCCACTTTCAAATCTCTTACTATCTCGTCTTTCAGTTAGTCCTGACAAAGGGTCTTGGCCCGAAACATCATCTGTACCTCTTCCTATAGATGCTGTCTAGCCTGTTGCATTCACCAGCATTTTTTATGTGTGTTGCTTGAATTCCCAGCATCTGCAGATTTCCTCGTGTTTGGGTATTTACCCTCAATTTGAGATCATCGCTGTCCAGTTAAATGAAAGTGCATTTAGTTCATTTGAGTTCCATGTTATTCCCCATGAGTCATTGGGGAATCAACTCAATCAGTCAAAGGAGAAAAGTACTCAGACTCTGATGTTTTCTTTGCAGTAGGAAGCTGCTGCTGCTTGGAGTAATGTTTGCAATTGCAGATGTTTTCTGCATGAGAGTAATCTTAACAGTTGTGGATAAGGAGGCAGCTTATAAATAATAAACTGCTGGCAGTGAATTAGCATTGCTTCTAATCTACTTTTAAAGATAATAACTACAATTAGGTGTGTGGAGTACCTATGAGTTAAGAGACTTGGAGAGCCTTAAAATAGCCTTTGGTAGGTGCAACCTACCGAAGGCTATTTTAAGAGTGAAAAACAATTCCAGCTGAAGTTAGAGAATGAATTGGATGCATGTCAACTCTGGTAGGGATCGCAGGCCATTTCACTAAAAAGTGAAACTTTCCCTCATGAATGGCTGTGTTGCTTCACTCCCAGAGGAGCTCAACACCTTTTATGCACGTTTTGAAAGGGAGAATTAAACTACACCTGTGCAAATCCCTGCAAGATCGGGTGACTTTGTAATCTCTGTTTCAGACGCTGACGTCAGAACATCCTTCAGGAGGGTGAACCCTATCAGTACCTGGTATGACTCAGGAAACCTGTACCAACCAACTGATGGGAGTGATCCCCAATTGCTCACTGCTGCAGTTAGAGGTTCCCTCCTGGGTGATGATCGTACCACTGGCCAAGAGGAGCAGGGTGGGGTCCCTGAATGACTATCATCCAGTACCACTCACTCACATCCACTGTGATCAAGTGCTTTGAGAGGTTGAACATGGCTAGAGTCACCTCCTGCCTAAACAGGGACCTGAACCCACTGCAATTTGCCTATTGCCACAATGGGCCTACAGTAGATGCAATCTCAGAGGCTCTCCCCTTGGCCTTGGATCACCCGATCAATAGTAATACCTACTGTTTATTGACTACAGCTCAGCATTCAATACAAACAATGTTGGTAATGCGTTTTGCACCTTGGCCCTGGAGGAACACTGTTTCATTTGGCTATATTCATGTCTGGTTAAATGATAATTAAACTAGAACTTGAACTTGAGGCCTACAGGAATGAGATAAATTAGCTGGTTGAGTGGTGTGACAACACAAACCTTGCACTCAGTGTTGGTAAGACCAAAGAACTGATAGTGAACTTCGGGAAGGAGAAGGCAAGGAGACACACACCAGACCTCCACAAGGGATCGGCATTTGAAACGGTGAGCAGTTTCAAGTTCCTGGGCGTCAACATCTCTGAAGATCTATTCTGAGGCCAACATACTGATGTAATTACAAAGAAGGCACGATAGTGGCTGTAATTCATAAGGAGTTTGAGGAGACTTGGTATGTCACCAAAGACACTTGCAAATTTCTAGAGATGCACTGTGGAGAGCGTTCTAACTCGTTGCATCACCGTCTGGTTTGGAGGGGCAGGATCAGAAAAAGCTGCTGAAAGATATAAACTCGGCCAGCTCCATCATGGGCACAAGGCTCCCCTGCATCCAGGATGTCTTCCAAAGGTGACCGACATTCCCGGAACAGCTTTTTCCCTCTCTCATCAGATTTATGAATGGACAATGAATCCATGTCTATTATCTCACTATTTCCCACTCTTTTTTCAGTATATATTTAATTATATATCTATAGTTCTATACTGCTTATTGTAATTTTAGTTTTATTATTATTATGTATTGCAATGTACTGGTGCCACACGACAATACATTTCACGAGGTATGCTAGTGATATTAAAACTGATTCTGATTCTGAACATGCACATGGTCTCACAACCAGGCAGACTACTGAGAGGGGCACCTCGCTTAATCTCATTACCCTTGAGCTGAAGAAAACTCTCCCAGTCAAACTTGCCAAAGGTGTACATGTTGTTAGCATAGCTCAAAGCAAGCACGTGATTTTGGCTTTGGGAACCTGAACTATTGAAAAGTATTCAAATTATCATCCTAGATTGCTGCCAAGGCTCTGGCGTAAACAATGATTACTTGAGTGGCATTCGCAGGGTTCCTGAACCCTTGTAAACACATCCCAACAGACTGAGGCCGAATTGTGAAGAGAGAAAAAGATTAAACTTTCAATTGGTGTACATTCTCAGTTCAAAGGCTGAACTATCAGAACCAAAAATTGGGTATTGACTGTAAAAATTGGAAACGAATGATACAGTAAACACCTGGAATATGATAAAGGCATTAGAAAGGAGATAGAAAATGAATAGTTTCTATGCTGTGAAAGCTTTGTACATTCTGTCATGCCATATAATGTGATTAGTGTTTTGTGAACACCCTTCTCCTTTGGATAAATGGTTTTTCCATGCCCTGTAGTATCAGCAGGTCCTGTCAAGTTCTCTTTCGAAGGCCCCATTTAGTTCGAGGATCATTAACTTAATATAAGGCAAGCTTTCATTTTCATTTTCTTTTGAATGTTGCCAAGGCATATCTTAATCCCTGCAAGTGCCTTGCTCAAATATCATTGAAGTCAAACAGTCACTGACAAAGCATACAGAGTTACTTTCTGCATGGGGAGGATTCGGGCAATGTCAGACGGTTACATTTTCAAAGTTAGGCTGCTCGGCCCATCGAGGCTATAATTGTTCTATTAAACGCTGTCCAACTTGCCTGCCTCCCTGCCCTCTAGCACAGCCCTGTGTGTTCGTTCCTTTCGGACACTTTTACAGCTCCCTTCTGAGCAGTGCGACTGAGACTGCAGGGAATGCAGATGGTGGATCCTGGAGCAACAACGAATCTTCTGGAGGAACTCAACAGGTCGAGCAGCATCTGTAGGGAGGAAATAAATTGTTAAGGATTCTGGTTGCAACCCTGCATCAGACTGAGAGGGAGGGGATGTGATGCCAGTATAGACAGGAGTAGTGGTGTGGTTAGGAAGGATTTCAAGGCCATTAGGATGGGTGAAAGGTGACAGCAGGTAGTGCCTGGGGGAGAGGGGAGCAGGGTGGAGTTAAAACTCTATGGCAGGAGAATGATAGAGGTAGACAAAGAGAGAGGGAATAAACAGATAGAGTGAGGGAGGAGAGTGTTAAGATGGACTACATCTGCTGCAGGGAGATAAGTAGGAACTCAAAGCACAACTGAATATTAGAGTAGAAGGGAGAGGTGAACAACTGACAACTGAGGCTGTCTGCTGGTATATTACAGCACCAAGCATTAGCGCTGTCAAGCATTTTCATTTATCACACATTTAATCCTTTTCCAACCTTCTTTATTCTGTTTCCCCTCATTTGTGGGTTCTTTACCTACCTGTTAATATCATTAAAAGTTTAAAATTATTCTGTCAGGTTGCCATGTAACATCCGTGTTCTATGAAGAACAAACCGCAGCATCTCCATTCTATCCAAGTTACTAAACTCCCTTAGGCTTGGAATGATTGTAGTAAATCTTTTCTGTATTTCTTTGAACCTATATATATACCCTCTAAAATGCAGTTCCTGGAACTAAACAAGGCTTTACATAGCCAAAAAAAACTGCTGGAGGAACTTAGCATGTCGGACAGTATTTGTGGAGGCAAAAGGATGGTAGTATTTCTGGATAACACCATGCATTAGAATAAGTTTTGTGTATTGTAGGTCCTTCCGTACTTCTTTGATGCTGCCATTTCTAAACACCAGGAACTTCATGCTTTTTATTTTGAACCATTCCCTCAGCCTGCCCTCCTTCTTTCCAAAATAAAAAAGCATTATACCTCTAGAATCCTTTACAGAAATTTGCCTATTACTTTATAATGCAAATATGATATTTTGCATTTCTCAGAAATAATTTCATCTGCCACCTTACTGTCCATTCCACCAGCTTGTTTCATAGAACCATAGAACCATAGAAACTACAGCACAGAAACAGACCTTTTGGCCCTTCTTGGCTGTGCCGAACCATTTCCTGCCTGGTCCCACTGACCTGCACACAGACACCTCCATACACCTCCCATCCATGTATCTGTCCAATTTATTCTTAAATGTTAAAAAAGAACCCGCATTTACCACCTCGTCTGGCAGCTCATTCCATACTCCCACCACTCTCTGTGTGAAGAAGTCCCCCCAATGTTCCCTTTAAACTTTTCCCCCCTCACCCTTAACCATGTCCTCTGGTTTTTTTCTCCCCTTGCCTCAGTGGAAAAAGCCTGCTTGCATTCACTCTATCTATACCCATCATAATTTTATATACCTCTATCAAATCTCCCCTCATTCTTCTATGCTCCAGGGAATAAAGTCCTAACCTATTCAACCTTTCTCTGTAACTGAGTTTCTCAAGTCCCGGCAACAACCTTGTAAACCTTCTCTGTACTCTTTCAACCTTATTTATCTCCTTCTTGTAATTTGGTGACCAAAACTGAACACAATACTCCAGATTCGGCCTCACCAATGCCTTATACAACCTCATCATAACATTCCAGCTCTTATACTCAATACTTCAATTAATAAAGGCCAATGTACCAAAAGCTCTCTTTATGACCCTATCTACCTGTGACGCCACTTTTAGGGAATTTTGTATCTGTATTCCCAGATCCCTCTGTTCCATTGCGCTCCTCAGTGTCTTACCATTAACCCTGTATGTTCTACGTTGGTTTGTCCTTCCAACGTGCAATACCTCACACTTGTCAGTATTAAACTCCATCTGCCATTTTTCAGCCCGTTTTTCCAGCTGGTCCAAGTCCCTCTGTAGGCTCTGAAAACCTTCCTCGCTGTCTACTACACCTCCAATCTTTGTATCATCAGCAAATTTGCTGATCCAATTTACCACATTATCATCCAGATCATTGATATAGATGACAAATAACAATGGACCCAGCACTGATCCCTGTGGCACACCACTAGTCACAGGCCTCCACTCAGAGAAGCAATTCTCTACTACCACTCTTTGGCTTCTTCCATTGAGCCAATGTCTGATCCAATTTACCACCTCTCCATGTATACCTAGCGACTGAATTTTCCTAACTAACCTCCCATGCGGGACCTTGTCAAAGGCCTTACTGAAGTCCATGTAGACAATATCTACTGCCTTCCCTTCATCCACTTCCCTGGTAACCTCCTCGAAAAACTCCAATAGATTGGTCAAACATGACCTGCCACACACAAAGTCATGTTTACTCTCCCTAATAATTCCCTGTCTATCCAAATGCTTGTAGATTCTGTCTCTTAGTACTCCCTCCAATAACTTACCTACTGCCGACGTTAAACTTACCGGCCTATAATTTCCCGGATTACTTTTCGATCCTTTTTTAAACAACGGAACAACATGAGCCACTCTCCAATCCTTTGGCACCTCACCTGTAGACAGCGACATTTTAAATATTTCTGCCAGGGCCCCTGCAATTTCAACACCAGTCTCCTTCAAGGTCCAAGGGAACACCCTGTCAGGTCCCGGGGATTTATCCACTTTAATTTTCCTCAAGACAGCAAGGACCTCCTCCTTTTCGATCTGTACAGTTTCCATGATCTCACTACTTGTTTCCCCTAATTCCATAGACTTCATGCCAGTTTCCTTAGTAAACACAGACGCAAAAACACCTATTTAAGATCTCCCCCATTTCCTTTGGTTCCGCACATAGGTGATCACTCTGATCTTCAAGAGGACCAATTTTATCCCTTACAATCCTTTTGCTCTTAATATACCTGTAAAAGCTCTTTGGATTATCCTTCACTTTGACTGCCAAGGCAACCTCATGTCCTCTTTTAGCCCTCCTGATTTCTTTCTTAAGTATTTTCTTGCACTTCTTATACTCCTCAAGCACCTTACTTACTCCCTGCTTCCTATACATGTCATACAACTCCCTCTTCTTCTTTATCAGAGTTGCAATATCCCTTGAGAACCAAGGTTCCTTATTCCTATTCACTTTGCCTTTAATCCTGACAGGGACATACAAATTCTGCACACTCAAAATTTCTCCTTTGAAGGCTTCCCACCTACCGATCACATCCTTGCCAGAGAACAACCTGTCCCAATCCACACTTTTTAGATCCTTTCTCATTTCTTCAAATTTGGCCTTATTCCAGTTAAGAACCTCAACCCTAGGACCAGATCTAACCTTGTCCATGATGAAGTTGAAACTAATGGTGTTATGATCACTGGAACCAAAGTACTCCCCTACACAGACTTCTGTCACTTGTCCTAACTCATTTCCTAACAGGAGTTCCAATATTGCATCCCCTCTAGTTGGTCCTTCTATATATTGATTTAGAAAACTTTCCTGAACACGTTTTACAAACTCTAAACCATCTAGACCCCTAACAGTATGGGAGTCCCAATCAATATATGGAAAATTAAAATCCCCTACCACCACAACTTTATGTTTCCTGCATTTGCTTGCTATGTCCCTGCAGATTTGCTCTTCCAATTCTCGTTGACTATTGGGTGGTCTGTAATACAATCCCACTAATGTGGCTATACCTTTCCTGTTTCTCAGCTCCACCCATAAGGACTCAGTAGACAAGCCCTCTAATCTATCCTGCCTGAGCACTGCTGTAATATTTTCCCTAACAAGCAATGCTACTCCCCCACCTTTCATTCCTCTGCCTCGATCACATCTGAAACATCGGAACCCTGGAATATTAAGCTGCCAGTCCTGCCCCTCCTGTAGCCAAGTTTCACTAATTGCTTTAACGTCATAATTCCACGTGTCAATCCACGCCCTCAGCTCATCCGCCTTCCCCGCAATACTCCTAGCATTGAAATATATACACCTCAGAAGATTTTTACCACCATTCACAACCTTTCTATTAGCGGATTTGCTTGAACTTTTAACAACATTTATTTTCACCCCAGCCACACTGTCAGCTCTGGCACTCTGGTTCCCATTCCCCTACAAATCTTGTTTAAAGCCTCCCCAACAGCACTAACAAACCTCCCTGAAAGGATATTGGTCCCCCTGTAGTTCAAGTGTAACCCGTCTCTCTTGTACAGGTCCCACCTGCCCCAGAAGAGGTCCCAATGATCCTGAAATCTGAAACCCTGCCCCCTACACCAGTTCCTCAGCCACTTGTTCATCCTCCAGAGCATCCTATTCCTACCCTCACTGGCACATAGCACAGGTAGCAATCCTGAGATTACCACCCTCGAGATCCTGCTTTTCAACTTCCTACCAAGCTCTCTATACTCACTCTCCAGGACTTCCTCACTCTTCCTTGCTATGTCATTGGTACCAATGTGCACCACAACATCTGGCTGATCACCCTCCCACTTCAGAATGTCATGCAATCAATCAGAGACATCCTTGACCCTGGCACCTGGGAGGCAACAAACCATCCTGGATTCTCTGTCACGACCACAGAACCTCCTATCTGTACCTCTAACTATCGAGTCCCCTATCACTACTGCTCTCCTCTTTTTCCCCCTCCCTTCTGCACTGCAGAGCCAGACTCAGTGCCAGAGATCCGGCTACTGCAGCTTGTCCCAGGTAAGTCATCCCCCCCAACAGTATCCAATGCGGTATACTTGTTGTTGAGGGGAATGGCCACAGGGGAACCCTGCTCTGCCTGCCCTTTCCTCTTCCCTAGCCTGACAGTGACCCAATTTCCTGTGCTCTGCTCCTTTGGCGTAACTACCTCCCTGTAGCTACGATCTATAATCTCCTCATTCTCCCGAATGATCCGCAGGTCATCCAGCTCCTGCTCCAGTTCCCTAACGTGGTTTGTTAGGAGCTGCAGCTGGATGGAGGGCTCCCTGACTTCCCACATCCTGCAAGAGGAGCATTCCAACATCCTGCCTGGCATTCTCTCTACTCTAAACTATCTGAACAAAAAAAAACTTACCGGAACCTACCCTGGCCTCTACCTGTTCTCACCGAAGCCTGGTGAGCCAAAGCCGTCCCACTCTGACTCAGTCCACTCCGATGATGGCCGCTGTATATGGTGGTCTGCTTTTTAAACCTTGGCGCGCTACGTCACGCGCCTGCGCAGTGCAGACCCTTCTCCCCGAGCAGTGTTGTAAAAAAAAATGACTTTTTCTACCCGATTTCTTCCACTCGCTTCTTCAGCTGCTTGCTTCAACTGAAACATCTCCTTAAAATCTGTTACTGTCCTTCACACAGTTCACCACATCTCCAAGTGCCATAGGCTCTTTTAGAAATTCTGCTCTGTACACTTATTTCTGAATCTTTAATAAATGTTTCTTGTACTCCCTTTTAGGAACTCAATTGTACATTTATTTTTAAAATAAGGTCGTCAAACTACCTCTATAGTAAGGTTTATATTTAAACAAGAGCATCTTACACTGACTTATAAATTTTATTTTGATTAACCATTACTTCAAACCACAGAAAAAAAGTCTACTGAAATGAGTTTCTGCAATAAATGATATTTCTTTGAAGCTATCGGATCTTTCAGGCTGGAAGTCAAATAAATTAAATTGATTCACTTGGAATAAATAACAGAAAAAGCTCATTTGCCTAGCTGGTCTTTGTCACTTTTCATACTCCACCATCCTACCATCTGACATCATTTACAAGACCATTGAAACATTCCTCTTGATCTCCCTAGCATTAATTACGCTGCTGGGATGGAGATCAAATTAATTTGTGGTTTATCTGGCTAGTTATTGGATTTTCATCAGTATAATTTCATTTCATTTGAACATTATTTCCCACTCTCAGAGTTAGGTGAATTGCATTTTTAAACAGGAATAAATACTTTTTGGGAAATATTTCAAAAATACTTTTATTATCCTTGATTTAATAATTGAATGATTTGGAAAAACTTATTATGGACTGTAAAGTGGTTGTTACTTTCAAGGTAACTGTTTAATGAACAGAAAGCATATTTGCAGAAAAAATGTGGAGTTCAGACAATTATGACAGCACGTTCTCCTCTGAGAGTCCAGTTGTAAAACAAGCTTCAATTTGTATGTGTTATTTGCTTATATTTTAAATAAAAGTTTTAAATATTTCAGCTATCTGCATTAGTGATAGCGCAATTTAAAGAACCAAACTTGTTTCACACTAGATTGAAAGGCAGAGCTTTGGAGGATTAATAGTAGTTAACGGTGACTCCTTTGCTTGGATCTCTGGAAACAGCTCTATTTCTGTCTTTAATATCTCTATTTTTCCCTTTCAGGGTTCTTTTGAAGACCCTGACCTGGAGTTACACGCTGACTACAGTTCTTTGGGGGGATGGGACCCGCTCTCAGGGTTTCACAACTGGCCATTATTCGGCACACCAAGGGCTCGGCCTAAGAGCTCTGCCCGCCTTCAGAGGACCAGGTTTTCGTGGCTCTGGAGACGGGGGTATCGGAGGTCAGTGTCCGAGCAGAAGATTAGTGTGTTGTGGAAGATGGAAGATCTAAGGCTGTGTGTCCAGAGATTCGAGATCTTTGGGCCCAGAGCTCAGAAAAAGTAACTCAACGGACTTTTAACATCGTAAACCGACGAGTTGGTTCTTATGTCTCCCCTCTCACTGTGAAACGGAGACATCGCTTTCTCCCTTACTAAGGAGAGAGAGAGCCTGTGGTATGTCGAATGCTGGGTGAACAATGTTCACTTTGGGGTAACTGCAAGGCTGTGTCTTTGCTGTTGCCTTGCTCACGCTTGAGTGCTTGGTAGCGGGTGCCGAGGCATTTTTTTACCAGCGGGAGGAGAGGGGATTAGGAGATTGTTACTTGCTGCTGCCTACGCGCAGGAGGGAGGGGAGCTGGGGGGGGGGACTTCGTGGCTCTAACATTAACTGTTGTACATTCTTTGGGGCACTCCTCTGTTTTTGTGGATGGTTGCGAAGAAAAAGCATTTCAGGATCTATATTGTATACATTTCCCTGATATTAAATGTACTTTTGAAACCTTTGAGATAAACCCATAACTGATTTGAAATTGCACTCAAACTTGCTAAGTTTATATATAACTGCTTTTTGCAATCATTTTAAAGGCAGACAGCTGGAAGTCATTAATATTTACCTAACTTTTAAATCTCAGTACTAACATGAAAAACCTTTTCTTTGCTTTATTGATTATTCTGAAGGTCTATAATACAGACAAATCTATTTGTAATAGAATACACAGAGCATGACTGAAGGAATTTAGTTGCACCAGCTGTGTTGCCATCATGGTATTTTTTGAGTTTCTCACAGAGTATTCACATACAAACACACAAATACACTCTTATAGGACGGCGTTTAATTTTCACTATCACTGGAAACGTTGCTTGCCTAATAAAAGGCCAAACATTAATAGCATAAAGAGAAGGTGTGATTAACAGGAGAACAACTAAAAATCTTTGTAGCATCATAAGAACATAAGAACAAAGAAATAGGAGCAGGAGTAGGCCAACTGGCCCATCGAGCCTGCTCCACCATTCAATAAGATCATGGTTGACCTGGCCATGAACTCAACTCCACCTACGTGCCTTTTCCCCGTAACCCTTAATTCTCTATTACAGAAGTAGTTGATGGGATTGTTCTGTAAACTAGCATTGACCTAGTGGGTTGAATGGCCTCCTCTTAGGTTGTAAGAAAATATGAAATAATGGAAACATTCTCAGAATCCTAACTAATAGACAACGTGCTAAACTCTCCCATCACAGTTCCTGGGGACGTGGCTTACAGGTAATGTTCTGTCACAACCCCTGGGTATTTCTTGTCCCAGCAGCAGGGTAGCCCCACCAGATGAAATACGAGAAGTCAGAGGGAATAGCCCTGAGTATCCTCGATATCAACTCCAGATGCCATGAAATCTCATGGCATCAAGACTCAGCAAGGAAATCTCTTCCAAATTGCAACCTACATTCTTCTGTCAGTGGTTGCTTCAGTGCTCTGTCATGTTAAACCACAACTGAAATACATTCAGGTGGCGAGGAAGGACATAGGAAGGGGCCAAGGAAGCCCACCTGCATCTCTTCTTCCTTGGGAGGCTAAAGAAATTTGACATGTCCCCCTTTTGACCCTTGCCAATTTTTATTCATGCTCCATAGAAAGCACAATACGTCTACAGTAGACACAACCTCAATGGCTCTTCACACAGCCTTAGATCACCTGGACAATACAAATACCTATGTCAGGATGCTGTTTATTGACCTATAGCACAGTATTTAATACCATCATTCCCACAGTCCTGATCGATAAGCTAAGGAACCTGGGCCTCTGTACCTCCCTCTGCAACTGGATCCTCGACTTTCTAACCAGAAGACCGGATTGGTAATAATACCTCTTCCTCACTGACGATCAACATTGGTGCACCTCAGGGGTGTGTGCTTAGCCCACTGCTCTACTCCCTCTTTACCCGTGACTATGTGGCTAGGTATAGCTCAATAAATTTGCTGATGATATAGCCATTGTTGGCAGAATCTCAGATGGAGATAAGAGGGCATCCAGAAGCAAGATATACCAGCTAGCTGAGTGGTGTCGTGGCAACAACCATGCACTCAACATCAGCGAGAACAAAGAGCTGATTGTGGACTTCAGGAAGGGTAAGATGAGGCACCAAAAACCATTCCTCATAGAAGGATCAGAAATGGAGACAGTGAGCAATTTCAATTTCCCGGATGTCAAGATCTAACCTGGTCTCAATATATTAATGCAGCTATAAAGAAGGCAAGACGGCAACAATATTTCATTAGGAGTTTGAAGCGATTTGGTTTGTCACCTAAAACACTCAAAAACTTCTACAGATGTACCTTGGGCAGCATTCAGACAGACTGCATCAATGTCTGGTATGGTGGGGGTGGGGTGGAGAGCTACTGCACAGGATTGAAAGAAGTACAAAAAGTTGTAAAATTAGCTCCATCTTGGGCACTAGCCTCCATAGTATCCAAGACATCTTCAAGGAGCGATGTCTTAGAAAGGAAGCATCTATCACCCAGAACATGCCCACTTCTCATTGTTACCATCAGGAAGGAGACACAGAAGCCTGAAGACACACACTCAGCGATTCAGGGACAGCTTCTTCCCCTCTGTCACCCGATTCCTGAATGGGTATTGAACCCATGAACACTACCTCGCCTTTTAAAATTATTTGTTTTTGCATGATTTTTAATTTAGGGGTGGGGGAACATCAACTCAGACCATGAGAGGCCTGTGACGGGCATTTTCATGCCTTACAAGGGGCAGATTGGAAGTCTGTGTGGGGCGCCACTCCTCGCACAGAAACTAAAGCAATTTGAGGTTAAGTGCCTTGCTCAAGGGCACAAACACACTGCCACAGCTGAGGCTCAAACTAGCGACCTTCAGATCACTAGACGAATGCCATAGTTTTTAATTTAATATACATACGGGTATATATACTTAGTGCAATTGATGTACTTATAAAAAATATATTATCATGTATTGGATTGTACAGCTGCCGCTAAGTTAACAAACTTCATGACACATGCCAGTAATATAAAGCCTGATTCTAATCCTATCTGTATGCACTGCCTGTGAATGCATAAAACTGCAGAGAGTTTTGGACCCAGTTCAGCAAATGATGGAAACCAGCCTCCTCTCCATGCAGTCTGTCTGTTTCTCTTTGTGAAGCATCCAAAATAATAAAAGACATCTCACCCCAGCCATCCTGCTTGTCTATCCCTCCACACGAGCCAGGAGATACAAAAGCATGCACCACCGGGCTCAAGGGCTGCTTCAACACCGCTGTTATACGACTATTGAACAGTCCCATTGTATGATAGGATGAACTCTTGACTTCACAATCTACCTTAATGTGGCCTTGTACCTTATTGTCCGCTGGTACTGCAGTTTCCCTGTAACAGTAACACTTCATTTTATAATCTGTTATTGCTCTCCCTTGTACTACATCAGTAGAATATTGTAATGAAATGATTTGTATGGAGTGCATGTAAAACCAGTTTTTCACTGTACTTTGTTACATGATAATAATGAACCAAATTATAGGTCTATCAATTTACCAATATAAATTTGCTGCAAATTGTTATTGAGGTAAGTTGACATGAAATGAAGGACATTGAGTTACAGAAAAGTACAGCACAGAAATAGGCCCTTTGGCCCATTTACTCCATGCTGAACCATTTAAACTGCCTCGTCCCATTGACCTGCACTCAGTCCATAGCCCTCCATACCCCTGTCATCCACGCACATATTCAAATTTCTCTTAAAAGTTGAAATCAATCTTGCATGCACTACTTGGGCTGAGTCCTAAGCCTTTACTCTCTGTATACCCATGACCGTGTCATCACCCACAGCTCCAATCTGCTAATTAAATTTACAGATGATACTAAATTGATTGACCTTATCTCAAATAATAACAAGGCAGACTACGGAGAAGTCATCACCCTGACACGGTGGTGTCAAGAAAACAACTTCTCCCTCAACGTCGCAAAAACAAAGGAGCTGGTTGTGGACTACAGGAGGAACAGAGACAGGCTCACCCTATTGACATCAATGGATCTGAGGTTGAGAGGGTGAACAGCTTTAAGTTCCTCTGTATACACATCGCCTAGGACCTCACTTGGTCTGTGTGGTGGAGAAAAAGCACAACAGTGCCTCTTTCACCTCAGATGGTTGAGAAAGTTTGACATGAGTCCCCAAATCCCAAGGACTTTCTACAGGAGAGCATCCTGACTGGCTGTATCACTGCCTGGTATGGTAACTGTACTTCCCTCAATCGCAGGACTCTGCAGAAAGTGGTGTGGACAGCCCAGCTCATCTATGGATATGAACTTTTCTGCTATTCAGGACATTTACAGCGACAGGTGTGTAAAAATGGCCCAAAGGATCATTGGAGGTCCAAGTCACCCAAGCACAAACTGCTCCAGCTGCTACCATCTGGGAAACGGTACCACAGCATAAAAGCCAGGACCAACAGGCTCCAGGACAGCTTCTTCCACCAGGCCAGCAGACTGATTAACTCATGCTGACACAATTGTATTTCTAAGCTATATTGACTGTTATGTTGTATATCTTACTGTACATACTGTTTATTAGAAATTACTATAAATTGCACATTGCGCATTCAGAGACGTAACGTAAAGATTTTTACTCTTCATTTATGTGAAAGATGTAAGAAATAAAGTCAATTCAATACTTACGCTGGCAGCTCTTATGGCCCTCTGAGTGAAGGAGCTTCCCCTCATGTTCCCCTTAAACCTTTCACCCTTAACCCATGACCTCTAGTCATAGTCCCACCCAACCTCAGTAGAAAAAGCCAGCTTGCATTTACCCTCTCTATACTCCTCATAATTTTGTATACCTCTATCAAATCTCCCCTCCATCTTCCTAGGAATAAAATCCTAGCCTATTCAGTCTTTTCTTGCAATTCAGGTCCTCCAGTCCTGGCAACATCCTTGTAAATTTTCTCAGCACTCTTTGACCTTATTTACTTCTTTCCTGTAGGTTGATTACCAGACCTGCACACAATACTCCAAATTAGGCCTCAACAACATCTCTGATTCTGATTCTAAGCTTGATTCCTGATTCTGATGATACAACTTCAACATAATGTCCCATCTCCTATACTTAATACTTTGATTTAAGAAGGCCAATGTGGCAAAATGCTTTCTTTATGATCCTATCTACCTGTGCCACCATCTTCAATGAATTTTGGACCTGTATTCCCAGATCCCTCTGTTCTACTGTGCTCCTCAGTGGTCTACCATTCATTGTGTAAACCTACCATGGTTGGTCCTACCAAAGTCCAACATCTCACACTTGTCTGCATTAAATTCCATCTGCCATCCAGCTAGTACAGATCCCACTCCAAGATCCAAATGTTTTCCTCGCTGTCCACTGCACTCCAAGTCCTGTGTCATCCACAAACTTGCTGATACAGTTAACCACATATTCATCCAGATCATTGATATAAAAGACAAACAACCACAGACCCAGCACCAATCCCTGCAGCACTCCACTAATCACAGACCTCCAGTCAGAGAGACAGCCATCTACTACCACTCTCTGGCTTCTCCCACAAAGCCAATGTCTAATCTAATTTACTCCATCATCTTGAATGTCGAGGAACGGAATTTTCTTGACCAACCTCCCATGCGGGATCTTGTCAAGTGCCTTGATACACTCCATGTAGACAATATCCACTGCCTTTTCTACATACACATTCCTGGCAACTTCCTTGAAAAACTCTATAAGATTGGTTAGACGTGATCTACCATGCACAAAGCCATGCTGACTATTGCTAATCAGTCCATGTATATCCAAAAACACATACAGAGACCATAAAAAGTATTCACCCCCATTGGAAGTTTTCATGTTTTTACTACATTGGATCACAGTAGATTGAATTTAACACTGACCAATAGCAAAAGACTCTTTGGTGTCAGTGAGAACTGATCTCTACAAAGTGATCTAAACGAGTTACAAATATAAAACACAAAATAATTGATTTCATGAGTATTCACCCCCTTTAAGATGAAACACCAAATCATCACTGGTGCAGCCAATTGGTTTTAAAAGTCACATAATTAGTTATGGAGATCTGTTAATGGGTACCTGTGTGCAGTCAAGGTGCTTCAATTGATTGTAGTAAAAATACACCTGTATCTGGAAGATTCAGTTTCTGGTGAGTCAGTATCCTGGCAAAAATTTCACTATGAAGACAAAAGAACACTCCGAGCAATTCCGCAAAAAGGCTATTGAATAACACAAGTCAGGAGATGGATACAAGAAAATTTCCAAGTCACTGGATATCCCTTGGGGTACAATTAAGTCAATCATCAAGAAATGGAAAGAATATGGCACAGCTGTAAATCTGACTTCAGCAGCCCACCCTCAAAAACTAAGTGACAATGCAAGAAGGGGACTAGTGAGGGAGGCCAGCAAGAGACCTATGACAACTCTGGAGGAGTTACAAGTTTTAGTGGCTGGGATGGGAGAAACTGCTCATATAACAACTGTTGCCCAAGTGGTTCACCGGTTGCAACTTAATGGGAGAGTGGCAAAGAGAAAGCTGCTGTTGAAAATAACTCGCGTAAAATCTGGGCTAGAGTTTGCCAGAAGGCATGTGGGAGACTCTAAAGTCAGCTGGAAGAAAATTCTATGGTCTGATGAAAGTCAAACACTGCACATCATCAAAAACATGCCAACCATCCCTGCCAAGAAGCATGGTGGTGGCTGCATCATGCTGTAGGGTATGGGCAGACATGTACGAAATGGAAGAGATGAGTGTGAGTAGTGTTGATGGTGGAGGAAGGAAAGCCACTTTCTTTGAAGAAGGAGGACATCTCATTAATTCTGGAATGAAAAGTCTCATCCTAAGTATATAAGTGGTGGAGACAGAAGAACTGAGAGAAGGGGATGACATTTTTGCAAGTGATAGATTGGGAAGAGGTATAGACCACGTAGTTGTGAGAATCAGTGGGTTCATAAAAGGTATCAGTAGATAGTCTTTCTCCAGAGATTGAGACAGAGAGATGGAGAAAAGGGAGGAAGGTGTTGGAAATAAATCAAGTAAATTTGAGGGCAGGGTGGAAGTTGGAGGCAAAGTTGATAAGGTTGATGAGCTCAGCATGGGTGCAGGAAGCAGCAGTTGTCGATGAGGCACAGGAAGATTTGGGGAGAAGTATCAGTGTAGGCTTGGAACATGGACTGTTTCGCATAACTGACAAAAGGACAGGCATGGTTGGGACTCAAGCGAGTGCTTGGTTTGAGGGAAATGGAAGGAGCAGAAGAAAAAATTATTGAGTGTGAGGACCAGTTCCATCAGATGGAGGAGAGTAGTGGTGGAGGGGAACTGGTTGGGTCTATTGTCCAGAAAGAAGCAGAAAGCATTAATGCCTTCCTGAAGGGGGATGGAGATGTATAGGATCTGGACATCCATAGATAAAATGAGATGATCAGGGCTAGTGACCTTGAAGTCATTAAAAAGATCAAGAGCATGTGAATTGTCATGGAAGTAGGTTGGAAGGGACTGAACTGGGGGGGATAAAACTGAGTTGAGGTATGCAGTTATAAGTTTGGTGTGGCAGGAACAAGCAGAAACAATGAGTCTACCTTGACAGGCAGGTTTATGGATCTTGGGTAGGACATAGGAACAGGAGGTGTGGGGTAATAGAAACATAGAAACATAGAAAATAGGTGCAGGAGTAGGGCTTTCGGCCCTTCGAGCCTGCACCGCCATTCATTACAATCATGGCTGATCATCCAACCTGCCTTCTCCCCATACCCCTGATCCCTTTAGCCACAAGGACCTTATCTAACTCCCTCTTAAGTATAGCCAATGAACTGGCCTCAACTGTTTCCTGTGGCAGAGAATTCCACAGATTCACCACTCTCTGTGTGAAGAAGTTTTTCCTCATCTTGGTCCTAAAAAGCTTCCCCTTTATCCTCAAACTGTGACCCCTCATTCTGGACTTCCCCAACATCGGGAACAATCTTCCTGCATCTCGCCTGTCCAATCCCTTTAGAATTTTATACGTTTCAATAAGATCCCCCCTCAATCTTCTAAATTCCAGCGAGTATAAGCCTAGTCGATCCAGTCTTTCGTCATATGAAAGTCCTGCCATCCCAGGAATCAATCCGGTGAACCTTCTTTTTACCCCCTCTATGGCAAGAATGTCTTTCCTCAGATTAGGGGACCAAAACTGCACACAATACTCCAGGTGTGGTCTCACCAAGGCCTTGTACAACTGCAGTAGAACCTCCCTGCTCCTGTACTTGAATCCTCTTGCTATGAATGCCAGCATACCATTCGCCTTTTTCACCGCCTGCTGTACCTGCATGCCCACTTTCAATGACTGGTGTATCATGACACCCAGGTCTCGTTGCACCTTCCCTTTTCCTGATTGGCCACCATTCAGATAATAATCTGTTTTCCTGTTCTTGCCACCAAAGTGGATAATCTCACATTTATCCACATTAAATTGCATCTGCCATGAATTTGCCCACTCACCTATCCTATCCAAGTCACCCTGCATCCTCTTAGCATCCTCCTCACAGCTAACACTGCCGCCCAGCTTCATGTCATCCGCAAACTTGGAGATGCTGCATTTAATTCCCTTGTCTAAGTCATTAATATATATTGTAAGCAACTGGGGTCGCAGCACTGAGCCTTGCGGTACCCCACTAGTCACTGCCTGCCATTCTGAAAAGGTCCCGTTTATTCCCACTCTTTGCTTCCCGTCTGCCAACCAATTCTCTATCCACATCAATACCTTACCCCCAATACTGTGTGCTTTAAGTTTGCACACTAATCTCCTGTGTGGGACCTGGTCAAAAGCCTTTTGAAAATCCAAATATACCCCTATAAGGTTGGTGGCAGCGGATGGGAGGTCCTTCGAGTTAATGTCAGTGGTGGTTGGGGAGACAATGGGTTGGAGCTCCATAGTGGGATCCTGTTCGAGG
Source organism: Mobula birostris (assembly GCF_030028105.1). Classification (NCBI taxonomy): domain Eukaryota; kingdom Metazoa; phylum Chordata; class Chondrichthyes; order Myliobatiformes; family Myliobatidae; genus Mobula; species Mobula birostris. Next base: position 204,458,673 of record NC_092371.1, on the reverse strand, counting down.
GGTAAGTAAGGGGAGGTGTCTGAGAGTTGTCGCATGGCCTCAGCAAGGTAGCAGTCAGTCCACCAGACTACTGCAGCACCCCTCTTGTCTGCGAGTTTGAGGTGTTTAGAGTTAGTGCAGAGATCAGAGAGCAGCGCGTTTGGAAGGAGTGAGGTTAGAGTTGGAGAGAGGAGTAATCAAGTTGAGATGGTTGATGTATTGTTGGAAGTTAGCAATAAAAAGATCCAGAGCAGGCAGAAAACTAGAGTGAGGTGTCCAGGAAGAGGAGGGTTGGAGACAGGAGAAGGGGCCATCAGTGTGGGCTGGAGAGTCCTTGCCAAAGAAGTAGGCGCTGAGATGAAGACAGTGGAAAAAGAGCTCAGCGTCATGGTGGACGCTGAACTCACTGAGGTGTGGGTGCAGGGGAATAAATGTGAGGCCCTTACTGATGTTCCGCCTCAGAGGAAACAGTGAAGACCTGGTACGGTTGAAAGCTGGGATCAGCGGGGGAAAGAGGGTTGGAGTGTTCAGGGAAGGTGGGGTGGGAGGAAGTTGGAGTCTCTTGCCTTAGAAACGTCAAGACAAGACAAACATGGAATCTGTTGCAGATGTCAGAAATAAACACTCCTCATACACACATTATAGAATATATTCAAGACTAAGTTACAACTTTTTAGTCACAAAATGTGAATGAAAGTGTATGAATAGCAGACAAGAAAGCCGAGTGGTGAGTAAGGTTCTGCTATAAAGTATCAAGGGTAGACAGCCTGCTCCTGTTTCCATTTCTATGCAAACCATTACAGTACCTTCTCCCCAGGTCTAATTCACAACTGTTCACTTGTATAGCCACCTTATGTACAACTGGCAGCTAACATACAATAACCTACAGTTCTATTTCCAGAAGGAGAGTGCCAGATTAAGCCTTCTACTCAAGCAAAGACAAACTATTTTACTCTACACTAGCCTTCTTAAAAAATTTAGAGAATGATTTGGATTTACACATAAGCAACAAATGACGGAATATATAGTTTAAACATATAATGGGGCTACAGTCGGAGGTCATGGGTTAAGGGTGAAAGGTGAAAAGCGTAAGGAGAACATGAGGGGAATCTTCTTCACTCAGAAGTTCTTCAGAGTGTGGAATGAACTGGCAGCATGAGTGGTGCATGCAAGATCAATTTCAATGTTTAAGAGAAGTTTGGATAGGTACATGGATGGTAGGGGTATGGAGGGCTATGGTTCTGGTGCAGTTCTGGAGTAGGCAGTTTAAATGGTTCAGCGTGGACCAGATGGGCCAAAGGGCCTGTTTCTATGCTGTAGTTTTTTATGACTCTTATGACATACAGAATCAAATAGGATCAAGTGTGAGGGACTCATCTGAAGTCTCAGAAGTCTAAGAGAAAAGATGAGAAGAAAACTCCACTATATGCCGGTTAATGCAGTTTAAGCATCCAGAATCCAAGACGACCTGACAGAGGCAACCCCACTAACTTTCACACAGTTTGCCAGGCTACTTCTTAATTTATAATTCTTAATTCATAGCCATGAACTGGTGACCATCCAATGAAAAGCAAAACCCTAATTGGCCACAATTGATCTTTTCCAAAGCAAAATGTTAACTCTTCCCAAAATCCATTTGAAACAATGATCAATTTTAGGCTTATTACTTTTCCTTTACTTGCTACATTTGGGCTAGACCCTCCAACAGATAAAAAGCTGTGAGTTTAGAACAGGAGCAATAAGGACCAAGCAATAAAGCTTATTTTAAAGACTAGATCATGATTGACCGATCATCCTGAGTTCCTAGATGGAAGGTACAATAAGTTCTGGCATTAACTGACAGATGGGGTTGTTCAACATAAACAGAGAGTGAGAGGTAGAGAAACTGAAATTGTGGACTCTGTTAAAAGAGAGATCAGTGTAAGATTGAAGAGAGACTAAAAGAGCAAGGAGTACTATCATGGCTATGAAAGAGTATGTTTCAGTGAAGATTTAGGTAGATATGTTATGGTGAAAAGGTGTGGGGAGGGCGGAGGAAGCAAGAACGTGGCTCACTAAAGGAGAGAAGTAGGCTTAACGTTAACCAGAAAGGGATTTTCCAGGAACATGGCCTGTCTTCCCCTGCACCAACTTGTCCCACCTCAGATCCATCATCAATACTGTATTTCTTCGTTCCACAGTGTTTACGTACGCACTATTCTCAGACTGACTTCTGTGATAGTAACGATCTCAGGGTGAACTTGAGATGGATCATTTACTTGGCTCCTTGGTCTAAGTATGATCATTGCAGTTTCAAACTTGCTTTTAGTGCATACATGGAAGCCCTCACCGTTGTAGAGGCTGGGACAGCCCCTCCCATTAGTTTTTTACTGACTCACCACAATTCATGCTAGTTCAATGAGTTGCTATTAATATAGCTTTGACTCTTCATTCATCTGAGGTTAATGCCCTGGCTTTGATGTAATCCTGGAGAGTAATGTGGTGTATTATGAAATAGCAGATCAGGATGACATACAATTCTACTGATGCTGCTGATTCTCCTCAAGACTTCACAGGTGGTTAGTTTTGAATGGTCAGATCTATTCTGTGTCTATCCTCTAACAGCACAATAACAATTATAGACAACAGGATGGAGAGCGTCTGCTGTATAAAAATGGTTCCATAGCTCGATGGCATGGTCACGTCTACCAATATTAGCATCTAGAACAATAAGATTTGCGTACATCTACTTTATCTCTCATGTTGGTCAGATTGTGCTAGCTCTATCAGTTGTAGAGGTACCAATTTACTTATGATCATAAACATGGAAGCACCCCATCCAGAATCCATCCCGTGGTCCTTTTATTCACATTGTTTCTTCCACAGTAGGTTGCAATAAGAAGAGATTTCTTCACCCATGTTTCACCTAATGCCGTGAGTCTTCATAGGATCCGAAAACAATGTTCTAAATTCCAAGGGCTACTCCCTCTCCCTGAATACATTCTCTCATTGTCTGTCCTGGGACTGGGACAGGACACACAAGGATAGATCATTCTTATTTTGCTTCAGCATATTTGTTATTTGATACAACCAAATGGAAGTTCAGAAATTTTTAAAGACTCACTTAGAACTACTGTGAATCTGGACTCTTAGAATCAGAATCAGAATCAGAATCAGGTTTATTATCACTGGCATGTGACGTGAAATTTATTAACTTAGCAGCAGCAGTTCAATGCAATATATAATCTAGCAGAGAGAGAGAGAAAAAATTAATAATAAATAAAATAAAAGATAATAAATAAGTAAATCAATTATGTATATTAAATAGATTATTTTTTTTAAATGTGCAAAAACAGAAATAATGTATATTAAAAAAGTGAGGTAGTGTCCAAAGCTTCAAAGTTCATTTAGGAATCAGGTGGCAGAGGGGAAGAAGCTGTTTCTGAATCACTGAGTGTGTGACTTCAGGCTTCTGTATCTCCTGCCTGATGGTAACAGTGAGAAAAGGGCATGCCCTGGGTGCCAGGGGTCTTTAATAATGGACGCTGCCTTTCTGAGACACCACTTCCTAAAGATGTCCTGGGTACTTTGTAGGCTAGTGCCCAAAATGGAGCTGACTAAATTTACAACCTTCTGCAGCTTCTTTCAGTCCTGTGCAGTAGCCCCTCCATACCAGACAGTGATGCAGCCTGTCAGAATGCTCTCCATGGTACAACTATAGAAGTTTTTGAGTGTATTTGTTGACATGCCAAATCGCTTCAAACTCCTAATAAAGTATAGCCACTATCTTGTCTTCTTTATGACTACATCAATATGCTGGGATCAGGTTAGATCCTTAGAGATCTTGACACCCAGGAACTTGAAGCTGCTCACTGTCTCTACTTCTGATCCCTCTATGAGGATTGGTATGTGTTCCTTCGTCTTACCCTTCCTGAAGTCCATAATCAGCTCTTTCGTCTTACTGATGTTGAGTGCCAGGTTGTTGCTGCAGCACCACTCCACTGGTTGGTATATCTCACTCCTGTACACCCTCTCGTCACCACCCGAGATTCTACCAACAATGGTTGCATCAACATGGTTAGACTGAGTAAGAATGGCAGATTTCCTCTCTTTAAGGCTAATGTGTGAATCAGAAGAGTGCTTTTATCTTAATTTTAAGATAAGATAAATTAATCAACTGAATTTGCATTCCAGAACTCCTATGGTGAAATCTGAACTTGTTGGTCTGGCTTGTTGGTTTAAGTACTGTTAAGAACCAGGTCCAGCTGAGAGATCATGATTCTGCCTTCAGATCAGGGGATAAGACAGCTCTCAGGCCAGCAAGAGATGCACTTACTTGCACTATTGGGAAGGCAAAACAGGATTATTCACAGAGAGTATTCAGCCATCTCTATGACACCAGGGATATTAATGTGCATGTGGCAGAGCGTTCAGTCCATAGCAGACTACAAGTCCACCCTGCTAGTTGATGACACTGGTGCTTCTCTTCCTGATAGGCTGAACGTCTTTTAAAATCAATTTGATGCATGAGACAATGTGCTGACAAGGAAGGACTCCCCCCGCCACCCCCCAGGAACAGGAACCCTTTCTGGCTGCAGCTGATGCCAGGAAGACCTTAGCCAGGGTCAGTCTATGTAAAGCTGCAGGGCCTGATTACATAGCTGGTCAGGTGCCGAGGGACTGTGCAGCCCATTTAACTGAGGTTCTAACAGGCATCTTCAACATCTCTCTGGAAAAGTCTACTGTTGCCTCAGGCTTCAAGGCGGCCAACATTATCTTGGTTCCCAAGAGGGCACTAGTAACCTGCTTCAATGACAACTGTCCAGCGGTAGTAACCTCAACAATAATGAAGTTCTTTAAGCTACTGGTTATGGATTGCATTAAATCCCATCTTCCTATTTACAATGGACCCTTTCCAGTTCGCTTATCACTCAAATTGGTCCACTGATGATGTTATAGCCTCTGCACCCCACTTCGTCCTGTCCCACCTGGAAAATGATGCTTCATATGCCAGGATGCTGTTATTCGATTTCAGCTCAGCATTTAATACAATCATCCCTCAGAAGTTGGTGGGTGAACTGTTCTCATTGGGTCTCAACACCTCCCTCTGTAACCAGATCCTGGACTTCTTGACAGAAAGGCGACAATCAGTCCACGTAGGCAGAAGCATCACGAGCTCCATCACACTGAACGCCAGTGTCTGCTCAGCCCACTGCTGATGCATGACTGCACTGTCTGATCAGCTTAAACTGAATAATCAAGTCCGCTAATGACATAGCAGTGGCTGGCCTCATCAACGACGACGAGAGAATGGCATACAGAGAGGAGGCAGAGTGGCTAGTAGAATAGTGTGAGCACGGCAACTTGAGTCTCAATGTGGATAAGACCAAAGAGATGATTGTGGACTTTAGGAAGGTGCAGTATGCGCATGTGTGGCTCCTCTGTGGAGACTGTTAAGGGCACCAGGTTTCTGGATGATCTCACCTGGTTCCTCAAGACCACCTCCTTCATCAAGAAAGCACAGCAGCATCTCCACTTTCTGAGGAGATTGAGCCGCCATTTTAATCAATTTTTACAGGAGCACCATCAAGAGTGTCCTGGCCAGCTGAATCACTGTCTGGTGTGGGAACTGTAAGGCATATGACCACAAGTCCCTACATAGGGTTGTGAGGATTGCTTAGAGGATCACTGGGATCTCTCTTCCACCCGTTAGAGATATTTATCAGGAGCATTGCATACACAGGGCCCTTAACATTGTCATTGAGCCCTCCTATCCATCCAATAATTTCTTTGACCCCATACGTCAGGCAGGAGGGACAAGAACTGTCAGGATGGGAAACAGTTTCTTCCCCCAAGTCAAAAGACTACTGAACTTCCTGGCATCACCTGGGTCTCACCATGTATGAAACATCAGTAACGTTTATACTTTACTTTTTAGCTTGTATTGTATGCACCTCATTTGTGGTAATCTGTATTACTTTATGTGTTATGTGTGTGATTTATATGTACTATATTGTGCACTTTGGTCTGGAGGAAATTGCTTCATTTGATGGTATACATGTCTTTGGTTGAATGTAGATATGGACAGAGAAATGGCGGATGGAGTTTAACCCCGAGAAATGTGAGGTGTTGTACCTTGGTAGGGCAAATGCAAGGAGACAGCACACTGTTAAGGGGAAGATCCTTAACAGTGTTGCTGAGCAGAGAGATCATGGGGTCCAAGTTCATAGCTCCAGGTAAGTAGCTATGCAGGTCGATAAGGTGGTTAACAAGGATTGTGGAATGCTTGCTTTTATCAGTCAAGACATTGAGTTCAAAAGTAGAGAGGTTATATTGCAACTTTCTAAAACTCTGGGTAAGCCCCATCTGGAGTATTACATACAGTTCTGGTTGCCTCACTATAGGAAGGATGTTGAGGCTTTGGAGTGGGCGTGGAAGAGGTTTCCCAGGACGTTGCCTGGTTTAGAGGATGTCATAAGAGGCTGGACAAACTTGGGCTGTTTTGTTTGGAGTGGCGGAGGCTGAGGAAAGATCTGATAGAGGTTTATAAGATAGAGTAGACAGGGAGTATCTTTTTCCCAGGGGAGAAGAGTCTGATACTAGGGGACATGCATTGAAGGTGAGAGGGGGTAGGTTGAAAGGGGATGTGAGGGTAAGTTTTTTACTCAGTGGTGGATGCTTGGAATGGTGGTGTGGTAGTAGAGGCAAATACTTCAGAGGCTTTAAGACACATCTAGATTGGCACATGAATATGACGAAGAGATAGAGGAATATAGACGGTGTAGGTAGGAGAAATTATTTTATGGGGTGGGGGAGGGTTTGATTTACATTTGAGCTGGTTTGGCACAACATTGTGGTTCAAAGGGCTGTTTCTGTGCTGTACTGTTCCATGTTCTAACTTGAACTTGAAGTTTCTGCTAAATTAACCTATGCATTCATTCTTGCAATACAATAAGCAGGAATGTTTTGGATATTAATGCTTTGCTGCATAAAATTAAAGTGTTTGTAACGACAAGGGTGTGGAAAGTTCTTTTGTGGTCTTAAGTCTGATGTCCAAAATTTAATTTAGAATATTTACTGTAACTTACTGGAGTGCACCTTTTGCAAAAAGATTCTTGGCTAATTATTGGACAGCATCTAATCTATTGGTAAATAATCTTTATGAACCAGACTGACTCTGTTTTGCCTTATATCAGGGGTAATGAAAGCGATTGAGACATGGTAAAAAATGCTTTGGAACAAGCAGAAATAAGACATCAACCTGATCCTGCTCCAAGCCCTCCCTCAGCCTGCGTACAAGTATGAAGACTGGTGCAGCCTCTCACACCTGCTATCCCTACATAGAAAAAATGCCAGAAAATTTTGGAATTTGGAGCTTTTAATAGCCATCGGCTAAGTCGGAGTTTAAAAACAAAATTTTACTCCTCGGCTTATTTGGTACAGTGGTAACATTTCAAATCACTTATCACATGGCTTTAAAGACAGTCTGTTCTGAGACATTTCCAAGCTGGGCCAAATTTCATCCTTGCAGCAACCAATGAGTAAGATCCACAGCATGCTTGCAATTTAGATACTGCTTACATCAGATAAAATTTCCAGAAACCTGACATGCTTTACTGATCTACACCAGTTTATATTATCAATTTTAAGTTTCCATGAAGATATTTCCTCCTGCAAATGCTTTAAGAAACACAAAAAAATCCAGAACAGTGGCCAAATTGCAGTAATTAGTGTGCCAAAGTGTTTTTATTGCTTGATACATATAGAAATAGCACAGGTAATAAATAGAAACCATCATACATACTTCAACACTGAAGGAATTAATCACTAAGTGACGATCCCTATGTTTAACCAAATCTTTTGATAACTAGCCTTTTTTTGGTAGTTACAAATGGTTCAATCCTCAAATTGACTACTATTTCTGTTGTACAAAAAATAATTGTATGTTTTAATCTTTGTTACCTTAGAAGTGTTCTACAGATCTCATCCTGCAGAGAGATCAGGTTGTGAATACAGCTCAATTTACAGCCTAATTTAAATTAAGTGGATTAGCTGGAAGATACCATGAGGCACACACCACTGTTTACTTAATAAATCATTTGCTCACAATTTCAAAACAGCTTCAAAATGCATGACGTTGATAAGAAAAAAAATCAGGAAATCATCATGCATATTAATTTTTTTAGGAACTGGGGAGGCAGTTGAAAAAGAAACCTCTCCAACACAGTTCAAGGTTCCACTCTTATATATCCATCTATACAGAAAGGTGCTTGACTTCTTCTTTGCTTGTCACATTTAGTAAATGACTCTGTTTGTAGACCTTTCAAAGTCTCAGCATAAACTAGCTGTATTGCTAGATTAGGAAATTACAGTATACTTACAGTAAGCAGACAAAAGGTATAACTGAAAAAAATGTATCAACTTTATTTAGTTAAGTTATATCACCAAGAAAAGTGAAGTTCAGGAATTTTAAAAAAAACCTGCCTGTGCAAAATGGTGGTGGAGTTGGGAGGGATCATCCAAGAACTACTGCATCTTATACAAACTTTGAGATCCAGCTCTTTAAAATAGATCAGGTGCTTCAATGACTAGTTATATTACAATAAACATAATGATGACAGGAATGAAGCTGAAAAACATCAGGATTAAAAAAAATGTAACTCAAGAAAATGTCAGCTGTTCCTGCCATCCTATTTTGATTAATTGGACAAATTGATAAGGACATAATTTTCCAATTAATCCTTCAATTGTCAAAAAAAAACAGAGAAATTGTTAAAATTAGTATATCAATTCATATATCAGCTCTTTAAAAAGGTAATGCATGTTCTCAGTTAATAACATTTTACAACACAAAATATAAACAAATGCATAGCCAAGCACAGTCTTCTCTGTATTATATACCTATATAATTAGATACATATCATAAGCTTTCATATAGTTTTAAATCACATCAGTATCTCTTTGTCGCCTTCCATCCCTCCCATTTAGTAAATATTTTTACATTACAAAAATTTACATGTGTAGACATTTTGCAGCTTTACAACTTAGTATTGTAGATTCCCAACTTTTTTTATTCAAATTAAAGCCTAACTTTGTTATCCACCAGAATATAAAAACTGAAGTGAAAGTTTAACTAAATCTTCTTGCCTAAGAAGCCAAATTGCAATATTTCCCATTAAACAAGTACATTATCTCAGCCTGTCTCAAAAATGTCAGAAAGTACAATTATCGCAGAGATCAAGATTAGAATGGCAGTTTTCCGATTCATTTTGTAATGCAGGCGAAAAGAAAGGAAAAAAATACAACTTGATCTTATGGCATAAAAGAATAATGCAGAACTTGTAAGACTGAGTTAGGCATAGAACTCCTCTTGCTTTTGTGGCTTTTGGTAGCCTCCGTTAGGTTGCTTAGATTCATCCAATGTGTAGCTTCCCTCATCCTTTTTCTTCATTCGATATACCAACACTACTATCAGCAAAACAGCAATCATGAGTCCCACAAGTCCTCCAGCAACAGCACCTTGAAGGTAAAAGGGCAAAGATGTAGTTGTTAATTAACTCAGAGAATTTTGTAATACTGGATGATGTTCCAAATTCTGATATCCACAGAACATATCATAATTATTAAATCCCACACCCCAAATTTGAGCTGCCTTAGCCACAATACATGCATAATACTCCTCCAATTTGTCACTACATAATTATTATCATCACTGTTTCCTGTTCTACTGGCCCTCATAATCTGAAGGCAGAAAATAGTAACCACATAGAATAAGTTAGTTAGTGCAATTGGAAGGGTTTAAAGATAGGAATGACTAGATCCTAGGATTGTTTCAAGACTTCTAAAGCATTTTAAGAGTCAAATTGTAAGTTTGCATGGATTTGTTAAAGGAAAATCATATTTAAGCAATCTGATAGTTTTTGATGCAACAGAGAATGCAGTTAAGATAATACATTGATATGGTGCACATTGACTTCAAAAAGCTTTTGATAAGGTGACACATAACAGAGTTATCAGCAAGGTTGAAATATATAGCATAAAAGGAACATTGATTACATGGAAACAATGTTGACTGAGTGACTAACAACAGTTTTGGTGAATGGCTCTTTTATTCAAATAGAGAAAAATACACTCAGGGCCCCACTTTATTAGATACCTCCTGTCCTAATAAACTGGCCACTGAGTGTATGTTCACGGTCTTCTGCTGCGGTTGCCCATCTGCTTCAAGGGTCAATGTACTGTGCACTCAGAGATGCTCTTCTGCACACCACTGTTGTAATGTGTGGTCACTGTCGCCTTCCTGTCAGTTTGAACTGCTGATCACTGGATGTTTCTCTTCTTGTTTTTCTTGTAAACTCTAGAGACTGTTGTGCATGAAAATCCTAGAAGATCAGCTGTTTCTGAGATACTTAAACACCTTGCCTGGCACCAATAATCATTCCATAGTCAAAGTCACTTAGATCACATTTCTTCCTCATTGTGATGTTTCGCCTGAACAAAGGAACGTCTTGACTATGTCTGCATGCTTTTATGCATTGAGTTGCTGCCGCATGATTGGCTGATTAAATATTTGTATTATCAAGCAGATGTACAGGTGTACTTAATAAAGTGGCCACTGAGTCTATTTTAATGCCAGTTATTCAAACCTGAAACCAGAATTTCAGCAATACTGCTCCTTTCTGAAAAGCTGTGTCTTCATCAGAAGATGTAAATACACTTCTGTGGGTGCTGATAAATCATGTGCAGTTTTGCAGAAGTTTCTGTATTTATCTGCTACTTTAAAAAAATGGTTGCCGTAGGAAATGAAAAGCACATACCTGCCAATAATTCACGCCTTTCCAAAATACTCTGAGATCTATTGTAATCAGGCGAGATGTCTTCTGCTGGTTTGACTAAACTTGGCTTAGCGTTTACGAAAGTTTCTTTCTCAGCATCACTGATGAAATAGTCCTCTGTTCGATTGTCCAAATCCACTATTATTGTTGCATCCTAAATAAAGCAGTTCAGATTGCTTAAGATTTTAATTAGAAATAATCTTTTGCTGAATTTATTTTTACATTGCTTTAAGAATACTTCAAGATCACATATTTTAGTCGTTGATGCAACTATTCATATTTACACAAAATACTAAACTAGTAAAAGGCGGTTTTGTGACCAGAGTTGCTAATGCAACAGAAGTTTCAGTGTGTAAACTCAAAGCTCAACACCACCGTATCATAAAAGAGAAATATCTTAAATATTATATGCTTCTATGCTAGTTCTAATATCCACATAGTTAAAGTAGACCCCATCCACAAAACTACCAATAAGCCTAATGTGAAGTTATCTCCATTGCTAGTTGGATTTCCATGGAGGTTTTTGAATTGCCTCCAAAAAGTATAACAGACTTTTTGGATCTACAGCAATGAGAAATTTTACAAAAGTATTTTAAGTTCACAAATGAAGCAACTTCAGTTTGCTAACATATCTAAAAAAGTTTAGCAGTCTGGTTTTGATTACTCAACTGGCATTGATGAAAGTTGTTTGAATTTTGTGCTGATCATTATTAATCAAACTCTACGTCCTGAAGCAAAAAGGAATCTGTTTAAAGAAAACTAAAAAAAACTGTAGAATGCTCTTTCATTAAGCTCATTTAATCTTTGATAATGGACAAATCAGATTCAGGAAGAAAATTTCAAAATGGGCATACTTTGCAGTAAAATCAGCCATAATACCCAATGTATAAACTCTATCCCAATATCAAGAAATGTATTTTCATTAGTGAACATGAGATATCACTCTACGCCTCTTAATTTAACAAGCTGACTGCACGATTGAATTTGCATCTTACTATGACACTGTTCAGATCAAGATGTCATTTGGTTATGACACTTTGCCTGACCCTGTCAGGAGTGCCTTACATAGCATTTGTGGCTGGGGTGGAGAGTAAAAGGCGAAGGGAAATGTCAGGCTTGGTGTACTTGACTGGAGGACAAATTTGCAGCCAAAGTTAAGCATGGGGCCATGCCTTTATCTACCTGTTGATACTCTCACTTTGGAATGAGGATTACTTTGTGTGTCAGACTGGAGGTCTGCTAGTAGTCAGTCAGGCAGCTTGAAGGAGTGGACGTGTAGTGCGGATCCAAGTGGAGGGGTGGAGGGGAAATTATAAAGCAAGTTTGCTTTATGTTCTACACCTTAAATCAAAATGTTGTCAGGATGCTTTATACAGAATTGTCATCCTTCTGATCTGCATATTTTGATGCACTTCTGACCGGAGAAGTATATTATCACTACTGTTATTTACAGATTAATTTAACAGATAGCCATTTTATGTTTTATATTAAAACATTAAATTACTTTCTACTACTTTAGAGGAATTTACAACAAACTAAATTTTTGGCTAAAGTGGCCAAGATCTTTTATTAGCTGGCTTTAATATTCCATTATGGGATTAATTCATTTAAATAAGAATAATCTCTTCAACAAAAGTAATCTAAACTTCAGTTTTCTTTCAAAGCTCACCTCTTGAGTTACATTATCTTCCGTTAGTCCTGTTGTAGTTATTTCATTTGCTGCAATCACACTTGACACAGTAGAGGATTCTTCTTTGATGACAGCAGTTGCACGGTTAAGTATCCTGGGTGCAATGTTAGATCTAGTTGTATGCATTTGAGAAACAGTAGCAGTAGTGTCATAGTTGGCGTTAGCACCCCGTGCCAGGAAATTATTAGTTGCGAATTCAGGAACAAGCACATCAAAGTTTTTCAAAACAGTAGTGGAAGACATCGGGGTGGTGGTCAATGTTGTGTCAGTAGTGGTGTTAAAAACCAACACATCGGGATGTACTTGCACTGTGCTTAAATCTTTCAACACATCTTGGCTTGAGATCTCAGTTACAGGTACTTGGCTTGAGTAGTGTGAACTGCTTGAAGCTGTTGAGGGCACTGTTTTTGTATACTCTGCAGTAGAATAGTTTTTTTCCAGCATAAAGCCATCTGCAAAAAAAAAACGAAAGAAAATAATGAAACTGGTGCAAAGTTAGAATGCAATCTTCATTTAAGCTCTGCTGATGGTAGAAGGGCAAGAGGTGAGGTATTAGTTCCCTGGTTGCTAGGAAATCTTTTATTAAACATGACGTAATACATGGTTACCAGGAGCATGAAGTCCAAGAATCATTGTGTAGAGTTGCCCTATCACATGGTGTCAGTAAACATAATCATTGCTGAGTACTATGTACACCAACTCCTCAGGATTCTTTCATTCAAAACAAACCTCCATCTTAATCAAAATTTGGGGCAATCAAATCTAGCTGGATCAGGATACATGTACAAAGTCCAACTGATGTTCATGGTGAATGGTGCCTTTTTCAGATGCTTAGCCTTGTTTCAGAGTATGCATGATTAACTATGCCTCAAACCGGAAGTTGTCAGATGCCTCAGGTACCAATAAGAATCTCGTTAGCATCATTGCAACTGTGCATTTTATTACAGGCACATAATCTTAATTATGTTCTACAGATGCTGGTAAGGGATATACTCAGAGCATCCTGGTTCGCAGATGCTGCATCGAGGTGAAAACAAAGAAAGCATAACATAGAGCATAGAAATTTACAGCACATTTCAGGCCTTTCGGCCCACAATGTTGTGCCGACCATGTAACCTGCTCTAGAAGCTGCCTAGAATTGCCCTACTGCATGGCCTCTATATTTCTAAGCTCTATGTACCTATCTAAAAGACTCTTAAAAGACCCCAACATATCTGCCTCCTCCACCACTGTTGCCAGCACTGCATTCAATGCACCACTCTCTGTGTGAAAATCTTATCCTTGACATCCCCTTCGCACCTACTTCCAAGCATTTTAAAACTATCTTAACCCCCTCGTGTTAGCCATTTCAGCCCTGGGGAAAAAGCCTGCGGCTGTCCACACGACCAATGCCCCTTATCATCTTATACACTCCTATCAGGTCACCTTTCATCCTCTGTTCTCGAAGGAGAAAAGGCCTAGTTCACTATTCTCATAAGGCACACTCTCCAATCCAGGCAACATCCTTGTAAATCTCCTCTGCATTCTTTCTATTGTATCCACTTCCTTCCTGTACTGAGGTGACCCAAACTTAAGGACAAACAAGACAAACAAATTCAATTACAGTGGATTCCGGTTGATTGGGACACATTAGGACCTGTACGTTTTAGCCCTTTAGCTGAAATTTCATGGAAATAGTTAAAAAGGTATAAAAAAGACAAGCTGACTAATAAATTATGTATTTAAATGAAATACAGAAAAATTAGAACAATACAATAGTACTACTAACTCTTATAAACCTGTGTATTAGTTTTCTATTAGTAATCTACAGAGGAATTCATCCAGTGTACGGAATGAACAAAATCAGCGTGGACATCTAGTGCAGATAACAGACTACTTCATACAATGTAATCAATGATTGCAACCTTTAAATCACCATTTGCATTGTTACATTCAAGATGCTGATGGATACCTTCAAATTCTTCATAGTTCCTAACTTGCTGAAGTAGTGATACCGCTTCATTTTTACACTCCCACCTGTTTCTGATATCTCCAAGCCTGAACACTTGAAACCACAGTGACCAAAACAGTTCTGATGATCTTACTGCTTATTCCTCAGTGACAAAAATCACACAAACATACGCAACTGGTGCTATTAAAAACTGGTCACTCTACCGGCCACACAAGTGCGGACACTGAGACTAGTTGGAACCTGTTCAGCAACATTCTCCTGTCCCAATTAAACAGCATAGTGTCCTAAATAAACAAAGGGAATCATGGCAATTTTTTCAATTAGTTTTTGTTCTTTAAGAGTTGTCCCAAATAAGTGGCTGCCTCAATTATCCAATGGCCCAATTAACCAGAATCCGTTGTATTTACTTTTTGCCTTTTCTCCTTACAGAAAGCCTCAGTACATTCCTCTTGGCTCACATAATATGCTGGTAATTTGTGGCACATTGCATTTTTGGAAAAATTCTCCTACTTGCCATGGCAACAATAGGTGCTTCTCTTTGCTCTATTGGCTGGTAAAGGGGCAGGAAAGTAGAATTGTGAGACAAGCTGATTTCCTACCTGTAATAACACAGCTCACCACATCAGCACATTTATCATATTTTGACTTGGTGAGAATTTTAAAGAGTTACCTCTGGTTAAGTGTTATCAGCATCAAAAATCGAAGCAAAAAAAAACAGATAAAAATGTCTAGAAGTCATAGGACACTAAAAAGAAACACTCACCACCGGAACCGGAACCAGAGTAAAAGTCATCATCTTCGTCATCTACAGTATAGCTGCCAGATGCTTCCAGTTCATTGGACAGTGAGCTTTTCGGCCACTCTGTAGAATGGACAGCCTAATATGGACAAGCAGAAATTTACAATTATGAATGCAAAGGAAAAGAATTTTATTTCAGTTTTGCACTTAAAGTTTCATAATCTTGTATTCATTCAACGTTCCACACAGTAGGCTTACTCAGAAAGTCAGAAAGCATGGGATCCAGGAAGTTTGGCCAGGTGGATTCAGAATTGGCTTGCCTGCAGAAAGCAGAGGGTCATGGTGGAGGGAGTACATTCAGATTGGAGGGTTGTGACTAGTGGTGTCCCACAAGGATCGGTTCTGGGACCTTTACTTTTCGTGATTTTTATTAACGACCTGGATGTGGGGGTAGAAGGGTGGGTTGGCAAGTTTGCAGACGACACAAAAGTTGGTGGTGTTGTGGATAGTGTAGAGAATTGTCAAAGATTGCAGAGGGACATTGATAGGATGCAGAAGTGGGCTGAGAAGTGGCAGATGGAGTTCAACCCGGAGAAGTGTGAGGTGGTACATTTCGGAAGGACAAACTCCAAGGCAGAGTACAAAGTAAATGGCAGGATACTTGGTAGTGTGGAGGAGCAGAGGGATCTCGGGGTACATGTCCACAGATTCCTGAAAGTTGCCTCACAGGTTGATAGAGTAGTTAAGAAAGCTTATGGGGTGTTAGCTTTCATAAGTCAAGGGATAGAGTTTAAGAGTCGTGAGGTAATGATGCAGCTCTATAAAACTCTGGTTAGGCCGCACTTGGAGTACTGTGTCCAGATCTGATCGCCTAACTATAGGAAGGATGTGGAAGCATTGGAAAGGGTACAGAAGAGAGTTGCCAGGATGCTGCTGGTTTAGAGAGTATGGATTATGATCAGAGATTAAGGGAGCTAGGGCTTTACTCTTTGGGAGAAGGAGGATGAGAGGAGACATAATAGAGGTATGCAAGACATTAAGAGGAATAGGATAGAGTGGACAGCCAACACCTCTTCCCCAGGGCACCACTGCTCAGTACAAGAGGACATGGCCTTAAGTTGAAGGGTGGGGGGACATTAGAGGAAGGTTTTTTACTCAGAGAGTGGTTGGTGTGTGGAATGCACTGCCTGAGTCAGTGGTGGAGGCAGATACACTAGTGAAACTTAAGAGACTACTAGACAAGTATAGGGAGGAATTTAAGGTGGGGGGTTATATGGGATGCAGGGTTTAAGGGTCAGCACAACATTGTGGGCTTAAGGGACTGTATTGTGCTGTACTATTCTATGTTCATCGATATGCAGGGAATGGAAGAATGTATAAATTCTGTACAAGCAGAAAAGCTTTAGTTTACTTCTGTTATCTTGTTCCGTGCACACTATGTGGGCCAAAGGGTCTGTGCACTGTACTGTTCTCTGTTTACCTTGTTTTTGATTTTTATTTCAAACATCCAAAGAACTATAGAGGAATAATTTTGATTCTGATCATTAAAATGCATAAACTGACTTGCTACAGAAAACAGCATTTTCCTCTCTATTCTAGCGAAAGAACTTGAATCCGTTAAACATCCTTTGAGGTTTCAGAATAAACTCATAAATGGAGTAGACTAGCTTGATCTCCTTCACAGTTCAGATGCAGACATTAAATAAACCATTTCAAACAAAGTACTGGTAATTAAAATCATACAGCTGAGGCTTGCAATATATGTGGTTTCACTTCAAAACTAATATCTTCCTGTTGACGGCATTATTTCCCCTTCCGCCTACAAAACACATTGGAAGCAATGTTATTTGATTTCATTTTGGGGGATTTGCGCAGAGTAAACGGTTTGATATTGATTAGCCCTTAGTTTGATGTATGATTCTCCAGAGCAAAATTCATAACAGCTTTTAAGAGGACAATGGATAAATATTTGAAGTGGGTAGTTTTAACGAGAAAAAAAGCTGATTAGGCAAACCAGCTCTTTCGGAAGTAAACTAAACGGGATTCCACTTTTAACACCAGATGTTAGACAATTAAAGATCTGGGCTTACAGCCCAATACAGCATTGCTGTTCATCTCAACTTTCAGCTTCTGTGGTGTCCTTATACCTGCATCTTGCTTCACCATAGAATTTAGTTATTGTACTGGGAGATTCTGTTGAAGTACCAAGAATGGTCTTAAAATATTTTTTAAAACTGCTTGCTCTATGCCATATACTGTAAGCGTTAAATTCAAAAAAGAAATCGTTTGAAATGGAGAAAGTGTTTACCAATGCTAGATGTATTATTTTTCAATTAATTCATCCTTTGGCATCTGGTTGTTCTGCCAAAGCCAGCATTTATTGCCCATTCCTAATTGTCTTTCAGAAGGTGATGATAAATCTCTGTCAATAAGCAATGCAATACTTTTTATTGAAGGTGCACTCACGGGTGCTATCTTTAGCCAACTAGGGAAAACAGTGCTTCAAAGCTCAAACCAAGCTCAAATCAAAGCTCCGACCAAGGTCAAAGCTCATGTTCTACCAAAAGCATTGACTCCTGCCTTCCTGAACACTTATGAGACGTTAGCTACCAGCAGGAGATACCTGTGAGCATGGAAAACTATCACCAATGCTCTCTCCATAAAGTCTTACAAATCCACTGGCATGATTACTGAACTGACATCAGAGTCCCCTCCTAGGTCAACCACTACAGCACTGAGAGGATTATCTGTTTTGAGTTGCCGACCACATTATTTCATGCCCACCGTTGGAATCCTGAACCAGACATTGTACTCCAGGTTCTATCACGACAAAGGTTACCAGGTGAACAGAGGGAAAAGGGACATTCTCACAACATCCTTGAAAATATGTAACATCCACTCGGTCTTGTTGGAAATCCTGGCCTATGGCGGATGGAAATGAGAACCTTAAGTCCACCTGTCTGGATCCTCATGACCCACTTCCATTGGCAACTGAGTCAGTGGAACTACAGGACTCAGGTAAAAGCATGTAATTCTCTATCCTGAGTGACTATCTGGTTAGATCAAGAGAACAGTTGGGCAAGACAAATTAAAACATTGTGAAATGTGAAGTAAGAATGGAAAAACAACACTTTGAATGGTACGAAATTTGGTACGGTAGAAATATGGGATCTGGATACATTGCTTCAAAAAATGCAGAAAGTAAACATGCAGGTACGGCATGCAATCGGAAATGCAAAGGTTGCTGTCCTTTGGTATAAGGGACACAGAATTCAAAACTCTTTTTGCAACCATGTAAGCCATTAAAAAGAAATTGTATACAATTTTGGATTACAACAAGATATGCTTCCTTCGGAATTAGATGCACTCAATTGGCTCCTGGGAGGTTGCTGCGTGAGAAGTATTTGAGTAAGATGGTTTTCTGCAACTGAGATAATTTCATAGTGATAAAAAAAATCTGAGCGGGATTGACTACACATATACTGAGAGGCATGGATGGAGATTTGAGATCCTGAGATTAAGGCTCACCATCCAAGGGCCATTTCAAATGAGGAGAATACCTTCTCTCAGAGGGCATGATATTCTGGAATGTTCCAACTCAAAGCGCTATGGATGCTCAATTGTTGATAATATTTGAGGGTTAGACCAAAGGACAAGCATATTTGGGTTAGGTTGGAAAGAGAATTGGAGCAGAATCAACCAAGGTATTTTTGAAGGCGGTACTGTTGATGCATGAGGTTATGATGCCTACTCCAACTTCCCTTTCTGAAGGAAATATGGCAACTACTCTGGCCGCATTAAGGCCTCACAACGCAACAAGGTAACAGCTCAATTGTATATTAGATCTGTTATTTCTTCAGAAGCTCAATGCATAAGTCCAGATTTTAAAACAGTGACACTAAAAACATCCACCAAGTTATGTCATCTGTTGAAAGGAACATAGATTTTTAGAATCATAGAGAACTGCAGCAGAGTAACCAACTCTTTGCTCCATCTAGTTCGTGCTGATCTATTTTCTGCCTAGTCCTATCTGGACCATTGGTCTCCATACACCTCGTATCCATGTACTTATCCAAACTTATTTTAAATATTAAAATCAAAACCCCATTCACCACTTCCACTGGCAGTTCATTGCACACTCTCAACACCCTCTGAGTGAACAAGCTCCTCTTCATGTTTCCCTTGAGCATAACTGGAGACAGACTTTAAACTGAAATACACATAATTTAAGTGAGATAATAATAAAAACTTTTACTCCATATGTTCTATGTTTCTACATAATTGGCAAATTATTTTTTCCCCAGCAAGAAGTGCCATTGAACTTTATACTTTGAATATGCTTTGGTAAAATAGAATTGACTTGGCAGGGAAAATGTGCACAAACAAGGCATGAACTTGAACTAATTCTCTTTCAGATATTCCTTTTCAACTCTTCCCTTTTGGGAGAAGTTATTAACATTATAAAATTGCAGTTCTGTAATTTAGAAAATGGTTCGAATTATTCAGAAATTCACATTCTCCAGAACTGTGAAATACCTACAGGAATCAGAATGATCCCTTTAAATTTCAGAATTGATTCCACTGAGGGGCTAAAGTTTTAGCCTCAAGAGTGAGCTGACATATAAAATCTAGCAGTCATAAAAGTTAAAACTGAACATTTAATTACATTTCAAAATATGTGCATAAAACAACCATGCCTAATTTAATGGTGAGTCATGAATTTCAAAACAAAAATACATGCAACCCCCTCATTACAAAGGGGTTGTGTTCCTAGAAAATTATCTATATGCTATTTTTTAAAACGTGGAGCCATGTGTTCTGCACATGTTTCAAGAAACACAAGTTGAAATAAGATAAAGTTTATTATTTTCACATAAACTTTATTCTGTATCTTAAATATTCAGGTTTTAATTTGTGAATTCTGTAAGGGCAAAGTTCCTTCACCTAAATGGCTGTAAAATGGATTAGCATGACTGGGCTTTTATCAAGATATACAGTTCCAGGTTTTTAAGGGTCATTTTGTTAATGCTAAAATAATTCAAATGATTAACTTCAATATCGCAAGACAAGTCATAATTTTCTTCATGATCATTCTTAGCATTCTAAGTCATTTTTATGTATCCAAGGGTGTCTTTTGATGGGATATATACTGAGGTGTCAGCATTTTAGAAGAATTACAGTATGACATGTAGAAACTTTACCTTACCAAGGATTCCATATCAGGTATCCATCCCTGATATCTGAGCACTTAGACAAACTGAAAAAATCTCATTAAAGCTACTTTAATGCATACTGTATATCCATGAATTGACTTAAAATCCCAAGATCACCTTCAAAACCTTCACATTCTTCCTCCTTCTGTCTGTATAGTCTCTCCTGTGTCTTTGCTTATAGCAGACAAAAAAACCATTTCAGGGAGGTAGCACCATCAATTTGCGGGAGACTCCCAGAACTTCCGGGAGAGGTGGGATGTCTTCAATAGAGTAGCTCTTTAGCAGCTAGCCAGCTAGTTTAAATAACATTCGCTATGCTAATGAACGAATGACATCTGTTAAACTCACCTCAACATGTCTTTTTACATTTTCACCCACCATGGGCAATAGAAAAGTCACTGTTGCAAACAGTGCAGTGAGCAACACTGTCATTATTTTTGACCCCTATTAGGCAGGGGTACACTTTAGTGTGGTCTGGGGTGACGTACTTTTATATTTTCTTTTTTTGGAACTCTCTCTCTCTCTCTCTCTCACACTCTCAAAAAAATCAATTTCCGGGACATTGTATATCATTTACGGGCATCAGGGAGCCACTATTAATATGCGGGAGACTCCCAGAACTTCCAGGAGAGGTGGGATGTCTGTTATAGTCTTGGATATGGGAATCAAATAATGGGAAACAACCACAGCACAGTTAATATTCGTTTGAAGTTATTTTAAGAACTGGACTGCCATAAATTTATCAGATGCCCTTCACTAACAAATTCCACGGGGTAACACTGCTTCCTTGTCATGCTTAGCCAATGATTGGGATGGTTTGTGAAGAATGCACTGAAATCTGCTTGAAGCTTTTTGGGTGAAACCCTAATTTACTTACAGGATATCGGACATCATCGTCAATGCCAGTAACTATCATTCACCCTAATGGGCCTGAGAAAGTGAGCCACTTTCATGACTTGTCATGATCGTGGTCTTGAAGTTATTCTCACAGTGCTGTTGAGGAATTGAATTCCAGTACAGGGATTTCCTGGGATTATGGATGACATGGCTTATGGAAATCTAATTTTACTCAAATCCTTTCATAAATTTTAAAGCATTTTTCAAGATAGGAAAGTTCGTAAAAAAAATTCCAAAACTTTTAGGCATTATGGAATAGTTTATTCAAAATACAATTGGTCTTCAAAAAATGTTTACATATAACCTCCCTGCTATAATCAGACAGACATATATAACATCCCTGCTCTAGTCAGATAAGCATAGAAAGGCAGACTGCTGGATCACAACAAAAGACACTGAAGAGATTTGCTTTGGAAGCTCACATGACAATTTCTTTTACTAACACTTGTAAAATACTTTTTCAAACAATACAACATCTATTGATAATTTAAGGCCATTGAAACCAGTCTTTAAAAGTGAGACTTTCTGATCCTGTACTATTGTTACTGCGCGGGGAAAACCACACAGTAAGTGCTTATGTTAATCAGCCCACATTGAAATTGTTCATTTCTGACTTTAAAAAGATCACTTTATCACCAGTTCTCAAGAACAAACGCCTTTCATAACTGGGGACAGCAAAAATCAAGCAACATTAATATAATTTTGAGTTAAAATTATGTAAAGTTTGAATTGCTGGAGGAACTCAACAGGTCGTGCACTAAGAAAGAAAGGAAAAGAATTGCCAACGTCTCGAGTCAAGATCCTACATCAGTAAAATAGAAAATGCCTATGAGGTTAATCCATGACTGAAGGATATTTTCAGAAGACTAATCAACTGAAAAGTTGTAGCCAAAGTATTAACACATCTATTTCATTTGCCACCTGACACTGTATTTTAATTTTATGGACAATGAAACTATCTCATTATATAGTCAGATACCTGTAAATTTTCTTAAGGAAATTGGCAGAAAATTTACCTGATCCAATCCAAAACAAATATAGACCTTGGTTCCTGTTTTTATAACACATTCTATCCAGGGGTCAGGTTTAAGACAGCTTTGAACTGATCATATGATCAATGTAAGTTGTGTTTGTCCATGTAAAGAAACACAAACTGGAAAGGGGAAGGTGACCTCGTAAAGACAAAATGTTCATGTTTTACAATTTGCTTGGTTGCTCGTAAGTGCAAGGCATTCAAATGCACCTTTAACATTTACAGAATCAATCCATGTTAAAGTATTTTATGCCTAATTAGTATAGGAGGTGGGAGCAGAACAATTTGGATGGGCTACACCTCAATAGGACTGGGGCCAATATCATAGGAAGTTTGCTAGAATGTGTGAGGAGGGTTAAACTAGCTTCATGATTGGGGAAGAGGAGGGAAAGGGGGTGTGGAACCCGAAAGGAATGTCAAGGGAGAGAGGAACAAAGCTGGAAGTGGATATAAAGAGGAAAATACGAGTGAGGGCAAATGCAGGTGGCTTACAGCCAAACAGGGGAGAAAGGATATGGCAGAGGAAATAAATAATAACCTCTATCTTCACAGCAAGGACACAAAAAGTCTTTCAGAAGTACTGCAGGGCCAGTGCCGATGCAAAAGTAAAAGAAATTAATATTATTAAATAATACAATTACTACTGAATGATTGAACCTGAAAACAGATTCCCAAGAACCTGATAAATCTGCCCCCATGCTTTTGAGAGATGTGCCTAGGCAATAGTGAGTGCTCCAGTTGTTATTTTCCAAAATCCTGAAGTGGAATAGTTCCTGCAGATTGGGAGGCAGCAAGTGTGACCTACTGGTTCTAACGAAAGGAGAGAATAAACAGGATCAATCAATCTGGTGCCCTGACACTGATAGTCCAGAATTTAAAATGTTAGTTATTTTCTACCCTGGATTGCTGTTGAGCTTCAACTACTTATAGTAATCAGATACTGATAGAATTTTGGACATTAAAGAAGTGAAAAGCTATGGGGATAGGGTGGGAAAATGGTGTTGAGAAAGAAGATGAACTTTAATCTTAATAAATGATACTCAAACCATTTCATGTTCAATGAGCTTCAACCTTATCAATCAAGTTAGAGGCAGAATCTTCCTTTTGAAGCAATTTATCATATCGAACATTACTCGCTGGCTGAAGTCAATTTAGCAAATGACCAAGGATTAAACTCTTAAAATAGAATTCAAGACAAAAGTGGAAGGAAACTATGATGAAGTCATCATCATGAACATTAGTTTGTGCTGCAGATTGAGATGTAAACTTGAAGGGGAACACAACACTAGAACAAAACCTTTCTCTTTACAACTGTTGTTGCTGAGGGCAAATGATATAGATATGATATTTATGGTGTCATATGAAGGTTATATAACCATATAACAATTACAGCATGGAAACAGGCCATCTCAGCCCTTCTAGTCCGTGTCGAAATCTTACTCTCACCTAGTCCCACCGACCTGCACTCAGCCCATAACCCTCCATTCCTTTCCTGTCCATATAGCTATCGAATTTAACTTTAAACGACAATATCGAACCTGCCTCAACCAGTTCTGCTGGAAGCTCGTTCCACACAGCTACCACTCTCTGAGTAAAGAAGTTCTCCCTCATGTTACCCCTAAACTTTTGCCCTTTAACTCTCAACTCATGTCCTCTTGTTTGAATCTCCCCCACTGTCAATGGAAAAAGCCTATCCACATCAACTCTATCTCTCCCCCTCATAATTTTAAATACCTCTATCAAGTCCCCCCTCAACCTTCTACGCTCCAAAGAATAAAGACCCAACTTGTTCAACCTTTCTCTGTAACTTAGGAGATGAAACCCAGGCAACATTCTAGTAAATCTTCTATGTACTCTCTCAATTTTATTGACATCTTTCCTATAATTCACTGAACAGAACTGTACACAATACTCCAAATTTGGCCTTACCAATGCCTTGTACAATTTCAACAAGTTTCTGAACAGTTTGAGAAGGATGAAGTAGAGAAATGGAGCAAGTCAAGACCAAAAGCTACTTAAACCTTCTTGGACTAGGAAATTCATACACAATAATTCTGTTCTTTATTCGGCACTGAGTAATTGAAAATTTATTTTACTCAAAATAAAAGTGCTATCTTGACTATTTCTCAATTATTTCTTGACACTTTTGAAATTTGGGCTTTTTCATTTCTGAAGTGAATCCATATTTACATACTGTGATATATTTTCTGTATAGGTAATGCATCATTTCTACTGAAAAACTGTAGGACTGTGGGTACTGCTGAGGCAAATTGATTTTAATAACGTAGTGCTGAACTGGAGCACATGCAATAAAGGTTCCAAACTTACTTCTGACTTTTCAAGGCCACTATCAACACTACAGCAACATACCCCACCTTGATTTTTCTTTTAATAACCCTTCCAATACAGGTGCCAAACTTCCTCTACCTTGATCAGTGAAGCAACCCAGAATGACCATCTAGAAATTCCCTCAATATCGCAAAGGCCCATATTGTAACCTTCAATTCCCGTCCACCACCATCATTCAAACCAGTTTTCTACAGTTACTTTACCTAATCCTCACCCTTGTTGAAGACCTTCTTCTGGATCAGATACCTTTAGATCACTCATCTCAAATCCATTACCTTGCTAGTTGCCTGACTCCAGGTCTAGATTATTGGTCATGTCTGCCAGCCCCTTCTCTCCACTGAACCCAGACCTTTCGCCGGAGCACAAAACACCACTGAACTTTCCTAAATGGGCTTCTGCACCCTATAGCATCAACCATCTGGCATTTGTAGAATTTCTAGTTTAAAATATACTCCTGGATAAAGCTAAAACCTCTTAAATTTTAACACACTGCATTGCAGTTGGGATAAACAGATAAAGGCATGGAATAACAGAATCGATATGGAATCAGGACCCATATCGTTACCAAGAGAAAACACTTGGTTGGACCGGAAGCCAGAAGAGGATTCCTTGAGTGATTTCAAAAGGATAAGAGGCAAGTCACGACCATCCGAAGATGATCATAATCGGTAAAATTGTTCAAATTTTCCTCTCTGAAAAAAGATTTCAAGTAAGTCAACAAAATTATTGAAGGCAACACACAAAATGCTGGAGGAACTCAGCAGGTTAAGCAACATCTATGGAGAGGAATACACAGATGACATCTTGGCCCAAGACTCTTCATCAGGACTGAAAAGGAAGAGGATAGAATCCAGAATAAGAAGGTATGGGGAGGGGAAGGAATACAAGCTAGAAACTGATAGGTGAAACCATGTGAGGGAGAGAGGAACGGTGAGAATCTGAGAGGTGATAGGTGGAAGAGGAAAAGGATTGGGGAAGAAGGAATCTGACAGGAGGGGAGAGAACTTTGGATAGTTTCACTTGTGGCACTTTATGGAGGATACCCAAGAAAGTTAATCGAGATGTTACTTCACAGCTCTGGTGACTCAGGTTCATTCCTGACATCTCATGTTGCAACTTGGTGCTAGCACATTTCCCTCATGACTGCATGAGCTTCCTTTGCACGCTCTATTCGCCACCCACATACTTAGGTCATTCAGGGTGGTGAGATAATTGGCCACTGTAAGCCGCATCAAATGTGTAGGTGAATGGTAGAATCTGGAGAAAGTTGGTGGGGAATGTGGTGTGAATAAAATGGGATTAGTGTAGGATCTGTACAAGTAAGTGCTCAATAGCTTATATAAACTCTATGGATGTAAAAGACTATCTCCATGCTGTACTACTCTATAATTACTTCAATTATTTCAAACAAACAAAATTGACTGATGTCTTCACTCAACTACAGTAAATAAACTTCTTCATGTGTGATTACCCTAGTATTATGAAAGTTCTACCTTCGCATCATTAAATTGCTAAAGATGAAATCTCATCCACAAGACACCATGAGTTACATGTCATTATGTATGCGCAAGTATCAGTTCAGTTGTGGAAATAGCAGATCACCAGCCCCTGTAATCACTATTTCTAAACTTGCTCTATACAAGTAGTAACAGAGAGGAGGAACTTCAATTAAATTGAGAGGCTGGACTACTCTGAAGTGCTGGTAATCATAGATAAAAGATTCAGAGGCTAAGCAATCAGATTGTTCACAATTCAGATTTTTTTGTTTGAGCTGAGAGAAAAAAGCAACTTCCCCTGACAGGATGGCCATGAACCAAAGAACAGAGCAAAAAGTTGTGGCTTGGGGTAGGGCTGTGGGAGTGTATTGATGCACGATTGTAGATGAGGGTACAGCTGTTTTGTCTCAGATGCACGGTTTTTTCAGGTTCTTGCAGTCAGAATTTAAAACAGAATAAAATATGTATTGCAATATGGACTTATCTGCTGAAAAGAATAGGGGGAGGAAAGAGATTAATTACTCATGTCAGCTCTTTAAACAAAACTTTGCAAAGAATGTAGGATGAATCAGAAACTTCATTTTCACGCTTTGCCTCTACCTCAGTGAGCTAGAAAAGAGAGCAAGGGTATCATTCCCGACTCATTTTGTCAATGCTCAGCAATTGTGTTCATTCCTTCCACATTGAGACTCAGGTTTTTGCCATAATTAATGGTCCAAAACATTCTCCTAGGTTATGCTTGTTGCAACCAATCCACAAAAAGGCCATCTGATCAAAAAGGTCCCATTCTACCTAATCCCATGTCCACTTATGGCACTCATTTGTGTTGAGTGGAAGAGCCAGATGTGCAGTAAAATAACCCCACTCATTCAAATGGATTCACCGGCCTAGATTATTTTTCTTAATTTACTTTTGAGTTTTCAAATAACTTCTGGAAGTTTAAGGTTACTTTTAAATCAAAATTAAAGTTTGAATTATTTTTTATATTTTAATTAATAATAATAAATAGCTGTTAAAATCTGTGTTTAAATGCCTTTTTCAGAAGCAAGTTTTCAAAAGGTCATCAGGTTAGACAGGTATGATGCTGTTCGCATTGAGTCATGGCTAAAACAAGATCATAGCTGGGAGCTTAGCTTTCAAGGATACGCGTTGTTTTGAAAGGACAGGCATGCAAGCAGAGGAGATGAAGTAACTCTGTTGAAAAAAAAATGAAATCAAATCTTTAGAAAGAGGTGACAGAATCGGAAGATGTAGAATCCTTTTGGGTAGAGTTAAGAAACTGCAAAGGTAAAAAGACCTTGGGAGTTACATACAAACCTCCAAACAGTAACAAAGATGTGGGAGTGTGGGATCGGCTGCCAGATGAAGTGGTAAATGCGGACTCACTTCTAACATTTAAGAAAAACTTGGACAGCTACGTGGATGAGAGGTGTATGGAAGGATATGGTCCAGGTGCAGGTCAGTGGGACTAGGCAGAAAAATGGTTTAGCACAGCCAAGAAGGGCCAAAAGGCCTGTTTCTGTGCTGTAATGTTCTATGGTTCTATGGTTCTATGTGGGCTGCCAGGTACAATGGGAGATTGCAAATGCATGTTAAAGAGGCAATATTATGATAATATTGGGGGATTTCAATATGCTGGTAGATTGGGAAAATAAGGTTAGTTCTGAATCCCAAGAGAGAGAATTTGTAGAATTCCTATGAGGTGTTTCTTTAGAGAGCTTGTGGTTGAGCTCACTAGGGGAATGGCAATTATGAATTCGGTGCCATATAATGACCCAGACTTGATTAGAGAGCTTAAGGTAAAGGAAACCTTAGGAGGCAGTGATCATAATATGTTAGAATTCACTTTTCAGTTTGAGAAAGAGAAGTTAAAATCAGATATATCAGTATTACAGTGGAGTAAAGGGAATTACAAAGGCATGAGAGAGGAGCTGGCCAAAGTTGATGGAAAGGGGACATTAGCAGGGATAATGGCAGAACAGCAATGGTTGGTTTTTCTGAGGAAAATTCACAAGCGCAGAAAAGATAGATCCCAAAGATGAAGAAGCATTCTAATGAGATGATTAGGCAATCATCACTAACAAAGGAAGTCAAAGACAGCATAAAACAAAAAAGTGAGGGCATGTTGTATAGCAAAAATTACTGAGAAGGTCGAGGATTAGGAAACTTGTAAAAAACCAACAGAAGGGCACTAAAAAAGCCATAAAGAGAGGTAAGACGAAACATGAAGGTAAGCTAGCTAATTATATAAAAGAGGATACAAGAAGTTTTCTCAGATATATAAAGAGTAAAAGAGAGACAAGAGTGGATATCAGACCACTGGAAAATCACATTGGGGAGCTAGTAATAGTAGACAAAGAAATGGTGGATGAACTTAATAAATACTTTGCATCAATCTTCACTGTGGAAGACACTAACAGAATGCCAGAAATGTCTCAGAATTGAGGGACGTCTATTTAAAACAGAGATGAGGGAAAATTTCTTTAGCCAGAGGGTGGCCAATCTGTGGAATTCATTGCCATGGGCAGCTGTGGAGTCTAAGTTATTGGATTCTTTAATGCGGAGATTGATAGGTTCTCGGTTAGTAAGGGCATTAAAGGGTAAGGCAGAAGAATGGGGTTGAGAGGGATAATACATCAGTCATGATGGAATATTGAAGCAGACTCAATGGGCTAAAGAGAATAATTCTGGTCCCATGTCATATGGTCTAGGTTAGGCAGCAACTGTAATGGAAATGAACAGTCAACAGCTTGGGTAGAGACCCTTCATCTGTGTGGAAAGATGGAGGAGAGAAAGCCACATTAAAAGGTGAATGCAAGGGGAGCAAAATCTAGCAAGCAGTAGGTATATCCTGCCAGGCTTGCATAGGCAGGCGCTTCCCAGTTTCCACACAGTTAACAGGAATCACCTGCCACTCATTTCTAACTCAACGCCAGCAACTTATTTAAGACCAGCTATCATCTACAATCTTTGTTCACTCATCAAAAAAAAACAGTCTCAACTAGTTGCCCTTAGCCTTCAGGTATCTTGTTGCCCAGTATCTGTTCTCCCTTGTTCGGTGGCCCATCATGGCTTGTTTTTTAGCATTTTCATATTAATGTTATTGTTCATGGCTGAATCATGTCCACGACTCTACACCTGAGTCAAGCCTTCTCTACATTGCCTGACAGGGTGGGTGAACAAGTGATTGACCCAGTTGAGTTTGCTTGTCCATTGACATAAGCACACGATCCAGAAGTGGCAGGAAACCATTGGCATTATGCCTGCCACTCTCAACCATCTCTCCGTCTCAATACTGTAATCCCATGCCTGTCAATCTCCTGCCTCGAAGTCCTGGATTCTGGTGTTCAAACGCTTTGACAGATCCCCAACCCGATGCCTCAGCTTCCTGTCTTAGAGCTTCTTGCACTTCAAGCTCTAGCCATCTCTGTATTTTATGGACTGAGTTAAGATTACTTTTGCCATCTCTGTATTTTATGGCCTGAGCTAAGATTACTTTTGTCATCTCTGTATTTTATGGACTGAGCTAAGATTACTTTTGTCATCCTTCTCCTGACTGGGTAAGCTTGACCTGGGCTGCCACTAACTACAAAAATAAGAACCTCCCCCTATTTGCAACAGATATGAGGGTTACACCACTGAGATGTGCCATCCAGGAATGGAAGGGAGGCAGTGGCTCAGATATCAAGGCTCATACGCGGTGCTGGATTACACCTTGGAATCAGGACCCTTGAAGCGGAAGGCAGCTGGAATGGGGAAGTGCTGATGGCTCATTAGAGTGCTTGAAAGATGAGCTAACTACCAGAGAGATACCCACCGACCTCAAAAGCCTCATCACTTTGGCTCTCTGTTTTGACAAGCAGCTTGTGGAACAACCCTCCAGATCATCAGCCATGACTCCAGTTCCATTCCCAGAACCATTTCAGGCTGCAGAACCTTCGTCAGCGATGCCTCCAGACCCATGCTGTTAGAGAGAGCATTGACAGAGAAATACTTATGCACTTACTGTGGAGCAGCCAATCTCTCACACATCAAATGCCCACTGTGTCCGGGAAATGGCGCCACTAGGTAGGGACAAGGGATCATCCACCTGGCAAGCTGTGCCCAACCACCTCGTTCCGGCGCCGTAGCCCGACTTACTCTCCCTGTCCTCCTTCCTCCCTGCCATCTTTTATGGTAGAGATGGATGCATTTGACTTGGGCATTGGAGACATCCTCTCCCAGCAAGGACCAGATGGGAGGACATACCCTTGTTCCTTCTTCTCACGTTATGGAGTAGGAGACGAAGAGCTACTCACCATCAAATGGGCCTTGGAGGAATAGAGAATTGACTGATGGGAACCATTGGACCTTTCCTGTTCTGAACTCACCACTGGAACTTCATATCCATATTACACACCATGCCAACTCAACCCTCACTAGTCTTGCTACGCCCTCTTCTTCAAGAAATTCAACCATCATTTTCTACTGACCCAGCTCCAAGAACACCAAGGCATACGCCCCTCAGCCCATCATTCCGTTCTCCCAGATCCTGCCCCATTAGAACTAGATTCGCCAGGCCTTACCACACGAGGCTGCTCTGGCCAATACCCCTGACGACCACATATATGTGCCGGTGCCTGTGCGCTCTGAGGCACTCCAGTGGCCCCATTCCTCACCCTCTCTGGCCATCCAGGTACACAATGCACTCTGGAATTTCTGCCACGCTGGTTCTGGTGGACAACCATGATTACAGATGTATGTCAGTTCGTTGCTGCCTGCCTTCAGTGTGCCCAGTCCAATTTCTCCAAGCAGTGGCCCTCTGGTCTCCTATCAGTTCCTTGACACCTGTGGTCTCACTTCACCATGGATTTCGTCAAAGGTTTGCCACCTTCCAATATGGCTATGGTGATCATGGCAGTGGTTCTCCAAGGCGACCCGCTTCATTCCCCTCTCCAAATTTCTATCAGCTGCTGAGATGGCAGACCATTCTCCAACATGTAGTTCACCTCCACGTCTTCCCTCAGGACATTGTGTCGGACTGGGGCTCACAATTTGTCTCCCACTTCTGGCGAGGCTTCTTTTCTGTTCTCAGCAACTTGGCGAGTTTGTCGTCTGGCAATCATCCCCAGACCAATGGGCTGTCAGCAAGTGCCAATCAGCAAGTGGAGAAGTTTCCGTGAGGTTTGCCGCCTCTAACCCTTCCACATGGAAGAAGTATTTGCTCTGGGCTGAGCTGCCCCACAATTTACAAACCTCCTCTGCCACAGCTATGTTACCCTTTGAAGCGCTTCATGGCTACCAAACCCCGTTGTTCCCCACGGAAGAGCAAATGGTGAAGGACCTCCTATCTCCATCTAGCTAACTGGAATCACCCGTCACTCGTTTCCAACTCATCTCCTGCAACCTATTTAAACCTGGCTGTCAGCCACAATCCTTGTTCACTCACTGAACCAGCCAGCCTCAACCAGTTGCTACTATCGCTTAGTTACCTTTTAGCCTAGTTGTGCTCAGTATCTGTTCTCTTTTGTTTGGTGGCCCCTGGTGGCTTGTTATTTTGCAGTTTATTGCGAAAATTATTGTTCACAGCTAAATTGTTTCTGCTACTCTGCTCTTGGGTCAAGCCTCCTCGACATTTCCTGACAGATCCAAATTTTTGTTTTGTCTACTTATCTTATTCTATGCCAATTCTTCAGGATAATCTCAGCAATCTAATTCCCTCACTTACTTATCTGTAATCTATTCTCTTTCACATTCCCATATACCCTCCTAATACTTTTGCCAGTTACACTTGAGGTAAATTACAGCAGCTAATTACCCATCCAGCGTGTTTCTGAGATGTAGGGAGGAACCAGAACAGATGGAGAAGGTGCAAAATCCAAATAGATAGCACTGGAGATCAGGATCAAACCAGAGTTGGTGGGCAGGGAGGTAAGAGTGCTAAATGTTACAATGCTATGCCATCCATTTCTACATTCCCTACCTCTAGATTTTCCCACAAACAGAAGAATCCTCTCAGGTTGTTAAACCCCATAGAATTTTGCGTGTCTGTAAGATAATCTCTCATTCTTCTAAGCATCAATCAGTATAGGACCAACCTTTCCACAAATAATAATCCTTTATCTCAGGAATCAACCTAGCAAATCTTCGCTGAAATGCCTTTAATGTAAATCCTCTTTAAATAAAAGGGAACTTAAAGCATAGTCTCAGCAATTGCCAGTGCAGCTGTAACAAGATTTCCTCATTTTATCCTTCATCTAATTTGCAAAATAGCTAATATCCCTTTTGTGTTCCTAATTACTTGCTTGTATCTGCACTATGTTTGTGGTTCATGTTCAAGGAAGCCCAGATCCCTGTTTAGCAGCATTTTGTAGTCTTGCAAAATTATTCCCTTTACTCATGCAAATAAAACGGTCAAGGTAAATTTATTATTAAAGTATATATATACCCTGAGATTCATTTTCTTGCAATCACATTGCAACAAGGAAATACAATAGAATAAATGAAAATCTATGCACAAAAGGCTGGCAAACAGCCAATGTGCAAAAGACAAAATGTGCAAACACAAAAATCAAACAAGAAATAAATAATACTGAAAACACAGATTATAGAGCCGACCTAGCACATACTTAAAGCATTTCCAAAAAATGTCAAAGTTTATAGTATTGGCACTCTCCCAACAACTTTAGCTTGCTCTGGGTTCCCAAATTTTACTTTAAAAGAGGCTTTTCTTGTGTTTTTAATTAGTAACTCTTCAATAGGAGTCAAACATAGAGAATACACTGGCTCCCATATCCACGTGCAAATTTTTATAGTATGCAGGGATAAAAAGTAAGACATCCTTGAATGAAAGCAATGATGTTCAGTACCTGCAGATTCTGTGTCAAATTCCAAAAGATTCATTACTTTGCTCATTCTAGAATTGAAACTTTGCCAAGGTACATTGAGAACTCTCTAAACAGTGCAAGAAGCCTAGACAAATCAAAAACCATGCCATAGCATAAAACACATTCCTGTGTTACCATCAAGGAGCAGTGTGCCATGAAGTTCTGCACAAACACTATTAATCCAATGCCACTCAATGCTCAAGGGATTTTTGTGGGGGCGAGTAGTGATGTATGATAAGCTTTATGAAGTTCTGTGGCATGGGAGTGGTTGTGCTCACATCTTGGTATCTCAGCTTTCTGTCTGAAAGTTGTGGAAACAATGCTGGAAGAGGCAAAATAAAGAATCAGCTCTTTCAGGAGGGAAATGAAATCCTACCCTTGGTAACCACCAATGATAGTGCAACAGACTATTGCTGAAAAAGGGAATTGTTGTTCCACTTGCTCATTACTGTGTTCAGGCCCTCACAAGATTAACTCTCTTTTTCCATGGCATCTTTTTTTTTCCTGTTTTGTCTGCAACTCAGCTGCAATTTAGTCAAGTTCAAGTAGAATCTTGTCATTACTTCAAAAATTACTTACTTAGATTTGATTCTGGGAGATAAAAAGTATTGTGAGATATAAACACAAGGAATTCTGCAGATGCTGGAAATTCAAGCAACACACATCAAAGTTGCTGGTGAACGCAGCAGGCCAGGCAGCATCTCTAGGAAGAGGTACAGTCGACGTTTCGGGCCGAGACGTTGACTGTACATCTTCCTCGAGATGCTGCCTGGCCTGCTGCGTTCACCAGCAACTTTGATGTGTATTGCGAGATATGTGGGGTTATGACCAAAAGAAAAGATGGCTGGAATCACTTACCACTTTAGTGCAAGAGTGTTTATTAGGTGCATCAAAAATCAAACTTACAAAAACTAGTGAAAATAGCGACAATTACCAATATTTACAAAAAAGTATTGCACAGAAAATGCAATTATAGCTCTGTACTATATGTACTTTTGCCCAGTGTGTACTCCTGGCAGCCCCTATCTCTCCGTCACTGAGTGATGAGCTCGTTTTTTATCTGGCACTAGGGCATGCCATCTTTAATTACCAACAAAGTTAACTTGACTACATATGGATTACAATATGATGCACCCCACAATGTAGTTACAATCATATTGCAAAATAAACCTTAAATACAGTATGTAAACAACATATAGACATTTATACATCCCCACCACTAAAGAAATGGAATATTCCATCATGTATGGTGGGAAAGGCACCACAAAGCCAACACAAGAGCACTGGCTTGGTTTAGGACCCATTATGAGAACATACCAGGGAAGACACTGTACACTCAGCACAACGACAGTAGAATGGTAAAGAGTATGTTTGTGTGTGTGTGTGTGAGAGAGAGAGAGAGTGTGCGTATGTAAGGAGTGTGTTCACCGAGTGCTCTCCATCACAAAGCTGCAATGGAAAATATTGGAATAGGGTGGTTGCCTTTCTAGCTAAGTCAGTACTTTCACAAACTTGCCCATTTGCATTCCAAACTGCCCTGGCCCCAAACTCTCAAAATGTCCAACTTTTTGATCACATCCATCTTGCCCCTCTATTAATTACTATTCTGAAGTTCCTTCCTAACTAAAGCTCTCTGCCTCCTCAACATAAACCCCAAATTTTGATATTTTTTTCTCCTTACCCTCTCTGATTCAGCTTCCTTTCACACACACAAGCACCCAGCTCCCTGGGATATGTCCTTATTTTACAGGCATTATGTATTACAGACACTGAATCCTTCATCCTGATTAAAACATTAGTCTAAGGCTCATAATTACAAATTCCACTTTAATTTACATAGAATTTACAGCTCAGAAACAGAGCATTTGACCCAACTGGTATATCCCGTATTTGTGGACTCTATTACCAAGGAGACAGAAAATATGAATACATTGGGAGAGTGGCTTACTAAAAAAGTCCTGGTAAACTGTCAGATCTTGTATATAGCTGTAGGGTGATTTACAACAATATCAGTCCTGAAAAGATATTACTCTTTGTACTGCAGAAATTTAAGTTTCTTCATATAAAGTACAGTCATATTTTAGCACAGAAATTTGGGACATGCCTTTGCAAATAAATTAGATCTTGCCAACCTTTTTTGATTAACTGGAGCATCAAGCAGCCTCAAGAGTACCCTAAATGTACCTGCCTTTAGAACAAATATACACCTATACTCACAAGTCAGAGTCTGTTACAATAGCCACTGTTATTCAGGTCACCTGGCCGCATTAGGATAATGGAAGTAATGGTACTGACTAAGAGTTCTGATACTTGAGCCATTTTCTTGGGTGGATTGTTGTTACAGTACTTCCTAGCCTATAAAGTTCGATTTCTGTTTCACAATCATAACTTCTCCGCCAACACCCAGTTGTCAGAGAACTTGTACTGGCTTGCAAAAATTTAAATACTCATATCACTTTTTCACTTATTCCACAGTTAGAGAGCAAATTAACTGTATCAAGGAAGGATATCTTTAAAACCATAGCTCCTCACTTCTTTCCTGCGCCCACACACAATGAGGAAAATAGGAGTGGGGACAAATAACTCACTACAAATAAAGTGCATGAGGAATAGTTTATGGCAGATATGGAAGCAGAGACCATACATTATCTTAACTGAAGAGTTGCTATCTTGGTATAATAATAAAAGCCAATAGCATTGACCTAGTGAAAGACATGGTCCATTTCCGTACAGTGATATATTATGAATTTTTTTAAAATACCTTTTCCATTAAAAACTCACAGTTAAATTTCTAGTTCATGTGTTTGGCCTTTCTGATATTAATGTCCTGGATTAAATTTAATTTCATTTCTTTGCTCTGCAATATAATATCAAAACGCTAAAGGACAAATCTTTGCAGTGATGATAAGCTGTCTTTGTCTTTTAAATGGAAGCAAAAATGAACCAAAATGCTGTCCTAAATATCTACTTAGTTTTTTATTTATTTATTGAGATACAGCGCAGATTTAATCTGAGCCTAATCACGTGACAACTTACAATACCCAATTAACCTACCAACTGGTATGTCTTTGGACTGTGGGAGGAAACTGAAGGACCTGGAGGAAACACATATTGTCATGTGGAGAACGTACAAGTTTCTTACAGGCAGTGGTGGGAATTGAACCTAGGTCGCCTGTACTGTAAAATGTTGTGCTAAACTCTACACTACCATGCAATTCAAAATATCACAAAATATCGTTTGCGATATATATCAGTGATTTCAGTGAAATGGAAATGGATGGATTAGCAAATTTGTGGAAGACACCAAGATTAGTGTTGTAGACAGTGTAAAGGACAATCAAGGAATACAGTGGGGTATAGATCAGTCACATATATGGGCATAGAAGTGGCAAATAAAGTTTAATCTGGACAAGTGTGAGGTGTTGCAATTTGGGAAGTCAAATGGAAGGAGAAAGTGTACGATTACTAATAGACCCCTCAATGGCATTGAAGCACAGAGGGAGATACACAGTTCACACAAGTGAATAAGACGAAGCATGTGGTATGCTTGCCTTCATTGGAAGAAAGAGTAAGAAATCATGCTACAGCTATATAAAACTTTAGTCTGACCCACACTGTGTGCATTTCTGGTTGCCCCATTATAGGAAGGATATGGAAACTATGGAAAAGGTGCAGAAGAAGTTTAACGGGATGCTGCCTTGATTACAGGATATTATCTATAAGGACAGGTTGGACAAACTTGGATTGTTCTTACAGCATCAGAGACTGCAAAGGGAAATCTGATAGCGGTTTTTAAAATTGTAAGAGACATAGTGGAGACAGTCAGAATCTGTTCATTGGGTAGAAATGTTTTATGCGGAGAGTGGCAGATGCCTGAAATGATTTTCCAGGGATAGTAATGGAATCAGGCAGTTTGGAATTGAAATTGGAATATTATTGTCACCTACACGCAGTGGCCACTTTATTAGGTACACATGTACACCTGCTCGATGATATCTAATCAGTCAATCATGTGGCAGCAACCCAACGCATCAAAGCATGCAGGCATAATCAAGGGGTTCAATTGTTGTTCAGACCAAACATCAGAATGTGAAAGAAATGTAATCTAACTGACTCCGACAGTAGAATGATTGTTGGTGCCAGACTGGATGGTTTGTGTACCTCAGATTCTGCTGATGTCCTGGGCTTTTCACATACAACAGTCTCCAGAGTTTACAGAGAATGGTGTAAGAAAAAACAAAAAAAAAAATCATCCAGTGAGTGATAGTTCTGTGGGCAAAAACACCTTGTTAATGAGATAGGTCAGAGCAGAATGGTTCAAGCTGACGGGAAGGTGATAGTAACTCAAATAACCACACGTCACAACAGAAGGGCCTTTCTGAGCACACATCACATCAAACCTTGAAGTGGATGGGCTACAACAGCAGAAGACCATGAACATACACTCAATGGCCACTTTATTAGGTAAGTATCTAATAAAGTGGCCATTAAGTGTATATTAAGACATAGTGAAAAGCTTGTCTTGCATACTGTTCGTACGGGTCAAATCATTATACAGTGCATTGAGGAAGAACAAGTTAAAACAATAACAGAATGCAGAATAAAGTGCAGTGCGTTTAAACAATAAGGTTTCAAGATCATAACGAGGTGTATTGTGAACATAGAAATCTACAGCACATTACAGGCCCTTCCACTCAGAATGTTGTGCTGACTATGTAACCTGCTCTGGAAACTGCCTAGAATTTCCCCAGCACACAGCCCTCTATTTTTCTAAGCTCTATGTACCTACCTAAGAGTGACTTAAAAGACCCTATTGTATCCGCTTCCACCTGAGCTTTACAGTTTATCTTATCTCCCACTGGAAGAGGGCTGAAAAGAAAATATCCATTGTGGGTGAGGTCTTTGAATATAATTGGATAACTGAGGCAGCAAGAAGTATAGACAGACTTGTACTAAATATGTCTTTGGTGGAGTCTAAAAGACTTTTAGATAGACACAGAGATGTGAAGGGAATGGAGAGATATGGATCACTCACAACACGCTGGAGGAACTCAGCAGGTCGGGCAGCATCTGTGGAAAAGATCGGTCGACGTTTCAGGCTGGAACCCTTCGTCAGGACTGAAGAGGGAAGGGGCAGAGTCCCTATAAAGAAGGTGAGAGGAGGGTGGGAAGGAGAAGGCTGGTAGGTTCCAGGTGAAAAACCAGTAAGGGGAAAGATAAAGGGGTGGTGGAGGGGAAGCAGGGAGGTGATAGGCAGGAAAGGTGAAGAAGGAATAGGGGAAAACACAATGGGTAGTAGAAGGAGGCGGAACCATGAGGGAGGTGATAGGCAGCTGGAGGAGGGGGCAGAGTGAAATAGGGATAAGGGAAGGGAGGGGGAAGGAATTACCGGAAGTTGGAAAATTCTATGTTCATACCAGGGGGCTGGAGATAGGCACCCCCTCCAGCTGCCTATCACCTCCCTCATGGTTCCACCTCCTTCTACTACCCATCGTGTTTTCCCCTATTCCTTCTTCACCTTTCCTGCTTATCCCCTCCCTGCTTCCCCTCCCTCACCCCCACCCTTTGATCTTTTCCCTTACTAATTTTTCACCTGGCACCTACCAGCCTTCTCCTTCCCATCCTCCCCCCACCTTCTTTATAGGGCCTCTGCCCCTTCCCTCTCTAGTCCTGATGAAGGGTTCCAGCCCGAAACGTTGACTGATCGTTTCCATGGATGCTGCCTGACCTGCTGAGTTCCTCCAGCATGTTGTGAGTGTTGCTTTGACCCCAGCATCTGCAGAGTATTTTTGGAGAGATATGGATGCTGCATGGGAAGAGGTAATTTAGTATAAGTCGGCATCAAAATTGGTACAACATTGAGGGAAAATAGCCTCTCCGGTGCTGTACTGTTCTATGTATTTCTGAAAGTGCATGACTGAAAAATGATGTGTGCAATTATATAAAACCTTTCACTTCACTTTTAGAGCAATCGAAAGTGTTCAAAGCTAATGAAGCATGTATGTATTGAGGCCTCTTCTGTAAGTCAGCAGCTAGTACCCACAAAAATAAATAATGATCGTGATCACAGTGTTTTAGAAACATTGACCAAAGGTCCAAGGCATCAGAGACAACTGTATTTTCCTCTTTTCCAAATACCCAAGATTTGAGATGGTGTCATTTTGACGTCTCAGCGATCAGCACCAGCAGTGCAAATTTTGTGCGATTCATTGCTGAGAATGACATTAATATTTCTTGTGCACTAACATTCTCTTGAACAACCCAGGACAAATTGGCCTGAAGTATGTTCTGGTTACATATAATGAATTCTTAATAAAGACCAGTTTCATTGTTGTCAGCTTTAAAGTCAGCTGAGTGGCATTTGTGGAAGTAGTTAAACTATGTTCTAAGAGTTTCCGATACAAGCTGATGAGGAAACTACAAATTTCCTAATACTGCACAACCAAGTAGCTAGGCAAATTTCCAGATGACGAGTTTGCCAAAACTCTGAAATTAATGGTGAAGAGCACAGAACAGATAAAGTCTGAGGAAAGTGTTAAACTCATTCCTAAATCCCTCTCCAGTTCCCTTATTCTGTAAGCAAAAGTCTGAAGCCACTATTTATACCCATTAGGTAGAGTCATGCTGATCCAACAAAGGCATTCAAAATTCTGCTTTGGTTCTCAGGAGGGATTTTTCTGAAATATAAAAAAATCATAAATGGGTCTTCAAATCATTCTGAGAAAAATTGAGGAAGTTTAT
Source organism: Mobula birostris (assembly GCF_030028105.1). Classification (NCBI taxonomy): domain Eukaryota; kingdom Metazoa; phylum Chordata; class Chondrichthyes; order Myliobatiformes; family Myliobatidae; genus Mobula; species Mobula birostris. Next base: position 204,418,905 of record NC_092371.1, on the reverse strand, counting down.
GTGAACTACATTAGCATTTGATATGGGAGATGGGTGAAGTTCTGTTAATATATTTGTAAAGAATCTTGGGCTAAGATATTAAAAACTAACACTTAAAGTTCAACTAAATCTGACTAGAGCATCATAACTCTTCACTTACACCCAAATTTCTGAACTTGCAATGGGAATTCTTGCCCTCACATTCTGGTACAATGGCACTGGAACTCTGAGGCCTCATCACAAAGAGAATCCTTTTGTATCAGTATTACCCACTGATTCTTACCTAGAAACTCAGTTTCACCAAGTCCAGGGAGCTCAAGCTCTGACTTGCAGAGCTGACTTCACTATCCACAAAAGAACAAAAGCTTCTGATGGAAAGTAGCAAGTCAAAACCAAAGAACTTCCTAAAGTTAGAGCATATCATTGTGAGTCTTTGTACAGAAACTCTTCATCTACACCTCTAGACAAGAGGAAACATTGTGATCGCAATGATAGCCCACCTCTCATGATTCTATTTGACTTAAAGATCCCAGTGTAAACCTGCATTTTAGGCACCAAACTTCCATTAACAAGCCAGTCATTTTAAGGCCTCCTTAACCCAGTGAGATTCCTGGCAAACAACTGAGAGAGTAATCACTATGTGTTTTCCAGAACAAACAGGCGTAGATGTGAACATAGTGTGGATTTCAGAACTTCTAAACAGTACAATTGGCTGTGAAATGGAAGCGCACCGCCACTGCCCAATTTCCGAGCTCTTTAATGCAATAAAATTTCTGCCAAGAAGAAATGTAAGAATCAGTCATCTAAATTCCCTAGATTAAATCTGGTACGTACTGTTAAAGCCTAACATAGAATCCATTGACGGTTCTAGTGCAGAATGAGGTCACTTTACCTTATCATGTCAGTACTGGCAGAAACAGACCCACCCAGTTCAATACCCATTTTCCAGCTCCACAGCAATGTCCCTGCAAGTCACAGCACCTCAGCTGCAAACCTAACTATTTTTTTTTTAACTATGTAGAGGTTGTTCTTGCTCCTTTTGTCTTTTTAGAAAAAGGGTTTCTGACCCCCAGGACCCTCTAATCCATGTACTTCACTTAGGTCTGCTATTAACCTCTCTGCTTAAGGGTAAGAGGTTATTCTTAATCACTCTTTTTGGACTCAAGTGTTACACTCCTCAACTAAACCTGTACTCTGCCCTCTCATTTCAACGATATGTGTATTTGTAAGACTTTGACTACCCAGAGCAGGCATTTTGAACACAATGAAAATACCACCAATGCTGCCAAGTCATTGGAGGATAATTAAACCTAAATCATTGTCCTCTCTCAGGCCAACAACCCACCTGTTGAATCCCTGGATGCTTTCATTCGGCTGTTCGCAACCTGATATCAGAGCCTTAAAATGAAGACCACTGGCACTGTGAGAGATTACTAGGCAGGCTGAGTAAAAGACACAAGGATGTGCTCAAAGCCTAATTGAAAAATATGCAACATCCTCACTGACTCCTAGCAATTTTTGGCCCATGACTGTCATGGTGAAGGAGGAACATTTGGGATGGTGCTGAGAATTTCAAGACCATGGGTATCCTTCGTAACAGCAGAGGGAATGTACACTTCACCAGCTATCACGCACCTACCACATCAGGCACTTACAATCCCAGAGTCTGCTGTTTCCATTTTACCTCATCAGTCATCTCAGAACCTACAATACATGAATGGAAGCAAGTCACTTTCAATCCCATGAGACTGCCTTAGAAGGTCTTCGTGCAATCACATTATTCTGAAAATGTCAGGAAAAGGAAATGAGTACAATATTCCTCAGGTGGTACAAATTGAGTTTCATATTATTTCGACATAAACTCCCTAAACTTCACTCACCCCAACTCTGAACTGATTCCCAACCTACAGACTCACTTTCCAGGACTCTAGAATTTATGTTCTTAATAATACTTATTTATGTTTTATTTGTTCAATTATCTTCTTTTGACATTGGTCATTTGTCAGTCTTTGTTTATGTATAGTTTTTCATAAGCTCGATTGTAACTCTTGATTTTCCTTTAAAGGCTGCAAGAAAATGAATCTCAAGGTAGTATATGGCAACATATACATACTTTGATAATCAATATACTTTGACTTTGACTGCTGTTACATTCTATGTCTTTAGAAATTAGGAAACCCCCAAAATATTTTCTTCACCTCATCTATCCCTCTTACTGCTTTCATGAATCATTGAACGTGCACCACTTACAATGTACAGATCCACATGCTTTCAAGGTCAGCCATGTGGGGCTGAGAGCGTGGGCTGGTTGAGCTGGGGATCCAGTGATGAAGCAGGTGAGAGAAAAAGCTAATGTCTGGGTCAGATACAAAAGAGGAGTCCTTCAAAAACATGTGTGTGAAATAATAGCTGCATGGTGAAATCGGGCCAGATTTCTGCTTAGTCTTCAGATAGGTCTGCAGATTTGATTTGCAAAATGATAGATTTAATTTAGGTAGTAAACCAAGATATATGGAAATAAAAATTATTCCACAAATTTTGTAAAATTTAACATTTTATTTTGAAGGTATGATTCAAATGTGCATCAATGAGTATACATTTTAGATTCATAGAAATAACAATACACTATAAAATATCCTTGCAGTTTTTAATTGCTATTGTTGAGAAAATGGGAAAATGCTGAATGATCATGTTAACAACTTAACCTCCAAAGAGCCCCAAGCAGGTTTAATGAGGACATCATTATGGAATCTGAAACCCAACCTAGGAAATTATATGTTATGTCAGATTTTCATTTTGATGCCTTGTGGTATATTAATCCTGATTCCAGCAGGCAGCAAGTCAAATTTCATTTCAGACCTCCTCTGGTGACAATGCATTTGGCCTGTGGATCTGTGTTACAAATCCTAATGCAACAGTACATACCACAGACACTAATCAAATCTGATGCAAACAAGATGTGCTCTTCCAATGACTTGAGTACAAGTGCTTTTAAACTAACTGAAAGAATATTTTTTTGAAATCTTATTCTCTTTGTGTATCCACTTACTGGGGAAATCTTACATTTTAAAAACCTGTCCAAATGTTTACATATATTTTTCTTTCCATTTTAAATTGCATTTTTTGTAATAGCAGTTAAGTTGGAGCACTTAAGGTTAAGTCTTATAGTTCAAATGACTGGCAATTCCTTTGAAAATTAAACCTTTTTTAAAGACCAGTTCCATAAGTTGTATCTTTCCAGATGTTACTTTTTATGCATATAAAATGGATTGTTGTGATTATTGTTGCATTGGAACAATAGCAATATTTCATGAATTGCTTGCCAATAGTTTCTTAATAAGGACAAAATGGCAAAGGCTGAAATTACTTATTTTGCCCTACAGAATGACTATAGAGGCATATTATTGGCAATAGTTGGTTTACGAGTCAAAGTACTCTCCAAACAAATGTTCCCATTCAAGTTATAATATAAATATTTGTCAGATACACGACTTTTCTACTAACATCAAGCACCCTTAAATTACAGTAATCTCAAGCCATTTAGTCTTATTCAATGATTACTTTTAAAGACTATAAACTAGTTTTAGTCTTTAGTCTTTAGTTATAGTCTTTAGTTTATGGAGTGGTGTATGTGACACCATTCCACTAATGGGTAGAAAGATATTACACATCATATATTAATTTAAAAAGGTGAATCAACAATTCAGAAACTGTTTCTCCTCCTCTTCTTCCTGTTTTCCCAACCCTAAAATCAAATAATCAGGTGCTGTCTTCTGAGTAATTCCAGGAGGCTTTGTTACAGACAGCTATCTACCTGCCCAAACACACCAGCTTCTCTTAAGAGGAAGAGATGTTGCCCAATAATCTTTCTAGCATGTTGAAGCAGAAGAAGAGAAAGAAAGTGAATATTTTGAAAGTGATTTTATCACAAGTACTCTCAGACTTTTGCAATATGCTCAGCTCCAGTGGTAACACATCTGCGTACACAATCACTTTCTTGAACTGTGCTCCTATGCGCTGATTATAGTAATGACTGCTACTCAACATTATAGCTACTTGAAAAAACACTATGAAGTTCAATTAAAAGTTACTTGCTTTATTTGCAATGGGATAATATCTAACTTATAAACATGGTCTGTCTATTTATACTACTGACCCATGCTCCTTGTTCGTTTGAAGGAAAACCAAGGGTTCAGTAAAGTAATCATAAGCTCAACATTGGGGCATTTCAAATGGGAAATTGATACTTTCTGAAGTGAAACAATGTTGAATAAAGTTATGGAATGGCAAACTGGCAAATGGATGCTGTAACTAGCTTCTTGTCCCTCCAGAAGTTGGGAAAACAATGTTGATTCAACCAGTTCAGATTATACAGAGCTAACGGCCTGGTGTTTGAGAGCAAATCTGATTCTCTTTGTGCATTCATCAGCCACCATATCAGCCCTAGTTTCAGAAATTATAAACCCTACAAGTTACTTATGGCCATTGGTGCAGTGGCATCAGCAGCAGACTCCGAGGCGAGTGCAAGGCTGGCTCCTTGCATGCATTCCATCCCTGCTGGGCTGAGCTGAGCATTGAACTAGCAACTCTGCCATGTGAAAAAAACAGACAAAATGCTAAACAAACAGCCAGGTTGCCACCCAATTCACCATAAGGCGCGGAGAGGAATAGCAAAATATCTACAACCAACATCTCAGCTTTTAAACTTTTGTTTAAAAACAAATCAAAATATTGTGTCCTTGAAATCAAATGCTAAAGGCAAACAGCCAATTACACAATTATTGAAAACGACATTCCTCATTCATGTTAAAGGACACGGGCAAAAACTGAAAACCATGAGAGAAAGAAGACCTTTAATATGTACATTATCACAATGTGTCTTAGTAGCTTTACCTGCCCATCATTTAATACTTAAATAAATAAATAATGTAATAAAAATAATAAAGTTCAACGCTACAAGATGAGGCAAAGCTTTTACAAGTCAAATACAATTCCAGCATTTGTTTGGCAAATGTCAGCAGTGCTATAGAGAACTACCAGCATTCCCCAGTACAAGTGCGAGTAAGTTTGGGCACCCTAAAAGTATGTGTCTGTTTGGGAAAGTCCCAGTATTCTGGAAGCTGATCACCAGCATTTTGATGACTGTGTTCCATTGCTGAACTTAAAGTTCAAAGTTCAAAGTAAATTTATTATCAAAGTGTGTATCTGTTACCATATGCTATGTTGAAGTTCATTTACTTGCAGGCATTTATGTGAAAAAAAGAAATGCAATAGATTTTTTATGACAAACTATACATAAACAAAGACTGACAAATGAACAACATATAAAAGAAGAAAAACTGTGCAGATAAAATTACAATTTGAGAATATGAGTTTTAAAGAATCTTTGAAAGTGAGCCTGTAGACTGTAGAATTTGATCGGAGTAGTGGCGAATGAGCCTGATGGTCACCGTTTCCTCTGAGCTGCGCAGGTGTGCGGCCGCACGGTTACTGAAATGCTCCCACGCACATAGCTCTTGTTGTTGCAAAGCTGGATTTCTTTTATGTAATTTTGAAAAGTTTATAAAACATGAAAAATTTGCTTTATTGCACTGTATTTCATCATATCCTTCAATTAATAAATAAAATCAAAAGTGTGTGATTTTTCAATTTTCATTCTAAATATTTATCCTATCTATATTACCATATAACCGTATAACAATTACAGCACAGAAACAGGCCATCTCAGCCCTTCTAGTCCGTGCTGAATGCTTACTCTCACCTAGTCCCACCGACCTGCACTCAGCCCATAACCCTCCATTCCTTTCCTGTCCATATAGCTATCCAATTTTACTTTAAATGACAATATCGAACCTGCCTCTACCACTTCTACTGGAAGCTTGTTCCACACAGCCACTACTCTCTGAGTAAAGAAGTGCCCCCTAAACTTTTGCCCCCTAACTCTCAACTCATGTCCTCTTGTTTGAATCTCCCCTACTCTCAATGGAAAAAGCCTATCCCGTCAACTCTATCTATCCCCCTCATAATTGAGGTTAGAGACAGAATTGGATGCAGATTAGCTCTGGTAGCTTTTGCAGGCCATTACTTCTGACAAAGCGAAACCTAACAACATGAATGGCTGTGATGCTTCACTCCCAGATGAGCTCAATGGCTTTACACACATTTTGAAAAGGAGAATAAAACTACTCCTTTGTGAATCCCTGCAGCATCTGGTGACCCTGTGCCAACCAGCTGGCGGGAGTGCTCAAGGACATCCTCAATCTCTTATTACTGCTGTCAGAGGTTCCCTCTAAGCTGTGTGCATGCACACATCTTTTGCTACTCGCGCACAAAGCAATTTAAACTGTGCACAAAAGTTTGTCACCCTCTACCTTGTTGGAATGTTAAGTATATTTCACAATCATACACAATCACATTTCCTCTTCCGGTTTCAGATGCAGATGGTGTTGACAACGTTGAGTTTGCAATGATTTGTCTACAGATTTTAGAACTGACTTATTTATACTGTTTTTATTGAAGAAATTATTGATTCACTATGTCAAATTCCAAACAAGCAAAGGCCGTGAAGTGCAAAAGAATGGCTAGTTTGCTTAAAGTAGAATGGCTTATTAACCTTACAATAGCTTCAGGTTTACATCCACTTAAAAATTTAGTGTGAACCTGTTGTTGTCATTATGCAAAAAAAAATTGCACAGCACAAGATTTTTGTGCACACTGGTCATTACAAAATAGAGTGAACATTGTTCTCACCTGCTTCAAAAGTGCAACAATCATACCAGTGCCAAAGAAGGGCAGGGTGAGCTGCCTCAACAACTACCATCCAGTGGCACTCACATCTAGTATGATGAAGAGCTTTGAGAGGTTGGTCATGGCCAGAATTAACCCCGGCCTAAGCAAGGATCTGGACACACTGGTAATTTGCCTATCACCACAATACGTCTACAGCAGATGCAATCTCACTGGCTCTTCACTTGGCTTTGGATCACCTGGACAATTGTCGTGCCTACACCAGGCTGCTGTTCATTGACTACAGCTCAGTTTTCAATGAAGTCATAGTCTCAGTTCTAATCAGCAAGCTTAAAACCTGGGCTTCTGTACCTTCCTTTGCGACTGGATCCCTGACTTTCTCACCGGGAGACCACAGTCTGTGAGGATCAGGAAAAAGCATCTCCTCCTCATTGACAATCAACACTGGCACAACTCAAGGATGTGTGCTTAGCCCATTGTTCCACTTGCTAGACCCACAATTGTGTGGCTAGGTACAGCTCAAATTCCATCTATAAATTTGCCTATGACACAAATATTAACGCAGAATTTAAAATGATGATGAGGAGGCATGCAGGAGTGAGACAAGTCAGCTGGTTGAGTGGTGTTGTAGCAGCAACCTTGCACTCAATGCCAGTGAGACCAAGGAATCAACTGTGGACTTCAGGAAGGGGAAATCAAAGGAACAAACACTAATCCTCATTCGAGGGATCAGAACAAGAAAGGGTGAGCAGTTTCAAGTTCCTAGGTGTCCACATCTCTGAAGATCCATCCTGGGCTCAACATATTGATGCAATTACAAAGGTACGGCAATGGCTATTTTTTCATTAGGAGTTTGAGAAGAATTGCTATGTCGCCAAAGACGCTTGCCACTTGCAAATTTCTGCAGGTACACTGTGGAGAGCAGTCTGGTTGCATCACCGTCAGGTACAGAAAGGCCACTGCACAGGACTGGAAAAAGCTGCAGAAACTCTATCACGGGCACTACTCTCCCCAGCATCGAGGACATCTTCAAAAGGTGATGCCACAGAAAGACATGCATGCAACATTTCAGGAACAGTTTCTTCCCCTCCGCTATCAGATTCTGAATGCACAATGTACCCATGAAGACTACTTCTGTTTTCTTTTCCCTCTCTTTTTGCACTACTGATTTAATTTAATTTGACATACAGCAGTATGCCTGTCCTATGAAACTTGATTTTGATTCTGATAAGGGAATAACTGTCAGCATTTCTGAGTGGTTTTGAGGGAAAGGATTGCTCTACCTCCCAAAACCAACATTTCTAGCATGATTGGGTGTACATGCAGACGCATTGCCATAGTTCAGAGTCCCATGACCTGGTCCACTTAGCTGCCCTTTGGTGATGTACAGGAGTGAAGAACCATGTTTTTTGCATGTCAGGATGCTGCTAACTGAAATACTAACCATGATACCTGTGTTGTATGGTAAAGAAGGTCTTAAAGTAAAACACATAGATTATGAGCTAGGACAAAAATTTGGGACACAACTGTCCTTAAGAGTGCAAATATGAAAAATAAGACTATAACATATAGGAGCAGAATTAGGCCATTTGGCCCATCGGGTCTGCTCTGCCATTTCATCATGGCTGATCCATTTCCTCTTAACTCCATCCTTCTGCCTTCTCCCCATAACCTTTCATGCCCTGACTAATCAAGACCTATCAACTTCTGCCCTTAATGCATCCAGTGACCTAGTGTCCTTTGATACCTTTGGAAATGAATTCCACAGATTAACACACTCTGGCTAAAGTAACTCCTCCTCAGCTCTGTTCTAAATGGACGTCGTTCTATTTCAAGGCTCTCTGATCCTAGACACCCCTACCAAAGGAATCACATCGACTCAATTGAGATTTTTCAATATTTGATGGGTTTCAATGAGATCTCACCTCATTATTCTAAATTCCAGTGAGTACTGACCCAGAGCCATTGAACGCTCCTCATATATTAACTATTTCATTCCCAGAAACATCCCTGTAAACCTCCTTTGAACCCTCTCCAACGTCAGCACATCCTTTCTTAAATGAAGGGCCCAAAACTGCTCACAGTACTCCTAGTGAGGCCTCAGTAGTGCCTTATAAAGCCTGGGCATTACATCCTTGCATTTATATTCTAGACCTCTGGAAATGAATGTTAACATTGCATTTGCCTTCCTCACTACCAATTCAACTTGCAAATTGGCCTTTAGGGAATCCTGCACAACGACTCCCTATGCTATTACCTCAGAATTTTTTGCACCTTCGCACCTCAGATTTTTTAATTTTCTCCCAACTTAGAAAATAGTCTCTGTTTTTAATCCTCTTACCATGTGCACAACCATATACTTCACAACACTGTTTTCCATTTGCCCCTTTCCCCATTCTCCGAATCTGTCTAAGTCCATTTGCAGCCTCTCTGCTTCCTCAGCACTATCTGCCCCCTCCAGCTATCTACGTACTGTCTGCAAACTTGGCCACAAAGCCATCAATTTCATCGTCCAAACTGTTGACATACAATGCAAATATAATCGTTGACATGTAATGTACACACTGCGGAACACCACTAGTCACCGGCAGCCGATCCAAAAAGGATCCCTATGTTCCCATTCTTTGCTTCCTGCCAATCAGCCAATGCTCTATCCATGCCAGAATCTTTCCTGGGCTCTTATCTTGTTCAGCAGCCTTATGTGCAGCACCTAGTGAAAGGCCTAATGAAAATCCAAGTACACAACCTCCATCGATTCTCTTTTGTCTAACCTGCTTGTTATTCCTTCAAAAAATTCTAACAGATTTGCCAGGCAAGTTTTTCCCTTGCTGACTTTGGACTATTTTGCCATGTGCCTCCATCCACTTCCTTAACAATCAACTCCAACGTCTTCCCAACTTACTGGCCTTTCTCCTGCCTCCTTCCCTTCTTGAAGAGTGATATTTGCAATTAGCCATCCTCTGAAATCATGACAGAATCTATTGGAGTATTACTTGGAGTACTGTGTCCATTTCTGGTCGCCTCACTATAGGAAGGATGTGAAAGCATTGGAAAGGGTACAGAGATTTACCAGGATGCTGCTGGTTTAGAAAGTATGCATTATGATTAGAGATTAAGGGAGCTAGGACTTTACTCTTTGGAGAGAAGGAGGATGAGAGGAGACATGATAGAGATGTACAAGATAATAAGAGGAATAGATAGAGTGGATAGCCAGAGCCTCTTCCCCAGGGCACCACTGCTCAATACAAGAGGACATGGCTTTAAGGTAAGCGGTGGGAAGTTCAAGGGGGATATTAGAGGAAGGTTATTTACTCAGAGAGTGGTTGGTGCATGGAATGCACTGCCTGAGTCAGTGGTGACGTTTAAGAGACTACTATACAGGTATATGGAGGAATTTAAGGTGGGGGGCTATATGGGAGGCAGGGTTTGAGAGTCGGCACAACATTGTGGGCCGAAGGGCCTGTACTGTGCTGTACTATTCTATGTTCTATGTTCTATTGATTCTCGAAAGATCATTACTAATTCCTCCACAATCTCTTCAGCTACCTCTTTTAGAACCCTGGGGGTGTAGTCCATCAGGTCCAGGTGACTTCAGACCTTTCAGTTTCCCAAGCAGCATCACCCTGGTAGTAGCAACAGCATTCACTTGAGTTAGGACTCTGAGCCATGGCCAGAGTGAAGCCATTGTCAGCTGAAAAATGCAAATGTACACACTTCTTGACAAGAGAAAACTACTTCGCAAAAATTGTGATGCCACATTTCACAGCGCAACAGCTTGCAACACTTACCAAGAGCTCTACATGAAAAATAACTGCAGGAAATATTATTTTTAAAAAAACAAAAGAAAAGGTGTCACAATTAAAGGGACAATGGGGTCCTTTATGCGTTTCCAGCTGCTCCCAATGTGGATTGATTCTGAGAAGTCTCTTGGAAAGACCAAATAAAAGAAAACTGAGGACTGCATAAAATATATATCTGCATGTGTAAAATTGATCTTTTATTAAGAATGCTGTTGGTGATTCAGAATTAATCTACAATATAATAATGTAAGAATGTAAGAAGTAAAAAAAAGACTTCTCATCTCCTTGAATCAGATTTTAATTAAGCAAATCACGGTTGATCTTGTACTTTTTGCACCATCCTGCGTTGACCTAATATCCCAGGATTCCTTAGATTCTTAACAACTGTGCACTGCAAATAACTTGGAGGAAGCCATCCTTTGATCCAGCATAAACCTATTCAGAAAATAAGCCCTCATAGTGGAAAACTAGTTTTCTATTTAAATGGGATTATTCTTGGATGGAATTTCTCTGTCCTACTCTGTTCATTTATAAGAGTATCTTTTTTTCCACCGATGTCCAAGGTAAAATTCTGCTTGACTCATCCTGTGAGATACAGATCACTAACGTTGTATAACTCTCGCTAACATTGTATAACTGAAACGTGCTGAAACATGGTTCAAATTAAAAAGTGAAGTGCCACATAAAGCTGTACTTGTCTATTCAGTGACCTTAATACTAGTCTTATAACTATAACGTTGCATAAAAAGCACTTATGGGAACAATTAACTATGAAGAATTGTTCCCAAACTAGTCTATGGTTTCATCATAATTATGTTGATTGTTCTATGTTAATTGTTCATTACTGCTAATTAAGAAATCTTAGAGACAGGAGATTCAATAGTTGCATTTATTGTTCAACTATCACTACCAAAGCATTTTGCAAATCAATCAGGCTCTTTTAAAATTTAAAATATTCTGACAGTGACCACATTTAACATTTAAGCAGAAACTTGAGTTGAAACATTTGAACAAAAGACAGACAAAGGAAAAGAACATTGAGAATAGAATTGCAGGGTGGTCACATTTTGGAATTGCTGGCTGTAGGGGTGGCTGAAATGGGATTCATGTCATTTAACTGGTATTGGATCAGGACCAAAGAGAGAAGCATTTAGACAAGCACTTGAATTCCAGTTCTTGCTGGGCTGGAGTCAGTGGTTCCATTAGAACTGCTGGCTTTCAGCCATGGAAACTTCAACAAGTCTTGGACCTTCAAGTACCCACTGCCAAACATGGAACTTCAAGATTACTGAGTGATTTATGGTGCAGCTCCCGTCAGCACACTCCAGCCCTAGACTCCGCATCGAGTCCATTATTCAGCATAACACATGTGAGGTCACCTCTCTTATCCATGCCATTTCATCCCCTTTGAAATCAGTGGGGGCTCTTGGCCATTAGAGTACAAGAGAAGGTAAATAAAATGTAAGCAAAACTCTACCACCAATTTTCCTCTTTTTTGAAACCCATTAGGGACATTTGAGATTAGTGCCTCAGCACTTCATCCTCTGAAGACCCATTGGCCACTTAACTGGAAAAGGCAGGAGGCCACTGAGTTTACCCATCCACATCTGGGCCAAATGAGTGAAGGTGGGCAGGAACCATCATTGACCAATCCCAGTGACAGATGGAAATGGTGTCAGGCAGAACACCTGCTCGCCTGAATTTCTCATTAGCATGATTTAGAAGCCTTTGGGTAAGGTTGTTTAGTTTGGAAAATGGTGATCAGAATTCTTTTGATACGTTAACAAACATGTAGCAATTAGAGAAAAGTATGTGAAAACGGTGAAGACAAGAATCTAAGACACTAAGTTATATTGTCAGAATTATCTTCTTTTTAAGCCAGGCTCCATACCAGGAGCACAGCTTGCTAAAGATATCCTACAGAGTCCTTTCATACTTCACTACATAGTAATTTTACTATTAGTCACAGTAAATTATGATTTTAAAAAACATGGAGCACAAGTATGAAAGCCAGACAGAAAATCAGAAGCATTCTATGTTGTATTTACCATAGTTTACCATAACTCTTCACCTTCCAGTACATTACCTAATTTTAAAACATGTATTAAAATTTAATTAAACCAGCAGGGGTATCTGTACAAACACAACATATTCAAATACAGCATGCAAGTGAGCTCTGCAGTTTCTTAGGCAGGCATAGATTAGCCAATATTGGTCTTACTTTGATGCAATTTTTTCAGTCAACTTATCAGGACTTGTATGTTGCTAGAAGCAATGAAATAAATACTCATTTGCGTGGAAACTTCTTAATGCTATATTAGCCACCACACCCTTATAGAAGATTGAAAGGATAGAACATGCCTCTGGCAATGAACACGAAACAGTAAAACATCAGCACACATTCACATACAGAGTTACCTTAAAATGCTTTACTTACAAGGTTTCATCCGCATCTCTTCTAGTGGGAGTGTGTAGAAAAACCTTTTCAAAAAAGTTTGTGAGTACCATGAAATACAATAGCTTACTGTAATGTATCCATGCTAGTTCAGAAAGTGAGCAACAAGATACAAAGACAAATAAAATGAGTAGGCAAAAAGAAATTTAAAAAGAAAATACAGTATAGGCAATGTGAAATTAATCATCCTGCTAGGAAGAATAGAATGGTGACAGTAAATGTTGATGCATAGTACTGATGCAGACAGAATACATATAACAAATAACAGGTAAGTAGGGCAACTGCTCTGTTGGCATCAGGACTGTGCAGACGAAGTGAAAACCCCACATCATATTGGCCATGCTCTCTTCTCGCTCCGACCATCCGATAGAAGGTCCAGAAACTTCAGATCCCTTAAGACCAGGTTCAGGAACAGTTATTACCTTAAAACCATCAGGCTCCTAATCCAGCATGGATAATTTCACTCGCCTCCACTCTGGACTGAGCCCACAACCTATAGGCTTACTTTCAACGATTCTACAACTCAGCATTATTTATTTACTTTTTTAATTATTTGTACGATTTGCCTTCTTTTGCATATTGTTTGTTGGACTTTTTATGCTACTACCATCAAGGTGCGAGATTCTTGGGTCCACGCCACAAGGTTTAGGAGCGGTTGTTGCCCTGCAGTCATTGGGCTGCTGAATGGACTTCACTCCCTTCAGTACTGAATGGGCTCCATAGCTGTGAACTCACTTTCAGGGAGTCTCCATGTGTTTTCGTTTACTTTTTTTTTACTATTTACGTGATCTGATCAAGGCACTTCTGCACTGAACTGGCTCCATGGCTGTGGCCTGCGACCATCAGTACTCGACACAGCACTGAACTGGCTCCGTGGCTGTGGCCTGTGACCATCAGTACTCGACACAGCACTGAACTGGCTCCGTGGCTGTGGCCTGCGACCATCAGTACTCGACACAGCACTGAACTGGCTCCGTGGCTGTGGCCTGCGACCATCAGTACTCGACACAGCACTGAACTGGCTCCGTGGCTGTGGTCTGCGACCATCAGTACTCGACACAGCACTGAACTGACTCCGTGGCTGTGGCCTGCGACCATCAGTACTCAACACAGCACTGAACTGGCTCCGTGGCTGTGGCTTGCAGCCATTGGCTTCATTCACCTCAGCCTGTGGACTCACTTTCAGGGACTCTGTGGTTAATGTTCTGTGTGTTAGCTGTTTATAGTTTATCGTTAGCATGATTTGTTTTCTTTTTGCACACATTGGGTGTTTAACGGTCCTTGTGTGTGTATTTTTGAGGAGTTCTATTGTGTTTCTTTGTTTTGTGGCTGCCTGCAAGAAGATGAATCTCAAGGCTGTATCTTGTATACATACTTTAATAATAAATGTACTTGTATACATACTTTGATAATAAATGTATTTTGAACTTTGAGCTTTGAAAGCTTTGTATATACTGGATATATAATGATGATAATGATGCAAATATATGCAAGCTCATCTATAATCTACTTAACTTGTTGGTGTGGGGATGTGGGAATGGCCTGTGGCCTGCTGTGATCTATTTATTCACAACCTCATTGGGCTTCATTGTAAGGGGGTAGAGTAGAAAATCAAGAGAGCCTTACTACAAATGGCAAATCGATAACTTTAGAACTGTGTAACTCTGTTCCTATAACAAAGAATGGATGCACTTCCTTTATGAACAATACAGTGAACATTCACTGGGGTATGTCTTCATAGGATTCACTATAATCTAAATAAATGAAAGGTTATCTCAGGGTTTAAGAACTGACTGGATTGCAACTGCTGTTTGCTGTGTCCATGGAACTAGGGAAAGACTGGGTGAGATATTGACCCTTTATGAGTCAGAGAAGAAAACTTTGGTACACTTTATCCAAACAATTTTGGACTCCTAGTCAGTAAGCATTTTTTCATTTACAGCTGAATGATTGATTTGGTTTCTTCATGGGGATAATGGGAAATGGGTGGGAGTATCAAACCATATCTCATTATCTTCCATTATCTCACAGAATTTCAAAGCAGGTTGGAGGGCCTTTATGGTCTATTTCTGACGTTTTGTATGTTCTAATTAACCAAGGCAGAGAAGAAAGAGAATTAAGAACAATTATTCATTAAAGTTTTTTCAACAACCTTTGATTTAAAAAAACTCTGCTTCATGCAAAGTAAACAGTAAGAATGGTCACTGGAGTGCAAAAATAGTGACACAAACTATCTCCACTCCTGGTATGCAATCAGACACATGGCTAACTTCAAAAATATTACAAGCACCTTATTCAAAGGCTAATGATTAATGGTCATATCTAAATGAATATGTCATGTTTTTGTATGTGTTCAATAACACAATAGAATGTGAAATTTTTTTTCTTCAAGTGAATTCTACAGAAAAGGCTGAGAAGGGATCTTATTGAAACATATAAGATTATTAAGGAATTGGACACGCTGCAGGCAGGAAGCATGTTCCCACTGATGGGTGAGTCCAGAACCAGAGGCCACAGTTTAAGAAGGGGTAGGCCATTTAGAACGGAGTTGAGGAAAAACTTTTTCACCCAGAGAGTGGTGGATATATGGAATGCTCTGCCCCAGAAGGCTGTGGAGGCCAAGTCTCTGGATGCTTTCAAAAAAGAGATAGATAGAGCTCTTAAAGATAGCAGAACCAAAGGTTATGGGGATAAGGCAGGAACTGGATACTGATTGTGGATGATCAGCCATGATCACAGTGAATGGCCGTGCTGGCTCAAAGGGCCGAATGGCCTACTCCTGCACCTATTGTCTATTGTCTATAAAATGCAATACAAATTCAAAAGTTTTCACCCAAGTCAATTCTACTGCCACGCAAATGTTTTGTAGAACTTGTTTTAATTAGCTAATTACAACCAAATACATGAAAAGCTCCCCTACGATAGCAAAATGATATAAGGGTGAAAGTTACATTCTAAGATCAAAACTGGAAACAAGCAGTGACTGGAACATCAACTGCATGTTGCCCACTTCCTTGATACCCAATAAATAGCAATTTAGTACTAATCTATCATTAGATCAAAGTCACGAAGATTTTCATTAGATCAAAATTGGTAAAGATATTTCTCATAAGACCGTACTATTTCTTAACATTTTGAAGTGGATTTGGGCTATTCGTAATTAAATCCCTTACATATTGGAGAAACTAAGAAAGTAAAATATTTGTGGTGTGTCATCCAAGATGGAAAAACATTGTTTTAAACTATTGGGTCTTGCAGACATCTAATACCAATACATATGTGTTTTCTTAAATAATTATTCTCAAATCATATCCAATAATATCAATTTCAAAGGCCATAGTCCCACTTGTAAAGTGACTGAAACAGCTGCAGGTCATTAAGTTAATCAAAAAATCCTACTGCTTATGCCAACCAAACTTCTGGATATTTTCTGAAGTGTTAGGGCATGTCTTATTTAAATTATTATCTTTTCACAAAACAATAATTTTGGCAACTGTTCATGTGCAAGCAGGGGCGAGCTATGAATGCTTTTCTCATACAACCTGCACCTTGTGGCAGATTCAACAATATCAATAACATTCCCGGGCATTTGGAGACCAATGCAGCTCTGGAGGATTATCTTCATTTTGGTCAGTGCAACAGGTCCACATTCAGCCTGCAGCCATTTTCAGACTGTCAGTATTTTCCTCAGTTCATAGTCTTGCCTATCATATGGCAAATTTAAAGGCTGATCTCTAAACTATCAAACGCCCCTCTGTGACGGTCCTTTAATGTATTTCAATGTTGATATCAATGCTTTACTTCGCACCTTTCACGCCCATATTCCTCTCGCTTGATGGATCTGGTTAGATTTAGATCACAGAGCATTTGTATAATGAGCCATTACCGGTTATCCCGGCTGCTATTGCAGTGGAGTTAGCTTCATACCCTGGTCAAGCCACTTGAATGGATCTTCAAGAGATGGATGAACTAGAAGTTAATCTTTATGAAGTTCCAATCACATTTTTCATATCACGTTTTGACCACTTCAGCACAACTCAGTACAAAAAATAACTATGCAAAACAAGATTAAATCAGACCAATGATTCCCCCTGTCATGAATAATAATTAATTATCGAGGGAACAAGGCTATCATGAAGTTGCTGCTCTGGTCATTTTCAAGCAGTAGGTAATTAAAGTATTCAAATCAGAGTCTAGATTATATTTGAAAACTGTCGATATAATCGTGTTATTGATATTTAGTTTTGTAAAACGTGGAATAGAGGTTGACAAAAATAGGCGGCAATATATTTTTTAAATATATTTATTCCAAGGATCTCGGGGATGATAAAAGAAAATCACCTCGTATCTTAAAATTAATAAGAGCGTCAAAGGTTACGGGGAGAAGGCTGAAGAATGGGGTTGGAGGGAGAATAAATCAGCCATGATCGAATAAGCAGAATCGATGGGCTGAATGGCCAAATTCTGATGCTGTGTCTTATGGTTTTACTTTTCTTAAAAAGACCTTTCATAGCAATTGACACTACGATGTTCCACATTCGGAAAAAGACCTGGCTCGCGCTTAATCCTCCAGGTAAATGTACCTCGTGCAGATTACATTCAATGGCTTCTGGCATTAATGGTTAGGTTTAGGTCTACGATGTCTCAGAGCTCAGAGTACATGACAATAATAAATCAAAGGATAAATCAAGTTGTTTTCCTCCTCAGCTAAACACTGAACAAAAGGGACAAGAAAGTTACAAGATCATAAACAGATGATACCACTAATTTAGCTCGAGTTCGGTTGTGTGTGAATGGCAAACTTCGCGGGTACATTGCATTAGACGGGTGAATGTTGCCTACGGAGTACATAGACGAGATCCGGGATCCGTATAAGTAACCATTTCTAAAGTACAATCCAACCCAGAATTAAATCCGATCCTGTTTTCGGTGTTTTAAAAAGAACAATTAAACACCAATTCCCTCGTTTGGGCTCGATTCGGCGCATTCTGACTGAAACGGAGACCATGCTTTCCTATCTCGACAGCCTGTAATCACTCGATCAAAGACCACACGTAGTGGAATCAGTTCAATAAACTACAACACTTACCAGCACGACGGTGGCAAATACCAGGGTCAGGAGAAATTTAAGACTGAAACGTGACATCTTCATTATTAGCTTTAAAGTAAATCCGGCAAAGAAATCCCCTTTTATCAATATATAGAGCTGCCTTTACTGAGTTAAAATGTTAGAGCTCGGAACTAATATAGTCTTCGGTTGCCGGCGTCACTGCCGCACACCCTACTACCCGCCCACACTGTACACTTAGAGATAAGAACTGCTTGCGGCAACTGCTTTAGTCACCTGGCTCGGAAATGAAAACCTGCTCATTCAAATTATATAATTATCAATCTTCATTTGAAAGAAGATGAACGAGGCGAAATACTTAATCGTCTGGACTTGTGTGCTTGCGAGCAGTGACGTTTTCTAGAGTTTCCAGTCTTTCTTTTAGATGTATTTAACATTGTTGTGGCCTCTTTCAAAGAAAGGAAACGCGAACTTGTCTTGTGATTTGACGTAGCAGTATAATATGCTCCAACAAGGAAAAACTAAAAACTTTGGAAATAGTTATAAGGTTGGACAGCATGCAACTATCCAAAACCAGGTTAAGTTGTGGGATAAATCTGTGGCATAAAGGATGAAAGGTCTGCTGTATCATTTTACATTACTGTGGTGGACAGACGAAAGATATCATTATACTGTCCATCCATTGTATTGCCCATGCTACAAGTAGGGGAACAAAAGGGGCAGTATTGATCCAGAAGAGCGATGATGTGGGTGAAACGCAAGCTCCTCACGGATGGAGGATAGCCACAATGGGTCAGATGGCTTAGCTTTGTGATAACTCTTTGCTATAAAAAATGTCATAGAGATATGGTAATGTTCCTACAAATCAATGTAGCAGGGGAGAGAGTTTACAGTTGGTGTGGTGGCTGTGTTTTTCTCAAGCCACATTAATAGCAAGAAAGGAATTTTATTTAACCCTTTAATTCCCATTTTTGGGCACAAATATTGGCACAAAACTGGGCTGAGAAGTGGCAGATGGAGTTCAACCCAGATAAGTGTCAGGTGATTCATTTTGGTAGGTCAAATGTGATGGCAGGATATAGTATTAATTGTAAGATTCTTGGCAGTGTGGAGGATCAGAGGAATCTTGGGGTCCGAGTCCATAGGACACTCAAAGCTGCTATGCAGGTTGACTCTGTGGTTAAGAAGGCATATGGTGCATTGGCCTTCATTAATCATGGGATTGAGTTTAGGAGCTGAGAGGTAATGTTAGAGCATAGAACATAGAATAGTACAGCACAGTACAGGCCCTTTGGCCCACAATGTTGTGCCAATCCTCAAACCCAGCCTCCCATATCAGCCCCCACCTTAAATTCCTCCATATACCTGTCTAGTAGTCTCTTAAACTTCACCAGTGTATCTGCCTCCACCACTGACTCAGGCAGTGCATTCCACGCACCAACCACTCTCTGAGTAAAAAACCTTCCTCTAACATCCCCCTTGAACTTCCCACCGCTTACCTTAAAGCCATGTCCTCTTGTATTGAGCAGTGGTGCCCTGGGGAAGAGGCGCTGGCTATCCACTCTATCTATTCCTCTTATTATCTTGTACACCTCTATCACGTCTCCTCTCATCCTCCTTCTCTCCAAAGAGTAAACCCCTAACTCCCTTAATCTCTGATCACAATGCATACTTTCTAAACCAGATGGCATCCTGGTAAATCTCCTCTGTACCATTTCCAATGCTTCCACATTCTTCCTATAGCGAGGTGACCAGAACTGGACACAGTACTCCAAATATGGCCTAACCATAGTTTTATAGAGCTGCATCATTACATCGCGACTCTTAAACTCTATCCCTTAACTTATGAAAGCTAACACCCCATAAGCTTTCTTAACCACCCTATCCACCTGTGAGGCAACTTTCAGGGAACTGTGGACATGTACCCCGAGATCCCTCTGCTCCCCCACACTACCAAGTATCCTGCCATTTACTTTGTACTCTGCCTTGGAGTTTGTCCTTCCAAAGTGTACCACCTCACACTTCTCCGGGTTGAACTCCATCTGCCACTTCTCAGCCCACTCCTGCATCCTATCAATGTCTCTCTGCAATCTTTGACAATCCTCTACACTATCTACAACACCACCAACCTTTGTGTCGTCTGCAAACTTGCCAGCCCACCATCTACCCCCACATCCAGGTCGTTAATAAAAATCACGAAAAGTAGAGGTCCCAGAACAGATCCTTGTGGGACACCACTAGTCACAATCCTCCAATCTGAATGTCCTCCCTCCACCACCACCCTCTGCCTTCTGCAGGCAAGCCAATTCTGAATCCACCTGGACAAACTTCGCTGGATCCCATGCCTTCTAACTTTCTGAATAAGCCAACTGTGTGGAACCTTGTCAAATGCCTTACTAAAATCCATACAGATCACATCCACTGCACTATCCTCATCTATATGCCTGGTCACCTCCTCAAAGAACTCTATCAGGCTTGTTAGACATGATCTGCCCTTCACAAAGCCATGCTGACTCTCCCTGATCAGACCATCATTCTCTAAATGCCTATAGATCCTATCTCTAAGAATCTTTTCCAACAGCTTTCCCACCACAGACGTAAGGCTCACTGGTCTATAATTACCCGGACTATCCCTACTACCTTTTTTGAACAAGGGGCCAACATTCACCTCCCTCCAATCCTCCGGTACCGTTCCCGTGCAGCTATATAGGACCCTGGTCAGACCCCACTTGGAATACTGTGCTCAGTTCTGTTCACCTCACTACAGAAAGTATGTGGAAACCATAGAAAAGGTGCAGAGGAGATTTACAAGGATGTTGCCTGGTTTGGGGAGCATGCATTATGAGAATAGGTTGAGTGAACTCAGTCTTTTCTCCTTGGAGCAGCGGAGGATGAGAGGTGACCTGACAGGGGTGTATAAGATGATGATAGGCATTGATCGTGTGGATAGTCAGAGGCTTTTTCCCAGGTCTGAGATGGCTAGCATGAATGGGCACAGTTATAAGGTGCTTGAAAGTAGGTACAGAGGAGATGTCAGGGGAGGTTTTTTACACAGTGAGTGGTGAGTGCGTGGAACAGGCTGCTGGCGATGGTGGTGGATGCGGATACAATAAGGTTTTTTAAGAGACTCCTGGATAGGTAGGTGAGGTGGAAAATCTAGTCAGGTGGAAGAAGGCAGCAAACATGAGGTTTAGAAAGCAAGGATCAGATGGGTCTATTGAGGAATATAGGGAAGCAAGAAAGGAGCTTAAGAAGGGGCTGAGAAGAGCAAGAAGGGGGCATGAAAAGGCCTTGGTGAGTAGGGTAAAGGAAAACCCCAAGGCATTCTTCAATTCTGTGAAGAAAAAAAGGATGACAGGAGTGAAGGTAGGACCAATTAGAGATAAAGGTGGGAAGATGTGCCTGGAGGCTGTAGAAGTGAGCGAGGTCCTCAATGAATACTTCTCTTCGGTATTCACCAACGAGAGGGAACTTGATGATGGTGAGGACAATATGAGTGAGGTTGATGTTCTGGAGCATGTTGATATTAAGGAAGAGGAAGTGTTGGAGTTGTTAAAATACATTAGGACAGGTAAGTCCCCGGGGCCTGAGGGAATATTCCCCAGGCTGCTCCACGAGGCAAGGGAAGAGATTGCTGAGCCTCTGGCTAGGATCTTTATGTCCTCATTGTCCACGAGAATGGTACCGGAGGATTGGAGGGAGGTGAATGTTGTCCCCTTGTTCAAAAACGGTAGTAGGGATAGTCTGGGTAATTATAGACCAGTGAGCCTTACGACTGTGGTGGGAAAGCTGTTGGAAAAGATTCTTAGAGATAGGATCTGTAGGCATTTAGAGAATCATGGTCTGATCAGGGACAGTCAGCATGGCTTTGTGAAGGGCAGATCATGTCTAACAAGCCTGATAGAGTTCTTTGAGGAGGTGACCAGGCATATAAATGAGGATAGTGCAGTGGATGTGATCTATATGGATTTTAGTAAGGCATTTGACAAGGTTCCACACAGTAGGCTTATTCAGAAAGTTAGAAGGCATGGGATCCAGGGAAGTTTGTCCAGGTGGATTCAGAATTGGCTTGCCTGCAGAAGGCAGAGGGTGGTGGTGGAGGGAGTACATTCAGATTGGAGGATTGTGACTAGTGGTGTCCCACAAGGATCTGTTCTGGGACCTCTTACTTTTCGTGATTTTTATTAACAACCTGGATGTGGGGGTAGAAGGGTGGGTTGGCAAGTTTGCAGATGACATAAAGGTTGGTGGAGTTGTAGATAGTGTAGAGCATTGTCAAAGATTGCAGAGAGACATTGATAGGATGCAGAAGTGGGCTGAGAAGTGGCAGATGGAGTTCAACACGGAGAAGTCTGCGGTGTACACTTTGGAAGGACAATCTCCAAGGCAGAGTACAAAGTAAATGGCAGGATACTTGGTAGTGTGGAGGAGCAGAGGGATCTCGGGGTACATGTCCACAGATCCCTGAAAGTTGCCTCACAGGTGGATAGGGTAGTTAGGAAAGCTTATGGGGTGTCAGCTTTCATAAGTCGAGGGATAGAGTTTAAGAGTCGTGATGTAATGATGCAGCTCTATAAAACTATGGTTAGGCCACACTTGGAGTACTGTGTCCAGTTCTGGTCACCTCACTATAGGAAGGATGTGGAAGCATTGGAAAGGGTACAGAAGAGATTTACCAGGATGCTGCCTGGTTTAGAAAGTATGCATTATGATCAGAAATTAAGGGAGCTAGGGCTTTACTCTTTGGAGAGAAGGAGGATGAGAGGAGACATGATAGAGGTGTACAAGATAATAAGAGGAATAGATAGAGTGGATAGCCAGTGCCTCTTCCCCAGGGCACCACTGCTCAATACAAGAGGACGTGGCTTTAAGATAAGGGGTGGGAAGTTCAAGGGGGATATTAGAGGAAAGTTTTTTACTCAGAGAGTGGTTGGTGCATGGAATGCACTGCCTGAGTCAGTGGTGGAGGCAGGTACACTAGTGAAGTTTAAGAGACTACTAGACAGGTATATGGAGGAATTTTAGGTGGGGGCTTATATGGGAGGCTGGGTTTAAGGGTTGGCACAACATTGTGGGCCGAAGGGCCTGTACTGTGCTGTACTATTCTCTGTTCTCTCTCTGTACATGGAGTTTAGAAAAATAGAGGGCTATGGGTAACCCTGGATAATTTCTAAGGTAAGGTCATGTTTGACCCAGCTTTGTGGGCCAAAAGGCCTGTATTGTGCTGTAGGTTTTCTATGTTTCTATGGCTGAAATAAACCTTAATGATTGAGTAATAATGTTATTCATTGTCATGCTTTTATAAAACAAATACAAAATAAACAATAAATTATCAAAATGTTTTAATTTTAAATTCTACCATCTCCTATCTTTTTCAATATTGCTTTCTCAATGGAGACATAGATCATGTGCACTCAAGCAGGCTCTCCCTCCCATTTTCTACCAGTCACCTTAGATCAAGGTCAATTTGTAGAGACCAATTAGCGTACCAACCCACACATCATTCAGATGTCGGAGGATTCTGGAGCACCCAGAGGAAACCAGTGTGGGTACAGAGAGATTCTGGAGCACCCAGAGGAAACCAGTGTGGGTACAGGTAGAAGATGTAAAGTTCACATGGGCAACAGCAGATGCCAGGCTGGCACCTGGGCTACCGGAGCTGTGAGACTGCATTGCCCTACCACTTACTGCTCTCACCTTTCCAATTTCACTGTACTTGTTAGTTGTGCTGTATTGACTATTTTCTCATTGTAAAACTAACTAAAACATCTTTCGCTTGTCCGCTTCCTGCTTCCTGCTCACACCAGCCATTCATATTGGAGGTGAATCTGACTGCACTGGCATGGAGGTACTAAACATGAAGTTCTAAGCACAGTTAAGTCGTGCTGAACAGACACAAACCTGTGGTACAGTTAGGAAAGGGGAGTGGGTACTGGAAGTTACTGATGTCATTGTTGCTCACTTTTAGTGGCTTGTGGAGGCCTGTGGATGAATCACCCTATGCATGTTTGCCTGGGGTTCATCCTCCCCACCTCTAACCTAGCACTGTTTCTCTAGAAAGGAAATATAGTGTGACCGATTGGCTTTTCAACTCCTGGGGAATGTAGTTTATACAAACAAACAGAGTACACATGTTTGTGAATGTAAATCCACATAAGTATAAAGACAGCATCTTGGGGTTGGGATGTGGAGATAGAGACTGTTGTTAGAATGCAAACTTCACTGAAAAGAAATGGAAAAAAATTATCAGCAAGGAGGTGAAAAGTGGTAAAAAAATTTGCAAAACTTATGTTCATTTGGAGTCAGTTGCTCTTTTAATAACTTCTAATAAATCACATTCAAAGACATGAAGGTTTATTGATTGACTAGTCAGGTGGGTGTAATTGGGAGGTGCCATCTCACTGGGCTGAAAAGGCCTGTTACGGTTCTGTAACCCTAAATAAATCTCTAAATAAATAAAATTGATACAGCCATTAATGTGATGAAAGGTGTATAGGAACTTTACTCAGTTCCCTCTATATGAGTACGGTGGTATCGCAGTTAGTATTGTTGCCAGAGATATCCAGAAACCGGGACGGTACCTGGCATCCGGTAATATCTGTGTAGAGTTTGCATGCATTCCCCATGACTCCATCGGTTTTTGCTGCATGCCCTGGTTTCTTTCCATATCCCAAAGTTATGTCAGTAGTTTGAATGATTACTGTAAATTATTTAATTTATCTTAGGCATCCATTAGTCTCGTGAGACCATGGATTTGCACCTTGGAAGGTTTCCAGGGCACAGACCTGGGCAAGGTTGTATGGAAGACCGTGATGCGAGTCTCCCCTCTCCACGCCACCGATCTACTGTAAATCAACGCTGTAGGTAAATGGCAATGTGAGCCTTACCTCAGTGGTTGGTAAGTTGATGGAGAAGATCTTGAGGGGCAGGATTTATGAACATTTGGAGAGGCATTATATGATTAGGAATAGTCAACATGGCTTTGTGAAAGGCAGGTCATGCCTTGTGAGCCTGATTGAATTTTTTGAGGATGTGACCAAACACATTGATGAAGGTAGAGCAGTAGATGTAGTATATATGGATTTCAGCAAGGCATTTGATAGGGTACCCTATACAAGGCTTATTGAGAAAGTAAGGAGCAATAGGATCCAAGGGGACCTTGCTTTGTGGATCTAGAATTGGCTTGCCCGCAGAAGGTAAAGAGTGGTTGTAGATGGGTCATATTCCGCATGGAGGTTGGTGACCAGTGATGTGCCTCAGTGATCTGTTCTGGGACCCCTTCTCTTCGTGAGTTTTATAAATGACCTGGATAAGGAAGTGGAGGGATGGGTTAGTAAAATGCTGATGACACAAATGTTGGGGGTGTTATGGATAGTGTGGAGGGCTGTCAGAGGTTACAGCGGGACATTGATAGGAAGCAACGCTGACCCTGGTCAGACCCCACTTGGAGTACTGTGCTCAGTTCTGGTCACCTCACTACACTAAGGATGTGGAAACTATAGAAAGGGTGCAGAGGAGATTTACAAGGATGTTGCCTGGATAGGGGAGCATGCCTTATGAGAATAGGTAGAGTGAACTTGGCCTTTTCTCCTTTGAGCAACGGAGGATGAGAGGTGACCTGATAGATGAGTATAAGCTGATGAGAGGCATTGATCGTGTGGATAGTCAGCGGCTTTTTCCCAGGGCTGAATTGGCTGCCACAAGAGGGCACAGTTTTAAGGTGCTTGTAAGCAGGTACAGAGGAGATGTCATGGGTAAGTTTTTTACGCAGAGAGTGGTGAGTGTGTGGAATGGGCTGCCGTCGACGGTGGTGGAGGCAGATATGATAGGGTCTTTTAAGAGACTCCTGGATAGATATATGGAGCTTAGAAAAATGAAGGGCTATGTGTAACCCTAGGTACAGTAATTTCTAAAGTAAGTACATGTTTGGCACAGCATTGTGGGCCAAAGGGCCTGTGTTGTGCTGTGGGTTTTCTATGTTTCTATGTAATCAAAAAGAAGATTTATGGGTATTTGGGAGAGAATAATTTATGGGAGTGCAGAGAAGTATGGGGAGAGGGAATGGAACTGATGGGACTCTCTGTTGAGAGACGGCGTGGACAAGGCAGATCACCAATACCTTTGAGCAGAAAATCGTACAAAAGGTAGTAGATTCTGCCCAGTACATCATGGGTAAAGCCCTCCCAACCATTGAGCACATCTACGTGAAACTTCGTCGTAGAAAAGCAGCATCCATCATCAAAGATTCTCACCACCAGGTTCAAGAACAGTTACTACCCCTCAACCATCAGGCTCTGGAACAGGATCCATTTCTGGTGTTCCCACAACCAATGATCTCACTTCAGTTAGTCCTGACGCAGGGTCTCGGCCTGAAATGTTGACTGCACCCCTTCCTAGAGATGCTGCTTGACCTGCTGTGTTCACCAGCAACTTTGATGTGTGTTGCTATCTCACTTTATCTTGTCATTTCATGCTCTCATTATTTATTGCTATTTAATTATATTTGCAGTTGCACGGTTTGTTGTCTTCTGTGCTCTTGCTCTTTCGTTGATCCTGTTTACAGTTACTATTCTATAGATTTGCTGAGAATGGCCACAGAAAAACAAATCAGAGGATTGTATGTATGTACTCTGATAGTACATTTTTACTTTGAATGGCCTAAGTAAACTGAGGTGTAACAATGGGATGCTGTAGGAGTCCAGTTTATGCCAATCACATTCTGGGACATGCGAAGCATTTCGGTGTGGCACAGATACAACGAAAATCCTTTCCTACAGCAGCATCACAGGCACATCAGTACAGACAACACAATTATGCAACACGGTGAAGAGAAAGAAAAACAAGTTTGTGCAAAAAAAAGAACGCTACTGGAGTCAAGTCCGTGGTGGTGCAAGAGGTGTTCTGCCACATTCCATTTCTGAGGTAAGGTTAGCGCTGTGCCCGTCAGTTTGAGTTACATATTCAGGTACATATAATTTTCGTGAAAGGTCAAGGAGCTTGGATACATTTTGATGTTTGTTAAGATTTAAAATATTTGATTTTGGTGTGGGAAAGGATCCCTGGATGATCACAAAGTATTTTAAAAGCATTATTGAAACTATATAACAGCAGATCATTTTATGAATATCATGGAGAATCATAGTTTATATGGGTCAGTTTCTCTAATCAACTTGAAAGGAGTATTTGAAATAAGCTGTAAAGATAACATTTCCATTTCCATGATATTACCAAGTTGTGGTAGTCTTTTCAGAATTAAGTAGAAAAAAATCTAACTCCTGTCTTATTTCCTGCAAACTGCCTTCATTCACTGATGCCCACCTCCTCTTCAAAGTCCTAGATTATTTTCTAGCTTCCAAATTCATCTTTGTCTGTCTTATAAGTCTGTGCCTGGATCTTTCCAAGCAGATTTCTGCCCATCTTGTCTCCCTTTCTCTTCACCATTTACACCTCAGACTTCAACTACTGCACAGAGTCTTGTCATCTTCAGAAGTTTTCTGATGACTCTGCCATAGGTGGATGCATCAGCAAGGGAGATAAGGCTGAGTACAGGGCCACGGTAGGAAACTTTGTCACATGGTGTGAGCAGAATTATCTGCAGCTTAATGTGAAAAAGACTAAGGAGTTGGTGGTAGACCTGAGGAGAGCAAAGATACTGGTGACCCCTGTTTCCATCCAGGGGGTCAGTGTGGACATGGTGGAGGATTACAAATACCTGGGGATACGAATTGACAATAAACTGGACTGGTCAAAGAACAGTGAGGCTGTCTACAAGGAGGGTCAGAGCCGTCTCTATTTCCTGAGGAGGCTGAGGTCCTTTAACATCTGCCGGACGATGCTGAGGATGTTCTACGAGTCTGTGGTGGCTAGTGCTATCATGTTTGCTGTTGTGTGCTGGGGCAGCAGGCTGAGGGTAGCAGACACCAACAGGATCAACAAACTCATTCGTAAGGCCAGTGATGTCGTGGGGATGGAACTGGACTCTCTGACGGTGGTGTCTGAAAAGAGGATGCTGTCCAAGTTGCATGCCATCTGGGACAATGTGTCCCATCCACTACATAATGTACTGGTTGGGCACAGGAGTACATTCAGCTAGAGACTCATTCCACCGAGATGCAACACAGAGCGTCATAGGAAGTCATTCCTGCCTGTGGCCATCAAATTTTACAACTCCTCCCTTGGAGGGTCAGACACCCTGAGCCAATAGGCTGGTCCTGGACTTATTTCCTGACATAATTTACATATTACTATTTAACTATTTATGGTTCTATTAATATTTAATTATTTATAGTGCAACTGTAACAAAAAACAATTTCCCCCAGGATCAATAAAGTATGACTATGACTATGACTATGACTATCACAGAGATGAGTTATGCGAGAAATGAGGAAGGTGCAAGACAGGTATATTCCAAAAAAGAAGAAATTTTCGAATGGAAAAAAGATGCAACCGTGGCTGACAAGAGAAGTCAAAGCCAAAGTTAAAGCAAAGGAGAGGGCATACAAGGATGCAAAAATTAGTGGGAAGACAGAGGATTGGGAAGTTTTTAAAAACTTACAAAAGGAAACTAAGAAGGTCATTAAGAGGGAAAAGATGAACTATGAAAGGAAGCTAGCAAATAATAGCAAAGAGGATACTAAAAGCTTTAGCAAGTATATGAAGAGTAAAAGACAGGTGAGAGTAGATATAGGACCGATAGAAAATGATGCTGGAGAAATTGTAATGGGTGATAAGGAGATGGCGGAGGAACTGAACGAGTATTTTGCATCAGTCTTCACTGAGGAAAACATCAGCAGTATACCAGACACTCAAGGGTGGCAGGGAAGAGAAGTGTGCGCAGTCACAATTACGACACAGAAAGTACTCAGGAAGCTGAATATTCTAAAGGTAGATAAATCTCCCGGACCAGATGGAATGCACCCTCGTGTCCTGAAGGAAGTAGCTGTGGAGATTGCAGAGGCATTAGCGATGATCTTTCAAAAGTCGATAGATTCTGGCACGGTTCCGGAGGACTGGAAGATTGCAAATGTCACTCTGCTATTTAAGAAGGGGGCAAGGAAGCAAAAAGGAAATTATAGACCTGTTAGTTTGACATCGGTGGTTGGGAATTTGTTGGAGTCGATTGTCAAGGATGAGGTTACAGAGTACCTGGAGGCATATGATAAGATAGGCAGAACTCAGCATGGTTTCCTTAAAGGAAAATCCTGCCTGGAAAACCTATTATAATTTTTTGAGGACATTACAAGTAGGCTAGACAAGGGAGATGCTGTAGATGTTGTATATTTGGATTTTCAGAAGGCCTTTGACAAGGTGCCACACATGAGGCTACTTAACAAAATAAAAGCCCATGGAATTACGGAGAAGTTACATACGTGGATAGACCATTGGCTGATTGGCAGGAAACAGAGAGTGGGAATAAAGGGATCCCATTCTGGTTGGTTGCCGGATACCAGTGGTGTTCCACAGGGGTCCGTGTTAGGACCGCTTCTTTTTACATTGTACATCAACGATTTGGATTACGGAATAGATGGCTTTGTGGCTAAGTTTGCTGATGCTATGAAGATAGGTGGAGGGGCTGGTAGTACTGAGGAAACAGAGAGTCTGCAGAGAGATTTGGATAGATTGGAAGAATGGGTAAAGAAGTGGCAAATGAAATACAATGTTGGAAAGTGTATGGTTATGCACTTTGGCAGAAGAATTAAACAGGCAGACTATTATTTAAATTCAAAGTTCTGAGATGCAATGGGACTTGGAAGTCGTCGTACAGGATACCCCTAAGGTTAACCTCCAGGTTGAGTTGGTGGTGAAGAAGGCAAATGCAATGTTGGCATTGTTTCTAGAGGAATAGAGTATAGGAGCAGGGATGTGATGTTGAGGCTCTATAAGGCGCTGGTGAGACCTCACTTGGAGTACTGTGGGCAGTTTTGGTCTCCTTATTTAAGAAAGGATGTGCTGACGTTGGAGAGATTACAGAGAATATTCACTAGAATGATTCCAGGAATGAGAGGGTTAACATATGAGGAACGTTTGTCCACTCTTGGACTGTATTCCTTGGAGTTTAGAAGAATGAGGGGGACCTCATAGAAACATTTCGAATGTTGAAAGGCATGGACAGAGTGGATGTGGCAAAGTTGTTTCCCATGATGGGGGAGTCTAGTAGGAGAGGGCATGAGTTAAGGATTGAAGGGCGCCCATTCAGAACAGAAATGCGAAGAAATTTTTTTAGTCAGAGGGTGGTGAATCTATGGAATTTGTTGCCACGGGCAGCAGTGGAGGCCAAGTCATTGGGTGTATTTAAGACAGAGATTGATAGGTATCTGAGTAGCCAGGGCATCAAAGGTTATGGTGAAAAGGTGGGGGAGTGGGACTAAATGGGAGAATGGATCAGCTCATGATAAAATGGCGGAGCAGACTCGATGGACCGAACGCCCGACTTCTGCTCCTTTGTATTATGGTCTTGCGGTCTGATGGGTACAATGTCAGTTTGTATGATTTTGACCAGATTGTATTACTATTTATCCAGTCACAGCTAGAGAGTCACAATTACATCTTCCTCCATTCTGCACCATTGCCTCTGAAGTCCATGGGCACATATCCTTTATTCCTCTTTTTCTACTCCACAATGGCAACATCGAAAAGCTCAAACAACCAGCTTTTCGTCAGTTGCCTCTCTGTTTCTAAACTAATTATCTGACATCCAGTACTGGGTTAGCAGAAAGGGACTCAAATGAAATTCATGGGCAATATGTGCACCATTTATCATGATCTATGTTATTTTGGCACAAAATCCATTCCTCCCCCTGGTAACTGTCTGGAATGTATGAACTGATCATCACACCTCACTATCTGGTGTGACTAAGCGGGCCCGACAAGGGTTACTGATAGTAAGCCACAGCAGCATGTTGGTGCAAAGGAATTTTCTTTAGTGCCAGGAGGAAAAAGTGCAAAGGCTGCCCAAAAGTTGTGAAGAAAGAAAGTATTACAAACAGACAAATGAAAATAAACATGTACAAATATACAGAGGCTTTCTTCATGACACACTTTGTCTTTAACGTTCCAATATAACTATTCGCTCCAACCTCCATACCTCTCAGTAAAATCAAACTGAGTTTAAATCTGCCTGCGTAGGGGGTAATGCGCTTCCCCCCACTAATACAGGATGCAACAAACTGTCCCTCGGGTCTTTTGGGGCCGTTCTGTGTCTACAAACCGATGTAGCGGGGTGAGTGAAAATAAGCGAAACTCTTTGGAATGCCTCTGTCTAGAATCCTTACTTTTATAAGTTATAAACCAGTAGAGCATGTTAACTGAAGGGATTGCTTTGACTAGCCAAACTAGCGATTGTTTTACTGTTGGGGTGTATAAATGGTGAACTCCAAAGAACTGCAGAACAGGAGGGCAAAGTGAGAGATCTACTCGAGAAGCTAGACCAGGGACAGAATGAGGAGGAGTGACTAGCCAGGCAGAGGGGCATGGTTGGCAGAAGAACTAGCACTGCCAACTTGTTCGTCACGTAAATTCTGAATTATTAACAACCACCACTAAGACTAGTTCTTTCCACTGTTATAACACTGTCCAACTTTGCCTCAACACAGCTGCCACAGAAATGTTCAGGCATGTCTTGGTAACCTCTAGAATCAAATTTTCCAAAACACTTTTTGTTTTGGAAACATGGTAATCCAAAACATTGCATTCTGTACCCTGACTTGCATCATGTGTGGTTAGTTGATCAACATTCTGCTTATTAACTTAATTATTACTAATTATTACAGGAATTTTACTATGACTTTTTAACCCCTGAGTAAAGATTTGAATTTCAAATTTAAATCACCTTGATGACCTTGCCCCTTATTATTTGTGTAATCAGTTCCACAACTATAACTCTGCAAAATCTTTTCACTTTTTCTATTCTGATCTCTTGGAGCGAAGGAGGATGAGAGGTGACTTGATGGAGGAGTACAAGATAATGAGAGGCATTGATCGTGTGGGTAGTCAGAGGCTTTTCCCCAGGGCTGAAATGGCTAGCATGAGAGGGCATAGTTTTAAGGTACTTGGAAGTAGGTACAGAGGAGATGTCAGCGGTAAGTTTTTTACGCAGAGAGTGGTGAGTGCGTGGAATGGGCTGCCAGCAGCGGTGGTGGAGGGGGAACGATAGGGTCTTTTAAGAGACTCCTGGATGTCTACATGGAGCTTAGAAAAATAGAGGGCAATGGGTAAAGCCTAGGTAGTTCTAAGGTAGGGACATGTTCAGCATAGCTTTGTGGGCTGAAGGGCCTGTATTGTGCTGTATGTTTTCCAGGTTTCTATGTTTATCGCCCCTCAGTACACTTAAAAATCCTACATAATCAGAATTAGGATCCGGTCCATTATCGCTGACATATGTCATGAATTTTTCTGTTTTGCAGCATTATACAATGCAAGATATGAAATTACTGTAAGTTACAAAATATTGCAAAAAAAGTAGCCTTTGATAGGAGAGTACAAACAATTACATTTTTAATGCACTAGTTAAGGAAGAGTTTACATGAGATTTATGGAAATAAATTTTTGTGGAATTGTGATTTCTTTAAGATATATTATCACTTATAATGTGAAATTTGTTTTGCATCAGCAGTGCAATGCTAAGATATAGAATTAATATAAATTAGAGAATTCGTAAAAGAGAAACAAATGAGAAGGAGCTGTTGAGTGTGGGTTTAGATACCTCCTCCCTTATGACAGGGATGAGAACAGGGCATGTTGAAATTGTGAGGTGCCTGAATGATGGATGCTGCCTTCCTGAGGCAGCACTTTTACAAGATATCCTCAATGGTATGGCCTGCGATGAGTCTACAACCTACTGTAGCCTCTTTCAATCCCGTCCACTGGAGCCTCTCCACAATGCATCAAGTTGGCATATCTCCACCACATTTGTAGAAATGTACTCTTCTTTATGATATTTAAAATATCCTACAACGCTAATGAAGTAGAACTGCCGAAGGGACTTCTTTGTGATTGCTATGTGTTGGGCCAGGGATAGAACCTCTAAAGTGTTGACGCCCAGGGGCTTAAAGCTGCTCAACCTTTCCAGTACTGCCCTACCATGTTATTATCATACCTTTTGATTAAGATTATAAATGATATATGTATCTGAAGAATCCTTGTGAGAACACATTAGGCAAAAACACAAGATTATCCTCTTCACAGGATTCACCCTAGCTCTTTATTGCTCACTTCCATTATTCTGTCTACACTCTTGGCTTTGTACTGATCTGAAATGATATCTAGGTTTTATTGTAAGCCAATATCTTACTCACATTATGTAACAATGAATAAAGTAGAAATCAAGACCCAACCAGCCTGTGAGTCAGATATTTCACAGCCTTAATGCCACGGTTCCGATCGGTTATCCCCTGGTTCCCTTTAAATGTCCTTAGTGTCACAATTGGGACTGTTGACTCCTTGTTTTCCTTTAATTCATTGTTTCCCCATGTTTCTTGGGCTCTGTAATTAAAGGCACTTGACTCTCAGCTGAACAGTTAGTATATAGTGTCATGCTTACAGCTGCTTGGGGCTAGACCATCACCTGACGTAACCTCACGTCACCAAAGCAAGTGCGAGCAAGTCAAGTCTTCTCCCCGAAGTGAGTGCCAGTAAGTTGCCTCCCCTCGCCGGAGCCAGCCTGTCAAGTTACCACACCTTAGCGAGCCTGCTATGCTACCTCGCCAGAGCAGGTCCGTCGAGTTCACCCGCCGGAGTGAGACTAGAGCCGCAGTCTGTAGTTCCCGGGCCCAGTCGAGAGCTTGCCACTACTTGGAGCCACTTCGTACCAAGATAAAAGAACTGTCTATCATTGTGTGGTTTTGTCTCTTTGTGTCCTCGCCTCTGCTGGGTAGATCTGGCCGTTTTCTGCTACCTTGAGTTGGGAACTGTCTCTTCATGTTCTGTGTTCTAGTCCCGGCTCTGTGTTCTAGTCCCGGCTCTGTGTCCCGCGCCCAGGGAGGAGTCCCGGCTCTGTGTCCCGCGCCCAGGGAGGAGTCCCGGCTCTGTGTCCCGCGCCCAGGGAGGAGTCCCGGCTCTGTGTCCCGCGCCCAGGGAGGAGTCCCGGCTCTGTGTCCCGCGCCCAGGGAGGAGTCCCGGCTCTGTGTCCCGCGCCCAGGGAGGAGTCCCGGCTCTGTGTCCCGCGCCCAGGGAGGAGTCCCGGCTCTGTGTCCCGCGCCCAGGGAGGAGTCCCGGCTCTGTGTCCCGCGCCCAGGGAGGAGTCCCGGCTCTGTGTCCCGCGCCCAGGGAGGAGTCCCGGCTCTGTGTCCCGCGCCCAGGGAGGAGTCCCGGCTCTGTGTCCCGCGCCCAGGGAGGAGTCCCGGCTCTGTGTCCCGCGCCCAGGGAGGAGTCCCGGTTCTGTGTCCCGCGTCCAGGGAGGAGTCCCGGCTCTGTGTCCCGCGTCCAGGGAAGTGTCCTGGATCTGTGTCCTGTGTCCCCGAAGAGTCCCGGCTCTGTGTTTCGATGTTCCGAGTTCCAAGTCCAGGCTCCGATGTCCCGACTCACAAGTCCGGGTCCCAGGTCCCGGGTCCCGGGTCCCGGCTCCCAAGTCCCAGTCCAAGTCCAAGTCTGAGTCCCGAGTGTCTGTCCAAGTCCAAGTATGGGTCCCGAGTCCTGAGTCCCAGTCCAAGTCCAAGTCTGGGTCCCGAGTCCCAGGCCAAGCCGGCCCTAAGTCCCAGTCTAAGTCCAGGGACCGAGCCCAACTCCAGCCATGCATATTCCTGCTTCCGCTTCATTCACTCCTTGATGTCTCTCTGTATCATCCTTGCTTCCCTGCTTTCCTAATAACTATTAATAAACTCTATTTTTGTTAACACTACAAAACATGTTTGTGTCCACCGTGCTCCGCACTTATGACAGAATGGTCTAGCCAAACATGGACCCAGCAGACACAAACACTGTTTTCCAAATTCTCATTAGCCAGTGTCCTTTACTGGAATCCCGCCCAGAGTGCAATTTATAGAATTCAAGAAAATGATTCGAAGTTCCCGGGTATCAATTTAGAAAAAATTGTGCAATTACAACGACAGTAACAAAAGGTCAATGTGTTGTTAGCCCGTTAGCTGAACGGTCAGTATATAGTGTCAGGCTTACAGCTGCTCAGCGCTACACTGTCACCTGACATCACCTCACTTTACCAAAGCAAGTGCGAGCAAGTCAACTTGCTGGAGCAAGTCAAGTCTTTTCCCCAAAGCGAGTGCCAGTAAGTCACCTCCCCTCGCCGGAGCCAGCCTATCAAGTTACCGCACCTGAATGAACCTGCTATGCTACCTCGCCAGAGCAGGTCCGTCGAGTTCACCCGCCGGAGTGAGACTAGAGCCGTTGTCTGTAGTTCCGGGGCCGAGTTGAGAGCTTGCTGCTACTTGGAGCCACTTCGTGCCAAGATAAAAGAACTGTCTATCATTGTGTGGTTTTGCCTCTTTGTGTCCTCACCTGCGCTGGGTAGGCCCAGCCGTTTGCCGCTACCTTGAGTTGGGAACTGACTCTTTTTGTCCTCACCTCCGCTGGGTAGGTCTGTCCATTTGCCACTTCCTTGAGTTGGGAACTGTCTCTTTGTGACCTTGCCTCCGCTGGGTAAGTCCAGCTGTTTGCCACTACCCTGAGTTGTGAACTGTCTCTTCGTGATCTGTGTACTGTGTCCTGTATCCAAAGAAGAGTCCCGGCTCTGTGTCCTGCGTCTGAGAAGAGTCCCGGCTCTGTGTCCTGTGTCTGAGAAGAGTCCCGGCTCTGTGTCCTGTATCCAAGGAAGAGTCCCGGCTCTGTGTCCTGTATCCAAGGAAGAGTCCCGGCTCTGTGTCCTGTATCCAAAGAAGAGTCCCGGCTCTGTGTCCTGCGTCTGAGAAGAGTCCCGGCTCTGTGTCCTGTGTCTGAGAAGAGTCCCGGTTCTGTGTCCTGTATCCAAGGAAGAGTCTCGGCTCTGTGTCCTGTGTCTGAGAAGAGTCCCGGCTCTGTGTCCTGTATCCAAAGAAGAGTCCCGGCTCTGTGTCCTGTATCCAAGGAAGAGTCCCGGCTCTGTGTCCTGTGTCTGAGAAGAGTCCCGGCTCTGTGTCCTATATCCAAGGAAGAGTCCTAGCTCTGTGTTTTGATGTTCCGAGTTCTAAGTCCAGGCTCCAATGTTCTGAGTTCCAAGCCCAGGTCTGGGTTCCGAGTTCCAAGTCCCTGTCCAAGTCCAGATCCTGAGTTCCAAGTCCCTGTCCAAAGTCCAAGTCTGGGTCCCGAGTCCCAGGCCAAGCCCAGGCCCTGAGTCCCAGTCTAAGTCCAGCGTCCAAGCCCAACTCCAGCCATGCATATTCCAGCTTCCGCTTCATTCACTCCTTGATGCCTCTCTGTATAATCCTTGCTTCCCTGCTTTCCTAGTAACTATTAATAAACTCTATTTTTGTTAACGCTACAAAACATGTTTGTGTCCTGCATTTGGGTCCACCGTGCTCCGCACTTGTGACACTTAAAGGTGGTACTTTTTTATTATCATCAATAATTATTATTGAGGGGCGAGGTTCCCAGAAAGATCAGATTCTCATCACTTGGGTTGAGAGGGTGGTGAAGAAGACATTCGGCACACTTGCCTTCATCATTCAGAGAATGGAGTACGAAAGCTGTTTTGTCATGCTACAACTACACATGACATTAGCAAGACAACACATAGAGTTCTGGTTGCCCAGCTATCAGAAGAATTTCAATAAAATGGAAAGGATTCAGGAAATATTCACAAGGATGTTCACATCATTCTCCATAACTGCCACCTTCTCCAATGGGAATCTACCACAAAGCACATTTTTCCCTGCTCCCTCCTCTCTGCTTTCTTTAGGGATCACTCTCTACATATCTCCCTTGCCCACTCATCCCTCCCCACTAATCTTCCTCCTGGCACTTATCCCTGCAAGTATGACAAGTGCTATACCTGTCGATACACCTCCCATCCTTATCAACATGGAGGCTCCAAGGGAAGCAACAATTCACTTGCAAGTCTCTTGGGGTCATTAATAATATCCCCTACTCCTGGTCTGGCCTTCTTTACAATGGTGAGACTCAATATAGATTGGGTAACTGTTTCGTCAAAGACCTCCGCTCCATCTGTTAGAAAAGGCAGGATCTCCCTGTGGCCAGCCATTTCACTTCGACTTCCCACTCCCATTCTGACATGTCTTCTCTACTGCCACGATGAGGCAATACTCAGGTTGGAGGAAAAATACTTCCATCTGTCTGGATAGCTTCCAATCTGATGGCATGAATAGTGATTTCTGTAACTTCTTGTAAATTATTCCCACTCCTCCTTCTCTGTTTTTTCCATTCCACATTCTGATTCCCTCTCTCATCCCTTCTCCTCACCTGCCTAGCAACCCCATCTGGTGTCCCTCCTCCTTCCCTTTCCCTCATGGTCCATTGTCCTCCTTCAGATTTTAAGTCTTCCATCTATCACCTCCCAGATTCTTACTCTACCCCATCCTCCCTCCTCCACCAACCCACCTTCGCCCTTACCTGGTCTCACCTATCATATACCTGCCTGTACTCCTTCCCTCACCCCAACTTTATCTTAGAAACACAGAAACATAGAAAACTTATAGCTCAATATAGGTCCTTCGGCCCACAATGCTGTGCCAAACATGTACTTACTTCAGAAATTACCTAGGGTTACCCATAGCCCTCTTTTTCTAAGCTCCATGTACTTATTCAAGAGTCTCTTAAAAAACCTTATTGTATCCGCATCCACCACTGTCGCCAGCAGCCCATTCCATGCACTCACTATTCTCTGCTTAAAACACTTACCTTTGACATCTCCTCTGCACCTACTTCCAAGCACCTTAAAACTGTGCCCTCTCGTGTTAGCCATTTCAGCCCTGGGAAAAAGCCTCTGACTATCCACATGATCAATGCCTCTCATCAGCTTATACACCTCTATCAGGTCACCTCTCATCCTCCGCCACTCCAAGGAGAAAAGGCCGAGTTCAGTCAACCTATTCTCATAAAGCATGCTCCACAATCCAAGCAACATTCATGTAAATCTCCTCTGCACCCTTTCTATGTTTCCACATCCTTCCTGTAGTGAGGCAACCAGAACTGAGCACAGTACTCCAAATGGGGTCTGACCTGGGTCCTATATGGTTGTAATATTACCTCTCAGCCCTTGAATTCAATCCCACAGTTGATGAAGGCCAATACACTGTATGCCTTCTTAACCACACAGTCAACCTGCACAGCTGCTTTGAGTGTCCTATGGACTCGGAACCCAATATCTCTCTGATCCTCCATACTGCAAAGAGTCTTACCATTAATACTATATTCTGCCATCATACTTGACCTACCAAAATGAACCACCTCACACTTATTTGGGTTGAACTCCATCTGCCACTTCTCAGCCCAGTTTTGCATTCTATCGATGTCCCACTGTAACCTCTGAAAGACCTCCACACTATCCACAATACCCCCAAACTTTGTGTATTCAGCAACTTTACCAACCCATCCCTCCACTTCCTCATCCAGGTCATTTATAAAAATCATGAAGGGAAGGGGTCCCAGAATAGATCCCTGCATATCACTGGCCACCAGCCTCCATGCAGATTATGACCCATCTACAACCACTCTTTGCCTTCTGTAGGCAAGCCAATTCTGGATCCACAAAGCAAGGACCCCTTGGATCCCATGCTTCCTTACTTTCTCAATAAGTCTTGCATGAGCCTTATTGAATGCCTTGCTGAAATCCATATACACTACATCTACTGCTCTACCATCATCAATGTGTTCAGTCACATCCTCAAAAAACTCAATCAGGCTCGGAAGGCACGACCTGTTCACAAATCCTGCCTCTCAGGATCTTTTCCATCACCTTACCAACCACTGAAGTAAGACTCACTGGTCTATAATTTCCTAGGCTATCTCTACTCCCTTTCTTGAATAAGGGAATAACATCTGCGAACCTCCAGTCCTCTGGAACCTCTCCCGTCCCCATTGATGATGCAAAAATCATCTCAGGAGGCTCAGCAATCTCCTTCCTCGCCTCCCACAGTAGCCTGGGATATATCTCATCCAGCCCTGGTGACTTATCCAACTTGATGCTTTCCAAAAGTTCCAGCATATCCTCTTTCTTAATGTTTATATGCTCAAGCTTTTCAGTCTGCTGTAAGTCATTCCTATAATCGCCAAAGTCCTTATCCATAGTGAATATTGAAGCAAAGTATTCATTAAGTACCTCCTCTACCTCCTCCAGTTCCATACACACTTTTCCACTTCAAGAAGCCCATAGATATGGTGAATGGTGAGCAGGTGAATCTAAAGCTAGAGAGCATAGATTTAAAGTGAAAGAAGGATTGAAAAAGAACCTGAAGAGCAACTTTATCACAGAGGGTAATGGGTGCATGGAATGAGCTGCCAAAGGAAACTGCAGAACTGGGTACAATTACAATGTTTAAAGGCCATTTTGACAGGTAAATTGATAGGAAGGGCTTAAGTGGGCTATGACCCCAATGCAGCCAACTGGGACTAGCTCCAGTTAACAACTTGCTTGGGATAAATGAGTTGGGCTGAATGGCCTTCTTCCCTGACTCTTGTTATGTTTTGTAACTTCAAGACATTAAATTAATCCAAAGAAGTTCGACTTTAAGTGAGGCACGCACGTACCATGTGGTAGCATGATATTAAATACTGAAGGAACTTGCCCCAAACATCGATTGTACTCTCTTCCACAGATGCTGCCTGGCCTGCTGAGTTCCTCCAGCATTTTGTGTGTGTTGCTTGGATTTCCAGCCTCTGCAGATTTTCTCTTGTTTGAGCCTGATATTAATGTACTTTTACATGTAACCTGTAATTAATTATTTAGACAAACAGGAATGCTTAATCAAACAATATATATACAATATCACTCAATACACAACACTTCTCCCTGCTTAGCTATAAAGTCCACCTCAATATAGAATGCATCTCAGATATATACACAGTATAGTGTATAATACTCTACAGAAATCCACAGCTTAGTAAATTTTAAATTATCCCATTCAAGCTTAAAGATTTAATCACTGTGGAGGATTGCTTACTCTTGTGGGATACCGTCTTTCCGTTCAAGAGGAATCATGCTGCTTGGCAAGTGAAACTTGAGGCTGTGAAACAACCTCAGGCTCTGGGGCCTCCTTGGTGGTGGCTGTAGGAGTTGATTCTAAGACTGTAGGAAGTGGTTCCGATAGCAGTAACCAACTTTCTTCTCTATCAATTGCCTGTGTTCTCCTCACTGGTTGATGTGTCATCTGCAGATGATAATCAGACTCTATCTCCACTATGTAGGCTGATTGTAGACTTCAGGAGATGGAAACCAGTGGTCCATGGGCCAGTACTCATCGGAAGATCAGAGGTAGAGAAGGTTAGTAACTTTAAATTCCTGGCTGTCACTATCTCAGAAGACCTGTCCTGGACCCATCACATAAGTGTAATTGCAGAGAAAGCACGATAGGGCATCTACTTCCTTCAGAGTCTGTGGAGAATTGGCATGACATCAAAAACCGTGACAATCATCTATAGATGTGTGGTGGAAAGTGTGCTGACTGGCTGCATTGCAGTCTGGTGTGGGAACAACAATGCTTTTTAGCAGAAAATCCTACAAAAGGTAGTGGATTCAGCTCAGTACATCATGTGTGAAGCCCTCCCAGTCATTGAGCACATCTACGTGAAATGTTGCCGTCGAAGAAGCAGCATCCATTATCAAAGATCCTCACCACGCAGGGTATGCTCGTTTCTCGCTGCTGCCATTGGGTAAAAGGCACAAGTGCCTCAGAACTCGCACCACCAAGCTTCAAGAACAATTACTACTTACCAAACATCAGGCTCGTGAACAAAGAGGTTAACTGCACTCATTCTATTTCTGGTGTTTCCACAACCAATGGTCTCACTTTAAGGACTTGTTATTTCATGCTCTTTCATTTCATTTATTTATGTTTGCATTTGCACAGTTTGTTGTCTTCTTTGTTCTTCCTCTTTCATTGATTCTGTTTACAGTTACCATTCTACAGATTTGGTGAGAACGCCCATGAGAAAAGGGATCTCAGGGTTGTATGTAGTGACATATACATGTACTCTGATAATAAATTTTATTTTGAACTTTTTTAGGAGAGTGGTCCAGTTCTGTCTGGCCAGGAGTGAAACATTGAATCTCCTTCTTTGAGGAGTCTTCAAATTGTCTCGACTCTTTGTCCTGCACACTCCTTCTGAGATTGGGTTTGAGGAGATCCAAGTGTGAACAGCATAGCTGGTGAGTTGGTGGTTGTAGATTATGTTGCACTGCGATATACAGGGAGGAAATTGACGAGCTTCCAGTTCAATGTTCATGTAGCGAGTTCTGCTGACATTGCTTGCAGTGCATTCTTTATTCTCCGCACAAACCTTCCCACTAAGTCACTTGTAGCTGGGTGGTACAGTGCAGATGTAATATGTCTTATTCCTTTCAGTTTTAGGAATGATTGAAACTGTTCAGCCACAAACTGTGTCCATTGTCACTCACAAAGTGTTCTGGAACACCAGTCCTTGCAAAGAGGCTTCTCAATAGATCAACAGTTTGCAAGCCTGTAGTAAATGCTGTTGCGAACACTTCTCGCCATTTTGTCACTGCATCCACTACTACCAAGAAGTCTGTGTCCATGTACGGTCCGGCAACATCCACATGACTCCTCTGCCAGGTCAGTGCAGGCCATTCCCAGGGATGGAGAGGAGCACGTTGGTATCCTGTACAGTGCATGGCAAGCTGCTCGATCTGTTGATCTATCCCAGGCCACCAGACAAAGCTTTGAGCCAAAGCTTTTTAACCACACCTAGATGACTGGCATGTACTGTAGCTGCATTAACACTTCAGCTCACTGCTTGGATGGTACAACTCCGAATCACTACAAAAGGCAAACCCCATCAAGGGCAACTTCATTCCGGCACTAGTAAAAATGGGGGAAGTGGGATTTCTGTTGAATATTCCAGCTATTATGGGTGGCCATGTAGACCTGCGACAGTATGGGTCTTTTCTGATTTCCCTTTGGATCATCTCTGCTGTAATAGGGAAACTTTTGATTTGCATTAGGGAGAATACATCAAGGACTGTCTTTTTCTGTATATTTTTCCAGTACTTCCTTTTCCAATGATAAACAGGACAATCCATCTGCATTTCCATGATTAGTTGTCCTCTTAAATTCAATCTTGTAACTGCGTCTTCCCAGAAACACAGCCCATCTGGCATGCGTGCCGTGGCCGTTAGTGGAACACCCTTCTATGGACTGAAAATGGACACTAGAGGGGTTGATGATCAGTACTCTCCCATATAAGCACTGGTTGAAAACATTTTACATCCCAGACCAGAGTCAAGGCCTCTTTCTCAACCTGTGCATAATGTTTCCCTGCAGCAGCAAGGGAACGTGATGCAAAGGCCATGGGGTGTTCACTTCCATCACTCTTAACATGAGACATGACTGCATGACTGCACCTACACCATAATGTGAGGCATCACAGCAGGATTCACTGGACAGTGTGTGAGTGCCGTGTCTGTTGTCACCATTTCCTTTACCGCTTTGAAAGCCATCTCACACTGCGTTGTCCATTCCCATTTCTTCCTGATCTGTAGTGACGAGTTCAAGGGATGGTGCACAGTAGCCAGGTTTGGCAGGAACCTGGCATAGTAGTTAACAAATCCTCAGAAGAACCACAACTGTGACTTATCCTTTGGCCTTGGAGGTTCACCACTGCTTGAATTTTCTCAGCACACTTGTGTAATCCTTGTGGGTCAATCATATGACCACAGCAAGTGATGCTTGGTTTAAGTAATTCACAATTGTCACATTGTGCTTTGAGCCCATAATCTTCTAATCTTTTTAACAGTATCTTGAGGTTTTGTAGATGTTCCTTGTCATTCTCACCAGTAACAGTGATGTAATCAGGTAACACTGAGTGCCTGGGCAACCTTGCAGCCCCTGGCCGTAGTTTTCTGCCAGAGTGCAGGTACAGATGCCGCTCCAAAAACGAGCATATTATCGTGATAAAGCCATTTGTGAGTGTTTATGCTGAGAAACACTTTGGACTCTTCTTCCATTTCCATCTGCAAGTAGGCCTCAGCTAGGTCCGCTTTGCTGGTGTGTTGTCCTCAGAAGGGGTCGCAAAGATATTAGCTTTCCTGGCAGAGGATATTGGTCTAATTTCAGTACTGGGTTGATGGTAACCTTGAAATCACTACAGATACTGACAGATCCATTCTTCTTGGTTACTGAGACCACTGGAGTTGCCCATGGGCTCCACTCCACCTTGGAAAGAAGTCCCTCAGCCTCCTTGTGATCTAGCTCACTGGCTACTTTATCCCAGATGGGGTAAGGAACTGAATGGGCTTTACAGTGGGTGCATCCATTTTCATTTAACACTATTTCACCCTTGATACGTTTGAGTTTTCCAATACCGTCCTTGAACATTGCAGGGGACATGGCATGCAAATTGTGGATGGATCTCTAATCAAGGTATCGTTGTTTCAGCCAATCTTACCCCCACAATGCTGGCCCTCCTTTTCTTTTTACCACATACAAGCATAATATAGCTTGTTGGTTGCTGTATTTCACTGTTACAGGTGTCATGACCACAGGAGTTATCTT
Source organism: Mobula birostris (assembly GCF_030028105.1). NCBI lineage: Eukaryota > Metazoa > Chordata > Chondrichthyes > Myliobatiformes > Myliobatidae > Mobula > Mobula birostris. The sequence continues at coordinate 204,375,246 of NC_092371.1, read as the reverse complement.
TTCTCCAGTATAAGTTCTCAGCTGGATACCTGCCGGGTTCAGTTTAGTATCTTTGAAATGCCATTCAAACTCATTTTGTGGAATGACTGAAACAGCTGAACCAGTGTACAATTCCATTTTAATCAATTTGCTATTCACTTCAGGTATAAGCCATATTGCTTGTCTATTGCTAATTTTCACACTGTAAATCTCAAGCTGCACAATCCTGTGGCACTCTCATCATTATCAGATTTTTCATCCACAACTTGCTATTAGTGCTATTTGTGCTATTTTTGAAATGGCAAATTGAACTTTTATCTTTTTCTCTTCCCTGTGCAGTCCAGATATTTTGGTCTACCGGACATGCTCTTTGTATGTGTTCTACATTGTTGCATTAGAGTTTGCCTTTAAATCTGAATTTGTTTGGTGTTCATGAGCCTCTGCCACAATGGTAAAACAATTTCTTTGACCAGGCTGATTCCCGTTTAGTTGGTGCAATTTTATTTACGCTTACTTTCATTCCTGACTGCAACTCAATTTCATCTCTGTCTGCAGTTTCTATTGAAACAGCAATTTCAATTGCTCTTTTGAATGTAAGCTGTGCTTCAGTTATAAGATTTTCTTGAATGCTGTTTTGTAAGATTCCACAAACTAAATGATTTCTTAATGCATTATTAAGCCCAATATTGAACTGACAAAGCTCAGATAATCTCTTCAATTCAGCCATTAATGCTGAAATGGACACCCGTTCTTTTTGATTCTGTTTATGAAACCTAGAGTATTCTGAAATCAACAATGGCTTTGGTTCTAAGTGTTTCTACAGTACGTTTGCAATATCTGCAAAGCTCATTTCTGCTGGTTTGGTTAGAGCAGTCAAACTTCAAAGTAAACTGTATGCCTTTAAATTTAATGTGCTTAGCAAAATTGGTACTCGCTTTCCATTGTTTAACTCAGTTTCAAAATACTATTCCAATAGTTCAGTATACATGACCCAACTACCTGTTGTAAAATCAAATTTGCCTGTCTTTCCGATGTAGCCAGCCATTTCTGATTTTTTTAATGACTAGTATCACCTGGTACTCATGCTTTATGAATCAGTGAATACTTGCGTTTAACGCCTTTTTTAAAACAAAACTATTGTGTCTTACCTTCCGAAGACCTCTCCATGAGCTGGGCTATTTCTTTAAAATTCTTCCATTCCTTGCTCTTTTTTTAGTTTGAAAATCTCACTGCACTTTTACAAGTCACTAGCTGTGTCAGGTTCGTTTTAAAAACAACTCATCACCAACATTCTAACTTATATGAACATATTTACTCACATCTGTAACTAAGATATCGCTTCAATAAATTATTTAAGAATGTAACTCAATTTCTTACAGCCATAAAATGTCCACTTAAATTGCAAATGTCATTCTACTCTTCAAGAAGGGAGAGAGGCAGAAGAAAGGAAATTATAGGCCAGTTACTCTGACATCAGTGGTTAGGAAGGTGTAAAATTTCAAAGTAAAATTTATTATCAGAGTACATACATGTCACCACGTACAACCCTGAGATTCTTTTTCTCTGGACATACTGAGCAAACCTATAGAAGAGTAACTGTAAACAGGATCAAAGGACAACAAACACCTGTGAGTTTGACGTCAGTGGTGGGTAAATTGATGAAAAGTATTCTTAGAGATGGTATATATAATTATCTGGATAGACAGGGTCTGATCAGGAACAGTCAACATGGATTTGTGCGTGGAAGGTCATGTTTGACAAATCTTATTGAACTTTTTGAAGAGGTTACTGGGAAAGTTGACAAGGGTAAAGCAGTGGATGTTGTCTATATGGACTCAGTAAGGTCTTTGACAAGGTCCCACAGAGATCCCTGCATATCACTGGCCACCAGCCTCCATGCAGATTATGACCCATCTACAACCACTCTTTGCCTTCCGTAGGCAAGCCAATTCTGGATCCACAAAGCAAGGACCCCTTGGATCCCATGCTTCCTTACTTTCTCAATAAGTCTTGCATGAGCCTTATTGAATGCCTTGCTGAAATCCATATACACTACATCTACTGCTCTACCATCATCAATTTGTTTAGTCACATCCTCAAAAAATTCAGTCAGGCTCATAAGGCATGACCTGTCTTTTACAAAGCCATGCTGACTATTCCTAATTATATTATGCCTCTCCAAATATTCATCAATCCTGCCTCTCAGGATCTTCTCCATCAGCTTACCAACCACTGAAGTAAGACTCACTGGTCTATAATTTCCTGGGCTATCTCTACTCCCTTTCTTGAATAATGGAACATCTGCAACCCACCAATCCTCCAGGATCTCTCCCATCCCCATTGATGATGCAAAGATCATCGCCAGAGGCTCAGCAATCTCCTCTCTCATCTCCCACAGTAGCCTGGGGTACATCTCGTCTGGTCCCGGTGATTTATCCAACTTGATGCTTTCCAAAAGCTCCTGCACATCCTCTTTCTTAATATCTACATGCTCAAGCTTTTCAGTCCACTGTACGTCATCCCTACAATCACCAAGATCCTTTTCCATAGTGAATATTGAAGCAAAGTATTCATTAAGTACCTCTGCTATCTCCTCCGGTTCCATACACACTCTTCCACTGTCACACCTGATTGGTCCTATTCTCTCACATCTTATCCTCTTGCTCTTGACAGGTTACCACTCTTCTAGGCCACAGGTATAACTGAAGCCAGCTGGAAGCAGGTAGGGACCCTATGCTGCTCGAACGAGAAGTTGAAGGCATCTGTGAATACACCAGCCAGTTGCTCAGCACAGGTCTTCAGTACTCAGCCAGCTACTCCTTCTGAACCGGATGTTAGAGTCAATTGTTAAGGATATCATTGCAGGGTCCTTGGAGGCATATGATAAAAGTCAACATGGTTTCCTTAAGGGAAAATCTTGCCTGACAAAACTGTTAGAATTCTTTGAAGAAATAACAAGCGGGACAGATAAAGGAGAAGTGGTGGATGTTGTGTACTTGCATTTTCATTTGACAAGGTGCTACAGTGAGGCTGCTTATCCCATAGTATTATAGGAAAGATATTGGCAGGGGGCAAAGAGTGGGAATAAAGGAAGTCTTTTCTGGTTGGCTGCCAGTGACTAGTAGTATTCCACAGGGGTCTATGTTGAGACTGTTTCTATTTACATTGGGAGGAGGGGGATATCATTGAACCCCATCAATGTTGAAAGGCCTGGACAGAGTGGATGTGGATGTGGGAGTCCAGGACCAGAGGGCACAGCCTCAGATTAGATGGATACCATGTAGAGCGGAGAACAGGAGAAATTTCTTAAGCCAGGGAGTGGCGAATCTGTGGAATTCATTGCCAATGTGGCTGCAGAGGCCAAATCATTGTTATATTTAAGGCAGAGGTTGATCGATTCTTGATTAATCAGGGCATGAAGGGTTATGGGGAGAAGACATGATATTGAGGCTGAGAGGGAAATGGATCTGCCATGATGAAATGGTGAAGACTCGCTGGGCCAAATGGCCTAACCTTGCTCCTATATCTTATGGTCTAAATAAATGAACTCCTAGTTTTAGATCTTCCATAGCATTCTACAAATTCTACAAAGTGCTGTGGTTTGTGCTCCTCTTTTGGTATGCGTGTAGCAAAAGGCACAGATAGATTCACTGGCAGAATTCCATCAAGTTTAAGACTTCCATGCTTCAATACGCTGTGCCAGAGGTCTGAAATAACCTGAATTTGGGCCTGCTTGGTTACCATTGCCATGCAGGAAACTGAAACAGCTAGAATTCTGACAGTCTCAGTTTTGCTTTTAACACAGTATTGTGTTTTCACCTCACCCCCCCCCAAATCAGGGTCATGTGAAGCGATAGGATAAGGTGGAGGATGGTGGTATGAGCATCTGGTGCATATCACGAGTTCCGGTTATACAGCTACTGCCACCAGGCAATCTCTCAAGAGTATTGATAATAGCTGGGGTCACCTGTCTTGTAAAGACACTGCCCAGGGGAAGGCAAAGGCAAAGAACTTCTGTACAAACAATCATGGTCAAGATGTATGATCACCCATGTCATACAACACGATACATAAAGATCATGACAGTGACTGAGTGTCTGCCACAAAACCCTTCCATTAATACATTTCCTTCCCACTTCTGTAATTCTACCCCTCTGTAATATCAGATAATTTGCAGGGGAAACTCTTATTTATTGTGTAATCACACAATCAATAAAGCACCAATTATTCCAAAAGCTTTCCATCTTCGATCAATAGAAGTTGGTGCTCATCAACACCTTGCTGCCCATAGCTTTACTATAAATCTCATCCAGCAACCTCACTCTCAGCTCCACCGATAATGCCATCTCAATTTCAAAATCCTCAGCCCTGCTTGCAATTCATTCTTTAACTTCCATCTCCCCATCCCTGCAGCTTCCTTCGGACCTATTGAAATTATTCCAAATTTTTCCTTCTTGTGCACACCGGCTGGTCCATCATTGGATTTTGAATTGAATTGACTTCATTACTTACATCCTTCATACCTATGAGAAGTAAAAATCATTATGTTACATCTCCGTCTAAATGTGTTGGTGCGTGGCCAAGTGGTTAAGGCATTCATCTTGTGATTTGAAGGTTGCTAGTTCGAGCCTTGGCTGAGGCAGTGTGTGTGTCCTTGTGCAAGGACACGGACTGCTCTGCAATGACACCAGTGCCAAGCTGTATGGGTCCTAACGCCCTTCCCTTGGATAACATCAGTGGCGTGGAGAGGGGAGACTTGCAGCATGGGCAACTGCTGGTCTTCCATACAACTTTGCCCAGGCCTTTTCCAAGGCACAAATCCATGGTCTCATGAGTCTAACGGATGCCTATAAAGAAAGAAATGTGAAAGTTATAGTCATTTATAATAAGTAGTATGAAAACAGAATAGTCTATATAACCTAGAAATACAGTTGATTTGGCATGAATTACGCAGACTGATGGCCTGTTGGTTCTGTCTTTTATGCAGAGGTACCGTTTCCCGGATGGTAGCAGTTGGAACAGTTTGTGGTTGGGGTGACTTGGGTCTCCAATGATCCTTCAGGCCCTTTTCACACACTTGTCTTTGTAAATGTCCTGAATAGTGGAAAATTCACATCTACAGATGTGCTGGGCTGCCTGCACCACTCTCTGTGGAGCTCTGTGATTGGGAGGTACAGTTCCCATACCAGGCAGTGATGCAGCCAGTCAGGATGCTCTCAATTGTGCCCCTGTAGAAAGTTCTTGGGATTTGGGGGCCCATACCAAACTTCTTCAACCATCTGAGGTGAAAGAGGTGCTGCTGTGAGATCCTTGGTGAAGTTTATGCCGAGGAACTTAAAATTGTTCACTCTCTCAACCCCAGATCCATTGATGTCAATAGAGACTAGCACAATTAGCTCCTTTGTTTCTGCGACATTCATAGTCATAGTCATACTTTATTGATCCCGGGGGAAATTGGAAATTGAAGGAAAGGTTGTTTTCTTGACACCACTGTGTCAGGGTGATGATTTCTTCGCTGTAGGCTGCCTCATTATTATTTGTAATTAGGCCAATTAATGTAGTATCATCAGCAAATTCGAGTTGTGGGTGACGACAGTCATGGGTATACGGAGAATAGAGGAGGGGGCTTAGTCACAGCCCTGAGGGGCACCTCAGAATATTTTTTCCCATAACCCTCTGAACCAGTCCCTTTCAAAGATTTACTTAGCTGTAGGACACACTGCATCCACATGTATGATTTATGAAGCCAAGTCTATCATTCTTACTAAAGTTGAATTACTGCACATACATGGATCCTCCATGGAGAATTTGAAGCACCAGGTTTCTGGGAGTGTAACGGACTATCTCACCTGCTCTCTACCACCTCTTTGGTTTAAAAAAAACCACCGCAGCATCTCTACTTCCTGAGATTCAGGCAAGTGAGGCTCCCTCCACCCATTTTAATGTAGCAACATTTGAGTATGGTCCCATCACCGTCTTGTACAAGAATTGCAAAACATCTGAGAGGATCATTGGGGTCTCTCTTCCACCCATTACATATTTATCAGGAACACTGCATTCTTAGCATTATCAATGATCCCTCCCATCCATCCAACAATTTCTTTGACCCCCTACCATCAGGCAGGAGGCGCCAAAGCATTAGGACAAGAACTGTTAGGATAGGGAACAGTTTCTTCCTCCAGGCCAACAGACTGCTGAACTCCCTGCCACCAAATATAAATTTCATCATACGGTCTCATAACGTATGACCTGTCAGTAGTGGTATACTGTTTACTTTTCAATTTGTATCATAAATGCACCTTATCATTTGTTTATGGTAATATTATTTGTGTTATGTGTCTGAGTTGTATGTACTGTGTTGTGCACCTTGGTTCAAGAGAAATGTTTTGTTTGCTGGTGTACGTGTACAGTTGAATGACAATAAACGAACTTGAATCTTAAGGCCATCCCACTTCATTGTACTTGCTCCATCATGTCTCCCTCATCATAGAGACTTCCCTTTATAAAGAATATCTTTTCAAATGTGCTTTATAGTAACAGTATTTTCTATGTAGCTCATAATACAGGACATTGGCAGTCCACTTGTATGGAACAGGTAAGTTGGGGAGCAATGTAATATTGATCAGATATTCCATTTTAGTGATGTTTGTGGGACAAATACAGCAACAATACTGGGTGGGGGATAATACTTGTTTCCTTTTCCCCAAAACAGAGCCATGAATGAGCAGATGGGCTTCAGTTTAACATCTATCCAAAATGCAGCACATCTTATAATGCAATATTATTGTTGGGAGTTTCAAACTGAGAGGATTTTGCTTTAAGTCCAAGTATGGTACTTCATCTTACTTCACCCAGCTGAGGATGTCAACAATGGATCCAGATAGACAAGTTTGAAAAAAAAGACACTCATTCAAAAAAAAAGTAGCAATTAGTTTCATGCAATTGTTGATGTACAAAGTTCAGATAAATTTCTGCATGACATTGGGATGTGGAGACATCCTTTGGATGATTAATGTATTGCAACCACTTTAAACTACTGAACACAAATTTAAGTTGTGTGGAACTTAGATCTAGTCCACAGTGGACTGTATAGCACTTCGGAATATTTGATCTGTGAAGAAAAAAAGTATTCAAATAATCATGACTTTCATCATGTCTTTGCGACAGCTCCAATAATTTATTCTATTTGCAGTGACACATAACATTGTTATCTCCAGGTTGTGTATATCCTGAAACTATCTATTGTTCTTTTTAATATGTTATTTGAAATTTAGATTGCTATTGTATTTCTCTTATGCAGCTGAAACTCTGAATTAGAAGTATTGTCCGTAGCCTACAGAACATCACTGTGGTTTATCGGTGCCATCAAGATGTCACACCAGTCAATACTAGTATGCTTCAGAGCATAGGACAAGTAGGAATCAGCATGTGCAGCATAAAGTAATGGGAGAAACCAAAAATAGATTAAGGAGCAGAAACTCAGCTAACCTACGAAGGGTCTCAGCCCGAAACGTCAACTGCTCTTCCTAGAGATGCTGCCTGGGCTGCTGCGTTCACCAGCAACTTTTATCTGTACCAGAGCTTGCCTTCCATTCATTACCTACTATATTTGATCTGTTATATCCTGAACTACAGAATAGGGAGACTACAGAAGCAGGATGCTATTTAGGACTCAAGAACACTATCTCCATAATCATAGATTGCATATTCTTTCCCACAGGAAATCATTTACTACTTGGCGGCTCATGGACCCTCATTCTTAACCCTTTACACTAGTGCTAGCAGATACGTTCACATTTAAACTTCATTCAACGCAAAGTGAAATAAAAACATTTTCATACGGAAAACAAAACAAGTTTAATTCATACGTTATTGACATCTTTTATGTACAGCATATACAACAATGAATGTAAGATTAGTCTGTCTTAACTACCAAGGAGCCAGGAGGCAGACCTTGTAACAAAAAAAAATGGTCCATCAACTACAAGGAAATGTCAGAGCATTCTCTAGTGGTTTTGTTCATTTGATCTCAAATCTAATTAAAACTTCATCAGCTTTTTCACCTGGACTCACACTACCCAAAACTAAAACTAGAGCACAATCCTCACAAAGTGACCTCCTTAATACAGCAAATAAATAGCTGCCATGGAAACTAGGGCTGCACTGACTGATGTTAATAACATGCCTACAGGACTATGCACACTGTAGGCTAACAGCCAATTATCTAAACATGGCCAACATGATTTTTCCTGATGATTAATTTTTTGCAGCTCTCAAACAAGGTTAAAGTCTGCAAAGCAATTGAAAAGCTAGGAAGCAAAGAGCCAAAGTACACCGAAATTGAAAAATACAGATGTCATAGCATGAAAAGACTTTAAACTAATAGTATAAAATAATCAAATATTAAAAATTTAACACTGAAATATGAACTAGTTTGAATAATTTAAGTTCAATGATTTTTAGTACAAATTTTTAAAAAATGACTGCACAGCCCTAATGAAAACAACTTTTATCTCTTCAATGCTAAGGACATCACATCCAAAGGCATTAAGATAAATAATTCCCAATTGTTCCAAATCCAAAGTCATTCTGTTTATACAAAATACTGACTTTTCAAGTATCACTAAAGTACAATCACAATCTTATCTTTCAGAAACTGAATATACAAAGCACGTTTCAAAATATTTCCAGATGCAAAGAATACAAATAACTATTAATTATATACGATTGCAATTCTGCCTGCAAAACTTCATCAGGAAATGTACATAAGGCCTCCTGTAAAATGTACATCTATATGTAGTGTTACAACCACATCTTCAAATAAAAATTTGACAATATCATACATACTTCCACTTACTAAGATTGACAATTCCAAAATACAGTACTTTCTGTACAAAAAGGATTTACTTTTGAGATGGAAATTAATTTTGGTTTCCATGGTAACTGGATGCCTCGGTCTAATTTTTTCAATTTTACTATGCACAACTTTCACTGAAACAAGGAAACATTACGATTGTAAATTTTTCAAAATTTACCATATGAACAGAATATCATTAGCTACAATTATAAACAAAACATATTGTCCTAATAGATAAAAAGCCATTTCATCTTTTAAGCCATAGAAAGATAGTTTTTAAAAAATCACTTTTGATTTAAAGAACTTTACATTATACAACACTCTGCAAGGGAAGGGGAGCAAGTTAGTGAATGTACATTAAGATGCAAACTTTGTTTTCTGAAGGGTAAAAGACTTCTTAACATTTACAGCATCAGGTTTACAAATGTACAATTTTACAACCAAACTATGTGTTACTACCAAGTTAGCCAAGCTTGTGATTAAACACTGAAATTGCAGATTCTCTTGTTTACAAATTGTAAACTTACATCTATAAATTGGAAATCTACACATATACACTATGTATTTAGAAGTAAAACAAGTTTCATTATTTTTACATGCGTTATTTTGGGCTACCAAGACCAGCCTTTAATGACCCATTAATTTTCAAATCTGCACAAGATTTCTAATTTTTTTTTTAATTGAAAAAGTAAAAATAAAACTGCCACACATTCATACACTTCCTTACATTAGTAATTTAAAAATACAAATTCCCTCAAATCTTTGCAAGATAGACTGAAAAGCCAAATTTTGATAGAGAAAAAAAAATCAACTTTTCAGGCAATTTTTACATTTAGGTTATGCGTATTACAATGATTCCTTAACTGCCACCTTGTCCAATGGTTAAATACATACGTATGTATATACATCACTGCTATACATTGCTGAAGTAGAAAAACAGGGCAGTGTTTATCTCAAAAAATAAAACCCTATCGAGTATCGACATCTCCATAGTAAAATAAACATCAGGAGTAACATTACATATCAGCCTGTCATTTAAGCACTTCCCTGAATTACATCAAATTTCAACAAACCAAAACCATTTGTTGTGCTATTTAAATATTGGAGTCAACAAGCATTTGCTGAAGTACAATTTAACTTCATCCTGTTTTGATTAATATAGTATTTTAATTAGCATCTCCCCCAAAAGTTAAACTAATCAACTGGGCCTGAAAAGTATCTAAAACTACCTGAATTTAAAGTTAATCTAAAGAAATATAAAATTCTTTACAAAATAAAACAAATGATTTTACAAGATATAATTTACAGCATGCACAATTTTGTTCAATACAATTATGTTAAATTTATACAATCTGTACTTTACCCAAGTTTTCCCACAACCTGCCAGCAAGAAGAAACCAAATGCACAGACTCAGGACTTGGACACGAGTTGCAATTGATTGGTAAAATATACAATTTACAATTAATTTTAAAAAATGCAACAATAAAATGTTATTTTGTCTCTCCACTATTAAGGCCTTCATTGTTTCGTACACCCAATATTTAAGTAGCACAGTTTAATATACTTCTTGTGTAAATCAAAAACTTAGAGTATTCCATTTTGCGGTCCTCCAATTGGCCCCAGATCAGTGCTATTCTTCATGTAATACTTTTCCAGTTTGGCTAAGATGTGTTTTCCATAAGTGTATTTTCGTAAGGTTGTAATATGAGGACGAATCTGTATACAAACAAAAAAAATTCAGAAACATCTTTTAAAATGACTCAAAATTGATAGGCACATTCTACTTTAACAATTAGTGCCTACTATAAAATGGGATACATGTTATAAGAGATGTAGCTGAAAATCCATGCATTTCAATTGCATCTTTCAATTAGCAAATACTACTAAAAATGTAATAAAATATATTTTCATTATTTACCAAATAGAGGCAAGAGTTGTAGAGCACAGAAATGGGCCCTCTTGCCCAAATTTTCCATGCAGACACAGGTGCAACCTGTAAAGCACTGGAATAACTCAGTGGATTAGGCACAATATGAGGGAAATGGGCAGTCAAGGTTTCAGGCAGTAACTCTTCATATGGACAAGAAAGTAGAAATAGCCAGTATAAAACGGTGCAAGGAAGAGGCAGGTGATAGTTGAACCCAAGGCAGAGGGTTAGGACCTAAGACAAAGGAGCAGAATTTTGCCATTCAGTTCATCGAGTCCGCTCTATAATTCCATCATGCTGATCCCGGATCCCACTCAACCTCTTAACTGCCCTCTCACCATATCCCTTCGTGCCCTGACCAATCAAGAATCTAACAACTTCCGCTTTAAATATATCCACGGACTTGGCCTCAACCACAGACAGTGGCAGAGCATTCCACAGATTCACCACTCTTTGGGTTAAAAAAATTCCTTCTTACTTCTGTTCTAAAAGGTCACCCTTCAAGTTTGAAGCTGTGCCTTCGAGTTCTGGATACCCCCACCAGAGGAAACATCCTTTCCACGTTCACCTTATCTAGCCCTTTCCACATTCAGTAGGTTTCAATGAGGTCCCCACGCATTCTTCTAAATTCCAGCAAGCGCAGCCCCAAAGCTGCCAAACGGTCCTCATAGGTTAACCCCTTCATTCTCAGAATCATCCTCATGAACCTCCTCTGGACTCTCTCTAATGACAACACATCCTTTCTCAGATAAGGGTCCCAAAACTGTTGACAATACTCCAAGTGCAGCCTGACTAGAGTCTTATAAAGCTTCAGCATTATCTCCTTATTTTTATATTTTATTCCCCTTGAAATAAATGCCAACATTGCATTTGCCTTTTTTTTTTTTACCACAGACTCAAACTGTAATTAACCTTCTGGGAGTCTTGCATGAGGACTCCTAAGTCTGTTTGCATCTCTGATGTTTGAATTTTCTCCCAATAGTCTGCACTATTGCTCCTTTTACCAAAGTGCATTACCATACGTTTCTCAACACTGTATTCCATCTGCCACTTTATTGCCTATTCTTTCAATTTGTCCAAGTCCTGCTGCAATCGCATTGCTCTTCTGCAAGTCGTCAAATTTATTTATATAACACATTTAAAAACAACCCATATTGACCAAAGTGCTGTACAGATCAGAGCAGGATAGCTAAAATTACAAATACGAGAAACATAGACACAACCAATAAGGCAAACAGCTTATATGCAGAAAAGAAACAACACAAAGGCCTAGGCACAAGCCAAAAATCAGCCACATCAGGAGGATTCAAATGCTAGTGAATAAAAGTAAGATTTGAGCCTGGATTTAAAAGAATCGATGGAGGAGGCAGATCTGATAGGGAGGGGAATACTGTTCCACAGTCTAGGGGCTACAATAGCAAAAGCGCAGTCACCCCTGTGCTTAAGTTTAGATCGCGGGGCAGCCAGGAGCCCCAAGTCAGCTGACCTGAGGGACTTGAAAGTAGAATTAGGGGTTAGAAGGTCTGTGATATAAGGGAGAGCCAGCCCATTTAGGGCTTAATAAACAAACAGGAGAATCTTAAAATTAATTCTGAACTGTACTGGCAGCCAGTGGAGAGAGGCCAGCACTACCTACCTCTCCACCTATCTTCGTATCATCTGCAAACTTGGCCACAAAGCCATCAATTCCACTATATAAATCATTGACAAACAATGTGAAAAGTAGCAGTCCCAATACGGACCTCTCATAGGTAGGCGAAAGGGTTGATAGGCACATGAGGGCAGAAATGATGCCAGAAGGTTAAAGGTCATAGGTGGAAGTGCCAAAGGATGGAATATGATAGAAGATAGTGGAGCATGGAACAACAGAGGTTGTGGTGGGGTGGGCAACTAATGGGAGAATATTGTGTTTGACGGGCAGCTGGATCAGGTGGGGGGGGGGGAGAGAGTGAGAGTGAGCCAGAGATATGATATAGGGAAAAAAAGACAATTACTGGATGCTTGACCATCTGATATTCATTTTGCCCGATAGGAGATGCCGAGGTAGACTTTGAGGTGCTTGTTTCTTTAATTTTCATTTGGCTGCGAACTGGCAGTGGAGGAGGCTGTAAACAGGTATGTCAGTGTGTGAATGGAAAGTTTAATTGAAATGGCTGGTCATTGGGGATTCCTGGCTGGCACAATTGACAGCTGGGATACTTGAAGAAGCCTCTTCTACAGCCAGGACATGTTCAAATGAAAATGGTGGAACGGCACTTCATGTTTCACCAGGTTGGGTAAGCTCCAACCTGGAAGAGTGATATTCAAATTCTGGAATTTCCTGTAACCATTCACCCTCAGTCCCTTTTCCCTTTTTCCCCCTCTCTCCTCCTGATCCAACTGGCCCCCATATGCCCATCGTCTACACCAGTTGCCCTGCCTACCTCACTTCCTTTATTCTATGCTCCACTGTCCTCTCCTTCAGCTCTTTGTCACTTCCATCCATCACCCACCCCAAGCTTCTGATTTCATTCCTGCCCTCATCTATCATCCCACCTCCTCACTGGGTCCACCCAACACCACCTCGTTCTTGCTACACCCATTCCCTCCACCTTTTCACACTGGCCATCTCCCCTTTCTTTCTAGTTTAGATGAAAGACCTCGACCTGAAAAGTCGACTCAGATGCTGCCCGACCTATTGAGTTCCTTCACTGCTTTTTCTGTTGCCCCATATTCCAGCAACTTGTGCTTTTATGAGGACCCAAGTGTCTTCCCAAGCTAGTTCCAAGTGCCTGCATTGGGTCCATATTCCTCTAGAGTGCAAAAGGACACAAGTTTAAACTTTGATCATCTCCGGCTTTGTTTTAATGGAATAGTGGTGTCCTACTCAGTGTTAGTTACAAAATACACAGCTATTTACATTAACATTTTGTTTCCTTGAGCAGACAGTAATAATACTTTTGATAGTCATTAATAGAGTCATAAAGCAGAGCACAGAAGGGCGTCATTTGGATTATTGAGTCTGCACTGACCATTAAGCACTCATTTACACTCATCTAAGATTAATCCCACTTTACTCTCCCCACATTCCCATCAACTTCCGCTAAAATTCTTACATAACAGGAGCAATTTACTGTGTAGTGGTTAATTAAACTAACAACCTGCATGTTTTTGGGATGAGAGGATATAACTGAGCAGTACATTGAAACAGAGTCTCATGCAAACTCCACACAAACAGCACTATGAGATCAGGATTGAACTAGGGTGGCACTGTACTTACATTGTTTAAATCACTTGTGTTGAATATTAAATAGTAATTTCAATTATCAAATGTATCAATAAAAATTTACCTTGTGCATGATGATTTTACGCTGAGCTGGTTCTGCCACATCAATCATCTTCTGAACCACATAGTTAGCATATTGATCTTTCATCATTGTGTATAAGGCACTATGAGGACCATCATTCTGACAGCAGATCTCATCGATCAATAAAGCACGTTCAGTACGAGACGCATGAGTGACACACTTTTCGACAACATTGCTGGGGGGGGGGGGGGGGGGAAGAATCATTAAAGCATGTTCAATCCACCAAACAAAAGATTTTCATTTTCAAATTTTGTTGTGCAGAGTAGTGGCATGAAGGATCTTCAGTGAAAGACAAAGATGGTCGAACTAGGATGTACTTATAATATTTTACCTAAAGTATTCTTACATTACACCATTTATGCCTGAACATTTCATTCAATCATGCTACTTAATGTATCTTCAAAAAGATACAGATATATGAGAATAGCCTCACAGTCCTATTATTAGTTTCCAAGTACACATTTATGTGAAATGCAAATTTGTATACCTGGCAAACTTATGTTGACTTAGAGCAAGAACTTTCCCCCTTATTTCAGCAACGATCTTGCTCTTATCTTCAGGGCGCCCATGCTCCAAAACGTGCTGGATGACATAATTTCCATACTGATCCTAATAAAACACAATGAAACAAGTCTTCTGTATCAATACACAATTCCATAAACAGTGTTTTATTACAAGCATTTTTCCAATTGGCTGTTAAATTTTGATCCCCTCTTATGGTAAATGATATTGTGAACGCCTCAAAAGAAAATAAAAATTCCGAGCTCATAGAATTGAGTCAACTCATTTTACTGCACCATAGATAAGGTAGTAAGTAAAATTACAAAATGCCCTCACTGTGTGCCTATTGACAAACTTCAATTTGATAGTGTATGACAGATTAGCGGACATACATTTAAACAAGAGAGATGACAGATGCTGGAATTTGCAGCAAAAAAAAACAAATGTGGTAAGAACTCAGTGGGTTGATGTTTCTAGCTAAACCCCTTCATCTGAACTCCAGAAAATAAAAATCACAACCCAAAACATCAACTGTCGCTTTCCCTCCTTTCCAGATGCTACCTGAACTGCTGAGGTATTTTCATTAGTTTGAAAAAAAAATTGATCCATCTCACCAGGATCATTTAGTTACATTTTTTTTTTAATCCAGCCGAAATTAATATCACAAAATATATTTCAGGAAGCTGTACTTGCAACATTTCAGGATTAACCAAAGAACACCACTAAATCTCCATATTTTTTCTTTCCCAAATCATTCATAACATTCCCTAATTTCCTTTTACTTTGTTTCCCTGGAGAATCCTATTTAATGATCTTCAAAATACGTTTTCTTATGTATCTATGCAAGGAATCTGAACCTCATTTGCTATAACCTCAGTTAATGAGAAAAGCTTCATCTCAGAAATGGGCAGGTAGCAATCAGACGCAAGTACCTGTTAGAGCTGATTGTTGAAATGGATACCTGTTTACACCTCATTACTTAGCTTTTGTTTTATAGATTAAGTCGGGCAGTACAGTGCGGCAGATTTAAAAGGGCAGACATCCTGCTTCGGGTTTGATTCGAAGAAGGAGTCTGAGAGTCTGAGTGGGAGTGCCGAGAAAGACATTTTTGAAATTTTCGTTATTTTTTTTCTCCAACGGCGTTCTGAGAGGCGGGACTGCGCAGGCATGTGACGTCGGGCTGTGCAGTGCAGCAGATTTAAAAGGAACAGAGCCTCATAGAGCGGGCAGCGTAGTTTGCGGGCTGCGGAGTGAGCCGGGAGCAGAGTGAAGGCTTAAGGGCTTCGGCTCAACGGGCTTAGGCGGAAACAGGCGAGGAAGGATTGGCATTCATTTTCTGTTGTTATTTGAGGAGAGGGGCAGCATGACTGTGAGGGCAGTTTGCTGTTCTCCGTGTCGGATGTGGGAGGCCCTGGAGTCTCCAAGCCTCCCGGACGTCTACACCTGCGCCAAGTGCATCGAGATGCAGCTCCTAAGGGACCGCGTTACAGAACTGGAGCTGCAGCTCGATGACCTTCGTCTGGTCAGGGAGAGTGAGGAGGTGATAGAGAGGAGTTGCAGGCAGGTGGTCACGCCGGGCCACGGGAGGCAGACAAGTGGGTCACGGTTAGGAGGGGGAAGGGGAAAAGTCAGGTAATAGAGAGTACCCCGGTGGCTGTGCCCCTTAACAACAGGTACTCCTGTTTGAGTACTGTTGGCGGGGGACAGCTTACCCGGGGGAAGCGACAGTGGCCGTGCCTCCGGCACAAAGTCTGGCCCTGTAGCTCAGAAGGGTAGGGCAAGGAAGAGGAGGGCAGTTGTGATAGGGGACTCGATAGTAAGGGGGTCAGATAGGCGATTCTGTGGACGCAGTCCAGAGACCCGGATGGTAGTTTGCCTCCCTGGTGCCAGGGTCCAGGATATTTCTGATCGTGTCCAAGATATCCTGAAGTGGGAGGGTGAGGAGCCAGAGGTCATGGTACATATAGGTACCAATGACATAGGTAGGAAAAGGGATGAGGTCCTGAAAGGAGAATATAGGGAGCTAGGAAGGGAGTTGAGAAAAAGGACCGGAAAGGTAGTAATCTCGGGATTACTGCCTGTGCCACGTGACAGTGAGAGTAGGAATGCGATGAGGTGGAGGATAAATGCGTGGCTGAGGGATTGGAGCAGGGGGCAGGGATTCAAGTTTTTGGATCATTGGGACCTCTTTTGGCGCAGGCGTGACCTGTACAAAAAGGACGGGTTACACTTGAATCCTAGGGGGACCAATATCCTGGCAGGGAGATTAGCGGGGGCTACTGAGCTGACTTTAAACTAGAATGGTTGGGGGGTGGGAATCAAATTAAAGAGGCTAGGCGTGAGGAGGTTAGTTCACAACAGGGGGATGGAAACCAGTGCAGAGAGACAGAGGGGTGTAAAGTGAGGGTAGAAGCAAAAAGTACTAAGGAGAAAAGTAAAAGTGGCAGGCCGACAAATCCAGGGCAAGCATTAAAAAGGGCCACTTTTCAGCATAATTGTATAAGGGCTAAGAGAGTTGTAAAAGAGCGCCTGAAGGCTTTGTGTGTCAGTGCAAGGAGCATTCGTAATAAGGTGGATGAATTGAAAGTGCAGATTGTTATTAATGATTATGATATAGTTGGGATCACAGAGACATGGCTCCAGGGTGACCAGGGATGGGAGCTCAACGTTCAGGGATATTCAATATTCAGGAGGGATAGACATGAAGGAAGGGGAGGTGGGGTGGCGTTGCTGGTTAAAGAAGAGATTAACGCAATAGAAAGGAAGGACATAAGCCGGGAAGATGTGGAATCGATATGGGTAGAGCTGCGTAACACTAAGGGGCAGAAGACGCTGGTGGGAGTTGTGTACAGGCCACCTAACAGTAGTAGTGAGGTCGGAGATGGTATTAAACAGGAAATTAGAAATGTGTGCAATAAAGGAACAGCAGTTATAATGGGTGACTTCAATCTACATGTAGATTGGGTGAACCAAATTGGTAAAGGTGCTGAGGAAGAGGATTTCTTGGAATGTATGCGGGATGGTTTTTTGAACCAACATGTCGAGGAACCAACTAGAGAGCAGGCTATTCTGGACTGGGTTTTGAGCAATGAGGAAGGGTTAATTAGCAATCTTGTCGTGAGAGGCCCTTTGGGTAAGAGTGACCATAATATGGTGGAATTCTTCATTAAGATGGAGAGTGACAGAGTTAATTCAGAAACAAAGGTTCTGAACTTAAAGAGGGGTAACTTTGAAGGTATGAGGCGTGAATTAGCTAAGATAGACTGGCAAATGACACTTAAAGGATTGACGGTGGATATGCAATGGCAAGCATTTAAAGGTTGCATGGATGAACTACAACAATTGTTCATCCCATGGCAAAAGAATAAATCAAGGAAGGTAGTGCACCCGTGGCTGACAAGAGAAATTAGGGATAGTATCAATTCCAAAGAAGAAGCATACAAATTAGCCAGAGAAAGTGGCTCACCTGAGGACTGGGAGAAATTCAGAGTTCAGCAGAGGAGGACAAAGGGCTTAATTAGGAAGGGGAAAAAAGATTATGAGAGAAAACTGGCAGGGAACATAAAAACGGACTGTAAAAGCTTTTATAGATATGTAAAAAGGAAAAGACTGGTAAAGACAAATGTAGGTCCCCTGCAGACAAAAACAGGTGCATTGATTATGGGGAGCAAGGACATGGCAGACCAATTGAATAATTACTTTGGTTCTGTCTTCACTAAGGAGGACATAAATAATCTTCCAAAAATAGTAGGGGACAGAGGGTCCAGTGAGATGGAGGAACTGAGCGAAATACATGTTAGTAGGGAAGTGGTGTTAGGTAAATTGAAGGGATTGAAGGCAGATAAATCCCCAGGGCCAGATGGTCTGCATCCTAGAGTGCTTAAGGAAGTAGCCCAAGAAATAGTGGATGCATTAGTGATAATTTTTCAAAACTCGTTAGATTCTGGACTAGTTCCTGAGGATTGGAGGGTGGCTAATGTAACTCCACTTTTTAAAAAAGGAGGGAGAGAGAAACCGGGGAATTATAGACCGGTTAGCCTAACGTCGGTGGTGGGGAAACTGCTGGAGTCAGTTATCAAGGATGTGATAACAGCACATTTGGAAAGCGGTGAAATGATCGGACAAAGTCAGCATGGATTTGTGAAAGGAAAATCATGTCTGACGAATCTCACAGAATTTTTTGAGGATGTAACTAGTAGAGTGGATAGGGGAGAACCAGTGGATGTGGTATATTTGGATTTTCAGAAGGCTTTTGACAAGGTCCCACACAGGAGATTAGTGTGCAAACTTAAAGCACACGGTATTGGGGGTAAGGTATTGGTGTGGGTGGAGAATTGGTTAGCAGACAGGAAGCAAAGAGTGGGAATAAACTGGACCTTTTCAGAATGGCAGGCGGTGACTAGTGGGGTACCGCAAGGTTCAGTGCTGGGACCCCAGTTGTTTACAATATATATTAATGACTTGGTTGAGGGAATTAAATGCAGCATCTCCAAGTTTGCGGATGACACGAAGCTAGGTGGCAGTGTTAGCTGTGAGGAGGAAGCTAAGAGGATGCAGGGTGACTTGGATAGGTTGGGTGAGTGGGCAAATTCATGGCAGATGCAATTTAATTTGGATAAGTGTGAAGTTATCCACTTTGGTGGCAAAAATAGGAAAACAGATTATTATCTGAATGGTGGCCGATTAGGAAAAGGGGAGGTGCAACGAGACCTGGGTGTCATTGAAAGTGGGCATGCAGGTACAGCAGGCGGTGAAAAAGGCGAATGGTATGCTGGCATTTATAGCGAGAGGATTCGAGTACAGGAGCAGGGAGGTACTACTGCAGTTGTACAAGGCCTTGGTGAGACCACACCTGGAGTATTGTGTGCAGTTTTGGTCCCCTAATCTGAGGAAAGACATCCTTGCCATAGAGGGAGTACAAAGAAGGTTCACCAGATTGATTCCTGGGATGGCAGGACTTTCATATGAAGAAAGACTGGATGAACTGGGCTTGTACTCGTTGGAATTTAGAAGATTGAGGGGGGATCTGATTGAAACGTATAAGATCCTAAAGGGATTGGACAGGCTAGATGCAGGAAGATTGTTCCCGATGTTGGGGAAGTCCAGAATGAGGGGCCACAGTTTGAGGATAGAGGGGAAGCCTTTTGGGACTGAGATTAGGAAAAACTTCTTCACACAGGGAGTGGTGAATCTGTGGAATTCTCTGCCACAGGAAACAGTTGAGGCCAGTTCATTGGCTATATTTAAGAGGGAGTTAGATATGGCCCTTGTGGCTACGGGGGTCAGAGTATGGAGGGAAGGCTGGGGCTAGGTTCTGAGTTGGATGATCAGCCATGATCATAATAAATGGCGGTGCAGGCTCGAAGGGCCGAATGGCCTACTCCTGCACCTATTTTCTATGTTTCTAAGTAAACTAGATTGTATCACTGAGGCTACATCCACACTAGACTGGATAAATCCGTAACCGAAGCTTTTTCTCTTCGTTTTGATCCTCCATCCACACTGAAACAGCATTTTCCTCCCCCGAAAACGGAGCTTTTCTAAAACACTCTCCAGAATGTTTAAATCAGAAAACGCCAGTTGGGCATTGTAGTGTGTATGGGGTAAACGGAGGTTTTAAAAAATCTGTCATCCCTTTCATTGGTGAAGAGACCATGGCTGTAGGAAATGATTCCAAGGTGACCCCTCTGTGGGAGTGGGGAAGATGTTGGTGGGGCCACCTGGGGGTCTGTGTGTCCGTATGTGTAGCTATTGTAGTGGCTGTGAGGTTGGTATTGTGTCATTTTTTTCAATGTTCGTCGTCAGCTGGGACATACTGTCCGTGAACTCCCTGTCGGTTGCCTCCATACGCTTCAATATTTTTTTTTAGTTTTAAGTCCTCCTGCGTGAGGGCCAACAGCTGTCCATCATTTGGCAATTTCCTTTTAAGCTTTTCTGGCCTGTAACTGGACAAACGCGCACCAAGTCTACCCTTTCCTCTTCGCTTGTTTTCTGTAGATGTGTCCTGCGCATGCCCAGTAGGAGGCGACTTGCCCAAATACCCGTTTTAACATAGATGGAGGTAGTTTTCAAAAATGCCTGCTGTGAATGCCTATTGTTTTTACGCAAGACCAGCATTTTCAAAATTACCCAGTCTAGTGTGGACGTAGCCTGAGTACTAAGCACAGATAAATGAAGTTTGCAATTAAAGACAATGAATATATGATGTTAGTGGTGATGGCAAGTAATGCATGTTATATCATGGAATACACATGTTTTCTTTCTTAAATGTAGATATACTCAATTAAATATCAAATTAAAAATAGCAATAGAATTACTTATTTAAATAGATAATTATTATAATTTAAGAACGTGATCCGCAAAACACTGATGAATTAACATCTCAGAGAAGGTCATTTTTAGCCATCTATAAAACAGCGGTCTTAAGCGGACTGAAGTGCCAAACCTGATATCAAAACCATGTTAATGATCCTAGAATTCCTTGCAAAAGAATGTTTTGCTTACAAATCTGCAACCTTGCCAATAAGAGAAGGTAGACGTAACCGAATTCATGCAAGTGTTAACTGATCTCACCTGCACTAATTGTTCAGTGTGCTGATGCAGTTCCTCTAAGATTGGAAGAGTCTGCTCAGGTGTGCAGTGCTCCAAAATACGCTGAATAACTCGACAACCATAAGGATGCGTGGACAAGACAAATACCTAGAATAAAAGACAAAATTATTGTAAAATTCTTCAATCTTTTCTCCGACATGTCATCTTGCTTTGTCAGAATCTGACAGAATGGGTTTTTCTTCCTGAAAAAATATTTTTTTAAGTGCTTAGGTGGGAGGAGGCTGTGGAGAAAGAAAAGCAATACCCGACACCTTTTTTCCCCCAGAAAGACACAGTTGAAGAAATGTGAAGACATAGTGGATTCCAGTAATTAGGCCATTGGTTGATCAAGGCAGCCACATATTTGAGACAACTCTTAAAGAATAAAAACAAATCCAGAAAACAGCCGGGATTTGCTTTGTTTATTTTGGATAATCACCATCATGTGCCATGTCGTATGACGTGGGCGATCATGGTCTATGACTATGATCATTCTTGGCAATTTTTTCTCCAGAAGTGGTCTGCCATTGCCATCTCCTGGGCAGTGTCTTTACAAGACAGATGACCCCAGCCATTATCACTGCTCTTCAGAAATTGCCCAGTGACAATGGCTGCACAACCAACTCTTGTGATGTGCACCAGCTGCTTATATGATCATCCACCACCTGCTTTCAATGTTTCAACGTGACCCTGATCAGGGGGCCAAGCAGGTGCTACAACTTGCCCAAGGGTGACCTGCAGGCTAGCAGAGGGAAGGAGTGCTTTATACCTCCCTTGGTAGAGACAGATTTCTGCCCTGCCACCCATATTTGGGACAATCTGCTGCTTAATTCGGCAGAAGACTGTTGCCACACATTTTCTAACCAGCACCAGTTACATATACTGTGTGTGTGTGTGTGTGCGCGTGCACACACACGCGCGTGCGTATTCAAAATGCAGTGATTTTTGTCATAGATAGTTGGGAGAAATAAGCAGTAAGATTACCACACCCAGCTAAGCCAAAGGCTTATTTAAAATTTCCTATCTGAAAATAACTGTTGGCACCTGCTGTAACTTTAGAGTTTCTCTACTTAATTGTGATAACCTCCACCATGGGCATTTCGTTAAGGTGGTCCAAGGCACGAATTGGTCTAACAATAGCCCTAATAATAGAAGTCGACATTACTATGAGCAAAGTTTATACAGCTCTTAAATGCTTCCTTCTGATAAAGGCTTGAACACCTCATTCACACTGAAGATTAGATATTGCTGTTTTAAACACAGGAAGTTAGATAATCAACCCAATCTTGCTCTCTGTAGAGAGATCAGAAAAGGCCGCAGAGGGTTGCAAACTCAGCCAGCTCCGTGAGCACTAGCCTCCCCAGCATAAAGGACATCTTCAAAAGGCAATGCCTCAAAAAGGCGGCATCCATTATTAAGGGCCCCAGAACTGTTTTACTTACACCCTATGAAATTAGATCTTCATGCACAAGACAAAATCGATTCTGAATTTACTAGCGAATTTAAAGTGAATGTGCTCTTAAGATCCTCAAAGAAAAAGTACAAATGCTTTAGTCACAATCTTCCAATCCTTCATGGACATAGGGATAGAGTCAGAGCAGTAAAGGACTAAAATTACTGCACTTCAGTTTAAAAAAGGGTAATGGGTACACTTGACAACTGTCATTTTAATGTCAGTAAGAACATTTTAATTATCAAGATGTTGCTTAACCAGTAAATGTAATGTCAAGCAGCACAAGGTTGGATTTACAGGAGCTAGTACATACGCAGCAAAGGATGGCTTTAAATTTTACAGACAGTAAAGTGAAATAACTTTATAAGGGAATATTCAAGCAACAACAAGTATATGGGAAAAGATTTTATGATAACTGCCAAAAGTGAGCATCAGGAAAGTTAAAAGAAGCCATTAAGGAGGTGAAAGTAAGTTGTATTAGAGATGGCAATGACATTAGACTTAAAGCTCAACTTTGTGTTAAATATGTTACCAAACTTACCAGGTGAATGCTCGGAAAAATTTCTGGAAAATGTTCATAACCAAGATTGAAGAAAATGGCTTCCTTTAGAAATTGATGTTGATTTCCTTAGAGCACAGGTTAAGTGAAGGTCTACATGTTAAGCATATGGTTTTGATGAAAGAAATAAGAATTAGTTTATAGCGACTTTACTTAATATGATTGCTGAGGAATCAGCTGTTTTGCAAACAGACAATTTGCGGTGAGCATTTCTACAAAAAAAAAGTGTGGCTGATTTAGGTGACTATCAAAACAAAAAATGTAGCAGCAAAGGTAGGGGAAGGGTTTAACTGCGTAGCTCTTCTAAAGAGAACAACTAAAATGAAAAGTGCCAAGTGCCTCTCTTGCCACCATTCAGGGCCCCAAACTGTCCTTCCAAGTGAGGCAACACTTCACTTGTGAGTCTGTTGGTGTCATCTATTGCATCCGGTGCTCCTGGTGCAGCCTCCTCTACATCGGTCTTGACGTCAGTGGCTTCCAGTTCATTCCTTGGCCTGCACACTATTGCAGCTGGGTATGTGATAATTAGTAAGGCGAATGTGTTGATGGCTCTGATCCTGTTCTTCCCATTCAGCAGGCTTTTTAGGACCTGTCTTACTCTTTGGAGGTACTTCATGTTACAGCCTTCCTTGTGTCCTCATCGTGGCTTCTGCGTGCCTGCAGAATCCAAGTATTTGTAGCTGTCCTGTACATCTGGTATGTGGCCTTCAGGTAACTTGACTCCTTCAGTCTTGATGAGTTTCCCTCTTTTCACTACCATTCGGGTGCACTTTTCCAGTCCAAATGACATCCTGAAGTCTCTGCTGTACATACTTGTCAGGTAGATTAGTGAGTCAATGTCTCTTTCATTTCTGGCATTCAGCTTGATGTCATCCATGTACATGAGGTGGCTGATGGTCACCCCACTCTTGAACCTGTACCCACATTCACTCTTTTGAGACGATCTGGCTGAGGGGGTTCAAGGCTATGCAGAACAGCAGGGGATAAGTGTATCATCTTGGAATATTCCACATCTGATGGTCACTTGTGCTATTGGCTTTGAGTTAACTTCTAGCATTGTCTTCCAAAAACCCACTGAGTTCTTAATGAAGGTCCACAATGTCTTGTTGACCTTGTACAGAGACAAGCATTCCAGGATCCATGTATGGGCATTGAGTCGTATGCTTTCTGGTAGCTGATGCAAGCTGTGGTTAGGTTGGCTTGCCTGGTCTTGGAGTCTCAAATGACTACTTTGTCTACCAATAGTTGGTGCTTGGAGCCTCTGGTTCCATTACTAACCCCCCTCTGAGCTGGACTCAGGAATTAACACACACGTTCCTTCAGGTTGGTGGCTATGATGCCTGATAGGAGCTTCCATGTTGTTGAAAGGCAGGCAATAGGCTGGTAGTTTGATGGTGTTGCTCCTTTGTGAGGATTCTTCATTATGAATACTGCCCTTCCTTGAGTTAGCCAGTCAGGGTGGGAGCCTGCTTCAAACAACCGGTTCATTTGAGCCAAGTAATGCTGTTAGTTTCTTCAGCCAATAGGTGTGGATCATGTCAGGCCCTGGTGATGTCCAGTTTTTCATACCTGTTACCCGTTGCTGTACATCTATTGCTGCGATAGTGACTAGTTCTTCCCCTGCGAGATTGCAGAGGCTTGCTTGTACGTCTTTCAGTCATTGGGCTCTAGTGTTATGTGATGCTTCTTTCTCCTATATACTCTTCCAGTACTTCTCAGTTGCCATTTTGGTTGGTTCAGGTACTGGCATGTTGTTGCTCTGGAACTGTGCGAATACTTTCCCCGGTTTTTTGGAGAAGAGTGCATTTATTTGCTTGGCATCTACGTCCTTAGTGTACCTCTGTGGACTGATAGCCAGAGCTGTTAACTGTTGCTTAGCAGTTTCCAGGGCTTTGGCTATGGATATGCCTCTGTATTTCCTAGTAAACAAGATGAATCTTTGGTGTTCCCACCTTTCTGCAGGTCAGTTAGGGTACGTCCACACTATGCCGGATAATTTTGAAAATGAAGCTTTTTCTCTTCGTTTTGCCCTCCCGTCCACACTGAAACGGCGTTTTCAGCCACCGAAAATGGAGATTTTCAAAAACACTCTCCAGAGTGAATAAATCTGAAAACGCTTAATATCCGGCGTAGTGTGTACGGGGTAACCGGAGAGATTTTAAAACGCTGTTATGACAACACCACAACAACAATGCTTTTTTCTGCTTCTGCTTGGTACTGCGCAAGCTGTTATAACGCACAGTCGGTGTAAACGGCGTGAGTTAAATTGTAAAGTGAGTTTTTTTGACTATTTAAAAACGCTGTCATGACGTGCTGCAACAGATGTTCTTTGTTTTCTTGAACGCCACCACCTAACAATTTCAGAACAGACGGACAAGACTGAAGCCAGTTGACCCATAGTTTACTGAATAAATAAGTATACTCACTTCGCCCTGTTTTCTGTCCTTGCTTGTATGAAGGTGGTTTACCTATTTATGCAAGTACTTCTCTGACAATGGATGTGTAACAGCCTAATGTAACATTGTATGGAGATACAAGATAACGCTGATGCAGATGTTTTATACATTTAACAAGGTGCTTTATTAATGTAACAGAGTTAGTTTTTCAATGTTCATCGTCAGCTGGGTCATACTGTCTGTGAACTTCCTGTCAGTTGCCTCCATACGCCCCAGTATTTGTTTTTTTTTTAAGTTTTAAGTCCTCCTGTGCAAGAGCCAAGAGCAATTCCTTTAAAGTTTTTCTACTCTGTAACCGGACAACCGCGCACCAAGTACATCGTTTCCTCTTCGCTTGTTTTCTGCGTGTCCTGCGCATGCCCAGTAGGAGATTTGCCCAAATATCCGCCTAATGTGGACGGAGATATTTTGAAAAACGCTTAGTGTGGACGCCTGTCGTTTTCACTCGAAACCGGCGTTTTCAAAATTATCCGGCATAGTGTGGACGTAGCCTTAGTCTGCTGATCTCCACTCCTGTGGTTTTCATCTTGGCTTCTAATCGTCGTCTCCACAGGGAGTTATAACAGTACATTCCACTGTATTTTATTTTGTAGCCCAGCATTTCTAGGACTGCTGGTGTTGATACATATATCAGGTTATTGATCTGTTATACTGGAGGCTGCAATTGTGAGCAGTGTTTCTAGCATGCTGTCTGATGGAATTTTAATCACTAAATCTGGGGGGGGGGGGGGGGGGGGAGGGATTGGTCCGTTGATTTGACTGTCGCCAGTTTAGCCTCGATCTTTTCTTTGGTTGCAGCAGCCAGCGTCAATATGCCCCCAGTTGAGGTTCGAACTTGCATTTCCTGTGTACAAGTGATGCTATTACCTTTGCGCCATCTGTGAGTTGTGGAGGTGGGGTTTGAACTCATATTTTCCGATCAGCTTGGTTCTGCAGCAATATTGCTGTGGTGCATCATGATTGTTTGTCTTCCAATTCAAGATGTGATGGCAATCCTCTAGCGACAACATTTGATTGCTGGGTAACCAGTTGTTTTTCTGTGAATGTGGATGATGGTTTTCGTTGTTGCCAAGGTCCCCACATGGACTTGATGTATCCTCTTTCATGTGGGTTGCTGTTAAAGTAGCATTCCATTAATTCCATGTTGTCCAGTCTCGGCTATCTATGATTTGACCCAGTAGCCAATTTCTCGCCAGAAGGTCCTCGGTTCCCTAATCACTGGCATGGACCTTGTTAATCCAGGCGATGTCCAAGCTGGCATGATTCTTCTTGTTATTGTCACTCTCATCTGGAGGTTTTTGTTTGCAAATGGAGCATAAGCATGAGACGGCCAGTCCAAGACTCCTACCGGGCTGCCAACATGGGACCTGAACCTAGACCCTCGCGCCCCGGAGCTCCAATCGTTCTCAGCGTCAGCCTCCAAAGTTTATTAACGTTCTTAATAAGAATCTTATTTCAACTGTGCCACTTTCTTGCTTGTTTAACAGTCAAATATGAAAGTAAAAACTCACTTTGTTTACACTTTTAAATAAAGGTGCACTTTGTTGCAGCCCTCAGTCCAAAGCAATTATGAAAGTAAGAGAAAGGTTTGCCTTCAGAAACAGAAAATATAGAAAATAGGTGGAGTAAGCCATTCGGCCCTTTGAGCCTGCACCGCCATTCAGTATGATCATGGCTGATCATCCAACTCAGAATCCTGAGCCAATAGGCTGATCCTGGACTTATTTCATAATTTACTGGCATAATTTACATATTACCATTTAACTATTTATGGTTCTATTACTATTTATTATTTATGGAGCAACCATTAACGAAAACCAATTTCCCCCGGGATTAATAAAATATGACTATGACTGTGACTACCAGCCTTCCTTCCATACCCCCGATCCCTTTAGCCACAAGGGCCAGAATTAAGTGTCAAAAGGTATATGCACATTTTATCAGGTATGGAAATTAGTAAAAACAAAATCTTGGAATCATTTTCTACACTTAAGATTTCAGTTCTCAGAAAAAAAATTCACACAAGAGCTATCAGCTTTAAATCCTGGATACTAACAAATCTGATTACCTGTCCTGGGTGCAGCACATTTGTATAATCATAAGAAAAGCATACCAGCATCTTTACTTAGAATCAAAATCAGGTTTAATATGTTGTGGAATCTGTTGTTTTGTGGCAGTACAGTGCAATACATAATAAAATGTACAGTACTGTGCAAAAAGTCTTAGGCACCCTAGATTTTTCATATCAATTTTGTTTTAGATGTTTATTTTTTGTCTTTTGAATTAGTGTGCAGTAGAAAATATCAAATTTTAGATGACCAAACATTCATTTTTCAAAAAAATGTTGTATTTTGTTAAAGAAATGAACATACTAAACTTTTCAAATAAAAACTTGATTACTTTGTAGGTATATCACCCAGTGCATAATTAAACAAAGATAACAAACATGTGCTAATGATCAATAACATGAGTTGAATGAACTAAACTGATTAACTGAAACAGAAATGGTATAGAAGGAATCAAACTGGACAACGAAACTAAAAGGTGACGGGGTGGTAGATGTGACAGTTTAACCTTCAAATCATCAATTCTTACACAATAACAAGAATACAGCAACAAGATAGTCATTCTGTATCATAAAGGCCTCTCCAAAGCAGAATATTTGCAGCAGCATGAGTTTCAAGATGTGCTGTCTAAGCTCTTCTGAAGAAGCACAAAGAAAAAGGCAAGGTGGAGGACCAGAAATGCAGTGGTCAGCCACAGAAACTGAGTGCAGCTACCTCAAGAAGGCAACATCTATCAAAGATCTCCACCATGGCATCTTTTTGCAGCCACCATCAGGTTGGAGGTACTGACATCTGAATTCCCACACCATCAGGTTAAAGGTACAAAAGTTTAAAGTCTCACACCATCAGGTTCAACAACAGCTACTTGCCTTCAAATCTTCCTACCCAGGCTTGTGCCCTGGAGAGGACACGGTCCACCAGAGGCGCAAACCCATGATCCCCTGGGATCGAAGGCTGCCTTATACTATTACTACTTCCCTTCAGCTCTTTAGTTCTTGAACCAAGCAACAAAACCCTAATCACTACAGTTTGGCAATACTATGAACAAAGTGGACTTTGATTATTGATCTCATTGCATTGTCTTGTAAAACACTGGGCATAATTTACAGCGCCTTGTAAATGTATTCCGCCCCACCCTTTATACATATAAAAGGAGTATTACAACCAGGGATTTCGATCAATTTAACTGAGAATTTTTATTCTCCTTCCCCCCCCACAGTGGAGCCCAAAAACAGGGAAAATAGTAACGCATGAAAAATTAAATATTCAAAGACTGAAATGTCAGCAGTTCAAAAGTATTCATCCCCTTTGCTCAGTGCTTAATTGAACCATTTCTAGCAGCTGTTACAGCCAGTGGTCTTTTAAAATAAGTCTCTATTAGCTTTGCTCAACATGATGGAGCAAGATTTACCTCCTTGCAAAAATCGGTCAAGCTGTGCCAGGTTAGTTGATGAGCAGCAGTGGGCAGCAACCTGGAAGTCTTGCCAGAGATGTTTGATCCGGTTAAGGTCAGGACTCTTGACTGGCAGTGAACTCTGGGTCGTTGTCCTGCTGAAATATCAACTTCTTGCCAAGCTTAAGATTTCTCGCAGAGGCTAGCAGGTGTTTATCCATTAATCTCTCTGTATTTAGCAGCATTCATCTACCCCTCAATCCTGACCAGATTTCCAGTCCCTGCTGCTGAAAAGCATCTCTATAGCACAATGCTACCTCCACCATACTTTAAAGTAGGAATGGTATTACCTGGCTGATGTGATGTATTAGATTTACGCCACATGTACCATTTAATGTTCAGGCCAAAATGTACCACTTTAGTCTCATCCGACCACAAGACCTTCTACCATATCTACACAGTATCTTCTAAGTCTTTATGGGCAAGGGTACACTTTATTTAGACAAAGCTTCTCCCTTGCCAGTCTTCAGTAAAGACCCTTTTTGTGCAAGCCATAGAGATTGTGGAGCCATAAACCTCGTCTCCAGTTACAGCCGTTGATTTCTGCAACTCAGACTGACTGTTGACATCACATTAGCCTCTCTTACAAGTGCCATTTTTCTCCAGTGACTAAGTTTAGAGGGGAGGCCTGACCTAGGCAGTGTGGTTGTGGCTTCATATTTTTTCCACTCTTTCATGATGGATTGCAGAGAGCTCCAAGCTGTATTCAGTGCTTTTCGGTTTTGTACCGTTCCCCAGATTTGTGCTTCTCTATTAACATTCCCCTGACTTGTCTTGAATGCTCCTTTGTCTTTATTTTGGTTTGTTCTGTTGACAACCTATCATACTGTTGGACCTTACATACACATGGAGTATTTATTCTAATGAATTCATTGAAAATGATCCTCCAATTTACTGCATCAACAAACTGGGTGAGTTAGTAATACTACATCTGAGAAAGGAGAAACTTAGCGTAATTACAAAGGAAATAATAGTTTTCAGCCTCATAATATAGGTTTATAATTATTAATATATTGTTGACAGGTTTTGGATTTTTTCTTTTGATTTGACAATGTTGTCGATTAGCTCCAAAAAAAGCCCCACTTCAATATATTTTAAATTTCGGAAATGAGACAGTAAGATATGAAAATAGTTCTGGGGGCTGAATACTTTTTCGAGCCACTGTATATTTATGTTTTTCTTGTGAGTATTGCTTATACAATGCTATGTGTCTGTGATGCTGCTCCAAGTAAGTTTTTCACTGCACTTGAGCAGCAGACAAGATTTACATTGACACTATTCAGTTGAGGAATATTCCTTTTAAATTGAATATTTGGAAGACCCCTCCAGTTAGTCCTGACGAAGGGTCTCGGCCTGAAACGTCAACTGCACCTCTTTCTAGAGATGCTGCCTGGCCTGCTGCGTTCACCAGCAACTTTTGTGTGTGTTGTTTATTTAATGACCTTGTTCAGCTATATAAAAAAAATCTGCCTAGGTATCAACAACCTATACTTATATTGTCAGACAAGTAATTCACTGATCACATAAAAGTATGCCAAGCATAATATTGTCATATTATTGTCTTAATTTTACAAAACTGTATTTCTGGTACCTTCACTTGTTGAGAATGCGTATTAAAGGCTTGTGAACATTCTCCCTATGATTCATTGCTCCCTTTTGTAACATGCTGTAGGGTTTCACTGCTGCGTAACATGCTGTAAGGTTTCACTGATAATGTAATGATTTCTCTGTTGCAGCAATTTTTGGGTTATGACTAGAGATAACGAGTTGGAATGCTGTTGTTCTTTCATGTGAGTCTGGAAGAGAGATTTTCGCGCGGTGTTTTGCTGGGGAGAAAGAAGTATGGAGAGAAGACACAAATGGAGAAAATTGGTAGACTGCCGGACAGGGTGGGCTTGGAGCGAGGGTCTGAAGGGCAGTGACGATCAGAGGAGGCCAATGGTGGATAATCGGCTTATCAGAGAGCTCCAACATTGTGCAACAGACTGTTTAATAAGATTGGGCCCTTTTTCCCTTTTCGTTTCTTTACTAACTGTATAGTCAAAGTGAGAATTATAAAGCTTAATCGCATATTGTGTACTGTGTTATTTCAGGGTACTGATTTGTAACAGGGGACACATCCACCCAAACGAGATTTCTTAAGTTTAGCCGGGCTGGGGGCTATAACCCCCTAGCCGAAGTGAGAGTTACATTTTAAAAGCAGACTAGTAAGATACACATTGTATTATACTACAATCGCTTTACATTTGGTGAGGGTCCAATCTGGAATTACTATTTAGTAAAACTATGCTGAGTGATAGTTTAAGAGAGTTCTTTAATTTTATCAGTTTTGGTACTTGAGAATAATTCATCACCACATAAGTGTTTCACCTCTTGGGATGAGGTATAACCACTAAAAGGAAATAAAGGCATAGATGTAGCATCGTACTTGATATGGTTATCTTTACTTTAAAGGAGTTTCATTGGTCATAATGAAACAAAGGTAACTGCTCACCTGTCCTTTAAAAGCGTCAATGATGAACTGGAGTGACTGTGGTTGCACACACTCAATACACTTTTGAACAACATGGTTTCCATTTTGGTCCTTAACACATTTTAAAACGTGTCCATCTAATTCTTTTACCATGTCATTCTGGAATGAGAAGAACACCATTAGAAACAGAATTTATGAGAAAAATACTGCAATATTTAATAGTGTATAATTATTTTTTTAAAAATCTGTTCAAACTTACAATTACCTGCTGGTCTGCTGAAATGGATTCTAAAGCCTTCTGAATAACACGACAACCATACATCTGGAGAGCCAAAGGTAAAACATGGCCACGGATACGCTGGGCTAAAGCTAGCTTCTGATCCAAACTTCCAAACTGAAAAGGTTGAAACAAACCATAAATTTCAAGTCAAATGATATGTGAATCCAGCAACTCAAAGACTACAAAATGTGAGAGTGCACAAGCGAGTGAGAAGCAGAGTAGAAATCATGAGCCAGAAATTTAAGTGATGATATCCAACCTAACAATTTAAGCAAGTATGTAAAACAGATTACATTGAGCATCACCAGCACTGAAGCACTGGTAATTGGTTGCCAAAGGAAACCAACATTCCCAATATATTTGCTTGTAGAAGTGCCATAAGTTGTTCAAAGCTCAATTCGACAACTAAACATATTTATCAAAATAATTTAAACATTTTTATAGGCCTTATGACAATAAACAGAAGGGAAGATGATCAGAGCTACCATAACTTTTTTCTTATTTGCCTTTAGCTTGCCTTATTTCAAATTTAGAGGACCTTACACTTCACAAATTAAAAAAGGAAAAGATCAAGTTAACAGCTAAAGAAATTACAAATTCAGCAACTTCTTTCTAAAACAACGAATACATTACCAGTTACATGTCATCCACTGGAGATGCACATTTGTTTCCTTCGTTTTTAGATATAATAATATTCCACCATAACATCAGTAGCACATCACATATGGACTGATATTTGATTGGAGCATGAAGCATAGAAGAGGGAATTAAGCAGATGATCATGGAGGAGACAAAGAATACAAGCTTAAGGGATTGTTTGTAGGACTTAGTGGTTTACTGAGGTTCTGCTGGATTTTGAACATTTCAATCATGTGCGTTGAATGCAGTCTGGTTTTGCTTTGATAAGTGGAAGGTAACAACTGCACAACACAAGCAGCAAGAAATGACCATCTTGAAAAGTTCAGCAATGATCATGAGTCTCAACTGCATCATTCACATAGTGGGAGTCACTGGAACACAAGCTGGCTACAAGCTTATGACAGGAATAGGCACTCTATGGTAAATGCGTTAATTTCCTTTCCATGTGAACCTCTTGTTAACTTCCTAAAATGCGTACAGTGACAATATTTGGTAAGCTCAGTTATCCAAATTATTTGATTTGTAGCATAAAACATATATGCTTAAGCAATTCAACTAGATGAAATTGACAGCA
The DNA here is from genome assembly GCF_030028105.1 of Mobula birostris. Lineage (NCBI taxonomy): Eukaryota > Metazoa > Chordata > Chondrichthyes > Myliobatiformes > Myliobatidae > Mobula > Mobula birostris. The sequence continues at coordinate 204,342,090 of NC_092371.1, read as the reverse complement.
TGTCACTCAAGACAAGAGTAGTCATACTGCGTGAATACTGGCTCCAAGTGATACATCACTGTTACTTGGATGCAACACAGACGAAATGCTGGAGGAACTTAGCAGGCCAGGCAGCATATATTGGGAGAAAAAAAAACAAGAGTACAGTTGACATTTCGGGCCAAGACCCTTCAGCAGGACCCTTCTCAAGCCTGCTGAGTTCCTCCAGCATTTTGTGTGTGTTGCCTGGATTTCCAGCATCTGCAAATTTTCTCTTATTTGTGACTGTTATTTGGATACTTTTTTTCCCCACTTCAAATCATTTTGTCTTCACAAACTGGTTAACATTCTGGAATTTCCAACCTAGTACTACATCAACATCAACCAACCACAGCAATAATTCAGAAACTACCGACAGCTTCTCAGTGTAAGTGAGCAAGGGCGTTACCTATAACCATGTATATAAAATCTACTCTCCTTCTAGTTCTCTGACTCTACTTTCAAAGAAAATATCCTCTTTGCATTTACCTTGCCAGTCCTACTCAGAAGTTTTTGTATCAATGAGATACATCTCATTTCATCTAATCTTCAGTGAGAATGAGAATATTCCTCTCAACAAACACCCCCCTCCTTGGGTATGAAGACCAAACTGTACACAGCCCACAAAATATACACGTTGTATTCTCATTAAAATTTACACCATGTAGTACTTCTTCCTACAAGGCAAAAAATCTACAAAGTGATACATGTATGCCTACCAAAGAAATTAAATACATTATTATAGCAGGGTATGTTGGAAATTGACTGAAATAGCAGTGGTTCTGGGGATTGGCAACATTTCATAATTTGGCAAAGCAGCAATAAACTGACTTAAAGATGGGACAGAACAGGAGTACAAAACCAGCTAGAAACAAAAAAAATAACTGAGAGATTTAAAAAATATATAGATACGAAAAAGGGAAAGAAAAAGGGACCATCAATGTGGGCCCCTTCCAAATAGGGCAAGGAGAAATTATAATGTAGAACTAAGGACATAACACAATTAAACAATTACTCTGCATTTGTCTTCAGAAACAGAATCAGGTCTAATATCACTGTCATAAGTTGTGAAATTTGTTGTTTTGTGACAGCAAAAAAACTCTAAATTACAATAAGCATATATATAAAAAAAATAAATCAAGTACAGGTTTCCCCCGCCATCTGAAGGTAGAGTGTTCCTATGAAATGGTTCGTAAGCCGGAATGTCGTAAAGCAAAGAAGCAATTACCATTTATTTATATGGGAAAAATTTGTGAGCATTCGCAGACCTAAAAGTAACCTGCTAAATCATGCCAAATAACACATAAAACCTAAAATAACAGTGACATATAGTAAAAGCAGGAATGATATGATAAATACACAGCCTATATAAAGTAGAAATACTTCTCTACAATCATTGCTGAACTGTTCTCCGTAGCGAATATCTCACACAAGCGCTCTCTGCAAAAACAGTGCAAGTGCTCTCAGCAAAAACACTCTCTCCAGTAACCTTTAAGTTATGAAGCTGCCAAATCATACCAAATAATGCATAAAAATACACAGCCTATATAAAGTAGAAATAATGTATATACAGTGTCGTATCACTTACCGGAATTGGGAAGACAGCACCAAGCACACTGGTGTGTGAGGCTGAGTCGGAGGTTGGGGTGGTGTCGTGGTCCCCACCCTCCAGGCCGCCAACCGATACCGATCCGCGAAGCATGCAGCGGTACAGCGGGGGCCGGGATGCACCCAGCACATCTTTAAGAAAAAAGCTGAAATAAACAAGCTAATTAATTAGGTGCCGCCCGGCACGTAAATGTCGGCCCAGATCAGAGGCGACGCAATCGGCAATCGCCTCTGATCTGGGCTGACATTTATGTGCTGAGCGGCACCTAATTAATTAACTTGTTTATTTCGGCTTTTTTTTCTTAAAGATGTGCCGGGTGCCTCCCAGCTACCGCTGCATTCTCCGCGAATCAGTATCTGTCCACGGCCCGGGGGTTGGGGTGGTGGGACACTGAGGTGTCATCTCATCCTCTATTACCATCAGGGCAGGCAGGTCATCCTCTTCTATGTCTGCCTGCCTCGATGTCAAAGGGCGAGGTTCATCGTCTGCTGTGGAAGGCTTGAGAAATGACAGTATGCTTGACTGCTAGCCTCGCGCATTTTTCTATCATACAGTTCTCTGTAAGCACTCAAACCATCTTGCAAATATGCCCTAAACCGACGTACCCTTTCAAAATTAAAGTTGTACTTTATCATTGCAGCGAAAATCTCTCACAGTTGCTTCATGTTCAGTTCCAGGACGACTTCACTTCCGGTCCATTCGCTACGGCATTCGGTTTTGATTGTTATCCTTTCCTCTTCCAATTGCATCAGCTCTTCATCTATCAGTTCTTGGTCATGGAATGCCAAAACCTCTTCAACATCATCTTCGTCAACTTCCACAAGCCAAACTCACTTTGTCCTTGCTTCGTTCACCACTATCAAAACGCTTAATTATGTCTAGTTTTATGCTAAGTGTAACACCCTTACGAGCTCTTTTAGGCTCTTCCGATACCTGAGAACTCATCTTGCTAACGGCTGCTCACAGGCACGTGTTTAAGCATTGCCGGCTAGAATGCAGTTCCGGGGGGGGGGGGGGGGGGGGGGCGCTTGGCTGCTTGGTGCGCACGCTGCTTTTTTTCGCGCGCTGCCTTTTATCGTAATAGTGAAAACACCTGTTAGCGAAAACAGATAACTTTCGTAACAGTGAGGTTTCGTAAAGCGAACGTTCGAAAAACAGGGGACACCTGTAAATTGTGCAAAGAAAATATAAAAAACTACTGATTATAGTATTCATCATCCATTCAGAAATTTGACGGCAGAGGGGAAGAAGCTGTTCATGAAATATTGAGTGTATGTCTTCAGGCTTCTGTACTTCCTCCTTGATGGTAGCAATGAGAAGAGGGCATGTCCTGGGTGATGGGGGGGGGGGGGGGTCCTTAATGAAGAATATCAGCTTTTGACTGAATCCTTGATGCCAGGGAGGCTAGTGCCCATGACGGAGATGGCTGTGTTTACAACTTTCTGCAGATTATTTCAATTCTATGCAGTCAGTGGCCCCTCCATACCAGACGGTGATGCAAGCAGTTAAAATGCTCTCCATGATGAATCTGTAGAAATTTGCAAGTGTCTTTGGTGACATACCAATTCTTCTCAAACTCATAATGAAATATAGCCACTGTTTTGGGCCCAGGATACAGCAGATCCTCAGAGATGTTGACAACCGGTAACTTGAAATGGCTCCTTTCCATTTCTGATCCCTCACTGAGGACTGGTTTGTGTTCCCCCAAATTCCCCTTCCTGAAGCCCACAATTAACTCCTTGGTCTTAATGATGTTCAGTGCAAGGTTGTTGCTGCAACACTACTCATCCAGCTAACCTATCTCACTCCTGTATACCTCCTTGTCACCAAGCATACAGATGGAGTTTGAACCACACAATCGTGGATGTAGACAGACTATAACAGTAGGCTAAGCACACATCCTTGAGGTAAGCCAGTAGCGATTGTCAGCAAGAATGAGATGTTATTTCCGGTGTGCACAGACCGTGGTCTTGTATTGAGTCGAGGACCCAGTTCCAAGACATACAGAGGCCCATGTTCATGGAAGGTAATTAAAACTTGTCAGATATACCAGCAAATAAAGGTTCGAATGAGAAGGTAGAACTACCGTCGCCCTGTACTCAGCCTCATCTCCCTTGCTGATGCATCCAGCTATGGCAGAGTCATCCGAAAACTTCTGAAGATGACAAGACTCTGTGCAGTAGTTGAAGTCTGAGGTGTAAATGGTGAAGAGAAAGGGAGACAAGACAGTCCCCTGTGGAGCCCCAGTGCTGCTGATCACTCTTACTTCTATTACTATTTATTATTTATGGTGCAACTCTAACGAAAACCAATTTCCCCCGGGATCAATAGTATGACTATGACTGAAGGAAGTACAGATTAGTGGTAGAACTTTGGAACTCTCTATCCTGCCATACTGCGGTAGCTCAATGTATTAAACAATGATTATTATACTTCCGGGCACTAAAGGAATTGAGGGATCCAGACAAGGCTGAAAAATCAATCAGCTATAGTATTCATTATCACAGAGAAGGCTCAAAGGGCCAGCCCTTCACAGATAAAGCCCTCCCCACCACTGAGCACATCTGCATGAAGCACTGTTGCAGGAAAGCAGCACAATTTATCAGGAACTCCCACCACCCAGGTCATGCTGTCTTCCTGCCATCAGGAAGGTGGTAGAGGAGCTTCAGGACTCATACTACCGGGTTCAGAAACAGTTATTACCCCTCAACCATTGGGCTCTTGAGCCAAAGGGGATAACCACTCAACCTCACTTGCCCCATCACTGAAATGTTCCCACAACCTACTGACTCACTTTCAAAGACCCTTCATCTCATGTTCTCCATATTTATTGCTTATTTAATTATTACTATTACTACTTTCTTTTTGTATTTGCACAGTTTATGTCTTTTGCACACTGTTTGAATCACAAAGTTGGTGTGGACTTCCATTGATTCTATAACGGTTATTATTCTGAATTGTGTGTCAAATGGTTGTGACACATCTAACGTGGTAGTGTAGTGGGTTGTGCTCGTTGCTCTCGCTTTCAGCTTCCACCACTGGCTAGCAGTCTCACAAAAAGGAGAGCTGAATGTGGAAGTCTCTCGTTGCCAGTATATAGAGTCCTCCAATAGCAAACCTCATGTAGTGCCGCCTTGCTGGCGACACATGGAAACTGAACTCCTCTCAAAGTCAGGCTGAACTACAGAGGACAGGGAGGAGGTCTGGCCCCTGAACATATAGCAAGCAGGCCCACCGGTTCTCATGAATTCAGATCCCCAGCTAAGCGTAAATAGCCCCACAGCCTTTTGGGCAGCCTCCGGAGAGAAGACTACAGGAGTAAACCCAGACAGAAAATCTGGAGTGGAGCCCCTATGGCAGCTGCACATCACTGAACATCCTTCTGGCAGTTCCTGCATCCAAGTTGGTGCCAAACATATTGCTTTGCTTTTCTTTCGACTACACTGGTGAGGCTAAGGGGACTTTGACAACTGGGCACCCGAGGATTTCCATTTTTTCTGCCCAAGCTTGTGGAAAAACTCCATTGTCCTTCAAGGCAGATCGGTGCTATCAAATCAATTATTCTATATTGGATTTATTGCAAATGTCTGCAAGAAAAAGAATGTCAGGGTTGCATATGGTAGCATTTTGTACTTTGATAATAAATTTACTTTGAACTTTGAAAGACGAGACAGTCCATCCTTGGCCCTGATGTTACTAGCACACCCAAATCTTCAGAATAGAACAGCTAATTAAAACAGCCATTATATTAAAATAATTATCAAGTAAGCTTCAGAAAATATGCCTACCTCAAAGAACTTCTGTATTACATAATTTCCAAACACATCAGTCATCAGCTGATATGCTGCTTGCAGGATTTCACTGAAAACCATCTGGCGTTCCGCAGGGGTGGCTCGCTCCAATTTTTGCTGAATGAATCTGTCAGACACAACCACAAACATCCCCAAAAAATATAATTGACTATATGCTAATAGCATTGTAGAATCCATTTTTGTTTTAAATATTTCATCAAATGAGTAGTATTCTTTACATAACCAAATACTCAAGTTAATTACAATCCATACCCTGTAGCTGTCAAAGCTGAGGTGACCAAAAAACCTTAAGTCATAGGAACAGAATTAGGCTACTCCGTACATCGAGTCTTCTCTGGCATTTCATTGTGGCTGATTCATTTTCTCTCTTAATCACATCCTTCTGCTTTCTCCCTAGAATATTGCATGCACTGATAAATCAACAACTTATCAACTTCCGCCTTAAATACACCTAGCCTCCACAGCCAGCTGTGGCAACGAGTTCCACAGACTCATCACCCTCCGGCTAAAGAAATTCCTCCTCTTTGCCATTATAAATACATATCCTTCTATTCTGAGGCTATGCCCTTTGGTCCTAGACTCCCCCACTACAGAAAATATCCTCTCCATATCCACTCTCTCTAGGCCTTTCAACATTTGACAGGTTTCAATGAGATCCCCCTCATTGTTCTAAATTTTAGCGAGTACAGGCCCAGATGGTCCACATAAGATAATCCTTTAATTCCTGGAGTCATTCTCATGAGCCCTTTCTAATGTTGGTACATCCTTCATGAAATTAAGAGGCCCAAAACTGCTCACACTTCTCCAAGTAATATCTCACCCAGTGCTTTACAAAGCCTCAACATTACATCCTTGCTTTTATATTCTAGCCCTCTTGGAATGAATGCTAACAACACATCTACCGCTGACTCAACCTGCAGGTTAACATTTAGGGAATCTTGCACAAGGGCTTTTGCAACTCGGATTTTTGAATTTTCCGTCCATTTAGAAAAGTCTATGCTTTTATTCCTTATGCCAAAGTGTATGACCATACACTTCCTGACACTGTATTCCATTTACCACATTTTTGCCTAATCTAAGTGCTTCTGCCGACACCCTGCTTCCTCAACACTACCTGCCCCTCCATCTATCTTTGTATTGTCTACAAATTACCACAAAGGCATCAATTTTGTCAACCAAATCTTTGACATATAATGTAACAAGAAGTGGTCCCAACATTGACCGCTGCAGAGCACCAGCAGCCAAACAGAAAAGGCTCCCTTTATTCCCACTCTTTGCCTCCTGCCAGTCAGCCAATCCATGCTAGTATCCTTCCTGCAATATCATGGACTATTAACTTGTTAAACAGCATTATGTTTGGCACTTTGTCAAAGGCCTCCTGAAAGTCTAAGTACACTATGTCCACTGATTCTCCTTTGACTATCCTGTTAATTATTTCCTCAAAGAATTCCAACAGATTTTCCCTCAAGGAAACCATGCTGACTTTGGCCTACTTTATCAAGTGCCTCCAAGAACCCTGAGACCTCCAATAGATGATATTTTTTATAAGGTAAAACTTTATAATAATAAAAAATAGAAAATCTTCCTCCTTGGTGGCAGTTTTAGTATGTCTCAGAAAGATAAAATCGGTTATTCCTGAATAATCTAAACAGGGCATAGGTGCCATGGGATCCAATAGAAGACTTGGAAATCACTGAATTAGTTGCATAAATTTAAATACAATCACTAACAAATATGTAACAAAATATCCAAAGCTAACTCAATATCCAAAGCTATTTCTAAGGCATACAAGCATTGTGCACACAAAAAGCTAAATGCACACCACAACTCTATGCTGTAACTATTGTGATTTCCTTCATGGCATTAAAACCATAGAAATAATCATTATGCTTCATATAATAGTCAATATTAAGTATAAAAATATATATCCATTTTTTAAAAATCATTACCTAGACCCATGTTGGTCCTGGGAGAATTCAACTATGTGGCCAACCAGGTCACGTAACTGAAGATTAGGAAAACGGTTATTTCTGAAGTCCTCTAACAGCCTACTACGGCCTGAAGGCATAATATCAGATCGGCTGTAGCGAAGACGAGAGGGAGGAAACAGCTGGCTGCTAGAACTGAACAGACTTGTTGAACCAATTCCACTACGACTTTTAGCTTCAGCACCAGGTGCTGCAGAAATGAATCGACCGCTGCCATTGGTCAGTCCACCTGCAGTGAAAATACATGATGAATCTTACAAGACTGCCGACGTTTTATATAATTGCTCAGCATGAAAATTCAAGTTTCACAATAAGGGAATATGAACCATTATCTTCAACTTGCGCTTTCCTTCCTATCTAAAACTACGTCATAAACAGTACTGTGCAAAAGTCTTAGGCACAAATATATAGCTAGGGTGCCTAAGGCTTTTGCACAGTACTGTATTTGTCAAAGTGGAATGGAAAGTGAGTTTGTAAATCTGGCAGGAGCAATGGATGTTGGGGATGATGAGTGGAGTGCAGTGGGAGGTTAAGTGGAACAGGTGACAGAGAAAATGTGCCAAGGGTGGGGTTGGTGTGGGTGCAGACACACCCAACCCTGAGCCACCAGCCATCAGGTATGGACAATTGATTCCAAACAAATTGGTTTTTTGATCATTACAGAATGCCTCGCAAGTGCTTCCTGCTCCCTCCCCTCTCCTCTCTCCCTTTCCCAGCCACGATTCCCCTCTCCCTGCCCTTGACCCGCTCTCATCCAAAATAGAGACCTATATCAGAATCAAGCTTAGTATCACTCATATGTCATGGAATTTGTTTTTTGTGCCCAAGACTTTTGCACAATACTGTATACTACCAAATAACTGAGCTCTTCCACTTTTTACGCACAAAAAATGCAAATGATACTATTCCACAGAATTAAAATCTATTCACTTTATAATTTGCACTATTAAAAGACATGCTTCTGTTAATTACTGATAATGGCTCTTTCTTTTCCATTAAGTAAAAAAGATTTTCTTTGGCATAAACATATAGCTGAGGATTACCACAGTAAATGATAAACCAACTAACTTACAAAATCATAATTAAAGACCAATCTTATCTAGAATGTACAATAAGCAACTCTCAAAAAAGATAGTTTTCTTTTGCATGAGACTGAACAGAAGAAGCATAAGACCAGCTAACAATTTAGATATAAATAAAAATGCACATTCAATCAAACTAACATGCAGTATGGAATAGCAAACATACCAAGATGAAGAGTAGATGAAGATCCCTGTGTGGAAAGAGATGGAGGTGGTGTTAAAGAATGACTAGGCGTCTGGCTAGGAAGGGGCATGCCAATTGGACCAGGTGAAGAAGAAAATCCCAAGCTGTTGTAGAACTGTTGTCCAATTGGAGGCAAATTGCTGTTGGGCCGTTTGTATAGATCAGAAGCTGTAGACAACGAATCTCGTCTTGATACACTGCTGCTTCCAGAGCTGCCAACTGTAATATCAATATTTTGAATAAAGACTAATAAAAACATTTACCTTTTTATCATCAATGACTGCTACAACCATAAAAATACATTAGAATCAAGAAGGAATGGCTGTGATGATTAACAGCTAAATTGCTATCTTCTTGTCTTGGCATCCTTCTTGTCATTTAAAATCATACTGACCAATGTTCACAGAACAGTAACAGTATTTTCCACTGGGAGGTTAAACTTTAAAGCAAAAACCAATTTAAGGACAACTAAGTGAAAGAAAACCTACAAAACAATAGAGCATTTTTTGGAAACAGGGCATAGATAGAACAGTGGAAATTAAATAAAAATAACCTATGAGAATTTTAAAAATATATGTTTGTAATGTCTAATATCAGAAATGAAAAATTGCTAGATTTTGAAGAAGCTGTTAGTTAGGTGCCATAAGGAAACAAAATATATACTAAAGTGGGGAGGCAGGGGGCAAGTTTCAGTAACATAACTAAGGTTATGTAGCATTTGTATCTTTACAATAACTAAATATATCTTAGGTCAGACCTTGCGAGCTAATAATGTTGCTCTTAATGGAGTTGCCTATTTTTAGCCATTAAAACAAAAGTCTGTAACTTTCGTGCATCTGCTATCAAATGTCAATCTGTTAATTAGAAGACTTCCCAACTCTGAGCAATCTTGCTGATCTGCCTTAGAATTTACAGCTGGGGGGCTCACCTCTCCGATATCATACTACGTTAGACCTTGTATAAAATTCCATTTGGGATCTGTAAGGCTATGGATTAAGTGTTCAAAGAGAAAGCACCATTTGCAGAGGGATTTTGTTTTGAAAATTAATTTAAATTGTTTTCTACAATTTTAGTAAGTTTTAGAAGTGACAAATACTTTTAAACTATTCAATATAGCAAAGTTGGACCAAAGACTACCTAATGTCAACACTTTCAGAGTTGGTTTGCAATAGAAGCACAGTGTACTTCAGATCAAACCCTGGAAATGCTCTCCATCTCTAATTATGCAAATAAATAGCTCATTTACTACTTTTCATTTTTGTCATTGACAGTTATCTAACAATGAATGAAATGTTTTTCATCAATGTAATTTTGAACATCTAAGGTGTTGAATGTGCATAAGTGCAAGATTAAAAAAAATAAACAAGAAGAAAACCAAAAAAAAAAAACAGCAAATGCTGAATACCTTAAGAACATACTCAAAATACTTAGTAAGTATGGACGGATCTGGGGAGAGGGAAACATTTAATGATCTTGCAATGAAGAACATGTTCAATTTCAATGTAATGACACTACTTCCCCTCAGCTTCCAGGATTTCGAAGTGATAATTGTGAATACTTGGTTCACAATTCCATCTGCACCAACATCCACTCCCCTTTTCCTGAAACTGCAAATGATGTAACACCTGCCCTTAAACATCTTCCCTTTCAAACACTCCTTACCTGTACTTCTTCTGATTGACTATACTGCACTCAGTGCTCAATGTTGAGATACTTCTGCTCATTTCACAAGGGTGACCTTAACATTCCAATTGCCTAATACTTTAACTCTCCATGCCAGTATTAATTATATTTCACAAAATAGTATCAATATGGTGCAATGATATCATCTCAAGGCCAACCAATTGTAACCTTTCAATCCAAACACATCACTTTAAAGAGAAGGTTCTGCATCCAGCTCTAGTTGTTCTGAGCAAGCCCAACATTAGCCCAACTAAATCACTTTAATTCCTGACTGTTACAACCCTCTGGATGCATCAATGAATTCAACAATTTCAGCAGATCAGCCTTTCCAGTTGTACTTCCAGCATCCTCTCATTTCAGGATTTCCAACAACGGCTATACCTGTTGTTACTGTTGTTGTTGCTATTCCAACAATTTTCCCTCTCTCTCCTCATACATTTGTCCACAAGAAGATTGTCTGTGGTTAACAAACTTCCACATCTTCTCCCAACCAGTACCACCACCATTTGTGTCACCCAGCCTATTCTCATTGCTCTTCCCACTGCTGACCCTTTTCTACAACTTAAAACTATTTCTTTCTGATGAAATCATTGGCCTGGTTTTAACTCTAGAGACATCGCTGATGTACTGAACAACCTCAAGTTTTGTTATTCTTTCATTCATAGTAAACGTCAAGCAGATTCAGAGACAACATAGTTAATACTGGCCAGTCAGCACAATTTAAAAAATCAATTCTTTCACAGGGTGATTCTGATGATTGTTGAGACCTGTTTGCACACTACAGTCCACATCATTCTGACTAGCTAAGTGTATGAAAGTTACTTGCCAAGGATACAATAATATCTTCATCTGATAGAAGAAAATTTGACCAGGCTTTTTTTTTTAAAACAAACATGACTTCTAATCTTTTTAAAATAAAGCAGATCCAGAAAAATCAGTCAAATCTTGAACAAAACTTAAAAGAAAATGGCAAGGCAGAGGGAACATGCTCTTCAAATAAAAGATTCACACAATGTTATCAGGGGGAAAACTGGAAGTCTATTTAAAGAGGCCGAACAATTTCTGCAAAGAAAAGAGGTCAAAAATATGGTAATAAGTCAGGATAATCGGGCTGGACTTTAAAGATTTTTTCGTCTTGCAAGAACTCAACCATCCTCAATCTGGAATAATTTAACGGTGCAGGACAGAAGATACCGATGAACCTGTTTGTGTCTCTACCTTCAGGACAATCCTCTACTACATGCATTGAGTTCTTACTTTGCTTTTGTATACAAAAATAACGAAAAACACGTTTATTGCGCAATTTGAAACTAGCAGGAAAGAATAATGGGCTAATTATTGAAATATTTGGTATTAATCTGGTTATTAATCAAGATGAAAAACATTATCAAAATCTACCCGGAGCTTATAACCATGTCATCCCCCCCACCACCGCCAGATGCAGTAAACTCTCATTTATCTGTATTTATGCATCTGGAATTCTCACGTAAAATTCTAAGAACTTCATTTCAAATATTACACAAAATAACTGTAAAGGCATTTTTAATTGATTTATGTTTATGTATCAGGGCAGTGCAGCAATATCTTCTTTGAAGATATGGCACTTGCTTTGAAAAATTAGTCATTCATTTGATTTATTTTTTCTGTATTTTACAGTAAAAGTTTTTTCACCTTAAAATACAGAATTGTCCATTGATTTTTAAAAGGGTATAGAGATGACATAGTTCTACATTTTATTTGGATATATGCATAATTTCTATGACAAGTATTAATCTGAAAATGGTACAAATAATGATAATCATGCACAATTATTTAGTCCCATTTTCCACCAAACTGCAAAGATGCCAATGAATAAAAGTTGATTTTGTTACAGCTATATTTTTTGTTATATTTGGCTGATGCAAATACTTCAACATAGTATGCTTGATAGAAATCCATGGTATGCAAACATGCTGATAACTTAGGCATTACTCACCTGCTGATCCAAATCCTCCAAGTGCAGAGCCAATAGCAGCACCCAGTGAGTTACTGCTCCCAAAACTAAGTGATGTGTTGCTTGGCTGGCCTGGTCCTTGAGAGAACAGTGAACTGCTCTGAGAACTATTTGAAAGGGAGCTGCTGCCATAAAAGGAGCTTGACTGCAAGTTGTTACTTTGTTGCTGCTGCTGCTGCTGCTGTTGTGGTTGTGTTCCAATTGGGCGGAAGAGACCATTTGCTGCTGCTGCTAAATTGCTTGCTGTTCCGTTAGCTGAAGCTGCCACAGCTGTTTCAGCAAAATTACCAAAAAAAAAATGCCAAGACAAATGTTAAAATTGTTAAAACAAGGAAATGTCACATTTTCTAAAAATGGCTCCACTGAGGGAGATAGAGAAACTTAATTAAAGTGCATAATGAGATCAACAAAAAATTTGCATAGAAAGCTATGTGAGGAATAATCTAGAACAAATTAACTTTCACAGAACCTCCAGTTAAATTATAAAATGAAACATAAATGCAACTAGAAAATTACTTTGGCAATCACTCTCAAGAAATGGGATGCAGTATCTCAGTAATTAAGATCTAATAGGATTGAGATGTCAAACTACCCACCTTATAGGATCTTCCTCATTCTACAAAGGAAAACATCCTCCACATATCAATAGAATTGAGCCTAGGTTACCAATGGGAAAAATCAAAAGGATGAAGGGACCATCATACCATGCAATGGATCTCAAAAGGAACTTCGCCCTAATGATGCAAGGCACCAGATTCTTTATTACACAAGAGAAGCAAAAAGATCAGGAGACCAAAATTCTGTACAATATTCTTCCGAAAAGAACATATTGGGCTTTCTAGGGGAGGACGGTTCCTGTGGAAAATAAGGAGCATCCTATGTGGCAAGGTTACTTCTTCCACAGTTCAGCATCCTCCACAACCAAAAATGAAACATAATGAAATGACATCCTTTGAAAAAGACGGAAAAATGAACATTTATTGATCATTCATTTAGAAACACTGTCAATAGATACTGCTAACAAGGCTAATCAAGTACACCTGTTGCTTCAAAATTAACGAGAAGAAGGAAATATTTTTAAAATTAGCGCAGCTTGCACTAGCTTACCAAATTCTGGAATATCATCCAGTTTTAGACAGATGGATAGTTTTTGGTAAATTGGACACATTTCCAAAACAAATAAAGCAAATTCATTGGGATCAGACTTTAAAATATAAGAAATGAATCTGTATCCAATGGAAATGAAATTCACTAAGGCAAAAGGAAGGATGCTTCCTTCAATTTAGTTCAGTGAGCATAAACATGTGAAGTCAATTCTTTGCCCGTCTTTTTCTAAGATCATTGATAAATTCCACACCCTGCCCCAAAGGTCTTTAAAAAAAGAGATCTCGATTTTTACTTCAAAGGTGACACACTTAAAATAGTTAAGTTGTTACAAATAAATTGGCTGCCTATGGATTAAATGAACAAAACATCTCTCAACCATGATGAAAGAACTTGTGAATTAACAGACAAGGTGATACAGATGCAAACAATGCCATAATGAAGGTAATGGGTTCAGCAAAGGTGATCAGACTTTTTTCAACAACAGCATAAGAATACACAACAAGTAGATTATATTGCAAGTGGACACAGTTGAAGGAATAGCTAAAGTCATTTTAGTTCATGTTCCAATCAAAGGACGAGTTGCATGAAAATTCTCAATCTGGTGAAATGAAACAACTTCACAACTTGACCTAAGCCACACTCCATCTCATTTTAACTCCTGTGAAAATCAAAAACACTTGCAAAACAGTTGTCTATGGTTCAGACTTATTTATGACTACTTCCACTGCTGGGATGCTAGCCCCTTCAGACATTCAAGTAGAAATAGATCACTTAGATTTTGATAAAAGCAGTTGGAATTTTTTTAATTTATAGAACTTGGGGATTAATTAACTTGTGAAAAATTATCCTTGATAAACCTAGATCTAGATATACAGATATGTACAATCATATTCCATGGAAACACATACACCTTAGGTCAAGCTAACAATGTTTCTGGAAAATCACCAGCCTTAAATACGATTACAGGTGGAAGACAGTGGCATTTAGTTCTTCATTTTAGACCACAGGAGCATCAGACAGTTGTAGATAATCTCTAGAAATTACCTTTATTCATTTCTATTTTATGCTTTCTTAAATTCTAACAATTTTGCATATGAAAGTTAGACCTCAGACTAAACTTAGTGTATGCACAAATCCAAGCATACCATTTGAACATTTACACCAGGTAGCAATCTGCCCAGAAGGCAGCAAAGGTAGAAGGATTTGCCAACAATAATTATGGTCACCATGATCGCCTACGTCAGGGGTCCCCAACCTTTTTTGCACCACGGACCGGTTTAATATTGACAATGTTCTTGCTGACCGGCCGACCGGGGTGGTGTTCAAGTTCAACAGTGCATGACTGCATGTTCTCCAATCCAGGCAACATCCTTATTAAATCTCCTCTGCACTCTTTCTATAGCATCCACATTCTTCCTGTAGTGAGGTGACCAGAACTGAACACAGTACTCCAAGTGGGGTCTAAGGTCTTATAAAGCTGTAACACTACCTCATTGTTCTTGAACTCAATCCCACAGCTGATGAAGGCCTATACACCATGCGCCTTCTTAACAACACTGTCAATGTGCGCAGCAGCTTTGAGTGTCCTATGGACGCAGACAACAAGATCACTCTGATCCTCCACACAGCCAAAGTGTCTTAACATTAGTTTGATATTCTGTCTTCAAATTTGACCTAACAAATTGAACCACCTCACACTCACCTGGATTAAACTCCATCTGCCACGTCACAGCCCAGTCAGTAAGTGTTATCAGCAAAATTACTAACCCACCCTTCTACTTCCTCATCCAGGTCATTTACAAAAATCACAAAGAGGAGGGGTCCCAGAAAAGATCCCTGTGGAACACCACTGGGTCACTGTGCTCAATGCAGAATATGAACCATCTACAACCACTCTTTGCCTTCTGTGGGCAAGCCAATTTTGGATCCACAGAGCAAGGTCTCTTAGTTTCTCAAGCCTCATTACTTTCTGAATGAGCCTTGAATGGGGGACCCTACTGAAATCCATATACAGTACATCCAGTGCTCCACCTTTATTAATGTGTTTTGTTACCTCTCAAAGAATTTAATTAGGCTTGTAAGGCACGACCTGCCCTTGACAAAGCCATGCTGACTATTCTTAATCAGATTATGTCTCTACAAATGCTCATAAATCCTGCCTTTGAGGATCTTCTTTAACAACTTGCCCACCACTTAAGTAAGATCACTGGTCTATAATTTCCTGGGTTATCTTTACTCCCTTTCTTAAACAAGGGAATAACATTTGCAACCCTCCAATACTTCTCCTGTCCCTATTGAAGATACAAAGGTCATCACCAGAAGCTCAGCAATCTCGCTCATTTGCCATAGTACCCTGGGGTACATCTCGTCCAGTCCTGCGACATATCTAACTTAATGCTTTTCAAAGGCTCCAACACATTCTCTTTCTTAATGTCTATAAGCTCAAGCATTCAGTCTGCTGTAAGTCATCCCCACAAATGCCAAGGTCCTTTTCCCGGTGAACTATGAAGCAAAGTATTCATTAAGCACCTCTGCTACCTACTCCAGCATGCACATGTTTCCAGTATCACACCTGATTGGTCCCTTTCTCACACAACTCATACTTTTGCTCTTCACATACTTGTAGAAAGCCTTGGGGTTTTCCCTAATCTTGCTTGCCAAAATCTTCTCATAGCCCCTTCTAGCTCTCCTAATTTCATTCTTAAGCTCCTTCCTGGAAACCTTGTAATTTTCCAGAACACTCTCAGTACCTAGTTTCTTGAACCTTTCATTAGCTTTTTGTTTGTTCTTAACTGGATTTTCCATGTCCTTTGTACACCATGGTTCTTTTACTCTACCATCCTTTCCCTGCCTCAGCGGAACATATTTATGCAGAATGCCATGCAAATGCTCAGTGAACATTTGCCACATTTCTGCCATGCATTTCTCTGAGAACATCTGCTCCCAATTTATGCTCCCAAGTTCTTGCCTAATAGCATCATATTTCCTCCTACCCGAATTAAATGTTTTCCCAAATTGTCTGCTCCTATCCTTCTCCAGCACTATGGTAAAGGAGGTAAGAGTTGTGATGACTACCTCCAAAATGCTTTCTCACCAAGAGATCTGACACCTGACCAGGTTCATTTCCCAACACCAGATCAAGTACAGCCTTTCCTCTAGTTGGCTTATCTACATATTGCGTCAGGAAACCTTCTGAACACGCGTAACAAAATCCACCCCATCTAAACCCCATGCGCTAAGGAGATGCTCATCAATATTAGGAAAGTCCCATCACAACAACCCTATTGTTATTGCACGGTTCTAGAATCTGCCTCCCTACCTGCTCCTTGATATCCCTGTCACTATTGTGGGGTCAATAAAAAAAAACACACTGTAGAGTTTCTGCCACTAACTTCCACCCACACTGACTCAGTAGACAATCCATGACTTCCTCCTTTACTGCAGCCTTGACATTATCCCAATCTAAACATCAAGCATAAAGTGCAAATATGAGGAATTCTGCAGATGCTGGAAATTCAAGCAACACACACAAAATTCTGGTGGAATGCAGCAGACCAGACAACATCCATAGGAAGAAGCAGTCGACATTTCGGGTCAAGATCCTTCATCAGGACTGTACTTCTTCCAATGGATGCTGTCTGGCCTGCTATGTTCCACCAGCATTTTGTGTGTGTTGCTTGAATTTCCAGCATCGGCAGATTTCCTCATGTTTGCGTTTTTAAATTAACTACTGCAAAGCCTCTTCCAGTGATGCCTTCACTGAAGAAGTTTAAATCTTCTTTTCGACGGGAGTTTAGTGAAACCCTCTCTCACTGCTCCCCATCTGTAGTTTCTTCAGCCCTTCAACTTTTAGAGTCCTGACAAAGGGTCTTGGCCCGAAACATCGACTGTGCTTCTTCTGGTCTGTCTGGTCTGCTCTGTTCCACCAGTATTTTGTGTGTGTTGCAAGTATAAAGCGCAGAGCTTTTTTCAGGATTCAAGAACACATCCAATACTAATTTAATGTAAATAGGGTTTCTGCTTCCAGCACCTTGTTAAGCATCGTTCAATCTCAAGTTATTCCTATCTACTCTCTTGCCCATTCATATGTTTTCACACTTCATTTCAGTCTCACTTCAGCCTCTTTTGTGGCAAATAAAGCTACCTTAACTTACACAATCTCCCCTCATACCTAGGATTTTCAGGATTTGGAAACAGATTTGTAAACACAAGGGATCCTGAGATGCTGGAAATCCAGAGCAACACACACAAAATACTGGAGGAACTCAAAAGGTCAGGCAGCAGCTGCAGAAATGAACAGTCAACGTTTATGGCCGAGATCCTTCATCAGGATTGGAAAGGAAGGGAGAAGAAGCCAGAATGAAACAGAAAAGGGAGTCTTTGTAAATTGTCCTTCCGGGCTGTCCGGTGCAACCCCATTTTCCCTGTCATTTGGTGATCAGAAATGTACAGAGTAATTGAGATATGAGTACATCAATGAATAAAATCATCTTAAACACAAATATTCATTGATCCTTAAATATAAGGAAGGTTGATTATTGCCCAGAAATGGATAGGTTTTAAAATTGATTGATTTAAGAAATCCGGTTAACTTCTCTTAAATTCCCAAACAAGGGAGACAGACAGCAATCAATAACATTCACCAAGTTTCTGATTTACCTACGATGGGATGACATGAGAAAGGTACCACATCAGCAAAGAACGGGTCTCCTTTTTCTAATCACTCCCATTTGATCTGCAGAATAGCTTCTCACATTAAGATAACTATTTGACAATCATTCGTGTCATTTTGTACTGATGCCTGGAACCTACTACCTATTACAAGACAGTTACTGGTGGTACAGTACTCTCTTCTCCACATGGCCTAGAATCATAAGACATGTAACAATGCAACACCTTGAAGAATAATGGAAAAGGAACAAAGTATTTTATGTAATTCCTTCTAACATGAGGCATGACATCATCAAAATAGGCAATCTTCTTGATTTGAATTGACTTTATTTCTTATATCCTTCACACAGGAGGACATAAATAATCTTCCAGAAATAGTAGGGGACAGAGGGTCCAAGTGAGATGGAGGAACTGAGCGAAATACTTGTTAGTAGGGAAGTGGTGTTAGGCAAATTGAAGGGATTGAAGGCAGATAAATCCCCAGGGCCAGATGGTCTACATCCTAGAGTGCTTAAGGAACTAGCCCAAGAAATAGTGGATGCATTAGTGATAATTTTTCAAAACTCGTTAGATTCTGTACTAGTTCCTGAGGATTGGAGGGTGGCTAATGTAACCCCACTTTTTAAAAAAGGAGGGAGAGAGAAACTGGGGAATTATAGACTGGTTAGCCTAACGTTGGTGGTGGGGAAACTGCTGGAGTCAGTTATCAAAGATGTGATAACAGCACATTTGGAAAGTGGTGAAACCATCGGACAAAGTCAGCATGGATTTGTGAAGGGAAAATCATGTCTGACGAATCTCATTGAATTTTTTGAGGATGTAACTAGTAGAGTGGATAGGGGAGAACCAGTGGATGTGGTATATTTGGATTTTCAAAAGGCTTTTGACAAGGTCCCACACAGGAGATTAGTGTGCAAACTTAAAGCACACGGTATTGGGGGTAAGGTATTGATGTGGATGGAGAATTGGTTAGCAGACAGGAAGCAAAGAGTGGGAATAAACGGGACCTTTTCAGAATGGCAGGCGGTGACTAGTGGGGTACCGCAAGGCTCAGTGCTGGGACCCCAGTTGTTTACAATATATATTAATGACTTGGATGAGGGAATTAAATGCAGCATCTCCAAGTTTGCGGATGACACGAAGCTGGGTGGCAGTGTTAGCTGTGAGGAGGATGCTAAGAGGATGCAGGGTGACTTGGATAGGTTGGGTGAGTGGGAAAATTCATGGCAGATACAATTTAATGTGGATAAATGTGAAGTTATCCACTTTGGTGACAAAAATAGGAAAACAGATTATTATCTGAATGGTGGCCGATTAGGAAAAGGGGAGGTGCAACGAGACCTGGGTGTCATTATACACCAGTCATTGAAAGTGGGCATGCAGGTACAGCAGGCGGTGAAAAAGGCGAATGGTATGCTGGCATTTATAGCGAGAGGATTTGAGTACAGGAGCAGGGAGGTAGTACTGCAGTTGTACAAGGCCTTGGTGAGACCTCACCTGGAGTATTGTGTGCAGTTTTGGTCCCCTAATCTGAGGAAAGACATCCTTGCCATAGAGGGAGTACAAAGAAGGTTCACCAGATTGATTCCTGGGATGGCAGGACTTTCATATGAAGAAAGACTGGATGAACTGGGCTTGTACTCGTTGGAATTTAGAAGATTGAGGGGGATCTGATTGAAACGTATAAAATCCTAAAGGGATTGGACAGGCTAGATGCAAGAAGATTGTTCCCGATGTTGGGGAAGTCCAGAACAAGGGGTCACAGTTTGAGGATAAAGGGGAAGCCTTTTGGGCCGAGATTAGGTAAAACTTCTTCACCCAGAGAGTGGTGAATCTGTGGAATTCTCTGCCACAGGAAGCAGTTGAGGCCAGTACGTTGGCTATATTTAAGAGGGAGTTAGATATGGCCCTTGTGGCTACGGGGATCAGGGGGTATGGAGGGAAGGCTGGGGCGGGGTTCTGAGTTGGATGATCAGTCATGATCATAATAAATGGCGGTGCAGGCTCGAAGGGCCGAATGGCCTACTCCTGCACCTATTTTCTATGTTTTCTACATACGAGGAGTAAAAATCTTTACGTTACATCTCCATTTGAATGTGCAATTTATAGTAATTTATAATAAATAGTACATACAACAGAACAGTCAAAATAGCATAGAATATAATTGTGTCAGCGTGAATTAATCAGTCTGATGGCCTTACGGAAGAAGCTGTCCTGGAGCCTGTTGGTCCTGGCTTTTATACTGTGATACCATTTCCAGATGGTAGCAGCTGGAACAGTTTGTGGTTGGAGTGATTTGGGGCTTCAATGATCCTTCCGGCCCTTTTTTTTTTTTGCATCTGTCGCTGTAAATGTCCTGAATAGTGGGAAGTTTACATCCACAGATGTGCTGGTCTGTCCATACCACTCTCTGCAGAGTCCTGCGATTGAGGGAAGTACAGTTCCCATACCAGGCAGTGACGCAGCCAGTCAGGATGCTCTCAATTGTGCCCCTGTAGAAAGTCCTTAGGATTTAGGGACTCAAGCCAAACTTCTTCAACTGTCTGAGGTGAAAGAGGCACTGTTGTGCTTTTTTCACCACACAGCCGGTATGTAAAGACCATGTGAGGTCCTTGGTGATATGCATGCAGAGGAACTTAAAGTTGTTCACCCTCTCAACCCCAGATCCACTGATGACTACAGGGGTTAGCCTGCCTCCATTCCTCCTGTAGTCCACAACCAGCTCCTTTGTTTTTGCGACATTGAATACCAGCTATTCAGTTTTATTCCCATCGCGGTTATGGCTGTAATTATATCAATAAACGCTTGCTAAGCTTCAATATCAACAGTTCATTCAACTGCTGAAACTTATTTCATGCTGGCCTTATTGGATTTCAAATTGGAATTCCAATAAGGGATTGGAATTTGTTTATTACTGTATGAACCAAGATAGAGTGAAAAGTTGTCTTGTATACCGTTAATATAGATTAAATCATTACATAGTACATCCAGGTAAAAGTAAGTAAAACAATGCAGAATAAAGTCTAACAGTCAGAGAGGAAATGGCTGAGCAGGCAAACATCAAGGTGCAAGATTATAACAAGGTAGACTCTAAGGTCCACCTTCATGCATTTGAAGTTACATGACCTTCACATAACTTATGATGGATATTGAGATTTTTCTTTTGTCTCCCAAAATCTGGGTTGAGACTTGCATTGGTTTATACACATCTTTCATAATTCAAAACAAATTGACAGCAGCATTAGTAGGACATTAGTACTTTTTAGGGGGAAAAAAATGATTTGTAAGGCATGGAGTTTGTTGAGCATGCCTTAAGAACTGGGTAAAAATATATTTCTGACATACCCAAGTGGCATTGCTGAGAAAGGTTCAGAGTACACAGCTTAAAATGTATTTTCTTGCTCCTCAAATTAATAGCTCTCAAAAAATAGATCTGTGCCCAGTTGAAATGTAGCATGAACAGCAGTGAACGTATACAGTATGTTTAACAGATTCATTTTAATTGAAAATAAATTGATTTATAAAATGATGAGGAAATGCTGGGCATTCACTTATATCTATGAAATTAACCAATGTATAGGGATAAGAGTTAAGTTCGGGGATTTTATTGGGTTTGACTTGGTAAACTGTCTCTCTATCTGTCTCTCCCTGCCCTACTAATTAACTGCCAAATATGCAGTTAACCTTTATGGTGAAATAATCTACAAGTGATGTCTAGAATATTCAGTAACTAGAAGCAACTGTTCAATTTTCATCACTGAAGATCAACTTCATTATCCAAAAGGCCAATGCCCACAAAATATAAATTACTCCCTGTAATATTGGGCTAAACATGGTGTCAGGCAACTTCTAGTTGCTGTTCTTGAATGGCAACTTCTACATTTTTTTATAAATGCAGGACTGTACATGTCTAAACTTAAAAGAAAAACCCTTCCCTTCAATGGAATTTCCACCAGCAATTTCATATTCAGAGATGGCAATCTCAGACATCCCACCCTGCAAAAACTCTTTTCAGGGAGGTAACACCATCAATTTGCGGGAGATTCCCGGAACCTCCGGGAGAGATGGGACGTCTGCAATGGAGTAGCTTCTTGGCAGCTAGCCAGCTAGTTTAAATAACGTTAGCTATGCTGATGAATGAATGAAACCTGTTAAACTCACCTCAATGTGTCTTTTACAGCCTTAACCCACCATGGGCAATAGAAAAGTCACTGTTGCAAACAGTGCAGTGAGCAACACTGTCATTATTTTTGACCCCTATTAGGCAGGGGTACACTTTAGTGTAGTCTGGGGTGACGTACGTTTTATATTTTCTTTTTCTGGAACACTCTCCCATGGCGCGCTCTCGCTCGCTTGTGCGCTCTCTCACGCTCTCGCTCGCATTCTCTCTCGCTCACAAAAAAATTGATTTCCGCGATATTATATATAACTTGCGGGCATCAGGGAACCACTATTTATATGTGGGAGACTCCCGGAACTTCCAGGAGAGGTGGGATGTCTGTAATCTGTCACCATCCTCTGCATTGTTCACTGCCCTAAGTCAGCTATGCTTAAGAATGTGCAATGTGAAAACAGGGATTGAAGAATTATGTTCCTATGTTCCAAGTGTGGGGGGGGGGGGGGGGAGAGAGAATAGCACCTTTAATAGGGGCATGCATGGGCCAGGCACATGACCACTCACAAATAAAATAAAATCAAACAAGCACAAAATTCAACCAAGGGAGCAAACATTGAACTCTGAAAGGAGTTTAGTGCCCCTGATGAGGCTTTGCTGATCATATATTGTGACCATTGCTGCTGATAAGAAGCAGACAAGCAGTAAGTTTGCCATTTCAGCCACATCTTTCACTTGAAAGCAATAAATATTAGCACTTCATATTAAAATCATGACCTACCAGCTTGTGCGGCAGCGGAGCTGATGATAACTGGTGTTGATGCTACCAGCCTAACTGGTGTCCCTAATCCAGTTCTTGCTCCAGGTCCCACTACTAAGGTGCCAGTCTGGTCATAGTAAGCAGCTGGCGCTAGAACTTGATAACCTAAAAAGTAGTGATTTGGTAATAAAAATAGGCGGAAAAAAATCAACTCTACCCACACTTCGAATCCATAACTCAAAAACCAATAGCTGTTGAAATAATTTGTTCACTGTTCACAATTAAGCATAGAATTTAATTGTGTCATTCAGATCCAGTACAATGGTAAGCTGAGGCTTTTGAGGCTCTTGTCTATAAAATTATTCCTCAGCATCTTAATATAGCCTCTTTTTATATTATATAAATAGGATGTGTTTATATATTAAAAACAGATATAGGATAATTTTTATATTATGAAATTTGATTATCACAAGTTTTCCTTTTCTTTTACTTTCACTTTCCAGAGACCAGAATAATAATCAAGCTTGTACAATAAGAAATGGGGGCCCTTCAGTCCACCACATCAGTTTTTTTGCCCATCTACACCAATTCCATTTGCCTGCATTTCGACCATACCCATCTTGCCTTGCTTATTAAGTGTTTGTGTAATGGTCACTTAAATGTAGTAATTGTATTTGATTGCTTCACCCCTTCTGGCCGTGTGTTCCAGGAATGTACCACTCGTTAAGTTAAAAAAAAAACACACACCTAAGATCCCCTTTAAAATATTTTCCTGTCACCCTAAAACTATGTTTCAAGACCCCTGCTAATTTCCTAAAGTACACTTCACTATCTACCTCATCGATGGTTAATTGAATCCTTGTCATATATATTTCTTTCAGGTCACCCTTCAGCTTCCATCAGTCCCAGAGAAAGAAAAAAGGTTATCTGATCTCTTCTCATAACTTAAGTCCTCCACCTCAGGTAATATCCTAGTGAATCTCTTCTGTGCTCTCTCTAGGGCAATAATATCCATCCTATAGTGTGGTGACTGGACCTTCAAATGCAGTTGAACAGAGATATGTAATGTTGCAACACAAGGATTGAACTCTACCATGCCTTGACCAATGGCTAAATGAACCAATGGCTCCTAGTTCTCTCTGTTCAACAATATTCCTCAATGCCCTACCTTTTACATTACCCCTCTTTGACTCCATCTGGGTGCCTCCAAACTTAACATTGATTTCTCGAACTTCTGATAATGCCCTCCACCCCCCTCTCTATTCCCCATTCCCATTGACCCGCATCTGGACCATAACCCCCAATACCCCTCCAATCCACGTACCTATCCACACTTCTCTTAAATGTTTCAAACACTCATTTGCCACATCCACTGGCAGCTCTTTCCACACTTGCACCACCCTCTGAGTGAAGTAGTTCCTCCTCAGGTTCCTTGTAAATATTTCACAGTTCACCTTTAACCTGTGTCCTCTAGTTCTAGTGTCACCCTGCCTCGGTGGAAAAAGCCAGCTTGCCTTTACCCTTAACAATACACACCTTGACTTTCTATACCTCTATCAAATCACCATCATTTTCCTACTCTCTAAGGAATAAAACTCTAACCTTTCCCTATAACTCAGGTCAAGTCGCAACAACATCTTCATAAATATTTTTCTGTACTCTTTCTATGTTATTGATATCATTCCGGTAGGTAGGTGACGAGAAGTGCACATAATGCTCCAAATTTGACCTCACCAATGTTTTATACAACTTCAACATAACATCCCAATCAATACTCTAGATTTATGAAGGCCAATGTGCCAAAAATTCCTTTTACAAACCTGTCTGTATGGATCTGTATATCCGGATTCCTCTGTACTACCGCAGTCCTCACTGCCCTACCATTCATTGTGTAAGTTTGAACCTGGTTTGTCCTGCCAAATTGCAGCACATCACACTAGTCTTCATTAAATTCCATCTACCATTTTTCCAGTTGGCTCAGATCCCACTGCAGTTCTGAAGGCATCTCACTTATCAAGTATTTCTTTGCCACGCAAAAAAAAATCCACACCTGCGAGAGAACCAGTGTTATCCTTCTCCATGATTATCTTGAAACTAATGGAATTATGATCACTAGATCCAAGCTGCTTTCCTACACACATCTCTGTCACCTGCCCTATCTCATTCCTAATAAAGAGATTCAGTTTCGCACTCCCTAGTTGGGACCTCTACATATTAAAGAAACTTTGCTGAACACATTTGACATTCTATCCTATCCAGTCTTTTGACAGTATGGGAGTCCCAGTCAATATATGGAAAGTTAAAATCACCTATCGCACCAATATTTTTCTTGCAACTGTCTCCACAAATGTGCTGATCTAAATCCACTTACTTTTGGGAGGTTTATAATATAATCTCAGTTCCACCTGTACAGCCTCAGCAGCCTAGTTTGTCCTGCCTGAACAATGCCATGACATTTTCCCTAATGAGCAATACCACTATTCCCCCTTTAAGTCCCCCTCTACTATTGTTTTATAAAGCAACAGAACCTTAGAACATTGAGCTGCCAGTCCTACCCCTCATGTAACCAAGTCTCAATAATAGCTACAATATCATAATTCCATATGCTAATCCAACTTCTTAGCTTATCCACAATATATCCTGCACAACCTTTCAGTTCCATGTATAGGCTTAACATGTACTTTCCTCAGAACTACCTCACTAGCAGCTCTGGCACTCTACTTCCCATCCCCAAGAGCAGCACTAGTCATAGTCATACTTTATTGATCCCGGGGGAAAATTGGTTTTCGTTACAGTTGCACCATAAATAATAAATAGTAATAGAACCATAATAGTTAAATAGTAATATGTAAATTATGCCAGTAAATTATGAAATAAGTCCAGGACCAGCCTATTGGCTCAGGGTGTCTGACCCTCCAAGGGAGGAGTTGTAAAGTTTGATGGCCACAGGCAGGAATGACTTCCTATGGCGCTCAGTGCTGCATCTCGGCAGAATGAGTCTCTGGCTGAATGTACTCCTGTGTCCACCCAGTACATTATGTAGCGGATGGGAAACATTGACCAAGATGGCATGCAACTTAGACAGCATCCTCTTTTCAGACACCACCGTGTGAGAGTCCAGTTCCATCCCCACAACATCATGGCCTTACGGATGAGTTTGTTGATTTTGTTGGTGTCTGTTACCCTCAGCCTGCTGCCCCAGCACACAACAGCAAACATGATCGCACTGGCCACCGCACTCGTAGAACATTCTCAGCATCGTCTGGCAGATGTTAAAGGACCTGAGTCTCCTCAGGAAACAGAGGTGGCTCTGACCCTTCTTGTAGACAGCCTCAGTGTTCTTTGACCAGTCCAGTTTATTGTCAATTCGTATCCCCAGGTATTTGTAATCCTCCACCATGTCCACACTGACCCCCTGGATGGAAACAGGGGTCACCGGTACCTTAGCTCTCCTCAGGTCTACCATCAGCTCCTTAGACTTTTTCACATTAAGCTGCAGATAATTCTGTTCACACCATGTGACAAAGTTTCCTACCGTAGCCCTGTACTCAGCCTCATCTCCCTTGCCGATGCATCCAACTATGGCAGTCATCAGAAAACTTCTGAAGATGACAAGACTCTGTGCAGTAGTTGAAGTCTGAGGTGTAAATGATGAAGAGAAAGGGAGACAAGACAGTCCCCTGTGGAGCCCCAGTGCTGCTGATCACTCTGTCAGACACACAGTGTTGCAAGCACACGTACTGTGGTCTGCCAGTCAGGTAATCAAGAATCCATGATATCAGGGAAGCATCCACCTCCATCGCTGTCAGCTTCTCCCCCAGCAGAGTAGGGCGGATGGTGTTGCATGCACTGGAGACGTCAAAAAACGTGACCCTCACAGTGCTCGCTGGCTTGTCCAGGTGGGCGTAGACACGGTTCAGCAGGTAGACGATGGCATCCTCAACTCCTAGTCGGGGCTGGTAGGTGAACCAGAGGGGATCTGAGTGTGGCCTGACCATCGGCCGGGGCAGCTCCAGAACAAGTTTCTCCAGGGTCTTCATGATGTGGGAGGTCAATGCCACCGGTCTATAGTCATTGAGGCCGCTGGGGCACAGCATCTTCGGCACAGGGACGAGGCAGGACGTCTTCCACAGTACAGGAACCCTCCGGAGCCTCAGGCAAACCTTCCCACAAGGATATTGGTACCCTTCCAGTTCAGGTGTAAACCATCCCAATTGTAAAGGCCCTCCCTTCCTTGGAAAAGTGCCCAACATTACAAAAAAATCTGAAGCCCTCCCTCCTTCACCATATCCTTTCCCACATTAAACTGTTCTCTAACTTGCATGTGGCACCACCAACTACCCTCTCCCTGAGCAAACCCACTAGCAAACCTTCCTGCAAGAATACTGGTTCCCCCCTCACTTGGAGTTCAGGTGCAAACCTTTCCATTTGTACAGGTCCCAATCAGAAAAACAACTTTCAACACTACCCTCTGCATCCTATCACTAGCAGATTTTGGATCCAATTAGCCAGTTCATCCTAAACGTCTAGACTAGTCTACTATGCGAGACTTGTTAAATGTTCCAGCCTAACCATTGGATAATTTCATGCTTCTCCTTCTCATGATTCTATCTAGTTCATTTCACCAACAAGATCCCCTCTCCATTTGGTTCCATCTCCCCTTCAACTCTCCACTGAGGATTCCCATCATCAGCTTCCTTAATTTTCCAATTCCACCTTTTCCCCTCCTGGGTCTACCTGCTCATCAGTCCATAATCAAGCTTTCTATCCCACATCCTCACAGTCTTAGCAAAAAGAAACATGGTGTGTTGGTCAGAAAGGTCTAACTGACTCAGTTTCTTCAGGTTATAACAATAAAGAAAAATTTTATTTAAGACCTCTCTAGTCAATGGAGAGAGCTTGTAAATCCAATTTCTGATTTTACCTGTGGAGTTCAGAATGTGTGGATTTCAAGGAAAACAACTATCGCCTTCTGAGAAAAAAATTCATTGCATGAAGAATAGGAGTGCCCTCATGTAAGAAATTACATTCCTCCAGGAGTTACTGCTTGTCTTCTGTGCTGGAGAAAAGTGGAGTTGTATATTAAATAGCTACTCTTCAAAAGTAATTGTAACAAAGACACATACCTGGCATTCCAGTGGCAAGGCCTTGACTAAAGGCAAGAGCCGGATTGGTTGCAGCAGCAGCTGCTAGCGAGTCAGCTTGTTGACTCTGCTGACCCTGATTCGGAGTGAGTGGGCGCTGATTTCCACCTCGCAGAACCTAGCAATTATGCATAAAACAAAGACTTTATCATTTTCATGATACAACAGCAGCTAGCCAATCTCATCGATAAATTCATTTTTTAATCACTAAAATTGAATTACTAGGGCATGACTTATAAAAATGTTTTAAATTCTTAAAGTAACTAAAATATAAATACAATTTATGCAGAACAGTGGTTAGCACTGCCTCTGCACAGCTCCAGAAACCCAAATTTGACCCTGACCTTAAAGGCTGTCTATATGTACATTGTGACTACGTGGGTTCCCCCATTTTTTTTCCCACTTGCCAAGAATGTGTACGTTGGTTTGTAAACTGGCAACCATATGTTGTGACTAGTGTAAATTGAGTGGAAGGTGAATAAAATGGCGGGAGATCTGTATGGGAGTGAAAAAGTAAACGTAGGATTTGTGTGGATGGGTGCTTGAAAATCAGTGTGAACATGCTGAACTGGAGAGCCATTTCTTTGCTATATAATGACAGAATGAACACAAATATCCATCCAATATTTAAGTAGATTTGTACAGAGAATTTAGTAGAATACGTTACAGCCATTCACGGAAGGTAACCTAGACAGTGAAATCAATGAGAAACACGTACTTGTTGTCCTTGCTGTGCCTGTGTTGCAGCCTGTTGGTTGGCAGAATTGTTTGCAGCTGCTGCAGCTGCTTGCTGTTGGAACAGATTAGCTGGATACACACCCCATGGAACTCCATAATACTGAGGAGGGACAACGGTAGGACCTGGCTCAAAAATGAAGCAACAGGTGAAGCAACTGGTCTTTTTTTAGCAGCACTAGAAAACACTGTTCACAAATACTAATGGAAGTCCTCTAATATTTTGCTTCCTTTCGTAATCTTTATAAATATCCATCTCCAAACATGAATGCCAACCCATTCGTCTAAGACTCTTTTCAATCCCCCACCACTGTCCTCTGCATGCAAGTTGCTACTGTGTCAGTAGCGACCTGAAACTCCAGTGCCTGCACTACTTACTCAGGTGTAAAACTTTTCCATTTATATGAAGTTATTACTGAACCATGAACACTCAAAGTCTCTCAATAATGTTAATTACTAGGAGCATTTTCTATCCTACAAATATGCCACAAATTCAAAGGTTTTGAATAACTGGAACTTGGTTTAAAAAATGCAGGAATAACGGGGAAAGAGGAAGGATTTAGAAGATCACTTAACATAAATGAAAGCGGAATAATATCTGGAACTCAAATCAGAAAACTCCATGCCAATGATTTCAGCACATCCTAGGAGCAAACATTCAGAGCGCCACTGAAGGAATACTTTGCTGCTGGAAGTACTAAATTTCGCGTAAGATAGTAAATGTAGATTTTGTCTGCTCTCAGGGTGTGTTCTAAGAGAGGACATGGAAGATTATAACTACTATTCCTTCTGCATCAACGTTTTATCTGATCATACAGATTGTGGGACCAACATACAAAGCATCTGCCACATTTCCCTATATTGCAACAGTTGTTTTACAGGTACACACTGCCCCTACTGATACCATGAAGGGCAAAATAAATAAACAATATAACCACAAATATCTGTATGTGA
This sequence comes from Mobula birostris, assembly GCF_030028105.1. NCBI lineage: Eukaryota > Metazoa > Chordata > Chondrichthyes > Myliobatiformes > Myliobatidae > Mobula > Mobula birostris. Next base: position 204,312,236 of record NC_092371.1, on the reverse strand, counting down.
AATGTGTTGAATCAAAGGATCTAATTGTACAAGTAATAGAAGGTGGTTACAATTGCAAATTGCCAGGCCAATCAAATACAAAGAAATATGGCTGTTGCTGATTGAGGCCTTCATTAATCTCCATCCAAAGATCAAATTAAAGACACTATAGTGAATGGAGGACTACCTGCACTATGATAGATAAATTAATAGCAAAAATAGTGGTAAGTAGCCTTGATGTAAAATCCATTAGAGATATGGTCTTGGTAACTTTAGTTTCAAAATTAATTATTCTGGGCTATTTAGTAATTAAAAAGGAGAGACAAAATGGGAAGTGGCTTGGAGTGGAACAACTGACCACTGCTACAGTGAAGGACAACAATAAAGCTCTTGCCTTAGAAAAGTGACAAGTAGAAGACAGGGAGGGACAGGAAGTATGTGTGAGAGGCTGGTATTCTGTACTGGGTGTCAGAAGTGAGAAGTCCGGGAGACTCCCAGCCTCCCGGACGGCCACATCTGTGCCAGGTGCGTTGAGCTGCAGCTCCTTAGGGACCGGGTTAGGAAACTAGAGATGCAGCTCGATGACCTTCATTTGGTCAGGGAAAGTGAGGAGGTGATAGATAGGAGCTATAGGTAAGAAGTCACACTGGGTCCTCGGGAGACAGATAAGTGGGTAACAGTCAGGAGAGGGAAGAGCAGGAGTCAGATACTACAGGGTATCCCTGTGGCTGTCGCCCTTAACAATAAGTACTCCTGCTTGAGTAATTTGGGGGGGGGGGGGGGGGGCGGTGGAGACAGCCTACCTGGGGGAAGCGACAGTGTCTGGTCTTGTAGCTCAGAAGGGCAGGGAAAGGAAGAGGATGCCAGCAGTGACAGGGGACTCTATAGTTAGGGGGTCAGACAGGCAGTTCTGTGGACGCAGGAAAGAAACTTGGATGGTAGTTTGCCTCCCAGGTGCCAGGGTCCGAAATGTTTCTAATCGTGTCCACGATATCCTGAAGTGGGAGGAGAAAAGCCAGAGGTCATGGTACATATTGGTACCAACGACATAGGGAGGAAGAGGGAGGTGGTCTTGAAAACAGACTACAGGGAGTTAGGAAGGATGTTGAGAAGTATGACCTCAAAAGGTAGTAACGTCAGGATTACTGCCTGCGCCACGTGACAGTGAGTACAGGAATAGAATGAGGTGGAGGATAAATGCGTGGTTGAGGGAATGGAGCAGGGGGTAGGGATTCAGATTTCTGGATCACTGGGACGAGTTTTGGGGCAGGTGTAACCGTATAAAAAGGACGGATTGCACTTGAATCCAACGGGGGCCAATATCCTGGCAGGGAGGTTTGCTAAAGCTATTGGGGAGAGTTGAAACTACGATTGCTGGGGGGGTGGGAACCAAAATGAAGAGACGGAGGAAGGGGCGGTTGGCTCACAAATAGAGAAAGCGTGTAGACAGTGCGAGAGGGAGGATAGGCAGGTGATAGAGAAGGGATTCGCTCAGACCAATGGTGTGAGATGTGTCTATTTTAACGCAAGGAGTATTATGAACAAAGCAGATGAGCTTAAAGCGTGGATCAGTACTTAGAGCTGTGATGTTGTGACCATTACAGAGACTTGGATGGTTCAGGTGCAGGAATGGTTACTTAAGAGTGCTAGACTTCAGATGCTTCAGAAAGGACAAGGATGGAGGTAAAAGAGGTGGGGTCATGGCACTGCTGATCAGAGATAAGTGTCACAGCTGCAGAAAAGGAGGTCATAGAGGGATTGTATACTGAGTCTCTGTGGGTGGAAGTTAGGAACAGGAAGCGGTCAATAACTCTACTGGGTGTTTTTACAGACCGCCCAATAGTAACAGGGACATCGAGGAGCAGACAAGGAGACAGATTCTAGAAAGATGTAATAATAACAAGGGTTGTCATGGCAGGAGATTTTAATTTCCCAAATATCGATTGGTATCTCCCGAGAGCAAGGGGTTTAGATGGGGTGGAGTTTGTTAGGTGTGTCCAGGAAGGTTTCCTGACAATATGTAGATAAGCCAACAAGAGGAGGGGCTGTACTTGATCTGGTATTGGGAAATGAACCTGTCAGGTGTCAGATCTCAGTGGGAGACATTTTGCAGAAAGTGATCACAATTCTATCTCCTTTACCATAGCACTGGAGAGCAATAGGAACAGACAAGTTAGGGAAGCATTTAATTGGAGTAAGGAGAAATAAGAGGCTATCAGGCAGGAACTTGGAAGCATAAATTGGGAACAGATGTTCTCAGGGAAATGTACGGCAGAAATGTGGCAAACGTTCAGCGGATATTTGCGTGGCGTTCTGCATAGGTATGTTCCAATGAGACAGGGAATGGCTGGTAGGGTACAGGAACCATGGTGTACAAAGGCCCTTATAAATCTAGTCAAGAAGTAAAGAAAAGCTTCCGAAAGGTTCAAAAAACTAGGGGATAGAGATCTAGAAGATTATAAGGCGAGCAGGAAGGAGCTTAAGAATGAAATTAGGAGAGCCAGCAAGAGCCATGAGAAGGCCTTGACAAACAGGATTAAGGAAAACCCCAAAGCATTTGACAAGTATGTGAAGAGCAAGAGCGTAAGACATGAGAGAATAGGATTAATCAAGTGTGGCAGTGGAAAAATGTATATGGAACCAGAGGAGATAGCTGAGGTACTTAGGGAATACTTTGCTTCAGTATTCACTATGGAAAAGGATCTTGGCCATTGTACGGATGACTTACAGTGGACTGAAAAGCTTGAGCATGTAGATATTACGGAACAGGATGTGCTGGAGCTTTTGGAAAGCATCAAGTTCAATAAGTCACCGGGACCAGACGGGATATACCCCAGGCTACTGTGGGAGGCAAGGGAGGAGACTGCTGAGCCTCTGGCGATGATCTTTGCATCATCAACAGGGACGGGAAAGGTTCCGGAGGATTGGAGCTTTGCGGATGTTGTTCCCTTATTCAAGAGAGGGAGTAGAGATAGCCCAGGATATTATAGATCAGGGAGTCTTACTTCAGTGGTTGGTAAGTTGATGGAAAAGATCCTGAGAGGCAAGATTTATGCACATTTGGAGAAGCAAATTATGATTAGGAATAGCCAGCATGGCTTTGTCAAAGGCAGGTCATGCCTTACGAGCCTGACTGAGTTCTTTGAGGATGTGACTAAACATATTGATGAAGGTAGAGCAGTAAATGTAGTGTATATGGATTTCAGCAAGGCATTTGATAAGGTATCCCATGCAAGGCTTATTGAGAAAATAAGGAGGCATGGGATCTAAGGGGACCTTGCTTTGTGGATCCAGAATTGGCTTGCCCACAGAAGGCAAAGTGTGGTTGTAGACGAGTAATATTCTGCATGGAAGTTGGTGACCAGTGGTGTGCCTCAAGGATCTGTTCTGGGACCCCTTCTCTTCGTGATTTTTATAAATGACCTAGATGAGGAAGTGGAAGGATGGGTTAGTAAATTTGCTGATGACGCAAAGGTTGGGGGTGTTGTGAATAGTGTGGAAGTTTGTCAGAGGTTACAACGGGACATCGATAGAATGCAAAACTGGGCTGAGAAATGGCAGATGGAGTTCAACCCAGATAAGTGTGAGGTGGTTCATTTTAGTAGGTCAAATATGATGGCAGAATATAGTATTAATGGTAAGACTCTTGGCAGTGTGGAGGATCAGAGGGATCTTGGGGTCCGAGTCTACAGGACACTCAGGTTGACTGCATAGTTAAAAAGGCATACAGTGTATTGGCCTTCATCAATCGTGGGATTGAGTTCAAGAGCCCAGAGGTAATGTTACAGTTATATAGGACCCCAGCCAGATGCCACTTGGAGTACTGTGCTCAGTTCTGGTCACCTCACCACAGGAAGGATGTGGAAACTATAGAAAGAACGCAGAGGAGATTTACATGAATATTGCCTGGATTGGGGAACATGCCTTATGAGAATAGATTGAGTGAACTTGGCCTTTTCTCCTTGGAGTGACAGAGGATGAGAGGTGACCTGATAGAGTTGTATAAGATGATGAGAGGCATTGATCATGTGGATAGCCAGAGGCTTTTTCCCAGGGTTGAAATGGCTAACACAAGAGGACACAGTTTTAAGGTGCTTGTAAGTTCGTACAGAGGAGATGTCAGGGGTAAGTTTTTTTTTTAAAAAACCTCAGGGTGGTGAGTGCGTGGAATGGGCTACCGTCGACAGTGGTGACAGATGGATACGATAGTCTTTCAAGAGACTTCTGCTTAGGTACATAGAGCTTAGAAAAATAGAGGGCAATGGTAACCCGAGGTAATTTCTAAAGAAAGGACATTCTCGGCACAGCATTGTGGGCCGAAGTGTCTGTATTGTGTTGTAAGTTTTCTATGTTTCTCGAATGAGTATGAATGAAAACAGAGATAAAGAGTCCGAAAACACTGCCCATTTGACAGCAGCTAAATAACAGGATTGAGTGTCATTCAATTAATGTGAGAAGTTGTTAATAAAGACAAAACAAAAATAACAAGAGGACTTCAATCTTGACATAAACTATATAAATGAAAATGGCAAAACAGATCATAGATCTCAAAAGTTTGCTGCAGCAAGGAATAATGGAATCAGCAAAAGAACTGGTTATTTTAGAGGGATGATTGATCAGTAATCTCAGAAAGGAATTCACTGGAGAAAGTGATTATAAGATAATATTTTACTTCAGCTCTGAGCATTACGTGCCTAAATTGGAACCAGTATGTGAAATTCAAGTACGGTCATCTTCGTGAGAATTTAAGACAAGTTGGCCCAAGTAGATTTGGGAATAGGGTAAAAGTTACAATTGTAGACATACTGTATGACAGCAAACATTGAAAATATTTTTTTTAAATTCTCAATAAATTAGAGCAACTAGCAGATACTCACATTCTCACATAATTACACAGAGGATAAGGATTACAGGGGATTGATGGAAAAGGTTCAAAGTTCTGCCAAAGGTTAAAGTAGTGGGCCAGACGTCTAGCTATTCTCGAAATCAAGGAATGGTCAAAAATATATATTAGTAGCATATACAACTTCATTCGCATATGCTATGGAAAACTACAGCCGGACACATTATGATGTTATGATGGGGGAAACGGAAAGTTTTCAATTCTCCAAGTACTGAACTGGCTTTTACATAGAAAACCTACAGCATAATACAGGCCCTTCAACCCACAAAGTCCCTACCTTAGAAATTACTAGGCTTACCTATAGCCCTCTATTTTTCTGAGCTCCATGTACCTATCCAAAAGTCTCTTAAAAGACCCTATCGTATCCGCCTCCACCACTGTTGCCGGCAGCCCATTCCACGCACTCACCACTCTGAGTAAAGAACTTACCCCTGACATCTCCTCTGTACCTACTCCCCAGCACTTTAGGTCCTCTTGTGGCAACCATTTCAGCCCCGAGAAAAAGCCTCTGACTATCCACACGGTCAATGCCCTTATCTTATCTTCTGCAACTCTATCAGGTCACCTCTCATCCTCCGTCGCTCCAAGGAGAAAAGGCCGAGTTCACTCAACCTATTCTCATAAGGGATGCTCCCCAATCCAGGCAACATCCTTGTAAATCTCCTCTGCACCCTTTCTATAGCTTCCACATCCTTCCTGTAGTGAGGCGATCAGAACTGAGCACAGTACTCCAAGTGGGGTCTGACCAGGGTACTACATAGCTGCAACATTTCCTCTCGGCTCCTAAATTCAATTCCACGATTAATGATGGCCAATACACCGTACGCCTTCTTAACCACACAGTCTACCTGCGCAGCTGCTTTGAGCATCCTATGGACTCGGACCCCAAGATCCCTCTGATCCTCCACACTGCCAAGAGTCTTACCACTAATACTATATTCTGCCATCATATTTGACCTACCAAAATGAACCACCTCACACTTATCTGGGTTGAACGCCATCTGCCACTTCTCAGCCCAGTTTTGCATCCTATCAATGTCCCGCTGTAAACTCTGACAGCCCTCCACACTATCCACAACACCTCCAACCTTTGTGCCATCAGCAAACTTACTAATCCATCCCTCCACTTCCTCATCCAGGTAATTTATAAAAATCACGAAGAGTAAGGGTCCCAGAACAGATCCCTGATTTTAGATTTAGAACACCAAATCAGTTATTTGGCTCCACCTCTAATAGAAGGGTGAGAATCTCGCTGAAGTTCCTTAGCATTAATGCCACTTTATCAGACACAAATATTAGAAATCACTGATTTCAACTGGGACTGAAAGCAGTTTGTTCAAATGGAGTATATGACCTGCTCCAATCTATACAAAGGTGTGTAATACTGAGTTGCTTTCTTCTTTATCCCACCCTCAGCCCCCAACAGCCTTTTAAATTAGGTCTGTACAACTTTATTCAGATGTTACTATTACGGAAAATGGTTGATCACCTGCTAAAGTAGCTGCTGCAGCCAGTCCTGCTGCAGTGTATGGATCTGTGCCTGGTGGAGCTGCACTGATTATGTATGGGTTTGGCATAAAGGCAGCTGGAGCAAGACCTGCTGAAAATACACCTGCTGTTCAAGACAAAAAAATACATTATTTACTCCTTCTATTCCAAAAAAATCCAAAAGGTACATTTTTGAGCACTAGTCCATCGGTCTTCACTTCTGACAATTCCCCACAGAAATCTAAATAACTCTTTGTAGCAATAAATGGTCTTTTCCTTCATATTGCCAACATAAGTGAGCTTCCATCCCACTGGTCATATTCTATACTTCAGCATGGCATAGAAGATGCTAACACAAATGTCATGGAGATAGAGGGAATAAAGTTTTCTAAAGAAGTGGTCACACATGTTCTTGCAAACATGACATCTCAGTATGGTTACAAACCCGTAAGTTGCAAGAAAAATATAGAAACAGAAAGGAGGCGGGTTCTGGCGAAAAATGAAATGCACAATACATGTTTTCAAACTTAAATCAGTGAACCATCAGTGAAGCAAGATAAAGGCTCTTTACACATGTAGAAATGGCAAGTAATATATTGCAGATTCTGTAATGAAATTAGTGGAAGTATTGTACTCTGGTAACATTTACCATTAAGATTGAAAACCAAGTCTTTAACATATAATCATCTCAGCCAAGAAATTCTATCTCTTATAACCATTACAGTGAAGATATAATTACATTTAGGATAGTGCATGTATTAATCTGGGAATAAGATTGAGGAGCAACTACCATAAATTATCACAGATATTCCTGGCTTGCAGTCCAGCATTTCCTTCATCTGTACATGCACCATTTATCTGATTGGTGCCAGTATGCAGAATTCTAAATTCCCACTGATTCTATTTTATGAACTGATCTCTAATCATCTTAAAAATTTAGGAGAAATCTGAACACAACAGTATTTTCTAGCCTTTATCTAGTGCTTTGTATTCTGCTTTTGATATCAAATTCCCCCAAATACAAAATTGACTGCAGTAGATTCAAACTGATGACAACAAAACCATCCAAGTTGCAACTTTAAACAGAAACTACTGCTTACATACACAACAAATAAAATTATATTTTCAAATGATCCTGCTGTCTGTATGCAAATATGGAAAAGGTTACTCTAAGAAATATAAATTCCACTTTTTTTTTGCACGAGTTGAAACATAAGTGCTGATAAAATTGTGGAGATATTGAGCAGTATACAGGGGTGGAGGTTGATGCAGCAGACTGTTTATTGCAGGGTCTCTGTGAAGGACTATGTAGCCCAATGAACAAAGTCATTTGAAAATGTACTGCATTGTCATTCTATCTCAAGAAATAATTTCCTGCAATGGAGTCATGTAATGAGGCTGCATATAAAGGGAAGATATTGCAAAGCTATCTGTTTTCATTTCCAAAAACAGATGTGAGAATGCTGCATTACTGGGCACTTTTACTGCAGTGGCTAATTCATTTTATTCCAAGTAAGGAATCAATCAACTATTGAGATTTCATACCAAAGTATTCAAGTAGATTTGCTTCCATAATTTCCACTGATAATATTTTTCTGGGTATTTCCCATAACTCCTAAAGCTCTCCCCTCAAGGGATTGCGGAGATGGTCAAAGTCTGTCCCAACTGATTTATGGCAGTGTTTACGCTCCACACAGATCTCCTCTCATCTGTCTTCTAATAAACATTATATTTTAACCTTCTAAAGATAAATCAATATGAACAATAAGCTTCTAAAGTGTTCAAGGAGAGTTAAAGAATCCTAAAGCAATCCAAAACATTCAAACATGGCCTAACATACATATTAAGCGGTTACATGAAAGTGCAAGAATTGGCCACAGATATTCAAAAGGATTTTTTCCCCCAGACTTAGATTTACCAAGGGCAAAGTATTTAACCTTGAATTTTGATCAAGTATTGACTAAATAAGTTATTCTTGCTCCTTACCTATGTGTGGCTGCTGTGTTGCTGCTAGTGCATACTGCTGCTGTTGGGCTGCAGTCAGCTGCTGTACTGTCAGTGCATTTTGCCGTTGGAAGAGCTGCAATGCACAATTACAAAATGAATGTGGAGTACCACAGCAAAGTACTTTTATATTTTACCTTACTGGTTCTTCAAAACTGCATGTAAAAATGGCTCAAGGAAAAATATATTCCCGTCACCATCCAAATACACTCTTAGAAGTATCTTGTAAAACAGCATCTAATATAGTTAATCATAACAGGATAATTTATTTGCATTGTGAAGAAAGGCTTGGTCTGGATGTAATATGGCTTACTGAGGGTGAGAGATAATTTTTCACCTGCTTCCAGTATGTATGTTCTCGTTCACTAGTAAGTGATAGTGGCAGATTCTCAGGAACTATTCATAGTGTGAGAGCAGTCAGGAAATTTAAGCAATTATGTAAATAAAACTGTTTATTGATTTAATTTCACAGCATAACTGGATTTAACAAACTTAAAATGTTAGTTGAAATATCACTGGCTCTAAATGATTTCTCAGAGTTAAACAGCTCAAAAATAGGCTAACCACATCCATGCCAACCCTTCTATACTAATCCCACTTTGTAATACTTGTCTATGACCTCTTATATCTTGGTAATTGAAGTGCTTCTCTTATTAGTTAAGTATTGACAGACTATGCTTTCATGCTCTCAATCAAAACTTTCAATATTCTATCACCAGGGTGGGGGGAAAAAGATCCTACCTCAAATCCCCACCAAACCCCTCATTACCTATGACCTTAAAAAAGTATCATCTCTAGTTTTAAACATCTCTATGTGCAAAATTTTTATCTATCCTATATGTACCCTTCAATTTTGTCTATTTCAATCAGAAACTATTAACAACTGCCATGCCAAGGAAACCCAGCCTATCCAAAGAAACCTAGCCTCTCCTTGTACTTGAGGCATTCCATTCCAAGGAACACCTCTTATTCCTTAGACTGAACATGTTAATCCCTGCCAAACTCAAAAGCCTCATAAGTTTTGGCTAATTAATAGAGTAGTTCATAATGACCTGAAGCTAAAGTTAACAAAACTAATTTCTGATTCAACCAAAAATACTGCAAGTAGTCTCATATTTTGTAGCTATCCCTGGAATCTGAAAAAAAATAAAGGCTTTGAAATAATAATTTTACACTTGAGTTTGTTCTTGGAAAATAGAAATATAATATTTTATATATATTAACTCCAGAACATGATAGAATTTAGAAGCTACTTTAGATACATGTAACTAGTAGATTTTGTGAAAATCAAAAACATTAATGATAATGTAGTAGTTGGCAGAATACATGTAAATTTTATCTGCAAAACCCACCCATTTCAATTAGAAAGTGATCCAACAGCAAATTCAGAAGACACGAAAGTGAATACAGTTGCACAGCATATCCTATTAAGACACCATTTTCTCAGTCTTTGACTTTTTTCATCTTTATCTTTCTTGTATTTTTTTTAATTATTACTGTTATCTAACTGCAGACAAGTTATAGTCTATTTCACTGCGTATTAATACAGACCATCAGCAAGGTAAAAAGTAGTTCTGCCAGGTTATACAATAAAAACTTACCTCAAGTTAATGGCATTTCTAGTCATATTTTTAAAAAGAACTAAAATCCTAATATCTTAGAATGCGCCTGTCGTTAAACTCTTGTCTTAATCTCTCAAGAGTTTAAAAATTTTCAATGTGTTCAAATTACATCATGAGCTTGCCTATAATTGCATAGTTTCCACACTCCTCCATCATCTGCATTCTCTCTCTACACCTTATTCTTCTTGCTTTTCCCCATTTCACCTCACCCCAGTACTCTTCTCATGTCTCTCCACTCTCCATCACCTGTCCTCCTTCTGTCCCACATGGTACCATAATGGAGTAGGACTTACTTCCAGATACTGGATGAACATTGGGAGAGCATCAAACACAAGAGAAAATATGCAGATAAGTCAAAGCAACACACACAAATGTTGGAGGAACTCAGCAGGCAGGCAGCATCTATGGAAAAAAGTCCAGATGATGTTTTGGGCCGAGATATCAATCCTGCTGAAAGATTTTGGTTTGAAACGTTGACTGCACCTCTTTTCCATTGGCAGAGAATGTAGGCTTTCACTATTATTTTACGGGAAGTGGCAGAGTGCCAATTTTTTTTGAAGAGTGGGGGCAAGGGAATTTGCAGTTATTCAGAGGCAGTGTACTGTCTTGAAGTCTTGTGATTTTGGTGAGAGTTTGCTGATGGTTTAGGACTTTTTTGTTGAGAATGGTGCCAATAGGTAGGGAAATGAATGGTGGCCATAGTCTAAATTCCAAGATACATGGCCCAGGCAATTCTTTAAAGTGATGGCCTAATCTCATATATGATTAAAACTTCAAATTAAAACCTAGCAACATGTACTCATATTAATGCTGATTGACAGCTCTGATAAAGAAAACCAGCACCATAACTTCTTTTCATTGAAACACTTCTAGTGCTTTGTCTTCTTTTAAAAATTTACATGGATTCAAGCTTCCATTAAAAAAGAGCCTTATCAAATTAATGTTTTTTTCTCAGATCCCCAATACTTACTTCCATCTGAGCATGTCATCATTTTCCAAACCGTGACTGCCGAACCAATCCCATATTTTGATAAATAATCTGCACTTACTCTAACAGGACTAATATAGCTAGCCTCTATTACAAAGCCTTAAAACAGGTATTTTTGCATTTACTGTTTCAGATGATTCATGCAATCAAGATTATATACTGGATACAGAATCTGAAGAGGAAATAAAATATGAAATTAAAATTACAAAGTTTGAAAACTGAAGACATAAATGACCAGCATCTATGAATAATTATGTATGAAGATATATTATAAAGAATTGTACACAAAAATGTTAATCAATTATTAGCATTACCTGTGCTGAAGAACCTGCTTAACAAGTCCTTGTGAACTATCCATGAACAAAACTATAGCCAATCCAGCATGCAATCTAATTAAAGCATGATACAAATTATTTTCTAAAAATCCACAAGCTCAATTTATGCTGAAATAACGCCAGCGGCTAATTAATACCTGCAAGCCCACAACTCTTCCATATGGTAGTCAATGAGTCCGTCTGTAACTAAAGATTTTGCCCCTTATCTCAGAGAGGACGTATTGTCATTGCAGAGAGTCCCAAGGAGTTTCATGAGGATGATTCCGAGAATGAAGAGGTTAACCAATGAGGGGCATCTGGCAGCTTTGTCCCTGGACTCACTGGTATTTAGAAGAATGCGTGGAGATCTCATTGAAACCTACTGAAAGGACTAGATAAGGTGGATGTTGAGAGGATGTTTCCTCTGGTGGGGGTATCCAGAACTAGAGAGCACAGCTTCAAAATTGAGGGGTGACCTTTTAGAACAGAAGAGGGAATTTTTTTTTTTAGCCAGAGTGATGAATCTGTGGAATGCTCTACCACAGACTGTGGTGGAGGCCACGTCTGTGGGTATATTTAAAGCAGAAATTGATAGATTCCTGATTGGTAGGGGCATCCTGAGCAGCTGCATCACTGCCTGGTTCGGAAATTGCACCATCTCGGATTGCAAGACCCTGCAGTGGATAGTGAGGTCAGTTGAGAAGATCATCTGGGTCTCTCCTCCCACCATTACAGACATTTACACCACACGCTGCACCCGTAAAGCAAACAGCATTATGAAGGACCCACGCACCCCTCATACAAACTCTTCTCTCTCCTGCCATCTGGCAAAAGGCACCGAAGCATTCTGGCTCTCACGACCAGACTATGTAACAGTTTCTTCCCCCAAGCCATCAGATTCCTCAATACCCGGAGCCTGGACTGACACCAACCTATTGCCCTCTACTGTGCCTATTGTCTTGTTTATTATTTATTGTAATGCCTGCACTGTTTTGTGCAGTTTACACAGTCCTGGGTAGGTCTGTAGTCTAGTGTAGTTTTGTGTTGTTTTTATGTAGTTCAGTGTAGTTTTTGTATTGTCTCATGTAGCACCATGATCCTGAAAAACGTCTCGTTTTTACTGTGTAATATACCAGCAGTTATGGTCGAAATGACAATAAAAAGTGACTTGACTTGATATGGTGAGAAGCAGCGGACTGAATGGGCTGAATGGCCTAATTCTGCTCACATGTCCTATGGTTTAAAGAACACTGGAAACTTTGCAAAGTGTAAGCTCAAAATAGAAAATACGAAGAAGAGATAACTTAAAAACACATAAATCTAATTCTATGTTTGAATAAGAGTGGAAGTTTAAAAGAATGCCATTGGAAGATTGACTGACGTTATTGAATATCCAGTAAAAATGAAAAATTATTTCAACAGCAACACATAATATGCTAAAACACAGAAAACTTCACTAACAGAAAGTTGCTGACTGACTTAAGAGATAATTCTATGGTAAGAAAATGACCATAAAACAAGAGACTAACAAATGCAAAAGCAGATGCCAGAAATCTGTTATATTTTTGTAAAAATTATAGTTAAAATCAACTTAGCTGCCAATCAACTGTCTAAAACACGATCAAAGGCACAGTAACTCACAACATTAGATGAGACTGTTCAAAAATATTGGACCTTGCAATTTTTTTTTTTTTGAGTGCCATACTCTGCCAGAGCCTTGGCGACCACTTTTCAAGTGGTTGTCTTGGAGGAAAGATTCTGTGAGTGGCCCCCCACGTCCTTCTCACAGAGCAGTCTCTTTTTTTACGAGGCCGAGTTGCGAGCTTGACACTCAACCCGGCACAGGTGGAAAGCATGCCCGGGAGTGGCCCGACTGGATTCGAACTCGGGAACCTTCGTTCCGGAGTCCGGCACTGATGTCACTGCGCCACCAGCGGGCCAATTTTAAAACGCTTAATTCCAAGCTAGCTTCATGCAGACGTTAGACGCTTCACATAGACGTTAACATTGGTAAAAACCAGGAGAGAATGAAATGAAAAACAACCATGTGAATGATGTAAATCAATTAAATAAATCTTCCTTTTAGCATATCAGTCAAGATTGTCCTGCCTTTACTTGCAAATCACAGTATCAATTACACAGAAGACCACTGTGCCTGGGGTAATTCTTTTAAAGAGTTTTCCAGTTCATCCAATGTACATTTTCGCTTGGCCCAGTAACTCTTTTCCCTTTTCCCAAGCATTTATCCAATTCCTTCCATCTTATAAGGTGTTCACCTTAACCTCACAATGACTTCCTGTATAAAATCACTTCAAAACATCCTCAATCTAATTACATACATTTCTGATTGAAAAACTTGCTGTCTTTGCTATCTTTCTGTATCACGTGGTAATTAGTTAACACTTCACAGAATTTTTAAAAATCTATTACTTTAACATCGTACTTAGCATATACAGTATATGCTGTGCAACTAGCATAACAATGCTTATTTAAAGTTCCAAGAAGAATTCAAAATAATTGCTTTCATCTTAGATGATGACATAGCCTTTTATGCTCAACTAGAGACCAACTGTGGAAAGTGATTATATGAAAAGCCACATTAAAACAGAAGGTGGTTTAACCTCAAATAAGTCCTTTGTTCTGGCTTGAACAGTGGCTTCATCAGCACAGGAGTCCCTTTCTGGTTGGAATAGATTTACCTTCCAGAATCTTGGCAGTAATACCCCAATATTCTGCTTCAAACTATTAGGTCATGAAAATAATTTTAAAGCACGTTTAAACAGGAAGTGGCAAAAATGTTTCTGCAAGCATCATGACTCTCAAACCTTATCTTTATATACCAATTAAAATCTTGAGAAACTGGGAGGTCTCAAGATGGTACAAGCAACCGACAGCAACGCCCTGTAGATCGTTAATGAAATTAATTTTCTTCTTTTAAATATGATTCTATTACTACATGCAATTAGAACCTGTGATTTACAACTTGATGTGCATTTTAAGGCTGACTGAGCGACCTGGCACGTTGCTGTCTCTGAGGTTCGGAGCAGACTGCGTGACCTGGTAGCCTGGATGCAAGCAAGGTTGAAGTCGACGAGGATGAGAGCAAAGGACAGGCGGGTGTTAAGGCACCATTCTGCCTATGTGACTGGTATTCCTCTCCTGGTCGCTAGCTCCTGTCAGAGGAAAGTACAGAAGTCTTGGGATCCACGTTGCAAGGGTTGACCGGTGAGGCTGTGGACTCATTTTGGGGGGCTTTGATGTTCAAGATTCTGGTTATTCTTCTTTTCGGTTATTTTTGAGCGGTTTGATTAGGGTGATCAATACAAATCTGGGGCACTTAGGCGGAGAACAGCTCTGTGTAGTGGCTAGTGGCACCTCTACAACCCATACCTCCAATCTCCTCTCAGTGACTGGAACACCTGACTCCAAATAGCTTTTGTAGAAGGCATTACTCCAGAGTTTCACATAGCTTTTCCAACAAATACATGTAATATTAGATAATTTTTCTCAATAAATAAATAAACTAGTATAATTTTTTTGTGTTACTTATTTAATAGGGTGCTCTTTATCTAGTTTTAAGACTTATGTGAAGATCTAATCATATTTTGATTATATTTATGCAGAAATAGAGAAAATTCTACAGGATTCACAAACTTTCCAGCACCACTGTCTACACACATATATACATATTCAAATATCTAGGGTGCCTAAGACTTTTGAACAATACTGTATTTGTCATTATGGAAAGGAGAGTAAGTCTGTAAATCTGGTGGGAGCAAAGGATGTAGGGAAATGCGAGGGTGGAGTGCCTTGAGATGGATGTAGAACAGGTGGCAGAGGAGGAGTGCTGGGCGGAAGAGGGGTGTTGTGAGTGCAGTCACACCCAGCCCTGAGGCTCCAAGCAAAGTCATTTGATCCCGAACAATTAGTTTATTGATTATTATAGAATGTCTTTGGTGCTTTCTGCTCCCTCCTTTTTCCCTTCCCCTTTCCCCAACCATGATTCCCCTCTCTCTGCCTCCTTCCCATTCTCAGTCCACAAAAGAGACCCATATCAGTCAGGTTTATCGTCATTCATGTTATGAAATTTGTTTTATTTTGCAACAGCAGTACAGCGCAATACATAAAATTACTACAGAACTGTGCAAAAGTCCTAGGCACTCTAGCTATATATGTGTGGCTAAGACTTTTTCACACTATTGTATGTCATGCTAATTCACTTATTTTTCACAGAACTATTTAGATTTAAATACTGCACAGATAGAGCAGCAGGAAAGTAAAACTAAGCACAAAGCTGTGAAATTTGTAACTAGAAAGAGAATTTTAAATGCAAAAATTGGTTTAATAAGAATAAAATGAAAATTCATGCTGAAAGCAAGCATTAATGAACATTAACAGTAATTTCCTTCAACAAAGATGCTGAAACTATCAAATAAAATTTTCGTGGAAGGAAATGTTTAGAAAGAATATTATTCCTGGTAAGCATTGTTGAAAAAAAAAATGATGATAAGTAGTTAAAACCATGTAATTTCCTGGAGGCAAGATTAAATAAGAAAGCATCTTCGATTTGAATCAGAACCGATATTAAAACATATAATTTTTTAAAAGCTTATTATTACATTCTGAAAATACTTGACATTGGCAAAACTATACAGCAGCATCTGCCAACTTTTCTTTAGTAGCAGGAGCCACATCATTTTTCTAGTAGAAATGGTTAAGCTTTTGCTCCAGTCAATTCCACCAACCAAATATTTATTCTGATAATCAATGAAGAAATAGGAAATCAACAAATTCAAATGATTGAAATGTTTATATTCCAATCAGCATTAGGGCTAATTTTACATTCAAGCCTTTTCTATTCATTCTTCAGAAGGAAAGAGTTACTCAAATTCTGATTGAAGATTTTTTTAAAAATCTTCTGCTATAGGCACACATAGCTGGTTTATTTTAGTTAAACCTTTTTTTAAACGTGAAGCATTGAACCTTAGCCAAGTTGTTGCAATATGTTTGGGTTTTGTAACATTCTGATATACTTTTCTATTTCAAATGTACTCAACTCAGTTAATAATGTTTACACGGGGGAGAATCAAACATCAAGTCACTCAGCAAAAAAGACTAACCTGATGCTGGGAGTTGTAGTCAAAAAGACCTACAGCTGCTGCTGCTGAGGAGTCCATGGATACTTGACCGCTTGAATAGTCAAACTGCAAATGATCTAAGCCAACTGCGGCCTCAATGGTGTCTAAACTTTGAGTGTCAGAATTATGAAACTCTTCTCCAGATGGTTTATTTGTTGTAGTATTAGACAATTGGACTAAACCTTCTGAAGTATTTTGGTTTGGACCCAGGCGTTCAGCCACTTCTGTGGGAGAGGCTTGATGACTTCCAGGAGTACGACTGTGCAGCATAAAAATACAAATAAGGATTTATAGTTTTCTGTTAAATGCAATACACACACTCTTTAAAAAGGCAGTATTTTGAATTAAAAAGCTACTTTAAAAAGTTTAAAGTTTAATGGGCAGTTCATACTGCTATTATTAAAACAATTATTTAAATATCATTATAAATACTAGATATTGAGTGCCTGTAAATTTTAAATTTACCCTCTTTTTAGTTTACTGCAAATTACTTTTCATTATCAAACAAATTAATGAAATAAATAGGTAAATAAAATGCTGTCGTCCTTATCCCTCAAATGGCACCTGCTGATTATTAAAGATTCATGCCCTAATATCAACATACAAACACATTTTTTTCCAAGGTTTGGTACACTTTTGGGTCCTTTTAAAACATGTTGGGTCCCTTCTCAAATACTTGGCCTCCACAACTCCCCACCATTATCTAAACTGACTTCTCCCACCCCCCGCCACCCCCGTCAGTTTTTTGACATGAAAATGTCTTTAGGCAGAAAATTCTCTCTGCATCAGAAATCGCCCTTAGTGTACTGCTAATTTAATGGGAGATATAGCTTCTGATTAACTGAATATACTTCATTCATTTGGGTTCAAAAATTATTATGACAAATCTAAGTAACGATTATGCCAAAATTGGTACTCTTAACTTAGAAATGACATCAAAATATTAGAAATGTCTATGAACTGCCCGAGTGTGAAATGGTTGCCCTTGAATGATGAAGTACTTTTTGGTTCCATAAAGCTTTCCACCTCTAGTAGGAAACTGTGCTAGTTATAGCTATCACCTAACCACTACTGACTTAACATCTATTTACTATATACATAAGACGGCACACCTGATAGCTTCTTTTCCTTCCAAAACCAATTGCAAACCTGCGTATATATCACTGAAACATAATTCACATTTTATTTGAATTTGAATTTGTATGCGGCAGATACTGCACATCAGCAACTGCAGATCTACAGCAATGTCAAGGCACCTTTACAAAAATATCATGCATTGTGCCTTATGCTTTCTATGTAAAATGACAAATATATAGAAACAATTTGAAATTCTAAGCAGTCATCCATGAGTTAAGACTCCTTTTAAATGGGGAACTGTAATTATCCTTGGAAATGAACCACTTTCATTGATATCAAATATACTTTTATAAGACAAGGACCATTTATTGAAAAATGGATAGCAATGGCAACAATATTTTAACAATGATCTCTAAGCATATCTATTACTGATGATATAATATATTAATAATAAACATTTTCCTCCAGATCTTGATATCAAGAAATAACATTAAGTTACCAGTATACCCCATTTAAGTCACAGATTAATGACCTCCTCCATGCTCTTCTTTAGTCAAAGCAAATGGGTGAAACCCAAGGGTAAAACCTTTCATCCATTAGTAAGTTCAGCTCCAACCCACCCAAAAAGTCTGTCAGATGCTTTCTTCCATATTTTAAATCTAAATATATTGAAGATGCGGTTTTTCATTTACTATATACTATAAAAATCTATTATTCCCCAGATACCTTTCTCTTCAAATTAGCCCACAATAAAAAAAAAATACTTGCTGCATTTTGTTGATACCTTTTCAATTTCCATACCCTCCAGATACCCCTAAACATGTTGGAGAAGTGTGTATTTATAATCAAAACTACAAGCAGCTATAGGCAAATACCCTCAACATAAGTTTCTTAATCCAGATGGCAGAATAACTGCAGTAAGGAGAAAACTTGTATCTAATGGCACCTATAGGGAGTGGAAAAGTCTGCAGAGATGATAGAAAACAAGAAAACTTACAAGAATGTGTAAACATGGTCTTGTCACATTGTGATTTGAGAATAATAAATTTCACCATAGAGGATGTAAATTGATTACAAGTTGAATTAAAGCAATGCAAGCTCTTTCTCTCAGTCTATATTAAAAATCGAGCCATGATACAAGCTGCGAAATCTTTCATCTTCAAGAATTATCTAATATAAAATTCCAGTATAGAGTTTACAAAAATTGGCATTAGGTGACAACTTTGCATTCTAAGTAACAGTTAAGTTAGTTGTTCACACACTAAAGTTTGGCTGGAGATACTTTTTATTTTGCTAGTTCTTGTCTATGGCTGGATATCGACTAAATTAGCCATTCCAGAAATAAATAAACTTGAAGTAGTTTCAGATGAAATCAGCAAAATTGTATTAATACACCCTGCCCTACTCCTTACAAAGGGAAGGGCGGGGATTATTTGGAGGGGGAGGTGCATTTTCAAGTCATTTTTATATAGCCCTTATACTTGGTCTGCTCAGACTTGGACTGCTGCAAGACTTTGAAATAGACTACCTGAGCACTTGATAGCATGCTAACATTCAATTTATGAAAGTAAGTCTGATAGCTTAAAAACTTTTACAAAATTTATGAATACCAAAATAAGACACTTACTTGAAGTCTTTGCAATCTGTATCTATTCCATTCTGCAAAACTAGCCCATTAGCTTTGGAAATATCATCTCCTTGTTTCAGATCTCTTTTTTTATCTTCCTCGAATGGTGATGATTTCCCTTTCTGATCAGCCTTGTCATTTTCATCAGGCTCTGTGTCTCCAGCTCCCTAATGAAACAAATCCACTAAAGCAGGCATACTACAGAGACATGCTATTTAGAGTCCTCATCATTAGTTTACATCAGGATATTTCCAAGCAGAACCAATGTTCCAAATATTTTAAATGCCCAATATGAATATAAAGGATGTATTTCTTCATAAATACTAACAAGTCATATAAACAAGGAAAGCTCCTGTTTCAATCCAGAAGCTGTGTTAGTCTAACTGGAATAGAGGTGAGGTTGCTATACATGCTTTCAGTGATGTTTTGTTAAAATTAGTTCTAGCATCACATCATAATCCAGCAATCTCCCTAAGAAATCTCTCCAGAATACTGAAGAAATCATGTTTTTCCATAATATTCCTCCAGTTTCCTGCTCCTTCAAATATCTTCCAAATCCCTCTTTTCAACCTCAGGTTAACCTCAGTTGTTTAATATTTTGCCTTGTCCCTCATCTCAACTTTGAACTTGTTTTGACATTACTTTGCTATGTAGCTGAGCTTGATACTTCATATGATTTGTACATTCATTTTTTGCTGAACATTTATCTTTATAAGTATCAACAAGAATTTAGTGCAGAAAGAAATTTCAGAAAGGAAAAATTAAAACAATACAAGCTTAGGAAGAAATAGAGAGAGCCATTATTCTGCTTCACTTAAGATGCACTGAAGATACATCAACCTTACATTTTGAGTTATTGGTTTGGGCCATAGTATTGCTCCATAGATACATACATCTCTGTTAGATGTTAATTCTCTGCAAATGATCTAGACAATAGATTTCACAATTCTATAGCAATGGGCTGATATTGAACTCTTCTTCACCCAAAACACTCAGACCTTTCCAGCAAGTATCACTAAATTGCAATCAACAATTGGTAACATTGGCAATCATCTGCTCCTTGAACACCAGCCAACAGTAATAACTATTATTCACAAGCTGTAATTAGCATGAGCATTCATCAGCCTATACAAACACTTCTGAAGAGGAAACTGATAACAAAGAGATCGTTACATCAAATAACTGATGTAATTTCCTTAATAATTGGACAGACATGCCTACTTTACCAGTAATCCACTTAAAAGCAAGAAACAAAGATGATAGCACTCTACATCAAATATCACTTCAGTTTAAATTCAAGGAATAGATGAAGCAAGGAGAAATCTCCATAATGTGCAATAACTATTTAGGTTGTTATCAGATAATCAACATGTAAATGGATAGTAATAGATAAATCCTGTACATATTAAAAAAACAATGAAATGTTGCAAGTGTGGTGCAGCTCTATGAACAAGCTCATGAACAATTACTGTTGTAAATTACTCTTTTAGGTAATCAGCTCTCACCATATATCAATATGAAATGAGCAGCAAATGAGTAGATGAGAGGCTTTAGCACTAAACCAAAGGTCTTTGGTAGTTATACTCACAAAGGAAAATGGAGGCAACTAGGTCAAAGCATACAATGAAGGTATGCTTCTTAACATACTTTCACAGTCGCAGTCCATTCGGCGGAAAAAAGCCTCACACAGGTCAGGGAAGGTGAGATTTAAAACAAGGAGCTTTCACAATTTTCCTTTTTTGTTTTCAGCAAGGCAGCCACAGTCGAATTGATGGAGGAGGCCTCACACAGGTTCAGGGAGAGAGAGATTTAAAATTGAGCTTTAGCGGGATTTTGTTTTTTTATGGCAGTGCAGTCACAATTCATCAGCAAGGGCAAATAAAAACAACCACTGAGTGAGTGGACCAGGGTTAGAGTGGGGAGGCTTTTGCTAACAGGCTTGGACAAGGCATCTGGTGAATTTCTTCTTTCTTCATCTTCTTCATTCTTTGCCTGTTAGTACATTGTTAGAGCAGGGTGAGAAAGTCTCCGGGGTTGTGATGCATTCTTTGTGTGAAATGTGGGAATTCTGGGAGACCTCCAGCCTCATGGATAACCACATTTGCACCTGGTGCACCAAGCTGCAGCTCATAAGAAAACATGTTAAGGAAGTGGAGCTGCAACTTGATGACCTTTGGCTCATACAGGAAACTGGGGAGATGATACATAGGAGCTACAAGGAGATAGTCACCCCTAAGTTGCAGGAGGCAAATACCTAGATGACCATCAGGAGAGGGAGAGGGGTGTCTCAGATTGGATCCATCACTTTCTAAAAGTGGGAGGGTGAGCAGCCAGAAGTCTTGGCACATACTGGCACCAATGACATAGATAGGCAAAGCGAGGACGTACTAAAGAGAGAATTTGGAGAACTAGGTAGAATACTGAAAAGCAGGACTTCCAGGGTAGTAATCTTTGGATTGTAGCCTGTGCCATGCACCAGTGAAGGTACAAATAGGATGATTTGGCAGATGAATGTGTGGCTGAGGAACTGATGTCGGGTTTCAGATTTCTGCATCATTGGGATTTCTTCTGGGGAAGGCATGACTTGTACAAAAAGGTGGGGGGAGAGGGCTACTGGTTTACAAGCAGAGGCAGTGTGGTCAGGCAGATGAAAGGCAAAATTGCTGTCAGTGGGATGAGTTGCAGTGTAAAAAGGGGGTCAAAATCAAAAAAGATGATGAACACAGGACATAAGTTGTTATACTGGAATACACGCAATAGACAGAATAAGGTAGATGATTTTGTAGCACAGAGATTGGCAGATATGACATGAGCATCACTGAGTCCTGGATGCAAGATCATAGTTGGAAGCTTAAAATCCATGGACACACATTGTATCGAAAGGACAAGCAGGTAGGCATGGGGTGCCATGGTTCTGTTGGTAAAACATAAAATCAAGTCCTTATAAAGAGGTGACATGGGATAGAAAGACAGAACTCTTGATGGGAATTATATACAGCCCTCTGAAGAGTAGTCAGGACGTAGGCTAAAAATTACAACTGGAGATCGAGAATGCATGCCAAAGGGCAATGTTACAATAGTCCTGGGGGGATTTCAATATGCAGGTAGATTGGGAAAATCAAGTTGGTGCTGGAACACAAGAGAGAGAATTTGTAGAATGCCTACAAGATGGCTTTTTAGAGCAGTTTGTGGTTGAGACCACTATAGAATCAGCTATTCTGGACTGGGCATTGTGTAATGAACCAGATAGGATTACCAAGCTTAAGGAAAAGGAACACTTCGGAGACAGTGACCTTTATATGTTAGAATTCAACCTGCAATTTGAGAAGGAGAAACTAAAGTCAGATGCATCAGCAGTACAGTGGAGTGAAGGGAAGGGAAATACAGAGGCATGAGAGAGGAGCTGGCTAAAGATAATTGGATGGGGACATTAGCATGGATAGCAGCAGTGCAAAAATCACTGGAGTTTCGGGGTGCAAATCAAAAGTGGAAGAGAAGATACATCCCATAGATGTATTCTAAAGGCACAAAGACAAGAAAATCTGCAGATGCTGGAAATCCAAGTAACACACACAAAATGTTGGAGGAATTCAGCAGGCCAGGCAATATTTATGTAAAAAAGTTGAAGGGAGGAGAAGATGGTGGCGTGACGCAACTCGCAGCAGCCACTCTGGTGGTGTCTGTTATTTGTCAAGTAGGGTGCCATGCACAACCCTGATTTGATGGAGACGGACGTCAGAGCACGGAGGAACATCTGGTTAAACTTCTGAAATGCCTGCTTCGCTGCTGCTGCTGCTACTGTGTGGTCCGGTATCTCCGGAGGGGAAGGCCCCGAGTCCTCGGCTTTGCTTGTTGGGGCGGGGTCAAAGTGCGCGGCAGAGGATGGTGCTTGGAGAGGCTGTGTCGGAGGGGCTGCTCGGAGGCTCGAAGTTTTCGAACGGACTCAGAGTTCGTTGTGGTCGAGTGCTTCCGGTGGTGCTGCATCGGCAAGTTTGCAACGCTTGAGGTTCATGGCAGGGAGAGTTTCTCCCTTCTGCCGCCTGCGTGAAGATGATGAGGCTATCGGGACTTTGAGACTTTTTTTTTACCATGCCCATGGTCTGTTCTTTATCAAATTGTGGTATTGCTTTGCACTGTTGTAACTATATGTTATAATTACGTGGTTTTGTAAGTTTTAGTCTTGGTTTGTCCTGTGTTTTCTTGTGAGATCATTCTGGAGGAACATTGTATCATTTTTTAATGCATGCATTTCTAAATGACAATAAACGAGGACTGAGTGCCCTCATAATCTAAAAGAATAAAAAGTTGATGTTTTAGGCTGCCTTCAAAGGCAGCATGGTGAAACCTGTGCTTGACATGGAAGTCAACACAGAAAAAAAAACGAGTATATGATAAAGCAAAAGTTAGTGGGAAATTAGAGGAATAGGGAACTTTTAAAAACTAAAGGGTAACTAAAAAAAAAATGTGGGGGTGGGGGGAAGAAGATGAAATATGAAGGAAAGCTAGCCAATAATATCAGAAGCTACTACAAAGATTTTTCAGATATACAAAGAGTAAAAGAGGGGTGAAAGTATATATTGTACAACTGGAAATGGATGCTGGAGAGGTAGTAATGGGGGACAACAAAACGGCACACGAGCTGAATAGGTATTTTACATCAGTTTTCATTGTGAAAGACAGTAGCAGTATGCCAGAAGTCTGAGAGTGTTGGGGGCAGAAGTGAGAGCAGTTGCTATTAACAAGGAGAATGTGCTTGGGGAGCTGAAAGGTCTGATTGTAGAAAAGTCACCTTGACCAGATGAACTACACCCCAGGGTTCTGAAGGATAGCTAGAGATTGTGGAGGCATTAATAATGATCTTTCAAGAATCAATAGATTCTGACATGGTTCTGAAGATCTGGAAAACTGCAAATGTCACAACGCTCTTCAAGATGGAATGAAGGCAGAAGAAAGGTAATTATAGATCAGTTAGCTTGATCTCAGTGGTTGAGAAGATGTCGGAGTCTATCGTTAAGGATGTGGTTGCAGGTACTTGGAGGCACATCATAATAGGTAAAAGTCAGCATGGTTTCTTTAAGGGGAAATCATGCCTGACAAATCTGTTGGAATTCTTTGAAGAAATAAGAAGCAAGACAGACAAAGGAGAATCAATGGTGGTTGTGCACTTTGATTTTCTGAAAGCCTTTGACAAGATAAGAGCCCATGGTATTACAGGAAAGATACTGAAAGAAAATGGATAGAGCATTGGCTGGCTGGCAAAATAAAAAATGAGTAGGAATAATATGCGCCTTTTCTGATTGGCTGCCAGTGACAAGTGGTGTTCTGTAGGATCGGTGTTCGAACTGCTCTGTTTTTACATTGCATGTCAATGATCTGATGACAGAATTGATGACTTTGTGGCAAATTTTGCAGACTATACAAAGACAGGTAGAGGGGCAGGTAGTGTTGAGGAAGCAGGGAGGCTACAAAAGGACGGGCAAATTAGGAGAATAGGCAAAAAAGTGGCAAATGGAATAGTGTCAGGAAGTGTATGATCATGCAATTTGGTAGAAGGAATAAAACCACATACTATTTTCTAAACGGGGAGAAAATTCAATAATACGAGGTGCAAAGAGGCTTGGGAGTCCTCGTGCAGTTTTTCCTAAAGGTTAATCTGCAGGTTGAGTCGGTGGGGAGGAAGGCAAATGCAACATTTGCATTCATTTCGAGAGGACTAAAATATAAAAGCAAGGATATAATGATGAGACTTAATAAGGCACTGGTGAGGCCTCATTGTGAGCAGTTTGGGGCCACTTATTTAAGAAAATATTTGCTGACAGTGGAGAGGGTTTAGAGGAGGTTCACCAGAATGATTCCAGGAACGAAAGAGTTATCGAATGTGCAGCGACCAATGGCTCTGGGCTTGTAGTCAATGGAAGTTTTCACAAAATCCTCTAGCTACTAAGAAGTACACTGTTTCAAAATACACACAGAAATTCCATGAATTGCAAGAGAGAACAGGGAAGTGAACGGCAGAATGAATTGACATACACTCAGTGGGTCAATGGGCCTTACGGAAATAAGACACGGGAAAATCCTATACTAGTGCATATGCAAAAGGGTATCGTTTGCTACAATTCACATTCTAAATATTGGAGTGTCCTGAATCCAAACTTTGGAATTGTTTTGCTTCCCACCTAGGTCTCTCACATTATATTTCCCAATAAAAGATTATCTGACTTTTTTGTTATGAACAGATTGCCAGATGTGCAAATTATGCCTACGAAGACCCACTTATCTATTAACATACCATGAACTCCATCTAGAAACTGCACACATCTTTCAAATTTTGTAGTTAAACGATAAAAATCTAAATCATTATTGTGCCTTTAAGACAAAGTCATACCCAGAAGCAATTTCAATGTTCAACCCCAAGCCAATGGAAGATTAGGGCAAATACAAATCAGCCTGGTTAAAAGGATACTTTAAAGAGCTGCAACAAGAAAAAGTAAACTGAGAGCTGAGAAAAGTGTCAGAATTATATTAACATAAAACCAAATCAATTCAAGCCTAGGCTTTCAATAAGATTAATAAAAATAATTGCTTTCAGTTTTTTTGAATTGTCATAGCCTTCATTAAAATGTCTAACAAAACTATTAGGTGCACAGATGACTAAGAACCAGTGAGTCTTTTGATTCAGGCAAGAGAAAGTATCAATTAACTAATTACAACTTGGCCTCTGAAGACCAACATCTGCAATCTTCACAAAGAAAACAGCTTAAAACAGATCAGGGAGAGGGCGGGGAGGGGAGATCACCATGAATAAATTAAGGTGACCTGGAAGATACATTTTAAATGGTGAATTGGGAGCAAACAAGAGGACAACACAAATGGGGAAGTTGCAAGTAGGTAGAAGAAATGTGTAACCCATCTCCAGAGGCAGGTCTGGTGGTTAGTGCTTAATATATCTAATGGAAAGTGTACAGATATATACAGGAGCGAATTGTTGGCAGTATGGTAATAAGAAGGCATACAGGAGCGAGATCAATCAGCCAGTTGAATGGTGTCACAGCAACAATATTACACACAACTGAAGTAAGTCCAAGGAATTCAGGAAATTGCGGACTTCAAGAAAGGAAGCCGAGGGAAGACACCAGTCCTCGGCAAGGGATCAAAAGTGGAAAGGGTGAGCAGTTTCAAGTTCCTGATGTTAACATCTCTAAGGATCTATCCTGGGCCCAACATATTGATGCAATTACTAAGCAGGCAAAACAATGGCTATATTTCATTAGGAGTTTGAAGAGAATTGGTACATCACCAAAAATACTTGCAAATTTCTACAGATGTACAATGGAGAGAATTCTAACTGGTTGGATTACTGTCTGGTTTGAGATGCTACTGCACAGGATTGGAAAAGCTGTAGGAAGTTGTAAACTTAGCCAGCTCCATCATGGGCACTAGCCTCCCCTGCATCCAGCACACCTTCAAAAGGCAACATCTATCATTAAGGGCCCCATCACCCGGAACATACTACCATCAGGGAGGTGATAGACACACTGAATGGATAATGAGTCCTTGAACACCACTTCAGTATTTTTCCTCTCTTTTTGTGCTACTTATTTTATTTAATTTTCTTTTTATGCAAACTTTTTATTGTAATTATGTATTGTGATGTACTGCTGACACAAAACAATAAATTTCACAACATACACCAGTGATACCAAACCTGATTCTGATTCTAAATCAGTGACAAAGTCAGTGGCATTACAATGCATGAAATAAAAGAGCTCCCCAGGCACCTTGGTGTGCAAGGTGGTTAGCTAAACTAGAAGACAGTGCATTAAGTTTTACTGCTGGTAAAGAGACACCAAAGATAAAGAGTTAATGCAATTAAGCAATTTAAACGACAATGTAAATAACAGAAGAGGATGAGGGGAGAAAAATATTCAAAAAATAAAAATAAAAGACAATGATTGGAAGAATGGAGAACCCAAGAAAACAAAATGAACTTCGAAAGGAAATGGCAAGCAAATACAAAGGGGACTGGGCATGAAGATCATGGAAAGCTGCATCAAGAGTCAAAGCACTTTAGTGCACGTACAATTAAAAATAAAAGTTTAAGGTAAATTGGGGGGGGGGGAAATTGGGCTTAATTCCATTAGCTTCCATTAACAATGTTTCACTGTACATTAGAGCATTTTAACATTTCTTGTGCGCAAAAAATTAATTAGTTTCTAACCAATGAATATTTAACAAAGGAAAATATTAAAATTCTCAGTAATGGAGACTTTACCTCAGTAATTTTTTTCCTATGGATTTGGACTTGATAAAGAAAAATATTCCCACAGAATACTGCAACACATTTCTAATATTTTTAAAACAAAAGCATCCAATTTTTATGCATCTACCTGTGTCGAATTTAACTTCATAAATGATGGAGTCCAAATACAGTAAAACTTGAAAAATAATAGCACAAAATGCTATTAAGAGAGGTGGAACAAACTGGGAATATAATTATGAGCCAATATATAATCTTATAAGCTGGAATGTAATCATCCCATTTTTGGAAGAGTCATGACTAAGACATTACTTGATGAATAGAAAATACAAAGAACGGTTTAAAAATATGATGCTCTTTCATTTAGATCATACAAAATAAAGGGATGATTTAATAGCAATGTTAGAAATTGTGAAAGGATTAAACTGATGGCAGATTTATTTTTACATAGAATCAGAATAACTACTTATAGCAAAACAGTTGTTGACTGGTTTGGTAAGAATGAATTGCTTCCTAACTGCTATTTCCACACAATAGCCAGGATGAAATCGATCCTAAACCACATCATATCCAAGCCAATTCTGCGAGACTCATTCAGCTGTCGCGAAGGGGATGCGTTTATGGATTCACGCAACAATAAGCCATTTCCAACCCATCAGCATTTGTTAGAAACAAATTTAAATGAAAACTATTGAAAAGTATGCTTTAATTAACAATTAAAATTAGCTTAATAACTTTTATTCAAACTGAAATTGCATTAATGAGGCGACAGGGTAATCCAGGTTACGGGCAGGCAAAGTTTCATGGAACTAAGACGGAGTCAGGTAGGAGATAGAGGTTGAAGTTGGTTTGTAGCCACAACAGCATAAGAAATAAGAGCAGAATTAGGCCATTTGGCTCATTGAGTCTGCTCTGCCATTCCACTGTGGCTGATTTATTATTCTTCTCAACCACTTTCTCCTGCCTTCTCTCTGTAACCTTTAACGCGCTTACTAATCAAGAAACTATCAACCTCCTCTTTAAGTATACTCTATGACTTGGCCTCCACAGCCACCTCTGGCAGTGGATTCCACAGATTCACCACCCTGGCTCCTCATCTCTGTTCTAGAAGGATTTCCTTGTATTCTGAGGCTGTGCTCTCTGGTCCTACACTCCTCCACTATAGAGATCTTCCTCATTCTTCTAAACTCCAGCGAATACAAGTCCAGATTCATTGAACACTTCTCATGTTAACCCTTTCATTCCTGGGATCACTCTTGTGAACCTCTTCTGGTCCCTCTCCAATGCCAATACTGAGATAAAGGGCCCAAAACCACTTACTATACTCCAAGTGCAGTCTAAGCAATGCCTTATAGAGCTTCAGAATTATGCTCAGTATACCTAGCAACACCTTTCTAGACTGAGTAGCACACCCGCTTGCCCCCTAGAAGAGCCTGAATTCTTCATGGCATGGACTCTGCACGGTGTTGGATACATTCTTTAGATATGCTGGGCCATGTTGACATGATAGTATCACAGTTGCTACAGATTTGTTAGCTGCACATTTGTGTTGCAAATCTCCCATCCCACCACATTCCAAAGGTATTCTATTGGATAGTGAGCTGGTGACTATGATGGCCACTGGAGTACAATGAACTCATTCTCAAACTGGTTCCATGAACATGACAAGACATGGGCCTTGAGATATGGCATGCTAGAAAAATTTCTCAAATTTCTAGCATACTGTGAAGACTTATGCAAAATACTTCCACTAATAGCGGAATCTGCTATTTCTTTGTCCCCCATTACTACCTTTCCAGCATCATTTTTCAGCAGACCAATATCCACTCTCACTTTTATTCTTTAGTTCAAAGTAAATTTATTATCAAATCACATATATGTCACCAGAAACAATGCTGAGATTAATTTTCTTGCACACATGCTCAATAAATTCAATAGCCATAATAGAGTGAATGAGAGACTGCTCTAACAGGGCAGACAACCAGTGTGCAAAAGACAACAAACTGTGCAAATACAATTAAGCAATAAATATCGAGAACATGAGATGAAGAGTTCTTGAAGTGAGTCCATAGGTTGTGGGAGCAGTTCAGTGATGGGGCAACTGAAATAATCCCCTCTGCTTCAGGAGCCTAATGGTTGATGGATAATAGCTCTTCCTGAACCTGCTGGTGTGAGAGCTGAGACTACTGTACCTTCTTCCTGATGGGAGCAGCAAGTAGAGAGCATGACCTAGGTGGTGAGGGTCCTTCATCATGGATGATGCTTTGCTGCAAAAATGTCCAATGTAGATGTGCTCAATGGTGCGAGGGCTTTACCCATGATGGAAGAGGGCATATCCACTACTTTTTATAGGATTGTCTATTCAAGAGCATTGGTGTTTCCATACCAGGTTGCGATGCAGCCAGTCAATACATTCTCCACCACACACCTATAGAAGTGTGTCAACGTTTTAGATGTCATGCCAAATCTTCGCAAACTTCTAAGAAGGTAGAGGTGCTGCCATGCTTACTTCGTAATTGCACTTACATACTGGGCCCACGACAGGTCCTCTAAAATGGTAACACCGAGGAATTTAAAGTAGGCGACCCTGTTCCCTCGATGAGGACTGGGTAATGGACCTCCAGTTTCCTTCTCCTGAAGTCAATAATCAGTTTCTGGTCTTGCTAACATTGAATAAGTGATTGTTGATGTGGCACCACTCAGCCAAAATTTCAATCTCCCTCTTATATACCGCTTTATAGACATCTGGGAAAAAAATTTACAGTACCCTCCTTTAAATTATTTGCCAGCTTACCTTCATACTTTAGCTTATCGCTCTTTAATGCTTCTTAGTTGCTTTCTGTTGTATTTTAAAAGCTTCCCAATCCCCTAGTTCCCATAATTTTCGCTATCTGACCTCTCTTTTGCTTTTATGTTGTTTTTGACTTCACTTGTCAGCCGGTTACCTCTTTCAGCTTATTTCTTTGGGATGGATCTATCTTGCATCTTCCAAATTGCTTCCAGAAATTCCAGCCAGTGCCCTTTTGCCGTCACTCCTCCAGCATCCCCTTCCAACCAACTACGCCCAGCTTCTTTCTCGTGCCTCTGTAATTCCCTTTACGCTGCTGTAATACTGATACATCTGATTTTAGCTTCTTCCTCTCTAATTACAGGATGCATTCTATTATACTATGATCATTGTCTCCCAAGGGTTCCTTTACCTTGAGCTCCCTAACAAATCTGGTTCAGTACACAATACAAAATATAAAAATTACCCTGATTTCCGCAACCTACCAACATATTGAAATCCCCAATGACTATTGTAACTTTGTCCTTTTTTCACACCTTTTTCTATCTCCCATTGTAGTTTGTATCTCTCATTCTGGCTACTGTTCAGAGGACTGTATACAACCCCCATTCATGTCTTATTACTCTTGCAGTTTCTTAACTCTACCCATGAAGATCCTATGTCATCTCTTTCTAAGGATTTGATTTTACTTTTTAACTGAGAGCCACCCTATTCCCTCTACCTACCTCCTTGTCCTTTTGATAAAATGTGCATTTTTGTTGTTAAACTCCCAACTATGATCTTCTTTTAGCCACAGCAATACACACAAAATGCTGGAGAAACCCAGCAGGCCAAGCTGCATCTATCAAAAAGAGTAAACAGTGAACGTTTCAGGCTAAGACCCCTCATGAAGACTCAGGAAGAGTCTTGGCCCAAAATGTCGACCGTTTATTCATTTCCATAGATGCTGCCTGGCCTGCTGAGTTCCTCCAGCATTTTGTACGTATTGCTATGACTTCCAGTGTCTGCAGATTTTTTTCTTCTTTCTTTCAGCTACAACTCAGTGATGCCCACAAAGTCATACCTGCCAATTTCTAATCTGCTACAAAAACACCTACCTTATTCTGAATATTGCATGCATTCAAATTTAGTCCTATATTCATATTCAATTTTGCTCACATATTACTGAAAGTTAAGGAATTTGAAGACACGGATTTTAACTTAAAATTACAGCAAATAGCCAAAAACATTCCAGCAATAACAAGGATGATTGAAAAGATATCTGTGAAAATGTGCTAAATTTTGAAAAAAAACATTGTGAGATTCAAAAGGCAGAAAATCACACTGTATACCTAGAGACAAGAAAGGCTCGAGTTCAGCAATGGACTGTCTAAGATATGGAATATTACAGATATGGAACATATTTATAAAAGGGAGAAAGTAAAATGAAAGCCATCCCAGGGACAAAATGGTCAACAAGATTGAAAATAACAGCACAAAATACTGGACATATCAAGCAGATCAGGTAACATCTGTGGAGAAAAAAATTAACATTTACAAACAAACAAACTCTTGTCTATTTAGATATTTCTTCCCAAATTCAAAATCCTATGAAATTAGTCTTTAGAAAATTAATAACAAATATAATTGCAAGCTGCTAATAAAACTTAAGTTTATACAATGCAAAGATCACATTAAGAAAAAAATTAAACCACTGCTCAAAAATAAGCATCTTGATGCAAGTACACTAAAAACTGGTGATTGAAATATTTAAAATTAAGTGAAACAATATACATAAGTTCACACAATATATAATTTGTAGGCTGGTTACTTACAAATGGTCCCTTCCTAAAACGAGTGTCCAGTTTATCACCAGGTGAAGATCTCAACACATACTCCACCATGCTTACTCCTAGACCACCACTTTCAGAACGGGGAGACAGAACAGAGCTGACTTCACTGTTTCCATGAAAACCTTGGCCAGGTCTTCTCTGAACCATGATTGGCTGTGATACAGTATGGCCTATGTAATTTAAATTTAAACAGTAGATAAATGCTTGTTCACTGAGATAGAACTAAAAAGTTATCAATATCTGAAGCCAGCATAATCAATAAAAGATTCATACACATTGTAATCCTATGAAGGAGGTAACATAGTAATAAAAATTATGTCAGAAAAGCTACTTGTTAAATTATTACCCTACTCCCCCCCCGCCCAAGAACCCAGGCATCTTTTTTCTTCTCAATGAAAGATGGGAGTAAAACACCATATATTGGAAACAAGAGAAAATCTGCAGATGCTGGACATTCAGGCAACACACATAAGCTGCTAGAGGAACTCAGCAGGGCAGGCAGAATCTATGGAAAATAGAGTATAGTCGACATTTCAGGCCAAGACCTTTCAGCACGACTGGAGAAAATAAGATGAGGAGCAGAGTTACTCTACTGCCTGCTGAATTCCTCAAGCAGTTTGTGTGTGTTGACCATATATTGGAATTCTGTTTTGTGTTTTGGGATCAGAGAAATAGCCTCACAAGGAAAACATGAATACAGAATAGAGTAAACAGTATACAATTATTGAAATGACAATCCTGATTTTCCAATCAGTCTTTTTACATTCTATGCAATACTCACAACACGCTGGAGGAATTCAGCAGGTTGGGCAGCATCCGTGGAAAAGATCAGTCGACGTTTCGGGCCGGAACCCTTCGTCAGGAACCCACAGTCCTGACGAAGGGTTCCGGCCCGAAACGTCGACCGATCTTTTCCACGAATGCTGCCCGAGCTGCTGAGTTCCTCCAGTGTGTTATGAGTGTTGTTTTGACCCCAGCATCTGCAGATTATTTTGTGCTTTTTACATTCTATGATTGTTATGGAAAAACAAAGGTTTTAAACTCATAAGCCGCATGTATTTCTGAGACTGGCATTTCCAACAAGTCTTAGAGAAGGTTCTTCCAAAGTGTTTGATGTTATTTTAAATAAAATAATATCAAGCACAAAGGATGAAGATCCTGAAGGAAAGGTTGAAAAGAACTATTATCAGGAACTTCATAACAACACAATGGCATTGCACCAAGAGAATAATTATACTGATTGGAAGCAAAGGACAGTGCAGGAGAAATAAGAAACTCAAGATAATTATTTTATAATAGTCACTTGCTGAAACTGACAAATGATTTTCTAGAATCAAACAAGGGACTGAACAATTCACTTTTAAACTGAAATTTTCAGAAACCTATTTGGAAATTCTATCTAAACATACAAAAATGCAGTCCATAAACAACTTAACATTTAATTGTATTTTTATATATTCAGCACAATCTTAAGCAGAATTTGCTCATCAGTTCGACACTGAGGAGGAAGTGATATATGCTTGTAGCCTTCGTTCAGTGTAAAAAGCTCTCGGCTTCAATCGAGTATCTGTGGAATACTCCTGAGCAGATTTTATACTTTGCTTCACCAGATTCAGTAACATACTAAACCATTATTATTACAATGGGATAAGCGTCCTTTATCTAAGATTAAACAGGATTGGGAAAAGGAACTTAATTTGACTTTTTTGACGGAGGATTGGATGCGGATATTGAAGTTGGTTAACTCTCCTTCAATTTGTGCTAGCCATTAATTGTTTCAAAAAATTGTACATCGTTATCATTTGACAAAGGAGAGACCTCCTAAAATCTTTTCTAATGTTGATAGTCATTGTGATAGATGTAAAACTGAGATAGCTACACTGACACATATGTTTTGGTCTTGTTCTATATTGGAACAGTTCTGGAAGTCATTTTTTTTTCAACAATTTCTAAAGCACTTAAAATTAATTTACAACCTAATAAATTAACTGTGCTGTTTGGAATAATTCCTCAAAATATTCATGGTATTTCTGTATCTGACCAACATGTTATTGCATTTGTTACATTGATGGCTAGGAGGGCCATTTTGTTGAAGTGGAAGGATACATCAGCTCCCACTATGTCACAATGGTTCTCTCAAGTGATGCTATGTCTTAGTTTGGAAAAAATTAGAAGTTGAACCTTTGAACCTTTACTTGATTTTGAAAAAAATGGGGCTTATTTGCTCGTTATTATCATTTAAGTTAATTGATATAATTTTTCCACGATCTAATTGTAAATGTTTTAGTATATTTTCTTTTCTTGCTGGCGGTTTGATGTTTATTTTTAGAAGCTTTTTGTATGACGCATGACTCCGGGGTTGTACACCTAATGGGTTCTTTTTTTTCCCCTCTCACTTTTCTGCTTAGTAGGTTTTTTGTGTTATCACAAAATTTTTTTTCAATCTTTAAGATAATTTTTTTTGAGGCATTGTAAGTGTTGTTACTTCAATGTACTCCTGTTATTTTTCCTGTATAATATAACAATAAAAAGATTTGAAAAGAAAGAAAGAACATACTAAACCACTTACAGGCTAATACTACTAACTTAAATAATGGTAATTATGTACTGCAGGTGGTTGCAGGTCACTTACAACTAAAGTGAGGGGAAAATATATTACTGAGCAATAAATCTGCATCAGGATTACCAGATTTAACAAATAAAGAGAAAGGGCACAAAGACCAAAATTAAATTGCCACTCCACAGGCTGAGTCAGTGATTAGTTATCAATCCTGAAATTTGCCAGTTATCCATCAATTTTTCACTCCCATTTTCTATTTTATAACAAATTATTTCTGTAGTACAAAAAATACTGTTGGAAGAATGCAGTGAGATGAGAAGCAACTGAGGAGAGAAAGAAGAAGTCAGCATTTTAGGTCAAAACCCTACATGAGGATAGAAAGTAGAGGGAAGATGATAGAGGTAGGGAAATGGCCTAGAGTGCCTGAGGACGAGGCCCTCTAAGTGGATGCTCCGGAAGACCCGAGGGGGATGCCCCTGGCGCACCTGTTGGTGATGGTAATGTCCAGTGTCCCTGTGAGACAAACCGGGGAGAAACTATTGGAAAATTGACAGCGAAGATAGAGGTGGTTACCACTTGGCCAAGACCCCAGACTGTGAGCGCTCTACACTCATTCCTCAGGTTCTGTGGTATATGCTGCCTTTCGTTAACTCCCCACTGACTGAGGAAGAGACTCCCAGCCCTTCTCCCATTGAGTTAGATGAGGGGGTGCGGAGATCTCAGAGAATTAGGAGACGACTGGATAGACTGGCCTACATTGCACCAGGGGAACAGAGTGTGACCCCTACCATTTTGGGGAGCTATGCCACTGCCTTTTACACCTGGATTGGGCTTTGTGTTTTGCAGGAAGGGTTGGTGAATTATCTCAACATCATGAAGACATAACTAAATTTGGAGGGCGGGGGGGGGTTAGTGTAACACGTTGTAAGGTTTCACTGCTAATGTAATGGTTTCTCTGTAGCAGCAATGTTTGGGTTATGACTGGAGATAACGGGGCTTTGGAATGTATGTTATCCAATGGGAGAGATGTTCTTTTTTGAGAGTCTGGAAGAGAGATTTTCTTGGTCTTTCGTCGGGGTGCAAATGGACAGAGTTGGAAAACCACCAGACAGTGTGGACTGAGGAGCAAGGGTCCGAGGGCCTGCTACGCTTGGAGGTCAACAGGGACAAATGAACGAACAGTGAGCTCCAATGATGCACAATAGACTTTTTCCTTAAAATAGGCCCTTTTACTTTTTTACTTTCTTTACTAACCGTCTATCCAAATTAAGATTTATAAAGGTCAATCATTTAATTGCATATAGTGGACGGTCGAATATTTTGCGGTGGGGATTTGTAACCGGGCAACACATCACGCAGCATTCTCAATTTGGTGGGGCCAGAAGTTGTTTCCTGCTAGATGAACACGTGCTGGCCAAGCCTGAGGGTGACATAAGCTTTTCTCCTCAAAACAAAGGCATAGAGATTATAGTTAATTACATTTGTGAAGCCCAATCAATCTACTTGTGCAGATGTTAACTTAGAATATCTATGAAGAACATGGTAATTATGTTTGCCACTGAAGCAACAATTTTGAAATTACGGTAAAATATTCAAATTCAAGTTCAAGTTCATAAAACTTTAAAAAGTTCATCAGCTTAAAAAATACATTTTCTATTGCAATGGAAACTGGTGAAGTTATTAAACATTTTATACAAAAATTGTAAAGAATACAGCTTTTAAATAATGTGTTGCCAGTAACACTTACGAGATGCTCCCCATGTAGTATCCCTCCACTCATCTCCCAGGAAAATCCCTTTTTGGCTATCTTTAGCTGAATCATCTGATTCCCAGAATTTATTAGCAGGTAAAAGCTAAAATAAAGAAATAGCAAAATGAATGATAGCAAGGTTAAATATCAAAATGTAGCTGTTTCACTAATTTCAAATGTAGAAACAAACTAGTAATCTCACGATGGAGGGAAAAAAGCCCAACATTTTCATTTGTTTTCTATTTCACACTTCATTTATAAACTGGGGCCTTTTATAGTTAAATATCATGTCAGCAGACCATATTTACCCAAGGTAACCAGGACGCATTTTACGCTTGGATATTAGCTAATTTTAGAGATCCTTTCGCAGTTCACTTTATTTATTTTCAAGTCAAATGACTTTCACTACCCATTGGTTACTTTTGTAAAACAAAAAGAACAAAATGAGCTTTTACTTAAAATGCTATCCCCTACTTCATTCCTTTGCTTCAAACATCCATAGCAGGCTATGACCACACAGGGCAAAAAGAACATAGGCAGAAAGTTATCTGGTCCTTCCTGCCTGATTTGCCAATAAAAGCACATAGCTAAGTCACCAGGACATAAGCTGAAGACCTATTTCAGGAAATTAGTGTACAAATGGATGATATTGAGAAAATGCAACAATGGCAATGCTGAATTTCTGATGAGATATTAAACCCAAGATCGGCTCACGATCAAAATATTTTTGTATTTTAATGCTCAAGGTCATTGACATTCCTTTATCCAATATAATTTTGCCCATCTCTCAATAAATGGCCAATCTTCACATTTTCCTATTTCCTTTTTAAATAGCTACAGGAGTCCTTACAGTATGTTTTCATGCCTCCTACTAGTTTACTTTTGTACTTTCTTTGTTCTGTCTATTGCTTGACCCATTTTTGTTAATCCTCCTCTTTTCAATTTCTTTTAGCTTTCCTTAACCTTAAATCCTAACTTTTCTTACTTGCCATGGTTAGACTATTTGACTTATGTTTCATTCTAATAGAATTACCAATAATTTTCTTAAATATTTTCCTATCATATGTATTAAGCAACACAAAATGCTGGAGGGATTCAGCAGATCAGGCAG
Organism: Mobula birostris; assembly: GCF_030028105.1. Lineage (NCBI taxonomy): Eukaryota > Metazoa > Chordata > Chondrichthyes > Myliobatiformes > Myliobatidae > Mobula > Mobula birostris. Next base: position 204,274,798 of record NC_092371.1, on the reverse strand, counting down.
CATCTATGGAAATGAATAAACAGTCGAAATTTCTGGCCAAGACTCTTGTTCAGATGCCAGAATAAAAAGGTGGGGGAGGGAAAGGAAGCAAGTTAGAAGGTGATAGATGAGGCCAGGTGGGTAGGAATGATCAAGGGCTGGAGAACAAGGAATTCCGAAGGAGAGGACAGAGGACCATAGGAGAAAAGGGAAGGACGAGGGGACCCCCGGGTGAGGTGATAGACAAATGAAAGGAGGTAAATGGTCAGAGTGGGGAATGGGAGGGAGGTTTAAAAAACTAAATGGAGAAATTAATATTCAGGCCATCAGGTTGCAGGCTACCCAGATGGAAAATAAGGTGGTCCCCTTCCACCCTGAGGGTGGACTCCTCTTGGCATAAGACAAGGCCATGGGAATGGGAATTAATTTGTTTGGCCACCAGGAAGTTCCGCTTGTGGCAGATGGAGCAGTTTATGATGGCTCTCACCAATGAAGAGGCCGCTCATTGGCAGGATCAGAGAACAACTCAACCTAACCATCAAGCACCTGAGCTACACATCTTCCGAGTTATTTCCATAAGCAAAAATTGATGAAGTCACTCAGATTTTAAAATTCAACTTACAAGAATTTAGAGTTGCACAGGTTTCCAATGAGATTCCATTTAGGAAATACGTATAAGCTCCATTTTAAGTCAAAAGTTACATGCCTACTTGTGCCATGATGCATCCTACTGTCCATCAATGGCTCTGAGCAATTCCCATACTGTTGTCCAGATCAGTAAGGCCATTACATGATTCTACACTCAGCAGCATAGCGATTAGTGTAAAGCTATTACAGCATCACCGATCGCAGGTTCAAATACCAACACTGTCTGTTAGGAGTTGGTACATTCTCATGTGACTGTGCTGGGTTTTCTCTGGGTGCTCCAATTTCCTCCCACAATCCAAAGACGTCGGTTAAGGTTAGTGAGTTGTGGGTATGCTATTTTGCCATGTACGTGATAAATAAAACTAATCAAACCTAATTGTCCAACCTCAGATTGATCTTTTTTTAAATCACTTAACTGTGCAGAATCATCCAATTCATTACCAATTCCAGTTTCCTATTTATGAATTGTCCATTTGCAACATTATCTAAAAGCTTGAGGTTTAATTCTACATATTGCTTGGTAATTGCCATTTCTCCTTGACCATAACCTTTTGCAACCTCAACGGCGCTGTGTTGCTTGATAACTAGACGTGGTTGAATCAATTTTTTCTGGTTAGACATTGGCAATACAACTCATCACCTTGTAATTCCACCACTAACTTCCTACCTTTGACACCAATTCTATTTCTCATTCTACTTGCTTCCTTGGGCAGACGGTTTTCCACCTTGGCATCTGAATTGATCCAGAACTGCCTCTACCATTATCTCTCAGCCTACCTTTCTTTGAAAAAGGCAACTATTATCTTGAAGCCAATAAGTTTAATTATCAAAATGCTCTCCTAACACTCACAGTATTTCCACTGTACGGGAATTTTAGTCTTGAAAAAAAATATGCTACCTACATCCCAAGTTGCACCAATCACTTAAATCACCTTAGTGGGCCTCTGCACTCAAAACAAACCAAACATACAATTCTTTGTTTAATTTGCCTAACAATTTATCCTTTCAGGAATCACCATAACCTCCCTATGCTTCTTCCTTGTATAATTTTCCTTCACATCAGGACTGACAAGATTCCAGCCAACCAGCCTCTCTATTCCCTCTCTAAATTCCCAATAGCTATGCCATGGAATCAGAATCTTAGAACAGTACAGTAATGAGCTCTTAGGTGTATCATGCCCATGCTGACCGTTTTACCCATCTACATTAATCTCATTTGCCCACACAGATTCCTATTTTTCTATCCCCTGCCTATTGAAGCATCTGTCCTAAAAGGGCTCTTTCACATTGTAGTCACATCTTTCAGCACTTGTAGCAGCACATTCCAGAAATCAACCCTCTGTGCAGAACATACCACTCAGATACCCTTTAAATCCCTCCTTCTTACCTTAAGTCTATACCCTCTAGTTTTTGACACCACTACCATGGGGAAGAGATTCTATTCACTTTTTTTTAACTTGAAACACTCTAGTTTCCTTGGCTGCGCAAGTCTAGAGAAGACACGTTCAAGTCCTGCCAAACTCGTGAGATTTAGACGGCTCATCTAAACGGGGGGTAGGGTTGCCAACGGACAAAAGTAGCAGTCAAATGCGTTGTTTACCCAAAAGACTACAATGACCATGAAGCCTTGCGCAGGCACCAATGCGCATGCATGCCGTGACCTGCCAATCCCCCTCCCCCCCAAAGCAAATCCTTTTTGGCGATTCTGTTCGTGGGGGTGGGTGTTAATCACTACCAGAATATAGGTGATAAGTCGGTAATACACTCAATTTTGTTTCTAAAAGGGTTTATCTAACAAATTTAATATTAAACACAGAGCGCATATTTTCCTCGCATGAATATAATGATAAGTCAATTACCAGGGGAGCTTGAAGTAAGTGTTGAATGAACTTCCAGTAATGAAGTGGCAGAAGCAGGTTCGATATGATCATTTAAAGGAAAATTGGATAGGTATATGGACAGGAAAGGAATGGAAGGTTATGGGCTGAGTGCAAGTCAGCAGGACTAGGTGAGAGTAGCGTTCGGCATGGACTAGAAGGGCCGAGATGGCCTGTTTCCGTGTTGTAATTGTTATATGGTTATATAGGTCACTTATAAGTCAATAGCATCATAACATTTTAAGTAACATTTAGATATTAAACGCACAGCACATATTTTCCCCGTATGGATATATAAAATCATTGCAACACCCCAATATTGCTGAATCAGTGGAAGCCCTGGGCTTGTTTCCCTGCAACAACACCGTCCTATCGAGGGGTGATGGGAGACATCGATACTCGAAGGGGGTTCCTGATGCCAGTCTATTCCGCAGTTTAGTTTTCGTTGCATTCATTGCAGAAAACTCTGCTTCGTAGAAAAATGTTGGAAATGGAAGCAACGTTTTCAGTGGCTATCTCAGGATATTTAGCCTTGACTTTGATCCAAAATGCCAACAGAGATGTTATGTCAAACATTCTTTTCAGCCCGTCGTCATTTGCAAGCTCGAGGAGTTGATCGCCTTCCCGCCCTGACACGGATGACACGCGGGTCATGACCTCGCATGCGTAATGGCTGATCAGTGGCCGTGACAGGGAATGAGGAAAGGTGCAGCTGACTCATATCACCAAATCATATCGCTTCCTCGCAGCCCGGTAGCGCATGCTCTGCGGCCCGGTGGTTGGGGACCGCTGCTCAAGAGCACACAAGATGGAGCTCATCTTTTAACTTCTCTGTCACTCACAGGCTGGGCCCTTGGTTAGCATGAACACCTGCACCACCTTCCAAATGCCACTCGTAATACATCTCAAACAAATGGGTCTCATTTTGGCAGTTCTGTAAAAGCAGTCTGTCTGCTTTCAGTCTGTTTGGGTTATTGTTGAAGATGAGGGATGATGTGGAATGTGTGCCATCCAATTAGTGGGAGGTCTTCTTGGTGAGGGATGATAAGGTTGGTCTTGGGCTTTTTGGCGGGAGATGAAGAGAGAAGAAGCTGGGGAGAACTTGTCGTAGCATTAAATACTTCATTCTACATTGCTACTGATTCTTACTGAGTTACTGATTACTGAAGTAATCTCAAGTTCAGCTCAAGGTATATAACTAATTACTTCAATATTGTTCACCTGTGCAAGTAATGGTTGAGATTTTAAAAAAGCTGTGTACTCTACACCGTATTAAATAACTACAGGATTGCACAAAAGTCTTGAGCACATATATAGCTAGGATGTTTAGGACTTTTGCAGAGTACAGTACTGTATAATTTTATGTATTGCATTGTACTGCTGCCACAAAAAAAATATCATGACACACTTGAGTGATGATAAACCTGACTGATAATGGGTCCCTACGGTGGACTGAGAGTGGGATGGAGGCAGGGAGAGGGAAATCATGGTTAGGAAAGGGGGAATGGAGAGGAGAGGGAGAGGGAGAGGGAAATACCACAGAGATCTCCTGTAATGATCAATAAACCAATTGTTTGGAATCAAATGACCTTGCCTGGTGTCTCAGGGCTGTGTGTCTGCACCCACACCAACCTCAACCCTAGTACTTCTCTGCCACCTGCTCCACAACCCTCTAGCAGCACTCCACCCTCATTATTCCCAACATCCTTTGCTCCTGCCAAATCTACAAACTCAGTACTGTGCAAAACTGTTAGGTGAGGGGGAGGGGAGGGAGGAAGGGGAGGGAGGAAGGGGAGGGAGGAAGGGGAGGGAGGAAGGGGAGGGAGGAAGGGGAGGGAGGAAGGGGAGGGAGGAAGGGGAGGGAGGAAGGGGAGGGAGGAAGGGGAGGGAGGAAGGGGAGGGAGGAAGGGGGGAGAGGGGGGGGAGAGGGGGGGGAGAGGGGGGGGAGAGGGGGGGGAGAGGGGGGGGAGAGGGGGGGGAGAGGGGGGGAGAGGGGGGGGAGAGGGGGGGGAGAGGGGGGGAGAGGGGGGGGAGAGGGGGGGGAGAGGGGGGGAGAGGGGGGGGAGAGGGGGGGGAGAGGGGGGGAGAGGGGGGGGAGAGGGGGGGAGAGATATGTTGTATATTTTTTTTATATAACTACAAAACAGAAGCTATGAAATCGGCACTACTGTTTGAATAAATAAGTGAAAGAATTCCAACCAAATGTCCCAGCATACCAGCTACAGACCTACAGGAAACATTATGAGAATGATTGTGAATGAACACGAAGTAAAATCCTATTCTAAGCAAATACCTTCCTTTCTTTGTGGAACATGAGGAGTGCTACCACATTAGTTAAAAAAAAATAACAATTTCCTCTAGATTATAAAGGGTACCTTCAAATGTCAAGCTAATTTGCAATTTGAAATAAGATAACTGGAAAATAAAGACAGGTTTAAAAAAATGGCAGATCCATGCATTTGAGAGCTAATGAACAAGGTACAAAATGTGTTAAATTATTTAACCTGAACAATATTTGACAAAACTTGAAATAACGTATTATTAATCCATACATCAAAGCTGTCTGGCTTAAATTCAAGTTAACTGCACGCTAAGCACACACAAAAAAATTGGTCCAGAGCAATTTTATTGATCATTGGTCTGCCATATGGCTTGTTTGATTTTCTACTTGCCTCAATCGATTTTCCATGTAACAATCTCACTCTCTAGTTAAGAATGTGCCAGCTACTACTTTGAAGTGGGGAGGTCTAATGGTCTTGATCACCACGTTTCTATAACCACAGAAAGTCTTAGCCAAAGACCTGGATAAGAGGACCCATAACCAAGATGAAAATTCTGTGACTGGAAATTAGTAATGCCTTCAATCTCAATATTACTTTTCTATGCAAACAACAGGAATTCTGCAGATGCTGGAAATTCAAGCAACACACCTAAAAGTTGCTGGTGAAATGTCGACTGCACCTCTTCCTAGAGATGCTGCCCGGCCTGCTGCGTTCACCAGCAACTTTTATGTGTGTTGCATTACTTTTCTATCATTGTGATGTGATCCACAAAAAAGTGCTTACCAATACTATATACCAATCTGACAAGTTTTCCTAAACGACATCCCCACAAGTAATTGTTCCTGCTCGAGTTACAACAGCGGTGTTTCAAAATTGACATTTGCACTCAGTCGTTCCGGCAAACTTTGTGCCAGACTCTCAATAACCCAACTACACAGAAATGGATGGAGATTCTACGTATATCTAAGCAAATTTACAGATATCTAAATCTACGTATATCTTAATAAAATTTATTTTAATTTTCACTTTCATATTTGCCAAAAGATTGTCAATAATCAGAATTGTTGCTGATCACTGTTCAAAACAGTGAATGCTGTCAAATCTATAATAATGTTAACCTAAAGTGAAGAGGTTTAAATTTCACCTGCTGCCTGGACTGCGGCATAGATTTGCTTATAGAAAGCAGGCCTGACAATTGATGTAACTATGAGATAAACTAAACTAAAATAAAGTAAGGTTAAAGATGTAAATGTACTTTGGCAACTAATTTTCACAGAAGACTTACAGATTATTGATTCGCATTTCCATTGTTAATCTGTGTTAGTGGTACTGGCTAATAATAAATGTAGGACATGTTATCATAGCCCCATGTACCATTTAAAACCTCTCATGGTATTCATCATATCCATATAGACAAGGTGATTTGGGCAAGACGGTAAAAAGAACACCAGGGACAAGCAATGCATTATTCCATTCATATATCTAAACACTTCTTCCCCCACTTGAAGTGGACATGGCCCAGAGAGTTCCAGTAATAAATGGGATTGTAACTCTTCAATTGAGTTTTGCGAATATCCTTGAATCTTTTCCTCTGTCCACCTGAGAATTTATCCTTGTGCTGGAGTTCAAACTAGAGTGACTGTTTCACAGTGTCTGTTAAAAATAGCCTCTGTACAGAAGGGTCTTGGCCTGAAACATCAACTGTATTCATTTCCACTGATGCTGTCTGACCTGCTGATTTCCTCCAGCATTTTGTGTGTTGTTCTGTAAAAATTAGGGAGAGAGCCTGTGGTATGTCGAATGTCAGGTGAACAATGTAGTCTTTGGAGTACTGCAAGCCTGTGTCTTTGTTGTTGCCTTCCTCACACTTGAGTGCACGGTGGTGGGTGCTGATGCTTTTTTTGCCGGTGGGGGGAGGGGAGGGGGATCGTTGCTTGCTGCTGTTTACATGTGGGAGGGAGGGGAGCTGAGGGGAACTTTGTGGTTCTAACATGTAACTGTCGTCCATTCTTTGGGGCACTCCTCGGTTTTCATGGACGGTTGCGAAGAAAAAGCATTTCAGGATGTTTATTGTATACATTCCTCTGACATTAAATGTACCTTTGAAACCTTAAAAGGACACATTCTGCAAGGGACAATGACTGATCTCTTAGTTTGTCTTTTCAATAAACTGGCAAAATTTTGTGGCGATGTCACTGTTCTGTGGAATTCTCTGCCACAGGAAACAGTTGAGGCCAGTTCATTGGCTATATTTAAGAGGGAGTTAGATATGGCCCTTGTGGCTACGGGGATCAGGGGGTATGGAGGGAAGGCTGGTGCAGGGTTCTGAGTTGGATGATCAGCCATGATCATACTGAATGGCGGTGCAGGCTCGAAGGGCCGAATGGCCTACTCCTGCACCTATTTTCTATGTTATTTTTCCAATGCCTCAAAATGCCTGCTAAAGGTAGCTCAGGTGTCAGAGGTAAACGAAAGGGCAAGCATCACTGTACCCTTTAGACCATGACTTTTGTGACAAGTGTTAAGTTTTATTATTCAAATATTTATTTTCTCAACTGACTAGAGAATGTGTTAATGTATTAAAGGTGACAGGGAACTTCAATGATCTATCACTGCTGAAAGGTGCTCCTGAGATGGAGGAAGTATCCCATATCTTTCAAGATCTTGTCAAAGATCTTTACTGTTGGAGAGCAGCATGCTTATCAAGCAAAGTTAGAAGTAAAGATTTGGTTTACTGTTAGTGGAAAAAGTTTGTCCTTTTGCATACTTCAATGAAAGATCCACAATGGCGTGGAGCTCAGCAATTGAGTACATGCAAATACCAGTGCTTGCTACAGCTCAGCAAATGAGGCTTGGGTATCCATGGCTCGGGAGGGCGGTTGCTATAGGTTAAAATCGCATGCAAGTAGTTCTGGAGACTGTCAATTACTGAAGAAATGGACCTAAGAGGTCCAGTGACAAAGTTCTGTTGGGGATGAAATGTAACGCTATGCAAGAAAGATTAGAAAGGAAATGTTTTGGGAAAAGGCACAGCCTTTTTGGATGCCACTCTACAGTGATAATAGTTCTCATCAATAGCAATTCTAATGATGGAACCATGCTTAACTCCATTCCACAACAGTTCTCCTTGCCAACTTGCTGCCTCTCCTGACCCTCAAGAAATCAAAAAAGCTATATTGCAGCACAGGCCTTGGAAGCAGACTGTATCCTCAATGAAATCCTAAAACTTAAGACGTAAGAAGCTTTAGTCTCAAATCCACAGCCTCATTATAGACATCTGGTAATGTTATTCCAACAATTCCAAAATCAATAACTAACCATCTTCAATAAAATAGATGTCCAATGGTGGTTGATACAGAAGGTCTCCCTACTGCGTGCCACAGCAAGAGTCAACACCAAGTTCCCCTGAAATGTTGCTCTCTGAAACTCGGCATGGATTCAATCCTTCCAAAGGCACAGTTAATATGATCCTCACTATGCTAAACCTTCAAGAACCATGCAGATAACAGTGCTTGTTATGGTACATGGTCTTTCCCAAACTCACTGGGAGAAATAGTAGAACTGTCTCCTGAAATTCAATTGCCTGCAGGAATTCCAATGTGGCCTAAACCACAGCTCCAGACCTAGGCTTGATCCTGACTTTTGATGCTGAAGTTTACAAACCATCTTCTGATCACATTGATTTCTTTTACATCCCAAGTGGTCTGGTTAGCTAGTTGCTACTGTAAACTACCATGCAGCTTAATGGCTTAATTTGTGGACCAGCAGGAGAAAGAATAAGTCACAGTGGCACAGTGAAGTAAGTATGAGAGAATGAGATTACGGAGACTGCTTCCGTAGAAACCAACATGTACCAGTAAGCCACATGGTCCCCTCCTAGGTTCATGTCAGTAAAAGAATAATGTTCTGACTCGGGCGATAATTCTCAAAATTGAACAAAGCTCACAATGAAGAAAATGTATTAGTTCAGACTTAAAAAGACAATCAAATTATGTGGTCATGGCAATTCAGTCAGTTATACAAAATGGAACCTGGCCCTTTGGCCCAACTCCTCCATACTGCCATTTAGTTACACAAAATCAAGAAAATGATCATTTTTGTGCCTGAAGCAATCAACACCAACTGCAGAAAGCATCCAAGACACAAATATGACATTGTCAAGGTGAAAAAAAATAATAGGCACACAACACATCGTTATTTGGATACAAATGAACTTTGTTCCAGCACTATTTGACCTACTAGAAATTAAAACTTTTACACTCCCCAAAAACTATCAGTAGACAGGAAATTACAGTTGCATATTAAAAGTTGCAAAACAAGAATAGCTGTGGATGGTAAATTCTGGTTCTGCCAGGAACAACCAGAAACCATGAGTGAATAAGCAAAAGAAAAATAACAAAGTTAAAATCTAAAACACACATTTCTACTATTTCCAGTTAATCTGACTTATCTTCCAGTGAGGAAAAATACGTAAAGAAGAATGGTGGAATTTATAGTTTTACATTTTTCTCCTTAGAACTGATCACTTCAGCTTGAGAAAAGTTATTTAATTTTGGTCACTTTTAACCTTCAATTCAAGATTCATAGTCCCAAAAACAGGACATCCAAAGCTTTGAACATCATCCAATTCATAGCTAAGTCCACCCTCAAAGATTTCATCCCACTGCTGCAGAAAACATTCTAATCCCAGCATTTACTTTCAGAGAGAATGTGGTGTGAGAAGGTGAGAAAAGTTGTAATCTGCCCATTTCATATTTACAATCAATATTCCAACTGGCAACTGGGATCAGCAGATAGGATGCTGTGATCAGCAGGGACTGGCAGAGCCAAAGGGCCTGTTTCTGTGCTTATTATTCTATGATTCGCTCAGCGTAGAAAATGGAGTAAAGAAAGAGTTCAGCTATGAAACCAAGTTCACCTACGAGAATTCTCTCTCCTCTGTCATTTTCCTACATTTCCCACAATACTCAGAAAAACAAGCATTTGTGTAACATATAAAATAACAAGCAACTGTATTTTAAGGAAACAGTGCTTTTTTCCAAACAATGTTCTGATAAGTGTCAATATTTCAAGCAATTTTATATGATAATGCTTCAGGATGTAGGACCTCTTAACTTAACTTGTAGGTTGAGTCGGTGGTAAGGAATGCAAATGCAACATTAGCTTTCATTTCGACGAGGACTTGCATATAAGAACAAGGATACGATGCTGCGGATTTATAAGCCATTGGTCAGGCCGCACACTTTTGGGCCCCTTATCTAAGATGTGCTGGCATTGGAGAGGGTCCAGAGGAAGTTCAAGAGAATGATTCCAGGAATGAAAGGATTAACATATGAGGAGCATTTGATGGCTCGGGACCTGTAGTCACAGGAGTTTAGAAGGATGACAGGAAATTCATTGAAACCCATTGAATATTGAAAGGCCTAGACAGAGTGAATGTGGAGAAGGTATTTCATATAGTGGGTGAGTCTAGGGCCAGAGGGCACCCTCAAAATAGAGGGACGACCATTTAGAATAGGGATGAGAAGGAATTTCTTTAGCTGGAGGGTTGTGAATCTATGAAATTTATTGCTGTTGCAATAAGTTCCACAGATTCACAACCCTCTGGGTAAAGCACAGGTTGATAGGTTCTTGGTTAGTCAGGGTGTCAAATGCAACAGGGAAAAGGTAGGAGAATGGGGTTGAGAGGGTTAATAAATCAGCCATGATAGAATAGCCGAGCAGACTTGATGGGCAAGTGGCCTAATTCTGCTTCTAAGTCTTATGCCCTTAACTCAATGCTAAGTTTACTGTAGTGCAACATGTGCTGGTGCTGATTGTTAAAGTGTAATGGTGTATAATGAAGGGACTGAATGAATCATGAAAAATATCCTAAGGTTAATCTATTAATGTTGGAGGACAAAACTCAAATAGTATGAAGCTTCAACTTCACATCAATAAAATGTTCTCCAAGTGAAGATTTAAAGCAGCTACCCCTGACACAGCACAGTCCAAAGCCTGGGCAGTCTTTCATAATTTTACCTTAGATAAGGATTTGCTCTGGAAACATCACTGTTCTCGAATTGAAGGTGGCAGCATTCAGATCCCAACAATACAGCATCAAAACCTACAGAAAGACAAATGCAGGATAGGTAGACTGCAAGCTGTGTGTGGAGGGTGAACTGTTTTGAAGAACTAGGGTGGCCAAACTTTAGCATTCAATCTATGGTTTCTTATTCCATCAATCTGCAATTACAAATAAATGCATTCCAAAGTGTAGTAATTGGAGAAAAGGGCACTGAGCCAGCTTAGTGCTAAAACACTTATTCTGCATCATCAGATTAAATTCAATATTGAAGAAAACATACAAAATTGTGGGAATTTTACACTCTTGCTAAGACCGGCTACACAAGGATAGGCTTACATTTTCCAAGAGGATGCAACAATTTCAAACAGATCCATAAAGAAATAAACTAACTATCATTGAACTTACTAATATGAACTTCATAAAATAAAACTAAGCATGGACAGTTACCCTTCACATGACAAGATGCACGGACTGGTAAAGACCTTACGGGCTAACTGCCTATTTAGTGAACCCTAAACAAAACAATCAATTGATACTCACATTAAATGAACACTGCAGGCATGTCAGGTAAGACCACAGGAACTGAAGACATAGAAGCAGAATTAGATCATTAGATCGAGTCTGCTCCACAATGTGATCATGACTGACTTATTTCCCCTTTCAACCCCATTCTCCTGCCTTTTCCCCATAACCCTTAACTCTCTTACTGATCAAGAACTCATCAACATCTGCTTTAAATATACCCAATGACTCAGCATCCACGGCCAAATGTGGCAATGAATTCCACAGATTCACCACACTCTGGTTAAAGAAATTCCTTTTTATTTGTTGTAAAGGGATGCCCTTCTATTCTGACATTGGCCCTCTGGTCCTAGACTCTCCCATTATTGGAAACACGTCCACTCTATCTAGGCCTTTTAATATTGGGTATATTCTTCTAAGCTCCAGTGAGTTCAGGCCGAGAGGCAAACCCTCTTCATACATTAACCTTTCATTCTCAGGATCATTCTCGAAAACCTCCTCTAGACCCGCCAGCACTTCCCTTCTTAGATCAGGGGCCCAAAACTGCTCACAAGCCTCAGCATTACGTTATTGATTTTATATTCTAGTCCTCTTGAAATGAATGCCAAGGTTGCATTTGTCTTCCTTAATATTGCCCCAACCTGCAAGTTAACCTTCTGCACTAAGACTCCTAAATCCCTTTTCACCAATTTCAGTATTCACTCCCATTTAGAAAATTGTCTATGCCTTTACTCATTCTACCATAATGCATGACCATACACTTCCCTACATGTATTCCACCTGCCATTTCTTTGTCCTTTCCTCTAATTTCTCCGTGTCCTTCTGCAGACTTACTGCTTCTTCAACACTGCCTGCACCTCCACCTATGTTTGTATTGTTCACCAAACTTAGCCACAAAACCATCAATTCCATCATCTAGATCATGTAACCTGAAAAGTAGTGGACGCAAGACTGACCCTTGTGGAACACCACTGGTCATCAACGGCATTCCATAAAAGGCCCCTTTATTCCCTCTGGCACCCTTCTGTCAGTCAGTCTATCTTTCGAGCGCGTAGATATCTTTCCTGTAATACCATGGGTTCTCAAAGTTTAGAAGCCTCATTTGCAGCACCTTGTCAAAAGCCTTCAGAAAATCTAAATAAACAACACTGACTGACACTCCTTTGTTCATCCTGCCTATTATTTTCTCAAAGAATTCCAGCAGATTTATCAGGCAAGACAAGATTTCCCCTCAAGGAAACCAATTTGACTTCACCCTATGTTATCATGTGCCTCCAAGTACCCTGAAACTGCATTCTAAATGATGGACTCCAACATCTTCCCAATCACTGAAGTCAGGCTAACTGAATTATAGACCTAAGTCAGTCTATAGTTTCCTGTCTTTTGCTTCCCATCCTTCTCAGCCTGGAGTGACATTTGCGATTTTCAGTTTTGCACAACCATTCCAGAATTTAGTGAAAGATCACATGCCTGCACAATTTCTACAACTATCCTTAAACCCCGGTGTATAGCCATCTGGTCCACATGACCTATCTCCTTCAGACTTTCAGCTTCCCAAGCATATTCTTAGTAAGAGCAACTACATTTACCACTGCCCCTTTGACACTCGAATTTCTGGCATGTTGCTGGTGTCTTCCACAGTGAAGACCGATGATCCTTTGTTCCCTATTACTACCTCTCCAGTGTCATTTTCCAGCAGTTTGATGTCCATGCTTTATATAGTGAATAAAACTTTTGATACCCTCTTATATTATTGGTAATCCTACCTTCACATTTACCTTTTCCCTTACAGCTTTTTGGTTGCCTTATGTTGGTTTTTAGAAGCTTTCGAATCCTCTAGCTTCCCACTATGTTTTGCTCTATCGTATGCCCTCTCTTTTGCTTTTATGCTGTTTTTGATTTCCCTTGTCATCCACATTTGCCTCATCCTTCCTTTAGAATGCTTCTTCTAAGGGATGAACTGATCCTGCATCTCGCAAATTACACCCAGAAACTCCAGCCAATGCAGCTTCCATCACCCATGATCACCCTAACATTGCCCTTTTTACAGGCCTAATCTTTCTGTTCCAATTCTAAAAGGACAATTAAATGAAGTCCTTGCAGTGGTGAAAGCTGGTGGCAGGGAGTCCTAACTCTCGTGTCTATATTTACTGACAAGTTTTTACAACTGGGCTATTAACCAGGAGGCAAATTAATGAACATATTCACTCAAAAGCAAAGAAACACAATGCCTCACATATCTTAAGGTAAGGGTACCTTTAAGGCAAATAACCATTTCTGAAGAAACAAATGTGAATCAGCAAAATAATCCGATGGTTTTGGACGGAAATGACCAAATAAGCCCAAGTGAGTCATGCAATACTGAAACTGCTATCCTCCATCAAAATCAATAGCAGAGTTGGGTGCAGCACATTAAATTATGTAGGCCCATATGAAATTCATGTCATAAAACGAAACATGCCGTGACAATCCAATGGTACATGCCATGCTGAAACAACAATTGCGAAGGATGATGGATTGGAAGTTTATTTTAAATCAAAGTGAGTTGTTAGTAAAACAGAAGATATACTTTCTCCTACTCAATGTTGTCATGGGGATTAAGTCATTACTAATAGTGCATCAGAGATGACTGGAAGGAGTAATACAGAGAATGGGGCCATAAAATGATCTAGTATACTTAGATCAACAACTTATACTCAAACAGATGAGCTTAAAGAATGTCCAAAACAGTAAGTTGGAACACAGTTGGAAGCCTGACATGATTCATCACCTCTCAGGCTTCAATCCAGACTAAAATTCATTCACTTTTCATGACCTCCAACTTCCAAAGTGACAGTAAAAAAAAAGGTGAAATTGTGCCATCTAATAGCTAATGTGTGCGATACACCTCTTGAGCCCTCAGCCTTCCAGACGAATAAGCTCAAATGCAGAACCCTAAAATGTCCCAAGTGCCAGGTACTTGCAATCTATATGTCTGCCTCATTGCTGGATTCACCATTCAGTCCTGTAGTAGGGAAGTGAGTCCATGACCAGAAGGTCTAATGCACTTTGCAGCCGCCCCTTAGCAACATGCCAAGAAAATGAGATGTGATAATGGCAAGCTCATTCATTTGAATGAGTTGATCCAGACTCCCTGTCATAACACAAAGAAAACAGTAAGGCATGAGAAAGCCTGAAACCTGCTCTGCCATTCAACATGATCACAGTAATCTAACCAGACGTCCACTGCTGTCATGTGCCATCTTCACACATCCCCCAGTTCCCCAATCTTTCAATAATTGATTGATTAATGTCAGATAGAAAGGGGAATAAAGCTTTTAAGTACTAGAGGTGGTGTAGGAAATGCTCAGCAAGTCAATGACTGTTAGTGGAAACAGAAAAACTTTGTTCGACCCATCCTTCCCGCCCACATACACTCTCAAACTTGAATCTAACTCGTTTTCCCTCTTTCCCTTTGGAACAAAGATCTTCAACTCAAAATGTTATCACTTCTTTCCATAGTTGTCTGAACTGCTGAGATTTCTGAAATTTTCTGGTTTTATTTGTCATTTCCATTCCAGTTTCCAGAAAGTGTACAGCTAATCAAGTCAACTTCCAGACTTCAAAGAAGCAGACTCTCCGATCCCAACACCCATCTCCTTTTCCTTCAACCACCTCTTTCCCCTGCTCCCTTCTCTGTAACATTCTGTGAGACGATAACAGATTTGCTCATTTACCCAGTATTATCCATACTTCATGAATACCCTGAAGCCAGCCTTAAAGTCATAATATGAAAGTGAATGTTCAAGTACAAAGGTTTGTTTCAATTATGAACAGTATAAATGCTCTCTCTATAGTAGTATCTCTGTAAACTTTAATATACTCCCTTGTCTGGGAGTAGAATGCTGACACAAAAATGGTATGTGAAAAATCTGGCAACACAGTAAAAAACAATCTTATTAATGACAAAAGTGATTGGCACCATTCTTTCCAATACAAGATCTCCTCCCAGGTCCTCAGCATGAAGAAATCATTCCTGAGAATTACCACAATGTAAAGACACAGTCAAAAGACTCACTTATAGGTGACTTCAACATGCATAACTACATAAGCCCTTAACTGTATTGCAAAACCAACTCAATAAATATGAACCAGACCACTATATCCACTTCCATCCCAAGTTAATAGCAAAGGATCCAACATAAAAGATTTAAATGCATGCAAGCTTAAAACTAATAGTAAGTTGATTAAGATTTTAACGTGTTTAAATGGCTTGAGATTCACAAACAGCAATTCTCTATCAACTGAAATGCTAGACTGTGCTTACTAAAGCACAGTGGGTAGTGCTAAAATGCAAAAGATTATTCAAGTTTGAAGACCATTTTATCCCGGTATCCTGCACTTGCCATTTTAGATGCACTGGGCCAATTTCACTGACATGCTACATGAAAAAGACAAGTAACAACTTTGGCCTCAGGTTGCTTACTGCTGAACTATCCCATTGACCTTTAAAACAAGGCAAAACCTAGAACAGAACTTCGCTTTCCATCAAAGCAAATAAAGACTTTTTTACTCCACCACACATTCTTAAATAACTACATAGTTAAAAATAAAATTTAAAACATGTTAAAACACATAAATAATGAAAACACTGGACTACAATGAAACAGCTTTTAAAAACCATAGTTTGAAGAATCCCATCAAGTCTGCACTCACTGTTGGACACCATGTGGAGTCTAGTGACGAAGTAATGTGATTGATTCAGTAGCATGTCACACACCAAATCATGTATTAACAACAGGTTCACACAAATCCAGAACTTACTTTCATGGGAACAGCTACTGCTCAGCTCAAGCAATTTGCTGTTTAGCTGTCCCCAAAACCACCAATCACAGCTATCAATAGAAAGCCTATTTTCTCAATCACTGACATGGGCACGAAGCCCCAACTGTAAAGGTTTTGGACCATTTGCTGCAATAGCTTTACATATCAGTTACCTTTGACTATCTATCATCTTAAATACTCTACGGAGAACCCCTTTTGCATGGCCTCCTCAACCAAAAATTGAAAAGGATCTCTGCAATCCTCACCCTAAATTTCTCCCTTTCTCACTTCCCCTTAAGGCGTCTCTTTGAAATCCAACTTTTCAATCAACTTTCCATGAACAGATTTTTTTTAAATATTCTTTGGCTTGGTTTTTTTTTGTTTGTATTCCTTTCTGCTGAAAGTAGTCACATAAATATAGTTTTCTTATAAACAGGTGCTTTATGAACAAAGTATTTTAAAAAAGTGAGAATTCGGGGTTGACTTCCGGGTCATCAAGGGAATGGCGGCGTAAGGAAAAGGTCTCTCGACAAAAAAGAAGGTAAACTGCCCCATAATCGAATTTAGACAAATACTTAATATTGCATAACTATATTAATAAAAGGGGCAAGGATGATGTCTAAGAACAAGATTAAAAAGTCCGCTCCGAAGGCTGATAAACATAAAGAGACGCAGCAAGGCGACGGGCCTAGCTCCCCCACAGCAAGCCAGGACGGAGATAATGAGGGGGAATCGGTGACTCTGTCCTTGATTCTCGGAGAGATTCGCGAGTTCCGACAAGATAACAGCAAACAGCTAGAAGATATTAAAGAAGAAATAGTAAAAACTAACTGGCGGATAGATGAAGCCGAAGCGAGGATTGTTGGAATTGAAGAGAAGCTACAAAACGCAGAGGAGGTGATAGCAGAAATGCTGAAGCTACAAGACCAGCTCCAGTGGAAACTAATAGATCAAGAAGGCCGCTCGAGAAGGGAAAATGTGAGGATTTACGGAGTTCCCGAAGGAACTGAAGGTAAACCCGGAGTGATGATTCCCTTCGTGGAGAAGCTACTTAGAGAGAACCTTGATATACCGGCCGCAAAAGACCTACAGATAGAAAGAGCTCACCGCGCGTTGGCATCAGAGCCTCCAGCAGGCGCCCAGCCCAGATCGACTCTGGTCAGATTTCTCAGTTACAGAACGAAGGAAGAGGTGCTTAAAAGGGCATGGCAAAAGAAAGGTTTCATGTGGAACAACTGTAAAATCAGTTTAGACCACGACTACGCACCGGGGATTCTTGCCAGATGGAAGGAATATACGGAAACACGGAGAGTCCTGAAGGAAAACAACATCAGATTCCAGACCCTGTATCCAGCTCGGCTGAGAGTCTTTTACGACGAAGGGACAAAAACTTACGCTACGGTGGAGGCAACGTTGGACCTGGCGGACCGGGGACTACCTATTAAGGTTATCACGCAACCGGAGTTGTTACTGGAGAAAAAAAGAGAGGGCACAAATAGCTTTCCTCCAGGAAACACATATGAGCCAATCTGAACATGGAAAATTAAAAAGAATGGGTTTTAAGCATGTATTTTATTCATCATATAAATTGTCACAAAAGAGGGGTAGCTACTTTAATATCAAGTACTCTTAATTATGAACATATTTCAGAGACTAGAGACAAAGAAGGACAGTTCGTAAAAATCACAGGAAGAATAGAAGGTACAGAAATAACATTGCTGAATGTTTATGCTCCTCCAGGTTGTGAATGGTCATTTTATAGACACATTTTTGACCTAATGGTCAGTTCTCAAGGGGTAGTAATTTGTGGAGGGGATTTTAATATTAGATTAAATCCTATATTAGATTCTTCAAGAATAGTTACTCAGCATAAACCTCTGACTCGGAAAGTGAATTCGTTGATGGAGGAGTTGGGAATTATAGATGTCTGGAGGGAATTACACCCTACTGGTAAAGATTATACATATTACTCTTTCCCTCATTCAGCCTATTCAAGGATAGACTATTTCTTTATCTTTAATACAGATAGACTCAGGATAAAAAACTGTAATATTGCAACAATTGATCTGTCGGATCATAACCCAGTCTCTATGTCTCTAATCCTGGAAAGGAAAATGAGGAAAACACTATGGAGGCTAAATTCACATATACTCAATAACCCGAAAGTAATGGAGAGATTAAGGGGAGAAATCAAAGAATATCTAGACCTTAATGACACGGGAGAAACATCACCAGTGATCTTGTGGGATACATTGAAAGCTGTACTGAGAGGGAAAATTATTTCCATTACCACTCACATGAAAAAAATCAATGTACAAAAATTAGCAGACCTTCAAGGAAAATTAAATCAACTTCAAGTTGTAGATAGCAACAAAAGTAATTCAAATCAAAAACAGGAAATTAGGAAATTGCAAAGTGAAATTGACGATATTTATACATTGGAAACTCAAAGAAATTTTCTTTACCTGAGACAAAAGAATTATGAAATAGGAGGTAAATCAGCTAGATTATTAGCATATAAATTACGAAAACAACAAGCAGACAATATAATTCATAAAATAAAGAATCCAAAGACAAAGCTTGTGGAGAGCACAATAGGGAAAATTCAAGAGAGTTTTGAAACATATTACCGAGAGCTCTACTCCCAACCCCGGGCCCCCAATGAGCCCCATATAGACAGTGTATTGAATTTTTTAGATCTACCTAAACTTACAGATTTACAAAATGAAAGTTTATTAGAACCAGTAACTGTCAAAGAACTGAACGTGGCCATCTCTAGGTTAAAGGTTGGAAAGTCCCCGGGTTCTGATGGGTTTACCTCAGAGTGGTACAAGTCCCTGAAGACACAGTTAGCCCCATTACTACTTAACACCTTTAATTGGATCTTGCAGAGAGGAGAAACTCCACCTTCCTGGAGAGAAGCGATTATTTCAGTTATTCCTAAAGAGGGTAAAGATAAACTAGAATGTGGCAATTATCAGCCAATTAGTGTTCTTAATTTAGATTACAAACTATTAGCGCGCAGATTGGAAAAGCTTTTACCTGGCCTAATCCACTTAGACCAGACTGGATTTATTCAACAAAGACAAACACAGGACAACATAAGGAGAACTCTGCACATATTAGAACAGGTTAATAAGAACGAGACAGAGACAATGGTAGTAGGATTGGACGCTGAGAAAGCTTTTGATTCGGTTAGTTGGGCATTCCTATACAGAGTGTTAGGAAGATTCGGCTTTCAAGAAAAGCTTATTAAAGTAATTCAGACTCTATATGACAGCCTTACAGCCCAAATTAAGATAAATGGGGACCTCTCTGACTCCTTCATCTTAGAGAGAGGCACTAGACAGGGATGCCCAATTTCTCCTCTCTTTTTTGTGCTATATATTGAACCGCTTGCCCAACTAATAAGACAGAGCCAAATCGTAAAAGGTATCAAGGTGGCAGGGATGTGAACAGAAAGTGGCGTTATTCGCAGATGATGTTTTGGTCTATCTGAGTGAATCAGAAAAATCACTTATAGGATTGTTTACACTGTTGGATGACTTTGGGAAAATATCAGGTTATAAAATAAATGTAAAGAAAACGCAGGTTATGTCCCTAAATTATACACCATCCAAAAAGTTGCAGGGTACATATGATCTTAAGTGGGAAGCTAAATCATTAAAATATTTAGGAATAACCCTGCCGAAGGATCTTTCAACACTGTCACAGGTAAATTATGGGCCATTAATCTCAGAGATAAAAGCAGATATGCATAGATGGAATCTTATCCCCTTTTTAAGTTTAAATTCAAGGATAAATACTATAAAAATGAATATTCTTCCTCGGTTATTGTATCTTTTCCGTACTTTACCGGTGGAGGTGGATGATAATCAATTCAGGGAATGGGACAAATGGATTTCCCGCTTCATTTGGCAAGGAAAGAAACCTAGAATTCGATATAACACCTTACAGTTAGGGAAGGAAGGAGGAGGTATGGTTCTTCCTTGCCTGAGAAATTATTTTTATGCCTCACAGATAACCCCTCTGTTATATTGGTGTAATAGGGAATATAAGGCTAGATGGAAGGAAATAGAATTTGGATTAGTTGACAGTTTTCCTCTTCAGGCCTCAATAACTGACAAAGGATTGATGGCCCAGTTGGAAAAATTTTAAAACGCTTGGATAAATCTTACATTAAAAGTATGGAAGAAGGTGGTTAATTCATGTGGAATTAATAACATGTTAAATCTCTTTAGATGGTGTGCATATGATACCGAATTCCTTCCCAACAGAGGAGATAAAAGATTTGAGCTATGGATAAAGAAAGGTCTTACAACCTACCTCTCATTTATAGATAAAAGAGTATTACAAAGTTTCCAAATCCTGCAGGACAAACATGGCCTAGAACATAATGACTTTTTTAGGTACCTTCAAGTACGAAACTATGTTAACCAGAGTTGTAGATATACAGACCTATCAACAGTATAATTAGAATTTTTCAAGATTCTGAATTCGGCTTGCAGTTCAATACCTAGTAAATCAGTTTCTCGATTATATAATGCACTCTCCCATGCTAAAAATGTAAATACACTGTATATTAAAGAGAAGTGGGAGAAAGAAGCCGGGTTGGTACTTTCAGAGGAGGCTTGGGGGAAAATCTGCAGCTTTCAATGGTCCTCGACTAATTCTTTGACTTGGAGAGAACATTGTTGGAAAAACATTATAAGATACTTCAAGACCCCATATCAGGAAAAATATAAAGATACAAATGTGATGTGTTGGAGAAGGTGCAGCTCCAAGGAGGCAAATTATTTTCATATTTTTTGGGATTTCCCTAAATTAAGTCTATTTTGGGAAGGTATTCATAGAACATTAGTTAAGGTACTTAGGTCCCAGATATCTCTGAACTTTG
Source organism: Mobula birostris (assembly GCF_030028105.1). Classification (NCBI taxonomy): domain Eukaryota; kingdom Metazoa; phylum Chordata; class Chondrichthyes; order Myliobatiformes; family Myliobatidae; genus Mobula; species Mobula birostris. Next base: position 204,253,723 of record NC_092371.1, on the reverse strand, counting down.
AGACGCTCTATTTGGGGCATGTATTGTTTCTTGAACAGAAGGAAGATATAAAGTTGCTGCAGGCCCTCTTAGCGGCAAGTAAGAAATCAATCACTAGAAAATGGCTAAATCCAATACATTATCTTGGAAATATTTAAAATGGAAAAGTTGACTTACTCCCTGAGAACTCAAAAAGAAAAATTTTATCAAATCTGGAATAAATGGATTGAATATATAACCCCAATGTGAGCAGACTTTAGATGACTCTCCTAATGATTTATACTGCTCTTCTCATCAACACAGTAATATTGCTAACGTAAGCACCCCTAGTCTAAATGTTTGTTTTTTTTTGTTTTCTTTTGGAAAATAGAGAATTAACACAAGTAAAGGGAAAGATTTGGGAAAGGGATAAAAAAATGAAAAAATTAAGTAAATAAGTACATAGGGATTGGATAATTATGTCTGCGGGCAGGAGCAAGCATGAACAAATTAGGATATAAACACCTACAATGGTTGATACATAGCCTTATATACAACATTTTGGACCAGTGGAAATGGTCCAGAAGGGTTATATGGAAACTATTATTACCATTTTTCTGAACAACTAATTCCATTACTTAGCCTAATAGGTTAGATTTACCACAGTACATAATTATCTATTTAAATGTTTATTTTCCTTTTATATCATCTCAATGTGTACTTAAGAATGTATACATAATTGTAGTTTTATACATATAAAAAAATGGAAAAGGTTATATGTGTGAAAAAAGTACATGATATTTGTGAATTCCTTATCCAAATAAAAATAAAATAAAAAAAATAAAAAAGTGAGAATTCACACAACGAATACTCTACAATATTGCTCCATATAGTTCCAAAGTGATTTTGAAAATACTCAGTATTTACAGACATACAATTTTAGTCTGACTTCCATGATCCATTTCCTGGGCATAGAAGGAGCAGCATAGTGAAAACTGAAAACACAAATCTTTTTCCAGGGTGAGCCTCCAGTCGTAGAAGAATTTCAAATTTTAGCCAACTTACTTCGCTCATTCCCCGTCCCTCCAGTGCAAGAGCTTGAAAGTCATGATTCATCTCATCCACAGATCGAACCTGCAGGAAACATACCTCCATTATTTAAATGAATTTTGTTAAGTTTATCATTGCATTATGTTTGTTTTTAAGTGACCTCACACATGCATGACTACATAAACCTGTAATTGTATTGCAATACCAGCGCCTCAACAAATATGAACCAGACTGAAATCTACCACGATACCCACTGCCAACCCAAGTTAATAGCAAAGGATCCAGCATAAAAGATTTAAATGCATGCAAGCTTAAAACTTATAGTAAATTGATTAAGATTTTAACTTATTTAAATGACTTGAGATTAACAAACAGCAATTCTCTATCAACTGAAATGCTAGATAGTATTTACTAATGCCTGTTGCCACAATAGGTCTATATAGCAGATGCAATCTCAGCCTTGGATCACCTGGACAATAGTAATACCCAAATCAGGCCGCTGTTTGTTGATTACAGCTCAGTGTTAAACATAATCATGCTCTCAGTTCTAATCAACAAACTCCAAAACCTGGGTCTCTGTACCTCCCTCTGCAACTAGATCCCTGACATCTCCATCAGGAGAAAACAGTCTGTGTAGATCTGAAATAACTCCTTTTCACTGAGAATTAACACTGGTGCACCTCAAGGGTGCGTGCTTAGTCTACCCTCTCTACACCCGTGATTGTGTGGCTGGGTTGGGCACAGCTCATATAAATTTGCTGATGACAACTATTATTGGGAGAATTTTTGATAGTTATGAGGCGGCATACAGGAGCGAAATCGACCAGCTGGCTGAGTGGTGTCGCAGCAACAACTTTACATTCACCGTCAGTAAGACCAAGGAATTGACTGTGCACTTCAGGAAGGGGAAGTCAAAGGAACACGCCCCAGGGAGGGATCAGAAGATGAAAGGGTGACAAGTTTCCAGTTCCTAGGTGTTAACATCTCGGAGTATCCTGGGCCTAACATATTGATGCAGTTACAAAGAAGACAGGGCAGTGGCTATATTTCTTTAGGAGATTGAGGAGGACTGGTACATCACTAAAACACTCGCAAATTTCAACAGATGTACCATGGAGAGAATTCTAACTGGCTGTATCACCATCTTGTAAGGAGGGGACACTGCACAGGATCAGAAAAAATCTGCAGAAAGTTGTAAACTCTGCCAGCTCCATCATGGGCACCATCCTCCCTAGCAGCCAGCACACCTTCAAAAGGCAATGCTTCCAAAAAAAAACAGGACCCTCATCACTCAGGAGATGTCCACTTCTCATTGCTACCATCAAGGTAGTGGTACAGGATCCTAAAGAGACACACTCAATGTTTCAGGAACAGCTTCTTCCCCTCCGCCATCAGATTTATGAATGGACAATAAGCCCATGAACGCTACCTCAAACAAGAGAAAATCTGTAGATGCTGGAAATCCAAGCAACACACAAAATTTTGGAGAAACTCATCAGGCCAGGAAGCATCCATGGAAAAAAGTAAACAGATGACGTTTCGGACCAAGACCCTTCACGTGGACAAGACTACCTCAATATTTTTCCTTTCTTTTTGCACTACTCATTTATTTTATTCATAGTTTTTAACCATGTATTGCAATGAACTGCTGCCACAAAACAACAAATTTCACGGCATATGCTAGTGATATTAAAACAGATTCTTATTGATTGGGCTGTACCCACCACTTTTTTTGTTTTGACCATTGGTGTTTCCGTACCAGGCCATGATGCAACCAGTTAGGATACTCTCCACTGTGCATCAGTAGAAGTTAGTCAAATTTAGGCTGCTGTGTCTTCTTTATGACGGCACTTGCGTGCTGGTTCCAAAATATGATAACGCCCAGGAAATTAAAGTCATTGACTCATTCTAATGAATGTCACAAAACCCAGTTCTGAGTTACCCTTTACCCTTTCGTTGAAAGAAAGACAGACTATTTTACACCCAATTTTCCTCTAATATACATTCTGTATTGTATACATTTATTGGGTTTCTTGGGAAACTTGAAATTTTATAAGAAAATTCTCATTTCCAGCTCACTAGAAGGATACTTAAGAAGAGGTAACTAGTTCCTTTTTTTTTACGTTTCTTATTGTGGTATTATCCAAGAACGTTAACATTTCCTGAGAATCTTTGGGATAGACAATGCAACTCGATCTAGCTTACAAGTTTACTCCAATGATTTTTGTTTGCTGATCTATCTTTGAAGGACAAAAAATTCATTCCAAAATTATAACTCATGTGGCATAATTATGATCCATTCTCAAAATTCACTCAATGCCATTTCTAACAGCAGTCTCATGTTCTTCAACTCATCTTCTATATAATGGAAGAGATCCCTTGTAAAGCTTATGGAAATAACTGGTGTTATAACTGGTGATATTTGTAAAAATCTCCCAAAAACATACATTCCTGTTACTGAAAGTATAGTGCTAACACTCTTTTTAAGTGATTATATTAATAAGAACATTGATATTTAAATTATTTAGTTCCCCTTGTGCCAAAGCATCCTTTATTTCAATGAAACTCATTTTTCATTTGAACATTGTGCACCATCCCTGAAATTTACAAAAACATGAAGTACATGATATGATAAACAGAGCAGGCATTTCAATAATTTCCAATTATGTTTCCTTGACATTGTTCACCAATGCTCAAGTAAACACCCATGTTAAATGCACTATTTTGTTAGAAAATCAATTTGAACCAGTCACATAATTTTGTTGCTGTGGAAAACAATCTTCACACTGTAAGCTCTCCACCCACCCCCCACATCTTCAAAACAACACTGCTTATCATGTTTATACATGTTGTTATTTAAACAGATACATTCTTTCAAGAGGCTAAAATGCTTCATTGGGACCTGCTGAGTTCCTCCAGCATCTTGTGATCTGGATTTTCAGCATCTGCAGAATCTCATGTTTCTCTGCAAGATCTGCTGTTGAGAGCCAGAAAAGGAGGTTGGATGGTTAGCAATTTAGTGGGAAGAGTAGCAGAATGCAAGGTGAGAGAGAAAAGAACTTTCACAGATGCTTGATGCAGTAAGCTAAAGTGAGTGAGGTAACAAAGGTCATCGGTGTAAACTGGCCTCGCTGTCTGGGGAAATAGAACTTACTCTTGGAGGCAAGGATAGGTGGAAGAGACAGGAAGCTCTAGATCCTGTATAATTTTACTGCACAAACATTTTGGTTACAAACAGGTTACAAATGCCTGATTTAAATTCTGCCCATACCTATGAGCAAGCATTTGGGAGACCAGGAGTGAGGATTTGCCAGCTGCTGCACGACTGTAGGCATCTTTTGTTAGGTGGAAACCTAGTGTATGTCTGCATTTCCATCATGCGAATAGTTCAGATTGTGTAAAGCTCATAAGATCAGCATCTGGAAGCGACAGAAAGTTCATGCTCCAGCAATCAAGATCACTGGGAATACTTCAGGCCAGGCCATGGAAGACAACCACCACTCAATAGTATTCTCCAGTACAGTCTCCAATGTCTTTGATGCCTTCCTGTAGCAAGCCAGCATCATGGTCTGCACCCAGTCCAGCTACTCTGTCAACAAGTAGCTCATGGTGGAATAGATCCGCAGCACCCAAAGTTCTTAAGGATTGTCTTGCAACCATAAAAAAGGTGGTTAAAAATGACACCCTATCTACTTGCAAGTCTCTTTCAGAGATCTATGGACTTGGACCCCATGATCCCTCTGTACATCATTGCTGTTAAGGGTCTTGCCATTAACTGTGTATTTTCCCCTTACATTTGGTTACCAAAATGCAACACTTATGAAGTACAAAGTAAATATTATCAAAGTACGTATAGGTCACCTGATACTATCAAGATTCATTTTATTGCAGGCAGTATAGAACTAAGTAATACAATAGAAACAATGAAAAACTAAAGTCTGACCAATTGTGTGAATGCAAAAAGAAACATGTAACAATAAAACTGTGAACACGAGTTGTAAAGTCGAGTCAAAAGGTACGTTTTTCAAATGCACATAAAAGTGCTCTTACATTACAGTAATTTGCAAGCGTCAGTCAGAAACTGTTTAAGATGCGTAACCACTTTTCATAGTTGCATAACCACTTGCCATGATTGATCTTGTTCAACCAGTTTGTTGCACCAATAGGCAAACAGGTTTGGACGGGCATACACCAAGTCCTGAAATGGACAAGAGGGAAGTGATAACTGCAGTCCAGCTGCAGGAGCAGCTCCAACAAAAACAGTAAGAACACTGCCACTGAAATCCAACATTATGAAATATGCAATTTATCCACTATTGCAATTTAGTTAGGGCATTATCAATATGAATAATTAAAAACACAAAACCATCAATTCAAATTAATTGTAAACATGGGTTAAACAAAGTCAAAACAATTTGCTCAATTCTACACTAAAAACGTATCTGCCAAACTAGTCAAATGTCAACCAAATATCCAGTCATTTCATAGAAATCCTACAAATTCCATGCCAGCATATAATGTTGCAATGGTTTGCAGGCCAGGATCTAATGAATGGACATCAACATACAGACAGCACCAATTAGACTCTTGCATTGGGTACCTGTCAACATGTGTAAACACACATAGGCTCACAGCACAAACTTACCACTTCCGCACAATTGCCCACCCTCTACGATCCCTCTTACATACAGCCCTTAATGAAACACCTCTTTCAATGCCCCTGCCGCACCCTACCGAGCAGTTAATCCGCTCCCATCCTCATTCAATACACCTCTCTCCAAAACTTCATGACTTTCTCTACTTTGCACTCTGCTATATGCTCCTACTTCAGACATGCTTTCCTCTTTCCTCACTCTCCTCTTCCCTGCATGTCTCTATAAACAGCTAATTTTCCACTTGCCTTTTCTCTTTCCACTGCCCCAAGAGAAAACAAAAAAAAAAGTTTTCTTTTAAATCACTGTGGGTTGAAACTTAGGTAGTTTTCAGCAGTCCACACAAAGGCATCCAAGGTTGGGACAGGGCTTTCATCAATGCTGTCTGAGGCTGACAGTCCTCCTCAGAAGCTCTGATTCACCAGCTCTTGCTTGCTCAATACTGCCCAAGGTTAGCAGTGTTGGATTTTATTCTTTATTAGTCCCAATTAAGTCCCTTTTGGTCAATATGGAAGGATTCGATCTCACATCGGTGGAGCGACTTACGCCTCCAACTGAAACTATTTACGCAGAAAACACAAGCCACTAGAAATGTTTGTCGATAAGTCATGTACAACAGCCATGATACATTGAAAGAAATAATGCAAGGTAACTCCCAGTCCCCGCATGAAGTTCACAACCTGCAATGTCAGCAACCCTGTGCACAACTACAAGTGACAAACCTAGATGTTACTCCACCAGAGTCAATTAACATTTTAAAAATTATTTTTCAAGAAGTGACCTTCATGAGCAATGCTTAACTCTAAACTGTTCTCAAGATAATGCTATGCCATTCAATATGATCATGGTTGATTTGCCCAAGACATCAGTCCTTCTTCTGTGCCAATTTCCACTGGCTTTCAAAGTTTTGAAGTATCAGGAAATTATTTAAATACCCTTAGATATGTTTAAATGCCCCCAATGATATAGCTGTCACAACCCCAAGGATGGAGAATCACAGAAATTCAACATGCTTTGAAAGAATTAGTTCCCATGCATTTCAGTTCTAAACAGTCAACTCCTAATCCTGTAACTATATCTCCGATTCGAGATTTTCCCATGAGTAGAAACACTGTGACATCTACTCTGTCCCGTCATCTAATGATGTCACGTTTCAATATAATCACCCTCCATTCTCCAACACACCAAAGAATATAGGTCTGATTTATTTTTATACTCACGATAGGACAACCTCCTATTCCAAAAGAGATTTACTAGGCTGTCTCAAATGGCCAGTATATTCCTTTTTAAATAAGGGGACCAATATGTCTTGTGTCTTCCTAACCAATTGCTGCACTTGTCCGCCACAATCCTTAAAAAGAGTTATCCCTGGTACAGCTGGGTAGGGAGCTCAAGAATTAGGGCACAACAAGAAGGAAGGATGGATTACATATTTTCCCAGTTAGCATGGTGTACAAGCTTGGAGAAATTACAAACGACAAGTTTCTATCTGTCTGCTGCTTTTACCCTTCTTGGTGTTGAAGGTTACAAGCAACCTTTAAAAGGTGCTGGTGAAGTAACTGCAATACATTAACATGGAACACACTGAACAACAATTGGTGGTAGAAGGGTTACCAATCAAGCAAGCGACTGTATTCCAGAGTGTTAAGCTTTTTGAGAGCTGACAGAAACGCACTCTTGTAAATGGGCAGTTTTTCATCAAATGCACACAACTATACACACACCAACCCTATGGCTATGAGGCCAAGACTTCCACTAATCTAGAAAAAAACCCTAATCATTGAAGAAGATAAACTGACCCTCAATACCAGCACCAGAAAGGAGACAATACTCTGGAATGGCGGGTTAAGAATGGGAAAAGTTAACCCCAACAAAGGCCTATTCCGGACAAAATCCTAGTATAGCCAATATTACGTCATCATAGATACAAGCAAAAGACTTTACGGTACATTCACAGGAATAGCTTGTATTAAAACTGTTTTAGTCTGAACAACAAATGGCAACAAAATAATTTGTGTCATGACCAAGAGATCCAAGAGTTAATTAACCACAACTACCAGGTGTACTTGGATAGAGTATTCTACCGCATCTCGGGAGGAAGCATAAAGAGCATCTGAAACTCAGTCCCATCCGACAGAATACATCTGACCTAGTGAACAAATAGTGAGTGGAAACATAGCAGGACAACTCATTCATTATCATGGCACACAGGAATTTATTAGTGTTATGAAGGAAATCTACAGCCCAAGGAGTCAACTTGTTGAGAGCCAAATAGAGGAAAATTAGTCAGTGCCTGATGCATTAAAATTGATTCTGTCCTTGACAAGTGCCCCAACACCATCCAAGAACAAACTTGCTGCTTGCCCAATAATGACTAGAGACTAAAAACGCCATATGCACGGTCAAACACCCGAGTTATCACATAGTCAAGTTCACCAATGACACGACGATGGTGGGGCTCACTACCAACAATGATGAGACAGCATACAGAGAGGTCGTGGAAGAGCTCAAGGCCCAGGGCCAGACAAATAATCTCTTACTCAATATCAACAACATAAAGAAGATGGTCATCAACTTCAGGAGAACTTGCACCACTCACACCCCCTTTACTTCACCAGCAGAGAAGTGGAAACTGCGAGCAGTTTCAAATTCCTAAGAGTGCACATCTCACATAATCACTCATGGTCCCAGAACACATTCTACATAATCAGGAAAGTGCACCAATACCTCTACTTTCTAAGGAGATGGACTATGCACATCTATATTCATGTCATTCTACATATATACACAGTAGGGAGCATCCTAACATGCTGTATCACTGCATGATATGGAAACTGCAAGGCAGCAGACAGAAAGTCATTACAACGGGTAGTCAAATCTACCCAATACATCACCAACATCAGCCTACCTGCCATCAAGGACACATACACGAAAAGTGCCAGTAACATCATGAAGGACCTCTCTGACCCACCCTGCTCATGTTTGTCCCACTCCCATCAGGGTGGAGGCTACATAGCATCGACACCAGGACTACCAGACTCAAAAACAGTTACTTTCCCCAAGCAGTAAGGCTTCAATACTGCACCCACTCACTAACCAAAACTCTACACCCCCAACCACTACTACTTTATCATTTCCTGTCAGTCACCTATGTAAAGACAGTCCTGTGCCTAGCATCACTTTATAGTCAATGTATTTAAGCTGTCGTATATATTTATATTTATCGTGTTTTTTTAAATATCGTGTTCTTTATCTTATCGTGTTTTTTTGCATCAGATCCGGAGAAACAGTTATTTCGTTCTTTACACGTGTACTTGAAATGACATTAACCTATCTTGAGATTGCATCCCAGCTAAAATTTTAAATTTAACACAACAGAATTTAAGTCACAATTTACAACCTCAGCTTCTGCATATTGTAAGATGCACCTATAAGCTTCAGATATATTCATGTGACACCTTCAAGAAATGATGCAAATTCAATTGCAGTGACTTCAGAAGGGTCATAAGTCAAGTCATTGCCTGGTCCTCATCAATCACCTACTAATGATTTAGAAAACAGCCATTCAGTCAATGTGTGGATTGCATCATGCTGGAGGTAAAATGAACATTTTCTCTAAAAAGCCAAAGGGAGAGTGTCTACCATTACACACTGCTTTAACTGACAAATAAAATCCTTCAACTCCAATCAAGGATGTGGAGTAGCCTTCCTGAACTTGGCTGCTTGTAGAAACCACCTCCACTTACTTCTGCTACAATCAGACATGATCCTAACCAACTAATCTACAGTACACCAAATCTCATTATTGTCAAAGTTGCACTATTTCCCCTTTTCGCAATCCAACACTATACTTCATCATCAACATACTTCCCACTAAAGTAGAGCTGTTTACAGAACTTATGGGAACCTGCTCAACCCACAAAACCTGCTACCTCCACTCTAGATTTAAGGCCATTCCAACAATCATTTAACTTCTGTATTCATATATTAATAGTTTAGCTGGCCAGTGGTGCATCCGCACTGGACCCTGAGGCAGGTAGTCCCAGGTTCGAATCCAGCCAGCTTCTTGCACGCTTCCCACTCATGCTGGGCTGAGCTTCGACCTAGCTACTTGGCCTCGTGAAAAAACAGACAAATGCTAAAGAAAAGGCAAGGTTTCTGCCCAATGCGTCACACGACATGGAAAGGAACAACAATATTGATAGTTTATTCATCTATTCAGAACTCAGAGCTTATGATCAGCACAAGCCTGCCCCACTATATTACAAGGCTATCAAGAGAAAATGTTTGCAATGAGATTCTGAAAAGCATCAACTCATTCTCATATCTTGGCAGACACCACTCAACAGAAAATTTAAAAGGCTGTTGTCGGTTCTTGAGGACCTCAGTTATAGAAACATAGAAAACCTACAGCACAATATAGGCTCTTCAGCCCACAAAGCTGTACCGAACAAATATGGAAAGACTGAATATGTTAGAACTCTATCCCTTGGAATGTAGAAGATTGAGATTTGATAAAGGCATACAAAATTATGAAAGGTATAGATAAAGTAAATACAAACAGACTTTTTCTACTGAGGTTGGGTGGGACTACAACCAGAGGTCATGGGTTAATGGTGAAAGGTGAGAAGTTTAAGGAGAACATGAAGGGAAGTTGTGAGAGTGTTGAATGAGCTGTCAGCACAAATGGTGCATGTAAGCTCAATTTCAACTTTTAAGCAAAGTTTGGATAGGTACATGGATGGTAGGAGTATGGAGAGCTATGGTCCTGGTGTAGGTCAATGGGAGTAGACAGTTTAAATGCTTTGCACATGAACTAGATGGGCCAAAGGGCCTGTTTCTGTGCTGTACTTTTCCATGACTCTATAACAATGTATTAAAAATGTAATTGACCACTCCACCCTGAGGTCCATCACAACAAAAATTACCAAGAGGAGAGAGGAACAATTCAAGGATATGTCCAAACTGTTTCTTTATTAAAGTAGCAAAGACTTACGTCTGTAATAGCCCTTCTGACACTGAATTATAGTCCATAAACAGCTTGAAGCAGTGAAAGTTTGTCATCTCCTCTCTATGCCCTGTAGCAATTAGGTTCCCTGGCATCTGATGTGACTACAGAGAACTTTTTATTTATTCACCACAACTGTTGCCCCTCAGCCTCCCTTATTCCTGAGAAAGCAACCCAAACCTACAAAATCTTTACTTATTGCTGAAAATTTCCAGGCCTGGCAATAATCATGCAATCTTATTTGTATCCTCTCCAGTACAATTTCATTTTTACTGTAACCTAGTGAGGAGAACCATACACAATATCCAAGCTAAGGCTTAATAAATATGATTATATCATTCTAATACAAACTCCATGCTCATACTGTATGTCTTAACTGAACAAAAACAACTAAATGCTTTGTACATCTCCATGTTCTGTAATGGATAGAGACTTCGAGTTATACCAAAAAAAAGTAACTCCTTATCGAGTGCCGCAATCTTAGTGGTTGCCTAGCCATTTAGAAGCTATGACCAAGGACACGAGTGCCTCAATTTCCTCAGTTTACTCATTTTTTTTTAAGCTTTGCACTATAGAAAACATCCTATCCAGATGCATCATAACTTGTTACAGCAACTGGTCTGCCAAAAACCACAAGAAATTGCATTGTTGTGATTGTGAACACGGTGCAACCTATTATGAAAACCACTCTCCCCACCACTGACTGTTTTCTCAGGAAACAGCTAACATAACCACCCCAAATCTTCTCCTCCCCAATTCTATCAGGCAGAAGCTGCAAGAGCTTGAGAACAATACTACAAGCTTAAGGGTACCTTCAGCCCTGCTGTTCTAAGACAAAGTAGAACACCTGACCTCTCAATCATGGTCTTTGCACTTCAGCTATCTAGCTGCTCATCACTTTCTCTCTACATTCAGCATTCTGTTATCATATTCCTTTCACACTAACCCAATATACTTGTATCTCTCTGGATGATACTCAAAGCTTTTCGTTGCATCTCAGTACACATGACAATAACAAATTAATTACCAATGTCAAAGGGAAACTCACAGATAAACAACTACTCCGTTCTGTCCTCAAGGGCAAAAAGGTCTCACGGTAGCATAACAGTTAGCTCGATGCAATTAGAGTTCAGGGTGTTCCAGAGTTTGGAGTTCAATTCCAGTGCCATTCTTGTCAGGAGTTTATACATTTTCCCTGTGGAATGTGTGGTTTGTCCCTGGTGCTCCAGTTTCCTCCCACCGTCCAAACATGAACCGGCCAGTAGGTTAATTGGTCATTGTAAATTGTTCTGTGATTAAGTTAGGGTTAACTGGGTTTGTCAGGGGTTGCTAGGATGGCGCAGCTCAAAGGGCCTACTCCGCACTGTATCGCTAAATAAATATTAAACTATATCATCAATGGATGTAGCAGTGAACAAAGATTGCAAAAGAGTAAAAGCTCTTGCCTTCAAGTCCAGTTTTAACTTCTACAAAGGATGATCTTGGCAAGACAGCAGTCGCTTCTGAATGCTAAGAAGTCACAGCAGGCTTCTTCATTACTTACGGAACTGCGACCTTTAACTACCTAAGGGGGGGGCGGGGGAGAGGAGGGAACATCAACTCAGACCATGAGAGGCCTGCGTCAGGCATTTTCATGCCTTACAAGGTGCAGATTGGAAGTCAGTGTGGGGCACCACTCCTCGCACAGACACTAGAGCAATGTGTGGTTAAGTGCCTTGCTCAAGGACACAAACACACTGCCACAGCTGAGGTTCGAAATAGCGACCTTCAGATCACTAAACGAACGCCTCAACCACTTGGCCACATGCCCAAACCTATGGGCATGGACTCCAATGTTCCTGTTTTTCCACATTTCTCTATTCCTCCCATTTATTATATATTCCACTGGTTAACTACTCTTTGTAAACATATTACCTTGCACTTCCAGATTAAGTTCCATTTGTTGCTCAGTTGTCTAACTGACCAGATCATTCATATCCCCAATAAGTCAAAAGTTGCCATCCTCCTAAGTAACCTCAAATCGTTTCTATCTGGAAATTCTTGTGTCATGTTTCCCACATTTAATGCCACTGTTACAAACATCTAAAAATCACCACACCTTAAATCATTTGGAATAACACTGGTAAAAGCACTCAACCACAGTCAATTGTATTTTTCTCTTTTCCAGCACCAAACTAACTTTGAATCCAATTTAAACATAAAGTGCCAGATTCACTCAGGTAAGTACACATGGAAACAGAACCAGAGTGAATGGTTGAGGTGGAAGATCCATTACCAAAACCTTGAGAAAGAGAAAACTAGCCAGTTTTAAATTGTAAAGAATATGGCAAAAAAGACAAGTGGAAATCACAGAGAGGGACAAAGTTTCTTCGAGTTGGCCACCCCTGGAATAGAAGTATTTATGGAAAAGAGAACCTCCACCTGAAAATTTTCCACAGATAGTAGTCGATGCTTCCTGAACTGTGTTTCCAGCATTTTTTGTTTTGATTTTTTGCATCTGTAGTTCTTTTTTTAACTTTCATTTGGATCCAAGTGCAGATGATAAACATGTACTTCAAAGGTTTAACACTTTAAACAGAACCATGAAACACAGGTATTTCCACAATTAAAATTATTACTTTATTGCTTGAAGAAATGAAGCATATGCACAGTGTGTGTGTGTGTGTGTGTGTGTGTGTATGTATATATATATATATATATATATATATATATATATATATATATATATATAAAAATAAATAAAAAGTACTGGCACAATGGATGCTATAATACGAAAGACCCTAAAACAAAAAGATATAGGAGCAGAATTAGGCCATTTGGCCCATCAAGTTTGCTCCACCATTTCATCACAGGGGATCCATTTTGCCTCTCAGCCCCAATTTCCTACCTTCTCTCCCTATCCCTTCATGCCCTGACCAATCAAGAATCTATTAACCTCTGCCTTAAATATACAGTGGTGTTAGAATGGCTGTGAACCCTGTAGAATTCTATAGTGTGATCAGATCTTCACGCAAGTCCTAAAACTAGATAAAGAGAACCCAATTAAATAAATATCACAAAAAATATTATACTTATTCATTACTTTATTGAGAAAAATGATTCTAATATTACACATATGTGTTGGAAAAAGTATGTGAACCTTTGTTTTCAATAACTGGTGTGGCCCCTTTGTACAGCAATAACTTCAACCAAGTATTTCTGGTAACTGTCGATTAGTCCTCCACATCAGCTTGGAAGAATTTTAGGTCATTCCTCCTTATACAACTGCTTTAACTCTAGAATGCTGGTGGGCTTCCTTACATTAACTGCTTGCTTCAGGTCCTTCCACAACATTTCCATAGGAGTAAGGTCAGGACATTGACTCGACCATTCCAAAATATGAATTTTCTTCTTTTTAAACCATTCTCGAGTAGATGATCTACTCGTCTTTCAGATGACTGTCTTGTTGCATTATCCAACTTCTATTAAGCTTCAGGTGACAAACTGCTACCCTTGCATTCTCCTATATAACGTCTCGATACAATTTTGAATTCATTGCTTGCTCAATGATTGTAAGCTGTCCAGGCCCTGAGGCAGCAAAGCAGCCCCAAACCATGATGCTCCTTCCACCATGCTTCACAGTTGGGATGAGGTTTTGGTATTGGTGTGCAGTGCCCTTTTCCCTCCAAACATAGCACTTCTGCCAAAAAGTTTAACTTCTTTCTCACCTGCCACAGAATATTGTTCCAGAAGCATTGTTAGAACATCCAGGTGGTCTTCTGCAAACTTGAGACATGCAGCAATGTTTTTTTTGGAGAGCAGTGATTTCTTCCATGGTGTCCTTCCATGAACATCTTTCTTGTTAAAGTGTTTTTTTTATATAGTTGGACACATGAACTGAGACTTTAGCAAGTTCTAGTAATTTCTGCAGGTCTTTTGCTGTTACCCTTGGATTCTTTCTTTACCTCCTTCAGCATTGCATGTTGTGCTCTTGGTGTGATCGTTGCAGGCTGCCCACTCGTAGGGAGAGCAGCAAGAGGAGCAAGTTTCCTCCATTTGTAGACGATTTGTCTTACTGTGGATTGATGAACAGTCAGGACTTTAGAAATGTTTTTGTAGCCTTTTCCGGCTTCATGCTTCTCCACAATTCTCCTTAGGTCCTATGAAAGTTGTTTTGATTGAAGCACAGTGCACATAAACAGATCTTTCTTGAGATGAGCAGGCTCCGTCAGTAACCTTGACATTGTGTCTTTTTATAGGGCAGGGCACCTCTAGAACCCAAACCTCCAATCTGATCTCATTGATTGGAACACCAGACTCCAAATAGCTTTTGTAGAAGACATTACCCCAGAGGTTCACATTCTTTTTCCAACAAATACATGTAATATTTGATCACTTTTTTCCAATAAATAAATGAACAAGTATAATGTTCTCTGTGTTATTTATTTTTTTTGGGTTCCCTTTACCTAGTTTTAGGACTTAGGTAAAGATTTGATCACATTTTAGGTCTTATTTATGCAGAAATAGAGAAAATACTACAGGGTTCACAAACTTTCTAACTCTACAGCATATAAAAACTTGGCCTCCACAGCTATCTGTGGCAACGAATTCTATAGATTCACCACTCTCTGGCTAAAGAAATTCCTCCTCTCATCCATCCTAAAAGGACATTGCTCTATTCTGAGGCTGTGTCCTCTGATCCAAGACTCTCCCACCATGGGAAACATCCTCTCCACATCTACTCTATCAGGGCCTTTCACCATTTGATAAGTTTCAATTCGTCACCCCTCATTCTTCTGAATTCTAGTGAATACAGGCTCAGAGCCATCAAACGCTCTTCATACAACAAACTGTTCATTCCCAGAATCATTTTTGTGAATCTCCTTTGAATCCTTATCCTTTCTAAGATAAGGGACCCAAAACGTCTCACAATGCTCCAAGTGAGACTTCACCAGTGCTTTATAAAGCCTCAACATTACATCCTTGCTTTTATATACCAATCCCCTTGAAATGAATGCTAACATTGCATTTGCCTTCCTCACCACACACTCAGTCTGCAAATTACCCTCTAAGGAATCCTGCACAAGGACTTTCAAGTCTTGCAGCACCTCAGTTTTTTTTGTATTTTCTCTCCATTTAGAAAATAGTCAGCCTTTTCATTTCTTCTACCAAAGTGCATGACCATACACTTCTCAGCACTGTATGCCAACTGTCATTTCTTTGCCCGTCTGTCTGTCCCTCTGTGGCCTCTCTACTTCCTCAAAACTACCTGCCCCTCCACTTATCTTTGTATCATCCACAAACTGCAACAAAGCCATCAATTCCTTCATCCAAATCATTGACATATAACATAAAAAGAACCGATCCCAACACAGACCCATGTGGAGCACCAGTAGTCACTGTCAGCCAACCAGAAAAGACTCCCTTTACTCCTACTCTTTGCATCCTGCCTATCAATCACTGCTTCATCCATGCTAATCGACTCCAACATCTTCCCAACCACTGCAGTCAGACTAACTAGCCTATAATTTTCTTTCTTCTGCCTCTCGTTCTTCTTGAAGAGTAGAGTGACATTTGCAATTTTCCAGTCTTCTGGAACCATTCCAGAATTTAGTGATTCTTGAAATATCATTACTAATGCCTCAACAATCACTTCAGCCACCTCCTTCATAGCTCTGGGGTGTATACCATCTGGTCCACACCTTTCAGTTTCCCAATAACATTCTCCCTTGTAATGGCAACTTCACACACTTCTGGCCCGACACCTGGAACCTCCACCACACTGCTAGCATCTTGCACAGTATTTGTGGAAGATGCTAGTAGCGTTTGTACTACATTAATAAGTATTTATACTTATAAATACTTATGCGGTTCATTTCCTCATCACCATCTCCCCAGCATTGTTTTCCAGTGGTCCGATATCCACTCTTACCTATCTTTTACACATTATGTATCCAAAGAAACTTTCAGTATCCTTCTTATTATTGGCTAGCTTACTTTCATATTCTACCTCTTCCTTCTTAATGACTTTTGTAAAGTTGCCTTTTGTTGGTTTTCAAAAGCTTCCCAATCGTCTCACTTTCCACTATTTTTGCTCTATTTTATGTCCTCCCTTTGGTTTTTATGTTGGCTTTGACTTCGCTTGTTAGTCATGGTTGTGTCATCTTGCCTTTAGAATACTCCTCCTTTGGGACCTACCCTGTGCCTTCCTAATCGCTTCCAGAAATTCCAGCCATTGCTGCTGTGTCGTCATCCCTGCCAGTGTTCTTTTCTAATCAATTTTGGCCAACTCTTTTCTCATGCCTCTGTAATTCTGACATTGTATGTGTCACTGTAATACTGATACATCTGACCTCTCCAATTTCAGGGTGTATTTGACCATATTACAATCACTTTCCCCTAAAGGTTGTTTTACCTTAAACCCTCTAATCAATTCCAGCTCATTACATAACACACAATCCAGAATAGCTGATCCCCCTAATGGGCTCAATCACAAGCTACTCCAAAAGGCTATCACCTCTTGGGATCCACCACCAACCAGGTTTTCCAAATCTACCTGCACACTGATATCCCCATGACTATTATAACACTGCCCTTATGGCATACATTTTCCATCTCCCGTTGTAATTTGTAGACCACATCCTTACTACAGTTTGGGGGGTCTGTATACAACTTTCATCAGTTTCTTTTTACCTTGCAAGGTAAGAAGACACTGACATAAACATATTCATATCAAAATTTAAAAATAGGTTGCATCTTCACACAGATTTATCAAAGCTTTAATTTCCAAATAGCTGCTAAAATGGCAATCTAACAGCTAAGTATGAAAAAGCCAGAATTGAAAGAATTGGATTAAGCGGTAATTAATTATAAAGCTACCAGTTAATCAGACAAAAATGAAACCCTCTTTTGGAAAAAACATTTGGCAACTAAAATGATGATAAGAATATGCTTAGAATCAAAGCAGGAAGTTAAACAGTAGAGGCAATTACAAAAGGTCAGTTGAACAAAATTTAAAGCAAATTAAATACTGTAAACAACAAAAAATTGTGCTATTGGTCAACAACCACTGTGGAATGGAATTAAAAAGCAAAACCAAACCACTTTGAAAGCTCTTTAATCTGTTTCAAACAAAATCAGGTAGAAAAAAAAGAACAAAGATCGCAATTTAACCTTCAAGAAGAAATTTCACATTCCTATCCAGCAGAAATTACTGCGATCTTGCTGCTTGTATTAACCGGGGAAAACCCACCTGATGCTCAATGTGAACTCCATCACCCGTGGGCCACCGGTGTTTGTTTGAGTAGCCGCCCAGCTGCTCGCCTGGTTGCCGCTGGAAGAAGTAACCCACCGTGGCGTCGTCCTGCGAGCGACCACTCATAAGTGGCTGCGCTCCGGGGTGTCCAGACGCGATGGCCGGGGTGGCGCCAGAGCCCAGGGCCCTTGGTGGCGCCGCGCTCAACACCAGGCTGCTGCCGTCGTTGCTGTTGCCGTTTCCAACGCTGCCTTCAGGAGCAGCCCCGCCGCCAGTACTCCCGTGCATCATCCGCGTCGACTCCTGCTGCCAAGTCACTTCACTCATGCCCAGCAGGACACATGAAGTATTCATTCCACCACGGCAACCTGTGGGGTAGATAACAGCAGATCAACAAGCGTCCTGAGAGAGAGAGGCCGGAATGCCAATGTCCGGGCACCACTGAAGGGCCCGGGAACCAAAACACCATCATCACATCAAAGTGAGTTCAAAACAAGCGAGACTCAGCCGAAATGGGTAATAACCCGGACCCCTTCCCTCGAGGATAGGGCCGGGAAGCCGGCTGAAGGCTCCCCTCCCATTCTCCTCTTTGTTCCGACTGCTATGTCACAACAAACCGGGATAGGCGGCATCGCCCTCAGGAGCGCGGGCTGCTGGCCATCGCACGCGGTCCCGAACATGCTCACCTGCGCGGTGTGGGCACAATAGAGGGCCACGCCACTATCTTTTCCCCCCTTTTCCTTTCGCCCGCAGCCACTCGCGGCGCTTACAGCAACATGGCGCCCGGCATCTTGTTCGCGCAAAGCACGCCGGCCCCGCTCCCGCTCCTCCCCCGGCTCTCAGTGCGCCGACCCCGCTCCCGCTCCTCCCCCGGCTCTCAGCGCGCCGGCCCCGGCCCGCTCCCGCTCCCGCTCCTCCCCCGGCTCTCAGCGCGCCGGCCCCGGCCCGCTCCCGCTCCTCCCCCGGCTCTCAGCGCGCCGACCCCGCTCCCGCTCCTCTCCCGGCTCTCAGCGCGCCGGCCCCGGCCCACTCCCGCTCCTCCCCCGGCTCTCAGCGCGCCGACCCCGCTCCCGCTCCTCTCCCGGCTCTCAGCGCGCCGGCCCCGGCCCACTCCCGCTCCTCCCCCGGCTCTCAGCGCGCCGACCCCGCTCCCGCTCCTCTCCCGGCTCTCAGCGCGCCGGCCCCGGCCCCGGCCCGCTCCCGCTCCTCCCCCGGCTCTCAGCGCGCCGACCCCGCTCCCGCTCCTCTCCCGGCTCTCAGCGCGCCGGCCCCGGCCCGCTCCTCCCCCGGTTCTCAGCGCGCCGACCCCGGCCTGCTCCCACCCCAGGTCGCGTCCTGTCCTGGTCAGCTCAGCGCGCCGGCCCCGCTCCCGCTCCTCCCCCGGTTCTCAGCGCGCCGACCCCGGCCCGCTCCCACCCCAGGTCGCGTCCTGTCCTGGTCAGCTCAGCGCGCCGGCCCCGCTCCCGCTCCTCCCCCGGCTCTCAGCGCGCCGGCCCCGCTCCCGCTCCTCTCCCGGCTCTCAGCGCGCCGGCCCCGCTCCCGCTCCTCCCCCGGCTCTCAGTGCGCCGACCCCGCTCCCGCTCCCACCCCAGGTCGCGTCCTGTCCTGGTCAGCTCTCAGCGCGCCGGCCCCAGCCCGCTCCCGCTCCTCCCCCGGCTCTCAGCGCGCCGGCCCCGCTCCCGCTCCTCCCCCGGCTCTCAGTGCGCCGACCCCGCTCCCGCTTCCACCCCAGGTCGCGTCCCGTCCTGGACGGCTCTCAGCGCGCCGGCCCCGCACCCGCTCCTCCCCCGGCTCGCGTCCTGGACGGCTCCCAGCGCGCCAGGGTTTCGGGCACGGGGAAGCCGCTCTCCCGCATGCGAAGGGAGGATCCGGACAAGCCGCGCCCCTACGGGAGTGGAATCGACTGGGTCGGTGGGTGGATGCCGGAGTCGTGGAAGCAATCCCGATGGAGGCGCGAAGAAGAATGGTGCAAGCGCGCTCCGGACGGGGGGAGGGGGGGAGTGGGATCGTCCTCCGGAACGGGTTGGGGGCATCGTCCAAGCCGCGCTCCAGCAGACGGTACCAGACATGGAGGAACACTATGCATACTGCATCGCTAAATGTAGGAAGCCTGTACAATGTCAGAAGCAGCCTGCCCAGAGCAGAGGAAAAGAGAACGGGGTAGATTGGGAGTAATTACATTGCTAGTGAGAGAGACAAACTGCAGCACCAGGATCAAGAAAAGGAGGAAGAAACTGACGCTGCATGGCTTAGGTAGAAAAGAGAAAGCCGTAGGAGGTACCTGGGCACACTTGGCTCGACTGATGTTGGAATGAAGTCGGAAGAGCTGGGGCACTCAAATTAACTTGGGTCTGTAGAGGGAATACTATACAGTGCAATACACTGAATCACAACCTTCTCAATAACTCATGACCCCTGACACCTAGGCTAGCAGCTATATGGAACAGCATATGTAAATTCGCATCTAGGTGTGGAAATTTGTTGCCATTCCTTCACTGTTGTCCAAAATCCTGGAATGGAATTCCTTATTAACCCTGGAATATGTGGAAGCAGTTGAAAATAAGTAGCTCAGTCTCAGCACCTGTATCTCAAGGTCGATAAATGAAAGGTGAAAGAGGGAAACAGGAAGGGAATTATGGTGGGGGGCCAGTTACCAGATATTCAAGAAATCAACATCCATGCCATCAGGTTGAAGGCTGTCAAGGTGGAATGTGAGATGTTGCTGTCTCTGCAGGATCTCCCAGTAGCCACTCATTTCAATCCTACTTCACATTCCCATTCCAACATGGTCTCCTCTATAGCCTGATGAGGCCACACTCAAGTTGGAAGAGCAATATTGTTCCCTGCCCCCACCTGTGTTTTGCCTTGGATTGAAAGTATCTGAGAATTTTCTCGTGTTTGTAAAAACAGGATGATTTGGCAGATGAATGCGTGGCTGAGAAATATTCACATGGTGTGTGAAATAACTACTGAGTTTATATTTGAAAGTCTCTAGGGTACTACTCAATTATGTAGTTTGTTCCATGTGTCCACAACTCACTGCATTAAGAAATGCTTCCTGATTTTACTCTGAAATCTCCCTTTATCCAGTCTCCACCTATGGCCCCGTGTCCTTGTTGATGGTTTAATTTTGAAGTAGCACCTGGCATCCACCTTGCTTATTCACTTAATGATTTTGAACACTTCTAGCATGTTTCCTCTCACTCTGCGTCTACTTAGGCTAAAACGATTTAATTATTTCAATCTTTCTTCATATCTCATACCCTGCAGACCTAGAATGAATCTTGTTGCCCTTCTCTGAACTCTCTCTAGTGCCATCATATTCCTCATAAAATACGGAGGCCAAAATTGTACACAGTATACTATGTACAGGTATATAGTTAAATGACAATAGACTTGACTTGAAATGACAGATCATACATACACCAGCATAAAATTATAAAGAAATTATATTTACCAGTTTTGTCAACCTGTTAATGGGAAAAGAAAAGAAAGATAAAAGGGTTCATTACAGTCTGATAAACGTTGGACAACAGTCCTTTCAAATAAGACAACACTTCACCTCCAAGTCTGTTAGAGTAATCTACTGTATCCAGTGCAACCTCTTTTATATCATGAGATCCAATATAGATAGAGGGGCTGCTTTGTTGAGCACCTTCACTTTGTCCATTCCACAAGGCTGAACCTCCTGGTGTTTATCCATATTAATTTGACTTCCTATTCACATTCTGACATAGTCTGTCCATGGTCTCCTCTACTGCCATGAAAAGGCCGCACTCAGGTAAATCATAGTCATACTTTATTAATCCCAGGGGAAACTGGTTTTCATTACAGTTGCTCCATAAATAATAAATAGTAATAGAACCATAACAGTTAAATAGTAATATGTAAATTATGCTGGGAAATTATGAAATAAATCCGGGACCAGCCTATTGGCTTGGGGTGTCTGACCCTCCAAGGGAGGAGTTATAAAATTTGATGGCCACAGGCAGGAATGACTTCCTATGACGCTCAGTGCTGCATCTCGGTGGAATGAGTCTCTGGCTGAATGTACTCCTGTGCCCACCCAGTACATTATGTAGTGGATGGGAGACATTGTCCAAGATGGCATGCAACTTAGACAGCTTCCTCTTTTCAGACACCACCGTCAGAGAGTCCAGTTCCATCCCCACAACATCACTGGCCTTACGAATGAGTTTGTTGATTCTGTTGGTGTCTGCCACCCTCAGCCTGCTGCCCCAGCACACAACAGGAAACGTGATAGCACTGGCCACCACAAAAGAAGTGATACTCTTGTTCCATCTGGGTAGCCTCCAACCTGATTTCTCTAACTTCTGGTAATTTCTCCTCCCTCCATTTCTGTTTTTTCCATTCTGGAGGCCAAATCACGGGAAGGAGCGTACTTCAAGGAGGTTACTCATAGGTTGGGAAAGCTTGAATAAAAGGAGAGATTCACTTCATGGGTGTTCAGACATTCCGGAGGCCCAATCAGCAGCGGGAACAGAGCACTTCGAAGTAAGTAAAAGTACAGAAGGGACAAGCAGTGCAGCCATTGTTGGGAGTGGGCCAGTGGTGAGAGTGGACCATCCGGCTTTGACTCAAGAGGCTTCAACGAGAAGGGGCTGAGGGTAAAGACACAGGTTAGAAGATTTGGTCTTGGTTACCTATTGTACAGTGCAGGCAGGATGGCAGATAAGCCAGTCGAAGACTCTTCCTGTACAATGTGCGAATTCATGGAACCTGGTGGTCTTCCTGATGACTATATCTGCAGGAAGTGCAGCCAACTCCAGCTCATGGAAGACCACATAAATCCAGGAGGCAGAGCATTTGATAGATATGACTTCTGAGCTGGTGGCTACACCCACAGTGCAGAATTCGGGGAGTAAATGGGTGAACACCGAGAGAAGGAAGTCAGTGCAGGGTCCCCTTGTGGCCATTCCCTTCAGCAACAGGTACACCATTTTGGATACCGCCAAAGGGGGTCGACCTACCTGGGCAAGGCAGCAGCCGCCAGACCAATAGGACTGTGATCGGCTCTGAGCCTCAGAAGGGTAGGGTGAAGTCAGGCGGAGCAACAGTCATAAGGGACTGGATAGTTAGGGGGGACTGATAGGAGATTCTGTGGCAGCAGAAGAGACGCCAGGATAGTGTGTTGCCTCCTGGGTGCTCGGGTCCAGGATGTCTCTGAGCGGTTGCAGAGTATTCTTGAAGGGGAGGGTGAGCAGCCAGAGGTCATAGTGCATGTTAATACCAATGACGTAGGCAGGAAAGAGGTAGAGGTCCTGCACAGTAAGTTTAGGGAGTTAGGAAGGAGGTTCAAGAGCAGTAATCTCTGATTACTCCCGGTGCCATGATGTGGGGAAGGTCAGAACAGGAAGATAATGCAGATGAATGAGTGGCTGGGAGATGGTGCAGGGGGCATGGTTTAAAGTTCTTGGAATATTGTAACATTTTCTGGGGAAGGGGGTGACCTATACAAGTGGGACAAGTTGCATCTGAACTGGAGGGAAACCAATATCTTGGGAGGGAGTTTGATAATGCTATTGGAGAGGGTTTAAACTAGATTTGAAGTGGGGTGGTAACCGAAATGAAGAGGCAGAGGATGGGGCAGTTGGCGCACAAGTAGACACCGCTTGTAGGGAGTTTGTGAGAAAGGATAAGCAGATGACAGAGCAAAGGTGCACTCAGATGTGTCTGTTTTAATGCAAGGAGTATCATAAGCAAGCCAGATGAATTTAGCGCATGGATCAATACGTGGAACTATGACGTGGCCATTACAGAAACTTGGATGTCTCAGGGGCAAGAATGGCTGCTGATTGTGCTGGCTCCAGATGTTTCAAAAAGGACAGGGAGGTAGGGAGGTGGAGAAGTGGCATTGCTAATCAGAGATACTATCACGGCTGCAGAAAAGGAGGAGGTCTTGGAGGGATTGTCTATTAGTTATTGCGGGTGGAAATCAGAAACAGGAAATGGGCAATAACTCTACTAGGTGTTTGTATAGACACCCCCCGCCAATAGTAACAGAGACACCAAGAAGCAGATAGGGAGGCAGATTCTGGTGTAATAATAATAGGGTTGTTGTGATGGGTGATTTTAACTTTGCTAATATTAAGACCATAAGATATAGAACCAGAAGTAGGCCATTCGTCCCATCAAGTCTGCTCTGCCATTCAATCATGGGCTGATCCAATTCTTCCAGTCATCCCCACTCCCCTGCCTTCATCCCCTACCCTTTGATGCCCTGGCTAATCAAGAACCTGTCTATCTCTCTCTTAAACGCACCCAATGACTTGGCCTCCACAGCCGCTCATGGCAACAAATTCCACAGATTTACCACCCTCTGACTAAAGTAATTTCTCTGCATCTCTGTTCTAAATGGACGTCCTTCAGTCCTGAAGTCGTGTCCTCTTATCCTAGATTCCCTTACCATGGTAAATAACTGTGCCATATCTAATCTGTTCAGACCTTTTAACATTCGGAACATTTCTATGAGATCCCCCCTCATTCTCCTGAACTCCAGGGAATTCCTGGAACCCTCTCCAATGTCAGTATATCCTTTCTAAAATGAGCCCAAAACTGCACACAATGCTCCAACAAGTGGGGTCCCACATGTGCCTTATACAGCCTCAACATCACATCCCTGCTGTTGTATTCTATATCTCTAGAAATAAATGCCAACATTGTATTCGCCTTCTTCACCACCGACTCAACCTAGAGGTTAACCTTTAGGATATCCTGCACAAGGACTCCCAAGTCCCTTTGCATCTCTGAATTTTGAATTCTCTCCCCATCTAAATAATAGTCTGCCTGTTTATTTCTTCCACCAAAGTACATGACCATACACTTTCCAACATTGTATTTCATTTGCCACTTCTTTACCCATTCCTCTAAACTATCTAAGTCTCTCTGCAGGCTTCCTGCTTCCTCAACACTACCCGCTCTTCCACCTATCATTGGCAAATCTAGCAACAAATCCATTAACCCCTTAGTCCAAATCATTGACATACATCGTAAGAAGCAGCGGCCCCAGCACTGACCCCTGTGGAACTCAACTGGTAACCGGCAGCCAGCCAGAATAGGATCCCTTTTTTCCCACTCTCTGTTTTCTGCCGATCAGACAATGCTCCACCCACGCTGGTAACTCTCCTGTAATTCCATGGGCTCTTATCTTGCTAAGCAGCCTTCTAAAAATCCAAGTACAGCACATCTACTGCATCTCCTTTGTCTACCCTGCTTGTAATTTCCTCAAAAAATTGCAGTGGGTTAGTCAGGCAGGATTTTCCTTTCAGGAAACCATGCTGGCTTTGACGCAGTTGAGACGGTTGATGTCTCCAACTTTTTATCTCCAACTGTCGCCAAGATGTCAACCGTCTCAACTTCACCACTCCTCTCTCCTGTTCCAACCTCACCCCCTCTGAACGCATTGCCCTCCACTCTCTCTGCACTAATCCCAAACTCACCATCAAACCCGCTGACAAAGGTGGTGCTGTAGTAATTTGGCGGATGGACCTCTACCTCACTGAGGCCAAATGGCAGCTCTCCGTCACCACCTCTTACTTACCCCTGGAACAGGACCCCACCAAAAAACATCAAACCATTGTCTCCCATACCATCACTGCCCTTATCAACTCCAGAGACCTTCCATCCTCAGCCACTAAACTCATAATTCTCACACCCCTTACCGCTCGGTTTTACCTCCTCCCCAAGATCCACAAGCCTGACTGTCCCTGTAGACCCATGGTTTCTGCCTGCTCCTGTCCCACCGAACTTGTATCTGCCTACCTAGACTCCATTTTGTCACCCATAGCTCAGTCCCTCCCCACCTACATCTGGATACGTCCCATGCCCTCCACCTCTTCAATAACTTCCAGTTCCCCGGTCCCAACTGCTTCATTTTCACTATGGATGTCCAATCCCTATACACCTCCATTCCCCATCAAGAAGGCCTCAAAGCCCTCCGCTACCTTCTGGATAATAGACCTCACCAGTTCCCTACCACCACTACCCTCCTCCGGTTGGCAGAACTGGTTCTCACACTCAATATCTTCTCTTTTGGCTCTTCCCACTTTCTTCAGACTAAGAGTGTGGCTATGGGAACTCGAATGGGCCCTAGCTATGCCTGCCTCTTCATTGGTTATGTGGAACAGTCTGTGCTCCAAACCTATTCTGGTGCTGCTCCCCAACTTTTGCTTCGGTACATTGACGACTACATTGATGCTGCTTCCTGCACCCATGCTGAGCTCGTCAATTTCATCGACTTTACTTCTAACTTCCACCCAGCCCTCAAATTCACTTGGTCCATCTCGTACACTTCTCTCCCCTTTCTCGATCTCTCGGTCTCCATCTCTGGAGACAGACTGTCCACTGACATCTTCTACAAGCCCACTGACTCTCATAACTACCTCAACTATACCTCTTCCCACCCCGCCACATGCAAAAATGCCATTCCCTATTCCCAGTTCCTCCGTCTCCGCCGCATCTGCTCCAAGGATGAGGTTTTCCGTTCCAGGACATCTTAAATGTCCTCTTTCTTTAAGGATCATGGTTTCCCTTCTGCTGTCATCAATGATGCCCTCACCTGCATCTCCTCCATTTCCCTCACTTCAGCTCTTACCCCATCCTCCCACCACCACAACAGGGACAGAGTTCCCCTTGTCCTCACCTACCACCCCACCAGTCTCCGGATCCAGCACATTATCCTCCGCAACTTCCGTCACCTTCAACAGGACCCCACCACTAAGCACATCTTTCCCTCTCCACCCCCCTCTGCTTTCCGCAGGGATCGGTCCCTCCGCGACTCCCTTATCCACACATCCCTCCCCACGGATCTCCCACCCGGCACTTATCCTTGTAAGCGTAAGTGGTATACCTGTCCCTACACCTTCTCTCTTGCCACCATTCAGGGCCCCAAACAGTCCTTCCAGGTGAGGCAACACTTCACTTGTGAGTCTGTTGGGGTCACCTATTGCATCCGGTGCTCCTGGTGCGGCCTCCTCTACATCAGGGAAACCCAATGCAGATTGGGGGACCGCTTTGTCGAGCACCTCCGCTCTGTCCGCCACAACAGACAGGATCTCCCAGTAGCCACCCACTTCAACTCTGCTTCCCACTCCCATTCAGATATGTCCATACATGGCCTCCTCTACTGCCATGATGAGGCTAAACTCAGGTTGGAGGAGCAACACCTCACATACCATCTAAGTAGTCTCCAGTCCCTTGGTATGAACATGGAATTCTCCAACTTCCGGTACTTCCCTCTCCCTCCCTTCCCCTATCCCTATGTCACTCTGCCCCCTCCCCCAGCTGCATATCACCTCCCTCATGGTTCTGCCTCCTTCTACTACCCATTGTGTTTTCCCCTATTCTTTCTTTCCTGCCTGTCACCTCCCTGCCTCCCCTCCCCCACCCCTTTATCTTTCCCCTTACTGGGTTTTCACCTGGAACCTACCAGCCTTCTCCTTCCCACCCTCTCCCCACCTTCTTTATAGGGCCTGTGCCCCTTCCCCCTACAGTCCTGACGAAGGGTTCCGGCCCGAAACGTCGACCGATCTTTTCCACGGATGCTGCCCGACCTGCTGAGTTCCCTTAGCGTGTTGTGAGGTAAATCACCGGCCAGACAAAATATATCCCAGGCTACTGTGGGACGTGAGGGAGGAGATTGCTGAGCCTCTGGCAATGATCTTTTCATCATCAATAGGGACAGGAGCAGTACTAGAGAATTGAAAGGTTGCAAACATTGTTCCCTTGTTCTAGAAAGGGAGTAGAGATAACCCAGGAAATTATAGACCAGTGAGTCTTACTTCGGGGGTGGGCAAGTTGTTAGAGAAGATCCTGAGGGACAGTATTTATGAGCATTTGGAGAGACATCATCTGATGAGGGATAGTCAGCAAGGTTTTGTCAAGTGCAGGTTGTGCTTTTCAAGCCTAATTGAATTAGAAGGTAACAAAACACATTGATGAAGGTAGAGCAGTGGATGTCGTATATATGGATTTTAGTAAGGCATTTGATACGGTTCTCCATGCAAGACTCATTCAGAATGTAATGAGGCATGGGATCCAAGGAGACCTTGCTTTGTGGATCCAGAATTGGCTTGACCACAGAAGGCAAAGAGTGGTTGTAGATCATTCATATTCTGCATGGAGGACGGTAACCAATGGTGTTCCACAGGAATCTGTTCTGGGACCCCTCCTCTTTGTGATTTTTATAAATGACCTGAATGGGGAAGTAGAAGGCTGAGTTAGTAAGTTTGCTGATGACACAAAAGTTGTGTATTGTCTGGGGCGTTGTCAGAGGTTACAGTGGGACATCGATAGGATGCTGAACTGGGTTGAGAAATGGCAGATGGAGTTCAACCCAGGTAAGTGTGAGGTTGTTCATTTTGGTAGGTCAAACTTGAAGACAGAATGTAATATTAATGGTAAGGCTCTTGGTGGTTTGGTGGATCAGCAAGACCTTGAGGTCCATGTCGATAGGACACTCAAAGCTGCTGCACAGGTTGACAATTTTGTTAAGAAGGCGTATGGTGTAATGACATTATCAACTGTGAGGTTGTGTTCAAGAGCTATGAGGTAACATTAAAGCTATATAAGAATTTAGTTAGACCCCATCTGGAGTACTATGTTCATTTCTGGTCACCTCAACTACAGAAAGGATGTGGATACTATAGAGAGAACGCAGAGGAGATTTACAAGTATGTTGCCTGGATTGGAGAATATGCCTTTTGAGAATAGATTGAGTGAACTCAGCCTTTTCTCCTTGCGGTGATGGAGGATGAGAGGTGACCTGATAGAGCTCACCTCTAGGTGATGAGAGGCATTGATCATGTGGATAGTCAGAGGCTTTTTCCCAGGGCTGAAATGGCTAACATGAGGGGGCATAGTTTTAAGGTGCTTGGAAGTAGGTACAGAGGGATGTCAGAGGTAATTTTTTCACACAGAGAGTGGTGGGTGTGTGGAATGTATTGCCAGCGATGGTAGTAGAGGTGGATGCAATGGGGCCTTTTAAAAGACTCTTCGATAGGTATATGGAGCTTTGAAAAATAGAGGATTATGCGGTACAGAAATACTAGGCATTTTCTAGAGTAGGATACATGGTTGACACAACATTGTGGTCTGAAGGGCCTGTAATGTGCTGTAGATTTCTATGATTCCTCATTATAGTTCCCATGTCACCCCTTCTCCTCACATGCCCATCTCCTTCCTCAGCTGCCTCTCTTCCATAGTCCTCTCCTGTTAGATTTCTTCTTCAACCGCTTGCCTCTTTCATCTATCGCCTCCCAGCTTCTTTCTTCATATCACTCCCCCACCCACCGTCCTTCCTCCACACCTGCCAGTTCCCCCCCCCCATTATTTTGGCTTCTTCCCCCTTCCTTTCCAGTTCTGATGAAGGATCTGAGCCTGAAACAGCAACGGCTTATTCCACTCCATAAATTCTGCCTGACTTGCTAAGTTCCTCTGGCATTTTGTGCATGTTGCTCAAGATTTCCAGCATCTGCAAGATCTGTCATGTTCAAAATCTATCCCAATGTGTAACAGTTTGGATATATTCATAAACCCTAGATTTAATATTGTCTATGTCTTTTCATTTTTAAATGAACACCACAATCGTGAGTTTCCAAATTCCCTTCACTCCGTGTAGCTCTGTTGACTACACACAGTCCAAATTAATCAACTGAGTGCAGCAGATTTTTTTTATTATTTCAATTCTTTTATGAGTTTTAATTTACTTGTGTTTCTTTGGAATTCATTAATTATTTTTATACCTTCACATCATTTAATAAATTTCAAATTTCTCTGAAAGTCAGAGAAATTTAGAAGCTATTTGATAATTTGACAGAAGGAAAAATTCTACCTCCAGTTTATTGAGGGTGAATGCCTAAGGACTAATTGATGCTGAGATCTCAAATTCAGGGTGAAGATGATCACCAATTTCAGGCATTAGTGACTGGGCCAAGTGTATGGAAGTCCACAGAGAATGCAAGTGGAGACTCAGCGTAGGTCCAAGACAAGCATTTGACCATCATAAACAGGATCCACTGATCCACTGAACCAGGATCCACTATGCTCCTTTGAGAGAAACAGTTTCCTCTGTAATTGATACTTATTTTATTCTAAAATGGAGTTCAGAATCAAGTTTATTATCACTGACATACATGTTGTGAAATTTCTTGTTTGGAGGCAGCAATACAGTTCAAGACATAAATATTACTATAAGTTACAATAAAATTTTACAACATACAAAAGAGGAATAGTGAGGTAGTGTTCAGGGACCATTCAGAAATCTGATGACAGAGGGGAAATATGCTGTTGTTTCTAAAACATGGAGTGTGGGGTCTTCAGCTCCTGTATCTCCTCCCTAATGAGAACATGACCCAGATGATGTGGGTTCTTAGTGATACATTTAGGCAAAGATGTCTTCAAAGCATCCAGTCATAATGCTCTCTAGTGTACATACATTACATAGGAAATTTTCAAACGTCTTTGGTGACGTACCAAATCTCAAGCTCCAAGTAATGTACTGCCACTGGTGTGCCTTCCTTGTGATTGCATCAATGTGTTGGGCCCAGGATAAATCCCCTCAGATATCGACTTCTAGAAGCTTGAAGCTTCCCCCACTTTTTACATACGTCATGCTGCATTTACAGTTTGATCACATGCACTGTATTGGGTATACAGTATAAGTATATTTAAGAGAAAGACTTTGCAATTTGCGTAAGAGGTTAAAGGACCATGTTCATCAATTCCATCATTTACTATGCATACAGAATACTCAAATGCTGCATCAAACACTTATCATAGTTTCAAGCTTCACATCTATAATTTGTAAATACTGCCAGGTTTTCCCAGCTAAAAGACATTGCATTAAACGGACTGATTCCATTACCTCTTTCCTACTGGATAAGATGGTATAGAGCCGGAATAAATAGTGGGAAACCATATGTCCTAAAACTCACAAAGAGCAAAATATGAGTTGTTGGAGTGTTTTGACGAGGCCTTGGCTGCTGATGGAACCAAAACAATTGAAGATAATGATTTTGTTGGAACAAGTTTTCATTCTTACAAACTATGCTTGCTAATGATGATGTAAGCATATACTGTTTAGTTTCTTGTCCATCCACGTCATATCCTTCCCCAGCTTCTTTCACTCTTCAGGGAGCCCCTAGAACTGCAAACTTCCCAAAGAATAGAAGAATGATGATATAATTTGATTTTGCATTTGGAGCCATCCCCTCAGGTGTGGACACAGTACAACTTGAAGGATAGCAGAAAGGCAGGATCCATTGAAGGTGAGGCACCAACCACAAGTGATTTAAAGTCAGTGCAAGAGAAAAAGAATGCACAGATGCCAGCTCTCCCCAGATTATTCATGAGTGTTGCTGCTGGGGCCTTAGGTGATAAGTTTGGGTGAGTGGCGACAGAAGGAGACAAGCATGCATGAGCTTTGAAATAATTGATGCAGGAGGAAACTCTCCGTACGACGCAAAGGAAAGATGGTGAAGTTCAGAATCAATCTTACATAGGAAGAAATGAGAACAGTTAACAATGGGATGAACAAAAAATTATGAGATCTTAATAAACTTCAAGTGAGTATAATTGGCAAATGAGTTTAACAAAAGTAATGTTTAAAAAAATAACATATTACTTGGATGCCAAAATTTTATTTGGATTATAGGAAATGCAATGTTGGAATACAAATAAATAAATCTACTGAAATTAAGTTCCAAATTTAAAAATGTCTTTTTCAATGAGAAAACTGAGCTCCAGATCTTATGTATAAAACTAGAAAAGCTAATTTTTAAAATAATTTTGACCATATTTGATGTTTAAAGATGACATGGAGGCACTAGAGTTTAAAAAAAACAAGTCATTGAGGAGGCCACCAGAAGTCCAAGGCTAAACTTATCAGGAAGGAAGAACAAACTGAACTGTTTCTATTGAAGTGGTAAGGCTGAGGGAATCATAATAGTATGGCAGTTGGTGCAGCTGTCCCACAGCGTCAGTGTCCTGGGTTTAATCCTGATCTCTAGTGCCGTCGGTGTGGACCATAGAACATTACAGCACAGAAACAGGCCTTTTGGCCCTTCTTGGCTGTGCAGAACCACTTTTCTGCCTAGTCCCACTGACCTGCACCTGGACCATATCCTTCCATACACCTCTCATCCATGTACTCATCCAATTTTGAATTGAATCTCACCCAATTTACTTTTAAATGTTAAAAGTGAGCCCGCATTTACCACTTCATCTGGCAGCTTATTCCACACTCCCACCACTCTCTGCATGAAAAAGCTCCCCCCCCGCCATGTTACCTTTAAACTTTTCCCCCTTCACCCTTAACCCATGTCCTCTGGTTTTTTTTCTCCCCTAGCCTCATGGGGAAAAAGCCTGCTTGCATTCACTCTGTCTATACCCATCATAATTTTATATACCTCTATCAAATCTCCCCTCATTCTTCTATGCTCCAGGGAATAAAGTCCTAACCTATTCAACCTTCCTCTGTAACTCAGTTTCTCAAGTCCTGGCAACATCCTTGTAAACCTTCTCTGCACTCTTTCAACCTTATTAATATCCTTCCTGTAATTTGGTGACCGAAACTGCATGCAATACTCCAAATTTGGGCTCACCAGTGCCTTATACAACCTCTCCATAACATTCCAATTCTTATACTCAGTACTTTGATTTATAAAGGCCAATGTACCAAAAGCTCTCTTTACGGCCCTATCTACCTGTGATGCCACTTTTAGGGAATTTTGTATCTGTTTTCCCAGATAGTCACACCTAGGTTGTCGGAAGCAGGTCGTTGGGTGATGGTCAGAGGGGGGAAAGCGAAGGTGAGCAGACAGGTAGTGCAGAGCACCCCTGTAGCCATTCCCCTGAGTAATAAGTTTACCGTCCTGGATACTGCTGGCGGGGACGACCGACCAGGTGTGAGCCACGGTGACAGGGCCTCCAGCACTGAGTCTGACCCCGTGGTGCAGAAGGGTGGGACGAAGAAGAGGAGAGCTGTCGTCATTGGAGACTCTATAGTCAGGGGAGCAGACAGGAGATTTTGTGGACGTGAGAAGGACACTCGCATGGTTTGTTGCCTCCCGGGTGCCAGGGTCCGGGATGTCTCTGACCGGGTGCACGACATCCTGGTACGAGAGGGAAAGCAACCAGAAGTCGTGATACATGTAGGGACCAACGACATAGGCAGGAAGAGGGATGAGGTCCTGAAGTATGAGTTTTGGGAACTAGGCAGAAGGCTGAAGAACAGGACCTCAAGGGTGGCGTTCTCAGGATTGCTGCCAGTGCTATGTGACAGTGATGGTAAGAATTGGAGGAGATGGCAGTTGAATGCGTGGCTGAGGAGTTGGTGCAGGGAGCAGGGTTTTAGATTTTTGGATCATTGGGATCTCTTCTGGGGAAGGTGGGACCTGTACAGATTGGATAGGTTGCACCTGAACTCGAGGGGGAGCAATATCCTTGCAGGTAGGTTTGCTAGCATGGTTCGTAAGGGTTTAAAATAATTTGCAAGGGGGATGGGACCCAGAGCGATAGAGCAGTGAAAGAAGTGTATGGAGTAAAGCCAGATCTAACATATAGAGAGGCTTTGAGGAAAGAGAAGCAGAATAAACGGTGTAAAGACAGTAAGGTAGAAGGGCTGAAATGTGTATACCTCAATGCAAGAAGCATCAGGAACAAAGGTGATGAACTGAGAGCTTGGATACATACATGGAATTATGATGTAGTGGCCATTACAGGGACTTGGCTGGCACCAGGGCAGGAATGGATTCTCAATATTCCTGGATTTCAGTGCTTTAAAAGGGATAGAGAGGGCGGAAAAAGGGGAGGGGGTGGCATTACTGGTCAGGGATACTATTACAGCTACAGAAAGGGTGGGTAATATAGCAGGATCCTCTTTTGAGTCAGTATGGGTGGAAGTCAGGAACAGGAAGAGAGCAGTTACTCTACTGGGGGTATTCTATAGGCCCACTGGTAGCAGCAGAGATACTGAGGAGCAGATTGGGAGGCAGATTTTGGAAAGGTGCAAAAATAACAGGGTTGTTATCATGGGTGACTTTAACTTCCCTAATATTGATTGGAACCTGATTAGTTCCAAAGGTTTAGATGGGGCAGAGTTTGTTAAGTGTGTCCAGGATGGATTCCTGTCACAGTATGTGGACAGGCTGACAGGGGGAATGCCATACTAGATCTCGTACTTGGTAATGAACCAGGTCAGGTCACAGATCTGTCAGTGGGTTAGCATCTGGGGGGCAGTGACCACCGCTCCCTGGCCTTTAGCATTATCATGGAAAAGGGTAGAATCAGAGAGAACAGGAAAATTTTTAATTGGGGAAGGGCAAATTTTGAGGCTGTAAGGCTAGAACTTGTGGGTGTGAATTGGGATGATGTTTTTGCAGGGAAATGTAATATGGACATGTAGTCGATGTTTAGAGATCGCTTGCAGGATGTTAGGGATAAATTTGTCCCGGTGAGGAAGATAAAGAATGGTAGGGTGAAGGAACCATAGGTGACAAGTGAGGTGGAAAATCTAGTCAGGTGGAAGAAGGCAGCATACATGAGATTTAGGAAGCAAGGATCAGATGGGTCTATTGAGGAATATAGGGAAGCAAGAAAGGAGCTTAAGAAGGGGCTGAGAAGAGCAAGAAGGGGGCATGAGAAGGCCTTGGCGAGTAGGGTAAAGGAAAACCCCAAGGCATTCTTCAATTATGTGAAGAAAAAAATTATGTGACAGGAGTGAAGGTAGGACCCATTAGAGATAAAGGTGGGAAGATGTGCTTGGAAGCTGTGGAAGTGAGCAAGGTCCTCAATGAATACTTCTCTTCGGTATTCACCAATGAGAGGGAACTTGACGATGGTAAGGACAATATGAGTGAGGTTGATGTTCTGGAGCATGTTGATATTAAGGGAGAGGAGGCGTTGGAGTTGTTAAAATACATTAGGACGGATAAGTCCCCGGGGCCTGATGGAATATTCCCCACACTGCTCCATGAGGTGAGGGAAGAGATTGCTGAGCCTCTGGCTAGGATCTTTATGTCCTCGTTGTCCACAGGAATGGTACCGGAGGATTGGAGGGAGGCAAATGTTGTCCCCTTGTTCAAAAAAGGTAGCAGGGATAGTCCGGGTAATTATAGACCGGTGAGCCTTACATCTGTGGTGGGAAGGCTGTTGGAAAAGATTCTTAGAGATAGGACCTCTGGGCATTTAGAGAAACATGGTCTGATCAGGGACAGTCAGCATGGCTTTGTGAAGGGCAGATCATGTCTAACAAGCCTGATAGAGTTCTTTGAGGAGGTGACCAGGCATATAGATGAGAGTAGTGCAGTGGGTGTGATCTATATGGATTTTAGTAAGGCATTTGACAAGGTTCCACAAGATAGGCTTATTCAGAAAGTCAGAAGGCATGGGATCCAGGGAAGTTTGCCAGGTGGATTCAGAATTGGCTTGCCTGCAGAAGGCAGAGGGTCGTGGTGGAGGGAGTACATTCAGATTGGAGGATTGTGACTAGTGGTGTCCCACAAGGATCTGTTCTGGGACCTCTACTTTTTGTGATTTTTATTAACGACCTGGATGTTGGGGTAGAAGGGTGGGTTGGCAAGTTTGCAGATGACACAAAGGTTGGTGGTGTTGTAGATAGTGTAGAGAATTGTCAAAGATTGCAGAGAGACATTGATAGGATGCAGAAGTGGGCTGAGAAGTGGCAGATGGAGTTCAACCCGGAGAAGTGTGAGGTGGTACACTTTGGAAGGACAAACTCCAAGGCAGAGTACAAAGTAAATGGCAGGATACTTGGTAGTGTGGAGGAGCAGAGGGATCTGGGAATTCATGTCCACAGATCCCTGAAAGTTGCCTCACAGGTGGATAGGGTAGTTAAGAAAGCTTATGGGGCGTTAGCTTTCATAAGTCCAGGGATAGAGTTTAAGAGTCGCGATGTAATGATGCAGCTCTATAAAACTCTGGTTAGGCCACACTCGGGGTACTGTGTCCAGTTCTGGTCGCCTCACTATAGGAAGGATGTGGAAGCATTGGAAATGGTACAGAGGAGATTTACCAGAATGCTGCCTGGTTTCGAGAGTATGCATTATGATCAGAGATTAAGGGAGCTAGGGCTTTACTCTTTGGAGAGAAGGAGGATGAGAGGAGACATGATAGAGGTGTACAAATTAATAAGAGGAATAGATAAAGTGGATAGCCAGCGCCTCTTCCCCAGGGCACCACTGCTCAACACAAGAGGACATGGCTTTTAGGTAAGGGGTGGGAAGTTCAAGGGGGATATTAGAGGAAGGTTTTTTACTCAGAGAGTGGTTGGTGAGTGGAATGCACTGCCTGAGTCAGTGATGGAGGCAGATACACTAGTGGAGTTTAAGAGACTACTAGACAGGTATATGGAGGAATTTAAGGTGGGGGGGGATTATATGGGAGGCAGGGTTTGATGGTCGGCACAACATTGTGGGCCGAAGGGCCTGTACTGTACTGTACTATTCTATGTACTATGTTCTATCTCTTTTCTACTGCACTCCTCCGTGCCCTACCATTTACCTTGTATGTTCTACCTTGGTTTGTCCTTCCAATGTGCAATACCTCACACTTGTCTGTATTAAACTCCATCTGACATTTTTCAGCCCATTTTTCCAGCTGGTCCAAATCCCTCTGCAAGCTTTGAAAACCTTCCTCACTGTCCACTACACTTCCAATCTTTGTATCATCAGCAAATTTGCTGATCCAACTTACCATATTATCATCCAGATCATTGATATAGATGAGAAATAACAATGGACCCAGCACTGATCCCTGTGGCACACCACTAGTCACAGGCCTCCACTCAGAGAAGCAATCCTCTACTACCACTCTTTGGCTTCTTCCACTGAGCCAATGTCTAATCCAATTTACCACCTCTCCATGTATACCTAGCAACTGAATCTTCCTACTAACCTCCCATGCGGGACCTTGTCAAAGGCCTTACTGAAGTTCATGTAGACAACATCCACTGCCTTCCTGTCATCCACTTTCCTGGTAACCTCCTCAAAAAACTCTTAATAGATTTGTCAAACATGACCTACCACGCACAAAGCCATGTTGACTCTCCCTAATGAGTCCCTGTCTATCCAAACACTTGTAGATCCTATCTCTTCGAACTCCTTCCAATAACTTACTTTATACCGACATCAAGTTTACCAGCCTATAATTTCCCAGATTACTCTTAGAGCCTTTTTTAAGCAACAAAACAACATGGGCTATCCTCCAATCCTCCGGCACCTCACCTGTAGATACCAACATTTTAAATACATCTGCCAGGGCCCCTGCAATTTCAACACTAGTCTTCTTCAAGGTCCGAGGGAATACCCTTTCAGGTCCTGGGGACTTACCTACTCCGATTTGCCTCAAGATAGCAAGCACCTCCTCCTCTTCAATCTGTATAAGTTCCATGATCTCACTTGTTTCCTTTATTTCCATTGACTCCATGCCAGTTTCCTTAGTAAATACAGACACCAAAAAACCATTTAAGATCTCCCCGCAACACACATCAAAGTTGCTGGTGAATGCAGCAGGCCAGGCAGCATCTCTAGAAAGAGGTACAGTCGACGTTTCGGGCCGAGACCCTTCGTCAGGACTAACTGAAGAAAGAGCTAATAAGAGATTTGGAAGTGGGAGGGGAAGGGGGAGATCCAAAATGATAGGAGAAGACAGGAGAGGGAGGGATGGAACCAAGAGCTGGACAGGTGATTGGCAAAAGGGATATGAGAGGATCATGGGACAGGAGGCCCAGGGAGAAGGAAAAGAGGAAGGGGGGAAACCCCAGAGGATGGGCAAGCGGTATAGTCAGAGGGAGAAAGAATGTGTGTATATAAATAAATAATGGATGGGGTATGAGGGGGGTTAAGATTGCCCCCATTTCTTTTGGTTCCATACATAGCCGACCACTCTGATCTTCAAGAGGACCAATTTTATCCCTTACTATCCTTTTGCTCTTAATATACCTGTAGAAGCTCTTTGGATTATCCTTCACCTTGACTGCCAAAGCAACCTCATGTCTCCTTTTAGCCCTCCTAATTTCTTTCTTAAGTGTTTTTTTTTGCACTTTTTATACTCCTCAATCACCTTAGTGGAGTGGAGTTTACACTTTCTCCATATTGCCATGTGGTCTTCCTCCAGGAGCTCTAGTTTCCTCCCAAAGATATACTGGTTGTTAGGCTAATTGGATATTGTAGGATATTCCTAGTCTTGATGAATGGTAAACAACTCGAGGGCTATTGACAGGCACGTATAAGAGAATAGCTTACAGAGAAGTCAGTGGAGAATTGGGATTCACGGACTGCATAGACTCAGAGGGCTGAAGAGCTGCCTTCTATGTCATAGCAAACTATACTGTAAGTGATGAGAACTGACCCAACAATGGACAGAGATTTGACAGAATAGTTCGAAAGACTGACAGCAATGAGATTTTCAAAATTATTTATACAGGTGGAAATAGTTGAAGTCAAATTGTATAGGTGCATTTGAGGAAATTTGTGGGAGAAGGAAATAGAAGGATAATGAGTGGTATTAACTAAAGAAATATAGATGGATGCTAACTGCTGACTTGCATTAATGAGCAGCATGACCTGCTATACATGATTTATACAATATGTAATCAATGTTTTTACACAACCATATTTAGAACTGATATGTATCCCACTGGTTAATATTTACTAAGTCCCGTTATTGCCAGATAGACTTAGCACTTGAAGGCTACTCATAAAAATTTCAGTATTTGGACCTTTGATATTGCTGCAGTGGAATTGAGAGGAAAGGAAAAGTCATTGCCTTTGTACACGCTGTCTCCGATATGGCAGCAACTACAGGAAAACTGAATTTAAAACGGGAAGTTGGATTATTTAGTGCTGTTTCTTTAATTGTTGGAACGATTATTGGCTCTGGCATCTTCATGTCCCCTGAATGGGTCCTACGATACATTGGGAGCCCTGGAGCCAGCCTTTTGATTTGGATGGCCTGTGGATGTCTGAGCATGGCAGCTGCTCTCTCATACGTGGAATTAGGGACAGTGATAAAAGAATCTGGAGGTGAATATATATACATCTTGAGAAACTTCGGGCACATCCCAGCATTTCTGTATTCTTGGACCTCTGTATTTGTGGCCATTCCTTCTTCTATTGTGGCAATATCCTTGAGCCTAGCACAGTACATTGCAGCACCAGTTTTTGGAGAATGTCCACCGCCTCCTGCTGTAGTGAAGTGTACAGCTGCAGCTAGCATTTTAACTATAGCTATCATTAACAGTCTTAATGTGAAACTGGCAACCCGCATTCAAAACATCTTCACTTTTGCCAAAATACTGTCCCTACTTGTAATTGTAATAGGTGGAATGGTATTGATCATCAATGGACACACAGAGAGTTTTCAGAATGCTTTTCAAGGAACAAGAGGAATAGGCTCAGTTGGAATCGCTTTCCAACAAGGTCTGTGGTCCTACAGTGGATGGAATAATTTAAATTATTTGACTGAGGAAATTAAGCACCCTGAGGTAAGTACAAAACACGTACTTTCAATCTATTACTAAGTACTTAAAAGTACTATTTTACGCAATACTACTTAGCATAAACAACATGGATAACCAAGTCAAGCCTGTTGTGTATGCTACACACCAAGTGTGTAAGAGTTCCAAATAAAATACCTGGGGTGAACTAATTGTATTGTGGAACCTTATTTTAAAACATTGGTGAGTACTTTTTTTATGAAAGGAATACATTAAAACATTGGGGGTGGGTGTGAAGCAGAGGAAACAGGAGCGTTATCAGCAAAAGAGTAAAAATTTGATTTCATCTTGCAGGCCTTAAATTAGGGCATTTATCTAAATGTGAGTTATTGCCAAAAATAAGGCAGCAACATGTGTTGTCAATATCATTTTCATATTTTATATGTAGAAATAGATCACAGAAGATTTCTGGTTAAGAATAAATATATGACAATATAAAATAAAAAAATAAAACTGCTGATGCTGTAACGTTTTTAAAAAAACATTTTTAAAAAAGTAGAAATATTGAGCAGGTCAGGCTCCGTCAATGGGAAGAGAGACGGTGTTAATATTTCAAGTTGAAGACACTTCATGAGAACTGGGAAGGAGAGTAAAGCAGGTGAGGCAGCTACAGGGAGGTTGGGAGAAGAGGCATGTCCAACTGGATCTTCGATTTCCTCACTGATAACCCCAATTTTACGGATTGGCAACATCTCCTCCATTCTCACCATCAGGACAGTTGCACCACTGAGCTGGGTGCTTAGCCCCTTGCTCTACTCACTTCATACTTATGATTATAGAACATTGAATAGTACAGCACAATACAGGCCCTTCAGCCCACAATGTTGTGCCGACCCTTAAACCCTGCCTCCCATGTAACCCCCCACTTTAAATACCTCCATATACCTGTCTAGTAGTCTCTTAAATTTCACCAGTGTATCTGTCTTTACCACTGACTCAGGCAGTGCATTCTGCGTACCAACCACTCTCTGAGTAAAAAACCTTCCTCTAATATCCCCCTTGAACTTCCCACCCCTTACCTTAAAGCCATGTCCTCTTGTATTGAGCAGTGGTGCCCTGGGGAAGAGGCACTGGCTATCCACTCTTAATATCTTGTACACCTCTATCATGTCTCCTCTCATCCTACTTCTCTCCAAAAAGTAAAGCCCCAGCTCCCTTAATCTCTGATCATAATGCATACTCTCTAAACCAGGCAGCATCCTGGTAAATATCTGTACCCTTTCCAATGCTTCCACATCCTATTGTGTGGCTAAGTACAGTTCCAATACCAAATTTAATTTGCTGATGACACTACTGTTGTTGGCTGAATCAAAGGTTGTGACACATTGATATATAGAAGGGAAATTGAAACCCTGGTTGAGTGGTGCCACAATAACTTCTCACTCAATGTCAGGAAAATTAAAGTGCTGATTATCGATGACAGGAGGACAAAGTCAGAAGATCTACGAGCCGCTCCTTACTAGAGGAACAGTAAATTTAAATTCTGAGGATCTGTCCTGGGACCAGCATGTAAGTGTCACCACAAAGAAGGCACAATGGCACCTCTGCTTTCTGAGAAGTTTACATACACTCAGCATGTCAGATAAAACCTTGACAAACCTCCATAGATGTACAGTGGAGGATATCCTAACTGGGTGTGTTACAGCCTGGTATGGAAATGCCAATGCCCAGGAATGGAAAAAAAAACTACAGAAAATGGTGGATACATACCAGTCCATCACAGGCAAAGCCCTCCCAACCATGGAGTACATTTACATGGAGTGCTGCCACAAGAAAGTACCATTCATCATCCAAGTCCCCCACTGTCCAGGTCATGCCCTCTTCTTGCTACATCGGGTAGGAGGTACAGAAGTGTGAGGTCCCACAGCACCAGGCGAGGAAGTTATTATCCTTCAACCATCAAGCTCTTGAACCAGAATGGATAACATCAATCACCACTACTCTGATCTGAATTTACGACCCAGACTCACTTTCAAGGACTCTTTACAACTTGAAATCTCAGTGTAATTTTTATTTAGCACATTGGTTGTTTGTCAGTCTTTGTGTACATATATGTTTTTTTTTTGTAAATTCTAATGCATTTCTTCTTTTCCATGTAAATGCCTGAAAGAGTCTGGCCCAGAAAGTTGTCTGCTGTGCCGGAATCCACCAGAGCCTCCTGTGTGCATAGAGCTGTCCATGTGTGGAGGAGGCCAGAGAGAGTGAGTCAGGCTAAACCGCTGTTCCCCCTTCCACTTTCTAGATACTTCCTCATATTTATTGCAAATAGTGGTTTATTATCTCAGTTGGTGGTGGCCCAGGTTAGAGTTCGCCTGGTCAAAAAAGATGATGAAGGCAATCTTTGCTTGGTCTGTAGAACTGTAAGGTACACTGGGACAGGAAGTTGCCGCATCAGGTTGGGGATCTATTGAAGTGTTCAGGTACCCGAATCTGGGGCTCGGGGGGAGGAGGTTGACTGTCGCAGGGTTGCTGCATCAAGACAGAGAGTCAGAAGAGAGTGGCGAGTGGTCAATAGTCTCCTGCTGCTTCTGGATTGTGTAATCATATCAATGGACATACTCTGCTAGATCAATAGATGCTTCACTCATCCTGTCAGGAAGTGTAGAGGAGGCTGGACTCAAAAGCAGATCAGCAAAGAGGATTTAGCAATGAGCAAGAACTTTGATAATCAACTGCAAAATAACAAGGCATGAAGGGCCACAAAACAAGAGAGAACAGATACTGAACTCACAGGCAACAAGGTAAGGTTAGGAGCAACAGGTTGATGTTGGCTGATTCATATGAATGAACATGTTACTCAGGGTCTTGGGCGGTATATTTGTGTTGTTTTTTTTGCATGACTATGTTTTTTTGCTGGGTGTAAATAGGCTGCAGGAAAGGAATATCAGGTGACTCCTGTTAGCTGGGTTAGGACTGGCAGGAGCCTGCATGTGCAGGCCTGACAGTTAGTGGGCTAGCCTGTCTCTTGAGATTGAGGCAGAGAAATTCAGAAATTGAAGGAAGAATATATATTGGCAAAAAAAATAATGAAATTGTCAAGTTCTGTTTAAGCACCAGTCTAGTGGCCACATCCCAACCATTCCCTGCATGTTTGTTCTCACCCCCTTCCCTACACGATAGAACAAGTATAAAACTTCCCTGCTTCTTACCTTCCACCCCACCTGTTCTGCATTCAACAAGTCATTCTCCACAACTTCCACTGCCTTCAAAGGGATTCCACCATATCTCAACAGGTACACTTAATGCCAGAGAAATGTATACAATATACATCCTGAAATTCTTTTTCTTCGCAAACATCCATGAAAACAGAGTGCCCCAAAAGAACCCCAACCGCCCCCCCGCTCCCCCGACCCATGCATAAACAGCAGCAAAGCAACGACCCCCCCCACCAGGAAAAAAGCAACGGCACCCCGCATCAAGCACTCAAACGTGCAGCAAAGCATCAATAAAGACACAGGCTTGCAGTACCCCAAAGACTACTCATTCACCTGGTATTTGACATACCACAGGCTCTGTCTCTCACTAATAAGGGAAAAAGAGGTGTCCCTCTTTTCCCACCTTTTTCAACATTTCTCCTCCTCTTCAACATTTTTCTGTGACCCACCAATTTGTGATTCCCTGGCCCACTCTTCTTTTTCTAACAGCAACCCATCTTATTGTATTTTGCCTTTGAATTGCAGGTGATGCAGCATTAGTCCTTTCATCTCTTCCCTTACCACCATCTAGGGACCCGAGCAGTTTTTCTAGGTTAAGCTGTGGGTCACTTACATTTCTTCCAATCTGTTGTACTGTTTGCAGAGATCACAATATGATCTCCTCTGCATTGGAGAATCCAAACACAGGTTTGGTAATGACGACAAACAAAATGCCGAAGGAATTCTGCAAGATAGGAGACATCCGTGGAAGGAAATAAACAGTTGATGTTTCAGACTGAGACCTGAAGATGGTTGATTTTCTCTAGCATTTTGTGTGTGTTTCTCAAGATTTCCAGCATCTGCAGTCTCTCTCTTGTGTCTTTCGATGATCACTTTGCAGAGCATGCACATTCAATTTGCAAAGGCAAATTTGAAATTCCTGTAGTGTGTCGCTTTCATTTTGATCCAACTAACACTCTGAACCATCAGTCTGTGGGCTCTTGCATTATTATAATGAGGTCCAAAACAGAATCAAAGAACAGCACCTCAGTTTCCATCTGGGCAGTACTGTATTTGACAACTTGAGGTAACTTAATTCTCTGTCTGCTGCAGTTGTGTATCTGTGATACTGGCTTAACTAGTTTTATTATTCCCTTCTTTCTCTTTTTTTTCTCTTTCCGGAACTGAAATACATGATAAAACTGAACATCCAGGCATGTCTTCTTGCTTTGTACTTTGCACTGCCTACATTCTTTTCTCCATGCTCTCCCTCTCTAACAATTAGCATTCACTCATTTGCTCAGATAACCTTGTTTACAAATTAGCACCAAGATCATTTCAGTTTTTCTTATCAGAGACATGTTCAGAGTTCAAAATTCAAATTAAGTTTATTATTGAAGTACATACTGTACACTTAGCTACTTTATTAGGTAGACCTTTACACCTGCTCATTAATAAGACCTTGAGGAAAGAGGACTGGGTTGAGACAACAGAGACTTTTGGAGAAGAGGAGTTTGATGGGTAATACCATTCCGGCTGACCGGAAGTGCACTGAGAACAGTAAACGTAAAGGAATTGGGTGCTTACTGTTCTGGCTAACAATGGATGGTGCAATCCGGTGTATATTACGATCGAGGAACGTGTTTGCAGACTGGATATTGAACTTTTTACGGTTGGACTTTGGCAACATTTGACCGTGATACAACACTTGGCGGCACGGGAGGTCGTTCCTGCCTGTGGCCATCGACCGTGCAGCTCCTCCCGTGGAGGGTCAGACACCCT
Source organism: Mobula birostris (assembly GCF_030028105.1). Classification (NCBI taxonomy): domain Eukaryota; kingdom Metazoa; phylum Chordata; class Chondrichthyes; order Myliobatiformes; family Myliobatidae; genus Mobula; species Mobula birostris. The sequence continues at coordinate 204,209,370 of NC_092371.1, read as the reverse complement.
GAGCCAATAGACTGGTCCTGGACTTATTTTCCATCTGGCATAGTTTGCATTTTGGTGTTTGATTGTTGGGGTTTTTTGTATTGCTATATTTACACTCTATTCTTGGTTGGTGCGGCTGTAACAAAACCAAATTTCCCTCGGGATTAATAAAATCTATCTATCTATCTATCTATCTATCTAAGACCATAAGATACAGGAGCAGAATTTGGCCATTTTGGCCCATTGCATCTCCTCCGCCATTTCATCATGTCTGATCCAATTTTCCTCTCAGCCCAAATCTCCTGCCTTATGCCCTGTATCCCTTCATGCCCTGACCAATAAAGAATTTATCAACCTCTGCCTTAAATATACATAAAGGCCTCCACAATGCCTGTGGCAAAGAATTCCACAGATTCACCACTCTATGGCTAAAGAAGTTCCTATTTATCTCTGTTCTAAAAGGACGCCTCTCTATTCTGAGGCTGTGTCCCTGGTATTAGAATCCCCCACCATTGGAATCATTCTCTCCAAATCCACTCTATCACACCCTTTCACCATTTGATAGGTTTCAATAAGGACACCCCTCATTCTTCTGAATTCCAGTGAATACAGGCCCAGAGCCATCAAACATTCTTCATATGACAAGCCCATTCGATCTTGGAATCATTTTCATGTACCTCCTTTGAACCCTCTCTAGTTTCATCACATCCTTTTTAAGATAAGGGGCCAAGACCTGCTCTCAATATGCCAAGTGAGGCCTCACAACTGCTGAATTAAGCCTCAACATTACATCCTTGCTTTTATATTCTAGTCCTCTTGAAATGAATGCTAACATTGCATTTGCCTTCCTCACCACAGACTCAACCTGCAAATTACCCTTTAGGGAATCCTGCATAGAGAATCCCAAGTCCCTTTGCACCTCAGTTTTTGTATTTTCTCTCCATTTAGAAAATAGTCAACCGTTTCATTTCTTCTACGAAAGTGCATGACCATGCACTTCCTGACACTACTCAATCTGCCATTTTTTGCCCATTCTCCTAACCTGTCCTTTTGTAGCCTCTCTAAACCTTCAAAACTACCTGCCCCTCCACCTATCTTCATATCATCTGCAAACGTTGCAATAAAGCCATCAATTCCATCATCTGAATCATTGATATATAATGTAAGACGAATTGGTCCCAACACAGACCTCTGTGGAATGCCACTAGTCACTCTCAGCCAACCAGAAAAGGCTCCCTTTATTTCCACTCTTGGCCAATCAGCACTGCTTTATCCATGCTAGAATCTTTCCAGTAATACCATGATCTTGTAGCTTGTTAAGCAGCCTCATGTGTGGCACCTTGTCAACGACCTTCTGAAAATCTAAGTGCACAACATCAACTGATTGTCTTTCCTGCTTGTATTTTTTCAAGTAAATCCAACAGATTTGTCAGGCAAGATTTTCCCTTTTGGAAACCCTGTTGACTATGGACTACTTTATCATGTGCCTCCAAGTACCCTGAGACCTCATACTTAATAATCAACTCCAGCATCTTCCCAATCACAGAGGTCAGACTAGCTGGCCTATAGTTTCCCTTCTCCAGCCTCTCTCCCGTCTTGAAGAGTGGAGTGGCAATTTGCAATTTTCCAGTCTCCTAGAATCATTCCAGAATCTAGCGATTCTTGAAAGATCGTTACTAATGCCTCCACAATCTTTTCAGCCACCTCTCTCAGAACCTTGGGCTGTACAGACACCAGGTGACTTATCTACCTTCAGACCTTTCAATTTCCCAACAACCTTCTCGCTGGTAATGGTAACTTCACACACTTGTTCATCCCTGACCCCTGGAACGTCTATCATACTGCTAGTGCCTTCCACAGTGAAGTCTGATGCAAAATACTTACACTGTTCGTCCACCATTTCCTTGTCACCCATTACTACCTCACCGGCATCGTTTTCCAGTGGTCAGACATCCACCCTTCATGTATCTGAAGAAACTTCTGGTGTCCTCTTTAATATTATTGGCTAGCTTTCTTTCATATTCCATCTTTACCTTCGTAATGACTTTTTCAGTGGCCTTCTGTTGGTTTTTGAAGCATCCCTAACTTCCCAATAATTTTTGCTCTATTATATACCCTCTCTTAATGCAAATATCTAATCAGCCAATCATATGGCAGCAACACAATGCACAAAAGCATGAAGACATGGTCAAGAGGTTTAGTTGTTGTTCAGACCAATAACTAACTAATCCTCCAGAACCTAGAATGGTGGAAGATGGTCCAGTGTACACGGTTCACTGGTTGATGGATTCCCATTATGATGGACAGAATGTGCAGTGCCTGGTCGATTGGGAATGATACAGCCCAGAGGAGAGATCTTAGATCCATCACTCATCAAGGAAATCCATCCAGATTGTCCTGAGCCATTGGAGGCTGGCCGTAGGTGGGGCTTCCTGTTAGGCCTGCACATGTAGGCTCCTAGTCTCACCTGCAACTCATTTCCATCTCATCACCTGCAGCCTATTTAAACCCAACTATCATCTACAACTTTTGTTCATTCTCTCAACCAGTTACTCCTAGCCTTCAGTTACCTTGTTACTTGTGAGTTTAGTATGTGTTCTGTCTGGTTTTGTGGCCCCTTGTGGCTTGTAATTTTGCAGTTGATTACTAAAGTTATCACTCACCACTAAATCATTTCCAATGCTCTTCATTTGGGTCAAGCCTCCTCTACATTTCCTGATACTCACATCCATTGCAAGCCTCCTGACTCCTACAGCTATCTCAGCTGCTCTTTGTGTTTTCAGTAAGAACTCTATTCCATTCTTCCATTTCCTATGACGCCATTGTACTTGCTCCAACAATGAGTCTTTCCAGATAGGAGCATTTAAAATGTCTTACAACTTCAGCAACGCCATTGTCTGCATTTGACCAAGCCAACAATTGCTGTGGGTCTGACTGCATTTAGCTAGTAACATTACACACATTTCTAATACTAGACTCCATCACAGGGAGTTGCGCCGAGACAGAGAGAAGAAAAGATTAAAGGGTGTGCACAAAGCCTCCTTGAAGAATTGCAGCATCTCCACAACTTCATGATTGCCCCAAGTAGAGAAGTGGCTTTTGAGAACCTTGTGACATTCATCAGGAGAATACCACCTCACCAACCATCTGTCCACCCATCCCTTCAGCCACCACATGAACTTCTGTTAAAGAGTCCCCTATTCTCGTATTGTCTATTTCAGAACCTATAAAATCAGTGGTGGAAGTAATTCATCCTTAAACCTGAGGGATAGCTTAAGAATCAAGAAGAATTATTTTGCTACAAGCAAAATGATCATTAGGACAGGCAACAGTTTCATTTATATGAACTTAAAAATTATAATTATATGGTAATGAGGTTTTCAATTGATTTGATAGCCTCTAGAATTCCATTCCTCTCGCACTGATTTTCCAGGGTTTGAAAACCATGACAACAAAAAGGAGTCAGGTTTGAACTGTGCTTCAATGTACTCTTTTAAGCTGAAGATACACTTAGAAAATAATATCTTAACTTGCCACCATTTCTCTTAAGCACTCTAATGCCTTTAATTTGTTAGGATGCTTGTCTGATATTCAGTGACAGATGAACAGAAACTTTCTCCAATTAAATATTAGAGGACGGAAGTCACAGACATTAGATCTCTCCGTTAATATAATTTCCTATCAACTGATTATTTTCTACATTCTAACAACAGACTGAAACTTAAACCGGAAAGTCCACAAACTTGTCATCATATTTGACTCAAATATTTGGCTACATATTGCCATGACCAAGAATACATTTGTAATAGTTTCCAAACTGTGTCTTAGCTCATCTGTAATTAAACCTTCATCTTTACTTTTGTCGCATGGTCAGTTTCCCTTTTTCATTTTTATATTAATTTGTACTCACCCTAAGCTCTATTACCCATTCACTATATTGTACTAAATACATTTATACCATTTATAATATATGTGTAGGATTTTACTCTAATGCGATGTAGTACTGGGAAGAAATAATCAAGAGATATGATGATGGATAGGAATGTGGCAGAAAATGACAGGATCGCCCTACTATAATGTACTTGCTTCCTGTGGCACTGCTGGAGATCTCTCTCTTTTTGGTACGAAGACATGGGATGAGATCGGGGCAAGAGGGATGGGAGAAAAAACAGGTTGTTTGGGATTTCTATAACAACTTTGCAACCTTACCTGTTTCCTCCAGTTCAACAATTTCATATCTTCATATCATCTACTCTCTGAGGAGGAGTCACTGAAGGGAAGTTGAAAAGAGATTGTGCTGTGAACTGTGATAATTGCTGCAGAGAGTTTGAGAACAGTGCAAGTAATGTGCCACAGTTACAGAGAAACTTATTTGTGGCTCTCTGAAGAGTTATCTTGGCCCATTACAATGAAACACAGTCAAGGACATTCAAAGATACTGTATGTTGCTGTTGAAATGACCATGAAGCAACAGGACTATACACAGAATTAAAAATATCACCTAACATGAGGAGTAAGAAGGGAAGCTGAGTATCCAAATGTATTGGGGTCAAGCGAGGAGAAAGTGATCTCATTGAAAGGAGTAGCTCTGTAGGATTGATGTGAATCATAATGTGAACTATACGTGAGTATTGTAAGTGAAAGATGAATCAGGACTAGGAGAGGTAGGTGTTGTTCTGCCTTTACATTAAACTTTATAGATTTCCTTTCAGGACAGCATAATCAATTTACTGCCTGTCTACATACTTCTCTTCCAGCCGCCCCCACCCCGTTCCACAAGCATAACCATGTCAACTGAGATCAAGTAACTTTGACCAAGGATGGATTCTCCTTTACTGATGCAGCCTAACTATCAACTGACTCCCCTTACAATGTCTGTTATTGTGCTCTCACTTTCCTGCATTACGTGACATGACATTTACCAGCAGGAATCATTCACTTGTCTTTGGCATTTCATTCTTGAAATTCATTTGGAAACCTGCCCAAACTAAATCAATATTGAGATTGCAGTGAATTTCTTGTTTCAGGTCAACTTGCCCCGAGCTATACTGATTTCCCTTCCACTGGTGACATTGCTTTATGTTCTGGTAAATGTGAGCTACCTCGCAGCCCTGAATCCAGCTGAGATGATGTCATCTGGAGCTGTGGCTGCAACATGGGGGTAAGTGAAATGAGCAGGTTAAAAACACATCTCTTTACTTAGAATAGAGTTGCCACTTAAAATACTCATAATAATCAAGCCTGTGATTAGGAAGGTAAATCAAACATAAAGTCTTGATTTGTGAAGTCCATGAGGCCTTGAAGCATGCAGATGTGAAGTATTAAGTTATGTGGCAACTTGCTGTTGGAGATGAGCAAAACCACTTTGGTTGGCAAAGTTGATAAGGTTTTCAGAAACAGCGGAACTTGTTCAATGGCAAATGTAAAATCCTCGCTGTACATCTTTCATTAAGAAATAGTTTGTTTTAGGATTGTAACCGACTGGTATGTACAGATTAGAAAAGAAACCCAGGCTTTCTTGATTACATAAGTGTGAGCAGACTGGAATTGTGATTGGTGCCAAGGACCCCTCAGAGCCCCAAGGCCAGTCATCATAGATCGACATCCTCGATGAGCAGAAGGGTGTGAGACTTGCTACTGTATCAGCTATTCTGCACCCCTTTTTAGACTTATTGTTTTGTTAATCCTTTGCATCACATAGTAAAAGGGAGTGGGAATTTTTTTTTATCAATTATTTTACACACTGTTTTAGATTGGTGTTCTGTATATTTTATATGTTTTCCTTATCGCTTATTGTACTCTTAATAAAATACCCTGCAGCAGCCTTGAAGAGTTCCTTCTTGCTCATTGATCTGAATACTTGAAACCTGCTTATCACTCCCTTCAGTAAGTTAAAAATGTACTTGCAATATTTATTTTCTTTGGCTGAGCTTTAAAACACAAGCTAGAATTGTAGAAAATATTAGATGGGCTACAGTTAGAGTATTGTGTACAGTTCTTGTCATTCTAGAAGAAGGATAGCAGCATTAAAGGTGTAGAGGAGGTGTTCTCAGGACGGCATAAATATAGTTTGAGAGATAAGCTGCTGTGCTACTGAGATCGAGGCTTGGGCCTACTCAAAGATTCAAAGGTTCATTTATTATCAAGTTATGCAACTCTGAAATTCTTCTTCTCCAGAGAGCCACAAAGCCAAGAAAGAAAAGAACGGCAGCACGATCATCACCCCTCAAACCCCTCCTCCCTGCACAAAAAAAATGACAAAAATGGAACAGGCATATTGACCCCCAAATGCCCCACCCCCCACACAAAAAAAAATGAGAAAGATTGGGCGAAAAACACAGTATACAAAAAAACCATAAGACTGAAAAAAAAGCCCACTATCCAAGTCCACATCCAAAATGCAGAAACCTGGCAACATTCTCCTTCTCTGTAGCAGAGCGATCACACCAGCAATCAAAAGGCTGTCTCCCCGCTCCATTAGCAGGACAATCTCACCAGCGATAAAAAGGCAGGCATTTCAACCTCCTTCATCGTTTTAATCGGCAAACAATGGAAGCTTTAATTGGCGAAAGGGAGTCAAACATCGGTTCACAGCCTTCTCGCCATGCAGTTCCCGCACGCTGCCTCTGCCTCCCAGAAGCCCCACAGAGACTGAAAAGCGCTGAAACACCCAAATGATCTCCAAACTGAAAATCACAGGCTCCAACAGTTCCAGAATCACATTCAAGATGAAAAACAAATGTAAAAGACCTAAAAGAAGAGAATCACATGGTTTCATGATCTATTCTGAAGATGTCAACTGAAGGAGCGTCGTACACAGGTGACTGAAGGCAAATGAGAAATGAGACTAAGGCTTGGGCCTACTCCAGCTGCTCTGGGGAGTGGATCTAAGGACTCAGTCTGGTTCAGACTGCTGTCCTGTGCTTCTATTGTTGGCATAATTGTGTCTTTCCCCCCTTCTCCAGTTGTTTCAGTCTTTCTTTTTTTTCAATTGGGTCCTTCGGCTTTCTTGCTTTGTGGCTGCCTGTAAGCAAAGCAAGTCTTTGTTAATAAATTGTACTTTGAACAGTATACAACCTTAATATTCATCTTCTTGCAGGCAGCCACAAAACAAAGAAATGCCGTAGTATCCATTTAAAGAAAAAACCCTCACACAATCAAACGTGCAAAAAAAGAACAAATCACGCAATCAGCAATAAAGTGAACAAATAACACACAAAACATTAAACATAGACTGCAGAACCACCAAAGTGGAGCCCACAGCCATGAGCAACCAAGGCGAGTGAAGCAGGTCCAGGAGCTGAAGGCCATTACCATAGCAACAGCCATCGGGTCACTCAGCCGTGTCGATGGATGCAAGCCACAAGCGTAGATCTAGTTCCATGCTGAAGTGTCTTGATCAAATCATGCAAATAGTAAAGCTCATTCAGCGCTGAGGACATTAAACATCAAATCACAGCCGAAAGTGAGTCCACAGCCACGAGCTGCTGAGGTGATTGAACCTTGCAGCATGGGACCCAAGACTTCTGCGACCTCTACTGGCAGCAGTGACAGGGAGACCAGCTAAGCGCATTAATATACCTATAATAATTCTTGTGAATAATGTTTTTAGCATTGCAATATTTTAAGAAGAATGCCCTAAGCACAAAATTAATGATCAAAACAATAATTATTAAATGTTTTTCAATTTTAGAAGCAAAGTCTTGGGCAGCTGGGCATGGATCGTTCCACTGTCAGTCGTACTTTCCACATTTGGGTCTATAAACGGCAGTTTCTTCACTAGTGGTCGCATTTGCTACATAGCAGCCAGAGAGAATTCATTGGTGAGGACTGAGAACTTCCATCATGGAATTTAGAGCTGCTTCATTCTCACAACTTTATAATGGAGAAAAGATAGGGGAAATGCAATTTTGTTTGGAGAGGACAGGGAGAACATCTTAAATGATCCGAGATAGAGGCTATGCCAGTCTGCTTCTCAATAGGGGAAAAGCTTGAAACTAATCACAAATCTCAGTGGAAATATGTGAGATTTTAGGCTGAAAACAGAGTTATTTAAGGATACACTCACAAGAAAGGAACACTTTGAGTTTTAAAATGCTTTCCAGCTAATAAAGTCGGGTTTGTAACATAGAAAATATAGGTTAATTTTACAGATAGGAATCCCCCCCTCCCCATATACCCCAATTTAAGGCTAAATTTTAATTCTTTGTTCACTTGACAGAGAGAGAAACTTCGGACACCATATTATTCCATTGAAAAATGCCATAATATAGTTTACACCTATCGAATGGACTGATAGCACCTCAGTTTAGCATTTCATCTGTCAAAATTATGGAACAAAAAATGATTGTTGTTAGCAGCAAGGTTATTGCTTCCATAAACTACCTTTTCATTCCGAAATAATATTTAAACTATTGATTGATTTCACAAAAAATATCTGTAATGTTTCTCTGTGCCATACCTCAAAATGAGTAAGTGATGCAAAATACTTGAATCTTCTATTATTATTCTCTTATGAGCCATGCAGGGAAGAGACGCTTGAAACCCATCAATTGAGCTTGTTTGGCCCCATCTTTAATAAAGATCAGATGTCTATTCCAATACACAATAAACATTTGGATTGTGGTAATAGATACTACTATTCAAAGTTTCAAATAAGATTAGTCATCCTTGTCCCTTGACACTCCCACGGACTCTGGTCCAAATGCATTTCTATACATGCGGTCTCATTGCCCTACTGTTGTTTTCTGGGGTAAACTTGGGGTGGTGTGAAGCAGGTAGCCAATTTCTTCCCCTCTATTAGGTGTTCTGAATCAAGTTCAAATTCACTTTCTTAAAATGTCACCAATAACATATCATGTAGTACCACTGTGTGTCTCAACAGATAGCTGAAATAAAAAATGGAGTTGCTCAAATGATGAATAGTACCTGTGGAAAGAGGAACAGAGATTATATTTCATGTGAATGATTTTTCAGCAGCCTTGAGGAAGGTATTAAAACTGTTTTTTTAACACTAATTGCAGCCTTCGATTTAAAGATGACAATAAACAGCAGAAAAGTCAGGATTCTGGCTTTCCTTCCAGTGTAGGGTTACTCCATAATCCCATGTTCATAGTTAGAAAATATACTCATAAAGAGAATAGCTTGACAAACCTGTAGAGTATTGTAGTCCCAATCTCTCACCTATGCTTATCGTGACCCAATTCTCTGCTGTGAGCATGCAATCAGAATTATTCATGGCATTCCCAAGTTTGCTTCGATAGTATTTTAGTATTCACAGCCAGGTCAGTAGGAAGAACAACAATGTGACTCAGCATATTTGTAGCAGTGAGGACTCTCGCTTGTTATGGAAACCTAGGCTCACACACAGTGTAATCATTTCAGTAAAGTGTAACTATGGCAGTAAGTGGAACTATACTCCAGTATTTTAAAAATTCAACTTTTATTGCTAAAGCTAATGTATTTGTTAATTATTGACATTGAATTCAATGCTGAGTTCAATGTAACTGGTGGCCAATATTCACATACATCTTTAACTCCAGTGGTCAAAGATCAATCTCTTCAACACTGTGTGTATCAGAGAAGAACAAAAAAAAAGCTGATAACAATAAATTTCTGAATCGTCACAACAACGTGGAAATATGAACATTTCATATAAGATATGAATTCATAGATACAGTATGAAGCTCTTGTTTTGCATTGTGAAACTTGTAACTTGTGCTTCTAAAACAGATGTATGGTGACTGCTTGATTTGTTTCCCTCAGCCAGATATTCTCTCCATGGCACATGTGAACCGGCTGACACCTTTGCCTGCTCTTTCGTTCATAGCATTCATTGCCTTGATATTGCTAATCCCAGGGGATTTTGGGTCTATCGTCGAATATTTCAGGTTTGTCGAGAATGGATTTTTTAAAATATTTCTGCTAATAACAGTAAATTGCTATAATTTCCCAGGGATATTCCTGTCATCCACCAAAGCATTGACAGAACAACCAGGAATATGAGATAACTGGTGCAATATGGAGTAGAAACGTCCTTCCAACATCTTCCCTGTCAATTCCCCTGACTATCTTATATTTCTAAAATACTCTTTTAACTTCCTATCCAATACAGACCTATGCAGCACAATTATTTCACCTAATGCAACCCTTTCATTCCAAGATTCAACCTAGAAAACCTACCCTACATGAAGATGAATGTAAAAATACCCTTATATAAATAAGGATTTTAAAGCTATTTGGAGTAATCTGTACAGTTGTAACAAAGTTTCCCTACTGCAAACAAGATGTTAAAGGCCTGCATTCTTAATTTCTTGCTGCACCTGTATGCTAACCCTCCATTCTTGCTTCACTTAAGCAATATTTTACGTAAGATCATAAGATATAGGAAGAGAAGTAGGCCACTCGGCCCATCGAGTCTGCTCTGCCATCAGTCATTGACTAATCCAATTCTTGCTAATAGCTAACCAAGAACCTATCTATCTTAAATACACCTTGGCCTCCACAGCCGCATGTGGCAACAAATTCCACAGATTTACCACCCTCTGACTAAAGTAATTTCTCTGCATCTCTGTTCTGAATGGATGTCCTTCAATCCTGAAGTCACGCCCTCTCGTCCTGGACTCCCCTACCTTGAGAAATAACTTTGCCATCTTTAATCCGTTCAGGTCTTGTAACATTTGGAATGTTTCTATGAGATCCCCCTCATTCTCCTGAACTTCAGGGAATACAGCCCAAGAACTGCCTCATATGGTAACCTTTCATTCCTAGAATCATTCTCGTGAATCTTCTCTGAACCCTCTCTAATGTCAGTAAATCCTTTCTAAAATAAGGAGCACAGAATACTCCAAGTGTGGTCTCACGAGTTCCTCATGGAGCCTCAACATTATATCCCTGGGTGTTGTATTACTCTGGAAATGAATGCCAACATTGCATTCGCCTTCTTCACTACCGACTCAATTTGGAGGTTAACCTTTAAGCACAAGGATTCCCAAGTCCCTTTGCATCTCTGCATTTTGAATTCTCTTCCCATCTAAATAATAGTCTGCCTGTTTATTTCTTCCACCAAGGTGCATGACCATACACTTTCCAACATTGTATTTCATTTGCTATTTCTTTGCCCATTCCCCTAAACTATCTAAGTCTTTCTGCAGGCTCTCTGTTTCCGCAACACTACCCGCTCGTCCGCCTTTCTCTGTATCATCGGCAAATTTAGCAACAAATCCATTAATCCCATAGTCCAAATCATTGACATACATCGTAAAAAGCAGCAGTCCCAGCATTGACCCCTGTGGAACTCCACTGGTAACCAGCAGCCAGCCAGAATAGGATCCCTTTATTCCCACTCTCTGTTTTCTGCTGATCAGCCAATGCTCCACCCACGCTAGTAACTTCCCTGTAATTCCATGGGTTCTTATCTTGCTAAGCAGCCTCATATGCGGCACCACGTCAAAGGCCTTTTGAAAATCTAAGTACACCATGTCTACTGCATCTCCTTTGTCTACCCGCTTGTAATTTCCTCAAAAAATTGTAGTAGGTTAGCTAAGCAGGATTTTCCTTTCAGGAAATCATGCTGGCTTTGGCCTATCTTGTCATGTGCCTCCAGGTACTCTGTAATCGCATCCCTAACAATCGATTCCAACAACCTCCCAACCACTGATGTCAGGCTAATAGGTCTATAGTTTCCTTCCTGCTGCCTCCCACCCTTCTTAAATAGCAGAGTAATATTTGCAATTTCCCAATCATCTTGTACGATGCCAGAATTTATTGATTCTTGAAAGATCAGTGTTAATGCCTCCACAATCTCTCCAATTACTTCCTTCAGAACCCAAGGGTGCATTCTATCAGGTCCAGGAGATTTTCAGATGTAATTTTCACTGCACATGCGTCACTTACATTTCCATTATTTTTGCTAGAGTGGACAGTCTCACACTTCCTCAAAGTACACACCATCTGCCAAGATTTTACCCACAGACTTAACCTATTTACAACCCTTTGCAGACTCTTCATGTTGTCCAGACTTTTAGCTTTATATTATCAACAAATTTGGCTATGGTTGTTACACGGAGTGTTGGGGAGCAGACCCAAGAGCGGGACACAGACACATAAGTAGCATTAACAGAAGTGTGTTTATTAATAGTTGCCAGGAAAGCTGGGGAGCAAGGATAGAATGCTTATGCGGACGAGGATGCGAGACAACAAACAGGAGGAGCTCAGACGCGGAGCCTGGACTTGAACTTGGATTCATACATGGAGCCTGGACATGGACTTGGACTCGGACACGGAGCATGGACTTGGACTGGGACTCAAGCCTAGACCTGGACATGGACTTGGACCGGGAGCGTGAACTTGGACTTGGACTTGGACTCGGACTTGAGCCTGGACTTGGACATGGAGAGACAGAATACCCAACCCGGAGTAGTGGCAAACGGCCAGACCTACTCAGCTGGAAACGAGATGACCAAACCAAACAGCAACAGAAAATACGAATCTTGACATGGAGTAGTTCATGAAGCGGCAAACAGCCGGCAATCACTTAGCTGGACACGAAGAGACAGAATTCCCAACTCGGAGGAGCAGCAAACGGCCAGCAAATCTCAGCTGGACATGAAAAAGACAGAATTCATATCTTGACTCGGAGTAGCTGCAAAACGGCCAGCGACACAGCTGGACACGAAAACGACTGAATTCACCAAGCAGCTACAGGCACCGAAACAACTTAGAGTCCACGATTCTTGGCGGCTCCAGGACAAGCATAGCCACACTGGCTACGATGACGAACCAGCAGTGAGTAGATGTAAGCTGGAGTTTTATGCTGCCGGTTCGGATGAGGATCAGGTGCCCTAATCAAGGAGCCCAGTGGAACACGGGGAAAAGGAAATTAACTGAAATGAGGAGTCAACGGATTGGACCGTGACAATAGTACTTAACATTTTCATCTACCATTAATGAAGATTATAAATAGATTAGCCACTCCACGCACCCCCACCCCACCATAGCTTTAACTTATGGGCCTCCCACCAGCCCCCCTCCCTGTGGTAACCTATGTTACAAATTGATGATCTGAAAATAATCCACATACATAAACCATTTTCTGTTAGTTAGCAATTCCAGTTAATATATTACGCCACCTCTTGCATAATGCCATGAGGTCTTGTCCTTTTTATATGACAACTCACCACATGCCTTTTGTTATTCAAGTACACTTATACTTACTGGTTCCCCTTTATCTATCTGTTACTTACAACCTCAAGAGCTGTAATAAATTTGTCAAATGGATGTAGTCTCAGCTTAATCATATTCTGACTTTTTTAAACATTCTATTACTGTTTCCTTCATAATGGATTTTGGTATTTTCCCAATGGCAGCTGACTTATGATTTCTTCTGTTCTCTCTCCATCCTATTCTGAATCCAGGCTATTTTGGAAGATTGCAATCAATGCATTCACTTGCTATGTAGCCACTTCTTAGATGCTAGGATGCTGGCGAGAGACTTGATAGACTTGGGGGGCATTCATTTCTATCACTCTAATGATAATGAATATATATGTTGAACTCCCCTTTTTGCTCTCTAGTCTTCTACAAATTTAAGGTCTATTATTGACATGCTGATGATAAAGAGAATTTCAGAGGATTTTTCCCAAAATATTAACTAAAGGGTGGCAGAGTGGTGCAGCTGGCAGAGCCACTGCTTCAAAGTGGTGGAGCCCTGGGTTCAGTCCTAGCCTCCTGTGCTATCTTTGTGGAGTTTGCAGGTTATCTCTGTGATTGCATAGGTTTCTTGTGGGTGCTCCAGTTTCCTCCCAAACACATGCTGGTTGGCGGGTGACTTGGATGCTGTAAATTGCTTTGTGTGTGTGTGTGGGGGGGGGGTGGAACGGTAGAATCTGGGGGAGTTGATGAAAATGTGGAGAGAATAAAGAATGGAATTAATATAGGATTAGTGAGAATGGGTGGTTGATGATCAGTGTGGACTTGGTGGGCTGAAGGGCATGTTTCTGTGCTGCATGGCCGAATCCATAGTGTGTAAGGCTCTAAAAACATTGAAGCATATTGGTTTCTTTTGTGTTAGACCCAGCATTTCCACCATAACTGTATCTTTTTCTTATCCAAAAGTTTTACAACATGGATTTTTTATAGTATGTCGTTTGCTGCATTGGTGTACATGAAAATAAAGAAGCCACATCTTCCTCGACCTTTCAAAGTAAGACTTCGTTTAACACAGTTACTTCTATGAAAGTGCACTTTTTATGTTTATCTTTCCTAACACCGACTTCGATTTTGCACTATTTCTTTTTATAAATTACATATTGTATTTCATAAGCATTATTAATAATTCACTCTTTCTAAGCAAACATATTGGTCTCGAGTATGCAAAACTGTCAGAATTTATGAACATTATGTCTAATGACTGTCAGCAAGTTCTGCAGCTCCATGAAACAGGAAAATCTAGGCAAGGTTTGCACTCCAATAACCCTCATATAGTCCAAGATGGAATTGGGAACCTTGGCAAAATGCCCAGCATGTATGTACCTTCCACCTTTACTGAACAGTCCTGTGCTGGGTAGATTTGAGAGGCAAGTGATCTAAACTTCTTGCTTAGAAAAGGAAACAATGAAAATGACAGCCTCAGAAAAGTTTTCATTACTTAAAGAAATTTACATTGGGTTTTTTAAAAAATCATTTTAGCTTTTATAGACAATAGACAATAGGTGCAGGAGTAGGCCATTCAGCCCTTTGAGCCAGCACCACCATTCACTGTGATCATGGCTGATCATAGTAAGTTCTAAAGCAATGTTGGTGTGTTCAAACGTAATTAATATTTTACTAAGGTTTTAAAGTGTTATATACTTTTTATTGCTATGCTTTTAATTTTTAAAAATATTTTCTGGAACATTGGCATAATCGAATGCTTAACAGCTTTCTGGCCAAATCAAGACAGAATGACATTTTGTTCTCCTTTCTGTGGATTGTTTTTTTTGATGGCTTTTTGTAATAGACGTTACTAAGTAGACCTCCCAGTCGAATAGTACTGCTGAGAAACAGTACTTCCACACCAACCTTGATTCCAGTCTAAATTAATTCCATCTGCTTTCTCATGGTCTACACCTGAGGCCCACCATTTCCACACTGACCTTGATGCCAGTCTAAATTTGTTCAATCTGCTTTCACATGGTCTATATCTTTTTATTCCCCCCGCCAGCCCATGTTTCTGTCTAAATGCCTCTCATACATCACAATCTGTTTCTGCCACCTCCCCGGCAGTGTATCTTCCTGTGTAAAAAAGCTTGCCTTTACATTTCCTTTAAACTTTCCTCCTTTCTCCTAAAAGCTATATCTATCATTTCATCTTTCCATCTGGAGAAAAAAAGATTTTGATCATCCACCCTATCTATGTCTCTCATACTTATCTCTCAGCTTGCACTTAGACGTGGACACTCCTGCTAAAACAATCTAGCTTTGTCCATCCTGTTTCTATTGCTGACATACTCCAATTCGAGGAATATCCCAGTGAGCATCTTCTGCACCCTCTCCAAAGCCTCCATTCCTTGCCTATGGTGTGGTGACTAGGACTGCAAACAATGGTCCAAAAGTAACCTAAATATGCTTTATATAGCTGCAACGTGGCTTCCTGACTTTTATAAGCAATGCCCAGATTAATGAAGGCAAGCATGCCGTACACATGCCCATCTATTTCTGTCGCCACAATTTATGAGATGTTATCAAAGGTAATTATGGACTACATTTCAGTCTGCAAAAGTTGCACAGTATTCACTGTTGGACAACAATAAGCTTGAAGAAACTCAACATTCATTGAAAAATTTTTATAAAAAAGTAAAAGCAAGTTAAGCTGGCAGTTTAGAAGTAGGGGGAATTATGTTTCATATTAGCTTAATTCTTTTTAATTGGGGAGTTCCTTAAATGGATCTGGAAGAGAAGCCATTCTTGCAGTTGTTTGCATTAAGGAAGAGTAGGAATGGCAAGATTGTGTGTTACATTGTTTAATGGGTCAGTCTCAGTTCTGTGAAAGAAATAAAAGATCCTTTTGGAGATCTGGAATTCATTTGTGATGAATCAATGTATTCAAGGCCCTTGGAGGTCAATAGGATTGGAAAGCAAAGATACTCAACATAACAAAGTTTCCTCACAAATATTATGCTAAGAAAGATGCATAGCATGGATCTGTTGAGAAGGAGAGGAAATGGTTGGAAGGGGACTGAAATGTAAATTATCTGCATATAGTTATCTGAATATATATGGTTGCTTATAGAAATAAATACTTTGTAGCAATTGCACACCAAGGTCTGGAATATTCCAGACAATCTGAAAATCAGAAATAACTAATTTTAATACTCAATGTTGATGAGCTACTTGTGTGTCAGCAGTTTGCAATTTAAACTGAACTCTAAGCACAACAGATTTAAGAATCACTTGTAAGAATGGACAGACGTGCTAAGGAAGCTGTTTGGAAAATTGGAGAAGTTTAAGCAGAGAGCTTCAGAGGATTAGGGTCCTGAATGAACTGTGGCATAGTCCACAGAGAGGCATTTAAATGGAACGTGTTCATATGATTATTGTCTCCCATAGTTTCATCTCATAATATTTTAGTGACCCAACCTGCTGAGTTTCAATGGTCTATCTCCATTGACGTCTTCAAACTATAGTCATGATGTTAGGTCATGATTTTGCTCGGTTGGCTTTTCTTGGTGTGCTTTAGTCTCTTGGCCCAGATTGTGGTTGTCTTTTTTGCATCATTTGCCAACCATTACTGAGAAATGAAATGGGAATCTACATCAATGGGCATGGCGTTACAACTGAGTTTTTCAAGTTGTTGCTACTTCTACAGCAAAAAGTTATAGAAGCTGCAACAAATTCCTAGTCAGTGACAGAATTATGGCAGAAGAATTTATTGAAAACATTTTCAATACTGAAATCTATTTGTTAAGAGCTCTAGAATCACATGAAGTATCTTTTTTTAGCTAATATTTACAGTACATTTGCTTTCATTTGATACTTTCTTTCTCTATTTAAAGGTGCCAATGGCTCTACCAGTGTTCATGCTAATTGTTTCGATCTACCTGGTGATAGCGCCGCTCATTGACAATCCTGAGATTGAATACTTGTTTGTGGGTTTGTTCATGTTGAGTGGTATATTGATTTACTTCCCACTGATTCGCTTCAAACGATGTACATGCTCAGTGGAGCGCATCACTGTGCGTTTGCAGCTGCTGCTGCAAGTAGCGCCAACAGAAGCAAACTTAGATTAATTGGTCAAAAAATAAAATTGCAGAAATTGGCATTATTTAGATCAGTGGTTCCCAACCTGCGGTCAATGGTATCAATCTATGGCTTAAAAAGGGTTGGAAATCCCTGATCTAGATGGAATAGATGACGGTAGCAAAATTCAGCAGGCCAGTTGTCATGAGTAGAAAGGGTGGACAAGATATTCCAGCATCATAAAACTTAGTAAATGTTATTATCTAGGACTCTTTCACAATGATAAAAAGCAACATTTGATTTGTTCTGTGTATTATAAACAAAATTACCAGTAATGCCTTTGAAAATGTTATATTTTTTGCTTTAGCTACCAATATCTCACATCCAGGCCATTTTACGGCAATTCATGAACACATACCATGAATTATAGTTATCCATCTGTTGCTTCTTCCACCATGCCCCTGTCTTAATCACTAGTACCATCAGGTTTGGGAGTTGATTTCATTTGCAAAATTCACAGCAACTGAAGCAGACTGTATTTTTAAACAAACATAAGTTTAATACTTTAATACAATTCTGTCAAGAAAATACATATTAATTACAATAGTGAAATGTTTATTAAGTTTGCTCAAAGGTGATGTGAATAAAGTTAGTGTTTTACAAAGGCAAACATGTAGATTTGCAAAATTTCCTGCTGCAATCACATAGGTTATATTTTCAGAACCAGTAGCTATATTTCTTCTGACTTTTTAAAAAACTAGTATTTCCTTAACTATTCCTATCTTAACCACACTTGAAATTAATTGTTATTGATCAAGGGAATGGCGGCGTAAGGAAAAGGTCTCTCGGCAAAAAAGAAGGTAAACTGCCGCATAATCGAATTTAGACAAATACTTAATATTGCATAACTATATTAATAAAAGGGGCAAGGATGATGTCTAAGAACAAGACTAAAAAGTCTGCTCCGAAGGCTGATAAACATAAAGAGACGCAGCAAGGTGACGGGCCTAGCTCCCCCATGGCAATCCAGGACGGAGGTAATGAGGGGGAATCGGTGACTCTGTCCTTGATTCTCGGAGAGATTCACGAGTTCCGACAAGATAACAGCAAACAGCTGCAAGATATTAAAGAAGAAATAGTAAAAACTAACTGGCGGATAGATGAAGCCGAAGCAAGGATTGTTGGAATTGAAGAGAAGCTACAAAACGCAGAGGAGGTGATAGCAGAAATGCTGAAGCTGCAAGACCAGCTCCAGTGGAAACTAATAGATCAAGAAGACCGCTCGAGAAGGGAAAATGTGAGGATTTACGGAGTTCCCGAAGGAACTGAAGGTAAACCCGGATTGATGATTCCCTTCGTGGAGAAGCTACTTAGAGAGAACCTTGATATACCGGCCACAAAAGACCTACAGATAGAAAGAGCTCACCGCGCGTTGGCACCACAGCCTCCAGCAGGCGCCCAGCCCAGATCGATTCTGGTCAGATTTCTCAGTTACAGAACGAAGGAAGAGGTGCTGCAAAGGGCATGGCAAAAGAAAGGTTTCATGTGGAACAACTGTAAAATCAACTTAGACCACGACGACGCACCGGGGATTCTTGCCAGACGGAAGGAATATACGGAAACACGGAGAGTCCTGAAGGAAAACAACATCAGATTCCAGACCCTGTATCCAGCTCGGCTGAGAGTCTTTTACGACAAAGGAACAAAAACTTACGCTACGGTGGAGGAGGCAACATTGGACCTGGCGGACCGGGGACTACCTATTAAAGTTATCACCCAACCGGAGTCGCTACTGGAGAGGATTCGGCAGAAGTCGTGGCAGTTAGTGCGGCAAGGACGCTCCACACGAACCAGAGTGTCAAACTACAAGGAAAAGCTGCAAATATTCAGACGCGAATGTACAGAGAACACAGATTAATTAAGAGAAATGACTGAAAAGAGTAAATCGGACTTAAAGGTAAAATGAAAACTGGTAACTGAAAATAAACTAGACGGAATAACTTGAATGATAGCAATATGGTCGAGACATAAATAGGAGAAAATTCTCTATGATTATTCAAACTGCTGAGGGCCCTCTAACACAGGGTGAAGATAGAGGTTATCCCTCTGAACTGAGGTGGGTCGGTGCTCAGACCTCACTGTGGGAAGTCAGGAAAAATTTTCAAATGTTGCACGTTCAAAAATGTCTAGGGTGTGGTTATATGTCTTGGTTTACTGTTGAGAAGGGATTGCTTACTGTTTGGTTAGAAAAGGAGAGTGTTTTTTTTTCTACTAGAGAAAAATGCAAACTGAATTGGTAAAAATAATTTCCTATAATGTTAATGGGGTTTTGAATCCAATTAAAAGAAATAAGATTATGTCTAAATTGAAAAAAAGAGAGGGCACAAATAGCTTTCCTCCAGGAAACACATATGAGCCAATCTGAACATGGAAAATTAAAAAGAATGGGTTTTAAGCATGTATTCATCATATAAATTGAGTCACAAAAGAGGGGTAGCTACTTTAATATCAAGTACTCTTAATTATGAACATATTTCAGAGACTAGAGACAAAGAAGGACAGTTCGTAAAAATCACAGGAAGAATAGAAGGTACAGAAATAACATTGCTGAATGTTTATGCTCCTCCAGGTTGTGAATGGTCATTTTATAGACACATTTTTGACCTAATGGTCAGTTCTCAAGGGGTAGTAATTTGTGGAGGGGATTTTAATATTAGATTAAATCCTATATTAGATTCTTCAAGAATAGTTACTCAGAATAAACCTCTGACTTGGAAAGTGAATTCATTGATGGAGGAGTTGGGAATTATAGATGTCTGGAGGGAATTACACCCTACTGGTAAAGATTATACATATTACTCTTTCCCTCATTCAGCCTATTCAAGGATAGACTATTTCTTTATCTTTAATACAGATAGACTCAGGATAAAAAACTGTAATATTGCAACAATTGATCTGTCGGATCATAGCCCAGTCTCTAATCCTGGAAAGGAAAATGAGGAAAACACTATGGAGGCTAAACTCACATATACTCAATAACCTGAAAGTAATGGAGAGATTAAGGGGAGAAATCAAAGAATATCTAGACCTTAATGACACAGGAGAAACATCACCAGTGATGTTGTGGGATACATTGAAAGCTGTACTGAGAGGGAAAATTATTTCCATTACCACTCACATGAAAAAAATCAATGCACAAAAATTAGCAGACCTTCAAGGAAAATTAAAACAACTTCAAGTTGTAGATAGCAACAAAAGTAATTCAAATCGAAAACAGGAAATTAGGAAATTGCAAAGTGAAATTGACGATATTTATACATTGGAAACTCAAAGAAATTTTCTTTACCTGAGACAAAAGCATTATGAAGTAGGAGGTAAATCAGCTAGATTATTAGCATATAAATTACGAAAACAACAAGCAGACAATACAATTCACAAAATAAAGAATCCAAAGACAAAGCTTGTGGAGAGTATAATAGAGAAAATTCAAGAGAGTTTTGAAACATATTATCGAGAGCTGTACTCCCAACCCCGGGCCCCCAATGAGCCCTATATAGACAGTGTATTGAATTTTTTAGATCTACCTAAACTTACAGATTTACAAAATGAAAGTTTATTAGAACCAGTAACTGTCAAAGAACTGAACGTGGCCATCTCTAGGTTAAAGGCTGGAAAATCCCCGGGTTCTGATGGGTTTACCTCAGAGTGGTACAAGTCCCTGAAGACACAGTTACCCCATTACTACTTAACACCTTTAATTAGATCTTGCAGAGAGGAGAAACTCCACCTTCCTGGAGAGAAGCGATTACTTCAGTTATTCCTAAAGAGGGTAAAGATAAACTAGAATGTGGCAATTATCGGCCAATTAGTGTTCTTAACTTAGATTACAAACTATTTACATTTATATTAGCGCGCAGATTGGAAAAGCTTTTACCTGGCCTAATCCACTTAGACCAGACTGGATTTATTCAACAAAGACAAACACAGGACAACATAAGGAGAACTCTGCACATATTAGAACAGGTTAATAAGAACAAGACAGAGACAATGGTAGTAGGATTGGACGCTGAGAAAGCTTTTGATTCGGTTAGTTGGGCATTCCTATACAGAGTGTTAGGAAGATTCGGCTTTCAAGAAAAGTTTATTAAAGTAATTCAGACTCTATATGACAGCCTTACAGCCCAAATTAAGATAAATGGGGACCTCTCTGACTCCTTCATCTTAGAGAGAGGCACTAGACAGGGATGCCCAATTTCTCCTCTCTTTTTTGTGCTATATATTGAACCACTTGCCCAACTAATAAGACAGAGCGAAATCGTAAAAGGTATCAAGGTGGCAGGGATTGAACAGAAAGTGGCGTTATTCGCAGATGATGTTTTGATCTATCTGAGTGAACCAGAAAAATCATTTATAGGATTGTTTACACTGTTGGATGACTTTGGGAAAATATCAGGTTATAAAATAAATGTAAAGAAAACGCAGGTTATGTCCCTAAATTATACACCATCCAAAAAGTTGCAGGGTACATATGATCTTAAGTGGGAAGCTAAATCATTAAAATATTTAGGAATAACCCTGCCGAAGGATCTTTCAACACTGTCACAGGTAAATTATGGGCCATTAATCTCAGAGATAAAAGCAGATATGCATAGATGGAATCTTATCCCCTTTTTAAGTTTAAATTCAAGGATAAATACTATAAAAATGAATATTCTTCCTCGGTTATTGTATCTTTTCCGTACTTTACAATTGGAGGTGGATGATAATCAATTCAGGGAATGGGACAAATGGATTTCCCGCTTCATTTGGCAAGGAAAGAAACCTAGAATTCGATATAACACCTTACAGTTAGGGAAGGAAGGAGGAGGTATGGTTCTTCCTTGCCTGAGAAATTATTTTTATGCCTCACAGATAACCCCTCTGTTATATTGGTGTAATAGGGAATATAAGGCTAGATGGAAGGAAATAGAATTTGGATTAGTTGACAGTTTTCCTCTTCAGGCCTCAATAGCTGACAAAGGATTGATGGCCCAGTTGGAAAAATTTAAAAACGCTTGGATAAATCTTACATTAAAAGTATGGCAGAAGGTGGTTAATTCATGTGGAATTAATAACATGTTAAAACTCTTTAGATGGTGTGCATATGATACCGAATTCCTTCCCAACAGAGGAGATAAAAGATTTGAGCTATGGATAAAGAAAGGTCTTACAACCTACCTCTCATTTATAGATAAAAGAGTATTACAAAGTTTCCAAATCCTGCAGGACAAACATGGCCTAGAACATAATGACTTTTTTAGGTACCTTCAAGTACGAAACTATGTTAACCAGAGTTGTAGATATACAGACCTATCAACAGTAGAATTAGAATTTTTCAAGATTCTGAATTCGGCTTGCAGTTCAATACCTAGTAAATCAGTTTCTCAATTATATAATGCACTCTCCCATACTAAAAATGTAAATACACTGTATATTAAAGAGAAGTGGGAGAAAGAAGCCGGGTTGGTGCTTTCAGAGGAGGCTTGGGGGAAAACTTGCAGCTTTCGATGGTCCTCGACTGATTCTTTGACTTGGAGAGAACATTGTTGGAAAAACATTATAAGATACTTCAAGACCCCATATCAGGAAAAATATAAAGATACAAATGTGATGTGTTGGAGAAGGTGTGGCTCCAAGGAGGCAAATCATTTTCATATTTTTTGGGATTGCCCTAAATTAAGTCTATTTTGGGAAGGTATTCATAGAACATTAGTTAAGGTACTTAGGTCCCAGATACCGCTGAACTTTGAGACGCTCTATTTGGGGCATGTATTGTTTCTTGAACAGAAGGAAGATATAAAGTTGCTGCAGGCCCTCTTAGCGGCAAGTAAGAAATCAATCACTAGAAAATGGCTAAACCCAATACATTATCATGGAAATATTTAAAATGGAAAAGTTGACTTACTCCCTGAGAACTCAAAAAGAAAAATTTTATCAAATCTGGAATAAATGGATTGAATATATAACCCCAATGCGAGCAGACTTTAGATGACTCTCCTAATGATTTATACTGCTCTTCTCATCAACACAGTAATATTGCTAACGTAAGCACCCCTAGTCTAAATGTTTGTTTTTTTTGTTTTCTTTTGGAAAATAGAGAATTAACACAAGTAAAGGGAAAGATTTGGGAAAGGGATAAAAAAATGAAAAAATTAAGTAAATAAGTACATAGGGATTGGATAATTATGTCTGCGGCCAGGAGCAAGCATGAACAAATTAGGATATAAACACCTACAATGGTTGATACATAGCCTTATATACAACATTTTGGACCAGTGGAAATGGTCCAGAAGGGTTATATGGAAACTATTATTACCATTTTTCTGAACAACTAATTCCATTACTCAGCCTAATAGGTTAGATTTACCACAGTACATAATTATCTATTTAAATGTTTATTTTCCTTTTATATCATCTCAATGTGTACTTAAGAATGTATAAATAATTGTAGTTTTATACATATAAAAAAATGGAAAAGGTTATATGTGTGAAAAAAGTACATGATATTTGTGAATTCCTTATCCAAATAAAAATAAAATTTAAAAAAAAAGAAATTAATTGTTATTGCCAGATCTGAAGCAAATTTTTCAGTCCTGATTTTCACCAGAGTTGCTCTAGAATTCCAGGACAAACCAGACAAATTTCAAATGTTAGCTTTATTATGGAACCACAATCCCAGCCCAACCTGACTCTGTGATGAAAACTCTCTACTTATTAGAGAAAAAAAACAGGAAAAGGTATGCCTCAGCACACATCAAAGTTGCTGGTGAACGCAGCAGGCCAGGCAGCATCTGTAGGAAGAGGTACAGTCAACGTTTCAGGCCGAGACCCTTCGTCAGGACTAACTGAAGGAAGAGTGAGTAAGGGATTTGAAAGTTGGAGGGGGAGGGGGAGATCCAAAATGATAGGAGAAGACAGGAGGGGGAGGGATGGAGCCCAGAGCTGGACAGGTGATTGGCAAAAGGGGATAAGATAGGATCATGGGACAGGAGGTCTGGGAAGAAAGACAAGGAGGGGGGGAC
Source organism: Mobula birostris (assembly GCF_030028105.1). Lineage (NCBI taxonomy): Eukaryota > Metazoa > Chordata > Chondrichthyes > Myliobatiformes > Myliobatidae > Mobula > Mobula birostris. The sequence goes on along the minus strand of NC_092371.1, from coordinate 204,185,113 downwards.
CCAGAGGATGGGCAAGAGGTATATTCAGAGGGGCAGAGGGAGAAAAAGGAGAGTGAGAGAAAGAATGTGTGCATAAAAATAAGTAACAGATGGGGTACGAGGGGGAGGTGGGGCATTAGCAGAAGTTAGAGAAGTCTATGTTCATGCCATCAGGTTGGAGGCTACCCAGACGGAATATAAGGTGTTGTTCCTCCAACCTGAGTGTGGCTTCATCTTTACAGTAGAGGAGCCTGTGGATAGACATATCAGAATGGGAATGGGATGTGGAATTAAAATGTGTGGCCACTGGGAGATCCTGCTTTCTCTGGCAGACAGAGTGTAGATGTTCAGCAAAGCGGTCTCCCGGTCTGCGTCGGGTCTCACCAATATAAGGGTATGCCTCTGTAGCTCTTAAGTGCGGAACCTAGTATTTAATGTGGCCTCTTCATGGTCATTGGAGAAAAGCTCTAAATTTAATGTTGCAAGTGACTTCAAATTTCCATTTAAAATTACCGAAAGCTATTCTGAAAAATTGTAACTAGTGATGATTGGCATGTTGGGATCACCTAGAAATCACTCTAAAGGGTGTGAAACAAATCAGAATCAGAATGATCATCACTGACATGTTGTGAAATCTGTTGTTTTGCAGCAGCAGTACAGTGCAAGACATAAATATTACTATAACTTATAATTATGGTGAAACGACTGACTCATGTTTGTAATCAGTCAATGATTCCTGGAAAATTTCCCAATAAAATGAAAATAGCGAAGATCATTCCAATATACAAAGCTGGAGGTAAACATGTATTTTCAAATTATAGGCCAGTTCCTTTGCTCTCACAGTTTTCCAAAATATTAGAAAAAATACTTGTAAGAAGGTTAAATGATTTCATAACAAAACACAATATACTCTGTGAACAGCAATATGGTTTCAGAAAGAAACAGAACCACTACAATAGCATTAATAGATTTTGTAGACGAAATATCAAACACTATAGAAAGAAATGAATACACAGTGGGGAATATTCCTTGATCTAAAAACAGCATTTGACACCATTGACCATAAATTATTATTAACAAAATTAGAAAGATATGATATTAGAGGGGTGGCACATGACTGGTTAAGTTGTTATTTGGAAGACAGGTATCAGTATGTACATATAAACAACTTGAATTTAAAACTTTTGAGTGTAAATTGTGGGGTTCCACAAGGTGCAGTGCTTGGTCCATTGCTGTTCATTTTGTATATAAATGATATATGTGTGGTCTCTCAGACATTAAAATGTATATTATTTGCTGATGATACAACTATATTTTGTAGTGGGGAACATCTGAAACAACTTTTGGATACAGTGGAGAAAGAACTAAAAATTATAAAGAAATGGTTTGATACTAACAAGTTATCATAGAATCAAAGCAAAACTAAATTCATAATATTTGGAAACCGTGTACCAAACTCATAGAGTAAGCTTAGAATAAATGATGTTGAAATTGATATGGTATCTGAAACAAAATTTTTATGAGTGATAATAGATAATAAATTAAGCTGGAAACCACCTATATATTATGTCAAAGCAAAAATGTCAAAATCTATTGCAATACTGTACAAAGCACAAGATTTCTTAAATCAGGAATCTTTGCATACATTATACGGTTCACTTATAGTCCCATACATGACTTACTGTGTAGAGGTATGGGGAAATACATGCAAAACAAATACAAACTCAATTTTTCTACTCCAAAAGAAAATCATACGAATTGTAAATGAGACAAGTTATTATGAGCCAACCAATCCACTATTTATTCAACTAAACACTTTAAAATTCAGAGATTTCGTAGGTTTTAAAATAATACAAATTATGTATAAAGTGAAAAATGGACAGCTACCATAAAGTATCTAAAAGTTGTTTAAAATGAGAGAAAGTCAACATGATTTGAGAGGAACATGTATATTTCAAAAACAAAGGATAAGAACAAATGTAAAAAAATCATTGTATTTCAGTCAGAGGGTAAACCTATGGAACAGTTGTAGTGAGAATTTAAAAACATGCACCACACTCAACAAGTTTAAAAAATTATTTAAAAATAATTTAATGAACAAATATAAAATACATGATTTAAAATGAATGGGAGTAATGTAAATAAATGATACTTGGAATTGGATTTTGTGTTAAAAGATTATGAATTCTTTTGTTTTGATATGATTGACGCCAAATATGTCGTCGTATAAGTAAGTGTGGTAGGCGTAATAAGCTGTAGCTTCAGCCTACACCCTTTCGGTCTGTTTTAAAGAATATCTATGTTTTTTTTTGTTGTAATTTTGTCTTATGAAATCATTACTGAAAATGATGCTTTTTGTTATGTTTGTACTGACCGAAATAAATTTCACTCATTCATTCATTTATTCATTTATTATAGACAAAAGTGGTGGATGGAAAGAAGCTGTTCCTAATGCATTGAGTATGGGTCTTCAGGCACCTGTAGTAGTAGTAGTAATACTAGTGGTGCAATCACTTGATTAGAGTATGATATGCTCCTAAAAGGTTGTCATTAGGATGGATTCTCTTAATGGAAAACAGGTCTGTGTGCTTTGTTTAATGTGGGGAGTCTGATGCACAAGCAGACATCACACAGTTCTTGACAGATCAGGGTCAGGTTCAATGGCATGGAATGCAAGATGTCCAGGGACCCTCCACTGCTGCAGCCTTCTTCCACCTTCACCGCCATTGTGATGTGTTATCATCCTCCGCTAGCTCCATTGTTGAGGTCTTGGTTGGATCCTCCTGGAACCTCCTCCCCCTTGAAATTACCGCCATGGGTGACCGACCAGGAGCTAAACTCCTGAGGGCATCACTCTGGGATCTCAGGAAAACACAGACCTCTCCACCATGACATTATTACCAATCCACACTGACTGTGGTCCCCCGATGAGGAAGCTGAGAATCCAGCTGCAGGGGGAGGTACAGAGGTCTAAGTTTTAAAGCTCGTTGATTGGTAGTAAGGGGAGATGGCATTGAGCATCAAACTGAAATTAATAAACAGCAGCCTGATGTATGTTTTGCTGATGTCTAGGTACTCTAAATTTGAGTGAATCCGCTGTACTCTTGTTGTGGCGTTGGGCAAATTGCAGCTGGTCCAGGTACTTGCTCAGGCAGAAGTTAATTCTAATCAAGACCAACCTCTCAAAGCACGTCATCACAGTAGATGCAGGTGCCACTGGGTAATTATCATTGAGGCAGCTTACCCAGCTCTTCTTGGGCACCAGTGGGATTGATGCTCTCCTGAAACAGGCGGGAACCTCCAACAGCAGCAGTGAGAGGTTGAGGTTGTTCTTGAACAACTCTAGTCAGTTGGTCAACACAACTTTTCAGTATTATCGAGGTCTGAAAACTTATGAGGGTTTATCCTCAATGTCCTGACATTGGCTTCTGATACAAAGATCATTGGGTTGTCAGATGCTATGGGGATTTGCATAGGTATAGTGTTATTTCTTCTTTCAAGGTGTGCGTAATAGGCATCGAGCTCATTGGGGAGTGAAAATGTTTTGCCTTATAGGAAGCAATGATATCCAAACCCTGCCACAGCTGTCATGCATGCAATTGTGGCTCTAGCTTCATGCAGAATTCCCTTTTCAATCTCATGATGGCTTTCTGTACGTCATACCTGGACTTGTTGTAGAGTTGTGGATTGGAGGTCCTAAATGCGGTGGATCTAGTGCTCAGCAGGCTGCGAATCTCCTCGTTCCTCCAAGGATTCTGGTTTGGGGAAACTCGATATATTCTCAAAGGCACATGTTCATCCATGCTGTCAGTGATGGCCATGGCAAGGTCATTCCGATCCAAAGATGAATCCCTGAATGTCATCATCTAGTGGTTCAAGACAGTCTTGTAAATACTCCACTTTGACTCTTCCACTTCCCTTAACCATATCTTCCCTGTTCTCATCACTGGTGCTCAGTGACTGCCTATACTCTGGGAGTAGAAATACAGCCAAGTGATTGGACCTGACAAAGTGCAGCCACATCTTCAACATCTCCCTGAGCAGCGCCGTCGTTCCTATGTGCTTCAAGGCCACCACCATTGTCCCCGTGCCGAAGAAGTCTTCAGTGTCCTGCCTCAACGACTACTGTCCTATCGCACTCACATCCATCATCATGAAGTGTTTCGAAAGGCTCGTCATGAGACACATCAAGACCCTGCTGCCCCCCTCACTGGACCCCCTGCAGTTTGCATACTGTCCCAACCATTCAACAGGCGATGCCATTGCCATCACCCTCCACCTGGCCCTAACCCACCTGGACAAAATAGACACGTACGTTCAAATGCTGTTCATAGACTTCAGTTCAGCATTCAACACAATCATTCCTCAGAAACTAATTGGAAAGCTGAGCCTAGTGGCCTGAACACCTCCCTCTGCAACTGGATCCTAGACTTCTTGACTGGGAGACCTCAGTCAGTCCAGATTAGAAGCAGCATCTCCAACACCATCACACTGAGCACAGGGGCTCCCCAGGGCTGTGTGCTCTGTCCACTGCTGTTCACTCTGCTGACCCACGACTGTGCTGCAACACACAGCTCAAACCACATCATCAAGTTCACCGATGACACGACCATGGTGGGTCTCATCAGCAAGAATGGTGAGTCAACATACAGAGAGGAGGTGCAGCGACTAACAGACTGGTGCAGAACCAACAACCTGTCTCTGAATGTGAACAAAACAAAAGAGATGGTTGTTGATTTCAGGAGGACACAGAATGACGACTCTCCGCTGAACATCGACAACTCCTCCGTAGGGATTGTTAAGAGCACCAAATTTCTTGGTGTTCACCTGGCGGAGAATCTCACCTGGTCCCTCAACACCAGCTCCATTGCAAAGAAAGCCAGCAGCATCTCTACTTTCTGCGAAGGCCGAGAAAAGTCCATCTTCCACCTCCCATCCTCACCACATTCTACAGAGGTTGTATTGAGAGCATCCTGAGCAGCTGCATCACTGCTTGGTTTGGAAATTGCACCATCTCGGATCACAAGACCCTGCAGCGGATAGTGAGGTCAGCTGAGAAGATCATCAGAGTCTCTCTTCCCACCATTATAGACATTTACACCACACGCTGCATCCGTAAAGCAAACAGCATTATGAAGGACCCCACGCACCCCTCATATAAACTCTTCTCCCTCCTGCCATCTGGCAAAAGGCACCAAAGTATTTGGGCTCTCACAACCAGACTATGTAACAGTTTCTTCCCCCCAAGCCATCAGACTCCTCAATACCCAGAGCCTGGCTGACACCAGCCTACTGCCCTCTACTGTGCATATTGTCTTGTTTATTATTTCACCACTGCTCTCTGGAGAAAAATGATATCGTATCTGTTAAATAGGGGCCATGGACAATTCTGATTTGATGGAGAATGGACGTGAAAGCACAGAGGAACATCTGGAGAAATTTCTGAAACGCCCGTTCGCTGCTGTCGTTACTGTGTGGTCCGGAATCTTTCGGAGGGTAGACCTCAAAATCTCTGGCCTTGCCTGCTTTTGGCGACCGAGAAGGAGGTTGAATCATTCAGACAGAGATGGCGCTCAGTACTCGGTGTCGGAGAGCTGCTCAGAGCTCGAAGTTTTCGGATGACTCAGAGTCGGATTGTGGTCGGCATGGCAGGGAGAGTTTTTCTTCCTTCTCCCGTCTGCGTGAGATGTGGGATATTTGAGAAACTTTGAACTTTACTGTGCTCACGGACTTCTTCATCAAGTTATGGTATTGTTACACTGTTTGTAACTATATGTTATAATTACATGGTTTTGTTAGTTTTTTCAGTCTTGGTTTGTCCTGTGTTTTGTGATATCACACCGGAGGAAATAATGTATCATTTCTTAATGCAATAATTACTAAATGACAATAAAAGAGGACTTCATAATCATCATCATAATGCCTGCACTGTTTTGTGAACTTTATGCAGTCCTGGGTAGGTTTGTAGCCTAGAGTAGTTTTGTGTTGTTTTACATAGTTCAGTGTAGTTTTTGTATTGTTCATGTAGCACCATGGTCCTGAAAAACATTGTCTCGTTTTTACTGTGTGTTGACTCCTCTGGTTACACAAGTGATGTTGGTGGTAGCTTGTCAGAGACTTCTTCAAACTAGCTTGAATCATTACCCTTGTAATGATTCAGAAGGCATGAGGGTATGCTTTTATTATTGAAATTACTTTCAGAGTATATTCCTAATTAAGTGATGTTGCTTTAAACCAGACCAGGAACATACCTGATCCCAATCAACCACAATCAACCAGTAATCAATGAATTAAATGTGCTTCAAAATTAACCAATAAGCAAATCAGGGATTTACAGATAGGCTGTAAGTTAAAAATCACTGCCATTGATATATATATATATATATATATGGAATTTAATAGATCAATTTAAAAAATTATGGAGTCAAGCATGTTTCACAGTGAATGATAATTCTATATCTGCTATCCATTATATTTTTCAGCCCTTGATTGCCCATTTCACTCTGACGATATCTCACTTACAAAGCCAAAGCTTGATGAATACTATTTTGAATCTGTAGGTGGCGCTCATGTCCAGCTTCAAATTTGGTTGAAGATCCCCAAATACATTTGTTGCGAGGTTAGGAAGAACACAACTGGTTTTAGTTGTCACAAAATTAGTGCTCACAATAAGAGTTCACACTATGGCAAACCATTGGACTTTCATGTGAAAAATTCAATATCATGTCTTTATACGGCAGCTGGAAAACTACAGATATTGGCCAATTCTCTGTTGATTGAGTGGAAATATTGCATAATCCAAACTAACAATCCCACAAGACTTTGATTTACACTAATGCCTGCAATGTACAATGATACAAACTCAATCCTAATAGTAAGTTGCTGCATATTTTTTAAAATTTCAAAATTAAATTTTATTCATAAAATTATACAAGAAATATAAAAGCAGTACATGAGTTTCTTTTACATTCATAGTGTTGTTCAGCCTTTATAATTAAAGTGTTATTGGTTCTATGCATTTGTAGTGTTAGCAGTTCTCTGTAGAGAGCTCCTTTACCATTCAGGTAGCCTCTTTCATGACACAGATTTAAAGTGTCTGAGAGGGGGTTATACGGTGCTTAGACCTTCAACTTTTAGTGGCAGAAGAACCTTACACTACAGTTTTTCTCTACAAAGCCTTCGTGTTGGCTGCACCAAGCTTCAATGCATCCCCTAATTACATCATTTCCTAGTGTGGATGTTCCATTGCACAAGATCCAAAGAAGCTGCAGAGGATTGTAGATTCAGGCAGTTCCATCAGAGGCAAAACCTTCTCTACGACCTCTTCAAATGCCAATGCCTCACAAAGACAGAATTCATCATTAAAGACCCTCACCACTTGAGATATGCACTCTTCTTGTTATTAGCATTGGAGAGGAGGCACAGGAGCCTGAAAAATCACACTCAATCTTTTAGGAACAATTTCTTCCTCTCGGTCATAAGACTTATAAACAGTAGCTCACTGTTCCTCTTTTGCAATATTTATGTACATTGGAACTTTGAGTAATTTTTATACCTTTCTCTGCAAAACAAGAGATTTTGTGACATACCAGTAATAATAAACCCAATTCTGATTCTGACGTACTTTTGCAGCCTGGAATATGCCAGCTGGCAGCATTTCCTGATGGACATCTTGACCTGGAAGACCAGTAAGATTCAGCCTGACCCAAGTGCATCTTTCACCAGGTTGATGATCTTCCAACAGCACTTGATGTTTGTCTTGGTGTGTGTCCCTGGTAACAGTCTGGATAGCAAACTCATGTCACTGTATCAAGTGACTTAAACACATGTTATATGATGTGGTGCACTATTACATCAACTGGCTCATATTCCAGAGACCATGCATTTAGGTTGCAAAGTATAATAAGCAAACAATATTATTTTATGTTTTATAGTTATGAAAAATAAATTTTAAAATCTTGCTGAGGTAAATCTTTCTTTTTCATGGAACTTTGCTTTCAGTTCTCACATTATGTATGTTTTATAATAATTTTGTTCCATTATAAATTTGCATCCATACGCTCTGCCAATTTAAATGCCAATCTGTTATTTTACAAACAGGCTTGGCAACAAAATGGTTTCAAAAAATTTCTTTAAATGTCAACTTTTTGTTTAGTGACTAAAATTTAATGTCCTTAGGATGGAGAACTGATATAGAGTGGAAAACAATTCATATTTCTCAACTTTTTAATTAAATCTATTTAAATAGACTTCAGAGTAATAACAGAGGGTAATCGTTATTATTTACCATCGATTACAAAGCTATAACATAACAATTCATATAACATCTTTACTATATTAAAATATCTCAAAGTACTTCGTAATCATTAGCATTTAAAGCTCAGTCACATAAGGAGCGATGACCTAAACTCTGGTTTTAGAGAAGAGAGGTGGAGCTGGACAAGCAATGAGGGATAAGGATATGTGTGTATATGATGAATAAACTCATCTCAGGCTTCCATCGGCGTACCGGTATCGATTATAACCAACATTTCGATGACAAACTCTGCCATCTTCATCGGGGATGATGCCTGGGTCAGTTATACCCAGCTGGAAACCTGGAAACCTGAGAAGAGTTTAAGTGATGAGGAAATTCCAGAATTAAGGCACTGCTGCCAATAGTGGAGTAACTAAACTGGGTATGATTAAAAGTAAAGAACTGGAAACAAAATGGAAATTATTGGAAATAATTAATATATCAAGCAAAATCAGATTTATTGTTTCAAGTTCATGTCATTCAATTGGAACTGGAGGAATTAGGAATGCTAGAGGTTATAGGGATTGAAGAAGGGCAATCCTGCAGAAGGACTTGAAAACCAAGAGAAAGACTTATAAAGACAAGAAATTCTGCAGATGCTGGAAATCCAGAGTAACACACAGACAAAATGCTGGAGGAACTCGACAGGTCAGGCAGCATCTATGGAAGGGATTAAAGAGTTGACATTTTGGGCTGAGACCCTCAGGACTGGAAAGGAAAGGGGAAAAAAGCCATTATAATTAACAAGCCAGGACTTCAATTGTTTCACTTGAACCCAATGTACAAGTGAGGGGTACTCACTGAATGATATGACCCAGTACAGGGACAACAGAGTTTTGGATGTCCTTCAGAAAGTATTCTATCAAAAAAAATTAACATGTTTTTCCCTCTCTGTTGATCCTATCTGACCAGTTGATTTTTCTTCCATTTCTTGTTTTTACTTCAGATTTCTAGCATCTGCTCTCTGTTAGCTTTCCATGGGACAAAGGAATCAGGCCCAAAGAGCTCTGGGTTATTATGATCGCAGCTAATAATGGCTTGTTTGAAGATTTCAGAAGATCATTTGGGATGGTCTGTCAACTGAGACAACAATTAAAAGCTGGTTTTAATGATGCCATGGCTAAAATTCTATCACAGGGTCAAATATGATACCATGGATGGAGACACTTTGGTTCAGGTTTAGACAGTATATAGGATTGATGGACCAGGTGAGATTTTACACATTTGTTAAATTCATCTGAGTGAGCGTTTATATTGGTATATTATTTTAATACTAAAAATAAAAATTACGAACTCACAACTGACAATGGACATCAATCACCAACACATAACTTAAATAGTTACTGCAGGATATTCATAGATTGGTACAGACAAATGCAGGCAAATGGTTAATTTAGAATCTATTGAATCCTGTTACCCAGTGTTGAAAGAAAAGTTGCTGCACTTCTATTTAAAATCCGACACTCCCAGTGAGTCATCTAAAGGGAAGACAATTTTATTGGTTTTAAAATACTAACTGTTCTGTACAATATTTGTCACTTTAAAGTACAGATAGCCCTGGGCGTGATTTATTGCTTCTCCAAACGAGTTCTGAGCTCATTTGTTGTCCCTTCCCAAATGCTGGTTGTTTTATTCAAAAAATCGAAACGGAGCAAATATGTAGGCATTTCAGAAATCGTGTTTCTTTTTTCACTAACAGCCTCCGATTTGAATGTCAAAAAGTGCAGACTGGATTATTCCTTTTCAAAACTTTTTTTTAAAACCTAACGTGGGGGAGGGTACTTCAACCGAGTTTCCCTTCCTGTCTTTCATAGTCTGGGAGCTCGCTAACCTCTTGCACTTTCCAGCAGCGCGGCTCCAATCAAGGGGAGGCGGAGAGAGCCGATGAGCTCAACCAGTAGCCTGCCATTGGACGGCTATATTTAGGCGATAGCGCCGGCCCTTTAAAAGGTGAAAGAGCCGGTTTCGAAGCATGCATTGCTTGGTTGTGCGCTACTGGAGGAAAGATACTGAGTAGATTCGTTTCGCTCTAGCTTGTGTTACTGCTCGGATTGCAAGACTGTCTTTGCATTGGCACAACAATTCATAAAAATAGTTTTAAGAGAAAGAAAAGTCGGAGAACAAAATAGAAAGGAAAACAAACGAGGAGTCATGGCTGCAATTCGGAAGAAACTTGTGGTGGTGGGAGACGGTGCCTGCGGGAAGACATGCCTCCTGATTGTGTTCAGTAAGGACGAGTTTCCCGAGGTTTATGTGCCCACGGTGTTCGAGAACTACGTGGCCGACATCGAGGTGGACGGCAAGCAGGTGGAACTGGCGCTGTGGGACACGGCAGGTCAGGAGGACTATGATCGTCTGCGACCCCTGTCCTACCCGGACACTGACGTGATCCTGATGTGTTTCTCGGTGGACAGTCCCGACTCGCTGGAGAACATCCCCGAGAAGTGGGTGCCGGAGGTGAAGCACTTCTGCCCCAATGTGCCCATCATCCTGGTGGCCAACAAGAAGGATCTGCGGAACGACGAGAACGTTAGGAACGAGCTGGCCCGTATGAAACAGGAGCCAGTACGCACGGAGGATGGCCGCGCCATGGCTGTGCGTATCGGAGCTTACGACTACTTGGAATGCTCGGCCAAGACCAAGGAAGGAGTACGGGAGGTGTTCGAGACCGCGACCCGGGCAGCGTTGCAGAAGCGAGCCCGGCCCAGCAGAGGCTGCGCTCACTGCTGCACCGTCCTATGATGCTTCCCCTAGCACTGCGGCCAGCCGACACTACTCTGCAAGCCGAACTCCTCCCGAGGGGGGACTTGACTCTTGGACAGTAAGAAAATGCGGACAGTTTCTAGGAAGAAAATACGGGACATCACTAAAGAAGGGGTGGGGAAAATGTTTCTTTTTGTTCTCTGACAGAGCTGATCGACCACCGTGAGAGAGATGCAGATTTTTTTTGGTTTATTTTAAGTGGGCTGAAGCTGAGTTATTCATACCGATTGTAGGTGGCACTGTCCTGGTAGAGCCACGGGTTGTATGGCATCCCAGTCGGGGTGCAGCAGACGGACTGCCTTACAATATGCCAATGTTGTGAAACAATGCTTTAATGTGTGTGTGTGTGTATATATATGTGTGTTTATATTGAGAGAGACGTTTATGTTTTTCTTCTGTGAGAAGCGACGAGAAAGGTTTGGGGTGGGTTCCTCCGCCGATCCCTTTTTCGTTATTTTGTCCGGTTCGCTTTAAGCGACATCTTGGTGTGCGAGGGGGTGCCCGGCAAAGGGACACGGCATATTGGAAAGGGCACGGTGGTACTCCCCTCACCGACCTACGACTTGCATCTAGCCTGCTTACGAATGACTATCCGGTTGTGCCATCTGCCTGAAGTGGGCCATCGAGGCAGTTTGGGGCGACCTCCAGAACAAAATACTCTTGTGGTGGCACTGACGATAAACTTTGGGATTCTCATTATATACGCAAGAGAAAATGGGAGGATAATTTACAACCTTTTATTTTGCTCTGAGCATCTGTAGAGGACTTCTCCAGTTCCATCGATATTTTTGCTATATCTCTTAAGTGGTACTGAGGTGGGCCCTCACTGACTCAGTGTTAAACTCAGAAAATGGCGAAGCTTCGCATTGAGGCCGAGACGTGCATTTGTTTACAGAATTGTATACCGAAGTATAAGCTGTGTAAAAATTCGTTTTCACGTAAGGTATTAAATATAATCAAAACTGGCCTATTGGTTTGTTTTTATTTCATAATTATTGCAAAAACCTAGGGTTTTTAAAAAAATTATTAGTCGAGTGTCGTTTGAGTCTGCGCGGCTGTCCAAAATTTAATGCTGGATCCCAGCACTAACGGGAGAAGGCGGGTTGCTCCGGTATTGGAAACAATATGTTTCGTTAAGTGCACAGAAAAATACTTTTTTTTTGAAACGTGGTGATTAAGGACAGTCCGAATTCGTTTGTTATCTTTTGTGAGGGAATGGGCGTGGTTAGTTTTTATGCCCCTCTGCTGATCTAACGCCTTCCATGTTGACAGCAAAATAGGGCTCACTGCAGTAGTCGACCTGGTTGGCACTGCGCTTATTCCTAATCCTGGCATTTCTAATTCTCGTCCTCGAATTCATTGGTGTATTCAAATAAGTATCCAAATATGAGTGCCAGTTCATACAAATATGGGAACTTAACACTACCGCACAACATAAAATTTGGATACATTCTTTAAACAAGATTAAATTTCTTATTTGCTAAGGCATCGCCGTGGGGTTGTACGTTTGAATAGTTGCACGGGCGTTTCTGAGGGAGGGACTCTTTCGGTTGGTGTGAAGCGTGAATATACCCTTGAGAGAAAGAAAGTGTTCAATGAAAAGACTCCCAATTGTCCACTAGAGTAATTTGTATCCGTAGGCATATGTAAGGACCACAACCATTGACCCTAGTAAATAAGTAACACGGAAGCCTGTCTTGCCCTCGGAGTATATGCCCTGATGTTAACTTTATAATAGTTTTTAGTAACTTTTTAGCCAAACCAGAATCTATTAGCTTTAACTAATTTCCTCTTTTTACCATCACCCTCCCCAGATCATCTGCTCTGACCTTTCCTGGTATTCTGGCAATGTTATAAACAACAAATTGAAACCCTTAATTATGGGCTTTTGTTTTTACAGGCGGTGTTGCATCTAATGTGCTGTGGCACCCCATTGCATTGTTCATAATTTGCACACGCAGCACGTTCAATTTGCCTGATACATTTGTAACTTCTGTGCAAGATGGTATTTCACTTTGCCTCTCACAAAATAGAAACAGTAATTTTTAAATATACCGTTCGTGAACCATTGGACAAAAGACCATGCATAACAATTATTTTCAATAGAGGGAGTATTATGTCGCACGGTCATTTCTTTACAATTTGCTTCAAAACTCAAGTTTCTGCCATTGTGAGAAAACAAATCCAACTTCCTTATCATTTGAAATGGTGCTCTTAAAAAAAGATCATTTACGAATACCTTGATTCCTTGGTATACAGATTAATTCAAGGATAATACTAGAAAAGGCACAATAAATCTAATTACAGGGAATATGTCACATTGTAACGGTAGAATAAAATTTAAAACCAGAATATAACTAACATCCCTGAATGATTGTTATTACAAATCTGCCCAAAAACTGCGAATATTACTGGATGTAAAGTTGATAACCACATTTGTTGTTCTACTGCAAAACAATTGTAGGCAATGTGCTCTGTTACACAAACTGCTGTTTTTGAAAATCGCAAGCAAGAGAAAATCTGCAGATACTGAAAATCTGAGCAACACACAATGCTGGAGGAACTCAGCAGGCCAGGCAACATCTATTGGGCGGGGGGAATGTAAAGTCAATATTTCGGGCTGAAACATTAACTACTTTTTTTTCCATAGATGCCACCTGGCCTGCTGAGTTCCTCCAGCATTTTATGGGTTGCTTTTTCTTTGAAAATGATCTCTTATTTACTATTGTCCACCTTGCCCTTCTCCACACTCCCAGTGTTCTTATTGGGACAAAACAAGAAAGTAAATATCTGCAGGATTCACCTATGATTTGCAGCAGCTGTTCTAAGAAGGCAACTGCGAACAATTTGATTTAACCTTGGAATTAATGCAGGTAAATACTTAAAATTCCACTTCTCATCTTGGACATGAAAGCGTCAAAGACAAGAACTTTACCATATGAAGAAGCAGAACATGGTCTAAGCCTGCCTTTCTGGCTTCAGGAAGAAGTAGAACATAAAGGGACAAATTAGGAGTAACAATACTTCACTTGCACTTGCAAAATTCCTTCAATTTATGAGAAATACATCTGATTCCTAATTACTGAGGCTGATGATCGGATGTATGTGAAGATCTGGCATCAGCCTGAAATAACCTTGCTTAAAGGTGCTCAAGAAGTATGCTTCAATTGTGTAGTGATTAAAATGTGTGGGTATTCAGAACTCTACACCAATAATGTGGAGTTGGACTGCAATCTTGATGGAGGTATGGGGAGGTTTAAATGTAAATAATAAAAGTTCAAAAATGCAGTAAAATCTAATATTGATCATTTGAAATTCTGTGTAATTTCATATATATCATTCGTTAAATGACAGATTCTTGGGAGCATAGAACGGGAATTCTAAGGACAACATGTAAAGCAATTAGAAAAGCAAATTGATGCTAGTTTTCATAGCATAAGGATTTGAGTTAAAGAGTAGAGGTGTTTTTTCCCCTAATTAATTAGGATTGTGATGAGACCAAATCTTGAATATTTTATACAGCTTTGGTCTCTCATACCTGCAGTAGAGGAAGTGTGGCAAATACCTGGTGTACCCTGTTTTCTCTGAGGAAAATTTTTAAATAGGTCCCTTGATCTACACTCTCTAAAATTTTGACTGGATTGTTCAGAACCAAAAGTTACAAACTTTGAGCAAAGGGTTTTGCCATTGAGAACTGAGGTTAGATAAAAATCCTTCATCCAATGAGTAAGTGAATCTTTTTAGGAGTCTTTTCTACAGAGTTCTGTGGATGTTTGTTACTAAGTTTATTTTTGCTAAAAGCAGGTTAGTATTTGGGGCAGTGTTAAGGAAATCATGAGATATGGGATAGTGCAGGAAAGTGGAATAGGGATTTTTAAAAAAAACAGAATTTTATTGAGTAACAACAGGCACCAAGGCCTGAGTGGCCTCTTTCTGCTTTCTTGTGTTCTTATCTAGCTTCAATCCATGCTGCCTCTCTGCTCAGGCAATCTGGTGATTCTCATTGCCAAACTTTGTGAAATCCTCAATTGTTTCTCCTGTGTACACTTGTTCAGCTCTGCTTGAAGGTGATATTTAAATATGTTTACACCACTGTTTCATTCAGGAATTACAAATAGTGACCACTCCTGGAAGGTTTTCATCACACACCTAAAATCTAAAATGATTGGAACAGGAATTATGTTTTGAGTTTTGACCAAGAATGGACTGGTTTTACTCATCATTTTGAACAACTAAATCAATTCAACTTTCAATCTTCTCAACCCAAGTGAGCTTAAAAAAAGCTTTCTCCTATTTATTCATGCTATTAAAGTTCCTAATTTTTCAGAGTATTCTGCTAAATCTTCTGTAGTATTTTTCCCCAAGGGCTTCAAATCATTCCTATCTTGCTGTAGGCAGAAATAGATACAATATTCTACTTGTGGTCAAAGCAGTGCTTTATGCAGGTTCAACATAATCATTTGGTTTTTTTCTGCAGCCTCTTTAGAATTATAATATTTATAATGTCTTCCCTTGTTCTTCCTATCACATTCATAACCTTCATAATTTGATACATTTCATCTGCTATTTGACCAACATTTCATTGGGCTCTTTGTATTTCTCTTGAAATGTATTATTACCCTCACTACAATACAAACAAACATCTCATTTGCTAAATTTGAAATGGTGCTCTGTATGCTCAAGTCTAAGTTAGTAACATATACCCACAAAGGCCGTTGGCCTAGTTGTGACCCAGGGGAACAATTGTTTCCTGTCCTAAAGCCAATTTTGTATCAATCTACCCATTGCTCCTTTTAATCCATTTTGACCAGCATATTATCTGGCACTTTCCTTGATAAAGGCACAGAGGGTTTCATTATATTGATTAACCTTTTTAAAATTAGACTGATGTCATCTCTATATGTAATGCCAAAATGCATAACAATCAGCTATTCAAGTGGACTGGTATTGTGCATTAATATAATCATGATTCATTGATATCTGAGATAGCTGAAATGAATGAAATTTTTTGTCCAGTACTACATTCCTTCATCCTTTTTTTTGTCTTCCCATATGAAAGAAGTTGGTCTTTGTTAGGATACAGGCATTTATATTCTGAAGGGGCATTCTGCAAGGATTTGATAGCAGGCAGGAGAACTTCTGGAAATTATTGGGAAATCCTGCCAATGCCATCTCTGAATTTCTAAGCATCTGAAGTGTCTACTCCATTGTGACTTTCTAAAACATATTGGACTGCTACCACCCTCTGGAAATGCTGGATTACGGATTTAACTCTTGTGTGTAGTTAGTTGATCGTAAAGGTAGCAAATTCAAGTACGGAGCTAAATTAATTGCACCTGCAATTCTATTACTTTCAGTAAGGTGTACCAGGCAAGTCTTTTGAATTAAGGTTTTAGCTGCCTTGTCTGATGAGATGCACTACTGAACCCAATTGTTACATGCAGTATTAACATGAGGCCCTAGAAAATGTAGATTTAATGGTCATCAGAACATTGCAGAGACAAATTCTGTGAAAAGAGTAATAGAGTCCATGTTTCAGGACTGAGACCTTGATAAGTGATCTTTCTATAGAGGCTTCATGACCTGCTGAATGTTTCCAGCACTTTTAAATTTTATTTTAGAATAAATGGCCACTGGCCTCTTCTCTGTGATATGCCACGTGGACGTGTCGATGTATGTGGAGATAATAAATTGGGATCCATTTGTCTCCAGTTTTACATTAGCTCTTATTTTTGATAACTGATTTATGTCCAGGTAATGAGTTCGAAATCTATTCCATCAAGTTTGTCAGTTGAATCACTGATGGCAATGCTAATGTAGTACCTCCTGAATACTGTATAGATATGAATGAGCCTCAGAGCACTGAAGTTTAAATAAAAAGTATTGTACAAGTTAGCTGCTGGTTTCCTTCAGGAACCATTATGATGGGATCCTTTTGTATGTAAATCTCTACTAATTACCCATTATTTAGAACACTTTCTTCCTACCAAGTGCATAACCTTATGGTTTATCACATTATCCTCCGTTTGGCATATTCTTATCTGATCTGTTCACATCTTCCTTCCAAATCTTTGCACCTCAGTGTCAGCTCGCTATCCTACATTTGTACTTATGATCAAAGTTAGATATATTGTACTGTGCCTTTTCATCCAAGTCATAAATATAACTTGTGAATAACCAAGCACGCAACAAGCCAAAGAAAACTTTCCCCCTATAATGCAACTTGAAAATAACCCCTTTAATTTCTACTCTGCTTTCTGTCCCTCATCCAATCCTATACTTGAGCAATATGTTAATACACTTCTTCTGCCCACTCCACCACCCAACAACTCCAAGCACTCTCGTTTTGTGTAATGAGGTTTATATATGGTACCTTACTTTGAAAATCTAAATGAATCCATTCATTGGGTCTGGTATACACCATAATGCTGAAATGCCAGTTTCAGTAGAGAGTGGTGGCATTTATTAATTGCAGCCACTGACCCACAAGTGGCTTACAAGGTCACTGGGAGCTCAATCCATTTAACAACCCATCAGCTCAATTGAGGATGTAATTAATTTGTGCCTTCAGTACATTCTTCAACATTTGGACTGCTCTAACACTTATGTGACACTAGAAGTCCAGGAATCCACATGGTCTCCAAAGCTTCTTTCCTGTAGCTGCCCAGCTTCTTAACAAAACTCACTCAGATGTAGTACCCTCACTGTCCCTACATTGCATCCATTAAATAGTCTTTCCTGCTGTCCTTGTTCTGTTGCTAATTATTGAGTCTGTTCATATGTTCACATTTATTTAAGTTTGATTATTGATGTTTGCACGTGTGACCATTCTGCTAATTGTTGATGTTTGTGCTATTGTGTTGTCTGTTATGGTATTGTCCTGTGTTTTATGCTTGGCACCAAACCACAATCGATTCTGCTACATTTCATTATAGTGGCAATAAAGTGACTCTGAACCTAATTCTGATCAGCTATTAAGGCCAGTTGAAATCTGTCCTTGTCCTGGAATTTCTCTTTAGTTCAGTAGACTCTACATTTTTAGAGAGATTAGGGGACTACTTCCAAAAGTAACCAAGTCATATTGATTTGATGCCCTGTGGTATTGGTTGAATTGTAACCCAATTACTGACATTAACTTGAAACTCCTTGTAGAGCCTTCTATTATCACTCAGTAATCATATACTATCATGAATCCTGCCTCAAGCAGTTTCTGAAATTGCCTGACTCCATCCTGTTCTCTATTATCTTGCATTGGTGCATGTGAAGTCTCTGCTTCCAAAAATCCATTTCAGAATTTTTTGACGTGTAGGAACAGACCCAAGTTATAGCTCTGTGATGACTGCAGTGGTAAAAATGTTCCAAGAAGGCTGTTGGCTTTTAAACTTTGTTCCCTTTTATTAAACTCAACCTTACTTGTCAATAATCTTCATCATTCCAGAACACAGCAGTATGTTTGTAATTTTTAAATGCCAATTATTCTCTTACAGCTCCAAAACAAAACCAGTTAGATTAAGTAGTTTCTCTCACCAAACATTTTGATGCACAACCAGGCTCTGGATTATTACTCAACGGTGGGGAGGGTTTTACCTGTGATTGACTGGGCCATATCCATTAATTTTTGTACGATTTTCTGTTCTAGGGCATTGATGTTTCCATACCAGGCTGTGATGCTCTCCATTACACATCTATAGAAGTTTGTTCAGGTTTTAGATACCGTGCCGAATCTTCACAAACTCCTACAGAAGCAGAGGCGCTGCTGTGCCTTCTTCATAATTGCGTTTACATGCTGGGCTCAGGCCAGGTTCTCTGAAATGAAAACAAAATGCAATTTAAAGTTGCAGACCTTCTCCAACTCTGATCTTCCGATGAGGATTGGTCTCTGGTTTCCTTCTTCTGAAGTCAATAATCAGCTCCATGGTGTTGCTGACATCGAGAGAGAGAGAGAGAGATAGTTGTTGTGGTACCACTCAGCTAGGTTTTCAAACTCCCTCCTAAATGCTGATTCATCACCACCTTTGATTTGGCCAATGACAGTGGTGTCATCAGAAAACTTGAATATGACACTGGAGCTGTGATTTCAGTTTTTATCTGTACAAACATATTTCTCAGTAGTATGTATATCTCATTAAATTTATGTCTGTATATCCACAGTAAATAAATATAATTGATTGAAATCAACCTATGTTCTAGAAAACTCACATATCACACTGAATACTGTCAAATCTTCTCTCTTTTTTGTTAAGAGGTGTTGATCCATGCTGGGTACACAGATGACAACATTTCAAGTGACCTTTCTTGTGTGCGTGACTAGGTTTCTGATTTTGCATTCAGTTGTACTTTGACACTGTGTAACACGATTTTCTGTCTAAAATATACAACGAAGAAACTTGTATTTCCAACAACTGAGAGAGTACAATGCTTCAGGGCACTTTTGGCAAGGTCTTTGAAAGTGTCTTGGGATAGCAACACTAAATTCTCATCTACTAGTCTGCAAAAGACAGGTAGTGACTAATAACATAAATTTTGGATGTCCCTTCTCTCTAACCAAACAATATAAAAGAAGATAAAGTTTCCTTGCTGTTCCCTTGGCTACAGATTTTATAGGGTCCTTTTATCTAGCTAGGGGCTTTCCTAGTTCATACTCATCAGTACCAATATGACAATGAATGTAGCCAGTCCAGCAAATAGGCTTCATTACTTATACTTCAATGTAATGTTTGTGAGATTTCCTCAAATTCTGGAACAACCTTGGTGGGTTTTCACAGAAGTCATGAATTCACAATGATAAATCAGCCCAGCAGGAAATGGTTTATCACATCAGCCCAGATTACACAGATTTCACTGATTAAACATTTAAAGTACATTTAAAGAAAAACAGCAAAATACCCTGAAAATCATTTCATTTTGAGAAATTTTGTTTCATTTCTATTGTTATAATAACTTCCTTTCTAACATCAAATGAGGGCATTTACAATCAATCAGGAATACTTCTGACAACTTTGGTTGCAGGAATTCTTTACAACATTTATTTCTGGTCTGTGTTGCTAACTTGTGTCTGTATTGTGAGTTTGCTTGATACTTTTCTTCCTCAATGTTTATATATTTATGTGGCTATATTTTACTCTTCATATGTACTTGCTTGCTGTGTTTTTATTTGGCATCTACCTTTATCTTTGCTAGCTATCTAAACAGCAAAATTCATTCATAATATCATATCATTCTACAATAAATGCAGTGAGCAATGTTTTTTCGATTACCCACAGTCTCTTATTCAATGCTTTATACTTAAAGGTATAAACACGAATCGGAAAAAAGTAGAATCCTCAAAATTTCTCTTAAATTTGGTTCCCTTCCACAAACAATGCTTTAAGATGCATTTCCATCAAAATGCTGCAATATTTCAGTCAAATTTTGGTACATTTGTTTATTTGCAAACCATTATTATAAGTAACAGAGGAATGCACAGGAATCACCAGCTAAAATCAGCACCTCCATAAGCACATGGAGAAAACAGATTCAAAATCAGGTTTAATATCACTGGCATATGTCATGAAGTTCGTCAACTTTTAAAATGAAATACATGATAAATATAGAGAAAAAAACTGAATTACAGGAAGTGTGTAAAAATTAAGTAGTGCAAAAAAAAAGTTATGATGTCGTGTTCATGGGTTCCTTGTTGGCCTTGTCTATTTAGCCTTGTCTACTTGCCCAGATAATACAGGAATTCCTGAGAGACGCAACACTGGTATCTTTAGGGCATTTCTTAACAAAATTGTCATGACAAAATGTTGTAAATCTTCGGAAATCTCCATCCCAAGGAAATATGAATGTTAAACTATTATGTATATTCAAGGCTGAGGTAGATCGTTTTGGGAATAGAGGGGAGATCAAAAGTTAAGGGCACCAGGCATGAGAGTAGAATTTAGAACAATGAGCAAATCAGCCATTGGTTATTAAATGGTAGAGCAAGCTTAAAGATACACATCTTATTTTCCTATGACTTGCTCTAATTCTGAATTCTCTTCAGACTTCCTATCAACTGATACCTCCATGGATTTGTTTGTGCTGTGGAACTCTGTCACACATAGTCTTGTCGTATTAAGTTACCATGGAATGAAATAGGATCAAAATGTTGCAGAACTAAACATGAGAAAGAGAAAGTAAGCAAGTACAAAAACAAGATTTAGAAAATGCCAAGTGAGGAAGAAAAATATAAACTCAATCTATAAAGTTGTTTATTCCCTGAATAAGACTGGGTTTATTTAGTTCTGTGAGGCCGGGCTTAAGGAGAGAGGAGTTAAGAGCAAGGCAATAGAACAATGTGATTAGAAGTGCCTTAGGGGGAGAAGGGACTGTTTTGGAAATGTGATTGATGGTCAGTTTTGAGCTTGGGTGAAATGAAACCAAAGGACCATAAAGGAAGGGTCTGTTTCTGCGGTGTACTGGTCTATGATCTATTGAGACCTTGTTTGAAAAGACAAAGGGACAGAAACAGTTGTAGAGTAAGTATTAGGGGATGAGAATGGAACAGTGTGGGATTGTTGGCTAAAGAGATCACAAAAAGAGACATGCGTCTGTCGGTCCTAAGGCATAAGCGGAAACCATTCTGAAGGAACAGGCAATGGCCTCCGTTGGCCTGGGCCGATCGAAAGGGAATCGGGTTTAGATCCCGAATCCGGAGTGTCGGAGATGGGCGCCATGCGGTGTCCAATGTGGTATTGCATATGATCTCGTAGGAGCTTGATGGAGCCCTGGGAAGAGTTCTCTTTTCTTTCTGTTGTGAAGAGACAGATTATAGACTGTTTTATGCAGAAAGTTAGGAGGGAGTGAGAGAGATGAGAAGAGATCAGTTCCTGTGAAGGATAGGACACTACTGTGGCATTCAGTGCAACTAAGCATTAATAAATAAATGGAACTTAGTTAAAAGAATTAGTAATTTATTTTCTATAGCCATTGTGTGATAAATGGAATGAGCTCCTGCAACTCTTTGGAAATCGAGAATATTTCTCCAATATGAATATGATACAAATTGTTTCATGACTTAAGTAATCTAGAATCACCATGATAGTAACTCTGCTGTGACATTTGAAAAGAAACATTTGACTCAAAATGTCAGTTAATAAATTCCCTCTGCAATCTATTGTCTATCTGTTTCATAATTCGACGAAGATCACGTCAAACCTCAAAGGATAAACTTGCCAGGCAATTTGTGAAGCACGGGCCATTCATTTTAAAAAGCGTTCTTTATTAGGGTTAATTTTTGTTAAATGACCTGCAGTTTTTCATGGCTTAAAGGAGGCCATTCATCCCACTGAGTCCATGCCAGCTGCCTAAACAATCTACAGATTTCCATTTCCCTCTTACTTCCCTTTAATCTTTTCTCCAGTTCCATTTTACCGCTCCAATTAGAAATTGAGTTGTAAACCATTTTTGGGCAGGATTCATGCTTGCTGGCAACAGACAAATTGAAACAAAATATTTGTTTACTTCAGTAATATTAGAAATAATAATGTGTGAGACATATTACTCAGAGATTAGTATAAAATATAAAGAGACAGATAGCAGTAAAATTTTGAGTGGTTTATGTCCTTATGATGGGAATAATCAAGTAATTACATTTCTCTCTTCCCACTTATTTCTGAACTTAGGGAAAAATATCAAAGGACAATACCGAGATCCTGCTTGAAGAGACCAGATCTGAAATACAGAATGACATGAATGGGGCAGTGTGGGAGAGTTGGATAAAAAGAATGAGATTGCAAAAAGGAGACAGGTATAGGCTGTTTCCTGCCAAAAGCTGGGAAGGCTTGAGGATGATGGCAGCACATGAACTCCTATTAGAGTTCAGAACTTACTAAGAACAATGGCAGTATGTTCTTAGTACCTGTCACTCTCCGTGTAAAGAAATTAGCCATGACTCCTTTAAGCTTTCCCCCTTTCACCTTAAAGCTATGCTGTAAAGCTATTACCATAAGGCTACTTAAGTTTATGTACAATAACACACTAATAATCTTTATAAGTCACAGTAGCAGCCACTGAGTGACAGGACATCAACATTTGAACATTCATCAGTCATAATTTTGAAACAGAGAATCTTTACAAACCACAGAACATGAATGTAAATAAGTTTTGAGGATTTTATTGGCTTTATAAGTGAAAACCCAACTGCAATCTATAGAAAAATTGTCACCATATTTCCAAGTATACTAAATGCAGCACTTATTTATACATAATTGCTTGTTTATTTCCTACAACTGACTAACCACCCATGCAGAGAAGGGTCACAGTGTAATAACTCATTTGGGATAGATTTATTTAAAATATGGAAAATGATTCTGAGACAGAACTACAACTAATTTTTCCCACGAATATGGAATTCACTAATTCTCTAACACAAAAGAAATATTTAGTGACTATTTAATTGATTTTGTGAAACTTAGTGTAATTGGTTCTGTGAATGGTCTGATTGGGACCTGGTTTCTCTTTTACAGTGATTTAGGAAAATATCAAACAATGTCAGGCTATAGCATTGAAAAATGATTTCGTATTGCTTTAGTTTATCATCAAGGAGTATTAACCGAAAAAATGTAAACATATCGTCCCACGAAGGAAATTCCATCTCATTTCTGCTACTTCATCAAATTCTATGTAAAGGTTCTATTAATTCCTGTACTGTGTCGTACTTGCTTTTTTTCTAAACTTAATCAATCAAAATGAACTGAGCCTAGTATCTCCCATTGAATGAAAATAAACATTCTGAGAAGTACTTATGTATTTCACTCATGTCCTGATCTCAACTCTACCCAGGTAAACATTTCCGACTAGCGTGAGAATATAAATGATAGAAAATCATTAAGAGAAGAACTATTCACTTGGTGCTAATGTTTGGAAAATGCAACACTTTGGATGTACAATATATCCACTTACAAATGTTTCAATCTCTCAACATGCTGTCCACCGGAATTTTATTTTTCAAAATGTATCAATGCTGACTCCATATGAGGCTACTCTAGATGTAGGGGTATATATAGCGTGCAGTTGTGGTGTTAGTTATTTTGGATTTCAATTACATTCCAAATACAGCTGCAGTGCTGAACCTGCACTGTGGCCTGCAGCCTTCAGGCTCCTGGACTGGCAGCAGCGCCGAACTGCCTCCGTGGCTGTAGACTCACTTTCGAGTTATCTGCCGTTCATGTTCTGTGTGTTATTTGTTTACCTTTGTATTGTTTGCATAATTTGTTCTTTTTTTCCCCCCACGCATTGGTTGTTTGATAATCTTTGTTGTATGGGTATTTTTTTAGTGGGGTCCATTGAGTTTCTTTGTTTTGTGGCTACGTGCAAGAAGGTGAATCCCAAGGTTGCATATGGTATACATACTTCGATAATAAATGCACTTTGAACTTTAAACCTCAAAGAAAGCAGTTTATGCTATCATCAAATGAATAACTGAGAGTGAATTTCCATTACATGTATACTCTAATAATAATAGTCATAATTTTGTGGTAAATAGTTTTTAATTTTTCATAAATATGTTCCCCAGCATTATAAATCAATAGATTTAATTATAAACACTGATAGAATCAGAATCAGAATCAGGTTTATTATCACCGGCATGTGACGTGAAATTTGTTAACCTAACAGCAGTTCAATGCAATACATAATCTAGCAGAGAGAGAAAAAAAAATAATAATAAATAAAATAAAACATAATAAATAAACAAGTAAATTAATTACATATATTGAATAGATTATCTTTTAAAATGTATATTAAAAAAGTGAGGTAGTGTCCAAAGCTTCAAGGTCCATTTAGGAATCGGGTGTCAGAGGGGAAGAAGCTGTTCCTGAATCGCTCAGTGTGTGCCTTCAGGCTTCTGTATTTCCTACTTATGGTAACAGTGAGAAAAGTGCATGCCCTGGGTGCTGGAGATCTTTAATAATGGACACTGCCTTTCTGAGACACTGCTTCCTTAAAATGTCCTGGGTATTTTATAGGCTAGTGCCCAAGATGGAGCTGACTAGATTTACAACCTTCTGCAGCTTCTTTCAGTCCTGTGCAATAGCCTCTCCATACTAGATAGTGATGCAGCCTGTCAGAATGCTCTCCACAGTGCAACTATAGAAGTTTTTGATCGTATTTGTTGACATGCCAAATCACTTCAAACTCTTATTAAAATATATCCGCTAATTTCTAGCTTAGTTCAGAATATTTATATTTATTCAATTATGAATAAAAATAAATAAAGCAAGCAATCAGAGCTCTAGAAGGACCAATAGACCTTTGAGTTTTCTCTGCCATTGAATAAAATCATGGCTGTACTGATTATTAGACACAACACCACTTTCCTGCTGGTCCCATGGCCCTTGATTCTCATACAGTTCTGTTTGATACTTCTTACTGATATGACACCTGAAGCTTTCTGGCTGAAGTCCTTTCAAAGATTCACAGGCATCAGAGAAAAAAAATTCTCCCCAACCCAGTATTAAATCAGTATCCCTTTATGTCCCTTTAATTTAATTACTTCATAATGTGTGATGCTGAATATTTCCAACATTCTCTGTTTAAGCACCAGAGTTCCAAAATCTGTAGTTTTTTTTTTCATTCTTCAATGATTTCCTAGGTGTCCCAGCTTATTGTTCCTTTTTCCTTCCTTCAATTTTGGGAAATAGATCCTATATTTAAAGATATGAAACATAAACTTTTTTGTGGGGGGGAGAAAAAATATTAGTAGTTCACTCTCGTTTATCAAAGGAAACTTGTAGTTAGTGGATGCACTGTCAACTCAAAGATGGATTTGGATATTCTACATAAGAAACTACAGATTATAGAATTATTTTTCTATACTTTCTGTAGTTCTACCTCAATAGAAGTAGTTTGATATGATAGAATATGTTGATGTTAGGAAAGAGGATCTGCTGGAACTTTTGAAAAACATTAGGATAGATAGGTCCCCAGAGATGGGCAGGATATACCCCAGATTATAATGGGAAGCAATCTTTTGGTGATGACCTTTGCATCCTGACTGGCCATAAGAGTAGTACCAGATGACTGGAGGGTGGACAATGTTATTCTTTTGTTCAAGAAATGGAGAAGTGATAACCCTGGGAATTATAGACCAGTGACTCTTACTTGATTGGTGGGCAAATTATTGGAGAAGATTCACAGAGACAGGATTTATGAGCATTATTTATGAAACATGGACTGGTTAGGATAGTCAGCATGGCTCTGTGAGGGGCAGGTTATGCCTCATGAGCTTGAATGAATTATTTGAGTGTATGACAAAACACATTTATGAAGGTAAAACAGTGGAGGTGTTGTATATAGATTTTAGTAAAGGATTTGATAAGGTTCCCCATGGTAGGCTCATTCAGAAAGGAGGCATGGGATCCAGGGAAAATGCAATTTGGGTGTATTGTGTGGATTCAGAATTGGTTTGCCCATAGAAGGCAGAGGGTGGTTGTCGATGGAACTTACTCTGCCTGGAGGTCGCTGATCTGTGGCGTTCCACAGGGATCTGTTCTGGGACCCCTGCTCTTTTTATAAATGACTTGGATGAGGAAATGGAAGGGTGAGTTAGTACATTTCCAGATAACATTAAGGTAGGTGGCGCTGTGGATAGTGAAGGTTATCGTAACTTGCAACATGACATTGATAGGATACAGAGCTGGGCTGAGAAGTGGCAGATGGAGTTCAACCCAAAAAGGTCTGAAGTGATTCATGTTGAAAAGTCAAATTTGAAGGCAGAATACAGGGTTCATGGCATGTTTCTTTGCAGTGTGGATGAACAGAGGGATCTTGGGCTCCACATCCATAGTTTGCTCAAAGTTGCAGCACAGGTTGATAGGGTAGTTAAGAAGTCATATGCTATGCTGGCCTTTGTTAGTGAGGGGATTGAGTTCAAAAGTCATGAGATAATGTTGCAGCTCTATAAAACCCTGGGTAACCTACATTTGGAATATTGTTGCTATTTCTGGTCACCTCATTACAGGAAGTATCTAGAAAGTTTAGAGAGGATGCAGTGGAGATTTATCAGGATGCTGCCTGGATTAGAGACAATGTCTTATGGGGATAGACTGACCAAGCTAGGGCTTTTCTCTTTGGAGTGAAGGAATGTAAGAGGTGACTTGATAGAGGTGTACAAGATGATAAAAAGTATATATTGAGTAGATAGCCTGAGACTTTTTCCCAGGGTGGAAATGGCTTGTACCAGGGGATATAATTTTTAGGTGATTGGAGAAAAGTATAGGGGGTGGGGAGAAATGTTAGAGATATGTTCTTCAGACAGAGAGTGGAAAAAGCATGGAATGCCCTGCCAGGGGTGATGGTAGAGGCAGATAGATTTGGGGCATTCAAGAAATTATTAATATAGCCACATGGTTGATCGAAAAATAGAGCGCTATGTAGGAAGGAAGGATTAGATTGATCTCGCAGTAGATTGAAAGGTTGGCACAACATTGTGGGCTGAAGGGCCTGTACTGTTCCTGCTTCTAGAAATAGGTTTGTCAAAATTCTGGGACTTCCTACCTAACAGTTAAGATTGCAGTGGATTTATAAAGATATCACACCACCACATCACCCAGGTAATTAAGGAAAAACAATAGGTACTGCTCTTGCTATCTATACAGAGAAGAGTAACAACATGGAAAATATGACATTATTTTATTATCTGTGGCTTCCATATTTTTTGCTTGAAGCATTTACTTGTGATCCAACAGATTTTTGTTTTGGATTTGGCTGTATATTAATAAGAAGGAAAAATTTGCAGTACATTCTTCATAAATCATTCTTTCAGGAAAAAATGTGAGTTTTTCCAAAATAAACTAAAAGGCTCCTTTCTGCATTCATCCTTAGCACCCACAACTACACATGCTTCTCAAGTGTAGACAATTCTTTCAGTAGCTTCTGCAACCTGCAGCAAATAGTTTTCATTTATAATGTATCACACGAACAACTGAGCTAATGCTATAGGTGCTCTTGTATGCAGAATATTCTCAATCACATAACATTTAAAATTAACACATGATTATGATCTACACTTCCTGGGTAGCTGCAATTTCAGTTTATGATGACTGAGGGTGAATGTTAAGCTGATGAATATAAAAGTGTGTGGTTGTGCATTTGAGGTCATTACTATCTATAGTAGATTGAAATTAGGTGACCAACAGATTTTCTTTTCAGTTTAAAACCATAGTAAATTTACACAGATTTACATATTTAAACCTCTGCTGTTGATACAAATAATCTTACAACATTGACTGAATTTAAATTCTGTAACTGTATTCTGTAGAATTTCTATTCTGTTTCCATGCCCTGGAGTTATTATTCCAAGGTGCATTTTTCTAGGTTTTAATGTTGCCTGCTGATATGATTGGCAGATTATTACCTTGTGCAAAAGACTTAGCAGGTGTAACGTGTGATTAAAGAATTCATTGCTGCTGAGGGAACTCCATAATTTGGATCCAAATGAATAAGTAGAAGAGAACAGTTATGCAAGTTACATATTATACTGTATATTAAAGGATAGAAGGAGAGCTATCCAAAATATAATGTTTAAGGCAAAGTTTTGATGTAAGAAAAAAAGACAGATTGAAAAAGAATTGCTCAGTCTCTGGGTTTATGAAGACATTGAAATGAATGAACAAGAGCCTTCTGGAGCCTCTTCAGGCACCATTGCAACATCCAAAGGAACACCACACCCAACAAAAAGCAGATGATGTGTGATCTATTTTTGGTCCAGATTCTGAGAGAGCTCTGTGAGGCAAGGTTTACAATACTTGCTGTAAAATCAAAAAGAAATTTAGCAGAGAATTGAAACTGGTCTTTTATTGTCATATGTTCTTATGGTCCGAACTGGGTAACCAGAACTAGCAGAGATGACGTGGTGGTTGGTATGGATCAGTTGGGCCAAAGCGCCTGTCTCCGTACTATAATAAATAATCAATACAGCCTCCAATGTTCACCCATTGATCCCACAGTAGTATTTGGAACTTACATTAACAAAATACCATTAAGTTTCAGATTGTGAAGAGGGTGGCAACATTGTCCTTCTATTTGGAACTGCTACCTTCTTTGTTTAGAAATCTTTGAAGACCTGATTTTCCTAAACATGCTCAAAGACAATTACTCACAGAATGCCACTCCACCGGTGATATCTAGCATGAAGACCAGGAAATACACTCTCTGTCCATTCATGTTAGAGAGAAGAAACAAGTATGGAGTGAAGATTAAGTGGAAAGTAGTTTCCTTTCTTTTCATTTAATTGCATTATATCTAAGCATTATAACAACATTTAAAATATTTAGTACAGCTTATGATTTGTAATAGCCTTTGAAAACTTTTGAAATTTTAAGTATACCCTATACATTTATACATATAAATCTTCAAATTGCTAAGCATGGGTGCAGGATTATTAGGCTGTCAACATAATCTAACAGAGGGGCTTTCCACTCACAGGCACAGAATATATCTTTTCCTACCTCTTCCATCACAGCATCTGGTGCTGCATCCCGAAATCTTTGGTCTCTCTACCATTCTGAAACACACTACAGTCCACTCGCTCAGTAAAGGACAAATGAGACCCTCATTTATCCTGCCACAAAAACTACAGGCAAGAAATAATTGAATGGTAGCGTAAGATGTACTAGAAAAACTCTGAAGGTCAGGAAGCATCAATGGAGGGAAATGGACAGCTACCATTTCAGGTTGAGACCATTCAGCTGCACCTTTAGCACCTGCTGGCTTGTTAAATTTGTTAAAAGGCTTTTGACAGCATCCACAGGGCGAACGTCTGGTGAAATCTCAGATCATATGGCATCTCTTCCTAAATTGTCCAGCTTATCCAGAGTTCCTATGCTAACTTCACCTGCACAGTTGTGGTCTGCAATTTGAGCTTTGAAGTCACGACAGGAATTGAATTGAATTGAATTGACTTTATTTTTTACATCCTTTGTATACATGAGGAGTAAAAATCTTAACGTTACATCTTTGTTCAAATGTGCAAAGTGCAATCATAGTAATTTATAATAATTTATAATAAATAGAACAGTCAATGTAATATAGAGTACACCCAAATCAGCGTGAGTTCATCAGTCTGATGGCCTGGTGGAAGAAGCTGTCCCGGAGCTTGTTGGTCCTGGCTTTTATGCTGCGGTACAGTTTCCCAGATGGAACAGTTTGTGGTTGGGGTGACTCGGGTCTCCAATGATCCTTTGGGCCCTTTTTACACACCTGTCTTTGTAAATGTCCTGAATAGTGGGAAGTTCACATCTATATATACGCTGGGCTGTCCACACCACTCTCTGCAGAGTCCTGCGATTAAGGGAGGTACAGTTCCCATACCAGGCAGTGATGCAGCTGGACAGGATGCTCTCAGTTGTGCCCCTGTAGAAAGTTCTTAGAATCTGGGGGGCCCATACCAAACTTCTTCAACCGTCTGAGGGGAAAGAGGCGCTGTTGTGCCTTTTTCACCGCACAGCCATTATGTACAGACCATGTGAGATCCTCAGTGATATTTATGCTGAGGAACTTAAAGCTGTTCACCCTCTCAACCCCAGATCCATTGATGTGAATAGGGGTTAGCCTGTCTCCGTTCTTCCTGTAGTCCACAACCAATTCCTTTGTTTTTGCGATGTTCAGGGAGAGGTTGCTTTCTTGACACCACTGTGTCGCAGTGATGATTTCCTCTCTGTAGGCTGTTTCATTATTATTTGATATTAAGCCAATCAGTGTAGTGTCGTCAGCAAATTTAATTAGCAGATTGGAGCTGTGGGTGGCGACACGGTCATGGGTATACAGAGAGTAAAGGAGAGGGCTTAGGACACAGCCCTAAGGGGCTCCTGTGTTGAGGGTCTGAGGGACAGAGGTGAGGGAACCCACTCCTACCACCTGCTGGCGATCTGATGGGAAGTCCATGATCCAGCTACACAAGGCAGGGTGAAGGCCGTGGTCTCTTGAGTTTCTTGTTGAGCCTGGAGGGAATTATGGTGTTGAATGCTGAACTGTAGTCTAAGAACAGCATTCTCACATAAGCATCTCTCTTCTCCAGATGTGCAGGGACGGTGTGTAGAGCTATGGCTATTGCATCGTTTGTCGATTGGTTGTGTTGTTAGGCGAATTGTAGGGGGTCCAGTGTGGATGGCAGCATGACCAGCCTCTCAAAGCGTTTGCCGATTATTGAGGTGAGTGCAAGGAGTCAGGCAAGGCTCTGTGGTATCGACGATATTTAACCTGGTGATTGATTGGGTTATGAGGCAAACAATGAAAGATAAGCAGAGAAGCATTAGGTGGACTCTATTCTCTACTTTAGATGACCTTGACTTTGATAATGACCTCCCATTACTATCACACAAATAGCAGCACATGCAAGAGAAAACTCAGCACCAACATACCTTTGGTGGACAGGTTGAACTCTGTGTCAGCCAGATAAAGACTGAGACCATGACTTCGATGGAGAGTCTCCTCCTCCCATCAAGGCATATGGTGTCGACTTACATTGGCTGGTTCCCTTACCCAGGTAGTATCGTTCAGCAAGATAGTGGGAGCAAGGACAACACCCAGCGCAGACTCAGCAAAGCTAGAAATGTCTTCAGATCAATGAACAACATCAGGAGGTCAACCAAGTACAGCGTCCACTGCAAGGTGAGGCGGTACCAGAACTGTGTTCTGTCCACACTCTTGTACAGGTCAGAATGCTGGCACATGACAGAGAATGACCTTGCCAAGCTGTCATCATTCCACACCAGAGGAAGATCCTCAGTATTTTCTGGTAAAGAAAGATCTCCAACCATGCCCTACTCCTTCAGTGTCACCAGGAGGACATGGTCATGGTCATCATGAGGAAATGTTGGAGATGCATTGGTCATGTGATGGGAAGGTTGGCCAACTCCATCATCAAGACAGCACCTCATTGGATCTCTGAAGTACAGATGAAATACAGGAGGCCGAAGACAACTTGGTGCCGCACTACAAAGGCAGAAATGAAGACCCTGAACCACACCTGGGGCACACTAGAGAAGACGGCTAAGGACAAACAGAGATAGAGAACCTTCATTGTTGCCCTAAACACCAGTGGCATATGAGGCATTTGATTGATTGAATCAGAAATTATTGAATTGAATTGACTTTATTTCTTACATCCTTCACATACGAGTGGTAAAAATCTTTATGTTACGTCTGCGCCTGAATGTGCAATGTGCAATTTATAGTAATTTGTAATAAATAGTATGTACAACAGGACAGTCAATATAGCATTGAAATACAATTGTGTCAGCATGAATTAATCTGTCTGATGGCCTGGTGGAAGGAGCTGTCCTGGAGCCTGTTGGTCCTGGCTTTAATGCTGTGCTACCGTTTCCTGGATGGTAGCAGCTGGAACAGTTTGTGGTTGGGGTGACTCGGGTCCCCAATGATCCTTTGGGCCCTTTTTATGCACCTGTATCTGTAAATGTCTTGAATACTGGGAAGTTCACAGCCACAGATGTGCAGATGCAAAATTCGCAGGAAAATAATGTGCCAACTCCAGACTTCCAAGCAGATATTTCTTGTTATCAGAGTCTCTGTTTAGAACTTGTTTGGAGTCTTATTATATTGCATGATCAAATATCATGCAATTATTAACCATACTAAATACGTAGCTGATACAGCGAGTTGATTATGAGGGGAGGAGCTGGATGGTGCAGACCGTATTGCTGCCTGCTACAGAAAGGAGTCAGAGTTGCTGTGCAGAATAACAGTGAGTGATTGTCTTGGATGTTTTTCTTGATTGCAAGACCCTGTTGGACATTGGTAATATAAAATAATGCAAGTCCGGTTCACTGGTTTATTGCGGAGACTTATTGGAGGGGGCTGCGTGGCATCGGTTGCAGCAAGAACTAGGCCTCCTACTGAGGGGAGGTGCCGGAGGCAGTGTGGCACAGCAGCCATGCTGGATTGGTGGCTGGCCTCTCCCATCAGTGCTGCCCTCTAGTGTTTATTCGGTGGAAGGCAATCTGGATTGCATGCGTGCGTTGGTCTGCAAACTGCTGAGCACCTGTTCTTGCCAACAACACCCATGCACCATCAATTTACAGGACATGTCATTCAGGGACCTGAGCCATATATTTGTTTTTGTGTGACTGTATATTTACTGCTGTCTTTGATGCGCTATACTGTACGTTACTTGTGCTGTGCATGACTGTTGATACTGTGTTTTGCACCTTGGCCCTGCAGAAATGCTATTTTGTTTGCCTGTATTCATGAGTAAACATTCATGTATGGTTGAACTTGAACTTCAACAGTGATGAATCTTTCCTTTCATTAAAGATTCATCATTTTTATGTTAAGACTAAAAGCCACGATACCAAGTACAAGGAAACCTGGATACTGAAGGGTATTGAGGTCTGGGCAAAGAGACAAAAAAAGAAGCATGTAATAGGTATAGGGAAGTGAAGATGGGCAAGGCCCATCAAGGGTATAAATAGTGTAGGAAAATGTTTTAAAAGGACATTAGAAAGGCAGAGAGGGTCAAAAATATCATTGAAAGACAGGACCAAGGTAAAAGCAAAACAGTTTTATAGTATATTAAGAACAGGAAAAGGGCACTCACATGGTGAAGAAGTGCTTTGAGTGATTGCTAGAATTAGCTCTTGCCTGAGCAAGAATCTAGACCTAATGTAATATGTTGACCACCACAACAGGTGCAATCTCATTGGATCTCCAGTCAGCTTTGGAGCACCTGGATGACAACAATGCATACATCAGGTTGCCGCCTATTGATTACAGCTCCATCACCCCCTCAGTACCAATCAACATCCTAGGCCTCTGTACCACTCTCTGCAACTGGATCCTTGACTTCCTCATTGGGAGACCACAGACAAGTCAGATTGATAAAGTATCTCCTTATCATTGATAATCAACTCAGGCACACCTGAAGGATGTGTGTTTAACCCACTGCTCTACTCTCTCTACACTCGTGACTGTATGGCTTGACCATATGACTGTTCAAAGTTCAATCTACATTTACTATTAAAGCACGTACAGTGTATGTCACTGTATACTACCTTGAGATTCATTTTCTTGCAGGCATTCACAATAGAATGAAGAAATACAATAGAATCAACGGAAAACTAAGATTAACAAACAACCAATGCGTGAAAGAAGACAAACTACACAAATGCAAAAACAAACAAATAAATAATGCTGAAAACATGAGCTGTAGAGTCCCTAAACGAGGTTGTGTTCAGTGTTGAGGTGAGTGAAGTTGTCCGTGCTGGCTATGGCTCAAATGTCATCTAGAAATTTCCGAATGGCACCACTGCTGCTGGCAGGATTTCAGATGGCAATGAAGGGATGTGAGACAGATCAGCTGGCTGAGTGGTGTCACAACAACAACCTTGCACTCGACGTCAGAAAGATCAAGGGAATGATTGTGATCTTCAGGAAGGGGATGGCGAGAGAACTCACACCAGTCCTTTTTGAGGGGCCAGCGGTGGAAAGAATGAGCAACTTCAAGTTCCTGGGTGTTAGCATCTCAGCCGACTTATCCTGGGCCCAACACATTGATGCAATCATGAAGGAGGTATGCCATTGGCTCTACTTCATTAACAGTTTGAGGAGATATAGTAAGTTCAAAGTAAATTTTTTATGGAAGTACATATATTTTGCGATATATTATCTTGAGATTCATTTCCTGCAGGCATTTACAGGAAAAAATAAAGAAATACATAGAATCTATGATAAACTACAGATAAGCAAAGACCAACAAACAACTAATGTACAAAGGAAGACAAACTGCCCAAATAAAAAATTTATACTGAGAACATGAGTTGTGAAGAGTCCTTGGAAATGAGTCTATAGTTTGTAGAATCAGTTCAGAGTTGTGGTGATGAAATTATTCACACCAGTTCAGGAGTCTGATGGCTGTAGTGTAATAACTGTTACTGATCCTGGTGGTGTGGGATCTAAGGCTTCTGTATCTCCTGTCTGATGGTAAGTAGGGAGATGAAAGCATGTGATGTTCCTTAATGCTGCTTTCTTGTGGCAGTGCTCCATCTCAAGTGTACTCAATAGTAGGGGGGGCTTTTGTCTGTGATGGACTGAGCTCCATCCACTACTTTTTGTAGTCTTTCCATTCCTAGGTATTGGTGTTTCCATATCAGGCCGAGGTGCAACCAGTTTGGATACCATCCACTGTATACCTTTAGAAATTTGTCAAAGTTTTTGATGACGTACTGAGCCTATGCAAACTTCTAAGAAAGTAGAGGTATTGTTATGCTTTCTTTATGATGGCGCTTACATCCAGTACAGATCCTGTATGTTAACATCAAGGATTGTAAAGCTCCTGACCCTCTCCACCTCGTTCACCTATGAACGACATGCCTCATGGACCTTCAGCTTCTTCCTGTAGTCGATATATCAGATCTTCGGTTTTGCTAACGTTGTGTGGTTGTTGTTGTGGCACTCTATCAAATTTCCGATCTCCTGTTTATATGCTGATTCATCACCAACATTCATCATCATCATTTCTGAATGGCTTAGGAGTTCATGAACACCATCTCACTATTCTTATGCATTATCTATCTTTCTGTCTATCTGTTTATTTATTGATTGATTGGTTTTAACTTACAGTAATTTTTATATCTTGCACTGCACTGATGCCACAAAACAACAAATTTCACAACATACTGTATGTCAGTGATAATAAACCAGGTTCCAATTTGGAGTAGGTACCACGGGGAAAATACTTGCATCAAGCCAGATGGTATAAGTGAGATCTGAAAGTTCAAAGTAAATTTATTATCGAAGTATGGATACATTATACAACTTTGAGGTTCACCTCCTTAAAGGCAGCCACAAAAAAAGAAACCCAAAGGAACCCTTTAAAAAAAGTCTGACAAACGTGCAGAGAGAGAGAGAGAGAGAGAGAGAGAGAACATACCATGTAGGCAATAAAAGTAAGCCAATAGCAGTTAGAATGAAAGTGAGTCCTTAGACACGAAGCCCGGAGCAGCCGGACCAGGCCCACAGCCTGAGCCTCAGTGCAGTGAAGAGCAAAGTAAACATCGTGGAGCAGTGAGCAGAACTGGCCCGATCCTCGTCTCTGGTCCCGACACCCTGACTTTTCAATCCATCTGGCCTTCAATCCTTCTGGCCTGCCATTTAAATTGTCCAAACATCGGGTTGTTCCTTGCTCTAGGCCCCGGGCCTGTCACACTGATATGCTCTGGGCCTGGACCCCGCTGCCACATTTCACTCCATACCTGACCTTTCCAAATCTGCCTGGCGCTTAGATTGATCACACTTCACACTCGGTTTAGGCGGACGGGCCCTGAACCTGACACTCCTTCGCTCCGACTTTTCTCCGCATTGTTCACCCCAACTTAATTTCAAATATGCTTCGACCTCACACCAATTTTGCCTCATGCTTCGACCCTTGTCTCAGCCTTGCCTTTGCTCACCTCTCCATTGTTTATCGCAATCATTTACTATAATTTTTAACAGAAAAAGTTTTATTAATATTTAGTTGTGTTTCTTATCTTGGAAACCACCAGTAAGATATTGCTTGCCCTCAGCAGTGTCATCTTAAAGCAGAAGAAATGAATACTTTTCATCAGTATTCACAGAGGATGTGGGCTTGGAGTTAGAGAACTCAACAAAGCAGGTAGTGATATTCCAGTGCAGGTCTCCATAGATAAAGAGGAGGTGCTTGGTGTTTTAGCGAGCTTAAAGGGGGTAAATCCCCAAAGCCAGATGAGATTTATCCTAGGAGGCGAGAGACGAGATAAGTGGATGAGTTTTTTAAAATCTTTGCTGACTACGTAGGTACCAGATAGCTGAAGCTGAAAAGGCTGGAAATTATAGACTTGTGAGCCTAAAATCATCAGTAGGGAAGTTATTTAAAAAAAAATCCGAGACCAGGATCAGTGACCATTTTGAAAAGCAGAGACTGATCAGATAGAATGGTTTTATGAAGGGCAGATCTTCTCTGGCCAATCTGAGTGAACTTCTTTAAACAATGTGTATTGATGAAGGTAGTGCTGTATATATGGCTTACATGAACTTCAGTAAGGCCTTTGAAAAGGTTCCCCATGAGGGACTCCATGAGGGTTCAAAAGATAAGGGCTCATAGGATCAAGGCAAGTTAATAAAAGGAGAGAAAGTGAGTTTGTACAGAGCTGTTTTAGTGATTGGCTGCCTATGACTAGTGGTGCTTGAAAGGGATTGGTGCTTAGGTCTTATTGCTTGTAATGTACATGAATGATTTAGATGTGGATGTTGGTGACATAATTAGTAAGATGCGGTGGAGCTGTTGACAATGTGGAGAGTGGTCTTAGGCTACAAGGTGATATCAATATGTAGTTGATGATGGAGTTAATTACTGATAATGTGTGATGCTGCATTTCTGGAGTACTGATGTGAGTAGAGAATACGGGACACCAGAAATAGTGAAGTTCTAGGGAGCACTGAGGAGCAGAGAGACATTGGCATGCATGTCCAAAAATCTTTGAAGGTGATGTGATAGATATTCACTTCCTGGTCCAGGGGGCCTCTTGGTTTTGCCAAGCTTAGCTTTCTAAACACAGCAATTGCCACTTTTAAGATTTAGTTTCTGTCAAAAACGGAAGACAGTCTTCAGTTTCTACAGTGTAAATGGTAAGTAATAATCTGACATTTGAAAAAACAGATTTGCAAACAAGCTCTGTCTGTAGAAAGCAGGATGCTGGGTCACTGCACTTGGTTTATCGCTGCTTAGGAAGTGCAGAATAAGAGAATGGGTTATTTATTTTGTCTTGCTTCAAAATAAACAATGCTGTTTAAATTGCGTATTCATGGAAGCTTGCAAAGCAGATGGAGGCAACTACTTAGCATATCAGTAACTCCTCTACCAACTGAGTCCACGTACTCAGAGAAGTCAGCTTTACAACATTAGTTGTGAGTAGCTGGCAGTTGTGTCTCCAAGAGGCTTTTAGACTGTTAGTGTAAAAAGGATATCTGAGGAAGTATATGTGTGTGAAGTCACCCAAGTGGCAAAAACCTGTATAAATGTAGAAAGCAGTTCAGGCTTATTAGGAATAGCATAAAGAACATCAAGAAGCATGAAAGAAATATGGGATGAGCTAGGGTGCATTTCTCTGGCTTGATTTCTGCAAAGGACGATTTGTTTGTCTTCATCATTGGTATATCTTTTTAGCTTATAGGAATGTAACTGTGTTTGGAAAATCAGTCAAGCTTTAGAAATGGTTTGTAATTTTGAAATACTTTATACATGGAAATCCTTTGAGTTTTAAATGTTGTTTGGATTTATACGTGTATCACTGAAAGTAAATGAACTGTGTTTAAATTATTTTGTTCGCTGAAAGTATCTTCTCCTTGGGCGGGGTGGGGTGGACTCACTGCTCAAATAGTGAGTATGAGCAGCTGAACTCCACGTGCAGAATGAACAGTAAAGTGAACTAGTATTTGAATCAGAAAATCACCGGCATGTGTCATGAAATTTGTTCTTAGTAGCAGCAGTTCAATGCAATACATGATAATATAGAAAAGAAAAAAAAGTAAATCAATTACGGAAAGTATATATATGTATGTTGAATAGAATAAAAAGAGAAAAAACAGAAATAACATATATTTTAAAAAATAGGTAATGTTCATGGGTTCAATGTCCATTTAGGATTCGGATGGCAGAGAGGAAGAAGCTGTTCCTGAATCACTGAGTGTGTACCTTCAGGATTCTGTACCTCCTACCCGACAGTAACAATGAGAAGAGGCCTTGCCCCGGGTGATGGAAGTCCTTAATAATGGATTTCGCCTTCCTGAGGCACCAATCCTTGAAGATGTCTTGGATACTACCGAGTCTGACTAATATTCACGACTTTCTGCAGCTTCTTCCAGTCCTGTGCAACAGCCCCCCCTTCTACCACCTCCCCTCCGAAACTCCGGGACAGTGATGCAGCAAGTCAGATTGCTCTCCACGGTACATCTACAGAAGTTTTCGACAAACCAAATCTCTTCAAACTCCGAATGAAGGATAGTCACACTCTTGCCTTCTTTATAGCTGTATCGATATGTTGGGACCAGGTTAGATCTTCAGAGATTTTGACCCCCAGGAACTTGAAATTGCTCACTCTTTCCACTTCTGATCCCTCTATGAGGATTGGTTCATGTTCCCTGATCTTACCCTTGCTGAAGTCCACAGTCATCTCTTTCGTCTTACTGACATTGAGTGCAAGGTTGTTGCTACGACACCACTCAACTAACTGGTATATCTCACTCCTGTACACCCTCTCATCTCCATCTGAGATTCTATCAACAATGGTTGTATCATCAGCAAATTTATAGCCACACAGTCATGGGTATAGAGAGAGTAGAACAGTGGGCTAAGCACACATTCCTGAGCTGCACCAGTGTTGATCATCAGCGAAGGGGAGATATTGTCACCAATCTGCACAGATTGATTGTGGTCTTCCGGTTAGGAAGTCGAGGATCCAATTGCAGAGGGAGGTATTGAGGCCCAGGTTCTGTAACTTATCAATCAGGATTGTGGTAATGATGGTGTTTTCCCTGAAGTTGAGGAGGTTCAGAGGGGGCATGACTAAAAGATATAAATTTATGAGTGGCATAGATAGGTTTGACTGCAGGGAACCTTCAAAGCTGAATTCCAGAGACTTCAGGTCAGGGTAACAAATTTAGAGGGGTCTGAGGGGAACCCCTCAGCCCAAGAGTGCTGTCCCTGGAATGCATTGGGGAAAGAGTGGTGGAAGCTGAAATACTGACAGCATTTGAAAAATGGCCTTATTAAGGCATTTCAGATTTCTATTGAGTCTTTATATAAAAAGAAAATCACATATGTTATTGACAAAATTCAGCTATATGGAGCAATTTTTTGAAATGCACTTTCGCAGCAATAACACAGTTTGTAAATCTGCAGATATAATACAGGATAGAGATAGAACAACTTCAATGACTATAAAAGGAGTGGTGGCATCTTATCTTTTGTTGTTTGATGTTGCTAAGGAAAACCAACTTCCTTTCCAGCAATGATGTCTGGAATAGTAATCAGCAGAGAACAATGGTAATCACGTCAGTAACTAAACACATTGCTGGCAGATTCTGGGGTTTATTTGCATAATTTTCCTAAGAAACTCTTTAACTGGATGGACTGGTTTTATTTCCAATGATCAATACTGCATGAAAAAGATTTTGATGTCCCTAAATATTGTTCATTTTTGAGGCAGGTAATAGATCTGGAGGAATGGTAATGAGCATAGCCAGTAGAAGAGTTATGTTTATCAGAGGGTTATTGGATTAAGGAGGAAAATTAAACTCTGAATCTGGAGCAACAAACAAAATGCTGGTGAAATTCACCGGGTCAGTCACTGAGCTCTGGCTGCCAAGCCTGCTGAGTTCTTACAGCATTTTGCTTGTTGGAACAAGAAGAATTTGGGTTAAGTTAGGGAGATACCTCTAGGGTTGGAGGGTGGAGAATGAATGGTGGGGTGATGGAACTAGGGCAGGTTGAAGTAAAGGAGGGATGGGGATGACTTTGGAGCAGGGAATAGAGCAGGGTAGGGATTGTGGTGGGGTAGAAAGGAATGAGGCTGGCAGTGTAGTGGATAAAGAGTGTGGGCTATAGGTAGTGGCAACACAGGTAGACAAGATGGTGAAAAAGGCATTTGGCATGCTTGCTTTCATTGGTCAGAGCAGTGAGTACAACAATTGCTTCAACATGTTGCGACTGTACAACCGATTGGTGAGACCACATGCAGTATCTTATGCAGTTCTGGTCATCTGGTTACTGGAGGATATCATTAAACAGGAAATGGTGCAGAAAAGATTCACAAATATGTTAGGACTGGAAGGTTTTATTTATAGGGATAAGCCGTATAGGCTGGGACTTTTTATCTTGGAGCCTAGCAGGCTAAGGGTGATCATATAAAGGTATATTAAATAATGACGGGCATAAATAAATTAGATGACCACTGTCTTTTTAGGGGATCCAAAACTGGAGGATATTAATTTAAGGTGAGAGGAGAAAGAATGTTGAAAAGACTAGATAGGGTGGATGTGGAGAAAATCTTTCCTATGGTGGGGTATCCAGATCTCGAGGGCAGAGCCTCAAAACTTAGGGGCAACCGTTAAGAACAGAGGAAAGGAGGAATCTTTTTAGCCAGAGAGTAGTAAATCTGTGGAATGGTCTGCCACAGACTGTGGTGGAGACCAAGTCTGTGAGTATATTTAAGGCCGAAGTTGATCATTTCCTGATCGATCAGGGCATCAGAGGATACAGGGAGAAGACAGGTGTATGGGGTTGAGTGGGATCCTGGATCAGCCATGATGGAATGGTGGAACAGACTCGGACTGAATGGCCTCATTCTGCTCCTATGTCTTATGGTCTTAGAATCAGAATCAGAATCAGGTTTATTATCACTGGCATGTGTCATGAAATTTGATAACAGCAGCAGCAGTTCAATGCTATACATAATACAGCAGAAGAAAAAAATAATAAATAAATTACAGTATATGTATATTGAATGGATTAAAAATCATGCAAAAACAGAAATAATATATATTTAAAAACTGAGGTAGTGTTTGTGGGTTCAGTGTCCATTTAGGAATCGGATGGCAGAGGGGAAGAAGCTATTCCTGAACCATCGAGTGTGTGCCTTCAGGTTTCTGTACCTCCTTCCTGATGGTAACTGTGAGAAAAGGGCATGCTCCTTGAAGATGTCCTGGGTACTTTGTAGGCTAGTACCCAAGATGGAGCTGACTAAACTTATGACCCTCTGCAGCTTCTTTCAGTCCTGTGCAGTAGCCCACCCAGACCAGACAGTGATGCAGCCTGTCAGAATGCTGTCCATGGTACATCTATAGAATTTTTTGAGTGTTTTTGTTGACATACCAAATCTCTTCAAACTCCTAATAAAGTATGGATGCCGTCTTCCTTTCTTTATAGCCGCATCGATATGTTGGGACCAGGTTAGGTCCTCAGAGATCTTGACACCCAGGAACTTGAAACTGCTCACTCTCTCCACTTCTGATCCCTCTGTGAGGATTGGTATGTGTTCCTTCATCTTATCCTTTCATCTTACAGACGTTTAGTGCAAGGTTGCTGCTGCGACACCACTCCACTAGTTGGCATATCTCGCTCCTGTATGCCCTCTTGTCTCCATCTAACATTCTACCAATAAATCAGCAAATTTATAGATGGTGTTTGAGCTATGCCTAGCCACACAGTCATGGGTATAGAGAGAGTAGAGCAGTGGGCTAAGCACACAGCTCTGAAGTGTACCAATGCTGATCGTCAGCAAGGTGGAGATATTATCACCAATCTGCACAGATTGTAGTCTTCCAGTTAGGAAGTCGAGGATTCAGTTGCAGAGGGAGGCACATAGGTGCAGTTTCTGTAACTTCTCAATCAGGATCTTGGGAATGATGGTGTTGAATACTGAGCTATAGTCAACGAACAGCATCCTGACATAGGATGGAGGTCCTTAATAATGGACACTGCCTTTCCAAGACACCGCTCCTTGAAGATGTCCTGGGTACTTTGTAGGCTAGTACCCAAGATGCAGCCGACTAAATTTACAAGCCTCTGCAACCTTGTCTTTATGAATGTTTCTAGCATATGTTCTAATACATCCCAAAGCACTGGAGGTATCACCAGCACTGTCTCTACAGAATTCTTTAAAACCTTCGGAAGGATAAGAAAATAATCATCAGTGTTCTCTGAAGACAATATTCCCAGCACTGAAGCCCTTAATAAACAGTCAATGTCAACCTAAAATGTTAACTGTTTATTCATTTCCATAGATGCTGCCTGACCTGCTGAGTTCCTCCAGCATTTTGTGTGTGTTCATCTGGACTTCCAGCATCTGCAGAATCTTGTGTTATTGAAGCACTCATTACAGTCAGTCAACTCTGTTGGGTAGGTCACCTCAATAAAAAACCTGACTCCCAAAACAGACTCTCCATTCCAAACTCTGTCACAGGATGAGGTTGCCAAATGTACAGTGGAAGCAATTCAAGGATGCTCTCCTTGCCCCCTTCAAGGAATGCAATGTCCCAGTGACTTAAAAGACTGCAGATTTTGGTACCTGGAGTAACACACAAACTGCTGGAAGAGTTCAGTGGGTTAAGTAACATCAGTGGGAGGAAAGACTGACCACTGACTCCTGAGAATTTCTGGTTCTTGACTGCTCAAAGTGGCAAAGAGTAAGCACTTTAAACTTTGGGTTGATGTCGTCGGGTCACTGAGAAGACCAGCTAAAAAAGGCAGAAGTACACCATGTTCAAAGCTACACATCCACCCCACCAAGCACCTCCTGTCTCAACACTTCCATTATCTTTAACTGTGGGTTCCACATCAGCTTTATCAGTCACCTGTCAATCCACATAAGGGGAGATGAGGCAGGTCATCCTTGATCCTAACGGACCGTCTAATAGACAGAGACATTAATGAAAAACATTGTTTATGCAACTAAACTCCTGACAGTGCTGATAGAATTAAACTGGAGTACTTTGAAAGCAGTATCTAAGTTTTCTTACATTTAAGGATAATTATTATCCTTAATGCATTCAAAATCAAGGTCACTAGCTTGATACATCAGCAGCATCTGGAATTAAGAAGCAAAACTAAAAGCAAACCATTTACAGTCAATACCTCACAAAGAGTTTCCTGTGGAGTCTCTGTTCTTTAAATGATGAAACAAGTTGGATTTTGTGTGGTATAGTATGTTCTTTAGCATACATTCTGCAGCAGCACAAATAAACCAGCATACTAACTATAACAAAAATGTTCTAAAACTTGTGAATATTGTAAATTATACCAAATTTTGTTGAGGACCAGTCTATATTTTTGATATGTTGGTAACAATAGTGCACTTGAAAAGTTATGTTTTGGGTAGTACAATTTCTTTTGTTATATTTAACATCACATAGGGTTGAGTTTTTATGGTCTTTTACTCATTAATTAGTTGTAAATGAGGATAAAAGTTGCAGCTATCTGGATTGCTTTGCTTTCTCATTGTTTTTCTTGGTCTATTGCACTGGTTCTCTTGACAACATTTTGCAATCTATTGGTTCTTAAGTGACTTCTATTATCCTTAACTGCAACTTCCCCAACACTAGGGTTGATATGGCTCTCAATTGCATCTACCCCAAGTCCTGTAATTCTGCTTTCCACTTCTCCAAAAAGGATAGACTTCCTTTTGAACTTGCGTTCCAGCTCGATAGCCCTTCAGACACAAAGGCTCATACTCCACAATTTCCATCGCCAGGCACACTTCACATATCAGAATTCTGGAGCATAAGACATAGGAACAGAAATAGGTCATTCAGCCCATCGAGTCTGCTCCACCATTCCATCATGGCTGATTCATTATCCCTCTCAACCCCATTCTCCTGCCTTCTTCCTGTAACCGTTGACACCCTGACTAAGCAAGAACCTCTCAGTCTCTGCTTTAAACTTACTCATTGATTTGTCCTCCACAGCTGTCTCTGACAATGAATTCCACAGATTCACTCCCTCTGGCTAAAGCAATTCCATCTCATATCTGTCCTCAATGGATGTCCCTCTATTCTGTGTATACTCTCTGGTCCTAGACTCCACATCCTGTCCACATACACTCTGTCTCGGACTTTCAGTGTTCGACAGGTTTCAATGAGGTTCCTTCTCATTTTCCTGAACTCCAGTGAGTACAGGCACCACGCCACCTGATGTTCCTCATGCAATCATTCCAGGAATTATTCCCTTGACTCTCCTCTGGACTGTCAACAATGCCAGCACATCTTTTCTTAGATAAAGGGCCCAAAACTGCGAACAATATCCAAGTGCAAACTGACCAATGCATTAAGTCGCCTCAACATCTCAGCCTTCCTCTTGTATTTTAGTCCAACGGTCCCCAACCAGCGGGCTGCGGACCGGTA
Source organism: Mobula birostris (assembly GCF_030028105.1). Lineage (NCBI taxonomy): Eukaryota > Metazoa > Chordata > Chondrichthyes > Myliobatiformes > Myliobatidae > Mobula > Mobula birostris. The sequence continues at coordinate 204,140,181 of NC_092371.1, read as the reverse complement.
CCGGGCCGCGAGGAAACGATATGATTTGGCGATATGAGTCAGCTGCACCTTTTCTCATCCCGTCACGGCCACTGTTGAGCTTGAACGCACGCGAGGTCATTAACAGCGTGTCATCCATGTCAGCGCGGGAAGAAGATCAACTCCTTGAGCTTGTAAATGACGGCGGGCTGAAAAATATGTTTGACATAATGTGTCTGCCGGCATTCTGGATCAAAGTCAAGGCTAAGTATCCTGAGATAGCTACGAAAGCACTGGAAACGTTGCTTCCATTTCCAACATATCTCTGCAATGAATGCAACGAAAACTAAATTGCGGAATAGACTGGACATAAGGAACCCCCTTCGAGTATCGCTGTCTCCCATCACCCCTCGATGGCACCGTCTTGTTGCAGGAAAACAAGCTCAAGGCTCCCACTGATTCAGCGATATTGGTGTGTTGCAATGATTTTATATGTTCATACGGGGAAAATATGTGCTGTGTGTTTAATATCCAAACATTATTTAAAATGATGCTATTGACTGATAAGTGACTTATATAACCATATAACAATTACAGCACGGAAATAGGCGATCTTGGCCCTTCTAGTCCGTGCCGAACGCTACTCTCACCTAGTCCCACTGACCTGCACTCAGCCCATAACCCTCCATTCCTTTCCTGTCCATATTCCTATCCAATTTTTCTTTAAATAATATCGAACCTGCCTCTACCACTTCTACTGGAAGTTCTTTCAACACTTACTTCAAGCTCCCCCTCCTCCCCGATGATTGACTTATCACTATATTCATGCGAGGAAAATATGCGCTGTGTGTTTAATATTAAATTCGTTAGATAAACTCTTTTAGAAACGAAATTGAGTGTATTAGCCCCTTATTACCAATATTCCGGTCGTGATGAACACTCCCCCCCAAACAGAATCACCAAAAACGATTTGCAGAGAATAATATCGGCAGGTACACACATGCGCACTGGTGCCCGCGCAAGGCTTCATGGTCATTGTAGACTTTCTCGGTGTAAACACAACATATTTTTTGACTGCTACCCTTGTCCGTTGGCAACCCTACCCCCCCCACCCCGCCTCCCAGGTTGGCTGGTCCGCAAGAATATTGTCAATATTAAACCGGTCCGCAGCGCAAAAAAGGTTGGGGACCCCTGTTTTAGTCCTTTCGAAATAAATGTTTGCATTGCATTTGCCTTACTTACTGACTCAACCTGAAAGTTAGCCTTTAAGGATTCCTACACAAGGACTCCCAAGTCACTTTGCACTAATGATTTTTGAATTTTCTCTCTGTTTAGAAAATACTTGATGCCTTTATTCCTTCAACCAAAGTGCCAAAGTGCATGACCATACACTTCCCTGCACTATATTCTATTGCCACTTCTTTGTCCATTCACTTAATCTGTTCAAGTCCTTCTACAGACTCCTTGCTTCCTCAGCACTACCTGCCACTCCACCTATCTTTGTATCATCTGCAAACTTTGCCATAAAAATCATCAATTCCATCCTACAAAGCATTGACATATAACATGAAAAGAAGCAGTCCAAACATCAACCCTTGCAGAACAACACTTGCCACTGGCAGCTGACAAGAATAGAACCATAGAACACTACAGCACAGAAACAGGCCTTTTGGCCTTTCTTGGCTGTGCCGAACTATTGTTATGCCTAGTCCCACTGACCTACACTCAGGCCATATCCCCTCTCATCCATGTTCCAGTCCAAGTTTTTCTTAAATTTTAAAAGTGAGCCTGCGTTTACCACTTCATCTGGCAGATCATTCCACACTCCCACCACTCTCTGTGTGAAGAAGTCCCCCCCAATGTTCCCTTTAAACTTTTCCCCCTTCACCCTTAACCCATGTCCTCTGGTTTTTTTCTCCCCTAGCCTCAGTGGAAAAAGCCTGCTTGCATTCCTTCTATCTATACCCATCATAATTTTATATATCTCTATCAAATCTCCCCTCATTCTTCTAGAATAGGTCCCTTTTATTCCAACTCTTTGCCTCCTGCTGATCAGCCAATCCTATATAGAAACATAGAAACATAGAAAATAGGTGCAGGAGTAGGCCATTTTGCCCTTCGAGCCTGCACCGCCATTTATTATGATCATGGCTGATCATCCAACTCAGAACACCACCCCAGCCTTCCCTCCATACCCCCTGACCCCCGTAGCCACAAGGGCCATATCTAACTCCCTCTTAAATATAGCCAATGAACTGGCCTCAACTGTTTCCTGTGGCAGAGAATTCCACAGATTCACCACTCTCTGTGTGAAGAAGTTTTTCCTAATCTCGGTCCTAAAAGGCTTCCCCTCTATCCTCAAACTGTGACCCCTCGTTCTGGACTTCCCCAACATCGGGAACAATCTTCCTGCATCTAGCCTGTCCAATCCCTTTAGGATCTTATACGTTTCAATCAGATCCCCCCTCAATCTTCTAAATTCCAACGAGTACAAGCCCAGTTCATCCAGTCTTTCTTCATATGAAAGTCCTGCCATCCCAGGAATCAATCTGGTGAACCTTCTCTGTATTCCCTCTATGGCAAGGATGTCTTTCCTCAGATTAGGGGACCAAAACTGCACACAATACTCCAGGTGTGGTCTCACCAAGGCCTTGTACAACTGCAGTAGTACCTCCCTGCTCCTGTACTCAAATCCTCTCGCTATAAATGCCAGCATACCATTTGCCTTTTTCACCACCTGCTGTACCTGCATGCCCACTTTCAATGACTGGTGTATAATGACACCCAGGTCTCGTTGCACCTCCCCTTTTCCTAATCGGCCATCATTCAGATAATAATCTGTTTTCCTATTTTTGCCACCAAAATGGATAACTTCACATTTATCCACATTAAATTGCATCTGCCATGAATTTGCCCACTCACCCAACCTATCCAAGTCACCCTGCATCCTCTTAGCATCCTCCTCACAGCTAACACTGCCACCCAGCTTCGTGTCATCCGCAAACTTGGAGATGCTGCATTTAATTCCTTCATCCAAGTCATTAATATATATTGTAAACAACTGGGGTCCCAGCACTGAGCCTTGCGGTACCCCACTAGTCACCGCCTGCCATTATGAAAAGGTCCCGTTTATTCCCACTCTTTGCTTCCTGTCTGCTAACCAACTCTCCACCCACACCAATACCTTACCCCCAATACCGTGTGCTTTAAGTTTGCACACTAATCTCCTGTGTGGGACCTTGTCAAAAGCCTTCTGAAAATCCAAATATACCACATCCACTGGTTCTCCCCTATCCACTCTACTAGTTACATACTCAAAAAATTCTATGAGATTCGTCAGACATGATTTTCCTTTCACAAATCCATGCTGACTTTGTCCGATCATTTCACCGCTTTCCAAATGTGCTGTTATCGCATCCTTGATAACTGCCTCCAGCAGTTTCCCCACCACCGACGTTAGGCTAACCGGTCTATAATTCCCCGGTTTCTCTCTCCCTCCTTTTTTAAAAAGTGGAGTTACATTAGCCACCCTCCAATCCTCAGGGACAAGTCCAGAATCTAACGAGTTTTGAAAAATTATCACTAATGCATCCACTATTTCTTGGGCTACTTCCTTAAGCACCCTGGGATGCAGACCATCTGGCCCTGGGGATTTATCTGCCTTCAATCCCTTCAATTTAACTAACACCACTTCCCTACTAACATGTATTTCGCTCAGTTCCTCCATCTCACTGGACCCTCTGCCCCTACTATTTCTGGAAGATTATTTATGTCCTCCTTAGTGAAGACAGATACTTGCTGGTATCTTTCCTGTAATACCATGGGCTCTTATTTGATAAGCAGCCTCACGTGAGGCAAATTGTCAAAGGCCTTCTGAAAAGCCAAATAAACAACATCCACTGACTCTCCTTTGTCTATCCTACCTGTTATCTTCTCAAAGAGTTCCAACAGATATGTCAGGCAAGACTTTCCCTTAGGAAACCATGCTGGCTTCGACCTATTTTGTCATGTGACTCCAAGCAGCCCAAAACCTCGTCCTTGATAATGGACTCCAACACTTTCACAACCATTGAAGTTAAGCTAACTGGTCTATAATTTCTTTTCTTCTGCCTTCCTCCCTTCTTAAAGAGTGGCGTGATATTTGCAATTTTCCAATTCTCCAGAACCACTCCAGAAACTCTCCAGAAGCTAGAGATTCTTGAAAGATCATTACAAATGTCTCTGCAATCTCTTCAGCTATGTCTTTCAGAACACTGGGGTATGGTCCATAGGGTGCAGGTGACTTATCTACATTCAGACACTTCAGCTTCGCAAGTACCTTCTCCTTAGTAATAGCAACTACACTCACTTCTGCCCTCTGACACTCTTGAATTTCTGGCATACTGCTAGTGTCTTCCACATTGAAGACTGATGCAAAAAACTTATTAACATCATCTGCCATTTCCTTGTCCCCCATTACTGCTTCTCTCGCTTAATTTTCCAGCAGTCCAATATCCACTCTGATCTCTCTTTTACTCTTTATAAGGCAGCGGTCCCCAACCACCAGGCCGCGGACTGGTACCGGGCCGCAAAGCATGTGCTACCGGTCCATGAGGAAACGATATGATTTGGCGATATGAGTCAGCTGCACCTTTCCTCATTCTCTGTCAAGCCCACTGTTGAGCTTGAATGCACGCGAGGTCATCCATGTCAGCGCGGGAAGGAGATCAACTCCTTGAGCTTGCAAATGACGGCAAGCTGAAAAGTACGTTTGACATAACATCTCTGCCGGCATCCCGGATCAAAGTCAAGGCCAAATATCCTGAGATAGACACGAAAGCACTGGAAATTTTGCTTTCATTTCCAACATATCCCTGCAATGAATGCAACGAAAACTAAATTGCGGAATAGACTGGACATAAGGAACCACCTTCGAGTATCGCTGTCTCCCATCACCCCTCGATAGGACCCCGTTGTTGCAGGGAAAAAAGCCCAGAGCTCCCACTGATTAGCGATATTGGTGTGTTGCAATGAATTTATATGTTCATACGAGGAAAATATGTGCTGTGTGTTTAATATCCAAACATTACTTAAAATGTTATGATGCTATTGACTTATAAGTGACTTATATAACCATATAACAATTACAGCGTGGAAACAGGCTACCCTTCTAGTTCATGCCGAAAGTTACTCTCACCTAGTTCCACCGATCTGCACTCAGCCCATAACCCTCCATTCCTTTCCTGTCCATATACCTATCCAATTTTTCTTTAAATGACAATATTGAACCTGCCTCTACCACTTCTACTGGAAGTTCGTTCAACACTTACTTCAAGCTCCCCTGTCCTCCCCTGATAATCGACTTACCACTATACTCATGCGAGGAAAATATGCGCTGTGTGTTTAATATTAAATTTGTAAATTGAGTGTAATAGCCACTTATCACCTATATTCCGGCGTGATTAACCCCTCCCCCCCCACTGAACAGAATCGCCAAAAACGATTTGTAGAAAAAAATTGGCATGTACATGCGCAAGTCACGCATGTGCACTGGTGCCTGCGCAAGACTTCATGGTCATTGTAGTTTTTTTGTGGTAAACAACGTATTTGACTGCTACTCTTGTCCGTTAGCAACCCTACCCACCCCCCGCCCCCAGGTCGGCCGGTCCACGAGAATATTGTCAATATTAAACCGGTCCGCAATGCAAAAAAGGTTGGGGACCCTTGCGGTATATCTGAAGGATCTTTTGATATTCTTTAATAGTTTTGGCTAGCTTATCTTCATAATTCACCTTTTCTCTCCATATGTGTGTTTTTAGTTAGGATAAGAAGATCTTTCTGAATTTCATCCTCTATGCATGTAGAAAGAAATTGCTGAAGTTTACCTGAGAAAGTTAAGCATGTGATGAAAAGATACGAGTCTAGATATGGATTTCACCATTTTTGGTATGTTAAGTGTGATCAAAAATTAGTTCTAAAGTCAAATAAGAAATCACTAAAAATACAATCACAAATTGGGACAACCGTATTTTAATGAACACAATTCTCTATAAATATGAATAGAAAAGTAATCTAGCCAATAATATTAAAGAGGATACACCAAAAGTTTCTTCAGATACTTAGATACTTAATGTGTAAAAGAGAGGTGAGAGTGGATATTAGAATGCTGGAAAATGATACTGGAGAGGTAGTAATGGGGGACGGGGAAATGGTGGGCGAACTTCATAAGTATTTTGTATCGGTCTTTACTGTGGATGACATTAGCAGTATGATGGAAATTCTAGGGGTCAGGGGTCATGAAGTGTGTGAAGTTACCATAACAAGAGAGAAGGTTCTTGGGGAAACTGAAAGGTTTGAAGGTAGATAGGTCACTAGTTACTGGAATGGTTCTGGAAGGCTGGCAAATTGCAAATGCCACCCCACTCTTCAAGAAAGAGAGAGGCAAAAGAAAGGACAATTAGTCTGACCTCAGTGGTTGGAAGATGGTGGAGTAGATTATTAAGGATGAAATCTCAGGGTACTTAGAGGCACATGATACAATAGGCTGTATGATTTGCATGGTTTCTTTAAGGGAAAATCTTGCCTGGCAAATCTGTTGGAATTATTTGAAGAAATAACAAGCAGGATAGACAAAGGAGAATCGGTTGATGTTGTGTTCTTGGATTTTCAGAATGCAAGGTGCCACACATGAAGCTGCTTAACTAGCTATAAGCCTGTGGTATTACAGGGAAGATTCCTGCATGGATGAAGCTGTGGCTGATTGGCAAGAGGCACAGAGTGGGAATAAAGGAAGCCTTTTCTGGTCGGCTGCTGGTGACTAGTGATGTTCCACAGGGGTCTGTGTTGAGACCAATTCTTCTTTCATTATATGTCAATGATTTGGATGATGGAATTGATGGCTTTGTTGCAAAGTTTGAAGACGATGTGAAGATCGGTTGAAGGGCAGGAAGTTTTGAGGAAGTAGAAAGGCACAGAAGGACTTGGACAGTTTAGGAGAATGGGCAAAGAAATGGCAGGTGGAATACAGTGTCGGGAAGTGTATGGTAATGCACTTTGGTAGAAGAAATAAAAGGGTAGACTATTTTCTAAATGGAGGGATAATTCAAAAATCTGAGACGGAAAGGGCCTTGGGAGACCCTGTGCAGAATCGCCTAGAGGTTAATTTGCCGATTTTGCTCACTCTCCTGCGATGTTCCCTCCTTTCTCCATGACACTGAGGCTATGAAGATTGTCCTGCTAATATGGTGAACTGATACTGTGGCTTTGTGCCTGCTCTGGGCTACTCTGGGATTCAGATCTAAAGACATTGTTGCTCGATCTATTGTTTGCATGATTTGCATTCCTCTTCCCTTGCCCTGCACATCAGGTGTTGGTCTTTATTTTATTTTTTTAAATTGGGTTCTTTTGATTTTCTTGCTTTGTGGCTGCCTGTAAGCAAACAAAGTCTCAAAGTTGTATAATTTTTACATTCTTTGAAAATAAATATACTTGAACTTTGAGGTTGAGTCTGTTGTGAGGAAGGTAAATGCAATGTTGGCATTCATTTCAAGAGGATGAGAATATAAAAGCAAGGATGAGGCCTCACCTTTATAAATCACTTGTGAGGCCTCACTTGGAGTATTGTGGGCAATTTTGGGTCCCATATAATAGAAAGGATGTGCTGAAACTGGTGAGGGTTCAAAGGAGGTTCACAAAAATGATTCCACATTTGAACACGCAAACAATAAGAATTCTGCAGATGCTGGAAGTTCAAGCAACACACATCAAAGTTGCTGGTGAATGCAGCAGGCCAGGCAGCATCTCTAGGAAGAGGTACAGTCGACGTTTCAGGCAGAGACCCTTCGTCAGGTCTAACTGAAGGAAGAGTTAGTAAGAGATTTGAAAGTGGGAGGGGGAGGGGGAGATCCAAAATGATAGGAGAAGACAGGAGGGGGAGGGATGAAGCCAAGAGCTGGACAGGTGATTGGCAAAGGGGATACGAGAGGATCATGGGACAGGAGGCCCAGGGAGAAAGACAAGGTGGGGGGGGGAACCCAGAGGATGGGCAAGGGGTATAGTCAGAGGGACAGAGGGAGAAAAAGGAGAGAGAGAAAGAATGTGTGTATAAAAATAAATAATGGATGGGGTACGAGGGGGAGGTGGGGCATTAGCGGAAGTTAGAGAAGTCAATGTTCATGCCATCGGGTTGGAGGCTACCCAGACGGAATATAAGGTGTTGTTCCTCCAACCTGAGTGTGGCTTCATCTTTACAGTAGAGGAGGCCGTGGATAGACATGTCAGAATGGGAATGGGATATGGAATTAAAATATTTGAACAGTTCGTCATAGGAACAACATTTGAAGGCTCTGGGGCTGTAGAATTCAGAAGAATGAGGGGTGACCTCTTTGAAACCTATCGAATGATGAAAGAGCTTGATAGAGTGGATGTGGAGAGCATGTTTCCTTTCTTGGGTTAGTCTAGGACCAGAGGACACAGCCTCAGAATTGAGTGGTATCCTTTTAGAACGGAGATAAGAAGGAATTTCTTTAGCCAGAGAGTGGTGAATCTGTGGAATTCATTACCACAGGTGATGGTGTAGACCAATTCTTTATGTATATTTAAAGCAGAGGTTGATAGATTCTTGATTGTCAGGGCATGAAATGATACGGGGAGAAGGCGGGAGATTGGGGCTGAGAAGAATATGCGATCAGTCATGATGAAATGGTGGAGCAGACTTGATGAACTAAGTGGCCTAATTCTGCTCCTATATCTTATGGTCTTATAAAATCGAATTTCAGATTTCATATATATATTTGATTGGTGGGAAGTAATAACAATGATATTTCTACATTAACTGATGGAAAATGGATCATTACTACTAAAAAGATCAAAGATGAAATGACGCAAACACAAGAAAATCTGCTGGAAATTCAAGCAACACACACAAAATGCTGGTGGAACGCAGCAGGCCAGGCAGCATCTCTAGGAAGAAGTACAGTCGATGTTTTGGGTTGAGACCCTTCGTCAGGACTAACTGAAAGAAAAGATAGTAAGAGATTTGAAAGTGGGAGGGGGAGGGGTAGACCCGGAATGATAGGAGGGGGAGGGATGGATCCAAGAGCTGGACAGGTGATTGGCAAAAGGGATACAAGGCTGGAGAAGAGGGAGTATCATAGGACGGAAGGCCTTGGAAGAAAGAAAGGGGGAGGGGAGCACCAGAGGAAGATAGAGAACAGGCAAGGAGTTATTGTGAGAGGGAAAGAGAGAAAAATAAATAAATAAATAAATTAGGGATGTGGTAAAAGGGGGGGAGGAGCATTAGAGAAATCAGTGTTCATGCTATCCAGATGGAATATAAGGTATTGTTCCTCCAACCTGAGTGTGGCTTCATCTCGAAAGTAGAGGAGGCCGTGGATAGACATATCGGAATGGGAATGGGATGTGGAATTAAAATGTGTGGCCACTGGGAGATCCTGCTTCCTCTGGCGGACAGAGCGTAGGTGTTCAGCGAAGCGGTCTCCCACTCTGTGTCGAGTCTCACCAGTATATAGAAGGCCACATCGGGAGCACCGGACGCAGTATATTACACCAGCAGACTCACAGATGAAGAGTCGCCTCATCTGAAAGGACTGTCTGGGGCCCTGAATGGTGGTAAGGAAGGAAGTGTAAGGGCATGTGTAGCACTTGTTCCACTTACAAGGATAAGTGCCAGGAGGGAGTTCAGTGGGGAGGGATGAATGGACAAGGGAGTTGCGTAGGGAGCGATCCCTGCAGAAAGTAGAAAGTGGGGGGAGGGAAAGATGTGCTTGGTGGTGGGATCCTGTTGGAGATGGCAGAAGTTAAGGAGAATTATGTTGGACACAGAGGCTGGTGGGGTGGTAGGTGAGGGCAAGAGGAACCCTATCCCTAGTGGGGTGGCGAGAGGATGGGGTGAGAGCAGATGTGCGTGAAATGGGAGAGATGCGTTTGAGGGCAGAGTTGATGATGGAGGAAGGGAAGTCCCTTTCTTTAAAATAGGAAGACATCTCCTTCGTCCTGGAATGAAAAGCCTCATTCTGAGAGCAGATGTGGCGGAGACAGAGGAACTGAGAGAAGGGGATGGCATTTTTACAAGTAACAGGGTGGGAAGAGGAATAGTCCGGGTAGCTGTGATGAAATGAGATCATATAGTGGTGGTGATAGGGAGTTGCAAATTGGCTTGCATTGGTAAAAATAGAAGTGGGAAAATGTAATAGTAGCATTTAGTGGGGAGTTCATCAAAAATCACTTGTACTGAGAAAAAAATCAAAAGTTCCATCAGATGTGTGTTTTTAGTCAATTGCAGCAATCTCTTCTAATTTGCGGTTTACTAATTTGTTCCGACCTCTCACATCATCCATGAGGAAAGAAAATAAGGTAACCTCAACTGCTTGCTATTATTTTCCTGTCCAAATGCTAAGTTTTCACTCTTTGCTGTAAAACATGAGGTGCATTTAAAAAAAGGCATTTAATTCAACTATTCATTCTAAGATTTTCGTCCACAACTCAAAGAAGAGACTCTGGGAGACAATTCACATCCAACACAGAAATATTTCTCTTATGATTTACATATTAATTATAAAGACAACTTGCTCCTTGTCTAAAGTAGTACAGGGGACCTTTCATATTCATGTTGAGGGCTTTGTTCCAGCCAGCTCGGCTTGATCCCTGCTGGAGGCTCATTGCAGCTGCTGGAAACAAAAATTTGTCTGACAGTCTCCCACACCAATGGACATTTCCGCCTTGAAAAGGAAAGTAATTGTTTTACAAGGAGCTTTGAAAGGAACCATTTTAATGATAAAAGATTTTCTGACTAAAGTAAAAATACTCCTACAGCTCCCAAACAGAGACCACATTTTGCTGCATTCTAAGTGTTTACAACTAATTCTCACCATTGCTACATGACAAATGTGTTTACTGGTTACATCAATTTTTTTCATGAGATTACTTTTCTTTTTAAATCTTTTTATTAATTTTCCAAAATTATAAACAAAATGACAATATTGATACAGAGAGATTGGAATAAACTTATTGTTGGTAAACATGTACAAAAAAGATTTCAAATAATACAGGTAATAGACTTCCAAACTCTTAATGTAATTAATCATAGAGAAAAAAAGAAATAAAAAGAAAAAAATACAAAGAACCCCCCCCCGCAAAAAAACAAGAAAAACTGAGACTAAATACTAAACCCAAAAAAAAGCAAATGGAACAAAACAAGGCTGGACCATTATCTTAAATCGAACACGTTCAATAATGTCCTCAACTCCGCTCCTCTATTAATATATTTTCCTCCTCTGCCACAGGAAACAGTTGAGGCCAGTACATTGGCTATATTTAAGAGGGAGTTAGATATGGCCCTTGTGGCTAAAGGGATCGGGGGTATGGAGAGAAGGCAGGTACAGGGTTCTGTGTTGGATGATCAGCCATGATCATACTGAATGGCGGTGCAGGGTCGAAGAGCCGAATGGCCGAATGGCCTACTCCTGCACCTATTTTCTATGTTTCTATGTTTCTATTTTAAATTAATAAGAAGGATTCGGAAAGGTCAAATTACATCATATGAAAATGTTGAAATAAATGGTTTCCAAGTCTCTTCAAATTTGACTGAAGGATCAAAAATGTCACCTGATTCTTTTCTAAATTTAAACATGATATAGTTTGGGGAAACCATTGAAATGTGGTAGGAGGGTTGGTCTCCTTCCAGTTCAATAAAATGGATCTTCTGGCCATTAAAGTAACAAATGCGATCATCTGACAGGCAACTTTTCATTTAAATTACAATTATAGAGAGGAAGTGGAGCGGCTGCTGGATTGGTGTGAGAACAACCTAAATCTGGAAATATAGAAGACAAAGGAAGTCATTGTGGACTTCAGGAAGGTGCAGATAAATCATCCCCCTCTGGGAATGCATGCTCCTCTGTCAAGAGAGTTAAGTGCACAATGTTCCTGGGAATTCACATCACAGCTAACCTCACCTGGTCCCTTAATATCACGTCCCTGAACAAGAAGGCACTGCAGTGCCTCCGATTCCTAAGAAGATTGAGGCAAGCAAGGCTCCATTGAGAACATCCGAACAGGTTTCATCTCCATCTGGGATGGAAGCAGTTGAGCATCGGACAACAAGTCCCTAGAAAGGACTGTGAGACCAGCTGAGAGGAACATAGGGAACTCCCTAGCATCCAGAGGGGATATTTATCAGGACCAGTGCATACGCAGGAACTTATTATTAGTAAGGATCCCAGCCATCCATCCAGCATCCTCTTTGACTTTCTACCATCAGGCAGGAGACTACAATGCATAAAATCAAGAATGGTCAGGATGCGAAGCAATTTCTTTGCCAAGGTGATTAGGCTTCTGACCTCCCTATCGTATTGTATTCAAAGTGTCACTGGTTCATCTCTTCCCTACCTTACAACATTTAATGTTAATGGACTTTAGCTTGTTTTTTATGTGTGATTCATCTGTAGATTTTAATCCTTACCTTCATAAGTTTTGTCTGTTATGTGTACTACTGTGCTTCACACCCTGATTCGCAGAAACATTGGCTCGCTTCTACAAACGTTATATGGTTATATATGTTATATGCACGTATATAGTTAAATGACAATAAACTTTACTTGACTACTTGACAATGTGGTGCAATAGCGTGCTGCTTAAAATAGGAAATCCAGTATGGTTTTAGAAATAACAAAAAAAATTCACTTACACTTCTCTGAACACCCAAACCACGTGGACTATGATAATTCCAGTTCTGCGAGCTCATTTCATGGCCACACAGACAATATCACAAGTATAAACTGTGTTAATTTCTAACCTTAATTTTCATACCACATTGTATACAGAAGGAGCCTATTAATTTTCACATGCATAAGATTTATTGTGAAGCAATAATCTTTAGTATAATGTCAATGCATTACCCCCAACTCACATCATTTGAAATTATGGAGCTATTTCAAGCTAGAATGTGGTTGACAGAAGGAAACTAGAAATACAAACCTATGGAAACAAAAACTGCACAAATATTGTGTATCACAGGCATCTTAGCTTTTTAAGTCAGCATTATACTGTACCTAAAATTAATGCCTGGACTAACAAAAAAAAATCAGGATGGATTGTGTAAGTGACATTAATATATTAAGCAAAAATGTTCTTGGAATCAACAGCTGTGATCCCACATGACTGTACTGAACTGATCCACACCCTCTGCACCAGTGGGAAGTTTCAGGGCATCAATCAGTCAGGCTGAGTTTTGAGGCCATCCATGGGAAGTCCCTGACAGCTTTTGATGCTGAGGATGGTGCTTTCTCTCCTATTATAGCAGCAACTGAATTTTAGCAGCTTTTAAAATGGTATTTAAAGACATTTAACATTTACTGTAATTAGAATAATGAATTTTTAAAACAGATCTTAAATCTTTAAAAAAATATAAAGTAACTTTATTAAAAGCAAAATTAATAAATAAATTAAAAAGATAAAAGATAATGTAACCTCTATGCAACCATGAACACCACAGTAGTGTAGCAGTTATGATGACAATATTGTAACTTGGGCCATTCTGGAGTTCAAAGTTCATTCCAGTGCTGTCTGTAAGGACATTCTCCCCGCGAACTGTGTGAACTCACATTTTATTCACTATTTTAAAATGATATTTCTAAAAGATTCAACAGTCTGAAGACCTACCAGTTGGTAGGTTAATTAGTCAATGTAAATTGTCCTGTGATTAGGCTAGTGTTGAATAGATGGATTGCTGGGCTGTGGCTCTAAATACATAAATACATAAATAAATAAATAAATAAATAAATAAGACCATAAGGAGCAGAATTAGGCCATTTGGCCCATCAAGTCTGCTCCGCCAGTTCATCATGGCTCATCCATTTTTCCTCTCCGCCCCAAACTCCTGTCTTCTCCCTGATAAATAATTTACACCACAAAGAATTTAGAGAATTTAGGAATAACTAAAATCATGACATTTATGTAAAATTAAAAACGCAAATTTAAAAATATTTAAAGATATAATTTGATTCTCCTTTTAACGTATAGAACTGGAATTCTGTCCAAACTCATTAGGATCTCAGTTTCTACCACAGGTTTGAAATGCAGAACTAGAGAGGTAAATTCCCAACATAATCCCCAGAAGATTAGTCCAACCACAAGTTTTCGTGTGGAATCCCACACATAATAAACGTGCTGCCAAATGTGACTCAGTAAATTTCAGACTTTGACGTGCAGATGTATGACCATTATAAGAGCCACTGGCTTAACTTGCCTCATTATTAATGATTACATTTTTGAGTGTTTCTTCTCATTAACATTTATTCTTTGATCTTGTGAATAGAATAGGCAAAAGGTGGTCAGAATAGTGGGGGGTGATTACAAAGAGGAGTTGGTAAAAGAAATGCTCTCTCCAAATATAACTCACAAGTGGATTTTCTGCTCATAATGCAAACTCACATTTTATCCACTATTTTAAAATGATGTTTCTAAAAGATTCAAGAACAATGCAGTTAGGTTAATTATACTTGTGATTAGCACACTTTAGGTTGAGATTTTTTTTCACCCCTCCAAGACCATACAGCTGGTAAGAACCGCAACATGTTTCATTCTAAAATTAGCAGCAGGGAAAGACATCCAAGTTATACAACTCATGCAAGTTTAATAATCATGACAAGATTGAAGACAACCCAAAGCAAATGTTTTCCTTTTCAAAACTCAGAAGATATATGCTATTCAGGTGAGTGACCCCGGCACAGCTCTTTCACAACATGTACTCAAAGCTTGTACAATTTGTTCCCAAGATTCTGCCAAAAATCATCTGGGCTCTTCCACTGCATCAGCAAATTCTATTATTTACAGCTGAAGTTAATCCTCACATGTTAATGAACAAAAAACTGATTCTTTACACATTTTAGATCTGTAACTGCAGTGGAAACTAATTGAGAAACTTTTTTTCCTGCTTATCTAGAACATGAATTCATAATACAGTAGCTCACATTGAAATACATTATTATGTAATTAAATGTCCACACCCTCAATGACTAGGTTTTTTTGGCTATCTAAACCAGAGTTCAGTGTTCTATTCCAATGAATTTTAACAAATGATTTCTGCTTTAAATATATTCATTTGTTTTCATACAGCTCCTCAGTTACAGCCTGTATGAAAATGAATCTCAGGGTTGTATTAAGGACATACATGTACTTTTTGATAGTAAATTTACTTTGAACTTTGAAGTGACAGAAAAGTTGTGTAACATCAAAATCCAATAAAGTCAAATTCAATGCAAACAAAACAACCTTGTAGAAGTCTACCCTTTTTTTTAAACAAGCAATGGAGAGTCATCCCTGTAGATCACTAAAATTAAGGAAGACAGGTAAGAATGCTTTTGAATGTGTATGCCAATGGAGCAAGGTGAGAATATTAATGCAGAATGTTTGAAGGGCTTTTGGTTTTGGTGCTAATAAACAGTGAGCATACTTGCTGGTGTGGCTCTGCAACTGGACTGACCTCATGGGATCTCCTGAGATCATCCACTTTGTAGCTCCTGGCACAGATTTATTCTGCTTTTGGGGATTGGTGCTAGGGTGGTGGAAAGGCCGGAAAAGGTTCAGGAAAATTGTATTGCAGTTGCAGCTCTTCAAAGGCAATGTTGCTGGGCAGAAAACTCAACATGGCTTGAATGTGAGGTAAGATAGGCCGCTTCCATTTTCAACTTGGAAAGATGAGGCAAGGAAATGAAGATATGTTAAGTAGTGGACATGACAAAGATATTTTGTGACGCATCAGCAGCAGCAAGCCATCACACCTGAGAGGTATACCCTACAGTTTAGTAATGGGGCTATTTCAATCGCTATATTTTAGGAGAGGCATTGACACTTAAAAATGTGTTTAACTGCTTCACTGGCTTTGAAATTTTTGTTGGAACGATCAAATGTTTTCATTATGCCTTGGGAATAGTCAATCCTTTTTTATTCCATAGCATACTATTCATGCTATTATAATTACAAAGATTGGAGTCTATGAATAAAATACTGAAGAAGTTATCACACTAGGCCAGAACCTGATTCAAGGGCAAATGAGGGAAGAGTTCTACTTCAGTTCTTTTGAGAGTAAACATATGTCAGAAGCCTATGAGGGAAAAGAGGGGAGAAATCCATTGGGTAAAGGGGAGAAAAACTGTAATGGGGAGAGAAAGAGAAAGAGGAGACAGAGAAATGGAGAGAGAGGGGAAGAGTAAGTGCTGAGGGACAGAAAAAGAGTGAGAGAGAAGAGAAGGGGTACAGAAATACAATATATTGAGGAAGATAGACATGACTATACCACGTAATAAAACCATGTGAATGCTGTTGAACACACATCCCCTATTTCTGGGACAATACTGGGCAAGATTCTCCATGCTGGTCTTAATTATCCTCAACTCACAAAAATATCATGGTGATTGGTAGGATCCCGCTGTCTTCCATCTTCAAGGCTGGACGTGCACTTGACTCTTGGTTGCAAATTCTTAATGAACTGAGGTACAGGAATAAAGACAGAAATATGGTGGGGTAGGAGTGAGAGAGAATAGGTAAAGCGAGAGTGGAATGAGAAAGGGGAGAACTAGAAGCAGGAATTAGGAGGGAGTCATGAAAGAAGGGGGAAGGGAAGGAAAGGAAAGGGATGAAAGAATGTAAAGGGGAAGGGAAGAGACAAAAAATCGTGGCTGATGGAGAAATAGACAATGAAAGGGGAGGAGTGATAGAGGGAGGGTGAAATGCTCTGGTTTGGTCATTGTTAGGCCCAGATTTGGGTTTTTGGATTTGTTCTGGAAACGCAATCATTGGATCTACTCAAAGTCAAAATATAAGGGTTTTAGTATATTAGAGAGTTTAGTATGATGGGGAACATGCTGGAACGTGGAACTAAAATTAAAATCCAGGTTTAAGAATAGCTTCTTCCCCTTTGCTAACAGTCTTCTGAGCCAATCGTCTCTTTCACATCCCCTTCTACCGTGTTCTTAAACTTTTAATTCTACCTCTCTCAATTATTTTATTAATGTCAATTTTGCATTTTTTACTACTTTACATTGAAATATGATTTTTGTACCATTGTGCTGTTTTACACTCAATTTATATATTTATTATTGTATTTATTGTTATCATGTATACTGTTTACTCTGTGAGCTTTATGCGAGTGAAGAAATTAATTTCACCCTGGTGTATATTACAATAAACTTATTTGAGATCACATCATCCACGATCTTACTGTATTATAATGCAGGTTCCAGAGGCCCTTGGGATTACTTCTGTTCCTATTTCTTATATGAATTCATCTGTATATATATGTTCAGTAACTTTCTAGTTCTGTTTTATGAAAAGAGAAGCAAAAGCCCAAAAAACTATTTTCAGCGCTTATGTCAGCTGGCTTATCAGCAAGTAGTTGTTTTTAGAGAGCAGGGTAAGTTATCTCCTACAGGTGCATCCTGTAGGCTTGCATTGTTTAAAGCACATACAATAACATCGGAAGGCCATCCGTCTAAAATCAGAAAGATTTGTTGAGTCATTCTTCCTTAGCAATTCCTCACATTGGACATCATTGGTTTGCCAAATAAGGTTTTGTTTCATTATTTGCTAACTTCTTCTGGGAAACCACACAGCATAAAACATAACAGATCAAGTTAAAATGCCAAAGTCAACTCCAGCCGAGATGCAAAAGGTGCTGCAGTACATCATTCAACTCCTTTATGGCCCAGTTTTGCATTGGGAGGCTTTTCGAATGTTATTTTGTTCCTGCACTCTGACGTTAAATGTACCCCCCATTTATCTTGCTTCCGAGTATCATGAGGCTAACTGTCATCTCCTCTGCTCTTGAAATCATGGAATTATGTTGCAGTACAGTTCCAAGAAAAACCAAAATGTCAAGCTTCATTTATATTAATGTCTGTCCAGGCGCCATAATTCTTAATGAGATGTAGATTCAGAAGTTCTCAGACACCTTGTGCAGAGGGCTTACCATACCTGGGGCATGTTTGCAAGAGGGAATTGTCACATCATTTCAGCATTAATCCAGCAGCCTGAAACTGCGTTCACCAAGTACAAATCCTCACCAGTTTCCATTCCTGTGAGTTGTTCATAACTTGAATAGTTTGCAAGTCAGAAATGTGGCTGCAAACAGAGTTCCCAGACAGCAGAAGATGTCTGCGTCACATGAAGCTGGTATAACTCAGTTCCAAGTGCTCCTGCCACGTTTTGTCACCCTGAAAACTTATCCTTTTTAATGTTTCTTAATTGTACATATGATTTTTTTGTGTTCTATCGCTGAGCCGCAGTGAATCATCTGATTGGCCTATCAGAGTTCTCTTTGAGAACTAGTTGACTTGATCAGCATTTCTGATCTACCTATTGTTCACCATTGCACTTAATAAAAAAAATCCATGCACTTAATTTAAAAAAATCCATTCCTTGAGTCTCGAAAACACTTGGTTCTATATACAATCATGTTGGCCATTTGTAGTCTGGGAAGGACCTGAAGTCATTGCAACACAAGAAAGACTGTGCATGCTGGAAATATGGAGTAGCACACAGCATTCTGGAGGAACTCAGTGAGGCAGGCTGCTTCTATAGAGGGAAATAGACAATCGACATTTCCTTCCTCTGGTTTCATTCCTCACTTTTGTCCCTTTATTCCTTGGTCCACTGATCTCTTTTATCAGATTCCATCTTCAACTATTTCTCATTTCCACCTATTGCCTCCCAGCTTTTGACACATTCCCAATCGCTCCCTCCTTCAGAAACCACTCATACTTGAGAAAGTTGTGAAGCCAGCAAACGGTAACAAATTTAATTTAAACTTGGGTGTGAAGTTCTGCTTTCCTTCCCCCAGCTAAGATTTTGGCATTCGATTTGAAAGACTAAAATTCCATTTGCAATAGAAATCCTTCCAGCGAACAAGAGGAAGAGGTAGCCAATCACTTCCCTTCAGTCTACTCCAAAAGACTACGTTCTGGCTGATCCAAATTTTAACTCCATGTATCTGCTTTTTGTCCTTATCATGAACTCCCACAGAGTGATGACTCTGTGATTTCAGTCTCTAAGGCTAACATGAGAGTATCCTTCATGAGACTGAGCCCACGGAAAGTATCTGTCCTGGAGAGAATACCCGGCCAAGTACTAATGACATGTGCTGATCATCTGGCTGGAGTGTTCACTGATATCCTCCACCTCGTGCTTAGGTTGTCTGAGGTGTACCTAAGCAACACACATCAAAGTTACTGGTGAACGCAGCAGGCCAGGCAGCATCTCTAGGAAGAGGTACAGTCGACGTTTCAGGCCAAGACCCTTCGTCAGGACTAACTGAAGGAAGAGCTAGTAAGAGATCCGAAAGTGGCAGGGGGAGGGGGAGATCTCTTACTAGCTCTTCCTTCAGTTAGTCCTGACGAAGGGTCTTGGCCCGAAACGTCGACTGTACCTCTTCCTAGAGATGCTGCCTGGCCTGCTGCGTTCACCAGTAACTTTGATGTGTGTTGCTTGAATTTCCAGCATCTGCAGAATTCCTCGTGTCTGGGTTGTATCCACCTGCTTTGAGCAGGCTTCAATTATACCAGTGCGTAAGAAGGACGTGGTAACCTGCCTCAATGACTATCATCCAGTAGCACTTACATCCACTGTGATGAAGTGCTTTGAGAGGTTTGTGATAAAACATATCAACTCCTGCCTAAGAAACAGTTTGGATCTGCTCCAATTTGCCCACTGGCACAACAGGTCAACAGCAGATGCCATTTCATTGGCTCTTCACTCAACCTTGGAACATCTGGAGAGTAAATATGCGTACATCAGGATGCTTTTCTGTTGGGGGCGGTCTTTTATTGATTCTATTGTGTTTCTTGTACTTATTTTGCATGCCTGCAAGAAAATTAATCCTAGGTTGTAGGTGGTGACATATATGCCCTTCGATAGTACATTTACTTTGAACTTTGAACTTTATTCTTTGATGTCATTGCCCAACAAGCATATCCCAGCCTTCGAAAATTTATTTGACTCAATATTCTTCATCTTTCAAGCAAACAATAGTTTCCAGTATCTTTTATGTGGAAAAACTGTTTCTTGTTGTACACTGGAAAAAAAACCCCTTTTATTTTGACTACTCAGAACAAGTAAATGATTATATATATTCTACTGATCAATTATGAGGACTTTGATCAGATTGCCTTTCAATTGTTTAGTCAGGTTATAAAAAAATATGGTTCTTATAACATAATGCTTAAGTCTGGAATCATTCCCATGTGCTCTTGCATGGTGTGATGTGAATGAAAAAGAAGCAAGAGATAAGAATAGGTTTGCTCTAGTCAAAGCTTAGTGAGTATACGGTGTCAGCTTTAAATCTTAAACTACACCATACTACTTTAATTAGTTCATGAGCTGAAGGGTGAAGGAGTTGTGGGGAGAAATCCTGTGTGAATGGTGATGCAGAGCACAATTGTACCAAAAAGTTAACTTGAAATCAGAATGAGATCAGGACCTTATACCACACAGGGAACATATTGAAGTTTTGCAACAACATGAATAAACAATAAAGGGCATAGTACAACACAAACAGGAAAGCGTACCAGACGAAAAGGGACGATTCTGTTTGTATGAATACCTCTTCACAGCAGTTTTTGGGGGGAGTAATCTACAGATGTCATCGACTGTGTCAGCCTATTAGATCGGGTTTCTGAGCAGAATTTTACTGAAGTTTTCTTATTTTTAAAAACTAGTGGGGGTGGTGTGGGCAGGAAACCGGCATCTCATTCATCTCTCCATGCATCCACTTCGACCTTCATAATTTCCACTGCTCCATTGTCAGCCCTGGGATTCCTCATGGTGTTTAACCACATTCAGACCACACTATTTCCAGCAGAAATTTCAAATGAGAAATGCTGCTTTAAGGGATCAAGCCATGAAAACTTTTGACAATTCTCCTATGACTCACGATATTACACAACCTTGCAATAGACTATAAGTCTTATTGTTCATGCACACGTTGCCTCACATAATGTACAAACATGAAAATCATTGCCAGTGACAAAGAAAAATTAGTATGGGACACGTGCATCTTCAAGTGAACATGAATTTCAAAGCCATTTGGCCATGCTCCACAAAAGCATTAAATTGAACCTTTAAAATAGAGCTATTGTTAGAATATTAACAAGCAAAGGAGTATTGATTTTCATAAAGTGCTTATTGTTTCTTTCTCTTAAAGGTTTTAATTCTGTCTGACTGTCCAGGTACCATATCCGATGCGGACTTTGGTGACCATGGTTTTCCATATAGATCTATCCTTCGTTTTTTGGATGTCTTCCATTTCCTCGATGTGTAGCCACCTGGCTATGTTTTTGATGTACATAAGCCGAGGTCTTCCTCTAGGTCTAGTCTCCTCAATCTTTCCAGAGAGTATGAGTTTTTCTAGTTCATCCTTCTGCATGATGTGTCCTAGGAATCTGAGTTGTCTTTCTCTTATTGTTGGTGTGAGTGATCGAACTGCTTGGGTTCTTCTGAGAACTTCTTCAAGGTTTTAATTATTTGCTTGAAAATAAGTTCTTGCAGTTCCAACTGACAATACCATCAAGCAAGTTTACCATGAAAGACATCACTGTCAAAGTCACCCTATCCTCACCACAGTAGTGGAAATGCTGTTCATCTTTTCTCGCTCCAGTCCAAGAGTGCTTTTGCCAGTAGCTCCAAATGGGGAACCATAGGAAAGTTCAGCTCAGAGTCTCCCAGGAAACTACATCTGGGTGAAGTGCATCCAGTTGTAGCTCCTTGAAGACCATGTTAGGGACCTGAGACAGCAGCTGGATGACCTTCAGCTTGTATGGGAGAGTGAGGAGATAATCACTCAGAGTTACAGGGAAGTGGTCACTTCTAAGTTGCAGGAGGCGAGTAGCTGGGTAGTTAGGAGAAGTGGAAATGTGAATAGGCAGTTAGTGCCCCTGCGGCCATTCCTCTCAATAATAAGTATTCTGCTTTGGATACTGTTGTGAGGATGACCTTCCAGGGAAATACCACGGAGACTGGGTTACTGGTACTGTGCATAGTTCCGTGGTGCAGAAGGGAAAGAGGGAGAAGAGGGGAGTGGTAGTAATAGGGGACTCAGTAGTCAGGGGAACAGACAAGAGATTCAGTAGTGGTGAAGAAGGCAAATGCAATGTTAGCATTCACTTTAAGAGGTGTAGAATACAAGAGCAAGGATGTGATGCTGAGGCTTTATAATGCACTGGTGAGGCCTCTCCTTGAGTATTGGAAAGAGTTTTGGGCTCCTCATCTAAGAAAAGATGTGCTGCCATTGGAGAGTGTTCAGAGGGGGTTCACAAGGATGATTTCAGGAATGAAAGGGTTATCATATGAGGACTGTTTGATAGCTCTGAGTCTGTATTTGCTGGAATTCAGAAGGATGAGGGGGGGGATCTCATTGAAACCTTTCGAAAGTTGAAAGACCTAGACAGAGTAGATGTGGAAAGGATGTTTCCCATGGTGGTGGAGTGTAGGACAAGAGGGCACAGCCTCAGGATAGAGGGGTGTCCATTTAAAACAGAGATGCGAGGAAATTTCTTTAGCCAGAGGGTGGTGAATTTGTGGAAGTGATTACCACAGGCAGCTGTAGAAGCCAGGTCATTGGTGTGTTTAAGACAGAGCTTAATAAGTTCTTGATTGGACATGGCATCAGAGGTTATGGGGAGAAGGCTGGGGAGTGGGGCTGAGGAGGGGGAAAAAAGGATCAGCCATGACTGAATGGCGGAGCAGACTCAATGGGCCTAATGGCCTAATTCTGCTCCTGTGGAAATAATTAGTCATATTCATTTGTCTCACTGCTTGGCTGGCCTTTTACTCCCCCATATTTGTTCCAGTTTTGGCTCAAGTCAGTATCATAAGAAAACCCAGTGTTGTGGGAGTCAGATATATCTTCTCTCATTTTCACTCATCACGTTGATCATTCCATGTAAATGATGTACCACGTTAAACAGTTACTTACTACCAAGTTCATGGCAATCAATGCCCATCCGCTCATTAGTACTTGCCGCATCAATATTTAAATGTCCACCCATCCAATGGACACGGACCCCAAGATTTCACTGATCCTCCACACTGCCAACAGTCTTACCATTGATATTGTATTCCGTTTTCAAATTTGACCTACAAAATGAACCACTTCACACTTATCTGGGTTTAACTCCATCTGCCACTTCTCAGCCCAGTTCTGCTTCCTAATAATAAAAATTTTATTTTTCTTTCTCTCTGCTAGATTATGTATTGCATTGAACTGCTGCTGATAAGTTCACAAATTTCACGTCACATGCCGATGATAATAAACCTGATTCTGATTCTGATTCTATCGATGTTGCACTCAACCTCTGACAACCCTCCAGATTATCCACAACACCCCCAACTTTTGTGTCATCAGCAAATTTACTAACCCACCCTTCTACTTCTTCATCCAGGTCATTTATAAAAATCACAAAGAGGAGAGGTCCCAGAACAGATCCTTGAGGCACACCACTGGTCACCGACCTCCATGAGAATACGAACCATCCACAACCACCCTTTGCCTTCTGTGGTCAAGCCAATTCTGGATCCACAAAGCAAGGTATCCTTGAATCCCAAGCCGCCTTACTTTCTGAATGAGCCTCACATAGGGAACCTTATCAAATGCCTTACTGAAATCTATTTCCACTACATCCACTGCTCTACCTTCATCAATGAGTTTTGTTACATCCTCAAGGAATTCAATCCAACTCGTAAGGCATGACCTGCCCTTGACAAAGCCATGCTGACTACCCCTAATCAGATTATGTCTCTCCAAATGCTCATAAATCCTGCCTCTCAGGATCTTCTCCTACAACTTGCCCACCACTGAAATAGGACTCCCTGGTCTATAATTTCCTGGGTTATCTCTACTCCCTTTCTTGAACAAGGGAACAATGTTTCTAACCTTCCAATTCTCTGGTACTTCTCCTGTCTCTATTGATGATGCAAAGATGATTACCAGAGGCTCAGCAATCTCCTTCCTCACTTCCCACGGTAACCTAGGGTATATCTCATCCAGTCCTGGCGACTTATCTAACTTAGTATCTTTCAAAAGCTCCAGCACATCCCCTCATTAATGTTTATACACTCAAGCATTTTAGTCCACTGTAAGTCATCCCCACAATTGCCTAGGTCCTTTTCACTGATGAATACTGAAGCAAAGTATTCATTAAGTACCTCCACTACCTCCTCTGGCTCCATGCACATGTTTCCACTCTCACTCCTGATTGGTCCTATTCTCAGAAGGCTCATCCTCTTGCTCTTCACTTACTTGTAGAATGCCTTGGGGTTTTCCTTAATCCCTCCTTCTCATGACCTCTTCTATCTCTCCTAATTTCATTCTTGAGCTCCTTTTTGGCACCCTTGTAATTTTCTAGAGCTCTAACAGTACCTAGTTTCTTGACCCTTTCATAAGCTTTTCTTTCCTTCTTAACTAGATTTTCTACATCCTTTGTACACCTGCCTCAATGGAACATACCTATAGGATTTAGAAAGAGATGCAAATCGATGCCAGCACCCTCCACCTGGCCCTCACCCACCTGGACGAAAAAGAAACGTATGTTCAAATGCTGTTTATAGACTTCAGTTCAGCATTCAACACAATCATTCCTCAGCACCTGATTGGAAAGCTGAAACTGCAGGGCCTGAACAGCTCACTCTGCAAATGGTGTCATGGTCCGGTCTGTGAAGTCCGTATTCCCGTTCATGGTCCGGTCCATCGACCCTTGCTCTAGGTTTTCCTGTCTACCCTGTTTCTGTTCTTGTTGAGCTCCAATTGAGCCAGCTGATGCTTGTTGGGGCTGGCTGCATAAATACCTTCAGAGACCAGGGCGTGGCCGCTGGATTGTTCTTGTCATTACCCCTTGTATCCCTTCCTCTGCCTTCTGTTTCCTCGCCTGAAGCCCTGCCTTGTCTTGCCAGTAACTCTCGCCTCGCCTGAAGTTCTCATCTTGCCTTGCATTGCCTGAAGCCTTGCCTTGTCTTGCTGGTAACTCTCGCCTCGTCCCGCCTGCAGTCTTGTCCTGGAGACTCCAGCCTCCTGTCTAGCCTCAAGCCTGAAGACTCCAGCCTACTGCCTAGCTTCAAGTCTGAAGACCCCAGCCTCCTGTTTCCTGCCAAGCCTCGCCTCAAGTATCTAGCCTCTAGCCTCAAGCCTGAAGACCCCTGCCTCCTGCCAAGCCTCACCTCGTCTCTAGCCTCAAGCCTGAAGACCCCAGCTTCCTGCCTCCTGCCAAGCCTCGTCTCGTCCCTAGCCTCTAGCCTCTAGCCTCTAGCCTGAAGAATCCAGCCTCCTGCCTCCTAGCAAGCTTCGCCTCTCACCTCAAACCTGAAGACTCCAGCCTCCTGCCTCCTGCCAAGCCTCACCTCGTCTCTAGCCTCAAGCCTGAAGACCCCAGCTTCCTGCCTCCTGCCAAGCCTCGTCTCGTCTCTAGCCTCTAGCCTCTAGCCTCTAGCCTGAAGAATCCAGCCTCCTGCCTCCTAGCAAGCTTCGCCTCTCACCTCAAACCTGAAGACTCCAGCCTCCTGCCTCCTGCCAAGCCTCGCCTCTAGCCTCAAGCCTGAAGACTCCAGCCTCGTCCTGCCTGCCTGCCAAGCTTCGTCCTTGCCTAGTTCTGGGGTCCGAGCCAGAGACAAGACCCAGGTACTGGATCCTTGTCCAGTCTCTGGTTCGGAGTCCAAGCCCAAGCTCCTAGCTCTCTCGTCCAGTCCTGTTCCGGGTTCCAGGTTTTCGTGTCCATGTCCTTTCCCTCACCCTGTATCCTAGTCCTGTCCCTAGTACTTCAGTGTCTGTGTCTTGCACTTGGGTCCATTCTCAGCCACCACCTTATGACAAATGGATCCTAGACTTCCTGACTGGGAGGCCTCAATCAGTCCGGATCGGGAGCAGTGTCTCCAACACCATCACACTGAGCACAGGGGCCCCCCAGGGCTGTGTGCTCAGTTCACTCTGCTGACTCACAACTGTGCAGCAATACACAGCTCGAATCACATCATCAAGTTCGCCGATGACATGACCGTGGTGGGTCTCATCAGCAAGAATGGTGAGTCAGCATACAGAGAGGAGGTGCAGCAGCTAATGGACTGGTGCAGAGCCAACAACCTGTCTCTGAATGTGAACAAAACAAAAGAGATGGTTGTTGACTTCAGGAGGACACGGAGCGACCACTCTCCGCTGAACATCGACGCCTCCTCCGTAGAGATCGTTAAGAGCACCAAATTTCTTGGTGTTCACCTGGCAGAGAATCTCACCTGGTCCCTCAACACCAGCTCCATAGCAAAGAAAGCACAGCAGCATCTCTACTTTCTACGAAGGCTGAGAAAAGTCAATCTCCCACCCCCCATCCTCACCACATTCTACAGAGGTTGTATCGAGAGCATCCTGAGCAACTGCATCACTGCCTGGTTCGGAAATTGCACCGTCTCGGATCGCAAGACCCTGCAGCGGATAGTGAGGTCAGCTGAGAAGATCATCGGGGTCGCTCTTCCCGCCATTACAGACATTTACACTATGCACTGCACCCATAAAGCCAACAGCATTGTGAAGGACCCCACGCACCCCTCATACAAACTCTTCTCCCTCCTGCCATCTGGCAAAAGGCACCGAAGCATTCGGGCTTTCATGACTAGACTGTGCAACACTTTCTTCCCCCAAGCCATCAGACTCCTCAATACTCAGAGTCTAGACTGACATCTACATCATTTAATATTATATTGTAATTTTCCTCTACTGTGCCTATTGTCTTGTTTATTATTTATTGTACTGTCCTGCACTGTTTTGTGCACTTTATGTAGTCTTGTGTAGGTCTGTAGTCTAGTGTAGGTTTTGTGTTGTCTTACGTAGTCTAGTGTAGCCTTGTGTTGTCTCACTTAGTCTTAGTGTAGTTTTGTGTTGTTTCATGTAGCACCATGGTCCTGGAGGAACGTTGTTTTGTTTTTACTGTGTACTGTACCAGCAGTTTATGGTCAAAATGACAATAAAAAGCGTCTTGACCTGACTTGAAATGTGAACCTTTGCCACATTTCTGTCGTGCATTTCCCTGAGAGCATCTGCTTCCAATTTATGTTCCCCAGTTCCTGCCTAATAGCATCATATTACCCCCTACCCCAATTAAATGTTTTCCCAAATTGTCTGCTCCTATCCCTCTCCAGTGCTATGGTAAAGGAGTTAGAGTTGTGATGACTACCTCCAAAATGCTCTCCCACCAGGAGATCTGATACCTGACCAGGTTCATTTCCCAATAAGCTGTACCAGATCAAGTACAACCTCTCCTCTAGTTGGTTTATCTACATATTGCGTCAAGAAACCTTCCTAAACACACGTAGCAAATTTAAAGCCCTTGCTCTAAGGAGGTGCCAGCCAATATTAGGAAAGTTAAAATCACCCATCACATCAACCCTATTATTATTGCACCATTCCAGAATCTGCCTCCCTATCTGCTCCACAACGTCTCTATTACTGTTGGGGGGCGTCTATAAAAAACACCCAGTAGAGTTATTGCCCCCTTCCTGTTTCTGACTTCCACCCACAATGACTCAGTAGACAATCCCTCCACGACTTCCTCCTTTTCTGCAGCCATGACACTATCCCTGATTAGCAGTGCTACTCCCTCACGTCTTTTGCCTCCCTCCTTGTTCTTTTTGAAACTTGTAAAGCCCGGCACACTCAGCAGCCATTCCTGCCCCTTAGTCATCCAAGTCTCTGTAAATCTCGAACCCTTGTGGGTAAAGTTGAGAAACTGCAAGGGTAAAAGAGCCCTGATAGGAGTTATGTACAGATCTCCAAACAGTAGCCAAGATGTGGGGTACAAATTACAGCGAGAGTTAGAAAGGCATGTAAAAAAAGCACAACACGACAATGTTCAAGGCAGATTTCAATATACAGATTTTGATAAAATTAGGTAGGAGCTGGATCCAAAGATAAGGAATCTGTAGAACACCCACAAAATGGCTTTTTCGAATGGTCTGTGGTTGAGCCCACTAGAGAAGGCCAATTCTGGATTGTGTGTTGTGTCATAGAACAGAGATTAATAGGGAGCTTAAGGTATAGGAAATCTTAGGAGACAGTACTCATAATATGAAAGCATTCAGTATGAAATTTGAGAGGGACATGCTAAAATTGGTATTACAGTCGAGTGAAGAGAACTACAGACGGATGAGAGAGGAGCTGGCCAAAGTTGATTGAAAAGGTCAATAGCAGGGATGATTCTAAAGATGCAGGACTGGTTCATTCCAAAGGAGAAGAATTCTAAAGGGAGAATGAAGCAACTGTGTATAATAAGTTGAATCAAAGACAGCATAAAAGCAAAAGAGAGGAGTTATAATATAGCAAAAAATGAGTGGGAAGTCAAATGATTGGGAAGCTTTTAAAAATCAACAGAAGGCAACTAAAATAAGGAGAGAAAAGATGAAATATGAAGAAACAGGCACAAACTCTGCTGGAGGAGCTCAGCAGGCAAGACAGAATTTCTGCTGTTTGTGATGAAGGTAAGCTTGCTAATAACACAAAAGTTATACCAGGAGTTTTTACTGATAAATAAGGAGTAAAGGTGAGGCAAGAGGCATTTTCAATTAGTAATTAAAAAGTTCACAAGAATGATCCCATGAATGAAAGGGTTATTGTTTGAGAAGCATTTGATAGCTCTGGGCCTGTACTCAGTGGAGTTTAAATGAATGAGGGGGATTCTCATTGAAATCTACTGAATATGGAAAGACCTTGATAGAGTGGATGTGTAGAAGATGTTTCTGATAGTTGGAGAGTCTAGGACCAGAGGGCACTGCATCAGAATAGATGAATGTCCCTTTAAAACAGAGATGAAGAGAAATTTCTTCAGCTAAAGAATGTTGAATTTGTGGAATTCATTGGCAGAGATGGTTATGGAGGGCAAGGTGTCTGGTATATTTAAAGCAAAGTTTGATAAATTCTAGCTGAAGTAATCCACTGTCATATTAAAATATTCAAAAACTTCCAATGTTGCAAAATGGAATTAAAAACAGAAAATACTGGAATCACTCAGCAGGTGAAACAGCATCTGTGTCGCATTACCGACTGTCCATCAGAATTTAGACATCAAAACCTGTTTTAAATTGCAGTTGTGGATAAAATAGTCCTTGAGAAAATCCTCTTTGTTCTCATTCTCCCTTCTCTGCAACTTAAAACACATTTGGTTTTTCAGTTTTTCTTAGCTCTTATAAACAATCTTTGGCCTGGAAAAATTAACTTTGTTTCTCTGTAATAGACTCCACTCCCTATTTTCAGTGCTTACTGGTTTTATGTTGGAAGCTTCAATTCCTGAAAGTAGCATGACTTTGTCACTTTATGAATAATACAGAAGCCTTGTCGATGTGAGCAAGTTGCAATTGCCCAGAATATGATTGCTGACCCCTATTTTGTACTCCAGATGCGAGGGCCTTTGTTGATGAGTGCTTACATCAAAGCCTGTTTTCATATTCATTGCACTTTTCTTCTACTGTGAACTTTCTTTTCAATGAAAGCTATGAATTCCTTTCAGAGGTTATCAGCTGGTGACCCATTTACTTCTAAATTCAGATACTGTGGATGCCATGCTGTTTCTTAAATCAAATGAATTTTCCAGACAAAGCATTAAAATTCTATTTCCCTCTTGTAAAACACTTATCTGGTTCAACATTAGGAACTGGTGTAGCACGTTTTTTGACTGAACTATTCCAGATTGCTCTTTAGAAATGGGCGTATGTTCACTGATTTCCTAATAGACACAATATGGGTCTCTATAGCATACCGCGGTATCTCACACATAGTTTCATGTTCAGACTGAGATACGGGTGACATTCTTCTGGAGCGTAATTGCTGTAGTTTGAATAGTTTCGCAATAATTTAAAGTGAATAATGTGACAGAAACATAGAAACATAGAAAACCTACAGCACAATACAGACCTTTCGGCCCACAAAGTCGTGCCAAACACGTCCCTACCTTAGAAATTACTAGGGTTACCCATAACCCTCTATTTTTCTAAGCTCCATGTACCTATTCAAAAGTCTCTTTAAAGACCCTATCGTATCCGCCTCCACCACCGTTGCCGGCAGCCCATTCCACGCACTCACTACTCTCTGAGTAAAAAACTTACCCCTGACATCTCCTCTGTGCCTACTTCCAAGCACCTTAAACCTGTGCCCTCTTGTGGCAGCCATTTTGGCCCTGGGAAAAAGCCTCTGACTCTCCACATGATCAATGCCTCTCATCATCTTATACACCTCTATCAGGTCACCTCTCATCCTCCGTCACTCCAAGGAGAAAAGGCTGACTTCACTCAACCTGTTTTCATAAGGCATGTTCCCTAATCCAGGCAACATTCTTGTAAATCTCCTCTGCACCCTTTTTATGGTTTCCTCATCCTTCCTACAGTGAGGCGACCAGAACTGAGCACACTACTCCAAGTGGGGTCTGACCAGGGTCCTATATAGCTGCAACATTACCTCTCGGCTCCTAAATTCAATTCCATGATCGATGAAGGCCAATACACCATATGCCTTCTTAACCACAGAGTCAACCTGTGCAGCTGCTTTGAGCGTCCTATGGGCTCGGACCCCAAGATCCCTCTGATCCTCCACACTGCCAAGAGTCTTACCATTAATACTATATTCTGCCATCATATTTGACCTACCAAAATGAACCACTTCACACTTATCTGGGCTGAACTCCATCTGCCACTTCTCAGCTCAGTTTTGCATCCTATCAATGTCCCGCTGTAACCTCTGACAGCCCTCCACATTATCCACAATGCCCTCAACCTTTGTGTCATCAGCAAACTTACAAACCCATCCCTCCACTTCCTCATTCTGGTCATTTATAAAAATCATGAAGAGTAAGGGTCCCAGAACAGATCCCTGAGGCACACCACTGGTCACTGACCTTCATGCAGGATATGAGCCACTTACAACCACTCATTGCCTTCTGTGGGCAAGTCAGTTCTGGGTTCACAAAGCAATGTCCCCTTGGATCCCATGCCTCCTTGCTTTCTCAATAAGCCTTGCATGGGGTACCTTATCATGAGGTACTTAATGAATACTTTACTTCAGTATTCACTATGGAAAAGGATCTTGGTGATTGTAGTGATGACTTGCAGCGACTGAAAAGCTTGAGCATATAGATATTAAGAAAGAAGATGTGCTGGAGCTTTTGGAAAGCATCAAGTTGGATAAGTTGCTGGGACCGGATGAGATGTACCCCAGGTACTGTGGGAGGCAAGGGTGGAGATTGCTGTGCCTCTGGCGATGATCTTTGCATCACCAATGGGGATGGTAGAGGTTCCGGAGGATTGGAGGGTTGTGGATGTTGTTCCCTTATTCAAGAAAGGAAGTAGAGATAGTCCAGGAAATTATAAACCAGTGAGTCTTACCTCAGTGATGTAGAAGATGAAGATGGACAACAGTCTCCGGGCAACTTCTTCCACCAGGCCATCAGACTGATTAATTCATGCCGATATAATTGTATTTCTATGTTATATTG
Organism: Mobula birostris; assembly: GCF_030028105.1. Classification (NCBI taxonomy): domain Eukaryota; kingdom Metazoa; phylum Chordata; class Chondrichthyes; order Myliobatiformes; family Myliobatidae; genus Mobula; species Mobula birostris. Next base: position 204,108,721 of record NC_092371.1, on the reverse strand, counting down.
ACTGTCCTGTTGTGCATACTATTTATTACAAATTACTATAAACTGAACATTGCACATTTAGACAGAGACGCAACATAAAGATTTTTACTCCTTCTGTATATGAAGGATGTAAGTAATAAAGTCAATTCAACTCAGTTCAATTACAATGTACTGATACTGCAAAGTCAATATTTCATGACATATGCTGGTGATATTAAATCTGATTCTGATTTTAACCTATTGATCGGTTTCATGTCTTGTATATGTCATGGAACAAAGTTAAGATGGAGGCAGATTTCTAGGAGCACTTGAATTTCATAGAATCAGAGAAGCATTCGGTATGAAAATGGGCCATTCTGCTCAATAAGCCTATGCTGATCTGTGGACATCGTTCCTTAGTAACCTTATACGTTTAAGTAACTATCACACAAAGTACTGGAGGAACTCAGCAAGTCAGACATCACTTATGGAGAACAGTAATGAGTTGATGTGCTGATAGATGTCTTGGCTCAAAGCGTTAACTACTCCTCTCCGTAGATGCTGCTTGACCTGCTGAGTTCCAGCATTTTCGGTGTGTTACTCTGGATTCCAGCATCTGCAGAATGTTTTGTGTTTATGTCTAAATGATTGAAGTGTTCATTCAGACAATTCTTAAATTGCTTTCAAACTTCAAAGTTCAATATAAAATTTATTATCAAAATATGTTGACTATATGTTACCATATATTTTATACTTTATTGTCGCCAAACAATTGATACTAGAACGTACAATCATCTCAGTGATATTTGATTCTGCACTTCCCACTCCCTGGATTACAAATATTAAATATTAAAAATATTAAAAATAGTAAACATTAGTAAATATTAAAATTTAAATTATAAATCATAAATATAAAATAGAAAGAGGGACAAAAAGTGTGTTGGCTGGGTGGGTCGTGTCCTTGATTATCCTGGCAGCACTGCTCCGACAGCGTGCGGTGTAAAGTGAGTCCACGGATGGAAGATTGGTTTGTGTGATGTGCTGCACCGTGTTCACGATCTTCTGCAGCTTCTTCCGGTCTTGGACAGGACAACTTCCATACCAAGTTGTGATGCACCCTAGAAGAATGCTTTCTACGGTGCATCTATAAAAATTAGTGAAGGTTTTAGGGGACAGGCAAAATTTCTTTAGTTTTCTCAGGAAGTAAAGGCGCTGGTGGGCCTTCTTGGCAGTGAACTCTGCTTGGTTGGACCAAGTCAGGTCATTTGTAATATTGACCCCGAGGAACTTAAAGCTTTTGACCTGTTCCACTTGCGCACCACTGATGTAAATTGGGTCATGCGGTCCGCTACTCCTTCTGAAGTCAACAACCAATTCCTTCGTCTTGCTGACATTGAGGGATAGATTATTGTCTTCGCACCATGCCACCAGGTTCTTAATTTCCTCTCTGTACTCAAACTCATCATTACCCGAGATACGGCCTAGAATTGTGTCATCAGCAAACTTATATATTGAGTTTGATGGAAATTTGGCTACACAATCATGGGTGTACAGTGAGTACAGCAGGGGGCTGAGCACACAGCCTTGTGGGGCACCGGTGCTCAGAGTGATTGTAGAGGAGAGCTTGTCCCTTATTTTTACAGCCTGGGTCCTGTCCGTGAGGAAGTTGAAGATCCAGCTGCAGATCTGAGTGCTAAGGCCCAGGTTCCGGAGCTTAGGAATCAGTTTATTTGGAATGATGGTATTAAAGGCAGAGCTGTAGTCAATGAAAAGGAGACTTAAGTATGTGTCTTTATCCTCCAGGTGTTCTAAGGAGGAATGTAGGGCCAGAGAGATGGCAGCTGCCGTTGACCTGTTGCTCCGGTAGGCGAATTGCAAAGCGTCGAGGTTGACCAGTAGACTGTGGATGACGTGTGCCATAACCAATCTCTTGAAGCACTTCATAGCAATTGATGTCAGAGCCACAGGTCGATAGTCATTCAGGCATGCCACCTTGCTCTTCTTCGGCACTGGGATTATCGTTGCCTTCTTAAAACCCGAGAGGATCTTAGACTGAAGCAAGGAGCAGTTGAAGATGTCAGCAAACAGTCCAGCTAGCTCGCTTGCACAGGCCTGGAGAACCCGTCCTGGGACACCATCTGGGCCCCTCGCCTTCCTTGGATTTATCCTCAGAAAGGCCCTTCTAACGTCCTCCTCGGTGACGATGAATCTCGATGCCATCAGGTCCAGTTCATCCGGAGGGAGCGGGACACTCCTCTTTTGTTCGAATCTTGTGTAGAATACATTAAGTTCATCAGGAAGAGAAGCGCCGCAGTTGTTGATATTCCCAGCCTTTTCTTTGCACCCAGTGATCTCATTTAGACCCTGCCATAGTCTACTGGCATCCCTTTGGTTAGCCTGGGCTTCCAACTTGGCTCGATATTGCCTCTTGGCGCCCTTAATGGCTTTCTGGAGTTCACGCCTGGATTCCGTGTAGCGACTGGTATCCCCGGACCTAAAAGCTGCAGCTCTAGCCTTTAAAAGGGACTTGACCTCATAACTCATCCAAGGTTTCTGGTTAGGGAATACCCGGATCGTCTTGCGGGACACACAGTCCTCCGTGCATTTCCAAATAAAGTCCGTGACAGCTGAGGCATACTCATGGAGGTTAGCTGCGAAATCCTTGAATACTAACCAGTCCACCGATTCAAAGCAGTCACGGAGGACCTCATCCGTTTCCTCCGTCCAATGCGACACTACTTTTGACACCATGACCTCCCGCTTCAGTTTCTGTTTGTAAGCCGGGAGGAGGAGTACGGCCTGATGGTCCGATTTTCCGAAGTGAGGTCATGGGTCGGAACGGTAGGCATCCTTGACTGCTGTGTAGCAGTGGTCAAGTATATTCGGGCCTCTAGTCGGGCAGGAGACATGTTAGTATAACTTTGGCAGTGCCTTTCTGAGGTTGGCCTGGTTAAAGTCCCCGGCTGTAATGAGCAAAGCCTCCGGATACCTGGTCTCAAATTCACTGATGTTGGCATACAGTATGTTCAGAGCACACTCCACGTCCGCCTGGGGGGGAATGTAGACCGCTGTCAGTATGACCGAGGTGAATTCCCGTGGCAGATAGTAGGGACGACACTTCACCAACAGGTGTTCCAGGTCCGGGCTGCAGGAGTTTGTCACTGCCACTTTGTCTGAGCACCACGCAGTGTTGATCAGTAGGCAGACACCACCTCCCCCCGCTTTCCCCGAAGACGCCGTACGGTCCATCTGATGGATTGAAAACCCCTCCGGTCGGATGGCACAGTCAGGGGTGGCAGGGGAGAGCCAGGTCTCGGTGAAACAGAATACACAGCAGTTCTGCATCTCCCTGCAGTAGGTGAGTCTCCCTTTAAGATCATCCACCTTGTTCTCTATGGCTTGCATATTAGCTAGTAGGATGGTGGGCATAGGGACCCTGAAGCCCCTCAGCTTCAATCTGACCAGCAGCCCAGCTCTTTTCCCACTCTTCCTCAGTAAGTAATGCACCTTTCCAGGTTTCCATTGATGCAGTGTGTTGTTGTCAGCTCTTTGAGGTAGGTGGACGCGTCCCGCGGGAATCGATCGGCGGGTTGCTTCGTCGTGCACTCCGGGTCAGGCCGAGTAACGGGGGAGACTCCGCTGCCACTTCCAGCTGCCGGGGGCCCGGGCTGTCGATTGGGTCGGGCCCGGAAGCCGACACTTAATCCTGGATGGCTGGGCTCCTGGCTGAAACAAATCCTTAAGCCGAGTCACGGTTGCGGAGGCACTTTCAACAGGGAGCTACTGGCCCTGTACCTTGCCATGTTGCACTTCAGGTATTTCCTGGAAGGGAGAGAGTTCACAGTCTTCACAGACCACAAGCCCCTCAGTTTCGCGTTTGCCAAAGTGTCAGACCCATGGTCGGGCCGCCAACAACGCCACCTGTCGTACATCTTGGAGTTTACCACCATAATCAAGCACATCTCCGGGAAGAACAACGTGGTGGCAGACACACTGTCACGAACCTCCGTCCAATCAGCGTACTTTCTGGGGGTAGATTATGCAGCATCAGCTGAGGCGCAATGGCTGGACGGAGAGATGCCGGCGTACTGAACCGCAGTCTCAGGACTCTGCCTCGAAGACATACCCATTGGGCCCGAAGGTAAGAAGCTCCTTTGCGACGTGTCCACCGGGCAACCTTGGCCCATTGTCCTGACTGCTTGGAGGCGCCGCGTTTTCGACACCTTGCACCGTTTAGCCCACCCTTTCATTCAGGCGACCATCCGGAAACAGGTTTGTGTGGCACGGCCTACGAAAGGAGGTCGGGCACTGGGCAAGGACATGCACGCACTGTCAAACCTCCAAAATCCAGAGGCACGTGAGGGCCCCACTGCAACCCTTCCAGTCGACACATAGGAGGTTTGAACATGTCCACGTGGACATCGTCGGCCCACTGCCGGTTTCGAGAGGAGCGAGTATGTTTTCGTTCACCGAGGCACGCACAGACCACCCCTGCAGCCACCATACGAGGGACCCTACAAGGTGGTTGCCAATAATGGAGCGATCTGCGTTCTCGACATCGGCGGTCATGAAGAGACTTTTACCATTGATCGTCTCGAACCGGCGCATCCAGACCTTGATCGCCTGGTTGCGGTACCACCCCCACGACATCAAGGCCAGCCACCTAAAAGAGCTGAGAGTGTGCGGGCTGCGGACTCTGCCCCTCCTATCGCCGGTTCTGGGGTGGGGGGGGGGTGTCATGTGGCGGCTCACCCACGCAGCAAGCAAGCGAACCGGCTCCAGCAGTCGCTGGCGAGGCCACAGCCAGCGGCAACCGAAAGGGCTCTGAGTGTGGGGCAGCCCTCAGCCCGGAAGCCGACGTCACTTCCGCCCTGCAAAGGGCGGGGGTTGCTGGGAGCGGGTTACTTAAGTGCACGCCAATTCAAACAGTAAATATTTTCAACCAGACCCTGCTCGACTCAGAGTGTTGTTTTTGCTCGTCTCGTATCAGTACGATTACAAAATAAACGAAGAGTGACAAACTACCAAAGTGTAAAAGAAGACAAATTGTGGAGATAAAAAAATAATACTAAGAATGTGAGTTGTAAAGTGCCCTTGAAAATGAATCCCAAAGTTGTAGAATCTGTTCGAGTTGTGACTCTGGTTCGGGAGCCTGATTGTTCTGTGATGGTATTGGGTTTGTTGACCACAAAGAAAAGTACTTAATCCCTATCCAATATAGATATTTACAGGTACCCTCGCTAAAGGGAGGTTAACTTCAGCTACCTACTCTTTGAGCACCAGCTGACTTCCCCGCTTATCCTCCTCAGTCAGTTTAGCTGCCAACGCCCAATATTTGTGTGGTGGATCACACCTCCTCACCAAGGAGGAGATACTTCCAGCTAACAAAGTACTTTAAATACAGTTCATTTATTTTTAGTGATACACTTTTAAATTTGAATAAGATTCTTGAAACAGATTTAAAAGTCACAGATGATTTTCTACCTTATAAAAAAAGTTTTCTAAATTATAAACAATTTCTAAAACACGGGAGGAGAGAGAGCAGTGTACCGCACGCGTGCGCAGCCCTCCGATGAAAAATGATATCGTATCTGTTAAATAGGGGCTGTGGACAATTCTGATTTGATGGAGAATAGACGTGAAAGAACAGAGGAACATCTGGAGAAATTTCTGAAACGCTCATTCGCTGCTGTTGTTACTGCGTGGTCAGGAATCTTTTGGAGGGTAGGCCTCAAAATCCCAGGCTTTGCCTGCTGTTGGTGACCGAGATTGAGGTCGAATCATTCGGACAGAGATGACGCTCTGTACTCGGTGTCGGAGAGCTGATCAGAGCTTGAAGATTTCGGATGACTCAGAGTCGGACTGTGGTCGGCATGGCAGGGAGAGTTCTCCCTTCTCCCATCTGCGTGAGATGTGGGACATTTGAGAGATTTTGAACTTTTACTGTGCTCATGGACTTCTTCATCAAGTTATGGTATTGTTGCGCTGTTGTAACTATATGTTATAATTATGTGGTTTTGTCAGTTTTTCAGTCTTGGTCTGTCCTGTGTTTTGTGATATCACACCGGAGGAAATATTGTATCATTTCTTAATGCATGCATTACTAAATGACAATAAAAGAGGACTATGAGTCTTCATAATCTAATCTAAACACAAAGGATTTCCAAAACACAGCTACAATTCCTTTAAGTTAAAAAAGAGATACCAATGAATTGCAGATGAATTGAACGTCTATTGCAGAAACTGAAGGCAGGGAACAGATTCTAATTAAATCTGTCTTTCTGTCATTCTTCTTGATCTTCCTGGACCATTCCTAACAAACCTCACTGCTCTCTTATGTTTATACAATTTTTTTTGCCACTTGCATGACTTCACACAGAGACATTTTTTTCAAATATCTTTTCACACAGGTTTCAAAGCTTCTGAGGACAGAATTTCCAGATACCCACAATTAATACTGTGAAGCTAACTCTCTGAGTGCACAAATCTTCCAACTGTTAATTGATCGGCTATTTGATGTGCTAAGTGATTGTGTCAATCAGGTATACAAGCTCATAAATATGAGGAAGTCTGCAGATGCTGGAAATCCAAAGCAACACACACAAAATGCTGGAGGAACTCAGCAGGGCAGACAGCATCTATGGAAATGAATAAACAATTGACTTTTTGGGCTGGGACCCTTATTCATGTCTGGAAAGGAAGGGGGAAGAAGTCAAAATAAAAATGTTGGGGGAGGGGAAGGAGGATAGCTAGAAAGTGATAGGTGAAGCTGAGTGGGTAGAGGAGAGGGGACAATAGGAGAAAGGGAAGGAGGAGAGGACCCGGGGGAAGATGATAGGCAAGTAAGAAAAGGTAAAAGCCGGAGTAGGGAATTGAAGCAGAGGGCAGTGGGAAGGAAAATATTTTTACCAGAAGAGGAAATTGATATCAATGTCATCAGGTTGGAGGAGTTCCGGACACAGTAGATTCACAGGTGAAGTGTGCCTCACCTGGAAGGACTGTTTGTGGCCCTGATTGGAGGTGAGTGGGGAGGTGAATGGACAGTTGTAGCACTTCGGCCATTTGTAGGGGTAAGTGCTGGGAGGGAGATTGTTGGGGAGGGATGAATGGACAAGGTAATCATGACCGCGGAAAGTGGAAAGAAGAGGTTCAGAAGAATATGGACCAAACACAGGCAAGTGGGATGAGCTTGGATAGACCTCTTGGTGGGCATGGATGACTCGGGTTGAGAGGTCTTTCTGTGCTTTGTCATTCTATAATTCTGCATCATTGACAATCAATGATTCAATGGTTCCATTTAATATCAGAGAATGTATACATATACAACTTGAAATTCTTACTCTTCGCAGACATCCACAAAACTGAAAAAAACCTAAAGAATGAATGCCAGAAAAATGCTAGATTCCCAAAGCCTCACTTGCCCTCCCTCGCACAAGCAGCAGCGAAAGATTCACCCCCCCCACCAATCTACATGTAACAGTACCAAAACCCTCAAAGAGACCGTGATCTAGAGTCCATCAAAAGCTACTGTCTATCCCAACACTTTTACATCTCAGACAGGCTCTCTCTCTCTTTCTCTCTCACTAGTGGGGGAGGGAGAGATATCACTCTTGCAGCAACGAGAGGGGAGACCAACATCTCACTGCTTTGTTCTGATAGCTTGCCACATTGCTTATGTGAGTTCCTCGACTCGAGGACCAACAGGCTCTCACTCAGCATCAACAGAAAGAGAGGGAGAGGTCACTCAAGTGCAGGGGCCTTCTTTTGACAGAAGAATACACTACTTGCCTTCTCGATGTTTCAGTCAGTGACATCGGTGAGGAATCATTTCATCCATTCTCTTGCTGAGACATACCAGAGGATGGGACAACATTCAAAATCTGTAAGACAAAGATCCTTTACTAACCTACTCCCACTGCACTGCACTGCCTGCTGACAGAAAAGCTTATAGCAAGACCCTGAGAGTTGTAGATCACTTGTTATGTCAGTAAAAGCCGAATTCAGTGATGAAGTTTATATCCCTCTGCACTCCCCCTCCCCCACCCCTATAATGCACCAATATGAAATGGATTCAAAAATGTGTTCAAATCTCCTTGAAAAAGTGCAACGTTATAAACACAAGAGATTCTGCAGGTACAGGAAATCCTGAGCAACACAAACAAACTGCTGAAGGAACTCGGCAAGTCGGGCAGCATGGATGAAGGGAAATTAATAGTTGACGTGATGTTGCATTTCGGGTTGAGACTCTTCATCAGAATATTCCCATTAGCTCCTGGGAACCTCTGGGACATGACTGCTCGAAATGGGGATGAGCATCGAGGCCACTGCATCAGGAACTCACTGAAGAACGGAGTGAGCAGCAGCAAGAATACACCTCACCATCAAATGCATTCCGTTGTGGCTTGTCCACTACCTCCTGCCCTATCTGTCCAAGGGTCTGCAGTGCCTATTTTTTTTGCCTCATTTGCCACAAAACCAGATTGAGAGCAAATCATCCATGATCCTGAGGGCCCCATATCTAAGGAAGGATGTGTTGGCATTGGAGAGGGTCCAGAGGAGGTTCACAAGAATGATCCTGGGGCATGAAAGGGTTAACATGTGAGGAGCTCTTGATGGCTCTGGTCTTGCATTCATTGGAGTTTAGAAAGATGGGGGTAGGGGAATCTCATTGAAACCTACCATATATTGAAAAGAACACACACAAAATGCTGGAGAAAATGCTCGAGTTCCTCCAGTATTGTGTGTGTGTTGCTTGGATTTCCAGCATCTGCAGATTTTCTTGTCCTTGTGCATAAATTGAAAGGCCTAGATAGAGTGGATGTGGGCAGAATGTTTCCAGGACCAGGGACCAGTCTCACAATGTAAAGACATCCCTTTAGAAAAAAGGTGAGGAGACATTTCTTTAGCTAGAGGTTGGTGAGTCTGTTGAATTCATTGCCATAATGGCTGTGGAGGTTAGGTCATTGTGTATGTTTATTTCAAAGATTCAAAAGATTCAAGATTCCAAAAACTTTATTGTCATTCTAACCATACATCAGCTCTGCAGGGCAGAATGAGACAGCGTTCCTCTGGGGCAGTGCAATCATAACATAACAAATGCAACACTAAATAATAAACATAACAATAAATAGTAAAACACAACAGCCACATGTCAGTTAAATCAGTTATAAGTGTCCAGTGCAAGCTAAAAGTGTCCAAAGCAGAGTCAAGTGGAGCAGCTATTTAGCAATCCGACTGCCTGTGGGAGGAAGCTGTTTAGTAGTAGCCCTGTGGTTTTAGTTTTGATGCTCCTGTAACGTTTGCCTGATAGCACAAGAACAAACAGTTCATGGAGAGGGTGTGAAGGGTCTTTAATGATGTACCTTTTCTTCTGGAGGCATTGACTCTGAAAGAGGTCTTGGACAGAAGGTAGGGAGACCCCAATAACCTTCTCTGCTCCCCTAACCACCCTCTGCAAGGCTTTTTTGTCGACAGCACTGCAGCTGGAGTACCAGGTTGTGATGCAAAAGGTCAGGACACTCTCAACCACGCCTCTGTAGAATGTAGTTACGAAGTTAGTGGGGATGATGCCTGTTTAAGCTTCCTCAGAAAGTGCAATCCTGCAGAGAATCAAGAAAGCTCACCTCTGTCCCAGGGTAATGTCGGAGTTTTACCGCTGTACCATTGAGAGCATACTCACCAAATGCAACTCAGTGTGGTATGGCAATTGTCCTCTATCAGACCGCAAAGCACTCCAGCGTGTGGTGAAAACTGCCCAGCGGATTATCGGCACCCAATTGCCCACCGTTGAGAATATCTACCATAAGCGCTGCCTGGGCAAGGCGAAGAGCATTATCAAAGGTACATCTCACCCTAACCATGGACTCTTTACTCTCCTCCCACCCAGTAGGCGCTACAGAAGCCTCCGCTTCCTCATCAGCAGGCACAGGAAGAGCTTCTTCCCTGAGGCTGTGACCCTGCTGAACCTCACATCACAGCGCTAAGCAGTATTGCACCCATATTGGACTGTCTCAGTACTTTTATATCTGGGTACTGTAGCACTTACTTTTTATTTGTAGTTATTTTGTAAATAACACTATTCTTTGCATTTCTGGTTAGATGCTAACTGTATTTCATTGGCTTTGTATGTGTACTCGGCATAATGACAATAAAATTGAATCTAATCTAATCTAATCTAAAGTGGAGGCTGATAGAGCTGCAGAGGAATGGGGTTGAGAGGGAATAATAAATCACCATGATCGAATGGCAGAGCAAACATGATGGGCCAAATGGCCCAGTTCTGCTCCTATGTCTGACGGTCTTATGTTCTAAAAAGACTGTCCTCGCTCTACATTATCTAGAGGTGGCCTTTTAAATTGGAAGCACAGGCTCGTTAAAGTGATAACATTAACTGGCATGGTCCATTTGCGAAACATGGAATCGGCCGTTGGTAAATACTAAAACACACTGTGATTGTATTCAAATAGACTGTATATTTAATAGAAAACGTCTCAAACTCAACATCCTGATGGGATCCAGGGGGTTATCACCCACAATCTCTGAACACACACAAAAAAAAATCAATATTTGCCAATGTTACAGAAATTGAAGCAAAAATACGGCAGAAATCCATTTCTCTTGGGTTGAACTATGACTGACCTTCTAACTATCACCATTATGCTGCCTGTGAGTGAGTAGGTCTGTAATTAATGGTAATAGCAGGAGATAAATCCTGATAACAACTCTCCAGAGGCTGCAGGCCTACAGCAAAGCCATTAACCTAGATAGGAAGCAAGCCTACATAAAACATATAATCTTTTTTTAAACCCTTTAGAGAATGCTGTATTGGATTTCAGCAGATTCACAAATTAATATGCTGATTTTATTCAAATTACTTTCTTGTTGTTAATTTGATTTCTTTCGTTGGATTTATGGACTTATTTACCAAGGCAGCTTTTCCCTATAGCCTTCACCCATTCCGCAAATGTTAAGAGAAACAGCAATTTCCAGAGAAATCATCATTACTCATCTTTGTCCATTTACACCGGAGCTCACGAATTTTAATGTCATTGTGAGAAGGAAAGGAACTGTTACATACTTCACAGAATGAAGTATACTTTAAAGTATTGTGTGCCACACAATCTTTTGCTTGATTCTGAAATGAGTTGCAAACATTTGTGAAGGATTCCCTTCCTTTGGCAATTGCTTCAGCCTGTCTTTCAACACCTGCCCAAATAGTAGGCTTGGAACAGGTTTCAATTCAAATGTAACACAATGTAAATATGTGGAGATTTTAACAGACAGCAGGATTAAATAAGGATAAGCGCAATACTCTTTGTGTTCCTATCAGGAAGGATGGCTTAAAGCGTTTACAGCTTATGAAGCATTTCTGAAGTGTAACTGCCATTGTGATTCATAAAAGTGGCACCAGTTTGACCTTTCTCAACTTTGGGAGGTCTGTCATTCTATTTAGACACAAGGGAAAGGTGGAGAATCATTCATAAATTTGGCTGGTCTCACAATGTACATCTGCAATTTGGTGATAGGAAAACTTTGATCTTAATCAACAGCTCCACAAAAGATCAAATCCCTGGGCAGTATGGAGTCAGTCCTATGTGATTACACAATCCATTATCCCATTTTCCTCACTGCGACACTGCTTATCACCTCCAACAAGCATCCCACTGGAAAAGAGTTATCGACAAGACATTCAGCCTTCACTTCTGAACCAAAATCACATTATTCTCAGCCACTGGATCAGAATCAGGTTTGTTTTCAATGACATATGTCGTGAAATCTGTTATTTTGCAGCAGCAGTATGGAACTACTATAAATTACAATAAGTAATACAGTAAATAGTGCAAAAAGTGAGATAATCTGATGGTGGAGGAGAAGAAGCTGTTCCTAAATGGTTGAGTGTGCACCTTCAGGTGCTTGTATCTCCTCCCTGATGGTAGTAATGAGGAGAGGGCATGTCCTGGATGGTGAATAACGTACACAAAATGCTGGAGGAACTCAGCAGGTCAGGCAGCATTTTCTTCATCATGCTGGCTGGCAAGCTGAGTTCCTCCAGCATTGTGTGTGTTATTCTGGATTTCCAGCATCGGAATCTCTTGTATCCAAATCAAGTATAGCCACCGGTATTTCTTCTTTTTTTTATGATTTAATTTTTATTGAATTTGTTTACAAATTTTTCCCCGAACTCTTGAGTCAGTGTTGAAATTATGTAAATCATAGCTTACAAAATATAAAATTATCCATAAAATTAAAAACAAACATGACAGAAATAAATGTCAATATAATAACTACGTGTGTCGATTTAGACCTCTAATTACATAAAAGACTGCCATTCAGCAATATGTTTCACCACACATTCACCACTATTTCCCCCCCAGGAAACCTAAATATTTGCCCCATTTTTGTGTATAGATGTCCAATCTATCAAACTGTTTATAAGACATGCGTTCAAAAGCTGCCACTCTGGCTATTTCTGTGGCCCACTCCTGAAGTGATGGTCCCCCCCAAGTTCCTGCAACCTCAAAGTATAATTTGTCTTCCTACCATTATACTTGTCTGGATTCAATTTTGAGAGCGTTTATCCCCAAGTAACCCAAGTGTGTCTCCTAAAACAAAAATTCTGGGGCAGAACGGGAGTTGAATATGCAAAACTTCACCAAAATACCTATCTATCATAATCCAAAATTCTTGATTTCTGGGACAGGATCAGAGTGCATGTACTGAGTCCCCTTCATCCAACTCACAGAGCCAGTATTCAGGGGTGTTTTTCAACCCTAATCTATGTAACCTTGCTGGAGTCCAGTAAAAACGGTGTAGAATCTTAAACTGAATAAGGTGCACCCTCACGTCTCTTGACATTGTTTTGACATTTTTGCAAATTTTGTCCCACTCCCTTGTCTCAAAAGTCATACTCAGGTCTTTTTCCCATGCTCTTTTAAGACCCAACAGAAATTTGTCCCCGGAGATTTGTGTTAAAGCTGAATAATAAATTGAGGCTTCGTGACCTTTACCATCTGCAGCCAGTACAGTAGACAGTATCGTAGCAACTTGTGGGGGTTGCTGTGTAGAACCAAAAGTTGTATGTAGCAAATGACGCGGTTGAAGATATCTCCAAAATTGTGACCTAGAGATATCGTACTGTTGGGTTAATTGATTAAAAAATTTTAAACTGTCATCATTATAAAGGTCTCCCAATTTAATCATACCTTTCCCTTGCCATTCCCTCCAGAAGAAAGGGGACTTATCAATGCACAATTTTGGATTCATCCAGATACTCGAGGCTTCATTCAAATATGGATTAAATTTAAATAATCTGGCTAGCTAATTCCAAAACAAATGCATATGCGATATAATTGGGTGAGACCTTGCCTCAGCAGGTAACTTAATAGACAAACATTGTAATGGAGGGATGGGAGGAAGAGCAGAACACTCAATACAATACCAAGGAGGCACTCTCTCCAGAGGGAGAGACCAATGTGCTAAATGCTTAAGGGAGAGAGGAACATCGACTCAGACCATGAGAGGCCTGCGTCGGGCATTTTCATGCCTTACAAGGCGCAGATAGTAAGTCTGTGTGGGGCGCCACTCCTCACACAGACACTAGAGCAATATGTGGTTAAGTGCCTTGCTCAAGGGCACAAACACGCTGCCACAGCTGAGGCTCGAACTAGCGACCTTCAGATCACTAGACGAATGCCTCAACCACTTGGCCATGTGCCCAACACACTTAAATGCTTAAGGGTAAAGGCATAGTAATAATATATTAACTTCGGCAAACCTAAGCCCCCCCTTTCAACTGCCAATTGTAATTTGTTAAAGTTTAAGTGTGGGCGTTTACCATTCCAAATAAAAACCTTAATTATTTTACCAAATTGCTTAAAATATGTTAATGGAATTTGAACTAGTAACGATTGGAACAGATAATTAACCTTTGGAGTGCTATTCATCATCAAGGCATTTACTTTTCCTGACATTGACAAATACAATGATGACCATCTGTCTACATCACATGAAATTCTCTGCAATAGTGGATCAACATTTACCTTTACTAAATCCTTCAGCTGAGGGGGAAGATTAATACCTAAATATCGTATCCCCTTCTTTGGCCAGTGAAATTGGCCTGGGTAAAAAGCAGACGCAGGGCAGTGTGCAGTCAACGGTAGTGCTTCTGATTTTGTCCAATTAACCTTATAACCTGAGAATCTAGAGTAAGACTTTATAATGTTAAAAAGACATGGCACCGATCGACTAGGGTCGGACACAAATAATAAAATACCATCCGCATAAAGCATCAGTTTATGAGCCTGTCCTCCCACAGATACCCCTATAAAGTTCTCATTCACTCTGATAGCTGCTGCCAGGGGCTGCAAAGCTAGACAGAACAACATTGGGGAAAGCGGGGAACCCTGTCGGCTACCCCTTCTGAGAGAGAAGTAAGGTGAAACGTAACCACTAGTTTGAACCGTTGCTTCAGGGTTATTATATAATAGTCTAATCCATTTTAAAATCATGGGGTCAAATCCAAACAATTGAAGAATCTTAAACAGATAGCCCCATTCCACTTGATCAAATGTTTTTTCAGCATCGAGAGAGATACCTGCTATAGGTGACTGATTATCGGCCAGCGACCACATAATATTCACAAGACGCCTTATGTTATCAGGTGTGCTGCGGCCCCTGATAAATCCCTCCTGATCACTATGTATTAACCGCGTTATTACTGTGTCTAAACGGTTTGCAAGGATCTTTGATAAAATTTTCACATCTATTGGGATTAGGAAAATTCTTACATTCACACGGGTCTTTACCCTCTTTCAGAATCAATGTAATTAGTGCTTGTGATAAAGTAGGGGGTAAATTAGACTCATTGTACATATTCAGCAGTAGTGGAGCTAGCTCCTCCGCATAACATTTTAAAAATTCCGCTGTAAATCCATCTGGAGCAGGAGCTTTCCCAGTAGGTAAGATCTTAATCACTGATATAATTTCTTCCAATGTTATAGTGGAATCAAGGTATTGTTGTTGTTCTTTTGTCAACTTAGGTAACTCTAATGCCCTCAGAAAGCTATCAATTTCTTCCTCACTACAGTTGGAGGTTGATATATATAGGTCCTTATAAAACTCTTACTCTTAGAGTGTGTTTTTGGGTAGATGATTCATTTACAATTCAATGACTCTGGCCACCAGTCTTCTGTTTGACAAAGTACTGTGGATTGATTTCACAACAATGCATTTCCTAAAAGCTGTGAATACCGGACGCTGGCTGTAGTTTGACCAGATACTGTAGTTTCAAAGACAATATTATCTATACTTTATAAATATGAATTGTCCAATGTCAGCACGTAAAATACCAAATAAATGTATTGTGGATTTAACTTGCATTCCTAAAGGCTGTGAGTACCAACCCAGACATGCGGGTGTCAGGAGGAAGGGATGAAGTCAGAAGGTATGATGTTTTATATGTTGCTTCAAAAGAAAGCATTGTCTATACTTTGTAAATGGAGATTGCCCTTTGTGTTTAGCAAATACATATTGAACTTGTCTAGCAGACCTTGCTACCAAAAGCGTCTCTGTCCGTATGATGCCTGCTGTACCTTGTTGTGTTGAATAAAGAAGCTGCATTGTATCTACCAGTAACTCTGTCTCTCTGGTGATTTCATCCACGTTATAACACTTGGAATGCACCATTAATATCTTTAGGTGCCGTCATAGTATCACCTGTTGCCGATCTAATAGCTGGGATGGTAGATATTGATTCTTTCTGTTTTATACATCTTGCCAGAAGTTTGCCAGCTTTCTCTCCCGATTCAAATTGCCTTTGTCTTGCCCTGAAAAGCCGAAATTCTACTTTCTGGGATAATATTAGATTGTATTGTTATTTCAGCCATGTTAGTTCTCTCAAATCTTTGGATAACATCCACTGCTTCAGTTTTGTCTCAAACTCTTTGATTTTATTTTCTTGGTTTGTAATTTTCTGATTATTCTGTTTTTTTATATAAGAATTATGTTGAATAGTATATCCCCTCAAAACTGCCTTCAGGGCTTCCCAGTTAGTCCCTGCTGAGGAGGCCGTAGGTGTATTTATCTCTAAATACTTCTTGATTTGTTGTTTCATAGCTTGCCTAAATATTGAATCTTGTAACAAGGATGAATTAAATCTCCATCTATGTGACTGCATTCTCTTGTACTGAGGTATTGTCTCCAGACAAACCCAAGCATGATCTGATATTATAATCTTACCACTTGCACATTGAGACACAGACTGAATAAGTGACTTGGATATAAGGAAGAAATCAATCCTTGTGTATATTTTATGAACTGCAGAAAAAAATGTGTAATCCCTCCCACTGGGATTCATAAAGTGCCAAACATCCACAAGCCCGAGGGCTTTACACATTTTTTGCACCGTCACAGTGAGCTTTGAGGTTCTATATGACAACATCTTACTACGGTGGATGATTGGATCCATTGCCAAATTACAATCTCCCCCAAGTATGATAACATAAGCTCCAAGGAATGTAACTTTCCTTCAAGATCAACAAAAAATCCTCCATCTTCTATATTAGGTGCATATATGTTTGCTAAAATAATATGTTGCTTCTGTACTTCTGCCAAAATAATAAGAATTATCCCTGCTTCATCTTTGATCTGTAAACTAAACTGCAGCCACCTATTCATAAGTGTGATAACACTCCTGCTCTTAGTTGACCCTGCACTGTAAAAAACATGATCTGTAAACCCCCCCCCAGTAGCTTTACTGATTCCTCTGCTGATAAATGTGTTTCCTGCAGAAATACCACATCCCATTTTTGTCTCTTAAGCTTATTCATTACTTCTCTCTTTTTTATAGGATTCTTCAGACCGTTAACATTCCATGTGGTGAAAGATATTTTATCTGAATTAAGGAAAGTCATAGTTAGGACAAACAAACAAATACACTTCAATATTTTGACACTGACTCATAAACCCCCGTTTAAACTGAAAAGTAACAAAATGGCGCGTAAATCTCTTCCGCACGCAGTAGTGGCCACTGAACACGGCCAAACGTCCCTACCACAAAGGATTATGGTCCACGAAACGCCCAGACCAGTTTTAACTGCTCAGAAACAAGGTCGGTGCAACTTCACAGTCAACATAGCACACTTAACAGTATGTCAGCCCTAGTGAGATTAAGGTAGCTTCAGTACAATACAATCCGGCAATATTTAAAAAAATAACAAACGCAACCCGACTCACATCTTGCTCAACTTAATGAGCGTAGTTAAACTCCCCCATCCCCTCAATAAATTTTCTTGCTTTACGTGGGCACTCAAAAAACTTGAAACCGTCCTCTATTCTTACCTTGGCTGGGTAAAATAGCGCAAAGCTCATATTCCATCCCTGAAGCATCTTCTTACATTCTTTAAACTTTCCTTGCTTTACTTGCGTGGGTCTGGAGAAGTCCAGGAAGATCATAACATGATTGTTGTCCCAGGAAAACTTGCCCTTGACCCTCACCGCTCGCAGCACAAAATCGCGATCCTTTGACCTGAGGAACCTTGCGAGGGTAGGCCGAAGCCTATCTCCGGTTCTGGGTCTAGGGCCCAGCGCTCTGTGTGCGTGTTCTATTTCAACCTTTTCCTCCCAACCGCAGACAAGCTCTGAGACTAGTTTATCCATGAATGCAATGATATCCTGCCCCTCTCTTCCCTCTGGAATGCCGATTACGGTTCTCCATGTCCTCCAGTTTATCTGTTAGCTGGTCAATATCCGCTTTGGTCGCCAATGGGTTGACTTCTCGTTCCCTATCCGCCGCTTCTAGATAGTCAACCCCCTTCTCGACATCAGCAAGCCTGGTTATCAGTGATGACAGCTTTGACTCCACAACGATATAGATCGGCATATATCTTCAAGGCCTATCAGGTCATCCAAGATATTTTACAAAGCCGCATATATGTCAGCCAAGTCATGACTCACCTCATGTTGGTCTCCCTCAGACAATGGTCCTCCGCCATTTTGATCAGAGGCTATCTGCTCGGAGCACTGCAACCTCAAGTGCCTCTTAATATTTCCGGAAGCCTTCGTTTTAAGTTGTTTTGGCATCTTACATGGACAGTAACACTTTATGCTGCAACAGCGATAAAATAGACTGTGAAAGCAAATTTTTAAAGGATAATTATATACCACCAGCGCGGAACACTGTTTATCTATTGTATCTAGTGTAGTGGAATTAATCATCTAAATCTTCTTAACTCTAATATTAAAGAAAATAGAAAGCTTCCTTTGGTTGCAGGAACACCTTATATTCAGTTTGTGTAGCCTCCAACCTGCTGGCATGAACATCGATTTCACAAACTTTCAATAATGCCCCCACCTTCACCATTTCCCATCCACTTGTCCCTCTCTCATGTTATCTCCTTGCCCACCCATCGCCTCCCTATGGTGCTCCTCCCACACCTCCTCTTTTCTTTCTTCCATTGCCTTCTGTCTCTTTCACCAATCAACTTCCCAGCTCTTTGCTTCATCCCTCCCTCTCCAAGTTTCACCTATCACCTCATGTTTCTCTCTCCCCTCCCCCCACCTTTCAAATCTACTCCTCAGCTTTTTGTCTTCAGTCCTACCGAAGGGTTTTGGCCCGAAACTTCGACTGTACTTTTTTTCCATAGATGCTGCCTAGCCTACTGAGTTCCTCCACCATTGTGTGTGTGTTGCTCCTATACCCGAGTATGGAAAAGAAAACTAAAATTGAAAAGAGATGATTTGTGATCGAGACTGGAATTTTGCAGTACTTCTACCCACCATGAAGAGTTGTCTGTCCATTCCATCCACGTTTCTTATACATCTGTATCAAATCACCTCTCATCTTCCTGTACAGGGTCTTTCTTTTGTTACATTTAAAATGGCGATTTTGTTATGTTAATCTGTGGAATGCGGCTTTGTTGTGTTTTAACGCTGCAGAGAGTTTGCGCTAACAGTTTGTTTTACTTTAAATGAGATAACCAGATTCTATTAGCCAATGGGTGGTTATGTATCGTTTTGTTTTCGGATGCCATGCTGTATGATATGACTGTGGACTGAGTTTTGGCGGGGAGTCGGAGGAGAGACGAGGAGGACGGCGGACGTGCGGAGAGGCTCCAGTCGATCACTTCGGGTGGTCCCGAGCCGTGGGTCGACGGAATTCGGGTGGTCGTCTGACGTCGAACTTGAGCTCCAACGGTAGCGCGTGAAGAACTTGGACTTTGATAAGTGTTGGCGCCTTTTTTTCCCCATTACTTTCCTCTCTGTATCAAATGTATATTAATGCCCTAGAATTAGTAATATCTATAAAGTGTATGTGTTAAAATTTACTGGATGTGCTGGCTGATGATTGATGTTTGTGATTGATTCGGGCGACGATTGACCCTGAGGGGAGTGTTGAAGCAGGTGCTGGGCGGGATTTCCACTAGACATTCACGAGCCAATATAACGGAACGTTACATTCCTTTACCCTGAAAAGAAAAGCACAACCTTTCAAATTTAAATGGTTCCCGTACTTCATGGCCCTGTGGTGACCATTCAGTCTACTGAGCCTGTGCCAGCTCAGGGTATTCCCCTAACCAGTTTGTCCACCTATTTGATGAGAGACTTTCCCTGCAACCTTTTCACTCTCACGTGTGTTTCAGCTCCAGCCCACCAGCCAACCTCCATACTTCAATAGCTTTATCAGTCACAACAAGTCAGCAATTAAAGTATCACATTTCTCTGAGATGTGGTGGGAAACCAGAAACCTGCGTGGTCACAGGTAAATCTACAATTTCCACTGAGGTCATGATTGAACCCAAGTTGCTAGAAGTGTGCTCCATAAATTCTTTATGTTGCTTTGTGATGGTCATGGTTGAACTTGCAGTGACTGGTTGGGCACCATATTCACTGAAGTCCACAGACCTCAGATCTCAGGTATTGAAATTACATGTCAGAAGCAATGTAGAATGCTTGCCCAAACACACATCTGACTTAAGACATCATACCAATTGCAGCAGCCTTTGATATTCCTAATCAAACTGATTCGTAATGATATCAATATTGTTTCCGTATCACAAAGATATGCAGAAAATGAGATGACTATATTTATGGATAATATCTATTAACATACATAAAATTCTATCAGCTTTCTTAATTTTTTTGCGATGAGAACAATTGACCTTCCGTAATTGGGGCTAATCTCTTTTTATTTGACAAGGATTGTCAGGACTGATCCCGCTGACACCTCCCAGTCAGCACATATCGGCACATCCTAGACTCCACCCAGTGAATAGAATTCATCTGCCGCTCATTCCAGGCTCATCACCTGCAGCCTATTTAACCCCCATTCTCATCCACTCATCAAACCAGCCGGCCTCAACCAGCAGCTCCTAGCTTTCACTCTCCCTGCTATAAGTGTACCTTGTTGCCTGTTGTGCTTTGTTTTGTTTCTGTCTTGTTTTGTGGTCCCTCATGGGATGTTGTTTTGTGGTCTATTATTAACATTATTTTTCACTGCTGATAGTTTCCACTGCTCTGCTTTTGGGTCCAGTCTCCTCTACATTTCCTGGCAGGATGAGTGAAACAATTGACCCAGCAGAGTTTGATCATCTCAAGGAGGTCATCTGCTGACAGAAGCACACAATCCAGAAGCAGCAGGAAACCACTGACCATCTTTCTGCCACTTTCATCTAATTCACTGCCCTGGTGAGGCAACTCCGCTGCAGTCAGCCTCCTCTCTCTGAGCTTCGGATTCCTGTATCCGAACACTCCAAGGGATTTACAACCTGATGCCACAACTTCATGTCCCAGTGCTTTGAGGAAATTACCTGTAGGCTAGACAAGGGAGATGCAGTGGATGGTGTATATTTGGATTTTCAGAAGGCCTTTGACAAGGTGCCACACATGAGGCTACTTAACAAGATAAGAGCCCATGGAATTACGGGAAAGTTGCAAATGTGGATAGAGCGTTGGCTGATTGGCAGGAAACAGAGAGTGGGAATAAAGGGATCCTATTCTGGTTGGCTGCCAGTTACCAGTGGTGTTCCACAGGGGTCCGTGTTGGGGCCGTTTCTTTTTACATTGTACATCAACGATTTGGATTATGGAATAGATGGCTTTGTGCTAAGTTTTCTGATGATACGAAGATAGGTGGAGGGGCCGGTAGTGCTGAGGAAACAGAGAGTCTGCAGAGAGACTTGGATAGATTGGAAGAATGGGCAAAGAAGTGGCAAATGAAATACAATATTGGAAAGTGTATGGTTATGCACTTTGGCAGAAGAAATAAACAGGCAGACTATTATTTAAATGGGGAAAGAATTCAAAGTTCTGAGATGCAACGGGACTTGGGTGTCCTCGTACAGGATACCCTTAAGGTTAACCTCCAGGTTGAGTCAGTAGTGAAGAAGGCGAATGCAATGTTGGCATTCATTTCTAGAGGAATAGAGTATAGGAGCAGGGATCTGATGTTAAGGCTCTATAAGGCGCTGGTGAGACCTCACTTGGAGTACTGTGGGCAGTTTTGGTCTCCTTATTTAAGAAAGGATGTGCTGACGTTGGAGAGGGTACAGAGAAGATTCACTAGAATGATTCCGGGAATGAGAGGGTTAACATATGAGGAACGTTTGTCCGCTCTTGAACTGTATTCCTTGGAGTTTAGAAGAATGAGGGGGGACCTCATAGAAACATTTCGAATGTTGAAAGGCATGGACAGAGTGGATGTGGCAAAGTTGTTTCCCATGATGGGGGAGTCTAGTAAGAGAGGGCATGACTTAAGGATTGAAGGGCGCCCATTCAGAACAGAAATATGAAGAAATTTTTTTAGTCAGAGGGTGGTGAATCTATGGAATTTGTTGCCATGTTTTGCCACGAATTTGTTGTGGAGGCCAAGTCATTGGGTGTATTTAAGGCAGAGATTGATAGGTATCTGAGTAGCCAGGGCATCAAAGGTTATGGTGAGAAGATGGGGAAGTGGGACTAAATGGGAGAATGGATCAGCTCATGATAAAATGGCGGAGCAGACTCGATGGGACGAATGGCTGACTTCTGCTCCTTTGTCTTATGGTCTTATGGTCATGGTCTTCTTACACTTCCATCTCTGTATTCTACAGACTGGGCTAAAATCACCTTTTTCATCTCTCTCTTAACTGGGTGAACTCTGACCTGCCAGGTCAAGTCAAGTGAGTTGTCATTCAACTATACACATGTATGTGACGTGTATAACCCTATAATGCATACAGAAATGAGACAACGTTTCTCCAAACCTGGGTGTGAAGCATAGTAGTACACATACACGATAACTTATGAAGGTGATGAGAATCAGAAACAGAATCAGAATCAGGTTTATTATCACCGGCGTGTGACGTGAAATTTGTTAACTTAGCAGCAGCAGTTCAATGCAATACATAACATAGAAGAATAAATAAATAAATAAATAAATAAATCTGATTGAGTACTGTATACGTATACTGAATAGATTAAAATCATGCAAAAACAGAAATACTACATATTGAAAAAGGAAGTGATGTTGTGTCCAAGGGTTCAATGTCCATTTAGGAATTGGATGGCAGAGGGGAAGAAGCTGTTCCTGAATCACTGAGTGTGTGACTTCAGGCTTCTGTACCTCCTACATGATGGTAACAGTGAGAAAAGGGCATGTCCTGGGTGCTGGGGAGGTGGGACATTACCGGAAGTTTGAGAAATCGATGTTCATGCCATCAGGTTGGAGGATACCCAGACGGAATATAAGGTGTTGTTCCTCCAAACTGTGTTTGGCCTCATTGCAACGGTAGAGGAGATCATGGAATGACACATTGGAATAGGAATGGGAAGTGGAATTAAAATGGGTGGCCACTGGGAGATCCTGCTTCTTCTGGCGGATGGAGTGTAGGTGCTTGGTGAAGCGGTCTCCCAATCTACGTCAGGTCTCGCCGATATACAGGAGGCCACACCAGGAGCACTGGACACAGTATATGACCCCAACAGACTCCTGGTGAAGTGTCGCCTCACCTGAAAGGACTGTTTAGGGCCCTGGATGGTAGTGAAGGAGGAGGTGTAGGGGCAGGTGTAGTACTAGTTCCGTTTGCAAGGATAAGTGCCAGGAGGGAGATCAGTGAGGAGGGACAAATGAACAAGGAAACCACTAAGGATGTGATCCAGGTGGAAAGCAGAAAGTTGGTAGGAAGGAAAGATGTGCTTGGCGGTGGGATCCTGTTGGAGATGGTGGAAGTTCCGGATGGAGATGTGCTGGAAACAGAGGCTGGTGGGGTGGTAGGTGAGGACAAGAGGAACGCTATCCCTGGTGGGATGGCTGAAGGATGGGGTAAGGGCAGACATCCATGAAATGGAAGAAATGCAGTTGAGAGCAGATGGTGGAGGAAGGGAAGTCCCTTTCTTTGAAAAAGAAGGGCGTCTCCAAGGGAGTCATGTGATGCAATGATAGAGAGTGATAGTGTAGTGTATTCCACTACACTTTTTCTACATATCACCATGGAGGGCTTCCCATATTCCTGACCATTCTGCTGCAGCTTCTGTCCAATTTGTCACCTGGACCTCAAAAGGCATGTCTTCCTCAGCAAAGCAATTACATATTACTTTGACTTTCCCATCCAGTTCCATGCTCTTACACACACAATGAATTTTACCTATCCATTTTGTTTTACAGACATAATCAGTGGCTCGTTTCAGAAATTAATTTTCATCCTCACAGTTTCTACAATCTTGGCGGCACTCAGAAAAAATTCTGGTTTTCTGATAGCCAACCTCTGCCTGTCATTTATGCGGGTTTGCAGACTGCAAAGATCATGTGCAATTGGCATTTAATTAGTGATTACACGATCAGTAGACACATAATCAAAGCTTCTGGAATACATTCAATCAGAGTTTACAACTTTAATTTACTCTAGAATTTTTATGCAAAATCTTCTGTTCGTTATATTACACACAAGCTTCCACAAAACATATCTTGTTAATCTTTGAAATGACCATATCCCTTAAATCTTCCACTTGATAATCAGGGTGTCCATCCTTCACCAAGGACTTTTAAAAGTTAACTTGGTATAATTAAAGATCATATATAAATGTAAATTATTGCCTTCTTGTTAAAATGATTGTATTAGTGAATCATATGAAAAGAATGAAGTTCTAAATCTGACCCACTGAGTTCTCCAATAGTTTGTTTAATTGCTCAGTTTATAAATCCATGGTTTGACTATTACAAACATGATCACTTTTTATTCTACTATCTTAGAAATATGCCTGATATAATGCCACCTTTTCCTGGGAATTCTCAAGCCCATCTGAAGAATGTTTGAGCTAATGTGCAGCTTTTGGAAAGTAAACCATTGTTTGCTTTTGACAAGAGCATTGTGTTTTTAAACATCGATTGCTGTACTCCATTAAACAAGGTTAATGTAATTGTCAAGATGTAATTATAAAGATTGTGTGGTAATTACTAAAACTACATTCTTGTTTGCAACTATTGTGACAGTTAATTGATTCAAGTGAAGCAAAAAGCTTTGTTTATCAAGAGTCTTTATTTGAAACAGATGTAAACTTACATTTCAAAAACATTCAGTCATTGTATCTAATTTTATCTATTTTTCTGAGCCATTTCATTGGTAATCATATGTCTACAAGAGAAAAAAATCGTCTTTATTAGCAACCAATTTATTAAATTACTTCAGTTAGTTAATAGTTTGTTCTTTACGAAATGTGCCATATTCAAAATTGTCACTGAGTATAACTCAAATGCTATTTAGAAATTGCTGATGATGCAATTACTTTTGGCAAAATTTCAAATGGTGATGAGGAGGCATACAGCAGTTAGGTAGATCAGCTGGTTGAGTGGTGTTGATTGAATGGCGGAGCAGAAACGATGGGCCAAAAGGCCTAATTCTGCTCCTATGTCTTACGGCCTCATAGTCTTATGGTCTTGTGTTTAAAACATTGGAATTCTCATATGGTAAGCCAACATTGGTGGGGGAAATATTGTTTCTAGTTTGGTCTGGTCTAATTTTAATTTAATTTTATATTATTTAGCAATATTATTATTATTATTTAGCAAATAATAATTATTATTATTTAGCAATCCCTGACAAACCCCATTAACCCTAACCTAATCATGGGACAATTTACAACCAGCAATTAACCAATCCGGTACATCTTTGGACTGTGGGAGGAAACCGGAGGACCCGGAGAAAACCCATGCGTTCCATGGGAAAGGTGTACAGAGACTGTTTGCAGAATGGCATTGGGATTAAGCTCTGGACTGCAAGACGCCCTAACCTGTAATAGTGTTGTGCTAACCACTACACTGCTGTGGCGCCTCAATTTTACAGCAGCCAATGAACTTCCCTTGTGAGGGTCAATTCTCGAAACTAAGCAACACTCACAACACACCAACGCTCACCATCTTCTACGTATGCGCAGTAGAACATGCTGCATCACTGCATGGTATGGAAACTGCACTGCAGTGGACAGGAAGGCTCTGTGACAGGTAGTCAAAAATGCCCAAAACAGCACCGCCACCATTAAAGGCATAGGTACAGAAAGGTGCCAGACGATGATCCCACCCACCCTCCTCATGGAATATTTCCATCACTCTCATCAAGGATGAAGTTATGTAGCTTCCATGCCAGAACCACCAGACTCAAAAACAGTAACTTTCCTCAAGCAGTGTAGCTGATCAACATCTCCGCTCACTAACTCACCCACCTCCTCTACTTTTATCATTTTCTGTCATTCATCTTACATGCAGACACTCCTGTACCTAGCACCACTTCATGTACATACAATCAGTGTATGTACGCACAGTATATAAGCAATCGTAAGGATTTATATTATGTTCATCACCTTATTGTGCTTTTGGTGCTTCATGGGGTCTGGAGTAACAATTATTTTGCTTTCCTTTAAATTTGTGTACTGGAAATGATATTAAACAATCTTGAATCTAAACATAGAAACATAGAAAACCTACAGCACAATACAGGCCCTTTGGCCCACAAAGCTGTGCCAGACATGTCCTTACCTTAGAACTACCTAGGCTTACCCATAGCCCTCTATTTTTCTAAACTCCATGTACCTATCCAGAAGTCTATTAAAAGACCCTATCGCTTTCGCCTTCACTACCGCCACCGGCAGCCCATTCCACGCACTCACCACTCTCTGTGTAAAAAACTTATCCTGACATCTCCTCTGTACCTAAGCATTTAGCATTTGAGTTATTTCGTTCAGCCAACTATTGCAAATGGTCCTGAAGAAGTGTCTCGGCCCGAAATGCCAATTATCCATTCATTTCCATAGATGCTGCCTGACCTGTTGGGCTCCTCCAGCATGTTGTGTGCGTTGCTATTGCAAATGGTGCTCCAAAGAGAGATATGTGCACGGACTGGAAATGAGAGAAGTTCATAATAATATTTGACATGCAAGGCTTATAAAGGACAGGATGTGTACAATGAGGTGTCAAAAAGAAAATTTGTTATAAGGTATGCTGAAGATCAATGGCAAACCTGCTGCTGCCAGCGTACAGTCCAGAGTCAGACATGAGGATCCAGGAAAGCAAATCAAGCAAAACAGATACAGGAAAACTTACTGTCTGTCATTTTGAAAAGGTACTTTCATTTTGTCTGCTTTTCTGAAATAGAGAGAAGTGTAGATAGAGCCCAAGAAGTGGAGGTTGGTTTCTGTGATGTACTGAGCTTTGGAGATATACTGACTTTGATAAAGAATTGGGTCTCAAGCAGAAGTGAGAATAAACATGCCTTAGGCAGGCAGCACACACCAAATACTGGAGGAACTCAGCAGGCCAGGCAGCATCCATGGAAAAATGTACAGTTGACTTTTCAGGCTGAAACCCTTTGGCAGGACTGGAGAAAAAAAAGCTGAGGAGTAGATTTAAAAGGTGGGGGGGGGAGGGGAGAGAGAACCGCCAGCTGATAGATGAAACCTGGAGGGGGAGGGATGAAGCAAAGAGCTGGGAAGTTGATTGGTGAGATGAGGTGAGAGAGGGAAATGGAGAAGGAGAGATGGGGGTTGGGGAGCATTACTGGAACTTTTAGAAATCGATGTTCATGCCATCAGGTTGGAGGCTACCCAAACGGAATATCAGGTGTTGTTCCTCTAACTTAAGATAGGCAGGCTGTGACTACAGGTGTATTGGAGGGACTATGCTTGAGCTCTAGCTATTTAGCTCCCAGCTTTGGCAGATGAGGCTCAATGTCATATTTCCAAGATTACTGATGATACTGAACTAGGTGGGATTGTGGGTAGGGAGAAGACTGTAAGGTTTAGAAGAATATCAACAAGTTGAGTTATGCGTGTGAATATGGCAGATTAAATAAAGTTTGCTGTTCAGTCACTAAGTCGAGTCTGACTCTTCGTGACCTCATGGACTCCTGACACCAAGCACGGAGGGACATCTGGAGAAACTTCTGAAATGCCCGGTTCACTGCCGCTGCTGCTGTGCGATAGAGAATCTCTGGAGGGAAGTCCCCAAATCCTCGGCTTTGCCTGTTGCTGGCAGCCGGGGCTGGGGTTCAAGCACTCGGCAGAGATGGTGCTCGGTGCTCGGTGTCGGAGGGCTGGTTGGAGGCTCGAAGTTTTTGGATGACTCAGAGTTGGACTGTGGTCAGATGCTTCCAGGATGTTGCATCGGCAAGTTTCCGGTGCTGGAAGCTCATGGCAGGGAGAGTTTTCTTCCTTCAACCGTCTGCGTGAGATGATGGGACTTCCAAGAGACTTTGAACTTTTTTTACCGTGCCCATGGCCCGTTCTTCATCAAGTAACGGTATTGCGTGCACTGTTGTAACTATATGTTATAATTATGTGGTTTTTGTCAGTTTTTCAGTCTTGGTCTGTCTTGTGTTTCTGTGATATCACACCGGAGGAACATTGTATCATTTCTTAATGCATGCATTATTAAATGACAATAAAAGAGGACTGTGTGTCCTCATAATCTAATCTAATCTTGTTGGAAGATGCCTCTCTAAGATCCCCCAGGGTCGTATGCATTGTCCAAGTAATACTATCTATCCATGGTAGCCTCTGTCATAATCTCCATCTTTTCCCTTCTGTTTTACCTAACATGAGAGTCTTCTCCAAGGAATCCTGTCTTCTCATGATGTGGCCAAAATATTTGAGATTTTGTCTCCTCGTGAGCAGTCTGGCTGTACTTCTTCAAGTATTGACTTGTTGGATCTTGTACAGTACAATAAGGAAAAATGCTGAACACTTCCCCACATGAAAGGTATGCCATGCAGTCTTTTCAATTGCTCTGCCATTCAAAATGATCATAAACAGACCGAGGTACTTGGATCAGGGATATAGTTTGAGAATAAGGGGTAGATTGCCAAGCCCTGAGATGAGGAAATCATTCTTCACTTAGTGTCGTGGAGTCATACAGCATGGAAAGAGGCCCTTCAGTCCAACTGGTCCATGCTGACCCAAGTTTTCATCTCAGCTTGTCCTATTTGCCCACATTTGGCCTGCCTCCCTCTGAACCCTTCCTATCCATGTCCGTGCCTCCTAAATGAGGTAATGTACCCATTTTAATGACTTCCTATGACAACTCATTCCATATACTGATCATGCTCTGAGTGAAATCTTGTCCCTTGGGTTCCTATTAAATCTCTCCCCTCTCACTCTAAACCTTTAGTTCTGGATTCCCCAACACTGGAAGTAAGTTTGTGCATATTCAGCTTGCCCCTCAATGACTCTCATGATTTTATGCACGTCTATAAGGTTACCCTTTATTCTTTGATGCTCCAATGAATTAAGTCCAAATCAGTTCAAGCTGTCTCCATAACTCAATTCCCGACAATATCCCTACAAATCTCCCAAAAGGTGGTGAATCTTTGGGTTTCTCTATCCCAGATAGCCTTGGAGGATAAGTCAACCATAATAATTCACAATGGAGGTCAGTAAATTTCCAGATATTAGAGAATCAAGAAATGTGGTTGAACAATCTACTGACGGAATTCAGTAGGTCAGCCAGACTCTGTGGAAGGAAAGGAATTGTCAACATTTCAGGATAAAACACTGTGTCATTGAGGGTTTAAAGAATATGGAAATTGTACTGGAAAGTAGTCAGTCAGTCAGTGGGCGCCGTCCCAAATCCGGGGCTGGCGGCTATGCACCTCCATCTTCTTCGATCTTGCGACTGCACGGAGTACAGCCTCTCCTCCAGTTTGTTCTCGCTGGCCACCTTGGCACTGCCCTCTGCTGCCCCCGCTGAACTCGAGCCCGAGGCCGTGTTGGCCTCCAGCCGCGGCTGCTTCTTCGAGCTCAGCCCTTCCTTAGGCGGAGGCCTTGGGCAGGTCCAGGCACACGGTGCAGCGCCCAAGTTCATCATGTCTCTTCTAACTAAGTGCATAGCATACGATTCGTAGATACGTGGTGAGGCTTTAATCTCTTCCACGGAAGATGGCCGTTGGCTCACAAGGAGCTCATGCAACCTTTGTCAGGTCTTGTTTTCTTCTAGTCCTGCTGGGTGTCCTCACACCCTCCTCACCAGACTAAGTCCGGTGGGGGAGCCGGCCCAAGTCACCGACCACTTGACCACGGCCCCCGGCCGAGCGCCAGGTGCCCGCCCCCCGCCAAATCTCTTTGAGTGTTCGGCACCCGACCGAAAAGCCATGGTCGAGCGGCCGGCGACCAAATCAGAAGTAGTACTGAAATAGAAAATAGCACATAATCTTAATGAATATTGGAGCCAGTTTATGATCTTATTGAATGATCATGCAGTCATAAGAGGTCAAATGACCTACTTTTAATGTGCAGAAGTGTGAAGTAATATGCTTCAGACAGAGAAATCAAAAACCAGATTATTCTCTAACTGGAGAGAGAGGAATCTAGGTATTCTAATGCATTAATCACAAGAAGCAACTCAACAGGTCCAACAAATAGGCAAAGTGCAGTTTGACCTTTACTGCAAAGTGTTTGGAATTTAGAAATAGGCTTTGTTGCATTTATGCAGGGTGTTGGTGAGACCTAACCTAGAATCTTCACCTTCTCCCACTCTTTGTTTTCCGCAGGAATTACTCCCTCCGTGATTCCCTTGTCCACTCGTCCTTCCCCGCTAACTTCCCACTTGGCACATAACCCTGCAAGCAACAGAAATTTTACACCTGCCCGTTCACCTCCTCCTTTGCCTCCATTTAAGGCCCCAGACAGTCCTTCCAGGAGATGAAAAAATTCACCTGTCAATCCACTGGGACCGTCTATTGTATCTGATGGTCCTCCACGTTGGTGAGATCCGATGTGAAGTGGGAGACCGCTTTATTGAGCACCTCCACTCCATCTACCAAAGCGGAGTTTCCCAGTGGCCAACCATTTTAACTCCTATCCCTATTCCCATCCATGGCCCCCTCTTTTGCAGTGATGAGGTCACGCAGGATGGAGGAGCAACACCTCATATTCCATCTAGGCAGCCTCCAACCTAATAGTATGAATGTCGATTTCTCCTTCTGGTAATTTTTTTCCCTCCCTCTTCCCTCTTCTTCTATTCCTCACTTTGACCTCAACTCTATTCCTCTCCTGACTATCACCTTCCCCTTTTACCCCTTCTTCTTCCCTTTCTCCCATGGTCCAATCTCCTCTCCTATCAGATTCCTTCTTCTCCAGCCTTTTACCTTCCTCACACTGCCTGGTTTCACCTATCACCTTCTATCTAATCCTTCTTCCTCTCCCCCACCACCTTTTCATCCTGGCATCTTCCCTCTTCCTTTCCAGGCCTAATGAAGGATATGTTCCTGAAACGTCAACATTCATTTCCATAGATGCTTCCTTATTTGTAGAGTATGTGTTGCTTAAAATTACATGCTCAGTTTTGGTCTTATTTCCAAAAAAAATATATATAAATATTGAAGGCAGTACAAAGGAGATTTACCAGGCTAATCCTTAGAATGAGAGTTACCCTACCAGAAGATATTAAATTAAATGGACCTGTATGCCTTGGAGTTTCGAGAAGCGAGATGTGACCCAAATCAAACATCCTAAGCTGGCTTAATGGAGTAGATATTGAAATGTTTTCACTGGTGGGAAAGTCTCAGACAGGGAGACATAAGTACAAGGGAAGGAGATAGCTATTTAACACTGAGGTATGTAAACATTTCTTCTCACAGAGAGTAGAGAATTTCTGGAATTCTCTGGTAGATACTGGAATGTTAAAAGTATATAAAATGCAGATGGATTTTCTCAACATGATAGATTGAGAAACAGAGGGTTGTGGAAAAATGGCAGGGAAGAGGTTGAGGTGAGTCTTTCAGCTGTGACTGTATTAAATGGAGAAGCAGGCTGTGGAGCCTGATATCCTAATCCTGCTCCAATTCCTAGTGTTCTACTTCTGTACTTTACAATTGATTAAATGGACACATGTCTGCCATTGCAAACCTCTCTCTTACTCTCTCGCAACCTTACACCACCATCAAATACCCTGCCTATTCAACTCCAACCATGGGCATCCACCACTGCATGTGTTTCCTTTCCTGAATGAAACTATTTTGGATCCAGTGACTAATTCCTGATGTAAATTCCTGGCATCAATTCAGGGGCCTACATTTTAATGGATTGATACTGCCTGTTTATGAGTTGCAATCTTGGTGATCTATTATCCTCCTGTGGTTCAGGCACTGCTGGAATAAATTCAATGAATGGATATCAGAGATGCTTATATGATACTGTCAGCAGCAGTCTCCATGTCCACTTATGGCTGATCACAAAGTGCATAGGTACTTCACTTATTTCCACAATATCCTTCTCTACATTCTTGAACTGGATTATTTATGGCTCCCTTCTCCCCTGAGGGTCAAAGAAACATCTGTGAGGGTGTGATATTTATTTACCTACACTGTACGTTTGGAGCAAGTGACTAAGAAACAGATTTCTTCTAGTGTATAAAGACCGGGCTGATTGCTAGCAGCGGATGAATAAACGAAGCAGGGGGTGGAATGCACAGGTGCAGCTGAATGTGTCATGTGATGGAAAACACCGGCAAAGACAGAAGGAAGTGGGAGAGACCTTTGAGAACAGGATGCAGTTAAATCGGGAAAGTCACTTACTTTTTGACTTTGTTAGGTCATTAAGCCACGTCCTGCCCTGCTTCCAGAAGCTGCACATCACCCCCTTGCTGTTGACTTCCTTAGCTACTTCATGGAGATACCAGAGGCTGCAGATGCTGGAATCTGGAGCCACAGGCTATCTGTGGGAGGAAAGGAAGTCCATGTTTTGTGTCAGACCCTGCTTAGAACAGGACAGGGTTTCAACCCAAAATGTCAGCAATTCCTTTCCTCCCACGGATACCACTTGACCCACTGAGTCCCTCCAGCAGATTGTTTGCAGCTCCAACATCACCATTTTGCAGAGAGCTGTATAATCTGTCCTTCTATTGCGAGGTAAAAGGAAGCCTCTTCTGCCCTGAGAGTAACTCCAGCAAGTAATCATTAAATCTGGATGTTGCTGTTGTTTTTGTCCATGAAATTTCCACCTGTGTAATACGGGTGCATGTTAGGCTTGATGTACAGAGATCAAACTTGGACCAAACTTGATGTATGGAGAGATGTTAAATTTGGAAGTCAAAATTAATTGGTACAATTATATTACTTCCACTGTTAACAGTCTGTGTAACTTCTGTGTCCAATCAAAATATGAATTTTATTCAGTGTCTGGTGAGATTGGCTGGATCAGCACAAACTGGGAATCAAATCTGGTGCCATTCTGTCCACATTGTTATTGTCTCACCATTTCTGCCTTTACTCACAAAATGTGATGAGTGCAGCTTCAGGCATTCATTTATGATAATAATACACCATATCATTTTTCTAAAGTAAATGCGAATATTGATTTCTCCAGGTTTTGTTCAGATGTACACAACATGCAGCCTATGATCCTGCTGCTATGATGTTGCTGCTGATTGGTATTATTACCCCAATATTTGAACAATCAAAACATGCAGCCATTTTAGTTATTTCACTCCATTGAAGCTGGTGGATTGCTAGAATTTCAGGGGTATTAATAACTTGGACAACGGATACTGCCTAATGTGTTGATTACTTACTGTATTTTCTGTTTCATTAGAACTGAACATTATGGACATCAAGTTTAAAAAAATCAGTTACTCTCAATTATCGTGAAGAAGTAAACAGGTTGAAAGACTTTCAAGATATCTAATGGAAAGTTATTAGATGAGTTTGGCTTAAACTTTGAAGCCACTGTCCAGAGCAAACACAAGATTCATCAATCAGCTATCCATAGCAAGTCATCTCAGTGAGGAAATTGAAAGATAGGAAATAAAATGTAATCACAGAAGGTTGACGGAAAGGATAAATACAATATGAAGCAAAATCAATTTTCTCAATTTAAAGAGTGCAAGAAACTGAACACACACTCAATGATTTAGGAAAAGCTTCCTCCTCTCTGCCACCAGATATCTGAATGACTCTTGAGCCCATGAACACGACATCACTAGTTATTGTACTGTTTATTTATTTCATAACCTGGAGAGTAATTTTTATACCTTTTCACTGTACAACTGCTCAAAACAACAAGCTTCATGCCATATAAATCAATGATTCATGCCTGATTCATATTCTCTTGTCCAAGCCTACCCAATGAGGTACTATTTCTGGAAAAATAGTAAGTGGAAGATAGTTGTATACAAATCATCACTGTCACTAAAACCATCTCAGGCACTTTCAGCAGTACAACTCCTAGGCCTGATTTATGGGGTAAATCAACCAATTAGCTCCAACATATTTCGGAATATTAACATCAGGTGCACCCCAGTGTTAGGAACAAACCAAGATTTAGAAGATTTAAATGCCGGGCCAGATTGAGAAGGTCGAGGTGTTGGGGCAGGTCTTCAGCTTGCTACCCTGCGAGGTGAGGTTAACTCGTCTCTGCGTTGAACTGAGGCTGTGGCGTGCAACTAATGGGCTCCGGCATCGGCTGCTGGCTGCGTGTCTCTGGACTCACTGACATAAACTTCAGTTCTAAATGCCATTTGGTTACTTCTATTGTTTGCACGGTTTGGTTTTTTTCTCTCTATGTATTGGATGTTCGATGGTCTTTTTTTATGCGTTCAGTTCAGATTCTTTGTTCTGTGACTGCCTGTAAGGAAGCAATCTCAGGGTTGTATATAGTATATATACTTCGATAATAAAGGGACTTTGAACTTCAAACTTTTTGATCATAAACTCTTGCGCACACCTTTTGGGACTACTAACAAAATATCATCAAAGTCCAGGCCAACAAACACTGCCTTTTCCAAATATTGCAAAACTTATCTAGTGAAGAAACATTAGGTAAATTAGTTAAAATACTGTAAATGTTGCTGTGAGCTCTGTTTTTCTACAGTCCTGCTGCAAGATGATCTGTGCAATTGGGCATTTAGCCCAGTGTTGTTCCTTTTGATATTCACATCACAATGCGACGCTGTCAGAAGCATTTTATCCACAGTGCCAAGAATTAACACAATGAAGCTGATGGCAGGCAGCCTAAAATGTAGATCGGAAACCATGACCAGAGAACCAGTTTTCACAATTATCATGTTGGATTAACAATTTACATTTAGAGTAATTTTTAAAAGGTTCTAAGCTACCTGAAAAGATTTTTAATTTACAAAGAATTATTTCCATTCTACCCACACCCTGACCTTCGTCCTCAGCCTCCTACATCGTTCCTAATGAAGCCCAACACTTCTTCAAGGAACTCCACTTCCACTTCTAATTAGGCACATTACAGCTATCTAAACTTAATATTAACATCATCAGTTTCAGATAAACATTTCAGCATTTTCTGTTTATATCTCAGAGTCTGACTTCTATGGTATTTTCCTTCAGTAATTTCAGATAACAATTCAGTTTCTGCATTTATAACTCATCAAGTGCATCTTTTATTTTTTCACATCATGTTTCAGTTTCTATCATCATCCCACTCTGTCATTTGATCCTACTCGTCTTCCACTCTATTATAGACTTTCCGTTTAGTTGTCTCCCTTCACTCCTCACTCTCCCCTTCCTCTACATTTTAAAACTCATTTACCTCCATTGGATTTAAAGCAAAACCTGTTTTTATGCACAGATGCTGCCTGGATGAGAAATTCTAGCTTTTTTATTTTTCAAAATTTCAGATTCCTTTTATCAGCAGCATCTTTACACTATTTATTTATGAAATTTGCAGATTTTTACATCTTTACACTATACTGCTGCCTCAAAATAAATTTCACATATGTCAGTGATAATAAATCAGACTCTCACTTTGATTTCCCTTTTGGAAGAAATCTATAATTTCTTTTATATGAGCAAATCAGAAGGTCTGATTTAATCAAAATATTTTTGCAATACCTTAGAAAATGACATTAGCAACACACAGCTCAGCAGGTTAAACAGCAGCTACAGAACTGAATAGACATTGCAGACTGTGTACTGTGGAGAGTTGGTGCAGACAAGTGCAGGAGTCCATTCTATTTGCTGCTGTGGACTATAGAAGAAGAAGATGAATTATCCTTACCTCAAGTATAGAGCATGGGCAACCTCCCAAATGCAGAAGGAAGAGGGACATTATGTGATGTGGCAGAGATCAGCAGCAACAAACTGGAATGATTGATGTTAAGAAACTGAGAATAATTGTGACCCTGTTCCTCACTTGCAGACAGTTAAGATATACATGATGCTGACAGGAGGCCAGAGTTGTAGGTGAGGACAGAACGCAGTCTGAGTATCTTTCCATTAGTTATCATGGTGTTAGGGAAAGGGGATTAGGAATATACAGTTGTTCAGTAGGTAACAATAAGATGTGGTGTTATTTTGGGATAGTGAGACAATAGAAATTTGTTGGCACCCAGGTTTGACTACAGCATTGCAACCAAATTGAAAAGTCTGAGTGTAGTCAGAAATTTAAGTTCAAGGGTAAGATAAATGAACTCGATAAAATGTCTCCACAGACAGCTTATCGTTCTGCAGGAAGGGTCTTTCAACTGGTGATATTGGCAGCAGAGGTCTCATGTAAGGGTCAAAGAGGAGCCGGCAGAAGGGAACATGATTTTGTCCAGAGTAACCTTGGGGAATGTTGGAATGTTGCGATAAGTGGTTGTAGGCAAAATTTATATTCACGGGGCGATCATGGAAACTTCACACACAAAACAGAAGAAAATTGGATCTGTAGGAGGTCACCAGGCTCCTCAAACCTTGCCACTCAATATAAACTTGAAAGATTTATGTTGGGCTCAACTCCTCTTGTGTAACAATTTCCAAAGACCTTGAATGCCTCAATCTTTCATATAACATCTATCTCCATCTAAATACTGTATAGCTAATGATTAGGCCCCTACAACCATCAGGAGCAGAGAACTCCAAAGATCCACTACTGACTGAGAGAAGAAACCTCAATTTTAAACAATTAGTCCCTTATTTTGAAACTTTGTCCCTTGCTTATGGATCTCCCACCATTGAAATCTCAAACTCTATTCTACCAATTGTTCTTAAATAAGATCACTCATTATAGAAACATAGAAAATAGGTGCAGGAGTAGGCCATTTGGCCCTTTGAACCTGCACTGCCATTTATTATGATCATGGCTGATCATCCAACTCAGAACCCTGTACCAGCCTTCCCTCCATACCCCCTGATCCCCGTAGCCACAAGGGCCATATCTAACTCCCTCTTAAATATAGCCAATGAACTGGCCTCAACTGTTTCCTGTGGCAGAGAATTCCACAGATTCACCATTCTCTGTGTGAAGAAGTTTTTCCTAATCTCAGTCCTAAAAGGCTTCCCCCTTATCCTCAAACTGTGACCCCTCATTCTGGACTTCCCCAACATCGGGAACAATCTTCCTGCATCTAGTCTGTCCAATCCCTTTAGGATTTTATACGTTTCAATCAGATTCCCCCTCAATCTTCTAAATTCCAACAAGTACAAGCCTAGTTCATCCAGTCTTTCTTCATATGAAAGTCCTGCCATTCCAGGAATCAATCTGGTGAACCTTCTTTGTACTCCCTCTATGGCAAGGATGTCTTTCCTCAGATTAGGGGACCAAAACTGCACACAATACTCCAGGTGTGGTCTCACCAAGGCCTTGTACAACTGCAGTAGTACCTCCCTGCTCCTGTACTCGAATCCTCTCGCTATAAATGCCAGCATACCATTCGCCTTTTTCGCCGCCTACTGTACCTGCATGCCCACTTTCAATGACTGGTGTATAATGACACCCAGGTCTCGTTGCACCTCCCCTTTTCCTAATCGGCCACCATTCAGATAATAATCTGTTTTCCTATTTTTGCCACCAAAGTAGATAACTTCACATTTATCCACATTAAATTGCATCTGCCATGAATTTGCCCACTCACCCAACCTATCCAAGTCACCCTGCATCCTCTTAGCATCCTCCTCACAGCTAACACTGCCGCCCAGCTTCGTGTCATCCGCAAACTTGGAGATGCTGCATTTAATTCCCTCATCCAAGTCATTAATATATATTGTAAACAACTGGGCTCCCAGCACTGAGCCTTGCGGTACCCCACTAGTCACTGCCTGCCATTCTGAAAAGGTCCCGTTTATTCCCACTCTTTGCTTCCTGTCTGCTAACCAACTCTCCACCCACACCAATACCTTACCCCCAATACCATGTGCTTTAAGTTTGCACACTAATCTCCTGTGTGGGACCTTGTCAAAAGCCTTCTGAAAATCCAAATATACCACATTCACTGGTTCTCCCCTATCCACTCTACTAGTTACATCCTCAAAAAATTCTATGAGATTCGTCAGACATGATTTTCCTTTCACAAATCCATGCTGACTTTGTCCGATGATTTCACCGCTTTCCAAATGTGCTGTTATCACATCTTTGATAACTGACTCCAGCAGTTTCCCCACCACCGACATTAGGCTAACCGGTCTATAATTCCCCGGTTTCTCTCTCCCTCCTTTTTTAAAAAGTGGGGTTACATTAGCCACCCTCCAATCCTCAGGAACTAGTCCAGAATCTAATGATTATTCTTGTAAACTCCAAACCATACAGTCAGCACTGGAGGCCAGGAAGAGACATGAGTCACTGAAGCTGTGAGGCAGCAGATCTCCCAGTGCAACCAAGTGTATCCGTCTGAATTCGACCAGCCCACATTCTCAGACAAGTCGAGCCTCTTATTAGTACATTTGTAGACACAATTGGCAAAAAGCAGTATGATTGAGTTGAATTGCATGCTCAAATGGTTTTGTACGTTGGACCCACAGTGCTTCCACTGAGGTTAGAGCATTTCGTCCCAGGAGTACGCACAGTCTATATAAATATTATGAATTCTGGAAGTTCAGAGTATTTACGCATAATTAATGCACATAAGTATTTGGAGTCAAAGTAGATATGTGGACTTTACGTCTGATCCTGTGCTACAGAGGGAGTTTTAAAGTCATCATTCTCAAAGAGGACTGCCACTTCAGTTAGTGTACCTTAAAGTTTAAGGTACAAATAGTGATTCACCCCTACCACAGTGAAGTCCTTGAGTCTCTTAAAGTTAAAGGGAGCGGGTAGAGGGAGGAGTATGCTTCATAATTAACTCATTGAAATGCACAGAAGTGGCAGTTCTGCCTCAATCCTGCTCACCCAACCTAGACCACCTTGTGGTTAAATGACATCCATTTTATCTGTTGAGAGAGTTTTCTGCCGTCATCCCCGTGGTGGTGTAGATTCCACCCTGGCCAACGTCAGGCATACACTGCAGGAGCTGAGTACCATGATCAGTAGTCACAAAACAGTGCACCCTGATGCCTTCCCATCCATTGCAGGGCCAGCTTGAAAAAGTCTCTGACCAACTCCCACCAGCATATTGCCTGAAGCTAACACACTGAACCGCTGTTACACTACAATCAAGAGCGCTTACTGTGCCACTCCATGCATGCACTTTGGCATGTCTGATCCTTACCCCGGCATACAGGCAGAGATTGAGCACTTAGCACCAGTGTTGAGGACCATGAAAGTCAAGGAAGGAGGAGAAACGTTTACAGGACTGGTTTAAATTGGTGGACTGGACAATATTCAAGGATTCATCTTTGAATTTAAGTGAATATGCCACAATTCTCATCGATTTCATTCAGACCTGTGTGGATGACCTTCAAGAACATACTGGATATACCCAAACCAAAAGTCATAGATGAAGCAGGAGATTCACAGTCTGCTGATGGCTAGAACTATGGTGTTCAAGGCTGGTGATACAGAACTATGTAAGACGTCCAGAGTGAAGGAACAATTCTGATTGAAGTTACAGACAAAATCAGGTGCAAGTGAGCTCTGGCAGCATTTGCAGGCCAATACTTCCTACAAGGTGAAACTTAACATCATGAATGGCTACGATGCATCGCTCCCAGATGAGCTCAATGCTTTTTCTGTGCACTTTGAAAGGGAGAATAAAGCTACAACTGTGCGAATCCCTGCAGCATCTGGTGACCCTGTGATCTCTTTCTCGGAGGCTGACATCAGAACACCCTCCAAGATGGTAAACATTCGCAAGGTGTCAGGCCCCAATGGTAGGCACTGAAAACCTGTTCCAACAAGCTGCTAGTGCTCAAGGACATCTTCAATCTTTAACTGCTGCAGGCGGAGGACCCCTATCACCTAACGCATACCCTCTTTTCATTATTACCGTCAAGGAGGAGATACTGAAGATACACACTCAACATTTTAGGAACAGCTTCTTTCCATCTGTTGTCAGGTTGCTGGAGAGACAATGAACCAATGAATGAACATTATCTCACTATTTTGGCTCTCTTTTTGCACTACTTAATTATATATATCATATTGTAATTTATAGACTTTTTGTGCATTGTGCTGTACTGCAGCCACAAAACAACAGATTTCATGACATACAGTATGCCAGTGATATTAAACCTGATTCTTATTCTAGAAAGTTGGATATGGGAGTGACCATCCACCACTGGTCATCTCTGCTAAATCCAGGATTTGTTTTATATGAGGGACTCCTGTGGTTTTTTCTTGTCATGTTCCATGTCATTTTTAAAATTGCCTCATGATTTTATGTCTGCGTCTGTGAAAGGAATCAGATTCAGATTTGTTTTAGATTCACAGGTCTAGAAAGTCAATGACCCTGCACTAGTCGTTGAGTCCAAGCGTGCTGAAATCACCAATATAGTAGGCAGGATATGCACTAATATAACATAAGGTGTCCAGAGCCTGCATTATGCTGCTACAATTGCACACACGTGGCTGAAGAAACACTTAATAGTCTAACTGTACAATATTGGTCAGCTGTGAATGTGACTGCTAAATCGATAGCAAGGATTTCTGCACCCACTTTCCAGCCAACCCCAGCTAAATCCCATCAGCACTAATCTTCGAGAAGATAAAAGAAAGTCTTTTGGAAGAGGATTTAAGGAGAGAGAATGGAGAAATTCTTATTATCCATGGATTTGTTTCATTTTAAATTTTAAAAATGTTCTGTCTTGATCTGGTGGCTGCTAAAATTTTTAGCATTTGCCCTGACTAATTTCAGGATTTCACAATTATCCTAGGTCTCTGTAAAGGGCTCACTAATTTAGCCATGGACAAGTCCTATTGCAGACTTCTATGAGGCAATTCTATACTTATATTGATATGCTTGGTCCTCAGTCAAAAAGACACAAAGGCAATTGCCTACCCACATTATTTTGCCTTCTTCCAATAGGCCTTTGAAACCCTCTTTGGCACTAATCTGCAGTTTGCAGGTGAGTGAGACACTCCCCCACATTTTGGTTATCTTAATCTACCTATCAAATTAGAAGTTCATTACTGGTTACCTTTCCTTTGTTGTGTTTTATGCCATAGTTTCTGAAAGTTGAACTCACTAAAATGC
This sequence comes from Mobula birostris, assembly GCF_030028105.1. NCBI lineage: Eukaryota > Metazoa > Chordata > Chondrichthyes > Myliobatiformes > Myliobatidae > Mobula > Mobula birostris. The sequence continues at coordinate 204,067,956 of NC_092371.1, read as the reverse complement.
CATGCATCCCTTTTCTGTTTTCTGTCCCCTACAAGGTGCCCTGCACTTTTCTGTCCCCTACAAGGTGCCCTGCTCTTTTCTGTCCCCTACAAGGTGCCCTGCACTTTTCTGTCCCCTACAAGGTGCCCTGCACTTTTGAGTTTCCCCTGTCTGCTTCATCACTCTTTCAAAATGTCTTAACAGTTTATATGAGTTGACTGCAGGAGTCACCCACCACTCAAGGCTCAATGCATCTCCTCTTTCTGTCGTGGTAACTTTCCAACATGCTGGAAGGTTATCGTCATGATAACTCAGCAGTCTTGTTCTCACTGTGGAGCTACCCTGTTTGACAGGATTTGCAATCAATAGAGACCACTTCTGATTTTATTCTTATCCATCCATACTTAGAGAATTACCAAGATGGCTTCTCTTTTTGGCCCTGCATTATTCCCCTAAGGATTTATCATGGGCCCCTTCTCAGTTAACAGGTAAATTAATTTAAAACATTTTGTTGGTTTCCACAAACAAGCTCATAACATCAAGCTCTGTTCAGAATGACTCTCAGCATCTCCCTTCTGTCTGCTTGTCATATATATAGTACCAGATGAACAGAAATTTCCTCCATAAAAATATTAGAAAGACTTTGGTTTTGGTTCTTATTGAAAACTGTGTCCCCTTGACACTGTCTCTATCCCTTTGGCCATAAATTGGCCTGGATCAAAATAAATTGCTTGTATACTGGGTGGTTAGACACAGCATGAGCAGGTTGACTCTGTGGTTAAGAAGGCATATGGTGCATTGGCCTTCATCAATCATGGAATTGAGTTTAGGAGCTGAGAGGTAATGCTGCAGCTATATAGGACCCTGGTCAGACCATACTTGGAGTACTGTGCTCAATTCTGGTTGTCTCACTACAGGAAGGATGTGGAAACCATAGAAAGGGTGCAGAGGAAATGTAAAAGGATGTTGTCTGGATTGAGGGGGGCATGCCTTATGAGAATAGGTTGAGTGAACTTGGCCTTTTCTCCGTGGAGTGACGGAGGATGAGAGGTGATCTGATAGAGATGTACTAGATGATGAGAGGCATTGGTCGTGTGGATAGACAGAGGCTTTTCCCCAGGGCTGAAATGGCTAGCAGGAGAGAGCACAGTTTTAAGGTGCTTGGAAGTAGGTACAGAGGAGATGTCAGGGGTAAGTTTCTTTACACAGAGAGTGGTGAGTGCATGGAATGGGCTGCCGGCGATGGTGGTGGAGGCGGATACGATGGGGTTTTTTAAGAGACTCCTGGACAGGTACATGGAGCTCAGTAATATAGAGGGCTGTGGGTGAAGAACAAGATTCTTCATCAGTTTATGTTCAACCCTATTTTACAATGTTATAACACTCTATCTTTGCTTCTTCCAAATTAAACATTAAACCAGGAGGTTGTAATTTCTTACCATGACCGTGTAGATTTCTTCTGGCTACACAGGTGAACTCCTACATTCTAAAGATTCTGGATGAGCCCACTTTTGGGCACCACAGTAATATAATGGCTAGCGTGGCACTATTAAGGCTTGGAGATTGGAATTCAATTTCAATATCATCTGAAAGGAGTTTGTATGTCCACTCCGCAGAATACGTGTGTTTTCTCTGGGTGCTCCAGTTTCCTCCCACAGTCCCAAGACATACCAGTTAGTAGGCTAATTGGTCATTGTAAATTGTCCTGTGATCAGGCTAGGGGTAAATTGAGGGGTTGCTGGGTAGTGCGGCTCAAAGGGCCAGAAGGGCCTATTCTGGACTGTGTCTTACTAAGTAAGTAAGTAAATAAATAAATATGTATGATTTGATACATTAATTAGACACATGGGTGTTACTGTGCTGTTTCTCTAAATTTAAATCTAATAAACCATGTGCAAATATAATTTTTTAGCATTGCTTTGATCAAAGCTTATCAATAAAAAAACAAAGAGAATCTCTGTCATGATCCTACTTTATGACATTCCAAATTGCTCTGCAGCCAGTTAAGAACCTTTGAAGTATCACAATATTATAATGTTCGGAACAAGAACATCCAGTTTGATAGTTTGGATCTTGTGCCAATGACTACTATTGTAGTAAAGAAATGAAATAGAAAAGAAAACATGCAGTTAAAATAAATTTTGCCTTCTCAAGACACATAATCTAAGAATGAGGTCACTTTTCCCATATTTCATTCAGGGAAAAACAAGTCAAAGTTTGGAACCATTGTAATGCTTTGTATTTCTGTTGGTGCACAGTGACATAGAATGAATGCAGAACACTCAGCTAGCTGCTGCCTTTGTTTTTTCTCTCTCTCTCTCTCTCTCTCTCTCAAAGACAAATCAGAGCATGGTTCAGAATGTGAAAAATGGGGAATGCTTAAAGTAAAAATGCACATGAATTTACCCAAGAGAGGAACGATTGAAAGGGGTCTGGAGACAAAGGCACACTAATTAAATATGGCTTAGATATTGGGCAACAGGCTATCAAAATAGAACTGCCTTTGCTTTCTGGAAAGAATATTTACCACCAGAATGCAGATGTGAGATAATAGTTGCCCCATTTGTTTCATGTAACCTTTTCTCTTGAACATGATCTTCAGTGCCCTCTTCATCTCCCAGATTCTGCTAACATCCATGGAAAAATATACAATAAAGAAAAACAAGTACATATTTGGGATGTGGGCAAAAATCAGAGCACCCAAAGGAAGCCTGTGTGCTCACAGGAAGAGTGTGCAAACTCCACAGAAACAGCACTGAAGCTTAAAATGAGAACAGGGTCACTGGAGCGGAGACAGCTGCATTACTTGCAGCACAACTCTAGGTAGCGGTAACTGTGGAAAAATATCCTTCTTTAGCATATTACACCATTGACACTATTGTTAGGCTCCTCTCTCATCTCTGTGGAGGAAGCTAGGGAGCAAGCTTACAATTTATGCAGACGGTTACCGAGGTTACTAGGGACTGTATTGACTCCCTTCCTATTTACCCTGTCTACCTCGGAATTTAGATACAACACTGTGTCATGTGTTCTGCAGAAATTCCCTGATAACTCAGCAATAGTTGGGTGTATAATGGGAGGATGGGAGGACGAATACGGGGCCCTGTTGGAGGACTTTGTCAAATGGTGCAAGACAAATTATATGCAGCTCAACATCAGTAAGACAAAGGAAATGGTGATAGACTTTAGGAAGACTAAGCCTGTATCGGTCCCTGTTACCATTGATGGTGAGGATGCGGATGTGGCAAGGACCTACACGTACCTGGGGATGCATTTGGATGACAGACTTGAGTGGAGCACTAATACAGAGGCAGATATGATAGGGTCTTTTAAGAGACTCCTGGTCAGGTATATGGAGCTCAGAAAAATAGAGGGCTATGGGTAACCCTAGGTAATTTCTAAGGTAAGGGCATGTTTGGCACAGCTTTCTGGGCCGAAGAGCCTGTATTGTGCTGTAGGTTTTCTATGTTTCTATGAGCACCATCTATAAATTTTCCAATGACACAACTGTTGTTGGCAGAATCTCAGATGTGACAAAGATACATACAGGAGTGAGATAGATTGATGTTGCCAAAACAACTTTGCACTCAAGTCAGTAAGACCAAGAAATTCAAGTCAAGTCAAGTCAAGTCGCTTTTATTGTCATTTCAACCATAACTGCTGGTACAGTACACAGTAAAAACAATCCTCCAGGACCATGGTGCTACATGAAACAACACAAAACTACACTAGCCTACGTGAAACAACACAAAACTATATTAGACTTCAGGCCTACACGGGACTACGTAAGGTGCACAAAACAGTGCAAGACAGTACAATAATTAATAAACAAGACAATAGGCACAGTAAAGGACAAATTAAAATATAATAATAAATGATGTAAATGTAAACAATGTTTTAGCAGGAATTGAGAAAAATTGATTGTGGATATCAGGAAGGGAAAGACAATCTTCAGAATGGAACACACACCAGTTGTCATTGACGGGACAGCAGCGGAAAGGGAGAGCAGTTTTAAATTCTTGGGTGTCAGCATCTCTGGACCAACATATTGAACAATTACGAAGAAGTTCTGAATATCTATACTTTTTAGCCAACAAACAAAATGTGCCTTTTTCTAAGACTTGGTGTCAGCTTTTGTGTTCTAACTATTCTGTAGAAAACTTTGCTATATTCTGCTATGCTAGAGGTGTTTGTGCTAATGAAGGTCTTGCCTAACAATGTACAGTTGGAACAATTAGTACTTCAGAATATAGGAAATGTTACAGATTGTGCTTCCATTGGCAACAACTATCCTCTGGTACCTTGCCCCATGAGTAATCCTCTGTAAATCTAGATAGCAAATGACAGCAAGTTATTCAAGCAAGGGGACATGATGGTCAAACCCAATCTGGTTCCCAGCCAGTATCCATGTTTGGATTAGGGATCAGAATTCCTGGAACTTATTTTTCCCCCTGAATAGATCGTTGTGGCTAATTCACAATTACATTCTCATCTAACACTATTCAGAATCAAACCTAATGCCACCAAGTTTTCCTTTACTCCAGAATCCATTGACAAAATGGCCATAAGACCAAGAAATTACTCTACATATTATCTTCTATCACTGATCTGACCATTTGCCATTGTAAATTCCATAATGAGATCTTCCACACTTGGCAGCACATGGCATCAACAATATAAAGTAGTTTTTGAAAAGAACATTTATATTCTTGCATCTACATTTCAATATAAAGATAGGAATCAAAAGGGCCATACAATCAATCCCCAAATTTGTTTCCTCACATTTTAATTTCTTTGAGGATTACTCTTAAACCAACAATCTACAAATGCAATGAAACCTAAGAACAAATGGATAATGTATTATGAATTCATTACTTGAACCTCTGCAGTCTTTGTTTCACATGAGAAGGCAGAAATATTTTCAAAGTATTCTTATACTGCCAAGTATGCATAACAAATTCCAAATAAATTCCTGAAACAGGGACCTGCAGATGTACGTACTTAGATTATTATTGTATTCAGGTGACACCTGTTGGAACATAAAAGAAGGCAAATAGAACACTTTGATAATATTTACTGAAGAAGGATCACCAGGATCCTGAAGAAATACCAGATTAATACCATCTGCAAACCTGTAAGGAAGCTCAACTCACTGCTTATGCACTGCAAAGATGACCTGGAACTCAGGTTGAATAGTGTTTACTGTGAATGCGGAGCAGCGTACATCAACCAGACAAGACGCATGGTGGAAACCCACATCAAGGAGCACAAAAGGTTTACCTGTTTGGGTTATCCAGAGAAACCGGTGGTAGCAGAACATAGTCATAGTCATAGTCATACTTTATTAACCCCAGGGGAAATTGGTTTTCGTTACAGTTGCTCCATAAATAATAAATAGTAATAGAACTATAAATAGTTAAATAGTAATATGTAAGTTATGCCAGGAAGTTATGAAATAAGTCCAGGACCAGCCTATTGGCTCAGGGTGTCTGACCCTCCAAGGAAGGAGTTGTAAAGTTTGATGACCACGGGCAGGAATGACTTCCTATGACGCTCAGTGCTGCATCTCGCTGGAATGAGTCTCTGGCTGAATGTACTCCTGTGCCCACCCAGTACATTATGTAGTGGATGGGAGACATTGACCAAGATGGCATGAAACTTAGACAGCATCCTCTTTTCAGACACCACTGTGAGAGGGTCCAGTTCCATCCCCACAACATCACTGGCCTTACAAATGAGTTTGTTGATTCTGTTGGTGTCTGCCACCCTCAGCCTGCTGCCCCAGCACACAACAGCAAACATGGTAGCACTGGCCTCCACAGACTCGTAGAACATCCTCAGCATCGTCCGGCAGAAAAGGACCTCAGTCTCCTCAGGAAATAGATACGGCTCTGACCCTTCTTGTAGACAGCCTCAGTGTTCTTTGACCATTCCAGTTTATTGTCAATTTGTATCTCCAGGTATTTGTAATCCTCCACCATGTCCACACTGACCCCCTGGATGGAAACAGGGGTCACCAGTACCTTGGCTCTCCTCAGGTCTACCACCAGCTCCTTAGTCTTTTTCACATTAAGCTGCAGATAATTCTGCTCACACCATGTGACAAAGTTTCCTACCATAGCCCTGTACTCAGCCTCATCTCCCTTGCTGATGCATCCAACTATGGCAGAGTCATCTGAAAACTTCTGAAGATGACAAGACTCTGTGCAGTAGTTGAAGTCCGAGGTGTAAATGGTGAAGAGAAAGGGAGCCAAGACAGTCCCCTTTGGAGCCCCAGTGCTGCTGATCACTCTGTTGGACACACAGTGTTGCAAGCACACGTACTGTAGTCTGCCAGTCAGGTAATCAAGAATCCATGATACCAGGGAAGCATCCACCTGCATCGCTGTCAGCTTCTCCCCCAGCAGAGCAGGGCGGATGGTGTTGAACACACTGGAGAAGTCAAAAAACACAACCCTCACAGTGCTCGCTGGCTTGTCCAGGTGGGCGTAAACACGGTTCAGCAGGAAGATGATGGCATCTTCAACTCCTAGACGGGGTTGGTAGGCAAACTGGAGGGGATCTAAGTGTGGCCTGACCATAGGCCGGAGTAGCTCCAGAACAAGTCTCTCCAGTGTCTTCATGATGTGGGAGGTCAATGCCACCGGTCTGTAGTCATTGAGGCCGCTGGGGCACAGCATCTTCGGCATAGGGACGAGGCAGGACGTCTTCCACAGTACAGGAACCCTCTGCCTCAGGCTCAGGTTGAATACATGGTGAAGTACTCCACATAGCTGAGGGGCACAGGCTTTGAGCACCCTGGTACTCACACCATCCGGTCCTGCAACCTTGCTTGGGTTGAGACGCTTCAGCTGTCTTCTCACCTGTTCAGCTGTGAAGCCCACCGTGGTGGTTTCGTGTGGGGAAGGGGTATACTCATGAGAGCAGGGTGAGGGACTGTGAGGAGGGGTAGGAGGGGAGAGTGGAATATGTGTTGGTTGGGGGCCGACAACAGATGGCTCATGTGGGGGATGGGCAGGGGCCACAATGTCAAATCTGTTAAAGAACAGGTTAAGTTCATTGGCCCTGTCCACACTGCCTTCTGCTCCTCTGTTGCTAGTTTGCTGGAACCCAGTGATGGTCCTCATCCCCCTCCAGACCTCTGTCACGTTGTTCTGCTGGAGTTTCCACTCAAGCTTCCTCCTGTACCTGTCTTTAGCCTCCCTGATCCTGGCTTTCAGGTCCCTCTGTATTGCCCTCAGCTCCTCCCTATTTCCATCTCTAAACACCCTCCTTTTAGCGTTCAGGATGTCCTTAATGTCCTTTGTCACCCATGGCTTGTTATTTGAATAACAAAGGACAGTTCTTGTCGGAACATTGCAGTCCACACAGAAGTTGATGTAATCAGTGATGCACTCTGTGAGCCCATCAATATCCTCTCCATGTGGCTCACAGAGCGCCTGCCAGTCTGTCACCTCAAAACAACCCTGGAGCGCCTCATAAACATTATGTTCGGAATGGCTGTAGAATTGACTTCCGCACAAAACTACTGTGCCGTGCCAATGGCTTTAGGGACAACCTGATGAAGGAAGCTATTGAAATAAAACTAGAGGAAAAGAATTTTAACAAAGAAGAAGGTCTTGTTCTAAGTAAGAACTGGAATTTGATTGTAAACAAGGTGGGAGAGTGGAAACCTGATAGGATGAGGACTAACTAATCAGGTGAGTCGGACTACGTGGGTATAAATACCACTGGACTAGACATGCCCAGGCATCATCCCCGAAGAAGATGGCTGAGTTTGTCATTGAAACATCGGTTATAATCAATATCTGTACCAGGCTGGAAGCCGAAGAATTGCTTATCCATCGTACTTACTGAAGATTTGCAAATAAGCAGATCTTGGATTCACAATAGTACTAATGGATTGAAAAGGCAATTACTAACAAATGAACAGAGTGAGGAAGCCATAAAGAGACAGAAATTGAGTCATATTTTATTTCTATATTCAGTGGCATAACATATGAGATGCAGAAAGTTGACTTGTTCGGAGCAGGAGAAGCCTAACAATGATCCTTTCGATAGTACAACCCATATTATTTAGGGAAGGAAGGGGGAATGTTTGCTTTGTTTCTGAGAAGTGTGTTTTGAAATATGTTTCAGATTTGTAATTGTATCGGATGTGGCTTATTGGGTCGATTATGATGTTATTTCCAGATTGATTTTATTCCGAATTTCCTCAATTACTGCCGGTTCAATAATATGCCAAACTCAATGAACCTTAACTATAGTTTAAGAATCTTACATTCTCCTCCGTTTAAATTGGCTCAAAGAATTTTGGAGGATTGGGTGCAGGTGGGTGCTGCAGGGGAGACCATTGCTTGCAAAACAATACAAACAGCTGCACTATGTTCATCTAGCAATAATCCCTGCATTGATATTCCCTTCCCACCTGCAATCAGATCAAAAGTGGCTCCTGGTGTTTTGGGCCAAAAAATGTGGTGGAAATCTTTTACTGCTTCAAAACTACAGGTCTAAAATTACCTCAAAGTTACTTTCTGGAAGAAGTCCAGCCAATATGCATTTCAAACAGTTATTACCCTTCAACCATCAGGCTCCTGAACCAGTGTGGATAACTACATTCTCCTCAACACTGAACTGATCACTGAACACAGCCTATGAAGTAAAGAGCTGGGAAGTTGATTGGTGGAGGAGATAAAGGGCTGGAGAAGGTGGAATCAGAAAGGAGAGGACAAAAGACCATGGAAGAAAGGGAAGGGGGAGGAGCACTGGAGGGTGGTGGTAAGCAAGTATGAAGAGAAGGTGCGACAGGGAAACAAGAATGAGGAATGGTGATGGGTGGGGAGGTAATTACCAAAAGTTTGAAATATCCATGTTCATGCCATCAGGTTAGAGGCTCCCAGATGGAATATAAGGTATTTCTCCTTCAACAGGAGTGTGGCTTTATCATGGCAGTAGAGGAGGCCATGCACTGATGTTGTTGCTTGTATAGGTCATATTGCTTCATGTTCAATTTTTTAACAGCACACATGGAGAACAGAGATTGCAGATTCATATTAGATACATGCCCCTAATTGTTATTTCTCTGAAGACAGGACTTTTGCAATTTGGACCTTGAGTCAAGTTTTCAGTTCATCAACTTTCAGTGAAGAATTATACTTTCTCTTTCTCCATTGCCAAGCTTTTAAATTTAATTAGTCGGTACTTGGCCTAGTTAAAATCTTCACTGCAAGTTAACTAATGCTTCCATCAGATACACTCCTCTATATATTTGATTGGGCAGTTTGCAGTTTGTTATTCTTGTGCCATGATACAATTTCTCTTACTTAACCGTCCCTTGACCCCATTATCATTGCACTAACCTCCCCAATGTTGTTCCTAATTCGAGATCTTGATACTCCCCTGATCTCTAAGGAACATGCCACCCAATCATAGTTCTTCTTCCTTCCTCCAAAGCTCAAAGAAAAAGGTCTCAAATGTTTCTGTCCCTCTCTGTCCCACTCTCACACCCACACCACTGAAACAATTTGGGCAACATCTATCATCAAAAATCCTCACCAACTGGGCCATGCCATTTTCTCCTAACATTGTGCCTGAAATCCCACACCACCAAGTTCGACAACAGCTACTGCCCTTCAGCCATTCAGATCTTAAACCATCCAGCATAACCCTAATCTCTATAGCTCAGTGATAAAATGATGACTCAGATCACCTTGCACTATAATGGACTTTGTTGTAGTTGTGTACTTCCTTGTAAAAACTGAGTAGAATTCATGTTTTTCTTGTGAATGCTACTTAACTGACCACATATATCTGTGATCCTACTTACTGCCTGCTACTCTGCTGGTATTTAGGGGAGCAATGAAGGTTCTCCATCTTTGGTGGTGGTCAGGCTTCATCATGTCAGAAGTTTCCTCTTGGCCTTCGCTACTATCAGTCATGCAAGTCCCAGGTGAAGACTCAGGAATACCATTGCACTCAGATGTAGCAAATTCTTCATTGCTGTTTCTGTAACAATTTTGTCTTACCAGTCAGGGTTGTTAGCCCTCAGCTGAACCCCCGAACCTAGTGGACCACTATTAGTATGGCCTCTACCCTTTGACCTGTTTGGCAAGGTGTCCCTACCAAGAGACAAAGCATAAAGCTCTAACTCCTGCCAACATGGCTCTCTGGGTCATTGAGGCATGCAAGCTTCCAAACCCTATGTCAAAGTTGTGGTACTCTTGAAGGACTTGTGATCCTAAGGCAAGTAAATGTGTCATTACATCTGTTGCATAAATGCACTTGTGCATATGACAACAAACTCAGCTTTGATTTTGCTGCTTCTATTCATACCCTCCTCCAACAGCATAGGGCTCCAGTGTCTATCACTTGCACACTTTTACTAATACTCTCACAGCCAATTCCATCACAGTGCTGGGCACCCATCCTAACATGACACACCTCCCTAACACAGCTACCCATCTTTCCTCCTGCATCACCGCCACAGGAGTCTTGTCACCATGCTCTCTGACTCGCCCCTTCCCCCACCGCTCTTTGAGCTCCAGTTCTTTCTGTTCTTCAGGGAGGCTGCAACCGATGGTGACTCTACCAGCTTAGAGGAGTACATGGCATCAGTGACAAGCTACATCAGCAAGTGCATTGATGATGTCACTGCGGCTAAGACCATCACTACACGCGCTAACCAGAAGCCATGGATGACTGCGGAGGTGCGTGCGCTGCTAAGGACCCGTGACTCTGCCTTCAGAACAGGCGACAAGGCAGCCCTAACAACAGCGAGGGCCAAACTGTCCTGGGCCATCAGAGAGGCAAAGCGTGCACATGCCCTGCAAATCTACAGCCACTTCCAGGACAGCGGAGACATGCGGCACATGTGGAAGGGCATTCAGGACATCACCAACTACAGTACAACATTACCTGACTGTGCGGGTGATGCCTCCCTCCCAGATGCGCTGAAAAACTTCTAAGCTCGGTTTGAGGCGGATAATGATGTGGCGGCGAGGAAAACCACCCCTCCTCCATATGGCCAGGTGCTATATCTTACCGTGGCCAATGTGAGGAGAATCCTGTGCAGGGTCAACCCACAGAAGGCTGGCAGAGTGCTTAGAGGATGTGCAGACCAGCTAGCAGATATTCTCACTGACATCTTCAACATCTCCCTGAGCAGCGCTGTCGTTCCTACGTGCTTCAAGGCCTCCGCCATCGTCCCCGTGCTGAAGAAGTCTTCAGTGTCCTGCCTCAATGACTACCATCACGTCGCACTCACATCCATCATCATGAAGTGTTTCAAGAGGCTCGTCATGAGGCACATCAAGACCCTGTTGCCCCCCTCACTGGACCCCCTGCTGTTCGAGTACCGTCCCAACTGTTCAAACCCACCTGGACAAAAAAGACACGTACGTTCGAACGCTGTTCATAGACTTCAGTTCAGCATTCAACACAGTCCTTCCTCAGAAACTGATTGGAAAGCTGAGCCTACTGGGCCTGAACACCTCCCTCTGCAACTGGGTCCTAGATTTTCTGACTGGGAGACCTCAGTCAGTCTGTATTGGAAGCAGCATCTCCAACACCATCACACTGAGCACAGGGGCCCCCCAGGGCTGTGTGCTCAGTTCACTCTGCTGACCCACGACTGTGCTGCAACACACAGCTCGAACCACATCATCAAGTTCGCCGATGACACGACCGTGGTGAGTCTCATCAGCAAGAACGATGAGTCAGCATACAGAGAGGAGGTGTAGCGGCTAACGGACTGGTGCAGAGCCAATAACCTATCTCTGAATGTGAACAAAGCAAAAGAGATAGTTGTTGACTTCAGGAGGACACGGAGCGACCACTCTCCACTGAACACCTCCTCCGTAGAGATCGTTAAGAGCACCAAATTTCTTGGTGTTCACCTGGCGGAGAATCTCACCTGGTCCCTCAACAGCAGCTCCATAGCAAAGAAAGCCAGCAGCATCTCTACTTTCTGCGAAGGCTGAGAAAAGTCCATCTCCCACCCCACCCCCCCACCCCATCCTAACCACATTCTACAGAGGTTGTATCGAGAGCATCCTGAGCAGCTGCATCACTGCCTGGTTCGGAAATTGCACCATCTCGGATTGCAAGACCATGCAGCAGATAGTGAGGTCAGCTGAGAAGATCATCGGGGTCTCTCTTCCCGCCATCACAGATATTTACACCATACGCTGCATCTGCAAAGCAAACAGCATTATGAAGGACCCCATGCACTCCTCATACAAACTCTTCTCCCTCCTGCCATCTGGCAAAAGGCACCAAAGCATTCAAGCTCTCACGACCAGACTATGTAACAGTTTCTTCCCCCAAGCCATCAGACTCCTCAATACCCAGAGCCTGGCTCGACACCAACCTACTATACCCTCTACTGCGCCTACTGTCTTATTTATTATTTATTATTATTTATTGTAGTGCCTGCACTGTTTTGTGCACTTTATGCAGTCCTGGATAGGTTTGTAGTCCAGTGTAGTTTTTGTGTTTTGTCTTACGTAGTTCAGTGTAGTTTTTGTATTGTTTCATGGCCCTGGAAAACGTTGTCTCATTTTTACTATGTTCTGTACCAGCAGTTATGGTTGAAATGACAATAAAATTGACTTGACTTTCTCTGTGGAGGAACGCTGTCTCATCATGGACGAAGCACATACCAGATTTGGCCTACAGACACCGGTCATCCTGAAACTTCCCCCAACAACCACCCCCCAACACCACCCATGGTCTTGAGATCAACACAGCTGAAGTTTCCAGCAATGGGTCAAAGACTGAAACACCCTGGGGTGTCCAGATGCAACCATGGCTGACCTGCTGGATGACTGAATTTGTGTATGACTGACTAAATAATGGCATTGAGAGTTTGCATGGATGGTAGGCTTTTAGTTCTTATGACCTCAGGATGTTTTAAACCAGGTCAGTTTAAGGTCTAACTTTAAGCATTCATGCATCTGCTGTATTTTTAGATACAAATAAATAGGTTATCAATTTGCAATGGGGCACCAAATCTCAGGTTTTCCACAATCTGTCAATATTTATTTACAGGGTAAAATTAGTTTGTATTCTCAGTTATTTAATTTCTAGTATTCATGATGGCAGGGCATTTAATAGAATCTTTACAGACCTTACTTAGTTAATTTTCAGCATGAGAGTCCTCACCATCTCCCCCACCCCCCCCTTATGTGATCTTATGTGTTCAGTACTTTCTTTCATCAAAGAAATAGCAATTAGGAAACGCCTCCAGATGCATGCTGAGTTCTGAAACACCCACACAGTGTTTCCCATTAAAACTGATGTGCATGAAATTGAACACTATAGAAAGTGCCCAACTGACTTACACAGTGAAAAGCAAATTAGACATAGAAAATTTCAAAGCATTTCAAATACTCAGTGGCATTATCCATAAAATTGTTTTAAATCTTTCCTTTACTGCTTTAAATTTGTCTCCTTTTACAATATTTGCTCTTTTACTTTGTCCCTTCCCACCGAGCCAGTGACCCAAACAGTCCTTCCAGTGGAACTATGATCCACTTACACTTACTCCGATCTGATGCAAAGTATTTGATGCTCATGATGTGGCCTCCTGACTGCTTCACTCAAGCTGATTGGGTGACCACTTTGAGGACTACCATGAATTTGAAACTGTCCCATCATTTGAGCTTTCCATCCAAATCCCACTGTCCGGCTGTGGCCTCCTATGCTGTTCCAATGAGGTTTGAGGAACAGCATCTGATCGGGCATCGTGACCCATGGGTCTCACTATTAAACTCAACAATTTTTTGGAACTATGTCAGAAGCTTAAGGAGATGTGGCAGGTCACCAGGTGCTCTGACAAACTGCAGCAGATGCAGTGTTGAAAGTTCCTTGACTGGTTGTATCATAGCCGGGTACAGCACCTCCAACACGCAGGAATGCAATGGGCTGCAGAGAGTTGTGGATCACATCCCTCCACACCACTGACAGCATCTACAGGAGGTGCTGCCTGAGAAAAGGCCGCATCTGTGTTCATGCATCCCTACCATCCACGTCAGCCATTCTTTTTGCTGCTAATGTCAGGCAGGAGGTGCGGAAAACTGAAGTCCCCCACCATCAGGTTCAGGAACACCTACCTTCCTGCAACCATCAGGTTCTGATGTATACTTATATTCTGTATGCTGTATGTATCTCTATATCTATGATACAGTACCTCACCATACTTGTGCATGTGACAATAAACTCAACATGTTTCACTTTCTCTGTTTATATCAAAACTGACCAGTTAGTCCATCTGTACCATTAATCTAGTTTGTTCCTGCTTCCCATATGCTGGGTACTGCCAAAGTTCAAACTACATCTTTTATCAAACTACACATAAGTCACCATATACAACCCTGAAATCCACTTTCTTGCAGACATACTCAATAAATCTATAGAATAGTAACCATAACACAATCATAGAAAGATCTCACCAACTTGGGTGTTCAACCAGACCAGAATCAACAAACTGTGCAACTACAAAAAGAAAGAATTAATAATAAAAGCATCCAGTCTGTGGGCAAAAATGCCTTGTTAATGAGAAAATGGTCAGATGGTTCAGGCTAACAGGAAGGCAGCAGGTAACTCAAATAGCCACATGTTACAACAGTGGTGTGCAAAAGAGCACCTCTGAGTGCACTCACGTTGAATCTTGAGATACAGCAGCAGAAGACCATGAACACACACTCAATGGACACTTTACTAGGTACAGGAGGTACCTAATAAATCGGCCACTGATCTTATCTGTTCTCTTACGTTCATCTTTTGCATTACGAAAGATACCTCAACACAGAATGAGCTTGTGAAATGTTGGTCAAAACTTGTTCAAGCTATTCCTTTTGAAAATACAGTACATTCTTAAAAATTGAGAATGGAAACGGTGTTTAGAATTGCAAAAGGGATTAATAAAGCCTTAAAAGAAACAAAGACCATAAGATGGTCTTATGGTCTAAAAGAAAATAAAGTATTCTGGCTCCCTCCAAATGACCAAACTGAATTCTCAAGCAGTTTATTTCAAATCAAAAGGACCTCTTCATCTGCTTCCTCTACCCTCTCATATCCAACCCAAGCCCCATACTTCAGCACATTTTAGACGATTTACTGTTGCCAATTGTAGGCCAAGTTTTGAATGAGATCTACAGCATAAGAATTCTCAACTTAATGAATAGCTAGTCCTTTCAATCACTGCTTTCGTAGAGAAGCCGAAACACCCACTGTTGTTAAACATGGCAAGATTGTGAAATGCGTGGTATCTGAGTTGATTTTTTAAAATTTCTATTTACCAATGAGATTTTGCTTGGTGACAAAGAATGCTCTATTGATAAACCAAAACTAAAGAGAAATCAAAAGCATTATTTTTTCCTTCTTTGGAATGGAAATAGAGTATTGGGTTTGTTGCCAAACCAATCAAAATCCACATGAACTTCAAGGTTTTTAGCTACAGCCAGAGTTACTGCATGAGAAACTCTCTCTACTGCTCTGCATGACAGAGGAGATATTCTGTATCCTACTCTCCCCTGCTCTATGCAGTGCAGACATTCTTAATCCCCCTAATCAAACCAAAACTGTACAGAAAGCCTGGAACAAATCTTTAGCTTGTCAGACTAACTTTAAAAGGAAGGAACTAATTAGGACAAAGGAAAAGGTTAAAGACCTCAAATATGTAAGAAAAGCTACAAACAGGAAACTGCTGACAATGATGTAATGTTGCCAAACCTTGCAGCCATCTAGAGATTTCAATTTGCTTGTTTTGAGTAGTACACTATGAAACAATATGTCTGAGCATGGGACAATTAGACTTATTTCTTGAATCACAAAACCTTATTTAATGCAGAAATTGTGATCATTTAACAGCAAGCATTTACTGCCTCATCAACACTGTGGGATAAATTCAATAATCCTACCTTGAGGACTGTTATTGATATCCATAGATGCCCACTATTGTGCACAATCTGGATAAGGTCCAGGTGAATTCTAAGCAATAGTTGGGCTGAGATTAATCCACGCCGGATGAATGTACTAACAAATTTTTAAAAGCTGAAATGGACAGAGATTTTCAAGAAATTGTAGCCACAAATATTTGCAGCTGTTCTGGGGACTGTAAACTTCTTGTCAGCCTCTTCAATTTGCAAGCAACTTGCAGGTTACTAGTCAAAACTTAATGCATGTATGCATTTCTAAATGACAATAAACGAGGACTGAGTGTTCTCATAACCTTAAAAAACTCAAAGTTCGAAGTTCAAAGTGAATTCTATTATCAGAGTACATACATGTCACAACATACAACCCAGAGATTCTTTTTCCTGCGAGCATGTTTAGCAAATCTATAGAATAGTAACTGTAAACAGGATCATTGAAAGAGCAAGAGTATAGAAGATAACAAACTGTTAAAGTGCAACTATAAGTAAATAGCAATGAATGACAAGAGCATGTAAAAATAAGGTAAAGAATCCTTAAAGTGAGATCATCGGTTGTGGGAACATCTCTTTTGTTCAAGAGCCTGATGGTTAAAGGGTAGTAACTGTTCTTGAACCTGGTAGTGCAAGTCCTGAGGCACCTGTACCTTCTACCTGATGGCAGCAGTGAGAAAAGAGCATGGCCTGGGTGGTGAGGATCTTTGATGATGCATGCTGCTTTTCTATAGCAACATTTCATGTTGATGTGCTCAGTGGTTGGGAAGGTTTTACCCGTGATGTTCTGGGCTGAATCCACTACCATTTGTAGGATTTTCCGCTCAAAGGCATTGGTATTCGCATACCAGGCCATAATGCAGCCAGTCAGCACACTTTCCACAACATATCTGGAGAAGTTTGCCAAGGTTTTTGATAACATGTTGAAACTCCACCGACTCCTGAGGAAGCAGAGGCACTATTGTGCTTTGTTTGCAATAATATTTATATGATGGGTCCTGGTTGCAAGAACGTGGTGAATTTGAGGAATTTGTTACCACAGGCAGCAGTGGAAACCAGGCCGTTGGGTGTATTTAAGGCAGAGGTTGATAGGTTCTTGATTGGCCGCGGCATCAATTGTTATGGGGAGAAGGCTATGGAGTGGGGCTGAGGAAGGGGAAAAAAGGGGGATCAGTCGTAATTGAATGGTGGAGCAGACTCGATGGGTTGAATGGCCTAATTCTGCTCCAAAGTCTTATGGACAGGTCTTCTGAGATAGTGACACCCAAGAATTTAAAGTTACTGCCCTCTCCACCTCTGATCCATGGATGATTACTGGTTTCCTTCTCCTGAAGTCTCAGTTCCTTGGTCTTATTGACATTGAGTGACAGCATCACTCACAAAGTTTGCTGAGATACAGGTTCTGAGAGAACTTATTGAGGAACTAGAGCTGTAGCTCGATAACCTTCAATTGATACAGGAGAATGAAGAGGTGATAGACAGGAGCTGCAGGGAGCTAGTCACTCCTAGGTTGCAGGAGATGGGTAACTGGGTGACTGTCAGGAGAAGGATGGAAAATGCACAGCCAGTGCAGGGTACTCCTGTGGCTGTTCCCCTCAATAATAACTTTAGATACTGTTGAGGGGTTGACCTCCTGAGGGAGCCACAGTGACCAGATCTCAGCACCGAGTTTGGTGCTCGGGAACAGAAGAGAGGTGAAGAGGACTGCAGTGTTGATAACAGATTCTTTAGTCAGAGGAACAAAGATGAGGTTCTGTGGGCACGATAGAGACACCTGGATGTAATGTAGCCTCCCTGGTGCCAGGAATGTCTTGGACATATTGACACCAATGATGTAGGTAGAAAAGGTGAAAAGATCCTGAAGAAAAATTTTAGGAAACAAGGTAGAAAACTAGGAAAACAGGACCTCCAGGGTAGTAATCTCTGAATTGCTGCCTGTGCCTTGTGCTAGTGAGGGTAAGAATTGGATGATTTGGCAGGTGAATGTGTGGCCAAGGAACTGATGCAGGGGTTCAGATTAATGGATCTTTGGGATCTCTTCTGGAGATGCTATGATCTATACAAAAGAGACAGGTTACACCCAAACCCCAGAGAGTCCAATATCCTTGCGGGCAGGTTGGCTGGAATTGTTCAAATGGGTTTGAACTAATTTGGCAATGGAATGGGAACTGGAGTGATAGTGCTGAAGACGAGGTAGTTGGTTTACAAACAGAAGCAATATGTAGTGAGACTCCTAGCAAGGAGAGGCTGATGATGAGGTAAAATTACAGTCAACAGGATGAGTTGCAATCTAAAAGATGGACCAGTTTGAAAAGGATGAATACAGGACCAAAGGTGTTATATTTGAATGTGCGCAGTATATGGAATAAGGTCGATGAACTCGCAGCACAGTTACAAATTGGTAAGCATGATGTTGTAGCCATCACTGAATCATGGCTGAAAAAAGATTATAATTGGAAGCTTAATGTTCAATGTGTAGCATGGATACACATTGTATCGAAAGGACAGGCAGGAAGGTGGGGGGCGTGGCTCTGTAGGAGTTGACCAGAAAAGAACACTAGCAGGGACAATGGCAGAGCAGAAATGGCTGGAATTTCTGGAGGCAATTTGGAAGATACAGGATATATACATCCCAAAGAAGAAGAAGTATTCTAAAGGAAAGATGACATAACCATGGCTAACAAGAGAAGTCAAAATCAACATAAAAGCCAAAGAGAGGCCATATAATAGAGCAAAAATTAGTGGGAAGTTAGATGATTGGGAAGCTTTTAAATACAAACAGAAGGCAACTAAAAAAAATCATTAAGAAGGTAAAGATGGAATATGAAAGTAAGGTATCCGATAAAATTAAAGAAGAAACTAAAAGTTTCTTCAGATACATCAAATGTAAAAGAGAGGCAAGAGAGGATATCGGACCACTGGAAAGTGATGCTGTAGAGGTAGTAATTGGGATCAAGGGAACGGCAGACTATCTGAATAAGTATTGTGCATCAGACTTCACTCTGGAAGACACTAGTAGTATGGTGGAAGTTCTGGGTGTCAGGGATCATGAACAGTGTGAAGTTACCTTAACTAGAGAGAAGGTTCTTGGGAAACTGAAAGGTCTGAAGGTAGATAAATCACTAGTACCAAATGCTGTACACCCCAAGATACTGAAAGAGGTGGCTGAAATGGAGGCATTAGTAGCAATCTTTCAAGAATCACTAGTTTCTGGGATGGTTCTAGAACACTGGAAAATTGCAAATGTCACTCCACTCTTCAAGAAGGGAGAGAGGCAGAAGAAAGGAAATCATAGGCCAGTTAGTCTGACCTCACTGGTTGGGAAAATGTTGGGAGTCAATTGATAAGGATTTGGTTTTGGGGTACTTGGGAGCACGTGACAAACAGGCTGTAGCCAGCATGGTTTCCTCAAGGGAACATCTTGCCTGACAAATCTGTTGGAATTATCTGAAGAAATAATAAGCAGGATAGACAAAGGAGAATTGGTTGATGTTGTGTACTTGGATTTTCAGAATGTCTTTTTGACAAGGTGCCACACATGAAGATGCTTAACTACCTACAAGCCCGTGGTATTCCAGGAAAGATTCTAACATGGTTAAAGCAGGAGGCAAAGAGTGGGAATTAAGAAAACTTTTTCTGGTTGGCTGCTGGTGACCAGTGATGTTCCACAGGGGTCTGTGTTGAGACCAATTATTTCTATGTTATATGTCAATGATTTGGATGATGGAATTGATGGCTTTGTTGCAAAGTTTGCAGATGATATGAAGATAGATGGAGGGTGTAATTTTTGGAACAGATTCACTAGTCTGGCAAATAAGACAGAAAATGCACTAACTTTGAGTAGGGATATTAATCATTCATTTACAAAGAGTAAAAATTTGACCAAACATTCATGTTCCCCAAGTTACAGATACTACAAAACTGTGTATTCAGCAAACATATGTACATACAAAAAAATATACCTAGCTAAAAGTTCACACAGAGCATACCTTTCCAATGGTCATGTGCACCACTGAGAGAGTAAGCCTCTTCCAGATGTTATTTTATTTAGCCAGGATATTTGAAATTGGACGCCAGGCAGCTAACCAATGAGAAATGCAGCTGGAGTTTCTCGGCTAACCAATCACAACGGAAGCGACTTTTGACAAGCAGAATAAGGCACACCCTTTGTACTTTGCACTTGGTAGAAGCATGTCTGCCAAGCTTGGTCATGCACTTACACAGAAGAAATGAAAGGATAGACTGTTTTCTAAATGGAGAGAAAGTTCAAAAATCTGAGGTACAAAGAGACTTAGGAGTCCTTTTCAGGATGAATCTGTGGAGAGGAAGGCAAATACGATGTTATCATTCATTTAAAGAGGACAGGAATATGAAAGCAAGGATGTAATGCTGAGACTTTATTAAGCACTGGTGAGGCATCACTTGGTGTATTGAGAGCAGTTTTGGGCCGCTTATCTCAGAAAGGATGTGCTGAAACTGGAGATGGTTCAAAGGAGGTTCACGAAAATGATTCCAGGATTAAACGGCTTGTCACATGAAGACCATTTGATGGGTCTGAACCTGTATTCACTGGAATTCAGAAGAATGAAGAGTGACCTAAATGAAATATATCAAATGGTGAAAGCCCTTGACAGAGTCAATGTGGAGAGGATGTTTCCTATGGTGGAAGTGTCTATGACCAGACGATGCAGCCTCAGAATAAAGGGGTGTCCTTTTAAAATGGAGTTGAGGAGGAATTTCTGTAGCCAGAGAGTGGTGAATCTGTGGAATTCATTATCATAGGCAGCTGTGGAGGTCAAGTCTTTATGTATATTTAAGGCAGAGGTTGATAGATTCTTGATTGGCCTGGGCATGAAGGGATATGGGAAAAGGCAGGAGACTGGGACTGAGGGGAAAAATGATGAGATGACTGAGCAGACTCAATGGGCCAAACGGCCTTATTCTACTCCTATATCTTATGGTCTTGTGATCTTATTATGCTTCTTCTACAGTGCAATTCTCCATGCGCAATAATGAATATTTCCTCTATAATCCGATACAAGGAAATAGGACAGTGAATAACATTTTCAAAGATCTCTTGACATTCAAGTAATCCCAATCTTAAAACACAAGTAAAATAGAACAGCACTATCAGTTCTCACAGAAGGCTATGACTGTAAATGTTAACTATTCCTCTTTCCAGAGATGTTGCCTGATTTACTGTTTTCAACACTTTCTGTTTTTGCTTTTCTTGCTTTTATTGATGTATTATATAGTGAGGAAAGGTCAGCACTATATAGTGCGTCAATAGAGTTTTGAGTTGGTGTGTGGTCCGCTTTCCAAAGTCTGAGATTTCCTGTAGCACATGGCTGTGCCATATTGAATGAGAAGTTCAAAGGAACCATACAATATGCAATTCAGTTGTAAAGATCCATCATTTATAGCAAAGCATGCCTTTTCCTTAACTTCAAAGATATGTACATTGGACATGAATATAAATACGTACTTCGAAAGTTATAGATTTTATACATATGTGGTTTGAATATGTTAAAGCTGGACTGGAATTTAAGTGTTATCACTATTGTCTCTGAATCCTCTCTACTCAGATTGTTGTATCAACACTTGTCTTTAACTCCACCCCCCCCCCCCCCCACCGCTTTCCACGGGGATTGCTCCCTCCGTGATTCCCTTCTTTATTAATCTCTTCCTGGCTCTTATCCCTGCAAGTGGTCAAAGTGCTACACTTGCCCATTCACCTCCTCCCTCTGAAGGTAACACTTCACCTCTGGATCTGCTGGGGCTGTCTGTTGTATATGGTGCTCTCGATGTGGCTTCCTCTACATTGGTGAGACCCATCGTAACTTGGGGGACAAATTTGGCGAGCACCTCTGTTCTATCTGCCAAAAGTAGAAGTTCTCAGTGACCAAACATTTTAATTCCTTTTCCCATTCCCGTTCCAACATGGCCTCCTCTTGTGCCACGATGAAGCCACCCTTAGGGTGTAGGAGCAATACCTTATATTTCGTCTGTGTAGCCTCCATGCCAATATCGATTTCTCCTTCTGATAAAAAAGATTTCCCTCCCCCTCCCCTCTTCTTCTATTCCCCACTCTGGCCCCAAGGAACTCTTCTCACCTGCCTATCACTCTCCCTGGGTCACTTTCTCCTATGGTCCACTCTCCTCTCCTATCAGATTCTTCTCCTCTAACCTTTTACCTTTCACACCCATTTGGTTCCCCCATCCCCTTCTAGCTATCCTCTTTCCCCTGTCACCACCTTTTTATTCCGTCTTCTTCTGACTTCCTTGTCAGTCCAAAAGACCCAAGATGTCAACTGTTTATTTATTTCCATAGATGCTGCCTGATCTGTTGAGTTCCTCCAGCATTTTGTGTGTATTGCTTTGAATTTTGAGCATCTACAGAATTCTTTGTGTCGATCAACACTTGCATTGTTTACTGGAAAGGAGGTTTATAACAAGGCCAGATTTTCATTTTTTAATGGGTGAAAATACACTGTGCAGAGTAGATCACTGTCCACATCTGCCAGGAACAATTTTGTGGAGAGGATAAAAATACAAAATCTATCAGCTGTTCTATAACTGTTGGATACAGCCTTTTGGTTTTAAGGGAAACTACAGAGTCAAGTTACTTATTATTCACTAATGTTGAGCTCAAGGAGCTAATATTGGATTATGAAACAGAGTCAGAAAGCTCATATATAAATTTCTATGACCTCATGGCCAGATGCCCAGCCCCTCCCACTCCCTAGTTACCAAAATAACAACTCCTCTCTCCACAGTAGTTCACACTCTGCCTATGTGTTATACATACTATATTAGCACATCTCTGTTACCAATAAAAAAAGATGCACCCCAAATCTTTCAGTATTATTAAGCAGAGGATCAAGGCTCATTGAAATAACGTAGTCATTTCTGGGTATTTAGTGTAATTATCCATCACCAGGATTCTTGCAATGAGATGAAAAGCAGAAAAGTTGCTACCCCATAATTACTACAGAATGAGAGAGGCATATCAAATGAGCATTATTAGCTAAAGGGCAACCAAACTCAGAAACTATCCTGGCAATAATGTCCCTCACTTTAGTAAGTGGAAACAGAAACTAATGTTCTCTTGGTGTTCATTGTGAGACTCTATTAAAGTTTATGCATTATTGCACAGCCTTAAGGCTGACCTATTTCCGTTCTGATTTTGTGAGTCCTGAAATGACTAGTGAAATGTGCAATTACAGTAATTTATAATAAATATTATGTACAAGATAGTCAATATAACATAGAAATACAGTTTCGTCAGCATGAATTAATCAGTCTGATAGCCTGGTGGAAGAAGTTGTCCCAGAGCCTGTTTGTCCTGGCTTTTATGCTGCGGTGCCGTTTCCCGGATGGTAGCAGCTGGAACAGTTTGTGGTTGGGGTGACTCGGGTCTCCAATGATCCTTTGGGCCCTTTTTATGCACCTGGCTCTATAAATGTCCTGAGTAGTGGGAAGTTCACCTCTACAGATGCGCTGGGCTGTCCGTACCACTCTCTGCAGAGTCCTGCAATTGAGGGAAGTACAGTTCCCATACCAGGCAGTGATGCAGCCAGTCAGGATGCTCTCAATCATGCCCCTATAGAAAGTGCTTAGAATTTGGTGGGGGGGGGGGCGGGTGCCATACCAAACTTCTTCAACTGTCTGAGGTTAAAGAGGTGCTGTTGTGCCTTTCTCACCACACAGCCAGTATGTACAGACCACATGAGGTCCTCGGTGATGTTTATGCCAAAGAACGTAAAACTGTTCACCCTCTCAACCCCAGATCCATTGATGCCTATAGGAGTTAGCCTGTCTCCATTCATCCTGTAGTCCATAACCAGCTCCTTTGTTTTTGCGACATTGAGGGAGAGGTTGTTTTCTTGACACTACTGTGTCAGGGTGATGACTTCCTCTCTGTAGGCTGCCTCGTTATTATTTATGTTCCTGAGTCATGAACCTGAGGAGCTCGTGATCCCGTATGCTCATTTGCCACCTCAAGTGATGATTGATCTGAGATTCCTAGCAGTCAGTCAGGAAGTTGCAATGCACTCAAAATGCTGGAGGAACTCAGCAGGTCAGGCAGCATCTATGAAATGAATAAACAGTCGATATTTCGGTTTGAAACTCTTCAGGTTTCAGCCTGAGACGCCAACTGTTTATTCATTTTCATAGATGCTGCCTGGCCTGCTAAGTTCCTCCAGCATTATTTATGCGTGCTCTGGATTTCTAGCATCTGCAGAATCTCTTGTGTTTAGGAAGTTGCATTTTTACATTGAGGCTTTGGGTGCATCAAGAATCTTACCTTTTGCCCATCTGGTGATCTTTTTCCACAACAGAACTTGGAACAGAGTATCTCCTTTGGGATTCTGGTGTCAAGTTAGCAAACCATGTGCCCAACATATCTAACTGACTGGGTCCTTGATACCACAGAAGCTGGCTTAGTTTGCTTGTCCTTCCAATGAATTTGAAAGATTTTGTGGAGACGATATTGGTATTTTGTTTCCATTGCTCTGTTAGAAGCATGGATCACCAAGTGCCAAAAGACTGACTTTTTTGACAGATCTGAGGTCTTGTCTTCATACAGCCTTTTCCTCAATTGACCAAACGATATGTTGGTGCATAGTGGGTAGTGTGATGGTCTGTGATGGCTGACAGAGAGGATACTCTTGGGATATAGGAAATAGTCTATGTTTTCGTGGTCCTGCCATGAAACTTTATTGTTGGTGGGTAGGATAGTACAGGAGGGGCATCTGGTAGAGAGCCTTTGCCTTGTGGATGTTGAGTATAAGGACATTGTCAATGAGTCTCCTACTAAGAGACAATATAGAAACAGCTGACTTATTATGTGATTCCTCTATATTGAGAATTTTAATAACAACTGTAAAGCAAATTATTTATTGACTAAACTGCCAGGTTGGAACCAACATCTGCTTTTAGCAGTGTTGTGGCTGTGTCAAAGGTGGTGATGAATCAGCATACAGGATGGAATCTGAAAGTTTTGCTGAGCGGTGTAATAACAACAATTTCTTATTCAATGTCAATACCATTATTATGATAGGCTGATTGTAGACTTCAGTGGTCCATGAGCCAGGATCCGTCGGAGGATCAGAAGTGGAGAGGGTTAGTAACTTTAAATTCCTGGGTGTCACGATCTCAGAAGGCCAGTCCTGGACCCATCATATGAAGAGAGCATGACAGCACCTCTACTTCCTCAGGAGTCTGCGGAGATTTGGCATGTCATCAGAAACCTTGGCATACTTCTATAGGTTTGTGGTGGAAAGTCTGCTGCATTATGGGCTGGTATGGAAGCAGCAATGTCTTTGAGCAGAAAATCCTACAAAAGGTAGTGGATTCGGCCCAGTACATCATGAGTAAAACCCTCCCATCCATTGGCATATTTACAAGAAACGTTGCCGTAAGGAAGCATCATCCACTATCAAAGATCCTCGCCACCCAGACCATGTTCTTTTCTTACTGCTGCCACCAGGTAGAAGGTACAAGCATCTCAGGACTTGTACCACCAGGTTCAAGAACAGTTACAACCCCTCAACCATCAGGCTCTTGAACAAAAGAGGATAACTACACTCATTTAAGAACTCTTTAATCTTGTTATTTCATGTTCAATATTTATTGCTATTTATTTATATCTGCATTTGCACAGTTTATTGTTCATTGATCTTATTACAGTTACTGTTCTATAAATTTGCTAAGTATACCCAAAAAAACATCTCCGGGTTGTATGTGGTGACATGTATGCTAGTAAATTTCACTTTGACTTACTTAGACTTTGACTAGTATGAAAAATATTTGAAGCCCCATTGTGTTAGCAGCATTCAAAATATAGTTTTATTTGTAAAATGTTAGAATTCCACTTTGAGCATGTATTCAATATAAATATAGTCTTGCCCTTAGAACAGTAGTCCAACAATTATGCAGTGAAAGTACATTGCTGACGAAATACACTGATGTGCATAAACAAGCTCAACAAATGATTACAATGTGTGAGTGAGGATGTACCTTTCACCCATAATGAGCTGCTTGAAGCCTGCTTCTGGCACTTGGTTATGTTCTACTGAATTCAAATTAGTCAGTTCATGAGATAAGCAAACGGAAAAATAACGCCTCGAACAGCACTCATCATAGATAACAAATGACCTGTTTATTTATAATCCATGCTACAAGCACAATCTCGAAAGTCAAAGCTAATAACAGCATATATATCCGGGCCATAATCAGGTGAATTCAGGTGAAATTTCCTCCTTTTAATGATCAATGTTAAGGCAGGTTTGTGAATTGTTCAAAAATATCAAAGCATCCGGTGGAAAATTTGATGTTTCCCTGTTTATTTGTGTTTTCCGGTAAATCAAGTGATAACAAAATGGTTTGTAAAATTGAAATGAACAAGACAACACACACCAATTGAATAAGGGATCTCTGCAATCTGTACTTTTCCAATTCTCCCTTCATCTCTTTTGCATTCTACAAGGACAATGTCAGAACAGATGGGGGGAGGGGGTGGTTGTAGGCGAAGCAATATCGAATTCAAAGCCTGAATTAACCGTGGGCTTTCATAAATCACATAATTGACTGACTGTTTGAAAACAAGATCTGTGTCTCATTGAACTGTAATGTCACCATCTCAGCTTCAATAATCAGCTCTGCTTTCTGCTTGTTAACATGGCCACTTTCAACAGCTGCTAATTCTTTCATTAGTGCTCGGTATACAAGTCCAAAGCGTCAGTCAAATTTTCAACTCTTCAGATAACGAAGCAATCCATGTATTAGGATGTCTAAATACTATAATTTTGCCCATTTAATATTTCACACCATAGAATCTACCAGCAATGCCCTAGGGAGTAAATGGCCAGAAAATTAACTCAAGTCAGTTAAATAAATGCAGGCATTCAGGCACAGGTCAATGGCTACGTTTTCTAAGCACGCAATGCAACTCCCACCTTTTCCATCATGTTAGGAAAGGTGATGTAAAATATTTGGATAAACGCATGCAGAAATTTGTTATCATGAAGACAAAGCATCATACTTTCCTGGCTCCCTATTCACCGGATCAAAAATTCAGTCCCTCCACCACTCATTCATTTGGAACAGGAGTGATTGAGCTGGGGATGGGGCAGTCAGTTTTACAAACGGAGGCAGTATGTAGTGAAACTGCTGGCAAGGAGAAGCTGATGATAAGGCAAAATTGCAGTCCGTGGGATGAATTGCAGTGTAACAGGGGACAAAGTGACAAGGGTGATGAAGGTGGTATATTTGAATGCACGCAGTATACAGAATAAGGCAGATGAACTTGTAGTACAGTTAGAGACAGGCAGAAATGATGTTGTGAGCATCACTGAATCATGGCTGAAAGAAGGTTAAAGCTGGGAGTTTAACATCTAAAGATTGAAAAGACAGGCAGGTAAGCAGAGAGGGTGGGTTGCTCTGTTGATGAAAATATGAAATAAAATCCTTAGAAGGAGGTGACATAGGATCAGAAGGTGCACAATTGTTATAGGTAGAGCTAAGAAACTGTAAGGGTACAAAGATCTTACTGAGAATTTCAGTATATATAGGCCCCCGAACCATAACAATATAGTGGGTTGCAAATTACAAGAAGAGATAGAAAGGGTAAGTCAAAAGGGTAATGTTACAATAATCATGGGGGATTTCAATATGCAGATACATTGGAAAAAGTAGGTTGGTGCTGGATCCTACTCAAGGGAATTTGTAGAATGCCTACAACATGGCTTTTTAACGAAGCTTGTGATTGTGATCGAAGCTTGGGGATAAGCTATTATGGATTGGGTGTTGTGCAATGAACTGGAATTGATTAAGGTAAAGAAACCCTCAGGAGGTAGTGATCATAATATGATAGGATTCACCCTGCAATTTGAGAAGGAGAAGTAAACTCAGTTGTATCAGTATTACAGTGGAGTAAAGGGAATTACAGAGGCATGAGGGAGGAGCTAGCCAAAGTTGACTGAAAGGGGACGTTATCATAGATGATGGTAGAGCAGCAATGGCTGGAATATTTGAGAGCAATTCGAAAGGCATAGGATAGGTACATCCCAAAGAAAAAGTATACTAATAGTGGTACAATGCAACTTGACTGACAAGGGAAGTCAAAGTCAACATGAAAGCCAAAGAGAGGTCATGTAATAAAGCAAAAATTAGTGGGAAGTTAGAATATTGGGAAGCTTTTAAAAATCAACAGAATGCAACGAAAAAATCATAAAGAGGGAAAGATAAAATACGAAGGCAAGCTAGCCAATAATGTTAAAGAGGATACCGAAAGTTTCTTCAGGTATATAATGCATAAAAGAAAGATGAGAGTAGATATCAGAGTGCTGGAAAATTATGCTGGAGTGGTAGGAACAGGGGACAAGGAAACGGTGGATGAAATGAATAAGTATTTTGCATCAGTCTTCACTGTGGAATACATTAGCATTATGCTGGAAGTTTGAGAGTGTTGGGGGGCAGAAGTGAGTGAAGTTGCCATTGCTAGGGAGAAGGTCCTCGGGAAGCTAAAAGGTCCGAGGATAGATAAATCACCTGGACCAGATGATGTAAACACCAGAGTTCTGAAAGAAGTGGCAGAAGAGATTGTGGAGGCATTAGTAATGATCTTTCAAGATCAATAGATTCTTGTGTGGTTCCAGTGGACTGGAAAATTGCAAATGTCGTTCCACTCTTCAAGAAGGGAGGAAGGCAGAAGAAATGATAAGCCAGTTAACCTGATCTGAAGATGATGGAGTCGATTGTTAAGGAGTGGTTTTGGGGTACTTGGAGGCAAATGAGAAAATAGGCCAAAGTCAGCATTGTTCCCTTAAGTGACAATCTTGCTTGTCAAATCTGTTGGAATTCTTTGAGGAAGTAACGGCGGGATAGACAAAGGAGAATCAGTGGATGTTGTGTACTTGGATTTTCAGAATGCCTTTGTCAAGATGCCACACATGAAGCTGTTTAAGAAGAAAAGTGCAATGATATTATATGAAGGAAACTAGCATGGCTAGAGCATTGGCTGATTGGCAGGAGGCAAAGAGTGGGAATAAAGGGATTCTCTTCTGATTGACTGCCAGTGACAAGGGATAGTCCACAGATCATGCTGATGAAGCAGGGAGGCTACAGAAGGACTAATACCTATTGGGGGGATGTGAAAAGAAATGGCAGATGGAATACAGTGTCAGGAAATGTATGGTCATAACTTTGGTGGAAGAAGTAAAAGTGTAGACTATTTTATAAATGGAGAGAAAATTACAAAATCTGAGGTGCAGAGGGACTTCAGAGCCCTTGTACTGGATTCCCTAAAGGTTAATTTACAGTTTGAGTCAGTGGTGAGGAAGGCAAATGCAATCTTCGTATTTATTTTGCGAAGACAAGAATGTAAAAGAAAAGATGTAAAGTTGAGGTTTTATAAGACACTGGTAAGTAAGGTTGCCAACTTCCTCACTCCCAAATAAGGGACAAAAGTAGCAGTCAAATACAGGACTCTTGTGTTTACCCCGAGAAAGACTACCATGACCATGAAGCCTTGCGCAGGCACCTGTGTGCGCATGCATGACGTGCCGATTTTTTCTACAAATCAGTTTTGGCGATTCTGGTCAGTGAAACTACACTGTACATACATTATTTCTACTTTATATAGGCTATGTATTTATTATATCATTCCTGCTTTTACTATATGTTAGTGTTATTTTAGGTTTAATGTGTTATTTGGTATGATTTGGTAGGTTATTTTTTGGGTCTGGAACCGCTCAAAAATTTTTCCCATATAAATTAATGGTAATTGTTTCTTGGCTTTACGCCATTTCAGCACAAAAGGTTTCATAGGAACGCTCTACCTTAGCGGGGGAAATACAGGACAAGGGCAGTCCCATATGGGACAAACCAATTTAGGCCAATATTCGGGATGTCCTGGCTAATACAGGACAGTTGGCAACCCTACTGGTAAGACCTCACTGGTGAGGCCTCACTTGGAGTATTGTGAACAGTACTGGGCCGTTTAAGAAATAGGGCCGCTGTTGGTGTAGTGGCATCAGCACTGGACTCCAAGGTGGATGGTCTCTGGTTTTGAAACCAGGTGGGTCCCAACATTGACATCGGCAGTATCTGTGCAGAAGAAAGACCTGGCAATCTACTTTATAACAGGAGAAAATCTGCAGGTGCTGGAAATCTGAGCAACACACACAAAGTATTGGAGGAACTCAGCAGACCAGGCGGCATCTACGGAAAAAAAGTACAGTCAACGTTTCGGGCTGAAATCCTTCAGCAGGACTGGAGAAAAAAAGCTGAGGAGTAGATTTAAAAGGTGTGGCGAGGGGAGAGAGAAACACAAGGTGATAGGTGAAACTTGGACAGGGAGGGATGAAGCAAAGTGCTGGGAAGCTGATTGGTGAAAGAGACAGAAGGCCATGGAAGAAAGAAAAAGGAAGGAAGGAGCACCAGAGGGAGGCAAGGGGTAGGCAAGGAGGTAAAGTGAGGGAGGCAAAAGGGGATGGGAAATGGTGAGGGGGGGTGGTGGGAGGCATTGCCGGAGGTTTGAGAAATCGATGTTCATGCCATCAGATTGGAGGCTACCCAAACGGAATATAAGGTGTTGTTCCTCCAACCCAAGTGTGGCTTCATCACAACAGTGGAGGAGGCCATGGATGGACATATTGGAATGGGAATGGGAAGTGGAATTAAAATGGGTGGTGACATATTGGAATGGATTTTCTGTCTCTTTTACCAATCAACTTCTCAGCTCGTAATGTCATCCCTCGCACTCCAAGTTTCACCCATCATCTGGTGTTTCTCTCTCCCCTCCCCCCACCTTTAAAATCTATTTCTTGGCTTTTTTTCTCCAGTCCTGCCAAAGGGTCTCAGCCCAAAATGTTGATTGTATTTTTTTCCATGATGCTGCCTGGCTGCTGAGTTTCTTCAGCATTTTGTGTGTGTTGCTTGGCAATCTCTTTCTGTATCTTGCCTGGAAAACCTATGGACAACTACACTATCCATAGAGTCGCCCTGAGTCGACGATGACTCAGTGGCACTCAACAGCAACAACATCTAAAAAATAATGTGCTGACATTGGAGAGGTTTCAGAGGAGGTTCATAAGAATGAATCTGGGAGTGAAAGCATATGGCAATGAGGACCAATTGATGGCTCTAGGCCTGTACTCACTGGATTCAGAAGAATGAGGGGAGATCTCATTCAAAGCTATTGAATGTTTAAAGGTCTCTATAGAGATGATGTGGAGAGGATGTTTCCTGTGGTAGAGGACTCCAGAACCTGAGGGTATAGCCTCAGAATAGCGGGATACCCATTAAGAATGGAGAGGAGGAGGAATTTCTTTAGCAAGAGAGCACTGAATCTGTGGAATTCATTGTCACAGGTGGTTGTGCAGGCCTGGCTACTGGGTATATTTAAGGCAGAGGTTGAAAGGTTCTTGACTAGCCAGGGCATGAAGGGTTATGGGGAGAAGGCAGGAGATTGGGGCTGAGAGACAAATGGATCAGGCACGACGAATTGCCAGAGCAGATTCGATGGGCCAAATGCCCCAGTTCTGTTCCCATACCTTATGACCTTATTGACCACAAAATGTAATGAATTAATTAGTCGAAACATCATTGACTATGCTTCCTAAGCCTATGACTAGTATTGAGAAGATCAAAGTAACAGGGACTTTGGGACGCAATCACCTGCTAGTGACTTTTGAAGTCACACTTCATTCTAGCTTGGAAATGCTTCCATTCAATTCATCAGTAGGTCTGAATCCTAACACACCCTTACCCAAAGTGATTGTGAGAATACCTTCACTTGCAGGAATGCATGGGAATTATTCACTACCAATCTACTTAATGGTCAATACTGGGTGACGAATGCAAACATCACTTGCTGCTGGCAGATCATTAACTTCAGTGAAAGATGCTCTTTGGATGGCTTGGAACCTGTTGGTCTACCAGCACATTGATATGTCCATGAAAAATGCTGCCGACTAGCACCTTCCAGGCTGCAGGAGTGCTTACTGAGGGATGCACTGAAGCTTGGTGCAGCCACTGCAAGGGCTCGGTGTAGGGTTCTTCTCCTATTAGAGAAGGAAAGAGGGGTCGGGTGAGGAGAGGAATAGTGTGGAAAACATTGACCATGTGTGTAAAGAATGGAACAGCTTACTCTTGTAAATCTTTTTTGTATGTGAATAAAATTCATTTTGTTTTGGTCTGACATCAGTAGAGAAGTGGTTATTGGTGAACTCACAGTCCCCTGGGAAGACAACATCGACAAAGCCCATGAGCGCAAGTTAACCAAGTATGCAGAATTAAGATCAGAGTGCAGAGACAGAGGGTGGAAGGTCTCATGCTATCCATTCGAAGTAGGCTGCCGTGGATTTATTGTGTTCACTTTCCAGAAGTGGCTGCGTGACCTTGGCTTCACTAGAAGAGAGATCAAGTCAACCAGCAGGGCTGTAGCTGAGGCAGCAGAGAAAGGATCAGCATGGGTGTGGACCAAGTATGTCCAGAGGGGTAGATAGTCAGACAGTGTATACCTATCTTGTAAACCCTTCAGTAGTTGCATAGACACCTGAAGAGCAGACTATCTGTTGGATGGAAGTGACCAACAACTCTGTTAGAGGCAGATGCCAAGTTTTTAAGCTCACCAGTGGGAGGTGGTGCTTTAGCACTGCTGGCCCACCACCTCGAGGGAGTCTTGATCATAAGCGGGCCGAAACTCCTGAAGACAGGTGGCAGATCAACTGATGATCCCACTGGTGATAGCACAGGACAATTAACATCTTAGTCCATGTGTATCTTTAATTCTAAAATAAATGTTGGGCTTAGTCAATAATGTCCAGATAAAATGCTTACAGTACTTCAAAACAGGTAAGGAAGGAAGATGGTGCCCCTAACCTGTTTTAAGTTGTTATGGAACTTCAAAGTTCAAAGTAACATTTATTATCATAGTACCTACATGTCACCACATACAACCCTGAGATTCCTTTTCTGCAGGCATACTTTCTACAGGGGCACAATTGAGAGCATCCTGACTGGCTGCATCACTGCCTGGTATGGGACCTGTACCTCCCTTATTCGCGGGACTCTGCAGAGAGTGGTGCAGACAGCCAAGAGCATCCGTAGATGTGAACTTCCCCTATTCAGGACATTTACAGTGACAGGTGCGTAAAAAGGGCCCAAAGGATCCTTGGGGACTTGAGTCACCCCAATTACAAACTGTTCCATCTGCTACCATCTGGGAAACAGTACCGCAGCATTAAAGCCAGGATCAACAGGCTCCGGGACAGCTTCTTCCACCAGGCCATCAGACTGATTAATTCACACTGACACAATTTTATTTCTAAGCTATATTGACTGTTTTGCTGAATATCTCACTGTACATACTGTTCATTACAAGTTACTATAATTTGCACATTGCACATTCCGATGGAGACGTAAAGATTTTTACTCCTCATTTATGTGAAGGATGTAAGAAATAAAGTCAATTCAATATGTGTTTTGATTTTCTTTCACACTCTGGCCAGATTCTTCAACACTGCAAGCAACACACATAAAAATCGCTAGTGAACACAGCAGGCCAGTTAGCATCTCTAGGAAGAGATGCAGTCGACGTTTCGGGCTGAGACCTTTCGTCAGGACTAACTGAAAGAAGAGCTAGTAAGAGATTTGAAAGTGGGAGGGGGAGATCCAAAATGATAGGAGAAGACAGGAAGGGGAGGGATGAACCAAGAGCTGGACAGTTGATTGGCAAAAGGGATACGAGAGGATCATGGGACAGGAGGCCCAGGGAGAAAGAAAAGGGGGAGGGCTGAAGCCCAGAGGATGGGCAAGGAGTATAGTGAGAGGGACAGAGGGAGAAAAAGGAGAGACAGAAAACAATATAATTATATATAATAATAATAATAATAATAATAATAATAATAATAATAATAATAATAATAATAATAATAATAATAAATAAATAAATAAATAAATGGATGAATGGATGAATGAATGAATGAATGAATAACTAACTAACTAACGGATGGGGTACGGGGAGGTGGGGCATTAACTAAATTTAGAGAAGTCAATGTTCATGTCATCAGGTTGGAGGCTACCCAGATGGAATATAAGGTGTTGTTCCTCCAACCTGAGTGTGGTTTCATCTTTACAGTAGAGGAGGCCGTGGACAGACATGTCAGAATGGGAATGGGACATGGAATTAAAATGTGTGGCCACTGGGAGATCCTGCTTTCACACTCCTTTTCTTTTATTGTTCCTTTTCTTATTTTCAATTATATTAATGAGATTATTTGATTGTCATGTACGGTACATCAGGGTACAATGAAGCTCACAGAGTAAACAATATCTATGATAATAATAAATGCAGCAACAAATACAATGATGAGCGCAAATCAGGATGGTGCAAACTGAGAAAGAATAAATCAAACAGTATTAAATTGACAGTAACTTTATAACCGAAGAATATTCAGCTATTGTCAAGGTAGGGGTAGAATTAAGGGTTTGAGAATTTGACAGCACTGATGCTTGGGCATTTGGGATCCTACATCTTTTTCCAGGAGACTGAAGAGAGGACAGGAAACAGCCAGGGTGATAGGCATCCTTGACGACACCATTACCCTTCCCTGAAGCAACACTCCATGAAGATGGACTGGATGGGAGAAAGTGATGAGTCTGTGAGGGACAGGACTATTTACCACTCTCTGCAGGTTTAGTCGACCAAATGCAGAGCCGATACCATAACAGGCTCCGATGCAACCTGTCAGAATATTTCATCTTCCTATAGAAATCTGACAAAATCCTCATAGGCACGCTGAATCTTCTAAAAATGTAAACATACTGATGTGCTTTCTTGATCACCACATCAGTTTGAAGAGAGCAGGCGATGCTGCTGGTGATATGAATGCCAAGGAACGTGAGGCTGTTGACAGCTTCATCATTACTTGTTTACTGTTCTCTGGGCTTCCTTTTTCCTCTCACTTTTTCTTTGCATTTCCTCATGTTTATTCAGAAGACATTCCAGTCTGCGCCTCACAATGGCTTTTTTCATCTATAACACTGCATCTCTGAGCCACCCTGAGGCATAAGGTTGCTATCTTCTCACATGAGTGCCATATGTTGGTCATACCTGCAACTTAAACAGCCAGACGGATCGGTATCCCATTCACTGGGTGAGAATTTTTAAATTCATTGTGGAACGTTACTTTAGTGCTCTGCAACATAATGTTTAAAGTGTCAGCAACTTTTCACATCAATTGTCCTCAAAGCACCTGGGCAACATAGGGCAGAGAGGGTTGCTGGGCTCCAGCAGATGCAGTGAGCTGTTGGCCTTTTAGTGAAATGTATTATTATTATGATTATTTCTATCACTATCCAGTGTATGAGGAGATTCATGAAAGCAGGCTTGATACTCTCAATGGCCACTTTATTAGTTACTTCCTGTACCTAATAAAGTGGCCACTGAGTGTATCTTCATGCTCTTCTGCTGTGATAGCCCATCCACCTCAGATTCGAAATGCTCTTCTGCACACCACTGTTGTAACAGCATTGTAAAATATTATATTTTACTTGATCTTCCTGTCAGCTTAAACCAATCTGTCCATTCTCCTCTGATCTCTCATTAACAAGGCATTTTCACCCACAAGACAGCCGCTCACTGGATGTTTTTTTTCACGTCATTCCCTGTCAACTGTTGGGTGTGAAAATCCCAGGAGGTCGACAGCTTCTCACATACTCAAACCATCTTGTCAAAGCACCAACAATCATTCCGTGGTCAAAGTCACTTGGATCACATTTCTTCTCCAATCTGATATTTGGTCTGAACAACAACTGAACCTCTTGATGATGTCTGCATGCTGAATGCATGATGTCACTCACACATGATTAGCTGATTAGATATTTGGATTAACAAGCAGATGTACAGCTGTACCTAATGAAGTGGCCACTGAGTGTATGTCATCATATATACCTTGCAGGCATTTACAGGAAAATAAAGAAATACAATAGAAGTCATGAAAAATTATACATTAACACAGACTGACAAATATCCAGTAAGCGAAAGAGAGTAACTCATGCAAATAATAAATTTAAAAAGTAAATAAATAATATTGAGAACATGAGTCATTGAGTCTTTGAGAGTGATCTTCAGTTAGCTGAGTCAATTCACATCGATATACTCTCCACTATACATCTACTAAGGGTGACAAACAAGGCATATGGTATACTGTACTAGACTTCATGGGTTGGGGCATAGATAATATAATTGGAATGTTATGTTGCAACACTACAGAACACTGACTGGACCTCCCTTGAGTATTGTGTACATTTCTGGTCATCAAACTGCAAGGAATGATATGATGGCAGTGAGAGAGTGTGCAAAAGAAGGGTCTCAACCGGAAATCCGAGCATACAAACAAGAGAAAATCTGCAGATGCACAACCAGAAATGCCAACTGCTCATTCATTTCCATAGATGCTACATGACCTGCTGAGTTCTTCCAGTATTTTGTGTGAGTGGCTTTGGATTTCCAGCACCTGCAGACTTTCTCATGTTTATGATTCACCAGGATTTTGCCTGGATTTAAGGGCTTCAGCTATGGGGAGAGATTGGATAGCTGGACTTGTTTTCACTGGCATAAAGAAGGCTGATAGGTGACCTGATAGAAATATAAAAGATTGTGAGAGGCATAGACAGGGTAGAGAGTCAAAACCTTTTTCGCATGGTAGGGTATTGAAAGTGGAAGGTATTACAAAAGTTTTAAAGGTGTTTTGAGAGGAAATTTTATTTTAAAGACACAGTGGTTGAAATCTGGAATATGCTTTCAGTGGAATAAATACAGTTACTATATTTAAGAGGCATTTAAATGGACACTTAAATAGGCAAAGCATAGAATGATAAGGCTCAGCAGAGGTTGTATTTCCTACGTCAACTCAGGAAGTACAACCTGCCTCAGGAGCTGCTGATTCAATTCTATTCAGGAAGAATCCAGTCTGTTCTCTGTTCGTCCATCACTGTCTGGTTTGGATCAGCTACCAAACAAGACAAGAATAGACTCCAAAGAACCGTCAGGGCTGCGGAAAGGATTATTGGTGTGAAGCTGCCCTCGATCCAGGACTTATATGCATCTGGAATCAGGAAGCGAGCAAGCAGCATCATTGTAGACCCATCACACCCTGGACATCACCTGTTCCAACTTCTTCCTTCAAGTAGGCGCTTTAGATCACTGTATGCCAGGACAAATAGGTATAAGAACAGTTTCTTTCCGTATGCCATCAGTCTTATGAACACTTGAATTTTAGTCTATTATAAACCAAGTCCACCTGTACATACACAGGTATACCTCGTTGCATATAGTTCACGATTATTTGCACTATTGTTTTGTTTGCTTTTTGATTCTGTACAGCGAGAGCTATGGGAAACTGGCATCAAATTCCCTGTATGTGTCCACATACTTGGTGATAATAAAGGATTCTGATTCTGATACTAATGTGGGTCAATGTGATAAATGTAGATAGGCAAAGGAGGTCAACATGGACAAGGTAGCTAGTGGACCTGCTCCTGTGATGTATGACTCTGTGACTCAATAACTTCAACCGGAAAGTATGTGTGCGGATAGCAGTAGGCTCAGCCCCAGTTTGAAAGAGAATAATCTGCTGGTTTCCATCATCCAATTTAGCACAAAGTAAAATGACTTCCCTGT
The DNA here is from genome assembly GCF_030028105.1 of Mobula birostris. Classification (NCBI taxonomy): domain Eukaryota; kingdom Metazoa; phylum Chordata; class Chondrichthyes; order Myliobatiformes; family Myliobatidae; genus Mobula; species Mobula birostris. The sequence continues at coordinate 204,030,357 of NC_092371.1, read as the reverse complement.
GAAATACTGACCCACCCTGCAGCTGGCACTTTAACTACTGCACTCAAGCACAATTTAAAAAATAGTCTGATATATCCTCATCCACAGAGGATCACTGGCTTTTAGAAAAGGCAGTGAGAAAACAAATGACTGACTGAATTCTCTTGTGCAAAGTAACTTCCTTCAAGCAGGGATAGAAGAGGACTCACACAGGAGGTGATGTTGTCACACAAATCAAGGTCAAATTTTCTACATTGCCTGAGGGGGTTGGAATGGATATTTCCAGAATTCATCTCCTCACCAATCATCCCCCCCCAAACATTTACTCTCAGCTTCTGTCTTCTTTTCTTCCATAAACACAAGAGGTTTCACACATGTCTACAAAAATATAAATTAAAATTTTTCAACATGTTCAAGCATTTTTAATATGGAACTAGTTGAAATGTTAAAATTAATTTTCAGACTAGAATACCCAAGAGGGAGAAAATAAACCATCCCTGAAGAGCAAGCTGTACAATTGCAGTGATCATGGAAGTGAAGAAGTATAAATGGATGTTAAATTATAGAAAGGTAAAACTACATCTATGAATAAAATGATCTATGAATCAAAAGTCTCACTGGAAGTATATTTGGTCTTATAGTGTATAACTGTATCAATTCTGGATTTCCTTCTTTAATTCAGTTTACACAGTCATTATACCCACTAATTAGCTGAGAAGGTCAAAACTTTAGAAATTCTAGCACAATGTGGTGCTAATGAAGTGTTGCAACAAATGCATATCCTCTTGATCTTTTTAGCAAGGAAAATATGACACATACTGAAGCATAGATGCAAGGTTCAAGTCTTGTGCTGGACCACACCACAGTTGGTATAAATCTACATCTCGAACCAGCAGCAGCACAGCCTACAACCAGTATTTAGCAACTTCCGCTGGCACTTTAGAGAAGTGCAAATGATAAGCAGGATGGTATATCAATCTCACTTCCTGGTTGCAGACTTTAAGAATTTTCTTTAACCCTTTCATACACTTTACTATATCTTTGGGCTGATTTGCCCTGGCGGCAGACTGCATTTTCAAGCATTAGCCTGCTTCCTGGTGGGTACATCCCAAACTCGTGCAGGCTCACTGCCAGAGGGAGGGGATTCAAGAGGGAGACCAACAGCAGAACCCTGAACTGCTGACATTTTTCAGCATCATCTAGAGGATTGCCCTTTAATCTTATGGCAGTTAAACCTGGAGCTGGGATTCACTTAGAAACAAAGAAACATAGAAAATCTACAACACAATACAGGCCCTTCGACCCACAATGCTGTGCCGAACATGTACTTACTTTAGAAATTACCTAGGGTTACCTATAGCCCTCTATTTTTCTAAGCTCCATGTACCTATCCAGGAGTCTCTTAAAAGACCTTATCATATCTGCCTCCACCACCGCCGCCGGCAGCACATTCCACGCACTCAACACTCTCCGCGTAAAAAAACTTACCCCTGACATCCCCTCTGTATCTATTTTTAAGCACCAAAAAACTGTGCCCTCTTGTGTTAACCATTTCAGCCCCGGGAAAAAGCCTCTAACTATCCACACTATCAATGCCTCTCATCATCTTATACAACTCTATCAGGTCACCTCTCTTCTTTGTCGCTCTCAGGAGAAAAGGCCGCGTTCACTCAACCTTTTCTCGTAAAGCATGCTCCCCAATCTAGGCAACATCCTTGTAAATCTCCTCTGCACACTTTCTATAGTTCCCACATCCTTCCTGTAGTGAGGTGACCAGAACTGAGCACGGTACTCCAAGTGGGGTCTGACCAGGGTCCTATAAAGCTGTAACATTACCTCTTGGCTCTTAAACACAGTCCCATGGTTGATGAAGGCCAATGCACCGTACACCCTCTTAACCACAGAGTCAACCTGCCCAGCAACTTTGAGTGTCCTATGGACTCGGACCCCAAGATCCCTCTGATCCTCCACACTGCCAAGAGTCTTACCTTTAATACTATATTCTGCCATCATATTTGACCTACCAAAATGAACCACCTCACATTATCTGGGTTGAACTTCATCTGCCACTTCTCAGCCCAGTTCAGCTTCCTAATAATAATTTTTTTTCTTTCTTTCTCTCTGCTAGATTATGTATTGCATTGAACTGCTGCTGCTAAGTTGCCAAATTTCATGTCACATGCTGGTGATAATAAACCTGATTCTGATTCTATCGATGTTGTGCAGTTATGCATCCTTTCAATGTCCCACCACTGTAACCTCTGACAGCCCTCCACAATATCCACAACACACCCAACCTTTGTGTCATCAGCAAAGTTACTAACCCATCTCTCCACTTTCTCATCCAGGTCATTTATAAAAGAAATCACAAAAAGAAGGGGTCCCAGAACAGATCCCTGAGGCACACTACTGGTCACCGACCTCCATGCAGAATATGACCTATCTACAACAACTCTTTGCTTTCTGTAGGCAAGCCAATTCTGGATCCACAAAACAATGTCCCCTTGGATCCCATGTCTCCTTACTTTCTCAATAAGTCTTGCATGGGGTACCTCATCAAGTGCCTTGCTGAAATCCATATACACTACATCTACTGCTCTACCTTCATCAGTGTGTTTAGTCACATTCTCAAAAAATTCAGTCAGGCTCGTAAGGCATGAAACTGCCTTTGACAAAGCCATGCTGACTGTTCCTAATCATAGTATGCCTCTCCAAATGTTCATAAACCCTGCCTCTCAGGATCTACTCCATCAACTTACCAACTACTGAAGTAAGACTCACTGGTCTATAATTTCTCTGTCTATCTCTACTCCCTTTCTTGAAAAAGGGGAACAACATCTGCAACTCTCCAATCCTCTGGAACCTCTCCCATCCCCAGTGATGATGCAAAGATCATTGCTAGAGGCTTAACAATCTCCTCCCTCACCTCCTAAAGTAGCCTGGGGTATATCTCGTCCGGTCCCAGTGACTTATCCAACATGATGTTTTCCAAAAGCTCCAGCGCATCCTCTTTCTTAATGTCTACATGCTCAAACTTTTCAGTCCATTGTAAGTCATCCCAAGGTCCTTTTCCATAGTGAATACTGAAGCAAAGTATTCATTAAATACCTCTGCTATCTCCTCTGGTTGCATACACACTTTTCCACTGTCACACTTGATTGGTCCTATTCTCTCTTGTCTTATCCTCTTGCTCTTCACATACTTGTCGAATGCCTTGGGGTTTTCCTTAATTGTGCTCGCCAAGGCCTTCTCATGGACCCTGCTGACCTTCCAAATTTCATTCTTCAGCTCCTTCCTGCAACCCTTATGATTTTCTAGATCGCTATCATTACATAGTTTTTTGAACCTTTTGTAAGCTTTTCTTTTCTTCTTGACTAGATTTTCAACAGCCTTTGTACACCATGGTGCCTGTACCCTACCATCCTTTCCTTGTCTCATTGGAATGTACCTATGCAGAACTCCACACAAATATCCCCTGAACATTTGCCATGTTCCTGCCATATATTTCCCCAAGTACATCTGCTCCCAATTTATCCTTCCAAGTTCCTGCCTGATAGCTTCATATTTCTCCTTACTCCAACTGAACATTTTCCTAATTTGTCTGCTCTTATCCCTCTCCAATGCTATGGTAAAGGAGATAGAATTGTGATCACTATCTCCAAAATGCTCTCCCACTGAGAGACCTGACACATGACTAGGTTCATTTCCCAATACCAGATCAAGTACAGCCTTTCCTTTTGTAGGCTTATCTACATATAGTGTCAGCAAACCTTCCTGAACACACCTAACAAACTCCACCCCATCTAAACCCCTTGCTCTAGGGAGATACCAATCAATATTTGGGAAATTAAAATCTCTCATCACGACAACCCTCTTATTATTGCACCATTCCAGAATCTGTCTCCCTATCTGCTTTCGAAGTCCCTGTTACTATTGGGTGGTCTGTAAAAAACACCCAGTAGATTTATTGACCCCTTCCTGTTTCGAACTTCCACCTATAGAGACTCAGTAGGCAATCCATCCATGACTTCCTCCTTTTCTGCAGCCCTGATACTATCTCTGATCAGCAGTGCCACATCCCCACCTCTTTTGCCTCCCTCCCTGTCCTTTCTGAAACATTTAAAGCCTGGCACTCTAAGTTGCCATTCCCACCCTCGAGCCATCCAAGTCTCTGTAATGACCACAACATCATAGCTCTAAGTATTGATCCACGCTCTAAGATCATCCGCTTTGTACTTGATACTTAAAGTAGAATTACAGAACTGAAGATAAAAGATAAATAGTGCTAATTATCTTTTACTTTTGAAACACACAGAGGGGCTGAAGGAATTCAGCAGGTCAGGCAGCATTTTTGAAAGGATTAAACAGTTTAGTTTTTAAGGATTAAACAGACACTTCATCAGTTCCTAAAGGGAAAATTTAAGAAGTAAGAAGGCTGAAAAGCAGTACCTCCAGGGTAGTAATCTCTGGATTGCTGCCTGAACCAAGCAACAGTGAGGTTAAGTATAGGATGACTTTGCAGATTAATGCGTGGCTGAGGAATGCGTGGTGTAGGAGACAGGGTTTCAGTTTTACAAAACATAGAAAATCAAAGCTGTGCCAAACATGTCCTTACCTTAGAAATTACCTAGGGTTATCCATAGCCCTCTATTTTTCTGAGCTCCATGTACCTGTCCAGGAGTCTCTTAAAAGACCCTATCGTATCCACCTCCACCATCGTTACCGGCAGCCCATTCCACGCACTCACCACTCTCTGCATCAAAAAACTTACCCCTGACATCTCCTCTGTACCTACTTCCAAGCACCTTAACACTATACCCTCTCGTGCTAGCCATTCCAGCCCTGAGAAAAAGTCTTTGACTAGCCACACGATCAATGCCTCTCATCATCTCATTCACACATTCTGGAAGGTACTACTTGTACAAAACGGACGGATTATACCTGAACCCGAGGGAGACCAATATCCATGTGGGCAGGTTTGCTCGAGCTGTTGGGGAGGTTTTAAACTAATTTGGGACAGGATAGGAACCAGAGTGACAGGGATGAGAATAGGGCTTTTTCGTTTTTCCAGCAGTGGCAGTGTGTAGTGAGACTGTCTGGAAGGACAAGCAGATGATAGGGATGAGTTGCAGTCTAAAAGGGGGACAAAAGCAAAATGTGTGACGAATACAGGACTGACGGTGTTACATGTGAATGCTCGCAATATATGGAATAAGGTAGCACAGTTAGCGATTGGTAGGTATGAGGTTGTGGGCATCACTGAAATGCAGCTGAAAGAAGAATACAGTTGTGAGCTTAATATCCAAGGTTATGCATTGTATCGAAAGGACAGGCAGGTAGGCAAAGTGGGTGTGTTGGCAAAAAATATATAATCAAATCCTAAGAAAGAGATGACATAGGATTGGAAGACGTAGAATCTTTGTGTAGAGTTAAGAAGCTGCAAGTGTAAAAAGACCCTGATGGGAGTTATATACAGGCTTCCAAACGGTAGTCAGGATGTGGGCTACAAATTACAATGGGAGATAGAAAAGGCATGTCAAAAGGTAACATGACATAAAGATTTTTACTCCTCATGTATGTGAAAGATGTAAGAAATAATGTCAATTCAATTCAATACAATATTATGATAGTCATGGTGGATTACAATATGCAGGTATATTGGGAAGCTCAGGCTGGTGCTGAATCCCAAGAGAAAATTTGTAGAATGCTTATGAGATGTCTTTTTAGAGGTGCTTATGGTTGAGTTCACTAGGGGATCAGCTATTCTGGATCAGGTGTTGTGCAATGAACCTGATTGGATTAGGGAGCTTAAGGTAAAGGAACCCTTAGGAAATAGTGGTCATCATATGATAGACTTCACCCTGCAATTTGAGAGGGAGAAGCTAAAATTAGATGTATCAGTATTACTGTGGATTAAAGGGAATTGGAGAGGCATGAGAGAGGAGCTGGCCCAAGTTGATTGGAAGGGGACACTAGCAGGGATGATAGCAGATCATCAATGCCTGGAGTTTCTGGGGGGGGGGAGTAATTCGGAAGGAACAAGATAGAACAGGATAGATACATCCTAAAGATGAAAAGGTATTCTAAAAGCAGGATGATGCCTTTACTGACAAGGGAAGTCAAAGCCAACATAAAACACAAAGAGATGGTATATTACAGAGCAAAATTTAGTGAGAATTTAGAGGATTGGGCAACTTAATAACCAACAGAGGGCATCTATAAAACCATAAGGGTGGAGAAGATGAAATATGAGGGTATCAAAAAGGATACCAAAAACTTTTTTCAGATTTATAAAGAGTAAAAGAGAGGTGGGAATAGATATTGGACTGCTGGAAAAGTATGCTGGAGAAATAGCAATGAGGTCAAAGAAATGGTGGACATACTGAATAAGTATTTTGAATCTGTATTCACTGTAGAAAACATTAGCAGTATGCTGAACGTTTGACAGTTTCAGGGGGCATAAGAGACTGCAGTTGTTATTACTAGGGAGAAGGTACTTGGGGAATTAAAAGGCTTGAAGTTAGATAAGTCACCTGGACAAGATGGACTACACACCAGGGTTCTGAAAGAACTAGCTGAAGCTATTGTGAAGGAATTACTGATCATCTTTCAACAATCAATAGATTCTGGAGTGGTTCTGGAGGACTGGAAAATTGCAAATGTCACTCCACTTTTCAAGAGACGATGGAGGCAGAAGAAAGGAAATTATAGACCAGTTAGTCTGACCTCAATGGTTGGGGTGATGTTGGAGTCGATTGTTAAAGATGTGGCTTCATGATCATTGGAGGCACATGAGAAAATAGGCCAAAGTCAGCATGATTTCCTGAAGGGAAAACCTTGCATGACAAGTACGTTGGAATTCTACATTAGTTCAGAATCCAGAATGATGAGGACACCTGTACTTCTGGACCCAACCCTACAGTGATCAATTAGTTAAGTGCAGGTCAATGTCTGAAACTGAATTGCATGCAGTACTTTGAGTCTAGTGTTTAACTGGGTGTGTTTTCATGGTATCCTGGTCAGTGGTTGCTCATTATTAATGTTTGTCCTTGTGTGACATTTTTTTTCTATTTTTGTATTCAGTTTATGCTGTATGTAAGACAGATTAACAATCAAACCTGGCATTATACACTTAATTCCTATAAAACAAGTCCTGATTCCAGGCATTTCAAGTGAACTTGGAGGGGCAGGGGTATGTCTTCAATAACTGACCAATCTCTTGAATCACAATACTTCATAATAACTTATCACAATAACTTTTCAGAGATGTAGTGCAGCCTGACTTCAGAACCTCACATGAAAGGAAAATTGAAGCACGATTGTTAATCCAACCATAAGTAAACATAATAAAAGGAACATTGTTGTTTAGAACTAATCAGTCTGAATGTTCTCTGCTGTAAGTCCTGAGTTGGCAACAACATAAGAAACAGAAATCATGGGGCCTTTGATATGTACTGGTCAGTATTAGATTTTGGAAATACATAATACAGCACTAAGTTGTTAGCACACTGATGTCCATTCCTGCAGCAAAGAGCTTAGCAGGCAGTCCTCGTCTTTTCAAATGATATTGGCAGCAAACAAGTTTCTTGGTAGATATTGTGAGCTATTTCAGCTTGAAGCAGAGAGCCATGCACAGATACAACCGGCAATTCTGTGTATAAAGAAGTTATGAAAAACCAGATGACAAGAAATAAATACTTATGTTTGTACTTCTGGCTGACCCAATAAAACTCTACACGACAATGCCCCATGACTATTTTTTCTGTCAACATTCAATTACATTTTCCTTGACTTGCACATGTTACCCCTCAGTAATAATGATCAGATAGGCACAGAGAGAATATTTATTTACCGATAAGTAGTTTTATTTTCTGAACTAAAAAGCACGTGAATTTACAGGAGCGGGTACCTGTGTGCAGACCTACTAAGTTTCCCTGACCCTCCGTGAATAATCAAAGAATAGAAAAGATAATACCTAGGAAAGAAGTTTACCCTGGCCGGGTGTTCCCAATCTAATTTCTACGTGTCCAATGTGGGGTTATTTATTTCAGCAATCTGCGATGGTTCTTTTCCGGAGAGTTGTCACAGCTTTGCATTTGAAGCTCCGTACTGTTAAACACTTCTTAGCAGTTCAAATGCTGCATTTCAATCTCTTTGGCTCAAGGTCACCCTACGGACCTGTGTCATCTTCTTACTGAACCTGGTCCAAACCAGCATCCATTTTTTGCCTTCCTCTGCAAGTGACAACTGATAATTTATGGCTCTTTGTTCCAAGTCAGTTACCAAATCAGTAAACACGAGGAAATCTGCAGATGCTGGAAATTCAAGCAACACACACAAAATGCTGGTGGAATGCAGCAGGCCAGATAGCATCCATAGGAAGAAGCACAGTCGACGTTTCGGGCCGAGACCCTTCGTCAGGACTAATTGAAAGAAGAGATAGTAAGAGATTTGAAAGTGGGAGGAGGAGGGGGAGGGGGAGATCCAAAATGATAGGAGAAGACAGGAGGGGGAGGGATGGGGCCAAGAGCTGGAAAGTTGATTGGCAAAAGCGATACAAGGCTGGAGAAGGGAGAGGATCATGGGACGGGAGACCTAGGGAGAAAGAAAGGGAGAGGGGAGTCCAGAGGAAGATGGAGAGCAGGCAAGGAGTAATTGTGAGAGGGGCAGAGAGAGAAAAAAAGAGAGAGGGAAAAATAAAAAATAATAAATAAATAAGGGATGGGGTGAGAACGGAGGAGGGGCATTAACGGAAGTTAGCGAAGTCAACATTCATGTTATCAGGTTGGAGGCTACCCAGACGGAATATAAGGTGTTGTTCCTCCAACCTGACTGTAGCTTCATCTTGACAGTAGAGGAGGCCATGGATAGACATATCAGAATGGGAATGGGACGTGGAATTAAAATGTGTGGCCACTGGGAGATCCTGCTTTTTCTGGCAGACAGAGTGTAGGTGTTCAGCGAAACGGTCTCCCAGTCTGCTTGAATCCCTCACGGTAGACACAGACCCTTCCATTCACAAACCTGCACGTTACATCACACCGAAGAACAAAGTTACAAAGGTTTGCACATGGCTCACAGTTCTCAGCCACCACTTGATTGTTAGGGGAACTGCAAATTCTGACTCAAGAAATCACCTTGGGTCCATCCTAGGCACCTATCGATCACAATCCTTGCTCTAGGTGAAGTCCCAAGAACTGAGTGAAAGGTGCCTTAATAGATAGAGTTTCAATCCTCAAGCATTGAGAGACAAGCTGAGGCAGATAAATTCTTTGGCTTTTTGTTCTCATGCCAGTAGTGCCTAAGGCTAAGAAAAAATCCGGAGGCTATTAGTAAACATTTAGTAAACCTATGGTGTAAGAAGACACGCTATTAATAAAGGTTTAACAAATTTACAGTGTTTAACTTGTACAGTACAAACACTTTACATGATGCAAGCTCACAGAGCTAAAGTGTTACTTGGAATTGTTCAGACTTTCATCTAATATTTTTACAAACTTTAATACACCACAACACACCACCACACTTCCACTTCTATCTTTTGGAATGAAGCAAGCCTGTGCTTGGTTTTGTACAACCTACATCTTAACTGCCAGTACATAAATTATTTATTTTCCCATCTATTTTACATGGCTATCCACAATTTCTTGCATCATGTCTCCTGTTACAGAAATACTTCTTAGTGCAAACTTTTACCTAAGTTTTTCTCAATTGTTACTTTCTGAGGTATAGCTCATCTTGACTTATGCCCGTAGTTTTTTGCATTCAGTTATTTGATGTTACTCATGTTGTTACTACTTTTTCCTTGTTATTGTAGAAGAAATATTTGTATCACTCTATTTACCATCACCACTTCTGTCATTTAGTTCCCCCTTGTCCAGCCAACAATGCCCATTCCTATTCTTTCCACATTCAATGATCCTCGTAAGATCCTGACGCCCCTTCCCCAATATTCATACAGGTCCAGGAACAAGAGGTTGGAGGCATTTGTTTGTTATGTTCATGGCAGAGTGAGACCACGGTTTCTTTTTGGAGCAGCTTTTTATAGTCAGTCAAAGTAAAATTTATTATCAGAATACACGCATGTCACCACGTACAACCCTGAGTTTCTTTTTCTGTGGCATACTTAGCAAATCTATAAACTGTAACTGTAAACAGGATCTGTAAACTGCAAACACCAGGAACAGTAAACTGTAAACAAACAGTGAAAATGCAGATAATAAATAAACAACAATATATAATGAGCATGAACTAACAGGATAAAAGAGTCCTTAAATGAGTGTAGTTTAGTTCAAGAGCCTGATGGTTGAGGAGTAGTAACTGCTCTTGAACCTGGTGGTGTGAGTCCTGAGGCATCTGTACTTTCTACCTGATGATGGCAGCAAGAAAAGAGCACGGCATGGGTGGTGAAGATCTTTGATCTTTGCTTTTCTATGGCAACGTTTCATGTAGATATCTAGGCTATCTACAAGAAGGGTCAGCGCCGTCTCTATTTCCTGAGGAGACTAGGTCCTTTATCATCTGCCGGACAATGCTGAGGATGTTCTACAAGTCTGTGGTGGTCAGTGCTATCATGTTTGCTGTTGTGTGCTGGGGCAGCAGGCTGAGGGTAGCAGACACCAACAGAATCAACAAACTCATTCATAAGGCCAGTGATGTTGTAGGGATGGAACTGGACTCTCTCACGGTGGTGTCTGAAAAGAGGATGCTGTCTAAGTTGCATGCCATCTTGGTCAATGTCTCCCATCCACTACATAATGTATTGGGTGGGCACAGGAGTACATTCAGCCAGAGACCCATTCCTCCGAGGTGCAGCACAGAGCGTCATAGGAAGTCATTCCTGCCTGTGGCAACTCCTCCCTTGGAGGGTCAGACACCCTGAGCCGATAGGCTGGTCCTGGACTTATTTCATAATTTACTGGCATAATTTGCATATTACTATTTAACTATTCATGGTTCTATTACTATTTATTATTTATGGTGCAACTGTAACGAAAACCAATTTCCCCTGGATCAATAAAGTATGACTATGACTATGACTAGATATACTCAATGGTTGGGAGGGTTTCACCAGTGATGTACTGGGCCAAACCCACTACCTCTTGTAGAATTTTCTACACAAAGGTATTGGTGTCCCCATACCAGGCCATAGTGCACATGTCAGCACACTTTCCACCACATATCTATACATTTATATGGTTGGCTGTTTAATTTTAATAAGTTGGCTTGACAACTGGAGTAACAATCATTCCCTTCTGCCATCTAATTCCTAAATGGACATTGAACCCTTGGACACTACCTCATTTTTTTAAAATAGATGGTATTTCTGTTTTTTGCATGTTTTTAAAATCTATTCAATATACATATACTGTAATAGATTTACTTATTTATTTATTATCTTTTCTATATTATGTATTGCATTGAACGGCTGCTAAGTTAACAAGTTTCATGTCACATGCTGTTGGTGATAAATCTGAGTCTGATTTTGTTTTCCTTTCACTTGTGTATTGACAATAAACAATCCTGAATCTTGAATCTTGAAATGTTAATCCTAAATTAAGGTTGAATGTCACGGATAAGATTTCTTGAGTAAAATTTTGATTCAGTATAGGCAGAGATTCAAAGGCTGCTTTTCAGACAATTATGAATTCATCACCTATGATTTTCTATTGACACAAAATAATGAAGAGAAAATCATGATCAATCCAACGACATTCCCCAATGGACTTATTCATCTGTGGTATGGGACCTTGGAAAAATGTCCTCAATGCTACCACTATACCTGATTCTTCTTGATAACTCTTGACAAGTTTCCTGCAAATATTTTCAAGTAGAAGAAATGTTCCGGCATGGCTTGACTTACACTTTGGGGTAATCAAAGTCCAACTCAAACAAAGTCAAATGATCAAGATGACTGTTGAATCATTGTATGTCTGAAAATTAATTTATCATCAATACTAAAACTTCACATTATTAAGTTATCCAAGTTGAACTGTTTTACCATCTCTTGTCAAGATTAAACGATTATAGAGAAAAAGTGCAGATGAAGATTCTTTTGACCTAACGTAGTTTTCTCACTCAACCTCCTCCCCCACGATTAGAAATTGTTACACAGAAGCACCAACTACTTTATGGTTATGGCAAGAAATCTTAATAAATGATGTGCAACTTTATTTATAATTAAAGGCAGTTCTAACCTGGTACAATTTCACCTTCCGATGTAAAGGCTTCACATCTCAACTGGATGCATACAATTCAATACTGTTCTGCTTACTTTCATACTTGTACTTGAGATTATCCCTTCAGCCTTGTACTTCTCTAGTACTGACTTGTCAAACGGAAAAAAATATTTGTGATGATTTCAACTAGATCAGTCTGAAATCCCATGTCATGAAGATGAACATCCTTAACGTCTCCTTCTATCTCCATTTACTTATTTGAATATGTTGAAGCAACAGGGATAAATACTAAGAAAACTAATTTTTGTTGCTTAAACTGTCTTCGCCACCCTGAGATACCTGCCAGCCTAGTCATCGTATGGGATCCCAAGTATGGGAAGATGGACCCTGGGCACCCGCCAAAGACTATGGTCAACATGCTCTGAGAAGACAGCGGTGCAGCTAATGTAGATGAATTGAACACACTGATGAGGGAGAGGGAGAAGTGAAAAGTCCGTCATTGTGCCCAACGGCGGCCCCCTAGGCCTGAGTCAATGTAGTAGTAGTAGCAAACTGGAACTCTAAGAGTGATCCTTGCCACAGGAAACAGTTGAGACCAGTTCATTGGCTATATTTAAGAGGGAGTTAGATATGGCCTTTGTGGCTAAAGGGATCAGGGGGTATGGAGGGAAGGTAGGTAGAGGGTTCTGAGTTGGATGATCAGCCATGATCATACTGAATGGCGGTACAGGCTCGAAGGGCCGAATGGCCTACTCCTGCACCTATTTTTTATGTTTCTATGTTTCTTACAGTACTGTTGTGCTTCATAATTTGTACTAGCTATTAGCAAGGATAGCAACTAATTCCATCCATAGCCTTTAGATAGAATTTGTTTTCTTTTACTCTTCATCTTCTTTCAGCAATATTGAACCAGATTACATCATTCAGAACACCACACCTCACTCAGAAAACTTTCAGAGGCAGAATAAGATGAAGTTAATCTTCTAACTGGATCCATTCCTCATACCAGATGTGGTAAATCAAATGTTCTGCCAGTGTTCCGTGAAGAATAGCTGTTTCAGTGTGATGCCGGAGGGTTCCTAGGAATAGCATTATTCCCAAGATCTAAATAATAGAGTTATGACAGCAGGATTGAAGCACTGCATTATAGTATCAGAAGGATAGGACCTATTGAAGTTTAAAAAATGAGTTCTGTTGAGCAAAGGTTCCAAAATGAGTATATTTTCGAACAATACCATTTCAAAAATACAGTACGTGGTTAAGTATTCCTGCTTTATTCCCTTCTTCAACTTTGTTTTTGATGTTAGTAGATCAGCCCATAAATACATCTACCCATGTGGGTAAAGTCCATCACTGCTTCTATCGATAGTCCAAGAAGCTAGTTACTCCCAGCTAAGTACCTTTCCTAAGTAAGTACATCATGCTGAATGTTCAGTTCATTCTCCTTCTACAACATCTTTTAGTAAGAATAATGAATGTGGGAGACCATAGTTAAATCTAAACTTCCACTCCTACTTGCTGATTAGATATTGATTCCTTATGGAATTCATTCAGCACATGGATGAGTCCTGAAAAATAAAACTTCCTGGTTATAAGCTGTTGTAATTATGTTAACTTGTCTGTCCACTTCCAACATGCCACCTTTATACCCCACCCTGAAATCCAGTTGCAATACCAGATTGGGATATAAATCAATCCAAAAGATGCAAATTATTCCAAGATTAATTTGGATTCTGGGATTGGGAAATGGGTTTAAATTTACTGATATACTATATTTAAATACTTAATTTATATTACTTGCAAAAACAAAGAAAGTTATGGCATGGTTTTAATGTATTACCATAAAACTGTTTCATTAAATAAGACAAGCAACTAAAATTGGCTTGTTAAAGCTAGCTGTAGTAGTTACCAAGATGTGAAATACAGAAAAATATTGTAAAAATATTTGTGAAATGAATTGCTATAGAAACTTAAATATAATGTGACAGCTTTTGGATACTGGGATGGAATTATTAATTGGAAAATGTACAAGATTAAATTATTAGTATTGCTGTCAGAGGATAGCTTCAGGGAAAAGATTGCTTTGTGCATATAACTGATTTGCTTTTCTGATGGATTAATATGGTGTAAATGATTTGTTACCACAATTTAATCTGGGAACATAAATAATTGCAATGTTGCCTAATATCATCACCTGCTGTATTTCAATGTGAATCACATATTTTGACTTTTATTACAGCCTCTTTACATGGCTTAAACATAACCAATATTCACTCTATGTTATTTTTCAGATTTCATAGGTGAAATAAATGAGACAGGTTGTAATTCATCCACAAAATAAAATCAATTTTTGCAATTTTAGAAGTAATTTTAGTTTTTGACGACTATACACGGATTTATTTTTCCGAGGGCAAAATAGACAAAGTTTGATAACGCAAGTTATTGAGAGTGAGTTAAGAGCCCATTTAATTTTTTATCAGAATTAAAAAGAATCAGAAGAGTCACTATGTAAGTTGCCGATTTGCAAATGGCAAGCTTACAATTAACTTGTTATAACCATATAACCATATAACAATTACAGCACGGAAACAGGCCATCTCGGCCCTTCTAGTCCATGCCGAACGTTTACTCTCACCTAGTCCCACCAACCTGCACCCAGTCCATAGCCCTCCATTCCTTTCCTGTCCATATAGCTATCCAATTTTACCTTAAATGACAATATCGAACCTGCCTCTACCACTTCTGCTGGAAGCTCGTTCCACACAGCTACCATTTTCTGAGTAAAGAAGCTGTCCTTCATGTTACCCCTAAACTTTTGCCCCTAACTCTCAACTCATGTCCTCTTGTTTGAATCTCCCCTACTCTCAATGGAAAAAGCCTATCCACGTCAACTCTATCTATCACCCTCATAATTTTAAATACCTCTATTAAGTCCCCTCTCAACCTTCTACACGCCAAAGAATAAAGACCCAACTTGTCCAACATTTCTCTGTAACTTAGGTGCTGAAATCCAGGTAACATTCTAGGAAATCTTCTCTGTACTCTCTCTATTTTGTTGACATCTTTCCTATAATTCGGTGACTAGAACTGTACACAATACTCCAAATTTGGCCTTACCAATGCCTTGTACAATTTCAACATTACATCCCAACTCCTTTACTCAATGCTCTGATGTATAAAGGCCAGCATACCGAAAGCTTTCTTCACCACCCTATCCACATGAGATTCCACCTTCAGGGAACTATGCACCATTATTCCTAGATCCCTCTGTTCTACTGCATTCTTCAATGCCCAACTATTTACCATGTATGTCCTATTTTGATTAGTCCTATCAAAATGTAACACCTCACATTTATCAGCATTAAACTCCATCTGCCATCTTTCAGCCCACTCTTCTAACTGGCCTAAATCTCTCTGCAAGCTTTGAAATCATACTTCATTATCTACAACGCCACCTATCTTAGTATCATCTGCATACTTACTAATCCAATTTACCACTCCATCATCCAGGTCATTAATGTATATGACAAACAACACTGGACCCAGTGCAGATCCCTGAGGCACACCGCTACACACCATCCTCCAAT
Source organism: Mobula birostris (assembly GCF_030028105.1). Taxonomy (NCBI): domain Eukaryota; kingdom Metazoa; phylum Chordata; class Chondrichthyes; order Myliobatiformes; family Myliobatidae; genus Mobula; species Mobula birostris. Next base: position 204,014,612 of record NC_092371.1, on the reverse strand, counting down.
CTGACACACAGTTATCCACCACTACTCTCTGGCGTCTCCCATCCAGCCACTGCTGAATCCATTTTACTGCTTCAATATTAATACCTAACGATTGAACCTTCCTAACTAACCTTCCATGTGGAACCTTGTCAAAGGCCTTACTGAAGTCCATATAGACAACATCCACCGCTTTACCCTCATCAACTTTCCTAGTAACCTCTTCAAAAAATTCAATAAGATTTGTCAAACGTGACCTTCCACGCACAAATCCATGTTGACTGTTCCTAATCAGACCCTGTCTATCCAGTTAATTATATATACCATCTGTAAGAATACTTTCCATCAATTTACCCACCACTGACATCAAACTCACAGGCCGATAATTGCTAGGTTTACTCTTAGAACCTTTTTTAAACAATGGAACAACATGAGCAATACGCCAATCCTCCGGCACCATCCTCATTTCTAATGACATTTGAAATATTTCTGTCAGAGCCCCTATTATTTCTACACTAACTTCCCTCAAGGTCCTAAGGAATATCCTGTCAGGACCCGGAGACTTATCCACTTTTATATTCCTTAAAAGCGCCAGTACTTCCTTTTCTTTAATCATTATAGTTTCCATAACTTCCCTACCTGTTTCCCTTAGCTTACACAATTCAATATCCTTCTCTTTAGTGAATACTGAAGAAAAGAAATTGTTCAAAATCTCCCCCATCTCTTTTGGTTCCACACATAGCTGTCCACTCTGATTCTCTTAGGGACCAATTTTATCCCTCACTATCCTTTTGCTATTAATATAACTGTAGAAACCCTTTGGATTTATTTTCACCTTACTTGCCAAAGAAACCTCGTATCTTCTTTTAGCTTTTCTAATTTCTTTCTTAAGATTTTTTTTACATTCTTTATATTCCTCGAGCACCTCATTTACTCCATGCTGCCTATACTTATTGAAGATATATCTCTTTTTCCAAACCAACTTTCCAATATCCCTTGAAAACCATGGCTTTCTGAAACTTTTACCCTTTCCTTTCAACCTAACAGGAACATAGAGATTCTGTACCCTCAAAATTCCACCTTTAAATGACCTCCATTTCTCTATTACATCCTTCCCATAAAACAATTTGTCCCAACCCACTCCTTCTAAATCCTTTTGTATCTCCTCAAAGTTAGCCTTTCTCCAATCAAAAATCTCCACCCTGGTTTCAGACCTATCCTCCATAATTATATTGAAACTAATGGCATTGTTGTGATTGGACTGGTTCTGACTCATCTAAGTTATAACATTTTAGTAATTTTTGGGTGTTTGGAGGCAGAGGCTTGATTTTTATTCAATATAATTCGTACTTACATATGCCCAATGGGACAGTCAAACATAAAAAAATTTATACCCAAGTAATCTGGGATTTTGCCAATGTAGATAAATAAAAGCAGTATATTCACTGCCAAGAAGTATGACATATCCACATTCCCTCCCACAGTAACTCAGTGCATTGATATAAACATCATTGTCCTAGAGTACACTTCGGCTGACATTGTGAATTACTGTTAGAGTTTATTACAGATTAATATGTACCATTGTGTTTAAAAAGATGCTGACTAATGTTAACCTTGAGAAGTATTAAGTGCAGAATGGACATTTATATCTTTTCCAGCCCTGTTCAACATATACCCTAAATCATTTTTGTTTATTTATAACAATCCAATTGACATTTAATTTACCAGAAGGAAACAAACCTTAACACAAGGACTTTATTCATGTTTACACTGACTGTCATAATAACTACAGGGAACATCTCAAAGCCTGCATCACTTATTAAATCAAACCCTCAGTTGCTATAAATCAGCTTTATTGTTTGGGGACAGAGTAGCAACATTAATGTACTTAGCGACATCCTCTGCTATGGGAGATCAACATTCACTTTCCTAACTGACATTAGAGCTGAGAAGGTCACAAAATTCTGTCAAAAATAAACAAACTAGGATTTTTATGCTGCTTTTTGACTGTAAAAACATCAATGTACGTCTACAGCAACACAAGGGTTTGAAAACCGTGGGTTAAAATTAGCAACCACAGCAAAATTGCATATGCTCGTCTTAAGGAGGACTTCTGACTGGATGAACAAAACAGGATTCCCTATCAATCGTTGCTTGTAAATTGTTCAAACAGATTTCCTTGGGTGGCAGGGTGGAGACAGGTAAATCAGTATTCACATCATTGGATTGCACACTACCAAGGCAGAATATGAGATGCAGTTCTTTTGGCAAAGGCCAAGAAGTGACAAGCAGGAGGATATCAACAAACATTCAGGGAAATTCATTCACTCTGATTCACAGAGATCATCTGCATGATCTCTTACCTCAGGTCTGACTTGCGGTGGATCTTTGTGTATGCGGGCTTTACGCACGGAAGACAAAAGGGGCTCATCATGATTAAGTGATGTACAGGTGTTGACTGGGAAACCAAGCAGGGTGGCAGTGAAAAATCTCCTTCAACAGATACCGCTTCATTGGTAATGTTCTACTGGAGTACTGTGGGTTTGAGGTGAAAGATACCTTTTGCGTTCAAGACTTCGCTGGTAATAGCTTCTTTAATGTCACCTTCACGAATATGGCGGGATAGTGAAGCTGCTGTGGAATTTTTGGGAGAAGGGGAACAAGCAATCACTGTCACTGCTAAAGGCACAGCCACTCTTAACCATTTCTACCTCTTCAGAACTTTGACAAACTTCTATGGATGCATAGTGGAAAGTATCCTTATTGATTATATCATGGCCTGATACAGAGATACTAATGCTCAGGAATGGAAAGGGCTACAGAAAGCGGTGGACCTATTTCAGTCCATCACAGGCAAAGCCCTCCTTGCCAATGAGTACATTTGCAAGGAGTGTTGCCGCAAGAAAGCAACCTTTATCATCAAAGACCCCCACCATCCAGGCCATGCTCTTTTCTCACTAACTCCATCTGCAAGTTTGTAGATAATCCCAACATAATGGGCTGTATCTCAAATAATGGTGAGTCAGAGTACGGCAAGGAGATAAAGAACATAATAACATAGTGTCATGACAACAGCCTTTCCCTCAATGTCAACAAAACAGAATTGCTGGTCACTGATGCAGAAGGAGGTGTGGTGCTCATGCTCCTATCTTCATCAACAACGCAACAAAGCTAAGGCTGAGAAGATTGAAAGTTTCAAGCTCCTAGGAGTGAGCATCACCTGTCTTATCTCAGTTCTACCATGATGATGCCATGACCAAGATAATTCACCAATGCCTCTCCTTCCACAGGAGGCTAAAGAAATTTGGCAGGTCCCCTCTCCCCCTCCCTCCCATCCTTTTCGAATCCTGCCAATTTTATTGATAGTAACTGCTCTTCCTGGGACTACATGAAACTGCAGAGAGTTGTGGACACAACTCAACATATCATGGAGACCAACTTCCCCTCCATGGACTTTATCTCTACTTCTCACTATCTAAAATAAATAGAGCCAGCACAATCAAAAACCCTTCCCACCCCAAACATTCTCTCTTCTCCTCTCAAACACGAGGAATTCTGCAGATGCTGGAAGTTCAAGCAACACACATCAAAGTTGCTGGTGAACACAGCAGGCCAGGCAGCATCTCTAGGAAGAGGTACAGTCGACGTTTCAGGCCGAGACCCTTCGTCAGGACTAACTGAAGGAAGAGTGAGTAAGGGATTTGAAAGTTGGAGGGGGAGGGGGAGATCCAAAATGATAGGAGAAGACAGGAGGGGGAGGGATGGAGCCAAGAGCTGGACAGGTGATTGGCAAAAGGGGATACGAGAGGACCATGGGACAGGAGGTCCGGGAAGAAAGACAAAGGGGGGGGGACCCAGAGGATGGGCAAGAGGTATATTCAGAGGGACAGAGGGAGAAAAAGGAGAGTGAGAGGAAGAATGTGTGCATAAAAATAAGTAACAGATGGGGTACGAGGGGGAGGTGGGGCCTAGCCTAGGTGGGGCACTTCTCTAACTTCCGCTAGGCCCCACCTCCCCCTCGTACCCCTCTGAATATACCTCTTGCCCATCCTCTGGGTACCCCCCCCCCTTGTCTTTCTTCCCGGACCTCCTGTCCCATGATCCTCTCGTATCCCCTTTTGCCAATCACCTGTCCAGCTCTTGGCTCCATCCCTCCCCCTCCTGTCTTCTCCTATCATTTTGGATCTCCCACTCCCCCTCCAACTTTCAAATCCCTTACTCACTCTTCCTTCAGTTAGTCCTGACGAAGGGTCTCTGCCTGAAACGTCGACTGCACCTCTTCCTAGAGATGCTGCCTGGCCTGCTGCGTTCACCAGCAACTTTGATGTGTGTTGCTCTTCTCCTCTCTCCCATTAGGAAGAAGATACAAAGACAGAAAGCACATATCACCAGTCTCAAGGACAGTTTCTACCTTCTGTTACAAGACTTTTGGATGGTTCCCTAGTACAACCAGAGGAACTCTGGTCCTCACAGTTTGCTTTGCCGTGATCTTGCACCTTGTGCCTACCTGTGCTACACTTTCTCTGCAGCTGTTGCACTTTATTTTACACCCTATTTTTGTTTTACCTTCTACTACCATGATGCACCATGTAACATACTGATCTGTATGAGCAGTAGGCAAGGCAAGCTTTTCACTCTACCTCGTTACGTGTGAGCCAAGTCCAATTCCAGATGATTATTTTTCTTCTGAATGCCACTTGTATGAAGCTATGTGCCTGCGATGTTGCTCGAGGTTAGCTTTTCATTGCACATACATATACAGGACATACTTGTGCACATGACAGCAAACTCATATTTGAATTTGACTCTGACCTCTGAACCATTCCTTTCCAGTGCTGATGAAGGGTTCCAGTCTGAAACATCAACTGTTCGTTCATTCCCTTCCATAGATGCTGCTTGACTTGCTGAATTTCTCCTGCATTTTAGGTGAGGTGCTTTGAAATGGATGTCTTTATTTAGGACAGATTCATTGTGGAAAAGCAAAACTAAACAAAGCCAAAATAGGTTAATTGTAGCAGGATACCCTGCGTTGATACAATATTCCTGTCAAAATAAAATTTTCCTGTTTCCAAGTTAAACTAACAATTGAGGGAATCAACATTCCACATCTCCCGATTTGCATAACACTTAAATAGCTTGAGATAAGAAAATAGGTGGTCCATCAAATGAAGTATTGCCCAAGGTCACTTGCATTCTTAGGATTCCAAATTTACCAGGTTTGACTGGTAGAATGAGGCTCTGTCCCCCATGACCACACCCTCTGCCTTGAGGAGCTGCACATTTATTGAAGAGTAGACCATGCTCAAAGAGCTTTTCGGTTTAATCCTGCTTTTATTTCTTATGTTCTCACAACACATCACAAGTCAAACACCTTCAGATACCCATGTAGTTATGCAGTTCATAATAATTTGTTTTTCAGACAACCTGATAATTCCTGTAATATGTAGATAATTGATGTGGAAATTATTACAAAGGGATAATGTTACTGGGCCAATAATCCAGATATCTGGATGATGGATTAAGTGAAATGCAAATGCTATATCAGCATCTGGGGTACTTAAAATAATGAGGAATTTTAAAAAAAACTACTAGGATTGTTGTAAAAGAAGCAATTTTGTGTACCCATCTGACATGAATTGTTCTGGAGCCACTGCAATGATGTGGTTTCTGACCTATCATCTGGAATTGGAATTGGTTTATTTTTGTCACGTGATCCAGACACAAGTGCAATGAGGTAATAAGAAGGAAAATGCTGGAAAGCAAATTAAGAGCAAGGGCCATGGCAATGTAAAGTGGCAGATTAAAAATTAATCTTATGAGAGGTCTGTTCAAGAATCTTATAAAGGCAGGATTGAGGTCAACCTTGAGCCTAATAGTACATGCTCTCAATCTTTTGTATCTTCAACCCGGTGGGGAGGCGGGGAGGTGTAGTTGAAAGAATGACTGGGATGGCAGGGGTGCCTGATAATGTTGACTGCTCCTCAAAGTAGCAGGAAGTGGAGATAGGGTCAATGGAGTGGAGGTTATTTTTGTGATAGCCTGGGCGGTGTTCATAACTCTCTACAATTTCCAGCAGTTTTAGACAGAGCGTTTACCACACCAAGCTGTGATGCATTCAGATAGAATGCTTTCTATGATGCATCTGTAAAATGTTGACAAGGGTCATTGGGGATATGCAGAATTTCCAACTGCAGTAGCTTAACAAATACTTGATTTAATGAGCACAACTTAAAAACATATAACAAGCACACCTAACTTCCTGCAATAATCAGTGGCCAGATGAATACCATTGGACCATAAGAGATAGGAGTAGAGTTTTCGCCACCATTTCATCATGGCTGATACATTTTCCCTCTCAACCCCAATTTCCTGCCTTCTCCCCATTACCCTTCACGCCTTGACCGATCAAGAACCTGACAACCTCTACCTTAAATACTCCCAATAACATGGCCTGCACAGCCACCTGTGGCAACGAATTCCACAGATCCACCACTATTTGGTTAAAGTAATTCCTCATTAGCTCAATTCTAAATGGACGTCTCTCTATTCTGTGGGTGTGCCCTCTGGTCCTAGACTCCCCACTATAGGAAACATCCTCTCCACGTCCATTCTATCTAGGTCTTTCAACATTCAATAGGTTTCAATGAGATCTCCCTAATTCTGCTAAATTCCATTGATTACATGCCCAGAGCCATCAAACGCTCATCATACGATAACCCTTTTATTCCTGGTATCATCTTGTGAACCTCCTCTGAACCCTCTCCAATGTCAGCACATCCTTTCTTTGATAAGGGGCCAAAAACAATTCTCCAAGTGAGGCCTTACCAGTGCCTTATAAAGTTTCAGCATTGCATCCTTGCTTTTACATTCTAATCCTTGCAAAATAAATTCCAACATTGTATTTGTTCTTCACCAATGACTATAAGTTAACTTTTAGGGCAGGGGTTCCCAACCTTTTTTATGCCATGGACCAATACTATCAACCAAAGAGATGTGGATCTCAATTTGGGAACCCCTGCTTTGAGAAATCCTGCACGAGAACTCCTAGGTCCCTTTGTACCTTGGATTTTTGAATTTTCTGCCCCTTTGAAATATTGTCTAAGCTTTTGTTCCTTTTAACAAAGTACATGACCATACATTTCCCAACGCTGTATTTCATTTGATGAAGGGTCTTGGCCTGAAACACCATCTGTTTATTCCTATCCATAGATGTTGCCTGATCTGTTGACCTTCTCCAGCACATTGTGTGTATTGGTCTAGATTTCCAGCATCTGCAGTATCTTTTGTGTCTGTATTTCATCTGCTCATTCTCCCAATCTGTCCAAGTCTTTCTGCAGCCTCAGTGCTTCCTCAACACTACCGGTTCTCCACCTATCTTCTTATCCTCCGCCAACCTGGTCACAAAGCCATCAATTTCAGTCAGTCCTCTGCCCATGCTAGTATCTTTCCTGTAAGAACATGGGCTCATCCTGTATGAGAATAGGCTCAGACCATGTGATGTCAACTGTCAGATTACAGTGGATACAGCAAAGGCAGTATCCCAGCTATGTTGATAAAGGTTCACTAACTAGAAATGTGAACTTGATTCAAAGTCAAAGTCATATACAAAAGTAGATGAATCATGAGCGAATGCTGAACTTTCTTGCAGCAACATCATAGGCACATAACATAATATAAGCAGCATTCACAAGAAAACATAGAAACATAGAAACATAGAAAATAGGTGCAGGAGTAGGCCATTCAGCCCTTCGAGCCTGCACCGCCATTTATTATGATCATGGCTGATCATCGAACTCAGAACCCCGCGCCAGCCTTCCCTCCATACCCCCTGACCCCCGTAGCCACAAGGGCCATATCTAACTCCCTCTTAAATATAGCCAATGAACTGGCCTCAACTGTTTCCTGTGGCAGAGAATTCCACAGATTCACCACTCCCTGTGTGAAGAAGTTTTTCCTAATCTCGGTCCTAAAAGGCTTCCCCTCTATCCTCAAACTGTGGCCCCTCGTTCTGGACTTCCCCAACATCGGGAACAATCTTCCTGCATCTAGCCTGTCCAATCCCTTTAGGATCTTATACATTTCAATCAGATCCCCCCTCAATCTTCTAAATTCCAACGAGTACAAGCCCAGTTCATCCAGTCTTTCTTCATATGAAAGTCCTGCCATCCCAGGAATCAATCTGGTGAACCTTCTTTGTACTCCCTCTATGGCAAGGATGTCTTTCCTCAGATTAGGGGACCAAAACTGCACACAATACTCCAGGTGTGGTCTCGCCAAGGCCTTGTACAACTGCAGTAGTACCTCCCTGCTCCTGTACTCGAATCCTCCCGCTATAAATGCCAGCATACCATTGGCCTTTTTCACCGCCTGCTGTACCTGCATGTCCACTTTCAATGACTGGTGTATAATGACACCCAGGTCTTGTTGCACCTCCCCTTTTCCTAATCGGCCACCATTCAGATAATAATCTGTTTTCCTATTTTTGCCACCAAAGTGGATAACTTCACATTTATCCACATTAAATTGCATCTGCCATGAATTTGCCCACTCACCCAACCTATCCAAGTCACCCTGCATTCTCTTAGCATCATCTTCACAGCTAACACTGCCACCCAGCTTCGTGTCATCCGCAAACTTGGAGATGCTGCATTTAATTCCCTCATCCAAGTTATTAATAGATATTGTAAACAACTGGGGTCCCAGCACTGAGCCTTGCGGTACCCCACTAGTCACCGCTTGCCATTCTGAAAAGGTCCCGTTTATTCCCACTCTTTGCTTCCTGTCTGCTAACCAACTCTCCACCCACACCTATACCTTACCCCCAATACCGTGTGCTTTAAGTTTGCACACTAATCTCCTGTGTGGGACCTTGTCAAAAGCCTTCTGAAGATCCAAATATACCACATCCACTGGTTCTCCCCTATCCACTCTACTAGTTACATCCTCAAAAAATTCTATGAGATTCGTCAAGCATAAGTTGAACATAAAGTGTACACATTTTTTACAAGAACATGTAGTTTTGTGTTGTTTCGTGTAGCACCATGGTCCTGAAGGAACATTGTTTCATTTTTACTGTGTACTGTACCAGCAGTTTATGGTCAAAATGACAATAAAAAGCAGTTATTCTATACTATTCTAACTAAAACAAAATAGAAAGCAAGTCAATTTTAGTGCAAATATCTGCAGTGTTACTAAACTGTATTAATTAATGTTTTGCCAATTGGTTCAAGAACCAAATGACATTTGGAGTGCTGTACCAGACCACGATGTCACAGTCAGAATACTTTCAATAGTATTGTACATTTGTTAGAATGCTAGGTGGCAAGCCAATCCTTCTCAACCTGATAAGAAAGTAAAGATGTTGGTGTGCTTCCCTTATGATTGCATCTACGTTCTGAACCTAGGACTGGTCATCTGATTTGTGAACACCCAGTAATTTAAAGCTGCTGACTCTTCTCCACTGTCGAGCGGACAACGTAGACTGGTGAATACCCAGCCTCCTTCCCCTTTCTGAAGGCAATAGTCAGCTTTTTGGTTTTGCTGACCTTGAGTGAGAGGTTTTTTTGCAGTATTGCTCAACCAAGTGTCTTCAAGAAGATGGGAACCTCAGGTGCGAGAGATTGTACATGTCTGTAAATACTCAAGCCCGTTGGTCCACACAGCTCTTAAGTACTCAGCCAGATATGCCACCTGAACCAGCTGTCTTTTGTGGATTTACCCTCTTGAAGGATGAATGGACATCAGACTCTGAGACTGAAATTACAGGGTCATCCATCATCAGACTTCATTGCAGCCTTAAATGCTCCAAAAAGCTCCAGAGGCAAGCTGAGAGTCCCCTCGACATCAAGCAAATATTATACCCAAAATGGCTTCAACAAACCAGACTTAATGTACTCAAGTGATTGGGGGGTGGGAGTGGGGTCTAGGTGTGGGGATCTCCATGGACTGAAGTCACATTTCACACAATGGAACATGTTTGATTTATTAGATCCAAATTTATTCAGTTTCATTGCAGAAATCATTGCAGAAATTCCTAAGGACCTCCCTTTACTCACTCTAAAAGCAATCCAAAGTCAAAGTAAATTTATTATCAAAGTCCATATACACTATTTTGCAATATATTCCATTGAGTTTCATTTACTTGCAGGCACTTACAGAGAAATAAGGTTATACAATATCATTTATGAAAAGTATATATAAAAAAAGATTGCCAAACAAGCAATGTGCAATAGAAGACAAGTCACAGAAATAATTCTTAAAAAGTAAATAATTCTGAGAACATGAATTGCAGAACACTTCTATGTAAGTCTATAGATTATGGACTCAGTTCATTGTTGAGATGAGCGAAGTTAACACCGCTGGTTCAGAAGCCTGATGTTTGTAGAGTAATAACTGTTCCTGAACCTGGTGGCCGAGGACCTAAGGATCCTGTATCTCCTGGTAGTAGCAAGAAGAGAGCATGGCCTGGGTGATGGATGAAGGATCTCCAAGGGATAACGTTTTACACTTCTCTATAAGCAATAGCCTATCCCTCCTATTTACTTCCTATCCCTTAACCAATTTTGCATCAGGGTTGACATTGACCTTAAATCCTTTAGTCTTCAGTCTCACTAACAAGTCGATTATGTGGTACTTTATCAAGTAATTAATGTCCATTTCTGCATCGTCAACTGCATTACCTTTGCTAATCTCCTGAGCTACTTCATCAAGGAGCTCAGTCAGCCTGATTGAACACAATTTACCTTTAACAAAACTATGCCAGCTGTTAAATATTCACCATTCCTTTCAATTATCAGGTACCCTGTTTTGACTAATACTATTCCATCACTGACCTGGAACTGCAAAATATATTCTTCCTTTTTTTGACAGGAGATGTAAGTTTACAATCTTCCATTTTTCTGGCACCACTCTAAATCCAAGGACAATTGGAGGATTATTGTTGTAGCTTCCATTATTTCTACCCTTGGTTCTGTAGTAATGTATCTCACCCAAAAGGGACACATTTATACATGGAATATTGCCAATGTTTAAACAACCTTAATCTATTTGAAAATTATTCAGTATATTTATACACCTTTATTATGCATCATTTGCCTAGTGAAAATGGATACAAAAATGTGCCATGCTTTCTACTTCTGAAAAGAAACTCCTATTTTGCATTTCAATGGCTCTGCCCGTTTTAGACAATCCTTTTAGGAGTTATTAATCAAAGAGTTTGGGCTCCTCATATTATCTGCTACCTTATTCTTATTCTCTCTCTCTCTTATGTTTTTAAATCAGTTACTTTTGAAGGCAATTTTCACCATGTTTCTCTACATAAACATGAGCTTGATATTTATTAAAGCCTCTCCATTTATTTTTGTTTTCACTGGGCTGTACCATGTTTTACCCTTGTGGGAATGTGTCCCAAACTACTTACTTCTCGAAGGTCTCTCATTGCTTATCTTGCACCTCGCTCCTAAAATGATCTGAGCCTGAAAGTTTTTCAGCACTCTGAGATTAGCTGTTTGCTGAGTATAGTCATGCATTGAAAATAAAGAAAACTGTAGAAACAGAATTAGCATCAGGTCTATTATCACTGGCATGTGACGTGAAATTTGTTAACGGCAGCAGCAGTTCAATGCAATGCATAATCTAGCACAGAAAAAAATTAATAATAATAAATAAAATAATAATTACAATAATAATTTTCCATTTCCATTGAGAGTGGGGGAGATTCAAACAAGAGGACATGATTTGAGAGTTAAAAGGGCAAACGTTTAGGGGTAACATGAGTGGGAACTTCTTTACTCAGAGAGTGGTAGCTGTGTGGAACGAGCTTCCAGCAGAAGTGGTTGAGGCAGGTTCGATGTTGTCATTTAAAGTTAAATTGGATAGATATATAGACAGGAAAGGAATGGAGGGTTATGGGCTGAGTGCAGGTTGGTGGACTAGGTGAGAGTAAGGGTTTGGCACGGACTAGAAGGGCCGAGATGGCCTGTTTCCGTGCTGTAATTGACATATGGTTATAAATAAACAAGTAAATCAATTACATGTATTGAATAGATTAAAAAATGTGCAAAAACAGAAATACCGTATATTAAAAAAAGTGTCCAAAGCTTCAATGTCCATTTAGGAATTGGATGGCGGAGGGGAAGAAGCTGTTCCTGAATCGCTGAGTGTGTGTCTTCAGGCTTCTGTACCTCCTACCTGATGGTAACAGTCAGAAAAGAGCATGTCCTGGGCGCTGGGGGTCCTTAATAATGGAACCTGCCTTTCTGACACTGCTCCCTAAAGATGTCCAGGGTACTTTGTAGGCTAGTGCCCAAGATGAAGCTGACTAGATTTACAACCTTCTGCAGCTTCTTTCGGTCCTGTACAATAGCCCCTCCATACCCGACAGTAATGCAGTCTGTCAGAATGCTCTCCATGGTACAACTACAGAAGTTTTTGACTGTATTTGTTGACATGCCAATCTCTTCAAGCTCCTAATAAAGTATAGTCACTGTCTTGTCTTCTTTATAACTACATCGATATGTTGGGACCAGGTTAGATCCTCAGAAATCTTGACACCCAGGAACTTGAAGCTTCTCACTCTCTCCACTTCTGATCCCTTTATAAGGATTGGTACGTGTTCCTTCATCTTCCTCTTCTTGAAGTCCACAATCAGCTCTTTCGTCTTACTGATGTTGAGTGCCAGGTTGTTGCTGCGGCACCACTCCACTAGTTGACATATCTCACTCCTGTACGCCCTCTCGTCACCACCTGAGATTCTACCAACAATGGTTGTATCGTCAGCAAATTTATAGATGGTGTTTGAGCTATATCTAGCCACTTAGCCATGTGTATATAGAGAGTAGAGCAGTGGGCTAAGCACACACCCATGAGGTGTGCCAGTGTTGGTAGTCAGCAAGGGTGATATGTTATCACCAATCCGCAGAGATTGTGGTCTTCTGGTTAAGAAGTTGAGGAGCCAATCGCAGAATCTGGCTCGAAAAGTGGCTGGAAATCTAACGTAATGTCAAAAATGCTGAACTCTAGACTGAAAGCACGGGCTAACAATTTTGGCTTTGTCAAAAATGGAAACAGAAAATTAATGTAGATTTTACCAGCTTTCTCCTTCCCACCCTCCCCCCACCTTCTTTATAGGGCCTCTGCCCCTTCCCCCTACAGTCCTGACGAAGGGTTCCGGCCCGAAACGTCGACCGATCTTTTCCATGGATGCTGCCCGACCTGTCAATCTCAATGGATCTCTACATGGCTTTAGATCACCTGGACAACACAAACACTTATGTCAGGAGGCTGTTCATCAACTATATCTCGGCATTAAATACCATCATTTCCATAATTCTGATTGAGAAGTTGCAGAACCTGGGCCTCTGTACCTCCCTCTACAATTGGATCTTCAACTTCCTAACCGGAAGAGCACAATATGTGCAGATTGGTGATAACATCTCCTCCTCGCTGACGATCAACACTGGTGTGCCTCAGAGGTGTGTGCTTAGCCCACTGCTCTACTCTCCGTATATACATGACTGTGTGTCTAGGCGTAGCTAAAATACCATCTATAAATTTGCTGACGGTACAACCATTGTTGGTAGAATCTCAGGTGGTGACGAGAGGGCGTACAGGAGTGAGATATGCCAACTAGTGGAATGGTGCCACAGCAACAACCTGGCACTCAATGTCAGTAAGACGAAAGAGCTGATTATGGACTTCAGGAAGGGTAGGACGAAAGAACACATACCAATCCTCATAGAGGGTTCAGAATTGGAGAGAGTGAGCAGTTCCTGGGTGTGAAGATCTCTGAGGATATAACCTAGTCCCAGCATATTGATGCAGATATAAAGAAGGCAAGACAGCGGCTATACTTTATTAGGGGTTTGAAGAGATTTGGTATGTCAACAAATACACTCAAAAACTTCTATAGTGTACCATGGAGAGCATTCTGACAGGCTGCATCACTGCCTGGTATGGAGGGGTTACTGCACAGGACCGAAAGAAGCTGCAGAAGGAGGTAAATCTAGTCAGCTCCATCTTGGGTACTAGCCTACAAAGTACCCAGGACATCTTCAGGGAGCAGCGTTTCAGAAAGGCAGCATCCATTATTAAGGACCTCCAGCACCCAGGGCATGTCCTTTTCTCACTGTTACCATTAGGTAGGAGGTACAGAAGCCTGAAGGCACACACTCAGCGATTCAGGAACAGCTTCTTCCCCTCTGCCATCCGATTCCTAAATGTACATTGAATCTTTGGATACTACCTCACTTTTTAAAAGTATACAGTATTTCTGTTTTTGCACGTTTTTTAAAATCTGTATTCTTGTGGTATCACTCTTTGTACATGTGCTCATGGTTGGGAGGGCTTTTCCTGTGATAAACTGGGCTGCATCCATCACTTTTTGTAGGATTATCTGTTCTTAGGCCTGGTGCTTTCATGCCAGGCTGTGATTCAACCAGTCAGAATACTCTCCTCTGAGCATCTATAGAAGTTTGTCAAAGTTTTAGATGACATGCTGAATCAAGGGAGAACGTTCCACAAACAAAGCTGTAGATCATTGACTTCGAAGGTTAAGGTTTGCATTGCCCAGAATTTTCAAGATACTAAGGCAAATTGAAGATGTAAGTACAGAATGATAATTTTCATTGATTGGAATGGATGTGCACTTTGGCAATGCATCTGTTGAGAAACACTGAAGCTATTCAGCATCCATTCTGCAACAATTCAGTGCTGACACATAGCCCTGAGTGAATGATTGCTGACAACAAAGCCAAAAACGCTGTGTCCTTGAGATAGGCACTGATCCAAAGACCATAACAATAACAACTTCCAGTTCCATTAGTGCTTTTAATGGATGATGAGCAAATAAGGTTGAGAAAGAGTTGATGTAAAATGTAAGGATGGAAAGAGAAATAGAGTCATAGAAAAGTGCAGCACAGAGGCAGCCCCTTCAGCCCATCTAAGCTGTGCAGAAACTTTTAAGCTGCCTACTCCGATCGACCTGCATCTGGGCCATAGCCCTCCATACACCTACAACTGTGTTCCTATCCAAACTTCTCTTAAATGTTGAAATCGAGCTTGCAAGCACCACTTGTGCTGGTGGCTTGTTGCACATTCTCGCCAGCCTCTGAGTGAAGAAGCTGCTCTTCACATTCCCCTTAAACTTTTCATCTTTCACCCTCAACCCATAGTGTCCAGATTTAGTTTACCCAATCTCAGTGGAAAAAACCTGCTTGCATTTACCTTATCTATACCCCTCATAACTTTGTATACCTCCATCAAATCTCCCCTCAATCTTCTACGTTCCAAGGAATAAAGTCCCAATCTATTCAATCTTTCCTTATAACTCAGGTCCTCCAGTCCCGGCAACATCCTTGTAAATTTTCTATGTACTCTTTCAACCTTACTTACATCTTTGCTGACTAAAATTGCACACAATAGTCCAAATTAGGCCTCACCAGTGACTTATACAACTTTAACATAACATCCCATCTCCTGTACTCAATATATTGATTTATGAAGGCCAATGTGCCAAAAGCTTTTTTTATGATGCTATCTACATGTGACAACATTTTCAATTAATTTTGGACCTGTATTCTCCAGATCCCTCTGTTCTACCACACCTCTCAGCACCATACTGTGTAAAAACCTACCCTGGTTGGTCCTAAGTGCAACATCTCACTGTATTAAATTCCATCTGTCATTCTTCCAGCTGGTCCAGATCCTGCTGCAAGCTCTGATAGTTTTCCTCACAGTCCACTACACCCCCAGTTTTGGTGTCATCCACAAATTTGTTGATCCGGTGAATCACATTATCATCCACATCATTGATATAGATGACAAGCAACAATGAACGAGCACCGATTCTTGTGGTACTCCATTAGTCACAGGCCTCCAGTCAGACAGGCAACCATCTACTACCACACTCTGGCTTCTTCCATGAAGTCAATGTCTATTCCACTTTACTACCTCATCTTGAATGGCAAGTGGCTGAACCTTCTTGACAAACATCCCATGAAGAATCTTGTCAAATGCCTTACTAAGGTTCATGTAGACAACATCCATGGCCTTGCCTTCATCAGATTTCTTGGTAACCTCCTCAAAAAGTGTTTGGTTAGACATAACCTACCATGCACAAAGCCATGCTGATTATCCCTAATCAGCCCACATCTATCCAAATAATTATATATCTGGTCCTTCCGAATACTTCCCAATAACTTACCCACAACTGATGTCAGGCTCACCGACTACAATTTCCTGGTTTATTTTTAGAGCCTTTCTTAAAAAGCTGAACAACATTAGCTATCCTCCAATCCCCCAGCACCTCACCTTTCACTAAGGATGATATAAATCGCTCTGCTAGGGCCCCTGCAGTTTCTGTACTAGCCTCCCACAGGGTCCGAGGGAACAACTTTTCAGGCCCAGGGAGTTATCCAACCTAATTTGCCTCAAGACAGCAAGCACCTCCCCCTCTTTAATCTGTATAGGTCTATTACCCTGCCGCTGTTTTGCTTTGCTTCTATAAATTCTGTGTCTGTCTCCTGAGTAAATACTGATGCAAAAAAATCCATTTAAGATATTGCCTATCTCTTTTGTTTCCATGCATAGATTACCATTCTGGTTTTCCAGAAGATCAATTTTGTCCCTTGCAATCATTTGACTCTTAACATATCTGTAGAGTCCCTTAGGATTCTCCTTCACCTTGCCTGCTAAGTCAACCTCATGCCTTCTTTTAGGCCTCCTGATTTCTTTCTTAAGTGTTCTCTTGCATTCCTTCAACTCCATAAACACCTCATTTGTTCCTACCTGCCTATGCCTGCTAAGCACCTCTTTTTTTCCTTTAAGCTGGGCCTCAAAATTTCTTGGAAACTAAGGTTCCCTAACCCTGTTATCTTTAACAACAGGAATTCTGCAGATGCTGGAAATTCAAGCAACACACATCAAAGTTGCTGGTGAACGCAGCAGGCCAGGCAGCATCTCTAGGAAGAGGTGCAGTCGACGTTTCAGGCCGAGACCCTTCGTCAGGACTAACTGAAGGAAGAGTGAGTAAGGGATTTGAAAGTTGGAGGGGGAGGGGGAGATCCAAAATGATAGGAGAAGACAGGAGGGGGAGGGATGGAGCCAAGAGCTGGACAGGTGATAGGCAAAAGGGGTACGAGAGGATCATGGGACAGGAGGTCCGGGAAGAAAGATGAGGGGGGGGGACCCAGAGGATGGGCAAGAGGTATATTCAGAGGGACAGAGGGAGAAAAAGGAGAGTGAGAGAAAGAATGTGAGCATAAAAATAAGTAACAGATGGGGTACGAGGGGGAGGTGGGGCCTAGCGGAAGTTAGAGAAGTGCCCCACCTAGGCTAACTTTGATGTGTGTTGCCTGTTATCTTTACCTTATATTCTGACAGGCGCATACAAACTTTGTACTCTCAAGATTTCACTTTTGAAGGCCTCCTACTTACCAAGTGCACCTTTGCCAGAAGCAGCCTGTCCCAATCTACACTTGCCAGATCCCTTTCGATACCTATCTTTTTCCATATTTACTTTGAAATTAATGGCATTGTGGTCACTAGATGCAAAGTGTTCCCCTACCCAAACTTTTGTTATCTGCCCTGTCTCATTCCCTAATAACAAATCAAGTATCTCTGTCATTGGGACTTCTACATATTGATTAAAGAAAGTTTCCTGAGCACATTTGACAAATTCTATCCCATTTAGTCTTTTTACAGTATGGGATTCCCAGTCAATATGTGGAAAGTTAAAACTGCCGACTAAAATAACCTTATGTTTCTTGCAACAGTCTATGATCTCTCTATGAACTTGTTCCTCTAAATCCTATGGATCATTGGGTGGTCTATAATATAGCCCCATTAATGTGGTTATAACTTTCTTATTCCTCGGTTCCACCATGAAGCCTCACTTCTTTTTATCTCGTCTGAGCTTTGCCATGACTTTTTCCCTGACTGGTAATCTAGTAAAGCCACCACTCCCTCTTTAATCCCTCCTGCTCTTTCTGAAACAGCAGGACCCCAGAATGTTGAGCTGCCAGCTCTGTCCCTTCTGCAATCAAGTCTCGCGAATGAGTACAATATCATAATCCCAAGTGTTCATTCACGCCCTGAGCTCATCGCCTTTCCTACAATATTTCTTGCATTGAAATATACGCAGCTTAGAACATTAGTTGTGCCATCCTCAACCTTTTGATTCCAGACTTTTTCTGAGGTCTTAACAATATAAGACCATAAGACAATAAGACATAGGAACTAAATTAGGCCATTCAGCCTATCGTCTGATCGACTATTCCATCATGGCTGATCCAGAATCCCATTCAACCCCATACAACTGCCTTCTCATCATATCCTTTGATGCCTTAACCAATTAAGAAACCATCAACTTCCGCCTTAAATATACCCACAGACCTGTCCTCCAACACAGTCTGTGGCAGAGCATTCCACACATTCATGTCTCTCTGGTTAAAAAAATTCCTCCTTACCTCTGTTCTAAAAGGTCACCCCTCAGTTTTTAGGCTGTGCCCTCTAGTTCTGGATAACCCCACCAGAGGAAACATCCACTCCATGTCCACCTTATCTAGTCCTTTCAACATTTGGTAGATTTCAATGAGATCCCCACACATTCTTCTAAATTCCAGTGAGTATAGTCCCAAAGCTGCCAAACACTCCTCATATGTTAATTCCTTCACTTCGAGAATCATCTTCGTGAGTCTCCTCTGGACTCTCTCCAATGACAACACATCCTTTCTGAGCTATGGGGCCCAAAACTGTCGATAATACTCCAAGTGCTGTCTGACTAATGTCTTATAAAGCCTTGGCATTATCTCCTTGCTTTTATATTCTATTCCTCTTGAAATAAATGCCAACATTGCATTTGCCTTCTTTACCACAGACTCAACAAATAAATTAACCTTCTCGGAGTCTTGCATGAGGACTCTTAAGTCCCCCTACACCTTTGATGTTTGAATCTTCTCCCCGTTTATATAATATTCCACACTATTGTTCCTCTTACCAAAATGCATTATCATACATTTCCTAACACTGTATTCCATCTGCCACTTTTTTCCCAGTCTTCCAATTTGTCTAATTCATGCTTCAATTGCATTGTTTCCTCAGCACTGCCTACTCCACCACCTATTTTTGTATCATCTGTAAACTTTTCGACAAAGCCATCAATTCCATATACTAATCCCTGAGGAACACTGGCAGCCAACCAAAATACTCCCCCTTGATTCCCATTTGCTGTCTCCTGCCTGTCAGCCATTCCTCTTTCTATGTCAGTATTTTTCCTGTAATGAAGTTTGATAACTGATTGCCTATTTCACCAATGTCGATAGGATATCTGAGCCTGACTTAATTATTGCTTATTTCCTGATGACATCACACCTCAGTTATCAAAAAAAAAGCACCCTGGCTGCTTGTCCCTGTGTTTGAGGTTAATGGATTATTGGGCATGAACTGGAAAATAAACTGTTCCACTTAGCTTAATGCTATGCTTATGCACTTAAAGAACATTAAATAAAGAAACAGGCTTTGCAATGCAGCCTGGATTTCTTTAGCTGTACCTTGGGGCCAAGAACAATTTGTTTCCATGCCAGGTTCTGAACTGTGGAAAATGCCTGGGAATGAATTTTTCCAACATTGGGAGTGCATTCCACACTGGCTATCGCATTTTCTTAACTGACCAATGGAAAATGGATTGTCCACGTTCTGGACATCACACATCTCTGGGCTCCTACCCACACCCCACCCTCTTCCTCAGTCCCCTTCCTCATCCCACTGTATAAAGAGTTTAGTTCTTGAGAGAAATTTCATACATTTGGAATTCTGAGAGATTTTTTTAAAGTTTGCCATAGCTCATCCACTATTTAACCTTCCAATCCTGTAACCTACCTCACTCAATCCACCTCTTAGCCCTATGCAACCAAGCCTATTTAAATTCAAGACTCTAGTTTTGTTTGAACTGAAAACAAAATTCCATAACATTTTGATCACTTATTTTCCAGCATCCTTTATTATGACATTGCTCATTAACATTATAGTCTCAATTCAGGATCAGCTTTATTGTTACTGACATAAGTCGTGAAATTACTATAAATTAAAATTATATATAAATATCCTGTGAAGTGCAAAAGAGGACTATTGAGGTAATGTTCATAATGAGTTCATAGACATACAGAAATCTCATGGCAGAGGAGAAGAATCTGTTCATAGACCATTCAGAGATCTGATGGCAGAAGGGAAGAAGCTATTCTTAAAATGTTGAGTGACGGGTTCTAAAATAATCTGGTTTCCCGTTGTGCAAGAAAAATCTGCTAAAAGAACTCAGCAGGTCGAGTAACAACTGGGAGAGGAAAGCAATGGTCATTGTTTCAGGTCAAAATCCTATATCAGGACAAGTCTCGTGTCCTCTGTTTTTCATAGTATACTATTCTGAAAAATTGACTTCCAAAATTTCCTCTTCCAACACAATCCAATATGATTTGCCCAGAAAGAAATGATGATTAAAGTGACCCTGACTACTATATTTTTGATAACGTGGTTGCTGTTTGGAGGCCACTAGACCAGTCTCAGCACTATTTGTTTCCTGTTCCTTGTTATGTCTTATCATTACCAATACTGGTTGTACTTTTTGTCCTTATAGCCCAAGAAGATTCTTTCATTTATTTGTCAGTCTCTGTTATCTGCTTATTCTCCCTCCTCTACCCTCCTTTTCCAAGTTTGACTTTCTTAATCATCAGGCACCCTGAAATTATTATTTCTCAACCTTGGTTGTCATGCAGCTATGTCCTTGTGATTACTGTTAGGTTTATCACATTTATTTTTTCTTTGTGACATTTTGTTGTTTAACTTTGTTGCAATAGCTTCATACATCCAGATGCAACATCTGTGATTTTTTTCACCATTATTGCTATGTTCACCAATACAATATTACTGTTCAACTCATTGTCTCTTCCTGTCAAACGCTGTTTATCATTGCCCCAAACCGCAACATTGTTTTTTTATTCTTGACCTTTTCCTTTAAATCTATAGCCTTATAACCCATCTAATCTCTTGATACCTTCTGCTACTTATGTCTTCCATTTGAGAGAACAATTGTGAACTTTTAAAATGATGAACAAATAACAGTGATTACATGCTGATCAAAGCCTTCGTTTTATAGCTGCTGAATTTGATATTCCATGGGCTTAGTTTAATAAGATACATTTTTAAGTTTATCCATTTAAAAATATTCTCTCTCTGTTCAGAAATGCTCCAGTTAATTTGTGATTAGATTAGAAGAAGATGGCGGCGCGACGCAGCGTGTGCGGCCGCTCCGAATTGATATCGTATTTGCTAAATAGGGGCCGTGCACAATCCTGATTTGATGGAGACAGACGTGAGAAGCACAGAGGAACATCTGGAGAGACTTCTGAAATGCCTGCTTCGCTGCCGCTGCTACTGTGCGATCGAGAATCTCCGGAGGGGAAGGCCCCAAATCCTCAGCTTTGCCTATTGCCTGTTGCCGGGGCCGGGGTCAAAGCGCTCGGCAGAGATGGTGCTCGGTGCTAGGTGTCAGAGGGCTGGTCGGAAGGCTCAAAGTTTTCAGACAGACTCAAGAGCTGGCTGTGGTCCAGTGCTTCCAGGGTGTTGCATCGGCAAGTTTGTGGCGCTGGAAACTCATGGCAGGGAGAGTTTCTCCCTTCTACTGTTTGTGTGAGATGATGGGACTTTCGAGAGATTTTGAGACTTTCTTTATCGTGCCCATGGTCTGTTCTTCATCAAATTACGGTATTGCTTTGCACTGTTGTAACTATATGTTATAATTATGTGGTTTTTGTCAGTTTTTTTTAGTCTTTGTTTGTCTTGTGTTTCTGTGATATCATTCTGGAGGAACATTGTATCATTTCTTAATGCGTGCATTACTAAATGACAATAAAAGAGGACTGCGTGTCCTCATAATCTAATCTTAAAAAAAAATGCTCCAGTTAATTAGTGATTCAGTGATACAAGAAGCACATAAGTGCCATTCTGAAATAAGTGCAGAACCTCTCCTCCCCTTGGAATTTACGAAGATTCGGGCAGACATCTACAACGTTGATAAACTTTATAGATGTGTGGTGGAGCATGTATCGACTTTTTGCATTGAGGCCTGGTATGGAAATACCAATGACCTTGAATGAAAAATGCTACAAAAAGCTCGGTCCAACATGGGTAAAGCCCTCCCCACTACTGAGCACATCTACACAGAGCGGTGTCGTAGGAAAGCAACATCCATCGTAAAGGACCCCCAACATCCAGGCCATGATGTCTTCTTGCTGATGCCCATCAGGAAGATGGTAAAGGAGCCTCAGGACCCACACCATCAGGTTCAGGAACATTTATTACCCCTCAACCATCAGACTCCTGATCCATTCAACTTCACTCTTTTTTGTATTTGTGCAGTTTGATATCGTTTGTGTCTTGATTGTTTATCCACTCTGTTGGGGGAGGCCATTCATTCATCGGCTCTATTGCGTTTCTTGTATTGACTGTGAATAGAAACATAGAAACACAGAAAACCTACAGCACAATACAGGCGCTTCGGCCCACAAAGCTCTGCCGAACATGTCCCTACCTTAGAAATTACCTAGGGTTACCCATAGCCTTTTATTTTTCTGAACTCCATGTACTTGCCCAGGATTCTCTTCAAAGACCCTATCGTATCCACCTCTACCAACATCGCCAGCAGCCCATTCCACACGCTCACCACTGTCTGTGTAAAAAAACTTACCGCTGACATCTCCTCTGTACCTACTTCCAAGCACCTTAAAACTGTACCTTCTCGTGCTAGCCATTTCAGTCCTGGGAAAAAGCCCCTGACTATCCACACGATCAATGCCTCTCATCATTTTATACACCTCTGTCAGGTCACCTCTCATCCTCCGATGAATGCCTGCAGGAAAATTAATCTCAGGGTTGTATATGGTGACATATTTGTACTTCGATAATAAGTTTACTTTGAACTTTGAAAGGGTTGTTTTAGGTTATTTAATAGTCGTTCTCCTGACTAACATTGGTCATACAGTACAGTTCCATTTAGACTCAAGTCAAAGCTAAAAAAAATCAATGGAATTGAATTAATTCTCCTTAAAAATGGGCTAACCAACAGCTTCTCTTCATTGCCAATACAGTGATTCAGATGAAATCTCCTGTGCATAGACAGCCTCTGTTTGTTGATACATTCTAGCCTCATCACTGGTTTCAGATAGAGCCTGTCCAGTGTAGGCACTACATTACTGAACCATTTGTTTTCCATGTCTTTGCAGGAAGCCCAGTTCTCTCTTTGCATTCATTTACTATGAATATGAATAGGTTCATATCCCAGTCTGTCAAACTCAGACCATTAATCTCCCTTGAAACCATGGAGACATAAGATACTACAGATGCTGGAATCTGAGGCAACAAGCAATCTCCTGAAGGAATTTAGTGAATTGAGCAGCATCTGCTGGGGACGGGGAAGGAACTGTTGACATTGCAGGTTGAAGTTGTGCATCAGTTCTAGAGAATGGCTGGCACAAAAAGGAAAGGCAGAGCGGTTGGACGGGAGGCCACAGTGGTTGACGGACTACCGAGGGGTGAAATGTGATGGGCAGGTTGCATCAGGTGTGGGTGGGAGGAGGGGCAGTGGAATTGTGGGGCAGTGGCAGGCGGATCATAGGTGGTATCAGATAAAGAAAAAAGTAGGCAAAAATAGAGGTAGTTGGAATAAGGTGGGGCAAAGGAAGAGTAAATATGGGAGAGATGGAGCCTGGAGAGGGGCAGAGTTATGATGGCACTAGACAGCGACTTCTTCAAGCTCATCTGCAGAAACAGCTATTGGTGGGACTGAGATATCCTGGAATTAGCAAAGTGGGGCTTAGAAATCTTATTATTTGTTCTGCAGAGATTAATTGAATATAGGTCACCAAGGACTGAACAGTGTTTGCTTCCATAATGGAGTTGGTCACTGCTGTAACCATTACAGACGTTTAAGAAAGGGACAAAATTTGAACAAACTTATTCTCAACAATTTGGTTAATTCTGGTATCTTAATAAAAATTTGTAAATTTTAGTACAGATAGCAGGAACATAATTAATTAAAAGCTACCAACTTATTACTTCCATTCAACTCATTAATATTGGTCATCCTAAGGAGGTCTATGATTTATTTAAGATTATTGATTAATCCTAACACTAATTGACTTTTAAGATTAATCAATAGTGATATAAATCCCAGATCTCAGAAGTTCTCTCTCCCTCAATGCTGTTGGAGGAAGTCACTGAAGTTCTGCAATTTATGGATAGGGCTGTTGACTGTAGTTCAAGCTAACTGTATTTCAGATTGCTCTTTTTTGCATTCTCTGTTTCTGCCTGCTCTTTCCTGTTGCAAGTAAGTTTTTTTCTGTGCGAAGGTGAGGGTAAGGAGTTTGGGTTTGATGTTCTTGTTGCCGTTTTGTGAGATTTGTTTGCTTTTTTTTCTGTGAGGAAGGCGGTTGGGGGTTTGGGCTTTGAAGTTCTTGTTGCAGTTTGGCGAGATCTGTTCATTTTTTTGCATGTGAAGGTGATGATCGTGTTGCCGTTTGCGAGATTTGTTTTTTGTGTGGGCGTTGTTGACGTTTTTCTTTGAATGACCACCATGATTTTCTTTGTTTCGTGGCTATCTGGAGAAGAGGAATTTCAGAATTGTATACTGCATACATACGTTGCTAATAAATGAACCTTTGAAACTTTGAATTGGTAAATCAGTTTATTATTGTCGGATGTAGTAAGGACAGTGAAAGACTTTGTTTTTTATGCCATCCATAGAGACAATTTCATTAAATCAAAGCATTGCAGTAGTACAACAACAGAATGAGGAGTGCAATGTTACAGTCTGAGAGAAAATGCAGTTCAGGCAGACAATAAGGTGCAGACCTATGATGAGGTAGATTGTGAGGTCAACAGTCAATCTTATCATACCAAAAAATTGTTCATTAATTTGATAACAGTGGGGTAGAAGTTGTTTTTGAGCTTGGTGTTAAATTCTTTAGGGTTTTTGTATCTTCAGTCCAGTGGGAGGAGGGAGAAGACAAAATGTCAAGGTTGGTGGGATCTTTGATAGTGTTGGCTGCTCTACTGAGGCATCGACAGAAACTGAGAAGGGGAGGCAAAGAAGTTGTGGCAATCGTAGTGTGCAGAGCTGCGTTTCAAGCTATCAGTAATTTTTTGCAGTCTCGGACAAAGCAGTTGCCATACCAAGCCTGGTTGTTGTGAGATCAAAACAATGCATCATTTGATTGTGATGTAACCAGATTTCCATGAAATTGAGCTCCATTAATTCCATACTCTATCTAACTACCTTTCTCTGAATCAAACTGACTCATGTTTGTCCTTCACTTCCATCTTCTCTCATCCACATTGACAACTTGTCCTCCAGTGCAGTGAATAACATGTCCTCATGTCTATCTACATCTGTGGCCTCATCCCAATTGATCCTCAATACTTCATTCAACCTTGTCCCATTCTTCAAGTACCTGATCTACTACTTGCTGTGCATCCCTCCCCTGATAACACATTCAGAAACCTTGCTGTTCTTGGTTTCATGTTGGGTAGTTTTCAAATACTCCTGAAATAACCATTCACTGAATTGAACTGTCCTATTGGCTCCCAGCTTCTTTTAAAATGTTAACATAATTTTCTTGTAAAAGCAATTCTGAATTCTGTTCACAACATATATTTCAGTAGCAACACACATCAAAGTTGCTGGTGAACGCAGCAGGCCAGGCAACATCTCTAGGAAGAGGTGCAGTCGACGTTTCACGCCGAGATCCTTCGTCAGGACGTAGACGTAGATGTCCTGACAAAGGGTCTCGGCCTGAAACGTCGACTGTACCTCTTCCTAGAGATGCTGCCTGGCCTGCTGCGTTCACCAGCAACTTTGATGTGTGTTGCTTGAATTTCCAGCATCTGCAGAATTCCTGTTGTATATATTTCAGTAGGATGCTTCATTTCCCAACATCTCACTGCTTAACTATTTACTACTCACGTTTTAGCATCTTTGATAACTAAACATCATCCAAAAGTTATGATCCAACATGAATCTTCGTTGTTTTTTAACTAAAATCCTCACTTCTTTGGATAGTTAGGTCAGATTTACATGAATTTTTTTGGCGTCAGTAACAAAATTCTTAATTTCCCCAAACTTGAGTAAATCTCTTCTAGAAATTCTTTCATAGTCTTGACAGCTTTCATAAAGCGGTTGGGGGGGGGGGGGGCGGATGTGGAATTTCTTTCCAGATGACCAATGTCATTAGCATTCTTGCTGATAAGTACAAAAAGGAAAATTCTAGTGGCAGAGATGTTATTTTCATCAAAATGTTGATGGCACATCTAAAATTTCATGATAGCCGTTGCATAAGGCTGTGCCAGTCACTCAGTATCTCTGAAAATCAGAATAAGAATCAGGTTTAATATCACAGACATATGACATGAAATTTGTTAATTTGCAGCAGTTGCACAGTGCACTACATAATAATAAAATAATCTATGAATTACAATTCAGAAATCAGAATCAGAATCAGATTTATTATCACTGGCATGTGACGTGAAATTTGTTAACTTAGCAGCAGCAGTTCAATACAATACATAATCTAGCAGAGAGCAAAAATTAATAATAATAAATAAAATAAAAGATAATAATAATAAACTAACACGTAAATCAATTAAATATATTGAATAGATTAAAAAATGTGCAAAAACAGAAATACTGTATATTAAAAAAAAAGTGAGGTAGTGTCCAAAGCTTCAATGTCCATTTAGGAATCAGATGACAGAGGGGACGAAGCTGTTCCTGAATCGCTGAGGGTGTGCCTTCGGGCTTCTGTATTTCCTACCTGATGGTAACAGTAAGAAAAGGGCATGCCCTGGGTGCTGGAGGTCTTTAATAATGGACACTGCTTTTCTGAGACACCGCTCTCTAAAGGTGTCCTGGGTGCTTTGTAGGCTAGTACCCAAGATGGAGCTGACTAGATTTACAACCTTCTGCAGCTTCTTTCGGTCCTGTGTAGTAGTCCCTCCATACCAGACAGTGATGCAGCCTGTCAGAATGCTCGCCACGGTACAACTATAGAAGTTTTTGAGTGTATTTGTTGACGTGCTAAATCTCTTCAAACTCCTAATAAAGTATAGCTACTATTTTGTCTTCTTTATACCTACATCTATGTGTTGGGACCACCCAGAAACCTGAAACTGCTCACTCTCTCCACTTCTGATCCCTTTATGAGGATTGGTATGTGTTCCTTCATCTTACCCTTCCTGAAGTCCACAATCAGCACTTTCGTCTTACTGACATTGAGTGCCAGGTTGTTGCTGTGGCACTACTCCACTAGTTGGGATATCTCACTCCTGTATGCCCTCGTATCACCACCTGAGATTCTACCAACAATGGTTGTATCATCAGCAAATTTACAGATGGCATTTGAGCTATACCTAGCCACACAGTCATGTGTATACAGAGAGAAGAGCAGTGGGCTAAGCACACACCCCTGAGGTGCACCAGTGTTGATCATCAGCAAGGAGAAGATGTTATCATCAATTCACACAGATTGTGCTAAAATAAGTAGTGCAAAAGAAGAGCAAACAAAAAGAAAAAAAAGTGAGTGTCGTACATGGGATTCATTGTCCATTCTGAAATATGATGGTAGTGGGGAAGAAGCCGTTTCTAAAATGTTGAGTGCACGCATCCGGTAGCAATGAGAAGGGGGCATGTCCTGGAGCGTGATGGTGGTCCAAATGATGGATGCTGCCTTTTTCAGGCATCGCCTTTTGAAGATATCCTGAATGTAGGGGAGGCTAATGCCCGTGATGGAGCTGGCTGAGTTTGCAGTTTTCTGCAGCTTTCCCCCATCCTGTGCAATGGCCCCTTCATACCAGACGGTGAAGCAACCAGTCAGAATGCTCTGTACATCTGTAGAAATTTGCTAGAGTCTTTGGAGACATACCAAATCTGCTTAAACTCCTAATGAAATATAACAACTATTATGCCTTCTTTGTAATTACATCAATATGTTGGGCCCAGGCTAGTTCCTCAGAGATGAAGACACCCAGGAACTTGAAGCTGCTCATCCTTTCCACTGCTGATTCTTTGATGAGGACAGATATGCGTTCCCTTCACTTCCCATTCATGAAGACCACAATCAATTCCTTGGTCCTATTGACATTGGGAGCAAAGTTGCTGTTGCAATGCCACTCAACCAGCTGACCTATCTCACTCCTGTATGCCTCTGACATCCTGCCAGTAATACTTGTGTCTTTAGCAAATTTATAGAAGATGTTTGAGTTGTGCCTAGCCACACAGTCATAGATGTAGAGGTAGTAGAGCAGTGGGCCCAGATCATTGAGGTGTGCCAGTGTTAATTGTCAGCAAGGAGGAGATGTTATTTCTGATACGGGCTGACTGTGTTCTCCAATGAGGAAGTCAAGGTTCCAGTTACCGAGGGAGATACAAAGGCCCATGTTTTGGAGCTTTTTGATTAGTACTGAGGGTATGATGGTGTTTGCTGCTGAGCTTTAATCCATAAACAGCAGTCTAATGTAAGTATTGTTATTATTCTGATGATCCAAGGCCAAATAGAGACCCAATGAGATTGCATCTAATCTAGACCTATTGTGGTGAACACACCAACTGGTTGGTTGGCACAGATTTTCAGTGTTGTACCAGGTGCATCAGGGCCTAATGGCAAAGATTCACCTTCTTCAAAGATGTTCTGACGCCTGCTCTGAGACAAAGATCACAGGTGTTGCATATTTAATATTTCAGTGATATTGTAAATATATTATTTGATTAAGCATTCTTTGCTGCTTACATAATGCATTGTGAGTTATATGTAAAAGTACGTAAATGGGATACTTCATCATGCCACCATGTGATATGAGCACACTTGGCTTAAAGTAAGAGCTAAGTTAGACTCCCATTTCAGATTCTCTGACTTTTCCTATAAATATGTTTTATGATTTGGAGTTATAAGCTTAAAATTGGAAATGAGGTATTTTTTAAATGAATCCAAGCTGACTGCCTACCTGTTGAAGTGGAGCAAGAAGTTTGGGTTAAAAACAAAAGCGTAGCATGAAACGGTCGAGTTTTAAAAACATAACATGTTTTTTTTACTTCAGAGCAGATCGTTTGCTTTGCAAAAGGAAAGAAGATCAAGTTAAAAAAGAAAAGCAGAAAACAGAAGAATTCACGGGTTTATAAACAGTGAGTACCAGGTGATAATAATAATAATAAAGAAAGAGCAGAAATGGCTGGCTACATCGAAAGGATTGACTCATTTGATTACACAAAAGATAACTGGATTATGTATACAAATGAAATAGCTAATGAAAAATAAGTACCAGATCTGCTGAGTGTATTGGGTTTAAAAGCATATAGTTTGCTTCAAAGTTTAACTGCTCCAAACAATCCAGTTGCAATGAGTTTTGCTTATATTGTGAATGTAATGCAGGAACATTTCAAACCAAAACCATTGGTGATTATAGAATGCTTTAGGTTTCATAAATGGAATCAAAGAAAGAGAGTCTGAATTGAAGAAGTTGCCTGAGCATTGTCAATTAGGTGATGGGCTTAATTGGGCACTGAGAGATCATTTAGTTTGTGGAATCTTACAAGAGAATATTCAAAAGTATTTCCTAACTGAAGCAAACTCACACTTTAAAGAGCAGTTGAAATTGCTGTATCAATGGAAACAGCAGATAGAGACACAATTGAAATGCAGTCAGGAATGAAAGTGAATGTGAACAAAAATGCTATGTCTAAATAGAAATGCACCTGGCCAACCAAATTGTGTTTCTGCTGTGGCAGGGGCTCACAGATATCAGATCAACGCCGGTTTAAAGTTAAAACTGGCAGAAAATACAACAAAGTAGGACAAATACAAAAAGTATGTTGGCAGACAAAATAAATGGACTGCATATCATCATCATTATGTGCTGAGTCATATGACATGGGTGATTATGGTCTTTGACCATGATTGTTCTTGGCAAATTTTTCTACAGAAGTGGTTTTCCATGGCCTTCTGCTGGACAGTGTCTTTAGAAGATGGGTGGGCCCAGACATGACCAAAACGCTTTAGAAATTGTCTGCCTGGTGTCAGTGGTCGCAATCTTGCACTGAGATCTTCAATTTTATTTTCCAAAGACTGTACATTCGCTAGCAGGACAGTTGGAAGTGGGTTATGGGGTGGTCTAAGGCCTCAGCGTTTCAATTGTACCTGATATCAGCACACCTCCATGCTTCCTTTTCCTTTAACAGGAATTACACTCATGGCCCAAGTCTGCAGTTCAGGGTATGCTGATTTTGATTTCAATAGAAGTTTTTAAACTTCTTAGAACAATGCTGCTTACGAAAACACCCACGATTGTGACTGTGGATTTCAGCTGAGGTAGTCCTGAACTGGAGGATTTGTTGATTCCCATTGGAGCTGTATGCAAAGAGTCATCACTTATTGGTGAACCTTATGTAAAATTTTGAAGTTTTTTATATGAATTAGTTAAATAAATTCAACTTTAAATCTTTGTGTGTATTATGTTCCATGAACCTAATAATAGGATAAAATTCTTAAATGTTTTCAATACCATCAATGTTCTTTTTCAAATATCTATCTATTCAAACACCTAAATGTCCTCACTTTACACTGCACGCTGTCGGAGCAGTGCTGCCAGATAATCAAGGACATGACTCACCCAGCCAACATACCTTTCGTCCCTCTTCCCTCCGGGAGAAGGCTCAGGAGCTTGAAGACTCATACAGCCAGATTTGGGAACAGCTTCTTTCCAACTGTGATAAGACTGCTGAACGAATCCTGACCCGGACCCTCCAAATATCCGGACCTGCCTCTCGGTTTTTTTGCACTACATTACTTTGCATTTTCTATTTTCTATTTATGGATTTATAATCTAAATTTTTAACATTTCCTATCGATTTGTACTCCAGGGAGTGGGAAGTGCAGAATTAAATATCGCTGTGATGATTGTACGTTCTAGTATCAATTGTTTGGCAACTATAAAGTATATATAAAGTATAAATGTCCTTTATGTTCCACTCCTTTCATTGGTATACCATCTTATAATCAGAATCAGAATCACGTTTATTATCACCGGCATGTGACATGAATTTTGTTAACTTAGCAGCAGCAGTTCAATGCAATACATAATCTAGCAGATAGAGAAATAATAATAATAAATAAAATAAAACATAATAATAATAAATAAACAAGTAAATCAATTACATATATTGAATAGATTTTTAAAATATGCAAAAACAGAAATACTATGTATTTTAAAAAGTGAGGTAGTGTCCAAGGCTTCAATGTCCATTCAAGAATCAGATGGCAGAGGGGAAGAAGCTGTTCCTGAATTGCTGAGTGTGTGCCTTCAGGCTTCTGTACCTCCTACCTGATGGTACCAGTGAGAAAAGGGCATGCCCTGTTTGCTGGAGGTCCTTAATAATGGACACTGCCTTTCTGAGCCACCACTCCCTAAACATGCCTGTTTTTTCATTTTAATAATCTCCTATCTTGAATATTTGAAGTTAAATATTTGGACAATGAATGTGATAATTATTTCAAATGTAATAAATGTAAATGTAATTGTTTCGGATGTTTTTGTTGTGATTGCAAGACCCTGGTGGACATTGGTAATGCAGAATACTGCAAACCTAACAGAGAGTTTTGCAGCTTTCAGGTCATGATGTTGTTGAGCTGTGATGTCCGTCATGGTCATGGCTCGGACATAATTGTTTTTTAGCTTCATAGGGATGGTTTTGGGGACAGCGCAGAGAGTTACATGTCAGGGAAGAGGGATAGTTAGAGGTTAGGGGCAGGATCCAGTGGTCGGAGTGCTCTGCAGTAAAATGGAGGTTGGGTTGGCAGGTACTGAGAACTTAGACCAGCAAACCCTGTGGTCAGGGACCAAAGTTGGTAGGCCTCAATAACCAGTGAACTCCGAGGTTGGCGAATCTCAGGGTCTGGAGGCAAGAGATCACTGCCCTCATCCTCAGGGTCCGCCAGCTGCAATCCAAATGTCAGACTCAGTGATCTTTGAAAATGGAGGACAG
The DNA here is from genome assembly GCF_030028105.1 of Mobula birostris. Taxonomy (NCBI): domain Eukaryota; kingdom Metazoa; phylum Chordata; class Chondrichthyes; order Myliobatiformes; family Myliobatidae; genus Mobula; species Mobula birostris. Next base: position 203,982,562 of record NC_092371.1, on the reverse strand, counting down.
GTCTGCAGGTGCTGAGGAAAAAGACCTACAATCCATAGTCAAGGATTGCAGTTGGCGGACCCTGAGGATGAGGGCCAGTGATCCCCAAGGAGGAGGGAGAAGGGTTTGCTTTGCTGTTCCTTTATGTTGGATGCATGTTGTTCTGCTGAACATGGCTGGTAGGCTATGTTGGTACCGGAAGGATAGCGCTCTTCCTAACGCCACCACATTCTTCCTGTTCTGCTCACCACACACAGGAAGGATGTGGTAGTGTTAGAAAGAGTACAGAAGAGATCTACAAGGATGTCACCTGGAACGCAGAGCTGTACTCATAAAATAATATTTGTTAAATTATGGTTAATCTCACTGGAACATAGAAAACTGAGGGATGTCCTTAGTGATTTATAAGATTATGTGAGTATGGATAGGGTCAGGTCATAACAGGGTCAGAGTCTCTTTCCTAGGATGGGTAAGTCTAGAACTAGAAGATGTAATCTTAATGTGAGCAGGAGAAATTTAAAGAGGAGCAAGTTTTTCCATGTAGACTGCCATAGTTATATGGAGCTGCCAGAAAGAGTGTTAGGACCAGATACAATTACAATATCTGAAAGATATTTGTACAGGTCTTTGGATAGGAGAGCAGTAGGGGGGTAGGCACATGATGTGGGCAGATGGGTTTACTATTGATAGGCACCATGGTTAACTTGGATGAATTGGGCCCATTCTATGACTCTCTATGAATCCAAGATAACAAGTTTGTTTAATTTAGAGAGATGTTGGAGGAAAGGACTAAGAGAATATCTGTGATTGCTTTAGGTTAGTGTTGCCATGGAGATAAGTAATAGATGTTGGTGGTTATTGGGGAAAGTCATCAACTGGAATTCTAACCAATCAGCCTGAAGTGTTAACTTTGTTTTACTTTCCACAGATGCTGTTCAGCCTGCTGAGTGTTACCAGCATTTTGTTTTTTCTTCAGATTTCCAGCAGTTTTTTCTAAATTTTCATTTTCTCAGAAATGATACACAGAACATTGAAGTACTGTAATGCAATGAGGTTTCACACTGATTCATGGGATGGTGTGACAATGAGGAAAGACTGATTTTGTCAACTTTCAGGAGTAAAACTGAAGCACTATAGGATCGCCACAGAAGGGAGGGAGAAATTCAAGCAGGAATACGTCGTTTAAAATGAGATCAAAATCCTGTGAGACAACAGGACAGGCAACTTCCAAAATATTCACTGCAGAGTTCTAGATCAGTAAAAATGGCATGCACAGATTTTTTTTTAGCTAAAGCTGTTGCAAACAATCCAGAGACACCCTTTGCAAACTCACATCACTAAATATAGATCTAATCATTGATAAAGTTGAGGCAGTGTTCTGACAAGAATAGAAGGAAAGGAAATAGGTTTTTATAGAAAGAATATGAATGCAGGATTGTGGATGTAAGTAAATGTAGAAACTAACAAAATAGAAATTATAAAGGAATTTCATGGAAATAATTGCAATATTAAACAAAAATAATGATTTGTTTCAATTTTAGCTACTTCAAAGGTTAAAATGGATAAACGTTGCAATTTGTATATGTATTTATAACTGAAATTAATAACACATTGAAAGCAACAGCCAAATAAATTTGCCCAAAAGAAAATTGAAAAGTTTATTTTTTTGGTTATATATTTCTAATGAAACGCATTGCTCTTAATTAGGAAGTAAAACGACTAAAGGCCTTGATTGTCCAGTACTATAAATTAATAAAAGAAAACGAGCTTTCAGAAGAACAATAACTATTAAGTCACAGGTCTGCTGTTGATGAAAAAGACAACAATTTCAGAAAGATAAAAGCTCAGCATGCTCAAAATTGCTGCAAAACATTATAGCAGATAACTATATCACTGGTTTAGTAAAATATGCTGCAATCTAATAATTTCTCCTCCTTTGTCAAGAGTAAACAAAGGTGGAATGAAGAATTCAAAGTATCCAGGGAATTCTAGATGTACTCTCCCTCTCTTAAGAGTTAATAAGTTTATATTTATTTTGGCAAAATTCCCTATAACTTATCTGTAGCGCTTCATATGGCATGTGAATTATTTTTTGAAAACTGAGTAGACATTTATTCAATTTACTTCAATCTACTTGGAAAATTCATTTACTTACTCTCAGGAAACCAGTTTCCATGTTGCAAAGTATATTGTTGCCAATAAAAGCAGATACTCCATTAATGAGAGAAAGAGGGATCTACAGTATTCCTTATATAAGGGATTACTGTACATAACAGATAATAGTTAAAGTCACTTTCATCAACCATATTCCAAAAAGTGCAGTAAAATAATTCATATCCTTTTCAAATGTATTGCCTATTTTGTAACAACTTGTGATACTTTGGAGAGTTTAGGGGAATGCTTCAGAATTTAGAATTCTCTCATTCAGGTGGTGCCTTATGTTTGATTTGAAATACTCTCATATTAATACTCTCATATTAGACAAAGTAAATTTTAAACAAAGAAAAGAACAAACTAACATTTGGGATTTCAGCAGTCATTGCTTTTGCTGTTATCGACAGCCACACCGTCTCTTCCAATTCATGCCCCAAGTTCGCAGGTACTACCTTTTTTGACTGTACTTTTGCTGGCATTTTCCGCAATTTCTGAGTGAAGGTCTATGGATTCTTTTCACCCTTCACTGCTATGCTGGCTCCAGCTCCACCCATTAATTAATAGGAATATTCCATATCTGCCCACTATTCAACAAATGAACTCCCAAAATGTCAGTGAGTTCTGATAGGAAAGTGCTTGAAAATGGTTGAAATATTCTGCAAGTCATTCAGATTCTTCTGCCCTTCATTCTTTCACAGTTTTTTCTTCCCTTTGTTCCTTCCTCTCTCTCTGCTCTTGGCTTAGATTTGCTGCACCTTATTTTTTGCCAGACCATCAATTTGAGACATTAATTTTGTTTCTCTCTTCAAAAATGCTATGTTACTTGCTGAACATTTTTACATATTAATTTCAGAATCGGAATCAGATTTAATACAATCAGCATATGTCATGAAATTTGTTAACTTAGCGGCAGCAGTACAATGCAATACCCGGTAATATAGGAAAAAAATCAATCAATCAATTGCAGTATGTATATATGTACATTAAATAATTAAATTAAAAGTAGTGTAAAAACAGAAATAATATTTTTAAAAAGTGAGGTAGTGTTCATTGGTTCAATGTCCATTTAGGAATTGGATGGCAGAGGGGAAGAAGGTGTGTGTGTGTGTGTGTGTGTGTGTGTGTGTGTGTATGTGCACCTTCAGGCTTCTGTACCTCCTTCCTGATGGTAACAATGAGAAGGAAGCATATCCTGGATGATGGGGGTCTTTAATAATGGACGTTGTCTTTCTGAGGCACCGCTCCTTGAAGATGTCTTGGATACTACGTAGGCTAGCACCCAAGGTGGAGTAATTATTGCCACAAGCTTTCCTCCTCACTCCTTCAAATGGAACCTAGCTTCTTCTCTTACTCACAAACATTTCTCAAACCTGCATTTTCTATCACTGCTAACTGCATTTAGCAGGAAAGATGTGGATGGAAAATCCTGATCCCACAGTGAGAATTGCCTCAGAGAGTGAGGAGAAAGGCCGGACCCTAGATATTTGCTGTGGGGTGAAGACTGGTTGCATTGATTGTCAATGTGGGCACAAAGCAATGGTCCCCAAAAATTGTTCATCTTCTAAAGGTTTGATGCACGTGCTATTTGCCACATAGTCAAGATCTTTTATTCCTTGGGCTGTGTGCCAAGTTCAGATACATTACTGCAGGGAAATGACCAGTTTGTCTGAGCACTTGCACTCTGTACAGTCAAAGAATGTTTCTTTAGGCCAGAATGTAAACAAAACAGGAAGATATGTGACCAGACAATCTTTTTCTTCTGTTAGCTCACTGCTTTGAAAACAGTGATTCATACTGACGTAGAAGATCATAAAACCAATATTACCTCATTTTCATGACTATCTTTCATCTATGAGTCTAGACAAAGTAGAAGGTAATTGGTCCACAAGGTTATCCTTAGACCACAAAAACCAAGAATAAAAAGAAGGACCCTGCTGCCTCCCTTGGCTCAGCGCCTTTTTTTCTGCAATGTTTTCATTTGTCACGTCACTAAACTGATGGCTAAGCTGCACAATGCTGATGTTTTTCAAAAGCTGTTGCCTTCCTGCTCTGACTGCCAGTGTAGTCAGTGAGAAATTTGCAGGTTCTCCCTGTGACCGAATGCGTTTCCTCAGGTTTTCCCAGAAATGCTCCAGTGTTATCCCACACTCGGGAGACATTTAGGTTGATAGGCACAGAGTCATTTTGATTTGCCATTACTGTGTAGGGGTGTGGTGGAATCTGTAGGGAATTGATGGGAATGAGGCTGAGAATAAGGTGAGATTAGTAAATGGTGCTTGACGGCCAGCTCCACTCAGTGGGCCAAAGGTCCTGTGCTGTTTGATTCAATGATAGGTAGATAGATAGATACCTTATTGATCCCAAAGGAAATTACAGCGTCACAGTAGCATTACAAGTGCAGAGATATAAAAATATAAGAAGAGAAGTACAAAAAAAAAAGTTACCTCAAGCAGTCTAACAGGAACGGGTCATCACTTCCCCGGCTATAGGTTGGCTCATTATAGAGCCTACTGGCCAAGGGCAAGAATGACCTCATATAGCGCTCCTTGGAGCAGTGCAGTTGTCTTAGTCTATTACTAAAAGGTGAGAAACATTGTCCAGAATTGCTGGGATTTTCCAAAGGATCTATAGTTCCACCACTGCCTCCAGTGTGTCCAGTTTGACTCCTATAACAGACCCAGCCTTTCTAGTCAGTTTATGGAGTCTGTTGGTGTTGATGTGTTGATGCCAATGTGTTGATGCCAATGCCCAGCACACCACCACATAGAAGATTGTACTAACCACAACAGCCTGGTAGAACATGTGAAGGAGAGGCCTGCATACGCCAAAGGACCTCAGTCTCCCCAGGAAGTTGAGGCAACTTTGGCCCTTCCTGTACACAGCCCCTTTATTGCTGCTCTACTCAAGTCTGTGATCCAGGTGCATCCCCAGGTACGTGTAGGTCCTTGCCACCTCCACATTCCCACCATCAATGGTAACAGGGACCGATACAGGCTTAGTCTTCCTAAAGTCTATCACCATTTCCTTTGTCTTACTGATGTTGAGCTGCAGATAATTCAGCTTGCACCATTTGACAAAGTCCTCCAACAGGGCCCTGTATTCGTCCTCCCATCCTCCCTTTATACACCCAACTATTGCTGAGTTATCAGGGAATTTCTGCAGAACACATGACACAGTGTTGAATCTAAATTCCGAGTTAGACAGGGTAAATAGGAAGGTAGCCAATACAGTCCCTAGTAACCTCGGTAACCATCTGCATATATTGTAAGCTTGCTCCCTAGCTTCCTCCACAGAGATGAGAGAGGAGCCTAACAATAGTGTCAATGGTGTAATATGCTAAAGAAGGATATTTTTCCATAGTTACCGCTACCAAGAGTGTGCTGCAAGTAATGCAGCTGTCTCCGCTCCAGTGACCCTGTTCTCATTTTAAGCTTCAGTGCTGTTTATGTGGAGTTTGCACACTCTTCCTGTGAGCACACAGGCTTCCTTTGGGTGCTCTGTTTTTTGCCCACATCCCAAATATATACTTGCTTTTCTTTATTGTATATTTTTCCATGAATGTTAGCAGAATCTGGGAGATGAGGCGGGCACTGAAGATCATGTTCAAGAGAACATAGAACATAGAACATAGAATAGTACAGCACAGTACAGGCCCTTTGGCCCACAATGTTGTGCTGACCCTCAAACCCTGCCTCCCATATAACCCCCCCACCTTAGATTCCTCCATATACCTGCCTAGTAGTCTCTTAAACTTCACTAGTGTATCTGCCTCCACCACTGACTCAGGTAGTGCATTCCACGCACCAACCACTCTCTGAGTCAAAAAACCTTCCTCTAATATCCCCTTTGAACTTCCCACCCCTTACCTTAAAGCCATGTCCTCTTGTATTGAGCAGTGGTGTCCTGGGGAAGAGGCGCTGGCTATCCACTCTATCTATTCCTCTTATTATCTTGTACACCTCTATCATGTCTCCTCTCATCCTCCTTCTCTCCAAAGAGTAAAGCCCTAGCTCCCTTAATCTCTGATCGTAATGCATACTCTCTAAACCAGGCAGCATCCTGGTAAATCTCCTCTGTACCCTTTCCAATTCTTCCACATCCTTCCTATAGTGAGGTGACCAGAACTGGACACAATACTCTAAGTGTGGCCTAACCAGAGTTTTATAGAGCTGCATCATTACATCGCGACTCTTAAACTCTGTCCCTCGACTTATGAAAGCTAACACCCCATAAGCTTTCTTAACTACCCTATCCACCTGTGAGGCAACTTTCAGGGATCTGTGGACATGTACCCCCAGATCCCTCTGCTCCTCCACACTACCAAGTATCCTGTCATTTACTTTGTACTCTGCCTTGGAGTTTGTCCTTCCAAAGTGTACCACTTCACACTTCTCTGGGTTGAACTCCATCTTCCACTTCTCAGCCCACTTCTGCATCCTATCAATGTCTCTCTGCAATCTTTGACAATTCTCTACACTATCTACAACACCACCAACCTTTGTGTTGTCTGCAAACTTGCCAACCCACCCTTCTACCCCCACATCCAGGTCGTTAATAAAAATCACGAAAAGTAGAGGTCCCAGAACAGATCCTTGTGGGACACCACTAGTCACAATCCTCCAATCTGACCACCACCACCCTCTGCCTTCTGCAGGCAAGCCAATTCTGAATCCACCTGGCCAAACTTCCCTGGATCACATGCCTTCTAACTTTCTGAATAAGCCTACCGTGTGGAACCTTGTCAAATGCCTTACTAAAATCCATATAGATCACATCCACTGCACTACCCTCATCTATATGGCTGGTCACCTCCTCAAAGAACTCTATCAGGCTTGTTAGACACGATCTGCCCTTCACAAAGCCATGCTGACGGTCCCTGATCAGACCATGATTCTCTAAATGCCTATAGATCCTATCTCTAAGAATCTTTTCCAACAGCTTTCCCACCACAGACGTAAGGCTCACCGGTCTATAATTACCCGGACTATCCCTACTACCTTTTTTGAACAACGGAACAACATTCGCCTCCCTCCAATCCTCTGGTATCATTCCCGTGGACAACGAGGACATAAAGATCCTAGCCAGAGGCTCAGCAATCTCTTCTCTCGCCTCGTGGAGCAGCCTGGGGAATATTCCATCCGGCCCCAGGACTTATCTGTCCTAATGTATTTTAACAACTCCAACACCTCCTCTCCCTTAAAATCAACATGGTCCAGAACATCAGCCTCACTCATATTGTCCTCACCATCATCAAGTTCCCTCTCATTGGTGAATACCGAAGAGAAGTATTCATTGAGGACATCGCTCACTTCCACAGCCTCCAGGCACATCTTCCCACCTTTATCTCTAATCAGTCCTACCTTCACTCCTGTCATCCTTTTTTTCTTCACGTAATTGAAGAATGCCTTGGGGTTTTCCTTTACCCTACTCGCCAAGGCCTTCTCATGCCCCCTTCTTGCTCTTCTCAGCCCCTTCTTAAGCTCCTTTCTTGCTTCCCTATATTCCTCAATAGATCCATCTGATCCTTGCTTCCTAAACCTCATGTATGCTGCCTTCTTCCTCCGGACTAGGTTTTCCACCACACTTGTCACCCATGGTTCCTTCACCCTACCATTCTTTATCTTCCTCACTGGGACAAACTTATCCCTTACATCCTGCAAGAGATCTCTAAACATCAACCACATGTCCATAGTACATTTCCCTGCAAAAACATCATCCCAATTCACACCTGCAAGTTCTAGCCTTATAGCCTCATAATTTGCCTTTCCCCAATTAAAAGTTTTCGTGTCCTCTTTGATTCTATCCTTTTCCATGATAACTATAAAGGCCAGGGAGTGGTGGTCACTGTCCCCCAGATGCTCACCCACTGAGAGATCTGTGACCTGACCCAGTTCATTACCTAGTACTAGATCTAGTATGGCATTCCCCCTGGTCGGCCTGTCCACATACTGTGACAGGAATCCATCCTGGACACACTTAACAAACTCTGCCCCATCTAAACCCTTGGAATTAATCAGCTGCCAATCAATATTAGGGAAGTTAAAGTCACCCATGATAACAACCCTGTTATTTTTGCACCTTTCCAAAATCTGCCTCCCAATCTGCTCCTCTGTATCTCTGCTGCTATCAGGGGGCCTATAGAATACCCCCAGTAGAGTAACTGCTCCCTTTTTGTTCCTGACTTCCACCCATATTGACTCAAAAGAGGATCCTGCAGCATTACCCACCCTTTCTGTAGCTGTAATAGTATCCCTGACCAGTAATGCCACCCCTCCTCCCCTTTTTCCGCCCTCTCTATCCCTTTTAAAGCACTGAATTCCAGGAATATTGAGAATCCATTCCTGCCCTGGTGCCAGCCAAGTCTCTGTAATGGCCACTACATCATAATTCCATGTATGTATCCAAGCTCTCAGTTCATCACCTTTGTTCCTGATGCTTCTTGCATTGAGGTACACACATTTCAGCCCTTCTACCTTACCATCTTTACACCGTTTATTCTGCTTCTCTTTCCTCAAAGCCTCTCTGTATGTCAGATCTGGCTTTACTCCATGCACTTCTTTCACTGCTCTATCGGTCTGGGTCTCATCCCCCTCGCAAATTAGTTTAAACCCTCCCGAACCATGCTAGCAAACCTACCAGCAAGGATATTGCTCCCCCTCGAGTTCAGGTGCAACCCATCCAATCTATACAGGTCCCACCTTCCCCAGAAGAGATCCCAATGATCTAAAAATCTAAAACCCTGCTCCCTGCACCAACTCCTCAGCCACGCATTGAACTGCCATCTCCTCCAATTCTTACCATCTCTGTCACGTAGCACTGGCAGCAATCCTGAGAACGTCACCCTTGAGGTCCTGTTCTTCAGCCTTCTGCCTAATTCCCGAAACTCACACTTCAGGACCTCATCCCTCTTCCTGCCTATGTCGTTGGTCCCAACATGTATCACGACTTCTGGTTGCTTTCCCTTCGTACCAGGATGTCGTGCACCCGGTCAGAGACATCCCGGACACTGGCACCCTGGAGGCAACAAACCATGCGGGTGTCCTTCTCACGTCCACAAAATCTCCTGTCTGCTCCCCTGACTATAGAGTCTCCCATGACGACAGCTCTCCTCTTCTCCGTCCCACCCTTCTGCACCACAGGGTCAGACTCAGAAAAGGTTACATGAAACAAATGGGGCAATCATTATCTCACATCTGCATTCTGGTGGTAAATATTCTTTCCAGAAAGCAAAGGCAGTTCTATTTTGATAGCCTGTTGCCCAATGTATAAGCCACATTTAATTATTGTGCCTTTGTCTCCAGACCCCTTTCAATCGTTCCTCTCTTGGGTAAATTCCTGTGCATTTTTACTTTAAGCATTCCCCATTTTTCACATTCTGAACCATGCTCTGATTTGTCTTTGAGAGAGAGAGAAAAAACAAAGGCAACAGCTAGCTGAGTGTTCTGCATTCATTCTATGTCACTGTGCACCAACAGAAATACAAAGCATTACAATGGTTCCAAACTTTGACTTGTTTTTCCCTGAATGAAATATGCAGCTCGTATTTTATTGTCCAGATTTTGATATTTTTATAAAAAGTGTGTTCATTTTTAGATTATGTGTCTTAAGAAGGCAAAATTCATTTTAACTGCATGTTTTCTTTTCAATTTCATTTCTTTACGACAATATAGTCATTGGCACAAGATCCAAGCTATAAAACTGGATGTTCATGTTTGGAACGTTAGAATATTGGTGATACTTCAAAGGTTCTTAAATGGCTGCAGAGCAATTTGGAAAGTCATAAAGTAGGATCATGACAGAGATTTTCTTTGATTTTTATTGAAAAGCTTTGATCAAAGCAATGCTACAAAAATTATATTTGCACATGGTTTACTAGATTTAAATTTAGAGACAGCTCAATAACACCCATATGTCTAATTAACGTATCAAATCATACATATTTATTTACTTACTTATTAAGGCACAGTGTGGAATAGGCCCCTCTGGCCCTTTGAGCCGCACTACCCAGCAACCCCCCAATTTAACCCTAGCCTGATCACAGGACAATTTACAATGACCAATTAGCCTACTAACTGGTATGTCTTGGGACTGTGGGAGGAAACCAGAGCACCCAGAGAAAACATGCATATTCTGCTGGGTGGACGTACAAACACCTTTCAGATGATATTGGAATTGAATTCTGATCTCTGAGCCATAATAGTGCCACATTACTGTGGTGCCCAAAAGTGGACTCGTCTGGAATCTTTAGAGTGTGGGAGTTAACCTGTATAGCCAGAAGAAATCTACACGGTAATGGGAAGGAATTACAAACACCTGGTTTAATGCTTAATTTGTAAGAAGCAAAAATAGAGTGTTATAACATTGGAAAATAGGGTTGAACATAAACTGATGAAGAGTCTTGTTCTAAAGACAGGTCTTGGCCTAAAACATTGATGGTTTAGAAACATAGAAAACCTACAATACAATACAGGCCCTTCGGCCCACAAAGCTGTGCTGAGCATGTCCTTACCTTAGAAGTCACCTAGGGTTACCTATAGTTCTCTATTTTGCTAAGCTCTATGTACCTATCCAGGAGTCTCTTAAAAGACCCCATTGTATCCGTCTCCACCACCATCGCCGGCAGCCCATTCCACGCATTCACCACCCTCTGCGTAAAAAATTTACCCCCGACATCTCCTCTGTACCTATTTCCAAGCACCTTAAAACTGTGCCCTCTCACGCAAGCCATTTCAGCCCTGGGAAAAAGCCTCTGACTATCGACGTGATCAATGCCTCTCATCATCTTATACACCTCTATCAGGTCACCTCAACATCCTCCGTCACTCCGCGGAGAAAAGGCCAAGTTCACTCAACCTATTCTCATAAGGCATGCCCCCCAATCCAGGTAACATCCTTGTAAACCTCCTCTGCACCCTTTCTATAGTGTCCAAATCCTTCCTGTAGTGAGGCGACCAGAACTGAGCACAGTACTCCAAGCGGGGTCAAACCAGGGTCCTATATAGCTGCAACATTACCTCTCGGTTCTTAAACTCAATCCCACGATTGATGAAGGCCAATGCACTGTATGCTTTCTTAATCACAAAGTCAACCTGCGATTTATTTCTCTCCATAGATACTCCCTGACCTGCTGAATTCATCTAGGATTTCTGGCAGCTTGCGCTGATCTAAAAAATACACTTGCACATTTTTCTCATTGGTTGTCTCTGTCAGCATACTAGATTTGCAGAATCCAACAAAAGCAAGAAACAAATAACTTCACTAATCAACCAGCAGTAGTTTTATATGGCACTTACGATTCTTAGGTCCAATTCTATCAGCGGAAAGATTACCAGTCACTTGGCAAGATTCCAAAAAATGCTTTGTCAATTTATGCTGCTTTCACATAGCCGGATAATGTTGATGACAGATGTCTTCATCCCCAAAATGACAGCAAGCAGTTTACTAGAAATGATTCTTCGTAGTTTACATAATAAATCTTCCTCTAGCTTTGCTCATTTATGTGATGCTGAAAGCTATATGAATTTTCTGCGGTGTTTGCTCTGCAGAAAAACATAATATAACACAATGTGCCACCATTTGCTTTTGTTCTATGTCTACTCTAAACATTTTTGAAAATTCATGCTATTTTGTCAACAATTTACTTAATTATCCAAAAAGCATACATGATTTGAAAATATGTCAGATGTACATTGGATTTGTTTCCTTGAGAACATCCTGAGCCCACTATTGATGACTACGTTTCCTGGCAGGGTATTGTCATAGCCACAACAATGTAATAAATGTCTGGAATTTCAGGCGCTGTTAAGTATGTTTAATGACCTTCTTCACTGAGCTGGCCCGCTTGATAACAACATCACCAGTTCTACACTTGGAGTACTATGTGTTATGGTTAATTAAACAAAAATGGTTCAGACTTTGTATAGCTAACCTTTGACCTAGTCTTCCTTCTGGCTATTTTGTTCATACATCTTTCAACATCAGAAGAATTCCTGTTGGATAATTGCAACTTGAAAGAATGTGCCATGCTTAGTCTCCTGAAAATTATATTGATTCAAAAGCAAAATATTTTGAATACTTGACATCTAAAGTAAACTCGGATGATATTGGAATTTCTTAGCATGCTAGGCAACATCAGAGGAGAGAGAAACAAAACTATTGTGAACCCAATGGCCTTTGATCAGAACTGGATAAAATTTAACATGTAATATAAGTTTAGCAATACAGAGGCAGGGACTGGAAGAAAGGAAGGAAAGAAAGAAAAGCCCAGAGTCTGTGATAAGATGAAAAGCAGGAGAGATTAAATGGGGTTAAACGATTGATGACATGGAGCAAAAGAGGATGTGTAAGTGCCACTACACTATTCCTAACCCGTCACTGAATACAACACCAGATTCCTATTGCTCACTTTAGCTGCCATTTCCAGCTATTTTTCACTGGCAAGTTCCCACAGGTCAGCAGGGCAAATACCAGCATCTCCTCAGGCAAAGCATTTCTAAATCGCGGGTTGATTTGAAATGTCTCAACCATCCTGTTTTTGTCCTCCTTGTAATATCATAATTCATCAATTGCCAGTGAGTTGACTCATGCCTGTGTTGAAAAGGTCTCGCACATGATTCACAGTTGTAGAGATACACAGCGTAGAGAGGTCATACAGTCCAACAAACCCGAGCTGAACATCAACCTCCCATTTATATAAGTGCTACATTATTCCAATTCTCCCCACATTCTGAATTGAATTAACTTTATTTCTTACATCCTTCACATATACGAGGCCTAAAAATCTTTGTTACGTCTCCATCTAAATGTGTCTTGTGTAATCATAGTAATTTATAATAACTTATAATAAATAGAACAGTCAATATAATATACAGTACACTCAAATCAGCGTCAGTTCATCAGTCTGATGGCCTGGCGGAAGAAGCTATCCAGGAGCCTGTTGGTCCTGGCTTTTATGCTGCAGTACCATTTCCCGGATGGTAGCAGTTGGAATAGATTGTGATTGGGATGGCTTGGGTCCCCAATGATCCTGCAGCGCTTTTTACATACCTGTCCTTGTAAACGTCCTGAATCATGGAAGTTCACGACCACAGATACGCCGGGCTGTCTGCACCACTCTCTGCAGAGTCCTGTGATGAAGGGAGGTATAGTTCTCATACCAGGCAGTGATGCAGCCAGTCAGGATGCTGTCAATTGTGTCCCTGTAGAAAGTTCTTAGGACTTGGGGGCTCATACCAAACTTCCTCAACCGTCTGAGGTGAAAGAGGTGCTGTTTTGCCTTTTTCACCACACAGCTGTGTGCACAGACCACATGAGGTCCTTGGTGATGTTTATGCTGAGGAACTTGAAGCTGTTTACCCTCTCAAGCCCAGATCCATTGATGTCAATAGGGATTAGCCCGTCTCCATTCCTCCTGTAATCCACAACCATCTCCTTTGTTTTTGCGACATTGAGGGAGAGGTTGTTTTCTTGACACCACTGTGTCAGAGAGATGGCTTCTTCCCTGTAGGCCACCTCGTTCTATCATCTCCCCTCAGGTTCCACCATGCTCCCCATTTTCACTCCACAGGACCACATCCTTTTCTCTACCTATGTCACTTGTGCCAATGTGAACAATAACCCCCATCCCCCTCGAGAATGCTCTGTAGCCACTCTGTGACATCCGGGACCCTGGTACCATGGAGTCAATGCACCATTGTGGAGTCCATTTGGCAGCCACAGAATTTTCTGTCCACCACCTTAACAATTACATTTCCTATCACTGTAGCCCTTTCTTCCTTCACCTTTTCCCACAGAAAATGAGAGCCACAGAACTGGCCACTACTGACTTTCCCTGAATGCTTACTTCCCCCAGTAGTATCCAAAATGAAGTACTGAATTTTGAAGGGAATCTTGCACGATCTGCCTCCTCCCCTTTACTTTCCTGGTGGTCTCCCAACTACTTTTTGCCTGTACCTTACGCACAACCACCTCACTGAAACTCATAGTTATGAAACTATTGGTCTACATTGTTTTTAGTACTAGAAGTTAAGCCTCATGACCACAAACAGGCGGGAAGAATGACTTGGTCTCTCACTGGAAAGTATACCTCTTTGGATCCTTGCAACACACATCAAAGTTGCTTGAATTTCCAGCATCTGCAGAATTCCTGTTGTTTGCTGCTTTGGATCCTTGTGAGGTTGACCTCGGGATGGTTGTGGAAGCTTTACATGTAATAAGGGTATTGCAAAAGGGAGGTATATCATAGTGTTAGTCATTATATAAAGTTCACAGGAATTTCTCAAGCTCAAATTTCACAGCAGAATAAGGGCAAGTCTTTTTTTTTGCTTATTTACCAAAAAAAAATTCAGACAGTGCCTCTATGCAGCTGGCATTAAATCAACTGCCAACCTTTCGTATATGTAGGCAAGTAGAGGGAGGCCTCAGTCTTATGGAGTAAGGATAGGGACTCCGACATGTTTAGGTAAAGGACATGGCTGTAGACAGGTGTGGGAAGGCAACATCCAATAGAAACAGAGGCCACACAGTCGCAGTCAAATTGTCGTAAGAGACCTCACACAGGTCCAGGAGCGAGAGATTTAGAGAAGGAGTTTTCACAGGATTGTAGCCTTTTCTGGAGGCAGCAGTTGCCGTTGAATCAGCAGAGGAGGCTTCATGCAGGTCCAAGAGAGAGAGAGGGAGAGGGAGAGAGAGAGAGAGAGAGAGAGAGAGAGAGAGAGAGATTTTACCAAAAGGAGATTTCAAGGGATTTTGGCTTTTTTCCAGCAGTGCAATGACAAATAAAAGTAAAGCAAGGACAAGTGGAACGGCCATTTTGCAGAGTGGCTATTATGTGAGTGGACCAGGTTTAGAAAGGGGAGGCTTTGGCTCATCAGACACGGACAAGAACAGGCTTTGGCATGGCAAGTATTTGGTGAATTTCTTCTTCTTCTTCTTCTTCTTCTTCTTCATTCTTTGTCTGTTAGTGTATAGTTAGCACAGTCAGAATAGCTCCAGGGGCTGTGTGTGATGTGGGAATTCTGGGAGACCTCCAGCCTCCTGGATAACCACATCTGCACCAGGGACACCGAGCTGCAGCTCTTCAGAGAACGTGTTAAGGAGCTAGATCTGCAGCTTGAAGACCTTCGACTCATACAGGAAACTGAGGAGGTGATAGATAGAAGCTACAAGGAGGTAGTCACCCCTAAGTTGCACGAGGCGGAAAAGGGAAGGAAAATCGCCAGCCAGTAGAGAGTGGCCATTCCCCTCATTAATAACTATACTATTTGGATACTGCCGATGGAACTGACATCCTGGGGGGAGCCACAGCAAATGGGTCTCTGGCACAGGGTCTAGCGATGTGGCTCAGAAGAGAAGGGGAGGAAGAAGAGGACTGCAGTGGTGATAGGGCATTCCATTGTTAGAGGAGAAGACACAAATTTCTGTGAACATGATAGGGACATCCGGATGGTATTTTGCTTCACAGGTGCTCGGGGCCGGGACATCTTGGATCAGGTCCTCAACCTTTTAAAGGGGGCTAGTGAACAGCTAAGAGCCTTGGTAAATATTGTCACCAATAACATAGATAGGCAAAGTGAGGAGGTGATGGAGATAATTTAAGGAGTTAGGTAGAAAGCTGAAAAGCAGGACCTCCAGGGTAGTAATCATTGGGTTGCTGCCTGTGCCATACACCTGTGAGGATGAGAATAGCGTGATCTGGCAGGTGAATGCGTGGTGAGAAACTAGTGCAGGGGGCAGCACATTAGATTTCAGGATCATTAGCATCTCTTCCAGGGAAGATATGATCTGTACAAAATGGATGGGTTACACCAGAACCCAAGAGGGAACTAATACCCCTGTGAACTGGTTTGCTACAGTTATCGGGGAGGGTTTAAACTAATTTGGCAGGGGCATGGGAATTGGACTGGTAGGGCAGCTGGTTTACAAGCAGAGGCAGTATGCAGTGGAACTGTCAGGAAAGACAGTCAGATGATCAAGATTAGTTGCAGTGTAAAAGGTGGAAAAATGGAAAAGGGTAATAGATGAAGCTGTTATATTTGAATGCACACAGTCTACAGAATAAGGTAGGTGATCTTGTAGTGCAGTTAAAGATTGGCAGGTATGATGGTTTGGGCATTGCTGAGTCATGCCTGAAAAAGGATTATAGTTTAACATCCAAGGATACTCATTGTATCGAAAGGATAGGCAGGTAGACGGTGGGGGGGGCCGGGGTGGGGGTGGCTCTACTGGTAAAAAAATGAAATCAAATCCTTAGAAAGAGGTGACAAAGGAGCTGGAGATGTAGAATCCTTGTGGGTACACTTAAGAAACTGCAAGATTAAAAAGGTTCTCATGGGAGTTATATACAGGCCTCTGAACAGAAGCCAGGATGTGAGGTATGAGAGAGGGGCTGGCCAAAATTGATTGGAAGGGGACACTAGCAGGGATGACAACAGGGCAACAATGGCCGGAGTTTCTGGAAGCAATTCGGAAGGCGCTGGATAGATACATACCAAAGAAGAAGTATTCTAAAGACAGTACGACACAACTGTGGCTGATAAGGGAAGTCAAAGCCAACATAAAAGCAAAACAGAGGATATATAATAAAGCAAAAATTAGTGGGAAGTTAGAGCATTGGGAAACTTTTAAAAACCAACAGAAGGCATCTAAAAATCCATAAGGGGGAGGAAAGATGAAAAATGAAGGAAAACTAAGAAACAGGAAGAAAAAAATGCAATAATAATAGAGTTGTTGTGATGAGATATTTTAACTTTCCTAATATTTCTAATATAGAGCAAGGGGTTTAGATGGGGTGGAGTTTGTTAGGTGTGTTCAGGAAGGTTTCCTGACACAATATGTAGATAAGCCAACTAGAGGAGAGACTGTACCCGATCTGGTATTGGGAAATGAACTGGTCAGGTCTCAGATCTCTTGATGGGAGCGCATTTCAGAGGTAGTGATCACAACTCTATCTCCTTTACCATAAAGTTGGAGAGGGATAGGAGTAGGCAATTTGGAAAACATTTAATTAGGGTAGGGGGAAATATGATGCTATTAGCCAGGAACTTGGGAGCAGATGTTCTCAGGGAAATGCACAGCAGAAATGTGGCAAGTGTTCAGGGAACATTTGCATGGTGTTCTGCATAGATATGTTCCATTGAGACAGGGAAAGCATGGGAGGGTAAAAGAACCATGTGTACAAAGGATGTGGAAAATCTAGTTAAGAAGAAAAGAAAAGCTTATGAAAGGTTCAAGAAATTAGGTAGTGATAGAGTTCTAGAAAATTAAAAGGTAGCCAAGAAGGAGCTTAAGAATGAAATTAGGAGAGCTAGAAGGGGCCATGAGAAGGCCTTGGTGTGCAGGATTAAGGAAAACCCCAAGGGCATGAGCAAGAGGATGAGCCGTGTGAGAATAGGACCAATCAGGTTCAATAGTGGAAGCGTGTGCATGGAGTCGAAGGAGGTAGCGAATGTGCTTATTGAATAGCTTGGTTCAGTATTCACCAGGGAATAGGACCTTGGCAGTTGTGGGAATGATTTACAGCTTGAGCCTATAGATATTAAGAAAGAGGATGTGCTGGAGCTTTTGAAAAGCATTAAGTTAGATAGGTTGCCGGGACTGGATGAGATATATCCTAGGCTACTGTGGGAAGCAAGGGAGGAGATTGATGAGCCTCTGGTGATGATCTTTGCATAACCAATAGGGATGGGGGTAGTATTGGAGGACTGGAAGGTTGCAAATGTCCCTTGTTCAAGAAAGGGAGTAGAGATAACCCAGAAAATTATAGACCAGGGAGTCTGACTTCAGTGGTGGGCAAGTTATTGGAGAAGATCTTGACAGGCAGGATTTATGGCCATTTATGGAGACATAATCTGATTAGGGATAGTCAGCATGGCTTTATCAAGGGCAGGTCGTGCCTTACGAGCCCGATTGAATTCTTTGAAGATGTAACAGAACACATTGACGAAGGTAGAGCAGTAGATGTAGAGTATATGGATTTCAGTAAGGCATTTGATAAGGCTCCCCATGCGAGGCTCGTTCAGAAAATAATGAGGCACGGAATACAAGGAGACCTTGCTTTGTGGATCCAGTATTGGCTTGACCGCAGAAGGCAAAGGGTGTTTGTAGATGACTTGTACTCTGCAGGGAGGATGGTGACCAGTGGTGTTCCGCAGGGATCTGTTCTGGGAGCTGAAAGGAGAAGCTGGACTCACATTATCAAAATCTTACATATTTATGTGCAAATTTCAAAAAAAAATCAGGTTGTATGGTCATAGAGCAATACTGAATAGACACAGGTTGTTCAGGCCCCCTAGTCCTGGTAACATCCTCATAAATCTTTTCTGTACTCTTTCTAGTTTATCCATATCTTTTGTGTAACAGCGTCACCAAAACTGTGCACAGTACTTGAAGTGCGATCTCACCAATGACTTATACCACTTCAACATAATGTCCTAGCTCCTATACTCATTGCCTTGACTAATGAAGATCATCATGGTCAATGCCTTCTTCACCACCCTGTCTTCCTGTGACACCTCTTTCCAAAAGACCATGAACTTGAATTACTAGGTCCCTCTGTTCCATTACACTCCCCAGAGCCCTACCATGCATTGTATAATTTCTATGCTGGTTTGACTTTCCAAAATGCATTACCTCACATTTATTTGTATCAAAATCCTTTTGAGGGGATGCATGCCAGAAACAACCTGGAATACTCAAACGTGGATGTACTTCATTATCTTATGAAATCACTTTCCTATTAAAACTGATGATTGAGGCACATTAGAGAAAATCTGCCCCGCTGAAGGGCCTCAGCCCGAAACGTCGACTGTACTCTTCCATCGTTGCGGCCCGGCCTGCTGAGTTCCTCCAGCATTTTGTGTGGTGATTGGGGCTGGTTCCCCTTTTGCAGCTGGATGATGACTTTGCACTTGGCCTCTTCTCTTGTATTCATTTGTTTTGATTTCAAACAGCAATGGCCTTGTTGAAAGAAGAACTGTGAAACAAGTGAAGTTGCCAACAGTGTTTAAATTGTGAAAAGGCAGCAGAAATCAGCCAGTTTATTTTGTAAAGGAGATTTTTCCACACATTTTTATCTCCAAAGGTCTAAATGCAAGGAACAAACGTTCTTACTGTGGTGTTAAAGACGAACAATTAGGAAGCAGTATGATGCAATATCTAATGAACAAAGATATCTATTGCACAATCCAGAACAAGCTGAGATCACTTTATTTCCTAAAAATGAACACAAGCACTAATTTGGATGAGTCATTTTGTACATACGTTTGTACATAGAAAATTATGGCTCCGAAATTTGCAGAATGTTTTGAAGGGATGACCAAGAAGACTGATGAGGGTAGGGTGCTAGCCATTGTCTACATGGAGTTTATAAAATCCAGCTTGTCTGGAAGGTTAGAACACATGGGATTCAGGGTGAGTTAATAAAGCAGATGTAAGATTGGTGTGGTGGGAGGAATCAGAGTGGTAGTAAATAATTGTTTTTCAGACTGGGGGCTTGTAACCAGTTGTGTTCCACAAGACCATACGGAGCAGAATTAGGCCTTTTGGCCTATCGAGTCTGCTCTGCCATTCCATCATGGCTGATTTACTATCCTGCTCAACCTCAATCTCCTGCCCTCTCCCCGTAAACTTTGACGCCCTTAATTCTGTTCTCAGAGATGGGTGATGAATTATGTCCAAATGGTTCCATTTTATTATCAGAGAATGTTTACGGTATACAACCTAAAATTCTTACTCTTCACAGACCTCCACAAAAAACAGCAGAGAACCCCAAAAGAACAAATGACAGAAAAACATTAGAACCCTGAAGCCTCCAGTTCACCCTCGCTTACACAAACAGCAGCAATGTATTAACCTCTCCCATCCCTCCCCACCCATTTCAGCAGAAGGCGTCTGTGCCCACCACCCACCAAGCATCAGCAAAGCACCCAAAGAGAGACCATGATCTGCAGTCAACAAAAACTATTGTTTTCCCAACAGTTCGACAATCCACAGGCTCTGTCTCCTAACATGGGACAGAGTGATGTCACCAATTTCACAGCAAAAGGGGAGACCAACAAACAGTCGCTGTTACGATGTTACAGTCTGCTGCTTCACTTTTTATTCCGAGATTTTCTGACTTGAGAATCAGCAGCAAACTCTCCCCACCATCAAGAGAAAAAGAGAGAGAGAGCGATCGCTTGACTACAGAGATCTCTGTCCGCGGCATTGGCCATGGATGTTCCTTCGCTCATGATGCTTCGGTCAGCAGCATCGGCCTGGAATCAGTTGTCCATAGGGCTGCACCCCGGCATCTTCCAGGCCACCAATGGAGCATGTCAGAAAACAGCCATTCGGTGAGATCCAAGAGTGGGAACTCATCTGCTGTGAAAAACCTCAGTTTGAGTGTTGTTGCAGATCAGGGACTTCAGCAGAACCCCAGCCCCCTTGGAAAGGAAAAATGCCATATTTAAGAAATGAATTTGTTTCTGCAAATGAGCTCGAAAATGTTGTAAAACAATAAAACATGAAAACTTCCAAGCTGGGGGGCGGGGGGGGGGCGCGGGGTGAATACCTTTTATAGGCACTATAACATACAACAATGTTCTATACAATCCACAACGCCAGCAAGCTTAATGTCATCTGTAAACTTACTAACCCACCCTTTCACTTCCTCATCAAAGTTGTTTATAAAAATCAGAAGGAACATGGGTCCCGGAATAGAATTTTCTTGCATGTTTTTACAGTCATAAGAGGACATTCAGAAGTTGTTGAGAGCAGCGTGTTTGTAAACAGAGTGTATAACTATTACAGTACAGCCAATAATTTTCACAACCAAACAAAAAAGGGCAACAAGCAGAACATGCTGGAGGAATTCAACAGGTCAGGCAGCAGCTATGGAGAGGAATAAATAGTCAAAGTTTCGGGCCAAGATCCTCCATCAGGAAGAGTCAACAGTCTTGATGAATGGTCTCAGCCAGAAACATCGACTGCTACAGATTTCCTCCAGCAGTTTCTGTGTGTTACTCTGGATTTCCAGTATCTGCAGAATCTCGGAGTAACGATTCCAGTCTGAACATATTTGGCTAGTCCCGGTAGATTATCAAACGCCTTTTGTGGCAAATAAAGCAGTGAAGGAAATTCTGTAGGAATTTTTATAAAGCTTAAAATCTGTATTTGCAGCAGTCTATGCATAGGATATACTTTCAAGCATTCTTTCAGATGGAAATTCTGTCAAAAACAATTGAGTATGGAAAAATAATATTCACTCTTTTTTAAGCCTGAAGAATTTGCAGGCTGTTTTTAACTTAAAGTCAAGATTGGGTGGATGAGAGGTTAGTGTCATTCTTTAAGAAAAACGTCTCCTCCACTCTGATGGTCAGGCTTTATCTACAAATGCTGGCAAGCTCTGAGTGATAATCAGCAAGCTTTGTGTGATAAATCAACACACACAGACATACTGTTGATTGGGAGTGGGACATCTGGTGACAGCTTTGCAGAGCCATGGACAGGGAGGAGTGGGGGGAGGGAAGTTGTCCAGTAACAGCTGTGACTTTAGCAGGAGTTTTCACACCCTGACTACAACATCAGTGCTGCCTTTGCCTTTCTGAGCAGCTACCTCTGATGCTTTTAAGGATGGTGATCAGGGGGAAAAGTGTGGTATAAAATTCTCAATTACTTTTTAACACTAGAGTCATTGACTGATTTCATCTTATAGTCTTTTGTCCAGTCAGATCAAGAACAGTTGTCCTCTTTGTTTTTGAGAGCAGAGGTGGAGGAGTTTGCCTCATGATTAACTCTTCTTGGTGCACAAATATATCAGTGCTATCCCAATTCTGCTCAGCGGACCTGGAATATCCAGCAGTTAAGTGCCATCATTTTTACCTACCGCAAGACTTCTCCGAGGTCATTTTGGTAGTACTATACATTCCACCTCAGGCCAATGTCAAGCAGGCTTTAGATGATCTGAGTAGTGGGATCAACATGCACGAAACAGTGTACCCTAACATCTTCACCATCGTCTTGGGGAATTTTAACCAGGCCAGTCTGAAAAAAATCACTGAGCAATTACCATCAACAGTTCACTTGCAATACCAGAGGAAACAACACACTGGACCATTGCTACACCACTATCAACAATGCCTACCGTGCTGTTCCACGCCCTCACTTCAGGAAGTCTGATCACCTAACTGTGCTTCTACTCCCTGAGTGTAGGCAGAGACTGAAGTCTGCAGCACCAGTAGTGAAGACCAAGATGGTATTGTAAAGGACGATGCTGAGGATGTTCTATGAGTCTGTGGTGGCCAGTGCTATCATGTTTGCTGTTGTGTGCTGGGGCAGCAGGCTGAGGGTAGCAGACACCAACAGAATCAACGAACTTATTTGTAAGGCCAGTGATGTTGTGGGGATGGAACTGGACTCTCTCATGGTGGTGTCTGAAAAGAGGATGCTGTCTAAGTTGCATGCCATCTTGGTGAATGTCTCCCATCCACTACATAATGTACTGGGTGGGCACAGGTGTACATTCAGCCAGAGACTCATTCTTCCAAGATGCAGCACAGAGCGTCATAGGATGTCATTCCTGCCTGTGGCCATCAAACTTTACAACTCCTCCCTTGGAGGGTCAGACACCCTGAGCCAATAGGCTGGTCCTGGACTTATTTCGTAATTTACTGGCATAATTTACATATTAGTATTTAACTATTTATTGTTCTATGACTATTTATTATTTATGGTGCAACTGTAACGAAAACCAATTTCCCTCTGGGATCAATAAAGTATGACTATGACTATGACTATGACTATGTAAGCACAGGAGCGCCTACAGGACTGCTTGAATCGGTGGATTAGACTGTATTCAGGGGTTTGTCTTTGAACCTGGATGAGCATGCTGCAGTTGTGACTGACTTCATTAAAACCTGTGTGGATGAGTGTGTCCCTACAAAGACTCACTGTACATTCCCAAACCAAAAGCCGTGGATGAACCAGGAGGTACATTGTCTGCTGAAGGTTAGATCTGTGGCAGTCAATTCTGGTGACCCAGGCCTGTACCAGGATACCAGGCACGGCAACTCTGACAGGGTTTGCAAGACATTACTACCTACAAAGCGAAATCCAATAGCATAAGTGGCAGCAGTGCTTCTCTACCAGATGAACTCAACACCTTCCATGCACGCTTTGAAAGGGAGAACACGACTACAGCTGTGAAGATCCCTGCTTAACCTGGTGACCCTGTGATCTCTATCTCAGAGGCCGATGTTAGGCTGTCTTTAAAGAATGTGAACCCTCAAAAGGTGGAAGGACCCAATGGAGTACCTGGTAAGGCTCTGAAAACCTGTGCCAACCGACTGGCAGGAGTATTCAAGGATATTTTCAGCCTCTCACTGCTATGGGTGGAAGTTCCCACTTGCTTCAAAAAGGCAAGAATTATACCAGTGCCTAAGAAGAATAATGTGAGCTGCCTTAATGACTATCGCCTGGTAGCAGTCACATCAACAGTAATGAAATGCTTTGAGAGGTTAGTCATGACTAGACTGAACTCCTGCCTCAGCAAGGACCTGGACCCATTACAATTTGTCTATTGCCACAATAGGTCAACAGCAGACACAATCTCAATGGCTCTCCACATGGATTTAGACCACCTGGACAACACAGACACCTACAGTACCATGCAAAAGTTTGGGCACCCCTGGTCAAAATTTCTGTTACTGTGAATAGTTAAGTGAGTAGAAGATGAACTGATCTCCAAAAGCCATAAAGTTAAAGATGAAACATTCTTTTCAACATTTTAAGCAAGATTAGTGAATTATTTTTTGTTTTGTACAATTTTAGAGTAAAAAAGGAAAGGAGCACCATGCAAAAGTTTGGGCACCCCAAGAGATTTGAGCTCTCAGATAACTTTTACCAAGGTCTCAGACCTTAATTAGCTTGTTACGGCTATGGCTTGTTCACAGTCATTGTCAGGAAAGGCCAGGTGATGCAAATTTCAAAGCTTTATAAATACCCTGACTCCTCAAACTTTGCCCCAACAATCAGCAGCCATGGGCTCCTCTAAGCAGCTGCCTAGCACTCTGAAAATTGAAATAAATGATGTCCACAAAGCAGGAAAAGGCTATAAGAAGATAGCAAAGCGTTTTCAGGTAGCTATTTCTTCAGTTCGTAATGTAATTAAGAAATGGCAGTTAACAGGAATGGTGGAGGTCAAGTTGAGGTCTGGAAGACCAAGAAAGCATTCCAAGAGAACTGCTCATAGGATTGTTAGAAAGGCAAATCAAACCCCCGTTTGACTGCAAAAGACCTTCAGAAAGATTTAGCAGACTCTGGAGTGGTGGTGCACTGTTCTACTGTGCAGCAACACTTGCACAAATCTGACCTTCATGGAAGAGTCATCCGAAGAAAACCTTTCCTGCATCCTCACCACAAAATTCAGTGTCAGAAGTTTGCAAAGGAACATCTAAACAAGTCTGGTGCATTTTGGAAACAAGTCCTGTGGACTGATGAAGTTAAAATAGAACTTTTTGGCCACAATGAGCAAAGGTATGTTTGGAGAAAAAAGGGTGCAGAATTTCATGAAGAGAACACCTCTCCTGTTAAGCGGGGGTGGATCGATCATGCTTTGGGCTTGTGTTGCAGCCAGTGGCACAGGGAACATTTCACTGGTAGAGGGAAGAATGAATTCAATTAAATACCAGCAAATTCTGGAAACAAACATCACACCGTCTGTAAGAAAGCTGAAGATGAAAAGAGGATGGCTTCTACAACAGGATAATGATCCTAAACACACCTCAAAGTCTACAATGGACTACCTCAAGAGGTGCAAGCTGAAGGTTTCGCCATGGCCCTCACAGTACCCTGACCTAAACATCATCAAAAATCTGTGGATAGACCTCAAAAAAGCAAGACAGCCCAAGAATCTCACAGAATTAGAAGCCTTTTGCAAGGAAGAATGGGTGAAAATCCCCCAAACAAGAATTGAAAGACTCTTAGCTGGCTACAGAAAGCATTTACAAGCTGTGATACTTGCCAAAGGGGGTGTTACTAAGTACTGACCATGCAGGGTTCCAAAGCTTTTGCTTCAGGCCCTTATCCTTTTTTGTTATTTTGAAACTGTAAAAGATGGAAATAAAAAAGCAATCTTGCTTAAGATATTAAAGAAATGTGTCATCTTTAACTTCATGCTTTTTGGAAATCAGGTCATCTTTTACTCACTTAGCTATTCACAGTAACAGAAATTTTGAACGGGGTGCCCAAACCTTTGCACGCCACTGTATGTCAGGATTCTGTTCATCGATGATATCTCAGCATTTAATACCATTATTCCTACAATCCTGATTGAGATGTTACAGAACCTGCACCTCTGTACCTCCCTCTGCAATTGGATCCTTGACTTTCTAACTGGAAGGCCACAACCTGTGCAAATTGGTGATATCTTCCTCACAGACGATCAGCACTGGTGCACCTCAGGGGTGTGTGCTTAGCCCACTGCTCTACTCCTTGTATACACATGATTGTGTGGCTAGGCATAGCTCAAGTGCCGTCTATAAATTTGCTGATGATACAACCATTGTTGGTAGAATCTTAGGTGGTGACGAGAGGGCAGACAGGAGTGAGATATGCCAACTAGTGGAGTGGTGCCACAGCAACAATCTGGCACTCAATGTCAGTAAAATGAAAGAGCTGATTGCGGACTTCAGGAAGGGTAAGATGAAGGAACACATACCAATCCTCATAGAGGGATCAGAAGTGGAGAGAGTGAGCAGTTTCAAGTTCCTGGGTGTCAAGATCTCTGAGGACCTAACCTGATCCCAACATATCGGTGCAGTTATAAAGAAAGCAAAAGGGCGACTATACTTCATTAGGAGTTTGGAGAGATTTGGTATGTCAACAAATACACTCAAAAACTTCTATAGAGGAACCGTGGAGAGCATCCTGACAGGCTGCATCACTGTCTGGTATGGGGTGGGGGGCTATTGCACAAGACTAAAAGAAGCTGCAGAGGGTTGTAAATTTCGACAATGCAGAGAAAAAAACTCTCTGAATGAAGTCTCCTCCTGACCTCCTTATTTGTTAACATGTCATTGGTTCTCTGAGAACAAATGACACGTTAACAAGTGAGGACCACTGGAAGCTGAGTGGTAAAACTAATAACGATGGTTTGCACTGCCTCAACCCTTCTGTTAGTCTGTGGTTATAATGTACAACAGGAAAGAAGCAGGGCTACAGTTCCTGAGGTCTTTAGGTACACTGTCCTTCCCACAGAATTGTGAATGTGTAAGATGCAAAGAGCAGCAAACTTCAGGGAAACACAGATGAAATTGCTGGATTAAATTGATCAGTTTCACCAACTAATCTCTCTGATCTTGCGAGAAATAGAATTTTCCACGGGTGAAGGAGAGGCTGAACTAATCGAGTTTTTACAACAATTCACAATTGTTGTAGTCATTTCTTTTCCAGATGGCAGCCAGCAAATTGAATTCACTTGCGCTATTTACCACAAAAGTCTTTAAGAAATGACAACCCCTGGATTGCAGGTCCCGAACACTTTTGGATCTTGTTTAATTCCCAGACATCCTACCCGCAAAAACTCATTTCAGGGAGGTAGCACCCGCACCCCCCCGCCCCCCGGTTGACCTCCAAGGGTGTATGTAATACTTTGTTTAGTGATTTTGTCTAATCTGTAAACCAAGTTGAGTATATGCAGAAAATGTGACATTAAAATATGTACTTATATTATATTATATTATCATGTTTATTCTATTCCAACATTCAGCAAGTCTACAGGGAGTTTGGCCTCATCATGTAGGACATTAATAGAGTAGCTCCTCAGCAGCCAGCCAGCTAGTTTAAATAACGTAAGCTATGCTAGATGCAGGAAGATTGTTCCCGATGTTGGGGAAGTCCAGAACGAGGGGTCACAGTTTGAGGATAAAGGGGAAGCCTTTTAGGACCGAGATTAAGAAAAACTTCATCCCACAGAGAGTGGTGAATCTGTGGAATTCTCTGCCACAGGAAACAGTTGAGGCCAGTTCATTGGCTATATTTAAGAGGGAGTTAGATATGGGCCTTGTGGCTAAAGGGATCAGGGGGTATGGAGGGAAGGCTGGTACAGGGTTCTGAGTTGGATGATCAGCCGTGATCATACTGAATGGCGGTGCAGACTCGAAGGGCCGAATGGCCTACTCCTTCACCTATTTTCTATGTTTCTATGCTAATGAACGAATGACACCTGTTAAACACACCTCAACATGTCTTTTATATTTTAACCCACCATAGGCAAGAGAAAAGTCACTGTCGCAAAAACAGAGCAGCTAGCAACACTGTCATTATTTTTCAGGTCGACTGTAAAGCCCGCTCACAGAGAAAACTGATAGGTCTACTTAGCATGAAGAGAGACCAATCAGGATGCTCGCTCTCCCCCTCCCTCTCAAAAAAATCGATTTCCGGGATATTGTATATAATTTCTGGGCGTCAGGGAGCTGCTATCAATATGCAAGAGACTCCTGGAACTTCTGGGAGAGGTGGGACGTCTCAATTCCTCTCAGAAGGTTTTATAGCTGCTGCAGAAGAAGTAAGTGTAGGTGGGTGTAGGCTGGTGATGGAAATGACTCACAGGAATGCGAGCGGAGTGATATTATGCTACTGGGACTTAATTTTTAGAAAACTTCAGAATATTGTTGTGCTAGAATTTTCACTTTTCACTTGCTTTTTTCTTATATTTTATTTATTGGAATTTTCATTTCAGGTTTATAATGTACTTCTGGGCATTTACCTGTTGTAGTGGATGTCAATTTGCTGATTTCCTTTAGGATAAGCTGTAGTGAACATTATGTTTAGAAAGGAGATTGAATTGAATTGAATTGACTTTATTTCTCACATTCTTCACATACTTGAGGAGCAAAAATCTTTACATTACTTCTCCATCCAAATGTGCAATGTGCAAACATATTAATTTATAATAATTTATAATTAATAGAACAGTCAATGTAATATAGAGTACACTCAAATCAGTGTGAGTTCATCAGTCTGATGGCCTGGTGTAAGAAGCTGTCCCAGGGCCTATTAGTCTTGGCTTTTATGCTGTGGTACCGCTTCCTGGATGGTAGCAGCTGGAATAGATAGTGGTTGGGATGGTTTGGGTCCCCAGTGATCATACGGGCCCTTTTTACACACCTGTCCTTGTAAATGTCCTGAATCATAGGAAGTTCACAACTAGAAATGCGCTGGGTTGTCCGCATCACTCTCTGCCAGAGTCCTGCGATTAAGGGAGATACAGTTCCCATACCAGGCAGTGATGCAGCTAATCAAGATGCTCTCAATTGTGCCCCTGTAGAAAGTTCTTAGGATATGAGGCTTGGTGTTTGCAGTTTTAGATTTCATTTGAAACTTGTCATTAGATTGTTGATTAGATTAGAAGAAAGATGTGTTCAGTAATATAAGATAAAACCAGCTGCATAGAGTTAAATAAACAGCTTGAAAGAGTTGAACTGATCACTTAATTAGTTTTATGTTTCCAAGAATGCACTTAAAAAGGAGCTGAAGCAGGCATGATCAGATCACTGGCCTCCTGACAATTTGTTATTCCAGATCATTCAGTCCTTTGAGGGAATGCTGCATATCCATTATTGAACCAAAGATACTACTTCCCATATTTGGACATAATGCCAACAGCACAGTGTTATCAACTGTAAATAATGCAGTTGATATTCAATCAAGTGACTCAGACCCAAAAATCAGTTCACATATATTGGGAAAATAAAATTATGAACTGTGTGCTTATAGAGAAGGATTAGATTTAACTGAAGGTTAAAGTAATGACAACATAAAAGTAACATACATGCTTGGCACCAGGAACAAGACTGTTTACTTAGAGACAAAGAATCAATCCCTAATGGCAACTTAATACAGCATGGCCAATTATTTTTTGACTGGAGCTTAAGTTCTATTTTTATTCAATATGAATCCAGGATTTTGAGGAACATTGCATTCCACCAATCTGAGAATTTTTCAGGGATTTTATTTTCCTTTCAAGTAATATGAAGAGTGATTTCATTTTGGAGGGCAACCCTTCAGACCCACCAGTTTAAATATGCTTTTATTTTATTTTTGACTTAGCAAGGTTAAGGATAGAAATGGTATGAAGTGTTATGACTATGACTATGACTAAGTGCACGTCCTTTGCTATTGATGATTTTTCTCCTTCTTTGAGGATTAACCTTGACTGAACTTGTTCTGGGCTCTAATTTAGCCAATGTTAAAATGTAGTTGAGAGCAGTATTCAAATGAAACCTTTCAATTATACCCTACTTCCCCTACTTCCTTTAGTTAATGCACCATCCACAGTAAAACAACTGGGAACCTTTTATGGTATGGATCACAGTATTCTCCTAATCGATGCCCAGTTCACAGTAATATGCTGTATGATATTCTGTTTATGCAGAGATCTATTTTAATTAATCTCTATTATTATATGCATTCTTCTGCATGAAGAGCTAAGAAGAAAATATTCCTTGTAAACTTAAGTCCAACATCTTTTTAAAACTGTAGTTCAGAATCAGAATCTTAATCAGGTTTGTTATCACTAACATACAGAAAGTCATAAAATTTGTTGTTAATTTATATTAAAATATTAAAAGGCAGGTTAATTAAATATAGTGAGGTAGTGTTCATAGGTTCATTGTCCATTCAGAAATCTGACAACAAAGGGGAAGAGGCTAGATAGATAGATATACTTTATTGATCCCGAGGGAAATTGGGTTTCGTTACAGCCACACCAACCAAGACTAGAGCATAAATATAGCAATACAAAAACCACAAACAATCAAACAACAAAATGCAAACTATGCCAGATGGAAATAGGTCCAGGACCAGCCTATTGGCTCAGGGTGTCTGACCCTCCACGGGAGGAGCTGCAAAGTTCGATGGCCACAGGCAGGAACAACCTCCCGTGACACCCAGTGTTGTATCTTGGTGGAATATGGCCGGGTTCCAACAGCAAAAAGTTCAATATTCGGTCTACAAATACGTTCCTCGATCGTAACATGACCCGGATTGCACCATCCGTTGTTAACTAGAACAGTAAGCACCCAACTCCTTTACGCTTACCGCTCTCAGTGCACTTCTGGTCAGCCCGAACAGTCTGGAAGCTGTCCATGGAAAAGATTTGATCGGGTATGTCCTCGTGCAGCCCCGTTCCAGTAAAACACATAACACTGCACTCCTGAAATGCTCTCTGACGTCTGGCTAGCGCCGTGAGCTCGTCCATTTTATTACCCACCGAACTCCACTTCTCCATAATTCTCTGTTGTCTCAACCCGGTCCTCTTTCTTCGCCTTTGTGATCCCCCTCTGCATCCTCTGTGTGTTTTTCTCCAGATTTCAGCAGAGGTGTCCGCCGCTCTGCTCAATAACTGGCCAGCATAAGCTCAATCAGCTGGTCGCTGGAATAAACGATGCGACCATGCTTCTGCCCCGCTAATGAGACGTGTCGGAATGTAACTATTTCCAGTGCTAAAAACCCAAATAAAACTCTCTCCACCAGCATGTTAGAGAGGGTACAGCTTCAACGTGTTACCATGAAAAAAAATACAAAAAAAATAATGTAAGTTAAAAAAGTAAGAAGAAAAAAGTAAGAATACTCGTCAGAGCGGCTGTAACAGGCTGCATGCACGACCGGTGCATGTGCACTAGAGGCTGTTTCTAAAACTGGTACAGTTTAACCTTTAGGCTTCAACTCCAGGATTTACTGATCATGAGTTTGACCTTTGGGCCTGGACTTCAAACTTGCACAGACCTCCAACCCCAGTAACCTGTAGAAGTTTGGATAGGTATATGGATGAGAGAACTATGGAGAGCTGTGGTCCAGGTGCAGGTAGAGTGGACTGAGTGAGTGAGGTCTCCATCAATCAGGCTCGACCATGGATGTTGTGTCCTAGCTGTCTAGATACACAAGCCTGGGCAGTACAATACGGAGGGCAAGCTGTTGCCCATGTAGCAAGCTCCCCCTCTCCATGTGTCTGATGAATAGACAATAGACAATAGACAATAGGTGCAGGAGTAGGCCATTCGGCCCTTCGAGCCAGCACCGCCATTCACTGTGATCATGGCTGATCATCCACAGTCAGTATCCAGTTCCTGCCTTATCCCCATAACCTTTGATTCCGCTTTGAACCGAAAGGAAGGGCAGAGAACTGATACATTTTGGTCCCAGCAGCATGGCAAGGGTTGCCAGTCAGTATTGAACTCAACGTAGGACTCCCTTAGGGATTCCAGCTCTGGATTTTTCCCTGAGGACTTACTCCTGAAGAGTTCCTCATTAGTGGGCATAGCCGCAAGTAACTGGAGGTTTGGGATCAGAGTTCTCCTTCTTCTAGGTGAGCAGCCAACCACGGCTGATGAGCCCCATCTGCCCGAAGCGACTGGTTTTAAGGCCCCAGTAACCCGCTTTTGCCCCTCCTCCTGTCAGTAGAAACGATTCCACTGGGTTTAGCAGCTAGGCCATACATGAAGAGCAGGAGTTGGATGTTGTTGTCAGAGGCTATTGGGAGCATTTAGTAGGTAGTGAGAGCTTGTCCCCATTACCACGCCTGGCTCTGGGAACCTTAAGGGGCCAAGGGACTAAACAAAAAAACAAGGTCAGTGTGGACTAGAAGCATTTGTTATGAAGGATGTGCTTCTGTGCTGTAGTACTCTATGACTCTATGACTTTATAACAAACATCATTATTGCAGTTCAGCTTCTGATTCAGTGAATCATCTCTTGCTAAAGGCTGTGATTTAAGTTATTTTGTTTTGGTAATTCATTTTTCAGTAATTTTACATCAAATATTATTTGTTAAAGAGATCTCCCAATGTGACAAAGACAAATCAATTTGGTTATTGTAAACCTTTGGTTCCTCCAAGAGCACCACAACCTTGTTGTAGGGTTTGGAGGCTTGTGTGCTTCAATGATGCAGAGAGCTATGTTGGCTGGAGTCAGGGTTTTATGCTTTGGCTCTTGGTAGGGTCACCCATGCCAAACAGGTCAAAGGGTAGAGGCTAGCCTAAGAGTGGTCCACTCACCTTTCAGATTTGGGGGTACAACCCTGACTAGTAAAACAAGATTGTTACAGAAACAGCAATGAAGAATCATTGTGCAACTGTATCTGTGTGCAACTGTATGGACTGACAGAGATGGAGGACCTTCATTGCTGCCCTAACGCCAGCAGAATAAAGACAAGTAAGTAAGTAAAACCTTTGGTTGGACTTTCATATTTATACTGCTACATTAGACACTCAGTGGTTACTTTGTACCTGGAGGCACACAACAAGATAGGCCAAAGCCAGCATGGTTTCCTGAAAGGAAAATCCTACCTGACAAACCTATTGCAATTCTTTGAGGAAATTACAAGCAGGGTAGACAAAGGAGATGCAGTAGACGTAGTGTACTTGGATTTTCAGAAGACCTTTGACAAAATGCCGCACATGGGGCTGCTTAGCAAGATAAGAGCCCATGGAAGTTACTAGCATGGGTGGAGCATTGGCTGGTCAGCAGAAAACAGAGTGGGAATAAAGGGATCCTATTCTGGCTGGCTGCTGGTTACCAGTGGAGTTCCACAGGGGTCAGTGTTGGGACCGTTGTTTTTTACCATGTATGTCAATGATTTGGACTATGGAATTAATGGATTTGTGGCTGAATTTGTCGATGATACAAAGATAGGTGGAGGAGTGGGTAGTGTTGAGGAAACAGAGAGCCTGTAGAGAGATTTAGATAGTTCAGGGGAATGGGCAAAGAAGTGGCAAATGAAATACAGTGTTGGAAAGTGTGTGGTCATGCACTTTGATGGAAGAAATGAACGGGCAGACTATTATTTCCTGTCCTGACGAAGGGTCTCGGCCTGAGGCATCAACTGTACCTCCTCCTGGGTATGCTGCCCGGCCTGCTGCGTTCACCAGCAACTTTGATGTGTGTTGCTTGAATTTCCAGCATCTGCAGAGTTCCTCGTGCTTACTATTATTTAGATGGGGAGAGAATTCAAAACGCAGAGATGCAAAGGGACTTGGGAGTCCTTGTGCAAGATAGCCCTAAAGGTTAACCTCCAGATTGAGTCGGTGGTGAAGAAGTTGAATACAATGTTGGCATGCTTTTCTAGAGGTATAGAATATAAGAGC
The DNA here is from genome assembly GCF_030028105.1 of Mobula birostris. NCBI lineage: Eukaryota > Metazoa > Chordata > Chondrichthyes > Myliobatiformes > Myliobatidae > Mobula > Mobula birostris. Next base: position 203,949,309 of record NC_092371.1, on the reverse strand, counting down.
AGGGATGTGATGTTGAGGCTCTATAAGGCAGTCGTGAGACCACACTCGGAGTATTGTGTGCAGTTCTGGGCTCCTTATTTTAGGAAGGATATACTGACGTTGGAGAGGGTTCAGAGAAGATTCACAAGAATGATTCCAGGAATGAAAGGGTTACCATATGAGGAACGTCTGGCAGCTCTTGGGCTGTATTCCCTGGAGTTCAGTAGAATGAGAAGGGACTTCATAGAAACATTCTGAATGTTAAACGGCCTGAACAGATTAGATTGGGGATTCTAGGACGAGAGGGCACAACTTCAGGATTGAAAGACGTCCTTTCAGAGCAGAGATGCGGAGAAATTACTTTAGTCAGAGGGTGGTAAATCTGTGGAACTTGTTGCCATGAGCGGCTGTGGAGGCCAAGTTATTGGGTGTATTTAAGGCAGAGATAGATAGTTTGTTGATTATCCAGGGCATCAAAGGGTATGGGGTGAAGACAGGGGAGTGGGGATGACTGGAAGAATTCGATCAGCCCATGATTGAATGGCAAATCAGACGCAATGGGCCAAATGGCCTACTTCTGCTCTGATATCTTATGGTCTTATGGTCTTATTAGGTATCTCTTGTATATTTAGAGATGCTCTTCTGCACACCACTGTTTTAATATGTGGTTATTTGACTTACTGTTGTGCTCTTGTCAGCTTGAACTATCCAGCCATGCTCCTCTGACTTCACTCATTAACAAGGAATTTTTGCCCACAGAACTGCCGCTCACTGGGTTTTTTTTGTTTCTTGCACCATTCTCAGTAAGCTCTAAAGATTTTTATGTATGAAAATCCCAGGAGATCAGCACTTTTTCAAATACTCAAACCATTCCATCTGGCACCAATAATCATTCCAGGGTCAAAGTCAATTATATCACATATCTTCAGCATTCTGATGTTTGACTGAACAACAGCTGAACATCTTGATCGTGTCTGCATGGTTTTATACATTGAATTGTTGCTACATGATTTGTTGATTAGCTATTTGCATTAATGAATAGGTGTACATGTGAATCAAATAAAGTGGCCACTGGGTGTATAATATAGTGTACGTCATATACTGTAGGTCACGATAACCATATTCTCTTTTCAGTCTCCATTGAGCAAAGTGCATCTCAGCAATTGTGGAACTGCAATTGTATTCCGTGTTAATTCTGATGGTGTGTGATCAAGCCGAGGCTCATCAGTGCTGTCCTCCATGTGTGAGCAGTCTGTGACTAACACAGCTTCGGCTGAGGTACTGACACACAGCAAACTGACGGGTGTGGGTGGATCCCAATTCAGCTCCGCAAAGTATCCACTCCATTAAGTAAGGAAGGAATAAATGAGGGTTAAATAAATGATCTATTTTACAGTTATAATGAAGCATTGTAGGACTGTTGTGTTTGAAGTAGCAGATAGGAACTCATTAAAATGTTTTAAAAAAAGGCAAAATCAGGAAATGTAATTCTCACTATATGGAGAGCTTCAAGATTATCAGCTGACACAGCGTAAGTTAAAAACCAGAAACTTCAAATATAGAGGGTTTCAATCAGTGTTTGCTTTTTGGATAAATATGTGTAAGGTCAGTTATGAAACCTAACTCTTTAAAAAATATTTTATTTAATCTATGGTTAACTTTATTATTATTGATTCATCCCTTCATTTATTTTCTCTTTTTCCCCTCTACAATTTTCACTCTCATTGCTGCCTCATCCCTACAATCCCGTTGTTTAGTTCCATCATCTCTTCAGATGACAAGCTTGCCAGTTACCTGATCTGGAGCCTGTTTCACAAATTGAGTCCTTCAGCATAAGGACTTTAAACCATTTGGTATCAATTGTCCACACGTGGAAGTATTTGAGAGAGAAGCAGACAATCTGATCTAATGTGAAGTTAGCCAGCACCCACTCTCAAAATAAGTGATGAATTTTAAGAAGATACAGACACATTTTTCCAGCACGAGGTGAAAAATGCATGTTGGTAAAAATAGAACTAAACCCAGATTGCTATTGTAAATTAATTTTGCTGAGTGTCAAAGCTAGTTAGATGACTATGATGATTATGTCCAACATAGCTCTAGTAATTTCTACAGGTACTTGACTTACAGAAAATTTGCTTAGTTCATGAATTGCTAGCAGTTAATGCTGAATGAATGAACTTCCAGTTAAGTTTCACTACATCAGTTTATTATACTGGTGATTTGATAGGACAAATCTATGATTAAATAAAACTTGATCAAGAGACAGGAAAAGATAGCTGAACCTATTAATATCTCCCATTTATTAGCAACAGATTTGTCTTTTGGGAGAGACCAGGAGATGAGAAAAAAAGACCCAAGCTAGCTAGGGAAGAAAAGATTTTCTGGAATTTTCTTGTAGGCAATCAGAAAAGAATTTTAAAAGCTCACAATGTCCATGAAATGCTTTTTTCCCCCTCTCAAGGGCTTTGACACAGGCACAGATCATTATGTCATCTGTAAACGTTCAAACTCTTCCTCAAATGTCATCAGCCAGGTCACTCTTGTGTTCTATGAAAAGAACTACTCTAACTCAGTCAACAGGATTTTCATTTTGTGACCAGTTACAACGCTACCACTGAAAACAGCATTCTGTCTCAGTCAACCTTTTCCGAGAACTAGGAAACCCTATTCCTATAGAAAGAGAGTAGAGAGATTTTGCTGGGTTTTTTTAACATACTTATAGCACCTTGAAACTAAGCTGCTTGAATATTTCAAAAATAATGCCTACATTGTATGGATGAAAAGTTTTTGGGTAAATACCTCACTTACTTTAATAAAATGAATATTGAATAATGTTCCCAATGATTGAGATGTATCTTAGACTGGAAAGCTCATTGGTACATATTTCTAAATTTATAGCCATGGTGAATCTGAGGAACAAGAAATTGAAATAACCTTGATCAGTTAGACAGAATTCAAGAAGAGTGCACTGACAGAAGGTCGAGTCAAATAGATTGTCTCAGCTTTGACACCACTAAAGTGAAAATCTATCTTCACAAGAATACGAGTCTTCAGAAATTTCTGAGTAAAAGAATTGCTTAATGATTCATATTCATAGTGTCATAGAAAACTACTGCACAGAAACAGGCCCTTCGGCCCATCCAGTCTGTGCTGAACCATTTAAACTGCCTAGTCGCATCAACCTGCATCCGGACCATAGCCCTCCATTATTCTCCATGTACCCATCCAAACTTCTCTTACAGGTTGAAATCGAAATTCCATCCACTACATGTGCTGACAGTTCATTCCACATTCTCACCACTCTCTGATTGAAGAAGTTTCCCCTCATGTTCCCTGTAAACATTTCACATTTCACCTTAAATCCATGACCTCTGGTTGTAGTCCCATGAAACTTCAGTGGAAATGCCTGTCTGCATTTACCTTATCTATACTCCTCATAATGTTGTATACCTCTATCAAATCGCCTTTCAATCTTCTATTTCCTAGGGAATAAAATCCTAATTTATTCAATCAATCCTTATAAATTAGATCATCCAGTCCTTGCAACAACCTTGTAAATTTTCAACATTACTTTGCATCTTTCGTGTTGAAAGGTGACTAAAAATGCACACAATACTCCAAATTAGGCCTCATCAACATTTTATATATCTTTACCATAACATCCCAGCTCCTGTACTCAATACTTTGAAAAATGAAGGCCCATGTGCCAAAAGTTTTCTTAAGAAACCTATCTAACTGTGATGCATTTTCAATGAATTATGTACCTGCATTACCAGATCCCTTTGTTCTACCACAATCCTCGATGCTCTACCTTTCACTGTGCAAGACCTACCCTGGCTGGTGCTCCCAAAGTGCAACACCTTGGACTTGTCTGTATTAAATTCCATTTGCCATTTTTCAGCTGGTCCAAATCCTGCTGTAAGCTTTGATAATTTTCCTCACTGTCCACTGCACCCCCAAACTTGGTGTCTTCTGCAAATTTGCTGATCCCGTTAACCACATTATCTTCCAGATCATTGATATAGATGACAGCAACAACAGACCCAGCACTGATCCCTTCGTCACTCCATTAGTCACAGGTTTCCAGTGAGAGAGGCAACCGTCTACTGCCAGTCTCTGGCTTCTCCCACAAAGCCAATGTCTAATTCAATTTACTGCCACACCTTGAATGCTGGTGATTGAACCCTCCTGACCAGCCTCCCTAGCGGGACCTTGTCAAATGCCTTGCTGAAGTCCATGTGTACAACATCCACTGCCTTGCCTTCATTAACTTTCCTATTAATTTCCTCAAAATACTCGAGAAGATTGGTTAGACACAACTTACCATGCACAATGTCATGCTTACTATCCCTCATCGATCCCTTTCTATCCAAGTAGTCACAGAATACCTGTCTTTTAGAATATCTTCCTATAACTTTCCCACTATTGCTGTCAGGCTCACTAGCCTATAATTTCCTGGTTTATTCTTAAATCCTTTCTTAAGCAGCAGAACAACATTAGCTATCCTCCAATCCTCCAGTACTTCAACTGTCGCTAAGGATGTTTCAAGTATCTTAGTTAGGGCCCTAGATTGTCTCCCACGGGATCCAAGAGAATACCTTATGAGGCCCTGGAGATTTAGCTACCCTAATTTGCCTCAGGACAGAAAAGACCTCATCTTCTGTAATCTGTCCATGAAGTCGAAGCTGCTTTACCTCATGTCTTCAGACTCTGCATCCTTCCAAGAAAATATAGATGCAAAAAAAAATCAAAAAATCATGAAACTTTTTGTTTCAGCTGAATAAAGCCTGAACTCAAGACTGTCTAGCTGTCTACTATTTAAGATTATTTGGATTGCTGAAGGGTCTTTACAGAAGTATTTCAGTAGGTCATTGTTCCGAAACCAATCAACATCCCTCAATACACAAGAACTACAAGACAGGGATTTACAACAGAGTAGAATTTGCTCTATTTTTTGAGCACACTATAAATTTTATAATGTGTTCAGTAACAAAATAATTATTTTGATATTTGTGGATGATTTTTTTGTTTCGGTCTCAAATGATATGAAAAGAAGAAGAAAGTGGGTCTTATGTTCAAAATGGCATAGACTTTTGTAAGCAAAAGTATCAAGGGATGGATTGTAAAATCTGGAAAATATTGTGTCACACCCAGGGAAAGACTTCACTGCTAATGTAATAATCTTTCTGTAGAAGCAGTGTTTGGATTATGGTTAGAGATAACGGGTGCTTTGGAATATGAGCTGGGTCCATTGTTCAGCTGGGGAGAAAGCGAGAAGATGCTGGAGAGAACCGGTCGTAGGATACGACCCGATGGGGAGATCGTGATTCGATGGAGTCAGGCAGTGAGATCGACTGAGGATCGGTGAATTGAGTTCCAACTGGTGCACATTTGACTGTTTAATTATAATGGACCCTTTTGTTTTTTTCTTTCTTTTCTTTACTCACCCTTTAGCTAAAATTCATAAATATAATTCCTTTAATCACCTGCAGAGTGCTGTCTGTTGTTTCTTGGCACTGAGTTGTAACAGGGTTACAAATTACACAGCACCCACACAACCTGGGGTTTGGGGTGGGAGAGCAGGTTGGTGGGACTGGAGTGTGTACTCCCTAGACTTACACAGCCAAGGAGCCCAGCGGGGTTTCAATTGGATATTCCAAGTGGTCTCCTGTGAATAGCTACAGATCGCTGTGATTACTGATGTTACATTTCTTTTCTTCCATAAGGATGCTTTATCTTTTCTTAAAGCATTACTCCCCATGTTAATTGTTTTTCCATTGATAATACATGAATCTTCCTCAGCTCAGCAAACTGAAGGAAATAGAGGAAACATATTGAGCAAAACTGATTTCAATGCTTTACAGCAACACCAAGAAAGATCATCCCCTTTAAAAGAGACCAAATATTTAATAACATTCCAAGATTCTCTAATACGAAAACACATTACATTTTAGAACTGAACACAAAGAAACCAACAAATTCCAGCTTTTGCTCTTTTTCTGAAAAAATGCATGCATTTTGCTTATTGCCTTGTCCTAGTGACCCAGTGAGAAGTAGAAACAAAATGGAGTTTATTCAAAGTGCTTTTATTATCAAAGTATGTATACAATATGCAGTTCATACAATATGTCTTCAGATAGTTGACACATCAGGTTTGGGATTTCTGCAGCCAATAAAGTCAGGATTTCAATCAAGACTCCAGATAATTCTTCAAGTTTTACTATCATCGCCTCAAGAACTAGGCAGAGAAACGTGACAAATAAAACCCCAGTAAGTTTTCAATTTCCATATTCAAGATTCAAAAAACTTTATTATCATTCTAACCATACATCAGCTCTGCAGGGCAGAATGAGACAGCGTTTCTCAGGGGCAGTGCAATCATAACATAACAAACGCAACACTAAATAATAAGCATAACAATAAATAGTAAAACACAACAGCCACATGTCAGTTAAGATCAGTTATAAGTGTCCATATTATGATATATATTATGATTCTACTGCAGTATGCTATTGGCTAAATCTTACTTTGAAAATTCTGATGCCTTGAAAAGTGTTAAGCTGCTCACACCTTTACATAAAATCATTGATTTTGGTGATTTTCTGGCAAGAAAAAACTCTGCATGGTGCCAGTATGTCAATTTTCTTTCATGAGTATTTTATGAAAAAAATATCTGAATTTACAGAGACCACAGAACATTGAATGAAGGAATTTTGCTTCTGCAGATATTCCAAAGGAAACTGCACTCAAGGACGACCGGGTCAAATTCTGCCTTTCATTGGTTCACTTAATCCCTTGAAAAATAAATGTGAATTCCATCTGTTAATGAATCTCTTTGGGAGAAGCAAAGGTGTTTCAAACTTATTTAATGCATATGTTTAAATTTTTTTGACTGTGAATATTTGTATTACAATGAAATGTAATTCTCAAGGATTAAACTGACTGTATAAATTCCTCTCTCATTGTAATGATTTTGGACGTGTCTGTTGTCTTGTGCATTAGAACATCCTGTTGACAACTGAACTGTTTACATTTGGCTGAGTTCTCAGTAGAAACTGTCTGGGGGAGACCCAAGTCATAACTTTAAATATTACAGATTTCCGTTCAAGCCATGAAAGGTCTGTCCCTTTGCCTTGGCTATTTTTACATTCTTTTGCAGGCGTGAGAAACAAAATGAATTGAAAATATGAAGAGAATTGGACCAATACTTAAAAAAAATAAATAAGCACCAATTAGAATGATACCCTTCAATTTCAAATGTTAAATGAGTCACTTAAGTGCAATGATGCCGAAGAAAACTAACAGAATGCTACAATTTATTGCTGGGAAAATGAATTCAAAGAAGGGAGATGAGGCTTCCCTTCTATAGAATGTCAGTGGGACCACATGCAGATTGCTGCATAGAGTATTATCTCCTTATTTGAGAAAGATGGAAATGCATTGGAAGCAAACTGATTCTGGGAATGGGGACGTTATCTCATGAAGGACATGAAAGAAAGATGTTGGACAGAACAAGTTATTTCTGTTGGAGTTCAGATGAGTGAAGGGAGACAGTTCAAACTTGAGATCTGAGAGGTCTTGATAGCGTGGGTGTGAAGAGGCTATTTCCTTTTGTGAGAACCTAGCGGTAGGTGCCGTTACTTAAAGATGGAGTAGGGTGGTATCATCAATTTTTTTAGGGTATATTCTGGAGGTATGCTATATGGGAAAAGCTAATTTCAATAGCCACCAGTCTTCAGACCTGACCGTGTATTGCAGATTGAGTTTAAAATGCACCCAGAACAACGATGCTCTTGGAGCTGCATACTGCGGCCGATTGCAAAGAAAGAAACACTCCATTCAGCCTCAGGTGCCTGCATGTGCATGAATGCAGCTCAGAGTCAATGGAGATTAACATTCATTTTGGGTGTCTAGAGTGTGGGTGTGAAGATGGAGATGTTTGAAAATTATATGTAATTCAAAGGAAATATTGTGGATATATTGAAACTATATGATTGCCCTGCTGTTACCTTTGATCTGTAGCATATAAAAATGTCATGTAATATTGGATTAGGGAGCCTCATCTTACAAGAGTGTCTCCAGTATGATGCCTTCTTGTTTGGCTGAATAAAGACTTCTACATCCACCAGCTTCTGTGTCTGTCCAGTGACTTCGGTCACAGTCACGACAAATTTAAGGGACCGGTGAGATGAAATATTTTCCCTCTGAGGTTCATGAATTTTACAATTTATTTTCCTTAAAGAGTAGTGTAAGCAGAGTCCTTAAGAATAAAGGAATAGAAAAATGGCTTTCAAAAACAAGATAGTGTAGATGAACACAGAAATAAAAGCAACGTAACATCTTTGATGAAGGTAGTGAAAATTACACCTTGATTATCCTTATGAAAGATTCAGGTGAAAGATTATTATTCTGAATGTTAATGATCTCATCTTTTCAACAAGTTCTACCTGACTTACAGAATGTTTCCAGCATTCTCTGGAAAAATAGCCAACATGGAAAAATTCACACAAGGAAAATGTAAAACCTTCCAGGCTTCAGATGTAAGTCCTTCATTAACAGTTCTGGCAGAGGATGAAGGCTACATCTGTTTTTCTCTCTGTTCAGAAGTTTAGGCTTACTTCATGTTTCCAGCATTGTGTGTTTTTATTTCAGATCTCGTGCCTGATTGTCCCTTATTTTGAGAAAATTCCCCAGAAATTTTCATAAACTGGAGCTCTCTGAAGATTGCAAAGTCACATCACTATCTTCTGGCTGCGAATTTCCTTCACTGGTCAGAAAGCTTTGACCTCTGAGGCCATGGGGATCTCTCCAGTTGTGTCTCACTTTCTCGACCCAGAACAGTAAATCCAGGACAGTGCATTTTTTTTTTGCAACTTCCTACTATCCACTACTAGGCAGAGGTGAGCTTGAACAGCTGGGGTGAATGACATGATTCAGTAGTAATCAGAAGGTTGTGTTTCCAATCCAATCTCAGGAGTTCTGCTTAATGTTAGCTGACACCTCAGTGGAGTATTGAATTGGCGAACTTCCAGTTTGTTATATCTAAGCATATAAAAAGGTGAATTCTGTGTATCATCTCCTAAGAAGCTTATTTATTTTCTTTCAGCCTGCTGTGCTCAAGTGTCTGCAAACACAGTCCTTGGAAATAATCACAAGCTGTGCCTGTTACAGAACAAAACAATGGCACAAGTGGGGAGAATGAAATGGAGTTAAAGTAAATGTTTGTTGGCAAGGGTGCAGGCCAAAAGGCTTGTTTGACTGCTCTGAGTCCTATGACTCGAAGATAACCCGTTCAGAACAGCATCACTGAGTGTGGCGGTTAGAGAAAACGCCTTACAGCACCACCAGTTACTGATCAGGTTTCATTACTGCAGCTGTCTGTAAGGATTTTATACATTCTCCCAGTGGCCATGTGGGCTTCCTCTTGGTACTCTACTTTCTTCCCACATTTCAAACACATACGGTTGGGGTTAGTGAGTTGCAAGCATGCGACGTTGACAGCAGAAGCATAGCAACACTTGCAAGCTGCCTCCAGTACAATCCTCAGATGCTGTTGACACATTAAACAACACATTTCACTGTACATGTGACAAATAAGGCTATTTATTCTTTAATAAAGCTAATCCTGAAAAAGCACCTTGACCCCTGCTGGCTTGGAATGAACAACTGTCAACTACATACTGTATATTGAATTATATATTGCTACTGATACATTATTATCTGCATTATGTTATAGTGTGACCTCATTCCTGGAGTTCCTCATCCAAACTTATTTGACATTATTTAACAAACTCTTTCAAAGCTACACTGGAGATCTCCTTCCTCTGGTAGAGTATCTGGCCTCTACTTGAAACAGTACAGAATCCCTTGCTGTCCGTTGCCTGATTTAAGCAGTACTCACAGCTCGGGTCAATCCATATCAATAGCTGACCCTCTGCTCCTTTCTCAGTGTTCATCTCTAGCCCAGAAGACAACTAAGAACATTTGCATTCCTATGGCATTTTCGTGCATTGAAAAATATTCAGATGCTCTCTAAAGTCAAAGCCCCTCCTTGAACTCAAGAGGAAAAAGTTTTGGGCACTATCTTCATTTCATGGGACACGTAAATCAATCAAGAGGGTGAAGTAGTATCTAATAAATGCGCTTGTCAGACCACTTCATTTGAAATACATATGATGGCTAAACTTTCTTTAGTTAAGAATGCTTTTTTCTCTTTTGTTATTAGCTTTCTTGTATATGGTCTTATGACCCATTTTCAACACAGCATCGGTTCAAATAACAATTTACTATCCAAATATATACCAACCCCAGTGCCCCGCTGCAACCCGCTATTGATTCTCTGAAAGGTAGCAGGAACAAACTAAGCTCAGAAGAATAGTTGATTAAATATGAATAAGCCTTTGTGCTTGGAGACCAAAGAGACTGCAGATGCTGGAGTCTGGAACAAAAAGATACAGAGTGCTGAGGAACTATCTATGGTGATGGAAGGCATATGTCCACGTGCCAGATGTAAACCCTGTCAGGACTGAGTGAGAAGAGGAAAAATAGACTCCGTGCAGTCATAGCAGGGAGGGGTGGGAGTCTATGTATGGGCTATCTTTTCTTTCCCACTCAGTCCTAATGCAGGGTCTTGACCAGAAATGTTAGCATACACTTTCTGCTTCCAGAGATGCTGCTTGACCTGCTGAGTTTTTCCGGTGTTTTGTCTCTTTAAAGCTATGTCTGTGTTAAAGGTCCAAAAACTCCTTAGACTGATGCCATCCGTGGATATGTATGACTCACTCCCAGCTAAGTGAACTTCCTTCTCCAGAGAACACGGCAAATATATTTTCCAATTTAGGAGTAGGATATTGTTCCAGGGTAAGACTCAAATAACAGTCTCTGCAGTTTCTAATGAATCTAACATGCTTTAATACTGGAACAATAGTAAGAGTAAAATAAAACTCCAATAATCCACCAATTAATAGTTTGGTATCTGGCTCGCAGAGTTTTGTTTCCTGCATTCTTTTTAATTTTACCAGGGCCTCTTTTTTTATATTCCTTTTAAAGTCACTGGGACCCTGTTTCCCATGCTCCATTTAAACACAGCAAATTTAGTATCTAGGACTCCTTTTGAACTCACCTGTCATAGAGTCACAGAAAAGTACAGCACCGAAGCTGGCCTTTTGGCCCATCTAGTCCATGCTGAAATGGGTACACTGCCTTTTCCCATCGTCCTGCACCAGGACCATAGCCCTCTACTCCTACATCCTATCAAAACTTCCTATCGAAACTACCCTTGAACATTAGAATGGAGCTCGCATGCACTGCTTGTGCTGGCGGCTCGTTCTACACTCTCACCACCGTTTGAGTGAGGATGTACCCCTTCATGTTCCTCTTAAACTTTTCAACTTTCACCCTTAACCTATGACCTCTGGTTGTAGTTCCACCCAACCTCAGTGGAAAAAGCCTGCTTCCATTTACCCTATCTATACCCCTCATAATTTTGTATGTCTCAATCAAACTTCCCCACAATCTTCTACGTACTAAGCTATTCAACCTTTCCTCATAACCCAGGTCTTCCAGTCCTGGCAACATCCTTATACAGTATATTTTTTCTGTACTCTTTCAACCTTATTTACATCTTTCCTGTAGGTATGTGACCAAAACTGCACACAATACTCCAAGTTAGGCCACATCAATGTCTTATATAACTTCAACATAACATCCCATCTCTTGTGATTAATGCAGTGATTTATGAAAGCTAATGTGCTAGAAGATTCATTTACAACTCTATCTTCTTGTAATGTTACTTTCAATGAATTTCTCAGATGTTTTGCTCTACCACGCTCCTCAGTGCTCTACTGTTCACTGTGTAAGACCTACCCTGGTTGGTCCTACCAAAATGCAACGCATTGCACTTGTCTGTGTTAAATTCCATCTGTCATGTTTCAGCCTATTTTTCCAACTGGTTCAGATGCCACTGCAACCTCTAATATGCTTCCTCACTGTCCAATACAGCCTCAGTCTTTGTGTCATCTTCAAATTTGCTGATTCATTTGACTACATTATCACCCAGTTCATTGATATAAATGACAAACAACAACTGACCTAGCACTGATTCCTGCGTCATACCATTGGTCACAGGTCTCCAGTCAGCAAGGCAACCACCTGCTTCCGCTCTCTGGCATTTCCCACAAAGCCATTGTCTAATTCAATTTACTACCTCATCTTGACTGGCGAGAGACAGAACTTTCCTTATCAAGCTCCCATACAGGACCTTGTCAAATGCCTTGCTAAAGTCTATGTAGATAACATGCACTACCTTGGCTTCATCAGCTTCCCTGGTACCTTCCTCGAAAAGCTCCATAAGGTTGCTTAGGGATGACCTACCATTCACAAAGCCATGCTGATTATCACTAATGAGTCTGTGTCTACCCAATTACTCATATATCCAGACCCTTAGAATAACTTCCAATAACTTTCCCACTACTGATGTCAAGCTCACTGGCCAATAATTTCATAGTTTACTTTTTGAGCCTTTCTGAAAAAGCAGAACAATGTGAGCTATTCTCCAATCCTCTGGTAGTTCACCTGTCACTAAGGATGATTTACATATCTCTGCTTGGGCCTCTGCAATTTTTGCATTTGCCTCCCACAGGATCCAAGGGAACAACTTATCAGGCCCTGGGGATTTATCCACCCTAAATTGCCTCAAGACAGCAACACCAAGACCTCCTCCTCTGTAATCTGTAAAGAGTAAGTGAACTTGATGCTGCTTTGCCTCACTTCTATAGCCTCTATGTCTGTCTCCTGAGTAAATACAGATGCAAAAGTTCCATTTACGATCTCTCCCATCTCTTTTGGCTTCACACGTGGATTACAAATGTGATCTTCTAGAGGACCAATTTTGTCCCTTACAATCTTTTTGCTCTTCAGTGGTTTGAACGGGGCACGACTGCGCAAGCACCTGGAGGTCAGCCAGTGAGAACAACGAGAAGAGTTTAAAAAGAAGACAGATTTATACAGCGGGCGTTGGAGTAGAGGGACACAGAGTAGGGAGGCTTTGGCTCAACGGGACTTTTGCGATAAAGGGTTGAGGCGAGGTAGGTTATCTGTGTAGAATACAGACAAAAAGTATGTGTGTGAGGCCAGTTTTCTGTGCCTACCTGGGGGAAACAACAGTGGTCGCGCCTCTGGCACAGAGTCTGGTCCTGTGGCTCAGAAGGGAAGAGGATGGCAGCAGTGAAAGAGGACTCGATAGTTAGGGGGTCAGACAGGCAATTCTGTGGATGCTGGAAAGAAACACAGATTGTAGTTTGCCTCCTTGGTGCCAGGGTCCGGGATGTTTCTGATTGCGTCCATGATATCTTGAAGTGGGAAGGAGAACAGCCAGAGGTCGTGATACATATTGGTACCAACAATATAGGTAGGAAAAGGGAGGAGGTCCTGAAAGCAGACTACAGGGAGTTAGGAACGAAGTTGAGAGGCAGGACCTCAAAGGTAGTAATCTCAGGATTACTGCCTGTGCCACGTGACAGTGAGTATAGGAATAGAATGAGGTGGAGGATAAATGTATGACTGAGGGATTGGAGCAGGGGGCAGGGATTCAGATTTCTGGATCATTAGGACCTCTTCTGGGTCAGGTGAGACATGTACAAAAAGGACAGGTTGCACTCGAATCCCAGGGTGGGGGCAATATCCTGGAGGGAAGGTTTGCTAAGGCTATTGGGGAGAGTTTAAACTAGAATTGCTGGGGGGTGGGAACTGAACTGAAAGTGACGGAGGAAAGGAAGGTTGGCTCACAAATAGAGAAAGCTTGGAGGCTGTGTGAAAGGGAGGTGATAGAGAAGGGACATGCTCAGACTGATGTTTGAGATGTGTCTACTTTAATGTGAGGAATATTATGAGCAAAGCATATGAGCTTAGAGCATGGATCATCACTTGGAGCTAAGATGTTGTGGCCATTACAGAGACTTGGATGGCTCAGGGGCAGGAATGGTTATTTCAAGTGCCAGGCTTTAGATGTTTCAGAAAGGGCAGGGATGGAGGCAAAAGAGGTGGGGGCGTGGCACTGTTCATCAGGGATAGTGTCATGGCTGCAAAAGAGGAAGAAGTCATAGAGGGGTTGTCTACAGAGTCTCTGTGGGTGGAAGTTAGAAATAGGATGGGGTCAATAACTCTACTGGGTGTTTTATATCGACCACCCAATAGTAACAGGGACATCGAGGAGTAAATAGGGAGACAGATTCTGTAAAGGTAAAATAATAACAAGGCTGTTGTGGCGGGAGATTTTAAATTCCCAAATATTGATTTGCATCTCCTGAGAGTGAGGGATTTAGATGGGATGGAGTTTTTGTTAGGTATGTTCAGGAAGGTTTCTTGACACAATATGTAGATAAGCCTACAGGACGAGAGTCTATACTTAATCTGGTATTGGGAAATGAACCTGTCAGTGTCAGATCTCTCAGTGGGAGAGCATTTTGCAGATAGTGATCACGATTCTATCTCCTTTACCATAGCACTGGAGAGCAATAAGAACAGACAAGTTAGGAAAGCGTTTAATTGGAGTAAGGGGAAATATGAGGCTATCAGGCAGGAACTTGGAAGCATAAACTGGAAACAGATGTTCTCAGGGAAACGTACGGAAGAAATGTGGCAAATGTTCAGGGGATATTTGCGTGAGGTTCTGCATAGGTATGTTCCAATGAGACAGGGAAAGGATGTGAGGGTACAGGAACCGTGGTGTACAAAAGCTGTTATAAATCTAGCCAAGAAGAAAAGAAGAGCTTACAAAAGATTCAAAAAACTAGGTAATGATAGAGATCTAGAAGATTATAAGGCTAACAGGAAGGAGCTTAAGAATGAAAATAGGAGAGCCAGAAGGGGCCATGAGAAGGCCTTGGCGGACAAGATTAAGGAAAACCCCAAGGCATTTGACAAGTATGTGAAGAGCAAGAGGATAAGACGTGAGAGAATAGGACCAATCAAGTATGACAGTGGAAAAGTGTGTATGGAACCGGAGGAGACAGCTGAGGTACTAAATGAATACTTTGCTTCAGTATTGACTACGGAAAAGGATCTTGGCGATTGTAGGGATGACTTGCAGTGGACTGAAAAACTTGAGCATGTAGACATTAAGGTACAGATTGTGCTGGAGCTTTTGGAAAGCATCAAGTTGGATAAGTCACCAGGACCGGAGGAGATGTACCCCAGGCTATTGTGGGAAATGAGGGAAGAGATTGCTGAGCCTCTGGCCATGATCTTTGCATCATCAATGAGAATGGGAGAGGTTGCAGATGTTGTCCCTTATTCAAGAAAGGGAGTAGAGGTAGCCCAGGAAATTATAGACCAGTGAGTTTTACTTCAGTGCTTGGTAAGTTGATGGAGAAGATCATGAGAGGCAGGATTTATGAACATTTGGAGAGGTATAATATGATTAGGAATAGTCAGCATGGCTTTGTCAAATATAGATCATATTTCTTGTACCTTTGTGTTTCACAAAACCACATTGCTAATATCATATTTCTTGTACCTTTGTGTTTCGCAAAACCACATTGCTCTTTACCTATTTCAGCTTGTATCTTACTTTTAGCTCTTGTCATCAAAATTCTTAGAAGTATCTTAGTGATATGACTCATTAAACTTATGGCCCTATGTAATTCACATTGTATTGCTCCAGGTTTCTTAGGAAGAGTGATAAATACTGATTTTTTCATCTCCTCTGGTATTATTCCAGTCTCATAAATGTCATTGATTAAATCAGTAAGTTTTTCAATTCCATAATCTTCAAGGGCAATAATTTGTTTTATTACTAATTCATCAGGACCTGCTGCCTTTCCTTTCTTCATCTTATGTATTGCATTACGAACTTCAGATTTTAAAATACTTGGACCTTCAATGTTCTTCTTAATTTCTGTTTTTTCGCCTCGATCATCTTCAAACAATTCCTGAATATACTCAGTCCATCTGTTCATAATCTCATCTTTTTCCTTGATAATAGTACCATCCTTTGCTTTCAAACATCCACCTGAAGAACAGAGGAGCTTTTCACCAGTGATATTCTTGATTTGTTGATGTAACCTTTTTGGATCAGTAAAATCGGTGGTGGGGAAACTGCTGGAGTCAGTTATCAAAGATGTGATAACAGCACACTTGGAAAGCGGTGAAATCATCGGACAAAGTCAGCATGGATTTGTGAAAGGAAAATCATGTCTGACGAATCTCATTGAATTTTTTGAGGATGTAACTAATAGAGTGGATAGGGGAGAACCAGTGGATGTGGTATATTTGGATTTTCAAAAGGTCCCACACAGGAGATTAGTGTGCAAACTTAAAGCACACGGTATTGGGGGTAAGGTATTGATGTGGATGGAGAATTGGTTAGCAGACAGGAAGCAAAGAGTGGGAATAAACGGGACCTTTTCAGAATGGCAGGCGGTGACTAGTGGGGTACCACAAGGCTCAGTGCTGGGACCCCAGTTGTTTACAATATATATTAATGACTTGGATGAGGGAATTAAATGCAGCATCTCCAAGTTTGCAGATGACACGAAGCTGGGTGGCAGTGTTAGCTGTGAGGAGGATGCTAACAGGATGCAGGGTGACTTGGATAGGTTGGGTGAGTGGGCAAATTCATGGCAGATGCAATTTAATGTGGATAAATGTGAAGTTATCCACTTTGGTGGCAAAAATAGGAAAACAGATTATTATCTGAATGGTGGCCAATTAGGAAAAGGGGAGGTGCAATGAGACCTGGGTGTCATTATACACCAGTCATTGAAAGTGGGCATGCAGGTACAGCAGGCGGTGAAAAAGGCAAATGGTATGCTGGCATTTATAGCGAGAGGATTCGAGTACAGGAGCAGGGAGGTACTACTGCAGTTGTACAAGGCCTTGGTGAGACCACACCTGGAGTATTGTGTGCAGTTTTGGTCCCCTAATCTGAGGAAAGACATCCTTGCCATAGAGGGAGTACAAAGAAGGTTCACCAGATTGATTCCTGTGATGGCAGGACTTTCATATGAAGAAAGACTGGATGAACTGGGATGTACTCGTTGGAATTTAGAAGATTGAGGGGGGATCTGATTGAAACGTATAAAATCCTAAAGGGATTGGACAGGCTAGATGCAGGAAGATTGTTCCCGATGTTGGAGAAGTCCAGAACAAGGGGTCACAGTTTGAGGATAAAGGGGAAGCCTTTTAGGACCGAGATTAGGAAAAACTTCTTCACACAGAGAGTGGTGAATCTGTGGAATTCTCTGCCACAGGAAACAGTTGAGGCCAGTTCATTGGCTATACTTAAGAGGGAGTTAGATATGGCCCTTGTGGCTACAGGGATCAGGGGGTATGGAGGGAAGGCTGGGGTGGGGTTCTGAGTTGGATGATCAGCCATGATCATAATAAATGGCGGTGCAGGCTCGAAGGGCCGAATGGCCTACTCCTGCACCTATTTTCTATGTTTCTATGTGCCTTACGAGCCTGATTGAATTTTTTGAGGATGTAACTAAACACATTGATGAAGGTAGAGCACTAAATGTAGTGTATATGGATTTCAGCAAGGCATTTGATAAGGTACCCCATGCAAGGCTTATTGAGAAAGCAAGGAGGCATGGGATCCAAGGGGACATTGCTTTGTGGATCCAAAACTGGCTTGCCCACAGAAAGCACAGAGTGGTTGTAGATGAGTCATATTCTGCAAGGAGGCTGCTAACCAGTGGTGTGCCTCAGGGATCTGTTCTGGGACCTCTACTCTGTGATTTTTATAAATGACCTGGATGAGGAAGTAGAGGGATGGATTAGTAAATTTATTGATGACACTAAGGTTGGGGATGTTGTGGATAGTGTGGACGGCTGTCAGAGGTTTCAACGGGACATTGATAGGATGTAAAACTGTGCTGAGAAGTGGCAGATGGAGTTCAACCCAGATAAGTGTGAGGTGGTTCATTTTGGTAGGTCAGATATGATGGCAGAATATAGCATTAATGGTAAGACTCTTGGCAGTGTGGAGGATCAGAGGGATCTTGGGGTCGGAGTTCATAGGACATTCAAAGTTGCTGCGTAGGTTGACTCTGTGGTTAAGAAGGCATATAGTGCATTGGCCTTCATCAATTGTGGGATTGAGTTTAGGAGCTGAGAGGTAATGTTGCAGCTATATAGGACCCTGGTCAGACCCCACATGGAGTACTGTGCTCAGTTCTGGTCGCCTCACTGTAGGAAGGATGTGGAAACCATAGAAAGGGTGCAGAGGAGATTTCCAAGGATGTTGCCTGGATTGAGCCTGTCTTATGAGAATAGGTTGAGTGAACTTGGCCTTATCTCCATGGAGCAACGGAGGATGAGAGGTGACCTGATAGAGATGTACAAGATAATGAAAGGCATTGATCGTGTGGATAGTAGTCAGAGGCTTTTCCCCAGGGCTGAAATGGCTAGCACGCGAAGGCACAGTTTTAAGGTTCTTGGAAGTAGGTACAGAGGAGATGTCAGGGGTAAGTTTTTTTTACACAGAGGGTGATGAGTGCATGGAATGGGCTGGCAGCGGTGGTGGTGGATGCAGAAACGATAAGGTCTTTAAAGAGACCCCTAGATAGCTACATGGAGCTTCAAAAAATAGAGGGTTATGGGTAAAGCTTAAGTCGTTCTCAGGTAGGGACATGTTCGGGACAGCTTTGTGGGCCGAAGGGCCTGTATTGTACTGTATGTTTCCTGTTACTTTTACCTTTTATTCTGACAGGCACATATAAGCTTTGTACTCTCAAGATTTCACCTTTGAAGGCCTCCCACTTATCAAGTCCAACTTTGCCAGAAAAAAGCCTATCCTAATCAAGACTTGCTAGATCCTTTCTGATGCCATAAAAATTGGCTTTTCCCCAATTTAGAATCTCACCTTGCAGTACAGACCTATCTTTTTCCATATATATTTTGAAGTTAATGGCATTATGATCACTAGATGCAAAGTGTTCCCCTACACAAACATCTGTCACCTACTCAGTGCCATTCCCTAATAGGAGGTCAAGTATCACACACTCTTTCATTCGGACTTCTACATTCTGATTAATCAGTACGTAGAATACATTTGACAAACTCTATTCCAGCTTGTCCTTTTATGGTATATGAGTCCCAGTCAATATGTGGAAAGTTGAAATCATCTACTATAATAATCTTATTTTTCTTGTAACAACCTCTACAAAATTTGTTTCTCTTAATCATTTCTCCCTTTAAACTTATCAGTCCTTGGCTCCCTCATTCTCCTTAAAACACTGGGATCTCTTTTCTGGTCTTTACAATTTGCTGAGGCTCTATTATTTTACAAACGTACTTACTTATTTAGCAATACAGCACTGAGCAGTCCCTTCAGACCCATTTGAGCCACGCCACCCCAGCAACCCCGACATACCCGATTAACAATAACCTAATCATGGGACAATTTAAAATGACAAATTAACCTGTGTGAGGAAAGCAGTCCACCCAGGTAGAACTCATGCATTTCATGGGGAGAACGTACAAACTCCTTACAGCTGGTGCTGGAATGGAACACTGAATAGAGCCGTACCTATTTCCTGAGGAGACTGAGATCCTTTAACATCTACCGGACGATGCTGAGGATGTTCTACGGGTCTGTGGTGGCCAGTGCGATCATGTTTGCTGTTGTGTGTTGGGGCAGCAGGCTGAGGATAGCAGACACCAACAGGATCAACAAACTCATTCGTAAGGCCAGTGATGTTGTGGGGATGGAACTGGACTCTCTGACAGTGGTGTCTGAAAAGAGGATGCTGTCCAGGTTGCATGCTATCTTGGTCAATATCTCCCATCCACTACATAATGTACTGGTTGGGCACAGGAGTACATTCAGCCAGAGACTCATTCCTCCGAGATGCAACACAGAGCATCATAGGAAGTCATTCCTGCCTGTGGCCATCAAACTTTACAACTCTTCCCTTGGAAGGTCAGACACCCTGAGCCAATAGGCTGGTCCTGGACTTATTTCCTGGCATAATTTACATATTACTATTTAACTATTTATGGTTTTATTACTATTTAATTATTTATGGTGCAACTGTAACGAAAACCAATTTCCCCCGGGAACAATAAAGTATTACTATGACTATGACTATATCTGGAAAGCTCCGAGCTGTAATAGCATTGTGCTAACTGCTACACTACCATGGCGCCCTTTAAAACTTCAATTAACAATTACTCGATCAGCCTTGTTTCCCAAGCTTGTTCCCTTTAAATAAACATGGGTCTAACTGTATTAGGGTATTAATTGAAGTAAAAGTCAATGATCTGAGAAATCTGCCAGTGTGAAGCCACCAAAGTCCTCCTAGTGCCAGGATATCAATATTATACTGTACTCATAGCTTCTCTCTGAGAAGCATGTCAGGTTATGCCTCCATTTTGATTTGGTTGCAAGATTGTCATTAGCTTGAAGTATATTGGAGCATTAAGATCTTCATGAGCTTGCTTGGGTGTGCTTCAGTGAACCCAGCTCATTTTTGAAAACCACTGAAGATCTCCCAAGGACCTCCAGTAATGTCTCAGCTTCACCCTTCTTAATGTGATGAATGTTCCTCCAATCCAGTGGTGTTTATTTTAGCCTTTCTCTTTTTCCTGGAGGTAAATTAAATCCTTACCACTAATCAAAACTGTTTTGAGAGGTTTGATTAGTGGTAAGGATTTAATCTGCCTCTAGCATTTCACTGTTAAATATTTTGGTGTCTTCACCCGTGTGGGATTTAACATTTAACTATCCTGCCTCTGCCTGAAATGTCGACAATTCATTCACTTCCATAGGTGCTGCCTGACCTGCTGAGTTCCTCCAGCATTTTGTGTATTTTGCCTCGGATTTCCCCATGTGCAGATGTTCTCGTGTTTGTGGTTTAAAGTTTATCTGTTCCTTTTTTGCTTCAGCTCTCGTGTTTTCTGACGATCAGCTGCATATTGAGTCTGGTTCATCAGTGCAACGTTACACTGTTAAGCCTAATTATCAGGTCTCCGTCACCCACTTTCATGACAACAGCCAGCGATTCTGTTTCTGTTAAATCAGCTTTTATTTTCATTGAATTTTACAGATGTCACCTCTAAGTTACTTCCTTTGCATGATGCGTTGGAAATTTTAAGCACCTACCTTTAAATTCTTTTGATTTTGTTTTAATTGATCAGATTTAATTCATACGAACCCTGACTTTCAAATCTTGTGTGATGGGAAACTGTACACAGATTTCCTTCCACAGTGCTCACAACCATTGTTTACCTTTTTCAAATGTTTGGCTTGCTTCTGAACAATGTGTTCTGCTGTTTTTCCACCAGGCATGAAACAGCTGACCTTAGTTGTATGTCTTGCATATTTTGTTGCACTGATACCATTGATTGCACCCAAGGTCAAATTCACCCTTGATAATATCCACTTCTGAATCATTAATTCTGTATGCTCTCCTATCCCTTAGCATGTGTGAGAATGGGTTATTATAATTGCACTTATAATAAATTCCTCAATTCAATCAAATGTTTTGATATGTTTTCACAATGATGAATCAAATCTAATTCTTTGCAGAATATCAATTGCTTTGGGTTAAAATGATTTTTCAACAAATCTACCAAAATTGCTATTGATGTTACTGTGATTGGCTAGCAAAAGGGCAAATGTTCCAAATCTCACTGACTCCCCACTTGGCTTTGGAGCACCTGGACATCAAGAATACATATGTCAGGCACAAACAAGAATACATATGTCAGGCACAAACAAGAGGAAATCTGCAGATGCTGGAAATCCAAGCAGCACACACAAAATGCTGGAGTAACTCTGCAGGCCAGGCAGCATCTATGGAAGATTTAAACTTCTTCAGGGTATGTCCTGCCTGGTCTGCTGAGTTCCTCCAGCATTCTGTGTGTGTTACATATTTTCGATGAAAACTCATCGTTCAATGCCATCATCCCATCAGTACTAATCAAAACCTGGGTGTCCATACCTTCCAGTGCAATTGGATTCTTGACTTCCTCATCGGGAAACCATAGACAGAGGAAACTCCTCACTGACAATCAACAAAGGTAAGCATCAGCATGTGTGATCAGTCCACTTCTCTGCCCTCTCTACACCGATAAATTTGACAATGACAGCACTGTAGGCAGAATTTCAGATTGCAACGAGGAGGCATGCAGGAGTGAGATAGATCAGCTAGTTAAATGGTGTCGCAACAAAAACCTTGCACTTCCCATCAGCAAGGAGTTGATTGTGGACTTCAGGAAGGGGAACCAGGACAATACACATCAGTCCTCAGAGTGGAGTCAGCAGCTTCATCTTCCTGGGCATCGACATTTCAGGGGTTCTATCCCGGGCCCAACGCACTGATGCTGTGGGGATGAGTTGTCAATAGGGACGTTCGATCTTCCTTGTCTCCTTCATATTGTTCACTTCATGATTTCCGTTTCTCATCTTGCTTCTTTCATCCATCATAGATGCTGCCTCACCTACTGAGTGGGTCCAGCATTCTATTTATTTCACATTTCCAATATCCGTATTCTGTTTTTGGATTATTTTTGTTAGGCGAATGGATTTTGCTCAATTTTTCAGCATAGTCATAATGCTGGATTGTAATTACAAATACACATGGGATTAGGTATAATGTTCTACAAAATTTAGTATCATAGTGTGGGATAAATCTAAACTCCAAGATGAAGGCTGTGTCACACTGTTTCAGTCCTTCTGAAAGTTTTCCCCCAACAGATTAACTCTATGCTGCAGCAAATGAACATTATCTTTATCAGCTTTATCAGTTTAATGTTAACTGTCTCGTAGCTGATGCTTGCCTTTTGTCATGCATTTCAGTTCCAGATAACAAGCAGCAGACATAATCACAACTGAAATAATTAAAAATGTTTGCCATCCACTGTGCCAGTACCATTTGGAAGTAGAATAAAGCAAACTGCTGCCTTATGCATTCTGCCAGTCTTGAATCAGAGGATTAGAATATAAAAGCATTGATGTAATGTTAAGGCATTATAAGGTGCTAGTGAGGCCCCATTTGGAGTATTGTGAGCAGTTTTGGGCCCCTTATCTAAGAAAGGATTTGCTGACATTGGACAGGATTCTAAGGAGGTTCCTGAAAGTGTTTCTGTGATTGAAAGGCTTACCACATGAGGAGCATTTGATGGTTCTGGGCCTGTACTTACTGGAATTCAGAAGAATGAGGGGAGGGTTCTTATTGAAACCTATCGAATATTGAAAGCCCTCAGTAGTTTGGAAGTGGAGAGGATGTTTCCTATGGTTGGGGAGTTTAGGACTAAAGGGCATAGCCTCACAATAGAGGGACATCCATTTAGAGATGAAGAACTTTTTTAGCCAGAGAGTGGTGAATCTGTGGAATTCCATGCCACAGGTGGTTGTAGAGGCCAAATCATTGGGTATAGTTGGGCAGAGTTTGATAGATTCTTGATTAGTCAGGGTTTAAAGGGATACAGGGAGAAGGCAGGAGATTGGGGCTGAGGGGGAAATGGATCAGCCATGATGAAATGGAGGAGTAGACTCAAATGGCCTAAATCGGCTCCTGTATCTTATGGTCTTATAGAAACATAGAAAACCTACAGCACAATACAGGCCCTTCATCCCATAATGCTGTGCCAGACATGTCCTTACCCTAGAACTACCTAGGCTTACCCATAGCCAACTATTTTTCCAAGCTCCATGTACCTATCCAGGAGTCTCTTAAAAGACTCCATTATTTCTGCCTCCACCGCCGTCGCCAGCAACCCATTCCACGCACTCACCACTCTCTGCATAAAAAACTTACCCCGACATCTCCTCTGTACCTATGGTCTTGATTTGAGCTTGAAACCTGGTAGAATGACTGCCTGGAGAAGACCAACCCCAATGAACATCTCCTCAATGAAGATTGCCATCAGCAGCACATCTGCCAATGTCTCAATTACTTGCACAATGGTGATCGTCATTGAAATCTAATGAAGCTGAAGTGGGGTTACAATCAGAGTAACTCAGCACTGTATGTTGCTGATGAGCTTCAGATGATGGGCCATCTGTTTGTCTGCCTGACCATTTGATATACAAGTACAGAACTTTCTAATTGCAGTGATAGTGTGATGATAATGCCTTATATTCTTTCGACTTAAAGACACTTTTTGAGTGGAGGATTCATTCAATCCTGAATGAGGTTGGAGGCAACATCGGATGCACGGCAACTCTGGTAGGGTTTACAGGTCATTACTTCCTATAAAGCGAAAACCAACAGCATGAATGGCAGCGATGCTTCACTACCAGATGAACTCAACGCCTCCTATGCCCGCTTTGAAAGGGAGAACATAACTACAGCTGTGAAGATCCCTGCTGCATCTGATGACCCTGTGATCTCTGTCTTAGAGGCTGATGTTAGTCTGTCTTTAAAGAGAGTGAGCCCCCACAAGGCGGAAGGTCCAGATGGAGTACCTGGTAAGGCTCTGAAAACCTGTGCCAACCAACTAGAAGGAATATTCAAGGACAATTTCAACCTCTCACTGCTATAGGAGCAAGTTCCCACTTGCTTCAAAAAGGTAACGATATTACTAATGCCTAAGAAGAATAATGTGAGCTGCCTAAATGACGGTTGCCTGGTAGCACTCATATTGACAGTGATGAAATGCTTTGAGAGGTTGGTCATGACGAGACTGAACTCCTGCCTCAGCAAGGACCTGGACACATTGCAATTTGTCTATTGCCACAATAGGTCAATGGCAGATGCAATCTCAATGGCTCTCCACACGGCTTTAGACCACTTGGACAACACAAACACCTTTGTTAGAATGCTGTTCATTGACTATAGCTCAGCATTAATACCATCATTCCTACAATCCTGATTGAGAAGTTACAGAACCTAGGCCTCTGTATCTCCCTCTGCAATTGGATCCTTGACTTCCTTATGAAAGACCACAGTCTGTGCAGATTGGGGATAACATATCCTCTTTGCTTACGATCAACACTGGTGTACTTAGCCTGTTGCTCGACTCTCTCTATACGCATGACTGTGTGGCTAGACACAGCTCAATTACCATCTATAAATTTGCTGATGATACAACCATTGTTGGTAGAATCTCAGGTGGTGACGAGAGGGCATGCAGGAGTGAGATATGCCAACTAGTGGAGTGGTGCCGCAGCAAGAACCTGGCACTGAACGTCAGTAAGATGAAAGAATTGATTGTGGGCTTCAGGAAGGGTAAGACGAAGGAACACATACCAATCCTCAGAGGAATCTGAAATGGAGAGAGTGAACAGCTTCAAGTTCCTGGGTGTCAAGATCTGAGGATCTAACCTGGTCCCAACATATAGATGTAGTTGTAACAAAAGCAAGACAGCGGCTATACCTCATTAGGAGTTTGAAGAGATTTGGCATGTCAACAAATACACTCAAAACCGTGGAGACCATTCTGACAGGCTGCATCACTGTCTGGAATGGCGGGATGGGCTACTGCACAGGACCGAAAGAAGCTGCAGAGGGTTGTAACTCCAGTCAATTCCATCTTGGGTACTAGCCTATAAAGTACTCAGGATATCTTCAGGGAGCGGTGTCTCAGAAAGGTAGCATCCACTATTAAGAACCTCCAGCACCCAGGGCATGCCCTTTTCTCACTGTTACCATCAGGCAGCAGGTACAGAAGCCTGAAGGCACACACTCAGCGATTCAGGAACAGCTTCTTCCCCTCTGCCATCCGATTCCAAAATGGACATTAAACCCTTGGACGCTATCTCACTTTTTTTTTGATATACAGTATTTTTGATTTTTGCACATTTTTTAATCTATTCAATACACATACTGTAATTCATTTACTTATTTATTATTTTTTTCCTCTTCTATATTATGTATGGCATTGAACTGTTGCTGCTAAGTTAACAAATTTCACGTCACATCCCAGTGATAAGAAACCTGATTCTGATTGTGGCATTCTTGAGGCTACTTGAGATGGCAAGAGATGTGACAGTGCACTTCCCTGTAACTACAACTACAATTTCACCCCAGTTGTTTAAGTGATTACCTAAACCCCTGTGACGGAGATCCTCCGTAACAAGTTGTTCTAAACTTTTAGGATTCTTTGCTGAATGGGTCAGCTTTTCCCTGAATCTGTTGGTTAGTCATTTCCCACTTTAGTACCTAACTTAAAGTTTTGATATTCATACAACGCACATTTTCCCGAAAGGAAGGTAAACACGAGCGGAAATCCACATCAGAATAAACGAGCAACACACATCAAAGTTGCTGGTGAAAGCAGCAGGCCAGGCAGCATCTCTAGGAAGAGGTGCAGTCGACGTTTCAGGCTGAGACCCTTCGTCAGGACTAACTGAAGGAAGAGTGAGTAAGGGATTTGAAAGTTGGAGGGGGAGAGGGAGATCCAAAATGATAGGAGAAGACAGGAGGGGGAGGGATAGAGCCAAGAGCTGGACAGGTGATTGGCAAAAGGGATACTAGAGGATCATGGGACAGGAGGTCCGGGAAGAAAGACAAGGGGGGGGGGGGGGGACCCAGAGGATGGGCAAGAGGTATATTCAGAGGGACAGAGGGAGAAAAAGGAGAGTGAGAGAAAGAATGTGAGCATAAAAATAAGTAACAGATGGGGTACGAGGGGGAGGTGGGGCCTTAGCGGAAGTTGGAGAAGTCGATGTTCATGCCATCAGGTTGGAGGCTACCCAGACGGGATATAAGGTGTTGTTCCTCCAACCTGAGTGTGGCTTCATCTTTACAGTAGAGGAGGCCGTGGATAGACATGTCAGAATGGGAATGGGATATGGAATTAAAATGTGACAACTTGCGGATACCTCCTCTTATTTACCCCTTGATCGTGACCAGGCCATTGTCTCCCACACCATCACCGACTTTATCCGCTCAGGGAATCTCCCATCCACTGCTACCAACCTTATAGTTCCCACACCCTGCACTTCCCGTTTCTACCTCCTACCCAAGATCCACAAACCTGCCTGTCCTGGCCGACCTATTGTCTCAGCTTGCTCCTGCCCCACCGAACTCATTTCTGCATACCTCGACACGGTTTTATCACCCCTCGTTCAATCCCTTCCGACCTATGTTCGTGACACTTCTCACGCTCTTAAGCTTTTCAATGATTTTAAGTTCCCTGGCTCCCACCGCTTTATTTTCACCATGGATGTCCAGTCCTTATATACTTCCATCCCCCATCAGGAAGGTCTCAAATCTCTACGCTTCTTTTTGGATTCCAGACCTAATCAGTGCCCCTCTACCTCCACTCTGCTCTGTCTAGCAGAATTAGTCCTTACTCTTAATAATTTCTCCTTTGGCTCCTCCCACTTCCTCCAAACTAAAGGTGTAGCTATGGGCACCCGTATGGGTCCTAGCTATGCCTGCCTTTTTGTTGGGTTTGTGGAACAATCTATGTTCCGTGCCTATTCTGGTATCTGTCCCCCACTTTTCCTTCGCTACATCAACGACTGCATTGGCGCTGCTTCCTGCACGCATGCAGAACTCGTTGACTTTATTAACTTTGCCTCCAACTTTCACCCTGCCCTCAAATTTACCTGGTCCATTTCTGACACCTCCCTCCCCTTTCTAGATCTTTCTGTCTCTGTCTCTGGAGACAGCTTATCCACTGATGTCTACTATAAGCCTACTGACTCTCACAGCTATCTGGACTATTCCTCTTCTCACCCTGTCTCTTGCAAAAACGCCATCCCCTTCTCGCAATTCCTCCGTCTCCGCCACATCTGCTCTCAGGATGAGGCTTTTCATTCTAGGACGAGGGAGATATCTTCCTTTTTTAAAGGAAGGGGCTTCCCTTCCTCCACTATCAACTCTGCTCTTAAACTCATCTCCCCCATTTCACGTACATCTGCTCTCACTCCATCCTCCCGCCAAGCCACTAGGAATAGGGTTCCCCTGGTCCTCACCTACCACCCCACCAGCCTCCGGGTCCAACATATTATTCTCCGTAACTTCTGCCACCTCCAACGGGATCCCACCACTAAGCACATCTTTCCCTCCCCCCCTCTGCATTCCGCAAGGATCGCTCCTTACGCAACTCCCTTGTCCATTCGTCCCCCCCCCCCCCCCCATCCCTCCCCACTGATCTCCCTCCTGGCACTTATCCGTGTGAGCGGAACAAGTGCTACACATACCCTTACACTTCCTCCCTTACCACCATTCAGGGCCCCAAACAGTCCTTCCAGATGAGGCAACACTTCACCTGTGAGTCGACTGGGGTGATATACTGCGTCCGGTGCTCCCGATGTGGCCTTTTATATATTGGCGAGACTCGACGCAGACTGGGAGACCGCTTTGCTGAACATCTACGCTCTGTCCGCCAGAGAAAGCAGGATCTCCCAGTGGCCACACATTTTAATTCCACATCCCATTCCCATTCTGACATGTCTATCCACGGCCTCCTCTACTGTAAAGATGAAGCCACACTCAGGTTGGAGGAACAACACCTTATATTCCATCTGAGTAGCCTCCAACCTGATGGCATGAACATCGACTTCTCCAACTTCCGCTAGGCCCCACCTCCCCCTTGTACCCCATCTGTTACTTATTTTTATGCACACATTCTTTCTCTCACTCTCCTTTTTCTCCCTCTGTCCCTCTGAATATACCTCTTGCCTATCCTCTGGGTCCCCCCCCCTTGTCTTTCTTCCCAGACCTCCTGTCCCATGATCCTCTCGTATCCCCTTTTGCCTATCACCTGTCCAGCTCTTGGCTCTATCCCTCCCCCTCCTGTCTTCTCCTATCATTTTGGATCTCCCCTTCCCCCTCCAACTTTCAAATCCCTTACTCACTCTTCCTTCAGTTAGTCCTGACGAAGGGTCTCGGCCTGAAACGTCGACTGCACCTCTTCCTACAGATGCTGCCTGGCCTGCTGCATTCACCAGCAACTTTGATGTGTGTTGCTTGAATTTCCAGCATCTGCAGAATTCCTGTTGTTCAGAATAAACGAGGTTTATTTATTTCACATCTAGTGATGCTTTGAAGAATCTTGATGTCACTTACAGATTATCGAATGCAGCACTCGTGTTTCCCTGGCAACATAACTGAGCTCCAAATTCAAAAGAATCTCTATTTGTGCTTATGTTAGCATTTCCTTTCTTAGCCTTTCTTTACATGCAGTCATGGTAGACAGGATCCAGGAGAAATATTTTGTTTTTGGCTCATGTTCATTGGCTCTAAACTGAGCAATGATTGTGTTTTTTCACGAATCTTGAGAACAATTAAGAAAGTAAAAACTTTGTAGTTCCATCTGGACATTATTTTCAGTCAGAGCGCAAACAATGTTGCGTGCTACGATCCGTGGATTTCATGGAAAAATGAACCGAAAAAACAGAATAAAATTCTGGTCAAGATCCTAGAATTCACTGTAATATAACAAAAACACAATTCAATAAACAATTGGTTTAAAACCCAAGCAAGCTTCTGATATAATTTTAAAGGAAGCAAACCCAGTCAGCAATTTCCCAAAACGGGTAAAGTCATGGCAAAAAGCAAACATGGACAGCTGTGCTTAGAACAAAATTTCAAAAAAGGTATGATTCTTAATTTGTAACCTCAGGTGACACAAGAAGAATTTCCAGTCTTAACAAAAGTTCACAACCTGGATCGTTGTCAAGAACTTCATGGGCTGTCAGAACAGTGAGAGCCTTGAACGTTGTTCTGTTGTCACAGTCCAAGAACTTGGATGCACTGACACAAACATTATCAACCTGAGTGATATATGGCAGGTAGTAGACGGTGATAGGGACACTCCAAAAATAGGCAAATGATAATTAAATAACCCTCTTCATGGCATGGATTTTGTTACAAAAAATGAGCTAGTCTGGCATCAAACCAGAATGAGTGAACATCTTGAGACCCTTTAACACACTCTAATACGGAATCAGCATGCCATTATCATTAGTGCCTAACATTAGAAGCCAAGGATGTGGTGAATGAGGGCCTCTGTGCTAACCTTGAGAAAGCACTGACCCACATCTCAGAGAGAGGGACAAGCTATAATTTTCCTAGATGACTTCAGTGAAACGTTCAATCGTCTGGACATGATTCAAAAGGGGAGAGCAGGGAAAAATAAATCCGGCAGAGTACTCCTTGAACTTGTAGCTTGAGCTAAGTGTCATTCTTGAGAAACGTACACACACCGATGGTATCAGAAAGGATCTGATATGTGTAAATTGAGACATGCTCTTTTCTGACAAAGGTGTATTTGGTAAGAAGGAGGCCTTCAAAAGTGAAATTTTGAGAGTACAAAGCCTGTATGAGCCTGTCACAATAAAAGGTAAAGATAACAGGGTCAAGGAACTTTGGTTTTCAAGATGTATTGAGGCCCTGCTGAAGAAACAAAAGGAGGTGCATAGCAGGCATTGGCAGGTAGGAACAAATGAGGT
Source organism: Mobula birostris (assembly GCF_030028105.1). NCBI lineage: Eukaryota > Metazoa > Chordata > Chondrichthyes > Myliobatiformes > Myliobatidae > Mobula > Mobula birostris. Next base: position 203,918,972 of record NC_092371.1, on the reverse strand, counting down.
GCTTGAGTATAAGAAATGCAAGATGACGTTAAAGGAGGAAATCAGGATGGCTAAAAGAAGGCATGAGTTTTCCCTAGAAGTTAAGATGAAGGAGAATCCTAAGGGATTATACAGATATGATAAAAGCAAAAGGATTGCAAGGGACAAAATTGGTCCTCTGGAAGATAAGAATAGTGATCTATTTACAGAGTCTATAGAAGTGAGACAAAGTGACATCAACTTCATGGATCCTATACAGGTTACAGAGGAGGTGTTCACTGTACTGAGGCAAATTAGAGTGGATAAATCCCCAAGGCCTGACAAGGTGTTCTCTCAGACCTTGTGGGAGGCTAGTGCAGAGATTGCCAGGGCCCTAGCAGAGATATTTAAATCATCCTTAGTGACAAGTGAGGTACCAGAGGATTGAAGTATAGCCAATGTTGTTCTGTTGCTGAAGAAAGGCTCTAAAATAAACCAAGAAATTATAGGCTGGTAAGCATGCCATTAGTAGTGGGAAAGTTATTGGAAGGTATTCTAAGAGACCAGAATTATGAGTGTTTGGATAGACATGGACTGACTAAGGATAGTCAGCATGACATAGTCATAGTCAGTCATACTTTATTAATCCCGGGGGAAATTGGTTGGTAGATCATTGTGCATGGTAGATCATATCTAAACAATCTCAGAGTTTTTCGAGGAAGTTACCAGGAAAGTGGATGAAGGCAAGGCAGGAGGATGTTATCTACATGCACTTCAGTAAGGCATTTGACAAAGTCCCGCATAGGAGGTAGTTCAACATGGTTCAGTCACTCAACTTCCAAGATGAGGTAGTAAACTGGATAAGACATGGGCTTTGGGGGAGGAGCCAGAGAGTGGTAGTACAGGGTTGCCTCTCTGACTGGAAGCCTGTGTCTAAAGGAATGTCGCAGGGATCAGTGCTGGGTCCGTTGTTGAATGACAGCTACATCAACGATCTGGATGATAATGTGGGTTAACTGAATCAGCAAATTTGCAGATGATGCCAAGATTGGGGATGTAGCGGCTAATGATGAAGGCTATTATGGCTTGCAGCAAGATCTGGACCAGCTGGAAAAATGGGCTGAAAAAAGGCAGATGGAATTTAATGCAGACAGGTGCGAGGTTGTCATAACAGGGGCACTGATGGCAGACACAAATGCAAGGCACAAACACTGAAGAACTAGGAACAGGATTTGACCAGAGAGCTGGGTTAAGGATGTGACTGGATGCAGATTAGGAGCTGGGACAAGAACATAGACTTGGGCTAGGACATTGGCTAGGCAAGGGGGACCAGGACTAAGAACTGGGAACTGGAAGCCTGGGCTTGTACTCTGAGCCAGAGACTGGACAAGAACCCAAAACCTGGGTCTTGACTTGGGCTCAGACTCCAGAATTAGACGAAGACATGACATGGCTACAGGACTGGTCATGGAACTGCTGCACAGGATGAAGCGTACGGACAGGACGAGGATACAAAACCATGGCTTGGACAGGACAAGGTTCTTGGACATGGCTTGGACAGGATGAGGGAAACCCAGCACCAGGCTGGGCAAGGCACATGGACAGGATGAGAACACAAAGCCTTGCCTTGGTCTGAGGAGACAGGAACACAGAAGCATGGAGCACAGAGCCAGGACCTCTCCTAGGGAGCAGGACATGGGGCCAGGACTCATACACAGAGAGACAGTTCCCAACACAAGGTAGTGGCAAACAGCCAGATCTACCTAGCAAAGGCACAGACACAGATACAGTTCTCAACACTAGGTAGCAGCAAACAGCCAGACCTACCTAGCAAAGGCATGGACACAGAGACAGATCCCAACACTATGTAGCAATAAACAGCCAGATCTACCTAGTGAAGGCATGGACACAGAGACAGTTCAAAACAACAATAGACAGTTCCTTATCTTGCTGTGGCAGTTGAACTTGACAGCAGTGCAGGCAAAGGGTCCAGGCAAGGGCTACAGGCAAGGCAAGGGTTCAGACACTGGTCGCAGGGCAAGACTTCAAGAGGAAGGGGCAGAGAAGGAATTCAGACAGAGTTTGGACAGGAACAATCCAACAACTGAAGCTGTCTGTCTGTATCTTGTTTTACGGCAGTTGGCATCCAGCTTAATGGACGGACACACACACACAATCCTAGTATCCTATTCCTGTTTATTCATCATATTCTATAAAAAAACCCTGTACCCCTTAAAAACACTAAAAATACCCAGACTTGTGCTCTCTCACCCATGCCCAGCAACCCTTTTAATGTGAATTCCTGCATCCCCAACCCCCTTAATTTATTTCTCATCATCTCTCTTTGTATCCCATACTTCCTGCAACACAAAACTATATGTTCTACTGACTCCTCTTCCTGACATTCCTCACACAATCCTGTCTGGTGTTTCCCTATCATTTTCAATGTTTTGTTTAATGCACAATGCCCCAGCCTTAACCTAGTCCACACAATTTCCTCTCTTCTGTTTCCATTACCTACTCTAGTAACTGCAACACTCTTTTGTATTTGATATAAATGCCTCCCTTTCCCCTCCCTGTCCCATCTTTCTTGCCACATTTGGTTGACTTTTTCCCAGATTACACACTTAACCTCTGCTTTACTGATACTAATGTGCATTTCCACATTTTCTTTCTTTAACGCCCTCTTTGCCAACTCATCCACCCTCTCATTCCCCTTCACCCCTACATGTGCTGGAACCCATAGAAATTTTACCTGACCTCCCTGATTTGCAATTCTTGTAACTAACTGAAGGACTTCATAAAGTACATCTTGCCGACTGTTTGTGTGAAAAGACCTTAAACTTGCTAGAACGGAGGATAAATCTGAACATATCAATGCTTTGGCTTGTCTGGCTTTCTGCACCCATTGCAACGCAACCAACACTGCCAGCATCTCCACTGTAAACACCCCTAACTTATTAGATGTTCTTCTGCTGATTCCAATTTCTTTTGCTGGTATTACCACCCCAAACCCTGTCACTCCTGTTTCAGGTTCCTTCGCACCATCCGTATAAATGTGAGTATAATCACTATACTTTTCCATCACATGACAGTTAAATGCATTTACCAAATCTGTTTTATATCTTTCTTTCCTTTTTACCTCTAACAAATGCCAGTCTATGTCAGGCCATACAAGCTTCCATGGAGCTACAACCGGATAAACTACTGAAGGACTTATCCTCAGATCAAATACTCCACATTCTTTCGCGATATCATTCCCTACCCGACTAAAGGTATCCCTCTGAAACCTCCCATTTTCCCAGCACTCCTGCAACACTCCTTTAGTAGGGTGAGAATCATTGTGCCCCTGCAAGTTAGCCCAGTAGTTTGCCATCAGTTGCATCCTTCTTAGTTCCAAAGGCACTATTCCCATTTCTACCTGTAGGGCTGACACTGGTGACGTTTTAAAAGCCCCACTGCACACTCGCAAGGCCTGAGCCTGAATCACATCCAGTTTCCTTATAAGAGACCTAGCTGCTGATCCATATACTATATTTCTATAATCCAATACAGATCTTACTAAAGCCACATACATTCTCTTCAAAGCTGAACAACTTGCTCCCCATTCCCTACAAGTCAAACATCTCATCACATGTATTACCTTTTTACATTTCTCCTCAACTTTCCTGATATAGTCTGCCCATGTTAATCGTGAATCAAATATAATTCCCAGAAATTTAAATGATGCAACCCTTTCTAATTCAACCCCATACATCCTTAACTTCTTCCCTACCTCAACCCTTTTCCTGGTAAAAAAATACAGTTTGAGTTTTGTCTACTGAAAATCTACATCCCCAATCATAACCCCACTCCACCACTTCATCAATTGCTTCTTGTAGTTTCCTGATTATATGGTCCATGTTCCTGCCTCTTTTCCACAAGGCCCCATCATCCGCAAACAGTGACCTACCTATATCCACTGGTACCTTTGTGAAGACATCATTGATCATAATCATGAAAAGTAACGGGCTAATCACACTACCTTGAGGTGTGCCATTTTCCACTATGTACTGTTTTGATAATTCTGATCCAATCCGAACTTGAATTTTTCTACCAAACAAAAAATCTTTAATCCAATTAAAACCTCTCCCACCAACCCCCATCTTGTGCAGTTTAATTAATAATCCTTCCTTCCACATCATATCATAGGCTTTTTCAATGTCAAAGAACACTGCCACTACTGACTCTATTTGCCTGGGCCTTCCTTATTTCAGTCTCTAACATAATCACGGAGTCCATGGAATTCCTTCCCTTTCTAAAACCACTGATAACTTGCCAGCATTCCCCTTTTCTCAAGCTCATATGATAATCTTTCTGTTATCATCCTTTCCATTATCTTACATATAATTGATGTTAATGCAATTGGTCTGTAGCTGGTGGGTTTTGACAGATCCTTGCCAGGCTTCCTTATTGGAATTACTACTGCTTCTTTCCATGCACTTGGTAATCTTCCCTCCTCCCACACTCTGTTATAAAAATGCAGCAACTTCAAGAGCGCTCCTTCTCCTAGATTTTTTAGCATCACAGAGCATATCAGATCTTTCCCTGGGGAGGTTGGTCTCAATCTCTTTATTGTTCTCACCATTTCTGCTAATGTAAATGGATCATCAATTATATCATCTATTCCTTCCCTCCTGCTCAACACACCTGGGTGTTGGCTCATTATTCTTTCCCTTCTTCTTCTCCCTTCTTCAGACAAATTTTCTGAACTGTGTATCAGTACAAATGACTTGGCCATGACCTCAGCCTTATCCCTACTGGAGACTGCAGTTTCCTCCTCAGATATCATTACTGGATATTCCCATTCCCTTCTATCTCCTCCCATCCTCAATCATTCCCCATATCTCTCCCACAGGTGTTGTTCTTCCTACCTTGTCGCAAAAACTCCTCCAACTTGCCCTTTTAGCTTGACGTATAGTTCTTCTCACCACTGCCTGTGCTTTCTTATATTGAACCAAATGCTGCATATTATGGGTTCTTTTAACGAGCCTGAATGCTCTATTTCTGTTTTTTACAGCCTGACAACATTCCTCTGTCCACCATGGTACCAGTTTTCTATTCATCCTATTTTTACTCCTAGGTATAGATCCTTCTGCTGCCATGATAATTGCTGAAGTCACCTGACTGTTTAATTCATCTACATTTCCAGAAATATCAATCTTTGTCAACCCTTCTTCACTCAACTTCTGGAACTTACCCCAATCAGCTTTTTCAAACACCCACTTTGGGGTTCTCCCACCTGGTCTTTCTTCAACTTTTTCACCCACTGAACACAAAACTGAGTAGTGATCACTGCCTACTGTTGAAGCAGTCCAAACTCCCCAGTTACTAATGCCAGCCAAGGTATTAGACACTAACGTAATATCTAACACTGACTCAGTTCCTGTTGTTATATCTATCCTTGTGCCGCTACCATCATTCATACACACCAAATCCCTTTCTTCCATCAAATCTTCAATTACCTTCCCATTTGGATCTGTAATCTGATCCCCCCCATATTGTCTATGAGCATTGAAATCTGCACACCACACTACTTTATGTCTGTTTTGTCCTTGTATCTTTAATAGGCTGTCCAAATCCAACCTTTTACATGGATTGTAGTAGTTAATTATAACCACTCCCTCCTCTCTCTCCCACACTTCCACCACTATGTATTCTTGATCATCTCCTTTTTCCAGTACCCTATATGGTATACCTTGCTTGATTAACATAGCACAACCCCCTCCTCCCCCTAGATTTCTATCTTTCCTTATCATTGTATACCCATATACCACAAAGTCTAAAGTTGGTTTCAACCAAGTTTCCTGAATACACACTACATCCGGTTTTACAACCATTTCTTTAATAAAGTGCTTAAATTCCTAGCTATTGGCCAGTAAGCTCCTTGCATTCCATTGTAAAAGAATCACCATAATTAGTATTAACCAACACATGACACTTCCTGGCTTGACTGATTACTGAGGTTCTCCCTCACTTCCTCCCATGTCAGTCCTACTAACCCTAAATGGTTTACTGCTGCTTTTACCACCAGCTGAATTTTGTCACTTTTTGACTTTACCTCAGCAGTACTATTCATCACTCCTGCAATGAATGTTACTAGAGCCTTTTTGTCTACATAAATTCTGTCATTTGTTCTTTGTTGCATCTCTCGTATCCCTATTGTTCCCTGTTCATTAGGAACATTATTCTGTTCTCTTGACATTCTTACAGCTTCTGCATAAGTGATCTTTCTTTTCACTCTTATTTCTTGAATTTTAGTCTCCCGTCTCACAACCTCACACCCACTATATGCAACATTATGAGCTCCTCCACAATTGCAGCATTTTGGTTGAACTCCTGTTCTGCACTTTCCATATTCATGATCACCCCCACATCTAGTACATCTCCTCTGCCTTTTACAGTTTTTAGCCACGTGTCCAAACCTTTGACAATTATAGCACCTCAATGGCTTTGGCACATACACCCTTACTGGGTAACTCATGAAACCCAGGAACACCTTCCTTGGCACTCTTTCTTCTTCAAATTCAATCAATACAGATTCACTTTCCTTTTTCACTCCCTCCTTTGTTGTTGTCAGTCTTTGAACATTCATTACTTTCCCTCCTTTGATATTCCTCTTTATCTCCTCCATATTTATACTCATTGGTATCCCCAGAATCACTCCTTTACAACCACTGAAAAGGTGCTCCCACCCTCCCAGTGTATTCCACCTTGCATTTTCCTATCTCTTTTAGCTTGAGTGCTTTCTCAAGTTGTTCCTCATTCACACATCTTACCAATAAGTTGCCATCATTAAGGACTTTTGCAAATACTATTTACGCTATCTTATTTGTCAGAGTTGTTGTTAGCAAACAGGTTAATTTTCTTCATATGTCCCTGAGCCTTCTCATTAAACCTAATTATGACAACACCTCCTCTCTGAGCTTGTTCATCTTCCTCACTTCCAGAGCTTTCTCCACTATCATTTCTTATTCTTTTATTCCCTTTGTCTTGGTTTTTATTCATCCAACCCCTCACTACCTCCTCATTCCCTTTATTTCTCCCTTCCCAATAATCCACCTCTCCCCAGCTGCCTACCTCTGGTCCCAAGTCTCTATCCCTCTCCTTCTCCACTTTCTTTCCCTCAACTCCACCTCTTATCTTGTCCACCATTACCAGACCCACACAACCCCCTCCCATCAATTTCCATTCCTTCCCCCCTCTCTTTCCCTCAACAGGTTCCAAAACACACCCACACATCAAGCAAAACACAGCCAGCTTCCAGTCAAGCCAACTCAGCACTCCACTCCCACTCCCACTCCCACTCCCACTCCCACTCCCACTCCCACTCCCACTCCCACTCCCACTCCCACTCCCACTCCCACTCCCACTCCCACTCCCACTCCCACTCCCAACCAGCACTATCTCCTTCTTCCAACAACTGAAGCTGAACCAAGGAGCTATTTATGTAGCAAGCCCAAAATATGAATCAGCTGCCTCAATTAGAGCACCCAACAGAAAAAGGAAAAACCAGAAAACCTGGAATAAGGAACAATGGACCGGACGGTGAACCGGAATCCAGACTTCACGGACCGGACCATGACAGAGGTGTTACACTTTGGTAGAATCAAACGGGGTAGTTCTTACACAATGAGCTGTAGGACACTGAGGAGTGCAGTAGAACAAAGAGATCTTGGAATACAGATCCATAACTCATTGAAAGTGTCATCAGGAAAGGAATAGAGGGTTATGAGCTGAGTGCAGGTCAGTGGGACTCGGTGAGAGTCAGCATTCGGCATGGACTAGAAGGGCCGAGATGGCCTGTTTCCGTGCTGTAATTGTTATATGATTATATGGTTATCACATGTAGATAGGGTCATAAAGAAAGTGTCTGGCACATTGGCCTTCATAAATCAGGAGACAGGATGTTTTGTTGAACTTATATAAGACATTGGAGAAACAGAATTTGGAGTATTGTGTGCATTTTTGTTCATCTCCCCATGGGAAGGATGTCGATAAAGTTTATAGAGTACAGGGAAAACTTACAAGACTTGAGTTATAAGGAAAGATGAGTAGATTCAGACTTTATTCCTTGGAACGCAGAAGATTAAGAGCAGACTAGATAGAGGTGTAACATGCTGTAAGGTTTCACTGCTATTGTAATGGCCTCTCTGTAATATTTCATTGCTGAGGCTAATGTAATGGCTTCTCTGTAACGTTTCGCTGCTAAGGTAATGATTTCTCTGCAGCAGCAATGTTTGGATTATGACTAGAGATAACAGGGCATGTTAGACAATGGGCAGGATGTCATTCTTTCTTTTGTGTCTGGGAGCAGTGATTTCACTGTCTTTTTCCGGGGGGAGATAGTCATAGTCATACTTCATTGACCCCGGGGGAAATTGGTTTTCGTTACACTTGCACCATAAATAATTAAATAGTAATATGTAAATTATGCCAGGAAATAAGTCCAGGACCAGCCTATTGGCTCAGGGTGTCTGACCCTCCAAGGGAGGAGTTGTAAAGTTTGATGGCCACAGGCAGGAATGACTTCCTATGACGCTCTGTGTTGCATCTCGGTGGAATGAGTCTCTGGCTGAATGTACTCCTGTGCCCAACCAGTACATTATGTAGTGGATGGGAGACATTGTCCAAGATGGCATGCAACTTGGACAGCATCCTCTTTTCAGACACCACTGTCAGAGAGTCCAGTTCCATCCCCACAACATCACTGGCCTTATGAATGAGTCTGTTGGTTCTGTTGGTGTCTGCTACCCTCAGCCTGCTGCCCCAGCACACAACAGCAAACATGATCGCACTGGCCACCACAGACTCGTAGAACATCCTCAGCATCGTCCGACTGATGTTAAAGGATTTCAGTCTCCTCAGGAAATAGAGACGGTTCTGACCTGTCTTGTAGACAGCTTCAGTGTTCTTTGACCAGTCTAGTTTATTGTCAATTCGTATCCCCAGGTATTTGTAATCCTCCACCATGTCCACACTGACCCCTGGTTGGAAACAGGGATCACCAGTGCCCTGGATCTCCTCAGGTCTACCACCAGCTCCTTAGTCTTTTTCACATTAAGCTGCAGATAATTCTGCTCACACCATGTGACAAAACTTCCTACCGTAGCCCTGTACTTAGCCTCATCTCCCTTGCTGATGCATCCAACTATGGCAGAGTCATCCGAAAACTTCTGAAGATGACAAGACTCTGTGCAGTAGTTGAAGTCCGAGGTGTAAATGGTGAAGAGAAAGGGAGACAAGACAGTCCCCTGTGGAGCCCCAGTGCTGCTGATCACTCTGTCGGACACACAGTGTTGCAAGCACACGTACTGTGGTCTGCCAGTCAGGTAATCAAGAATCCATGACACCAGGAAAGCATCCACTTGCATCGCTGTCAGCTTCTCCCCCAGCAGAACAGTGCAGATGGTGGATGGTAGGGAGGAGAGAAGGCACGCATGGAGAGGATTGCTAGACTGCCGGATGGAGTGGACTGAGGAGCGATGGTCCAAAGGTCAGCGACGATTGGAGGAGGTCAATGGTGGACGAACGGCCTTATCAGTGAGCTCCAACGTTGCGCATTAGACAGTTTCATGAGAATGGGCCCTTTTTTTGTTTCTTTATAGAACATAGAATAGTACAGCACAGTACAGGCCCTTCGGCCCACAATGTTGCGCTGACTCTCAAACACTGCCTTCCATATAACCCCCCACCTTAAATTCCTCCATATCCCTGTCTAGTAGTCTCTTAAACTTCACGAGTGTATCTGCCTCCACCACTGACTCAGGCAGTGCATTCCACGCACCAACCACTCTCTGAGTAAAAAACCTTCCTCTAATATCCCCCTTGAACTTCCCACCCCTTACCTTAAAGCCATGTCCTCTTGTATTGAGCAGTGGTGCCCTGGGGAAGAGGCGTTGGCTATCCACTCTATCTATTCATCTTAATATCTTGTAAACCTCGATCATGTCTCCTCTCATCCTCCTTCTCTCCAAAGAGTAAAGCCCTAGCTCCCTTAACCTCTGATCATAATGCATACTCTCTAAACCAGGCAGCATCCTGGTAAATTTCCTCTGCATCTTTTCCAATACTTCCACATCCTTCCTATAGTGAGGCGACCAGAACTGGACATAGTACTCCAAGTGTGGCCTAATCAGAGTTTATAGAGCTGCATCATTACCTTGCGACTCTTAAACTCTATCCCTTGACTTATTAAAGCTAACACCCCATAAGCTTTCTTAACTACTCTATCTACCTGTGAGGCAACTTTCAGGGATCTGTGGACATGTACCCCCAGATCCCTCTGCTCTTCCACACCACCAAGTATCCTGCCATTTACTTTGTACTCTGCCTTGGAGTTTGTCCTTCCAAAGTGTACCACCTCGCACTTCTCTGGGTTGAACTCCATCTGCCACTTCACAGCCCACGTTTGCATCCTATTAATGTCCCTCTGCAATCTTCAACAATCCTCTACACTATCTACAATACCACCAACCTCTGTTTCATCTGCAAACTTGCCAACCCACCCTTCCACCCCCACATCCAGGTCGTTAATAAAAATAACGAAAAGTGGAGGTCCCAGAACAGATCCTTGTGGGACACCACTGGTCACAACCCTCCAATCCAAATGTACTCCCTCCACCATGACCCTCTGCCTTCTGCAGGCAAGCCAATTATGAATCCACCTGGCCAAACTTCCCTGGATCCCATGACTTCTGACTTTCTGAATAAGCCTACCATGTAGAACCTTGTCAAATAGCTTACTAAAGTCCATGTAGATCACATCCACTGCACTACCCTCATCTATATCCCTGGTCACCTTCTCAAAGAACTCTATCAGGCTTGTTAGACATGATTTGCCCTTCACAAAGCCATGCTGACTGTCCCTGATCAGACCATGATTCTCTAAATGCCCATAGATCCTATCCTTAAGAATCTTTTCCAACAGCTTTCCCACCACAGACGTAAGGCTCACTGGTCTATAATTACCCGGACTATCCCTACTACCTTTTTTGAACAAGGGGACAACATTCACCTCCCTCCAATCCTCTAGTACCCTTCCCGTGGACAACGAGGACATAAAGATCCTAGCTAGAGGTTCAGCAATCTCTTCCCTCGCCTCATGGAGCGGCCTGGGGAATATTCCGTCAGGCTCCGGAGACTTATCTGTCCCAATGTATTTTAACAACTCCAATACCTCCTCTCCCTGAATGTCAACATGCTCCAGAACATCAAGCTCACTCATATTGCCTTCACCATCATCAAGTTCCCTCTCATTGGTGAATAACGAAGAGAAGTGTTCATTGAGGACCTCACTCACTTCCACAGCCTCCAGGCACATCTTCCCATCTTTATCTCTAATCGGTCCTAACTTCACTAACGTAATTCTTTCGTTCTTCACATAATTGAAGAACACCTTGGGGTTTTCCTTTACCCTACTCACCAAGACCTTCTCATGCCCCCTTCTTGCTCTTCTCAGTCCCTTCTTAAGCTCCTTTCTTGCTACCCTATATTCCTCAATAGACCCATCTGATCCTTGCTTCCTAAACCTCATGTATGCTGCCTTCTTCCACCTGACTAGATTTTCCACCTCACTTGTCACCCATGGTTCCTTCACCCTACCATATTTCATCTTTTTCACCGGGACAAATTTATCCCTAACATCCTGCAAGAGATCCCTAAACATTGACCACATGTCCATAGTACATTTTCCTGCAAAAACATTATCCCAATTCACACCCACAAGTTCTAGCCTTATAGCTTCATAATTTGCCCTTCCCCAATTAAAAAAATTTCCTGGCCTCTCTGATTCTATCCTTTTCCATAATAATGCTAAAGGCCAGGGAGCGGTGGTCACTGTCCCCCAGATGCTCACCCACTGAGATCTGTGACCTAACCCAGTTCATTACCGAATACTAGATCTAGTATGGCATTCCCCCTTGTTGGCCTGTCAACATACTGTGACAGGAATCCGTCCTGGACACACTTAACAAACTCTGCCCCATCTAAACCCTTGGAACTAATCAGGTGCCAATCAATATTAGGGAAGTTAAAGTCACTCATGATAACAACCCTGCTATTTTTGCACCTTTCCAAAATCCGCCTCCCAATCTGCTCCTTAGTATCTCTGCTGCTACCAGGGGGCCGACAGAATACTCCCAATAGAGTAACTGCTCCCTTCCTGTTCCTGACTTCTACCCAAGCTGACTCAAAAGAGGATCCTGCTGCATTACCCACCCTTTCTGCAGCTGTAATAGTGTCCCTGACTAGCAATGCCAACCCTCCTCCCCTCCCTCCCCCCATCCCTTTTAAAGCACTGAAATCCAGGAATATTGAGAATCCATTCCTGCCCTGGTGCCAGCCAAGTCTCTGTAATGGCCACTACATCATAATTCCATGTATGTATCCAAGCTCTCAGTTCATCACCTTTGTTCCTGATGCTTCTTGCATTGAGGTACACACATTTCAGCCCTTCTACCTTACTACCTTTACACCATTTATTCTGCTTCTCTTTCCTCAAAGCCTCTCTGTATGTCAGATCTGGCTTTACTCCATGCACTTTCACTGCTGTATCGTTCTGGGTCCCATCCCCTTTGCACATTAGTTTAAACCCTCCCAAACCATGCTAGCAAACCTACCTGCAAGGATATTGCTCCCCCTCGAGTTCAGGTGCAACCCATCCAATCTGTACAGGTCCCACCCGATGTTTACTACCCATATAGTCAAATTAAGAATTATAAAGCTCAATCGATTAATCACATATTGTGTACTGTTTGTTATTTCGGGGTACTGATTTGTTACAGGGGACACCTCGCTCAGCATCCACCCAAATGAGATTTCTTAAGTTTGGCCGTCTCCGGGTTCTATCATCCCCTATATTAAGCTGCTAGCCAAACCGAGAGTTACAATTGTGGGGGCAACATTCGGGATTAATTTTGCTGGATGCTTTGTGACTACCCTGAGTATTGAAGCAGTGGGGTAGATATTCGTACTCCGGATGAATTATCAATTCGCCTGTTAATTGTTGTTAAAGTTGCAACTGCGGGGCGGAGGTTTGATAAAATGGCTGGCGCAGCTCTCGTTTTAATGCAGACCAGTGCTGACATAGCGGTAGCTGGGGACGGAGTTTTCAAAGACAGGATTCTATCGTTTCTGAGGAGTGAGGGTAAAGAGTGGTCGGATTTGGAATGTCTAATTAGTCCACGTCCCCCAGTGAAGAGTGAGAATTCTGGGTTAGTATCCACCCTTCTTTGGTGAATAAATGGGAACATGCCCAGGTTCAAAGTTCCAGCTTTGGTCGGCTCCACTTATTCTCTGGAATTACACCCACCTCTGAAGGGGAAGAGGAGTATGAGAATTGGACGGAACAGACCTCTCAGTGGTTAGATGAGTGGCAGTGCTCTGATGACGTAAAGCGACAGAGATTGGTTGAAAGTTTGAGTGGGCAGGCCACTGACTTTGTGAGAGCCGTCAGGTTGTGGTATCCTGTAGCGACAGCTATCAATTATCTGCAAGCACTGGACAATGCTTTTGGCCCGACAGGAAGCCCAATGGAGCTCATGGTGGAGTTTCAGAACATGCGTCAGGAGAAGGGGGAGGGACTTCCTGCTTCTATTTTTCAGCCAGAGAGGCAGCTAAATTGCTTGCAGAACAGAGGGGTCATTCAGGCAGCTGAGGTGGATCAGTTAATAATGGACCAGATAGCCAGGGGCGCTTAGTCCCAAGACCTAATTGCATTGGCTGGATACCGAATTTCGATGTAGGACTGTGTGGTTCACCCAGTCGAAGCCAATGGTGGTATGGCCCAGGAAAGTAGTGAGAGTGATGGGGACCCCTAAATTTCCCGGAGTGCCTGAGGGCAAGGCCCTCTTAGTGGATGCTCTGGAAGACCAGGAGGGGGAGTTGAGGTTTCCTGCTGGGGTACTGGTGAGGCCTGAATTGCAGAAGCCCTCGGTTGTACAGGCAAGCAGGATGGCAGTGATTGTCAGGAACACTATGAAGAGGGAGGTCACCTTCAAGCGGGGGATGCCCCTGGCGCAGCTGTTCCTGGTGACGGTAATGCCTAGTGTCCCTGTGAGGCAAGCCGGGGAGAAACTATTGGAAAAGGGGGGAAAGTTGACCTCTGGGTCATTCAACTTCGGGGGCTCCCCAGTTCCTGCGGGTTGGAAGAGGAGGTTGGTAGAGAAGATGCTGAAGCTGGAAGGTATCTTTTCCACTGAGGAATTTGATGTGGGTTGTTCCAAGAGCACGCGTCACACTATCCAGGTGACCGAGGATACCCCTTTCAGAGAAAGGTGGTGGCGACTGGTCCCTGCAGAGATGGAGGACGTTCGGCAGCATTTGTGTAAGTTGAAGGAAGCTGGGATCATCACCGAGTCCCAAAGCCCCTATGCATCCCCAATAGTAGTGGCCCGGAAGAAGAATGGAAAGGTATGGATGTGTGTGGACTATAGGACTCTGAACAGGCGCACCATCCTTGACCAGTATATGTCCTGAGGATGTCCTGCTGGCTTGCCTGAGTGGTGCGAAGTGGTTCAGTGTGCTGACTTGAGGAGTGGATATTACCAGATCCCGACAGAGAAAACGGCATTTTTATGTCCCCTGAGATTTTTCCACTTCAAAAGGGTACCTAGGGAGCATCTGCAACATTCCAGCAGGTCATAGAGAAGACAGTGGGGGATATGAACTTGCTTGAGGTATTGGTGTATCTGGACAACCTCATAGTCTTTGGATCCACCTTGGAAGAACAGGAGGCGAGGCTGCTGAAGATGCTGGGCTACCTGAAAGCTGAAGGATTAAAACTTTCCCTGGACAAGTGCCAGTCCTGCCAAATGTCTGTTAGCTGTATTGGGCACATAGTCTCATGGAACAGAGTAGCTACAGATCCGGCTAAGATAGAGGCAGTAACCACTTGGCCAAGACCCCAGACTGTAAGCACTCTGCGCTCATTCCTCAGGTTCTGTGGTTACTATCGGAGGTTCGTGAAAGGCTGTGTGAAAGTGAGTCACCTGTTGAATCAGCTTCTGTCCGGTTACCCTGTCTTGGGGAAGAAAGGGAGGGGGAAAAGTACAGGAGGGTGGAGAGTATCATAGCCAGTCGGAGTCCTTTGGACCAAGCAGGGATGCAAAATATGAGGAGGTCTTTCAATCGCTGAAGGAGCTGTTGACCCAGGCCTCAGTGCTGGCTTTTGCGGACCCACAAATGCTGTATGTACTGCACATGGATGTCAGCCAAGAGGGTTTAGGGGGCATCCTGTATCAGGATCAGGGCACCGGGTTGAGACCCGTTGCGTTTGTCAGCTGAGGTCTGTCGCCCTCCGAGAAAAACGATCCCACGCACAAGTTGGAATTTCTGACGTTGAAATGGGCGGTGGTGGATAAGCTGAGTGACTACCTCTAGGGGGCCAAGTCTGAGGTGAGAATGGACAACAACCCCCTAACTTATATCCTGACCTCAGCGAAAATGGATGCCACAGGCCATTGGTGGTTGGCAGCGTTGTCTGCCTATGATTTCAGACTGAAGTACTGGCCAGGAAGCAGGAACATTGATACTGGGGCTTTGTCCTGACAGGCACATGAGGGACTGGTCAGGGATGAAGAGTGGGACAGCGTTCCTGCCCCGGGGGTAAAGGCCATGTGACAGTTTGTCATCACCGTGAAGGCAGAGGGAAAGGAGGAGCAGGATCGAGCAGTGGATCAATTGAAAGCTTCTGGTGGCACCATTCCCCAATTTAACTGTAACTTGACTGCTCTGAAGACAAATCAACCGCTGGAATTGAGTTCTGGGGAAGTGGCAGCTGCTCAGCGAGATGAACCGGGCATAGGGACCATTTAGCAGCGGTCGAAAAGGGAGACATGTCTCAGGCAGAGAAGACGAATCGCGCGTCGGTGCCTCCATTACTACGAGAATGGCCTCGGTTGGAGTTGAAGAACCAGATCTTATATCGGGTCACGTCACCCCCAGACCAATCCCGGGGTTGCCAGCTGGTTCTGCCCGAGAAGTATCGGAGGATTGCATTGAAGTTACTTCAGGATGATTCTGGACATCTTGGGGGTGGAAAAGACCTATGGATTTCTCAGAAACCGATTTTACTGGCCCCGGATGAAGTCAGAGGTCGAAGAATACTGCAAGTCATGCGTTCGATGCGTACGATGGAAGATACTGCCTACACGGGCAGCTCCCTTGTCCCACTTGCAGAGTGCGGGGCCTCTGGACCTAGTGTGTATGGATTTCCTGTCAATAGAACCCGATGCCAGCAACACAGCGAATGTCTTAGTCATCACGGACCACTACACCAGATATGCTCAGGTTTTTCCTACCAAGGACCAGAGGGCGTTTACGGTGGCAAAAGTGTTATGGGAGAAGTATTTCATCTATCATGGCTGCTGACCGCTGGGTGGTGACGACCTATGTGGTGGAGAGTCAGATGCCAAACTTACCAGTTTTCCGGGTGAAACCAGAGGAGGGGAATGGGCCTGTCAAGATTCTCCATCAGAACCACCTGTTGCCCCTGGGACAAGAGGTGCAGGTAGACTCAGAGCCCAACTTGGAGCCTACACCTAGTAGGAGGACTCTTCGGAAACACGGGGGGACTACCAGGGCCCCAACAGGCGAGGTTAGGCTGGCCTCCACCCCTGAGAGGGATACTGATTTGGACCTGGATGTGTGGTATATGCCATCTTTTGCTAACTCCTCATTGATTGAGGAATAGACTCCCAGCCCTTCTCCCGCTGAGTCAGGTGAAGTGGGGAGGGGTTGCGGCTATCTGTGGGCAGCCTGGGTTGCAGCAGGACTCTGCTGGGGTGGAAGTGGGGCTTGGCCACGGAACAGAGGGCTCCAAGTTGCAGGTGGGTACGAGCTATAGGTCGGGGGATGCCTCGCCAGGTACAATGGAAGTATCCCCAGTAGGGTCTGAACCTGAAGAGTTAGATGATGGGGTGTGGAGGTCTCAGAGAATTAGGAGACCACCGGATAGGCTGGCCTACATAGCACCAGGGGAACAGAGTGTGACCCCTACCGTTTTGGGAGCTATGTCACTGCCTTTTACACCTGGATTGGGCTTTGTGCTTTACAGGAAGGGTTGGCAAATTATCTCAGCTTCGTGCAGACATGACTAAATTTGGTGGGGGGAGAGTGTAACATGCTGTAAGGTTTCACTGCTAATGTAATGGCTTCTCTGTAATGTTCCACTGCTCAGATAATGGTTTCTCTGCAGCAGCAATGTTTGGGTTATGACCAGAGATAAGTGGACATGTTAGCCAATGAGTGGGGTTGTTCTTTCTTGTGTGTCTGGGAGCAGAGATTTCGCAGTCTTTTGCCGGGGGGGGGGATGTTGAGAGAAGACGCGAGTGGAGGGAGTTGGTAGACCGCCGGACGCTAATAATTGGAGGAGGTCGATGGTGGACAAACGGCCTTATCCGTGAGCTCCAACATTTGCGTACTAGACTGTTTCACGAGAATGGGCCCTTTTCTTCTTCTTGTTTCTTTACAAATTAAGAATGATAAACTCAATCATTTAATTGCATATTGTGTACTGTTTGTTATTTCCAGGTACTGATTTGCAACAGTGGACACATCGCGCAGCATCCATCCAAACGAGATTTCTTAAATTCGCCTGGGCCGGGGGCTATCATCCCCTAGATTAAGCTGCTAGCCGAACCAAGCATTACAGAGGTATACAAATTTACGAGGCATATAGATACGGTAAAAGTAAGCAGACTTTTTGCATTGAGGCTTGGCGGAACTTAAACCAGGAGCTAAGGTGAAAGATGAAAAGTTTAAGGGGAACATAAGGGGAAATATATTCACTCAGAGGGTTGTGAGAGTGTCGAACAAGCTGCCTGCACAAGTCGTGCATTCAAGCTCAATTTCAACATTTAAGAGAAGTTTGGATAGGTACATGGATCGTAGGGGTGTGGAGGGCCGTGGTCCCAGTGCAGGTCGGTGGGAGCAGGCAGTTTAAATGGTTCGGCATGGACCAGATAGACTGAAGGATAGACAGATAGACTGTTTCTATGCTGTACTTTGCTATACTCTGATACCTCATTCTGGGGACTGGCACTTTTTGGATTCCATTATAGTCTGAACAAGTGACACCAAAGTCTACCAAGATAGTCGTAATTGTCTGTTGAATTGACCACCACCTAATCTGCTCTGTACATTCTTCATTTTGGATCCAAATCTGCAGCACTGACAAAATGATTGCTCTGAGACGATCAACGTTGGATCGTGAGTGGACCAGTGAAGGAGTGGAGCTTTGAGGCTTTGACTCGAGAGATTCTGGCAGTTTTGGCAGTTGGTCTGTGTAATCAGGTCAATCAAGATTTGAATAGGTCAGCAGAAAGCCGTTGATTAGACAATCAAGATTTGAATAGCTCAGACTCAGCAGAAAACAGCTGATTGGGCAGTCGAGGTCAGGTGACCAAACATTTTGAAAAGCTCAAACAGATAAATAGAGGGATAGCTCAAACAAAGCGGCCAGAGTGTGAGTGGGCCAGTGAAGGAGTGGAGCTTTGAGGCTTTGACTCGAGAGGCTTCGACGAGGAGAGGCGGAGGACAAGCTAGCTCGCAGTTAGTTTTTACAATGTCTCCTGAGACGGTGATGGGCCTCTCATGTGAGATGTGGCAGTCTTGGGGGAACACCCCTCTCCCGCAGAGTCACATCTGCCAGAAGTGCATACGGCTGGGCGATCTGGAAGACCATGTAAGGAATCTGGAGCAGCAGCTGGATGACCCTCGACTCATAAGGGAGAATGAGGCAGTCATAGATGAGAGCTACAGGGAGGTAGTCACACCTAGGCTGTTGGAAGCAGGTCGTTGGGTGACAGTCAGGGGGGGAAAGTGAAGGTGAGCAGACAGGTAGTGCAGAGCACCCCTGTAGCCATTCCCCTGAATAATAAGTTTACCGTCCTGGATACTGTTGGCGGGGACGACCGACCAGGTGTGAGCCACGGTGGCAGGGCCCCCGGCACTGAGTCTGACCCGGTGGTGCAGAAGGGTGGGACAGAGAAGAGGAGAGCTGTCGTCATTGGAGACTCTATAGTCAGGGGAGTAGACAGGAGATTTTATGGACGTGAGAAGGACACCCGCATGGTTTGTTGCCTCCCGGGTGCCAGGGTCCGGGATGTCTCTGACCGGGTGCACGACATCCTGGTACGAGAGGGAAAGCAACCAGAAGTCGTGATACATGTTGGGACCAACGACATAGACAGGAAGAGGGATGAGGTCCTGAAGTGTGAGTTTCGGGAACTAGGCAGAAGGCTGAAGAACAGGACCTCAAGGGTGGCGTTCTCAGGATTGCTGCCAGTGCTACGTGACAGTGATGGTAAGAATTGGAGGAGATGGCAGTTGAATGCGTGGCTGAGGAGTTGGTGCAGGGAGCAGGGTTTTAGATTTTTAGATCATTGGGATCTCTTCTGGGGAAGGTGGGACCTGTACAGATTGGATGGGTTGCACCTGAACTCGAGGGGGAGCAATATCCTTGCAGGTAGGTTTGCTAGCATGGTTTGGGAGGGTTTAAACTAATTTGCGAGGGGGATGGGACCCAGACCGATAGAGCAGTGAAAGAAGTGCATGGAGTAAAGACAGATCTAACATACAGAGAGGCTTTGAGGAAAGAGAAGCAGAATAAATGGTGTAAAGGTAGTAAGGTAGAAGGGCTGAAGTGTGTGTACCTCAATGCTAGAAGCATCAGGAACAAAGGTGATGAACTGAGAGCTTGGATACATACATGGAATTATGATGTAGTGGCCAGTTATAGAGACTCGGCTGGCACCAGGGCAGGAATGGATTCTCAATATTCCTGGATTTCAGTGCTATAAAAGGGATAGAGAGGGTGGAAAAAGGGGAGGAGGGGTGGCATTACTGGTCAGGGATACTATTACAGCTACAGAAAGGGTGGGTAATGTAGCAGGATCCTCTTTTGAGTCAATATGGGTGGAAGTCAGGAACAGGAAGAGAGCAGTTACTCTATTGGCGGTATTCTATAGGCCCCCTTGTAGCAGCAGAGATACAGAGGAGCAGATTGGGAGGCAGATTATAGAAAGGTGCAAAAATAACAGGGTTGTTATCATGGGTGACTTTAACTTCCCTAATATTGATTGGCACCTGATTAGTTCCAAGGGTTTGGACGGGGCAGAGTTTGTTAAGTGTGTCCAGGACGGATTCCTGTCACAGTATGTGGACAGTCCGACCGGGGGAATGCCATACTAGATCTAGTATTAGGTAATGAACCGGGTCAGGTCGCAGATCTCTCAGTGGGTGAGCATCTGGGGGACAGTGAACACCACTCCCTGGCCTTTAGCATTATCATGGAAAAGGATAGAATCAGAGAGGACAGGAAAATTTTTAACTGGGGAAGGGCAAATTATGAGGCTATAAGGGTAGAGCTTGCGGGTGTGAATTGGGATGATGTTTTTGCAGGGAAATATACTATGGACATGTGGTCGATGTTTAGAGATCTCTTGCGGGATGTTAGGGATAAATTCGTCCGAGTGAGGAAGATAAAGAATGGTAGGGTGAAGGAACCATGGGTGACAAGTGAGGTGGAAAATCTAGTCAGGTGGAAGAAGGCAGCATACATGAGGTTTAGGAAGCAAGGATCAGATGGGTCTATAAAGGAATATAGGGAAGCAAGAAAGGAGCTTAAGAAGGGACTGAGAAGAGCAAGAAGGGGGCATGAGAAGACCTTGGCGAGTAGGGTAAAGGAAAACCCCAAGACATTCTTCAATTATGTGAAGGAAAAAAGGATGACAGGAGCGAAGGTAGGACTGATTAGGGATAAAGGCGGGAAGATGTACCTGGAGGCTGTGGAAGTGAGCGAGGTCTTCAATGAATACTTCTCTTCGGTATTCACCAATGAGAGGGAACTTGATGATGGTAAGGACAATGAGTGAGGTTGATGTTCTGGAGCATGTTGATATTAAGGGAGAGGAGGTGTTGGAGTTGTTAAAATACATTAGGACGGATAAGTCCCCGGGGCCTGACGGAATTTTCCCCAGGCTGCTCCACGAGGCGAGAGAAAAGATTGCTGAGCCTCTGGCTAGGATCCTTATGTCCTCGTAGTCCACGGGAATGGTATCGGAGGATTGGAGGGAGGCGAATGTTGTCCCCTTGTTCAAAAAGGTAGTAGCGATAGTCCAGGTAATTACAGACCAGTGAGCCTTACGTCTGTGGAGGGAAAGCTGTTGGAAAAGATTCTTAGAGATAGGATCTATAGGCATTTAGAGAAACATGGTCTGATCAGGGACAGTCAGCATGGCTTTGTGAAGGGCACATCGTGTCTAACCAGCCTGATAGAGTTCTTTGAGGAGGTGACCAGGCATATAGATGAGGGTAGTGCAGTGGATGTGATCTATATGGATTTTAGTAAGGCATTTGACAAGGTTCCACACGGTAGGCTTATTCAGAAAGTTAGAAGGCATGGGATCCAGGGAAGTTTGGCCAGGTAGAGTCAGAATTGGCTTGCCTGCAGAAGGCAGAGGGTCATGGTGGAGGGAGTACATTCAGATTGGAGGATTGTGACTAGTGGTGTCCCACAAGGATCTGTTCTGGGACCTCTACTTTTCGTCATTTTTATTAATGACCTGGATGTGGGGGTAGAAGGGTGGGTTGGCAAGTTTGCAGATGACACAAAGGTTGGTGGTGTTGTAGATAGTGTGGAGGATTGTCAAAGATTGCAGAGAGACATTGATAGGATGCAGGAGTGGGCTGAGAAGTGGCAGATGGAGTTCAACCTGGAGAAGTGTGAGGTGGTACACTTTGGAAGGACAAACTCCAAGGCAGAGTACAAAGTAAATGGCAGGATACTTGGTAGTGTGGAGGAGCAGAGGGATCTGGGGGTACATGTCCACAGATCCCTGAAAGTTTCCTCAAAGGTGGTAGGGTAGTTAAGAAAGCTTATGGGGTGTTGGCTTTCATAAGTCGAGGGATAGAGTTTAAGAGTCGTGATGTAATGATGCAGCTCTATAAAACTCTGGTTAGGCCACACTTGGAGTATTGTGTCCAGTTCTGGTCACCTCACTATAGGAAGGATGTGGAAGCATTGGAAAGGGTACAGAGGAGATTTACCAGGATGCTGCCTGGTTTAGAAAGTATGCATTATGATCAGAGATTAAGGGAGCTAGGGCTTTACTCTTTGGAGAGAAGGAGGATGAGAGGAGACATGATAGAGGTGTACAAGATAATAAGAGGAATAGATAGAGTGGATAGCCAGTGCCTCTTCCCCAGGGCACCACTGCTCAATACAAGAGGACATGGCTTTAAGGTAAGGGGTGGGAAGTTGAAGGGGGATATTAGAGGAAGGTTTTTTGACTCAGAGTGGTTGGTGCGTGGAATGCACTGCCTGAGTCAGTGGTGGAGGCAGATATACTAGTGAAGTTTAAGAGACTACTAGACAGGTATATGGAGGAATTTAAGGTGGGGGTTTCTATGGGAGGCAGGGTTTGAGGGTCAGCACAACATTGTGGGCCAAAGGGCCTGTACTGTGCTGTACTATTCTATGTTCTACGTTCTATCCCGTAGTGATCATTCTTATCAGGCTATATCTGACAGACAGTCCGTTGACCCCAGAGGAATAGGAGTCACAGAATGCCTGTGATGTTTAGACTGCCCTGACGTCTACTATAATTAGTGCCTGTAAAAAAATGTTAACTACTTTGCCAGAAAATGCTAGGACTGATTTGATAAGAATAACCAGGAGATCCTGGAGCAAATTAACTGTAAACATGATATTTTGGATCGGAATCTTCAGCACAGCTCAAAGGAAAAGAAACTTCTCCAAAGATACTGAAAGACTGAGGTAGAACAGGATGGCTGTGGTAAATGAAATAATGGGTCCAGCAATCTGTTGGACGGACTACAGTTCAAACGCCCAAAGGTTCATCTTGCTAATTGCTGAGAATGATGGAGAGTCTTTCAGGGAACCAAAGTGATAGGCAACGTTATGATATAGTCACAGATCTGTGTTAACCTCAGTACACCATTCAACAAACAGTCACCGGATTAACAATGGAACAAGTGGTACCAAAACACAGTGCAACCAATCCTGCTCTCCATTCTCACACAGTTAATTCTTTACTCTCCTGGGCTTTAACTTTGCTAAGCTTGACACAACTTTAAATTTCTGACAAAGTTCTGTCAAAGTCTTGTAATATTGTTGTACTTATTGTTAGAGAGTGGCAATGTGGCCAAGTGGTTAAGGTGTTGTACTAGCGATCTGAAGAACGTGGGTTCGAGCCTCGGCCGAGACAGCTTGTGTGTCCTTGAGCAAGGCACTTAACCACACAATGCTCCAGTCTACCCAGCTGAGAATGGGTACCCGCAAAAATGCTGAGGGTTAACCTCGTGATGGACTGGCATCCTATCCAGGAGGGAGTCTCGCACTCTCAGTCACTTCATGCCACGGAAACCAGCATAAGCACTGGCCTGATGGGCTCGTGACAGACGTTATTCTAAAATTGTTAGAGAGGAAGTGGACTTGGCTAGTGACATCATATCACACTATTCATTTTCTGTTGTAGCATGATGCCTCTATTACCAAATAGTTAATTTACTCTGAAGGTTGTCTTTCTTTAACTTTAATTTATTTTTGATATATTTGAGGAAGTTTATAAGACTACACCTTCTGCTGTCAATCTTTTACGAAGGAAAAGATAATATTCCAACAATCTTTCAATTACCTCACTGATGACATAGAAACACAGAAACATTGAAAACATAGAAAACATACAGCACATACAGGCCCTTCGGCCCACAGAGTTGTGCCGAACGTGTCCCTACCTTAGAAATTACTAGGCTTACCAAAAGCCCTCTATTTTACTAAGCTCCATGTACCTATCTAAATGTCTCTTAAAAGACCCTCTCGTATCTGCCACCACCACCGATGCCAGCAGCCCATTCCACGCACTCACCACTCTCTGAGTAAAAAACTTACCCCTGACATCTCCTCTGTACTTACTCCCCAACATCTTAAACCTGTGTCCTCTTGTGGCAACCATTCCAGCCCTGGAAAAAAACCTCTGACTATCCACACGATCAATGCCTCTCATTATCTTATACACCTCTGTCAGGTCACCCCTCATCCTTCGTCACTCCAAGGAGCAAAGCTCAGCCTATTCTCATAAAGCACACTCCCCAATCCAGGCAACATCCTTGTAAATCTCCTCTGCACCATTTCTATGGCTTGCACATCCTTCCTGTAGTGAGGCGACAGAACTGAGCACAGTACTCCAAGTGGGGTCTGACCAAGGTCCTATATAGCTGCAACATTACCGCTCGGTTCCTAAATTCAGTCCCATGATTGATGAAGGCCAATACACCATATGCCTTCTTAACCACAGAGTCAACCTGCAGAGCTGCTTTGAGTGTCCTACGGACTCGGACCCCAAGATCCCTCTGATCCTCCACACTGCCAAGAGTCTTACCATTAATACTATATTCTGCCATCATATTTGACCTTCCAAAATGAACCACCTCACACTTATCTGGGTTGAACTCCATCTGCCACTTCTCAGCCCAGTTTTGCATCCTATCAATGTCCCGCTGTAATTTCTGACAGCCCTCCACACTATCCACAACACCTCCAACCTTTGTGTCATCAGCAAACTTACTAACCCATCCCTCCACTTCCTCATCCAGGTCATTTATAAAAATCACGAAGAGTAAGGGTCCCAGAACAGATCCCTGAGGCACTCCACTGGTGACCAACCTCCATGTGGAATATGACCCGTCTACAACCACTCTTTGCCTTCTGTGGGCAAGCCAGTTCTGGATCCACAAAGCAATGTCCCTTTGGATCCCATGTCTCCTTACTTTCTTGATAAGCCTTGTATGGGGTACCTTATCAAATGCCTTCCTAAAATCCATATACACTACATCTACTGCTCTTCCTTCATCAATGTGTTTAGTCACATCCTCAAGATATTCAATCAGGCTCGTAAGGCATGATATGCCCTTGACAAAGCCATGCTGACTACTCCTAATCATATTATACCTCTCCAATTATTCATAAATCCTGCCTCTCAGGATCTTCTCCAACAACTTACCAACCACTGAGGTGACACTCACTGGTCTATAATTTCCTGGGCTATCCCTACTCCCTTTCTTGAATAAGGGAACAACATCCGCAAATCTCCAATCCTCTGGAACCTCCCCCATCCTCATTGATGATGCAAAGATCATTGTCAGGGGCTCAGCAATTTCCTCCCTCACTTTCCACAGTAGCCTGGGGTACATCTCATCCGGTCCTGGCGACTTATCCAACTTGATGCTTTCCAAAAGCTCCAGCACATTCTCTTTCTAATGTCTATATAGAAAGAGCTCAAGCTTTTCAGTCTGCTGCAAGTCATCACTACAATCACCAAGATTCTTTTCTATAGTGAATTCTGAAGTGAACTATTCATTAAGTACCTCTGCTATTTCCTCCGGTTCCATGCATACTTTTCCACTGTCACACTTGATTGGTCCTATTCTCTCACGTCTTATCCTCTTGCTCTTCATATACTTGTAGAAAGCCTTGGAGTTTTCCTTGATCCTGCCCGCCAAGGTCTTCTCATGGCCCCTTTTGGCTCTCCTAAATTCCTTCCTATTAGCCTTATAATCTTCTAGATCTCTAACATTTCCTAGCTCTCTGAATCTTTTGTAAGCTTTTCTTTTCATCTTGACTAGATTTATTATAGCCTTTGTCCACCATGATTCCTGTACCCTACCATAACTTCCCTGTCTCATTGGAACGTACCTCTGCAGAACTCCACACAAATATCCCCTGAATATTTGCCACATTTCTTCCGTACTTTTCCCTGAGAACATCTGTTTCCAATTTAAGCCTCCAATTTCCTGCCTGATAGCCTCATGATTCCCCTTACTCCACTTAAACACTTTTCTATCTTGTCTGTTCCTATCTCTCTTCAATGCTGTTGTAAAGGAGATAGAATTATGATCACTATCTCCAGAATGCTCTCCCACTGAGAGATCTGACATCTGACCAGGTTTATTTCCCAATATCAAATCAAGTACAGCCTCTCCACTTGTAGGCTTATCTACATATTGTGTCAAGAAACCTTCCTGAACACACCTAACAAACTGCACACCATCTAAACCCCTTGCTTTAGGGAGATTCCAATCAATATTTGGCAATTAAAATCTCCCATCACGACAACTCTTATTATTACACCTTTCCAGGCTCTGTTTCCCTATCTGCCGTTCGATATCTCTGACATAAGACCTATTCAAACTCTAGAAAATCTACAGGTACTGGAAATCCAAGTAACACACTCAAAAGAAAGGTCTCTTTTCCGTAGATGCCTGGCCAGACCTTCTGAGTTCCTCCAGCATTTTATGTGTGTGGCAAAGATCGATTCAACAGCTGGTCCAAGGAGTAGATTTCAAACCCCTGTAGAATTAAACACTGCTTCAAAGATATAAAAGAAAATATAATAAGATACAGAAGAATGATGCATTTGTGAATGCTTTGAATTGATAAGTTGCATCTGTAGTTTTTCAGGAAGGTAATCTAGAATGTTTATATAATTTTGGTTTTGGTTTGCATTTAAGCTCAAATAATATAATTCATTAAATTGTTACTACAGCCTTGGCCAGACTGAAATAATTGCTTAATAAATCTCAAGGGCTCTAAATAAATGAGGTACAGATGAAATGAAAAGCTCCTCATGAAAAAAAGCATCACAATTAGCACTTTATACATATTATATGACCTGAAAATGAATCCGTGACTAACAGCAAATGGGCAAAGTGCACAGCATCACTTAATTTCTTAAAGCCGGATATTAGTTGGTGTTATAGTCAATGCCTTTGCCTTGGCCAACAGAACCTTTCCCTCCACAATGCCCACCTATTTCAAATTGTTTAAATGTGGTGTTATCCCATAAAGTCATATCATTGCAATAAGAATGAAAAAAAAATCATTCAAAAAACCACACTTTTGCCAAAGAGGATAAATCTCTCCTTTTATCCACAAAAAAAAAACACAGGCAACCATCAGAGCTGCACTAACATTTTATGAAGGACATCACTTTTTGTTCAAAGGAAAGGTATTGATAGAGCTTTTCCATCCTACAGACCTAGCTGAACCTCCAAATGATGAACAGCTGCAGAGGTAATAAATCATTTTTTAAATGTATCTATTGTACTTGTTTCAACTGAGTAATAACAATGTAGCAATAAATATTTTCATTTCATTCCTGCTATCATTTTCTCTTCAATCAGTTCTTTGTCTTAATTTTCGTGTCTACTGCACAGCTACTGTAACAAAAGAAAATAATTATAGCACAGTTTCCTTCAATCGTCAACATATAGATTTGCTTTATAAATTGGCCACAAATTACAAAGGCTTTTTTAAATTATTTCTGAATACTTTGGAAATGCACGGTTCATTTACTTGAACATGATAAACATTATTTTTCGAGCTAACGTTTCATGTCCTTCGGTCATTTCTTTTGATTCTGACCTTAATGAGAATGCTTAAAATTTGACACAAGCAGCCAAATCAATATAAAAGAACAGACCTTGTGAATTCAAAAACTGGCCTGCAACATGGACAATATTAGAACTGCAGGCTGTGGGAATGTGTGCATATCAATGCTGGCACTGAGGAAGGGCTGTCTCGCCAGCTATTTGAGAAGGAAAATGGGAGCTAATCCAGAGTGTATTTGAGAAGGTGGAGGAGGGGAGAGGTTTTCAGTGCAGCTGCTGGTCTTCCTGCATTCAGAATATGTGGTTGTATGGCTCATCTGCCTGCCTAGAGCTTCATCAGTAAGCAGATCCTCCAACCCATCATGCTTTGGTCCACACATTCTGATTGGATGGCTGTCCAGCTGTGGTGTAGGTGCAGATGAGCTGCTCTGGGATTCAGGGCTTCTAGGCTACAATGACTCAGAGCTTGTGCTTTTCTGGAGTCTGGGAATTTATGGAAACACTGCTAATTGCCGATATGCTGAAGTGAGCTTCCAAAAAAACAACTGCAGAATCTCAAAGATCATACGCATCTTTGAAATAGCTTGATTTTTTAGACCTGACTCGGTGCAAGGAACGGGGAGGGGAAACCATGGGAAAATACTGCCCTACCTAGAAAATGTTCTTTGTACAGCCACTAGGGCTGATTTTCCTTGGAGCTTCCCCTTGGCATTTATTATTTGACAGTAGTGAGTTACAAAGTGCATTGAGTCAGGCCTGGCTCAGCATTGTTCAAAAATCTGATAAACAATAATAAACTATTGTCAACTATTCTGCTGTCATCCAAAATCCCCAGAGTACACTTGTTTTTCTTTGTTTTAATTTTTTTATGAACATACTGTACCTGAGAATTTATTTCTATACCATGAATCCCTATTAATTTATATGTCAAATAAGGATGGTGATGTCACAAGGGCCACAGTCCACCTGCCTTACACCAAAAACAGGGTGGGTCATTGGACCAAAGCCATTCTTCCCATCTATCTTCAATCCACCCAATGCCAAGATGGCTGGAGTCTTATTGAATTATTAACAAAGTACATCATTTACTTTAAGGTGGAGATTGATACATTCTTGATTGGTCAAGGGTTACGTGAGGGTAAAAAGGGGTATCAACCATGACTGAATAGCAGAGTGGACTTGATGGGCTGAATGGCCTAATTCTGCTCCAATGTCTGATGGTCATAAAGTCTTAACAAGGGCTATGTCTGTTTTTTGGCTTCTTAGCAGTGAGTGACTACAGGCTTTTGGTGTATCAGACGTGTAATAACTGTAGATTTTGGGATACTTCTGTATAAACAGCTTAGGTTAAGGTTGTTGAAGTTGTCTCCCTTATAAGAATGACAAAAGCTTTTGGCAATGTTGAAACCTGTTATAGCTTAATCCATATCAAATCCTGCAAGTGACACTGTGGCTTAGATTGTAGCGATGTGCTACACACAGAGCTAGAAATAACGACACGCAGTCTGTAAGTTGCACTCGAGACTCGTTTATTCAACCTTCGCGGCACTGGTTTTTAAGCAGCTCCCTTCCAGCCCTCTCCAGGTGGAAAATGACATCAGAGGTGCATTACAAAACTCTCTCCCCGTGCACGGGCTATTTTGTGAGCCGGTTTGCTTGTGTAGAAAGTGGGTCGCCGCAAGATGTTGTTAAGGATATTGAAATAGATGTGTCCTTTTACATCTACATGAATCAATAGGCAGGATTGTTTTATCAGATTATCCAACAGTGTGGTGCTCCTTAACTACTGCACTGGAGTGATAGACTAAATTTGTGCTTCCACTTTGGAGTTCAACTTAAATAGATAACTTGAAGATTGTTAATTACGAGAAAGCTATCAATTAATTCTGTATGAACACTTCAATGCATGTGAAGAAAACAGAAGTTACAAGGATACGCAAACACGAGGAATTCTGCAGATGCAGGAAATTCAGGCAACACACATCAAAGTTGCTGGTGAATGCAGCAGGCCAGGCAGCATCTCTAGGAAGAGGTTCAGTTAGTCCTGACGAAGGGTCTCGGCCTGAAACGTTGACTGTACCTCTTCCTAGAGATGCTGCCTGGTCTGCTGCGTTCACCAGTTACAAGGATAAGCAGATTCAAAAAGATTCTTAATGCTCAACAGCCATGCAAGATTATTATTCAAATAATGGATGTTTGTATAGGTTCAGCAGATAGTGTAATAAACACTTATTATTTCATTTGTTCAATATAGCAATCAATATGAAATGATGGTGTATAAATCCAGTTTGGCCAGGTTTCTAGATGCATCAAGGTTCCAGGAAAATAGGAACATAGGAACAAAAGTAAACCATTTTCACCATGGATGTCCGGTCTGTCTCATTTTCCCCATGGATATCCAGTCTGTCTCAGTTTCACCATGGGTATCCGGTCTGTCTCAGTTTCACCATGGATATCCAGTCTGTCTCATTTTCCCCATGGATATCCGGTCTGTCTCATTTTCCCCGTGGATATCCGGTCTGTCTCAGTTTCACCATGGATGTCCGGTCTGTCTCATTTTCCCCATGGATGTCCGGTCTGTCTCATTTTCCCCGTGGATATCCGATCTGTCTCATTTTCCCCATGGATATCTGGTCTGTCTCAGTTTCACCATGGAGATCCATCTGTTTCATTTTCCCCATGGATATCCAGTCTGTCTCAGTTTCCCCATGGATATCCGGTCTGTCTCAGTTTCACCATGGATATCCGGTCTATCTCAGTTTCCCATGGATATCCGGTCTGTCTCAGTTTCACCATGGATATCCGGTCTGTTTCAGTTTCAACATGGATATCCAGTCTGTCTCATTTTCCCCATGGGTATCTGGTCTGTCTCAGTTTCACCATGAACGTCCGGTCTGTCTCATTTTCCCCATGGATGTCCGGTCTGTCTCATTTACACCATGGATATCTGGTCTGCCTCAGTTTCACCATGGATGTCCGGTCTGTCTCAATTTCACCATGGATGTCTGCTCTGTCTCATTTTCCCCATGGATATCTGGTCCGTCTCATTTTCCCCATGGTTGTCCAGTCTGTCTCAGTTTCACCATGGATATCCGGTCTGTCTCAGTTTCACTGTGGATGTCCAGTCTGTTTCAGTTTACCCATGGATGTCTGGTCTGTCTCATTTTCCCCATGGATATCTGGTCTGTCTCAGTTTCACCATGGATGTCCAGTCCCACTTCATTTTCACCATGGAAGTCCAGAATTCCTGATTTTCACCATGGATACCCAGTCCCACCTCATTTTCACAATGGATATACAGTCAGGCTCATCTTTACTATGGATATCCAGTCTCTAAACACTTCTATCCCGCATCAAGAAGGCCTTAAAGCTCTCCACTTCTTTCTTCACAAAAGACCCAACCAGTTCCCCTCCACCATCCCCCTCCTCCATCTGGCAGAATTGGTCCTCACCCTCAATAATTTCTCTTTCAGCTCCTCCTACTTTCTCCAGAGTCAAGGCGTAGCATAGACCCCAGCTTTGCCTGGCTTTTCGTTGACTATGTAGAACAGTCCATATTCCAAACATTCCGTGGTAATTCTCCTCATCTCTTCTTGTGCTACACTGATGAATGCATTGATGCTGCTTCATGCACCTAGGAGCTCGTCAATTTCATCAACTTTGCCTCCAACTTTCACCCTGCCCTTAAATTGACTTGGTCTGTTTTTGACGTCTCCCTCCCCTTTCTCGATCTTTCTGTCTGCATCTCTGGAGACAAATTGTCTACCAACTTCTTTTATAAACCTACCGATTCCAACAGCTATCTTGTCTATACATCTTCCCACCCTGTCTCCTATAAAAATGCTATTCCCTTTTCACAGTTCCTTTGTCTCCACATCTGTTCCCAGGATGAGACTTTCCTTTCTCAGACTTCAGAGATGCCCACATTCTTCAAAGGACAGGGTTTCTCTTCCTCCGCCAGTGATGTTGGCTTCACCTGCAACTCCTCCATTTCCCGAACATTCACGCTCACCCCATCTTCCCACTGCCTAAAATGGGACAGAGTTTCTCTTGTCCTTGCTTACCAATGCATGAGCCACCACATTCAACAAATCATTCTCTACAATTTTAGCCATGTTCATTTTTTGCCATGTCCTACCACCAAACACATATTTACCTCCCTCTCCCCAACTCTGCTTGCTGCAGGGATCGCTCCCTTCACAATCCCCTTGTGCATTCATCCCTCCCCATGAATCTCGCTGCCCATTTGCCTTACTTCCGTTTAGGGCCCCAAACAGTCCTTTCAGGTGAGGCAACGCTTTGCCTGCACATCTGTTGGGAGCGTCTATTGTAGTCAGTGCTCCTGATGCGGTGTCCTCTACATTGGCAAAACCCAACGTAAATTTGGGGACCATGTTGTGGAGTACCTCCGCTCCATCTGCCAAGTGTGTGATTTCCCAGTGGCCAACCATTTTAATTCCTATTTTCATTCCTGTTCCGACATGTTGGTCCATGGCCTCCTCGTCTGACATGATGAGGCCACTCTCAGGGCATGGGAACAACTTCATATTCCGTCTGGGTAGCCCCCAACCTGGTGGCACGAACAGCAATTTCTCATTCTGATTAAAATTTCCCTCTTTCTTCCTTCTTCTTCTATTCCCTACCCTGGCCTCCTACCTCTTCTCCTCACATGCCTATCACCTCCTTGCCATAGCTGCTGAGTACTTCCAGCATTTTGTGTATTCAACTCTGGGCTTCCAGCATCTGCAGAACCTCTTGTGTTTGTAAAGTGAAGCTTTGACCTCTTTTATTCAAAGCTCAGTGAAATTATGGACAATCTGTGACCGAATTCCACCTATCAACCCTTCCTATAAATTTTTATTTACTTATGAATTTTCAAAATACCAGTCTCAGATTTAAAATTCACACCTGGTATGGAATGAATTGCTGTGTCCAGAAGAGAGTTCTAGATGTACACTACCCCCTACAAGAAGTGCTTCCTTAATTTACTCCTGAATGGTTTCACTTTAATTTTCAGACTATGATCTATAATCCTAGAATTCTAACCTTTCAGTTCCCCTTGATTTCTTGAAAAGTTCCATCAAGTGATCCTTGGACCCTCTTAAATTCCAGGTAGTAAAAAAGTATTTTGTGTAATTTTTAAATTTTTTTTATTCTATAAGACAATACCCTTAAAACTGCAATAAAGTCCTGATAATCTGACAATTTTTGGGGGATTTACCTAAGTGATGCTGAATAAGCAGATTTTCCAGACTATTAGATGTTATTCCAACACAGTTTCATTTCACTCTTTGTACATGTTGCTTAGCAGTGTAATAAGTAAGTGTTCCGATGAGCCTGAGGAGTTGAAAGAGAGCAAGAGCTACACAAGCGCTTGGGCTCTGGCACCAGCTTCAAATCTACCCACATTCCTGGCATTTGGTATTTCAGACTCCCCCCCCAGGCTCTGGCCATAACCTTGGTCACCATCTCTGTCCGTACACACTGTTTGCACTCTAGAGCAACAAGCAATCTCTGGGAGGAACGCAGAGGATCAACCAGCTTTTTTAGGATTTTGACATAAAATGTCGACAGTTACTTCCCTCCCACAGATGCTGATTAGCACACTGATTTTCTCCAGCAGATTGTTCTTTCTTCAGATTCCACATCTGCTGTCTCTTGAGTCTGTTCTTGCTTGCACTCTGGACTTTCGCTTTACTTTCCAGACTAATGAATGAACCAGATGCCAGACCATCAGCATTTCAGAGCAGAATATTGCTATGCCAGTGGTGTCAGGCATTAAGACCATAAGATCAAAAAAACATAGGAGCAGAATTCAGCTCAGCCATTCCATCTAGCTGATTTATTGTCCCTTTCAATTCCATTCTCCTGCCCTCTCCCTGTCACCTTTCCATTCTCCTGCCCTCTCCCTGTCACCTTTGACAAGCTGACTAATCAGCAACTATCAACCTCCGCTTTAAATATACTCAATGACTTGGTTTACACAACCTTTTGTGGTGATGAATTCCACAGATTTATTACCTTATGGCTAAAGAAATTCCTCCTTATCTCTCTTCTAATTGGACACCTTTCTATTCTGAGGCTGTGCCATGTGGTCCTAGACTCACTCACTATAGGAATCATCCTCTCCACATCCACATAAGGCTCTGTTTGGTCCTTACAATATCGGATAGGTTTCAATGAAATCCACCCTCCCCCCCCCCCCCACCCCAACCATTCTTCTTAGGCCCAGAGTTATAACGTGCTTCTCACATGTTAACCCTTTCATTCCCATGAACTTCCTCTGGATTCTGTCCAATGCAGCAATCATTTCTTAAATAAGGGGTCCAAAATTGCTCACAATATTCTAAACATGCTCTGGCCAGTGCCTTATAAAGCCTCAGCATCACATCCTTGCTCTTATATTCTAGTCCTCTTGAAACAAATGCTAACATTGCACTTGCCTTCCTTACTACTGACTCTATTTGCAAGGTAATCTTAGGGAATCCTGCACCACAACTCCCTAGTCCCTTTGAAACTCTGTTTCTATTTTTTTTTCCCATTTAGAAAATAGCCTATGCCTTTATTCCTTCTACCAAAGTGCATGACCATACACCCTTTATTCCTACTCTTTGTCTCCTGCCAATCTTCTATTCATGAAAATAATCTTCCCTGTAATAGCATGGTCTCATAACTTGTTAATTAGCCTCATGTGCAGCACCTTGTCAAAGGCCTTCTGAAAATCTAAGGAAACAAAATCCGCTGACTCTCCTTTGTCTATCCTGCCTGTTATATCCTCAAAGAATTCCAATAGATTTTCCATGCAAAATTTCCCCTTTCCATGCTAACTTTGCAATTTTCCAGTCCTCTGGAAATTTTCCAGCTGTTTGATATCCACTCTCGTGTCTCTTTTACTCTTTATACTGTATGTCTGAAAAATACTTTTGATATCCTCTTTTATTTTATTTGCTAGCTTACCTTCATATTTCATTTTTTCTATCCTTATGGCTTTTTTAGTTGCCTTCTGTTGTCTTTTAAAAACTTCCCAATCTCCTAACTTCCCACTAATTTTTGTTATATTATATGTCCCCTCCTTTTATGCTGTCTTTGACTTTTCTAATCAGCCTCAGTTGCCTTATTCTCCTTTTAGAATACTTCATCTTTGGGATGAAGTACCCTGAGCCTTCCGAATTGCCCACAGAAACTCTAGTTATTGCTGTTCTGCTCTCATCCCTACCAGTGTCCCCTTCCAATCAACTTTGCCCAACTCCTCTCTCATGCCTCTGTAATTCCATGTAATTCACTGTAATACTGATACATCTGACTTTATCTTCTCTCTCTCAAAGTGCAAGGTGAATTCTATCATTTTATGATCACTGCCTCCAAAATGTTCCTTTACTTTAAGATCCCTAATCAAATCTTGTTTATTTACACAACACCCAATCCAGAATTGCCTAGTGGGCTCAATCACAATCTGCTCTAGGAAGATATCTCCTAGGCATTCTACAAATTCACTCCCTTGGGATCCAGCACCAACCTACTTTTCCCAATCTGCCTGCATATTGAAATCCCCCATGACTATTGTAACATTTTCCTTTTTAACATGACTTTTCTATCTCACATTGTAGTTTGTATGGCACATCTTAGCTACTGTTCAGAGGCTGTATTAACTCTCAGGGTCTTTTTACCCTTGCAGTTCCTTACCTTTATCCACAAGGATTCTACATCTTCCTATCGTACGTCACCTCTTTCTAAAAACTTGACGTCATTTTTTACCAAGAGAATCACACCACCCCCGCTGTCTACCTGCCTGTTCTTTCGATACAATGTGTATCCTTGGATGATAAAGCTCCCTATTATGATCTTCTTTCAGCCACAACTAGATGATGCCCACAATATCGTACCTCCCAATCTGTGTTACAAGATCATCTACCTTATTCCACAAGGTTAATAAATTTGACTAACTTCCACCCTATCCCTTGAAAACCTTTTAGAAGATGTGAAATATGACCATCGCTCTCCTCCATGAGCTAATATGTTAAATGTTCTTGGAAAGCTACTTTTTTGCCTGGCCTGCTGCGTTCACCAGCAACTTTGATGTGTGTTTTTTAACTAATTGCTCCTTTTTGGTGCAGGCATTTAATTCTTGGTAAACTTAGTTCATGTTCTCCTGTGCTATAAACTCTGAAATGCAACATTATGTATGGTTGTTGCCAGGCACTTACCGGCAGCACTAAATCCTGACTGACCCTGAATGTTTCTTTGGCATCAGTGTTTATTGGACCTGGCTGCTATGAAACTTGCTGTGCAAAGACTGGAAACACTTCAGTCACAAACCTTAGCCATTACAGTTCCTCCTCTGCCAACTCCTGCAGCTGTTGTCACATTTCTCTCCGAGCTTTCCCATAAACAGATTACCAGATCAGCTTTAGCCTTTCATCTCCGCTTTTCCTTGCAGACATCTAATCTTAACATCACTTCCTGTGGATTAGCTCTTTAAGTATATTGTATACCGCATCTGCCCTGCGCCTCAAACAATACTGTTCTTTTACTGATTTTTTTTCTCTCTTTTTAATTTCTTTCCCTTGGCCATTGAACGCCTTCAAAAATGTTCACCTGTGAGCCCAAGATATGAATCTTATCAGATTGCCTCAAGGCAGGGAAATTTGCAGCCTAGTAGCTTTCACAGACTTTTAAGGTTGATATGGAGTTGCCTGGAATTGGAAGATGCCCACTGGCTCTGCCAGTTTTGGATATCAGTGATTTAAATTTTCCTCTGCTCTATGAAGACATAGTAAATCATAAAACATAATGACACAGAAGGAGGCTTTTTTATCTACTGCATACGTGGCAGGCAAAAAACAACAGCAATTTATTCCAATCCCACATTTACTACTAGTTCAGTGCTATTCAACTGCATATCTTGGGTCCTTTTTAAATATGAAGAAGGTTTCTACCTCCATTGCTTCTTCAGGCAAAGGGTTCCAGACCTGTACCACCCAGAATTCAATAAAAAAGATATTTTCTCTCTAATCTTTCTTCATTTAGTTTACACTTCTGTCCTTGGATTTTGACCATTTTGCTATTTACTCTACCAATGCAACACTCCATTAAGTCTCCTCTCAGCCTCCTCTGTTCCAAAGGAAACAAACCCAGCCTATCTAGTCCTTCCTCATAGTTACAACTTTCCATTCCTGGCAACATCCTCGTAATTCTCCTCTAGATTTTGTCCAGTTCAATGATATCTTTATGACTAGCTGTTGATAACACAGCCTTTTGCCAAATGTATCTTAAATGTGGAATGCTGCAGGGAGAGAGGTTGGAGCATGTGGGATCAGGGCCCTTGTTAAGGCACTCAGTAGTTGTAAGGGTAAATACTTGTTAGAGCAACCACGTCTTAACTGTACATACCAAAGAGCTTGGTGGTCTACTGTAACAA
This sequence comes from Mobula birostris, assembly GCF_030028105.1. Classification (NCBI taxonomy): domain Eukaryota; kingdom Metazoa; phylum Chordata; class Chondrichthyes; order Myliobatiformes; family Myliobatidae; genus Mobula; species Mobula birostris. Next base: position 203,882,146 of record NC_092371.1, on the reverse strand, counting down.
AAGCCTTTGTCAAATCTATGAATGCCAAGTACAAGGATTGCCTTTGTTCAGGGCATTTTTCCTGTAATTGTCATGCTGTGAAATACAGGGCTGTGGCACCTTGGGGCGGGCAGAATCCACACTACAATTCAGAGAGTACTTCTTCAGATAGTGGAAGGAGTTGGTTGAGAAGGATGCATACAGCTCTTTGCCTGCTGTTGATAAGATGGTGATGCCTCTGTAATTGCGACACTCTGCCTTGTCTCACTAATTGAATACAGTCACTATTAGAGCATCCCTGAGCTCCAAGGGCAGTTGTTCCTTTTTCCAGACCTTCAGGATCAGGGCGTGTATGTGGTGCAGGAGTGCTTAAAGATCTCCTTCCTTAAAGATCTCCACTGGTATCATGTCAGGGCTAGTGGTTTTACTTTTTAGGCTCACGATGGTGTCACTCGTCTATTTCACACTTGGAGGTTATCTGTGTCTTCTCTCACAGGTCTCTGCAGGATGTGGTTAGTAACCTCTGGTTCAGCAGCACTTTCATGGTTAAGAAGTTCTTGAAAGGGCTCTCTCCATTGATCGTTGATACCCTTTCAATCCTTTAGCAAGTTCTTCCCGCTCTTTGAGTGCAGGGCCGTAGAATGCCTTGGTGGCCTTGAAGAAGCCTGTTGTATCACAGAGTCAGGCAGTCTCTGGATTTATTGGGCTTTCTCAGTCCACCAAGGAATTCTTTAGTTCTCTCATCCTGCACTGGGCATTTGCCTTGGCTCTGGAGTAAGCTTCTCTTTTGGCCTTGCTGCTGATGTCATTCTGCCAGACACAAAAGGCTTCCCTTTCTTGGGGATAAATGGTTCTATTTCCATACTGTTATTATCAAACCAATTCTGGTATCCAAGGATGCTTTTGCAGGTATTGAAATGGTGGACTTAAGCAGATCCCAGTGTCCTTCGATGTTCTCCATATATTCCTGTTGGAGGTTTTCCCCAAACAAGACCCGAAGGTGCAATTGAGTGGTAGTGTCAAGCAGACTCTCAAGTTTTAGTCTTGGCCTGGTCTGCTTCTTATGAATCTTCCTCTTTCTTCCTGAGTCTGATGAACATGGAGGAGTAGACCATGCGATGGTGATCTGTCCAGCAATCATCTGTGCCAATCTTCACCCTTGTAATATTCACATCATGGCGGTCTGCAGCTTGAACAATAACATTGTCAATGAAATGTCACTGTTTAGATCGGGGGTGTTGCCAAGATGTCCTGAAATTGTTTTTCTGGCAGAAGAGAGTGTTTGTGATGATGAGATTGTGTTCAACACATATGGTGAGGAGTAGTACACTATTTGAGTTGATGTTGCCAATGCCTTCCTTTCCTATGTTGCCTTTCTAAAGGTCAAAGCCCTGATCAACCATAGCATTAAAGTCCCCTAAGAGAATTATCTTCTCCTCTGGAGATAGTCACAGTATTCTGTCTAGGCAAGCATTAGAAGGCCACTTTTTCATACTCACATGGGTGCAGAGTTGGTGCATGAGGACTCAGAATGGTTGCCTTTTGCAAGCACCAAACACATCTCTGTGAGATGTTCACTTATCCCTACAGGGAGTTGACTGACCAGCTGGTTCCTTGTTGCAAACCTAACACCATCAATCCTCGACTCATCAGCTGCCTTCCCTTTCTAGGAGTAGGTGTAACCACCCTTCTCCTCCTTCAGTTACCCTTCACCTGACAGACAGGTTTCAGAAAGGGCAATTAGGTTAATCAGGCATTTCCTTAGTTCTCTGACGATGATTGCTGTTTTCCTCTCTGCTCAATTATTGTTTGCACTGTCTATTAGAGTGTGCACATTCCGTGCTCCAAACGTCAAGTTGCTTTGTTTCTAACTGCATATGGTGATCCTTCTGGAAGTGGTAATCCAGTCAGGAGGTTTCCAGGCAGAACATAGAATAGTACAGCACAGCACAGGCCCTTCAGCCCACAATGTTGTGCCGACCCTCAAACCCTGCCTCCCATATAAGCCCCCACCTTAGATTCCTCCATATACCTGTCTAGTAGTCTCTTAAACTTCACTAGTGTATCTGCCTCCACCACTGACTCAGGCAGTGCATTCCACGCACCAACCACTCTCTGAGTAATTTTGATTTTTTAGAAGTCCATTCTCCAGCTCCTTTCACAAGTGGAGTGATCAGAAAGGATCCTAAATAGGGCCAAGGGGCTCTTGCTGCCTCAGTCCAACAGCCCAGTGACTGAATCAAACCCGACTGCTCAATGTGCCAACTTCTAAACCTCACATTCCTGCCCCCTTCTCCACTTGCTGATCACAAAGGGACTTAACCCGGGATGCTCGGGTGGATTCACTTGATGGGGAACACCTGTGCATGACGTTTTTTAACGTGGGGAGGCTGATGCACGAGCAGCCACCACATGGTCCTTGACAAATCGGGGTCATTGTCTAGTGGCATGAAATGTAAGGGGACTGAGGACCCTTCACTGCAGCAGGCTTCCTCTGGCCTTCAATGCCATTCTGCAATGTCACCATCTTCTGCCAGCGCCACCGTGGAGCTCTTGGGTGGATTGATCTGTATTTGGAATCTCCCACTTGACCTTACTGCCCTGGGCAAACCTACCAGGAGCTAAACTCCAGACAGCATCTCTCTCGGGATCCCAGGAACTCACAAGTCCCTCCACCATGACATGGTGATGATCCTGGAAGAAACACAACACAGAACAACACAAGCAGTAACAACAACAGCAGCAAAACAAGCCACTTACCCCCCACCCATCCCCTCTCACACACAGCCAGACCTCCAATCCCAGGACATCACAGTTCATTGCCATCTTGACATAAACAATCCCTTCATCCACCACCAGCATGCAGTGTCTGAATGAGTATCATCTATAAAATTCTGTTTCTCATGCAGGATGCTCTGCCAGCATCTCCCAAATTCACGACTTCGACCACTTTTTTAAGTTGCTGACTTCAATGTGAACTTTGATTTTAGCTCCTCCAGTCACCCTCCATCTGCCAAGTATAAGGGTCTGTCCTCTTTCAAGAAGGTTGCACTCTGAGAATAAACATTAGGTTCTTTATTGACCAGAGAAACAGGAAAAGTCCAAGAACAACATACCTGAGATGAGCGGGGTGAAGTTGTCAACCGAATGTAAGGACTGTATTACCTCTGTAGATCCAGATTTAGTTCTGAATAGATTGTCAGTTGACCCTCAATAATGGCACTGAGCCATTGAAGTATAAATCACAGAACTGCCATTCATGTCAGATGTCAGCTCACACACCATCCTGTAGGAAATATGAATCTTGGAATCAAGGACACATCCAAGCAATATTTGCTGTGTTCTTGGTGATGTCATCAACCACAGTAATAGTATCAATAATGAATATGGAGAAGAGGCAGTAAAAGGGACAGGGACAGACTGGCTACTCCTGATTCATGAACCCAAACCTTTTCGTAGTAAATGTTGTGGACCAGCTCACCTCCTGCATCTACCACCCCCAGCCCTACTCAGCTGACCTCATCTCTCTTTGCAGCAACATCGCGGATTTAAGAGTGAGAATGCAAGATGTATGATTAATAACTTTGCAAATAACACAAAATCAGTGGCGTTTCAGAGGAAAAAGTCTGTTTAAGGATACAGTTGGACATAGATCTGCTGGAAAATTGAGCTGAGCAGTGGGTGATGGAATTTGATTTAGATCAAGAGAAAATCTGCAGATGCTGGAAATCAACACGCAAAATGCTGGAGTAACTCGGGTATGGAAAAGAGTAAAAATATGTGACCAAGATAAAGTCAGCAGAGTAGGGCTTGGCAAGGAGGACACAGGAGGTGACCTTGTCAACAAAAGGGATTGGGTTCATTAGTCAGGTGTAGCCAGTCTGTGCCTGTCCCTGACCCTGTTACTGTCTCTTCTCCACATTCATGTTTCCTCTTTTCCATAGATGTTGCCTGATCTGTGGTATAATCTAGACCAGTGTGGGATAATGCACTTTGGAAAGTCAAATTTTGATGGTTTACGTAGAGTAAATGATATGAACCACAAGAAAATAGATGTACAGAGAGACCCTGGTGTGCAAATCCATAACTCTTGACTGTGACAACAAGGGTAGATAGGTTACTTAAAAAGGCAAATAATATGCTTGCTGCATTGAGAATAGGCAGAGACATCAAGTTTAAGTTCAAGTTTCATTGTCATTCAATCATGTCACTAAGTTCGGATATGGCCCAAGTGTGGAGGGAGAGACACTGAAGCGGGTTGATAGTTCACAGACTTTAATGTGAGAGGGAAAAGAAAACAATAAACACCAGGTTAAACAGGGCCATTAACTAAAACTCTCAAATGGAAAATGAAGCCAACACTGTAGCTGAAAGGAATAACTAAATATAAAATGAATACCACTAGTCTTCAGAATCAGTTGACTCGATTGTCCAGTTTCTCAGGCAAGGCCGAATGCAAGCAGGCAGTGAAGTGTTGCTGTGCTTTGCTCAAGTTTCGACAAGCACTATGACAAAAAGAATGGATTTAAATACCACCAGAATGAAATAATAATTCGCTGACACATGCTTATTCACGAGTGCAACTGCCGCATCTGCTGTGCTGCCAAATCCGTGGTTGTGACACAACCATACATGAATACCCATGAATACAGCCAAACGAAACTGTGGCACTCCAGGGCCAAGATGCAAAACACAATACCAACAGTCATACACAGCACAAGGCACATACACAAGGAAATAAGAGTGAGGTGTCATTTGCAAAAAAACATTTGTTAGACTGCACTTGGAAGTTTGTGTACATTTCAGGTTGCCACACTGCAGGAAGGCTATGGGGACAATGGAAAGATTTCACTGGAGATTGACTCGAATGGACAGCTGTAGTTAGAGATTGGTTAGGTTGGGTTTAATTTTATTGTAACTTAGGACAGCTGACCTCAGAGAGGTTTACTGAATTATGAGGGACACAAATAAGCAAGACAGTCAGAATTTCCTTCCCAGGGCAGGGAAGACTGGAAATAGAGAGCACAGATTTAAGGTGAGAGGAAAAAAGACAAATGAGGTGTAATATTGTGACACAGAAGGAAGGTACAAGAAATTGAGTCTAATATGAATAAATGGGATGGCAGAATTTCACTAAATATGTCATCAAATCAGTGGTAGACATTAAACCTTATCCCACATTTACCACATTACAACAAAGGTGATGTTGTTCTCCTTGGACCAGAGACAGTAAAGAATTTTTTTAAGATTATGAAGAACAGAGACAGAGCTGGAGAAAGAGCATAGAGTACAGACAAAGATAGCTGGTATCTTTCTTTCATGGTCAAAATATCTAATAACTGAGGGGCATGCATTTAAAATTAGGAAGAGAAGTCCCTAGGAGATGTGTGGAGCCTTTTTTTTACAGAAAGGCGGGTGCCTTAGTGCACTGCCAGAATGATAATGGAGGCAAATACAACAGAAGCATTTAGGTAGCTCTCCGAGATGCAGACGAATATGCTCCAAACAGAGGTATGTGGATATCATGTAGGCAGAAGGGATTAAATTAGTTACGTATTTTAATTACTAATTTAATTAGTTTGCACAACATTAAAGGCCGAAGGGCCAGTCCCTGTGCTATATGTTCAATGTTGTATGTCTCAGCGGAGTCACATGGGCGCCGGGCAAGATGGTCACACGTTAGCGGAGCTCCAACAACCCACCATGAAATTCTATTAATTAGAGCATATTTATCCCGCCTTGTCCAGATACAGCTGTCCCGCAATTAGAAACTGTTTATTTTCTTCACTAAAGGTGCTAATAACAACTTTGTGAGATAACTCTGAACGATGTCAAGACCTTCTAAGAGCGCTACAATGAGCTGCGTGGCTACAAGACAGAGCCCAAAATCTGAAGTTCAAGCCGCACTAACGACACAGACGGACCAAGGCTCCAACATGGAGAATTTAGTGGCTGAGGTTAGTCGTATGAGTTCCACTCTACTCGTGATGGCTGCTGATGTATCTACGATTAAGGAAACGGCAACGGAGTTGAAGAACTCCGTCAATGCCATTCAAGAGAGGCTGATGGAAGCCGAGGGCCACCACTCCAGTGTGGAGGACAGCACTGTGCAACTGGTGGGTGCTAGCGAGCAGAATAAGAAACGCTTGGACCTGCTGCGGAACCGTGTCGAGGAGCTTGAGAACAGGAGCAGATGCAACAACGTCAGGCTGATCGGTCTAAAGGAGAGTGCGGAAACAGGCGGTCTGATTAAGTATGTGCAAAGAATCATGTCGGAAGGATTTGGCATTGAACTGAACGCAGAGTTTGAGATTGAGAGGGCACATCGGGCCCCGGCTCCCAGGCCGGGCGAGGATCCCGCCCCCCAGGCTGGTCCTAATACGATTCTTGCGCTCTTCGGCCAGAGAGAAAGTGCTGCAAGTGGCCAAAGCAAGGAGAGGAGTTAAGTGGGAGGGACGCAACGTTTCCTTCTTTCCAAATACATCCAGAGAATTGGCTGAGAAAAGGAGGGCATTTACTACGGTTCGGAAAATGCTGCAAAAAGTTATCGTGAGGTATACACTTGTTTACCCAGCAGTTCTATGCTTCACGTGGAAAGGAAAAAAAACAAGTTCTTTACTACTGCTGCAGAAGCAGAGAAATTCATTCAGGAAAACTGCGGCGCTGGCACTGACTGAGAGACAGCATATGATTACAGTAATAGGTGGAGATGACTTTTTAGGTATAACATGGTGGGTGGGGAGCTGGTTAAAGCAATCTGATTAGGGCTAGGCTTACTATCTGGTACGGAACATTGCGGACCATATCATGTGTCTTTTTCTTTTCTGTTTCTTTGTGGAGTTTATCCTGCCTGTTTGTTTTTATTTGTTAGTTAATCTGGCAGGAATATATTATTTCTATGTTTTTGGTTATGTCGTTTCTTTACTTGTTGTTTGAGAGCGCAGCACTTGCGGTGTTTGTTGGTAATAATTGAGCATGGGGGATAGAGTACAGGTTTTTTTTTGGTGTTTTCATTTTATTGCATTCCGGCCTCAGCCATCCAGGTAAATGTATATTTTTGCACATGTGTGCATGAAGTTTAGGACATGAAAATGGTTAATTTCATAGCATGGAACATCAATGGGTGAGGAAATCCAATCAAGAGGAAAATCATTTTATCATATCTTAAAGGTAAACAAATTGATGTTTCATTTGTACAGGAAACACATTTTAAAGATGTTGAAGCACTGAAATTTAGAAGAGATTGGGTGAGCCAGGTATTCTATTTATTATTTAATAGCAAACAAAATGGGACAATGATTTTAGTTAACAAAAAACTTAGTTTTTTATTGCTTGGGGAATTTAAAGACAAGGAAGGCAGGATAATTTGTATAGATGCACTTATTAATGGGGTGAAAGTAGTACTTTGTAACATATGTGCACCTGAAAAAGGAAGACCCAGACTTTCTTAACAAGGTGAACAAAATTTTAGGTACAATGGAAGAAAAATTAATTTTAGCAGGAGACTTTAACCAAGTAATGGACACTGTTATTGATAAAAGCAAATTTCAGACATCATCAGTACCCAGGGACAGGGATGCCTTACATCAACTCATTGAGGATATTGGTCTGGTGAATATATGGCGATGCATCTGAGTGCGCATGCACCGGTCGTGCATACAGCCTGGTACAGCCGTTCCGATCTATTCTTACTTTCTTCTTCTTACTTTTTAATTTACGTTATTTTTTGTATTTTTTTCTCACGGTAACACGTCGAAGCTGCACCCTCTCTAACATGCTGGTAGAGAGAGTTTTATTTGGGTTTTCTTTAGCACTGGAAATGGTTACATCCTGACACGCGGGACAGAAGCAAGGTCACATTGTGTATTCCACGGACCAGCAAAGACCGGCCAGCTTAGCGAACAGAGCGGAGGACACCCCTGCTGAAATCCGGAGGAAAACACACAGAGGGGGATCATAAAGCCGAGGAAAAGGGGCCGGGTCGAGACAACAGAGACTTTTGGAGAAGAGGAGTTCGGTGGGTAATACCGTTCCGGCTGACCGGAAGTGCACTGAGAGCCGTAAGCGTAAAGGAGCTCGGTGCTTACTGTTCTGGCTAACAACGGATAGTGCAATCCGGGGTATATTACGATTGAGGAACGTGTTTGCAGACTGGATATTGAACTTTTTACTGTTGGATTTCGGCCACATTCCACTGTGATACAACACTTGGCGGCACAAGAGGTCGTTCCTGCCTGTGGCCATCGAACGTGCAGCTCCTCCCGTGGAGGGTCAGACACTCTGAGCCAATAGACTGGTTCTGGACTTATTTATATTTTCCATCTGGCATAGTTTGCATTTTGGTGTTTGATTGTTTGTGGTTTTTGTATTGCTATATTTACGCTCTATTCTTGGTTGGTGCAGCTGTAACGAAACCAAATTTCCCTCAGGATTAATAAAGTATATCTATCTATCTATTTAGATTAAAAACAAATTTCTATGAAGGTGGTGACAAAGCTGGTGAGCTGCTGGCATGATATTTAAAGCAGCAGAATACGAATAGCGTTATACCTGTAATTAAGAAAGGGTATACATTAGTGTCATCATTAAAGAAATAAACGAATTCTTTCAACAGTTTTATGAACATCTATATGCATCACCGTTTAACCATGACCAGAAGGAGCTGAATCAGTTTTTTGCTAACATAAAATTGCCTACATCATCCCCACAACAAGCTGAGTCCTTGGATGCCCCAATTACTGAGGATGAGGTCAGACGGGCTATTGCGGCGATGAAAGTGGGGAAATCTCCAGGTATGGATGGTTTCCCAGTTGATTATAAGAAATTTCTGGACATATTGGCTCCTATTCTAACAAAAACCTATTCAGAAGCATTTAATTTGGAATCTTTACCTAAAACATTTAATGAAGCATTAATATTGTTGATCCCAAAAAAAGACAGGGATGCAATAGATCCTTCCAATTATAGGCCTATAAGCTTCATTAATGTGGACTGTAAGATACTGACTAAAATACTGGCTTTGTGATTAGAGGAAGTAATCTATAACTAATACTGACCAGGTTGACTTCATTAAAGGCAGATCCCCAACTGACAATTTAAGGAGATTACTGCACTTAACATGGCTGAACTCCTCAAGTAGTATCCCAATTACTGCCATCTCCCTGGACACCAAAAAAGCCTTTGACAGGGTTGAGTGGAGATTTTTAACCACAGCCTTGTCATTCTTTGGCTTTGGCTCTATCTTTAAATCATGGATTAGAATTTTGTATAAAAACCCTAAGGCTGCAGTTATTACAAATGGTATCATATCCCCATTTATCAGCATTTCAAGGGGTACACACCAAGGCTGCCCCCTCTCCCCACTGTTATTTACGATTTTTTTGGAACTGTTGGCAATCATAATTAGAGCAGATCCAAATATTAGAGAGGTGAAGGGAGGCGGAAAGGAGCATAAGATGATGCTATATGCTGACAATATTTTATTACTGATTAGTGACCCTCCTAATTCCTTACCCCCATTAATGAAAACAATTCAATTATATTCTGAGGTATCTGGTTATAAAATCAACTGCAATAAATCTGAGGCTATGCCAATGTCAAAATTGTGTTATTCAAATTCAGTATCTCAGTTTAATTTCAGATGGATGCCTGTTGGAATGAAGTATCTTGGGGTCAAACTCAGTCAGAACTTGGATGAAATAATTACTTTAAATTATGACCCATTATTGAATAGGGTAAGAAATAATCAGGATAAGCGGGGGGCACTGAGCCTGCCACTCTGGGGTAAAGTTAATGTAGTGAAAATGGTCATAGCACCTCAGTTTAACTATCTTTCTATGATGCTTCCTTTAAGTATATCAGATTTGATCTACAAGCAATACAACAAAGTTATCAGTGATTTTCTATGGGATAAGAAGAATCCCAGAATTAAAAATGAGTAAGATGTGTATGTCCAGGGACATGGGCGGGCTCAGTTTATCAGACGCCAGGGCATATAAATTATCCTTTGAAATGACCAAGTTAGCTAAACATTGGGACAGGGCTGATGTTGATTTAGATTGGGTAATTATAGAACGGAGCCTGGCTGCACCACATTCTCCCCTTAACATCCTCTCACAACATGTGGAAAACAAGACTAATCTAAATCGTATACTATCTCACTCAAGGAGTGTGTGGAGTACAATTCATAAAGCCTGCAGAATGTCACATTTAAACCAGTTATACTCCTCGCTCTGGAATAACCCTGAGATATGCATTGGGAAAAGAATGGTTTACTGGAAAGAATGGAAGATTAAAGGTGTAAATACAGTAGGTGATCTCTATGAGAATGGGATTTTTATGTCATATGTGGATTTGCAGAGGAAATATAACTTTGTAGATAAAGGGAATTTTTGAAAGTATTTACAAATAAAATATTCCATTAGTAGCATATTTAAGAACGGTGACCCACAAAGTAACTCTTTAACTGAATACTTCACATTACCACACGAAGTTCATAAAGCATCAGTGTTTCATAAAACGTTCAAGCACTCTGGGTGAATCGTTTAACAATCTCAAAGCAGTATGACAGAAGGATCTTGGAAGCGATATTGAAGATAATGAGTGGTCAAATATTTTATCAAATGTGAAGTTTATTCAGTATAAGATAGTACACTTCTAGACTGTACAAAATGGGGATTGTTGATAATAACTTATGCTGGAAATGTGAAAATGAGGTGGGCACATATTTTCACATGATTTGGGAGTGTTCCATGGATCGTCCATTTTGGTGTAAAGTTCTTGATTTGTTGGGGAACTGGTCGGGTTCCACACTGCCCTTGTGTCCACGGCTTTGTCTCCTGGGTGATAGGACAATGATACCTAATGTAAACAATGACAAGTTCACTATTTTAAAGGTGGGTCTCATCACAGTTGCAAGAATTATACTGCAAAACTGGAAAAAACCCAGATGTTTCACTGTGAAGGAATGGACTGAGGAAATGATTAAAATTTCATCATATGAACACACGTTGGGAAGAATTAACAATGAGGGAAAAGTGCAAGACGCGCGCCATCAATTTTGGTTGTATGTTAATTTAAACTTAAATTAGAACTTCTTTCCATCTCTAAGTTTTATTTGTTTTCCTGTCATGGGATGGCTGTGCAAATATGCTGTACTGTATCTGCTCTATGATATGCTGTGCTGCTTTGTAAAATAAGAATAAATAGTAATAAAAATTTGAATTTAAAAAAAATTTAAAATATTGTATGTCTCCACAGTTACAAAACTAATCCTTTTGCAGAAGGCACCACTGAGTAAGAGCTGGAGGATACATCAGTAGAAGTCGGGGATTAGCTTACTTAGCATGTGAGACAATCAGAATACAGTTTATTATCACTGGCCTGTATCGTGAAATTTGTTAACTTAGTAACAGCAGTTCAATGCAAAACATAATATAGAAGAAGAAAAACATACCAATAATTAATATTATTAGTGTGATCAATGCCTGCATCCTCAAAGTTTTCTGTTGTGAATGGGCAGACTATTGGAGAAGATTCCTAGAGACAGGATTTACAAGATTTGCAGGATTTGGTGAAGTGTAGTATTTGGGATATTTGGGATAGTGAGAGACACAAGAGATCCTGCAGATGCTGGAAATCTAGATGAACACACACAAAATGCTGGAGGAATTCAGCATGTCAGGCACTATCTATGGAAAAGAACAAAAGAGTCGATTTTTCAGTAAGGCGTTGTAGTAAGCCTATTTGAATTCTTTGAGGATGTAACAAAGCACATTGTTAAGTGTAGAGCAGTAGCTATGATGTATATGGATTTTAATAAGGCATTTGAATCACCATGCCTTATCACCATGATAAACTCACTCAGAAAGTTAAGAGGCATGGGATCCAGAGAAACTTTGCTGTGCAAGTACAGAGTTGACTTGCTCATAGATGGAGCATATTCTGCCTGGAAGTTCAGAGACCTGCGGTGTTCTGCAAGGATCTGTTCTGGGACATCTGCTCTTAGTGAAGCTTATAAATTACTTTATAGGTAGCATGGAGAGATAGTAAGTTTCTGCATGACATGAAGGTTGGTGAAGCTGTGGATATTGTAGAAGGTTGATTGTACATGGCCTATCAGCGGCGTTAACAGAGCTTTACCAAGAGGTGCTTCTGGTAGGTCGGCAGTGGTTATTTAAAAAGGGAGCTTCGGGAGCATTTGCCCATTGTTCGTGGCCTAGCAGTGGCGTCAACATGAACTAAATAAAAGTACAGAAGGGATAAGCAGATAAGCATTGTCAAGAGAAGGCCAGTGGTGAGAGTAGGGGCGACAGGCTCTGGTTTAAAGGAGGCTTCGGCTAGGAAGAGGTGTCGGCTCTGTGTGAAATGTTTGTTAAGGTTTCCTTTTTGTTTTTTTTTCCCCTCCCTTACGGTACCATTTAAATGGCTGTGGTGTTCTCTTCGTGCCTGATGTTGGAGAACTGGGAGACCCAGCATCTCCCAGGGATCTAAATCTGCGTGAAGTGCATCCGGCTGCAGCTCCTTGAAAACTGTGTTAGGGATCTGGTGCAGCATCTGGATGACCTTTGGCTTGTACGGGAGAGTGAGGATATAATTGATCAAAGTTACAGGGAAGTAGTCACCCCAAAGTTGCAGGAGGCGAGTAGCCGGGTGACTGTCAGGAGAAATGGAAATAGGCAGTTAGAATAGACCACCCCTGTAGCCATTCCCCGCAAAAACAAGTATACCGCTTTGGATACATTTGTGGGGGATGACTGTCTGGGAGAACACCACGGTGACCGGATTACAGGCACTGAGCAGCGTCTGTGGTGCAGAAGGGAAAGAGAGGGAAGGGAGCAGTAGTGATAGGGGACTTGATGGTGAGGGGAACAGACAGGAGATTCTGTGGACATGAATAGGACACCTGGATGGTATGTTGCCTCCCAGGTGCCAAGGTCAGGAATGTCTCAGGTCGTGTCCACAACATTTTGGAGAGGGAAGGGGAGCTGCCAGATGTCTTGGTACGTATTGGTACCAACAACATAGGAAGAAAAAGCAATGAGGTCCTGAAAAGAGAATTTAGAGAGCTACGTAGGAAGCTGAGAAGCAGGACCTGCTGGGTAGTAATTTCTGGATTGCTGCCTGTACCATGCACCAGTGAGGGTAGAAACAGGATGATCTGGCAGATAAATGAGTGGCTGAGAAGCTGGTGCAGGGTCAGGACTTCAGGTTCTTGGAAAATTGGGATCTCTTCTGGGGGAGGTAGATGCTACAGTCAATTGTTAAGGATGAGGTGATGGAGTACTTGGTGACACAGGACAAGATAGTACAAAGTCAGCATGGTTTCCTTCAAGGAAAATCCTGCCTGATGAACCTATTGGAATTCTTTGAGGAGATTACAAGTAGGATAGATAAAGGGGGTGCAATGGATGTTGTAAATTTGGACTTTCAGAAGGCCTTTGACAAGGTGCCACACATGAGGCCGCTTACCAAGTTAAAAGCCCATGGTATTACAGGAAAGTTGGGCCAGATGGCCTAATTCTTATGGTCTTATGGTCTTGTCATAGGTGTCAACAGGACATTGACAGCATGAAAGAGTTGAGCTGAGAAGTGGCAGATGGAGGTAAACATGGAAAAGAATGAAGTGATTCACTTTGTAAGGTTGAATATGAATGCAGAAAATAGGGTTAATAGCAGCATTCTTAGCAGTGTGGATGAAAGGAGGGATCTTGAGGTCACATCCACAGATCCCTAAAAGTTGCAGTGCAAGTTGATAGGGTTATTAAGAAAATGTATGATGTGGCGGTTGCCTTCATAGGCAGGAGATTGAATTCAAGAGCTACAAGTAATCTTGCAAATCTACAGTGTATAAAGCCGTGATTAGACCAGATACTGTCAGTGGCAGCGCCAGAGATTTTTTCTTGCTGGTGCTACAGTGGGGCTGAATTATTCAGTGATGGTGCTGAGGGATGTACCCTATGGTAATATTTATTCGCAAGGCCAGACGCGTGGCGTTCAAAAGTCAGTTTCAAGCATTATGTGCCTACTATAAATGCCTTTGTTGATTCACAAGCAACAGCAATTGATAGATATAATATAGACTGAACTGTAACAGTGTCAACAGTATCGGAGACAACCGGAATACACAGAGCATAAACAAACAAACCAACAGAGCATCTGACCCACAGCGCACAATGTGAATCACGCACCAATCCCGCAATCAGCGTCAAATACATGCTTTTCAACTGAAAAACACATCACTAGCCCACAATGTCCACTGTTATTTACATTACATAGACAGACAATACCAAAAGATACACAGTTATTAAAGTCAAATAAGGCAAACAACAGATGCAGGGCTTTACCAGGAGTTGGACAAATCGTACTCTGACCATACAATATCTCAATTAATTCGGCTACTGAATTTAAAACAAAAATCAACAGAGTCACCGCTTGGAAGTCTAAGCAAAACCAGTAAGCTTAATAGCAGTAAATGTAATACTTTAGGATTTGCAGGAAACATAAGGACTATATGGTATCCACCTCAAAATAATAATAATCAGCATTAGTCTTGGCCCAAATTTAAAAAAAAATCAACTGCACTCACCATTGATGTTTTCAGAGAAGCACAATCTGTCTGTTGTTGTGATTGGTGGAGAAAGCATCAATGATTTTCTGGATGCCAAGTGCTTTGGTCCTCCGGCTGTTTATGGCCAACAGAGCCAAGTTGCTGTTCCCAGCATCGCTGCTGCTATTCCATAGGTAGTTTTTGAGGCGTCTGAGGCAAGAGAAACTCCATTCGCGTGAGGCAGATGTCACAGGTAGAGTCAGTGGTATGCAGATTAGTTTGTATAAATCTATAATTGCATCGCGGTAGGGTCTCATTAGAGCTAGAAATTCCACTGTGTCATTCCCTGCCTGTCCTTGCTTTTGTTTTATTTCCAGCAGACGCCGAACCTGATGTAGCTCTGCAGTCAGGTTCACTTCAGTCACTCCATAGTATTGGGCCATTGGCCAAAGACAATTCTTGTCAAGGAAGAACTTGTGTTTGGGACTCGATGCTGAGACTCCAGTCAGAACACCCGCAGAACCGTCTTCTCATTTCAGTCAGATGTCTGTCTATAACCGGATAGAAACAGTGGTTGCGAAGGTCATCAGAGGATGTGACGGTGTGCGTTCAGTTTGGGCCTCAACAACAAAATCATGTAGGCGGCGGGGTGGCTGGGCCTGTCTCCTGTCATGCGTTCTGCTCTGTATACCGGCCTTGACGCACAGGTCCCTAGCTCTTGCCTGAATTTCACTCCATGATTCCTCTCCCCTTTTTGCTGAGAATGCATCGATAATAGACTGAGCCAAGTCCACAGCAGATGAAAGCACCAAACTGGGAGATTGTAGCTGGTCTGACATGAACTTGGTGACTCAGAATAAATCCTCAAACAGAGTGAGAAGTAAAGCAAACTGCTCGTCAATCAGTCCATTTACAGCTCTGGCCTCCGTTTTCCTCCGTGCATTTGGTTGACCCATAATATCCTGTAGTGTAGCTAGAATGGCAGGGAGTGATTTTCTTATAGCCCACAAAGTTGTATTCTGCCATGCCCAGCGTGTATCTGACAATTTCTTCAACTCCACGGGCTATGCAGTCGATTCCAGTTCTCTCCGTTTCTTCATGAAAAGATCGTGGGCGACAGAGTTTGAAAAGAAGTTGTAAAGCAGCTGCACAGTTTCTAAAAACTCACCCGCCCGCTTGCTGTACATTGCTCACAACATCCACTAAAACAAGGTTAAGTCTGTGAGCATGGCAGTGAGTATATATAATGCCCGCGGGACCTCTTTCCTAAAGCTCTCCTGTACTCCGTTATTGCACCCGGTCATCACTGCCGCCCCGTCATAACACTGACCTATACATGCATTCTTATCAATAACACACTGGGCGAGTGTCTGTTCAATGCTTTTAAGAAGCGACTCTTCGTCTGACCCTTCTGGGGGAGTGAAGTGCAAGAATTCTTCAAGCACTGTTTCGTTATTCAAATACCGCACCACCACTATTATTTGTTCCTTTTTACTCAAGTCTTACTTCATCCACTATGATGGCAAAATGTCCAGCCTCCTTGATTTCTGCACTTATTTGGCATCTGACCATATTTGCCATAGTACCCATAATTTCATTTTGGATATTGTGATGGGTGTTTTTGCATTTCCAGGATTGTCCTCTATTTTTTTAGCTGCAGTCTCATCAAACTGTCCAATTACATTGAGCAACCCAACAAAGTTTCCCCTTTTGCCAGATCCATCATCCTTCAGGTGTCCTTGCTGGGCAATGCCTTGGCACGCAGTATAGCATAGAGACTCAACCACTGCTCTCATACACTCACGATTTTCTTGGACAATCTTTGCATGTCCTTTGTCAAGCATATTTCCCAATCTTGAACCGTCTTGTTTTCTCAATCTGAATTCGGCCCATAGCAAACTTATGAGCTGCACTTACATGGTGGGTTTTGAAAGCTGTTGTAGCTTTCTGCCAGTTGCGGTAACCGGTGACAGTGAAGGTAGACTCAGAATGGAACCCATGTCCTCCACACAGGAAATGCCTGCATGCGAAGCAGAACGTAGTATCTTTCATGATCGAATATTCCAGCCAGTCAAACCAGCCACGAATAAAACTCCTTTGCTGATTGCCAAACTGTTGTGAGCAGCAAAGGGTAACTTTTTCAATGCTGGCCAACGGGGTCCTTCCTCAGGCTGCTGGCTAACATCGCTAACAGTATTCCCATTAGCACTAAGAGCAGCTTCATCCACGTTCTCTTCCAAATCTCCCTCCATTTCTTGTTCCTCTACTTCACTGTCACACTCCTTCGATGAACTGCTGTTGTCCTCATCCCCACTTACTTCTTTCTGCATGTCACTTTCAATTAAGACAGGCTCAGGCTCAGGCACCACTGATTCCTCTGGATGAGGTCGTTTTCTCACTAAAAATCGATCCATTTTTCACGCCGGCCAAAATAATGCACGTGCCAGGCCCACGCTAGCTTGTAAAAGCACAATGTGTGTGCATGCGGCATCCGTTAGTCTTGTGAGACCATGGATCTGCGACTGGATGTATACTATCAGTCTCTCGCGTGAGTGAGAGTGAGTGACATCACCACCTTAAGTGAACTTAGATTAGCTTAACTGATCTAAGGACAGCAACGGCAAGACATTGACAACGAACGAATAAGCAGAAGTGTAGAGTGAACAAATTTCAGTTAATTTCTTGGTGGTGCTATGGTGGTGCTTTTGTAATTTCTGCTGGTGCTATAGCACCAGTTAGCACCACCTTAGTGCCGCCCCTGCATACTGTGTTCCGTTCTGGTCACCTCATTAAGCCAGTGATCCTGACATCAGTACTGGGATTTATTGGAAGGTATTCTAAGAGACCGGAATGCTGCTAGATGCAGAGAGATTCTAGATAAAAACCCACTAGCCACTGTCAGAAAAATTAAAATGGAGATGAAGTTTGTCTTTTAGCAGGACAATCCCAAGACAGACTGCCAGAGCAACCCGTGGATGGCATCATATGAAGAAAATTAACATCCTTGAGTGGACCAGTCAGAGTCCTGACTTTGATCCGATTAAACATCTTGGCAAGACCTCAAGATTGCTGTCAACCACCACTCCCCAACTAACTGCCACAGCTTGAGCAATTTTGTAAGAGGAATGAGCACCAATCTTGCTTCATCACATTGTGCAAAGCTAATAGGTACTAGTCACAACCCAAACATTTCTGCTACAGAGAAACCATTACCTTAGCATGAAACATTACAGAGGGGCCATTACATTAGTAGTGAAACCTTACATCGCGTTACAATACTTATCCAAAAAGACTACTAGCTGTAATAGCTGCGAGAGGTGGTTCAACTAAGTACTGTGCAAAGGGGGATGAATACTTTATAACGGCTGAAATATCAGTTTTTGACTTTGTAGTTTTTTATGATTTATATTTTTCTGTTTTGTTTTTGGACTCTGCTGTGAAAAAAGGAGTATGTGATTCACAAATGCAAATTCACAGTTAATTGACCAAAATTCCTGGTGTAATACCCATTTATGTGGACAAAAGAGTTGGGGGCTGAATACTTTCACAAGGCACTGTAAACAGATATGTAATCTAAAATTAATGGCATTTATCTACAGTAGGATACTTGACTTAGGTTGGTTGTTATTTTGAGGTATACATTTTAACCTGGAACTTCAATGTAGTTAAGGATTACAGAAACATACATTTTTTTATACTTCTAGGAATGGCCTTTATTCTTCCAGGAATTTCTTTCATTAGGAGTGAACTAAGCAGACAGAAACAAAGTAGTTTAGTTTTAAATGAGACCTATAATTGAATTGATAAAATTAGACTTTAGCAAGTCATTTATTCAATTGTAGACTGATTTAATTTTGAACTGCTTAGTTATTTAAATTTGATAGCATTTAAATAAGGCCAACAGACCATAAAACACAGGAGTAGAATTAGGCCACTCGGCCCATCGATCCTGCTCCACAAATTCCATCTTGGCTGATTTACTATCCCTCTCAATCCCATTCTCCTGCCTTCGCCCCTCCCCATAACCTTCCAAAGACTTCCAAGTTTCACCTCTGATTTCTGAATTTTCTTTCCATTTAGAAAGTACATTTACAAAATGTAAATTAATTGTGTAGTTTTCCACATAGAAACTAGGAAGATATATTTTGCTTGAAAGAGTAAGGCCTTAAGCATGTAAAGGTGCAAATACTGATAATCCAAGTTTAATATCAGGCCTGGAAGACAAAGGGGAATGAGACAGAGTCCAGATTAAAATGATGCATGTTCTTTGAATAAGTGGATTTGAACTGCCTGTCCTCCAGAACTGTCTTGAACGATCCCATAAGAACAGCAACCAAGGAGAAAAATCAGAATTAGAATCAATTTATTTTCACTGACATAAGTCATTAAATTTGTTGATTTGCTGCAGCTGCACAGTACAAGGAGAAAACAGCTACAAAAATAAATAAACGGTGAAAAGCAGGAATAATCAGAACGTTTTCATGAGTTAGTGAACTGTTAAGAAACTTGGTGGCAGAGGGGAAGAGGTTGTTCCTAAACCATCTAGTGTGGAACTTCAGGCTCCTGTACCTCCTCTGCAATGGTAGTAACAAGCACAGGGCATGTCCCGGATGTTGAGGGTCCTTAATGATGGATGGCGCTTTCTTGTGGCGCCACTTCTAGAACGTGACATCTATGGGATCAATGAGAAATAGGTTAAATGAAAATTTGACTTAGGAGTTAAGATGGTGCCAGAGGGTGACTTCTTTGAGCTCATCTGCGTAACAGTTTAAATTCTTCTCTTTTTCCCTTTTCAAGGTGGCTTGCTTGGGTCCTGTCAGAGTCCGTGATCTACAGCTGCCCTCAAACTGCGGTTCTATATGGCAACGATTTCTCACTTCTAGTGTTCGCCGACTGCCCATTTTTGATATCTCTAGGAATGGCCTGGAAGACATGCGCCTTTGGGGTGCTGCCTCGGGATGACTCGATTCCTCACCAGTGCTGCCAACTGGAACATCGAGACAGCGAGTGCGGCTGTCACAGGCCTCTGCACTCAAATGATCATGCTCTCTCTCTCTCTATTGATGGAAGTGGTAGAAAGTCCGCTGGTTCTCGAGTCAGGTGACCTTAAATAAGTATTGCTTCAGACTGTCACATCGAAACAGCAATCTGTTGGTCTCACTCACACTGTGGAAAGGGTGACACCTCTCTGTCTCTTGTTTGTGAAAGAGACAGAGCCTCGGGCGTGTCAGAGTGCTAGATTATGGACTGTAGTTTTTTGTTGCACTGCAGATCACAGGCTCTTTGGGGAGGGGGGCTTGTTGGGGGTGGTGGACACTGGTACTTCCTGCTAGAACAAGGGAGGGAGGGGGAAGGGGAGGGTTGATGCTTTGCCGCTGCTTAAGTGCGGGGCTTTAGGATTCTAATGTTGCCTTGTCATTCATTCTTTGGAGTTCTTCTGTTTTGTGGATTCCTGCGAAGAGTAAGAATTTCAGGTTGTATACGGTATACATTCTCTGATATTAAATGGAACCATTGAAGCCATTGAGCATCAGTGTTAGCAATGACTTGACAATCTAGATCTCTCTATCCATCATGGTATTCTTGTGCATTCCATGATCAATCTACTCTTGCTTTACTTTGAAGGATTTTGCATCTACAGAGCCCTGAAATCCCCGAGATCCTTGTGTTTTCACCCCATCACTGCACTCTTGTTAATGACTAGATTATACAGATAACTTGTACTCTGCATCATTCATTCATTACATTAGAACCAGAACCACGTTTATAGCCACTGATATGTCATGAAACTTATTGCTTTGTGACAGCAGTACAGTACAAGACATAAAATATACTATGAACTACAATAAGAAATTATATATATATATATATATATATATATATATATATACACATACACACACACACACACATACACACACATATATGTGTGTGTATATATATATAAAGTAGTGGTGCAAAACTAGAGCAAAAATAGTGAGGTAATGTTCATGGGCACATTGTCTGTTCAGAAATCTGATGGCAGAGGGGAAGAAACTGTTCCTAAAATGTTGTGTGTGTGTTGTGTGTCTTCAGGCTCCAGTATTTCTTCTCTGATGGTAGTAATGAGAAGAGGGCATTTTATAGGTGGTGGGGGGGCGGTCACACCTTTTGAAGATGTCCTCTGTGGCGGGGAAGACTAGGGCTGGCTGCGTTTACAACCCTCTGTTGTTTTCCCACCCCCGTTCCGTGGCCTCTCCATACCAGATGGTGATGCAATCAGCCCGAATGCTATCAAAGGTATATCTGTAGAAATTTGCTAGAATCTTCGGTGACATACCAAATCTCCTCAAACCCATCATGAAATATAGCTTTGTGGTGCCTTCTTCATAGTTGCATCAATATGTTGTGCCCAGGATAGATCTCCAGAGACACAGGCACCCAACAAGTTCAAGCTGTTCACCCTTTCCACTGCTGACACCTCAATTAGAACTGGTGTGTGTTTGCTCGACTTCCCCTTCCTGAAGTCCACAATTAATTCCTTCGTGTTATTGACATTGAGTGCAAAGTTGTTACGGGGAAATAACCCTGTGGAAATAACACTGCTCTAGTTTCAGGCATGACTTCAGAGATTGCTCCATGCCCCAACTCATTGATGAACACAATGATGTCAATATTAACTCTGGGGAAATAAATGACCAAAGCTTCTCAGAAGACTTGATTGCCATTAGGCACCAAGGTTTTCAGATTGTTGCATTTACTTTCACTGGCAATTGTTCTGTTCAGTAGACAGAGCAAAGGCTCCACTTAGTTATGATGTGTTCCATAGCTAAGTGGAGAAAATAGTGGATCTATGAACAAGACGTAATTAATGAAAGTTATTATTTTAAGAAATGTTCAATATAAATAAAATAATCAAGTAATATTGATTGATGGCAGCCAGATACATTCAACATAGTTTATTTGGAATCTCTCACAACTTATAAACAAATTGTAATGCATCCATAAGATTATTGATTCGTTGTTTAATATTCATCGTAGTCAGAACCACAACTCAGCTTTGGTTTGTGACCAGAACCACAATAACAATCAACCATGACCTGTTAATGTTGTTACACAATTTCAGCGCAAAACTTAAGCTAGTCCTTTGCGTCGGCATATTCCATACAAACACAAATCATTTAATGCACTACACAATAGCAGTTATTCAGCCACTGCTGGAGAGATGACATGAGTAATGTTCCTCTCGCATCTCATAAGCTGCAGCTGTTCTGCCTGATCCCTTTGTTATAATACTTCCAACATTAGAACAAAGAACCAGCTTATGCTGCAGCACAGACAGCAGTGGATTCAGTTTTATAAATTATCTGTCATGGCATGCAATTGGCAGATGAATATGAGTCATGGAACAGGGTAAAGGAACATTGAATAAAGTGCTGGAATGAGATGTAGGCATATAAACAAGACAAATCTGATATTGAATTTCATATGAGAGACAGTGACCAGCAAAGAAAAAATGGCATGAACATGGGAGTAAATAATTGAAGAGATATGAAGATTGTCAGTGAAATCAATCAGCGCTACAGTAAATAGAATTACAATATATGCATTAAAAATTTTCCACTGTACTTTTTGTATTTATCTGTGAAATTTCCAAGATATAAGACACTTCAGAAGAACCACAAGATTGTGTGTTTATTGGTGAATTTTGTTTTATTATTAATACTGGAGGTTCTCTTTTGTAAAATAATCTTGAATTTCATGAACCATGCAAATTTACAATGAACATATCCTTTGGTTGCAGTGCTTTGAAACTGAGTACTTCCTTACAAGTGAGACAATAATCACACGGAGTACGAACTGTCTCATTGAATGCGGTCTGTTCATCATGAGAAATTCCACTAGATTAGATGATGCCTAGAAGCATTTGGACATATGCATGACATAAAATAGGATGCATGATCTGCATGGTGGTGGGAGAGAGTAAGTAATCTGCTGTCTGGTGGCATAATAAGATGAATTGGTGGTCCAGAAACATGCCACTGACATACATCTGATATATGATAGTGAAAAACCTTGGGATCTATTGAGCCCGTGGACTCACATCATTACCTTGATCTACTTCCAAAAGGTTTGACTCAAATTTGTTGATTAGATATGTCTAAGAACATCTTTAAATCCATCGTTGTTCTTATAATTTACCCCAGATATTTAATACAGCATTTTTCACTGAGAGACATACTCAAAGCCTTTAATTACAATGAAGTAAAGTTTCTTTGGGGAAACCAAGTCTTTGGGAAACTCTCAAATAAGTTTGCTTGTCTTTGGTATTTAATTACATCAGATGACAATGTAGATGTAATGACAATGTTCACTCCCAGCACATTTTAAACTAATCTTTCAGAAGTATGCATGGGTCATTCCATATAGTTCTATTAACATTAATAGATATAAAATCACTACAGCTAGTGTGTAACTCAATTTTCAGTATTCACTGTGAGTGAAGAAATGGAAATTTTACCTGTCTACATTATGTTCAATACATTTTGAAAGAAAAAAAATGAGTTTGCTTTGTGCCTCATGTCTTTCCCTGAAGTTTCTGGAATCTTCAGTCAGAAGTATCTAGTAATCATTGTATCATGATGCTTTTGAAGGCAAAGATCAAATGCTCCTTCTCTCTACAATGAACATCAGCCAGATGAGCTACAGAATTCAGCTACATAACGCTCACTGATTTGCCACAAAGGTTGGGGGTGTTGTGGATAGTGTGGAGGGCTGTCAGAGGTTACAGCGAGACATTGATAGGATGCAAAACTAGGCTGAGAAGTGGTAGATGGAGTTCAACTCAGATAAGTGTGAGGTGGTTCATTTTGGTAGGTCAAATATGATGGCAGATTATAGTATTAATGGTAAGACTCTTGGCAGTGTGGAGGATCAGAGGGATCTTAGAGTCCAAGTCCATAGGACACTCAAAGCTGCTACGCAGGTTGACTCTGTGGTTAAGAAGGCATACGGTGAATTGGCCTTCATCAATCGTGGGATTGAGTTTAGGAGCCAAGAAGTAATGTTGCAGCTGTATAGGACCCTGGTCAGACCCCACTTGGAGTACTATGCTCAGTTCTGATTGCCTCACTACAGGAAGGATGTGGAAACCATAGAAAGGATGCAGAGGAGATTTACAAGGATGTTGCCTGGATTGGGGAGCATGTCTTATGAGAATAGGTTGAGTGAACTCAGCCTTTTCTCCTTGGAGCAACGGAGGATGAGAGGTGACCTGATAGAGATGTATAAGATAATGAGAGGCTTTGATTGTGTGGATAGTCAGAGGCTTCTTCCCAGGACTGAAGTAGCTAACACAAGAGGGCACAGTTTTAAGGTGCTTGGAAGTAGGTACAGAGGAAATGTCAGGGGTAATTTTTTTGTTATACGCAGATAGTGGTGAGTGCGTGGAATGGGCTGCCAGTGACAGTGGTGGAGGCGGATAGACTCCTGGACAGGCACATGGAGCTTAGAAAAATAGAGAGCTGTGGGGAACCCTAGATATTTTCTAAAGAAAGGACATGTCTGGCACAGCTTTGTGGGCCGAAGGGCCTGCATTGTGCTGTGAGCTTTCTATGTTTCTATCTCTATAGCATTTTATAAGTTAGGTTTGCTGGGCCACATAGCTATCAATCTAGATGTTAATGCAGTGAAAACAATGTATATTACCGTATGTCAAACTTGGCTTCCCTGACAATAAATATAAATTCAGGATAATTTGTTCAAATTTGTAGTCAATGCGAAATGTCTCCTAGCATGATTGCTCTTATTCATAACAGCCTCAACTGTTTCCATTCCTACATATCTGTAAGAAAGTAGTATTTTTGCTCCCTTGCCACATTCATTTAGAAATTGATGCTGCTGAAAACATCATGTATGATTATCAAAGTATTATTCTTTATAATATTAAGCATGGTGTAGACAATGAACAGAAACATTGCCACAAATAGTACAAAATCAGAGCATTAGAATAGCAGAAGTGTGACTCTGCTCCGATTTCTTTTCCAAACTGTAGAGAACGTAACAAAATGTTATTAAAGATATTAAAATTATGATTTACCTCAATTTAAGTTTAGAATCTGTCAAGATGTTATTTTTATGGTACTGCTTTCTCTCTCAATAGTTTAATCTGTCTTTTAGAAATATTTCTATTACAGCTACAGAAAGGGTGGGTAATGTAGCAGGATCCTCTTTTGAGTCCGTGTGGGTGGAAGTCAGGAACAGGAAGGGAGCAGTTACTCTATTGGGAATATTCTATGGGCCCCCTGGTAGCAGCAGAGATACAGAGGAGCAGATTGGGAGGCAGATTTTGGAAAGGTGCAAAAATAACAGGGTTGTTATCATGGGTGACTTTAACTTCCCTAATATTGATTGGCACCTGATTAGTTCCAAGGGTTCAGATGGGACAGAGTTTGTTAAGTGTGTCCAGGATGGATTCCTGTCACAGTATGTTGACAGGCCAACTAGGGGGAATGTCATACTAGATCTAGTACTAGGTAATGAACTGGGTCAGGTCACAGATCTCTCAGTGGGTGAGCATCTGGGGGACAGTAACCACAGCTCCCTGACCTTTAACATTATCATGGAAAAGGATAGAATCAGAGCGGACAGGAAAATTTTTAATTGAGGAAGGGCAAATTATGAGGCTATAAGGCTAGAACTTGCGGGTGTGAATTGGGATGATGTTTTTGCAGGGAAATGTACTATGGACATGTGGTCGATGTATAGGGACCTCTTGCAGGACATTAGGGATAAATTTGTCCTGGTGAGGAAGATAAAGAATGGTAGGGTGAAGGAAACACGGGTGATAAGTGAGGTGGAAAATCTAGTCAGGTGGAAGAAGGCAGCATACATGAGGATTAGGAAGCAAGGACCAGATGGGTCTATTGAGGAATATAGGGTAGCAAGAAAGGAGCTTAAGAAGGGGCTGAGGAGAGCAAAAAGGGGGCATGAGAAGGCTTTGGCCAGTAGGGTAAAGGAAAACCCCAAGGCATTCTTCAATTATGTGAAGAATAAAAGGATGACAGGAGTGAAGGGAGGACCGTTTAGAGATTAAGGTGGGAAGATGTACCTGAAGGCTGTGGAAGTGAGCGAGGTCCTCAATGAATACTTCTCTTCGGTATTCACCAATGAGAGGGAACTTGATGATGGTGAGGACAATATAAGTGAGGCTGATGTTTTGGAACATGTTGATATTAAGGGAGAGGAGGTGTTGGAGTTGTTAAAATACATTAGGACAGATAAGTCCCCGGGGCCTGAAGGAATATTCCCCAGGCTGCTCCATGAGGCAAGGGAAGAAATTGCTGAGCCTCTGGCTAGGATCTTTATGTCCTCGTTGTCCACAGAAATGGTACCGGAGGATTGGAGGGAGGTGAATGTTGTCAACTTGTTCAAAAAAGGTAGAAGGGATAGTCCGGGTAATTATAGACCAGTGAGCCTTACATCAGTGGTGGGAAAGCTGTTGGAAAAGATTCTTAGAGATAGGATCTATGGGCACTTAGAGAATCATGGTTTGATCAGGGACAGTCAGTATGGCTTTATGAAGGGCAGATCATGTCTAACAAGCCTGATAGTGTTCTTTGAGGAGGTGACCAGGCATGTAGATGAGGGTAGTGCAGTGGATGTGATCTACATGGATTTTAGTAAGGCATTTGACAAGGTTCCACACTGTAGGCTTATTCAGAAAGTTAGAAGGCATGGGATCCAGGGAAGTTTGGCCATGTGGATTCAGAATTGGCTTGCCTGCAGAAGGCAGAGTGTCGTGGTGGAGGGAGTACATTCAGATTTGTGGGTTGTGACTAGTGGTGTCCCACAAGGATCTGTTCTGGGACCTCTACTTTTCGTGATTTTTATTAAAGACCTGGATGTTGGGGTAGAAGGGTGGGTTGGCAAGTTTGCAGACGACACAAAGGCTAGTGGTGTTGTAGATAGTGTAGAGGATTGTCGAAGATTGCAGAGAGACATTGATAGGATGCAGAAGTGGGCTGAGAAGTGGCAGATGGAGTTCAACCCGGAGAAGTGCGAGGTGGTACACTTTGGAAGGACAAGCTCCAAGGCAGAGTACAAAGTAAATGGCAGGATACTTGGTAGTGTGGAGGAGCAGAGGGATCTGGAGGTACATGTCCACAGATCCCTGAAAGTTGCCTCACAGGTAGATAGGGTAGTTAAGAAAGCTTATGGGGTGTTAGCTTTCATAAGTGGAGGGATAGAGTTTAAGAGTCGCGATGTAATGATGCAGCTCTATAAAACTCTGGTTAGGACACACTTGGAGTATTGTGTCCAGTTCTGGTCGCCTCACTATAGGAAGGATGTGGAAGCGTTGGAAAGGGTACAGAGGAGATTTACCAGGATGCTGCCTGGTTTAGAGAGTATGCATTATTATCAAAGATTAAGGGAACTAGGGCTTTACTCTTTGGAGAGAAGGAGGATGAGAGGAGACATGATAGAGGTGTACAAGATATTAAGAGGAATAGATGGAGTGAACAGCCAGCGCCTCTTCCCCAGGGCACCACTGTTCAATACAAAAGGGCATGGCTTTAAGGCAAGGGGTGGGAAGTTCAAGAGGGATATTAGGGGAAGGTTTTATACTCAGAGAGTGGTTGGTGTGTGGAATGCACTGCCTGAGTCAGTGGTGGAGGCAGATACACTAGTGAAGTTTAAGAGACTACTAGACAGGTATATGGAGGAATTTAAGGTGGGGGCTTATATGGGAGGCAGGGTTTATGGTTCGGCACAACATTGTGGGCCGAAGGGTCTATACCGTGCTGTACTTTTCTATGTTCTACGTTCTTACTTGGCATCCTCAAACTGCAATCCGACATTGGTCTATCTTGAACAGCGGTGTTGTATTTTTTTTTGACATCTCACTCTCTCCTCTGATTACAAAGAAATTTCTCATACTCTTCAATTAATCTGCTTAAAGTGTTGCTTTCTTGCCGAATGTTTCTTTCCCCTTTCAACAGTCTTCAGAAGCTAGAGTCACTATTAAGCTTTAAGAAAGCTCACGCCTCTTGTAAATTAGCTGGGATTGCCCAATCTACCACTCTAAATTTGGAACAAAAGCTTCACAGGCTTTCATGGGGTCAGAAAGGCCACCTACAAGAGAAGGAGAGGGAAGGAAGGAGATGCAGGCAATGCAAGGGATTACTGCCTGAGTAGCCATTTTATAACAAGGTTCACCTAGTTCCAACAATTAATTCAGATGAGATCTAGATGATGAAACTTCCCACTTTCACCATGGCCCATGTCTCCTTACCCAGCCACTATTGCCCTGTGTCCATCCACATTTTAAAATCCTTTTTGCAAGACATGCACCAAAATTGTGCAAGACCAAAAAGCAGAATCAACAAATTATTTTTCATCAGTGTAAGGAACTGAAACTTAATAATGTATTACTATTATTGTGCAGTTATCTTCCTCTTTCCTGAAGCCCCACAAAGAACTTCAGCAAATGGAATATGCTCAGGTCACCCGCATCTCCTCCATTTCCTACTTTCCTGCTCTTAACCCACATACCCCCAAACATAACAGGGATGAAGATTTCTTGGTCCTTACCTTTGAGTTCACCAGTTTCTCACAGTTTTCTGTTGTCTGCAGGGACCACCCACTCTGTGACTTCCTGGCTCACCCATACCCACACATTCAACAGCCCCCCACCCTTCCAAGGCACTTTGCCCTGCATCCAAAGGAAGTATAGCACCTGTCCCTACACCTCCTTCCTCACAACTATCTAAGAAGTTAAATGACACTTCTAGATAAGGCACGAATCCACATGTATCTCCTTCAACCTTGATAACAGCATTTTATGCTCTCGATGTCTATATCCTGTGCCCTCTATATCAGTGAGACCAAGCACATACTAGCAACTACTTTGCCGACTACTTTTGCTCCATGCACCATGTCCTTCTGGAATTTTCTGTTACCAGACATTTCAATCCTTTCCCAATCCCAGACTGAACTATCTGTCCTTGACCTCCTCAACTGTCGGGATGTGGCTAAATACAAACAAGAGGAACAGCACCTTATATTCCAGCTTGGTTTCTACAATATGATGGCATGAATATTGAGTAATACACACAAAATTCATGAGGAACTCAGCAAGTCAGGCAGCGTCTATGGAGGTAAATAAACAGTCAACATTTTGGCTTGAGACCCTTTGTCAGGACTGGAAAGGAAGGGGGCAGAAGCCAGAATAAGAATGTGCGGGGTGGTGGGGGGTGAGGAGCTGGTGGTAAGTACCACTAGCTGAGGATGAGGGGAGGTTGGTGGGGAAAGGTGGATGAACCAAGAAGTTGGAAGGTAATTGGTTGCAGAGGTATCGGCATGAATATTGAATTGTCCAATTTCAGGTACCCTGCTCCTGTCCCTTTTCTCGCTCCTGTTAATTTTGTTCATTCTACACACACCATAGTCCCCCCACTATCCTGTTTCACATAGAACACATAGAACATATGGCACAGTACAGGCTCTTTGACCCACAATTTTGTACCAACCTTTTAACCATCTCTCAGATAAATCTTACATTTCCCTCTTTTTTTACATTTTTCTATCATTCATGTGCCAATCTAAGATTTTTTAAAATGCCTCTAATGTATCTGCCTCTATCACCACCCCTGGCAGAGCATTCCATGCACTCACCACCTCTGACATCTCCCCTATTCTTTCCTCCACTCACCTTAAAATTATACTTCTCATATTAGCCATTTCTGCCTTGGGGAAAAAGTCTGGCTATGCACTCAACCTATGCCTCTATCAAGCCACCTTTCCTCTTTCTTCGCTCCCACTTTCATTCCCTCTGTTACCTCAATCAACTAACTTAGATTAAGTAAATGACCACACAAACCTACTGGTAGCATTACCTCATTGTTCAAGTTCAAATTCAAACTCCAGTTTAATTGTCATTCAACCATACACATGAATACAGCCAAACAAAACAACTTTCCTCTGGTGGTCAAGGTGCAAAACACAGTACCAACAGTCACACACAGCAGAAGGCACATATGATACATATAATTATGACAGCATAAAAGCAAACAGTCACATTAAAACAATAGAATTTAAAGCTCAACTGAAGGGGTAGCCAATCAGGACCGAGGCAAGTGAACAGGGGCCTATATAAATGCAAACACTCCCAGAGAGAAACACCAATAACTGCGCACAGAGGATGTCACATTGACTAGTGAGAAAGCTAATTGCCAAGCTTGGCAAGCACCACTAAATCAAATGCCTCAGCCAAGGTGCCAATATTCACCATCATCCTAAAATATATAGCCCAAGTTCCTGAGTGCCATGGTCTGTAGATTGATGGTGCATGTGATATTTTCTTGAAGCCACGTTTCTGCAGGAACAAGCATAAAACAGTTCTTCATCACTGTTAGTGCAGCCGCAGACAAACACAATCCAGCTTGTCTCCTACCAAGCAAACACTGGAGAGAAGTACCATTAGGAGGAGTCAGCCCCCACCACCCCACCTCCCAGCCCTGCCAAACTGCCTTCATCATTTTCTCCCCTGGGTGGCTTCTGTTGTGTATTTAATATATCAGTAATATTAATTAATATTGCAAATATATTGCTTGATTAAACATTCTGTGTTTGATTAAATAATTCATTACGGATTATACGTGAAAGTACTTGAACAGCATGTGTTATCACACCACCACATCATAAATGCACACTTCGCTAAGTTAAAATCGAAGTGTAAAAGTTTTCCAGTCTCCTCTTGTTTACCTTTCAATTAGCTTCAAATCGGTTACAAAACATAACAGTGCTGAGGAGGAGGTTTTAAATGAACCCGAGACACATTAGCTACAGCAGCTGTTGATGCGTAGCAAGACATCCGAATAAATAAAAAGCACGGTAAGAAATGGCTTGGTAAAATGACAGCACAGTACGTGCTTCTCTGGGAAGGGACAGAGAAGGTTGAGTTGGAAAAAAAAAGAACAAACCGGACAAATTCACAGGTTCATAAACAGCAAGTACCAGGTGATAATAATAATAATAATAATAATATCGAGCCAAGTTGGAAGCCCAGGCTAACCAAAGGGATGCCAGTAGACTATGGCAGGGTCTAAATGAGATCACTGGGTGCAAAAAAAGGCTGGGAATATCAATAACTGTGGCACTGCTCTTCCTGACAAACTTAACGTATCCTACGCAAGATTCAAACAGAAGAGAAGCATCCCGCTCCCTCCGGATGAACCGGACCTGGTGGCATCGAGATTCACCATCAACGAGGAGGAAGTTAGAAGGGCCTTCCTGAAGATAAATCCAAGGAATGCGACGGGTCCAGATGGTGTCCCAGGACGGGTTCTCCGGGCCTGTGCAAGCGAGCTAGCTGGACTGTTTGCTGACATCGTCAACTGCTCCTCGCTTCAGTCTAAGATCCCCTTGTGTTTTAAGAAGGCAACGATAATCCCAGTGCCGAAGAAAAGCAAGGTGGCATGCCTGAATGACTATCGACCTGTGGCTCTGATATCAATTGCTATGAAGTGCATCGAGAGATTGGTTATGGCACACATCAACCACAGCCTACCGGTCAACCTCGATGCTTTGCAATTCACCTACCGAAGCAACAGGTCAACGGCAGATGCCATCCCTCTAGCCCTATGTTCCTCCTTAGAACACCTGGAGAATAAAGACGCATACGTAAGGTTCCTTTTCATTGACTACAGCTCTGCCTTTAATACCATCATTCCAAATAAACTGATTCCTAAGCTCCAGAACCAGGGCCTTAGCACTCAGATCTGCAGCTGGATCTTCAACTTCCTCACAGACAGGACCCAGGCTGTAAAAATAGGGGACAAGCTCTCCCCTACAATCACTCTGAGCACCGGTGCCCCACAAGGTTGTGTACTCAGCCCCCTGCTGTACTCACTCATGATTGTGTAGCCAAGTTTCCATCAAACTCAATATATAAGTTTGCTGATGACACAACAATTGTAGGCCATATCTTGGGTAATGATGAGTTTGAGTACAGAGAGGAAATTAAGAACCTGGTGGCATGGTGTGAAGGCAATAACCTATCCCTCAACGTCAGCAAGACGAAGGAATTGGTTGTTGACTTCAGAAGGAGTAGCGGATCGCACGACCCCATTTACATCGGTGGTGCGCAAGTGGAACAGGTCAAAAGCTTTAAATTCCTTGGGGTCAATATCATAAATGACCTGACTTGGTCCAACCAACCAGAGTTCACTGCCAAGAAGGCCCACTAGCGCCTTTACTTCCCGAGAAAACTAAAGAAATTTGGCCTGTCCCCTAAAACCCTCACTAATTTTTATAGATGCACCGTAGAAAGCTTTCTTCTAGGGTGCATAACAACCTGGTATGGAAGTTGTCCTGTCCAAGACCGAAAGAAGCTGCAGAAGATCGTGAACACGGCGCAGCACATCACACAAACCAATCTTCCATCTGTGGAGTCACTTTACACCGCATGCTGTCGGAGCAGTGCTGCCAGGATAATCACGGGCACGACCCACCCAGCCAAAACACTTTTTGTCCCTCTTCCCTCCGGGAGAAGGCTCAGGAGCTTGAAGACTCGTACAGCCAGATTTGGGAACAGCTTCTTTCCAACTGTGATAAGACTGCTGAACGGATCCTGACCCGGATCTGGGCCGTACCCTCCAAATATCCGGACCTGCCTCTCAGTTTTTTTGCACTACCTTACTTTCCATTTTTCTATTTTCTATTTATGATTTATAATTTATTTTTGTAATATTTACTAGTTTTTACTATTTTTAATATTTAATATTTGTAATCCAGGGGGTGGGAAGCACAGAATCAAATATTGTTGTGATGATTGTACCAATTGTTTGGTGACAATGAAGTATAAAGTATAAAGCATAATAAATTTGAAAAAAAAGCAGAAATGGCTGGCTACACTGGAAAGATAGATGTGTTCAATTGCACAAGGGATAACTGAGTGCTTATATGGAACAAATTGAGCAGTATTTTGAAGCAAATGAAATAGCCTATGAGAAACGAGTACCAGTTTTGTTGAATGTAACAGGTGGGAAAGCTTAGAAATTTGCCTAGAAGCTTGACAGCTCCAACCAAATCAGTCAAAATGAGATTTGCTGATGTCATGAAAGTAATGCTGGGACATTCAGAACCGAAACCATTGTTGATGGCAGAACACTTCAGGTTTCATAAGTGGAAAGAAAAGAAAGGACAGTACATTTCAGCATATGTGACTGAATTGAAGAGATTGCTTCAATTCAGTGAAGAGCTTGATGATGCATTGAGAGATCATTTGGTTTGTGGAATCTTACAAGAGATCATTCAAAAACAGCTGGCTCCGAACTGAAGTACAAGTCACATTTAAAAGAGCGGTTGAAATCACTGGATCAATGGAAATGGCAGACAGTATGCAATTGAGTTGCAGTCAGGAATGAAAGTTAACGTAAACAAAATTGCAACATCTAAACAGAAACCTGCCATGCCAAACGTAGGACACATACTGCACGAAAAGAGAGCAGACAAAGTAAGTGGACTGTGCAGGGAAGAGAAAAAGATAAAAAGATCAAGTTGTAGTTTCAAAAAGAGCACTAATCTGCAAGCTATTGATGAAAAATCTAATGATGAGCGTGGAACAGGACTGAGTAGCCTTGAGACTTACAACATGAGTTTGAGCAGCATTTCAAAGATACTGAACTGAAGCCTGCAGATAAAGTGCTTATACTGGAGAAAAGATAATTCTTGTGGGAATAGCATTTGTTACAGCGAAATTAAACAACCAACAAGTCACATTAGGCTTCTATGTGGCACAGGCAAGGAGGGCTGACATTGTGTTGGAATGTGAGTGTCTGAG
Organism: Mobula birostris; assembly: GCF_030028105.1. Classification (NCBI taxonomy): domain Eukaryota; kingdom Metazoa; phylum Chordata; class Chondrichthyes; order Myliobatiformes; family Myliobatidae; genus Mobula; species Mobula birostris. The sequence continues at coordinate 203,848,796 of NC_092371.1, read as the reverse complement.
ACAAATGCAACTTGATTGGAGATTCATCCACCATTTGCATGCCTCATTCCCTGTAATAGAGTCAATTGAATTAGAATTAGAACTGGATGATGCCAAGTGTTCAAGAATGGCATTGGATATCTCAAACATATCATTAAATGAAAATGACACATCCAAGTTTTACAAAGCCTGTCCGATTACTAATACCATGCACGATAAAGCAGCCAGAGAGCTAGATCATATGGACGCTAAAGGAATTCTTTCCAAGGTTGAGTAAGGCTATGGGCGATTTCAGTGGCCCCAGTAGCCAAGAAGAAGGGATCTGTCAAGGCTTGTGGTGATTTTAAGATCATCATGAACCCAGTGCTGAAAGTAAATCAATATCTTTGTCAAGGATAGAGGATATCTTTGCAAACCTTTTTGGAGGAAAACACTTCAGCAAAGTGGACTTAGCTGAGGCCTACCTACAGACGGAGAAGGGTCCAAAGTGTTTCTCAACATTAACACTCACAAAGGGTTTTATTGCTACAACAGGTTTGATTTTGGTGTAGCAGCTGCACTTGCACTTTGGCAGAAAGCTATGGACTAGGTGCTGTAAGGCTATGAAGGTGCTCATTGGTACCTAGATGACATCATTGTTACTGGTAAAGGTGACAAGAGTCATCTCCAAAATCTCAAGACGGTGTTAAAAAGATTAGAAGATTATGGGCTCAGTGCATAATGTAACAAATGTGAAGACTTCAAACAAAGCATTAATCACTGTGGTTACACCTTTGACACACAAAGCATTACACAAGTACGCTGAGAAAAACCAAGCAGTGGTAGATACCCAAAGGCCCCATGTCACAGTTGCAGTCCTTTTAAAGGATTTGTCAATTACTGTAACAGGTTCCTGCCAAATCTGGGTACTGTGATCCACCCCTTGAATAATTACTACGGAGTGGGAAGAAATGGCAGTGGACAAAACAGTGTGAAGTGGCTTTCAAAAATGCAAAAGAATTGGTGGTCAGACACTGTATTCACACATTGTTATCCATATCATCTGATGAAGTTCACCCGTGATGCCTCACCTTATGCTATAGGTGCAGTCAGGTCACATGTTATGTCACATGTCTGCCACTCCACAGCTTTTGCATCACATTCCCTTCCCAGCGCCAAGGAAAATTACAGGCAGATTGACAGAAGGGCCTTGAGTCTGGTTTAGGGTGTAAAACATTCCATCCGGTACTTGTATGAGGGAGAGTTTACCCTCATTACTGATCATCATTTTTATCAACCCCGAGAGTTTGCATGCATCATTGCTGTCGCAGTTTATGTTCCACCGGATGCTAATGCTAAAGTAGCCCTGAAAGATCTCCGTGACGCTATTAGCAAGCTGCAGACATTGCATCCAGACAGAGCCTTATTGTCGTTGGGGACTTTAATCATTGTAACCTACGTACCGTGCTTCCAAGATTTTACCAAAATGTATTATGCACCACCAGAGGTAATAAAACCTTAGATCATGTCTACACAAATGTGGCTGATGCTTACAAAGCCACTACCCTCCCCCACCTGGGACAGACCGAATATCTTTCATTGTTTCTGCTTCCCAAGTATAGCCCGATCATTAAACGTGTGAAACCCACAATGAAGACCATTAAGATTTGGCTGCAGGGTGCTGACTCTGCTCTTCAGCACCAATTCCAGCACACAGACTGGAGTGTGTTTGCTGCCCGTGCCACCACAGAGTCTCAGATTAACATTAATTTATATACCAACTCTGTCCTTGAGCACATCAACAAGTGTGTAGATAGAGTGACATCACAAAGACAAATAAAAGTTTTCCCCAATCAGAAACCATGGATGAACAGAGAAGTTCGCCTACTGCTCAAAGCCAGAGATTCAGCCTTCAGGTCTGGAGACTGGGAGGCTTACAGCTCAGCCAGGGCCAACCTGAGGAGGGGAATCTCTCAGGCTAAACACATATATAAACAGACGATCGAGGAGCATTTAAACTCCTCGGACCCCCGGCACATGTGTCATGGCATACAGGTCATTACAGACTTCAAACCACCTAGTACTGTGTCCCCTTCCAGCTCTGCTTCCCTCCCTGATGAGCTCAATTACTTCTACACTCGCTTTGACTGAGAGAACAAGGAGGTCACCCTCAAAGCAGATCTCCCACCTGGTGAACTGCTTCTCTCAATTTCCACCTCCGATGTTTACGCCACCCTGAGCGGGGTGAATGTATGGAAGGCAGCTGGTCTGGATGGAATACCTGGCCGTGTGCTCAGAGTCTGTGCAGGGCAGTTAGCCAGGGGCTTCAAGGACATTTTTAATCTGTCGCTGGCCCAGGCAGTTATCCCCACAAGCTTCAAGATCGCCACCATCGTGCCAGCGCCGAAGCATTCCACTGCCACAGGCCTGAATAACTTCCGTCCAGTTGCACTCACCCCCATCATTGCAAAGTGCTTTGAGAGAATGGTTCTATCACATCTGAAATCCTGTCTGCCCTCTACCCTGGACCCCCATCAATTTGCCTATCACACCAACAGGTCAACAGAGGATGCCATCTCCACGGCACTTCACTCTGCCCTGACCCACCTGGACAGCCCCAACTCTTACGTCAGAATGCTGTTCATTGACTTTAGTTCAGCATTCAATACTGTAATCCCCTCCAAGCTGATCACCAAACTTCACCAGTTTGGTATTAGCACATCCCTCTGCAATTGGACCTTGGACTTTCTGACTAACAGACCCCAATCAGTTAAGTTAGACAACCTCTCCTCCTCCACTCTCACTCTGAACACCGGCATGCCTCAATGCTGTGTGCTGAGCCCTCTTCTGTACACCCTTTTCACTTATGACTGCATTCCTGTACATGGTTCTAACTCCATAATCAAGTTCACAGACGACACCACGGTGGTTGGTCTGATCAGAGGGGATGATGAGAAGGCCTACGGGGACGAGGCCCAGCACCTGGCTGCATGGTGTGCTGACAACAACCTGGCCCATAATGCCCAGAAAACCAAGGACATCATTGTGGACTCCAGGCATGCCAGGAGTCACACTCACGTCCCCACCTACATCAACAGAACTGTAGTGAAGCATGTATCAAGCTTCAAATTCCTTGATGTCCACATTTCCGAGGATCTCACCTGCTCCCTGAACTCTTCATCCTGATCAAAAAGGCGCAACAGCGCCTTTATTTCCTGCGGAGTATCAAGAAAGCTTACCTCTGTCCCAGGATACTGATGGACTTTTACCGCTGTACCATTGAGAGCATACTCACCAACTGCATCTCAGTGTGGTATGGCAATTGTCCCGTATCAGACCATAAAGCAGTCCAGCATGTGGTGAAAACTGCCCAGTGGATTATTGGCACCCAATTGCCCACCATTGAGAACATCTACCATAAACGCTGCCTGGGCAGGGCGAAAAGCATTATCAGGGATGCATCTTACCCTAACCATGGACTTTTTACTCTCCTCCCATCCGGCAGGCGCTACAGGAGCCTCCGCTCCTGCACCAGCAGGCACAGGAAGAGCTTCTTCCCTGAGGCTGTGACACTGCTGAACCTCTCATCACAGTGCTAAGCGGTATCGCACCCATATTGGACTGTCTCAGTACTTTTATATTTGTGTGCTGTAGCACTTCTTTTATTTGCAGTTATTTTGTAAATAACACTATTCTTTGCATTTCTGGTCAGATGCTAACTGCATTTCATTGGCTTTGTATCTGTACTCAGCACAATGACAATAAAGTTGAATCTCATTTAATCTAATCTAATCAGCCACTGGTGTCCATTTTCAATTGACGGGTATTTACTAACAGTAGCAGCATGAATTCAGAGAAGTGATCTTTTTCTTGGAAGACAGAATTACAAGATTGAATTCAACTAATCATGGAAATACTTGTGGATTATTCCATTTATCCTTGGAAGGGGAAATATCCGGAAAATTTAAATACACACTTCTTGATGTATACTCTCAAAAAAACAGAGATGATCCAGAGAAACGAAAAAGGATGCCGCACTGTCTCAGGTCTACATGGCCAACCCAAATGACTGGAATTTGCAGCAGAAATCCCAGCTCCCTGATTTTCAACAGCACCAGGATGAACTTGTCCTTGACATGCATTATCTTATGCGGAGATTGTACATGTTGCACCATCCAAGCTGAAAGCTAAAGTGTTGAAGGAGTTACATACCGGTCATATAGGCATGGTCATAATGAAAACATTGGCTCAAAATTTTGTCTGGTGGCCTAGGATAGATGAGCAGATCAGGCACCTTGCCATGCACTGTTCTGTATGCCAACATATCTAGAAGATGCCAAGAGCAGTGCCTCTTCCTCCCTGGGAATGGCCTGAATTGCCCTAGCAGAGGATTCAGCTGGATTTTGCCAGACCATTCATGGGCACAAATTTTCTGGTAGTAGTGGATGCAGCTACAAAATGACTGGAAATGTTCCCAATAGCCTCCACACTGTTGACGTATTGTGAAGCCTCAAGGACTGGTGTTCCAGAGGACTTAATCAGTGATAGTTTGAGCGGAGCAGTTTCATTCATTCCTGAAAACAAACGGAATGAGACATATTACATCTGCACTGCACCAACCTGCTACAAAATGGCTTGGTGGAAAGGTTTGTCCAGAGTCTAATCAATGCACTGTGAGCAATGTCAGAAGAACACATTACATTGACACTGAATGAGAAGCTCACAAATTTTCTCCTTGCAACTTACAATGCAGTACACTGCACAACCAATAACTCACCAGCTATTCTGTTCCTTGGTTATCCCTTGCGTTCATGCTTGGATCTCCTCAAAGCCAGTCTCAGAAGGGGTATGCAGGACAACTAGCTGAGACAATTTGAAGGAGGTTCAATGCTTCACTCCTGGACAAGCAGTCCTGGTGAGGAACTGCAAGGGGGTATAAAGTGGGTATTCAGAAAGATTTAGGATGGAAATGGACCACTTTCCTACAATCCTATCATCTGGAGATAACACATCAATCAGTTGAGGAGAGCAGAGTCCATTGTTGGAGAAGAAAGGTGGTCAGAGCGGTCAGAACCACTTCCTGCAGTTCCAGAGTCAATTCCTATAATCACCATGGAGGAGGCCCCAGAACCTGAGATTGTTTCACAGCCACAAGTCTCACCTGCCAAGCAGAGTGACCCTCCGCCCCCACAACCTTGTCAGGAAAGATGTTATCCCACAAGAGTAAGAAATCCTCCACAGCTATTAAATCTTTGAATGACACAATTTGAAATTTACTATGCTGTGGATATCTATATAGTAGTTGCATTATTTTGTAAACCCTGTATATAGTTGAGTCAGGGCTTATAACTCAGCAAGGAGGAGTATCAATAATATTTGAGCAATAAGACGAAGGAGCATATACCAATCCTCACAGAGGGATCAGAAGTGGAGAGGGTGAGCAGTTTCAAGTTCCTTGGTGTCAAGATCTCTGAGAATCTAACCTGGTCCCAACATATCGATGTAGTCATAGAGAAGGCAAGACAGCGGCTATTCTTTATTAGGAGTTTGAAGAGATTTGGCATGTCAACAAATACACTCAAAAACTTCTATAGTTGTAATGTAGAGAGCATTCTGATAGGCTGCATTACTGTCTGGTATGGAGGGGCTACTGCACAGGACTGAAAGAAGCTGAAAAAGGTTGTAAATCTAGTCAGCTCCATCTTGGGCACTAGCCTACAAAGTACCCAGGACATCTTTAGGGAGCAGTGTCTCAGAAAAGCAGTGTCCATTATTAAGGACCTCCAGCACCCAGGGCATGCCCTTTTCTCACTGTTACCATCAGGTAGGAGATACAGGAGCCTGAAGGGACACTCAGTGATTCAGGAACAGTTTGTTCCCCTCTGCCATTAGATTCCTAAATGGGCACTGAAACTTTGGACACTACCTCACTTTTTTTTAATATACAGTATTTCTGTTTTTGCACATTTTAAAAATCTATTCAATATACGCAATTGATTTACTTGTTTATTTATTATTATGTTTATTTTATTTATTATTATTATTTCTCTCTCTGCTAGATTATGTACTGCATTGAACTGCTACTGCTGTTAACAAATTTCACGTCACATGATGGTGATAATAAACCTGATTCTGATATGTTAAATATGTTGATTGATTAAGCATTTTTTGTTTGTCTAAATAATTCATTATGGATTATATGTGAAAGTATGTGAATGGCATACGTCATCATGCCACCACATTATACATGCACAGCTCACTAAAGTAAAATCAAAGCATACAAATTCTCCCTTGTTTCCCTTTCAATTAGTTTCACATTTTCGAGTTATGCAAAACATCACAACTGCAAAAGGCGATCCTGTGGCAAGAAGGCCTGGTCCGCATAATCACTGAGCTCCCCAGCCATTAGTCTCACCAATGAACCAGTGAATCAAACTTGCAGATTACATTACAAATATCCAACAGGCTCTTGCAATCTCAAGGAAAAAACATCCAAGACAATCACTTGCATTGTTTGGTGGGCCACAAACTGCCTCTGCAGACCTTCCCTGATGCCTTCCTCCTTAGGTGGCTGTAGCAGGCAACATAGTATGCAACAAGTCCACCTGTATCGCTATTGAGCAACTCACCGACGGGGCAGACCTGCAGTACCAGATGTTCTTACTATCCAGCAGCGTCTTGCAATCATAAAAAAGATGTCAAGGATGAACTCTGTTTGACACAAGGAGGCTTCTGCAACAGATCAGTCTGCCATCTTCCTGAGTGATTCTTCTCCCAAATAAGGATAAACCTCTAATACCTCATCTTTGCTTTTCCCTGAATCAAGCCATTTCAAACTATCTACAGCCAGTTCAAGCCAGACACAGGCCTGAAGTTATTCCAGTTCATGGACTATCCTTACAAGCCTGTATTGATTCTTCAACCTTATCAAAGAAGGTTCCAGAAGTAAATGAGTTAACAGATTATCAGTGGAGCCTTTGTTATGTCCATTTCCAATTACTTTAATTCAGCATGAGTTCGTTCATAAAATGGTGGTCACAAGAGCAATCTCACAAAATGACATCCTCCAATTTTTTCACCACATGATGAGAACAAGGATTTTTTTGTCTACTTGTCTATTATTTTTGACTTTTTCCATGAAGTTGTTTTGCAGATATTTAATTTTTTCAGGCCAACACTCCTTTCCCCTCCTCCACCCACTCCAAATATCCATCACCTACAAATTCCTCCCACTGTGTCCCCTCCTTCTACTGTCCCCATTTGCTCAGCTCTCCCCCCTTACTAACTTTCATCCATCTTCCTTCCCTATTAGATTCCATCACCTGCAGTCCTTTATTATCTCTACATAGCTCCTCCCAGCCCCTGCCACAATTTCCATTCTTCTCCCTCTCTATTTGCCTACCAAACCTCCTCAAGTGATTCCCCCTATTGTTTGTCAGCTCTGACTCCACCCCTTCCCCTCATATTTTTACAGTGCTTTGCAAAAGTATTCAACTCCCAATCCTTTGTTCACATAAATGGGTATTACAAGAAGGGATTTTGATCAATTTAACTGACCATTTTTATTTGTGAAGAACATGCTCCTTTTTTCACAGTAGAGCCCAGAAAAACAGTGAAAGCTGTAAAGCATGAAAACGAAAGATTCAAAAACTGAAAGGTCAGCACTTAAAAAGTATTCAACCCCCTTTGCTCAGTAATTAGTTGAACCACTTCTCGCAGCTATTACAGCCAGTAGTTTTTTTTGGATACATTTCTATTAGCTTTGCAAAATGTGAGACACAAATTTTGCTCATTCCTCCTTGCAAAATTGCTCAAGCTGTGTCAGGTTAGATTGGGAGTGGTAGTAGACAGCAATCTTGAGGTTTTGCCATGAATGTTTGATCAGGTTAAGGACGGGACACTAACCGGGACGTTCAAGAACATCAATTTTCTTCATTTGAGGCCACTCCATGGTTGCTTTGGAGGTGTGATTTTGGTCGTTGCTTTGCTGAGAGAGAAAAAACTCCTCCCCAGATGCCAGCAGGCTTTTATCCAAGATCTCTGTGTTTAGCAGCAATCATCTTCCAATCAATCCTGATCACCTCCACCATACTTTACAGTAGGGATGGTGTTACCTGGCTGATGAGCAATATTAGACTTACCACTTAGTGCTGAGACCGAAATGTTCCACATTTCACTCACTGCAACTGGCGGAAGTTCCCACTTGCTTCAAAAAGGCAACAATATTACCAGTGCCGAAGAAGAATAATGTGGGCTGCCTTAATGACTATCGCCCGGTAGCACTCACAGCAACAGTGATGAAATGCTTTGAGAGGTTGGTCATGACTGGACTGAACTCCTGCCTCAGCAAGGACCTGGACCCATTGCAATTTGCCTATCACCACAGTAGGTCAATGGCAGACACAGTCTCAATGGCTCTTCACATGGCTTTAGACCACCTGGACAACACAAACACCTACGTCGGGATTTTGTTCATCAACTATAGTTCAGCATTTAACACCATCATTCCCACAATCCTGATTGATAAGTTACAGAACCTAGGGCCCTGTACCTCCTTCTGCAACTGGATCTTGACTTCATAACTGGAAGACCTCAATCTGTGTGGATTGGTGATAATATCTCCTTTACACTGACAATCAACACTGGTGCACCTCAGGGGTGTGTGCTTAGCCCACTGCTCTACTCTCTACATGACTGTGTGGCTAGGCATAATACAAATACCATCTATAAATTTGCTAATGATACAACCATTGTTGGTAGAATCTCAGATCAAGACAAGAGGGCGTACAGGAGTGAGATATGCCAACTAGTGGAGTGGGGTCACAGCAACAACCTTGCACTCAATGTCAGTAAGATGAAAGAGCTAATTGTGGACTTCAGGAAGGGTAAGACGAAGGAACACATTCCAGTCATCATATAGGGATCAGAAGTGGAGAGAGTGAGCAGTTTCAAGTTTCTGTGTGTCAAGATCTCTGAGGAGCTAACCTGGTCCCAACATATTAATGTAGTTATGAAGAAGGCAAGACAGCGACTATACTTCATTAGGAGTTTGAAGAGATTTGGTATGTCAACTAGAAAACTTCAAAAACCTCATCTGCAGAATTCCTGTTGTTTGCGTTTTTAAATTAATTACAGTATACATTTATTGAATAGATTTTAAAAAGGTGCAAAAACAGAAATACTGTATATTTTTTAAAAAAGTGAGGTAGTGTCCAAAGATTCTATGTTCAATTAGGAATCGGAAGGCAGAGGGGAAGAAGCTGTTCCTCAATCACTGAGTGTGTGCCTTCAGGCTTCTGTATCTCCTACCTGATGGTAACAGTGAGAAAAGGGCATGCCCTGGGTGCTGGAGGTTTTTATTAATGGACACTGCCTTTCTGAGACACTGCTCCCTGAAGATGTCCAGGGTACTTTGTAGGCTAGTACCCAAGATGGAGCTGACTAGATTTACAACCTTCTGCAGCTTCTTTCGGTCCTGTGCAGTAGCCCCTCCATACCAGACAGTGATTCAAACTGTCAGAATACTCTCCAAATTACACCTATAGAAGTTTTTGAGTGTATTTGTTGACATGCCAGATCTTTTCAAACTCCTAATAAAATATAGCGGCTGTCTTCCCTTCTTTATGAGTACATCGATATGTTGGGACCAGGTTAGATCCTCAGAGATCTTGACACCAAGGAACTTGAAGCTGCTCACTCTCTCCACTTCTGATCCCACTATGAGGATTGGTATGTGTTCCTTCGTCTTACCCTTCCTGAAGTCCACAATCAGCTCTTTCGTCTTACTGACGTTGAGTGCCAGGTTGTTGCTGTGGCATCACTCCACTAGTTGGCATATCTCACTCCTGTACGCCCTCTCGTCACCACCTGAGATTCTACCAGCAACGGTTGTATCATCAGGAAATTTATAGATGGTATAAAAATGGTATATATATGCCGAGCCACACAGTCATGGATATAGACAGAGTGGTACAGTGGGCTAAGCACACACCCCTGAGGTGCACCAGTGTTGATTGTCAGTGAGGAGGAGATATTATCACCAATCCACACAGACTGAGGTCTTCCAGTTAGGAAGTCATGGATCCAATTGCAGAGGGAGGTACAGAGGTCCAGTTTCTGTAACTTTTCAATCAGGATTGTGGGAATGATGGTATTAAATGCTGAGCTATAGTCGATGAACAACATCCTGGCGTAAGTGTTTGTGTTGTCCAGGTGGTCTAAAGCTGTGTGGAGAGCCATTGAGATTGAGTCTGCTGTTGACCTATTGTGGCAATAGGCAAATTGCAATGGGTCCAGGTCCTTGCTGAGGCAAGAGTTCAGTCTGGTCATGACCAACATCTCAAAGCTTTTCATTACTGTAGATGTGAGTGCTACTGGGTGATAGTCATTAAGGCAGTTTACATTATTCTTTGGCACTGGTATAATTGTTGCCATTTTGAAGCAAATGGGAACTTCCGCCCCTACCAGTTTGAAAATGTCCTTGAATACTCCCGCCAGTTGGTTGGCATTGGTTTTCAGAGCCTTACAAGGTACTCCATTGGGACCTTCCGGCTTGCGAGGGTTCACCCTCTTTAAAGACAGCCTAACATCGGCCTCTGAGACAGAGATCACAGGGTCATCAGGTGCTGCTGGGATCTTTACAGCTGTAGTTATATTCTCCCTTTCAAAGCATGCATAGAAGGCATTGAGTTCATTTGGTAGTGAAGCATCGCTGCCATTCGTGCTATTGGGTTTCGCTTTGTAGGAAGTAATGTCTTGCAAACCCTGCCAGAGTTGTCATACATCCAATGTCACCTCCAACCTCATTCGAAATTTGTCTCTTCACCCTCTAAGTAGCCCTCCGCAAATTATACCTGGCCTTCTGGTACAGACCTGGGTTGCCAGACTTAAATGCAACAGATCTAGCCTTCAGCAGACGACACACCTCCTGGTTCATTCACGGCTTTTGGTTTGGGAATGTACAGTAAGTCTTTGTGCAATATTATACAATGTACAATGTTGTTCCTGTTGAAAGTTAGTGTAATAATTACAAATGGTATGAATACTTTTTCAGCCTCACAATTTTGACTTTTACTTTTTAGTAAATTGTTGACAGATTTTGGAATTTTTCATTTGACTTGACAGATAATTGCCATCTGCACAAACATGCACAACAAAACAAGAGATTCAGTGCCTTCAACAGCTGAGCTGAGCTTGGACAGTCCTGTGCTTTCTGCACCCAGGCTCCTCAAGTATTAAAGAAAACTCCAGTCTTTCAGAACATGTGTTGCCCTGTTAAGGTTTCCAACTTCTAAATAAAGATATGAGAGAATTATTTCAATGTGTAATAGAATGAATTCATTGTAACATGATGGGAGGGCCACTTCCTTTCTCTGCCTGCTGTTGAACACAAGGAAGAAAAGAGGAGAGCTGACAGATAATGACAAGTGCTGAAATGAAGGATAGAGAATATCTGCTGATGACAGCTATGGGGAGGATCAGGGCATTACAAAAGGAAGAGAATGAATCTCTGCAATGGTTTTGTATGAGATTGGCCTCGTATAAGGTGAGCTGCTCTGAACACTGATCTGCTGCTCTGAACACAGAGGATGGGAGCGAGGCAGGTTGAGTAACTAACTTGAACATTCAGCTCAACAACATATAGTAGATTGTCTATCAGTCTCAGCTTTCCTGCTCTTGAACCACATAGAATTGAAACCCAGGGCTTGGAACATGTTACGACTCACTTCTGTTGCTAAGCTCCAGCCATGAGTTCTTGAGATTGTTGACAATCTTTATCTTCCAATCAACAGGGAATCGATGTCTCTTGGAGCACCTACTCTATATCTCCCAACATTTCACTGGAAGATGCACTGCTGAAAACTGGGGCGGCACTAATATGTTTGCAAAGCATTTCCATTCTCCTTTGTGTCAAGTGTCATATTGCAAAGTCTCTTCAAACATCAGAACTGAAATTGAGTTGCACATTTTTCCTTCATGCCTGCTCAGTGAACATGATCAGGAAATCTGGCTACATTAAGCTGACATCATGGGTCAATTAAAATGACTCTGACAAACAATTCCAAAGACTTCCTGCCTGCCAACTGCGAGCTCGTTCTCTTCAAGGTACTCCTTTCAAAACTTCAGCAAGGTAGGTATTCAGTCTTTTATCCCCTCAAAATGATCTCAAAACGTTTTTCATTTAAAGCTTTCAGTCTTGTTTCCCAGGGGTGGGATCTCTTCAAGGTTCCAACTTGCAGCAAAGATGTAAGAGACCAAATCCATTGCCTGACTGCAAAATAAGGTCCCAGAAGTTTAAATTAAACTGTTATCTAATCAAAGTTTCTAAATTGCTTAACTTACACAAAGCTTGGAGGGGAAAAATTGAAATGCCTGTGTCTACAAGATTTGATCCATTTGTGGGTCAGATGAAGATATCAAAAAAGATATTTACACTGACCTAACTTAGAAACAAATCTGTTATTTAAATATTATTACATTTATTTTTAACTTAGATGTCCTTAGATGTATTTATATGGTAGGGCAAAGGATGCATTTTCTCCTGAATTTATGAGGATGACAAAGTTAATTGTTGCTTGTAAAAATGAGGTTAAAAAGACTTCTGGAGAATTTCCATAACTTTATTTTGTTGTTCAGTATGTCAATGCTATTCTTAGCACGCTTATTCAGTAAGTTAGCAGCTTTTACAGCATTCTGTGCTTAGCTCCTTTCCCTAGACCTCAGAATTCCAGACTTTTCACAGCCAAGAAGTACCAATGATATTTTTAAATGTACTTGGGAAGTTGGTGCTTAAAATAGTAAATGGAAAAGTTAATGGAGTTATTTTCAGTTGAATCGATTTTTCCTTCCTATTATAGAACATCTAGTGATATGAAATATGTAAGAAAAAGTAAAACTCTCCTTCACTCATACTCAATATGAAATCATAGCATCTCTTGAGAACAGGAGGTAAAATGATCCCATTCAAAATTAAATTACCAAAGTAAAAGGAAGTATTTTTTCATCAGAAGACTGTAAATCTTTCCTAGACAATACCAAGTTATTCATCATCTTCTTTGCTTTTGTTGATAGTAAGAATATTTACTATTTTTTGGAAACAAAAGAAATCTCTGAAGTTGTCAGAGCAGTGAAGTTGGACCCCATTTCCCCTACGTTTTCAAGACTGATGCGCACGGAGTGAATAAGTCCTCTGCTGTTCTTCTCAGATCTGCATTCTCCGTCAAGAGTGGAGGCAATGAGGGGAAAATTGGCCTTTATCAGTTGTCTCTGCTGTAAGTGTCTTGGCCAGACCTTCTAGGCCATGTTCAGCCTGGGGCTGGCATGAGATATCATAGCAAATCACAATGGATAAATGGATTTACAGAGGCATGAGAGAGGAGTTGGCAGAATTGATTGGAAACAAACAATGGTAGGGATGACGGCAGAGCAGCAATAGCTGGAATTTCTGGAAGCAATTTGGAAGACAAAAGATATAATTATCCCAGAGAGGAAGAAGTATTCTAAAGGAAAGGAGACACAACCATGACTAACAAGAGAAGTCAAAGCCGATGTAAAAGCCAAAGAGAGGGCATTTAATAGAACAAAGATTAGTGAGAGGTTAGAGGATCGGGAAGCTTTAAAAAAAACGGAAGGCAACTAAAAAAGTTATTAAGATAGGAAAGAAGGAATACAAAAGTAAGCTAGCCAATACCCTTTTTACTGGGCTTCTCTAGTGATGCGACTGGCTAGCCACTCACTAACAGCCACTGGGTTCAGCTGTGAGAAAACCACCTTTCTCAGACTTTAAAAACGCAAACAACAGGAATTCTGCAGATGCTGGAAATTCAAGCAACACACATCAAAGTTGCTGGTGAACGCAGCAGGCCAGGCAGCATCTCTAGGAAGAGGTGCAGTCGACGTTTCAGGTCGAGACCCTTCGTCAGTTAGTCCTGACGAAGGGTCTCAGCCTGAAGCGTCGACTGCACCTCTTCCTAGAGATGCTGCCTGGCCTGCTGCGTTCACCAGCAACTTTGATGTGTGTTGCTTTCTCAGACTTTGTATGTCGAGGGTACATATAATCTGGGTCCCGCCAAACCCATGAGGTTGGGATATCTCTGCCACCCGAACCCCAATTTGTGTGAATTCCGTGTAAATTGCTGCTCCCATGCCTTACAGCAAGAAATAAAAGACCATACTCTGCATACAGTTATAAAGTATCTTTAAGAATGTTAACTTAACCAAATTTAAAGAAAAGAAAGGGAAAACCAAAAGGGCCCTTCATAACTAAACAGTCAAATGTGCACATAAGTTGGAACTCATCTTCAAGTTGTCTTTAAATGACGTACTGGACCGTTAGTCTGTGCGAAAACACACATCACCTTCCGAATGTCGTTCAAAATCCATCTTGAAGAAACAGACTCTCCCATGGGAGTATTAGTCTTTCCTCCTTAAAGTATTCATCTGCACAAAGCATCTCGTGGAACAGGGCTATCATCCTCAGCCATCCACCCTCCTGACCTCTACCAGTTCTCACCAAAAAAGACCTTGACCCACATCAGTGTCCATCAGAAAAACCCCTCTGCCCAGCATTCACTACTACCTTCTCCCAATTCCATCATCCTGATTGGCTGACACTACATTCCTAAGTTAAACAACAAAGCCCCTTATCTCAGCTCAAATCCAAACAGGCTGAAAGCAGAACAGACTGCTAAGATGCATACATTTTTACAGCATAGCAGTAAAAATCTTAACCAGGGCATTACATTACTAAAGAGGATACCAAAAGTTTGTTCTGATACAAAGGGAGTCAAGAGTGGATATTGGACCGCTGGAAAAAGAAGCTGGAGAGGCAGTAATGAAATAATGGATGAACTGAATAGGTATTCCAGGTATCAGGAGCATGAAGTGTATGAAGTTACCATAACTAGAGAGAGGGTTCTTGGGAAACTGAAAGGTCTGAACGTGGATAAGTCACCTGGACCAGATGGTGTACACCCAAAGTCCGAAAGAGATGGCTGAAGAGATCATAGAGGCATTAGTAATATTCTTTCAAGAATCATTAGATTCTGGAATGGTTCTAGAAGACTGGAAAATTGCAAATGTCATGCCACTCTTCAAGAAAGGAAACTATACGCCAGTTAATCTGACCTCAGTGTTGTGAAGATGTTGGAGTTGATTATTAAGGATGAGGTCTCAGGATACCTGGAGGCACATGATAAAATAGACCGTATCCAGCATGGTTTCCTCAAGGGAAAATCTTGCCTGACAAATCTATTGGAATTCTTTGAAGAAGTAGCAAGCAGGATAGACAAAGGAGAATTAATTGATGTTGTGTACTTGGATTTTCAGAAGGCTTCTACAAGGTGACACACATGAGGCTGCTTAACAAACTAAGAGCCCATGGTATTACAGGAAATATTCTAGCATGGATAAAGCAGTTTTTGATCGGCATAAAGCAGTCTTTGATAGGCAGGAGGGAAAGAATGGGAATGAAGGGAGTGTGTTGTGTGGATTTCCAGCACCTGCAGATTTTCTCTTGTTCGGGAATGAAGGGAGCCTTATCTGACTGGCTGCCAGTGACTCGGTGTTCCACCGGGGTCTGTGCTGGGACAGATTCTGTTTATGTTATATGTCAATGATTTGGGTGATGAATTGATGGCTTTGTTGCAAATTCTGCAGATGATATGAAGATAGGTGCAGGAGCAAGTAGTTTTGAGGAAGTAGAGAGGCTACAGAAGGACTTAAGGCAGATTAGGCGAATGGGCAAAGAGATGGCAGAAGGAATATAGTGTCAGGAAGTGTATGGCCATACACTTTGATATAAGAAATAAAAGGGGTGACTATTTTCTAAATGGAGAGAAATTACAAAAATCTGAGGTGCAAAGGGACTTGGGAGTCCTTGTGTAGGATTCCCTAATGGTTAATTTGCAGTCATTTCAAGAGGACTAGGATATAAAAACAATGGTGTAATGTTGAAACATTGGTGAGGCCTCACTTGGAGTATTGTGAGCAGGTTTGGACCCCTTATCTTAGAAAGGATGTGCTGAAACTGGAGAGAGTTCAAAGGAGGTTCACGAAAATGATTCCAGGATTGAATGGCTTGTCATATGAAGAGCGCTTGATGGCTCTGGGCCTGTATTCACTAGAATTCAGAAGAATGAGGAGTGACATCATTGAAACCTATCGAATGGTAAAAGGTCCTGATAGAGTGAATGAGGAGAAGATGTTTCCTATGGTGAGACAGTCTAAGACCAGAGGAGACAACATCAGAATAGAGAGGCGTCCTTTTAGAATGGAGATGAGGAGGAATTTCTTAAGTCAGAGAGTGGTGAATCTGTGTAATTCTTTTACTACAGGCAGCTGTGGAAGCAAAGTCTTTATGTATATTTAAGGTAAAGATTGACAGATTCTTGACTGGTCAGGGCATGAAGGGATATGGGGGAGGGGGGGAGGCAGCAGATTGGTGCTGAGAGGAAAATTGGAACAGCCATGATGAAATAGTGGAGCAGGCTTGATGGGACAAATGGTTTAATTCTGCTCCTATATCTTATGATCTTACGATCACTTCACATGTGACAAATTGAAGGAATAGACCTAATCAAAGTCCTTCTTTTGCTCTGCTCATTTAGCTAATCAATATTCAATTCTCAAGCTTTTTGTGATGCTAGCGCACATTAAATTTCTTTGTGGAAACTAATGGAATAAGGGGAAAACAGGATATAAGATAACATTTTAGAGTTCAAACACTATGGGATTTTCAAGAGGTATTTAAATCCATTTCTTATTGTGTATTTGATAACTCACACACATATTAAGGAAATAACTGTTAGTATAGAATGTACATTGCCTTGGACATCAAAGTGACATATCCAGATATAATGACTATCATATCATATTCTGGGGACTAATGTCTTCAGCTAACTAGTAATTTCTTTCAGGAGATTACACTCTTCTTTTGAAGGATAACTGAGCTGGAATATTTTTCTCTATGCTGTGTAACTTAATGAACATTACCAATACTTCCTGTTTTTCTTGTAGTTTCCCAGTATTTGCAGTATTTTACTTGTGCAGTCAGTGAACTGGGTCCACTATTTAAGAAATGATGCCTGAGCACAAAACTTAACATGTTGCATTTGTAATGAAAAGTTCTTTCCAATGCATCAGAGATGATGACATGCACACAAGCAAGTCAACAATATTGCAACGAAAGAATCCCTTGGAAGAAATTTGAAGGTGTGATCTATTAAGGGGCTAACTTTTTATCAGGGTAATAGGAGTAGTTCCTGCACACCAGGCCATGTCTTCTTCAGGCAACCACTTCTTAAGCTCTAGCAATTCCAACCTGACCGAAACAAAAGTCACAATTGGACTGGTCAGTGCTGCAAACATTTGGTGAGAGAACTTGAGACAGGATCTTAGACGATAAGACCATAAGACCATAAAGCCACAGCATCAGATCTCTGGCACTGAGTCTGGCTGTGTGGCTCAGAAGGGAAGGGGTCAGAAGAGGTGAGCTGTAGTGATAGAGGAACAGAAAGGAGGTTCTGTGGACAAGTGCCAGGGCCAGGGCCATCTGAGATAGAGTCCATAGCATTCTTAAGTGGAAGGGTGAGCATTCAGAAGCCATGGTCCATGTAGGAACCAATGACATGGGTAGGGCAAGTGATGAGGTTCTACATTGGGAGTTCAAGGAGTTTGGTGCTAAGTTATAGGGCAGGACCTCCAGGGTTGTGACCTCAGGATTGATACCCAAGCCATGTGCTAGCGAGGCCAGAAGTAGAAAGATCATACAGTTTAACATGTGGCTAAAGTGTTGGTGCAGCAGGGAGGGCTTCAAATTTTTAGATCATTGGGCTCTCTTTCTTGGAAGTTGAAACCTGTATAGAAGGGACAAACTTGCATCTGAACTGGAAGGGGATTAATACACTAGTGAGACACAAAATGCTGGAGAAACTCAGCAGGCCAGGTAGCACCTATAAAAAAAAGCGTATGGTCGACGTTTTGGGCTGAGGCGCTTCACCAGGACTGATTGATGCTGCCTGGGCTGCTGAGTTTCTCCTACATTTTTTATGTGTTGCTTGGGTTTCCAGCATCTGTAGATTTTTTTCTTGTCTGTGATATCCTAGTGGGTAGGTTTCCTAGTGCCGCACAGTGGAAAAATCCTCTATTGAGGATTTATGGGCAAAATTCTGGAATAACCAGAGCACCAGAACAGATAGCGGAGTGGTTGTGGAGAAAGATGTTGTTAAGCCGACATACAAAGTCAGGAATCAGAAGGCTGAGCATGGGGAGACTGATGTTCTAGGCTGCATATATTTCAATGCAAGGAATATTTTAAGAAAGGCGGATGAGCTTAGGGCATGGTTCAGCACATGAAATTATGACATTGTAACTATTAGTGAGATTTGGTTTCAGGAGGAGCAGGACTGGCAGTTCAGTGTTATAGAGTTTGGTTGTTTTTGACGTGATAGAGCAGAATGGGTTAAAATTGGACAGGTGGCATTACTGGTCAGGGAAAATGTCATGGCAGTGCTTAGTCAGGGCATATTGAAGAACATGTCTAGTGAGGATTTATGGGCAAAATTCTGGAATAAGAAAGGTATGACCACATTAATTGGATTATATTATAGACCATCCAAAAGTTCATCGGATTTAGAGGAGCAATTCTGTGTAGATATTGCAGAATGTTGCAAAAAGAAAAGGTAAGTTTGTGACAGTAGGTGATTTTAACTTTCCACATATTGGCTAGGGCTCCCATGTTGTTAAAGGGCTGGATGGAAAAGAATTTGTCAGATGTGTTTAGGAATGTTTACTTAATCAGTGCATAGAAGTTTCGTCTAGAGAGAGTGTGATACTAGGTCTCCTATTTGGGGAATGAGACAGGACTGGTGACAGAAGTTTGTGTCAGGGAACTTTGCTTCCAGTAATCATAATGCCATTAGCTTCAAGGTAATTATGGAAAAGGATAGGTCCTTGGGTGAGATTCTAATTTAGAGAAAGGGCAGTTTTGTCGGTATCAGAAAGGATCCGGCAAACGTGGGTTGGGATACGTTGTTTCCTGGCAAAGGTATACTTGGTAAGTGGGAGTCTTCAAAAGTGAAATTTAGACAGTACAGAGTTTGCAAGTTCCTGTCAGGATAAAAGGCAAGGATCACAGGTTTAGGGAAATGCGGCTTTTGAGAGATTTTGAGGCCCTGGATAAGAAAAAGAAGGAGATGCATTGTAGGTATAGGCAGGCAGGAACAAATGAGGTACTTAAGAAGTTCAAGAACTGCAAGAGGACACTTAAGAATGAAATCAGAGAGTTAAAAGAAGACACGAGGTTGCTCTAACAGACAAGGTGAAGGAGAATCCAAAGAGCTTCTGCAGATATACGTAGCTAAGAGCAAAAGGGTAGCGAGGGTCAAAATTGGTCCTCTGGAAGATAGGTGATAATCTATACGTGGAGCTGAAAGAGATGAGGAAGATCTTCAGTAGATTTTTTGCATTTGTATTTACTCAGGAGATGGACACAGAATATATCAATGTGAGGCAAAGCAGCAGCCTCATGGACCCTATACAGATTATAGAGGAAGAGGTGTTTGCTGTCTCGAGGCAAATTAGGGTGGATAAATCCCCAGGGCATGACAAGGTGTTCACAAGGTGTTCGCTAGTGCAGAAATTACAGAGGCCCAGAGACACATTTTAAAAATCCTTCGCCACAGGTGAGGTGCCGGAGGATTGGAGGATATCTAATATTGTTCTGTTGTTTCAGAAAGGTTCTAAGAATAAGCCAGGAAATTATAGGCCAGTGAACCTGACATCAGTAGTGGTAGAGTTATTGGAAGTTATTCTAAGGGACTGGATATATAAGTATTTGGATAGACAGGGATTGATTAAGGATGGTTAATATGGCTTTGTGTGTGGTAAGTTGCGTCTAAACAACAAATAGAGTTTTTTGAGGAAGTTACCAGGAAAGTTGATGAAGGCAAAGCAGTGGATGTTGTCAGCATGGATTTTAGCAAGGCCTTTGACAAAGTTTCATTGGTCAAGAGGGTTCAGTCACTTGGCATTCAAGATGAGGAAGTAAATTTGATTAGACGTTAGCTATGCGGAAGAAGTGAGAGAGTGGTTGTAGATGGTTGTCTCTCCGACTGGAGGCCTGTACTAGGTGTGTGCGCCAGTGTTGCTTGTCATCTATATCAATGATCTGGATGATAATGTGGTCCACTGGATCAGCAGATTTGCAGATGACACAAAGATTGAGGGTGTAGTGAACAGTGAGAAGGAGTATCAAAGCTTGCATTTGTATTTGGATCAGTCAGAAAAATGGCATGGAATTAAATGCAGACAAGTGAAAGATATTGCACTTTGGGAGGACCAACCAGTATAGTTTTAAACAATGAGTGGTAGTGCACTGAGGACTCCGGTAGTAGAACAGAAGGATCTGTGAACACAGTCATAATTCCTTGAAGGGGTTGTCACAGGTAGATAGGGTTGTAAACAAAGCTTTTGGTATGTCGACCTTCCTAAATCAGTGTACTGAGTACAAGAGAGGGGATGTTATGTTGAAATTGCATAAGACATTGCTGAGGCCTAATTTGGAGTCTTGCGTCCAGTTTTTGGTCACCTACCCACAGGAAAGACGAAAATAAAATTGAAAGAGTGCAAAAAAAATTACAAGGATATGCTGGGGCTTGAAGACCTGAGTTTTCGGGAAAGCTTGAATAAGATAGGGCTTTATACCCTAGAACATAGAAGACCGAGGGGGAGATTTGATAGAGGTATACAAAATAATGAGGGGCATAAATAGGGTAAATGCCCTTTCCGTTGAGGTTGGGTGAGATTATAACTTGAGGTCTTGGGTTAAGAGTGAAAGGTAGAAAACTTGTGGAACATGAGGGGGATCCTCTTCACTCAGAGGGTGGTGAGAATGTGGAATGAGCTGCCAATGCAATTGGTTGATGCGGTGTTTATTTCAATGTTTAAAGCAAATTTGGATAGGTAAATGGAATGGAGGGGTTTGGAGGACAATGGTCCAGGTGCAGGTCTATGAGACGAGTTAGATTAATGGTTCAGCAGAGGCTAGGTGGTCAAAAGAGCCTGTTTCTGTGCTGTGGTGTTCTATGACTCTTGGACTCAATAAGGCTTAGGAGCAGAATTAGGTCAGTTGCCCCATTCGGTCTGCTCCACCAATTGATTGTAAATGATTTATTTTCCCTCTCAACCCCATTCTCCTGCTATTCCCTGCAATTATTGATGCACTTACTAATCAAAGACCTAGCAACCTCTGCTTTAAATACACCTATGACCTGGTCTCCACAGCCATGTATGGCAATAGATTCCACAGTTTTATCGCTCTCTGGCTAAAGAAATTCCACTTAACCTCTATTTTAAAGGGACGTCCTTCTATTCTGAGGCTGGTCCTAGACTATTTCACTATTTGGAACATCCTCTCCATGCCCACTCTATCTAAACCTTTCAATATTCAGTAGCTTTAAATGAGATAACCTCTCATTCTTCAGAACTCCAATGAACACAGACCCAGAACCATCAAATGTACCTCATATGATAACACTTTCATTTCTGGGATCTTGTAAACCTCTTCCAATGCTAGCACATCCTTTCTTAGATAAGGGTACCAAAATTGCTCACAGAACTCCAAATGTGGTCTGACCAATGCCTTAGTCAGTAGACTGAACATTTATTAATGAGGCGCCAAGGTGACAGCCCAAATATATGCAGCTAATGCAATATAGCATGTGATTTCAGTGTCTGTAGCCATGCAAAATCTCTGTTTATTGGAGAGGTAACGTGCATGACAGGGACAACTTCTGCTCAGCTATATATTTCCCAATCTATCAAGCAGTCTGATATCACAGTTTGCTTCCAATGTCAAAACCCTTCCATATTTGTGCATCCTCTAGAAGCAATGCTATTCTGCTTTTAATCAAACTGTTGCTATAACATCACAAATGAAGTTATAAAACTTGGATGGCTTTTAAAAGGCACTGACAATAAACTGTTGATTGAAGACACAAAATCAGACTGAAATGCTAATACTTCCTGGATCCATTATAAAGTCAAGAATGTGACCTATAAATGTTATTGATGTTTCTGCAGAATGCATGTCACTGTAAAATCTGATAAAAATGTAAATCCTGGTCTGACAGCAAACACAGAAATACCTTCTAACCACATGCATTCAATCACTCGTGCCTCTTCACCTTCTGACAGAGTTCAGGCGGGCTAGAGAGAATCAGAGTAATTTAAATAATTTATGATTAATTCACCAAACTCAACTCTGTGTAAATATCCCAAAGCCAATAAAACAGTTGAAAGTACTTTTCAATTAACTATCTGATTCAAAACCTGACCAAGCAGTTAATCGTTCATTTAATACAAGGTCAGAAAGGTGTCTGCTACACACACACACACACACACACACACACACACACACACACACACACACACGTACTGTTCATTGCACATTTAGACAGAAACGTAACTTAAAGATTTTTACTCCTCATGTATATGAAGGATGTAAGTAAATAAAGTCAATTCAATTCTATGGAATATTAATCAGAATGCATTCCTATTTAAGAATAAGATTGGATTGAACTGTAACTGAATGCATTGGCACTTCAGTCTTAATGTTGAGATAGTGATGAACCCCAGACATTTTACTGTCATCAATAAATATGTCTGATTTCCACCAGAACTGGTAACTTGGTTACCATGTGAAGTACAATTAATTTAAATGATTTTTATTATTGTAAAGTATCAGCTTACACCATTTATCATTGTAAATGATATAAAATTACAAAATGGTTACCAACCCTAGGAGAATGGAATTTTTACACTTACATTCCTTGTAATGTTGAATGTATAGAACCTGGGAGACCAGGATACTACACAACCCCCACACATCAGCACACTGTATAACAATTTAACAAGAAATACATGAAAACGTGAGTAACTAAAATAGGAAATAAAATGAGAAAATTTAAATTATTTCTATAATTTAAAAGGAAGAATGAAAAGACCAAATATATCTCCCTTCCAACATTTACCTGCAGGTCCTCCCCAGGTCACAGGTATCTGATTTACTGATAGTCCGTACATACGAATGAGTATTTGGGAGTCTATTGGAATGGATGGGCATGGAGTTAACAGCCACTGTGGGACTGCGGGCATCTTCTGCCACTTGAGAATAAGGCACTTCCACCAGCCTTCTCTCCTCATCCATTCCCAGGGGATGGATTGAGCCGAGCAGAGCAGGGAGCATTGAGAACAGAGTAAACTCACTCTCTGAGTCAGTGAGACCAGTTGGTGGCCGTTCTTCTCCCACCTTCTCATCCCCCTCACAGAAACAGCTGTTCCTGTGATTGTCTCCCACACACTATCTTTGTTCATTTTTGACTTACAAGCAGCTCAGGTTATGAACATTTCCCGGGAATGGAAACCTGTCATAATCTGGGACCGTGTAAATGTGCACAAAGTGGGGCATAAAGTTGCCTGAATTTATTCAGCTTGGTATTACCATGCAAATGCTTAAACAGTAAAGCTATTAAAATATTTTAAATGGAAATAAAGTAGTGGGAGTGATGATTCACTTATATTGATGCACAGCACAGTATGATCTCAGAACAAATTGTGATCCAAATCTCACTTCTTAGGCAAGCATACACCTCCATGACTAACAGTAAATGAGTATCAATTTTCATTGAAGGAGGGTTATTGGCCAGAGCATCTTCCACTGACAAGGATAGTACTCGACCCTGATTCAAATCACTTAATAGGATAGGGGAATAATTTCTAAGGAACTATATCTTCTGTAGAATATTCCTCTACCCAGTATCTTGTTTGCACATGTACGGTCGCTGGAGAAGACTGAGGACCTAAGGATAAGATTGTTGCATTCTGTGTTTCATGGAGAAATGGCTGACCTCAGGCATGCCAAATACATCGGTCAAACCCGGGTGCTTCTCAATAAACCAGTTGGAGTGAATTGCTGATTCAGGTAGGGGTTTGTGTTTCACGATAAACTCTTCATGGTGCTTGGATGTAGCAATGTTGTTGTACTCCTGTTCCCCCAACCTGGAACATATGGTGATTAAGTGCTGGCCATTCTACTTACAAAAGAATTCTTCTCCATGATCTAGAATACAACTGACACACTGCCAAAGGACGATGTTAAGCACGCTCTCAATGTAGTGATCACTACCATTTGATCACTAGACCTCATTTTGGATTATCTTACCATCTGGCTATCCCCCTCCTACCTCCATACAGGTACAACCTCTGGAAAGCCGTCTCACATGCGAAGTGCAACTCCAGGCCAAACTTGAATCATGAAGAATGTTCAGCAGCTGTGGCAGGGTTTGAATGCTATCACCTCCTGCAAAGTGAAATTCAGTGACATAGGTGACAGCAACATGTTGCTCTCTGATGAGCTCAATGCCTTATATGTGTGCATTAACCATCAAAACATGAGTCACCTTCATGAACTCCCACAACCACTGAAGGCACTGTGATTTCAGTCTCTGAAGCAGACATGAGGGCATACTTCAGGAGCGTGAGTCCAGAGAAAGCATCCAGCCCAGTTGAGGTACCTGGTTGAGTACTGAGTTGATCAACTGGCTGGAGCGTTCATATGGTGTAGTCAATTTGTAAGTCAAAACAAGACCCACATCAATACCTCTGCTATTTGTCAAAGCTGTTGGATATTTTTTAACATTGAATTTACGATTGAAAGGTTATGAAAATGCAAATAAAAATATACTTAAAACACTTCTAGATATTTTAAAATTAAAATAATTGAAAATATTTCACCAAACACGAATAATGAAGTAAATTAACATTTCTAATTCTTAACATTTTTGCCACCATAAAATCTCCATTGGGTGGATTCTGGACTGGGTTAACCTGATGCAGGGTCTGAGGTGTGAATGATTTAAAGCACGAGCAAAGCTGTTGGTGTCTCTCAGCAAATTCCAGTCTGGAGAGCAGTTTCCTTTGACATCCATTGGAGTGGTGTATTGTGTGGAGAGGAGAGACGTATATAGGCACAGTGGGGGTGTATTGTGGAGCAGGAGAACTTCCAGACATGTGCACATGAGATAATGGGAAGAAAGTGTGGCAGATATCAATGACTAGTGTTGTTCCAAGAATTTAAATGAAGTGCAGGAAGAAGTTTAACGATTAGATAAAAATGGAACTTGCAACCCACTTTTTGCCAAATGCATGATTACCCTTAATCACCAAATGATCTGTATTAATTAACACTGAATCCTTGAATCTGAATGCTTTACCTTACCTCACACAGTTTACACATGCAGCACATGCAGACAGTTGTTCAAGCTTATGGCGGCTATATCACCAAAACATATTTCAGGACACTCACTGAGTACCATTGATAAAGTGCTTCACAGCAGCAGGAAGCCACTGGAGGAGAAGGTGAACGAGAGAATGCTGCCTATCATGAAGAGAGGCAGAACTACTTATTATTTATTTATTTTTGGTTGCGAAGAGAAAGCATTTCAGGATGTATATTGTACACGTTTCTCCCGCTCGCCTCCGTCGGCCCAGGGCCCAGCCCTCGCCATCCATTGACTGTTAGTAGGGTGTTGGGCTGTGGAGACATTGCAACCAGCATATACACTTTCTGCAGCAACATCCACAAGCTTAACTCATCATTCTTCCCCTTAACAGTGGCACGAACATCCCACAGCTGCAATCAGTACACTTACTCAAGAATTGTAAAGAAACCTTCCTAGTCCACATAACACCCTAATGCCACCCACAACTGAATGTTAGGAACAATTCTATCAAGAGAATGAGGTGTGGGTAATGCTTCAGTAAGTTATACCTTCAGGAATTTATATAAAATAAACTAATAATAACTTTCATAATAATACAAAGGTCACATTAGCATGCGGCTTTGAAAAGAACACAACATGGACAATACAGTCGTTCCATTTGATATGTACGTTCTTGTGTTACCCAGACAGCACACAATGATCCACTGACCTGGTATAGATTAACTTTGTGGTTCTAAACTTTAAATTCAGGCATTTGTTGTAACAATGATACAAAACTAACACAAGCTACTCCATTCCCACTGCAAATTCATTTTAAACAGCTTCATTCTTTTTCAGGCTGAAGCTGGTCCAAAACTGCTCCACATTGAGTAGTAGTAGGGGGCAGAATCGGGAAGTCCCACAGTACAGAGGTTGTAATGCAGCATCTGGTGTTTGCCTTGGTTAGAATTCCTTACATCAGCATGAAACAAACTCAATATTACTTTGTACTTAGGGAAATCAGGGATCTCCCTTTTAGCAGTTCCCTGTTTGCACCAAAATCCCAGAGATAACAACACCAGCTTCGTTTCAGAAGATTAAACGGAATTACCACTAGTAAATTGATCTAAAAATCCTTCAGTGATTCATTTACCAGATGGATATCACAGATAGCTGGAAAAGTAAATGAAAAATCCTGGCCTATAACTCAGAGAGGTTAAGTTTAAAATTTAGATGAAGTGAGGCCAGCAGGTGTATATCACAAACATCAACACTGAGCTTGAGATGAATGGTCTGGTTTTCTGCTGGAAGTTGCAAGTGAAGGTCTATTAATCACCCCATTTAGAAGCAATCAATAAAGTCTATGGAACTAACTAACACCTGTGTGAAAGAATGTAGAACTTCATTTCCCTTCAGCCCTTTGATTTTACTCTTCCGTCAGGCCACTGACTTTTAATTCCTAGGCAGCCTGCCCTCTAGTAACTCACGAGAGTGACTGGCAACAGTTTTCTCACCTGTGCCCGCTGCATTTCCATCGCTCACTCATACACATGTACACAGCACAGGGCTCATTGGATCATCAGATAACCATCAGGAACTTGAACCCTGACTGATCTCTCCTCTACTGGGCCAGTTAGCAATTTCAGCATTCAATATATTGTCTTAAATGGGCTTTGTTACCTCAGAACACAATGGAAACATAACCTTGGACTTTTTGAGTATGTGGCCCACTGTTACACTGAAACAACTTCCTTTAATTATTAGATCAACAAGGCACACTGCCTTAAACCCTTTGTCTGGTAAAGCTAGCTGTTTAAATTTTTCAAAGGATGACAAACATGGATTTGTTCAATAACTTACCAGTGGGATATTTGTAATATGTATATATATCCCAGTAGTAAGAGGGGAAAGCGGAAAGATTTAAAATGGACCAGAGGGGACACATTTTCTCACTGTGCAGAGGGTAGTGAGTAAATGGAACGAGCTGTCAGAGGGAGTGGTTGAAACAGGTACAATAGCCTCATTTTAAAAGATTCATGGAGGGGCAGGCCTTAGCCTCAGAGGGATAAGGGTCGAACACAGGAAATTGGCACTCATATGTAGCAGACTCTTCTATCTTCAATTCTTTTGGCACTTTATAACTTCTCTTCTTTTTATTCCTCAATTTTTCTCTCAAGTTATTTTGCCATTTTAAGTCTCACCTTTTGAGTATTCTCCTCTTAAATCTCCACTCTGATTTTAGAGAACACTTTTACCCTCCTACTCTCCTCACACCTTTATGTGATTTAATTGTGATATAACATATATAATTTATGGTCTTTGAGCTTGAATCTATAGGCCTTTGTTTTTCTTTGAACTTGTACTTAGCCAATCTTATACATATGACAATAAACTTGACTTGACCTGATACTTATTTAAGTAAACCCATAGCCTCCTTCTGTGCCTCTCTTGGTATCCTACAAAGGAGTCATTCAAACACCTGCTACAGTCAGCTTGTGAGCAACAATTCCTATTGCCTCTTGCAACTTTCCTGCCAACCTCCCCAGCTAGAATGCTAGCTAAGGTCTATCCTGACCAATCTCCTTCTCATCCAACTCAACCATTCAGTGTACTCAGTCTGTTAATCAACTCTCACCACTCTCTCCACATTTTCCTCTCTCAACAGTGGACAAAATTTTGTCATCCACAAGCTAATTGTGGAAATAGCAAAATATGATAAGTTCTGAAAATCTGAAAATGCTAGAAAAAATACCTTGGACTCTCTCCCTTCATCTTTGGTATTTTCACTTTGTTTACATACTTTACATTATTCTCTTAACTAGCTGCTTATCATTTTGTCCTCATTCTCCGACTAACATTCTCTCATCAGAGTATTTCCACTGTTCTCCTCTCTCAGTCTCAGTAAGAGCGATGTCTTATCCTTTGTGGTCTCATCTTCAACTTACTTCACTAGACAGGTATATGGAGGAATTTAAGGTGGGGGCTTATATGGGAGACGGGGTTTGAGGGTCGGCACAACATTGTGGGCCGAAGGGCCTGTACTGTGCTGTACTATTCCAGATAGTCACAGAGTCACAGACCATACAGCACGGATACAGGCCCTTCAGCCTAACAAGTCTATGACAATCCAATGGGTGCCAATTTCCTGTGTTCAACCCTTACTCCTCTAAGGCTAAGGCCTGCCACTCCATGAATCTTTTAAAATGAGGCTATTGTACCTGTTTCAACCACTCCCTCTGGCGGCTCGTTCCATTTACTCACTACCCTCTGCACAGTGAGAAAGTGTGTTCCCGTTGGTCCATTTTAAATCTTTCCCCTCTCACCCTAAATCAATGCCCCTTAGCTTTGGACACCCCCTAACGCAGGGAGAAAACTGTGACTGTCCACCTTATCTAGGGCTCTCATAATTTTAAACATTTCGATAAGGTTACTTCTCATTTCCCTATGTTCAAAGAATGAAGATCTAGCCTGGCCAATCTCTCCCTATAACTCAGGCCCTCTAGGCCTGGCAACATCCCCGTCAATCTTTTCATAAAACTTTCCAGTTTAACCATGTCTTTCTGATAATAAGGTGACTATAACCATTATCTGCTGACATTGCCTCCTTCAGGTGAAGATTCTAAGTGGCAGTAAACTTTTCACCAAACTGTACGTCACTGTTCAACCAGAAAGCATGAAATTACAATAATGCCCCCAATTAATACTGGGGACTTGGTGCAGATATCCTGAACCAAGAAGCACCAGCTGCAGGGACAGCTTTAAACGTTCTATAGCAATACACACAAAATTCTGGAGGAACTCAGCAGGCCAGGTAACATCCATGGAAATGAAGGAACAGTCGACATTTTGGGCCAAGACCCTTCATTAATCATTACATTAATTTTTAAGATTGTAAATGCTGTAAAGTTCATATATTTTTTTCAATGTATATAAAATTCATAAATATGCATTGCGTGAAGCTTTGAAAGTTGTGCTTACACCAAAGTAGCTTGGCTACCTTTCATTGTTTTTATTCATGAATTTTGTGTGATGTGTTTGTTCGGGCTCCCATATATAATCTTATTATAATGCAGAAGTCTTTTCCCACTCTCAGAGCTTACTTCCGTAACTTCTTCTTGAATGGACCACTCCCACTGATCTTGGTCTTTATTTGAACATTACAAATCAGCAATGGTAGCTTGCAAGTTCTAGGCCGATATTTCAACTTTGCCTCCCGGTACAAACTCAAGCTGCTCATTAATAATTCCCCAGTGTGACAAAGGGGACACACACCTACCTCACTCAAACAAGCTAATGAGCTTGGCCAACACCAAATTGTCTTCAGATAGGTAAGTCCATTCTAGACCAAATATCTTTAGCTGCTATTCCTTCACCTCATGCAGTCTAATCCAGACCAATTTACCAAGAAGTGTTTTTTTTACCAGAAATATTTCAGAGATCAGAGATTTGGTCCACAAGAACAGGTTGAAGAGGATGTAATGTTGCTATTAACTAAGGCACTAAGTAAGACTAGGTAGAACAGACTCATGTTTTTGAGCTAGCGATATCATGGAGATCTGAAAAATGACTTTTTAATGCTATTCATGATAATGATCTAGAACTCATTGCCAAAAGGGTGGTGGAAGCATGGAAGATCAGTAATTTCAAAACAATTTTGGACAGGCCCTCAAATGAGCTAAGCTTGTAACATTATTGTGATATAGAGGATTAATAGACAAAGAGCTGTCTACAAAGAGCTGACATGGAGTCACATTGCAGGACAGCCTCCTGTGCCATTATGATTACTGGGGTATGCCTTGAGAGAGTGAAATATCTTCTGTACACAAAAGGAAGTCTATAGATTAAGAAAGTTCTAAAAATATATCAATTTGCTTTTGAAAGAAAAGGGATAAATATTTTTAAAATATGAGGGCTACTTTTACTTACTTGTATTAGAATGGCTAAATCCAATACCACCTACATTAGAAGATTGGTACGAAATTATCTTGGAAATATTTAAAATGGAAAAGTTGACTTACTCCCTGAGAACTCAAAAAGAAAAATTTTATCAAATCTGGAATAAATGGATTGAATATATAACCCCAATGCGAGCAGACTTCAGATGACTCTCCTAATGATTTATACTGCTCTTCTCATCAACACAGTAATATTGCTAACGTAAGCACCCCTAGTCTAAATGTTTGTTTTTTTTTGTTTTCTTTTGGAAAATAGAGAATTAATACAAGTAAAGGGAAAGATTTGGGAAAGGGATAAAAAAATGAAAAAATTAAGTAAATGAGAGCATAGGGATTGGATAATTATGTCTGCGGGCAGGAGCAAGCATGAACAAATTAGGATATAAACACCTACAATGGTTGATACATAGGCTTATATACAACATTTTGGACCAGTGGAAATGGTCCAGAAGGGTTATATGGAAACTATTATTACCATTTTTCTTAACAACTAATTTCATTACTTAGCCTAATAGGTTAGATTTACCACAGTACATAATTATCTACTTAAATGTTTATTTTCCTTTTATATCATCTCAATGTGTATTTAAGAATGTATAAATAATCGTAGTTTTATACATATAAAAAAATGGAAAAGGTTATATGTGTGAAAAAAGTACATGATATTTGTGAATTCCTTATCCAAATAAAAATAAAATTTAAAAAAAGGAATATTATATGATATTAAAATATTCCACAATAATTATGAATCATGGTTAGAAATCTCTGAAATAATTTATCCAAAGATAATATGCTGAATATTTAAATATGTTGATGGTAGAGATGGACAGATTGCTGGTAACATGGAAGAGGCAGGAAAACCATGATCTAATTAAATAATTGTGCAGGCACCCCTTCCGAACAGAGAGAATGCCGCCATCAGTTAGAGGAACAAAATAATTGGTTCCTATGATAATTCTATGTTGAGTTTCATCTGTAAACAAATGGGATACTCACAAATGATTGTCTTTTAACCATGCTTGAATACAATTCAATTATTTTGCAGAATGGTCCTGCAATTTCTTTGTATTTCAATTCACCTTTGTCTATACTTCAACTTTCATGAGCTTTAGACTTTAGTTGCAAATTGCTGCCAGTTACCATGACTTTACATTTTCCCAATACTTTAATAGTTTGCAAGGTTGTGATTCCTCTTTCTTGTAATCTGAACAACACAACTATTTAGTGATTCTTTTGAACTATGATAATCCTCAATCAGAAAAACAGAGATGCGGCAGCAATATCACTTCTTACACTGTCACAGAAATCCTGTGAATTCAAGCACTGCACAAAATATTGCAGGAGCATTTAACTGACTGATTTAATCTTGAGCAATTAAAATTGGTCACAGAATGGCTGGACTAGAGAGGGGAAAATAATTAGGCCTGTTCTTTTGATCATTATTCAGTGACTCATGCTAGACATCAGCAAAAGAATTCAGACAGATTTAATTATGGCTATGATTTTCATTTTGGCTCCTCTACAAGACTTAAGAAAGGAGGAAATGGTGTTTCTGGTGTGCTATAGGTAGAAAGAAAGGATGCTTTTTTGACCTTTCTTGTGTGGGTTCTCTGATGAAATTACAGGCCAGTTAGCTTGACTTCAATGGTTAGAAAAAAGTCCATTATTAAGGATGAGGTTTCGGGATGCTTGGAGACATATAATAAAGTAAGCCTAAGTCCTATTTTCGTTATGGTGAAATCTCACTTGCCAAATTTGATGGTATTCTTTGAGGAAGTAACAGGCAGGAGAGACAAAGTGTCAATGGATGTGGTTTACTCCGATTTTCAGAATGCCCTTGACAAGCTGCTCCTCCTGAAGCCTCTTAACAAGATAAGAGCGCATGGTGTTACAGGAAAGATACAAGCATGGATAAAATATTAGCTGACTGGCAGGAGGCGAAGTGTTGGAAAACATAGAAACATAGACAACCTACAGCACAATACAGACCTTTTGGCCCACGATGCCGTACTGAACATGTACTTATTTTAGAAATTACCTAGGGTTACCCATAGCCCTCTATTTTTCTAAGCTCCATGCACCTGTCCAGGAGTCTCTTAAAAGACTTTATTGTATCCGCCTCCACCACCGTCGCCGGCAGCACATTCTATGCACTCACCACTCTCTGCGTAAAAAACTTACCCCAACATCTCCTCTGTGCCTACTTCCAAGCACCTTAAAACTGTGTTCTCTTGTGTTAGCCATTTCAGCCCTGGGACAAAGCTTCTGACTATCCACACCACCAATGCCTCTCATCATCTTATACAGCTCTATCAGGTCACCTCTAATCCTCCCTTGCTCCAAGGAAAAAGGCCAAGTTCACTCAACCTATTCTCATAAGGGACACTCCCCAATCCAGGCAACATCCTTATAAATCTCCTCTACACCCTTTCTATAGTTTCCACATCCTTCCTGTAGTGAGGTGACTGGAACTGAGCACAGTGCTCCAAGTGGGGTCTGACCAGGGTCCTATATAGCTGCAACATTACCTCTCGGCTCTTAAACTCAATCCCACTATTAATGAAGGCCAATGCAGTGTATGCCTTCTTAACCACACAGTTAACCTGCGCAGCAGCTTTGAGTGTCCTATGGACTCAGACCCCAAGATCCCTCTGATCCTCCACACTGCCAAGAGTCTTACCATTAATACTATATTCTGCCATCATATTTGACTTACCAAAATGAACCACCTCACACTTATCTGGGTTGAACTCCATCTGCCCAGTTTTGCATCCTATCAACGTCCCGCTGTAACCTCTGACAGCCCTCCACACTATCCACAACACCTCTAATCTTTGTGCCATCAGCAAATTTACTAACCCATCCCTCCACTTCCTCATCCTGGTCATTTATAAAAATCACGAAGAGAAGGGGTCCCAGAACAGATCCCTGAGTCACACCACTGGACACTGACCTTCATGCAGAATATGACCCGTCCACAACCACTCTTCGACTTCTGCAGGCAAGCCAATTCTGGATCCACAAAGCAAGGACCCCTTGGATCCCACGCCTCCTTATAAAGGGAGCTTATTCTTGTTGGCTGCTCGTCACTAGGGCTGTTCCATAGGGTTCCGTGTTGGGACCGCTTCTTTTCACGTGATATGTCAACGATTTGGACGATGGAATTGATGGCTTTGAGCCCAAGTTTGTAGACAGTACAAAGATACAAAGAGCAGGAGGTAGTGTTGTGGAAGCAGGGAGTCTACAGAGGGATTTGGACAGATTATGAGAATGGGCAAAGAAGTGGCAGATGGAATATTGTGTTGGTAAGTTATGGTCATGAACTTTGGTGGAAGGAATAAGGGTACAGACTATTTTCTAAACAGGGAGAAACTTCAAAAATCAGAGGAGCAAAGGGGCTTGGGACTCCTTGTGCAAGATTCCCTAAAGATTAACTTGCAGGTTGAGTCGGTAGTAAGGTAGGCAAATGCAATTGACACATGGCCTTCAAAAATCAATGTATTGAGTACAGGAGTGGGATTTTATGTTGAAATTGTATAAGACATTGGTGAGGCTTAATCCAGAGTATTATGTGCAGTTTTGGCCACTTACTTACAGAAACAATATAAATGGGATTGAAAGAGTGCAGAGAAAATTCAAAGGATGTTGCTGGGACTAAAAGATCTGAGTTATAGGGAATTGTTGAATAGGATAGGTTATTGGTTACTGAGTTATTGGTTATTGATTGTAGGCTATTGGGTATCAAAGTGTAGCCCCCTGGTAAGCCTCAGGCTCGCTCAGCTCACTTTCGTCTGGGGGGGGAGCAGCCTTCGGCACTGCCAAACTGGGTAATCAAGTTTGTGTGGATACCGTGTGATGTACTCCACCCCGCCAAATAACAGACAGTACACCATATGCGAACTTATCAAAGTTCAACCATTCCGTACACAACCGTTGGAGGTCGATGAACAGGGTCTTCTTTCCACCATGAGATCGCCTCCGACCCCCTCAACTCACCACTCGGGACCAACCACCATGGTCGACCAGAGCATGTCCAGCACGCCCTTCCTCTTTGGTTCTCCTCCCGAAAACCCTGGGCCTCAGACTCCCACTCAGGGTCCATTCCATCACCCAGCTTACAACATCGCATCTCCTCTCTCTGTCCTCATCGCGCATTCTGCCCCAAAGCCCGCGAAAACAATAGCTGACAGACACACAAGAAAGAATAACATCTATCCTAATTGGTTAGCAAATGAGTACAATTCTCATTATCAGTAACATAACCCAAACAAGCTGCTATAGAGAAGCACTTTCTCAGCAGTTAACA
The DNA here is from genome assembly GCF_030028105.1 of Mobula birostris. Taxonomy (NCBI): domain Eukaryota; kingdom Metazoa; phylum Chordata; class Chondrichthyes; order Myliobatiformes; family Myliobatidae; genus Mobula; species Mobula birostris. The sequence continues at coordinate 203,814,318 of NC_092371.1, read as the reverse complement.
TAACAAAGAAGCCATTTTATTCTAACATAACAAAGAAGCCATTTTTATTAGCCTTAGCAGTAACATAAAAGAAGAAACCCCTTACAAAAGGTTATGTGGAGGCAGGAAAACGAGGTTGAGAAGGATAGTAATTCAGTCATGATGGAATGATGGAGCAGACTTGATGGGCCAAGTGGCCTCATTCTGCTCCTATGCCTTATGGTCTTTTATGGCATCCGTTAGTCTTGCTAGACCATAGATCTGCGCCTGGAAAGTCTTCACTCTCCAGGGCGCAGGCCTGGGCAAGGTTGTATGGAAAACCAGCAGTTGCCCATGCTGCAAGTCTCCCCTCTTCACGACACCAATGTTGTCCAAGGGAAGGGCATTAGGACCCATACAGCTTGGCACCAGTGTCGTCGCAGAGCAATATGTGATTAAGTGCCTTGCTCAAGGACACAACATATTCCCTCGGCTGGGGCTCGAACTCACGACCTTCAGGTAGCTAGTCCAATGCCTTAACCACTTGGCCACGTGCTCACACCTTATGGTCTTACACGTTTACTTTTCATACACAGTTGGAAACAATGTGAAAATTAATTTATATAAAATCCTTGGGCCTTCATCTGAGGAGAGATTGGCTGTGAAAAACGAATCAATGAAGTGAAGGTTTAAACTTACCCACAGTTCCAACAGTTAGAAAGTTTTGTTCCAAAAGCATAGACTTCATATTATTAGCTTGATTTGGATACAAAGATAGATTCTGAGAGGATCTGCGTCTTTATCGATTTTAACTTTATTGGCAGTGTGCCAGAGGGTTGCCATTACTTTTAGGATTCACTTGATGAGAGCAAAATTAAAGAAATAGAGGTCATCCATTTTTCCAGGACTTTTGTCTTTGCTTGGGGAGGACAAGGACTAATTTTAGTATTTTAGACCTGAGGGCCCACAAGGCCGGGTCTACAAGCAGACCAGATCAAGCTTCAGGAAAGTAGGATGGATTTTCAGCTTTCTTCAACAAGTCCCACCAGATTGAACGTTCTGGCTAGAATTGAAATTGATAAGATTATCAAAAAATGCAAGCCTAATTGCCATGTAATAAAGATGAATATTTTTAGTGTAACTATTCTTCTGCCAGATTTCAAGATTCTTGAATGTTTGATAGCAATGCTTGGTTTAAGTTAGATCTTTTGGGTGCAAGTTCTGTAGCTCACACTTACAAGGAACAAAATAAATATTCAACAAGCTGGTGGCTTGTTGTCTGACAGCACTTGAGGATGCATTTCCAACTTGCTCGTGTTGTGACCCTACAGACATTTTACAAATGATCATTTTCAAATGTCAGCTCTAGCTTAGTGGGAGTCAGTCCCATCACAGTCAGATACTAATGGGTTCAGGTCCATCCCTGGAGCGATCACATAACTGAAAAGAGAAAATAATGCCGATACTGGAAATTTCAAACAAAATTCAAAAATGCAGGGAATACTAAACAGGTCAGGCAACATCTGCAGAGAGAGAGAAAAACTAGGTTTTGCATGTTGGAGTCTTTGTTATAATTGAATACGTGTGTACAGTTGAATGAAAATAAACTTAACTTGAACAAAGTCAACTGTCTACATTAATGACACTTTGTCAGAATATGTTCAAATGTTTCTTTCTCAATTTCACAACTTATGCTGCATCAATGAATTGGGATTGAAAATGCTATTATGCTGCATGGAGACAAGCAAGATGCCTGGTCATCTGTCTACCTCTTTATAAGCTACTAAATCTCATCACATTGCTTCTTGGAGTGTATAATATTTCTGTTTTTCAAGCGATTATCGAACTGCATGTAAAATTTAGTCAAAGTCAAGGGAGAGCTGAGAATGCATCAAATTAAAGGATTAAAAGACTTGCATTTAAATAGAGTATTTTTGCTTACCTTCTCACCATCTTAAGACATCCCGAATGAAATATGGTCACCGTGTAAGGGCAGGAAATATTAAACTGATGTAACGTGAGATTGCAACAGAGGCTTTAAGACCAAAACACAGAAGATTCAACAGGTGCTGGAAATCTTGAGAAACACACGAAACGGTGGAGGAACTCAGCAAGGCAGCATCTATTGAAGGAAATAAACTGTTAAAGTTGCAAGCAGAGACCCTGCATTAGGACTGGAAAGGAAGAGGGAGGGGGACAGAATAAGGTTTCAAGTCTCCCCTGTAATGAACAAGATTCAAAGGTCACATAGAGAATAAAGTAGACTCACACCCTTGGTTTCATGGTCTTTCATTCAAATAATCAAAAAAATGGGTCCTACATGCATAATTCACCACGTGAAACTTCATACTAGCACAACACTTACCCTCCCTTCTGCACCTTTAGTGAGTAACCGTCCTTACTGGAAATCCAGATGATAATGATTTGGTTAACCTCAGGTGTAACTTAGTAAATCAAGGAGACCAGATGGGAATACATTGGAATAACCAAGTCTGGAGGTAACAAAGGCAAAGACGGAAGAATCTGCAGTGGCTGAGCTCAGACCAGAATTAACCAGTATTTGTCCAGGCACACATTGGTGGCATCAGTTTTTCGCTTTCTGCCATTGTAACAGAGATAGAGTTCTCCTTGTCCTTACTTGCAATGCTATGAGCCTTGGTATCCAGCACAACATTATTCGGAGCATACCACCAGGAACATCCTTCCCTTTCTCACCTCCCTTCCACTTTACATAGAGATCACTCTGTGTGAATCTTCTTGTCCACTCATTCCTCCCCACTGACTTCTCTCCTCGCACTTATTCCTGCAAGCATCATAAACGCTACGCCTCCTTCCTCACCACCATTCTAACATAAGTGTGCGGTTGTCGCGGAAGTGCAGAAGGAGAGACACTGAAGTGGACGAACTATTCACTGACTTTTAATGAGAGCTGTGCAGAGTTAAAGGAAAAACAATAAATGCTAGGCCAATAGGATTGTTAACCAAAACTCTCAAACCGAATGCTAAAGCTCAGAAGCAGTAACTTAATACTAAATAAATACTGCTCCTTCACAGCATCTATCTAAACAGTGGCAATCAGAGAGCATAAGCAGGGAGTATTGACATTGCTGTGCTTTTGTTCAAGATTCAACAAGACGGAAACGAGAGGAAGGGAGCTAAGTACAATCGTAATAAAACTTGGATTGGCTGAAACACGAGTGTGATTGCCAACCCTGTCCGGCAGCCCACCTTGGAGGGCACCCAGGCAGGATTTGTGACAAAATCAGGGCTCGGACAGTGCTTCCAGAAGAGCTAATGCTTCACTTTAAGGATGTAATGCTGAAGCTTTATATGGCATTGGTCAGACTGTACTTCGAGTATTATGAGCAGGTTTGGGCTCTTTATCTAAGAAAGGAGGGGCTGGCATTGGAGAGGGTCCAGAGGAAAATGATTCCAGGAGTGAAAGGGGAGGAATGAAATGGAATAGGAGTGTTTGATGTCTCTGGGCCTGTACTCACTGGATGTGGCCAGCTCAGAAAACAGGGAAATGGGTATGACTTCTTCTTGAAGGGCAAATAAGATAAGAAAACTTGCATTTATGGGGTGGATTTTCCCATAAAGAACGGTATATTAATGGCATCTCAATAGTTACCCCCATGGAAAAGGTAAACATCTTATAACCCCAACTCACCAGCACTCTGTTGTCAACAGTGCATCATCCCAGAGCTGAAGTGCTGCAGGTAAGACCAATAAGAAATTCTGCTCAGAAAAATTCTGGTCCATTTTACATAGGGAGGCACGCAGATCCTCCCAGAATATTTCAGTATCCGGCTTGGAAAAAGAACGGTCTTATAAAGGGTTGTGATTGACAAGAAGGGATAAGGGAAACCAAACCCCAATGGTACTCTCCTCCTGACAAGATATCTGGAACTTGATCTTGTAATTTTACTGGCTCTCCACTCAGTCTTAATCCACTAGACAACAGAAGTACCCATGTCAGGCTGCTGGTAATTGATTAAAGCTTAGCATTCAACATCACCATCCCCTCAGTACTAATCAACAAGCTAAAAAACCTGGGCCTCCATACCCCCCTCTGCAACTGGATCCTTGACTGTCTCATTGGGAAATCACAATCAGCGTGGATTGGAAATAACATCTCCTCATTGCTGACAATCAACATAGATGCCCCTTAATGGTGTGTGCTTATCCACCGCTCTACTCTCTCTATAAATCCATTGATGACACAACTGTTCTTGGCAGAATCTCAGATGGTGATGAGGAGGCCTACAAGAGTGTGAGAGATCAGCTCGTTGAATGATGTCACAACAGCAACTCTGCACCCAATATCAGAAAGACCAAGAAATTGATTTTGGACTTCAGGAAGGGGAAGTCAGGAGAATGCATGCCAGCTCTTATTCAGGAATCAGCAGTGGAAAGGATGAGTGGTTTCAAGTCTCTGGGAATCAACACTGCAGAGGATCTATCCTGAGCCCAACATTTCATGAAGAAGGCACACCGGTGATTATATTTCATGTGGTATGTCAACAAAGACGCTCACAATTTTCTACAGATGTATCCGGGAAAGTATTCCGCCTGGTTGGAAGCTCCAATGCATGGGATTGAAAAAGCTGCAGATGGTTGTCGATTCAGCCAGCTCCATTATGGGCATGAGTTTCCTCACCATCGAGGACATCTTCAGAAGGTAGAGCCTCAAGAAGGTGGGACTGTTCATTAAGGAGTCTCACCATCCTGGCTGTTTCTGGAATTTCCAAGCCTGAAAGTTTGAAACTGCAGTGTAGAGAAAGACCTTTCTACAGGGGCACAATTGAGAGCATCCTGACTGGCTGCATCGCTTCCTGGTATGGGGACTGTACCTCCCTCAATTGCAGGACTCTGCAGAGAGTGGTGAGGACAGCCCAGCACATCTGTAGATGTGAACTTCCCACTATTCAGGATATTTACAAAGACAGGTGTGTAAAAAGGGCCCGATGGATCATTGGGCACCTGAGTCACCCCAACTACAAACTGTTCCAGCTGCTACCATCCCGGAAACAGTACCACAGCATAAAAGCCAGGACCGAAAGTTCCGGGACAGCTTCTTCCATCAGGCCATCAGACTGATTAATTCATGCTGACACAACTGTATTTTTATGTTATATTGTTGTACATACTATTTATTAAAAATTACTATAAGTTGCCCATTGCACATTTAGACAGAGTCGTAACGTAAGGATGTTTACTCCTCATGTAAGTAATAAAGTCAATTCAATTCAATTCAATTCAGCAAGCAAAATAATTCTAAATGATCTTATTCCTTATTTCTCATCAACTATCAGTGACAAAAAAGATCACTGCTCTTTGACCACAAACATTCACAATGACAAAATTTAAAACAGTTTGTACGAAGTACGATGTAGTGTCTAATGGCCACCCAAGTTTACGTGACTGATGCTAGTTAGAAACTTTTCAGCACAGCCTCCTGTCCCAATTAAGCAGCATAGTGTCCCAAAAGGGAATTGCAGCTACTTTCTCTATCAGTTTTTGTTCTTTAAGAGTTGTCCCAAATAAGCAGCTGCCCCGATTAACCAGTTAACTGGAATCCACCATATACTGTAATCTTATTTATATTTATTCCGGTTTATTATTGTATTTTTTAATGCTGCATCGGATCTGGAGTAACAATCTTTTACATTTCCGAGCTGATGAATGAAATGCCCCCTTCCCTTTACTAATATCAGAGGGGAAGTACGGGATATTGGGGACGCATTCTCAACATTTTAGAAACAGTTTCTTCCCCTCCACCATCAGATTTCTGTATGGTCTATAAACCCTTGAACACTATCTCACTATGTTGCTCACTTTTTGCACTATTTTCTAAAATATATTTCTTATTTTAACTTACAGTATTTTTATATATTTCACTGCACTGTTGCCACAAAACAACAGATTTCATGACTTATGTCTGTAATAATAAACCTGATTTTGATTCTGAACATCACGTATGCTTCCAGTAGACTGTTGAATTCTAACAGGAGGATTATAAGCTAGTTTGAAATGCATCCGCCACTAGCATGCATAAAAGGTTAAGATTTTCCAAAATCCAGAATTCAAATTCAGTGCAGAGGACCAGGCACAATATCTTCCTCATAAGGTAATTTCACACAGCAGTATCTTATAAAGTGCTAGCAGAATTTCTACACAGTTTCACTTTAGACAATTGAACACAAGCAGTACATTAGTAATTTGGCTGCATACTCTTCCGTTACAATTCTCTGAGAATTAGAAATAAAAACATTTCCAAAGTGTGATTTTGGCTCAGTTTGAAGCCAAAACTAACCTCTAAGCTTTTCATTTACAAATTTGGTGATGTAGGCCATGGGAAAGAAACCCTCTGTGCTGTAGCCATGGTCATTGTTAACTCTTGATGAAAGAAACTTCCAAAGAATTATTTTATCAAAAATTTCTGGGAGTTTGAACAAATTGATCGCGTGTTTTAGATTAGATTAGATTAGATTAGATTCAACTTTATTGTCATTGTGCCGATTACAGATACAAAGCCAATGAAATGCAGTTAGCATCTGACCAGAAATGCAAAGAATAGTGTTATTTATAAAATAACTGCAAATTAAAAAATGCTACAGCATACAAATATAAAAGTACTGAGACAGTACAATATGGATGCAATACTGCTTAGCGCTGTGATGAGAGGTTCAGTAGTGTCACAGCCTCAGGGAAGAAGATCTTCCTGTGCCTGCTGGTGTGGGAGCAGAGGTTCCTGTAGCGCCTACCAGATGGGAGGAGAGTAAAAAGTCCATGGTTAGGGAATTCATTCAGAATTCCCATTTTCACCATGGAGATGGGCATTGACGGTTATGTTCAGATGGGTGACATGTCCCTAAACAGGAAATGAGTTGTTGACAGCTTGGGGAAGAAGCTTGAAGGGAATGTCATTTGGATTATCCAGTGAGATCCTTTCAATAAAAATTTATTGTTGTACTTGAAAACGCTTGTTTGCTCAGCAGCTGCAGGGTATAGTTGCCAAATGTTCCTGAGTGGCCTTGGGCTATCCTGAACAAGTGGTCAAAAATACCCCTGTTTCAGTAGGAAAGCAATCAGAGGTGAAAATCAGGGTGCGAAATCATCTTGACTGGAGTTATCATTTACAAAATTACCATAACCAACTATTCCTGGTGAACAAACCTTCATTTACCATTGTTATGTTTGTGAGCTTCAATTGTGAGATCCTGCTAAGTTCTCAAGCAGGAAAAAAGGCTGAGAACAACAGTAAAACTGAAGTAATGGACACATCTTCTAGTAGATAATAGTCATCTGACAGCACCTAGCCTGAGGTCTCTGAGACATTGCTGTTCTAGCATATCAAGGAAGTGGACCTTCTGACCTTCTGGGTGCTAGGTGTAATGTTCCGAGAGCTCCAACTCCATGCTGTATAGGTTTGTGAGCAGTAAATATTGCTTGTTTTCTTGGTCCTTACCTAAGATCCAATATTAAGCAGCGTATGTAGATTTTCCTGCTTTGGCAGTACGAGTCTCCAAACTGTATATTACAAAAGCCTGCAAAGGATAAAAGGTGAACACTCAGCCAGAGTCCGGTGAAAAGCAAATGTGAGAACTGAGTTTGTTGTCAAATTTCCCTGAGATTGATGTGGGTGTCATTGACCCAAGTGTATCATCCCTTTCGTGGTAATTCGGTGGAGAATTGCCAATAAGGTGCTCATCAATGGTCGGGAGTTTAATACAGGATTCAAGACCGAGCAGGAGACTGCATGGCAGCACAGCTGATCACCCATCTCATAAGCAGAAAGGATTCTTCGGATGCTGGAAACCCAGAGCAAGACACGCAAAATGCTGGAGGGACTCAGCAGGTCAGGCATCAGCTATGAAAGTGAATCAACATGTGAAGGTGGGGAGAAGGGAAGGAGCACAAGCTGGAAGGTGATAGGTGAAGAAGGTGAGGGGGAAAGTGGGTGGATGCGGGAGGGGAGATGAAATGAGAAGCTGGAAGGTAATAAGTGGAAGAGGTAAAGGGCTGTAGATGAAAGAATTTGATAGAAGAGGACAGTTTGATTGATTGGATAGGACAGATGGAAGAAAGGGGAAAGGCGGGGCACCAGAGGAAGGTGATGGGTGGGTAAGGAGAAGAGAAGGGGTAAGAGGGAGCCAGAATGGGGAATGTAAAAAAAAGAAAAGGGGGAGAAATTACTGGAAGTTAGAGAAATCTATGTTCACGCCATCATTTTGGAGACTACCCAGACAGAATATGAGGTGTTGCTCCTCCATCCGGAGGGTGGCCTCATGAGGATCGTTGAGGACGCTATGGACTAAGGTGTCGGACTGTGAATGGGAAGCCAATCACTCATTTTCTCCTCCTGAGCTCAGAGATACAGCATCCATTATCGAGGACCCCCACCATCCAGGCCATGCTCTCTTCTTGTTGCTGCCATTGGGATGGAGGTACGGTAGCCTCAGCAGGCTTGGGCCCAGTTATTACTATCAGGCTCCTAAACCAGCATAGATAACTTCACTGAACTTATTCCACACCCAGTGGACTCACTTTTAAGGACTACTACTTATGTTCCCAATATTAATTATTATAGTTAATTGTTTGATTAAAGTTTGTTTTTCATGTATTGGCATAGTTTGTCATCTTTTGCACATCGGTTGTTTGTCCTTTTTTTTGTGTGGTTTTTCATTGACACTATTGTATTTCTTTGTATCTATTGTGCATATCCTCAAGGAAATGAATCTCAGGGTAGTACATGGTGACATGCAGTATATGTATTTTGATCATACATTTACTTTGAAATTTGAACAATTGTATTGAGCTGACGGGCTTGATACGCTTGGTGTCTAACATGGGTACTTGCTTGAACCACAGCAGTAGTATGGAATCAACATCATTTATTTTAAACACGAGAGGTTCTGCAGATGCTGGAAATCCAGAGCAACACAAAGAAAGTGCCAGAGGAACTCAGTAGGTCAAGTAGCAGCTATGGAAATGAATAAAAAAAATCAAAGTTTTGGGCTGACACGTTATTTGGTTGGCTTTAAATGTGTACAGGAAGTGCATTGTTTTTTCCTTTATATCACTTAATTTTACTTTTACAGAGTATTTTAAACTTAAAAGTAAAAGTATTACTTTAATGTTATAAGAATGGTTATGATATTTATTTATGCATATGCCTTTGATTTTTTTTCTCAAATGATCATCAGAGTTATTTCAAAGTACTTTAATGGCTTATGAGAGCAATGTAGAAAGGCCACCTGCTAGAGCAGTTTCAGCAACCACTGTGATGAAATGTTTTTTGAGAGATGGTGATGAAACATATCAACTCCTGCCTGAAGACTTAGGTCCACTCAAGTTTGCCTACCGTCATAAGGGGTCAACAGCAGATGCTGTTTCTTTGGCTCTTCACTTAACCCTGGAGCATTTGGACAGAGAAGGTGCAAATATCAGGGTGCTGTTCATTGGCTACAGCTCAGCATTCAATACTATACTCTCCTCAAAATTAATCAATGAGCTCCAAGAACTTGCCCTCAATACCTCCTTGTGCAACTGGATCCGTGATTTCTTCACTTGCAGACCCCCATTAGTTCAGGATGGCAACAACATCTCCTCCACAATCACCATCAGCAAAGGTGCACCACAAGGTTGTGTGCTTATCCCCCTGCTCTACTTGCTTTATACTTATGCCTGTGAAGCAAAGCACAGCTCCAATGTCATGTTTATGTTTGCAGATAACACCTCTGTCATAGGCCGAATCAAAGGTGGTGATGGATCAGCATATAGGAGGTAGATTGCAAATCTAGCTGATTGGTGCCACAACTACAACCTTTCACTCAATGTCAGCAAAACAAAGGAGCTGATTATTGACTTCAGGAGGAAGAAACCAGAGATCCATGAACAGGTCCATTTGGAGAATCAGAGGTGGATAGTATCAGTAACTTTAAATTCCTCGGCTTTATCATTTCAAAGGATCTCTCCCGGGCCCGGCATGTAACTGTCATTACAAAGAAAGCACAGCAGCCCTACTTTCTTAGAAGTTGGCAAAGAATTGGCATGTCATTGAAAACTTCCAAAGGTTCATTTATTATCAAATCACGTATCTATATACAACTCTGAAAGTTGTATATAGATGTAGTTAGATGTAGTTAGAGAGTATACTGACTGGTTGCATCACAGCCTGGTATGGAAACACCAATGCCCTTGAACAGAAAAACCCTATATAGTGGATACAGCCCAGTCTATCATGGGTAAAGCCCTCCCTACTAAGTGTTGCAGGAAAACAGCATCCATCATCAAGGATCCCCATCATCCAGGCCATGCTCTCTTCTTGCTGCTGCATCAGGAAGGAGGTGCAGGAGCCTCAGGACACACAACACCAGGTTCAGGAACAGGTATTATCCCTCAGTCTTCAGGTTTTGAACCAGACAGGATGACTTCACTCACCACAATCTAGGAATCTTCATCTCAGGTTCTCAAAATTAATTGCCTATTTATTTATTTTTGTATTTGCAGAAAAAAAATTGTCTTTTGCACATGGGTTGTTTGTCTGTCTTGTTTTGTGTGGTGTTTCATTGATTCTATAGTGTTTCTTTGTATCTACTGAAATGAACCTCATGCAAATAGTGACATATGTGTACTTTGATAATAAACTTACTTTGAACTATGAACCTAACATCCTCTTGCCACCTGTCGAGTGCTCGTTGTCTTTTGGACAGGCATGGCCACAAGGTTTGAACTTTCATCAGATCCACAGAGCTGCCAAAAGTAAGTATGGTCATGGGACAAACGTGGATAGTGAGCCTGAGAACTGCACCTAGCTGATTTCAATTCATCCCAGCACCTGCACAAAGTGGCCACTTTATTAGGTACACCTGTACACCTGTTCATTAATACAAATATCTAATCAGCTAATCATGTATCAACAGCTCAATGCACAAAAACATGCAGACGTGGTTAAGGGGTTCAGTTGCTGTTCAGACCGAACGTCAGAATGCTGAAGAAATGTGATAAAAGTGACTGACCGTGGAATGATTATTGATGCCAGACAGAGTGGTTAGAGTATCTCTGAATCTGATGACCTGGGATTGTCATGCACAACAGTCTCTAGATTTTATAGAGAATGGTGCACAAAACAAAAAAAAACATCCAGTAAGTGATAGTTCTATGGGTGAAAATGGTTTGTTAATGAGAGAGGTCAGAGGAGAATGGCCAGACTGGTTCAAAATGACAGAGATGTGACAATAACTCAATTAATCACACATGTCAACATAGTGGTAGAAGAGTATCTCTAAACATGTCAAACCTTAAAGTGGACGAAGTGGATGGGCTACAGCAGCAGAAGACCATGAACATAGAGTCACAAACAACAGGAATTCTGTGGATGCTGGAAATTCAAGCAACACACATCAAAGTTGCTGGTGAACACAGCAGGCCAGGCAGCATCTCTAGGAAGAGGTACAGTCGACGTTTCAGGCCGGGACCCGAGACCCAGAACATAGAGTCAGTGACTACTTAATTACGTATAAGAGGTACCTAATAAAGTGGCCACTGGGTGTATATCTATCTGAACAATTAATGTTTTGATATTTTACCATGGCCAGTTATGTGCAAGGTTCCTAGGATACTGGTGAGAAACCTAGAATTCTTGGGTAGCACCTTGCCTCCTGGCAAGGAGTTGATCTTGCAAGTTTTAGCCAGTTGTCTAGTGTTAAGCCATGCACCTCTTGCAAAACATCACTTCCATACTTGCAGTTAAAGCAACTTGTTTACATTTTATGTTTCAAAGAGCCCACATTCTTTTTAAAAGAAGTTAAATTAATTTGATTTAAACAAAAATGCAGCTTTCTTTGAGATAAAGATAAATAATTTGAAATATATTTTATGATGTACTTTCAACAGAGCATTGACAAAATGGCTATCATTTAGCAGCCTTTATACTGAATGAACAAATGGACTGGTTAAGCAACACTGTTCTATTTGCTGGAGCTGGCAAGATTATCCAGGAGATTATATTCAATGTGACTGATGATTCCTCGCCAAACCTTTCCTTATCACATGTTGGAGAAATGCCCTGACATTTGAAATGACTACACAAAACTGTGATTAATTAAATGTTCACTCTTATTAGTAGGCAATTTTTGAGTTGACTGCACTCCTGTCTCCACTTAAACCGGGTTAGAACATGTCTGGCTGTCAAGCACAAAGAGTTTAATGGAAGTTATGTACTGACAGTTTGTGAGAATTTTCTTGGAGCCATTACAAGAGAAAACTGAAAATAAGACGTGGTTTGGTAAAAGTGCAGAGCTCTGCAAAATGCTGATCAGAATTCAATCATCTTAGATTTTCCAGAACATCAACTTTGTTCATTTTGATATATTTTGATTGGACAATTTGAAAGCAAGCAATTAAAAGAAAAATTGGGGCCACTTAAATTGCCTGGATGGCGTTCAAGGGATAAACTTGATCCACAATTTATAGCACTCACATGCTTCATCCACACTTTAATAGAATTTTTAGTAACAGCTAGCAAAACCAAGAGATCTGCCACACTGTATTGCAGCCTGAGGCAGTGTAAACAGCACTCGAACACAGACCCTTTCTCCAGTATTTACAGAGGGTTAACTTTTCAAGTCATTGTTTCCATCAGACAAGAGCAAGCCTGCTCTCTGCCTGATTGAGGTGGTGGGAGGCCACTATGGTGTCCTACCTTTTGTTGATTCTATCATAATGACATCATTCAGTTCATACAACCATCAAATAAAATGTTTTTATTTTGTCATTAGCTAATCATTAGAATAATCACAACTCTGAAAATCATTGTCCAGAGTATTCTACAAATGTTTGTAGATTCCATCTGCTGAATGTAGTCATAAATCACTTCAGCCACTGCATGTAAATGTGATGGATTATGCATCAGCGGTAAAGTGGCATGGGTGGGGGAGGAAATGGAGATTGAGTTTCATGGATCAAGTAAAGTCAATATAGTGGTATATAGTAGTAGTGAAGCTTTGAAAGGACTTGAAGAGGAATTTCCTGCTTTAGCAGTCAAATTTATCATCCACAAGGAGGATATTGTCTGCTGTATCATTCAAGTTACGTTGAGTTTATTGTGATATGCCCAAGTACAATGATATGCTGATACAATGAAAAACTTGCTTGCAGCAGTATCATAGGCACACGGATTCAGACAACACAAGAACATCAATTATACATAAACTTATAAAGAAAAAGACAATGTAAAACAAGACATCTGTGTAAAAGCTCAGTTAGAAAAAAGTCCACACTAGTGCAAGAGGTTATCTGTAGATTTCCATTGCTGAGATAGTATTAGTGTTGCACAGATCAGTTCAAGAATCTAGTGACTTTTGGAAAGCAACTGTGCCTGAATCTGATGGTGTGAGAATTCAGACTTCTGTAGCTCTTCCTTGGTGATAGCAGGTGGGGATTCTAAATGTGGAGAGGGCATAACCTGCGAATAACCAGGTTGTGTCCAATACCCTCTGAAGCCTCACGTGTTCCCGTATATGTTGGAGTTGCCATATCAGGTCATGATGCAGCCAGACAGGATACTTTCTGTAGTGCATTTGTAATGTGTGTTAGAGTATTTGGTGACATATCACATCTCCTTAAGCTTCTAAAAAAAATAGAGGTGCTGCCATGCCTTTTTCATTGTTACCTCAGTTGGATTGCCTAGAGGAAAGGAGAATTTAAGAGAAGCAAGCAGAGGCATTTGGCACACTTTTGGTAACATTCACAGACATTGGATCATGCATAATTAGACACTTGGCAAGATCCAATAAAAAGAAGTTAAGTTTAAATGGAGCGGCCATTGTGTGAGTGGGCCAGTGTTAGTGTGAAAAGTTGCAGCTTTGATTCATTGAGGCTTTGGTGAGGAGAGGTGTAGGCCAAAGGGACATCATTTTTCATTATTTATTCTTTATTTCTTATTACTCAAGTCTACAATATATATACTTGATGTAATTCACAGTTTTTTCTCTATTATTATGTATTGCATTGTACTGCTACCACAAAGTTAGCAAATTTCACAACATATGCCAGTGGTATTAAACCTGATTCTGATTTAGAGCAATGGGAATGCCAAGCAGGATAGTGGAATGCTCCTCTTGCAAAATGAGGGAAGACAGGGAGAGCTCCAGTGTCCCTGACAACAATACCTGCAAGAAGTGCATCCAGCTGTAATATACAACAGACCGTGTTAAGGAGTTGGAACTGAATGAACTCTGGATCATTCGGGAAGGTGAAGGGTAGATACAGGACATGCAGAGAGGTAGTTACACCCAAGATGCAGGACACAGGTAACTGGGTGACGATCAGGAAGGGGAGAGAAGATAGGCAGCTTCTGCAGAGTACCCCAGTGGCCGTTCCTCTCTACAACAGGTATACCGCTTTGCAGAGGGAAGTCACAGTGGTCAGGTCTCTGGCACTGAGTCTTGCTCTGTCGCTCAGGAAGAAAAGGAGGAGAAGAGGCAAGCTGTAATATGAGGGGATTCACTGGTTAGGAGAAGAAAAAGGAAGTACTATGGATGAGAACAAGATTCCCAGATGGCTTGTTGCTTCCCAGATGTCAGAGTCAGGGATGTCTCAAATTGAGTTCACAGCACTCTTAAGTGCAAGGATGAGCAACCAGAGGTCATTGTCTACGTCAGTACCAAATAACGCAGGTAGGAGGGGTGACAAGGTCCTGCAAAGTGAGTTCAGGGAGTTAAGAGCTAAGTTAAAGGACACAACCTTCAGGGTTGTGATTTCGGGATTGCTACCTATGTCATGTGCTGGTAAGGCCAGAAATAGGAAGATTATACAGTTTAACAAATAGCTAAGGAGTTGGTAAGGAGGGAAGGCATCAGATTTTTGTATCACTGGGCTCTCTTTCAGGGAAGGTTGGACCTGTACAGAAGTGATGGTTTGCACCCGGACTAGAGGGGAACTAATATCCGAGTAGGAAGGTTTGCTAGAGCTCCCCGGGGGTGGGTGTGGGGGTAGAGCGGGGTTAAACTAAAGTTGCAGGAGGATGGAAGCCAGAGCACTAGAACAGATAGTGGAGTTGTTGTGGAGAAAGATGTTGTTAAGCCCACATACAATCGAGAGGTTAAGGATGGTGGGACTAATGTTCTGAACTGCATTCAATGC
Organism: Mobula birostris; assembly: GCF_030028105.1. NCBI lineage: Eukaryota > Metazoa > Chordata > Chondrichthyes > Myliobatiformes > Myliobatidae > Mobula > Mobula birostris. The sequence continues at coordinate 203,799,210 of NC_092371.1, read as the reverse complement.
AAGGTGTATTGTAGGAAAGGTGGATGAGTTTAGGGCATGGATTAACATGTGGATTTATGACACTGTCGCCATTAGTAAGACTTGGTTGCAGGAGGGGCAGGACTGGCAGTTCAATGTTCCAGTGATTTAAGGGGGAAGGAGGCATTACTAGTCAGGGAAAATGTCACGGCAGTGCTCAGTCAGAACAGACTGGAGAGCTCGTTTAGTGAAGCTTTATGGGTAGAGACAAGGAATAAGAAAGGTATGACCATGTTAATGGGAATATATTATAGACCACCCAACAGTCTGTGGAATTTAGAGGAGCAAATTTGTACAGAGATCGCACACTGCTGCAAGAAACATAAAGTTGTGATAGTAGGTGATTTTTACTTTACAGGGATTGACTGGAACTCACATACTGTAAAAGGGCTGGATAGGAAAGAGTTTGCCAATTATGTTCAGGAAAGTTTCCTTAATTAGTACATAGAAAACCCAACTGGTGAGAGTATGATACTAGATCTCCTATTAAGGAATAAGATAGGGCAAGTGACAAAAGTTTGTGCAGGGGAACACTCTGCATTTAGTCATCATAATGTCATTACTTTCAAGATAATTATAGAAAAGGATAGATCTGGTCCTCGGCTTCATGTTCTAAATTAGAGAAAGGCCAATTTTGATGGTATTAAAAAGGAGGTGCCAAGTGTGAATTGGGACAGGCTGTTGTCTGGCAAGGTGCACTTCGCAAGTGGGAAGCCTTCAAAAGCGAAAGTTTGCAAATACAAAGTTTCTATGTGCCTGTCAGAATAAAAGGTAAGGATAACAGGCTTAGGGAACCTTGGTTTTTGAGGATATTGATGCTCTGCTTAAGAAAAAGAAGGTGCATAGCAGGTATAGATAGATAGGAGCAAATGAGGTCTTTGAATTGAATTGACTTTATTACTTACATCCTTCACGTACATGAAGAGTAAAAATCTTTATGTTACGTCTCCGTTTAAATGTGCAATATGCAATTTATAGTAATTTGTAATAAATAGTATGCACAACAGGACAGTCAATATAACATAGAAATACAATTGTGTCAGCGTGAATTAATCAGTCTGATGGCCTGGTGGAAGAAGCTGTCCCGGAGCTTGTTGGTCCTGGCTTTTCTGGATGGTAGCAGCTGGAACAGTTTGTAGTTGGGGTGACTCAGGTCCCCAATGATCCTTCGGGCCCTTTTTACACACCTGTCTCTGTAAATGTCCTGAATAGTGGGAAGTTCACATCTACAGATGTGTTGGGCTGTCCACACCACTCTCTGCAGGGTCCTGCAATTGAGGGAAGTACAGTACCCATACCAGGCAGTGATGCAGTCAGTCAGGATGCTCTCAATTGTGTCCCTGAAGAAAAGTCTTTTTCTACACTGTGGTTTCAAGCTTTCAGGCTTGGAAATTCCAGAAACAGCCAGGATGGTGAGGCTCCTTAATGAACAATCCCACCTTCTTGAGGCTTTACCTTCTGAAGATGTCCTCGAAGGTGAGGAAACTCATGCCCATAATGGAGCTGGCTGAATCGACAACCATCTGCAGCTTTTTCAATCCCGTGCATTGGAGCTTCCAACCAGAAAGATATATACTTTCCCAGATACATCTGTAGAAATTTTTCAGTGTCTTTGTTCACAACTGTGCCAAGGAACTTAAAGCTGTTCACTCTCTCAACCCCAGATTCATTGATGTCAATAGGGGTTAGCCTGTCTCCATTCCTCCTGTAATCCACAACCAGCTCCTTAGTTTTTGCGACGTTGAGGAAGAGGTTGTTTTCTTGACACCACTGTGTCTGGGTGATGACTTCTCTGCAGGCTGCATCATTATTATTTGAGATAAGGCCAATCAATTTAATTAGCAGATTGGAGCTGTAGGTGGCAACACAGTCATGGGTATACAGAGAGTAAACGAGGGGGCTTAGGATACAGCCCTGAGGGGCACCTGTGCTGAGGGTGAGAGGGGTAGAGGTGAGGGAGCCCACTCTTACCACCTGCTGGCGATCTGGCAGGAAATCTAGGATTCAACTGCACAAGTCAGGGTGCAGGCTGAGGTCTCTGAGCTTCTTGTCAAGCCTGGAGGGAATTGTGGTGCTGAGTGCTGAACTGTAGCCCAAGAACAGCATTCTCACATAAGCATCCTTCTCCAGATGTGTAAGGACAGTGTGTAGAGCTATGGCTATTGCATCGTCTGTTGATTGGTTGTGTCAGTAGGTGAATTGTAGGGGGTCCATTATGGGTGGTAGCAAGCTGCAGATGTAGTCCTTGACCAGCCTCTCAAAGCATTGAGGAGTATAAGAAATGCCAGAGAACACTAAAGAAGAAAATAAAGGAGGCTAAAAAGAAAGCATGATGTCGTGCCAGTAGACAAGGTGAAGAAGAATCCTAAGGGCTTCTATAGTGATATTAAAAGCAAAAGGAGAGCAAAGGACAAAATTGGTCCTCTGGAAGATCAGAGTGGGTAATCTATGCATGAAGCCGAAAGATTTTAAATGGACTTTTTACATCTGTATTTACTCAGGAGATAGACACAGGGTCTATAGAAGTGAGGCAAAGTAGCAGCAAGGCCAAAGACCCTATACAGATTACAGTGGAGGAGGTATTTCTTGTCTTGAGACAAATTAGGGTGGATAAATCCCCAGGGCTGGACAAGGTGTTCCCTCAGACCCCGTGGGAGGCCAGTGTGGAAGTACCAGGCACCTTCGCAGAGATATTCAATACACCCTTAGCTATGGGTAAGGTGCCTAAGGATTGGAGAACAGCTAATGTTGTTCTGCTGTTTAAGAACGATTCTAAGAATAAGCCAGGAAATTATAGGTCGATGAGCCTGTCATCAGTAGTGGGAAAGTTATTGGAAGGTATTCTAAGGGAATGGATATACTGTAAAAGTACTTAGTAAAGACAGGGACTGATTAAGAATAGCCAACATGACTTAGTGTATGGTAGGTCATGTCTAACCAATATTATAGTGGTTTTCAAGGAAATTACCAGGAAAGTTGATGCAGGCAAAGCAATGAATGTTGTCTACTTAAACTTTGGAAAGGCCTTTGTCAATGTCTCGCATGGGAGGTTGGTCAAGACAGTTCAGTCACTTGGCATTCAGGATGAGGTAGAAAATTGGATTAGACATTGGCTTTATGAGAGAAACAAGAGAGTGGTAGTAGGTGGTTGCTTCTCTAACTGGAGGCCTGTGACTAGTGGAGTGCCGCAGGGATCAGTGCTGTGTCCATTGTTTGCCATCTATATCAATGATCTAGATGATAATGTGGGAAACTGGATCAGCAAATTTGAGTATAACACCAAGAATGGGGTGTCACAAACAGTGAGGAAGACTATCAAAACTTGCAGCAGGAAAAATGGCAGATGGAATTTAATGCAGACAAGTATGAGGTGTGCAATTTTGGAGAACAACAAAGGTAGGTCTTACCAGGCACTGAGGAGTTCAGAAGAACAGAGGGGTTTGGGCATATGGATATATAAATGCAAGAAGGCTTTTTCCACTGAGGTTTGGTGAGACTACAACTGCAGGTCATGGGTTAAGGTTGAAAGGTGGAATGTTTAAGGGGAACATGAAAGGGGAACTTCCTTGCTCAGAGGGTAGTGAGAGTGTGGAATGAGCTGCCAACGCAAGAGGTGGTTGCGGGTTCGATTTCAACATTTCAAAGAAATTTGTGTAGGTCTATGGATGGGTTGGATATGGAGGGCTAAGGTCCAGGTGCATGTTGATGGGATTAGGCAGGTTAATGGTTCAGCATGGACTAGATGGGCCAAAGGGCCTGCTTCTCTACTCTAATACTCTAAGTGCTGGGCCCTGGACAGGTTGTCTGAGATGTTAATGCCCAGAAAGTTCAAGCAGCTAACTCTGTCCACCACTAACCCACCAATAGAAACTGGCACATTGTTACCAACTTGTCCTTTCTGTAGTCAGCGCTTAAAACTCCAGAATATGGAATTATTCCTAAGTGACAGAGTGTGCTTTACAAGTGGCAGGGGTTGCTGCAAAACAGTGACATATGATCTAATGCAGACCAAAACACCATACATAGAAGCAGAGTTAGGCCATTCAGCCCATCGTATCTGCTCTGCCATTCCATCATTGTTGATTCATTATTCCTCTCAATCCCATTCCCCTGCCTTCTCCCTGTAACCTTGGATTCTCCAATTAATCAAGAACCTATCACCTTCTGTCTTAAATATACCAATGACTCGACCTGCACAGCTGTCTGCGGCAATTATTTACTTATGCTGTGGCTTTTTCTTCAGGTGCAAAAATATCTTGAAAATTTTCAGTCAATATCTGCTGATGCACATTTTTATCTACCTTCTTTCTGAACGCAAGATGTCTGACAGGCGTTGAACAGGTCAAGCTCACTTGCAGAAGTAGCTTTATTGCAATTGCTTTTCCAGTTCTACAAAACAAGGTTTGCTGTTAAACTCTGTTGCATTTCTTCAAATAGGTGGTGTAATGTAAGCAGACTCCCAACAGTGTGGCCTCCATTGTTAGGGGTGAAAGGTGACATTTTAAAGGGGAATGTGAGAGTGTTCCCATTCCTCCAGACACACGGAGTATATATTAATTCTGTCTTTATTTATTACAGGTAACAAATAGAGTCACAGTTAGCAAATCATGCATATGTACACCATGGTTTCTAAGAATTGCAGGCAGACGAGGGTCTCGAATAGAACTGTAGTGCTAAACCAGAACAAACTGGTCAATCTGTTCTTGCATTCCCCACCCTTTCTTCACTTTCTAAAGTGGAAACTTACTTGTATGCTAATGGCCAATATCATTTTACTGCGGACAACTAAATCAGTCTGTGTTTCTGGAAAATGTAACTCTTAAGTCAACAACAATTAGAAACTTGGTAAGTGTTCTTGTGAGAGGAAAGAAACATCTCCATGTAGGTAATGTCTCACAATGTGAAAGTACAAGAGCAGCTACAGAGCATAAAAGCAAAATAAAAACTTATGGCTGAACATTGTGAATATGCTGCCGTTCATAGCACAGATTGGAGAATGGAAAATTCAAGTTCAGAATTTATTTTTGCTTTATCTTCAAAGCTATTTGACTTTAAAAACACCCAAAGTATTTATAATGCTAGTGAGCTGTAATTGGTAAGCAGAAGTTACTGAAGCCTTAAGCCCCTCCCCACCAGAATAAAGAACAACTACTGCCCTTCAACCAAATGGTTCCCCTTAATCATTTGGTTCTTGAACCAGCCAGCAAAACCCAAATCACTACTGTTTAACAACACTCTGACTACTTTGCACTGAACTTTCTTTGCCCTGTAAAACCTGTGTATAATTTAAGAATTTAAGTTGAATTTATGTTCTTCTTGTGAATGCTGCTAAAATGAAGCCACGTGCCTGTGATGCTGCTGTGAGAAAGCTTTTCATTGTACCTGTGCATGCATGTATTTGTGTATATGACAATAAACAAGTTGACTCTGATTTTAACTAATGAGAAATCATTTTAAAGTTTGTTCCATTCATTTGCATTTAAAAGTGCCAATTATTAATATGGCAGAAAGTGCCCTTGATGGTGAAAAACAGTTTCCAATCTGAGGGAATAGCTTCTTGGTATCAAATTCCTGTAAGATCTGCCTCACCACTAGAAATCACTAACAAGCACCAAGATCTTGCTTGGCTGGTGGTGAAATGGCCCTCCCTATCAGATCCTTCTCATATAGTCACCATCTCACTCGCAGCACACACTGCTCTCGAGATGGCTACTGCGAGGATGAGACAATCAGCCTACTCTTGGTGAACTGTGGATTTGTAAAGACAGTCTGGAAAAGGATGAAAGAATCCTTGTTCAGGTTGTGCAATAGAGGAACTTGCCAGGCTATTCCCAGGGATGTGCACCAAGACAAACATCAAGTGCTGCTGGAAGATCTTCAGCTTGTAAAAAATGACTTTGGTCTACCTAAAACATGTTGGTCTTCCAATAAAATGAGATATCTGTAGGGGAATGCACACTCCAGACTAGGAGAGCACATACTAAGGGATGCACTGAAACTTGGTTCACGTAGCCTATTCAAAGGCTTTGTGACAAGGGACTATAGTTAAGAACCTGTTGCCACTAGACATAAAGGGGCTAAGTCCCATGTAAAGCCTCCCAATCACTTAGTTGAGAGGGATAATAAATCAGCCATGATGGAATAGTGGAGCAGACTCAATGGGCTGAGTAGCCCTATTTTGATCCTATGTCTTACGGTCTTAAGTGGCAATGATTCTCTGTACATTATTATTAGTTATTTACAATCCAATTCCCTTCTAATATAAGCTACAGTACTATATAATTTGCTAAATGTAACTTACTTTTGAAGTGTTGAGGAAAGCTTTTAGGATTGTTCTCTTGCCAACAGAGTCTCGGTGGTGAATTTTTGAATTCTGCCATGCAGGAATTCGCAGAAAGTGAAATTTCCCTCAGGGTGGAAGGAAAATCGAGGTGGCCTCAAAGGAGTTTTTCTTCTGATGGAGGATTAACAGAGATTTGATAGACAATTTATGTTGTTCTGTGCTATCAATAAGAACTCCCTGGGAGAAGTATAAACATCATGACAAATCTCAAATAGAGGAACTTATTGTTTTAAGCAGCGAGCCAAAGCATAAATTATACAATTGTTCAAATATTTATTATCTAAAAATGGAAATGTTTTGAACTCATTTGGAATGATAATAGTTGTCAAAATCCAAGCAAATGTAACATACAGACAATTTTGAAGCTGTATAATCAAAACATAAAAACGCTGGAAACATTCAGCAGTTAGGGAAGCAACTGTGAAAACAAAAATGGAGTTAACTGTTCAGAATTGGGGAAGAGAAATAGAAAAGCTTATTCAGAGTTTAAAAAAAGGTGGCAGGGCGGATGGATAGAACAAAGGGAGGTCAGATCATATAGGTTGATGGGGCAACCGGGCATTTATCCATGTTGTTAATGGCAGGAGAGTAGGACATGCCCAGCAGGTCAGATTGAACTAATGGTGACAGAAGAGCTCAGACAATAACATACGTGGAAGATTTACAGCAAGGATAACTGGTACTAATACAGAGAAAGTGAATTAAAGTTGGTAAATTCAATAGTAAGTCCAGGAAGCTGCATTTTCCCCAGGTGGAAATTGGGTATTGTTCTTAGAGTTTGAATTGGGCCTCATTGTAACAGTGAAGGAGAAAACAGACTGATAGGTCAGAATGGAACTGGGAGTGAGATATAAAGCGAAAAATAATCAGATGCAAGAGCTTTGCAAAGCTCTGTATTTAGTTTCTCCAATGAAGAGGAGACCGCTTCGTGAGGTTGTCATTTAGATAGGATTTCAAATCTTGGTTGCATGCAGGCTACAAGATACTACTGTGGTGCATGGATTATATTTCCAGATTGGTAATGCTGAGGCCTGGACTAACAATTCACGAGTTTTCCATCAAGCACCTGAGGAATTTAAATTCATTCATGATAAGGAATTTGAAAAGAAAGTTTTAGTAATGATGAAAACCATCTACTAGATTGTTGTAAAGTCTTTCAGATTCTCTAATGCCCTTCAGGACAAAACCCACTATCCCAACACAGTCTAGCCTACATGTGACTCTAGACACATGGTTAACAGTTAACTCTCTCTGAATTGGCCCAGCAAGTCACTCAGATTACCGCTGTTCATAAAAAACAAAGCTGCCTGGCATCAAGATAGACAACACATTCAGACACAAAATAACTGTTCCTAGCCCTGTTGACACGGCATATCAGTGTTTTTATACACTCACTAGACTGCTGGTACTAGTCTAAATGCCATATCCTTCAGAGCTCAGTGCTGATGTTGAACTCTCCCACACAAAGTACTTTCTGTGCAATCGTCAACACTTCTAAATATTTTTCAAACAAGGGAGAAAGCTCAGTCATCTACTGTGAGAGAGTGAAAGGTGGTAATTCAGGAGGAGATTTCCATGCCCATGTTAACCTAATGCCATGAGACTTCATAGGATTTGGAGTCCATGTGAACATCAGTCCCTGGATATCTGTAATCACATTAAATTTTACCCCCTAATACCACACAAAGCTGCAAAGTCTACTATCTCTAAAGTGCACTGCAATTCCTTGCTTTGGCCACTCAACAGCACATTTTTAACCCATTAATAAAGACACACATTCTGATCGCATGGGAATCTGCAGATTTCAAAGTTGAAATTTATTATCAAAATACATATATGCCACTATATACAACCCTGAGATTCATTTTCTTGCAGGCATTTACAGTAGAGACAAAGAAATACAATGGAATCAATGAAAAACTACACACAAGCAAAGACAGACAAACAACCAATGTGCAAAACGGCAATTCTCCAATTTGCATTCCATCTTGATTTGGTAACCAGTTTGGTATCCAATCCATTTGGTAACCAATTAAAAGTTGAAAGGCCTCGATAGAGTGGATGTGGAGAGGATGTTTCCTATGGTGGGGGCGAAGACACAGCCTCAGAATACAGGGGAGTCTGTTAGAACAGAGATGAGAAGGAATTTCTTTAGCCAAAGAGTGGTGAATCTGTGGAATTCATTGCCACTGGTGACTGTGGAGGACAAATCATTGGGTAGATTAAGGCAGAGATTGATAGATTCATGGTTAGTCAGGCCGTGAAGGGATGCAGGGACAAAACAGGAGATTGGAGCTGAGAGAGAAAATGGATCAGCCATGAAATGTCGGAGCAGAGTTGATAGGCCAAATAGCCTAATTCTGCTCTATATCTCTTGGTCTTATATCATTATTCCTTCATGATAACTGGGTCTGAATCTTGATCTAATAGTACTATAGGAGTACTTTCATCAGAAGTACTGCAGTGATTTATTACCGCCTTCTCAAATGTAATTAGGGGTAGACAACAAGTGGTGGCTTTATTCAGATCCTGAGAAATGAATAAATAAAAAAAAACTCAAAATTAGGGACAGTGGGAACACTGCTTTATATTGCTGTAATTCAAGTTTAACTAACTTCAATTAACATAATGAAGACTAATTATGGATCTCAGTTTGTCCTGTGAAATGTGATGCCATTAACACTGACAAAGTTGACCATCAGCATTTTCCTGTCATTTCAAAAGAAGAACATGTGCACGTTGTTCTACCTTCTTAGACTATGCATGCACTGCAGAGGAATTCTGGTTATCTCCTGACTAAAGTTCATTGTCAGTAGACAATCACAATTGAAAGACAACAGAGTACTTTGTCTCTTCAGGTTGCAGTAGAAGAGACCTGAATGAGGATGAGGAGATTTAAGTTTTCAAATCATTAATACCAAGAGGGAGGAATTCTCCTGGAAATATGCATGCTTGCAGGTGTTGTGTAAAATCAGTTTCGCGGGTTCAATGAGTGGGATCAGAAGAAACACACTATCATTAAGTAAGTTAACTATTTATTATTGGATGAGACAGATACTAAACATTGAGTAAACTCTTCAAGTTGCAGTCAGTTACAAATATTTATCTAATCTGAGTGCCTGAAACGGCAGGATAAAACACACTTAGCATACACACAGTGGCAAATACTTACCTACAATAAACTGTGCGCCTGGGCTCTTGTTACCTCAACACACCTCCACTGTTCACAGTTTCCATGGCACTGGCCTCCCTCAGCCCATGGCGACCTGGAGAGCAAGCTGTTTCCCCGGGCTATGTTTAAACTCTACCGGCGCTGTGACATCATTGGCAAATAGCCGTCTCGTTGGCCAGTGTCTCCAGCACAGAGGACATGTGTATCAGTTCCCAGGACAGTCTGGGGACAGGCTATCATCCAGAACCCTTCTGTCTTTGTGATATGTCTCACACTGCGCTGAACCTCACAGGCATGGTGCTCGTCCAGGCTATGTACCATGTACGCCAGACAGCAGAAACAGTACTATCCCACAGGAAGCCACAAGTAGGCCCAGGAACCATATATCCGGTATATGCCAATTAGCATTCAGGTAATGCCCACCTTAATGGCACCATTCGGTGTCGACACGGTCGTCCCAGGACACTGCTCTTGCTCATGCTCCCTGTGTCCCTCTGACTGGTTGGAGATGTGCTCATTGTATCACCTGTACCAGCACTTCTTCCCTGTTGGCAGAGGGATTACTCCCAGAGTCAGGACTTTGATATTAGACAAATCATTAGTAGGGATTTACCAGCCCTTAAAGCACTTACTCCATTGGGAGTTATTGAGACCCAAATACTTTCAGGCCATTCCCATATGATGGGGTGAGGTTGGCTGGAATGGACTATCCCTCCCCGGCTTCCCCCAAAAGGAAGTGTCAAAACCCGAGAAGCTGGACAGGTTCCCCATATTTCCCAGTCCACGTGCCACAACCTTGCCGTGCTCGGGTGGGTGATGAACCCCCACGTATCCTGATTCTTCCTCCAACTCCACCTCTTCTACCTTCGGAGGATCCAACTCTGCCAGGTGCCGGCACATCGGGGATACTCCCAAGCCCGCTCACCCAGTTCAGGTTGCCCACTGCCTGCTGTAGTACACTCAGCCACTACTCAACAGTGCAGGTTGGGGGGGGGAGCGAGGGGTCAGTAACTTGATCTGCTGTTTCAACAGCCCATTCATGGACTCGATCAGCCCGGCAGCCTGTGGGTGGTAGGGGATGTGGATCACCAATAGAGTACCGGACTCTGCAGCCCACCCCTGGACTTTGGCCCCTGCAAATCTGAACCACTGTCTGAACCAAGTGGGAACCCATTTGCTGCCACTGAAGGCCCACCAGTGTCTTTCACAAGGCCTCCAGCAAAGGATATTAAGAACCCTGAGTGGAATGTGAGGAATCTTGCGGAGGGCAGAAGGAGCCTCGCCGGGGGAGGGCTTGGAGGATGACCTTTCTGCCTTAACAGCTTTCTTGTCTCCCTTCCCCGGCAGTGCGCCCTCCACATGGCACCGAGGGTAGGAGCAGAAACCCCATCCACCTTCTCCTGTGGGACTCCGGCACGGAGCAACGCCAAAAACATTTCCTTACGGGTTACACAGAGCCCTCCACCCCAAGACTGCTTTTCTAACTTGCACAGCTGACCGCGAGGACGTTCCCCCATGGATTCTAATTCGTCCCATAACCTGATGGTGGCATCTATGGTAACCCCCACTGTTGCTGGTCCAAATAAGGGCAGCACCATTCCACTGAAACTGGGAGTTACTGCTTTAACTAAATACCCCACCACGGTGAAAGGTAACCTATGATGATCCATTGGTTTGTCGCTGTCGTGATAATCCCTGTGACCAGAGCCCACTGGCGATGGACTCTGGTCCCTTCCTCCACTGTGCTCCATACCTCCTGGGGCTGCAGTCCCACTTGAAGATTGAGGGATAGCTGACCCTAACTGTTGCTGTCACTCTGCCTCATAGTAATGTGTCACCCCTGTTAAAAGCAGGTGACACTCTCAGGGAGTTGTTAATCATGTGGTGAGATGCCAGTCCCTCTGGACACCCATCTCCCTGTTGGATTAACTCACTTCAGCACCCCCTACATCCCAGATCCCAGATGGCAAAGGCTTCTGCCTATGCTTGCCTTCCAACTCGGCCAGTTCCTTGGCAGAGAACTCTCTGATGGTAGTCATCTCTGTGAGGCCCACTGTGTTGTCCCTCCCAGGGCCCTTTCTCCCCGAGCCTGCTGCTCTTCTTCACCCTGTTCCATGGAAGCCAGAGGGGCTGTGTGTCGGTGGCCCTCTTGCCGGGTAGAGGCCATCAGTTTGTCCTCTACTGGGGTGGCTGCATAGGGCAAAGAATGCTCACTGAGCAGCGAAGCTCTTCTAACCACTCTTCCCCATCCCATATCCACATATGGGGGTCTCTTCCCGGCAACATCAGGGCTTGGTGTTACCAGGTTCAGATATGGACGAAGTGTGGAGTGAGAGACACTGAAGCAGGTCGATAGTTCACAGACTTCAATGCAAACATTGTTAAAGGGAAAGTACAACAATAAACGGTAGGCCAAACAAGGCCGTTAACTAAAACTCTCAAATGGAAAATATGGCTGAAATGCGGCTACAGTGCAGCTGAAAAGAACATCTAAACATTAAATGAATACCGCATCTTCAGAATCAGTCGACTCGGCAGTCCAATTTCTCAGAGAAGGCCAAATGCAAACAGACAGCGAAGCGTTGCTGTGCACTGTTCAAGTCTTGACAAGCACTATGATGACAAGTATAAATAATACCACGATTAAATAATAATTCACAAATTCACAAGCGCAATTGTCATATCTACCGTGCTGCTGAATCCGTGGTTGTGTCACTTGGACCTACATAGGTAAGTTCACCAGTTGGTTCTGAGGGCAGCCTCTAACTGCTGCACCTTTAATAGCTGACAGGCCATCTCTGTACTCCTATCCTCTAACTCTTTATCCCGAGTCTGCACTGATTGGGCAAACTCCCCCATGGTAAAACATCACTTCACTTCCCAAACTATCCAACTCTTTCTCCTTCTGTGTGATTGACTCATGCTGTTGCCAGCAGCTGGAAAGCACTTTTCCGGCTCCCTGCCCACTTGGGGAACCCTACTGTTACCCACCTTAGTTAATCGCAACGATGTAATGTTAAAAAGCTCCACCTGTGGAGGGATGAAAACAAGACTTACAGGATTGCAAAGAGAACTTGAAAAAAAATAGCTATGCAAGAACGAGGAGTGGCTGACGCAGGCGTGGACTATTGACAGAAACGCAGCAAACTATAGAAACTAACAGAAGATATAAACTGTTAAAAGTGAAGTTAGTAGTTAGTATCTCTGCCCAACTTATCGGAAGTCCTTAGGATGAAACCCCTGGAGGAGAGACGATATCGATAAAAGATAGATTAAAGCTACAGCTATAATGAGCACTGGCTATAGTGAGATGATTTCGGCAGAGACGGAGGTCCAAGATCTCTACCGTGTAACTGGGAATTAGTTCTGATAAATAATACCAAGTGATTTGGTCTGGCTGTTTTTGTAGAAGTATGGTGAATTGACTTCCCATGGATGACCCACCATTTCATCGATGAACCAAGAAACAAGATGGCGAGCCAGCCAAGATCAAAGAACCAGTGTAGGAATGGAATGTTTCAAGATGTAGAGGATTTAATACAGCCAGATGTATAATTTTATTTCTCATACGAAGGATCTGAATTTGATTTTCTGGAAGAACTAATTATTTAGATTATGAGAACACTCAGTCCTCTTTTATTGTCATTTAGAAATGCATACATGCATTTAGAGATGATACAATGTTTCTTCGGAGTGATATCACAGAAAACAAGACAGACAAAAGACTAACACTGACAGAACCACATAATTATAACATATAGTTACAGCAGTGCAAAGCAATACCATAATTTGATAAAGAACAGACCATAGGCACAGTAAAAAAAAAGTCTCAAAGTCCCCAGTCGATCGACTCCCGAGTCCCCGATAGCAGGTGGCAAAAGGGAGAAACTCCTTGCCATAAACCTCCAGGCACAGTCAACTTGCCGATACCTTGGAAGCAGCCGACCCCAGCTGACCCTGAGTCCATCCGTCCGAAAACTTTGAGCTTCTGAGCAGCCTCTCCAATACAGCCTCCCGAGCACCATCCTCTGCCGAGCGCCTTCGACCCCTTCCCGACTGCTGAAACACGCAAAGCCGAGGAGTTCGGGGCCTTCAGCTCTGGAGATTCCGGTTACCACACAGTAGCAGCAGTAGCAAAACAGGCATTTCAGAAGTTTTCTAGATGTTCTGCTGTGCTCTCACGTCTGTCTCCATCAAATCAGGATTGTGCACGGTCCCCTACTTGACAGATAACAGATATTCATCACCGAAGTGGCCGCGCGCGCTGTTGTCGCGACGCCATCTTCTCCCCCCTCCCGGAAGGACTGATAAATGACCGAATGAGATTTACTTTGTTTAAAAGTCGTGATGTTGGAGAATTTGGTTGTGAGAGGATTTAAGATGTATATATTTTTTAGGGGGGCTGGGGTTGAATTTGAAATTGTAAACATACAAACTGAAACTGAAACTGAGGTTAACCATAACACTTGAAAATAGGAATTCAATTCATTTTCCAGCTAACTAGGGATAAAAAAAGGCCAATGTTAGTCTGTAAACTTTTAAATAGGGAATAACAGTAGATCTAATAAGTCAGAGAAACCAGAATAATAAAGGTTATTCTAATAAATCGCACTGATTCTAGAATTTGGTTTTCAGTTGACAGCTACGATTTGGAACCTAAAACAAAATGTTCGAATTTTGAGTTGTTCTTACTCATGTAAATATTTTGTATATATTGCCTTTTTAATAAACAAAACATACCTCCAAGAGTGTGTTTTCTATTCACTGCCTCTTTCCAATTCCTAGAGCTTCTGGTAGCCCACTAGCACCTAGTGTAGTACTAGTTAATTAGATTTTTCTCATAAAGAGGGTGGTGACCAGTCACACAAGATCAGACCAGCACTACACAGGTGTTACACGGCCTCATTAAGTACAGACACAATGTGGTGTCCCAGTTTCACTCCACGAGAGTCTAGCTTGTCTGACCAGTCTGCTGGGGTCCTTTGGCCCCAAATCACGCACTATTGTCAATCCACCCCGGGAGTCAGCGCTCCTCACCAGGGTGGGGGGGGGTGAGGTATGAGTTTCTCTCTTATTTAAACCATACCATAGAAACTACAGCACAGAAACAGGCCTTTTGGCCCTTCTTGGCTGTGCCGAACCATTTTCTGCCTAGTCCCACTGACCTGCACACGGACCATATCCCTCCATACACCTCCCATCCATGTATCTGTCCAATTTATTCTTAAATGTTAAAAAAGAACCCGCATTTACCACCTCATCTGGCAGCTCATTCCATACTCCCACCACTCTCTGTGTGAAGAAGCCCACCCTAATGTTCCCTTTAAACTTTTCCCCCCTCACCCTAAACCCATGTCCTCTAGTTTTTTTCTCCCCTTGCCTCAGTGGAAAAAGCCTGCTTGCATTCACTCTATCTATACCCATCATAATTTTATATACCTCTATCAAATCTCCCCTCATTCTTCTACGCTCCAGGGAATAAAGTCCTAACCTATTCAACCTTTCTCTGTAACTGAGTTTCTCAAGTCCCGGCAACATCCTTGTAAACCTTCTCTGCACTCTTTCAACCTTATTTATATCCTTCCTGTAATTTGGTGACCAAAACTGAACACAATACTCCAGATTCGGCCTCACCAATGCCTTATACAACCTCATCATAACATTCCAGCTCTTATACTCAATACTTTGATTAATAAAGGCCAATGTACCAAAAGCTCTCTTTATGACCCTATCTACCTGTGACGCCACTTTTAGGGAATTTTGTATCTGTATTCCCGGATCCCTCTGTTCCACTGCACTCCTCAGTGCCTTACCATTAACCCTGTATGTTCTACGTTGGTTTGTCCTTCCAACGTGCAATACCTCACACTTGTCAGTATTAAACTCCATCTGCCATTTTTTAGCCCATTTTTCCAGCTGGTCCAAGTCCCTCTGCAGGCTCTGAAAACCTTCCTCACTGTCTACTACACCTCCAATCTTTGTATCATCAGCAAACTTGCTGATCCAATTTACCACATTATCATCCAGGTCATTGATATAGATGACAAATAACAATGGACCCAGCACTGATCCCTGTGGCACACCACTAGTCACAGGCCTCCACTCAGAGAAGCAATTTTCTACGACCACTCTCTGGCTTCTTCCATCGAGCCAATGTCTCATCCAATTTACCACCTCTTCATGTATACCTAGCGACTGAATTTTCCTAACTAACCTCCCATGCGGGACCTTGTCAAAGGCCTTACTGAAGTCCATGTAGACAATACCCACTGCCTTCCCTTCATCCACTTACCTGGTAACCTCCTCGAAAAACTCCAATAGATTGGTCAAACATGACCTACCACGCACAAAGCCATGTTGACTCTCCCTAATAAGTCCCAGTCTATCCAAATTTTTCCTTTCAAAGGTAGTAATCTTCTGTAGAATCACCAACCCCGATTCCCAGTGCCAATCGTTACGTGAAATCAGTTTTGCAGGCTCGGTGATAGAGAACAGAAGACACTCACTACTGTTAAGTAAGTTGCTAATTTCACTAAACATTCAGTAAACTCAAGTTACACTCAGTTACAAATACATTTAAACTGAGTGCCTGAAGTGCCAGGACAAAACACACTAAGCATACACATAGTGGCAAATACTTCTCTGAATTATGCGCCTGGGCCCTTGTTACCTCAACATACCTAATACCTAAAACTGCTTACAGTTTCCATGGCACTGGCCTCCCTCAGCCTGTGGCAACCTGGAGAGCAAGCGGTTTTCACACGCTAGTTTTAAACTCTACCAGTGCCGTGACATCATCAACTAAACAGCAGGTAGTGCGAGGGGCTAAAATGCTCCATACACAGGCCAATCCACGGCTCCCACAGGCGAGTAGCTTTCAATGAGTGGGTTAGTTAGACACCCTGCAATGAAAAGATGAATGCACATGTTGGCAATGAATCAGTCACCAAAACCCTCAGGTTAAGAATTGATTATCACTTGCTTACACCTTCTCGCTGCCTCGTTAAAGCAGCCAAGATAATCAAAGAATCTAGCCACCCCGGACATTTCAGTAACAGAATCAGGTTTAATATCACTGGTGTATGTCAGGAATTGTGTTGTTTTGCAGCAGCCATACTGTGCAATACATCATAAAAATTACACTAAGAAATTTTCTCTTCTTTCCCCCTCTCATCAGGGAGAAGATAATAAAGCCTGAAGCATGTACCCCTCGGTTCAAGGACAGCATCTATCCCACTGTTATCAGGCAATATAATGTTCCCTCAGTACATTAAGATGAACTCTTGACCATCCCTTATTGCATGCTTGTACTGTACTTTCTCTGCAACTGTAACACTTTACTCTGTATACTTTTCCATTGTACCACCTTAATGTACTGATGTGATGAAATGATCTGCAGGGTTGGCACGCAATACAACGTTTTTCAGTGTACCTCAATGCATGAGAAAATACTAAGTCTATTATTATTTCTTCCTACTGCCATAATATTGCACCCCATCTTCCCGTTGCTGTGGTAGTGATAGAGTCTCTCTCGTCCTTACCTACCACCCCATCAGTCTCCGCATCCAACGCATTATCCTCCATAACTTGCGCCTTCTCCAAAGGGATCCTACCACTAAACATATCTTTAACTCCCCTTCTCTTCTCTGCTTTCCACAGGGATTGCTCCCTCTGTGATTCTCATGTCCACTTGTCCCTCCCCACTAATCTCCTCCAGGGCACTTATCCTTGCAAGCAGCCTAAGAGGTACACCTGCCCACACACCGCCTCCTTCACCTCTATTCAGGACCCCAAGCAGTCCTTCCAGGTGAGGCAAACCTGCGAGGCTGCTGGCGTCGCCTATTGTGTCTGGTGCTCCCAATGTGGCCTCTTCTACATTGGTGAGACCCATTGTAAATAGGAGGGCTGCTCTGTCAAGATAGTGCTCAACACCATGTCACCATCTGCCACAAGCGGGACTTTCCAGTGGCCAGACGGATTAATTCTGATTCCGCTCCCGTTCTGATGTGTCGATCCATTGCCTCCTCTTGTCCCAACAAGATTGGCTTTGGCAACCGGTGCACTCGCTTCAAAGACCAAGACTGCTGTGTACAATGCATGTGTTATCAGCGCCCTCCTGTATCATAGCGAGACTTGGACCATCTACTCCAAGCAGGAGAGGAAACTCAATAGTTTTCACCTGCGCAGCCTTCGCCGCATCCTTGGCATCACCTGGAGAAACAAAGTCCCAAACTCTGAGGTCCTCTCCCACGCTGGACTTCCCACAATGTTCACGCTTTTAAGACAACGCAGACTGCGCTGGCTGGGCGACATCCATCGTATGAAGGATGGTAGACTGCCAAAGGACATCCTCTACAGAGATCTAGCAACAGGCAAGAGGAACGTTGGTAGACCCCAGCTTCGCTTCAAGGACCTCTGCAGGCGCGACATGAAAGCCTTAAAAATCAACACAGAGTGCTGGGAGGATACAGCAGATGACCGCAACAAATAGCGAGGTACTCTTCAGCAACACCTAGAGCAAGGTGAAAGAATGATCCTGAGTCAGTTTGAGGAGCGGAGAGCTAAACAGAGAGTACAGCGGACAGCGGACAACAATTCCACAATGCCCTACACATGCAGCAACTGTGGCAGAGCCTGCCATTCCAGGATCGGCCTCAACAGCCACAGTCAACGCTGCTCGACAAACCAGTGACTACCCCACACACACACACACACACACACACACACACACACACAGCTAAACCATAATTGTTTCCCGAACTTTTTAGGCTCCGGGGAGTTGAGACACTAGAGAGGTTTTATTCTGCACCCTCTTTTAGGACCCTCAATGTCATCCATTTTCAGTTTCCAAGGAGATAATGCTTTTGACTTTAAGTTTTAGCTCAATAAAAGCAGATTGCAACCAGAAACATCAGCAGATTCTGGAATTCTCCCGGCTCCTATCGCATATTCAGTGATACCTTGCAGTAGTATAAAAGTAATTTTTTTCAAGGACTTTCTAGTTGTTGGCCTTCAGGACAGAGTGAAAATGCAGCAAGAAGCTCAAATAGGTTTTAGTCCCCTTATCTTTTCCAAATATAGGCCATCATTTTCAATGAATTATAAAATAGGGCTTTGCTTGCAATTTTGCAAGTGTTGCACTATAGTGATAACATTCACAACTTATTCCTTTGTAAGCATTTAAATTCTTTCTGAAAATAACGGGATGTCACATGGTCTGTAGCAGTGTGCTGAGTGAGTCACACATGACCAGTGACCACGTAACTCCGGGAACATATCACACATATTCAAGACGCACGCTGTCAATTTGGACCTCACGCAACTTTCTATCTACTGGAAAATCCATCGTGACTAATGCAGGTTTTGGACATGGTGTATAATCCAACAGTGAGTGATGCTATCTGGTTGGAGGAGCTAATCTTCGAATATACCAGCTAAAAAATACCTGACATATGATGCTTACAGAGCCTTGGATGTTAGCTGTTTTAAAACATCTTTAATAACAAATTGAATTTTGTTATGCGCCTATATAAAACAGGTTGATATACTGGAGCTTAAAGAGGCTGAAACTTTTTGCAAAACATTAGAATGGATAAGTCCACGGGGCGAGAAATGATACACCCCAGGTTACCATGAGAAGCAAGAGAGAAGATTGCTGTGCATTATTATTATTATTATTATTGTTGTTACATTGTTATTGTGTATATTATTACTCAGTACATTATTATTAGTTAAGTCTGCACACTGCTAAGTGTGTTTTTAAATGTTGCTGCTGTAATGAAAAAATTTCCCATTCAGGATCAATGAAGTACATTATTATTATTATTAGGCTATGAGCTTTTCATGATCACTGGTCCAAGAGTAATGTCAGAAAATTGGAGGGTGGCAAATATTATTCCTTTGTTCAAGAAAGTTAATAAGGATAATCCTGGAAATGACAGATCAGTGAGTCTTACATCAGTGATGGATAATCTACTGGCGAGCATACTTAAGAGACAAGATTTACAGTCATTTGGAGAAGCATAGTCTGATTAAACGTAGTCAGCATGGCTTTGTAAGGGGCACACCATGCCTCACAAGCCGGATCGAATTCTTTGAGGATGTAACAAAAGAAATTGATGAAGTTAGAGAAGTGGATGTGGTGCACATGATATTTGTAAGACACTTGACAAAGTTTACCACGTTAGGCTCATTTAGAAAGTAGGAGGCTCGGGACTTACAGAAACTTTGCTGCACAGATTCAGAATTAGCTTGGTCATACAAGTCAGAGTAGGTGGATGGAGTGTATCCTGATTGGAGTTCAGAATCAGAATCAGGTTTATTATCACACCAGCATGTGTCGTGAAATTTGTTAACTTCTCTATCTTCATCAATTTCTTTTGTTGCATCCTCAAAGAATTTGATCGGGCTTAGCAGCAGTTCAATGCAAAACATAATATAAAAGAAAAAGTAAAGTAAAATAATAATAATAATAAATAAGTAAATCAATTACAATATACATATTTTGAATAGATTAAAAAATCATGCAAAAAAACAGAAATAATATATATAAAAAAAGTGAGGTAGTGTCCAAGGGTTTAATGTCCATTCAGGAGTCAGATGACAGAGGGGAAGAAGCTGTTTCTGAATTGCTGAGTGTGTGACTTCAGGCTTCTGTATCTCCTACCTGATGGTAACAGTGAGAAAAGGGCATGTCCTGGGTGCTGGAGGTCCTTAATAATGGACGCTGCCTTTCTGAGGCTCCTTGAAGATGTCCTGGGTACTTTGTAGGCTAGTATCCAAAATAGAGCTGACTAAACTTACAACCCTCTGCAGCTTCTTTCGGTCCTGTGCAGAAGCACCCCCCTCCACCCCCTCCTCGCCCCGCCCGCCATACCAGACAGTGATGCAGCCTGTCGGGATGCTCTCCATGGTGCATCTATAGAAGTTTTTGAGTGTATTTGTTGACATACCAAATCTCTTCAAGCTCCTAATGAAGTGTAGTCATTGCCTTGCCTTCTTTATAACTGCATTGATATGTCGGGATCAGGTTAGATCCTCAGAGATCTCGACACCTAGGAACTTGAAACTGCTCAATTTCTCCACTTCTGATCCCTCTATGAGGATTGGTATATGTTCCTTCGTCTTACCCTTCCTGAAGTCCACAATCAATTCTTTCATCTTACGTTGAGTGTCAGGTTGTTACTATGACACCACTCCACTAGTTGGCATATCTCACTCCTGTACACCCCCTCATCACCATCTGTGATTCTACCAACAATGGTTGTATCATCAGAAAATTTCAGAGAGCAGTGGAGTTCCAGAGGGATCTATTCTGGGACCCCTGCTCTTTGTGATTTTTATAAATTACTTGGATAAGGAAGTGGAGTGCTAGGTTAGTAAGTTTACAGATGATACAAAGGTTTGTGGAACTGTAGATAGTGTGTAAGGTTGTTGTAGGTTACAAAGGAACATTGATATGATGCAGAGCTTGGTTGAGAAGTGGCAGATGGAGTGCAATCCAGAAAAGTGGGAAGTGATACAGTGTAGAAGGTCAAACTTGAAGGCAAAGGACAAGGTTAATGTCTTATTAGTGTGGAGGAACATGCCCGTAGATCCCTCAGAGTTACCATGCAAGTTGATAGGATGGTAATGAAGCTGTATGGTGTGTTGGCCTTCACTGGTCAGGGGATTGATTTGAAGAGCTGTGAGGTAATATTGCAGACCTCTAAAACTGATTAGACCACTTGGAGTACTGTGTTCAGTTCTGTTCACCTCATTATAAGAAGGATGTGGAAGCTTTAGGGAGGGTGCAGAGGAGATATACCAAGACGCTATCTGGATAATAGAGCATGTCTTATAGGACTAGGTTGAGCAAGCTACGACTTCTCTCTTTGGACAAAGGAGGATGAGAGGTAATGATACATGTGTGTAAGATGATAATAGGTATAGATAGTCAGAAACCTTTTCTCAAGGCCAAAATGGCTAATATGAGGGGGCATAATTTGAAAGTGATTAGAGGAAATTAAGGTGGGGGATGTCAAAGGTAGATTTTTTTTACACACAGAGAGTGGTGGGTGCATGGAATGTTCTGCCAGGGGTGGTGGTGGTGGCCCTTTACCCTCTATGTTCTCTGTTCTCTTTCTGTTATCATCACAGTTGAAACATCTCAACTCAGTAGAGACAAGGAAAGTTCATTTTCATGCTAAGGTAGGGAATGAATTTAAGCCACAGAGGCAATGGAGCTGTTATTTTTCAAATACCGCTGTTGTCCAAAAACACTTGTATGCTGTTCTTGCTGGAAAATAAAATAGTATTTTTTTTCTGTCAAGGAAAACCTTTAAGATCTGGGAGTAAACTGTCCACCTGAACTCAAAAATGAATGTCAAATCTGTGAAAAGGAAAATATATTTTCCAGAGAAAAAGGCAGAGTTAAACAACACATTTTGGACATATTGTTATATTTTATGTTTTGTGTGACAGAAGAAGAACCACTAAATTAAAAGGGAACAAACTGAGAGAGAACAAGGCAAGAGGATGGAGAGCTGTTTGGAGTGGGGACTGCAGAGTTGCATAGGTCTACAAATTGCTATTTTAGTAAGAAATTTGATACAGTCTACCCTCACATCCCATCAGAGTTCAGCAGCATCAAGATTGACAGGCCTAGAAATTCTTCAGTGCCTGATGAGATGCAATTAATTTATTGAACTGGATTTTGCATCCTGCATCCCCATCTGCCACATGAATCTGGGACAATTAAACGAATACTCCATATATTGTTGTTCATCCTTCGTAGTCGAAGATGACCATGGCTTCAAAGTCAAATGGGAGATTGGTGGCTGTGGGTCCGGAGGTGACTGATGAGGCCAATCCGGGTCCTGAAGGCTCGCCCACATGTGAGACACAAGTGGGTGGGTGCTGTCGTGGCAGTGGATGCTGCTCAGGCCTTGCGCACAGCACGCTTTCGTTGCGCCTCGATGATGCGCCTGACTTCAGCTGCACGGGCTCCTGTGGTGATCTTGCTGCGCCAAGCTGGATGGTCGAGGGCAAGCGTCTCCCACGTGTTGATATCGACATCCAGGCCTTTGAGGGACACTTTAAGGCAGTCTTTGTAACGTTTCTTCTGCCCCCCGACTGAGCGCTTGCCCTGACACAGTTCTCCATACAGCAGCTGCTTAGACAATCGGCTGTCTGGCATTCTGACCACATGTCCAGCCCACCTGGCTTGGGCTTTCAGCAGGAGGGTGTAGACGCTGCAGAGCCCAGCTCGTTCCAGGATTTCCGTGTCGGGGACTTTGTCCTGCCACCTGATGTGGAGGAGTCTGCGGAGACAGCTCAGGTGAAAGTGGTTGAGCTGTTTGGCGTGTCTGCTGTAGACAGTCCAGGTCTCGCTGGCGTAAAGGAGGGTGGTAAGGACCACTGCACAGTAGACCTTCGGCTTGGTGGTAAGGCTGAGTCCTCTCCGCTCCCAGACGTTCTCACGGAGTCTCCCAAAGGCGGCACTGGCTTTGGCAATCCTGTTGTTGACCTCAGCGTCTATGTTCACTGCGCGACTGAGTATACTGCCCAGGTAGGTGAAGTTGTCGACTGCCTGGAGGTTCTGGCCCTTCACCGTGATGCGCGGCTCCTGGTATGGCTTTCCTGGGGCAGGCTGGTACATAACTTCGGTCTTTCTGGTGCTGATAGTGAGACCGAAGTTGTCGCAGGCTTGTGAGAAGCAGTCCATTTCACGCTGCATCTCCTGCTCTGTGCTGGCGTTGAGTGCGCAGTCATCAGCAAACAAGAAGTCTCTGATGACAGTCTCTTGCACCTTTGTAACTGCCTGCAGGCGCCTAAGGTTGAACAACTTGCTGTCAGTCCTGTATCTGACGTGGATTCCTTCTTCGTAGTTATGAAAGGCATCTGTCAGCATGGCAGAGAATACCATACTGAACAGAGTCGGGGCAAGAACGCAGCCTTGTTTGATGCCATTTGTCACTGGGAAGGCCTCCGACTCGTTGCCGTCATCCAGAACTTTCACCCTTCTCTGCTGACCGTATCGAAAGCCTTGGTTAGATCGACAAAGGTCACGAAGAGGTTGCTGTGTTGCTCCTGGCATTTTTCCTGGAGTTGGCGCGCAGCAAAAATTATGTCCGCGGTCCCACGTTCAGCACGGAAGCCGCACTGGCTTTCTGGAAGCAGACCTTGCTCAAGATGTTGGAGAAGGCGGTTGAGCAGGACGGGGGCCAGAATCTTCCCCGCAATGGACAAGAGGGAGATGCCTCGGTGGTTGTCGCAAGACTGGCGGTTGCCTTTCCTCTTGTAGATGTGGACTATGCTGACATCTTTCAGCTGTTGCGGGACCTGTCCCTTTTTCCACATGGACTGGAAGAGTACAGTCAGCTTTTGCATCATGACAGGGCCTCCTGCTTTGTATACCTCAGCAGGGATTGCATCGGGTCCTGGCGCTTTGCCACAGGAGAGTTGCTTCACTGCCTTCCTGACTTCATCTACTGTGGGGAGGGTGTCGAGGTTCTTGTTGATCTCTACCTGGGGAAGGCGGGCAATGGTCTCGTCGTTGATGTCGGCAGGGCTTAAGGACGTTGTTAAAGTGCTCAGCCCACCAATCCAGAATCTGCTTCTTCTCTGTCAGCAGCTGCGTCTCATCTGCGTTGAGGAGGGGCGAGGAGCCGGAGGACTAGGGTCCATATACGGCCTTAAGCGCATCGTAGAAGCGCTTTATGTCGTGGCTGTCTGCATAGCCCTGGATTTCATCGGCCTTCTTGCTGAACCAGCTGTCCTGCATCTCGCAAAGTTTTTTCTACACCTTTCTTCTTGCGGTGGTAAAGGCATCTTTCTTGGCTAGCGACGTGGGGTCGTTCTGATGCGCTCTGTAATGTTTATGTTTCTCCGTTAGTAGTGCCTGTATTTCTTCATCATTCTCATCGAACCGGTCTTGATTTCTTTAGGTTGCTGGTCCGAGATGTTCAAGGGCGGTAGTGTAGACAGCGCCTCTGAAGGCCGTCCACTGTTCCTCAACGCTGGTCCCGTCTTCCTGTGGTGTGTCTGGCAGTCTGCCTTCAAGGTCATCGACGAATTCTTCTGCAACTCTGCTGCTTTTCAGCTTGGAGACATTCAGCCCCTTTGCAGTCTTCTGCCCTTGGGGTCTTCTCATGGGCAGAATGCGAAGCCTGAACTTGGACACAATGAGGCGGTGGTCGGTCCAGCAGTCGGCACCACACATGGCTCTCATCACTCTGACATCCATCCTGTCCCTCTTCCTGGTGATGATGTAGTCAGTCAGGTGCCAGTGCTTCGAGCATGGGTGCATCCATGATGTCTTCTTACGGGTGGGTAGGTGGAACAGGGTGTTGGTGATGACAAGGTCGTGTGTGGCACATGTCTTGAGGAGCAGAAGGCCGTTGCTGTGACACTTGCCAGTGCCGTGTCTTCCAATGATCCCTTCCCAGGTTTGGTAGTCTGTCCCTACTCTGGCATTGAAGTCCCCGAGAACGATGAGCTTCTCTGACTGTGGGATTGCTGATGAGGGCGTCGAGTTCTTCATAGAACTTGTCTTTAATGTCACCTGGGTTGGTCATGGTGGGAGCGTAGGCACTAATCAGCGTAGCACTCTTCTTGTTTGCAAGTGGGAGCTGAAGTGTCATCAGGCGGTCGTTGATGCTCTCTGGGTGCTTGGTGAGCTTACGGGCGAGGTTAGAATTGATGGCAAATCCCATGCCTGCTTCTCGTCGTTCAGCACTGCTGCGTCCGCTCCAGAAGAACGTGTATCCACCACTACGTTCTGTCAGCTGGCCCTTGTCTGCTAGGCGCGTTTTGCTGAGAGCTGCTATGTCCACGTTGTAGCGAGCTAGCTCTTTTGCAACCAGTGCAGTTCTTCTCTCTGGTCTGTCTGCCTTGATGTTATCTCGCAGAGTTCTCACGTTCCATGTGCCAAGGTTGAGCAACATCACTTCCTTCTGCGTTGGGTTTGAAGTCATGACTTGCGCTTGACTTGGATTAAAGTGAGGGAGAGTTGCGCAGGTCGTCAGCCTCACTCTCTCGTCCCGGCCTATCTGGACCCAGTGGCAAGACATAGTCGAGACGGCTAGAGATAGGTCAGGATGCAGTGGATGGCCAGCAGTGTTCTGTGTGTCTCACTGTGCCCTCTTAGCGCTCCACGACGCATTGCTGAGAATCGCCTTTCTGCCCGTTGAACCAGTGATGGTTTCTTCCGCGCAGTCCGCCGAATCCAGGCTTCACACGCTAGGTAGACAAGCCCTGAGTGTTGTGGGTCTACGGCAGTTCTTGCGGCGTGCTCGCAAGCCTCCCTACCCATTGTTGGGCATCCTCATCTGCCTTTGCAGCCATTGGGAGATGTCTCCTCTTCCGCCTGCTCCGCCGTTGGGATGATCACCTAGTGGTGTAGTAATGACACCACCCCCTCACTTGTTTTCACCCGCTAGCTGCTCCACCTTGGCCGGGTCCTGCAGCTGCTCCCAACCGTACCAGGCGGCGACGAGCAGCAGGCCAGCTCCAGGCCTCGGGCCTCGCCCCCTCCACCTCACCTTATACCTGTATAATAGGTCCAGTGTCAGTTCGGCGGCTTCGGAAGGGAGTCTCAGCACTCATGACCCGGTGTCGGCTCGACCTTGGCCAGGTGTCTCGGCGCTCACGGCCCGGTGTCGACTCGACCTCATAGTACATTACTATGAGGTTGATGAAGGAAAGGTGGTGGATCTTGGTTATAATCAATAAATATTGGTTATACTCAATACTTGTACCTGTATCAATAAACTTGTATCAATAAACTCCTTGGGCTTCCAGCTGGGTACTCCATATAACATAGAACAGTACAACAAAGGATTCTGCCCTTCAACCCATAATGTCTCTGCTGACATGATGCCAGTCTGACTAAATCCATTTGCCTGATCGTGATCATGGTCTGTTTCCCTCTATTTCCTGTCTTTTCTAAAAAAAGACATCAGGGATGTATTCTATGAAGTCCTCCTCAAGGGTACTTTGACCAACTTGATTCACCCAATCTAGGTGCAAGTTAAAGTTCCCCTTGAAACTGCTATTCCATTCTTATATACATCAGATGTTTCTTGGCTCATTGCCTGTTCCACTGTTATGATATCATTTGCAGGGGGTTAAAGACCACTCCCACCAGTGATATTATTTTCTGCTTTACTATTCCTAGTCTCTGCCCAGTTAGATTCAACATTCTGCTCTCTATATCTTATGTTGTCTCTCACTACTGTGCTGATTTTATCCTTAATTGAGAGTGCTATCCCACCACCCTCACCCTCCTGCTTATCCTTCCATATTACACGATATCCTTGGATATTTAACTCCTAATCATCTCTACCCTTAACCACATTTCTGTAAAAGCTACCAAATCATACCCCTTTGCACTGATTTGTGGTACAAGGTCACTGAGCTTGTTTTGAATACCGTGGACATTCAGATAAAGTGACATTACACTCATTGTCCTTTTAGATTCTAGTAATTTTGTATTCTTTACATTTGAATTTGCTGTATTCAGAATCAGGTTTATTATCACCGGCATTTGTTATGAAATTTGCTAACTTAGCAGCAGCAGTTCAATGCAACACATAATATAGAAGGAAAAACAAATAAATTACAATATGCATATATTGAATAGATTAAAAATTGTGCAAAAACTGAAAAAAATACATAGATTAAAAAAGTGAGGCTGTGTTCATGGGGTTCAATGTCCATTTAGGAATCAGATGGCAGAGGGGAAGAAGCTGTTCCTGAATCGCTGAGTGTGTGTCTTCAGGCTTCTGTACCTCCTATCTGATGGTAACAATGAGAAAAGGACATGCCCTGGGTGCTGGGGGTCATTAATAATGGATGTTGCCTTTCTGAGACACTGTTCCTTGAAGAAGTCCTGGGTACTTTGTAGGCTAGTACCCAAGATAGAGCTGACTAAAATTACGACCCCCTGCAGCATCTTTTAGTCCTGTGCAGTAGTCCCCCACACCCACCCCATACCAGACAAGGATGCAGTCTATCAGAATACTCTTCGCAGTACATCCATAGAAGTTTTCGAGTGTTTTTGTTGACATACTGAATCTCTGAGTTTTCTCGTTTTTAACTTTTGCTTTGGTCTCTGCATTGCTTCCTTCTCTCTGTCTTTCTGCATGAATTTCCATACCCCTACCATATTAGCTTAAAACCTCCCCAACAGCATCAACAAACTATCCCGCTAGGACATTGAAAACAATCCTTCCTAGGCCTAGACTGTCTGATTTGTACTGGTTCAGTCTCCACTAGAACCAGTTCCAGTGTCCCAGGAATCTGAAACCCTCCTTCCTGCACCTCTGTTCAAACCACATATTCAACCTAACTATGCTGCTATCCCTACTCTGTACAAGGAACAGGTAGCAATCCTGAGATTATTATCTTGGAGCTCCTACCTTTTAGTTTATCTCCTAGCTCCCCAAATTATGCTTGGAGGACCTCACCCCACAGTTATCCTATATTGTTGGTCTCTACATGCATCGTGACATCTGACTGTTCGCCTTCCTTTCTTAGAACATCCTGCAGCTGCTCTGAGATATCCCTGGCCCTTGCAATTGGAGACAACACACCAACTGAGTCCCGCTTGTGGCTACAGAAGCTCCTGATCATTTCCCTTACCGTAGAGTCTCCTGGTAAAGAGCAGCCTTACCACTTTTCTTCCTGCCCTCCTGTGCAGCAGAACCATTCACAGAGCAATAATCTTAGCTACTGCTGCCTTCTCCAGATAATCTTCTACAACAGTATCCAAAGCTGTATATCTGTTTTGAAAGATGGCCACAGGGTCTGTACATTCCTTATCTTTTCATAGTCCCTTAAACTGAGGTGTGACCAACTCGCATGACATGTTATCTACAACATTCTCAGCATCACAGATGCTCCAAAGTGAATTCATGTGCGGCTCACATGCTACCATAATGTCTGTCAGGAGGTGCAGCTGGACACACTTCCTACATACACGGTCATCAGAGACTCTGGCAGCCTTGCAGAGTCCCACATTGCGCAAGAGGTGCACGATGTGGGTCTGAACTCATGAACACTATCTCACTATTCCACATGCTGTGCTATCTCTTTTTGCAATTTATAGTAATTTTTGTGCTTTGCACTGTACTGCTGCCACAAAAACAAGTTTCACAACATGTGATTCTCTGTCTTCCTGTACACTTCTGAAACATGACCCATCTAAAACAGAAATAAAATACTCCCACCATGTCTACTCTGGTGTGCTTCCACCATCAGCCTATGCCCCACTAGGGGTGACAGGCTTAAGAAGAAAAAGACTCCCACCATGCCTGCATCTGGAAACTCCTCCACATATTTTACTAGCATAAGGGAATCATTTGTCAGCAAACTCTCATAAGTCAATATTTCCAGATTAGAGTCCCCAGCTACACAGTTAGCTCTGATGTTTCCCCTCACTGCTTGCAAGCCCAGCACCAGGCTCCTGAAACAGGCACGTTAATCCAAGCTCCAAGGCTTACTGGGCAATTAGGAAGAAAAGATTCAAGGAGGTTCTGTGCTCCTCGTTGAATAGGTTTATTACCCGCAGGAAGTGATGGAAATCCCTGGCCCATGAACATTCAAGATGGAGGAGGAGCACTTGAGATGGTGTTGAGAGACCTGGCTCCACTCAACAAAAGCATGTCAGAACACATGGAAGGCCACTGGGGACAACAAAACTACTGAATTGCTCTAGCAAGCAGCTCTTGCAGATCTCATCGCATTATATAAACATACAAACTAGTGGCAGGAATAGGTGCCAATTGACGTTCGCTTGGCATTCGCTTTGTCATTTAATAAGATCACGGCTCATTATAAGTTTGTACCTCATCCGCCCAATTTCACCATCCCTGAGTAAACTTTAACCCCTTTGCTTGTCAAAAATCCATTTACTTCTGTCATAAAACTATTCATAGATTTTGCTTCTGTGGAAGTTTAAGGAAAGAAACATAAAAAATAGGTTATGGAGAAGGCCATTTGGCACTTTGAGCCTGCACTGCCATTCAGTATGATCATGGCCGATCATCCAACTCAGAACCCTGTACCTGCCTTCTCTCCATACCCCCTGATCCCTTTAGCCACAAGGGCCATATCTAACTCCCTCTTAAATATAGCCAATGAACTGGCCTCAACAGTTTACTGTGGCAGAGAATTCCACAGATTCACCACTCTCTGTGTGAAGAAGTTTTTCCTCATAAATCCTAAAAGGCTTCCCCTTCAAATTAAACTGTGACCCCTCGTTCTGGACGAGGAGTTGTGAAGACTTGTGACCCTCTGAAAGAAAGAAAACAATTGCCTCACATCTGACTTAAATGGGTAACCCCTCATTTTTATAGTTATCCAGGTTCTTCAAACTCACAAAAGAGGAAGAACACACCCTTTCAAGACCCACTTATTTTTGTTCTGTTGATAATAATAAACCTAATTCTGAGATGGTTAAATCAGCTGCCTTAGATCTCAGTGAAATGGACTGGAAACAAGTCATGCTCAACCAAGGAGAAACCCCAAATGACAACAACATTTTAACTACTGCTGAAACAGGCTCACACACTCCTGTCAAACACATAAAATCAGTGATCATGGAAGTAACTTCCAGGTATTTGATTCCTGCTGCTGGATGCATGAACCATTGAATGACTTGGTGCCTGAAGGCAAACTGCAGAGCATACATAAACAGTTAAAAAAAATTCAAGGCCATAATGTATCGACAAAGGTTACCTCACCTTTCACAACCCATGACCACTAGTTCTAATCTCACTCAACCTCAGTAAAAAAAAGCCTGCCTGCATTTACCCTATCTATAAACCTCATCATTTTGTATACTACAAATCTCCCTTCATTCTCCTACACTCTAAAGAATAAAGTCTTAACCTATTCAACATGTGTCCATAATTCAGGTCCTCATGTGCAACATCCCTATAAATTTTCTCAGCACTTTTTCAATCTTATTTATATCTTTCCTGTAGGTAGGTGACCAAAAGTGCACACTATACTCAAAATTAGGCCCAATCTACATCTTATACAGCTTATCATAACATCCCAACTCCTGTACTCAGTACTTTGATTTATGAAGGCCAATGTGACAAAAGCTCTCTTTACATTCCATCTATTTGTGAGACCACTTTCAAGGAATTATAGATCTGTATTCCCAGATATTGGGTGGTGGGATGGAGATACATCTCTACCAAAAGAGCTGTAACATGCTCCTTTCCTCCACTAGCCTGCAGGTCACCCTTGGACAAGGTGTAGCACCTGCTTAGTCCCCCATTCAGGGCCACCTGAAGCCACGTGAACAGGTAGTGGATGGTTGGATGAGCAACTGATGCATATCACAAGTCCTAGGTATGCGACCACTGACGCCAGGCAATTTCTGAAGGGTATTGATAATAACTGGGGTCACCCATCTTGTAAAGACATTGTCCTAAAGAAGGCAATGGCAAGCCACTTCTGTGGAAAGATTAGCCAAGAACAATCATGGTCATGGAAATGTCCTGTTCTACTGCTCTTCTCAGTGTCCTACTCCTCACCATGTAAGTCCTACCCTGGTTTGTCCTTCCAAAGTGCAACATCTCACACTTGTCTACTTTAAATTCCCCTGTCATTTTTCCAGTCCATTTTTCCAGATGGTCAAGATACCATTGCAAGCTTGCTTACCCTAATTATAAATACAGTACAACTGGGGGGAAGGGGAGGGGAATCTCATTGAAACCTACAGAGTACTACATATTTTCCAAAATGGAGCTTAGGTTATGGAATGCAAAAAGGAATCTGACCAGCATTTGTTTATTTTTGTTACATGGCATATCTGTAAGTGTTTACACTGTTATAAGATTATTAAATGACTCCCTAGAATGACCAGGTTGACTCTTAACTTCAAAGTAAATGTATTATCAAAGTACATATATGTAACCATATACAACACTGAAATTCAGTTTTTTGCAAGCATACTCAGTAACTCCAACAACCGTAACAGAATCAATGAAAGACCACACCAACAGGGCGGACAACCAATGTGCAAAAGACAACAAACTGTGCAAATATGAAAAGAAAGAAAAAGAATAAGAAGAACATGAAATGAATTGTCCAACAGTGACCGATCAGGTTAGTTGCTTTCTTGTGATCGCAAGACCCTGTTGGACATTATTAATGAGGAATGCTGCAAGCTCAATTCACCGATATACTGGTGGACGGCAGGGGTGGATGAGGAGAGAGCTGCATGGTGTCAGTCATCGCAAGGACTAAGCCATGGTGTTGCCAGTATGCAACCACTCAGGAGAGAACCACTGAACTTGGTAAGCTCCACCGGAGTTTGTGTGGTGCAGCACCCAAGCTGGAGTCGGTATACCGCCACCCCGGCCAGTGTTCATTCAGCAGAAGACAAGCTGTATTGTGTTTGACTGCAGACTGCTGCAACATTCATGGACTCAGGGACTTGGACTATATTTATTGTGTGACTGTGTTTTACTGATATCTGTATATCTGCTTTCTATCTTATATGTGCTATATGTGCCTCGTGTTGTGTGTAACCATTCGTACTATGTTTTGAACCTTAATCCTGGAGTAACCTGTTTTGTTTGGCTATATTCATGGGTATTCATGTATGATTGAATAAGAGTTAAGCTTGAACTTGAAGAGCCCATGAAAGTGAGTCCATAGGTTGTGGGAAAGGTTCAGTGATGGAGCAAGTTGAAGTTGAGTGAAGTTATCCCCTCAGGTTCAAGAACCTGATGGTTGAGAGCTTCACATCTACCTCATTATAATCTTTCAGATTATCGTTTACCTGTACTGCACTTTCTCTGTAGCTGTTACACTTTATTCTGCACTGTTGTTGTTTTACTTTAATGCATTGTGTACTGTATGGCCTACAGTATAATAAAGGACTACTTTATGTTGTAGGTACACGTCAGTGTGTGCGCTATTAGGCACGTATTGAGCATGCACTATTAGGCACGTATTGATCTGTATGTGTGTGCCGAGTTCAGTTTCTGCCAGTAAAGAACCATGAACCTTAGCTCCCGTCTCCAGCGTTTTTATTAATAGCATTGTTTTGTAACCAGGCCACATACACAACAAATTGGCGACGAGGTTAATGAACCTGCATTGTATCGGAATGTCGTGTTTTAGTTGATAATGACACTCGACGGAAGAGTGCAAGGAATGAGCCAAGGAGCAGGAGAAGGAGGCAGAGCAAGGCTGCGAGTCTGAAAGGAAATGGGAGCACAGCCGGGGTCGGGAACGTCGGGAGACCAAGAGACACAGTCAGAGCCACAGCACGTCCAGGCAAGACCACAGCCGGCGCTGACCCCCAGGGGCTGAGGGTCTGCCTGTCCCAGAAGGGCGATAAAAAGGAGCGACACACACACAACTAGACGGAGTGCACACGTGGCGCTAGCAAAAAGGACACACGAGTCAAAAAGAAAACAAGGGGAAAACGGGACTTAATTAACATAACAAAGATGGTGATGACTGGAACCATTACAGCATTTGATAGTGGCATTGAAGACTGGACAACTTACATTGAAAGAGTGGAGTTATATTGTGAGGCTAACGGTGTTAATGATGAAAAGGAAGCCAGCGTCTTACTCAGCATTATGGGAGCAAAAACATACAGCCTGCTAAGGAGCTTGTTAACCCCTGAAAAGCCAGCTGACAAAACGTTCAAGCAAATAGTAGACACTCTCCAACGGCATTTAAACCCTAAACCATTGGTCATTGCTGAAAGATTTAAATTTCACAATCGGAATCAGAGCAAAAATGAAAGTATTTCTGAATATTGTGCTGAATTGCGCAAATTATCAGAACATTGTCAATTTGGAGCTGGTCTATCAGACACATTGAGGGACAGGCTAGTGTGTGGCATGCATGTGAAACCACACAGAAGAAGCTTCTGTGTGAAAGAGACCTTACATTCGAGAAAGTGCTAAACATTGCAATATCAACGGAAACAGCAGCACGGGGTGCTTCAGAGATATAACAAAAATCTGTGGAATATGCTACAAATAAAATGTTACTGAACAGAAATGAAGGAAAGAAATGTTACCGTTGTGGAGACATGTGACATGGCCCTGATGACTGTTGGTTTAAAGACAAAGAATGCAGAAACTGTGGCAAACAGGGCCACACTGGCAGAGTATGCAATGCTAGTAAACAGCAGAAAAAGGACAAAATACAGAGAAACAAGAAACCCCAGAAAGGAAAATACAACAATGTACATAAAATGGAAGAAAGCAGTTCTGATGAAAATGACTCAGACAAAAGTGAATTGTCTTGCCTGCAACTTCACAGAGTGAAAGAGTCAGATGACCGAGAGTAATATGGATCACTCCACAAGTGACAGGCGTGAGACTGAAAATGGAGTTGTACATAGGCTCAGCCTTAACAGTGATCTCTGTACACAACTACAAATGACTGTATTCTCACATACCTCTGAAATGAACTAAACTACTACTAAAGACATACACAGGACAGAAAGTGTGTCCCAAAGGCAAAATTAAAGTGTCAGTGACCTACGGAGACAAAACAGCAGCTGAACCTCTCTGTACTGAGAAACTGGAGGACCACCGTTGCTGGGATGGGAATGGCTCAGGAAAATCCAGTTGAATTGGCACACCATTGAGGCACTAGTTGTGTCAACAAAGGAGGGCAGCTCGGCGGGAAAGATGGCTGCAGCTCTCCTCTCACCTATTGTCGACTATTATAATGATGAGGAGGAGCTAGACAGTGTCAACGATGAGGACGAATGCAGTATCCATGGCCGCGACTCAGATTAAGATACAGAGGATGCAAGTGAGACAGATATTACCGATAAGCAGGATGATGAAGACTACCTGGAAGTAAAAGAGCAGATGTACCAGGAGAAATTGACATCTCTCAAAAGACACCTACAGCAGTTACAGGAAGGCACTTTGCAGGAGTATCAGAAAAAGACAAAGAAACTAGATCAACAATACAAGGAAAGAATACGAAATGCAGAGCTTTCTCTGCAACTGGAGACAACAAGTGGAAAGGAATTATATTAAAGAGAAGAAAGCAGCAGTGAAAGAATTTGAAGATAAAAAGATTGAGTTAGAAGAAAAGAAAAAGATGATTGAGAATGAGAGGCTAACAATGGAACTCACAGGAGATTCTACGGAGGTAAAGCCAATAATGACTAGGAAACTAAGGAGGAGACCTAATGACCCTGCTCCAATTACTGACAAAAGATGAAAATCTGCACCGCACAGTTAAATTACTTGTAACAGATGAACAGATAATGGAAGATCTGCGAACTCTCAATAAGCTTAAATCTCCGAAAAGACCAGTATCTCCGTCTTCTCCTGAGCATCTTCCCAGCACTCCTGCTGAATCACCAGCACAAGGATATGAAGCACAAATAGAAGATAGGAAGTTATTTTATGATAAGAGATGGTATCATAAAGGTCAGGCTATCTATTTGGAACCTAAGGAGAATACAAAGACACACTGTGTAATTAGCTCAGTTGGAACAAATGAGATATTGGTAAGGAAGACAAGTGATAGCACAAAGATGCGTATATATCTAGGACAGCTGCACAAAGGAGTCTTCATAATACGGAGGCGATCTGCTGCCTAGAACTCTTAGCAAGTTGGAGGCGCACATCTTCTTAACCCCCTGTGCTCAGAGGTCAACTTTTCATGACTTTTATATGGAAATCTGTATTAAAACAAACAAGGTTATTGACAGACTGAAGAACACACTATTTGAAGACACTTTCCAATGCCATCTCAGTTTTGATGATTGTACATATTTTTAAGAATAACATTCACCTTTTCACAGATTCCACTTTGCTTTCATCATCTTTGCAAGATGGAGGTGACTACTCTTTATGGCTGGAACCTGCCAATTTGTGGATTGTTTAATTTATTCCAGACAATAGAGTGAAGACCTTTTTGCTGCAGTGCCAGACAATCTAGAGAAGCCCCTCCCCCCAAGAGATTTGAGTTATAAATGGGTCTTAGACCTAAAGTAAAACAAAAGGGTTGTTACATTTCGATACTATTACATTACTTTGTTATAATTTGATATTATTAAGTTGCTAAGTAAACAAATGGTAGGCGTTTATATGTTAAGGGTAAACATATTTGTTTAGCATAATGCCCCAGTAAAAATAAACTTTTCATACACTATTAAGATGAAAGGGGAGGAGTGACCTATGAACAGTATAATAAGGGACTACTGTATGTTGTAGGGACACGTCATTGCATGCGCTATTAGGCACGTATTGAGTATGCGCTATTGGGCGCATATTGATCTGTACGTGTGTGCCGAGTTCAGTTTCCGCCAGTTAAGAACCATGAACCTTAGCTCCCGTCTCCAGCATTTTTATTAATAGCATTGTTGTGTAACCAGGCCATATACACAACACATTGTTTCATGAATTGATCTGTATAAACAATATGCAAGACAAGCTTTTCACTGTATTTGTGACAATAATAAACCAATTCTAAGTTTTGAATTTTACCTTCAAGATTGCAGCAAACCATAGAGTAGCAAATTTAATGCTGGGTGCTGTTACATAAACTTTTTGCAATCATGAGTAATCACAGTAAAGCACCAGTATAAACTGCAGAGATTTTATATATAACAAGCAAAAGAATTTTTGACAGTTGTCAAACTAATTGGAGAAAAAAATACTGAAGATGATGGAAATAAAAAACAAGAAAAGGAAATGTTGAAAGCTGTAGTGAGTTAATCAACATTAGCTGGGAGAGAGTCAATATCTCAGGTCAAGGATCCTTCATTAGAAGTTAAAAAGTGAGAAGAGAACTGAGTTAAATTGCAGAGGTTGGGATGGGGTGGGGTGTTGGTTGTGGTGGGGGTGGCGATGGAGGTGAGTGCGAAGAACAGAAGGAGTATCTATAATGGAGAACAAAAATATTTTTTAAATCATCTATTTGAGACAGAGATTCAAAGAACACAAATTGAAAGAGAAAGCCACAGCCACATCTGCGGAGAGAAACTGTAAGGATTAAAAAGCATCATTTAACAGAAATTGTTAGTCAGGGTGAGACCAGATGCAAACTAGAGAAACAGCACCTCGTTTTCCTCCTTTACACTTTACAACTCAACAGTATTAACACTGAAATTTCCAGCTTCAGGTAACCTCGGTTCCTTTCTCTCTCCTTCTAGTCCACCCAAGTTCTATTACACATGTCCTCCTTTCTGAACACCCCAACACTCATCCTGCTCCAGTTCCCATCTGCCTACCATCAGTTTCTACTCATCACCTTCCTTCCATATCAGATTCCATAATCAGCATCCCTTTTGCTGCCTTCACTTGTCATCTCCCAGCCTGTGTTGTTATCTCCAGTCATCCCTCCTCCACATGTATCCATCTGCCCATTAACTCTCCTCACCTAGATCTACCTATTGTTTGCCAGTTCCTACCTCATCCCTTCTGCTGACTTCTTTCTCGCGGCTTTCTTTCCTATACACTCTCAACCCTGACACAGAGTCACAATGAAAATCTTGGATTATCCCTTTATCTCCCCAGTGGCTCTCTGACCTGTGGACTTCCTGGATTTTTTAGGCTCCAGGAGGTGACAAAGGTGATTGATTAGGGTACGGTAGTGGATGTTGTCTACAAGGACTTCAGTAAAGCATTTGACAATGTCCCTGATGATAGGCTCTTCCAGAAGACTGAGTCAAATAGAATCCAAGAAATAAAGGAGATGCAATTATGAGCATTGTCATCTGTGAGAGCACTATTATAGTTAAAGAAAATGAGATGGATATTAAAGGCACTGGCATGGAATAGAATTATCAGAGTAGTTACAATGGAGATAGAATAATTGTGAGAATGAAACAGAATAAAGTCCTTGCAAAAAGCGGGGTGGCAATAGGTTTAATTGAGATAGTTGGAAGTTTTTAAACTTATCGCGGAGCTAGCTCATCCTCTATATTGGAGGCAGGGCGATCAAGAGCATCAGAATGAAATGGATTGATGAGGGTAAGAGCTGGAGAAGGAGACAATTAAGAGCATCAAGGTAAGAAGAAAATTCTGTGGGGCAACACAAACACCCGGAACAGATCCCTGAGGCACACCACTGGTCACCGACCTCTATGCAGAATATTACCCGTCTACAACCACTCTTTGCCTTCTGTGGGCAAGCCAGATCTGGATCCACAAATCAATGTCCCCTTGGATCCCATGCCTCCTTACTTTCTCAATAAGCCGTGCATGGGGTACCTTATCAAATGCCTTGCTGAGACCCATACACACTGCGTCTACTGCTCTACCTTCTTCAATGTTACATCCTCAGAAAATTCAATCAGGCTCATAAGTCATGACCTGCCCTTGACAAAGCCATGTTGACTATTCCTAACAACACACATAAAAGTTGCTGGTGAACGCAGCAGGCCAGGCAGCATCTCTAGGAAGAGGTGCTGCCTGGCCTGCTGCATTCACCAGCAACTTTTATGTGTGTTGCTTGAATTTCCAGCATCTGCAGAATTCCTGTTGTTTGACTATTCCTAATCATATTATACCTCAGCCCTGGGAAAAAGCCTCTGACTATCCACACAATCAATGCCTGTCATCATCTTATATACCTCTATCAGGTCACCTCTCATCCTCCGCCGCTCCAAGGAGAAAAGGCCGAGTTCACTCAACCTATTCTCATAAGGCATGCTCCCCAATCCAGGCAACATCCTTGTAAATCTCCTCTGCACCCTTTCTATGGCTTCCACATCCTTCCTCTAGTGAGGCGACCAGAACTGAGCACAGTACTCCAAGTGGGGTCTGACCAGGGACCTATATAGCTGCAACATTACCTCTGGCTCCTAAATTCAATTCCATGATTGATGAAGGCCAATATACCGTAAGCCTTCTTAATCATAGAGTCAACCTGCGCAGCTCCTATGGACTCGGACCCCAAGATCCCTCTGATCCTCCAGACTGCCAAGGGTCTTACCATTAATACTATATTCTGCCATCAAATTTGACCTACCAAAATGAACTACTTCACACCTATCTGGGTTGAACTCCATCTGCCACTTCGCAGGCTAGTTTTGCAACCTATCAATGTCCCGCCGTAACCTCTGACAGCCCTCCATACGATCCACAACACCTCCAACCATTGTGTCATCAGAAAACTTACTAACCCATCCCTCCACTTCCTCAGCCAAGTCATTTATAAAAATCACGAAGAGTAAGGTCCCAGAACAGATCCCTGAGGCACACCACTGGTCACTGACTCCATGCAGAATATGACCTGTCTACAACCACTCTTTGCCTTCTGTGGGCAAGCCAGTTCTGGATCCACAAAGCAATGTCCCCTTGGATCCCATGCCTCCTTACTTTCTCAGTAAGCCTTGCATGGGGTACCTTATCAAATGCCTTGCTGAAACCCATATACACTACATCTACTGCTCTTCCTTCATCAATGTGTTTAGTTACATCCTCAAAAAATTTTGTTTATGGATTTTGGCGAGGAGCTCATGAGGACTTTTAGGCAATTATATGTGTCTAAGCCAGCACTGGAAGGCTTGGTAGGAAAGGTCTCCCAAATGAATTAAGTCAGTGGTTATCTGGGATTTAAAGGGTTGATGTTCAGTGGTGGAGTCACTGTAAAGTGGGAGTTAAAAGACATTCAGCCTCCTCAAGGTAGAGATCTACTCACCACATTTTGACAGCTCTTGTCAGCAGGCTTGAAGACAATATTAGGTGAGTTCTTTGATAGCTAAGTGCTGATAGTTCCGAAGGAGAGATTGGAGTAAGTACGGGTCATAGAAAAATATCTCCTGAACCAGTGTAGATAACTTCAATCACCATTATCAGAATCAGGTTTATTATCACCAGCATGTGTCGTGAAATTTGTTAACTTAGCAACAGCAGGATTCTACAACTTACAAACTCATTTTCAAGGACTCTTTACAACTTGTTCTCAATATTTTTATTATTTGCACAGTTTGTCTTCTTTACTACATTGGCTGCTTGCCAATCTTTATATGTATAGAGTTTCATGAAATCCTATTGTATTTGTTTTTTTTCTTGTAAGTGCCTCCAAGAAAATGAATTTCAAGGTAGGATATAATAACATACATGTACTTATTTTCAAATTTGAAAATTGATACAGCAAATATCATATCAAACTGTTTACATGATTTTTTTTTGCATGGGTTTGATGTTCTTATTGGTATTTGTGTGATTTGTTTTTTTTTGTGCGTGGGGGTTTTGATATTTTTCTTTGAACAGCTTCCATGGTTTTCTTTGTTTCGTGACTCTGGAGAAGATGAATCTTAAGAGTTTTATACTGCATACTTTGATAATAAATGTACCTTAAACCTTGAACATCAAAAGTTAGTAATGAATAGATCAAGGGGACAAGAAGTTGAAAGGAGAGATCCATTTATATTGGAAATGCTGAATATGGGAGAAAAGGTCAAAGGTCAAAGTTGAAAAATTTGAGTTTATTGTCTTGTAGAAGTGCAATGAAAAACCCTGCCTTCATCACAAGCACATAGTATTAAAGGTACAACGTTCACAAAAACATACATTGTACAAAATTATACAAGAAATAACATAATTAGAACAAAACAAAACACAATGTCTATTGTACTGCAAATAAACAAATTATCATAGTATCCCTATATTGAGGTTATGATTAGGGTTCAACAGATTGGTTCAGGAGCTGAATGGCTGAAGGGAAGTAACTGTCCTTAAATCTCGTGGTGTGGGGCTTGTAGTTTCTTTCCTTCCTGCCTGATGGCAGATGCAAGAAGATGGCACGGTCCAGATAATGGTGATGGTCCATAATCAGGGCTTACATTCTTTGGCCAAAGAAATGGCCTGGAAGAGAAGGCAATGGTAGAGAGGTTCAACATCATCATTGGCTTGGAATTCATGAAGGTAGGGATTTGGGGGATAAAACTGTTCCTCTACTGAGGACTGATCATTTAGAATCAGAAAGGAGAAGAAACAATTAAAATGAAGCAAGGGGTGGAACTTGGGGGAGAGAATCAGAGAAAGGTGAAGGGGAGAAAAATCCAAAGTAATACTTCAACTCACGATTGACTGAAAATGAAAAAGAAAACTACAGATGTGTGACATCTGAAACAGAACAAAAATGCTAGAAACCTTCAGCAGGTTAGGCAGCATATGAGGAAAAAGGAACAGCCAACAACTGGGAAAGAAAGAGATGTAAGTTAATTTTCAGGAGGAGGGAAAAGTGGGAGTGATTTGTGGAAAACAGGAAATGTCTGTGATAGGATTAGTTACAATGGCTTAATGGCTATAATTGTCAGCAAATTCGTCTTCTGGGTCTGTCAATGTAAAGTTGGGGGACCTGCCTGATAGGGAAGAATTACTGCATAGGAAAGAAAAAACTGACCAACGTAATAAAAAAAGAAAATGTAAAGTGCTGGTAAACAGATAGCATCTGCTAAAAGACAAATGTTAACTGCCCAGATGGAACTGATAAAGTCATACATCAGCTGTGTACATACAGCTATTGATGCTTCTGGACACATCTTCAGTGATGTTCCTGGAATCATCGGGTGTTTCGGGTCTTTCAACATTATACAACGTCCTCCAGGTGACCCAGCCGGGACTGATCAGACCCCAGCTTGTGTCCAGATGGCTAGCTACATATGACTCCATGGCTCCCCTCTTTTGAGCCACAGCCATCTTGAGGCCCTCTCTGCCGCATCGGTGGTACTGCAGATGGCTGTCCTCCTCCTCTCTCCCTCGATGCCCAAAATGCTGAGGCCCTAACTAAAGAATGGGCTACGAATCCCCTACAACCAACCTCCACTGGGAGACACCTCACTCTCCATCCAGCCTGCTGACAGTTGCTGACCAGTCCTGACAATAATTGTTGTCATGGCTTGCAGTTTCCTATCAAACCCTCCCTTCACCGTTGCCTCCAGAATTTGGTTAACATCTTCATCAAGCTGCTTCCACAGTGAAGTCATGTTAGCTGCAGGCCATTTGATTCACCTTCTGTTAGACTTCATGTTAGAGGGATTAGCTTGCAACACTTGGAGGTTCCGGGCACTATGGGGTGACTCTGGGCCTGGCCCCTCCTTCGTCTCACCAGGTTGGACACCTGCGCGTTGTGCTGCTCCTGCTCCCGCCAAACACCTCATCCTCGCTTGGCAGAAATTGCTCATGCTAACCAAGTTGATAATTTGAGTTAATCCCATTGGCCTTTGTTCATTCCTCATGTCCCGAAATCTTTCCTATGCATATGCCTGTCCAAATGTCTTTCATATGTTGTATTTGTACCCTCTTAACTTAATTAACTTCCCTTGGCAGTTCGTTCCATTTACCCACCACCCCATTTGAAAAAGTTGCCCCTCTGCCTGTCTTTAAATCTTTTTTCTTCTTAAACCTATGCTCTTTGGTTTTAGACTCTCTTACCCTTGAAAAGACCGTGAGTATACATCTTTATACCCTACATCGTTTTATGTGCATCTATAAGATAGATCTATACATCGATCAGCCTCCTACACTCCAGGGAGAAAAAATGCAGCAGATTGTACAGTTTCTCCTTATAGCTCAAGCCCTCCATTTCTGGCAGTATCCTTGCAAATCTTTTCTGAACTCTTTCCAACCTTTGCTGAGTGCTTCCAGTAATTTTTGTTTCTGTTCAATAATTCAAGACCAATTTGAATTTACTCTATTTGAAGTTGAAACAAGTGGAAAAAAAGGTTATTTTGAAGAAACACCACATTTGGTAAAGAACAGGGCGGAACTACACACTAAGACAGCCTTGAGATGGCAGAGTATAAAGCATGACTCTAAGGTTTCAGAAGGGTAGTGGTGAAAAAAACACTAGAAACTTTAAACATACCCATGATCCTAGCTGAACTGTGAATGGTGGAATTTTGGTCGGAATAAGTTGTCATTAGAGGCATTTGTTACGGAAGGAGATATGATGGTGGAAACAAGTTCCAGTCAAGAAAAGCAGGAAACTGAAACTATCAAGGGCCAATGTGGTAAATGAGATGGATGGCATTTCTGTTGGAGAAGAGACCTTCCTAAGCCGGACTTTCTTGGAAGAGAAGAAGCAGTGAAACAAAGTATAAACATGAGATTCTGTGGATGCAACACACGCGCAATGCTGGAGGAACTCAGCAAGTCAGGCAGCATGTATGGAGGGTAATAAGCAGTTGATGTTTCAGGCCAAGACCCTTCATCAGGACTGGAAAGGATGGTTGCAGAAGCCAGGATAAGGTAGTGGGGGGGGGAGGAGAAGGAGTACAGTCTGGCAGGCGATAGCTGAGAGCAGTTGAAGGGGAAGGACAGAGAGTGGGGGAGAGAAATGAAGTAAGAAGATGGGAGGGGATAGGTGGAAGAGGTAAGGTGCTGAAGAAGAAAGAATTCAATAGGGGAGAACAGTGGACAATGGAAGAAAGGGAAGGAGAACTAGAGGGAGGTGATGGGCAGGTAAGAAGAGAAGGTATAAAACCATAGGACATAGGATCACAATTAGGCCATTTGGTCTATGGAGCTATTCCACCATTCCATTATAGCTGGTTTATTATCCCTCTCAACCTCATTCTCCAGCCTTCTCTGATTAACCCTTGAAGTCTTGACTAATCAAGAACCTTTCAACCTCTGCTTTAATTATACTCAATGACCACCTCTACAGTCACTTATGGCAATGAACTCCACAGATTCTCCACCCTCTGGTGAAAGAAATTATTCTTCATCTCTGTTCTAAATAAATATCTCTCTAGTCTGAGGCTGTTCCCTCCGGTCCTAAAAACACCCACTACAGGAAACTTCCTCCCCATATCCACTCTGTTCAGATCTTTCAATATTTGATATGTTTCAATGATATACCCCCCCCCACCCTCACTCTTCTAAACTTCAGTGAGTACAGACCCAGAGCCATCAAACATTTCTCACAAGTTAACACTTTCATTCCCAGAATCATTCCCGTGAACCTCCTCTGGACCCTCTTCAATGTCAGTATATGTTTTCTTAGGTGAGGGGCCATAAACTGTTCACCATACTCTCAAGTGCAGTCTGACCAATACATTATGAAGCCTCAGCATCAGATCTCTGCCCCTATATGCTATCACTCTCAAAGTGAATGCTAACATTGTATTTGCCTTCCTTACCACTGACTCAAACTGCAAGCTAACCTTTAGGGAATCCTGCACATGGACTCCCAAGTCTCTTTGCACCTCTGATTTTGAAATATTCTCCCCATTTAGAAAATAGTCTATGCCTTTATTCCTTCAACCAAAGTGCACTTCCCCACACTATGTGCCATCTGCCACTTCATTGCCCATTCTCCCAATCTGTTCAAGCCCTCTGCAAACTCCCTGCTTCCTCAACACTACTCATCCCTCCACCTATCTTCATATCGTGTGCAAATTTGGCCACAAAGCCATCACTTCACCAAGAGGGTGACCAGAATGGGTAAAGCAAAAAGAGAGAAGGGGGAGAGGGGAGAAATTACTGGAAGTCTGAGAAAGTGAATCGAAGTAAATGTGGGTAAAAACTGCAGGTGCTGGAAATTTGACATAGCAGCAGAATGTGTGAAAATTCCATCAGTGGGTGAAACTGAGAGAAACAGAGGAGCATTTTAGATGCAGAACTTAAAATGAGAAAACAAACAGGTTAAGTTGCAAAGCAGGGAAGGGTTAGAGATAGCAGAGAAATTCCCTATGACTGGGTTGTCAAAGTAACAATTACTTTAAAATTGGCAATTAGAAGAAGATGAAAATATAAAAAAAATTAAACAGAAAGCTTCAGCTATAGTGGACAGTGAACTGATCCTGGTTAACTAATAAACAAATAAATAATTTAAATATTAACTTGGCAAAAACAACAGTATTTTGAATACAGCAAGATACTAAAAAATAGAATTATCAATCACCAATTAATCGATTCATGGTATTGATGTTTCCCAGGGATCTTTAAGTGATCCTTCCTTGGACAAAAATGTAAGAAGAAAAGATATTATTAAATAACTTAGTAGACGATCAAAATGTTGGGATAATGAGATTACAAGTTAGAATGTGAGAAGCATACGTTCAAAATTTTGCAGCATCCTTCAGAAATTCAAATGTACTTTCTTGACTCACCTATAATTCACTGCTGTGATAGGGCAGCTGTGAAGTGTCCAGGCACTTTTAGCAGATCTCTGCTCAGTTTTACTTAGTGCTTCATCTACCCCTGCTGGTGAAAATTTCGCAAATTCCTGGATCACGAAAGAGAAGAGATTTGGGACCAAGAAAGACACTTTTCATTTAATTTGGGAAAATTGTGGGCAGTGCACTCTGCAACAGGGACAAAATTGTATTAGGAGATAATACAAAACTATTTATTCTTGAATAAATTGCTGATCAAGACACCCCCTCCCCCCAAAAAAAAAGTTAAGATAATGGTTCAGGGCTGGAAAGGCATTTTAACTGCTCCTAC
Organism: Mobula birostris; assembly: GCF_030028105.1. Lineage (NCBI taxonomy): Eukaryota > Metazoa > Chordata > Chondrichthyes > Myliobatiformes > Myliobatidae > Mobula > Mobula birostris. The sequence goes on along the minus strand of NC_092371.1, from coordinate 203,754,275 downwards.
AACTTTTCAAGGGCAAAGTTATGCAGCACGGAAACAGGCCATTTGGCCCAACTCATCTGTGCTGACTCTGTTGTCAAGTGAGCTAGTCCCATCTGCTTGAAGTTGGCCTAAACTTTTTCTATCTATGTATACATCCAGATGGCTTCTAAATGTTGTTAATATGCCTGCCTCAACCATTATTTCTGGAGCTCAATTCAAATACGTACTACCCTTTGTGTGAAGGACTTGCCTTTGATGTCCCTTTTCAATTTCACACCTTCAATCTTAAACCTATGCCTTCTTGTTTTTAGCACCTATTCCCTGAGTGAAAAAATATGTGCTTTCTCCTTAATGATCTATGTGCCTCTATCAGGTCATCCCTTAATCTCCTACGATCTTGGTCACACCTTAATCCCCTGCGATTTAGGAATAAAGTTATACCCTGTGCGACCTCTCCTCGTAGCTCATTCTTCCAGGCCCAGGTGGCATCCTGCTAAATATTTGCTGCAAGCATTCTAGTTTAATAATATCTTTCCTAAATCACGGTTACTAAAACTCCACATAGTACTCCAAGTGTGAAATGTTATTCTTTTTATCACTGAGTCCACTTTAAGAATGATGAGCAACACACACAAAATGCTGGAGGAACTCAGCAGGCCGGGCAGCATCTATGGAAAAAAGGACAGCTGATGTTTCCGGCCGAAACCCTTCAGCAGGACAGGAGAAGAAAAACTGAGGAGTAGATTTAAAATGTGGGGGAGGGGAGAGAGACCTACCAGATGATAGGTGAAATATGGAGGGGGAGGGATGAAGTAAAGAGCTGGGAAATTAATTGGTGAGTTGAGGTGAGAGGGAAAAGGGGATGGGAAATGGAGAAGGGGGTGGGGGGTGGTAGGGGAGCATTACCCAAAGTTTGAGAAATCGATGTTCTTGCCATCATGTTGGAGGCTACCCAAACAAAATATAAGGTGTTGTTCCTCCAACCTAAGTGTGGCCTGATCACGACAGTGGAGGAGGCCATAGATGGACATATTGGAATAGGAATGGGAAGTGGAATTAAAATGGTGGCCACTGGGAAATCCCGCTTGTTCCAGCAGATGGAGCGTAGATGCTCTGAGAAGCGGTCTCCCAATCTACATCAGGTCTACCAATGTACTGAAGGCCACACAGTAAATGACCCCAACAGACTCTCAGGTGAAGTATCGCCTCACCTGGAAGGAATGTTTAGGGCCCTGGATGGTAGTGAGGGAGGAAGTGTAGGGGCAGGTGTAGCATTTTTTCTGCTTGCAAGGATAAGTGCCAGGAGGGAGATCAGTGGGGAGGGACAAATGGACACAAAATCGTGTAGGGAGCAATCCTAGCGGAAAGCAGGAAGTGGGGGGGGGCGTGGTGGAGATGTGCTTGGTGGTGGGATCCTGTTGGAGGTGGCAGAAGCTTTGGAGAATTATGTGCTGGACACGGAGGCTAGTGGGGTGGTAGGCAAGGACAGGAGGAATCCTATCCCTAGTAGGATGATGGGAGGATGGGGCAAGATGAGACGTGCATGAAGTGGAAGAGATGCGGTTGAGAGCAGTGTTGATGGTGGAGGAAGGGAAGCTGCTTTCTTTGAAAAAGGAGGACAGCTCCTTCATTCTAGAATGAAAAGCCTCATCCTGGGAACAGATGCGGCGAGACCCCATATAGATTGGGAGACTGCTTCGCCGAACATCCGCCAGAAAAACGGGATCACCCAGTGGCCATCCATTTTAATTGCACTTCCCATTCCCATTCCGATATGTCCATCCATGGCCTCCTCCATTGTCGTGATGAGGCAACACTTAGGTTGGAGGAACAACACCTTGTATTCTGTTTGGGTATCCGATGACATGAACATTGATGTCTCAGACTTCTGGTAATGCCTGCCCCCCTCCCACCTCCATGTCCCATCTCCATTTCCCTCTCTCGCCTCAACCTCATCTCACGAATCAACTTCCCAGCTCTTTACTTCATCACTCCCCCTATCACCTTCCCCCACTTTTTAACTCTACTCTTCAGCTTTTTTTCTCCAGTCGTGCTGAAGGATTTCAGCCCGAAACGTCAACTGTACATTTTTCTGTCGAGGCTGCCTGGCCTGCTGAGTTCCTCCAGCATTTTGTGCGTGTTGTTCGGATTTTCAGCATCTGCAGATTTTCTCTCGTTTGTAGTTTAAGAATGATGAATTTCTTTGCAAAATAATCTATTTCCAAGCATTTCCAAAATCCTAAATGCATTGTAAATTTAATGAATCCTTCCTTCCTCCTTCAGCAACTGGAGGCAAGGGTTTATGAGTGTCAGTTAATTGTCTGACCAGCTAAAGGCAGTCAGACCACAGGCTATTGGAAATCTATTGCTGCAATCTGCTTTAACAACACCCAGCGATGAAATATTGTTTTAGATTAACAACACGTTTTAAAATTTGAATGTGCCTCCGTGTCATTTTCAATACAGCCATCAACTTCACTGTTACATATTGGCATAGATGACATTGCCCTTGTACCACCACTGATCCACAGATGTATTGGTTTCAGGTTCAGAATTATGGTCTCTACTACCATTCCATCTCAGCCAGGGTAATGGTGGGTGTCCAATAAATCGCACGCCAAAGGCCCTATTCCCAATCAGTACTGTGATTTGCAATGGAAATTACTCGACATGCATCCAATTACTATCCATTATATCTCCTCTGTCAAATATACTGCAGATGGTCAACTTCTGGGCTCATGGATAATTAGTTACTAGTTTATAGGAACAACAGGGACTACTGAAAAGACCATGAGACCATAAGATATAGGAACAGAATTAGGCCATTTGGCCCATCATGTCTGCTTCATCATTTGATTATGGATGATCCATTTTCCCTCTTAGCCCCAATCTCCTGTCCTTCATGCCCTGATTAATCAAGAATATATCAGTCTCTGTCTTAAATATACATGCAGACTTGGCCTCCGGTGCTATCTGTGGCAACAAATTCTACAGATTCAACACTCTTCGGCTCAAGAAATTCCTCCTCACCTCCATTCTAAAAGGATGCCGCTCCTTTCAACATTCAATAGGCTTCAATTAGGTCATCCCTCATTCTTCTGAATTACAGTGAATACAGGCTGAGAACTATCACGTGACAAGCTGTTTAATCCTGGAATAATTTGTGTGAACTTCCTTTGAACGCTCTCCAGTTTCAGTAGATCCTTTCTAAGATAAGGGGCCCAGACCTGCTCATAATCTTTCAAGTGAAGCCTCACCAGTGCTTGATAAAGTTTCAACATTACATCCTTGCTTTTATGTTCTAGTCCCCTTGAAATGAGTGCTAACATTTACCTTCCTCACCACAGACTCAACGTGCAAATTAACCTTTAGGGAATCCTGCACAAGGACTCCCAAGTCCCTTTGCACCTCAGATTTTTGAATTTTCTCTACATTTAGAAAATAGTCAACCCTTTTATTTCTTCTAGCAAAGTGCAACACCATACATTTCTTGACATTGTATTCCATCTGCCATTTCTTTGCCTATTTTCCTAATCTGTCTAAGACTGTCTCAAGTCTCTCCACTTCCTTAAAACTACCTTCCCCTCCATCGATCTTTGCAACAAAGCCATCAATTCCATCATCCAACTTAGTGACGTACAGCGTAAAAAGAAGTCCCATCATAGACTCCTGAGGAATACCACTAATCACCGGCAACCAACCAGAAAAGGCCCCCTTTATTCCTGTTCTTTGCCTCCTGTCAATTTGCCACTGCTTTATCCGTGCTAGTATCTTTCCTGTAATACCATGGCCTCTTAACTTGTCAAAGGCTTTCTGAAAATTCAAGTACACAACATTCACCAATTCTCCTTTGTCCATCCCGCTTGTTATTTCTTCAAAGAATTTGAACAGATTTGTCAGGCAAGATTTTCCCTTGAGGAAACTATGGTGACTATGGTCTATTTTATCGTGTGCCGCCAAGTACCTCTGAAAACACATCCTTAGCAATTGACTCCAACATCTTCCCAACTTACAAACTGGCTGATAATGTTCTTTCTTCTGCCTTTCTCTCTTCTTGCTGCTGGTGTCTTCCAGTGAAAATTGATGCAAAGTACTTATTCAGTTCATCTGCCATTTACTTGTGCCCCATTTACCACTCTAGTATCACTTTCCAGCAGTCCAATATCCACTCTTTTACACTGAGGAAACATTTGGCATCCTCTTTAATCTTACTGGCTAGCTTACTTTTGTGTTCCATCGTTTCCCTCTTTATGACATATTTAGATGCCTTCTGCTAGCTTTTAAAAGCTTCCCAATCCTCGAACTTCCCACTAATTTTTGCTCTATTATATGCCTTGCTTTGGTTTTTATGTTGGCTTTGTCTTCTCTTGTTAGCCATAGTTGTGTCATCTTTCCTTTAGAATACTTCTTCCTCTTTGGGATGATGCTTCCCGATTGTTTCCAGAAATTCCAGCCATTGCAGCTGTGCCATCATTTCTACCAGTGTTCCTTTCCAAACAATTTCAGTCAGCTCCTCTCTCATGCCCCTGGAATTCCCATTACTCCACTGTAATACCGATACATCTGACTTTAACTTCTCCTTTTCAAATTTCAGGTTGTATTCTATCATTATGTGGCGACTCACTTTCCAGCACACACAAACCGGCCCACGAAATAGCGCGCCGGCAGACAGGCCGGCCCCAAAAAGGGTGCCAGGCCATCTTCACCAGCAAGGGGAAAATCCCGCGCGCGGAAGGGGTCTGGGAATATGCATTCCCCACAGCAGTCCCGCCCAGGGAGGGTGGGAACGGGAAGGCTTTAAAGGAGGCGGCGAAGTTTGAATAAATCTCTTTTATCGCAACTCCAACTCACCGACTACGTGTCGTTATTCTAGCGCTGTGTGTAGCACACTGCTACAATATTATGATTTACCCCTAAGGATTCTTTTACGTTAAGCTCTCTAATCAATTCTGGCTCATTGCACAATGTCCGATCCAGAATAGCTGATCCCCTAGTGGGCTCAACCGTGAGCTGCTCTAAAAAGCCATCTTGTAAACATTCTGGAACTACACCCTCTTGGGATCCAGCATAACCTGACTCCTCCAATCTACCTGCATATTGAAATCCTCCATGACTATTGTAACATTGCCCTTTTGGCATGCATTTTCTATTTATGTTGTAATTAGTGGGCGACATCTTTACTACTCTTTGGGGGTCTGTGTATATCTCCCATTAGGATCTTTTTACCCTTGCAGTTCCTTATCTCTACACACTGTGATTCAACACCTTCCAACCCTATATCGCCTCTTTCTAATGATTTGATTTCATTTTTTACCAACAGAGCAATGCCACCCCCTGCCTCCCTGCTTTTCCTTTCAATACACTCTGTATCCTTGGATGTTAAGCTGCCAGTTATAATCTTCTTTCAGCCATTATTGGGGCTTAGCAGCAACTTGTGACTCTTTTAACCCTTTACTACTCTAAAGGATTTATGATTCACTTTGCATTTCCCACCATTAGTCATTCTCCCAAGTTCTCTGTACTAAAAAATATGCCTGCGAGTCTGACTTCAGTAATGGGAAAATTATTGAAAGGTATTCTAGGAGACTGGATATACAAGTATTTGGATAGACATAGACTGATTAAGGATAATCAGCATGGCTTTGTGCATGGGAGATCATGTCTAACCAATTTAGTAGAGTTTTTGTGAAAGTTACCTAGGCAGTGGATGTTGTCTACATGCACTTTAGCAAGGCATTTGACAAGGTCCCACATAAGAGGCTTGTCAAGAAGTTCAAGAAGTTTGTTCAGTAGCTTGGCATTCAAGATGAGGTAGTAAATTGGATTAGACATTGGCTTTCTGGGAGAAGCCAAAGAGTGATAGTAGATGGTTGCCACTTTGACTGGAAGCCTGTGACTAATGGAGTTCCGAAGGGATCAGTACTGGGCCAATTGTTGTTTGTCACCTATATCAATGATCTGGATGATAATACGGTTAACTGGACCATGAAATTTGCAGATGACAACAAGATTGGGGGCGCTGTGGACAACAAAGAAGGATATCATTGTTTGCAAAGGGATCAGCATCAGTTTAAAAAATGGGCTAAAAATGGCAGTTGGAATTTAATGCAGACAAATGTGAGGTGTTGCATTTCAGTGAACAGGACACTGAGAAGGTGTGTTAGAACACATAGGCCCATAATACATTGAAAGTGGTGTCACAGGTAGATAGGGTTGTACAGAAGGCTTTTGGCACATTCACCTTCATAAATCAAAGTATTGAGTACAGGAGTCTCACACAAAATGCTGGTGGAACTTGATAGGCCAGGCAGGATCTATGGAAAAGAGTAAGCAGTCAACTTTTTGGGCCAAGTCCCTTCCATAAGGCAATAAGTCCATAAGACATGGGAGCAGAATTAGGCCTTCGGCTCATCAAGTTGCTCCACCATTTCAACATGGCTGATCTGTTTTTTCTCCCAGCCCCAATCTCCTTCCTTCTCCCCAAATCCCTCCATGCCATGACCAATCAAGAATCTAAGAGACCTTCAAAGGGTCTCCGCCCGAAACAGCACAAACATTTATTAACTGCATTGAGCTTAATGCCTTGAGCTGCCTGAAATAAATTAACATTTGATCATGAACCCACTTATTCTTTTAAACTACTTAAGCAACCATCCAGTTTTCGACATGCTACTTTTCAATGTTCTCAGATGTCAACCAGCAGGCAGATGTGTCTCTTCCACCAGTTTATTTCAGTGCCACTAATTTATAGTTATTCTGTCTAATTGGTCTACCTTAATTTTCCCACTTTCCGATCTTAATATCAAACTATGTCATAACTATTGATTACATTATGGTCACTGTTTACCAGCTATTCTTCTAAAGACCAGAGATACAAGGAAAATAACCATAATGACAAATTTGATATGGTAATTGAATACAAAAAATAACTATAAATTTTAATTATACGTCCATGAGTATGGCATATCTTCCCTTGTTGGTGACATAGAAAACTTCTGTAAAAATTCTGATCTCCTTCTCACAACTACAACCAGTCCATCACCGGTAGTTTTTAAGTCTACTCTCTATGCTCATTGCAGTTTTGTCTCACTAGAATGGAGTGATCAGAACTGAAGCTGTACTATAACTGTTATCTGTTTTGGCCTCCAAAATATTATTTATAAGTTAAATAATAACTCAAGGCTTATTTCTAGGTGCTAATCAAGCTGTGATTCCTTTATTCTAATCAAGCTGCGTCAATCATTATCTCATATGTGAACCCCAGCTCCTGCTAATCAGGCAGAAGTGCATTGTAAATTGCTGGGCCAGCAAGGAGCTTTTGTACTTGGCTGGTCTCAGATCACACATTAGTTGCATTTCTTTTATAAAGCTGTCAAAAGACTGTTAGAATAGCAAGCCTACAAGACAGGGGTTGTAGAAGGCTGCCAATAGATCTGGGAAATGCCATCTGTAGTTTGGGGCAAGTTTAGTAGTTCACCTCTGGCTACCGTCACATGATAGAACTAAGAGGGCTACAGGACAAATCTGTCCCTGAACTTCATGAAGGAACAAGGTTAAAACTGTCAAAGATTAGCAATTAGCATACCTTATTTTGAATCAGACTCAATACCATAGTAGGTTTATTTTGACATATTTAAGCTTGAGCGTAGTTTCCTTCCATTGGTATGGGTGAGGTTCTGTTTGGCTATTCTCACTCATTCATAGGTTCCATGAGGAGTACTACAGAAGTTTTCAGATGGGTCAAGGATAAAGTGGTAAATTCTCTTCTTCTAAATTCATGCATAAATCCTTACCAGCATCCGTTAGTCTTGCGAGACCATGGATCTGCGCCTGGAAAGTCTTCACTCTCCAGGGCAAGGCCTGGGCAAGGTTGTATGGAAGACCAGCAGTTACCCATGCTGCAAGTCTCCCCTCTCCGCGACACCAATGTTGTCCAAGGGAAGGGCATTAGGACCCATACAGCTTGGCACCGGTGCCGTCGCAGAGCACTGTATGATTAAGTGCCTTGGTCAAGGACACAACACATTCCCTCGGCTGCGGCTTGAACTCACGACCTTCAGGTAGCTAGTTCAATGCCTTAACCACCTGGCCACGTGCCCACGTGCATAAAGATCACACATACAGCACAATGGAGAATAAAAAGGGTTTATGATGAGTGCTACAAAAAGTGGTGGACACAGCCCAGTCCACCACATGCAAAGCCTTTCCCAACACTGAGCACATCCACAAGAAAGCAGCATCTATCATCAAAGAGTCCACCTACGATTCCTTCTCATTGAAACCATTGGGAAGGAGGCATTGGCCTTAGGTCCAACACCACCAGATCAGGAACAGTGATTACGCTTCAACCATCAGGCTCATGAACCAGCATGGATAACTTCACTCACCTCAGATGACTGAAGAAGTTCAGCACGAGCCCCCAGATCCTCAAGACCTTCTACAGGGGCATCACTGAGAGCATCCTGACTGGCTGTATCACTGGCTGGAATGGGAACTGCACCAACCTTGATCAGTGGGTGCTGCAGAAAGTGCTGGGGACAGCCCAGGTCATCTGTACGTGTGAACTTCCTTCCACTGAGGACATTTACAGCAGCAGGTGCACAAAGAAGGCCTGGAAGATCACTGGGGACACCACTCACGCCAGCCATAAACTCCTTCAGCTGTTTCTGTCTGGCAAACGGTATGGTAGCTTAAAAGCCAGGATCAACAGGCTATGGGACAGCTTCCATCTACAAGCCATTAAACTTTATAAATTCACGTGTCTGTACATTGTGACAGAGCAATAACACAGAGAATCTTACTCCCTCATGTGTGGGATGGAATGTAAGATTTAAATAAATAATTCTATTCTATTCTACAACTCGTTCTCACTATTATTTATTTGGTTAATATTTTTATTTGCAATTTGTTTTCTTTTTGCACATTGGTTGTTTGCAGTCTTTGTGCGTAGTTTTTTATTGATTCTATTGTATTTCTCTGTACCATTGCAAATGCCTGCAGGAAAATGAGTCTCAAGGTGGCATATTGTAGCATATATACTTCAATAGTAGATTTATTTTGAACTTTAATTATCAAGACAAGGTAGTGATAATGGATTCATTGAAAGAAATGTGTCATTCTAATTTAAACAAAATTGACATAGACGAAGAATTGATTAATGGAGGGAAAACATTTCATGGTGGAGGGTTATGACTAGCAACTGCGACAGTTCATTGAAACTTACCGAACTCCAGTGGAGCTGAGCTGGGTTTTTGAGGGAATGGCTGAGGAGGCAAGAGCAGGGACACTAAGATGGGAGGCAATTTCTTCATCAAAAAGGTAGAGAAGCCTTGGAGTTCTCCACACAAGAGCATGATGCATGTTCAGACTTAGACTGACAGATCTGGATAATAAGAAAATCAAGAGACAGGTGGTTAATTCAGGAAAGTGACACTCAGTGAAGGATCAGCAATGGATCTTATTGAATGATACAAGCGATAAAAAGGTCTCTCCCTGCTTCTGTTTATTATGTCCTGAAAAACGCAGTGCTTAATTTTAAATTTCATAAACTACTCGAGTGCAAACAAAACACTGATTTTTAAATGGTTTATTCACTCAGTAATTTACACATTGATTGACTCATGGAAAGTGTTGTTGCAAGTAACCAGAGTTTCAGCAGCTCTCGTGGCCAAGGCATGAATACCAATGGAGAAAAAAAGAACTACAACTAAAATGTATTTACATGTTAGATAAGCAGTGATGTGGAATTAAATTGATTATGGATAATCTCTTGCCAGAGAATGTAAGAAATTAGATCTGCTCTGAGCTACTTGATTTTATATAAACAATTTATTGAACTGACATACTTGCTTTTGTAATGTCTAGCTATCACCATAGATTACTTCATTTTACAATAAATACCTAAGGAAGTGTCAAAACAGCTGCCAGACTATTGCATATGGTCAAAATGAAGAATAGTAATGAGAAAAAAATGTTCTCATTGCATCAGTGAAGCATCTGGAAATTAACTTAAGACCAGCATCTTGAACACTTGGCATTCATTATCTATATTTTGAACATAGAACTGCTACTGCTGAAATTTTGAAATAATGCTAACACTGTTGAAAGAGAACCACATTGGCAACAGGGCTGAAAAATATAATTAGAGATTTTTTTTTGTTAGTCACCAGGAATAGTCACATATGGATACTAATAACATACAGGTGTAGCATGTTATTATTCAGATGCCATTTGCTAGGTGGTTTGGGATGTTCGTTTAGTTTAAAAAGAAGTCTTATCAATGCAGACACTCTTAAGCAATTGAGATGGACAGCATGAGAGGTCACCAGTGGGAAACTTGCACATAAATGGAAAAATTATGCTTAAAAATTCTCTCAAATGCATACAATGTGATTTCAGTACTTTGAGTGATTGGGTTTCACTTGCAGTATTATTTCAGAATTCATGTTACAATTATTATTGCATCAGTGAAGCATCTGATGCAATTATTATTATTATATAGGAGGTCTGCAACATTGATGATATGCGTTATTTTTAGATTAACTTGCAGCCTCAAACTCTATGGTGCCAAAATGAGCACCAGAGAAATTTGTGGGAAATAAATTGCAAAGGCCTCTCATAAGGTACATCTGACTGCACGAAGAACATTCTTTCTTTTCTAAGTTATGCCACTGATCCTAAACCTTATTACTTAAACCTTATGCCAACAGCCTAATTCTGAGCAACAGCAGCTGAATACAGCTTTGTGAATTCCAACTTTTTTCTCATGGAATTTCAGGAAAGTGGATTGAAATTCACCACACACATTGTATTCTTTGGCATAACCATTGGGATACTCTCACAGCTGTGAATTGTAAAGCATTAGATCAAGGCTTCCCATCCAAAGGCTATGTAACCCCGAAAAGGCTAAGTAGGATCAAAATCTTAACTGTAAAGTGAAAATACATCCCTTTTCAAAAAATTCATCAAAGCTGTGCATTTTGAAGTAGCCAAACAGAGACAGAATTTTGTATTCTAAAGAAAGATTTTCCCCATAGGCTCCAGTTTATAATTCAGATTTGAATCAAGGGAAGTGGTTTTACCCTATCACCCAGACATTCAAATGAAAGAGCCAATAATGTATCTTTTATGAAATTAATGCAAAATACACCCACTTTGTTGATTTTTGTCTGAAAGTCATGAATTTACTTTAGAGAACTAAAGATCTTCCAATGAAATACAGAGTGAAAAAAACACTCAAATGGTCTGAGTTGTAGAATAAGATTTTCAAGCTTCTTTGACTTTCTATTCCTCTTGCAGTATTCTGGTAAGTGTTTACATTCATCCTTGCATTCAATTTCCTAAGCCTCCTTGAGGTTTGGAGAACAGCTTTAACCAGGTGGCACTCACAATGCGCTATGATTTTTGGACGCCTGGTTTCCTGACCAGAACAATCACTTATTGCTGCTTGTCACAATCTAGAGGGCTACAGGAGACAGCTCTATCCTGTTATTTATTGAATGTGCCACACCACAGAGCTAAGACCATACTTTACTGGCAACAAGTTTTTTCTATTCTTTTGAACTGAAGAATTGCATTGTTGTGAGGAGGGACGATTTCCACACAACTTAGTCATTATATTCCTTATAAGTAGGCTCTGCAGCTATCACATTGTAAACCAACATGTGAATTTATAGCAAACACTACCTCAAAATGTGCTTTTTAATGTTTGCTTTTATCAATTATATGCAGAAAACTCAATACAACTTAAGAGAAATTGTATTGTTAACCAATACCAGAAAATTATAAACTGGGTTTCATGCAAATTAAATAACATAAAGAGACATAATTCACATTAGGAAAGTCGCTTCTGAAAATCAATGCTTTTTTTCCGACAAGACTTCGCTTACTGTCAATGTTCTGCTGAAAAAGGGGCATAAAATCTTTCCATAGCTTGTTAAGGACATGCCAGACATTTTCCTTCCATATGTTCTTACAACACAGAAGGAAATCGAAAGAAACTGGAATATCTAGTTAAGAGTGAGAACATGCAAACTGCAGAAAGACAGCATCCAAGGTCAGGATTGAACCCAATTCACTGGATTGCAAGGAACTCATGTAAAGTGTTAGATAATGCATTTGTATTTGTAGCTCTGCTTCCCTTCAAAGTTTATTAAATTTATTACCAAACTACATACAGTTTGTCACCATATACAACCATGAGATGCATTTACTTGTGAGCATTCACAGTAAATTCAAAGAAAAACAAGAGTCAATGAAAAACTGTACACAAGATGGACCATCAATGAATGTGCAAAAGACAAGAAACTCCAAATACAAAAAGAGAAAAAAAAAAAAAAGCAATAAATATTGAGAACATAAGATGAAGAGTCCTTGAAAGTGAGTCCACAGGTTGCGGGAACAGCTCCATTTTGGAGTGACTGAAGTTAGGTAAAGATCAAAGTTCAAAGTAAACTTATTATCAAAATACATTATTGTCACCACATACAACCCTTCCTGCAGCATACTTGATAGATCCGTAACAGAATAACAACCCTAATAGAATCAATGGAAGACCAAACTAACTTAAGTGTTCAACCAGTGTGCAGAGGACAAGTTGTGCAAATATGAAATGAAATAATCATAATAAAAATATAAGCAATAAATATCAAGAACATGAGATGAAGAGTCCTCAAAAGTGAGTCTATAGGTTGTGGGAAAACTTTAATGATAGGGCAGGTAACATTGAATGAAATTATCCCCTCTGATTCAAGAGCCTGATGGCTGAGGGGTAGTAACTGTTCGTGAACCTGTTGGTGTGGGTCCTGATGGTCCTTCCTGATGGCAATAGTAGGAGGAGAGCATGGCCCGGACAATGTGTGTCGTTGATGATGGATGCTGCTATCCCGCAACAGCACTCCGTGTAGATGTGCTTAATGGTAGGGGAGGGCATTACCCATAATGGACTGGGCTATATCCACTACCTTTTGTAGGCTTTTCATTCTAGAACATTGGTGCTCCCTTACCAGACCATGGTGCAAACAGTCAACATACTCTCCACCTATGGAAGTTCTAATCTATGTAAGTTTGCCAAAGTTTCAGATGACATGCCAAACCTTTGCAAGCTTCTAAGAAAGTAGGGCGTTGCCATGATTTCTTTGTAAAGGCACTTGTATGCTGGACACAGGATTTAATAGCACCTAATTATTAATGGTCACTGTTAACAATGAAGAGGCAAGCAGAGGTGAGGTAAGGTGAGGGGAGAAGGGGGTGGAGGCAAGACAGAGTTGAGGGAAGCAGAGGTGAAGGCAGAGTCAAGACATCCATGAGAGCAAGAAGAGCCCCGATGTTTCAAAGATTCAAAAAACTTTATTGTCATTCTAACCATACATCAGCTCTGCAGGGCAGAATGAGACAGCGTTTCCCAGGAGCAGTGCAATCATAACATAACAAACGCAACACTAAATAATAAACATAACAATAAATAGTAAAACACAACAGCTACATGTCAGTTAAAATCAAGCTATAATTGTCCAATGCAAGTTAAAAGTGTCCAAAGCAGAGTCAGGTAGAGCAGCTATTCAGCAGTCCGATTGCCTGTGGGAGGAAGCTGTTTAGTAGCCTTGTGGTTCTAGTTTTGCTGCTCCTGTAACATTTGCCTGATGGCAGAAGAACAAACAGTTCATGGAGAGGGTGTGAGGGGTCTTTAATGATGTATCATGTCTTCTGGAGGCATCGACTCTGAAAGAAGTCTTGGACAGAAGGTAGGGAGACCCCAATAACCTTCTCTGCTCCCCTAACCACCCTCTGCAAAGCTCTTTTGTTGACAGCACTGCAGCTAGAGTACCAGGTTGTGATGCTAAAGGTCAGCACACTCTCAACCACACCTCTGTAGAATGTAGTTAAGATGTTAGTGGGGAGTGATACTTGTTTAAGCTTCCTCAGAAATCTCTGCTGGGCCCGTTTCACAATCCCAGTGGTGTTCCTGGACCAGGTGAGATTGTCCGAGATCTGCACCCCGAGGAACTTGATGTTTTCCACTCTCTCCACTGTGGAGCCGCTGATGCTGAGAGGTGTGTGCTCAGGCTGAGACCGTCTGAAATCAACGATCATCTCCTGGTTTTGGTGACATTAAGCATCAAGTTGTTATCACTGCACCAGCTCTCTAGGTGTTTGACCTCCTCCCTGTACATTGTTTCATCATTTTTGACTGATTTATGTGCTGGGCCGAACTGGAAAAGTCAGGTACAGGCTGAATCGTGGTGGGTATAAGTGACTCATTTACTATTCCATATACTGCAAGGTATCATATACTTGTAAAGTAGCAAAGTAGTAGTTGAAAAATAAAGTGTTATAAGGCCTCTTGAATGAAATTTTTTGTTCTTACTCTTCCAAAAGATGACTGATAATTCTCCCAGAGTCACAATACTTCAGGAAGAGTACCCATATGAAAAAATACCAAGTTGTGTATCCCATGTACATTTAACATCAAAGAAGACTGCCAAATATCTGTTGTGAGTTTTGTATCCATTCACAGTCTGATAACAGTTCTTATTTAAAAACAAACTTTGTCAATGACATATTTTACGGGATAGCTACAGAATATGTTAACTTTAACTTTCTTCAAAAACCTGATTCTGATTCTAAAAGCTATATTTTTCATCACCGGCATGTGACGTGAAATTTATTAACCCAGCTGCAGCATTCTGCTAAGTTGAACTCTACAATAAAAACATTCATGGAAGAGAAATATCATCACATTCTTGGCTCCTAGACACCCAACACAAATGGGCAATGCACACTAAATTGAAATGAAGCCTAAACCTTTCCACTGATGATCAGCAATTAGAAATATTTTTAAAAACATATTTAACATCTACTTCAGCGGCTGATTTCCTGCATTCAAACTGCCACTAAGTTTTCCAAGACTAGAAGCAGATGTAATAAAAAAGTGTCTTTAATAAGACTAACCAATTATCTGAAGTATATTTTCTGGGGGTCCATACTTTATTGTTGCCAACTACTGGCATTGTACTAGTTTCTGTCTCCCTCTATTGATGAAAGTCAGACATTCTCAAACAACCTCCTGTTATGGCTAGAAAATAAATAACAGGATATACTAATGTTGAAAGTTTTTCTATCATCTCTAGCTATACCCACATATAATGAATGTTTATGTGAATGCAGAATTGCAATACCACCTGTGACTTTACCCACATGGTTGGAGAAAGAAAGGAATTCTGCACCAAAAGAAAGATAAAGCTAAAATTTTCTGCCACTGCATTTTCCATCATGCCCAGTTAGCAGTTGTTAGAACTAGAGAATAATTACAGTATAGAAGGGCCTTTCTTCCCATTTAATCTGCTTTGGTTCCCAAGTGATCAATCCTTTAAGTCTCATTCTCCAAATTCAAATTGCAAGTGTCATTTCCAATCCCTAATGAAAGTACTAACTGATTTTGTTTCTAATATCCTTGCAAGGAATATGTCCTTCACAGTGAAAGTAAAAATGTATTTCCTCTTGAGCCCAATATTTTAAATGTACATCTTCTCCTTCTTAAACCATTTGCTTATGGGAACAGCTTCTTTTACCCTAGCCAAATCAGGTGTTATTTGTATACCTCTATCAATTCTTCACCATATCTCTGCTCACAAGAGAACAATCCTAGCTTGTTCAGCTTAGCCTTAGAATAAGAAACACTCCTTCTTGGACTTATTAGCATAAATTGTTTTTTCCCCCCCCGATGCATTTTGTTGTGCAAGATGGGACACACATGGTGAAATATGAAAGACTACAATAATATAGCTTACCATTTGTAGCGAAATTTTTAAAATTAATATAACAGCAATTTAAGAAAAGCTCAGTCATAAGATAGTTGAGTAACTTGACTTTTGTGTTCGTGGTTGGAATAGCAGCTTAGTTGCCACATCATAATCTAAAGGTCAATGTTTATCATCATTGAGCGATCAGAGGTGGAGGGTAGAGGTGGAGGGTGTGAGCAACTTTCAATTCCTCAGTGTTATTATTTCAGAGGATCTCTCCTGGGTCTAGCACGTAAGTGCATTATGAAGAAAGCACAGCTGCACCTCTATTTCCTTCAAAGTTCACGAAGATTTGACGTTACATTTAAAACATTAATAAACTTCTAGAGATGTGTGTTGGAGAGTATACTGACGGGCTGTAACAACCAGTTGAATGGAAAACCCTGCAAGAAGTAGAGGATACAACCCTGTCTGTCGCAGGTAAAGCCCTCCTCACCATTGAACACATCTACACCGAGTGCTGTTCAGGAAGGCAGCGTCCAACAAGAACCCCCACTACACAAGGCTACGCTCTCTTCACAGTGCTGCGATCAAGAGGATACTGCATCAGAACCCACACTACCAGGGTCTGGGACAGTTGTTACCCTTCAACCATCAGGCTTCTGAACCAGTGGGAATAACTTCACTTGCCCCATCACGGAACTGTTCCCACAACCTATGTACTCAGTTTTAAGGACTCTTTATCTCACGTTCTCAATATTTATTGCTTAATTATTTATTATGATTTCTATTTTTTTTCTATTGCATTTGCATAGTTTGTTATCTTTTGCACCTTGTTTGTTTGTCCATCCTGTTGGATGCGGTCTTTCATTGATTCTATTATGTTTCTTGGACTTACTGAGTATGCCTGCAAGAAAACAAATCTCAGGGTTGTACATGCTGACAGACATACACTTTGATAATAAATTTACTTTGAACTTTGATACAGTATTCATATCTTAAAACTATAGCTACCAATGATAATCACTGCAAATTTTGTATGAGATCAGGAGATTAATTTTCCTAACTCTTAACACCTCTTATCGTAAGACAATTTTACTGAGGCAATGACCCAAAATATAAAATCATGCAAACAGAAAAATTATTACATAAGAGATAATGAGTCTAAAGGCCGTGGAGAGTGAGAGAACATGGAAATGAAGTTCTTGCAAAACTCGCCCCTTCTAAAGGCAGATGATATGAGCAGTTGCACTTTTTTCCCCCTGTCATTGCTGCATCTGGCTAAGATCGGGTGACTCAGATACCTAGAACAACGGGAACACAATGAACTGCAGATGCTGGAATCCTTTGGCAAAACAAACAAGTTGCTTGAGGAACACAGCTGGTTGAGTAGCATCTGTGGCACACAAGGAATTTTTGACATTTCAGGTCGAAACCTTGTATTAGGGTTGTTCAGGAAAATTCAGGGATTGGACCTGAATAGCCAACAATTCTTCTCATCCCACAGATGTCCCTCAACCCACTGGGTTCCTCCTGTAGATTGTTGCTCCAGAGATCAGAGATGAAAGGGGGACCTCTTTTGCTTTCAACCCTTGAAAGGCCATCAAGACATCTGCAATGCTGCTCAGCAGTTCCAAACATTGTTACATTCCTGATTTACACACTAAGCAAGACAGAAGAAGAAAGCCCTTAACTCTGAGTGGAGTCATCGGGACATCATCGTGACAGCGTTTTTTTTTAAGCAGGCCGAGTTGCTAGCTCGACACTCAACCCAGCACAGATGGAGCCAGCTGGATTTGAACTCGAGAGCCTTCACTCCGAAATTGATGCCACTACGCCACCAGCCGGCCACACACTAAGCAAGCCATCTGCTAATTTGATCTAATTCTTGAACCCAAGTTCCATCATTTCCAAAAACCTTTTAATTACTGTACATTTAAATTTAGAAAGAATGCTCATATTACTGTACCAAGTTTGTAGAATTACCGTTATCATTTCACAGTTGAAACTATATCACAATAAACACCACATACTATGGGCAGAAATACATTTTGGTGATTAAAGACAGTATAGTGGTATACAACCTAAAGACCATCTATTGCAGTAAATATATTTCTTCTAGTCCTTCATGGAGCCCCAGACTGGTTCCATCCCCAAAGCTGTCACGTCCAGATTTTAATAAAACTGGTGCAGATAATAACATCTTGAACAGAATAGCCTTTTTAAGTTCATTACAGCATTTCCACAGTTCTTACAGCTGTGAAAAGTTAAACAGGTTGTCGACATACACATTTTAAGGGGAGTTGAGTGGGAAGAAATATGCGAAGTCACTGGAAATAAAGATGATACCAAGAAGGATGGAAACCAATGTGGTCTACTAAAGTTCTGCTCTACGCATAAGTGCCTCTAACCTTGATAACCCTTATAGGAAGAATACCTAGGACAGAATTTGATCCATGTCAAATTAAAGAAACTGGTTTGTGGAAATAATACAAAAACACTTTAATCCAAAATCATATGTTTATGCAATTGCACCCAATAACTAAATGAAAACAAATCTCTAATCAAGGAAAATCTAAAGAGTGCTGATGAAGGGTCTTCGATATAATCATTAATGGTGTCTCTCTTTCAAAAGATGCTCAGCATCTTTATGTACATGTGTTTGGGGTATAAGGCATTTAATAACACAGGAACTGGCATAAGTATGCCAGTGTCAATGATCTGTAAGAAAATAAGGCACTTAACTGTAAAAATGTCCTGGTATCACCCGATCTGCAATGGTGGAAAGGGTTTCATTTCCGAAGAATCATGGCATTTGGGAATTCCTACTTGCAATAATGAATATAGCATTCGATGACCTTGCTAATTGGAATACTCCATTCCTAAGATTTCCTACACATGGAACATGATGTTCTTCCATTTTATTTGCAATCCAGGTCTATCCTCTCCCTAATACAAACCACATCTACAGCCAACATAAAAAGTGTTAAATATTTTCAGTACTCACCAACCATGTCTATGAACTGAAAAAAAGATACGTTGAGAAGCTTGATGTCATGAACATCAATCTCAGTGATTGCTCACCTCATTCCCCCATTCCCGTTTCCCTCTCTTACCTCATCTCCTTACCTGTCCGTCACCTCCCTCCAGTGCTCCTCCCCCTTCCCATTCTTGCTCGGTCTTCTGTCTTCTCCTGTCAGATTCCCTTTCTCCAGTCTGTTATTTCTTTCTCCAATCAACTTCCCAGCTCTTTACTTCACCCCTCCCCCTCCCAGTTTCAGCCATCACCTACCACTTTGGACTTTTTCCTCCCCTCCCCAACCTTCTTGCTCTGACTTCTCATCTTTTCTCCCCAGTCCTGATGAAGAGTCTTGGCCCACAACATCGACTGTTTACCCTTTTCCACAGATGCTGCCTGGCTCGCTGATTTCCTCGCGCATTTGTGTGTGCTACAGATATATTGATTGTGATTTTTGTTTTGACATAGGGACTTGGTGAGTTAGCTCCCTCACACGTGAAGGAATCAAAATATCCCTTTTTGTTCTTTTGATTTAGAGGTTTCTGGATTTCAAGAATGTTCGCGTCAAAGGGAAATCACAATCTTCACTTACACATTTTTTTATTTGCGCACATAAATGCAATAGGATATCATTGAAAGTACTTTTAATATATTTTAAGTACATGTAGATAACCAGGTTATTCCAAAAATATTTGATACATTATTGAAAGATATTTTGTTCAAAACAAATCTGGTGAGTCAGTACTCGATGCCTCATTCTCCTGAATGTATTTCAGAATATCTAGTTCATTCATGGCAGCCACTGTGCTTTTCGAGGAACTGGATTCTGCTGCAGGACTGTTCCTCCTCATTTCAGAGGGGCAGGCAGGTTTTGCGGGCACAGTTGGCTTGGCTGGTACAGCTGGCTTGGGTGGTACAGTCGGCTTGGCTGGTTTTGCCTTGGCTGGTTTTGCCTTATTACTGGAGCTTAAGTTCAGTATTTTATCCAGGTCATCTTCAACTCTGGAAATATTAAAGGCAGAAAACATACAATAATTGATGTTGCCATTATTTGACTACTAAGTGTACTTTGACTTACAGCATTTGATTTACTACATGCATTTTGATGTAGAGCATATGTCATTTGCAGCTGTTATCTGTGTAATTGGAGACACTGAAGAATATGCAAAGCATTCAAGACTGGAATCCATCCTGCTTGAAAAAAAGTGCATGAACAAAAATATAATTGTTGCTCAAGAAGGAATGAATGTCATGTGCTTGGGATTTCACAGACCAGAAACATCAGTTTTCATAAATGTTTAATAACAGAAACTAAAAACTAATGCAGAGTACGTCAATAGCATAATCTAATACATTTTACAATGTGTTGAGTTTTATTTAATATAAATTACAACTTCTTTCTTCCCAGGAGAATCATGGCACATTTTAAAAATGGGTATAACAAAGTTAAGTTTAACTTGCGTTCAGCTGAATTGGGGAAATCCTTAAGTGCAGATTGAGAGAGAAGATGTTGAGTGAGATAAATTGTGGCATAGTGAAAGTACTCCTAAAATTATAGTTTATAAATCAACTTCTTAAATTATTACAAAAATCAATATATAGAAGTCACTTATCAGCATAAAGTGGTTTAAAAAATAGTTTTTTTAATAAAAATAGCAGGTACAAAGAATGCAGCAAGTAGTTTTCCCACACAAAACAACATTCTTTATTTAATCACTCTTCTTAAAATAACTATCTCATTTTGACCATAAGACAGAAGAGCAGAATTAGGCCATTCAGCCCATTGAGTCTGCTAATTTATTATTTCCTCTCAATCCCATTCTCCTTCATTCTCCCCATTACTTTTGCAGACATCCCACCCTGCAAAAATTCATTTCAGGGAGGTAGCACCACCCCCCCACCCCCCATAACTCCATATACCCCTCCCCCCAAGCCGACCTCCCAGGGGGTATGTATACACGACTTTTGATTATATATGGATATTCCTCGTTGAGTATTTTGTTGGCAGTTTCAATGCTAATAGTTAAATTCTAATGCAAATAGCTTTTCTATTTCTTTTGCAAAATTTCCTTGTACTGTGATGTGGCTTGCTTGGCAGATTTGAGCATTTTGCCAAAAGTCTCAACCTCATAGCAGTCTGTGTCAATTAATCTGTTAATTTTGCAAGACATCAGATTCACAAGTGTTTTGTGAGACAGCTGACTTCTGAATTCTGTCTTAATGTGACGCACCATGCTGAATGACACCTGTTCGACCCACCTCAACATGTCTTTTACAGTCATTTAACCCACCATGGGCAATAGAAAAGTCACTGTTGCAAACAGTGCAGCGAGCAACACTGTCATTATCTTTGGCCCCTTTCAGGTACACTTTAGTGTAGTCTGGGGTGAAGTACGTTTTATATTTTCTTTTTTTGGAACACTCTGCCATGGCGCTGCAGGACACTAAACTGAACTGATGGACAATGAAAAAGAGAGAGAGGTCGACTGTAAAGCCCGCCTACAGAGAAAACTGATAGGTCTACTTAGCACAAAGAGACCAATCAGGATTCTTATTCATTCTCTCACTCTCTCTCTCTTACCCCCCTTTTCTCTCCCCACCCCTCTTTCGCTCGCTCGCTTTCAAAAAAAAATCGATTTCCGGGATATTGTATATAATTTGCGGGCGTCAGGGAGCCGCTATCAATATATGGGAGACTCCCAGAACTTCCGGGAGAGGTGGGATGTCTGCTTTTGACATTTTTACTAATCAAGAACTTATCAACACCCACTTTAAATTTACCTAATGACCTGGCCTCCACTGTGCCTGTGGTCATGAATTCGACAGATTGACCACCCTCTGGATAGAGAAATTTCTCATCGTCTCTGTTGTAAAGTACATTCTTTTATCCTGAGGCTGAGCCCTCTGGTCCTAGACTGTTTGACTATCGAAAACATTCTCCACGTCCACTCTATAAGGCCTTCAATTTTCAATAGGTTTCAATGAGAATCACCCTCACCTCTCTCAACTCCAGACAGCACAGGCCCAGAGCCATCAAGCTCTCCTCATATATTAACCCTTTCATTCCCAGAATCATTCTTATGAATACTCTTTGGATCCTCTCCAACGCCAGCATATGCATTCTTAGATAAGGGGCTCAAAAATGTTCACAATACTTCAAATGTGGGCTGATGTATGCCTCATAAACCTTCAGCATTACATCCTTGCTTCAATATTCTAGTCCCCTCAAAATGAATACTAACATTCCATTTGCTTTCCTTACTACCAATTCAGCCTGCAAGTTTAGGGAATCCTGCACTAGGACTTCCAAGTCCTTTGCACCTCTGATCTTTGAATTTGCTCCATATTTAGAAAACAGTCTATGCCTTCATTCGTTCTACCAAATTGAATGAGCATAATTCTAAACCTAACCCTTGACCATACATGTTCCTGCACTGTATTCCAACTGCACTCCTTTGCACTGTGTATATAAATAAATAATGGATGAGGTACGAGGGGGAGATGGGGCATTAGCGTAAGTTTTAAATAAAAAACGGATGGGGTACGAGGGGGAGGTGGGGAAAAAACTTCCGCTAATGCCCCACCTCCCCCTCGTACACCATCCATTATTTATTTATATACACACATTCTTTTTTTCTCTCTCCTTTTTCTCTCTCCATCCCTCTCACTATACCCCTTGCCCATCCTCTGGGTTTTCCCCCACCCTCCCCCTTTTCTTTCTCCCTGGGCCTCCTGTCCTATGATCCTCTCCTATCCCTTTTGCCAATCAACTGTCCAGCTCTTGGCTCCATCCCTCCCCCTCCTGTCTTCTCCTATCATTTTGGATCTCCCCCTTCCCCTCCCACTTTCAAATCTCTTACTAGCTCTTCTTTCAGTTAGTCCTGATGAAGGGTCTCAATCCGAAACGTCGACTGTACCTCTTCCTAGAGATGCTGCCTGGCCTGCTGCGTTCACCAGCAACTTTGATGTGTGTTGCTTGAAATTCCAGCATCTGCAGATTTCCTCATGTTTGTGTTCTTCTATCCTCTTTTATATTATTGGCTAGCTTCATATTTCAGCATTTCTCTCCTTATTGTTGTGATCTTCTTTCAGCCACAACTCTGGTGTCAACACAGTCATACCTGCTAATTTCTAACTGTGCTACAAGCTCAACTTACCTTGTTTTGTATTCTGTTTTGATTGCACCCCAGCTAAAATTTTGCACTCAAACGACAACTATGCTTTGTACCATGTAGAAATGTCGAATTTCGTCTAACATTGCTTAGTGTTGTTACCACTTGGAAAACTTGGCCTCCCCCTGCAGTATTAAATTGACCAATGAAATTCCGACTTTGTTTGACAACCTTGGTCATGAACACCACCATTCTAGCCAGTAAAGTCAGTGAGCCTACTGCTTACTCTGGAGCTTGCACTCTCAAGGATCTAGTTAGTCTCAACTCTCTTTTGGAATTTTCTGAGACTTCAGTGAAGGAAACCCATCAAGCAAGAGAAAGTCAGCAATGCTGGAAATCCAAGCAATGCACACAAAATGCTGGAGGAACTCAGCAGGCCAGGCAGCATCTATAGAAAAAAAGTACAGTCGACATTTCGGGCTGAAACCCTTTGGCAGGACGGGAGAAAAGAAAGTTGAGGAGTAAATTTAAAAGGTGGGGGGGGAGGGGGAGAGGGGAGGGATACACCAGGTGATAGGTGAAACCTGAAGGGGGAGGGATGAAGTAAAGAGCTGGGGAATTGATTGGTGATAGAGACAGAAAACCACGGAAGAAGGAAAAGGGGGGAGGAGCACCAGAGGGAGGCGTGGGGCAGGCAAGGAGACAAGGTGAGAGAGGAAAAAGGAGACAGGGAATGGTGAAGGGGGGAGCGGTGGGAAAGGGTGGGGGGGCATTACCGGAAGTTTGAGAAATCGATGTTCATGCCATCAGGTTGGAAACCTATCAATGTGTGTTTTCTGGAGCAACACACACAAAATGCTGGAGGAACTCAGCAGGTCAGGTGGCATCTATGGAAAGGAATAAACAGTTGATGTTGTAAGCTAAGACCCCTCTTCAGGGCATTTCAGAATATGTGTTTCTTCAGGATAAGTGTTGTCTGCAGCTGAAAGTAACTTAGAAAGGAGCTACCACAAGATGTACTTGACTTGAGTGAGTAGATAAATCAAAATGGACTTCACTGTATTGCGCTGTAGGTTTTCTATGTTTCTATGTTTCTAAGATGAAGATGAGTATCAGAGTTGTATTGTTCATGCATACTTTGACAAAATTCATCTTTGAACCTCTGGGAAGTACCACCTCTTGTGGGGTCAAGAATATCTAAAATTATCAGAAATTTGCAAAAACTTCTGAAAGCAAACATCAAAACTTTTGTTACAAAGGTACCTCTTTCCTGATGGCAGCAGTGAAAAGAGAGAGCATTTGTTACATCAAAGCTTCTAATACAAAAAGGACTACTTTATTAACTAGTGAAATAACTACCTCAACAATTCTTCGGTGTCTTCATCAAGTTTTACAGTTATGGCATCACCTTTAAGCTCACAGTTAGATGGAATTAATAATGGGTCATTGCTTCGGACAGATCCGCCCAAGTCGGGGTCCTCAAACAACCTGCAATCAGCTGCAGAACAAGTTAATGTTAATAGACTGGTTACTTTACACTATGCATTTTTCACATTATAACTCAGATAATAACCAAAATTTACTGCTTGTTGTCCATACGAGGGTTAGCATCAAAAGGCAAACTTGTAGTTTCCATAAAACAAAATCCAATGTTGTGTGCAAAGCACCAAATGTGTAGTTTGCTTAAGGAGAATTACTAACCTACTCTTGCTGGAAATCATAGCTAGTTACCTTTCCTTATATGTTGAAAAAAAACATCAAACTGGTGTCAGCCAATTATTACTCAAATTCATTAACAAAGGTGAAGTATATCAGTACAAAGATACAATTTGATTTAGCATCAGAAATTGAGTTTGAAAATAATGGGAGTTTTGAAGCTGTACAATTCTTGCATCCTTGAGTTATACTTCTGCAGGGAGAAATGGATTTAAATGTAAGAAAAACGGGCAAGCCAATCATTTGCCTTCAATTTAAGGTAATTTACAAAGAAAGAATATATACACTGTGTTAGCTTGAGAACTGCTTTTCACCCTTAGTGTTGAACTGAGTAAAAAATAGGTTCAATCCCATTTCAAAGAAAAGCAACAGACCTAAAGGCTGATTTATACTTGTACGGTGTAGCCACGAACCCTACACAGTGCCTACGCGGATCCCTACGCCGTAGCCTGACACGCACCTCTCCCAAAATGTAACTACGCATCGCGGCAGCGCAGACCGCAACAACTGTGATTGGTCCGCTTGGTAGCATCACATTTCCTCCTACGCTGCAAAAGCTTCCCATTGGGCAACTGAAGGGCAGGGAAGGAACTCTAGCTGCAATGCTCTCCATAAAGCTTTACAGACCTCCGAAATTATGGAGGAGACATTTTGTTTTTACGAAAAAAGACGCTCGCTTTAAACTTGATTACCCCGAGAAAGACTACCATGACCATGAAGCCTTGCACGGGCAGGTGTGTGCGCATGTGCAACGTGCAAATGCGTGACGTGCACATGCGTGTACGTACCCGAATTGCAGAGCGACGCAGACACACCAATGTACAAGTATAAATGCTCACAACGGCGTAGCCCACTTGCGTAGGCTACGGCGCAAGCTAGTAAGCACAAGTATAAATCAGCCTTAAGGAAGGTCTATTCAAATTAGATAATTTGTTTGAACGTTATTGAATCATTTTGCTGTATACTATTCAAAATGTCACTTCAAAATATACTTGTCTTCATTTACTGCTTTGAATGCAATGCAAATGAAATTCATTTACACAGAAAGATAGTGGGAACAGCACATCTGGGAATTTCAGCTCAATTGCTACTCAAGACTGTCACAGGTGATTTTCCATGTCAATGCCAAATACTTGCTTTCTCCCTATATCCCCGAAATATTTTCTGTCTAGTAGTCATGTTCATCTGGGATATGTTCATCCCGAGTGAAGAAATTTCCTTTCTCAGCCCCAGCTCCATTTCTCGAGCCTGTGAGCCCTTGTTCTCGACTCCCCAGCCGGAGAAATGTCCTGCATGAATATTGTCAAGCCCAGTCAGAATTCTGATGCTACAATTAGATCTCCTTTCGTTCTCCTAGTGAATACAAGCCTAGTGGTCCCAATGCTTTTTCATATGACAGCTCGAGAATCAGTCTGATGAACCTTCACAGCACTGCCTTTTGGGTGTGAATACCCTTCCTTTGGTAAGGAGACCCAAAGCTATTAAATACTTCAGGTGTGGTCTCTTCCACATAACTGTGGTAAGACATCCTTATTTCTGAGCATGAAACCTCTTAGAATGTTTGCCTTCCTTTGGAAAGAAATTATAACTTGGAAGTTCTGCATTCAGGAATTGAACTAGGTGGTAGAAAAATTAGCAAACAACCATAAAGAAACAACATCTGAAAAGCAAGAACCTGCAGATGATGGAAGCCTGAAATAAAAACAGAAAATGCTTGAAACATGACAAGTTGTGTTTTACCTGAATCTACTAATATTTTAAAATAGCATGCTTAGATGGTTTGCAAAACTATGTTTATCCACTATACCTCAATACATGTGACAATAATCAACAAATACAGGTTGAGTACCCCTTATCCAAAATTCCAAAATTCCACAAGCTTTTCAGGTGATGCACATCACAGGCAGTTCTGAGAAGTAACCTCACGTGTAATGAACAGAGTTACTAAAAAAATAGAAAAACACTGCATAAAGTGGAAAAAATTTCTATCATGTATTAAAAGAATGGATTTGTCAGTGTCAAGAGTGAACGTAAACTGCTTAATGGTACGCTGATCATGAAACAAGCAAAGAGCTATCACGAACTGAAAATTGAAGGTAATTGTGAATATTTGGCCAACTGGTTGCAAAAGTTTTAAAAAGGCACAGTATTAATTTTTCAAAATTTTAAAGATAAAGTATCTGCTGATCATGAAGCAACAGAGAAATTCATTGATGAGTTTGCGAAGATCATTGCTGATGAAAATCTAACACCAGAACCAGAATGCAAAATCTGATTGTTTTTAGACCTTAAATAAAACTTTTAAAAAAGTAAAATACAAATACAATGTACTGTAAAGTGATAATCAGAATGTAGGTGGAGACTGAAAGCCTATTGGCAGGCGGTGACCAGTGGGGTACCGCAGGGTTCAGTGCTGGGACCGCAGCTGTTTACAATACGTATTAATGATTTAGATCAGGGAATTAAAAGTAACATTAGCAAATTTGCCGATGACACAAAGCTGGGTGGCAGTGTGAAATGTGAGGAGCATGTTATGAGAATGCAGGGTGACTTGGACAGGCTGGGCGAGTGGGCAGATGCATGGTAGATGCAGTTTAATGTGGATAAATGTGAGGTTACCCACTTTGGTGGTAAGAACAGGAAGGCAGATTATTATCTAAATTGAGTCAAGTTAGGAAAAGGGGAAGTACAATGAGATCTCAGTGTTCTTGTACATCAGTCACTGAAAGCAAGCATGCAAGTACAGCAGGCAGTGAAGAAAGCTAATGGCATGCTGGCCTTCATAACAAGGGGAATTGAGTATAAGAGCAAAGAGGTCCTTCTGCAGCTGTACAGGGCCCTGGTGAGACCACACCTGGAGTACTGTGTGCAGTTTTGTTCTCCAAATTTGAGGAAGGACATTCTTGCTATTGAGGGAGTGCAGCGTAGGTTCACAAGGTTAATTCCCGGGATGGCGGGACTGTCATATGTCGAAAGATTGGAGCGACTGGGCTTGTATACTCTGGAATTTAGAAGGCTGAGAGGGGATCTTATTGAAGCATATAAGATTATTAAGGAATTGGACACTGGAGGCAGGAAGCATGTTCCCGCTGATGTGTGAGTCCAGAACCAGAGGCCACAGTTTAAGAATAAGGGGTAGGCCATTTAGAATGGAGTTGAAGAAAAACTTTTTCACCCAGAGAGTGGTGGATATATGGAATGCTCTGCCCCAGAAGGCTGTGGAGGCCAAGTCTCTGGATACTTTCAAGAAAGAGATGGATAGAGCTCTTAAAGGTTATGGGGATAAGGCAGGAACTGGATACTGATTGTGGATGAGCAGCCATGATCACAGTGAATGGCGGTGCTGGCTTGAAGGACCGAATGGCCTACTCCTGCACCTATTGTCTATTCTTGTTCAACAGCTGATTCAATTTTTCTCATGGTGGTGCTGTGCTATTTTTGTTACCCTGCACACGTTACATTTTCTTTATATTCATGGCATGTAATAATTTTTACTGTTAAGAATGGATATATGATGAACAAATGCAAGACAAAGACTGCTTACCAGAAGCACATAAATTCAGAGTTGGAAATGAGGTGATCCCAAGCTATCTCATTATATATTCCAAAATCCAAAAAAAAAATCTGAAATTCAAAGCACTTCCGGCACCAAGCCTTTTGGATATGGGGTACTAAACCCAGGGGTGCAGTGCTAGCTGGAGCGCGTCTGGCACCTCTTTAAGAAAAAAGCCAAAATAAACAAGCAAATTAATTATCTGAACCTACTAATATTTTAAAATAGCATGCTTGGATGGTTTGCAAAACTATGTTTATCCACTGCTAAAATCCTGGGATTTTTATGTATAACAGACTCTGGAGTTTACAAAGAATGGTGCCAAAAACAAAAAAACATCCAACAAGTGGCTGTTCTGTGAATGAAAACATCTTGTTAAATCCACTCACTGGATTTTTTTTGTTTTTGGCACCAGTCTTTGTAAACTCTAGAGTCTGTTGTGTGTAAAAATCCCAGGAAATCAGCAGTTTCTGATATACTCAAATCACCCTGGGCGGCACCTAATTAATTAGCTTGTTTATTTCGGCTTTTTTCTTAGAGGTGCCGGATGCTCTCCAGCTAGCACTGTACCCCTGACTAAACCTGTACTAACAAATGTATCTCTTTAAAAGGCCTTAAATTACTGACAAATTGCCAACATTTGCTAGGTCATGCGTGGATTGGGTCTCAAGATTTGTTCCTGAGGCCTATTCTTCATCCAAAGCCTGCTTTGTCTGACAAGATCCATGCTGGCTGCAAAATGTAAGCATGTCTGGCATGTCTGAAAACATGTACAGGAAGCAAGTGCAGCAAGTCCAGTAAGTGGGCCAGACCAAGCACAATTAGAGCCATTGTCTATCTCTTCTGAAAAACTTGCCCCTTTATAAGTGTACTTTGTCTTGCACTATCAACCCTTTAGCTACCTAAATGCCTCTTGGATTTTGTTCAATGCAGGCCTTCCCTTTCTTCCTCCACCCCTTCACTTCTGTTATATATTTCCTTCTCACTGTAACCATCAGGTAGGAGATACAGAAGCCTGAAGGCACACACTCAGCGATTCAGAAACAGCTTCTTCCCCTCTGCCATCCGATTCCTGAATGGACTTTGAAGCTTTGGACACTACCTCACATTTTTTAAATATACAGTATTTCTGGTTTTGCCTATTTTTTAATAATCTATTCAATATATATAATTGATTTACTTGTTTATGTTTTATTTTATTTATTATTATTTTTTCTCTCTCTGCTAGATTATGTATTGCACTGAACTGCTGCTGCCAAGTTAACAACTTTCCCGTCACATGCCGGTGATAACAATTCTGATTCTGATATCAAACTTCTTGATTCTTTTCCATTCCAGAAACCTTGAAATGCCCATTTTTTTCTCTCTGTACAAATACTGAATGGTCTGTTGACCGCAGCCGAGATTTGATGCTTAGATTTCAGATTATGCAGCAACTGCATATTTATTTTGAATATTGTTTAAAGTCATTAAACATTCACTTATCCCTAACAATATTCCTTATAATACTTACTGCCTGTTATGCATATGGCATTTAGGGCAGCAGTGGAGGTCCTCCATCTCTGTCTGTCCATACCCTCACACACAGATAAAGAAGGATTCTTTATTGCTGGTGCCATAACAAATTTTCTTTGACCAGTCAGGGTTGTCAGCTCTGACCTGATTCCTTATATTAACTTCATTTAGTTAATCAGATTTCCACTTCTCATAGTGATTAAATTTGAATATACATGAACTATTAGATCCAACCACTAGATTATTGGTCCAAGAAAATTAGATTAGATTCAACTTTATTGTCATTGTGCCGAGTACAGATACAAAGCCAATGAAATGCAGTTAGCATTTAACCAGAAATGCAAAGAATAGTGATACTTACAAAATAACTGCGAATAAAAAGTAATTGCTACAGCACACAAATATAAAAGTACTGAGACAGTACAATATGGGTGCAATACTGCTTAGTGCTGTGATGTGAGGTTCAGCAGGGTCACAGCCTCAGGGAAGAAGCTCTTCCTGTGCCTGCTGGTGCGGGAGCAGAGGCTCCTGTAGTGCCTACCGGATGGGAGGAGAGTAAAAAGTCCATGGTTAGGGTAAGATGCATCCTTGATAATGCTTTTTGCCCTGCCCAGGCAGTGTTAATGATAGATGTTCTCAATGGTGGGCAATTGGGTGCCAATAATTCGCTGGGCAGTTTTCACCACACACTGGAGTGCTTTGCGGTCCAATACGGGACAATCGCCATACCATACTGAGATGCAGCTGGTGAGTATGCTCTCAATGACAGCGGTAAAAGTCCGTCAGTATCCTGGGACAGAGGTGAGCTTTCCTGATGCTCTGCAGGAAATAAAGGCACTGTTGTGCCTTAGTGTAAGTGATAGTTTGGTAGCAGAATGGGATCCAGAGCACCTGGTCAGAAAGTGGATGGATGGAGAGGAAGGTAGATGTCAGGGCCAGTAAAAACAGACAGGGGAAAAATAATAGGCATAATGGGATGGATAGTTTGAAATGTGTGTATTTTAATGCTGGGGATATTATGGGTAAAGGTGATGAACTTAGATCATGGATCAGTACATGGAACTATGATGCTGAGGTCATTACGAAGACTTGGTTGAGAGAGGGACAGAAATGGATGCTTAATGTCCCAGGATTTCAACGGATTAGAGAAATGTAGAAAGGGAGGTAAAATAGGTGGTGGAGTTGCATACTAATTAGTGATAATATCACAACTGTACTCAGAGGGGAGATAAAGGATGCTTGACTACTGAGTCTATATGGGTAGTACTCAAAAATATGAAGGATACAATCACTCAGGTAGGTTTGTACTATAGACTAACTGGATATGCAGGCATATTACAGAAAACAGTAGGGTTGTTGTCCTGGGAGTCTTCAACTTCCTTAATATAAACTGGGACCTTCTTTGTGCAAGAAGCTTAGATGTAGCTGAATCTGTTAGATGCGTTCAGGAGGGCTTTTTAAATCAATATAGAGATAATCCAACTCTTTTATACAGAGAGTGGTGGGTGCCTGGAATGGAATATCTGGGGTGGTGGTAGAGGCAGAAACATTACGGCTCTTTAAGAAACATTTGGGTAGACATATGAATGAGAGGAAAATGGAAGGCTATGAACATTGTGTAGACAGAAAAGATTAGCTTAGTTAACTATTTGATTACTAATGTAATTGGTTTGACACAACATTGTGCGTTAAAGGGCCTGTTCTTGTGGTGTACTATTCTATGTTCTGTTAGTATGGTAACATACCACCCCCCACCCCCACTATTGACCAAAAAAAAGACAGCAAATTAAAGAATAATATATTAAATTGGTTGCATCTGCAAAAGGTGGTAAATTCTAGCAAAATGTTAAAAAATTGCAATCTTCAATGATTGTGAAAATTACCTAATGTGAGAATTATAATTATATTCAAAAGCCCAAATTGAAAACTGCCCTGGCATTCTTCCAAATTTGTGCAAGTAATTCTTGAACATCAAAAATACATCACTTAAATAGGACAAAATAACTTGTTCCCCTGTTTTAAATTAATATCCTATTAACACTACTGTACAGATTTCTCCAATGAGAAAGAGAACAAGTCTTTCTAGGAATGGAGCAATATAATCAATTTCCATGACAAAATGCAATTGCTCTGTATATTACAAATCAATCAACCGCAAGATAAAATCATAAGTACTGAAAATGAATGAACATACAAGCTGTAATAGAAATATTATTAATTAATCAAATACAAGGAACTAAGGAGAATTTAAATTAATGAAGGATAACTGACAGCCATATTCAACATCAGCAAGGTTTCACTTGGTTTTTTGCTACATCTCTGAGAATATCCTCAGAGAACCAGATTAAGTGACTGAAAACAGCTCTTTCTAATTTGCTGTGGAGTATGGTTCTGCTTTTCCTTTGCCAATTTATGACAGGAAATTAGTACAATCATACTGGAAACTCAGGGCTAAATTTCCTTGAATGGCAACCAGCACAAAATACCAGACAAAAAAATGAAAACATCCTTTCCAGTCCACATTCATTTGACAAAATCCAACATTCAATATAAATGACTCATTTGAAATAGTGAGTGAAAGAACGACATCTTGCAGGGCTACAGTTAATTGAAAACTGCAAGTCTCGTCGGGAGTGTGTCACTGTTTGAGCCAATAAAAAGAAAGGAGGCGTAAGTGTGGCGGCCATTGTGCGAGTGGGGCAGTGTTAGAGTGGTCCAGGTTTGTTTCAACAGGCTACAGTGAGTATAGGCTTGGGCCAACAGAGACACAAGCTCTAAGTAAGTTTCCTGTAAGTTTTCCCTTTCTGCAGTACATAACTAGTGTGCTGATAACAGGCCCAGAGTTAGTGGTATGTTCCTTATTTGAAATGTGGGAATTTTGGGAGACTTCTGGCCTCCCTGATACCTACATCTGCACAAAGTGCACCAAGCTGCAGCTCCTTAGGGACTGTATTAAGAAACTAGGGCTGCAGCTCGATGACTTGGCTCATACAGGGAAATGAGGAGGTGATGTATAGGAGCTAAAGGGAGGTGGTCCCTAAGTTGCAGCTCTAAATTGCAGGAAGCTGGTACCTGGGTGACTGTCACTGAAAGAAAAGGGAATAGGCTAATGCAGAGTACCCCTGTGGCTGTTCCCATCAATAATAAGAATACCCCTTTGGATACTGTTGGGAGGGACGACCTACCAGGGAGAAGCTGCAGCAAGCAGATCTCTGGCACTAAGTCTGGCTCTGTGGCTCAGAAGCAAAGGAGAAAGAAGGGAGAAGAGATGAACTGTAGTGATAGGGAATTTGTGGTTAGTTGAACAGAAAGGAAGATCTATGGACAAGAACAAGATTCATGCATGGTTTCTTGCCTCCGGGGTGCTAGAATCAGAGACATCACAGATCGAGTCCACAGCATTCTTAAGTGGGACCGTCAACAGCTAGAGGTCATGGTCTATAATGACATGAGTAGGATGGGTGACAAGGTCCCACATAGTGAGTGCAGGGAGTTGGGTGTTAAGTTAAAGGACAGGACGTCCTGGGATGTGATCTCAGGACTGCTACCCATTCCACATTCTAGTGAAGCCATATATTGGAAGATCATACAGTTTAACACATGGGTAAGGAGTTGGTACAGGAAGGAAGGTTTAATATTTTTGGATTATTGGGCTCTCTTCCAAGGAAGGCGGGACCTTTACGAAAGGGACGGTTTGCACCTGAATTGGAGAAGGTCTAATATCCTAGTGGGAAGGTTTGCTCATGCTGCATGATGGGGGTTAAACTAGAGTTGCAGAGGGATAGGAACCAGAACACCAGAACATATAGTGGTGGAATGCTCCAGACTGAGGAGTGCGGTAGCACAGAGGGAACTAGGAATACAGGTCCATAATTTCATGAAAGTGGCGTCACAAGTAGATAGGATTGTTAAGAAAGCTTTTGGCACATTGGCCTTCATAAGTCAATGCACTGAGTGCAGGAGTTGAGATGATATGTTGAAATTCTATAAGACTTTGGTGAGGCCTAATTTGGAGTATTGCATACAGTTGGTCATTTACTTTCAGGAAAGATGTAAATAAGGTCCAGAATGAGGGGTCACAGTTTGAGGATAAAGGGGAAGTCTTTTAGGACCGAGATGAGGAAAAACTTCTTCACACAGAGAGTGGTGAATCTGTGGAATTCTCTGCCACAGGAAACAGCTGATGTCAGTTCACTGGCTATATTTAAGAGGGAGTTAGATATGGCCCTTGTGGCTAAGGGGATCGGGGGTATGGAGAGAAGGCAGATACAGGGTTCTGTGTTGGATGATCAGCCATGATTGTACTGAATGGCGGTGCAGGCTCAAAGGGCCGAATGGCCTACTCCTGCACCTATTTTCTATGTTTCTATGAGGTTGAAAGAGTGCAGAGAAAATTTACAAGGATGTTACCAGGACTTGAGGAACACAGAGCTATAGGAAAAAGTTGAATAGGTTCGGACTCCATTCCCTAAAAGATAGAAGACTGGGTGGAGATTTGATAGAGGCATAAAAAATTATGAAGGGTATAGATAGGATAAATGCAAGCAGGCTTTTTCCACTGAGGTTGAGTGAGCCTACAACTGCGGATCATGGGTAAAGAGTGAAAGGTGAATTGTTTAAGGGCAACATGAGGTGGAACTTCTTTACTCAGAGGGTGGTGGGCTTGTGGAACGATCTGAATTCTGAACTGCGACTGATTCAATTGGCATCAGCATAACTGGGAAATCACCATTTTATTTCTGAAATGAGGTAAGTTTTTAATGACTTTCTTCTGCCACTAGCAGCATAAATCACAAATTGAAATCTCACAATGGCAAGTTCTGAAGTTAAATCAAATAGATCTTGTAATTTGAGCCAATGAAAATGGTAGGTTTTGACAAATGTCCAGCAGTGCAACTCTTCTGAGGAAAGGGAATGAGGCAGCCCCAATGAATGTGGGTAAAATTATCTTAACCCCACATTATGTGTTTCAGCCTTACAGTCAGCATAGGACAGTCAGTAAATTCTGTTAGCTGGTATCACTCATTTGTACAGAGAGAAATGCTGTTATTGCTACCTTCTGAAGCAGTACTCACCTTCTCGAAAAGGGGATTTCTTCATAGCTGTTGTGGATGAACCTTTAACTGGTTCAAAAAGTCCAGCATCAGCATCCACCTCCTCAAAGAGAGTAAACTTGTGTTTTGTCTTCTGCTGAGAAGGCTCAGTGCTCTTCACTTTATACCTGAAAAAGTGTATGTAACGTTTGTGTATTAGATCACGTGAAGGGAGTCACCTTCTAATGGTAATGCTGAAACGGGTCTTACTTCATCAGCTATCATTGGGCAATGATGAACACTATTTTACAAGGCTTCCAAGTATGATTACATCTGCTTTGAAATGCAATGCTATTTTCTAGTTACTTCACTGCTTCTTTTCATGGAGAGTTTTGGCTATGAAACCAGAGATCAGATAATACTTGCATTTAGTTCAGAGTGAGAGGTACAAATATTCCAGATGACAAACAGATGTACAATGTACTGAAAATATCCAATAGTTACTGCCCAAATTGCACTAAATAAAGTCATGCAAGAAACAAGCCCTTTGACGTCTTTGTCCATCTACACTAATCCCATCGTATTCAGCATCTTACCTACTCCAAACTCACACCGCCATCAGTCAGTGGATCACAAGCTTCCTGACTGACAAAGTGCAGCAAGTGAGGCTGGGGAGCATCATTTCTAGCACCTGGACAATCAGTACCGGTGCCCCCCAGGGATGCGTGCTCTCCCCACTGCTCTTCTCCCTTTACACTAATGACTGCACCTCACAGGATCCATCTGTTAAACTCCTGAAGTTTGCAGACGACACAACTGTCATTGGCCTTATCCAAGACGGTGATGAGTCTGCATACAGACAAGTGGTGGAATGGCTGGCCCTCTGGTGTGGTCAGAACAATCTGGAGCTAAATACGCTCAAGACTGTGGAGATGACAGTGGACTTCAGGAGGAGCCCCACAATACTCCCCCTATTCACTATACCCAACCGTATTTTGTCTGCTGTGGAGACCTTCAGGTTTCTGGGTGTCACAATCTCCCAGGACCTGAAGTAGACACCCAATGCGGACACTCTTATCAAAAAGGCTCAGCAGAGGTTGTATTTCCTACGTCAACTCAGTAAGTACAACCTGCCTCAGGAGCTGCCGATTCAATTCTATTCAGGAATAATCCAGTCCGTTCTCTGTTCATCCATCACTGTCTGGTTTGGATCAGCTACCAAACAAGACAAGAATAGACTCCAAAGAACCGTCAGGGCTGCAGAAAGGATTATTGGTGTGAAGCTGCCCTCCATCCACGACTTATATGCATCTAGAGTCAGGAAGCGAGCGAGCAGCATCATTGTAGACCCATCACACCCTGGACATCACCTGTTCCAACTCCTTCCTTCTGGTAGGTGCTTTAGATCACTGTATGCCAGGACAAATAGGTATAAGAACAGTTTCTTTCCGTATGCCATCAGTCTTATGAACACTTGAATTTTAGTCTATTATAAACCAAATCCACCTGTACATACACAGGTATACCTCATTGTATGTAGATCACGATTATTTGCACTATTGTTTTGTTTGCTTTTTGATTCTGTACAGCGAGAGCTCAGGGAAACCGGCATCAAATTCCCTGTATGTGTCCACATACTTGGCGATAATAAAGGATTCTGATTCTTAAGTGCCTACCTAAATGTTCTTAAACGTTGCGATTGTATCTGATTCCACCACCACCTCTGGCAGCAGATTCCTGACATCAACCACTGTGTAAAACACTTACCCTCAAATCCCCTTTAAAACTCTTGCCTCTCACTTTAAACTTATGCTGTCTTGTTTTTCATACTCAAAACTAATATTTTGCTGTTGGCCTCCACTACCGCCGCCGGCAGCCTATTCCACGCACTCACCACTCTCTGCATAAAAAGCTTACCCCTGACATCACCTTTGTACCTACTTCCAAGCACCTTAAAACTGTGCCCTCTCGTGCTAGCCATTTCAGCCCTGGGGAAAAGCCTCTGACTATCCACATGGTCAATGCTTCTCATCATCTAATACATCTCTGTCAGATCACCTCTCATCCTCTGTCACTCCAAGGAAAAAGGTTCACTCAACCTATTCTCATAAGGTATGCTCCCCAATCCAGGCAACATCCTTATAAATCTCCTCTGCACCCTTTAAGGTTTCCATGTCCTTCCTGTAGTGAGGCAACCAGAAATGAGCACAGTACTCCAAGTGGGGTCTGACCAGGGTCTTGTATAGCTGCAACATTACTCTTAAACTCAATTCCACAGTTGATGAAGGCCAATGCACTGTATGCCTTGTTAACCACAGAGTCAACCTGCGCAGCTGCTTTGAGTGTCCTATGGACTTGGATCCCAAGATCCCTCTGATCCTCCACACTGCCAAGAGTCTTACCATTAATGCTATATTCTGCCATATTTGACCTACTGAAATGAACCACCTCACACTTATCTGGGTTGAACTTCATCTGCCACTTCTCAGCCCAGTTTTTCATCCTATCAATGTCCCGCTGTAACCTCTAACAGCCATCCACACTATCCAAAACACCCCTAACCTTTGTGTCATCAGCAAATTTACTAACCCATCCCTCCACTTCCTCATCCAGCTCATTTATAAAAATCATGAAGAGTAGGGGTCCCAGAACAGATCCCTGAGGCACACCACTGGTCACCGACCTCCATGCAGAACATGACCCATCTACAACCATTCTTTGCCTTCTGTGGGGAAGCCAGTTCTGGATCCACAAAGTAATGTCCCCTTGGATCCCATGTCTCCTTACTTTCTGAATAAGCTTTGCATGGGGTACCTCTGACCTTTGAACCAAAGGGTTTAACTTCACTTGTTCCATCTCTGTGCAGTTCCATCACCCTACTGTATGGACTCATTTTCAAGGACTCTTCATCTCACGTTCTCAGAAATTATTGCTTAGTTATTGTTTCTTTCTTTTTGTATTTGCACACTTGGCTGTCTTTTGCACACTGGTTGAATGCAAAGTTGGTGTGGTCTTTCCATGATTCTTTGGTGGTTATTAAAGTAGTTTGGATTTATTGAGTATGCCTGCAGGAAAAATAATCTCAGGGTTGTATATATGGTGATTACTTCGTTAATAAATTTACTTTGAACTTGATCATTGAATTCTCAAACATTACTGTTACAGTACCTTTAACAGGAGGACAGCAACAGCTCGAGAAAGAAGCACACTATACTTTCTCAAGGATAATTAGGGACCAGCAATACATGGTGGCTTTCTCAGCAAAACAAACCCAGAAATTAATTTTAAAAAGTCACCATGAACGCATCAAAGTCTCTCTAAATATTAAAACAATATACTTAAAATTTATGCAAATCTTTCAGTCTGAAAACACAATCATTATTTAAAAAGTTTCTTATCTACCTTAATTGAATTGGAGTTGAGATTACTCTTGAGAAATTTGCCTTACCCTAGGTTTTATTATTAGGGAAAGGACCCTTTCCCCTCCTTCCTGCAATTGCTTTCCACATGAAAGATGAAATCATCAGTATAGTATGTACAAGTCTAAACTGGAGCTGGCACTTTCCACCAGGAAGCATCTTTCCATTTTCTGACTGAAACTGAATTCCTTAATGGATTTTTCATGAGTACGTTTGTAAGAAAATACACAATTACTGAGAGGCCTATTTTAGAACAATGCAAATTTATTTAAGGAAGCAGGAAAGATAACAAAAGGAAAACAGAAAAAATAGAATTGTCAGCTTACAGACTATAACCACCTAGGCACAGAGTTAAATCAAGATATATTTTATCGAATGCCTTCTGCTCACATCTAGCAGTTCCCTTGTATCCTGCTAGTTACATCCACTTGATGCAATAGATACTACGATTCTGTGATTACTATTCTAGCCCCAGAGAGTCTTCTCAGCGTGCTGTATCGCTGCCCTCACCGTGTTATGGATCCCTGCTGTCCCAGCAGAGTCTACTGTGAATATACTCTGTGATTTATCAGTCATGCATTTCTTCAAGATGACTCTGGTTTTCCTACCTGCAATCATTGGGATTAATTTCCTCTTCCTGTATTTTGGATAGTGTTTGAATGTA
Organism: Mobula birostris; assembly: GCF_030028105.1. Taxonomy (NCBI): domain Eukaryota; kingdom Metazoa; phylum Chordata; class Chondrichthyes; order Myliobatiformes; family Myliobatidae; genus Mobula; species Mobula birostris. Next base: position 203,715,525 of record NC_092371.1, on the reverse strand, counting down.
AATTTTTGGCAGCCTCACACATTTCCTTAGATCTTTACTTCTTTCAACAACCTTAATTTATTTGGTGGGCAATTTAGTCCAAAGTGCCGTTACCAATTAACTGGACTGCAACAACTTTCACTTGCTTGCCACTCATACTTTATTTATTTGTGTACAGGGAGCACAGCTCAGCCCATCACTAAACTGTTCTGAAGTCTGAACAAAGACGTTTCATTTTTATACAGCTATTGACTAATTGGAAACCTTGTGTATGTGCAAATTCCTTATTTGTATAATCAATCATACAGGTGTTAATAGCCAATAGAAACTACAAGCCAATAGACAATAATTGAGTATAAGAGCAAAGAGGTCCTTCTGCAGCTGTACAGGGCCCTGGTGAGACCACACCTGGAGTACTGTGCGCAGTTTTGGTCTCCAAATTTGAGGAAGGACATTCTTGCTATTGAGCGAGTGCAGCGTAGGTTCACAAGGTTAATTCTCGGGATGGCGGGACTGTCATATGTCGAAAGATTGGAGCAACTGGGCTTGTATACTCTGGAATTTAGAAGGCTGAGAGGGGATCTCATTGAAACATATATGATTATTAAGGGATTGGACACGCTGGAGGCAGGAAGCATGTTCCCACTGATGGGTGAGTCCAGAACCAGAGGCCACAGTTTAAGAATATGGGGTAGGCCATTTAGAATGGAGTTGAGGACAAACTTTTTCACCCAGAGAGTGGTGGATATATGGAATGCTCTGTCCCAGAAGGCTGTGGAGGCCAAGTCTCTGGATACTTTCAAGAAAGAGATGGATAGAGCTCTTAAAAGATAGCTGAATCAAAGGTTATGGGGATAAGGCAGGAACTGGATACTGACTGTGGATGATCAGCCATGATCACAGTGAATGGCGGTGCTGGCTCAAAGAGCCGAATGGCCTACTCCTGCACTTATTGTCTACAATACCTTAGAGTTAAAAAGTAATTTTCCAATTGTTAGTGTGATTTACATTCATTCATTTATCACATGTGCATCGAATCATACAGTGAAATGGGAATTTGCATGAACAACCAACACAACCTAACAATGTGATGGAGGCAGCCTGCAACTGTCACCACACCAACATAATATGCTCACAATGCTTAACACAACAAAACAGAGCGGAGCAAGCAACAAAACAAACCCTGCTGCTACCTCCCTACATACTTACACAGTCCTCTGACTTGTGTGCGTAAGAGGTCACCGGGTCTTGTGCCTCCTGCCCACCTGTAACTTTGATTGCTGAATGCCCCAATGACTCACTGACCAGTGGCGGGGCCATCGCTGGTCTGAAACCGACCTCCAACCACACATGTCCCCTGTCGGTATCACCGGCCATTGAATGAGGAACGAGCACTAGACTCCGGTTTGACCTCTAACTCCCCCATATGCCTGTCACTGAAGCCTAACCTGACCCCCAACTCCTCTTTCTGTCCCCAAAACCATCCTTATGCACCTAAAAGCCAACTGTGTGAGCCATTGACCTCAATGGAGACTGCAGCACAGCGCCATCCAGACGGGCGTGTGTCCAGCATACTTCACTTGCATCGTTGTCTTGGGATGCCAAACGGTCTCACATCCTCCCATGTGGAAAATGGACTAAGCTCTCAAGGACCTTTTTCGCCTTGTCTATAAACAATCGCACACAGTCTGCAAGCTATCCTTGCCTACTCACCTTAACCCTTGCCTTGCCAAAGCATTGACACAAGCATTTAATCTTATCCACTTATTACAAATGCATTATCATCTCCCCACTTCCTACAATGGGTCATCCTTTTTGGCATCTCTTGCCATCTTCCAGTTTTTAAAAAAGATATTCATTTGTTTAGCCCAGCATTTATAATGCATCCCAAATTGCCCTTGAACTTGGAGGTTCACTGGACCATTTTAAATCGTAGTTTAGACAACCATATTGCTGTGTGTCTGGATATCTGCTATGGCAGATTTCTTCCCTTGAAGATATTAATGAATCAGATGGTTTCTTAACAAAATCCCAAGTTCCTCAGTCACCATTAGTGACACTGGCCTTTCATTCCAGATTTACCTATTGAAGCTACGTTCTCCCTCATGACTTCAAACTCATAACTTCTCACTGATGTTTGAGCATCTAGATACCGGTCCAATACAATCTGTTTTGTCTCATATCTTGTTTCATATCACATCCAAAATAACAGCAAAAATGTTGGAAATGCACGTCATTTCAGGCAGTATCTGTAAAGACAGTAAAAGCTTAAAAGAGTTCAGATTAGCAGAACTACTTCATGTTGAACACTTCTACAGATGTACTGTGACAGGTTGCATCACTATCTGGTGGTGGGGGGGGTACTGTGAAAATCAAAAGAAGCTACAGAAAGGTGTGAAGTTAGTCAGCTCCATCTTGGGTACTAGCCTTCGTAGTATCCAAGACATCTTCAAGGAGCAGTGCCTCAGAAAGACAGTGTCAATTACGAAGGACCCCCATCACCCAGGGCACACCCTCTTCTCATGGTCACTGTCAGGAAGGAGGTACAGAAGCCTGAAGGCACACACTCAATATCTTAGGAACAGCTTCTTCCCCTCTGCCATCCGATTCCTAAATGGACATTGAACCTATAACACTATTTCACATAAAAAATATATACTGTATATTATTTCATTTTGCACTATTTTTATCTATTCAATATACATTTATATACTTATATAGGCATCTGTTAGTCTCATGAGACCATGGATTTGCGCCCTGGAAGGTTTCCAGGGTGCAGGCCTGGGCAAGGTTGTATGGAAGACCAGCAGTTGCCCGTGCTGCAAGTCTCCCCTCTCCACGCCACTGATGTTGTCCAAGGGAAGGGCACTAGGGCCGATGCAGCTTGGCACCGACGTCGTCGCAGAGCAATGTGTAGCTAAGTGCCTTACAACGCACTGCCTCAGCTGAGGCTCGAATTAGTGACCTTCAGATCACTAGACCAATGCCTTATCCTCTTGGCCATGCGCCAACATTTATATACTTACTGTAATTGACTTATTTTTTCCTATACTATCACATATTGTACAGCTGCTGTTAATTTAACCAATTTCATGACACATGGCAGTGATAATAAACCTGATTCTGATTCAATGGCCCTTCAACAGAACTACTTCTACTGAAGGGTCGTTGACTTGAAACATTACTTATTTTATTTTTTTACAATAAAAAATAAACTTGCAATTGTCCCTTGGGGTGACATGATGGTACAGTATAGTATGGTATAGAATTCATGATATTTGTGATATGTCTGTGGAAGTCTCAATACATTGCTTTCAGCTGTCAGTTTATTGCATAAAACCAAAAACACCAGAACCTCGAGAAAACACTGCTACTGTTTTGAAGTTGTGTCACGATATATGGAAGAGGACTTGACGTTTTTGAAAAATTGTGGCCAGTTGTCAAGATATAACAATGAGTGTCTGCATAATTTTCAGACTTCTAGCAAATTTTCAATCTAGACACTGAAGAGACTCTTACGGTTGAAGGGCTCTGCAGATGTCCTGGCTTCCAGGGTCAGTTTATCCTGGTACTTGCAGCCAGTTTTGGGAACTAACAAGGCTGCTGACTTTTAACAGTGTGAAAACTTTCCTGCCACACAATAATCGTACAGTGGGTATACAAATAGTGGTTTGAACTTGTAGTTTGACACAACACGTAAATTAATCTTCACTGCAGTACAAGGAACAAGTGTGTGTTTTGCTCACTCAGGATGCAAAGTACATTTGGAAACTAGTAAAAGGATTGTTTAAAAAATACTTAAAGATACATGGGACTGATTTTGTACAGTGGTTATTAATTTATACAGACCCCACCCCCCAGCTGTCTGTAAGGAGTTTCTACGTTCTCCCCGTGACTGTGTGTGTTTTCTCTGGGTGCTCCGGTTTCCTCAAGCAGTCCGAAGATGTACTGATTGGTAGGTTAATTAGTCATTGTAAACTGTCCTGCGATCAGGCTAGGGTTAAATCTGGGGTTGCTGAGAGGTGCGTGTCAAAGGGCCGGAAAGGTCTGTTCCATGCTGTGTCTCAATAAAATAAAGTAACTTTCCATAGTCACTCTCCAGGGTATTTGGTTAGTGTCCTACTATTAGTCACCATAAAAAGACTCAATTATTTCTCAATTATGCTTCATTCGCCAAATATAAGTCAGCAAGGAATTGAAATTCATGAGTCACCCTTGAATGATTAAATCCTTTTGTTAAAAGTGTTCACATAGGAACCTTGTGCAATTTAGACATTTAACTTCTCTTGCAACCAACATTTTTCTGTATTTTGTAGAGATAAAATGGAGGTGACACTAGCTTAAAACGTCGGTGATATAGCTGTTTGTGGCCTTAAAAAATGTATCGGTACATCAATAATTCATTTTTTAAAAATCTTTACAGTATTCAAATTAAAAGCAATGGAATAATACTGAGCAGCATCCAAACTTGTGTCGGTTTAAAGTAAAACGCGCAATTTAGAGATGGCATTGACCTTGCCTTTCAACAAATTATTCACTTCAACTGCTTAAAAGCTGACAGGTGATAATTTTATTCGTAAACATATGTAGCTCCCAGTCTCAATTCCCCTCAGCTTCATCACCTATAAGGTTTTCATTTCAACCTCAGACACAGAATACTATAATGCCACCAACATGAATGTTATTGGAGGCTGATCATAATGTTACTAAACTGCAACATTTTTCAACAGCTTTTGACTGTAAACTACAAAGCACCATGCTATTGTGAGGACACAGAAAGCACATCTACAGTCAGTTTATCATTGCTGATACATGGCTGTACTTAACTAGTTTCAGTGTTAAAGGTGCACCATCACTAGCTTCGCAGGGACCTGGGCTAATATATTTTTTGTTGCTGTATGTTTTTTCTGCTATCGTAACTCAATGTGCCATGTACAGAGTGCTGTGTTTGACTGTTGATACCATGTTTGGTACCTTAGCCCTGGAGGAATGCTGGTTCGTTTGGCTGTATATACGTGTATGGTTGAATGACAATTAAACTTGAACTTATAAAAGCATCTTGACCACCTAATAAAATTACAACCAGTGTAGTAATCATACTTTGTTTCTGAGGCACTGGAATTGATGGTCAAATAACAGCAACCAAGCAATAGCTGCATCACTGTCTGGTATGGGGGGGGGGGCGGGTGGCACTACTGCACAGCCCCGAAAGAAGCTGCAGAGGGTTCTAAATTCAGTCAGCTCCATCTTGGGTACCAGCCTACAAAATACCCAGGATGTCTTCAAGGAGCGGTGTCTCAGAAAGGTAGCGTCCATTATTAAGGACCGCCAGCACCCAGGGCATGCCCTTTTATCATCAAGTAGGAGGTACAGAACCCTGAAGGCACAAACTCAGCAATTCAGGACCAGCTTTTTTCCCTTTGCCTTCCAATTCCTAAATGGACATTGAACCCGTGAACACTACCTCACTTTTTAAAATAAATATTATTTGTTTTTTGCATGATTTTTAATCTATTCAATATACGCATACTGTAATTGATTTACTTGATTTTTTTTTCTCTCTTCTTCTATATTATGTATTGCATTGAACTGCTACTGCTAAGTTAACAAATTTCATGACACGTGCCAATGATAATAAACCGGATTCTGATTCTGAAATGTATACTTGTAGTTGAATTCTTGGGAAGGATTTGTCAACAAGCTGTAGTTTTGGTTATAATGCAAAGCTTTTGTAATGTTACTATTCAGTAATTGGTCTAATAGTTGTACCCAAATGAATTTTAAAGCATACATTTGAAAATACTAATCATAGCTTTATCTAAATCATAATAATTTCCTAATATTAATAGCCAAAGCAAACTTCCAGCTGAAAAAATCAAGCACTATTGACTGTCTAGACCAAGTAAACTAGGATCTGCCAGCACGTAAAGAAGCATTGAAAGAGCATCATCCTCTTACAAACTTGATATCCTAAATAGGGATATTTTACTGGACTCGAGTTCTTGGATCATAACTGATGCCACAAACAGCCAAGTGACCAACTTTAAAGGAGAAATAACTCCCAAAGACTAAGAACTAGGCTGCAAATTCAAACTTAATTTTAAATTTTAAGCTTTTACTTGGCACAGATTATTACTTCATTACATGCTCCATTGGGCAATAGTTTATAATTGCTGCTATCTAGCTTTCAAGAAAGGCACTTAAGTGCTTTATATAACTTAAACACTTAACTGTAATTCAAATAGAGAACAACACAGCTAATTATACTTTCTTCTTTACCCCATGCCTCTGGGTAATGATATTATTATATCGATGTGGAGTGCATTAATGAGCCTGCATTTGTAGGAGAGTTAAAAATATACAGTTGTAGCTATTATGAGGGGCTTGCATTATGAATCTAATTTAGTCCACTTTAAAAAGATACATACAGAAAAATGAAGAGGCAATAGACAGGAGCTACAGGGAGGTAGTTGCCCCTGGCTTGCAGGAGATGGGTAACTGGGTATCCGTCAGAAGGAGGGGAAATGAACAGCCGGTGCAGAGGCCATTCCCCTCAATAACAAGCTTATAACTTTAGATACTGAGCCTCTTGCGATGATCTTTGAGTCATCAATAGGAACGGGAGAAGTACTGGTGGATTGAGGGACTGAAAATGTTGTTCCCTTGTTCAAGAAAGGGAGTAGAGATAACCCAGGAAACTATAGACCAGTAAGTCTGACTTCAGTGGTGAGCAAGTTGTTGGAGAAGATCGTGAGAGGCAGGATTTATGAGCATTTTGAGAGACATAATCTGATTATGAGAGTCAGCATGGCTTTGTCAAGGGCAGGTCGTGCCTTACGAACTTGATTGAATTCTTTGAGGATGTAACAAAACACATTGATAAAGGTAGAGCAATAGATGTAGTATATAGATTTCTGAAAGGCATTTGATAAGGTTCCCCATCAAGGATCCTTCAGCATGGTGTGTTGCCTCTCAGGTGCCAGGGTACGGGATGTCTCAGATCGGGTCCTGCATATTCTGAAGGGGGAGGGTGAGCAGCCAGTTGTCTTCGTTCATGTTGGTACCAATGACATAGATAGGACAAAGGAGGAGGTCCTGAAGAGAGACTTTAGAGAGCTAGGTAGAAAGCTGAGAAACAGGACCTCCAGAGTAGTAATCTCTGGATTGTTGCCTGTGCTACGTGCCAGTGAGGGCAAGAATAGGATGATTTGGGAGGTGACTGTGTGACTGAGAAACTGGTGCGGAGGCAGGGGTTCTGATTCATTGGGATCTCTACAGTATGACCTGATGGGTTACACCTGAACCTGAGGGGGTCCATTAACCTTGCGGGCGGGTTGGCTGGAGTTGTTCGGGTGGGTTTAAACTAATTTGGCAGGGGGATGGGAACCAGAATGACAGTGCTGAAGGTGAGGTAGTTGGCTTACAAACAGAAGCAATGTGTAGTGAGACCCCTAGCAAAGAGAGGCTGATGAGAGGGCAAAATTGCAGTCAACAGGATGAGTTGGAACATAAATGGTGGACAAAATTGAAAAAGGTGAACACGATACTAAAGATGTTATATTTGAATGCACGCAGTATACAGAATAAGGTCGGTGAACTTGCAGCACAGTTACCGACTGGCAAGTATGGTGTTGTAGGCATTACTCAATCATGGCTGAAAAAAAGATTATAACTGGGAGCATAATGTCCGAAGATACATATTGAATCAAAAGGATAAACAGGAAGGCAGAGAGGGTGGCATGGTTCCATTGGTAAAAAATGAAATTAAATCATTAGAAAGAGCTGACGTGGGGCCAGAAGGTGTTGAATCATTGTGGTTAGAAGCTTAGAAACTGTATGGGTAAAAAGACCCTGATGGGAGTTATGTACATACTACCCCAAAAGGTAATAGTAGTGCGGTCTACAAGTTACAACGGGATACAGAAAATGCATGCCAAAAGGGCAATGTTACAATAAGTCGTGGGAGATTTCAATACTCAGGTAGATTGTGAAAAATCAGGTTGGTGCAGGATTTCAAGAGGGGAAATTTCTAGAATGCCTACAAGATGGCTTTTTAGAGCAGCTCATGGTTCAGCCCATGAGGGAATCAGCTATTCTGGATTGTGTGTTATGCAATGAAACAGAATTGATTAGGGAGTTTAAGGTAAAAGAACCCTTAGGGGCAAGTCATCATAATATGATCTAATCCATTCTGACGTTTGAGAAGGAGAAGCTAAAGACATTAGTATCAGTATTACAGTGGAGTAAAAGGAATTACAGAGGCATGAGAGAGAAGTTGGCCAGAATTGATTGGAAAAGAACACTGGCAGGGATGACAGCAGAGTAGCAATGGCTGGAATTTCTGGAAGCAATTCTGAAGGCACAGGATATATACATCCCAAAGAGGAAAAAGTATTCTAAAGGCAAAATGATATGGCTAACAAGAGAAGTCAGAGCCAATACAAAAGCCAAAGAGAAAGCATACAATAGAGCAAAAATTAGTGTGAATTTAGGGGATCGGGAAGCTTTTAAATATCAACCAAAGGCAACTACAAAGTTATTAAGAAGGTAAAGATGGAATACAAAAGTAAGCCAGCCAATAATATGAAAGAGGATACAAAAGCTATTTCTATTTTGCCTGACTGGAAGTAGATACCTTCATATAATTTTTCCTCATTACATTGTACATGAACTATTCTTATTTATTCACTCACCATTTACTATCCATATCTCCTTCTTGTCTCTTGTGCATTCTTCTCATAGCTCAATTTCTGACCAAGATTTGTATCATTATCAAACATGGCAACTTACTTGGTTCCCTCCATCTAATAATGAGGGCTCCATCTAACAGAGTTGACCATGGATATAGTGTCCTAGCTATCTTGATACACAAGCCTGGGTAGTATGATATGGAGAGAAAGTTGTTTCCCATGTAGCAAGCTCCCCCTCTCCACGCATCTGACAAACCCGAAGGAAAGGCAGAGACCCAAATATTTTCTATCTATTGCTTCACTCTCATCCACTTTGCAAGCTACAACCAGCATAATAGAATTGTTAAGCAATGTGTAGTGACTCCACCCAATCATACAATTTTCCATTCCCCTTAGTACATCTTTCTAATAATCAATTGCAACATCTTCCCTGCTATTGTTAGTCTAAATGGCCTTTAGCCCCCTTCTTTCTCTATCCCAGATAACCAGGGAAATGGAAATTATTCCACCATGTTCCCTCAGTTAGTGACTTGTAGATGATGGAAAGCCTTTGGGATGTCAGGGATGTTAGCTACTCAATGCAAGACATCTATTCTGTTCTTGTTGTCAGTGTTTTCTGTGGTTAGTCCAGCAAGATTTCAGATCAACAGTCACCATTTCAACAATGATAACGGGGCACCCAGTAGATTGGAGATAGTCACTAAGCGTTTGCTGAACGGACGGAATTTTACCTGCAATGATCAGCCCATGCCCGAGTGTTGTCCTCATGTCAAGGTCAGTCTCTCTGACTTCTCCTCTTTGATGCAGATTTAGCAGAAGGCTTTGATAATGCCTGGAGTGGAGTGGTTGACGGTGGATATGCAATGGCAAGCATTTAAAGATCACATGGATGAACTACAACAATTGTTCATCCCAGTTTCGTGAAAGAATAAATCAGGGAAGGTAGTGCACCTGTGGCTGACAAGGGAAATTAGGGATAGTATCAATTCCAAAGAAGAAGCATACAAAATAGCCAGAAAAAGTGGCTCACCTGAGGACTGGGAGAAATTCAGAGCCCAGCAGAGGAGGACAAAGGGCTTAATTAGGAAAAGGAAAAAAGATTATGAGAGAAAACTGGCAGAGAACATAAAAACTGACTGTAAAAGCTTTTATAGATATGTGAAAAGAAAAAGACTGGTTAAGACAAATGTAGGTCCCCTACAGACAGAAACAGATGAATTGATAATGGGGAACAAGGACATGGCAGACCAATTGAATAACTACTTTGGGTCTGTCTTCACTAAGGAAGACATAAATAATCTTCCGGAAATAGTAGGGGACAGAGGGTCTAGTGAGATGGAGGAACTGAGGGAAATACATGTTAGTAGGGAAGTGGTGTTAGGTAAATTGAAGGGATTTTAAAGGCAGATAAATCCCCAGGGCCAGATGGTCTGCACCCCAGAGTGCTTAAGGAAGTAGCCCAAGAAACAATGGATGATAATTTTTCAAAACTCTTTAGATTCTGGACTAGTTCCTGAGGATTGGAGGGTGGATAATGTAACCTCGCTTTTTAAAAAAGGAGGGAGAGAGAAACCAGAGAATTATAGACCGGTTAGCCTAACATCGGTGGTGGGGAAAATGCTAGAGTCAGTTATCAAAGATGTGATAACTGACATTTGGAGAGCGGTGAAATCATCGGACAAAGTCAGCATGGATTTGTGAAAGGAAAACTATGTCTGACAAATCTCATAGAATTTTTTGAGGATGTAACTAGTAGAGTGGATGGGGAGAACCAGTGGATGTGGTATATTTGGACTTTCAAAAGGCTTTTGACAAGGTCACACACAGGAGATTACTGCGCAAATTTAAAGCACACAGTATTGGGGGTAAGGTATTGATATGGATAGAGAATTGGTTGGCAGACAGGAAGCAAAGAGTGGGAATAAACGGGACATTTTCAGAATGGCAGGCAGTGACTAGTGGGGTACCGCAAGGCTCAGTGCTGGGAGCCCAGTTGTTTACAATATATATTAATGACTTGGATGAGGGAATTAAATGCAGCATCTCCAAGTTTGCAGATGACACGAAGCTGGGCGGCAGTGTTAGCTGTGTGGAGGATGCTAAGAGGATGCAGGATGCCTTGGATAGGTTGGGTGAGTGGGCAAATTCATGGCAGATGCAATTTAATTTAGATAAATGTGAGGTTATCCACTTTGGTGGCAAAAACAGGAAAACAGATTATTATCTGAATGGTGGCCGATTAGGAAAAGGGCAGGTGCAGCAAGACCTGGGTGTCATTATACACCAGTCATTGAAAGTGGACATGCAGGTACAGCAGGTGGTGAAAAAGGCGAATGGTATGCTGGCATTCATAGCAAGTGGATTCGAGTACAGGAGCAGGGAGGTACTACTGCAGTTGTACAAGGCCTTGGTGAGACCACACCTGGAGTATTCTGTGCAGTTTTGGTCCCCTAATCTGAGGAAAGACATTCTTGCCATAGAGGGAGTACAAAGAAGGTTCACCAGATTGATTCCTGGGATGGCAGGACTTTCATATGATGAAAGACTGGATCGACTAGGCTTATACTCGTTGGAATTTAGAAGATTGAGGGGGGATCTTATTGAAACGTATAAAATCCTGAAGGGATTGGACAGGCTAGGTGCAGGAAGATTGTTCCCGACGTTGGGGAAGTCCACAACAAGGGGTCACAGTTTGTGGAAGGGGAAGCTTTTTAGGACAGAGATGGGGAAAAAACTTCTTCACACGGAGAGTGGTGAATCTGTGGAATTCTCTGCCAGAGGAAACAGTTGAGGCCAGTTCATTGGCTATATTTAAGTGGGAGTTAGATATGGCCCTTGAGGCTAAAGGGATCAGGGGGCATGGAGGGAAGGCTGGTACAGGGTTCTGAGTTGGATGATCAGCCATGATCATACTGAATGGCGGTGCAGGCTCGAAGGGCCGAATGGCCTACTCCTGCACCTATTTTCTATGTTTCTGAAACCCAAACTGGTCATTAATAAATAGGTTTCAGGTGAATAATTCCCACTTGGGAGAACAAGAATGAAACCTTCCACCACTTTGCTGATAATGGAAGAGGCATGTGGATAAGTGCACAGAGGAGAGAGGTCTGGAGTACTATGGGCCAAATGTAGCAAATGGAACTAGAAGGGAGGATGCTGTAGTCAGCATGTACCAGTTGGGCTGAAGGACCTGTTTCTGTGCTGTATTTCTCTATGAATTTACGACTGAGAGGAGACTGATAGGTTAGTAATTAGTTGGAGTGCACTGACCACCTTTAATGTCCTTTCCAATGCACATCAATACAAAGTACTCATTTAATTACTCTATCTTTTCATTCACCCCATTTCTCTTCAATAGTGACCACATTCTCACCAACACAAATGCCACTTCCTGCTCTCATCTCAAAGATCTTATAGTTCTAATATCTATTAGTCTCTGCTTTGAATAACTTCTCCACACCTTCTGGGGGCTAGTGAATTCCAAAAAGTCACAAGCCTATGAGAAAAGAAATTCCTCCTCAATGTGAAATGGATGGCCCCTTATCCTGAAACTATGTCTCCCAACTTGTAGAAACCCCCACCTAGGAGAAATACCCTTTCAACATCTTTGACATTGATTCACAACAGACTCCTGTGCTTCAATGTGACTGACTCTTATTTTTCTATACTCCAATGGGTATAGGCCCAATCTGCTCAACTTCCCATCAACAACTTTATTCCAGGATTCAGCTTAACAAACCTCATCTGTACTATCATCAATTCTTCTTTAACATGAAGACCAAATTATAGTTCTCTGGTTGTAGGCTCAACAGAGCTACATTAAAGCCTCCTGTTTTTATATTTATACCACTATCAATAAATGCCAATATTCCAATAAATTTCCTAATTACTTGATGAATCTGCCTGCTAACCCTGATTTTAGCTTCCCCAGATACTCTTGATTAACATTTTGCAGTATTGGCTCATTTAAATTACATATTTTCCTTTTCATTCTTTCTTTCAAAGTTCACAAAGCTCACATTTTCCCACATTATACTCCATCTGCCAACTTCTTACTAAACTCATGTAACCTAGCCATATCTCTTTGCAGCTTCTATGTCCTCAGAACTTGCTAATCTCCCACTATTTCTGTACCCTCAGCAAATCTGGTTGCACTCAGACTCTTCATCTGTTTTCAGATGGGTTATAAGTAGCTTTAGTGCCAGCATTGATCCCTGAAGCACCACACTAATTACCAATCCAAAAATAATCCGATTATCCCAACACAGTTTTCTGTTCATTATGCTTTCTCCTATCCGTGACAATATATTACTTCAAACCAATGTGCTCTTAATTCTTGCAATAAATAAATTTTATACATAATTGAATGCTTTTTGGAAATCCAGTTACACCAAATCTACTGACCATTTTATTCACCTCATTCTCTCAATCCTTAGAGAATGCCAAAACATTTGTTGAACATGAAAAACATAATTGACTTCACTTGACTGTCTGATGGCATTCTAAGTGTCCCGATATTGTGACTTTAATGATGGATTTCAACATTCTGATGATATCACAAACAAGAGAAAATCTGCAGATGCCGGAAATCCAAGCAACACACACAAAATGCCAGAGGAACTCAGCAGGCCAGGCAGCATCTATGGAAAAAAGGACAGTCAACGTTTCGGGCCAAAACCCTTCGGCAGACCTGGAGAAAAAAAGCTGAGGAGTAGATTTAAAAGGTGGGGGGAGGGGAGAAAGAACCAACAGGTGAAAGGTGAAACCTAGAGGGGTGGGATGAAGTACAGAGCTGGGAAACTGATTGGTGAGATTAGGTGAGGTGAGAGAAGGAAAAGGGGATAGGAAATGGGGAGGGGGGGTGTTTGGGTGGCATTACCAGAAGTTTGAGAAATCAATGTTTATGCCATCAGGTTGGAGGCTATCCAAACAGAATATAAGGTGTTGTTCCTCCAACCTAAGTGTGGCCTCATCAAGACATACGGGAATGGGAAATGGAATTAAAATGGTAGGGTGGCGGGAGGACGGGGGTAAGAGCAGATTGCGTGAAATGGAAGAGATTCGTTCTGGAATGAAAAGCTTCATCCTGAGAGCAGATGCAATGGAGGCTCCGCCACATCTGCTCTCAGGATGAGACTTTTCATTCTAGAACAAAGGAGGTGTCCTCCTTTTTCAAACAAAGGAGCTTCCCTTCCTCCACCATCAACACTACCCTCAACTGCATCTTTACCATTTCACGCACATCTGCTCTTACCCCATCCTCCCGCCACCCTACCCGGGATAAGGTTCCTCTTGTCCTCACCTACTAACCCACCAGCCTCCACATCCAGCACATAATTCTCCAAAACCTCCGCCACACTCAACTGGATCCCACCACCAAGCACATCTTTCCCTCTCCCCCACTTTCTGCTTTCCGTAGGGATCACTCCCTACACAATTCCCTTGTCCATTCGTTCCTCCCCACTGATCTCCCTCCTGGCACTTATCCTTGCAAGCGGAACAAATGCTACACCTGCCCCTCAACCTCCTCCCTCAATACCATTTAGGGTCCTAAACAGTCTTTCCAGGTCAGACGACACTTCACCTGCAAGACTGTTGGGGTCGTTTACTGTGTTCGGTACTCCCGGTGGACCTCCTGTTCATTGGTGAGACCCAACATAGATTGGGAGACTGCTTCGCCGAGCACCTACGCTCCGTCTGCCAGAACAAGCTGGATTTCCCAATAGCCTCCCATTTTAATTCCGCTTCCCATTCCCATATGTCTACCCATGGCCTCCTCCACTGTCGTGATGAGCCACACTGAGGCTGAAGGAACAACACTTTGTATTCCGTTTGGGTAGCCTCCAACCTGATGGCATGGACATCAATTTCTCAAACTTCCAGTAATGTCTCCAATCCACTCCCCCCCACTTCTCCATTTCCCATCCCCTTTTCCCTCTCTCACTTCATCTCCTCAATCAACTTCCCAGCTTTTTACTTCATCCCTCCACCTCCATGTTTCATCTCTCTTCCCTCCCCCCACCTTTAAATTCTACTCCTCAGCATTTTTTCCTCCAATCCTGCCGAAGGGTTTCGGCCCAAAACGTTGACTGTACTATTTTCCCATAGGTGCTACCTGACCTGCAGAGTTCCTCCAGCATTTTGTGTGTGTTGTTCTGATGATATCCACAGTTACAGCTTCATGCTCTCTATCATCATACTGAACAGTGATGTGACATTGCTCTATTACTGTATTTAAATATTTTAAAATGTTTGTGTGCATGCTCTTAAGGATTTTTGTAAAGTTTTAGAAAGATGCACTGTAAATAAGAAATCTTAATAATTTCAATTTTGCATAAGCTCAGAAAATAAATCCTTGACTGAGTAGGTACGTGTCAAACGTTAACATGAAAACTGTGGAAGGATGTGGTTAATGTTGGAATTCAGCCTCAAATCAGAGTTCTGGTTTCTGTCAAATTTACCAACTATATTTCTAAGTTTTAAATTTGATGATGCTATGTTGATTCAGCACACCCACTGCACAAGCAGTGTGGGCAGTAACCCAGAATAAATTTGGTATACACTGCTTCTGGCTCAACCCCAGTCTTAAAAGCCTAGGGAAGGAACATTTAAGAAATGAACAATCACATTACTCATATCCACCTCTTTTTAAAAAAAAAGGAAAGCATGACTTGTTTTCCTTTAATAGCCCTACATAGCTAACAATGGTCCCATTTACCAAAGTAGCTTTGAGAAAACTCTCAAAGTGAGAAAGTAGCTCTTTGACTTACACCCATGAACCACAATATTGCTTATTCTTGGCAGCAGGTCAAGTTAAACTATTTGTATGCACACTACAGGAGTACAGAGAGTGGTTATTCACCCAGCAGATCCATGTACTAAATTCAAGTTCAGTTTATTGTCATTCACCTGTACGCATGTATACAGTCAAACAAAACAATGTTCCTCCAGACCAAGGTGCACAACACATAACTCACAAACATAACACAAAGTAATATTACCATAAATAAATTAACATATAATAAGGCATATATATGATAGTTAAAAAGTATAATGCTTCATACGTGATGAGACCCTAGGATAAGTCATACATGGTGGCAGGGAGTTCAGCAGTCTTATGGCCTGGATTAATAAGCAGTTTTCCATCCTAACAGTTCTTGTCCTATTGCTATGGTACCTACTCCTGGTAGGGGATCAAAGAGATTATTGGATGGATAGGAGGGATCATTGACAATAAAGAGAGCCTTGCATATGCAGTACTCTGGACAAATATCTCCAATGGGTGGAAGAGAGACTCTGATGATCCTCTCAACATTCCTTGCAATCAGATGCCCTGCAGTTCCCGTATCAGGTGGTGATGCAGCTGGTCAGGACACTCTCAGTGGTGCTCTAGTAAAAAAAAATGGTTAGAATGGGAGGGAAGCCTCAATTGCATCAATCTCCTCAGGAAGTGGAGATGCTGCTGTGCTTTCCTAACCAATGAGGTGATGTTGAGAGACCAGGTGAGACTATCTGTTATGTGGACTCCCAGAGACTTGGTGCTCCTAACTCTCTCCACAGAGGAGTCATGTATGTGCAAGGAGGAGTGGTCAGCCTGAACCTTCCTGAAGTCCACAATCATTTCTTTATTCTTGCCCATGTTGAGACTCAAGTTGTTGTGCTTACATCATTTTACCAGCCGCTCTACCCCATCTCTGTACACACTTTGTTATCGATGTTGATGAGGCCAACCCTGGTTGTGTCATCAGCGAACTTGATGATTCAGTTTGAACTGGATCTAGCAATGCAGTCATGCGTCAGCAGCGTGCACAGCAGAGAGTTGAACATGCAGCCCTGGGGAGTGTCAGTGCTCAGCGTGCTGGAGCTTGAGATGTTTCTGCCAACAAGTGCTGACTGTGGATTTTCTGTCAACAAGTCCTGGATCTAGTTACAGAGAGGTGTTGCGAAAATATGTTTAGTCTCTACACTGGCTCCTGCAACTCTTTGTTTACTTCATCTCAACCCTATCAAAATACAGTGAAGCTCTGTAATTTGGCACACTTGGGATTTTGACAGTGCTGGACTGGCAGATTTTATGCACTATTGGATATGGTTTTGTGACTGGATGCCTGTGACTTGTAATGTTCCATGAAGACTAGTGCTAGGACCCTTGAATTTTATAATACACATGAATAATTTGGATGTGAATGTGGGAGGCAAGATCAGGAGATCACAAATGACCCAAAGATTATCAGCATTATTGATCATGTAGGAGGAAGGCTGTGTGATATTGATCTATTGGTGAAATGGGCTAAAATGGCAGACATTTAATCCAGACAAATGCAAGGTAATACATTTTGGGAGCATAAATGACTCTATGAATGGTAGGGTCTTAAGGAGTATTGACAGACATAGACACTCCAAAGTACAAATCCATAGATCCTTAAAGGTGGCGTTAGGCAGGGCAATGAATACAGAATTAGGGACATTATGCTGCAAATTTATAAAAGCTTAGTCAGAACTTAGCTAGAGTACTGTGTGCAGTTCTGGTCACTGCGGTGTAGGAAAAATGTGATAACACAGAAGAAGGTGCAAAGCTAAAATTAAAGAACATTGTCAGAAGGTGATATTTAGAGGGGATATGGGTGGGACGTTCTTCACTCAGAAAATGCCACGTACTGTACTTGGAATATTCTGTCTAGAGTGATTGAAGCAAATTTACTGACAGTATTTGTGTCTGGATGAGCATTTAATTTTTTTTAGGCAGGGAAGGATATCGACCAAGTACAAGGTAATAGTTGTCATGGACATGTCAAAACAAGTGAGCCATTTCCACAATATAAAATTATGATCACTCCTATTAATGCAGCAAACACCATTCGAGAAAGGTATACAGCGTATAGTACATTTTCCAGTCAACCAAGTGAATTTAAAGGGCACATGGACATAGGGTTCCAGTGAGTTTGAAGGAAGTGGGGAAATGAAACCACAGTGAATTTAAAGAGATAAAGTGTATGGGGTCTTGGTGGGTTCAAAGGGATATTGAAAACAATTAAGTCATTGATTATTGGAATTCTACTTTCTTTTACTGCCGATTCTCAGGCAGTCCTTCATGGTCACAGATGGCAGACTTGTGCTCTGGTTTTTTTGTGGTTTGGAGGTGAGTAATGACAAACTTTACCATAGGTAGGGTCCGTGAAGGCTCTTTACATAGCTTCCACTCAAAGCATCAATGCCATTTATGTCAACCACTTCCTTTGGTAATACAACTCACATTAACACCATTCTTGGATACACAAAATTCCCACAGATTCATCATTGGATCTATTGGTGATCATCTTACACGTGAAGCCAAAACTCCCTTTGACTGAAAAAACATTTACTCTGTATGCACTCTAACAGGAAGGTTGAAATGGGCTCAGTGAGGTTAAAGAGAGTATTATCATGGTGCTCCAGTGTGTTTACAGAGAGCCTGGGAACTCGTCACTTCAAAAGGTACATGCAGTTACCTCTTGGTTCTTTCTTTTCTGGTGAGCCTGAGATGGTGGCAGGGCCTTGCAAATGTATATGGTATAATGCAGAGGTGGGAAGCACATTTAACACCACTCTTCAAACATATGGAATAAAATCCGTGACAAGCAGCTCCATCTTCAGAGTCACCACAACATTGTGGGCCGAAGGGCCTGTACTATGCTGTAATGTTCTATGTTCAATCAATAGGCAGCTATGAAACTTGACAATAAAT
Source organism: Mobula birostris (assembly GCF_030028105.1). Taxonomy (NCBI): domain Eukaryota; kingdom Metazoa; phylum Chordata; class Chondrichthyes; order Myliobatiformes; family Myliobatidae; genus Mobula; species Mobula birostris. Next base: position 203,697,132 of record NC_092371.1, on the reverse strand, counting down.
TGGATTTTTTTTTACATATTTTCAGGAGCTTGAAAAATTCTTTAATTTCTGAGTGATTTTTGTAAGTTTTAAAATTTAGCCTTTTTCAAACAAAGAGTAGTTAAAATAGTTTATTAAGCTCAATCCATTGAGAGGTGTGTAATTTAAAAACTTCCCATAAACTCTGCTTTAATTTTGGGCATGGCTTAACACTCTGCCAAAGACTTTTTCAGCTAATTTGTGGATAGGACTTCTACTGCCCATTCTCATCTGCCATGTATTCCCCCCTCCCTCTCCACTCCATCCAGAAATCTCACAGGCAAGGTGCAATACACAAAATTTAAAGACAAAAAAGGCAAACATTATTCATATGTTTATACAGAATACTGCTGTGCAGAGCACCCCAGTACATGAAGAATTTAGCAAGCAAATTCAACAACTAATTAGGAAGGTAAATGGAACAGGCGTTATTACAAGAGAAATGGAGCACAAGGTTCAGCTCTACTGCTTGTTGACTTCGAAATTTAAGGAAGTCTAAACTTGTAATCTGGAAGTTCAGACTGAGTTCACCTGGTTCCTGGGATGGACAGTTTTACAAGGAATGATTAAGCACATCTAGGTTTTACTCACAGAGTTTAGAAAAATGAAAGGAGAGCTAATTAAAACAAGGATTCTGAGGGGAATGAAAAGATTGATGCTGAGCAGATATTCCTCATTCATGTGGGAACCACAAGGGGCCACTTGGGCAATTCCTGCTCCAATTTCAATGCCTTCTGGTGCACATTTTGCGCCAATGAATCCAAAGTTTCTTCCCTGAATGATGCACTCTAGGGAACTCCTATGGGGGACTGGTTTGGACACGAATTCTGTTCTTCCTATGAAAATGGCTACATTTAGAAAATGACAAGTACACCTGTACACATCTGTCTGGAACTATTTCTTCTGCCAAACGTCATCGCCCTCTTTACTGCTGCTAATCTTGAAAGGCCACTTTAACTATACAGATATCAAATCAGTTAATTTGAGCCTTATTCCTAAAAGCAGACAACTGCAGTATGCTATATATGCCATTCCACAGGACAAAATTTCTCTCCAAGGTTATTCTTTGGTCAAGACTGGCTTAGTATGGTATCTTTCTGCTTGAAATCCAGGTTTTTACTTTTGGTAATCCAATGGAAAGCACACATCTTTAAGAACCCAAATTGGGAAGTAGACTGCTGTAGTCCGAAGGATAAAACATTACTACTACTACGTCGACTCAGGCCTAGGGGGCTGGCGCCGGGCACAATGACGGACTCTCCACTTCTCCCTTTCCCTCATCAGTGTGTTCAGTTCATCTACATTAGCCATGCCGCTGTGTTCTAGGAGCGTGTTGACCATAGTCTTGGATGGGCGCCCAGGATTCATCCTCCCATGCTTGGGCTCCCATATGATGACTGGGCTGGCAGGTAGCTTGGGGTGGCCTGAACAGTGTCCCGCTAGTTGCAGTCTTCTCGCCTCGATTTTAGTGGTGAGCATCGGTAGGTCGTCATAGAGCTTGACGTTTGTCATGTGCTGTTGCTAACTCACGTCAAGAGCCATCCAGAGCATTCGTGTATAGCAACCATCTAGAGACTCGCGCATACTCTTGGTGAGTGTCCATGTCTCGCATCCATACGTGAGAATGGACTCTATGACTGCTATGAAAATCCTCTTTTTATGCCCTCTGGTCAGGTTCCACTTCCAGATTTCCTTCATGTCGTTCATAGCCCTCTACGCCAGTGCCTTCTGTATCTTTATGTCATTCTCCGAACTCCTCATTCTTGACCCGAGGTACTTGTAGTCAAAGACTTTCTTAATGGTATCATTCTTTACGGTCTTGAGAGTACCGTCATCGCAGTTAAACGCCAAGGATAAAACAACCTACTCCCAAAGTAGGATGCACAAGGGAAGCAAAAGCATCATTTGGAATTTGCCCTCCAACTCACACATCAACAGACAATGGACAATAGGTACAGGAGTAGGCCACTCGGCCCTTCAAGCCAGCACCACCATTCACTGTGATCATGGCTGATCATCCACAATCAGTACCCCGCTCCTGCCTTATCCCCATATCCCTTGATTCCGCTATCATTAAGAGCTCTATCTAACTCCTTCTTGAAATAATCCAGAGAATTGGCCTCCACTGCCTTCTGAGGCAGAGCATTCCACAGATCCACAACTCTCTAGGTGAAAAAGTTTTTCCTCAACTCCGTTCTAAATGGTCTACCCCTTATTCTCAAATTGTGGTCTTGGTTCTGGACTCCAACATCTGGAACATGTTTCCTGCCTCTAGCGTGTCCAATCCCTTAATAATCTTATATGTTTCAATCAGATCCCCTCTCATCCTTCTAAATTCCAGTGTATACAAGCCCAGTCACTCCAATCTTTCAACATATGACAGTCCCGCCATCCCGGGAATTAACCTCGTGAACCTACGCTGCACTCCCTCAATAGCAAAAATGTCCTTCCTCAAATTTGGAGACCAAAACTGTACATAATACTGCAGGTGTGGTCTCACCAGGGCCCTGTACAACTGCAGAAGGACCTCTTTGCTCCTATACTCAACTCGCCTTGTTATGAAGGCCAACGTGCCATTAGCTTTCTTCACTGCCTGCTGTACTTGCATACTTACTTTCAGTGACTGATGAACAAGGACACCAAGATCTCGTTGTACTTCCCCTTTTCCTAACTTGACACCAATCAGATAGTAATCTGCCTTCCTGTTCTTGCCACCAAAGTGGATAACCTCACATTTATCCACATTATTCTGCCCACTCACCCAACCTATCCAAGTCATCCTGCATTATCTCAACATCCTCCGTACATTTCACACTGCCACCCAGCTTTGTGTCATCTGCAAATTTGCTAATGTTACTTTTAATCCCTTCATCTAAATCATTAATATATATTGTAAACAGCTGTGGTCCCAGCACCAAGACTTGCGGTACCCCACTAGTCACCTCCTGCCATTCTGAAAAGGTCCCGTTAATCCCTACTCTTTGTTTCCTGTCTGCCAATCAATTTTCTATCCATGTCAGTACCCTACCCCCAATACCATGTGCTCCAATTTTACCCACTAATCTCCTATGTGGGACCTTATCAAAGGATTTCTGGAAGTCCAAGTACACTACATCCACTGGCTCTCCCTTGTCCATTTTCATAGTTTCATCCTCAAAAAATTCCAGAAGATTAGTCGAGCATGATTTTCCCTTCGTAAATCCATGTTGACTCGGACCGATCCTGTTACTGCTATCCAAATGTGCCGCTATTTCATCCTTTATAATTGACTCCAGCATCTTCCCCACCACTGATGTCAGGCTAACTGATCTATAATTCCCTGTTTTCTCTCTCCCTCCTTTCTTAAAAAGTGGGATAACATTAGCTACCCGCCAGTCCTCAGGAACTCATCCTGAATCTATAGAACATTGGAAAATGCTTCCACGATTTCTAGAGCCACCTCCTTAAGTACCCTGGGGTGCAGACCATCAGGTCCTGGGGACTTATAAGCCTTCAGTCCCATCAGTCTATCCAACACCATTTTCTGCCTAATGTGAATCTCCTTCAGTTCATCCATTACCCTAGGTCCTCCGGCCACTATTACATCTGGGAGATTGTTTGTGTCTCCCCTAGAGAAGACAGATCCAAAGTACCTGTTCAACTCGTCTGCCATTTCCTTGTTCCCCATAATAAATTCACCCATTTCTGTCTTCAAAGGTCCAACTTTGGTCTTAACTAATTTTTTCCTCTTCACATACCTATAGAAGCTTTTACTATCACCCTTTATATACTTGGCTAGCTTGCCTTCATATCTCATCTTTTCTCCCCGTATTGCCTTTTTAGTTATCCTCTGTTGCTCTTTAAAAGTTCCCCAATCTTCTGGCTTCCTGCTCATCTTTGCTATGTTATACTTCTTCTCTTTTATTTTTATACCATCCTTGACTTCCCTTGTCAGCCACGGTCGCCCCTTACCCCCCCTTAGAATCTTTCTTCCTCTTTGGAATTCTGACTTGGAAATATATCACTGCTGTCTCCTGGTCACTGTGTCAAAATCCTGAAACTCCCGCCTTAGCAGCATTGTAAGTATAGAGTGTCCACATGACAATGACTGCAGAAGTTCAAGGAGGCACCTCACCACCTCAATCGGCAATTACATGTTGGTTCACCCTCCAAGGACTGTGCTCCTTGAATTATAATAAAAAAGTATAATTTATCATTATCAGAGCCAATGAGATAACTAACCAAGCCTCTAATTTACTTAAAACCTGCACAAAAGTGTCTCTGTATGACTACTTGATACCCTCATGCACAGCAAGGAAGAAAAATAGAAATAAAATGAGAGCACCTCCCTTGAAAGTACAGCCCAGTGAAACTTCAAAGCACAGTTTAACAACGTGCCTACCTTTTAATTTTAAATCCAACATATCTTTAATTAGTTCCCTTTTCATTTCCTGATTTGCTTTGGTCATTGTCTTTCATCCATGAGCTTACTTCATAATTTATTGCTAGAGGTTTGGGTAAGATCTACTACCACAGAAGCGCACACTATAATTTTCATACACCAGTTGAGCTGATGAAATTGCACCATTTCAAATATGCTAAACTTGTAACTAGTTCAAAATGACTGAGCTACCACAATTCTATTAACAGCTGTTTGAACTTAGTCCACAAAAAGTTATGTTCTCATGCCAGTTTTTAAAAACTTAAAATGCAAGCTGTCTGGGAAGAGTGTTTTGAAATCAGACTGAAATTCATTGATTAGAATAAAATGCAGAGAAACAAGTCATTTGGCTTAGCTGGTGATCACATGCCATTTGTAATCTCTTTTCGGGAACATTTTTATCTTTTCTGCACCTACTCTCAGACCTTCATGACCTTCTGTAAGAAAATGTGGTGACCAGAAACACATGCTGTGCTCCAGCTGTGGCCTAACCAGTGTTTTTAGAAAGGTTCAATATAACTTTCACAAAATGCTGGAAGAACTCAGCAGGACAGGCAGCATCTACAGAAATGAATTAACAATCGATATTTTGGGGATTTTATACATAAATTTCTTTTCTGAGCAGCAATAAATTAATTGAAAGTTTTGGTGATGTACCCAAAAAAAAATCACTGGAAGAGAAAAATATATATTCAGAAGACATTAAGTAAGATAATGTTCAATGCCAGCTGTTCTAAATACAAGACTTACTACATCTTCTGTGGTTTTTCAAAAGTCAAAGTCAAGAGATAGACTAGTCAAATGACAATGTGGCATTTATTAAAATGTTAGCTACAATGGAGTGGCTTTTAACAGCTAAAATGTAATCTGACATCAACTCTTCAGTTTTCACAGTCGTTAACATATTTCAATTCAAACCTCACTTCACTTATAATAAAGTACAATGTGACATAATTAAGCAAAGCAAAACTCATAATGCTGTCTATCAAAGAACTCCATCTGCCTAACATCTCAAAAATCAAACGGAGAACCTAAATGCTGAAAGGCAGAGTTAGCAGCTAAAGGAGAAAACACTCCTTCAATTATTTTCTCTGATTTACTAAACTGAAAATAAAATCACTTTGATTAAACCAAAATGTACTATACTTTTAGCTCTGGATAAGACTGTAATCATGAGAATACCACTCTTAGAAAGTTGAGATCAAAGATTATCAAGCTGCAAGATCACAAGCAGCCAATGTGGCTCATTAGTCATAACTCTAATGTGTAGGAAAAAAAACATTTAGGGAGCTTTTTGTTTTAAAATCACCACAAGGGGCATGGTTGCCACCAAAAAGACCAGTATTTATTGGGCAGACCATTCCACTAATATTCTTTGTAACTAAGTTCCCTATATTTTGATCAACTCTTCCCAAACTTTACCTTTTACCTACACTAGCAATCGTTTACAGTGTCAAATTAACCTGCTAACCTGTATGTCTTTTGGATATGGGAGGAAATTTCAGCACCCACAAGTTTACAGTGAGAACCATGCAAACAACACACAGAGGGCATGACAGTTCACTATCTTTGTACCTTCCTCTTCAATTGGATCCTCGACTTCCTCACAAAAGACCACCATCTGTGCAGATCAGAAATAACATCTCCACCTCACTGGTAATCATCACTGGCGCACCTCAGCAATATGTGCCCAGCCCACTGCTCTACTCTCTCTACACCCATGACTGTGTGGCTAGGCACAGCTCAAATGCCATCTGTAAATCTGCTAACACCACAAGTCTTGTTGTCAGAATTTCAGGTGGTGAGGAGAAAGCATACAGGAGTGGTGTCTAAGCAACAACCTTGCACTCAACGCAAGACCAAAGAATTGATTGTGGACTTCAGAGAGGGCAAAACCAGTGATGACAAGTCCTCAGAGGGATCAGAAATGCAAAGGGTGAGTAATTTCAAGTTCCTGGGTGTCAATATCTCTGAGGATCTATCCTGGGCCCAACATACTGAGGCAATTACAAAGAAGACACGACAGCAGCTACATTTCATTAGGTGTTTGAGGAGAATTGGTATGTTATCAAAGACACTCACAAATTTCTACAGATATACTGCGGAGAGCCTTCTAACTGGCTGCATCATTGTCTGGTGGGGGGGACGGGGCCTACTGCACGGGGTCGAAAGTTGTAAACTCAGTCAGCTCCATCACGGGCACTGGCCTCCCCAGCATCCAGGATATCTTCAAGGAACGATGCCTCAAAAAGGTGGCATGAAGTTGACATTTAATTTATGCTCCCAATTTTCTTGCTCAACCTAATGCCCTTGATGGTGAACCGTCTTCTGGTGAAGGTGCTCTACAATGCTGTTGGATTCAGAGATCCAGAGCTCAGGCCCAGTGATAATGTAGTGCCAATGATGTACATCCAAGTTCTTATATACTCGCTGTCTTTGTTCTTCTTAAGCTTAGGTTCTAGTTTTGGCAGATGTTCTCAGTGTTACTGCGGCATAGAAGGTTTGCTTAACAACAAAGATTTATACTTTCTTTTAAAAAAAAGGTCAGTGAATAAATCTTTGAAACAGACAAATCGTGAGGCATAGAACACAATTTTGGATTGTCCCTACACAGGACTGGCACAGACATCATGGACTGAATAAGCTCCTTCTAAGCTGCAAGCTTCAAATGGTTCACCAATAGTCTTCCTTTCAGCCCAATCCCAATCAAAGGGAATGTCTGTCGAAAACACTTCCTCAAGTTGGACACTACCCAAATACAATAGAGAGAAAAAAATTCAAAAACAGGGGTAGGATTGAAATGATACCACTCTGTCTGCAAGCAATTTTAACCACACATTTGTACTTTGGGTGCTTACTTTGCAGGAGCTCAATGTGCTTTTATGTTGTGTAGGGAGATTGTTTCCTAATAATCTACTTGCTAAAGAGCTTTTCATGATTGTTTAGCAAAAACAGATTGTGGCCAATCTTAGATCAGCATTATAACTGCAGGGTAAATGGCTGCTGAGCATAACAAATACACTTGGACTGGCCTTGGTATTAAGTGGACATTTAATTTATGCTCCCAGAATTAAAATTTTGACTTTGAAAAATAAAGTTCCCTTAAATACTTGGTTTCAAATCACCATTTACAGCAGCCCAAGTCCAAATAGAGTTGAGCAGGGTGTGCTTAAGTACATCTGAATGGCTCAATAATTTCTCAGCCCAAGCCCAGTCTTTTCCACGAAAGGAAAACAAGCTTAGTTTATAGAAAAATCTGTTACTTCCTGCCCAATTTTGGGTTTAAAACTCCTTGCTGCTGTGAATGGCAGAATTCAAAACCTTTTTCATCAGAAGCACAGATTTTCCTCCCTTTGACTTTAATTCTCAATTTCTAAAGTAGTGTTTTCCAGAAACTTCAAAATTTCAGTTGGCATGCAAGGATGTTAATGCTACGCGTATTAAACAAACAATCTGAAACCCTAAGCTCCCACGAAGAAAAGGGATGAAGAACTCCATATGCCATAGAATCAAATTTCATTTGCAAAGAACATTTTACACTCAAATGTGTTACGTCCTCATCTTTTCCTACATTCAATTTTTATGACTTACAGAATTCTCCTGTTCCTTTTTATCTTGGGAACTTTAGAGATTGAATTGTTTATTTGGAAAGTTTCATTAACATTCATGCATGCTGGTTGACATTTAGAAGTTTCTTTAAAACTATAATACTGTTCTAACATTTAAAAGTGTTAATTAATTTGTTTCAAATTCAATTATTTTTGAATAATTTGATTGATTTCATATGTACAACCATAGGCCCATATTAGAAACCATAGAAACCATAGCACAGAAACAGGCCCTTTGGCCCTTCTTGGCTGTGCCAAACCATTTTCTGCCTAGTCCCACTGATCTGCACACGGACCATATCCCTCCATACACCTCCCATCTGTCACTGTGAGCTTTTTAATACATTTAAAAATTGTTGACATTAATACTTCATTATTTTGTTTTATATATTTTGCCAAACACACCTTATTAATTAATTCAGTCAGTCAGTGGGTGCCGTCCCGAATCTGGGGTTGGCGGCTATGCACCTCCATCTTCTTTGATCTTGCGCTCTTTTTCTGGCCTCAGCATAACTCAACGCAGTCCATTGCCTCACATTATCGTACCAAGTGGTTTCGCTGCCTTCCTCTTTCCCTCTTTCCTTCTATCATCCCTTCCAATAACAATTTCTGCAGTCCACACCACTTAACAAGTGCCCGGCATATTCCAGCTTCCTTAATTAATTAGTTAATTATGTTCTAATAATCCAATAATGAGAAAGGCAGCCAGCAAGCAGCATTTACACAATTCACTGCAAAGAAATATCAAATGACTGGAATCGACTCCTCTTGTATTCCAAAATGGAAAGATTCACAGCAAACTGCTCATAGTCCAGGGTATAGCCACAATTGACACAGGCTACACCCTAGTGGTTGTAAAGTAAGACAGAGAAAATTTGGATATTAGAACTTCCTATACGTGCAACAAGAAATAACCTTAAAAGTGCTTGGATACAATTATTTCTCTTCGACAGAGCAAGCTGATAGTGTCAGTTCATCTGGCATTCTTACTGACCTTTTATACAGAAATCATCATGACAGGCTGTAATTCTTCACTCCCAGATGAGCTAAATACCTTTTGTGAATGCTTTGAAAGGGAAAATAAAACTAAACCATAGATTATATTTGTGATATAATCTGTAACTAATGATGCCTTTTTTGAAAGCTATGGGAAAATTAGTTTTCAGTTTCTTAAAAAGACTAGCATACCAAAATACTACTATTGCAGTGCTAATCATGAATAAATATTAGCTTTTGAAATGGTTTGACATTAAAATCGGTTTTAAATATGACCTAATTCATTTGTGTAAATTCCTGTAGCAACCACTGACCTTGTCATTTCTGTCTTGAGAGGCCAATTTCAGAACATCTTTCATGAGGGCAAACTCTCAGGAGGCATCAGGCCCTGTTAGTGTACCTGGTGGGGCACTGAAAAGCTGTGCTGAACAGCTGGCTGGAGTGTTCAAGGCCACTTCAATCTCTCACTGCAGCTGTCAGAGGTTCCCACCTGGTCCAAAAGGGCAACAATCATACCTTGCCCAAGAGCAGGGTGAGCTGTCTCGACAACTATCCAGCTGCACTCACATCTACTGTGATGAAGTGCTTTGAGAAGTTGTTCATGGCCAGAATCAGCTCCTGCCTAAGCACAGATCTGGACCCAGTGCAATTTGCCTATTGCCACAATAGGCCTACAGCAGATGCAATCTCACTGGCTCTCCACCAGACCTTGCATCACCTGGACAATAACAACAATACCCATATCAGACTGCTGTTTATTGATTACAGCTCAGAATTCAACACCATCATACGCTCAGTACTAATTAACAAGCTCAAAACCCTGAGCCGATATACTTCCCTCGACAAAAGGATCCTCGACTTCCTCATCGGGAGACCACAGGCAGTGCAAATTGGAGGTAACATCTCCTCCCTGACAATCGACACTAGCCCACTGCTCTACTCTCTCTACATCCAGGACTGTGTCGACAGGCAGAACTCAAATGCCATTTATAAATTTGCCAAAGACACGACTATTGTTGTCAAATGTGTACATGAGTGAGAAAGATCAGCTGGCTGGTTGGTGTCACAACAACCATCTTCCACTCAGTGTCAGTAAGACCAAGGATTGGGCTGTGGACTTTAGGAAGGGGAAGTCGAGGGAACACATATCAGTAGAATGCAGCAGTGGAAAGGGTGAGCTGTTTCATATTCCTGGATGTCAACATCTCTGAAGATCTATTTTGCAACCAACATATTGATGCAATCACAAAGAAGGGACAGCAGTAGCTATATTTCATTAGGAGCTTGAGGAGACTTGGGTCACCAAAGATTCTCACAAGTTTCTACAGATGTACTGTGGAGAGGCATTCTAATTGGTTGCGCCACCTTCTGGTATGGAGGAGCCAGTGCACAGGATCCGCAAAAGCTGCTGAAAGTTGCCAACTCATGGCATGAGCATCTCCAGCATTGAGGACATCTTCAAAAGGCAATGCCTAAAAAAGGAAGCACCCACCATTAAGAATCCCCATCACCCAGGATTTGCCCTCTTCTCACTGCTACCATCAAGGATCGGGGACAGGAGCCTGAAGACATACATACAATGTTTTAGGAACAGCCTCTTCCCCTTGGCCAAAAGAGTTCAGAATGGACAATGAACCCAGGAAATTGAACCTCGGTAATTTTTTTTCTCTTTTTGCACTGCTTATTTAAAATTTTATATATATTTCAACTGCCCTTCAAATCCTTGGAGGAAGAATTCAAGATAACAAGTGCCAGAGAAGTGCTACAGTATAGGGACTCAAGTAACCCGAAGGTGGCTAGAGCAGGGATCCAAGTTACTGGCAGGAAGTGGAGGGCAGAGGAAGCTGTTCAGGAAGCAGAGGCGAGGCTGCGTCACAGGAAGCTGGTGGGAGTGGTCACACGAGGCCGAGCTGGGCTGGGATCCTTTCCAACTCCCCAAACGGACACCAGAGGGAAGGAAAGGCGTCCTCTAGTTCAGGAGGAGGTGAGAGCAGTAGTGGAGGAGACGAGAACCTGCAAGGCGGTGGGAACGAAGCAACAGGGAGCTTGGACAAGATGGGAGAATGCGGTTGAGAGGAAAGTGACCTGGGCGAACCACACCACATCCAATTTCTCATCCAGGCAGTGTACGATGTGCTCCCAAGCCCATCAAACCTGCACACATGGGGCAAGGCAGAGTCTTCTGCGTGCCCACTGTGCTCCAAGCGAGGAACCCTGGAGCACATCCTCAGCGGCTGCGCAAGGGCACTTGGTGAGGGACGGTACAGGTGGAGGCATGATCAGGTCCTGAAGACCATCGCTGAAGCCGTCAGCGCAGGAGTTGAGTGGGCGAAGCGGTTCCGACCCTCCAAGCAGACCATTGCCTTTGTCAGAGCTGGGGAGCAACCAATACCTGCCAAAAGAACATCTGTAGGCATTCCGACCTCTGCATGGGACTGGCAGCTGTTGGTGGACCTCGAAGGGCAGCTGAAGTTCCCCAACCATATCGCAGCCACCACCCTGCGACCAGACATTGTCCTTGTGTCTGAGTCTACTAAGCAAGTGGTGCTGCTGGAGCTGAAAGTCCCATGAGAAGAGGCCTTTGAAAAGACGCTCTCCAAGTACGCAGGACTGGTCAGCAACTGTCAGCAGGCTGGATGGAGAGTGAGGTGTCTCCCGGTGGAGGTTGGTTGTAGGGGATTCGCAGCCCATTCTTTAGTTACAGCCTTCAGCAATTTGGGCATCAAGGGAGAGAGGAAGAGGAGAGCCGAGCCATCCACAGTACCACCGATGCGGCAGAGAGGGCCTCAAGATGGCTGTGCCTCAAAAGAGGGGAGCCATGGAGTCATAAGTAGCTAGCCATCTGGACACAAGCTGGGGTCTGATCAGCCCCGGCTGGGTCACCTGGAGGAGGTTGTATGATGTTGAAAGACCCGAAACACCCGATGATTCCAGGAACATCACTGAAGATGTGTCCAGAAGCATCAGTACATGTATGTACACAGTTATTGTAATTTATTTACATGTTTTTAATTATGTATTACTATGTACTGCTGCCACAAAAAAACATATTATATGACATACATCCCCAAACCAAAAATCTCCATCTCAGAGGCCGACGTTAGGCTGCCTTTAAAGAGATTGAACACTCGCAAGGTGGAAGGTTCCGATGGAGTACCTGGTAAGGCTCTGAAAACCTGTGCCAACCAACTAGTGGGAGTATTCAAGGACATTTTCAACCTCTCACTGCTACAGGCGGAATTTCTCACTTGCTTCAAAAAAAGCAATAATTATACCAGTGGCTTTTCTCACTGTTACCATCAGGTAGGAGGTACAGAAGCTTGAAGGCACACACTCAGCAATTCAGGAACAGCTTCTTCCTCTCTGCCATCTGATTCCTAAATGGACATTGAATCTTTGGACACTACCTCACTTTTTAAAAAATATACAGTATTTCTGTTTTTGCACATTTTTTAACAATCTATTCAATATATGTAATTATCTATTTATTATTCTATTTGTCTATATATTATTTTTTTTTCTCTGCTAGATTATGAATTGCATTGAACTGCTGCTACTAAGTTAACAAACTTCATGTAGCATGCCGGTGACAATAAAACTGATTGTGATTCTGACATATGTAAATAAACCTGATTCTGAATCTATTTTATTTTCTGTTATCAATGCTTAATGTTAAGTAGGCATATTTTGAAAGAAAGTTACTGTCATCACACTAGAGACTATATTACGTAATTTTCAGAGCTCCAGCAGAAGTGCAGAGTCAAAAAATTCTGGACTTAAACTCCAATCTGCAGTTTAAACACAAGGACCTGGACTGGTATTGCTGTTGGGCTCTATACAATACTACATGGTTTGAAGCTGAATGACTTGTGAAATTCATACCATGTCTGTTTGCTTTTGTAGGGACACAGAAGATCTCAAGTGTACCTGGTGTCCTGGTCAGTAAATGTTGCTCTATTGAAACCACAAACAAATTACCTTGCCATTACTGTGAGAACTTGCTGCGGTGAAGGAGCTGCCACATTTCAAATATTACTCTGCAACCATACTTAAAGTCTACTTCACTGACTCAAAAGGTTGCAAATACGCTATATAAATGTAAGATTTAGTTTCAGCGCTAACAACATCCCACATAAAATGCCATTCAACACTTATTATATCATTATTTCCAAACAAACCTGCTGCTGCAGCTGCTATGTGCAACGCATTCAGATATGTCTATACATGGCCTCCTCTACTGCCATGATGAGGCTAAACTCAGGTTGGAGGAGCAACACCTCATATACCATCTAGGTAGTCTCCAGCCCCTTGGTATGAACACAGAATTCTCCAACTTCCGGTAATTCCCTCCCCCTCCCTTCCTCTATCCCTATTTCACATCACCTCCCTCATAGTTCCACCTCCTTCTACTACTGCGCATTGTTCTCCTGCCAATCACCTCCCTGCTTCCCCTTCCCCACCCCTTTGTCTTTCAAATTACTGTTTTTTTCAACTACCAGCATTCTTCAAACCCTCCCCAAAGTTCTTCCTTCAGTCCTGACGAGGGTTTCAGCCCGAAACGTCGACTAATCTTTTCAACTGATGCTGACTGACCTGCTGAGTTCCTCCAGTGCATCTGCAAAGCATCCAGGTGAACTTAGGAAGAGAGTGGGGCACAACAGGTAGAGCTCCTGCCTTAACTCTGGGAAACCCAAGGTCAATCCTGACTTCTGGTGCTGTCTGTGTGGAGTTTCACACTTTTTCTGTGACTGCATGGGTTTCCACCACACGCCCCACCACCCCAGAGATGTTCATATTGGTAAATTAATGGGAGTCTGGGGAAAAAAAAATGGGATTCTTTAGTTAGTGTTCAAGTCAGCATGGACTTAGTGAGCCAAAGGGCCTACTTTCATAGTACGACACCATGACTGTAATTCCACTGGTGATGAAGCCTACATTTATGGCAAAAGAAATACTCGTGTTCAAGCATAAGCAGCTTCCATCAATTCATCCACATGCATGCTAACATTTAATATTTCTGAAAGGACATTTGGAGTTACAATGAAAAAAGCAACACATGTCACTCAGAGCATGTTGTGAAGAGCACCTTTGGGTGCCCGGTTTCCACCCACAGTCCAAAGATGTACAGGTCGATACATCTTTATGGTTAATTGGTCATTGTAAATTGTCCCGTGATTAGGCTAGGGTTAAATTGGGGGTTGTCGGGCAGCATAGTTTGAACAGCCGCACCGTATCTCAGTAGATGAATCAAATAAATGAAGCTTGTAGTAGAACCTCAAACCACATTTTGTTTAAACATCAAAGAACAATATTAAAATGTTAGAATCTGAGACTTCTCAAAGATGAGATGATTATCAATTCCAACAGTGAGAATTTAATAAAGGGCTTTACTCAATAAACTCTGAAATACTTTATGAATTTTTCATGACCTTCACTGTCCATACAAATCATTTTTGTTTTCCCCATTCACCTCAGTATAAAACATTTCCATTCTCAAATGGATTGAATGAATTGAAAAACAGGAGTGGAGCCAACCATTAGCAAGCCCACATAATCTCTGCACTAAAGGCAAGACTATCCCAGCACTGGCCATTTCTCTGTTTCACTATTTTAATTAGCAGGTTTAGACAAATCAAAAAGAATGGGCCGATGAGTATGCAAAACAATTTAGAAAAAGGAGAGAAGTGCAGAAAAGGTAGCATTGATCATCTCTGCAGAGTATATTCACTATTTTGAATATGCTATTTAGTTTTTTTTTTGCACCTTGGCCCTAGACGAAGGCTGTTTTGTTTGCTGTATCCATTACCGTTGAACGATAATTAAGTTTCTTCCGATCTGATGAAATCAAGTTTAAGATTCTCCTCCACAAACCCCACTAATGCACTCAAATCATTTTCATACCTCAGCTTTATACCTATAAGCATCCTTCAAAGCTGCAGTCAAAAGGTGAGCCTTAGCTCCCTCGATTTGAAGCTTTAACTACAGGCCCAAAACTGTAAAGTTGTCTCCATCAAACCTGAGTGCCTCTCCATCTTTTTCCTCCATTAACACTTCCTTAAAACTTACCTACTCACCCAGCATTTGAACAGCTCGAGAGCATGTAGTACCAGGCTCAAGGGCAGCTTCTGCCCTGCCGTTGCAAGACTCATGCAATAAAGACGAACCCTTCTGATCTCTCAATATACCTTGTCATGGACCTTGCACAATACTTGTCTCAAGCAACACACACACACACACACACAAAATGCTGGAGGATTTCAGCAGGTCAGGCGGCACCCATGAAGAGAAATATACAGTTGACATTATAGGTTGAGAGTTGCGACCCTCCATCAGGACTGTAAAGGAAGCGGGCAGAAGCCAGAATAAAGAGGGGTTAGGGGTGGAGTGCATGCTGGCCAGTGACAAGTGAGACCAGTTGAGGAGAAAGGTGAGTGAGTGGGGGGCGGGGGGAACGATGTGAGAAGCAGGGAGGTGATAAGTGGAAGAGGTAAAGGACTTAAGAAAGAATTTGATAGGAGGGAGGTGTTGGAGGCACATGAAGGCGGCAGAGGAGAGAAGAAGTGAGAGAACCACTATAATGAAGGAAAATAGAAAGGGACGGCAAGGAGTGGTTACCGGAAGTCAGAGTAATCGATATTCATGACTTCACATTGGAGATTAC
Organism: Mobula birostris; assembly: GCF_030028105.1. Lineage (NCBI taxonomy): Eukaryota > Metazoa > Chordata > Chondrichthyes > Myliobatiformes > Myliobatidae > Mobula > Mobula birostris. Next base: position 203,681,429 of record NC_092371.1, on the reverse strand, counting down.
CCAGACGGAATCTGAGACGCTGCTCCTCCAACCTGAGTTTGGCTTCATCGTGGCAGTAAAGGTGGCCACAAACAGATATGCTGGTATGGGAATGGCAAGTTGAATTGAAATGGGTGGCCACTAGAAGATCCCAGCTCTCATGGTGGATGGAGTGAAGGTGCTCAACTAAGCTGTCCCCCAATCTGCATCGGGTCTCACCAATATAGGGAGGCCACACCAGCCACACACTTTTTCTGTAAATATAACACCATAAATCAGAGAGCAGTTCAATGCAAAACAGGCCCTTCAGCCCATCTAATCTGTGCCAGCCTCTTCTGCCTAGTCCCATCCGCATCCAGACCATAATCCTTCATACCTCTTTCTTCCACTCTCTCATCAAAACTTTTAAATGTTCACAATTACCACTTCCACTGGCAGCTCGTTCCAGACACCCGTCACCTTATGAGAAGTTCCCTCTCAGATCACCCTTAAATATTTCAGCCAAAACCTATTATCTCTAGATCTAGTCTCCCTCAACCCAAGGGGCATAGAGCCTGCTTGCATTCATCCTATCTAAATCCCTCATAATACTGTATATCTCTAGAAAATCTCCCGTCATTATCCTTTGCTCCAGAGAATAAAGTCCTATCGATTCAGCCTTTCCCTATAACTCAGGTTCTCAAGTCCAGGCAACATCCTTCTAAATTTTCTTTGCACTCTTTCAAACTTCGTGATATAATTCAAGCTTATTAACATCTTTCTTATAGGTAGGTGACCAGCAGACACAATATATGCTAATAACATGCCAATTACTCATTATCCCTTTGAGCAACCATTTAACAACCTGCAAATTTACCCTCTGGGAATCTTGCTTGAGGATTCCTCACTCCCTCTGCACCACTGATGTTTCAGCCTTCTCCCCATTTAGATAATAGTTTGCATTATTGTTCCTTTTACCAAAATGCATTATCATACATTTCCCAACACTGTATTCCATCTGCCACATTCTTGCCCATTTTTCCAATTTGTCTAAGTCCTGCTGCAATCGCATTGCTTCCTCAGCACTACCTACCCTTCACCTGTCTCTGTATCACCCTCAAACTTTGCCACAAAACCATCAATTCCATTACCTAAATCATTGACAAACAATGTGAAAAGTTGCGGTCCCAATACTGACCTCTAGTCACCGGCAGCCAACCAGCAAAGGCCCCTTTATTCCCACTTGCTGCCTCCTGCCAGTCAGTCATGCCAGTATCCTTACTATAAGGCCATAGGATTTTATTTTGTTAAGCCGCCTCTTGTGTGGCACCTTATCAAATGCTTTCGGAAAATCCAAGTAAATGACATCCACTACCTCTCCTTTGTCCACTCATGCATTAGGGCGAGAAGAACTCTAACAAATTTGTCAGAGAAAATTTCCCCTTACAGAAACCATGCTAACTTTGACTTATTTTATCATCAGTCTCAAGTACCTCAAATCCTCATTCTTAATAATAGACTCCAACACTTTCCAAACCATTGAGGTTAGGCCAACTGAGCTATAATTTATTTTCTTTTGCCTTCCTCCCTTCTTAAAAAGTGGAGTGATATTTGCAATCTTCCAGTCCTCCGGAACCAAGCCAGAATCAAATGATTCGTGAATGATCATGACCAATGCATCTGTCATCTCTTCAGCAACCTCTCTCAGGGCTCTGAAATCTAGTCCATCTGGTCCAAGTGACTTATCCACCTTAAGACCTTTGAGTTTGCCTAGCACTTTTTCCTTTGTAATAGCAATGGCATTCACTCCAGCTCCCTGACACTCACAGACCTCTGGCACACTGCTAGTGTCTTCCACAGTGAAGACAGATACAAATTACTCAGTAAATTCATTTGCTATTTCTTTGTTCCCCATTACTACTGCATCAACATCATTTTGTAGTGGTCCAATATTAATTCTCACCTCCCTTTTACTCTTTATATAACTGAAAAAACTTTCGGTATCTATCCTGCTTTATATTATTGGCTAATCTGCCCTCATATTTCATTTTTTCCCTTCTTATAACTTTTTTTAGTTGCATTTTGCTGGATTTTAAAAACTTCCCGATCATCCAACTTCCCACTCACTTTTGCTACCTTATATGCCCTATCCTTGGCTTTAATGCAGCCTATTGTCAGCAACAGTTGCCTACTTGCCTACCCCTGCCATTTGAAAACTTCTTCCTCTGTGGAACAAATCTATCATGTGGCTTATGAGCTATTCCCAGAAAGTTCAGCCATCTCTGCTCTGCCATCATCCCCACCAGTATCCCCCTCCAATCCACCTGAGCAAGCTCCTCTCTCATGCCTCTGTAATTCCCTTTATTCCATTGTGATACTGATACATGTGACTTATGCTTTTCCCTCTCAAACTGCAGTATGAATTTGATCATATTATGATCACTGCCTTTTAAAGGGTTCCTTTACATTAAGTTCCCTGATAAGAGCTGTGCCATTACACAACACTCAATCTAAGATGGCCTTTCCCCAAGTAGGCTCAAGCACAAACTGCTCTAAAAAGCCAATCTCATAGGCATTCAACAAATATCCTCCCTTGCAATCCAACATCAACCTGGTTTTCCCAATCCTCTTGCATATTGAAGTCCCCCTTTGCAATTGTGTCATTATCCTTATTACATGCATTTTCCAGCTCCCTTTGCAATCTCAACCCCATATCTTGGCTGCTATTTGGAGGTCTATATATGATTCTCATAATGGTTTTTTTTTTACCTTTGCAGTTAACTCCACCCACAAAGTTTTGACATTCTCTGACCTCATGTCACCTCTTTCTAAAGATGTAGTTCCATCTCCCACCAACAGAGCCATACCACTGCCAATGCCTTCCTGCCTGTGTATCCTTTGATGTTAAACTCCCAACTATGGGCTTCTTTCAGCTGCGACTCAGTGATGAACTAAGAATGTGGAATGTGGCATAGAGTGTAGCATATCTAAGTTTTTGGTGGCACTAAGTTGAGTGGAAAAGCAAATTATACAGAGTCTGCACAGATATACATATGCTAAGTGAGCAGGGAAAGATCTAGCAGATAGAATTGGTTAATGTGAGGTCAGCCATTTTGGGTGCAAAAATAGAAGATCAGATTATTATTTAAGCAGTACAAAATTGCAGCACGTGTCATGCAGAAGGATCTGGCAGTACTTGTGCATGAATCACAAAAGTTTGGTGTGCAGGTGCAATAGGCTGTCAAGAAGGCAAATAGAGTACTGGCCTTAATTGCGAGAGGGATCAGATACAGCAACAAGGACAATATGCTGCAACTGTAGGCGCTGGTAACGCTACACCTGGAATACTGTATACAGTTCTGGTCTCCTTACTTGAGAAAAGATTCACTGGCTTTGGATATGGTGTTGAGAAGGTTCACCAGGTTGATTCCAGAGATGAGGAGGCTAGCCCATGAGGAGAAATCAAGTCCCCTGGGACTTAACTCAAAGAAATACAGAAGAATGAGTGGGGGTCTTATAGAAACATTTAAAAAAATTATGGAAGCGATAGACAAGATAGAGTCAGGAAAGTTGCCACCACTGGTAGATGAGTCCAGAACTAGAGGACATACCCTCAAAATTAGTTCGAATAGATTTATGATGGGTATGAGGAGGAACTGCTTTTCCCAGAGAGTAGCAAATCTGTGGAATTCTCTGCCCAAAAGTAGTAGTACAGGCTACCTCATCGAGTATATTTAAAGCACAGGTAGGGAACGAAGGATTATGAGGAAAACTGAGGTAGGTGCGGCAGAGTGCACATCACCCATGATCTTATTGAATGGTGGAGTCGGCTCAATGGACCCATTCCTGCTGCTATTTCTTATGTCAGAAATAACCCCAAAACCATTGCCAGGATTTTGTGTATTTCAATATGACTTGTCATACATACAATTTAGAGCAACTAAGTTGGAATGCTGAAACATTGCTTGTATATCTCCTTAAGCTTGTACACAAATGACATTACTGGAAAAATAAAGATAGTGTTCACACATGTGAATACTTTCAGGAAGTCCTAAGAAATAAATCTTCGGGATTGCCTCACAATTGTCTCCTTTTATCATGTGCTGAAAATATTTAGGTTCAGTATGCAATATTATTTAGTTTCAATATGCAATATCATTTTTACGTTGATAAATGAAGCACTCAGACAGAGTGATCAAACAGACAAGATGTGATCAATTGCTGGATTAGATGACTGCCCAGACACCTTGATTTCAAATGTGAAAAATAAAACAAGAGCATGTTTTTCTGTATTTGCTTTATCAAGATCTCTTTGGAAAAATATTTCCATTATTCATTTACTGCTTTTGTCCATGTAAGATAAATCTGTACTCATTGGATTGATATTCTTCAAACTGCTAATGTTGTCATGAAGCCCAATTATGTAACAAATGATATCCATACACAATGAAATATTAAATATAAGCTACAATACTCCAGATGTACACTATGGCAGTACATAACCAATTTAGAAGCAAGACTATATTCCTCTTTATTGCACAAGATGTGTCAAAGTCTTTTGTTGCTCCCATATCACAGCTTAACAAATTCATTTTATCAATTATTTATTGGCTTAATGGAAAGATTTTCTTCAAAATGCTAATTTGGCCACAAATGCTTCCATTTCAGCCTGATTGTGAGTGAAATTGAACGCTGTCCAGTCAGCAATGAACATCTCCACTTATGATGGGAGAAAGGCCATTGTTAATGCAGTTGCAGATTGTTGGACTTTGAACAGTGCACACCTATGTCAATAGACCAGGACAAGGATGATCACATGCCTTAACTACTTTCTTTTCTTCCAGCTTGTAGAGAACTTTTTCACTAGCTCCCATTAACCATGTTTTTTTTAAAATACCAGACTCAGTCAAATGCCATCTTGATACTAGCAGCATTTACTCTCCTTTAGCTTCTGGAATTCAGCTCTTTAATCCATGTTTGGACCCACAGGTTCTGGCTAAGCCCAGAATGAGCACCAGTGAGCAGATTCGTAGTAAGCAATTACTGGAGCAGCCCAGCTGATGCCACCTTCCATCAATGCTAATGACTGGGGATAGACAGATTGGGAATGAGCTTCCTTTTGGGCAAGTTCCAGCGACTTATATTTAACCCAAATTACCTAAGAAATCATTTGCAAAAAATTGATTTGACCTAGTTTCTAACTTATTGCATCTTAGTAATTCAGACCATAAATGCATATCCAAAAAAAAAAATCCTGAACTAACAATGCCTTCAGTTTGGAAAACAAAAACTTCATTCCACATTTTCAACAACATTTGCCTGTGAAGTCCCAGAAACTTCAATTTTCCTCCTACTGTGAACACTAAAGGACACATCTCCCACCTTGCATTGCTACTAACAGGGAAAAATGAAGCCCAAGAGTCTCACATGAATAGTAGGGATTGCATCTTCAAACTGGCTACAAAGCAATTCTAATAGCCATATATAGAGCAGAAATTAGATGATTGTTTCAAAAGAGGTTTCCAGTTTGAAATTGTAACTCTTTCTTGTTCCAGATTTACTTATGGTGATATATAACATTTACCAGGTCAAAATACAACCTGTCACGATATTTTGTATGGATCTATCTGAAGACACTCATTCAGTGACTCCACTTTAAGGACAGGGATTAGACATCTAGCCTTTGTAGAGAGAAAATTTACAGAAAATCTATTAAAGCATGACAGATTGGCCAGAAATTACTGTAAATAACTGGCAATTCTACAAAGACCTTCCTGTATTTTGCATGCAAAACCATACCGAAGTTTGGAATACCATTAACGCTTGCACAAACACCAGTTTCAGAGTTTTAACTATTTAACAACAATTTTTAGGACTAAAATCAGCCTGTGTTGAGGTTTTTAAAACAACCATATGACAAAGAACCAGAAGCTGATGTGGTTGCACATGGGATCAAGGTTCAGTTGTTATAAAATAAAACTGTAAACTCACATGAAAGTGATTGATAGGTTAAATCTTAATCTGATTTTATTCCTCCCTAGAAAATAAGCCAGGACCAATTTTAGAGAATTTGCATTGACCTAATAAACCCCCAACAGTATGCAGACACTTCATAATCTTTAAAACACAGCAAATTTTAAGTAAATTTAAACTCCCACTGTCCATTGGGAACATACATTTACATTCAAATTAGCATCCAGGGATTATAGCACTCCAATTCTGCAAAAATCACAAGTGCAATTTTATGAAGGAAAATCCAGACACTGAAAATTAAACTTTAAGTATTTTGAAAGGAACTAAGTCTGGCTAGTCGCAAGCCATCAATTTATTTCCAGACATTATTGCTATTAAAACAAGCTATCAGTGACCGAGTTCAATTGAAAAGGTAATACAGTAGATTGTTTAAAAGATTGTTGTTAGGTAGTACATTTTCCCATTTCTTAATCTGTCATGGTGTAATGACAATCAAATCAATATTCTTTGTTTGCTTTCAAATGCAGAGCAACTTCAGTGAGGCTATTCTGCAGTGGTACTATTCTATTTAGCAGCTAGATATCCATGTTAAGCCAGCACAATAGACTACCAAGCAAGTTAGGGGGGCATCCAGAGGGACATCAAATGTGAACAATAAACACTTTCCTTATGGGGCCCGTCCCTCTTACCCCAGAGCAGAGATTGAAAGCAGCAAAGATTTAAGTGTTGAAGTATGGCTGAAATGGCACAGCTCAATTGCATAAAATGTGATTCACCTGGAGCAGGGGTCCCCAACCATTTTTGCACTGCGGTCCGGTTTATTATTGACAATATTCTTGCGGATCGGCCGACCCCGTGGCGGGGGGGGGGAATGCCAACGGACGAGAGTAGCAGTTAAATATGTTGTGTTTATCCCGAGAGACTACAATGACCATGAAGCCTTGCGCAGGCACCAGTGTGCATGTGTGACTTGCACATGTGTGTACATGCCGATTTTTTTCCTACAAATCGTTTTTGGCGATTCTGTTCGGGGGCGGGGGGGTGTTAATCACAACCGGAATATAAGTGATAAGTGGCTAATACACTCAATTTTGTTTCTAAAAGGGTTTATCTAACGAATTTAATATTAAACACACAGCACATATTTTCCTCGCATGAATATAGTGATAAGTCAATTATCGGGGAGGAGGGGGAGCTTGAAGTAAGTGTTGAAAAAACTTCCAGTAGAAGTGGTAGAGGCAGCTTTGATATTATCAGTTAAAGAAAAATTGGATAGCTATATGGACAGGAAAGAAATGGAGGGGTATGGGCTGAGTGCAGGTCGGTGGGACTAGGTGACAGTAGCGTTCGGCACGGACTAGAAGGGCCGAGATGGCCTGTTTCCATGTTGTAATTGTTATATGGTTATACAAGTCAATAGCATCATAACATTTTAAGTAATGTTTGGATATTAAACACACAGCACATATTTTCCCTGTATGAACATATAAAATCATTGCAACACACCAATATCGCTGAATCAGTGGGAGCCCTGGGCTTGTTTCCCTGCAACAAGATGGTCCTATCGAGGGGTAACGGGAGACAGCGATATTCGCAGAGGGTTCCTTTGTCCAGTATATTTCGCAATTTAGTTTTCATTGCATTCATCGCAGAAAACTCTGCTTCGCAGCAATATGATGTTGGAAATGGAAGCAACATTTTCAGCGCTTTCGTGGCTATCTCAGGATATTCAGCCTTGACTTTGATCCGGAATGCCAGCAGAGTTGTTATGTCAAACATACTTTCCAGCCCGCCATCATTTGCAAGCTCGAGGAGTTGATCTCCTTCCCAGCTGACATGGATGACGCGCGGGTAATGACCTCACATGCGTAATGGCTCAACAGTGGGTGTGACAGGGAATGAGGAAAGGTGCAGCTGACTCCTATCGCCAAATCATATCGTTTCCTCGCGGCCCAGTAGCACATGTTTTGCGGCCCGGTACTGGTCCGCAGCCCGGTGGTTGGGGACCACTCACCTAGAGTTTGCTGTTCACTTCAAAGAGGCTACAAATTGGAAACATTTCCATGCTATGTTACCAAGAGATAAATGGCAAGAATTTAGCGATAGGTCTTGGAAACAGCCAGCTCTTTAACCAATTCTCTGAATTACTCCAACCTCAGAGGATTAGTTCAGTTCAAATATTATCAGGCACATCATCTTAAACTCCCAAACAACCATGCTTATCATCTCTAAGCTCCCAGCACCACAGCCACTAGTTGATTAGTTAGAGCCACGTTTCAGCCTTTGATAGAATAAGGATTCCTCACACAAAACAACAGATTATAAAATGAAATATTGCATAAATCGTCAGCATCCAAACAACTACTTTCACGATACGCAGGACAGTCAATTTTCTACTGAGATCAACATGGCGCTACCAGCAGATATGCCCATAAATTACCCAGGGAGGAGACTGGAGTGTAGCTTCACCTCAGCAGAGCAGTTCACTATTCTCAGGAGGCCAAGTCAAGGGCCCAATATGGCAGCACAGACCACGGGCGAGAAATCCACACACTGTTAACCTGGAACAAGAACAGTGGGCCACCGAAATTATATGCCTGGGGAAGAGACAAATTACTCTTCTTCTTTTAATGATGTTGGAGTAAACACAGTCTGTTGATGTTAAGCATGTATGTTTTGCCACTTCTTTAAATAGGTATATATTTTTTTCCTTTTAATATAGGTGGACATAATAAACATAAGAACACAAGAAATAGGAGCAGGAGTAGGCCATCTGGCCCATCGAGCCTGCTCCGTCATTCAATAAGATCAAGGCTGACCTGGCAATGGACTCATCTTCACCTACCTGCCTTTTCCCCATAAACATTAATTCCCCCCTACAATACAAAAATCTATCCAAACTTGTCTTAAATACATTTACCAAGGTAGCCTCCACTGCTTCATTGAGCAGAGAATTCCACAGATGCACCACTCTCTGGGAATAGCAGTTCCTCCTCATCTCCATCCTAAATTTACTCCCCCAAATTTTGAGTCTATGTTCCCTAGTTCCAGTCTCACCTGCCTCGATCTTGTCTATCGCTTTCATAATTTTATATGTCTCTATAAGATTTCCTCTCATCCTTCTGAATTCCAGTGACTACAGTCCCAGATGACTAAATTTTTCCTGGTAGTCTAATCCCCCTCATCTCTGGAATCAACCTGGTTAGTGTCCTGAATTTGCCAAACATTCACGCTGCAGGTTAGCCTGTTGATGGACTTTCACCTGCTGTTTTCTGGCAGAGAGACCATTGCAATGGGGGAAGCTTTGTACTGGTCTGAGAGCTGTGAACCTCTGGGAAAAAGTCTGTACTGTGGACCTTACTGAGACAGGTATCATCTTCCAGGGTAGAAGTAACAGGCAATAGTGATCCAGACCTCCATGTGCAATTGAAAAGAGCTGCAAATACCTTTAAGCTTTGGCAACTGCTGTTGGCTCTTTGCAACTGATTCATTATAGCCACCAAATTTTGGCCAATCTTCAAGCTTCCTTACATCTACCCTTTAAACGATGCCATCCCAAAACAGGCTTATCACTTGTCTAACATAAGCGTTAATCAGCACAGCTTGCAACAAGCCAGTTATCTAGTTGTTTTAGACATACGTGTTATATGCTACTTAACAAACATGTGTCTTTTGCTTCTTAAAGCAATCGTGACCAACTGAAATACAAGCCAGTGTCAGTTCTGTTTAACTGTATGATTTTGCAACATTATTGCAGTGGCTGTTGATTTTCTTGGCTTCAATATATTTTACCACAAATTGTTGCTTTCAGCAGTTCAGGATGGCATACCTTCACAAAAGAAGCAATAATGTAACCTATACTTAGAATACTCTGAAACATAAAACATACATCTATGGTCACTTAGACCTGTATACCTCGGGAAATTCATACATTTGAAACTGAAGCACTGAAATAAAGAAATTGCTAAAGCTTACTTTAATTATTACATTCTGATGAAAGATCATTGACCTGAAATATTAACACTTTCCTCTCCATAGACACTACCTGAACTATTAAGTGGTTTCAATATTTTCTGTCGGTCATTTTAGATTTTCAATACCTGGAGATTTTTGATGTCTATATTTTCACTGGTTGGGACACAGTTGGTGTGTTGTGAACAATAAGCACAACAGATCTTACGGGAGACCTCTGGGTCCTCCAGTGGGTAAAGGGCAGGTTTAAAAAGTTAACAATCAGGATGAAGCAGTTTGAGAAACTAGAACAGTTCTACTCAAAAGTTCAGGGTAAAGAGATTCTCTCTCTTCTTGGTTTATTTCCCCTGATAAATGGGTGGACATTTCACGAGAGGTGATAGATGTAAATAAGAAATGAGAACAGCAGTAGCCATGTAGCCTTTTAAACAAAGAACAAGAGAAGTGAAAAGAAACCTCCTCATACAAATGGATGCTAAGCACTGCATGAAAGGCTGCTGGAATCTGATTCCATGGCAACTTTTCAAAAGGCATTTGGGCATATACTTGAAGGATTAATTCTGTAGGATTTTTGGTGAAAAGATTTGTGTGTAACTAAACTCAACACCTTTCATAATGCATAATGAATGTGCTGACTATAGGCTATCTGGGCTGTTGAATTTTATGGTCCAATGACAAACTGGACGAAAGATAATTCAAGCCCAGTGGAAGGAAAAACAGCAATCTAGGACCCTATTCATGTAAATACCACATTACTATCAATTAAACTGTCAGGGTAAATTATATCAGATTTGAATCTTTTTTTCAGTTTCTTGAACAACAATGAAATGGTTACAGTTATCTGGAGGCCAAATCTTTCTACACTGTTTAGCTCCCATCTCTTTACAAGTCAGGAATACAATTTATTAACTACACTCCACTCTCCACATCCCTAGCCTCAAGCACAAGGAGTAGATTTATCTTGTAATTGATGCAGACAATCATTAAAAATGGCCACACTGTCAAGCCTTGAGCACTATACGACAAGCTGCATGACAGTCAAGGCAAAAAATAGAAGCTTTCATCAGACACCAACCATTTAATAATGCAGAAAGCCTATAAATGCAAAGAAAGCATGGAGGTAAAATTAAAATTAAAAATTAAGCTGGCAAAGAGAAGGTCTAAAAATATACTGGCAAGAACAATGAAAAATACAAAGGTGTTTTTATGACTGCATAAAAAGAACAAAAACAAAGAAGGGAACAGTTGGGCAGAAGGAAATATGCAGGTGAGTCAAAAGATGTGGTTCCTTAATGATTGCTACTTCACAAAAGAGGGGGGTGATGGCAACATTGCACTTAAAGAAGAGCCTGAAAGATTGGGCAAAATCTCCATAAGTCTTTAGGGATTGAACATTATTGAAAATGGATAAATAGCTAGGACCAAACAAGCTCTGTCCCAGAAAGTAAGGGAAGAAATTGTGAAGGCACAGATAAAATATAGACACAGAGCACTGATTAGTCAAGGGAACATTTCACCTGACCAACAAATTGAACTTTTTGAGCAGATCATAAGCATTGATAAGCAGTGTACTTGATGTAGTTGACACGGATTTTAAGCGAGGATTTTGATAAACTTCCATGTGGCAGACTATTCAACAAGGAACAACTCCAAGAAATTCAAGGGAGTATGGCAAATAGTATTAAAATTAATGGTAACAGAAAGCACAGGACAATGATTGATGGGTGATTCATGCATTTACACATGGCTCAGTATCCAGACATCCCATCCTGCAAAAACTCATTTCAGGGAGATAGCACCACCATTTCAGAGAGGCAGCACCCCCACCCCCCGCAACCCCATATCCCACCCTCCCCAATTGACCTCCAAGGGCGCATGTATACGGGACATTTGATTATGAAAGAACACAACAATTTATTTGACACATATTGAAACTATTTATACACACACACACACACACACACACACACACACACACACACACACATATATATTTCCTTGTTGAGTATTTTGTTGGCAATCACAATGCTAATGCAAATAGCTTTTCTATTTCTTTTGGTCCCTAAAAGAAATAAAAGCATAAGGTGTATCCTTATTACACTGTCTTATGTAATACTTTGTTTAGTGATTTTTGTCTAATCTGTAAACCAATCTGTAAACTGGGTATATGAAGAAAATGTGACATTAAAATACAGTATGTACTGACATATTATCAGAGTCGTTTTTTTAATTCTATTACAACTTTAAGCACATCTACAGGGAGTTTGACCTCATCATGTACAACATCAATAGAGTAGCTCCTTAGCAGCTAGCCAGCTAGTTTAAATGACGTTAGCTATGCTAATGAATGAATGACACATGTTAAACTCACCTCAACATGTCTTTTACAGTCCTAACCCACTGTGGGCAATAGAAAGGTCACTGTTGCAAACAGTGCAGTGAGCAACACTGTCATTATTTTTGACCCCTATTAGGCAGGTGTACACTTTAGTGTAGTCTGGGGTGACGTACGTTTTATATTTTCTTTTTTTCCAAACACTTTGCCATGGCGGTGCAGGACATGGAACTGAACTGACAGAGAGACAAAGGTCGACTGTAAAGCCCGCCCACAGAGAAAACTGATAGGTCTACTTAGCACAAAGAGAGACCAATCAGGATGCTCGCTCTTGCTCCCACTCCGGCTCTCGCTCCCCCCTCCCTCTCCCTCTCATTTCCAGGATATTGTATATAACTTGTGGGCGTCGGGGAGCTGCTAATAATATGCAGGAGACTCCCAGAACTTCCGGGACAGGTGGGATGTCTGCAGTATCTGGTATCATGCTTTGTGATTTATATATTAATGTTTTGCAGTTGAATGCAAGGAGAAAGCTTTGCATTGCCAAAAGGTATAGATGCTCTGGTCAGTTGAGAAGCAGCAAATGGAATAATCCAGTGAAGTGTAAGGAAGTATATTGAGGAAGATGCAAAAAGATGAAGGAACACCTAATAAATACAAGGATGAGCAAAGGGTCTATTTATTGAACTTCTTTGATGCAGTGAAATGTGCAATGAAACCACTGAACATATTGAATTAAAGCTTAAAAAAGGAATTTCATAAGATACCACATTAAAGGCTATAATGTAAAATAAAATATCATGGTGAAGGAGGTAAAATTAGCTGATGAGCAGGAAACAGTAAAGGGATAAATGGGTCTTTTCCTAGTGCATTTAGAGCCTGTTTGCTAGACTAACAGCTGAAAATGGCCAACTGCCTAACAAGGAAAGGGTAGACAGGTGGGGCTTGTAGCTGCTGGAGTTTTGAAGAGTGAGAGGTGAAACATTTAAGATTCTGGGGGAACAGACATCTGCTGAAAGAACTGAGCAGGATGAGTGGCATCTGAGGGAGGAAAAGGTTTTGACCCAAAACATCGACAATTCCTTTTCTCCCACAGATGCTACTTGACTAATGAATTCTTCAAAATTGTTTGTTGCTCCAGATTCAATATCTACAATCGTTTGTGGCTCTAAACATTTGAGGATGGAAATGGAGGGGCATCACTATTTGAATACATGGGATGCCCATAACAATGTTAACAATTAGAAAGTTTGGATAGTACATAATAGAGGAGTGCAAGAGGATTTACCTGAAGTACATATTATAATAAGTAGAAAAATAAGGGGGCAAATACAAATGCAGGTAGATTTAAAGTCAATGGAGCAGTGCCAGGGATATCTGAAAATTACGAGGACATTACAATTCAGAAGCATATGCTTGCTAAACAGTAAAAACAGATGTAATGCAAAAAGCTAAGAAATGCCACAATCGGTGGAACATATCAAAGCTCCACAGTCCAACCAGATCTAGTGTTGAATCATGGAGGACAATTAAGACAGCCTCAGGATATGCCAACTCAATGAACATCTCCACCCTCAATGATACAGGTCCAGCATGAGAGTCCCAAGGACTGAAGCATTTATAAACACCTTCAGCCAGAAGTACCATATAGATGATCAGTCTCAGCTTCCACTTAAGATCTCCATCATCATAAAAACCAGTCTGCAGCCAATTTGCTTGACTCCGTATGATGATAGGAAATGAGACCACAGGACACAGCAAAGATTATGGAACCAGACAACATCATGACTACAGTACTGAAGACCAGCACTCCAGCTAATACTCATAGATAATGCTCCATACACTACAGAGAATATTATGTAAACCTAAAAACATCTATGCACCTTACAAAACCATTTATAGCCACAAAGTTATACTTGGGGCAAGTTTTTTTTTCCCCCAAAAGCAACTTTTTTCTAGATTTTCAGTTTTGTTTGACCATGTTCCTGTAACTGAACTCAGAACATTTTACTAAATTAAGAAGTTTCAGACAGTGCAAATTATCATGGTTACCATCTTCTGAAGTTAGAGAGAGCATACAGTATTTCCACTGTAGCACATCAGAATTTAGCAAGAAAATGCCAACATAATGCAGTGAAGGGAGTGGTTTTAATGGACTAATGTCTCATTTACGTGCTACGGAAGAGAAGAAAGGATCTTAAATTTGGTGCTGTAGCAAATATACCATCAGATTTTAATTTACCTGCTAATATTGAAGGATTATTTAGGACGAAAGGAAAACTACATAAATCTAGTTGGAGAACCTCTACTTCATGATCATGAAACTGCAATAACTGAAATAGCACATCATCAACATTCAAGACACAATAAACCCCTTCATTCAAACATTTCACTGAAACTTACTAAAACAAAGTAGACTAAATCACTTCTTAAACACAAGAAAGTCTGCAGATGCCAGAAGTCCAAAGCAACATACACAAAATGCTGGAGGAACTCAGCAAGTCAGGCAGCATCTATGAAAATGAACAAATAGTCAATGTTTCAGGCCAAGACCCTTCTTCAAAACTGGAAGTGAAGGGGGAAGATGTCAGAATAAAAAGCTGGGGGAAGGTGAAGGAGGTGAGCTAGAAGGTGATAGGTGAAGCCAGATGGGTGGGAAAGGTAAAGGACTGGAGATGAAGGAATCCGATAGAAGAGGAGAGTGGACTATGGGAGAAAGGGAATGAGGGGAGGAACGGGGGGAGATAATAGGCAGGTGAGAAACGGTAAGAAGCCAGAGTGAGGAATAGAAGAAGGGAGGGAGAGGAAAAAGTTCTTCACTGGAAGGAGAAATTGATATTCATGTCATCAGGTTAGAGGCTACCCAGATGGAATACAAGGTGTTGCTCCTCCACCCTGAGTGTGGCCTAAACATAGCACAAGAGGAGGTCATGGACCGACATGCTGGAACAGGAATGCGAATCTGAATTAAAATGTTTGGCCACTGGGAAGTTCCACTTTAGGCATTTGGAGCTAAAGTGCTCAAAGAAGTGGTCTCACCAATGTAGAGGAAGCTGTATCAGGAGCACCAGGTACAACAGAAGCGTCAGAAATGCACCAAGTGGATTTAAGGGCAATTTCCACCCTATCCATAAATTGACTTGGTCTATTTCTGTCATCGCTCTCCCCTTTCTCGATCTCTCTGGGTCCATCTCTGAAGCCAAACCGTCTACCGACATCTTTTATAAACCTACCAATTCCCCTGCTATCTTGATAGTACCTCTTCCCACCCTGTCTCTTGTAAAAAAGCTCAGTTCCTTTGTCTCTGCCAGATCTGTTCTCAGGATGAGGCATTACCTTCCAGGACATTCTCTGCATCCAACACATCATTCTCTACATCTTCCACCACCTCCAAAAGGATCCAACCACCAAATGCATCTTTTCCTCCCCATCCCATTCTCAGCAGGAATCTCTCCCTGTCTTCTGTCTTCTCCTATCATTTTGGATCTCCCCCTCCCCCTCTCAAATCTCTTACTAGCTCTTCTTTCAGTTAGTCCTGACGAAGGGTCTCGGCCCGAAACGTCGACTATACCTCTTCCTAGAGATGCTGTCTGGCCTGCTGCATTCACCAGCAACTTTGATGTGTGTTGCAGGAATCTCTCCCTGTGTGATGCTTTAAATTACTTCTTGTTTGAAAGAAATCACCTTACCGAGTAACACCCAGAGGATCAGATATTTCTTCACATTTCTCTATACTTGGCAGAATTGTTTTTGATTCTCTTAAAATCTCGGTGTCTTTAGAAGTTTCTTGACCGAAGAAATCCCCTGAGTCACCATCATCATCTTTCAAATCATCAGCAGCACTTCCAGTTTTGTATTTTAGATCACCAAGCTCTTTAGTTTTTCCTCCTATTACATGAAAAAAAAATTGGCAGTTACTCTTGTTACAATAGGAAAACTAAATGCCACTAGTAAGAGGGCAATGGTCTTATTTTACTTAGAAATTTAAAAAAAATGGTATCTTGAAACTATAAATACCTTATAAGTAAACTACAATACACAATATAGAAAGAGTAGGAACAAAAAAGTTTAAAGAGGGACCCTGTGTGAACCCATTTCTCCCCAAACTGTTTAACCTGCATGGCTTAGAAGCCAGACACAATCTCAAAAATTGCACTTTTTACACATCTGGCTCCAAGCAGTGACTGTAGATTTACTTTCTAATATGACTGCTGGACTCAATGGATTTTGTCTCGGTCCAGTTGCCCATTTCTCTACTGCACCTAACAGCAAAATCTCTGGATAGTCCAAAGTCATTATTTACCTCTGCTATCAGACAGCAAGCCTGTTACCAGACTTTCTGAAAAAAATAGAACATAGAAAACCTACAGCATAATACAGGCCCTTCGGCCCACAAAGTTGCACCGAACATGTCCCTACCTTAGAAATTACTCGGCTTACCCATAGCCCTCTATTTTTCCAAGCTCCATGTACCCACCCAAAAGTCTCTTAAAAGATCCTATCGTATCCACCTCCACCACAATTGCTGGCACTCACCACTCTCTGCATAAAAAATTTACCCCTGACATACTCCCAAGCACCTTAAACCTGTGCCCTCTTGTGGCAGCCATTTCAGCCCTGGGAAAAAGTCTCTGACTATCCACATGATCAATGCCTCTCATCATCTTATACTCCTCTAAATAACTGCTTTCCCCCCAAAACTACAGCAAAATAAATTGAAAAGATTTGAAAAACTTCCATGAGAGTTAGATGACTTTTTAATTATAGTGTAATGTACAGCTGTATTTTATTAGTTTAAACTGAGAGTTTCATCTTCATAAAATGAAATAGCTATTTTTTTTATTTCTGATACCCTACTTTCAGTGTTTTGAAAGGCATCTCAAAAACTTGTTCAAAAGATCTTGATGTCATATGGAAAATATATAAGCATACCAAAAAAAGCCTGGTATTATGTTCCCCAATGGCAATGTATGCCAATAGAGGAATTTCCTCCCAAACCTTCAACAATTTCCTTCCATATTTCAAAGAGTTACCTAAAAACTCCAACAACTCAGGACTTGATGCTAACACTGTGTCCTTGGCAATACTTCTGAAGATTTCATCAAAAACAACTCTTCTTTCTTTTATGTCAGTCTCTGCTACAAATAAAACTTTCCTAGGCATGGAAGGTATTTTTGCCTTTGGGTACTGGGTGCTCAGCTTCTGACACAACTCATCAATGTCACTGTATTTCTTTGATACCTAGAAGAAAAGAGGAAGTTTAAAGTTAGTATCTTACTTTTCAAATAATCTGCATTTAAGCAATTAACTGTCACAATACATTATCTGTTCTATACATAAGACTGTGTTTGGTAGACAACTTTTTGTTTATTATGACGATTATAAAACACTGGGATATCACCAGACATGCTGCTCTTACCCCATATATAGGAACGGCAACTGACCCTCAGCATTGAGAGAAGAAAAAGCTAAACAACGTAGGCAATTCCTGATAATTCATTTTGGGTTTTTTTTTGCCAGAATAGGAGATGTTGGCCTCTATTGCACCATTATCAAAATAACCCAAAATTCCTTGGATCTTTTCATGTGGAACCAGTTACGGTTGCACTCAGAAGCACAAACAGGATTTTTAAAAATCTACTTTGAAATATTAATTGATCAATCATGAACCTGAAAAACACAGCTAATTTTTGATAAAAGTTGTGAAGTGAATTTATTTTAGTTGGCCTATAAATAACATTATTTTCCACATTTCTGCTCGAAAGGCAGCAAACCAGCCACTGTACATCCAGGGCAAAACACATCTTAACAACTTTGGTAGCATACCAGTGTAAAGTAACTTCTAAGTCACACAGATTGTTCAGATCACCAGCACTTTTATGGACTGGGCTGGATCAGAATTCTGCAATAAGGTTCAGAATGAATGAGCCTAAATACAAGCTGGGGGATAAGTGGTTTAAGTTCCATCATCAGTCGGCTGGTAAAGAATCTGGAGAAGTGAATTTTAAATTTTTTAATCCTACTTGGAAAAGAAATCCAATGGGAACATACTGTTGAGTAATTTCAATTCACAATCACTCCTCCACAACACATTACCATCATTACACTCAGCATTAGCATTCATTCATTTCTGTACATCATCTTAACTGCAAGCCATGTAGCTCCTCGAACCAGCTACAGAATTAAATATTTGTATCCCATCTCTCCAATTCCATGCAACACATCAACTTCATGACTGATTGATAAAAAGATCAATTCCTCTTTGAAATTTTTAACTTCACTTGCCATCCTCGATTCTGAGGGACGAGTGGGGTGCAGGGAATGAAACTCGATATTTTAGCTATCCCTAGCATGGAAAAAATTGTTTCTGTCTACTTCTACTTGGCCTAGATCAATATTTTTAGATGCCCAAGACGAACTTCAATGCATCTACTCTGTTATATCCTTCTATTAATTTAAAATACAAAAAAAAGACATTCTACCCATATAAACCAAGTCCTTTCAAAGAGTCCTGATGAAGGCTTTTAACCATAATGCTGCCATTTTCTTTTCTCCCATAAATTCTGTTTGAACTGCCATGTTCCTCCAGCACTTCGTTTGTTGCCCCAGATTCCAATGTTTGTGTCTCCTTTAAATTCTACACCACAGGCCCAGATATTGTTCTGCTGAATCTCTATTACATTCCTGCAAGGTCAGTTCATCTTTCCTCAAATGCAATGGGGCACATTACTCTGGGCAAGTCTGACCAAGAGCTCAATGCGGGTGTATAGACCACATTCATTCGGTCTTGTGTTTCTGCACTCAAGTTGTTAACAATTATTAGACATGATAATTCAAATGCTTTCCTTCCCCAAACATTTAACCTCACAACATGAAATGATCAATGTGCACTTTCTCACTCCAATCTTATTCACAACTCACCAACAGTTGCTCTTTCCCTCAGCTGACTACGTCTCCCAATTAGGTGTTATCCCTAAATTTGGATTAGCAAACCGACCTTCACAATGACAATGCAGAGAGAATGATATGAAATTTCCTGCTTTGAAACTAATGAGATTATCATGTCTTTGCATTAGAATAGCGATGGAATTGAAACTTGATAAGGACGGTATTATGCCACAATACACAGGTGCTTCAACAAATTATGCAGTGTGAAAAATCTGCCCCAGAATACGTAGAATATTCCAGCACTGGTCTATACAGGGGCAACTGCAACATATTTTTAATTTATGCTCCATCTAACCAAAACATATCACAAACACAAAAAACTCTGCAGATGCTGGAAACCCAAAGCAACACACACAAAGTGCTGGAGGAACTCAGCAGGCCAGGCAGCATCTATGGAAAAGAGTAATCAACGTTTCGGGCTAAGACCCTTCATCAGAACTAGAAAGAAAGAGAAGTCAGAGTAAGAAGGTGTGGGGAGGGGAGGAAGAAGTACAAGATAGTATGTGACAGGTGAAACCAGAGGAGGGGGTGGAGGTAGTCTGTAACCAAACAATATATATTTTTAGATAGAACATAAATACAGTACACTGCAATTTTTGAAAATTAAAAAAAAATCACCAGATGCTGGAAGTATAATACACACAAAAAGGTGAAAATGTTGAACATACTCAGTAGATAATGCCACATCTCTGGGACAAGAAACAAAGCCCACATTTTTAATCTCTCCCTCTCTCAGTGTAGAGTGCCCTCCAGTTTCAAAACATCCACCATTGTTCCTATACCTAAAAAGACCAAGGCAACATGTCTGAACAACTGGCATCCTGCCACACTCACCTCAATAATAACCAAAGGCTTTGAGAGGCTGGTCAAGGACCACCTCTGCAGCTTGCTACCACCCACACTGGCCCCCTTACAATTCACCTACTGACACAACCAATCAACAGGTGATGCAAATAGCCACTGCTCTACTACTGTCCTTACACATCTGGAGAAGAGGGATGCTTATGTGAGAATGCTGTTCTTGGACTACATTTCAACATTCAACACCATAATTCCCTTCAGGCTTAACAAGAAGCTCAGAGACCTCGGCCTTCACCTTGCTTTGTGCAGCAGGATCCTGGACTTCCTGTCACATCGCCGGCAGCTGGTAAGAGTGGGTACCCTCACCTCTGCCCCTCAACACAGATGCCCCTCAGGGCTGTGTCCTAAGCCCCCTCCTTTATTTTCTGTATACCCATGACTGTGTCGCTACCCACAGGTCCAAACTGCTAATTAAATTTGCTGATGACACTACATTGATTGGCCTAATCTCAAATAATAATGAGAAGGCCTACAGAGAAGATGTCATCACCCTGACACAGCGGTGTCAAGAAAACAACCTCTCCCTCAATGTCGCAAAAATAAAGGAGCTGGTTGTTGACTACAGGAGAAATGGAGACAGGCTAACTCCTATAGACATCAATGGATCTGGGGTTGAGAGGGTGAACGACTTTAAGTTCCTCGATATAAAATTCACCAAGGATCTTACGTGGTCTGTACATACCAGCTGTGTGGTGAAAAAGGCATTACACCGCCCCATTCACCTCAGACAGTTGAAGTTGTTTGGTATGGGTCCCCCAAATCATAAGAACTTTCTACAGGGGCACAAATGAGAGCATCTTGACTTGCTACATCACTGCTTGGTATGGGAACTGTACTTTCCTCAATTGCAGGACTCTGTAGAGAGTGGTGTAGGCAGCCCAGCGCATCTGTAGATGTGAACTTCCCATTATTCAGGACATTTAGAGAGACAGGTGTGTAAAAAGGGCCCAAAGGATCATTGGGGACCCGAGCCACCCCAACCACAAACTATTCCAGCTGCTACCATCTGGGAAACAGTGCCATAGCATAAAAGCCAGAACCAACAGTGCCCAGGACAGCTTCTTCTATGTTATATATTACATATTTCTACGTTACATTGACTGTTCTGTTGTACATACTATTTCTTATAAATTACTATAAATTGCACATTTAGATGGAGACGTAATGTACGCCTCATGTATATGGAGGATGTATAATAAAGTCAATTCAATTCAATACATTTTTTTTTGTTTGACTATCATCAGCTCAACTTTGCTTTGTCAGTCCATTTGGATCATGCTGATTTGAGTGTGAATTTCAATAAATTTGTTCAATAACCAGTTCGCACTTTAAAATTTATAATTTTCTACTGCAAGAATCTAGCACTAATGATTACTCTTTAAAATAAGGGGTCACTCATTTAAGACAAAGCTACGCAAACCCTCAAAAGGATAGTGGAAGACTATTCTTTTATTTTATTGAAAGCCAGAGGCAGTGAGATATTGACTAGCAAGGCTGGGGGTGGGGGCGCAGGGGTAGAGTGGTGGATACAAAGGTGATAGGTTGCTTGGGCAAGGCAAAGTGCTGAATTGAGGTTACAATGAGATTGACGTGGCCTGTATTCAGAGCAGACTTGAGAGGCTGAGAGACTGATTTATGTGTCTAATTGATGCAATAGTACGTAAGCATCCACAGCTGTTTTCAGCATAAAAGTTCCAGATTTCCACAATCTGCCAATGTGAAGAAATGCTTCTTGACATCAATGCCCTGGCATTAGTTTTAAAGTTACAGCTCCTTGTTCCAAATGCTCCCAGATGAAAGAATTATTCATTTAGCAATTCACTTAAATCACCTTAAAGCCTTTGTGCTTCCATAAGTTCAAAGGAAGTTTTGATCATATCATTATCACATTTACCACTTGATCCATAAATTATTCACCAAAATTGCACTCTTTTCTAAACATCAGATTATCAGAGTAACTTGAGGATAAAAAGTTGTAATGAAAGCACCCTATCACTAAAATCTAATTGTCTACAGAGTATTTAACATAATTTTGTGCACGAGAGCAGACATTTATAGCTAGGTGCCAAAGCAGCATGTGGAACATTCAGAGATTTCCTCAGAAATTGGCGAGACAGGTTGGCACTCCTTCAAGAAGCAGTCCTAATTAGATGTCATAAGGAGGTAAATACATAGAGTCACGCAAATAACAAGACAAAACACAAAAAACTTCCAAATTATTAAAGAAGCACTTATTTTGTCAAAATTTCATGAGCTGTTTTTACCTATTTTAACATCAAAAGAATTAGTTTATTCATAACAAGTGGCGTGCAATTTTTCCCTTCAATATCCATTCACCATTTCTCCACTTCACAATACGTTATCCCTCAGCTCCACTGAGGATTCCCAAGTGTAAAATGTATGAAGGATGATATTATTACCACAAACATCAATCTAGCAAAATGAAACAGTTTGGTTTATTGATTGAATTAAGGGAGAAAACTGGTGACACAACTCCCTCTTGAAAGTTCCCATAGCAACACCATTGATGTGGAGAAGTTTAATGGGATTGAAAGAGCAATAGGTCAAAGTTAAAAAGTTTAAAGTAAATTTTTATTATCAGAGTACATATATGTCACCACAAGCAACCCATGGATTCATTTTCCGGTGGGCATACTCAGCAAATCTATAGAACAGCAACTATAACAGGATAAATGAAAGATCAACCAGGTGCAGAAGACAATAAACTGGGCAAATGCAAATAAAAATAAATAGCACTTAAAAAGAGAACATGAAATAACAAGATAAAGATTCCTTAAAGTGAGACCATTGGCTGTGGGAACATGTTAATGGGTGGGCATGCAAGCGCAGTTATCCCCTTTTGTGCAGGAGCCTGATGATTGCAGGGTACTAATTGTTCTTGAACCTGGTGCTGTGAGTCCTGAGGCTCTTGGACCTTCTGCCTGATGGCAGCAGTGAGAAAAGAGCATGGCCTGGGTGGTAAGGATCTCTGATGATGGATGTTGCTTTATCACAACAGCGTTTCATGTTGATGTGCTTAATGGTTGAGGGGGGGGGCGCGGAGGACTTTACCTGTAATGTACTGGGCCGAGTCCACTATCTTTTGTAGGCATCTCCATTCAAAGGCATTGGTGTTTCCATACTAGGCAGTGACAATCAGTACTTCCATGCAAGTGTGAGTTCAGTTGGGGAAGGAAGAGTGGTGATGTAAGGGAACTGGGTGGACCTCCAATCAATCAGAAGTCCTTCTAAAATTTTCTTTTTATTTTGGATTTTCAGCATCTGCAGTTTATTTTTGCTCTGATGTAACTGGATTGAAGCTAAAAGGTATCAAAACTGGAGCCTGTGTTTTGCATCAGGTCGCTAGATAAAGCAGATGACGATAAATGACATTTTTTTCTAACCTTGCCTCCCAACCTTTGGATGTGATTTTCTCTCTGGTTCACTGTCCCAATGTTCTGTTTGACACAGAAGTTGAAACTGCATTTCCTACCCAGTAATGTGAAGCACCCAGGTCACAAGAAACTGTGACTGAATGTTGTTCTTCTGTGACCTAACACTGATTATGTTTCCTTCCGTAATCTCAGCTTGTCCTCCTACTTGTTCCCTTCTGAATTTTTAATTTTAATTTTATTTATTCAGACTTACAGTGCAGAACAGGCCCTTTCAGCCAAATGAGCCATACTGCCCAGCAACCCACCAATTTAACACAAACCTAATTACAGGACCAATTAATCCATAATCTTTGGACTGTGGGAGGAAACTGGAGAACCTGGGGGAAACCCAGACACACAAGAAACACTTTCTTACAGAAGACTCCAGAATTGAACTCTGACTCCCCGATCTGTAATAGCACTATGCTAACTGCTACACTACCATGGTGCTCCCCCCACCACACTACGGTGGAGCCCCCATTATTCAACAGTGAAAACTGAGTAATACTGTAAAACTCAATTCATCTGGTACATGTAGGACTCTGGTAATGCTAGACTGGCAGATATTCAGATGTTGGAATGTTACTCCGATCAATATTCAACATGGGAAAACTGCCCCAGTTAGAACATAGAATAGTACAGGCACTTTGACCGACAATCCTTTAACCTACTCCATGATCAATTTAATCCCTCCCTCCTATACAGCCAAACACCTCTACTTTTCTTTCACCTATGTACTTATTGAAGAATCTCTTAAATATCTCCAATGTATCACCCTCAACCTCCACCCATCCCCTGCAATGCATTCCAGACACTTACCACTCTGTGTACTTGCATTTGACAAGGTTCCACACGGTAGGCTTATTCAGAAAATTAGAAGGCATGGGATCCAGGGAAGTTTGTCCAGGTGGATTCAGAATTGGCTTGCCTGCAGAAGGCAGAGGGTGGTGGTGGAGGGAGTACATTCAGATTGGAGGATTGTGACTAGTGGTGTCCCACAAGGATCTGTTCTGGGACCTCTACTTTTCGTGATTTTTATTAACGACCTGGATGTGGGGGTAGAAGGATGGGTTGGCAAGTTTGCAGATGACACAAAGGTTGGTGGTGTTGTGGATAGTGTAGAGGATTGTCAAAGATTGCAGAGAGACATTGATAGGATGCAGAAGTGGGCTGAGAAGTGGCAGACGGAGTTCAACCCAGGGAAGTGTGAGATGATACACTTTGGAAGGACAAACTCCAAGGCAGAGTACAAAGTAAATGGCAGGATACTTGGTAGTGTGGAGCAGCAGAGGGATCTCGGGGTACATGTTCAAAGATCCCTAAAAGTTGCCTCACAGGTGGATAGGGTAGTTAAGAAAGCTTATGGGGTGTTAGCTTTCATAAGTCGAGGGATAGAGTTTAAGAGTCGCGATGTAATGATACAGCTCTATAAAACTCTGGTTAGGCCACACTTGGAGTATTGTGTCCAGTTCTGGTCACCTCACTATAGGAAGGATGTGGAAGCATTGGAAAGGGTACAGAGGAGATTTACCAGGATGCTGCCTGGTTTAGAAAGTATGCATTATGATTAGAGATTAAGGGAGCTAGGGCTTTACTCTTTGGAGAGAAGGAGGATGAGAGGAGACATGATAGAGGTGTACAAGATAATAAGAGGAATAGATAGAGTGGATAGCCAGCGTCTCTTCCCCAGGGCACCACTGCTCAATACAAGAGGACATGGCTTTAAGGTAAGGGGTGGGAAGTTCAAGGGGGATATTAGAGGAAGGTTTTTTACTCAGAGAGTGGTTGGTGCGTGGAATGCACTACCTGAGTCAGTGGTGGAGGCAGATACACTAGTGAAGTTTAAGAGACTACTAGAGAGGTATATGGAGGAATCTAAGGTGGGGGCTTATACGGGAGGCAGGGTTTGAGGGTCAGCACAACATTGTGGGCCGAAGGGCCTGTACTGTGCTGTACTATTCTATGTTCTATCTCTCCTAAACTCTCCTCCACTCACCTTAAAAGGATGTCCTCTATTATTAGCCTTTGCTGTCCTGAGGGAAAAAGTGCTGGCAGTCCACTCTATCTATACCTGTTATAATCTTTCCTCATAAGACATGCTTTCTAATCCAGGCAGGATGCAGATAAATCTCTGCACATTCCACATACCTCCCAATAATGAGGTGACCAGACCAAGCGCCATTCTCCAAGTGCGGTCTAACCAGAGTTTTATAGTTCTGCAATGTTAACTCGCAGCTCTTGAATTCAAGCCACCAACTAATAAAGGCCAACACACCAAACATCTTCTAGACCAGCCTTTCAACTTGTAAAGCAACTCTGACTACCTCAAGATCTCCCTGTCCATCCATCCTGCTAAGAATCCTTCAAGTTCGATCCTCTAAATTATATCAGTTCATGCTTTTCCAGGTTGAACTCCATTTGTCACTTCTCAGATCAGCTCTGCATTTATCAATGTCCTATTGTAACCTCTGACAACCTTCTACACTTCCTGCAACATGACTAAACCGAGCTTCATCTGCAAATTTACTAACCCACCCTTCCACTTCCTCATCCAAGTCATTTATAAAAGATCACAAGAGTAAGGTTCCCAATTAGTTTCAAGGAACACAAAGCATTACTCAGTTTACCAAACGCCAAACCAGTGGGATTTTCAAATAGTCTGATAGTAGATTCTCAGAATTTCACTGCAACGGGATTTCTAATTCCACAAATTCATTCATGTTCTACTTTCCCAACCTCATTTATCTTCAGACCCACTGTTGCCAAACCCCAGTGATATTTTTGGTCACCAAATTCAATTTGAATCTTAAATGCCATTTCCAAGTTTTATTCTAAATAAATAGCAATTCATTCAACTACTTTAACTCCTGTATCTGTCTGCTAATGAGATCTGCCAAGTCAAGGACCCTTGTACTCACCGACTTTTGTCGACACTACTTACTCAACACTCTACATTAACAATCCCTCCACGCCAGTCTTGATTCAAGCACACTGTTCTAATTCCAACCTCCTTTGATGGCACAGCTGTAAACTCTCAACACTCAAGTGTTTTCCTGATATTCCTATTGCAACTATGCATTAATCCTACTGTTGGCTTTCACAAATAAAACAGCTGAGGCATTTCACGTTTAAGAAAAACCGAAGCAACTCGTTTATTGTGATCCTAAACACAAAGCGCGGTAAAAGTACTTTACATAATTAGATCATCGCGTCAGAACAGTCTCTTGAAGTGAAACCTGGTGGCTGTGAAATACGTACGTTTCCATCAATTGCATTACTCTACACTATGACCATTGGGCATCCATTTTCAACATTGAGCACTTAAAAAGAACAGTGGCCAGAGATTGTTGAATAAATCATTCGATTTGGCAGAATGGAAGAGAATTTCGTGACAGCGTCTGCTCTATCCTCGCAAAACAGATACTGCAAATATTAAACTACAAGATGGGATGCCACATAAACATACCAGAAAATTATTCAGTCCAGATTACTGCAATGAACATTACAACATTGTACTGCATGGAATTTCTGCTACACCCTTTCTTAGAAGTCCAACCTGTTGACATAACAAGTACAGTGAACAATGTTACTATTTCAGTCACCATCCAAGCTGACAACTCATATTTTACAGTAACATTAATCTGATAAAGGTGAACACTGCAACAAAGTAAATTTCAGTAAGTACATTTTGTTATGTTTTGCTGACACAGTTTCAGGAAGGACAAATCAACAGGATTCCAGACTTCTCAGAAAATTAAAACAAAAATTCACCTATTTTACCAGCAACTGGACAGAACCCAGGATATGGGTATTATAGATGAGGCCAGCATTAATCAGTTTTCTCATTTTTAAAGACAACATGCTGACAAGCTGCCATCTTGGTTAGACCACAATGAGCATGAATACAAAGTGCTAAGTCAACCTGCTGTAGATGCAAACATTAATGGCGTAGTTTAGGCAAACTGCAGAGAGGAATACAAGGAAAAATCATGAGGGGGTAAAAGTGTATGTTGCTGGGTTTACATGAAGTCAAGTGTTAGGAGGGCAAGAAACTCATGGTAGGAGGTGGCTCATGTGGACTCGGGTTTTGCTGGGCCTAATCTCTACTTCCTGTTCTGTAGCTTCTACATAGGTTACAGGGCAACAGTTCAGAAAGTTGAGCCATTCAGGCAGGCCCACACACTTCAAGCAGCTGACATCAGAAGAAGTTACACCCTTGATCACTTGCCAAGGGTGCACAAGAGCAGAATTTAATAAAGACAGATCCCAATCTGTCAAGGTCTGTAAGACAATAATTTACCACTACTAATTTAATCAGTTATTGGTTTCGTTGACTTTCCATACATTTGTTGGCCCTTCGTTAATAAACTGGTTTCACTGTTAAATTTTAATGGTCTAAAAGCAAATCCATTCCTCACTTCATCTATCCCTTCACCTTCCTCCCACCCCCATCCCACCCATTTCAATAAATGAAGTTCTTGTTAGTGACGAAGAGTGCTGCCATGGTTACTTCAAAACAAACCAAAAGTGCCCAGACACTAAGCACGGGAGGGGTTTGACACTGTATGACGTGCTCTAAGAATATCAAAGTTCTAAGCCCAAGAAAGTACATTCGATTTTTCGTTAGGAAACCAGCAAAGATAAACAAACCAGTAATAAAAATGACTAATGAAATTACCACTAGTGATATAACAAAGTGACTACTCGAAGCACATTCAAATGTACTTAAGCATCAGCAATTATAATGTATTTAAAAGTTAGCCTTAAACATAACTAAGTGAAGCAGTCAACAAAAAAAATAATTCCAAACATACCCCTGCTCTAACCAAACTAAAACTGACTAAATACAAAGCATGAATACAGAACTATACACTTCTACCACACCCCAACCCACAACAAATTACCCATAATAAACACACAACACAAAATACAGTACAGACAGAAAATAGATACATGGCTCCTACAAGTGCATTTAGTTTCTAGACCTTTAAAATTTTAACAATGCAACTCGGTTACATTGACGAAGAGCGCAGAAATGAATATCAGTGCAGAAAAGACAGCAAAAGATAAATCAATTGAAACTTACAATAAATTTGAAAATGTTCCAGTTGAGGTTGTAAATATATCTATATATATTTAAATTTTTATTCAAAATACATTTATTATTAAAGTAGGTATGCAGTGTACAAACCAGAGATTTGTCTTCTCCACAGATAGGTACAAAACAAAGAAAAGCAAGGAATCCCTCCCAATGCGCCAAAAATCAAACCGCGAGAATGGCAACAAGAACATCAATTCCCACCATGCACAAATGAACATGTTGCACAAGTGGCAACAACATCAACAACCACCCCCAGACGCAAAAGAACAAAACAAAAAAGTAGCGAAAACACAGAATATTAGCCCAAAATCAAGAGACTCCATATTCAGTTCAGCTCAGTGCTCCTTATCTGCAAACCACCCTGATTCAGTCACCGAAAACAGCAACAGAAAAAGGAGCAACAGGAACTGTCGTCCAATCCACAAATTGCGGTGCCATCGTCGGACGGGACGGGACAGGACAGGAGAGGGGGGGACAGGAGAGGGGAGAGAGAGGGGACGAGAGAGGGGACGAGAGAGGGGACGAGAGAGGGGACGAGAGAGGGGACGAGAGAGGGGAAGAGAGAGGGGAAGAGAGAGGGGAAGAGAGAGGGGAAGAGAGAGGGGAAGAGAGAGGGGAAGAGAGAGAGGAAGAGAGAGAGAGAGACTGTTCCAGACACTTTCCTTCAGCAGCAGCAGCGAGCCAGAGGCTGAACACTCACTTGCCTTCCGCACTCACCTCGAAGTGTTTCAATCTTCCTCAATGCTTTAATCGGCAAAATGGGTGAGAAATGGAGCTGATCATAGGCTCGCGCCCCATTTCTAAGAGTCATGGCCTTGATTCCACTCACCTCAAGAAAACATCTTGCACAATCGCCCAATAACACACCATCAAACTGTAAGTCACAGGCTCCAATAGTACCAGAACCACATTTCAAAGAAAAGAAAATGTAAAAGGAGTGAAAGAAAGAGTTTCATGGACCATCTGGATGATGTTGCCCGTGGTAGCATTGTTCGCTGGCGTCATCTTCCGGACAATATACAAACATCAATATATCCAAACCACCAGTAATCTTAAATATAGTTTACAAAAGGTAAATGCTCTGCTGGTGGAGAAGCTGACAGCAATACGGTTGGATGTTTTCCTGGTGTCATGGATTATTGATTACCTCACTGGCAGACCACAGTACGTGTGCTTGCAACACTGTGTGTCAGACAGAGTGATCAGCAGCACTGGGGCTCCACAGGGGACTGTCTTGTCTCCCTTTCTCTTCACCATTTACATCTCGAACTTCAATTACTGCACAGAGTCTTGTCATCTTCAGAAGTTTTCTGATGACTCTGCCATAATTGGATACATCAGCAAGGGAGATGAGGCTGAGTACAGGGCTACGGTAGGAAACTTTGTCACATGGTGTGAGCAGAATTATCTGCAGCTTAATGTGAAAAAGACTAAGGAGCTGGTGGTGGACCTGAGGAGGGCTAAGGCACCAGTGACCCCTGTTTCCAACCAGGGGGTCAGTGTGGACATGGTGGAGGATTACAAATACCTGGGGATATGAATTGACAATAAACTGGACTGGTCCAAGAAGACTGAGGCTATCTACAAGAAGGGTCAGTGCCGTCTCTATTTCCTGAGGAGACTGAGGTCCTTTAACATCTGTCAGATGATGCTGAGAATGTTCTACGAGTCTGTGGTGGCCAGTGCTATCGTGTTTGCTGTTGTGTGCTGGGGCAGCAGGCTGAGGGTAGCAGACACCAACAGAATCAACAAACTCATTCGTAAGGCCACTGATGTTATGGGGATGGAACTAGACTCTCTGACGGTGGTGTCTGAAAAGAGGATGCTGTCCAAGTTGCATGCCATCTTGGACAATGTCTCTCATCCACTACATGATGTACTGGTTGGGCACAGGAGTACATTCAGCCAGAAACTCATTCCACTGAGATGCAACACTGAGCGTCATAGGAAGTCATTCCTGCCTGTGGCCATCAAACTTTACAACTCCTCCCTTCGAGGGTCAGACACCCTGAGCCAATAGGCTGGTCCTGGATTTGGTTCCATCTGGCATAATTTACATATTATTATTTAATTATTTATGGTTTTATGTTGCTATATCTATAGTCTATTCTTAGTTGGTGCAAATGTAACGAAACCCAATTTCCCCCAGGATCAATAAAGTACGACTATGACTATGACTATGGAATGAACTGAATTTAACAGATAAAACCACAGAAAGAATTCAAGCAAATGTATCTTTCTTGGAATACTTGTCTTTGATGCAATGTACCTCACAGCAAGAAACAGAGGTAGAAAGCTGGTGTCTATCCAACCACCAAGCTCTTAAAGACTAAGCCATTGTTAACTAGGATTCAGATGGTCTCACACAATAATCTAATTCCTTACAAAATAAATGAGATTAAGTACTCAATAATTAACTCCAAAGATAGCCCTTCTCATTTATTGAAGCTGTTATTAAATAAATATCAATCTGAAAAGCACTTTCAAAGGATCTCTTAACAATAAAGTCTGAACTCCTAAATTTAACCTCTTGACACAGATTATATAATTTGTTTAAAATAGCTGTTGTTCAGCATACAAGACTGCAATATTCAAAGCATTGTCATAATACATTATAGAACATCACCTCAGAAACAGAAACCAGTAATACCTCTGTATTCCTTAAAGCTGCAATTTTCCAAACCTTTAATACTTCCCATCATTTTTTAAAATTATAGGCATTTAACAGGAAGCCAAGACAAGGAAAAACAAATGCCTTTTGTTTAGTGATTGCTTAACCATACTCCCATTTTGGAATAGTTTGAGGAACTATTAAATTAGTTTGAAAAATTATTTATTATAGGTGTGTACTTTGCTGTCATGCATTTTATATCACATCTCTTATATGATTTGTGTTAAGAATTATTTTTCAATATCAAGTATTATGCTCATTAGTTAATACAGGGAATAACATAACTTAATTGAGGGCATTCCTACTTTCATGCTTTTGTAGATATTGGCTATTTAGTTGCAACTGAAGCAGCTTGTAGCTTCAGTCAAACAGGAACCTGGATCAAAAAAAAAGTATGCAAAGACACCACTATCTTCTCCAAGTTCAGGGTCAAATATTAAAAGATCCATTGGAAGTGCTTTTTGGATTGTTTGTTATTTAATTAGCAGCTTTAATGAATGAGAAGGGCTGTCTTTACAGTTAATTGTTGGAAGTCCTCGAATAGGATTCTCAAAAGATTTACTTGCAGGTTGAGTCGGTGGAGAAGAAGGCAAACACAACGTTAACATTCATTTTGAGAGGTCTAGAATATAAAAGCAAAGATGTAAGGCCTTGTCTTTATCAGGCACTGGTGAGGCCTCACTTGGAGTACTGAGAGTAGTTTTTGGCCCCTTATAATACCATATGATATAGAAGCAGAATTAGGCCATTTGGCCCAACAAGTCTGCTCATGGCTGATGCAGTTTTACTTTCAGCCTCAATCTCCAGCCTTCTCCCCGTATCCCTTCATGCCCTGACCAATCAAGAATCTATCAACTTCTGCCTTAAATATACATAAAGACTTGGCTTCCACAGCTGCCTGTGGCAAAGAATTCCACAGATTCACCACTCTCTGTCTAAAGAAATTCCTCCTCATCCCCTTTCTAAAAGGATGCCCTTCTATTCTGATGCTAGATGCTCCTCTTCACATCCACTCTATCAAGGACTTTCAACATTCGATAGGTTTCAATAAGGTCACCCCTCATACTTCTGAATTCTAAGGAATACAGGACCAGAGCCATCAAACCCTCTTTATATGACAAGCTATTCAATCCTGGAATCATTTTTGTGAACCTTCTTTGAACCTTCTCCAGTCTCAGCACCTTCTTTCTAAGATAAGGGGCCCAAACCTGCTCACAATACTCCAAGTGAGACCTCACCAGTGCTTAATAAAATCTCAACATTGCATCCTTGCTTCTATATTCTAGTCCTCTCGAAATGGATGCTAACCTTGCATTTATCTTCCTCACGACAGACTCAACCTGCAAATTAACCTTCAGGGAATCCTGCACAAGGACTCCCATGTCCTTTTGCATCTCACTTTTTTTGTAATTTCTCACCATTTAGAAAATAGTCAATGCTTTTATTTCTTCTACCAAAGTGCATAACCACACACTTCCCAACACTGTAATCTTATCTAATCTGCCATTTCTTTGCTCATTCTCCTAATCTGTCTAAATCCTTCTGTAGCCTCTCTACTTCCTCAAAACTATGCCCCTCCAGCGATCTTCAAAATAATCTGCAAATTTGCAACAAAGCCATTAATTCCATCATGCAAGTCACTGACATATAACGTAAAAAGAATTGGTCCCAACAGAGACACCTGTGGAACACCACTAGTTACTGGCAGCCAACCAGTAAAGGCTCCCTTTATTACCAGTCTTTGCCTCCCGCCAGTCAGCCAATGCTTTATACATGCTGGAATCTTTCCTGTAACTTGTTAAGCAGCCTCATGAGTGGCACCTTGTCAAAGGGCTTCTAAAAATCCCAGTACACAACATTAACCAATTCTTCTTTGTCTATCCTGCTTGATATTTCTTCAAAGAATTCCAATAGGTGTGTCAGGTAAGATTTTCCATTGAGGAAACCATGCTGACAATTTCATCAGCCTATTTCATCATGTACCTCCAAGTACCCTGATAGGTCATCGTTAATATTTGACTCCAACATCTTCCCAACCACGAGGTCAGACTAACTGGCCTATAGTTTCCTTTCTTCTGCCGCTCTTCCTTCTTGAAGAGTGGAATGACATTTGCATCTTTCCAATCTTCCAGAACCATTCCAGAACCTAGTGATTCTTGAAAGATCATTACTAGTGCCTCCATGATCTCTTCAGCCATCTCTCTCAGAACCCAGGGATGTATACCATCTGATCCTGGTGACTTATCTACATTCAGACCTTTCAGTTTCCCCAACAGCCTTCTCTCTAGTTATGGTCAGGTCACACACTTCATGGCCCCTGATACCTGGAACTTCCACCATATTGCAATTTCTTCCACAGTGAAGACTGATGTAAAATCCTGGACCCTGGCACTCAGGAGGCAACACAGCATCGAGGAATCTCGTCCTTGCCCACAGAAGCTCCTGTCCATTTCCCTAACTAACAAATCCCCTATCACCACAGCGTGCCTCTTCTACCCCTTCCCTTCTGAGTCACAGAGGCAGGCTCAGTGCCAGAGACCCAACCACTGACTTAGGTCATTTCCCACCCCCGCCCACCCCACCCCCAGCAGTATCTAAAGTGATATACTTGTTTTTGAGGGGGATAAGCACAGGGGTACTCTGTACTGGCCACTCAAACCCTTTCCCCTTCCTGACTGTCATCCAGTCTCCTGTGTCCTGCACCTTGGTTAACTACTTCTCTATACGTCCTATCCATCAAACCCCTCAGCCTCCCAAATGATCCAGATTTCATCCAGTTCCAGCTCCAACTCCTTAATGCAGATTGTTACAAGCTGCAGCCAGATGCACTTCTCACAGTTGTAGTCATCAGGGACACTGGAGGTCTCCCGCCTTCCCACATCCCGCAAGCGGAGCATTGCACTGTCCTGCCTGGCACATCCACGGTCATAGCTGAGCAGATATAAAGAAGGGAAGAAAAAATTCTTAACCTTGAGCTTTTCTTTGATTTTTCTGCATGAAGCCTATCTTTGCCGAAGCCTTGAAGAGCTAAAGCCTCAAGATCACCACTCTGCCTCTGTCCACTCAGATGACACCCGCTGCGCTTGGCCCTGCCTTCCCGAATTTGCTCCTGCTAATCAATCCCAAATGCCGATTGGTCACCAGTTAAAGCTCTTTTTCGCTGCACCGACCCACTGCTTGCTGCCTTTTGTACTCGGGCAGTGGACCTGATTGAAGTCCCCTCCTCTCAAAATTGCCATTGTCCAGACTGGCCACCGGTCAAAGCTCATTTTCAAAGAAAGGATGTGCTGGCACTGGAGAAAATTCAAAGGAAGTTCATGAAAATGATTCCAGGATTGAAAGGCTTATCATGAAGTAGTGAAACAGATTCAGCAGTGGCTGGATGAGAGACGCCAGAGAGTAGTGGTGGATAACTGTTTGTCAGATTGGAGGCTGGTGTCTAGTGGTGTGCCTCAGGGATATGTACTGGGTCCAATTAATGATCTGGATGATGGGGTGGTAAATTGGATTAGTAAGTATGCAGATGATACTAACATAGGTGGAGTTGTAGATAATGAAGTAGGTTTTCAAAGCTTGCAGAGAGATTTAGGCCAGTTAGAAGAGTGGGCTGAAAGATGGCAGATGGAGTTTAATGCTGATAAATGTGAGGTGCTACATTTTGGTAGGACTAATCAAAATAGGACATACATGGTAAATGGTAGGGCATTGAAGAATGCAGTAGAACAGTGGGATCTAGGAATAATGGAGCATAGTTCCCTGAAGATGGAATCTCATGTGGATAAGGTGGTAAAGAAAGCTTTTGGTATGCTGGCCTTTATAAATCAGAGCATTGAGTATAGGAGTTGGGATGAAATGTTTAAATTGTACAAGGCATTGGTAAGGCCAAATTTGGAGTATTGTGTACAGTTCTGGTCACCGAATTATAGGAAAGATATTAAAAATATTGAGAGAGTACAAAGAAGATTTACTAGAATGTTACCTGGGTTTCATCTCCTAAGTTACAGAGAAAGGCTGAACAAGTTGGGTCTTTATTCTTTGGAGCGTAGAAGGTTGAGGGGGGACTTGATAGAGGTATTTAAAATTATGAGGGGGATAGATAGAGTTGACATGGATAGGCTTTTTCCATTGAGAGTGGGGGAAGATTCAAA
This sequence comes from Mobula birostris, assembly GCF_030028105.1. Taxonomy (NCBI): domain Eukaryota; kingdom Metazoa; phylum Chordata; class Chondrichthyes; order Myliobatiformes; family Myliobatidae; genus Mobula; species Mobula birostris. Next base: position 203,646,028 of record NC_092371.1, on the reverse strand, counting down.
CAAGAGGACATGAGTTGAGAGTTAAAGAGCAAAAGTTTAGGGGTAACATGAGGGGGAACTTCTTTACTCAGAGAGTGGTAGCTGTGTGGAACGAGCTTCCAGCAGCTGTGGTTGAGGCAGGTTCAATGTTGTCATTTAAAGTTAAATTGGATAGATATACGGACAGGAAAGGAATGGAGGGTTATGGGCTGAGTGCAGGTTGGTGGGACCAGGTGAGAGTAAGAGTTCGGCATGGACTAGAAGGGCCAAGATGGCCTGTTTCCGTGCTGTAATTGTTATATGGTTATAATACGAACGGTTGATGGCTGCGGGCCTGTACTCACTGGAATTCAGAAGAATGAGGGGAAAGTCTCATTGTAACCTATTGAATGTTGAAAGGTCTCGATAGAGTGGATGTTGAGAGGATGCTTCCTCTGGTGGAGGAGTCTAAGGCCAGAGGACACAGCCTTAGAATAGAGAGATGTCCATTTAGAATGGAGATGAGAAGGGATTTCTTTAGCCAGCGAGTAGAGAGGATGTGGAATTCACTGCCACAGGTGGATGTGGAGGCCAAGTCATTAGGTATATTTAAGGCAGAGGTTGGTAGATTCTGGATTAGTCAGGGCATGAAAGGATGTGAGGAGAAGGCAGGAGATTGGAGCTGAGAGGAAAATGGATCAGCTGAGAGGAAATGGCAGGGCAGACTTGATGGACCAAATGATCTAATTCTCCTCCAATACCTTATGGTCTAAGATTTAAAACTACCTCATTTATTGATGTAATCCTGACAGTGGACCTTTGACCTGAAAGGTTAACTCCGGGCAGGAGGAGAAGATGGCGGCGCAACGCAACGTGCGTAGCCTCTCCGGTGAAATGATATTATATTTGTGAGTAGGATGCCATACACAATTCTGATTTGATGAAGACAGATGTGAGAAGCAGAGGAACATCTGGAGAAATTTCTGAAATGCCTGGTTCACTGCCGCTGCTAGTGTGTAATCGAGAATCTCCAGAGGAAAGGCCCCAAAATCCCCGTCTTTGCCTGCTGCTGGCAACCAAGGCTGAGGTCAAAGCGTTCAGCAGAGATGGTGCTTGGTACTCGGTGTCGGAGGGCTGATCAGAGCTTGAAGTTTTCAGACGACTCAGAGTCAGACTGTGGTCGGGCATGGCAGGGAGAGTTTTCTTCCTTCTCCCGTCTGTGTGAGATGTGGGACTTTCGAGAGACTTTGAACTTTTTTTACTGAGCCCATGGTCTGTTCTACATCAAGTTATGGTATTGTTGCACTGTTGTAACTATATGTTATAATTATGTGGTTTTCTTAGTTTTTCAGTCTTGGTCTGTCCTGTGTTTCTGTGATATCACACCAGAGGAATATTGTATCATTTCTTAACGCATGCATTAAGAAATAACAATAAAAGAGGACTGTGTGTCCTCATAATCTAAATATTCAGTTTGTCTTTCCAACAATGTTTCAGCATTTTCTTTCTGATCTGAAATTTTCAATAGTTGGAGTTCCCTTCCCACATAAAAGACAAAAGTTTTCATTTAAAGGAGTTTTAAAATTCTTGGCCCCATTCTGTCATTTTGTTCTGAAGCCCCTTAGGAATCATATAATTTCAGCTTTGAAAGCTCCTTAAAACCTGGTGATGATTAATCAGTCAAATTGCTGCTGGCAGCGAGAAACATTTTATTTGATTTTGTGCCCATTAATTGCCTTGGGAAATTCTCTACATTAGCGTCAACATACAAAACATAAACACAAGAAATCTGCAGAAGCTGGAAATCCAGAGTAAGACACAGAAAATGCTGGAGGGACTCAGCAGGCCAGCAGCATCTAGGGAAAGGAATAAAGACTGAACGTTTCAGGTTTAGGTTCTCCATCAGGGAAAAACAGAAGTTGCTGTTGTCCAGATCACTGAGGATCCCATTCTTTCTCCCAATCAACTCAGTCAGCCAGTTTGACTGTGCGGCTTCTCCAGCAGTGCTCTCTCTGTTTAGCTGATACTTTCTGATATTCATGCACCACCCTCTTCTCCTACAAAATGTTGTGCCTCAAGTTCAACCAGCACAGATTTGTTGAAAGAACTTGACATGTTGCTTAGACTTGGAGTTGATGCCAAGTTTCTTGCTGTGTTGGTTGAACCGAGAGTCCTGGATACAGGAACTGAACTCCAGGAGACACAGGACTTTGTTCCTTCTCCACCTCTTTCCTCTCCAGACTTGCATCCCTCCCCAAGCCCAATCAGACATACCATACCATGCACTAATTCAATCTGAAATGCAACCCCATTGCTGCCTCTTCTTTCCTACAACCACTACCCATCTATCCTTTCAAGATTCCAGCCTCACTTTCTTTCCCTGGGAGATTTTTTGGACCACAGTAGAAAGATACCATTAGGTGAACGTTTACACTCTACCTTAGTCTCATATCTGTCTAGGCTGTGAAGAAATTTCATGCTGCTCTTTGCTTCAGCCACTATTAAGTGAAAAAGAATTCTTTCCTCTCATCTCCCCAAGGTAATTCAACCTCATTTTATGGTTTTTACTGTTTCTATAAGACGCCAATACTTCCATAATTTTCACCCTAAAAAAAGTCTCAAATCTCTTCCTTTAAGACCCCCAGCTTGTTCAATCCTTACTGATAATTGCACCAGTCTAGTACTGCAAGGCCCTGCTATCATATGGAGATCAGTAATACAAGTATCCCCACTCTACAAACAAGCTACTGGGCAAGAAAAGTTCTTCCTTTGTTAAAATTTTCAATTTCAAATCATTTTTGTCCTAGATAAAGGTAGCTAAAATCTGCTACCTTTAGAAGAAAGCAAATATATCTAAATAATTATTGCTAAATTTACCACAGGAATACTTTATTTTTGCTAAATTTCAGTCGGTACCTGTGCAAATGGAGCGGAAGGGACATTAGCTTGCAAAACTTCACTGCATTTCATGCATAATTTCACTGGACTATGTCAGAAAGCAAACAAAAAGGCAAAAGATATTTGCAAATCAGTTGAGCCACTAGATGGGAAAGTGAAGTTTGGCCGAAATGCAGGCAGCCAAAACAATTGCAGATGAAAGTGAATGAGCTGGAACATTAGTCATTCATTTTTGGGTCAAAGAAAGTCCATTTGGAATATTTGTTTCATGGTGAAACACAGGGGGAGATATATCTCTATCATACACACACACACCCTTAACTCTATGTAAAATAACTCTCATGAAATTAAACCAAATCCTTATCCTATGTACCATTAGGACACAGTTTCATCTCAGATGATTAATTTGTTTTTTGTCCATCCCAGGATACTTAGTTTAAGTAGCTGAAAATAAAGGCTCTAAAAAGGGGATTCAGCAATTGTTTAGTCTTGTCTGTGATTAGTGACATGTACTCACTGTGCATATTGTAAACAATGACTAATTTAATGCCACACCCAAGATACTAACATTGCTAAACTGTACACATTGTTATAAAGGACAAAAGATATAGCGCTCTTAAAAAGAAAGTATACTAACACAGCGTAACAATACACATATGCCTTCACATTTCTTTCCAACAAGGTTATGTGGCAGTTCTCAGACAACAAGTAATAGATAGAGTAATGCAGCTTCTGTCTTAAAGAAGTCAAAGAAAGCTCTCTAGCAGTAACATCAATAACCTTCAAGATACATCAATTGTAATACAGGTGTCCCCCACTTTTCGAACGTTTGCTTTCCGAAACCTCACTGTTATGAAAGACCTACATTAGTACCCTGTTTTCGTTAACAGAAGGTGTTTTCACTGTTACGAAAAAAATCAGCGCGCGATAAAAGGCAGCGTGTGCCCCGAGCAGCCGCTCTCCCCCAGATTCAGAACAGCATTGCTTTAACATGTGCCTGTGAGCAGCCGTTTGCAAGATGAGTTCTGAGGTATTGGAAAAGCCTGAAAGAACTCGTAAGGGTGTTACACTTAGCGTAAAACTAGGCATAATTAAGCGTTTTGATCATGGTGAACAAAGTAAGGACAACGTTGAGTTTGGCTTGTGGAAGCTGAGGAAGATGATGTTGAAGAGGTTTTGGCATCCCATGACCAAGAACTGATAGATGAAGAGCTGATGCAATTGGAAGAAGAAAGGATAACAATCAAAACCGAATGCAGTAGAGAAATGAACATGAAGCAACTGCATGAGATTTTCGCTGCAATGATAAAATACGATTTTAATTTTGAAAGGGTATGTAGGTTTGGGGGTATTTGCAGGATGGTTTGAGTTCTTACAAAGAACTGTATGATAGAAAAATGCGCGAGGCTCAGCAGTCAAGCAAGCCTTCCACATCAGCCACAGCAGACGACGAACCTCGACCTTCGACATCGAGGCGGGCAGTCATAGGAGAAGATGAGCCACCTGCTCTAATGGAAACAGACGACGATGAGATGACACCTCAGTGTCCCACCGCCCCAATCCCCGGGCCATGGACAGATACCAATTCGCAGAGAATGCAGCAGTAGCCGGGAGGCACACAGCACATCTTTAAGAAAAAAGCCAAAATAAACATGCTAATTAATTAGGTGCTGCCCGACATGTAAATGTCGGCCCAGATCAGAGGCGAGGCAATCAGCAATCAGCACTGATCTGGGCTGACAATTACATGTCGGGTGGCACCTAATTAATTAGCATGTTTATTTCGGCTTTTTCCTTAAAGATGTGCTGTGTGCCTTCCGGCTACCGCTGGACCCCTGCATGCTTCACGGCAATGTATCAGTCGGCGGCCTGGAGGGCGGGGGCCACTGCACCGCCCCAGCCTGCGACGACTCGGCCTAACACACCATCATCAGTGTGCTCTGCGCTGTTTTTCCCATTCCAGTAAGTGATACTACACTGTACATACATTATTTCTACTTTATATAGGCCGTGTATTTTTACGTGTTATTTGGTATGATTTGGCAGCTTCATAGCTTAAAGGTTACTGGAGAGAGTGTTGTTGCCAACAGCGCTTGCGTGAGATTTTCTGCCGAGAGCACTTGCGTGAGATTTTCACTTCGGCGAATAGTGCCGGCAATGATTGTGGAAAAGTATTTCTACTTTATATAGGCTGTGTATTTATCATATTATTCCTGCTTTTACTATATGTTACTGTTATTTTAGGTTTTATGTGTTATTTGGCATGATTTGGTAGGTTATTTTTGGGTCTGCGAATGCTCACAAATTTTTCCCATATAACTAAATGGTAATTGCTTCTTCGCTTTACGACATTTCGGCTTATGAACCATTTCATAGGAACGCTCTACCTTCGGATGGCGGGGGAAACCTGTAGAATATAAAACTCAAGTTTTTTTTAAACAAACAGTACGTAGTTAAAATTAGGAAGTTATAACAAAAAGACATCATCCTCCTACCCATTCTCACCTATCACTTTAGAGCTTGTAGCCCTTTCCCACCCTCCACATTCTGCCGCATTACTTACTGTCCAGCCCTGATGAAGGATCTCAGCTGAAAACGTTGACTGTTGATTTGCCTGCCTGACCTGTTGTGTTGCTCCAGCATTTTGAACATGTTGCTCAAGATTATTAGCATTTGCAGAATCCCTTACGTCCTTAGGAGTTTGCGAAGGTTCAGCACGATAGCTAAAACTCTGACAAAGTTCCATAGATGAGTGGTGGAGAGTACACTGACTGGGTGCATCGTAGTCTGGTATGGAAACACCAACGCCCTTGAACGAAAAATCCTACAAAAAGTGGTGGCTACGGCCCAGTCCATCACAGATAAAGCCTTCCCCACCATTGAGCGCATCTACATGGAATGTTGTCGCAAGAAAGCAGCATCCATCATCAGTGACCCCCACCACCCAGACTATGCTCTCTTCTTGCTGCTGCCATCAGGAAGAAGGCACAGAGGCCTCAGGACCCACACCACCAGGTTCAGGAACAGTTACTGCCCCTCAACCATCAGACTTTTGAAACAAAGGGGATAACTTCACTAAACTTCACTGCCCCATCATTGAAATGTTCCCACAACCTATGGACTCACTTCCAAGGACTCTTCATCTCATATTCTTGATATTTATTGCTAATTTATTTATTTATTACTTCTTTTTGTATTTACACATTTTATTATCATTTGCACACTGGTTTTACACCTAATTGGTGCTGTCTTTCTGATTCTATTCTGGTTATCAGATGTATTGAGTATGCCTGCGAGAAAATGAGTCTCAGGTTTGTATATGGTGACAGATATGTACTTTGATAATAAATTTACCATGAACTTTGAAGCTATTAATGAGACTTGGTTGCAGAGGTGGGGGGGGGGCAGCATTGGCAGTTCAATGCTCTAGGATTCTGTTGCTCTGGATGTGATAGAGGGGAAGGGGGGCATTACTCCACGACAGACTGGAAGGCACATCTACCGAGGTGTTATGGGTGAAACTCAGGAATATAGATAGGGATGCCCACATTGATGGGATTATATTACAGACCACACTATAGTAAGCAGGATTTGTAGGAACAACATTCAGAGAATTTCATCAGGAATTGGCAAGACAGTTTGGCTCTCCTTGAAAAAGCAATTCTGAAAGATGTCATAAAGAGATAAATTCAGAGTCACGCAAATATCAAGACAAAACACAAAAGCTTCCAAATCCTTAAAGGAGCTTATTTCATCAAGAGTTCAGGGCACTTATTTATTTTAACATCAAAACATTAGTCAAATCATGGCTTCACTGGCATGTAACATCCACCCACCATTTCCTCACTTCACAATACCTCATCTATCCCTCAGCTCCACTGAGTTTTTCCAAGTGTAAAATGTATGATGGCTGGTATTATTACCATTAGCATCAATCTAGCAAAATAAAAGAGCTTGGCATATTGTGGAAGATGTTAGAAATTAGGGGAGAAAACTTGTGACACAACTCCTTCATGCAGGTTCCCATAGCAACACTATTGACATGGAGAAGATTAATGGAATTGAAAGAAAAATTGTTCGATGCAAGTATGAGTTCAGCTGGTGAAAGAAGAGCAGTGGTGTTGAAATTCTTTGAGGAAATTACAAGTAGGATGGATAAAACGGATGCAGTGGATGTTGTATATTTGGACTTTCAGAAGACCTTTGACAAGGTGCCACACACAAGACTGCTTACCGAGGTAAGAGCCCATGGTATTACAGGAAAGTTACTAAGATGGTTACAGCATTAGTTGATTAAAAGAAGGCAGCAAGCAGGAATAAAAGGATCCTTGTCTGGTTGGCTGCCAGTGACTAGTGGTGTTCCGCAGGGGTCGGTTTTGGGACCACTTCTTTTTATGCTGTATATAAATGATTTAATATACAGCATAATATAAATGATGAAATAGATCCCTTTGTTACCAAGTTTGCAGATGATACGAAGACTGGCGGAGGGGCAGGTAATGTTTAGGAAAATGGTAGGATGAAGAAGGACTTAGATAGTTAGGAGAATGGGTAAGAAAGTGGGAAATGAAATATAATGTTGGAAAATGCATGGTCATGCACTTTGGTAGTAGAAATAAATATGTGGTCTATTTTGTAAACGGGGAGAAAATCCAAAAATCTGAGATGCAAAGGGACCTGGGAGTCCTTGTGCAGAACACCCTAAAGATTAACTTGTAGGTTGAGTCGGTGGTGAGGAAGGCAAATGCAATGTTAGCATTCATTTTAAGAGGTCTAGAATACAAGAGCAGGGATGTGAAGCTGAGGCTTTATAAGGCACTGGTGAGGCCTCACCTTGAGTATTGTGTAGAGTTTTGGGCTCCTCATCTTAGAAGAGACGTGGTGGCATTGGACAGGTTCCAGAGGAGGTTCACAAGGATGATTCCAGGAATGAAAGGGTTATCATAGAAGGAACGTTTGATGGCTCTGGGTCTATACCCGCTGGAATTTAGAAGGATGAGGGGGGATCTCATTGAAACCTTTCAAATGTTGAAAGGCCTAGACAGAGTAGATGTGGAAAGGATGTTTCCCATAGTGGGAGAGTCTGGGACAAGAGGACACAGCTTAAGGATAGAGGGGTGTCCATTCAAAACAGATGCAGAAAATTTCTTTAGCCAGAGGGTTGTGAATTTGTGCAATTTGTTGCCATGTGCAGCTGTGGAGGCCAGGCCGCTGGGTGTATTTAAGGCAGAGTTTGATAGATTCTTGATTGGACACGGCATCAAAGGTTACGGGGAGAAGGCCAGGAAATGGGGTTGAGGAAGAGGAGAAAAAGGATCAGCCATGATTGAATGGCAGAGCAGACTCAATGGGCCAAATGGCCTAATTCTTATGTCTTATGGTGGAAGGAAACTGGTTGGGCATCCAATCGGTGCTTCCATAATTTTCATTATATTTTGGATTTTCAGTATCTAGTATTTTTTGTGCTGGTGTAATTTGCTCGAAGTTAAAAAGCATCAAAGTTGGAGACCATTTCATTCAAGCAGGCAAAACTGTACCCTCTAACAAATATCAGCAAATGGACTTGCATCACGTTGCTAAATAAAGCATATGACAATACACGCTACTTTCATTTTTTAAAATTTCCTCCCTATCCTAGGATGTCTTTTGTTCACTGTCTCATTGATAACTTTGACTCAAAAGTTGAAATTACATTTTCTACCTCGTAATGTGCAGCATCCATTTCCCAAAAACATATTATGACTGAGCATTGCTCTGTTCTTTTATCTCATCTTGTCTGTCCTTACGAATTGTTCAATACTGAAACCCTGAGAAATGCAGTAAAACTCAACCAGGCACATGCAAGAATCTGGCAGTGCCCAAATTAGCAGATATTCTGACCTCTGTATGTTATTCCTATCAACACTCAACATGGGAGAACAGGATCCACAGTCCCAGTTAGAAGATTGAACAGTACAGCACAATACAGGCCATTCAGCCCATTATGTTGTGCTGACCTATATAAAACAACTTGACCAATTTATCTCCTCCCTCTCACATAGCCCACAACCTTCCACTTTCCTTTCATCCATGTGCCGAGGAGATTCCTACATGTCCCTAATATCTCAGCTTCAACCATCACTTATCATTCTGTATTAAAAAAACCTACCTCTGACATCTCCCCTAAACTTCCCTCCTTAAAAGGATGCCCTCTGGAACCATTGCTGTGCCAGGAAAAATGCACTGGCTGTCCACACTACAAGACCATAAGACACCAGAGCAGAATTAGGCCATTCAGCCCATCAAGTCCTGCTCTGCCATTTCACTAGGGAAGACTCCGGATCCCACTGAACCCCATACACCTGACCTCTCACATATCCATTGATGCCCCGACCAATCAGGAATCTATCAACCCCTGCTTTGAATATGCCCACGGACTTGGCTTCCACCACAGTTTGTGGCAGAACATTCCACAGATTCACCACTCTGGCTAAAAATTTCCTCCTTACTTCAGTTCTAAAAAGTCGCCACTCAATTTTGAGGCTGTGACCTCTAGTTCTGGATACTCCCACCAGAGGAAACATCCTCTCCACATCACCTTATCTAGTCCTTTCACCATTGGGTAGGTTTATCTATCTATGTCTCCTATAATCTTATATACCTCTATTAAGTCACCTCACATCCTCCTTCATGCCAAAGAAAAAGCCACATCTCCGTCAAACTCTCTTCAAAAGGCATGCTCTCCAATTCAGGTTGCATTCTGGCAAATCTCTTCTCCAACTTCTCGAAAGCTTCCACATCCTTCCTATAATGAGACAACCGGAACTGAAAAGCATTCTCCAAGTTTGGTCTAACCAGAGCTTGAAACAACTGCAACATTACCTCACAACTCTGGATTAGGTATTGACTTTGCGGGAGATGCGAGGGAGTGGTAGTAGAGAGTTGCCTCTCTGACTGGAGGCCTGGGACTAATGGTGTGCTGCAGGGATCAGTGCTGGGTCTATCACTGTTCGTCTTCTATATCAATGAGCTGGATGATAATATGGTTAAGTGAATCAGCAAATTTGTGGATAACAACAAGACAGGGGTGGGGTGTAGTGGACAGTGAGAAAGACTTTCAAAGCTTACACTGGGATCTGGACCAGCTGGAAAAATGGGGTAAAGATGGCAGTTGCAGACAAGTGCAAGGTGTTGCACTTTGCTAAGACCAACCAGGATAGGTCTTTCACAGTGAACGGTAAGGCACTGAGGAGCGCAGTAGAATAAAGACTTGGGAATAAAGGAATACAGCTGCAGATTTCTCTGAGAGTGGTGACACAGGTGGAGAGGGTCATAAAGAAAGCTTTTGACACACTGATCTTCAGAAATCAAAGTATTGAGTTCAAGAGTTGGGATGTTATGTTGAAGTTGTATAAGGCATTGTTGAAGTTTAATTTGGAGTACTGTGTACAGTCTTGCAAAAAAGATTGAAACTGTACAGAGAAAATTTACATGGATGTTGCTGGGACTGGAGTAACTGAGTTATAAGGAAAGATGAATAGGTTTGCTTAGAACTTTATTCCCTAGAACATAGAAGATTGCAGGGACATTTGATAGAGGTATACAAAATTATAAGGGGTATAGACAAGAGTAAATGCAAGCAGGCTTTTTCCAATGTAGTTGGGTGAGCCTACAACTAGAGGTCATGGGTTAAAACTAAAAGATACAGGAGCAGAATTAGGCCATTTGACCCTTCAAGTCTGCTCTGCCATATTAACGTGGCTGATCCAATTTAACTCTCAGGCCCAAACGCCTGCCTTCTCTCCATATCCCTTCAGGCACTGACCAATCAAGAATCTGTCGACCTTTGCCTTCAATATTCCTCAAGACATGGCCTCCATGGCCACCTGTGACAAAGAATTCCACAGATTCACCACTCTCTGGCTAAAGAAATTCCTCTTCATCTTCATTCTAAAAGAATGCCCCTCTATTCTGAGGCTGGGTCCTCTGGTCTTGCACTCTCCCACCATAGGAAACATCCTCTCCACATCCACTCTACCAAGGCCTTTCACCATTCGATAGGTTTCAATTAGGTCACTTCTTATTCTTCTGACTTCTTGTGAATAGAGGCCCAGAGCCATTAAATGCTCTTCACATGACAAGTATTCAATCCTGGAATAATTTTCACAACCCTCCTTTGAACCACCTCCAGTTTCAGCAAATCATTTCTAAGATAAGAGGCCCAAACATGCTCACAGTACTCCAAGTGAGGACTCACCAGTGCTTTATAAAGTTTCAACATTACATCCTTGTTTTCATATTCTAGTCATTTTGAAATGAATGCTAACATCACATTTGCTGAACTGGTAGATATAAAAGTATGGTGCATGTGTGCATGCATGTTTGTGTAAGGGACCAGCTATAGCATAACAAACAGGGCCACCGGTAGTGAAAGGTGGTTACTGATCATTCAGGATGCCAGAGAGGTACGTATATTCTCATTTGGGATATTGTATAGTAGTATACTTGTTTGAGAATGCCTGTGCGTTTTAAGAATAAGTTTGATACTTTGGGTAACAGACTTTTACATGAAAGGGAATACTACAGGCACGAGTTCAGTGACAAAGAAGTGAAGGACTGCAGAGTATATATTCTGTAGTTTCATGTATGTACTGTTTCGTTTCTAGCCATCTAATGTATCTTGCATTATGTGGGAATTAGTATGGAGATATATGAGGAAGAAGTTATATCTAAGTACATCAGTTGAGATGGTACCTACTGAAATCAGGCAACAGCAAGTCAAGAATCCTGCTGACCCCAGCCAGCCCTTAGGACTGACTGCCACCAGCAACAAGCCCTTCACCCACTTCCCCCCTCCATCCGGGGAGAAGCAGAGCATTTTGTCAGAGTTACCCTCACTTAAAGTGGTCTAAATGAGATCACTGGGTGCAAAGAAAAGGCTGGGAATATCAAGAACTGTGGCGCTTCTCTTCCTGACGAACTTAACGTTTCCTACTCAAGAATCAAACAGAAGAGAAGCGTCCCGCTCCCTCCGGATGAACCGGACCTGGTGGCATCGAGATCCATCGTCACCAAGGAGGATGTTAGAAGGGCCTTCCTGAAGATAAATCCAAGGAAGCCGATGGGCCCAGATGGTGTCCCGGGATAGGTTCTCTGGACCTGTGCAAGCGAGCTAGCTGGAGTGTTTGCTGACATCTTCAACTGCTCCTTGCTTCAGTCTAAGATCCCCTCGTGTTTTAAGAAGGCAACGATAATCCCAGTGCCGAAGAAGAGCAAGGTGGCATGCCTGAATGACTATCGACCTGTGGCTCTGACATCAATTGCTATGAAGTGCTTCGAGAGATTGGTTATGGCACACATCAACCACAGCCTACCAGTCAACCTCGACGCTTTGCAATTCGCCTACCGGAGCAACAGGTCAATGGCAGATGCCATCTCTCTGGACCTACATTCCTCCTTAGAACACCTGGAGAATAAAGATGCAGACATAAGGCTCCATTTCATTGACTACAGCTCTGCCTTTAATATCATCATTCCAAATAAACTGATTCCTAAGCTCTGGAACCTGGGCCTTAGCACTCAGATCTGCAGCTGGATCTTCAACTTCCTCACAGACAGGACCCAGGCTGTAAAAATAGGGGACAAGCTCACGTCTACAATCACTCTGAGCACCAGTGCCCCACAAGGCTGTGTACTCAGCCCCCTGCTGTACTCACTGTATAGCCAAGTTTCCATCAAACTCAATATATAAGTTTGCTGATGACACAACAATTGTAGGCTGTATCTCGGGTAACGATGAGTTTGAGTACAGAGAGGAAATTAAGAACCTGGTGGCATGGTGCGAAGACAATAACCTATCCCTCAACGTCAGCAAGACGAAGGAATTGGTTGTTGACTTCAGAAGGAGTAGCGGACAGCACGTCCCAATTTACATCGGTGGTGCACAAGTGGAACAGGTCAAAAGCTTTAAGTTCCTCGGGGTCAATATCACAAATGACCTGACCTGGTCCAACCAAGCAGAGTTTCCTGCCAAGAAGGCCCACCAGCGCCTTTACTTCCCGAGAAAACTAAAGAAATTTGGCCTGTCCCCTAAAACTCCCACTAATTTTTATAGGTGCACTGTAGAAAGCATTCTTCTAGGGTGCATCACAACCTGGTATGAAAGTTGTCCTGTCCAAGACCGAAAGAAGCTGCAGAAGATCGTGAACACAGTGCGGCACATCACACAAACCAATCTTCCGTCCTTGGACTCACTTTACACCACACGCTGTCGGAGAAGTGCTACCAGTATAATCACGGACACGACCCACCCAGCCAACAGACTTTTCGTCTCTCTTCCCTCTGGGAGAAGGTTCAGGAGCTTGAAGACTCGTACGGCCAGATTTGGGAACAGCTTCCTTCCAAGTGTGATAAGACTGCTGAAGAATCCTGACCCGGATCTGGGCGATACCCTCTAAATATCCGGACCTGCCTCTTGGTTTTTTTGCAGTACCTTACTTCCTATTTTTCTATTTTCTATTTATGATTTATAATTTAAATTTTTAATATTTACTCATTTTAACTATTTTTAGTATTTTTAATATTTAATATTTGTAATCTAGGGAGTGTGAAGCGCAGAATCAAATATCACTGTGATGATTGTATGTTCTAGTACCAATTGTTTGGCGACAATAAAGTATAAAGTTCGTTGCGGGAACTTTGAATTCATGCACAAGCTCAAAGTAATTACTGAAATTCTCCATATGCTTCAAAAATATATATGTGTATTGGTAAAAGTGAAATGCCCAAGGAATATGTGGGGCAGTATGGCCCAGGGAATGTACATGGGCAACAGGAATGCCAGTAATGAAAAGAGATTTTTTTTAAAAAAAGGAGGTGAAAATAACTGGGGATTAATAATCTAAGTGCCCTGGAGAACTAACAAGCCCGCCATGGATTACGCAGAACATAGACATGAAGCACATGAAGGATATTCAGGGTTGGACATCCCAGGGAGGGATGATCCAGTCTTCCTGAAAATGCTGAAGGCCTGAGCTCAGCCCACGAGGAAGTGTTAGAGTTGGGATAGCAGTGGGAATGACCTACCCAGCGATATCAATATGGGCTGGAGAAACGGATCATTGGAGGAGAAAGAAATGTCAAAAGTGGATACAGTGGATCTAGCTGCTGCAATGACACAGAGGACTTGGTTTGTGTGCCAGTATTCAGGGCACCTAGCAAGGAACTACATGAACAGACATAGAAAGGTGCAGGAGATGACTTGTTAAAGCCATAGCCTCTTAGGACATGGTTGAAGGCAGTTTCCAAAAAAGAAAGGTGTGAGCCATCCACAAAAACAGACAGAAATGACAACAGCACCCTCTCTGTCTGCTTTGACTACGAACAAGATTACAGAGCTAGTGAGGGCAGCATCCAGATCACAGAAACAGCTGGCAGCAGCCTCCACTGCCAGCACTAGACACCCACAGATGTACACCAAGGGTTTATTAGGATGCCAGCAATATTGTAAAGGTGTATAAGATGATGAGAGGCATTGATGATGTGGATAGCCAAAGGCCTCTTCCCGGGGCTGAAATGGCTAACACAAGGGGGCATAGTTTTAAGATGCTTGGAAATAGGTACCATAGGGATGTCAGGGTAAGTTTTCCACACAGAGTGGTGGGTGTGTGGAATACACTGCCAGTGGTGATGGTGGAAGTGGATACAATAGGGTCTTTTAAGAGCCTCTCAGATAGGTACAAGGAGCTTAGAAAAATAGAAGGATATGGGATAGCGGAATTCTTGGCAGTCTCTAAACTAGGTTACATGGTACAACATTGTGGGCCGAAGGGCCTGTAATGTGCTGTAAAATTCTATTTTCTAAGTAAAGTTAGTGGACACAGGGCCATTCGTGTCGATAACTGATCTATCCTTGCCCACTCCTGGAGAGGTGAAGTACATTTACAGAGCAGGGGGTGAATCATTGAGGGCAGAGGGAAGTCAGCCTTGGGTAATGGAGATTGAGTGGGGGCAGCTTCCTGTGGGTTTTTGGGTGTTCCCAAACAATCAGCATACACTCTTGGGGAAAGGTACACTAAGTAAAGTGGGTGCTATCATAGACTGAGGAAAGGGAGAAATAACATGGAGAAGACAGGAACAGCAAATATGTATGATCTCCAGAGCAAACAGCGAGAAACCGCAGCCCCAAGAATCCATGCAGAAGTTGTTAGAAATCTTAAGCTCTCTAGCAGGGTACCTGGCAATATGAATTATACAATTGAGACAACTCGGAAAGCACTTCAGAATAACTGAATGTGGCTTAGAATGAACAGTAGTAAATTGCTAACTTAACCAAGTTTGTCCCTTTGGGATATAGACTTTGGATCCCAGGGCAACAATCTAGACAGGGATTAATCAGATTACCAAACAAACTTTTCTTTTGAATTAATATAAAATGAGTGAGAGGATACAAGGATCTTAGTTTAGCAAATGTAATGATGTAGCCAGATTGTTAGGTTTTTCATTTTGTCTCATAAAATTGTTCAATTCAAATCAAATAATTTTACAGGTTAACAGTATAATATTAGCATCTGAACCCAGAAGAGCTGATGAGAGCACCAACGCATTGAAATTAGGATAAGAAGAGCCCAAGACTCCAAGATACAAGAGTAGAATTATGCCATTTGGTCCATCGAATCTCCTCCCCCATTTCATCATGGCTGATCCAATTTTCCTCTCAGCCCCAATCTCCTGCCTTCTCCCGGTATCCCTTTATGTGCAGACCAATCAAGAATCTATCAACATCTGCCTTAAATATACATACAGACTTGGCCACCACAGCTGCAGATATTCTCCTGTTTGTGTTTCAGCAGGTCAGGCAACATCAATGAGAAAGAATAAAGAGTTGACATTTCAGGTTTTGAGTACTGATGAAGGGTCTCGGCCAGAAACATCGACTCATAATTCCTTTCCATAAATACTGCCTGACCTGCTGACTTCCTCCAGTATTTTATGTGTGTTACAATGAGAATAGGGTGTATCGTTGGCAGTTCATGCCCTCTGGTGGCCACACCATAAAACAATTTCCAGAAGATACTAATCATTCAAACGTAGCTCATCTTCAAGATAGGTTGACGTCACTTCCATAAACAAGTTCAGAGGAGAACAAAATAATTGTTACTCTGGACCTCATGCAGCACAAATAAAAACTCAGTTAGATAAAGAACACAGTAATAAAAAAACAATAAATATAAATACATAACTTTTATACATGGATTGTATATCCGCAAGGTGACACTGAGAGGAAATGATAAAGGAGTGGTGCTGGGGAGATGTGATGGAGTGGGTTAGTAGGTATAGCTGTTGATCAGACTCACTACTTGGGGCAAGTAACTGTTTTTGAGTGGATGCTAAGTAGATTCCTCTCTAATGGGAGTGAGACAAACCATCCATGAACAGAGCAGGTGGGGTCCTTCATGATGTTACTGACCCTTTTCCAGCACTTTTCTCTATATACACTGATTCCAGTTAATTGACCACAAAACCACAAGATATAGGAGCAGAATTAGACCATTTGGCCCACCGAGTCTGCTCCACCATTTCATCATGGCTGATCCAATATTACTCTCAGCGCCAATCTCCTGCCTTCTCCCCATATCCATTCATGCCCTGCCCAATCATGAATCTTATCAACCTCTGCCTTAAATACACAAAGGCTTGACCTCCGCAGCTGCTTGTGGCAAAGAATTCCACAGACTTACCACTCTCTGGCTAAAGAAATTCTTCCTCATCTCTGTTCTAAAAAGACACCCCTCTATTCTGAGTCTGTGTCCTCTGGTCTTAGACTCTCCCACCATAGGAAACATCCTCTCTACATCCACTCTACCAAGACTTTCTCCATCGATAGGTTTCAATGAGATCACCCCTCATTCTTCTAAATTCTAGAGAATACAGGCCCAGTGCCATCAAGCGCTCTTCATATGACAAGCCATTCAATCCTGGAATCATTTTTGTGAACCTCCTTTGAACTCTCTCCAGTTTCAGCACATCTTTTCTAAGATAAGGGGCCTTAAACTGCTCACAATACGCCAAGTGAGGCCTCACCCATCCCTATAAAGTTTCAACATTACATCCTTGCTTTATATTCTAGTTCTCTTGAAATGACTGCTAACATTGCATTTGCCTTCCTCACCACATTCTCAACCTGAAATTTAATCTTTAGGGAATACTGCACAAGAACTCCCAAGTCCCTTTACACCTGTGTTTTTTGTATTTTTTTCTCCATTTAGAAAATAATCAACCCTTTCATTTCTTTTACCAACGTGCATGACCGTACACTTCCCCGACATTATATCCCATCTGCCATTTCTTTACCCATTCTCCTAATCTGTCCAAGTCATTTTGTAGCCCCTCTACTTCCTCAAAACTACCTGCCCCCACCTATTTTCATATCAGCTGCAAACTTTGCAACAAAGCCTTCGGTTCCATCATCCAAATCATTGACGTGCAATGTGAAAAGAATCAGTCCATTCTGTACAGGTCTCACCTTCCCTGGAAGAGAGCCCTATGCCTTCCTACACAAACTCCTTGGCCACATATTAAACTGTATAATCTTCCTAGTTCTAGTCTCACTAGCACGTGGCATGGATAGCAATCCTGGGATCACAGCCCTGGGGATCCTGCCCTTCAACTTACCACCTAACTCCCTGAACTCCCTACGTAGAGCCTCATCACTCGTCCTACCCACGTCCTTGACACCTACATGGACCATAACTTCCGGCCGTTCATCCTCCTATTTAAGGATGCTGAGGATGCGATCCAAGATATCCCAGACCACGGTACCTGGGAGGCAATGTACCATCCGGGGATCTTGTTCTTGCCCACAGAACCTCCTGTCCATTCGCCTAACTAACGAATTCACTATCACCACCATGTGCCTCTTCCCCCAGCTTCCCTTCTTAGTCAGAGGCAGACTCAATGGCAGAGACCCAACCATTGTGACCTTCCTCTGCTAGGTCATCTCCTCGACAATATCCAAAGTAATATACCTGTTGTTGAGAGGGATGGCCACAGGGGTACCCTGCACTAGCTTCTTTCTTAACTAGGACACATCTGGATCAGTACATTTTGGCCCAATTAAGTGGCTGCCCCAATTAGCTGAAGTTTCATGAAAATAGTTAAAGGTATATTAGAAAAAAAAGACCAACTACCATTGAACTGAGTAATAACTTATGAATTTCAATTAAATACAGAACAAATTGGAACACTACCAATACCTCTATAGTGCTATAAAACTGTAGTAGTTCCTAACAGGGGGAAGTTATCTGCTGTGTTCTTTTGATTGACTGTAAATAAACAACTACTGCAGATAATAGATTGCCTTCATATAATGCTTTAAACAACTGCATCCTCCAAATGTTAATTTTCATTGTAACATTCAAGATGATTTTAGATACCTTCAAATTCTTCGTAATTCCTAAATGAAGTCATGAAATTGTTTCATTTTCTGCTGTTTCTAGCATCTCCATTCCTGAATGCTTGAAACCACAGTGAGCAAAACATTCCGCACAGTTTCGTCAACTATCAGTGACAAAAATCATTGCTTTTTGAACACAAACACATGCAGCTACTTAAAAACTGATCGCACTAAGCACAGTGTAGCGTCTGACGGCCAGGCAATTGCTAGTGACTGACACTAGTTCAAAACCACTCGGCGAAAGTCTCCTGCCCAAATTAAGCGGCACAGTGTCCCAGATAAACAAGGTGAACACCGGCTACTTTCTTGATTTAGGTTTTGTTCTTTAACTGTGTCCCAAATAAACAGCTACCCCAATTAACTGATGGCCATATGCTCCCCTAAGTATGTACAGTCATGGCAGAAAAACCAAGCAACATAATTGCTCAGCATCAGATTCATTAAAACAGTGACATGAACAAAGTGATGGACTGAGACAGACGATACATTTCACAAACAAAGGAAAATCCGCAGATGCTGGAAATCAAAGTAATACACACGAAAAGCTGGAGGAAGTCAGGAGGCTAGGCAGCATCTATGGAAACAAGTAAACAGTCTGCGTTTCGGACCGAGACCTTTCATCAAGAAGAAACTGATGAAGGGTTTCTGCCCAAAACATCTACTGCTCATTCTTTTCTATATATGCTGCCTGGCTTGTTGAGTTCCTCCAGCATTTTGTATGTATTATAGATGATACATTTCCTGATTTGTACTTTATGAAAAAGAATGAAAAGTTTTGAGTAAAAGATGAATAGTATTATGGGATACAAATTGATTTAGGTTTTCCCAAATCAATCTTGCTTTAATAGATCACATCACCACCCAACACTGACAGTGTGTTTAATTCTAAGTTTATTTAAGGATATTTATGTTTGCTGATGACACCAGTGTTGTTGGAATCTCTCACTCAATGTCAGCAAAACCCAAGAGGTGATTATTGACTGGAGAAGGAAGAAGCCATAGGTCCAAGAACCAGTCCTCATTAGGGGATCAGAGATGGAAAGGGTCAATAACTCTAAATTCCTTACTGCCACCACATCAGAGGCACAAAATACCCTGCAGTTGCTGGGGTCAGAGCAACATGCACAACATGCTGGAGGAATTCAGCAGATCAGGCAGTATCTGTGGAAACGAACAGTCAATGTTTCGTCAGGACTGTAGAGGGAGGGAGCAGAGGCCCTATAAAGAAGGTGGGGGGGAGGGTGGGAAGGAGAAGGCCGGTAGGTTCCAGGTGAAAAACCAGTAAGGGGAAAGATCAAGGGGTGGGGGAGGGGAAGCAGGGAGGGGATAGGCAGGAAAGGTGAAGAAGGAATAGGGGAATGCACAACAGGTAGTAGAAGGAGGCGGAACCATGACAGGTGATAGGCAGCTGGGGGAGGGGGCAGAGTGAAACTGGGATGGGGGAAGGGAGGGGGAGGGAATCACCAGAAGTTACCATTGACTGTTCATTTCCATGGATGCTGCCTGACCTGTTGAGTTCCTCCAGCGTGTTGTGTGTGTTACCACATCAGAGGATCTATCCTCGGACCAGCACACAAGTGCCATCACAAAGGCGGCACAACAGAACCTATATTTTCTTAGAAGTTTATGTAGACTTGGCATGTCATCCAAAACTTTGACAACTTCTGTAGATGCTCAGAATCTGACTGATTGTATCAAGGACTGATATAGAGACAATAATGCCCAGGAATGGAAAATCTACAAAAGGTGATGGAAGCATCCAGTCCTTCACAGATAAAGCTGTTCCCATCATTGAGCACACTTATATGGAGCAGTGCCACAAGAAAGCAGCATCCATCATCAATCCAGGCCATGCGGTCTTCTCGCTACTACCATTGGGCAGGAAGTACAGGAGGCTCAGGTCCCACTCCACCAGGTTCAGGAACAATTATTATCCTACAGTCATCAGGCTCCTGACCCAGCATGAAAAACTTCACTCACCTCAGCACTGAATTGACTCTACATCCTATTGACTCATTTCCAAGGACTCTACCACTCATGTTCCCACATTATTTATTTACATTTTTTATTTATTGTTGGTACAATTTGTCTTCTTTTGCACATTGGATGTTTGTCAATCTATGTATATACACTCTTTCATGAACTATGATATTTTGTTATTTTCCTGTAAATGCCTCTGAGAAAATGCATCTCAAAGTAGCAAATGGTGACATGTATTTACTTTGAACTTTTGAATTCTAAATAGCAGGTTACATCACGATTTTCCTGTACCTTCCATCTTATCTGTCACATCAAACAGCTTATTAAACATTCATTTCTGATAAACCACAATTTCTTCTGAACACTGCAAAAAACTGAAGCTACGTTTTTTGATTCCCCCACCACAAAACTTATTCTAGCCATTAATTATATTTGTGTAGATAGCACCGGCTTTGGATTGAACCAGAATGCCGTAGGGCCCAGACCAGTTTTCAGGACTTGGTCTCTCCATCAAAAAGATAGCATACTTCCACCCACCTGCTGCCAAGATCCACACTTATATTCTTGTTACCTGCAGATTTGACTGTTTTAATAATCACCTGGCTTGTCTTTATAATCTTCAAAATCTCTGCTGCCTTTTAATTTTTCCCTCACCAAGTCTCAATGACCCAGTGATGACTAACACTATATTCCAGTTATTTTACAAAACTATAAAAGTTTATTTACACAGCAAATACACAAAGTACTCACATTCAGTATTTACAAGACAGTGAAAAAATTCAAATTAAATATGATTAACACAGTCAATTCCCTGGGGGGGGGGGGGCACCGCTCCCAGAAATCCCCCATTGTGCCTGCATGCTCCCTCTCCAAGAGCACAACCGCATTCTCAGAAGAGGAGCAGGCTGTCGGCCTTCGACTTACTGCCGCCTGACCCGTGAATGGCCATCTTGGCCAGGCCCAGGAGGGAGCCCACCAGTAGATCCTCCTTGCCACTTGCTCCCTCCCCTACTGGATGCCTGTATACAAGGATCGTGGGGCTGAATTGCAGCCAGAACCTGAGCAGCAGCCCCTTCAGATACTCAAACAGGGGCCGCAACCTCTCACACCCCATATAAGCGTGGTACACTCATACCTCCCAGCCACAAAACGAACAGGTGGATGGGGTGTCAGTGAACTTGCTTAAAAACCTTTTGCACGGTATTGCCCTATGTAGCACCTTCCACCCCGGGTCCCCTGTAAACAGGAAAGGGCCCCTCCATAACGAGATTTCCACTGGGGACCTCCTCCGCTGCCAGATGGTAAAACATACCGCCAAGGTGAGAATAATTGGCAGACGAAGACAAGGAAGTGAAAGGTGTGCAGGAAATGCCCATACAAGAAACACTTTGAAGCATCACAGAAGGGCACAGTGGGACCCTCTCCTGCGTGGTATCCTGAGGACTAGGTCCGACGAGCACTTCCGGCCCATCAGGTGACGGTGTAGCCAGAACCCCTCCAACTTCCCCGAACCCCTTCCACACCCACCGTGATAGGATGGGGACCAGTTCCCCTCGCAGCTAGAGCGCCGTTCCCCCAACAGTGCGAGAGCACCCTGTCTGGATAGGGCTAGACCCCATACCCTCACCAGCTCTCAGAGGCAGCTCCCCCAGAGCGGCATGGCTTATGTAGTGGCCACAGTACAGGTATCTCTGCAGGGTCCTGAGGTGGAGAGCCGCCAGCTTCTTCTGGCTCCTGGAGATAAAAGCAGTGGGCGGGACTAAAGTAGGCAGCTGGTCCCATATCATGGAGGTGACCAGCTGATATATAACTAACGCCCTTCCGCGGTATGAGATTGCATGAAGGAGGCCTGACCAGAGTCCCAGCAGGGCAGAGATTTTTGTCTCCAAATCCCACCAGTTCACTGGCCAGGCTCTTCTGTCGAGCTCAGGTAGACCCCTAAGTAGAGGAAGTGCGTGGTGCTCCATGCAAAGAGTCTCAACCTCTCTGGTAGGGAGTCCACCTGCCACTGACCCACCAAGAGGCCTGCACACTTTTCCTAATTGACCCTTGCAGAGGACACGTCTGAGGAGATCTGCTGGTAGTCTCACATCCCCTGCAAGTCAACAGGGTCAGTGACCATGAGGAAGACGTCATCAGTGTAAGCCAAAAGGTTCGGCTCCATGTCTTGTTCGCGTAGAACCAAACCCGTTAACTTCTTAAGGGGAAGGCAGAGGAATACAGACATCCCACCTCTCCCGGAA
Source organism: Mobula birostris (assembly GCF_030028105.1). Classification (NCBI taxonomy): domain Eukaryota; kingdom Metazoa; phylum Chordata; class Chondrichthyes; order Myliobatiformes; family Myliobatidae; genus Mobula; species Mobula birostris. The sequence continues at coordinate 203,623,516 of NC_092371.1, read as the reverse complement.
GTTCCGGGAGTCTCCCGCATATCGATAGTGGCTCCCTGACGCCCAGAAATTATATACAATGTCCCGGAAATAGAGTTTTTTTGAGCGGGAGAGGGAGAAGAACAGCAAGCCTCCTGATTGGTCTCTCTTCATGCTAAGAGTGGTCCCCAACCATCTGGCCGCAAGGAAACAATATGACTTGGCGATATGAAATGATATGAGTCAGCTGCACCTTTCCTCATTCCCTGTCACGCACTGTTGAACTTGAACGGACGCGAGGTCATCAGTGACCCAAGACATGCAAAGGAATGGGTCTGTGACCCATCTGTGAATATCTCCGGTGAATCATCCATGTCAGTGCAGGAAAAAGATCAACTCCTTGAGTTTGCGTATGATGCTGAGCTGAAAAGTATGTTTGACATAACATCTCTGCCGGCATTCTGGATCAAAGTCAAGGCTGAATATCCCGAGGTAGCCACGAAAGCACTGAAAACATTGCTTCCATTTCCAACATCATATCACTGCGAAGTGGAGTTTTCTGCAATGGATGCAATGAAAACTACATTGCGGAATAGACTGGACATAAGGAACCCCCTTTGAGTATCGCTGTCTCCAATCACCCTTCGATGGGACCGTGTTGTTGCAAGAAAACAAGCCCAGGGCTCCCAATGATTCAGCGATATTGGTGTGTTGCAATGATTTTATATGTTCATATCAGGAAAATATGCGCTGTGCGTTTAATATCCAAATGTTACTTAAAATGTTATGATGCTATTAACTTATAAGCGACTTATAATTCAGTGGTCCCCAACCTCTGGGCCGTGAAGAATACAGCGGTGGCCGGAACGCACCCAGCACATCTTTAAGAAAAAAGCCGAAATAAACGAGCTAATTAATTAGATGCCCGGCACGTAAATGTCGGGCAAGATCAGAGGTGATTGCCAATTTCATCGTCTCTGATCTGGGCTGACATTTACATGCCAGGTGGCACCTAATCAATTAGCTTGTTTATTTCAGCTTTTTTCTTAAAGATGTGCTGGGTGTGTTCTGGCTTCTGCTGCATTCTTCGCGGCCCGGAGGTTTGGGACCACTGTATAATTGACTTATCACTATATTCATGTGAGGAAAATAGGCGCTGTGCGTTTAATATTAAATTCGTTAGGTAAACCCCTTTAGAAACGAAATTGAGTGTATTAGTTACTTACAAGTGAGTTATAGTTGACGTATCACCTATATTCCGGTTGCGTTTAACACCCCCCAACACCCCACCCCCCCGGGGTCGGCCGGTCCACAAAAATATTGTCAATATTAAACCGGTCCACAGTGCAAAACAGGTTGGGGACCCCGATTTAAACTAGCTGGCTAGCTGCCAAGGAACTATGCTATTGATGTCCTACGTTATGAGGCCAAACTCCCCGTAGACTTGCTTAAAGTTGTAATAGAATAAACATGATAATATAAGTACATACTTTAATGTCACATTTGCTGTATATACCCAACTTGGTTTACAGATTAGACAAAATCACCAAAGTATTACATACACCCTTGGAGGTTGACAGGGGGGCGGGGGTGCTACCTCCCTGAAATGGTGGTGCTACCTCCCTGAAATGAGTTTCTGCAGGGTGGGATGTCTGGGAATAGTTCCACGCAAAGAGAAAACAACCGCCACAACATTGTCCACCCCTGACGCCCCACTGTCCCAAAGCACGAGGGTGTTGTCAAGGACCCATTAACTTTAACAAGACACTCCACAGCAGTGTACAGCAGTTGGACATGGGCTACAGTCCTACAGAGTCCTATTTAAGTCTCATCATAGTCTAAGGCAACCCCATTTTTGTAACCCTTGTATGATTCTGAACATGCACGTTCATTAAACATTCGCTCTTTCTCTAGGAAGCCTTTTGCCTTCAGTCTACACTCCACAAGCTGTAGTCAGGCTTTAGTTCCAAGAAACTCACAGGCCGGCAGACATTTTCCAAGAACACATACACCCTTTATCAGTGTTTCATCAGCTCAAAAAAAATAACTAACACAGTGACATAGTACTGTGAAATCCTAAGTGGATAGTCATTTCTAAAATAGAAATGTTAGATTCTAAAATAGAGAAGTAATCATGAGTAACACACACTACGGCCTAAAACACTGACTGCTTATTCCTCTCCATAGGTGTTGCCTGACCTGCGGAGTTTCTCCAGCATTTTGTTTGTATTACACTGCATTTTCAGCATCTGCAGAATCTCTTGTGTTTAGAGAAATAATCTTACCTGCATTTAATGGGAAAATCTACAGCACAGCTTTAATTAGAGTACAAACAAGCGATTTGGCCTCTTGAGGAGGAGAGTTAAAGAACACAGATATATCATAAAAAAACTGCAGAGAAGAGAAATATTTTACTTTAATTTCAAATGAACTGCCTGAAGTTGTGATTTTGAGAGGTTAAGTAGTAATTTGCAAAAAGATCATCTAAAAACTATTTCTAAAAAACAAAATGTTTGCAGAACAGGGAGGTTGTGGGAAACTAAGAGTGATCTTGTAAAGCAGGCGTCCCCGATCTCTTTTGCACCGCGGACCGGTTTAATATTGACAATATTCTTGCGGACTGGCCGAATGGGGGGGGGGGGGGTGGTGTTAATCACGACTGGAATATAGGTGATAAGTCAACTGTAAGTCACTTATAAGTGGCTAATACACTCAATTTCATTTCTAAAAGGGTTTATCTAACGAATTTAATATTAAACACACAGCGCCTCTTTTCCTCGCATGAATATAGTGATAAGTCAATTATAAATCACTTATAAGTCAATAGCATCATAACACTTTAAGTACAATGTAAAGAGTATGTACTTGCAGAATGTGTCTAATAACCTCATTCGGTGCTTTATGATCCTACAAGCAAAGCAAACATAGCAGCTGCATCCATCAGGTGGCGTAAATGAGTAAAAGGTGCACTTCGGGGAAGTTCAGTGACCCATTACTCCTGGAGTAAAGAACAAAACCTTTACTCGCCCTGGACTTTCATGGCAGTACCAAAACCTAGAAGTTGTCATGTTTTAAAGCGAAAAAAAATGTACTTGAATTTACAGAGGCAGAAATTTTCCCTACATCCATCATCATTAAGTCACAAATCTGTCTTACATACAGTTTTATGTGACACAGATTTAGTATAGATGGCTCTGACAGACAAAAGGGCCTATTCCTGCACTGTAAGATGATACAACTCCATGACAAATTCTAAGAACATAGCAATAGGAGCAATGGATGCTAGTGTTGCTGTGACTTGTTCTGTTGTTTCATTTGACACAACAGGCCTCAAAAGCGCTTTCCTGTCAGTTTCCCATTACCCATCCTTTTGCCATAGCACACATCCCACCCTGCAAAAGCTCATTTCAGGGAGGTAGCACCATCAATTTGCGGGAGACTCCCGGAACTTCCGGGAGAGGTGGGATGCCTGCAATAGAGTAGCTCCGTAGCAGCTAGCCAGCCAGTTTAAATAACGTTAGCTATGCTAATGAACGAATGACACCTGTTAAACTCACCTCAACATGTCTTTTACAGTCTTAACCCACCATGGACAATAGAAAAGTCACTGTTGCAAACAGTGCAGCAAGCAACACTGTCATTATTTTTGACCTCGATTAGGCAGGGGTACACTTTAGTGTAGTCTGGGGTGACGTACGTTTTATATTTTCTTTTTTTTTCAGAACACTCTGCCATGGTGTGCGCGCTCGCTCTCTCTCTCGCTCTCTCTTCCACTCTCGCTCTCTCAATAAAAATCAATTTCCGAGATATTGTATATAATTTGCGGGCATCAATATGCGGAAGACTCCTGGAACTTCCGGGAGAGGTTGGATGTCTGCCATAGTACAAACACTTACATACATAAAGAATAACTTAGCAGTAATCAGCATGTGTCCATCTCAAAGTAATTATTAAGTTCTTAAAAATAAGGGAATGTGAAATTCAGTGGCTGTGGGGAAGCTGAGTGAATCTACATCTAGTGTGACAACAATCAGGTTACTCACATGACATTTATAAAGATACGGTCAAATATCATTAAAGCTTTTAAAACTCATTCTCGTTAACTGAATTATACATTGCTTTTTATCCTAATTGATCATTCCACACATTTAAAAGAGAAATCTTAATAGATGGGTTGTGAATTTTTCTTCTTCACTTACCACAAACTGGATAACATCTTTAGGCTTGTGCTTTGTGTTCTTGAAGGAGGCCAGGTGGGTGACAACAACAATTTGATACTCCACATGGCCAGACATCATTTTCCCATGGATCTCCTGGTACTCTGGGACTGACAGGTCTATTCCAGTAGTCGCATTCTGGATTGTTCTACCATGAAAATAAAATTACAATTATGGATTCATTGTCAAAACCAATTAAGGATATCACTTTAAAAAGACTCCTCATATTGTGTTGTGTAGATATTATATCACACTATTCAAGGCATTTTCAGCAGGAGGATAAGTTATTGTTAAGAACCACAGAATGGCATACACTACAGTATAGTTCAATGCAGTTGCTGAAAGTAACCCCCTTCCAATATTATATCAATAGTTGAAGGTACTACAGTATTAAATGCAGTTTTTACCTTAATACAAACCAACTGCAATAAACTGTGTGAGCGAAGCATTGCTCACGTACCTGATAAGACTTTATTGCTTTGAAAAATTACCCCAAACATCAGGAATTTTTCACTAATTTTTTTTGAAGACTAATAGTATTTTTGCTTTTGAAAATTGCAATGTATCCACTGGTGCAGGCAGTTGTATACTGGATGCTCTTACCCAGTTATTTAGATAGCAAAAACTGTGTCGTTAAGAATACCCCAGCTCTGTGGGAACTGAATTCTGTGGAATCCACAGGCTTGTCTGTTGTAACGTTTATGTCTTGCTCTGTATTGCTGCCACAAGACAACAGATTTCACTCCGTACTCTCTATCAGCGATAATAAACCTGATTCAGATTCAAACATAGGTGGGGCAACTGGTCCTTGACAAGGTGGCTAGGGGGATATTATACTACTTGCACATGGCCTCCTTGTATTTCCATCATATACTCCACTTGCACAGTTCCTTCCTGACAGTTTCTGCTCCCTTGTGAGAAGTCTTAGGGAATAGATGAGCCCATGAAGATATAGCAACTTTTCAAGGGGACTTTCAGAATGTTCCTACAGCATTTTTTCCGACTCTTCGAAACCTGTAAGTGCGCAAAAGCTCCAGCCTCCAGAGTCTGATGTCATGGACAAGGATGATGTGGTCCACCAACCTAACCTGGTTGATGCATGGAATGCTGCCACAGGGAGGATGTTCACATTGGCCTGCCAATCTTGCCAATGGAATTTGAGGATTTAGAAGGGAAAGTGCAGGAGGCACTTCTCCAGCTCTTTGACGTGCACACTGTAGCTTAGCCACATCTCTGATGCATTTAGGAGGATAGGGATTACTGATGTTTGGCACATCACAAATTTGGGTTTGAATTCTTGCTCTCCGAATTTTCTTCTCAGTTGGCCAACGCCTAGCATAGTGGAAGTGCTAGTGGATCCATCATCTGTATCTACGTTTGCTGATTGGTGGCTCTAAAGATGAGCAATTTATCTCAGTTCTCCACAAGCCTGGTTCTGCACCTTCACCATCCATAGGGCAGATTGGTAGGTCTGGTCTGTGTCTTCCAAATTGTGCAGTCAAGGCTCCTGCTCTCACTCACACACACAACGAAACAACCAATATAATGGCATAACCAATCCTCTCATCCCCACATTTAATTCTAGCACTTTCCCCTTCTTTCTCAGTCCTGAAGAGGAGTCTCTGCCTGAAACATCGCCTTTGTATTAATTTCCATAGATGCTGCCTGACCTGCTGAGTTCCTCCAGAATTTTGTGTGTGTTGCTTTCTATTTTCAGCATCTGCAGACTTTCTCGTGTTTATAAGTAATAATAATCATCATATAAAGTCAGATTAAGATAGGAGTGGCAAGGGACTTCTTTCCAAGGTCAGCTTAAAATTTGATTGAAAATTTCCAGTTTATTCATGCACTAATATTAAGTTCACGTTGTAAAAACTCACAAAGGGAAAGATTGCCTCAATACAAACCCTAGAAGATTACCCCCTACTGTAGAAATGTGGCATTTTCATGTTAATCTTCCGGCCTTAACGACTGGAGAGTATTGCTGAACAGAGTTGTTATGCACAGTGGCGCAGACGTCCAATAGCAAAACAACGTTCAGTTCGCCAAATATATGGAGAAATGACAAACATATTTCTCCATCCCGGTGGTAAACTTCGATGAGTGCTTTGAAACTGTATTAAGGCCTCACAATATTAATCGATTATCTGGATCAGATACGAAAAGTGACGAAAACGAGAGGTGTGGAGGCTTTCCTCTCGGAGGAACGCTGGCGGTGTAGGGCGGAATCCAGCGAAGGCGGCGAAATGCCTCCCATTACCCCTACCTGGATGTGATCAGCCCCTCGGGCATGTTGTCGGTGAACTACAGGAACAAGAAGGGAGAATTTCACTGCGGCTGCCGAGCGGCGCTGAAAGAGATTCCGCTGTAGCTCCGCTGCCTGCGAAAGTCACGGGACACTGGAAGTAGCCAACGAAGCCCAGCCCATTCGAGGGCGGAAAGTCGGGGCATCTGCACCCAGACACTTAAAAGCAGGAAATCCATTACAAAAATAACTGATGGTCATTAACTAATGGCCGCGATATAGGCAAGATGAAGCATTTAATGTGACGCGTTTGTCTTTGATTCTTAGAAAAACATAAGTTGTTAATAAAATGTAACCGTAGTCGGCAGGATTCGAACCTGCGCGGGGAGACCCCAATGGATTTCTAGTCCATCGCCTTAACCACTCGGCCACGACTACTTGGCAACTGCACTTGCCACTGAAAGGTCTTCCGCTGGATCTACGATACCTGACAACATTAGTTTTACTTTTCAGAAATAGTTTGTCTCTCACCTGTCAGCTTGTCTGTGAATTCGGAAATTGCAGGGACTGCGCCTAGTCATTAACCAGTTCTGCTCGACCTTATCTCAATTATTTTTGAGATTAATTTCAAGATTACTTCCTTGTTATAATGTTTGCCTTTATCAAGGCATCATTATGACTCTTAGAACCCTGCTTGATACGCTGTTAGTACAAATTAAATTATCTTCATCCATTTTTTGTAGTTTTTAGATAAAATTATCCATACAATTGAATAAAATTATCATTACCCAAAATATATTATTTTTTATTAAGAAGAAGAAAATGCATTGAGGACCATAAGATATAGGAGCAGAATTATGCCATTTGGCCCATCAAGTCTGCTCTGCCATTCAATCATGGCTGGTCCTTTTTTTCTCCTCCTCAACCCCATTTCCCAACCTTCTCCCTGTGACCTTTGATACCATGTCCAATCAATCTCTTCCTTAAATGGGCCAAAAGGCATACTCCTGCATGGTCTTATGGTAAATACACCCAACTACCTGGCTTTCACAGCTGCACGTGGCAACAATTCCACAAATTCACCACCCTCTGGCTAAAGAAATTTCTCCACATCTCTCTTTTGAATGAATGCCCCTCTATCCTGAGGCTGTGTCTTCTTGTCCCAGACTCTCCCACCATGGGAAACATCCTTTCCACATATACTCTGTCTAGTCCTTTCAACATTCAAAGGATTTCAATGAGATCCCTTCTCATTCCAGCAAGTACAGACTCAGAGCCATCAAACGTTCCTCATATCATAACCTTTTCATTCCTGGAATCATCCTTGTGAACTTCCTCCAGAACCTCTCCAATGCCAGCACATCTCTTCTAAGATAAGGAGCCCAAAATTGTACACAATACTCCCGATGAAGCCTCACCAGTGCCTCACAAAGATTCAGCATCACATCCCTGCTCTTGTATTCTAGACCTCTTGAAATGAATGCTAATATTGCATTTGCCTTTCACCACTGATTCAACCTGCAAGTTAACCTTTAGGGTGCTCTGCACAAGGATTCCCAAGTCCCTTTGCAGCTCTGATTTTTGGATTTTCTCCCCATTTGGAAAATAGTCTGCACATTTATTTCTACTACCAAATTGCATGACCTTTTCCAACATTATATTTGATTTTCCCATTCTCCTAATCTGTATAAATCCTTCTGCATCTTACCTGTTTCCTCAACACTACCTGCTCCTCCACCAATCTTTGTATCATCTGCAAACTTGGCAACAACTTGACATCATGTAAATCATTTCTATACAGAATAAAAAGAAGCGGTCCCAACACCGACCCCTGCGGAACACCATTAGTCACCGGCAGCGGAGCAAACAGGGATCTTTTATTCCCACTCATTGGCTTGTTCTGGAGCTGCTCCGGCCTATGGTCAGGCCACACTTAGATCCCCTCCAGTTCGCCTACCAACCCCGACTAGGAGTTGAGGATGCCATCGTCTACCTGCTGAACCATGTCTACGCCCACCTGGACAAGCCAGCGAGCACTGTGAGGGTCACGTTTTTTGACTTCTCCAGTGCATTCAACACCATCCGCCCTGCTCTGCTGGGGGAGAAGCTGACAGCGATGCAGGTGGATGCTTTCCTGGTGCCATGGATTCTTGATTACCTGACTGGCAGACCACAGTACGTGTGCTTGCAACACTGTGTGTCCGACAGAGTGATCAGCAGCACTGGGGCTCCACAGGGGACTGTCTTGTCTCCCTTTCTCTTCACCATTTACACCTCGGACTTCAACTACTGCACAGAGTCTTGTCATCTTCAGAAGTTTTCTGGTGTCTCTGCCATAGTTGGATGCATCAGCAAGGAAGATGAAGCTGAGTACAGGGCTATGGTAGGAAACTTTGTCACATGGTGTGAGCAGAATTATCTGCAGCTTAATGTGAAAAAGACTAAGGAGCTGGTGGTAGACCTGAGAAGAGCTAAGGTACCGGTGACCCCTGTTTCCATCCAGGGGGGTCAGTGTGGACATGGTGGAGGATTACAAATTCCTGGGGATACAAATTGACAATAAACTGGACTAGTCAAAGAACACTGAGGCTGTCTACAAGAAGGGTCAGAGCCGCCTCTATTTCCTGAGGAGACTGAGGTCCTTTAACGTCTGCTGGACGATGCTGAGGATGTTCTACGAGTCTGTGGTGGCCAGTGCGATCATGTTTGCTGTTGTGTGCTGGGGCAGCAGGCTGAGGGTAGCAGACACCGACAGAATCAACAAACTCATTCGTAAGGCTCGTGATGTTGTGGGGATGGAACTGAACTCTCTGATGGTGGTGTCTGAAAAGAGGATGCTGTCCAAGTTGCATGCCATCTTGGACAATGTCTCCCATCCACTACATAATGTACTGGTTGGGCACAGGAGTACATTCAGCCAGAGACTCATTCCACCGCGTTGCAACACAGAGCGTCGTAGGAAGTCATTCCTACCTGTGGCCATCAAACTTTACAACTCCTCCCTTGGAGGGTCAGACACCCTGAGCCAATAGGCTGGTCCTGGACTTATTTCCTGGCATAATTTACATATTACTATTTAACTATTTATGGTTTCATTACTATTTAATTATTTATGGTGCAACTGTAACAAAAACCAATTTCCCCCAGGATCAATAAAGTATGACTATGGCTTCTTCCAATCAGCCAATGCTCTAACCATCTTGGTAACTTTCCTGCAATACTACAGGCTTTTAACTTGGTAATCAGCCTCATGTGTAGCACCTCATCAAAGGCCTTCTGAAAGTATAAATGTACAGCATCCACTGCATCCCCTTTATCTATCCTACTTGTAATCTCCTCAAAGAATTCCAACAGGTTCATCAGGCAGGATTTTCCCTTAAGGAAACCATGTTGACTTTGTCCTATCTTGTCTTGTGTCACCAAGTACTCCTTAACAATCTTCCCAACCACTGAAGTCAGGCTAACTGGTCTATAATTTCCTTTCTGCTGCCTTTCTCCTTTATTAAAGAGTGGAGTGACATTCTCTATTTTCCAGTCCTCCGACACCATGCCAGAGTCCAATGATTTTTGAAAGATCATTACTAATGCCACCACAATCACTAATACGAGGTCTTTCAGAACCCTCGGGTGCAGTTCATCTGGTCCATGTGACTTCTGTACTTTTAGGTCTTTCAGCTTTTTGAGCACCTTCTCCCTTGTAATAGTAACTGCACCCACTTCTCTTCCCTCACACACTACAACATCTGGCACACTGCTAGTGTCTTCCACAGTGAAGACTGATGCAAAGTACTCATTTAGTTCATCTGCCATCTCCTCATCCCCCATTATTATTTCTCCTGCCTCATTTTCTAGCGGTCCTATATCCACTCTCATCTCTCTTTTATTTTTTTTACATCCTTGAACAAACTTTTACAATGCACTTCGGTATTATTTGCTAGCTTGCTTTTATATGTCATCTTTTCCCTTCTAATGATTCATTTAGTTGTTCTCTGTAGGTTTTTAAAAACTTCCCAATCCTTTTTGCTTTCTTGTATGCCCTCTCTCTTGTTTTCACATTCGCTTTGACTTCCCTCGTCAGCCAAGACCCTTCTTCAGGACAGGTATTTAAAAGTCAGGTTTGTTTGAATCTCATAATTTGCTATCCATTTAAGGTAACGGACCTTGGAACACAGAATATAATAAAACTGTTACCTTTAAAATTTGGAGTAAGTTTCATATGTATTTATATGATGTAAAATCTTCTATGGAATATTAACAAATACAATTAATAATAGTTCTAGTTGAATATTCAATAAGCAGGATGGTGTTTATTAATAGACATCTTTGTGACTACATTGAAGAGGAGTGGTTTTATTGTACTGTGTGTGGGGAAAAATCACGTGCTCATTCTACAGACTAGAATCATCAGTTTATTCTCATTTATCTATTGTGCTTTAATAATTTACACCCATGTCAGAAACATGATCTTTATGGTAGCTGATCTTTTTTTTAATGGAGCTGTTAATAAGCCTTAAAACTGGGCTAGAATTTGATGTCCAGTTTATGTTGTGAAGGAACCACCTGCAGCTCTGTGCAGAATCATTAAAGTGCCAAAATTATTAATCTGTATTTACCAACAGTTTTCTGAATGAACTTCAGCAGCAGAGACTACTAATCACAAACAAGAGAAAATCTGCAAATGCTAGAAATCCAAGCAACAGACACAAAATGCTAGAGGAACTCAGCAGGCCAGGGAGCATCCATGGAAAAAAGTACAGTCAACGTTTCGGGCCGAGACCCTTCATCAGATGAAGGGTTGTGATGAAAGGTCTCAGCCTGAAATGTCGACTGTTTATTCTTTTCCACAGATGCTTCCTGGCCTGCTGAGTTCCTCCAGCACTTTGTATGTGTTGAGTGGTGTATCAAGTTGTGGCAAGAATAGCATCTCTATTCATTTGAATAGAGAGGAATTCATTTAATAATTATGTGAGTGTTTTTATTGAATTAGTTGTTAAGTAATTAACAACTAATTTTAGTAGAACACACATTTTCTCATTTGTTTGATTTTATTTTATAAAAACGCAACCAGCTTTGAAATATTTTATTGAAGGACTTTTGCAGAGAAGATAATAGTAGAAAATGTTCTCATAACTTTTGAAAGGAAAGTTACTAAATCAAGAGGATTTAAAGGTACTATGGTGAAATCAAATTTACCAACTAGTTTTGGATTAAGAAACAAAATAATACATTGAAACAAATTGGAACGACTGTGATAGAGCAGGACACATTTTAGGATGCTGAGCTGTTAGAAAATTCACACTCAATTGGTGTCCATAACAAAAGCAGAGGTTCACCAGCAGCAGCCTAGCGTTGCCTTGGGTGGTATTTAAGGGAGAAAAAAACTTTGAGAGAAAGAAGGAAACGAATATTAGAATAGACACGATTAAATGGAGCAGGATGGCTCTTATGGAAGGGGAGAAGGAGGCAGTTCCCCTTTTGCGGAGTGAATGTATGTAGAGCACAAGTAACCCGAATGACTTTTTCCCAATTATGACAAGAAGCTTAATGACTTGATATAATCATCAAACACAACTTGTTAGCTGATATCAGTTAATTAAACCAAAAAGGGTTACTGTTTGTCCCAATATGCAAGTAATAATCCATGAGATAGAAATATATGAAGAAAGGGACAGGATCGACCCTTTGGTTCCTCAGGGCTCTTTTACCATTTAATGAAATCAAATTTATTTACTACCCTGTGCTGTATATTTGCCCTTGCCCTATATCCATTAATGCCTTTGGTTGCCTTTTAATATTTAAGATGAACCACTGTTGCAAGGTTAATTGCTATTCAAGGAAGAGAGTTACAAACCTCTACCATCCCTGCATTGAAATATTTCATAAGTGTAGCCCTGAGCCCCTAATTCTTGGTTAAAGACCCTCACTCTTGGTTTTTCCAACTGGAAATAACAGATGTTTCCCCTATCAGTTACCATTACTATCTTTTAAACTTCAATGAAATCAGCTTTAACTTTTAAATTCCAGTGATTACAGCTTTAGTTTGTGTAATAATACATGGCATCTTTTCCCTTGCTACGGAAGCAATGGAACTTGGCAGCACTCATGTAAAATATCTCACATCCTGTAATGCATACTGCACTAGAGGTCTCTGAATCAAAGTCCTTGCTCCCTTACATATACTTCTACTACCATCTACTCTATGACTCCTGACAGATTGTAATTAGATGGCTTGGAGACTGAGGAGGTCTGTTAACATTAAGCATTCCTCCAGCAGGTGACGAAAGCAGGGTAAAGCAGGCTACAATGGGGGTGAAAGTCCGTAAATCCACACTGCAATTCACCATGAAGCAGGAGGACTGACAATCATCGGATTCAGCTGACCTGGTGGAATTGAGGTCAGCATATCTGGTAAATTTCTGAGCATTTATTAGCACTGATTATAGTTATTCTGCATTCACCTCACCACCCAATATTGTAATCAAAAGACAATGCACATACTTAGAAAAGCATTCTGTTCGCATGAATTCTAACTCTTTTCCACAACAGCAATCAAACTAGGAAACAGATGGCACTGAGCAAATTGTCTTTAATCTCTAGCATCCTCTTATCACCCTCAGATGAAAGTTATAAAACCTGCAAATGAATAAAATGTGACTCAGGCCCCACCCAACCCAGGAAGCCCAAAGCCAATATAAGTTGTAGGGAGGAAAATTACTGGAGGTTTTACAGTACGTGGACCTCATTAAAGAATGGGAAGCACAAAGTGAATGTGGATTAACAAGAAAAACAGTAATTAAAATATAGTATATTAGTGGTGTGGAAGTGTTAAATTAGCTTTATTCAACTAGAAAATTAAACTTAATTAGAAAACTAGAAATTCAACTTATTCGACTAGAAAATAAAAGCTAGAATGAAAATACATAGTCATATTTCACGGATAACAGTGGAGATGTAGACAAAAATAGCTATACAAGGAATGCAAGTACAAAACAGATTAATGAAACAATCCTTCATGAAATAGTAGACTTAATATCGTCAGGGGTGACCTAACATATTGTTAGGGCATGATAGAAAAGATACAGAGAGACCTAGAATTAAAATATACGCCTTTTTTTTTTGAAAAAAGATAAAGACAAAGACAAGGTGTTAATAAGAAATCACATTTTAAAAAAACCTGGAGTAACTGTTTCACTCATTTTATCTGTAAGTTTGTTGCAACAGCAGCAAAACTAATGAATGCTCAAGCATCACGAAGAAGAGTTAAAATGCAAACAGCAGGAGGCATGGCAGTAAAAGAACAAATAATAAGACTGGAGTAAAAGTGAAATATTTATTTCAGGAACCAGACCAAAGATAGAAGGAATGAAAGGAGTCACAAATAAAAACACAAGATGAGGCATGGCAACAGAAAATCAGAAACAGCAGACTTAAGGAAAAATTAAAACCAGGAGCAAGTCTGCAAAAAAAAAGTTGTAGTTAGATCCAGAGAAATCAGCAAAAAAAGCATTAAATCATTGTGTGTCGTGAATTTGAGAGGAATTGTGTAACGTGCAGTGGCATGATGGAGTTAGATTGAAATACTAGACAGATTTGTGTTTATGAGTGGAAGAATCATACAACACAGGGAATGTTTTGAAGCCTGGAGGAGAGGATGTGATCAGAGCACAGACCTCTTCACCAAATCACATAATCAAGGCTGACACATTTCCGACAAAAAGAGGCTCATTTTTCAAACGTGAGTGAGAATTGTTCCTGTCCTGTGATCCTTCTTTCTCAATTTCTTTGAAAGCAAATTACTAAAATGTTTAAAAGAAAATATGCCCCATATGCTCCCTTTACAATTCTTAATAGATTCATCTGTCAGTGACCCAGCTGTCTTTTAACATCTTCCTGTAAGTTTAGTTACTTTTTACATATCCAGTTTGTTCCTCCTTGTAATTTGTCCTCGATTACATTTTCTTTTCTGAAATATATTTTTAGCTCTTCTGTCTTCTTTAATCTGGCTCATATTATGCCCTCTCTTTTGCTTCCATGTATCATATTCTTTCAAAGTATTCCTTCTATCTCATTTTCTTTCCTTTTTACTCTTCTTTGTGCTTTGTCATTTTATCCATTTTTAAACAGAAGTTATACATCTATTCCTCATATGGGAAAATTGTCTGAACTGAACTCTGATTTCCATATCCAGGTAAACAAATCTGCTTCCTTTCCAAAGGTTTGAGTAAAAATTGTAGCCACAGGATTCAGAATTTTCTACTGAGTAACTTGTTTACTTACTGCCTATTATGCTACTGGTGTTTAGAACAGCAATGAAGGTCCTCTGGCAGTGTTCAGGGCTTCCTTCATCATGTCAGCAGCTTCCTCTTGGTTTTCATTACTGTTAGTCGTGCACGTCCCGGATGGAACCTTAGGAATACTGTTGCTGTCGTACTCAGGCGTAGAAGGATTCTTCATTGTTGTTTCCATAACAATCTTGTTTTATGAATCAGAATTGTTAGCCCTGAGCTCAACACCGCCTCCCTCCCCCCCCCCCGAACCTGGAGGACCCACTGGACCACTATTAGTCTGGCCTCTACCCTTTGACCTGTTTGGCATGGGTGACCTACCAAGAGCCAAAGCATAAAGCCCTGACTCCAGCCAACATAGCTCTCTGCGTCATTGAGGCACGCAAGCCTCCAAACCCAACAACAAGGTTATGGTCCTCTAGGAGGTCTACTGAGTAAGTGAATTAGTACTGTGAGGTTCCTACAGAGTGGGAAGATTAAAATCAGCCTGAATAAATCTACATTTGCCATGGCTTTCTTAAAGAGGTGTAAATCAAGACTAGGCATGGTCAAAACAAAGACTGTGTAGAGAGCCACTGTTAAGTTCAAAAAGCTACTCCACAGTTTACGCAGAGAAAATGTGATGCCTAGATTGAGGAAATAGGTTAGATAAATTTAGAGCAAGGGTAGTGAACGAAAGATCTTATATTATTATATGAAAATAGAGTTGACTCATGAAATATGTTCAGCCTGAAATGTTAGTTCTGTTTCACTTTCTACAGATGCTGCCTGAAATGTTGAATTTTTCCAAAACTTTCTGCTTTCAGTTCATATTTCTCTGCTGCTGAATTTCATTCACTAGGTTGATTTTCTGGGTTCAATGGACTATTTATTTCTGTGCTCTGGACTTTATGTTATTCTGCAATGTGACTGTTTTGTTCCAAATATTAAAGGTTAATAAGTTAATCTCAAGTGCATTGTTGACATAAATTCTGAAGCAGTAGAATTTGTACTTTCAATCCTTTGCTGTTAATTGTGTTTATGTAGTCATTTAGCATTCTGAGATGTTGAAATCCCCCAAGATTATAATGACCCCAACTACCCTTACCAACTAAAATGGCTTCACCCTGCCTGCCAACTTTGTGCAGTGGCTTTTCAGAGCCTGCTGACTGAGCAATTATTTATTCAATCTATTTGTTGTTTCAAAGTAATATACTGTTGCTGCTTAATGCAGCCTTGCCAAAGTTGTCATTCTTTGTCAATTGTGCAGCTTCTCCACTTTCCATAGGATCGATTTTGTGAAACATTTTCTCAGTTCATTTATTCGCCTGCCACATGCTATGAACCCATAATAGGAAAGCAGTAAAATTAATATCTCACTAGTGTACATCAATCTATTTAATGTATTCTATTTTAAGTATTCCTTGTGCAATTAACTTCCATCCTTTTTTATTTGTTTTGTTTACCTTTCCTTTCAGTTTAACATAGAACATAGAATAGTACAGCACAGTACAGGCCCTTCGGCCCACAATGTTGTGCCGACCTTCAAACCCTGCCTCCCATATAAGCCCCCATCTTAAATTCCTCCATATACCTGTCTAGTAGTCTCTCAAACTTCACTAGTGTATCTGCCTCCACCACTGACTCAGGCAGTGCATGCCACGCACCAACCACTCTCTGAGTAAAAAACCTTCCTCTAATATCCCCCTTGAACTTCCCACTCCTTACCTCAAAGCCATGTCCTATTGTATTGATCAGTGGTGCCCTGGGGAAGAGGCGCTGGCTATCCACTCTATCTATTCCTCTTATTATCTTGTACACCCCTATCATGTCTCGTCTCATCCTCCTTCTCTCCAAAGAGTAAAGCCCTAGCTCCCTTAATCTCTGATCATAATGCATACTCTCTAAACCAGGCAGCATCCTGGTAAATCTCCTCTGTACCCTTTCCAATGCTTCCACACCCTTCCTATAGTGAGGTGACCAGAACTGGACACAGTACTCCAAGCGTGGACTAACCAGAGTTTTATAGAGCTGCATCGTTACATCGCGACTCTTAAACTCTATCCCTCGACTTATGAAAGCTAACACCTCTTAAGCTTTCTTAACTACCCTATCCACTTGTGAGGCAACTTTCAGGTATCTGTGGATATGTACCCCCAGATCCCTCTGCTCCTCCACACTACCAAGTGTCCTGCCATTTACTTTGTACTCTGCCTTGGAGTTTGTCCTTCCAAAGTGTACCACCTCACACTTCTCCGGGTTGAACTCCATCTGCCACTTCTCAGCCCACTTCTGCATCCTATCAATGTCTCTCTGCAACCTTCGACAATCCTCTACACTATCTACAACACCACCAACCTTTGTGTCGTCTGCAAACTTGCCAACCCACCCTTCTACCCCTACATCCAGGTCGTTAATAAAAATCACGAAAAGTAGAGGTCCCAGAACAGATCCTTGTGGACACCACTAGTCACAATCCTCCAGTCTGAATGTACTCCCTCCACCACGACCCTCTGCCTTCTGCAGGCAAGCCAATTCTGAATCCACCTGGCCAAACTTCCCTGCATCTCATGCCTTCTGACATTCTGAATAAGCCTACCGTGTGGAACCTTGTCAAATGCCTTACTAAAATCCATATAGATCACATCTACTGCACTACCCTCATCTATATGCCTGGTCACCTCTCAAAGAACTCTATCAGGCTTGTTAGACACGATCTGCCCTTCACAAATCCATACTGACTGTCCCTGATCAGACCATGATTCTCTAAATGCCCAGGGATCCTATCTCTAAGAATCTTTTCCAACAGCTTTCCCACCACAGATGTAAGGCTCACTGGTCTATAATTACCCGGACTATCCCTACTACCTTTTTTGAACAACGGGACAACATTCACCGCCCTCCAATCGTCCGGTACCATTCCCGTGGACAACGAGGACATAAAGATCCTAGCCAGAAGCTCAGCAATCTCTTCCCTTGCCTCGTGGACCAGCCTGGGGAATATTCTGTCAGGCCCCGGGGATTTATCTGTCCTAATGTATTTTAACAACTCCAACACCTCCTCTCCCTTAATATCAACATGCTCCAGAACATCAACCTCACTCATATTGTCCTCACCATCATCAAGTTCCCTCTCATTGGTGAATACCGAAGAAAAGTATTCATTGAGGACCTCGCTCACTTCCACAGTCTCCAGGCACATCTTCCCACCTTTATCTCTAATCGGTCCTACCTTCACTCCTGTCATCCTTTTTTTCTTCACATAATTGAAGAATACCTTGGGGTTTTCCTTTACCCTACTTGCCAAGGCCTTCTCATACCCCCTCCTTGCTCTTCTCAGCCCCTTCTTAAGCTCCTTTCGTGCTTCCCTATATTCCTCAATAGAGCCATCTGATCCCTGCTTCCTAAACCTCATGTATGCTGCCTTCTTCCACCTGACTAGATTTTCCACCTCACTTGTCACCCATGGTTCCTTCACCCTACCATTCTTCATCTTCCTCACCGGGACGAATTTATCCCTAACATCCTGCAAGAGATCTCTAAACATCAACCACATGTCCATAGTACATTCCTCGCAAAAACATCATCCCAATTCACACCCGCAAGTTCTAGCCTTATAGCCTCATAATTTGCCCTTCCCCAGTTAAAAATTTAAATACAGTATTCTCCTCATTCTGACAATGTCTCTTTAAGAATGTTGGTTCCCAAGCCTTTCCCATTGAAACAGCTTTTGTCTCACAGATGTCCCTTGACTGTAACATGCAGTAATGATTTACCCTGCTAGCCTTTTGGATGTTCAGAAACACTCAAAAGCATTCCAAAACTACAAAACAAAGATAAACAAACTGATTCAGAAAAAAAGCACTTCAAAATTTAAAAAATAAAAGATTTAAAATCATTGAAATAAATTCAAATAATTAAAATAACATCTTAAAATACTAACAATGTTACTCCTTTCATCTATTCTCCTGTCTTCAACAAAAAAAAACTTGAGGCCGTTTTTGAAAATTGGCTATACGCACAGTGGAGCAATTTTGTGCAGACTTCTATACATCATATCAGGATATTCAGTCCCTGACGTTTGGCAGGATTTCTTATTTACCCAAGCACTCTTCTTGTTTAGTGTAAGTCTGCTCTAAAGAATGTCACACAAGATTTATGTAATTGGAAGTTGGCAATTGTTATTTACTCACAGAACAATCATGTTTTACTCACCCTGTTTCTCCTGGAATGCTGCTATTTATAAGGCCAAAGCTCAATTTGCTTTCTTCCACCTTAGTCATATCTGTGGTCTCCTGCAACCTCAATTCAAACTTCATTTGTGTGCCTGAAACAATCTGCCAATGGGGATCAAGATCTTGGTCACCGTCTGTCTCCTAACTGGAGGATCATTCCAGACTCCTGCTGCTGATGTTCGCTACGTTGCATAATGCTGCCAAAAAAAACTCATCAAAATGACAAACTCAGGGAGAAAGACTATAACTGCTTTTCCCTCAGCCCACTGGAACAGACAGAATTGGCAATTTCATCCATTGCAGATTTCTTCTGAATTGAGATACTCATTGACAATTTTTGTGATCTCCTTATGACCTACTGGGGCACCTCCAGGTCAGGACTACCTGGTTACAGTTCTGGAGGTTCCCCATTACACAACGCACAAACACTATGACCCCTATTGTCTTCGTTCTGCTGATCTTTATCTCCTGTGCTCAGAGAGTGCCTGCCCATACTGGTTCCTTCACTGCAGTGTTCACCTATTCATTGGAAATGCCCCCAGTAACAGGGCAAATATTGTTTGCTCTTTGGTATCACAGAGACACAGTGATACTAGATGCTGGGAATCTTGAGAAGCTCACTTAGAATGCTGGAGGAGCTCAGCAGATCAAGCAGCATCTATGGAGGGGAATAAGGGTGAAGAGTCTTGGCCTGAAACATTGACTGTTTATTTCCCTCCACAGATACTACCTGACCTGCTGAGTTCCTCCAGTATTGTAAGTGTGTTGCTGTTTGCTATGTTCTTTTAAGAGCAGCCTTTGGAACTCTCAACACATCATTAGGTAATGCAGCACTGAAACTGATATTGACCAAGCACCTCTTAATTTTTTTAAATCTGAATAGTTATCACGTTGCAATTGCAAGGTATGATAAGAAGCTTGGTAAGTAAGGAAAGTTTGAAAGAATCATGTAAACCAACATGCATAGATGCTTCTATTAAGTACAATGAAAATATTGGAAGCCGAGGAGAGGTACAGAACTGAGACAAATACCCTCTTGTTAATGTGGCTTTACCTATTTGCAGGAAAATGCCTACTGCAGGATGAATTGAGTGGGCTGACCACCATCTGTGGAGGCAATAGATGACAGTAGATGGTTCGGGCCGTGAATCTGCACCATTTGCTGCAGTCTGCAGCATGCAGACTCTTGTCACTCCAATGGAACCGGTCTGCATTTTTGCTTTTTCGAAAGCTTGTGAACAGAGATGAACACATGAAATCTCTATAGTCACAACATTGGAGAGATAAAGAAGTGAAAGTGCTGGGCAAGAGTTTCATGTGATAGATACTGAAGAAAGAATGTGCTAATGGCAGGGTGACTATACCACGGGCAAAGCAAAATAACTGAACAGCCATTGGTGATGGCAGAGCAAAATAATTGCGATTTGTCATGTGCATTGGCACATCAGGGCTGAAAATTGAGAACATTGATAATTAATTGATAATTAAACTGTGTGGAATCAAGATATCTGCAAGCACATCTCAGAATTCATACAATTGTCAAGAGAACACAGAAAGTAAGGATGAAAGCAGCACCCAAGAAGAGTTTACAAGATCAGATATTGGTGCTGAGCCTTGTTGATAACATCTCCACATTTTCCATATCAAAATTTGCATATTAAATTTCCAGTACAGTATTGCATATAGCACAGGAAACAATAAGTGTGACAGAAGAAGATGGGAACACTTAAGCCAATAATTCTTCTGTCCTCTATTACCTGTTGTTTTAATGAAATGAATGAGCTGGAAAACTCTGTTTTAAAATGTAGGTGATATTATAAAGTTAAACTTATGAATGGGAGCTGAATATTCCAGGCTATAAAAACTTTCTGATATCCAGATGATATCAGGAAATACTGATAGACACAACTACAACAATTGAAAGCAACACACACAAAATGCAGGAGGCACTCAGCAGGTCAGGCAGCATCTATGGAAGTGAATAAACTGTTGGTGTTTCGGACTGAGACCCTTCTTCAGGTTTGGAGAGGAAGGGGGAAAATGCCAGAATAAAAAGGTGGTTGGAGGAGAAGGAGGTTGGTTACAGGTGGGTAAGAAAGGTAAAGGGCTGGAGAAGAAGGTGTTTGATAGGAGGGGAGAGTAGATCATAGGAGAAAGGAAAGAAGGAAGGACCCAGAGGGAAATGATTGGCAGGTGAGAAGAGCTAAAAGGCCAGAGTGAAGAATAGAAGAAGAGAGGGAGGGAAGGAAAAAATGGACACTCATTTTGAAAGATGGCTTTAAAAAGGTATATTTACTAGTTGAAACACAACTTAATAAAATAACAGAACAGCAAGGGATGCAACATTTCATTGGCATTTGCCTGCAGAACAGTAGCAACATATTAAGAAAGATTAATATGTTAATATTAATATAGAGATTCGAAAAACATGTCTTGAAAATCGAGTGTATAAAATGAAAGGTTTTGATTCTCAAACAGATGGAGAAATATTCAGCTATTAAAGGTCATGCAGTTGTAGAATGTATTCAGGGCAAATTTCTAAAACAATTGCCTGCAAATGTATACTAGCTTCTATCTATATCACACAATAGACTGCTACAAGAAAACTTATCACTGATAGTAGTCAGTAACCTGCTGCATAGTTCTGTGTGTATGATATGCTTCTGCAAGAATATTCTTGGGCATGTACAGTATGATGATATTCAATAGTGTATAATTCACATATGGCCACCACTTCCAAAAATAAAATCAGTTGTGCCTTCACATTTCTTGGTTGGAATTTCAGCCAGAGTTCATGCTTCTCTGGTGATAGCTGCACTGGAGTGACCATTTCCATATCTTTAGAAAATCTATCTTTTCCAGGAAGGTCTGTAATTGAAGAAGTATTTGTTCAACAGTTGTATAACACTTAGAGCCATAGAAGAGTCATAGAACGCTAGAGCATTGAAACAGGCCCATCTAGTCCTTGCCAAACAATTATTCTGGCTAGTCACATCGACCTGCATCCAGACCATAGCCTCCACACACCTCCCATCCAAACTTCTCTAAACTGATTAAATCAAACCTACATCCACCACTCCCACTAGCAGCTCATTCCACACTCTCACACCATCCATGTTCCTCTTAAGCATGTTACCTTTCACATTTAACCCATGACCTCTAGTTCTTGTCTTACCCAACCTCAGTGGAAAAAAGCCTATTTGTATTTACCCTATCTATACCCCCAATAATTTAGTACACCTCTATCAAATTTCCCTTCATTCTCCTACATTCTAGGGAATAAGATCCTAACCTTTTCAATCTTCCCCTATAACTTACATTGTCTCAGTCTGTTCCCTGAGATGCAAGCTCAAGACGACTATCAGTTGCTTCAGGGAAGTTGACAACACAGTGAAAGATGTCCTCTGGCCTGCCCAAGATTCACTGGTGTTCTAGTGCACGGTGACGTGCAGCAAACTAACACAGTCCAGTGCTATGCGCTAAAGGATGGACAGAAGAGGGCTAAATGAGGAAAGGCTACGGCTTCAACCCTTCTGCATTACCCACTAGGATCTGCAATAGAACTCCATGAACTTTTAACTTAGGGTTATAAATGGATGAAAATTGCTAATGTGCAAATAGTAAGTAACAGGAATAGCATTGTGAAAATATTATCCTAAATATTCTGTATTATATAATTTTAATCTTTTAGGAAAGTATATTTTGCAATTAGAGAAATGCTGGCTACCGTCCTTTCAGCTGGTATTAATTCAGATCAAGAATCTGGCCCAGTTATGATACAAACCCCCAACAGTTATTTGCAACACTAACACAACCATCCAGTGACTGGTCATAATTCCATACCCCATCTTCCAGGCACCTCTTCCCTGCTCCTTCTCTTACTCCTGGCCTGCACAAATTTACTCTGTTAGTTTCTCACTCAGTAGGCCTCCTGCTTAAGTAGTCCTTTAGGGAAGGAAAATATAGCTGTTTCTTTATGACTGCCAAGCAATAGCCACATCTGCCAAGAGTTTTAAATTTCAGATACTTTTCCCTTTTACCTTGGGAGTGATAAAATGCTTTCATGTAATCTTTCAACCATTTTTAAAGCATTAGGTTATGTTTAATTTAAATAATTTTATTTTATGAATGTATAAATGAATTGTGATGTATTATTAACATATTTGTCTGATTAGTAGCATCTTGCAATGAAATGCAAAGTTTAACCAATTACTGCAGAGAAACGTAAAAGAGACAAATAAATGTTTTGCTGAGAACATTGACCATTCGCTACATGAAAAACTAGAACAGAATGTAATTTTCACCATTAAACCTAATTTACAGGCAAATCTTTTGAAATGTGTCTGCTTAATTTAAAGTAAATGAATAAATATATGTCAAAAATACAGAACCACACTGAAGCTCTTCATAGGCAGTGGAAGGAGAACAGACTCTCCAGGAAACAAAAGTATGGAAGGACCATACTGTGGACAAAAAAACACAGAGGGCCTTTTAAAGCAGGGGCTGGCTGAAATGGGAGAAGATGGTAGAAGGGGATGAAGTGTGATTACAGGAACTCCAAAACATGAGATATTATTATTAAAGGGTCAAAGAATAAGCTTCAAAAGCTCTCTTTTGGAAAGCACTATTAAATTAAGAACTTCACACCATCTTAAAAATGTCTTTCCTCAGGCAGTTAAGCTGATCAACTTCCATCATTGTACTGCACTCTAAACACTTGAAACCACTTTTTATAATGCTGTTTACACAGTAAATGCATGCTCTTATTTACATATTATGCATATTTTATTCCATATCCATACTTTAACCTCTAACTTACTTTATATACTCTGTATTAACTTCTTTATTTTTTATGATTGTTGAACATTATTGTATGTTAGGCCCTGACAACACATCACAACAAATCTCTAATACATATAAACATATATGGTGAATAAAGTTGATTCCCCTTGAATAATGGTGCAAATAATAAATATCTGAAAATGAGATGTGGATGCAGGAGAAGCTGTAGAAGCTTCTAAAGAAGTTTATCCTGAGTAAGGACCAAGGCATGTGCGGGAAATTATACTTGCCTTCTTTCAGCAGAAAAGTTGAGACTGAGATCTACCATTCACTGCACTACAAGTGTCACCTCAAAGCATCACACTGACTGCTGAAACAAGCTGCATGTTATTCATGCTTTCAGCCTGAAGAAAGACATTCGAAGTGTTTACAAATTGGGGACTACAGAACCCACTTCAAATAGTGCTAAGGTATTTTAAGACTCTAGTTTAACCACAAAATGCACTTTATCAATTACAGCTCAGCATTTAATAACATCATCCCCTCAAAACTAATCTGTAAACTCCAAGACCTGGGCCTCAATAGCCCCTTGTACAATTGTATCCTGGATTCATTCACTTGCAGACCCCAGCCAGACTGGATTGGCAAAAGCAACTCTCCGTAATCTCCATCAGCACAGGTGCACCCCTGGGCCGTGTGCTTAGCCCCTGCTCTACTCGCTTTACACCTGTGACTGTGTGGCCAAGTACAGTCCCAAAATTCCAACACCATATACGAGGTCGCTGATGACAACATTGTTGTGGGCCATATCAAAGGTGGTGACGAATCAGCATAGAGAAGGAAGACTGAAAAATTGACTGAGTGCTGTAATAACAATAACCTCTTAATCAATGTCAATAAGATCAAGGAACTGATTGTAGACTTCAAAAGAGGGAAAGAAGAGTTCCATGAGCCAGTCCTCATTGGAGGATCAGAGCTGGAGAGGGTCAGTAACTTTTAATTCCTGGATGTCACGATCTCAGAGGACCTGTCCTGGACCCATCATAGAAATACAATTGCAAAGCAAGCACAACAGTGCCTCAACTTCCTTTGGAGTTTGCAGATATTCAGCATGTCATCAAAAAGCTTGACAAACTCCCATAGGTGTGTAGTGGAAAGTGTATTGACTGGCTGCATTACAGCCTGGTGTGGGAACAACCGATGCCTTTGAATGGAAGATCCTACAAAAGGTAGTGGATTTGGCCCAGTACATCACATCTACATGAAACGCTGCTGAAGAAAAGCAGATCCCTCATCTAAAATCCATCATTACCACCCAGGCCACGTTTTTTTCCTGTTGCTGCCATCAGGTAGAAGGTACAAGTATCTCAGGACTCATGCCACCAGTCTCAAGGACAGTTACTACCCCTCAACCACCAGGCTCTTGAACAAAAGAAGATAACTACACTCATCTAATGAGATGTTCCCCCAACCAATGACCTCACTTTAAGGACTCTTTTTGTTATTTCATGCTGTCGTTATTTATTGCTATTTATTTCTATTTGCATTTGCAGTTTGTTGTCTTCTATGCTCTCACTCTTTCGTTGATCCTGTTTACAGTTACTATTCTATAGATTCACTGAGTATGCCTGCAGAAAAAGAACCTCAAGGTTGTATGTAGTGACATGTGTGTACTCTGATAATAAATTTTACCTTGAACTTTGAAATAGACATACAGAAGCATGTGATTTACCTAAAATGCAGCGCATGATGGTACAGCACATTATTGTCCATCGTCAACCAAACCAAATACTCAACTCATTATCATTTCAAATTTGCTATGAAAATCCAAATCTGAAACAAAGATGTTAACACTCAGGACAAACTGTTGGTAGGTCTTAAGCTATAGAGGAACAAATTTCTAGATAGCTATCTCAGGCAATTCAGGGATCTATTGTGATTAACTTTTATTAACTTTCTGTGAAAACAAGTGTCTCAGAGAAACACATTAAATACCAGATTCATTACATACAAAATAAATTAAAAACAGTTAAAACATAAGAAATAGTAGCAAAAATAGGCCAAATAATTCTTTGACTCATCATTTTCTCAGCCCCATTCTCTTAATTAGTTGCAATCTTCTATTGTGATTACCTTTCTTTTGAAATTTCTTTGTTAAATGATCAAAGTATACATTTAGCTCTGTCCTTGCTAATGGATTTAATCATTCGGCATTATTCATTAATAACACATGATTGCTATAGGAACAGGAAAATAATGTCTGAACCTCTTTTTCACTTGCCTTTTTGTATTTCTACAAAAGCATTGTCCAAATAAGTATGAATTAAGACCAAGTGGACTTGGGAAGAAAATGTCACAATGGCTGGTTGTTTCTCCTGCTGTTGTATTTCAGACTTCTTCCCCACAACCAACATACTGTAGCATCATATTTAAAGAATTGCTGAAAGCTAGTGACTAAAATAATATACCAAAATTGTATACAGCTCAAAAATTAATAATTGACTATTAAGTCAGACATCATTTCCATTCTTGCGTTCCTTGATAATACACCAAATAGTTCTGTTCTCTTTGATATGGAAGACAATAGGTAGGTGGTTATCGGAAACTCATTCCTGTTTGAACATTGCTTGCAACTCAGATGCAACTTTTGGAGGGATGTGTAACCCCTGGAAAAGATGCACAATACATTCAATAAAATACTGCCATAGATAATAGATGCTTTTTAAGGAAAAACTAATAAGTTACTTATCTCATTCACTAAAGCCAAGCAAGTTAACAGGTAATTTTTTCCAAGATTAGGGAAGTTTATTATTGGGTAGTAATCATAAAATATTTTCACTGGCCAATGTGACGTTAACAAGTCAACATGGAGTTATAGTCACCAAAACAATTATTAGGGAGGTTTGGAACAATAAATCTTTTCACAAGTATAGACTGAGGAATTCTTTGTTACAAACCATAATGAAACATAGTCTATATATTATTTTATAGAGGAAGAGAGAGGTTCTGGGAAGAGAGGAATATTTAAGATTAATTGGTTTATTATAGTTACATGCGCTGAAGTGCAGTGAAAAACTTTGTTTGGCATGCCATCCATACAGATCATTTCACCACATCAGTACATTGAGGTAGTACAAGGGAAAAGCAAGAACAGAATGAAAAATGTAGTGTTACAGTGGCCGAGAAAGTGTAGAGCAGAAAGATAATAAGTTACAAAGCTGTGATAAGGTAGATTGTGAGGTCAGGAGTCCTTATTGTCTCACCACTTCCGTGACGTACTGGCTAAACAGAGAAGCACCTTTAGTAACAGACCGATTTCACCGAGGCACACCACTGAGCCCCACAGGAGATCCTCTCTCCCTGTGACTCCACCTTCTTAAGTATATAAGTATATGGTTTCATTGCACATACGTATTCCTTTTCATGCACATTTTGTATTCCTTTTTGAACCTCAATGCTTACATAGAAAAATAGAAACGTAGAAAATCTACAGCACATTACAAGACCTTCGGCCCACAACGTTGTGCCAACTATGCAACCTACTCTAACAGCTGCCTAGAATTTCCCGATCGCATAGCTCTCTATTTTTCTAAGCCCCATGTACATTTTGTATGTTAAAGTATATATTTCTGACTGAGCAGCCTTGCAAAATAATTTCCTTCAGGATAAATAAAGTTTTATCTTACCTTTGCTTATCCTATAACAGTAGTATAGAAGCTGTCCTAAATTCCAATGGTACATGATTCAGACTATTGTATCTTCTGCTGGATGGGAGGGGACAGAAGACAGAACTCCTGGAGCAGGAGGGTTCTTTGTTTATGTTGAATGCTTTTCTGAGGCAGCTAAGTGTGTAGACAGAGTTCATGGAGGGGAGTTCTACACCCCTGAACTCTCTACGGATTATTGTGAATAGTTTAGAGAATGGATTTGACTGTGTCTCAGGTAGAAAAATATACTTGGATGGACTGAGTTAAATAGGTCATTTTTGCACAGTCTCAATTTATAATACCACCCTCTTTTTCCTTTAAGCATCAAGTCATTTTTGTCCTTGCCTTTGTGATTCAGGAAATGAGAGAATGTGATAGAAATTAAATGCAATATACGGTATAAACACATAAGCAACTGAACAGAACAATGCAAGAATATTGCAGTTCAGGTGGCAGCAATGGTCTACCTACTACTCTTTCATTTAATGGATATTACTTAAAGCAGAAAGTGGAAGATTTTCACAAACACATACGATGGATCTCAATGCTTAAATCTGTATTCTGAAAATGAGCAGAGGCAAGTTAAAAGTGAGTCATTGTCAAATATGCACTTGGTGGCCACTTTATTAGGTACCTCTTGTCCTCTTGTATCTAATAAAGTGATCACTCAGTGTAAGTTCATGGTCTTCTGCTGTAGCCCATCGACTTCAAGGTTCAATGTATTGTACATTCAGAGATATTCTTCTGCACACCAACTGTTGTAACATGTGGTTACTTCAGTTATTGTTGCCTTCCTGTACTGTGCTTTATACCCTAGTTTGGAGAAATATTGTCTCATTTCTACAATATATACATTGCATGGTTATATATATATTATATATTTAAATGTCGAAACTTGACTTGACCAGTTTCAACCAGTCTGGCTATTTTTCTTTAACCTCTCATATTAACCAGACATTTTAGTCCACAGAACTGCTGCTTACTGGATGTTTTTGTTTCCTTTTCATGCCATTCTCCATAAACTCTGAGACCGCTCTGTGTGAAAATCCCAGGAGATCAGCGGTCTCTGAGATACTCAAACCACCCCAATTGGCACTGACAATCATTCCATGGTCAGTCACTTAGGTAACATTTCTTCACCATTCTAATGTTTGGTCTCAACAACAACAGAACCCCTTAAGACCATAAGGTATAGGAACAGAATTAGGCCATTCAGCCCATCGAGTCTGCTCCGCTATTCCATCATGGCTGATCCCAGGTCCCGCTCAACTCCATAAACCTGCCTTCTCCCCATGACCTTTGATGCCCTGACCAATCAGGAGACTACCAATTTTTGCTTTAAATATACCTGAGGGCTTGGCATCCACCACAGTCGGTGGCAGAGCATTCCACACATTCACTACTTTCTGCCTAAGAAATTTCCTCCTTACCTTTGTTCTAAAGGGTTTCCCCTCAATTTTGAGGCTGTGCTCTCTCGTTCTGGACATCCCCACCATAGGAAACATCCACTCAACATCCATGTTATCTGGTCCTTTCAACATTTGGTAGGTTTCAGTAAGACCCCGCCGCTGCATTCTTCTAAATTCCAGTGTGTACAGGCCCAAAGCTGCCAAACGCTCCTCATATGTTAACCCCTTCTTTCCTGGCATCATCCTCATGAACATCCTCTGAACTCTCAAATGACAACACATCCTTACTGAGATATAGGGCCCAAAACTGTTGACAATACTCCATGTCTGCATGCTTTTATGCATTGAGTTGTTGAAACATGATTAAATACTTTCATTGACGAGGAGGCGTACAGGTGTACCTAATAAAGTGGGCACTGAGTGTAGTTCTGAAATGGATGCACAGTATATTAAAATAATTATTACCTGACCTTCTGTCCTAAAATATCGAAACCAGAGTGAAACATTCCCATGTCCGTACATTGAATGTGAAGCGCGGCAAGTTCTACTGGTAATATTAATATCGAACAGAAGATGTCGCTCTTCACATGTGGTTGAGTGCCGGGAAGGTAGAGAATTG
This sequence comes from Mobula birostris, assembly GCF_030028105.1. NCBI lineage: Eukaryota > Metazoa > Chordata > Chondrichthyes > Myliobatiformes > Myliobatidae > Mobula > Mobula birostris. Next base: position 203,594,080 of record NC_092371.1, on the reverse strand, counting down.
AATTTAAGACAAAGTCTGTTTGTTCAATTTGACATTCAGGTACATACAATCTGACGTTCGCTGTCTTTAATTATTTGATATACAACTTTCAATACCAATCAATAATTCTTTATAACTATTTGTTTGATGTAACTGCTTTCGATGTAATCGTCTCAGATACACGATGGCACGAATAGAGCGTAGGAACAAAGGCCCGAGATCATAGTGATTGGATACAATTGGGCAGCAATTTTGGTATCTGCTTTGAATTTCCATTGATTTGTAAATTAAAACGCAATAGTGTTCGTCATCTTGAAATTAAAACTGTTAATCGTGGTACTGTATGCATATCCCCTTGAAGGAACAGCATCAGACCGGGTGATATGTTAAACCGAATTTAAATAATAAACTCAATAATCTAGAGTTGCGGGGAGAAAACTGGAGCAGGTACCAGATTAGGGCGATCGACCAAGATTATACTGAATGACAGAGCAAACACGAAGGGCCGAAGGGCCTAATCCTGACCCCATCTCCTGTGTTTTCTCTATCTGAAGTTAATTTTTGTGTAGACTGTCACATTTATTCCATTCCCAAGCAACTCACAATGCTCCTGAACCCGGAGATTTCGTCGGGTATTTTATTTTGGATATCTGTTGAAAGAAAATCAGTTGATTATCGGACTTCAGTTAAATGGCTATGGAGCAAAGATGCTGGGATGTTCAATACGCTTGATCTGACGAACTGTCAGGGCCGATTCCCGGTCCTATTCCTGATCTGCTCCAGTGGTCACATGGTACTGTCCAGGCAACCAGAAATAGTGTATAGTTTTTGATGGTTCCCTCTTAGACCTGCACTATGTCAACAGATTCAAGCCCCTGGCTCCTATGAGTGTTAATAATATGGCAACCCCAAGCCGTAAATTGGCTAAAAACGCGCAGATCGATGACAGTGTTATGGCCCAATATATTACCGTAATGTCCTTTGTGTCTCGCATTGAAAGCGTTGGACTACATTGGCACAGCAGCAGGCCCTCCGATTCAAACATATGAGAGAACAGGAGCAAAGTCATGAACTGGAAGGTGTGCAGCTATGGACGAGAGGAATTCATTCGAGCCATTAAACGTCTTTATTACTCTTTTTTAAATATAATTTTCCACCTTGCACGCTGCCATCATTCCCATGCACCGCGCATGTGGACTTCAGGCTGCCGACCGCCGACCGGCAACGGCACCAGTTCCAAAGACGTGCCTCACTTTCTCTCCGCTTCCTTTGTGCTGAAGAGGTTGTTTGTTTCACAGGAATGAGGCCCTTAACCTCTCAGGTGTAATGGCGTTATGGTTCAACGCTCCCCACCATTTTACAATACAATGCTCCCAGGAATGGCCGAATAGACCCCATCCCAAAAAAACGTGTTCAGCCGCAAATAAAAAGTTTTCACAGACTAAGGGTGTTACTTCCTAAATGCCTTCTCCATTATAAACGCAATGCAGACCGAATTAATACTACGAATGAGTTAAAAGTCTGTCCAGCCGCAGTCCGAACCATTTCTTACCCGATTAGACTTGATCTGAATAAGTATTCGAGAAGACCACTTTATACGGTAGCTGTATTCTGCACTGATGTTAAAGCATACCGCTGTATCTCCTGCACCCCAGTACAAATATAAGGATCGGCTCCTCGCTATCGCTAACCTTCCTAGGAAACCATCCCTTTTAAATGAAAGGTCCGGGTTATTTTGGTAAGTACTACTTCAGTAAGAAGACAAGCGTGTTTGGGGCAGTGGTAGACTGAACGGGAGCTTGATGTGAAATGTACTACAAATACCTGGTCCTTCTCGTCATTATTTTAGGGAATAAAGCTAGATGAAGCGCATTCAATCAATGTGGGAACCGCGACTTCCGAAATGTCAGCCACTCATTCTCTGGTAAATCAAGAGCTCTCAAATTTCACCAGGAAAAAGTTAAACACATCTTTATTGTTGCAGAGTGATCTAAAAGTGAACCAAACACACACACACACACACACACACACACACACACACACACACACACACACACACACACACACACACAAATACGTTAGCTCCAGTCCATTTACATGAAAAAGTGAAGGAACATTCTCGGTTGCACTACACTACTGCCCGCGTATTTGCCTGGACCGTAGGTTATTAATCCGGAACATTGACCCAGTCATGTGATGGTTCGAAGGAGCCACCAAGTGAGTTTTAGGATAGTCGGGAATACTTTGCTTTATCGCACTCGTCATCGCTTTACTGTGGGAATCTGTAAATCGTGGCTTTTAAAACAAATTACTAGGGAGGAGGGAGAGAATTCTCATCTCCACCCTCCCCTCCCTCCCCCAGCAGAAATCGTTCATAACTCCTGCGGGAAACAAAGTAAGGAAGAACTGAGCGTTGCGGCTGTTTTTGTAACAGGGTGATTTGAAGATCGCATCTTGGTTAAAACGCGGCAACCCAACGCCATCCAACCGTGGCATCTTTACATTCTCTGGGACACACCATAGCACCTGGCTTCTGTTTGCTGCGACTGTGACACGGCAGAGTGCGCCGCGTATCAGCAGCCAAACCTCTCGCCCGTCTCCAAAACTGCACACCCGGAGGATAAGGGACAAAGAAGCGGAAAGGAGATTATTTATTGCAGTGCAAAATGGTGAATGATATTGCATCACTTCTCGGAATTTATTTGCGGAATTAGCTGTCCCCGTGATGTAACATCTCATGCTTTCTGGACCCTAATTGCTGAAAAGTTATATTTTTAAAAAAAGATTTTGCTGGGATAAAGTTTGAGCCAATCAGAAGCGCAGTGGGGGCGCCCTGCTCCGCGGATGGTTGCAATTGCCGGAGTCTGAGCAGCGTTCTCTCTGTAATGTAACCAAGTCCGCCGTCCGGGGGGAAGGTGAGAGAGCAAAGGCATCTGAACGTGCGTTCAGCCTCTGACTTAATCTCTTCCGATCTCGGACGCAGAACTCTTCCAGAATGGATTTACCGAAGGCTGCGGCGCTTGTGTGGTGTGCCCTTTGCTGCTGTTGGGATTTCCTTTCTGTTCTTGAAGCTGCTACACTGGGGTCTCTGCAGGATTCCTCTCCTCAGGATGTTCCTGGTTCCTCATCACCTCGGGACAGCAAGGACGATCGGACCTTCAAGCGCCAGCACATTCGCACCGGCACGGTGGTGCCGCACGAGTACATGGTGTCACTTTACAGGACCTTATCCGCCTGCGAAAGGAAAGGGTTGAACAGCAGTCTGGCCCGAGCCCGACCCCTTGCCAACACTGTCACCAGCTTTGTGGACCAAGGATACGGTGGGTAATAAATGGGGCTCCACTTAATTATAGAGACCTGGCCGCTTGGGCTGGGAAAGCGCTTTTACAGTAGCTTGCATCAGGCTGTGCGGCGCGAAATACAAGTAGTGATTGCTTTCATCTGCCAACATTACGTCTCCTATTCCAGTGCTAAATTGATTCTTTTAAACAGTAAGCAGAGACATGGGTTATCGACATAAGCGTATATTTAGATGCAGTTTATAACGATAGACGGACAGATGCATCAACTGGACGTCAGGCAGACTGCGTGCCCGGGCCACAGCTGTGATATGTCTTGAGGAAGAAAAGTTGATCCAATATTACCATAAGAATTCTTAGAATGTACACAGCAGCAGTATTTAAGCAATCAGACTCACAGAGCTGGCGACTGAACCAATCGTTTGACGAAATAAAGATTTGCTGAATCGTGCCGTCTGCTGCGATTTGCAATGTGAATTGCAGGAGAACCGTGGGTATCCTCGAAGTACCTGTCCCCCGGGGTTAATTTTATGGTTCTAGACGCTCCGGCCTCCATGAATGTGCTTGACAAATAGGGAGGGTGGAAATAGCAGCACAGTATGAACAACAGTGAAGGAATTCACTCCGTAACTACTCTGGACAGGGTGTACAAACATATACATTTCAATGTGTATGAGGACTTCACAATATTTAGCGCCAGTAGTGTGGCTGATTCGCTGTTAAACCAGCAGGTAAAGATGTTAGGTGTTGCGGGGTGCGATTTTTATGTGCGGAGTAGGCATGCGAGCGAGCCACTGTGGATCGTATGCAGATGCTAATAAGAGGAACAGAACATGTTCCCTTTCAATATTCACATCCACCAAAAAAAAATCCACGCAGAAGCTCGAACCGGGAATGGCCCCAGTCCAAAGCCTTTAAGTGCACGGAGTAAAAACAACACGATCTTATGATTGGTGATTTTGAGAAGAAATCTATTCAGTAATAAGACCACGAAAAGGGCACGCTGCATGATATCGCTTCATTATTTAAAGGAGCCCCCCCCCCCCCCCCGCATTACATCCCATGAAAATGCGCCTACTTCCATTGATTTAAATATTCTCTGAAAATGAAACAGACTTCAGGGCTGCCCGAGACTTGAAAGGAAAGGTACTTTGTCACATGAGTACAGATGTTGCAGATGTGTAGATGTTCTCAAACACTTGCTTTCCCCTGGAATACCGCTAGCCAGGAGTACCGCTAGCGCATTGCCTATTTACATGAACTTTAACTGGGTACCATCTGGGTTTTATTAATCTCTGCTGGGGAACCATCAGAACATGCAGCAATGAAATTGACTAATTTCAGACGGAAATACTGTTTTATTGTATCCCTCTGTGGACACGCGTTTCCACTTTATAATCAATCCATGAGAACATTGAAGCAATATTAATGTCGAAGAAGCAGTCAAAAAATCAAGTCCTCCACTACAGTACCATTTGAAATTTTGTTCGGGACAATCTACTCAACAATATCTCTAATACACTGAAGTAAGACTCGACCAGTACAAATGCGCTTTGAGGATATTGATAACACATCCTTCTCGAAAGGGTAAATAATTTACAATACGGCATTTAGAACAGGAAAGTGAGCGGTGCTTCTATTCACTTTGAAAGACAGGTTATGTGTGTATTTTTAAAAGCACAGAGTTACTGAGATAACATTGTGCTGAAAGGTTTACTTGGAGTGACAGAGTTAGACGGTCGTGAAGAAAGACCTGATTATTTGCTGGATCCGAATACTGTACCAGGAAAACGCTAGTTGTCAGAACTATCTATGACAATTGACCCTGATAGGACAAGATATAACCAGAACAGTTGCCTTGCACGCAATATTTGACGAAGTAACCCCATACAGAATGAAATGTTGCTGGTGAGGTACTCTGATAATGCAATGTAGTACTGCATAGAAATGCCTCAATACGTGCAGTGGGGCAGTACAATTAAAATAGTAGATGGAAATGAGTAGGAATAGCCGCGGTTAATTTCAAAGCTGAGCGCATACGATCATATATCTGGTAGATGGCTTGTTGCTGTAGCTTTAGTGCCGTTCGTCGTAATGTTGAGGCTGTCGAAATAGCTTATCAGTCTAAAATTAATCCTTAATCAGGTATAAATCCACGCTTCGTTTATTCTGCCTGGAAGCTCTAATCCAAATACTAATATGCGTGTCAGATTGTTGGCTAATGGTATTCTCTTAACAGCAGCATTGTCACAAGGCGCTCTAAGATGGGCCAGCCATATACAACAGCGAGCGATATTCCCATATCTAAACATTGATGGGACTTAGTCAGACATAACTCCAGTAAGAATGTCAAGCCAATTCAAACCTGTTTAAACCGCGTCAAACAAAGCACCACTCGTTCCCTCAAAGTGGGGATCTGCATGTGCCGAAATATTGAGCCTAAAGTTAAATGAAGATATCGGTATTCAGGAGAACAAAGCACAACCGGAACTTCTGACATTTCCGATGCGAATGCAAGCAGACAATCTCGGAAATTCAGAAGCTCGGCTGTAAATCAAAGCTGCGTTTTAAAAAAATGTTTGGGTACATATCCTATACACTTTGTAGAATTCTTAGATAGTAAGCCACAAACTACATTTAGCTAGATTCCGGATCTTAAAACATCTAGTAGAGCTATCCCAGTAATTAATATTACAGTCTTGTTTACTCGAAGTCACCAAATGTCCTTATGACCCAGCGTTGTTCCATCTGATTCTTCGTATTATTTGCCCTTCCCATTCCAACAGTACAGCCCGCCGTTATACTAGAATCGTGCGCTTTAATTCGTAAGCTTGAACTACTTATTCGCAAATTAGTCTTGATGCTAAAGCTCTTCTTTGCCCTGCGTTTACCATCCGATTGTTCTAAAAATTGCAACAACAAAAATCATCTGCTTATAAAGCACGTTTTGGCGACGCAGTGCGCTCTGCCTTTTAAGAACAACGTTATTGTTGAGATATGGGAATAAATCTATAATGATTATGTCCCGAACAACAGATTTGAAAAGATAATAACGATAAACGGTGAGCATTGTTCAGAGCGAACCGTTCCATTTCAGCGCTGCTGAGAGGCATGCGTTACAAGGAAACACTGATACTGTAATATTAAGATGATTTGGACCATGTTGGAACAAGACTTCCAATAACTAGCCTGTAATAACGCACCGTGTGATAGATACAAGGCCGACTTGTTCAGCACCAAAGTCGGACAGCAATGGGATAATGATACACTGAGTCAGGGACAGGTGCCTTCAGCCGCAAGCGATCCATTTTACATGGCACCTGCAATAATGCACTTTGTGCTCAGACAAAGGGATCGGGACATTTTTTTTTCGGTAAACCTTTCACTTATGAACCAACAAAAGGACGATTGGCTTGTTTGAACCTGTCATTAAGATCTTTGATTCCTGGTCATGTTCCGTCGGTGTACTGCTTCGCAGGTTTAGGAGAAATAATTCAGTCAATTGTATACTTGCCTTTATTTGCCAAGACATGGGCTTTAACAGAGAAGTTATGGTAGAACTGCTTACAATACGAGTAGGATCACTGCTAGGGGGACTGTTGTAACTTGGCTGACATGACAGGGAAGATGTGCTTGCATTGGAGATGATGTGATGAAGATTTTCGAGGATGTTAGTGGAAATTTGTAGCCACACGGAATGATTCGATAAAACAGGGCTTTTTTTGTTTTGAAAAGAAGGAGATCGGGAAGACGTACCTGAGGTATATGAAGTTATAGAGACAGAAAAGACTGCAGATGCTGGAGTCTGGAGCAATACATATTGTGCTGTTGGCATTTCGGATCGAGATGCTTCATCTGCACTGTAAGCAAGAGCGAAGAAGGCCAGTTTGAAAAGGTGGAGGGAAGTGGTATAAAGTTATAAAGTTTATAATAACGTGTATAACTTCATAAACGTACGTGTGTAAATTTATGTGGGGGGTCAGGGCGCATTAAATAGGGAAGATCTATTTCCTGAGCAAAACGGGAGTTTGTTTAAAGTAATTGGCGGCAGGATTAGCGGGAAGATGGGGGAAATGTTTCATTAAAACGGATACTAGGAATCTGGAGCTCGCTGCCTGAAAGGTGGTAGAGACAGAAACATTCATCACACTTAAAACAAAACTAGGGTCTGCACTCAAACAGCCGTGACCCTCAAGCCAGCAGACCTATTGCTTGCAGACTCCTTAGACTGGGTCGCGGTTTTTCCACCGATGTAGACCTGATGAGCCGAATAGTGTCCTTCTGTGTTGCATTTTTCCACAATTTTTGTAATGCTGACGTACTGTTTTTAAATGTAGTGTGCAGGGAAGTATTATTTTAAGTGGTTATATTCATACACACGAAACAGATAGCATTTTGCCCCCAAAATTAGTCGGGATTAGTGTTTGTTGAATGGCGGTGAATAAAAGAACAATTGGTGCATTCATTCAATCACAGGCTGGCAGTTGATAATAACCTGTAGGAGGCAGACTTTGGAAAAAATGTCCAAATAATTGCTATGTTTTATTTTCATATCAAATTCCCGGTGACATCATGTTATGGTTTTGATGTTCTGCGTAATTTTAAAACCGCAGAGAGAAGGAGGAATAAGGCGAAGTTAATGGGACTAATCGTCACGCTGGTGTGGTCGCGATATTATTACAAAGGTCCCGGTGCTTGCAAAATGCGTGATTATTTTAACAAGGCAGTTATCATTCTGATCCAGATTAGGTCAACAAAGATTTTAACGCGCAGGGGCTGTTAAATGGCAACAAAAATACGCAATTTCAAGCCAAGGGTTTTTCTTAAGTAGACTTCAGCTTTACATCCAGTAAACCCCATGTCCCAGCGGCAAGCTACTGTATTATACGGATTGGCGGAATAAAGCAAATATACTTGACTTTACTTCCCTAGCCAGGCATTACTGAAATGAATTTACGAGAGGAAAGTCCTGAGGTGACTCTCGAAGGAACGGCGTTGTACAGTCCATGATGTGGATAAATAGATATTATTGGGGACGACTCGATTATTCATTTGTTCAAACGCGTTGTTTGCTTGTTCCGTATAGTTTATTATTATAATTCTCACAAAAAAAAACGAGAACGCCGACAGACCTGTCCATCCATTACATCTCTGCTGGTTATATTTTTGCCCTTTTACACTAATCCCATTTGTCTGCATTACAACCCTTTCCTTCCCATATCTTGCCTATTTAGGTGCCTGTCAAAATGTCTCTTAAACATTAAAATTCTACCCGATTCTAACGTCTCTTCTGGAAGCATTTTATAGATACCATTCACTCTGTGTAAAAAATCATTTCCTTCTATTCCCTTTAAACCTTTTCCTCTTCGCCTATGCCCTTTTGTTGTTAACGCTCCTACCATGGGAAACATACTCCATCTATGCCTCTCATAATCGGATAGCCTCCTATCTGGTCTCCGCGCAGCCTTCACTCCAGGAGAAAAGGTTTCAGCCTATCCAATCTCTACCCATAACAGAAGACCTCAAATCTCGGCAAAATCCCAGTGAATCACCGCTGTACATTCCCGCTGGCAATCACGGTGTGGAGACCAGAACTGCACACAATATACCAAATATGGCCTAATCAGTGTTTTATAAAGTTGCAACATAACCTTATATTCTATGCCTCGACCTCGGAAGGCTATTATGCCACGTGTTTTCTTCGATATCCTATCGATCTGTATTGTCACGTTCAGGGAACTATGGACTTGGACCCTCATGATTCTCTCTTCGCCAACATTCCTTCGCACCGCACCATTTTACTGTAAAGTGTCCTATCTCTATTCGACTTTCCAAAATGCACGATCTCGCCCTTATCCAGATTGAATTCCAGCTCTTAGGACTTCCTATCTAGGACCAGAGGTCACAGGCTCAGAACGGAAGGAGGCCCCTTTAAAACAGAGAAACATAGAAAACCTACAGCAAAATACAGGCCCTTCGGCCCACAAAGTTGTGCCGGACATGTCCCTAACTTAGAAATTACTAGCCTTCTATTTTTATAAGCACCATGTACATATCCAAAAGTTTCTTAAAAGACCCTATCGTATCCACCTCCATCACCGTTGCCGGCAGCCCATTCCACGCACTCACCACTCTCCGAGTAAAAAACTTACCTCTGGCATCTCCTCTGTATCTACTGCCCAGCACCTTAAACCTGTGTCCTCTAACTATCCACACGATCAATACCTCTCATCATCTTGTACACCTCTATCAGGTCACCTCTCATCCTTCGTCGCTCCAAGGAGAAAAGGCCGAGTTCACTCAACCTATTCTCATAAGGCATGCTCCCCAATCCAGGCAACATCCTTGTAAATCTCCTCTGCACCCTTTCTAGGGCTTCCACATCCTTCCTGTAGTGAGACGACCAGAACTGAGCACAGTACTCCAAGTGGGGTCTGACCAGGGTCCTATATAGCTGCAACATTACCTCTGGCTCCTAAATTCAATTCCATGATTGATGAAGGCCAATACACCATAAGCCTTCTTAACCACAGAGTCAACCTGCGCAGCTTTTTTGAGTGTCCTATGGACTCGGACCCCAAGATCCCTCTGATCCTCCACACTGCCAAGAGTCTTACCATTAATACTATATTCTGCCATCATACTTCACCTACCAAAATGAACCACTTCACACTTACCTGGGTTGAACTCCATCTGTCACTTTGCAGGCCAGTTTTGCATCCTATCAATGTCCCGCTGTAACCGCTGACAGCCCTCCACACTATCCACAACACCTCCAACCTTTGTGTCATCAGCAAACTTACTAACCCATCCCTCCACTTCCTCAGCCAAGTCATTTATAAAAATCACGAAGAGTAAGGGTCCCAGAACAGATCCCTGAGGCACTCCACTGGTGACCGAACTCCATGCAGGATATGACCCGTCTGCAACCACTCTTTGCCTTCTCTGGGCAAGCCAGCTCTGGATCAACAAAACAATGTCCCCTTGGATCCTATGCATCCTTACTTTCTCAATAAGCCTTGCATGGGGTACCTTATCAAATGCCTTGCTGAAATCCATATACACTACATCTACTGCTCTACCTTCATCAATGTGTTTAGTCACATCCTCAGGAAATTCAATCAGGCTCATAAGGCATGACCTGCCCTTGACAAAGCCATGCTGACTATTCCTAATCATATTATACCTCTCCAAAGGTTCATAAATCCTGCCTCTCAGGATCTTATCCATCAACATACCAACCACTGAGGTAACACTCACTGGCCTATAATTTCCTAGGCTATCCCTACTCCCTTTCTTGAATATAGAAACAACATCCACAACCCTCTAATCCTCTGGAACCTCTCCCTTCCCCATTGATGATGCAAAGATCATCGCCAGAGGCTCAGCAATCTCCTCCCTCGCCTTCCACAGCAGCCTGGGGTACATCTCATCCGGTCCCAGAAACTTATCCGACTTGATGCCTTCCAAATGCTCCAGCACATCCTCTTCCTTAATATCTATATACTCAAGCTTTTCAGTCTGCTGCAAGTCATCACTACAATCATCAAGATCCTTTTCCATAGTGAATACTGAAGTAAAGTATTCATTAAGTACCTCTGCTATTTGCTCTGGTTCTATACATACTTTCCCACAGTCACTCTTGATAGGTCCTATTCTTTCACGCCTTATCCTTTTGCTCTTCACATACTTGTAGAATGACTTGGGATTTTCCTTAATCCTGCCCACCAAGGCCTTCTCATGGCCCCTTCTGGCTCTCCTAATTTCCTTCTTAAGCTCCTTCTTATTAGCCTTATAATCTTCCAGATCTCTAGCATTACCTAGCTCTCTGAGCCTTTTGTAAGCTTTTCCTTTCTTCTTGACTAGATTTAGAGATGAGGAGGAATTTCTTTAGCCAGAGGGCGGTAAATCTATGGAATTCATTGGCACAGACAACTATGGGGCCCAAGTCGTTGGGTATATTTAAAGCGAAGCTTGATAGGTTCTTGATGAGTTAGGTCAACAAAGGTTACGGGAGAAGGGTGCAGAATGGGCTTGAGAGGGGTGATAAATCAATCATGATCGATTGGCGAAGCAGACTGAATGGGCCGAATGTCATAATTCTGCTCCTTTGTGTTATGGCTTTATCTACATCCTACAGCAAATCTGTTCACTTTCCTGGCCTATCCAGAACATGGATTTAAGTGTCATCCGCAAACGTACCTCCCATAGACAGTCAACTAATTTCATCTGCTATGCTTCTAAAAGAATCATCAGAGAGAGAAAGTAACACACACAACACGCTGGGGGAACTCTGCAGGCCAGGCGGCATCTATGGAAAAGAGCAAACAGTCGACGTTTCGGGCTGAGACCCTTCATCAGGTCTGAGAGACCTGCGGTTGAAACGCTGAACACAAGAGGTTAATATGCAATCAGTATGCCAGCGCTACGTTTGGTGCGCAAATATTGCGTTCACTGAAACCGGTTTTGGAAATATCTTTTTGCATGTTCAGTAATATATCCATCCAATGCAATCTGTGAATGAGTCCACGTCACACTTAAGGGTCCCCATAAAACTGCTACGCAACCAGTGAGAGACTGTGATAGAAATTACGACGTTTAGTCTCAAATTCGAATGGGTTGACCTGTGTGTTGATAAATCAAGTGGTTCACCGACTAATATTTACTGTTCACTCCTCCCCCATCACCATCCCCAAATAAAGCAAGAAAAAATTCAAGTTAATGACCGGAAGAGATTTGTACTGGCTTGTTACGAGTTACCGGTAGTTTCTGGGAACGCACCATTAAGACCCCGTCATTTTTAGTTCTTAGTTCCTCGTCCTTTGTGACTTGTTGAGGTCATACCGTTAATTTGGCTTTTGAAGATATCATGAAAAATACTTTCGAAATAAAGCAAAACCTAGGAACTAATCTCGGAAATAAAGGCGTAATCGGCATAAGCACGCTCCAAAGATAACATACCCTCGTATGACTTGGCACCAAAGTGCATTATCACGGCAATAAAATGACCAAAGAAAGTTTTAAGCTCCGAAAATCAAAAGCAATATCAGTAGGTCAGGTTGCAAGCGGCCATTTAGTCTCCGCGGGGTTTAATGAAGTGATGAAACGGTCTCTTGCTCTCGAAACCGACTCTTCGGCAATGATCTCGTCTTTTTGCCAGTGCTCGTTGTTTTATTGCAATTTTATTCCTATTCTCGTACAAATTTGGACTTTAAAGCTATTGAGATAATTCTCTCGAACTCTTGAGAATAGTAGACACAGATCTCTTTGTCTATGACGGTGGACCATGAAAGCGGACAGAACTTTCCACAGTCCTCACTGAATGGGCTGCTCCTTTCATCGTCCGTTCACAGATGACGGATGTGGAAGATCAACATTAAGGAGGAAACTCCGCATTTCTTTCAGCTCTTCGCAATCTGAGAAAATTATATTTGTGTCTGTATTTTCTAATTTTGGGAGAATATGCGCCGCGACACTGAGGAAACAATCCTGCTGCTATTCCACGAAGTAACAGAATCATAGAAAGTCATGGCACAGAACTAGTTTTTTTTCAGCCTGTCGTGACCATATCTGCCCAGAAATGATGTTTTGCTTTGGGCTGAAGCCTACTTTCTGGCTCCGCGCAGAGATTCCTGATGTTCTAGTTTTCACACTGATATATGTGAGTGTTTCTATCATCGTCGTCCTTTCAGGCAGTGAGTCCAGATCCCTCACCGTCCCTGCGGAAAAGAAAATCTCCAACACTCTTCCAGTTCTTTTACCAATCAACTGATCTATCTTACCGTGTTATTAACAACTTATTAACAGTAAATTATTTCAAGAATCCATTCTGTTCTTTCATTCTGCGTTCGTAAAATTACCCGCCGTAATTAAAATATGCTCGACTTTTATTCTCAGTAGAACCAAAGAAAGACACTGTCGGCAGTATAACTGCACAATCGAAGTTTATTACAGAATAACAATATGGTTCCTTTGTGGGGTGAGCTTTAAAGAAAAACTCGATTACAGGCTTAGAAACAGCTGTTACAGAGTGCATCAACTCTCCACTGTAGAGCAGTATAACAACATATAATCTCATCTGTTTGTAGCGTAACAGAGAACAGATTGATAGCTACTCCCAGTGAAGCAAGTTAAACGATGCCTTCTGCGTTCTGGAAAATGCAAGAGGACGGGGAGTAAAATATATGGGAAAAGGTTTTTTTTTTAAAAAAGTCTACAGATGCAGAGAATCTAAAACAAAAACAGAAAATGCTGGAAGTGCTCGGCAGGATAGGCCGTAGCAATGGGAAAAGAAACGCCAACCTTTCAGGTGAAAGACCCTTGGTTGAGAAACGCAGATGGTCTCTTCTGCCTTTCTATTCAGCAACGGTTTATTTTCTGTACACTACATTTGTCATTGGAATATACAGCAACAACTCAGATAAATAAGGATGTTTACTGGATGTTGCGAGGGACCAAACATAACATGGTAATGTCTCTGTTTCCCGTAGGTTTAAGCCATTGGAGGGTTTGCATTTAAACACTGAAACCGTTGTGTCATTTCCAGGTGTGCTGGGCTTTACCTCCCTCTTCCCCCGCTCAAAACTCCACAACTATCCTGCCCACGAAACTCTCCATGGCTGGAAGGAAAAAATACTGAAAAGTAAATTGAACACAGTCGAGGCGGTAAAGTTAAATTGCGGACAATTAATGGAATAATTATTAAATAATCATTTTTAACCATGGCAACTCATACAGAGATATCTGAATTTCCTTACATTTACAGTGCTTATTTAATACTTCTTCAGACAGAAGAAAGCGAACTTATGTGACCTAGATATTAATGATATGCAAATACTGTAGATAAAAAATAGACATTTGTTCCCACGCGAAGTCTGGAATATTTGACCACATGTGCGATCATTTAGCTGTGGGCATCTCATATTTTATAAGTATTTAGAAAATCTTATTTAGAGTAGCTGGGTGACAGCCTAGGAGGCAAGACAATATCGGCCATTTCCGTTGGTTATGCAAAGCTTGCTGACCTACGATGGATTAACAACACACTGCTTCAGTGCTTTATGGTTAGCACGGGGATGTTTTCCATGTTGGAAATGGTGTGAGCGGTTTTGGCGAGGCATGGATCGATGGCAGGAGAGGAGAGCCGTGGGATATTACCGACCCCTCTCACCAGTATCTGTCAAACTCGCGATGAAGTCTCCTACGATTGTGATCACTCTTGTGAGTGCGGGACAAGAGGCCTGGCTCCTGTCACAAAGAAATAGAAAATGCATTCACAACAATGAGGGATATTGAACTGAATTGAATTACATTTATTTAAATCTTACATCCATCCCACAACATGAGGGAGCAAAACTTTTTGTGTTACGTACAGACATGGGAATTTATAAGTCTGATGGCTTGTAGAAAGAAGCTGTCCCGTCGCCCGTTGGTCCTGGTTTTAATGCTGCGGTACCATTTGCCAGACAGAAGCAGCTGAAACAGTTTATGGTTGGGGTGACTGGTGTCCCTGATGATCTTCCAGGCCTTCTTTCTGTACCTGCCGCTGTAGATGTGTCCTCAATGGAGGGAGGTTCACGTCCACAGATGAGCTGGGCTGTCCGTACCTCTCTCGGCAGTGCCCAGTGATCAACGTTGGCGCAGTTCCCGTACCAGGCAGTGATACAGCCAGTCAGAATGTTCTCAATGGTGCTCTAGTAGAAGGCCTTGAGGATTTAGGGGCTCATGCCACATTTCTTCAGTCGCCTGAGGTGGAAGAGATGCTGTTAAGCTTTTTTTGCCACACAGCCTGTTTATACAGTCCAGGTGAGATCTTCGGTGATGTGTATACCGAGGAATTTGGCACTGCTCACCCTGTCAACTGCAGACCCATTGATGCTGATCGGGCCGAGCCTGTCTCCGTTCCTCCTGTAATCCACAATCAGCTCTCTTGTTTTTTCGGCATTGAGGGAGAGGTAGTTACGAGAATAAGTGAGAAAAATAACACATAGGAACATAGGAATTTCTAATTCATTTACTCTTAATGGCTTTTACTGGGTTGCTTCAACCCATGGTTACCATAATAATGAAGAGCTTCAAAGAAAATGTGCAAGTTTACAATTATGAGCACGTGATGCATGATGGCACTTATTGTTCTTGAAAGGCAATTAGAGTCACAGTCATAGAACATTACAGCACAGAAACAGGCCCTTCGACTCATCTAGTCAGTGGTAAACTATTTGCTACCTAGTTCCTTCCGCTGACCTGCACCCGGACCATACACCTCTCAGCCATATACTTATCCATATTTCTCTTAAATGCTGAAATCGAATCCACATTCACCACTTCTGTTGGCCTCTCGTTCCACACTCTCACTAATCTTTGGGTGAAGATGTCCCCCCTCATGTTCTCCTTAAATATTTCACCTTTAACCCTTAGCCCATGACCTCCATTTATAGTCTCACTCAACCTCGGTGGAAATAGGGCATTTACTCTATCTATACCACTCATACCTGTGTATATATTTATCAAATCCGTGCTGCTGCGCAGGTTGACTCTGTGGTTAAGGAGGTATTGGCCTTCATCAATCATGGGATTGAGTTTCAGAGCCGGCAGGTAATGTTGCAGCTACATAGGACCCTGGTCAGAACCCATTTGGAGTACCGTGCACAATTCTGGTCGCCTCACTACAGGTGAGATGTGGAAACCATAGAAAGGGTACAGAGGGGATTTACAAGGATTTACAAGGCGGTGGTGGAAGCAGATACAATAGGGTCTTTTAAGAGACTCCTGGACAGGTACATGAAGCACAGAAAAATAGAGGGCTATGGGTAACCCTAGGTCATTTCTAAGGTAAGGACATGTTCGGCACAGCTTTGTGGGCCGAAAGGCCTGTATTGTGCTGCAGGTTTTCTATGTTTCTATGTTTCTGAATCTCCCCTCATTCTCCAACACTCCAGGAAATAAACCCCTAAACTATGCAACCTTCCCCTTTCACTCAGGTCCTCAGCACCCGGCAACCTCCTTGTAAATCTTTTAAAGATATATATTTCTTCTGAAAACGTAGGAAAAAATTGACAAACTTGTACTAAACGTTTCGCCTCAAGTCTAAGAACATCAAATTTGCCTGTTGGAGGGGCTCCCAATTGTTATCAGGCAATGGGCTCCAGAAACTAGTTGCGAAGGAATGGCGAGAAAGTACAAGAAGTCAGGTGGACCATGACGTTAAGGGAAATGGAACAATGGCATTCTGTTACTACCTGGGTCTTCTTCCAGACAAACAAGGGAAGCAGTGACAACATGATCTTCCTGCGGTATTCTGTGCGGGGCACAAGTGAAGAAGGAGGTGAATACTGGATCAACATCTTGTGTGCCAATCAAACCAGTTGCTGTGTCCCCCCCCCCCACCCCGGATAATTTCAAGCTTTTCGAAAGTGGTTGAGACATCTGATAAGAGATGGATATGCCTTAAAGCTCCAGACCAGTGCTTTGAAAATTATAGAGACATGTTGAGAGGTCAGGAGGAATTCGATTCAAAAATTCTTGTCTCCGTGGCTGCTGATGTGGCAGGCCGCGTTAAGATTTTGGCAATGTGGATTCCAAAGATATTTATGGTAGGGTCTAAGCAATTAGATAAGGTCAACGTGGCCAGGCTTTTTCTTGTTTGAGATAATCATTACCGAGAACCTACTTAGTACAAATGCGACTTGTCACTGTCAACCCAGGCGTGAATGCAAGCCAATTCCTGTCGGAGCTGTTTCATTAATGGACGCATTCACAATAGAGACCAGTGCTGCGGAGTCACCGGTGAGCAGCCTAGGTTCTAGCCTTGGGTTAAAGAAAGGTCATTAATAATACAGCTGGAGGCGTTTGGGAGAAGATCCCCGTCGCAATATTCCAGGGCTGCAAAGTACACTCTTGACAACCACGCTCACGTTCAGTTTTTTAAAGTATGGCTTCAGTCGTCGCCAAGTTTTTGTTTGATCTCGATTTGACAGACCTCCTTTGCTCCATTCTCAGCCGAATGCTGTTGTGATAGGCAGAGCAGGTATTTACAATGCTCGAGCATTTTGCTTGCGTCTGCTTCATTCAGCCTATACGAACCTTCAATTTTCTTGTCTAATTAATAAAAAGCTTCATATTTACTAGTTGCAGATCTTGTATCTTATGGACATGTATAGATAGATAGATAGATAGACAGACATACTTTATTATATCATGTGTTGGCTTGTCAACTGCAGGATTTGACCAGATTGCAGCTTGTAAAAATAGTATGAAGATGTACTGTATAATCGTGTTTCATTTTTGTTTCGTCTTGAATCTATTTGAATATAGTGAGCAAGCGTCAGAAAGGTGTTGAACTGTTTAGGAAATGGGAAGAAGAGAAACTGCATCAACGAAAAGGCGTTGGGTGGCGCCTCGTTTTAAAAATATAATGACCAAAATATCAAAACAAGTATTATTATACTTGTACAGTTTATCTACTTTTGCACATTAGTTGTTTGGCAGACTTTGTGTGCAGTTTTTCATTCTTTACATTGTATTTCCTCGTTCTGCTGTGAATGCCCGCAAGAAAATGATCTCAATAATATGGCGACATTTACGCACTTTGATAATATACTTGCTTTCAACTTTGAATATTGAAATGAAAAAAAAACGCCGCTGCAGGAACAAAAGGCTTCAGGCAGAATCTGTGGAGAGAAATGCACATCCAACGTTTCGGATCGAGATCTGTCATTTGGTCTCCAGTTTCACAGCCCCACACTGTCCACTTCGATCTCCGAAACATATTTTAAGCGCCAAGTTTCTGCAGCAGTTTGTTTTTGTTTGCAATAGCACCTGCCGATTTTCTCTTTTTTGTTTGTTTGCTCCAGATTTCAGCACCTGTCATCTCTGTATATGTGGTGTACAACCACAATGCGTGAAGGACCAGTGTAAGCGCACACTGCTACTTTTAATTTTGGAATCAATATCGTTTTCACGATTCAGTGTGTCCTGTTCCTGTTCTTCTTTGTTTTAAATAAGAGCGCATGTTCTTAGCCCCTCCGCCGCTTCAGACTCCTCCTGTAGCTTCCGAACTTAATTTCTTTCCTCTCCTTTTTCAGATGGAGCTCTCCTTGGGAAGAGACAGAGATACCTGTTTGATATTTCCGAATTGCCAAACACCGAGGAGCTCATGGGAGCCGAGCTGAGGATCTTTCGAAAGTTGCCTGGAGATCTCCACGCGGCGCTCTCCCTGGGAGGGAGTATGTATCGGATTTTACTTTATTCGTGTATGGAGCGGGAGGTTTCCTCACCGAAACCTCTCGATTCAAGGACAGTTGACATATTGGACGTCGATTCGTCAAGATGGCAAGTGTTCGACGTGTGGGAATTAATGAAAAACCACAGCAATGCTAGGCTACTGTGTTTAGATATGGAAGTCATTTCCGATTACTCCCAGAAGGCTCTAGATCCTCGACTTTTGGGATTCAATCGCTCTGATCTCCAGCCTCGGGAAAAGGCCTTGCTGGTGGCGTTCAGCAACACGAAGAAAAGGGAAAACCTCTTTCGGGAGATCAGAGAGAAGATCCGGTCCCTGGGTGGATTGGATTCACTGCAGGTCAGCCGTGAACCGAATGTGAAGCGCCGCAGAAAAAGGAGGACAGCCTTCTCAAGCAGGTCCAGCAGAGGAAGCGGGAAGAAAGCCAGGTCGAGATGTAGCAGGAAGCCTCTCCATGTCAATTTTAAAGAGTTAGGCTGGGACGATTGGATCATCGCCCCTTTAGATTACGAAGCATACCACTGTGAAGGGATCTGCGACTTCCCGCTCAGATCCCACCTTGAACCCACCAATCACGCTATTATACAAACGCTGATGAATTCCATGGACCCTGAGTCCACACCACCTAGCTGCTGTGTCCCATCCAAACTTAGCCCCATCAGCATATTATACATCGACTCGGGCAACAATGTGGTTTATAAGCAATATGAAGACATGGTGGTGGAATCGTGCGGATGCAGGTAGCGCCTTTTCACCGGCCCTCTAGTGTGATTTTATCTGAAGCTAAATACTGCAGCGGGTTGAGTAATGGCCCATTATCCTCAAGTGCATCTCGGCGAGGTGCAGCCGTGGGGAGAATGACCCCTGGCCACAGGGAATTGCGACTTCCTGGGCCATCAAATCGGCGAAAGATCCAACAATCTAAGGCTTCGAAGTTTTATGAATCGGATTATAAATTGTACTAAATGCACCCATGTTCTTAATTTGTAATTAAGACGGACGACTGACCCTAATGCATCAGTCAATGGCCACAATTTTAAATCAAAACCTCCAGCGATGGGTGCTGACAGGTTGGGAAGTTCACTTAAACGTAAAATCCGTTCCATCTGCTATTTCTGTAGCGTGACTTAGCGCGCACATCCACTCATTATTTGCAATCTGATCACCGAACTGCCCTGGCGGGGGCA
Source organism: Mobula birostris (assembly GCF_030028105.1). Classification (NCBI taxonomy): domain Eukaryota; kingdom Metazoa; phylum Chordata; class Chondrichthyes; order Myliobatiformes; family Myliobatidae; genus Mobula; species Mobula birostris. Next base: position 203,574,374 of record NC_092371.1, on the reverse strand, counting down.
TCCTTGCTGTAACGAAGGAGCGGCCGATCTGGTTTTGATCATTATTAACATGTGCTAACAAACGTGAGCCAGCTGCAAGCGGAAGGCCTAGACGGCAATCACTGAAAGGAAAACCCAGCTCTATCCTTGCCAAGATCACATATCTGCCTATTGCAGATTAACCCTTCGGGGACAGAGAAAGACAGAGGTGATTACGCCTCCCCCACTCGCCCCATCTCCACCCGCCTTTGCACGAATCTGAAATATCAGACTGTTAAAGTAGAACCGATGCTCAAAGAATATTGTAGTACGATTCAATTTAAATGGCACAAACTCGTTATCTAATTAAGTAGAAACATATTTCACTGCAATTCTAAATCACATTCAATATCAAATTCTTCGTTAATTGGCAGCAGTGTAAATTTGCATTAAGGACAAACTACGTGTCCATATACTTATATTTCAAATAAGTATTTGTGACTTCCCATGTGTTTCATTGATCGTCTTTACAATTCAGTCTTAGACAGAAATATCAAAACGTACTACAAACATCAATCTCGTTTCCACGTTTAAATATCCGTTTTAACAGAAGATACGAATATTCTACTTGCGCATTTACAGAATATTCAGAGTTATTTTTTAGGCATACGAAGTGGACTTGTCGGAAACTTGAAAGGAAGGACGATGATTGAAACTGGTTAGGCTAGGGCCATAGGAGCTATTTTTGTAGAGGGAGTATTGACTGTCATTGATCATAATAGCAATTCAGTTTGAAAGCAGCAGTTATAGTTTCCCATCTGCAGCATCCTTTGGATTAGTGCAAGTCTTCATCTGCTACCCTACCTTTAAATCAAGTGCATTCCAAATCTCAACCATTGCGTTGTTTTTCAGTCAATATTTTCAATGTGCTTCCTTTGGCCAGCGAAGATCTCATTGGCTGAAACGGAATCTCCCTATTATAAAAAAACAATATTCTTAACATTTCCTTTTAACTATCTCTAAGAAAACTAGTCACTGTTTTACGGTTTCTCCATAGATGTTCGTTCCATCTCTGTCCCCAAGTTTCCTTTCATCCTCTCCACGGTCTAAGACATAGTGCGGGACATATAATTGAACGCGACGCCACAGCTACAGGCTATCTGATGATCTGTAACGATTTATCACAAGTGCGTAATATTTGTGCATTCTATTCAATTTCTTAGGAAGTGAAGGTTCATGTGCGAATTTTAAAACCGCAGAAGTATTAATAAAAGCGCCTTTTTAGTAAAAGGTGCCAAGCGGTCCATTTGATTTTAGTGCAAGCAAAATGTTGCAGAATGTTGGTTTTCCTTGAACCTATTAGTTTCCCAGTTCCAAAGCGTCCACTTAATCACTTCCCAATCGAATTCACGGCATGCTGCCACGGGCAGCAAGGAGAGGAACGACCAGTAATCTTTTCAAGGCAGTGAACCTGAAGAAGGAACATTGGCTGGCACCCAGAAATAAGCAGCATTAACAATGAGTTTAGAGTGGTGCATTTTACACCAGAGAAGCGCAGTTCAATTTATGGCAAAGCTTCTGTAGAATTATCACAATCCATATATTTTTCAATTATGAATTAATAATCCACCCCTCTAGATAAGCTCAAGGTATACATGATTTGGGCAGGAGATGATTTGCTAAAATTGTTTATATGGTATTACAAAATAAAACTTAAGATCAGATAGCTGAAGATTTGGCACACATTCTGTACAAAACAAATATTTATTTAATTGTTAGCAGAATGGAATAAACGTACTCAAGAAGTTCAAGACTGAAAACACATTCCACAGAGTGGCGAGCAGATGAAAGTCACCTATTCGGGTAAACTATGTTTTCATACATTTCTGGATACGTTCTTATGCGTTTGGAAAGCCAACTATGTTGGGGAAGTCCAGAACAAGGGGTCACAGTTTGAGGATAAAGGGGAAGCCTTTTAGGACCGAGATTAGGAAAAACTTCTTCACTCAGAGAGTGGTGAATCTGTGGAATTCTCTGCCACAGGAAGCAGTTGAGGCCAGTGCATTGGCTATATTTAAGAGGGAGTTAGATATGGCCCTTGTGGCTACGGAGATCAGGGGGTATGGAGGGAAGGCTGGGGCGGGGTTCTGAGTTGGATGATCAGCCATGATCATAATAAATGGCGGTGCAGGCTCGAAGGGCCGAATGGCCTACTCCTGCACATATTTTCTATATTTCTATATACCACTCCTCCAGATGACATCAGTAGTCGTACCACGTGTAAACCCTGTGTGCAGGGACATTTCAGGCTAGCTATTGCTAACTTTTTTTGCCCTGAAACTTACCTTCGAACTGTATTCACTGTACGCAGTGAGCCCCCACCAACGTGAATGTAACTGGTGTTTTGATTGCTTTGCTTTCGGAGGTCAAAGTCAAAGTCACTCTCCCTAGCTCCAGGAACACTGCAGACTGCTCCTGTCTGTGGTTTATATTTGGTGCACCAGAGAGGTCACTCAAACTGCGGACTCAGGGAGAGGAGATGCCATCTTCTTTTCCTTCAGCCAACACGAACAAGGAGAACTCGTGCGGGGACTTGCCTGCACGAAGACTTCAGTATAGGCATTCTCTAACTGAGCTTCTGTCAGAAGATCCTGGCTGTAGGTCTGGAGGCGGCTGACTGGGCGCCTTGCGCCACGAATATCCTCTGCGACTATTACACTTCATACGCCCGACCAAATCCCCCTCACTCTTAGTTCCCAACGTTACAGCATCATTGGCAACACATGCGCGTAGCTGGAAGTCGCTACTACCTGGAAAGATGGCGACGCTGCGTTGTCACAGCCGTAAAAACTGGCAACTCACCAGTGAGGAACACCGGATGAAACCAACCATGGCTGCCTCGTCGTAGGCTTTCAAGTTAAAAATTGGTTTCAACCATGTTTTGGAGACATTGCTCTTGATGTAACATTAATGGATAAAGAGAAACTGTTCCTCATATAGGCACACCTTTTAGATTCACGCACGTTTGGTCATTTCCATTTAGAAGACCGAAACTACTTGGAAGATAATTGCATCTTATGAATGTTTCTTCTATGGCGCTCAGCCTTTTGGGCGAATTCCAATACATAAGGAAAACATCATAATGCAAATTTGAAAGAGCAATGGACAACAGCTCCCGAGAAATCTTCGCAAATCTCTCTATTGCTTTACAAAAAAAATCGTCCTCTTTTAATGTCCGTGTTCCCTTTAATCATGTAAAGTCGACCTGTCATTTAAACTATAATACAAAATGAATGTAAATCGAAGACACACAGTATGTGCGCATCTGAACGTGGAAGAATGCAGCACAAGGGATTCCCATGTCCTCATCACCACTTCGCTACCACCGCCCCCCACCCCAACCACCCCACCCTTACATCCTCCGCGCGTCGGTGTGAATCCAGCGAGTTTTCGCAGCACGTGGCTGCGATAATGAGCAGTCGATTCGCAACAGCGCAGCGGGGAATCCCATGAACCTAAAAAGGCCCATGATCCAGATCCGGATCCAGATACTTTATAATCTGGTTTGAAGCAAAACAGAAGATTGTATCATAAAATGTTGGCACATGAAATGCCCAATTTATATGCTGCAAACCGACAAGAGGCTAATTGCACTATAAATTTGTGTTTACCGTGGAACATCTCTGTCCACTTGGTTCTAGGAATCCTTTGGCCCACTGTCCCCACCATCGTCCACGTGCCCATTAGACACATTCTCTAGTAAGTTTTCCCGCACGTGGAGTATTCATAGCAACGCTGAAACTTGGCGTAAAATTGTAATAAAACAGGAAAAGTATGGTTGTAAGGTTGAAGGCATTTTAAAGCCATAGCTCACCTTCCTTCAATAAAATTAGCTGATTTGGGACTTTTCACTGTTGTTGGGTGCGCGCAAAAAAATGCCGGCTGCGCGCTTTTATCGGGGAACGCAGTGAACAATGTGACAGTCGCATGCTCGGACATAAAAAAAGATTTTTACCCCTTTTTCAGAAACAGAAAGAACACGACAGCCGATCTTTCATGAATTGTTTTATAAAAACCCGTTTGCAATATCTGTTGGCTACTTACAATTTTCTGAATGCAGTAACTGTCACCAGCGTTTTATTGGTTGCCCAGAGTTTTCCTGGGTTATTGGCACTGAGATTTTGAATGTGCAATACATTAAGTTAAGGAAATATTCTGGGAAAAGCCAGAGAATTAAAAAATAAACCTAAAATGAGCCCTTCATAAGAGCAACTCACAAACTAGGAAATACTATGTATACCATCGTGTTCTGCCATAAAGGCGACCCTTTCCTTATTGTGTATAAAGGATAGGATTTGGTAAGAAGTTCGGTTTTAAAATGTCCAAAGGACAATATCCACCCCTACGACAGTTCGTACCTGCGCACGGTTCATAGTTGAACTTAACAGAAGAGAATTAGCAGTATGTCGGCGCAAGGCTAGGGCCTGCCCTGAGGCAGATATCGAAAGGGCCTAGATCTTCGTGCCTCTGGAAATTTAGGAGAAAGGAAAAACCGGCGAGGGTTCCAGCGAGACTCCAGCAGATATCCCACACCAGCTCTGTTTGCTATAGTCCTCCACTCACACAGGAAGCGTAATCTTTCCTTTACGACTTCACTTCTCGTTCAGTTCGGGAGAACTGTGTGAATCTGGTAAAAGCACTGTTGCTTCCATGTGTAATTTCCTTCATCAGAACTTCTTTTCACAGATACGTATCCTCAGTGTTGTTAATGAGAACGATTGATATCTTTGCTTATGCTCAAGTTTTAGCCCCTTCGGTATGCGTCCTTTACCTTTATCGGAATCGCCATCTCTGTTCTATTACATATTCTTTAACCCTAATACAAGTCCAAATGCCCGGACAGAACGAAGTTAAGAACCTTAGGCTGAAATAGCTTCTTCAAAAATTAACGCTGGGCATATTCCTGTTCCGGTTGATGCACGTTATGTAACTGTCATGAACTCCAATAAGAATTTACACAAGTAACATTGATCAGTTTTCTCGAGTTTGTGGGTGGGGGGGGGCATCCTTTCCCTTTGCTGTAACAATAATGATTATGCTTACGGCTCTGATATCCTTACCAAACTTCTTCCGCGGAGGGTCTGTCTGATTGCAATAAGATGCCTCCATAAGAACTGCGATACAATAACATCTACCCCTTTTAACCTTGGTAAAACGGTTGGACAGTTTTGAACGATTCCAAATAACGTTCTTCGACTTCATCCGGTTCTACATCGCATGCTTAAAGTATGATCTAATTTCGATATAAATTAGAAGGCATTTTAATCCCGATACTGTCTAAAAGAATCGAAGGCGCGGAGGAGCAGAAGGAAGGACTTTGGAAATAGTGCTTATACATGCGTGGATGTTTTAAATGGTCCCCATGAGTAAAATAAAAACGCAATTTCGAAAATATCAGTCTGTTGCGGAGAACTGTAACATAAATAGCTTTGCATGGAAAGTGCACACTTTGTTCCACGGTTGCATACGGCCTGGTACTATCTGCAAAAGGATAACCCGCTCCTCCTCACACCTCACCTCCCGTTACTCACCCCACTCCCCATGCTGGGTTGCACAGATACGACGGAGATATTATTTATACTGCCAATAACCCACAATGCTGGCAATTCGCTCCGCGCCTCCAGTTCGACGTACGCCTAAAATAACTCATTTCTCGAGCTGAGAGAAGAGTTGGATATTACCAGAGCTGAGACTGTCACAGCCCGTGATTCGTCACAGACTGATACCGCAACTCTGCAGCAGATATCAATGCACTGTTTATATGTATTCTATGCTTTATATTGACTGTATATATGGAGTTGTAAATTAAATGTAAACGGCAATTTATTTTCCTGGAAATACTATACGGTAGTGTATATGAAAGTAAGCACTCTGTATCTCCTCTAATACTCCTTAAAATTGTTTTGTACAGACTATAATTTTAATAAATATTTTTATTAATAATTAAAGAGAGCACCTTCAAGTAACGTGTAGAATTTTTTATTATCTTAATAAATCATCGCTTGCGCAGTTTAGTGGATTATGTGCGTGGTACCCAGGTTATGATTTTGGCGCAGTCTGGAGCCTGCACCAGATCTCAACTCTTTCAATCACGGGGACGTTTCTTAGTTTAAAGGTAAGTGAGGTATAAAATAAGGTAAACTTAAGAAGTAATTTTTCGTATGAAATCTTGATTGTCAGATTGTCTCAATGCTGTGATAGTGATTTGCAATCTCCAGTGTAATGATTGACTAACAATAGCTCCAGTCCAATTATTTTACATCGTCCTCGGTTCGGGGAGGATGTAAAATACTACTCTTTAGACCCACAGCTGTTCGATTTCCTTCCGTCTTAAAGTGATGTTCCCAGAGAATCCCGGGAGCGGTTGTAACTCAGACATTTGACCATTCCTACCTGGAGCATTGATTGCCCGGCTATTTTCCGTGGTCGAGTGAAAAGTGCATTCTCATAGACCTAGAGGTGCACTTTAAAAGCTACCATTATCCGCCCGACTTCAGAATCATCCCAATGAGTGCTGGTGATTTATTTAAGTACGAAAAGCGTCCTCGTTCATTTCCGCCTCTTTTAATCACAATAACCCTATATCTTCAGTGCAGTACCTGGACAGTGATTTGGGCGCTTCATAATACAGATACTGAAAGCAGCCCTGCTATGATGACAACATCAAAAATCAAACGTCCTGCCTCTAGGTTGAGCAATTCATCACCAAACGAGGCATCGGATTTATCTACGGATTTAGCCTCTCAATCAGATACACCTTTAAATAAGCCTTCAAATCTAGCAAATGAATTCCAGGGAAATGATGTTGCCTGCATGTAAATTAACTGGTCACATTTCCATTTTCTGGAACGAGCTATCAATTCCGTAGGATGCAATCGATAAACTACTCTCACACAAAAAAACAGCAACACGTGATGGGAAGATGGCAGCTGAAGGATTTGGCGAAATCACCTCTGCATGATCTGAACTTCCAAACCTTAAGTGATTCACCGTCCTGTTGTTGAATAGGTTTGCGAAAAGGGCCCAACATATCAATACTACATATAATTTCAATATGGCATTACTGACTTGCTCTCACGCTACCCTGAAAACGCACGAACGTGCTTTAACGCGACAGACTACAACATAAAACAACTGCTTTCCAATTTAACGATTATTTCGGCACTGGTGACTTATGGAAAATGTTTTCTATTCATTACCAGACATCTAGGGGACCCGCACAAGACATTTGGATAGATTTCTAAGAACATCCTGACGATATTCTGAACTTTCAATGTCAAATTGAAAATTGAAATAAAGTCATGATCACTTAATGTTGAAAATTGTCCCGAGTGGTAACCTTCGGTAATCGTCCCTCACTAGGGGGCTTTCAGTGATATTAGTGGTAAAATCAGGACTTGGGGTATTTCCCCTGACACATTCCACCATATATATTCGCTACCATTGATTACAGGTCCAATAAAGTTCAACATACAAATGCCAACGTTATTAATAAAGTTTAGCAGATTGAGATCAAAGTGTCAAAAATGCAGACAAAGATTGTTCAGAAAGAAAAATTACAAAGGAACCAAAGGTGTAACTTGCAAAATACCCACATCTTCTTAGGAATTCTCTCAGTATCGAGGATGACTGACTTACTTCCAACCCAGACGATAGCTCTGACAAGGCAAATAAAATCAACGTGAGAACCCCAAGCTCTTACCATTAATACTTTATAAAAACAAATTTCGACCCGCTGCTGAGGAGATCAACGTGCGTACCTCTCACAAGTTACGGCTTGATCTTGGACAACTATGAGCCCTTTTTCTTCACCTTTGCTCTGCCTTCCTCCACTTCTAAACTGCAATTTATTTTACTTTTAATTTGCATCCCCCCCCCACCCACTTGCATCTTCAGTTTTCACTTCTGCGATCAGACTACTGTATTACAGTTCAATTGCGGCAACGCAATGAGAAGCTTCAGTTTTTCCGTTTTTCGTTTGACGGTTTGCTTGTGTTTACATACCAAGAACACGAGTGAGTTGAAGAAATGGAATTTGTTTTGTTGCTGATAATGGAATCAATTTGCTAGCAAGTAACATTGTCCCAGCTTGTTTCAGAATTTTTTTTCTCTCTCTGATTTTGTTTCCCACCTTTTCACATCTTTTATTTATGCTTTGCTCATTCTTCGGGTAAATGGGCGTGGAGAGTTCCTCGTTGGGAAGCAGGGAATTTTCCTGACCCTCAACACTGCTGAAGTGACTCACCAACTATCTGAGCATTTTCATTCACTCCTTTTCGCTTGTGGAACAATGTATTCATTGATTTATTTAATGTGGGTGGGGGAGAGGTGAGATATGAAGTTTCAGGAGAAAAGGGGAAATTAGTTAGGATAAGAAGCTAGTTAAGGGAGAAGTAGCAATACAGTCAAACATTGCACTTTGATAGTACAAAAGAAATCTACGGCACTGGTCGAAGATATAAGGAGCATCCTGTCCGCTCCCGGTAATAAAAGAGAAGCTCATCCTAATGCTACCTTCCATTGCTTGGTCTGTAATTCAGCAGGTGACAGATTTTCAAGTGCATCTAATTTAGAAGGACCTGTGGCGAACTGAATACTAAACCACCGATAGACCGCTAGAGAAGAAACACTTGCTTTATGTCGCTATTAAGCGATTCTTCTGGTAATTGCGAACTCTCATTCCCTCTTAGTCCGAACTGAAACTAAGACAATACTAGAAGTAATGCAAGATGATTTGTTGCCACTTTTGCATTACTTTAAAGAGATTACAATTGATTTGGTCATTTCTTTATAAGACCATAAGACCATAAGATATAGGAGCAGAATTAGGCCATTTGGCCCGTCGAGTCTGCACCACCATTCAATCATGGCTGATCCTTTTTTCCTTCCTCCTCAACACCATTTCCCGGCCTTCTCCCTGTAACCTTTGATGCCATGTCCAATCAAGAACCTATCAATCTATGCCTTGAATACCTGACAGGCGGCAACAAATTCCACAAATTCACCACCCTCTCGCTGAAGAAATTTCTCCGCATCTCTGTTTTGAATGGACGCCCCCCTATGCTAAGGCTGTGCCGTCTTGTTCCAGACTCTCCCACCATGGGAAACATCCTTTCCATACTTACTCTGTCTAGTCCTTTAAAAATTCAAAATGTTTCAGAGATCCCCCCTCATCCTTCTAAATTCTAATGAGTACAGACCTCCAGCCATCAAACGTTCCTCCTATCATTCCTGGAATCATCCTTGTGAACCTATCCCGGAATCTCTCCAATTCCAGCACTTCTCTTCTAAGATGAGGAGCTCAAAACTGTACACAATACTCAAGGTGAGGCCTCACCAGTGCCTTATAAATCCTCAGCATCATATTCCCGCTCTTGTATTCTAGACCTCTTGAAATGAATGCTAACATTGAATTTGCCTTCCTCACACCGACTCAACCTGCAAGTTAACTTTTAGGGTGTTCTGCACAAGGACTCCCAAGTCCCTTTGCATCTCAGATATATACTGGAGTTCACTTTAGTCTGGCAGTGGGGAGATGCTATCCCCATTTTTAAAGTACCTTTTAATGGTAACCTCTCAAATCAAGATTCATGGGGGTGAAGTTGCATCAAACTGCAGAATACCTTTGACAATACCTGATTTCAATAACTGGAGAAAAATTGTAACCCATGTAATCATTCAAACTACGAGAAAAAGTTACAAAAGATAATAATGTTGGAAGATATTCTTCCTATTGTTCAGCCCTTGTAGACAGCTATGAAAATATAGTGTCAATCTTATTCATTTGTATTTCTTCTTCCTAGCTTACCAGTATTATAAAGCACTCACTCATATTGTATTGAACAAGGACCACAATTCCTTTTCCCTGTTGACTATAGTCATAGTGTCACACAATAGAGAGACAAACCCTTCGACCCATTATGTCCATGCCGACCATAAGGTACCCATCTCAACGAATCCCACTCACCAGCAAGTAGACTTCAATACATTATACTGCCAGCAACATACAAAAAGAAATTTGAAATATATTTGAAGAATTTAAAAATTTACAGCATACTTTTTGTGAAACGACTCTCAAGTGGCGAACAAGAATTTTTGGTTAATGGTTATACTCCCCGACCTATATTAAAAACAGAAAATGCTGGAAACACTTAGCGGGTCAATTATGGAAAGGGAAACAGTTAATGGCTGAGGGTGAAGATAGGCGGAGGTTCTAAGTAAGTTTTTTTCTCTTTCTTTGTCTTTTAGAGCATAGCTAGTCCATTGAGAATGGGTCCAGAGTTAGTGGTACGTTCTTTGCGTGAGTTGCGGGAACTCTAGGAGACATCAATTCTCCCTTATAAGTACATCTGCATGAAGTGCATGGAACTGCAGCTCATTAAAGTCCGTGTTAAGGAACTTGAGCTGCAGCTCAATGACCTTTAGTTCATATGGGAAAATGAGGAGCTGATAGGTAGGAGCTACAAGGAGGTAGTTATCCCTAAATTGCAGGAGGCAGATACCTGGGTGACTGTCAGGGGAGGAAAAGGGAATAGACAGCTAGTACAGGGAACTTTCTCCCTAGAAATGTTCCTGGAGGAACATTGTATCATTTCTTAATGCATGCATTACTAAATGACAATAAAAGAGGACTGTGTGTCCTCATAACCTAAACTAATCTAATCTAATCTAGTAATGGCAGCTTCACACTTCAATCCCCTGAGACTCTTCAACTTCCAGCATACTTCTAGTGTCTTCCACAGTGAAGAATGATGCAAAATACTGATTAAGTTTCCCATTACTACTTCTCTAGCATCATTTTTCTGTTGTCCAATATTCACCTTTTTTGTACACTCTATATATCTGAAGAAACTTTCAATATTCTCTTTAAGATTATTAGCTAGCTTACCTCTGATTTCATTTTTTCCTTCTTTAAGACTTAGTTGTCTTCTCTTGGTTTTTTAAAACCTTTCAATCCTCTAACTTCCCCCTAATTTTTGATCTATTATATGTCCTCACTTTGGCTTTTTTGTTGGCTTTGACTTCTCTTGTCAGTCACAATTTTGTCATCCTGCCTTTAGAATATTTTATCTTCTTTGGGATGTATCTATCCTGCACCTCCCAAATTGCTTCCAGAAATTCTAGCCATTGCTGCTCTGCTGTCACTCCAATAGTGTTTCTGTCCTATCAATTCTGACCAATTCCTTTGTCATGTCTTTGCCATTCCCTTTTAACTCCACTGCAATACTGATACATCTGACTTTAGCTTCTCCGTCCCAAATTTCAGGGTGAATTCTATCATTTCATCTCTCGCCCTAATAATTCCTTTACCTTAAGCTCTCTAATTAATTCTGGTTCATTGCACAACACGTAATCCAGAATAGCTGATCCTCTAGTGGGCTCAGCCATGAGCTGCGCTAAAAAGCCATCTCATAGGCACTCTAGAAACTCCCCCTCTTGGGATTCAGTACCAGTCTGATTTTCCCAATCTACCTGCTCATTGAAATCCTCCATGACTACAATAGAATTGCTGTTTTGACATGCATTTACTATCTCCCACTGCAATTTGTAGATTACATCTTTACCATTGTTTAGGAGGTCTGTATTAGGGTCATTAGGGTCTTTTTACCCTTGTAGTTTGATAGTTCTACCCACAATGATTCTACACCTGAATAGCTACCTGCCCCCCAACCTCCCCCAGCTCTAGTTCATCATTCTTGCTTTTATTTGCCAAATCATTGTGATCTTGCCCTCAGTGGTGTGTGACACGGACAACAATCCAGAGATTACTATCCTGGAACTCCTGTTTTTCAGCTTTCTATCTAGCTGCCTAAAATCTCTCTTCAGGATCTCCTCACCTTTTCCACCTACAGTGGTTCTAGAAAGATGGTGAACCCTGAAGAATAGTCTCTACTTCTGCATGAATATGACCTAAAATGTGATCAGATCTTCATGTAAGTCCTAAAACTTTTTAATGAGAACCCAATTAAATAAATAGCACAAAAAATATCATACTTGTTCATTTATTTATTGACAAATTGATACATTACATGTATTTGTTGGAAAACTTTGAATAACTGGTGTGACTCCCTTGTACAGCAATAACTTCAACCAATTGTTTCCAATAACTGTTAATCAGTCCTGCACATCGGCTTGGAGGAATTTTAGGCCATTCCTCCTCACAAAACTGCTTCAACTCTGGGGTGCTGGTGAGCTTCCTAGAATGAACTGCTTGCTTCTGGTCCTTCCACAATGTTTCTATAGGATTAAGGTCAGGACTTTGACTCGGACATTCCAAAACACAGATTTTCTTCTTTTTGAAACATTCCCTTACTGATTTCAAATCATTATCTTGTATTATCCGATTTCCATTAAGCTTCAGGTGACATAATGCTACCCTGACATTCTCCTGTAAAATGTCTTGATACAATTTTGAATTTATTGTTCCCTCAACAATTGCAAGCTGTCCAGGTCCTGAGGCAGCAAAGCAGCCACAAACCATGATGCTCCTACCACCATGCTTCACAGATGGGATGAGGTTTTGGTGTTGGTGTGCAGTGCCCTTTTTCCTCCAAACATAGCAATGTGCACTTCTGCCAAAAAGTTCAACTTTTGTCTTATCTGACCATAGAACATTGTCCCAGAGGCATTGCAGAACATCCAGGTGGTCTTTTGCAAACTTGAGATGTACAGCAATGTTTTTTTTTTGGAGAGCAGGAGTTTCCTCTGTGGTGTCCTTCCATGAACACCATTCTTGTTCAGTGTTTTTCTTATAGTTGGACACATGAATAGGGACTTTAGCAAGCTCTAGAGTTTTCTGCAGGTCTTTTGTTGTTACCCTTGGCTTCTTTTTCACCTCCTTCAGCATTGTACTTTGTGCCCTTGGTGTGATCTTTGCAGGATGCCCACTCCTAGGGAGAGTAGCAACAGTAGTGAGATTCCTCCATTTGGAGACAACTTCTCTTACTGTGGACTGATGAACATACAGGTCTATAATATAGCCTTTCCAGCTTCATGCATCTCTACAATTCTTCTCCTAATATGCTCTGAAAATTGTTTTCAATGAGGCATGGTGCACATAAACAGATCTTTCTTGAGAAGAGCAGGCTTTGTCAGTAACCTGACTTTGTGAGTCTTTTTTATAGGGCAGGACACCTCTAGAACCCACACCTCCAACCTCATCTCATTGACTGGAATACCTGACTGCAAATAGCTTTTGTAGAAGGTATTACCCCAGAGGTTCACATACTTTTTCCAACAAATACATGTAATACTGGGTAAATTTTCTCAATAAATAAATGAACAAGTATAATGGTTCTGTGTTATTTATTTAATTGGGTTCTCTATCTAGTTTTAGGACTTTCCTGAAGATCTGACCACATTTTAGGTCACACATGCAAAAATAGAGAAAATTCTATAGGGTTCACAAACTTTCTAGCATCACTGTATATCATTGGTGCCATTATATTTACTGAGGTAGCCTCCACTGCTTGGACAGAGAGTTCCACAGATTCACCACTCTCGGGGAAAAGCAGTTCATAGAACATAGAACATAGAAAAGTACAGCACAGTACAGGCCCTTCAGCCCACAATGTTGTGCTGACTCTCAAACCCTGCCTCCCATATAACCCCCCACCTTAAATTCCTCCATTTACCTGTCTAGTAGTCTTTTAAACTTCACTAGTGTATCTACCTCCACCACTGACTCAGGCAGTGCATTCCATGCACCAACCACTCTCTGAGTAAAAAACCTTCCTCTAAAATCTCCCTTGAACTTCCCACCCCTTTCCTTAAAGCCATTTCCTCTTGTACTGAGTAGTGGTGCCCTGGGGAAGAGGCGCTGGTCATCCACTCTATCTATTCTTCTCATCTCATTCCTAAATCTACTCCCCCAAAGCTTGAGGCTATGTCCCCTAGTTTTAGACTCACTTACCAATGAAAACAACTTTCCTGCCTCTATCTTATCTATCACTTTCATAATGTTATATGTTTCTATAAGATGTTCTCTCATTCTTGTGAATTCCAGTGAGTATACTCCCAGGCGACTCAATCTCTCCACATAGCCTAACCCTCTCATTTCTGGAATCAACCTGCTGAATCTCCTCAGCACCGCCTCCAAAGCCAGTATATCCTTCCCTAATAAAGGAGACCAGAACTGCATGCAGTATTCCAGATGTGGCCTCATTAATACCCTGAACAGTTGCAGCATAACCTCCCTGCTCTTAAACTCAATCCCTCTAGCAATGAAGGCTAACATTCCATTTGCCTTCTTGATAGCCTGCTGCACCTGCAAGCCATCCTTTTGTGATTCATACACAAGCACTCCCAAGTCCTTGTAATTTTTTTACCAGTTAGGTAATAATATGCTCTTTCATTTTTCCTTCCGAAGTGGATGATCTCGCATTTACTAAAATTGTACTCCATCTGCCAGACCCTTGCCTACTTACTTAACCTATCTATATCTCTCTGCAGACTCTCCATATCTTCTGCACAATTTGCTTTTCCACTCAATTTAGTATTATCAGCAAACCTAGATACAGTACACTCAGTCCCCTCTTCCAGATTGTTAATGTATATCGTGAATAGTTGCGGTACCCGCACTGGCCACTCACCACTGATTGACAACCACAATAATACCATGTATCCCAGTTCTCTGCTTTCTATTAGTTAACCAATCCTCTACTCATACATCACCCCCAACTCTATGCATCCTTATCTTACAGACAAATCTTTTATGCGGCACCTTATTGAATGCCTTCTGGAGATCCAATTAAATAACGTCCATCTGTTCCTCTCTATCTACTGCGCTTGTTATATCCTCCAAGAATTCCAGTAAATTTGTCAGACAGGACCTGCCTTTGTTGAATCCATGCTGTGTCTGCCTGATGGATCCATTTCTTTCCAGATGCCTAACTGTTCGTTGTTTAAAGATAGCTTAAAGCATTTTCCCAACTACAGATGTTAAACTAACTTGCCTATAGTTACCTGCCTTTTGCCTAGATCCTTGTTTTGAACAGTGGCATGATACTTGTCATTTTCCAATTCACCAGGACCTGCCCAGAGTCAAAAGATTTTTGGTAAATTATCACCAAAGCCTCTACTGTAACTTCTACCATTTCCTTCAGTACCCTGAGATGCATTCCATCAGGACCAGGGAACCTATCTATCTTCAGGCCCATAAGTTTGCTCAGCACTACCTCAGTGAGGTAGAGCACTGAGGAGTGAGGGAAAACAGAAGGATCTGGTAATACAGGTCCATAATTACTTGAAAGTAGTGTCACAGGTAGATAACATCATAAAGCTTTTAGCACATTGGCCTTCATAAATTAATGTATTGAGCACAAGAGTTAGGGTGTTAATGTTGAAACTGTATAAGAATTTGGTGGGACCTTATTTGGAGTATTGTGTGCAATTTTTGTCACCTACCTACAGGAAAGATGTAAATAAGATTGAAAGAGTGCAGAGAAAATTTACAAAGATGTTACCAGCACATGAGGACCAGAGTTATAGGGAAAGATTGAATAGCTTAGGACTTTATTCTTTGCATTGTAGAAGATTGAGGGGAGATTTGATAGAGGTACACAAAATTATGAAGCGTAAAGACCATAAGACCATAAGATATAAGAGCAGAAGTAGGCTATTTGTCCCATCAAGTGTACTCTGCCATTTCATCATTACTGCTTAATTTTCCCTCTCAGCCTCAATCTTCCGCCTCCTCCCCATTTCCCTTCCTACCCTGACTAATCAAGAATCTAACAATCTCTGCCTTATATAATGACTTTGTCTCCACAGCCACCAGTCGCAATGAATTCCAAAAATTCACCACTCTCTGACTAAAGAAATTCCTCCTCATCTCCGTTCTAAAATGGTCCCTCTCTTCTGTGGCTGTGTCCTCTGGTCTTGGAGTACCCCACCATAGGAAATACACATCAACTCATTGAGACCTTTCAACATTCAGTATTTTGCTATAAGGACACCTCTTATTCTTCTGAACTCCAGAGGCCCAGAGCCATCAAACGCTCCTCATATCACAAGCCTTTCAATCGTGGAAATATTTTCATGAACCTTCTTTGAACCCTTTACTGTCAGCACAACTTATTCTTTTCACATATTATTCCTCTCAAAATGAATGCAAACATCACATTTGCTTTTCTCACCACCAGCTCCTGCACTAGGAGGTGAGATCTGAGTTCTGAAAGAAGCATGCAAAATTATGAGGGTTATAGATAGGGTAAATGCAAGCAGCCTTTTCCCACTGAGGTTGCATGAGACTATAACCAGAGGGCACGGGTTAAGGGTGAAATGTGAACATGAGGGGGAACTTCTTCATTCAGAGCGTGGTGAGAGTGTGAAATGTGCTACCTGTGCAAGTGGTGGATGTGGGGTCAATGTCAACATTTAAGAGAAATTTGGATAGGTACATGGGTGGAAGGGATATGGAGAGCTATGGTGTAGTTGCAGGTCGATGGGACCAGGCAGATTAATGGTTTAGCAGGACCTAGATGGACTGAAAGGCCTGTCTCTGTACTGCACCGTTCTATGACTCTATGACTCTATATAAAAATGCTAATTATGTAGGAGAGTGAGTTTATAGCTTTCTTCATCAGGCTCTGGAAGGGGGGATAAGATGACACATGGTAACAGTTTTAATGCCAGAACAATTAGAGAATCACAAGAAACAAAGGAGGCTCATGAGAGGTTTAAAATTGAAAAACAATCACGAGTCTTAACATTTTTAGGTGCATTCTCTTCTTTCACTGCCAGGGCTGCAGTAATACTTAACATTCCCAGTTCAATTATCCCAGAGTTGTGCTATACCTGGCACATGCATGGACTGTTGAAATGGGCTTGGGAATCATTTCATTCACAGATACTCTATGCTTTGACTTTTGCAGATCCAAATGTGAAATTGGTAATTTTAAATACAACTGCTCCGTACAAGCAGTGGTAAGTGTGCCTGTACTTCCAACGCTTAAGCACTTGTGAGATATCTATGAATATTACTAAAAATAACAACAAAAAATCTCTGAGAAAAAGTGTTGTTAAAATAGGCAATACTTTTCAATCATTAGAAATTTGAATGGCAATATGGTAGAATGGCAGAATTCCTTGTTGAAATTTCAGATCCAGGTTTGGGTCAAATTGTATTTTGACACTGTCAGTAATAAAGTTAGTCTTTCTTTCAGGTAGTTTTCTGCTGGTGGAAAACTTGATTTCTATTAAGTCATAGTCACTATGTTACATGTTTGGTACTAGCACTATGTTACATGCTTGGTACTAGTGCAAGGAAAAGTTAGCCACTCCAATGTGAACTAAATGGGTCATGAACAGCAATACTGATTTATAGAGAAGGAAATTTCTTTCAATTAAATTCATTTTGCAATGTTAACTTCACTTCGGGTTCCATTTTTCCATGAAAGTGGCAAATCAGAGGACTTGCAACATTAAGGTCAGGGGATAACTTCATAAAGACAACATTTGTTGCTGTATACGTTTCTTCCACAGAATGCTATTTTTGTAGCATGATTTTAAAGACTTTTCTGACCTCTGTGCCTGTACAACTGGGAACATATTAGATGATTTACTCACTAGTAATATTACTGCATTGGGAAGCATAGGGGACTTGGAATTTAAGTACAGCCAGATTCTTCAAAAGAAACAAAACATTTTGGAGCTGTTGGCTAAGAACTTGTGAATAAATTTGTGAGAATACAAATTAAGACAAACAAATATTGTAACAGAATCCATCTGACAAAGTAAGTACTGAGCACTTAATGAAAGAAAAATAGAGCTCTACTTGGCTCCAAGTCAAACATATATCGTGCAAAAATCCCTATTTGAGATAAAGTCAGTATTAAGAAATTTATGAGAAGCTTAGTTACTGAAGCAAAACATTTGGACCAAATCAATTCACCATTAACTACTTAAGTGAATTAAAGTTTTCATATACAGTATATGCCCAGGAGCTTGTTTATATTGATTGTAGAAAAATAATTGAAATTATTCAAATCAAAATTATACGCTGCTTTAGAATATATATAATTTAATTATCATATCTCACCAAACAGTTCAGGTCCATTGCCAGGGCAGAGACAAAAATAGCAGTTTGCTTACAATGATTGAATTTTGTTTAAAAGATAATGCATACTATTCTTCATTCACAGATGGATCAGGGCCAAAATAAAACAAAATAAAATTGCGATCTTTCTGATGCACTTCCAATTTAAGTCTGTTGTGAGTTTGATGGAGAGGCAATGACTTAAAAGTTGGTTGGGGTCAGTTGATGCTGATATATTTTGTCACGTGTTTATTGCCAATGTTGGACAGATATATTCCCAGGGGTATATTGGGCAAGAAGCTCTTCTCTTCTGATTCTGGAATCCCTTACTGCATTGGGCAACTCTGTTTTTGGTGTCAGAAATGCATGACCAGAGACATGGAAACTTTTCTCATGAATGGTACCTGACCTCCCTTTAATTCCATGTTCTTTGGTAACAACAGGAACAGAAGCTGCATCTTGTAACTAGGGTTAATTTTTCTACATGCATTTTTGAACCCAGAATTCTGCTGAGTGTTCTGTAACATGCAGGAATCATGCTTGCATCACTGTACTTGAAGAATAGAGGAGTAGGTGCAATGGCACCAATGATTTTTCTTTTCCAATATATTTTAGCTGGCACCCAGCTGTGAGGTCATGACAGTCTGAAGATTGGTTTTGGAGTTTAGTTCTCTAAAACAATCTGTGCTTTTGAATGAATTTTCTTAAAATCAAATTCAGTAAGTTTACACACATAAAAATTGCTGGTGAACACAGCAGGCCAGGCAGTATCTATAGGAAGAGGTACAACTGACGTTTCAGGCCAAGACCAAGACCCTAAACGTCGACTGTACTTCTTCCTAGAGATGCTGCCTGGCCTGCTGCGTTCACCAGCAACTTTGATGTGTGTTGCTTGAAATTCCAGCATCTGCAGATTTCCTCGTGTTTGCATTCAATAAGTTTAAGTGGACAAAGGTTTTAAGAAAGTTGCAGCTACTCACTTATTTTTTATATATAGATTAGTTCTGCTATGATTTTTGGAGACTTAAGAAGCACTTTTTCCTTTACTTCTTAGGATCTTATGACATGTAATTCTTTCTTTAATTTTATCAACTTGTCTGATTATTTAAGATTTTTAAAATTTCATAAAAAATGACAATTTATTATCACTGTATAGAAAAAATATAATTAGCACAAATGTGTAAAAGTATTTGATTATCATGTGAAACATATATAACTGAAGCAAGATAGCTGAATGGAAAATGCTGCAGTTATAGTACAGACTTTAATCTGACTGACTGCCATTAGGTAGACACGATGATCAACATTTTGGCAATGTAATTGCACATTTGTCAAGATTTTCAGAACATCTGAATAGTGTTTCATAACATTTTTCGATTAAGCAAATGTTCCTTTCCAAACTTTTCCACGTTGTTTGTCAGTGAGGTCAAAAACAAGACTAAACTACTATTTGGGATGAGTGCCATATTTATAGTTTTAAAGGAAATTTTGTAAGTTATGACAATTTTAGTAAGGTAATCAAAATCTTTGCTCAAAGATCTGGTTGCTTTGTCAGAATATACAAGAATTGTCAGGCCTGCACTGGTAGGCACATCCCAGTCTCCACCTAGCTAACTGGAATCAACTGTCACTTGTTTTCCAACACATCACCTGCAGCCTATTTAAACCCAGCTCACATCCACATCCCTTGTTTTCTCATCAAACCAGCCAGCCGCAACCAATTGCTCCTTCAGTTACCTTGTTGCCTGTGATGCTTAGCACCAGTTCTCTCTTGTTCTGTAGCCCCTCGAGGCTTATTAATTTGTAGTATATTATTGAAGTTTTCACTCACCGCTAAATCGTCTGCACTGCTCTGCTTTTGGATTAAGCCTTCACTACATTTCTTGATAGTATGAGTGAACTGAGAATTGCTCTAGCAGAGTTTGCTTGCCTAAAAGCACTCATCCATCAACATGAGCACAAGGTCCAGAAGCAGGAGCAAACCATTGACCATTCGCTCACAACTCTCAAGCAAATCTCTGTCTTGAAACAGCAACCCTGCGCCAGTCAACCTCCTCCCTCAGAGTCCCAGATTCCAGTGCCTGAATGCTTCAAAGGATCCCCAACCTGATGCTGCCACTTTCTGTCCCAGCGCGTCTTGCACTTCCAGCTCCAGCCTCTTCTGTACTCTATGGACCAAACCAAAATTGCCTTCATCATCTCTCTCCTGACTGACATTCCCTTAACTGGGCTGCTGCTAACTGGGACAATAAAACCACCATTTGTAATAATTATGAGGAATTCAGTGCTGAGATGTGCCAGGAAGGTAGTAAGTAGATCAAGGCTCACACTCGGTGCTGAGTTACATCATGGAATTCAGCATCCTCACAACGGAGTGTGGCTGGAATGCAGAAACACTGTAGGCTCATTACCATCACAGCCTTGAAAGACGTATTGTCTACCTGGGAGATGCCCACCAATCTCGAAAACCTTATCACTCTGGCCCTCTGTATTGACAAGCACCTTATTGAATGACCCTCCAAGTCATCAGCCAGAATTCCAGTTCCATTCCCAGAACTATATCTGGCTGCAGGACTCCCCACAGCAATGCCTCCAAAACCCTGACATCTAGGAAGAGCTCCCTTAACACACCAAAAGCATGAGCGTTGGTGGAGAATCAACTTGTGCACCTACTTTGGAGCCACCGACTACCTACGCATCCAATGCCCACTGCATTGGGAAATGGCAGCGTCAGGTAGAGAGGAGGGGTCTTCTATCTGGTAAACTCCCCCCGCCCCACCCCTTGTTCCAGCACCATAGCCCAACTCTCTCTCTCTGTCCTCCTCCACACCCGTAGGCTCTACACGCACTGGCTTCAGGCGCAGCAGGCAACTTTCCAGACCAGAAGCTATGTGTGCAGCTTGAACTTCCCAATGAACCCTTCTCTGACCTCTTCTGCATCGCGGCCACTGATGGACAGCCCCTTGAGTCTGCGATGGCCTGAGCTCAAGAGCGTCGGAGAGCACTGTGAGTTCATCCAGATCCTCCTGATCGACTCACCCAACAGGCCTCCCATCTTGGGTTACCCCTGCCTCTTCACTCATAACTCTCATTTCACCTGGTCATCTGGTTCACTGCTGAGTCGGGGACTCACTTGCCAGACCACCAGTCTGCAACCTCAGTTGACTTCACCCTGTAAATCCATGGAGGCGGAGGAAACCCTCGATATCACAAAACTCCCACAGGTATACCACTACCTTGCCATTGCATTCAGTAAGATGGAAGCCATCATCCTGCTGGCTTACGGACCATACAACTGCACGATCAACCTTCCTCCCTGCACCACTCCTCCCAGAGGTCATCTGTTCTTCCTCTCCCCTCCTGATACCCAAGCCATGAATGACTATATCGCTGAAGCACTACAACATGGTTTCATTCAAACATCCCAGTCCCCAGCTGTTTCAGGATTCTTCTTTGCCAAAAAGAAAGTTGGGGGTCTTCACCCCTGCATCCACTACTGTGGTTTCAACAAGATCACCATTAAGAACTGCTACACTCTCCCCTTGATGGATAGAGCATTCGTAACTTCAGATCCTCACAAAATTAGACGTACAGATCGTGTACAGCCCAATCTTCATCCGCCAGGAAGATGGGGTTTATAACACTCACTGACCACTACAAATAATTGGTAATGACATTAGGACTTTCCAACAATCCAGCCACTTTCCAAGCCTTCATTAGCAAGATCAACTGAGACATGCTGATTAGGCATGTGTTCGTCTACATCTACAACACTCTCATCTTCTCCAAGGAGCCCCAAGACCATGTATGTCACATCCACTCAGACCTCCAGTGTCTCCGTGAACACCAACTGTGCTGCAAGTTTGAAAAGTGCAAGTTCCTTCCTGAGTTATGCCCTTTCACCCCAAGGCATAACCATGTCCACAGAGAAAGTGTGCACTTCAATGATTGGCCCCAATAATGCTCCCTTAAACAGCTACAGAGCCTTTTAGGCTTCTCTGACTTCTACTGCCATTTCAACCTAAACTACAGTCTCCTCTCACTGTTCCTCTCACCTCCCTCACAAGTCAATTACTTCACAGATAACCTGTCGAGGAGCTCGAGAGACGCGTCAGCACCACTCCCATTCTGTTTCAGACCTTATGTGGGAGAAGTGGATGCATCTATGTGGGCTCTGGGGCCATCCTCTCCCAGCCAGGTCTGAATGGGAAGATACAGCCTTGTGCCTTCTTCTCATGCGGATTCAACTCTACACAGCATTATTATGGAGAAGGAGATGAAGAGCTACTGGCCATCAAATGGGCCTTAGAGGAATGGGGGGATTGGCTGATGGGAAATACCAAGCGCTTCCTGATCTGGGCTGTTAACCAGAACCTCATATCCATTCATCAGACCCACCAACTCAGCCCATTTCTGGCTCGCTGGACCCTCTTCTTCAAGCAATTCAACTTCATTTCCTACTGACCTGGTTCCATGAACGTTGAGGTGGATGCCCTGACACAACAGTTTGACCCAGCTGAAGTGGATACTGATCCTCAGCCCATCACTCCATCCTCCCAGATCCTTGTCCCAATCAGTTGGGACCTTGAGAACCAGATCTGCCAAGTCCAAGAGCCTGCTCCGGTCGACACCGCTGAGAATCGCACGTACGTTCTGGCAGCTATGTGCACTGAGGCACTCCAGTAGGCCCACTCCTCACCCCTGTTTGGCTATCCAGGTGCACAACAGACTGGCTCTGATGGTCCACTATGATGTAGGTCAGTTTGTTGCTGTCTCCCAATCCAATTCCTCCAACCAGTGGTCCTGTGGGCTCCTGCAGCTCCTACCAGTCCCTGAATGCCTGTGGTCCCACATTGACATGGATTGATGGGACTACAGTGATCATGGTAGTGGTGGACCTGTTCTCCAACGTAGTCCACTTCAATGCCCTCTAAAAAAATTTAAGTCAGCTACTAAGTTGGCGGACTCGGTTCTCCAACATGTAATCCACCTCACCGACTTCCCTCAGAACGTTGTGTTGGACCAGGGCCCACAATTCGTCTCCCACTTCTGGAAGGCTATCAATTCCCTCCTCTGCATCTCAGTGTGTTTGTCCTCTGGCTATCATCCGTGGACCAATAGACACTCAGAAAGAGCCAATCAGAAAATTTCTGCAATGATTTGCTGTTTCTAACCCTTCCAGATGGAAAAGCATCTACTCTGGGTTGAGCTGTACTACAGTTTACACACCTTCTCTGCCACCATTTGAAATGTTTCATGGCTATCAAGCCCCGCTGTGCCCCAAGAAGAGCCAAGGGTGGATGTCCTGTTTGCCAGGGCTCTAGTGGTTGGAAGAGGGCATGGAGAGCCATCCCAGCTATCATCTGCACCTACTGCCACCAGGCCAACTGCCAGTGGTGTCCAGCCAAACTACTCCAGCCTGGGGACAGTATCTGGCTGGTTGTCCAAGATCTTCCCTTGCACATCATCTTCTGCAAGCTCCTGCCCTGCCTCTTTGGCCCTTCCATGATTACCCGTCACTGCCATCCACTTACTTGCTGTCTGCAGCTACCATCATCCTTCAGGATCACACCTACTTTCCACATGCCCTGCCTGAAGCCAATTGTCCATGGACCACTCACCCTACCTGAGCCTGCACCTCTGAAACCTAGAATAGTGGAAGTTGGTCCAGTATACATGGCTTACTAGTTGATGGATTCGCGTCATCATGGATGGGCTGTGCAGAACCTGGCTGACCGGGAAAGGTGTGAGGAGAGGTCCTGTGTGCCTTCCAGTTTCATCTTGGATCCATTGCTCATTAGGATTTCCGCCGGACCCATCCTGATTGTCCTGGGACATTGGGTGCCAGCCGTGGGGGAGGGAGGATTCTATCAGGTGGACTCCACCCACCTAACAGGAATCACCTGCCATTCAACAGAATCAACAAACTCATTCGTAAGGCCAGTGGCATTGTGGGGATGGAACTGGACTCTCTGATGGTGGTGTCTGAAAAGAGGATGCTGTCCAAGTTGCATGCCATCTTGGACGATGTTTCCCATCCACTACATAATGGACTGGTTGGGCAGAGGCTCATTCCACCGAGATGCGACACAGCGCGTTATAGGAAGTCATTCCTGCCTGTGGCCATCAAACTTTACAACTCCTCCCTAGGAGGGTCAGACACCCTGAGCCAACTCCTCCCTAGGAGGGTCAGACACCCTGGACTTATTTCCTGGCATAATTTACATATTACTATTTAATTATTTATGGTTTTATTACTATTTAATTATTTATGGTGCAACTGTAACGAAAACCAATTTCCGCCAGGATCAATAAAGTATGACTATGACTATTCATTTCCAACTTATCTCCTGCAGCCTATTTAAAACCAGCTATCATCCACAGCCCTTTTTCACTCATTGAACCAGCCAGCCTCAACCAATTGCTCCTAGCCTTCAATTACTTTGTTGCCTGTAGTGTTTAGTACTCGTTCTCTCTTGTCTTGTGGCACCTCATGGATCGGGCTGAGATAGATTAGGCAAAAGCGAGACATTTGCACGTCTCAGCTGCAGATCCGGACAGTGGGCTTACTCAGTAGATTCTGGGCAATTATTACTTACTGACAGGGAAGTGTGGCATGAACATTTTATAGCTGTATGCCTCACAAGTATTTGTGAAGAAAATGGAAGGAAATCCATTTCTGGTGAATGGAACATGTTCTCACTTCACATATTGACCATATTTGGGTCCCTTTAATTTGCACTAGAACGTATGTTTCACAGCTCCATTCCCTGTTGGCCTCTGCAGAAGGAATCACCATTAATTAGAAAGTCAGGGATTGCAGATGCTGTCACTCTACAATAACACCCCCCACCCCCCAATATTCAAAGGTGAGCTGGACGGACTATCTTATTTTTGGACCATCAGGATATTGAGGGCTTTGGGGCTCTGGCAACCATGACTACAGAACAGTAGGGCAGACATCGAGGCTGTAGGTTTGACTTCTGCTCCCTGCTCCTTGTTCCTGTGTTCCTATGTTGCAGCTGCCTCCAAACAGAATTCACTATGAATATACTGTGGCCAGTGATCCAGTGATGGACTTTGACTGAAAATAAGCCCTGGCATTTAAAGAACACCAGACCACTTAAATTTGTCAAAAAACAAGGCTGCTCATGATTTGATAAAACAACAAATTTTATAAATAATAGAGTAAATATACGAGGGGTGATTGGTAAGTTCATGGCCTAAGGTAGGAATCAGTTTTAGAAAACCTGGCACATTTATTTTTCGACATAGTCCCCTCCTACATTTACACACTTAGTCCAGCGGTCGTGGAGCATACGGATCTTGGACCTCTGAAAAGTGTCCACAGCAGGGGCGATTGATAAGTTCGTGGCCTGAAGTAGAAGCTGATGAGTTATATGGCTCTCGTTACATGCACATGCAGTTCAACTCTTTGAGTGATTATGCAGAGAGTTTGAAGTTAATAACACATCTCCTTCTACCTTAGGCCACGAACTTATCAATCACCCCTCGTAAGTAAATGGAGTCAATGTTACTTTGACATTGATTATAGTTGATGTTCCATTTATTTTTTTTCACTAAGTCCAGCTCATTAGTCCTTGCACACATTGCATCCTCTGGGATCTACCAGAATGTTCAGTGGTCAGAGTGGGCCCAGTCCTGGTTAATGACAAAGTGCTGTCCATCACCACAGTTACATCAAAGTACCTGATCTGACAGATAAAATATCCACCTGGATGACCATATCTTCACTCTGTTTTTACTTTGGGAATGAGCACAGGTCATTGTACATCATTGCTATACCAAAGGCCTGTTTGCTTTAAAGGTATAAATCTCCCCAGGTATAAAGGGATAATTACTTCAGTGACATCATTCTCAGTTAAGGAGGAATGAACGAGATGGACTTTGGAAGTTGCTCACATGATCTAACTGCAGCCCTCACGGATAATTCTTTGGAGAAAAATCTACTGCTGTCTCTTTGATGGCATAACTGAGTAATTTCAGAACACTCTGACCAGAGAAATAATAAACATTTGTATTACATAAAAAGAGGAGTGGGGAACATAATGTAAAAAGTGACTTCACCATAGGGAATTAATACATTTTAAGATTTATTCCTGACTCTTATTACCTGATGAATACAAAGGCATAACAAGGCAGGATATTTTTCTTGGCTAAGTAACTTGGCACAAAACTGAGAGCAGGAAAAAAGAACCTCAGCAAATGTTGAACTAAGCCATTTAATTCCAAATTATATGGTAGCCAGATATTGAAGACAAAAACTGTAAGAGTCTGGAGGTATTCAATGGGCAATGGAGCACAGTTGTAGTAGAAGGCAAGATCATGTTTCATCATCCATAATGCATCCATGCCAAAAAAAGTGACTGTATGTGTACCACAAGTAATGACATTAAACTTCTGCCATTCCCTAGCTTTTCTCAAAAGTTTGTAATTATTTTGTGGGTTTGGCAAACCACAATCCGAAGCAAACATTAGGAAGTTTGCACATCTGCATTTCATACACTTCCTGAATAATGTTCACAACCTTTTAATAGGCCACAAATGTGCACAATCTGAAAAACTGGATGCCTATGAACTAATCAACTGCAGCTTTATGGACTCCAACATGTAGTTTTGACCTCTGAGATTTCATATCCTTTTCTCTTTTCTCCCTTGTCTCTGTCACTGATGGGATGAATTGTGATTCAATGGCTCATGTCTATCATCTGGTACTCCTACCCATTGACCAATGCTCACGTATACTTTGGTCAAGCCATTTCACCAGAGGCACTAATGTTGAGCCCCATCTTGTTCTTAACAAACATTCAAGTGCCTGAATCTCACTGGAAATTCAGGAGCAAGACTCTGTCCAGTCTACACCTAGCCTGAAGATCACTGAAATAATAATATATCTTGACAGTCCAGGATAATTTCTTACTTCTTGAATGTCTAATACATCGCTGCATGGATGCAAACTTCTGACTGCAGCAGTGCAGTCAACAATGTAGATGCAGGTTTAAAGGGCCAGAATAGTCCCATTAAGAGTTCCAATATTTGTTCAATTGGATTGCAAAGTGGATGGAATCATTTTGTTAGGAGAGGGAGGTCTAATCCTTGATCATAGCTTTATATAGCTATCCATCCCATGTGCTATTTTCTGTAAGATATTTTGAAGGAGTTAGCTTGGATACTGGCCGTGGCCTAACCAGACAACTAACATCTGCTCTGGAAGGACGGATGTCAGTCATCTTGAACAGCATCATGGCACTGAAAGGGTGGTGAAACTTATCATCTGATTTAATTTCATTTGCCACCACCTTTTTCCTTTATTATGGATTGGATAAAACTGGAAGGGGCTCAGCCCTAAATATCGACTGTACTTTTTTTTTCCATAGATGCTGCCTGGCCTGCTGTATTCTTCCAGCATTTTGTGTGTGTTACTTGGATTTCCAGCATCTGCGGATTCTCTCTTAGTAAACCGGCTTAATTTGCTTTAATCTTTAGTTGTTTACAGGTTGTAATTATTCAGCATAGAGCTAGGAAGAAGAATTAATATGCCCAGTGTTATCCGAATACGTGGATTGTTGCATTGTGAGCAGATGTGTAATGAGATTTTAGAAGTGATTGCCATGTCTTTTAGCTAAATATTCGATTACGGAATATACTGCACATGCAGAAAATAGCTCAAAATAAATTTCAGAACAAGTGATCACTGGATACCATTTGCAGTAAATCACATGACCATGAGACATAGTTGCAAAAACAGACCGTTAAGGCCTATCCACCACTTGATCATGGCTGAGTTATTTTCCCTCTCAATTCCATTCTCCTGCTTTCTTCCCTTAACTTTTAACACACATACTAATCAAGAACCTATCAATGCCTGCTTTATATCAATTCAACTGAAACGCATTCCAATAATCACTACCAAAGGTGTGACAGGTTCCACAATTCTTCTGTAGTGGACTAGTCTTCTTCCTTGGGGCTGGAAATTAAACATAGAAAGCCACATGATGGAAACTTAGTTGGATTTACAGTGCAATAAATCACGTTTGCCGGACTGTGATTGAATTAAGGCTGTACACATCCTTAGTCAAATCATTCTTAACTTTACAAGTGTCACACAGCATTATCTTTGTGATTCCTTGTGTTGATCCATTTGTAAAACAGGCCTCTAGCACGAGTTGTGTAACTTCTTGTTGCAAAGACCATGGCAATTGTGGGGATGACTTACAGTGGACTGAAAGGCTTGAGCATATAGACATTAAGGAAGAGGATGTGCTGGAGTTTTTCAAAAAGAATTAAGTTAGATAAGTCACAGGGAGCAAACGAGATATACCCCAGGCTACTGTGGGAAGCGAGGGAGAAGATTGCTGAGCTTCTGGCGATGATCTTTGCATTATCAATAGGGATGGGAGAAGTACCGGAGAATTGGAGAGTTGCAAATATTGTTCCCTTGTTCAAGAAAGGTAGAAGAGATAACCCGGGAAATTATAGACCAGTGAGTCTGACTTCAGTGGTGGGCAACTTGTTGGAGAAGATCCTGAGAGGTAGGATTTATCAGCATTGGGAGAGACATAATCTGATTAGGGATAGTCAGCATGGCTTTGTCAAAGGCAGGTCGTGCCTTACGAGCCTGATTGAATTCTTTGAGGATGTAACAAAACACATTGATGAAGGTAGAGCAGTGGATGTAGTGTATATGGATTTCAGTAAGGCATTTGATGAGGTTCCTCATTCAAGGCTCCTTCAGAAAGTAAGGAGGCATGGGATCCAAGGAGACCTTGTTTTGTGGATCCAGAATTGGCTTGCCCACAGAAGGCAAAGGGTAGTTGTAGATGGTTCATGTTCTGCATGGAGGTTGGTGACCAGTGGTGTTCGGCAGGGATCTGTTCTGGGACACTTCCTCTTTGTGAGTTTCATATTGACCTGGATGAAGAAGTAGGAGGGTGCTTTAGTAAGTTTGCTAGTGACACAAAGGTTGGGGGTGTTGTGGATAGTCTGGAGGGTTGTCAGAGCTTACAGCGGGACATCAATAGGATGCAGAACTGGGCTGAGAAGTGGCAGATGGACTTCAACCCAGGTAAGTGTGAAGTGGTTCATTCTCGTAGGTCAAATATGATGACAGAATATAGTATTGATGGTAAGACTCTTGGCAATGTGGAGGAACTGAGAAATCTTGGGGTCTGTGTCCATAGGACACTCAAAGCTGCTGCGCAGGTTGACAGTATTGTTAAGAAGGCGTATGGTGTGTTGGCATTCATCATCTGTGGGATTGAGTTCAAGAGCCAAGAGGTAATGTTACAGGTATGCAAGACCTTGGTCAGACCCCACTTGGAGTACTGTATTCAGTTTTGGTCACCTCACTACAGGAAGGATGTGGATACTATAGAAAGTGTGCAGAGGAGATTTACAAGGATGTTGCCTGGATTGGAGGGCGTACCTTTTGAGAATAGGTTGAGCATACTTGGCCTTTTCTCCTTGGAGCGACAGAGAATGAGAGGTGACCTGATAGAGGTGTATAAGTTGCTGAGGGCCATTGATTATGGGGATAGCAGGAGGCTTTTTCCCAGGGCTAAAATGAGGGGGTATAGTTTTAAGGTGCTTGGAAACAGGTACCGAGGGGATGTCAAGGGTAAGTTTTTCACACAGAGAGCTGTGAGTGTGTGGAATGCACTACCGGTGGCAGTGGTAGAAACGGATAAAATAGGGTCTTTTAAGAACCTCTTAGATAGGTACATGGAGCTTAGAAAAATAGAGGGCTATGCACTAGGGAAATTCTAGGCAGCCTGTAGAGTAGGTTACATGGTCAGCTCAACATTGTGGACCAAAGGGCCTGTAATGTGTTGTAAGTTTCTACGTTCAATGTTCTTCTTTCCCCTTTGCTCTATGTTAGTAGTCGATGTAACAACAGAACTAGTACATTGTATTGATAAGTATTCCTTTAATCTGCAACTGGTAATGCAATTAAAATGTACAAATAGTTAAAAAATATGTTGGAGTTCTTCTGTGTTGTACATAGATGCAACAAACAATTGGCCTCTTAGATAAAGGCTACAACAAAACTTAAATTTCAACAACCACTATTGCTTTGCACGTAGTTCTTTATCTTACAATCCATATGATTTTAAACTTCTGGCAAGTGGAAGAAAGTGTTCAACATGACAAGTACATGGATAACAAATAATAGATCATTTCGCTGAACACACATAATAAACATATAATTAAAGGAAACAATGGAATGCATCAGCATTGATATGCCCACTTCAAGTGGGGTAGTGGTGGGATCGAGAGGTTGGTAAAGGTAATGTTTGATAAGGTGCTGAGCACAAGAGAAGCTAAAAACATGGGGATACATAAGAAAGATGAAGCCATGGTCAAGGGCTTTGTCAACACTTGTGCAAGGAATTAGAACTTCATCTGTTTAGCTTAAAATGTTCTGGTGCAGTTCCTAAACGGAACTACAAAGGACGATTTAAAACTGTGCCACACACCTTAAACACTTTTGGCTTCTTAAAGGAGGTACATAATAGTTTGCTTCTGCCAGGATTAACTGTAGGCAACTGAGGATAGTGCAACCTTTCTCCATTTATTGTGGTCTATGGTATACACCTTAGCATCTCTCACAAGGATTTTGAATTGTGCTGTGGATTCACCAGTTCAGACCTTTGGATTAACTGTGATTATTTTATTTCCTTCTAAAAGTTTTCACATGCAGATTTTTAGCAGAGGGGTGAATTAAAATGACACATTTGGGACAGTTGTTGCTGGTCAGGGAGCAGTCTAATATTTATACCTCTTCATTCCAATAACTGGAGTAGTTATTGAACACAAAACCTCCATCAGTGGATATGGTGCCACCACTTGAAGTGTTATCCTGAAACTTATTAGGAACTGATCAGTCAGTTCCATTAGAGGTAACTGGGACCCATTCACCTCACTTACATCTCCCTGGAGGAACACTTAAGAGGTGGACAGAATTGGGAAGAAAAGCATGCACTACTGATAGATTGCTGATTAGCAATGAGATTTCATCTACAGGTGGTGAAAAACAGGCTGATCCAACAGAAAAGAAGTTTTATATGGATTTTATTTTATCAGAATCAGAATTATTATAACTGGTAAATGTTACGAAATGTGTTGTTTTGCTGCAGCACTATCATGAATTATGTGAAAATACTATAAATTACAAGATATCATAAACTTTAAAAAGTAGTGCAAAAGGAGAGCAAAAATAGTGAGATAACATTCATGGGTTCATTATTCGTTTGATGGCAGAGGGGAAGAAGCTGGTCCTAAAACGTTGAGTGCATGTCGTTCAGTCTCCTGTACTGCCTCTCTGATAGTAGTAATGAGGAAAGGCCATGTCCTAGGTGGTGGGGTCTTTAATGTCGTGCCACCTTTTTGAAGATGTCTTTGATGATGGGGACAGTATGAGGTGGGAGCTCATTAGGGTTTATGGGCTGTACATTGAGGGCAGCAATGTTCTGCTTCCACAGGAAAAGGCTAATAATGAAACATATGTCTAATTATATCTTGACTGAAACTTGCACTAATTTGGAAACTCATTCAGAAAGCACAGCATTCATAATCTGCATTTTTTTTTTGCTGTCTTTCTACTCTTTGTTGCTTATTTGCAGGATAGGGTTGTGACACTCATTAATAGCAATAATAATCTGATGAACTCTGGTGACTATTCTGTAAAACCGCTACTGACGGCCCAACAGAAATGCTGTTTCAGGGTAATGAAGATTTGTTCCAAGAAAACAAATCTCCTCTCTGGAGATTTTGGTCCTCACTATATAGATAAATAGTTACTTTATTGATCCCTAAGGAAGTTACAGTATCACAGTAGCATTACAAGTGCACACATAAAAATATTAGAAGAGACATAGAAAGAATAAAAAATAAGTTACCACCATCTAACGGGAGAGGTTCATCACTTCTCTGGCTATAGGTTGACTCATTATAGAGCCTGAAGGCCGAGAGTAAGAGTGCTTTTTGGAGCAGCACAATTAGCAGCACATATAGTGCTTTTTGGAGCAGCACAATTGACTTAGTCTATTACTAAAAGTGCTCCTCTGTTCAGCCAAGGTGGCCTGCAGAGGGTGAGAAACATTGTCCAGAATTTTCTGTAGGGTCCTTTGTTCCACCACAGCCTCCAGTGTGTTCAGTTTGACTCCTATAACAGAGCCAGCCTTTCTAATCAGTTTATTGAACCTGTTGGCATCACCCGTGTTGATGCCATTGGCCCAGCAAACCACCATATAGAAGATTGTACTGGCGACAAGACTGGTATAACATGTGAAGGAGAGGCCTGCATACTCCAAAGGACCTCAGTCTCCTCAGGAAGTAGAGGCAACTCTGGCCCTTCTTGGAACATCATCGCGTAGAGAGGAGGAGCAATGGAGAAATATTCTTTGCACCAGGATGCCAGGAGGACAATCCTGGAAAAACAGGAAGTAGCAAAAAACTGACTGCGTGTAGTCATTCACCACATACTTGGAAGGTTCAGAGTTCACAGACAAACACAGAATGGTTTAAAATATTTTTTTCCAGCTAAGATTGCAAGAAGTAGAAGCCTTTCTCAAGATGAGAACAGTGTCTTTCATGTTCAGAGCATCACAAGACTGGATGGAAGAGAAGATTTTTCTCCTGATGATCATTGCCAGTATTCAGGCAACCTGGTACAGTTGAGGATGCCCACAGAATCTTCCTTGCATTCAAATATCTCAGAGCCATTCATTATCCATCCTTCTCTCATGTCTGCTTGGCTGCCAAACATTCTCATTAATAGTACGTCAGATTGGCCATTACAATGATCTACTTTGAGTATTAATCATTGGAGGCTTTCAGAAGAAACCCACTGAGCAGCACATAACTACACCCTCATAAACACATGAGATGCTGCAGATGCTGGAAGTCTTGAGCAACAGTCACAAAGTGCTGGAGGAAATCAGCAATTCAGGCAGCATCTATGGAGGGGAATAAACAGTCAGCATTTCAGGCTGTGGCCCCTCATCACTGCACCCTCATGTCTGACCCACCACCTAGCTCCAGAAGACCAGACAATTGGGGAAGAAGAGGGAGAAGTCATTCTCTCCTTGATTCTGCAAAGGTATCACCGCAGATCCTGGTAAAGAGGACAGCAGGAGCAGGTCATAAGGGTGTACTTCATATTGAAAGATCACTGTCACTGGTGGAATGCAGTCAATTTAGGTGCAAAGTGAAGCCAGGATGCGAGTTCCCAAAGGCACAAAGGGGGAGTTTAGGTATTAGTATTTCTCTGGAGGGGCCTGATGTAGTTTGCTACATTCAGTGGATATGAATGCATTGGCAAATACCCAGTGTATTGACTAGACTGTCTGATAGAATGTATGAAATGACAGAAAGCATGAAAAGGTCCATTACCAGCATTGATCAAGAAGTTGCTGTATTGTCAGGAGCCTACTCTAGTAATATACTGCATTTCTTCATGTGCTGATATCAACACTTCTGCACTGCAGCCAGCTCCAAGATGCAGACTTGTAGGCACTTTGGATGCGGTCTCATCAGGTGGACCGGAACGAATATTTGGCCTGAAGGAGGCAAAATTGAAACCATAAATAATGGCAATGCAGTAAATTTATTAATGGAGCTTGCCTTAGAAATATCAGTGAAATAAATTATCACTTAGAAAACACTGATTTGCTACTTTACTGGAACCCACTTTAGATTATTTGAGCGGCTGACTTGTTTGCTTGGAGGATTGTGCGAGATTGAGTTTTGGTTAGAAAATCATTTGAGAGTGTCTTGGGGGACTGCTTCTGTAAAGGATAGACGCTGCTTACTAACAACTTGCTGTAAAGTTTTGACTAGTGGATAAATATATGCATAGTTATGCTGTGGTTATCTTTCTAGGGCTTTCATCACTGGAACTACAGACACACATCTCAGCTACCTTAACATGGTCACTGAGGTTTCACAGGTTTTCTCAGTGTAAAACTGAAGTACAGATAGAAATACTTGAAAATATATTTTCATCTTTCTAATTTAAAGTGTACTCAATTCTGGGTGTATGCAACTTATATTCCACCAATAAAGAGAAGTATAGAGTGTGGGAAGTGACAGGAAGGCCACAAATTTGATTAAAAAAGTAAATTTATATCTGCAGTGCTCCCATGGTGAAGTGGAAAGGGAGCACAAGTTCAAATCAAGTGAGTGCTCCACTGCTCAGTACAAGAGGACATGGCTTTAAGGTAAGGGGTGGGAAGTTCAAGGGGGATATTAGAGGAAGGCTTTTTACTCAGAAGTGGTTGGCGCGTGGAATGCACTGCCTGAGTCAGATACAATAGTGAAGTTTAAGAGACTACTAGACAGGTATATGGAGGAATTTAAGGTGGGGGGTTATATGTGAGGCAGGGTTTGAGGGTCGGCACAATATTGTGGGCCGAAGGGCCTGTAGTGTGCTGTACTATTCTATGTTCTATGAGTTTCCATTCACTTTTGTGATGTCATTATGGCGGTGCTGTAATAAAGGTTCTCCAAATGAAAGAAATCAGGATTTTTTTGTAGGGGTGCGAAAGGGGCAACTTATTGAAGTTCAGACAATGGTGATGGGGTGGGGTTTGGGAAGCTGATAATGGAATCTTTACAAGGTCAATGAAGCATTGTATTTGAGACAAATGTTTGTTCCTGAAACAATTTCCAGATACAATTACACAGGGCTTGCCATTATAGAAATATCTTAATTACTAATTTGGCCTTGACAGACTTTTCGAGTTAGATAAGATTTGATAGATGATAGTTTAACAAATACAAAATAATGATCTTAAAACATATTTTAATAGTTTTCCATGCCAGAGTTTGGCAGAGCTTGGAAAAGTTGCATCAATGCTTTTCAACAAAACTAAAATAGCCCTTTGATTGAAAATTAAAATTAATCTAATGAATTACAAATTGACAGTACATGTCAACAATCATTAACTGTAAAATGACCCTGATATAAAACAGGTTTACTTATTCAGAGATTATGCATAGATACAAAAATTACACTGCAATCACAAATATTTTGAAAGCTTTAGCAACCGATTATTCATTCAAGCAAATAAGTCTGCCTGGGAGACATGTCTAAAAGTTAATATTTTTAAATAATCTAGGCATAGTTCTTTTCTAGAACATATTGGAATCCTAAGAGTATTTAATGTAAATAAAATTATTTATTTTGTACATCACACACATTCTATGTTCCTATTACAAGTTTGCAAGATCTGCTTTTAACCACTCCATAACCATCTCAGCGACTTCTACATTGGCATCTAAAACAAAGGCATGACGAATTCCTTTTTGGCAAAGAAGAATAGTTCCTTCAGGAAAGCATCTCTTCATATCTTCGTAATATGTTACAGGGCACCAGTGATCGTTGGATCCATAGTAAAAGATAAGCTAAAATGGAGACACAATTGCAGATTGTCAGTAATGATGTGGTTACCGAGTTCACAGCTATTTAATGACCTATTTAACACTAGACCCTGACATACTTAAAAACTATTATAAGACATAATTTCCAATGTTAAATTTTGATGTCTAGAAAATGTTGTGTTCAACCAAATGGGAGGTGAAGAATAATTCAGTTCTATGACTCGATTCAAATTAGGGAGGGTGTGATGGAGAGACAGGCATGTGCCTTGAATTGAGCTTGGAGAGATTCGGTAGAAGGATAAAGCTTGCATTGCAAATTGAGGTTCCTACTTAGTCATAGAGTCATGGAAAACTACAGCCCAGAAGCAGAAACCTGCATTTCAAATTGAAGCTCCTAATTTTGGAAATACCTTACAGTTTAATCTCATATTGCCAAATTTCTGGTCCAATGTGAGTTTGACAAATAGAGTGGGAAAAATCATGAAATGGAACATCAGGCTTGTGCTCGAATTGAAATGGGGGAGGGAGTGTGGAGCTGTGTCTTCAGTCAGTGTTGAAGTGGATGGGAAAGGCTCTAAACCTTGAGTCAGGGTTTTACCCAAAAGAGGTCACAATCCAGTGCAGCTCTGGGTTGATTGAGTTGCCTGACAGTTGCTCCCAGGACAACAAAGTCCAGCCTCCCTTGCTTTCTTTGAAAGAACTACTGCTTAGGGAATGATACCATCTAGTACACCCTTAACTCAGAAATCCAGCTGAGGGATGAAAGTGACCTATCAAATTTCCAGAGAGTAGCAAAATGATAGAGAAATGTTTGCTATCATATATGTAAATAGTTCTAGATTTGAAATTGCCTAAGATTGAAAAAAATCAGCTTTAAATGACTGAATTTTTATGTTAGAATCCACTAGAACAGAATATACTTCTTTTAAAAAATCTGTTCATATCATCAAGTAAGGTAGTAGCCACTTCTAAAAATATACTTTCCAAATACACTTTAAACACACATCACATCCTATTTATCAACTGTTGCTTGGCACATCATTTTCTTCAGTTTTAGACAGGTGATCTTATAAGTTATATTACTGTGTTGGCTTTCATAAAGCTTGTGAAAATATTTTTAAAATTTTCATTACTTAAGTAGACACTGGAAACTTCACAAGTATAATTGCAGTGAAGATTATGCTGCAAAGAACTACTTACAATGTATGCTATGAAGATTCCTACAAAAAAAACTGCGAAATAATTACTAGAACTTTCTTTACAGCATTCAAGGGATTTTTCAACTGAATATAGTTTGAAAACTATAATTATGAAAAGCTTAGCAACTTTTCTCATACGTGGATTGCTTATTTTATATTTTTGCTTCAGATTTCTAGTGACAGGGAAACAACAGCTGTCTTAACAAAACTGTTTCAGAGTACTTAATAAATAATCAAAGTACTTAAAGCCATTAATTATTTATTAAGCCTTCTATTTATTTTTAATTAGTTAGAATAATGCACTTAACTTCCCGCAGGAAGAATATAAATATTATTTTTTTACAATTGTTTTGGAAACAAGTGGACAAAAGTTCAGAATCCAGACTGCCCAAATGACTAGGTACTTGGCTAGAACGTTGTCAGAATACATCACTGGGCAGGGTTTGGAATGATTGCATCTCAACATTGATATTATTCTTGGCCAGATTGTGGACATTCTTGGAACCCAAAATGTGTGCCTATTTAAAATGAGCATAAGTTGATCCACCATTCACTTTTAATCCATAAAAAAGAACGTGATTTATTGGGTGCCTTGAGAAACAGAGCACAATAAAGTATAGATTTACAGCTTTTAGCAAAGCATTTGCATTTCTAGTTCAAATGAGACCAAGTATTAATGAAATGCCATTTTATATATATTAAGTATTAATTCAATATATATGGTTTGCAAAATTATATTTAGTGGATTCAAATCTTACTATGATTCAGAATTCAGTAGTTAATAGCTAGTGAAAGAAAAGGGGGTACTTACAACTCCTCCCTTGGAGGGTCAGACACCCTGAGCCGATAGGCTGGTCCTGGACTTATTTCATAATTTACTGGCATAATTTACATATTACTATTTAACTATTTATTACTATTTTCTATTACTATTCTATTACTATTTATTATTTCTATGACTATTACTATTTACTAATAGTAATATTACTATTACTATTTATTATTTATGGTGCAACTGT
The DNA here is from genome assembly GCF_030028105.1 of Mobula birostris. NCBI lineage: Eukaryota > Metazoa > Chordata > Chondrichthyes > Myliobatiformes > Myliobatidae > Mobula > Mobula birostris. Next base: position 203,536,698 of record NC_092371.1, on the reverse strand, counting down.
AACGAAAACTAATTTCCCCCGGGATCAATAAAGTATGACTATGACTATGACTATTTTTCAGGTGCAAAATCCAGTGACGCAGGGGCAGAACAGATACCAAGGGAATTGAAAAACTGGCCCAAATCCACATGACCAGATCTATCAGACTTTTGTTCCATGTGCTTCTTAGACTGGTTGGTCTTGCTGAGAAGGCAACATGACTGCATTTGAATATAATAAAATACCATAATTAAACCCATTTGCTTCAAACAATATTGGATTATGTGGTATTCATTGACAGCTTCGTGAATGATGGGACTTTAAAAGGGCCAAAAATTTTAACTGCTTTGCATTCCTAATTTCCTGTTTTGACTTTATTTCTCTGGCATGCTTGTGTATAAAATTGCTCATTAAAAAAAGATAATCTTTTGCCCATCACATACTATTGAAATCAAAAATTAGCTAAAATATTTCTGCTGAGCATCTGTAATAGAAACATCAGTGCAATTTCAGCAGGAAAAGATTGGAAACACGAGGAGTTCCCAGTTTCAGAGGAGCCCATGGAGAAATAAATGTAGAACCCCAAGATAATGATGCTCACTGATTTTGAGTCAAAATCAAAGTCCAGCTTATTATTATTTGCATAAGCACTTCATGCACAAGTGCAATGAAAAACTTCCTTGCAGCAGCATCACAGGCACGTAGGATCATATAAACAGAATTCACAAGGAAACATAAATTAAATATAAACTATACACAAGAAAACACAATTAGAGCAAAAAATGGTCGATTTTATGCAAAATGGTCATAAAGTTGCTGAACTAGTGATTAGGGTTTTGCTGGGTGGTTGAAGGAAAGTAGCTGTTTTTAAAGCTGGTGATGTGGGACTTCAGGGATAGTAACTGTGAAAAGATGGTCTGGCCCAGGTGATGGGGATCATTGATGATTGATGTTGCCTTCTTCAGGCAGCACCTCCTGTAGATGCTGCCAATGGTGGGGATGGAGGGATGTGAAGATGCTAGTGTGTCTCCAGGCACAGGACATTTCATCTGACATACAAATGCCTAGGAATTTAAAGCTGCTGACTCTCTTCACTGTTGATCACCCAATGTAGGCTGGCACATGGTCACCCTCCTTCCCCTTCCTGAAGTCAACAATCAGCTCTTTCATTTTTCTGACTGTTAGCGGCTGTATTTTGCAGCCCCTTTCAACCACGTGACCTATTTCCATAAGACCATAAGAGCAGAATTAGGCCATTTGGCCCATCGAGTCTGCTCCGCAATTTTATCATGGCTGATCCAATTTTACTCTGAGCCCCAATCTCCTGCCTTGTCCACACATCCCTTCATGACCTGACCAATCAATAATCTATCAACCTCTGCCTTAGATATACATAAAGACTTGGTCTTCATAGCCGCCTGTGGCAAAGAATTCCCCTCTATTCTGATGCTGTGTGCTCAGGCCTTAGACTATTCCACCATAGGAAACATCCTCTCCACATCCACTCTTTCAAAGCCTTTCAACATTTGATAGGTTTCAGTGAGGTCACCCCTTATTCTTCTGAATTCAAGTGAATACAGGTACCGAGCCATCAAACACCCTTCATATGACAAGCCATTCAATCCTGGAATTATTTTCATGAACCTCCTTTGAACCTTCTCCAGTTTTAACACATCTTTTCTAAGATAAAGGGCCCAAAACTACTCACAATACTCCAAGTGAGGCCTCACCAGTGCTTAATAAAGTCTCAACATTACATCTTTGCTTTTATATTCCTGTCCTCTTGAAATGAATGCTAACATCACATTTGTTTTCCTCACCACAGACTCAACCTGCAAATTAACCTTTAGGAAATCCTGCACAAGGACTCCCAAGTTCCTTTGCACCTCATTTTTTTGTATTTTCTCTGTAGATATAAAGCCGTAGATAACTGTATATGGATTTCAGCAAGGCATTTGATAAGGTATCCCATGCTAGGCTTATTGAGAAAGTAAGGAGGCATGGGATCCAAGGGGACCTTGCTTTCTGGATCCAGAATTGGCTTGCTCACAGAAGGCAAAGAGTGGTTGTAGATGGGTCATATTCTGCATGGAGGTTGGTGACCAGTGGTGTGCCTCAAGGATCTGTTCTGAGACCCCTTCTCTTCGTGATTTTTATAAATAACCTAGATGAGGAAGTGGAGGGATGGGTTAGTAAATTTGCAGATGACACAAAGGTTGGGGATGTTGTAGATAGTGTGGAGGGCTGTCAGAGGTTAAAGCGGGACATCGATAGGATGCAAAACTGGGCTGAGAAATGGCAGATGGAGTTTAACCCAGATAAGTGTGAGGTGGTTCCTTCTGGTAGGTCAAATATGATGGCAGAATATAGTATTAATGGTAAGACTCTTGGCAGTGTGGAGGATCAGAGGGATTTTGAGGTACGTGTCCAAAGGATATTCAAAGCTGCTGTGAAGGTTGACTGTGTAGTTAAGAAGGCATACGGTGCATTGGACTTCATTAGTCGTGGGATTGAGTACTGTTACAGCTACATAGGACCCTGGTCAGACTCCACTTGGAGTACTGTGCTCAGTTTTGTTCACCTCACTACAGGTAGGATGTGGAAACTATAGAAAAGGTGTAGTGGAGATTTACAAGGATGTTGCCTGGATTGGGCAGCATGCCTTACGAGAGTAGGTTGTGAACTTGGGCTTTTCTCCTTGGAGCAACGGAGGATGACAGGTGACCTGATAGAGGTGTACAAGATAATGAGAGGCATTGATCATGTGGGTAGTCAGAGGCTTTTTCCCTAGGGCTGAAGTGGCTAACACGAAAGGGCACAGTTTTAAGATGCTTGGAAGTAGGTACAGAGGGGATGTCAGGGGTAGGTTTTTTTATGCAGAGAGTGGAGAGTGCATGGACTGGGCTGCCGGCGACTTAGGTGAAGGTGGATACAATAAGGTCTTTTAAGAGACTCCTGGAGAGGTACATGGAGCTTAGAAAAATAGAAGGCTATGGTTAACCCTAGGTAATATCTAAAGTAAGTACATGTTCGGCACAGATTGTGGGCTGAAGGGCCGTAGGTTTTTTCTATATATCTTGAAGAGTGGAGTGGCGTTTGCAATTTTCCAGTCTTCCGGAATCATTCCAGAATCTTGTAATTCTTGAATGATCATTACTAATGCCTTCATAATCTCTTCAGCCACCTATTTCGGAATCCTGGGGTGTACACCAACTGGCCCAGGTGACTTATCTACCTTCAGGCCTTTCAGTTTGCCAAGAACCTTCTCTCTAGTTATGGTAGCTTCACACCCTTCATGACCCGTGACACCTGGAACTTCCACCATACTAGTAGTGTCTTTCACAAAATACTTTTGCTGATGCAAAATACTTATTCAGTTCATAGAACCACAGAACATTACAGCACAGAAACAGGCCTTTTGGCCCTTCTTGGCTGTGCTGAACCATTTTTCTGCCTAGTCCCACTGACCTGCACACGGACCATATCCTTCCATACACCTCTCATCCATGTACCTGTCCAAGTTTTTCTTAAAAGTTAAAAATGAGCCCACATTTACCACTTCATCTGGCAGCTCATTCCACACTCCCACCACTCTCTGTGTGAAGAAGTCCCCCCCCACCCCCATTGTTCCCTTTAAACTTTTCCCACTTCAACCTTAACCCATATCCTCTGGTTTTTTTCTCCCCTAGCCTCAGTGGAAAAAGCCTGCTTGCGTTCACTCTATCTATACCCATCATAATTTTATATACCTCTATCAAATCTCCCCTCATTCTTCTACGCTCCAGGGAATAAAGTCCTAACCTATTCAACCTTTCTCTGTAACTCAGTTTCTCAAGTCACGGCAACATCCTTGTAAATCTTCTCTGCACTCTTTCAACCTTATTAATATCCTTCCTGTAATTTGGTGACCAAAACTGTACACAATACTCCAAATTTGGCCTCACCAATGCCTTATACAACCTCATCATAACATTCCAGCTCTTATACTCAATACTCAATAAAGGCCAACGTACCAAAAGCTCTCTTTACGACCCTATCTACCTGTGATGCCACTTTTAGGGAATTTTGTAGCTACTTTTAGGGAATTTTGTAGCTATATTCCCAGGACCCTCTGTTCTACTGCACTCCTCCGTGCCCTACCATTTACCTTGTATGTTCTACCTTGGTTTGTCCTTCCAAAGTGCAATACCTCACACTTGTCAGTATTAAACTCCATCTGCCATTTTTCAGCCCATTTTTCCAGCTGGTCCAAATCCCTCTGCAGGCTTCCTCACTGTCCACTACACCTCCAATCTTTGATTCATCAGCAAATTTGCTGATCCAATTTACCACATTATCATCCAGATCATTGATATAGATGACAAATAACAATGGACCCAGCACTGATCCCTGTGGCACACCACTAGTCACAGGGGTGATCTTCATCTTCCATTTCCTTGTCCCCCATTACTACCTCTCCAGCATCGTTTTCCAGCAATCCAATATCCACTCTTGAGTATCTTTTACACTTTATGTATCCGAAGCAACTTTTTGTATTTCAGTCTGATAAGTTAATTCATCACCATCTTTGAATCATCCAACAACAATTGTGTTGTTGGCAGATCTGAACATGGCATGGAGCTGTGTTTAGCCACACGATCATGTGTGTTTGGAAAGTAGAGGAGGGACTCAGTACGCAGCTTTGAGGTGCACCTGTGCTGAAGTTCAGTAATGATGTGATGTTATCAATCCACAATGACTAAGTTTTGCCAATGAGGAAGTTGAGGATTCAGTTGTAGAGAAGGTACAGGTAACTAAGTCTTAAAACTTCATGATGAGTTTGGATTTAAATTGTTCCAAATTAAAAGAAGAGATTGGGATTTGAGGTTGGAGAGGATGGAAGGGATGGACTACATGTTATATTTACAGTAATGATGTGTACTTCATTTTCAGTAGCTTGAACAATAAGCTCTGTCCAGTTGGAAGATACAGGACAGGGTTATGACAGGCATCTAGATTGGCATGTTTCAGGGAAAGGAAAGCTATTCAGACATTTAAATTATTGTTCACACCTGTTTTTGGTTATGAGTGAAGCTTTCGAGCTTGATGGGCATATTTGCTGGGGTGATGTGACCTCAGGTTCCTCCTCGCGTGGACTAAAGTAATGCAGAAAAAAGCACAGCAGGTTTAGGGCCAGAGAGGTCCCATGGGTGCAAAGTAGAAGTTCTTGGCTTAAATATAGAACTACAACAAGGCAGACTGGTTTCCCTCAATTAGCTGACAAAAAGCTATTTGAAATACTCTAGGTATGGTCTCATTAGTCCCTGCAGTTGCAATAAGACTTGTACCAATATATTTCAGCTTCTTTGAAATACAGACCAGTATGACTGCACAGAAATATTAATGTTATTTACTGAGAACATAAAGGCTATTGTGGTAATTTTACTTTCTGATAACAATAAATTATTATTTCCAGGAGCAAAATGACTGGCTACTGCATGCTGAGAAGTAACTAGTAAAGATTAAAAATTAGGTTTATTTTACATATGCACATTGAAACATCGAAACATACAGTGAAATACATCATTTTGTGTCAACATCCAATGCAGTCAGAACAATATGCTAGGGCAGTCTGCAAGTGTTACCATGTTTCTGCTCCAACATAGCATGGCCTCAACTCACTAACGGAACCCTAATGTATGTCTTTGGAAGGTAGGACCAAACTGGAGCACCTGGAGAAATCCACACAGTCACACGGAGAATATACACTCTTCTTACAGACAGCAGCGGTAATCAAACCCTGATCAGTGATCACTGGCGCTATAAAGTGATTGTCCCAACTGCTACAATTCCTTTGGGACACCATAAACAAGATCCAAGAGAAACAATATTCTTGCATCCTTAGCTATAAATTTGATGTGAACCAAGTGCTTATTGAAGATGTGTTTTATGTGGAAGTTACTTGGAAGTAATTCCATTCCTGCAACCAACAATACCTGCGTAACATTTTGTCTTAGGCTACGAACTGATAAATAATATCAACTACACACAGGTGATGATATCAGTCTCATGAGGATATCAATGCCATTGGGACTAGTCGGTTGGAGTTAGTCTGTGATAAGTCCATGGCCTTCTTTTAGAACAGATCTCTTTACTAACTTGGGAGAACTGTTCTCATGCTCTGCCAGTATTCTCTGCTGGAACAGCAGCACATTGAATTCGCTCTGAATGTTATTACAGAAATAACTTGTCTCATTGGATTCTGGATACCATGACAATATACACTTAGTGGTCACTTTATTAGGTAAACCTGTACACCTGGTCATTAATGCAAATATCTAATCAGCCAATCATGTGGCAGCAAAACAACACATAAAAGCATCACACACAAAATGCTGGAGGAACTCAGCAGGCCAGGCAGCATCTATGGGAAAGATAAAACAGTCAATGTTTCGACTGTTTACTCTTTTTCACAGATGCTACCTGGTCTGCTGAGTTCCTCCATCATTGTGTGTGTTTCTTGGATTTTCAGCATTTCCAGTTTTCTCATCTTTGTACATAAAAGCATGCAGACATGGTTAATAGGTTCACCTGTTGTTCAGACCAAACATCTGAATGGGGAAGAAATGTGATCTAAGTGGCTTTGACTGCGGAATGGCAAAGAACACAAAATGCTGGAGGTCAGGCAGCATCCATGGAAATGAAAAACGGTCAACGTTTTGGGCCGAAACCCTTCATCAGGACCAAAAAATGATGATAAGTTCTGAAGGCATATATAGCAACAAGTGGGCCCTAAATTTATTATAGTGCATTCTGCCAAACATCTTGCATAATTCTGTTTAAACCTACTTTGAAATGGCAGGGACCTTGTTGCATTGAGTCTGGACATCTGAAAGAATTTTCTTTTGGCCTTGTAAGAGGTGGAACTGCTGTCCAACCCTTACAAGAGTAGTGACACTGAACTCAATCTCCATCAAACTTAACATGTCAGCCTGCTTCAGATGGCTTAAATCATGATTATTTTATTCCCTCCCACTGCAGCAATGAAAGCTTATTTTTAAAATATTGTTAAAAAAGCTTTGTAATGAAAAATATTCAGAACAATGGTATAGGATAAAATTAAAGATGAAAATATAACATTTCCTGTCAGTATGATCTCAATCCCATTTTGTTTATGCCAAGCACCTGTCTATTCTCTATAGAATAAGCCCAAATCTATTCTGCCTCTATCCATTTTAGTATCAGCTTTGTATATCAAACACAGCCTTTTTAAGCATTGTTTTGGCTACCTAATTGGATATCCCTTGATGCAACCAAGTTAATAAGCAGATCTCAGGAGCTGGTGTCAAATATGCTGTCGAAAATAATAACTAAAAGATCAGAAAGTAAATTTGAATCATTATGGCACCCTGTAAGTTAACAGCTGGAGAGTATTCACACTTGGGAGTCAGGAGCCTGGCTACTTTTATAGGTAGAGATTAGTTTGGTCTTATAGTTCAATAAAGGCTTGAGAAACTTGGCTATATTATAGTTCAGTAGGAAATTCATTTTCTTCCAAAATTCTGCAGTTTTTGAGCCACGCAAACAGGTTGAGGGAATTCCAGGAAAACCGAAGCTAATGTAAGTCATTACAATATCTTTTAAGTCATTCATACAGAAAAAGAACTATTTTGATCCATCAATAATAAAAAAATGTTGAATATACCAAAAATTTGAGATTTATGTTTCCAGTGTGAAAAGAAAATCATTGCTTTTTTTAAAATTGGTTATTTATAAATCTTAGGTTCATGGATTCTGCACCACAACTGTTAAAAAAGAATTGCTAATCAAGGAGCTTTTAGCTAATTTTTAATGCCCAGGAAAGGACTAAAGTGACCCACGATCGTAAGATTAAACCTTAAATAACAGAAGGAAAAATAAAACTAGAACAAGAAATCGGAAGTTAATTATCAAGGCTGTGGCTGTTTATTTTGAAGAAATCAAGCAACTTAGGTGCAGAAATATTGCTAATAAACATTCCATACCCAGATGAAAGACAAGTTTGAAAATGGTCTATTACACTTAGTAATGGAAAGCACTCTTGGGGAATACAATGAGTTACATCTATCACTAGAAGTGATTAGGGTGTCTCCTGTACTACTGCATGCTTCCAGCTGTTATCCATCTGGTTTAAATCCTGCCACTATATCATAAAAAAATCTATGGAGTACACTTGAGGATCTTTTCTAAATAGTTAAATATTCCAAAATACAATTTTGAAATCTCATAATTCCAAGACAAATTTTCACAAAAGCATCACTGGAGATAAAGACTCTGCATCACTGCAACCAACTTATTTTTATGAAAGCCTTCATTGTAGCTATGTAAATAGAATTAATGACAATAGTTTGGTCTTTGATGCAGCATGTGGTTAAGAACAAAACAAAACTATGACTTCTTCTTGTTATTGTCTCCTTTTTCTTGTCTGTTATTCTGTTTCCCAAGTTTTGTTGAACATAGTTTATTCTTGTTGCTGTTCAATATGATAACTTTGTTCTTACCTACAAATCTCTGCTTTACTGATTCCCTCTCTTTCTGAAATACCTTCTTTCAAACCTTATCTTCATTAATATACTTAGGTAATATATCTTCCTGTTCAATGCCCAATTTAGCAGTTCTTCCACCCTGAATGAAGTGGCTTTTCTGGCACGGGGTTAGTGGATCAGGAGCAGTGGCTCGTTTTGGATTGCTGAATTTTGGATTTACAATAGAATAGGGATTGAGAGAAAATCCTTGTCCATGAAAGGAAGATAGTCACTTGAATCTATGTGGGAGTACAAGTAGAGGGCTGGGATCTGTGCTTTAAGTAGAATGGGTTTCAAGCAGATGCTGTGATATGGCTGCAAACCAGTAGTGACAAGAGAGAGTAAAGAAGCCAGGTTTGATGTGGGGCCCTGCAATCTATACTGGAAAATTTCTATAGTGGGATATACAGATGGTGAAGTTTGCACAAAATGAAAGAGTCTCAGGAAACTGACCGTAGTACAAAACTTTCAAAGTTGGGAAAAATAAAGATTGGCAAAGGAATATCCAGCACAAATTGAATAAGTCATAATTGGCTGCACATGTACAAAACTTTAACAGTAACATTGTTTATATGTATGCATTTTGTAATAGGTACAGTACATATCATCACTAAAAAATACTGCAATAAACAATCTGTTGGTCAATATAACAATTACATAAATAATTGCTTTCTTCACAACAAATAATACCTTTTATAAGAACATAAGAAAAGGGCCAGGAGCCGGTCACTTGCTACTTTGAAACTGCTCTGCCATTCTTTAACGTCATGAGTGATCTTCTAACTCCAGCTCATTTTCCTGGAGTTCCTGAACTTATATCTCTCGATTCTCCTGATGTCCAAAACTCCATTGGACTCTGTTTTTAATCAACTCAATGACTGAACTACAGCCTTCTGAAGTAAGGAATTCCAATTCTCATTTCAGTCTGAAAAGGCCTATCCCTTATTTTAGACTATTACTCTTGGTTCCATATCCTTAGCCAGGAGAAACAACCAGTCTGTATCCAGATGTTAAAATCCTGTGAGACTTTTGTGAGTTTCTATGAAATCTCCTGCCATTCTTCTAAACTCTGGAGAACATAAACTGAGTCTCCTTAATCTCATATAGCAAAATTGCTATCTTTGGAACCAGTCTACAGAATTTTTGCTGTAGACCCCCTTCTTGGTTCAGCAGTCTAAAACTGATTTGTGTGCACTTGGTCCTTATGAATGTCAGCATCATCCAACTTCTCACCACATATAAAATATTCTGCTGTTATGTTCTGTACCTGTGTACATGTGCTTCCATTAGACTCCTTTTCCCACAATTTGGCAACATTATTTAACATGCAGCCTACTGGTAAATCAATCTTCAAAATTCAGATCTGAATATTCTACAACTCTTGATAGAATTTCAATATATAATCAAGGCAAGCAAGTTTTCCTTGTGGTTTTCCAGCCTAAATTTTATCCTTCTTTTAGACTTACTTATGATGTATTCGGAAAAGTATGAACTTACATGGTTTCATGTTGAACAATGGGGACCAGTAGAGCAACAAAGCTATCTTTCCTGCTTTTATGCTCCTTTTAGGGTAAGGTGGGCTCAGAATTATGAAGTACAGCTGTTTATATGATCAGCTCAGATGGGTGGAAACAAGGGATTTACTGAGCCTTCAGAGTGTAGGGATGTGCAATTATGATTTTTTCAGCTGGGAACAACCTTCCACAGTTTGATTTTGGCATTCTTATACTTTTCATTTCATGACACAAAAGGAGACCAATTGGCCCATTGAGTCCATGCCAGTTCTCAAAGTAATCTCATTAATCTCACTAGGGCGCCATGGTAGCATAGTAGTTAGTGTGACACTATTACAGCTCATGGTGTCGTTCCACAGTTCAGAATTCAATTCCTTTGCCATCTAGAAGTTTGTATATTCTCCCCTCCGTGAACTGCGTAGAGATCCGCACGGTGCTCCAGTTTCCTCCCACAGTCCAAACTTGTATCTGTTAGTAGGTTATTGTTCTGTGATTAGGCTCAGGTTAAATAGGTGGGTCGCTGGTCAACATGGCTTGTTGGGGTGGAAAGGCCTATTCCACGCTGCATCTCTAAATAATAATAAATTAATCTCATTCCTGTACATTTCCCCATAACCTATTCTCTTGTTGTGTGTCCTTCAGCTCTCCCTGATTCTCCTAGGAGAATTACAACAGCTGCTTAATCAACCAACCAGTATGTCTTTTAGGGGCGGGACCAAAATGGAGTACCTGGAGGAAAGTCACTCAGAGCAGGGACAATGTACAAACTCTGCACACACAGCACTGGTGGTCAGGATTGGACCTGGGTTGCTGAAGCTGTGAAGCCGAGGCAATATCTGTGGCACCACTGTGCCACCTTGGCTTTCATACATCCACCTTCCCTTAAATGAGGTCATGAGGTCATTTGAAAAAGACCGCCAGTTGACCCTTGACAAAAAGATTCTGACAGTAGCAACCAAAATATTCATTCCTGCATGCCAGTGGAGGGGGCTAACTGAATCCACACAGGATGGATCAAAAGGAAATCAGAGAGAACTTAAGCAAAATGGATCCCACCAGAACATAGCAGCAAAACTAATTGTACAAGGTCTTTAGAGACATAGTGAGGCTCAAGACTCCCAACTGCCTCATCCAAATTACAGTGTTTTATGTGGTTCAGGATGCAGGCTTTGCCAGGTAGCTTGGCTCTCGGCCACTGGAAAAGTTTAGCACAGGGTATGCAGTGTAGGGGCTCACAAACTGCAAGTGATCAGCCACATTGACAGAATGGCTTTGACAGCCAATGTGGTCACAAGCATTCAAAAGCACCCTGGACCTTCCGAAAACGCAGATGATGTCAAGACAATTAAAATTACCTGCAAAAATTTACAAGATGAAAACTATAAAAAATGCACATGGACTTAAAAACAACTAAAATATTTAAATTACTCGAATAAGTCAAATGAAAACCTCTACTCACCTTTTCCATTCCTTTTAATAGGACTACTGGCCATTTATTTTCTAGCCTGAAAGCTGGGATATCTACAGAAGTCAATTGGCACAGTGCAAGTATCCCAGAGCTAGTGCTGACTTTTGGCTTATGCCTGGGAATTGGCTAGTTATGGGATTACTGTCGACAGTTTTCATGGGTCTCAGCAGATGTGATCTACTACACATATGCATGTGTATTTGAGGGAAACAGGAGAGGAACATCATGTACACTCATCATCCCAGTTCACTAAGCACTCACTGTCTCTCCTGTCTTCCTACTTATCATGACATTCCATCACCCTGTGGTAGTTCTGGGGGAAAGGACAGGAAAACACAAAGAACAGATGTGTATTAACTCCCCACAATTAAGAGGATGTAGTATTGAGAAACATCCCAAAACTATAAATTGACTTACGCAAAAAAAAAACAAATTCAACATTTTAAAATTCAATGCAGGCAAACCACTGAAAGGGACTTCATAGAAAGTTGTTGCCCAGAAGGTGAACTTGAGATTAATTCTACATTTATCCAGACACTTTCTTCAGGATTGTTTAATTGTTGGAGATTTAACTGAAAATTATGTTTCCCTAACTAGATCTTTTATTTTTCTGTTTTTTTAAAGATCTATATTTCCCCCCAGTCTTCGCTTTCTAATATAAATCTAGCTTGACATTTGTAGTTTTAACTTTTACGTTTATATTTTGCATGTCACATCTAGCACTGAATCAGGCCATTCAGTCCAATTCGTTCATGCCAATCAAGGACGTCAATCAATGCTAATCCCATTTTATTGCATTTGTTCCACATCCCTCTATTCCATTATCTCCAAATGTTCTTTTAAGTGTGTTTGTATTTGCCTCTTCTACATCCTCTGGCAGCTTATTCCATATTGTCACCGTTGTCTGTATGAAATACTTGCCCTGTGTATCTCTATCGACTATTTCCTCGCAACCTTAAAACTATGCCCTCTAGTTTTAGACTCCCTACCCTGCAAAAATGGTGGATAGTCTGCCTTATGTATGCCCACATATCTCCAAAAGGTCACCACTCAGCTTCCTGTACTGCAATGAAAAATTTTAGTCTATCCAATTACAATTGTTACTAAAATCCTCCATTCCAGGCAACATCCCAGTGAGCCTCTTCAGCAGTCTTTCTAGCACTACCGCATTTTTCCTATAGTGCGCTGACCAAAATTGTAAACAACATTCCAAGTATGGCCTAAAACAATGACTTATATAGCTGCAACGTCAAGCCCAACATTTATTCTCAATTTGCCTGACTATGAATGCAAACAAGCTAAATTTCTTTTTCAATAACTGCCTATGTCATCATTTTCATGGAGCTCTGAACAAGGTCCCCTTGTACATCAACAATTTTTAAGATTCCAGCCAGCATGAGACTACCCATACGTACAAGTCCTGCCAGTATCACAGGACCCAAAATACATTACCTCACACTCATCTGGATTAAATTCCATCTGCCACTGCTCTGCCCAACTTTCCAGCTGATCTACTTCCCTCTGTATGCTTAGGCAACCATGCTTGCTAATTACAACTTCACTAATCTTTGTGTCATCAGCAAACGTACTTACCAGACCTTAGGGATCTCATCCAAGTCACCTGATAACAACAAAAGGTTCAGCACTGATCCCTGAGGTTAGAGACTTCCAGACAGAAAAGCAACCTTCCACCATTACCCTCTGCCTCCTATCACTAAGTTAAATATGGATTTAGTTTTCCAAAACATCTCAGATGCGCATATTGCAACTTCCTGGACCTGTCTACCCTGTAGGTCCTTGCTAAAGTCCACGAGTACCAACTTGCCTTCATCATTTTTCATAGGAACCTCATCAAGAAACTCAGCTGGATTTGTGAGGCAAGATTTCCCATGCACAAAACCAGAATGGCTCTCCCAAATCAGTACCTACTATACCTTTCCCAATTATAAACCCAACCCCTAAAGTATTTCCCCCCCAATAGTTTACTTACTACAGACATAGGCCTACTGCCTATAGTTTCTTGACTTATCCCTACTGCCCTTCTTGAATACAGGAACAACATTTCATATTCAATGCTCCATTCTTCCGGTACCTCACACTCAGCTAAAAATGATGCAAACTTTTCCATCAGAGCTCTAGCAGTCCCCTCCCTTGCTTGCAATATCTCCTTGGGACAGATTTCATCAGGCCCTGGGGATTTGTCTATCTTATATCTCTAACCCTTACTCTTTCCCAATATACACACATTCTAGACTATTAGCATACACCTCCCTAATCTCCATCTTCCTCCTGGTGAATGCTGATGCAAAGGATTCATGCAGAATACCACACATAATCCCTGGTTCCACACAAAGACTCCCCCTTTGATATCCTCTTGCTTCAAATATACATGGAATGCTGTGAAATTCTCTTTATTTCTGATGGACAGGGCCATTTCATGCTCCCTTTCATCCTCCTGGATGCTTTCTTTAGATCTCTCTTATATCCCCTATAAACCTCAAAGGACTCACATAACAATTTCCTATATCTGACATATGCTTCTTCTTGTTTCTGATCAAATCCTTAATTTCTATTGTTAAGCAAGCTCCTTAGTCCCAAAGTTTATTTGCCTCTTGCCATATAGGAACATGGTGACTGAACTATTACTCCTCACCCATATGGGCTGTGTTGTACGACATGGGTGATCATGGCCCTATAACCATGCTAACTTTGGGCAAATTTTTCTACAGAACTGGTTTGCCATTGCCTTCCACTAGTTAGTGTCTTTACAATTCAGGTACCCCCAGCGATTATCAATATTCTTCAGAGGTTGTCTGCCTGGCATCAGTGGTTGCATATCCAGGACTTGTGATATGCACCAGCTGCTCACACGACCATCTATGTAACCCTGATCATGGTGCTACACCTTGCCCAAGGGTGATCTGTAGGCTAATGGTGGGAAAGAGCGCCTCACACCTCCTTAGGTAGACATGTATCTCCACCTTGCCACCCAAGAACTCTTAGTGTTTTGCTTTAAAAATGTGTCCCACTGCTGTTTTTCCCTCTTGCAGCAGCTCCCAATATACTTTTACCAGTCATTTCTTGTAATTGAAATCAGCACTCCTTTAGATTTAGAACTTAATTCTGTGTCCAATTTATCCCTTTCAGTGACTACAAATCTTACTGAGTTATTGTCACTGTTCACAAAGATTTTCTACAGAGACACTGTTGGATCCGACTGTTTAATTCTTAGATTAGACTGTTTAATTGTTACTTTCTTTGTAGTTTAACAATTAATTAACTGCTTGTATTTTAAGTAGTTCTTATATGCAAGTAACTGCCTAGTAAGCTTCTAAGTGGTCACAATATGTATATGCAGTTGTTTAGTGTTTTCCCCTAGTGGTTATACAAAGTATAATTCTGGAAGCATTTCTTTGTACTGCCTTATTTGTATAGAGGGTATCTCATTGGTTGACTCTCATCTACAAATTTGAATGAAATTTCCTTATAGGTACAAAATAGCTCACCTCAAAGTAGTGTTGTTTTCGCTTTATCTCTCTCTCTCTTCACTTAGTAGACCTCTATCACTGTTCATTTCAATTTATCTATGTTCTATTAATGATTAAAACAATGGTGAAGTTTGTGCCTCTTTCCTGACTTCTGTAAAAACCTTCGATTAAAACATCAGAATCCAACAAACACCACTCATTTCCCTAAGGTTGAGTACAGTTCCCTTCCTAGTAGGACTCTCTACACACTGCTATAAAAATTTTCCTGGATGCACTCAAAAATTTCATCCCATTTGGGCCCCTTTACGCTAGTCCCAGTCAATATTGGGAAAGATCACCAACTACTACAATCCTAACCCTTTTGCATGTCGACGCATTTGTTCTTCCAAATCCTCCTGACTATTTGGAGGCCTGTGATATAATCAATCAAAGTGATTGCCCCTTTCTTAAACCTTCCCTGAGTATTGCTGTAATTCTTTCCCTGATCAACATTGCAACATCTCCTCTCCTTTTGGAATTCCCCCATCACACCTGCTATACCCAGGAAAATTGAGCCGCCAATCCTGTCCTTCCCTCAGTCACATTTCTGTGATGGCCATAATATCATAATCTCATGTCAATCTATGTTCTCAGTTTATGCATTTTAGCTGAAAGTCTCCTTGTATTAAAGTAAATACAGCTAAGATTACAGCTCTCATATGCCTCCCCAATCATCTCTGGTTGCACTGCCCATGAGACTTGCCTGCTCCATTTACTACATATGCTTCCTACTGCATTCGGGTTCCATCTGCCCGTGTCTTTAGCTTGAATGGAAAATCTTCCCGTCAGCTTAGTAGTCCCCCTCTAGTTTAGGTGTAAATTGTCCTTGTTCAGGTTATCCCACCCAGGAACAATTACAGCTATCAATATATCTGAAGCCTTATCCAGCTCCTGAGCCATACATTTAGCCATTCTGTCTACCCAACTCTAAACTCACTACCTTGTGGCAAAGGGAGTTATCCTGAGATTATTGCCTTAGAGGTTTTGCTTTTCAGCTCTTACCTAACCCTCTAAATTCCTTTTACAGGACCTTGTCTCTCTCTTTACCCATGTCATTGGGACTGCCATGGATCATAACTTTCAGCTACTCACTCTCTCCCTTCAGAATGTTGACCCTGGCACCCTGAAGGCAACACATCAAGGTGGAGTTATACTACTAGCCTGTCTGACCCCATCCCTCCCCTACCATACTATTAAGTCCCTTATCACTCTGGCCTGCTGAGTCCTTGCTGCTCAGCAGAGTTAGATGTGGTGCCACTGATCTGTGTTCTGCTGCTTTCCCCTGACAGGCTATCCCCTCAACAGTATTCAAAGAGGGCAATAGCCACAGGTATTGTCTGCCCGCCATTCCTGATAGTTATGCATCTATCTTTCTGAACCTACAGTGTAACCAACTCCTAGCTACAATGCTTTCAGTCATCCACCACCCCAGCTGATCCATAGGGACTGAAAGGATTCCCCAATCTGTTTGGTTGAAGAACTTTTTCATCGTTAGCTTATCACAGATGCTACTGACACCCTGCACCAGGTAGGGTGAATGGCTATATCGAGCAACAATGCAGCTTTGCACAGAAAATCAAGAAGAGACAGTTCGGTGAATGGTGACAACAGCTTTTGAGTAAACAGAAACATGTTAATGGCAAGCAATAATTTTTGAAATCAAGTAAATACTGAGCACATTCTAGAAGAATGAAAGATGGGTAAAGTGACTCTAAATACTGCAATACATGTTGCTAGCAGAGTTATTATTATCAGCATAAACTAACAGGTACAATATCTTCAATAGTAATAGCAGTTTAACTTAACTTTGGGCAAAGTTTCATATTTTACCTTTACATTTAATTATTTACTGGCCATTCCACTGCACTAGATCTAATGCTAGTGAATTGCAGAAAGAATACTACATTTTTATGTCATTAAAATTTCACTGGCATCTGAGCAGCAATGAGTAGAGTATTTGGCATAAGCATTACTGTTAAATCTCCAACCTTAATATAATCCTGAAGGAATGTGAATGCACAGCTGTAAAATTAAGTTTCCATGGCAGGTTGTTTGATAACAGTTCACTAACATCTGAATGTACAAGACCTCATTTCATCTGGCATGTTTCCTCAACAACTAAAGACGAATACCTGTACACCATTCCCCTAATTGTGAGCAGCTCTATTTTAATTGTGCAGGTAGTGAGAGAAGGATTATGAGTGCATGCTGTCCCTTTATATAACTCATCTATTTGAAACTGCATCAACTACATAAAACTACATAATAACTGCAGCATATAAGGAAAGAATAAAGAAATGTGATGATAGTGGATAACACTGACAAAGACCTTACCTTGGCCTTGTCATAATTAGCAAACTGTGGTGTGTGCTCAAATTTCACAGATTTTTCATAGTAACTTCTTAGATAGAATCTATTAAATGTTAAGTACTGTATTAACTGGAGGTCTTTTACAGATTCTTTCAGAGCTGGTTAATTACAATGAGGATGTGCCTGTCTCAAAGCTGCCCGTGTTTGTCTTAACAGCTGAAATGCTGAACAACTTTTCTTTTAATTCATCAATAGGTTTGCTAACATTGAATGCAGGAAGTTAATTCTGGAGACATAACAGCTAATCAGCAGGCAGCGATTACATTTTAAAATATACATTCAAGAAGGTACAGAATCATGTTTCAAATCCTAACCTAAATGTGCTCAAATCTAGCAAAATGATAGCTCCTGCAACATTAACTTACAATGAGAATCGTTGCACACAGTCATTTGACAGAGGGCACTTCTGGGAGTCCCCATTAGTGTTGAAGATAAATGTTTCAAATGTAACAGTACAACAGGAGAGATACAGAGCAAACTATTTTACACAGAGAGTGTTGGGTGCTTGAGATGGTGGTGGAAGTAAATACAGCAGAGGTAATAAAGAGGTTCTTCGATAGGCATATAAAAGGACTTTGTAGGCAGTAGGAACTAGTTTAATCAGGAATTTAATTGCGTTGGCGCTTAGCCAAGTGGTTAAGGCATTGGTCTAGTGACCTGAAGGTCGCTAGTTCGAGCCTCAGCTGAGGCAGTGTGTTGTGTCCTTGAGCAAGGCACTTAATCACACATTTCCCTGCGACGACACCAGTGCCAAGCTGTGTCGACCCTAGTGCCCTTCCCTTGGACAACATCGGTGGAGAGGGGAGACTTGCAGCATGGGCAACTGCCAGTCTTCCATACAACCTTGCCCAGGCCTGCACCCTGGAAACCTTCCAAGGCGCAAATCCAAGGTCTCATGAGACTAACGGATGCCTATAGGCATTTAATTACTAGTTTAATTAGTTCAACACAACATCATGGGTAGAAGGCACAAACACGAGGAAATCTGCACATGCTGGAATTTCAAGCAACAGACATAAAAGTTTCCAGTGAACCTGCTTCTGTACTGTATTATTCTATGCTAATAGAATTAATTGAAGGGGCTAACACACATGGTTTACCTGATATTCATATGATACTCTTTCAGAACAATACAGTCTTAAGGAAAGCCTGCACTGAAGTTTTCTAGATTAGGTTTTGGTACTGGATGGGTAATGAAAGGAACATATGCTTCACCTTGGCAAAGCGGCGATGGGAAGATCAATCCCTAATTATGATCTGGCCACATTCCATTAAAACTGGCAGGCTGCTTATGTTGACAGGCAACTTGTTGATTGTGATGAGGGTTCAAAACTTGAAATTTCCTTTATGGACCAAAGCCCAGAAGTTTCTCACTTAATGAGCAAAGCTGTTTGGTTGAGGGGGTCCAATGATAGGGTACAGGGTCAAAACTTTTCTGTGGATGGAGGCACTTGCTGCATTCAGTAGTGCTTTACTAGGTGTGGGAGGGCTTGCTGCTGTTACCGAAAGGTAGCAAACTATTACTTACCTTAATGAACAATAAATACTCAGATAAAAACTTGCTAAGATGACGACTGAGCAGTAGAAGTTAGTAGACATGGCAAAACTCATGTCTGTGTATAGTCCTTGAAGAAAGTTGAGAAGACTTTGATACAAACCTTTTTTTCCCTTATCACCAGCAGTCCATGATCTGCATTAAACAAAACCTACATTTATTTGGTAGTGGGGGATTAGAGCTTGTCAGAAGAGACTGTGTTTTCATTTTTTTCAGAATAATTCAAAATGGACCTGTATTTAGCTTAGGTTGCAAGTATTATAAAAATCTGTGACCCATTAATCTTACTTTCTTTCCTACATTACTTGCACTCAATAGGCTAATAAAGTCTGTACTTTGTCTTGATATTATACATGATACCGTATGCTTTCCATCCAGCACTATACATATCTATCCATTAAATGATACCATGGACACATTTAAGATGTACTTTGAGTGGACATGCATACCTTCGAATTGATTTTTAACATACAACTACATGAATAATCTCAGCTGTTAAAGAATTATTCAGACTTTATGCCGGAAAAGTTATCCCAAGAATTTCTTACTATGAGGATTCCATAATTGGAGCAGTCCAAAACTTGATGGGATGGTCAATTTGGAACAACGTTTTAACTTGTATTTGAAAGATTGATTTCAAAAATAAGCCAACGGAATTTGCATTACAAGCCTGAAACAGCAGTACCTTATTCAAAAAGCGCTTTATAGTGGAATTGTCTCTTTGCACAACTTGCATCATCTCCTGGCTTCCCATATACATGGCATTAGCTGTAGATAGAAGAGAATTCTCAAATGAGCATGTTATCATGATATTAGACAGAACACTTCAGAAGAAGTTCTTTATCATAAAAACAATAGCAGAACTATTTCATTCTCAATGTCAGCATAGATGGAATGAATATAGTCTTCATTAAAACACTAGCTAGATTACATCTATGCTGGGGCTTTTTCCTCACCATCAGTACGGAGATATAGGTTAATACAAAGGAAACACTCAAAAATATTTAACAATAATTCAGCTAGATCAGAGCAGTTTGTAATCTGGAAAGACCATGGCTCAGGTCTTGCTGATACTGGTCCGCTGCCCACTGCTATTGCCTTGAACAACTGAACCCAGTGAACTCAGTTTCATACCTACCCATGGAAGGTCCAACATGCTGGCCTAAAGCTGACCAAATTCTAGCAGTGTGACATCAGTAATATCTGGACCTACAAAGACACACTGAGGGAAATTCATGCCCAATGTTACTAACTGTCCAAATCTTTACACAGAACATAGAACATCACAACATAGTATAGCCTCTTCAGCCTACAATGTTGTACCAACCCTTTAACCTATTCAAAGCTCAATCTAATTATTCATATACCTATCTAAGAGTTTCATAAATGTCCCTAATGTATCAACCTCTACCACTAACCCATACAGTGTGTTCCATTCACTGACCACTCTGTGTTAAAACTTACCTCTGACATCTCCCCTCTACTTCCTTCCAATCACCTTAATATTGTGCCCCCTTGTATTAGCCATCTCATAGAACATAGAACAGTACAGCGCAGTACAGGCCCTTCAGCCCACAATGTTGTGCCGACCATCAAACCCTGCCTCCCATATAAGACCCCACCTTAAATTCCTCCATATACCTGTCTAGTAGTCTCTTAAACTTCACTAGTGTATCTGCCTCCGCCACTGACTCAGGCAGTGCATTCCACGCACCAACCACTCTGAGTAAAAAACCTTCCTCTAATATCCCCCTTGAACTTCCCACCCCTTACCTTAAAGCCATGTCCTCTTGTATTGAGCAGTGGTGCCCTGGGGAAGAGGCACTGGCTCTCCACTCTATCTATTCCTCTTATTACCTTGGACACCTCTATCATGTCTCCTCTCATCCTCCTTCTCTCCAAAGAGTAAAGCCCGAGTTCCCTTAATCTCCAATCATAATGCATACTCTCTAAACCAGGCAGCATTCTGGTAAATCTCCTCTGTACCCTTTCCAATGCTTCCACATCTTTCCTATAGTGAGGTGACCAGAACTGGACACAGTACTCCAAGTGTGGACGAACCAGAGTTTTATAGAGCTGCATCATTACATCACGACTCTTAAACTCTATCCCTCGACTTACGAAAGCTAACACCCCATAAGCTTTCTTAACTACCCTATCCACCTGTGAGGAAACTTTCGGGGATCTGTGGACATGTACCCCCAGATCCCTCTGCTCCTCCACACTACCATGTATCCTGCCATTTACTTTGTACTCTGCCTTGGAGTTTGTCCTTCCAAAGTGTACCACCTCACATTTCTCTGGGTTGAACTCCATCTGCCACTTCTCAGCCCACGTCTGCATCCTATCAATGTCTCTCTGCAATCTTTGACAATCCTCTACACTATCTACAACACCACCAACCCTTGTGTCGTCTGCAAACTTGCCAACACACCCTTTTACCCAGGTCAAAAAGTAGAGGTCCCAGAACAGATCCTTGTGGGACACCACTAGTCACAATCCTCCAATCTGAATGTACTCCCTCCACCATGACCCTCTGCCTTCTGCAGGCAAGCCAATTCTGAATCCACCTGGCCAAACTTCCCTGGATCCCATGCCTTCTGACTTTCTGAATAAGCGTACCATGTGGAACCTTGTCAAATGCCTTACTAAAATCCATATAGATCACATCCACTGCACTACCCTCATCTATATGCCTGGTCACCTCCTCAAAGAACTCTATCAGGTTTGTTAGACATGATCTGCCCTTCACAAGGCCATGCTGACTGTCCCTGATCAGACCATGATTCACTAAATGCCCATAGATCCTATCTCTAAGAATCCTTCCCAACAGCTTCCCCACCACAGACGTAAGGCTCACTGGTCTATAATTACCCTGACTACCCCTACTACCTTTTTTGAACAAAGGGACAACATTCGCCTTCCTCCAATCCTCCGGTACCATTCCCGTGGACAACGAGGACATGAAGATCCTAGCCAGAGGCTCAGCAATCTCTTCCCTCGCCTCGTGGAGCAGCCTGGGGAATATTCCTTCAGGCCCCGGGGACTTATCCGTCCTAATGTATTTTAACAACTCCAACACCTCCTCTCCCTTAATATCAACATGCTCCAGAACATCAACCTCACTCATATTGTCCTCACCATCATCAAGTTCCCTCTTATCGGTGAATACCAAAGAGAAGTATTCATTGAGGACCTTGCTCACTTCCACAGCCTCCAGGCACATCTTCCCACCTTTATCTCTAATGGGTCCTACCTTCACTCCTGTCATCCTTTTTTTCTTCACATAATTGAAGAATGCCTTGAGGTTTTCCTTTACCCTACTCGCCAAGGCCTTCTCATGCCCCCTTCTTGCTCTTCTCAGCCCCTTCTTAAGCTCCTTTCTTGCTTCCCTATATTACTCAATAGACCCATCTGATCCTTGCTTCCTAAACCTCATGTATGCTGTCTTCTTCCACCTGACTAGATTTTCCACCTCACTTGTCACCCATGGTTCCTTCACCCTACCATTCTTTATCTTCCTCACCAGGACAAATTTATCCCTAACATCCCGCAAGAGAGCTCTAAACATCGACCACATGTCCATAGTACATTTCCCTGCAAAAACATCATCCCAATTCACACCCGCAAGTTCTAGCCTTATAGCCTCATAATTTGCCCTTCCCTAATTAAAAATTTTCCTGTCCTCTCTGATTCTATCCTTTTCCATGATAATGCTAAAGGCCAGGGAGCGGTGGTCACTGTCCCCCAGATGCTCATCCACTGAGAGATCTGTGATCTGACGTGGTTCATTACCAAGTACTAGATCTAGTATGGCCTTTCCCCTGGTCGGCCTGTCCACATACTGTGACAGGAATCTGTCCTGGACACACTTAACAAATTCTGCCCCATCTAAACCCTTGGAACTAATCAGGTGCCAATCAATATTAGGGAAGTTGAAGTCACTCATGATAACAACCCTGTTATTTTTGCACCTTTCCAAAATCTGCCTCCCAATCTGCTCCTTTGTATCTCTGCTGCTACCAGGAGGCCTATAGAATACCCCCAGTAGAGTAACTGCTCCCTTCCTGTTCCTGACTTCCACCCATACTGACTCAAAAGAGGATCCTGCTACATTACCCACCCTTTCTGTAGCTGTAATAGTATCCCTGACCAGTAATGCCACCCCTCCTCCCCTTTTTCCGCCCTCTCTAACCCTTTTAAAGCACTGAAATCCAGGAATATTGAGAATCCATTCCTGCCCTGTGCCAGCCAAGTCTCTGTAATGGCCACTACATCATAATTCCATGTATGTATCCAACCTCTCAGTTCATCACCTTTGTTCCTGATGCTTCTTGCATTGAGGTACACACACTTCAGCCCTTCTACCTTACTGTCTTTACACCGTCTATTCTGCTTCTTTTTCCTCAAAGCCTCTCTGTATGTTAGATCTGGCTTTACTCCATGCACTTCTTTCACTGCTCTATCGCTCTGGGTCTCATCCCCCTTGCAAATTAGTTTAAACCCTCCCGAACCATGCTAGCAAACCTACCTGCAAGGATATTGCTCCCCTTCGAGTTCAGGTGCAACCCATCCAATCTGTACAGGTCCCACCTTCCCCAGAAGAGATCCCAATGATCCAAAAATCTAAAACTCTGCCCCCGCACCAACTCCTGAGCCATGCATTCAACTGCCATCTCCTCCAATTCTTACCGTCACTGTCACGTAGCACTGGCAGCAATCCTGAGAACGTCACCCTTGAGGTCCTGTTCTTCAGCCTTCTGCCTAGTTCCCAAAACTCACACTTCAGGACCTCATTTCTCTTCCTGCCTATGTCGCTGGTACCAACATGTAGCATGACTTCTAGTTGCTTTCCCTCTCGTACCAGGATGTCGTGCACCCGGTCAGAGACATCCCGGACCCTGGCACCCAGGAGGCAACAAACCATGCAGGTGTCCTTCTCACGTCCACAAAATCTCCTGTCTGCTCCCCTGACTATAGAGTCTCCAATGACGACAGCTGTCCTCTTCTCCGTCCCACCCTTCCGCACCACCGGGTCAGACTCAGTGCCGGAGTCTCACACCTGGTCGGTCGTCCCCGCCGACAGTATCCAGGACGGTAAACTTATTATTCAGCGGAATGGCTACAGGGGTACTCTGCACTACCTGTCTGCTCACCTTCACTTTCCCCCCTCTGACTGTCACCCAACAACCTGCTTCTGACAGCCTAGGTGTGACTACCTCCCTGTAGCTCTCATCTACGACTGCCTCATTCTCCCTTATGAGTCGAAGATCACCCAGCTCCTGCTCCAGATTCCTTACACGGTCTTCCAGATCGCCCAGCCGTATGCACTTCTGGCAGATGTGACTCTGCGGGAGAGGGGATTTCCCCC
This sequence comes from Mobula birostris, assembly GCF_030028105.1. Taxonomy (NCBI): domain Eukaryota; kingdom Metazoa; phylum Chordata; class Chondrichthyes; order Myliobatiformes; family Myliobatidae; genus Mobula; species Mobula birostris. The sequence goes on along the minus strand of NC_092371.1, from coordinate 203,512,371 downwards.
AAGACTGCCACATCTCACTTGAGAGGCACATCACCGTCTCAGGAGACATTGTAAAAACTAACTGCGAGCAAGCCTCTTCTTTTCAATGCCTCTTCTCGTCAAAGCCTCAAAGCTCCACTCTTTCACTGGCCCACTCACTCACTGGCCACTTGGCTTGAGCTACCTCTCTATTTATCTGTTTGAGCTTTTCAAAATGCTTGGTCACCTGACCTCGACTGCCCAATTAGCTGCTTTCTGCTGAGTCTGAGCTATTCAAATCTTTATTGTCTAATCAACGGCTTTCTGCTGATCTATTCAAATCTTGATTGACTTGATTGCACAGACCAACTGCCAAAACTGCCAGAATCTTTCGAGTCAAAGCCTCAAAGCTCCAGTCCTTCACTGGCCCACTCACTCACTGGCCGCTTTCCACAGGCCTGGGGAAAAGTTTTCTGGCTATTCACTCGATCTATGCCTCTTATCATCTTGTACACTTCTATCATGTCACCTCTCATCCTCCTTTGCTCCAAAGAGAAAAGTCCTAGCTTGCTTAATTTATCCTCATAAGACATGCTCTCAAATCCAGGCAGCAGCAATCCTGGTAGCTTTTGGAGGATTTAAATGTCTCGCATTTAAAGACAATTCAGAGCTATGAAAATTGAAGTATATAACTTAAAAAATTCTAAGCACAATAAATAAACATCCTGAATCAAACCAAAATAATTAAAACCTTCATATTTCCTTTCATGTTCATAGATATCCAATACCCATTGAAATGAATGGGGTTTCAGATTCTTTGTCACTTCTAACCCAAGCAGTGATTCTCTAGTGTAATGTAGAGGAATTGTAGCAAAGTTTAAGTTTGGACTTTCATGTTTAACTAAGTATACATGGAACCTCTGTCTTCTTTACACTTGCCAGGAAAATCTGAGCCAATGTATTTTTGAACAAAAAGCCAAAGAAACTTGTTTTATGTAGAGGTTTGTAGAACTATGGAGCTCCCTGCCATACTTAGCCAAAATTACACTGTAGCATTTGAATAGCTGCTTTTAGCTTAGACTGTTTGAAAGAACCAGTATCAAGCCTGGCTCTACGTGGTCCATTGATCTCTGATCCATTGACCTAAATTTCTCTTCTGCACTTTTCCATATTTATCTAGATTGTCAGACACCGGGCCACGGTGAGAGCTAACCTGCATGTAACTTCAAATTCTTGATCATAGACCAAAAGCTTGTAGTTCATCAATTATAGACAGATCAATTTTTCAATATCATCTGCCACCAAACAATGGTCTTGCCACTTGGCAATTTCATAGTTAAGAACAGAAATTCCTTTGAAGAGAACCCTGAAATAATTTTTGAAATGTTCCTTCAATACTTCTCTTACGACCTTCCTTTCTACAAAAAGGCACACTATAAACAAACTACTTTGGGATGGTGTGCTGGTGTAGCTGTTAGTATAATGCTATTACAGTGCCCACAACCTGGGTTGAATCCTGCCGTTATCTGTGAGGAGTTTGTACCTCCTCCCCTTGCCCATGTGGGTTTCCTCCTGGTGTAACAGCTTCCTCCATAACTAGGTAAATTGGTCACATTAAGTGCAGACTTGTTGGGAAGGAAAGCCTGTTACCATGCTGTATCTTGAAATAAGATAAACAAATAAATAAAATGTGGTAAAATTATTTGGCTCGTCAGACAAATTTTGACAAAGAGTTGCAAAATTGTAATCAACGTATGCCATAACTGTGTATAGGAGAATAAAATGACGAATACAATCATCTTCCCAATGAGTTAACTGGAAAACCAATTACAATAACAATCATTTTCTCAAACAACAGGAATTCTGCAGATGCTGGAAATTCAAGCAACACACATCAAAGTTGCTGGTGAACGCAGCAGGCCAGGCAGCATCTCTAGGAAGAGGTGCAGTCGACATTTCAGGCCGAGACCAAAGGTAATAAACATTTCTTGGCGGGTGATAGTGTTATGTTTTGTAACTCCAAAACATAAAAATAATTGAAAGAAAAATGCAACAGTCCAGAATGTGTGTCTTAGTTTCAGTTTTACTTTAAGCGTGACTCAGGCACATCAGAAATGGTGGCATGGATGATGTATGCCATTAATGTACTCTTACATATAGTAATGCGTTATGAATTATTTTAACAATTAAGAATGCTTAATCAAATATATTTACAATATGACTCAAATATTACTGAAATAGTGTGGGCACATGGCCAAGTGGTTAAGGCATTTGATTAGCGACCTGAAAGTCACGAGTTTGAGCCCCAGCCGAGGCAACGTGTTGTGTCCTTGAGCAAGGCACGTAACCACACATTGCTCTGCAATGACGCTGGTGCCAAGCTGTATTGGCCCTTGCCCTTCCCTTGGACAACATCGGTGTCTTGGAGAGGGGAGACTTGCAGCATGGGCAACTGCCGGTCTTCCATACAACCTTGCCCAGGCCTGCGCCCTGGAGAGTGAAGACTTTCCAGGCACAGATCCATGGTCTGGAAGACTAACGGATGCCTTATATATTACTTAAATATTAAATACACAATAGATCGGACATTCTAAGGAACCACACTCATTTTGCCTCTTAATAAGTTTACTTGTTACTTTGTAGAGACACTGAACATTCAAAAGTAGCACCCCTTTAATGCAAATAGTTTGAATTCCTTAATGTATGTTAGTGTACACCAACTCTACGCAGACATTAGCAGGCTATTTTATTCCAACTTGCAAGATCACTGAGAAATTCTGAGGTAGATGTCCAACTTTCTGCCTGACCCTAAACTGGTCATGTGACTTGTCAGCCTACTGCAGAAATTTTACAATTTTCACTTTCATAAAGACTAATTTGTTCCTTGGTTGAACAGTTTAATATAACTCCATGCTGTAAAAGGCTCTCATGTATTTCAAACTTAAATTATAGCTACAATAAAAACCTCTATACATTTTTTAAGGTAACATGTTGCAATAAGTTTCAATTCTAAGTAAGAAAGATAGGCCATTTACAGTAAGGGGTATTGTCCCTCTGTTGTGAATCTGTGTTGTGTTAGTCTGACCGTAAGTATGCTCTTAAAGGTTTTGCTTCCCTGCAGTGTTTTATAAAATGGCATTTTGCCAATAGAAAGCTTCCTCTGTGGAACATTTGTTTTACATTATTGATTAGAGTTTGAAAAATCATTAAAAATATAAGTCCTGTGTCAATTAACAAAATTAAATGTGTGATGTATACAACTGAGTACATAAAGTTAACCTCAAAGTTGCAGTGTGAAATTCAGAAGAAACTATCTGTGGAAAAGAGAAAAGCAGAATAAAAGTATGGGGAAACGTTAAACAATGGCATGTCTTAAATATATGGTACTGCCAACTGCACCCATTCCTGTACTTGATTTTGAAGTAAGCAACTTAGTCATTTCCTTCTGCACAAGTTTGATGATTTGTATTTTTTTGTTTTAATAGAATCCATTAGTGATGTTTGAGCAGCGGGTGTCACACTATTGAAACACCACTTAGCTTCTGTTCCACAGCAGAAACATGTCATTAGTAGCAGAATCTGTTTGTGAGCTCTGTATTGTGTTGCAGGTACCGTAAAGACCATGTTGAATCGGTGGTTGTGAATAAAACAGGCTAAACATGTAAAACAGAATGTTCAGACCTTAAGCCAAGTGTTTCAATCCACTTTTAAAATGCAATTAGTATGTTTAAAGAAACAACACCTAATTTATTTGAATGCAAGTATAAACCATGGAACCAAAAATCTACTGGCTCTTTCAAACTATAATTTACTCTTGCTTCTTGGCTCATGACAACTTTAATTTAAAGTTGCTCAACTAATAACTGTATTAACTTTTGCACATCACTTAAGAAATACTTTGTAGCTCAGATCTACACTTTCTTCCACTTAGAGCAATCAAACCAGAAGCAGGTACTATACTAGGAACCAGTTTAGGTAATTGTCTGAAACAATCTGGGCAATTTGTTTCATCTCTATTGGTTTTATTTGGACATAACATATCTAAGGACTGTAAGCACCATTTACTGATAAAGTTTTGAATGTATTTGTTTAGGTGTTTTTAAATTATCCTCCTCCCCACACTTCACCTCTGAGAACTATGATGCAATTCAAATACTGTAGTTGCCATTACATTAGAAATTATGACTTATAACACTATCCTGAATAAAATCAAACAGAGACAAAACAGAACAAGAACCTCAGCAACAGCTTTTGGTTCTGTTTCACATTGCACTCAGGGATCATTCTCCTTCTTGGAAGTTCAGATCTATGTGGTTTAATTTTGTGGTCAATTTGAATGAGGGAAAACAAATTTAAGAATTACTCTTTTAAAGAAATTAAATTGCCTTGCAATGCCGTTTTACTCATCTGGGATTTCTCTGCTCAGTGGCATGGGTTGGCTCATTCTGATATTCACCATTAATTACCTCACTGAAAGGCTTTATTATACCTCAGTTGATATTGTGTGCAATTTAATTCTAAAACAAAAATGGACAGGACTTGATAGAATTAAGTTGGTTGGGAAGTGTGAATGAAGGAATATGCATGTCTTTTAAAACTGGAGGCAACACACCCCTGGCGAGTAATCCTTGCTCATTAATTCAGCTATTTCTTTCACAATTTGAAAGGGAAGTATTTAAGGGGTGCAGAAATTAGCTCTGAATTCTTCAGTCCTAAATTATCCATGCAGCTTTGAATACCAAGACGTTCCTGCCTTCAAGATGAGCCAATTTGTTGAAGCAAAAAGAAACCTGTTCTGGGGCTGTTATCTCCCAAATAGATCTGAAGGAAACATATATCCTACCCAGAAGTAGTCACGACAGAAATAGAATATGTTTACTCTCTTCTGAGGTGACATACTGAAATTCATTCTATCTTTCACTTTTCAAGCTTACTTGACAAGAGGATTGCTTTCTCTGTGTTTATTCTCGAGTGTCACTGTTAAGTCAGAATTTATTGCTCAACCCTAACAGTACTTAAAAAGGTAATGACAGTTTTTTTCTAAACTGCTATAGAACACACATTGAAGGTGGTCTCAGAATATCATAAATAAACAGTTACCATATTTTTACACCAGTCCTGAAAACAGTAACAATGTTTATTCAGGTCAAATGCTGTATTACCTGGAAGTGAACTTGGCAGTGATGATATTTCAATGTATTCACAGAGCGTATCTTTTCTGATGGTGTTCATCACTAATTTGGGACGTTCTACCAAAGAGGTTCTGGGAAGCTATTGTAATATAACTGCCAATGACATACTAACAGCTGGAGATCCAGGAGCTAAAATACATGGCATTGTTGAACTGGATTGAAATACACTGGATGTTCCACCAATGACATGAAAAGAAATGACAAAGTTCTACAGGCTCCCAAAAGTTGAAGTTGAATGGAAAACGTGATGATGGTTTGTGGAATGACTCAGGAGGTTCAGGAACTGGTGCAGGTTTCTCAGCACTGTCAAGACTGTCTCTGGCTGACAAACCCTATTGAGATCTAAGGATGGAGGTGAACTTATCAAGCACAAATAAGCAGCCAGTGTGTGTTGTAAGTGAGACTTTAAAGGCCTCTCAGTTCCACCTCTGTGATATAGTGATTTTGATTCCATTCCATAGCGTTCTATCAAAGGGAGGAGAAGATGGCGGCGCGACGCAGCATGCGCGGCCGTTCCGAATGAATATCGAATGTGTTAACTGAGGGGCCGTGCACAATCCGGATTTGATGGAGACAGCTGTGAAAAGTGTGGAGGAACACCTGGAGTAACTTCTGAAAATGCTCGCTTTGCTGCCGCTGCTACTGTGCAATCAGGAATCTCCGGAGGGAAGGCCCCAAATCCTCAGCTTTGCCTATTGCCTGTTGCTGGAGCCGGGGTTGAATTCACAACCTCATTTTCCATATTTGCAAAGGGGAGGGCACGCTATAATTGTGACCAGAATTATAAAAGGACACAAATCTGATTGTGGTAATTACGGAGGGGTCTTCTTGCAGATGGACACTTGGAAGTCATTGCTATCGTTCTTCTCTTCCTGAAGAGCTACTCCTTTCACCGCCCAAGAAACAAATCAAACCTTTTGACCTTACGAAATAGCTTGATTCCTTCAGTTGAGAGGGATTGTTGAGTATACTTCTCAGCTTTGGCTTCATGCAGAAATTTACCATTTTACAACTTCTACATGATAGAATACAAGGTATAATCTTAACCATGACAGAAGAGGTGGAGCTTAGTCATGATGGCGCTAAACGAGTTGAACAAGTTAAACAAGTATGGTTGAACAAGTTGGGTCTTTACTCTTTGGAGTGTAGAAGGTTGAGGGGGGACTTGATAGAGGTGTTTAAAATTATGAGGGGGATTGATAGAGTTGACGTGGATAGGCTTTTTCCATTGAGAGTGGGGGAGATTCAAACAAGAGGACATGAGTTGAGAGTTAAAGGGCAAAAGTTTAGGGGTAACATGAGGGGGAACTTCTTTACTCAGAGAGTGGTGGCTGTGTGGAACGAGCTTCCAGCAGAAGTGGTTGAGGCAGGTTTGATGTTGTCGTTTAAAGTTAAATTGGATAGATATATGGACAGGAAAGGAATGGAGGGTTATGGACCGAGTGCAGGTCGGTGGGACTAGATGAGAGTAGGAGTTCGGCACGGACTAGAAAGGCCGAGAAGGCCTGTTTCTGTGCTGTAATTGTTATATGGTTGTTATATGGTTAAACGGCGACTCCTTTTCTTGCATCTTTGGAAACAGCTCTATTTCCATCTTTAATATCTCTATTTTTCCCTTTCAGGGTTCTTTTGAAGACCTTGACCTGGAGTTACATGCTGAGTTTGGTTCTTGGCAGGAATGGGACCCGCTCTCAGGATTTCATCACTGGCCCTGATTCAACATGCCAAAGGCTTGGTCTAAGAGCTCAGCTCACCTTCGGAGGTCCGAGATCTTATGCCTCTGGAGGCAGGCAGATCGAAGGTCGGTGTCCTGGCAGGAGACCGGTGTGTCGTGAGAGTCGGAAGATCTATGGCTGTGTGACCAGGGACCTGAGACCTTTGGGTACAGAGTTCGGAAAAAGAGACACAACTGACTTTTAACTTCGTAAACCAGTGAGTTGTTTGTTATGTCTCCCCTCTTGCTGCAAAATGGAGATCTCTTTCTCCCTTATTGGGGGGAGAGAGAGAGAGAGCCTGTGGTATGTTGAATACTGGGTGAACGAGTAGTCTTTGGGGTACTGCAGGTCTGTGTCTTTGCTGTTGCTCTGCTGCACGTTTGAGTGCTTGGTGGTGGGTGCCGATGCTTTATTGTTGCTGGTGGGATGGAGGGGGGATCATTGCTTGCTGCCGCTTACACGCGGGAGGGAGGGGAGCTGGGGACATTCCTCTGTTTTCATGGATGGTTGTGAAGAAAAAGCATTTCAGGATGAATAGAAGAATAAGAAGAAAGCCCTTAACTCCGAACGGAGTCATCGGGACGCCGTTATGGGACAGTGTTTTTTCTAGCAGGCTTTCTTATTTCAGGATGTATATTGTATACATTTCTCTGACATGAAATGTACCTTTGAAACTTTGAAACCAATCTTGGGACAAATGGGAAAATTTCACCTTACTGCAACATAAGCCATCAAGTTCCTCCAAGCAAATAGCACTGTTGGTGCCTGAGTTCAAATCACTGAATCACATGAGAAAATTGGGCCTGAGGCTTAAAGCCTACCAAACTTACCTTATTATGCAACACTGTTTGGTGTCAATAATGATCTGCAGTACAACTGGGACATTGAGGATATCTTCCTTTATCTTAGGTGCTCCCAGTGACAATGAACATTGATGACCAAATTCACTAGTGTACCTGCAAAACCTTTAGCTATCTGATCAAGGTCCCAAACAGCAATCCATTTCAAGATTAGGAGACGTGGAGTACCTACTGCAGGCACTTCAAAACACTGGAGAGAACCACTCACAGTTACTAGGTAACCCTCCAGAAATAGCAAACCAATGTCGATGCCCTCTCCCAGCACAACATTTCCAGCACTAAGGTCTAACTTACATTCAGTCAATTCTAATAGGGAAGGCACATCACTAATATCAGACTCCTTAATATGACACTTTATTCTAAGTTCCATCATAGCAAAAGATTTGCATATGATCAAGGAAGAGTTCAATGATGTTGTCAAAGCAGGCTTCAAAAGTTATAAAATCCCCACCAATTCATGGGAATTCCTAGTCCACTGTCATTCAAAATGGAGAATGACCATTGGGGTTGACATTGAGAATGCTGAGTCCATTTGGAAGCAGTGGTCAATCGTCCAGTGTAAATAGCAGAGTGGGCACACTGGCCCCACCAATCAACCAGCACCTGCCTACCTGCAGCTCATATTAGCCTCAACAGCAGCACGTTAATGTTTCTGGTGTCATTAGAAAGGTCATTGACCTGAAATAGGCTAGATTTCCTGCATCTAGCCCGCCATCTGAACTTGGCCTGCCCCAAAGTATCACTGTATTTTGAATATGGAGTCCTGGCAATGTGCAACAATCCTCCCTTGAAGCAGTGTGGCAATGTTGGAAACAAGTCATCCTCTAAACCAAGAGGTTGCCTGAGAAGGAGGAGGCCAGAACATGATGGGAGTAGACGATGGAAGAAGTGGAGAGATCAGAAGTACTTGTGAGGGTTAACAAAAAGTGTTGAGTGAGAGTAAAGGTTGCAAAGATGAGTGTATATTCAAGAGGGGAGATCCATCAATAGGGAAATTGAATGGATATTCCTAACCATCACTGGAAACCACCTCCAACATGATGAACTCCACTGTTACACGCATTGTCTCTGCCAGTGGGTTTATGTCAATAATGTCAGTGTCAGCAGGATTGTTGGGCATCGTTGTGTTCATGATGTCCTCCTTTGGCTGAATGCCAAAGTTAAATCCCTTTTAAAGTCATGAGAGGAAGGTTAACATGGTGTGAATGATGAAAAGGAAAGCAGTAAGAATGGAAGCTAACCTTGTAAATAATAAACATGAGAAAGTCTGCAGATGATGGAAATCAAAATAAACACACACAAAAATGTTGGAGGAACTTAGGTCGAGCAGCATCCGTGAAAGTAAATAGTCGACTTTTTGGGCTGAGACCCTTCTTCAGGACTGAAAAGGAAGGGGGAAGATTCCAGTGTATAAAGGTGGGGGGGGGGGGGAAGAAAGAGGATAGCTGGAAGGTTTTAGATGAAGATTGAGTTTGGGTGAGTACACGGTCAAAGAGTCGGAGGACAGCGGAGATCACAGAGGAGGAGCAGTGAGAGAGGCTCTGCATTAAATGACACTTACAGTTACAAGAAAAAGTTTGGGAACCCTTTGCAGTTACCTGGTTTTCTGCATTAATTACTCAGAAAATGTGGTCTGATCTTCATCGAAGTCACCATCATAGACAAACACGATCTGTCTAAACTAATAACTCACAAACAATTGTACTTCTTCTCATCATTACTGAGTACACCATTTAAACAATCATGGTCAAGGTTCAAAAAAGTATGCGAACCTCTGAGGTAATACTTTCTACAAAAGCTACTTGGAGTCAGATGTTCCAATCAATGAGTCGAGATTGGAGGTGTGGATTGTAGAGGTGCCCTGCCCTATAAAAAAGACACACAAAGTCAAGTTACTGAAAGAGTCTGCACTTCTCAAGAAAGATCTCTTTATATGCAGCATGCCTTGATCAAAAGAACTTTTAGAGGACCTCAGAACAATTGTAGAGATGCATGAAGCTGGAAAAGGCTACAAAAGCATTTCTAAAGACCTAAGTGTTCATCAGTGCACAGTAAGAGAAATTGTCTACAAATGGAGGAAACTTAGTACTGTTGCTACTCTCCCTAGGAGTGGGCATCCTGGAAAGATCACTCCAAGAGCACAACGTGCAATGCTGAAGGAGGTGAAAAAGAACCCAAGGGTACCAGCAAAAGACCTGCAGAAATCTCTAGAACTTGCTAAGGTCTCTGCTTATGTGTCCACTATAAGCAAAACACTGAACAAGAATGGTACTCATGGAAGGACACCATGGAGGAAACCAATGCACTTCCAGAAAAAAAATGCTGCACATCTTAACTTTGCAAACATCACCTGGATGTTCCACAATGCATCTGGACAATATTCTGTGGACAGATGAGACAAAAGTTGAACTTTTTGGCAAAGATGCACACTGCTATATTTGGAGGGAAAAGGGAACTGCACACCAACACCAAAACCAAAACCTCATCCTAACCGTGAAGCATGGTGGAAGGAGCATCATGGTTTGGATCTGCTTTGCTGCCTCAGGGCCTGAACAGCTTGCAATCACTGAGGGATCAAGGAATTCAAAATTGTAGTAAGGTATTCTACAGGAGAAAGTCAGTGTAGTGGTCTATCAGTCGAAGATTAATAGAAGTTAGATAATGCGTTAAGACAATGATCCGAAACAGAAGAGTAAATCACCAAAAGAGTGGTTTAAAAAGAAGAAAATTTATGTTTTGAAATGGCCAAGTCAAAGTCCAAGTCTTAAACCAATTGAGATGTTGTGGCATGATCTAAAGAGGGCTGTTCATGTAAGGTATCCCAGAAATATTGATGAACTGAAACAGTTTTGTATGGAGGAATGGTCTAAAATTCCTAGAAGCCAAGTGCAGGCCTGATGAACAGTTACCAGAAATGTTTAGTTGAAATTATTGCTGTACAAGACGGTCACACCTGTTATATGTTCACATACTTTTTCCAACAAATACATGTAATACTGGAACATTTTTCTGAATAAATAAGTAAACAAGTATAATGCTTTTGTGTTATTTATTTAATTGGGTTCTCTTTATCTAGTTTTAGGACATTTTAGGTCATATTTATGCAGATACAGAGAAAATTCTAAACAGTTCACAAACTTTCTAGCACCACTGTATATTTGTAATGAGTGTAGGAAGCAGGAAAATTAAAAGCTGCTAACATTGGAGTAAATATTAATGACTAGCAAGGAGATATAATAAGAGTGACAAAACGTAAGTGAAATCTCACCAAGTCCATAATGTTTAATTTCTTCTTACATTAGACACAGGACTTTTGACCAAAACTGCTATTAAGAGTTGCTCGGTTACTGCTTCCTATTACTGGTAGATAAATTTACATGGAACAGTGGAGAGGAAGAGGATTTTCTTGTTATTATTCACTTGCTTTATGAGTACCTAAGTGAGTGTGAAGTATTGGGAGTCCTTCAAGCATACCTGTTGTCCATTGCTTCAATTACTTGCTTTCCACTCTTTAAAGGGTATCTCACTATTATAGGGCTGCAGGCTGTCTTCAAGCAGAACAGTTTTCTTACTCTCCTAATGAAGACCTGTTCTCATGTTGTGATTAGCATGGACATCTTGACTGTTTAATACAAATGAGATCTAACCACACAAAACAGATTGCTCCTCTTGCTGGCTGTTTTAGTGGTTGAGGCACATGCCACAGCAACCTATCATCTGCTAGAGACACAAATTACTACCATGCTTGCTTCCGGTTCAGTTGACATTTTAGTGAAGGCTCCACATCTGTCCTGCCCACCAAAGCTGCTGAGTATTCCCAGCATTTCCTCTTTCCCTCCAGGAAGACCAACTTCTTGGAAGTGATCACAGGAAGTAAATAAGCTTCCTTAAAAGTCACAGTGGTAAAGATGGGTTTATTTTATTCTGCAAATACTTTAAAACAAATAACCATTTATATGTGGTAATATTCATACTGAAAAAATATTATTTGCAGTTGCCTTCACAGTCAATATCACTTACAGATGTGAATCATTCATATTATGAACTGAGAATTATCTCTAAGAAGTAATACTTGAAACAGAGAGAAAAGCTGTTCAATACCCTGTCATTTCCTTTATTTATATGTGTTTGTAACTGAAATAGAAACATTTTAAACGAAAGGATTCTGTTGTTTTTGACTCTCATCAGAAGTTAACATTCCAGATTTGTCAGTTTTAGAAGGGCATAGACTTAATGTGCACAAATAGGATGAGTGCGTACGAAAGAACGTAGATTACAGAAAGTGAGGAAATGGGACTAATATGAATGATATGAGAGCTGGAAAGATGATGGGCTGAAATAGCAGTTTCCATGTCATATGGTCCTAATGCAGGCAAATAGAATTCATGTAGACATGCAAGAAAGTCAGAAGGGCCGATTTCTGTGTTCTACAATTCTATGGCTATTAGCATGTTAATGTAAAATGAGTGAAGTAAATGACATTATATTAATTATACCAAGTATAAAGATAGAGAAAATAAACTGTAACATAGTTTTAATCATAAAAATCATGTAAATAATTATTTATCATGTAAATTATTTCTATCATATATCTTCGAAATAAGCAAAGTTTCTGCTATAAATTAATATTGCTTTAACCATTGAACCATTTCAATGTAGACTCTCTTTTAAATATAGTGTTTTCTTGGTTAGAGATAAAATATATATTGGTTAAAATGGGTAAAGTGCCTTTGTAAAAGAATGTTAATGAACCTGTAATCTTTGTATTCACCAAATATTCCAAAGCACTTCAAATCTAATTAACTATTTTTATAGGCATTTAATTTTTTTTGGCAAACAGCCAACAAATTTGTTCAGAATTACTCTTATATTAAGGTAAATAACGAAGGATGGCATCCTTTGTGTTGGAATGGACTAAAAGCTGAAAAGCTAGACCACTGGAGAATTCTCTCACTTTTCTTCAAACCTGGCAGAGAGATATCTTATCTTCACCTGATAGCTAGGCAGAGCTTTAGTGTAGCATCACGTTGCAAAAATATCTCCAGCAATTCAGCACTCCCTCAGTACACTGAAATGTCGACCTCAATTTAGTGTTCAAAAACTGGAGTGAAAATTAAATCCACAACTTCTGACTCAAAGGACAGATGCACAGTTAACTGAGCCAAGATTATTTGTGAACAAAATACTTGCTCAGGTTATAAAAGACAGACCTGGTAGCTCTGGAATGGGGAAACAACTAGATACACGATTGCACTGTTCACATGAAAACTATCCTCAATACAGGTGAAGAAAGCTTGTTGTAAACTCATATGCAAGTATCATCTCCAACATGACGTTTACTTTGGCATCAAGGGTGATTTTTTTGCTGGCCTGATTTGTGTTTTAATCCCTGCATTGATTGCAAAGTGTTACATGTGGAAAAATCCCTTGCATTTGTAAACTACATTGTGTTTGTGCGGGTTTGTAAAGTTTGTCAGTGTAAGCTACTTAAAAAATTCAAAATAGAAATAAGAAATTATTAAAAAGAATTTAATAGGCCCACTGAGTTAAGACTGGTGCCTGCAAGTTGGCAGAGGCCCAACTCTAAAAGATATTTTGTCTTTCTGTCATCCACGAACAAAACAAAGAAACAGATTCTATATATGAAAGTGGAAAAGACTGGTAACAGGTGATTGTTGGAATTGACTAATCTTGAATAAATCAATATCACAAAAATACTGGGGTATTAACATACCATTGTTGATGAGAACTTAGGCATTAAATTCCACATCAAAAGTGGAACTAAACCTTAAAACTGAAAATAAAAAAAACTGCAGATGCAGAAAATCTGAAATAAAATAAAATGCAGCAAAATAATGCCCAGTAGCATCTGTGGAGAACTAATGTTTCATGTCAAAGATTCTTTGTCAGATCTGAAACAGAGTTTCCTGATCTGAAACAGTCTTCAAACTGAAATGTTAAGTTTGCCTGACATGCTGGGTGTTACCCGATTTTCCTTTTCATTTTGAACTTCAACTGTATTTAATAACTGTAAAATGTCTTGCTTTGTCCAAAAAATGTGCTAAATAAATGCAGATTTTTTCTCTTTAATTTAAGAATAGATGGAATAAATCAGGAAATGTTCAGTAGATTAGGCAACATCTGTTTGAGAGAAGCAAAGTTGAATATTTAGGTTGATGATTATCAGATTCTTGGAGAAGTTCTGACAGATGGAAACTGGCCTAAAATTTTGCCTCTGTATCTCTTTCCAGAAATACGACCTGACTCGCTGTGTTTTTTTCCCAGAAGTATTCTTTTTTTCATTTTACTTCCACTTTTGTATTAGTGCAGTCTCTAACAAAGAAGGGGTTCCTTAACTGTTTTCCCACAGAATACTGGGTGACTCAGCAACAATCATATATTAAGGATGCTTATACTGGACAGCAAATATTTCTGAACTTCCTCATAATGTTTTTGTGGTGATGACAGACCACCTGAAGCTAAACACAAATATAAAGTCACACTACCTGTATCACATAGGACTTTGGAGAAACAAGAGCTAAACTTTTATTGCATAACAGTGCTGATGCTTTGCAATAGTTCAACTAAGTTAAAATGTTTTGTTGATGATTTTCATTTGTACTCAGTGTCTGGGGCTTCTCGCTTAGGTGTCCAATAGTTGCCCTGATACTGTCTCTTCATGACTGCAATGTCTTGATGAAACCTCCATACTTGTCACTGACAGTGCCAAGATTTGCAGGAAAGGAGTCTAAATGGGAATGCAGAAATGAATCTTTAGTGATATTTTGCACTTCATGGTTTTGTATGCTTTAACCATGCTGTCAACCAGCTGCATGTACAGTGGCATGCAAAAGTTTAGGCACCCCGGTCAAAATTTCTGTTACTGTGAATAGCTAAGCGAGTAAAAGATTAACTTTTGTATTTTGCATTTTTGTATTTGGTGCTCTGTATCTGCCAAGAAAAATTTCAACAACATCCTTGAATGCCTTCTTTACGATCTTCTCCAGACCCACTCGAAGTTCTTCGGATTGCCTATCATTGATGTCCTGTTTGATTTGTGGACCAACAAAAAATGCCTTCCTTAATCTTGGCATCAGTTATTTTGGGAAACGTCTGTTCGAAAACCTTCACGGTAATCTGTGTACCTGGTGACCCTTGCAATTATGAACCCGGTAATTCTGCTTTTGCCTTTGACAAATCCAAGTCTCTGACCAGGTTCTTTAACTCAGTTATCAGATGAGGTTCACCTGACATAAAGGGATCAAAATTTGTATAAGTATCAGTGTTGTTTTCCATTCCTGGCTCGTACTTCATGTCATCTCTGTCCGTCACCTCCAGACTCCATGTCTCTGGTGGCTTCGGTACTGGAAGACGATCATCATACAGCAACAGGTCTCATGGCTGAAGGGAGACTGGGGTATTCAATGGATTTCTTGTTTTTAGTAGAGAAACTTGACACACTGGTTAGACAGAAGTAGCGGTCCGTCACATGATACATCTGCTGTCGTCACATTATCGGGACATCGAACGGCATTGACTTCCGAGTACCTCAGCCAAGCTCTAAGGTCGAAAGTGCATGTAGCGTAACAAATGTGAGGAGCCCAGGCTTTGTCTTGGTCACCAACTTTACATCCAAAGTAGAGCTCCTAGGCTTTCTCAATAAGAGGAGTCATGCTCTGTCTTTGAAATTTAAGTGTATACTCGGCACAAATTTAACAGAAAGCATCACAGCTGTTTAAACATTGGCGAGGCATTTTGCTATCACAATCACTCCTAAGAAGAATGAGTACACCCAACATACTGTGTGTGTAAAGCATGTGCATCAACGTGATCGTAAACCAATATACATGTAAACGCAATGCATAGAACAGTATGTGCATGGTCCTTCTTACACCTGTCCTGCCATGTGGCATCTGCCTGCCTAAACATGTCCAGGCTTTCCAGCTTTTTCAGCTTACATTGTGGGCAACATTTTAATTGACTTGAGTTATGAATTGAAATAATAAATACAGGCGATTTTTAAAAAAAAAATGGTGCATGATAGGGAAAGCTCATTGTGATTTTCATGATCAGCAGCCCAAAACCCATAAGATACACCCAAAAATATTCAGGAAGCAAAATTGTTGTTGTCCGATGTTATCCATGGAACATGGAGAAGGAGAATGATTCTGTTCTGGATAGAAGGACACACTGTTTGAAAACGAGTATTTTATCAAGACTGCTCTTAATATTACTGCAGTTTCCAGCATCTATTACATTTGGAAGAAAATGAAAAATTAAAAAAGCAGTCAAAATATATTAATTAAAACCAAATAGTCACTTCAAATATTCATGTTGCTAAATATGTCTTCGGAACCTAAAGTAATCTTATGCTGAAACACCACAAGGAGACGATTTTGAAGCTACTGCATTCACTTAGAATACAGTGTCAGACGAGAGCTAAGCACTCTGATGTCACCTAAACTTGCAATCTTTCAGTCATATGAATCTGCTTGAAGGTTAGATTTGCGTAATAGAGAACAAATCATGACAAGCAATGGAAAATGAGTGTGGAAAACGTTTCTAAACCCTACTATTAATTGCTTATAATCTCTATATGATAAGGTTACTGTGGACCGTACACAGTACGGATGTTATCATCAATGTAGGGTGAATCCAGAGGCATATTCTAGTTTTGAATACAGAGGAACCCACCAAATGACGCACAATATATTACAAGATTATATTACAAGATTAACTGGAAGTTTTCAACACATAAGTATCTTAAGAAAAGTTTTCCTTTTGTTTTATGGATTTAGATTAAATGTCTTATGCTGGTTGATTTCCTGACCATATTGGCTCATAATGGCTTGTATGCTTTCTCTGGTCACTGAAATATAGCTAAATGCAATGCAGAGAAGTACGGTAGACCAGTTGTGCAGAGACTTGGGTTGTTTCCCTGGAGCATCCAAGGCTGAGAGAAGACTTCAGAAAATTATGAGAAGGAGATATATGTACAGTCAGAAACTTTCTCCTGGGTTGGAAATATGAAAACCTACAGGACAATGTTTAAAGTGGGAGGGGGAAGGGGAGAGTTTGAAGGAGATATGCAGGACAAGTTCTTTTTACACAGTAAGTGGTAGATGCCTGGAACAGGCTGCCCGTGGTAGGGTGGAAGCAGATACAATAGTGGTATTTCAGAGGCTGTTAGGTAGACACATGAGTATGCGTGGAATGTAGGCATATGGATCACATACAGACAGAAGAGATTTAGTTTAATTTGGCATCGTGTCTGGTTCAGACATTGCTGATTAAAAGACCTGTTCTTGGGCTGCATTGTTCTATGTTCCAGAATGATGCTCAGAGATATTACTGTAGTGTCATAATTCACAAGTGAGGAGGAACCACATTCATTTCAATGAGGTGCAAGCCTCAATCAGCGAGAGGATCAGAAAGGTCTTGCAGTTAAAAGAAGAATTCATTCTTCTACTTGACTGTATGAAATAACCTTCCAGTTCCAGCAGCAATAACCATATTGCCCTTACCAGCTCAGTCCTCAAATATAGCACCTGACCAAGTTGGAATAACAACACAAAATGCTGGAAACACTCAGCAGGTCAATCAACACTT
The DNA here is from genome assembly GCF_030028105.1 of Mobula birostris. Lineage (NCBI taxonomy): Eukaryota > Metazoa > Chordata > Chondrichthyes > Myliobatiformes > Myliobatidae > Mobula > Mobula birostris. The sequence goes on along the minus strand of NC_092371.1, from coordinate 203,495,037 downwards.
CTAGCCTTTGCTGAGAATTATTTCAGATTTCCAGCATCTGCAGTTTGCTTTAAATTTTCATTGTCTGATGAAGTCAATTTTGCACTCCATGGGCCAAGGTTTTGGGGGAGGGGGTGGGCTGAAATTCTTACAGGCTTTTCATGTAATCTTTAGCAAAGTGATGTGGGAGAGGCTCTGAGGAAATTTCAGCCTTTTATGTGTGTGAATGAAAGGAAAGAAGTTGATATCATCTTGTGTTACAGCCTACAAACTTTTCTGTTCATTATAGGTATTATAAAAACCCTCCTCTTTCCTCTGTGCTTTGGCTAATCGCTTTTACAGTAAGAGAAGACTATTTATAAAGTATAATTATGAACTTCAGTATAAAATGATCATAAACAAAGAGTCATTTAACAACTCCACTTTAGAAGCAAAGCTATGTGGAGGGTTAAAAAATATGTTGTATGTTAAGGTTTGCCAGCGAATGAATGAATTCTTTGCATTTTAATACATTTTTCCAGATCTATTTCATGACATTCAGAAATGTATTTAATCAATTCACAGATGCTAAAAAATAACGGATGTATTTGAAGTCTGAAGTAAGACTTCCAGTTCTCAAAATGTTTAAGGTAGAGCAGTGAGAAATCTTGGGAAAAAGTCTTCTTACATTTTTGTTCCCTGCCAGGCCCTGAGCAGCTAAATTGGTGTGTGGTGTGTGGTAAGATAATTCACATTATCTTATATAGCATTCCATGCAACTAACTAGCCACAGATGAGAGATAAGAATCAAAGAGCAAAGGAATGAGATCGATTGCAAGGTCCACAGCCCAGACAAGCATTCCTTCTGCTGTTTGTGATCATTGCACCTGCACTGAGGAAACATATTAAAGTCTGTGTCAGGACACCAGGTCATCAAGCCCCTAAAAAGCTTTTAACGAGAAAAGAGCTATCAAAACCCTGCAGTTTCAGAGGATGATGCGCTGACAGCTTCAAGTGGTGTTCTGGGGGGCTGGGATTTCTCTTCCTAGCCTGCTGCTCAAACTCTCAAATTTATGTTCTGAAATGCTCAAAGTTGTATTTTTAATGGATTCATTCACGTTCAAACAAGACCAAGGGAAAATTTAGCAAAAGAATACAACTAGCAATTTACTAATAAATGTTGTGCTATAAAGATATGTGACCACATTTGCTGGCTTACAATTTATGATTTGGCTTGAGTCCTGTGGCAACTTTCTTGCCTATGAGACAGAACATATTGGGTTCAAGTTCTACCTCAGGGTTTAACACAAAATCAACCTTATTTTGCACTATTGAGGGAAAACTGCATTGTCAGAGGAACTATTTTCAGCACAAGATATTAAACTGAACTGATTCGGGTGCAATGCATTCCCTTGTTTGTCTAGTCAGCGTTCATCCCTTAATCGTCACCTATACAAACAACCGGTTAATTTATAGTATTGCTGTCTGAAACACCCAGCTCTTTGCAAACTGGCTTGCAGTTAAGGCTGAAGAACAACAGTGATTATATTTCAAAAGCAATTCAGTAACTGAAGCACATATCCTGAGAGTCAGAACAAATACAAGTTTTTTTTTATGAAAGAATAGTGCCCTAACACTAAGCATGTAACCTAGAAGTTTGCTTCCTAGTTCTTTCTCTAAAGTTTATTATAAAATCTGTCAAATTCTGCCACATAAAAAGCATTGGTTATTATTAGCAATTTCTGAGCCACATATTGGAATTATTGCAAAAATAGTCTGCTAATATCTTAAACTTTACTAAATTATTCCAGATAGGAAATGTGAAGCAGGATAGTAATTATATTATCATGTGAAAAAGCATGACTTCGAGTTAGGTGAAGGGTTTCATATCTTGGAGATAATTGTGTTTCATGGCTTCTCCAGATTAGCTGTGTTGATGTGAAATAATTGGTAATAATGCGATGGAAGTTTACATTTGAATGGATCAGATGTCATTATTTGCATAGGCATTTTTAGCTTGTGCATATTATTTATATTTTAAATTTTTTTTGTGACGGTATGTGTGCTTGCTATCTTGAATGTGCTGTGTATGTTTAGCACCTTGGCCACAGAGGAACACTGTTTCGTTCAGCTGTATTCATATATGGTTGAATGATAATTAAACTTAAATTTGATTTGATTTGATTTGAATGTCCTGGCAAATTAAAAGTTCCCATTCTTGCAATAAACCACCATTATAAAATGCATCCACATGCAAAAAAGATCTCATTCATTTCCCCTGCATTCTACTAATGGATACTAAATATACAACAATCAGCATCTTGTGTAGAACTCAAGAAACAAATTGTGAAAAACTTAGCTGATCATCAGCTGTTCTCAGGATTCAAGATGCAAGATTGTTTGATGTCACTTCCAGTTCATAAGTGTGAAGGAGAACAAAATAATTGTTACTCCGAATCTGATGTAACACAAAAAAAGGTAAAGAGCACAATAATAATAAAAATATCATAAATATAAATACATAAGATAGCTTATATACATACATTGACTGTATGTCTATAAAGCACAGGAGTGTCTTTACATAAGGTGAGTGAGAGGAAATGAAAAAGTGTGGACTGGTGGGTTAGTGGGTGGAGGTGTTAATTAGTCTTATGGTCTGCGGAAAGTAACTGTTCTTGAGTCTGATAGAAGCTATTGGAGGTTTATAAGATCATGAAAGCCATCATTAGAGTAGACAGCCGGTAGCTTTCTCCCAGGGTTGAAATGTCTAATACTAGAGGGGATCCATTTCAGGTGAGAGGGGGAAAATTCAAAGGAGATGAATGGGCAAGTTTTACTCAGAGAGTGCTGGGTGTCTGGAATGTGTTGCCAGTGGTGTTTTCTCTCTGTATTGTATTTTGTGTTGCATATTTATTATGGGTTATGGTAATTTTGGCATTTGAGTTGGGGCGTAGTACAAGAAAATAAGTATAGTTATGTATTCACATTTTGTCCTAGTCAGTTAGTCAAGTATAATCGATAGGGAATGAGCCAAAGAGGATATTATTTTGTCAACTACTAATTTGAACACTAATTACTCTTATTCCATTAATTTAGTTTCATTAATTTTTTATCAGTACATAAGATTGTTTGTCTTTGCTGGCTTTGCAATAAAGGGTTGAAGGTACTTGTTTTGGCTTGGAACTCAGTGATTTGGAAGTGCGTCATAAAGTATCGAGTCCCTCGCTCAGTCTGTCAGCGGTCTTGGTTTGTTTTCAGGTAACCGCTACAGTGGTGGCACAGTCAAGCAACCTGGAGGTGATCAAGAGGCTCTTAGATGGGCACATGGACACACAGGAAATGGAAGAGGGATTAGTTTAGTTAGAAATCTAATTCGTAGTTTAATTAATTTGGCACAACATTGTGGGCAAATGTGCCTGTTACTGTCCTGTACTCTTCTATGTTTTAATATTCTATTGAAAATTTAACAAATTTTGATCAAAAGTGACTTGGGAACAAACTATTATGAGCATGGCACCTAGTAAACTTCTCAGGTAACATCATTTGGAGTAGACCCTGTATATCAGGAGGATTACATCATGATTTAGCTTTGCATCATAAAACTAGTACAGACATGCATTGAATACACTCAAAAACTTCTATAGTTGTACCGTGGAGAGCACTCTGACAGGCTGCATCACTGTCTGGTATGGAGGGGCTACTGCACAGGACCGAAAGAAGCTGCAGAAGGTTGTAAATCTAGTCAGCTCCATCTTGGGTACTAACCTACAAAGTACCCAGGACATCTTTAGGGAGCAGTGTCTCAGAAAGGCAGCTTCGATTATTAAGGACCTCCAGCACCCAGGACATGCCCTTTTCTCACTGTTACCATCAGATAGGAGGTACAGAAGCCTGAAGGCACACACTCAGCGATGCAGGAACAGCTTCTTCCCCTCTGCCATCCGATTCCTAAATGGACATTGAATCTTTGGACACTACCTCACTGTTTTTAATACACAGTATTTCTGTTTTTGCACGTTTTTAAAAAATCTATTCAATATATGTATACCGTAATTGACTGACTTATTTATTTTTTAAATTATATATATATTTTTTTCTCTCTGCTAGGTTTTGTATTGCATTGAACTGCTGCTGCTAAATTAACAAATTTCAAGTCACATGCTCGTGATAATAAACCTGATTCTAATTCTGAACTAAAGTGGTTAAAAATGTTGCTATAAAAGGAATCCGGATGAATTATTTAACTGATTCCTGCTGGCATTGTCTTGTGGAAATCAGAGGAGTTAAAGATGAAAACGTAGCCTCATTCATCTTGTGATACTGTGAGAAATATACTTTATACTTTATTGTCGCCAAACAATTGGTACTAGAACGTAAATCATCACAGCGATATTTGATTCTGTGTTTCACACGCCCTGGATTACAAATATTAAATATTAAAAATAGTTAAAATTAGTAAATATTAAAAATTTAAATTATAAATCATAAATAGAAAATAGAAAAATGGGAAGTAAGGTAGTGCAAAAAAACCGAGATATTTGGAGGGTACGGCCCAGATCCGGGTCAGGATTCGTTCAGCAGTCTTATCACAGTTGGAAAGAAGCTGTTCCCAAATCTGGCTGTACGAGTCTTCAAGCTCCTGAACCTCCCGGAGGGAAGAGGGATGAAAAGTGTGTTGGCTGGGTGGGTCATGTCCTTGATTATTCTGGCAGCACTGCTCCAACAGCATGTGGTGTAAAGTGAGTCCATGGATGGAAGATTGGTTTGTGTGATGTGCTTTGCCGTGTTCACGATCTTCTGCAGCTTCTTTCGGTCTTGGACAGGACAACTTCCATACCAGGTTGTGATACTTCATCTTAACCCTGGTATCCAATGGTATCCAATGCGCAAGCATAGCTTAGGTCCATTATTTAAAGTGACTTAACAATCAAGGGAAGTATTATAAGAATTGTGGAGGCTGGCGGAATGAGAGACTGGGAGATTGGAGTGGTAATTGGACATCTAGAGATTATTATGCAGAGATGTTCAGGTGGATGGAAGGCATTAAATTGTTGGGAGTTTCTGGGCAGTCACAAATTCATGGAAATGCTGGAGAGCTAGGGTAGTGGCCAGGACATTTTAGTTCAATGGGGGAATGGGCAAGAGTGTAGATAAAGTAATCTTCATCACTTGCAGGTATCCCATCTGGTACTGTGGTACTGCTGTTGTGGCTGTTGTTAGGACGGGACAGAGTCAGACCAATATGGTCCAAGCACCCCTTCAATTCTCCAATACAAATGTAACACAGGGAGTAAAGTCATCCCACGCTCTAATAGTCTTTATAAATTACCTTTATTGTACTGATATTAGCCCTTCAGTTAGGAAGACAGAGGTAAGAAAAGCTCACAAAGTAGTTATGCTGAAGGAAAAATCTTTTCCACACCATGCGCTGATTTAGTAGAACTGCTATGTAGCTGAAGTGATGATCTCCACATTTTTAAACTTGCTTGACATGCAAGTTAATAGATAAGCTTAATAAATACTCAATAGAGTATACTTTTTAAGTGGGAATAGATAAAATCCTTACTGTAGGGGAAGAGAAGTATACCAAATCTATTTTTCAAACATTCTTTGATTTTGACACTTGACAGAATAATTTAGCTCATTTTAAGATTAGGATTTGTTGTGATATTTTTGATAAAAATTTCACAGGAGTGAATAAGTCTAGAGGAGGTGAATTGCTTGATGAAAATGAATGCAAATGCGATTAGAAAAATGATAAAAAATTATAGTCATACAGTATGTATTGCTTTAGGATTCCTGAATGAAATTTACTATTATGAATATACAAGTAAAAACTTTTTTGACATTTTAAATGTATTTTCACAGATGTATTTCTTTCCACAATTGAAACCTTGGCTCAAATAAATGATCAATCAGAAGCTGGAGGGTAAACTGTCCTCATTGGGTCTCAGCACCTTTCTCTGTAACTGGATCTTGGACTTTCTTGACAGAAAGGCCACAGTGAGTCCATGTTGCCAAAAAAATCTCCAGCTCCATCACACTGAGCACTGGCACTACCCAGGACTGAATACTCGGACCGCAGCTGACACATGACTGCATTGCCAGACCCAGTTCAAACTGAATGATCAGATTCACAGATGACGGTGAGACCGTGTACAGAGAGGAGGTAGAGTGGCTGGCAGAATGGTGCGAGCACAACACTTGAGCCGCAACATGGACAAGACCAAAGAGGTGATTGTGGACTTTAGGAAGGTGCAGACTGACCACCTCTCACTGCACATAAATGGCTCATCTGTGGAGTTAGGAGCACCAAGTTCCTGGGAGTGCACATAACGATAATCTCACCTGGTCCTTCAACATTACCTCTTTGGAAAAGCAGCGTCTCCACTCCCTGAGGAGATTGAGGCGTGAGGCTTCTCCCTCCAATTTTTACAGGCGCACCATTGAGAGTGTTGGCCAGCTGCTTCACTGTCTGGTATGGGAATTGCAAGACATCTGATCACAAATCCCTCCAAAGGATTGTGAAGATTGCTGAGAGGATCATCAGGGTCTCTCTTCACCCCATTCGCAATATTTATCAGGAGTGCTGTGTATGCAGACCGTTAGCGTTGTCAACGATCCCCCCCCATCCATCCAACAATCTCTTTGAACCCCTACCATCGGGCAGAAGGTACTATAGCATTAGATGAAGAACTAATGGCTGTAAGATTACTGGACTCCCTGCCATGAGCCAGGTCTCTTCACACATGAAGCACCAGTAGCATTATACTGTTAACTTTTTAACTTGCATTGCAAATGCACCTGATTATTTGTTAAATTATTTCTGGTAATGTATGTGTTATGTGTGTGTGAGATATATGTAATGTGTTGTGCACTTTTGACCACAAGACCGTAAGATATAGAAGCAGAATTAGGCCATTTAGCCCATTGGGTCTGTTCCACCGTTTCATCATGGCTGATCCATTTCCCTCACAGCCCCAGTCTCCTGTCATATCCCCACAACCCTTCATGCCCTGACTAATCAAGAATCTATCAACATCTGCCTTAAATATACCCATCCAGGCTCAAGAGGAAGCTCAGAGACCTTGGCCTTGACCCTGCCTTGAGCAGCTGGATCCTGGACTTCCCGTCAGATTGCCTGCAACTGGTAAGAGTGGGCTCCCTCACCACCACCCCTCTGACTCTCAACACAGGAGCTCCTCAGGGCTGTGGACTAAGTCCCTGCCTTTACTCCCTGTATACCTATGACTGTGTAGACACCCACAGCTCTAATCTGCTAATTAAATTTGCTGATGCTACTACATTGATTGGCCTAATCTCAAACAATAACAAGATGGCGTACAGGAAAGAAGTCATCTCTCTGTCACAGTGGTCACCTCTCCCTCAATGTCACAAAAACAAAGGAGCTGGTTGTGAATTACAGGAGGAATGGAGACGGGCTAACCCCTATTGACATCAATGGATCCAGGGTTGAGAGGATAAGCAGTTTTAAGTTCCTCGACATCCACATCACCAAGGACCTCACGTGGTCTATACACAACAGCTGTGTGGTGAAAAAGGCACAACAGCGCCTCTTTCCCCTCAGATGGTTGAGGAAGTTTGGTATGGGGCCCCCAGATCCTAAGAACTTTCCACAGGGGCACAATTGAGAGCATCTCGATGGCTGCATCACTGCCTGGTATGGGAACTGTACCTCCCAATCACAGGACTCTGCAGAGAGTGTTGCAGACAGCTCAGAACATCTGTAGTTGTGAACTTCCAATGATTCAGGACATTTACAAAGACAGGTGTGAAAAAAGGGCCTGAAGGATTATTGAGGACCTCAGTCACCCCAACCACAATCTATTCAAGCTGCTACCATGCAGGAAACGGTGCCGCAGCATAAAAGCGAAGACTGACCGTCTCTAGAACAGCCTCTTCCACCTGATTCATGCTGATACAATTGTATTTCTGTTATATTGACTCTCCTGTTGTACATACTATTTATTATAAATTACTATAAATTGCACATTGCACACTTAGATGGAGAAGTAATGTAAAGGGTTTTACTCCTCATGTATGTGAAGGATGTAAGAAATAAATTTAATTCAATTTAATGACTTTGCCTCCACAGCAGCTGTGACAAAGATATCTCTAGATTCACCATCCCCTGGCTTGAGAAATTCCTCCCCATCTTCCTTCTAAATGGACGTCCCTCTATTCTGAAGCTGGGCCCTCTGATCCTAGACTCCTCACCAGAGGGGAGGCCTTTCTTCCATCTATTGCTTGTCTTATGTAACCCTTTCATTCCCGAAATAATTTTCATGAACCTCCTCTGAACCCTCTCCAACGTTAGCACATCCTTTCTTAGATATAGAGCCCAAACCTGCTCACAATACTCCAAGTGAGGCCTCATCAGTGCTTTATAAAGTTCCAACATTACATCCTTGCTTTTAATATTCAAGTCCTCTTGAAATGAATGCTAACATTGTCTTTGCCTTCCTCACTACTGTCAACCTGCAAGTTAACTTTTAAGGAATTCTGCACGTGGAGTCCCAAGTCCTCTGTACATTGCATTTTAAAATGTTGTTTCCTATTAGGAAATAGTCTATGCTTTTATTTCTTCCACAAAAGTACGTAATCATACACTTCCTGATACTGTATTCCATCAGCCACTTCTCTGCCCATTCTCCTAATCTTCTAAGCTTCAACACCACCTGCCCCTCCACATGTCTTCCTATCATCCACAAACCTGGCCACAAAGCCATCAATTCTGTCATCCAGATCATCGAGATACTGTACAATGTAAAAAGAAGTGGTCCCAACACAGACCCCTACAGAACAACACTAGCCACTGGCAGCCAACCAGAAAAAGCCCCCTTTATTACCACTCTTTGCATCCTGCCAGTCAGCCAATGCTCTATCTATGCTAGTTATCCTTCATGCAATACCATGGTTCTTGTTAAGTAGCCCCATGTATGGCACATTGTCTTTCTGAAAATCGAAGTATACTACATCCACCCATTCTCCTTTGTCTATCCTGCTTGTTACATCTTCAAAGAATTCCAAAAGATCTATCAGGCAAGATTTTCTCTTTAGGAAACCATGCTGACTTTGGCCTATTTTATCATGTGCTTTCAAGTACCCCGAAACCATATCCTTAAGAATTAACTCCAATATCTTCCCAACTATTGAGATGAGACTAACTGTCCTATACAGGTTTCCCCCGCCATTCGAAGGTAGAGCGTTCCTATGAAACGGTTTGTAAGCCGGAACATCATAAAATGAAGAAGCAATTACCATTTATTTATATGGGAAAAACTTGTGAGCGTTCGCAGACCCAAAAAAAACCGAACAAATCATGCCAAATAACCGGAATCGGGAAGGCAGCACCGAGCACACTGACAATGGTGTGTTAGGCTGAGTTGTCGGAGGTTGGGGTGGTGCGGTGGTCTCCAACCTCCAGGTCGCAGACCGATACCGATCTGCGAAGCATGCAGGGGTGCAGCAGTAGCCGGGACGCACCCAGCACATCTTTAAGAAAAAAGCCGAAATAAGCAAGCTAATTAACTAGGTGCCGCCTGGCACATAAATGTCGGCCCAGATCAGGATATCACGAGTGATTGCTGATTGTGTCGCCTCTGATCTGGGCCAACATTTACGTGCCAGGCAGCACCTAATTAATTAGCTTGTTTATTTCAGTTTTTTTTCTTAAAGATGTGCTGGGTGCATCCCAGTTACTGCTGCACGGCTGCATTCTTCGCGGCAATGTATCGGTCTGCGGCCTGGAGGTTGGGGTGATGGGACACTGGGGTATCATCTTACCTTCGTCTGTTTCCATCAGGGCAGGCAGGTCATCCTCTATGTCCGCCTGCCTCGATGTCGAAGGTCGAGGTTCGTCGTCAGCTGTGGCTGATGTGGAAGGCTTGAAAAATGACAGTATGCTTGACTGCTTAGCCTCGCACATTTTTCTATCATACAGTTCTTTGTAAGTATTCAAACCATCCTGCAAATATGCCCTAAACTGACGTACTCTTTCAAAATTAAAGTCGTACTTTTCTGCAATCATTGCAGTGAAAATCTCACGCAGTTGCTTCACGTTCAGTTCCTGGACGACTTCACTTTCGGTCCGTTCGCTACTGCATTCGGTTTTGATTGTTATCCCTTCCTCCTCCAATTGCATCAGCTCTTCAACTATCAGTTCTTGGTCATGGGATGTCAAAACCTCTTCAACGTCATCTTCGTCAACTTCCACAAGCCAAACTCACTTTGTCTTTATTTCGTTCACCACGATCAAAACGCTTAATTATGTCTAGTTTTACGCTAAGTGAATACCCTTACGAGCTCTTTTAGGCTTTTCTGATACCTTAGAACTCATCTTGCTAACGGATGCTCAAAATAAATGAACATAAAGCACAGATGCTCACAGGCACGTGTTTAAGCAATGCCGGCTACAATGCAGTTCCGGGGGAGGAGCTTGGCTGCTTGGGGCACGCGCTGCCTTTTCTCGTAACCGTGAAAACACCTTCTGTTAGCGAAAAGAGGTAACTAATGTAGGTCTTTCATAACAGCGAGCTGTCGTAAAGTGAACGTTCGAAAAGCAGGAGGCACCTGTAATTTCCTTTCTACTGCTTATCTTCATTCTTGAAGAGCGGAGTCACATTTGTAATTTTCCAGTCCTCTGGAACTATGCTAGAATCTATTCCTTCTTGAAAGATCATTACTAATGCCTCCACAAACTCTACAGCTACCTCTTTTAGAACCCTGGAATGTATACCCTCTGGTCCAGGTGGTTTATCTACCTTCCCACATTTCAGTTTCCTAAGCACCTTCTTCTTCATAATCATAACTTCACTCGCTTCTGCTCTGACACTCTCGAACTTCTAGCATACTGCTACTGTCTTCCACAGTGATGGTAAATACAAAATACTTATTCAGTTCGTCCGCCATTTTCTTGTCCCCCACTACTACCTCTCCAGCATCATATTCCTGCAGAACCATTTCTACTCTCACCTCTCGTTTACTCTTTGTCGTGTGTGACGCCCAGCAGAGCTACCGGACGGATGATGCTAATGAGAGAGATAAGAAAGACAATGGAGAAACATTCAAAATGCTGATAAGAGAGGAGAGAGGGATTAACAGGAAAGAAACACAATTCAGATATTGACAGACCGGTTGCTTTGAACCTGAACTGTTTGAAGTTTGAGGGACAGGTGATACCCCAGCAGGGGGATAAATGGAGCAGGTTTGCTAAGGCCCACGACACACCATGAGACCCTGGAAAGAGCAGTGTGCCCCCAAAAGTTGGAGGGAGCTTGGAGGACCAGTTCGTGGGAACCGACCAGAGGCTCACAGGGTGTAAAGGTATGATCGGTGGGAACCTGGGGTGTGTGTCCACCCTTGCCTGGGTGCCGGGTTCACCGCGGAAGAACGATCGTATCCGGAACGGAGGGGTCACAGTCGGTGACCACAGTGGGATTAGAAGACATCAAAAGGTCTGCCCGAAACCAACTGAGAAGACATCAAAAGGTCTGTCCAAAACCAACTGCGAAGACATCAAAAGGTCTACCTGAAACCAAATTGCATCTTTCTCTCTCTCTCTCTCTCCAACGGTACAACAACAGCGATTACTGCAAACTGCACTAAACTGAACTGAACTCTGCTTCACTTAAGACTGATCATTTTACCCCTAGACTGCGATAGAGCTTGGTTGATTCCTATTACCCTAGTTCTGTGTATATGTGTGTATTATCAGTGCTAACCTGTTACATTTATATCCTTACGATTAGTGTACTGTATTACTTATTTCTTTAATAAAACTTTATTAGATCCTAGTAATCCAGACTCCAACGAGCGTTCCATTTCTGCTGGTTTGGCAACCCACTTACGGGGTACGTAACATCTTATATATCTTAAGAAACTTGGTATCCTCTTTAATATTATTGACTAGTTTACCTTCATATTCTAGCTTTCCCCTCTTTGTTTAGTTGTCTTTTTAAAAGCTTCCCAATCTTCTAACTTCCAACTAATTTTTGCTCTCTGGCTTTTATGTTGGCTTTGACTTCCCTTATCAGCTACGGTTACATCATCCTGCCTTCTTCTATGCGATGTATCTATCCTGCACCTTCTGAATTTCTCCCAGAAACTCTGCCATTGCTGCTCTGTTGTCATCCCCACTCATATCTCCATCCAATCAACTTTGGGCAGCTTTTGTTTCATGCCTTTGCAATTCTCTTATCTCCAATGTAATATTGATATATCTGACCTTCTCCCTCTCAAATTGCAGGGTAAATTCTATCCTATTATGATCACTGTACTCATAAGGATTCCTTTACCTTAAGCTCTCTTATCAATTGTGGTTCATTGCACAACACCTCATCCAGAATAGCTGATCTCCAAGTAGGCTCAACCATGAGCTGCTCAAAATAGCCACCCTGCAGGCATTCTACAAAGTTTCTCTCTTGAGATCCAGCACCAACCTGATTTTCCCAATCTACCTGCATATTGAAATCCCCCATTATTATCATAACATTCCTTTTTGACATGCCTTTTCTATCTCCTGTGGTAATTTGCAGCACACATCTTTGCTACTGTTTGCAGGTCTGTATATACTCCCATAAGGGTTTTTTTTACACCTAAGCATTTCTACATCTTCCTATCCTATGTTACCTTTTTCTAAGGGTTTGATTTCATTTTTTTTAACCAATAGAGCCATGTCACCCACTCTGCCTACCTGCCTATCCTTTCAATACAACGTGTATCCTTGGAGGTTAAGCTCCCAGTTATAATCTTCCTTCAGCCATAATTCAGTCATGCCCACAACATCATACCTGCCAATCTCCAACTGTGCTACAAGTTCTTCTACCTTATTCCGTATACTGTGTACATCCAAATACACCACCTTTGGTACTGTATTCATCACCATTTTCAATTTTATCCCCGCATTACATTGTACCTTATCCTGTTGACTACAATTTTCCCTTATCATAAGCTTGTCCCTTCTAGAAGTCTCACTACACACTGCCTCTATTTGTAAACCAACTGCCCCATTTTCAGCCCTCTCTCTCCAGTTCCTGTACCCCTGCCAACTTAGTTTAAATCCTCCCAAATAACTCCAGCAAGCATATTGGTCTCCCCCAGGTTCAGGTCATGATACAGTCATGCCCACAACATCATACCTGCCAATTTCTAACTGTACTACAAGTTCTTCTACCTTATTCCATATACTGTGTGCAGGTCGTATGTTCCCCAGAAGAGATCCCAATGATCCGGAAATCTGAACTCCTGCATCCTGCTCCAATTCCTCAGCCATGCATTTAGCTGCCGAGTGCTCCTATTCTTACCCTCACTGGTGTGCGGCACAGGCAGCAACCCAGAGATTACTACCCCGGCAATCCTGCTTTTCAGCTTTCCACTTAGTTCCTTCAAATCTCTCTTCAGGACGTCTTCGCCTTTCCTACCCACGTCATTGGTGCCAATACATACCAAGACTTCTGGCTGCTCACCCTCGCTCTTTAGAATGCCATGGAATTGATCTGAGACATCCCTGAACCTGGCACCTGGGCACATACCATCAGGGTGTCTCTATCATGTCCACAGAATGTCATCACTATTCCTCTAACATAGAATCTACTATCACTACTGCAGTTCTCTTCACTTCTCTTCTCTTCTGAGTTCTGAGCCATGGCGCCAGAGTCAGTGTCAAAGACCCGGTCGCTGTGGTTCCTCCCGTTAGGTGGCCCCCTCCGCAGGGGGTGCTGAATCTGTGGAATCTATTGCCACAGATGTCTGTGGAGGCCAGGAGAATGGTGTTGAAACAGATAATAAATCAGCCATGATGGAACAGCAGAACAAACGGGATGGACTGATTGGACTAATTTTGCTTCTATGCCTTCTTGTCTTGTGGATTCTTGACCCATCCTATTTAATGGGCTAAAGGACGCTAGTCCAGTTCCTATTTACCTATTAGTGAAATCAAACCGGAGAATCAGATCTATTTTTCTGTACTCTCAAAACATCTTCAAATTTTCCGTAAATGAAACCCTTAAGCAAGGATGTCTCATCTCTGGGCTTGACTGAGCTGACTTACATCATCTGCAGTTCATCTAAAACATTATCTGTATCTTATTCTCCTGTTTCCTGATACTTATTCTCTCAAAATCTTATACTGCTTGTTGATCCCTAGAGTTCATGTTTAAGTAGTAATGAGGCACAGACTCAAACTCATACTAGTAGCCATCAAAAGCAAAGGCCAGGGGTTCTAACATTTAACTGTCGTTCATTCTTTGGGGCACCTCTGTTTTCGTGGATGGTTGAGAAGAAAAAGCATTTCAGGATGTATATTTTATACATTTCTCTGACATTACCTTTGAACCTTTGAAAGATCACATTCTCAATGCGATTTTCTCTGGACCAGAAAAATGCAATTTCTCTGCGGCCACTGTCCCTGTTTGGATAGCCTAGGTCCCAGACTTGGTTATATCCTCACTGTCATCTGTCCTTCATAAGCATGCTACCATCAGCAGGCCATTTTAAAACACTACAAAAAAATCTAAAATATTCAAAACATTTTATTTTCTGTGGATTTCCACACTGAAATATGGATTGAAGTGAAGCATAGTCTATCATAAAGTTCTTTTCCAGTCACCAGTGTGGGAGTTTTAACAAATTATTACATTATTTGTGACAAAGCTAGTATTTATTACCCTTCTGCATTCACCACTGAATTGTGTGGCCTACAGACTGCTTCAGAGCGCCACTATAAAGTTTGGGTCCAAAGTCACTTGTAGACCAGATGGGGTAAAAATGGAAAATTGTGTCCTTCAAGAACTTTAGTGAACCAGGTTAGTTTTTGTTCATAGTCCTTCAATTTCATGGACATTGTTATTGATCCAAGATTTCTATTCCATATTACTTGAATTTAAGTTCCTCATTGCCATGATGAAATTCAAATATAGATACAGACTCAAGTTATTTACTCCAATACACATATTAAAACTCAGTCTGTAAGATTCCAGAATTTCACATGAACCTTTATCAGTATTACAGGATATATTGCCATCACAGTTTTAAGATATATTGTTTTACATTCAACCTCAAATGGATCTTAGCATTTTTATAAAAACGGTCAGTTTGTTCAAAGGATATCTTTGGCTCATCAAGACAGGAAAACACTCCTGCTGGGTTTTGATCAGATGTTGTCATTTTGTTTACACGTACAGGCTTTATGGTGGCATTGAGAGATAAGAAATTTACGACCACGTTATAGGGCTATAGTATAGACCACCCAACAGTCCGCAGGATTTAGATGAGCAACTTTGCAGAGAGATCAGACAGACTGTTGCAAGAAACATAAGGCTGTTATGGTATATGATTTTAACCTTCCACATATTGACTGGGACTCCCATACTGTAAAAGGTCTACATGGGATAGAGCTTGTGAAATGTTTTCAGGAAAGTTTCCTTCATCAGTACATTGAAGTCCCAATGAGAGAGAGTGCGATACTTGATCTGCTATTAGGGAATGAGAGAGGGCAGGGGACAGAAGTTTGTGTAGGGTAACACTTTGCATCTAGTGATCACAATGCCATTAGTTTCAAACTAAGTATGGAAAATGATAGATCTGGTCCGCAGGTTGAGATTCTAAATTGGAGAAAGGCCAATTTAGATTGTATCAGAAATGATCTGGCAAGTATGGATTTGGGACAGGCTGTTTTCTGGCAAAGGTGTACTTGGTAAGTGAGAGGCCTTTAAAAGTGAAATTTTGAGAGTACAACGCTTGTATGTGCCTGTCAGAATAAAAGATAGAGACAACAGGTTTAGGAAACCTTAGTTTTCAAGAGATATTGAGGCCCTGGTTAAGAGAAGAAAAGGAGGTGCATAGCAGGTACAGGCAGGTAGGAACAAATTAGGTATTTATAAGAGTATAAGAAATGCAAGAGAAAGTAATCAAGAGGGCTAAAAAAAAGGCATGAAGTTGCCCTAGTAGACAAGGTGAAGGAGAATCCCAAGGGATTCTACAGAACTGTTAAGAACAAAAGGATTGCAAGGGACAAAATTGGTCCTCTGAAAGATCAGGATGGTAATCTGTGTGTGGAGCCAAAAAAGATGGGGAGATCTTAAGCAACACACATAAAAATTGCTGGTGAACGCAGCAGGCCAGGCAGCATCTATAGGAAGGGGTACAGTCGACAAGGGTCTCGGCCCAAATCATTGACTGTACCTCTTCCTATAGATGCTGCCTGGCCTGCTGCGTTCACCAGCAATTTTTATGTGTGTTGCTTGAAATTCCAGCTTCTGCAGGTTTCCTTGTGTTTGGGGAGATCCTAAATGGATTTTTTCCATCTGCATTAACTCGGGAGATGGACACAGAGTCTATAGGTGTGAGTCAAAGAAGCAGCGAGGTCATGGACCTTACATAGATTACAGAGGAGGAGGTGTTTGCTGTCTTAAGGCAAATTAGGGTGGATAATTCCCCAGGTCCGGACAAAGTGTTCCCTTGGACCCTGGGCGAGGCAAGTGCAGAAATTGCAGAGGCTCTATCAGAGATAGGATTAGAGGATAGCTAACATTGTTCAGCTGTTTAAGAACGGCTCTAAGAATAAACCAGGAAATTATAGGCCGGTGAGTAGTAAGAAAGTTATTGACAGGTTTTCTAAGGGACCAGAAATGTAGGTATTTGGATAGACAGGGACTGATTAGGGATAGACAACATGGCTTTGTGTGTGGTAGGTCATGTCTAATCAAATTTATAGTTTTTTGAGGAAGTTACTAAGAAAGTTGATGAAGGCAAGGCAGAGGATGATGTCTTCGTGGACCTTAGCAAGGCATTTGACAATGTCTCGTATGGGAGGGTGGTGAAGAAGGCTCAGTCACTTGGTATTCATGATGAGGTAGTAAATTGTATTAGACATTGGCTTTGTAGGAGAAGCCAGTAAGTGGTAGGAGATGGCTGCCTTACTGACTGGAGGCTTGTGACTATTGAAGTGCTGCAGGGAAATCAGTGCTGGGTCTGTTGTTGTTTGTCATGTATAGCAGTGATCTGGATGATAATGTGGTTAGCTAGATCAGCAAATTTGTGGATGCCACCAACATCTGGGGTATAGTGGACAGCAAGAAATACTATCAGAGCTTGCAGTGGGACCTGGACCAGTTAGAAAAATTGGCTGAAAAACAGCAGATGAAATTTAATGCAAGCAAGAGAGAGGTGTTGCACTTCATTTGGACCAACTAGGGTAGGTTTCACACAGTGAATATTAGGGCACTGAGAAGTGCAGTAGAATAAAGGAATCTGGGAAAACAGATCCATAATTAATTGAAAGTGGCATCCCAGGTAGATGGGATCTCAAGGAAAGCTTTTGGCATATTGGCCTTTATAAATCTAAGTTCTGAATACAGGGTATGGAATGTTATGTTGCCATTGTATAAGACATTGGTAAGGCCTAATATGGAGTATTATGTGCAGTTTTGATCACCTACCTACAGGAAAGACGTAAATAGGTTTGAAAGGATACAGAGAAAACTTACAAGGACGTTGCAAGGACTGGAGGATCTGAGTTATAAGGAAAAATGGATTAGATTAGGACTATATTCCTTAGAACATATAACACTGAGGGGAGATTTGATAAATTATGAGGGGTATGGATAGGGTAAATGCAAGTAGGCTTTTTCCACTGAGGTTGCGTGTGACTATAACTAGAAGTCATGGGCGAAGGGTGAAATGTGAAAAGTTTAAGTGGAATGTGAGGGGAAATTTCTTCACTCAGTGGTTACTTACGAACTTGTTTTCAATGTTGAAGAGAAGCTTGAATACGTACATGGGTAGCAAAGTGTGGAGGGCTATGGTCCCAGTGCAGGTTGATGGCAGCAGGCAGTTTAAGTGGTTTGGCACTGACTAGATGAGCCAAAGGGCCTGTTTCTGTGCTGTTCCTTTTTATGACTCTATGGCTCTGCAAGGAAATCAGATCTATACAATCTCTTTATGTGCTTCTGTAATGTTAATGTTGTCTGATATGAGCTACAAATAAACATTTCACAAGTGGAAAAGATCCCTTTGAGAGCAAATGATCACGTGGCTGATTTCCTCAAAAAACGCACAAATCTGTCCAGTTCTAGGTAGGTTGAATGCTAAAGCTGAAAATGGTTGGAAGAGCGATGGATTATCTCACCTGCACAGTCGACACTGAAGAGATTAACAGAAGCAGAGACAGTAGCTTCATCCAGTGGCTGCAAACCCTGCAGTGCCCACCTCACCAGTGAGGCCTTGATACTTTCCGGCAGAAATGAAAGGAAGTAGATTGGAACATATATCAGGAAGCGAAGATTGCGAAGCACTGGCGTCATAAGCTTGCCTTGTGGTGACTCAGCCATGCGTTCGATTGTTGGAAAAAGTAATATCGCTTTCAGAACCTTTGGAACCAGTGAGAGAAAATACAAATAAGTAAAGCCTCAGGCACTATCAAATTCTGGAACCATGCCCTTGTTTCCCCCCTTCTTTTGAAGTGAAGTGAGGTTTGTCAGGTACATTAATAACCTTTGCACATAATTACAGGCTGCTTGAAATGCCTGAACTAGATAAACTGGTAGCTTGGTAACATTGAAAGCTGTTGTCAAATTCCAAAGAAAAATGGTTCATAACTTACTAATTTAGGAGGTATTGAACTGCCACAGGAGACAATGCACAGAAACACTAGATCATTCCTTTAATGTTCTCCAAATAAAATTTAACAGCATTGCAACCAGCTACACCTTTGGTCTAAAGCAAGTGCCAGAAAAGTAATTGGTTTAGTGAAAAGTAATCATATATTTCCATTATTCAATGTACTACAAAATTTTTTTGATACTGTGGGACATGGGGTTAAGACAGGAAATTGTGTAAAAGATCAGCCATGATCTTACGGAATAGCAGAGCAGGCCCAAGGAGCTGAATGGCCTTTTTCTGCTTCTATTTCTTATGTTAGATGATTGTACTAAATGTTCTTTCAGTTTTGCTTCAATTCAGTTGGAGGCAAAATTACCCACTTCAAACAAATGTGATGCATGGTAAATATAGGTTTGCAGAATACGTTGACTGCTTTGTTCTTAGGGTTCAGCTCTGCATATCTGTAAAATTGTTGTAAAAGATTAAAGGAGAGGAAGTAGCTCTAATAATTACTTATTCATCAGTCATGGAAAATATTTTTAGCAATTCCTTCCTTACTTCCTGTACTTCTAAGAAGTAAAACTCTGTCACGTGACACTGCCAAGCTTTTGTCTGGCTGCCTCACCTGAACGATGCATTTAAATTATATTCCCCCATACACAGAGAGGCTGGAGACTTTCAAGTTTTTGCCAGACATTTCCATCATTGATTAGTCTATACACCACCTGAAGGACGATCAATGTAATGGGAGCTACTGCCTTCTACAGGAGCCAGCAGAACTCTCTCTGGAATATTTTGCACTTTCATTTATTTTCTAAATGTCTACAATATACAATATAACTCTTTCAAATTACTTAAGTTTCAAAGGCGTCTCTTAGTGAGTGAAGCAGCCTTGCTGGATTGATCCTTCTTCATGCCCATGTTATGAAAGTGTTTTTTGCTGCCCCATTAACCTGTGGTTTGAGTCACTTCAGTTTTCAAAGTCAACCTGCAGACTTGGCCAGATCTGTCTTGGGGTCCTGTCTTACCAGTCTGGGGTCCTGACGGAAAAGCCTCCATTACCTTGAAAGGGCAGAAAAGAGAACCTGAGGTCCTGAAAATGGGGTAAGAAACAGAAGAGTAGGAGATGTCATGGAAGGAACATACACTTTGACCTGAGATACCAAATTAACAGAGAAAAATATTAAAAGGGAAAATAATAAAAAGGATAAAGAAGATATTGTCAGTCAGTTCCAACCCACTTTTACTAGCCACCCCTTTCATTCCAGAGATGGTTTCTGCTGACTCCTGCATTGTCTCCTTCACTTATCTCTCCTGGTTTGGGCATATCTTACTTGACTTCTATATAGATGGGAGGAGCACATCCCATGCACAACAAGTCTATTTGTATCTTAATAGCACATTTTGGGTGGTTTATGCCTTATGAATACAGATTTTCAGACCTCCAGTGACTACTTGTCTGAAACTGGCAGAAGCTACGACTCCCTATTGTAGATCCCCATTGAGAAACTGCCATAGTACTATAATTGCACCAGGTGGAAATGAACTTTGGCTGTTACTGTCCCCACTTATGGCTGTCAAATCACTGATCACTCAACGTAGACTATAACTGGAGGTGGAAACTGTAATTTCACCAAATGCAGGATATCAAGATGACAGATCAAAACAATGGAGAGCTGGAAATGTATATCGAACCTGGGGAACTCACTAAGCTAGTGAAATTGCAGGTTGCTTGCTACAGATTGTGTATCCAGAGCAAACCACTTTTTCCTTTACAGAGAGAGAAAAAAAATCAAACCCTGAGGCAGCAAAAGAAAACTAACAAAACTGGTTAGACTCTGCTGCAACAGACACCATCTTTTTCTTAGTGCATGAACAGAAGACTCAAAATTCAAGTTCATTTGTTGTGTGTACATCGAAACAATACAGTAAAATGTGTTGGTTGCATTAACAACTTTAAGCAAGTTCTTACTGTGCAAATTTTTAAAGGGCTCTAGGGATTAATGAGTTGATAAGCAACCAGTGAGAGAACACGAACACACACACACACACACACACACACACACACAAAAACTATTCTGTTGAAAATTATGTTGGATGCCATTTCAGTGAAAGTATTAAGGTGTGTAAAAGTAACACTGATGTATGTGGATGAGGCAGATCACAGTGTGAACACATAATGCTTATTTGTATAGCATCAGCAGCACCTTATTGTGTTTCAATATTCCAGCTATCACTCTCAGTTACCTTGTGTAACTGGACATACATTAAGCAGCAACACTGTTTAGAAAGTCATCAATAACAGTTGGTCAGTTGCTAATCAAATTCTTTTGACTGCTGGTATAGTTTTGCAAGTGCTTGATGTACGGAGAGTGAGAAGAAAGAGATGGTCATTGTAATTCAGATGAGAATGTGAAGAGAAGACAAGATAACAAATATAAGTAAGGATGCTGTCATTTTAGATATTTCAGCTTCATCACCGGTCACAGCATTAGCAAAAATTCAAAGGTTCATTTCATTATCAAAGTATGTATGCAGTATACAACTCTGAGATTCATCTTCTCCAGATACCACAAAACAAAGAAAAACCATGGAAGTCAAAGAGAAACATCAACCTCCCCCTGCACAATAAAAAAGGCAACATGATCAACCTCCCGCCACACAAAATGCAACAAGAACATCAATCCCAACTCCCTCCCCCACACAAAACCCAATAAGAACATCAAATCAGAAACACTCTCCCTCATACAAAAAAAAACTAATGAAACACAAGATCAATGACCCCAAACCCTCTCCCTTTGTACAACAAAATGACGAGAAAGACTGGACAAAAACACAGAATTTAAAAACCATAAGACTGAAAAAGTCCACAGACCATAAACGCAATAGTTCAATCCATAAACACAGACGTCGGTAACATCCTCTAGCATCATTGAAAGAGAGACACCTTTCAAACTCAGCGGCAATAACTGTTCCTTGAATGCTTGCCACCAAATTCAACAATCACCAGGATCCCAGGTAAGGTAAAGAAGGAGACTACTGGATCTTTGATAATCATTTTAAAATCTTCTCTAGCCAGAAAATCTCTGGAGGATTGTAATTGTGGTACGTTTAACCAAGAAAAGCAGCAAGGATAAGCTAGTTTAACTACAAGTTAGTAATGAATTCTGTGGGAAGGAAATTATTGGGAAAAGTTCTGAGGGACAGGAGAGGTAGAGATTAATCAAGGAACATCAGCATGGCTTTGTTGAGAAGAATTGAATTTTTAGAGGTGGTAACTGAGTGTGTTGATGAGGGCAATACAGTTGATGTAGTCTATATGGATGTAACCCAAGGCCTTTGACAAGCTCCCACATGGGGGATCAATCAAAAAAATAGGATCTTGGGCAATTTGGCAAATTCGATCTAAAGTTGGATTGGTGATAGGAGGCAGGGTGTAATGATTGAGGACTGTTTTTGTGATTGATGCCTATGGCCAACAGTGTACTTTACTTTTGTTACATACATCAATGAGCTGGATGTGAATGTAGGAGGTATAGTTAGTAAGCTTTCAGAAGACTGAAGATTGATAATGTTATGGATTAGTGAAGAGGATAGTCTATGACTAAATTGGTAAATTGTTTTATTATTGTCACATGTGCCAATGTACCAAAACTTTGTTCTGCATGCCATTCACACAGATAATTTCATACAACACTGTGAGATAGAACAAAGGAAAACAAGAGAAAAAAAACAGAAAGAAGTGTTATAGCTACAAAGAAAGTGCGTGATCAACTAAATCACATTTAAAATATCAACAAATCATATCGGAGAGATTCTTTAAATCTGCATATGCTGTATTGCAGAGAGTAGTGGACTCTGCCCAATACATTATGGGCACATCCCTCCACACCATTGGCAGTATCTACAGGAGGTGTTGCCTCAAGACAGCAACATCTATCATCAAATTTTTCCACTATCCAGGCCATGCTTGTTGTGGCAGCTTTCATAGGGAAGGAGGTACAGAAGGCTTACTACACCACCAGGTTCAAGAACAACAATTCAACTCTTGCACCAACTGGCAAAACACTAATCATTAGAGTTCAGCAACACTTTGACAGCTTTGACTACTTTGCACTAAAATTGAACTTTTTTTTTGTTCTAATTGTGTTTTCTTGTAAAAAAACTGTGTACATTTTATGCTTAATTTAGTGCTCTCTTGTGAATGGTGCTTATATGTTGCTATATTGTGACACGGTCACAAGTAAGTTTTTAATTGTACCTGTGTACACACGTACTTGTGCACATTATAATAAGCTTCACTTTCTACTTTGCATCAAACTCCTGTCAAACGTAATAGTTAAGATACATGCTTGATGTAGTTCATATGCTAATAAAAATCCTCCACATTTTTCAAAGATAGCATAATGATATGCTTAATGGTGAACCGCAGTCCAATTGACAGAATGTCATGTTAATCAAAATTTCTTTCAAGCTGTTCACAAAAACCTTCAAACAGCATCACTGAGGTCAGGGCACTTAACTTACCCATCACATGTCTGGATACTGTAAAACCACATATGCACTTCTTAAATCTGAACATTTTACTGAGATGGGAACAAATATAAATTGACGACTTGATGTATTCCATTAAATGTGGAGCAATGAGAATAATAACTACAATGAATTCCAGTTTATTTCATAATAAAGTGGTTTTAATAAGGTTGCACTGATGACCAGCTGGCAGTACCCAAAAAACCTCTAGTGAGTCACCGTATTTACTTTAATGTTTTAAATTAATTTGCATAAATTAGATGAATTTTAGGTGAATTTACTATTTGATAAATTTGTTTTAATAATTTTCTCTGCTTAAATCACTTATCTTTTCTTCACTTGCTTCAAAATATATCTGATCATTAGACATATTGACATAGTGTTAAGATGCCTGAAGCTGATCCGTGCAGTCCATGGACAGAACTGCATTTACTGCCATCTTCAACCCAGCTGATGCTCATGACACTCTCTGCTCTTGTAAGATAGGCAAGGTAGTCGTGTCAGGAGGAACTCAGGAGCTGTATGTCCACAAAACTTTAATGTAATATACCATTTGCTTGGGGCTATCACAAGACAAGGTCTAAGTTAACTGACACAATTGTTTCTATTACTGGGTTCAACAAATACATGCCTATAATCTTTTTGTGCTAAGTCAAGGGTAATCATCTCCCTGGTAATCTATCTCAGACCTTCCAATCTGAGAGTTATTATTATCTCCTTTGTTTCCTTGCTAGGTAGGAAACTGCATATTGACCAATGACCTTCTTTCAGCTCCTTGTGCCTGGGGATTGGTGCAGTTAAACTCGAGCCTTTTTTCTTGGATATGGAGCTGCTGTAACTAATGCCACTGGCAAGACTGAATGGAGCTATTATCATGGATGTGAATACTTACAGGACTGTCAAAAAGATTTCTAATTTTTCATGTTCAAGTGAAACATAGAGTGCAATTCTCCATTCACCTGTTTGTCTCAGCTGATTACGTACAATAGTGGGACTGTGGCCTATATGACCTCAGTGAGTGGCACGTATTTGAAGCTCTCCAACACCAATGTAGCTGCAGCAGCAACTTGGTCCTAGAAGTTGATTTTGACTTAGAATTTCCTGGATGATGATGGTCCCTGCCCCTCGACCCCACCACTGAAAATAGCAAACCAGCCCCAGAATTGTTTTGACATTACCCGACTAAATTAGCTGTCAAAACCTTTGAAAAATTTTGGATGTCAGTCAATGTCTGACACTCAAACATGCTGATAAAATTAATGATAATTAATTAACTATTAAAATTAAATTACAAATAGAAATGAGTTTTGAGAATAAAAGAATTTACAAACATTTAAGTAAGTAATTTATGTTAATTAAATGAATTAAAACAAACCCTGCTATTTAAAAATCTGATGTCACCTTAAAATTTCCCATGTCCCTTAGAATCATTCCTTCCTATTGAAATGACCAGAATCACAGAACCTGAACCAGGTTTTGTTGAGCCTTTTCCCAACAGATGCTTTAGGAAGCTGGCGTTCCACAAAGGATTTCATGTCATGTCGAAACCTGAATACAATTGGAATAACAGCGGTGAGAATGTGTCAGGAAATTTGAGGCTTATGTGTGAACATATGTGTCCTTCAGAAATGATTCAGATTGTTGAATCTGACCTCTCCACAGAAAGTTGTATACCACCAGTTTAAAACCTTTTATCAGCAAGAAGACTGGAGCATTAATCCCTCACAAGCTACTTTTAATAGTACTCACAGTAATCTTTCAAGTGAAATCATCAAATATCTAGAGGTATAAAATATGATCATTGTTCATTATTGGTTTACTGTTCTGATACAATAGAGGAAATACTCCAGATAATTTCAAAGTGTACTTTCTGATTTTGTAACATCAATATATTTTGCCCATCTGAAATTCACTTACATTACATCAACAAAATAGGCAAAAATTTTGGGAAGAGTAAATATATAAGAAACTTGGAAATTCCCTCTGTCTAGGCCTTGCAATAGTTGATAGGTTTCAATGAGACCCCCCCCCCCCATTGTTCTTCTATAGTTACAAGGTTTCTTCGGCTTTTTATGGTATCTCCTCACAGTCATCCTCAATACATCGTACGGCAGCATTTTGATTTTTTTTAAATTCTGCATAGATAAGAGGCAAAATATAAAGCAAAAATGTAGAGGAATGAAATTTGCTTGCACAGTTGTAAGATATTGTGGTTTAGTGCAGAATCTGAGGATGTTAAAAATTTCAATCTGGCCAAATTTCTTGAGATAAATTTCAATTTCAATCAATCCACTTGAGGGCTGATTCTCTTGACCAGCGTAAATACTGTTCAATTATCAGCTCTACAAAGTTCTCAAGAATTCCTCTCTGTAAACTGTGATTGCTAAGAGGAAGCATTGGTCCTATTTGAAATTTATTAAAATCACCAAGATTAAGAAATGCAAAACTTATCATTCATAGTGTGACCAAGGACCATAGCAGGGGGCCATGCCATTGCAGGGAAACATTTTTAAATGGATGATTAAAACATGCAGATGTGTTTATCCTCTTTTGTTTACTCCTGTTGTCTCAGGTTGTGCACCATCCTTCCCTTCAAGGCAAGAAAGCTATCTCCTGGTGTGACCTCCTTAGGTGATGTTGACGTCAAGGCTGAATAGCTGACTGTATGCCCAAGCTTTGAAATGTGGATACCAGATTTGAACAGTGTATGTGAAAGACAATTGAGGTGAACCACACAGACATTTGGTACAAGCTCTGAGTGAAAGGACTGAGGTAAGTTGAGCAGTACCAGTCCATTAGGGCAGTTGGTAAAGTATTACATTTGGATATCTATTTGCTGACATTTATCACTTCTGAAAGTTTGCTCAGATTCTTGCAACAATGGATACTTTTAAATTTTATGTATATTAAATGCCAGAACTATCATCTCCCACTGCCTTCTGAGTGTATGTCTAGAGGATTCTCTACAGGGCACTTTTCTCTACTCTGCCACCACTACCAAAGCCTCCAGTGCTGAGGCTGAATATTTTGGTGAAAGCTAGTATCTCTCACATTGTGCCAGCCTTTATTGCTACCTGGTCAGTTTATTTCCTGCACAATGGCCCACACTTTTGCAGCCACAATACAGTTCCCCCAAAGTACTTAAGCCTTGCTCCATGTCAGTTATCATTGATGTTAGCCACTCCCTGCACGGTTGGTATGCTGCTTCTTTGCAAGCAACAGGTATGGTTCAATCCCTTATTGTATGTTACCCTAATTTAATTACACCTTTCATTCTAATGTTTACTTGCCCCTTAAGGAAGAACCTGGTTTGTTGCCCAATATGTACAAAGCAGAAATTGTTTTACAATGAATGGGAAACCTGTGAACAAAGAGAGCTGTACTTTAAAATGTCAATGTGAGAATTCAAACTTAAAATAAATCTCTTTTTTAAATCCAGACATTATGACCTTCTTAAAAGCACTTTCTTTTGCTTTAATTTCCAAAACTGAAGCTAAACGTTTCAGTAGGTCAAATTTGAAGACAGAGTATAATATTATGGGTAAGACTCTTGGCAGTGTGGAGGATCAGAGAGATCTTGGGGTCCGTGTCCATAGGACACTCAAAGCTGCTGCACAGGTTGACAGTGTTGTTAAGAAGGCGTATGGTGTGTTGGCCTTCATCAACCAGGGGATTGAGTTCAAGAGCCATGAGGTAATGTTACAGCTATATAAGACATTAGTGAGACCCCACTTGGAGTACTGAGTTCAGTTCTGCTCACCTCACTACAGGAACAATATGCATACTATAGACAGAGTGCAGAGGAGATTTACAAGGATGTTGCCTGGAGTGGAGAGCATGCCCTATGAGAATAGGTTGAGTGAACTAGGCCTTTTCTCTTTGGAGCGACAGAGGATGAGAGGTGAACTGATAGGGTAAGATGATGAGGAGCATTGGTCATGTGGATAGCCAGAGGCTTTTTCCCAGGGCTGAAATGGCTAAAATGAGGGGGCATAGTTTTAAGGTGCTTGGAAGTAGGTACAAGGGGGATGTCAGAGGTAAGTTTTTCACACAGGGAGTGGTGGGTGCATGGAATGCACTGTTAGTGAAGGTGGATAGAGGCAGATACAATAGGGTCTTTTAAGACACTCTTAGAGAGGTACATAGAGCTTAGAAAAATAGAGGGCTATGTGGTAGGGATATTCCAGGCAGTTTCTAGAGTAGGTTACATGGTCAGCCCAACACTGTGGGCCGAAGGTCCTGTAACATGCTATCGATTTCTATGTTTCTATAAACTTGTCATCTCTACAGATTTCCAAGGGACTGTTTTTCATACCTGAGAGCAATTGAAACCAAAATTCCGTTTTGATGGAAACACAGAGCTAATCTTTAATCTTTATAAAGATAAAATTTGATTTTGGATAGTAAATAGACATTAGTTCATTTATGGTGTACATAGATTTCTCAATTTTCATTTCTATTGGATTGTCATGTCTTTTGAATCAAATTTCATTTAAAAAATTGTTGTAGCAAATATAGAACGCTACATTCAAGTTTTCTGAAGGGGATTATACCAAATGTTGTCACTAGGTGGAACAAGGATCAATAGGACTTGAACCTAGATTGTTGCTTTTATTAAGGTTTTCTTTCCTTTAGATGTACAAATCATAAATGCCAGGTGTGCGTTTGTACTACAATTACAAGAACTAAATGAATACAATTGTCTTCAACACCCCTATAAAACACTTAATGGTAAGGTCAGCATAGAATTTGGTTTTGCATTTACAGTATGTTTCTGGCAAGTTTGGATCTTTCTATTATATGGTGTAAAATGTGAAAATAAAAAGCAATAATGATATTATGATCAGGTATTATGTGTAATGTGTTATGTATTATCAGATTTAAAGGATTTCTTCTTTTATGTTACTGCGAAGGCTTATAAAATGGCTTCTTTGCTACATTAGAATAAAAATGGCTTTTCTGTAATAATAACTGCGATGTGAGGAGTTCTCTCTCTCTCTGCTTGTTTGGGTTATACTATTGATAAGAGAGAGAACGAACCAATGAGTGTCCATGTTATTCTTTTTATGGGTGATATTCTGTCTCATATGGGTGGGAACCGTGTGGCTTGGGGGGCTTTTCGGGAGGAGACCAAAGAAGAAGGACGTGCTGGAAGCGCTCTGGTTGACCACCGTGGTTGGTTCCGAGTGGCGAGTCGAGGGGGTCGGAGGGGATCGAATGGTGGAAAGAGGAGCCCGTTAATTGAGCTCCACCTGTTGTGCCCGAAGTGGTTGAACTCTGATAAGTTTGGCGCCTTTTACTTTCCCTTTTATATTGTACCTCTATGAATTACATAGTTCCAGTAAGATTTATAAAGTGTAATCTGTAAATCATACATTGTGTGCTGTCTGATATTTGATATGTGATATGTGAGTTTGTACCAGGTGGCATTACACAGCAACGGTGCAACCATGAGACACGGTTTAGCAGGTGGACATGTTTCCCCTAGATAAAAACGAGCCGATAGACCTGAGCATTACACAGGTAAAATGATATTATGGTGCTTCAGAAAGGTGACGTCCATTATTAAGGACCCCCATTACTCAGGGCATGCCCTTTTCTCATTGTTACCATCAGGAAGCCTGAAGGCACACTCTCAGCAATTCAGGAACAGCTACTTTCCCTCTGCCATACGATTCCTAAATGGACATTGAACTCATAAACACAGTCTCACTTTGTAAAAATATATATTACTTTTGTTTTTG
Organism: Mobula birostris; assembly: GCF_030028105.1. Taxonomy (NCBI): domain Eukaryota; kingdom Metazoa; phylum Chordata; class Chondrichthyes; order Myliobatiformes; family Myliobatidae; genus Mobula; species Mobula birostris. The sequence goes on along the minus strand of NC_092371.1, from coordinate 203,466,181 downwards.
CAATATTTTTAATCTATTCAATATACATACAAATATACTTAGAGTGGTAGATTTATTTATTTATCTTTTTTCTTTCTATATTATCATGTATTGCATTGAGCTGCTGCTACTAAATTAACAAATTTCACAACACATACTGGTGATAATAAACTTGATACTGATTCTGATTTTCTTACTGAGTGAAAATTACACAGGATGTGGCTGTTGAATGAACATGCCACATCATGTGGATTCCCCTCTTGCTTACATTTCTATGCTTGTGAAAAAATGAGCAAACATTATCTCATCTAACTAGCGGGAAGCAGTTCTCTGGGAGAAATGTCTCATTTTTAGGTTGGCAACCTGTAAATAGTGGGGTGCTACGAAGGTAGCTGATTAATGTACAATAACAATCATATAGGATGAAAGCATATGTTCTTTATAAGTTATATCAAGTGGAGAGGGGCTGGGAAAAGACAAGTTGTGAGGAGGATTCAAAACATTTAGAGAGAAATATTATTAGGTGAAGTGAGTGAGCAAAAAGTCGGCAGATGCATTATAGATACAATCATAAGAAAGTCATGTCAAATTCTTTACTTCCTTTGAAATTTAAGGAGGTTTAGCTTATTATCAAACACTAACAAACTTCTGCAGATCTACTGTTGAAAGTACCCTGAATAATTGATCATGGTCTGGCATGGCAATTTGAATGCACAGGAATGCAAGAAGCCGCAGAGCCAAGTGGACTTGCCTAGTATATCACCAGCTCATCCCTCCACATCATTGGAAGTCCCTACAAGAGGTGCGGCCTTAAGAATGCAATATCTAACATCAAGATGTTCACTATTTGTCCTATCCCACCTTCTTGCAGCTGTCATTGAGCAGGAGGTACAGACGCCAGAAATCCCACACCAACAGGTTCGAGAACAGATACTTACACTCAACCTTTGATTTTTGAAACTGCATAACCTTAATCACTATCTTAGGAAAGCAAAATTATGCCATCTTTGCACTAGAATGGACATTTTTTATCCTAATTGTATTTTTGTATAATTTTGCATAATTTATGATAAATTTGTTTTTTTTAAAAAAACGTCATGCCTCTAATGATGCTTCAAATAAGTTTTTCATTGCACTAGTGCATGCATGTGTAACCCCCTGGGAAAGGTTTCACTGCTAATGGAATAGCCTTTCTGTAGAAGCAGTGTTTGGGTTATGGTTAGAGATAATGGGTGCCTTGGAATGTGAGCCGTCCAATGATGGGTGTGTGCTTTCATGCCGTGTGCCTGACACCGAGGTGATTTGGGTCTTTTGTTCGGCGGGAGATGAAGAGAGAAGAAGCCGGAGAGGAGCGGTTGTAGGATTGGACTTGGAGTGGGGCCGGGAGTCGACAGTGCCCGGGGAAATCGATGGAGGATTGGTGAAGGGGAAACTGTGAGCTCCAACTTGTGCACATTAGACTGTTTCATTAAAATGGGCCCTTTTCTTTTCTTTTTGTTTTACTTTACTCACCCTTTAGTCAAATTAAGAATTATAAAGTTAAATCATTTAATTGTATATGGTGTACTGTCTGTAATTTGTGGTACTGATTTGTAACAGAGGAACAAATCACACAGCATCCACACAAGCAGAGCTTCGGGTGAGCTTACACCTCAATCTCCCACGTTTGGCGGGGCCACAGATCGTCTTCCCTAGACCTAAGCAGCCGACCGAACCTGAGTATTACACTTGTATTTGTGCAAATGACAATGTTAACTTTGACTTTGACAATACGAAAAAAATGTGAAGTTACTCTGTTTGGAAGGAAGAAAGATGAAATATTATTATTTAAATAGAAAGGTGAGTCTCTGAGATTTGCGGGTCCTTGCGCGTGGATGAACAAAAACTGGCAAATAGGTGAAAGGGAAATCAGGAGTGCTAATAAAATATTTGCCCTTATTTTGGAGAGGGTTGGAGAGAGGTTGATGTGCAAGAATAAGGAAGTCCTAGTTGAATTGTACAAGGCATTAATGAAATTACATCGAAAATGTTGTACAGTTTTGGTCCCCTTATTTAACAAAAGATATTATCATTCGAAACATTTCAAAGATTCACAAGGATGATCTTCTGTCATGAGAAAATGTTCAGAAGGTTGAATCTGTACCCATTGCAGATTAGGAGAAGCAATTTAATGGACACATGTAAGATTCTTAAGGGTAAAGAGGATGTTTCTCTTGAGGAGAGTCCGGGATGAGGCACCAGTGGTTCTGAATAAGGGGACCCCATTTTAGACTGGTGTGAGGAAAAAAAAATCTCTTCTGAAAGCGTTCTGAGTCTTTCAACCACTTTGCCTGAGAAAGCAGTGGAGGCTGAACTCTTGAACATCTTCAAAGCCGCAGGGCTTTCAGAGATTATTAAAACAGAGTGGAAAAGTGATCGAAGAGTGTTAGATCAACTATGAGCTTACTGAATGATGATGAAAACCAAGGGTTGAATGGCTTATTCCTGTTCCCATTTCTTATAGTCTTATGTTTTAGAACTGGACAAAGATAAATGTTTTGCCCAGACAAGAAGTAACATGAGCATTTAATTTAATAGTGAACAACTAAAAAGACAGCTCTGAATCAAGTGTCTTAAAAGAAGCTAAAAATTCTAAAAGTGATACAAATGCATTAAGGAAGGAACATAGGAACACTTGTTAGAATAAGCCATTTGGCCCTTGAAACATGGTCTGCCTTTCAATATGCTTGTGGGTAATTCATTTCCGCATTTTAGCATTAGTTACATGTACGGGGTGTTTCTTCTGTTACATTTTAAATGGCGATTTTGTTATGTTAATCTGTGGAATGTGGCTTTGTTGTGCTTTAACGCTGCAGAGAGTTTGCGCTAACAGTTTGTTTTACTTTAAATGAGATAACCAGGTTCTATTAGCCAATGGGTGGTTATGTATCGTTTTGTTTTCGGATGCCATGCTGTATGATATGACTGTGGACTGAGTTTTGGCGGGGAGTCGGGAGGAGAGACGAGGAGGACGGCGGACGCACGGAGAGGCTCCGGTCGATCACTTCGGGTGGTCCCGAGCCGTGGGTTGACGGAATTCAGGTGGTCGTCTGACGTCGAACTTGAGCTCCAACGGTAGCGCGCGAAGAACTTGGACTTTGATAAGTGTTGGCGCCTTTTTTTTTCCCATTACTTTCCTCTCTGTATCAAATGTATATTAATGCCCTAGAATTAGTAATATCTATAAAGTGTATGTGTTAAAATTTACTGGGTGTGCTGGCTGATGATTGATGTTTGTGATTGATTCGGGCGACGATTGACCCTGAGAGGACTGTTGAAGCAGGTGCTGGGCGGGATTTCCCCTAGACATTCACGAGCCAATATAACGGAACGTTACATACAAATATGGAAGGGTGCACTTGGTCAGGTCCTGGGAATTTATCCACCTTAATGCGTTGAAAGGTTTCAAACAACTAATTAGTAATACAAATATTCTCCAAAACATCTCCACTTGTTTCCTTTGTCTCTTGAGCAAGCATGATCATGTCCTCTGTAAACACCAAGGAGAAATCCCATATATCTCTTGTGGCTTAAGACTTGTTCTACCTTGCTGATCCCCAAGGGGATCTGCTTTCTCCTTAGCCACCTTTTTCATCTTAATATACAGGAGCTATAGAACATCTTGGGATTTTATTTATCCTCACCTGCCAGATCTAACTCATACCCTTTGTATCCGTAAACATTTTTACAGTCATAAAGGTTGTCCCCATCCTTCTAAACCAGAATGTACCAGTCAAGATGGCGCCTGAGGTCAATGTCAATCAGGCTTTAGATGATCTGAGCAATGGGAGCAACGCACACGAAACAGCACATCCTAACGCCTTAACCATCATTTTGGGAGACTTTAACCAGACAAGTCTGAAAAAAAAATCACTAAGCAGTTACCATTAACAGATCACTTGCAATACCAGAGGAAACAACACACTGGACCATTGCTACACCACCATCAAGAATGCCTACCGTGCTATTCACGCCCTCACTTCGGGAAGTCTGATCACCTGGCTGTACTTCTACTCCCTGAGTATAGGCAAAGTCTGAAGACTGCAGCACCAGTAGTGAGGACCAAGAAGATATAGACAAGGAGCACCGACAGGATTGCTTGGAATCGGTGGACTGGACTGTATTCAGGGATTCATCTTCGATGCAGTTGTTACCGACTTCATTAAAACCTGCGTGGATGAGTGTGTGCCTACAAAGACTTACTGTACATTCCCAAACCAAAAGCCGTGGATGAACCAGGAGGTATGTCGTTTGCTGAAGGCTAGACCTGTGGCATTCAAGTCTGGTGATCCAGGCCTGTACCAGAAAATCAGGTATAATTTGTAGAGGACTATTTCAAGGGCAAAGAGACAATTTCGAATGAGGTTGGAGGTGACATTGGATGCACGACAACTCTGGTAGGGTTTGCAAGACATTGCATCCTTCAAAGCGAAACCCAACAGCATGAATAGCAGTGTTGCTTCACTACCAGATGAACTCAATGCCTTCTATGCCCGCTTTGAAAGGGAGAATACAATTACAGCTGTGAAGATCCCTGCTGCATCTGATGACCCTGTGATCTCTGTCTCAGAGACCAACGTTAGGCTGTCTTTAAAGAGAGTGAACCCTCACAAGGTGGAAGGTCCCAAGGGGAGTACCTGGTAAGGCTCTGAAAACCTGTGCCAACCAACTGGTGGGAGTATTCAAGGACATTTTAAACCTCTCACTGCTACAGGCGGAAGTTCCCACTTGCTTCAAAAAAGGCAACAATTATACCAGTGCCTAAGAAGAATAATATGAGCTGCCTTAATGACTATTGCCCAGTAGCGCTCACATCTATAGTGATGAAATGCTTTGAGAGGTTGGTCATGACTAGAATGAACTCCTACCTCAGCAAGGATCTGGACCCATTGCAATTTGCCTATTGCCACAATAGGTCAACGGCAGATGCAATCTCAATGGCTCTTCACATGGCTTTAGACCACCGAAACAACACAAATACCTACGTCAGGATACTGTTCATCAACTATAAGCTCAGCATTTAATACCATCATTCCCACAATCCTGATTGACAAGTTACAGAAACCGGGCCTCTGTTCCTCCCTCTGAAATTGGATCCATGACTTCCTAACCAGAAGACCACAACCTGTGCGGATTGGTGATAACATCTCCTCCTTGCTGACGATCAACACTGGTGAACCTCAGGGGTGTGTGTTTAGCCCACTGCTCTACTCTCTCTATACCCATGACTGGATGGCTAGGCATAGATCAAATACCATCTAAAAATTTGCTGACGATACAACTACTGTTGGTATAATCTCAGGTGGTGACGAGAGGGCGTACATGCGTGAGATATGCCAACTAGTGGAGTGGTGCCGCAGCAACAACCTGGCACTCATCGTCAGTAAGATGAAAGAGCTGATTGTGGATTTCCAAAAGGTAATGAAGTAACACATACCAATCCTCATAGAAGGATCATAGAAAACATAGAAACATAGAAAACCTACAGCACAATACAGACCCTTCAGCCCACAAAGCTGTGCCACACACGTCCTTACCTTAGAAATTAGATTAGATTAGATTATGAGGACACGCAGTCCTCTTTTATTGTCAGTTAGTAATGCATGCATTAAGAAATGATACAATATTCCTCCGGTGTGATATCACAAAAACATAGGACAGACCAAGACTGAAAAACTAACAAAACCACATAATTATAACATATAGTTACAACAGTGCAACAATACCATAACTTGATGAAGAACAGTCCATGGCACAGTAAAAAAGTTCAAAATTTCTCGTAAGTCCCACATCTCACGCAGATGGGAGAAGGAAGAAAACTCTCCCTGCCATGCCTGACCACAGTCTGACTCTGAGTCGTCCGAAAACTTCGAGCTCTGATCAGCCCTCCAACACCGAGTATCAAACAACATCTCTATCCAAACGCTTTGACCTCAGCCTCACCTCGGTCGCCAGCAGCAGGCAAAGCCGGGGATTTTGGGGCCTACCCTCCGGAGGTTCTCGATTGCACAGTAACAACAGCAGCGAACTAGGCATTTCAGAAATTTCTCCAGATGTTCCTCTGCTTCTCACGTCTGTCTTCATCAAATCAGAATTGTCCACGGCCCCTATTTAACAGATACGATATCATTTCACTGGAGAGCTGCGCGCGCTGCCATCTTCTCCTCCCGCCTCCGGGAGTTAACTAGGTTTACCCATAGCCCTCTATTTTTCTGAGCTCCATGTACCTGTCCAGGAGTCTCTTAAAAGACCCTATCATATCCACCTCCACCACTGTCACCGGTAGCCCATTCCACACACTCACCACTCTCTGCATAAAAAAACCTACCCCTGATATCTTCTCTGTACCTACTTCCAAGCAGCTTAAAACCATGCCCTCTCATGCTAGCCATTTCAACCCTAGGAAAAAGCCTCTGACTATCCACACGATCAATGACTCTCATCATCTTATACAGCTTTATCACGTGACCTCTCATCCTCCGTCGCTCCAAGGAAAAAAGGCCGAGTTCACTCAACCTATTCTCATAAGGCATGCTCACACAATCCAAGCAAAATCCTTGTAAATCTCCTCTGCACCCTTTCTATGGTTTCCACATCCTTCCTATAGTGAGGTGACCAGAACTGAGCACAGTGCTCCAAGTGGGGCCTGACCAGGGTCCTATATAGCTGTAAAATTATCTCTTGGCTTTAAACTCAATCCCACAGTTGATGAAGGCCAATGCACCGTATGCCTTCTTAACCACAGAGTCAACCTGTGCAGCAGCTTTGAGTGTCCTATGGGCTCAGACCCCAAGATCCTTCTGATCCTCCACACTGCCAAGAGTCTTACCATTAATACTACATTCTGTCATCATATTTGACCTACCAAAATGAACCATCTCACACTTACCTGGTTTGAACTCGATCTGCCACTTCTCAGGCCAGTTTTGCATCCTATCAATGTCCCACTGTAACCTCTGACAGCCCTCCACACTATCCACAACACCTCCAGACTCTGTGTCATCAGCAAACTTACTAACCCATCCCTCCACTTTCTCATCCAGGTCATTTATAAAAATCACGAAGAGTAGGAGTCCCAGAACAGATCCCTGAGGCACACAACTAGTGACCAACCTCCATGCAGAATATGACCCATCTGCAACTACTCTTTGCCTTCTGTGGACAAGCCAGTTCTGGATCCACAAATCAATGTCCCCTTGGATCTCAGGTCTCCTCCCTTTCTCAATAAGCCTTGCAGGGGGTACCTTGTCAAATGCCTTGCTGAAATCTATATACACTGCAACTACTGCTCTACCTTCATCAATGTGTTTAGTCACATCCTCAAAAAATTCAATCAGGCTCGTAAGGCATGATCTGCCCTTGACAAAGCCACGTTGACTATTTCTAATCATATTATGCCTCTCCAAATGTTCAGAAATCCCGCCTCTCAGGATCTTCTCCATCAACTTACCAACCACTGAAGTAAGACTCACTGGTCTATAATTTCCTGGGCTGTCTCTACTCCCTTTCTTGAATAATGGAACAACATCTGCAATCCTCTGGAACCTCTCCCGTCCTCATTGATGATGCAAAGATCATTGCCGGAGGCTCAGAAATCTCCTCCCTCGCTCCCCACAGTAGCCTGGGGTACATCCGGTCCTGGTGACTTATCCAACTTGGTGCTTTCTAAAAGCTCCAGCACATCATCTTTCTTAATATCTGCATGCCCAAGCTTTTCAGTCTGCTGTAAGTCATCTCTACAATTGCCAAGATCCTTTTCCGTAGTGAATACTGAAGCAAATTACTCATTAAGTACCTCCGCTATGTCCTGCGGTTCCATACACACTTTTCCACTGTCACACTTGATTGGTCGTATTCTCTCATGTCTTATCATCTTGTTCTTCACATACCTGTAGAATACCTTGGAATCTTCCTTAATCCTGTCCGCCAAGGGCTTCTCATGGCCCCTTCTGGCTCTCCTAATTTCCTTCTTAAGCTCCTTCCTGCTAGCCTTATAATCTCCACTCAGAACTGGAAGGTGTGAGCAGTTTCAAGTTCCTGGGTGTCAAGATCTCTGAGGATCTAACCTGGTCCCAACGTATCGATGTAGTTATAAAGAAGGCAAGACAATGACTATACTTCATTAGGAGTTTGAAGAGATTTGTCATGTCAACAAACACGCTCAAAAACTTCTATAGTTGTACCGTGAAGAGCATTCTGACAGGCTGCATCACTGTCTGGTATGGGGGCGGGGGGTGGTGGTGCTATCGCACAGGACCAAAAGAAGCTGCAAAAGGCTGTAAATCTGTAGGTACTTCCTCATTAAGGGGAGCTACGATGAACAAACAGACGGACTAGCATGGGATTGTCCTTATCACTAGCTGTTGCTAATTTCTACATGGAGGACTTTGAGGCGAGAGCTTTGAGTTCATTGCCCTTACACCCCAAATGCTTCTTCAGATACATTGATGACACCTCCAACAGTTCCGTGACCATCTGAACAGCAAATATCCAAACATTTAATTTACAACAGAGATGGAGAAGAATGGTTGCCTCCCGTACCTGGACATTCTAATACGACAGAAACTGGACAGCAGCCTTGGACATGGTGTCTATTGGAAACCCACTCACACGGACTTGTACCTCAACAATAACAGCCACCATCATGTTTCCCAACATACAGCAACTCTATCTACTTTGATAGTGCAAAAACTATTTCAGACCCGGAGAGTCTCCCTGAGGAAATAAGACAATTATGCATGACATTCCTACAGAATGGCTACAAGATGAAGGAAATCAATTGGGCCCTTAAAAGGACCAACAAAAAAACCAGGAAAACCTAACAAAGAAGAGGAATTTGTCACTACTGCCTGATACTTCCATGGATTCTGGAAGGATCAGCAGGATCCTGAAGAAATACTAGATTAATACCATCCACAAGTCCATAAAGAAGCTCAAATCACAGGTTATGCAGGTCAAAGATGACATGGGACTCAGATCAGCTGGCATTTACAGGATTCTCTGTGAATGCAGAGCAGTGTATACGTGGAAATGTGCAATAAGGAGCATAAGAGGGCTACCCCGAGAAATCGGTGGTAGCAAAACACTGCATTCACATTGGCCATAGGATTAACTTCAATGGCACAAAGCTACTGTGCCACGCCAATGGCTTTTGGGTCTGCTTGGTGAAGGAAGCCATTGAGGTAAAACTAGAGGTAAAGTATTTTAACAAAAATGAAGGTCTTGCTCTAAGTAAGAACTGGAATTCAATTGTAAACATTGTGGGACACCAGAAACCTGATTGGATGAGGACTAACCTATCAGGAGGGATGGATGACAGGGCTACAAATACCACCAGACTAGACATGCCCAAGCATTATCCTTGATGAAGATGGCAGAATTTGTCATTGAAACATCGGCTAAAATTGATACCCGTACCCGGCTGGAAGCCCAAGAAGAGCTTATTTGTCATCTACGCTGGGAAGGCACTAGATTCTTTGCTGACATATTCCACAAATTCCACCCTTTCAAGGCCCTTAACTATCTGATCCGGAGACACTAAAATCTTCCACTAATACAATCCTAAATTTTCCACATTCTTGTTCAAGTTCCCATTGACTACTGGGGAATCTATAATACTGCTCCGCTAGAGGGATCCTTCCCTTGTTTCTATGTTCTGTCCATATGGTATCACTGAATGATCCTCCAAGAATACCTTTAATAATGCTGGGACGTCTTAAAGTACTTTAACAACCAATCAAGCACTTTTCATTTGATGCACTGTCCAAGTTCAAAGTAAATTTTATTATTAAAGTACATATATGTCACTATATACAACCCCAAGATCCATTTTTCTTGTGGCCATACTCAACAAATCTATAGAATGGTGATTAAAGGAGAATCAATGAAAGACTGCCCAACTAGTAATTCAACCAGAGTGCAGAAGACACCACAGTGTGGAAATGTACAAAGAAGAAACAATAATATAAATGAATAAACAATAAATATCGAGAACGAGATGTAGAGTTCTTGAAGGCTGAGTAAAGTTATCCTTTTTGTTCAAGAGCCCCATGGTTGAGGGGTAGTAACTGTTCCTGAACCTGGTGGTGTGAGTCCTGAGGCTCTTGCACCTCCTTCCTGATGGCAGCAGCAAGAAGAGAGCATGTCCTGGGTGGTAGGGGTCCCTGATGATAGATGCTGCTTTCCTGCGACAGCATTTCATGTAGATGTGTTCAACCGTTGTGAGGAGTTTACCCATGATGGACTGAGCCATAGTTATTACTTTCTGTAGAATTTTCTGTCTGGTATTTGGAAGAAATGAAGCAATATGCATATTGTACCCTCTCATACATTACCATGTAAGTGTTAATGTTTCTTTGCTGATGCCAATTGAGCACCCAGCTGACTACCCTACTCTGTAACATTTCAATATGGGGTAGCTCATGTCATCTGGAGGGAGAAGATGTTGGTCTAATTTCTCACGCAAAAGATTCCTTTAGCATTGCACTGAAGCATCAACCTTGATTTCCTTTGAACCAATCTCAGAAGTGGGACTTAAACCCACAACCTTCTGCCAAAGAGGGAAGGGTGTTTCCAAAGAGACTTGACTGATGCTACAGTAAACTGGGAAGGTAGTCTGTCACAATAACGCTTGTTCTCTCATTTCATGCTTAAGCCTTGAATGCAAATCTTCAATTTAATATAGCAATGAATTAAAGACACAAGTATTTGAAAATAATGCTTTTTGAAAATGACTGTATTGATGCTGAAAGTAGCAGGATGCCTGAAATTCCTTCAAAAGACTGGAAGCTGCTGGCATTTCATTATAGATATTTAGTCCAGGTGTAGCCTATGCAATCATGTCATACTGCCGTCTATAGTTAATACAAAGCAGCTTTGCCTGTCATAATATTTTATTAGAAAATGCCAAATTCAGAAACTGCACTAAGCATATTGGCCCTAAAATTCCACATGGCAAGTTGCACCGGATTTTTGCCAGTGGAGCTGGAAAGGTGCCACCAGAGTAGATTCTGCCAGAACTTTGTGCATTATGCATTCATTGGAGGGTATCCAGAGTAGCTCACGTAAAACAGAAATAACATGCAATCTAGGTAGGTGCCTGGAAATTTGAGTTCAGACACTAAAATCTTCATCTGGTTGAAAATTTGTTGCAACAGACTGAGAGGCCAGCAAGCAAAGATGTGAAACATTTGGATTACTCAAGGCACTGCCAGATACAACTCTGGTTAAGTGTGAATAACTAACATTTCCCGCTGTTATATGATCTGATATAGTTAGTCAAAGACAGGAGAATCAAAGACACCATTTTAAACCATCATCTACCCAACCTCCTTCCCCTTTTTACATCTATTTCAATAAGACTATTAGCAAAAACAAAGTGCTGTTCTTCAAATAATGGAAGGTGCAAATATGTGATTAGAGATGGCAATGAAAGTGCAGAACAGGAATGCAAGAATCTTAAATAATCTGATCAGGTTAAGGGCACTACAATATATCTACTTTTTGAAAGAAAGGAAGCACAGCAGTGCCTCTCAATGATTAAAGCAGAGGGGCAAACTGGGCTTATCACTGTAAAGAGTAAAGGTTTGAAATGGTACTCATGTAAATACTTAAATTGTGACCCAGGTCAGAGGAAGGCCATTTGTAAACTCAGGAAGAATCTTGTGAAGAATGAGGATAAAGGGATAAAATTAGCTGTAGTTAGGAAATCATCTGAGATAATTTTCATTCAGATTTCTTGATTAGAAAAACAATTCCTTGATTTTAGGTCCCAAGAAAACACAAACAGCAAAAAATGTTCATGCCTCATTTCAGGTAAACCACTTTTGTTTGCAAAGGATTAAGGATTTACAGCGCCCAAGCAGTCTTTGATACAATTGCCAATACATTTACATATTTTTGGAAATAGTAGGAGCTAAATCAGTTAGCCCACAAAAGTGGATGCTGAGATTATGATGCACGATTAAAATATGACCGCTAACTGGGTTGTAGGCAGCTTGCCAACTTCTAACTAGCACGTTTAGAATGCTTCAGAACCAATGAATAATGTGGTTGCTGCTGGCTGTTCAGTCATTCTAATGAGCAGGCAGTACAGACTTGCAACTTTCTATTGGTTCTTCAAGCCATCCTGCACTTCTTAGTTTATCTGCATGTCTTAAAGAGGAGCTGTATTGTGGCTGCAAGTGTTGGCAGTTGCAAAGAAAGCAAATCCGACTTGAGGCAAAAATAGTGAAAAATTGCACAATGTGGGAAAGAGCAATTTCTACAACCTTTCGGAGTTGTATCAAGGACTTATGGAGAAGGTGGTAAGAAGGTGATCTTTCCACAGGAGGTAAAAAGCCATCTAGACATACTCCCAGAAGCCAGTGGGAGCAGAAAGACCTAGGGGTCAATGCCAAGAGTCTAGGCCTAAGGGCTTGGATGAAGTATCATAAAAAATTCGATGTTGTCAGAGTCAATGCATAAATCATGAAAAGTCATATCCTCCTAAGTGTACTATGAAGCATGGCTCAAAGCAACAGACCCATGTTAATAATCTTTGAAGAAGCATGAGCAATCATACACATACACCAAACTGCCCTTAAACATGTTAAAAGGCTCACAATTGTACCTTATGCACACTTAGCTATTCAACCGCAAAAGATACAGTATCCAACAGGTTATACTTCTGCCTATCTTACAGGAGATGACAATGAACAACCAAAGGCATGGGAGGTAACCAGTCAGTAAAGGAATATCTATGTGTTTGGAGATGGTGTCGCCATTACTGGAATGGAAATTGTTGAGCACATGGCCTTCAGGACTAGATGGACCAAATGGCCTGTTTCTGTGCTATGGTGCCCTATGACTCTATGAAAGTGACTGTATCTTTTTACTTAATCCTTCTCCTTACATCCCACATCTTCTGAATCCTACAGCCCTTTTTGATCTTGTAGATGATGCAAATGTGCATTTTTCACTTAATCCTTCTTTCCTATATTACCTTCGTACTTTTTTTGTCATTCATATCCTCAGAATGTGAACCTTAGCCAGGCTGTGAAGGATAATGAAGTCATAGATAGTTACTCAATTTTAGACTTGAAGTCATAGCTCAGGGCAGGGAACATGGATGTCACTCTCTGAAAGGCAAATTTTGTACATGGGTTTTGCTGCAGTCTTTGGGGGAGCAGAGATTGGAAAGCAGTTGATCTGCACACTCAATGGAATATAAAGTGCTTCAGGAAGTGTGTCAGTGGGTCAATATTCAGTGTTAACTACTGTAGAAAATACTGGGAGCATCTTCATTATGAGCTTTGTGCAGGATTGGAGCCATTTCCTTGGATGAACGACTCCAATAGCCCACTTGTAGACCCAATTATCACCATAGTTGATGATACGCCTATTTATTTTGAGGCATATCGTATGTAACCTTCAAGAAGGCTGATAGTTGCAGCAGAATTCCAGGAGTGTTAACTTGCTGTTGCATAATCTCTGCTTTCCTCATTGAAGTGAGCTTGCTGTCATTCATTGATTTGCCATTGCTCAATGAGTTGTCTGCTTGACAATGGAAAACAGTATTCTGTGGCCATTTTGTAATGTGCACTATGGTGTACCACCAATCCTCTCCCAATGAGTTAGTAGGATTAGATGGGTATTGTCCCACAGGAATACCAAGTCTTTGCAGAATACAAATTGCTTTCCCCTCTCTTAACTATTGTCATCATGATTATATGTCAGCCAGCCAGTCTAGATGGCCATCTGCCAGTAGTAAGGTGGTTCTAACGCTAAGCTCTTTAGGCCCTGAGCTGCTCAAGGTACTGTCAAATGCCATGGTAAGATTCTCCACTGAAAGTTTGCCGGCTTCCACCTGCCAAGCTGCAATTAATCAGATTGACCCGAGTAACAATTAAAAAGTCAAAAAATATTTAGTTTATTCTTAGACACATGTGTGCACAGGGTACAATGTAAAACATATAGTAAGTGTGGCAGCATCACAGACACAAAATTCATAGGAAAAACAACAAAGTAAACATAAATGATATAAGAAAGAACACATTTCGAACAAAAGAAAACAAAATTCATGGTAGTGCAAAGCAGTCATGGCGTTGCTGTATTAAGGAAGTGATTAGTGTTGTGCAGGTTGATTTAAGAACCAAATAACTGAAGGGAATTACCTGATCTTGAACCTGGTGATGTGGGAAATCAGACTTCTGGACCTCCTGCCTGATGATAGCTGCAACAAGATAGCTTGGCCCAGATGGCTGGGATCTTTGATGATTGATGTTGCCTTCTTCAGGCAGTGTCTCATGCAGATACTTCCGATAGTGAGGAGGGATACGACCATGATATATTTGGCTGGGTCCACTACACTCTGCAGCTGCTTATGTTCCTGTGAATTTGAATTGCCATACCAGACCATGATGCAGTCAGTCAGGATATTTTCAACTGTAAATTTAAAGAAATTTGTTCAGTGACATGCCAAACTCCTTAACCTTCTTAGAAAGGAGAGATGCTGGTGTGTCTTCCTTGCGATTGCACCAATGTGTTAGTCCATAAAAGGTCATCTGATATATTAATGCCCAGGAAGTTAAAAACTGCTGACCCTCTCTAAAGCAGATCCACCAATATAGACTGGCACATGTTCGCCTTCTTTCCCCTTCCTGAAGTCAAGATTAGTTCCATAGTTTTTACTGATGTTGAGGGAAGAGGTTGTTGTCACAGTACCACTTAATCAGCTGTCCTATCTTGCTCCTATATGCAGACTCATCACCACCTGTGATTTGTCTGACAACAGTGGTATCATCAACTAATTGTATATGGCAATGGAGCTGTGCTTAGCCACAGTATGTGTACAGAGAGTAGTGAAAGGGACTAAGTATTCTGTCTTGAGGTGATGGTCAACTGGAGATGTTGTTACCAATCCTCACAAACTCTGGTCTGCCAATGGGGATATCAAGGATCCAGTTGCATAGTGAGCTACAGAGGCCCAGTTCGTGAAGCTTGGTGATAAGTTTTGACAGGTGATAAGTGTGTTGAAAATGCCAAGCTGTAGCCAATGAGCATCAGCCTAATTTACGTGTCCTTGTTGTCCAGATGGGCCAGAGAAGGGTGAGGAGCCAGAGACATTGTACCTGCTGTTGACGTTTTGTGATAGGCAAGCTGAAGTAGATCCACGACATCTCCAAGGCAGGAGTTGATCCGTGCCAAACCTATTGAAGCACTTCATTCCAGTCGATGAAAGTGCTTTCTGATGGTGGTCATTGAGGTGCGGCAACAGTCATTTTTTAATTTATTGAGATACTGTGCAGAATAGGCCTTCCAACTCCTCCAGTCACACCGCCCAGCAATTCCCAGATTTAATCCTAGCCTAATCATGAGACAATATACAATGACCAATTAACCTGCAAACCAGCATGCCTCTGGACTGTGGGAGGAAACCAGAGCACCCGGAGGAAACCCCTGCGGTCATGGGAAGAATGTACAATCTCCTTATAGGTGGGAATTGAACACAGGTCGCTGGTATTGTAAAGCATTATGCTAACCACGGCACTATCATGCCACCCGTCCTGGGTATTGGCACAATAGATGTCTACTTGAAGCAGGTGGGAACCTCTGACTGCAGAAGCAAGGAGTGGAATATATCCATAATTACTCCAATCAAATGATCTGCACAGATTTTTAGTAGTAGGTCAGTTATGTGATCTAAACTAGATGCTTTTTGTAGGTTCACTATTTTGAAGGATACTCTGATGTCGACCCCTGTTACTGAGACTACCGAGTTATCTGAGATGTGGAGGCTCATGTGGGTTTGTCATATTTCTCCCTATTCTCCCTATCAACGCATGCATAAAAGGCATCAAACTCATCCAGGTGTGATGGGTGATTACCATTGATGCTACTCAATCTTACCTTGTAGGAAACAGTATTATGCAAGCCCTGCCACATTGTCAAGCATCTGTACGTGATTCCAGTTTATTGTTAAGTTACCTCCTTGCACTTGCAAAGACCTTCCAGAGGTCATGGACTTCCAAAATGACCCTGGTTCACCAGCCAAAAATTTTGTAGATCAAGTCCTCAGCAGACTATAGACCTCCCGGTCCATCTGAGGCTTCTGGCTGGGGAACCATTAGTTTAATCAAAGAAACAAGGAAGATATGCAATCAAGAGAATGCACATGGATGACCATTTTACATTTTTATGCAAAATAGCATGATTTCAATTAGAAGTTTGAATGGCATGTTCATTCTGTGATAGTTGGCATTTCTGATTACACTATTATGGATCAAGCTCCTGTATGTTCTCACAGGTGGATGTAAAAGATCTCATGGTACTATTTTGAGAAGGAGCAGAGGAGTCACCTCTGAGGACTGTTTAAATCATGATGATAGATCTTGGCCTGAAATATTGACTGCTTATTTCGCTCGATAGCTGTTGCCCAACTTGCTGAGCTCCTCCAGCAATTTGTAGGTGTTATTTCTGATGGACTGGTCAATATTTCTCCCAAATTTCTGGTCAAGATTTTCTGGTTGTTATAATGTTGTTATTTGCAGAAGCATGTTATGTGCAACCTGTTTGCTGAGTTTCCTCAGTACAGCCATCGCTACAATTCATCAAAATACATCAGAGACCTGAAGTTGCTCTTGGATGATCTAAATAGGATGGATTAGCCTGGACAGTGGCATGGGACAATGTGTAGGATTGTCAGTCACCAATTCATGTTCCTGCATTGTAAATTCAAGCGGCACCTCATCAGAAGTAGATTATTTATGGCCAGGCCTGCTGAACGATGTTATCTCTGCTACTGCCTCCTTCTCCTCACCAGCTTATTATGTGTATTCTCCCATCTATACTCTATTTCATAGAAGAGGCCTAACGAACTCATGTATAGAAGCAACTGTTTTATGCAGGAACTTTAAAAGCAGCAAATTCCTTCAGCAATTGCTACAGAACTCTCTGTGAACATGTGTAACTTGAAGCAACTGTAGTAAGCACCAAACCGTGGTAGAATTGTACTCACAGCAAAAGAAATCAATGAACAACTAAAGCAATAGAAGTTAATGATCCTTTTAGATAGCACTGATGGTGTGCTATGCTTGATGTGTGCTCAGCTGTCCAAGGTTAAGTAAGGACACCAGCTGGAGCAATGAGCTCCAAAATAGCGGCACTCATGTAGTGATCTATTTGATCTTCATACTAACAGAGAACTTTGCCTATTTGCATGCTATGCATGGAGACAGCTTGATATGCAGTAAAATTGAATACCATGTTGGTCCCAAAAGGACATTCTCAATCCCCAAAGCAATAGCTGCAACTGAATCAATTTTTGCACCCAATTAATCTTGGCACTGGGCAATGTCCATTACCTTACTCTGTCTACTTCTCATATGTAGCAATTTTGTTCACTTGACTGCTACATTAAATCTACCCACCGAATCAATCATAGAGAATAAAACAATAAAAAACAGAATGCAACTCAATTCATAAGAATAAATTGGCCAAGATAAATCCAAATCTCAAACATTTTGTTCTAAATAATCTCTGAAATATACTTGCTCTGGCAAGTATTGAAGGTATTAAACAGATCAGGAATAATACTGAACAGAAATCAAAACTGCTGCAATATTTTATATTGACTTCCTTCTGAAACATATACTTATTCCCTCCACATAACATAGCTACATATCATCTTCTTACATCTGTCAATATGAAATAGAAATACTAGTTCCAGGCAGCTGAGTTGAAAACTGTTCAATAAATCATCACCCTTTCCATTGCCTTTCTTGCAATTTTTGATTTGCCAATGGCAGAACACTGTTAGAGCTGCTCAGAACACAAAACCAGACAAACAGCAGACCTCAACTAGAACAAACTCAAGTGACCAATGACAGACTTCATCACAATGCAGACTGTTTTCCTTTCACTGACACAGAGAAACTGTACAAATCTTTATTAAAAACATCTGCAGGATTGCTTATGACTTTTGGGTTATCGTCTGTCAACAACTTTGATGCATGAGCTGTTTTAAATTTGAGAATTTGTGACAGAAAATTCACCAAAATATCTGAACCCACTCCGACACAAACTGCACCATGCATTTGGAGATTATTTAGTGATAACTTACATTTGTGGGAAGTAGGTATTCCACTACAAATATATTCATTGGTAGTAAAGGGGGTAGAATGCTGTTCTCAGCAGTATTCGCAAATTTATGCTCGGTATTGCACCTTATTCATCTTGCTCACAGTAATTGTGCCTTGGGCACGTGCAGCAGTGGTGGAACTTTTTAACTTAATATTGATGCTTACCTAAAGAAAATAAGAGGGAGGTAAACTTGATTATGGAAGTAATTAGTCATATAAAAGAAATGCTCAAGTCCTGTCAATCTAAACCAGTGTACTTAAATTACCCCATACGAATAAAATATTTGGTAATTTGGAAGGCACTTGATTCTTTATTTGAGGATTTTAAACAATATTGAAAATGTATTTGAAATTTATGGTATATTAGCTCAATGAATTGATAGGCAAGAGTAATAATTGGAAGCATATACCAAACAGTGAGGGCTTGGAATATGATTAACGTATGGTACATTAATATTTAAGGTAATAAACTAAATTACTATAAATTCCTGCCCTGGATCACCTCATTCTCATGCAAAAATATTATGAAAGAGGATACAACATCAGTTTTAAGTATTTACTGGTAACCTTGATATTTATGGTCAAGTGGATATTTGCATTCCAAGATAAGTTAAATTAAGTATCTTCATGAACAAATAATAGAATCAATTAGACTCAGATGATAAAAATCTCAGCTGTACTGATGGTTGAAAATATGTATGAACACCAGGTTTCATTTGGTTTATCATTATTTTCTCATTAAAGAAGGGAATTTGCATTCGGCATCATCAGTTATTTCACATTGTTCCTTTTTGATACAAGTTTTTCAACTAAAGTGATAATTTCATTCAATATATTGGTTATAAAATTGAAGGAAAGCAGGCTGAATTCAAACTTTGTGTTTGCAACACACACTTCAAAACAACGGTGAAGTGTTGTTTTGGAGAAGTGGAACCTGACTCTCATCTGCGTTTAGCCAATTGTGCCTCCTATTCATGTAGTCAATTAAGAAGGTCTTTAGAAAATGCTTAATTTTGACAGTGAATTTACAGAAACAAAACAAGTCCTATTAGAAGGGATAGATGGGGAAATTCTGTTCCTCCTGTACACAGAGAAGGGAAAGTACAAAATTGATTTTTTTTTGTGGGGTTATCTGCTTAAGGGCTATGAGTTAGGTTACTGGAAACTCATTAAGTAGAGAGTAAAGAATACGTTGACCCTGCAGTGTCGAGTAGTGATGAGCTGTCATTCCAGTCTTAAATAGAGACATTATGATCTGCCACCAGAAATTCTTATATCCTAAAGTTCTTTGAGCAGGTGTCTTATTTCTAAATAGGCAGACAACATACTTTTAGGAGAATGCATGGTGCACAATTGGTGTACAGCAAAGAAGGTGTGACTAAGTGAAAATCATTCCTCCCTAATTATGTAAACTAATCAAAGTTAAAACAAACCTCCAACCATCTAGATGGTTACCTTTCAGTTAAGTGCTCTCACATCCTTTTCTTTTTACAATTGTATACTGCAAGATACAATAGATAGGCCTTTCATTTTGTTTTGCTAATGATTAAGACCATCAGATATAATTACTCTTTAATGACGTGGAGCCTGTTGGTGTAATATGCTCATCCTGACAAGAACCACTGGCAATTTAACCATAAAAATCCTAGATGTCCAGGTCTTCCATGTATGTATATAGTCTATAAAACAATAAGACATAGGAGCACAATTAGGCCATTTGACCAATCAAGTCTGCTCCACCATTTCATCATAGGTGATCCAATTTACTGCTCAGCCCCAATCTCCTGCCTCCTCCTTGTATTCCTTCATACCTTAAACAATCAAGGATCTATCAATCTCTGCCTTAAATATACATAAAGACTTGACCTTCACAGATGCCTGTGGCAGAAAATTCCACAGATTCACCACCATCTGGCCAGAGAAATTCATCCTCATCTCCATTCTAAAAGGATGGCCCTCTATTCTGAGGTTGTGTCCTCTGGTCTTAAGACTCTCCCACCATAGGAAACATCCTCACCACATCTCTCACAAGGCCTTTCAATGAGGTCAACCCTCATCCTTCTGAATTCTAGTGAATACCAGAGCCATCAGCCACTCTTCATATGACAAACCATTCAATCCTGGAATCATTTTCATGAACCTCCTTTGAACCCTCTCCAGTCTCAGCACGTGCTTTTTAGATAAGGGGCCCAAACCCCTTATCACAATACTCCAAATGAGGTCTCACCAGTGCTTTATAAAGTTTCAACATTACATCCTGGCTTTTATATTCTAGTACTCTTGAAATAATTGCAAACAATACATATGCCTTCCTCACAACAAACTCAACCTGCAAATTAACCTTTAGGGAATCCTGCACAAGGACTTCCAAGTCCCTTTACATCTCACATTTTTGTATTTTCTCTCCATTTAGAAAATAGTCAACCCTTTCATTTCTTCTACCAAAGTGCATGACCATATGCTTCCTGATACTGTATTCCATCTGCCATTTCTTTGCCCATTCTCTGAATCTGTCTAAGTCCTTCTGTAGCCTCTCTACTTCCTCAAAAAACTACCTGCCCCTCCAGCTATCTTCATATCATCTGCAAAATTTGCAACAAAGCCATCAATTCCATCATCCAAATCATTGACGTATAATGCAAAAAGAATCAGTTTCAACACTGACCCCTGTGTTACACAGCTAGTCACTGGCCTCCAACCAGAAAAGGCTCACTTTATTTCCACTCTTTGCCTCCTGCCAAGTAGTCACTGCTTTATCCATGCTAGATTATTTCCTGTAATACCAGGGGCTCGCAGCTTGTTAAGCAGCCTCATGTACAGCACTTTGCCAAAGGCCTTCTGAAAATGCAAGTAAATAACATCAACCAATTCTCCTTTGTCTATCCTGCTTATTACTTCTTCAAAGAATTGCAACAGACTTGTCAGGCAAGATTTTCCCTTGAGGAAACCATAGACTATGAAACCTATGAAACCATGAAACCTATGGACTATTTTATCATGTACTCGAAGTACCCTGAGATCTCATCGTTGATAATCGACTCCAACATCTTCCCAACAACTGACTGGCCTATAGTTTCCTTCCTTCTGCCTTTCTCCCTTCTTGAAGAGTGTAGTGACATTTGCAATTTTCCAGTCTTCCAGAACTATTATGGAACCTACTGAAAGATCATTATTAATGCCTCCATGATCTCTTCAGCCACCTCTTTCAAAACTCTGGAGTGTACACCATCTGGTCCAGGTGACTTATCTACCTTCAGATCTTTCAGTTTCCCAAGAACCTTCTCTCTGGTTATGGTAACAGTCCTGAATTTACTCATCTCTAATAGATATCTTATGTATTGCCATGTCTCACTCTGGATTCCAAATTGGTGTCCAGCAGCAGAACCTTTTGCGCTGAGATTCCCCCAAATGAGGGTGGGCTTTAATGATTTTCAAAGCTGTTAGGTGAGCTTTGACAGAGGCTGGTGCAAAACTTCTGCACTGTCTCATCTGAAGTTCTCCTGCTGCTCATAGTCTTGTTGTTAGGCTCTGGGGCACTAGGGCAATAAATAGGTTGCCTGCATCTGGATTGGGTAAATTGAAATGTGGGTTGACCTTGATTGGCGATTTGTGGGTGGCAGTCTCATATCAACATAAGTAATGTTAGCATGGTTCCAAGGTTGTCAAGCTGAGGAGTGGTAGTGGGGACAAGCTCCCACTACCTAAAAGTGCTCCTCATGGCATGCACCTCAAATAGCCTCTGACAACCAAGTCCACCTCCTGGCCTTCTCACGTGGCTTAGCCTCTAAGCCCGGCGGAACTGTTTCTACTGACAGGAAAAGGGGCGAAGGCGGGTCCTGGTGCCTTAAGACCAGTGTTTTAGGTAGATGGAGCTCGTCAGCCTGGTAAGGCAGTCCATCTAAGAGAGGGAAAACTCTGATTTCAAACCTCCGCTGCCTTGCAGCCATACCCACTCATGGGAAAGGCTTTGGGAGTAAACCCCGAGGACAAATCCGGAGCTGGGGTCCCTAAGGCAGTCCGACATTGCCTTCAACCTCGTTCTGGCAACTCTTGCGATGACACTGGTGCCAAACTGTATCAGCCCTTGCCCTTCCTTTGGACAACATCGGTGTCGTGGAGAGTGAAGACTTGCTGCATGGGTAACTGCTGGTCTTCCATACAACTTTGCCCAGGCCTGCACCCTGGAGAGGACACTGAGACTTTCCAGGCGCAGATCCATGGTCTCGCGAGACTAACGGATGCCACCACCACCACCAATGTTAGCATAATCTGAGCCAACATTTGCATCTAAAATTCAGATGCTTGGAGAAGTAAAATGATAAATTTTAAGTTGCCAATATCAAAAAATATTTTTATGGAATGAAAAACAAGAAAGAAAATTTTTTAAAACATCAATAAATCGCTAGTTTCCAACAATATATTGAAATTAACACAATTATGCAAAAATAATATGGTCACATTTGTAAATGAAACAAAAACAATAATGTGGTTACAAATTTTATGGAATATCCATATTTCATTCAAGAGTGTTTCCGTTTTAAAATAAACTGTTAAGGGTACAATGATACTGGCTTGAACTCAACATCAGTGATTTATTTTCTATGAAAAGCAGCTCAGTAACAAGATACAGATGGAAGTAACTGACTGCAGTATTTACTCTAGTGGTTGATTAAGGCACAGCAAGACCTTAAGAGCAAAGTCTATAGATTCGGACACACTCCAACAATGTTGGTTCAGCAGGTCTCAGTTACCTCTTGATTTGTTTGTGCAGAAATAAGGAACTGTGTTAAGAGGCAATGAAAAGAAATATCCAGTTGGGATAAATGGCACACTGAATTTTTGTGCTAATGGAAAATGTGATGACTGACTATACTGAATTCTTGTGTTTCTGGGATTACGACATATGATTCCATTAATGATTAGAGATCTTTAGAAAGGTTCCGCGTAATGGGCTTAGAAAACAAGATCCCAGAAATATTTCTCTAGAATGGTAGACAAGGACTCTTCTCTGGCGGTTTATTGCAAGGGAAAATTTCTGTCATCAATAGGTTATATTAGAGGATACGAAGAAAGGTGGAGGGGTAGGTAGTTTTGCAGAAGTAGAGAGGCTACAGAAGGACTTAGTCAGAGTTGGAGAATGGGCAAAGAAACGGCAGATGGAATACGGTGTCGGAAAATGTATGGTCATGTACTTTGGTCGAAGAAATGAAAGAGTTGACTATTTTCTAAACGGACAGAAAACACAAAAAAACTAAGGTGCAAGGGATTTGGGGGTCCTTGTACTCAATTCCCTAAAGGCTAATTTGCGGGTTGAGTCTGTAGTGAAGAAGGCAAATGCAATGCTAGCATTCATATCAAGAGGATTAGAATATAAAAACAAAAATGCAATGCTGAAGCTTTACAAACCACTTGGAGTATTGTGAGCAGGTTTGGGCCACTTATCTTTGAAAGGATGTGCTGAAACTGGAGAGGGTTCAAAAGAGGACCACAAAAATGATTTCAAGATGGAATGGCTTTTCACATGAAGAGTGTCTGATGGCTCTGCGCCTGTATTCACTGGAATTCAGAAGAATGAAGGGTAACCACATTGAAACCTATCGAATGTTGAAAGGCCCTGACAGAGTGGATGTGGAGAGGATGTTTCCTCTAGTGGGAGAGACTAAGCCCAGATAACACAGCCTCGGAATAGAGGGGTGTCCTTTTAGAACGGAGATGAGGAGGAATTCCTTTAGCCAGAGAGTGGTGAATCTGTGGAATTCATTGCCACAGGCAGCTGTGGAAGCCAAGTCTTTATGTACATTTAAGGCAGAGGTTGATAGATTCTTGATCGGTCAGGGCATGAAGAGATACGGGGAGAAGCTAGGAGATTGGAACTATGAGGAAAAACTGATCAGCCATGATGAAATTGCGGGTCAGACTTGATGGGCCAAATATCTTATCATCTTATATTAAATAAATTGTGAATTTAAAAGCTTTATATAACATTATTGATCACAACATGAGGTAAATTTCATTTAGCTCTGCCCTCTTCTCCTTTATTTTCACCAGTTTATTTCAGTATCATCTGATGATAGTCTTGATTTTAAGGTTGTAGGTTCGGTACTGATTGCAAAGAGCAGAGGTCAATACGTACTCTGGCAATCCAGAGTAACACAGCACTCAGTTAAGCATCAGTAAAGGATGTAATGCTAAGCTGAGGCTCGGTCTGTTTTCTCCAGAGGATATAAAAGATCCAAAGATTCTTTCAGAAAAGCGGCAGGAAGATTGTTGCCTGTGTTTTGGTAAATATTGGCTCCTCATCCAACATCAGTAAAGTTCATTATAGGGTAATCAGATTATTGTATTGTGTGCCTGTTATGCATATATCAGTGAAAATAATTCCGTTGTAACAACTGTGGCTTGATTTCAAGAAGTACTCTACACATTTTATGATTTGCTGGCGCTATGAAAGGTAAAAAGATTTTCTGTTACTTTGCTTGAGATAAGTGAGCAGATGGGATCCACCTTGCTGAAAATTCATGGCTTTTCTAGAGCACCCCCAAAGCATAAATATCACTCAGTGGTATACAGGTTGTTTCTTCAGACTGCAGGTAATAGGATGGCCTTTTGAACTGTGCTTGCCGTGAAATTCAAGAGCCAGATGATCAGAGAATAGCCTTTGTTCTCTCAACACCACTTTTCGGTTGGGCATGGTGACTCTAATATAGAAGACCAACAGGCTAGTGCATAAATTAAAGCACTGAAACTGCCTCTTAGATACTGCACAGTGGCCATATTGTGTCCTGGGTATGATAATGCAATAGGTGAACTGAGTTACTGGATGGGTGCATCCCCGGTTTCATATAAGGCACTTTAAATGCGATGTGAATACAGCCAATGGAACTCTTCCATACCGTGAAACCCATAATCTTCAGCAGTCATCACGCTGGAGTTGCCTGCTGCTTTCTGTCATGGGAAGATGAAGTAAATTCCATTTCAGAAACATAGAAAACCTACAGCACAATATAGGCTCTTCGGCCCACAAAGTTGTGATGAACATGCCCCTACCTTAGAAATTACTAAGGTTACCCATAGCCCTCTATTTTTCTAAGCTCCATGTACCTATCCAAAAGCCTCTTAAAAGACCCTATCGTATCTGCCTCCACCACTGTTGCCGGCAGCCCATTCCATGCACTCACCACTCTCTGAGTAAAAAACTTACTCCTGACATCTCCTCTATATCTACTTCCAAGCACCTTAGACCTGTGCCCTCTTGTGGCAGCCATTTCAGCCCTGGGAAAAAGCCTTTGACTATCCACACGATCAATGCCTCTCATCATTTTATACACCTCTATCAGGTCACCTCTCATCCTCCACAGCTCCAAGGAGAAAAGGCCAAGTTCGCTCAACCCGTTTTCATAAGGCATGCTCCCCAATCCAGGCAACATCCTTGTAAATCTCCTCTGCACCCTTTCTATGGTTTCCACATCCTTCCTGTAGTGAAGTGACCAGAACTGAGCACAGTACTTCAAGTGGTGTCTGACCAGGGTCCTAAATAGCTGCAACATTACCTCTCGGCTCCTAAATTCAATTCCACGATTGATGAAGGCTAATACACCATACGCCTTCTTAACCACAGAGTCAACCTGCGCAGCTACTTTGAGCGTCCTATGGACTCGTACCCCAAGATCCCTCTGATCCTCCACACTGCCAAGAGTCTTACCATTAATACTATATTCTGCCATCATATTTGACCAACCAAAATGAACCACTTCACCTTCACATTTTTCTGGGTTGATCTCCGTCTACCACTTCTCAGCCCAGTTTTGCATCCTATCAATGTCCCACTGTAACCTCTGACAGCCCTCTACACTATCCACAACACCCCCAACCATTTTCTGGGAGTAAACAAAGTGAATGACCTTTCTAATTAAATTCTATCTTTTGCTGCAGCCTGTAGAGGGCTAGGAGCATAAAAATGATGGCTTAACAGTGTTAGCAACATGGCTTTGATCTGGTTCTGCTACTAATTTGCAAGATATTTTTGTTACAATCTCTTTACTAAGAAGAATCTCCTCCTGTTTTGCTCCTTGCACTTCAGACATATGTTCACTGAAGCCTTTTGCTAGATTAGACATTCCACTTCACCATTCATCCTCTGCTTTTCAGCAAGTTGTCCTATTCCATGTGCATCTTCTCATTCCCTCAACAAGTCTGTGCTTCATGCCTGGGAACAATGGAGTTTAGGAAAAGCCTTCAAATGAAGATGTTCAATCCTTCTTCACAGAAAACTTTATAAATTGCTAGTAGAGAAACAACTGGAGAAACAATAGGTGGTACATTACTCAAGCAAAGCATTTTGTGAAGTGATCAGCAAGCTTAACTAACCCTTTAAATAGTATACTGTTACAGAAGGGAAAGGGTGCCACAGCTCAGGGTGTTTTGATACCAGGATTTGAAGCAGCCAGTCAATATACTTTCCATCACACGTCTATAGAAGTTATTCAAAGTTTTAGATGTCATGCCGAATGTTCGCAAATTCCTCAGGAAGTAGAGGCTTTCTTCATAAATTGCACTTAAATTGACAGATCCGCCAAAATGCTGACCTACTCCACCTCTAATCCTCCAATGAGGGCTGACTCATGACCTCTGTTTTCCTCCTCCTGAAGTCAATAATCAGCTCCTTAGCCTTGCTGACTTTGAGTAAGAGGTTGTTGTTATGGCACCTCTCAGCCATATTTTCAGTCTCCCTCCTGAATGCTGATTCATCACGATCTTTGATTCAGCCTAATGACACTGGTGTCATCAGCAAACTTGAATATGGCATTGGAACTGTACTTACTGCACAACAAGTCGAGCAGGGGTGAAGCATACAGCCTTGTGGTGGGCCTGTGTCAATGAAGATTGTGGAGGAGATGTTGTTGTCAATCCAAATTGACTGGGGTCTACAAGTGAGGACATCAGGATCCAATTGCACAAGGAGGTACTGAAGTCAAGGTGTTGAAGCTTATTGACAGGTTTTGAGGGAATAATAGTATGGAATACCAAGCTGCAGTCGGTAAAGATGTATGATGTATGCACCCTTATATATGCATCTTTGCTGTCCAGATGTTCCAGGTTTGAGTGAAGAGCCAATGCAATGGCATCCGCTGTGGACCTGTTGCTCCTGTAGGAAAATTGTAGCAGATCCAAGTCACTTCTCGGGCAGGAGTTGATATGCTTCATCAACCAATACTTCATCACGGTGGATGCAAGTGCTACTGAATGATCATCTTTGGGCCAGATTACCACATTCTCCTTAGGGATCTGCATAAGTGAAGTTTGCTGGAAGCATAAGGCCATAAGACCATAAGACACAGGAGCAGAATTAGGCCATTTGGCCCATCAAGCCTGCTCCTTCAATGCCAGCACCTTTTCTTAGATAGGAATTGAATTGACTTTATTTCTTACGTGAGGCGCAAAGATCTTTACATTATGTCTCCATCTAAATGAGCAATGTACAATTTATCTTAATTTGTAATAAATAGTATGTACAACAGGATAGTCAATATAGCAGAGAAATATAATTGTATCAGCGTGAATTAATCAGTCTGATGGCCTGGTGGAAGAAGCTGTCCTGGAGCCTGTTGGTCCTGGCTTTTATGCTGCAGTACCATTTCCCAGATGGTAGCAGCTGGAACAGATTGTGGATAGGGTGATTTGGGTCTCCAATGATCCTTCCGGCTCTTTTTACGTACCTGTCTCTGTAAATGTCCCAAGTAGTCCGAAGTTCACATCTACAGATGTGCTGGGCTGTCTGCACCACTCTCTGCAGAGTCCTACGATTGTGGGAAGTACAGTTCCCATACCAGGCCATGATGCAGCCAGTCAGGATGCTCTCAGTTATGTCCCTGTAGAAACTCCTTAGGAATTGGAGACTCGTGCTAAACTTCTTCAACCGTCTGAGGTGAAAGAGGCGTTGCTGTGCCTTTTTTTTTTTACCACACAGCTCGTATGTAGACCACATGAGATCCTTTGTGATATGCATGCCGAGGAACTTAGAGCTGTTCACCTTCTCAACCCCAGATCCATTGGTGTCAATTGGAGCCCTTTTCTTAGATAAGACTTCTTGAAATGAATGCTGACATTGCATTTGCCTTCCTCCTCACCAACTTAACCTGCAAGTTAACATTTATGGTGTTCTGCACAAGGTCTACCAAGTCCCTTTGCATTTCAGAGTTCTGGATTTTCTCCAGTTAGAAAATAATCTGCACATTTATTTCTTCTACCAAAGTGCATGACCATTTATTTTCCAACATTGTATTTCATTTGCCATTTTCTTGCCCATTCTTCTAATCTAAGTCCTTCTGCAGCCTTCCTGTTTCCTCAACAATACCTCTTCCTTCACCAATCTTTACACCATCTGTAAACTTGGCAAAAAAACCATCTATTCTATTATCTAAATCATTGATATATAGTGTAAAAAGAGGTGGTCCCAACACCAACCCCTGTGGAACACCACTATTCACTGGAAGCCAATCAGAAAAGGAACTTTTTATTCCCACTTGCTGCCTCCTACCAATCAGCCAGTGCTCTGACCTGTAATAGCATGGGCTCTTAACTTGGTAAGCAGCCTCATGTGCGGCAGCTTGTAAACACCTTCTGAAAATCCAAATATACAACATCCACTGCATCCCCTTTATCGATTCTACTTGTAATCTCCTCAAAGAGGAGACCTCAAAAGGAGGCAACCTCATAGGTCTTAAGGTGGATAAGTTACTTGGGCCAGATAGACTACATCCCAGAGTCCTGAGAGAGGTTGATGAAGAGATAACAGATGCATTGGTCATGATCTTTCAAGAATCACTTGATTCTGGCATGGTCCTGGAGGACTGGAAGATTGCAAGTGCCACTCCACTCTATAAGAAGGGAAGAAGTCAAAAGAAAGGAAATTATAGGTCAGTTAGTCTAACCTCAGTAGGTGGGAAAGTGTTGGAGTCTATTATTAAGGATGAGGTTTCAGGGTACTTGGAGACTAATGATAAAATAAGTCAGTCAGCATGGCTTCTGTAAAGGGAAATCTTGCCTGACAAATCCGTTTGAGTTCTTCAAGGAAGTAACAAGCAGGGTGGACAAAAAAGAGGCAGTGAATGCCATTTATTTGGATTTTCAGAAGGCGTTTGATAAGGTGCCACACATGAGGCTGCTTAACAAGATAAAATCTGATGGTGTTACAGGAAAGGTACTGGCATGGAGAGTGGAATGGTTGACAGGCAGGAGGCAGCGAGTGGGAATAAAAGGGCCTTTCTGGTTGGCTACCAGCGACCAGCAGTGTTCCTCAGAGGTCAATATTGGGATTGCTGCTTTAAACATTGTTTGTCAATGATTTAGATAATGGAATTGATGGCTTTGTCGATAGTTTCACAAACTTTAATGCCAACAGTGGGAAAAGGAAACAATAAATACTAGGCCAAACAGGCCCATTCATTAAAACACTCAAATGAAAAATGAAGCCTACACTGCAGCTAAAAAGAACAACTAAGAATAAAATGAATACCACTACTTTTCAGAGTCAGTTGACTCAACAGTCCAATATCTCAGGCAAGGCAGAATGCAAAACAGGCATCGAAGCATTGCTGTGTCCAAGTCTCGACAAATTCTATGATGGAATGAATGGAGTTAAATACTATCACAATGAAATAATAATTAGCTGACACATGCATATATGCATATTCACGAGCACAACTGCCGCATATGCTGCGCTGCCGAATCCGTGGTTGTGACAAGATGTTTGTGAGAGGATGTTTCCTATGGTGGAAATATCCAGAACAAGAGGGTACAGCCTCAAAATTGAGGGACAACCCTTTAGAATAGAGATAAGGAGGATTTGTTTTTAGCCAGAGAGTAGTAAATCTGTGGAATGCTCTGCCACAGACTGTGGTGGAGGCCAAGTTCATGGGTATATTCAATGTGGAAGTTGATCCTGATCGGTCAGGGCATCAAAGGATATGGCAAGAAAGCAGGTGTATGGGGTTGAGTGGGATCCGGGATCAGCCATGATGGAATGGCGGGGCAGACTCAATGGGCTGAATGGCCTCATTCTGCTCCTACATCTTATGGTTTAAGAATTCAAATGTGTTCGTCAGGCAAGATTTTGCCCATGCTGATTTTGCCTTATCTTTCTCTGTGTCACCAAGTACTCCATAGCTTCAACCTGAATATTTATTTCCAACATCTTCCCAACCATTGAGGTCAAGCTAACTGGTCTGTAATTTCCTTTCTGTTACCTCCCTCCTTTCTTAAATAGTGGAGCGACATTTGCAATTTTCCAGTCCTTCGGAAGAATGCCAGTGTCCAATGATTCTTGAAAGATCCTTATTAATGCAGCCACAATCTCTACCTCTACCTCTTGCAGAAGCTGAGGGTTCATCTGGTCTGAGTGACTATGTACCTTTTGGTCTTTCAGCTTTTTGAGCACCTTCTCTCTTATACTGTACTATAATTGCACATTGCACATTTGAACGGAGACGTAACATAAAGGTTTTTACTCCTCGTGTACATGAAGGATGTAAGTAATAAGGTCAATTCAATTCAATTTTTATACCCCGTGCATTGAGAATATAACACTTATTTCTACCCTTTTTGACTCTGCATCCTTAATACACTGATACTCACCTCTTGTCATCTGCCTGCCGTTCCTGACAATCTGGCTCCACGCTATCTTTGTTTTTTTACCATCCACCCTATCCACAGTCCTTTCACACCGGTTCCCATCCCACTGCCAAATTAGCTTAAACCCTCTCCAACAGCTCTAACAAACCTGCCCGTGAGAATGTTGGTGCCCCTCGGGTTCAGGTGCAACCTGTCCCTTTTGTACAGGTCACACCTCCCCCAGAAGAGATCCCAATGATCCAGGAACCTGAAGCCCTGCCCCCAGCACCAGCTTCTCAGCCACTCATTTATCTGCCAAATCATCCTGTTTCTACCCTCACTGGCCCGCGGCCTAGGTAGCAATCCAGAAATTGCTACCCTGGAGGTCCTGCTTCTCAGCTTTCTGCCTAACACTCTGAATTCTCTCTTCAGGACCTCGTTGCTTTTCCTCCCTATATCATTGATATCAATATGTACCAAGACATCTGGCTGCTCCCCCTCCCTCTCCAAAATGCCGTGGATGCAACCCGAGGCGTCCCTGGCTCTGGCAGCTGGGAAGCAACATACCAATTGGGCGTTCCGTTCATGTCCACAGAATCTCATGTCTATTCCTCTGACTACTGAGTCCCCTATCACTACTGCTCCCCTCTTCTCCCTCTTTTCTTTCTGCATCGCAGACGCACACTCAGTGCCAAGCAGCTAGGTACCTCAGACTGCCGAAGCAAGAGGTTAAAGAGCTCAGTGAATACTTTAGACAGTTGATCAGTACAGGCCTTTAGTCATTAGACAGGTACCCCGACTGAGCTGGACACTGTTCGTGGATTCACACTCCTGATTTCTGCTCCCACGTTGGTCTCAGGGACTGAAATCACAGGATCACTGGGGACTGCAGGAGGTTGGGATGTTTTGATGGTCAAAGTGAGCATAGAAGGCATTGAGCTCACCTGGAAGCAAAGTGCTATTGATGCATAATGGTGGGAGGAGAGAGAGAGCAGCGCACCGCACGTGTGCAGCTCTCTGGTGAAAAATGATATCGCATCAGTTAAATAGGGGCCGTGGACAATTCTGATTTGAACATCTGAGAAACTTCTGAAACGCCAGTTTGCGGCTGTTGTTACTGCGTGGTCGGGAATCTTCCGGAGGGAAAGCCTCAAAATCCCCGGCTTTGCCTGCTGTTGGCGACCGAGATTGAGGTCGAATCGTTCAGACAGAGATGGTGCTCAGTACTCGGTGTCGGAGAGCTGATTGGAGGCTCGAAGTTTTTGGATGACTCTAGAGTCGGATTGTGGTCAGGCATGGCAGGGAGAGTCTGCGTGAGATGTGGGACATTTGAGAAACTTTGAACTTTTTACTGTGCTCATGGACTTCTTCATCAAGTTATTGTATTGTTGCACTGTTGTAACTATATGTTATAATTATGTGACACACATCAAAGTTACTGGTGAACTCAGCAGGCCAGGCAGCATCTGTAGGAAGAGGTGCAGTCGACGTTTCAGGCCGAGACCCTTCGTCAGGACCAACTGAGAGAAGAGCTAGTAATAGATTTGAAAGTGGGAGGGGGAGAGGGAGATCCAAAGTGATAGGAGAAGACAGGAGGGGGAGGGATGGAGCCAAGAGCTGGACAGTTGATTGGCAAAAGGAATATGAGAGGATCATGGGACAAGAGGTCTAGGGGAGAAAGAAAAGGGAGAGGGGAGGAAAAATCCCAGAGGATGGGCAAGGGGTATAGTGAGAAGGACAGAGGGAGAAAAAGGAGAGAGAGAAAAAGAATGTGTGTATATAAATAAATAAAGGATGGGGTACGAGGGGGAGATGGGGCCATACGTTTTAATTCCACGTCCCATTCCCATTTTGATATGTCCATCCACGACCTCCTCTCTTGTAAAGATGAAGCCACACTCAGGTTGGAGGAATAACACCTTACATTCTGTCTGGGTAGCCTCCAACCTGATGGCACGAACATTGACTTCTCAAACTTACGCTGATGCCCCACCTCCCCCTCGTACCCCATCTGTTATTTCTTAATATACACACATTCTTTTTCTCTCTCTTCTTTTTCTCGCTCTGTCCCTCTCACTATACCCTTTGCCCATCTTCTGGGTTTTTCCCCTCCTCCCCCTTTTCTTTCTCCCTAGGCCTCTTGTCCCATGATCCTCTCATATCCCTTTTCCCAATCATCTGTCCAGCTCTTGGCTCCATCCCTCCCGCTCCCACTTTCAAATCTCTTACTAGCTCTTCTCTCAGTTAGTCCTGACAAAGGGTCTCGGCCCGAAACGTCGACTGCACCTCTTCCTACAGATGCTGCCTGGCCTGCTGCATTCACCAGCAACTTTGATGTGTGTTGCTTGAATTTCCAGCATCTGCAGAATTCCTGTTGTTTGTGTTATAATTATGTGATTTTGTTAGTTTTTTCAGTCTTGGTCTGTCCTGTGTTTTGTGATATCACACCAGAGGAAAGATTGTAGCATTTCTTAATGCATGCATTACTAAATGACAATAAAATGCATGTCTTCATAATCTAATATGTCGCTTGATTTTACCTTAGAAGAGGTGATAGCACTCAGATTCAGAATCAGATTTAATATCACCAGCATAAGTTGTGAAATTTGTTAACTTTACGGCAGCAGTACAATGAATTACATGATAAATAAATATAGAGAAAAAACTGAGTTACATTCAGTATACACAGTATGTTTAAGTTAAAATTGGTAGTGCAAAATAACAAGAATAAAAAAGTAGTAATGTAGTGTTCATGGGTTCAACATCCATCTAGAATTTGGATGGCAGAGGGGAAGAAGCCGTTCCTGAATCACTGAGTGTGCATTCAGGCTTCTGTACCTTCTTCCTGATGATAACAATTTGAAGAGGGTATGTCCTGGGTCGTGGGGACCCTCTATGATGGACACTGCCTTCCTAAGGCACCGCTCCTTTAAGATATGTTGGATAGTATGGAGGCTGGATTTTGAGTGTTTTAGTTGACAAACCATACGTCCATAAACTCCTAATGAAATATAGCTGCTATCTTGCCTTCTTTAGAGCTGCATCAATATGTTGCATCCAAGTTAAGTCCTCAGAGATATTGATGCCCAGGAACATGAAATTGCTCGCTCTCTCCACTTCTGATCCCTCTGTGAAGATTGGTTTGTGGTGCCTCGTCTCACCCTTCCTGAAGTCCACAATCAGCTCTTTGGTCTTGCTGACGTTGAGTGCAAGGTTGTTACTGTGATACCACTCAACTCACTGGTGCATCTCACTTCTGTACACCTTTCTGTCACCATCTGAAAGTCTGCCCACAATGGTTGTATCATTAGCAAATTTATAGATGCTGTCTGAGCTTTGCCTAGCCACACAGTCATGGTGTAGAGTGAGTAGAGCAGTAGACTAAGCAGACATCCCTGTGGAGTGCCAATGTTAACTGTCAGCAAGGAGATATTACTTCCAGTCTGCACAGATTCTGGTCTTCCGGTTAGAAAGTTGAGGATCCAGTTGCAGAGGGAGGTACAGAACTTTGTGATCAGCTCTGTAGGAATGATGGTTTTACATGCTGAGCTATAGTCAATGAACAGTATCTTGACATAGGTATTTGCACAGTCCAGGTGATCTAAGGCTGATTGGAGAGGATTTGAGATCATGTCTGCTGTAGACAAATTGTGATAGGCAAACTGCAGTACATCCAGGTCCTGCCTGAGACAAGTGGTAAATGGTATATGCTCCATGCAGTTGCGCCACTAAGATCCACTCACAACATGCTGGAGGAACTCAGCAGGTCGGGCAGCATCTGTGGAAAAGATCAGTCGACGTTTCGGGTTCCAGCCCGAAACGTCGACTGATCTTTTCAGCTGCCCGACCTGCTGAGTTCCTCCAGCGTGTTGTGGGTGTTGTTTTGACCCCAGCATCTGCAGATTATGTTGTGTTTACCACTAAGATCCAGTTTGGCATTGCTCAAATCCAGTTCGCGATCTGCACTTGGTATGTCAGATTATTGTATATAACAGCAACCTTCCCACAATATTGACCACAGCTACTTACATAATAAATCTACATTTTGGAATAAAACTGGCACCCTCTGCATCCAAAAAACAGTGCTACACAGTCAAAATTTTTAGCTACTATTTCTGTTGGCATGCCATCAGGATGTCCTGTTTTGAACTTTGAAAAAAAAATACACAATAAGATTTTCAACTAACCCTGGAGTTCAACATAAATTCATTGAGTTGGTTTGAAATAAATCTGAACATCACTAAACAATTTGTACATTACTACAATGATGACAGCTCATGCAAAGCTATGGATTAAATGAAAAGCAGCACAACATAATAATTGTGAGGTTTGAGTTTCAGTATTTGATACAGAAACTAAGCTTAGCCAGGATATAAATGGACAAAAGAAATACTGTCCTGTTAAAATAGAAGTATGTTTCCAATTTGAAATTTTTACTGAAAGCCTTTGTTTCGGGTTTGACTCGAGTAACATTGTTTTGACACTTTGCCAAAATGTTTTCTTAATGTTTTTCATTGTGAGCAAATCATAAAGATTAACAAAAGAGCTAATGCATGATAGGGTTTGCTTTCATACTACCATTTTGGCATGATGTAACCAATACCCACCATATACATAACCCATCGCTCCATGCAGAAAGATAATTTCTCAAACATTTTCCCTCGCCTCAGTGTAAATGTTGCACGGAAATTAAAGGTTTATGGGTAATTTAAGATGAATCACATTTGGTGAGAAATGTAATTGACAGAAATAAGGTACTGACTCACCCCTGAAAATGCCTAACGGAGGCACTATACAGTCAGCTATGTAAAGTGTTGGTGGGAAAATCCTTATTAGTCAGATTATTGTGCAGAAGATTGATACACATTCTCAGAATGGTCTCTCTTGTTTTTGATTGCAATTGTACGCACATTTCAATTGTTTTTTACTGAATTAAACAATGTTACGTGACTGAATTTCGAGGTCTCATTCCTTCATTTTAGCCCTTTGGAGTCTTCTTTCCCTTCAGATGATTAACTGAGAATACAATACACAGGTTTCCCCCGCCATCCGAAGGTAGAGCGTTCCTACGAAACGGTTCGTAAGCCGGAATGTCGTAAAGTGAAGAAGCAATTACCATTTGTTTATATGGGAAAAATTTGTGAGCGTCTGCAGACCCAAAAAATAACCTACCAAATCACGCCAAATAACACATAAAACCTAAAATAACAGTAACATATAGTAAAAGCAGGAATGATATGATAAATACACAGCCTATATAAAGTAGAAATACTTTTCTACAATCATTGCTGCACTGTTCTCTGTAGCGAAAATCTCACGGAAGCGCTCTCAGCATAAACATGGCGCAAGCGCTCTCGGCAGAAACATTCCCTCCAGTAACCTTTAAGCTATGAAGCTGCCAAATCATACCAAATAATGCATAAAATACACAGCCTATATAAAGTTGAAATAATGTATGTACAGTGTAGTATCACTTACCAGAATCGGGACAGCGCCGAGCACACTGATGATGGTGTGTTAGGCTGAATTGTTGAAGGTTGGGGTGCTGCAGTGGTCCCCAACCTCCGGGCAGCGAACCGATACCGATCTGCGAAGCATGCGGGGTGCAGTGGTGGCCGGAACGCACCCAGCACATCTTTAAGAAAAAAGCCAAAATAAACAAGCTAATTAATTAGGTGCCGCCCAGCATGTAAATGTCGGCCCAGATCAGAGGCGACGCAATCGGCAATCGCCTCTGATCTGGGCCGACATCTACGTGCCGCCCGGTACCTAATTAATTAGCTTGTTTATTTTGGCTTTTTTCTTAAAGATGTGCTGGGTGCGTCCCGGCTACTGCTGCACTGCTGCATTCTTCGCGGCAATGTATCGGAGGTTGGGGACCACTGGGTGGTGGGACACTGGGGTGTCATCTCATCGTCGTCTGTTTTCATCAGGGCAGGCAGGTCACCTTCTTCTATGTCTGCCTGCCTTGAGGTCGAAGGTCGAGGTTCGTTGTTGGCAGTGGCTGATGTGGAAGGCTTGAAAAATGAGAGTATGCTTGACTGCTTAGCCTCACGCATTTTTCTACCATACAGTTCTTTGCAAGCTCTCAAACCATCTTGCAAATATGCCCTAAACCGACATACCCTTTCAAAATTAAAGTCGTACTTTTCCGCAATCATTGTTGTCAATTGCAGTGAAAATCTCACGCAGTTGCTTCACGTTCAGTTCCTGGACGACTTCACTTTCGGCCCATTCGCTACTGCATTCAGTTTCGATTGTTATCCTTTCCTCTTGCAATTGCATCAGCTCTTCATCTATCGGTTCTCGGTCATGGGATGCCAAAACCTCTTCAACATAATCTTCGTCAACTTCCACAAGCCAAACTCACTTTGTCCTTACTTCGTTCACCACGATCGAAACGCTTAATTATGTCTAGTTTTACGATAAGTGTAACACCCTTACGAGCTCTTTTAGGCTCTTCTGATACCTTAGAACTCATCTTGCTAACGGCTGCTCACAGGCTCGTGTTTAAGCAATGCCGGCTAGAATGCAATTTCGGGGGAGGAGCTTGGCTGCTCGGGGCGCGCGCAGCCTTTTTTCGTAACAGTGAAAACACCTTCTGTTAGCGAAAAGAGGTAACTAATGTAGGTCTTTCGTAACAGCGAGGTTTCGTAAAGTGAACGTTCGAAAAGCGGGGGACACCTGTAGCAGTAATTAGTTCCAAGTTAGGATGAAGCAAAGTGGCAAGACTTTAAATGCATAGGAAATGCATTCAACTTTTTCAGCACTGAAAGTGATAGCAGGATAAATAGAAGAATTCCAAGTACTTTTGTGAAATAATTAGTTAAAGTACCTGGGTCAGAGTTGACGGTTGATAATGGTTTTCCAGCCTCTGAAACATAAATGTCATTCATTTTGTCTGCATAAACATCTGAGCTATGACAGAAAGAAGTTAATCCCACATTTCTTTGGATATGACAAGAACCCATGCTATGCTGCTGGAAATGAAGCAGGGAGGGACTTTTTTGCATCCATTTGTACTTGCCAAAAATTCATCCTACAGCTTCAGAGAAGTGTATTTTTTAAATTATATCCTAATGGATTTCAGGATGCACCTGTAGTCCCCTTGTTAGGAGGATCAAGAAAGGGAAAGAGAAAGCTGATGTTGGCCAGCTAAATATTTCAGATGTAAAAATTTGCTCCCTTGCCAGCAAAAAAGAATTATATATATATATATATATATATATCTCTTGGATCAATTATCACATGTACACAATATGAAAGGTCTACATATGTACATATTGTATGAGAATAGGTTGAGTGACTTGGCCTTTTCTCCATGGAGCGACAGAGGATGAGAGCTGATCTGATGGAGGTGTATAAGATGATGAGAGGCATTGATCGTGTGGATAATCAGAGGCTTTTTCCCAGGGCTGAAATGGTTGCCACAAGGGGACACAGGTTTAAGGTGCTGGGGAGTAGGTACAGAGGAGATGTCAGGGGTAAGTTTTTTACTCAGAGAGAGGTGAGTGTGTGGAATGGGCTGCCGGCAATGGTGGTGGAGGCGGATACGGTAGGGTCTTTTAAGAGACTTTTGGACAGGTACATGGAGCTTAGAAAAATAGAGGGCTATAGGGAAGCCTTGTAATTTCTAAGGTAGGGACATGTTCGGCACAACTTTGTGGGCCGAAGGGCCTGTAATGTGCTGTAGGTTTTCTATGTTTCTTATTTATTTTTAGCTGAGCAGAAGGGATAAGTGGGTGGATCTTCAGAGGAGTCTAGAATCCTACTAGCTCTGCTGTAGAGCCCACCACGCCAAAGTAACATCAGGTTGGGAGTGGATAAAGATGAACTATGTCAACTATTCTCTAATCCCTCTTTAGGCCGAAAAATACTGGCTGAAACTTGATATTATTTGATAGCATTTAAATTTTCTGTCCCTCATTGTCTGCTTTCATTCAGGCAAATTTTCACCCTCTTATGCACTATTTCTTGGTTCCAGTTTTAAACTTAGTAGAATGAAAGGTATGAGTTTGACACTGGGTTTTATGAGCACATGATCAGGTAGAATTAGCACAAACCCTTCTTTAAACCACAATCTACATTTATGAATGTTACATTTCCTCTCATTTTACATGAAGACCATCAGCAGTATCAAGAGCGATATGTACTGATTACAGTCACGTATTGACTAATTTGCATGCTTCATATTCTGATATTAACAGTTCTAGCAATAAAATAATTGCCATTCACACTGGACTACCAAATTCAAACAAACCAACGAGACACATAAGTGTAAATACAACTGATTGTCTAAGCTCTGGAATTCTGGAATCTCATTGCCAAGGGTTGGGCTAAAGGTATGGCTCACGAAGATTAATGTGGGTACCTTTGCACTAAATAACTGCATATAAGAGGAAGGTAGGAGCAAGGTCCAGCACATATGGCACTTCCATTTCTGCAAGCAACTATGTCATTCTTACATATACTTCAGTAATTACTTTAAAAGGGTTTTATCTTTTCAAGATTCACAAGATTTTCATAATTTTTTTTTGTTTGAGTAAGTATTAGCAAGACAAGTATTAGCATTGTTTCTTTTTATATGACAAGTGTCTCAATGTTT
The DNA here is from genome assembly GCF_030028105.1 of Mobula birostris. NCBI lineage: Eukaryota > Metazoa > Chordata > Chondrichthyes > Myliobatiformes > Myliobatidae > Mobula > Mobula birostris. Next base: position 203,426,830 of record NC_092371.1, on the reverse strand, counting down.
AATCAACCGATCTCAAGAAGAGCTTCTTTAGCTTGATAGAAGATATCCTTGAGCTCCATTAAACTAAACTCGACAGTGAGTATAGGAATAGAGTGAGGTGGTGGATAAATGCGTGGCTGAAGGATTGGAGCAGGGGGCAGGGATTCAGATTTCTGGATCATTGGGACCTCTTTTGGGGCAGGTGTGACCTGTACAAAAAGGACGGGCTACACTTGAATCCAAGTGGGACCAATATCCTGGCAGGGAGGTTTGCTAAGGCTACTGGGGAGAGTTTAAACTAGAATAGCTGCGGGCTGGGAACCGAGCTGAAGAGACGGAGGAAGGGGCGATTGGCTCACAAATAGAGAAAGCTTGTAGGCAGTGTGAGAGGGAGAACAGGCAGGTTATAGAGAAGACCGATGGTTTGAGATGAGCCTATTTTAATGAAGAAGCATCATGAACAAAGCAGATGAGCTTAGAGCGTGGATCAGTACTTGGAGCTATGATGTTGCAGCCATTACAGAGACTTGGATGGCTCAAGAGCAGGAATGGTTATTTAAGAGTGCTGGGCTTTAGATGTTTCAGAAAGGACAGGGAGGGAGGCAAAAGAGGTGGGGGCATGGCACTGCTGATCAGAAGTGGTGTCACGGCTGTAGAAAAGGAGGAAGTCATGAAGGGATTGTCTGCTGAGTCTCTGTAGGTGGAAGTTAGGGACAAGAAAGGGTCAATAACTCTACTGGGTGTTTTTTATGGGCCACCCAATAGGAACAGGGACACCGAGGAACAGATAGGGAGCCAGATTCTGGAAAGATGTAATAATAACAGGGTTGTCGTGGTGGGAGATTTTAACTTCCCAAGTATTGATTGGCATCTTCCTAGAGCAAGGGGTTTAGATGGGATGGAGTTCGTTAGGTGTGTTCAGGAAGGTTTCCTGATACAATATGTAGATAAGCCTACAGAGGAGAGGCTGTTTTTGATCTGGTATTGGGAAATGAACCTGGTCAGGTGTCAGGTCTCTCAGTGGGAGAGCATTTTGGAGATAGTGATCATAATTCTATCTCCTTTATCATAGCATTGAAGAGGGATAAGAACAGACAAGTTAGGAGAGCGTTTAATTGGAGTAAATGGAAATATGAAGCTATCAGGCAGGAACTTGGAAGGATAAATTAGGATCAGATGTTCTCAGGGAAATGTACGGCAGAAATGTGGTAAATGTTCAGGGGATAATTGCATGACGTTCTGCATAGGTACGTTCCAATGAGACAGGGAAAGGATGGTAGGGTACAGGAACCTTGGTGTACAGAGGCTGTTGAAAATTTAGTCAAGTAGAAAAGAAAAGCTTATGAAAGGTTCAAAAAATTGGGTAATGATAGAGATTTAGAAAATTGTAAGGCTAGCAGGAATGAGCTTAAGAATGAAATTAGGAGAGCCAGAAGGGGCCATGAGAAGGCCTTGGCAGAATATAGTATTAATAGTAAGACTCTTGGCAATGTGGAGGAGCAGAAGAATCTTGGGGTCCACGTCCATAGGACACTCAAAGCTGCTGTGCAGATTGGCTGTGTGGTTAAGACTACATATGGTGCACTGGCCTTCATCTACCATGGGATTGAGTTTAAGAGCCGAGAGGTAATGTTACAGTTTTATAGGACCCTGGTCAGACTCCACTTGGAGTACTGTGCTCAGTTCTGGTCACCTCACTACAGGAAGAATGTGGAAACTATAGAAAGGGTGCAGAGGAGATTTACAAGGATGTTCCTGGATTGGGGAGCATGTCCTACGAGAACAGGTTGAGTGAACTTGGCCTTTTCTCCTTGGAGCGACAGATCTTATAGAGGTGTATAAGATGATGAGGGGCACTGATCATGTGGATAGTCAGAGGTTTTTTCCCAGGGCTGAAATGGCTAACATGAGAGGGCACAATTTTAAGGTACTTGGAAGTAGGTACAGAGGAGATGTCAGGGACAAGTTTTTTTTTATACAGAGGGTAGGTGAGTGCGTGGAATGTGCTGCCGGCGACGGTGGTGGAAGCGTTTACGATAGGGTGTTTTAAGAGACTCCTGGATAGGTACATGGAGCTTAGAAAAATAGAGGGCTATGGGTAACCCTCAGTAACATCTAAAATAAGTGGGTGTTCCACACGGCATTGTGGGCTGAAGGGCCTGTATTGCGTTGTAGGTTTTCTATGTTTCTAAACACACTGAATCACTTGTACTGTATTTGTACATCCATCCTGCTGTTATCAGACTATTGAACATTTCCCTAGCATGATTAGATTGACTCTCAAACTTATAACCTACCTCGTTGTTAACTCTAGCTGAACTGCAGTTTCTCTGGAACTGCAACACTTCATTCTCCATTCTGTCATTGTTTTACCCTGTCCTATATCCATGCACTATTGAGACGAATTGATTTGTATGAAGGGTATGCAAGACAAGTTTTTCACTGTACCACCACACATGACGATAACAATCCAATTTTACCAAATGAAAGAGGATACTACAAGCAACTCCAACTATACAGCCCCATTGCCTTATTTAGTGATTTATGCTGATTTAATAGCCTTTGGACTGTTTTCTTACTGAGCTGAAACAGTTATGTTTTTCAAAGGAGAGGACTACCAAACTTAACTTATAGGCTATTTCTTGAACAGAAAAAAAAACAAATGTGTCTTTGATGCAAGTTGGTATCCTATCTTTGGGTAACATGGCCCAAAGGTTTACTTTCTAACTGCATATCCACAGATGAAGAAATTGGTCCAGTGGGGAATAGCATCGCATCAACAGGTTTTCACTGCGGTAGTTCTATTAAATTTTAAAACAGAATTGAGTGTTACGCAGCAATGGATAGAGTTGCAAAGGGGCCAAAAATAATATATACTTGATGAGCTTTGGACAAAAAAAATCTTAAGAAGTAAATAAAACTCAGATGAAAGGTCCAAACTATGGCTATTGTAATAGCAACAAAATGGTAAAAGATATTACATTACATTAAAATTCAACATAAATCTTGTCTTTTTTGCCTGTTCTTTTCCTCAGTTATTTTATGACAATTCTATTTCATTTGATGATCTAAAAAAATGACCTCTACCAAGTTTTCTTGTTATTGACATCAGTAGAAACCAAAGAACAGAATGCTTTATTTGCTACCTCAGCTGAGGTATTTGTCTCATGAGACCTGACTTGAGGGAACTAAAAATCAGATCTCTTCATATATTCAATTCAGATCATTCATCTGTTGTATAACATGATTGGTACAATGCTGATTCAATATATGAACTGTAAGCTTTTCTTGATGGTTGCTGCACTATCAGTGTTGCACCTGTATACCACAGTACTTTTGACACAACATATTAATATATTTATTAAAATATTGGAATGATGACAACTAAATTAATTTAACAAATGAGTACATAACTGGCACACTTTTTCAAATCTTTACTGATATATGTAACAAATGCACAGAATGAAAATGATCTACATTAGCTATGTTCAATCAAAACACTTCACCTGTAATTCTGGTTCTTGTTTCATCATTTCAAGTATCATATGGCAGCCAATAGAATGGCCAATCAGCACAAGCTTGGTATCCTTCGGCACACTCTTCCTGAGAAAAGCTAATTTATGTGCTATTTGCCCATTCAGTCCAAAGACATCCTCCAGCTGAATATCTGCAAGAAAAAAAATCATATCTAACTAAACTTGCCATGTTAAAAATACACCACATTTTACATTAATACATTGTTGTTCAACACATTCTCATCTTTCTCCACATGATTTTTAAAAATACGCAAATATGCCAATACAAACTTATTTAAAATCAAAAGCACCTAAACATGACCAGAGTCTGTTATTAGTGAATCATTACATTAAAATTTTAAACAATTTACACATAAACCTGATCAATAATATAACGACTGCAATACCACAGTAAATGGCCATAAAGATTGCAAGACCACTAACCTACGTATTCATCACAGATGACTTACGCTTCAATAGGATGCAAGTCCACCACGTTCACTTCTAGATCAATTTATGGCAAAACTTATTCTAGAAAATTGTCTATGAAATAATTTTATTGAACTTGTGATTATTTACAAAATAGCATATTTATTATGTTAAGTACCTAATAATCCTGCTGATGCAAAATTTGAAAGTCTAATTTAATACCGAAGAATCAAGTGCTCCCCACAGAAAGCAACAAATATTAATCTCATACACAAAAGTAATGACATTTATAAAACAATCTTTCTGGAGGCATTGACGTAATACAATAAAAACAAGAGCTGGAGGCGGCAATTCAGCATTTCAAGTTTCCTCTGATAGATCACGTCTAGTTTCCTGCCCTATCACTATAATGCTTGACCCACTATTAAAATTTCTTTCTCTCACTCTGTTATAGGGAGCTATCTGGTGAAATACCATTTCATAAAGTCATTTCTTGTCTGGCTTCAAATGGATAAATTTTCAGCATTTTACATCTCTTGTATCTAATAAAGTGGCCACCAAGTGTATGTTCAGGATCTTCTGCTGCTGTAGCCTGTCTACTTTAAGGTCGATGGTTTGGCATTTAGAGATTTTCTCCTTTTCACCGTTGTTTTAATGTATGTTTATTTGAGTTACTGTTGCTTTCCTGTTAACTTGAACCAGTCTGACCATTTTTCTCTGACCTCTCTCATTAGGGCGGCATGGTAACGTAGTGGCTAACACAACACTTTACAGTACAAGAGATCTGGGCTTAATTCCCATCACTGCCCGTAAGGAGATTGTATGTTCTCCTTGTGATTGTGTGGGGTTCCTCTGGGTGTTTCAGTTTCCTCCCATGGACATATCAGTTGGTAGGTTAATTGGTTATTGTAAGTCGTCCCATGATTAGGCCAGGATTAAATTAGGGGTTGCTAGGAAGCATGGAGTCAAATGTCATTAGAAATGGGGATGGTGCTGGAGGATTGGCATATTGCTCATGTTGTTCCATTGTTTAAAAAGGGTTCTAAGAGTAAACCTAGCAATTATCGGCCTGTGAATTTGACGTCAGTGGTGGGTAAATTGATGGAAAGTATTCTTAGAGATGGTATATATAATTATCTGGATAGACAGGGTCTGATTAGGAATAGTCAACATGGATTCGTGCGTGGAAAGTCATGTTTGACAAATCTTATTGAATTTGTTGAAGAGGTTACTAGGAAAGTTGATGAGGGTAAAGCGGTGGATGTTGTCTATATGGACTTCAGTAAGGCCTTTGACAAGGTTCCACATGGAAGGTTAGTTAGGAAGGTTCAATCGTTAGGTATTAATACTTAAGTAGTGAAATGGATTCAGCAGTGACTGGATGGGAGACGCCAGAGAGTAGTGGTGGATAACCGTTTGTCATGTTGAAGGCCGGTGACTAGTGGTGTGCCTCAGGAATCTGTACTGGGTCCAATGTTGTTTGTCATATACATTAATGATCTGGATGATGGGTGGTAAATTGGATTAGTAAGTATGCAGATGATACTAACATAGGTGGAGTTGTGGATAATGAAGTAGGTTTTCAAAGCTTGCAGAGAGATTTAGGCCAGTTAGAAGAGTGGGCTTAAGGATGGCAGATGGAGTTTAATGCTGATAAATGTGAGGTGCTACATTTTGGTAGGACTAATCAAAATAGGACATACATGGTAAATGGTAGGGCATTGAAGAATGCAGTAGAACAGAGGGATCTAGGAATAATGGTGCATAGTTCCCTGAAGGTGGAATCTCATGTGGATAGGGTGATGAAGAAAGCTTTTGGTATGTTGGCCTTTATAAATCAGAGCATTGAGTATAGGAGTTGGGATGTAATGTTGAAATTGTACAAGGCATTGGTAAGGCCAAATTTGGAGTATTGTGTACAGTTCTGGTCACTGAATTATAGGAAAGATGTCAACAAAATAGAGAGAGTACAGAGAAGATTTACTAGAATGTTACTTGGGTTTCATCACCTAAGTTACAGAGAAAGGTTGAACAAGTTGGGTCTTTATTCTTTGGAGTGTAAAAGGTTGAGGGGGGACTTGATAGAGGTACATGTTTCCCCCGCCATCCAAAGGTAGAGCGTTCCTATGAAACGGTTCATAAACCGGATTGTCGTAAAGCGAAGAAGCAATTATCATTTATTTATATGAGAAAAATCTGTGAGCGTTCGCAGACCCAAAAAATAACCTACCAAGTCTTGATAAATAACACATAAAACCTAAAATAACAGTAACATATAGTAAAAGCAGGAATGATATGATAAATACACAGCCTATATAAAGTACAAATACTTCTCTATAATCATTGCCTGCACTGTTCTCCATAGCAAAAATCTCACACAAGCGCTCTTGGCAAAAACACAGCGCAAGTGCTCTCGGCAAAAACACTCTCTCTAGTAACCTTTAAGCTATGAAGCTGCCAAATCATACCAAATAACGCATAAAAATACACAGCCTATATAAAGTAGAAATAATGTATGCACAGTGTAGTATCGCTTACCGGAATTGGGAAGACAGCGCAGAGCACACTGATGATGGTGTGTTAGGCTGAGTCGTTGGAGGTTGGGGTGGTGCAGTGGCCCCCACCCTCCAGGCCACCGACCGATACCGATCCACGAAGAATGCAGGGGTACAGCGGTGGCCGGGAGGCACCCAGCACATCTTTAAGAAAAAAAGCCGAAATAAACAAGCTAAATAATTAGGTGCCGCCCGGCACGTAAATGTTGGCCCAGATCAGAGGCAATTGCCGATTGCGTCGCCTCTGAACTGGGCCGACATTTACGTGCCGGACGGCACCTAATTAATTACCTTGTTTATTTCGGCTTTTTTTCTTAAAGATGTGCTGGGTGCCTCCCAGCTCCACGAATCGGTATCTATCTGCGGCCTGGGGGTTGGGGTGGTGGGACACTTAGGTGTCATCTCATCGTTGTCTGTTTCCATCAGGGCAGGCAGGTCATCTCCTTCTATGTCTGCCTGCCTCGATGTCGAAGGTCAAGGTTCGTCGTCTGCTGTGGCTGATGTGGAAGGCTTGAAAAACGACAGAGTGCTTGACTGCTAGCCTCACACATTTTTCTATAATACAGTTCTTTGTAAGCACTCAAACCATCCTGCAAACATGCGCTAAACCGACGTACCCTTTCAAAATTAAAGTCGTACTTTATCATTGCAGCGAAAATCTCATGCAGTTGCTTCACGTTGAGTTCCTGGACCACTTCACTTTCGGTCCGTTTGCTACTGCATTCGGTTTCGATTGTTATCCTTTCCTCTTCCAATTGTATCAGCTCTTCATCTATCAGTTCTTGGTCATGGGATGCCAAAACCTCTTTCAACATCATCTTCGTCAACTTTCACAAGCCAAACTCACTTTGTCCTTATTTCATTCACCACGATCGAAATGCTTAATTATGTCTAGTTTTACGCTAAGTGTAACACCCTTACAAGCTCTTTCAGGCTTTTCCGATACCTTAAAACTCATCTTGCTAACAGCTGCTTACAGGCATGTGTTTAAGCAATGCCGGCTGGAATGCAGTTCCGGGGGAGGAGCGACTGCTCGGGGCGCGTGCTGCCTTTTCTCGCGCGCTGCTTTTTTGCATAACAGTGAAAACACCGTCTGTTAGTGAAAACAGGTAACTAATGTAGGTATTTTGTAACAGTGAGGTTTCGTAAAGCGAATGTTCGAAAAACGGGGGACACCTGTATTTAAAATTATGAGGGGATAGATAGAGTTGATGTGGATAGGCTTCTTCCATTGAGAGTGGGGGAGATTCAAACAAGAGGACATGAGTTGAGAGTTAAAGGGCAAAAGTTTAGGGGTAACATGAGGGGGAAGTTCTTTACTCAGAGAGTGGTGGCTGTGTGGAACGAGCTTCCAGCAGAAGTGGTTGAGGCAGGTTCGATGTTGTCGTTCAAAGTTAAATTGGATAGCTATATGGACAGGAAAGGAATGGAGGGTTATGGGCTGAGTGCAGGTCGGTGGGACTAGGTGAGAGTAAGCATTCAGCACAGACTAGAGGGGCCGAGATGGCCTGTTTCCGTGTTGTAATTGTTATATGGTTATATGGCTTGAAGAGCCAGAGGGCCTTTTCCATGCTGTATCTCACACCATTTCGTGCTTTTTACACCATTCTCCGTAAACTCTAGGGACTGTTGTATGTGAAATTCCCAGGGGATCAGCAGTTTCTGAGACCTTCAAGCCACCCCATCTGGCACCAACAGTAATTCAATAGCCAAGGTCACTTAGATCACATTTGTTTTCCATTTTCATGTTTAGTCTGAACAACAACTGAACGTACTAACCGTGTCTGCATGCTTTTATGCATTGAGTTGCTGACTCACTTTACACCGCACGCTGTCAGAGCAGTGCTGCCAGGATAATCAAGGACACGACCCACCCAGCCAACACACTTTTCATCCCTCTTCCCTCTGGGAGAAGGCTCAGGAGCTTGAAGACTCATATGGCCAGATTTGGGAACAGCTTCTTTCCAACTGTGATAAGACTGCTGAACGGATCCTGACCTGGATCTGGGCCGTACCCTCCAAATATCCGGACCTGCCTCTCAGTTTCTTTTGCACTACTTTACTGTCCTTTTTCTATTTTCTATTTATGATTTATAATTCAAAATTTTTAATACTTACTATCGATTTGTACTCCAGGGAGTGCGAAGCGCCGAATCAAATATCACTGTGATGATTGTATGTATCAATTGTTTGGCGACAATAAAGTACCAAGTACATATGATTAATTAGATATTTGTATTAACGAGCAGGTGTATAGGCATACCTAATAAATTGACTACTAATGTATGTCAATAACAATAAACTTAATTCTGAATACTGAATCTATGCTTCTGAACAGTGAAGAGGCCACCTTGCATTTCATGCATCGTCATGTCTTGGCTCTATAATGACAAGCAATAATTAATTGCTAGGAAGGCCAAATATAGAAGAGGAGGGGTGGAAACGATTTGGCTAAATTTCACACAAGGTACAGGAATTTAAAACAAAAATGCAGAAAAGGCTGGAACTACTTATCAGATCAGCGGCATCTTTAAAATGAGAGTCAGAATTAATATTTCAGGTCAAAGACCCACCATCAGAATTGGAAAAGAGAGAAACAAAACTTGTCATCAACTTCCATGATCCCACTGAATCTATAATAGACTAAACGATGAAAAGTAGCAAATATTTCAGAAGGGATAGGGAGAGAAAATGAAGAATTATAGATCAATTAGTCTGAACTTAATAGGAAAAATGCTGGAATTGATTATGAAGGATATAGAAACAGATCATTTCAAAGATAATAACAGGACTAAGACTAATTCACTTGGATTTATTTAAGGGAAAATAATGTTTGTTATTAAACAAAATTGGGTATTGAGGATAACTCACAAACATGAACTAAGGATTGGACTGTATACAAGGACTAAATACAAGGACTGTACCTCTTTCTAGAGATGCTGCCTGGCCTGCTGCATTCACCAGCAACTTTTAAGTGTGTTGCTTGATTGGAATGTAGTTACCTTTGCATGGATAAACTTTACATGGGTTGCTATAATCCAAGGTAGCTATTTGGGTAGAATTCTGACTAAATGGAATGGGATGATGATGTCCTAAAAGTTATGACTCACCAACTTTGTTATAGCTGAAACTGATCACAGGCTCAACTAAAATGCTATTTAGGGCTCTGTAAGTTTCACAGGGTCTTGTATGCCATGTCAGGAGAGTTCTGGTACCTGTTTTCTGTTTCAACTCACCAACTAAATGAAAAAATGGAGCCTGGCCCTGAAAATAGATCTGACCTTTTCCCGGGTCTACTGGATGGTCAGCTGGCATGCCATAAGTCAGAAGCCTACTAAGTGAACATCCGCTCTGTTATATCAAATCCGGGCTGTCTAGTGGTTCATGTCATTTGTGGCTTTACTAGATCAGAGCAAAGAGCTCCCCAAGTGTCCTGGCCCAAACTAATAAACATGAGCAAAAGTTGACCTTACCAGAAGTGATACAGCATACTCAAAAATATGGGAATTACAAAGTCTAATCTGATGATGGGATCTGATGATGAAAGTGGTCAGTGAATACAATGACAAGAATTGTCATATTATCAGGAGATGTAGAGAGAGCTTTTCTTCATAGCATGTTATATAGTTGGCATGGACGCTGTATTTGTCCTTTTAAATGTACTGTCTTACTTACATTTAACTTACAGAAACTTAAATTAACTTACATTTATACTTACAGAAATCAACAAAACAGGGATTTTCATTGAACCATCAACCTATAAACTACACAGTCATTAAGAAGTTATGTACAATTGGTTGCAAACAAAACTAAACATACCAGATTATTGGAATAGTCATAGGTAAGTTAAAATAGTTTTGCATTAAAGTATATGCATTTTGTACTACTTATTTTCAACTGTACAAGGCAATTAACCAAACAAAAACACTTGTAAACAATTGATTCAGTAACTACATTAGCCATAGTCACTGAAATACAAGATTTGTTTTGTTCTCTCCCGGGAATGTGATCATTTGAACCAATGACCATCCATCACAACAAAGATAGTAAAACAAAGTAATCTCCTGACAATATACAGACCTAGGGATTGACTATTAACTGACAGCGAGTATTTAAGAGCTAAAATACAGCTTAAATTTGGCAGCACAAATCTAACAGCAGTTACTGACAACAACCATACATCCAAAAACTCTCTAAATGGTTCAGAGAACAGGTTCACTAAAGGGGTATTAACAAAAATATTCACATGGAAACAATTTGTTTGATAGAACTTACTTTCTTCAGTAAGTAGTTACTTAATGCTGGTAAAGATCTCAGTGATATTTTTTCTAATGGTTTTGAATGCATGACAATTAAATTCAGTAAGACTGTTTATTAAATGAATCCTCTGAATAATGCTATAAATAACATAAACATAATCTCATCACTCATGTTATCAACTGCTATTGATATTATTAACATTAATTATTTTGGAAACAATATAATTGAATGAAGTTCAGATACAGATTAGTCTGATCTAATTGAATGGCAGAATAACTTCATAGATCTTAATGACATATACCTCATCCTAGTTTTCACATGACCTCACAACATATAAAAAGAGGTTGCTTTCACTAATGCAATAAATTCTGTAGCTCGGCATTCTCAGAGTTCCCCTTCTTTGTGAAGAAACCTTTGAACTAAATTCACTCATTAGCAAAATGTCATCTCACCCCCGGGAGAGGATGCATTGTTAGATTTACATCATGCCCGCAATGGGCGGTGGAAATTCTGCACAAATTCAATCTTTCAACTAACAGAACACCTGCCTCATCACCTCTTTTCAAGAGAAAAATGGATCTGCATATTCTGTTCTGACTTGTTCGGTTAAACATACTATTTCTGAAAATTTAATTCTCACCAACAGCAAATGTATTGTCATACACAATTAGAATGTTGAAATATAACTCAGTAAATTCTACATCAACTGCAGGAAACTTGCAGTTAAAATTATTTGGATTTCCTGTGTATTCCACTCCCAGGAAAGTGTAAATCACATAAGTGAATGAATGAACTTGCTGTACAAGATTGAATTTATGGCATCTTTATCTATCGGATTATCCAGTGTAAGTATTAGGGAGTTGTAGTAACTCATGCTCCATCAGTGGAAGAGTCCAATGTCAGAAAAAAGTCTGAGAGTTCCCAGCAAGGAGAGGCTACCAGGTTTGGATCTTTTATGATTGCCTGTGAGTCCTGAACTTCCAGAGAGTTGGGGCACTGGGTTAAAATGAAAGCTGTTCAGTGCTATTTCTACTAGCTTAAAAGATTTTTTTTTCTTTTGACGTTACTCATCATGTTTCACTTGTCTCATAATTATTATTTTTACTTCATTTAAAACCTATCTGCTCATTGACTTTGCTGGTTATGCATTCTGTGTATTGCAATTAAGTCAGGGCCAGATTAAGCTAGTGCGGGGCCTGTAGCATATGTTATAAAGGGACCCTAAATTTTAAAAATGCACGTAAGTATTAAAAAGATAAATTATTTACCTGCATAGTAAAGCAGTTCAATTTTTTCATTTGCTATACAGCCAGATAATATGACAAATGTCTGACACTTCAGTAATAGTATTACTTACATGTAGGTATCAATTTCAAATGTCAAAAGTAACAAAACTACAATTTAAAAGTTACATTTTCTAGATCTAGCATGAGTAAATTTGTTGATGATACTGGAAATGTCTATTTCACACAGAAGTTCATGTTCAGTGCTCATTAGAGTGAGATTCTTTAATCTGTTTTGACCCATGGTGCTCCTTAGTTCATTTTTAATCCTTTTTAGTTTTGAAAATGTGCGTTCTTCACTGCAGTTGGTAACCATGAGTGACAAATAGATGCACAAGGCATTTTCTACATTTGGAAAACATGACTCCAAAGAATTGTCAGTTATCAAACGGTACAACTGTAACTCTACAAGGTCTTGTTTGGCGCCAATAAGAGAAGCAAGATCAGTTTTCAACAGTTAAATAAACTGCACAAATTCTTCATTAAGACCTTCTTCCAGATCTTCCGGATATGATTTAATAAGATTTGATGACCTCTTTACGATCTCTTCAGCTGTAAACAACTGTAACTGATGAAGGAATCCAAAAACACCATTCACCTTTAGATAAGCTTTCTGCCTTGTTGACAGGGCAGAAAGCAAGCTGTCAATAATGGCAAGAAATGTTCGGCTTTTAAACTTCTGAGAAGGTATTTGAGATTCAACAAGTGGATCAAGAGTGCTGGAACCACTGAAATCATCATACGCGCGATTTTGCTTGTGTTTTCTTCGAGTTTGCTGTTGATAATCTTCACACTTAGTCAGATCCTTGGCTTTTTGCTCAATGTCTGAAAAAGTAGACTGCATAGCTTGAATATATTCATGTAAGGATTCATAGAGTGCACAAGTTATGTTCAAGTCTTGACCAGAAGATTGCAAAGAAGCACTGGTCATTTGAAAATGTTATAATACTTGATCCCACAATATGACCATTATTCCTGTTTCCAACTTCATCATAGTTAAAAGTAGTCCACAAGCCTGTTGTCGACACTCTGCCTTCTGATCATTGTTATTTGAAACGTCATCCAAGACTTGTTTTATTGCAGAAAAGCTGTGTAAGAGTGCTTTTGTTGTGTCTGCATGAGCTGACCACCTGGTAACTGCCATTCTTTTCACAATGGGCAAATGAGCACAACCGACAGATAATGCAGCATAAAGGGGATCCCTCCGATAAGTAGAAGCAGAAAAAAATATGTACAGGCTTTCTACAAATTGAAAGAAAATTAATGCTTCTTGACAACACTCAGCAGCACATTTTCCAACCAAATTTAGTGAATGTGCAAAACATGGAATGTAAGCCACTATACTTGCCACTCAAGTTGCTGGCATTGTCATAACTTTGACCATGGCAGTCTTTTATATCAATGTCATTTTTCTTTAAAAGGTCAAGTAAACTTTGAGAGAGCTGTTCAGCACTATGACCTTCCATATCCAAAAACTTCACAAATCTTTCAACTGGTCCAGATGGCAAAACATAGTGCACAGTCAAAGTCAGCTGGTCCACATTAGATGTATCTGGAGTAGAATCCAATGAAACAGAATAATACTTGTATTTCTTCACTTCACCGATAATGTGATCCAGTATGCTGGATCCAATCAGATTGATGAATTCCTCACATGTTGTTTTAGATAGGTATGATTTATGTCCCCTTCCTTGGTTTGCATGAGCATTTATACCACGATACAGCAAGGAGCCAACACACGCCTGCACACACATACTATGCCATGCAGCATGCAGCTCCCCTGACATGAAAACAACAGCGCTACCAGATTGTCGTTGTTGTGGCATGGATGAAATCACAGAGCATTGTGCAGTTTTTTTTATTCGACAAAACTAGGTTACAGCAGGCAGAGACCCCTGGCAGAACAGGTCTAACTGCCTTGTGATTGAGGCTCGATATTTATTTGCTAAACACAAAGGACAGTTCATAGTTACAAGTATAGACAATTCTTTGAAATTTTCACATCTTCTGATTAACTTCATTCTACCGGTGCCAGTATGCCAAAGCTGGCATTCATGGCCTTTAGGAATGCAAGTTAAAATCCATAATACATTATTTGGTATGTTACTTGCTAACACAGAGGACAATTCATATTCAAAAAGCATAGATATGGTGTCTTTGCAACTACCTGTAAACTTAGCATTCTTGTCTCAGAGGCACCAGAGATGCATCGTTACAAATGAAACTGGGTTCACAGCTTTTAGGAAATGCATTGTTATGAACTCAATCCACAGTACTTTGTCAAAGAACAGAAGACTGATGGCTGAAGTCATTTATTTAAGTGTAAATGAATCGTCTACCTAAAACTCACTCTAACAGTCGTGAGAATACAGTGAGATGCCAATTTCACCAGACTGCAGCTTGCAAGCATTTAGTGCGGACGGGGCACTCGAAAATGCGGGGCCCGTAGCATACGCTACTTTTGCTACTGGGTTAATCTGGCCCTGACTTAAGTACACACACGTTTATTCATAAATTTGTAAAATACCTTGGGATCCTATCTGAGGTAACAGACCTAATTAATTTCAAGCCAATGGCATGCATCTTCCCTCCAACAACTTCCTGCATTAGATTTCTCACCCTTTGTCTCAGAGTACATTTCATGGGTCCATGTAGATTTCACCCCAGGCATGCATCCTCCTAACTTTGTTTGTTCTCTGTAGTGCCAGGCTCTGGAGGATGAGATAATACTTCTCTTACATCTCCTATTCTGAACAGTTGTGCTCAGAGGAAGAGAAAATAAGAAGCTCTCCTCATATTCTGCTATGAAAAACGAGGGTGGTTACCCTGGTATGTTGAGCTAAAATACCTCAATTGTGATGCATAGTAATGATGGTGTCAAGACAAAGGTGATATAGTCATAATTTTATTCAGATGTATTTCATTGTAGCCATGTTTGAAAAGGAGTTGCACTTACGAAGCATTTTTTTCGCCTGTGGATGGCCTCCCTTCTATTTTATGCTTTTCTTTTGCTATAATAAATCAGGACATAAATACCATTGAAAAATGTTTTAATTGGAGGCTCTGCATACTTTTGGAGACCTGAGTTCTGTGTGTATGTAGAGGTGACTTACATTCAATGAGGAGATGAGCTTGGGAATGATGGTGTAGCAGATACTGATACATGTGAGGGGTGTGGATGGCGTAATGGTGAGTATATGCTAGTATATGAATAGGGGAACAATGACATAGATCTCATTGGGCCTCTTCCGATATTGCCCAACTATGGAGTCAACTCTTTGCCAGATTTCTCTAGCGATTGGCCTGGTGAGTATCCTGGAATATCCACTGTATATCTGCCTCTATTTACAAAGATCAGGATTTCTGCCTTGAAATGTATTTAATTGAGCGGACTTGTCAGGAAGGCATGGATGTCTCTCTGCTCTTATCTGGCTGCTACGGAGGGTGCGCCTTTAAATGCTGACACCTTTCCCTGACTGCTGTTCAGCAGAGTACTGGTATCAGGAGTGTGAAGATCCCAGTTTCAACTTTACTTCTAATGCTTGTGACCAACCTTGTGATTTTTTTTGTGTGATCTGGCAATAGAGTGAAGAGTAATGATGGTGAAGAGTCACAAAGCTAGGTGGTATCCAACCTCTAGGCACCAGCATTCAGAAAATTCTGCAGTCTGCAAGAGTGGAGAGCCTGACCCACTTGAAAAATCTTTTAATCTTTGTGAGACACTTATCTCCACAGTACAGATAGCAATTTTATACCCAGAAATGACTGAATTAATTTGATTTTAATGGATTTTTGCCTTTGCTCATAATTAATGCATATATTTCAGTCCAATCTCTGTTCCAAATCCTCATTGAGGTAAGCATTTTTGAGCTTTTACTAAAATGTTTTAATTTTCACAAAGAATTCAGTACAGTAATATATTAAAACCAGGGTTTTGATAGATTATATGCAACTATTATCACTTTATGCAACATTGACTGACATGTTTCAGCTAAGGTAAAACTAAAACAATGTAAAAAGAATTTTGTCTGTTGTTTTAAACATTAAACTACAGGCTTACCATATTACTGTAAATTTATCTTAAGACTCATCACTTGACATACCGCATATACCTTCTCTCGAATAGATTTTCCATGTGGTATGTGACATCTACTTTAGTCATGCAATACCTTTACAATGTAATAGAAAAGATCTTATTATGCTTGCAGAGTCAGATTCAGATTCATTTACTTATCACACGTACATCGAAACAATGAAATGCATTGCATGCGGTAACAATCAACACAACCCAAGGATGTGCTGGAGGCAGCCCGCAAGATTCGCCACACATTCCATCACCAATGTAGCATGCCTGCAATGTTCTGCAGAACAACAACAAAGCAAGCCACTTTCCTCCCTCTCAGCTACCCACCCACTCACACACACAGACGATCTTCTAGCCTCAGGACAGGTTGCTTCTAAGCTTCCAGCCTCCAGTGAGCGTACAGACATTGAGACCCCAACTTCCCCAGTGGACTCGGAGACTCAGAATATGTGGTATAGTTCTTTCCAGGACATCTCACAGAGAAACTCAAGTGACTTCACTTTCTACTGTATATTGAGTGCTTTTGACCAAGCAGATACTGCTCATGTCCACCAAATCCGGTGAAGGTTTAGTTATATGCAGCAATAATTTTAAAGCTAGTATTTGTCACATATTGTCAAAATCTTTCTAATATCTACTTTCACACTGGTGGCACCCACAGAGAGTGTATAAGGTATGTTTCAGGATGGTTACAAATAAAAATTGTATCTTAGAAGGACTTCAAATATAGACTGATTTCCTCTTTAAACTTTGACCACACATCAACACAAAACATGATTTTAAAAAAACTTGTAAGGGCAAGATATTGGAAGATATTATTGTGCATTTTTATTATAAATATTTTTGTGTTTGGTAATCAGATACTGATTTTGATTTCCATGTTATTACTATTGTATCCTTATACTATTAGCAATGTCATTTCTGTCACTTTCCTGGTTCTCAGTGAAGCAGTGTAAGACATTGATTTCAATTTATCAGAGACAGATGTAGAATAGATATGAACCTTAAGGCTCAGATTGACAATCATAGCAAAAATGGAATCAAAAATGAAACGGTGCAACTCAAATGTATTACACATTGAATGAAGCAATATTAAATCATTAATGTGATTCAACTGTATTCTGGGGCTGCTGTCTCATTTTAACCACGTTGTTCCTTTGATATGCTCTTGACAGTAGCTATCTGAGGCAAAAATATTTGGCACAAAAGCAGAAAGTGAACTTGAGATGCTTTGTGCGGTAGAGGTATAGGAAGCCTAATTGAGGTTTGGGATCTGAGGGCATAATTGACAGCAAAAGTATCATAGCAAGATGTAATCTGTGAAAAGTAAGAGTGAGAAACTGTCTCTGAATTTGTGACAAAATAACATTCAGTACTTTATCAAAGGCCAGGAAATATATCTAGCTATTGTGGTTAAACTACTTCATTACCACAAAACATATGGTGTAAAGGAAATTGTTGAAGGTAGGTTGGAATGATCAGGGAGAAAAGTGGATTAGATTCAGTGGCACTTGAGAGAAATTATTGACATAACTAGGAAAAGTACTGGAAAGAGGAGGAATTCTGGAGAACTCATAAATAAAATTTAAAATAAAGTGGAGCTGAGCCATCACATTAGCACAGTGGTTAAATTACAGGACCAGCAGTCACAAATATGGACCATTGCTTGTGAGGCAGGAATTCAAATCCCACTATAATACCTGGGGACCTTACAATCAAGAAATGAAATATTCCTGGAATCTAAAAAACAGTGTTACCCTCACCAACAGCAACCATAAAATCACCGGATTGCTGCAAAATCTCATATTTTTGCCATACTACCCAGTGCACCACATGTGTAACTTCAGAACTTCTACCATAGTTCGTTATTTCAGGGCAACTAAGCATTTACAATACAGTAAATATCATCATAGCTAGTAATAGCAACATCCCTTGAATGAATTAATTAATTGAGAGATGGATGCAATAAGGGACAGTCCTTCAATTGTAAGATGATGAGTGAAAGAAGAAAATTTGAAAATGATTAGAAAGAGCTATTTCTGGAAAAGCTGGCAAACTACAATTAGCAATCCTTTTCAACAGTATGGCATCAGACTGTTCAAGCCAGAAGCTCACTAAAATTCTGCACAAACAAAAAATAAGTTTAAGATTTTGCAGAACCATCATGTGGGATTGCAAGGTAATATTTTAAAAGAAACATGAGAATGACAAGCATATTTGAAGCCTGCAAGTGCCAAATCATACAAAAAGAGAACAGATGGAGCTAAACTTCTATGGCAGCTGAAGTAATATCACTTGCTTGACTGATGCAAATATTAAGGATCAAAATAACAAAAGCAGAAAGACCAGAGGAATGAATCAAAAAGTTACCAAAGTTCAGCACTGACCTAATTAGAAAGCAAGCATGATAAATTTGTTGAATATCTTGCAGTGGGAATGTACATCAAGAATTCAGGAATGATCCTGCAGATAGTTGAATCCTTCAATATTGAAAAAGGATCTAGTGCTCTCCAAGCATTTCTGACGAATAAACTCTTCTTGGGTTTCTAGCCTGGTATGGGTATCGATTGTAACCTATGTCTCAATGACAAACTCCGTCATCTTCATCAGGGACGAAGCGCATCATCTCTGATGAAGATGGCGGAGTTTGCCATCGAATCATTAGTTATAACGGATACCTGTACCTGGCTGGAAGCCCGAGAAGAGTTAATCCCTCAATATTTTCTGCACATTGGTGGAAAGTTCTGCAAACTCTGTTAATCTCCATTTTGAATTCTCGCCAGGAGCTAATAGTGCATGGATGGTCTTGATAGAATTGAGCTGACAACACAGAATTAATTACAGAGCGCACTTAAAATCTGGAAACAGTGCTAACCACACATTATGGCAGTTTAAGAAACAAAAATTCACCCTGAAAAATTCCCAATTTGCTGCCAAAAACTTTGAAATACAGAATAAAAATACACTTTTATGGGATTTATTTTGTTTTTAGATTATGAGAACACTCACTCCTCTTTTATTGTCATTTAGAAATGCATACATGCATTAAGAAATGATACAATGTTTCTCCGGAGTGATAGCACAGAAAACAGGACAAACCAAAGACTAACACTGACAGAACCACATAATTATAACATATAGTTAAAGCAGTGCAAAGCAATTCCATAATTTTTTTTTAGATTAGATGAGGACATGCAGTTCTCTTTTATTGTCATTTAGAAATGCATGCATTAAGAAATGATACGTTTTTCCAGAATGATATCACAGAAACACATGACAAACCAAGACTGAAAAACTGACAAAAACCACATAATTATAACATATAGTTACAACAGTGCAAAGCAATACTGTAATTTGATAAGAACAGACCATGGGCACGGTAAAGTCTCAAAGTCTCTCGAAAGTCCCATCATCTCACGCAGACGGTAAACCTCCAGCGCTGCAAACTTGCCATTGCAGCGTCCCGGAAGCATCCGATCACAGTCCAACTCCGAGTCCGTCCGAAAACTCCGAGCCTCCGGATGAAGAACAAACCATGGGCACGGTAAAAAAAAAGGCTCAAAGTCCCCGAGTCGATCGACTCCCGAGTCCCTGATAGCAGGCGGCAAAAGGAAGAAACTCCCTGCCATAAACCTCCAGCACCATCGACTTGCTGATGCCTTGGAAGCAGCCGACCACAGTCGACACTGAGTCCGTCCGAAAACTTCGAGCCGCCGACCAGCCCCTCCGATACAGCCTCCCGAGCGCTATCCTCTGCCGAGCGTCTTCGACCTAGCCCCGGCCACTGAAACACGCAAAGCCGAGGATTCGGGGTCTTCTGCTCCGGAGATTCCGGTTACCACACAGTAGCAGCGGCAGCGAAGCGGGCATTTCAGAAGTTTTTCAGATGTTCCTCCATACTCTCATGTCCATCTCCATCAAATCAGAATTGTGCATGGTCCCCTACTTGACAGATTACAGATATCATTCACCGGAGAGGCCGCGTGCACTGCCGTCGCGCCGCCATCTTCTCCTCCTAATTGGATTTATGTAAGGATATAAAGTAAATTTAAAAAAATTTGAAAGAAACTTCAAGGGTTTGTGATATCAAAATTACAACATGGATGGTTTTCATAGTATATAGCCCCCTGCCACAGAGACTTGTACTCTATTCTGTGAGAGTCAGATATTAAATTAATCTAATAATGTGCAGACAGAGTGTGAGGCTGGAGGTTTGGAAATTACACATATGATCAGTGATATTATTTAGTTGAAAAATGAATTGTTTAAAGTTTTTCAGAAGAAAAATATATATACCATTACAGTTAGCTTGATTAACCATTGCAGTAACTGGATTTAGATTTTAGGATTTTGGTCCAAAATTTAATGCTATTAAATTTTTTTAAAAATCTACAAAACATTCATTGCTTTTGAAAAACAGCTTCCAAAATAAATTACTTTTTTTGTTTAATGCAATTTAAGTATTGAGAGCAATTCTACAAGAAAATCAAGAATATTCCTGCAATATATAGTCAAAGCAGCAGCTCAGGTATGTGATATTTATCCAAGTAAAACATAAGTAAAATTCTATTATGTCACCCCATTTATGTAGGCAACTTGCCTATGTTGCATACTCAACACAAACTAAATCTTCATTAATATCCTTCTGTTATGAGCTATTAATGGAGACCTGTGCCATCAACATGAAGCTAAGAGCTGATGCCCTCTCTGTAGCTCAACATTGCAAGCTTCAGAATACAGTTTGAGATCATAGATCCATGCTCAGATTCCAGTGGCGAGAAGCTCCAAAATTTTACACATCAGACAAGATCCACAATTACGCAGTAAATCAAATGTCAGACCCTGATGAATCTCTGAAGCAACATGGAGGACTTGCAACCTGCCATCATTGGGCTCCACAGGGGACTGTCTTGTCTCCCTTTCTCTTCACCATTTACACCTCGGACTTCAACTACTGCACAGAGTCTTGTCATCTTCAGAAGTTTTCTGATGACTCTGCCATAGTTGGATGCATCAGCAAGGGAGATAAGGCTGAGTACAGGGCTACGGTAGGAAACTTTGTCACATGGTGTGAGCAGAATTATCTGTAGGTTAATGTGAAAAAGACTAAGGAGCTGGTGGTAAACCTGAGGAGAGCTAAGGTACCGGTGACCCCTGCTTCCATCCAGGGGGTCAGGGTGGACATGCTGGAGGATTACAAATACTTGGGGATACGAATTGACAATAAACTGGACTGGTCAAAGAACACTGAGGCTGTCTACAAGAAGGGTCAGAGCTGTCTCTATTTCTTGAGGAGACTGAGGTCCTTTAACATCTGCCGGATGATGCTGAGGATGTTCTACGAGTCTGTGGTGGTCAGTGCTATCATGTTTGCTGTTGTGTGCTGGGGCAGCAGGCTGAGGGTAGCAGACACCAACAGAATCAACAATCTCATTCGTAAGGCCAGTGATGTTGTGGGGATGGAACTGGACTCTCTGACGGTGGTGTCTGAAAAGAGGACGCTGTCCAGGTTGCATGCCATCTTGGACAATGCCTCCCATCCACTACATAACGTACTGGTTCGGCACAGAAGTACATTCAGCCAGAGACTCATTCCACCGAGATGCAACGCAGAGCGTTATAGGAAGTCATTCCTGCTTGTGGCCATCAAACTTTACAACTCCTCCCTTGGAGGGTCAGACACCCTCAGCCAATAGGCTGGTCCTGGACTTATTTCCTGGCATAATTAACATATAACTATTTAACTATTTATGGTTTTATTACTATTTAATATTTATGGTGCAACTGTAACGAAAACCAATTTCCCCCGGGATCAATAAAGTATGACTATGACTATGATGAATACACAATAAATGTTGGTACTTTCTATGTACATGGGAATCAACTGGCTTTCCAGCTGCATGCAGATAGGTCCTAACTGTGAAATTTGCTAAAAGCATCAGAATGTCATTTGGCACATTCCACGGCAGACAAGAATTATATACTTTTAACTTTTGGTGCCAGACACCATGGTTGTCAGCCTATGGCATTAGTGAGGTGTGGAAAAGCAATACCTTTCATGTAACTACACAGATTTATACTCCACTTTGTAAGGCCCTTATGAGATAAACTCTTTATATGTCAATCATGTCTTCTGAAGTTTCCCATTAAACAAGGAAATTGGCAAGAAAGATTGGACAATTAAATCATCTTCAGTCTTGGAAAGCTAGCAACGAATGTCTAAAATTCTATGAAATATTAATTGCAATTGAGAGCTGTATGGGAAATTCTTTAAAATTGACAGTAATAAACTAAGAAAGGAAACTCTGTTGGTTTCACGTCAGTTGATGGCCAATTGTTTGTGATCATGCGGTGGACACCAGGGTCATTAGACTCATTTTGCACAATGACCCATCAGTGTGTCTCCTCTGACAACAATCAATTTCTGGCCTGATTTATTTGATTTGTTCCATTTATTGCCAAATTGTGCTCATCAGTATGGTTCCCCCAAGCTGTCAGGCTAATCAACACCAGATTATGAGAATTCTTTAAAAGAAGCACATATTGGTTAATAAAAACACGAGAGTCCTGATAAAGGGTTCGGCGCTGTTTGCTCTTTTCCATAGATGTTGCCTGGCCTGCTGAATTCCTCCAGCATTTTGTGTGCATTGCACATTGGTTAATACTTGATCTTGCTCAGTGACAGCACTCCTGGTCAGGTCAGAGGATTGTGGGATCATATCTCAATCCAGTTTGAAACATCAGTGTCATAATCAGGGATTCTGGAATATTGTAATAAGTGTTGTTTCTCAGATCAGATAAAGCTTTGTCTGCCTGCTGCAGTGGGTATCAAAGATTGCAGTTTGTTATTTGATGAAAGCAGGGAGAATTCACCTCATTTTATTGGTCTCTACTTTAACCAACTTCACCAAACTGATTAATTTTGTCAAAAATAAAGGTATAAAGCAATAGTTGGATATTTAAAAAAACATCATAGGCTGTCCTTTTATGCACGTGTATGTGGCAACTTGTAAATTAATTGTATGCGGTACATCCAACGCACTAAAACCTTTGTCGTAAGCTAGTATACAGAAGGTAGAAGATCCACCTCTAGGAATCCTTCACTACATAAGACATAAGGAAATTAGAATTATCTGGTGGACTGAAAATAATTTGTAATAAATGGATATTATATAAAAGATTTATTTATCATATGCATAGAGAATGGTATAATTCCTTACATTGCCTGTAAAGTTTGCATCCTCTATCAGCATTTCAATATTTCTGTCTACGAAACTCATTTAGCATTGTCACTGACACAATCACCTGATTACACAACTGTAATTCCAACGCTTGCCCTCAACTGACAGCCCCCTTGTTGATTCCCCCGACTGATCTTAACTTCTTAGTTGACTTCCAGTTAGATCCTTGGCCATGGCACCAATCAAAACTTTAATGCTCTCTAAAGTTTTCCCAGACAACAGCCAGGCACAGGTCTCAGACCTAATACATTCTGTCTGGTGCTTTAAAATACCACTGCATGTGAAGTAATGAGCTTAAGAATATTCTTCATCATCCATTCCCTTGGATACTCACGTATTCTGTCATTTTCATTTTGCACAATGACCGATCAGTGTGTCTCCTCTGACAACAATCAACTTCTGGCCTGGTTTATTTGATTTACTCCATTTATTGCCAAATTGTGCTCATCAATATGGTATCCCCATAATGGAGTGAAATGGGGAAATCCAGGAAATGTATTACAATCATAAATAAATCACAATTTCAAGTTAGGACAGTTAGTGACTTTCAGAATAATTTGAGGTACTTGGTAGTCAGTGGTGAAGTTTCCAGGAAAGGGATTTGCAAATAAAGATCGAGCAACTAACTGTGGTGCACTCTGCAGTATTAAACATATAGTCTTTTGTTGGTGAATGGATTGTTTACTGAATCTAATGATTGGGAAAACCGCTTTGCTGTGGATGAAGAAGAACTTAGAGCACATATCTAGGCAAGTGGTAATTATTTCATGATTTTATTTGGGAGATAAAAAGATGAACCATTTATCCCACAGCACCCTGTCCCTGACATTGTGCTGATACAACTAGATTCATTCAGCTTTTGATCTGCGTTGATTATAGGGAAGTTTTGAGATGATAATTATATAATCCTTGTGTGATATGAGTGTTACCTTTCATTTGTAATATCAAGCTTGGCTATTATGTATTCTGGTTCTTTATTCTTGGAGAAGTGAATGGAACTGAAGGACGGCACAATTGCCACCAAACTGCACTGTTTTTGTGTTATAAGGTTATAAACTTGTCAAATCATTGAAGATGGTCGAGTGAGTGATCAGAATCAGATTTAATATCACCAGCACATGTTGTGAAATTTGTTAACTTTGCAGCAGCAGTACATATTAGAAACAAAACTGAATTATAGTTGGTAAATTAAGTAAGGGGTGCAAGGAAAGGGAAATAAAAAAGTAGTGATGTACAGTTCATGGGTTCAACGTCCATTCAGAAACTGGATAGCAGAGAGGAAGAAGCTGCTCCTGAACCACTGAGTGTGTGCCTTCAGGCTTCTGTGTGGCCTTCCTGATGGTAGCAATAAAAAAAGGGCATGTCCTGGGTGGTAGGGGACACCACCTTCTGAGGCACTGCTCCTTGAAAATGTCCTGGATACTACACAGGCTAGTGCCCATGATGGAACTGAGGAAGTTTACAACTCTCTGCAGCTTACTTCGATCCTGTGCAGTAGCCCCTCCATCACTCCCATACCAAACAGTGATGCAGCCAGCCAGAATGTTCTATGTGATACATCTGTAGAAATATGCGAGTGCTTTAGGTGACATTCCAAATCTCCTCAAATTCCTAATTAAATATAGCCACTGCCTTGCCTTCTTTACGGCTGCATCAATATGTTGGGTTCAGGTTAGGTCCTCAGAGATATTGGCACTTGAAATTGCTCACTCCCTCCATTTCTGATCCCCCTATGAGGACTGGTGTGTGTTCTCTTGTCTTACCCTTTTTGAGGTCCACAATCAGTTCTTTGGCCTTACTGACATTGAGTGCAAGGTTGTAGGTGCAACACCATTCAACTAGCTGGTATATCTCCCTCCTGTAGGCGCCCTCGTCACCATCTGAGATTCTGCTAATGGTTGTATCATCAGCAAATTTATAGATGGCATTTGAGCTGCAACCAGCCACACAGTCATGGGTGTAGAGAGTAGAGCAGTGGGTTAAGCACATGTATCTGAGATGCACCAGTATTGATTGTCAGCAAGGTGGAGATGTTATTTCCAATCTGCACAGATTGTGGTCTTCCAGTTAGGAAATTGGGGATCCAGTTGCAGAGGGAGGTACAGAGGCTCAAGTTCTGGAGCTTTTCAATCTGAATTGTAGAAAGGATGGTGTTAAATGCCGAACTGTAGTCAATAAACAGCATCCTGACATAGGTATTTGTATTGTCTGAAGAAACAAATGCAGTCATGTGCTGAAGCTCCGTCAACTATGGCAATTACCTTTTGTTTCAGACACAATTTCAGGTTTTCCTTGCAACCACAAGTGACATCCGTCTTTGATCCTGGGTGCTACACATTGCTATAAGCAGTCATAATTGTTACGTACCCCGTAATGGGGTTGCCAAACCAGCAGAAATGGACCACTTAGTTGGAGTCTGGATTACTGGAACTAAGAAAGTTTTATTAAAGAAATAAGCAACACAGTACTCTAATCAAAAGGATATAAATGCAACAGGTTAGCAATGATAAAACACACATGTACACAGAACTAGGATAATAGGATCAATCAAGCTCTATCGCAGTCTAGGGGTAAATGATCAGTTTCAAGTGACGCAAAGTTCAGTTCAATTGAGTTCAGTTCAGTTCGCAGTAATCGCTGTTGTGCCGTTGGGGCGGGGAGAAGAGAGAGAGCGGAAGTGAGTGAATATTCAAAACGGATTCCACACAGACCTTCGATATTCCTCGCAGTTAGCTTTCAGAAGAGCCCTTTGTAATGTCTTCTGAGGTCACCGACTGTGACCCCTCCGTTCCAGATACAATTGTTCTTCTGCGGTGAACCCGGCACCCAGGCAAGGGCGGACACACACACCAGGTTCCCGCCGACTCGTACCTTTCTACCCTGTGCGTCTATGGCTGGCCCCCCGACCAGACCTCAAAAACTCCTACCAACTTGTGGGGGCACACCGCTTCCAGGGTCTCGTTACCTCGTGGAGTCGTGTGTCTGTTGCCTTAGCGAACCTGTCCCTTTTTATCCCCCTGCTGGGGTATCGCCTGTCCATCAAATTTCAAACAGTTCAGGGTTCAAAGTCACTGGTCTCTGACAATACTCGGAACCGTGTCTCCTTTCGGTAATCTCTCTCGTCTCTCTCTTATTAGCACCTTGCATGTTCCCCCATTGTCCTCTTATCGGCATCAATCTTCTGATAACTGGTTCTTTTGTCACATAATAAAGAAGGCAAGTCTCAAGTTTTAAAAGCAGCAAAGGCACAACATAATGTCATATGTGAGATGCCCATGCATCTGCAGTAAAACACACTCGTAGTAAACTTAATTTCCCAACAATTTACAATTATACTTTGAAAGCAAGTTTAAAAAAAATGATTTCCTACAGCTGGTCAATACGGTAAAATTCTATAATTAAAAGTTTTTTAATTGGTTATAATTATAGACTGTATAAAAGAAATGAACATTTAAACATGAGGACTCATATCCACAAGAACAGAGGTTTAAATCTCAATTTTTTTTCAAATACTTTAAGCCCATATCTTTTGATTCCAGAAAGCTATTACTTTAACCTAACAAGTATGCTGTTTCAGAGGCATCTCATCTTCGGAAAAATACTGTAAGCAGCTTAAGATCTATGGGGAGCATGAAACATTCCTTTCAAACAGAATTCATAGCTGACAAAAGTAGCCAGGATAGACTCCTGGGATAATAAAGGATTCAAAAATTCAAATATAAATACTGGAAATCATGACTGTTACAATATATGGTACATTCCATCAATTATAAAACAATAAACTGTCATTCTTGGAGTTCCCTTTCAATTTTTTGATTAGTGCATATAAAAAATTAAAAGGAGAAAGGAGTTTTGTCATCTGTTGCACTAAGCTCAGGCACCGCCATTAGTATGAATCAGATCATCAGGCCAACTTCAGCAGCAGGACAATTGAACAAATATGAGAACATACAAAGAGTTGGTTGTTGACTTCAGAAGGAGTAGTGGACCGCACGACCCAATTTACATCGGTGGTGAGCAAGTGGAACAGGTCAAAAGCTGTAAGGTCCTCGGGGTTAATATCACAAATGACCTGACTTGGTCCAACCAAGCAGAGTCCACTGCCAAGAAGGCCACCAGCACCTTTACTTCCTGAAAAAACTAAAGAAATTTGGCCTGTCCCCTAAAATTCTCACTAATTTTTATAGATGCATCGCAGAAAGCATTCTTCTAGGGTGCATCACAACCTGGTATGGAAGTTGACCTGTCCAAGACCAAAAGAAGCTGCAGAAGATCGTGAACACGGCGCGGCACATCACACAAACCAATCTTCCGTCCATGGACTCACTTTACACCGCACGCTGTCGGAGCAGTGCTGCAAGGATAATCAAGGACACGACCCACCCAGCCAACACACTTTTCGTCCCTCTTCCCTCCGGGAGAAGGCTCAGGAGCTTGAAGACTCGTACGGCCAGATTTGGGAACAGCTTCTTTCCAACTGTGATAAGACTGCTGAATGGATCCTGACCCGGATCTGGGCCGTACCCTCCAAATATCCGGACCTGCTTCTCAGTTTTTTTGCACTACCTTACTTTCCATTTTTCTATTTTCTATTTATGATTTATAATTTAAATTTTTAATATTTACTAGTGATTTGTACTCCAGGGAGCGGGAAGCGCAGAATCAAATATCACTATGATGATTGCACATTCTAGTATCAATTGTTTGGCAACAATAATAAAGTATAAAAGTGGATGCTCGTGGTAAATTTGAGAAACCCAACTGAGTTAGCATCATTACGATTTTCTTATACAGTATATCAAAGAAGAGACAAACAATGTTTGTTTCTTTTTCCCTGGGGTTCACAGAAGGATCAGAAAGTTTGTACTCTTGCTCCCCTGGAGACAATGATTACAAAAAGATGAGGCTTTACGCAGTCCGTAAGTCACAACTACTTGAGTCTAGAGTCAGTAATGTAGTTATGCGAGGAGGCAAAATCAAAATAAATTTCACTCACCCCAGAACTGAACAGATTCCACAACCTATTGGCTCACTTTCCAGGACTCTACAACCCATGCTCTCAACATTTAGTTATTTTTTCATTACGAGATCTTCTTTTTTTTGCTTTTGCACTATCTAGTGTCTCTTCCACATTGGTCATTTGCCTGTCTTTGTTGTGTGAAGTTTTTCATTGATTCTGTTGTGTTTCTATTTCTCTCTCGCCCAGAGAATTGTGGATCTGTGGAATGCTCTGCCTCAGAAGGCAGTGGAGGCCAATTCTCTGGATGCTTTCAAGAAAGAGTTAGATAGAGCTCTTAAAGATAGTGGAGTCAAGGGATATGGGGAGAAGGCAGGAACAGGGTACTGATTGTCGATGATCAGCCATGATCACAGTGAATGGCGGTGCTGGCTCGAAGGGCAGAATGGCCTACTCCTGCACCTATTGTCTATTGTCTTTTTGTGAGTGCCCGCAAGAAAATGAATCTTTGGGTAGTATAAAACGACATAGAATACACTCAAATGCAATATGTCAACTGTACATTAGAAACATTTTTCCATAACCAGTATGTTCAAACTAAACAGATATGACTCAAAATAAATTCACAAAAACTAAGTTTGGAGAAGTAGGAAAAATATCTTGGATAAATACCACATGGGAGAAATAAAAAGTTGCTCTCTGGAATCGCGTCTAACACTGAGGAATATGGTTGTGGTGCCTAAAGGTTAATGCTGCAAGAATTTTCAATTGACTGACCTTGTCCTAAACAAAAACTACAAGAGAGGTTCATAAGCCTGAAAACTGATAAAACCCAATGATCTGCGTCCCAAGACTTCTGAAAGAATTGGTTACATCCACTGTGGATTCTCTGGTTATCATCTTCTAAGCACTACAAATGTCAGAAAAATTCCTACAGATTGAAGAGTAGCAAATGTGTCCCTATTATTTAAAAAAGGAGGAGAGGAAATGGTCAACTATTGGCCTGCCAGTTTGACTGCAACATTAGAGAAACCGATGGAATCTAGAATAATGTGTCATCAAAACACTTAGAAAATAATAGTTCCATTGAATAGAATCAACACGGATCTATGAAAGGAGAATTATGTTTGGCAAACCTGCTGGAGTTTAAGCATGTATCTAGTAGAGTGGATAAGGGGGAAATCAAAGGATGTAATGTGCTTCTACTTTCAGAGGCATTCGTATAAGATCCCAATAGGAAATTGATAAACCAGAGTGGATGAGAATTAATTAACAGAGAAAAGTCATCCCATTGATACTCCCACTGATCAACAAACTTCAAGGTTCAAAGTAAATCAACGGTGGTGAAGAACCAGCAAGAAGGAAGGAGATTGAAAACCTGGCTGAGTGGAGCCACAACAACAACCTCTTACTCAATGTCAGCAAAACTATGGAGCTGATTATTGACTTCAGGAGGAGGTAACCGGAGGTCCATGAGCCAGTCCTCATCAGGGGATCAGAGGTGGAGAGGGTCAGCAACTTTAAATCCCTTGGTATTATTATTGCAGAGAACCTGTCCTGGGTGCAGTCGCAAGTGCAATTATGAAGAAAGCACAGCAGTGCCTCTACATCCTTAGGAGAGCACGAAGATTTGGCATGACATCTAAAACTTTGACAAACTTCCACTGATGAGTGGTGGAGCATATACACACTGGTTGCATCACTGCCTGGCATGGAAACACCAACGCCCTTGAACAAAATATCCTACAAAAAGTAGTGGAAACAGCCCAGTCCATCACAGGTAAAGCCCTCCCCACTACTGAGGACATCTACACGGAACACTGTCGTGCGAAAGCAGCGTCCATCATCAGAGGCCCCCACCACCCAGGTTATGCTATCTTCTCACTGCTTGCGTCATGAAGAAGGTATGGACTCAGGCTCACATCACCAGGTTCGGTAACAGTTATTGCCCCTCAACCATCAGGCTCTTGAACCAAAGGAGATAGCTTCACTTGCCCTATCACTGAACTGCTGCATAATCTATGGACTTACTTTCAAAGACTCTCCATCTCATGTTCTTGATATTTATTTACTATTAGTATTTTGCTCCTTTGTACTTGCACACTGGTTGTATGCCCAGTCGGTGCAGTCTTTCACTGATTCTATTCTGGTTTTGGATGTATTGAGTATGTCCTCAAGAAAATGAACCTCAGGGTTGTATACAGTGACATATACATTCTTTGATAACAACTTCACTTTGCACTTGTCTGGATAACTATAGCTTGAACTCAATACATTCAGCACTGATAAGGTTCAGACAGCATTATGAATATGCTGCTGTGAGAGGGATTGGTCTGAATTGTGATAATTGGAACCAGAATGGGCTGGTCCAATGCACTAATTTGGGACTATTTACATCCCTTATTTATATAAATGACCAGTGCTCAATGAAAGGTAGAATGAGGTGTGACAACTCAGAAGATATAGTCAAACTGTACAAACAAATAGGGATGTTAAATAGTAGCAGATGAAAGCAATTTATACAGGCTTCAGCACGACACTGGATGTAACAACTTGTATCAAGCAGCACCTTTTAACAATAAAAAGCATATCAATTAGATACAGGTGTGTAATTAGCCACAGATAGACATTAAGCCAAGGTGATTTTAGAATAGACATAAACCTAATTCAAAGACATGTTTTTTCAAAAGCACTCTAAAGGAGAAAAAATGAAAGAGAAAAGTGCTGAGGGGGAAGAATTCGGTAACTTCAACATTATACTTATGAAGATCCTAAAATAATGATGGAAAATAAAAATGGCTTGCTTGTTACCATCAGTGAAGAGTGCAACTTAATAGGTAATTGATACATTTCCTCTTTAGCTATCATATTAAAAATTCTATATTACAACATTGACTATATGTCAAAAAGTACTTATTTGAGTTTGAAGTGCTTTGAGACACATCAAGGCATGAAAAACTAAAGTCTTCCTTTCCATCTTTCCCTATTCAATTAGTTTCTCTTGAAGCAATTTTTCTTATCGTTTCATTAACTTTTATAACATCAATCCATGCTGTATCATAATCATGCTGTTCACAATGCTCAGCCAGGTTATGAAGCCAGAATAAGACACAGCCAGGCTCAAAATAGAGAAGAGTAAGATCCATTGATGTACTCAATTTGTGGTCTCAGAGCTGCAAAATGGGCAAGTGACATCTAGTGGCTGGCAATATATATTGCATTAATTTTTATTTTTGTTTTCATTCTGTTCTAAAAGTGCATTCCAATCTGCATTCTTTCCATGCAACTGATATGATTATGTCTATCAATCTTTATGTTACTGTACATATTTACTAAATTACTTAAATAGGTGAAAAATTCTGAATAACTGAATAGCTTATAAACTATAGCTGATAAATCTGCTATTCAATCTTTCTCATTATTATATGATTATTAATGTTTTAAGAGGAAGTTATTATTGGGTGGATTTTAAGAAACTATTCCTTTTCGAAGGGTATGTAATGTCGTTTTTGTTTCAAATGACTGCTGGAGTTCAAATATTTAAAAGAAACCCTTCAAGTCAAATTGATAATTATTAACACCCAATTCACTCCCTTCCAACCACCAAAAATACCAATATACACATTTAAAATACCTCAATTAACCTGTGTTTATGAGTCAGCAGTTTTAACAACCATAAACATGGTTTACTAATTTGTTAGTTGGAAACCTCATCAGTGCTTTTCCATCTGACCCCTGAGTTTCCTGCTCATAAACCTTTCAGCAGATAGGTAGTCTGCAATCATGTTATGAGTTTCAATTAATCTTGCTGCAAATTCAAAATGACTCATACATTGTTAGTGTTGCATAGCCAAATCAAAAGTAAGCACCTTATCTGAATTCAGGAAATCTATTTACCAAATTAGTCATGGAGAACAAAGAACAATAGTCCAGTAACAGGCCTATAAACAGAGCACAACTGTTTTTACAGAAATGGATAACTTCATTCGGGTGTCTGTACACATCAGATCAGCTTCCATGATCACACTGAAACCTCTTAGCTTTCTCTGCTTGTTGTCAACCTAACTCCACAATGGCTGCCTGTTCAAAATCAAGTTACGAATGAGCAAAGGCTGCCTTCAATTAGTTATGGGAAAGTCTGAAACAATTGTGCTCTCATTAAGAATAGAAATATTTGAGAGGATTAGACCACTTAGTCTCCTGAGCTTGTTCCAGCAATCAATAAGATCATGGCAGATCTATGATCAAACTCCATAGATATCCCCATATTCTTTAATATGTTTAGTTAATAAAATTCCATCAAGCTGATTTAAAATGAATGAAGACCAAACACCAATTTTCACTTCTAGACCATATACCAAAAATTCTACCACTCACTGCACGTAAAAACATCTCGAAGTACTACTCTTAAAATTTAGACCATACTGCCTATCACACATTCCAATCAAAGAATTTGTCCTCTATTCCTGCAATCACCTGAAAAGTTCAATCAAATAAGTGCTTCCCCTTCCACAATGCACTAAAGCTTCTGGGGAAATTACACATGCTAAGGTTTTGTTTGCTGCCTAAATTGTTCAGGTTTACCTTATCTTACAAACTTACTCAAAATTTGACCTGAAATTATGCCTTCACATGCAGCTCCCTTCCCAACAGCTTTTGAATGCTGAACTTCTGTTGTGTTATTTATCTTCTCCAAAGCTCTCCTTGGACTTCTCTGTTTTCATTGTATAGTCTACCATGTGTCTTTTACCTATTAATCACATCTGATGGCTTTTCATGGCTTCTTATATCCTGGACACTATTTCAAAATTTTCTTACCACTTGCAAATAATTCCATGGGCTTGTTGCAAAAAGTCTCTATTCTCACATCACATTTCACAAATTTACTTTCTCAATCCATCATTATTTTCCTTCTACAAACAGTTATTGATGGCAAACATCATGTTTTGTAATTATTCCCCTAAATTGTTTGGGTTTACCTTATCGTACAAACTTACTCAAAATTTGACCCTGAAATTATGCCTCCACATGCAGCTCCCTTCCCAACAGCTTTAGAAGGCTGAACTTCTGTTTTCTCGTACAATTAATTTTATGAAGTTCCTTGGAAGTTTTGTTGCTACTTTTCACATCACAGATGTCGGACCATAGTGAAACCCACTCCCATCAGAGCAGAGGCTACGCAGCATTCGCACCAAGACCACCGGACTCAAAATCAGTTACTTCTCTAAGCAGTCATGCTGATCAACCCATCATCCCACTCAACCACCCACCCCACCACTACTGTATCATTTCCTATCAGTTCCTTTATGGGCAGATATGCCTATCCCTAGTGTCACTTCATGTACATACAACCAGTCTATGTATATAAGCAAATCTCATGTATTTATATTTTTGTGTTTTTAAAATTGTGTCCTTTATGCTTATCGTGTTTTTTTATGCTGCACTGATCTGGACTAACAATCATTTTGTTCTCCTTTACATTTGTGTACTGAAGAATAACAATAAACAATCTTGATTCTTGAATTTAGAATAGGCAAAGCATAGAAGGATACAGATCTAATGCAGGGCAATGGGATTAGTATAACTGGGCAAAGAAAGGTCTGTGTGGACATAGTGGTTCAAAGGGCTCGTTTCTGTGCAGTATGAATTGATGATTCTTTGACTCTACATTACGAGAAGTGTGAGCTGACAATGATGCAACGGGAGATTAAGGGCATCTGTGAGTGAGAAAGCAGACCATGGAACTACTTATATTCTGAAGGAATCTGTTTAAAAGATTCTAGAACTAACAGTACAAAGAATGAAAGGCGAAATGAGTGATTTCAATGTTAATGAGACGCAGAAAAAGATAAAAACAGAGGAAATAAAGTAGGAGATGTGGTGGGGGGGATGGGGGGGCGGTTGGTGAGCCCACAAAGTAGATTACCTTTTACTTAAAAAGAGCTATCTTAAGTATGTGTAATAAATATAAATTTCCAGTTATTGCAGTTAATCCCAATGTCAGAGTAACATTTTGAATATCTCATACTAATGAAATTAAATCAATTCTTTAAATGAGGACATAGATTTAGTGACTTAACTTAAATATTCAGACAGGTTTACTCATTGTCCACAGTGCAGACACAGGCATCTTATGCCATGGGGTATTTGATTTGTGAACCAGAGGGTAAGATACACCTTCATTGGTCAAAGTGAAGAATAATCATTTTTTCAGTATTAATAACTGCAAATTCTGTTTAAACTGTTGCTATATTTGAATCTAATAGTAATGTACCATCAGTCTTAATTTTGCAACAAATTTTGAACCATGTGAAAAATTAAAACTTAGATTTACTCAGGGAATCAACCGGGACAAAAGTTACAGCCAAGTGAATCAGAAAGCAGCAAATACATCATACAGTATAAGAAAAAAGTACATTATCAATGGAGACAGAATTGAAATTCCTATTCCAATAAAAGTGTCATTAACAAAGCACATGCAAGGGTCATACAAGCAATGGATGGGTATCAGTAAAGATGAAAGTACTGACAGCTTCCCCTTCAAGATGAGCAAAGCTTTCAGATCAAGCTGTTTTGCATTTCGCTGTTAAATTTGATGCTGAAATCTTTATTTATACTGTTAAATATTACATAAAGAGGAAGAAATCCTACTTTTCTCTGAAGAAAAATAAGATTGTGATAACATATATTCCCATAAAATAATATTAAATTGGACAATATCAAAACAAACTGCAGATGCTGGAAATTTAGAACATTCTGGCCATACTCAGCAGGTAAAGCAGCATCAGTAGGGAAAAAAACAGGGCTATGTCTCAGGTTATTACCCTCGATTAGAACTGGAAATAATGTATTTTCAATTTTTTCAAATTGACAGATTTGTTGTGTATTTAATATTTCAATAATATTTGGGTAATATTGTAAATATATTGTTGGATTAAGCATTTTTTGTTGTTTACATAATTCATTACGGGTTATATGTAAAAGTACATAACCGTCATACGTCATTACACCACTGCATCATATGCACATGCCTCAATAAAGTAAAGAAACGAAGCATACACATTCTTCTGGTCTCCCCATGTTTTTCTGTCACATAGTTTAATAATTTGGAGTTACAAAACATAACAGTGGCGATGAGGTAGCTCTAAGTTGAACCTGAGATGACTACTGACCTGTTGAAGCACAGCATGTTTTATTTTCTTCGGAAAAGAAGAGAAATGGTTAAATTAAAAAAAAAACACAGTAAGATGTTAGAGTTCACACTTTCATAAATGTAAGTACCAGGTGATAACAATAATAATTTTTAAAAAAACATAAAAGGCTGGCTACATCAGAAAGATAGATGTGACGGACAACTGGATTTTGTATACTGAACAAATTGAGCAGTATTTTGAAGCAAATGAAATAGCTGATGAAAAATGAGTACCGGTGTTGCTGAGTGTTAGACGTGGAAATGTGTACGGCTTGCTTAGAAGTTTAAATCCTCCAACCAAACGAGCTGAAATGAGCTTTGTTGATATCTTGAAAGTAATGCAGGAATATTTAGGTTTCATAAACAGAATAAAAAGGAAGAGGAGTCCATTTCAGCTAACGTGGATGAACTGAAGAGATTGAGCATTGCCAGCTCAATGATGGGCATAATGATGCATTGAGAGATCGGTCAGTTTGTGGAATTTTACAAGAAACATTCAAAAGTGGATCGGAATAGAAGGAAAACTTCTGAGACACCACTGAATTGCAGTCAGGAATTAAAGTGTGCATGATCAAAATTACAACGTCTGAACAGAAATTGTTTTACCGTCGTGGCAAGGGTTCACATACACCAGACCAATGCAAGTTTAAAGGTGAAAGTTCAGAAGATGCAATGAAGTAGGACACATGCAAAGAACACGTCAGGCAGACAAAAGTAAATGGACTGCACAGGGAAGACAAAAAGATAAAAAGTCAAGTTGCATTTTCAAAAAGAACATGAATCTGCCTGCTTCTGATGAAAAATTTGATAATGATGAGAGTTCGTAGGACTGAATAGCCTAGAGTTTTACAATGTGTGAACTAACAAGATACAAGCAATATGGCTTACATCAAAAGTGAAAGCCAAGTTAATTAAAATTAAATTGGAGAGTGACTTGATTGTTTCAGTCATTCCATAACATAAGTTTGAATGGCACTTCAAAGATATTGAACTTTAGTTTGCAGATATCCTACAAAGAAACTATGTTGGAGAAATGGTAACTTTTGCAGGAATGGCATTTGTTACAATGAAATACAACAACCAACAAGTCACATTGGGCTTGTATGTGATAAAACAGGAGGGCCAGCATTGTGGGGTCATGATTGGCTGACTTAACTACAACTTGATAGGAGATCCATCCACCATTTTCATGCCACGTCCCCTGCAATAGAGTCAACTGAAAGTGAGATGGACTGGATGATGTCACAGTAATGGTCAAGGATGGCAATGGAAACATATCAAGGGTGAAATGCTTGTCCAGTTCATTATATCATCTATGATAAAGTTTCCAGTGAGCTAGGTTGCATGGATGCTATCATTATTATTTTCAAGGTTGAGTAAAGCACCACCAGTGATCCCAGTAATCAAGAAGAATGGATCTGTCAAAATCTGTGGTGATTTTAAGGTCACCAGCAACCTAGTACTGAAAGCAGATCAATACGCTCTTCCCAGGATAGTTGATACATTTGCAAAACTTTCTGAGGGTTAACATTTCAGCAAGGTGACCTAACTACAGATAAAGATGGAAGAAGAGTTTCAGGTGTTTCTCATCATAAATACTCACAAAAGGCTTTACCATTATAATAGGCTTATTTTTGGTTTAGTATTTGCACCTGCACTCTGGCAAAACCTATGGACCACATGTTGCAAGACTGCTCAGGCACTCAGCCTTACCTGGATGGCATCACTGTTACTGGTGAGGATGACCAGGAGCATCTCCAAAATCTCTAGGCAGTGTTAAAATATTAGAATATTATGAGCTTAGAGCACAATGCAACAAGATGGTTTCTTTGAACCAAGCATTACTTACTGTGGTCACACATTGACACACAAGATTTACACAAGTGTGCTGAGAAAATTCAAGCAGTGATAGATGCCCTAAGGCCAAAGGGCGCATCACAGTTGCAGTCTTTTTAGGATTTGTCACTACTATAACAGGCTGTGGCCAAACCTGGCTACTGTGCTCTTCCCCTCAGATTCATTACCACAGATCATGACAATGGGCATAGCAGTGTGAGATGGCTTTCCAAAAGACAAAGGAAATGGTGACATCAGACTCTGTACTCTTACATCATGATCCACATCATCTAGTGATGTTTGCCTGTGATGCCTCACCTGCAGTCATGACAAATGATATGAGCGGTGGAAGTGAATGTCCCATTGCCTTTGCATCATGTTCTCTTACTGCTGCAGAGAAATACACAGATTGACAGAGAGGCCTTGAGTCTGGTTTGGGGGGTGGGGGGTAAAACTTCTCAACCACTACCATTTTTCAAAAAACAGAAGGGTTTTCCACTAACAGCAGCAACACAAATGCAGAGTTGATCCCTGTTTCATGGAGGACACTATTATATGATCAAATTCAAGAGGAGGACCAAACATGGAAATGCTGCTGGATTGTGCCTTGGAAAAGGAAATAACTCAAAAATTTACAAAAGGGGAAACTCCTCTTGACGTATTCTCCTTTACACAAATCAAAAGTCTCCCTATTACAGCAGAGCAGATCCAAAGGAAAACAAGAAGACACCACACTGTCTCAGGTCAACATGGACACCCACAACGGCTGGAATATGCAGCAGAAATTCCAGTTCTTCCATTTTTACCAGCACTAGGATGAACTTAACCTTGACTGTGGTTGACTATGTGGGGATTGAGAATTGTTGTACCATCCAAACTGGGAACTAAAGTATTGGAGGAGCTATATGCCAATCATCCAGCCATCTAGTCATGGTCTCAGTGAAAGCATTGGCTTGAAGCTTTGTGTGGTGGTCTGGGTTAGATCAGTAGTTTGAGCAGCTTGTTTTGCAGCACATCCAGAAACAGCTTAGAGCATCTTGGCAAAGAGAGAAGAAGGGAGAAGAAAGGTGTCCAGAGTTTTCACAACCACTTCCTTCAGTCCCAGAGTCAACTCCTACAACTCAGAGTTCCGTCTGGGTAGCCTCCAACCTGATGGCATGAACATTGACTTCTCTAACTTCCGCTAATGCCCCACCTCCCCCTCGAACCCCATCCATTATTTATTTATATACACACATTCTTTCTCTCTCTCTCCTTTTTCTCCCTCTGTCCCTATCACTATACCCCTTGCCCATCCTCTGGGGTTCCCCCCCCCCACCCACCTTTTCCTTCTCCCTGGGCCTCCTGTCCCATGATCCTCTCATATCCCTTTTGCCTATCACCTGTCCAGCTCTTGGCTCCATCCCTCCCCCTCCTGTCTTCTCCTATCATTTTGGATCTCCCCCTCCCCCTCCCACTTTCAAATCTTTTACTAGCTCTTCCTTCAGTTAGTCCTGATTAAGGGTCTCGGCCCGAAACGTCGACTGTACCTCTTCCTAGAGATGCTGCCTGGCCTGCTGTGTTCACCAGCAACTTTGATGTGTGTTCCTCAGAACCTGAGATTGTTTCATAGCCACTAGTATCACCTGCCAAGCAGTTGACCCTCTTATCAGGAAAGACGTTATCCCACAAGAGTAAGAAATCTTTCACAGTGATTAAATCTTTAGATCTAAATGGTACAATTTAAAATTTACTATGCTGTGGATGTCTATATAGTAGTTATATTATAAGGCATACTGTGTATACAATTGAGATGCATTCTATATTGAGCTGTTTATAGCTAAGCAGAGAGGAGTGTTAAGTATTTAATATTTCAGTAACATTGTAAATATATTGTTTGATTAAACATCCTTTGTTGTTTACATAACACATTGCAGGTTAGATGTCAAAGTACATGAATGGCATACATCTATACACCACCATGTCATGTGCGCGTGCCTCACTAAGGTAAAGAAACTAAGTGTACACATTCCTCTGGTCTCCCTGTGGTTTTCTTTCGAATAATTTTATCTTTTGGAGCTAAAAAACATAACAAGAACCAGGTCATGAAGTGTCTGTGCCCTTCCATTTTTCACTGATGCGGCTTGGCCTGTTGAATACTTCCAGCATTTTTTTTCCTTCACATTTGAACATTCTGGAGCAGGAAATTGGTGAATTTTCTCAGTGCAACATGGAAGCAAGACATTCAGATTGCCTATTACTTTATAGTGTCCATTCTTCCTGGGAGCAGAACTTCAGACCTATTTCCAAATCTTTTTATGTAGTCTGCCTATGTAAATGCTGATTTAACTTATTCTAATAAGCAATGAATAATTCAGTTTCAATAACTAAGTGTCATCCTTGGCCTATTAGTAGTATTCTTGTCTCTCAATTAGAAAGACATGGTTTCTGAATAAGAAAGGCACCTGACTCCAGAGGCCATTACTTCAAAGCAGAACTAGGGGAAGTGTTGCGCCCACAGAGCTGCTGTGCTTTGGATGAATTCTGGTGAATATAAAGGATACGTGGCACTAATTAAAGAAGTGGAGCTTTTCCAGACTTCTGGGCCAGATTTATCCCTCTACCAACAATACATAAAATAAATTACCCAGCCACTATTATTCATTGTTACATGTAGTTTAACTGCTGCACTTTCCATTTCTTGGTAATAGTATCAATGCTTCACAGAAAAAAAACATTGGCAATGAACCACTTCTGGAAATCTAGAGATAAAGTAAAACATTATATAAACACACACACTCTTTGTCATTCCAGTAATGCTTTCCACAGTCATTCAACCCCATCTGTTATTTTACTCTTTGTTCCAAATCTCTTACATTTCAGCTTGTATCCTCACCCTCCTCATTCTAAACCACAAAATCCTGGGAAATAGTTTGTGTCAACCTGCTTACCCACCCTTTTAATATTTTAAATATTTCTTTCTCATTATTACATAATTTTCCTCTGTTCTACTGAAAACTGTGCCTATCATGCAATGTACCCCCTCTAAATTGCTTGGATGCTTCGCATAATGTGAAGCTCAAAATTGCTTGGTACAG
This sequence comes from Mobula birostris, assembly GCF_030028105.1. Classification (NCBI taxonomy): domain Eukaryota; kingdom Metazoa; phylum Chordata; class Chondrichthyes; order Myliobatiformes; family Myliobatidae; genus Mobula; species Mobula birostris. The sequence continues at coordinate 203,386,422 of NC_092371.1, read as the reverse complement.
TAGCTGTGATTTTATGAATGTCAGACCAAATGAAAAATTGAACTGGCCTCAAAAAAGAATCCATCAAATATACTACTCTTATCAGATTAATAAATGGTATTTGTCTTCTTATAGTTTACAGAAGATTGTAACACAAAACTTCTTTGTTTTTAATATATGTATGATGTTAGAACAAATCTGACCATAATACTAAAGCAAAGCTGATAAGAAGTCCTTTTAGTATTTGAGAAGAAAAATAATAGTTTAATTTCTTAGATTGAAACATTTTTCTGAGTTTACCAGATGTGAAGTTCTTAACACCATATTTATAACCCTAAAACCTTGTTCTTTGTTTAAATTTATATTCAACTTGATATTGTATACTATGTTATTGAATCAAGTCATCAACGTTTGTCTGTTTACAAGAAATATACACAGTAATGAATTAGCTTCAGGTGTAGGACACAGTTCTGAATTTGCTCTCTGTGTTTCTTGGGACTCACAATCTTAGCCACCTGTGTGTAAATAGAAGCAATGTGTCAGCTACTGAGCATACCTATGTCATGGGGCAAAAGGCTGAAACTGATCTCCAGGAACAAAATTCTAGATATAATGCACTGCAGAATTTCAAGCGAGTCCTTCCTTAAATCAACAAGGTAAGACATCAATTTTGGTTTCCAATCGTTTCATATTGATAACACCTTTATTGCTCAGAAAAAAATGTCCACACAGGGCATTTGCTTCAAAAACTTTTAAAGTAAATTCAAGAAATAAACTTCTGATTATTATGCAGTACATATGATCAAATAAACTGGGAAATTCAAACATGTCAGTCCATGGCCTCCTTTATTGCCGCAATGAAGCCACACTCAGGTTGGAGGAGTAATAGCTTATATTCTGTCTGGGTAGCCTCCAACTTGATTGCATGAACATCAATTTCTCGAACTTCCAAAAATTGTCCCACCCCCTTCACCATTCCCTTTCCCCTCTCTCACCTCATCTCCTTACCTGCCCATCACCTCCCTCTGGTGCTCCACCTCCTTCCCTTTTTCCATGGTCTTCTACCCTCTCTATCAGATCCCTCCTTCTCCAACACTTTATCTCTTTCACCTACAGCTTCCCAGCTTCATACTTCACCATCCCCCCTCTCCTGGTTTCACCAATCACCTACTACCTTGGATTTCATCCTCCTCTCCCCTCTCGCAAACCCCCCCCCCACCACCTTCTTGCTCTAACCTCAATTTTTTCTGTCCTGATGAAGGGTCTTGGCCTGATCTGTCAGCAATGCAGCATTCAAACTTGTACAATGACCTGCATATTTATGGTTGTGTTCAGATGATGATTTGAAGCAAAGCCCCAATTTTCATGCATGTTTTATTTCTTTCAGGTATCTGCTTCATGATAAAAATTTGAAGTTAGGCAAACTAAGTTCTCAAGAATAGTTGAAAACCTTTTGAAATTTTTGTGCTTGCAACTTGAGATAAGAATTAATAAAATAACTAGTTATAAGTTGGATAGCAAACATATTTCAATCAGTGAATATTGTCCCAAATTTGCAAAGATGTAAGTTAGATGCATAAACATTATAGTTTTATTCAAAATGCTGAGAGAGGTATTCTCACAGGATCTTGGACATGTTTCAAAAATATATTATCCAATCATGTGGCTTAATTCCAGGTTGTTTCTGAACATAACTAGGCTGCCAAACTATTGTCAAAGTTGCTGGTGAACGCAGCAGGCCAGGCAGCATCTCTAGGAAGAGGTACAGTCGACGTTTCAGGCTGAGACCCTTCGAAGGTCCTGACGAAGGGTCTCGGCCTGAAACGTCAACTGTACCTCTTCCTAGAGATGCTGCCTGGCCTGCTGCGTTCACCAACAACTTTGATGTGTGTTGCTTGAATTTCCAGCATCTGCAGAATTCTTGTTGTTGCCAAACTTTTGACTGGGAAACATTTTGAGATATATGGAAGATACTTCGGTTTTCTTTTCCTTCTATTCATTAAAAACAGAAAACTCAGGTGTCTCAGCAATGCTCAGTTTAATTTAAAAAACTCTTGGTAATTATGACCTGAATTTTTACTCTTTGGAATTGAATTGAATTGAGAAAACAAAATCAATTCAGAATTTGATCGTTGATTAAAATGTTTGTAAAAAAAAGGCGCAAATTATTTTAATAAATATATTTTATTTTATATGCTACTGATTTACAGTATAAACTGCTGTATATATTGCTTGAAATATATTTTCAAAGGACATGCAAAGTTAAAAAAAACATTTCTCCTTACTCACATGGCCATTTACTTTCATGATTTGTTGAGTTACTTCAATGGCTATCAGATCTGTTTTTACTCTGCCCCATCATGCAAGCAGCTGTTTAACCATAAATCTGATTAGTTTCTTTTAAGTGGATTACAGAGCTACTGGAAATCTCTAGCTCCATGATTGAAGGCCATTTAGAAAAGTTACAAATAGTTGATAAAAATCAGATCTGCAGTTTACTTATAAATGTAAAAATGCAAACCTGCCACTGCCAAAATTCCAATTTTAAAAGACGGCAAGAATTGGCATTGATTTCCACAGCAGCAGTTGTAACAGATTGAACAATTACTCACTTGCATTAAGAGTAAAATGTAAAAGGCAGCTTTTCAAACAAAATATTTCTAATTTTGAAGTGGACTTCGGGTTGAGGAAGTTAAGTATGAGAACATTTTGATCCAATTTGAATCTTATGGATTCCAAGAACTAAATCCATTCATCCATTTTAACTAAATATTAGTTAATTAGTTTTGAACGATGAAATAATTTTCAACTGATCAGAATGTAGAGGTATACCATGCACACTTATATTAGCTTAAATAGCATTCTTATTCCACTCTGAGAGTTGGTGAATATCTCTCAAACCAGACAGAGAAGTGGTACTCATTAGAGAGGATATATAATCTTCTAGATACTAGATTATCCCTCAAAAAAATACAAGAATTCATGCAGTAAATTGCAGCAGTTAATTAAATGAAAGGCTGCAAAAGTTAACAGTTACCAACATTATTCACAGTGGTCTCAGAAAAGCTGCCACAAAGTTATTTATGCTGGGAGCATTCCATTTAAAAGTTCAGGGTCACAAACTTTCACGCCTGAGCTCCTTAAGACTGTAAAACCACTGTACTGTTTTACAGGTCTTGTTAACCTAGTCACTTTGTTTGACTGAGGTAGGTTTGACTCATGCTACATTAACAGCAAAGGGTTCTTGAGTGAAGGTCAGTAACCACATTTTAAGGGATTATAACACTTCCTATACAACACTTTACAGTTGTTAGGTGAGGACTAATTCCTGTTCATTTCAATTTGATCTCAGAACAGAGAACAATCACTTAAAATCCAGTCAAGTAGAAACTGCTGCATTGGTTTTACCCCAGGTAATTCAGAACAGTTGCTTTTACGAAGTTAGATAGGCAACACTAATTAACTTGGTTGTCATATAATTATTTTAACATAAAATCCATGCTTTGATACAGAAACTGCATTTACACAATGAAAAGTATTTTAATTTGCATCAATTACAATGTGTTACAAACACCATTCCTAGACATTTTGGAATAGACTTCAGTAGCTGCCTTCACAGATCTAAGAACTATCACCACAATTTTAAATCTATCAGCTGGTAAACCATACTAAAAGTTGTTATAAATATTAAATATATATGACATTTATTATTCCTGGGTAGTGCTGAATCTCAAAGGACCAGCAAATTTGTTTCTATAAGATGTGAGAATGTTATACTCTTAAGACATCTTTGCTTCCCTGCAGTGAGAGAACAAAATGTGATGAACATAGTATTAGTGAAGGTGGGTGTTTAAATAATTGGCATTGAATTGGTGTACTATAGGGCTCATTCTGGTGCAGTGTGATTCAATGATTCGATGGTAGTGTGTATACGTTTCATTTATTGCACTCCCTCCACCTCTTCAAAATGCTACATTTGTCAGGAAATATAGAGGAGGTTTGACCCACATGCAGAGAAGTAGAGATGATACAGCAATGAATGATACCTTTAATAATAAATTGCAAACTAACAAGCCATGAAGGGCCACAAAACTAGAGAGAACTAGGTAAAAGGGTGGTTGAGGGTGAACAAGGACTGTGGATAAGAGCTGGGTTGAAATAGGCTGCAGGTGACGAGTTGGAAACTAGCGGAAATTGACTATTGTTAGCTGGATGAAGACTGTGAGGTGCCTGTCTGTGCAGGCCTGACAGGAAGCCCCTCCTATGGCTGGCATCTGACTGGACGATCTGAATGGATCGATGAGCAATGGATGGAAACTGGATCTAAGGCCTCTCCTCCGGACCGTACCCTTTCCAATCAACCAGGTACTGCATACCCCATCCATGAGGAAGTAGATCATTCATTTGGCAAGCAATGTACCCTGGACCACCTACCATCATCCTACGTACTGGGTTTGCAAGCTCAGGTGGGTTGAGTGGTCCACAGACAATGAGTTTGAGGCATTATCTGAACAAAGGGATACAAATTCCAGGCTAGCCAATAAACAGTGACTTGTAAAAATTACTCAATCATGATACAATTTTGAGGGAAACACAACCTTGCAAAGAAGAATGTAACAACTAATTGGATCAACATAGGTTGTTATGCCAGGTGTATTTCCAGATCATGTTTCGGATCTTTTACACATGATTCCTATATACCACTAGTAAATTGCTTAGATTCAAATTTGTTTGTTCTACATCAGAAAAGATTACCCTGTTTTCCACTCCACTATTCCTTCTCCTGCGAAAGTCAATCTACTGTAACAATAAATGCAGTGTATATTTCTCAGTAGGCTGATTCTGAACTCTCTATATATAATTGTACAGAAGTGCCTCTGAGATAATTGTAACACATTTATAGTTGTTGACACCATCAATAAGTTTGTTCCAATGAGAAACCTTCACTGCTCAATGACATATATGGTTTCTCAAGCAAACATTCCAATTTCAGTTCATTGTACATGCTCCATGCTTAGCGGGGTGTTGATGTTAAGAAAAGAAACTCAGTGCCACCAAGAGCCCAGCTGCCAACGTGCCACCCTAAGTAACACTGAGCTATGCAGGCCAGGAATATTCCCAATTCAATATTCTGTATGGAATTAACCAGTGTCAGCTGCAGCAACAAGAGTGGCCCTACAACGCATATGGCCCCAAAGCCCCAATAACAAAAGGGAAGAAAATATCATCTGACCATTGCTATTCAGTGACCTACTGGGGAAGGTGCATATCTGATAACGTTATGATTGTTTCCCTAGTCATGGGCTTCAACATCACGCTTCTCCATGTAAAAAACCTAACAGCACGCATCGTTTTAGCATCAGAACTGAAGACGTAAACGAAGAAAAAATTAGAAAAATGGGCTGCTTTAGGACTAAATATAAAACCAAGGATCCTGAAAACAAATAGAACCAACCAAAAAGAAATAAAATAATTGCATTTAGGATTCACACAGCCTAAAAAAATACGTCTTTCACCAGCCTTCAGCAAGGGCCTTTCTTCAAATTACGGAGAACTGAATTTTGAGTACTGCAAGACAACTACTTCCAATCTTACGTAAAATATATGACAGGATTTTATCGCTTGAGGAAAAATTGCACAGCCTAATATTGATAATTATTTTCTTTCTTTAAAGGTTCTTGATTAGTAAGGGTGTTAAAGGTTACGGGGAGAAGGCAGGAGAAAGGGTTGAGAGGGATAATAAATTAGCCATAATAGAATGGCAGAGAAGACTCAATGGGCCGAATGGCCTAATTCTGCTCCTATGTCTGATGGTCTAGTGGTCTTATAAATATCAACTTGGTAGTTGACCTAAAAACATCAAAATGTTTTGTTTTAAAGAGCATCCTTGAACATGGCCCAACTGAAAATAATATGTATATAATTCAAAGTCAAGTTTTTTTTTGCAAGGTTTAAATCTGACATGGTAATGTTTCAGCCATTTGGTCACTCAGCAAGTCACCGCTCCTTTACCCTTGAAAACCCACTGGCAGCAAAAATACAGCTCAATCAACAGATGTCTTTTCACCTCTGTCATTAACACCTCTTAACATTCCAAGTGTCATTTGAAATGTTAATTTATTACACAAGTAAAATGTACTAGTAATAGCTACATTTTGATTCATTAAAACAGTTCGGTGGCATTTTTTTTGTTCCAGCTGCACTTCCCTCCTCCCTCTGACCCTGCTTAGACCTCCACCCACTACCACAGTTGCAAAAGAATAACAGGAGAATTTATACATACTGTGTTAATCAGCTGGTACTCCAGGCTATTAACATTCTAGACCCTTCCAACATGAAAGTGCCACTTGATTTCATTCAACACTCTTTATCACATGGGTCAAATCACTGAAACTTCTACATTTAACTACACACCTTTTCAAAGTTCATATTTACATTGGCAAGTGCACAACATTCCTCCCATTTTCCCTCTTAAAACATCTTTTGTAATCAAAAACATGGAGCGGGGAAAACATGCACATTTCTACATTGATGTAAGAACATAATTTCAACAAATGCCCTCAGTATGTAGTTTTATCAGTGGTTCAAGTTAAAACATCATTGTTTCAACCTATTATTACCATGTATTAAGCTAATTTGTTAAGGTAGTAAGCACAAAAAACACCCATTTTGTCAATAAGTATGCAGCACATAAAAGCAGTTAATGTCCATATATGAAAGGGAAATATAGTAACAGAAAACAAATCAACCAAACTGAAAATAGCACTTTGTCAGCAACTTGTGGCACTAACTGTCGCAACAGGTTCTGCTGCTCATGTTGGACTTGGATTTTTAGTTATTTTGCGTTGAATTCACAGTTCAATAAAACCACTTGTTAGCAAAATATCACTATTAGAACACCTGCGTGGGTTTGTAATCTTAAAGGAAATTCAATAAATTGTTTATTTTCTGCAAATGGAATGCAGTAGATGCAGCGACACTCTGGTTTGTATTTAGAAATTTAAAAAGAAAAGCAAGTAATCCACAGTTCATGTTTCATAACTAACTAATTCATAATTTATACTCTTGCAAATTTCTACAGATGGAGAGCATTCTGACTGGTTGCATCACAGCCTGGTATGTTGGCTCCAATGTACAGGATCTCAAGACACGGCAGAAGGTTGTAGACACAGCCAGCTCCATCACAGACCCACCCCTTCCCACCATCAAGGACATCTTCAAGAGCTAATGCCTCAAGAAGGCAGCATCCATCGTTAAGGACCCTCAACCATCCAGGACATATCCTCTACCATCAGGGAAATGGTACAGGAGCCTGAAGAACCACAGTCAACAATTCAGGAACAGCTTCTTCCTTTCTGTCATTAGATTTCACAATGGTCCACAAAACCATAAACACTGCTGTTTCCTTTTTTTTGGACTATTTATTTATTTTGTAATTTATAGTAACTTTATGTCTGCACTGTACTGCTGTTGCAGAATGATAAATTTCACATCATACAAGACTGATAATAAACCAGATCCTGATTCTTCTTAATTATTATATACTAAGAAAATATTATTCATTATTTTTCTTCACCAAATTCCTTCCTTTGCTCCTTTCCTGACAGCATTGGCTCCCCTGCCTGGGCTTCAGTTCCACTGTTGTCCTCCAGCAGACAGAAACATATACCGCCTTGACTCATTTTTTTTTCATCTATGAGCCAAGACATTGAGTCCCTGCTGGTTACTTGGTCACGGGGGCATCACGTTGCAGCCTAATTCTGTCAGCACCCAATAACTCTTTCAGTAGGGGACAGTAAACAAGAACGGAAACCCGAGTTAAATTTCTCCCTTCAGCTTCATGGATATTTCAGTCAATGGTAACAGTCCTGCTCCAGAAACTTCAGCCAACTATCAGGACTAGAACGCCAGTGAAGCAATGAGGCAATACTGCATGAATGTGATGAGATTTTAAAACTTGGCCCCATCTGCTCAGAGATGTGTATGTAAAAGATCTCCAGAACAATTACAAAGAACAGCAGTGGTGTTCTCCACTGATAGTTCCTTCCAAATATTTACCTCTTAAGCAACACTCCAAAATAGATGATCTGATCAGTCAGCATCGGTTTGTTGCTTGCAAGGCTTTGCCATGTGCAAATTGACTTCAGCATTTCTTAACTTACAACAGTGACCACACTTCAGGAAATTAGTTTTAATGTGTTCTGGGACACCTTGAAGTTAGAAAAAGGTGTTAACTAAATACCATTTTGTGTTTATTCTACTTAATTAAGAACAAGGATCAAAGACAGGTACTGCTGTTTGTATATCATCTCCAGATAAGGATTTGCAAATCAAGAAAGTCACCCTTTCATCAATTCAAATCAAATTGCTATGAAACAGAAAACTCTTGGGAGTTTCATAAAACTTTTGAACAAAGTGTGGAATACAGAAGATGATTTTTACTCAAAATAATAACACCGTGCTAAGTGTTTAGACAGTTCAACGCAATGAAAAGATTTTCATTATTGGTAATGATCTGTGCAGCTTTTCATTATGTATTAAAGTAATTCATTGTATTCAATCATGACAGATTTAAGTAACATATGCCAATTCCTCTCTTCAAGGTTTTCTTAAAGTTTCAGATTCAGATTTCAGATTGATTTATCACATGCACATTGAAATATACAGTAAAATGCATTGTTTACATTAACACCCAAGGTTACTATCCTCTCCGCATATCTTGCTAAATAAAATCTACTCTGTATTTAATATTTTATTCTACTCCGTATCTAACCTAGAGGAAGATCTCAGCTTATCTACATCAAAAGCCTAGCCAGGTGGTTACACATCGAGGAAATTGAAGTTATCCAAAGAATGAAGGATAGATCTATATGGAAAACCACGATCACCAACGTCCGCATCGGATATGGTACCTAGACAGACAGACCTGGAACTCCCAAGAGTCAAATATATAACCAAGACTGGTTGCTAACTTCAGATTCGATAAATTGGTTTATTATTGTCACATGTACGAAGATACAGTGAAAAACTTTGTTTTGCTTGCCATCCATACAGGTCATTTCATTACAACAGAAAAATGTTCATCCCAGTTTGGCAAAAGAATAAATCAAGGAAGGTAGTGCACCCGTGGCTGACAAGAGAAATTAGGGATAGTATCAATTCCAAAGAAGCAGCATACAAATTAGCCAGAGAAAGTGGCTCACCTGAGGACTGGGAGAAATTCAGAGTTCAGCAGAGGAGGACAAAGGGCTTAATTAGGAAGGGGAAAAAAGATTATGAGAGAAAACTGGCAGGCAACATAAAAACGGACTGTAAAAGCTTTTATAGATATGTAAAAAGGAAAAGACTGGTAAAGACAAATGTAGGTCCCCTGCAGGCAGAAACAGGTGAATTGATTATGGGGAGCAAGGACATGGCAGACCAATTGAATAATTACTTTGATTCTGTCTTCACGAAGGAGGATATAAATAATCTTCCAGAAATAGTAGGGGACAGAGGGTCCAGTGAGATGGAGGAACTGAGCGAAATACATGTTAGTAGGGAAGTGGTGTTAGGTAAATTGAAGGGATTGAAGGCAGATAAATCCCCAGGGCCAGATGGTCTGCATCCCAGGGTGCTTAAGGAAGTAGCCCAAGAAATAGTGGATGCATTAGTGATAATTTTTCAAAACTCGTTAGATTCTGGACTAGTTCCTGAGGATTGGAGGGTGGCTAATGTAACTCCACTTTTTAAAAAAGGAGGGAGAGAAACCGGGGAATTATAGACCGGTTAGCCTAACGTCGGTGGTGGGGAAACTGCTGGAGTCAGTTATCAAGGATGTGATAACAGCACATTTGGAAAGCGGTGAAATGATCGGACAAAGTCAGCATGGACTTGTGAAAGGAAAATCATGTCTGACGAATCTCATAGAATTTTTTGAGGATGTAACTAGTAGAGTGGATAGGGGAGAACCAGTGGATGTGGTATATTTGGATTTTCAGAAGGCTTTTGACAAGGTCCCACACAGGAGATTAGTGTGCAAACTTAAAGCACACGGTATTGGGGGTAAGGTATTGGTGTGGGTGGAGAGTTGGTTAGCAGACAGGAAGCAAAGAGTGGGAATAAACGGGACCTTTTCAGAATGGCAGGCGGTGACTAGTGGGGTACCGCAAGGCTCAGTGCTGGGACCCCAGTTGTTTACAATATATATTAATGACTTGGATGAGGGAATTAAATGCAGCATCTCCAAGTTTGCGGATGACACGAAGCTGGGTGGCAGTGTTAGCTGTGAGGAGGATGCTAAGAGGATGCAGGGTGACTTGGATAGGTTGGGTGAGTGGGCAAATTCATGGCAGATGCAATTTAATGTGGATAAATGTGAAGTTATCCACTTTGGTGGCAAAAATAGGAAAACAGATTATTATCTGAATGGTGGCCGATTAGGAAAACGGGAGGTGCAACGTGACCTGGGTGTCATTATACACCAGTCATTGAAAGTGGGCATGCAGGTACAGCAGGCGGTGAAAAAGGCGAATGGTATGCTGGCATTTATAGCGAGAGGATTTGAGTACAGGAGCAGGGAGGTACTACTGCAGTTGTACAAGGCCTTGGTGAGACCACACCTGGAGTATTGTGTGCAGTTTTGGTCCCCTAATCTGAGGAAAGACATCCTTGCCATAGAGGGAGTACAGAGAAGGTTCACCAGATAGATTGATTCCTGGGATGGCAGGACTTTCATATGAAGAAAGAATGGATGAACTGGGCTTGTACTCGTTGGAATTTAGAAGATTGAGGGGGGATCTGATTGAAACGTATAAGATCCTAAAGGGATTGGACAGGCTAGATGCAGGAAGATTGTTCCCGATGTTGGGGAAGTCCAGAACGAGGGGTCACAGTTTGAGGATAGAGGGGAAGCCTTTTAGGACCGAGATTAGGAAAAACTTCTTCACACAGAGAGTGGTGAATCTGTGGAATTCTCTGCCACAGGAAACAGTTGAGGCCAGTTCATTGGCTATATTTAAGAGGGAGTTAGATATGGCCCTTGTGGCTACGGGGGTCAGGGGGTATGGAGGGAAGGCTGGGGCGGTGTTCTGAGTTGGATGATCAGCCATGATCATAATAAATGGCGGTGCAGGCTCGAAGGGCCGAATGGCCTACTCCTGCACCTATTTTCTATGTTTCTATGTTTTAACAGTGCATTGAGGTAGTACAAGGGAAGGCAATCAAAGAATGCAGGATAAAGTGTTACAGTTATACAGAAAGTGCAATAGCTGGTCATTACTTCCTAACATATGTGAACTGTACACATTTGCCACATAAGCAAGATAAAAGTCCAAATACCACTGTTGTGGATATCCAGTGTCAATATGCTGCAAAGTGTCATCTCAATCCACCAATGCAAGTCGCGCATGGTGTTAAGTTCACTTGCATATAGATTTCTAAAGATTAGTTTTATTTGTTTCATGTATTATGATTATGAGGACACGCAGTCCCCTTTTATTGTCTTTTAGTAATGCATGCATTAAGAAATGATAAAAAATGTTTTTCCAGAATGATATCACGAAAAAACATGACAATCCGACTAAAACACTAACAAAAACCACATAATGATAACATATAGTTACAACAGTGCAAAGCAATACCTTAATTTGATAAGAACAGACCATGGCACAGTAAAAGTCTCAGAGTCTCTCGAAAGTCCCATCATCTCACGCAGACGGTAAACCTCCAGCACCGCCAACTTGCAGATGCAGCATCCTGGAAGCATCCGACCACAGTCCGACTCCGAGTCCGTCCGAAAAACTCCAAGCCGCCGACCACCTATTCGACACCGAGCACCGAGCACCATCTCTGCCGAGCGTTTCGACCCCGGCCCCAGCACCAGGCGATAGGCAAAGCCAAGGATTTGGGGCCCTCGTCTCCGGAGATTCTCAATCACATAGTAGCAGCAGCAGCAAAGCAGGAATTTCAGAAGTTACACATATCGATATTCATTCAGAACGGCCGCGCGCACTGCGTCGCGCCATCTTCTCCTCCCTCCTTTCATTGTTGTACATGTACATTGTACATGCACGATGTACATTGAAACATCAAAACACACCAGTCAATGTGTCATTTGCAGCAACAACCAACACAGTCCAAGGACGTGCTGGTGGCAACCTGCAAGTGTCACCAAGCTTCCAGCGCCAACATAGCATGCCCACAATTTACTAACCCTAATTTGTATGCCATTGGAATGTGGGAGGAAAGCATACTACGCAGAGAAAAACCATGCACTCACAGAGAGAACACACAAACTCCTTACAGACAGCGACAGGAATTGAACCCTGATCATTGGTGCGGTAAAGCTAACTGCTACGCTATTGGGCCGTCCTATTTAAGCCCAACCCACACCTAAAGAGCTTCTAACAGCTGGCCAAATGGAGGTATCATTTTGAGATATTTAAAAATAAATAAAATGATTCAACCAAACTCAACTAATTCAAAATAAGTCTGACTGAATCAGTACCTTGCTCTCTTGCAGTCATTCTTCACCATTCAAATGAATGGTGCCATTGCTGCACTGGGTGTAATGTGATGTAGGGTGATATTGAAACACTCATTGCAAATAAGACTTTGTGTTGGAGTATTTTGGTTTCTGCAGCACATTCAGTAAATTAAAAGATTACTTTGATTAGATCAACATAATGCCTTCATTCTAAGACAACAGGAAGAAACACGTTGCACATCTAATAGTAGTCATAGTCATAGTCATACTTTATTGATCCCGGGGGAAATTGGTTTTCGTTACAGTTGCACCATAAATAATAAATAGTAATAGAACCATAAATAGTTAAATAGTAGTATGCAAATTATGCCAGTAAATTATGAAATAAGTCCAGGACCAGCCTATTGGCTCAGGGTGTCTGACCCTCCAAGGGAGGAGTTGTAAAAATACAACTATCTCATGGAAATCTGCAATAAACCTCTAAAATCTTGAAAATAATACATGTCTCAGTAATGAAGTAGTTAGCACTATAGGCTATTGACCTAAAGGAGCTCACAGAACCTTACTTCATAGAAGGAAACCATTCAAACTATTTGTTTCTACTTAGACTTTTGAAAATGCTAGTCATAGCCACTTCATTTGCTTCCACATGGCTCTATAAATTTCCACTTTTTAGACTTAGATTTAATTCCCATTTAGTGGTTACTTTTAAATTTCTAGTACTTCCACTGTACTTTCAGATAGTGTACACCAGGTTTTAACATTTTGCAACATAAACAAAGCCCTGATTTCCCTTTTTCATCGATGACTTGAACTTGAAAATCGTGCATATAAATTCTGATCAAGAACATGAGACTCCAAAGCATTTTCCACAACATCAGTATATGTTCAGTATCATTTGTCAAAAGAATAACAAGTATAGTTACACATTTGATAATCTGGTGGTGATGCTCAATTTTGAAAATAATAATATCGATTAATGGAAGGGTCAAGATATTCTTTGTCTCTTTCTGGGTTATTTGTTTCTCCATTAATTTTGAAATGATCAGTTGTATAAGCTGACGTGGGCAGAACAGCTGTTATTTGTAAATAACGCATAAAATCTAGAACTGTTCGTCTAGTTCTTACTTCTATCTCACTCTTGGGTGATACTAGAAAACCTTTAACCTGACTAAATCTGTTTAAGAGTGTAAAAAGTGGAAGACACAGAGAGTTAACTATTTTTTATTTGCTAATGTACCAAATGACAGGACAATCATATCCAAGTAACTCTAGTCTTCTCCAGTGTTAGCTACATCCAGACCTCTTTGGTACATCGCAGGAACGATTGGCTTGCAAAAGATATGGAATTAGCACAACATGCTGAGCAGCTACATTCTATGGTTAGTTTCTTCAGACACAAGGAAGCCATGATTTTTTTTTTAAATCACAAAAAACTCCGTTAAACTCTTTTTATTTTCTTTACTGTTGAAATAACATAGACCCTTAGTGGTCAACCTAGCTTGTGACAGGAACATAACAGCACAAGAAATTAGGAGCAGAAGTAAGCCACTCAGCCCCTCAAAAGTGCCCCACCTTTCAATATGATCATGCCTATGTATGCTGACTTCGACTCTTCTTCTGTGCCAATTCTCCATAATGCTCAAATCCTCAATCTTTCAAATATAGGCAGTCCAAAAGGATTCCACTTCCGGGAAATGCTCTGTAGATCAGACCCCATGTTGTACCTCTCTATGTACACTTGTTATATTCCTTCCATTTCATTAATCACCTTGATACTACCTATAATTAACCTGACTAAATATATCTAATCATTAACGAATACCAGAGGTATTTTATTATTATTATTACCACTAGCTTGAAAAATGCTTTAAAATATAGGGGAGGATTTGCCTACAGTCAGATTTCTGTAAGTGTGCTCATTTGTGAATTGGAAAAGCCCTTCTAGTTATCTTTCTCTACGTTAAATATTTCTAATGATCTGGCCTCCATCACCTTCAGGGGTAGAGTATTTCAGAGATTCACTATCTTCTGAAAAAAGAAAGTTCTTCACACCTTAGTTTTAAATGTCTGGCCCAATTATGTCCCCTGACATGCAACTCTCCCACTATTGGAAACATCTCATGATCAATCCCCCTCAAGCTTCATTAGCATCTCATATGCTTGAATAAAGTCATTTTTCATTTTTCTAAACTCTTAAGAATACAAACACAAACTGTTAAGCCTCCCTTAATAGGGCAGCCTTATCGTCCCAACAACCAGGTTGGTGAATTTTTGGACTGCCCCTAACACTATTTTATTTGTTTTTAGGTAAGGAGACCAAAATTGTTTGCAGTATTCCAGGTATGGCCTCAGAAACACCCTGTACTACTTCAACAAAAACTCTCTTTTCTAAACTCCAAGCCCTTTTCAATAAAGGCCAACGTGCTATTTGCCCCCCTAGTAACATTGCATCTACCAGCTAATATTTTGTGATTAATCCCTCTGAATTTCATTCATTTGCAAACTCTCTCTAGAGTCCAGGAGTTGATTACCTCTAGATCTACAAATGCAGTTGAAGCTAATGGACTGATTTGCTGTGGTCAAAGACATCACTGGACACATGAAGGTCGAATTCAGGAATGAAGCATTTTGCAGGGCAGTATCTTTATACCCTAAAATATGTGTATTGTTAATTTCTTTTAACTGCAGTTTCAAGACTTCAGCCCAATCCTTAAATGAGTTACAGCAGCACATCTAGACCATATTCATGGCAACAAGTAAATCTAAGGAAGGCTAAGGTAGCACTGTCATATGTTACTCACAGACCTCAATTACACTGTCTCTATGTGTTTGCGCTTACTAATGGGGTTAAGGCTCATCTTGCAGATCATCCTCTCAACCTTCCCAACTTGACCCCATTTAAATCATTCAGGAGCATTCGTTCCTCAGCTACCACTTTTTCCTTTCAGCTGAGTAATGTGTCACATGAATAAGGTAATAAATGGCTCACTGTTTGCGTTTGCCATCTTTATTGCTGAACATGTGTTTCATATATTAACTGAACCCATTCCTTCTCTCCTTACAATGAACTGTAGCATTGCATTCAGTTATTTCAGCAAAACCAGCTCTACACCTTATACATCTGGGCATAATTATCTGAATCGAGAAAGGGTTTAGGCAAGGTCTTTCTGCACAAAAAATGCTACAAAAATGCCTTAAGCATATTACACCGTAGGATAGGACAATGCAAATGTATTACTTCTGGATGAAAACCAGCTGGGGATACTCTTCATTCATCATAATTCCAGTCTGTAGTGCACAATCAGAATATTTTAAAAAATGACAACAAGGTAGGTTCAACAGAGCCAACACCTCCACAAGTCAAAGGCTTCAGAGTCAGTAGCTGCAACCTGTTAACAGTAAAGTAAGATTTTAATGGACTTCAAGAACAAAAAAAAACTTTCAGATACTGAAGACCTGAAAGAAAAACACAAAATGCTGGAAATACTCTGTAGATCAGGAAGGATTTGTGTGGAGAGAAACAGAATTAAAGTTTCAGGCCGACATCCTTTCAGCACAATGAATGTTCTGATGAAGGATCATCAATTTGTTTCTCCTGCAATAGTTGCTGCTCGACTTGCTGAGTATTTTCAGCATTTTCTGTTTTTATTTCTATACTGTAGTTTTATGCATTATAGGCCAACACAAGGTATAATGACATGGTAGCACTGGGTGCTTTGTTAGCATAGCGATTAGTGCAATGTTACTACTGCTTGGGGTATTGGAGTTCAATTCCAGTGCCGTTCTGTAAGGAGTTTCTGTATGTCCTTCCCTTGGAATGCATGGGCTTTCCCCAGGTGCTCTGGATTCCTTCCACAGTCCAAAGATGTAGCGTGTAGGTTAATTGCTCTTTGTAAATTGTCCTGTGATTAGATTAGGTTTAATCGGGGTTGCTAGGTATTGCTGGGGTAGCATGGCTTGAAGGGCCAGAAGGGCCTACTCCACACTGTATCGCTAAATAAAGAAATAAAAATAAATAAAAGTGCTGCAGTATCTTCCAATTTTGAAAACCTCCATTTTTTTGTCTTCATAGAAAATTGTGCCCATTATTTTTCAAGAGCAATGCCTCTCTTAGAACACAAGAAAGTTAAATAATAGTTTTAAGTTCCCAGATAAAGTAGTGAAAGGTCAGTATTGCAAAGAAAACATTCTCTTCAATCCACTCCAATATTTACAAACTGAGTGTACATTTGTGACTGGTGTGATCAAGAAATAGCAAGCATATGGTGTTTCATACAGGATATGAAAATTAAAACAGATTCAAATAATGAAGTTCACATAATCCATTACAAATCTCCTTGAGCCAATTTCACTTGGCAGCCAGCGTATCCAGACTTCCAGCCTCTGCAGTAAATTCCACAGGCTCCTCGTTCAAGTATAGAATGAACTGTCTCATTGGATAGTTTTGCATTAAATATCCAAATGAATAAACCCTGTCTAATATGACAGTACAAAACTTGAAAATGATGACTGATTATCTGCAGGTCAGAACTTTACTTGGAAGAGCTTTGGCAAATTATTTGTCATGCTTTACATAACAAGATCAAAAGGTTATGTAAATTTCTACTATAGATACATTAACTTGTAATTTTCATAACATATGACATTTACAATAAAAGGTCATCTACAAAAGGTTCATCCATTTACAGAGTTATTTGTAACCAAGTGGAACGAGAAAGAAGATGACTTCTTTTGAAGACTCCAAACCATGTACAATACCTTCCATCATCCCCATGCCTCCTGGAGGAATGCAATGGCCTGCGTGGCTTATAGCCCAGACGGGATACTTCTGCATCAGGATCTTGTGCAAAATTTGCATGAAGAGTTTATAGTAACATACAATTCCTGGATTCCCTGTGAAAATACACAAAAGACAACAGGCTTATTAGAAAAAAAGTGTCATAATGAAAGGTAATCACCTGTTACTCAGTTTTGGCATTATAAACCATGCTGTGTGGGAGAACTTGATTATATAAGAAGTTAAGTATCCTGCTGTAAACTAGCAAAATATAAGATTTGTAATTTTGAAATAAGTAATAGCATATTTATCTTGAACTCTACATTCAAAATAATTGAAGTCAAAAGTCTAAAATATAGGAAGAATATCCTTTAATCTGAATGATCATAATTCATAACATTAATTGCACTGAATCACTGAATTCTTACTGACAGAAAAATCCCATCAGATCTATTCTGGCTCCATTAATATAATTTTTCATCCCCTTCCCTATAGTACTGCAAATTATTCTCTATCCAGTGTCCAAATAATTTCCTTTACAAGGCATTGACTGATTCCATTTCCACCACCTCTACAAACATGAATTCCAGATCCTAACTGCTTTCTAAGCAAAACAAAGTTATGTAATCTCTCCTGCATTCAAATACACCTAATATATGATGATCATAACAACTACTATTTCTTATTTACTAGATTTTAATTATATAGAAATATAGCACATTTTTGAAAATACATCTTGGACATTATTTTGCATTTCCATAAAATTAAAGTATATGCACCCTAACACAACTCTGGGATCAGCTTGGTTTATACTTGTACTTAGAGATCCATCTCTAAATATCAATTAGCTATTGCAGCAAGATCTACAAGCTTCTCATCAATGCCTCATGTTAGAATCGCATCACCTCAGGAGGAGGAAAAAATGTCAAAATTACTTAGATCACCTCACAAGCACCAAATGGGCTGGGTGCCAGTTAGGTTTTTACACAGGATGGGAAAAAATGACTGCAGCACTGAAATGGATTAAGAACAATGTTGAACAAACTTAGTTACAATGCAGTATATCCAACTAAACAGGAGATTTGTTGTAGGTTTCCACACACTACTACTCAGTGACCAGAACTACACACAGTCCGTGACCGAGGCATCAGAGGCTTAAATGCATGTTTGAAAGAATCTTTTCCTCACTCAAAGCAGATCCTTAGATGCTACTGCTCATAGAATTGCCTATTTCCTACTCTTGAAGAGATACCACAATAAGTTATTGTCTATTTAATCAACATGCCAAAATGCAATATACTATACTTGATATACTGTATTAAACTTATAGAACATAGAATATTACAGCACAGTACAGGCCCTTCAGCCCACAATATTGTGCCGACTCTCAAACCCTGCCTCCCATATAACCCCCCACCTTAAATTCCTCCATATACTTGTCTAGTAGTCTCTTAAATTTCACTAGTGTATCTGCCTCCACCACTGACGAAGGCAGTGCATTCCACGCACCAGCTGCTCTCTGAGTAAAAAACCTTCCTCTAATATCCCCCTTGAACTTCCCATCCCTTACCTTAAAGCCATGTCCTCTTGTATTGAGCACTGGTGCCCTGGGGAAGAGGCGCTGGCTATCCACTCTATCTATTCCTCTTAATATCTTGTACACCTCTATCATATCTCCTCTCATCCTTCTTCTCTCCAAAGAGTAAAGCACTAGGTCCCTTAATCTCTGATCATAATCCATACTCTCTAAACCAGGCAGCATCCTGGTAGATCTCCACTGTACCCTTTCCAATGCTTCCACATCCTTCCTCTAGTGAGGCGACCAGAAATGGACACAGTACTCCAAGTGTGGCCCAACCAGAGTTTTATAGACCTGCATCATTACCTCGCGACTCTTAAACTCTATCCCTCGACTTATGAAAGCTAACACCCCATAAGCTTTCTTAACTACCCTATCTACCTGTGAGGCAACTTTCAGGGATTTGTGGACATGTACCCGGAGGTCCTTCTGCTCCTCCACACTACCAAGCATCCTGCCATTTACTTTGTACTCTGCCTTGGAGTTTGTCCTTCCAAAGTGTACCACCTCACACTTCTCCAGGTTGAACTCCATCTGCCACTTCTCAGCCCACTTCTGCATCCTATCGATGTCTCTCTGCAATCTTTAACAATCCTCTGTACTATCCACAACACCACCAACCTTTGTGTCATCTGCAAACTTGCCAACCCACCCCTCTACCCCCACATCCAGGTCATTAATAAAAAGCACGAAAAGTACTGGTAGACTCACTTCATGAACTGCAAAGTTACTCATAGAAATCTGAAAGATATTACATGAAAAACAATGAGAACTACAATGGTTGTGCTTTAAGTGTGATTAGATGGGATAGTGAAAATTTTATATCTCATCTCAGAACTAAGACTGATATTAATAAAGATTTCTTGAAAAAAGGTGTAAACAGATATTCATCTTGCAGTGATTAAGATCCAAAGGTGTGAGTTATGACGGCCATGACACAACTTGTCATAAATTTTACATTTTACAAGAGAAGATGTGTCCTCTCTTCAGTTATTATCCAACATCTATTCAACCTTCTTCATCAATTATTAACAAGAATTCCTGGCACACAAGTTTCATAAGCGTACAGGATTTCTGGAAATGCATTTGGGTAACATGAGCACAATGTATAGCAAATGACGTTAATGTGCTCACGCCTCCAAATCAACTGCTCTACTGAGATTAGAGTTGCAGGTGTTTGTCCTACATAATTTGGGGATGGGTGGAGATCACATTCAGAGAACAGTTTTGACAGGTCTCACAGGTCTGCTGGTTAAAGTTAGAAATATGCATATGTGTAGACTTATTTAGTTGTTTGGCTCCAACATAGGAACAGAGAAATGGTGAGAGATTGAATTACTTTTCCATTTCTATTATTCCCTGCATGACGACAGCAGCAGTGAATCAAAATTCCATTTTATTTGACTTTGCTTAAAATTTAAGTTCAATTTAATTTTCATTTTCCTATGTGTTGATGTGGAGCAGCTTATCAATTTGCATTTACTTATAGTCCCCCAAATAAAACAGTTGTTTAAAACTTAAGGCATTTTGGGGTACACTAAATGAGAATTAATGCCAAATCTGTGGTCACAAATAAAATTTTGCAATGGAACTCTGCTGCTTTAAGGAATCATTATAATGTGCTCCAATTTTAAAACATTAAAACTTGACATGCATGTTTCTAAGATGGCAGCCACTGAGCTATTTTGACCTGCTGTGGGTTTTCATGTGAAACATTTACATCAAGCAGTTGCCATGGAGAAAGTAGTTAATTAGATTTCTATTATTAAGCAATTCGTAATTGTTATTAAGTGGGGGGGGGAATGAAACCTGCATTAGGGTGAATTGCAACAGGAAGTACCTGGTCCAATGGGACTTCCACAGAATGTCGGTGCCAACACTTCAAAACTGATACAAAACGCACAAAACATTAGATTAGATTAGATTATGAGGACACTCAGTTCATTTATTGTTATTTAGAAATGCATGCATTAAAAATGATACAATGTTCCTCCAGAATGATATCACAAGAAGCACAGGACAAACCAAGACTAAAACTGACAAAACCACATAATTATAACATATAGTTACAACAGTGCAAAGCAATACCGTAATTTGATAAAGGGCAGACCATAAGCACGGTAAAAAAAAGTCTCAAAGTCCCAATAGCCCTATCATCTCATGCAGATGGTAGAAGGGAGAAACTCTCCCTGCCATGAACCTCCAAGCACAGCAAACTTGCCGATGCAGCACCACTGGAAGCACCCGACCACAGCGGACTCTGAGTCCATCCGAAAACTTCGATCCTCCAACCAGCTGTCCGACTCCGAGCACCATCCTCTGCCAAGCGCTTCGACCCTGCCCCGGCCGCCGAGCATTAAGTAAGGCCGAGGATTCGCAGTCTTCTCCTCCAGAGATTCCGGATCACACAGTAGCAGCAGCAGCGAAGCAGGCATTTCAGAAGTTTCACCAGATGTTCCTCTGGGCTCTCACGTCCGTCTCCATCAAATCAGGATTGTGCACGGCACCCTACTTGACAAATAACAGACATCACCACCGGAGTGGCTGCTGCGAGCTGCATCGCGTCGCCATCTTCTCCTCCCTCCTTTTTATCAACATCAACATATTATCAACATAAATGTGTCTAATTTCTGAAAAAATATGCTGTTTATGCAATAGTTTCATCCAAAACAGAGGAACAATGCCAAGAAAACAATTTATTTAAATTTTTGTAAAGCTAACTAACATTAAATAAATGAAACACACGTGAGGGTCAATGGTTCATTGAAAGAAAAATTCACAAGTTACAGTTGTAACTATTATGGTCACCTAGAAGCTTTGTTTAAACCCAGTTAAATGGTAAATTGCTGTAAAGTTGACTGCCAATAAAATGCATGGTATCATAGTCACCATGGATAAAAGATATTAAAATATGATTTAATAAATTATGCAGTACAATATTGTTAATTGATGCTAATTTGTATGTTACCAACAAATGGACATAAATCTCTCTCCCTCCTCTCTTACCATGCTGCTGACCTGTAATGATTTAGTTCGGATTTTTTTTTAGCTTAAAATAAAATATTCATTTCACCTTTTTTCAATAAAGATGGATAATGGATTTTATACTTCTGAATAATTGCCAAGTCAAATTCCACATAAAACTTTAGAGAACACTAAGCAGTAAGTACAACAGAAGTTAAAAATACAAACCTTATTATAATTGAACTCACAAGTTCGGGGAATAAAAGATCGCTGTAAAGCCCACATTGATCTAATCCTGATCTGCAGTCTCTGCTGTGATCTGAGGTACTGGGACGCTGCCACTTGTCTCTCTCTGCATGCTAAGGGTGAGGTGGGGTAATGGAGGTAAACGTAATTCTTTAGAAGTAAGCAGGTACAGATATCAGTAGAAAAATAATAACTAAAACAGAAAAATACCACAGATACTGTAACTCAGAAATAAAACTAAACAAAAAAGAAAGAAAAAAAATCAGTGAATCAGGCTGCATTTTGAGACAAACAGAAATGATACTCCAATAAACTTTCACATAAAATACTGATGCTCTAGCTATTAAAACCATTTTCCTCTCTTATCCTGGTTATCAAACTTGAAGAGATATAGTGGGCATAGTGGGCAACTGGTTTATATGATCATTAAAAAGTATTGTTAGACAACGTAAACAGAAGTGGGTCTTGTTTCTGTCTGTCACAGCTGCTTACTAATCCAGGATGATACTGGATTGCAATGATAATTGTCAGTCTTTTCTTCATTCCAGTGTTTCTTAAATTCACCAACAAAATCTCACGAAAAAAAAAACAAAAAATTCTTGAAATACTGAGTAGGTCTAGCAACTACAGGTTAATAAGCCTTTCATTAGACTCAAAAAAACAAGTTTAATATTGCAGAATTAGCGAGAAAGGGTGGAAAGAATCAAAGAGAAAGTCTGCGAGAGGATGAATTCAAACATAGATGGAGTAACACATGGCAAGGGTGAAGGCTGAAAGAGTATGAGAAAGGCCAGCGAAAAACAAAAGGAGAAGTAGCACTATGGTACAGTAGTTAGTGATGTGACTGCATACCTCCAGTGATGTGGGTTCAAAAGCGGCCTTGGGCGCTGCCTGTTTACAGATTGCAATGAATTCCACCCTCTGGCTACAGAAATTCCTTCTCATCTCTGTTTTATAGGAACATTCTTTTACTCTGAGGCTATGCCTTGTCCTAGACTCCCCCCACAGGAAACATCCTTTCCATGTCCAATCTATCGAGGTCCACTGCTCCCTCTAAGCTGCACGGGTGCACGGCCATGCAGGAACTGAAATGTTCCTGCACTTACAGTCTTTGCTGCTGCGAAGCTGGAATGATCCTTTACATAATATCAATATAATTTTGAAGTTACGTTAAAATAATTTTGAAATTATGCAAATACAATTTTGAAATCTGTTAATATAATTGTGAAATACCTGTAATTAATTGTGTTAATGAATAAACATACTAAACGATAACCTTTACTTTGAAACATTTTAGAGCATCAACATTTTTACTTTGTCAAGTGTTTCGTTACGACACTGTTAAAAAAACAGTGCATACAATGTTTAGCAGGTCCTTAGTTAAAAAAAAGAAAAACTAGAAGAATTAGCTAATGTCACAGAATGTGATGTTGTGTTATTTAGACCACTAAACAAAGGAAGTTGGCTGACAAGTTAATATCCAATCAGCAACTATTGCCTGAAGATCTTGATCAATCCACAAATGAGTAGCATCAACTGTCCTTAACAATGTTTTAGAAGACCATGACACCATTCAGCCCAACTCTGCTCTGCCATTCCATCAAGGAGCATTATCTCCCTGCTTTTATATTCTATTTCCCTTGAAATAAATGCCAACATTGCATTTGCCTTCTATACCACAGACTCAACCTGTAAATTAACCTTCTGGGAGTCTTGCACGAGTGCTCCTTAAGGCTGATTTATACTTGTGCGTCAACTCAACAGCATAGGTATGGTGTAGCCGCGAACCCTACGCAGAGCCGACGCGGATCCCTACGCTGTAGCCTGATGCACACCTCTCCCAAAATGTAACTACGCGTCGCAGCAACGCAGACCGCAACAACTGTGATTGGTCCGCTTGGTAGCATTGCATTTCCTCCTACGCTGCAATAGCTTCCCATTGGGCGACTGAAGGGCAGGGAAGGAACTCTGGCTGCAATGCTCTCCATAAAGCTTTACAGACCTCCGAAATTATGGAGGACACATTTTGCTTTTACGAAAAAAGCCGCTCGTTTTAAACTTGCTTACCCCGAGAAAGATGACCATGAAGCCTTGCGCGGGCAGGTGTGTGCGCATGTGTGATGTGCCTGAATTGCAGAGTGACACAGACACACCAACGCACAAGTATAAATGCTCACAATGCGCGTAGGCTACTTGCGTAGGCTACGGCGTAAGCTTGACGCACAAGTATAAATCAGCCTCAAGTCCCTCTGCACCTCTGAAGGTTGAACCTTCTCCCCATTTAGATAATACTCCGCATTATTGTTCCTTTTACCAAAATGCATTATTATACCACTTATTTTTGCCTATTCTTCCAATCTAAGTCCTGCTTCCTTAGCACTACCTACTCCTCCACCTATCTTCATATCATCCGCAAACTTTGCCACAAAACCATCAATTCCAAATCACTGACAAACAATGTGAAAAGTAACAGTTTCAATATTGACCCTTGTGGGATACCACTGGCAGCCAACCAGAAAAGGCCCCCTTTATTCCCACTTGCTGCCTCCTGCCTGTCAGCCATTTCTCTATCCATGGCAGCATCTTTCCAGTAACACCATAGAATTTTATTTTGTTAAATAACCTCATGTGTGGCACCTTATCAAATGCCTTCTGATTTGGAATCATTGTAAATTCCTTTAGAAAAGCCGTTTGAATACAATTGAAGCACTGCAGTATGCAAAAGCAGAAATTATCATGGCGATACTGTTATTGGAGTGAAAGATCTGTTTGTATCTATAAGTTCTGATGTCAATACTGTGCCTATTATTTGATTCCTTCAATATGTGTGTAATTATGGATGATAGATTTCCTGAATTAAGTGGATGGCAAGCTTTTGACCCTTTTGCTGTTTCAAATACAACTAATATTGAATTTGGAAAAGAGAATGTTGTATGATTGACAAAAAAAATTACGAAGCTACTATTACGAACTATGACAAAAGTGTTGCTGCAAAAATATCCCGGCAATACTGCGATTTTAAATTTATCAAGTTAAGACTGGTTCAATTAAGATGTTCACTAATATGTTGAACCACAAGCTTAGAAATGAAGAATTTGAAGAACTGTCAATTCATGTTGACATCGTTGGAACATTTCAAGTTTCTCATGCTGACTGCAAATGTAGATTCAATCCTATGAATTCAATCAAATGTAAATCTAGAAAAAGACCAGCTGGAAAATTTGGATGATCAAATGAGGATTAAGACATATTTTTCATTTGGATGTGACATTAATCTGGAGAGTGTATATAGACAATGGATTTGTAATAAAGACAGACGAGGAGAGGTTTACAGAATGTGAAAGATTTTCTTTGTTGTACAGTATTTCATTAAACCCTTCAATTAATAAATATAATCAAAAGTATGTGATTTTTCAATTTTCATTCTAAATATTCACAGTATATATATATGACAAAAAAAAACATTTAAAGTGTCGCACAGTTTTCAGGCTATGTAAAATTTCCTGCTCAGAACAATGGTTGGTCCATGCAACTGTGAAAAAAAATTAGAGGGCATGTGTCCAGGCTTTTTACTACTTGCTAGGTTTCAATGTGATTTCTCCCCCACCCCAACTTCCTTCTAAACTCTAGTGAGCCAGTGAGTACAGGCCCAGAGCCATCAAACACTCCTAATATGTTAACCACTTCACCCTCAGCAGCAGTCTTGTAATCCTCGTCTGGACCCTCTCCAATGCCAGCACTAGCTTCCACATATGGGGCAAACCTGCTCACAATACTGCAAATGTGGTGTGACCAATGCCTTATAAAGCCATACACGATGTTGAGGGGATATGAGAGAGAATAAGTTACAAGCACTAGGTAGGGGAATGGGATAAGTGGGAATACTCTGAGAGCTGGCATAGTCTTGATGGCCCACATCAGAAGAAAATATGAGAGATTTAAAACTTAAGGAGGAGAGGAATGAAATAAGAAATATCAGAAGAGGAACAAA
Organism: Mobula birostris; assembly: GCF_030028105.1. Taxonomy (NCBI): domain Eukaryota; kingdom Metazoa; phylum Chordata; class Chondrichthyes; order Myliobatiformes; family Myliobatidae; genus Mobula; species Mobula birostris. The sequence goes on along the minus strand of NC_092371.1, from coordinate 203,360,417 downwards.
ATGACCATTATGCTCTTTTTGTTCCACCCTGATTTCCAGATGTTCAATGAACACCTTTGCCAATTTGTTTTAGACCATCCAATCAGCTGCCTTTGCTGATTTTCTCGTTGCCTGTTCGCAACTGCGTCAAACCTACTCCAAACTTTATCACAATTTAACCCTAATGCATTTTTTTCTAGTTTCTTCCACCTCTTCTCATGTATTCTCTAGCTGATCCAATATGGTTTTTTGGCCTCTATGTTAGCAGATATTGTTTAAGGCTCTCTATTTATTGGGAATTTTTTACTGCTCCTTTTTTCAGATCTCCATGTTTGAATCCTTCCAATCTGGTTTCCGCCAAAAATCATGTCTTTGTACAAATTCACAGTTGCTCAAACAATTCTTCTCAAGTTGTTTTTGGACTTTACAGCAATTGATCAGCACTCTGCAATTTCTCCTGTTGTCATCTGGCTAGATGGCACAGCAATAAACTTTCCCCAATCTTATTGATCTGGCTGCAGCCACAGAATTACCTGGAAAGGTTTCTCTTCTTGCTTTCACATCATATACCCCCAAAGTGGCAGTGTTTCATGACTCTGCCTTAGCTTTCATTTACACACTACCTCTTGCTGATGTGATCCAAAATAGTCTCAAGAGTCAATTTCTATCCTGGTGATATTGCTTCTTGATCCCTTTCGACTTACATTACTCAAATGTGTGTCCACTATCCAGTATTAAATGAGCAGAAAATTCCTCTGATTAAACATTGGTTAACATTGCCTTCCAACTGTTCCCTAACCACAATGATGTAATTCTGCTCTCCAGTGACTGCCTGACCTCCAATCTTGCCAAATCTCATCATCATTAATACTGTTCAGTTTATCTTTACCTCACCTCAGTTCTTATCCTTTAAGATAATTCCTCCCATTCTTCTTTATAACCTACAAGGAGGTGATGCCAGTCGATGCCAATTTATGTAAAAATCCCACCCTTTTCTGTGGCTTGGTCTGAAAGTTTGCTTGATTACATTCCTATGAAGTGCCTTGGAATATCTTAATTAATTAAAGATGCTATATTAATACACATTGCTGCTATTAAGAAGGAAAGTGAGACAAATAAAAAAAAACTAGCTTGTTGGAATGTGGTGACACTGGCAAATCTAGTCAATCTAAATATATTTGGCTTGAGGGTGTAAAAGATAATGGATAGGAATCACAAAGAGATCAGACCAGGTCAGGTTCTTCAGCAATAAAATTGTAGAAATTAGTCAATTCCTAACAACATCCTATAAGTGAACGGAATTATTCCATTTCAAGATTTTCCTAGATTTGCTACCTCTGGGTTGCTAACCTGATACCATAATCACTAGGGTATCAGAAAGACAATTCCAAGTTTTAACTTGTCTCACATATGCGTTCATTTATTGTTTGGTCACTTAGTCGAGTCCAACTCTTCATGACCTCATGGACTAGAGGGTCCTTCGGGTTTTCATAGCAAGATACGGCAGTAGATCTGCACAGTAGAAGCCTTTCTTCCGCACAGACACTGCTGCTGCCCAGGTTGAGAGCCGGCTGGGTTGATCTCAGTACCATCTGCCTTGAAGTCCAGTGTTGATGCCACTACACCAGTTCCAACAGTGGTGTGGGAGGAATTACCTGCTCCCGAATGATTTTAGGAGGAAGAGGACTGTAACGAGCCCTGTATATATTCTGGGAGAGAAAGTTGCAGTGGCGGAGCAGTACAAAAACTGGGGTGTTCACTTTGACAATAGACTTATATATAGGCATCCATTAGTCTCATGAGACCATGGATTTGCACCTTGGAAGGTTTCCGGGGCACAAGCCTGGGCAAGGTTGTATGGAAGACCAGCAGTTACCCATGCTGAAAGTCTCCTCTCTCCATGCCACTGATGTTGTCCAAGGGAAGGGCTTAGGACCCATACAGCTTGGTACTGGTGCCGTTGCCGAGCAATGTGTGGTTAAGTGCCTTACTCAAGGACACACACACTGCCTCAGCCAAGGCTCGAACGAGTGACCATCAAATCACTAGACGAACGCCTTAGCCACGTGGTCACACGCCAACACTTAATAACAGACTTAACTGGAAAACTAACTCCAAGGCTGTTTACAAGAAGGGGATGAGCAGACTCTATTTTCTAAGGTAGCTGAGATCCTTCAATGTGTGCAGCAGGATGTTGGAGATCTTTCACCAGTCTGTTGTAGCGAGTGCAGTCCTCTTTGTGGCTTTATGTTGGGGGAGAAGCCTTGGTGCTGGTGATGCAAAAAGACTAAGTAAACTCATCATAAAGTCTGGATCCATCCTTGGGTACAACCCGGACTTTTTTGAGTTAGTGGTGAAGAGGAGGTCACTAAACAAACTGTTATCCATTATGAACGATCTGGCACATCCTCTCCATGACCTACTGAATAAGCAGTGCAGCACACTTTCGAACAGGCTCATTCAGCTCGGTTGTCACAAGGAATGTTACAGAAAATTTTTCCTACCGAATGCAATAATCATATAGAACAGTTCATCTCTGTGGAACAGGAGAACACACATCATAGTACAATAGTCTCTGTTTCATTATTTTGTACATTATTATTGCACAGTATTGCACATTGGTAAATTGTGTATATTATTATTCTGGACTTTATTATTAGTTAATATAATTATATTTATTATTATTATTGTATTGGCTACATACAGCATTTCAGACTTACGATCTTCACACCACTGCATACACTTGACCTACATCTACACTTATATAAAAAAGACATAATTGTGAATTACAACCTATATTCCTATTCCGGCAGGATAGCCTGAAGATACATTTAAAGTGTATCAGCTGAGCAAGACACCATCCATTTTGATTTCATTATAAGCAGTATGTTCAATTTCTTAAAGCTTTATACTTTATAGTCGCCAAACAATCGGTACTAGAACGTAAATCATCACAGCGATATTTGATTCTGCGCTTCACACTCTCTGGATTACAAATATTAAATATTAAAAATAGTTAAAATTAGTAAATATTAAAAATTTAAGTTATAAATCATAATTAGAAAATAGAAAAATGGGAAGTAAGGTAGTGCAAAAAACTGAGAGGCAGGTCCGAATACTTGGAGGGTATGGCCCAGATCTGGGTCCGGATGATTTGGTGATGGCCCATCCAGGTATCAAGTAACAAGATAGCAAGCACAAAATCAACTAAAGACATGTGAACGCAGAGAGCTATGTTAAGACTGACTAAAAACCTTGCAGCCAAGACCAGCAAATCGGGCGTCAACATGCCAGGGTACTACATGGTGTAGTTGCAGGATACTGGCTTGCGGCTGCAATTCCTAACATCGCACGTCGTATTTTTTTTAAACAATGAACACTGCTGTAAAAGCAAGATAATGGCCATGTGAAGGAAAGTCAAATAATGTCATGCGGGTCATTTTACACCACTTTAATGGCAGCTTCAAGGTGGCGAAAGCCAAAGAAGTAGGTCACATTTTAAACCTGTTCAGGTCAGGAATGCAGCGTGGCATGTTGAAGCAGCCAAAGCACAAACAGAAATGAAATAATGGAATCTAAAAATGATCTGAAAAAAAAACTTTTCATTTTCTATCAGTAACTTACCATAACATTTCTAACTCTCATCTATAAATTTTTGGTTTTGTAACTGCATACATGAAGTGTTTAATGATTACAGATTAAACTCAGTTTCCTCAGTTAAGAAATCAATGAGGATTAATGCCTTCTGCAGTGAACTGGAGCAGAGGTGAAACTAAACATCTGTAGTAAGGGAACAGCTGACATGAGAAACACTATAGCCAGAGACTGAACATATAATCAAATAGCATGATAACTGCATGAAAGCAAAGAATGATGTGCACTAAGGAGATCTGCTGCTAAGACCTTTGTTATTGTTAGTGGGGCCCCATGATTGAGAAAAAATTAACCAAGTCTATGAGAGGTTTATAAAGAAACTGGCGGGTACTTTCTACCAGGCACAATTCTGACAATTCACTGGTTCTGTTAAATCTTGGAACTGTGGGAGGAATGGTAATGAGGCCCTTAACAGAAGACTGAATTTAAACAGAAACAGTGAGCTTGATGGTGCTGATAACCACCTACATTGGAAGATTTAATTGGCTATTCTCAGGCAGCTTTCACAGTGGCAAATGTAAACCATGCTGCTGAAGCCAGAAGCTGACACATTTTCAACTCCCTTCATGCAATCTTCTCACCTTGTTGCTGCCTTTTACAAATTATCCTCAGCTCTAGTTCCCTGATCTCGTGGTCAGAAATGAAGTTGGAAAAAAAACACACTATTTTCAGTTGTAGAATTATTCCTGTTGTATAAAAAGAGATAGATTCTACAGCAGAGAGATTAATCAAATATTTTGTATCCATCCCCACATAAACACAAAACATTTTGCAGAATTAGCAGAGAGCAACAGGCTCAGGGTGAACGAGGAGCTGAAAGACATTAGCATCAATAAAAATTGTAGTTCTGGGGATATTAATTGGACTGAAGTTTGATAAATTTTCAAGACCTGACAACTACATTAGGAGATCTTTATTTACATGGATGATGGAGGTAGTGAGCACACTTGTTACCTACTTCTAAAATTCCATAGACTGCAAAATGGTTTTCATGGATGGGAAGACAGTGAACATAAACTGCTCTTTAAGAAGGAAAGATACAGGGAAATTAGGAAACTACAGGCCAACAATTAGTTTGATATCGATACTGTGAAAATGCTTAATTTATTATAAAGGAAACCGAAATTAAGATAAAAATGTATAGGCTTGGACAGAATCAACATAAATTTATGAAATTAGCATTTTTTTACGTTAACAGAGTAGGTAAAGGCAAGCTGGAGGATGTGGCATGTGGAATTTTCAGGAAGCCTTCAGTGATGTACCGCATACTAAATTACTGAACAAAAGTTAGAGAACATGGTATGGGACAAAAAACTAACCTGGACTGAGAATCGGTTAATAGACAGTAGATTGAATTGGGAGACTCTCTTAGGTGGGGTGCCTGACCCACCTGCCCAGAATTGCTATCAATGATTTGGATGAGGGGAGTAGTGTTATACATCCAGGTTTGCTGGTGACACTGCTGGGTGGCAGTCATAATTACAAGGAAGATAGCGAAGGGCTTCAGGAAGAACACACTGTGAGGCAAAGTGAATGGTGCGGATTTGGTAAATGGAATATAATGTGGGAAAAACCTGGGGTCATTCACTTTGGTAGAAAAGGGAGTAAAGCACAGGATTTTTTCTAAGATGCTTGAGGTTAGAAAGTGTTCAAAGGAACATAGTTGATACCGTGAGCAATAAGAAGTTAAGTTGCACATTAGACTTAGTGTAAAATACTTTGAGTACACGAATAAATATATTAAACTGCAAATATATAGGACCTTGATAAGTCTGAATCTGATATATAATGTACAGGTACCATCTTCCTACCTCATGAAGTATACACTTGTAATAGAGGGAGTGTAGTAAAGGTTCACCAGATTGATTTTGGGATGAGATGTAATCTCTTAATTAAACAGCCTTGGCCCATATTCACTAGATAAGTAATAGAAGAGCTGTTGAAACATACAAATTTAAAGTCCTGGTTAAGATTTCTCCCACCATGCTGCAGATATTTCATTTTAGCAGTTTCTGCAGAAACAGTGTATCCTGTTGGTAGAATGTTTTGGTTTTTGTTTAGAGATAAGAAGCCCTGCTGCTTAGGAATGTTGTGTCAGTCAATCAGGATGGCGGAATCGAGAGAAAGTTCTAGAAGGCGTGGCAGAGAGAGATTTATGATGGACAGTAGTCTGGTTCGGGGTCTTCTTTGGCAGTGGTTGCAAAGAGGACGGGAGGGATGATGCCACAGAATGACGTCGGGAGGAGATTCTCCATTGCACAAAGAGCTTTGTGCAGATGAATGGCTCCAAGGAGGTAGGGCCAATATTCCCCACAGGGAACTGTTTGTTCAAGATGGATTTTGAGTGAAGTTTGGACTGTAGTGGATGTTTTCACACAGACCGTGGGTTTGGCACCATGAGTAACGGTTATACCCAGCTTTTGGAAGATGCGAACTCCAATGATATGTGCACATTTAGTCTGGTTTAACTGTAATGGGCCTTCTTTCCTCTTTTCTTTCTCTTAATATTGTTTGATAAAGCTGAAATTTGTAAATATATTTCCTTTACAATTTTCTGTGGTGTATGATCTGTTATTTCTTGCCAAACCGGCAAACATGTATGGGAAGTATTTACACAGCATTCACCCAAGTTGAGGTTTCTTTAATCAGAACACCATGATGTTCCTGTTTGGTTGAACCCCAAATCAAACTGAACCTAGACGCATACCACTTATGAAAAGTGGCCTTCTCACCGATGAGTCACATGGCTGTTAGCAGAGATAGCTATCGTGCCAAGTTTGCATACGAGCCCGGTGAGGGGGTTACACAAATATTTTAGGAGCTTTGCAGGATAGATATTTCCCGTGGCTGACATGTCTAGTACAAATGACTCACTTAATAAATGGGTTTCATTTTTCAAAACTGAGTTGAAATGTAACTTCCTCACTCAGACGCAATTGTTCACCGACAGGGTGGTGGAGGCTAAGTCACAGAAGATATTCACGGCAGAGATTGACAGCATTTGTAACTTTAAGAGAACCATTGAATGCGTGTACAGCAGAGGAAAGTTGGGCTGAGGCAAAACATATCCATGGTCGTACTGAGTGCAAGGGTCCACAAGTTACTTTTCCTTTTTCTTAAGTTCTTATAGAGGGAATGCAAAAAAATACCAGCATACTATGTAAATGGTATTTATTTCGTTTAAGTTATAGTCTGGAATTCACTCTCTAATCATTTATATTTCAATGTCCTTTAAACTGTTTCTAAACATATGTTGATTTAAGAGAGAAGAATTTAGTATAGAAATGTTAGCAGTTAGTAGACAAAACGACCTTCTATTAGAATTATGAGAGCAAGCCCACCATTATAGTAATTTGCCAGACTTTGCAGATTCTTTTTTTATTCCTTTTTCACTCTTCTCACTTTCCTGATGCTATGCCTCCTTTCATTTCTTTTCCTGTGGGTACATTTCTCAACACACAAATTTCCATCCCCATCTTTCATTGTCCTCCAATGCTATATCCCCTTATAAATTATCTCTTGGCAAACCAGAGATTTTACATTTTTTTTGCAAGGAAGAACATAATTATAAGAACAACAGTCTATTTTGTGTAAGGAGATGAAATTGATCACCATGTTCCTAAACTGTAGTGATTAGGGTTGTTGAAGATCGTTCAAGAACCAAATGGTTGAAAGGAAGTAGTTGTACTTGAACCCTGATGGTGTGGGAATTCAGGGTTGTGTGCCTCCTGCCTGAAGGTAGTATGGTCAGAATGGTGGAGATCTTTGATGATGTATATTGCCTTCCTGAGGTAACACATCCTGTAGATACTACCAAAGGTCGGGAGGAATATGCCTGTGATCTAAAGTGCAGAGTCCACTATTCTCTGCAGTTCTTACATTCCTGCACAGTGATATTGCCACCCAAACCATGATGCAATGAGTCAGGACACTTTCAACAGTACATTTTTAGAAGTTTTAGAAGAAATCTCTTGATTATGGCAATTAGGATAACGAGTAATTGTTGGCCTCACCAGCAATATCAGATGCTGAAAATCACCAATCAATAATTTTTCCAGAGTTGTTAGATATGCATGGACCCTGTTTTTTTTTCCACTCAGTTGAATCATATGTTGCATCTGAAGAGAGTGGTGGTTATCAGTTTGGTAATGATAGCTATATAGAAAGCAGAACAGCCAGCTCTGGAGATCCAAGCGGATTATGATCCAGTGATGGCTTAAGCACATATTTTGAAGCTGGAATTCAATGTCATTAAATATTAGATGGCATATTTTGGTTAAAATAGTTAAATTATGTTCTCAGTGCTGAAAAATTAAATGATGTTTTAAATCAGTTGAATTCTACAAAATGTTGGTCCAGAATATGCTGTGAAATGCCAGGCATTTCATGTGGAACTGTTCTCATTTATTAGTCCTAATTCAAGATCCTTACATAGAAGCATTAGTCCAAAACATGCTATCCAGGCCTTGTTAGTGTATGCACAAATGCACTATGAACTTGGACTCCTCTGGTGGTCCACCAGGAACAATGGATTTGTTGCAATGTTCATTCCTCCCATTTATCCATTCTACCTGTCCATTCACTTGAATGAAGGTAGAAGTGGGAAGGAAAGTAAGAAAAAATACCTTTTTGAAATGTTTTAAATATTAGAAAAAAATGTTATAATTTTTAATGTTTAAAGCATTTTGGACATTTTCAAATTATATTACATTTTTAATATTTGAACATTAATTGTTTAATTGATTTGTGGTACTTTTTAAACATTTTGGAATTCTTCAGAATGCCAGGGAATATTCGGAAATATTAATTGCTCTTTACAGATTTGACAGCCTAAATCGATTTCCAGCTGTTGAGTCTTCTCCAGCGTTTTTTTTGGATGCGATTTTTTCGACGTGCTATTATGGCACGTATTCTGTATAATGTATTATCCCAGGCATGAATCTATTGCCACCAAAAGCCTCACCATTTTTGACTGAGATGGCTTTAGGTGAATCAGGAAATGGTAAGTCTCTTACTAGATATAAAATAAGTGATCAGCATAGAGAGAAAAAGAAATGTCACTGTACTTTAGGTTATGAAGATATGGAAGGCACTAGCTGAATTGGTGATCACAGCAGAAACACATCAGTACTTAGGAATAGGTGAGATAGAAAGAGAATACAAGATCAAGGCAGACAGCATTAGAACTAAATTAAGTATAAACACATTATTCGATTGGATGAGCCAAACGATTTGCTTCACTAATCTAACTTCTGTGATCTTCTGTGCTAATCTTTACACATAGCTGCTCAGAAATGAAACAGCTATGTGAGATGTGAGCCCAGGGCTTGGGGAACTATAGCACTGAACTCTGCTCTGATAATAGTAACATTTGTTCTCCATAAATTGATTGCTTTATTATTGTCACATGTAACATGGTACACAGGAAAAGAATACAATGAGCATTCACCTCAAAACCCCAATTTCAGTAAGATAATCATCAGTAAGATTCATAGAACATATAGAACATGGAATTATACAGCACAGTACAGGCCCTTCGGCCCACAATGTTGTGCCAACCCTCAAACCCTGCCTCCCATATAAGCCCCCACCTTAAATTCCTCCATATACCTGTCTAGTAGCCCCTTAAATTTCACGACTGTATCTGCCTCCACCACTGACTCAGGCAGTGCATTCCACGCACCAACCACTCCCTGAGTAAAAAACCTTCCTCTAATATCCCCCTTGAACTTCCCACCCCTTACCTTAAAGCCATGTCCCCTTGTATTGAGCAGTGGTGCCCTGAGGAAGAGGCGCTGGCTATCCACTCTATCTATTCCTCTTATTCCCTTGTATACCTCTATCATGTCTCCTCTCATCCTCCTTCTCTCCAAAGAGTAAAGCCCTAGCTCTCTTAATCTCTGATCATAATCCATACTTTCTAAACCAGACAGCATCCTGGTAAATTTCCTCTGTACCATTTCCAATGCTTCCACATCCTTCCTATAGTGAGGTGACCAGAACTGGACACAGTACTCCAAGTGTGGCCTAACCAGAGTTTTATAGAGCTGCATCATTACATCGCGACTCTTAAACTCTATCCCTCGACTTATGAAAGCTAACACCCCATAAGCTTTCTTAACTACCCTATCTACCTCTGAGGCAACTTTCAGGGATCTGTGGACATGTTACCCCAAGATCCCTCTGCTCCTCCACACTACCAAGTATCCTGCCATTTACTTTGTACTCTGCCTTGGAGTTTGTCCTTCCAAAGTGTACCACCTCACACTTCTCCGGGTTGAACTCCATCTGCCACTTCTCAGCCCACTCCTGCATCCTATCAATGTCTCTCTGCAATCTTTGACAATCCTCTACACTATCTACAACACCACCAACCTTTGTGTCATCTGCAAACTTGCCAACCCACCCTTCTACCCCCACATCCAGGTCGTTAATAAAAATCACGAAAAGTTGAGGTCCCAGAACAGATCCCTGTGGGACACCACTAGTCACAATCCTCCAATCTGAATGTACTCCCTCCACCATGACCCTCTGCCTTCTGCAGGCAAGCCAATTCTGAATCCACCTGGCCAAACTTCCCTGGATCCCATGCCTTCTAACTTTCTGAATAAGGCTACTGTGTGGAACCTTGTCAAATGCCTTACTAAAATCTATATAGATCACATCCACTGCACTACCCTTATCTATGTGCCTGGTCATCTCCTCAAAGAACTCTATCAGACTTGTTAAACACGATCTGCCCTTCACAAAGCCATGCTGACTCTCCCTGATCAGGCCATGATTCTCTAAATGCCCATAGATCCTATCTCTAAGAATCTTTTCCAACAGCTTTCCCACCACAGACGTAAGACTCACTGGTCTATAATTACCCGGACTATCCCTACTACCTTTTTTGAACAAGGAGACAACATTCACCTCCCTCCAATCCTCCAGTACCATTCCCGTGGACAGCGAGGACATAAAGATCCTAGCCAGAGGCTCAGCAATCTCTTCTCTCACCTCGTGGAGCAGCCTGGGGAATATTCCATCAGGCCCCGGGGACTTATCTGTCCTAATGTATTTTAACAACTCCAACACCTCCTCTCCTCTAATATCAACATGCTCCAGAACATCAACCTCACTTATATTGTCCTCACCATCAAGTTCCCTCTCATTGATGAATACCGAAGAGAAGTATTCATTGAGGACCTCGCTCACTTCTACAGCCTCCAGGCACATCTTCCCACCTTTATCTCTAATCAGTCCTACCTTCACTCCTGTCATCCTCTTTCTCTTCACATAATTGAAGAATGCCTTGGGGTTTTCCTTTACCCTACTCGCCAAGGCCTTCTCATGCCCCCTTCTTGCTTTTCTCAGCCCCTTCTTAAAGCTCCTTTCTTGCTTCCCTATATTCCTCAATAGACCCATCTGATCCTTGCTTCCTAAACCTCATGTATGCTGCCTTCTTCCACCTGACTAGATTTTCCACCTCACTTGTCACCCATGGTTCCTTCACACTACCATTCTTTATCGTCCTCACCGGGACAAGTTTATCCCTAACATCCTGCAGGAGATCTCTAAACATCGACCACATGTCCATAGTACATTTCCCTGCAAAAGCATCATCCCAATTCACACCCTCAAGTTCCATCATCAACATTCAGGGAATGGAAAATTAACCAAGCTAACCATTAATGAAAAGCAAGCACTATGACCATTTGTCCATTTCCTGAACCATTCCATCTTTTGCCCGATTCATCTCAGGACTGTTAAGGGATTTTTAACACTCTTATGATAAGAATAGCTCAAAATGCACCAAGAACTATGCGTATCATTGTCAACAAACTCAACATTAACCATTGCAGATACTTCAACTAATGATCAATACCAAATCATCGGATTTACTGGTCACTGTATGTGTCCAAAAACAAGAGATTCTGCAGATGCTGGAAAACCACCACAACACATACAAAATGCTGGAGGAACTCAGCAGGTTAGAGAGTATCTACAGAGAGGAAGAAAGAGCCGATGTTTCGGGCTGAGACCCTTAGTCAGGACTGCATAGGTCCCTTCAGGTTCTCAATGCTTCCAGAAAGGGGATAATCTGCTCTGTCCGCAACCATTATTATTTTGAACATCCCCTTTACTTTCCCTTTCTGTTTTCTTTACTGGAAGCAGAATAATTATGAAGTCCTAAGTATTTCCTCTTCAACTGCCTCAACCCTAGAAACATTTGAGCACGTCTATTTTGAAACGTCCTTAGAACACCACTGGATTCCTAAAATTAAATGACTTGAACAGAATACAGGTCTCCAGTTCTGGACAAATCAACATTTAATAACAATCAATGCTTCTAGCTACGTTTCAACAAAGCATCTTGTATTCTGCTTCCAAATGAGAAACCCAAAGATTTGTTTTAAAAGCTACTTTTGCAATCTAAACAACCACCCTGAAAATTCTTTTACACATATATATTGTCTGCCTGTTCCTGTATCTCCTTTTTAATCATAATCATTGTCTCTTTTCATTCTTCCTACCTGCATCAGTTAATATCATCTGCCCTAGAAATAGTATGGTTCAAGATGGCCAACTATCAGAATCTTGGGGCAATAAGAAATGCATAATAAAGTAAGTCTTCATCTTCATGCAGGACAAAGTAGTTTGCTTGATTGCCACTTAACACACCATTCCCTGAATTACCAGTGCATCATTCTTCAAAATGCTTAGCAATGTAGTACCACTCAAACAAATGATGTAATAAGAGAATCATGTGCTACACTGTAGTCAGGATGTGATTGTGCTGGAAAAAGTGCAGTGGAGATTCAATTGGAAATTGAATGGATTAGAGTTATTTAATTATTGATATAGACTGGATAAGCTATGTTTGTTTTCCTTGGAATGAACAAGGCTAAGGGGTAATCTGATAAAGTATATAAGATTATGGGAGGCATAAACAGGGTACATAGAACTTTTTCTTCCATGACTGGGGTCTCAATAATAAGAGGGAGAGGAAGGAGTTTTAAAGAGGATTTGAGGTGAAAAGGAGAATTGCTGATATCTGGAATGTGCGGCTGGAAGTAGAGGCAGAATCATTACAATTACTATGCTTAAGAGGCATTAAGCAAGGCACTTAAATAAGCAATGCTTAGAAGGATTGGAGCTTATGCAGGTAAATAGGATTAGTGTAGATGGGTAAAAAGGTCAGCATGCACCTATTTCTATGCAGTGTAAATCCATGACTCTAACTCTACCACCTACCATTCTAATAAGGGTCCCCTTTAAGTACTCGGCTATCCTGACCTGAACATATATAGTACCAGTTCTTCATTATTTAAATCTTGGAACTTGCACTCTAGTAGTACCAAAGCAGCACCTTCAACACACAAGTGGTTCAAGGCAGCTAATTGTCACCTCAAAGACCTCTGTGAACAAGCAATAAATGGTGACCTTGCTAGTGACTCCTACATTGTATAAATGAATTTAAAAATCCCATGTCCCAAAGTTATAAAAAAATCAAATAAAGTAGGCATTTTAGTCATTCAGATATCCGTTGCTTCTTCCCATGCCTTTTGCTACTTTTTAAAAAGATGGTTTAAAAGTTGTTTAGTAGGCATTTTTGGCAGGAGCTAAGGTGGTATAAGGTGGGGTGTGTGATGTATGCAAAAATGTATTCCTCTAAAAAAGAGGCTCAGTAAAATTTGATGTTTACTTTTCATATTCATTAATTTACTTTGCCTGAATCAGTGAGATTCTGGACATATTACAATTGATTATTAATGAAATAAACAGGGTTTCAAAGCTTGAGGGTACTTTTTGATTATGGACTTAAAACTTGTAAGAAGTTAAAAGCACATCGAGTTCAATTTTTTAAAAATTAAAACTGGTCCTGAAAAAGGAGAGCGGCATATACGAGTGTGACTTGTACACACAATTTTTCAATAATATCCTTCTTTCTCAGGTAATTACTCCATTTTCATACTTAGAACAAAACTGTTCTGTGTAGCAATAAATTAGTGAATTGTGCAGTAGTTGACATTAACCATTTCCCCACCCACCCCAGCACTCCCAGAAGACATGCCTATGGGTCATGATAAACTCACTAAGTTGTTTGTGGAAGAGAACCTTTGCTTTTCACTTTGACCAAGATATTTGTTAGTGAACATTCCAGCTTGATTCTTATGGCAAATTCCCTTTCAGAGAACAAGATCTCAGAGAGAACTGGAAGTCTTAAAGTGTCTTGAGTAAACATAAAAGATATGAAAACAAAATGCAGTAAAGATCCATTACCAGGAATTTGCCTTGAAAAAGTTTGAGCTTTCAGTTGTCCTAGCTGGTAATGATTAACCATCCATTTATTGACTCCTTCTGACCACAACTTCGGACAAATCTATTACTCACATTATCACCCTATGAGATAAAAACTGAAATACAGGAACACTTTGGCTAAAAAGAGAAAACATAAGCAGAAGATTTTAATGTTTAGTAATGAGAGAACTTTACCAAAAGCATTAGAACAACATAAAGGAAGCACATTACACAGAATCCGGCTGGGATTGATTGGTAGACAGCTAATCTTTGTCTGATACGCAATGATGCAAAGGCTTTTACTAAACCACAGCAGTCTACTTTTTTTTAATTACTCAGAGGTTTATCTGACAGCAGAAAAAAATACAGTGAAAGCAAAGCAAAGCAGTACAGGTTATGCTATGAATAGTGAAGTTTCAAAAGCAAATCAGCCTCAGTGGAATGCACATTGCAGTGGATTTATGTCATGCAAAACCAACTACAGTATCAAACTTAAAAGCTTCAAAATCTTCATTTTGACACTTCAGTTTCTAAATGGATAGACTGGCTGGAACAGTGATCCATATTTTCAAATATTTATATAACCTCTCCTTTTAGCTAAAATCATATACTGAATAAGAATGTCTTTTGCATTCCACATCGGAAATTCTTCAGTGGTGAAGGTTTGTCTTTTTTTGACAAAGGTCACTAAATGGATACAAATGTACAACATAAAACAAACACATTAAAATAGCTTAACTTCTGCATTTGAAAGAATTTAGTAGCTTTACCATAAGTAATTTTAATCACTCTGCACCCCATGTACTTCTATTAAAATACACTTCAAGTTGAAGAATTGTAATTGTTTCATCACCTATGCACATTCCATTATTTCCTTCAAGCTTTCACCAAACAACCCTGTAATGTTTAAAGTAAACTATTAATGAAATATTCCTTAAATATTCCTCTTGATTTTCCATTACATTTTTTTTCAATTGTTGCAATAGATGTTGAAGTAAAATTACAACCAACATCTTTTGTGTAAAATGCCCATTCTTCTTTAAGGAGTCAATACTGCAATATTGAGGAACCCTACCCAACTTCCACTGTCTACCCATACTCTCTCCTTAAATGGATATCGCACATTTCCAACAAGGATTACTGAATAATGATCAAGAACTGCAACTTGGGCTACATTCTCTTGTCCATAGCTCCGGGTCATCACATTGCTGCTGCCAGAGATCGAGAAGTTCAACCTAAGCAATGTTAGGTCCTTCCTAGTCACAATATATCATTGCCAACTGCTAGGGCCAAAGATGGGATTCTGAAGTCAATGCTTTCGTAGATGAAGAAGTTAAACTGAATATATAGACCAACTAATAACTCCAGTATGTTGAACATTATCTGGAATAGAATATAGCATTGTGCGGTGTATAATTAATAGTACGTTGCAAAATTGAATGGTATTTAAAGGAGAATTTTAGGCATTATACTTCTTTAATCTCAAAAGCCACAGAATTCAAGTGAACAAAAAAATCGATAAAATTGTGCTGTGCATGAATTAGGCACTGCTGTATAAAGCTGTCAGACTTATGTGGCTACCTCTGTTTCAGACAGATATGTGCATTGACTTCACAGAACTGAAATAAACATGCCAGAATCAAAATCAGATTCAATGTCACCAGTATATGTTGCGAAATTTGTTGTTTTGTGACAGCAGTACATTGTAATACATAGTAATTAGAACTATAAATTACAATAAATATATAAAAAATAAATAAGCACTGTAGTGTAAAAAAGAGGGAGGAAATATTGAGGAAGTGTCTATGGGTTTTTCTTCCATTCAGAAATCTGATGGGGGAGGGGAAGAAGCTGCTCCTGAAACATTGGGTGCGAGCCTTCAGGCTCCTGTACTTCCTCCTTGATGGTTGTAACGAGAAGAGGTCATGCTCTGGTTGACAGAGATCCTTGCTGCCTTTTTGAGGCATCACCTCTTGAAAGAGTCCTGGATGCAAGGGAGGCTGATGTCCATGAGTAAGCTGGCTGGGTTTACAACTTCTTGCACTTTTTTTCTGATCCAGTACAGTGGGAGAAGGGGGTCTCCGACCCTCGGTGAGGTAGGGGATTTGCCTATCCCAGCGTGTGAAGTCTGGACCTGGCAGATTGAGCGGAGGAGACCGATTAATGGTCCAGCGGTCAAGAAGGCAGGCCAGCAGGCATTAGTGGAGCACTAAGAGCACGACAAGGCACTTAGAAATCCTGGTCATCCACTGCAAGAGGTGGTGATCTCTTTAAACTCACTCGGCAGTGGGCAAAGGTAAACCACTGCTGTAAACTGCCGAGTACATGATTTCCCAATATTTCAGAGCGGCGTGGAATGAAATTGTCCGCCAACTGGAATTTCCAGATGTGACCTAAGGTGAGCGAGAGAGTACAGTGGGCCCTCTATAGCAGATGGTGATGCGACCAAATACAATGCTCTCCTCAGTACATCTGTAGAAATTTGCGAGTGTCTTTGGTGACATACATATTTTCCTCAAACTCTTAATGAAATATAGCCTCCTTTGTAATTGCTTCAATATGTTGGGCCCAGGATAGATCCTCAGAGACGGTGACACCCAAGAACTTGAAACTGCTCACCCTTTTCACTCGAATCCCTCATTGGGGTCTAGTGTGTGTTCCCTCAACTACTCTTCCTGAAGTCCACAATCAATTTATTGGTCTTACTGCCATTCAGTGTTATCCTTTAATAGCTGGCATTCATATTTATTGAATTTTCTAATTCAATAACTCTGTGTCCACAATGGGTTTGGGCTGCTTTTGAAATAATATAATATTTACAACAGAGAGGATTGCAGTTGGATCATTAACATATTTGGTGGGATTCCCAGTGGGGGCTGCAGCAGTGGGCTCCCTTCTCCCTAACAAGGAGAAGATAGCTCCAGCTAACAAAGTAGTTTAAAACATAGTTCATTTACTTTTAGTGATACATGTTTAAATCAAAATGAAACACATTTGAATCGCACAGAGGATTTCTATCTTAAACATTTCCAAATCACAAACCATTTCTAAAACACAAAGCATCTTTAAAACAGAAACCACAAAGCATTTCTAAGACACAAAGGGCAAATGATTTCCAAAACACAGGTTTTGGATCGGGACTACAGAGCGTCGTGGAAGCTGAATTCTGAAGGAAGGCAGTTTTTTTTAAAACTTCTTCGAGTGCAAGAAGGACGAGACAGCGCAGGCACGTGACGTCAACAGGACCGCGCGGAGAGTTTAAAAAGGAGACCACCCATACAGCGGGCAGCGGAGTGAGTGGTAGCACAGTGTAGGGCTTTGGCTTCAACGGGCTTCGGCGGTAAACGGGAAGGGGCGAGAGCGAGGCACCAGCTCTCTTTTTCTCCCCCCCACCCCCCCCCCACCTGCTTTCGCATATTGGCCCAGACAGACAGGAACAGCATGGCTCTCACAGCTAACGGTATGAGCTAACGGTTTAAAAAGTTCATCTGTTTGGCGAGGTAAGTGGGTGAGTAGACTTATTTTTCCTGTTTCATTCCTGTAGAATTAGATAGCATGCCTGCAGGGTTAGTGCTTTGTTCCGGGTGTCAGATGTGGGAATCCTGGGCGACCTCCAGCCTCCCTGATGGCCACATCTGCGCCAGGTGCACTGAGATGCAGCTCCTCAGAGACCGTGTTAGGGATCTGGAGCTGCAGCTTGATGACCTACTGCTTATCAGGGAAAGTGAAGAGGCGATAGACAGGAGCTACAGGGAGGTAAGTCATCCCTTGGCTACAGGGGTCAGAAAACTGGGTCACTGTCAAAGAGAGGGAAGGGAAATGCCCGGATAGTGGAGAGCACATCTGTGGCTGTCCCCCTCAGCAACAAATATCTTGTTCTGGATGCTGTTGAGGGTGATGACCTGACAGGGGACACCCACGGTGACCGGGTCTCTGGCACTGAGCCTGGCACTGTTGTGCAGGAGAGAAGGAGGGAGAAGAGAAATGCAGTAGTCGTGGGGGATTCCATAGTCAGGGGAACGGACAGGAGATTCTGTGAGCCTGATAGAGATACCCGTATGGTGTGTTGCCTCTCAGGTGCCAGGGTACGGGATGTCTCAGATCAGGTCCTGCATATTCTGAAGGGGGAGGGTGAGCAGCCAGTTGTCTTCGTACATGTTGGTACCAATGACATAGATAGGACAAAGGAGGAGGTCCTGAAGAGAGATTTCCAGGAGTTAGGAAGGAAGCTGAGAAACAGGACCTCCAGGGTAGTAATCTCGGGATTGCTATCTGTGCCACGTGCTAGCGAGGGCAAGAATAGTAGGATCAGGCAGATGAATGCATAGCTGAGAGACTGGTGTAGGGGGCAGGGCTTCAGATTCTTGGATAATTGGGATCTCTTCTAGGGGAAGTATGACCTGTTCAAAAAGGACAGGTTACACGTGAACCCGAAGGGGACCAATATCCTGACGGGAAAGTTTAATAGAACTGTTAGGGAGGGTTTAAACTAATTTGGCAGGGGGATGGGAACCAGAATGACAGAGCAGAGGAAGCGGAAAACAGAAATAAATCTAAGATAGTGAGCAGTAAAGATGTCAGGAAAGACAGGCAGGTGATGGGGCAAATTTGTAGCCATTGGGATGAGTTGCAGTGAAATCAAAGCAAAAAGTATCAAATACTGGTCTTAAGGTGTTATACTTAAATGCACGCAGCATAAGGAATAAAGTGGATGATCTTGTCGTACAGCTACACATTGGCAGGTATGATATTGTGGCTATCACTGAGACCTGGCTAAAGGATGCATGTCTCTGGGAGCTGAACATCCAAGGATACACGGTGTATTGGAAGAATAGGAAGGTAGGCAGAAGGGGAGGCGTGGCTTTATTGGTAAGAAATGATATTAAATCATTAGAAAGAGGTGATACAGGATCGGAAGGTGCAGAATCTTTATGGGCTGAGCTAAGAAATAGCAGGGGTAAAAGGACCCTGATGGCAGTTATTTATAGGCCTCCAAACAGCTGCAGGGATGTGGACTACAAATTACAACTGGAAATAGAAAAGGCTTGTCAGAAGGGCAGTGTTATGATAATTGTGGGGGATTTTAACATGCAAGTGGATTGCAAAAATCAGATCGGCACTAGATCTCAAGAGAGAGAATTTGCAGAATGTCTGCGAGATGTCTTTTTAGAACAGCTTGTTCTTCAGCTCACTAGGGGATCGGCTGTACTGGATTGGTATTGTGTAATGAACCAGCGGTGATTAGAGAGATTGAGGTGAAGGAACCCTTAGGAGGCAGTGATCATAACATGATTGAGTTCACTGTGAAATTTGAAAAAGAGAAGCCGAAATCTGATGTGTCGGTATTTCAGTGGAGTAAAGGAAATTACAGTGGCATGAGAGAGGAACTGGCCAAAGTTGACTGGAAAGGGACACTGGCGGGAAAGACGGCAGAGCAGCAGTGGCTGGAGTTTATGCGAGAAGTGAGGAAGGTGCAAGACAGGTATATTCCAAAAAAGAAGAAATTTTCAAGTGGAAAAAGGATGCAACCTTGGCTGACAAGAGAAGTCAAAGCCAAAATTAAAGCGAAGGAGAGGGCATACAAGGAAGCAAAAATTAGTGGGAAGACAGAGGAATGGGAAGTATTTAAAACCTTACAAAAGGAAACCAAGAAGGTCATTAAGGGGGAAAAGATTAACTATGAAAGGAAGCTAGCAAATAATATCAAAGAGGATGCTAAAAGCTTTTTCAAGTATATAAAGAGTAAAAGACAGGTGAGAGTAGATATAGGACCGATAGAAAATGATGCTGGAGAAATTGTAATGGGAAATAAGGAGATGGCAGAGGAACTGAAAGAGTATTTTGCATCAGTCTTCACTGAGGAAGACATCAGCAGTATACTGGACACTCAAGGGTGGCAGGGAAGAGACGTGTGCGCAGTCACAATTACGACAGAGAAAGTACTCAGGAAGCTGAGTAGTCTAAAGGTAGATAAAACTCCTGGACCAGATGGAATGCACCCGCGTGTTCTGAAGGAAGTAGCTGTGGAGATTGCGGAGGCATTAGCGATGATCTTTCAAAAGTCGATAGATTCTGGTATGGTCCCGGAGGACTGGAAGATTGCAAATGTCACTCTGCTATTTAAGAAGGGGGCTAGGAAGCAAAAAGGAAATTATAGACCATTAGCTTGACATTGGTGGTTGGGAAGTTGTTGGAGTTGATTGTCAAGGATGAGGTTACAGAGTACCTGGAGGCATATGACAAGATAGGCAGAACTCAGCATGGATTCCTTAAAGGAAAATCCTGCCTAACAAACCTATTACAATTTTTTGAGGAAATTACCAGTAGGCTGGACAAGGGAGATGCAGTGGATGTTGTATATTTGGATTTTCAGAAGGCCTTTGACAAGGTGCCACACATGAGGGTACTTAACAAGATAAGAGCCCATGGAATTACAGGAAAGTTACATACGTGGATAGAGTGTTGGCTGATTGGCAGGAAACAGAGAGTGGGAATAAAGGGATCCTATTCTGGTTGGCTGCCGGTTACCAGTGGTGTTCCACAGGGGTCAGTGTTGGGGCCGCTTCTTTTTACATTGTACATCAACGATTTGGATTATGGAGTAGATGGTTTTGTGGCTAAGTTTGCTGACGATACGAAGATAGGTGGAGGGGCCGGTAGTGCTGAGGAAATGGAGAGTCTGCGGAGAGACTTGGATAGATTGGAAGAATGGGCAGAGAAGTGGCAAATGAAGTACAATGTTGGAAAGTGTATGGTTATGCACTTTGGCAGAAAAAAATAAACGGGCAGACTATTATTTAAATGGGGAAAGAATTCAAAGTTCGGAGATGCAACGGGACTTGGGAGTCCTCGTACAGGATTCCCTTAAAGTTAACCTCCAGGTTGAGTCAGTAGTGAAGAAGGCGAATGCAATGTTGGCATTCATTTCTAGAGGAATAGAGTATAGGAGCGGGAATGTGATGTCGAGGCTCTATAAGGTGCTGGTGAGACTTCATTTGGAGGACTGTGGGCAGTTTTGGTCTCCTTATTTAAGAAAGGATGTGCTGACATTAGAGAGGGCACAGAGAAGATTCACCAGAATGATTCTGGGAATGAGAGGGTTAACATATGAGGAACGTTTGTCCGCTCTTGGCCTGTATTCCTTGGAGTTTAGAAGAATGAGGGAAGACCTCATAGAAACATTTCGAACATTGAAAGGCATGGACAGAGTGGATGTGGCAAAATTGTTTCCCATGATGGGGGAGTCTAGTAAGAGAGGGCATGACTTAAGAATTGAAGGGCGTCCATTCAGAACAGAAATGCGAAGAAATTTTTTTAGTCAGAGGGTGGTGAATCTATGGAATTTGTTGCCACGGGCAGCAGTGGAGGCCAAGTCATTGGGTGTATTTAAGGCAGAGATTGATAGGTATCTGAGTAGCCAGGGCATCAGAGGTTATGGTGAAAAGGCAGGGGAGTGGGACTAAATAAGAGTATGGATCAGCTGATGATAAAATGGCGGAGCAGACTCGATGGGCCGAATGGCCAACTTCTGCTCCTTTGTTTTATGGTCTAAAATTCCTATAAACTAAAAAGACATGCCATGATGCATCAGTAACAGAAACGGAAGCAAGAAGAATGGATTTTAGTTCACCTTGTGTTTCTTCTTGATGTTCTTTAATCCATTCCTAATAATTCTGAACTGTTCTCTACACTTCTCCCCCTTTGTTCCACTTGGATGATTCACACACATATATTTCCTCTGATATCCTTTTAGCACAAATGATCTAACAGCATCTTTTGAAGACATAGACCTCAACTAAGGCTGTGAAGCTAACTTCCTTGAGTACATAAACTTTTCCAACTATTGTGTTTAGTTTAGGCATCCGTTAGTCTCGTGAGACCATGGATTTGCGCCTTGGAAGGTTTCAGGGTGCAGGCCTGGGCAAGGTTGTATGGAAGACTGGCAGTTGCTCATGCTGCAAGTCTCTCCTCTCCACACCACCGATGGTGTCCAGGGGAAAGGCATTAGGGGCCATACAGCTTGGCACCAGTGTCGTCGCAGACCAATGTGTGGTTAAGTGCCTTGCTCAAGGACACAACATGCTGCCTCAGCCAAGGCTCGAACTAGCGACCTTCAGATCACTAGATGAACGCCTTAACCACTTGGCCACTTGCCAACTCCAACTATAAACACATCAGTTAAAGATACACTAAATGATATTATCCACCTGTTCTGCAAGCTTCCTTGAACTAAGTAACTTAAGAGTCAGCTTGTCTGTTTAAAACAAGCCAAATTAAATAATCCATTGTTTTATACTAAAACTGTGAATGATAATAAAGTAGGTACAGTGAGCTAGCATCTTACTTCTCATAGACAGAGTGCCTTTTAAATTCAGAGTTTGTTTGTAAAGCTGCTCCACATTGAGTGCTTGCTTTAACTTCAAGATGGTTACTGCTTGGCATTTACATTTTGCGAAGTGAAGACTGTATTCCCTTTACAACCAAAAAGTAAACAAACTGTTAGTTGGAAGTTTGCTTACATCTGATTTTGATCTTACAAGTGGCAGATGCTGTGTTTAGAAAGCTGAGATTAGCAAACAACCAAGGAGTGAATATCCATCACAGCAGCTGTAATTCATAATGGTGCTTTAACTCAGTTTCATGACTTAGTTGATGGGAAAGAGAAGGAGTCGTTTTCCAGTTGCCAGCAGCAATATTGGTTCAGTCTAATGGTTGTGCATTGCCACATTTCTTTTTCTGGATTTTATGCTCAGACAGTCCCTTGGAATTGAAATTTATTCCCTCCTTTTTTTTGTAGGAGTGGCGGGGAGTGGCACCCCACACAGACTTCCAATCTGCGCCTCCTAAGGCATGAAAATGCCTGATGCAGGCCTCTCATGGTCTGAGTCAACATTCCCTCCCCTCCCCTCCCCCTCCCTTTTTTTGTCGGTTTTGAAGTGACTGATACAACCAAAATGGGACATGCCAGTCTTGAGAAGACTGGACAGTGGTGCGCCCTTGTGGCTGTTTATGATGGGTTTCTTAACGCTCCTAAGTAAGGTACTTGATATTCTCAGTGAAATCTCGAAGTTCCTTCTTTATTCTGAGCAAAAATGGGTCAGGTATTTCCATGAATCAATTAAATTGTTAAACCTTCACAAAGAGACTTTTGAGAACATCCTTGAAATATTTCCTCTGCCCACCCAGTAATAATGTGCAGTAATGGGAGTTGAAATATTGTATTCACTGTAGAGTCTGGTACAAAGCATGCAAAATGATATTGTCTGACTCACATAGCTACAGCTTCATTATTGGAATTGACAGCTTCGGAGAGTGTGGTTTGTTGCCCCTACCAGTGGATTTGGAGAATTCTGAAGAGGCACCATTAAAGGTACTTCTCTGGTGCTTTGAGATATCTGTTATGGGTAGCCCATGCTTCAGAAGCATCTGAAGGGCAGTGATCATTGATATTAAATAGACCATAATTCCTGATGAAGGGTCTCAGCCCAAAACGTTGATTGTTTACTCTTTTCCATAGATGCTGCCTGGTCTGCTGAGTTCCTCCAGCATTTTATGTATATTATGTAAGCTCTGTGCTCCGTTTGACATTCTAATCTTCAAACTCTTTCCTGTTCAGTCAGCCATAGTTCTGCTGATATGCTATAGACAATGATGAATTTCATCACCAAAGTCTGCCTTTGCTGAAAGATAGCTTCCAAGGTAAATGGCCCATCTTGTCCTAGTTCTCACTGTGAGCCTTTAGCATGGAGAGGATTATGAGTGGGGTCTTTATGGGGGGAGGGAGAGGTTAGTAGAGAGCCTCGATATTGCAGATGTTTGTGTAAGGTTCATTCTATTTTCTGCTTTAGTGAACAAGTTGATGATGAGTTGGAGAATGGAGCCTCCGGAAAAAGGGCAGTTCAATAACAGAATTGGTTTTATTAATTCTATTGATTGGCTCAACTCCAGCAGGAAGCTTTTAGCTATTTCAATAGGATTTATAGTTTAAAAAGAAATGTTGGTAAGCTGATAAAACTTTACTGAGATTGGGTTGGTGCAGACTGTTAAGAACACAATTTTTATATCATCTGTGGCAGATCCAAGATGGAGTTAAATTTCCGAGGGAAAATAAATTTAAGAATATTACACCACAGTACCTCATGATTTATGAAGTCAATGGCTTCTATAGGTCAAAAAAGGCCATATGACTGAGACTAATCCTTGCATTTCTTCTGAAGTTGTTACATAATTAAAATCACATTGATCTAACTGGATAGAATTCCACAATGGGCTTTTGCTCATTGGAAAGAGATCACTGTGCAGGATCACAGTGACATTCCTTGTGACAGACTACACGAGACCACTTTAGAGTCATTACAATTGGATATGTCTCCTTTCTTGAAGATGATCATAATTATGACACTTCAAAGATTCCTTGGCACGCCCTACTCTTTACAGATATGGAAGTTAAGACTGATTTTATATCTCCACCAATTTTCATAACCTTAGGAGGAACATCAACTGTTCCTGAGCTCTTTCAATGCACCATTTTGTGGATATGCATCACTTCATCACTTCCACCAATTAGTGTACATCCCAAAGGTATCACCGCAGAAAAAAGAGCATTGGGACAAATAACTGGTAAAGTATTGCATCAAAAAAAGAGATTTCATGTATCAAAATAAAGGTTCTGCCACTGTTATAACTGTAATGTCCTGGTTCATATTTTTACTGTTATGCTGTATGTATTTCATTTAGCAGTTCTGCAAGAGCAGTCTGTTCTGTTTTCAGCTTCTTTGGGTTATTGTTGAAGATAAGGGATGAGGAGCAACGTGTGCCATCCAATTCGGGGAGGTTTCTCTGGTGAGGGACACTAAGGTTGGTTTTGGAGTTCTTTTTCTGATTTGGTGGGAGATGAAGAGAGAAGATGCTGGGGAGAACCGGCCGTAGGATATAACCTGGTGGGAGGCCCGTCTGTTTGAGATGGATTGCGAACGATGTTCAGAAGGTAGTGTGGGCTTTCACGTTGACCAAGGGCCCAGCACGTGACTGACAGAGAAGTTCAAGATAAGCTGCAACATGTGCACGTTTGTGTAATCAAAATGGGCCCTTTTCCTTTTGTCATTCTTTACGAACCCTTTAGTTAAGATTCATAAATATAATTCCTTTAATTGTATGCCGTATACTTTCTGTTATTTCGTGGCCCTAATTTGTAACAGGATAGCAAATTACACAGCATCCACACAACCCGGGATTTGGGGTGGGAGAACTGTCCCCGTCTCATGAGTTAGGCGGGACTGGAGAGTGTTTTCCGTAGACTTACGCAGCCAAGGAAACCAGGGGGTTTCATAATGTTGGAGTAGGATGACAGTTTCTGAGATCAGTGTGAATGTAACTGATAGCTAGCAGAAATACAGAACAAGGGTGAAAGGTAAAGAGCGCCAGACTAGATTAACATTGGAGATGGGTACATTTCAGCATTTTGAATTACTGGCAAAAGTCTGCTACGTTATGATATGCATTTGCAAATACAAGAATTAGTTTTTAAAAGTCAATTTAGTTTTAATATAATTTGTTTCCAGAATACATTCAATGCATGACATGAAAGTAATTCATACCCCTGGAATTTGCACCTCATGACCAAGACAATAACAGTAGCATAGCTGAACATGTCTGAACATTTTTATCCTCTGAAATAAGTGCATCAGGTTCCAACTTACTGAATGTTTTGGAAAGGAAAAAAAACATAGGAGCTAAGAAATATAAAATTATAGAAATAGTAAAAGGAAACCTACCAGTTAATGAAATACTCATACGCATCATTCAAAGTATTAAACTTTGTGGATTAATGCCAGAAATAAATATCTGAAAAGAAGAAACTGAATGTTGCTCATTTCATTCTCCTTAATTTTTTCATCAGTAATACTTTTCTACCAGCACTAACCCATGAGTTAATGTTAAAGCTAGTCGTTAAAATAGCACCAGTATGAGATTCAACCTAGTTTCTCTTCTAAGAGTGAAATATTATACCAAGTTCCTTAATCTAGGGTTCAAATTACAAATCATCTCCAAAAGATGAATTCCATGATTGATTTCTTTCATGTGGGACCTGATAAACTGATACCACACTCAGCTCCCATTGCTGCTTCCTGCACTGCTTCAAGGTGAGAGAAGAAAGTGGATGGGGAAAATTTGGTCAGTGTTCAACAATTCCCTTCCTCAACTGTTCTACCTCTATCTCAGTAGATAGGCTGGTGGCCAGCATCATCTACACGAACATAAATTTCTGTCGCCAGTTTAAACAGCAGTCCGCACAACAGCTCAGTTCCTTACTACTTCCTGAAAATTATTCCATTCTCCCAGCTTTGCTGCCTCCCTTGCAACTTTTTAATGACTACACTAGTTCTTCAAACTATTCTTCTTTTTCCCCACAGCCATGGTTTTCGATGCTCTTGTGTGTCTACATTCCATTTCTTGCGTTTCTCCACAACAGCTTCTGACATTTCAAAGTGATGCCACCACTGAACGCATCTTGCCCTCTCTCTTTTGAGAATTCTAAAGGAATCTTCAATGCCTATTCTCAATAAATTATTGCACCTATATCCATTCCAACTTCCTACAGCACAATCCCACATAACTACGGGAGAAGACGCTCTTGTTTTTCCAGACTGGCTCCACCATGTAGGATCCATACTCTTTTTCCTTGTAAGGAGTGATTTTCTGTTTTCAATTTAGACATAATTTGAATTGCTTACAATATATTTATTTGTTCACCAAAGAGAGCAAACAAACTTGGGGGATAAATTTTCATGATGCTTTTGTTCAGTCCACAAAAATGACCCACTTTAAGTCTCCTTTCTTCACTGACATTTCCATTCTCAGACCCGTACACTGATTCAGTGTACACTGAGTGGTCACTTTGTTAGAAGCACCTGTACACTTTCTCGTTAAGCAACTATCTAATCAGCCAATCATGTGGCAGAACTCAATACAAAAAGCACGCAGACATGGTCAAGAGGTTCAGTTGTTGTTCAGACCAAACATCAGAATGGAGAAGAAATATGGCCTAAGTGACTTTGGCCGTGTAGTACACACAAAATGCTGGAGGGACTTAGCAGACCAGGCAGCATCTATGGAAAGGAGTACAGTCAGCATTTTGGGCCGAGATCCTCATCAGGACTGATGAGTATCTGGGCCTGAATCATTGACTGTATCCCTTTCCATAGATGTGCCTGGTCTGCTGAGTTCCTTCAGCATTTTGTGTGTGTTGTTTGGATTTCCAGCAGCTGCAGATTTTCTCCTGTTTGTGATTGGCCATGGAATGATTGTTGTTTCCAGATGAAGCGGTTTGAATATCTCAGAAATTGCTTTTCTCGCACAACGCTCTCTAGATTTTACAGTGAATGGTGTAAAAAAAAAGCAAGAAACATCCAGCAAAAGGCAGTTCTGCAAAAACGCCTTGGTGATGAGAGGTCTGAGAAGCATGGCCAAAATGGTTCAAGCTGAAAGGAAGGTGACAGTAACTTAAATAACCAAGTGTTATAACAGAGGAGAGCAGCAGAGCATTTCTGAATGCACAACACGTTGAACCTTGAAGTAGATGGGCTACAGCAGCAGAAGGCCACGGACACATACTCAGTGGCCATTTTATGAGGTACATTATCATTATTATGTGCCATGTTGTATGATGTGTGAGATGATGGTCTTCCACCTATCTTTAATCTGAGAAGTTCAAATAAGCTCTTCAAAACTTTTGCTTGTTTATTTCTAGATGTAACTCATGAATGTCATGCACCATCGACCGCAACCTTTACTTCCATCGATCTTCCCAATTACTGCAAGAGTTTGAGCTTCTTTTTCCTCAGCACGTCCCAGAAATTCCAGGTGCCACTTATGGGAGGTACCTAATAAAGGGGCCACTGTATTTCAACAGAAGCTTAAACATGTACCTCAAATTCAGACTAGACACAGTCTTCTGGAATTGAAATGCAAACAACAGGAATTCTGCAGATGCTGGAAATTCAAGCAACACACATCAAAGTTGCTGGTGAACGCAGCAGGCAGGCAGCATCTGTAGGAAGAGGTGCAGTCGACATTTCAGGCCGAGACCCTTCGTCAGGACTAACTGAAGGAAGAGTGAGTAAGGGATATGAAAGTTGGAGGGGGAGGGGGAGATCCAAAATGATAGGAGAAGACAGGAGGGGAAGGGATGGAGCCAAGAGCTGGACAGGTGATTGGCAAAAGGGGATACGAGAGGATCATGGGACAGGAGGTCCGGGAAGAAAGACAGGGAGGGGGGGGGACCCAGAGGATTGGCAAGAGGTATATTCAGAGGGACAGAGGGAGAAAAAGGAGAGTGAGAGAAAGAATGTGTGCATAAAAATAAGTAACAGATGGGGTACAAGGGGGAGGTGGGGCCTAGCGGAAGTTAGAGAAGTCGATGTTCATGCCATCAGGTTGGAGGCTACCCAGACGGAATATAAGGGGTTGTTCCTCCAACCTGAGTGTGGCTTCATCTTTACAGTAGAGGAGGCCATGGATAGACATGTCAGAATGGGAATGGGATGTGGAATTAAAATGTGTGGCCACTGGGAGATCCTGCTT
This sequence comes from Mobula birostris, assembly GCF_030028105.1. NCBI lineage: Eukaryota > Metazoa > Chordata > Chondrichthyes > Myliobatiformes > Myliobatidae > Mobula > Mobula birostris. The sequence continues at coordinate 203,331,917 of NC_092371.1, read as the reverse complement.
TCTCTGGCGGACAGAGCGTAGATGTTCAGCAAAGCGGTCTCCCAGTCTGCGTCGGGTCTCGCCAATATATAAAAGGCCACATCGGGAGCACCGGACGCAGTATATCACCCCAGTCGACTCACAGGTGAAGTGTTGCCTCACCTGGAAGGACTGTTTGGGGCCCTGAATGGTGGTAAGGGAGGAAGTGTAAGGGCATGTGTAGCACTTGTTCCGCTTACACGGATAAGTGCCAGGAGGGAGATCAGTGGGGAGGGATGGGGGGGACGAATGGACAAGGGAGTTGTGTAGGGAGCGATCCCTGCGGAATGCAGGGGGGGGGAGGGAAAGATGTGCTTAGTGGTGGGATCCCGTTGGAGGTGGCGGAAGTTACGGAAAATAATATGTTGGACCCGGAGGCTGGTGGGGTGGTAGGTGAGGCGGAGAATAATATGTATGTCTGCTCTCACTCCATCCTCCCGCCACCCCACTAGGAATAGGGTTCCCCTGGTCCTCACCGACCACCCCACCAGCCTCCGGGTCCAACATATTATTCTCCGTAACTTCCGCCACCTCCAACGGGATCCCACCACTAAGCACATCTTTCCCTCCCCACCTCTCTCTGCATTCCGCAGGGATCACTCCCTACCCAACTCCCTTGTCCATTCCTCATCCCTCCCCACTGATCTCCCTCCTGGCACTTATCTGTGTAAGCGGAACAAGTGCTACACATGCCCTTACACTTCCTCCCTTACCACCATTCAGGGCCCCAAACAGTCCTTCCAGGTGAGGCAACACTTCACCTGTGAGTCGACTGGGGTGATATACTGCGTCCGGTGCTCCCGATGTGGCCTTTTATATATTGGCGAGACCCGATGCAGACTGGGAGACCGCTTTGCTGAACATCTACGCTCTGTCCGCCAGAGAAAGCAGGATCTCCCAGTGGCCACACATTTTAATTCCACATCCCATTCCCATTCTGACATGTCTATCCACGGCCTCCTCTACTGTAAAGATGAAGCCACACTCAGGTTGGAGGAACAACCCCTTATATTCCGTCTGGGTAGCCTCCAACCTGATGGCATGAACATCGACTTCTCTAACTTCCGCTAGGCCCCACCTCCCCCTCGTACCCCATCTGTTACTTATTTTTATGCACACATTCTTTCTCTCACTCTCCTTTTTCTCCCTCTGTCCCTCTGAATATACCTCTTGCCCATCCTCTGGGTCCCCCCGCCCCCTTGTCTTTCTTCCCGGACCTCCTGTCCCATGATCCTCTCGTATCCCCTTTTGCCAATCACTTGTCCAGCTCTTGGCTCCATCCCTCCCCCTCCTGTTTTCTCCTATCATTTTGGATCTCCCCCTCCCCCTCCAACTTTCAAATCCCCTACTCACTCTTCCTTCAGTTAGTCCTGACGAAGGGTCTCGGCCTGAAACGTCGACTGCACCTCTTCCTACAGATGCTGCCTGGCCTGCTGCATTCACCAGCAACTTTGATGTGTGTTGCTTCTGGAATTAATATGGAATTCAAAAATTTCACATAATGAACATTTTCAGGATATATATTTCAGAATTCTAGCATTCTTTCTGAATGCCTTTAATGATTTCAGATAGTCATTCCTCATTTTCACCTCTGCTGGGCTTTGTTCAATATATTTTCAAAACATTACTGCCTAGAAGTAAATACTTGCACACCTTTGACATTTAATCCTGCCTTCCACATGTTACAGATCTTCTCTTTCCTACACTCCTCTCCTTTCTCCCCTATTGAATTTCTTGTTCAACAAATTCCCTATCCTATATTGTCTTTGCTGTATCAACATCAGCTCTTGCAATTTAAGGGTCAAATAAATTAGAAATCTGAAAGTGCATATACAATTCTGGCTAAGGTGGTATTCCTTGAAATGTACATTCCAGGAAAACTGAGTCTGAAGCAAAACTAAGATAAATGGAACTCAGTGTGGAGGTATATTTAACTTTGTAAAACTTAACAAAGGCACTATCAATAAAAATATATTACATTAGCAAAATCACTTAATTAGGAATAATAACACATCAGGATTGAGGAGCAATCATGAGAGATGGTGAATAAATAAAGCTGGGGTATGAGGATACTGCTGAAGATTATTTTTGACACTGTAAATAACTGACTGAATTTCTATGTTAAATACAACATTCTGATACAACTATGTACCATGTTTCACATTACCAACTCAGAGTCAATTTCTTAGCAAATTATTTTTGAAGAAAATTATATTCATTCCAAATAATAGTTCAAACTCACATGTATACAATCATACTTAATACAAACAATGTGTACTTTTTATCCCAAAGCAACTTAAACCAATAGGAAGATCTCCTGTATTTTCAGGTAATTTTTTATTTACATTAATACGTGTAATGCTAATTACCCATTCTGAAAAAATTACCTAGCTCCAAAACAGTTATTATAATAATGCTCACCGGTGTGTAAATTGTTCTTCATAATTATGTTTTGTCATCAGATAAAATGATGTATGAAATGCTGATTTAGAATGGAAATGCTCTATCTCTATTTTTTATAATGCAACTGTAGACTCTGCTGTGAATCATAAGGAAGAAATAAAAGGGCTTATACCTAAATCCTTCTGCAGTACTTCTGAAGGACCACTTAAAGCTCACTTTCTGACAAGCTACATAAATTTGTATAATTTCTAGACAATAACGTTTTGCAGATTTATTAAAAAGCCTTCCATGTCAACAGGGTAGACTAGCAAATGCCAGATTTGCTGAATGTCATGTCTCAGTATGGGAAGAACTCGCATCTTTAGTTATTAATCAACTAATTAATTAAATAGTAACATGGCTTAGTTATTAGGACTCCATACTGAGGGTTAGATTCCACTCAAGAATTGAGCACAGAGTCCAAGCTGGCACTTCTTTGCAAGACAAGCAAAGGTACAAAATTTCAAGTGACACCGTTCAGGTGAGGCATTACACTGAAGCCCTTAATGGTGATCTGATAATACTTTCCAGGGCAGTAAAGAGAGCAGTTTAATGTCCTAACAGATCAAGAAACTTGAAGTTCAGTGCAATATCCATTAATATCCTGATCTCAACATCCACTTCACTCTTTGTCCCCACCAATATTAACACAAAATACTTTGCAGATGCTGGGGTCAAAGCAACACGCAGAACACACTGGAGGAACTCAGCAGGCCGGGCAGCATCCGTGGAAACGAACAGTCAACATTTCGGGCCGAGACCCTTTGTCAGGACTGAAGAGGGAGGGGGCAGGGGCCCTATAAAGAAGGTGAGGGGAGGGTGGGAAGGAGAAGGCTGGTAGGTGCCAGGTGAAAAGCCAGTAAGGGGAAAGACAAAGGAGTGGGGGAGGGGATAGGCAGGAAAGGTGAAGAAGGAATAGGGGAAAGCACAATGGGTAGTAGAGGGAAGTGGAACCATGAGGGAGGTGATAGGCAGCTGGAGGAGGGGGCAGAGTGAAACCAGGATGAGGGAAGGAAGGGGAGGGAATTACCAGAAGTTGGAAAATTCAATGTTCATGCAAAGGGGCTGGAGACTACCCAGATGATATATGAGGTGTTGCTCCTCCAACCTGAGTTTAGCCTCATCATGGCAGTAGAGGAGGCCATGTATGGACATATCTGAATGGGAATGGGAAGCAGAGTTGAAGTGGGTGGCAACCGGGAGATCCTGTCTGTTGTGGCGGACGGAGTGGAGGTTCTCAACGAAGAGGTCCCCCAATCTGCGTCGGGTCTCACCGATGTAGATGAGGCCACACCGGGAACACCGGATGCATTAGATGACCCCAACAGACTCACAAGTGAGGTGTTGCCTCACCTGGAAGGACTGTTTGGGGCCCTGAATGGTGGAGAGAGGAGGTGTAGGGACAGGTATACCACTTACACTTGCAGGGATATGGGAGATCCGTGGGGAGGGACGTGTGGACCAGGGAGTCACAGAGGGAACGATCCCTGCGGAAAGCAGAGACGGGTAGAAAGGGAAAGATGTGCTTAGTGGTGGGGTCCTGTTGAAGGTGCCGGAGGATAATGTGCTGGATCCGGAGGCTGGTGGGGTGGTAGGTGAGGACAAGGGGAACTCTGTCCCTGTTGTGGTGATGGGAGGATGGGGTGAGGGCCGAAGTGCGGGAAATGGCATCATTGATAACGGTAGAAGGAAAACCATGATCCTTAAAGAAAGAGGACATTTGAAGATGTCCTGGAACAGAAAGCCTCATCCTGGGAGCAGATGCGGCGGAGACGGAGGAACTGCAAATAGGGAATAGCATTTTTGCATGTGGCAGGGTGGGAAGAGGTATAGTCGAGGTAGTTATGAGAGTCAGTGGGCTTATAGAAGCTGCCAGTGGACAGTCTATCTCCAAAGATGGAAACCGAGAGATTGAGAAAAGGGAGAGAAGTGTACGAGATGGACCAAGTGAATTTAAGGGCTGGGTGGAAGTTAGAAGCAAAGTTGATGAAATTGACGAGCTCAGCATGGGTGCAGGAAGCAGCACCAATGTAGTCATCAATGTACCGAAGGAAAAGTTGGGGAGCAGTAGCAGTATAGGTTTGGAGCATAGTCTGTTCCACATAACCAACGAAGTGGCAGGCATAGCTGGGGCCCATACAAGTGCCCATAGCTACACCCTTGGTTTGAAGAAAGTGGGAAGAGCCAAAAGAGAAGTTATTAAGTGTAAGTACCAGTTCCGCCAACTGGAGGATGGTGGTGGTGGTAGGGAACTAGTGAGGTCTATTGTCCAGAAAGTAGCGTTGAGGCCAAACCCAGGTTGGAGGAGCAACACCTGATATACCGTCTGGTTAGTCTCTAGCCCCTTGGCATGAACATTGAATTCTCCAACTTCCAGTAATTCCCTCCCTTTCCTTCCTCCAACCCGGTTTCACTCTGCCCCCTCCTCCAGCTGCCTATCACCTCCCTTATGGTTCTGCCTCCTTCTACTACCCATTGTGCTTTTCCCTATTCCTTCTTCACCTTTCCTGCCTATCCCCTCCCTGCTTCCCCTCCCCCACTCCCTTATCTTTCCCCTTACTGGTTTTTCACCTGGAACCTACCAGCCTTCTCCTACCCCCGCCCCACCTTCTTTATACGGCCCTTGCTCCTTCCCTCTTCAGTCCTGACGAAGGGTCTTGGCCTGAAACGTTGACTGTTCATTTGCACGGATGCTGCCTGACCTGCTGAGTTCCTCCAGCATGTTGTGCGTGTTGTCCCCACCAATGTTGCTCTCTCAGATTTACTTCGTCACACATTCCTCACATCTACTTACATTGCATCACTTTTAAGGACATTCTCTGGAATACTTCAGGTGCTTGTCACCACCCAAGGAAAAAATCCAATTCTCCCAACCACACTGGGGTTCTGAAGTGCCAAAGTCAAATGGCCTTTGCAAATAAACCCAAATGCATTGGTTCTACCCGCACAGTGTCCCTGGTGCTTCCTAGCCTATTGCTTTATGCTCACCTCTGATCTGAAAGGTACTGTTGTTTCAGGAACTATTGCTGGTCAGCTGAGCAAAACCTGCCAGAAAATCAGTTGCACAAGCAGGTATAAAACATATTGACAGTACTGACTCTTTACTGCCTCATTTCCATAAGATAATTACTACCATGATGATTGAAAGATGCGTTTTAGCTTTCAAATAAAACTACATGCAATCTTTACATGCAATCTGCATGTAAACCCTACAATATTTTATTCTCACAGGTAGACAGGGTGGTGAATAAGGCTACACACACAAGACTCTGGAGGAACTCAGCAGGTCAGGCAGCATCTATGGAAAAGACTAAACAGTTGATGTTTCAGGCTGAGACCCTTCATCAGGACTGAGAAAGAAGGGGGAAGATGCCAGAATAAGGCTTTTGGCATGCTACCTTTCAAAATGTTCTTTATTGCCTTTCCAGCATATTTACTGGAGCATGGTTTCAGTGCAGTCGCCTAATGAAACAGATTGGAAATTACTGAATGTGGGGTTCTGAGAGTCCTGAATGACAATCAGCCTGATGTTGAAAAGCTGACATCACTTCACCAAGCACATCCATCTCAATAAAAGGTGTAAAAGCAACAAAGTAGTGAATCAACACACACAAAAAATGCTGGTGAACGCAGCAGGCCAGGCAGCATCTATAGGAAGAGGTACAGTCGACGTTTCCGGCCGAGCCACTTCGTCAGGACTAACTGAAAGAAGAGATAGTAAGAGATTTGAAGGTGGGAGGGGGAGATCCAAAATGATAGGAGAAGACAGGAGGGGGAGGGATGAAGCCAAGAGCTGGACAGGTGATTGGCAAAAGGGATACAAGGCTGGAGAAGGGAGAAGATCATGGGACAGGAGGCCTAGGGAGAAAGAAAGGGGGGAGGGGGAAGCCCAAAGGATGGGCAAGGAGTTATAGAGAGAGGGACAGAGGGAGAAAAAAAGGGAGGGAAAAAAGGGGGAAATAAATAAATAAATAAATACAGAGGGGATGGGGTACGAAGGGGAGGTGGGGCATTAACCGAAGTTAGAGAAGTCAATGTTTATGCCATCAGGTTGGAGGCTACCCAGACGGAATATAAAGAGTTGTTCCTCCAACCTGAGTGTGGCTTCATCTTGACAGTAGAGGAAGCCGTGGATTGACATGTCAGAATGGGAATGGGACGTGGAATTAAAATGTGTGGCCACTGGGAGATCCTGCTTTCTCCGACGGACAGAGAGTAGGTGTTTAGCGAAGCAGTCTCCCAGCCTGCGTTGGGTCTCGCCAATATATAGAAGGCCGCATTGGGAGCACTGGACGCAGTATATCACCCCAGCTGACTCACAGGTGAAGCGTCGCCTCACCTGGAAGGACTGTCTGGGGCCCTGAATGGCGGTGAGGGAGGAAGTGTAAGGGCATGTGTAGCAATTGTTCCACTTACAAGGATAAGTGCCAGGAGGGAGATCGGTGGGAAGGGATGGGGGGTACGAATGGACAAGGGAGTCACATAGGGAGTGATGCCTGTGGAAAGCAGAAAGGGTGGGGAGGGAAAGATGTGCTTAGTGGTGGGATCCCATTGGAGGTGGCGGAAGTTACGGAGAATTATATGTTGGACCCAGAGGCTGGTGGGGTGGTAGGTGAGGCCAAGGTGAATCCTATTCCTCGTGGGGTGGCAGGAGGATGGGGTGAGAGCAGATGTGTGTGAAATGGGAGAGATGTGATGGAGAGCAGAGTTGATAGGGAGGAAGGGAAGCTCCCTTCTCTACAAAAGGAGGACATCGCCTTCGTCTTGGAATGAAAAGCCTCATCCTGAGAGCAGATGCGGCAGAGATGGAGGAATTGCGAGAAGGGGATGGCATTTTTGCAAGAGACAGGGTGGGAAGAGGAATAGTCCAAGTAGCCGTGAGAGTCCATAGGCTTATAGTAGACACCAGTAGATTAGTAGTGAATGGTTGGATGGTTGGATTACTAGTATGGCCTAAATGGTCTTGGTTAGCAACATCCAATTAGGCCAAAGGAGCTGATCCGACGCTGTATAACTCTGTGACTCAAAGTGTTGTATTACTTTGATGTGATTTCAAATTTTCTGGAAAAGGAGTTGTACTTATTGGGATAATCTCTCAATTGACTTCCTTAATTTTGAATTTAAATTACAGAGATACCACAGAATACTTTGATAATAGCTCAGACCGCCCTTTCACTCTTTGAGCTGCCATCCAGCTGGATATATTCACTTCAATTTCATCACATGATCTCATAACTTCAACAACTGTCTCTTCCTGTGACAGTTGGTTAATAAACAAAATTCATTGCTTGATGACATGTTAATGCATGACATTAACAATTTTAAGAAATTAAATGGAATACTAACAAGTTTTTTGAATTTTCTTTCAGTTGCTCACTGCAGCATTAAGCATTTTTATTTTTAACAGCTGCATACTCTGGAGCAGTCATGAAGGTCTAAAATTCCACAAAAAGGACTGACACCAGCAATCATCCTACCCACCTTTTGAAATTATTCGATGTTGTAAAAGAATGAAGCTGATAGCTGAGAAAATAAGGTGCTTTGTACAAATCTTAAAAGTGAACCAGAGTATCACTGCGAGTTTTAATTAAAATTTATTGGAGGCCGGCCCTAAACTGTAAGTTGTTAGCTGGATTTCTGTGCAATCCACTAGTCCTAAACCCAGTAGCAACTTGGCTGATGAATGTACTTGCAAACAAATGGTTGAAAATTTATCGTTGTATAAACAGGAACAAATTCTCTTTCCAAAAGTAAACATGATCTTATCTTAGTGGAAGTCAATGTTTGCATTTTACCATAAACGTATCTGCCAATGTCAACCAGATAAATTATCGTCTACTTTCTAAGTAGTGCATGTTACAATTTACCATCGCAGTCAGAAACACTATCCTACAACACTTAAAAATATACAATACATAAAATTATTCACACAATACCTTTATGCATGACAGCCAAGTTTCAAATTACAACATTGTTACAATTTTAAAATTTTAAACTTTTTAAAAAGATGGTCAAGAATCTGAGGTGAAACGTTAGGGCCATAAAGAACACAACAATGTCAAGGCTAAAAAGCGAAGCAGTGCACACACTAAATTAGACTTTAATGCATCATGTACCTTAACTTTACTAGTGTCTTTGCAACAGATCTACAGTAATCCAGTAAACTAATGTACATTGGTCTTTGCTGTAGGAGATTAATGATCCCATGACAATACTTAAAGAGCAAGGAAAATACTGTCCACAACTTATCCCTGAACCTATATCACTAAAATAGATTGTCTAATCACCTTATTGAAGATGTATGGAAGTAAGGTTTAATAGATAACCTGAGCAAACATGGGAAGAGAAAGAGGGAACAACGAAGGCAAGTAAGTAAAAAAAGAGATATTTGGAAATGCTGTGATTTTTGTGGGAAGGAACTTGAGATTAGTGTCTGAGGATAACAACACGGCCTTATATAATGAACTACAGGAAGAAGGATGTGCAAATTGGAACTGGAATTAGGAAAATGGAAAGTGTTTGCTGGATGAAGACAACTAGGACTCAAGATGTTTCAAAGTGCTACTGAGTCTTAAAGAATAAGCAAGACACTCACAATAACTGGTAGAAGTGCTGTATAAAGACCTTGGGGAAAGACGATGAAGGAGAGATGGCAACAGCAGAAAAGATTGAGGAGTATGTGAAATTACTGAAAATTGGTGCAATAAAAATTGATATCATTGATAACTTCGTCTCAAAGCTTTGAATGGGATGGAAACAAAATGAAAGAGATTTTGAAAATGTCCGAAGACCCTAGAGAAGAAATGAAAGCTGGAAGTGGAATTAAAATGGGAATACAGGAATTAAATTATGTTTGTCAGGAAAGGGGTGGTGACAGCGGTTATTAAATGTAGCGAGGCAAGAAAAATACTAGCTCAGAAAATGGAGTGATTGATGATGTTAGAGAGTATTGGACCAAACAGTAGTTACTGAGTGGTGAGGAGTTTAGTCAAGAGGGGATTATGTGATTAGGTAATGGATTTAGAAGAATGAGCCTAGGTGAGAATTACTGAGCTGTTCAGGCTACACACTTGAAAGCATATTGTTAATCCATTAAAGTTCTCATCATGACATAAGACTAAAGGAGAATCCATCACAAAAAGAAAACGATTTTTAGAATAATAGTAGTATTTGGAAGTGCTCTAAATGTTAACCTTGGTGTCCACAAATGCAACACAATAGCATTCATTAGAACTTTGATAGCCAATTCCAAACACTAGTAAATTGAAAAAATTAAAGACTGTCTCTGGCTCTGGAATTCTACTGGCAAGTTCCATTGGAATTATATTATAAGAGTGGAGGTTTTATGAATTATGATTTGGAGGAAATTCACATCTGCTTTATTTAATTTGGTTTCTGCTAAAACACTATTAATGTGGGATCTTTCTCAATTTGTTGTACATTTATAATCACAACACGTATAAATTATACAACCTTGAGATTTGCTTGCTTTCTTTAATTGGGTTTTTTCGGGTTTCTTACTTTGTGGCTACCTGCAAGCAAGCAAATCTCAAGGATGTATAATTTATACATTCTTTGATAATAAATATACTTGAATCTTGAATTTGTTGTGCTATTTCTAATACACATTGGCTAGGATGTTTTGCATATTTTATATCATTCAAAACATCACCTAACATATTTCTTTGGTTACTTTGAGTTATGCACGAGGCTGAACTACTGCAAAACTACTGGTGTTATTTAGTTTTCTGGAGTTTGACAGAAAATTTCTTTGTCAACTAAAAATGAATTTACTTCTCAAGGTAGATGCTGTACTTAACCAACATGAGCTTAGTGTCAGTGTTATTCAAACCTTACTAGTCCACTCATTTCACACATCTACTACTTTCACAACAACCTCAGAAGAAAACAAAGCTGGAATGAGTCTCCCATTTCTCCTGGGTGTCAATATCTCTGACGATCATTCCTGAACCTACGAAGAAGTATTGACAGCAGATATATTTCATTAGGAGTTTAAGGAAATGTAGTATGTAACCAAAGACACTCGCAAATTTCTACAGATGTACCATGCAGAGCATTCTAACTGGTTGCATTACCGTCTGATATGGGGAGGGGTGCTGTGGCACAGGATCGAAATAAGCTGCAGACAGCTGTCAATTTAGTCAAGTCCATCATGGGTACTAGCCTCTGTAGCATCCAGAACATCTTCAAGGAACAATGCCTCAAAAAGGCTGCATCCTTCATTAAGAACCCTCTTCACTCAGGGCACGCCCTCTTGTCATTACTACCATCAGGAAGGAGGTCCAGGAGATTGAAGGCACACACTCAATGATTCAGGAACAGCTTCTTGCTCTCTGCCATCCGATTTCTGAATGGACATTGAACCCATGAACACTACACACTACTCTTTACTTCTATTTTTGCACTACTTATTTAACTATTATATTTATTCTATTTTTTTCTATTATTATGTATTACATTGTAAGCTGCTGCAAAGACCACAAATTTCACAACATATGCCGGTGATATTAAGACTGATTAGATTCCGATGTTTCTTCTCTAGAGGCTCTGAAAAAGAGGCACAATGGCAAAACACATAATATCATACAACAGTTGAGCTTCTGAGAATTATGCACTGTATCACATGCTGATTCTAAATATACAGAATCAGAATCAGGTTTATTATCACTGGCATGTGTCATGAAATTTGTTAACTTAGCAACAGAAGTACAATGATAATATAGAAAGGAAAAATAAATAACCAACTAAATCAATTACAATAATTATATAATAGTTTAAAATAGTGCACAAACAGAAATATTATATTTTAAAAAAAGAAAAAAAGTAGTGAGGTGGTGTTCATGGGTTCAAACTCTTCTTAGGAATTAGGTGGCAAATGGGAAGAAGCTGTTTCTGAATCACTGAGTGTGTGCCTTTCAGGCTTCTGTAGCTCCTTCCTGACGGTAACAATGAGAAGAGGGTATGTCCTGGGTGATGAGAGTCCTTAATAATGGATGTCACCTTTCTGAGGCACTGCTCCTTGAAGATGTCTTGGATACTATGGAGGCTTATACCCAAGATGGAGCTGACTAATTTTACAACTTCCTGTAGCTTCTTTGAGCTAGTGCTCAAGTTTCACTCGTGATTTGTGTTGTCAGCATCATCTGAAGATTAGTTGCAATTTTATAATTCATTGCAGCACATACTTTTATTCTAAAGTCTCAAAGTCAACTTTATTGTCATATTTACACACGTAAATCCTTTGATGCAATGATATATTTACTTGCAGCAGCATCATAGGCATATAACATCATCTAAGCAGCATTCACAAGGAAAACATGAGTGAAACATAAATTAATCACAGTTATAATGCTAAAATTCATTTTAGTGCAATGTGATCAAAGTGATCATAGTAATGCTAAACTGTAGTGATTAGGGTTTTGCCAGTTGGTTCAAGAATCAAATGGTTGAAGGGAAGTAACTATTCTTCAACCTGGTTGTGTGGGGACTTCAGGCTTCTATACATCCTGGCTCATGGTAGCTGCAAAAAGCTGGCATGGCCTGGATGTGGGTATCTTTGATGATAGATTTTGCCTTCTTGAAGCAACACCTCCTGTAACTACTACCAATGGTGGGGATTGATGCAGCTGTGATGTACTGGGCAGAGTCTATTACTCTCTGCAGTGTCTGAGATTCCTGTGCATTTGAATTGTTGGACCAGGCCATGATATAAGGAACAACTAAGCAAATCTATGAGAGACCTGGGTTAAAACTATTTTCATAAGTACGAGAAGGAATGGCAAAAGAACTTCTGTTTGGTTTTAATTTTAATCATTAGAGTCATTGTAGGCCACCAACTGGGCAAACATTTTAGCTTAGAACTGTTAAATAGTTTTAAAGTAGTCTTTGTAGAAAATTACTTGATTTTATCCAACCATCTGCATTTCATTATGGAGCAGCTGTATAAGATCAACTCAGTAATTTATTTTTGGCCCAATGGCCACTGCTTTTCAATGCATGAATGAAGAAGTGTGGTTCAATTCAGATAGTCTGTGCATTACTGGCTGTGATTTTACTTTGTTCCATATCAATTCAGTGCTATACTACACCAAAAATGAATTTAATCAAAAACAATACCTTGCCTCCAACTTTAAAAAAGAATCTCACTTCTGTTTTTTTTTGAAAGTTGAGTACAATATGTATCCAAAATCATTATTATGTATGTTTCATTTAATATTTAAGAAGATGCATTACAAAATAGGAAGTAATTTTGCTGAAATAGCAGAGAATTGTGGACAAAATAAACCTGAGAAAATGTCAATGAATTCTCTAAATTACCGATTGGTATAGAGAAAGCACAAAGACCTGGTTGGAGTAGCCGGTTATAAAAAAAAGTGAAATGTAACCCAGGTCAATCAGACACCAGGGAGACCCACACTGCATGATTAGGGCAGAGCTTAATATCAAGTGACTGCCAAGGTAAAGCCAAATTCTTGCTACTCTTGGACCAAAGACCATATTAACCGCACGTCCAGGGATTGAAACGTGCCTGACAAACACATAAAAATATGGCCGTGTAATATTTGAAACCTGGCATTATTTTAATTAAAAGATCATTAATCCTCACATTGCTGGGTAAAACCAAATGGGACTGTGTTGTAAAAGTATTCAAGAGGAGTATTTAAAGAGGCATTTCACTTGAAAGTAATAAGATCATAAATAACTGTTTGTTATTGCAATTTTTGTATTTCTAAAGGAGAGTGGAGCTGGGAAGTGTTATTTTCTTCCTGACATTGTTTTTACTTACATTTTCTAAGTATGAACTTAGTTTCAATAGTGACTGTCCTTTTCATTACTTTCACGTGGTTCAGGTTCAAAGTACAAAGTAAATTTTATTATCAGAGTACATATGTGTCACCACATACAACCCTGATATTCATTTTCCTGCGGGCGTACTCAGCAATCTATAGATTAGTAACTATAACAGGACAATGAAAGATCAATCAGAGCGCAGAAGACAACAAACCGTGCAAATGCAAATATAAATAAATAGCAATAAATAACGAGACCATGAACTAACACGATGAAGAGTCATTGAAAGTGAGATTATCGGTTGTGGGAACATCTCAATCAATGGACAAGTGAGTGTAGTTATCTCTTTTTGTTTAAGAGCCTGATGGTTGATGGGTTTATTTTATTTTATCCCTTTATTTCCATTCTCTGCTTTCTGCCGATCAGCCAATGCTCCACTCATGCTAGTAACTTCCCTGAAATTTCATGGGCTCTTATCTTGTTAAGCAGCCTCACGTATGGCACCTTGTCAAAGGTCTTCTGAAAATCCAAGTACACCACGTCTACTGCACCTCCTTTGTCTACCCTGCTTGTAATTTCTTCAAAGAATTACAGTAGGTCTGTCAGGCAGGATTTTCCTTTCAGGAAACCATGCTGACTTTGGCCTATCTTGTCATGTGCCTCCAGGTACTCTGTAATCTCATCCCTAACAATCGATTCCAACAACTTCCCAACCACTGACGTCAGGCTAACAGGTCTATAGTTTCCTTTCTGCTGCCTCCCACCCTTCTTAAATAGTGGAGTAACATTAGCAATTTTCCAGTCGTCCGGTACAATGCCAGAATCTATCGATTCTTGAAAGATCATCGTTAATGCTTCCGCAATCTCTCCAGCTAATTCCTTCAGAACTCGAGGGTGCATTCCATCAGGTCCAGGAGATTTATCCACCCTCAGACCATTAAGCTTCCTGAGCACCTTCTCAGTCGTAATTTTTACTGTATAAATTTCACTTCCCTGACACTCTTGAATGTCCAGTATACTGCAGATATCTTCCACTGTGAAGACTGATGTAAAATACACATTCAGTTCTTCTGCCACCTCTGCATCTCTCATTACAATATCTCCAGCACAACGTACTGGGCTGTATCCACTATCTTTTGTAGGATTTTCCATTCAAAGTCATTGGTGTTTCCAAACCAAGTCATGCTGTACCCATTCCACTAGACATTTGTAGAATTGTGGAAGAAACATATCAATAGCAACACCACAGCCCAACAACACCAGCACTTAGTACAGCCCTGCTTATGAATGCCTTATAGACTCTCTGCAGGATCTGCAGTTATGGTTTTTTTTTTAGATTATGAGCACACTCAGTCCTCATTTGTTGTCATTTAGAAATGCATGCATTAAAAAATTATACAATGTTCCTCCGGTATGATATCACAGAAACACAAGGCAGACCAAGACTAAAACTGACAAAAAACACATAATTATAACAGATAGTTACAACAGTGCAAAGCAATACCGTAATTTGATAAGAGCAGACCATGGGCACGGTAAAAAAAAGTCTCAAAGTCCCGATAGCCCCAACATCTCACGCAGGCGGTAGAAGGAAGAGACTCTCCCTGCCATGAGCTTCCAGCTCCGCAAACTTGCCAATGCAGCATCCTGGAAGCACCCGACCGCAGTCCGACTCTGAGTCCATCCGAAAACTTCAAGCCTCCGAAAAGCCCTCCGACTCCGAGCACCATCTCTGCCGAGTGCTTCAACCCAGCCCCGGCCGCCAAGCAACAGGCAAAGCCAAGGATTCAGGGCCTTCCCCTCCGGAGATTTCGGATCACCCAGTAGCAGTGGCAGCAAAGCAGGCATTTCAAAAGTTTCATCAGATGTTCCTCCGTGCTCTCACGTCTGCCTCCATCTAACCAGAATTGTGCACGGCCTCCTACTTGACAGATTACAGATATTCATCACCGGAGAGGCCGCGCGCGCTGCGTCGCGTCACCATCTTCTCCTCCTCCCGACTTCTGTGAGGTAGCTCTGATTCTCAGATAACTACAATACATTACAGCCTTTAGTCAAGGGGCCTACTGCCTACAGGGTGCATGTTACCCTTCTGGATGTTACTACTGCTTTTAACCTCATTGCATCCTAGGCTGTCATGGAGAAATCTTGCATATGTTTTTCACAGTAACAACAAGCAGCTGCTTGTAGATAGTAACTGCAGCTGGGCAGCCATCAAATATGGATGTTGGTGGCTGCCCAGCTGGGTTGTCACTATTGAGGACCCTCTTCCTCAACTCTATTTGCAACCACGTGAAAGTAGTGAGAAAGAAATTCACCATTCTGGAAATCCTAAAGAACAGTGACACGTCATGGAAGCAATCAGCAGGTCAAGCTGCATCGACCAACACGCAGAGAAACCATTTTGGGTTAAGGATCTTTCAATGGAATGGTTTTGCCTGATCTGATGAGTACTTCCAGTATCTTCTGGTTTTGATAAGAACACTCTTACCTATTCTGCCAAAAAAAAGATGTGATCTTTCAAATAATTGCCAGCAGTGGAAATCAAAGACCTTCTAAAATTTATTGTTGTATTTGACCTCCCTTGTTTGAGGGAGACGAGCACTACAAATCCATTCAGAAAACATCAAATAAACAATCAATGTGTGGCAGCAGAACAACTAAGGACATCAAAAATTGAAGCGAACATTAAAAGATTGGCCAATGAAGCTGCTTCACCGGCTACAACCGATTTGAATTGAACATATCCAGAGAATGCATTTGCCTGCCGAAGGAGAAGGATGTCACCTTAAAGCCTGCAGGCAGAATTAAAAGGATGAAAAAGTGTTGACTATCTTTACTGTACTTGGTTTCTTATTGCCACATGTAACATATTGTCACATAAGATAAAGTGAAAAACCTTGTTTTGCTTACCATCCATACAGATCATTTCATAATATCAACTCATCAAATTTGTACAAGGGAAAAAAAACAAATGCAAAATAAAGTATTTCAGTAATAGAGAAAAACACAGTGCAGATTTATTTAATTTTTAAAATATATTTAGAGATAACAGCACTGAACTGGCCTTTCCAGCCCTTTGCACCCTGGTAGCCAGCATCCACTAATTTAACCCCAGCATAATCGATGGACAATTTACAATAACCAATTAACTTTCTAATTAGTGTGTCTTTGGACTGTGAAAGGAAACAGGATCACCCAGAGGAAACCACGCATTTCACAAGGAGGATGTACAAGTTCCTTACAGATGACATCAGAATTGAGCTCCGAACTCCAATGCCCTGATCTGTAATAGTGTTGCACTAACCACTGTGCTACCATGGCGCCACTATAAAGACGTGCAAGGCCATAATTAAGTAGATTGTGAGATGAAGACTCTTTCTTAGCGTACCATTGGATAATCTTACAACAGAGGGATAGAAGCTGTCCTTGATCCTGGTGGTATTTTCAGACTTTTGTATCTTCTGACCAATGAGTGAGGAAGAAAAGAGAGAATGAGAAGATGGTTTGAAGAGACAGCGAGGAGTAATGAACATGGAGGGAAGGCTGATTTCCATAATGTGCTAAACTATGTCCACAACTTTCTGCAGTTTCTTGCAGACTTGGGCAGGGCAGTTGCCATACCAAGCCATGATGGATGTACATTGATAGGATGCCTTCCATGGAGCACTGATAAAAATTGGTGAGGGCCAAAGGGGACAAACCAAGATCCTTTAGCATCCTGAACAAGTACAGGTATTTAACCATGGAATCTACATGATTGGGCCAGGACCAGGCAACTGGTGATATTCACTCCTGGGAATGCGACACGTTCAATCCTCTTAACCTCAGCAGTTGATGCTCAAGTTTGATTGTCATTCAATGAGACACGAATACCCATGAATACAGCCAAACTCTGGGGCCAAGGTGCAAAATACAGTACCAACAACCATGCACAGCACAACACACATACTGTATGACACATATAAGATAGCAGTAAACATACAGTCACACATATAGTGTAGCCTAAATCCCTGAGTCCATAGATGTTGTCAGGAAGAACAGCCCTCAGCAGTCTGCAGCCAAATGCAATCCAGCTTGTCTTCCAACGAGCAAACACTGGAGAGCAGCATCTACACCAGCAAGGATACCGTGCCACACCAACTCCAGCATCACATGAGAACATGAGAACATAAGAACATAAGAAATAGGTGCAGGAGTAGGCCATCTGGCCCAGTAAGATTGTGCCACCATTCAATAAGATCATGGCTGATCTGACCACGGACTCATCTTCACCTACCTGCCTTTTCCCCATAACACTTAATTCCCCTACTATGCAAAAATCTATCCAACCTTGCCTTAAATATATTTACTGAGGTAGTCTCCACTGCTTCATTGAGCACAGAATTCCACAGATTCACCGCTCTGTGAGAAAAGCAGTTCCTCCTCATCTCAATCTAAATTTACTCCCCCGAATCTTAAGGCTATGTCTCACCTACCAGTGGAAATAACTTTCCTGTCTTTATCTTCTCTCTTTCATAATTTTATATGTTTCGATATTTCTCTCATCCTTCCATATCCTTTGAACAATTTGTCTTTTCACTCAATTTGGTGTCATCAGCAAATTTAGGTACACTACACTCGGTCCTCTCTTCCAGATCATTAATGTATATCGTGAACTGTCGCGGGCCCAACACTGACCCCTGCTGCGCACTGTTCACCACTGACTGCCAACCAGAGATACACCCATATATCCCAACTCTCTGCATTCTATTGGTTATCCATGTTAATACATCATCTCCAACTCTACGCATCCCTATCTTATGGATAAGTCTTTTATGGGGCACCATATCAAACGCCTTCTGGAAATCCAAGTAAATAATGTTCATCTGTTCCCCTTTATCTACCGTGCTTGTTATATTTTCAAAGAACTCCAGGAAGTTTGTCAAACAGGACCTCCCTTTGCTGAATCCATGCTGTGTCTACCCAATGGATCCATTTCTTTCCGGATGCCTCGCTACTTCTTCTCTAATGATAGCTTCAAGATTTTCTAAACTACTGATGTTAAGCTACCTGGCCTATATCCTTTCTTGTACAGGGGCATGACATTCGCCTTCTTTCAAATTTTGGTGCGAATATGGTAGTAGTAGAAGCAAATACAACTACTGTACAACATTTAAAACACATTTGGGCAGATACTGTATATGGACAGAAAAGTTTTTAAGAGATATGGACCAGATGCAGGCAAATGGGAATAGAGTAAATTGGCATCTTCATCAGTTTGAGCGAGTTGGGTCAAAGGGCATGTTTCCATGCTGTACTTCTATGAACTTCTAGAAATACTATGATTCGGAAAACAGAGTATACAGCTACCCAATGCCTTTCAAAAATGGAAGTTGTTTTCTATTCAGAGGAGGAGGCATAAATGTAGGTTTAGAAGAAGTTATAATCTAAGCACAATGCTAAGTTATAGCACATTCAAGATTCAAGATTGCTGAGCCTCTGGCAATGATCTTTGTATCATCAATGAGGACGGGAGAGGTTCCGGAGGACTGGAAGGCTGCAGATGTTGTTCCCTTATTCAAGAAAGGGAGTAGAGATAACTCAGGAAATTATAGACCGGTGAGTCTTACTTCAGTGGTTGGTAAGTTGATAGAAAAGATCCTGAGATGCAGGATTTATGAACATTTGGAGAGGCATAATACGATTAGGAACAGTCAGCATAGCTTTGTCAAAGGCAGGTCGCGCCTTACGAGCCTCAGTGAATTTTTTGAGGATGTTACTAAACACATTGATGAAGGTAGAGCAGTAGATGTAGTGTATATGGATTTCAGCAAGGCATTTGATAAGGTACCAAATGCAAGGCTTATTGAGATAGTAAGGAGGCATGGGATCCAAGGGGACATTACTTTGTGGATCCAGAATTGACTTGCTCACAGAAGGCAAAGAATCGTTGTAGATGGGTCATATTCTGCATGGAGGTCGGTGACCAGTGGTGTGCCTCAGGGATCTGTTCTGGGACCCTTCTCTTCGTGATTTTTATAAGTGACCAGGATGAGGAAGTGGAGGGATAGGTTAATAAATTTGCTGATGACACAAAGGTTGGGGGTATTGTAGATAATGTGGAGGGCTGTCAGGGGTTACAGTGGTACATCAATAGGATGCAAAACGGCTGAGAAGTGGCAGATAGAGTTCAACCCAGATAAGTGTGAAGTGGTTCATTTTGGTAGGTCAAATATGATGGCAGAATATAGTATTAATGGTAAGACTCTTGGCAGTATGGAGGATCAGAGGGATCTTTGGGTCCGAGTCTCCAGGACACTCAAAGCTGATGCGCAGGTTGACTCTGTGGTTAAGAAGGCATACGGTGAATTGGCCTTCATTAATTGTGGGATTGAGTTTAAGAGGCGAAAGGTAATGTTAGAGCTATATAGGACCCTGGTCAGGCTCCACTTGGAGTACAGTGCTCATTTCTGGTCACCTCACTACAGGAAAGATGTGGAAACCATAGAAAGGGTGCAGAGGAGATTTACAAGGGTATTGCCTGGATTGGGGAGCATGCCTTATGAGAATAGGTTGAGCGAACTTGGCCTTTTCTCCTTGGAGCGGTGGAAAATGAGAGGTGACCTGATAGAGCTATATAAAGTGATGAGGGGTATTGATCATGTGGATAGTCAAAGGCTTTTTCCCAGGGCTGAAATGGCTAACACAAGAGGGCTCAGTTTTAAAGTGCTTGAAAGTAGGTACAGAGGAGATGTTAGGGGTAACTTTTTTTACATAGAGAGTGGTGAGTGTGTGGAACAGGCTTTAGGCGCCTGGAGGTGGAGGCAGATATGATAGGGTCTTTTAAGAAACTCCTGGATAGGTACATGGAGCTGAGAAAAATAGAGGGCTATGGGTAACCCTAGGTAATTTCTAACATAAGTACATGTTCAGCACAGCATTGTGGGCCGAAGGGCCTGCATTGTGCTGTAGGTTTTCTATGTTTCTGTAGTTTATTCTCATTCTTCAGTTCACAAGTATAAAGGAGAACAAAATGATTGTTACTTCACATCTGATGCAGAATGTAAAAAAACATAATTAGCTTAAAAATCACAATAAATACAAATACAGATGCAATCCAAAAAAAGCTGGAAAAATAACTGTTAAGTGTGGCCATATGTACATAAGATTAGCAATATCAACTAATAATGGAGGCAAGAAAATAGCCTCGGTGATCAATACTTTAGTGTGAACTGGGTCAAGGGAGCATGACGCGATTAAATTGGCTAGATAAGAATGGCAAGGTGGGATTGGAGGTTTTGAATCGATTGAAACCAAATTGAGAATATGTAGTCAAGGTAATATGTTTTGAAGCATTTTTTTAAAATCAAATGTTCAATAAATACGGGCTGTTGATGTTATAACTTGGATAATTTTAGAAGCTTGGCTCAATTGGGAAACAGAAGGGAAAAAATCAGCTGAGAAATATGAGCAATCAATGATTTTTTTGAAGTTGAGGGTGGAGGAGACAGTATAAGTAAAGACATTGGAATTATCATTGATCATTCTGAATGCCAATGTGAAAAGATGAATTATTTACCAACCATACATGATTTGTCCTTACAGAGATGTTTTTGGTTGGTTATTCCTCATACACTCAAAAAAGGTAATTTTGGAAATTATTGGGATTAAGCTAGGGAGGGTGCAGAAAAGAGGGCTTTAGTGAGTGACAGGAAAGTTGAGTCCTCATTTTTCAGAGGGAATTTTGCTCTTCATACCAGACATTTTCCCCCTACATACCATTCCTCCAAACACTGTCAACGTCATCCAACATGCAAAATTCATCTGCCATGAAATGTTACAATTAGGAAGATCATTTTTCAGAAAGAACTTTCATGATTTAGATCATAGAAGCATATAGAAAAATAAGAAAAGATTATTGCTCCTCTCTGCCATTCATTTTAACTGTCCTGTTATCCCAGGTATCAACTGATATTCTTTACTGCAGTCCCCCAAAGCAAGCAGCTTTCATAGGCAAGAAGAACAAAATTGCACACAATCCTCTAAGCTTTTCAGTTTCACTGGTCTGAAAAAAAAACATTTTTTTCCATTCACAGAAAAAATGTTGCCTGGAAGGAGCCAACATGCAAAGAAATTCTTTGTTCTCACTGAATTTATCTTAGATACATAGAGGTCATAAAGACTTATCAGACACAAATTTCTCAGACTTTATAATCTTCCTTGACTGCTTAATGGAAAACATGGTCATGACATTCTCAGCTTTTAGCTCAAGATCATTCAGGGCTGCTGTGGCTAACCTTTGTCACAGTGGCTGCTCCTCACCAGGAATTAGCGAAGTTATCCAAGTTCTATGTTCAAAGAAAGAAACAGACATCTTCTTTTCCTTCAGTCCATAGGTCTCACAGGCCACATAAATAGCCTCGGCTTCTTGCCGGGAATGCTGTTTATGCTTAGACAACTTCTGCCCCCTATCATGTTCATATGCACAAACAGCGGGCCTCCTATTGGCACTATTCTTGACCAACTTCCTTCAATATCCACTTATTCATTAACATTTCTCCATTTTAAACGAGGGCTGGCTGCTTGTAAAGTTTTATCTCCCCTTAAGAGCTGACAGCGATGTCTGCACCTGCTGTTTTGCACTAGAAATAACAGTGAACTTCCAGTACATTGATAGGGAACACCAGGATAAAGTCAGCAATATCAAGTTTAGCACAAGGAAACTTGACAATACCATACACTTCACATTTAAAGTCCTTCTTTTTATGTAGCTTCCACAAACAGCATTAATTTGACCCACAATGTTAGTTTAAATCTACACAAACCCCAGCAAGGAGCCATTTCTAGGTCCTGAAGTTTGAGTGTAACTGCAGCATATATGGAGACCAGATGTTTCACAGTAAACTGTAAAGTTCTGAACCCCCATGACAAAACACTACACAAGCTGGAAGATGAAGTATCCAAGGTTCACACTCCATGGCAGCCTTTCAACTACTTTGTGCAACTGTATATGTGTTTACTCCTTAATACAGACAAAAGCTAACATTTCTTTCCTGCTCAGTGAAGCTTGGAGGCAACTCAGTTGTCCTGTAGTCATTACCCGAGTTGTGCTTCACACTGCGCCTATTTATGTGCTCACTCATGCTGTAGAAGGCACGCATTTAAGGTGAGGGGGGAAAGTTCAAAGGAGATGTGTGTGGGGAAGAGTGGTAGGTGCCTGGAATGTGCTGCTGTGGGAGGTGGCAGATATAACAGAGGCTTTTAAGAATGTTCGTAGATGGGGACATGAATATGCAGACTGCAGACATACAGACTATGAGCAAGCAGAAGGAATTAGTGTAATTAGGAATCATTGGCTTAATTACTTCAGCACCACATTGTGGAGCAAAGGGCCTGTTCATCTACTGCACTATTTTATGCTCTATACGCTATTACCGGTACCTGGTGTGGGCCCCTATCCAGGGTTATGGATCCCACTGCCTTGTGGGCATCTTCGGGAGAAGAGAAGGCTAAGAAGTAAACCCTACACAAATCTGGAGTGGAGCCCCTAAGGTGGTTGGATGACGTATCATGTCACCTCCCGGCAGCTCCTGCAGCCAAGCTGATGCCAAATGCACTGCTTCGCATTCCTTTGGACCACATCCGTGAGGCCGAGAGGGGAATCTTGATGTCTGGGCAGCCCAGGATCTCCATATTCATCGCCCAGGTCTGCGCCCCAAGGGGCGTATCCATTGTCCACTTAGACAGAGGGAGCCATCACGCTTTACCACAGGAGGGTAATCTCTGTGCTGGAGATTGCAAGATGGGATGTGTGGCACAGTAATAGCTCTTCTCACTGTGATTCAAGATTGTTTAATATCATTTCCAGTACACAAATGCAAAGGAGAACAAAATAATTGTTACCCTGGAACCGATGCAGTACAAAAACCCCCACAATAAATGTAAATATATAAGATAGCTTACATACATCGATTGATTGCATGTCCATAAAGTGATTTGAGGCACAGGAGTGCCTGTACAGAAGGTGTCCGTAAGGTGCAGAATCTGCTGGGATCAAGTCCCACCACAATTCTGAATACTGTACTTAGTTTAGGAGTACACTGTGGTGCTGTGCCCACGGAGGCTTTGTCTTTCAGATGAAATGTCAACCTAAAGCTATGCCCCTTCTATTTAAAACATCTGCTATAACATCTCAAAGAAAAGCAAACACATCCACAGTTTTCTGGTTAATCCTTCCCCCTCAGCTTCGGGTATAGTAGTGGTTCATCATTAAGTGCTGCTGCCTCACAGTTCCTGGCTTCCATTCTGGTTTTGGGTGCTGTTGTGTGGAGTTTCCGCTATGTACCCCAGTTTATCAATCATCTCAAATAAGTGCTGGTTAGCTGGTGCAAATTATCCTTTGGTGCAGATGAAATGACAAAGCATCAAAAGGTGTTTGATGAACATGTGAGACAGAATAAAAGGAGAATGGGATTAATGACATTGTTTTTCTGGCAGATGGCATGGACAAATAGGTTGAACTAGGTCCTTCTAGTGTCATGGTAGTGAAGTAAACCAATACCAGCAAAGCAAACACTTTGGGTCTGCCAGAGAATGGTATTACTGGCCTGTTCTTCCTTATTTATTTTACTGTCTTGAAGGAACAAATCTTATGGATGTCATTGTGGATGGATAGCATCACAAAAACATTAATACAGAAGACCTAAACTATATATCTTTAAACTGCTTCTCAATTCAATAAGATCATAGCTAATCATCAATCTTTAATCTACTTCTGTGACCAGTCACCACATCCCTTGCAAGAGGTAAAGGGTTGATGGTTTTATACCTAAAAATCTACAGTCTTGAATACACTAAAAATGTACCCAGCACAGCTTTCTTGAGATCGGAATTTCAAAGATGCTGAAATTTCTCCTTTGTCCTAAATCAACCGCATGATATCCTAGGCAAAGGGGAAGGAAGTGAATTTGCTTTATGATCTATGCTTTGTGGGGGAGAGCATGTGTCAGTCTCTACAGGGGAATCCAAGGAACAGAGAGTTACCAGCTTTAAGTTCCTGGGTGCTAACATGTTGGATGATCTGTCCTGGGTTCATCATAAGGAAATCGTGACAGTATTTCTACTTTCTTAGGAGATTGAGGAGGTTCGGCTTATCAGCTTAACACTGAACACTCCAACAGACTTCTTCAGATGTACTTTGGCAAGTTTCCTGAATGGATGCATTATGATCTGGTATGGTAATTCAAATGCGCAGAAATACAAGAAGGTGCAGAGAGTAGTGGACTCTGCCCAAATTCATTGTGGGTACATCCCTCTCCACCACATACAGGAGACATTGCTCAAGAATACAACATCAAAGTTCTCCTCCATCTGGTCCATACCATCTTTCTGTAGCTACCACTGGGCAGATTATATTCAAGAACAGCTACTTCCCTTCAAACATCCAGTTCTTGGGCCAATCAGCAAAACCCTAATCATAACAGTTTAAAACCAAAGTAACCAATCTAATCACTTTACACTAAATTGGTTTCACATTTTTAAAAAAATTCTAATTGTTTTTGTTGTAAAAATTGTGTAAAATTTATCTTTAATTTATGTTTTTCTTGTGAATGTTGCTCAATGATGCTATGTACCTGTAATGCGGTGCAAATTTTTCACTGCAACTATGCAAACATGTACTTGTGCAAGTAACAACAAACTTGACTTTGAGTGCAACTTTCTTCCCCACTGCTATCAGACTTCTGAACCAATGACCTCTTTTTCATCCCCTTCCTGGTAGTGCTGTCACATTCTTGTATTTTTAATTCTAAATTTCTGTTATTGTCACTACAATCTTAGCACCGTTGCATTATTTTGCACATGTTGTTGTATTCACTATTATATACTTCTTTTTTTACCACATACACTGATTATCTATGAGCCCCACGCAAGCAAGAAATTTCACTGGACCCTAATGTAGATGGCAATAAACTAATGACTAATGGCTGGTCTTCACCTAAGACACTTGAACTATATGTTTAATAATCTCAGAATTTGCCATGCTGCCTGGTGTCAGTGGTCACATAATCAGCACATGTAATATGCACCAGATTGTTATATACGGCCATCCTCCACGGGTCCCATGACATCACTGTCCCTGATCGGTGGGTGAAGCAAGTACTACACCTTGTCCAAGGGTGGCCTGCAGGCTAGCAGAGGCAAGGAATGCCTTACACCTCCTTTAGTAGAGATATTTCTCCACACCGCCACAAATTAAACTATGCCAGTGGTTGGAAAAAAGGAGGAAAAAATAGCGAGGTAAGGTAGTGTTCATGATTCACTGTCCAATCAGAAATATGACAGAGGAGGGGAGGAAGTCAGTTCTGAAGTGTTGAGTGTGTGTCTTCAAGCTCTTGGACCTCCTTCTTCTTGGTAGCAATGAGAAATGGGCAAGAGGGTAATGGGGGTCCTTAATGATGGATGCTGCTTTTCTGAGGCATCACCTTTTGAAGGCGTCCTTGACGCTGGGGCGGCCAGTGAGCATGATGGAGCTGGCTGAGTTTACAACTTTCTGCAGCTTTGGCCAATCCAGTGGCCCTTTCATCCCAGACAGTGGTGTAACCAATCAGGATGCTCTCTATGTTACATCTGTAGAAATCTACCAGGGTCTTTGGTGAGATATCCATGTCTCCTCACACTCCTTATGAAATGTAACCTCTGTTGTGCTTTTTGTTGTAATTTTGTTGGGCCCTGGATAAATTTTCAGAGATGTTGGCACCCAGGAACTTGAAACTGCTCACCCTTTCCACTGCTGAGCAATTGACGAGGACTGGTGTGTGTTCTCTTGAGTTCCCCTTCCAGAAGTTCACAATTAATTCCTTGGTCTTGATGATGTTGAGTGCAAGGTTATAGTTGCTCCATGACTCCCTTGTCCATTTGTCCCTCCTGGGACTTATTCCTGCAAACATAACAAGTGCTACACCTGCCCATTCACCACCTCCTTTAATCATCATTCAGTGGTCAAAACAGTCCTTCCAAATGAGGCAACACCTCACCTACAAGATGGTCCAGGCCATCTACTAATCCTGGTGCTCCTTGTGTGGCATCTTCGACACCAGTGATACCCGGAAAAGACTTTTGGACCACTTTGTCGAGCACATTTGCTCTGTCTGCAAAATGCAAGATTTCCTGATGGCCAACCAGTTTGATTCCACTCCTTATTCCCATTCTGATGTCAGTTCATGGTTTCCTCTACTGTCACAATGACGCTGATCTCAGGTTGGAGGAGCAATACCTCATAGTCTGTCTGGGAAGCCTACAATCTGATGGCATGAACATCAATTTCTCTAACTTGCCCTTTTCTTTTTTTCTATTCCTCTTTTACCTCTTCTCCTCCACTGCCTATCATCTTCCTCTGGTTTCCCTCCTCTTTCCCTTTCTCCTATGATCCACTCTCCTCTCCTATCAGATTCCTTCTTCTTCAACCCTTCACCTTTTCTATCTATCACCT
Source organism: Mobula birostris (assembly GCF_030028105.1). Lineage (NCBI taxonomy): Eukaryota > Metazoa > Chordata > Chondrichthyes > Myliobatiformes > Myliobatidae > Mobula > Mobula birostris. The sequence goes on along the minus strand of NC_092371.1, from coordinate 203,305,174 downwards.
CCCAGCTTCTCACTTCAACCCCCCTCCCCCACCCACCTACCTTCCCCATCACTGATCATCTGCCAGCTTGTACCCTTTCCCCTCCACCCAATTTCTTATTCTTGGCTTCTGGCTCTCTCTTATAAGTATAAGAGCTGGAATGTTATGATGAGGTTGTATAAGGCATTGGTGAGGCCGAATCTGGAGTATTGTGTTCAGTTTTGGTCACCAAATTACAGGAAGGATATAAATAAGGTTGAAAGAGTGCAGAGAAGGTTTACAAGGATGTTGCCAGGACTTGAGAAACTCAGTTACAGAGAAAGGTTGAATAGGTTAGGACTTTATTCCCTGGAGCGTAGAAGAATGAGGGGAGATTTGATAGAGGTATATAAAATTATGATGGGTATAGATAGAGTGAATGCAAGCAGACTTTTTCCACTGAGGCAAGGGGAGAAAAAAAACAGAGGACATGGGTTAAGGGTGAGGGGGAAAAAGTTTAAAGGGAACATTAGGGGGGGCTTCTTCACACAGAGAGTGGTGGGAGTATGGAATGAGCTGCCAGATGAGGTGGTAAATGCAGGTTCTTTATTAACATTTAAGAATAAATTTGACAGATACATGGATGGGGGGTGTATGGAGGGATATGGTCCGTGTGCAGGTCAGTGGGACTAGGCAGAAAATGGTTCGGCACAGCCAAGAAGGGCTGTTTCTGTGCTGTAGTTTCTATGGTTTCTTTTCTAGTTCTGATGAAAGGTCTTAGCTCAAAACACCAACTGGTCATTTTCCTCCAAGGATGCTGCCTGTTGTTCTTCCAACATCTTGTGCGCGTTGCTCAAGATTTCTAGCATCCTCAAAATCTTTTGTCTCCTCTCATTCTTTGAGCACCCATTCTGAAGAAGACCTATCCTGATTATTATCTGCCAATAGAACAACCTCCATAACCAATTTCAATCTAGTGCACCTACCTTGAACCATTTCTATGGCAAATGCATTTTTTTTTGTCATATGGAGACCAAAAGGGTACAATGTCATTCAGGTGGGGTATCCCAAAAGTTGTGCATAACTGCAGCAACATTTTCATTCCTTCTCAATTCAACTGTAATGAAGTCATTATGTTTTTTAGTTGCTCATTTACTCCATATGTTAATTGCTTTGTGTATGTCTAGAGGATACCCAATACTATTGCACAACAACATTTATCATTTAAAGGATATTGTTTAAAAGATGTAGTTCTTCCTACTAAAATGAATGACTCCACTGTTAGGAAAACAATTTTAATCAGGAGTTATGAGGGAGCAGTTATTAATACAATCAACCTGCAAACTCTGCAATAAATTCCTACAACCAAAAATCAGTTTCGAAGTCTCCAGGATAGTTGCTTGAATGAACAGCTCTGTATGTAAGGATAGCAGGCTAATGGTTCGCAGTGGGAAATCACTTCATGCTTTGGTAACTGAGAAGACAATCCTTGGACTGACATTTATATGAGGATATTTTGTTAAATACAGGTGAGTGGGGGAGGGACGGGATTGCATTCCTAGAAAACTGACAGCATAGGAATTTTCTGTAATGCAAAGCCATGCCATCTGTGTAAACACGTAGACATGCAGGTTGAAGAAAAATAAATACTTGGTGTTTTTGTATTTATTTTTTAATCACAAATTCAACTGATTTCATTTTGTAGCTCAAATTTCGAGGTAGTGAGAGCTTGAGTTGGGGTAGTGATCTGTGAAGTTTGCAAGGGTGTATTCCCATTACCAGAATGGTCATAACACAAGGGTCACCTGTAATGCAATACCAAACGACACTACAAGAGCACTGAAACCAATTATCAGGCATAGGACATCCTGAACTTTGCACCACTGCAGATCACACAAGCAAATAATACATACAGAATATGATAACCACTCTACATTGAAACCCCAAGGATGAGATCAGCGAGTGGTCCAGACTTAACACATGGCCAAAGGCATATTTGGTCTAGTATTCCTGAACATCCAGAGAACCTACCCAAAAATATAGTGGTAAAAGGGGGCTATTTGGATGTCTGGATTCCCAACAAAGGTATTCAAATATTCTAAGGTTGCTTGTCACTAGAGATGCGTTCACACTGTAAGCATGTAATTTTACAGAACTCCTGCTACACATTGAAGGAAACTATGTAACTGTAACAATTAATACTATATTAGGGAGACAGAAAATCTGGCTGAGTGGTGTCATAACATCAACCTCTAACTCAATGTCAGAAAGAACAAAGAATTGATTAGAGACTTCAGGAGAGGGAAACCAGAGGTCCATGAGCTAGTCTGCTTTGGAGGATCAGAGGTAGGGAGGGTTACCAACTTTAAATTCCTAGGTGTTACTATTTCAGAGGACCTGATCCGGGCCCACCACATAAATGCAACCGTGAAGGAAGCACAGCAGCATCTCTTCTTCCTTAGGAATTTGCGAAGATTCGGCATGACATCTAAAACTTAGACAAACTTCTATAGATGGGTAGGAGAGTATATTGACTGGCCGCATTACAGCCTGACATGGAAACACCAATGCCTTTGAACAACGAATTTGGCCAAGTACATCACGGGTAAAGGATGCATGTCTCTGGGAGCTGAACGTCCAAGGTTACACGGTGTATTGGAAGAATAGGAAGGTAGGCAGAGGGGGAGGTGTGGCTTTATTGGTAAGAAATGATATTAAATCATTAGAAAGAGGTGATATAGGATCGGAAGGTGCAGAATCTTTATGGGTTGAGCTAAGGAATAGCAGGGGTAAAAGGACCCTGATGGCAGTTATTTATAGGCCTCCAAACAGCTGCAGGGATGTGGACTACAAATTACAACTGGAAATAGAAAAGGCTTGTCAGAAGGGCAGTGTTATGATAATTGTGGGGGATTTTAACACGCAAGTAGATTGGAAAAATCAGGTCGGCACTGGATCTCAAGAGAGAGAATTTGTAGAATGTCTACGAGATGGCTTTTTAGAACAGCTTGTTGTTGAGCCTACTAGGGGTTCGGCTGTACTGGATTGGGTATTGTGTAATGAACTGGAGGTGATTGGAGAGATTGAGGTGAAGGAACCCTTAGGAGGCAGTGATCATAACATGATTGAGTTCACTGTGAAATTAGAAAAAGAGAAGCCGAAATCTGATGTGTCGGTGTTTCAGTGGAGTAAAGGAAACTACAGTGGCATGAGAGAGGAACTGGCCAAAGTTGACTGGAAAGAGACACTGGCGGGAAAGACGACAGAGCAGCAGTGGCTGGAGTTTATGCGAGAAATGAGGAATGTGCAAGACAGGTATATTCCAAAAAAGAAGAAATTTTTGACTGGAAAAAGGATGCAACCGTGGTTGACAAGAGAAGTCAAAGCCAAGGTTAAAGCTAAGGAGAGGGCATACAAGGAAGCAAAAATTAGTGGGAAGACAGAGGATTGGGAAGTCTTTAAAACCTTACAAAAGGAAACCAAGAAGGTCATTAAGAGAGAAAAGATTAACTATGAAAGGAAACTAGCAAAAAATATCGAAGAGGATACTAAAAGCTTTTTCAAGTATATAAGGAGTAAAAGACAGGTGAGAGTAGATATAGGACCGATAGAAAATGATACTGGAGAAATTGTAATGGGAGATGAGGAGATGGCAGAGGAACTGACCAAGTATTTTGCATCAGTCTTCACTGAGGAAGACAGCAGGATACCGGACACTCAAGGGTGGCAGGGAAGAGAAGTGTGCGCAGTCACAATTACGACAGAGAAAGTACTCAGGAAGCTGAATAGGCTAAAGGTCGATAAATCTCCTGGACCAGATGGAATGCACCCGCGTGTTCTGAAGGAAGTAGCTGTGGAGATTGCGGAGGCATTAGCGATGATCTTTCAAAAGTCGATAGATTCTGGCATGGTTCTGGAGGACTGGAAGATTGCAAATGTCACTCCGCTATTTAAGAAGGCGGCAAGGAAGCAAAAAGGAAATTATAGACCTGTTAGCTTGACGTCGGTGGTTGGGAAGCTGTTGGAGTCGATTGTCAAGGATGAGGTTACAGAGTACCTGGAGGCATATGACAAGATAGGCAGAACTCAGCATGGATTCCTTAAAGGAAAATCCTGCCTGACAAACCTATTACAATTTTTTGAGGAAATTACCAGTAGGCTAGACAAGGGAGATGCAGTGGATGTTGTATACTTGGATTTTCAGAAGGCCTTTGACAAGGCGCCACACATGAGGCTGCTTAACAAGATAAGAGCCCATGGAATTACAGGAAAGTTACATACGTGGATAAAGCGTTGGCTGATTGGCAGGAAACAGAGAGTGGGAATAAAGGGATCCTGTCTTGGTTGGCTGCCGGTTGCCAGTGGTGTTCCACAGGGGTCAGTGTTGGGGCCGCTTCTTTTTACATTGTACATCAACGATTTGGATTATGGAGTAGATGGCTTTGTGGCTAAGTTTGCTGACGATACGAGGATAGGTGGAGGGGCCGGTAGTGCTGAGGAAATGGAGAGTCTGCAGAGAGACTTGGATAGATTGGAAGAATGGGCAGAGAAGTGGCAAATGAAGTACAATGTTGGAAAGTGTATGGTTATGCACTTTGGCAGAAAAAATAAACGGGCAGACTATTATTTAAATGGGGAAAGAATTCAAAGTTCTGAGATGCAACGGGACTTGGGAGTCCTCGTACAGGATTCCCTTAAAGTTAACCTCCAGGTTGAGTCAGTAGTGAAGAAGGCGAATGCAATGTTGGCATTCATTTCTAGAGGAATAGAGAATAGGAGCAGGGATGTGATGTTGAGGCTCTATAAGGCGCTGGTGAGACTTCACTTGGAGTACTGTGGGCAGTTTTGGTCTCCTTATTTAAGAAAGGATGTGCTGACGTTGGACAGGGTACAGAGAAGATTCACTAGAATGATTCCGGGAATGAGAGGGTTAACATATGAGGAACGTTTGTCCGCTCTTGGACTGTATTCCCTGGAGTTTAGAAGAATGAGGGGAGACTTCATAGAAACATTTCGAATGTTAAAAGGCATGGACAGAGTGGACGTGGCAAAGTTGTTTCCCATGATGGGGGAGTCTAGTACGAGAGGGCATGACTTCAGGATTGAAGGGCGCCCTTTCAGAAGAGAAATGCGAAAAAAATTTTTTAGTCAGGGGGTGGTGAATCTATGGAATTTGTTGCCACGGGCAGCAGTGGAGGCCAAGTCATTGGGTGTCTTTAAGGCAGAGATTGATAGGTATCTGAGTAGCCAGGGCATCAAAGGTTATGGTGAGAAGGCGGGGCAGTGGGACTAAATAGGATAAAATGGATCAGCTCATGATAAAATGGCGGAGCAGACTCGATGGGCCGAATGGCCTACTTCTGCTCCTTTGTCTTATGGTCTTATGGTAAAGCCCCCCCAATTGCGCACATCTACATGAAACACTGTTATAGGAAAGCAGCATCCATCATTAGGGTTCCCCAACACCCATGTCATGCTCTCTTCTCGCTGCTGCCATCAGATAGAGGGTACAAGACCCTCAGGACTCGCTCCACCAGGTTCAAGAACAGTTATCACCCCTCAACCAGCGGGCTCTTGAACAAAGTGACATAACGCAACTCCACTTGCCCCATATTGAAATGTTCCCACAACCAGTGCACTCACTTTCAAGGACACTTCATCTCATGGTCACATTATTTATTGCTATTTATTTACATTTGCATTTGCACAGTTTGTTGTCTTCAGTACTTTGGTTGGTCTTTCATTGACCCTGTTCATTTCTACTCAAGATATGAATACATTAGATGCGCCTATTAAACAAGAGGAAATAACAAGGGCTATATTCTCTCTTCAAACAGGTAAGGCTCTGGGACCAGATAGATGTACAGTGGAATTTTTTAAAGACTTTTACTGAGATTTTTACACCTCATTTATGTCAAGTTTTCACTGATTCTATATCCTCTGGGACTCCCCCGAAAACTTTTTATGAGGCATTAATTTCACTAATTCCAAAAAAAGAAAAAGATTTACAGTCCAATTTCTTCACTAAATGTGGATTCTAAAATTCTTTCTAAAATTCTGGCTAATAGGATTGAGAATATTTTACCTAAAGTTATCTCCAACGATGAAACTGGATTTATTAAGAATAGATTATTCACACTTTCATATTCAGAGACTATTGAACATTATTTATTCCTCTCCATCCAAAGAACCTGAACGTGTTGTTTCCCTTGACGCAGAGAAAGCCTTTGATAGGGTAGAGTGGTTGTATTCATTTGAAATTTTAGAAAGATTTAATTTTGGTCTGGGCTTTATTTCCTGGATCAAATTGATCTATCAAGCTCCCATGGCTGTGGTTCCAATTAACAATCAAAAATCTCCTTATCTTAGACTATACAGAGGTACCCGGCAGGGCTGTCCCCTTAGTCTGTTGTTATTTAACTCAGCTCTAGAACATCTTGCTATTGCTCTTCGGAATTCCAATAGTATTCAGGGTATTAAGAGAGGGGATAAAATGCATAAGGTTTCGTTGTATGTAGACGACTTGTTAGTCTACATTTCAGATCCTAAGAAATTTATTCCTTCTATGCTATCCATATTCTCCGAATTTAGTAGTTTTTCTGGATGCAAGTTAAATTTACAAACCCCATTTCCAGAAAAGTTGGGATATTTTCCAAAATGCAATAAAAACAAAAATCTGTGATATGTTAATTCACGTGAACCTTTATTTAACTGACAAAAGTACAAAGATTTTCAATAGTTTTACTGACCAACTTAATTGTATTTTGTAAACATACACAAATTTGATGGCTGCAACACACTCAACAAAAGTTGGGACAGAGGCATGCTTACCATTGTGTTACATCACCTTTCCTTTTAATAACACTTTTTACCTCTTCCAGGTTAAACCACTCCAAAAAGGATTAATAGCTACAATTTATAAATGGTTATTGAATTTACGAATGATATCTAACGATAAAATTAAAGCTGCCTGGGAATTGGAATTTCAAGAGTTACTTTCAGATAATCAATGGAGCAAATTTTTTCATCTGGTAAATACTTCATCTATTTGTGCCCGTCATTCCTTGATACAGTTCAGGGTAGTGCATCGGACACATATGTCAAAGGATAAATTAGCCAGTATTTTTCCCAATATTAATCCTATTTGTGATAGATGTAATACTCAGGTGGCCACCTTAACTCACATGTTTTGGACTTGCATAAAGTTGGAGAATTTTTGGAAAGATGTTTTTAAAACCTTATCAAAAGTGCTGGATCCAAATTTATTTACAGCTATTTTTGGGATTATTCCACCAGAAGCAAGATATACTCCTGCCTCCGCTTGGCGGATGATAGGCTTTTCAACCTTATTGGCTAGGAAAGCCATTTTACTTAAATGGAAGGACCCTAACCACCCTACTGCCTTTTATTGGCTTTTCTCTATCATGTCCTGTTTAAGTCTAGAGACAATAAGTCGTTGGACATTGGATACATCCTTTAAATTTGAAGAAATCTGGTGACCTTTTATTCAATATTTTCATACGATCTGATTTTTGTACTGATCCTCTTCCAGCTACTTTTTCAGAACTTTGGATTTGATCAGTCTCTCTTCTCTTGGTTTTTCTCTCAGGATGGACTGCCCAGTCCTTTTTCTTTACTCTGTTTAGAATACTTGTTTTTTTTCTTTTTTTTAATATAAAAATTCCTAATAGCCTTTCCTTTCTTCATAAATTGATAAGAGCAGAATGAATTACAGTCTTTTTTTCTGTATTATACATTCTATATCAAATTTATACTTTGTAGATCAACACTCTGTGTGTGATTCTGATAGTTTAAGTTACCTTCTGTATGTACTGTTATTGACATATATACCACAGATATTCTCATCCTGTTTGTATACACACTTTTTAAAAAGTGTGGGCACGTGGCATTCGAGGCATTCGACTAGCGATCTGAAGGTCGTGAGTTCCTGCCCCAGCCGAGGCAGCATGTTGTGTCTTTGAGCAAAGCACTTAATCACACAGTGCTCTGTGACGACACTGGTGCCAAGCTGTATGGGTCCTAATGCCCTTTCCTTGGACAACATCAGTGTCATGGAGAGGGGATGCTTGCAGCATGGACAACTGTCGGTCTTCCATACAACCTTGCCCAGGCCTGCACCCCGGAGAGTGAAGATTTTCCAGGCGCAGATCCATGGTCTCGCAAGACTAATGGATGCCTTTAACTTTAACTTTTTTTAAAAAATCAATGAAAAGATTGAAAAAAGAAAGAAAGAAAGATCCTGTTATAGTTACTGTTCTATAGATTTGTTGAGTATGCCCACAAGAAAATGAATGTCAGAGCTGCATATGGTGTCATATCGAGTGTGTACTTTGATAATAAAATTTACATTGAACTTTAAACTATATTTAATCACCTGCTATCATCTCTGTGCTTACAAGAATGTAAAACATCGATATGCTTTGAACTCAGAGATTTTTCCCACAGATTTTCTCGGGAAATTCTAGCAAGAGATTCTTCCATCATGTTTCTTCAGTGTGCTTACTGTGATAAAGACCTGTTACATCTACAGATCTCATCTCCATGTAGGTCATTCAAATTTATAACAGACAGATTTTCCCATAGTACTTCAATTGCTATCTATTTGACCACTCACTTAATCCCCTCAGAGATTCTTTATCCCACTGGAAGTTTAATTTCCCTACAAATTAAGTATATTTGACTCGTTCATCTTCATCATCAAGGGACTGTAAATAGTGAAAACTGTCACACAGATACTTGAAGCATCCAATCAATAAGAGTCAGCCAACCTGAAAACAGCCTACTTATTCCAATTCTCTGCATTATGCTATTACATTATTTTAAATTTGAGCCTTATTTTATGCAACTACGTTTCATGTAGCACCCTCTCAAATATCCTTCGAAAATCCAGATACACCACACATAATGGTTCCCCCTTATCTACCCTGCTAATCATATCTTCAAAAAGCTATTAGATCAGTCAAACACAATTTCTGTTTCACCAAACCATGCTGACATTGTCTAATCACCTAATTTTCTAAATGCCCTTTTACCAGATGCTCAATAATACATTCCAGCATTTTCCCAACACATGATGACAAATTAACTTATCTAAGCCTCCTATTTTTCTCTCTCACCTATTGCCTGATATTTACTACCTGCCAATTCTAGAACTGAATCAGAGACTTAGAAATGTTATAAATTGGGAACATCACTACCTCTTCACAGTCTAGAAAATAGACAATCCGGTCCCGGGCACCTGCTGGAGTTTATTTCTATAAACTTTACAAGTATTTTAACTTTACAAACATAACTTACCTCAGTTTCCCATTCTCACTTAATCCATGATTCCCAAATTCACAGCTGCTGGAGTCAGTGTTAAATTAAATATGACATGTGTAAAGAAAATGATATCCTGAATAAGTTCAGTTTTGACAAAGAAACTCAATAAGGTTGATGGGATTTCCGTAAAGACCATCTGAATCCCAATTAGCATCAATCAAGGAATTTATGCAAGAAAGAAGAAATGAGGGATTCATCTACTCAAAACAGTTATGATACACAAAAATGAAAGGTCACCCAACTGAAACAAAGCAAACCAAATCTGAAATATTAACTGTTTTATTCACCACAGATGCTGCTTGACTTGCTGAATATTTTGAGCAGATCTGTTTAAAATTACAGTATTTATATAACTGAATAATGCTTGAATAACTGAATAACCCAAATGTTTGGTAAGCATTGGTTTATTACTGTCACAAGTATAGTGAAAAGCTCGTCTTGCATACTGTCCATACAGATCAATTCATAAAATAGTGCATTGGCATAGAATGAAGTACAAACAACAGAATAAAGTGGAAAAGCTACCTGAATTGCCTTTTTTCAGTAAATGGTAAATGCAAATTATAATGAGGTAGATTGTGAGGTGAAGATTCATACAAAAGGTCCATTCAAGAGTCTGATAACAGTGGGATAGAAGCTGTCTGCAACCCTGGTGGTACATACTTTCGGGCTCTTGTCTCATCTGCTTCATTGGAGAGCAGAGAGAGTGTCAGGGTGGGTGGGGTCTTTGACTATGCTGGTTGCTTTACTGAGACAGGGAGAAGTATTAATAAAGTCCATATCTATAAACCAAATGACAAATAATGTTTCTCTCTAAATCTTTGTCATGTCAATGGAAGTTGAATTCGTTATCAGTTTGCAAGCATAATTTGGTTTTTGCTGCACGATGAAATGCATCAGTTACAGCAAACCGACTTCAAATCAATTTCATCAGTTTCCTAGTAAATTTATTTCTGACCCAATCACTAATTCCACCCACTCCCTCCTTTCAGATTCATCATGTGGATTAACTCTCTCCCACTTAGTTGTTTTCTATGAACTTATAGTAGATGACAGCATTGCTACCTTGGCTTTATCAGAACCTTGCCTACTTCCTAAGATTACCCACGTCACCATATTGCTCACCACGTCCAACACTAAACTACTGTAAACACCATCTCCCAATAACATCACACTCTAACCTGCCAATCCTCAGATACTTAAATCCTTCAATTAATTCAGCTTGGTCCTTCGTCTCAAAAATTAAAGTCTTCATTCCCTGGTATTCCCGGCATGAAGCTATAACAACTGCACCTCACTACTCTGGAAAGAGTACTAATTCAGGGATCTTTTAACTTGTACATTGGGTGAATTTTCACCCTTGAAAATTTCAAACTCCTTCTCAAATCATATTTTCCTTTCTCTCTCTTGCCTCTATCTATAAAACCTTCAGGCCCAAAACCCTTCCAGAAAACTGTATTCCTGCAACCAAATTGCTTTTGCACACCAACTCTTTTTGTTCCACTGCTTGTAGCTGTGCCTTCCATTACTCAGGTCCTGAGCTCTGGAATTTCCTCTTCGTAATTTAACCTCCCTTACTTTGCTCCTCCCACCTCTCCTCCTTTTGGACCTTCATCAAAATTTATTGCTTAGGTCAAACTTATATTCCTAAAAGGCCGTTCTTTGGCTCCATTATATTTTGCACCATGCCAATTTTTTAAGAGTTTTCTCCAGTAATGCTTCAGTACATTATGGTACAATGTTACTTCATACAAGAACACACAAAGGTAGCAGCAGGAGTTGGAGTCTAGCCCTGAACACTGTCTGCCTCACCTCCTCTTTTGAGCCACTTCCACATGTCCCTCAGCTCTTGGCCTTTTCAGAAAAATCATCAACTTCCAGTTGTCTACAACTGTTGAGGATAAGAATGCCAGACATCCATCACACTGCTAACAGAAATTTGTAGGCACTTCAGTTTTAAATGACCACTCCCTTACCTTGCAACTATGTCCCCTCATTTATGACTCCTCTCTTAGTGCAATTACAACACCGACCTTCCCATGCTCGCTAAGGACCCTATATGTTTAAGTAATATCAATTATTAATCTAAACATTGCAGCCCAGTCATCACTATTCAATGTCATAATTAATTTGACTTTAATAATTTTAAATTGCACTCCTTAGTAGTTCTATTAAATCCAGATTGCAATATTTTGGCCAATCAGAAAAGACTGGGGGAAAAAAATCTACAACCATCTACCTACTACTCCTGTGACATCACACTTCATTACTGATAGCATGCAATCTGAGCAAGGCAAGAGAACCTCCACTGAAGAGTGGAAAAAAGCTGGGGGCAAAAATGACACTTTTCCCATGAACAGCGTGGTTACTAATAATTTTAGGAGACTGTTCAACGTAGGTTGTAAATTATATCCTTAAAAATGATAACTCATGCAGCTCTAAATTTTCAAGTGCTCTCAGCTGTAAGATTTAATGTAGAAACAATAGAACATATTCAAAAACAGGTAGTTACCCATACAGATATCTAAATCAATGACCACAGAGATCAATGGAGACAAGAAGGATACATAAACATCTTAAAGAATGCCTAACCTTTCAAAGATCCTCGAGTCATTTTAACTCCATTACCTCAGATTTCAAAGATTAAGATTTCAATCGCTTGAGTATTGAAGTAAATAATTCACAAACAGATTCAGGTCTACAGCTTATTATCCATAACATGATCAACCACAGATTTTCTGTTGCTACAGAAATCTGTTCTTTGAAATTTAAGCTTGCAGGTGTGTCAGGTGAAAAAGCAACACTTACAAATTTTGTTCAAAGTTACTATTCAACAACTGCATGAGTACAGAAATTAATTTCAAAACATACAGTTTTATTCCATTATATTTTACTCATACCTAGTAATATAACAGTAAGACAGAATGAGAAAAAAACTAAGCACTACAGGAATTTACAAGAAATAATTGACAATTCAGATGTGAGATTTCAAAATATAAACTTATTTAACTTTCTCCACATCCCCAGACAGCTTCTGTGTATACACAAATTTCAGATTTCCAATTAATTTCTTTTTTAAAAAAAAGTTTGTAATCAATTTGAATTTGCTGCCTGAAAGCAAATTCAGTTATTTTCATAGAGTCATAGAAAAGTCACAACACAAACAGGCCCTTTAGCCCATCTAATCCATCTTTTAAACTGCCAACTCCCATTGACTTGCACTGAAACCATAGCTCTCCTTACCCCTACCATTCATGTACCTATCCAAACTGCTCTTAAACATTAAAATCGAGCTTGCATGCACCACTTGTACTGGCAGTTCATTCCACAATTTCACGACCCTCTGAGTGAAGAAGTTTCTCCTCATGTTTCCCTTGAACTTTTCGTCGTTCACCCTTAACCCATGGCCTCTAGTTGTAGTCCCAAAAACCTCAGTGGAAAAAGCCTGCTTGCATTTACCCTATCTACACCCCTCATAACTTTGTATTCCTCTGTCAAATCTCCTCTCAATCTTCTATGTTTCAAGGAATAAAGTCCAAACTTATTCAATCTTTTCTTCTAACTCAGGTCCTCCAGACCCAACAACAGCCTTGTAAATTTTCACTATACTCTTACAACCTTGTTAACATAATTTCTATAGGTAGGTGACCAAAATTGCACACAATATTTCAAATTAGGAGTCACCAATACAACTTCAACATAACATCCTATCTCCTGTACTCAATACTTTGATTTATGAAGGCCAATGTGCCAAAGGCTTTATTTACGATCCTATCGACCTGTGACACCACTTTCAATGAATTATGGACGTGTATTCCCAGATCCCACACTCTTCAGTGCCCTACACTCTTCAGTGCCCTACTGTATAAAACCTACCCTAGCTGGTCCTACCGAAGTGCAATACTTCACACTTACCCGCATTAAATTCAATCTGCCATTTATCAGCCCATTTCTCCAGCTAGTCCAGATCTTGCTGCAAGCCATGACAGCCTTCTTCTCTATCGACTACACCCCCAATCTTGGTATCATCCACAAATTTGCTGATCCAGGTAACCATATTATCAAGATTGTTGATACAGATGACAAACCACAAAGGATCCAGTACCATCCCTGTGGCACTTCACTAGTCACAGGCCTCCAGACAGGGAGGCACCCCTCTACTACCACCCTCTGGCTTCTCTCACAAAGCCAATGTCTAATCCAATTTACTACCTCATATTGAATGCCAAGTGACTGAACCTTCTTGACCAACCTCCTATGCGGAACCTTGTCAAATGCCTTGCTGAAGTCCATGTAGACAATATTCACTTCAAAGGGGAACTGAGTAAATGTTTGAAAATGAGAAAAGAAGAACAACTACGGGGAAAGAACAGGAGAAAGGAAATAAATAGTAGCCCGTTTAAAGAACCGGTATTGGTATAATACGCCAAACAATTCAGTCAATTCTATAGAACCCTGATGACCAGAAGCTTCAATGCTATTAAACTGGCTGAGCAGCCAAGCACGACAGCAAACAATGAAGCATTTTCAACTGAAAATTGAAATACTTAAGAGTAGAAAATAAAGATAGTAAGGTCTACATATGATTGATGTAGAATTTAAAACGGTAGAACCAAGTTTTTAATTTAAGAATATATTCTGAAATATTTGTGTGAAGGAATTCCAATAAATGCACATAAAAATTAGACCTTGTACAGCCAGAGAATTCGCTAAGCAGTATTTATGGCTTTGCAGACCAATAAAAATTCACTTAGACCAAATTAAATAAAGTTTAAGATTTTCAGATCATCTTACAGTTGCAAATAGCATTAGTTCACCCACTGGAGAAGTTGCAAACAGCACAGCCTGTGGATGAATGTTGAATCACTGATGGCAACCCGGGATTTTCTTCTGCATCCAAAAGTTCTGAAATTGCTCAGTTTCATAGAATATTGATGGTGAATAGCAATAGTTTCATTCTCATTAGTACTGTACAATCTGAGTCACTATTCTTTTCTCACACTGTATAAGTACAGTTAAGCCAACTATCAGTTTAACTCTGTGTCCATAAAATATTCTCTGCTTTATTCCCATCTCAGTGGAAATTGAATTACCATGATCCTATAACATTTTGCAAGGTTCAATTTCTTTTTTTATTTTTAGAACCCAAAAGTAAATCAACACTGAAAATAAAAAAAAATATTTTTCTGAACATTTTTCTCAATACAGATAGTTGTTAAAGATTGCAAAAAAAATCTCAAACAACAGGAATTTTGCAGATGCTGGAAATTCAAGCAACACACATCAAAGTTCGTCAGGTCTCGGCCTGAAACGTTGACTGTACCTCTTCCTAGAGATGCTGCCTGGCCTGCTGTGTTCACCAAAAAGAAATCTCCACAGCTTGTGTATTTTTTCATTCAAAAACACATTCTAATTCTCTGCTCAACTTTTCAGACATAACTCCAACTCAATTTTTCTCACAGGAATGATTTAATCTTTTCCTGGATTAGACACAAGATTTCTGACATTAACGAAAAGTAATATTCAGAAGGAGATAATCAACTGAAGTATTTTGTAACACAATAGTGACTAAGCTGTCTAACAAATATCCTAAATGTGGTATATTATGGTTGAAAAAATATTTTTTGTGACACCCTTAACAACAGTAGAGAAATTCGGGATCCATATATTGTACCTGCCAATTAGTGACATAGAGACAGAACAAAGATACCAGTATACTTCCTCTTATTTACCCCTTGATTGTGACCCCACTAAGGAGCACCAGGCCATTGTCTCCCACACCATCACTGACTCTATCCGCTCAGGGGATCTCCCATCCACTGCTACCAACCTTATAGGTCCCACACCTCGCACTTCCCGTTTCTACCTCCTACCCGAGATCCACAAACCTGCCTGTCCTGGCAGACCTATTGTTTCAGCTTGCTCCTGCCCCACCGATCTCATTTCTGCATACCTCAACACGGTTTTATCCCCCCTTGTTCAATCCCTTCCGACCTATGTTTGTGACACTTCTCACGCTCTTAAACTTTTCAATGATTTTAAGTTCCCTGGCCCCCACCGCTTTATTTTCACCATGGATGTCCAGTCCCTATATACTTCCATCCTGCATCAAGAAGGTCTCAAAGCTCTCCGCTACTTTTTGGATTCCAGACCTAATCAGTTCCCCTCTACCACCACTCTGCTCCCTCTAGCGGAATTAGTCCTTACTCTTAATAATTTTTCCTTTGGCTCCTCCCACTTCCTCCAAACAAAAGGTGTAGCTATGGGCACCCATATGGGTCCTAGCTATGCCTGTCTTTTTGTAGGCTTTGTGGAACAATCTATGTTCCAAACCTATTCTGGTATCTGTCCCCCACTTTTCCTTCGCTACATCGACAACTGCATTAGTGCTGCTTCCTGCACGCATGCTGAGCTCCTTGACTTCATTAACTTTGCCTCCAACTTTCACCCTGCCCTCAAGTTTACCTGGTCCATTTCTGACACCTCCCTCCCCTTTCTAGATCCTTCTGTCTCTATCTCTGGAGACAGTTTATCTACTGATGTCTACTATAAGCCTACTGACTCTCACAGCTATCTGGACTATTCCTCTTCTCACCCTGTCTCTTGCAAAAATGCCATCCCCTTCTCGCAATTCCTCCGTCTCCGCCGCATCTGCTCTCAAGATGAGGCTTTTCATTCCAGGACGAGGGAGATGTCCTCCTTTTTTAAAGAAATGAGCTTCCCTTCCTCCACTATCAACTCTGCTCTCAAACGCATCTCCCCATACCACACACATCTGCTCTCACTCCATCCTCCCGTCACCCCACTAGGAATAGAGGTCCCCTGGTCCTCACCTACCACCCCACCAGCCTCCGGGTCCAACATATTATTCTCCGTAACTTCCGCCACCTCCGTCGAGATCCCACCACTAAGCACATCTTTCCCTCCCTCCCCTTTCTGCATTCCGCAGGGATCGCTCCCTACACGACCCCCTTGTCCATTCATCCCCCCATCCCTCCCCACTGATCTCCCTCCTGGCACTTATCCTTGTAAGTGGAACAAGTACTACACATGCCCTTACACTTCCTCCCTTACCACCATTCAGGGCCCCAGCCAGTCCTTCCAGGTGAGGCAACACTTCACCCGTGAGTCGGCTGGGGTGATATACTGCGTCCGGTGCTCCCGGTGTGGCCTTCTGTATATTGGCAAGACCCGAAGCAGACTGGGAGATCGTTTTGCTGAACACCTACGCTCTGTCCGCCAGAGAAAGCAGGATCTCCCAGTGGCCACATATTTTAATTCCACACCCCATTCCCATTCTGATATGTCTATCCACTGCCTCCTCTACTGTAAAGATGAAGCCACACTCAGGTTGGAGGAACAACACCTTAAATTCCGTCTGCGTAGCCTGCAACCTGATAGCATGAACATTGACTTCTCTAACTTCTGCTAATGCCCCACCTCCACCTCGTACCCCATCCGTATTTATTTATATACACACATTCTTTCTCTCTCTCCTTTTTCTCCCTCTGTCCCTCTGACTATACCCCTTGCCCATCCTCTGGGTTTTTTTTTTCTCCCCCCTCCCCACTTTCCTTCTCCCTGGGCCTCCTGTCCCATGATTCTCTCATATCCCTTTTGCCAATCACCTGTCCAGCTCTTGGCTCCATCCCTCCACCTCCTGTCTTCTCCTATCATTTTGGATCTCCCCCTCCCCCTCCCCCTTTCAAATTTCTTACTAGCCCTTCCTTCAGTTAGTCCTGACGAAGGGTCTTGGCCCGAAACTTCGACTGTACCTCTTCCTAGAGATGCTGCCTGGCCTGCTGCGTTCACCGGCAACTTTGATGTGTGATACCAGTTTAAATGTAGTTTCAGTCAAAAGGATTTACAATTTCAATCTATGTTAAATGACAAAAGATAAAAATTTTGTTCAGGAAGAACTACTCTCAACTATTCTTTCATTTGCACAAAGCAAATCTAGCAGTACCTCTACTTTTGCTTAGATGTTCACTTAGTACAGTAGCCATACAATAAATTCTGAAAATTTCCACAAAGTCGCTGAAGATAGCCGTACATTACAGCAGTGTTCCACAAGGATTGGTATTAAGACCAATTTTCATGTTATATGCCAACAATTTGGATGACAGAATTGATGGCTTTGTAGCCAAGTCTGAACATAGAACATAAAATTCTATAGCACATTTCCGGCTCTTCGGTTCACAATGTTGTGCCGACCATGTAACCTACAGATGATACAAAGATAGGTGAAGGTATGTTGAGGAAGCAGGGAATCTGCAGAAGGACTTGGATAGATAGGGAGAATAGGCAAAGAAGTGACAGATAGACTATAGTGTAGGGAAGTGTATGGTCATGCACTTTGGTAGAAGGAATAAATGCGTAGAATATTTTCTAAATGGAAAGAAAATTTAAAAATCAGGAGGTTCAACGGGACTTGGGAGTCCTCATGCAGGATTCCCCAAAGAACTTGCAGCTTGAGTCAGTGGAAGGCAAGCAGCTGGGGCTAGGAGGGAAAATGGTTCAGCTAAGAGGAAATGGCAGAGCAGACTCAATGGGTCAAATGGCCTAAATCTGCTGCTATATCTTATAGTCTTATGGACAATGTTAGCATTTACTTCAAGAGAACTAGAAAATAAAGAGCAAGGGTGTGATGCTGAGGCTTTATAGGGAATTGGTCAAACTCATCTTGGAGCACTGTGAACAGTTTCAGTTCCTTTATCTAAGAAAAGATGTGCTGGCATTGGAGAGGGTTTAGATGATGCTCACAAGAATGATTTTGGGAATGAAAGGATTGAAATGACTAACATTTGACGGTTCTCGGCCTGCACTCACTGTGGTTTAGAGAATAGTGAGGATCTCATTGAAACCTATCGAATACTGAAAGGCCTAGAAACAGTGACGTGGAGAAGATGTTTCCAAGAGATGGCAAGTCAAGGATTAGAGGGCACAACCTCAGAATAGAGGGATGTCCACAGTTGAAAAAGAATTTCTTTAGCTAGAGGGCAGGGAATCTGTGGGATTCATTGCCATGGATTGCTGTGGAGGCCAAGTCACTGAGTGTATTTAAAGTTCAAAGTAAAATTTATTATCAGAGTACATACAACGAATAAACTCTTCTTGGGCTTCCAGCCGGGTACAGGTATCAATTTTAACTGACGTTTCAATGACAAACTCTGCAATCTTCATCAGGGATGATGCCTGGCCATGTCTAGTCCTTGTTTACAGTTGAATTCCAGTTTACTTAGAGCGAGACATTCGTCTTTGTTAAAATTCTTTTCCTCTAGTTTTAGTTCAATAGCTTCTTTCGCCAGGCGGTCACTAAAGCCATTGGCACGGCACAGTATTTTTGTGCAGTCGAAGTCAATCCTATGGGCATTACAAAATCAATGTTTTACTGCTGATTTCTCTGGGTAAAACCAAATGAATACACCTCCTGTACTCTTTTATACAGGTTTCCACCATGCGTCTGCCTAACCAATATACGCTACTCCATATTCACAGGGAATCCTGTAAACACCGGTCGACCTGAGTCCCAGGTCATCTTTGACCCGCATAAGCTGTGATTTGAGCTTCCTTCCATGTCTGTGGTGGTACTAATCCAGTACTTCTTCAGGATCCTTGCGATCCTTCCAAAAACCATGGAAATATAGGGAAGGCAGGCTGCAGCGACCGGTTCCTCCTCTTTGTTAGGTTTTCCATCAGCCCTTTTAAGGGCCCAATTGATTTCCATCACTTTGTAGCCATTCTGTAGGAATGTTGCGTGCAACCATCTTATTTCCTCACGGAGACTCTCTGGGTCCGAAATAGTTTTTGCACAGTTGATTAAAGTAGAAAGAACCGTGCTACATTGGGAGGCGTGATGGTGGCTGTTACTGTTGAGGTATGAGTCCATATGAGTGGGTTTCTGAAGCTCAAATCACAGCTTATGTGGGTCAAAGGTGACCTGGGACTTAGGACAGCTGGTGCTTACAGGATTCCCTGTCAATACGGAGAAGCACATATCAACCAGATGGGTCACACGGTGGAAACCCATGTCAAGGAGCACAGGAAGTATATTCATTCGGGATACTGGAGCAATCTGTGTTAGCAGAACATTGCATTCCTAATGGCTGTAGGATTGACTTGGATGGCACAAAACTACTGTGCCACACCAGTGGGTTTTGGGACTGCCTGGTAAGGAAACCATTGAAATAAAACTAAAGGAAAAGAATTTTAACAAAGATGAAGGACTCTGACTTTTAACATCATAAATCAGCAAGTTTTTTGTTATGTCTCCCCTCCCCGCTGTGAAACAGGGACACCTCTTTTTCCCTTATTAGGTGGGTGGGGGAGAGGGGAGAGAGAGAGGGAGAGAGGGAGAGAGGGAGAGAGGGAGAGAGAGAGAGAAAGAGAGAGAGAGAGAGAGAGAGAGAGAGAGAGAGAGAGAGAGAGGGGGGGGAGAGGGAGAGAGAGGGGGGGAGGGGGAGGGGGAGAGGGTGAGGGAGAGGGACAGGGAGGGGGAGAGGGAGGGGGAGAGGGAGAGGGAGAGGGAGAGGGAGAGGGAGAGGGAGAGGGAGAGGGAGAGGGAGAGGGAGAGGGAGAGGGAGAGGGAGAGGGAGAGGGAGAGGGAGAGAGAGAGAGAATGAGAATGAATGAGAATGAATGAGAATGAGAATATGACCGGGCGAATGAGTAGTTTTTGGGGTCTGCAAGTCTGTCTCTTTATTGATGCTTTGCTGCACATTTGAGTGCTCAGTGGAGGGTGCTGATGATTTTTTGCTGGTGGGAAGGGAGGGGGGTGTTGCCTTGCTGCTGCTTGTGCATGGGAGGGGAAGTTGTGGGGAGGGGGTTTGTGGTTCTAACATTTAAATGTCATTCATTCTTTGGGGAACTCCTCTGTTTTCATGGATGTTTGCGAACAAAAAGAATTTCAGGATGTATACTGTATACATTTCTCTGACATTAAATGTACCTATTGAAACCTATTGAAAGGTTTCATCCTAAGAATTGGAATTTCATTGTAAACAAGGTAGGGCAATGTTAACCTCATTGGATAACGTCTAATCAATCAGGAGTGACAGACAATGGGGTATAAATACCACTGGACTAGACATGCCCAGGCATCATCTCTGATGAAGGCAGAATTTGTCAATGAAACGCTAGTTAAAATAAATACCTGTACCCGGCTGGAAGACCAAGAAGAGTTTATTTGTCATATATGCTGGGAAAACACTAGATCCTGTTTTACAGTATATGCATATCACCACATACAACCCTGAGATTCTTTTTCCTGCGGGCATACTCAGCAAAATCTATAGAACAGTAACTGAAAACAACAATCTGTGCAAATGCAATTATGAATAAATAGCAATAAATAACAAAAGCATGAAATAACAAGATAGAGTCCTTAAAATGTTATTTTCCAGTGACTGTTCATTCGCCAGCAAGATAGTGGGTAGAGGAGGCCTCATCCTTGGTTGGAATTCTGCCTCTCCTGCCGCACATCCAGCCATGGTATTGACCTTTAAAAGCGCCACGCTTAACTCCTGCTGGACTCATGGCTTCTGCTCTGCATTCAATCGTTAATCATGAGATCTGAAGATCGTTGATGTAATTTTGTAGTCTGTTGTCAAGAGAAAATGTACATGCTGCAGATTGCAACGAAAGTAATTCAAAAGAAGTACATTTAAGAGGAAAACATGAACAATTTTCTGCAGCTCGCAGAGTCGCCAATGTATGCCTACACCATCTTACTCAAGTAAGATAGAAGAGGTTGATAGGTTCTTGGTTAGTCAGGGCGTCAAAGGTTACGGAGAGTAGGCAGGAAAATGGGATTGAGAGGGTTAATAAATCTGCCATGGCTGAGCAGACTTAATGGACCAAATGGCCTAACTCTGCTTCTATGTCTTACAGTCTTACGGTCTACATTAATCACTCTCAGAAACCGAAATGCTGAATATACTTGTACCATGAGAGTTGAATGGTTAAGTTTCAACATGTCATTGATTTAATGAAACTTTTATTTTGGCAAATAAAGCATGGAAAGCTTTTGTTTGGAAAATTCTGTTTTAAGTGTTGTATCTTACAATTTATACTTGTATACTAACAGGCAGTTTTCTCAAGTAACTAGAAAGCTAAATGGAAAATGTTGATGCTGGAAAAACAATGAGGTGAAACTATGTAGCCTGCATGGTGACCCAGACAAATTATTAGGCCTTGATGGTATTTTCTTCAATCAAGGAAAGAGGTGTTTACTTTCTAAGCCTTAAAGAGAGCAACAGGTCAAAGTATCAAATACCACTGAAAATCCATGTCATTTCAGTCAGTTCAAGTGGCAGACAAAAAGCAAAAGCCAAGCTGTAATAGCTATTGGTAACCAGACTGCACTGAACCACAACACAATACAGTCGTTCTTAACATGAGTAGAAGTGTTCGATACTCTTTACACGCATTTTCATTTTACTAGTTAGTTAATAGCATGAGATTCTCATCAAAATATGAAAGGAGTGAACGATGTATTAAAAATATAAAATTACAAATTCCTTTTCTGAATCTAATGCAAATAATTTTGAAAACCAATGGCAGTTGTAAACGCAAAAACAAATTACTACATAATGCACAAAATTAATAGAAGCTGGATAATAAAACCTTGCCATCCCTTGATTGTTTGTTTTGATAAAGTAACTGGAATAATATTGAAGTCATTTCAATAAGAGGTCTCCTGTTGGAAAAATGATACATGCGACTTTATTTGAAACAATAATTATAAAAATTCATTTTTCATAATATGATACAGACAGTACTCCAGAAAGAAATAGAAGGAAAAATTCCCAAAATGTTGGTTTTATGCATCTAGTACATCAATATCCTCAGTTAAAGAACAATTATAACAAGATAAGAAAACACAATTTGTTCTTATCTTTTCTTCAGCAGTATCATTAGCATCAGCAAGTCTGAAAGGATAATGCTCTGCACAATATTATTCCCTCATTTTACTCAATACACTCCTGTCCACACACCCATTTGCTTGCATCTAAGCAGCTTCAATCTTCCATGGGAGAATGCAATACGATAGGTTGATGAGAAGCTTTATTAAAATGCAACCACGCTTTCACTCTTGCACTGATAGAATTATACAGCAGCATGCATAATTTTTCCTCCCAATACGGAATATCCAAATTTAACTAAGAGCATAGATTTAATAAAGTTTTCTTAACTTAATTATTTTATTTAAGTCAATAGTTTAAAGGGAAATTTGAAGTCTTAGCTCTAAATGTTACAAATAGCTGGCCAGTGCAAGGCAGTTTTTAAAAATAAATCTGCAACTAAGATTCTAGAATTCAATGCAAGGAGATTTACTCTACTCTTAAATCTACCCTTGGGAGGAGATTGTTGGGACCACAGCAGAGAATTCTGTTTAACCACAAGAGAGGCACTGGATGGAGAATCACTAACATCGTGCTTCAATTTATGAAAGGTAGCATGTATAAGCTAGGGAATTACAGTCTGATGAAACTTAAATCAGTGGTGGGGAAGTTATTGGAAGAGATTCTAAGAGACAGGATACATTTTGATAAGACTAGGACTGATTCAGGATAGTCAGTATGGCTTTCTGTGTGGGAAGTTATATCTTAAGAATTAGTTTGAGTTTTTTTTATATAAAGGTGACAAAGAGGATTCACGAGGGCAGGATGGTAGACATTGCCTACATGTACTTTTGCTAGGCCTCTGACAAAGTCCCACATGGTAGGCTTATCCAGAAGTTTAGAACACATGGATCCAGAGCAACCTAGCCAATTGGATTGAAAATTAGCTTGATGGAAGGAGGAAGAGTTTGGTAGCAAAAAGTTGGAGGCTTATACCCAATAGTGTAGCACAGGGATCGGTGCTCAGCCCTTCATCGTTTATCATCTATAGTAATGATGTGGAAGTGAACACAGGTGACGTGACTAGTAACTTTGCAGACAGGCAGTGAAGAAGATTGTCTTCCAACAACATGTAGGTCAACTGGGGAAAGTACGTAAGGGAACAGTAGACGGAATTCAACTTCGATAAGTGTGGTGTATCTTAGGAAGTTAAATCAGGGCAGGGCACACACAGTAGATGGTAGGGCCTTGGGAAGTGTTGCTGAACAGAGAAACGTTGGAGTGCAAATACATAGTGGCAACACAAGCAGGCAGACTGATGAAGAAGGCATATGACATGCTTTCCTTTGTCTATTGAGGCACTGAGTACGAGTTAGGACATCATTACAGTTGTACAAAAGTTGGTTTGGCTGCACTTGGAGTACGTGCATTTCTGGCTGCCACACAGATGTAATTAAACCAAAGAGAGGACATTGAAAGGGTTAACAAGCATGTTACCTAGATTGAAGGGTTTGAAATACAAGGAGAGATTGGACTGGATGTGTCCATTCCCCCTGAGGCAAAGAATGTAAGAGGGATTATGATAAGGGCGTATTAAAATTATGAGAGGCATAGTTCAGGTAGATATTGAGAGTTTCTTTCCCATGATAGGGATTGTCTAAAACTAGAATGCAAAGGCTTAAATTGAGAGAGAGGAGGTTTAAAAAGGAATTGATAGGTAAATTTTTCACAAAGTTTGGTATCAAGAATAAACTGCCAGAGGAGGTGGTGAAGACAAGAAGAGCTTTAAGATGCAGCTCCACAGTTACTTGAATGAGTAAGGTGAGACAGATATGAAAATAACACAAGCAAGTGGGATTAATTCAGATAGACAAGTAGGATTTGTCCAGATAGTAGCAGTGGGATAAGAGCCCCTTTCTATGCCATACAACTCAACAGAAATGTTGATTATGATATACATTTTATTGCAAATAAATAAACACTTCCATTTACTGTTCTATGTTGAACTGAACAGGGAAAATCACCTGCACATGCAGCTCAGTTTCTTAAATGACCCATACCAGGTAGGATCCACAATGTCTAATCTGCTGACCGGAAACAGTTAACCCCAATTTCACAACAGGGCCCCTCAGAATATAATTGGTTCACGTAAGTGGCCAAGAACAAACACTAACAATAAAACTGTAGAGCAGGGGCTCCCAATCTGAGGTTCACAGCCCACTTGCTTAATGGTATTAGTTCATGGCAAAAGAAGGTCGGGAACCTCTGCTGTAGAGGAAATTTGACATTCAGATTTAATATCTGCCAAAAATGAAATAAGCATAATAAAATATTTAAAGCTTTAATAACCGCATTAAGTCAACCAAAAGGACCCTTAATTAAAAAAGCATTACAAATAATTAAAAGAAAACTGTAACATATCTGATTCTTTACTCTCTTCTGCAGAGCTGTGAAAACTTTGAGGTTACTGGGTGAGCAGACTGTTTAGGCCAAACCCACCTTGAGACTGACCGAGGTGAGTGGTGGGGTAACTTCAGCAAGTTTGCCCCGCTGTTGGGGATCATATCGAGTCAAACTGTTTGGAACCTGTCAGCAAGTTTGGGACCTCTTTGTTGGATGCATACATGCTGAAGTCTTCTATTTATGCAAGTGACTGGCAGTACTTTTTGGTTGCACCAGCTGCTGATCCTGTCCTGCTAAGATTTACTCCTTCAATTTTTGATGCACTTCATGGAGAAAAATCATTCTGAATTAACTGTATTTATGTTGTTTGTAGTGTTCTTTATTTATTCTCTAGATTTCAAGTGTATAAAAATCAGCTCAAATAGGACACCACTTTTTTCCAGAATTTGTAACTAACAGAATAGTGAAATCTTTATATTGTAACACAATATTATGTCATTTCTTATTATCTAATGCTGAACAGTAATGAATGAATCTTTCCACAATTGAACAGCATTAAGAGATTCTAGCCAGGTGTATCTTTTTAAAATTATCTACATGTTCAGATCTTAAAACTTTTAAGGAAATTAATTATACAAACATTTCAAGTTGCATTAAGCTAGCTAGCTGCACATGTATACCAGACACAATTTTTTCATCGTTATTATACTGGGAGTTAAATGGTTTCAATAACATTTAACAGGCTTCTGTCAAACAACTTAGTAAAATTAAACTATCTGAAAACCAACAGGAAGTAAACAATCATTTAGATAAAAGCCATTTATTCTTCAAGTAATCTTTTAAAATAGTATAAAATATAAACCAATTTTGTGCAATCATTGCTTGAAGGCAGATTAGACAGTAATAGAGATAAACTGCTGAAATACTATCAAAACCGAATGCTGAAGAAAATTATAACAAAATTAAGACTAAAATATATTCTCATGAACTAGAAAATTTGAAAGGAAATTGGAAGCACTAAGGTGGGTCCACGACAGCACAGCAGTTAATGCAACACTATTACAGTTCAGGGCATCGCAGTTCAGAGTTCAATCCCAGCATCCTCTGTAAGGAGTCCCTGTGGAATGCACGGGTTTTCTCTGGGTCCTCCAATTTCCTCCCACAATCCAAAGACATATCAGGTAGGTTAATTGGTCACTGTAAATTGGCCCATGATTAGGTTAGGGTTCTTTCGATGTTGTTGGGGGTTGCTGAGTGGTGCAGCTTGAAGGACCAGAAGGGCCTTTTCCAAGCTGTATCTCCAACTAAGTAAAATTAAATGAACATTTTCTCAAAATGTGACTGAACATGAGATCATCATGAATGATTTGGCTTTTACTCCTCCAAACTGCTGAAAATGGCAAGAAAGAGTCCCAGTTTTTTCTATCCATTGCCTTTTGAAGTAGAATCTTCGACACACAAAGGAGCTCCTCCATAAATTTTCTATTTTTTTTCCCCTCAAATCCATTCCACGAACATTAACCAGATCACCTCCTGCAGCTCTGACCCTGATCTGGCCTGAAGTACCTTTGGTCTGACGTATGCTGCAGGTGCAGCCTAACATATCATGATTATCAGCATCCCTGACAGCAAATTATTACTAGTCCTTCTTGTTAAAGATTGACATTATTGAACAAAATGTCAATTTATGTGTACTAAGATATCACTATTTACTCTCTCTGCCAATCTGCTGGAATTATAAATGTGCTACTTTTAAATAATTGATAGCATGAAGCCAAAATTAAATTGCCTACTGTACACTTAATTTTAGTGTAATTACATAATCCCCACAAATTTGTGAGAATGATTTGTTTGGTACAGTATGTTCATAATTTACAAAATAAGGAATTCGAAAGAAATTTAAACAACTGTTCAACACTTGTTAACTTCCCAGATTGGTTTGATATGACTACTTACTCTGCAATTGGATTAATTTTTCTGAGAAAGTGGAATGCTTAATGCCACAAATTCCTCAAAATACATTGCTTTCTTAATTTAAAAAGTGTTCTTTTATTCTTCTTATGGTTCTGTGTGAAAATGCCATCAGAGGGAATTTATAGTTATACCTAGTACATAAATTTCGTAAACAGATTAAAAAGCAAAATTAATGGAATATCCTACTGCTCAATACTTTATCAAATTTAGATGCATACAAGTTACCATTTCTTTTATTTTTATTGCAACTGAGAAAATCAGACAAAACATTCCAAACATTTGCAGATTAATTGTCTATTAAGTAAAATTGACCAAGCTTCAAAGAAAAATTTTTGGCTGCTCAATGCTTTGAAATAATGCAGCAGTTTAAAAGTTCTGAAATAAATTCAAGCTTACTCAATCAAAACAAAAACAGAGATCTGCGGACTGCTTTATCACCTCGAGTGCAAATTTCTATTCCATCACTGTCATTTTCAAGATCTTCATGGTTAAAAAAAATTATCTTTATGACTCCAACACTGTATACAATTAAGGGGGCTTCAAACAGATACTCAACATATTTTGGAAACCATTTCAATACATATATATGGGCAGATTTCACATTAAGAGCTATAATCACTCGAATTTGTTTTATCCAAAACACAATGTATGTATAGCAATAGAATCTTGGTATTTCCCAGGAAACATGTCCATACAATTCCTTTAAAAATAAAATACACATACAGAAGAAAATACAATCATTCAAATTAATGGTGGTAACAATTCAGCTAGATCGTTTCAGAACCAGCTAGATCATAAACCCATGTATTTCCAGATGTTGTGGTTTTAACTATTTACTTTAATGCAGAACACACATCCCTGAAAATTTGTTAAAAGGCTGGGCAAACATTTCATTTTTATTTGTTAGTAAATATATCATTCTTAGTATGTAATATATTGAATGTTCCTTTAACAAAACTGAAATTAAATTGAGTCTCAATAATGGGAGCAAGCGTTTTAAAAGTTAGTGATTGATGCATTGGCCAGAATTTATACTTGGGCACAAATGAAAATGTTGGGAGTAAATAGTACCCCAAATCAGTGATCCATTCCTCAAACATTTTCCCACAGTTTCCCTTCTAACACATTTCAATATTGTTGGCTGTGCCATGATTGAGCATTGATGGAATCTGCTTTAAAGAAAATTTATCAGATTACCACTCTTAAATAAGCCAATGAATATTTTTATAAAATTCTACTAATTGCGTCTCCGCTGCCTTGTGGCCATACCCGCCCATGGGAAAGGCTTCGGCAGTAAACTCTGGGAAGAAATCCGGAGCCGGGATCCCTAAGGCATTTGATGTTGCTTACAACTTCACTCTGGCAACCTCTGCGATAACACTGGTGCCAAGCTGTATCGGCACTTACGTTTTCCTTGGACTACATCAGTGATGTGGAGAGGGGGAACCCGCTGCATGGGCAACAGCCAATTCTTCAAATCTTACCACCCAGGCTTGCGTCCTGAAGGGGACACAGTCCACCAGAGGTGCAAACCCATGATCCCCTGGGATCGACAGCTGCCTACTATTAATTGTGTAATATTGAAAAATACCAATCAGGTCAATCTACTACATCAGAATAAATTGATTATAATTGTATAAAACATAATTTATAATTGTTGAAAATTATTCTCCTGCTATATTGGTATTCAGTTGTCAGATCCTTGTTAAGATTTTAAAATGTTTCATTCACCATGTTAATAAGTTTTATCCGTATTTAGAGAACCAAAGGGTTACATATTAGTGCAGTTAATTGCTGTTTAATTCATATTGTTGTTCTCTATAGAAGTGGCATAAAATATCACAGGAACCTCACCAAAGCAATTAAAAATTCACAGTCAATGACAACAGCAACCCTCAATTAGAATGGATTTGTGCCAAAATAAGAGTGAGTTATTTTGGACTTTACTGAAATGATGGAGAATCTGCCTGTACAAGGTAGTGGATATACCTAAGAATACCCAAGGAAGAAGAGATATGTAACAGGTGAGGGCTAAGGGACCCAGGATATAATATTGCAATGTTGGAGCAGTTATGATTGTATTTAATGGCACAGCAGCCCAAACACTTCTGGTTAAGGGGTGGGGCAATTCTGAAGGAAAAATGTTGGTTACAATATTAAAAGGATTTTGTGCTCATTAATCACTGATAAGGTTTTTTTCTCACCCAACTGCACCAGGATAATAGATAGACACAGCTTTAAGTTTGGTAATGTTTTAACCAGTATGTGGTTACCTTGATATACAGCACATGTAATATGTCAGCGTAAATTAGGCATAAAAGTCTAGAAGAGTTATCAAATTGAGCTGAAAACCAAAGCTTACAGTAGCTGTAAAAAAAAAGTTGCACTTAAAAGATGGAGCAAACACTTGAAAGCCACTCTCCACAAGTGTCCTCAAATACTGTAGTAGTCGGCTGTCTTCAAATTTGGCCCGCATCACGATTATCATTCCCTATTGATCCCATTCCCTTTCTATGACAAATGTTTTACGGAACTTGAATCCTGCATATCCCTACACCCACTCCAAGACTGCTCACTGCCTTAGCCAAACTCTGGGCAACATATCCAAGTCATCACAACATCTCTTACTTCCACCTTGGCAATATCACACAGCTCTGACCCTAGTTTAACTCATTTGTTGCTGAAATCTCTCCTCTGTGCCTTCATTACCACCAAACTTGATTATCCCAACAAATCCCTAATTGGCCTCCTTCTCCCTGAAAAACATATCAAACTCAATATGTCATCAACTGCATAGTGTATTTACACGCAGTTAAAAGTTTTTAAATCTCTCCATATTACCATCTTCCCTATCCTTATAACATCTCCCTTCCCTCTGACACATCTGCGCCCACAAATCCTGGTGCTTAAATATCCCCAAGTTTTAATCTCTGCTCTGCTACCAAGGACCAAAGCTTTGGAATTCCCTTCCAAAACTGTTCTGTCTCACCATCTATCATTCCTCATTTAAAAAGTTCCTTGATGCAGTTTATTGTCATCTGCCCTAACATCCCATTACTTTTTTTGTTTGTTAACACTTCTGTCAAACACCTTGGAACATTATATTCAGCTCAAGTTATTGGTCCAGAATGCGCACACAATGATAAACTACCTACAAACGTTTTATGCATTTGTTCTGCACTTACCTAGTGTGAATCTCAAAAGAGAAACTTTCTGAATGAAACCAGCTCCAGAAATTGCATTGAACCCTGCATATTCACTGGGCCTGAAAAACCATTCCATAAAAATGCTTAAAAACGCTGTTGCAGTGACTTTAGATAGATAGATAGATACTTTATTGATCCCAAAGGAAATTACAGTGTCACTGTAGCATTACAGGTGCACAGATATACAAATATAAGAGAAAAAAGAAAGAATAAAAAAATAAGTTACCTCAGTCTAACAGGAGGGGGGTCATCATTTTACCGGATATAGGTTGACTCATTATACAGCCTAATGGCCAAGGGCAAGAAAAACCTCACAGTGCTGTTTGGAGCAATGCAGTTGTCTGAGTCTATTACTAAAAATGCTCCTCTGTTCAGCCAAGGTGGCATGCAAAGGGTGAGAAACATTGTCCAGAATTGCCAAGATTTTTCATAGGGTCCTTTGTTCTACCACAGCCTCCAGTGTGTCCTGTAACAGAGCCAGCCTTTCTAATCAGTTTATTGAGCCTGTTGGCACCACCCACTTTGATGCCATTGCCTCAGCACCAACACATAGAAGATTCTACTGGCAACAACAGACTGGTAGAACACGTGAAGGAGAGGCCTGCATACTCCAAAGGACCTCAGTCTCCTCAAGATGTAGCGGTGCCTCTGGGCCTTCTTGTACATAGCCTCCGTGTTGGTGCTCCACTTAAGTCTGTCATCCAGGTGCACCCCCAGGTACACGTAGGTCCCCACCACATCTAAGTCCTCACCATCAATAGTAACAGGGAGCAGTGCAAGCTTAGGCTTCCTAAAGTCCATCACCATCTCCTTTGTCTTACCAATGTTGAGCTGCAGATGATTCAGCTTGCGCCATTTGAGAAAGTCCTTCACCAGAGCTCTGTATTCATCCTCCCATAATACACCCAACTACTGCTGAGTCATCAGAAAATTTCTGCAGATGGCATAAGACCATAAGACATTGGAGCAGAATTAGGCCATTCAGCCCATCGGGGCTGCTCTGCCATTCTATCATGGCCGATCCCTGATCCCACTCAACCCTATACACCTGCCTTCTCGCCATATCCTTGATACCCTAACCAATCAGGAATTGATCAACTTCTATCTTAAATATACCCACTGACTTGTCCTCCACTGCAGTCTATTGCAGGGCTTTCCACAGATTCACCACTCTCTGGCCAAAATAAAATTCCTCCCTACCTCTGATCTAAAAAGTTGCCACTCAATTTTGAGGCTGTGCCCTCTAGTTCTGGATACCCCCTCCATAGGAAACATCCTCTCCACATCCATCCTACCTAGTCTTTCCAACATTTGGTAGGTTTCAATGAGATCTCCCTGCATTCTTCCAAATTCCAGCTCAAAGCTGCCAAATGCTCATCATATGTTAACCCCTTCATTCCCAGAATCATCCTCGTGAACCTCTTCTGGACTCGCTCCAATGACAGCACATCCTTTCTGAGATATGGGCACAAAACTGTTGACAATTCTCCAAGTGCAGCCTGACTAGTGTCTTATAAACACTCAGAATTATCTCCTTGCTTTTATATTCTATTGCCCTTAAAATAAATGCTAACATTGCATTTGACTTCTTTACCACAGACTCAACCTGTAAATTAACCTTCTGAGAGTCTTGCACAAGGACTGCTAAGTCCCTCTGCACCTCTGATATTTGAACTTTCTCCCGATTTAGACAATAGTCTGCACTATTGTTCCTTTTACCAAAATGTATTATCATATATTTCCCAACACTGCATTCCATCTGCCACTTTTTTGCCCAAATTGTCCAAGTCCTGCTACAATTGCACTGCTTCCTCAGCACTACTACCCTTCCACCTATCTTCGTATCATCCACAAAATTTGCCACAAAGCCATCAATTCCATTATCCAAATCATTGTCAAACAATGTGAAAAGCAGCAGTTCCAATACTGACCCCTGAGGTTCACCACTAGTCACTGGCAGCCAACCAGAAAAGTCCCCCTTTATTCCCATTTGCTGTCCCCTGCCTGTCAGCCGTTCTTCTATCCATGCCAGTATCTTTCCTGTAATGCCATAGGATGGAATCTTGTTCAGCAGCCTTATGTGTGGCACATTATCAAATGCTTTCTGAATATCCAAGTAAATGAAATCTACAGCCTCTCCTTTGTCCACCCTGCTTGTTACTTCCTCAAAGAACTCTAACAGATTTGTCAGGTAAGATTTCCCTTTACAGAAACCATGCTGACTTTGACTTAACTTATCATTAATCTCCAAATATCCCAAAAGTTCATCCTTAATAATAGACTCCAACACATTTCCAACCACTGAGGTTAGACTAATTGGCCTGCGTAGCCCCCCTGGCCACCCTCAGGGTCGCTCGGCTCGCTGTCGTATAGGGAAACAGCTTTGGCCTCACCAAACTGGGTAATTTTTGTGGATGCTGTGTGATGTACCCCACCCCACCCAAATAACAGATACTACACCAGATACGAATAAATGATTTAGTTTATAGATATTACTGGAACTATATAATTAATAGAGAATAAAATATAAAAGGAAAATAAAAGGCGCCACACTTATCAAAGTTCAATCTCTTCGTGCACAAAACAGTTGGAGCTCAAGAACCTTCTTCTTCACCCTGCGACCCCTCGGACCACTTCGACCAGCCGCCTGGGACCAACAACGGTGGTCGACCAGACGCTCCACACGAGTCTGTCTCTGTCTCCTCGCCGAACGCCCTCCTCGGGGTCAGACCCCGTTAGCGGACATCACAGCACCTGGTCTATCCTCTGTCTCGCTTTCCCACCTTCTCCCCCAAAACCCCACACATACAAATCTTCCAGATACACCAAAGTCATAATAACTATCCCAATTGGTTCGTAACATCCTCTTATCACCCCCTTAAACCACAACAAGCTGCTAGCGCAAAGCTTTCCCAGCGTTAAACATAACAAAGAAGCATTCCCAAGTATAACATAACAAAGAAGCCATTTTAATTAGCCTCCGCAGTAACATAAAAGATGAAACCCCCTTACACCTATAATTTCATTTCTTTTGCCTTCCTCCCTTCTTAAAGAGTAAAGTGTCATTTGGAAACTTCCACTCCTCCAGATCATGCCAGAATCAAGTGATCTTGAAAGGTCATTACCAATGCATCCATTATATCTTCAGCAACCTCACTCAGGACTGCGGGATGTAGTCCATCTGGTCCAGGTAACTTATCCACCTTAAGACCTTTGAGCTTGCTTAGCACTTTTTCCTTTGTAATAGCAATGGCACTCACTCCTGCTTCCTGACTCTCACAGTCCTCTGGCACACTGTCTTCCATAGTGAAGACAGATACAAAGTACCTGTTAAGTTTATCTGCCATTTCTTTGTCCCTCATTACTACCTCACCAGCATCATTTTCCAGTGGTTCAATATCAACTCTCACCTCCCTTTTACTCTTCATATTACTGAAAGAACTTTTCATATCCTGCTTTATATTGCTGGTTAGTTTGCCCTCATATTTCAACTTTTTCCTTGTTATGGCTTTTTTAGTTGCCTTTTGTTGGATTTTTAAAAACTTCCCAATCATCCAACTTCCCACTCACTTTTGCTGCGTTATATACCCTTTCCTTGGCTTTCATGCAGACCTTAACTTCCCTTGTCAGCCACAGTTGGCTAGCCCTGCCATTTGAAAACTACTTCTGTGGAACATATCTATCCTGTGCCTTGTGAACTACTCCCAGAAAATTAAGTTTCTCTGCCTTGCCATCATCCATGCCAATGTCCTCACCCAATCCACCCGAGCAAGTTCCTCTCTCATGCCTCTGTAATTCCCTTTATTCCACTGCGATACTGATATATGTGACTTGTGCTTCTCCCTCTCAAATTGCAATACGAATTCAATCATATTATGATCACTGTCTTCTTAAGGTTCTTTTACATTAAGCTCCCTAATAATATCAGGGTTATTATACAAAACCCAATCTAAGATAGCCTTTCCCCCAGTAGGCTCAAGCACAAGCTGCTCTAAAAAGCCTTCTCCGAGGCATTCAACAAATTCCCTCTCTTGTGATCTGACACCATCCTGATTTTCCCCAATCCCCTTGCATATCGAAATTCCCTGTTACAATTGTGTCATTGCCCTTATTACAAGCCTTTTCCAACTCCCTTTGCAATCTCAACCCCACATCTTGGCTACTATTTGGAAGTCCCATTTATGTTTTTTTTACCCTTGCAGTTTCTTAACTCCACCCACAAAGATTCATCATTATCTGACCCTATGTCACCTATTTCTAAAGACGTAATTGCATCTCTTACCAGCAGAGCCATCGCCTGCACCTTCTTGCCCGTCCTTTCGATGCAAATTATGTCCTTTGAAGTTACTTCTTTCAGCCATGACCACAATGTCATAATGACCCATCTGTAATTACGCCATGACTACGTCCACCATATTCTAAATGCTACAAGTATTTAAATACAGCACCTTCAGTCCCACATTCTTCGCCCTTTTGAATTTTGCCTCTGTGGTACAATTTAACTCTTAGCTCTGTCTGCATTTGTACCCAGTCATCGGCTTGTCCTTCCTCACTTGCATTCATGTTGCATCCATCATCTATTTGTAAACCTGGTGGCTCATGCTCAACTCCATCATACTTGTTCCCGTCCCCCTGACGTTATTAGAAGAGGGGAGGAGAAGATGGTGGTGCGACGCAGCATACGCAGCCGCTCCGAATTGATATCGTATTTGTTAAATAGGGGCCGTGCACATTCCTAATTTGATGGAGACGGACGTGAGAAGCATGGAGGAACATCTGGAGAAACTTCTGAAATGCCTGCTTCGCTGCCGTTGCTACTGTGCGATCGAGAATCTCCAGGGGGAAGGCCCCAAATCCTCAGCTTTGCCTATTGCCGGGGCCAGGGTCGAAGCGCTCGGCAGAGATGGTGCTCGGTGCTGGAGGCTCGAAGTTTTCAGACGGACTCAGAGTCGGACTGTGGTCGGGTGCTTCCAGGGTGCTGCATTGGCAAGTTTGCGGCGCTGGAAGCTCATGGCAGGGAGAGTTTCTCCCTTCAACCGTCTGCGTGAGATGATGGGACTTTCGAGAGACTTTGAGACTTTTTTTTTTACTGTGCCCATGGTCTGTTCTTTATCAAATTACGGTATTGCTTTGCACTGTTGTAACTATATGTTATAATTATGTGGCTTTTGTCAGTTTTTTTTAGTCTTGGTTTGCCTTGTGTTTCTGTGATATCATTCTGGAGGAACAAATTGTATCATTTCTTAATGCATGCATTACTAAATGACAATAAAAGAGGACTGCATGTCCTCATAATCTAATCTAATATTAGTTTAAACCAGTCCCAACAGCTCTAGTAAACCTGCCCACAAGAATTTTGGTCCCCATTAGATTACAGTGCTACCCGGTCCCTTTTGCACAGGTCCCACCTGCTTCAAAAGAGGTCCCAATTATCCAGAAATCTGAATCCCTGCCCTGTGCTCCAATTCTTCAGCCATGCATTTACCTGCCACCTCATTCCCTTCCTATCCTTAATGTCGCGTGGCACAGGCAGCAATCCCAAGATTAGTACCTTTGAGGTCCTGCTTCACTGTATCCTGACTCCCTGTATTCTTTTTTTAGGACCTCCTCCCTCTTTCTACCTATATCGCTGGCACCAATATGTACCATGATTTCTGACTGCTCACCTTCCCTTTTCAGGATATTGCGGAAATATCTGAACGACTCAGTGCTGTATCTGAAGTCCGAGGTATGCAGGGTAAACGGGAGGGAAGCCAATATAGTGCCCTGTGGGGACCCAGTGCTCTGCTAGCCATGTCTGACACACAGCTCTGAAGCTGGTCTGCCAGTCAAGTATTCCATTATCTTCGTACCTTGACATGGCCAGATGTCAAAGCTGCCAAAACATTGGTTCAAGAGACTCTTGACATTTATATACATGCAAAAACATTCAGAAACTACCAAAATATTACAACTATCAAAAATTAAAAAGCAAAGCAAAAGAACTTAAACTAAAAACATTCAGTTATGTTCCGACACTACAAAAATGGCAAATAACTATTATCTTTTCGTCTCTTGTGGCTGCTCATCTGTGTTCGGATTAGTGGACATGCTGTCCCTGCACTACATTTGCCACCACGTGCAACGGAGAACTGTCACAATTTTGTGTTGCTCACTAAAGAGTAACAGCAGATCAGACAACACAGAAATTAAATTCTCTGCCTCAACAACTATTGCCCAGTAGCATTCACATCTACTATAATGAAATAGTTCGAGGTATTGGTTATGGCCTGAGCAAGGATCTGGACACACTGCAAATTACCTACTGCCATACCAACAGGCTCAATCTCACCACTTTGCTCTAGAGCACGCAGACAACCCAAGACACACTACTGTTTAATCGATTAAAGCACAGTGTCAAACACCAACATACCTTCTGTATTAATAACCAAGCTTTAAAACTTAGACCTCTGTACCTCCCTCTGCAACTGGATATTCAAAGTTTAAAGTATCACAGCACATATTATTTGCATTTATTATCAAAGCACATATGTCACCACATACAACCATGAGATTCATTTTCTTGCAGGCATACTCAATAAATCCATAATAGAATAATAACCTTAATAGAATCAAAATACTCAACATCCTTATTGGCAGACTACAGCTAATGGAGATCAGTAAAAACATCTCCTCTCACTGACTATCAACACAGGTGTACCTCAGCCCACTGCTCTACAGTCATAATTGTGTGCCTAAGAAGAACTTAAATGCCATATATAAATTCACTAATGTACTACGGCTTTTGGTATGCCAATAATGAGATTTACAGAAGATTGGCTGGTTGAGAGGCATTGCAATGTCAGCAAGACCAAGGAACTGTGGACTGATTCAGGAAGGGGAAGTCAATCCTCATTGAGGGATTAGTAGTGGAAGAAGTGAGCAGCTTCAAGTCCCTGGGCATCAACAACTCACAGAATCCATCCTGAGCCTAAGATACTGATTAGATCAAGAAGGCAGCACACCAGCAGCTCTGCGTCTTAGCGGTTTCAGGAGATTTGATACGTCACTAAAGATTCTTACAAATTCACCATGGACTCAACCAGCTCCATTAGAGGCACAACCTTCCCACCATCAAGAACATCTTCAAAAGACAGTACTTCAAGAAGACAGCATCCATCTTTAAGGACCCTCACCATCTGGGACTTGCCCGCTTCTCATTACAGCCATCAAGGAAGTATGGAGCCTGAAGATCACACTCACTGATTTAAGAACAATTTGCTGTCTTTAGATTTCTGAACAGTCCATGAAATCACAAACATTATTCCGTTTTTCATTTTCTTGCATTATCTAACACTGACAAGACCACATAATTATAACATATAGTTACAGCACTGCAAAGCAATACCATAATTTGATAAAGAACAGACCATGGGCACGGTAAAAAAAAAAAGTCTCAAAGTTCTGATCGACTCCCGATAGTCCCGATAGCAGGCGGCAAAAGGGAGAAACTCTCCCTGCCATAAACCTCCAGGTGCCGACAACTGCCGATGCATTGGAAGCACCCAACCACAGCTGACTCTGAGTCCGTCCGAAAACTTCGAGCCTCCGACCAGCCCTCCGACACTGAGCACCGAGCACCATCTCTGCCGAGCACTTCGACCCCACCCCGGCCGCCAAGCAACAAGTAAAGCCGAAGACTCGGGGCCTTCTCCTCCAGAGATTCTGGATCACACAGTAGCAGCAGCAGCAAAGAAGGCATTTCAGAAGTTTCTCCAGATGTTCCTCCGTGCTCTCACATCTGTCTCCATCAAATCAGGATTGTGCACGGTACCCTACTTGACAGATAA
Source organism: Mobula birostris (assembly GCF_030028105.1). Lineage (NCBI taxonomy): Eukaryota > Metazoa > Chordata > Chondrichthyes > Myliobatiformes > Myliobatidae > Mobula > Mobula birostris. Next base: position 203,267,620 of record NC_092371.1, on the reverse strand, counting down.
CAGATATCATTCACCGGATTGGCCGCTGCACGCTGCGTCGACCCGTCATCTTCTCCTCCTCTTCCAAAAAAAATGAAGCTAATAGTAGCATTTCCATCACTTCAGTATCATATTGGCTAACTTCGAGATTTTTTTAAAATCACAAGTACAAGACATACAAATCTGTAAAAATCCAACCAGTAAAAATAGATTACTCCACATCTGCTTTCATTTTTGCAAACTTATCTTGCTAAGGCAAACAAATTTGAGAAAAGTTAAAAACAAATATTTTCTCATTTTAAATTTAAACCCAAACTGAGCACTTCAATCAATTTTCTTTCCATTGTCACCAAATGTAATTAAATATTCTTGCATGACATAAAAAGGAGTAAAGAAACAACTCTCCATAAAACAATTCCACATTCCCTTATAATATAAATGAACTTCAACAGAATAAAATTACACATCAGTCCCTTTTATCTCAAACTGAGCATATTAAGGATGAGCTTTAAAACAGAAATTTATTATAGCATTGTGTGATTGAGTAGTATAGTCAAACAATAATCATGATGATACCTTGTCCTTTCATGAAAGTTTGTTTCCAAACTGGGACGCTGCTTTGTAATTGCCAACACTCCATTGCTTCATTCAACATTTCCTATGCGTGAAAGTGGTGTGTGCGCATTGGAAAGCTTTGGGCCATGGAGAGTATGTGGGCAATAAGCATTCAATAGTCCATCTCAGCTCTTTCAGCCAACAGAAAGTATTCAATAAGTTTAAGGCCTAGCCCTAACCCTAGATCAAAATGCAAATTGTCACCATAGCTGAAAAAAACTTTAAATTTTAAAAAGCAATTCTCCTTTTGCTTCAAAAATATACCATGATAATTAACAAGAATAAATAAATATGACTATATTATAATCTAACATAAAGTTAACAAGCCAAAAATATGTTTTTTTTTGTTCACTGGTTCTCACTGAAACAAATGCCCTCCCTAACATAATCTGTGTTCTTATTTAGTGGTCCACTTGTCAAATACACTTAGTGGCCACTTTATTCAGTGCACCTGCACGTCAATGCAAATATCTAATTGGCTAACACACACAAAATGCTGGAAGAACTTAGCAGGTCAGGGAGCATCTATGGAAGAGAGTACAGTCAATGTTTCGGGCCGAAACCCTTTGGCTGGACTCTTTTCCATAGATACTGCCTGGCCTACTGAGTTCATCCACCATTTTGTGTGGTTGCTCGGACTTGCAGCATCTGCAGATTTCTCTTGTTTTTTTAAAAAATCTAATCAGTCAATCATGTTGCAGCAACCCAATGCATAAAAGCATTCAGACAAGGTTAATTGGTTCAGTTGATGTTCAGACCATCAGAACTGTGGAATGATTGTTGGTGCCAGACAGGGTGGTTTGAGTATCTCAGAAACCACTAATCTTCTGGGATTTTCATGCACAACAGTCTCTAGAGAGTCTGGTGCAAAAAAAAAACAAATAACATTCAGTGAGTGGCAGCTCTGTGGGCAAAAATGTCTTGTTAATGGAAGAGGTCAGAGGAGACCGGCCAGATTGGTTCAAGCTGACAGGAAGATGACAGTAACTCAAATAACCACATGTATACCTAGCTAAGAAAATCAACAAATGCAATCAACAGACTGTATTCAGATCATTGTTATATGTCACATGAAGTAAGATGTATACTACCCAAAAAACTGTGAAGACTCAATAGATAAGCCCGGAGGAAATCGGTTCAAGAGGGAGTTCTGCTACACAAGAAAGACCTCCGCTGTGCTGCAGAGAACAAGCAGCAGATGCAAAAGGAGAGACTGAACAACCACTAACCACAGCCATTCCTTGTTCTTGTCCACACTGCACCAGAATATGTGGATCCCAGATCAGCCCATACAGCCACCTGAGGGCCCACCAGTACATTACCCCTTGCGAGATTACTTCAGCTCGAGTGATCATGCACATCACCAATATCTATCCAAACATGAGGAAATCTGCAGATGCTGGAAATTCAAGCAACACACACAAAATGCTGGTGGAACGCAGCAGGCCAGGCAGCATCTATAGGAAGAAGCACAGTCAACGTTTCGTCCTGCCGAAGGGTCTCGGCCCGACTGTGCTTCTTCCTACCAATATCTATCACCTCCATTCTCTGTACTCCAGCAACATTTCCAGTGTCCACCCTCAACAGAATCAGGCCACCCACTAATTCCCAGGACTACTGCCTCAATTCCTATACAGTACGTACGCACGTACGTACACACACACACACACACACACGAGAGGCAAAGATAAAGTAATGTGAAACTAGAGGATGCAGACCAACTAGTTTTAGAATAGCTTGCATTATGTTGAATTGTTGTATTTCAGTTCTTTTACGATGTACAGTACCAAAAATGTAATTAATATTGAAGGAGCTATAAAATCTTCATCCTAATTTTCTTCTTATACAGTGTATTTCTTCAATTACCAACTTATAATGTAAACAAAGTTGTTTTATATCATAATATTTCATGGCATTCATTTGCATTCAGAATACAGAAAGCAAGGCCTCTTCAGTTTTGAAATAGCGCCACCTGCCAGCTGATATTCAAAATGACTTGCTCCAAAATGTTAGGAGCATTTACTTCCTTCTCTAGTTCGGATAAATTTGACTGTACACAGAATTACAGGAAAATCACTTGGTACTTGGTTATTATAATTGCAACATTGGTGCAGAGTGATTTTCAAAAATCATTAAGATTTATGAAATTCAGCAACATTGATGGGGCAAACCTCATCATAAAACTGACGAGAATCAGTTAGGGAGTTAACATGCGCAAGGGTCTTAGCTCTATTCTACAGGTGAGATGTAGCTTACACTGCCATCAGGCTAGTTGCATTGATGACAAAACAACTTTAAGGGAATGACTGCCAATAACATACAACATACCTGAACACATTTATTAGAAGTTGAATTACATTTGATGGTTCACAGCAGTATTCTATTTTCACAGGTTTTTACAATTGACTAGGTTTAATCATGCTTCTTCTAGCATTGCACATTCATATTTTAGTGGAATTTATTAAAATATTGAAGCTGTTATTAAAGCCATAAATCCTAACCAAACTTAAGGGTTTAAAGAAGACATGCTCTCTGGTTACAGTTAAACAATGTGGATATATTTAAATTCTAATGGATAGTGATATTTATACTTATAATTTACTGTTCTACTTAGGACTATTCAATAATATATAGATAAAAGAAAACAGTTGGAAATCAAGTGCGTGCATTGAACAGCAGGTTGTTTAAAATATAGAGAGCAGCTAGGCATAACATGTCTCTCAAAAAATGCTTAACAGAACTTAAATGGTTATAATTTAAAATTAACCTGACAGTATAAGTTACAAGCAAGAGCTTTGGGGACTTGAGTGAAAAAATAGATACCAAGGGATCAGTAATATAACCTCATGTAGACCCGTCGATAACTTATTTGCTATTGCATACAGTTGAGAAATGCCTGCCCAAGACAATGATTTACCTCAAAGGAACATTGCTCTATGCGCAATGACCACAAGAGCTCAACCTTGGAATTCAGTAATGTATAATATTCTAAACTGGTCATATGAAATAAATTGATCATTAACTGAATGTCTGTGAGACATTGATAGAGTCACATTTGTTCTGAAACATCGATATGCGTCATGGCCAAATCAATCAAATACCAGTGCTTGAAAATTTCAAATAATCTTCAAAATTGCTTAAATTAGCAAATCACCAAAAATAGTTACTTGAATTCTGTTGTAGTAGATGTTGATCCAAACAATGGGAAATTTCACTTCTCATTAAGATAACCAAAATATTTCATTTAGCAAGAAACAATAAATCATTGGATAAAAGGTATATATACAAATATTATTTAGCAGAGTATGTAAGACTCACTTTGCCAATATCACTTATATTCGCAAGTGTTTTAGACGAAAGTAAGAACTCCTTGTGAATTGCAATCAGCCTTGTCATTATTATTGAGGAAGTATCACAAACGGTACATGCAATGCCTAGTTGGTAATGGTCCAAGTCTTGCTGACAGTGACTCCACAGTTAGCTACTCTCATCTCAGAACAATTTGGACCTCCACACATGCATGATCAAATAGTGGTCTGAATATATTGAGGGTCAGATGCCAGTGCATATGCATGCCTGTTCCATCATCCAACTGATTTGCTAAAGAGAGGGTTTACATATGCTTTATTTATTTTATTTTATGTTAATTTAATTAGCTCTTCAACATGCTTCTAATTAATTTAAATGTTAGTTGATTTTATTTTATTTATTCAAATCTATTTGAATAATTTCTAAATGCCTCTAATTGTTACAAATATTTACAAGCTGTTAAAAAGCCTTTCACAACAGTAGTTCAGGCATCCCTGCCATTCGGAACCAATTCCACGGAGCAAACAACATGTCAGGTATATGGATGGGAATTATGGTCAGCAAGTCAAGCCAGGAGGCTTGATCTAAGACAATCTGCAAAGTGATACTGGTTGAAAGGTAAATGATGATCACAGCACTTCAGATTTTAACTATGGAATATTTTATAGCTGTCCAAAAGGATCAGAGCCTCGGTTTAACATTTGATCAGAACTTGATATCTCTGATGGTGCCACACTCCACCACAACTGAACGGGACTGCCATCTCAAGATAATGATCTCAAGATCCTGAAATAGGTCAAGAATCCCACCATTAAGGTGACAACTCTTAGCTGTTCACAGAAATAAATGTACTATTTTGACAATTTCAGAACACTTGGAAAACTAACAAATATTATGATAATAAATTATGATCTGCTAAATAATACTTGAGGTAGCATTTAGGACATAAGAAAAGTTATCTTCATCAAAAAAAAGTAAACTATATATATTGATGTGAAATAGCAGACTGGTTTATCTAAACCAAGAAGCTACAAATAAAGATAGCATTCTGAGATCAAAGATATTACTGGTTCTGTCTACTGTTGAGCCAGATTAAGCACGAGGTTGAGCACATATATGGCACCATCACCAAGGAGCAATACCCTTGAAGAAAACATGTGGTCTTCACAAAGGAACATTTAATAACAATCTGGCTACAACGTAGTAGTTGTGTTTCAAGAATGTTTTCAAATGTTTGAATGGTATGTAACCAGATGTCATACAGATTTACAAGCTGCATGGAGGATTTAAAGCAATGCTGATTAGAACAATATGAATGCTATAAACATTAGACAATTAGAACCATAAAAGCACGATCTTCATGATGCTCTTCTTCCTGGCTTTCTACCACATCACACGACATTCCTGACGATATTCCTCTGAAGGGCAACACTGTGAAGCATGCAGCACATCAAGGTATTTGAATTTTTAACTGGAATGTTCCTCAAGATACTTCCACTTTAAAGCATGCATGTAATGCTTCAATCTAGGATGGGGTACTCAATTATTATCAATGGGGATAAAAACATCTCATTTACATATAGTTAACTGATATCAATACAAGCTGCCCTTTCTCATTGACACATAGGATTGCTGGTGGGGACACACTCACCACACTTATAAAGTCCATAATGACTGCCGTGGACTGCTAACTGAAGCACAGCTTGCATTCAAACATGCAACTGAAGATAAGGGATTCTGAGTTTGGTGTTGAATTGATCTGTGGCTGTGTTACATTGGACATCATTTCTCCGAAGGAGGAAACATTCTTTCTGTATTCACTCCTTCAAACCCATCATGATAGAGGTGTACAAGATAATAAGAGGAATGGATAGAGTGGATAGCCAGCACCTCTTCCCCAGGGCACCACTGCTCAATACAAGAGGACATGACTTTAAGGTAAGGGGTGGGAAGTTCAAGGGGGATATTAGAGGAAGGTTTTTTACTCAGAGAGTGGTCGGTGCGTGGAATGCACTGCCTGAGTCAGTGGTGGAGGCAGATACACTCGTGAAATTTAAGAGACTACGAGACAGGTATATGGAGGAATTTAAGGTGGGGGCTTATATGGGAGGCAGGGTTTGAGGGTCAGCACAACATTGTTGGCCAAAGGGCCTGTACTGTGCTGTACTATTCTCTGTTCTATGATTTTAAAGAACCGGAAACAGAAAAGCTGAAAGCACTCAGGTTCAGCGCTGCCAGCATTTCATTTCTTTTATTCAGATATCCAACATTTGCGGATTTTTGGTTTTCAAAAATTGTGGAAATGTTTATTATTGTTATGTTTTAAAATCCAAAACAAAGCTAATGAAAGCAAAAGCACGGAGCCAGGAATGCGTGTCTTAGAACACACAAAGTTGCTGGTGAACGCAGCAGGTCAGGCAGCATCTATAGGAAGAGGTACAGTCGACGTTTCGGGGTCTCAGCCCGAAACGTCGACTGTACCTCTTCCTATAGATGCTGCCTGGCCTGCTGAGTTCACCAGTAACTTTGATGTGTGTTGCTTGAATTTCCAGCATCTGCAGAATTCCTCATGAATGCATGTCTTAGTTCATTTTTACTTCAGTGAGATGTGCACTTATGAAGTGGTGGCGTGACAATATATGCCATTCACATATTTTTTACATATATTGTATAGCAAGCTTTATATATGTATACAAGTTGATGGTATCAGTTGCTGTCATTCCTTTGGGTTCATCAGTTGCGTGGAGAGGGGGAGCTTGCTCTCCATATCATACTGGCCAGGCTTATGTATCTAGACAACAAGAACTCATTACCCATGATCGACAGAGGCCTTAGACTCAGATACAAGTGGATATGCTTATACTGTATATCAACTTCTGAATTATTTAAACAGCAAAAAATGTTTAATTAAATATATTTACAATATTACTCAAATATTACCAAAATTTTAACCACACAACATTCCTCCCTGCTTAGCTATAAGCTCCAACTCAATATAGAATGTATATCATATACAACTACTATACAGACATCCACAGCATACCAAGTTTTAAATTATCCCATACAGGCCTAAAGATTTAATAGCTCTGGAGGATCTCTTACTCTTGTGGGATACCATCTTTCCTGACAAGGGTGTTCACTCTGCCAGGGCAGTGCAGTTTGTTCCCAATGAAGGCGAGCAGCACTGATCCTGGCACTTCTGGACATGTTGGCACCAGACACACTGCACGGCAAACTGTTTGATCTGCTAATCACCCCAGGCCAACAGACAAAGATTCGAGCCAACACTTTCATTTTTACCATGCCTAGTATACTGGCATGTACTATAGCTCTTCCAAAACTTTAGCTCTCAGCTTTAATGATTAACAACTCTCAGTTCCCAGATCAAGCAACCACTGTCAAGGGCAAGTTCAACTTGTGCTGGTAAAAAAACAGGGGAACTGGATTTTCTGCTGTACATTCCAGTCACTTTAGGGGGCCATGCAGACATGAGACAGTGCAGGGTCTTTTCTGGTTTCCCTTTGGATCATCCTTGCCATAATCGGAAGACTTCTGTCTTGCATTAGGGAGAATATGTCATGTGGAGTGTCCCCTTTTGTAAATGGAGGACATGGGTAAATGGGACAATCCATTAGCATTTCCATGATTAGTCATCCTCTTGAATTCAATCTTGTAGTTGTGTCCTCCAAGAAACAGAGCTCATCTTTGTACTTGTGCTTCTGTAGATTGAAAATGGACACTAGTAGTTGATGATCAGTAATAAGGGTAAACAAGTACTGGTTGAAATGCTTTACACCCCAAACCAGACTCAAGGCCTCTTTGCAAATCTGGGCGCAAGTTTTCTGTACAGTGGTAAGGAGATGTGATGTAAAGGATATGGACCATTCACTTCCATGACTCAAAATATGTGACATGACTGCAGCTATACCATAAGACGAGGCATCACTGGCAAGCTTCACTGGACAATGCGAATCATAATGTGTGAGTACAGTGCTCGGCACTTATCCTTGTAAGCGGAACAAGTGCTACACAAGCCCTTATACTTCCTCCCTCACCACCATTCAGGGCCCCAGACAGCCCTTCCAGGTGAGGTGACACTTCACCTATGAGTCGGCTGGGGTGACATACTGCATCTGGTGCTCCCGATGCGGCCTTGTAAATATTGGCGAGACCTGACGCAGGCTGGAAGACCATTTCGCTGATACCTACGCTCTGTCCGTCAGAGAAAGCAGGATCTCCCAGTGGCCACACATTTTAATTCCACGTCCCATTCTCATTCTGATATGTCTATCCACGGCCTCCCCTACTGTCAAGATGAAGCCACAGTCAGGTTGGAGGAGCAACACTTTATATTCTGTCTGGGTAGCCTCCAACCTGATGGCATGAACATTGACTTCTCTAACTTCCATTAATGCCCCGCCTCCCCTTCATGCCCCATCCCTTATTTATTTATTATTTTTTTCCCTTTTTTCTCTCTCTTTTTTCCCTCTGTCCCTTTCACTATAACTCCTTGCCTGCTCTCCATCCTTCCTCCCATGATCCTCTCCCTTCTCCAGCCAATCAACTTTCCAGCTCTTAGCTCCATTGCTCCATCTCCTGTCTTCTCCTATCATTTCAGATCTCCCCCTCCCCCTCTCAAATCTCTTACTATCTCTTCTTTCAGTTAGTCCTGACGAAGGGTCGCGGCCTGAAACGTCGACTGTACCTCTTCCTATAGATGCTACCTGGCCTGCTGTGTTCACCAGCATTTTTTGTGTGTGTTGCTTGAATTTCCAGCATCTGCAGATTTCCTCGTGTCACTATTTTCTTGACATTTTTGAAAGCCATTTCACACTGCTTTGTCCATTGTCATTTGTTCTCGATCTGTAGTAATGAGTTCAAAGGGTTCAGCGCAGTAGCCAGGTTTGGCAGGAACCGGTTATATAAATTGACAAATCCTAAAGAGGACCGCAACTGTGACACATTCTGCGGTCTTGAGGCATCCACTACCGCTTGAATTTTCTCAGCAAACTTGTGTAATGTTTGTGTATCAATCGTGTGACCACAGTAAGTGATACTTGGTTCAAAGAAATCACACTTGTTGCGTTGTGCTCTGAGCCCACAATCTTCTAATCTTGTTAACACAGCCTTGAGATTTTGCAGATGTTTCTCATCATCCTTACCGGTAGCAATGATGTCATCCTGCTAACACTGAGCACCTGGGCAACCTTACAGCCCTGGTCCATAGCTTTCTGCTAGAGTGCAGGTGTAGATGCTACTGCAAAAGTAAACCCATGATAACGATAAAGCCCTTTGTGTATGTTTATGGTGAGAAACACTTCGGACCCTTCTTCCGTCTCCATCTGCAGTTGGGCCTCAGCGAAATCCACTTTGCTGAAGTGTTTTCTTCCAAAGATATCCACTGTCCTGGGCAGAGGGTACAGATCTACTTTCAGTGTTGGGTTGATGGTGACCTTAAAATCACTGCAGGTGTTGCTCATGGGCTCCACTTGAGCTCACTGGCTAGTTTATCACAGATAGTATACTGAACTGGATGGGCTTTGCAAAATCTGGGTGTGGCATTTTCATTTAACAATATTTTACCCTTGACTATATTGCAGGGGCTGTGACGTGCAAACAGTGGATGGAAATCCAATCCAATTATAGTTATGTCAGGCACTTATGGCCCCACAATGCTGGACCTCCTGTTTTACCACATACAGCCCAACATGGCTTGTTGCTTGTTGTATTTCACTGCTATGAATATCATTCCCACAGGAGTTATTAGTTGTAATATTAGAGTAAGTTCTTAGCTGGTTACCTGCAGGACTCGGTTCAGTCACTTTGAATTGTCATTCAAACTCATCTTGTGGAATGACAGAAACATCCAAGCCAGTGTTCAATACCATTTTAATTAATTTGACGTTCACTTCTGGTGTAAACCATAATGCTTGTCTATGCAAGACCCTGCAGAACATTAAAAACGTAAAAGTTCTGCACGTCTACCCCATTAACGAGTTGTCCGTTGGCACACAAGGTGAAGGAGCTGGATTTGGTGCTGATCGAATGGTATGCTGGCATTCATAGCAAGAGGATTCGAGTACAGGAGCAGGGAGGTACTACTGCAGTTGTACAAGGCCTTGGTGAGACCACACCTGGAGTATTGTGTGCAGTTTTGGTCCCCTAATCTGAGGAAAGACATCCTTGCCATAGAGGGAGTACAAAGAAGGTTCACCAGATTGATTCCTGGGATGGCAGGACTTTCATATGATGAAAGACTGGATCAACTAGGGTTATACTCGTTGGAATTTAGAAGATTGAGGGGGGATCTTATTGAAACGTATAAAATCCTAAAGGGTTTAGACAGGCTCGATGCAGGAAGATTGTTCCCGATGTTGGGGAAGTCCAGAATGAGGGGTCACAGTTTGAGGATAAAGGGGAAGCCTTTTAGGACCGAGATTAGGAAAAACTTCTTCACACACACAGCGTGGTGAATCTGTGGAATTCTCTGCTACAGGAAACAGTTGAGGCCAGTTCATTGGCTATATTTAAGAGGGAGTTAGATATGGCCCTTGTGGCTAAAGGGATCAGGGGGTATGGAGGGAAGGCTGGTACAGGGTTCTGAGTTGGATGATCAGCCATGATCATACTGAATGGCGGTGCAGGCTCGAAGGGCCGAATGGCCTACTCCTGCACCTATTTTCTATGTTTCTATCATGCTGCTGCCTGCACTCAGAGAGGCGTCTGAGGAGTCCGTGCATGAAGGCAGTGTAAAGTCTAACAGCGAGTGATCATCTTTGTCACTTTTCTTGCGATCACAAGATCCTATTGGACATTGTTAATGTGCAAGTTCAATTCACTGATTTATTGGCAGACAGTAAGGGCAAGAGTGGGGGAGCTCACAGCCTCAGAGGTAGCGAGAATTAGGCCTCAGGCCATATTGTCACCAGTTTACAGCTGCCCAGGAGAGAGATGAAGTCATTACACTCCACCAGAGGTAGAGTCGCATAGAGTCAGGCTGGAGTTAGTGCTGTTCCCCCAGTGTTCACTCGGCAGAGGACAAGTTGGATTGTGTTCGACTGCAGGCTCCTGCAACATTCACGGACTCAGGGTCTTGAACTATATTTTTTTATGTGACTGTATTTTACTGATATCTTATTTGTGCTTTATGTGCCATGTGCTGCATGTGACTATTGGTACTATGTTTTGCACCTTGGCCCCAGAGTAATACTCTCTTGTTTCGCTGTATTCATGGGTATTCATGTATGGGTGTGACAATAAACCTTGAACTTGAATTTGAATAATATTGTTGGTTTTCACATTGTAAATCTCAAGGTTTCCCAATCCCAGGTCACTCTGATCATTATCAGAATGTTCAACAACAGCATGCAGATTATTGCTCTTTTCAAAAATGCAATTTGACTTTTTATCTGTTTTTCTTCCCCGTGCAATCCAGTTATTCTTGTCTGCCCAACATGCTCTTTGTACGTATCCTACTTTGTAGCATTTTCTTCAAGTTTCACCTTAAAGTTGCATTGATTTAGTGTATATGAGTCCCTGCCACAGCAGTGACACAATTTGCTTAGCCAGGTTGGTATCTGTTTAGACGTCACAATTTTGTTCACATTCAGTTTCTTTCCTGACTGCAACTCAATTGTGTTTCAACAATTTCAAGTGCTTTTATAAAAATGTGAGTTATCCCATTAAGAACCATTTTTGAGTGCTTTCTTGTAAGATTCCACAAACCAAACAATCTCTCAGTGCATTATTAAGCTCATTACTGAACTGACAATGCGCAGACAATCTCCTCAATTCAGCCGTATACACTGAAATGGACTGCCCCTCCTTTTGATTTAGCTTATGAAACACAAATTGTTCTGCAATCAAAAAAGTTTTCGGTTCTAAATGTTTCTGCAGTACTTTCACAATATCAGCAAAGTTTATTTTGATTAGCTTGTTTGGAGCAGTTAAACTTCCAAGCAAACTGTTTCCTCTTCCACTTCGTATACTCAGCAAAACTGGCACACACTTTGCACTGGCTACTTCACTTGCTTCAAAATACTGCTCGATTTGCTCCATATACCATATCTAGTTATCTGTTGTGTAATCAAATGCATCTAATTTTCTGATGTAGCTAGCCATCTCTGCTATTTTTCTTAATAATGATTATTATCACCCTGAACTCGCAGTTTATGAACCTGTGAATGTGTCTGTTTTCTTCCCTTTTTTAAAAAAAAACAATGTCTCTGTCCCCTTGCGAAGAAAAAAATATGTGCTTCATTTTTTTTTAAAACTTGACTGTTTCCCTCCTCTTGCAAAGAAAGCTTGCTGTGTTTTTTTTCCAACTCAATTATCTTACTGCACTTCAACAGGCAGATAGTCATCTCAGGTTCATTTAAAACTTCCTTTTTGCTGCTGTTACGTTTTGGAATTCCCAAACATAAAACTAATTGAAAATAAAAACCCAGAGATAGGGATACATGTCTTAGTTTCGTCGTTGCTTTAGCAAGACACGTACTTATGACATGGTAACTATTGCCATTCACGTTCTTTTGCATATAACCTATCATGAATAATCTAAACAAAAAAAGATTAATTAAATAACATATTTACAATATTACTCAAATATTACCAAAATATTAAATATACAACACCTCAATACCCTGCTGTGCAATTGGAACCTGGATTTCCTCACTTGCAGACCCCAGACAGTTCGGATTGGCAAAAACATCTTCTCCACAATCTCCATCAGCACAGGTGCACCACAGGGATGTATGCATAGCCCCCTGCTCTACTCGCTTTGCACAATGATTGTATGGCTAAGTATAGCTCCAACACCATATACAAGCTTGCTGATGACACTACTGTTGTGGGCCATATCAAAGGTGGTGGTGCATCAGCACACAGGAGGGAGATTGAAAACTTGGTGTCATAACAACAACCTCTCACTCAATGTCAACAAGACCAAGGATCTGATTGCAGACTTGAGGATAGGGAAATAAGAAATCCATGAGCCAGAACTCAGAGGCAGAGAGGGTTAGTAACTTTAAATTCCTGGGTGTCACTAACTCAGAGGACCTGTCCTGGACACATCATATAAATGTAATTGCAAATAGAGCACAAGAGTGCCTCAGGAGTCTGCAGAGATTTGGCATGTAATCAAAAACATTAACAAACTTCCATAGGTAAGTGTACTGACTGGCTACATTTCGGCCTGGTATGGGAACACCAATGCCTTTGAGCAGAAAAGGTAGTGGTTCGGCCCAGTACATCTCAGGTAAAGCCCTCCCAACCATTGAGCACTTCTACATGAAACATTGCCATAGAAACGCAGCATCCATCATCAAAGATCCTCCCCACCCAGGCCATGTTCTTTTCTCACTACTGCTATCAGGTAGAAGATACAAGAGTCTCAGGACTTGCACCACCAGCTTCAAGAACAGTTACTACCCTTCAACCATCAGGCTCTTGAAAAGGGGATAACTATACTCATTCCATTTCTGGTGTTCCCACAACCAGTGATCTCACTTTAAGGACTCTTTATCTTGTTATTTCATTGTTCTTTTTATTTATTATTATTTATATTAACATTTGCACAGTTTTTGTTCATTGATAGTTAATGTCCTATAGATTCGTTACGTACGACCGCAGGAAAAAAGAATCTCAGGGTTGTACGAATATAAGAAGAGAAGAAAGAAAGAATAAAAAAAATAAGTTACCTCAGTCTAACGGGGGGGGGGAGGGGTCATCATTTTCCACATTTGGTTGATTTTTTTCCCAGATTACACACTTAACCTCTGCTTTACTGATACTAATGCGCATTTCTATATTTTCTTTAACACCCTCTTTGCCAACTCAGCCACCCTCTCTGCCAACTAATCCACCCTCTCATTCCCCTTCACCCCTACATGTGCTGGAACCCATAGAAATCTTACCTGACCTCCCTGATTTGCAATTCTTGTGACTGACTGAAGGACTTCATAAAGTACATCTTGCCAACTGTTTGAGTGAAAAGACCTCAAACTTGCTAGAACTGAGGATGAATCTGAGCATATCAACACTTTGAATTGTCTAGCTTTCTCCACCCATCGCAACGCAACCAACACTGCCAGCATCTCCATTGCAAACACCCCTAACTTATCAGATGTTTTTTTGCTGATTCCAATTTCTTTTGCTAGTATAGCCACCCTAAACCCTGTCACTCCTGTTTCAGGTTCCTTAGCACCATCCATATAAATCTGAGTGTGATCACTATATTTTTCCATCACATGACAGTTAAATGCACTTACCAAATCAGTTTTATATTTTCCTTTCCTTTTTACCTCGGTCAGGCCATACAATCTTCCATGGAGCTGCAACTGGACAAACTACTGAAGGACTTATCCTTAGATCAAACACTCCACATTCTTTAGCAATATCATTCCCTACCCGACTAAAGTTATCCCTCTGAAACCTCCCATTTTCCCAGCACTCCTGCAACACTCCTTTTGCAGGGTGAGAATCACTGTGCCCCTGCAAATTAACCCAGTAGTTTGCCATCAATTGCATCCTTCTTAGTTCCAAAGGCATTACTCCCACTTCTACCTGTAGGGTTGATACTGATGATGTTTTAAAAGCCCCACTACACACTCTCAAAGCCTGAGCCTGAATCACATCCAGTTTCGTTATAAGAGACCTAGCTGCTGATCCATATGCTATATTTCCATAGTCCAACACAGATCTTAGTAAAGCCACATACATTCTCTTCCATGCTGAACAACTTGCTCCCCATTCCCTACCAGGCAAACATCTCATTTATTACTTTTTTACACTTCTCTTCAACTTCTGTGATATGGTCGGCCATGTTAATCGTGAATCAAATATAACTCCCAGAAATTTAAATGATCCAACCCTTTCTAATTCAATCTCATACATCCTTAACTTCTTCCCTATCTCAATTCTTTTCCTGGTGAAAAATACAGTTTGAGTTTTTTCTACTGAAAATCTACATCCCTAATCATAACCCCACTCCACCACTTCATCAATTGCTCCTTGTAGTTTCCTGATTATATGCTCCACGTTTTGCCTCTTTCCCACAAGGCCCCATCATCCGCAAACATCATCCCTGTTACTATTGATGGTGAGGACGTGGATGGGGTGAGGACCTACAAGTACCTGGGGATGAACCTGGATGACGGTTTTCAGTGGAGCACCAACACAGAGGTTGTGTACAAGAAGGGCCAGAGTCACCTCTACTTCCTGAGGAGACTGAGGCCCTCTGGTATACGGAAGGCTCTCCCTCACATGTTTTACCAGTCTGCTGTCACCAGTACGATCTTCTACACAGTGGTGTGCTGGGACAATGGCAACAACATGGGTGTAAGGCCGACTCTGTTGTATGACTCAAATTGGACACACTGGAGACTACGGTGGAACAAAGGACCCCGCAGAAAATCCTGGAAATTCTGGACAAGGTTTCTCACCCTCTGCATGCCAACTTGGCTGAACAGAGGAGCATTTTTAGTAGTAAACCAAGACAACTGTGCTGCTCCAAGGAGCGCTATATGAGGTCATTCTTACCTTGGCCATTAGGCTCCATAATGAGTCAACCTATAGTCAGGGAAGTGATGACTCCCTCCTGTTAGACTGTTCGAGGTAACTTACTTTTTATTCTTTCTTCTCTTCTAATAATGTATAATTTGTTCATCTGTGCACCTGTAATGCTACTATGACACTGTAATTTCCTTTGGGATCAATAAAAAATCTACCTTTAATTTGGCAATTATCACAAGTAATAACTCCCAGATATTCCTTACTTTGCTCGCCTAAGGGCATTCTAATAAAAACTGAGTGGGGAGGGGGCACAGGTGGAGGCAGATCTGAATCAGTTGTATCAAAAACTACATTACAAAATCAGCCACATCAACTTAATACTGAAAAGTAACAGGAAAAAAATAAGCAAGTTATGTAACATATCTTTAGGCAATGGTTGGAGATATGATTATAAAGTCAACAATCCATGAGACTGGTAATAAAATCCCCTAAATAAGAAAACGTGAAAAATTGAAATTTGGCATTTCAAAAAAAAAGGTCAATCCCATTAAAAACAGTCAATGAGTGTTTCTTAGGAAAAGGCCTGAATACCAAAATTGGTGGTCACTTGTATGGAGGAGTACGATCCCAGTTACTCAAATCAAAAAGAAAAGTTGGCATACATTTGTGGATCACTAAGGCACCACCAAATGTGTATAATGTTGGATTATAAAATCAAAAACCTGCTTTTCCATTTTCTTTTGAACATCAATAAATGGTTTGATGCCATGCCTATGGAAGAAAACATCCATATATCAAATTAGATATCTTTAAATCTACTTTTAGACACCAGAATGCTCTTGCTAAGGATAAGAATCTGCTTCACTATGCAAACAAAGTACTTCTTCCTTCTTTGCCTCTCTTCTTGGTGTTCAGTACATCAATTTATGTCTTACTGAAACATTTCACTAAGTGGTGCAGTGCACCAGTGTGTTGCTGAAATTGGGTGGCTGGACCATATTACTCAACAAGTAACCAGGCTTGCAAAGAATAATTTGATGGCCAACAAAGTACACATAGTAGATCTATTTCTAATTCCATATTCTACCACCAGAACAGGTCTACATCAGACACAATCCCACTGGCTCTCCAGTCAGCCTCGCACTATGTGGACAACTGCAATACATACATCAGGCTGCTATTTATCGATTACAGCTTGGTATTGAACACCATCATCTCCTTAGTACTAATCAACATGCTTCAAAAACTGGGCCTATGTATTTCACTCTGCAACTGAATCCTTGTCTTCCTCATCAGGAGGCCACAGTCAGAATCAGGTTTAATATCACCAGCATGTGAGGTGAAATTTAACTTAGCAGCAGCAGTTCAATGCAATACATAATACAAGTGAAAAAAATAATAAAACAAATAATATAAATCAATTACAGTATAGATATATTGAATAGATTAAAAAATATGCAAAAAACAGAAATACTGTATATTTAAAAAGTGAGGTAGTGTCCAAGGGTTCAATGTCCATTTAGGAATCAAATGGCAGAGGGGAAGAAGCTGTTCCTGAATCGCTGAGTGTGTGCCTTCAGACTTCTGTATCTCCTACCTGGTGGTAACAGTGAGAAAAGGGCATGCCCTGGGTGCTGGAGGTCCTTAGTAATGGACGCTGCCTTTCTGAGACACCACTTCCTGAAGATGTCCTGGGTACTTCGTAAGCTAGTACCCAAGATTGAGCTGACGAGATTTACAACCCTCTGCAGCTTCTTTTGGTCCTGTGCAGTAGCCCTCCCACCCCCCCGCCCCATACCAGACAGTGATGTACCCTGTCAGAATGCTCTCCATGGTACATCTATAGAAGTTTTTGAGTGTATTTGTTGATATGCCAAATCTCTTCAAACTCCTAATGAAGTATAGCCATTGTCTTGCCTTCTTTATAACTGCATTGATATGTCGGGACCACATTAGATCCTCAGAGATCTTGACATCCAGGAACTTGAAACTGCTCACTCTCTCCACTTCTGATCCCTCTAAGAGGATTGGTATGTGTTCCTTCATCATACCCTTCCTGAAGTCCACAATCAGCTCTGTTGTCTTACTGATGTTGAGTGCCAGGCTGTTGCTGTGGCAACACTCCATTAGTTGGCATACATCACTCCCATACGCCCTCTCATCACCATCTAAGATTCTACCAACAATGGTTGTATCGTCAGCAAATTTATAGATGTTATTTGAGCTATGCCTAGGCACACAGTCATGTGAATATAGAGAGTAGAGCAGTGGGCTAAGCACACACTCCTGAGGTGCACCAGTGTTGATCGTCAGCAAAGAGGATACATTGTCACCAATCTGCACAGACTGTGGCCTTCTGATTAGGAAGTCAAGAATCTAATTGCAGAAGGAGGTACAGAAGCCCAGGTTCTGCAACTGCTCAATCAGGATTGTGGGAATGATGGTATTAAATGCTGAGATATAGCCGATGAACAGTATCCTGACGTAGGTGTTCATGTTGTCCAGGTGGTCTAAAGCTGTGCGAAGAGCCATTGAGATTGTGTCTGCCATTGACCTATTGTGGTGATAGGCAAATCGCAATGGGTCCAGGTCCTTGCTGAGGCAGGAGTTCAGTCTAGTCATGACCAACCTCTCAAAGCATTTCATTACTATAGATGTGAGTGCTACTGGGCGATAGTCATTAAGACAGCCCATATTATTATTCTTAGGCACTGGTATAATTGTTACCTTTTTGAAGCAAGTGGGAACTTCTGCCTGTTGCAGTGAGAGTTTGAAAATGTCCTTGAATACTCCCGCCGGTTGGTTGGCACAGGTTTTCAGAGCCTTACGAGGTACTCCATCGGGACCTTTCACCTTGCCAGGGTTCACCCTCTTTAAAGACAGACTAACATCGGCCTCTGAGACAGAGATGACAGGGTCATCAGGTGCAGCAGGGATCTTCACAGCTATAGTTGTGTCCTCCCTTTCAAAGCAGGCATGGCAGATCAGTAATAACACATCCTCCTCACTGATAACTAATCCAGTTGTGCCTCATGGATTCATGCTTAGCCCATTGCTCTACACTCCCTACTTTCATAACTGTGTAACCAGGCACAGCTCAAATGTCATTTATAAATTCACCAATGATCCCACCATAGTTGGCCGAGTCTCACATGGTTACAAGGAGGCGTACTGAAGTGAGAAATATCTGCTGGTTGCATGGTGTCGCAACAACAACCAGTAAGACCAAAAAATTGATAGTTGCTTTCAGAACAGGAAAGTTGGGAGAACGTACAGTACAGTGCAAATATTTTTGGGCTCATAGATATAGCTAGAGCGACTACTGTATTTGTCAACGTGGAGCAGAGAGTGAGTTTGTAAATCTGGTGAGAGGCAAGGATATTGGGAATAGCGAGGGCGCAGCGCCACGGGATGGGTTTAGGACAGGTGACAGAGGAGTGCTGGGGTGGGGGGGGGTGGTGTGGATGTAGACCCACCCCGTCCTGAGACACCAGGCAAGGTCATTTGATTTCAAACAATTGGTCACTGCGGTGCTTCCCACTCCCTCTCCTCTCCCTTCCCTTTTCCCAACCAATTTTCCCCTTTCCTAGTCCCCTTCCCATTTTCAGTCCACAATATAGATGCATATTAGAGTCACTCACATATGTCACTAATTTGTTTTTATTGTGGCAGCAATACAGCACAATACATGCAGTAAAATTACTACAGTACTATGAGAAGTCTTAGGCACAATGCACACACAACCACACACACACGCAACATACATACATGCATAACATACATATATATAAATAATGTGCCTAATACATTTGAGCAGAACTGTATACCACTCTTCTTTGAGGGATCAGTGGTGGAAAGATGGAAAGGGTGAGCAGCTTCAAGCTCCCGAGTGTCAACATCTCAGAGGATATATTCTGGGCTCAACATATTGATGCAATCACTAAGGACAGGCTAACTTCATTAGGTATTTGAAGAGATTTACTATGTCACCAAAGATCTTACAAATTTCTATAGATGTACAGTGGAGAGCATTCTGCCTGGTTGCATCACAGCCTGGTATGAAGCCTCCAATGCACAGAATAACAGGGGCCTGTTGGGAGGTTACAGACCCAGCCAGCTCCATCATGGGGACCATGCTCCTCACCATCCAGAACATCTTCCAGAGGTGCTGTTTCAAGGAGGAGGCATCCATCATCAAAGAGCCTCACCATCTAAGACATGACCTCTCATTACTACCATCAGAGAGGAGGTTAAGGATGCTTGAAGGTCACTTGTAGAATTTTATATCTGTGCACTGCGATGCTGCTGCAAAACAACAAATTTTACATCATATGTCAAATATAATCAATATATGTCAATGATGTCGAGATGTAGCTCCTAAGAGACCGCGTAAATGAACTGGAGCTGCAGCTCAATGACCTTCGTCTGGTCAGGGAGAGTGAGGAGTTGATAGAGAGGAGTTACAGGCAGGTGGTCACACCGGGGCCATGGGAGGCAGACAAGTGGGTCATGGCTTGGGGGGGGGGGGGTGTCAGGTAATAGGGAGTACCCCAATGGCTGTGCCCCTTGACAATAGGTACTCCTGTTTGAGTACTGTTGGGGGGGGGGGCGGGGGAACAGCTTACCTGGGGGAAGCAACAGTGGCCGTGCCTCCGGCACATGGTACGGCCCTGTAGCTCAGAAGGGTAGGGAAAGGAAGAGGAGGGCAGTAGTAATAGAGGACTCGATAGTAAGGGGGTCAGATAGGCGATTCTGTGGACGCAGTCCGGAGATCCAGATGGTAGTTTGCCTCCCTGGTGCCAGGGTCCAGGATGTTTCTGATCGCGTCCAAGGTATCCTGAAGTGGGAGGGAGAGGAGCCAGAGGTCGTGGTACATATAGGTACCAATGATATAGGTAGGAAAAGGGGAGAGGTCCTGAAAGGAGAATATAGGGAGTTGAGAAAAAGGACCGCAAAGGTAGTAATCTCGGGATTACTGCCTGTGCTACGCAACAGTGAGAGTAGGAATGCAATGAGGTGGAGGATAAATGCGTGGCTGAGGGATTGGAGCAGAGGGCAGGGATTCAAGTTTTTGGATCATTGGACCTCTTTTGGTGCAGGTGTGACCTGTTCAAAAAGGACGGGTTACACTTGAATCCTAGAGGGACCAATATCCTGGCGGGGAGATTTGCGAGGGCTACTGAGGTGACTTTAAACTAGAATGGTTGGGGGGGGGGGGTGGGAATCAAATTAAAGAGACTAGGAGAGAGGAGGTTAGTTCACAAATAGAGAAAGCTAGTAGACAGTGTGTGAGGGAGGATAGGCAGGGGACAGAGATCAGGAGCACTCAGACCAAAGACGTAGGGGACAAGGAAGAAAAAGATAACCAAGTTGTTTGCTCCATTAAGGATAAAAAGAGAGTAAGAGGTGGAGTTTCTTAAATGCACCTATTTTAATGCTAGGAGCATTGTAAGAAAGGTGGGTGAGCTTACCGCATGGATTGGTACCTGGAAATATGATATTGTAGCTATTAGTGAACGTGGTTGCAGGAGGGGTGTGATTGGCAACTAAATATTCCAGGATTTCGTTGCTTCAGGTGTGACAGAATAGGAAGAGCAAGAGGGGGAGGTGTTGCATTGCTTGTCAGAGAAAATATAACAGCGGTCCTCTGGCAGGATAGATTAGTGGACTCGTCCAGGGAGGCTATTTGGGTGGAATTGGGGAATGGGAAAGGTGTAGTGACGCTTATAGGGGTGTATTATAGACCACCTAATGAGGACCGAGAACTGGAGGAGCAAATTTGTAAGGAGATAGCAGATATTTGTAGTACGCACAAGGTTATGATTGTGGGAGATTTTAATTTTCCACACATACTGGGAAGCCCAATCTGTAAAAAGGCAGGATGGTTTGGAGTTTGTCAAATGTGTGCAAGATAGTTTTTTGCAGCAATACATAGAGGTACCAACTCGAGAAGGGGAAGTGTTGGATCTCCTGTTAGGGAATGAGATGGGGCAGGTGATGGAGGTATGTGTTGGGGAGCACTTCGGGTCCAGTGATCACAATACCATTAGTTTCAATATAATTATGGAGAAGGATATGACTGGACCCAAGGTTGAGATTTTTGATTGGAGAAAGGCTAACTTTGAGGAGATGTGAAAGGATTTAGAAGGAGTGGATTGGGACAATTTGTTTTATGGGAAGGATGTAATAGAGAAATGGCGGTCATTTAAAGGTGAAATTTTGAGGGTACAGGATCTTTATGTTCCTGTTAGGTTGAAAGGAAAGGTTAAAAGTTTGAGAGAGCCATGGTTTTCAAGGGATATAGGAAACTTGGTTCGGAAAAAGAGAGATATCTACAATAAATATAGGCAGCTTGGAGTTAATGAGGTCCTCGAGGAATATAAAGGATGTAAAAAGAATCTGAAGAAAGAAATTAGAAAAGCTAAAAGAAGATACGAGGCAGTTTTAGCAAGTAAGGTGAAAATAAATCCAAAGGGTTTCCACAGTTATATTAATAGCAAAAGGATAGTGAGGGATAAAATTGGTCCCTTAGAGAATCAGAGTGGATAGCTATGTGCGGAGTCAAAAGAGATGGGGGAGATTTTGAACAATTTCTTTTCTTCGGTATTCACTAAGGAGAAGGATATTGAATTGTGTAAGGTAAAGGAAACAAGAAGGGTAGTTATGGAAAGTATGACGATTAAAGAAGAGGAAGTACTGGCGCTTTTAAGGAATATAGAAGTGGATAAGTCTCCGGGTCCGGACACGATATTCCCTAGAACCTCGAGGGAAGTTAGTGTGGAAATAGCAGGGGCTCTGACAGAAATATTTCAAATGTCATTAGAAACAGGGATGGTGCCGGAGGATTGGTGTATTGCTCACGTGGTTCCATTGTTTAAAAAGGGTTCTAAGAGTAAACCTAGCAATTATCGGCCTGTGAGTTTGACGTCAGTAGTGGATAAATTGATGGAAAGTATTCTTAGAGATGGTATATATAATTATCTGAATAGTCAGGGTCTGATTAGGAACAGTCAACATGGATTTGTGTGTGGAAGGTCATGTTTGACAAATCTTATTGAATTTTTTAATGAGATTACTAGGAAAGTTGATGAGGGTAAAGCGGTGGATGTTGTCTATATGGACTTCAGTAAGGCCTATGACAAGGTTCCACACAGAAGGTTAGTTAGGAAGGTTCAATCGTTAGGAATTAATATTGAAGTAGTAAAATGGATTCAGCAGTGGCTGGATAGGAGACGCCAGAGAGTAGTGGTGGATAACTGTGTGTCAGATTGGAGGACGGTGTGTAGCGGTGTACCTCAGGGATCTGTACTGGGTCCAATGTTGTTTGTCATATATATTAATGATCTGGATGATGGGGTGGTAAATTAGATTAGTAAGTATACAGATGATACTAAGGTAGGTGGCGTTGTGGATAATGAAGTAGGTTTTCAAAGCTTGCAGAGAGATTTAGGCCAGTTAGAAGAGTCGGCTGAAAGATGGCAGATGGAGTTTAATGCTGAAAAATGTGAGCTGCTACATTTTGGTAGGACTAACCAAAATAGGGCATACATGGTAAATGGTAGGGCATTGAAGAATGCTGTAGAACAGAGGGATCTAGGAATAATGGTGCATAGTTCCTTGAAGGTGGAATCTCATGTGGACATGGTGGTGAAGAAAGCTTTTGCTATGCTAGCCTTTATTAATCAGAGCATTGAGTATAGGAGTTGGGATGTAATGTTGAAATTGTATAAGGCATTGGTAAGGCCAAATTTGGAGTATTGTGTACAGTTCTGGTCACCGAATTATAGGAAAGATGTCAATAAAATTGAGAGAGTACAGAGGAGGTTTACTAAAATGTTGCCTGGGTTTCGTCTCCTAAGTTACAGAGAAAGGTTGAACAAGTTAGGTCTCTATTCTTTCGAGCATAGAAGGCTGAGAGGGTACTTGATAGAGGTGTTTGAAAATTATGAGGGGGATTGATAGAGTTGACGTGGATAGGCTTTTTCCATTGAGAGTGGGGGAGATTCAAACAAGAGGACATGAGTTGAGAGTTAAAGGGCAAAAGTTTAGGGGTAACATGAGGAGGAACTTCTTTACTCAGAGAGTGGTGGCTGTGTGGAACGAGCTTCCAGCAGAAGTGGTTGAGGCAGGTTCAGTGTTGTCGTTTAAAGTTAAACTGGATAGATATATGGACAGGAAAGGAATGGAGGGTTATGGATCAAGTGCAGGTTGGTGGGACTAGGTGAGAGTAGGAGTTCGGCACGGACTAGAAGTGCCGAGATGGCCTGTTTCCCTGCTGTAATTGTTAGGGTTATATGTTAGATGGTTATATAATAAATCTGACCCTGATTCTGAAATTTGATTATTTTTACCTTTTTTGGACTCATGAACATTATGAAATTCAGAACCGTGCCAACCTAGAAGCTTTACCAATAAAGATTATTCTAATTGACAGCAAGATTAATTTAGCAAATCTGCCTGCAGAAAACAGCTAAAGTTAAAAGTTATCAACAGAATAAGTTAACACACTACCTATAAGTACATAAAATATAATATATTCAATCCTTAAGATTTGAATGTTTTCATGGAGATCACAGCCATAAAGGTGCCATTTACTAGCCACCTTCTAGATCATTCCTCAATAATCCAGAAGGAAAATTAATTGATATTGCATATAAACTCTTCTCAGGCTTCCCGCAGGGTCCAGTTGTCGATTTTAACCAAAGTTTTGATGACAATCTCTGCCATCTTCATCAGGGATGATGCCGAGGTATGTCTAGTCCGGGGGTAGATACACTCAACTCCAGTTGTCCGTCCCTCCTGATTGGTTGAGGATTAACCAATCAGATTTCTGCTGTCCCACCCTGTTCAAAATCGTCAATGATTTTAAACAGGCTGGGATAGCGGAAAACTGATCAATTAAAATTGACACCTGGACGCGTCTGGCAGACCAGGAAGAGTCATATATGCTGGAAGAATGCTAGGTCGTTGTTGATATTCCCTGGTTACATGGTTGTGTAGATGGAAGTAAACCATTAAGTTGGAACGCTTCTGCAGCACCATAAGGTCAGTACATTATATGACAAGAATCTTTCCAAATTGGTGATCAAGCAAAACAATGATTTTTATTTGGAAATGGGGATATGTCTAGGCCAGACAAAACATAAAACATTGAATAGTACAGAGTAGGAGTCTTTGGCTCACGATGTCTGCGCCAAGCATAATGCCAAATTATACTAATTCCTTCTGCTTGTATATGATCTATGGTCCTCCATTCCCTGTATATTCAGTGGAGCAGCAAATTAACTGAATTAATGGAACATATAGAGCCAATGTACTTGATTGGCATCCTTCCTAAAACATCTCTCATTGTCACAGAACCTTTTGACCATAAATTGAACTGTACTCTGGCAGGTCCTACAGACTTTACCAGCATATACATTTATATTTCAATCCCAGTCTGAAGGTGAAAATTCAATTTATTAAAGCAAGTCCCCGTCAAGCACTTTTCTATGTCTTCACAAATGGAAGTTATGCAATTATGTTTTTAAATACAAGGACAATTCCAGCATTATCATGTTTTAAAGGAATTTTGTATCCCACAGGACAAAGTTTAGTTAAAATTAAAGTTGTAGAAATGCCAGTATTTTAGTTCATATCTTCATCCAAGTGGAACTACAAAGCTGCATAGTTTTGGCCATCATTATGATTCAAAATGACTCCCAGTGAAGTAATACATCATAGCTAGCCCAAACAAAAGTGAGATTGAAAAATGTGTTACTGGAAAACATTTAAAAAATCACAGCCAAAGTTAAATTTCTTACAGCTCTAGTTAAAATCAGATCATGAATGTTGTAAATTACATTCATGAACTGAATTATGGCAGATGAACAGTGATTTCTCATCTTCTGTACCTCTACACAAAATGTAAAACATATATTTGATGCTCATTTCAACTTTCCAGAAGCTGTATGAAATTCTTGTATTGGTTACAAAATTATGAAGTTACACAATTGGCAAATAGGTTGTCATAAGAATGAGCTGAATGCATTTTCTAATTAGTTGTAATAATCATTGCTCATTTTAGACTAAACTGCACTTTGGATCCCAAACTCAACATTTTGAAAATAAAACTCTGCTTCGTACTTCTACAGTATATGCTATCAACAAAGAACTGCTTACATTCTGGAAGTTATTACTAAATAAAAATCACTTAATTACCACAATTGCAACTGTTTCCATTATTTTCCAAAAAAATTAATCGTATAATCATTGAACAACTGGGAGTTTAGATGGAGTTATACAGAGGTCCATTGTAATGCTTACAGTTAAGAATAAATCATTTGAGATATTAACACTTTAAAGTGTAATGTGGGGTGTGCTAGAATATTAGGTTAAAGCCAATGCTTGACCTTCAAAACAGGCAAGCTTTCTGCTATTCCATCATTTTTCTGGATTCAGTTTCCAACTCATATTAAAAACATTTAATTTTCTTTTTAACCCATTACAATAATCTAAGAACAATTGACAGCACTCTGGAGTTTTTGGTCTGATTGATCTTCTCTTGTGGACAGGCACATTATTCGTGAGGGAAGCAGCTTATGTCTCAGAGGGAACTTAATGACTCAAGCTCTTTAAACCATTTGGGTTAAGAACTTCTCCAAGATTGAGCTTTTGAAGACACATAGTTCCCTTTCAGCTGACTGGACTGTTACATTTGGATGGAATTTCTGGAACAGAGCCCAGGAATTCAGCTGCATGTTCAGTAAATATCATGCCCAGCATCCACAATCTAGCCACAGTATGCTCATTCCATTCTCAAAAAGTCAAAGCATGGCTTGATCCAATCCCAAACTACAGGGCAGCATCAGTTCCAGAATAGACAACAACCATTCCAGACTTATGAGAATCTATATGAATATATAAAAATGAACAAGTGTTCTCCTGGAATTTGTGTAATTAAAGTACCAAGAAATTTATCATCAAAGTACATACATGTCACCGTATACAATACTTAGATTCATTTTTTCTGCAGGCATGCACAGTATATCCAAGGAACACAATAGAATCAATGAACGACCACATTAAAGACAAACTAATATGCAAAAGACAACAAACTGTGAAAATACAAAAAAAAAGAATTAATGTCCGGAGCATGAGGTGAACAGCCTTGAAAGTGAGTCCATAGGTTGTGAGAGCAGTTCAGTGATGGTGTGAGTGAAGTTATCTCCTCTGGTTCAAGAGCCTGATGGCTGTGGGATAATAACAGTTCCTGAACCTGGTGTTGTGGGTCCTGAGGCTCCTGCACCTTCTTCCTGGTGAGAGCAGTAAGAAGACAGCATGGACTGGATGGTGGAGGTCCTTGATGATGGATGCTGCTTTCCTGCACAGCACTTTATGTAGATGTACTCAATGGAGGGGAGGGCTTCACCCATGAAGGACTGCACCATATCCACTACGTTTTGGAGGATTTTTCCATTCAATTGCATTGGTGTTTCCATACCAGGCCATGATACAACCAGTCAATATATTCTCCAGCACACATCTATAGAGGTTTGTCAAAGTTTTAGATGTCATGCCAAATCTTCGCAAACTCCTCAGGAAGTAGAGAGGCTACTGTGCTTTCTTTGCAATGGCACTTTCATGCTATGCCCGGGATAGATCCCGTGAAATGATAACACAAAGGAATTTAAAGTTGCTGACCCTCTCCACCTCTGATCTTCTGATGAGGAGTGGTTCATGGGCCTCTTGTTTCCTTTTTCTGAAGCCATTAAACAGCTCCTTGGTCTTGCTGACATTCAGAGAAAGGGTGGTGTTGTGGTACCCCTCAGCCAGACTTTTAAATCGCCCTCCTATATGGTGATTCATCACCACCTTTGATTTCGCCAACGACAGTAATATTTTCAGCAAATTTAAGTATGGCATTGGAGCTGAACTTAGCCTCACACTCGTAATATAAAATGCGAAGAGCAGGGGGCTAAGCGCACAGACTGGTGGTGCACCTCTGCTGACGGAGATTGTGGAGATGTTATTGCCGAGCTGAACTGGGTCTGGGTAAGAAAATTGAGGATCCAATTGCACAAGGAAGTATTAAGGCTTGAGAGGCACTTCATTTGAACCAAGTGATAACTAGTGAATGTCAGATAACTCATTAGTACTATCTGCATGGCAAATGTAATAAGGTGGCCCTTTACCAACACATCTATAGTAGTCTCACACACAAAATATTACAGGAACTCAGTACATGGTTTCAGCAAGTTGAGCTTACTAGAACAAGAATAAGTGTGAATTATAGTTGTTAATTTTCTAGATTTATAGAATTATAATTGTTAATTTTCTAGATTTATGAAAGGATGTGGAGTTCAGCAATTGCAGATTTTCAGCTAATCAAACTGAAAACCACAACAGCCATGTCAGGTAATGTATTATTTGGAATTTATGATACATCTGGTGTAACAAGGCTCTGCCTGTGTTTATGTTTCAAATGAGCTCCTCTAACATTTGTCTTACATTGCCAAAATGTAATTTTTCTTTCACATTCATATCAAGCTTAAAGTAATCTATAACCTTTGCCTCATTTACCCCCTGTAAAAGCAAATTCCACACTTTCAACACATAAATGGGGAGGAACCGGCTCCAGAATTCTCTTCTGGATTTGATGGTGACAGTAATACATTTATGACTACAAGTTTTGAACCTGCTCATGTGAAGTATCCGGCTCAAATTGACCAAATTTGAAGACTTACTGGAGTTCATCTCTCAGCCTTTTTCCCTCCAGAATAAAGAAGCCTAGACTTTTTTATAAACACAATGTTATCTTTGAATTAATTTTTTTTTTGCATTTCACATATGTCTGTAAATTCATGAAACCAGCAACCAAAGAGAGCAACACCGTGGCCATTACTAACTTTCCACATTGACAATTTTCACTGGATTAGGAATATGCAAAACAATTTCAATTCAAATAGATATAAATTAGCTAAAATGAGTGAAATGCAAGACACTAAGAATCAAATTAAATACAAACTTGATAACTACTGTCCAGGAAAATGGGTAATGAATGCAACATATCCATTTTAATTACTAAACCACAAAGAAACTAAATTCTGTTGTCAGGTATTCTCATTTCTGAAGTACTTCACTTCTGAATTATCTGTGTCACCAGAACTAAGCACACATTTATATGGAACAGAAATTTCCTTACTTATGTTGTCCATTCTACATCTTTCATACCATTAAGTTACAGCTGTATTATCTGGAAATAATTAAACTTATGTCTAATCTGAAAAGCACCTTTGCAAAACATCTGGACCTATTGCTTCTATTTTGTTCGGGCATATTCAGCATTTGAAAACTGCCTTGATTTTTTTTTGTTTTTAAAATCCCTATACATTAGATTCCTTACCTGGAATAATCAGGAACAACACCTTGGAGGACGTATTTGATTCATCCTTTGGCCAACAATCAACGGATCCCAGTTTTAGTAGCTGAGTTGCAGCCCCACTGCAATAGAAGAATTCTTCCTGGGGTTCTTCCTCCATGGTGGAAGCAGAGTAAAGCAAAATTTACACCTATCACAAAAGTATGCAATCAGTATCTATGCTTGGAAAAGCTGTGCTGAATAGTTAACTTTTGTTAAAGGTTTTCAAGTCACATCTGATAATCCGCAGTCTACAGGTAGCACATATCAAAAGTGCATGAAGTTCAAAGAAAGCAGACATTCTTCCAATCATCCAGTAGAACTACAATGCAACTCTAAATTGGAAAGCAAACTTAGATTCGAAGCTTAAAGCTGCCCAAATTGCACAGCTGTGTGAAGATTGCTACCACAATAGGGGAAGTGTAAGCCAACTGAAGAATTTAAAAAACGATAATAACTACAGCAACATTGATTTTATTTTACTGGCAATAAAGCAACAAGAACAACAAAGCAAGGTAAATATTAGAGCTCTTTCCTCAAGGGATCCTACAATAACTCTGAATGCCAAAGCATACGATGTTAATAATTCAGAGGTCAAGTTTGTTGATCAACTCGTTACCACACATTTATAATTTTTAAGAAATACACAATCAAACAATCTGAAAAATATCGCCCCTCTCCTTTAGGTCACGTAGTAACAAAGCAATTCAGATTTCCTTCATGGTTACACAAATATTTTTTTGATTACTGTCAGTCTTTCCACGACCACATTATGGAAAAAACTTTGAAGCCCAAAAATGATCAGAAAAGCATGCATCTGTAATATATTGGAATGCTCAAGTTAGTGACAGTAAATTGAAACAACATATTACTAGTAATATTAATGCCCACTACCTTTATTTTCACCAGAGGCAGTGCTGAAGGCTGGCTCTTAAGTGCATAGTTGAAAGACATACCAGGCTAAGTTTTCCTTTGGAATTTCAGAGCATCTAACTGGAAATCAAAGAAAAATGGAGAAGAAATGCTACCATTGAACCCTAATCTGAAAATTGCTGGCAGTCTTTTGCCATCTGTGATAAATTATAATAAATGATTGCATTTTTCCCATTGCACTCTACGAAAAAAAAGACAATAAGATGGTACAGTTTGAACCAAGCACTCTCTCAATAAGCATCAATGCTGAGCAGACCAAAGCAATAATACTTAGCTCATTTCATCCTCAACTGTTTCTCTAGCATTAAGTTAATCTCTAATTCCAGTAAATGCCTCAGGCTGAATTGAACTGCCATTTTACGTTAATATAATTTGACTCTCTTGAATGGTATCACCTCTTACAAAGTGAAATCGAGCGCAATAGGTGACAACAGGGCTCCACTTCCAGATGAGATTGCCTTCTGTGCTTGCTTTGACTGTCAACACATGCAGTAACCATCACAAACTCCCATAGCCCCAGATGGCCCTGTGGTTTCAGTCCCCGATACCAAAGTGAGAACATCCTTCAGAAGGGTGAACCCACGGTAAGCATTCAGCCTAAATGGGGTACCTGGCCGAGTACTAAAGACCTGTGCAGATCAACTGTCTGGAGAGTTCACTGAGATCATTAACCTCTTGCTACGACAGTCTGAGTTACACACTTGCTTCAAGCAGCTTCAATTATACTATTGAAGAATGTGTCTCAAAGACTATCGTCCAGTAGCACGTACATCCACAGTGATGAAGTGCTTTGAGAGGTTGGTGATGAAACATATCAACTACTGCCTGAGAGGCAACTTGGATTTGCTCAAATTTGCCTACCAGCACCACAGGTCCATACCAGATGCTATTTCACTGAGAAGAAATGGCAGAGCACACTCAGTAGGTCAAATGGCCTAAGTTTGCTCCTACATCTCATGGACTAATGTTCTCTTCAACTCTAAAAAACTTGTACAACAAAGATGCATTCATCAGGATGCTCTTTATTGACTACAGCTCAGTATTCAATCTTATCATTCCCTCAAAACTACACAATATGCTTCAAGACATAGCCCTCAATACCTTCTTCTGCAAGTGGATCCTTGACTTCTTCACTTGCAGACCCCAGTCAGTTGGATTGACAACAGCATCTCCTCCATAATCTCCTTCAACACAGGCGTACACAAGGCTGTGTACTTAGTCCCCTGCTCTACTTGCTTTACACTTATGACTGTGTGGCGAAGCACAAGTCCAATGTCACATTTAAATTTGCTGACGACACCACTGTCCTTGCCAAATCAAAAGGTAGTGGTGAATCAGTATACAAGAGGGAGATTGAAAATCTGGCTGAGTGGTGCCACAAAACAACCAATCTCTTACTCAGTGTCAGCAAGACCAAGGAACTGATTATGGACTTCAGGAGGAGGAAACCAGAGGTCCAAGAGCCATTCCTCATTGGAGGATCAGAGGTGGACAGGGTCAAAAAATTGAAATTCACGGTATTAACATTTCAGTGGACTTCTCCTGGAATTATGAAGAAAGCACAACATCGCTTCTACTTCCTCAGAAGTTTGCAAAGATTCAGCATGACAGCTAAAACTGTGACAAACTTCTATAGATGTATGGTAGAGAGTATACTGACTGGCTGCATCAGAGCCTGTTACGGAAACACCAATGCCCTTCCACAGAAAATCGTACAAAAATTAGTGGATACATCCCAATCTATCACCAGCAAAGCTCTCCCTACCATTGGGCACATCTACACAGAGCATAGTCACAGGAAAGCAACATCTATCATCAGTGATCCCTACCAGCCAGGCCATGCTCTTTTCTCACTGCTGCCATCAGCAAAAAGTACCATCACGACTCACAGCACCAAGTTCAGGAACAGTTATTACTCCTCAACCATCAGGCTCCTGAACTGGGGGACAACTTCACTTGCCTCCTCACTGAACTGTCTACAATCTATGAACTCATTTGCTTATTTATTATTAGTATCTCTTTTTTTCTTTTGTATTTGCACGGTGTGTTGTCGTTTGTACACTGCGTGTCTATCCTGCTGGGTGCACTTTTTCATTGATTCCATTACAATTATTTAATTTATTGAGTATGCCAGCAAGAAAATAAATCTCAGTGTTGTTTACAGTGTACTTTGATAAGTTTACTTTGAACGTTAACTTTGTCCTCACACCTCTCCATTATACACACTGTATGATAAAACTCTGTAGCACTGACCACTTAGTATACATCTCAATTCAATGCCAAAAATAACTCTTGTTTCAATCTACTCATAACTTCAGATTTGATGGTTCTAACTCCCCTGACCAACTCTGACATCTTTTATCTCTAGAAACTTGAGGGTGTCCAAATGCACATATTACCGTGCACATCCAGCTTCCTGTGTTCACCAGCATATATTAACCCCAGATCTCAAAAGTCTTTCGATTTAAAATTCACATTCTGCTGTTCAAACCCTGATATAGTTTGCTCTTCATCATCTCTAACTACCCAGTCTAAAACTCATCATTTCTCCAATAATAACTTATAAACATTTATCTACCCTTACTGACAACACTTTCAGTCACTCACTCTCATACCTTATGACTCGAATCAAAATATTTCCTCCACCCAAACTTTTATGGCCGCACATTTTAATTCCACATCCCATTCCCATTCTGATATGTCTATCCACCGCCTCCTCTACTGTAAAGTTGAAGCCACACTCACATTGGAGGAACAACACCTTATATTCCGTCTGGGTAGCCTCCAACCTGATGGCATGAACATCGACTTCTCTAACTTC
The DNA here is from genome assembly GCF_030028105.1 of Mobula birostris. Classification (NCBI taxonomy): domain Eukaryota; kingdom Metazoa; phylum Chordata; class Chondrichthyes; order Myliobatiformes; family Myliobatidae; genus Mobula; species Mobula birostris. Next base: position 203,235,053 of record NC_092371.1, on the reverse strand, counting down.
CGCTAATGCCCCACCTCCCCCTCGTACCCCATCCGTTATTTATTTATTTATATACACACGTTCTTTTTCTCTCTCTCCTTTTTCTCCCTCTGTCCCTCTGACTTGCCCATCCCTTGCCCATCCTCTGGGCTACCCCCCCCCTTTCTTTCTCCCTGGGCCTCCTGTCCCATGATCCTCTCATATCCCTTTTGCCAATCACTTGTCCAGCTCTTGGCTCCATCCCTCCCCCTCCTGTCTTCTCCTATCATTTTGGATCTCCCCCTCCCCCTCCCACTTTCAAATCTTTACTAGCTCTTCCTTCAGTTGGTCCTGACGAAGGGTCTCGGCCCGAAACATCGACTGTACCTCTTCCTAGGGATGCTGCCTGGCCTGCTGCGTTCACCAGCAACTTTGGTGTGTGTGGCTTGAATTTCCAGCATCTGCAGATTTCCTCGTGTTTGCATTTTACCATTCCCTCTTGATGTTTTCTCCTTTCACTCCACGTCAACATTCAGCTGATTACCCATCCACGAAGCACTCAGAGGTATTTTCTAGGTTAAAGGTACTATAAAGATGTACAATTGCTGATAATGGGGTAATGATGCTGTCAAATACCATGAATAATCTACGACTACCATTGTGCCCATTCTAACTTTCCTCTCAGGTCTTGAGCACCAAATGAGCTCCCCTGTGATAAGTCTTAAGGAAGTCATCAGAAGGACCATCTAAGCAACAGTAAGCCAAACAAGCAAGGTGGGGACATAATGAAAACATGCTTTCTCATCCATGTAGTGTTAAAGTGACTCTTCCAGTCTGCTCACAATGGGTACAGCTCCCCCCCCACCCCCGACTATCTGGTGTAATTTATTTTCTGTATGCTGTCTGGAACTACGTGCCTGTAATGATGCAGCAAGCAAGCTTTTCATTGGACTAATGCATACAACAATAAAATCGACTTCTTTTTATGTTAGTACAACCTAAACTAACTTTCCAAACGATTAAAAACGCAAACACAAGGAAATCTTCAGATGCTGGAATTTCAAGCAACACACATAAAAGTTGCTGGTGAACACAGCAGGCCAGGCAGCATCTCTAGGAAGGGGTATAGTCGACGTTTCGGGCCGAGACCCTTCGTCAGGACTAACAGCTGACAAAGGGTCTCGGCCCAAAACGTCGACTGTACCTCTTCCTAGAGATGCCGCCTGGCCTGCTGTGTTCACCAGCAACTTTTATGTGTGCTGTTTCCAAACAATTACTTCTATTTGGAAATAAAGTAAGTTCTGGTCCTGACATGGAATTCCTTTTTAAATTTCCTTCCATATGAAGATCAATGCGTTTTGTTTACATTTTTCTTTGCTTTTGCTTGAGCATTTTTAAACATGCTAGTGCCAAATACCATTTATTGAAACATATCTGACAAACAAAATCATAAGTTCTTAACTTTGGGTAACTTATTTAGGGATATTTACTATGATAACCACCAATTGTATATCTTTTGCTGTTGGCGGTTGGTTGATGAATTGCAGCGATGGAATAATATGATATTTGATAATGGCTATTTCCTCCTTCAAGGAGAAAAATACAGAAATTATTTCCACATCGAATCTAAATCAGTCTAATACGTGTTTGCAATCAAATACCTTATCATCTGCATCTTCTGATCCCTCTCCATCTGTTCAGATACCAATATAGATCAAAAATAGAAATATATATCAACATCCTTTGAAGGATACTTTGGTAATGCTTGCCCACAGCTAATAAAATGCAAGGTGGTGTTCAATGTAGCAAAGACAGTTGCAATTGGGAAAGCTGTTAATCTTATGGTTTTATTCTAAATGTGGCTGCCTGTCAGCTTGGTTGCCCAGAAGACACACATGATTATCTTTTGTACTGAACAGTGTGAATGATACTTGCAGCTTAAACATCCTCACTGTTGAAGTGATTGGTTCTATTCCAAATTTCTATTACCCCTCAACTGAAAAATCTTTAAATGAGTGTCTTCCTGCTGTGAAGAAGCAGCAGAAGGCTTAGATACTGATTACCTGAATGGAAAAAGCTCCAATAAGTTTTGAAAGGAGGAGCAGTTTAGGAGGATTAACGGCACCCAACAGCGTCTCCTTTGCTTGCATCTTCAGAAACAGCTCTATTTCCAACTTTAATATCTCTAATTTTCTCTTTCAGGGTTCTTTTGAAGACCCTGACCTGGAGTTACACACTGACTACGGTTCTTTGCAGGAATGGGACCCGCTCTTGGGGTTTCACGACTGGTTGTTATTTGGCACGCCAAGGGCTTGGCCTAGGAGCTCAGCTCAACTTCTGAGGTCCGAGATCTCATGGCTCTGGAGATGGGCAGATCGAAGGTCGGTGTCCAGGCAGATCGGAGTATCATGGGAGATGGAAGATCTAAGGCTGGGTGCCCAGAGACCCGGGATCTTTGAGCACAGAGCTCAGAAAAAGCGACTCAATGGACTTTTAACATCGTAAACCAGCGAGTTGTTTGTTATGTCTCCCCTCCCACTGTGAAACGGAGGCACCTCTTTCTCCCTTATTAGGGAGAGAGAGAGCCTGTGGTACATCAAATACCGGCTGAACAAGTAGTCTTTGGAGTACTGCAAGTCTGTGTCTTTGCTGTTGCTTTGCTCACGCTTGAGTGCTCGGTGGTGGGTGCCGATGTATTTTTTTTGCTGGTGGGGTGGGGGGAAGGGAGATTGTTGCTTGCTGCTGCTTATGCGAGGGAGGGAAGGGAGCTGGGGAGGATCTTTGGGGTCTAACATTTAACTGTCATTCATTCTTTGGGGGCACTCCTCTGTTTTCGTGGACGGTAGCAAATAAAAAGCATTTTAGGATGTATATTGTATACATTTCTCTGACATTAAATGTACCTTCCCCCATACCTGGTTTCACACATCACCTGTCAGCCTGTACTCCTTTCCCTCCTCTGCTTCATATTCTAGCTTCTTTCCACCTTCTTTCTTGTCCTCAGCCCAAAATTTCAACTATTTATTCTTCTCTACAGATGCTAACTACTGACCCAAATTCCTCCACCATTTTGTTTTGGCACTTTCATCAATTTCTCAGCATGATCCACCCAGGTAGTCAACAAAGACTTTTCTTGGCATGGAGTATCAGCAGATCATGCAGTCCATGAGCTGATCAAAACTGTTGCTCCCCTACTAAAGTAAAAAAGCCTAGCCACTGGCATCTACAAAAGAACAGTGCACCACAGGGAAGAGTTTTGGCATCCTTTTAATCATCTCCACAATTGATCAGCTAATCCACCTGAATGCAAAAAAAAAGGGAGTATTGTTTGCACAAAGAAGCTGTATAGTTAGTTCTACCAGCTGCTTCCCTGTTGAATACTTTTTATCTGTTTAGAATGGATGTTATTCAGGCCTGCTGCTTTTCCAGCCTTTATGTGCCTGATGGCCTATTTTCATTCAGTAAGCTGTAACTTTGTCACCACAACTGCACTTTCCTTGATGCACTTGTCAGCTTCAATCACAACACCAACCTGGCAAACGCAGTTTAACGAGAGGGCTTTGCTAGTGACAGCTTTACCTGTCAAGGTAATCAAATGCTTTCCACTAATCGACTACAACCATGAGATAGGCCAGACTCCACTATTTTGCTCATCAGAGTGTAAATAAAGAGCTAAATATTATTTGGAATATTTGCCATTGGCCTCAGGTGCAAACATAGTTTACCTGTAAGTAACTCTCATTCACAGCCACATAGAGAAAATGAGAAGGACAGCAAGTGCTCTAGCAACAAAAGAACTCTGTATGAGGACCACTCCAAGTGGCAGAATGCCCAGACTAGAAATGCATGTTAAAACTTGACCTCAGGTACTGTCTTCAGGAAATTTGTACATTCTTACCATGACGACATGGGCTTTGCTCAGGCGCTCCCAAATCCCAACGATACCCTGTAAGATTGATAAACTCTGTAAGTTCTCCCTAATCCAGGTGAACAGCGGGAGAATCACAGGGGAGTTGGTGGGCATGGGAGACAGAATAGATGCAGGTAGTTAAGTGGGAAACAGGACTGATATGAGAGCTCTGAAAGTTGGCGCAAATTCAATTGGCTGAATGGCTCACTCTACAGTAAGGTAAATATAGAAATGTTCCACCCATCTCAATGGATTCAATGGTGAATGGATTATTGACATATATCACACTTCTTTAAACTACCCACTTGCACATCCACACAGGAATGGCACCAGTTGGAAAGCCATTGTCAGCCAAACAAGCAGGAAAGAGTGGACTGAGATAAGGAATTTGCAACTCTGATACCTTGGTCATAAAGACCTTGGCATAAGGGTGATACAGCAACTGCCTAAGGGAGAAAAAAGTGATGACCTATAAGACCTTCAACCCTGGCAGATTAAAAGCTGATACAATTATATAGGGATACAATTCCAGACCAGGGACCTTTAACTGAAGTGACAGACAAATAATTCAACACCCTTTGGTCTTCCCACCACTCAAAAGCATGCCCTGCATATGAGTTTAATGTTTTGTTTATCCCTACATTTAAATTTCAGTATATGTTAAAATGTTAGTGAAACATCTGTGAACGAATGGATACCAGCAAAAATGAAGAAATTAGCATACCTGCAGGTGTAACTTTCCAAAGATGATCCTACAGGAAATTCTGCGCACGTGTCAACAATCTGATTGTGTGGCAATTTTTTTTATAAAGAGGTTAAGGAAGTGCCTTTATCATCCTTGAGGAGTGTGTGGGAAGGTGGGGGGGGGGGGGAAGAATAGTACTGATAATATTACCGCCAGCAAACTTCTTTGAGGAATTATCCAGCCCAACCATATGAGGGAGCCAAATTAACAAACCAAAAACAGATGTTGACCCAGACTAGTTTGATGATCTTGTCATTTCAACCACATGTCAGTTTGGTTCCTCTACTCAGGCTCAGTAATTTCACCCAGAAAGTTCCACAGTAACAATGGCGCACAAAATTTTAAAAGTTATCAAAGAAAAAATACGATACTGATAAATCTACATTCTCTAGTTTTGATTTTACAAATGAGAGTTTAAATGATAGAATTTACTCTTGATTTTTAAAAAATTTATTATATATTTTGTGGATGCCTCATTTGACAAAATATTTTCCTTTGGACAACTGTACAAAGATTTACAGCATGCTAGGTTTATAACTAAACAGAATATACTGCATATAAAGTGCCATGATCTTGTACAGATAATAATGTCTGTCATTAGCACATAAAATGTTAACTTAATTTGAAAACTAATTTAACCAATTTACTGTAATTTTAACTGTGCTTAACATTTAAAAAAATTCTTTCAAAGCAAGCTAAACACAAGGCTTGTTTAGACAATAGACAATAGGTGCAAGAGTAGGCCATTCGGCCCTTCAAGCCAGCACCACCATTCACTGTGATCATGGCTGATCATCCACAATCAGTATCCAGTTCCTGCCTTATCTCCATAACCTTTGATTCCGCTATCTTTAAGAGCTCTATCCATCTCTTTCTCGAAAGCATCCAGAGACTTGGCCTCCGCAGCCTTCTGGGGCAGAACATTCCATATATCCACCACTCTCTGGGTGAAATAGTTTTTCCTCAACTCTGTTCTAAATGGCCTACGCCTTATTCTTAAACTGTGGCCTTTGGTTCTGGACTCACCCATCAGCAGGAACATGCTTCCTGCCTCCAGCGTGTCCAATCCCTTAATAATCTTATACGTTTCAATAAGATCCCCTCTCAGCCTTCTAAATTCCAGAGTATACAAGCCCAGCCGCTCCAATCTTTCAACATATGACAGTCCCGCCATCCCGGGAATTAACCTTGTGAACCTATGCTGCACTCCCTCGATAGCAAGAATGTTCTTCCTCAAATTTGGAGACAAAAACTGCACACAGTACTCCAGGTGCGGTCTCACCAGGGCCCCGTACAGCTGCAGAAGGACCTCTTTGCTCTTATACTCAATTCCCCTTGTTATGAAGGCCAGCATGCCATTAGCTTTCTTCACTGCCTGCTGTACTTGCATGCTTGCTTTCAGTGACTGATGTACAAGAACACCTAGATCTCGTTGTACTTCCCCTTTTCCTAACTTGACTCCATTTAAATAATAATCTGCCTTCCTGTTCTTACCACCAAAGTGGATAATTTAGTGGCAATGTAAAGCTTTATCTCACTTATTATTAAACGTACCTCATGAATAAACTAACATTTTCCCTCATGAGATTAAAATGTTTGTTTTGACAAGTTTTATGTAAGATCAACATACTTACCTGAGTTATGGTTTGGATGGGATTAAACTGCTCTTTGTTGAGTTAACCTCAAACTGAAGCAACCATTCTCTGTGCCACACTCAATACCATGACAACTGCTGAAGAAATGTTAACACCATAACTTGCTGCAGCATGACATTTATTTTTCTAAATAATTTTCAAACTGTTTATAAAATCAGTATTATGGACCACTCAAAACAACATACCTCATGAGAATAAAACTGGGAAAAGATTTCCTTTACACTTGACCAAGATTTAAAACATCTGATTCTAGGATTTACGGATTCTTTTCCTGATCTTATCTACCAAGTTTTGATTGTTTCTAGCAATTAATTTTTACATATTAAAGCCAGTGAGCGTTTTAGGATTCTAGAGGTGCTACAACAGCAGGTGGCACTATCCACATAGCAGATTGAGTACAATCAGGCTCAATCTAATTTACAAACTCTGTGACCCAAATCAATCCTATGCACTTGTCCTTTAGAACCTGCAACAATTGTTGCATTATAAAAATTACTGAATGAGCTCATTCATTTTTCTCTGAGACAAATGTTTTAAATTTCAATGCTGTGCAAGATTTTAAACTCATCCTCCATTCCACTCGCATCGCCTGGCAATTTCCACCAACTTCACACAGCAGAGAGAAACAGACACAGCAACCTCAGAAATCAAGAGTGGAGTAAAACAAGAAACTGAACTAAAATTTGTACCTTGGATTAAAGTAAAATGAGAAAATCCTCTTTAGTCTTGCAATGTCTAACTGTGGAGGAATCAAGGGCAAATATTCTCTCCCTTGTACTTGAAATATATCCACTTTTTCATCACTATGCAGAAAGCTGTATCATCAGCTTCCATAAAATGATAGAATACTTTCACAAGAATTTAAGATGAAGACGAGTCAGAAGATGTAAAACTGGGTGTTGAGCAAGTTGAAAGAGATCCCTATCCACAAAAAGTCCATGGAACATATTGGGAGTACTGACAAATGTATATGTTGTGTGGAATTCTATTAGGAAGTACAAGTCTCATTAAATATAAACAACCCAAGGGTTAGTGCATTAAGGAAATTTACAGTAAAATAACCTAGATGGATGAAGTATTGGTTAGCTAGAAATCAAGTTAATTTTTCCAATTAATTACTTGTATACTTAAGAAACAATCTTGTCTTGAACCTTAATACAGATTTATAAAACTTTTGATCTTTTAAATCTTGTCCTATAATAACATCGTGAATATAACAAATACTTAAAATGCAGATACCGTATAATAAAAGTTAAGGACATGCTCCCTGGAGTTAAGAAGTGTTAATATTTAAACTGGTTTCCTTTCCTCAGGTGCTATGCCCCTCCCGACACCCCCAATGACTCACTTAGATCTGATTCTTTGAACATAAAGTAATGGAAGATTCACAAAATCCATTAAACAGTGAGGAGATCTCAAGCAATTATCACATTTAACCAAGATTTTAAACATCTGAATCTGCGATTTACCAGTTCTTTTTCTGATCTTATCTACCAAGTTCTGATCGTTTCTAGCCTAAACATGTCCTCATGTAACTCAAACTGAAATAGGTTTTGCAGTTGAAGAATCAAAAAATCAGCTTAAGGTAGAGGAAAACACCATTGTACCCATTTCTGAATGTATCAACACCTATTAGGTAATTTAATCCTTCATTATTAGGGCAGTGAGATCGTCATTGCCCTAACATGTTTAATTTGGTACAAAACTTAATCCATTGTCAAAAACAGTAGTGGAACATATAAATGTTGCATCTAGAGTGATTTTCACCTGTACTGGTCTAAAAGTTGACAGTTCACCCACTAACCAGACTTTATTAATCACATTTCCCCTGAAAGACTGCGTTCTTTTTGTCCTTGTTGATCACTCTGATCTGCATTATTAAGCACCATGTTATTTCACTGTCTTGCCCACAGAGGTCAGGGCCACTGCCCCTCTCAATCTCTTAGCCTCAAGTTCATTCCAAGTTGATCTTTTACATGCGTGAAAATCGGTTAAGTGTTACAGAAATCCAAATTACATCGTTCAGAAGAAAAAAAGTTCCATTTTCTTTCCTCTAGTTCAGGGCACAGGCAGAGATGATAATGACATTTACCCGCACAGCACATCTCCTCAAAATGCATATTCCATTCAAGTAGTATCACTTGTTACAAATACATCACTGATAGTTTCCTGTTGAAATTAACAGTCTACAGTCCTGGAGGGTCGGTTTCCTCCCACAAAGAATATGCTAACCCCTATCTAGATACTTCTAATTTCTAGAGAGCATTCCTCAACCCTCTTCCCATAGTAGTAGCATCCATTCAATAAATTCATAGTAAATTTATTAACGTACATATATGTCACCATACAAAATCCTGAGATTTTCTTGACAGCAATCACAATAAATACAAAAAAGCACAATGGAGTCAATGAAAGACCTGACCCCATAAGACGGACAACTAATGTGAGAAAAAGAACTGTGCAAATACAAAAAGGGGGGTGGGGGGTGGGGAGGAAAGCGAAATAATAAATAAATAAATTCCCAGAACATGAGATGAAGGCTTCTTGAAAGTGAATCCAGATCGGTGATGTGGTGAGTGAAGTTATACCCTCTTCAAGAGCCTGATGGTTGAGGAGTATTAACTGTTTCTGAACTTGGTGCAGGTCCTGAGGCTCCTGTACCATCTCCTGATGTCAGTAGTGAGAAGAGAGCATGAATTGGCTCTTGGTCTTGCTGATATGAGTAAAGGTTGTTGTGGCACCACCCAACCAGATTTTCAATCTCCCTCCTCTTTGCTGGTTTCTCACCACTCTTGATTTGGCCAATGACAGTGGTCTTAGCAACAAACTTAAACATGGCATTGGAGCTGTACTCAGCCTCACTGTCATAAGCATAAAGCAAGCAGAGCAGAGAGCTCAGCACACAGTCTTGTGGTTCACTTGTGCTGAAGGAAATGTTGCCAATCCAAACTGACTGACTGAGGTCTATAAAGAAGGAAATCAAGGATTAGTATTGAGGGGATGATAGTATGAAATGTTGAGCAGTAGTCAAGGCAGAGAATCCTAATACATGCATCTTTGCTGTCCAGATGTACCAGGATTGAGTGAAGAGCCAATGAAATGTGATTTGCTGTTGACTTGTGATGGTAGACAAATTGGAGTGCATCCAAGTCCCTTCTCAGTGCAAGAGCTGATATTTTTCATCACCAACCTTTCAAGGTATTTCATGGCTGTGGATGTATTTGTTACTGGACAATAGACATTGAGGTTGGTTACCACGATCTTTAATTGATATAATTGAAGCCTGCTTGAAGCAGGTGGGGGTACCTTCGACTGCTGAAATGAGAGGCTAACGATCTGAGTGAACACTTCAGCCAGTTGATCAGCATATGCAACCTGGGCTGAATGCTTTCCATGGGTTCACTCTCCGGAAGGATGCTCTCACGTTGACCCTAGAGAATGAAATCACAGGATCATCAGGGCCATAGAAGTTGGTGAAGATACCCCCACACTTTGATGGTTAAAGCAAGCATAAAAGGCATCAAACTCATCTGGGAGTAAATCCTTGCTGTCACCTTTGTTACTTGGTTTGATTTTGTAGAAGTTGATAGCATCCAAGCCCCACCATGGCTGGCCAGCATCCTTCAGTGATTCAAGTTTGGTCCAGAGTTGCCACTTCACACTTACGATGGCTTTCCAGACCAGGACCTCTTTTATCATACTTGGTCGCCAGACACGAATGCCACTGACCTGGACCTCAACAGATAGTGGATCTTGTAATTTACCCAGGGCTTCTGATTAGGCAAGCCTCTGAATGATTTTGTATGGATACACTGTCTATGGCTATAGTTATAAAGTTCATGACAACCATGTTGTATTTGTTCAGATCTTCTGATGAGTCCTTGAACACAGCCCAGTTTATCGGCTCAAAACAATCCTCTAACCACTCCTCAGATTCCTGCGAGCACTTTTTTTTTATTGTTCTCATCTCTTAAGCCCTGTTCTTTAGCCTCTGCCTTTTTGCAAATAGGACAGCAAAGTGATCAGATTTCCCCGAAGTGCAGTCTAGGCACGAAATGGTAGTCATTTCTAATTGTAGTGCAACAGAGGTCGAGTTGTGTTGTAACCTCTGGTGCTGCAGGTGATATGTTGATGATAATCGAGCAGATTTTTCTTCAAACGCATCTGACTGAAGTCCTTGACAATGATTTGAAAGGCATCAGGGTAGAACTTCCTTAGAAGTTTGTTAAAATTCAGTATGACATCTAAAATTTTGACGAACTTCTATAAATGTGTGGTGTTGTCTTGACTGGCTGCATCACAGCTTGGTATGGAAACACCAATGCCCTTGAAAGGAATATCCTACAATAAGTACTGGATACAGCCCAGTCCATTACTGGTAAAGCCCTCCCCACCACTGAATACATCTACATGGAGCATTGTCGCAGGAAAGCAGCATCCATCATTAGGAATCCCCACCACCCAGGTCATACTTTCTTCTTGCTCCTGCCATCGGGAAAAAGGTACAGGAGCCTCAGCACTCACATCACCTGTTCAAGAACAGTTATTACCCCTCAATCATCAGGCTCTTGAAGCAAAGGGAATAACTTCACTTGCCTCATCACTGAACTGCTCCTACAACCTATGGGCTCGCTTTCAAGGACTCTTCATCACATGTTCTCAATATTTATTGCTTATTGCTTTCTTTTTGCATTTGTCTTTTGCACAATGGCAGTCCGTTATGTTGATGTGGTCCTCCATTGATTCTGTTATGTTTATTGGATGTATTGAGTATGCCCACATGAAAATGAATCTTAGGTTTGTATATGATGACATACATGTACTTTGATAATAAATTTTGAGGGTAGGCTGTTTCTTATTCACTCATAGTGGCATTCAATACATCAAGTGCTCATTTAACATCTGCTTTTGGCAGTTTGCAAACTGCAGTCAGAATCATGAGGGAGAACTCTCTTGGTAAGTAGAACAGTCAGCATTTAACCATCAGATATTCCAGGTTGGGGGAACAAAAGCATGCCTAGACCTCTGTGTCTGAGCACCACAGAGGTTTTCATGAAACACAGACCCCCACCATTTACTTCTCTGAATCAGCCGTCCAGTCTCCTCAGGTCTTACCAACACATCCGGTGTGTCCAGAGTGAGCTATGTCTCCTTGAAACACAGAACACAGCAAATCCTCATGTCCTGCTGATACAGCTATCTTGCCCTTAGGTCCTCAATCTTGTTCTCCAGCAACCATACATTTTCTAACAAGATACTGAGGAAGTTTCATTCTTCAGTGTTTCAGCCTGGTTTAGAGTCCTCCACTCCTCATGGCATTGTACCTTCATCCGCTTAAAGGTACCATATCTGTATGCTGGAGACTAAACTCCGCAGAATCTTTCAGAAGATCATGAAGTTACTAGTTCATTAAGATAGTTCAAAAGTGTGCTGCTTAAAGGGAAATTACGATACTGCAAATTGCAGTGAGAGTAATTCAGAAGCATATATAGTTAAAAGTTTTGTAAGCAGCCAGGAACATGTTGGCATGATTCACCAGCACCTTCTTGAGGAAGTAGCTGGTACAGTGCTGCTTTACTTTGTGTTGTGACCTATGTTCCCTCTAAGCTGTGCGCGTGTGTGCGCGCAAAGGAAATTAATGTGCGCACAAAAGGTTAGTTACCTAAAATAATGTAGTAATTAATCATTATACTTATTGAAAATCTTTTAGCTAAATGTTTCTGTTAACTAGCTAGTCGGTTTTTCAAATACCACAGTGCATGTCACTAATTTGCGTCACCTCACCTTTCCCGTTCCAGTTTGGACAGCTGCATTACGGCGGCAGCCATCTTTGGCGGACAGTGTTCATATCGTAAAATTTACAAAGATCTGTTTCAAATCCTGTAGATAGCTTACAAAGCTTTTATTGAAAAAAGATCAGTCAAATGACCCTGTTGCTAAATGCTGTCACAAGAAATTGATAAACATCACAAAGTAGCTTTACAGGTTTTAAGTGATGTCTTTGATGAACTGGCTGCACTGTGCAAGATTCTGCAAAAAAGTGGCCTGACACTGAATGATTCACTTCATTTTGCGCGAGGCAGAATTAACAAGAAAGCAATATCTGGGAGACAATGTTTCGTGGAGTGACAAAGTCAAAGTTTTGCTAAGCCGTCACAGTAGATACAAGTTCGCTGTTGACTTTTATAAATAGTCTTTGTGTTAATTTAGAAGAAAGGTTTCCTGAAGATGAGGTACAAGAATGGTCAGCTTTTGATTTCTCTGCAATTGCAGATTGTGACTTCACATTAGGCGATGAACAAGTTAATGCCTTATGTCTAAAATATCATGATTTTCTAGCTGAAAATATTGTAATAGTTAGATAGTTTAATGATTTCAAATTTTCCGTGCAAGAAAAAATTAAATCCAAACTGATTTCAAACTTTGCTCAAATGGTGGCATTTGTACTTCAAAATGAAGTTTTGCGACCTTGCACAGTTGATGGACATTGGGGGAACCTTTCTTGTGTCTAGTGCGGACTGTCAGCGAGATTTTAGTCCAATGAGTCAACTCAAAAACAAGCTGAGAAACCGTTTAGGTGAATGTCATTTGAATATGTTAATGAGAATCAAAAGCTATCAATTGGTTGGAAGTTCTATTAGTCTAGATTAGAGTTTACAAAGAATGGGTAAATGTCAAAGACAGGAGAGAGAAAAAAATAACTGAGTGACTTAAATATGTATGTTATTTTGTTGTTATTCTATGCAGTTTTATGTCAAATTTTTGTAAACCTACATAAACTGTGCCATGTGTGCATTCAGTGCGCACATACTTGTATCATAGGAAAAAAATTTGCACAATGTAAGATTTTTGCGCACACTGACTACTAAAAATTAGAGGGAGGGAACATTGGTTGTGACCCTTTAAGAGCTTGGAGTCAATATTGCAGCTGGGAGGCTAAATGCCAGCATCTGCCAGATATCGCAATAAATCATGAAAAATGTCACACTGAAACGGACACAGCATGGAGTTACACAGGAAAGTCTGACAACGCTGCTCTGTGACCAATCTGTTGACGATCAACCCCATTACGGAGCTTTAATAAATTTCACCATTATGCTGACATAATACTATTTAAGAAGAAGTAATTTTGAGGGTAACATCTGGAGCACTGTTTCTATGTTACACTGCCAGGTGCCAAACCCTGATGTTGCAATGTTGAAAATACTTTATTTGATTCTGTTGAGCACCCAACCCCCTATACTCTCCACCACCTTCCTCTGTTCATCTGCCACTAAAGCCCATGATCCTACCTTCTATCCTTTCCATAATTAAGCTTGTGCAAATATCCAAACGACTTTCATCTTACCTTGCAGCCGCACATGAATATACCATTGCACTGTGACATAATACTCACTGGAGTGAGCTGGCTTCAGGGTTTCCAAGAATGTGGGCTCAATCTATGTTGCACAGATTCAGACATCCATATAATTATTTTCTGATTTAATATTTTTACTGGCTTTTCACCATGTGCACCACTGAGTAATGCAGTGTGTAGTTGATTTTGGTACAATTCCCAGTTGTTTTAATAAGTCTACAACTCTAAATTCTTTGCCATTTCAATTCTTAGTAATTAGCCTTTGTTACCCCTCTTGGCCTACATGTGACTCCAGATCTACCAATACGATTGGCTCTGAAAGAGTTTGGCTACCTACAACTGAAGTGCATTTGGGGTTCGGCAATAATCACCAGATCCCAAAAACTGAAAAAAAAAGTCTGAGACAGTACAGATGTTGTCCTCCACTCAAATTGTTTCCAATTCCCTGATCCCAATGAATTCATACTCACCATGGGCATCCTTCTCAAGTCAAGTCACTTTTTATTAACATTTCAATCATAACTGCTGGTACAGAACATAGTAAAAATGAGACAATGTTTTCCAGGACCATGAAACAAAACAAAAACTACACTGAACTACTTCAGAAAAAAAACACAAATACACTAGACTACAGACCTATCCCGGACTGCATAAAGTGCACAAAACAGTGCAGGCACTACAATAAATAATAAGTAAGACAGTAGGCACAGTAGAGGGTATAGTAGATTGGTATCAGTCCAGGCTCTGACTATTGAGGAGTCTGATGGCTTGGGGGAAGAAACTGTTACATATGGTCGTGAGAGCCTGAATGCTTCGGTGCCTTGTTCCAGATGGCAGGAGGGAGAAGGGTTTATATGAGGGGTGTGTGGGGTCCTTCATAATGCAGTTTGCTTTGCAGATGCAGCGTCCGCATCTACACATCCACCCAATAATCAGGAAGGAATCCCCACCACTTCCTCCATGAATAGAGACACAGCCGGTCTCCGCCACGGATACACTCATTCATTTGGCTGAACTTGTCCTACTTTGCACAACTTCTCCTTCAACTCCACTCTTTTATCCTGGCCAAAGGTGTAGCTGTGGATATTCACACTAGCCCAGTGGTCTTTTTGTGGGAAATGTGCGACAGTCTTTGCTTCAATCCTCCAAAAAAAACTCTTTTATCTGGTACATTAATTTGGTGTTGCTTCATTCAATCACATATAGTGCAAAAACGGCATCACCTCTGCCAAATTCTACCTTGACGTCACTTTCACATGCTCAATTGCTGGTTTTCCCCTCCTTCTCCATCTCAGAATACGGGGTAGCCACAAATATTATTTACAAGGTCAAAGGCTCCCTCAGCTATATTCAGAAGCCTTCCTCCCACCCTTCCTCATGACTCCATTCCATTACCCTACTTCCTTCTTTTCGGTTAAATTGGCTGATAATGAGATTTGGCATAGGTATCTTCCAGATGTCTTCCTTCTTTCTGAACCCACAGATTTCACTCTACCATGGACAGAGGCCTTGAACACATCTCATCTATTTCCACATTTCAGCTCTCACCCCTCTCCTCTTGCACAGATCAAGAACAAATTCATACTTGTCCTTACCTACTAACTCTACACTCAATGAACGCAAGAAAAAGCAGGGGTAGGCCACCTGGTCCATCAAACCTGCTCTACCATTCAATAACACTCAAACAAAAAAGACAAAATGTTCTTTTGTTTTAACAACTTTACTTTCTCCATTCACATTTAGTACACAACAGCTGCCATCTTGTTACCTACGATTCCCTTCCACACCTCGCATGCTTGACCAGAACAGGGAAAGTGTGCATCCCAACTAAATGCTTACATAGCCCACATGACAGATCTGGCCATGGCCTCTGCTCCATCAATCTACCTTTTCTCCAGAACCTTAGTTATCCTGCTATGCAAAAATCTATCTGTGTCTCAAACGTGTCTAATGAAATAGCCTCTACTGCTTCCCTGGGCAAAGAATTGCTACTCTCTGAGAAAAGCAGTTTCTTTTCATCTCCGTCCTAAATCTATATCCCAGTATCTTCGGGCTTATTCACAAGTGGAAACAGCTTTCCTGCCTTTAACTTCAAAGTTCAAAGTAAATTTATTATGCAAGCACATATACGTCACCATATACAACCCTGAGATTCATTTTCTTCTGTGCCCTTAGCTATCCTATCATCCTTATCAAATTCAGCAAGTAGGATCCCCAGCAACTCATTCTCTCCTCATACGCCAAGCCCCTTCTCTCCGGATCTGGTGTACCTCCAATCTTTCCTCTGCTAAGTAGCCAGAACTGCACCCAGTGCTCTAGGTGCAGCCTCACCAGTACCCTGTACAGTTGCAGCATAACTTCCTTGTTCTTAAATTCATTTTCAACTACATTTTCAAGTAAATGCACAGAGATCAAAGCAAAATAAATTAAACCAAAGCAGCATAATTAAATAATTTTAATGATTGTGGATCACAGCAGTATGAACCAGATCTCTCACTTGAAAAGCCATCATGTAATAGTAAACATATCATATAAGCTGTATTAATGATTACTTGGATATAACTTCTAAAATACAAACATATTATGACATAATTTGATTTTTAAGTTATCAAGACAATTATATTTTTTAAAGAGCACGTCAGTTCATTTATCTGTAGCTTCCTCAAGTTTCACACAGTAACAATGATTAATGTGTAATACCCTCCATTAACTGCCGGAACAGTAAACCATTAACACCTTTACTGGTGATGTCATAGTCCTCGTCCCAACCCTTTTCCCTTTTCTTTTACTCAGTGTCTCTTTCCTTACTGTCTCCATTATTTTATCCCAAAATATTTTGAAATTATCGCTATATCCATACATGCTACCTCACCGCATTATTAATAGTCTAATTTCACTGTTCCAGTTTTATAAGCATCCACCTGCTCAACTAAACTTGTTCTACACTCTCCCTCTCTAGGTACACCCACTCAGCCCCTGCCCTCAGTCCCCCCCCCCACCCTTTCCCTCTTTTCATTCGCCTATACCTCTCACGCTTACATTCTTCGCCTCCTTACACACTGCCAACTTCCATCTCATCTTTATCCAACTTCCCTCCCTAACCCCCCCCCCCATTCACTTGTTCATCCTCCTTCCTTCCCTCCCTCCTTTCTCTACCAGTTCCATCCTTCTGGTCATACTCTCTGCTGCACTCTCTCTTATCCCCCCTCCCCACCTTTTCCTTCTCTCCTCCACTTTGCAGATCCACTCTTCTCCCTCCCCTTAAACTCTTCCTCCATCCCCACTCTCTACTGTGCTCCTTATACTTTGTACTCCACTTCTCCCCTCCGACTCTCGCCATTTTTCAATGTCTTTTTTCCAATACATCCTCTCTCCCTTCTGCCGTTTCTTCCACATCGCCATCCCACCCCTCGCCATTCTCTACCTTTTACCTCTTCCTGTGTCCAGCGACTTCGCTCCGCCGTCGCTCTCCTTCCCCCCGCCCCTCTGCTCTCGCCCTAAGGTTCCGCCTGCCGCTCTTTCGTGTTCAGAGCAACAGGCAGCTCGCAGAGAACTGAGCAACAGAATTAGCATTTGTCTTTGGGAAACAAATCACTCCAACCCTCCCGTCTCCTCCGTTTGAAATTATTTCCTCAATGTTGCACAGTCCATATTATTTAAAGCGACACATATACTGTTATCTTTTCAGAATGTGAGAAAGCCCAAAAAAGCATTGAATTACCGGTGCTAAATAAATCATACTTTTTTTTGTGAGATACGGCAGTGACATGCATGTCCCGGAGGCTAAAAGGCTAAAGAGCCACAGTTACTTAAGACATGACAATCAAAAGTTCAAAGTTCAACATAAATTTATCATCAAAGTACATATATACATATTATTTTTTTCTCGGCCCCAATCTCCTGGTTCCTCCCTGTATTCCTTCATGCCCTGACCAGTCAGGAATCTATCTACCTCTGCGTTAAATATACATAAAGACTTAGCCTCCACAGCTGCCAGAGGCAAAGTGTGCAAAAGATAACAAACTGTGCAAATACAAAATGGAATAATAATAAATAAGAAATAAATATTGAGAACATGAGATGAAGAGTCCTTGAAAGTGACTTCATAGTTTGTGGGAACATTTCAATGATGGGCAAGTGAAGCTGAGTGAAGTTATCCTCTTTGGTTCAAAAGCCTGATGATTGAGGGGTTATAAACTGCTCCTGAACCTGGTGGTGTGAATCCAGAAGCTCCTGTACCTTCTTCCTGATGCAGCAGTGAGAAGAGAGCCTGTCCTGGGCAGTGGGGGTCCCTAATAATGGACAATGATGGTACTGGATGCCGAGCGGTAGTTGACAAAGAACATCCTGATGTATTCATCTTTGTTCCAGGGTTTCAGGGTTGAGTGAAGAGCCAATCTGCTGTGCTCTGGTAGTCAAACTGGAGTGAATTCAGGTCACTTCTCAAGCAGGAGTTGATACATTTCATCACCATCTTCTCATAGTACTTCATCACTGCAGATGTAACTGCTACTGGATCATAGTTATTAAGGCAGTTTACCACAGTCTTCTTAGGAACTGGTATAATTGAAGCCTGCTTGAAACCGGTGGGGACCTAAAATGCCGAAGTGAGAGGTTAAAGATCTCGGTGAATATTCCAGCCAGTTGATCAGCACAGGTCTTTAGCAACTGGCCAGGTGCCTTCTCTGGGCCAGATGCATTTCATGGGTTCACCCACCTGCCGTCGTCGTTGTCGTGCTATCTCTCGAGCTCGAGGATGATGGTCTTCGTTCTGTTGATCTACTTATTGGCTCTCAAGTGGCTTATGAGTCCAATCTTGGCTCTGAAAATTCTTCCGCATTCAAGACAGGTAGTTCCAGATGGCAGATTGGGCTTTGGTTGTTGCTGCCTCTCTTTCCATTTTCTTCTCTTTTCTTCTAATTCTGAGCATCTGTTGGCTTTGAAAGTTGCTGTTCCTCTCGGATGATGGTTTGTCAGAGTTTCCTGTCCTTGGCATTGGTTTCCCAATTGTTGATGTCGATGTTAAATTTCTTCATGTTGGCTTTTAAGACGTCTTTGAACCTCTTCTGTTGTCCGCCTCTTTTACATTTACCTTCTTTAAGCTGGGAGTAGAAGATTTGTTTCGGCAGACGTTCGTCTTTCATCCGAACAACATAACTGCTCCATCTTGGTTGGTTCTTGAAGACGTAGGCTTCAATGCTTGTTGTTTTTGCTTTATTTGGCACGCTGACGTTGGTTCTTCTATCTTCCCAGCTGATATTTAAGATGTTTCAAAGACAGCATTGATGGAACTTTTCAAGTGCCTTCAGATGTTGTCAGTATGTTGTCCAGGTTTCTGATGCATACAGAAGCCTTGGGATTACCATTGCTTTGTACGCTAACATTTTGGTGTCTGTTCGGATGTCACGATCATGAAAGACTCTTGTTCGGAGATGTCCAAAAGCTGTTCCAGCGCATTTAAGACGATGTTGGATCTCGTCATTAAGGTCGACATTGGAGGAGAGGTGACTTCCAAGATATGCAAAGTGGTCCACATTTTCCAGGGTTGTTTTGCCAAGTTGAATTGATGGTTCTATCCGATTTGTCTCAATTGGTGATGGTTGATGGATGATTTGAGTCTTCTTGGAATTGATGGTAAGTCCAAGTTTCGTACATGCATGGCTGAAGGCAGTCAATATCTGTTGCAGGTGGCTTTCTGAAAGAGCTGCTGCAATGTTGTCATCTGCGTATTGGAACTCGATGAGGGAACTCATGGATGTCTTCGTTTTGGACTTGAGATGGGCAATATTGAAAAGTCTGCCAACTGTTCTGCAGACAATTTTGATTCCTGGGGGTAGATCGTCCTTGATAATGTGGATGATTGTAGCAATGAAGATGGTGAACAAAGTTGGGGCAATCATGCATCCCTGCTTTACTCCTGATCTAACTTGAAAAGGCTCACAGTTACTGTTGCTGACCATGACTGTAGCAAGCATGCCATTGTGGAGGTGTCTCAGGATTCGAATGTACTTTTCAGGGCATCCATAGGCAGATAGGACATCCCATAGGACATCCCATAGGAGTTCCCTTGATACCGAGTCAAGGGCTTTGGTAAGGTCGATGAATGCCATGTACAAAGGTTGAAGTTGTTCACTACATTTTTCTTGTAGTTGTCGCATTGTGAAGATCATGTCGATTGCTCCACGTGATGGTCTAAAACAGGCTTGTGTCTCCAGAAGGATCTTCTCAGGTAAAGGCTTGAGTCGGTTGTTCACGATGCGGGTAAGGATCTTTCCTGCTGTTGCTAACAGGGAAATTCCACCTGACCGTATGGCATTAGAGTAGAATTAGGCCACTTGGCCCATCGTATCTGTTTCGGCATGCTGTCATCACTGATTTATTTTTTCTCTCACCCTTATTCCCCAGCCTTCTCTCTATAACTTTTGATGCCCCTACTAATCAAAAAACCTATCCACCTCCACTTTAAATATACCCAGTGACTTTGCACCCATAGCCATCTGAGGCAATAAATTTCGCAGATTCACCATCCTCAGGCTAAGGAAATTCCTCCTCAGCTCTGTTATAAAGTGACGCCCTTCTATTCTGAGGCTGCGTCCTCTGGACCTTGAACTCGACTTTGAGAACAGTTCAGGCATGGGTGAATCTGAATTTGAAGGTGCAGGAGATCACTGGTCTCATCAAGGAAAAGTGACCATCTTGACCATGGCCCTTCAGAGATATCCAGATAAGAATTTTGGTTCTGATAAATTATAAAAGGCATAAAAAAGAGTGAATACTTGCAAGCTTTTCCCCTCAGGTTCAGCAAGATGAGAATGAGAGGTCATAGGTTTAGGGTGAAAGGTGAAATATTTAAGGGGAACCTGAGGAGGAACGGTGTGAGTGTGGAACAAGCTGCTAGTGGAAGTGTAGATGCAAGGTCAATTGTAACATTTAAGAGAAGTTGGATAGTACATAGATGAGAGAGGTATGGAGCGCTATGGTCTGAGTGCAGGCAGATGGAACAAAGAATCTTTTTCTGTGTATTAGCATTCTATGTCAATCTGCTCTTAACTCTGGACGTTCCTCCAATCAGATGACCATCAGATGTTCCTCCAATGTTGTTCTCAACAATGTATGGGATAGCATCAATGTCACTGGTCCATCCTAATTGTGTTGAGGATAGACAAATATCCATTTGGAGTAAGTTCTGACTGCAGAATTTGTTGGAAGTGTTACAAAGGCGCAATCTTCGGTGTGGATATTGTGCAAGGTAAACAGTGGTGGTATGGAGTGCCTTAGAGGAGCCTGGCAAATAATATCGTTTGAGTGCTGAACCATTAAGTAGTGCAGGATGAGGGGAAATGACATTGATTAAAAATAAAACTGGCTGTTCTATGTGCATACAAGAAAGATTGTCCCAGACCTGTTTTTTAGAAGGTCACTCAGAAGTCAAAAATTGCATATTTGTGAATTATTGATGTCAGATTTCAAACTGGTCTTTGATTTTAATGCCAACAGAGATCCTTATAGAAAGTCATGAGTTGAGTTTCTCAGTAGGAGATGGCAAGATATTATTTTGCCTACTGTAGGTTAAATTGGCCCTCAACATTAGTATAGTGACCTTCTGGACCACTCAGTCTCTTCCCTTTTTTTTATGTTACAGTAAACCCAAGGGTTGGCATTTGGCTGCTGTAAAGTGTCCTTTGTGCAGTCAATGGCATCTTGTGTCAGAGGAAGAGCACCTCATGAATCCATTGGTAACAGAGAATGAAATGTATTTAGTTGTCTTTGGTCAGAAGGCACACTGGTGACAGTTTTGTACTGCCGAGGACAAATAGAGAGATATCGCAAACCTATCCAACTCAAGTGTTGAAGGATTCTGGTGTATACATTTCACACTCATCTTGCAGTGCTGGCCTTGCCCTTCTCTGAAGAGGAATTATGGCACTAGTGGGCAGCAGATTTTAGTGAGGACATCCTTCGTGAAATGCAGATATTTCACGCATTGAAACTTGCAAGAATTTTTGTATTATTTTTAATGATTTCACATTTATGGTTTAGATAAAAGGAATAGCTGCAAATCCTATTTTCTAAAAACAGCATGAGCACATTCACTTATGCACCACAGAGAGAGAGGGAGAGAGAGAGAGAAGATGAATGTGTACATATGGTGAAGCCATCGCACAAAGATTCGCCATGCTTCAGTACGGTCTTGGGAGATGATAAGACAGACTACTGGAAGAAGGTAGATTAGTGGCATGGTGTCAAGACAACAACCTTGACCTCAATGTCAGCACAATGAAGGAACTGGTCATTGATTTGAGGAAGCAGGGAAGAGTTCATGCCCCTGTTTGTATTAATGGTGCTGAGGTTGAGAGTTTCAAATCCCAAGGAATAATTATCTCAAACAATTTGTCCTTGTCCAGCCATGTGGACAGGAAAACACATCAGTGTCTGGACTTCCTCAGCAGGCTAAGGAAATTCAGCATGTGCCTGATGATCCTTCGTGATTTTTTACAGATGCATCATGCAAAGTGTCATATTCAGATGAGAACTGCTCTACCCAAGACTGCAAGAAATTGCAGAAAGTTGTGAACATAGCACACTCCATCTCAAAACTATGCCACCCCCTCCACTGACTCTGTCTACACCTCCTTCTGCCTTAGGAAAGCAGCCAACAATATCAAGGACCCCTCCTCCCCTGCCTCCCTCTCCTGTCATTCAGAAGATGCAAAAACGTGAGAACACGTACCACTGTTCTCAAGTTCAGTTTCTATCCTGCTATTATCAGACTCATGAACAGAACTCTCATACGTTAAAACTAAATGCTCAAAGTATTTATGTCCCTCCCTACGGTATCTCATTATAGCCCTGGAACTTTATTTGTCTAGCTGTGCTGTACTTTCTCTGTAACTACAATACTCCCTCCAATCATTATAAACTAGTTCTTATTGTTGTATGTAAATGGGAGGAAAGAGATCTCTGCAGGAACATTGAAACAAAGGGATATGTGAACATGGTAGTGTTAATCTGTTAGATAGGATCTATCATTGCCTTCGGTGACTGACCACACTGCAGAGGTTACTACATTCATTACTGCCCTTGGGCCCAGCCCTCAGCACAGTGCTCTTCCTCCTATTGCTTCATCTTGAGCTGCAAGTGGGGTACAATTCCTAGGACCCCGAATTTTCCTATCAATTCAAAGGTAGGATGTATGACCTGCAATGGAAACTTCCATCTCCGTTAGACAACATGACATACAGTACCATCCTTTTCGCAAAAGATCACAACCTGTATCTGAGTGGCAGGCAGCAGTTGTATTCAGTTCTCACCTACCCCTTTTAGAGATGGAGGCATGATGTCAATAAATGCCAGATTATTTCAGCAAATATGCAATTATGAAGAAACTACATGCTCAGCGGGAAATTGATGCTTCCAAAGGTACATTTTTCTTGCACATAAATCCACAGAACAAATGGTACAGGGCAAACTTGGCACTGATTCAATTCAGTATGTTTTTTCATGGGCACTTCAATTTTTATTCCTGTGAATTTTGAAGAGTATAGTGTGTGGTTTTTGGCAAAAGATGTGAGTTTATTGCTGACTATTTTTGCAAATATTGTCAAAGAGGTTGGACCATTTATATCCTCCAAAATTACAACAGACATGAGTCAGTAAATATTTAGGGATGCATGTATCGTAACACAAAGAAAGAATTCAATTAATACTAAGGTCAATTCATATTGTTTGCTTTTCTTTCTCTCTGGTATCTAACATAACACTTATTTATGGTTTTGTACTACTGCTACTAATAATAATAAGTACTTTATTTATCCTGAGTAAGAAATTCTTTCGTTACAGCAGCAACATTTAAAAACACACTTAGAAGTGTGCAGATTTAACTGATAATAAAGTCCAGAATAATAATATACACAATAATAATTTACCAATGTGCAATACTGTGCAATAATAATGTACAAAATAATAAAACAGAGACTATTGTGCTATGACATGTGTTCTCCTGTTACACAGAGATGAACTGTTGTATATGCTTATTGCATTTGGTAGGAAAGATTTTCTGTAACAATGCTTGTGACAGCAAAGCTGAATGAGCCTGCTTGGAAGGGTGCTCTGCTGCCTATTCAGTAGGTCATGGAGAGGATGTGCTTGATTGTCTATAATGGATAACAGTTTGTTTAGTGACCTCCTCTCCACCACTAACTCAAAAGAGTCCAGGTTTGTAGTCAAGGACGGATCCAGCCTTTATGATGAGCTTATTTAGTCTTTTTGCATCACCAGCACCAAGGCTGCTCCCCCAACATAAAGCCATAAAGAGGACTGCACAAGCTATAACAGACTGGTAAAAGATCTCCAACATCCTGCTGCACACGTTGAAGGATCTCAGCTACCTTAGAAAATAGAGTCTGCTCATTCCCTCCTTGTAAGCAGCCTTGGAGTTGGTCTTCCAGTCAAGTCTGTTGTCAGGGTGAACTCGCAAGTATTTGTACTCTTCCACCACTGCAACTTCTTCTCCCAGAATATATACAGGGCTCATCACAGTCCTATTGCTCCTAAAATCAATCACCATCTCCCTGGTTTTGGCTGCCTTCAGGAGCTGATGATTCCTCCACACCACTCCATAAACTTTTCCACCTGTCCTCTGTACTCCGTAATATCTAGTGATGACAACTTAAAATTATTTTCAAAAGGGAAATTATGTATGTCAAAGTAAATGCTTTTTTGTGCAGTGTTCATAAGATATTGTTGTTTATTTTTGACTGGCATTTCTAATAACTTCACCAGAACTCATCCAGAAATATACTGTATCACTGATGTCTGACATTTTGCTTATTAAAGAGGCACTTGATCTCGGATGTTTCTGGTCCTTTTATCTCTGGACTGGACTGCATCGGATACTGAAAACATAATCAAACATAAGTGAACTTGGGAAAGGTTATCTATTATGTCCTAGACGTTTTCCTTGCATGTTGGAACTTCCCACAGCTCACACCTGGCTTTCTGCTGATGGTGATATTCTGCAGGATACGTCATGCTGACATAATGTTGCATATTCTACATGGGTAATATTGCAACACATTGCTAAATATTTTGAGATGTCAGGAACATCCAGTGAAAATGTCTCAATCATTTTTCCACTAGTACAAACACCAGTACTTAGGGAGGTTAAGGAATAGTCTCGAGTCTGACCAGAAATGTTCTTAATAACATCTTCAAGACAAAAAGACACAAAGTTAGCAGGGAATAATTAACAACACACATAAAAGTTGCTGGTGAACGCAGCAGGCCAGGCAGCATCTCTAGGAAGAGGTGCAGTCGACGTTTCAGGCCGAGACCCTTCGTCAGGACTAACTGAAGGAAGAGTGAGTAAGGGATTTGAAAGTTGGAGGGGGAGGGGGAGATCCAAAATGATAGGAGAAGACAGGAGGGGGAGGGATGGAGCCAAGAGCTGGACAGGGGATAGGCAAAAGGGATACGAGAGGATCATGGGACAGGAGGTTCGGGAAGAAAGACAAGGGGGGGGGGACCCAGAGGATGGGCAAGGGGTATATTCAGAGGGACAGAGGGAGAAAAAGGAGAATGAGAGAAAGAATGTGTGTATAAAAATAAGTAACAGATGGGGTACGAGGGGGAGGTGGGGCATTAGCGGAAGTTAGAGAAGTCGATGTTCATGCCATCAGGTTGGAGGCTACCCAGACGGAATATAAGGTGTTGTTCCTCCAACCTGAGTGTGGCTTCATCTTTACAGTAGAGGAGGCCGTGGATAGACATGTCAGAATGGGAATGGGATGTGGAATTAAAATGTGTGGCCACGGGGAGATCCTACTTTCTCTGGCGGACAGAGCGTAGGTGTTCAGCAAAGCAGTCTCCCAGTCTGCGTCGGGTCTCGCCAATATATAAAAGGCCACATCGGGAGCACCGGACGCAGTATATCACCCCAGCCGACTCACAGGTGAAGTGTTGCCTCACCTGGAAGGACTGTTTGGGGCCCTGAATGGTGGTAGGGGATGAAGTGTAAGGGCATGTGTAGCACTTGTTCCGCTTACACGGATAAGTGCCAGGAGGGAGATCAGTGGGGAGGGATGGGGGGGGACGAATGGACAAGGGAGTTGCATAGGGAGCGATCCCTGCGGAATGCAGGGGGGGGGGAGGGAAAGATGTGCTTAGTGGTGGGATCCCGTTGGAGGTGGCGGAAGTTACGGAGAATAATATGTTGGACCCGGAGGTTGGTGGGGTGGTAGGTGAGGACCAGGGGAACCCTATTCTTAGTGGGGTGGCGGGAGAATGGAGTGAGAGCAGATGTACGTGAAATGGGGGAGATGCGTTTAAGAGCAGAGTTGATAGTGGAGGAAGGGAAGCCCCTTTCTTTCAAAAAGGAAGACATCTCCCTCGTCCTAGAATGAAAAGCCTCATCCTGAGAGCAAATGCGGCGGAGACGGAGGAACTGCGAGAAGGGGATGGCGTTTTTGCAAGAGACAGGGTGAGAAGAGGAATAGTCCAGATAGCTGTGAGAGTCAGTAGGCTTATAGTAGACATCAGTGGATAAGCTGTCTCCAGAGACAGAGACAGCAAGATCTAGAAAGGGGAGGGAGGTGTCGGAAATGGACCAGGTAAACTTGAGGGCAGGGTGAAAGTTGGAGGCAAAGTTAATAAAGTCAACGAGCTCTACACGCGTGCGGGAATAATTAACAATATTCCACCAAAATTGTGAGACAGTGAAACTCAAGCCCCAGCGAAGCTGTTTTATCAGGCTGCAGTCCATTTGAATTTTTGAATCACAACATGACCCAGGCAACACACATAAAATGCTGGAGGAATTCAGCAGGTCAGGTAGCATCCATAGAAGGGAATAAGCAGTTAATATTTTGAACTGAGCAACGTTCCCTCTAAGGGGTGTGTGTGAGTGTGAATGTGAGTGTGAGAGTGTGTGTGTGTGTGTGAGTGTGAGAGTGTGTGTGTGTGTGTGTGTGTGTGTGTGTGTGTGTGTGTGTGTGTGTCTGTGTACATGCATACATCTTTTGCTATTATCGCACAAAGTGATTTAAACTGCGCTCAAAGAGTAGTCACCCTCTACCTCATTAGCGTGCTCAGTATATTTCACAACCATACGTAATCACATTTCCTTTTCTGGGTTCTGATACAGACGGTGTTGACATCGTGGAGTTTGCGATGACTTGTCTACAGATTTTAGGACTGGCTTATTTACACTGTTTTTACATTGAAGGAATTATTGAGTCACTATGTTGAATTCCAAAGAAGCAAATGGCGTGCCGCACCAAACAACTGCAAGTTCATTTAAAGCAGAATGGATTATTATCTTACAGTAGTTTCAGGTTTATTTCCACTTAAAAATTCAGTGTGCACATGTTGTTGTCACTGGGTAAAAAATTGCACAGCATGAGATTTTAGAGCACATTAGTCATTACAATTAGATTGAACCTTGGAGCCGAGATTTCCTCCAGAATTTTGTGTGTACTGCTCAAGATTTCCAGAATTTGCAGATTCTCTTGTGTCTAAAATCAAGGAAACTTTTTCTTCAGAAAAGACATTATCTGTGCTAGTATCTTCAACATATTCAGGAACAATACTGCTTCCAGCCACAAATTATATATTTTGCCTGAAATTTACTTACTCTGAACGGTGGCTTCAAATTTGTTCCATTCATAATGCAACATAACTAGATGTGCAAGAGTTGAAATAGATAAGAACTGGAGATAGATAAAAGTGCTTGATCAGGGTTAAAAAAAAGAGAATTTTGAAGAGACAAAAATGGACAAAGTCAAAGTTAGGAAAATTAGTTGAAAAAAAAACATAAAGACAATAGGAAACGTGTTCATCGAGATTGGAAAGAATATTTTGCACAAAATATAAAAGTATATTTTGAATGAACAGAAAATTTAAACTAAGCCAGAAATATATATATATCTGATTAATAATTAGAAGATCATAAGACATAAGAGCAATATTAGGTCATTCGATCCATCGAGTCTGTTCTGTCATTCTAACATGCTTGGTTTATCATCCCTCTCAACCCCATTCTCCTGACTTCTTCACATAACCTTTGACACCCTGAACAATCACGAACCTATCATCCTCTGTTTTAGATATACTCAATGGCTTGGTCCCCTCAGCCGTCCGTGGCAATGAATTCCATAGATTCACCACTCTCTGGCAAAAGAAATTCATCTTCATCTCTGTTATAAGTGTACATCCCTCTCTTCTGAATCTGTGCCCTCCAGTCCTCAACTCACTCACTATAGTAGTAGATAAGACCCAGTCCATTACGAGCAAAGCCCTCCCCACCTCTGAGCACATCAACACGGAGCTTTGTCTCAGGAAAGCAGCATCCATCATAAAGGACCCACACCATTCAAACCATGCTCTGTTCTTGCTGCTGTCATCAGGGAGAAGGTACAGATGCCTCAGGACTCACATCACTAGGTTTCGGAACAGTTATTATCCATCAATCATAAGGTTCTTGAATCAAAGAGGATAACTTCACTCAACTTCACTTGCCCTATCACTGAAATATTCCCACGACATGTGAGCTCACTTTCAAGGGCTCTTCATCTCACGGTGTCAGTATTTATTGCTTATTTATTTATTTATTGTTATTATTTCTTTATTTTTGAGTTTGTGTAGTTTGATGACTCTTTCACAATGATTGAATGCCCAACTTGGTGCAGTCTATCATTGATTCTATTATGGATTTATTGAGTACATCTGCAAGGAAGTTAATTTCAGGGTTGTATAGGGTGACACATGTGTACTTAGGTAATACATTTACTTTGAACGTTAGAGGAAATATCCTCTCTGCCACTCTGTTTGGGCCTTTCAATATTTGATAGTTTTCAATGAGATCTCCCATTACTCCTCTAAGCTCTAGTAAGCAGAGGCCCAGCGCTGTCCAATACTCTTCGTACATTAACCCTTTCATCCTGGAATCATTCTTGAGTACCTCCTATGGACACTCTCCAAAGCAAGCACATCTTTTCTTAGGTAAGGGGCCAGAAACTACTCACCATATTCTGGTGCCTTATAAGATCTCAGCATTACATCCTTGTTTTTATATTCTAGTCCTCTGGAAAGGAATGCTCACAGTGCATTTGCCTTCGTTACCATTGACTCAACCTGCAAGTTAACCTTTAGGGAATCCTGCATAAGGACTCCCAAGTCCCTTTGCACCACTGATTTTTGAGTTTTCTCCCCATTTAGAAAATAGTCTACACATTTATTTATTTATGCAAAATGCATGCCCATACACTTTCTTACACTATGTACCATCTGCTACCTCTTTGCCCATTCTCCCAATCTGTCTAAGATCTTATACAGACTCTCTACTTCCTCAACAGTATTCTCCCTCCGTCTACCTTTGTATTCTTCCTTGAATACCATCTTGTTAAGCAACCTCATTTGTGGCACCTTGCCAAAGGCCTTATGAAAATCCAAGTAAACAACATCCACTGACTCTCTTTTATCTATCCTGCCTGTTATTTCCACAAGGAATACCAACAGATTTGTCAGGCAAGATTTGCCTGAAGGAAACCATGTTGATTTTGGCCTACTTTATGATGTGCCTCCAAGTACACTGATATAGTCCTTAATAACGGACTCCAAAAGCTTCCCAATCACATAGTCAGGCTAATTGGCCCAAGGTTTCTTCTGCCTTCCTCTCTTCTTAAAGAGTGTAGAGACATTTCCAATTTTCCAGTCCTCAGGAACCATTTCAGAATCTTGCGATTTTTGAAAGACCATTACTAATGCCTCCACAATCTCTGCAGCTACCTCTTTCAGACACTTGGGTGTAATCCATCTGATTCAGTTGACTTATCTACTTTCAGACCTTTCTGCTTCCCAAGCACCTTCTCCTCAGTAATAGCAACTACGGTCACTTCTGTCCCCTGACGATCTTGAATTTATAGCATGCTGCTTCCACAGTGAAGACTGACACAAATTTAATTCATCTGTCTTTTCTTTGTCCCCATTACTACCTCTCTGTCATCATTTTCCAGTGACATCCACTCTCACGTCTCTTAATATATCTGAAAATGCTGATGTCCTCCTTATATTTTTGGCTAATTTTTGTCACCTTTTCTCTCCTTATGGATTTTTTGTTGCCTTCTGTTGGTTTCTAAAAGCTGCCCAATTCTTTAAGTTCCCACTAATTTTTGCTATATTATAAGCCCTCTCTTTTGCTTCTATGCTGATTTTGACTTCCTTTCTCAGCCATAGATGCCTCATCCTTTCGCATACATCTTCATCTTTGGGACGTATCTACTGTATATGATCACTGCCTCCTAAGGGTTGCCTTAGCTTAAGCTGTCCAATCAAATCTGATTCATGACACAATATCCAATCTAGAATTGCATTTTCCCTATAAATTCTCTCTCTTGGGATCCAGCACCAATCTGAATTTCCCATTCTACCTGCATATTGAAATCCTCCATGACTATCGTAACACTGCTCTTGTTACATGGCTTTCTTACCTCCCATTGTAATTTATATCCAACACCCTGGCTACTGTATATAACTTCCATCAAGGTCTTTTTACTCTTGCAGTTTCTTAACTCTACTCACCAAAATTCTAGATCTTCCTCTTCCTAAGTCACCTATTTCTACGGATTTGATTTCATTTTCTACCACCAGAGTCACCGCATCCCCTCTACCTACCTGCGTGTCCTTTTGATGCAATGTGTATCATTGGATGTTCTCTCAACTATGATCTTCTTTCAGCCACGACACAGTGATGCCCCCAATGTCATACCTGCCAATCTCTGGCTGCGCTCCAGGATCATTTACCTTTAGCCAGATACTGCGTGCATTCAAATGTAACTCTTTCAGTCCTGTACTCCTCACTCTTTTGGATTTTTCCTCATCTCATCCTACCAACTGCAATTTTGCCCTATCATCTGCCTGTTCTTCCTCATAGTCTCAGTACAAAAGCAAACTCAGGAAATATAGAAGATATGAACAGAAATTAAATACAAAGGATATAAACACCTGTATAAAGGTTATAAAGAGCTCATACGTGACATCCAGAAAAATTGGAACAAAAGAAATAGATAACAAATCTGTTACCACATTAGAAGTAAAACAACAGTTCAAAAGAATATGCAAACTGGAGATTAAAATGAAACCATCTCAATGAAAGATTATATTTTTAATTTATTTCATTTTTTTTTAGGCATCCGTTAGTCTTGTGAGACCATGGATTTGCACCTTGGAAGGTTTCCGGGGCGCAGGCCTGGGCAAGGTTGTATGGAAGACCGGCAGTTGCCCATGCTGCAAGTCTCCCCTCTCCACGCCACCAATGTTGTCCAAGGGAAGGGCATTAGGACCCATACAGCTTGGCAGTGGTGTCGTCACAGAGCAATGTGTGGTTAAGTGCCTTGCTCAAGGACACAACACGCTGCTTCAGCGAAGGCTCGAACTAGTGACCTTCAGATCACTAGACGAATGCCTTAACCACTTGGCCACACGCCAACACTTCATTTATTTATAAGTAGGATATTATAGCTTTCACAGATTGATGTGGCAGCAAGAAATGGAGGGTAAGAAATTAAACAATAGAGCACCAAAAGATTATCGCGAAATCAAGACCAAGAACTGAAATAATTGAAAACTGACAAATACTCAGGTGCTGATACAGAAAGGGTCCAGTTATTGTGTCGCACTTTTGAAATGATTATTAAGGATTGAACGAGATTTAAGTTTCTGCTGAAGGGTTGTGAAGCACTGTAATTGTAATTATAAAACGGTCTCACAGGGCACTTAACCCTAATCCAGACAGTAGGCTGCAAATGATGGCCATTGATGCAGCTTCCACTGCAGCACAATTGCAGTGACCTCATCAGAAGCTGCCAATAACATGTCAGATCAAATGTAAGCATACATCAGGAATTATTGTGCAAAGAAGTTCGCAGCAATCCAGCAGTAACCAGGTGACTGAGGCACCATCTCAGGCAGTGGCTTCATGGAATCCTCTAACAGGGTGAAAACATGTCTGATCTCACCATTCCCATACTGACATAGTCCTCAATGTCGCAAGCTGGCCAGCCTATTCCAGCCTATATGTTTAGATGATGTAGTCCAGAATGGTTTATGATCAAACTGCCATCGGCAAGCTACTTTGAAGATCAGCAATCTTACACCAATCTCGTGGAAAATACTTAAAGTAGACTTTGAATAATAAATAGTAACATCCAATTAACTTTTAGTAAGCTGCCTTGAAATTAAAAATCCACTCAGTGGCCTCTTTATTAGGTACCTTCCATACCTAATAAAGTGACCACTAGGTCTATGTTTGTGGTTTCTGCTGCAGCGGTAGTTCCATCCACTTCAAGGTTTGACACATTGTGCATTCAGATAAACTCCTCTACACACCACTGTTGTAAAATGCAGTTATTTGAGTTACTTCCTTCTTTCCTGTCAGGTTGAACAAGTCCGGCCATTTTCCTCTGACCTCTCTCCTTAATGAGGTTCTACCCTCTGCAGAACTGCTCACTGGGCGCTGTATGTTTTTTCCACAGTTCTCTGTGAACACAAGGGACAGTGGTGTGTTAAAATCTCAGGAGGTCAGCAGTTTCTGAGATACTCAAACCACCTTGTCTGGCACTATCATTGCACGGACGAAATCACTAAGTCACATTTCTTCCCCATTTTGATGTTTGGTCTGAATAACAGCTGAGCTTCTCAACCATGTCCGCGTGCTGTTATACATTGAGTTGCTGCCACGTGATTGGCTGATTAAGTGCATTAATTGGCTGCATTAACAAGCAGGTGTACAGGTGTACCTAATAAAGAAGCCACTGAGTGTATATATTAAGTAATTCTGAAAATCAACTCATATAAATCAAGCTCTTATGAGGATGGCAGGGCAGATGTGTTGTAGCTGAAGCATATAGGAGTTGATGGTGATGAATGAGTTTCCCAGCAATCACATCTGTAGTAAATATTTGTATCTTGAGCACCCTTGGCTCAGAATTGCTGAACTGGAGTCAGACTGCCAAACAAAGCATTAGGGAATCCTGTACTACTTGTTCTGGGAAACAGTCAGACCCCTTAGATTAAGTAATAAACTGGACATATGATCTGGGCAGAACTCGGGGATTGAGGAATGTAATTGTGTGCCAGGCAAGTTTGGGGAACTAGCAAGTAGCAATACAGGAGCCTAAACCTTTGGTCTAGCCTAACAGATAGAAGGTGAGAAAGTGGTGAACCACAGGAATAATGATCATTGCACCAGAACACAGTGTATAATTCAGGAGCAGAGTTTGGAAAAGAACAAAACACTGGTAGAATGGTGAGTCCAGAAGGCAATGTTGCTTGCCATGTGTCAGAGTTCAGAACATCTGCTGAAGTGGAAACAGGAGGGCCAAGGGAATAATATAATTAGAGATACAAGAGACTGCAGGTGCCGGAATCTGGAGCAAAAAAAAAATTGGAGGGACTCAAACTGTCTTTGTGAGGGGAAAGGAATTGTCAATGATTCAGGTCAAGACCCTGCATCTATAGACTTGTTCAACCAGACAGGAAAGATGGAAGTAATTCAAATAATCATGTTTTTCAACAGTGATGTGTAGAAGAGTATATCTGAATGCACAACGTGTCAAACCTTGAAGTGGATGGAACTATGGCAGCAGAAACCACAAACATACACTCAGTGGCCACTTTTAGAGATGTACCGTGGAGAGCATTCTGACAGGCTGCATCACTGTCTGGTATTGGGTGGGGCGGGGGGTTACTGCTCAGGACAGAAAGAAGCTGAAGAGGGTCATAAGTTTAGTTGGCTCTATCTCGGGTACTAGCCTACAAAGTACCCAGGACGTCTTCAAGGAACGATGTCTCAGAAAGGTAGCATCCATTATTAAGGACCTCCAGCACCCAGGGAATGCCCTTTTCCCACTGTTACCAACAGATAGGAGATACAGAAGCCTGAAGGGACACACTCAGTGATTCAGGAACTGCTTCTTCCCCTCTGCCATCTGATTCCTAAATGGACATTGAACCCTTGAGCACTACCTCACTTTTTTAATATATATTATTTCTGTTTTTTTTGCATGATTTTTAATCTATTCAACATACATATACTGTAATTGATTTAGTTATTTATTTACTATTATTTTATTATTTTTTTCTTCTATATTATATATTGCATTGAACTGCTGCTGCTGTTAACAAATTTTACGACAAATGCCACTGAATCTGATCAAAATTCAGAAGGGAGAGGAGAGACAGCCAGTTTAAAGAGGGGAGGGGTGAGGGGTGCGACAAGGTCATAGGTCGACCAATGAGGGGAGTAAAATGGTGGGCAGAAGGAACCAGATGAGAGAGGGAGAGAGGGGTGGAGTTGAAAGGCAGATGCAGGTGGAAGCAGACAAAGAGAAAAAAGGGAGTGTGAAGATGGAGACAGAGGCTGCCAATAATCCCTCTCTTCTCCTGGGTCCATCTATATACAGCCTCCATCTCAGCACCCCCACCCCTCATCTTTATACTGTCTGCATCCCCTTTCCTGCCACGGTCCCGCAGCAGGGTCTTGCCCCAAAATGTTGATAATTCTTTTATCTCCGATAGATGCTGCTCGACCCACTGTGTTCCTTCAGTAAGAGAATACATAATCTGTGATTCTCACTGTAGAGAGGGACAAGTAGAAAAGAGTCTATGCTAGGTGTCTTTAAGAGTCAAGGGATCAAAGTAAATCACAGAACCTCTGGTGTAATATTCTGTTACCTGACCCATATACAAATTGGCATGTTAAATGCATCAGAGTATTAACTGCAAGGCTCGGTATTATAAGAGAAAGCAATTTTATCCCATGGGAGACAAGCACCAGAACAGAAAGAAGAGAGAACTATTTAAGTGCAACAGGATTCACTTAACCAGAATGGGATCTATGTTCTGACAGAATGGATAATTATTGCTGTAGACAGAGCTTTGAACTAATAAAGTGGGAGCAGGGTGCAGGTCAAGGCCAAAGCACAAAGTAGCAGTTTGGGTAATGATAAGCAGAAAAACGCAGCAAGGGGCAGAGCTCATTGGTAATAGTATACAGTATCAGTAAAAGAGTCCATCAGTTTTTCCTTACAAGAATTAAAGGCATTTTATTTGAACAGTGAAAATGTCCAAAACAAAATCAATGAAATTATGGCACAGATGGATAAATGAGTTTGACGAGATCAATTTCAGAAACATGGTTTCATGGGGTGATCACGGCTGAAAAATAGTTAGGGTACTTAACATTTAGAAAAGACTGAACAATGGTGATGACTGTTGAGGGCTGGAATGGAATTGATCTGATTATGAAGAATGTAATTAGGCACTCATGGAATGATCTTGGCTCAGAAGATCAGGAAGTACATATGAATATACAGTTGAACTCAGAAGTTTACATACACCTTAGCCAAATACATTTAAACTCAGTTTTTCACAATTCCTGACATTTAATCCTAGAAAACATTCCTGTCTTAGGTCAGTTAGGATCACTACTTTATTTTAAGAATGTGAAATGTCAGAATAATAGTAGAGAGAATGATTTATTTCAGCTTTTATTTCTTTCATCACTTTCCCAGTGGGTCAGAAGTTTACATACACTTTGTTAGTATTTGGTAGCATTGCCTTTAAATTGTTTAATTTGGGTCAAACCTTTTGGGTAGCCTTCCACAAACTTCTCACAGTAAGTTGCTGGAATTTTGTTCCATTCCTCCAGACAGAACTAATGTAACTGAGTCAGGTTTGTAGGCCTCCTTGCTCGCACATTCTTTTTCAGTTCTGCTCACAAACTTAATAACCGTACCTGAATCCAGAGCATTTATAGAAATTGCACAGGTTGATGCCTCAGCTCTTTTCCCTTCTGCCCACCACTCTTTACATGCTGCCAACCAAGAACCACTCGTTTAATACATAGTCTTTACCCTGTTAGTCTGCTATCTGAATCAATATGCTACCTGTTACACCTTGAGAATTTTTTTCAACAGTAAATGTTTAATGGGGCACTTAACAAAATGCCTCCTGCAAATCTAAATAATATAGTATCTATTACAGACAGAAGAGAAACTGCAGGTGCTTGAAATCTGGATCAACACACACAAAATGGTGGAGAAACTCAGAGGGTCAGGATGCATTTATGCAGGAAAATGAATTGTGAACATTTCAGGCTGACACTTCATCAGCACTGGGAAGGAAGGGAACAGAAGTGTAGGGGAGGGGGGAGGAGCACAAGAAAGCAGGAGAAACCAAGTGAGAGGGGGAAGGCAGGAGGGGAAAGGAAATCATGTAAAAAGCTGGGAAAGCAGTCAGTTGAAGAAGAGGAATCTGACTGGAGAAGGCAGTAGTCAATTGAATAAGGAGAGGGAGGTGGGAAACCAGAGGGAGGAAGGTGGATGTGATGGGCAGGTTGTGAGGATGGGGAAGCGGAAGGGAAAGAGAATGGGAAAGAAGGATAAGGGAAACCGGGGTGGGGTGTAGGCAAGGATGTGTGGAAAACAGAGGGGAGTGATTTCCAGAAATTAGAGGAATTGATG
Source organism: Mobula birostris (assembly GCF_030028105.1). Lineage (NCBI taxonomy): Eukaryota > Metazoa > Chordata > Chondrichthyes > Myliobatiformes > Myliobatidae > Mobula > Mobula birostris. The sequence continues at coordinate 203,198,911 of NC_092371.1, read as the reverse complement.
CTCATTCAATCAGGCCAGAGACTACCAGGATGGAAAATAGGACCATAAGACCATATGATATAGGAGGAGAGGCAGGCCCTTCAGCCCATCGAGTCTGCTCCGCCACTTAATCATGGGATGATCCAATTCTTCCAGATATCCACACTCCCCTCCCATCTCCCCATACAATTTGAGGTCCTGGCTAATCAAGAACCTATCTATCTCTGCCTTAAATGCTCCCAATGACTTTGCCTCCACAGCCACTCATGGCAACCAATTCTACAGATTTACACCTTCTGACTAAAGTAATTTCTCTGCATCTCTGTTCTAAATGGACATCCTTCAATCCTGAAGTTGTACCCTCTTGTCCTAGACTCCACTACCATGGGAAACAACTTTGCCATATCTAATCTGTTCAGGCCTTTTAACATTTGGAATGTTTCTATGGGATCCCCCCTCATCCTCCTGAACTCCAGGGAATACAGCCCAAGAGCTGCCAGACATTCCTCATACGGTAACCCTTTCATTCCTGGAATCATTCTCGTGTTAACTTCTCTGAACCCTCTCCAATGTCAGTGTACCCTTTCTAAAGTAAGGAGTCCGAAACTGCACACAATACTCTAAGTGTGGTCTCACGAGTGCCTTATAGAGCCTCAACATCACATCCCTGCTCTTATATTCGATACCTCTAGAAACGAATGCCAACATTGCATTCGCCTTCTTCACCACCGAAACAACCTGGAGGTTAACCTTTAGGGTATTCTGCACAAGGACTCCCACGTCCCTTTGTATTTCTGCATTTTGAATTCTCTCCCCATCTAAGTAATAGTCTGCCCGTTTATTTCTTCCACCACTATGCATGACCATACAATTTCCAACATTGTATTTCATTTCCCACTTCTTTGCCCATTCCCCTAAACTATCTAAGTTTCTCTGCAGCCTCTCTGATTCTTCAACACTATCCACTCCTCCACCTGTATCATCGGCAAACTTAGCCACAAATCCATTAATCCCATAGTCCAAATCATTGACGTATATCGTAAAAAGCAGCGGTCCCAACACCAACCCCTGTGAAACTCCACTGGTAACTAGCAGCCAGCCAGAATAGGATTCCTCTATTCCCACACTCTGTTTTCTGCCGATCAGCCAATGCTCCACCCATGCTAGTAACTCCCCTGTAATTCCATGGGATATTATTTGCAAAGCAGCCTCATGTGCGGCACCTTGTCAAAGGCCTTCTGAAAATCCAAGTACACCACATCTCCTTTTGTCTACCCTGCTTGTAATTTTCTCAAAAAATTGGCAATATGTTAGTCAGGCAGGATTTTCCTTTCGGGAAACTATGCTGACTTTGGTCTATCTTGTCATGTGCCTCCAGGTACTCCGTAATCTCATCCCTAATAATCGATTCCAACAACTTCCCAACCACTGATGTCAGGCTAACAGGTCTATAGTTTCCTTTCTGGTGGGAACAACATTTACAATTTTCCAGTCATCCGTTACAATGCCAGAATCTATTGATTCTTGAAAGATCATCGTTAATGCCCCTGCAATCTCTCCGGCTACTTCCTTCAAAACACGAGGGTCCAGGAGATTTATCCATCCTCAGACCATTAAGCTTCTTGAGCACCTTCTCAGTCGTAATTTTCACTGCACATACTTCGCTTCCCTGACACTCTTGAGTGTCCTGTATACTGCAAATGTCTTCCACTGTGAAGACTGATGCAAAATACGCATTCAGTTCCTCTGCCATCTCTGTGTCTCTCATTACAATATCTCCAGCATCATTTTCTATTGGTCCTATATGTACCCTCAACTCCTTTTTACCCTTTATATACTTAAAAAAAACTTTTATCATCTTCTTTGATATTAGTCGCCAGCTTTGTTTCATAATTCATCTTTTCCTTCCTTCTGCAAGTTTTTAAATGTTTCTCAATCCTCTATCTTCCCACTAGCTCTGGTTTCCTTGTATGCCCTCTCTTTTGCTTTTACTTTGGCTCTGACTTCACTTGTCAGCCACAGTAGTGTCCTTCTTCCGTTTGAAAATTTCTTCTTATTTGGAATATATCTGTCTTACACTTCTCTCATTTTTCGCAGAAACTCCAGCCATTGCTGCTCTGCTGTCCTTCTTGCTAGTGTCTCTTTCCAGTCAACCTTGGCCAGTTCCCCTCTCATGCCATTGTAATTTCCTCTATTCCACTGAAATACAGACACATTGCAATTTAGTTTCTCCTTTTCAAATTTCAAAGTGAACGATCATATTGTGATCACTGTTCCCTAAGGGTTCCTTAACCTTAAGCTCTCTTATCACCTCTGGATCATTGCACAACACCCAATCCAGCACAGCTGATTCCCTAGTGGGCTGAACAACAAGCTGTTCTAAAAAGCCATTCCTTCGACATTTTACAAATTCTCTCTCTTGAGGTCCAGTACTGGCCTGGTTTTCCCAATCCATTTTCATGTTAAAATCCCCAATGATTATCATGACATTGCCCTTCTGGCATGCCTTTTCTATGTGTAATTTGTAATCCCCATCCCGGCTGCTCTTTGGAGGCCTGTATACAACTGCCATTAGGGTCCTTTTTTTTTAATTAAATTCAATCATGAAGAATAGCCAGATCAGAAATGCTAATCAAGTCAACTAGTTCCCAAAGAGAACTCTGATAGGCCAATCAGATAGTTCACTGCTGCTCAGTGATAAAACACAAAAAAATCATGTGTACAATTAAGAAACATTAAAAAACAGTAGAAATACTGGAGTCATGATGATCATGATGAAGTCTGCTGGAGAGAGACATTTATACACATTCTGTCCTCCATAATTCAAAGAGATTGAAGGATAAGGTTGCAGGGTGACAAAACGTGGCAGGAGCACTTGGAACTAAAAACTAATCCCTACCGGGAGAAAACAGCACCTGTTCTTTCCGCACTGTTCTCCAGCAGTTTAAGGACTAAGTCCAGCCAGAGCATAACTCACAAGTGCTCTTGAAAGTCAGGTATTAACCCTACCTACCAACAACCAAGCATTGCCATCCTGGTCCCCTTCATGATAGCTTATGAAGAGGCATGTGACTTCCCTCCCAGAGATGATAGGTGTTTGCGCACTTTTACCCTTGTCATTTCTTAACTCAACCCATAGAGTCTCTACTCCTTCCAATCCTATGTCATCACTTTCTAATGATTTAATATTATCTCTTATATATATAGGGCCACACCACCCCCTCTGCCTACTAACCTATCTTTCTGATACACTGTATATCCTTGGACGTTCAACTCCCAATCGCAGCCACCCTTTAGGCAAGTTTCAGAGCGGCCACAACATCATACTTGCCAATCTGTCGCTGAATTTCAAGATTGTCCATTTTATTTCTTCTGCTGCATGCATTCATAGAAACATAGAAAACCTACAGCACAATGCAGGCTCTTCAGCCCACAATGCTGTGCTGAACATGTTCTTAATTTAGAAATTACCTAGGGTTACCCATAGCCCTCTATTTTTCTAAGCTCCATGTACCTATCCAGGAGTCTCTTAAAAGACCCTATCGTATCCGCCTCCACCGCCGTCGCCGGCAGCCCATTCCACGCACTCACCACTCTCTGCATAAAAGACTTAGCCCTGACATCTCCTCTGTACTTACTTCCAAGCACCTTAAAACTGTGCTTTTCGTGTTAGCCATTGAAGTATAACATTTTTAGTCCAGTATTTATTGCTTTCTGTTTTAACTGCACCACGCCTCTATTGCCCTGTAAATCATCCCACTGGCTGTGATTATGCCTCATCTCCTGGCTGTCCTTTCTATCATCTCTGTTGCATGCTATCTTTAATTTATTTCTGTTTTCCCCTTCCTCAGCCCTATCACTCTGGTTCCCAACCCCCTACCAAATTAGTTTAAATCCTCCCGAACAGCTGTATTAAACCTGCCTGCTAGGATATTGGACCCCTTTGTGTTCAGGTGTAACCCAAATTTTGTACAGATCATACCTCCCCCAGAAGAGGCCCCAATGATCCAGGAACCCAAAGTCCTGCCCCCTACACTAGTCTTTCAGCCACACGTTAATATGCTATTTTTGCACTCATTAGCACGTGGCACAAGCAGCAATCCTGATATTACTACCCTGGAGGTCCTGCTTTTCAGCTTCCTACCCACCTCCCTGAATTCTCTCTTCAGGACTTCCTTCCTTCTTCTACTTATATCATTGGTACCAAATTGTACCAAGACTTCTGGCTGTTCACTCTCTCCCTTCAGAATACTCTGCACCCGATCCGAGACATCCCATACCTTGGCACCTGGGAGGCAACACACCATGTGGGCATCTCTATCAGGCTGACAGAACCTCCTGTCTGTTCCCCACACCATGGAATCCCCTATGACCACAGCATTCCTCATCTTTCTCTCTTCCTTCTGCACCATGGACCCAGGTTTAGTGCCAGAGACCCAATTGCCATGGTCATGCTCCTCCAGTCTTCATCTGGTCTCAATGTAGCAGTAATGGACACCATGGTCAGGCATGTCAATGTGGGAATAGGACACACAATTAAAACGGTTAGCCTCCAGAGATTCTTCCTGTTGTGGCAGAGGGAGCAAAGGTGCTTGATGAAGCAATCCCCCAATGCATTGGGAGCACAGGAGACAATAATGGACACTGATGGGTTCACATCTGAAGTGCTGCCTCACTTGAAGGGACTGTTTAAGGCCCTGAATGGTAATGGGGGGGGGGGTGGAGGTGTAGAGGCAGGTGCAACACTTAACACAGTTGAAGGATAAGTGCTTAAGGGTGATCGGTACAGATAAGGGAATTGTGAAGTGATCACTGCAATAAGTGATTGGGGGAGGGGAAAATGTGCCTGGTGATGGAATCCCAATAGAAGTTCTATTGAGATCGCATCACCAGGCACATTTCCCCGCCCCCCCAATCGCTTATTGCAGTAATCACTTCACAATTCCCTTATCTGTAAATAACATGTTGGATACAACGGCTAGTGGAATGGTAAGCAACTGCTCTCTTCCTTTCTAAGCTGTTTTAGCCTGCAATGTCAGCTGTTTATTTCCCTTCATACATGCTGCCTGAATCATGTAGTTCCTCCAGCATTTTGTGCATATTGATAGTATCTATTAGTTCTGCTCTATCCACAGTGTATGTTATTCCCTCCTAGAACTCCGGTTAATTGATCAAACAAAGTTTCACTTTCATAAACTGTATTAATTTTGTCTGATTACCATGAATGTTACAAAATACCCTACTTCAACATCGTAAAAGATAACTTCTAACATTTTCTCATTGATAGATCTGAACTAACTCGCCTACAGTCTGAGTGTACTTTTTTCCTTAGATGCTTCCTGGCCTGCGGAGTTCCTCCGGCATTTTGTGTGTGTTGCCTGCAGTCTCCTGCTTTTTGAATAAAGGGGAATTACATTTGCTATTTTCCAATCTGATGGAACCTTTCCCAACTCAAGGGACACTTGAAAAATTAAAACAATGCATCAGCTTCTGAATGGCTATATTTTTAAGAGGACTTGGAAGTCCTCGTACAGGATACCCTTAAGGTTAACCTCCAGGTTGAGTCGGTGGTGAAGAAGGTGAATGCAATGTTAGCATTCATTTCTAGAGGAATAGAGCATAGGAGCAGGGATATGATGTTGAGGCTCTATAAGGCACTGGTGAGACCTCACTTGGAGTACTGTGGGCAGTTTTGGTCTCCTTATTTAAGAAAGGATGTGCTGATGTTGGAGAGGGTACAGAGAAGATTCACTAGAATGATTCCGGGAATGAGAGGGTTAACATATGAGGAACGTTTGTCCGCTCTTGGACTGTATTCCTTGGAGTTTAGAAGAATGAGGGGAGACCTCATAGAAACATTTCAAATGTTGAAAGTCATGGACAAAGTGGATGTGGCAAAGTTGTTTCCCATGATGGGAGAGTCTAGTATGAGAGGGCATGAATTAAGGATTGAAGGGCGCCCATTCAGAACAGAGATGCGAAGAAATTTTTTTAGCCAGAGGGTGGTGAATCTATGGAATTTGTTGCCACTGGCAGCAGTGGAGGCCAAGTCATTGGGTGTATTTAAGGCAGAGATTGATAGGTATCTGAGTAGCCAGGGCATCAAAGGTTATGGTGAGAAGGCGGGGGAGTGGGAGAATGAATCAGCTCATGTTAAAATGGCAGAGCAGACTCGATGGGCCAATTGGCCGACTTCTGCTCCTTTGTCTTCTGGTCTTATGGTCTAAGATGATCAGATGAAGTCCCTAAGGATCCAAAGACTTGTCAGCCTACAATTTGATCAGAACCACTTCCTTGGTGATTATAATTTCCCCTAAGTCTCTCCTTCCCCTCCAATATCTTATAGTTATTTTTGAGTTGTTACTGGTAATCTCTAAAGTGAAGTAGGGTATTTTAATTCATTTTCCATTATTATATCACCAGACCCACTTTCCATTGCTTTGTTAAATTTTGTTTTAAAAATCTACGATTTCTTTAAATATCAATTTTGTATTCAGACTAGCTTCATCGCATACTTCAATTTTTTTTCTTTCTTATTAATATTTTAGTTATTCTTTGCTATTTTAAGGTTATGTCCAGTCCCCTGATCAATACAAGTCCATTTGCAATTATATAGTTTTCTTTTAGTTTGTAACAATCTTTAACTTTTTTAGACCTCAAGACCATAAGATGTAAGTGCAGAATTATGACTTTTGGCCCATTGAGTCTACTTCGCCATTTAATCATGGCCGATTTATTTTCATTCTGAATTCCATTCTCCTCCCTTCTCCCCATAACCTTTGATGCCCCTACTAATCAAAAACCTATCGAACCTATCAACCTCTATTTTGAATATACCCAACAAAATAGTCTCCACAATAAAGTAATTCAATCTTTAAGCTGACTCTTCAGATCAAATTTGCATAAGTAATTTGAAGAATGAGTTCAGAGAATGCAACAGCGACTATTTTTTGTAACTATAACCATGGAATCACATGTGGGACAGAGTAACTCAAGCCTTATCTGCAAACAACAGGAATTCTGCAGATGCTGGAAATTCAAGCAACACACATCAAAGTTGCTGGTGAACGCAGCAGGCCAGGCAGCATCTGTAGGAAGAGGTGCAGTCGACGTTTCGGTCTCGGCCTGAAGCGTCGACTGCACCTCTTCCTACAGATGCTGCCTGGCCTGCTGCATTCACCAGCAACTTTGATGTGTGTTGTTCAAGCCTTATCTGTATGGCTTTGTAATGCATTGGTCAGACCACAGTTTCTGGCCCCTTGTGCTGGCATGGGAACGGGTTCCAGAGAAGAATGATGAGGATAATTCAGGGAATAGAAGGGACAACATGTGAGGAGTGGTTGATGGCCCTGGGCCTATATTCACTGGAGTTTAGAAGAACATTGGGGAGGGTGGGGTTATCTCATTGAAACCTATCACATATTGAAAGGCTAGATCGAGTGGATGTGGAGAGGACGTTTCCTGTAGTGAGGGAGACTAGGACCACAAGGCACAGCCTCAGAATAGAGATACATCCATTTAGAATAGAGGTGAGGAGGAATTTCTTCAGCCCAAAGGTGGTGAATCTGTGGAATTCATTGCCACTGACAACTGTGGGGGCCATGCCATTGGGTGTATTTGAAGTGGAGGTTGATAGGTTCTTGATTAGTCAGTGTGTTAAAGGTTATGGGGAGAATGAGATCGAGAGGGATACTAAATCAGCCATAATGGAATGGCAAAATAGGCCAAATTGCCAAATGGCATAATACTGCTCTTATGTCTTAAGGTCTTATTGTGTTACTTTCCTTCAACCATTCAGCTCTTGAACCAACACTATGATCACGCTGAATACTTTGCACTAGAATTGACATTTTTTTCCTCTAATTTTGTATAATTTATGTTTGATTTATAATTTACTTGAGAATGTTTCTTATATGATACTATGTGCCTGGATGCTTCTGCAAGGTTTCGAATGTATCAGTGCACAAATGTGCTTATGGATATGAAAATAAATTTGACCTGACATTATCTAAAAAAAGAGACCATGATTAGTTTGTATACAAATATAACGAGTGAGAATGATATGGTAAAATTTTGACTGCAGCACAAAAATGACACACCTCGATTGCCAGCTGTTCTCTTGAACTTAATTATAGCTGATTATGTCAGTATGGTGGTATATGGTAGGTATGTGGCGATGTGTATCATGTAGCTATGGTAGATTGGGAATTTTTATTATGTACAATACTGATGAATATAAATTATTGATATACATGTATACATGGAACATACCAAGAGCCTCTGAAACCATCAAAACCAAGTGCGCATTCCAAGCAGATAAAAGTAGCAGAAATTATTATTGCAAGGAATTATCACGACATCCACGATCCTTCCCCATTCACTTGGTGGTCTCAGGGAAGAGAAAACAGATGAAGCCAGTAGCCTTTGGTTGGCCTACTTTGATACACTGTAAACAATTGGAAAGATCTTGCAGCATAAAGATCTATGATTACGGTGATCTTCACAGCCATTGACATAGTACTCTTCCTTCTCTCTAAGTTAGTGGAAGATAAACTAATATCTTAGTGAGGATGTCCTTATTGAAGCAGAGACTTTTAGCATATATCTCCTCATTGAATTTTAAGCAAAAGAATTACTCCCTGAATACTGTGAACCAATCTCCCCTCCTTTCCTTTCCCTCCTCCTCTTCTCTTCACCCATAGTCAATACTACTCTTGAAACCGCCTGCTTTTTCTCCCTATCACCGTGTATGCTTTCTAAATTATGTCTACAAAAAAGTGGTATGTGGAAATATCCTGAAGCCAAACCAAATTCCTTTAGCACTATTCATAACACTCCCTGTGGAATTTTCAACTCAAGTCGTCTTTTAAAAACATCAGACTGAAGCAATGTCCAGAAAAAAATAATAGTCAAACAAGGGGTGGGTGGTGGATAATCCCTTTAAATAGCACATATTTCCTTCCTGCTGTAGAATCTCACTGCATCTGTACAGGATTAGGAGTTGCTGTTAGCTGGATTAATGAGCTTCATAATGGCCGTGATGGTATCAAATCAGTGTTTCATGCAGGGTTGTATTGTGATCTGAATATGCTGCATACCTCTGATGACATTGGGTGCATGCACAGTAATTCAATCATCATATCATCTCAAATCTCATAACAGTGCATAATTAGCAGAAATGCCAAGATGCCCTTCGAAGAGATCGCACAGGGTCAGGAAATGGTGTTCAGTCTTGTCCCTTGGATTCTCTGGGGAAAATGCTTCCAGTGAACTCTTTTGCCTCTTTTGGCTGTATTTTTCAAAGCAGCATTCTGTTATCTTGTCATTCATGGCAGCATCCTGCCTTGAACCAGAAGTATTAAATAGGCTGTTCATCTCACTGTACATTATGGGATCTCCTGTGGAAATATCAACATCTGAAAGCAATTTATTGTACAGGCGAAAAGAAGATATTTAATCTTCACTGCTCTTTCCACATCAGAAGCAACGGACCACGAATTAATGAACATCAATAAAATAGCAGATGCTGGAAATAGAAATAAAATGCTGTAACAATTCAGCAGGTCAGGCAGCAACCGTGGAAAGAGAAGCATATCAGGTCAAAGACCCTTCATCAGATAGAAAGCAAGAGAGAGGTTGGAGCAGGGTAATGGGTGAGTGTTTACAATTGTGTGAAACAATAAAGCCATTTAATTGGAGACAGTTAAGCTCCAATCTCTGTGTAATGTGTTGCTAATGTGAAGTTTAGTGATATTGTATTGTCTGCCACGCGGGGACATGACTGCCAGGCCAAAGTATACAACAGAATGAAAAGAATGGGTGAGAAAGGAATGACAAGCACAATTGGTCATTCCTGATACAACAGAAGGAAAGAGCAAGTTAAATGAAAAATTGGGTGTTTCTGCTCATTGTAACAACAGAGGGGGATACTGGTGTCAGAATGGGAGTGAGATGGTGAACTGAAATTGTAAGCAGCTCGAACTTCGGTCACTCCAGAAAAATGAGGACAGGTGTTTTGCAAAGCAGTCAACCAATGTACATAAATGATATTATGAACACTGGGTATGGCACATAGATTTAGAAGAGGTGCAAGTGAATCACTATGCCTTACCTGGCAAGTTCAAAGTTCAATGTAAATTTATTATCAAGGTAAATATATGTCACCATATACAACCCCCTGAGATTAATTTTCTTGTGGCATACTCAATAAATCCATAATAGAATAAGAACCATAGTAGAATCAATGAAAGGATGCACCAATTTGGACATTCAAGCAGTGTACAAAAGACAACAATCTGTACAAATATAAAAAGAAATAAATAATAATAATAAATAAATAAGCAATAAATATGGAGAACATGAAATGAGGAGTCCTTGAAAGTTAATCCATAGATTGTGGGAACATTTCAGTGATGGGGCAAGTGAAGTTGAGTGAAGTTATCCTCTTTGGTTTAAGATCCTGATGGTTGAGGGGTAATAACTGTTCCTGAACCTGGTGGCGTGAATCTTGAGGCTCCTGTACCTTCTTTCCTTTGGTAGCAGTGAGAAGAGAGCATGACCTGGGTGGTGGGGATTCCTGATAATGGATACTACTTTCCTGTGACAATGCTTTGGTTGAGGGTTTTACCCGTGATGGACTGTTTGAGTTCCTGGGTGATGAAAAAGGAAAGGGTAAAAGAACATATATTTCATTCCCAGTGGTTGTATGGGAAACTACTGTGTGACAGGGAGTAGGAGGAGATGGTCAAAGAGTAGACAAGAAATGTGATCCTTTTGAAATGCTGAAAGGAGTGGGTAGATATGCTTGACAGTGGAAATATGTTGGAGCTCGCTAAATTGTGAAAGATTATCTGTTGAATGCTTTCCTTTTCTCTATCTTTTACTCGGTCAATTGTACATATATTCAGGCCTGCTCAATGTGTCCCAATTGGCCATATTGTGCAACCTTACGTGTGGTTATCAGAGAATCAATGGGAAAGTAGCTGAAATTAAACAGCTCCCTCTCTCATTTATGTCAGCAAGTGAAAGCATTTCACTTCTTGGGCAAGTCATAAATAAGCCCTCATGTCCTATCACCCTGAGAAGCATTTGGTGTGGCAACCCTAAATCCCACATATTTTCTCACATGAATTTGAGATAAACCAATCACTTATTGCAAATCTAGTCATTAATGTGAAATGCGCTATGCTACTCACCCTATCAGCAAAACTTTCTGTGTTTCATCATCTACTCCCTTGTCAATTGTTTCATGCTGTTAGGCCACAAAGAATGGTAAAAATGGTGCAAATAAAAAATACAAAACGTCTACTTTCATAAGTGGGATTTGTGTTCTATTCTGACTGATGCTCATTGTTTTCAGATGTCTTCCTAAGTTGCACAAATCTGCTAGAGCTCAGCGAAATGAGTTGTTGATTTGAACAAAGTATCAATTAGACCTGTAGTGCAAAACAAATTTCAGAAAATCTGGCCCGGAATAAAGAAAAACCAATGAAAACCAGATGTTACGAAGGAAGACACTGCATCAAATAATATAAAACATAAAGGGCCTTGGAAAGACATAAAGTAAGTGATATCTACTTTGTGGATGTTAAAGATAGTAGCTTAATAACTAGCCATCATTAAGAAGCGTAAAAACACTAATTTATACATTTATCCCTTTAATTTAAGACTGATTATAAACCTTGACATAATTGTTAAAATCTATTCTTTAACTGCAATAAATTAGTGGAGAAAACAATTGAAAAGAGAAAATAGATAGGTTGAAGATGACACAAAATTTTAAAAAAGACTTCAAACAGTGACAGTGGTTGAAATAAACAAGAAGGTCAAGCATCTGCTTGGAAGTGTAAAATTATTTTCCATTTGTCAACTAATCTGCCAAGTTGCAGGAAGAACTTAAGTTAAAGGATCAATCAAAATGTTGACCATTTACAATCAACAAGTAGCAACTATTGTTTCCTGCATTACAAATCATTCTGCGAAGATTAAAAAATGAATAACCTTCACTTTGTGTCTTTTTATAATGGGCTGAAAGAATGAGATTGGTCAAAGCCTGAAAGCACCAATGTAATTCCAAGTTTCCTCTTAAAAAATGGAAAGTCACACATTTGTCATTTTTTACAATCTTCTCTCCCAATGTGTTTTGCAGTGAAGAAGTACTTTCACGAAGTCCACTATTATAAGAAGTAACTTGGGTCTTCAATCTTCTGATGCAGGCAAGAGTGTGACCACTGTACTACAGCTGGTTACTGTTCTTCTCTTTAATAATGAATGGACAGACGACACAAATAAAAATGATCATCAATAGAATTAAATTACAGGTTTTCAAGTTTGCCAGTATGACAGTTTCTCTTAAAAATTTAAAGACAGCTCCATTGCAATCTTAATGTGGCAATATAATGCAAGATTGTTGGTGGAAAGCTGATTGGTTTTGAAGAGAAATTTGTACCTGAAATTTATTAGAAGTGGTTGAACTGGTGCACTTCATGTTGTTTGCAAAAGTAATTCCTTTCATTAATCTTGGAAAGCAAATAATGTTGAAGCAAGTTAAAAGCAATATAAAATATCAGCATTAGAAGTGAAATCAAAATGGTGAATAAATTGAGAAACACTGTAGAATGAGAGAAAGTAAAGAAAAGAACTTTGTTTGGATAAAAAACACCAGAGGAAAAAATGTAAACAAGACAATCTTCAAATGGATTTGTAGTGACGGCATATTGAACGCAAAACTGGAAATTATTTCAAAAGTACCCTGAATTGCTTTTGGCAGTCATGAAGAGTAAAGAAAATGTGTGTTAAAATAAAAGCATCCATTTTTCTACATGTTCTGGAAAGAGCTTTGAAGAAAGATGTTATTAGGCCCTTAATGTAACAATCTAAATGAGAGGAACATCAAACCCTAAAGACTGTAAATATTGTGGGGTGTCAGAGAGACAGCAAGTTTTGGCAGGAAATGCTGGAAAGGTGAAGATCCTGGCAATGATCCTTTGTGATTGCGTACTCGTGACTGGGAAAGAGAGTGAGTTAAGCAGGGTATCGGGCAGATCAGTGGGAGGACATTATAATATTGGAATTAAACCAGGCTAAGTTCTACAGACATGAGATCAGGAGAGATTGCAATGGATCAGGATGCATATTTTAAAAAGAAATTGAAGCAAGCAACAGATAGATTAATAAGTTGAATTTTCAGGAATCCTTTGAAGGGAAACAGAAAAGAACCAAAGCAACTTTGAATGACAGTGGATGAAAAAGAAATGGGAGAAAAGAGAAAGCAATATGGCTTAGAACTGATTGAGTAAATAGTCTTGTATTGTTGCGGCCCGCACACGCAGGACTAGAACCGCCATCGGGAGCCGCGGGCAGACACACGGTAGCGCGTTTGGAGCTACCCGCTCAGGGTGGACCTTCCGGGCACAGTCTGACATCGTCCGCCCCGTGGGTCTCAGGGGCCCATGGGAGGAGAAATTTAAGCGTGCAATTTTGAATCAGTAAAGGCATTCTGAGTTCAGCTCTCTCTGCCTCCGTGTGTTTCTTTAGTAGTGCGTTTGTGCGCGACTACATTGGTAACTCCGACGTTCCAGACGGCATCTGGAGCCGGCGACTCAGCGACCAGCCATGAGTTTGAGCAACTCGCACAGCGCGGTCTCTCTGAAGCTCCCGATTTTCTGGGCCACTCAGCCCCACTTTTGGTTCGAGCAGGCTGAGGCCCAGTTCAATGTCAGAGACATTACAACCGATGCCACACGGTACTAAAACGTGGTCAGCATTCTCGACCACGAGAAGGCAGGCTGGATCATCGACTTCCTACGCCAGCCACCAACGGAGGACAGGTACACTAAGCTTAAGGCGTTCCTGATCCGTACCTTCGGACTCTCTCACCATGAACGGGCCGTGCTGCTCCTACACGTGGACGGCCTGGGCGACCGCATGTCATCCGAGCTCATGACTGATATGCTGGCGCTCATGGACGGCCATAAGCCGTGCCTTTTATTTGAACAGTTCTTCCTTGAGCAAATGCCAGAGGACATTTGCCTCCTCCTAGCAAGTGAGGATTTCAGCGACCCAGGCAGGGTCGCGGCTAAAGCAGACGTCCTTTGGCAGAGCAAGCAGCGTGGAGCAGCCTCCATTGGCCTAGTCACGATCGCGTGCCCCAAAGCCCAGGCCCTGCAACCAAAGCTGTCAAGACCCACGGGGGAAAAAGACGAAAGTTCAGAACAATGGTGTTTCCATCACCAAAGATGGGGTTCAGACGCGTGCTGCTGCCGTCCACCATCTGCTTTTCCGGGAAACGCCGGGACCAGCCGTCGCTAATGGCTACGATGGCTGGCCACCAAGACAGCCTCCTGTACCTCTGGGACCGACACTCTGGGCGGCGCTTCCTGGTAGACACCGTGGCCAAAGTCAGCGTACTCCCCCCCTCGAACATGGACACTTGTAACACGGTCCCAGGCCCCGAACTCATCACTGCAAATGGCACCAGTATTCAGACGTACGGCCCGTGAACTATCTCACTGCATTTCGGGTCCAGCCGTTTCACTTGGACTTTCACATTGGCAGCGGTGTCACAGCCACTACTAGGGGCAGATTTCCTACGAGCCAACTGCCTCCTGGTCGACCTAAAAGGCCGGCGCTTGGTCCACGCCAAGACGTTCTAGACTTTCCAGCTCGGAGAAGCCAAGCTACCAGCCCCCGACCTGGATTCCGTGACCCTCTCGGGTAACCAGGGTGTTGGCGGATTTCCCCTCCATAGTCACCCCACGGTTCTCCATGGCTGACCCCAAGCACGGCATGCAGCACCACATCCCCACACAAGGACCGACGCTGCACGCCCGAGCTCGCAGGCTCCCATCCGACAAGCTCCACCTCGCCAAGGAGGAGTTCCGTAAGTTGGAAGAGATGGGAATTGTACGCCTCTCAGACAGCCCGTGGGCATCCCTGCTGCACATGGTGCCCAAGTCCGTAGGAGGATGGAGGCCCTGTGGAGACTACAGAAGGCTCAACGACGCCACAACCGCTGACAGATACCTGGTACCCCACATCCAGAACCTGCACGGAGCAACCATCTTCTCGAAAATCGACTTGGTCAGGGGATACCATCAGATCCAAGTGCACCCCGACGACATGCCCAAAAGAGCCCTCATCACCCTGTTCGGCTTGTTCTAATTCCTGAGGATGCCTTTCAGTCTCAAGAATGCAGCCCAAACCTTCCATAGGCTCATGGACTTGGTGGGATGCGGCCTGGATTTTGTTTTCATTTACTTGGATGATATCCTGGTGGCCAGCAGTTCACACCAAGAGGATGTGGCACATTTGTGCCAGCTCTGCCAATGCCTGAGCAACCACGGACTGGCAATCAATCCAGTGAAGTGCCAGTTCGGGCTGACGGAGGTCGACTTCTTGGGCCACAGATCAACCGACATGGCACAGTTCCCCTACTGGATAAGGTCCAGGCCATCCGCCAGTTCCCCAAGCCCAGCACGGTCAAGGGCCTGCAGGAGTTCGTAGGGATAGTCAACTTTTATCACCGGTTCGTGCCGGCGGTGGGACGCATCATGAGACCCTTGTTCAGCCTGATGGCCGGCAAGGTCAAAGAAGTGGCATGGGACGCGGAGTTCACGGAGGCGTTCGAGCAGGCCAAGGAGGCGCTGGCAAAGGCGGCCCTCCTAGTGCACCCGAGAGTCGATGTACCCACGGCACTCACAGTCAACGTTTCCGACACGGCAGTCGGCAGAGTCCTGGAGCAACTCGTCGAGGACCAGTGGCGACCACTCGCTTTCTTTGGCCGGCACCTACGGCCACCAGTGGTGAAGTACAGCGTTTTCGACAGAGAGTTGCTAGCGCTCCACCTGGCTGTCCGGTATTTCTGGTACTTCCTCGAGGGAAGGGATTTCACCATGTGTACGGACCACAAGCCCCTCACCTTCGTACTGGCCAAGGTATCGGACCCATGGTTGGCTCGGCAGCAGAGGCACCTGTCCTTTATTTCAGAATTCACGGACGTCTGCCACATCGCAGGGAAGAACAACGTCGTCGCCGACACACTGTCCCGCACCTGCCTCCACTCTGTAGGCGTATCGTCCTCAGGAAAAGACTACGCAGCACTGGCGGAAGCACAATGGTCAGACACCGAGATCCCGGCTTACCGCACCGCCGTTTCGGGGCTTCAGTTGGAGGACGTCTCCATCGGCCTGGCAGCAGATCGACTCCTGTGTGATGTGTCTACTGGCAAACCCCGACCCGTGCTACCAGCAGCATGGAGGTGCCGGGTGTTCGACACGCTGCACGACCTGGCCTACCCGTCCATCCAGGCGTCCATCAAGCTGGTAGCGGACAGATTCTTCTGGCACAGTTTGCGCAAACAGGTCGGACACTGTGCCAGGACCTGAGTACGCTGTCAGACCGCCAAAGTCCAGCGGCACATGAAGGCTCCCCTCCAGCAGTTCCAGATGACTCACAGGAGGTTCTAACACATCCACGTGGACATCGTCGGCCCCCTGCCAGTCTCCCAGGGCACCAGGTATATCTTTACCATAGTAGACAAGTTCCCCAGGTGGCCGGAAGCCGTATCGCTCGCAGACACGTCCACTGAGTCCTGTGCCAGGACGCTCATTGCAAACTGGATCGCCAGGTTCTGCCTCCCAACGGACATCACCTCTGACAGAGGCGCACAGTTCATGTCTAGTTTGTGGACAGCACTGGCGCAGCTCCTGGGCACCCAGCTGCATCACACCACAGCGTACCATCCCCAGTCCAACGGTTTGGTAGAGCGATTCCACCGGCATCTTAGGTTGGCCCTGATGGCACGCCTCAGGGGCCCCAACTGGACAGATGAGCTTCCCTGGGTCCTACTGGGCATCCGCACAGCCCCCAAGGAGGACCTGGACACCTCCTCGGTGGAACTGGTCTACGGCACCCCCCGTCAGTCCCAGGGGAGTTTCTACCAGAGGCCCGAGGTTCGGAAGAAATTCCAGCAGCGGTGCTAACGAGGCTGCGGGACAAGGTAGGGACCTTGGCACCGGTCCCGACCTCCAGGCATGGTCCCACGCCATCCTTCACCCGTAAAGACCTCCGAGACTGTGAGTATGTTTTTATTCGCAGGGGCATGCACAGGTCACCTCTACAGCAGCTGTACGAGGGACCCTTCAAGGTGATCCGGCACAACGGAACCATGTGTGTCGTGGAGGTGGGTGGCCGGGAAAAGACTTTTACAGTGGACCGCCTCAAACCGGCGCACTTGGACATTGAGCAACCAGTGAGGGTACCCGCACCGTGCCGGCGAGGCCAGCCACCCAGGCACGTCACACAGACTGGGGGCTCCACTCCCCTGGTGGATGTTCCTGGGGGTGGTGGTGTGGCGGCCTACACACGCGGGACTCGAACCACCATCGGGAGCTGCGGGCAGACACGCAGTAGCGCGTTTGGAACCACCCGCTCAGGGCGGACCTTCCGGGGACAGTCTGACATCACGTCCGCCCTGCGGGTTGCAGGGGCCCATGGGAGGGGAGATTTAAGCGCGCAATTTTGAATCAGTAAAGGCATTCTGAGTTCAGCTCTCTCTGCCTCCGTGTGTTTCTTTAGTAGCGTGTTTGCGCGTGACCACAGTATCACCCTGAAATACCTTTGATTTTCGAATTGACCTCCAAAGGGATAATGACAAGAACAAACAATTATAACCAATCCAGGTTCAGGGAAAATTGTGTGTTTCAGTTACTGTATATGTGCATGCTGAGTGTAAAAGGTTCACAAGAGAGCATTTAACAGATTAACAAGACATTTGGAGATGGGAGAGGAATTACAGAACTGCTTGAAGGAAAATAAATGAGTGCAGCTGGTTCTGCTGCTGCCTTACAGTTTCAGCAAACTGAGTTAAGTCCTGAACTCTGATATTGCTCATGCGTTCTCCCGTTGATGATATCCATTTCCTCAGGGTGCTCTGGGTTTCTCCCGGATCCCAATTTTTATTGTGCATTGGTGGGGTGATTGGCTGCTATTGATTACCCATTGTGTGTTTGTAAGGTGGTAGAATATGAGTGAGGTTAACAGCAATATGATGGATAACAGTAACATGCCTGAAAGATTGGCGTCCTGTCGCACCCACCTCAATAATAAACAAATGCTTTGAGAGGCTGGTCAAGGATTACATCTGCAGCTTGCTATCACTCAAACTGGAGCCCCTACAATTCAACTAGCAACACAACCAATCAACAGACGACGCAATAACCACTGCTCTACATACTGTCCTTGCACATCTGAAGAAGAAGGAGGCTTATGTGAGAATGCTGTTCTTGAACTACAGTTCAGCACTCAGCACCATAGATTCATCCAGGCTCAACAAGAAGCTCAGAGGCCTCGGCCTTGACCCTGTCTTGTGCAGCTGGATCCTGGACTTCCTGTCAGTTTGCCAGCAGGTTGTAAGAATGGGCCTCCTCACCTCCAATCCTCTGACTGTCAATACAGGAGCCCCTCAGGGCTGTGTACTGAGTCCCCTCCTTTACTCCCTGTATACCCATGACTGTATTGCTACCCACAGCTCCAATCTGCTAATTAAACTTGTCTACGACACTACATTGATTGGCCTTATCTCAAACAATAATGAGGTGGCCTACAGGGAAGAAGTCATCTCTCTGACACAGTGGCATCAAGAAAACAACTTCTCCCTCAATGTTGCAAAAACAAAGGAGCTGGTTGTGGATTACAGGAGGAATGGAGGTGGGCTAGCCCCTATTGACATCAATGGGTCTGAGGTTGAGAGGGTAAACAGCTTCAAGTTCCTCGGCATCCACATCACAGAGGGCAACACATGGTCTGTACACACCAGCTGTGTGGTGAAAAAGGCACAACAGCGCCTCTTTCACCTCAGACGGTTGAGGAAGTTTGGTATGGGCCCCCAGATCCTAAGGACTTTCTACAGGGACACAATTGAGAGCATCCTGACCGGCTGCATCACTGCCTGGTATGGGAACTGTACTTCCCTTAATCACAGGATTCTGCAGAGAGTGGTGCGGACAGCCCAGCGCATCTGTAGTTGTGAACTTCCCATGATTCAGGACATTTACAAGGACAGGTGTGTAAGAAGGGCCTGTAGGATCATTGGGGACCCAAACCATCCCAACAACAATCTATTCCAGCTGCTACCATCCGGGAAACGGTACCGCAGCATAAAAGCCAGGACCAACAGGCTCCCGGACAGCTTCTTCCACCAGCCCATCAGACTGATGAGCTCACGCTGACTTGAATATACTCCATATTACATTGACTGTTCTATTTATTATAAGTTATTATAAATTTTTATGATTGCACATTGCACATTTAGATGGAGACATAACATAAAGATTTTTGCTCCTCATGTATGTGAAGGATGTAAGAAATAAAGTCAATTTAGACAGTTGCTTGATAGTTGGCCCAGATTCAGAGCCTGAGGACTTGTTTTCTATGCTGCTTGATTCACTGAAATGTTGTCATTCTGACTGGCCATCCATGAAATACAAGAATTTAACACTATATTTAACAGTCTTGTATCTCACATTCCAGCTTTCATTTTATTTTTTCCATCTTCTGGTAGTTTTAGAATTGACCTCCTCCTTGACAGCAGAAATGAGAAGAGGGCCCGTCCTGGATGGAGAGGATCCTTAATGATGAACGCCGCCTGCTTGAGGCACGGCCTTCTGCAGGTGTTGTCGATGGTGGGGAGACTTATGCCCGTGATGGACTTGGCTGAGTCTACAACCTTCTGCCACCTCTTTTGTGCTTTGGAGCCTTCGTAGCAGGCAGTGATGCAATTAGTTAAAACGCTCTCTACAGTATAAATTTGTTAGTGACATTTTGAAATCTGCTCAAACTTCTAAAGAAGCATCACCACTGGTGTGGCTTCTTTGTGATTGCATTGTGGCCAGGATAGATTCTCTGAGATGTTGACACCCGGGAATTTAAAGCTGTTTACCCTTTCCACCATAGACTTCTCAATGAGGACTTGTGTGTGTTCTCCTGACATCCCTTCCCTGAAATTCATAATCAATTCCTTGGTCTTACTGATGTTGAGTGCAAAGTTATTATTGTGACACTATTCAACCAACCAATTTATCTCACTACTATATGCATCCTCATTCCATCTAAGATTTTGCCAACAACAGTGGTATCATTGCCAAATTTATGGTTGGTGTTTGAGCTGTGCTTGGCCATACAGTTATGAGTGTGGAGAGAGTAGAGCAATGGACTAAACACACATCCTTGAGGTATGCCTGTGTTAATTGTCAGTGAGGAGAAGATGTTTTTGCTGATTCATAACAGTTTACTCTATAAGCTTCACCCTTGCGTACATGATAATAAATTCTTCTGAATCTGAATTTGACCTTGCTTTCTGCAGTTTCTGTTTCATTCTATTTCTCCACAACTTTTATCCCTAACTTTTCCCAGATCTATTGAAACATCATCAATCTTTGATTCTCTCTCCTGCCTGAGTATTTCCAGGATGTTCTGCATTCATTGTCTTTTAAACTATTGCAGAAAGTACCTTTCAAAAAACTTCTGTTTAATCAAATTGAGGTTATTGATACAATATATGAGTGAGAATCTACCTGGTTTCCAATAGGAATTAGACCATGCTCTGGTGCTATCACAACACAGATAAGGATATTAAGTAGAAATCAATTAATATAATTATTAATTAATCAATTAATTAATATTGAATTATATAAAAATGATTAGTTGTATGATAATGAAATCATTGAAAGCCATGCATGGTTCATTCAGGTTTGCATTAGAAACCATAGAAAAACTACAGCACAGAAACAAGTCTATTGGCCCTTCTTGGCTGTGCCAAACCATTTTCTGCCTGTTCCCACTGACCTGCACACGGACCATATCCCTCCATACATCTCCCATCCATGTATCATTTGTAAGAACTTTCTTAAAAACTAAATAATAACTAACAACTAATGTTATGGATGGAAAGGATACACTAGAAACAAGTGCAAGGTTTAATAAAATATATTTTTTTCTACGTAACTGAACAAAATTGCATGGCGCTTTCTCTCTCGAAAATTTTGATGGGAAGGAAGTCCAAATTTAGTGGAACAGAGGACCTTAACTGTTATGATGGTAGAGGGAGACATATATCTTGATGCGAAATAAGCTTTCCAATTACAGTGGAAGCAATTTCCAATTATATCTATAATACAACCACAGCTTCTACCGCCCTTGTTACATTCTATATATCTGTTTAGAACATGGAAGGCGATCACTGTACCCATCAAATCTACACTGGCTCTAAGAGAATCCTATCAATCCTGTTCTCGCACTCATTTCATTATAATCTCTATTCAAAGTAAATTTACTATCAAAGTAGGTATATGTCACCGTATACATATTAACCTGAGATTCATTTTCTTGCCGGCATTCGCAGTGGGTACTAAGAAATACAATGAAATCTAAGAAAAACTACACACAAACTAAATCAACCAATATGCAAAAAGGGAAACTGCAAATATAAAAAGTTAATAAATTTTAAAAAATAATAGATAATGCCAAACACATAAGTTGTAGGGTCCTTGAAAGAGAGTCCATAGGTAGTGGAATCAGTTAAATGTCAAGGTGAGTGAAGTTATCCAAGCCGGCTCAGGACCCAGATAGTTAATTGTTCCTGAACCTAGTGGTGTGGGACCCAAGCTTCCTGTACTTCCTTTACAAAGGCAGCAGCAAGAAGTGAGCATGGCCTGGAATGTTGGGGGACTGGGTGATGGATGCTGGTGTTTTTTTTTTGTTGCAGCGCTCCTTGTAGATATGTTCAAAGGCATGGAGCACTTTTCCATCATGGGTTGTATCCACTAACTTTTCTAGGCTTTTCCATTCATGGAAATTGGTGTTTCCATATCAGGCTGTGATTCACCCTGTCAAGATACTTTCCACTCTGCATCTATAGAGCTTTATCAAGGTTTTACATGGCATGGTGAACCTGTGCAAACTTCTGACAAAAGTAGAGGAGCTGCCGTACCTTCTTTTTAATGGCACATGTGCTGGCCCCAGGTTAAATCCTCTGGAATAGTAACACCAAGAAATTTAAACTTATTGACCTTTGATTCCCTAATGAGGACTGCCTCATGGACTCCAAGTTTCCTCTTCCTGTAGTTAATAATGTGCCCTTGGTTTTGCTGACATTAAATGAAAAGTCGTTTTGTGGCACCATTCAACCAGATTTTTAATCTCCCTCCTAAATGCCGATCCATTTCACAATCATACCGGGCACACCTTCAGGATTATGTACCCACAGGATTCTTCAATAAACAGAGAGATCAGTTCATTCTACTCAGTGTCATTGTCCATGCACGCTGTGTTGTTTTGGTACTTATATATCTTTTATAAACTGTATCTTCAGAATCAGAATCAGGTTTATTATCACCGGCATGTGACGTGAAATTTGTTAACTTAGCAGCAGCAGTTCAATGCAATACATAATCTAGCAGAGAGAGAAAGAAAAATAATAATAATAAATAAAATAAAACATAATAAATAAACAAGTAAATCAATTATGTATATTGAATAGATTTTTTAAAAATGTGCAAAAACAGAAATACTGTATATTTAAAAAAATTGAGGTAGTGTCCAAAGATTCAATATCCATTTAGGAATCCGATGGCAGAGAGGAAGAAGCTGTTTCTGAATCGCTGAGTGTGGGCCTTCAGGCTTCTGTATCTTTAACAATGAAATTCCAAAACCATCTCTCTCTTACTGATTGATTTAATGGCAAACAGTGAGCCAAACATTTCCTAAAATATGATTTTCTGTTCTATACAGCCTTTTCTTTAGTTGCTCACAAAAATAAAATTAAAATAAAAAATAAAAAATAAAATAAAAATAAATTCTGCTTTCAAAATTATGGGAGAATGGGGCATTCACCTGAAACTCTAGCAGAGACATTAATTCATTCATGTGAAACAAAAAGTAATGCCAAGTAGAATTTCAAATAAACATACTGAGTAATTATTCCTCATAGAAGTGAAGTTTCAAAATCTTTATCATATTATGGTAGATTCAATAAAAATGTGGATTAAAAGCCACAGTGCAGAGATTAATTTGTGTGGCTATTTTAATTTTTGGGGTGTCTTGTGCCCAACGTGTACACAATGAGTCCATTCTAAATTTGCAAAGTCCTTTCAATCAGCATTCAAATAATTGCTCAAAATGGCAATTTGCCCAAATTATGTAAATTGCAAGATTAACAGTTATTGGAATCCACCCTTCCCTAAATTCATGGGTAGTTCAACCCATTTCCTATCCCAGTTACAGCCTGCATTCACTGCTTCCAGAATTCTACCTAAAGGTCATCCATCAATGTTGTCTTCATTCTGGTGGCATGTGAAATATGGCACCTGATGCCCTGTGTGTAAAAGTGGTCTGAGAAGAAACATCAGTGAATCCTTGCAACCTTAAATGTTATGCTGGCTGAGCACCAACCATACTTCAAATGCAGACCTTGTAGACATAAACATTTCTGACCTTAATTTCAGTCTGCATTAAGAATCCTGTTCTGACAGATATTACCAGTACTTGAATGTCAGGTCTAACACAGACCAAATGCCCAAGGGCTCTAATGGAAAAAGTGTATTTAGAGATGGGAAACAAGTGCATTCTGACAAGTCCTAGTGCATCTTATACCAAGTTCCTCACCATCCAAGTAGGATTGCCACTACCGTATTTGTACCATATTGGTTCCGGTATTTTTTATACTGCATATGCAATTCTGTCCCTACACAAGGGTGTGAATCGGAAGTTAAACTGAGATTGTAACGGCAAGAACTGGTTGTAAATTCGTTCGTTTTGTTTCACGGCCCTCTTCTGGCACTTAAATATCGAAAACCCATAAAGGAATTAAAACCAGAAAAAGTCTTTGTTGTCCTGAGCGTGTACTTTTCCCCAGGCTACATAATTACTGACATCTTTCCTGTAGACAGGTGATCAGAACTGCACACAATACTCCAAATGAGCCTCACCAGAGTCTCATATAACTTCAACATTACATCCCAGTTCCTGTATACTTATGTTACAGTACATTCATGACCTCACCACAACAGACTGTAATGCATGCCTATGTCCTTGGAGCAAGAATATTGATAAAACAAAAGAGAATATTAAGTCCCAGAAAAGACTGATAGAAAACAGAATAACTTAACCTCATCTGATGTCCATCTCAGATATCAAAAATTTACTTCTGAGTGGTTTGAAACGCTACTTGACCTGCGGAACAACTCTGCATAAAGACACTACAAGAGTTCAATGCACAGTAATGTTTTATTTTTGTCAACGCAGTCAGGCTAATGTAAACAGATGATTACATTTCATTACCAAATCACTATTCACAGCATGACAGATCTCATGGTGCTCAGTGAAATAGAGTGAAATTTATTTTAATATTTCTGATATTTAACAAAAAATGACAATTATTTCAATGTGGTCTGCCGATGCAGACATCTACTGCCCATCACATGTTTTGCACAAATACTAAATGATGACCAAGTGATGATTAACAAACAATATTTAAGCTTTTGTTAGGATAACTAGTTCCTTGAAGGTGATGGTGTTGGTTGCTCTTGATAACTGAAGTCACATAGAGAGGGAGGTGTTGTTGAAGTAACTTATGCAAGTTTTTCCAGTAGATCCTGTCGACCAATGATGCAGATACACACCTTCTAAACCTGTGACTTCATTCTGGTCCAAGCGTCTTAACCTGGGACAAGCTTTCTAATGTCCCTAAGTTTTCAAATGTGCCATGGCATTTTTTTCTTAATGTTTGAAGTAGATTTTGCTTGTTCTATGTCAATTTCTCATTCGGATGGTCAGCTGACGCGTGACAGCACAATGATGTTCAATTTTTTGGAATAGAATAAGAATATAAAAAAGGGTATTTGTGGAGAATCATACCCATCTTGGGATCTATAGCCAAGCACCTCTACAAGTGGCAACACAATTAGATAAAGAGTGCAACGTATGGCATGCTTGTCTTCATTGCTAGGGGTAAAGAGCATAAAAGTTGGGGGAAGTTGTATTGCAGTCACATAAAGCTTTGCTTCAACTGCATTTAGGCTATTTTTCACCCCACTTTAGGATGTGAAGGCTTTGGGGAGTGTTCAGAAGAGGTTTACTTGGATGCTGCCTGGACTAGAAGATAATAGCTATCAGTTGGATATACTTGAATTATTTTCTCTGGAGTGTCAGGGGCTGAGCAGAGACCTTATAGAAGTATATAAAATTATGAAAGACAAAGACAACCAGAATCACTTTCCCAGGGAAGAAGTGTTGAACACTGGAAGGTATAGCTTTGAAGGTGAGAAGGAGAAAGTTTAAAGTGTAATATGTGGGACAAGCGTTTTTTTTATACAGAGAGTGGTAGATGTCTGGAATGGGCTCCAGCGGTGGTAGTGGAAGCAGATATGATAGTGGTGAACAAGAGGCTTTTAGAAAGGCACATGAACGTTTAGGGAACGGAGATTAGTTTCATTTGGCATCATGCTTGGCACGGACATCATAGGCTGATTATTATTGCCTGTTTTGGTCACAATGGCTTTCTTGCTCAGAACTCCATGATATCCTCAGACCCCCATCTTTCTATTTAAATAATGATTCCATTATGTCCATTTATCGTCATTAGAAGAGCAGCTTAATGACAAAATTGGACTGTTGGATCAGTGTACGATATTAGCAATGAAACCCACAGACACTTTGCTTGGGTTTTTAAAGAGTCATCCAACCAGGCCTGGTTAAATTTGCCCCTGTAAATCTCTGCTTTAATCACAAGGCCTATAATGTATTCAATAACCTCAAAATCTTCTGAGTAGGTATGTACATTCTATTCCCAATTCTAATCTAGAAGGTGCAGAATAGATACAGTACTATGCAAAGGTCTTTAGGCACATACATATAGCTAGGGTGCCTAAGACTTTTCCACAGTACTGAATCTGTCAACATGGAGCAGAGAGTGAGTTGTAAATCTGTGGGAGCAAAGGATACTGAGAATGGCGAGGGTGAAGTGCTGTGGGATAGGCAGCAGAGAAGGATGCTGGGGCAAGGTTGGCACAGATGCAGACACTCCCAGCTCTGAGACACCAGGCAAAGTCATTTGGCTCCGACCAATTGGTCTATTGATCATTACAGAATGTCTCTCTGGTGCTTCCCTCCTCCTCCCCTCTCCCTTCCCCTTTCCCCAACCATGATTCCCCTCTCTCTGCAACCCTTCTCACTCTCTGTCCACAATAGAGACCAATATCAGAATCAGGTTTATCATCACTCAGATGTCATGAAATTTGTTATTTTTTGCGGCAGCAGTAGAGTGCAATACATATAATTGCTACAGTACTGTGTAAATTCTTAGGCATCCTAGCTAATATATGTGTCTAAGACTTTTGCACGGTACTGTACATCCTAAAGAAGAAGTATTCTAATGGAGGGATGAGGCAACCAAGGCTGCCAAGGGAGGTCAAAGACAGCGTAAAAGCAAAACATAAGGCACATAATATAGCAACATTTACTGGCAAGCTAGAGAATTGGAAAGCTTTAAACATCAACAGAAGGCATCCAAAAAATCAATAAGGAAAGAAGAGATGAAACATTAAAGTAAGCTAGCCAAAATATAGAAGTGAATACCAAATGTTTTGCCAGAAATATGAAGAGTAAACGAGAGGTAAAAGTGGACATCAGAAAAATGATACTGGAGAGGCAGTAATGGCAGATCAACTGAATAATATGTTGTGGCAGTCTTCACTGTGGAAGATACCAGCAGCTTGCCAGAAATTCAATTCTGTCAGTGGGCAGAAGTGAGTGTTATCACTATTTCTAAGGGGAAGGTGCTTGGGGAGCTGAAAGGTGTAAAGTTGGAGAAGTCACCTGGACCAGATGCATTACAGAAAGAGGAAGCTGAAGAGATTGCCAAAGTATTTGTAGTGATCTTTCTGGAATGGTTCTGGAAGACTGGAAAATCATGGATGTCATACCACTCTTTATTCTCTCACACTTCCAGCAAGCTGCAATGAAGAGTGTCAACATGATTAAATCGATGATAGCACCTTTGACTTACGGTAGAGGTTGTTTATCATCCTACTCGGACAAACTACATCTAAAGTAACATTGACAGCATGTAACACTGGACAAGTACAAACAGCCATTAACTCCAGTAATGGCACAGACATAGGAGTAGGAAATTATACTTGTTTGATGGATAAGATGAATATTTGTGCCAGAACATTGTGATTTTGCTTTTTTCCAGTTGGAGAGCATTTCAAAAGATTTCTGTCAGGATAAACATCCATCTCATTTCCTGCAGTCAATTTTGCACAGAGTTTTCACTGTCAAATGCCAGGAGGAAGGGAGAGGCATTTTCCATACACGGAGAGAGGAAAACACTGGGAGCCAAATCACTCTTGCTAAATCTTTTACAGATTCCTAGATTCAGCAACAACATTGCAATCTATGTACATATTTTAGCCTTTCATTCCTGGAGGGAGGTTGTGTGGATGTGTAGATTAAACCAGCTTGATGTTCACACTTCAAACTTTAATTATTTCTTATATAACTTGCAGGCTTTATGAGGCAGGTGAACTGCCTATCTAAAGCTAACATGAACTGTGTAAATATATTCAAGTTGGTGCCCCGTTACATCAAAAGAGCCATGATGCAATTTGCCTTGGCCTGGGGAAGACTCTGTGGCTTTCCTGTTAGTTGGAAGCAAGCCTGAAGGCAGAGGAAGCCTGCCACTTCAGACTGAAACTTTCCTAATAACAATTTGATGCAGAAGTACTTCTCCAGGTCCAGTCATGATGATCATGGAAAAAATCTCTTCCATCCCTTCTGTGAGGTTTCTCAGATTTCCTCTCCATGGAAGGCTGTATCTGGCCAAAGGCTGCGTAATTGTTGCTTGTTTGTGGTGACTGAATTCTTTGGGAAGACAAATTAAGGTCAGAATGGTGGAGCCCTGTTGAGTGTTGTAGAACAAAGGAATCTCAGAGTACAAGTACATGGCTTCCCGAAAATGGCATTGTAGCTTCACAGCAAAACACAAAAAATGCTGGAGGAACTCAGCAGGCCAGGCAGCATTTATGGCAAAAAGTACAGTTGATGTCTCATCCCAGAATATCGACTGCACTTTTTTTCCATGGATGCTGCCTGGCCTGCTGAGTTCCTCCAACATTTTGTGTGCGTTGCTTGGATTTCCAGCATCTGCAGATTTTCTCTTATTTGTGATTGTAGTTTCACAGGGTGATGAGGAAGGCTTTTGAAACACTGGCCTTCATCAGTCAGGGCATTAATATAGAAGTTGGATGTTGTGTTAGAGTTGTACAAAACATTGGTGAGGCCACTTTTGGAACATTGTACTCAGATTTTGTCAGTTTGCTATAGGAAATATGCAATGAAGCTGGCAAGAGTGCAAAGGAGATTTACAGCAATGGTGCTGACATATGAGGGGTTGAGTTATGGAGAGAGTTTGAGCAAGTTGAGATATTTTTCATTGGAGCATAGGAGAATGAGGAGAGATCTATACAATTCTCTCACAACTGAATTAGATAAATCATAAAGGGACGGGGATCTATAATAGAGGAAACAGTCCAAATTCATGTGAGTGAAAGGAATTTTTTTTTTCATGCAGGAAAATCTTCCTGTAGTACATGAAGGTTCAAGAGAAGATACTTTTAACACATTGCTCGATATTTCCCTTAAGTGTTGTTAAAGTTTTGTGCTTATGATTCATAGTTTCTTTTTATTACTTGGTCCCCCACATTAAAAATTGGGATTGCAACACTTCCAAGATGAGAACACATGTTCTATGGAGACACAGGAAACTACAGACGCTGAATGCAGATCAGTAAGCAATCTCTTGGATGACCTCAGAGGGTCAAGCAGCGTCTGTGAGAAGAAAGGAGTTGTCAATGTTTTGGTCAATTCCCTGCTTCAGGACTAAGAGTGGGGAGGTGAGAGGGAATATATAAAGAAGAAAAGTGGTGCCGTGAGGAAGAAGTCCGAGGTGCTTAGTTGATTGAGGAGTGGTGTAAGATGACAGGCAGGTTGTGTCTTGTAAGGAAGGGGAGAGAGAAAGAGGAAAAGGTGGGGGGAAGGAAGTGTGAATATTGGAGACAGCTGCTAGATGGAAATATGCAGGAACACAAAGGTTACCAGTGCTGGATTCTGATAGGTAAAGGAAGTGTGTAGTGAGTAAATGGCACCAGGAACAGGAGGGGACAAAACGGGTGAAGGCGGGCACAGGGTATAAAGAAAGAAGCACAAAAATGGGAGAACTGGAGAAGGATCAGATGGAAAGTTTGTGTGCGTGTGGGGGGGGGAAGGGGGACAAAGCATCATCTAAAATTGGAATACTCAATATTCATTCCATTGGATTATAGACTATCCAAGTGGAATATGAGGTTTTGTTCCTTCAGTTAGCACTGAATTTCATTCTGGCCACAGAAAAGGCCAAAGATGGGCAGCTCATTGTGGGAATGGGAAATGAAAATGAAATGGTCTGCGACTGGGAGCTTGGAATGGCCATTGATAACTACAGATAGGCACTCGATGTAATGGTCAACCATTCTGCACTTGGTCTTGCCAAGAGTGAGCGAGGGATGGGTAGAGAGGAAAGAATGGACCAGAGAGTCACAGAGTGAGTGGTCAAAGAGTCAGTAAGTAATACAGCTCAGAAACAGGGCCTTCAGGTCAAATCATCCATGCCAACCACAGCATCCTTTCTGTTAGCGCTAGTTGCTTGTGCCCTAATGCTATAGACCTCTTCCTTTGATGTACCTACCAAATAACTGTTAAGTGTGCAATTGTATCCACCTATATTACTTCATCTGGCAACTTATTCCAGGTACTCACCAGCCATTGTGTAAAGAAACTACCTCAAAAGTTCAAAGCTTAAAATAAAATGTATTATCAGAGTACATACATATCACCACATACAACCCTGAGATTCGTTTACCTGCAGGCGTACTTAGCAAATCTATAGAACAGTAACTGTAAAGAGGATTAATGAACAACGAACTGTGCAAATGCAATTTTAAATAAATAGCAATAAATAACGAGTATGAAATAACAAGATAACGAGTCCTTAAAAAAGACCTCTCAGGTCTCTTTTAAATGTGTCCCTTCTTATCTTGTATCTGTGCCCTCTAGTGCTGAACTCCACAATCTTGTGGAAAAGTCTATGATTGTCCACCTTATCCATGCCCCTCATGATTTTGTAAACTTATGAGGTCTCTCTTCATTCTCCTGCACTCCAAGGAATAAAGATCCAACGTGGCCAACTCACTGAGTTTGTCCAATGGGTTGTTTGTAGTACATGTTCCATGTTTTCATCACTGAAGTGTATTATCTCCTTTGGAATGGAATAGTGATTTAACAATAAGAATAAAGAACAAAAAGCATGCCTGTTGTTTATTATAAACTGTACCATGTGGCATCAGAAAGAATTCATTTGGAAAGTTAAATTGTGATGCAGGAATTTCTGAAAATTCAGGTTGAATATTAGAATCATAAGCCAAGAAATAAAGTAATTTTTTTTGGCAACTGTACTTCTAATTATGGATCATTAAAAAGAGAATAAGCTGTACTCCACAGAGAAAGGTGGAGTATTTCCAAATTAGCGGACGAGTATATTAACTAGATGTGAGGTTTTATGTCAGTACATTAAATGTAATGAAGAAATGGTACTTTAAAATTTATTTCACCACATCGATTTCTTTTTGCAAACAGTGAATTAAGCCAAGTTTGCTCAATAGCCACAGCAGCTCTATCATTCTCCTTTACTTCATGACAGTGTGCTCCAGAATGTCATGTTTGACAATTACTCCCAAAGGCTGCAAGATGAAGCCTTACTTTGCAGAACAAGCCATTCATTCTTTAAGCGTACTTCAAAGGAGAAGAAGACACAGCTTCTCTCCTCTCCCTGTGACCAACCCTGACCTCCTGAACACTGCACACCCCCATTGTCCACCACAGTCTGCATTCCCTGAATCTACATTCTATCTTTAATGGTTCATGTATTTACTGAGTTAGCATGCAGGTGTAAAAAATGGAGAGAAGCCAAGAGAAAATACTTGATACTGTGTGTGCAAAAAAATGGAAAGAATGTTCAATAGACCATAGGTCAGACTTTTTACTATTAAAGCACTATTTATTTAAGCAAACTGCAAGAGATTTAATATCAGAAGAATACATTCAAACAGATTATATAAGTCAAAAAAGAAACATTCTTCAGTTGGGTAGATGCCATAGCATTTAACTATTTTGCTGGCAGACTAATAAAAGTCCTTATTCAAAAGTTGATTCTTGAGATGGTAGTACTGACTTACGTCTAAAAAACCTGCTGCAGTTATACTTAATGTGTAATATTCTGAGGTGATAAGGACTACCTTGTGCTGTATCACAGTGTGAAAGGCAGATCCATAAGTACATGTTCAACTGAAGTGGCTTCACCTGAGCCAACTTCAGTCACATATATTGACTGGGCTTGTTCCCTGAATGAACACTGAAATTGTGACGGTGCTATAATTTAGCAACATTATAAATGGATTCATGAACAGTCCAGTCACAATGTTAATACACAAAACAACAATTATCCCAGCAATATTTTAGTCGAGCCAAATGTTTGATGCCTGTCATATACAGCTGGAGCCACAGGGTGTACTACATTTTAAATTACAATTGAAGTCTGCAGACTTGACGAGGGACATGACCTCTGGTGTTTAGTGGTGAGAGCTTAACCAGATCTCCTGTTGGCCCACTTCTGTGCATACTTATAAATGTCTAGGGGATGGTGTGTGGGGGATTGTTGTGGTGCAGGTGTGATACTCAGTTTTGCCTATGATTGAATCTCATTATAGAATACATGGTGTTCAACTCCTTGAGTATCCAGTGCTGGCATAAATTAAGCTTGTGTCTCCGTATTGATCTACTGGAATGCTCCACTAGGTGTATAACCCCACAAATTTAATGGTGATTTGGCTATGATTTTAACTTTTTGAAAGATAGATGTGCTAAATATGGCAAGCAATTATAAATATATTCACATTGCTATAACAACTTAAACTTCCAATGATTTGAATTACCAAAGCTAGTCACCTGAAAGAAATACTCTTTCAATGTTTTTTTCCAAGTAAAATGTATCTGAAAGTTTTTTTAAAGAAAGGAAGACAATATTTTAGCTTGATTTGCCAGTGGAGAGTTTAAGAATTGGAAATTAAATAATGAAATACAAATTCATGGTTGTTGTGCATTTAATATTTCAGTAGTATTTGAGTAATACAGAAACATAGAAAACCTACAGCACAATACAGGCCCTTCAGCCCACAATGCTGTGCCAAACATGTACTTACTTTAGAAGTTACCTAGGGTTACCCATAGCCCTCTATTTTTCTAAGCTCCATGTACCTAGCCAGGAGTCTCTTAAAAGACTCTATCGTACATTCTTCCACCACCATTGCCGGCAGCCCACTCCACGCACTCACGACTGTGTAAAAAACTTAACCCTGACATCTCCTCTGTACCTACTTCCAAGCACTGTAAAACTGTGCCCTCTCATGTTAGCCATTTCAGCCCTGGGAAAAAGCCTCTGACCATCCACACGATCAATGCCTCTCATCACCTTCTACACCTCTATTAAGTCACCTCTCATCCTCTGTTGCTCCAAGGAGAAAAGGCCAAGTTCACTCAACCTATTCTCATAAGGCATGTTCTCCAATCCGGGTAACATCCTTGTAAACCTCCTCTGCACCCTTTCTATAGTTTCCACATCTTTCCTGTAGTGTGGTAACCAGAACTGAGCACAGTTCTCCAAGTGGGGTCTGACCAGGGTCCTATAAGCTGCAACATTATCTCTTGGCTCTTAAACTCAATCCCAAGGCTAATGAAGGCCAATGCACCGTATGCCTTCTTAACCACAGAGTCAATCTGCACAGCAGCTTTGAGTGTCTTAACCACAAAGTTAACCTGCGCAGCAGCTTTGAGCTTTTAATATTGTAAACATATTGTTTAATTAAGCATTTTTTATTGTTTATATAATTCATTATGAGTTGTATGTAAAAGTACGTGAATGGCATACTACTTTGGTGTCAAAATGGTGTAATGCGTCTAGTGTGGTAGTGTAGTGGGTAGTGCTTGTCGCTCTCACTTTCACCGCTGGCTAGCAGTCTCATGAAAAGGAGAACTGAATGTGGAAGTCTCTCGTTGCCAGTACATAGAGCCTCTCCAATAACATGCCTCATGCAGTGCCTCCTTGCTGGCGACACACGAAAACTGAACGCCTTTCGGACTCAGGTTGAACTACAGAGGACAGGGAGCAGGTCTGGCCCTGGCACACATGGCACACAGGGCCACCGGTGTGTGGACACACCCTGGTGCTCGTGAAGCAGCTCCCCAGCTATGGATAAATAGCCGCATTGCCTTATGGGCAGCCTTGGGAGGGACGACGGTTACAGGAGTAAACCCAGACAACAAATGTGGAGCAGAACCCCTATGGTGGCTGGATGTAATTGAGTATCCATTTAGCAACTGCTGTAGCCAAGCTGGTGCCAACGTATTGCTTCATAAGCTTTCCTTTGGACCACATGGGTGAGCCCGAGAGGGGGACCTCGACGACTGGGCATCTCAGGATCTCTATACCTTCCACCCAGGCTTGTGATGATGATGCACATCACCCATCGTCCTTCGAGACAGATGGACGCCAACCAAACAACATGAATGGCATAGGTCATTATGCCACCACATCACATGTGTGTGCCTCACTAAAGTAGAAGTAAGTGGACTTGTATCCTTGACTCCTGTGTTTTATTTCTGATTACTTTCTGGAGTTACAAAACAACAGTGGCAATGAGCAAGTTTAAAAACAAACCTGCGATGACTAGAGCGCACAGCATGATTTTTTCTTTGGAAAGGGAGAGAAGTACATTTGAATAAGACAAGAAGTGCAGCACATGTTCCTTCGCAAGGGGAAAGAGACGTCCAAGTTAAAAAAAGGCAGAAAACTAATGAAATTCACAGGTTCATAAACATTGAGTACCAGGTGATAATAATAATGAATTAAAAAAACAAAAATGTCTATCTACATCGGAGAGGCAGATGTGTTTGATTGCATTACAGGCAACTAGTTGATGTATACTGAACAAATTGAGCAATACAGTTTTTTAAAGCCCATGAAATAGCTGAGAAGAAATGAGCGCCAGTTTTTGCAGAGTGCAATTGGTGGAAAAGCACATAGTTTACATCAAAGTTTAATTGCTCCAACCAAATCTACCGAAATTAAATTTGCTGATGTTGTGGAATTATTACAGGAACATTTAGAACCAAAAATGCTTTAGGTTTCATAAGTGGAATCAAAAGGAAGTAGAGCTCATTTCAACTTATGAGGTTGAACTGAAGAAACTGAGCATTGTAAGTTCAGCGATGAGCTTAATGATGCTCTGAGTGGTTATTTAGTTTGTGAAATCTTACAAGAAAACATTCAAAAACAACTCCTAACTGAAGCATAACTCACATTAAAAAAAAACATTTGAAATTGCTGTATCAATGGAAACTGCAGCCAAAGACACAATTGAGTTGGTAGTCGGGAATGAAAGTGAACGTGAATAAAATTGCATTGTCTAAACAGAAACCTGCTTGACTGAACAAATTGTATTACTGTTGTGGCAGGGGTTCATATATAGCAGAGCAATGTAGGTTTAAAGGCGAAACTTGCAGAAAATTCAACAAAGTAGTTCACATATTAACACCATGTTGGGCGGACAAAAATAAATGGACTGGACAGGAAAGGGAAAAAGATAAAAAGTCAAAATGCAGTTTCAAAAAGAGTACTAATCTGCATGCTGTTGATGAAAAATCTGATAACCTGGGTAGTCTTGAGATTTAAAGGTGAAAACTAACAATAAACAAGCAATATGGCTTACACCAGAAGTGAACAATCTGTGGTGATTTTAAGGTCACCATCAACCCAATACTGAAAATAGATTAATACCCAATACTCTCTGCCCGGGATAGACAATATCTTTGCAAACCTTTAAGGCCTACCTACAGATAGAGACCAAGGAAGAGTTCAAAATGTTTCACATCATAAACACTAACAGAATGCTTTATCACTATAATAGGTGTATACCTGCAGTAGCATCTACACCTGCACTCTGGCAGAAAGCTAGGGACTAGGTGCTGCAAGGTTGCCCAGGCACCCAGTGTTACCTGGATGACATTATTAGTACTGGTAAGGATGACAATGAACATCTAAAGAATCTCAAGACTGTGTTAAAAATATTAGAAGATTATGGGATTAGAGTGTGATGCAACAACTGTGAATTCTTTAAACCAAGCATCATCTTCTGCGGTCACACCATTGATGGACAAGAATTACACAAGTGTGCTGAGAAAATTCAAGCAGTGGTGGAAGCTCCAAGGCCAAAGGACATGTCACGGTTGCAGTTCTTTTTAGGATTTGTTAATTAGTATAACAGGCTGCTGCCAAACCTGGCTACTGTGCTCCACCCTTTGAACTCGTTACTACAGATTGGGAAGAAATGGCAATGGACAAAGCAGTGTGAGGTAGCTTTTCAAAAGGTCAAGAAGATGGTGATGTCAGGCACTGTACTCACACATTATGATCCACTGAAGCTCCCCTTATGTCACATGATGGAAGAGACCACTCATAGCCTTTGCATCATATTCCCTTAACACTGCAGAGAAAAATTATGCACAGATTAACAGAGAGGCTTCGAGTATGCTTTGCTGTACTAAACAATTTGACCATGGGAGAGAGTTTATCCTTATTACTGATCATCAACCACTAATATCCATTTTCAATCCCCAGAGGAGTGTTACACTAATAGCAGCAGAACAAATGCAGAGAAGGGCTCTGTTTCTTGGAGGACACAATTACAAGATTGAATTTAAGAGGATAACTAACCATGGAAATGCTGATGGATTGTCCTATTTACCCTTGGTAAAGGGAGTACCTAAAAAATTTACAAAAGTGGACACTCCTCTTGATGTATTCTGCCAAAAATCTATAATGGCAGATATGATCTAAAGGAAACCAGATAAGACCGCACACAGTCTCAGATCTACATGGCTGCACTAAATGGCTGGAATATGCAGCAGAAGTTCCAGTTCTTCCTGCCCCCCCCCCCATGGTCAAAATGAAAGCGTTGGGTCTAAGCTTTGTCTGATGGTCTGGGATGGATCAGTTGATCAAGCAGATTGCGATGCATTGTTCAGGATACCAATACATCTAGAAGATGACAAGAGCAGTGCCTCTCCATCCCTGGGAATGGCCTTCATTGCCCTGGCAGAGGATTTACGTGGAGTTTGCTGCAACTTCCATGGGCATACGTTTCTTGGCAGTAGCCGATGTAGCTACAAAGTTGCCTGGAGTGTTTCCAGTAGTGTCCACATATACAGCCTTGCACACGTTGATGTGTTGCAAAGCCACTTCTCAGGGATTGGGGATCCAGAACACTTTGTCAGTGAAAATAGTCCACAGTTTGATGCAGAAC
This sequence comes from Mobula birostris, assembly GCF_030028105.1. NCBI lineage: Eukaryota > Metazoa > Chordata > Chondrichthyes > Myliobatiformes > Myliobatidae > Mobula > Mobula birostris. Next base: position 203,162,426 of record NC_092371.1, on the reverse strand, counting down.
ACTTCCAGTCATTCCTGAAAATGACTGGAATAAGGCATATTACATCTGCACCATACCACTCAACTACAAATGGCTTGGTGGAAAGGTTTGTCCAGAGTCTAAAGAATGCACTGCAAGCAATGTCAGCAGAACACACTACATAGACAATGAATCAGAAGCCTGTCAATTTCCACCTTGCATATCACAATGCAGCACACTCCGCAACCACCAACTCACCAGCTATGCTGCTCCTGAGTCGTCCCTTGTGCTCATGCTTCGATCTCCACAAACCCAATCTCAGAAGCAGTATGCTGGAAAAACAGCTGACACAAACTGAGCACTCTTCAAGCAAGGAAGTTCAATGTTTCACTCATGGTCAAGCAGTCCTGGCAAGAGACGACGGAGGTGATCAGATTGTAACGATTATGGACAGAACTAGACCATTATCCTACACAGTGGAGATTGCATCTGATGTCATCTGGAGACGACACATCAATCAGCTGAGGAGAGTAGAGTCCATTGTAAGAGGAGAAAGGTGGAGAGAGCTGTGAGAGCCACTTCTTGCAGTCCCAGAGTCAATTCCTACAATCACACGGAGGAAGCCCCAGAGCCTGAGATTGTTTCACAGCTACAAGTCTCTCCTGTCAGGAAAGACGTTATCCTATAAAAGTAAGACATCCTCCACAGCTATTAAATCTCTAGGCCTGAATAGGACAATTTCAAATTTTCTATGCTATATATGTCCATATAGTTGTATTACTGTATATAGAATAAGACCATAAGACTATAAGACATAGGAGCACAATTAAGTGTTTAGCTCTTTGAGTTTGTTCCATCATTTCATCATGGTTAATCCAATTTTCCTCTCAGCCCCAATTTCCTGTCTTCCCCCACCCCCACCCCATATCCCTTCATGCCCTGACCAATCAAGAATCTATCAACCTCTGCCTTAAATATACACAAAACTTGTGGCAAAGAATTCCACAGATTCACCACTGTCTGACCAAAGAAATTCCTCCTGATCTATATTCTAAAAGAAATTCCTATCTTCTACATTCTAAAAGGATGCCCCTCTATCCTCAACCTGTGTCCTCTAGTCTTAGACTGTCCCACCATCGGAAACATCCTCTTCATATCAACTCTATCAAGGCTTTTCACCATATACTATAAATACTACATACTATGTACACTGTATATACAGAATTATCAAGGAAGGTGACATATTTTTAAAGCCTGAGGGAAAGGGAGCTCACATAAGGTAATTACTCGTGTGCTTGATGGCTCCTGAACAGATGCCAGAGTGGAATAGGAAGAGTGCTGTCTAAACTGATGCTTCAACTTTCTTATGGACATACTACCACCTTTTGGTCTCAATTTTGAATTCTTCAACTTTAGATTATACACTTCTTTTTGTCTGTATTAGAACAGTCCATTTCTGCCCATTGAAATATTACCTGAGCTTGTCTTACTAATTTGGCTTGCTGGGTGTGCCATATTGGCCTATAGCTCACAACCTATTACATGGACAAAGAAGCATGCTCTACACATTAATCCACTTGGACTCATGAGAGTTATTCTGTTTATTCTACATATGTTTTCCTCCAGTTAATAACTGACTTGTTTTTCTTTCTTTGAGAAATCCCGAACCTGAAACATTAACTGTTTCTCTTTCCAAAGATACTGCCTAACTTGCTAATGTTCCCAGCCTTCTCTGTTTTTATCTGAAATTTCCTACCGTTTGGAACAATCAAGTTTATTTTGGCCTTATATGACCATTCTAATGGTTTCAGCCAAGTGGCAGTGAAACCAGGTGAATATCTCCTTCTGTTAAAGGCAGTGAAAATAAGCTTCATTCTTATTTTAACCCACTTCCATTCAACATTTTCATCAGGTGAGGGGATAAAACATATTCCTGAATACTGTTAGTATTCTTTCCTCCAAACTGTGTAATATTGTAGTCAATTACAATTTTCAGTCAAATTTCAAAGTTCAACATAAATTTCTTATCAAAGTACATATATGTCACCTGAGATTCATTTTCTTGTGGGCATACACAGTAAATCCAAGAAACACAATAGAATCATTTGAAGACTGCACCCAACAGAACAGTCAAACAAGCAATGTTCAAAGGACAATAAGCTGTGTGATACAAAAGAGCAAAAACTAACTAAATAGATTAGCAATAATTATGAAGAACATGAAATGAAGAGTCCAACATGAGTCCCCAGATTGTGGGAACAGTTCAGTGATGGGATGACTGAAACTGAGTGAAGTTATTCCCTTTGATTCAAGAGCCTGATGTTTGAGGGGTAATAACTGTTCCTGAACATGATGATATGGGTCCTGAGGTTTCCAAACTTTCTCCCTGATGGCAGCAGCAAGAAGAGAGCATCACCTGCATGGTGGGGGTCTCCCTAATGATGGATTCTGCTTTCCTGTGACAATGCTCCATGTAGATGTGCTCAGTGGTGGGGAGGGCTTTACCTGTGATGGACTGGGCAATATCCACTACTTTTTGTAGGTATTCCATGCAAGACCATTAGCGTTTCCACACCAGGCCACCATGCAACCAGTCAATAAATCCGTCACCGCACATTTATAGAAGTTTGTCAAAGTTTTAGATGTCATGTCAAATCTTCACCAATTTTCTGGGGAAGTAGAGTTGATGGTGTGCTTTCTGTATAATTGAACTTACATACTGGGCCCAGGATGGATCTTCTGAAATGATAACACTAAGGAATTTAAAGTGCTGTACCCTGTCTACGTCTGATTCTTTGATAGCTCATGGACCTCTGGTTTCCTTTAATAATCAATAATCAAAGTCAATAATCAGCTCCTTGATCTTGCTGACATTGAGTAAAATGTTGTTATAGCACCACTCAGCTAGATTTTCAATTTCTCTCCTATATGCTGATTTATCACCATCTTTGATTCGGCCAATGACAGTGGTGTTGTCAGAAAACTTAAAAATGGCATTGGAGCCATGCTTAGTCTCAGTCAAAAGTATAAAATGGGTAGAATAGAGGGTTAGGCGCATAGCCTTGTGGTGTATGTGTGCTGATGGAGATTGTGAGGAGATACAGTACTGTAGTTAATTCAAATTGACTGGCATCTGCAAGTGAGGAAATCCAGGATCTAACTTCACAGCGAGGTATTGCGGCCAAGGTCTTGAAGTTTATAAGTTGGTTTTGAGGGGTTGATGGTTATGAATGCCAAACTATAATTGAAGAAAAGCATCCTGATGTATGCATCTTTGCTGTCCAGATGTTCCAGGGTTGAGTGAAGAGCCAACGAAATGGCATCTGCTGTGGGACTGCTGTGCTAGTATACGAATTGGAGCAGATCCAAGTTGCTTCTCAGGCAGGAGATGATATGTTTCATCAACAACCTCTCAAAGCACTTCACCACAAAACACTTCATGACCTATGAAGTGATAATAATAATTCTGACTGAACCACAAAATGTAAAGTGTATTTTTTTCGGTTTATCTCTGCTCTCGAAGTTGCTCTTACAGTGTCCATTTTGTCTTAACATGTCATTCAACTTCATATTTCTGATTCCAAAGTCTTTGATATTGTATATACTTTGTCATGGAATTTTTATTCTGCAACGAGCAAATCTATGTAGGTTACTGTTATCCTTCAGATTAGACATTGTGTCTAATGCCAGGCAATAAAAGTTTCTTTCCTAAGTTTTGAAAGGAAAAACTAAGCAGCATAATAAAACTACTATTTTACTGGCACCTTTACATCTGTAAGAAATGCTTTCAACTTCGAAGAAGTACATTGAACTGGAGGGTTTTTGTTACGAATGTTATTTCTAAACCCGTTTTATGATGTTGCCGGATTTGGAGATTGTCCATCTATGGCATGGGTGAGACTGCAATTAGAAATACTAGAAGAACTATTTTAGGTCTTTGGATGCTGACAGGCTTGTGAGTATTTCTTGTATCTTCTTTTGTCTGGATTCTGTAATATGCACCCTTCCCCTGTGTTTGATGTTGTCCCTGCTATAGACTATCAGGCTCAGGCAATATCAAGGCAGGAACACACTGCTTCCAGGGAACTTAACTAGCTATAAGAACAATTGCTTGATAGGAGAGGCAATGATGTCTAGTGATGCACCAGCCCTTAACGAATGATGTTGTTTGCAATGAGATGAAAAAGCTTTAATTAATATAACAGCCAAGAGTGAAAAAGATTTTGCCCAGGAAGTAGAAATATGAGAAATCTATTTCCTGAAAGATTCAGCTGCAAGTGGTACAGAAAACATTTACACCCCATGAGAAAGTCTGCAGATCCTGCAAATCCAAAGCAATGCACACAAAATGCTGGAGGAATTTCAACAGGTCAGGCAGCATCGATGGAAAAGAGCACAGTCAACGCTTCAGGATGAGACCCTTCTTCAGGATATTTACACGCTTGTTAAACAAGAAGTCAAAAGTATTTGGAGAACAGAACATAGAACATAGGTCCACAATGCTGTGCTGAATATGTACTTATTTTGGAAATTTCCTAGGGTTACCAATAGACCTATATTTTTCTATGTTCTATGTATCTATTCAAGGGTCTCTTAAAAGACCCTATTTTATCTGCCTCCACCACCGTCGATGGCAGCCCATTCCACGCACTCATCACTCTCTGCGTAAAAAAACTTACCCTGACGTCTCTTCTGTACCTACTTCCAAGCACCTGAAAACTGAGCCCTTTCATGTTAGCCATTTCAGTCCTGGGAAAAAGCCTCCCTCTATCCACACGATCAATGCCTCTCAACATCTTATACACCTCTATCAGGTCACTTCTCATCCTCCATCACTCCAAGAAACAAAGGTCAAGTTCATTCAATCTATTCTCATAAGGCACACTCCCCAATCCAGGCAACATCCTTGTAAATCTCCTCTGCACCCTTTCTATAGTTTCCACATCCTTCTCGTAATGAGGTGACCAGGACTGAGCACAATACTCTAAGTGGGGTCTGACCAGGGTGCTATATAACTGTAACATTACCTCTCAGCTCTTGAACTCAATCCCAAGGTTGATGAAGGCCAATACACTCTATGTCTTCTTAACCACACAGTCAACCTGTGCAGCAGCTTTGAGTGTCCTATGGACTTGGACCCCAAGATCCCTCTGATCCTCCACACTGCCAAGAGTCTTAGTATTAATACTATATTCTGCCATCATATTTGACCTATCAAAATGAACCATCTTACACTTATCTGGGTTGAACTCCATCTGCCACTTCTCAGCCCAGTTTTGCATCCAATCAATGTCCCATTGTAATCTCTAACAGCCCTCCACACTATCCACAACACCCCCGACCTTTGTGTCATCAGCAAATTTACTAACCCATCCCTCTACTTCCTCATCCAGGTCATTTATAAAAATCACGAAGAGTAAGTGTCCCAGAACAGATCCCTGATGCACACCACTGGTCACCAACCTCCATGCAGAATATAACCCGTCTACAACCACTCTTTGCCTTTTGTGGGCAAGCAAGTTTTGGATCCACAAAGCAATGTCCCCTTGGATCCCAAGTCTCCTTATTTTCTCAATAAGCCTTGCAGGGGGTACCTTGTCAAATGCCTTACTAAAATCCATATACACTACATCTACTGCTCTATCTTCATCAGTGTGTTTAGTCACAGCCTCAAAAAATTCAATCAGGCTCATAAGGCATGACCTGCCTTTAACAAAGCCATGCTGACTATTCCGAATCATATTATGCCTCTCCAAATGTTCATAAATCCTGCCTCTCAGGATCTTCTCCATCAACTTGAATGAAAGCAAAAGGAAATGGTGGTCTGCTATGACTTGGAGACAAACAAGAGAGACATTTTAAAATGTTCCAAATTAAGTGTTTGTCTTTGCAAATATTATTTCAGTGGTGTATATGGGTTATATATATGTACCATCATGATATAACATTTAAACTATTGATTCGGACCTAGTATTTTTGCACTTCTACTCAGTCTGCAAGGGTTGTTTTAGTTAACCTGAAGAAGAGTGTGGTTTGAGTTAATATGGCACCTTTCAAGATCTCAGCAGCTGTCAAGATAGCTTAGAATCATTTGGCCATCAGTTTTAGAAGTACTTTATTTTATGAAGCATTTCTAAAACTTAAACAATTAATAGGACCTTAGAATATTAAACATTGATTTATAAGGAAAATTTGCAGATATTGCAAATCTGAAACAACAGAAAATACAAGAAATACTCCTCAGCCTGTCAGCATCCAAAGACCTGAACCAGCTCTTTCAGCAATCCACCTACATTTGTTTGATCTGTTGTACTTTACTTGGTGTTCATGATATATGCCCCTCTATGTTCAAAGAAACAAATTTAGAACAATTCTATTCAAATTTGCTGGACTGATTCTGAGGTTCCAGTTGCCTGGCACTTTAATCCTCCACTCCATTCCCACTCTGACCTCTCTGCCTTTGGCTTCCTACACTCTTCCAATTAACAGCAACGTAAGTTGAAGGAGTAGTATCTCAACTTTTATTTGAGCACATTGCAGCACCTCAGGACTGAACACATCAATTTCAGCTTTTCTTGCTTGTCTCAGAACTGACAAGTTCTCGTATAATGTCGTTCACTTGTAACATTACTTCAGTGTTTCCTTTGCCACAGGTACCACCTGATTTCTTGAACTCTCTTTTCTTTCAGAGTTTCATGATTGCACGGCTCTCCATCTCACATTTCTGAAATATTGTTGTGTTTTTCTTCAGCCTCTGTCTCTAAGTTCAACTATCAGCTGGAGATTATTGAAAGCAGTGTGCTCCTGGACACACTTGCTTTCCAACTTCTCACAAATATTCCTTTATTCTGTCTAGCTCTCCCCCTTTCTACAATTTAAAATGCAGTTGTTTTCTCACTTTTCCAATTGTAATGAAAGATTATTGACCTAAGGATGCTGCCTGACCAGTTGAGTATTTATAGTTCTTTCGGTTATAATTTTGTAAATAATAAAACAATAAAGTAAGATCATTCAATCTGTTACTCAAACCTTTTATTCCTGTAGACTCAACAGTCACATTCAGATGTGCATGGGCTCCATTCATATGCCATCAATTCTTGATGTCCTTTGTGTTAAAGACGTGTCTGAAAAAAATTTGTGCTTCAAGTCCAACTACTTCAATATATTTACAGTTGGAACCTCTACTCGCCAAGGTGAAAATGGCTGTGGTATAAATGGGACAAATCTAAATGGGTTAGTTATTGTCCTATCATCAACAAAAGTGTACTTTGAAAAATTATGCCTATGGGATTTGAGAAAAATCTCGACTGTCTAGATTTACTTGTTGTACACATGAAAATGGAGAGAAGGGGGAGGAAGGAGAAATTGCTGGAAGTTGAAGGAATCAATGTTACCCAAATGGAATTTGAGGTGTTCCTCCTCCAACTTGAAAGTGGACTCATCATTGCTGTAGAGGGGGCCATGGGCGGACATGTTGGAATGGGAATGGTGAGTTGCAATAAATTGGTTGCCCATCAGGAAATCCTTCCTGTTGAAGACCTTTCTCTCCTTTTCCATTCCCCATTCTGTCTCCCCTCTTACCCTTTCTCTTCTCCTTACCTGCCTACCAACATTCTCCAACCACCCCGGTGGCTCGCCTCCTTCTCTTTCTCCCATGGTCCACTCTTCTCTCCTATCAGATTCCTCTTTCTTCAGATCTTTACCTATTCTACCAATCACCTCCCAGCTTCTTACTTCATTCCCCACCCCCCCCATCCCATCCACCTTTTCCATCACCTGGCTTCACCTATCACCTGCCAGCTTGTACTCCTTCTCCTCTTCCCACTTTCTTATTCTGCTTTCTTCTCCCTTCCTTCCCAGTTCCAATAAAGTGTCTCAGCCTGAAATATCAACTATTTATTACCCATGATAGATGCATCCTGACCTCCTGAATTCCTCCAGTGTTTTAAGTGTATTACTCTAGATTTCCAGCATTTGCAGTACCTCTTGTGTTCTTCATTTGCCAGATCCTTACCCATTCATTTCACCTACACATATCCCTTAGTGGCTTCCTGTACCCTCTTCAAAACTCCCAATCTGACATTGGCATCATCCAATTTAGTAACCATATACCTTGCACCTTTTAACCAACTGATTAATGTGTCCTGTAAATAACTGAGACTCCAGCACCAATCCCTGTGCAATATCACTCTTTACATACTGCCAAATGGAAGGAGACCCATTTTTCCTTTGCTTTTCCTATTACCCAGCCTATTTTCTATCTTTGTTAATTTTATGCAAGTAGTGTCAAATCATGCATTCAATCCTATTTATTGTCATTGCACATGCCCTGAAGCTTGCATGTATAACTTAGGTCAAAGTGTGTAATTGTACTAGTGCATTTTGGAATCAGCCTTTGAAGAAAATCACTTTTGCAATATAAAGTTGATGGAAAATGTAAGACAATTTTTAGCCTGCTTCACTTAGCTTCTGGATTCAGCACAGAGTTGAACGTCTAGTAGTGAGTACTAGTGGGCAATTAAACAAATAATAGGGAGAGGAAGGTTCAAGAACATTTCCATCCTTGGTGAAGGCGTAGCTCACCATACAAGTGCTGAAGTAAAGATGAAGGGTTCACAGCCAGATTTAGTTAAGGAGCTGAATAGATGATCAATCTTATCTTCCTCCTGAGATCCACACCTCTAGAGAAGCCAGTGATAATTTTTTGCATAATATTGAGAAACAGCTGAGAGCACGATATGCAGCAAAGCATTAACATTTTGCAGAGAGGAAGGTGACTGTTTATTGGATGTCAGCCGCCCCAACCACAGGATCTAAGGACTGTATATTCGATCTGATTGTCTCCAGCAGATTCAAGACTGGCCTTCTTTGAATCATAAGGTCAGAAACGAGAATGTTTGCTCATTGATCTATTCCATTCTCAGCCTTTTAGCAACAAAGCAGTCCATGCCTATATTTAGCAAAACCTCAACAATATTCAGACATGGATTGATGTGGCAAGATTGATTCATGCCATAGAAGTGCCAGGCGATAATCTTTTCGAGAAGGGGAATTTGACCATCTACCCTTCACATCCAATGACTTAAGCACCAGTGAGTCTCCTATTATCAATGTCCCGGAGGGGTCACAATTAATTAGAAACTCACCTGGATTACTTATAAAAATAGCATAGATTCAAAAGCAGTACAGAGGCTTTATTTCATGGAGTGAATAACTTTCCTACTGGCACTCCCCAAGGTGTTTCCGCCATCGACAAAGCACAAGAATTGAATGGCTTGTCATATGAAGAGCGTTTGAAGGTCCTGGGCCAGAAGAATGAGTGTGACCTCATTGAAATCTGTTCAATGATGAAAGGTCTTGATAGAGTGGATGTGGAGAGGATGGTGGGAGCCTAAGACCAGAGGACACAGCCTCAGAAAAGAGAGGCATCCTTTTAGAACGGAGATGAAGAGGATTTTTTTTTTAGCCGAAGAGTGGTGAATCTGTGGAATTCTTTGGCACAGGCAACTGTGGAGGCCAAGTCTTCATGTATATTTAAGGCAGAGGTTGATAGATTGTTGATTGGTCAGGGCATGAAGAGATACGGGGTTAAGGAGGGAGATTGGGGCCGAGAGTAAAATTGGATCAGCCATGATGCAATGGCACAGCAGATTAAATGGGCCAAATGATCTACTCCTGCTCTTATACCTTATGGTCTTATGGTCTTTGACTGTAGTGGAATACTCTTCAATTATACAGATGATGCCACACCAACAACTCTTAAGAACCTCAATATCATTCGAGTCCATTTAGGTCCTAAACTTAATTTTGTTTTTCTCTTTGTGTTTTGATGAAAGCTCTTCAACTTGAAACTTGCCAAGTTCAACATCAAGAAATTGGCTCTATATATTTAAATTTTAACATAGTTGGATTTGATTGTAGGATTTTATGTAATTTTAATATAGGCATGAATTAACTTCTTGGAAGACAGAGACCTCTGCAGATTGAATAGATAAAGCGCACCAGAAATTCCTGTCATAAAATATTTCATTCAGATCCTAGAGACACTAACCCAAATATTCTTCAGATCTGATGTGAGAATTTTGATTCAAATGATGTTTTCTCAAGTGCTGATACTTTTGTGATCTTTTGAAGTACAACCTTTTAATTATCATTAAAAACGTGTTGCCACGTTTCTTAGTGAAATGGTACTGATTCCCCTGGTGCAGTGCACATCATTGAATTCCTCTAACTACAGCTGCTGACATTCAGAAGTGCAAGATTGCTTAATGCCATTCTTGTACACAAGTGTAAAGGAGAACAAATAATTCAACTACAAATTCAGCAGACAGCCCTTTAAGATATACCTCCATCTTTTTCCCAGCCTTTCATCCCTAAACACCCCAATCCTCACCCCTCCTCTGATACCACCAATTCTCTCCCCCCTTTGATCCTAGTTCTGGTCCTTGTTGCATCCTCATCATTCCTTCTGACATTCCCTTCTCTGAGACAGAACACTCTGTCCTCATCAAGGGCCTTACCTTTTTCCCTGTTCATCAGTGAGTTCCATGCCAACCATGATGCCAAATTCTTCTTCTATTGCCCCCATCTCCAAACCCATTTCTTTGGCAAAGATTCCCCATCACACACCAGTCACCCCTTCTCCCATCTTCAACCCATCTCTTCTTCTTGGACACCCTGATCTGGGTCTCTGCTCTAGATCTTTTCATCTCTAATTGCCAATGAGACATCAACCGACTCAACTTCTACCTTCCTCTCACTTTCTCAAGCCTTAGCCCTTCTGAATGCACTATTCTCTGCTCTCTCTGTAGACAAAGGGGGTACTGTCGTGGCGTGGTGGACTGAACTCTACCTTGCTGAAGCTAGCTGGCATCTCTCAGAAACCTCCTCCTTGTACAGGACTCCACTCTGGACTATCAGAAAATTATTTCTGACACCATCACTAACCTCATCAACTCTGGAGAACTCCCATCTACTGCCTCCAAGCTCATGGTTTCCTTATCCCGCACTGCACATTTCTACCTCCCACCCAAGATCCATAAAACTGACTGCCCAGGTACGCCCATTGTCTCTCCCTGTTCCTGCCCCACTGAACTCATGACTGCATACCTCAACTCCATTCTATACCTCTCCCTACCTACATCTACGACACTCCACATACTCTCCACCTCCTCTACAGCTTTCAATTCCCTGGTCCTGACTATCTTATTTTCACCGTGGATGTCCAGTACCTTTTACACATCTATCCCCCATCAAGAAGGCCTTAAAGCCTCTGCTTCTTTCTCAATAAAATATCCTCCCCCTCCAGCACCACCCTTCTCCACTTGGCAGAGCTGGTTCTCACCCTCAACAATTTTTCCTTCAGAACCTTGCACTTTCTCTAAACCTGCATGGACTCAGCTATATCTGCCTTTTTGTTGGCTACGTGAAATAGTTTAGTTCCAAGCCTTTTCTGGTAATGCTCCCCAACTCTTCTTCTGCTACATTGATTAAGGCATTGCAGCTGCTTCTTGCACTCACACTGAGATCATCAGTTTCATCAACTTTGCTTCCAATTTGCACTGTGTTCTTAAATTCACTTGGTCCATTTCTGACACCTCCCTCCCCCTTCTCTGTCTGTGGAGACAAACTGTCGACCAACACCTTTTATAAACTTACCGGTTCCCACAGCTATCTTGTCTATACCTCTTCCCACCCTGTCTCCTGTAGAAATGCCATTCCCTTCTCTCGTTCATTTGTCTCTCTCCCACGTCTGTTCCCAGGATGAGGCTTGACTTTCCAGGACATCTTCAAAGAATGGGGTTTCCCTTCCTCCACCATTACCACTGCCCTCACCTGCAACTCCTCCATTTTCCAGATATCTGTGCTCACCTTAGCTTCCCACTGCCCTAACAGGGCTAGAGTTCCTCTTGTCCTCACCTACCACCCCATAAACCTCCGCATCCAACACACCATTGTCTGCAACCTTCCACCATCTTCAATGGGATCCCATCACCAAACACATCTTTACCTTCTCCCACCCCATACACTGCTTTTGGCAGAGATTGCTCCTCCGTAATTCCTTTGTCTATTTGTCTCTTCCTAGTAATCTCCCTCCTGTCATATATCCATGCCAGCGACAAAAATGCTACACCTGTCCATTCAACACCTCCCTCATCTCTATTCAGGGCCCCAAACTGTCCTTCCAGGTGAAGCAGACCTTCACCTGTGAATCTGCTGGAGTCGTCTAGGAACAATAGTACAGACCATTATCTAAATAGGGAGAAGGTTCAAACATCTGTGGTGAGAAGGACTTAGGAGTCCTTGTGCAAGATATCCAGAAGGTTAATTTACAATGAGGATGATTCCAAGAATGAAGTGGTTAACATGCGAGAAGCATTTGGCAGATTTAGGCCACTACAATTTAGAAGAATGCAGGGGGATCTCATTGAAACCTACCGAATGTTGAAAGGACTAGATAGGGTGGATGTGGAGAGGAAGTTTCTTATGGTGAGGGTATACAGAACCAGAGGGCATAGTCTCAAAACTGAGGGGTGACCCTTTAGAACAGAGGTAAGGAGGAATTTTTTTAGCCAGAGAGTAGTAAGTTTGTGGAATGCTCTGCCACAGACTGCGGTGGAGGCCAAGTCCGTTTGTACATTTAAGGCGGAACTTGATCGATTCCTGATCGGTCAGGGCATCAAAGGATATGGCAAGAAGGCAGGTGTATGGGGTTGAGTGGGATCTGGGATGGAGAAGAAGACTTGATGGGCTGAATGGCTTAATCTTCTCCTATGTCTTATGGTCTTATGATCTATTATATCTGGGGCTCCCAGTGCAGCTTCCTCTACATTCTTCAGACCCGACACATTGGGGAATTGCTTTGTCGAGCACTTCCGCTCCATCTGCCAAAAGCAGAATTTCCCAGTGGTTAACCATTTTAATTCCTATCCCTATTCCTGTTCTGACATTTCGGTCCATGGCCTCCTCTTTTGCCATGATGAGGCCACTCTCATGATGGAAGGGAAGCACCTCATATTCCACTGAGGTAGTCTCCAGCATGATGGCAGGATCAACAATTCCTCCTTCCAATAATTTTTGCCCCCCCCTCTCTTCTTCCATTCTGCCCTCTGGCCTCTTACCTCTTCTCCATACCTGATTATCACCTCCTTCTCATGCCCCTCTTTCTTCAGTTTCTCCTTTGTCCATCCTCCTCTATTATCAGATTCCTTCTTTTCCAGCGTTTTACCTTTCTCACCCACCTGGGTTCACCTATCACCTTCTCACTACTCCTCATTCCCCTCTCCCTATCTTTTTATTCTGGTATCTTCCCCCTTCCTTTCCAGTCCTGAAGAGGGGAAATGGCGTGAAATATTGTCTGTTTATTCATTTCCACAGATGCTGCCTGACCAGCTGAGTTCCTCCAGTGGTTTGTGTGTGTGACTCTCATTTCAAGGTTCGACGTATTGTGTATTCAGAGATGCTTTTCTGTGCATCACTGTGGTTATTTGAGTTACTGTCAGATTCTTGTCAGTTTGAACCAGTCTAGCCATTATCCTCTGACCTATCTCATTAACAAGGCATTGTTTCCCACAGAACTGCAGCTCACTGGATATTTTTTTTGTTGTTTTTCCAGCCATTCTTTGTAAACTCTAGAGACTTTTGTGCATGAAAATCCCAGGCACTCAGCAGTTTCTGAGATACTCAAACCACCCTGTCTGTCATCAACAAGCATTCCATGGCCAAAGTCACTTTGATCACATTTCTTTTCCATTCTGATGTTTGGCTTGAACAACAACTGAATGTCTTGAACATGTCTGCATGCTTTTAGGTATTGAGTTGTTAGCAAACAAGTATACAGGTATACCTAATAAATTGGTCACTGAGTATAGGCAGAAATATAGCAGGTGGAATTTAATCTTGAATTTAATCTAGGCTTTTCGCTTAAGTGTCCAACAATACTTAGCCAGCATTGACAGATCCCAGTTGCCCTGATACCATTTCTCCATGACCGCAATGTCCTAGTGAAACCTTTCACCATGCTCATCAGCGACAGTGCCAAGATTTGCAGGGAAGAAGTCTAAATGGGATTGCAGAAAGTAAATCTTCAGTGACATATTGCACTTCATGGTTTTTTTATACTTGAAGCATGTTGTCAACCATCTGCACATAGCTTGGTGCTCTGCAGTTGACAAGAACATTTTCAACAGCATACTTAGGAATGCCTTCCATGTGACTTTCTCTGGTCCCACTGGAAGTTCTTCGAATTACCTGTCATTGATGACCTGTTTGATATTCGGACCAACAAAAATGCCTTCCTTAATCTTGACATTAGTTATTCTGACTTGGATTATGAATCTTTAATCACAAGTATCAGCGATTTTTAAAAAATGGTGCGTGATAAGGAAAGTTCATGCTGAGTTTCATGATCAGCAGCCCAAAATCCATAAGATACACCTATAAGTATTCAGGAAACAAAATCTTTGTTGTCCAGTGTGATCAGAATCAGATATTTGAATCATAAGACTATAAGACCGTAAGACAGAGGAGCAGAAATAGGCCATCTGGCCCATTGAGTCTGTTCTGCCATTCAGTCATGGCTGATCCTTCTTTTCCTCGCCTCATCAACCCCAGTTCCTGGCCTTCTCCCCGTAACCTTTGATGCTATGTCCAATCAAGAACTTATCAATCTCTGCCTTAAATACACCCAGCGACCTGGCCTCCACAGCTGCCAGTGGTAACAAATTCCACAAATTCACCACCTTCTGGCTAAATTAATTTCTCCGTGTCTCTGTTTTGAAAGGGCATCCCTCTATCCTGAGGCTGTGCCTTCTTGTCCTAGAATTTTCCATCATGGGAAACATCCTTTCCACATCTCCTCTGTCCAGGCCGTTCGACATTCAAAAGGTTTCAATGAGATCCTCCCTCATCCTTCTGAATTCCAGTGAGTACAGACCCAGAGCCATCAAATGTTCCTCGTATGATAACTCTTTCATTCCTGGAATCACCCTTGTGAACCTCCTCTGGATCCTCTCCAATGCCAGCACATCTTTTCTAAAATGAGGGGCCCAAAACTGAACACAATACTCAAAGAGAGGCCTCACCAGTGCCTTATAAAGCCTCAGCATCACATCCTTGTTCTTGTATTCTAGACCTCTTGAAATGAATGCTAACATTGCATTTGCCTTCCTCACCACTGACTCAACCTGCAAGTTAAGCTTTAGGGTGTTCTGCACAAGGACTCCCAAGTCCCTCTGCATCTCAGATTTTTGGATTTTCTCCTTGTTTAGAAAATATTCTGCGCATTTACTTCTTCTACCAAAGTGCACGATCATGCATTTTCCAACATCACATTTCAGGTATATGTCATGAAATTTGTTCCTTTGCGGCAGCAGTACGATGCAAGACTTAAGAAGATTACTATAAGTTATAAAAAATAAATAGCACAGAAGTAAAGGTAGTATTAATGGATTCATGGACCATTTAGAAATCCAATGGCAGAGAGATAGAACATGTTCCGAAAACATTAAATGTGGGTCTTCAGGCTCCTGTAGCTCCTCCTTGATGGTAGTAATGAGAAGAGGGCATATCTTGGGCGGAGAAGGTCCTTATTGATGGATATCACCTTCTTTATCTGCCTGGTTTTGAAGATGTCTGGATGGTTTGTATTTGAGATGGACATGGTTGAGTCTACAGCCCTCTGCAGCCTCTTTTGATCATGTGCCTTGGAAACTCCATACCAGATGGTGATGCAACAAATCAGAATGCTCTCCACACTACATCTGTAGAAATTTACTGGAATTTTTGGTGACATTCAATATCTCCTCAAACTTCCATTGAAGTATAGCCACTGACCCAATGTATTGATGCAATCATAATGGAGACACGCATCCGGGATGCTCATGAGCACAAAGCTGTTCACTCCAAAGCTGGACTCATTGGTCAAAGTTTTGGGTTGGGACAATCCAAAAGAACTCTCTACTAGAAGTTTACTTTTGCCGTTAGTAGAAGGTGACTATTGTGTGACCAGCAAGATGTTCTGTTCTTTGAATCAGTGAGAGTGGAAAACTAAAACTCTTGCATTATTCCTGACGCAAACACGAGGAAATCTGCAGATGCTAGAATTTCAAGCAACACACATAAAAGTTGCTGGTGAACGCAGCAGGCCAGGCAGCATCTATAGGAAGAGGTACAGTCGATGTTTCGGGCCGAGACCCTTCATCAGGACTAATTGAAAGAAGAGCTAGTAAGAGATTTGAAAGTGGGGAGGGGGAGGAGGAGATCAGAAATGATAGGAGAAGACAGGAGGGGGAGGGATGGAGCCAAGAGCTGGACAGTTGATTGGCAAAAGGGATATGAGAGGATCATGGGACGGGAGGCCTAGGGAGAAAGAAAGGGGAAGGAGGGAAGCCCAGAGAATGGGCAAGGAGTATAGTGAGATGGACAGAAGGAGAAAAAGGAGAGAGAGAGAAAAAGAATATACATATATATATATATATATATATATATATATATATATATATATATATATATATAATAATAATAAATAAATAACTGATGGGGTACGAGGGGGAGGTGGGGAATTAACGGAAGTTAGAGGAGTCAATGTTCATGCCATCAGGTTGGAGGCTACCCAGACGGAATATAAGGTGTCGTTCCTCCAACCTGAGTGTGGCTTCATCTTTACAGTAGAGGAGGCTGTGGATAGGCATATCAAAGTGGGAATGAGATATGAAATTAAAATGTGTGGCCACTGGGAGATCCTGCTTTCTCTGGCAGACAGAGCGTAGGTGTTCAGCAAAACTGTCTCCCAGTCCGCGTTGGGTCTCGCCAATATATATAGAAGGCCGCATCGGGAGCACCGGACGCAGTATATCACCCTAGCCGGCTCACAGGTGAAGTGTCGCCTCACCTGGAAGGACTGGCTGGGGCCCTGAATGGTAGTGAGGGAGGAAGTGTAAGGGCATGCGTAGCACTTGTCCTGCTTACAAGGATAAATGGCGGGAGGAGATCGGTGGGGAGGGATGGGGGTGGACGAATGGACAAAGGAGTCGCATAGGGAGCAAACCCTGCAGAAAGCTGGGGTGGGGTGGGGAGGGAAGGATGTGCTTAGTGATGAGATCCTGTTGGAGATGGTGGAAGTTACGGAGAATTATATGTTGGACCCAGAGACTGGTGGGGTGGTAGGTGAGGACAAGGGGAACCCTATTTCTAGTGGGGTGGCAGGAGGATGGGGTGAGAGCAGATGTATGTGAAATGGGAGAGATGCGTTTGAGAGCGAAGTTGATGGTAGAGGAAGGGAAGCCCCTTTCTTTAAAAAAGGACATCTCCTTCGGATGCTGGAGGAAGGGAAGCCCCTTTCACCCTGCGTTCAAGTTTACCTGGTCCACTTCTGACACCTCCCTCCGCTTTCCAGATCTTTCTGTCTCGATCTCTGGAGACAGCTTATCTACTAATGTCTACTATTAGCCTACGGACTCTCACAGAACATCTGGACTATTCCTCTTCTCACGCTGTCTCTTGCAAAAATACTATCCCCTTCTTGCAATTCCTCCGTCTCCGCCGCATCTGCCCTCAGGATGAGGCTTTTCATTCCAGGACGAAGGAGGTGTCTTCCCTTTTTAAAGAAAGGGACTTCCCTTCCTCCACCATCAACTCTGCTCTCAAACACATCTCCCCCATTTCACGCACATTTGCTCTCACCCCATCCTCCCGCCTCCCTACTAGGAATAGGGTTCCCCTTGTCCTCACCTACCACTCCACCAGCCTCCGGGTCCGGCATATAATTCTCCGTAACTTCCACCACCTCCAATGGGATCCCACCACTAAGCACATCTTTCCCAACCCCCCCCATCTGCTTTCCGCAAGGATCGCTCCCTACGTGACTCCCTTGTCCATTCGTCCCCCCCATCCCTCCCCACCAATCTCCCTCCTGGCACTTATCCTTGTAAGCAGAACCAGTGCTACACATGCCCTTACACTTCCTCTCTCACCACCATTCAGGGCCCTAGACAGTCCTTCCAGGTGAGGCGACAGTTCACCTGTGAGTCGGCTGGGGTGATATACTGCGTCCGGTGCTCCCGATGCGGCCTTCTATATATTGGCGAGACCCCTCGCAGACTGGGAGATCACTTCGCTGAACACCTACGCTCTGTCCGCCAGAGAAAGCAGGATCTCCCAGTGGCCATTCATTTTAATTCCACGTCCCGTTCTCATTCTGATATATCTATCCACGGCCTCCCCTACTGAAAAAATGATGCCATACTCAGGTTGGAGGAACAACACCTTATATTCCGTCTGGGTAGTCTCCAACCTGAAGGCATGAACATTGACTTCTCAAACTTCCGCTAATGCCCCACCTCCCCCTCGTACCCCATCAGTTATTTATTTATTATTATATATATATTCTTTTTCTCTCTCTCCTTTTTCTCCCTCTGTCCATCTCACTCTGGGCTTCCTCCCCCTTTCTTTCTCCCTAGGCCTCCCGTCCCATGATCCTCTCATATCCCTTTTGCCAATCAACTGTCCCACTCTTGGCTCCATCCCTCCCCCTCCTGTCTTCTCCTATCATTTCTGATCTCCCCCTCCCCCTCCCACTTTCAAATCTCTTACTATCTCTTCTTTCAGTTAGTTCTGACGAAGGGTCTCGGCCCGAAACGTCGACTGTACCCCTTCCTATAGACGCTGCCTGGCCTGCTGCGTTCACCAGCAACTTTTATGTGTGTTGCATTATTCCTGATGTTAATGGGGGTATTTTGCACTGGGCCATGTTCCCAGTGCTAAAGAACATCCCAAAGAAAGATCAAGGGTTGAATTTTCCAGTATATGCAGAGAGTACTGGAATTTTGCCCAGTTTTGCTTTATTCCAGGCTAGATCTACTTGCAACTGTACAGTGCAGTTTATTTCAATGTTGCGAGAATGAACCTCTCGGCTGTGATCAAGAATGTTCTGACTTAAATATTTTCAGAATTTATCAACTCCGTGGTTTAGTTTTAGCTCCTCAAAATAAAACCACAGGAGGCTGCTTACTGCATTTTTTTTCACAGATCTGAGTTTCTAAAACACAAGAGGCTGTTAACTGAGTATAATTCATCAAGTACTTGACTATTAATTTGCAGGAATGTCATTGTCAGAGGTAAAGTCAATAAACAATCTATGTGTCCTGATTGGCCAGAATATTCTGAGAGGAGTGTAGGGCCAGGAGATGGCATATACCATAGACCTGCTTTCTTGGAAGGTGAACTGCAATGAGTCGAGTTTGCTTAGGGGGCTGGAAATAATGCATGTCACAACCAGCCTCTCAAAGCACTTCTTGAAGGTATATTTCAGAGCTACTAGGTAGTAGTCATTACAGCACGTTACTGTACCTCATTTTTCTTTCCTACCTGGATAATAGCAGTCTTCTTAAAGCAGGAGAGAACCACAGGTTGAAGTAAGGAGAGGTTAAAATATCTGCAAGTACATCTACCAGCTGATCTGTGCAGGATCTGAGGACATGACCAGGCTCTCCATTCTTGCTGGAAGCTTTACACAAGTTCACTCTCTGGAAAACAGGTCAGATGGTGCATTGGAGGCTTTCAGGGTGATTGTTGACGTTCCATTCCACTTTTGTTCAAAATGCACATTGAGTGTGTTAAGCACATAAGCAAGTTATCTGCTGTTGATGATGTTGCCTAAATTGTTTCCGTAGCCAATTAGAGAAGGTAAGCCCTGTCACAACTGGCGGCTGCTCTGGAACTTGATTTTAGACTGGCGTTGCTTCTTGACGAGACATCCCTGTTAGTTTTACAAAGATTGTATCTTATTTCTTATATAGGTTGGGGTAACCTGATTCGAACACTGCACGGAGTGGATCTAAAAATGCAAACAAGAGGAAGTCGCAGATGCTGGAATTTCTAGCAACACATATAAAAGTTGCTGGTGAACGCAGCAGGCCAGGCAACATCTATAGGAAGAGGTGCAGTCGACGTTTCGGGCCGAGACCTGACGAAGGGTCCCGGCCCGAAACATTGACTGTACCTCTTCCTATAGATGCTGCCTGGCCTGCTGCGTTCACCAGCAACTTTTATGTGTGTTACAGAGTGGATCTCCTGCTTTCCAGTTTTGGAACACCTGGTTTGATGCCTTTGGTACAAACTTTCCTTAATCCTGCTTCCCAAATCTTAATCACCATCTCTACCTCCCAAATCACCCTGACCATTTCTGTCCCTATCATTTTGCTTAATATTTGTACAAGTCCTTTGGACCTGCTTTCTGCTCTTTCCACACACATTCTCTGTATTTAGGGCCATTGTCTTATTAGTCACTATTGGGGAAGATTGGCAATCACAGGAGGTGGTATGAATTCATCTAAATGGATAGAAAATCATAAGTGACCATCCCTTATAATTACTTCAAACAGTGGAATTTATATCAAGCAACTAGTGAGGGTATTGATCCAAAATGTTCATCCATACTGTGTTTTTTTGTGTGTGCTTCACTGTACTACATTTGCAGTGGAACCTAAAACTACACTTAGGGTGAATGAAGGAACTAGACATATTTGAGGAAATGAGCCAAGGGTAATAACTGGAAGGTAGTGTGCCTGCTCCATAAATGGGTAGGTTATGAATGTCAGAACTTTATTTTCTATGAGCACCTACTGTAAATCAGCCAAGTAACTCTACCTAAGAGTAAAAGTAGATGTGATTTAATTAATGGAATCATCTGCACAGTTCCAAAGAAAATCATAATCAGAATTATTACCCACTAAATTTTAAACAATTTTCCAAGTAGGACTCATGTTAGGAGATTAAAAATTGTCTGCCAGTTGGTTTAAAAGTACATTTTTCTACATACTCTATTTACTTTGACCAGCTAATACTTTTAGAAGGAAACACACATCTGAAGTCATTGATCAATGTCACAGGATGATATTTTGTCAAACATTAAGTGTTGATTGTGCCTCCTCTATATCACAGATAAAAACATGTTAAGGAAAAGTTGAAACAGTAAAGAATGAAGACCTTATTATCAGTACATAATTTTTTAAATATTCACTTTAGGGATCTGGGCATCACAGATCAGCATATATTACTCAGCTCTTGTTGCCTGTGAGAAGGAAAACATACTCACAAGGATACAGGAACAGAATTTGGTCACTTAATCAATTCTGCTATCTCTTTGCATCCCAAATCTAAATTTAAGCATACATGAAGAAAAATTCCTGACTTACTGGTGGAGCTTATGGGAAGAAGGACATGGAGTTAAATTAGAGACCAACAATGAATTGTGGTACAAATTGATTGATTAAATAGCTTAATCCTGATTCTGTATCCTTCTGGGTATGTTCATCAGAAGTGAAAGAAGGCATCTTGCTACCACCTTCTCAAAGACAATAGGTGTGGATAATAATTGCTGAACGATGATTCCCAGATCTTAAAATTGAACATTAATAATTGATTACGGATGAGGTCTTCGTTCTTCCTCTTACTGGTAGAGAGGTACTCCACAATGAATACTTCAACTCAGATAAAAATGATGAGTCTGTGCTGAAGACTACTGCGAATATGAGGAAAATTCAATGTTACCAATGATTATTTGCCTCGGCCAGAGAACCTGTTTTCTGCTTCATCTAAGGATCTGGCAGGGACTTCCAAAATGTACTTGTTGTCAGGAACAAGTTTCAGTGGTAGGTGAGCATAAGATCCAAGCTTGGAATATTCTGGCTGATCCATCAAGCTCCAACAAGATCATTTTTGACCAAAAACTACATATCAAGTGTGTGTCTCTGTTTCAAAGCAACACACATGCAAACAGGCACACACGTACATACATACATAGACAAACATGTGCACACACAGATACACAAAATTAACAGTCCTGCTTCCAAAAAGAATGCAATCCTTATGAGCATTAGTCAAACATTTGCGTCCAAAGGAGTTTACCAGAGTACTGATATTTGCTTTCACTACTGTTGCCAATAACATTTGGTTAAAAGAGTATATAGCACTGCGTTTACAAAGAACATGATGTTTAGGGGAGACTTTCTATGGATGAACTGAAGTCTCAACAGCTGCACAACATGAGTGGAATGTGGAGCAAAAGAAAAAATGTTTACCATGGTGTGCACTACAGGAGAAGTCATTTCAAGGCATGTGTTGGCCATCTGTTTTGTTTTTGATTAGTTATTTTTACCTCATTTCTTAATAACCTAAGCAAAACACATTGCATCAAGGAAATGTGGTGAGAGAATTATGAGATGTAAACCAGTTTCATCTAGTTTTACTGGTTTAAGCTTAGATCATGGAGTTAACTACAGGTGTTAGCATAATTTCAGACTAATTGATTGTTTGGCTTTTGGGATTCATAATTCAAATTAATCAATCTGTATATGGTTTAGCAAATATCACAAGATGAGCAGTGCTTCTATTGTAGAAAAGAGAAACTTTCAGATCTAGCAACACATTTTGAGAGATCAGTCGAAGTGGTTGTGTCATTTGTATGGTCATCCTCATTAAACCTTTATTTCAACAAAATTGAACATCAGCAGGCTTTGTAGCATTCTGTTTTGATAAGTGGTAAAACACAGAACTCTTTTTCTGATTTTCAGCACTGTACTGCTGCTCATGTTTTCCTTCCTGTCCTGTATTTAGTTTGGTGATTTTTCAGTCTATGGAACAGTGATCAGAAGACTTTGAATAGCCACATTACTTTTAAGAAAAGTGATTAAAATAATAAACTCACAATGTTTGATGAGAGCCTGGCTTGAGTTGTTACTCATTATCCCATGATTTGTTTTAAATGGCGGATGATAATTTACAAGGACACTCGCAAGAAATGTTGGTCAAATTATTTGTTTTGTGTTTTCAAACCTGAATTGTTATGGCTTAAATTATATTGAAATTCATCATCCCATCACTTGGAAGCATTGTCATAGCAGCAAAAATGACAATCAGGGAATCTGGCTGTCTCACAAAGCACAATTGATCCATTTTTTACTCCATGGACACTGTTCCTTTTTAACCGAAGAAGGAATGAAATTACTTCTCACCAAAGGTTGGTTCTCACGTTCTTTTTCAGATTGATGTATAGGTAGAAGGTTTATTATTTTAAAAGTTATATTTCCTTTTTACTTGTCTACATAATGAAAATAGCTACCCGTACAAGATTTAAAGTAGTCATTCTGTGATCTTGTTTTGTATATTTTATATATCCACTGAAGCCATGCAACTGTGACCTAGTTTCTATAGCGTGTCATAAAGATGTTTACCTTTCTGAATGTCAATTAACAATATTAGTCACGTTTATATATTTTACATGTGAATAGAATGAGATTATTCACTCCAACAAGCCACTCACCTCTTTGAATGAGGTATGCTTGAACTGGGTCTCATCTCTTTCTTCCATATTTGATCTCTCAATATGCCAGTTAAATAAAAAAGTCTTTCAAATGCAATTCAGAAATTTTAATTGGAATTTCAAGTGCTATAATATAGCAATAATATGTATCTTTGTTGTTGTTCAGTCGTTAACTCGAGTCCTACTCTTTGTAACCTCATGGATCTTAGAGTCCATAGGGTTTTCATGGCAAGATATGGAAGTAGATCACCAGGCCTTTCTTCTGTGCAGACACTGCTAATGCCAGTGTTGGGTGCCGGCTGGGTTTGAGCTCAGGCCCATTTACCTTGAAGTCCATTGCTGTTGCCACTACACCACCAGCCAGCCCAAATATGTACCTAGCTTCCGTTTATATAGAAAAGGAATATGTATCTAGCTTCTTTTTATACAGAAAATTGGCCTTTGTTATTTTTGCCACAGGATATTTATGTGTTTTTTCTTTATACTCTACATGCCATTGGGTAACTAATTTTTATTTCTAGATATATTTTGTCTATATGGTCTGGTATGGAAACAGTAGTGCCTAAGAACAGAAAAGCACACAAAAACTGGTGGATACAGCCCAGTTCATCACAGGAAAAGCCCTCCCCACCATTGAGCACAGCCACAAAGAGCGCTACAGCAAGAAACCAGCATCCATCCTCAAAGACTCCAACCATCCAGTCCATGCTGTCTTCTCGCTGCTACCACTAAGGAGTACAGAAGCCTTCGGCCCTGTACCATCACGTGTTATCACCCTTCAGTCATCAGGCTCCTGAACCAGCATGGACACCTTCACTCACCTCAACACTGAACTGATCATTGAAGATGGACTCACCTTCAAGAACTCTACAACTCAAGTTGTCAGTGTTATTTGTTTATTTATTTTTATTTGTTTCTTTTTGTATTTGCTTCGTTTCTCAGTCTTTATATGTAGTTTTTCATTGATTCTGTTGTACTTCTTTATTCTATTGTGAATGCTTGCAAGAAAATGAACCCCAGGGCAGTATTTGGTGACATGTATGTACTTTGACAATAAACTTACTTTTAACTTTGAACTTGGATCAGTTCTGTCATTGTCACTACATACATGTTTAGTTTTTCCTTTTTATAATAAGCTGTACTAGCCAACTGCCAAAAACTATTTGAATTACTTATGCGTTTTGTGAAATTGAACCAGTCTCATTGCATTGTTTAGTTTAATATAATTTTTGAATTACTTCCAAATACCACTGGAATCTTTTCATTATGTTTTTAAACAATTGCCAGTATCATCTCTTAATGGGACAATCCAGGCTATGTACAGATAGCTGATGAAGCAATTTATATGCTGAGATGTCAAAACAAAGAATTTAAATTGCTGTACAACTTTTTCTCCAAAAATACAATCAGATCATTGCAAAACAAAACACAACGCTGCTGGAATGGGTCAGGGAAGCATCTGTAGAGGGAAATGGACAGTTCAGATCCTTCATTTACGTTGAAAGAAGAGATAAAGCCATAAAGAGCTAAAGTAGTAAGAGAGGAAGGGGTAGATCCAGATCAGGAGAGGTGATTGGTGATTGCCTTCATCTGTCACCTCCCAGTCTCTGTTGCTACTTTCACTCTTCCTTCCTCCATCTACCAATCACCCCTCCTCAATTGAGTCCAACTATTGCTTACTGATTCTTATCCCAACTCTCTCTGTTACCTCTTTATACTGTCTCTTTCACTTCTACTCTTGCAATCCAGTTGAAGAATCTTGACCCAAAATGTCAACTGTTCATTTCAATAGACAATAGACAATAGGTGCAGGAGTAGGCCATTCAGCCCTTCAAGCCAGCACCGCCATTCACTGTGATCATGGCTGATCACCCACAATCAGTACCTTTTTCCTGCCTTCTCCCCATATCCCTTGACTCCGCTATCTTTAAGAGCTCTATCTAACTCTTTCTTGAAAGAATCCAGAGAATTGGATTTTATTTTATTTTATTTTATTTTATTTCCTTCTACAGATGCTGCCTGACCCACCGAGTTCCTCCAGCACCATGGATTTTTATTTTATCTCTGAAGCCCAGCATCTTCAGTCTGTTGTGCCCCCAATCTGATCAATACATCTGCCTTCATATTTCCAATTGTTGAACTATTTTCAGCTGCTTTGGAATATACTGTATAATGTAAATGGAATAAGGTGAAGAACATCAAAATATTGGGACATTTAAAGCTAAATATACTCCAAGGAAAGTAACAGAAAAACTGATGTTCCTATTAATATTTCCATGAAATATAATGGAAGAGCTAGGCTGCACAGGTCTTTGAAGACTTATCATACCTTCCTCATAGAGTCATTCCGTTCAGAAACAGTGCCCGAGCTACCAAATCAATGTCAATGCCTGGTTAAGAAACTTCACAGAACTCATTTGAAGCTTATTTACTTGCTTCTGATTGGATCAAAATTAATATTATATAGTTATAGAGTTGTAGAGGAACACAGTATGAATACTGGTCCTTTGGAAGTCTGCAATGACCATCAATCACCTGTTTTTACATCAATCCTACTTGGGAGTCCTTGTACAGATTCTCTAAATGTTAACGCACAGTTAATTTGATGGTAAGGAAGCCAAATGCAATGTTAGCATTCATTTCAAGAGGACTGGAGTATAAAAGTAAGGATATAATGCTTTTATAAGATATTGGTCAGGCTGCACTTGGAGTTTTGAGCAGTTTTGGGCCTCTTATCTAAGAAAAGATATGCTGGAATTGGAGAGGATCCAGAGGAGTTCCACCAGAATGATCCTGGGAATGACGGTAAACTTTTGAGGAGAATTTGTCTGATGTCTCTGGGATTGTATTTGCCGAAGTTTAGAAGAATGGGTGAGGATCTTACGGAAACCCATCAAATATTGAAAGGCCTAGATAGAGTGGTCATGGAGAGGAAATCAATTTAGAGCAGTGATAAGGAGGAAGTTTTTTTTTAGCCAGTGTCATGAGCTCTTGAGCACCTGAATTTACAAATCAATATCTCAATTAGAATTGTTAAGCCCTTGGGTTTTCAATTTGATTTAATCTTGCTAAGTTAATTGTGGCTGGCACACGTTTCCCGCAGTACTGTGATTATTTAAAGAAGACTCTCAGCTTGTGCTTTGGGGTTGTGGGGTTAGGGGTCATTTTGTTGAAGTGGATGAATTACCTCATGGTTTTGCTCAGTCACTCCTCTGAAGATCTGATTCTGATGCTTAACCTCTTCCTGGGGATCCTACCATCCCTCCGCACCTTGGTCCAGTCCTTTGTGAGTACACCATGATATCTAGGTGGTGGTGAATCTATGGAATACATTGCCACACATGGCTGTGGAGGCCAAGTCGTTGTGTATATTTAAAATAGAGGTTAACAAGTTCTTGATTTGTACTGTAAATGCATGAATGGTTATGGGGAGAAGGCAGGAGAATAGGGATAAGAGGGATAATAAATCAGCTATGATGGAATGGTGGAGCAGATTCGATGGGCTGAATGGCCTTATTCTGCTACTATCTCTTATGGGCATGCGAACTCCACATTGACCACACTTAGGATCATGATTAAATCTGGGTTGCTGAAGTTGTGTGGCAGCAGATCTGTGAGCTGTGTATTCAGTCTTCAGTCTTCAGCTTTAACAGATGAAAAACCTCCAGCTCAATTTTCTTTTAGTGCAAAATAAAAATATTAGTTCAAAGGCCAATCATAGTTGCTTAGCTTTCAGTTACCTCCTTTGAAGTAGACATGCATTCATAAACACATTGCACAACATGTACATTCCATTATGCAAAATTACTTGAAAGACGTAATTACAGTTCTCACAGATTTATAACTAAAGTAACATTACACTCTGAACGCCAGGTAAGAGTTTAGGATTTGGTGATACAGAGCCCTTGGCCTTTGAACACCTTGATAACTTTGTTCTCTAGATCTCAGGTAAGCTGTAGTTTCACATGAATGTTGACCGTGGAACAATGTCCCTCTGTGAAGGCACTTGAAGAACAGCAAAAATAGACTTGTATAACTTGCAGTAATATTTGTATAAATATAATTTGAAGTGAACAGTAGGCAAATACTGATAATAGTGAGATGAAATTCTGAACATAGGGAGACATCCTTTGCTGTGAAATTGCTTAATTCTCTATGTGAATATTAAAAATGGATTTGTTTGCTGTTTAGAATTTGATCCTGATTTACCAATAAGAAAATTACTTAAAAAAATTCTTGCATGATCTTCACAACTAAAATGTGCAAGATTGTTTTTGAAATGTTTGTTTAATAGTATGTACATAAAACCTAGACCATCCCAATGAATCTTTTATTACCTGTTTGACTCGAGTTGAAATTCAGTAACTGTCTTCAGATTTAATCCATGTGCCTTTCTTACACGTGTTTGTCACAAACATGGCATTTTTTTCAAAAGTCTGTGTAGTTCTAATTTGACTTTTTATGAGTCAAATGTGGTAGACTGCAATTATTCTGGTGATTTGGATCTGACAGGATTACAAGAGTTAGATGTGGTGATCAGTAAACTCCAATTTTGCAGAATTTACAGTTTTTGATATAATGGAATAGTATATTATGCCGTATGATTCACCCGGCTCTGACCCACTTATAACTGGCACCAAGATGAAATACTAATATGAAATCGTAATTCTGTCACAGAAGAAATGTTGGCAAGGGTTACAAATGGAATATTTTGTGCACCTGGAAAAACATTTTGTTTGCCCACAATGGTAGATAAAAAAAGCTCTTGCTTGGCTTTTGAGAAAGGTGTTTCAAATAAGGAAAGGATTTTCTCATAATTAGTACTTCCTGTAGTTACTCTACCATCTGCAAAAAATATCAGTTATTAAAATGTGTAAGAATTACTCTGCTCTCTGCAGATTCCAGTTTTCAGGTGCTTGGTTACAATCCTTGCTTTTTGCATTTGTTGATGCGTGCACAATTTAACATCATATTTTATTATGTATCTTGTTCACAAAGGCGGCCAGCAAGTTTATTGAATGCACATGCAAAATTCCAAGCAACTGCTGTATTCAATAATAGCCTTATGGGCTCTACTTTAACAAATCAGTATTATGTTTCATTTGTTGCTCTTTAATTAGGAGACATTGTGTACTTTAATATGTGACACATGTTTCATGAAAAAAAACTGGCATACTATGATCTCATGAAAAGAAACCATGCTGCGGCTTTTCTTTTTAATATTGTAATTGTGCAGATTTGGCAGACAATATGCAAACATTTAATTTCTGCTGTTCACTGTTGGAGCAATATTTTTTCCCAAACCTCATCACAGCCAAATAGTTTAACATTTGTTTTATTTTGTTCTTCTCTTTACTCTTTATAATTGCATGCACACATTGCTAAGCAATTGCTCTTGGATGCTCTGCAGTAAGAGGGACTGAAACTCTGGAAAGCTCGAGAAGAAATCCCCTCTGCAAAGAAATCAGCTCTTTTCTTGCTCTACCCCAAAACAGAAGAAAAAATGGGTATCTTCACTCAAGAATGCTGACTTATAAATTATGTGTTTATCTTTTTGAAAGGAAGTTTAAATAGAATGGATGCAGGACTATTTTAAAAGTTTGTCAGATTCAACAATTTTATTATATTTGTTATTCTCACATAATCATAGGAATTTTACTGATTGAGTAAATAACTCGATTTAATTACAACAGGCAAGGAGTGAAAATGGCCTTTGGTGTCACAGGTGTCTGGATAGATGCCTAACTGCAGCTTTTTTTTTACTGCTGATCCATTGGAAGGAATAAACGAAAGGATGCAGAACATCTGAGAAAAGTGAAAGTTTGAACAATGATTGCAATAACTAAAGAGGGCCCAGAAGGGGCTTCTAACTCGGTGGGAGCCATTTGAAAGGCCACATTCTTTCCTGACTGCCTGTGGAGGTCTTGCTGTTCTCTAAAATGATAGCATCCCTATATGTAGTGCACACAGCAAAACACCTGCTGCGTCAAAATTTTAAAAAGTTCTGCTCTGTCTAGCGTGCATGACTTGCCAGATTCTATAAAACAGTGCAGCTTTGTTGAGGAATGTGGACCCTTCACAATTCAGTTTTCATAAAGGCAGTAGATCAAAATGTCCTTCATAAAATACAACATAAAAGAAACAGAAGCCTAGGGTGTTAATAGAGCGTAAATAGTCCTGTGGTGTGATATAACAGGTGTTTGTAAGACTATGGCAGAGCCGGATGATGTTCATGTAAACTCGTGTTATGCTGACTGATAGAACTATTAAACTTAGTTGGCTTACGTCTTTTGTTATGTTCTATAGTTCTACAAAACAATATATTCATTTATAATATAATCCAAATTCTTTAAGTACATCAAAGAAGAAATTGGAATCACTTGATAATACGTACTGGGGTCAATAATAGTGACTGATTAAATCTGAGTTAAAAGGCTGCTGGATATATGGATGCGTCATAGCAACATGCTCAAAATGCTGGAGGACTGAAGTCAGATTAAGAAGGTAGTGGAGGGAAAGCTGTACAAGGTTGAGAGGTCATAGGTGTAACCCGGTAAAGGGTACATGTTTACCGGTGTAACCCAGTAAAGGGTGCTGATAGGTCATAGGTGTAACTCGGTAAAGGGTACTGATAGGTCATAGATGTAACCCGGTAAAAGGTACATGTTTACCGGTTGTAACCCGGTAAAGGGTACTGATAGGTCATAGGTGTAACCCAGTATAGGGTACTGATAGGTCATAGGTGTAACCCAGTAAAGGGTATGTGTTTACCGGTGTAACCCGGTAAAGGGTGCTGATAGGTCATAGGTGTAACCCGGTAAAGGGTATGTGTTTACCGGTATAACCCGGTAAAGGGTACTGATAGGTCATAGGTGTAACCCGGTAAAGGGTACATGTTTACCGGTGTAACCCAGTAAAGGGTACTGATAGGTCACAGGTGTAACCCGGTAAAGGGTACATGTTTACCGGTGTAACCCGGTAAAGGGTACTGATAGGTCATAGGTGTAACCTGGTAAAGGGTACATATTTACCGGTGTAACCCGGTAAAGGGTACTGATAGGTCACAGGTGTAACCCGGTAAAGGGTACATGGGTGGGTAGGGGAAGGCAATGAAGTGAGAAACTGGAAGGTGAAAGGTGGAAAAAGTAAGGGACTGAAGAAGAAGAAATCTGACAAGACAGAACAGTGGACCCCAGAAGAAGGGAAAGGAGGAGCAGGGCACCAGAAGGAGGTGAGGGGCAGGTGATGTGAAGAAAAGGAATGAAAGGGGAACTAGAATGTGGAATGGAAGAAGAGAGAGAGAGGAGGGTGGAGAGGTTACCAGAAGTTTGAGAAATCAATATTCTTCCACTTGGTTGGAAATTACCAAGGTGTAATATGAGGTTTTGCCCTTCCAACCTCAGCACACCACCAAGTTGGAAGCTATCCAGATAAAATATCAGGTGTTGCTCCTTCAACTTGAGGTGCTCCATCACCTGCCAGCTTTCACTCCTTCCCTTCCTCTATCTTATTCTAATTTCTGCCCCTTCCTTTCCAGACCCGATGGACGGTCTCGGCCTGAAACATCGACTATTTATTGCTGCCTGACTTGTTGAGTTCTTACTGCATTTCATGCATGTTGCTCAAGATTTCCAGCATCTACAGAATCACTTGTGCTTATGTGTTTCATTATGTTATGTGCTTTTTATTTTCAATTATTGTTCAATATCACCGAAAATATTTTACTCTGCACATCAACCTTGTTTTTAAAATCAGCATATTTTCACTTTCATTCTGAGAAATACATTATTTCATTGTAATCTGTTCTGGAGTGGGATGCTCACTGCTTGAAATGGATTTGAGATACTTAGGAGTTCCAGAATGTGCTTGACAAGGTCATTTCTTGATCTAAAGATATCCATTGATAAAAGATGGTGATGTTTCCCATAATATCCAAAATTGAATGTTCTCTCTTTCAATGACTGGAAAATTCCTCTGGGCTAGAAAATCCAAAAGATTCCTCACCCTCTGCATCAAGAGATTGACTTCCACCAGGTACAATCATTTCAAACCTTAATAGTCTAATTGGATCATACGTATAATGGTATGATTGCGTGGTCTGCTAGGCTGTTTCATGGTCAAACACATAGGGTGTGTCTGGGTCCAAATGACAGATTTTTTTCCTCTGAGGGGGATGAGTGAATCAGATTACTAAATTCACAGTCATCATTTTATGAAAGGCTGTTTCACCAAATCATTAACAGAATTTAAATTTGAACTTGTATTCCTGGACTGTTACTTCAGGCTCTGGAATTACCATTTGGCTAACTTGCACTGAACCACAATCAGTTTCTTGATGGTAGAAGCTGCAGGTTTAGAAATAATTGTCAGAGTATAAAAGGCTGGTAACTGTAGTGCATTTCATAAATGGTAAATACTGCAGCCACAGTGCACTAATCGTGGAAGGAATGTCTATTTAAGGTGTTGATTGGAATTTCAGTCACAAGTGGGCTGCTTTGTCCTGAATGTTGACAAGCACTGGTGGAAGACATCTGACTTGTACCTTATGGACTGTGGAAAGGCTTTGGGGTGCCAAAAGGCGAGTCATCCCTTTCAGGAAACCTAGCCTTTAACTTTGTCCCTAGGGATAGTATTTACGCGACTGGGCCAAATACGTTTCTGGTCATTGAGAACCCCACCCAAGATGCTGATGATAGGGCATTCAGCAATGGCAATCCCGTTGAAAGTAAAGAGTAAGTGCATGGGCTCTTGCTTGATGGAGATAGTCATTTTGCTAGCTAATGTAACTTGGCACATTTCAACCCTTGTCTAGGTCAAGAGTTACTTTCAGGCATGAACTGCTTCATTTGCAGGGGAATCACATTTTGAAATGAATAGAGGTAATCATTAAAGAACATTTCCACTGAGACCTTATAATGGAAAGGAGGACGGCTGATGAGCACCTTCAGTGATATCTGTGGGACAAGATAATTGACCTCAAACAGCTACAATCCCCTTTCTTTGTGCAGCGTATGACTCTGGAAACTGGATGATTTCCATTTGATGACCAGTAAGTCCAGTTTTACCAGGTGCTTTGACGCAAATGTGCTGTTAATGTCATGGGCAGCCAATCTCCTCACCTCTGTAATTCAATTCTGGTCCGTGCTTGGACATAAGCTGTGGTGAGGTAAGTGATCCCAACGAGTTCCAAAACGTGAATTTGGTAAGTTGATTGTTAGTAAGTGTCATTTGATGGTGCTGTTGATACCAGCTTCCATTACCCCACTGATGGTTAGGAGTGAACTGATTTGGTGGTAATTAGCCAGAATGAATCAGTCCTACTTTGTGTGAACAGAACATTTCCGGGCAGTTTTCCACCTTGTGGGTAAGTGCTGATGTTGCAGCTGTATTGGAACTATTAGACTAGAGCCTATTCAGTTTCTGAAGCCTAGGCCTTCAGTATTAAAGTTGAGATGTTACCCGGCCGCATTAGCTTTGCTGTAGCCAGTACTTTCAGGTGTTTCTTGATATCAAGTAGCATGAATCAAATTGATCAAAAATAGCTTTGGTTGGAATTTTGGGAGGAAGCTTCAGTGGATTATCAACATCACAACATCTGGCTGCAAATGCTTGGTTTTAGTATTCACAGGCTGGGCCTTACTGTAGTTGAGCGCGGAGAGATTAGAGTCTGCTCCTCTTCTGCAGTTTCATTGTTCATTTCATGACCAGATGCAACAGGAATGCAGGGTTTCGATCTGACCCATTCATTATGGAATTGTTTGGCTCTATCTGTTGTCATATGTTTTGTATGCATATACAAGAGTCTGTTGCCAGGGTAACACCATGTGTGTAGGGCTGTCTTTCGCTGCTCTCGGTGTACGCTTCCATACTCTTTAAACAAGGGTCAGTATGCTGGCTTGAATATAACGGCTGAGTGGTGGTAGATAAGCATCATGTTACAGATTGTAGTAATATATATTTCTGCTGTTGCTGGTGGTTCACAATGCTTTATGGATGCTTAGTTCTCAGATGTCAAGTTTGTTCTAAGTTCACTGTCTTTGGTGCCACACAATATGATAGAATGTATCTTAAATTGAAGGTGGGACTTTGTGTTTGGAATAAATGTGTGGTAGTCATGTTCAAATGTAATTATGGGTGGTTATACCTGCAAAAGGCTGAATAGTGAGGACGAGGGCAGCGATTGTTTTAGGCCTTGTGATGTATGTCACCATCTGATGTAGGCCTACTTTGATAGCTGTATCACTTGGGAACTGGCCAGCTTGGGTCGCTGGTCATGCTATCAAGCCACACTTGATGATGGATGTTGAAGGCATCTGCCTGAATACGTTCTGCACTCCTGTTACTTTCAATGCTTCTTCTAAGTTTTGTTCAACATGCAGGGGCACTGATTCATCAGCTGAGGTAGGAGACTGGCTGGTAATCTGGAGGTTTCCTTATTCAGGTTTGACCTGATGTCATGAAATTTTATGGAATCCAGGATCAAGGTTGAGGACTCCTTCCTGTCTATATACAAATGCGCCACCTTCTTTGAAAGATCCCATCATCCCAGTGAGAAAGGGCATAGCTGGCTAATAGCGTGTTGTCTGTAAAATTTGTGAACATAACTGGTCAGCCTGATAGTTGTCTTGTCTTTGGGACAGACTCCCATATGAGGCACTAATTCCCAAATGTTCATGAGGAGGA
Organism: Mobula birostris; assembly: GCF_030028105.1. Taxonomy (NCBI): domain Eukaryota; kingdom Metazoa; phylum Chordata; class Chondrichthyes; order Myliobatiformes; family Myliobatidae; genus Mobula; species Mobula birostris. The sequence continues at coordinate 203,128,465 of NC_092371.1, read as the reverse complement.
CAATGTAAGATTGAATGTCTCAGCCTTGTCAGAATCTGGTGCCCAGCTCATTGCATGATGGTACATCCAGTTTATGTTTTAGGTTTTAACACAATGATGATGACATATATGAAATGCTTGACAGACATCTCAAAGGGTATTTAAGAACTAATCATATTTCTGGAGAAGAAAGAGAAATAAAATAGTTTGGGAAAGGAGACAATAGGAAGAACAGAAAGGAGAGAACCAAAAACTTACAAAAGCAGCCATTCTCATTTGTTTAAAACCTCTTTCTATATTTTGTTGTCTCAATTGTTGAGGATAAGGTGATATGTAATGGTGAGAAGAGAATGTTCACAGAACATAGCACTAGCGGTACGATTAACGACCAGAAGAGAGATCCAGAATAATCCGTGATAATAAAAGAAATCTGCATTATTAAGATTGAAGTGAGTGTGAGTTATTGAATGAAGCTACTTCTATTATATTGTTCCCTTTGATAAAAGAGTTTGCATAGCTTCTTTAAGTAACCAAGGAGAGATGTTGAAATGCATTCTGCAGGACATACATACCACAGTTAACGATGCAGGGGTATATTGACAAGTTCTTTTATTATTGTCACATGTACCAAGGTAGAGTGAAAACTTGCCTTGCATATCATTCATTCAACAATACACTGAGGAGTATAAGGTAAAAGAATAATAGAACACAGAAAAAAGGGTTACAGTACAGAGAAAGTGCCGTGCAGGTATATATTAATGTGCAAGGTCCACCTCAAAGTAGATTGTGATGTCAGGAGTCCATCTTATCATATTAGAGAAACATTCAGTTGTCTTATAACCATCGGAAAAAAGTTGTCCTTGAGCATGGTGTGACTTGCCTTCAGGCTTTTCTATTTTCTGCCTGGAGGGAGCGGAGAGAGGAGAGAACGTCCGGGGTGGGTAGGATCTTTGATTATGCTGGCTACTTTACTGAGGCAGCAAGAAGTATAGACAAAGGAGAAGCTGGCTTTTGTGATGTGCTGATCTCTCCACAATTTCTTGAAGAAATGGGAAGATCAGTTGCCACACCAATCCATTATGCATCCAGACAGAAAAGTTTTCTATGGCGCACTATTCAAGAAAGGGAGTAGGGATAGCCCAAGAAATTATAGACCAGTGAGTCTTACCTCAATGGTTGGTAAATTGATGGAGAAGATCCTGAGAGGCAGGATTTATGAACATTTGGAGAGGTATAATATGATTAGGAGTAGTCAGCATGGCTTTGTCAAGGGCAGGTCGTGCCTTATGAGCCTGATTGAATTTTTTGAGGATGTGACTAAACACATTGATGAAGGTAGAGCAGTAGATGTAGTGTATATGGATTTCAGCAGGCATTTGATAAGGTACCCCATGTAAGGATTATTGAGAAAGTAAGGAGGCATGGGATCCAAGGGGACATTGCTTTGTGGATCCAGAACTGGCTTGCCCACAGAAGGTAGAGAGTGGTTGTAGACGGGTCATATTCTGCATGGAGGTCGGTGACCAGTGGTGTGCCTCAGGAATCTGACCTGGATGAGGAAGTGGAGGGATAGGTTAGTAAATTTGCAGATGACACAAAGGTTGGAGGTGTTGTGGATAGTGTGGAGGGCTGTCAGAGGTTACAGCGGGACATTGATAGGATGCAAAACTGGGCTGAGAAGTGGTTGATGGAGTTCAACCCAGATAAGTGTGAAGTGGTTCATTTTGGTAGGTCAAATATGATTGCAGAATATAGTATTAATGGTAAGACTCTTGGCAGCGTGGAGGATCAGAGGGATCTTGGGGTCTGAGTCCATAGGACAATCAAAGCAGCTGCGCAGGTTGACTTTGTGGTTAAGAAGGTGTACGGTTTATTGGCCTTCATCAATCATGGAATTGAATTTAGGAGCTGAGAGGTAATGTTGCAGCTATATAGGACCCTGGTCAGACCCCACTTGGAGTACTGTGCTCAGTTCTGGTCGCCTCACTACAGGAAGGATGTGGAAGCCGTAGAAAGGGTGCAGAGGAGATTTACAAGGATGTTGCCTGGATTGGGGAGCATGCCTTATGAGATTAGGTTTAGTGAACTCGGCCTTTTCTCCTTAGAGCGACAGAGGATGAGAGGTGACCTGACAGAGGTGTATAAGATGATGAGAGGCATTGATCATGTGGATAGTCAGAGGCTTTTTCCCAGGGCTGAAATGGTTAACACAAGAGGACACAGGTTTAAGTTGCTGGGGAGTAGGTACAGAGGCGATGTCAGAGGTAAGTTTTTCACTCAGAGTGGTGAGTGTGTGGAATGGGCTGCCGGCAACGGTGGTGGAGGCGGATACAATAGGGTCTTTGAAGAAACTTTTCGATAGGTACATGGAGCTTAGAAAAATAGAGGGCTATGGGTAAGCCTAGTAATTTCTAAGGTAGGGGCGTGTTTGGCACAACCCGGTGGGCCGAAGGGCCTGTATTTTGCTGTAGGTTTTTCTATGTTTCTATGTTTCACTATAAAAATTTCTAAGTGTTGACAGGACATACTGAGTTTCTTCAGCCTTGTGAGGAATTAGAGGTGTTGGTGAGATTCCTTCATCATGACATCAGTGTGGTTGGACCAGGGCAGGTTACTGGTGATTTCACACTTAGCAACATGAAGCTTTCAACCCTCTCATCCTCAACACTATTGATGTAGATAGCATGTGCACCACTCCACTTTCTGAAGGCAATGAGAAGCTCTTTTGTTTTGCTGTCATTGAGGGAAAGGTTGTTGTCATGACACCATTTAACTAAGCTCACTAACTCCTTCCTGTACTCTAACTCATCAATATTTGAGATGCGGCGCACTACGGTTGTATCATCTGCAAATCTGTAGATGGAGTTAAGAGCATAATTTGGGTAGAGTAGGAGGCTGAGGACCCCCCCCCCCCCCCTTTGGCACCAGTGTCGAGAATAATTGTGGCAAGGTTGTTACTGCTTAACCTTATTGGAGTCTTCTGGTCAGGACATCATGGATCCAGTTGCAGTAGGAGAGAAGATATTGACTGTAATGGTGAAATAATTGAGAAACCCCGTCTGAATAAGTTGGCATGAACATACTGAGTATAAAAACTGTGCCTGATCAACAAAATATCCCATCACATGCCTGATCTGAGAATTTTAGATGGAGAAAGAGCACTGACCAAACAAAAGGTGAGTATTTCAATCTAAGGTCCTCACTGCGTATGGATGCTCATAACACTGGTGACATTCCCCAGCCCCACAGGGATGTTGACAATGGCAGTGCCATTGAAAGTCAGATATGGTAATGCTCTTGTTTGATTGAGACAGCAATTGCCTTGCATTTATAAGGTACAAATGTAATCTATCAAATGATGGCTTAAGCCACGATGTTGCTAAACCTTGCTGTAAACGGGGAATTTTGAATGAAGCTGAGTATTGTGGCATCGTCAGTGGATTGCTTCACTCATATCCTTATAAAGCAAATAAAATCACAAACTAAAAAGTACATTTTTATTGATTAAATGTCATTATCCTGAAGCACACATCTAATTTTATAATTATAACATATCATTACTTAACTACAGAAATTATAATTGTTACAAAAACGAAGTGTTCTTATTGTTACTAATATTTAGAAAATGTTTATAAGACTATAGACCATAAGACATTGGAGCAGAATTAAGCTATCTGGCCCATTGAGTCTGCTCCACCATTCAATTATGGTTGATCCTTTCTATCCCCTCCTCAGCCCCACTCCCCAGCCTTCTCCATATACCCTTTGATGCTGTATCCATTCAAGATCCTATCAATCATTGCCTTAAATACTCCCAAAGACCTGGCCTCCATGGATGCATGTGGTTACAAATTCCACAAAAATTCACCCTCCTCTGGCTAAAGAAATTACTCCATACTTCTGTTCCAAATGGATGCTCATCTATCCTGAGACTTTGCTTTCTTGTCCTAGACTCTCCCACCATGGGAAATGTCCTTTCCACATCTAACTCTGTCCAGGCCTTTCAACATTCGAAATGTTTCAATGAGATCCCCACTCATCTTCTAAATTCCAGCAAGTGTCAGTCCAGAGCCATCAAATGTTCCTCATATGATAACCCTTTCATTCCTGGAATCATCCTTGTGAACCTTCTCTGAACCCTCTCCAATACAAGCACATGAGAAGCCCAGAACTGTTCAAAATACTCAAGGTGAGGACTCACCAGTGCCTTATAAAGCCTCAGCATTACATCCCTGCTCCTGTATTCTAGACCTCTTGAAATGAGTGCTAATATTGCATTTGCCTTCCTCTCCACCAACTCTACCTACAAGTTAACTATTAGGTTGTTCTGCACAAGGAGTCCCAAGTCCCTTTGTAAGTCAGATTTTTGGATTTTCTTCCCATTTAGAAAATATTCTGCACATTTATTTCTTCTACCAAAGTCCATGACCATGCATTTTCTAACATTGTATTTCCTTTGTCACTTTCTTACCCATTCTCCTAATCTGTCTAAGTCCTTCTGCAGCCTACCCATTTCCTCAAAACTACCTGCCCCTCCATCAATCAGGTATCATCTGCAAACTTGGCAAAAAAGCCATCTGTTCCATTATCTACATCATTGATATACAGCATAAAAAGAAGCAGTCCTGACACTGAGCCCTGTGGAACACTACTAGTCACTGGCAGCCAACCAAAGAAGGATCCTTTTATTCCCACTCACTGCATCCTACCCATCAGCCAATGTTCTAACCATGCTCGTAGCTTTCCTGCAATACTATGGGCTCTTAACTTTGCAAGCAGTCTCATGTGTGGCACCTTGTCAAGGGCCTTCTGAAGTCCAAATATACAACATCCATGACATCCCCTTTATCTATCCTACTTGTCATCTCCTCAAAGAATTCCAACAGGAATAATAGTGTTTATAATTTTCTGAAATTGGTATTTGGCACAACTGGCCTAAGCCAGTGTTTATGCTTCACATGAGCAATTGTTCATCTGATTTTATCTAATCGTGTCCACACAAGCATTGATACCTTTCTTCATCATTTACTTATCTAGCTTCTCCTTAAAGATAATGATTGAAAATCAAATAACTGCAGATAATGGAAATCTGAAAATAAAACAGAGAATATTGGAAACACTCAGCAGGCTTAACTGCATCTATGGAGACATTGCATTCCTTTGTCTGGCATAGGCAAGAAAGTATAATTTCATACTAACTGCTACACTATCTGTAGTTGCCCGATCATATATTTCTTTTCCTTGATCACCTTCTCTACAACTAAAAATGGACTTTTTTTCTCTCTCTCCCATTTCTAATGAAAGATACTGGACTTGAAGCGATAACTGTTTTACTTTCCACAAGTGTTGCCTGAACTCCAGCATTTTCTGTTTTAATTTTTCTGTAAAAACATCTTTCTTTAACTATTCCATGTGGTAGCAATTTCTACAGTCCAGCCACTAACAGGGTAAAGAATTTTCTGTGATCTTTTTATTTCAGTTTACTGGTGACTATATTACATATTGTATATGATATCTAGATATGGTCTTTCCTCACAATTCTATGATTCATTCACTTATTGGGATGTAACAGTGCCCAGTAAAGGTGTTACCATAATGCTGTTGGATAAGGAATTTCAGGAGAAGCCAAAGATAATAAAGGTAAGTAAGATTATATATATGTATAAACGTCGTTATTTTTCTTGGACATATAGAAGCTTTCATTAATCAATAGGTGCTAAGAATGTCTTTTACACATTAGTGTAGTGGTTAGCCTAATGCTTCACAGTGCCAGCTACTCAGATTCAATTCTACACTATCCGTAAGGAGTTTCTGTGCTTTCCCCGTGACCATGAGGGATTCTACAAGGTGCTCTGGCTTGCTCCCACATTCCAAATACAGATGGGTGAGTTGACACCAGAAGCATGGTGTCACTGGTGGGCTGCCTCCAGCACTTCCTCAGACTGTGCTGTTCATTGATGCAAGTGACACATTTCACTTCATGTTTTAATATTTCAATGCTCTGTACAGATACAAATAAAGCTAACCTATATCCTTAAATGTTTTATTTTTAAATCTTCATATAACACCCTGGAAAGATAAAATTTCCTAAAGTAACACATGAACACGGAAATAGGACTAGGAGTAGGCCACTTGACCCCTCAGGCCTGCCCTGCCATTCAAAATGATCATGGTTGATTTGCCCTAGGCCAAGCCTCTTCTTTGCCGATTCCCCATGGTCGTCAATTCCCTGATCTTTCAAAACTTCAAAATAAAACCATATCAATTACAAAAAAGTCAAATGTAAACTATGGACAAAAAAAACCTAAGCTGCTGGAGGAACTCAGCGGGTAAGGTAGCACTTGTAGAGGGAAATGGATAAAGGGCCCCAATGCAAAAAATCCAGATAAAGGATCTCAACCTAAAACATCATCTGTCCATTTTCCTCAACAGATGCTGCCTGGCTTTTTGCATTCCTCCAGCTGTTTGCTTTTTGCTCCAGTTTTTAGCATCTGCATTCTCTTCTGCTTCCATGATAAACTGTGGGCAATGGCCACACAAATGAAAGTCAAAAAACTTCTGACAGTCTTTGGCCAGCTTACCCTCGGATCCAATGTCTGTGCTGAGCATGATGCCAAATTAAAGTAATCCCTTCTGCATTCACATAATCCCATTCCCTCCATTCTCTTTCTATTTATCTGTCTAGCTAAAACCGTTCTGAATGCCACTATGGATCTGTCTCCACAACCAGTCCTGGCAGCATGCGCCAGGTACCCAATATATGTGCAGTCCAGGTAAAAACCTCACCCTGCACATCCCCTTTAAACTTTCACCCTCTCACCTTAAAGCTATGTTCTCTGGTATTTAACATTTCTACCCTGGGAAAAAGACTGTCTACCTTATCTCTGTAAGTCTCTTCTCATTTTATAGATTACTTGCATGGAGGAGCCTCTGATGCTTCAGTGAAGACAACCCAAACTCTCTTTAGACGTAGTACAGTGTCATCCAGGCAGAATATTAGTAATCCTCTTTTACACCTTCTCCAAAGCCTTCAGATCCTTCCCATAATGGAGCAAGCAGAGATGCATGCAATACTCCAAGTACGACCAAACCAGAGCTTGAGGCAATTGCGTCAATGCTTTTTGAGTAACACACATAAAAGTTGCAGCAGGCCAGGCAGCATCTCTAGGAAGAGGTACAGTCAACGTTTCAGGCAGAGACCCTTCGTCAGGACTAACTGAAGGAAGAGTGAGTAAGGGATTTGAAAGTTGGAGGGGGAGGGGGAGATCCGAAATGATCGGAGAAGACAGGAGGGGGAGGGATGGAGCCAAGAGCTGGACAGGGGATAGGCAAAAGGGATATGAGAGGATCATGGGACAGGAGGCCCAGGAAGAAAGACAAGGAGGAGCGGGGAAGCCCAGAGGATGGGCAAGGAGTATAGTCAGAGGGACAGAGGGAGAAAAAGGAGAGAGAGAAAAAGAAAGTGTGTATATAAACAAATAAATAATGGATGGGGTACGAGGAGGAGGTGGGGCATTAGCGAAAGTTTGAGAAGTTAATGTTCATGCCATCAGGTTGGAGGCTACCCAGATGAAATATAGAGTTGTTCCTCCAACCTCAGTGTGGCTTCATCTTTACAGTAGAGGAGGCCCTGGATAGACATATCAGAATGGGAATGGGAAGTGGAATTAAAATGAGTGGCCACTGGGAGATCCTGCTTTCTTTGGCAGACAGAGCGTGGTGTTCAGTGAAACAGTCTCCCAGTCTGCGTCAGGTCTCACCAATATATAGAAGGCCACATCGGGAGCACCGGACGCAGTATATCACCCCAGCCGCCTCACAGGTGAAATGTCGCCTCACCTGGAAGGACTGCCTGGGGCCCTGAATGGTGGTAAGGGAGGAAGTGTAAGGGCTTGTGTAGCACTTGTTCCGCTTACAAGGATAAGTGCCGGGAGAGAGATCAGTGGGGAGGGATGGGGGAGACGAATGGACAAGGGAGTCGCTTAGGGAGCGATCCCTGTGGAAAGCAGAGGGGGGAGGAGGGAAAGATGTGCTTAGTGGTGGGATCCCCTTGGAGGTGGCGGAAGTTACGGAGAATTATATGTTGGACCCGAAGGCTGGTGGGATGGTAGGTGAGGACAAGGGGAGCCCTAATCCTAGTGGGGTGCCGGGATAATGGAGTGAGATCAGATGTGCGTGAAATGGGGGAGATGCGTTTGAGAGCAGAGTTGATGGTGGAGGAAGGGAAGCCCCTTTCTTTAAAAAAGGAAGACATCTCCCTCGTCCTAGAATGAAAAGCCTCATCCTGAGAGCAGATGCGGCAGAGACGGAGGAATTGCGAGAAGGGGATGGCATTTTTGCAAGAGACAGCGTGAGAAGAGGAATAGTCCAGATAGCTGTGAGAGTCAGTAGGCTTATAGTAGAGATCAGTAGATAAGCTGTCTCCAGAGATAGAGACAGAAAGATCTAGAAAGGGGAGGGAGGTGTCGGAAATGGACCAGGTAAACTTGAGGGCAGGATGAAAGTTGGAGGCAAAGTTAATGAAGTCAACGAGCTCAGCATGTGTGCAGGAAGCAGCGTCAATGCAGTCGTCAATGTAGTGAAGGAAAATCGGGGGACAGATACCAGAACAGGTTTGGAACACAGGTGGACTCAGAATTGGCTTGCCTGCAGAAGGCAGAGGGTGGTGGTGGAGGGAGTATATTCAGATTGGAGGATTGTGACTAGTGGTGTCCCACAAGGATCTGTTCTGGGACCTCTACTTTTCGTGATTTTTATTAATGACCTGGATGTGGGGGTAGAAGGGTGGGTTGGCAAGTTTGCAGATGACACAAAGGTTGGTGGTGTTGTAGATAGTGTAGAGGATTGTCAAAGGTTGCAGAGAGACATTGATAGGATGCAGAAGTGGGCTGAGAAGTGGCAGATGGAGTTCAACCCAGAGAAGTGTGAGGTGGTACACTTTGGAAGGACAAACTCCAAGGCAGAGTACAGGGTAAATGACAGGATACTTGGTAGTGTGGAGGAGCAGAGGGATCTCAGGGTACATGTCCACAGATCCCTGAAAGTTGCCTCACAGGTGGATAGGGTAGTTAAGAAAGCTTATGGGGTATTAGCTTTCATAAGTCGAGGGATAGAGTTTAAGAGTCGTGATGTAATGATGCAGGTCTATAAAACTCTGGTTAGCCACACTTGGAGTACTGTGTCCAGTTCTGGTCACCTCACTATAGGAAGGATGTGGAAGCATTGGAAAGGGTACAGAGGAGATTTACCAGGATGCTGCCTGGTTTAGAAAATATGCATTATGATCAGAGATTAAGGGAGCTAGGGCTTTACTCTTTGGAGAGAAGGAGGATGAGAGGAGACATGATAGAGGTGTACAAGATAATAAGAGGAATAGATAGAGTGGATAGCCAGCGCCTCTTCCCCAGGGCACCATTGTTCAATACAAGAGGACATGGCTTTAAGGTAAGGGATGGGAAGTTCAAGGGGGATATTAGAGGAAGGTTTTTTACTCAGAGAGTGGTTGGTGCGTGAAATGCACTGCCTGAGTCAGTGGTGGAGGCAGATACACTAGTGAAATTTAAGAGACTACTAGACAGGTATATGGAGAAATTTAAGGTGGGGGCTTATATGGGAGGTAGGGTTTGAGGGTCGGCACAACATTGTGGGCCGAAGGGCCTGTACTGTGCTGTACTATTCTATGTTCTATGTTCTATAGATTGTTCCACAAAGCCAACAAAAAGGCAGGCATAGCTAGGACCCATACGGTTGCCCACAGCTACATCTTTAGTTTGGAGGAAGTGGGAAGAGCCAAAGGAGAAATTATTAAGAGTAGGGACTAATTCCGCTAGATGGAGCAGAGTGATGGTAGAGGGGAACTGGTTAGGTCTGGAATCCAAAAGGAAGCGGAGAGCTTTGAGACCTTCCTGATGGGGGATGGAAGTATATAGGGACTGGACATCCATGGTGAAAATAAAGCGGTGGGGGCCAGGGAACTTAAAATCATCGAAAAGTTTCAGAGCGTGTAAAATCATTGGAAAGTGCTTTCTGAGTCTTATCTTATCCCCGTAGCTGATTAATAGGTTCAATAGGTACATTTAATGTCAGAGAAATGCATACAATATACATCCTGAAATTCCTTTTCTTTGCTTTCCTTTTCCTCTTTCCTTTTCCTTTCCTTTTCCTTTTCCATGAAAACAGAGGAGTGCCCCAAAGAATGAATGACATTTAAACGTTAGAACCCCAAAGTGCAACCCCCAGCTCCCCCCTCCCATGCACAAGCAACAGCAAGGCAGCAATCTCCCCATCCCCTACCAGCAAAAAAAATCGGTGCCCATTACCGAGCACTGAAACATGTAGCAAAGCATCAATGATGACATAGACTTTTAGTATTCCAAAGGCGACTTGTTCACCCGGTAGTTCATACTACAGGCTCTCTCTCTCCCTAATAAGGGAAAACAAGGTGTGCCTGATTCACAGTGAGAGGGGAGACATAACAAATAACTCACTGATTTATGGTGTTAAAAATCTGTTGCATTGCTTTTTCTGAGCTCTGTGCCCAAAGTACTCAGGTCTCTGGACGCACAGCCCATGGTAACCTGCTGCTTCCGATCTTTCGTGTACTCCTGCAACACCTCAGTTGGGGGCACCAGTCTTGAATCAGCCCATCTCCAGAGCCATGAAAATCCGGCACACTGAAAGTGCGCTGGTCTTCCAGGCTACGTCCTTGGGGTATCAAAAAGCAGCTGGTTGTGAAGCCCTGACAGCGGGTCCCATTCCCACAAAGAAACAAAGTCAGAATGTAACTCCAGGTTAGGGTCTTCAAAGGAACCTTGAAAGGGAACAAAAAGAGATAGAAAGGTAGAAATAGAGTTGTTTTTGAAGATGCAAGCAAAGGATTTTAGCGCCATCATAATTATGCTCCAAGCTTCTGTGTAGGCAAGCCTGTTTAACTATGCTATCTACTTGCATTGCCACTTTTTAGGGAGGTATGGACTTGGGGTCCAAATCCATGCCTCCCTGAAAAATCATTCCATTCCAGCGGAATTGAAAACTTAATTTTATATTTTACAGCTGTGACCTGGGGTATGCAGATTTTTGGAAAACTCGTAATGAAAAAGTGATGCTGGTATCATGCATAAAATAAACCAGTGTTAAGAGAGGTCATTCACTAATGCTACCTTTATAAGTAGCCACTGTTACACTTGTGTGCTTAATACTAGACTATTTGGTGCTTAACATCAGTTAATTTACGGAAGAACTAATTTGTATGAAAAACACTAGCTGCAGTTTATTTCTGTGGACTATAGAGAGATGATCTGACTTACACTCTGAACCTGCTGTCACCTAACAATTCCAAACTTGTTACGAACATACCTGAAGCTACGATTCCTCACAATGATGCCTTTTAACATGCCAAAGTAGATCTTATTGCCTGCAGATTACAACCACACAGTACAAGGGAAGTGCTACTGGTGCGAAATCTTTTGCTTGGAGGAGTTTCATTTCCATGAAGAGATACTGATCTTATTCTTCATTTATACTCCAATGTCAGCACTTCAGCAAACTGGAAACGATTTCACAACAGTAACAAGACCAATTCTTTTGACTAAAATAAAACTTGTGTGGAAGAGAGCAATTAGGTTTGAGTGGCATTATTGTCGTTCGGAAGACTGCTGAAGAACAGTGAATGCCTTTTTTGCTGATCTCTTGCTGTTTCAAGGGTGCCATTGGATTGGTTCATTGCACTCCAGCACACAAAAATTGTATTCATGATTATGATCATGTATCCTTTCTGAAAAGAGCCAAAGAAAAATTGGCAGCAGCGCAAGATAAATACTTAAAGTATTTTTTTGTAACTTTACTCATTCTCTTCCTTCAGCACAACATTTGAGACCTAAAGGTGCTAGGTGTGTTTCCATGTCAATCAATCATATTAAGCAACGCTGTACATTTTTCAGATTTTTTTGAGTGAGTGTATACATAATGGTGAAATTTTTGATTAAGCATGTGCATTTTACTGAATTTCTTGACAAACCATTATTAAAGATGATAGGACCTTGTCTATGGATGTTTAATTGAACAAATGATCAATTATTAATCTTTTAGTTCAGCCCACATAATACTTATCAAAGCATGTGCATTTCTGTCAGTGGAGTTATTGTCCAATAGCACGTTCATGTGGAACATCCTTCTGGCTTGCCTAGTCTGCACTTAGTTTTCGATTAGATCTGTTCTGGGATCCCTGCTTTTTGTGATGTTTATAAGTGACTTAGATGAGAAAGTGGTAAGGTGGTTTAGTAAGTCTGCAGATGATGCAAAGGTTGATGGTGTTGTGGATAGTGTAGAAGGTTGTGTAGGATATAATAGGAATTAATAGAGTGCAGAGTTGGGCTGAGAAGTGGCAGATGGAGTTCAATCCAGAAAAGTGTGTTGATGCTCTTTGGAAGGTCAAGCCTGAAGCAGAATACAAATTTAGTGGCAAGATTCTTAGCAGTGTGGAGAAGCAGAGGGATCTTGGCGTCCAAGTCCATTCGTCCTTCAAAGTTGCCATGCAAGTTGATAGGGTGGTTAAGAAGGTCTATGGTGTGTTGCCTTCATTATCTGAGGATTCAGTTCAAGAGCCATGAGCTAATGTTGCAGCTCGATAAAACTCGAGTTCGACCACTTGGACTATTGTGTTCAGTTCTGGCTCCCTCATGACAGGAAGAATGTGTAAGTTTTCAAGAGGGGTCAAAGGAGATTTAGCAAGATGTTGCCTGGACTGGAGAAAATGTCTTGTGTGGAAAGGTTGACTGGGCTACGTCTTTTCTCTTTGGGGTGAATGAGAATAAGAGATGACTTGATGGAGTTGTATAGGAGGCATGGAGTGGATATCCTGTACTTTTCTCCCAGGCAGCAATGAGTAATACCAGAGGGCAGCCTTTTAGGGTGAATGGAGCAAAGTTTAGTGGACACAACAGCAATACCTACATCAGACTGCTGTTTATTAAACAACAAGGTTCAAAACCTGGGTCTTCATTCCTTTCTCCGCAGCTGGATCCTTGACTTCCATGGCAGGAGATGACAGTCAGTACAGATCAGAAATGACATCTATTCCTCGCTGACAACCAACACAGGTTCACCTCAAGGCTGCGTGTTTAGTCTGTTGCTTTGTTCTCTCTACACCCATGAATATATGGCTAGGCATAGCTCAAACGCCTTCTATAAATTCACTGATGACACAACTGTTGTTGGCAGAATCTAAAACGGTGACGAGAAAGTGTACAAGAGGGAGATAAATCAACTGGTTAACTGATGTTGCAACATGCCGTCTTCTCATTACTACAGTCAAAGAGGAGGTACAGGAGCCTGAAGGCAACTACTCAATGCTTTAGGAACAGCTTCTTCCTCTCCACCATCAGTTTTCTGAGCAGTCCACAAATTCATGAACACTATCTCACTATTTTGCTAACTTTTTTTCTGCATATATGTTTTTATATTTCTTTTTGTAACTAATAACATTTTTGTTTTGCCACAGTACAACAATTTTCACAATACGGCAGTGATAATGATTCTGATTCTCATTCGGCACAGTATCGCAGGCCGAAGTTCTATGTTCTAAATTCTGATAGAAAATAACCAAGTTTCAAGTTCAAGTTTAATTGTCATTCAACTGAAACATCTTTACTCTGGGGCCAAGGTGAAAAACACAGTAGCAACAGTCATACACAGCATAGGGCTCATCTAGCACATATAAGATAACAGTAAGTACAGTCACACAGCAAAAAAAAAATCATCCAAGTCCCTTAGTCCATAAATATTTCAGCAGTCTGCATCAAACACAATACAGTTTGTTTTCTGCTGAATGAACACTGGATGGCAGCACCACTCTGACACCTGAAACAGTCCACACCACAGCCCAAGGCTTGGTACTTACTATAATTGAGCCCATGCAGCTCTCCCACCTTCTGCACAGCACAAGGCACACACAGCACGTACAAGAAGGTGGTAAAACAGTTACACAAAGAAAGACCACAGTCCAGGTTCCTGAGTCTGTGAACGCTGCAGTCATCTGCAGCCAAGCACAATAAGGTCTGTCTTCCACCGCGCGAACACTAGAGGGCAGCAACGATGCCGCTAGCACAGACTTTGATGTCCCCCTCCTGGATGGCTGCAAACAATGCGGCTTGAGGCCTAAACTTTGCTACGACTAAGGCCGTGCAGCTCCTCTGTCATCTGCACCCATCATACACCAATAAACCTGGTAACCAGACTTGCAGCTTTTCACATTACCAGTGTGCAACCAGGTCTTACAATCACAAGAAAAGTGACTAAGTCCATCCCTTGCTGTTAGTCTGCACAACGCCTACACACACCAACTCTGACACCTCTCCGGCGACAGGATCCGCACCAAGTTCGTTTTTTCTGTCAATGAACAACTCATTGATGGGTAGACCTCCGGTGCTTTAAGTTATTAATGTCCATCAGGGTCATATGATTGTAAAAAGATACATTAAAAAAACGATACCTTTGGTTGGCCCCGCAGAAGCCACTGTGTTCGAGCGCACTGCCATCTTACCTTTATAGTATATTTCTTAGAGTTTACTTATAACCATTTTCTGCATGTGATGGAAATTCCCAACAAGTAGAACAACAAAAGTTTAAGTTTTAACTTAATTAGTCTGGGATACATAATTTAAATGATAATGAAACATAGTTATTGGACAGTGAAGCCATTTTTTTGGCCCTTTACAGCAGTATTCAAAGAGAAATTTGACACAGTGATATGTGAAATATAATAATACCTATTCCAGTTTTGGGTGATGAGGAACTCTTGAAAGAATGCTGCAATATATGAATTTGTTTGATCGTCATCTAATTTCTTTTCCCACCTCAATCCAATTCAAACAATTTATCCTTCAGCTTTGCACGTGCTTGCTTTTGACATTAACATTTGGAATAATGAAAGGTTTAAACACAATTGTTATGAAAATAGAAATAATCTTCTCCTGCTGTCTATATCTGACATAGATCCCCAATGGGAGGAAGAGAGTATCGTTCAGTAAGTGAACTCTAACACTCCTCCAAACACAGTAGGAGGAACAATCAAAGAAGGCTGAGGCCAGTCAGGCAAGGAGAAGGGGAAAAAGGAAACAAAACTTACAACACAAATAAATAAAATTGACTTCATTGGGGCATTAAAATTGCTGGATATATTCATTTGTCGCAACCAGTTGCTGTACTAACCAGAAACTAAAAATAACAAAGTTAATTTAAAAAAAATGAAAATATCTCTCATCAAGGAGCTCATAGCCACTGGGAGTTCTTAACTAAAACTGTCAGAAGTTTCCCGCTGATTTTCAGCCACTAGCAATAGAGAGGAAGAAAAGGTGACTCTTTACTTTCAGCTAAGGGAAGGAAAGGCAGGACTCTCCTGTGTGATCTACTGCCCATCAGGACACCTGCAAGTCATTTAAAGCCAGCTGTTGTAGACCCCATGCAGACCTTCAGCTTCCGAGGATCTGGCCAATGGCCAAAGCCACCATGAGGAGTTTGCCTTCGCTTAGTTCAATGACCTAGTTCTCTAGTGATGTGTTATCCATTAAAAAAAAGTATCATAAAGGATATGTATGGTAAAAACTGAAGAGATTACTGGAGTAGGTGTGTAAACATTAGATCACCGAAGAAAAACACTATTACAGAGGTACCATTTAACTAGAAAAAACACTACAATCCTTTTTGCAAGATGTTAACACTCTTTTGTTTCATATTTCTGTTGAAACATTGAATATCAAGGAGATGTATTGTAGGAGATACTGTTATCTTATTCTGTTCATTAGCTGGTGAGTTAGCATGTTGGCTCCACATGTTAGAGCAACATATTGCATCATTGTGCTTGCTGTGTCTCACTTGTTCTGGCAATGAGCCAACCATCATTCCATTGCTAAGGCTCAGTGCATAAATATGCTGAACAATCTGAAGGAGTATGTGTTCACGGATTCAAAGACAGTAGCACTAATGTTCTGTAAAGCAGAACAAAGGCACGTTGCCAGAATTTCCATGGCTTTCTGGGATATTGCCAATGTTAATAGGTGAATATGGTTACACTTTGATAGTTAAGTACATCAGTGACACAATCCATTGCCCTGTGGCGTAATGGCACCGATGCCCTTGCTAATTGTGGACAGTGCAGTGAGTGTGCAGCTATCTACTGAATTGGACTGGTCTTTCTATAAGCACACAAGAAACCCAGCCCTCCACCCCAATACAAAGAGGTGGGGTCCTAAAAAATACTCCTCGTTGCAATTTTGCTTAATGTGAAGCCTTGTCACCTATGCAAGCATCAAGAAACATTAATTGAAAAAAGTGTTTATTTATTTACATTTGTTCATTTATTATGTTTCATTTCATTCATTTAATTCTATTTATTTTGTATATCAACTTTTTGGGTAGAGATTTGTGAAATCTGTAAAGAGAAAATTTCCAGTCACTGAAAGGCTTGCCTGTTAAATTTCCACTAAAATCTGGGTATGATTATATGAATTACAACACATAAAAATCATTAACATATCATGAAAATAATCACAGAGAAAAACAAAAGGAGTACTGGCCTCTCTGTCTAGATTACTAAAATATGGGTGGGATAGAACTCAGGCCAGTTAGACTGCACAGCTGGGACACTATAAGTTCCTGCTACCCCACCTTAGCAATGATAGATTGCCCTGGGAAGGTGCACCTCATGTATTCATCAGAGCAATACATAGACTTCAAAATTGATGAGTAGAAAATATATAAAACAAGATGATGTGCCTGGAATTTGGAAGATTAGAGATAATTTTATCAGTTGACAAGATGAATTGGAAAAATAAATTTGTAAGAAACTTCCAGGCATTGCAATGAAAATGCATTGACCAGTTATAAGAGGCAAATCTTCTATGCAACATTAGCAGAAGTTAAAATTCAGAGTAGATTTATTATCAAAGTACATACATGCCAATGTATACATTTTGTTTGTAAGCAATCAAAGTAGATACTGGAAACAGAATAGAATCAATGAAAGACTGTATCCATTAGAGTGGACAACAACCAATAAGCAGAAAAAAACATACAGTGCAAATACAACATAAATAAATAAGCAATAAATTTCAAGAGCATGAGATGAAGAGTCTTTTAAAGTGAATCCTTAGGTTGTGAAAACAGTTCAATGATGTGGCAAGTTGAGTGAAGTTATCCCCTCTGGTTCAAATGACCGATGGTCGAAAGGTAATAACTGTTCCTGAACCTGATGGTGTGGATGCTGATCTCCTGTAACTTCCTGATGGCATCAGCGAGAAGAGAACACGGAGGGGGTGTTTGATGAAGGATGCTGCTTTCCTGTGACAGCACTCTGTGCAGATATGCTCAGTGGTGGTGAGAGCTTTACACTTGATGGACTGGGCTGTATCCATTACTTTCTGCAAGCTTTTCCGTACAAGAGTATTGCTGCTTCCATACCAGGCCATGATGCAGCCAGTCAATATACTCTCCACCCCACATCAATAGAAGTTTGTCAAGGTTTTAGATAACATGCTGAATCTTTGCGAGATTCTAAAAAGTAGAGGTACGGCCATTCTTTTTTCATAATGGCACTTATGTGGTAGCAGACACCAACAGAATCAACAAACTCATTCGTAAGGCCGGTGATGTTGTGGGGATGGAACTGGACTCTCTGACGGTGGTGTCTGAAAAGAGGATGCTGTCTAAGTTGCATGCCATCTTGGTCAATGTCTCCTATCCACTACATAATGGACTGGTTGGGCACAGGAGTACATTCAGCCAGAGACTCATTCCACCGAGATGCAGCACAGGGCGTCATAGGAAGTCATTCCTGTCTGTGGCCATCAAACTTTACAACTCCTCCCCTGGGGGGTCGGACACCCTGAGCCAATAGGCTGGTCCTGGACTTATGTCCTGGCATAATTTACATATTACTATTTAACTATTTATGGTTTTATTACTATTTATTATTTATGGTGCAACTGTAATGAAAACCAATTTCCCTCGGGATCAATAAAGTATGGCTATGACTATGACTATGGTTATGTGTTGGACCAAGGACAGATTCTCTGAAAGGACGACACCGTGGAATTTAAAGTTGCTGACCCTCTCCACCTCTGATGCTCCAATGACGACTGGTCATGGACCTCCATTTTCCCCCTCCTGAAGTCAAAAATCATCTCATTGCTCTTGCTGACATTGATGTGACACCACTGAACCAGATTTTCAATCTCCCTCCTGTATGATTCGTCACCACCTTTGAGTTGGCCAATGAAAGTGGCACCGTCAGCAAACTTAAATATGGCACATATGAAATATAACAGATGCATACAGGCCTCTATTTCTGAAATGGCACTTTATGTCTGTTAATTCTTATGTGACTATTACAATGATTCTTTATGATAGTGAGTGAAGGACAGAAAGAAAATGTGGATAAATCACTGTTCAACGACAATCTCAGGCTCAAAGGTTAATGTGTTCCTGTTCCCTAATTTGACTTAACTTATACAGTACATTGACTTAATTTAATACCAGAAAACTGTACACAGAAACATTATAGTAACTGTCAGCTTTTAACATTTGTTAACCGTTGCAACATATGCAAAATGCTGGAGGAACACAGCAGGTCAGCATTATCTATCGAAATGAATAGATAGTCGACGTTTCAGGCTGAGACCCTTCTTCAGGACTGAGAAGGAAGGGGGAAGATGCCAGAATGAAAAGGCTGGGGGAGGCGAAGGATGCTAACTGGAAGGTGATAGTGAAGCTCGGAGCCTTCTTCCTTTTCTCCTATGGTCCACTCTCCTCTCCTATCAGATTGCTTCTTCTCCAGCCCTTCACGTTTCCTACCTGCTTGGCTTCACTTATCACCTTCCAGTTAGCCTCTTTCCCTTCACTCAGCCTTTTTATTTTGGCATCTTCCCCCTTCCCTCAGTCCTGTAAGAAGGGTCTTGGCCTGAAAAGTTGACTATCTGTTCACTTCCATAGATACTTTGTGACCTGCTGAGTTCCTCGGCATTTTACATGTGTGCTTTGGATTTCCGGAATCAGCAGACTTTCTCATGTTATTGTTAATTGTTTTTCTTTTTATTCTAAAATGACCATTCTTCCAATTGAGCTGTAACTGCCTTCAAAATGGGGTCTTACTTTGCTCACACAACATTGTGTTTTGATGCACAGTATCAAACAAAGAAGTGTATTATCATCATTCACTAATTACACTGACATGACCCCGAGTAATGTCTTAAACATTATATGTTGGAATAATACTTTAAGGGGTTAAGTTTGTCCAGGAAGGTCGTTTTTATAAAGAACTCTGTCCAGAATGTCTTCAGTCATTAAACCCAGAAAAGTCAAAAGAGATTCCTTTAATCAAACCAGGAGCAAAAATTAAGCTGTGGCAAAAACTAAGCTGTGGCAAAAACAAATAAGAGCCTAAACGTTTGCTTCTGATCATTGCTTACACCTTGGTTTGCTCCGAGGCAACAGAAGGCAGGAACGTATGACTGATAACCAACCTGAGATACTCGTGAGGAATTGCCAGAATCAGCACCCAGCTCTGACTTTCTGGATTAACCATCTCCTTTCCCTCTATATGATCTACTAATTATTCTCCTTTCACAGTTTCAACCTCAAGACTCCCTCAGTCACCCATGGGATTCCTGGCAATCTGAACAAGATCTTTGATCTGTTTTCTGACCATGAAATTGTCCCCTTTTGCATTATGATATGACAACATCTTCCACTTTCGGGGACAGCTGTCAACACACAAGGTGTCTGTACACATCTTCCTTACAAAGTCAGGAAATAGAAGGTGGAAAAAATACACAGCACATTGCAAATAATATGTGTGAGTTATATGTACTGTGTTGGTACACTTTGGTCCAGAGGGACATTGTTTTGTTTGATGGTATATGTGTGTATGGTTGTATGACAATAGACTGAAATTGAAGTTGAACTTCAAATATTCTGCAAGTTGACAGCATATATAGAGTGAATTATTCCTTGGATTTGCAGGGCATTACTCTTGATTGTAGATCACATCTGATTATACAAGACAATAGGACCAAAGATAGGTTATCATGTGACTGAAGCCTGCCCTGCCATTCAATATGATCCTGGCTGATCTTTTCTAGACTTCACCTCCTCATTTGTGCTATTTCCCCATTTCTTTCAATTCCCCAATCTTTCAACCATTTATCTACTTCTACTTTAATCATGAATAATGATTTAGCATCTTGCTTCTCACTTCACCTATTATATACCTTTATATATCTTCTGAGGTGTATATATTTCAATGCTAGGAGTATTGCGGGGAAGGCGGATGAGTTGAAGGCATGGATTGACACGTGGAATTATGATGTTGTAGCAATTAGTGAAACTTGGCTACAGGAGGGGCAGGACTGGCAGCTTAATATTCCAGGGTTCCGATGTTTCAGATGTGATCGAGGCAGAGGAATGAAAGGTGGGGGAGTAGCATTGCTTGTTAGGGAAAATACTACAGCAGTGCTCAGGCAGGACAGATTAGAGGGCTTGTCTACTGAGTCCTTATGGGTGGAGCTGAAAAACAGGAAAGGTATGGCCACATTAATGGGATTGTATTACAGACCACCCAATAATCAACGAGACTTGGAAGAGCAAATCTGCAGAGAGATAGCAGACAACTGCAGGAAACATAAAGTTGTGGTGGTAGGGGATTTTAATTTTCCATACATTGATTGGGACTCCCATACTGTTAGGGGTCTAGATGGCTTAGAGTTTGTAAAATGTGTTCAGGAAAGTTTTCTAAATCAGTATATAGAGGGACCAACTAGAGGGGATGCAATATTGGATCTCCTGTTAGGAAATGAATTAGGGCAAGTGACTGAAGTCTGTGTAGGGGAGCACTTTGGTTCCAGTGATCATAACGCCATTAGTTTCAATTTGATCATAGACAAGGATAGATCTGGTCCTAGGGTTGAGGTTCTGAACTGGAAGAAGGCCAAATTTGAAGAAATGAGAAAGGATCTAAAAAGCGTGGATTGGGACAGGTTGCTCTCTGGCAAAGATGTGATTGGTAGGTGGGAAGCCTTCAAAGGGGAAATTTTGAGAGTGCAGAGTTTGTACGTTCCTGTCAGGATTAAGGGCAAATTGAATAGGAATAAGGAACCTTGGTTCTCAAGGGATATTGCAATTCTGATAAAGAAGAAGAGGGAGTTGTATGAAATGTATAGGAAACAGGGGGTAAATCAGGTGCTTGAGGAGTATAAGAAGTGCAAGAATATACTTAAGAAAGAAATCAGGAGGGCAAAAAGAAGACATGAGGTTGTCTTGGCAGTCAAAGTGAAGGATAATCCAAAGAGCTTTTACAAGTATATTAAGAGCAAAAGGATTGTAAGAGATAAAATTGGTCCTCTTGAAGATCAGAGTGGTCGGCTTTGTGCGGAACCAAAGGAAATGAGGGAGATCTTAAATAGGTTTTTTGCATCTGTATTTACTAAGGAAGCTGGCATGAAATCTATGGAATTGAAGGAATCAAGTAGTGAGACCATGGAAACTGTACAGATTGAAAAGGAGGAGGTGCTTGCTGTCTTGAGGAAAATTAAAGTGGATAAATCCCTGAGACCTGACAGGGTGTTCCCTCGGACCTTGAAGGAGACTAGTGTTGAAATTGCGGGGGTCCTGGCAGAAATATTTAAAGTGTCGCTGTCTACGGGTGAAGTGCCGGAGGATTGGAGAGTGGCTCATGTTGTTCCGTTGTTTAAAAAAGGATCAAAAAGTAATCCGGGAAATTATAGGCCGGTGAGTTTAACGTCAGTAGTAGGTAAGTTATTGGAGGGAGTACTAAGAGACAGAATCTACAAGCATTTGGATAGACAGGGGCTTATTAGGGAGAGTCAACATGGCTTTGTGCATGGTAGGTCATGTTTGACCAATCTGTTGGAGTTTTTCGAGGAGGTTACCAGGAAAGTGGATGAAGGGAAGGCAGTGGATATTGTCTACATGGACTTCAGTAAGGCCTTTGACAAGGTCCCGCATGGGAGGTTAGTTAGGAAAATTCAGTCGCTAGGTATACATGGAGAGGTGGTAAATTGGATTGGACATTGGCTCGATGGAAGAAGCCAGAGAGCGGTGGTAGAAAATTGCTTCTCTGAGTGGAGGCCTGTGACTAGTGGTGTGCCACAGGGATCAGTGCTGGGTTGATTGTTATTTGTCATCTATATCAATGATCTAGATGATAATGTGGTAAATTGGATCAGCAAGTTTGCTGATGATACAAAGATTGGAGGTGTAGTAGACAGTGAGGAAGGTTTTCAGAGCCTGCAGAGGGACTTGGACCAGCTGGAAAAATGGGCTGAAAAATGGCAGATGGAGTTTAATACTGACAAGTGTGAGGTATTGCACGTTGGAAGGACAAACCAACGTAGAACATACAGGGTTAATGGTAAGGCACTGAGGAGTGCAGTGGAACAGAGGGATCTGGGAATACAGATACAAAATTCCCTAAAAGTGTCGTCACAGGTAGATAGGGTCATAAAGAGAGCTTTTGGTACATTGGCCTTTATTAATGGTAGTATTGAGTATAAGAGCTGGAATGTTATGATGAGGTTGTATAAGGCATTGGTGAGGCTGAATCTGGAGTACTGTGTTCAGTTTTGGTCACCAAATTACAGGAAGGATATAGATAAGGTTGAAAGAGTGCAGAGAAGGTTTACGAGGATGTTGCCCGGACTTGAGAAACTCAGTTACAGAGAAAGGTTGAATAGGTTAGGACTTTATTCCCTGGAGCATAGAAGAATGAGGGGAGATTTGATACAGGTATATAAAATTATGATGGGTATAGATAGAGTGAATGCAAGCAGGCTTTTTCCACTGAGGCAAGGGGAGAAAAAAACCAGAGGACATGGTTAAGGGTGAGGGGGGAAAAGTTTAAAGGGAACATTAGAGGGGGCTTCTTCACACAGAGAGTGGTGGGAGTATGGAATGAGCTGCCAGACGAGGTGGTAAATGCGGGTTCTTTTTTAACATTTAAGAATAAATCGGACAGATACATGGATGGGAGGTGTATGGAGGGATATGGTCCGTGTGCAGGTCAGTGGGACTAGGCAGAAAATGGTTTGGCACAGCCAAGAAGGGCTAAAGGGCCTGTTTCTGTGCTGTAGTTTCTATGGTTCTAACACTCAGTGTGACCCATCACAAGTGCTAGCCCACCAGTCTTTGCATCATCAGCAACAGGGGCGGCGCTAAGGTGGTGCTAGCTGGTGCTATAGCTCCAGCAGAAATTGCAATAGCACCAGCGTAGCACCACCAAGAAATTAACTGAAATTTCACATACAAATTGCAGCTGCTTTGCTTTCTCTGTATAGTTTTGAAAACAGCTTGTTTCTCCAGTTGATCTAGTGAAACAGCGCCCCCAATTACCATAGCACCCACGCAGCAATAAAGTTATAAACGCTGCAACACGCATCAAAGTTGCTGGTGAACGCAGGAGGCCAGGCAGCATCTCTAGGAAGAGGTACAGTCAATGTTTCAGGCCGAGACCCTTCGTCAGGACTAACTGAAGGAAGAGTTAGTCCTGACGAAGGGTCTCGGCCTGAAACGTCGACTGTACCTCTTCCTAGAGATGCTGCCTGGCCTGCTGTGTTTACCAGCAAATTTGATGTGTGTGGCTTGAATTTCCAGCATCTGCAGAATTCCTGTTGTTTAAGTTATAAACGCTGTCAGATCCACTCTACACTTCTGCTTATTCGTTCATTGTCAATGTCTTGCCGTTGCTGTGCTCACATCAGTTAAGCTGATCTAAGTTCAGTTAAGGTGGTGATGTCACTCACTCTCACTCACGCAAGAGATTGATAGTATACATCCAGGCGCAGATTCATGGTCTCGTGAGACTAACGGATGCCCCCCCCCACACACACATTGTGCTTTTACAAGCTAGCGTGGGCCTGGCACGTGCATTATTTTGGCCGGCGTGAAAAATGGATCGATTTTTAGTGAGAAAACGACCTCATCCTGAGGAATCAGTGGTGTCTCAGCCTGAGCCTGTCTTAATTGAATGTGACATGCAGAAAGAAGTAAGTGGGATGAGGATGACAGCAGTTCATCGAAGGAGTGTGAGGGCGAAGTAGAGGAACAAGAAATGGAGGGGGATTCGGAAGAGAATGTGGATGAAGCTGCTGTTAGTGCTAGTGGGAATACTGTTAGCGATGTTAGCCAGCAGCCTGAGGAAGGACCCCATCGACCAGCATTGAAAAAGTTACCCTTCGCTGCTCGCAACAGTTTGGCAATCAGCAAAGGAGTTTTATTCGTGGCTGGTTTGATTGGCTAGAATATTCGATCACGAAAGATACTACGTTCTGCTTTGCATGCAGGCATTTCCTGTGTGGAGGACATGGGTTCCATTCTGAGTCTACCTTCACTGTCACCGGTTACTGCAACTGGCAGAAAGCTACAACAGCTTTCAAAACCCACCATGTAAGTGCAGCTCATAAGTTTGCTATGGAAGCATGGGCCGAATTCAGATTGAGAAAACAAGGCGGTTCAAGATTGGGAAATATGCTTGACAAAGGACATGCAAAGATTGTCCAAGAAAATTGTGAGTATATGAGAACTGTGGTTGAGTCTCTAGCAAGGACAGACAGTGAATGACGCAGTGGAATTTCTAGCTCTAATGAGACCCTACCGCGATGCATTTATAGATTTATACAAACTAATCTGCATACCACTGACTCTACCTGTGACATCTGCCTCATGCAAACGTAGTTTCTCTTGCCTCAGACGCCTCAAAAACTACCAAAGGACTAGCAGCGGCGACGCTCGGAACAGCAACTTGGCTCTGTTGGCCATAAGCAGCTGGAGGACGAATGCACTTGACATCCAGAAAATCATTGATGCTTTCTCCACCAATCACAACAACAGACAGATTGTGCTTCTCTGAAAACATCAATGGTGAGTGCAGTTGATAATTTTTTAAAATTTGGGCCAAGATTAATGCTGATTATTATTATTTTTTGGTGGTCCCCCATACTCCTTATGTTTCCTGCAAATCCTAAACTATTGCATTTACTGCTATTAAGCTTACTGGTTTTGCTTAGACTTCCAAGCGGTGATTCTGTTGATTTTTGTTTTAAATTCAGTAGCCGAATTAATTGAGGTATTGCATGGTCAGAGTAAAGCCTTGTAAAGCCTTGCATCTGTTGTTTGCCTTATTTGACTTTAATAACAGTGTATCTTTTGGCATTGTCTGTATATGTAATGTAAATAGCAGTGGACATTGTGGGTTAGTGTTGTGTTTTTCATTTGAAAAGCACGTATTTGACGCTGATTGCGGGATTGGTGCGTGATTCATGTTGTGCGCTGTGGGTCGGATGCTCTGTTGGTTTGTTTGTTTATGCTCTGTGTAGTCCGGTTGTCTCCGATACTGTTGACACTGTCACAGTTCATTTCTATAATATATCTATCAATTGCTGTTGCCTGTGAATCAACAGAGGCATTTATAGTAGGCACATAATGCTTGAAACTGACTTTTGAATGCCACACGTCTGGCCTTGCGAATAAATATTACCATAGGGTACATCCCTCAGCACCATCACTGAATAATTCAGCCCCACTGTAGCACCAGCAAGAAAAAATCTCTGGCCGCCACTGATCAGCAAATTTGATGACAGTATTCTTGGTGCTTTCACTCAACTCATCGCTATAGATTGAGTAAGTGAACTGTGATCTCCAGCACTAATCTGTTTGACATCCTATTCGTTACAGTACTGGTTGCAAATCTAAACATCACACATTTATGCCATGTTGGTTTTCAGGCTGAAGAGCATTTGGCAAGTCAAACTAAAAAGCAAGACTGAAAATGTTTTGTATGTATGCACATTAAAGAGAATCCCACATTTTGAAAATACATTACATTCTCTTTTAACCTTTCAAGTGGAACTACTATAGTACAAGTGACTTCGATGTTTCTTCAAAACAACTGTTTCTTAGACCTGGCATCAACTATTATTTTGATATTTGCAGGGATATTAAATGATTATATTCTCTCTTGTAGCTAAGGCTTAACTAGTGCCTTGGAAAACTTATCACTTCTTTACTCTAGTATTCTACGTCCCACCTCATTAAAAACCCCAAATGCTGTTATATTTTACCTACTTCTGCATTTTCAAGTAATTACGTAGTTGGAGCTTATTTCTGGGTATTTCCTCAGATTTTCTCCTGCTTTGTTGTCGTAAATCCAAATAAATTCCAATTAAATTTCAAAACAGAATACTTGCATTTACACAGCACTGTTAATAACCTCAGGGTAGTCCAAAGTGCTTTCTGGCCTATTTAATCAACTTAGAAATTTTTAAACAGAAAGTGGTCAGAATGAACAAAATGATAATTATCAGATCAACCATTTAGTCGGGCAAGACTTTAAAAAGCATAATGGGGGATCATAACGTCTTTTTAAATGCCAGGAAATTGAAGTACATGGATGTTCAAAGGAACTTCTGTTGTACATGATTTTATAGAAAATCACCCGAACTTAACATAGAGTTACCACAGGTAGTTAGGAAGGCAAACAATATATAGGCCTTGATTGAAGGAAGATTTGGCTGTAAGAGTGGAGACATCTAACCCCAATTATATAAGATTCTAGTGAAAATACATTAAGAATACTCTGCGTCTGAACCCTTAGTGCCTAGGTGGCACATGGGGACAAGAATACTGTGCAACACACACAAAATGCTGGAGGAACTCTACAGGATTGGCAGCAGCTATGAAAAAAAGTATAGTCGCCATTTCAGGCAGAGACCCTTCAGCAGGACTGGACAAGTACAATCATTTCTTATCAGTCATGCTGAATGGTCTGCATAGATGCTGCCTGGCCTGCTGAGTTCCTTTGTGTGTGTTGCTTGGATTTCTAGCTGTTGTAATATGAGCATTATTAAAAGTAAACTAATACTAATTAGGATAATGGGGGAGTTTTACTTCCATTCTTTTTACTTCCAGTGTGCTTTGTAGATAGTGTTCCTGCCATGCCATACAAGTTGTGAAAGCCTCTGTGTATACATAACGGTTTTGACGTTCAAGATGAAGTTGTTTCTTTGGGCATGAAGTTGTTGAGTGTGCTTTTTTCAAGGTAGAAGTTACCACATGTTTTTGGCGACAAGGTGAACTGGTTTTGTGGATGTGTCAGCACATTTCGAATGGGAGCAGCAGCGCTGATAAGGGGCCTCACATTCAGATGGCTACGTTTGGAACTGTCGTTGAATTTGTGGAGTTAATGGGGGACTGGCCGGAGTACAAGGAAAGGTTGGGACACTTTTTCTGTGCTAATGGAATTACTGAGGAGGCTAAGAAGCGCGCTATTCTCCTGAGTGTGTGTGTGGCAAAGACTTACAAGCTAATAAGGAATTTAACCACACCCCGGAAACCGGGGGACATTCCATATGACGAACTGATCAAGCTCGTGGGGAGCCACTACAATCCGAAACCTTCTGTGATAGTCCAACGGTGGAAGTTTCACAGCCGTTTCAGGAAGCCAGGTCAGTCTGTGGCCGATTTTGTGGCCGAGCTTCGGCAGCTGTCGGAGCACTGTGATTTCGGAGCAGTGTTGGATGACATGCTCCGTGATCGATTGGTATGCAGAATTAATAATGTTGGCACGTGGCCAAGTGGTTAAGACATTTGTCTAGTGATCTGAAGGTCGCTAGGTCAAGCCTTGGCTGAGGCAACTTGTGTATCCTTGAGCAAAGCACTTAACAGCACATTGCTCGGCGATGACACTGGTGCCAAGCTGTATGGGTCCTAATGCCCTTCCCTTGGACAATATTGGTGGCGTGGAGAGGGGAGACTTGCAGCATGGGCGACTGCCGGTCTTCCATATAATCTTGCCCAGGCCTGCATTCTGGAAACCTTCCAAGGTGCAAATCCATGGTCTCATGAGATTAACGGATGCCTATATAATATAAATGACGGCACACAACGCCGCCTGTTAGGGGAAACCCCACTGTTGACTTTCAGGAAAGCCTTAGAGATTGCCCAAGGCATGGAGATGGCTGCTAATAATGTCAAGGATATCCAGAAAGGACATGGGGGGGTCGCAGTCGGCGGCAGTGCACCAAGTCAGGAGGGAGACTGGTAAACAGGCAAAGCGGGTGGAATGTTTCCGGTGTGGAGGGACGCACTATGCAAATGATTGCAAATTCAAAGACACTGTCTGCCATGCTTGTAGCAAAAAGGGACATTTAGCTAAAAAGTGCAGAAGTTCAAAGGGTAAGATTAAGCCTGGGCAGGGGAAAGGTCAACAGGCTCAGGCAGCCACACACCATCTACAAATGTAGAAGAAGCAGATGAAGAGGCAGCATGTGTCTACACACGTTTGCAGTGGAAACGGATGAGGAACCACCTGAACCATATTATGCCACAGTCACTGTCCGGGGAAAGGACATTAAGTTTCAGATTGATTCAGGGGCTACTGCATCGGTCATTAGTGAGGAAACCTACAGGAGGACATGGGGGTCCAACCTGCCTCCCATTAGACCGTCAAAGCTCAAACTTAAGACCTATACGGGGCAGCCCATACCTCATTTAAGGGTGTTATATGTGGACATTTCAGCCGGGGGTCAGAAGGCTGAAGCCAGGCTAGTGATAGCTAAGGGCAGGGGGCCCAGTCTTTTGGGTCATGATTGGCTTCGCAAAATCCGGCTCAATTGGCATGAAATTAAGTACGCACACTTGACAATGGAGGACATTCTGCAGCGGTACAGTGACATTCTCAGGGACGGGCTAGGAACACCAAGCATGACGGTGAAACTTCATGTCAACCCTGAGGCTACACCACATTTTTTAAACACAAAATACTCTGCAGATGCTGGGGTCAAAGCAACACTCACAACATGCTGGAGGAAGGAGGAACTCAGCAGGACGAGGGGTTCTGGCCCGAAATGATGACTGATTGTTTCCACAGGTGCTACCCGACCTGCTGAGTTCCACCATGTTTTTTTAAGCCCAGGCAAAGTCGAGGCGGAGCTGGAACGTTTACAGAGGCTGGACATTATAGAGCCCTTCTTTTTTCAAGGTGGGCGGCTCCCATTGTTCCAGTTTTGAAAGCAGACAAAACGGTGAGGATATGTGGGGATTATAAACCTACAGTGAATCAGATCTTTAGGCTGGAGGAGTACCCATTGCCACAGGCGGATGATCTGTTTGTGACCCTGTCAGGCGGTAAGCTGTTCACAAAGCCGGACATGAGCCATGCCTACCAACAGCTGCTGCTCGACGAGGATTCAAAGGAGTACGTCACCATCAATACACACAAGGGATTATTCAAGCACAACCGCCTGGTGTTTGGAGTGGCGTCCAGCCCTGCCATTTTCCGAAGGACAATGGACACTTTGCTGCAGGGGATTCCGCACGTAGCAGTGTACCTTGATGATATTTTGATTACGGGGGCTACGGAGGTGGAGCATCTGGCTAATTTAGAACGGGTGTTGAAGAGGCTCTCAGACGCAGGGCTGCTGTTGAAATGTGGACAATGTGTGTTCCTGGCATTGAGTGTGACTTATCTGGGACACAAGATCACAGCTGAGGGACTTTGCCGTGTGGAGGACAAAGTGAGAGCTATTAAGGAAGCCCCAAGCACCAAGACCGTCAGGGAACTCAGATCATTTTTGGGCATGGTGAATTATTATGGCAAGTTTCTTCCTGACCTCTCAAGGGTTTTGACCCCACTGTATAAGCTGCTTCACAATGACACTAAGGGACAGTGGGGTGAAGAGCAGGAGAAAGCTTTCAAGGAAGTGAAAGAACTCCTCCACTCAGCAAAGCTGCTTGTTCACTATGACCCAGACAAGAAGATCACCCTTGCATGCGATGCCTCGCCCAATGGAGTCAGGTCAGTTCTCTCACATGTAATGGAGGACCGCTCAGAGAAGCCTATTGGTTTTGCTTCACGTACCCTGACAGCTGCTGAGAAGGGATATTCACTGCTCGACAAAGAACGTCTGGCCATTGTTTTTGCGGTCAAACGCTTTTATCAGTACCTTTATGGACGCGCATTTACAATTTATACGGACCATAAACCACTGATGAGCCTGTTCAGTGAGACTAGATGCATCCCACCGCTAGCCTCAGCCAGGATACTGCATTGGGCTCTTACATTGTCAGCCTACCGGTACACTATAGTGTACAGAGCGGGTGGGAATAATGCAAACGCCAATGCACTGAGTCGACTACCTTTACCTGAGACACCTGTTGCTACATATGTGCCTCCAGAGACTGTGTTTTCATTGGAGAGGCTGTCAGAGACACCTGTAAAGGCAACCCAGATCAAGCAGTGGGCAGAGAGGGACTCAGTCCTGTTCCAAGTCAAGACTTTTCTTTTACAAGTTTGGCCCAGAGTCGTGGAAGGAGAGGAACTGAGGCCTTATGCCAAACGCAAGACAGAACTCAGTCTGCAGGATGGCTGCATTTTCAGGGGGGCGAGGGTCATCGTGCCTCCCCCTGGCCGTTCGCAGATTGTGGAGGAAATTCATGAGACTCATCCAGGAGTGTCTTGAATGAAAAGCCTTGCAAGATCCTACGTCTGGTGGCTAAGAATGGATCAGGATCTGGAAAACAAGGTAAAATCATGCACGCAATGTCAGACTAATCAGAATATGCCACCACCAGCTCCTTTGCACCCATGGGAGTGGCTAGACCACCCCTGGTCTAGGCTACATTTGGACTTTGCTGGCCCTTTTATGGGGCAGATGTTTTTTGTAATGGTAGATGTGCATTCTAAATGGATCGAAGCTCACATCATGAGCAACATCACAGCCCCCTCAAGCATAGACAAACTCAGGCAAGTGTTTGCAGTCCACAGGTTGCCTGACACTCTGGTCACTGATAATGGCCTGACATTCACCAGTGAGCTGCTCAGTGAGTTCATGCAGCAGAATGGCATTCATCACACTTGGACGGCCTCTTTCCACCCAGACTCAAATGGCTTGGCTGAGTGGGCTGTTCAGACAGTGAAGGAAGGCCTGAAGCGGATGACAGGGGACTCCCTTAGACTTAAGCTTTCACGTTTCCTGTTTAAATACCGCCTCACGCCACAGACTATGACTGCGTGCACTCCAGCAGAGATGCTGATGGGGCGTAGGCCCAAGTCAAGATTGGAACTGCTGTGCCTGGACATGAAGGCAAAAGTAAGACAGACTACTGCGGAAGTATGCGGAGCTGGACTTTGCCAGAGGGAGAGACGCTGGCAGAGGGGTTGGGGTCCCCTGAGGAGGATGGACATTCTCACGCAGGCACACAGACCCCTCTCATGCCCCCAACACCAGACCCACCCAAATCACCCTCACCAGCGGTGCCTGCTGGGTCACCGGGGGTAGTGCGCAGATCACGGCGCACTCGTAAACCTCCTGACAGTCTGAATCTTTGACGGGACAGTTTTTTTTTTGTTGTTATTAGATTGAATGTTGAATCTGTCATGTTTTCCAGATGTTTTGTATTGATAAACTGTTGCTGAGATACTAGTGTAAGTTTTCAGGGGTACGCAAGTTAATAACACCACTGTTTTTATTTCCTACCTTTTTACATTTTGGGAATGTTGGATTTTAAAGGGGAAGAAGTGTAGTAATGTGAGCATTATTAAAAGTAAGTTAATACTAATTAGGATAATGGGGGGTTTTTACTTCCGTTCTTTTTACTTCCGGTGTGCTTTGCCTATAGTGTTCCTCCCATGCCGTACGGGTTGTGAAAGCCTCTGTGTATACATAACAGTTCTGACGTTCGAGATAAAGTTGTTCCTTTGGGCATGAAGTTGTCGAGTGTGCCTTTTTTAAGGCAGAAGTTACTACACTAGCAACTGCAGATTTTCTCTTGTTTGTGATAAGAATACTGTGCATATGTCTGGTCACCCTACCTGAAGAAAGAGATACATGTGATATAATGTTCAACAGGAAATATAATATAAATATGATGGAAGAATATAGCTTTAATGGTAAGACTTTTGGCAGTGTGGAGGATCAGAGGGATCTTGGTGTCAGAGTCCATAGGACACTCAAAGCTGCTATGCAGGTTGACTCTGTGGTTAAGGAGGCATACGGTGCATTGGCCTTCACCAATCGTGGGATTGGATTTAAGAGCTGAGGGGTAATGTTGCAGCTATATAGGACCCAGGTCGGACCCCACTTGGAGTATTGTGCCACTTGGAGTTCTGGTCGCCTCACTACAGGAAGGACGTGGAAACCATAGAAAGGGTGCAGAGGAGATTTACAAGGATGTTGCCTGGATTGGGGAGCATGCCTTATAAGAATAGGTTGAGTGAATTTGGCCCTTTCTCCTTGGAGCGACAGAGGATGAGAGGTGACCTGATAGAGGTGTACAAGATATTGAGAGGCATTGATCGTGTGGATAGTCAGAGGCTTTTCCCCAGGGCTGAAATGGCTAGCATGAGAGGGCATAGTTTTAAGGTGCTTGGAAGTAGGTACAGAGGAGATGTCAGGGGTAAGCTTTTTACTCAGCGGTGAGTGCGTGGAATGAGCTGCCGGTGGCTGTGGTGGAGGTGGAAACAATACAGTCTTTTAAGAGACTCTTGGATGGCTGCATGGAACTTAGAAAAATAGAGGGCTATAGGTAAAGCCTAGGTAGTTCTAATGTAAGGACATGTTTGTCTCAACTTTGTGGGCCGAAGGGCCTGTATTGTGCTGTGGGTCTTCTCTGTTTCTGTAATAAGTGCAGTGAAAATTCATCAGAATTATTCCTCAGTTGGAGCAATTATTATATGGGTAGAGATCAAGTAGAATGGGAAAATGTACTGAATTTTTAAGGAGTTCAACAGGAAAGATTCAGGGTCAACATTTCTCCTGCGATGAAGTGTCTAGAACAAAGTGTCACAGCCTTACATAAGGGACTGGCCATTCTAAACACAGATAGAAAAACTTTCATCACCTAGAGGGTGATGATCTTTGGAGTTCTATATTTAAGAGTGTTGTGGAGGCTCAGAGGCCAGATAGATTCAAGATAAAGACTGATCGATTCTTTAGGTTCTTAGGCAATTGGGGAATATGGGGTTAAGTGCATAGAAGCTGCACTGATGCAAAAAACGCACCATGCAAAAGGTCCAAATGGTCTAGTCTTGCATTTATTTCCTTTGTTCTTATGTAATCAATGCTGCTTCTGTTCAGGAGACTTACATAAATTGACAAATCAAAAAAAAAGAAGATTGTTGAAAATGTCTTGATTCTAAAAGGAAATCTACAAGTGGGTCCTACTTTAAGCCCTTACTACATACCGGAAAATGTCTGCTGCTTGACCTTTGCTCTGTTAATACCACCTCTATTTTATATTTTATGCAATATGCAGCAGCATGTTATCTTAGTTAAATAGCTCAGTATTTGATAAGCTGTAGTAATATTTGTGAAATGATTCAAATGTCAAATGACCTAATGCCTATCGTTCCTCTGGGTAAAGTTGCTTTGATATAACTTATAAAGGCCATATCAAATGAAAGTGAAACAATTTGACATTAAGCATAAAGTCAGTCCTGTGTGAATACAGCTCACTAAAAACATACCTGCCAGCATAGAAAAATATCCTTGATGGATAATGTTTTCATTAGCTCTTTGCACTCTATAAGTCAGAGATTTGATTCCTTTTTTTACGATAAAGTAATGCAAGATAGCTTTACTACAGCAAGAAGGTAATTAGTATCTCAGTCCAGTACTTCATTATTGTCTTAACTTGATGATAGCTCCAGTCTCTTTAGATTCACAGGTTGAAACTTTAAATTTTTTATCCCCCATTTTTTAATGAATCACAGAAGGTTACTTGTTAATCATCTCTACCTCTTTCAGACTTCAATACACACATCATGGTAGTGAATGAGTATGTTATACTTGAATGAGCATTGAATGAGCAGTGTGTTAAATAATGATGTAGAAATTGTCCTTCATAAAAAGCAGCAGAAAATAAAGTCAGCTGCAATTGAAATATCCTGTCAGAAGACTTTAAAATGTTGAAGAACACAGTATTCCCCTCGCAGCTATTTTAGACAAAGACAACTGCTGATAATTTTAAGGCAGATTAAACACATATTAAAAAAATTGTATTTAATATGAAAACAACAGGAATTCAGCAGATGCTGGAAATTCAAGCAAAATGGTAGGAGAAGACAGGAGGGGGAGGGATGGAGCCAAGAGCTGGACAGGTGATTGGCAAAGGGGATATGCGAGTATCATGGCACAGGAGGCCCGGGAAGAAAGACAAGGGGGGCAGGGAAACCCAGAGGATGGGCAAGGGGTATAGTCAGAGGGACAGAGGGAGAAAAAGGAGAGTGAGAGAAAGAGTGTGTGTATAAAAATAAATAACGGATGGGGTACGAGGGGGAGGTGGGGCATTAGCGGAAGTTAGAGAAGTCGATGTTCATGCCATCAGGTTGGAGGCTACCCAGACGGAATAGTCAATCTTCATTTAATATGAAATACTATGCAAGACTGTTAAAGCAGCTGAAAACAAAGTTGTCTCACATTTCTAATTTTAAAAACAGTAATGGATTTTTTTTAAAATACAAAGGCAAAGCTAGATAATTTACCTCAAAGACCAATTGGGCTTGTTCAAGGAATATCTTATATATAAGAAGGTTTGAACAGAATTTTGAATTGTAACGCACTTCTGAAAACCTGTGCAATTTCTAACTGCAGTGTTCTTGGTGATTCCATATTGGTACTGTGTTCAAAGTGGAAACTCTAATCTTATACTCCGTAGGAGAAATAAAAGTAAAGCCCTTTTTGAATATTTTAGCGAAAGTGTCCGAGTAGATAAAAATAAGCAAGGATCTGAAAATTTGCAGGGCTCCTCCTGATTGATTTCTCCCCTCTTTTATGCAGCAGTCAGCGGGTGATTGGTACAAACAGCCATTTTCACCTATAATTTTCATCATTCCTCTGAAGGTTAACCAGTCTTTTCAAAACCACTAAAGAAAATAATGAAGCCCCTCATCCACTTACATTTCAGTGTTGATCTGATTATATTTAAGTCTGAATTGTTGGAAATACTTAAAGAAGTGATGAAACAAAATTCCAGTTGATCACTGTTTGAGTTCTTGTCTTACATTTGTGAATTCAGCAGCCAATTTAATGACGTTATGAGTAGATCCTGGTTTCATAATTCTTGTGCAATATCTCTGAAAAATATAACACAATTTCTCTGCTATGGTAAAGCTAGGGTTTCCAGATAAACTGTAAATTCCTCTGGACAATGAATTCACGGAGCAGTTACAGAGAGAGAGAGAGAGAACAAGAGAATCTGAACAAAAAGGCAATAAACTCAGAGCAGATAGTGAGGAAGAAAAGAAATTAATATAAAAATTGTGAAAAGCAGAGCTGTAGAGATTGCCTGTCAGGTGAGGCTCTGATAATGGAGAAAGAAAATCTGAGCCAATACCACTCATGAAGTAAACACAAGAAGTTTTTCAGATGCTAGAAATCCAGAGTAATACAAACAAAATAGAAACATAGAAAACCTACAGCACAATACAGGCCCTTCGACCCACAAAGCTGTGCCGAACATGTCCTTACCTGAGAATTTACCTGGGGTTACCCATAGCCCCCTATTTTTCTGAGCCCCATATACCTGTCCAGGAGTCTCTTAAGAGACCCTATCATATCTGTCTCCACCACCGTCAGCCCATTCCACGCACTCACCACTCTCTGCTTATAAAATAACTTACGCCTGACATCTCCTCTGTACCTATGTTGTAAAATGTTTAAGGAGCTCAACCGGTCAGGCAGCATCTAGTGAAAGGAATAAAGAAGTCGACTTTTCAGGCAGAGACCCTTCGTCTGTGACTAGTTCTGATGCAGGGAGAGAAAGGGGCTTGTAGAAGTTGGTACTGAGTGTGGAAGGCTGCAATCATGTAAGATGGAAGACAAGGTACTCCTCCTCAAGCTTACATTGTATACAGTTGCAGAGGACCCCATACTCAGAGAGAAGTGAGATAGAGAATTAAGGTAATTTTGACATAGTTGTGGAAGTCTGAAAGTTTGTAGCAGTTATCTATTGCTCCCTTAAGCCTTGAATTAAGGACAAGAAAGATCCAGAAGGTGAGGGAAGAATTAGAGATGGACCACATCAAAATGATAGCCATTTAGAAGTAGGCAGCACATTCAAGGCATTTTCAAGTTTTGTATTAGTGCAGGAAGCAGCATACATACAGTACGTATAATGGAAAAATCTATTGCAGGGGGGATGTGAGTCATACAAAAACAGAAACTGTTTGACATATTCAATGAAAAGTCATGTAATTTGGGCCCGTGCAGGTTCCTAATAGCTACAGCTTTTATCTGGAGAAAGTGAATCAAGTTGTTCCATGTGAGAAAGAATTTAGCCTAGGCAAGAGTGTTAATAGACAGGTACCAGCTGGGTCTCTATTCACAGAAGAATTGGAGCGTCCTCATAATATCCTGATGTGAGATGAAGGTGTAGAGCGATTGTATAACTATGGTATTCAGTGTCCATGGTAGCTAACACCCAATTGCTAAAGTAACAGAAAGTACTTTATGTAACTGGGAAAGAACTGGACCAGGGGAGAAAGGGTAGGAAACAAGGTACGAAGAAATATGTTTAGCAGGGCAAAAGCAGACTGAAACAATTGGGGTGCCCAGACAGACCCACAACTGAGTGGCTTTGTTGGAAGCTTAAAACGTCGAGTGACAGGAAGTGTATATGGTCTCCAGATCAGAAGTCCATGTACCCTTGAATCACACTGGAGTCGTAGATCCTCCATTAGATTTTGCAGTATGTGCAGGGATATAGTGGGGCTGGTACAGCCCCTGCCTCAAAGTGCTAGAGACCTAGGTTAATCCTAACTCAGGTGCAGTGTGTGTGGAGAATGCACACTTGTGTGTGTTTTCTTTGGGTGCTTCAGTTCCTTTTCACATCCCAAACTCAAGCAGGTAAATTACCTCTTGTGTAGGTGAATGGTAGGATATGGGGACAAGCTGAGGAGGATGTGGAGAGAATATAAGATGAATTGATGTAGGATTAGTGGGCGTGTGTGTTTGAGGGCCAGTGCAGCATCAGCGGTGTGAAGGGCAAGCATTACTCCATGAAACTGATTTACAAGCTACAATAAGAATCAGAAAATAACATTGTATTAAATCCACTGATCGTATTGATTACATGCAAATTTTTTAAAAAATGGGTTTGAGGTAACAGTAACTTAATGAATAAAAGCCAAGTTTGTCACAGACTTAAGGAAAAACTGTCACATCCATGAAGATTGTTTTTCCTTAAGTGTGCATTATACTTGTCTTTGGACCAAAAATAACAATAGGATCCTGAAATGACAGTTATTATTTTAAAAAATGTCTTCTTTGACTAGTAGCTTCATGACGAAAACAAATGCTATTGAAATGTTTAAGGGGTGAAGGGGGTGGTTGGGAGATAACCCTTTTCACAGCATTTTCTTGTACTTTGATAGATTGCACTCATATGTTTTGTTAACTAGACAATGGAATGTCAAAACGAATACCAAGTGGTGTCAGCATCACCAAGTCTTTTATCTGTACCACGTTCACGGTCAGTCATGTCCTTTGTCTGGTGAAAGCCGTATGATTTAAAGACATGAAGTGGCAAAAGGAAAATTGTCCTCCAGCCACTTAATGGCATCAGTTTAAAAATTCTGTTTGTCATTCAGCAGATAATTGTATAATGTTTGGAATGCTTTTATAAGTCCATAGTATTGACAGAAGAATGCATTTCATCTGAGGCAGCTGAAAAAGATCTAACAAATATTTACTGAAAGGTTGTTTGTAATTAAGAATCAGTATGCATTCAAACCTGGTTTCTTTCTCAGCAAATATTTAATTCTCTAAAGAACAAGTGCATTTAATGGTGACAAAAAGTATTTTTAGTTTCAGGTACTTATTTTACAATAGATTTTCAGATCATTTAAAATAACCAAAAATGGAAAACGCTAGGAGCAGGGAATTTTCAACCCAAAAACACGTAGATTGGTTATTATTTTTTTATTAGCATCCGTTAGTCTCCTGAGACCATGGATTTGCGCCTTGGAAGGTTTCCAGGGCGCAGGCCTGGGCAAGGTTGTATGGAAGACCGGGCAGTTGCCCATGCTGCAAGTCTCCCCTCTCCACGCCACCGATGTTGTCCAAGGGAAGGGCACTAGGGCTGATACAGCTTGGCAACGGTGTCGTTGCAGAGCAATGTGTGGTTAAGTGCCTTGCTCAAGGACACAACACGCTGCCTCAGCTGAGGCTCGAACTCACGACCTTCAGATCACTAGACCGACGCCTTTATAGACAATAGACGATAGGTGCAGGAGTAGGCCATTCGGCCCTTTGAGCCAGCACCGCCATTCACTGATCATGGCTGATCATCCACAATCAGTATCCAGTTGGCCACTTGGCCACGTGCCAACGCAGATTAGTTATTAAAACTCCTGACATTTATTGTTGTGATCTCAACCTGACTTCATACACGTAGCTCCAGGTTTAGTAAAAGGATTCAGTGGAGAGAGAAAAGAAGAGAGTCACACAGTGGAGCTGCAGTTCATAGTTCAAACCTGACCTCAGATGTAGTACGTGCAGAGTTTGCACATTCTGCCTGTTTCTGTGAAAGTTTCCATTGCGTACTCTCAAAGTTGCTGACTAACTATCATCATTATGTTTGGTCACTTCAAAAAAAAATCTAATTCAAAGAAGACGTGAAAATCCAAAGAAATTAACAATGGGTACTATGTGTTCCATTCATCCACATGGTGTTTGTAATGTATGCTGGTAGACTATTCTATGATTCGGTTCATAACATTAAACACGGTTTGGGATTCCACATTAACGTTAATTTTGCTTTGACAGAGGAGTAACTCACTAAATGACATGGAATGAGCCTATGTCTCCATTATTGGTGGGTCATCATGGTAGCTCATATCTGTATTACCAAAGAGCAAGCAAACTGGAATATTTCCATTTCCTCTTTACTGGACTGGAAATATTCCAACTGGCTTGTTCTGTAGTGCTACAGATATGAGCTACCAAGAGGTTATGTTTTATAACTTCAAAATATTAAACTAATTCAAAGAAGACATGAGAGTCTGGGAATACAGGTCTAACTTCGTCTTTCTTTAAGTGAGGCATGCATGTATCCCCTGACTCTCGTATCTTCTTTGAACTAGTTTAATGTTTTGAGGTTACAAAACATAACAATTACCATTTAGATTAGGAAAGTTTCAAAAGTATCAATGGAGAATTCAGGGTCACACGAGGGAAGAATTAATCGCAGGACTATAGGGAGTATAAAAAGAGAGGGAATGAGACTGATAGATTGCTTTATTTGGAGCCAGACTCAATGATCTGAAAGGCACCCTTCTCTGTCACATGAATCAAGGAGAGGGATAGTATATGGGAAGGAGGGTGAACAAAGGAGAAGGTCTGAAGGTGTAGGACACAGTGGAATGAGAAAGAGGTGCACAGAGGAAGAGAATGTGGTTAGTCAAATTATACCTTTTAATCTGTGCCATATTTTTAAAAGTGTCCCCATAAACTAATGTTTCATAAGTCATCTATGTAGAGAAAATAAATATTTCCTAGGTATGATTCTTTACTTGTTTCCATGAAAGTGGCATGCCAAAAGGAGCAGGGGGTAGGATATTTAATGTGGGACACAAGGTTTAACAGATATATTAAAGTTTCACTATGGATTTATATGGGGAGGAGTGAGGCATTGTTTGCAAAGGCACTTTAACACAACTTACTGTAGAAGTACCAATTATACCTTACCAATTTATATTAACTTGGAATATAAATTGGTTTATGACCTTTGAAACATTAATTAGCAATAGACTTTGGAAAGGTCGTGGTTAATAGAACCAAATGACATTTACTTATTACACAGTGGGTGAAGTGATTGTTGCAGTTAAGTTTTAAAGGGCTCTTAAAAATGCTAACTTTGCACAGGGTCACAAGGTCAGAGAGGTAGAGTTCATGGGTTCACAGACTGTTTAGAAATCTGATTGCAAAGGGGGAGAAGGATGCCACGGCAGCATAGCAATTAGCTTAATGCTGTTACAGCTCAGGGTGTCAGAGTTCAGAATTCAATTCCAATGTCATCTATAAGGAGTCTGTACTTCTGCCCTGTGGAAAGTGTGGATTTTCTCTGGGTGCCCTGGTTTCCTATCACAGTCCAAAGATGTACCGGTCAGTAGGTTAATTGGTCATTGTAAATTTCCCGTGATTAGGCTCAAATGGCCTATTCCATGCTGTATTTCTAAATAAAATAAAATAAAGATAGTCCTAAAATGTTGAATGTGGGTTTACAGACTCCTGTATCTCCTGCCTGCATATTGAAACCACCAAATCAAGCACTAAGAAAATTATAGCTAATTTGCTCTTGTTGAGGTTCCTTAAGGTTGTCATTGATGAGGGAAGTAGTGGGGATAAGCTCCCAGTACCTAGTAAATGCTTACAAGGATGTGTGTCTCATATAGCCTGTGACAACCAAGTCCAGCTCCTGGCCTGCATGTGTGGCTTAGCTACTAAGCCCGGTAGAATCATTTCTACTGACAGGTGAAGGGGCAAAGGTGGGTTGCTGGCACTTTAAAACCAGTAGTTTCTGGCACATACTTTCATCCTCACTGAGGAATTCTTTCTGTCCACTGGATGGTATTTTAGCTCATGGCACCCGGGATATCTTCAAATACCATGCTTTTGTTTCCTAGGTGAGGAATGAGCTCCATTTTAAGCCATACAAAATGAAGGAAAAGGAAGAAAAATACCATCGTTTCTTGGCTAAACCCGGACATCAAAAAATTGTCAGCAGTCTCTAGGGCCACAGTTGTTTATCTGTAGGAGGCAGCTTCCGGTGAACAT
The DNA here is from genome assembly GCF_030028105.1 of Mobula birostris. Classification (NCBI taxonomy): domain Eukaryota; kingdom Metazoa; phylum Chordata; class Chondrichthyes; order Myliobatiformes; family Myliobatidae; genus Mobula; species Mobula birostris. Next base: position 203,087,651 of record NC_092371.1, on the reverse strand, counting down.
CGCATCAAATACTTCTTTACTATTCTGCAGCATCATAAATCTCCCAAATCTCTTCAACTGAGATATTCTTCAACAAAGGCAGGCAGTGGTATATATAAAAGCAGCCATGAGTTCACTCTCACTCATTTTTCCCTGTCACATGCAGTCAAAATCATCAACATGATGTGAGAACACCTACTGCTAAAATAAATGTGCAACTGGAGGTTTGCACGTTGTACGAAACAGATGTGGATCTGGTGATAATGGAATTTCAGCCAATTTTCAACTTTCCCTGTTCTTCCCAAGTGCCACTGATCAACCAGAGCAGAGAATGTACTGCAATATTTAATACCTGTCAATGTACATTGTTAATGTGGGCTGCTGTTTATTGTTCTTAGTGAACTTGACAAGTAATTTTAAATTATTACTATCCATATGGTTAGAGACGAGTGCATTTTCTTTATTTTGTAGAATGTCAACCGAAGCCATTCATTAGGTTACACGATAAACTTGCATGTTGAAAAGTCCAGAATATTTTTCAGTTCTTTCTGCACTGCTGAAGTATAAGAGCTGTCTAGAAATAGACCAGCAGTACAGAGAAGACTGTAAGTTAATCGTGAGACTGGCTCAGAAGTCTAATTCCACAGTTCTTGGTATGCCTAGTTTCACACACGTGTTGGCATTTGGATTTGCATTGTTGTTTGAGGTGCACTAAAGATCACCGGCATCTGGTCTCAATAAATTGGCAACCTAAGCCAAAGAATCACAAGAAAATGAGAATCAATTTGAAGGATTACATTTCTGTTATTTTTGAGTAAGCTATGGAAATTTATTTTATGTCAGTCTGGGTGGGATTTCATTCCACTGCTTGCATTCATTCATTGGGTTATCTGAACATTTCTTGCTTATATCCTCCATGGTTTTGCTGATCTTTAACAACCTTTTAGCCACAATGTACAATCTTCAATGAAAGCAAACCTATCATCTTGCTTCCACGAATTGCAGAGGACCCTCTACAAAACTATGTTTGGGCATCTTTTTAGTCATAACAGAATTTATCTACAATACACGGTGGGAGTGTTATCAATGTATCATAAGCCCAAAAGACAATAAGATATAGGAGCAAAATTAAGCTATTCAGCCCACTGAAACTGCTCCGCCATTCCATCATGACTGATCCTGGATCCGACTCAATCCCATACATCTGCTGCCTTGCCATGTCCTTTGATGCCCTGATTGATCAGGAAACTATCAACTTCCCCCTTAAATATTCCCATGGACTTGGCCTCCACCGCAGTCTGTGGCAGAGCATTCTACTGATTCACTACTCTATGACTAAAAAAATTCCTCAGTTACTTCTGTTCTAAAGGGTCACCCCTCAATTTTGAGGCTGTGCCCTCTAGTTCTAGATACCCCCGCTGCAGGAAACATCCTCTCTAAATGTACCTTATTTAGTCCTTCCTACATTCAGCAGGTTTCATTGAGATCCCCACACATTCTTCTAAATTGCAGTGGGTAAAGGCCCGAAGCTGCCAACTGCTCCTCAGATATTAACCCCTTCATTCCTGGAATCATTCTCATGAACCTCTTCTGGACTCTCTCCAACGACAACATACCCTTTCTGAGATATGAGGCCCAAAACTGCATCAAATGAGAAGGGTAATATTAATTATAATCACTCATTCATGGAAGTAGATTGCTTGACCATTTTGCAGCTCACCTGACTGTATTGTTGAATGAAAGCAAGATCTAATCAGCAGGATGGTTTAATCATGTTAATTTCATGACAGCTAGGTTAGCTTAAAATCATAAATTCATTGTCTTCTTGTCTCCGAGTTCTGAGCCCAATATGAAGACCTAGTAATGAAGTATACATTCCATGTTTGAACTTTGATTCAGTTCTAAAGATCACTGAAATGCAATGCTTCAGATCAGATGCAAAGCCAAGGACTTGTATGCCTCTCTAGAAAATGTAACAAATACTGTAACTCCAATCAAAGAGCTATAATATTGTCACCATGTCAATTCAGAGGCAGATTACAGGTTAGGGGCAAAATTCCTTGCAGTGTAGTAGAACAGGAGGATCTTGGGGTCCACGTCCACAGACCCCTCAAAGTTGTCGCATAAGTTGATAGGGTGGGTAAGAAGAATATGATGTGTTGGACTTGTTAGTTGGGGGATTGTGTTCTTCCAAAGTGAATTACTTCACACTTTACTCTGTTGATCTCCATCTGCCACTTCTCAGCTCAGCTCTGCATTCTTTCAATGTCCCATTGTAACCTATGAAACCCTTCTACACTATCCACAAGTCCACCAACCTTCATATCGTCTTCAAATTTATTGCATTTCTTTATCCAAGTCATTTATAAAAATTACAAAGAGCAGCGGTCCCAGAACAGATCTCGGTGGAACACCACCACTCACCAACCTCCAGGTAGAATATCTACAACCACTCTCTTGCCTTCTGTGGGTAAGCCAATTCTGAATCCACACAGCCAAGTTTCTCTGGATTTCATTGTATGATTCTACCATGGGGAACCTCACCAAACAGCTGACTAAAATCAATATCCACCACATCCACTGCACATAAAGAATTAGTTTTTTATATTTTACACTGGTTATATTGTTTCTTATATTTTACTTTTTTTGGGATTTTATATTTTTTAGAAGCAGTTTCAAACTGAAAACTTATGTTAAGCTGTTTAGTGTTCCTCACTGTATGTAGGATCACGAAATCTTATGTTCCTTTATGATATTCCATTGGATTATGACATATCTAACTTCTCTTATTATTTACAACATCCCTATTTCCTATTTCATACTGATAGGATGAATTTATTAAGTACTGCTTATAATTTTGTTAACTAACTATTATCTTCTTCTCTCAGAAACTTACTACGTGTTTTATTTTTTCACTGATAATACTGGACAACAATTTTTTTTCGGAAGTGTTGCTTCCTCAGAATTTTTTTTGTTTATGTAGACCACTTGAAGCTGAACACAAATGTAATTTCAGACTATTGTATCATGTCGGAATTTGAAGAAACAAGAAATTAACTTTTATTGACTATAATGCATTTAATTGCATAACGGTGCTGATGCTTTGCAATAGTTCAACTAAGTTAAAATTTTTTATTGATGATTTTTGTTTGTACTTGGTGTTTGAGGCTTCTTGCTTAAGTGTCCAACAATAATCAGCCAACGTTGATGGGTTCCTTTTGCCCTGATACCATTTCTCCATGACTGCAATGTCCTGATGAAACCTTTCACCATGCTCATCACTGATAGCGCCAAGATTTCTAGGGAAGACGTCTAAATGGGAATGCAGAATATGAATCTTTAGTGACATGTTGCACTTCATGGTTTTGTATGCTTGAAGCATGTTGTCAACCAGCTGCACATAGTTTGGTGCTCTGTAGTTGCCAAGAAAATTTTCAACAACATCCATGAATGCCTTCCATGCCATTTTCTCCGGTCTGACTAGAAGTTCTTTGAATTGCCTGACATTGGTGACCGGTTTGATTTACGTACCAACAAAAATGTCTTCCTTAATCTTTGCATTAATTGTTCTGGGAAACTTCTGTTTTAAATATTGAAATAGTTCATGGAAATTTATAGCCTTTCTAAAACTATCCTGTCAGGCAGCATCCACCCTGCCTAAGCATGTTCAGGGTGCCTGGACAAGGTAGGAATCTTTTCAGCTTACATTGAGGCAACATTTTAATTGACTTGAATTATGAATTGTAATAACAAATATGGGCCATTTCAAAAAGATAGTGTGTGATAGGGAAACTTCACAGTGCTCTTCATGACCAGCAGCCCAAAATCCATCAGATGCACCCAAAAGGAGGCAGGAAGCAAATTTTTTGTTGTCCGGTGTATTAACTAAGGGGAAATCTTCTTATTGAGATTCTTTCAAACTACCTCCTGGGTTTCATGGCATTTCTTAATTTCTTTCTTATTTTGTCAAGTTTTCTCTTTATTTAATTATATCCACATGTCCCATAAACTCACTCTTTCAATTTAAGCTTGTTTATAACATATATTTTTATATATATTAGAGTCGTAGAGTCATATAAATGTACAGCACAGAAACAAGCCCTTCTGCCCATTTGGTCAATTTTGAACCAATTAAACTGCCTAGTCCCATTGACCTGCACCTGGACAATAGTCCTTCATACCCCTCTCATCCATGTACAAGACCAAACTTTTCTTAAACGTTGAAATTGAGCTTGCATGCACCACTTACATTGGCAGATCATTCTACACTCTCTCGACCCTCTGACTGAAGAAGATTGCCCTCATATTCCCCTTAAACATTTCTCCTTTCACCCTTAACTAATGATCTCCAGCTGTAGTCCCACCCAACCTCAGCAGAAAAAGACCACTTGCATTTATCCTATCTATACCCCTCATAATTTTGTATACCTCTATCAAATCTCCCCTCAATCTTCTATGTTCCAAGGAATAAAGTCCAAACCTATTCAATCTTCTCTTATAACTCTGTTCCTCCAGTCCCAGCAACATCCATCTAAATTTTCTCTGTACTCTTTCAAACTTATTTACATCTTTCCTGTAGATTGGTGCCCAAAACTGCACACAATACTCAAAATTAGGTCTCACCAATGTCTTCTACAACTTCAACATAATATCCCAAATCCTGTACTCAGTACTTTGATTTATGAAGGCCAATGTGCCAAAAGCTTACTTTATGACCATATCTACCTGTGCCACAACTTTCAATGAATTATGGACCTGTATTCCCAGATCTCTTTGTTCTACAGCATTGCTCAGTGCCCTATCGTTCACTGTGTAAGCCCTACCCTAGTTGGTCCTACTGAAGTACAATGCCTTGCACTTGTCTGAATTAAATTCCATCTGCCATTTTTCAGCCCATTTTCCCAGCTGGTCCAGACTCCATTGCAAACTCTGATAGACTTCCTGGCTGTCTACTACACCCATAGTCTTGGTGTCATCTGCAAATTTGCTGATCCAGTTAACCACATTATCATCCAGATCATTGATATAGATGACAAACATGTGACATTCCACTGGTCACAAGTCTCCAGTCAGAGAGGCTACCATCAACTATCACTCTTAAACAGCAGGACAATATTGGCTTTCCTCCAGTCCTCTGGTACCTCACCTGTTGTTAAAGGTGATTTAAATATCTCTGCTAGGATCCCTTCATTTAATGCACTTGCCTCCCACAGGATTTGAGGGAACACTATGTCAGGTCCTGGGGATTTATCCACCCTAATTTGCCTCAAGACACCAAATTTTCCTCCTCCATAACCTGTAGTGGGCCCATTACTCTCTGCTCCTTTGCTCACTTCTATTGTATGTGTTTCCCAAGTGAATACAAATGCAAAAAAATCCATTTAAGCTATCTCCCCTCTCTTCTGGTTGCATGCGTAGATTACCATTCTGATCATCCAGAGGACTAATTTTGCTCCTTGCAATCCTTTTGCTCTTAATATGTCTGTAGAATCCCTTAGGTTTCTCCTTCATCTTGTCTGTGAGGCAACTTTATGCCTTTATTTAGCCCTCCTGAATTCTTACATAAGTATTCTCTTCCATTCCTTATACTCTATAAGCACCTCATTTGTTCATACCTGCCTATTCTTTCTATACACCTTTTTTTTTTCTTCATCAGGACCTCAATATCTCTTGAAATCCAAGATCCCTTAAACCTGTTACCTTTACATTTTATTCTGACAGGTGTATACAAGCATTATACTCTCAAAATGTCACTTTTGAAGGCCTCCCACTTATGAAGTATACTTTTGCTATAAAACAATCTGTCCCAATCTGCACTTGCCAGATCTTTTCTGACACCATCAAAATTGGCCTTTTTCCAATTTAGAATTGCAACCTGAGGACCAGAACTATCCTTTTCCATAACTACCTTGAAGCTAATGACATCATGATCACTAGATGCAGTGCTCCCCTACACAAACTTCTGTCACCTGCACTGTATCATTCCCTAATAGCCAATCAGGTATCACACACTCTGTCCCTAAGGTATCACAATATTGATCTACTGCTCAATGTGCCAACCTCAGGATCCACCACATCTTAGGTGGGTCTAAATTATGACCTCCTTCCATGTAATCCTTTTAATTTTGCACTGATTTTTATGTTTTTTGCTTTGATTTTAAGATGGCCACATTTTCTTCAAATTTGCTTAGGTGTTCCTTCACAGTTAACTCACTGCACTTTGCGACCATTTTCTAGATCAATAGGTCCATTAGGGTACTATTAACTGAAGAAGTGTATTCTTTCATCTTCATCTACTCTATTTTGCCCCCCTTCATTCAAGTGGTGTCAAGAAAACAACCTCTCCCCCAATATCGCAAAAACAAAGGAGCTCTTTGTGGTTTACAGGAGGAATGGAGACAGGCCAACTCCTATTGACATCAATGGATCTGGGGTTGAGAGGGTAAACAGCTTTACATTCCTTGGCATCTACATCACCGACACATCATGTGGTTTGTACACACCAGCTGTGTGGTAAAAAAGGCACAACAGCCCCTCTTTCACTTCAGACGGTTGAGGAAGTTTGGTATGGGCCCCCAAATCCTAAGAACTTTCTACAGGGACACAGTTGAGAGCATCCTGACTGGCTGCATCACTGCCTGGTATGGGAACTGTACTTCCCTCAATTGCAGGACTCTGCAGAGAGTGGTGTGGACAGCCCAGCGCATCTGTACTTGTGAACTTCCCATGATTCAGGACATTTACAAAGGCAGGTGTGGAAAAAGGGCCCAAAGGATCACTGGGGACCTGAGTCACCCCAACCGCAAACTGTTCTAGCTGCTACCATCTGGGAAACGGTACCACAGCATAAAAGCCAGGACCAACAGGCTCTAAGACAGCTTCTTCCACCAGGCCAGCAGACTGATTAACTCACGCTGATTTGAGTGTATTTTTATGTTACATTGACTGTTCTATTTATTATAAATTATTATAAATTACTATGATTGTACATTGCACACTTAGACAGAGATGTAGCGTAAAGATTTTTACTCTCCATATATGTGAAGGATGTAAGAAGTAAAGTTAATTCAATTCAATTCAGTTCAATTCGAAGGTAATTATAATTGAACCAATCTCAGTGAAGGACTGTATCAAATAAGGTTGGATCATGGATTACCTGAGACTTTTTTTCAGTCATTTTTGCCATAAGATCTTACCTTACCTTCCACAGATTCCCACGGGAGTGGTGATAATCTTCGTAACTGAAGTTTCATGACCCTAGAAAAAGTACACTATTTCCTAATTCATAAGATGTACTTCTCTGTGAAGGGAAATATCTCTTTCAATGCATCTGCATATTCTTTAGTCAACTGAGGAAAAGGATGTTTGAAGATGAAGGCCTCAGACCTGGCACAGAAGTCACAGCCTATATGTCACAGTAATCGCTTCTGAGATCTAGACTAATTATAGAGGATGCCTCAAGGACCTGGAAGAATATCAGCCGGACATTCCAGCACTGAGGCTCTAGTTAGTCTCAATCAGCTAATGGTCCACATTGTTGACCTGTTGAAACTTTCAAAGCACAAGCTGTATTTGGAGCTCTCTTGAGGACACCTGAGAATGTCTGGCCCATGACCACTCAAAAGGAAGAAGTAGCTTTCTGTGTAGTATTCAGAATGCGGAGGCCTTGCAGAAGCACTGAATAAGGCCAGAAGAAGAGCCCCACAAAATCAGCACCCACTACCCTGTCCCCCACTACCTGCCCCATTTATAGAAAAGTCTATGATTTCCACATTGGCCTTACTAGCTATCTCAGGACCTACAAAATCAGAGTGGAAAACCAAGTCATCTGTGATCCATAAACATCACATCTCTAAACAGCTGAAGATGCCCGGTCCACTTTTTTGTCATTTCTAACAATTGGCCACATTTTCCTCTTCTGTGCCACTGTGACATATTTGATACTAATCCTTCCTGTTTGTTCTCAGTACTTTAAGCTTTTGACAGTGTAACCTTTACATTAAAATTCCCTTCGGCTAGTCAGGATTTGGGGGATGGAGGGAAGGCAGCTGTTGGATTCAGTAGCAGTACCTTTTTCAGTTTTGTTTGAGGATTTAGCTTTAGTGAGTTTTGTTAAACCAAATATGATACAGCCATAATATTGTTCAAGCATTTTTTAAGTATATTTTTTCTCAGAGCAGATTGTGTCTTGTATTGGAGCTCACTCATTGTGTGTATTGTCATCCCAGGCTCAGCTTAATTCTAAAGCAAGTGACAAACAATTGCTGTGTGCAGTGCTTTGGCATCCTGTATGTTTATTATAACACTGTCTTCCCATTTATTTCAGTGCTGATCTGGAGAAATTGGCATTAATGGAGTATTTATCAGACTAACAGAAAAATAGCATGTAGCCATGTTAAGAACTTTTATTGTCCTTATTTGACCTTATTAAGCAGAAGGCAGGAAAATAAAAGGAAGAGTAACATGTGTAAAAGTTTTTTTTTAACCTCACATGGGATTAAAATCACCAAATGAAAATGCCAGCATATTTCCAAACTCTTTACCCTTTCTGATATCAGTCTTTTTGTGTGGATAGCAAGTCTGCACATCCACTTTGAAATGAAATACTTACTTAATTACATGATGACTAATTAGGGAAGAAGGCTTTCAATTAGGAGAACATTTGGGAAATTTGGATATATAACCACGAGTATTTTCTATCTATTGAACTTAAATACTTGGGATAAAATTTCCAAAATGTGGTTCTACTTCATGGTGGGGCACTGAGGATTAAGCTAAACCCCACGGTGATTACAAGCACATTTATGCCCAAGGGAAATTTTAACTGCATCTCTAAATATGTTAATGGAAAATCATCTTTGCTTGGGAAATAGTTGGCTATCAGTTGTTTGAAAGATGCTGTTCAGTTCTATAACCAGATGAGCAAAGATTTATTGTGGTTGCACTTCTTTTGTAAGATTTCCTTGCACTATTCTTTACCTTTGCTTAGAAAAAGATGTGGTAACGTTAGACCATGAGACCACATGACTATAAGACGTAGGAGCAGAATGAGGCCATTCGGCCCATTGAGTCTGTCCATCATGGCTGATCCCAGATCCCACTCAACCTCAAATCCTTTGCCATATCCTTTGAAATCCTTTGAAGCCCTGATCGATCAGGAAGTGATCAACTTCTGCCTTAAATATACGTATGGACTGGCCTCCACAGCAGTCTATGACAGAACATTCCACAAATTTACTGTTCTCTGGCTAAAATATTCCTTCTTACCTCTGTTCCAAAGGGTTGCCCCTCAATCTTGAGGATGTGCCTTCTAGTTCTGGATACCCCCGCCATAGGAAACATCCTCTCCACATCCACCCCATCTAGTCCTTTCAATGAGATCCCCCTGCATTTTTCTAAGTTCCAGTGAGAACAAGCCCAAAGTTGCCAAACGTTTCTCATATGTTAACTCCTTCATTCCTGGAATCATCCGTTGTGAACCTCTGCTGGACTGCCTCTGCAAGGACCTGGGCCCATTGCAATTTGCCTATCGCCACAATAGGTCAACGGTAGATGCAATCTCAATGGCTCTCCACACGGCTTTAGACCACCTAGACAACACAAACACCTACATCAGGATGCTGTTCAACGACTATAGCTCAGCATTTAATACCAGCGTTCCCACAATCCTGATTGAGAAGTTGCAGAACCTGAACCTCTGTACCTCCCTCTGCAACTGGATCCTTGATTTCCTAACCGGAAGGCTACAGTCTGTGTGGATTGGTGATAACATATCCTACTCACTGACGATCAACACTGGTGCACCTCAGGGCTGTGTGCTTAGCCCACTGCTCTACTCTCTGTATACAAGTGACTGTGTGGCTAGACATAGCTCAAATACCATCTACAAATTTGCTGACGATACAACCACTGTTGGTAGAATCTCAAGTGGCGACGAGAGGGCGTACAGGAGTGAGATATGCCAACTAGTGGAGTGGTGCCGCAGCAACAACCTGGCACTCAGCGTCAGTAAGACGAAAGAGCTGATTGTGGACTTCAGGAAGGGTAAGACAAAGGAAAACATACCAATTCTCATAGAGGGATCAGAAGTGGAGAGAGTGAGCAACTTCAAGTTCCTGGGTGTCAAAATCTCTGAGGATCTAACCTGGTCCCAACATATCGATGTACTCATAAAGAAGGCAAGACAGTGGCTATACTTCATTAGGAGCTTGAAGAGATTTGGCATGTCAACAAATACACTCAAAAGCTTCTATAGTTGTACTATGGAGAGCATTCTGACGGGCTGCATCACTATCTGGTATGGAGGGGCTACTGCACAGGACCGAAAGAAGCTGCAGAAGGTTGTAAATCTAGTCAGCTCCATCTTGGGAACTAGCCTACAAAGTACTCAGGACATCTTTAGGGAGCAGTGTCTCAGAAAGGTAGTGTCCATTATTAAAGACCTCCAGCACCCAGGGCATGCCCTTTTCTCACTGTTACTATCAGGTAGGAAGTGCAGAAGCCTGAAGGCACACACTCAGCGATTCAGGAACAGCTTCTTCCCCTCTGCCATCTGATTCCTAAATGGACATTGAAGCTTTGGATACTACCTCACTTTTTTAAATATACAGTATTTCTGTTTTTGCACATCAAAAAAAGTCTATTCAATATACATAATTGATTTACTTGTTTATTTATCATTATGTTTTATTTTATTTATTATTAATTTTTTTCTTTCTCTGCTAGATTATGTATTACATTGAACTGCTGCTGTTAAGTTAACAAATTTCATGTCACATGCTGGTGGTAATAAACCTGATTCTGATTCTGAACTAAAATATAGAAGTAATAAATAGCTTGTTAGCCTGAGTAGTATTTTTGTATATAATTTTGATCAATGAGTCAAAATTAGTAGCCATTCATTGAGATCTTTACCTTAAGATTACATTTGAAATATTTTACTCTATTTTTTAGTTCACTAAATCTGGTAGATCATCCTCATAATCCACCTCTAGTACTAACTTTACATCTTCAGAATTTGGGACTTCTCCAGTTCATTCTGAACCTCTGTGTTATTAAGAATTTGTGATTAAGTGATAATTTATTCTATAAATTATCAATATCAGAAATTTGTGTGATACATGTACTTACTTTGAACTAATCATTAACGAGAAGAATAAAAATGTGCTGTACATGTGCTTAATTTGAGGAACTCACTGCATTGTTCAGTAACTTTGTCTTAAAATCACAATTACATAGTTCAGTAGCTATACCAAGAGACCCATGAGTGATTTAAAACCAGGAATTACATTGTAAAATTCCTGAACATGTCTTAGCTTCTCCTCTTTTGTTTTCTTTAATCCTGTATTTAACAATAGCTTTGATTCAATGAAGTAATGAATAACATTGAAAAATACTATTCTAACTGAATCCTGATTATGCCCATGTGTTGTACACGCTACTTGGGCTGAATTGCATAGCCAAGCTCTTGTCAGACCTCACAAAGAAGATAAATGTTTACCCTGGCAAAATCTAAAGTATCAGTGAGAAAATAGTAAGGGTTACAGAAAACTGAGTAAAATAAATTACTATGTTGAGAATCTCAACAGAACACTGTAGCAATAATCATAATGCCAACCATAATATCATTTATAGCTCCAACAACATTAGGAAGAGGGATGCAAATGACTTGGACAGACTTCATACTCTACAAGGACCGAGCTGATGAAGTGAGCTCAAACAGTAGACTGGCCATTCATAGTTCTACCTGAAACAGAGCTTTCCTTTGGGTCATATCATAGCACACTACAATTATGTCGTAGCTAGAAGTATGTACAAGTAGTCAGTGTTTAACTTTATTCGAGGCCCTGAGAATTTACTCCACAAAAGACTATTCTGTACATCCTTACTGCTTTATCTTTTCATTTACCAGGATTTTTTTTTGGAGAACGCCCATCTGTAGTGTTCCAATCTAGATTCAACTGCATTATCCCAACATGCTAATGATAAAAAGAAAGCAAGTGCTGAAAATCAGAAAGAAAATAAAGCAGAATATCATTGTATTATTGAAAAGGCAAGGGAACATTTTGGCTCAAACACTTCAGATTTATAAAAACTGAAAGAATAACAAGTATCTCAATGGAACAAGTGATTTGAGATGAGGTAACAGGCCAATGTCACTTCATCTGCACTTGCAAGGGAAGATGCATGGTCATGGAAAAGAGAATGTAGCCATGGAAACTACTAAGTCATGAATCAGAAATTCTGAAGTGACCAGTTCCCTCCAATACATAGAAAAGGTATTCAGGATAAAAGTGCAGAAATGGAGACGGATAAGATAACGTTTTACTGTTTGCCAAGCTTGAGTACACTTTGAGATGCAGTGCAGTGCCTGAACTTGCAGTGCTGTTAGACCTTCGGCCACACGTATCCACACTCCTGAGTAAAGAGATTTTTCCTCTTCTCAGTATTCAAGATGTTCCTTTGAAGGAGACTGCGATTCCTTTCTCTGAACACTTTAGTTAGGAGAAGCATCAACTTAGATCAAATATGTCTTGACCTTTCTGAATTCTGAAAGTTTCAATTTTTGATCTTTTTCTTCTAACCTCAGTTGCAAAGTTTTGTGACTTGTAACCTTTGTAATTAACCCAATAAGAGAAGTACATGGTGCTGGAAACTGTGGACTACGGATTCATTTAAGTGGTGGAATTAATTTTTTTTGTCTGTTAAAAAGCTTCCACTGCTATTGTTGTTTAAAAAGGGGTGCCAGAAGCCCTCTTCAATAATTGAAGCACATGAATTTGGAAGTTTAATTCAAAGAATCTTAATCTGATTGGTGGGGATTGAAAAAAATGATTTATAATGATGACCATGTTTTTACTCTGGAAATAGTCTGAATTATCTGGAGGCGAATTGCTACTCATTGTCACCAGTGTCTCAGGAATTCTTTGTTTTACAGGCGAAGGAGCAGATTATCCAACCACTTAACTCTGCCCTCCATTCATCAAGATCAAATTACAAAGATTCACCACCAAACAATTGAAGAAATTTGTCCTTATTTCTGCCCAAAATGCTCTGAAAGATGTTTTTGACATACAGGGTTCCTCCAGGTTGGAGGTGATTTTTTTTTTTCACTTGCAATTTAAATTCCAGTATTCAGACTGAGGTTGGAGAGGAATGCACTCCAATGTTGGTGGGGGTGGGAGGAGCATGGGGAGATGAAACTAAAGTCAAGTCCATGAAATTTGAATGTACTGTTCTGCCGAGCACACTAGGCAGATTGCACTGATTGTGACCCACAGTTCATGGCTCACACTGCCTCTGCATGCTATACTCGCTAGCTTCCCTACTAACCTACAAACTAGTCCTCAATGCATTCTAGTGCAATGTGGTTTCTTACAGAGAAATAGTTTAGACAGATGTGTTTACATCTGGTTCAAAGCACTTGTACTAACACAACAATTGATTATCATCTGTAGCTTGGGGAATATTTAAAGCATGCTGAATACTATTTTCTCCCTGACAGCAAGGAATTATTTATGTCACTCAGATAACTGAAAGCATATTTTAAATGACAAATGAAGTGTTAGCTGCAGTCATATGTTCACATTTAATAGAATCACCTTCAATCACTAAGGCCCATTTGTTGCCTTCTGTTCTGATACTCCATCCTTTTCATCTTTGGCAAGGACTGGAATATCTTTATTTTCTATTTTCACACCCTCTTTTTGACCCTGCTTAATTTCTATTTTGAACTCGAAAGATGCACTTGTTTCTTTGGGACAATAGAAGAGATTTAGTAATGGCCATTCAGAGTAGTTTCTCCCTGGAGGTCCGACTCCTCCAGTTTTCACATTCCAGTGCTGATAGGGAGGACGGTTATACAAACACCTGCTACAACACTTAGGGTTCTAAAGGGCCAAAACACAAGCTGCTTGTGAAATCCTAACTGCCTTCAGCTACTATGTTAACAGCAGGCTTCCTTGAATAATGGTCAAAAAGGTATAGAATGTCCATTTTAAGAGGAGTATTTTTTCACAGTTATAAACAGCTAAATAATAAATCACAAAAACTTGTCTAGGGTCCGAAAAGGTTGTCAAAGGCTGTGCAAAATCGAATGCCTCTAAAATGAACTTCTGTAACCCTATATCACTCAATGTGCTCATATTGAATTGAAATATTGAACCTTGTGGAATTAGTGTCCTTTAATAACACCACTTCCTTTCTCCTCTACAAAAACTAAACTATTAGATAATAAACTTTAGAAACGTGATTTAGATAATCTGTATCTGGAATGTGCCCAATTTAAGTTTATGACATTGGCTGAAGCATGGATAAAGAATGGTATTGTGGATTTATTCAATTTATTTTAGAAATAATATACAGTATTATTAAATACAATAGTAACTAATAAAATAATAATTATACTATAAGCCCTGAAATAGTCACCAGGAATTAAAAGGACAAAAATGTAGGGATAGTGTGCAGAGTTCAAAGAGTAATAGGCTTGTCATGGTAGGGTATTTTAACCTCCTAACAGAGACTTGGATTGCCATATGTTAAGGTCTCAGATAGGATGAAATTTGTTAAGCGCATTCAGGAAACATTTCTTGAGCAAAATGTGTACTGGGGGCTCTTCCTGGGAAAGGACAAAGCTTAATCTATTCTTGGGTAATAAGGCAGGACAAGTAACTGAGGTGATGGCAAGGGAGCAATTTGTGACCAATTGCTTTAAAAATAGTTATAGGAAGGGACAGAACTAGTCTGCAGGTTTACGTTCTAAATTGGGGCACATTGACAGTATGAGACAGGAGTTTGAAAGTAATGAGTGGACTAGATTGCTTGCAGACAAAGGGCCACGGGAAAGTGGGAGGCTTTTTAAAAGTGAGTTAATGAGAGTTCAAGGTCTGTCTGTTTCTGTCAGAGTGAAGGGCATGGTTGGTAGGAGATGGGAACTCTGGATGATGAGGAATATTGAGGCATGGATTAGACATCGGTTAGATACAGGCAGTTGGGACTAAATAATCCCCAGAGAAGTGTAGGGGATGCAAGAAGGTATGCACAATGAAAACCAAGAGGCCAAGAGGGGGACATTAAATAACTTTGACAGAGGAGATTAAGGAAATATGAAGAAATTTTGTATATATTACAAGAAAAAGAGAAACTAGACAGAGAACAGGGCTGCTCAAAGACCAACGGAGACAACCTTATGTAGAGATGTGGGAGATAGGCAAGGTCCATTGTGATTATTTCTCTTTCGTTTTTGTTCCTGAGAGAAAGACTTGAAGTTTTCGGAACTAGGAAAGTAAATGGGAGGTCTTGAAGCTAGTCTATATTACAGTAGATGAGGTTCCAATGGGAAAAACGAAGAAAGGCAAAGGAAAAGAAAATAGATGTAATGGGAAGAAAAAAGGAAGGAGAAAGAGGAAGGAATGGAAAAGAAAAGAATAGAAAGACTGCCTTTCACAATCTCAAGCTGCTGCGGAATAGTTTACAGTTAATGGAGCACTCTGATATTTAGTCATTGTTGAAAATCAAAGCAGCCAGTTTGTCTATAATCTTCAGCAAACAGCAATGTGATAATGACCAAATAACCTGTTTTATCTATGCTGAATGAGGAATAAATATTGGCTAGGAAACTATGGATAACTTTTCCATTTTTTTTTGAAATGGCCCCAGAAACTTTTCCATTCATTGGAAAGGGCAGATGAAGCCTTTTTTTCTCTCTATAATGTGAAGACATCTAGCCGGCAATGTAACAATCCCTTAGCATTATACTGAGAAGTCCCAATTTACAAATAATCATAAAATGCCAAGAACCAAGAATTCAAAATTAAAGTTTGTTCTCATTATAGCATTAATCAGGAAATTTTGAATTCGTTTGGCACGATGGTGCACAGAAGCCGACCCTTCAATAGACTGAGACTGTACTGCGATCTCATTATGCAGCTGCTTTGGAACCCAACTGACCCCATTTTGATTCTAACTTCTGGTGCTACCTGTGGAGTTTACATGGTTTCCCCATGACTGTGTGTACTGCTTGCCTTCTGTGCTCTGCTTTCCTCCCTATCCCAAAAATGTGCTGGTTGATAGGTTAACTATCCACTATAAATTATTCCTAATTATTAGCTGGTGGGAAAATCAGTGCAGTGTTAATGCAGTGTGAGCAAAATAAATGGGGAATTGGGATAGACGGGATTGCTTTAACTGTTGGCATAGGATCAACGGGTTGAATAACCTCCTTCTATGCCATTAAGAAATTTGGTCTATGAATCTGAGCTTAGATCCAGGTTTTTAAGGTCACACCATCAGTCACCAAACTAGTGTGCAATACTTGAAACCCGAACACACCTCAATAAACACCATGTGCAGCTGGTGTCAGAGAGCTTTGTCCCAGTTTACTGGTCGTATGCCCATGGGAAAATCCTTGATTTACATTTTGAATAGCACGGATTGAGGTTCTGGGGTCTTGGGGTACATGTCAAATATCGATTACATCTTATTAGATGCATAGTTCAGCAACAGTATTTGAAGGTACAGCGCAGACCTGGGTTACTCATTTATTTATTTATTTACAATGCTGAAAAGGCCCTTCGAGACATGCCGCCCAGCGATCACCAATTTAACCCTAGCATAGTCACTGGACAAATTACAATGACCAATTAAGTTACTAACCAGTAGTTATGTCTTTGGACTGTGGGAGGAAACCGGAGCACCTGGAGAAAACCCACGTATTCCAAAGAGAGGGTGTACAGACTCCTTGCAAATGACATCAGAATTGAACTCTGAACTCCGATGCCCTGAACTTTAATAGTATTGAGCTAAGCGCTACACTACCATAGCACCAAACCATCGGTTGGGACACACATCAGTTGAGTCCCACCAAATAGTTGCAACTTCCCTCGAGTACAGAGACCCAGTTTAGATTTATTGGGCTTTCACTGCATTGCTTTTCTCTTTATAGTAGGTGTTCATTTAGAAGTTTTCAAAGTCTAATTTTCTGCTTCCTTTGTACCCAGTGCTTTTCTTTTACATGTTGCACAGAAGCATTCTTTCAACTTTTTACTAGTTTTGTTTTACTTCATATTATATTAAGTTTTTGTGGGGATCATCCTTGTTAGGTAAATATATCTCTCATATCTGCTCATTCTTGAGAAGAATTAGCGATCTTGGTAGTTGACCCATAAAGAGTGACCAGGTAAGCAGATTGGAGTAGATTAGGCTAGTTGGTAAAAGTTGGGAACTTGAGCAAAATATAAAAAAAGCAAACAGCAGTGACATCAGACAAGAAACCATGATCATTGTGTTTAAGAAATACCAATATAGTGATCTATCCCGTGGTTTACTATTAGCTCACTACAGCTGTCTAGACTGAAAAATATGTTTGCACTTGGCCAGATCAGTTAAATTATTGCATTCTTGCATGTGTTTTCGTACTTCCATTGAGTGAAGATGTTCCAAGCATTACATTTTCATCTTTTTAGCACTGACAGCCAAAACAGTCAAAATGGTGCATAAAGTAACTTAAAGCAATGAACATTTTTCACACCATGGCTGTATGTTTTTTTTTCATTTAATTAAAACTTTGGTCTGCTATGTTATCTATACATTGAAAATTGTTGCTCAAATATGATCTGCTGCTGGCAAGCATTTATGTCACAAGTTGCAATAACTATTGCAGTAAGTCAACTTTATTCATGCCTTAATTCTTCGGGTGGCATGTATCACACAACTGTCTGTATAACTGCTACTAAATAATGCATTACAATAATGTAGTTCTTTTTTTTCTTTTCCTATGAACATATAGTGATGATAACGTTTGGAGCTGTATGCCGTTCATGCAGTGACACCTTGAGGTTTATTTGCTGTAAATGAGAACATCCTGACATGAATTCCCTTTTGACTCATTTTGAGTTCGACTAAAGAGCAAAATTTTTCCTGTGAAATAGGAAATGGCAGGAAAGATTAGCTCATTCTTTAACTTCTACTTCTTCTGTTTATTCTTAGGATATGCAACACGTTATCCCCGAGGGAGAGGAGAGAAGGCACTTTACGAAACTGTAGCTGGTTTTCACAAGAAATTCTACATCTGCATCCAAAGATTACATTGGAAGTGCAGTAAAACCAAGTCTTCTCCATAGGTTAATAGGTTTGCAATATTATTATACTTTCAGAAGATAAACTACTCTTAAACTGCAGGTATGCTCCGGAAACTTAGATTGTGATTTTGCAACTACTGGTTTGTGTTCACTAAATATGTCGATTTATTTTCATTATATTTTCTTCAGAACTCTCTCAGAAGAATCAGGGAATGGATAACTTTTATTTCATTTCCTAATGAGTGGCCACATTATTAGTAGGCTCGTGGTCTTCTGCTGCTGTGTTCCATCATCTTCAAGGTTCAATGTGTTGTGTAGTCAGAGGTATTCTTCTGCATGCAATTGTTGTAATACATGGTTATTTGAGTTACTGATGCCCCGCTGTCAGCTTGAACCAGTCTAGCCATTGTCCTCTGACCTTTCATAAACAAGAGAAAATCTGCAGATGCTGGCAATTCCAAGCAACACAATCAAAATGCTGGAGGAACTCAGCAGGCCAGGCAGCATCTGTGGAAAGGAGTACAGTCGATTTCGGGCCGAATCCTGCTGATGGGTCTCGGCGCAAAACGTTGACTGTACTCTTTTCCATAGATGGTGCCTGGCGAGCTGAGTTCCTCCAGCATTTTGTGTGTGTTGCTAATGCTGATAGAACCGCTGCTCACTGGATGTTTTTTGTTTCTTGCATCATTCTCTGTAAACTCTTGAAACTATTGTGTGTGACAATCCCAGGAGATCAGCAGTTTCTGAGATACTTAAACACACAGAGAGTGGTAGCTGTGTGGAACGAGCTTCCAGTAGAAGTGGTAGAGGCAGATTTGATTTTGTCATTTAAAAAAATGGATAGGTATATGGACAGGAAAGGAATGGAGGGTTATGGGCTGAGTGCAGGTAGACAGGATTAGGTGAGAGTAAGCGTTTGGCACAGACTAGAAGGGACAAGATGGCCTGTTTCCGTGCTGTAATTGTCATATGGTTACCCCATGTGGCACTGACAATCATTCTGCAGTCAAAGTCACTTAGATCACAGTTCTTCCCCATTCTGATATTTGGACTGAACGACAACTGAACCCCTTGGCCATATCAACAGGTTTTATGCATTGAGTTGCTGCCACATGACTGGCTGATTAGATATTTGCGTTAATGACACTTATTAGTGTACCTAATAAGGTGGCCACTGAGCACAGATTTCATCAACAGTGTCTTGCTGGAAACAAAGCAATGGTAGGATTGAGAGAATTTGGCAGCTCCATAGTGATAGTGCTGCAGCTCTGGTAAAATATGTTTAGGAAGGGGGTAGGCTGGGAATTCTGCTGGAAAATAAAAGAAATGGTTATTTTCCAAAGATAACTTTTCATTGTCATCTTCTGAATGAGTTTTCATTTCTATGTTTTCTAGTTCTTTCACTATTTGCCAAAAATTGACTTTTAGTTAATCAGTCATAAAAATAATTCAATTAAATTTCACATCATGTGAGAGGGTGATTATAAACCTATACCGATGATCTACGTAACAAAAACATTTTGGAATATTAAATACTCTCCCTTGATAGATCCATGAACTGAATATGGCTAAAGCATTTCATCCAAGTAAATTCTGAATCATGTTTAACAAGTTTAATGTGAATTTATACATAAAATATTATTTATTAAGTGGTACTGTTGGATTAGACTGCACAGCTGATATTACCTTTAATTATACTATATTTCATATAATTACCTATTTACATGTAATTATTTAGTATATTTCATAGTGCTCACAGTATGTATATGCAAATATTCAGTATGTCCCATAGTGGCTACAGCTCTTCGTATGATTCTAGAAGCTCCTCTAATATTGCATAATGTGAATAGAGGCTCTCTGATTGGTTAACTCTTCTCTATAAATTTGAATGGAATGTCTCTTATCCATGGTCTGAACACATAGGCTCACCATCTTTTTTTTTGTCCTTTCTTCTTTTTTATAAGCTACTTGCTATTTCCTGCTTCCAATTATCTTTATTCCATTAGCACCTAATAAAATTATCATGAAGCAACAATTTTTATGACTCTTTCTTGACTTCTGAAAGAACCTTGGATCAAAAACATCAGAATCCAACTATTTGGCATTGGTGACAAGCTGGTTGCAAAGAATTAAGGACTTGGAAGAATCTCAGACAAAGTGGAAAATTTTGGTGCCTAAACTTAAAAGGAGATAAGATCTTATCTTGAGAGGGTTGACGAGCTCTGTTGAGAGGATCGATGATGAGCTCTGGCTTCAATACACCATCAGGTGGAAGTGTAGGAGTGAGGAAACTACTATACATTGCTATTTAGAAAAGCAAACAGATCTGTAAAATTCAGATGAGCACTGAAATTAATATCATGCTCAGAATAAATACGTATAAGCTGGTGGGGTGAGAAGAAATACTTAAATATTTACAAGATCGTGAGGTGCAGAGGAGTACTTAAATATGTACAAAGTGTTGGAGTACGGAGAAAAGCTTAAACTTGTACAAACCATTGGGGACAGAGGAAAATTTCAGTTGTAATCTAAAAATATTTCAGTCAAATTAATAAAAGTATGTACAATTCAACTTTTTCACGAGATCAAATTAAGACAATGGCCGAAGTTGTAAAACCACCTCTTACCAGAATCAGAATCAGGTTTATTATCACTGGCATGTACCATGAAATTTGTTAACTTAGCAGCAGCAGTTCAACGCAATACATAATATAGAAGAAAAAAAACAAAATAAAATAATAATTTTAAATCAATTACATGATAAGTATATTGAATAGATTAAAAATCATGCAAAAAAGCAGAAATAATATATATTAAAAAAGTGAGGTAGTGTCCATTTGGAAATTGGATGGCAGAGGGGAAGAAGCTGTTTCTGAACCCCTGAGTGTGTGCCTTCAGGCTTCTGTACTTCCTATCTGATGGTAACAGTGAGAAAAGCGCATGCCCTGGGTGCTGGAGGTCTTTAATAATGGACGCTGCCTTTCTGAGACACCACTCCTTGCTGATGATCTGGGTACTTTGTTGGCTAGTACCCAAGATGGAGCTGACGAGATTTACAACCCTCTGCAGCTTCTTTAGGTCCTGTGCAGTATCCCCCTCCCATACCCTCCCCCCCACTGCCATACCAGACAGTGATGCAGCCTGTCAGAATGCTCTCCACAGTACATCTATAGAAGTTTTTTGAGTGTATTTGTTGACATACCAAATCTCTTCAAACTCCTAATGAAGTATAGACGCTGTCTTGCCTTCTTTATAACTGCATCGATATGTTGGGACCAGGTTAGATCCTCTGAGATCTTGACACCCAGGAACTTGAAGCTGCTCACTCTCTCCACTTCTGATCCCTCTATGAGGATTGGTATGTGTTCCTTCATCTTATCCTTCCAGAAATTCACAACCAGGTCTTTCGCCTTACTGATGTTGAATGCCAGGTTGTTGCTGTGATACCACTCCACTAGCTGGCATAATTCGTTCCTGTACGCCCTCTCGTCACCACCTGAGATTCTACCAACAATGATTGTATCATCAGCAAATTTATAGATGGTATTTGCATTATGCCTAGCCACACAGTCATGTGTATATAGACAGTAGAGCAGTGGGCTAAACACACACCCCACCCCTGAGGTGCAGCAGTGTTGATTGTCAGTGAGGAGATTTCATCACCAATCCACACAGATTGTGGTCCTCCAGTTAGAAAGCTGAGGATCTAATTGCAGAGGGAGGTACAGAAGCCTAGTTCTGCAATTTCTCAATCAGCATTTTGGAAATGATGGTATTAAATGCTGAGCTATAGTCGAACAGCATCCTGACATAGGTGTGTCAGTACCTCTAGTTGAACTCTACTTTTTGCATGTTTCTCCTAGCTGTCGGTCTGTGGTTTTGTATTGCCATGCGCTCCTGTCCTACTCTGGCCCCTGTATTACTGAGTACTCTGTCTCTCACCTGTTTCTCATCACTGCCTGTATTGCTGCCACCTGTGTCTCTTTGTGCTCCACCTATCATCTGCATCTCTGTTTATTGATCAGTGTATTTCAGTCCTGTGTTTTCACCTGTTTGTTGTCAAATTGTGCCAGTGAATTTTCCTGAGCCTTTCCAGCATTCGTATCTGTACTATGTCCATCTGAATATTGACAATACCTGAGTAACTTATTAGTCATTGATTCGACCATCACCCTGTTGTTCAACCATCAGATGTTGAAATCGATTGTTAAGGATGTGGTTTCAGGATACTTGGAGCCATATGATGAAATAGGTTTAAGTCAGCATGGTTTTCTTAAGGGAAAAGCTTGCCTGACAAATCTGTTGGAAATCTTTGAAGAAATAACAAGCAGGATAGACAATGGAGAATCGGTTAACATTGTGTACTTGGATTTTCCTCTGGCTTCCATTTTCAACTCTCTGATACCTTGCTGGTAACTAAATTCAAGAGCAAAGGAGGAAGACACTATATGAAATCTGCTGCATGTTGTTATTTTAATAGCCTTATTTCTTTTGAGATGTTGGATTTTTTTCATGAGTTTCCACATGAGACTTTAGCTCATTCTCCACAACTTTGCAACTCAAGCGCTCAGTGTTATATATAGTTTTTCAAATTGTCTTTTGCATATTGATTGTTTGTCAATCTTAACTTATGTACACTTCTCCGTGGATTGTCACCTTGTCGTGGTGGAGAAGCTCGTGTGGTCCTGTGATACTGAGAGTGATGCCGTTCGGAGCTATGCTCCTGGTAGGGTCACCCATGGCAGTAAGGTCGAGGGTGAGGTCCCTGACAAAGAACAATCCACCCAAGACCTCAACGGTGGAACAGGCGGACGAAGTTACTTCGAACTCAACGGCTATGAAGGCGGATGAAGGCTGCAATAAATCCATTAACTTCAATCGTCATGGTTTCCATGCTATTGGAATCAGTTGGTTGATTTGTGAAGTATCGTGTGCTTCTTGGAGTGCAACATCAAGTACACGTTAAACAAATACACGCACAGGCGTCTTCACTCTGTGGGCCACTTCTTCAGAATGAAGACCATCATCCTCGACCCCGAGGGATAGCCACGATGACTTATGTACAGTATAATTTTTCACAAATTCTATTGTATTTCTTTATCTTTCTGTAATTTTTTTTTCAGCACGTCGCACCAGACATTCAGCCATTCTTGTCTGGCGTGTGGTGTCAGGGTTGGTCTCCTTTCAGATTTACTGGGTCATGATATGAACGTTCCTGACTTGACACCTTTTTTTTATGAGGCCGAGTGGCTAGCTCGACGCTCAACCCGTCACGGATGGAAAGCATGCTCGGCGGGGTGGCCTGACTTGGTTTTGAACTCGGGAGCCTTCGGTCCGGAGTCCGGCGCTCATCCCATTGCGCCACCAGCCTGCAAGAAAATTAACTTCAAGGTAGTATATACAGTATCTGTAATATGATCATTTTGCCTTGACTTTGACTGACATAGGCACCTAGTGCGCAAGGTCCTTTTCTTCCTTTCTCCTCTTTTCTGCTGAATTCCTGAATAACATTGAACAGGTTTTTTTGTTCCATAAGAATTTCTGGTGCTGATGGCGAGTTGGGGCAGGAAGATGATACAGGGTGGGCAGTACTGAGGGGTGTTGATGTTATTCTATGCTGCTTGCATGATTCTTGGTGACAAAATTTATAACTACTTGGAGCGCCAATGCCTGACAGTACCAAGTGCAGAATTCATACAGACTGCAAACTGTAATTACAGGAAGGTGGGTCTCATCAGCTTCAC
The DNA here is from genome assembly GCF_030028105.1 of Mobula birostris. Taxonomy (NCBI): domain Eukaryota; kingdom Metazoa; phylum Chordata; class Chondrichthyes; order Myliobatiformes; family Myliobatidae; genus Mobula; species Mobula birostris. The sequence goes on along the minus strand of NC_092371.1, from coordinate 203,063,851 downwards.
TTGGCAGCTCATCTAGGAGAAGTAAAGCTCTGATCTCAATCCTCTGCTGCCTTCAGTTATAGGGGAGGCTGTGGGAGTAGGCCCTGAGGGAAAAATCCAGAGCTGACGTCCCTAAGACAGTCCTAAATTGAGTTCAACGCTGACTGGCAACTCCTGCGACGCTGCAAACTGTATCGGTCTCTGCCGTTCCTTAGGGTTCATCAGATGCATGGAGAAGGGGAGCTTGCTACATGGGCAACAACTTGCTCTCCATATCATACTGCCCAGGCTAGTGTATCTAGACAGCTAGGAAGCAATACTCTGACCGATGGAGACCTCTTCCTCAATTACAGTGAGTCTCATACATTCCCTCAAAATGAAGAAATATTAAAAGTCAGTGGACAAAACCTTTGTGTATAATTGAACCTTCTTCAAGAGTCATGCTAGCCGATTTCACAAATAGGTTCATGCCTACAAATTTGCTATTATGTCTTTCTACCATACCGAATAACAAGGTAATGCAATGAATTAGCAAACACCCCTCAAATGTCCACCATCTAGATTTAAATTCAGACTGTATCAGCAAACTGAAAATCCACTTTGCTATGTGCTGCGTTAGATGCATTTGCAATTTTGAATTAAATTGAAATTCATTAACCAGGGAACAAATATTTGCAAATTGGTGCAGAAAGTCAACCAGGTGCACAAAAAGAAAATTAGACCTCGGTCTTCCACAGTACGTTTCTGGATTTGGTTCAAAGCATTACAGAGTGTTGATACTGACAATCATTACTCAATTAGCTAGTACCAATAGCTCTTTCTCTTGTGACTTTAAACATTTAAATAAATACCTGAAGAATCAAATAAACATGTCAGTTCAGCTAAATAGACGCAAATTCCCTGGTAGTTATCCAGTGTATGATCTAATAGAAGTGACATTACAACCATGGCTAGAGACTGAAGCAGAAAAAAAACAGCATGCTCACCATTGGTGTTGAAGAAACTACCCACAAAGATCTAACTACCTTACTGTATTTGATTTTCCGTAGTTAGTACTGTCAGATATCCATTCATGAGGATTGCTGGTATCCAACAACTGCTGTTATCAAGCTGGCTGATCAATTAGTCTCATTACGAAATTCTTCCAAGAACAAATCAGGAGGTAAGAAGCACTATTCATAGCTAACATTTAAGGTAAAGATTTGAATATACACAAGTAATTTAAGGTAGAAACTGGAAAGCATTAAGTATTTGTCAAAGTCATTAAAAATGTAAACAGTTATTTTATTTACCGAAATGGAATTATGGTCCTTTGATATTATTTGGTTGATTTCCACAATCTCTACCTTGACAAATCATATAATCTTATTATCGCCCTGTCCTCCACACAACAATCCTCCCACTCCAGCCAGCATTTTCATCTCTAAACCCTGAGTTAATTCTAAAACTTAAGAAACATGACTTAGAAGGAGGTGATTCCCAGATTACTCCTGATGCTACGTGCTTGTCAGGTCAGAAATAAAAGGATAGGCCAGATTAATTTGTGGCTCGGCCACGGGCGCAGAGGGCAGGGAAGGCCCAAAACGTCGGATATTTATTTCTCTCCATAGATGCTGCCTGCTTTGCTAAGTTCTTCCAGCATTGTGTGTGTTTCTCAGGTTCTTGTACCACTGCGATTTCTCATAGAGTCAAGCCGTCTGTACAAGAAGGATGGGTTGCACTTGAACCAGAATGGAACAATATCCTTGCAGGGAAATTTACTAATGGTACATGGGAAGGCTTAAACTAGGTTGGCAGGAGAGTGAGACTCTGAGCAGGAACAAGTTATGGGATAAAGCAGTATCCACTGGGGGCATCATTAAGATAGCCAGGCATACAGTAAAGCCAGGAAAAGGTTCAGTTAAACTGCATTCATTTAATTCCTCAAGGTTTAACAGGCAAGGCAGATGAACTTCAGAGTATATCACCATAACAGAAACATAGCTGAGAGAAGGACAAGACTGATGGATCAGTATTCCTGGATATTGTAGGTGAGATGGAGGTACAGATCGGTGAAGAGGGTATAACAGCAGTATGAGGGATGAGGATAGAACAGAAACAAACAGGGCAGAGTTATTCTTGTGGGGTTGTATTGTAGTTCCCCCAGTAGTCAGTGGGAAATTTTGAAGTAGGTATGTAGAGAAGTCGTTCATTGTTGTAAGAATAATAGAGCTTTATTATTGGAAGACTTAATTTTCCCAGTAATGACTGGGCCACCCAGAGTGTTAAGATTCTGGACAGGGTGGAATTTGTGAAGTGAGTCCAGGAATGTTTCCTGAATCAATATATAGAGGTCCCTACTCAGGAATCGGAATCAGAATCAGGTTTAATATCATCAGCATATGTCGTGAAATTTGTTAACTTAGTGGCAATGGTACAATGCAATACATGATAATATAGAAAAAATAAATAAGTAAATTAATTACAGTAAGTATATATGTATATTAAATAGTTAAATTAAAAATACTGCAAAATCAGAAATAATAAAAAAGAAGTGAGGTAGTGTTCATGGGTTCAATGTCCATTTAGGAATCGGATGGCAGAGGGGAAGAAGCTGTTCCTGAATTGCTGGGTGTGTGCTGTCAAGCTTCTGTGCCTTCTTCCTGACGGTAGCAATGAGAAGAGGGCATGTCCTGAGTGATGCAGATCCTCAAAAATGGGCACTGCCTTTCTGAGGCATTGCTTCTTGATGCAATACTGGGCTTCCTCTTAGGGAAAGAGGCAGGGTAAATAACAGAAGTAGCAGTCCGGGAATACTTTGGCTCTATGGATCAATATTCTATTAGTTTTAAGATAGTGTTGGAGGAGTATAGGTCAGGTCCAAAGGTTAGGATCCTAAAGCTGATTTTGGGGAATTACACATGCAGAGGTTGATAAGGTGAGCCTTTTTGAAATGAAAGGAATGAATCTTGAGAAGGTGGTTTTAATGAGTGTGATAGCAAGAGTTCAGGAGCAGCATGCTCCACGAACCTGGCAAGTTTAGAAAACTTTGGCTGATGGGAGATTTGGATTTGGTCAAGAAAAAGGAGGATAAGGCTTCTCTGGCAAGGTGAAGGAGAAATCCCAAGTTCTTCTGCAGATACATTAAAACAAAAAGGTAGCAAAGGACAAAATTCGTCCACGTGAAGATCAACATGATCATCTATTCATGGAGCCAACAGAGATGGAGGTGATCTTAAATTGATTTTGTTGCATCTGTCTTTACTCAAGAGACAGACACAGAGTGTATAGAACTGAGGCAAAACAGTAGTGAGTTTGTGGACAATACCGAAAAGGAGGTGATTGCTGTCTTGAGAAAAACTAGAATGGACAAATCCCCAGAGCCTTACAACCTATCCCTTTGGATCTTATGGGAGGGTAGTGTATAAACTGCAGGGTTCCTGGCAGAGGTATTTAAAATGTGTTTTGCCATGAGTGAGGTGCCAGAGAACGGGGGATAGCTAATGTTTTCCCATTGTTTAGTGGAATCAAAGGTTATGGGGATAGGGTAGGAACTGGATACTGATAGTGGATGATCAGCCATGATCACAGTGAATGGCGGTGCTGGCTCGAAGGGCCAAATGGCCTACTCCTGCACCTATTGTTTATTGTCTATTGTTTAAGAAAGTCTCTCAGAATAAGCTGGGAAAGTACAGGACAGTGAGCCTGACATCAGTAGTCGGTAACTTATTGGAAGGTATTCTAAGGGACTGCCTATGTACAGTAAGTACTTAGATACCTTAATCAGGTCCTATGTACTTAGGACCTGATTAGTGACAGTTAATAGGGTTTTTTCATAGTAGATTGTGACTAACCAATCTTACATAGAGTTTTTCAAGGAGGTTACCAGGGAAATTGATGAAGAAAAGACAGTGGATGTTGTCTACAAGGATGTTAGCAATGTTTGACAATGTCCTGCATAGGAGGCTGACCCAGAAGGTTCATTCGCTTGGCATTCAGGATGAAGTAATAAATCTTATTCAGCATTAGCTTAGCAGGAGAAGCCAGTGAGTGGTGGTAGACTGCCCCTCTCACTGGAGGCTTGTGACTATGGTGTGCAGCAAGGATCAATGTTGGGTCCATTGTCATCCATATTAATGATTTGGGTGATAATGTGGTAAACTGGATCAGTAAGCTTGCAGGTGATACTGGAAATGGGGGTATAATGGACAGAGAGGAAGGATATCAAAGCTGGCAGTGGGATCTTGACCAACTGGAAAAATGGACTAAAAACAGCAGATAGAATTTAGATTATGAAGACACGCAGTCCTCTTTTATTGTCATTTAGTAATGCATGCATTAAGAAATGATGCAATGTTTCTTCCGGTGTGATATCACAAAAGACAGGACAGACCAAGACTGAAAAAAACTAACAAAACCACATAATTATAACATATAGTTACAACAGTGCAACAATACCATAACTTGATGAAGAAGTCCATGAGCACAGTAAAATTTTAAAGTCCCTCAAATGTCCCACATCTCACACAGACGGCAGAAGGAAGAAAAACTCTCCCTGCCATACCCAACCACGGTCCGACTCTGAGTCATCCGAAAACTTTGAGCTCTGATCAGCTCTCCGACACCAAGTACTGAGCGCCATCTCTATCCGAACGATTCGACCTCCATCTCAGTCGCCAACAGCAGGCAAAGCCGGGAATTTTGAGGCCTTCCCTCTGAAAGATTCCCGATCGCGCAGTAACGACAGCAGCGAACGAGCATTTCAGAAATTTTTCCAGATGTTCCTCTGTGCTTTCACGTCCATCTCCATCAAATCAGAATTGTCCATGGCCCCTATTTAACGGATGCGATATCAGTTTTCACTGGAGGGCTGCGCACGCGTGACGCGCTGCTTCTCTCTCCTCCTGCCGATTTAATGCAAGTAAGTGTGAGGTGTTGTATTTTGGGAGAATAGACAAGGTAAGAACTTAAACAATGATAAATAGGGCACTGTTGTGTGCGTTAGAACAAAGGGATCTGGGAATACAGGTCCATAATTCCTTGAAAGTGGCATCACAAGTAGATTGGGTCATAAGGAAATCTTTTGGCACATTGGCCTTAATAAACCAAACTATTGTGTACAGGAATTGGGATGTTCTGTTGAAGTTGCATAAGATGTTGGTGAGACCAAATTTGGAGTATTGGGTACAGTTTTGGACATCTACCTACAGGAAAGATATCAATAAGATTGAAAGAGTACAGAGAAAATTTACAGTGACTACTGCAGAACTTGAGTATCTGAGTTATGGGGAAGGTGAATAGGTTAGGGCGTTATTCTGTGGAGATTAGGAGACTGAAGGAAGATTTGATATAGGTATACAAAATTATGAGGGGTATAGATAGGATAAATGCAGGTAGTTTTTATCCTCTGAGGTTGTGTGGGACTAGTACTAGAGGTCATAGGTCAAGGGTGAAAGGTGAAATATTTAAGGGGTCCCTGAGGGGGAACTCCTTCTCTCAGAGGGTTGGGCAAGTGTGAACTTAACTGCCAGCAGAAGTGGTGGATGTGGATTCGATTTCAACATGGAGAGCTATTGCCCAGATTTGGGTGAACGGGACTAAGCAAAATAACAGTTTGGTATGCATTAGATGGACTGAAGTGTCTTTTTCTGTAATGTAGTGCTCTACAACTTGAAAAGTAAAAGTGTGATTAGTGAGAGAGTACGCTGCTGTATAGATCAACAGGATTGCCTATGTCTTGAGCCCCAGGAGATGGGTGAGTCTTTTCTCAAATATTTCTCCTTTAGGTTTACTGAGGAGAAAATAACGGTTGCCCAAGAGATAAGGGAATCAACCTCTTGGAGGACATTCATGTTTCCAGGAAGGAGGTACAGTGCAGCTAAATCCCGAGGTTCTGATAAGAGGGCATCCTAAGGCTTTGTAGGGGAGAATAAAGAGGAAATTGCAGGGGCCCTCGCAGAGATATTTACTTCATTGTTAGCCACTGGTGAAGTTCCTGATGATAGGAAGGAGACTAATGTCACTCCATTGTTTAAAAACTGTAGCAAGGACTAGCCAAGGTTTTATAGGGCAGTCGGCCACAAGTCAGTCGTGGAGAAGTTACTGGAGGAAATTCTAAGGTATAGGACCTAACAGCATTTAAACAGTCAGAGTCTGACTAAAATCTATACATTTGCTGATGATACAACAATTGTTGGTAGAATCTCAGGTGGTGACGAGAGGGCGTACAGGAGTGAGGTATGCCAACTAGTGGAGTGGTGCCACAGCAACAACCTGGCACTCAATGTCAGTAAGACGGAAGAGCTGATTGTGGACTTCAGGAAGGGTAAGATGAAGGAACACATACCAATCCTCATAGAGGGATCAGTAGAGAGAGGGAGCAGTTTCAAGTTCTTGGATGTCAAGATCTCTGAGGACTTAACCTGGTACTAACATATTGATGCAGCTATAAAGAAGGCAAGACAGCAACTATACTTCATTAGGAGTTTGAAGAGATTTGGTATGTCAACAAAAATATTCAGAAAACTTCTATAGATGTGTCATGGAGAGCATACTGACAGGCTGCATCACTGTCTGGTATGGGGGGAGGGGCTACTGCATAGGACCGAAAGAAGCTGCAGAGGGTCATAAATTTAGTCAGCTCCATCTTGGGTACTAGCCTTCATAGTACCCACGACATCTTCAAGGAGTGGGGTCTCAGAAAGGCAGTATCTATTATTAAGGACACCCAGCACCCATGGCATGCCCTTTCCTCATTGTTACCATTAGGTAGGACTATAGAAGTCTGAAGGCACACACTCAGTGATTCAGGAACAGCTTTTTTGCCCCTCTGCGATCCGATTCCTAAATGGACATTGAACCGGTGAACATGTTAGGCCTGTGTAATCTTGACAATGAAATAACATGCAACAATTCTAGTGAAATCTATTCTTATAATGATGATTCAATGTTTGCTTCCACAAAGTACTGGGAAAGCAACACCTCATATCTGCTCCCTAAATATAACATAAAACATCACAAGTACCTGCAGAGGAATCTGGCAATTCATAGAGTCTTGTGCAATGCATATAGTCCAATGGTCCAATGAATATTGAATTCTTATAGCTTAGGTTATAAGAATTCTATATCCGTTTTTAATTGGAAACATTCTCTGTACAAATAACTAATTTATGTGGCCTAACCAGTAAACTAAAATGTAGGAAATTTACTTCCTAAAATCGAAACACATGATTTTACTTAAAATGAGATGATGAAGTTATTGCAGCAACAGACCCGTAGGTCTGGTTTCATCTTCCTTCCCAGACATATAGTTTGTGGATATCAAGATGAGGCCAGTACAATAAATGGCACCTTGAGTTAAAGCAGTCCTGGTGGAAATCTATTAGTAAGCAATGCTCTATAAGTTTGTAATTTGAGCCTTGTAGATCAAATAACTGAGCTAAAATTTCAACTTCCAATGCAACTTATATGATTGAAATATGCAGTTGTAACAGAAATGGAAGAACTTATAATTTCTAAATGTCATTACATTCCTCATGAATACTTAAAGATCCGGTGGCTTTATTTAATTTAATACATTGAAAGGGACACTCCCTCAACCATTCAGTGCTGTCCACAGTTGAAATCAAGGAAGCTCTACCACATCCCCTTTTATTAAATTTGTTCCTTTATTGCATCCAGGTGAATGGTTGTGCTTTTGGGCAAGTTATTTAGCAGACTGTGGCTGTTCTGCCTGCTGTCCCAGAACGTAGGAAATTAAGTGACATTTCCTCTCACTGAGGTTGGCATTTGAGCTACCTCCGCAAAATAGCAGTGAGCAGCAAAGTACAAAATGTGATAGAGATCAGCAACAGTAGTCTGCAATGGGTATGAAATTTCTGAATGGATTCCATAACCTATGGACTCACTTTCAAGGATTCTACAACCTATGTTCTCAGTTATTTATTGATTGATTGGTTGCACAGTGTGTTTTTTCAACATTAGTTGTTTGTCATTGTGGTGTTTTTTCATTGATTCTGTTGTGTTTCTCTGTACTCCTGTGAATGCCTGCAAGAAAATGAATCCTCAGGTTAGTACATGGTACTTTGATAATAAATTTAGTTTGAACTTTGAACTTCATGGTTTTGAAGTTGAAAGTAACAACTACACTGACCTCCATGGCAAACCAAATAAGGCACACATGTGAGAATGCATTTAAGGTTAACCCATGTCTCAGTGAAGACCGAATATGGTCTGAGTGTCTGTCTTTCAAATATCATGCTTTCAGGGGGAGAAAAAGGTTCGAAAAAATTTTAGTGGTACTGTGAATAAGTAAGATGTATTGTTTTACAGCCATTGGTTTGAAAAAGTTATGTAAATGTCACGAGATGCAGAACTGTTGACATCATTTGGAGAGGATACCAGTCTCTTTTACTTGCTCTCTTCAGGGAAAAGAAGGGGAATAATGAAACTCACTGACATGTCTTCACTGACAATTGCAATGGCATTCACTTAATGAGCTTATATATTTCTTTACAATAAATATACTCTCTTTGCAAACATAAAAGTCGGTACATAAGCAGTCATTAGAGTGCCACTGGTATCTTTACAATCTCTTTCGGCATGTTATTAAAGGTGAAAAAAAAATAATTTAATAGTAGTGAAAGGAAAATCTTGCTGGCTGTTTCAAAAAAAAAAATCCATTCATGGTCTTGCTGGGAAGGCCAGCATTTAATATCCATTCCCTAGTGCATTTAAGAAAATGGTGATTAGCTACCCTCTTGAACTGTGTTGAAGATGGCCTTACCGTGCTATTTGGCAGGAATTTGCAGGATTTGGATCCAGAATCAAAAATATAGATTGGTGATATTTTTTTCCAAGTTTGAATTTACGACTTGAAGAGGAACTTGCAGAAATGTTTAATACTGCTGTTGCCTGTTGTTCTTTTGTGTTGTTGAGGTCATGGATTTGGAAAGTGCAGTTTGAGCAGCCTTGGTGGAAACCCAGAGAGCCATATGTTTCTTCTACAACTGGTGCCAAGGAATTGTTTTAGATCCACCTGAGAGAACAAACTGAGCACCTTAATATTTCATCTGCATTCCAGTCACTACAGGGTAACTGCTTGACATGTGGAAGAATGGCACTTTTCTAACTTCCCATCCTGACCAGTAAGAAGGGCCAAGACTTGTTAAATTGTTTAATCAAAAATAATTGTCCTCGTCTGCATTATGTGTGGTATGGTTAATTAGAATGGTTTACTCTGTAAATACGTAATTAAATTTACCTGCAGGGTGTTTAAGAATCCACAATGTTTCCCAAAGCATTAAATACCTAATGGCACAAAAGCACCAAGGTTAGGTGCAGAAGAATGCAAAACATTTCAGCCAAAGCAGATTAAATATAGGTCTGTCAACATTATTTCTTTGGACAGAAAAAGCAGCAGTTTTGGTATTATTTGAGTATCATTCCAATGGAAATTAAGAACCAAAAGGTCCCATCTTTATTGTTAGGCAAATCAATTAGACCAACAAATGACCAAAACTTAAAAGACTTGGGGTTCAGCTTTCATCTGTCTGGGTCTATTTGTTGTTCCATGTACGTGTTTATCTATGTATTGTGTTTGTTTGTTCATGCTGTGAATATGGAAAGGCCCAAGCCATTTAAACTCTTTAGTTATCTCTCCAACATTTCAATGAGCTTTTCTTCTCTCGTTTAATCTATAGCAAGAACAAACAAAAACACAAAACATGAAATCCTTCTAACACCTTGGGGATATGTATTTCTTGATGTTAAACAGTATTCCAGTAACAAATGCCCATAATTAAGTCAAATTGTTGGCAAATTCATTGAAATCAGATACATTTGGTACTTCTGATATTTTCAGGATTTCAGTTTGTTCTTTGCCATTTCTTTATTTCCTTGAGCATTAGAAAGATTGAAAAGTGATACATATTTAAAAAATGCTTTCTATTTCTTAATTTACAGCAGGAATATTTACTAGTTACCTGGTGAATTTGATTTGTAGAAAACCAAAACAAATGCTGAAGAAATTTTGATCAAAATAGATATAAGAAGTAAAGGTATGTGTTAGTAGAAATTGTTATTTTCTGTCTATTCTGTGGAAAGTAGTCGCTGTCCTGAATTAAGATTGTGGGGAAAAAGACTGTCCTGAACAATCTGCCAATGCTCCACCAGATGTGTATAAGCTGCCAGTTACTCCAATTCTTTCCTCTCACACAAATAAAAAGCAAATACTGGAAGTACTCAGCAAGTCAGACAAGAAATGTTCAGAATAAAAGCAGTTAATGTTTTAGGGTGATAACATCTTATCAGAACTGATATGAAGTATGGTGTCAGAGTATTATGTCACACAGCACAGAAAAATCCCCTTCAGTCACCCATTTATGGCAATCCTACTTTGTTTTCCCCACAATTCCATCAACTGCTTCTGGATTCTACCAATTATTTACATATTAGGGAATCACCAAGGGTCAGAATTTGGATCACTGATGCTCTGTGGCACCAGCTTTACCAATTGCACCACTCTGCTATATCTAATATACTTTGCTTTCCCAGTCATGATGGAAAAACTTCTCTGATAAGAAATTTATTCCTTATTGTTCTAAAGTTCATTACATTGGAATTTGACTCTGATTTACAAATGCTGCTATAAATGGCAATGATACGTCTGTAGCCGTATCATTTACTTTCTTTCAAAGGTCGTCTTTGTTAACTATGACCGATACCATCTTGAAAGTTGAGAAATACAGAGAAGGAAATAAAACTATATTTTTTTAAATCATGATCAACTATGCATTACCATGGGCAATTACTGCTTTGTTTCAGGAACATTGTTCTTATCAATAAAAATACAGAACAATAACATAATATTAGAAAATGTGTTGGGGATTCTGTTTTGTTTCCAATTTAACAGGAAACTGATAGCGATTATAATATTTGCAGAAAGTCTTGACAGGTGTTTCTCCTCTGTCAGTTATGGGTACAGTGAGAGTGAGAGAGAACGAGAACTTCTCTTGATTACAACCTATTTAATATCCAGAAATCTATTGATCCCATTTGAACGAATATCATTACTGAGAAATGATAATCCACTTAGGTAGTGAAATTCAAAGATTCCTCAGCCTTGGAGTGAAAAAAATTCTTCTCATCTCTGTCTGGAATAGCAGACCCCTTATCTTGGCTATGGTCCTGATTACCAGATGAGTGAGCTTCTTACCTGAAAGGCAAATCAGAAAAGCAGAATCTCAAATCCCACAATGCTGCCCTGAAATATTTTAATAGCTTGTTTTTTAATGTATCTGATAATTAGATTTAAAAAAAAATCTATTTTAATAGATTTAAGTACTTAAATAAAGTAGCTGAGATTGAGAAATAGGAAAGAAAATATTATTCAAAACACCTTAAAAAGAAAGGAAATGATAATGGCATATACATATATTTTCCATTGTCCATTTCCCAGCTGAAATCTGCAAGAGAAACTTAGAAAATCTACAGCACAATACAGGCCCTTCGGCCCACAATGCTGTGCCGAACATGTACTTACTTAGAAATTACCTAAGGTTACCCAACACTCTCCATCTTTCTAAGCTTCATGTATCTACCTAAGAGTCTCTTAAAAGACTCTATCATATTCGCCTCCACCACCGTCACTGGCAGCCCATTCCGTGCGCCTATCACTTTCTGGGTAAAAATAAATAATAAATTACCCCTAACATCTCCTCTGTACCTACTTCTAAACACCTTAAAACTGTGCCCTCTCATGTTAGCCATTTCAGCCCTGGGAAAAACCTCCGACTATCCACACGATCAATGCCTCTCATTATCTTGCACACCTTTATCAGGTCACCTCTCATTGTCCGTCGCTCCAAGGAGAAAAGGCCGAGTTCACACAACCTATTCTTATAAAGCATGCTCCCCAATCCAGGCAACATCCTTATAAATCTCCTCTGCATTCTTTCTATGGTTTCCACATCCTTCCTCTGGTGAGGCGACCAGAACTGAGCACAGTATTCCAAATGGGGTCTGACCAGGGTCCTATACAGCTGTATCATTACCTCTTGGCTGTTAAACTCAGACCTACGGTTGATGAAGGCCAATGCACAGTATGCCTTCTTAGTCAACCTGTGCAGTAGCTTTGAGTGTCCTATGGACTCGGACCCCAAGACCCCTCTGATCCTCCACACTGTCAAGAGTCTTACCGTTAATACCATATTCTGCCATCATATTTGACCTACCAAAATGAACCACTTCACACTTATCTGGGTTGAACTCCATCTGCCACTTCTCAGCCCAATTTTGCATCCTATTGATGTCCCACTGTAACCTCTGACAGCCCTCCAGACTAGCCACAACACCCCCAACCTTTGTGTCATCAGCAGATTTACTAACCCATCCCTCCACTTCCTCATCCAGGTCATTTATAAAAATCATGAAGAGAAGGGGTCCCAGAACAGATCCCTGAGGCACACCACTGGTCACTGACATCCATGCAGAATATGACCCGTCTACAACCACTCTTTGCCTTCTGTGGGCAAGTCAATTCTGGATCCACAATGCAAGGTCCCCTTGGATCCCGTGCCTCCTTACTTTCTCAATAAGCCTTGCATGGGGTACCTTGCCAAATGCCTTGCTGAAACCCATATACACTACATCTACTGCTCTACCTTCATCAATGTGTTTAGTCTACTAAGAGTTTGAAAAAAAAGCCATGTTAGCCCATGGCCTCCTCTACTCCCACGATGACGCCAAAATCAGATTGGAGGTGTACCACCTCATACTCTCTCTGGATAGCTTCCAAGCTGATGAAATGAACATCAATTTCTCCAACTTCCATTAATTATTTCCCATTCCCTCTTCTCTCTTTTTCCATTCCCCATTCTGTCTCCCTTCTCACCCATTCTCCTCTTATTGCTTTCCCATCACTTCCCTCTATTCCCCTCCTCTTTTCTTTTCTTCCATGTCCTCTCCTATGAGATTCCTTTTTTAGCCCATCATCTCTTCCACCTATCATTCCTATTCCTCTACCACACACCTCTTCCCTCACCTATCACCTGCCAGTTTGTACGCTTTCCCTTCCTCCCATCTTCTTTACTCTGGCATCTATTTTTTTCTCTCCAGTCCAGATGAAGGATCTAGGTCTGAATCATCAACTATAATGTATTGCTCAAGATACCCAGCATCCGCAGAAACTCCTGTATTTATTCAATTAAGCATTTTTAAAGAATACTTCCCAGTACAATATAGAAAAAGAGATATGTAGAAGAAATAGAATGGAGAGATGCAAAATTTTGGAAAACCCATTAAGTCAATGGAAAAAAGAATCTAAGGATGAACAATCATATCAAATAATAATCTACACATCTCATAGTTAAGGGTGAAAAATAATTTGGAACTGGTCTTTGAGAGCAGCAAGGATAGACGTACAAAGGGCAATTTTAATTTAAGCAAGTTTTCCTGGACCTTGGTTATCTTGGTAGGCGATATCCTTGTATAGGTTTTAAATACCTAAGGGCGAATGGTCAAAAGCAGCAGAGGTATCTGACTCAATAGTAAATGGCATTTCAGTGTACAATGACACCCATCTACAATGGATAAGTATTTCTGGTTGTGGTAAACTTATTGCAATTCGACAGATCAAACTTAAAGCTTGTTTTCTTACTTTATTTTCCGTGAAAGTGAAAATTAACAAAATGGAAGAGAGTTAATTGTATTTGTGATGAAGGAACTCCTGTTTATGATGGTAACTTCTAATGGATCTTTCACGTTCATTTACTTTCTGCACAAAAAAAAATTCCTCGATGTTATTATTTCCTCTTTTAAACCAGCTGGTGAGGAGTCAATTGCAACCCAAAGAGAAGAGGCACTTCTAAAGTTCAGAAGAGTGTGCAAATGCAATTTTGGTCATGTAAGTTTGCTTGAGTTTCAATGTGAACATTCTGGACAAATATCTCACTATTCCAGTCTCTGTAAGTGACTGTACATTATCAGGCCGTCACATAGCCTTTATTTAATGGATCTTTAAACCCTTTTTAATTACATTCCCAGAACATGAGTATTGTTGGCATGGTTGACATTTACTGCCCACCTCTAGTTGCCTTATTTTAAAGCAGCTGAATGGCTTTACCCCAAATTCCCATCAGCTGAACAGCAGAGGTAAACTTAAGCCAAATCTTAATAAGATAATTCAAACTTCTTTATTTCATATATATGCTCTTTCAATAAGTTTTAGCATTTAGTTTCATTACTGAATGTTTATTTGTGGTCAATTTTGTTTCCATTGTGTTTTTTTATAAGAAAAGTGTAGAAAAATTGGTGCCTAATGGAACAACACACAGAAATGTCAATAACAATACTATCAAAAAAGCATTTTATCATTATAGATTTTATAAAATTGCAAAGCACTGAAAGTTCAGGTTCAGAATCTAATCACATAACACCGGATATCTTCTAAGCTCATATATTTCTTCAGCAATGGCAGTTTTGCGGAACATTGAGTTCCATTTAAGATATTATTGCAATCTGCAAATATTGGAATGCAGAAGGCTCAAGGTATAAAAATCTGATATTGTACAATAGACTATAAGCTTCTATTGTTTGTGAAGCCACAGGTGCACTCATCTGTTCCTGACCATCAAAGGCTGCATTGCAATAATTTGTACAGCTACGTATAAAGTTCATCAATCAGGTGCAGGGGCTGCTCAAGAAAGAAAGAAAGGTATTACTTGCTTTCACAACTTCAAGATAAGTCAATGAGAGAAAATGTTCGCAGTTTCTTCAAAATGACTGGAATTTCTTGTGATAAACATAGTTATGTTAAGAGATTTATTACTGTAATTATTGCACATTGAAGCATAAAACTGCTTGTTCATAAACATTTTGCTGCCTTTGATCTGACAGCTGGTAAAGCTTACTGGTTGTGCTTTCAGTTATCACTATGAATTAAAGTTGTTAGTATGTATGTTGGCTTGACATAGTTGTTACCATTCTCTGGAAAGCTATGGCATATGACACAAGACCATTTAATGTACTTTACAATGCAGGTGTTGCTCTATATAACTGTAGTCTTCACTTGAACTGAATTTATAAGCATCATCAAGAACAGAATCTAATATTTTTGAAAGCCTTATGTTGAAATGCAAGAAAATGGTTAGAAATGTTTAGATATTGACAAGAAAGACAATAAGAAAGGAGCAAACTGGAAGAGGGAACATTTTGGAAATGGAGACTGAATCTATGTTAAACATATGAGGTGCAACTCATCATATAATGTTGCAATTCAGCAAAAGGAAGAGTAAAATACCAATACACTTTTAATTTAATGTTCATGTATCTTTATATTTTAATTTAGAAAGCAGGTATTTGACTGCTATCACCAGCAGACTTACTAGTGAGTGTACTGTATGACTGGAGGCTACATTGGCCTCAATATTGGCAAGTATCTGCGGTAAATGGCAAAGAGAAACCATTTACCACTGGCCACGAAGGAAGACCCTGACAAAGACCAAATGATGTCTGCGGATGGAGCTTCATTTTCCTGCAAGCCTGCTGCTCTCAGGCTTCAGCATGTTGATCCCTGATGCCCAGTACATGCGATGCCATCAATCAGACTGATAGTATTCTCAGAGACAATCTGTCAGGAAGCAAAAAAAACCATAACTGTTAATTATTTAAAAAAAAATTTTACAATGCACCGTTAAAGCTTTGAACATGATGATGCTGAAGCTGAATTACCATAAGTATCATTAAAAACATTAAAAATGCAAAGAAATAGCACAAGTATCATATCAAATCACTGAAGATTTTTGTCTGCTGCACCATACATATTAATCAAAACTCTGACAGCAGATTGAGAATAAGTATTCAGTATCCCCGGAGGATACTTGTTTGTGAGCCATGGCAAGGATTGGCAACAGAGAGCCAAGCATCCACAATGATATCAGACAGCCTGAAACTCTCAATTTGACATCAATTGCACACATATATTGCTCAGATGAGGAAATGCATGTGCTTCACTTACAGAAGCAGGTCTGCACTGATGATAATTAAAGTTGATCTGACCTGACCTGAGCCTCTACCAGGGTACCCAAGCTTCTTTCAGGATAGTGTAATGGTAAATATTTATTGTGATGTCAATGGCCTCTGGTTCCCTAAATCATTGCTGATCTATCTATCTATCTATCTATCTCTATCTCTCTCATATTCATACACACAAAATGCTGGAGGAATCCAGCAGGCCAGGCAGCATCAATTGGAAAGAGTAATCAGCTGATGTTTCAGGCCGACACCCTTCGTCAGGACTCTGATGAGTCCCTCTTCAGTCTCGATGACAGGTCTCAGCCCAAAACGTCCACTGTTCACTCTTTTCCAAGAGTAAACAATCTTGCTTAGTTCCTTCAGCATTCTGGGTATACTACTTTGATTTCCAGCATCTGCAGATTTTCTCTTGTTTGTGTTGCTGATCTCTCTCTGATTGATTTACCCAGTCCTCTCCATGTATGACACCATCCTCCAGTGACCGTGTATCTCTAACCTGTCGGTGCTTGCACGCTTGTGTGAGTTCATTCAGGAGCCACTCAGCAATGAGTATTCATTTGTAATTCCCCCACAATCATTTGAAGGTTAGCAACCTTTGGTCTTTGAGTTGTATCAATCGTCCCTGCCACCAGAGCACATTCAAGGTTGAAGATTCAAGATTGTTTAATGTCATTTCCAGTGCATGAGTGCAAAGGAGAAGGAAACAATTGAGGATGCAAAGCAGCACTGAAAAAGCATAATAAAGAAAATGATAATTTCTTATCATATTATCTATCTAAGGTTGATAGATTCTTGATTGGTCAGGGCGTGAAGGGATACGGGGAGAAGGCAGGAGATTTGGGCTGAGAGGAAAATTGGATCAGCCATGATGACTTGGCGGAGGAGACTCACCAGGCCAAATGGCCTAATCCTTCTATATCTTAAAATTTAAAAACACAATAAAGTTAAATATATGAGATTGCTTCTATACATAGGTTGATTGTATGTCCTTAAAATAGTGCATCATAAGATTATCTGTATGGTACATAAAGAGACGCTAACGAGAAATGATAAGGTAGTGGAGGTGGGGGTGTGGACATGGGTCAGCAATGATGATGTAACCTAAGTAGCTATCTTTGTAGAGCTCCTGGTGATGTCGATGCAAATGCAAATTGAGATATGCCCACCTGAATGTCCTGCCAACTATCTGACTCATGTTAGTAATGTATGGCTGCGTGTTTAGGGAGAGTTAGAGGTGTAATTCTCCAACATGACAGCAGGCAGCTTATTTTGTGGTCAAATAAATGACAGCATCACTGGCAAACACATGAGGTAAGTGGCCACCTGGACAAAGTGCCTTGAAGATTCTATCCATGATGAATCAGTACCCAAGGAATGTAAATTTCGACAGATTGGCTACCTATCTCTGGGTGGACACTGAATATCTACCTCAGTATTAGACTGGTGACTTGATGGTGTAAACATAAAATACTCTGCAGATGTTGGGGTCAAATTCCCATTCGGATATGTCCTCCTCTACTGCCATGATGAGGCTAAACTCAGGTTGGAGGAGCAACACCTCATATACTGTCTAGGTAGTCTCCAGCCCCTTGGTATGAACATAGAATTCTCCAACTTCCGGTAATTCCCTCCCCCTCCCTTCCCCTATCCCTATTTCACTCTGCCTCCTCACCCAGCTGCCTATCACCTCCCTCATGGTTCCACCTCCTTCTACTACACATTGTGTTTTCCCCTATTCCTTCTTCGCCTTTCCTGCCTATCACCTCCCTGCTTCCCCTCTCCCACCCCTTTATCTTTCCCCTTACTGGTTTTTCACCTGGAACCTACCAGCCTTCTCCTTCCCACCCTCCCCCACCTTCTTTATAGGACCTCTGCCCCCTCCCCCTTCAGTCCTGACAAAGGGTTCCGGCCTGAAACGTTGACTGATCATTTCCACAGATGCTGCCCGACCTGCTGAGTTCCTCCAGCGTGTTGTGAGTGTTGACTTGATGGTGTTTTGTTACTTTCTCATAAAAGTTAGAGTGATTAGTTCTTCAGAGAAGCAGATTTTCAATACTTCATTCTAGGTATACCTTGTGTTTCTCATTTTTAGATGTAAAGGAGGAGGACATTGTCTCTATTTTTATCTGTGTATCCTTCTGAGGGTGCTGACTATAAAAATTCACTGTACTCTGCCCAAATGCTTGTTTGTCCAATTTGCTCCTGGTCTG
This sequence comes from Mobula birostris, assembly GCF_030028105.1. Lineage (NCBI taxonomy): Eukaryota > Metazoa > Chordata > Chondrichthyes > Myliobatiformes > Myliobatidae > Mobula > Mobula birostris. The sequence continues at coordinate 203,045,651 of NC_092371.1, read as the reverse complement.
TGACCTGAAGTGAAATCACAACCTGGTCCTGTTGAAGGGGTCTCAGCCCGAAACGTCGACTATACACTTTTCCATTGATGCTGTCTGGCCTGTTGAGTTACTCCAGCATTTTCTGCATGTTGCTTGTCTCTAATCTCCTGGTGGCTGAACTTCAAGCAGTTCAGAAGAGCAGGAATTTTACTTCTTGGCACCAGAATGCTCAGCCCAAATTTAGGGCCCACACACCACATCTGAGGGTTTGGTATTACCCTTCATATGCATCTGTAGTGGAGCCCCAGGGCGATTGCTGATTAGTTTATATAATCATTGCTAATCTATACGGCTTGGTGACAGGGAAGATTGATAGCATTCAAAGACCAAAGGTTGCTGACATTCTGAAGATTGTGCAGGAATCAGAGATTAATCTCCTGGCAACTGCTGCAAATCAAAGCAAAATACAAACAGTATTAAAGTTTTTAAAAAAAATCCTCTTGTGTATTAATTATAAGAAAACATTGGAGGGGTAACATCTTATGTATTCAGCCAAAACTGATGATTCTAAAAGGACCAAATAAGTAGAAAGGTTAATGAGTAAATGACAGTTTGAGGTTAATTTAGAAAGAGTCAAAGGGGCAATGAGAAAGAATTAGCTTGTTAACTCTTTCCACACTGAATGAATGAAAGTAGGATAGGTTTTTGTGTAGACTCATACCTTCAGTGGCCCATGAAAAGCTTACGATAAATTGAGTGTGAAAATAAATAGGTGTGATGACACTTAGCTGTAATGTTGCATTTGCCATGCATTCCAAACCACTTACAGTGAAAAATGAAGCTGCCAATGTGGTATGTGAAGGTAAAACGGTGGTTACCGAGGGGAAAAAATCACTTGCTAAATGTAGACATCTCAAATCTGACAGCGTGCTCTACACAAGTCTGAATTACAGAAGAATTAGTTAAATTAATCTGTCATGAGGTACATGCACATGGGGGTTGACATGTGAATCATTGCTGAGAAAGATGGCAAGGGTACAGCCCTATACTGGAAAAATAGGTTTGTTTATAAAATAAAATAATTGACTACCTTTTCAGGAATGTGTTGCAATCATGCTTGGCTTTGGAAGGAACAGGTGGTAAATGATTTTTCATTTGTTTTAAGATCTTAGGCATCTTGGCCCATTTATAATCCCTGTATGTTAATTTGTTGTAATTCTGCTGTTCGTGTTACAGTGAAAGCAGTAAGAAATATGAAGCAGTGTTAGTTCCTTGGCTCTTTGATTCCTCCAATACCTACCAATATGGTGATCCGAATAACTAGCCTCAGAGTTTTAAATTGAATATATTGGTTTATCTACAATTACCATAATGTCACTGTAGCAGTCCTAAAGACAATAGAAATTTAAACACAAATTATGCTGAATTCTTTTCATTGTTGTTTGTGTTAATTTGAAGAGAGAAGTACACAAGAAGCAGGTCCTTTAACAAAAATGACCATGAAGTGATGTGATTTATCACATTGCTACTTGCAGGCCTATAATTAATCAAACCCAGAAAAAAAGGTACTGATTGGATAACTCTACTAGGGGCTAGTACAGACTTGATGGGCCAAATGTTCTCCTTTTGTGCTTTGGCAGTTTCATGGCTATTTGTCATTATTTCTTGGGATTTAAGGAGACCCCAGAAAAGAAGCTGGAACTTTTAACATTATGTACTCAGGTACAAACATTTTTTTAAAATTAAATGCAATCGTGAACAATAGCCAGATTAGAAATGCTGATCAAGTCAACTAGTTCCCAAAGAGAACTCTGATAGGCCATTCAGATGGTTCACTGCTGCTCAGCGATAGAACACAATTGAAAAGTTGAAAAGGTATTGAATATTTATCTATGTTTGTTAAAGAATTGATGTGATTAGAAAACAGTTGAAAATTCGCAGAAGTGATTTTCAGTAATTTAAATTCAGATCACTCATGGATGTTGGATTTAAGCTGTCTGTACCATTTATGATAATCCAAATTTGAACAATATTCATTAAACACATTCAAAATTGCAAAATGCTATTTTGTTACCTTACAAACTCTCTGTGTACATGTGCCAATTAAAGCATGTTTGTTTGGAGTTTGCAATGTACAGATTTGAGCACCAATTATCTTATTTCCAAAATCAGCAACCAAAAATTATGCATTAAGAAACCCCAAGGGAGAGAAAAACAGATTGAAAGTCCAATAAGAGAAGCCTACTCTGGAAAATTCCCTGATATCAATTTTAGAAGTCAAAATAAATCCAAAGCATTTCATCTAGTTCGTGTGCTAAACCACCCAACAGACTGATTAGTTCCAATAATGAGAGGCCTTTATATTTACCCACAGTTCATAACTTAGGGATGAGGCGATGTCAGTCAGGAGGGAAAGGCACCTACGTCTACAGAAATTCCACTGGATGTTATCCCAGAAGTTAATATTAGAGTTCTGGTTTCCCTTCATTGGGATTGCTAGGATTAGACATTAGAGTTTTTGACCCATGCAGCAATGCCACACAAAACCAAAGCCTTGCTTCCATTTTTGGTATAAATATACATTATCAAAAAAACCCCCAAAGAACGGTGAACATGGCATGGTACTAGCTCTTTAGCTACATAAACGATTTGAAATAAATTGAGCCTGGAATGACAAACAGTATAATTTCTCTGCCTAAGAAGACTTCTCTCTTTAAAAGCAGTCTATCTGCTATTACATTATATTCAGCAATTGCAAGTTTAACTATTTTGGGTTGTAAGCTTATTGCTTCAAGATTATAACCACTGTGTCAATGGAAATGTTGTTAAAATTAACATAATCTGCAAAATCTATGGTATAGGTTTTCTTCAAATTAAGACATCTAATATTTGAACACACCCTTTGAAACCAGGAGCACTGAGCAAGAATTTGAATAAGTCAAAAGAAATTATTTTGATCTGGACAGAAAATTTTGTTCAAAGTGACCTGTGTTGAATTCTTGGTATGTGCTCCCACCGTGCAAAACTCCGCACTTGGAATGCAAATTTGTAAAATCTTCCTTTATAAGTGAGGCTTAAAGGAAATTAAATTTGTCATGGTGAAGAAAAACCTTCGATTCAATCTTGAGGATCAGATTGTGTCTGCCTCAAAATATTCAATTTATATATTTTCCTATATCATATACCTCCAATACACATTTCATTGTATATAATGATCTTACTCTATAACTATTTTTGATGAAACAACCTGTAATTGATTAAAGACTTTTAATTGGCAGAATATTGGAAAGGAAGTGGAGTTTGGATGTGATGAAATTTGGAACAAAATTTCTGGATGTATATTTTCAGAAGAGTTTGGATGGTGAAAAGAAATAAAGTAAGGCAAATGATTTTGAGAAATAATTCTGGAGAGGAATTTTGGAATATAGGGTCTTACTGCCAGGGGTTTGAGTAAAGACTTGTTTGGAGAATGCGCAGGGAGGGTAAAATGATATCATAGAAGGATGTGTAGACCAAGAATATATTTGAAGGACATGGTAGAAGATATTGGACATTGAGAGAAAACAGGCTTTTCAACTCGTCATTTCTGTCCTATTTTTCATTCAGTTCATGGAGGATGTTTATCTTCACTTCATTTCAGTTGCAGTTATGGGGAAAGGATGTAGAAACTCCTTACAGACGGAGGTAGGAATTGAGTCAGGGTGACTGACACTATAATAGTGTTACACTAACTGCTAAACTACCATGCTACTCTTAAATTTTCCTTTTTTCCTGGATAACTCTAAAACCTGCCTTAAACGAGTAGGGTTTATTACAACTGCTTTACTCTTTGTAAAATCAACCTTTAATTAGTTTTATTAATGGTTTGAAGAACTTGAATTAATTTAATATTATTATTATAGATTTTAAGCTTTTCTTACATAGGGATCTGATGGGGAACTGTAGAGGATAAATCATATAGCGTGTGGCAAGTATTGTCCAGAAACCTGAAGTATTTATCGGTAAGTCAACATCAAATACTCATTGCACCTAATTGAATAATCCTGAAGCCATGACCTGGTGTGCTGGAGATTGTTATTAGGGATATCCTGAACTTGTCTCTGTTTTGAGTATTTGTGGAAGAATTTAGGCATCTAGAAAATATTGCAGGAGCTTGTAGTTGGAGGAAATCTATAAGAAGAGTTGCACGAACATTTTATTAGTCTTTCTGTTTCTTTGTCTCATTTTAGGCTTGGCATTAAGAATCTGAAAAATAGCAGATTTAAAAAGAATTAGAGGTAAATAACCTGCTTTCAGAACGGAGAGTGAATGAACTTCAATTGATCTGGATAACACCGAATCTCCGGATTAAAATTTGCTTCATTCAATCTACAGCACTCTAAAATAATCTTCCCCTTCTATAAATTAAACTAAACACAAGACCCTTCTTGTCTTGAAATTCTGTTACTTATTAGAAATGTTATTTTATTATAAAGCAAATGTTTTTGGAAAAAAAGGTTATGTAGGTTCTTTATTAGGAAAGAGACATAAACAGTGCTTGACCTTTACAGATGTCACTTATTACAAAGGTGTAGATCTAGACCAGTCATAATGTAAGACCAGGGGTCAGGTGCTGGATATTGTTCAGTGACACATGCTGACAATTATATCCCAGGATTATTGTCTGCCTATCAGAAAAGATCAATTCTGTTCCATGATACATAGTTCTGCACTGTTGCTGCTTTTAAAGTCCTCACATAGAGAACAGTATGAAGTGATAGAAAGAAATTGCAGGCAGATTAAGAGCCTGATTGGCTGTAATGTGAATGCCCCTTCAGGGCAGTCATCACCTTTATATCTGATGATAAAGCTGTTAGCTCTATATGAGCACTTACAATTTGTGTCCTGGGAAAGAGTGAACACAACAACCAAATGCTAAATTGTGCATGGACTCAGAACTGAATGTCTGGAGTGTAGATTAAACCTGTATCTTCCAGTTGAAAGGCATCACTAAGTGAAAAGTGCAGTGCAGTCAGGCCACTGTTAACATGAATATCACTAAGAGTCCTGATAAAGGGTTTTGGCCTGAGACATTTATTGCCCTCCGTGGATACTGCCTGACCTGCTGAGTTCCTCCAGCAACTTTGCGTGCGTTACTCTAGATTTCCAGCATCTGCAGAATTTCTTTTGTTACAGATTCTCTGAGTCCTGCTGCTTTTTGAGTTACCACAAATTGGAGCAACGTGCTAGTGATTAGCCAACTTGCACTCACTATGAATTTGCTGCCTCCACTCATCCTTAACGTAATGCAAGTAAAAAGCAGTGATTGGAGGAGAGTTGTCAACTTTATTTGTCACCCCTGGTTATGACTTTTATAAATGAAAGAGAACAGCTGTAGGAATGAAGTCTTATGGTCCATATTAAGCATAATACCCCATGTAAGCATTCAAATCTCTTTGCCCAGACAAAGTACACAGTACTCGAGTGGGAAGATGTAAAACCAAGAAGATATTTAAAAGCAAGAATTTATACATTTGGTCATGAATAGTTGGCACATTGAATCTATAACTACCAGTGATGCTTATTCACTTCCATAGATGCTGCCTGACCTGCCGAAATCCTCTAGCATTTTGTGTGTGTTGCTTCAAAATAATGCATTGCCTTGCTTCAAATGAGAGAATTCAATATGTAGTACAGTTAATCCCGTGACACTCTGCATGGAGGCACCAGCTTCCAGACTGGTTTATTAATGAAACTTTTAAAGCCCAAAGGGCAAGATAGGAGATGTGATCTAAATCTTGTCAACTTCTCACAAATGCATTCTCACTGAGAAGATACTACTTTTCCCTTGCAAGGGCTGACTTGTCTGGTTCTTACCTATAAGATTTACTCATAGCCTGTTGTGAGCATGCATTGGAAGTTACCATCAGTTTTCACATCTGCTCTCTGAGGAACCAGTTAGAGGCAGGGGTTTGGAAAATATACGTCACGGTCTAAACTGCCTTTATTCAGGTGAATCAATTCAATGCTGCTGTACTAATTTCAAATGGAAAACAGGTTTTATTTTCTCATTTATAACATTCTTTTGAAAGTGTATCTTTCATATTAATCAATTCCTTTGTGCAGAATTCATCCAAACATTTATTAGAAACTATTTCAAGCCTCACCTACCAAGCTTTCTTTGGAAGTTATAACCAAACATCAATGATTATAAATGCTAGAATATCTTTCACATTCAGTATGCCATTCAGGGTTAAAATTTGTTCATGCTCACTTCTGTAATTATACTTGTAAATAAATACGACTCCCAGCAGTCAGAGACCTCCTGTTCATTTTCAAATTCAGCTTTGAAGAAATTTGAATCAGAACAGTTCATATTTCCATCTATTGATTTAAAGTTGAATACATTGGACAAACTTACTGTAAACTTCTATTCAAATTCAAACCTTTTGAAAGCAATATGACGACTGTGTGTTTGTATGTGGATTAATACTGATAATTAATTAACTAATTACCAATTACCAAATGAACCAATAATCTAATAATCTAAATAAATTGTTCCTGTGATAAAGCCAATTGCTGTTTTATTCCATTAAAGCAAATCTATCAATTGCCTTAAAAACAAAAAAAACCTAAAGTGATCAACTTCACGATCTCTTTTTAAATCCAAGTAGACCTACTTTGCATACTTATCTGTTGATGCTTAGATTCATGAAGTAAAAGGCAGCAAAACAGTTCCAATCTGCAAGTAAATAAAAGGAATCTGGCACATAGTTAGATTTTTAAAAACTTTATAGTGTCAGGCATTAAACCATTAAATATTCATTTAGTGCTAAAGAAATTATTTTGAGACCACACCGTCAAAAGCACATAATTGAATATCTTCTATTCTAATAGAGATTGAGAAGTAATAGCTATTAAATTATCTGCCATTGCTAATTTCCTTTCAAAAGCAATACACTGTGTCTGTGGGGCTAATGTGAAACTGCACACATACAAAATTAGTGTGGTTCTCACTTGCTGCTTATTAATGTCCATCCTCTTTGTGTAGCTTTGCTTAATGTGACTGCACACTGTGACACAGCATGAGTAGCTCTAAGTTTCTCCGATGATCCCAGAGTGAAACTTCAGTCCTTTCTTTCGTAACCATTCCTTCAGCAGATGCGGAACACAGTTTAATAACTGAAAGTACCCAGTGGCTAAAAATTTCATTAGTTTGAAAAAAATAAAAGGAGACATTTTATCAATAGCTTGATATTGGTGGGCTTTTTGTCAATTTGACCCATATCTAATTAGATTATTGTTGCAAGTGAGACAACTGTTTCTACAGCGACCTAATGTTCTGCCTATTATGTGCACATGATCTATAACCTTTTAAAATACTACTGTGGGAAAGCAGCACACTTCACTGCAGACACAAGCCATAGATTCCTAACAGGTGGCAGTCTTTCCCTTAGCAACATTTGTTACAGAATCTCTATGTTCAGTATATTGGAAATATCAGGGGGCACAGTTTCCTACCAGGTATCCAGGGGAAATAAGTAAAGAGAATGTAAGAAGCTATAATCAACATAAGTACAAGCAGCTGCTGTGGGTTTATGAACTTGGTTGAGATCTGTGGCTCAAGGGGCGTAAGGTTTCAAATGATTTGTTGCTATCTGCAGCGCCACCTCCTGACCTTTGTAAAATAAAGCAGCTTAGGAAGACTTTGGTAAAAACTTCTTCAGCAATGTGACAATTATCTCTCCTCTGGTTAATTGTACCTAGGCTATATTTATCCATGGATGTCAAACAAGTGTGAGCAAGCAAAGAGATGATAACATTGGTGAAAATTTTAAGAACATACTTGAATCTTGTTCCCAGTCTTAAAAAAAACATGAAAATGAGTCCAAGGAATTGTTCACAATCTCTTAAAGGTCAATTATGGGAAATTCCAAAGTTATTACTTAAGTTGGGGAAGAAGGGGAGGGGAACTATTTTAATCTGCTCTTAGCAATAAAACAGGACCATCAGAATGCACAACTTATTCTGAAGAATTCTATTCACTCCAAGACTGAATGCCCGCTCTGTCAGACCATAAAATATATAAGTATCTTTTAATGAGAAACATGTAGGATAGTTTCATCTCCCACAGAGGTTTTTTTGAAATTACTAATTCTGATAACATAGACATATTAGGATTGAGATAATTAAATTCTGCTTCCTATGTAAAGCAAACGTGGTGATGGCTAACTGAGAAACCATATTCTTGAAGTTTTATGAATGTAAATAAACCCTTTTAAATCAAACATTTAAATATTTACACATATAAAGGTAAGCAGTAAAGTGTGGCAAATTCAAATTCGATGCTTTAAAAGGAAGCATCTAAATAGTCTATGTTTTGCTGAGAACTGCCACATGGAAGCACCAGAGTTCACCCATAACAAGTTTGGGATGTCTGTATACGGAATCCTGGAAGTCCTGGCAGTTATTCGCTACTGTCATTCACTGGTGCCTTGCACTGGACTGTAATGTAGTCCAGCAAAAGACCACGAAATTCCTGCAGTTTCTTAGCACTTACACTAGGGAATCCACCTATGGAACTTGGCACAGAACAGTATCAAGACTGATTTTAATCAGGAAGAGTGGCTATGAGTGACTAATTTTATTTACATTTTTCTCTCTGAGTTCAGTTAGATTTTTTCAATATTCTTAAATGCCTATAAATGCATTTCTAAAAATTTTAGCTATTTTAGTTAATTAAAAAAAATTAAAAGTATTTGATTTTAATAGTGTTTAAAAGTTTCAAAGAACACAGGAGGTGAGGCTTAGCCGAGCCCTAGGTGAAGATTGGGTTGTGGGAGTCCTACCACCATGCGGGGCATCTGAATGATGTTGGAGCTTGGTTCATCCAGGAAGCTAGAATTGGGAGATCTGTCAGTTCACTCTGACTTTATTTGTTGGAAGTAGTTGATTTCACTGGAATTTTACAGAGAAAAGATGTTTGAAGAGAATCTGCACTCAGCGGCCACATTATTAGATACATCCTGGACCTAATGAAGTGACAACTGAGTGTATGTTCCTGGCCTTCTGATGCTATAGCCCAAGGTTCAAAGTGTTGTGCATTCAGCAAAGCTCTTCTCTACTCCTCTGTTGTAACATGTGGGAATTTGAGTTACTGTTGCCTTCCTTTCAGCTTGAACCAGTCTAACCATTCTTTTCTGATTTCTCTCATGAACAAGGCATTTTCGCCCACAGAATTTCCATTCATTGTTTTTTATTGTGTTTTTTTGTAACATTCTCTGTACACTCTAGAGCCTACGTACCTCAGATTTTGGAATCTTCTCCCCATTTTCTCCACTTTTATTCCTTCTACCAAAGTGCATGACCATACATTTCCCTAACTGTATTCCATCTGTCATTCCTTTGCCCATTCTCCTAATCTGTCTAAGTCCAGCTGCAGCCTCCCTACTTCCTCAACACCACCTGCTCCTCCACTTATCTTTGTAAACTTGGCCACAAAGCCATTCATTCCATCATCCAAATCATTGACATATAATGTAAAGTGAAGTGGTCCCAGCACCGACCATGTAGAACACCACAAGTCACAGACAGCCAATCAGAAAATGTTCCCTCTATTCCATCTCTTTGCCTCCTACAAATCGGCCAGTGCTCCACTCATGTTAGTATTTTTCCTGTAATACTATGGGCTCTTATCTTGCTAAGCAGTCTCATGTGTGGCACTTTGTCAAAGACCTATTGAAAATCCAAGTACAGAACATTCACAGATTTTCCTTTGTCTATCCTGCATGTTATTTCCTCAAAGAATTTCTGCAGATTCATCAGGCAAGACTTTCAGTTAAGGAAACTGTGTTGCCTTTGGCAGCATGTGTCCCCATTTAGTCAGAAATCCCATCCATAACAATCAACCATCATCTTCCCAACCACTGAGGCCAGGCTAACCAGCCTATAATTTCCTGTTTTCTACCTCTATGCATTGGTGAAGAGTGGAGTAACATTTGCAATTTTCCGGTCCTCTGGACCAATGCCAGAATCTAGTGATTCTTGAAAGATCATTACTAATGCCTCCACAATCTCTTTAGTTACCTCTTTCAGAACTGTCAGATGAAATCCATCTGGTCCTGGTGACTTATCTACCTTCAGACCTTTCAGCTTACCAAGCACCTTCTCCCTAGTAACAGCAACTGTGCTCACTTTTGCCCCCACCAGATTCTCAGGCATCCAGACTACTACCTTCCACAGTGAAAACTGATGCAAAATACTTATTCAGTTCATCTACCATTTCCTTACCACCTCTGCCCCCCCCATTATTCTCATTCCTGCATCATTTTCCAGCAGTCCAGTATCTACCATAGCCTTTCTCTTTCTCTTTATATATGTGAAAATAGTTTTGCTATTCTTTTTATTATTATTGGATAGCTTCATATTTCATCTTTTCACTCTGTATGGTTTTTTGGTTGCCTTCCATTAGTTTTTAAAACTTCTCCAATCCACTAATTTCCCAATAATTTTTGCTCTATTATATGGCTTCTCTTTTGCCCTTATGTTGACTTTGTCTTACCTTCTCAGCCAAGGTTGTGTCATCCTGCCTTTAGAATACTTATTCTTTGGAAAGTACATATCCTGTGCCTTCTGAATTTCTCCCAGAAACTACAGCCATTGCTGCTCTGTAGTCATCACTGCCAGTGTCCTCTTCCAGTCAACTTTGGCCAGCTTCTCTCTCATTCCTCTGTAATGCCATTTACTCCACTGTAATACTGATACATCTGACTTTAGCTTCCTGCTCTCAAATTGTAGGGTGAATTCTAAAACATTATGGTTCCTTCACCTTAAGCTCCCTAATCAAATCTGGTTCATTACACAATACCCAATCTAGAATACCTGATCCCCTAGTGGGCTCAACCACAAGTGGCTCTAAAATAGCCATCTAGTGTGCATTCTACAAAGTTTCTCTCTGCAATCTGATTTTCCCAATTGATCAGCATATTGAAATTCCCCACGACTATCATTACATTGCCCTTTCAACATACATTTTCTAGCTCCCATTGTAGTTGGTAACCCACGTCCTGGCTGCTGTTCAGAGGACTGTATGTAACTTCCTTTGGTTTTTTTCCCCACCCTTTCAGTTATTAACTCTATTCACAATCATTCTACATCTTCTAAACCTTTGTCACCTCATTCTAAGGATTTGCTTTCATTTTTTACCAACAGAGCCATGACATCCCCTTTGCCTACGTACCTGTCCTTTTGAGACAAGGTGTATTCCTGCATGTTAAGCTCCCAACTAAATTTTTCTTTCAGCCATGACTCGTGAAAATCTGTCAATCTCTAACTGAGCTACAAGATCCATCTACATTATTCCATGTACTGCGCGGATTCACATATAACACCTTCAGTCCTGTATTCGTAATGCTTTTTTGATTTTGTCTCCCTGATACACTGCAATTCATTCGGTTGACTGAAATTTTGCCCTGTCATCTGCCTGACCTTCTTGCCAGTCTCAGTACACATGTCCCTGCTTATACAGCAAATGCCCTCTCACTCAAGTTATGCAGCAACTGTCCTCTCACTCAGTTATACAGCAACTGTCCTCTCACTCAATTTTTCAGCAACTGTCCTCTCACTCAGTTATACAGCAACTGTCCTCTCACTCAAGTTATGCAGCAACTGTCCTCTCACTCAGTTATACAGCAACTGTCCTCTCACTCAGTTATACAGCAACGGTCCTCTCACTAAGTCATACAGCTACTGTCCTCTCACTCAGTTACACAGCAACTGTCCTCTCACTCAGTTACACAGCAACTGTCCTCTCACTCAGTTATAAAGCAACTGTCCTCTCACTCAGTGATGCAGCAACTGTCCTCTCACTCAGTTATACAGCAACTGTCCTCTCACTCAGTTACACAGCAACGGTCCTCTCACTCAGTTATACAGCAAATGTCCCCTCACTCAGTTATACAGCAACGGCCCTTTCACAGTTATACAGCAACTGTCCTCTCACTCAGTTATACAGCAAATGTCTTCTCACTCAGTTATACAGCAACGGTCCTCTCACTCTGCTATACAGCAACGGTCCTCTCACTCAGTTATACAGAAACTGTCCTCTCACTCAGTTATACGGCAACGGTCCTCTCACTCAGTTATACAGCAACGGACCTCTCACTCAGTTATACAGCAACTGTCCTCTCACTCAGTGCTATAGCAACTGTTCTCTCACTCAGTCATACAGCAACTGTCCGCTCAGTCAGTTATACAGCAACGGTCCTCTTACTCAGTTATACAGCATCTGTCCTCTCACTCAGTCATACAGCAACTGTCCTCTCACTCAGTCATACACATCTGTCCTCTCACTCAGTGCTATAACAACTGTTCTCTCACTCAGTCATACAGCAACGGTCCTCTCACTCAGTTAAACAGCAATGGTCCTCTCACTCAGTGATATAGCAACTGTCCTCTCACTCAGTCATAGAGCAACGGTCCTCTCACTCAGATATACAGCAACTGTCCTCTCACTCTGTTACACAGCAACGGTCCTCTCCCTCAGTTACACAGCAATTGTCATCTCACTCTGTTATACAGCAACGGTCCTCTCACTCAGTTAGGCAGCAACTGTCCTCTCACTCAGTTATACAGCAACGGTCCTCTCACTCAGTTATACAGCATCTGTCCTCTCACTTGGTCATACAGCAACGGTCCTCTCACTCAGTTATACAGCAACGGTCCTCTTACTCAGTTATACAACAACTGTCCTCTCACTCAGTTATACAGCAAATGTGCTCTCATTGAGTTATACAGCAACTGTCCTCTCAATCTGTTATAGAGCAACTGTCCTCTCACTCAGTTATACAGCAACGGTCCTCTCACTCAGTTATACAGCAGTGGTCCTCACATTCAGTTAAACAGCAACGGTCCTCTCACTCAGTTATATAGCAACGGTCCTCTCACTCATTTATACAGCAACCGTCCTCTCACTTAGTCATACAGCATCTGTCCTCTCACTCAGTGCTATAACAACTGTTCTCTCACTCAGTCATACAGCAACGGTCCTCTCACTCAGTTAAACGGCAATGGTCCTCTCACTCAGTGATATAGCAACTGTCCTCTCACTCAGTCATAGAGGAACTGTCCTCTCACTCTGTTACACAGCAACGGTCCTCTCCCTCAGTTAAACAGCAACTGTCATCTCACTCTGTTATACAGCAACGGTCCTCTCACTCAGTTAGGCAGCAACTGTCCTCTCACTCAGTTATACAGCAACGGTCCTCTCACTCAGTTATACAGCATCTGTCCTCTCACTTGGTCATACAGCAACTGGCCTCTCACTCAGTTATACAGCAACGGTCCTCTCACTCAGTTATACAGCAACGATTCTCTTTCTCAGTTATACAGCAACGGTCCTCTTACTCAGTTATACAACAACTGTCCTCTCACTCAGTTATACAGCAAATGTGCTCTCACTGAGTTATACAGCAACTGTCCTCTCACTCAGTTATACAGCAACTGTCCTCTCACTCAGTTATACAGCTACTGTCCTCTCAATCTGTTATAGAGCAACTGTCCTCTCACTCAGTTATACAGCAACGGTCCTCTCACTCAGTTATACAGCAGTGGTCCTCACATTCAGTTAAACAGCAACGGTCCTCTCACTCAGTTATACAGCAACCGTCCTCTGACTCAGTTATACTGCAACTGTCCTCTCACTCAGTTATACAGCAAATGTCCTCTGACTCAATTATACAGCAACTGTCCTCGCACTCATTATACAGCAACTGTCCTCGCACTCATTATACAGCAACTGTCCTCTCACTCAGTTATACAGCAACGGTCCTCTCACTCAGTTATACAGCAGTGGTCCTCACATTCAGTTAAACAGCAACGGTCCTCTCACTCAGTTATATAGCAACGGTCCTCTCACTCATTTATACAGCAACCGTCCTCTGACTCGGTTATACTGCAACTGTCCTCTCACTCAGTTATACAGCAAATGTCCTCTGACTCAATTATACAGCAACTGTCCTCGCACTCATTATACAGCAACGGTCCTATTACTCAGTTGCAGCATCTGTCCTCTCACTCAGTTATACAGCAACTGTCCACTCACTCAGTTATACAGCAACTGTCCTCTCACTCAATTATACAGCAACTGTCCTCTCACTCAGTCATACAGCATCTGTCCTCTCACTCAGTGATATAGCAACAGTCCTCTCACTCAGTCTCACAGCAACGGTCCTCTCACTCAGTCTCACAGCAACGGTCCTCTCACTCAGATATACAGCAACGGTCCTCTCCCTCTGTTATACAGCAACGGTCCTCTCACTCAGGTACACAACATCTGTCATCTCACTCAGTTATACAAAACCGTCCTCTCACTCAGTTATACAGCAATAGTCTCTCACTCAGTTATACAGCATCTGTCCTCAAATTCAGTTATACATCAACTATCCTCTCACTCAGTTATACAGCAACTAGCCTCTCACTCAGTCATACAGCAACGGTCCTCTCACTCAGTTATACAGCAGTGGTCCCTACACTCAGTTAAACAGCAACGGACCACTCACTCAGGTATACAGCAACAGTCCTCTCACTCAGTTATACAGCAACGGTCCTCTCACTCAGTGATGCAGCAACGGTCCTCTCACTCAGTTATACAACAACTGTCCTCTCACTCAGTTATACAGCCACAGTCCTCTCACTCATTTATACAGCAACTGTCCTCTCACTCAGTTATACAGCATCTGTCCTCACACTCAGTTATACAGCCACTGTCCTCTCACTCAGTTATACAGCAAATGTCCTCTGACTCAATTAAACAGCAACTGTCCTCGCACTCATTATACAGCAACGGTCCTCTTACTCAGTTGCAGCATCTGTCCTCTCACTCAGTTATACAGCAACTGTCCACTCACTCAGTTATACAGCCACTGTCCTCTCACTCAGTTATACAGCAAATGTCCTCTGACTCAATTAAACAGCAACTGTCCTCGCACTCATTATACAGCAACGGTCCTCTTACTCAGTTGCAGCATCTGTCCTCTCACTCAGTTATACAGCAACTGTCCACTCACTCAGTTATACAGCAACTGTCCACTCACTCAGTTATACAGCAACTGTCCTCTCACTCAATTATACAGCAACTGTCCTCTCACTCAGTCATACAGCATCTGTCCTCTTACTCAGTGATATAGCAACAGTCCTCTCACTCAGTCATACAGCAACGGTCCTCTCAGTCAGTTAAACAGCAGTGGTCCTCTCACTCAGGTACACAACATCTGTCATCTCACTCAGTTATACAGCATCTGTCCTCAAATTCAGTTATACTTCAACTTTCCTCTCACTCAGTTATACAGCAACTAGCCTCTCACTCAGTCATACAGCAACGGTCCTCTCACTCAGACATACAGCAACTGTCCTCTCACTCAGTTATACAGCAGTGGTCCCTACACGCAGTTAAACAGCAACGGTCCTCTCACTCAGGTATACAGCAACGGTCCTCTCACTCGGTGATGCAGCAACGGTCCTCTCACTCAGTTATACAACAACTGTCCTCTCACTCAGTTATTCAGCCACAGTCCTCTCACTCAGTCATACAGCATCTGTCCTCTCACTCAGTTATACAGCAACGGTCCTCTCACTCAGTTAAACAACAATGGTCCTCTCACTCAGTGATATAGCAACTGTCCTCTCACTCATTCATACAGCAACGGTCCTCTCACTGAGTCATACAGCAACTGTCCTCCTACTCAGATATACAGCAAAGGTCCTTTCACTCAGTTATACAGCAACTGTCCTCTCACTCAGTTATACAGCAGTGGTCCTCTCAGTCAGTTATATAGCAACGGTCCTCTCACTCATTTATACAACAACTGTCCTCTCACTCAGTTATACAGCAACGGTCCTCTCACTCTGTTATACATCACTTGTCCTCACACTGAGTTATACAGCAACTGTCCTCTCACTCAGTTATACAGCAACAGTCCTCTCACTCAATTATACAGCAACTGTCCTCTCACTCAGTTATACAGCAACTGTCCTCTCACTCAATTATACAGCAACTGTCCTCTCACTCAGTTATACAGCAACTGTCCTCTCACTCAGTTATACAGCAACGGTCCTCTTACTCAGATATACAGCAACGGTCGTCTCACTCAGTTATACAGCAACAGTCCACACACTCAGTGATACAGCAACTGTCCTCTCACTCAGTTATACAGCAACGGGCCGCTCACTAAGTCATACAGCTACTGTCCTCTCACTCAGTCATACAGCAACTGTCCTCTCACTCAGTCATACAGCATGTGTCCTCTCACTCAGTGCTATAGCAACTGTTCTCTCACTCAGTCATACAGCAACGGTCCTCTCACTCAGTTATACAGCAACGGTCCTCTCACTCTGTTATACGTCACTTGTCCTCACACTGAGTTATACAGCAACTGTCCTCTCACTCAGTTATACAGCAACAGTCCTCTCACTCAATTATACAGCAACTGTCCTCTCACTCAGTTATACAGCAACTGTCCTCTCACTCAGTTATACAGCAACTGTCCTCTCACTCAGTTATATAGCAACGGTCCTCTTACTCAGATATACAGCAACGGTCGTCTCACTCAGTTATACAGCAACAGTCCACACACTCAGTGATACAGCAACTGTCCTCTCACTCAGTTATACAGCAACGGGCCGCTCACTAAATCATACAGCTACTGTCCTCTCACTCAGTCATACAGCAACTGTCCTCTCACTCAGTCATACAGCATGTGTCCTCTCACTCAGTGCTATAGCAACTGTTCTCTCACTCAGTCATACAGCAACGGTCCTCTCACTCAGTTAAACAGCAATGGTCCTCTCACTCAGTGATATAGCAACTGTCCTCTCACTCAGTCATAGAGCAACGGTCCTCTCACTCAGATATACAGCAACTGTCCTCTCCCTCAGTTACACAGCAACTGTCATCTCACTCAGTTATACAGCAGTGGTCTCTACACTCAGTTAAACAGTAACGGTCCTCTCACTCAGTTATACAGCAACAGTCCTCTCACTAAGTTATACAGCAACTGTCCTCTCACTCAGTTATACAGCAACGGTCCGCTTACTCATTTAGAAAGCAACGGTCCACTCACTGAGTTATACAGCAACGGTCCTCTCACTTAGTCACACAGCAACTGTCCTCCTACTCAGTTATACAGCAAAGGTCCTTTCACTCAGTTATACAGCAACTGTCCTCTCACTCAGTTATACAGCAGTGGTCCTCTCACTCTTTTATACAACAACTGTCCTCTCACTCAATTATACAGCAACGGTCCTCTCACTCAGTTATACAGCAACGATCCTCTCACTCTGTTATAGATCACTTGTCCTCACACTGAATTATACTGCAACTGTCCTCTTACTCAGTTATACAGCAAATGTCCTCTGACTCAATTATACAGCAACTGTCCTCGCACTCATTATACAGCAACGGTCCTCTTACTCAGTTGCAGCATCTGTCCTCTCACTCAGTTATACAGCAACTGTCCACTCACTCAGTTATACAGCAACTGTGCTCTCTCTCAGTGATATAGCAACTGTCCTCTCACTCAGTCATAGAGCAACGGTCCTCTCCCTCAGTTACACAGCAACTGTCATCTCACTCAGTTATGCAGCAACGGTCCTCTCACTCAGGCAGCAACTGTCCTCTCACTCAGTTATACAGCAACGGTCCTCTCACTCAGTGATACAGCAACGGTTATCTCACTCAGTTATACAACAACTGTCCTCTCACTCAGTTATACAGCCACAGTCCTCTCACTCATTTATACAGCAACTGTCCTCTCACTCAGTTATACAGCAACGGTCCGCTTACTCATTTATATAGCAACTGTCCTCTCACTCAGTTATACAGCAACGGTCCTCTCACTCAGTTACGCAGCAACTGTCCTCTCACTCAGTTATACAGCATCTGTCCTCTCACTCAGTGATATAGCAACTGTCCTCTCACTCAGTCATACAGCAACGGTCCTCTCACTCAGTTACGCAGCAACTGTCCTCTCACTCAGTTATACAGCAACGGTCCTCTCACTCAGATAGGCAGCAACTGTCCTCTCACTCAGTTATACAGAAATTGTCCTCTCACTCAGTTAAACAGCAACCGTCTCTCACTCAGTTATACAGCAACGGTCTTCTCACTCAGTTATACAGCAACTGTCCTCTCACTCAGTCATACAGCAACGGTCCTCTCACTCAGTTATATAGCAACGGTCGTCTCACTCAGTTATACAGCAATGGTGCTCTCACTCTGTTATACATCACTTGTCCTCACATTGAGTTATACAGCAACTGTCCTCTCACTCAGATAAACAGCAACGGTCCTCTCACTTAGTTATACAGCAACTGTCCTCTCACTCAGTTATACAGCAACGGTCGTCTCACTCAGTTATACAGTAACTGTCCTCACACTCAGTTATACAGCAACGGTGCTCTCACTCTGTTATACAGCAACGGTCCTCTTACTCAGTAATACAGCATCTGTCCTCCCACTCAGTTATACAGCAACTATCCTCTCACTTAGTCATACAGCAACTGTCCTCTCACTCAGTGATATAGCAACTGTCCTCTCACTCAGTCATACAGCAACTGTCCTCTCACTCAGTTATACAGCAAGGGTCGTCTCACTCAGTTAGACCGCAACTGTCCTCACACTCTGTTATACAGTAATGGTCCTCTCACTCAGTTATACAGCAACGGTCCTCTGACTCAGTTATATAGCAACGGTCCTCTCACTCGGTCATACAGCAACTGTCCTCTCACTCAGTTATACAGCAGCGGTCCTCTCTCTCAGTTATACAACAACTGTCCTCTCACTGAGTTTTACAGCAGCTGTCCTCACACTCAGTTATACAGCAACTGTACTCTCACTCAGTTATACAGCAACGGTCCTCTTACTCAGTTATACAGCATCTGTGCTCTCACTCAGTTATACAGCAACTGTCCTCTCACTCAGTCATACAGCAACGGTGCTCTCACTCAGTTAAACAGCAATGGTCCTCTCACTCAGTGATATAGCAACTGTCCTCTCACTCAGTCATACAGCAACGGTCCTCTCACTCAGATATACAGCAACTGTCCTCACACTCTGTTGCACAGCAACTGTCCTCTCACTCAGATATACAGCAACTGTCCTCTCACTCAGTTATACAGCAACGGTCCTCTCACTCAGTTATACAGCAACTGGTCTCTCATTCAGTTATTCAGCAATGGTGCTCTCACTCTGTTATGCATCACTTGTCCTCACACTGAGTTATACAGCAACAGTCCTCTCACTCAGTTATACAGCAACTGTCCTCTCACTCAGTTATACAGCAACTGTCCTCTCACTCAGTTATACAGCAACGGTCCTCTCACTCAGTGATACAGCAACGGTCCTCTCACTCAGTGATACAGCAACGGTCCTCTCACTCAGTTATACAGCAATGGTCGTCTCACTCAGTTATACAGCAACTGTCCTCACACTCTGTTATACAGCAACGGTCCTCTCACTCAGTTATACAGCAACTGGTCTCTCACTCAGTTATACAGCAACGGTGCTCTCACTCTGTTATACAGCAACGGTCCTCTTACTCAGTTATACAGCATCTGTGCTCTCACTCAGTTATACAGCAACTGACCACTCACTCAGTTATACAGCAACTGTCCTCTCACTCAGTCATACAGCATCTGTCCTCTCACTCAGTGATATAGCAACTGTCCTCTCACTCAGTCATACAGCAACGGTCCTCTCACTCAGTTACGCAGCAACTGTCCTCTCACTCAGTTATACAGCAACGGTCCTCTCACTCAGATAGGCAGCAACTGTCCTCTCACTCAGTTATACAGAAATTGTCCTCTCACTCAGTTAAACAGCAACCGTCTCTCACTCAGTTATACAGCAACGGTCTTCTCACTCAGTTATACAGCAGTGGTCCCCACACTCAGTTAAACAGTAACGGTCCTCTCACTTAGTTATACAGCAACGGTCCTCTCACTCAGTTATACAGCAACGGTCCTCTCACTCAGTAATACAGCAACGGTCCTCTCACTCAGTTATACAACAACTGTCCTCTCACTGAGTTATACAGCAACTGACCTCACACTCAGTTGTACAGCAACTGTCCTCTCACTCAGATATACAGCAACGGTCGTCTCACTCAGTTATGCAGCAAAGGTCTTTCACTCAGTTATACAGCAACTGTCCTCTCACTCAGTTATACAGCAGTGGTCCCTCACATTCAGTTAAACAGCAACGGTCCTCTCACTCAGTTATATAGCAACGGTCGTCTCACTCAGTTATACAGCAATGGTGCTCTCACTCTGTTATACATCACTTGTCCTCACACTGAGTTATACAGCAACTGTCCTCTCACTCAGTTAAACAGCAACGGTCCTCTCACTTAGTTATACAGCAACTGTCCTCTCACTCAGTTATACAGCAACGGTCGTCTCACTCAGTTATACAGCAACTGTCCTCACACTCTGTTATACAGCAACGGTGCTCTCACTCTGTTATACAGCAACGGTCCTCTTACTCAGTAATACAGCATCTGTCCTCCCACTCAGTTATACAGCAACTATCCTCTCACTTAGTCATACAGCAACTGTCCTCTCACTCAGTGATATAGCAACTGTCCTCTCACTCGGTCATACAGCAACTGTCCTCTCACTCAGTTATACAGCAGCGGTCCTCTCACTCAGTTATACAACAACTGTCCTCTCACTGAGTTATACAGCAGCTGTCCTCATACTCAGTTATACAGCAACTGTCCTCTCACTCAGATATACAGCAACTGTCCTCTCACTCATTTATACAGCAACTGTCCTCTCACTCAGTTATACAGCAGCGGTCCTCTCTCTCAGTTATACAACAACTGTCCTCTCACTGAGTTTTACAGCAGCTGTCCTCACACTCAGTTATACAGCAACTGTACTCTCACTCAGTTATACAGCAACGGTCCTCTTACTCAGTTATACAGCATCTGTGCTCTCACTCAGTTATACAGCAACTGTCCTCTCACTCAGTCATACAGCAACGGTGCTCTCACTCAGTTAAACAGCAATGGTCCTCTCACTCAGTGATATAGCAACTGTCCTCTCACTCAGTCATACAGCAACGGTCCTCTCACTCAGATATACAGCAACTGTCCTCACACTCTGTTATACAGCAACGGTCCCCTCAATCTGTTATACAGCAACTGTCCTCTCACTCAGTTATACAGCAAAGGTCCTCTCAGTCAGTTATGCAGCAAAGGTCTTTCACTCAGTTATACAGCAACTGTCCTCTCACTCAGTTATACAGCAGTGGTCCTCACATTCAGTTAAACAGCAACGGTCCTCTCACTCAGTTATATAGCAACGGTCCTCTCACTCAGTTATACAGCAACCGTCCTCTGACTCAGTTATACAGCAACGGTCCTCTCACTCAGTTATACAGCAACTGGTCTCTCATTCAGTTATACAGCAATGGTGCTCTCACTCTGTTATGCATCACTTGTCCTCACACTGAGTTATACAGCAACAGTCCTCTCACTCAGTTATACAGCAACGGTCCTCTCACTCAGTGATACAGCAACGGTCCTCTCACTCAGTTATACAGCAAAGGTCCTCTCACTCAGTTATGCAGCAAAGGTCTTTCACTCAGTTATACAGCAACTGTCCTCTCACTCAGTTATACAGCAGTGGTCCTCACATTCAGTTAAACAGCAACGGTCCTCTCACTCAGTTATATAGCAACGGTCCTCTCACTCAGTTATACAGCAACCGTCCTCTGACTCAGTTATACAGCAACGGTCCTCTCACTCAGTTATACAGCAACTGGTCTCTCATTCAGTTATACAGCAATGGTGCTCTCACTCTGTTATGCATCACTTGTCCTCACACTGAGTTATACAGCAACAGTCCTCTCACTCAGTTATACAGCAACTGTCCTCTCACTCAGTTATACAGCAACTGTCCTCTCACTCAGTTATACAGCAACGGTCCTCTCACTCAGTGATACAGCAACGGTCCTCTCACTCAGTTATACAGCAACGGTCGTCTCACTCAGTTTTACAGCAACTGTCCTCACACTCTGTTATACAGCAATGGTCGTCTCACTCAGTTATACAGCAACTGGTCTCTCATTCAGTTATACAGCAATGGTGCTCTCACTCTGTTATGCATCACTTGTCCTCACACTGAGTTATACAGCAACAGTCCTCTCACTCAGTTATACAGCAACGGTCCTCTCACTCAGTGATACAGCAACGGTCCTCTCACTCAGTTATACAGCAAAGGTCCTCTCACTCAGTTATGCAGCAAAGGTCTTTCACTCAGTTATACAGCAACTGTCCTCTCACTCAGTTATACAGCAGTGGTCCTCACATTCAGTTAAACAGCAACGGTCCTCTCACTCAGTTATATAGCAACGGTCCTCTCACTCAGTTATACTGCAACCGTCCTCTGACTCAGTTATACAGCAACGGTCCTCTCACTCAGTTATACAGCAACTGTCCTCTCACTCAGTCATACAGCAACGGTGCTCTCACTCAGTTAAACAGCAATGGTCCTCTCACTCAGTGATATAGCAACTGTCCTCTCACTCAGTCATACAGCAACGGTCCTCTCACTCAGATATACAGCAACTGTCCTCACACTCTGTTGCACAGCAACTGTCCTCTCACTCAGATATACAGCAACTGTCCTCTCACTCAGTTATACAGCAACGGTCCTCTCACTCAGTTATACAGCAACTGGTCTCTCATTCAGTTATTCAGCAATGGTGCTCTCACTCTGTTATGCATCACTTGTCCTCACACTGAGTTATACAGCAACAGTCCTCTCACTCAGTTATACAGCAACTGTCCTCTCACTCAGTTATACAGCAACTGTCCTCTCACTCAGTTATACAGCAACGGTCCTCTCACTCAGTGATACAGCAACGGTCCTCTCACTCAGTGATACAGCAACGGTCCTCTCACTCAGTTATACAGCAATGGTCGTCTCACTCAGTTATACAGCAACTGTCCTCACACTCTGTTATACAGCAACGGTCCTCTCACTCAGTTATACAGCAACTGGTCTCTCACTCAGTTATACAGCAACGGTGCTCTCACTCTGTTATACAGCAACGGTCCTCTTACTCAGTTATACAGCATCTGTGCTCTCACTCAGTTATACAGCAACTGACCACTCACTCAGTTATACAGCAACTGTCCTCTCACTCAGTCATACAGCATCTGTCCTCTCACTCAGTGATATAGCAACTGTCCTCTCACTCAGTCATACAGCAACGGTCCTCTCACTCAGTTACGCAGCAACTGTCCTCTCACTCAGTTATACAGCAACGGTCCTCTCACTCAGATAGGCAGCAACTGTCCTCTCACTCAGTTATACAGAAATTGTCCTCTCACTCAGTTAAACAGCAACCGTCTCTCACTCAGTTATACAGCAACGGTCTTCTCACTCAGTTATACAGCAGTGGTCCCCACACTCAGTTAAACAGTAACGGTCCTCTCACTTAGTTATACAGCAACGGTCCTCTCACTCAGTTATACAGCAACGGTCCTCTCACTCAGTAATACAGCAACGGTCCTCTCACTCAGTTATACAACAACTGTCCTCTCACTGAGTTATACAGCAACTGACCTCACACTCAGTTGTACAGCAACTGTCCTCTCACTCAGATATACAGCAACGGTCGTCTCACTCAGTTATGCAGCAAAGGTCTTTCACTCAGTTATACAGCAACTGTCCTCTCACTCAGTTATACAGCAGTGGTCCCTCACATTCAGTTAAACAGCAACGGTCCTCTCACTCAGTTATATAGCAACGGTCGTCTCACTCAGTTATACAGCAATGGTGCTCTCACTCTGTTATACATCACTTGTCCTCACACTGAGTTATACAGCAACTGTCCTCTCACTCAGTTAAACAGCAACGGTCCTCTCACTTAGTTATACAGCAACTGTCCTCTCACTCAGTTATACAGCAACGGTCGTCTCACTCAGTTATACAGCAACTGTCCTCACACTCTGTTATACAGCAACGGTGCTCTCACTCTGTTATACAGCAACGGTCCTCTTACTCAGTAATACAGCATCTGTCCTCCCACTCAGTTATACAGCAACTATCCTCTCACTTAGTCATACAGCAACTGTCCTCTCACTCAGTGATATAGCAACTGTCCTCTCACTCGGTCATACAGCAACTGTCCTCTCACTCAGTTATACAGCAGCGGTCCTCTCACTCAGTTATACAACAACTGTCCTCTCACTGAGTTATACAGCAGCTGTCCTCATACTCAGTTATACAGCAACTGTCCTCTCACTCAGTTATACAGCAACTGTCCTCTCACTCAGTTATACAGCAACTGTCCTCTCACTCAGTTATACAGCAACGGTCCTCTCACTCAGTGATACAGCAACGGTCCTCTCACTCAGTTATACAGCAACGGTCGTCTCACTCAGTTTTACAGCAACTGTCCTCACACTCTGTTATACAGCAATGGTCGTCTCACTCAGTTATACAGCAACTGGTCTCTCATTCAGTTATACAGCAATGGTGCTCTCACTCTGTTATGCATCACTTGTCCTCACACTGAGTTATACAGCAACAGTCCTCTCACTCAGTTATACAGCAACGGTCCTCTCACTCAGTGATACAGCAACGGTCCTCTCACTCAGTTATACAGCAAAGGTCCTCTCACTCAGTTATGCAGCAAAGGTCTTTCACTCAGTTATACAGCAACTGTCCTCTCACTCAGTTATACAGCAGTGGTCCTCACATTCAGTTAAACAGCAACGGTCCTCTCACTCAGTTATATAGCAACGGTCCTCTCACTCAGTTATACTGCAACCGTCCTCTGACTCAGTTATACAGCAACGGTCCTCTCACTCAGTTATACAGCAACTGGTCTCTCATTCAGTTATACAGCAATGGTGCTCTCACTCTGTTATGCATCACTTGTCCTCACACTGAGTTATACAGCAACAGTCCTCTCACTCAGTTATACAGCAACTGTCCTCTCACTCAGTTATACAGCAACTGTCCTCTCACTCAGTTATACAGCAACGGTCCTCTCACTCAGTGATACAGCAACGGTCCTCTCACTCAGTTATACAGCAACGGTCGTCTCACTCAGTTTTACAGCAACTGTCCTCACACTCTGTTATACAGCAATGGTCGTCTCACTCAGTTATACAGCAACTGTCCTCACACTCTGTTATACAGCAACGGTCCTCTCACTCAGTTATACAGCAACTGGTCTCTCACTCAGTTATACAGCAACGGTGCTCTCACTCTGTTATACAGCAACGGTCCTCTTACTCAGTTATACAGCATCTGTCCTCCCACTCAGTTATACAGCAACTATCCTCTCACTGAGTCATACAGCAACTGTCCTCTCACTCAGTGATATAGCAGCTGTCCTCTCACTCAGTTATACAGCAACGGTCCTCTCACTCAGTCATACAGCAACGGTCCTCTCACTCAGTCATACAGCAACTGTCCTCTCACTCAGTGATATAGCAACTGTCTTCTCACTCAGTCATATAGCAACGGTCCTCTCACTCAGTTATACAGCAAGGGTCGTCTCACTCAGTTAGACCGCTACTGTCCTCACACTCTGTTATACTGTAATGGTCATCTCACTCAGTTATCCAGCAACGGTCCTCTGACTCAGTTATACAGCAACTGTCCTCTCACTCAGTGATATAGCAACTGTCTTCTCACTCAGTCATATAGCAACGGTCCTCTCACTCAGTTATACAGCAAGGGTCGTCTCACTCAGTTAGACCGCTACTGTCCTCACACTCTGTTATACTGTAATGGTCATCTCACTCAGTTATACAGCAACGGTCCTCTGACTCAGTTATACAGCAACGGTCCTCTCACTCAGTTATACAGCAACTGTACTCACACTGTCTTATACAACAACTGTCCTCACACTCAGTTATTCAGCAACGGTCCTCTGACTCAGTTATACAGCAACTGTCCTCTCACTCAGTTGTACAGCAACGGTCCGCTCACTCAGTTATCCAGCAACGGTCCTCACACTCAGTTTTACAGCAACGGTCCTCTCACTCAGTTTCCCATCCTACTGCCAAATGCCTTTAAACCCTCCCCAATTGTTCCAGTAAACTGGACCCCAGGGATATTAGTTGAGGTGTAACCCATCCCTTTTGTACACGTCATTTATTCCCCAGGGGAGATGGCAATGATCCAGAAATCTGAAACCCTGCCCCCTGCACCAGTTCCTCTTAATCAATAACAAGATAGTACACCAAAATCATATCCTTTCTAACACCACTTTAAACAATATTGAATCTAGTTTTGTTTACGAAATAATGGTGTTAATGCTTTATCTGGGACTGTCACTAAGTTGTCGGTGCTTTAGTTTGTAACGATCCAGTATTACTTCACATATAAATTTATAATAGACCCACTCTGGATAGCAAAAATAGACCATCACCTTTTACATTAAATTGAGCACATGAATATAATTGGCAGATTGGGAGCTTTTACTGAAAGCTTTGTTCAGTCCTCATTGCATATGAGACAAGAAGATTTGAAGTATCAGAATGCATCAGGAGAAAATCAAAGTACAGTATATAATTGGGTTTGATAATGTAGACCCCGTGCTGCATATCCAGATTCATAATACCGGTTAAAAAGCACTTTGCAGTTTCATAAAACATGTAATGAACTTGGAGGGAGGAATTTGTTTGTGTCTACATTTCTCAAGGTTCTTTACTAATGAAAGATTTTAAAAAATTTATAAAGACAGTGCAGAATAGGACCTCTCGGCCCCTAGAGCCACACTTCCCAGCAAGGATACCACCCCTCCCCCAATTTAACCTTAACCTAATCAGGGGACAATTTACAAAGACACTGGAATTAAGATAATTCCACACACCAACGCCCTGAGCTTTAATAACATTGTGCTAACTGCCTCAGTCCCGTGGCGTCCTTCTGGTGTCATGTGTTGCTTGTGAAGTTGGAAAACAAGATCTTGGAGGTTTGAATTTAATTTGAAAACCGTCAACCGAGATTAGAATAGAGAAAATGCCCTATGCTCACCAAGGCTTTGTGAGAACAGTAGAGACTGCCTAACATTATAAGGAGGATAACAAGGCAAAGGACGCTTTGTCAAGAGTGGAGCAGTGAATCTATTTGTGCTTTGTGAGGAGCTGGTAAGTGCTGGATAGACTTTCCCAGTCATTATGCATTCATTATACAATTGAAACTTGATTCACATCAAAACTTGAAGTTTGTTCAGAAACCCAACCAATCTACTTTGTGTACATTTAAATACAATAATTTTATTTTAGGAAAGTAAATGCAAAAGGATGACATGATAATTTACATCACAACAGCAGTGCACAAAGAGGTGCTCATAAAACACTACACGTTATTATCTTAAAGTTCAGCGTTCAATGTAAATTTATTAACAAAATACATACATGTCACCATATGCAACCTTGAGATGCATTGCCTTGCGGGCATACTAAATAAATCTATTGAATAATAACCATAACAGAAGCAATGAAAGACCACACCAACATGGGCATTGAACCAGTGTACAAAAGAGAACAAACTGTGCAAATACAAAAATAAATAAATGAGCAATAAATATGAAGAACATCAGATGAAGAGTCCTGGAAAGTGGGACATTTCATTGATGGGTCAGGTGAAGTTGAGTGACATTATCCCCTTTGGTTCAACAGCCTGATGGTTGATGGGTAATAACTGTTCCTGAACCTGGTGGTGTGAGCCCTGAGGCTCCTGTACCTTCTTCCTGATGGCAGCAGTGAGAAGAGAGCATTTCTTGGGTGGTGGGGGTCCTTGACGATGGATGCTGCTTTCTTGTCACAGTGTTCATGCATATGTGCTCAATAATGGGGAAGAGCTTTACCCATGATGGACGTGGCTGTATGCAACACTTCTTACAGAATTTTTCATTTATAGAAATTGGTGTTTCCATATAAGGCTGTGATGCAGCCAGTCAATATACTTTCCATTACACATTTATGGAAGTTTGTCAAAGTTTTAGCTGTCATGCTGAATCTTCACAAATTCCTAAGGAAGTAGAGACACCGCTGTGTTTTCTTCGTAATTGCACTGGTGTGCAGGATAGGTCCTCGGAAATACTGACGAATTTAAAGTCGCAGATCTTCTCCACCTCTGAACATCTGATGGCTCATGGACAGCTGGTTTCCTCTTCCTGGAGTCAATAGTCAGCTCCTTGTTCTTGCTGACATTAAGAAAGAGGTTCTTGTTGTGGCATGACTCAGTGAGATTTTCAATCTCCCTCCTACATGCTGATTCATTGCCACCTTTGATTCAGTCTACGTTTGTATGTCAGTGGTGTTGTCAGCAAACTTAAATATGGCATTGGAGCTATTCTTAGCCACACAGTCATAAGTGTAAAGTGAATAGAGCAGGGGGCTAAGCACATGTCCTTGTGGTGCACCTGTTCTGATGGAGATGTTGTTGCTGACTAGGGTCTGCAAATGAGGACATTGAGGTCCAGCTGCACATGCAGGTGTTGAGGCCAAAGTCTTGGAGCCTTTTGATTGCTTTGAGGGGATGATGGTATTGAATGCTGAGCTGTAGTCAATAAAGAGTATGCTGATGTCGGGCATCTTTGCTGACCAGATGTTCCAGGATTAAGTGAAGAGCCAATGAGATGGCACCTGCTGTGGGCCTGTTGCTCCAGAAGGAAAATAGGAGCAAAACCAACTCACTTCCCAGGCAGAAGTTGATATGTTTCATCACCAACCTCTCAAAATACTTCATCGCTGTGGGTGTAGGTACTACTGGATGATAGTGACAGAGGCAGCTCATCATGTTCTTCTTAGGCATGGGTATAATTTGGAGCTGGTTGAAGCAGATGGGTAGACTGAAGAAGAAAGAGGTTAAAGATCTGAGTGAACACTCCTGCCAGTTGATCAGCGTGGGTCATTAGTATTTGGCCAGGGATCCAGTCTGGGCGACATGGCTTCACCTTCCTGAAAGCTGTTCATATGTTGACCTCAGAGACTGAAATCACAGGATTGTTGCGGTCTGTGGGAATTTGTGATGGTTCCTCCATGTTTTTATGGTGGAAGGCATTGAGCGCATCTGGAAGTGAGGCCCAGCTGTTGCCTGTTTCGCTTGATTTAACTTTATACAAGGTGATAGTATTCAAGCCCTGCCAAAACTGTTGAGTATCCTTCAATGATCCAAGCAATTCTCTCTGTGGAAGGGTGAGGAAGCTGAATCCTGGCCTTTCAAGGGCAGCCAAGCCACACATCATAAAACACTATGTAATGCTTATAACGATGACTAATGAACAGAGCAACATGGAAATTGTAGCTGTAAGTTATGCACATAGTACAGCACATTACAGGCCCTTCAGCCCACAATGTTGTGCTGACCCTCAAACCCTGCCTCCCATATAACCCTCCGCCTTAAATTCCTCCATATACCTGTCTAGTAGTCTTTTAAACTTCACTAGTGTCTCTGCCTCTACCACTGACTCAGGCAGTGCATGCCACGCACCAACCTCTCTCTGAGTAAAAAACCTTCCTCTAATATCCCCCTTGAACTTCCCACCCCTTACCTTAAAGCCATGTCCTCTTGTATTGAGCAGTGATGCCCTGGTGAAGAGGCACTGGCTATTCACTCTATCTATTCCTCTTATTATTTTATACACCTGTATCATGTCTCCTCTCATCCTCCTTCTCTCCAAAGAGTAAAGCCCTAGCTCCCTTAATCTCTGATCATAATCCATACTCTCTAAACCAGGCAGCATCCTGGTTAATCTCCTCTGTACTCTTTCCAATGCTTCCACATCCTTCCTATAGTGAGGCGACCAGAACTGGACACAGTACTCCAAATGTGGCCCAACCAGAGTTTTATAGAGCTGCATCATTACATCGCAACTCTTAAACTCTATCCCTCAACTTATGAAAGCTAACACCCCATAAGCTTTCTTAACTACCCTATCTACCTGTGAGGCAACTTTCAGGGATCTGTGGACATGTACCCCCAGATCCCTCTGCTTTTCCACACTACCAAGTAGCCTGCCATTTACTTTGTACTCTGCCTTGGAGTTTGTCCTTCCAAAGTGTACCACCTCACACTTCTCTGGGTTGAAATCCATCTGCCACTTCTCAGCCCCCTTCTGCATCCTATCAATGTCTCTCTGCAATCTTCGACAATCCTCTACACTATCTACAACACCACCAACCTTTGTGTCATCTGCAAACTTGCCAACCCACCCTTCTACCCCCACATTCAGGTCGTTAATAAAAATCACGAAGAGTAGAGGCCCCAGAACAGATCCTTGTAGGACACCACTAGTCACAACCCTTCAATCTGAATGTACTCCCTCCAGCACGACCCTCTGCCTTCTGCAGGCAAGCCAATTCTGAATCCACCTGGACAAACATCTCTGGATCCCGTGCATTCTGACTTTCTGAATAAGCCTACCGTGTGGAACTTTGTCAAATGCCTTACTAAAATCCATATAGATCACATCCACTGCACTACCATCATCTATATGCCTGGTCACCTCCTCAAAGAGCTCTATCAGGCTTGTTGGACACGATCCGCCCTTCACAAAGCCATGCTGACTGTCCCCGATCAGACCATGATTCTCTAAATGCCCATTGACCCTATCTTTTAGAATCTTTTCCAACAGCTTTCCCACCACAGACATAAGGCTCACTGGTCTATAATTACCTGGACTATCCCTACTACCTTTTCTGAACAAGGGGACAACATTCGCCTCCCTCCTATCCTCTGGTACTATTCCTGTGGACAATGAGGACATAAAGATCCTAGCCAGAGGCTCAGCAATCTCTTCCCTCACCTCGTGGAGCAGCCTGGGGAATATTCCGTCCTAATGTATTTTAACAACTCCAACACCTCCTCTCCCTTAATATCTACATGCTCCAGAACATCAACCTCACTCATATTGTCCTTACCGTTATCAAGTTCCCTCTCATTGGTGAATACCGAAGAGAAGTATTCATTGAGGACCTCGCTCACTTCCACAGCCTCCAGACACATGTTCCCACCTTTATCTCTAATTAGCCCTACCTTCACTCCTGTCATCCTTTTGTTCTTTACATAATTGAAGAATGCCTTGGGGTTTTCCTTTACCCTACTCGGCAAGGCCTTCTCATGCCCCCTTCTTGCTCTTCTCAGCCCCTTCTTAAGCTCCTTTCTTGCTTCCCTATATTCCTCAATAGACCCATCTGATCCCTGCTTCCTAAACCTCATGTATGCTGCCTTCTTCCACCTGACTAGATTTTCCGCCTCACTTGTCACCCATGGTTCCTTCACCGTACCATTCTTTATCTTCCTCACTGGGATAAATTCATTCCTAACATCCTGCAAGAGATCCCTAAACATCGACCACATGTCCATAGTATATTTCCCTGCAAAAACATCATCCCAATTCACACCCGCAAGTTCTAGCCTTATAGCCTCATAATTTCCCCTTCCCCAGTTAAAAATTTTCCTGTCCTCTCTGATCCTATCCTTTTCCATAATAATGCTAAAGGCCAGGGAGCAGTGGTCACTGTCCCCCAGATGCTCACCCACTGAGAGATCTGTGACCTGACCTGGTTCGTTACCTAATACTAGATCTAGTACGGCGTTCCTCCTAGTCGGCCTGTCAACATACTGTGACAGGAATCCGTCCTGGACACACTTAAACTCTGCCCCATCTAAACGCTTGGAACTAATCAGGTGCCAATCAATATTAGGGAAGTTATAGTCACCCATGATAACAACCCTGTTATTTTTGCACCTTACCAAAATCTGCCTCCCAATCTGCTCCTTGGTATCTCTATTATAAAAGGTCTTTATTCAACACAGCAGATTCTCTGCAGAATCTACATTCAGTGGACACTTTATTAGGTACACCTGTGTGCCTGCTCGGAAATGCAAATGTCTAATCAGTCCATCGCATGGCAGCAACTCAATGCATTAAAGATTGTTGACATTTTCAAAAGGTTCGTCTGTTGCTCAGATCAAATATCAGAATGGGGAGGAAATGTGATCTAAGTGACTTTGACCATAGAATGATAGTCAGTGCCAGACAGGATGGTTTGGATATCTAAGGAACTGCCGATGTCCTGGAATTTCCAGGCAAAACAGTCACTGGATTTACAGAGAATTGTGTAGAAAAACAAAAAAACATCCAGCGAGCAGCAGTTCTGTGAGCGAAAACACCTTGCTAATGAGAGAGGTCAGAGGAAAATGGCCAAACTGATTCAAGTTGATGGAAGGCAACAGTAACTCAAAGAATTATATGTTACAACAGTAGTGTGCAGAAGAGCATTTCTAAACACACAACACTGCCATGTACTTTGCTTTACGGAAGCATGGCTAATCTCTACCACTTTGGATGAAAGACAGGACAGTTGAGTCTTCTAAAGGTATGCTTCACGATTAAGTCATTATGGTGCACAGCCATGATGGTCCTGTCTTAGCCCTGCTTACCTGAGCTTGAACATTTAGTGGTTAAGTGTCGTCTATTTTATCTGCTGAAGGAGTTTTCTGCCATTATCCTGGTAGCAGTGTACATTCCACACCTGGGCAACATCAGACAGGCACTGGAGGACCTGAGCACAGTGATTAGCAATCACAAAACGACACACCTTCATATACCTTCCTTGTAATTGTGGGGGGATTTCAACCAGCTCAGCTTGAAGAAGTCTCTGAACAACTACCACCAATATATCACCTGGGGAACCAATATATCATCAGTGTTGGGTCTTTTGTTCTTTATCATCTATATCAATTATCTGAATGACAATGTGGTTAACTGAATCAGCAAATTTGCAGATGACACCAGGATTGGCAGCATAGAGAACAGCAAGGAAGACTATCTTGGCTTGCAGCAGAATATGGACCAGCTACAAAGGAGGGCTGAAAAGTGGCAGATGGAATTTAATGCAGGTGAGTGTGAGGTCCTACGTGTCGGTAGGAACAACCAGGGTAGGTCTTACACAGTGAATAGTAGGGCACGGAGGAGTGCAGTAGAACAAAAGGATCTGGGAGTACAGGTTCATAATTCGTTGAAAGTGTTGATGCAGGTGGATAGGTTCATAAAGAAAGCTTTTAACACATTGGCCTTCATAAATCCAAATATTGAGTACCAGAGATGAGATGTTATGTTGAACTTTTATAAGATGTTGATGAGGACTTTTTTGGAGTATTGTGTGCAGTTTTGTTCACCTACCTGCAGAAAATGTGTAAGTAAGTTTGAAAGAGTACAGAGAAAATTTACAAGGATGTTGCCAGGTCTGGAGACTTGAGTTATAAGGAAGGATTAAATAGGTTAGGACTTTATTCCTTGGAATGTAGAAGATTGAGAGGAGATTTGACAGAGGTACATAAAATTATGAGGTATATAGATAGGGTAAATGCAAGCAGGATTTTTCATATGAGGTTGGGTAGGACTATAACTAGAGGTTATGAGTGAAAGGTGAAAAATTGAATGGGAACATGAGGAAAAACTTCTTTATTCAGAGGGTCATGAGAGTGTGGAATGAGCTGACAGCCGAAAATCCAGAACTATACAAGAAATCGACTCCAGCCTGGACACTGCACCATACTGCCTCAGGTGGAGTGCACTGGCTTCAAAGCCCTTCCCAGGAGGCACCACGACCCAAGGCCCATTCTCCACACACACAAGACAATGAGCGCATACAGAAAATTAGTAAAATACAACCACTCAAAATGTATATGCATATAGTTTTTGTTCTGGGCTAAGATTGTTAATGTTTTAGGTCAAGAGCCTTAATCTGCTCTGATTACCTGGTTTGATGCAGGCCACTTAATTGTTACAACATGCAGCCAAGCACCCAGCTGCTGGGGTTTTGATGCTCTAATTCTCTGGAATATGGACAGCTGGCATGGCCCCTTTAAAGATCCAAGACCACCCCACTAATTGTTGGTGGCCATGTTTTGGTGCCAGGATTTTAATATTTAAACGGTACCTCAAGTGAGGTTCGATGCTTAGTTGTCAGCTTTGAATTCTCGTCTAGCATCCAACTTAGAACCTTGTCCTCGATTCTAGTCTTGGATACTCCATCCTTGCCCAGGCTTCTCGACACAGTACGATTAAGCCTAACATGGACCCAGCAGGATATCGGAGCTTCTCATCAGCTGTGGCAGCCATAGCAGGAATATTTCAAAACAAACCTGGGAGATACATGATTTCCAAGTCGCCATGCACCAACTGTTGCTAAGAGGAAGCCAGAATCACCTGGGTGAGGCTAGTGATCACTTTATGGAGTCAGTGCATCTTCTGACCCTGGAGAGATTCAGCAATGACCCGGGTTCTTGCCGCGGCTTCCTCACTTAGTGTTCATTGGTGTTTGAACTCCAGCCACCCAGGTTCCCTGTAGAGTGCGGAAAGGTGGCCTTCATGATCTCTCTCCTGGCCTGGTCCACCACGCATTGGGAACGGAGGTCGGAGACCTACTCTGATTTGGAAGAATTCATGAACGCCACGAATTCCATTATCCTGCCAGGGCTAACAGAGCCTTGGACCGTCTGATGAGGATGTGCCGGGGTAGTCAGTCGGCAGCGGACTAGGCTATTGAATTTTGGACTTAGGCCGAGGTATGTGGCCGTAACAAGGAAGCCTTGACCACTCTGTACTGCCACTGATACAAGGCAAATCAAAGGATGTCGTTGCCTTGGGAGAGCCAGTAGAGGACTTAGAGGCTGTGATTGATCAGTCCATCCATCTCAATAATTGTCTGGCAAAGCAAAAGTGGAACACTCTCAGGGATCCAAGAGGGCTAGACCAAGCCTGGCCTCAGAGCATCACAGTTCCACCTCGTGACCTCAGACAATGACCAGCCTGCTTCCTACACAGGATCCTATCAAGCCAAGGCAGATCGGCCGCACAAGGCTCTCCGCTGATGAGATGTCCTGGCCTCAGAGTTGAGGTTGCTGCTATTACTGCAGGGAAGTAGGCCACCTGTGGGTCAACTATCCGAAGCTGCAGCCATCAGGAGAATTGCTATGACCGTCCAGCGTTGGGAGGACTGTGATCGTAGCAGCAACTATTCCCAACCCCACTGAATCTGGTGTCATGCTGAACGAGGAGATCTCCTGGAGAAAGAGCTGGCGAGAAGTGTGGACTCGTGGACTCTGGGGCAGCTGGTAATTTCCTGGTCTTGGGGACCTCCAAAATGCATAAAATCCTAAAGGGATTGGACAGGCTAGATGCAGGAAGATTGTTCCTGATGTTGGGGAAGTCCAGAATAAGGGGTCACAGTTTGAGGATAAAGGGGAAGCCTTTTAGGACCGAGATTAGGAAAAACTTCTTCACGCAGAGAGTGGTGAATCTGTGGAATTCTCTGCCACAGGAAACAGTTGAGGCCAGTTCATTGGCTATATTTAAGAGGGAGTTAGATATGGCCCTTGTGGCTAAAGGGATCAGGGGGTATGGAGAGAAGGCAGGTACAGGGTTCTGAGTTGGATGATCAGCCATGATCGTACTGAATGGCGGTACAGGCTCGAAGGGCCGAATGGCCTACTCCTGCACCTGTTTTCTGTGTTTCTATGTTTCCACAGGAGTTGAGCCAGCTCCTGCCCGCAACTGCTATGGACGGTCATTCTCTTGGGTCCGGACAGGTCCTGCACTGACATCGGTTTTGCAAACAAGGATAGAAGAACACACAGAGGACATTTGTTTCTATATCATCAATTGTCCTCACATACCCTTGATCCTCGGGCCCCCTCGGCTGTTCCAGCATAACCCTTCTGTGAGCTGGAAGGAAGGGAGGATCATTGAATGGTCCAGTTATTGCAAGAGGGAATGTTTCTGGCTTGGTGTTCCAACGCACAGACTCATCCGAGATCAGCGGCCAACGATGAGATAGACTTTTGCTCGGGGTAACCTGGAGCCCTTGGGAGACCCAGTCTTGCCTCCAAGGGCAGACAAGCCAGTTCCAGTCAACAGGTCTGTGTGAGCCCCAACCCTGTCTAGAAGGGGTGCACTGAAAGAGTCTCTAGTTCAGGGGCAAGCCAAGAGGCCCACCAAGGAGATGCCCAAGCAGTCTGGAATTCTAGCAGCCAAGCCTGAGGAACCCAGTTGCCAGGTCCCGGTCAAAGGGAAAAACTCCTAAACATAGACACTTGGACCATTTGTAGCACCTTGTTGCCATCGTCTGAGGACACAGACAAGGATTTGGTCTCTGTTTCAACTAAGGTAGTTAACCTATGAAAGAAACTCTGAGGTCTGCCAAATCACCCCACTGGGTATGGAGCCTCAGGAGTTGTCCTTGGAGGGTCGTTAGCTGGTAGTTGCAACAACCAAGCTGGTCAAAATCCCTTTCGTCTACAAGGATTTGGAAATTGCGTTCAGAATCAGAATCAGAATCAGGCTGATTAACACCGGCATGTGTCGTGAAATTTGTTAACTTAGCAGCAGCAGTTCAATGCAATACATAATATAGAAGAAAAACAAACAAATAAATAAATTACAGTATACGTATATTGAATAGATTAAGTATCATGCAAGAACAGAAATAATATATATTAAAAAGTGAGGTATTGTCCAAAGATTCAATGTCCATTTAGGAATCGGATGGCAGAGGGGAGAAGCTGTTTCTGAATTGCTGAGTGTGGCCTTCAGGCTTCTGTACCTCCTACCCGAGAACAGTGAGAAAGGGGCATTCCGTGGATGCTGGAGGTCCTTAATAATGGACGCTGTCTTTCTGAGACACCGCTCCTTGAAGATGTCCTGGGTACTTTGTAGGCTAGTACCCAAGATGAAGCCAACTAAATTTACCACCCTTTGCAGCTTCTTTCGATCCTGGGTAGTACCCCCTCCCATACCAGATAGTGGTGCAACCTGTCAGAATGCTCTCCACGGTAAAACTATAGAATTTTTTGAGTGTTTTTGTTGACGTACCAAATCCTAATGAAGTATAGTTGCTGTCTTGCCTTCTTTATAGCTGCATCAGTATGTCAGGACCAGGTAGGCCCTCAGAGATCTTGACACCCATGAACTTGTAGCTGTTTACTCTTTCCACTTCTGATCCCTCTATAAGGATTGGTATACTGTATATTCCTTCCTCTTACCCTTCCTGAAGTCCACAATCAGCAAGGGAAAGGCCTCGACTCGTCCACCGCATGGTATTTGTCTTCTGCGGTGTTGATTATATGTGCTTCAGGCCCTGAGAAAAGCGCTATGCATATGTACATAAAGAAGGCTCTTGCCATGAGATTCGTTTGGCTCTCAACTTCATCAGCTGATGCAGTCTTCTTCCTCATACAGAAAAAGGATGGGAGCCTGTGGCCATGTATTGATTATAAGACGGCTGAATTGCATAATGGTCAAAAATCGTTACCCCCTTTCCACTCACGAACACTGCCTTCAAGATTCTCCAAGGGGCAAGAGTATTCTTGAAGCTAGACTTGCGGAGTGCGTACAATCTGATCCACATAAAGGAAGGTGATGAGTGGAACACTGCCTTCAACACACCAGCAGGGCATTATGAACACCTGGTCATGACCTAAGGCCTCGTGAACGCACCAACAAATTATCAGGCCTTTATAAATGACATACTCCGAGATGCCCTCCATAAGTATTCCTTCCTGTACTTGGATAATATCATAAAACCATAATTAGAATAAGGTCATTTGGCCTATTATGTCTACTCTGCCATTCCATCATGCCTGATTTATTATTCCTCTCAACCTCACTCTCCTGCCTCTCCCTATAACATTTAACACCCTTACTAACCAAAAATTTATCAACATCTGCTTTAAATGTACTCAATGACTCGGCCTACGCAGTTGTCTATGGCAATGAATTCCACAGATTCAGCACCCTCTGGCTAAAGGAATTCTTCCTCATCTCCTCTCTAAACAGATGCCATGTAACTCCTGACTGACAGCATTGAGCAGCTGGAGCTGCAGATGGACTCACCCAGCAACTATCCTGATGCTGAGAGCATCATTGACAGCAGCTTTCGTGAGGTGATCACACCAATGGTAAACAGAGCAGGTATTGGATTACCACCAAGAGAGGTAAGAGAATAGGGAGGCCATTTCTCAATGTCATTCCCCTCAAGAACATGTATTTTCTTTAGGTACTGTTGGTGGGGGTGGGTGGAATGACCTTCCAGAGCAGTGGAGGCAGACATCTCTTTGCAGAGAACTGCAGTGACAGGAAGACATGTGAAACACAGGAGATTCTATGGTCATGAACAAGTCTCCAGAATGGAAAGTTGCCTCTGAAGTGTCAAGGCCAAGGTGCCTCAGAAGAAAAAGAACTTTTGGTCGACTGATACCTAGATTAAAGATAAATACATTTCATTGATAAGATGTAACCTATGAAATTGCTGGACTCAAGTGATGTGACTTGATGCATTAAATCTGAGCAGCTTCAAGAAAATACAGGATCAGCTGTACTATGATTATTAGAAAATTTACTGAATTATTATAACAAAGACATGTTTGCCCCTACTGTTCTGGAAGGCCATTCCACCATCCATATTTACTGAACAGTTTCACATATTACATATTAGAATGATGATATAAAATTATAAGCAAACATAGTGTAATGCCCTGATTAAGATTTTTATTGCTATGTTGTAAGTATTTCAGTTTAGCAGTTCTGTAAAAGCAGTGTGTTCTGCTTTTAGAATGTTTTGGTTTTGGCTAAAAGATAAGGGGCTATGATGTTCAACTGAAGAATGTTGTGTCAACCAATCAGGATGGGGGAATTGGGAGAAGGTTCTAGAAAGAGCTGGGTGGAGTGAGATTTGTGATGGGCAGTGTGGTTTGCGGGGCTTTTATTGGCAGGAGCTGCAGAGAGAACTGGAGAGAAGATGGCTGAGGCGGCCAGGGGAAGGCGTCCCTGTTGCTACGACTGAGGCCACGCAGCTGCCCACTATCCATCCCTGCTGCCAGCCAATAAATTAATGAATCAGGCTTGCAGCATTCCACACTGATACAGGATATTAAGAACAAGGGGATTGCAAGGGACAAAATAGATCTTCTTGAAGATCAGAGTGGTCATCTATGCATGGAACCAAAAGAAGTGGGAGAGATCTTAATTGGATTTTTTGCATCTGTATTTACTCGGGAAACAGACTCAGAGTCTATAGAAGAGAGGCAAAACAGCAGTGAGGACAGATTACAGAGGAGGAGGTGTTTGTTGTGGCGAGGATGTTGCCTGGACTTGCTGATCTGAATTATAGGTGTAAACCCGTAACCAAGTGCATATGCAAATTTGGCTTGTTAGATACCACTGTTAACAGTGGTGACTCAGCATTGAGGAGGCCACCCTTCACAAACAAAATCAGGTTGGGATCACCTTTCACAGACAAGTTGGAATGTTCCGATTAACGTGACATCAATTGAGCTAATGCTGTGTAAATACTGTCCATACACAATTATTGGTCAGCAAGAAATAACAGATTCTACACCTCATAGAATTATAAAGAAAGTATATTTACTAGTTTCAGCTTTATCAAATAGTTATTTAAAAAAAGAAAAGAAAGAAAAAAATAAAAGGGCCCCTTACGGTTAAACCAGTCTGAATGTGTACACGGCCGTTGGAGCTTGTACCTTCCGAAGCCGGGTATAACAGTTACTCTTGGCTCCAGACCCACAGTCTGCGTGAAAGTACCAGTCACAATCCAAACTTCCCTTGAAGCCCATCTCAAACAAACTGGCCCTCTCTCTCTCAGGAGTATTGGCTTTCCTCCTTGGAGCCATTCATCTGCAACGGGAACTCTCCTTTCCATGACACTCTGTGGCATCTTCCATTCTGTCCCACTCTGCAGCACCCACCAAAAAGGCCACGAACCAGACTACCGTCTGTCATAAACCTCTCTTCATCCTGCTCTCTCCACAACATTCCTAAGCTGAACAGCAGGGCTTCTTGCCTTTAGCCAGAACCAAAACATTCTACCAGTAGGACACACTGCTTTTGCAAAAACTGCTAAAATGAAATACCTACAGTGTGTCAGTAGAAATCTTACCCAGCACATTGCATAGGAAATGATTGAATAGGTTTGGACTAGAGATTAGGAGAATAATGGGAGATTTGATAGAGGTATACAATTTTATGAGGGTTATAGATGGGGTAAATGCAAGCGATCTTTTTCTACTGTACTGCGGTTGGATAAGACTAGAACTAGAGGTCACAGGTTAAAAGTGAAAGGTGAACTGTTTAAGTGGAAAATAAGCAGGAACTTCATCTAGAGGGTGGTAAGAGTGTGAAACAAGCTGCCAGCAGAAGTGTTGGATTTGGATTTAATGTCAAGATTTAAGAGAAAATTGGATAGGTACATGGAGGGAAGGGAAGTGAGGTCTATGGTAAAAGTGCAGGTCAATGGGACTAGACACATTAATATTTCGGCACAGACTAAATGGGCCCAAGGGCCTGTTTCTGTGCTGTGGTATGTTATGACTATGGGTTTATTTTACTTTCCTAAACATTGACTGACACTGCCATTATGTAAAGAGATTGGATAGGGTAAATTGATGAAATGTGTCCAATGAGGGAATACTTTTGGAGCAGTGACTAATAATTTTGTTAAAGGTAAAAGATAAGACAGGTCCACAAGTCGGAACTCCTAAATTGGTGTCAGGTTAATTTTGATGGCATTAGAAAGGAAAATGTGAGATTTGATTGGAGAGGTTATTAGCAGGAAAAGGGAGTTCTGGCAACTGGGAGGCTTTCAAAAGTGAGATATGGAGAGTTTAGTGCCAGCAAGAAGAGCCAAAGGGCCTGTTTCTGTGCTGTAGTTTCTATGGTTCTATGGTTCTAAGTTCTTGTTAGAATGAAGGATAAGACAGGCAGCATTAGAGAACCCTGACTGACAAAGGATATTGAGTCTCCTGTAGGATAAGAGAGGGATCGATCATATATAGGCACTATAAACACCAGTCAATTCGAATTGGCAACAACGTCTCCTCTACAATCTTCATCAGCACAGGTGTGCACCACAAGGCTGTGTGCTTAGCCCCCTGCTCTACTTGCTTTATACTTATGACAGTGCGGCTAAGCCCAACTCCAATGCCGTATTCAAGTTTGCTGACGACTCTACTCGCGTAAGCTGAATCAAAGGTGGCAATGAATTAGCATATAGCAGGGAGACTACATATCTGGCTGAGTGGTGCCATAACAACAACCTCTTACTCAACGTCAGCAAGACGAAGGAACTGATTATTTATTTCAAGAGGAGGAAACCAGAGGTCAATGAGCCAATCTTCATTGAAGGATTAGAGGTGGAGAAGATCAGCACCTTTAAATTCCTTGCTGTTATTATTTCAGAGGACCTACCCTGTGCCCAGCAAATAATTGCAATTAGAAAGAAAGCACAGCAATGTCTCTACTTAGGAATTTGTGAAGATTCAGCATGACATCTAAAACTTTGACAAACTCACATGGATATGCGGTGGAGAATATATTGACTGGCTACATCACAACCTGGTATGGAAACACCAATGTCCTTGAACGGAGAATTCTATAAAGGGTAGTGGATACGATTCAGTCCACCTTGGTAAAAGCCACCCACCATTGACCACTGTGCATGAAAGTACCATCCATCATCATGGATCCCTAACACCCAGGTTATTGGTTATTAGATTTATTGAGTATGCCTCCAAGAAAATGAATCTCAGGGATGTATAAAGTGACATATAAGCACTTTGATAATAAATTTACTTTGAATTACTGTCAAGCAAATTCTTATAAAGGATATTGGAGTACTCTTAAAAGGGAAATCATGAGGGTGCAAAAGAGGATGTGAGATATCTTTGGCAGATAAGATAAAGGAAAATCCTAAGAAATTGCATTAAAAGCAAAAGGATAACTAAGGAGATATGTGTGGAGTTATGGAAGACGAATAAGGCCTTGAATGAATGTATTTTATCTGTCTTTACTATGCGGAACATCATGGAAGCAAGAGAATTTAGGAAAGCTAATACTAATGTCCTGCACATTACAAAAGGAAGGGTGAAAACAGTTTGTAAATCTGTGGGTCCAGACCTTGTATCCTAGGACATTGTGGGAAGCCAAGAAAGAAATTACTGGGGCACTGAGAGAGATATTTATATCATGAAGCGCTGGAAGACTGGAAGGTGGCTAATATTGTGCTTTTATTTAAGAAGGGTTATAAGGACAAGTCAGGGAACTACTGGCTAATGAATCTAATATCAGTGGTGGAAAAGTTACGAGTGAGTAGTCTGAGACAGGACCTACTCTGTTTGAAGCAGTGAGGATTGAATAGGGATTGTTTTGTGCAATTTAATTGCATTTCTCAAATTTGAACTTTTTGATAAGGTGATTAAGAAGATTCACAAGGGCAGGGCAGTAGACTTTGTCAACAGGAGATTTGAAAAGGCCTATGACAAGGTACTGCTTGTCAGGTTGTTCTGAAGGTTTATATATATATATAGTCTCATGAGACCATGGATTTGCGCCCTGGAAGATTTCCAGGGCGCAGGCCTGGGCATGGTTGTATGGAAGACCAGTAGTTTCCCATGCTGCAAGTCACCCCTCTCCACGTCACCGATGTTGTCCAAGGGAAGGGCATTAGGACCCATACAGCTTGGCATCAGTGTCGTTGCAGAGCAATGTATGGTTAAGTGCCTTGCTCAAGGACACACACGCTGCCTCGGCCAAAGCTCGAACTAGCGACCTTCAAATCACTAGACGAACGCCTTAACCACTTGGCCACGCACCAACGCTCTGAAGGTTTAGATCACATGGAATCAAAGGTGAGCTAAGCAATTGGGTACAAAATTGGCTTGGTGAAAGGAATCAGAGGGTGCTAATGATAGATCATTAAGATTGGAGGCCTGTGACCAACGGTATGCTGCAGGGATTGGTGCTGGGTCTTCAGCTACTTGTCCTATTTATTACTGATTTAGAAGAGAATATACGGGGGGGGGGGCGGGGGGGTGATTGATAACTTCGTGGCTTAAGGTAGAAGGAGTCAATTTTAGAAAACCTAGCACATTTATTTTTCACCATATAGTTCCCTCCTACATTTACACACTTAGTCCAGCGGTTGTGGAGTATACGGATCTTGGACCTCCAGAAAGCGTACATAGCATGGGTGATTGATAAGTTCGTGGCCTAGGGTAGAAGGAGATGAATTATTAATTTCAAACTTTCTGCGTAATCACTCAAAGAGTTGGACTACATGTGCATGTAACGAGAGCTGTATAACTCATCTCCTTCTACCGAAGGCCACGAACTTAACAATCTCCCCTCGTAGATGACATGATTAGTAAACTACAGACGACAACAAAATTGGGTGGTATAACGGTCAGTGAAAAAGGTTATTTAGGATTACAGCAGGATCCAGATCAAACACGAAATTATGCCAGGGAACAGCAGGTAAAATTTAACTTGGACAAGTGTGATGTGATGTATTTTGGAGTCTATCCAGAACAGGACTTTTGCAATAAGTGGCAGAGCTTTAGAATGTATTGTAGGACAGAGAGACCTAGGGGTACAAATTCATAGTTCCCTGAAAAGGGTAACATGGGTAAGCAGGGTGGTGAAGAAGATATTTGTCAACCATTTGTTCAGGCATATTATTCCAATGCAGAAAAATCTTCCTCTCCAGTCCCAATTTAAAGAGCTGAGTTTTGGTCAAAATTACTTTTTTTTTGGAAGCCTAAATAGTTCAACTAATAAGTTTATTCCCATTTTTGTTAATATGAAATAATCTATTAAAATCTGTTATTTAAGAATTTTGCATTTATTCTCATTTGAAAACTGAAATAATAAATGATTCCTTGCTTTTCATTCACAAGAATGGTACATTTTACATGTTAAATGATTTTGTTTATAATAACTTTAAATATTCAGATGCATTTTAAAATTTTGGTTTACTCTTCTTCGTTTTTCTTTCTTCCAGCAGCATTTTATTTTTCTGATACTCCTCCGTAATTAGTTTCCATGCTCGAACAGTATCTTTTTGTAGCATGTGCCGTCCCTTAATAAAAGTTGTGTTTAGTTGATTCATTGTTCCTTTACTCAAGTGGGGAATCTCATCAAATGATTTCTATTTAAGATGCCGAGGAACATTGATTATAAGCTCTCCAGGTTGCTTTTTCACAGTCATTCCAGTGAATATTTCTTTGGATATTAAATCTAGGAACTTAAAGAGTTCTTGAGCAAACTTGCTGCAGGTTTCAATAAACGAATCAACTGCTCTCTGTGCATTAACAATTAATGATTCATAGAATGCATCAAGGTTGATAAAAACTCTATCTATTCTGCTCTTAATTGTCCGTTTATAGACACTAGCCTGCTTTTTTGTGTCTGCAAATGCTGCCTTTAAATTTCCTTTAACTCTCTTAATATATCCAGCAACTATTTGCCCATCTTCTTGAAACTCTGACTGCATGATTTTATAATATTCATTAAAAGTATTAATGGAATTATTTGCTTCTTTCTTCAGAATAATAACATTTTCCTCGATTAATTTTGGACATGCTTCTACATAATCTGCAACTTCTGTCAACTTTTGAACTAACATGTCATTAATTTCTTCAAGCCTGCCTGCCCATCCAGGCAAGAAATTACCAAAATATTCTTGGTAAATTGATTTAAAATTTCTGCTTCCTGTCGGAATATTTGCAATAGCCTCTCGCAACGCATCCTGGCACATTTGA
The DNA here is from genome assembly GCF_030028105.1 of Mobula birostris. NCBI lineage: Eukaryota > Metazoa > Chordata > Chondrichthyes > Myliobatiformes > Myliobatidae > Mobula > Mobula birostris. The sequence goes on along the minus strand of NC_092371.1, from coordinate 203,001,047 downwards.
ATCAGTTTTAGAAGATATTGTTTCAAATTAACTGAATACTCATTCAACTGTTCTGCATACACTGAATTCATACCATCATTGTACCGCTGGTGAATTTTAGATTTCACAGCTTCAAAATTAATATTAACTGTATCTTTGTATTCTGAAACAATTTTTTCACCAAAACTGTGCATATTTTCTTTTAGGGAATAAAGAATCTTTTCAAAACTAAATTTTTTCATTCCTTCTAAAGCTTCAAGCAGCTTTCTTTGAACTTTCTGGAGAAACACTCTCAACTGGTCAATTATTTCTGCGCTATCAATGACTGTGTTAGTGCCAGATATTTTTAGCTCCACCTCCCCAAGGTAATTAACTGCATTTATGAGATATTGTTCCAGACCCTGAACAAGTCTTTGAATCATCACTGGTGCCTCATTTATGAAGAGTTTATATAGATCTTCAGCTTTATAAAGTTCATGACTTCCAGGAACATTAAATTTGTTTTGTTTTAGAAAATCATATACTGCCTCGATTGATTCCATAATTTTACGTTGATACTCTCGTGTCAAATTGGAAATGGTATCCAACAATGTGGTAATCATTTTGTGATAATCTTCGTTTGCTATTTTTAATGCTGCTCTCTTGTATAATTTCTTTGCTTTCCCTTTCATGTTTTGATACTCTGTTTCAATACCATCAACTGCAGACTGCAAACGATCATCAGTTTCTTTGATGGCATTGACTGTTTTTGTGTAGGCTTCATTGACATTCTGCTTCAGTATCTCCTTTACTTTTGGAAGAACGACGTTTATCTGAATTCCAAGATGTTGACTGTGATACTTGTTTGCACAGTCATAGACAGCTCCAATCATCTTGGGTATGCTCTTCTTTATGCCTTCTACGAAATCTGTGGTTACAAAATCTTCCCATTTGAAAGTCAGTTGAAGATTTTCCGTATTCTCCAGTGAGACTTGACTTTCCAAAATAACAATTTCCGCAGATGGCTGTCAAAAAAAGAATAATTGCATTGCATATGAGAATTATTATGCAATTGAAGCAACTTAGAAATAAGTTGTCGAAGCAATTCAGTAGTTAATCTGAGCATTCATAATTTAACATTGTGCTTGCAAGGACTACTAAAGGAAACATTATTTGTGGCTAGCTAGATACTGGTAGCTTCAATAACTTTAGCCATTATTTTTCATATGCATGAATAAGATACGTACTTCTTTATGGAAATATAACTTTCCATACAAAATTCCTGGTGCTCTCTCTTCAATTCTCATTCCGAGGAGTCCTGTAGATGGATTGGAGACTGATGAAGAAATTCCATTATTATCTCCAAACCAACTGAAGACAAGGTCTGTGAAAGTTGGACTGACGATGCTTACATCACATTTTGTAACTATCCTGATAAAGAAAATAAAAGAAATGGGTGGTCATTTACTCAAGAAAAGAAATGCCATTTTCTTTGGGTACAATCATTCAGTTTGAAAGAGACTGAACCCGAAACATTAACTTTTTCTCTTACCACAGATGATACCTGATCTGCTAAGAGTTTCTGAGCAACACACACAAGATGCTGGAAGAACTCAGCAGGCCAGGCAGCATCTAGGAAAAGAGTACAGTCGACGTTTCGGGCTGAAACCCTTTGACAGGACTGGAGAAAAAAAGCTGAGGGAGTAGATTTAAAAGGTGGAGGAGGGGAGAGAGAAACACAAGGTGACAGGTGAAACCTGAAGGGGGAGGGATGAAGTAAAGTGCTGGGAAGTAAACTGGTGAAAGTGACAGAAGGCCATGCAAGAAAGAAAAAAGGGGGGAAGGATCACCAGAGGGATGCGGTGGGTGGGCAAAGAGATAAGGTGAGAGAGGGAAAAGGGGTTGGGAAATGGTGAAGGGGGATGGGGCTCATTACCAGAAGTTCGAGAAATCGAAGTTCATGTCATCTGGTTGGAGGCTACCCAAACGGAATATAAGGTGTTGTTCCTCCAACCTAAGTGTGTCCTCATCACAATAGTGCAGGAGGCCATGGACAGACATATCGGAATGGAAATGGGAAGTGGAATTAAAATCGGTGGCCACTGGGAGATCCTGCTTTATCTGGTGGATGGAGCATGGGTACTCGGCGAAGTCGTCTCCCAATCTACGTTGGGTCTCACCGATATACAGGAGGCCACTCGAGGAGCACCAGACGCAGTATATGACCCCAACAGATTCACAGGTGAAGTGTCGCCTCATGTGGAAGGGGTGTTTAGGGCCCTGAATGGTAGTGAGGGAGGCGTAGCACTTGTTCCATTGGCATGGATAAGTGCCAGTAGGGAGATCAGTGGGGAGGGACGAATGGACAAGGGAGTCGTGTAGGGAGCGATCCCTGTGGAAGGCAGAAAGTGGTGGTGGGGGGAGGGAAAGATGTGCTTGGTGGTGAAATCCTGTTGGATATGGCAGAAGTTTCGGAGAGTTATGTGCTGGATGCGGAGGCTAGTGGGATAGCAGGTGAGGACAAGAGGAACCCTATCCTAGGGTGGCGACAGAGTGGGGTAAGAACGTGAAATGGAAGAGATGCAGTTGAGGGCACCGTTGATGGTGGAGGAAGGGTAGCCCCTTTCTTTGAAAAAGGAGCACATCTCCTTCGTTTTAGAATGAAAAGCCTCATCCAGAGAACAGATGCGGTGAACATGGAGGAATTGAAAGAAGAGGATGGCGTTTTTACAAATGAGTTTATAATAGACATCAGTGGATAAGCCGAGTGACAGTGAGATAGAGAAAGAGGAGGGAGGTGTCGGAAATGGACCAGGTAAATTTGAGGGCAGGGTGGAAGTTGGAGAAAAGTCGATCAAGTCAACAATTTCAGCATGGGTGTAGGAAGCAGCACCAATGTATTCGTTGATGTAGCATAGGAGAAGTTCAGGACAGTCACCAGTGTAGGCTTGGAACATAGACTGTTCCACATAGCTGACAAACAGACAGGCATAGCTGGGTCTCATACCAGTACCCATGATTACCTTTTGGGGTAGCCTCCAACCTAATAGCATGACATCGATTTCTCAAACTCCTTGTAATGCCTCCCACACCCACCTCATCCTCACTATTTCCCATCCCCTTCCCTCTCCCACGTTATTTCCTCGACTGCCCACTGCCTCCCTCTGGTGCTTCTCCCCCCCTTTTCTACCTTCCACGGTCTCCTGTCTCTTTCACCAGTTTATCTCCCGAATCTTTACTTCATCCCTTCCCCTTCAAGTTTCATCTATTACACTTGCGGTTGTCCCCTCCCTCCACCTTGAAATCTACTGCTCAGCTTTTTTTCTTCAGTCCTGCCGATTGGTTTCAGCCTAAAACGTTGACTGTACTCTTTTCCTGCTGAGTTCCTCCAGCATTTTGTGTGTGTTGCTCGGATTTCCAGCATCTGCAGTTTTATCTTGTTTGTGCTAGGAGTTTCCAGTACTTTCTGATTTTACTTCAAAGATTTAAAAAAAAAATTATTACTGCTTTTCTATTTAAGTTAGAGGACCTAAAGTAGATCTGTGTCTTTGCTACCTGAGCTGTAATTAAGCACAACAGAACAGGTTTGCAAAACCTAAAAGGTTTTTTTATTCTTTTTGAATTTAATATTATTATGAATTTATTATTAATCATCCGAATTCTGTCAAGGTGTAGAATGTAGAAGAAGCATTGAATAATATCACAGTTGATTATTTTTTACTTCACTGTTCTAACACAACACCTTGCCCTAATCTACATCCTGCATCCCTTATCCTAACCTTATATCCTTTTTCACAGCACTAATCCCTTGATTTCCTTAACATCCAAAACTGTTATCAATCTCTACAATATACCAAGCAACTGAGACTCCACAGCCCAAAATCTACTCTACTAAACTAATGAACATGAATGCAGAAAAACTGCGATGTTCAATTAACCACAATAAATCACAGGACATTAAGTAAACTATGTAGTCGTGACTGGTGTTGTTAGAGATTCAGTGACCTAGGCAAGTGGGAATAACACTGTGAATGTAGTGACAAAGCTTTGTGTCAGGAGATATCAAGCATTACAGGATATCCAGCCTGTTCTTTATTAAGTTGCTGGGTTTATCGTTAGTGGGGCCCTGCTCCCATTACATCCCAGAACTCTGATGGTGTGGTCCACTGAATATTAAGAATTGGCAGAGAGACTCTTTTAGCGATTGTCATTGCCTAACACAAATTTACTTGCTACTATAACAGAATTTTCCTAGACCTTCTTGAGAAATGGAATTGGACATTACGCAGTTCTTAATGAATATTCCCACCTCTGAATGTAAGATTAGTCGTTCATGCCCGCTCTTCCATTTTCAGTAAGATCACTGCTGATTCTTCACATTAGTACACCATTCCTGCACTAACCCCATATCATTTGATTGTCTTGATGTTAAAAAATATTCTCAGTCTCCATCTTGAATATACTCAGCAACTCAAACTTCAAAGTTATAGAACCATAGAAACCCTACAGCATAATACAGGCCCTTCAACCCACGAAGCTGTGCCGAACATGTTCTTAACTTAGAAATTACCTAGGGTTACCCATAGCCTTCTGTTTTTCTGAGCTCCATGTACCTGTCCAGGAGTCTCTTACGAGACACCATTGTATCTGCCTCCAACACGGTCACTGGCAGCCCATTCCACGCGCTCACCACTCTGCATAAAAAACTTACCCTGACATCTCCTCTGTACCTACTTCCAAGCACCTTAAAACTATGCCCTCTTGTGCTAGCCATTTAAGCGATGGAAAAAAGCCTCTGACTATCCACACGATCAATGCCTCTCACCATCTTGTACACCTCTATCAGGTAACCTCTCATCCTCCGTCGCTCCAAGGAAAATAGGCAAATTTCACTCAACCTATTCTCCTCAATACAGGCAACATTCTTGTAAATCTCCTCTGCACCCTTTCTATGGTTTCCACATCCTTCCTGTACTGAGGCGACCAGAACTGAGCTCAGTACTCCAAGTGGGGTCTGACCAGGCTCCTATATAGCTGTAACATTACCTCTTGGCTCCTAAACTCAATCCCACGATTGATGAAGACCAATGCACCGTATCTTTCTTAACCACAGAGTCAACCTGCGCAGCAGCTTTGAGTATTCTATGGACTCGGACCCCAAGATCCCTCTGATCCTCCACACTGCCAAGAGGCTTACCATCAATACTATATTCTGCCATCATATTTGACCTACCAAAATGAACCACTTCACACTTATCTGGGTTGAACTCCATTTGCCACTTCTCAGCCTAGTTTTGCAGTTTTGCATCCTATCAATGTCCCGCTGTAACCTCTGACAGCCCTCCACACTATCCACAACACCTCCAACTTTTGTGTCATCAGCAAATTTACTAAGCCATCCCTCCACTTCCACATCCAGGTCATTTATTAAAATCATGAAGAGTAGGGGTCTCAGAACAGATCCCTGAGGCACACCACTGGTGACTGACCTCCATGCAGAATACAACCTGTCTATAACCACTCTATGCCTTCTGTGGGCAAGCCAGTTCTGGATCAACAAAGCAATTTCCCCTTGGATCCCATGCCTCCTTACTTTCTCAATAAGCCTTGCATGGAGTACCTTGTCAAAAGTCTTGCTGAAATCCATTTACACTACATCTACTGCTCTACCATCATCAATGTATTTAGTCACATCCTCAAAAAATTCAATCAGGCTTGTAAGGGACGACCAGCCTTTGACAGAGCCATGCTGATCACTCCTAATCATATAATGCCTCTCCAAATGTTCATAAATCCTGCCTCTCAGGAACTCTCCATCAACTTACCAACCAATGAAGTAAGACTCACTGGTCCATAATTTTCTGGGCTATCTCTACTCCCTCTCTTGAATAATGGAACAACATCCGCAACGCTCCAATCCTCCAGAACCTCTGCCTTCCCCATTGATGATGCAAAGATCATCGCCAGAGGCTCAGCAATCTCCTCCCTTGCCTCCCACAGTAGCCTGAGATACATCTTGTCTGGTCCCCGTGACTTATCCAACTTGATGCTTTCCAAAAGCTCCAGCACATCCTCTTTCTTAATAGCTACATGCTCAAGCTTTTCAGTCTGCTGTAAGTCATCCCTACAGTCGCCAACATCCTTTTCCATAGTGAATACTGAAGCAAAGTACTCATTAAGTACCTCTGTTATCTCCTCCGGTTCCACACACTTTGCCACTGTCACACTTGATTGGTTCTATTCTCTGACGTCTTATCCTCTTGCTTTTCACATACTTGTAGAATGCCTTGGGGTTTTCCTTAATCCTGTCTGCCAAGGCCTTCTCATGGCCTCTTCTGGCTCTCCTAATTTCTTTCTTCAGCTCCTTCCTGCTAGCCTTATAATCTTCTAGATCTCTATCATTACCTAATTTTTTGAGCCTTTCGTATGCTCTTCTTTTCTTCTTGACTAGATTTACAACAGCCTTTATAGAGCACAGTTCTGGTACCTACCGTCCTTTCCCTGTCTCATTGAAACGTACCTTTGTAGAACTCAATGCAAATATCCCCTAAGCATTTGCCACATTTCTTCTGTACACTTCCCTGAGAACATCTATTCCCAATTTATGCTTCCAAGTTCCTGCCTGATAGCCTCACATTTCCCCTTACTTCAATTAAACGCTTCCCTAACTTGTCTGTTCCAATCGCTCTCCAATGCTATGGTAAAGGAGATAGAATTGTGATCACTATCTCCAAAATGCTCTCCCACTGAGAGATCTGATTCCTGACCATGTTCCTTTCCCATTACCAGATCAAGTACAGCCTCTCCTCTTCTAAGCTGAACTACATATTGTGTCAAGAAACGTTCTTGAACACACCTAACAAATTCCACCCCATCTAAACCCCTCGCTCTAGGGACATGCCAGTTGATATTTAGGAAATTAAAATCTCCCACCACGACAGCCCTGTTATTATTACACCTTTCCAGAATCTGTCTTCCGATCTGATCCTCGATTTCCCTGTTACTATTGGGTGGTCTATAAAAAACACCCTGTAGAGTTATTGACCCCTTCCTGTTCCTAACTTCCACCCACAGAGACTCCATAGACAATCCCTCTATGTCTTCCTCCTTTTCTGCAGTCGTGACACTATCTCTGATTAACAGTGCTGCGCCCCCACCTCTTTTGCCTCCCTCCCTGTCCTTTCTGAAACATCTAAAGCCTGGCACTTGAAATAACCATTCCTGCCCCTGAGCCATCCAAGTCTCTGTAATGGCCATAACATCATAGCTCTAAGTACTGATCCACACTCATGCTTTGTTCATGATACTTCTTGCGTTAAAATAGACACATCTCAAACCGTCAGCCTGAGGGCATCCCTTCTCTATCACCTGCCTATCCTCCCTCTCGCCCTGTCCCAAGCTTTCTCTATTTGTGAGCCAACTGCCTCTTCCCCAGTCTCTTCAGTTTGGTTCCCACTCCCCAGCAATCCTAGTTTAAACTCTCTCCAATAGCCTTAGCAAACCTCCCCGCCAGGATATTGGTCCCCCTGGGATTCAAGTGTAACCCATTCTTTTTGTTCAGGTCACTCCTGCCCCAAAAGAGTTCCCAATGATCCAGAAATCTGAATCCCTGCCCCCGCTCTGATCTCTCAGCCATGCAATTATCCTCCACCTCACTCTATTCCTATACTCACTGTCATGTGGCAGGGGCAGTAATCCCCAGATGGCTATCTTTGAGGTCCTGCTTCTCAACTTTGTTCCTAACTCCCTGTAGTCTGCTTTCAGGACCTCCTCCTTTTTCCTACCTATGTCGTTGGTACCAATGTGTACCACAACCTCTGGCTGTCCACCTTCCCACTTCAGGATATCATGGATGCGATCAGAAACATTCTGGACCCTGGCACCTGGGAGGCAAACTACCATCCATATTTCTTTCCTGTGTCCACAGAATCGCCTCTCTGACCCCCTAACTATAGAGTCCCCTATCACTGCTGCCATCTTCTTCCTTTCCCTACCTTTCTGAGTTACAGGGCCAGACTCTGTGACAGAGGCACGGCCACTGTTGCTTCCCCCAGGTAGACTGTTCCCCAACAGTACTCAAGCAGGAGTACTTATTGTCAAGGGGTACAGCCACAGAGGTGCTTTCTAGCCTCTGACTCCTGCCCTTCCTTGTCCTGACTGTTACCCACTTATCTGTCTCCCCAGGCCCTGGTGTGACTACCTGCCTATAGGTCCTATCTATCACCTCCACACTTTCCCTGACCAGATGAAGGTTATCAAGCTGCATCTCCAGTTCTCTAACATGGTCTCTAAGGAGCTGCAGCTTGACGCACCTGATGCAGATGTGGCTGTCCAGGAGGCTGGGAGTTTCCAGGACTTCCCACATCTGACACAGAGCACAGAACACCGGCTTCACACAAGTATTTCCTGTCTGTATTCTACACAGATAACCTGTTATCGCCAAAGCCCCATTGAGCAAAAGCCTTCCTACTCTGTCTCTGTCTACTCCAATGCCCGCTCTATAAAGCTGTCTCCTTTTAAACTCTTCTCGCTGTTCTCACTGGCTGATGCCCACATGCTTGCGCAGTTGTGCCCCGATCAAACTGCTGAAGAAATAACTGTCTCCTTTTGAACTCTTCTCGCCATTCTCATTGGCTGATGTCCACGCGCTTGCTCAGTCATGCCCCGATCAAACCGCTTTAGAAATTTGGCCTGTCCCCTAAAACCCTCACTAATTTTTATAGACGCACCGTAGAAAGCATTCTTCTAGGGTGCATCACAACCTGGTATGGAAGTTGTCCTGTCCAAGACCAGAAGAAGCTGCAGAAGATCGTGATCATAGCCCAGCACATCACACAACCCAATCTTCTGTCCTTGGACTCACTTTACACCACATGCTGTCGGAACAGTGCTGCCAAGATAATCAAGGACACGACCCACCTAGCCAACACACTTTTCATCCCTCTTCCCTCCGGGAGAAGGCTCAGGAGCTTGAAGACCCGTACGGCCAGATTTGGGAACAGCTTCTTTCCAACTGTGATAAGACTGCTGAACGGATCCAGACCTGCATCTGGGCCGTATCCTCCAAATATCCAGACCTGCCTCTCGGTTTTTCTTTTGCATTATCTTACTTTCCATTTTCTATTTTCTATTTATGATTTATAATTTAAATTTTTAATATTTACTATCGATTTGTACTCCATGGAGCGGGAAGTGCAGAATCAAATATCGCTGTGATGATTGTACGTTCTAGTGTCAGTTGTTTGGTGACAATAAAGTATAAAGTAAAGTATGAAATTAAATAACCTGCCTGACTTGCTGAGTTCCTCCAACAGTTTTGGCGTGATGCTGTACATTTCCAACATAAGCAGTTTGTGACTGCTTATTCCCCTCCATGGATGCTACCTAACTAGCTGAGTTCCTTCAACTTTTTGTGAGTGTTGCTCTTTTCATTATAAATTTACAAGGACTTATAAATTACTGGCTGAATAAAATTCTTATAATCTCAGTTCTGTACAGCAAATAAGGCAGTAGCTTATGGTTCTAGAAACCCCCCACCAGGAGAAACATTAAGCCTGCATCTTCCATGTCAACCCCTTACAAATCTTGTCAGAGTTTCATTGAAGTAATATCTCATTTCTTCTGGAAAGTAATAGCCCAGTTGCTTAATATCTCCTTTATGAAAATCTTGTTGTCTCTGGAATAGACCTGATTTTCTTTCATTGTAGTACTTATACTGCAGTTCTGCAGCATATAACAATAAGATCACAAGATATAGGAGCAGAATTAGGCTATTAGGCACATTAAGTCTGCTCCACCATTTCATCATGACTGATCCAATTTTCCTCTTAGCCTCAATCTCCTGCTTTCTCCCTGTATCCCTTCATGTCCTAACTCATCAAGAATCTATCAACCTGTGCCTTAAATATACATAAAGATGTGGCCTCCACAGCTGCCTGTGGCAAAGAGTTCCACAGGTTCACCACTCTTTGGCTGAAGAAATTCCTTCTTATCTCCATTCTAGAAGGACACCCGTCTATTCTGAGGCTGTGTTGTCTGCTCTTAGACTCTGCCTACCATAAGAAACATCTTCTCCACATCCACTCTGGGCCTGTATTCACTAGAATTCAGAAGAATGAGGTCACTTCTCATTCTTCTGAATTCTAGTGAATATAGGCCTGCTATCAAATGCTCTTCATATGACAAGCTATTCAATCCTGGAATCATTTTTGTGAACGTCCTTTGTACCCTCTCCAGTTTTAGCACATCCTTTCTCAGATAAGGGGCCCATAACTGCTCACAATACTCCAAGGGAGGTCTCACCAATACTTAATAAATTCTCAACATTACATCTAGTCCTCTTGAAATGAATGCTAACGTTGCATTTGCCTTCCTCACCACAGATTCAACCTGCAAATTAACTTTTAAGGAATCCCGCACAAGGACTCTTAAGTCCTTTTGTGCCTCGGGTTTTTTTTGTAATTTCTTTTCATTTAGAAAATACTCAAACCTTTTATTTCCTCTACTAAAGTGCATGAACAGATGACCATACACTTCCCGACACTGTATTCCATCTGCCACTTCTTTGCTCATTTTCCTAATCTGTCTGTCCTTCTGTAGCCCCTCTACTTCCTCAAAACTACCTGCCCCTCCACCTATCTTCATATCCTCTGCAAACTTTTCAACAAGCCATCAATTCAATCATCCAAATCATTGACATATAATGAAAAAAGAAGCAGTTCCAACACAGATCCCTGTGGAACACCAGTAGTCACCGGTAGCCAATCAGAAAAGGTTCTCTTTATTCCCACTCTTTGCTGCCTGCCATCAGCCACTGCTTTATCCATGCTAGAATCCTTCCTCTAATGCCATGGGTTCAGAGCTTATTAATAGCCTAACGTGTTAAGGCTTATTAATAGCCTTGTGAAAGGTCTTCTGAAAATCCAAGTACACAACATCAACTGATTTCCCTTTGTCTATCTTTGTTGATTCGGAGCAAGAAGGCTGCAGGTGAACTGCTAAGGATTTCTGGAGCAAAGGCATTTTACTACTCCGGGTAAAAGAGAGGCAAGACTGCGCAGGCACGTGACGTCAGCCAGTAGTGTGGGAAAAGTTTAAAAAGACCGCCATATCCAGTGGGCAGTGGAGTGAGAGGTAGCAGAGTGATAGGGCTTTGGCTCAACGGGCTTAGGCAGTATCAAGGTGAGGTAGGTCTACCTGTGTTAATTGCAGAAAGGAAGTAGTATGTGTGTGAGGTCGGTTTTCTGTGCTCGGTGTCAGATGTGGGAGGTCTTGGAGTCTCCCAGCCTCCCAGACGGCCATATCTGCACCCGGTGTGTTGAGCTGCAGCTCCTAAGGGACCACGTCAGGGAACTGGAGATGCAGCTCGATGACCTTTGTCTTCGTCGACATATGACTTTTGGCTTATTGAGAAAGTAAGGAGGCATGGGAACCAAAGGGACATTGCTTTGTGGATCCAGAACGGGCTTGCCCACAGAAGGCAAAGAGCGGTTGTATACGGGTCGTATTCCACATGGAGGTTGGTCACCAGTGGTGTGCCTCAGGGATCTGTTCTGGGACCCTTACTCTTCGTGATTTTTATAAATGACCTTAATGAGGAAGTGGAGGGATGGATTAGTAAGTTTGCTGATGACACAAAGGTTGGAGGTGTTGTGGATAGTGTGGAGGACTGTCAGAGGTTACAGCGGGACATTGATAGGATGCAAGACTGCAAAACTAGGCTGAGAAGTGGCAGATGGAGTTCAACCCAGATGTGTGAAGTGGTTCATTTTGGTAGGTCAAATATGATGGCAGAATATAGTATTAATGGTAAGACTCTTGGCAGTGTGGAGGATCAGAGGGATCTTGGGGTCCAAGTCCATAGGATGCTCAAAGCAGCTGTGCAGGTTGATGTTGTGGTTAAGAAGGCATACGGATTATTGGCTTTCATTAATCATGGAATTGAATTTAGGAGCCGAGTTGCAGCTATATAGGAGCCTGGTCAGACCCCACTTGGAGTACTGTGCTCAGTTCTGGTCGCCTCACTATGGGAAGGATGTGGAAGCCATAGAAAGGGTGCAGAGGAGATTTACAAGGATGTTGCCTGGATTGGGGAGCATGCATTATGAAAACAGGTTAAGTGAACTCAGCCTTTTCTCCTTGGAGCGACGGAAGATGAGAGGTGACCTGATAGAGGTGTATAAGATGATGAGAGGCATTGATCGTGTGGATAGTCAAAGGCTTTTTCCCAGGGCTGAAATGGTTGCCACAAGAGGATATAGGTTTAAGGTGCTGGGGAGTAGGTACAGAGGTGATGTCAGGGGTAAGTTTTTTACTCAGAGAGTGGTGAGTGCGTGGAATGGGCTGCCGGCAACGGTGGTGGAGGCGGATACGATAGGGTCTTTTAAGAGACTTTTGGAAAGGTACATGGAGCTTAGAAAAATAGAGAGCTATGGGGGAGTCTAGTAATTTCGATGGTAGGGACATGTTTGGCACAACTTTATGGGCCGAAGGGCCTGTATTGTGATGTAAGTTTTCTATATTACGTTTCTATGTTTCTATGTTATTTTTTAAAAAAATTCCAACAGGTTTGTCAGGCAAGATTTTCCCTTGAGGAAACCATGCTGACTATGGCCTATTTTATTATGTGCCTCCAAGAACCCTGGAACTTCACCCTTAATAATGAACTCCAACCACTGAAGTCAGATCAACTGGCCAATCATTTCCTTTCTTCTGCCTCACACCCTTCTTGAAGATTGGAGTGATATTTTCAATTTTCTAGAGTTCTGGAACCATTCTAGAATCTAATATTCTTGAAATATCATTACTAATGCCTCCACAATCTCCTCAGCCACCACTTTCAGAACCCTGGGGTGCACACCATCTGGTCCAGGTGACTTATCTACCTGCAGACCTTTCAGTTTCCCAAGAACCTTCTCTCTAGTAATGGTAACTTCACACACTTTATGAGCCCTGAAACCTGGCACTTCCACCATATTGCTTGTGCCTTCCATGATGAATATATCCTGTGCCTTCCAAATTGCTTCTAGAAATTTCAGCCATTGCTGCTCTATCATCATCCCTGCCAGTGTTCTTTTCCAATCAATTCTGGCCAACTCCTCTCTCATGTCTCTGTAACACTCTTTACTCCACTGTAATACTGATACATTTGACTTTAGCTTCTCCTTCTCAAATTTCTGAGTGAATTCAATCATGTTATGATAACATCTCCCTAGGGTTCTTTTACCTTAAGCTCTCTAATCAATTCTGGTTCATTGCAGAACATGCAATCCAGAATAGCTGATCCCCTAGAGGTCTCAACCACAAGCTGCTCTAAAAGGCTATCTCTTAGGCATTCTAAAAATTCCCCTCTTGGAATTCAGCACCACCCTGATTGTCCCAATCGATCTGCATATTTAAATCCCCCAAGACTATTTTAACATTGCTCTTTTGGCGTGCATTTTCTATCTAACAGGTGCTGTTTATTCTTCTTTGGGTTGGATAACTAGATCTGCACACAATATTCTTGATTCAGTCCTACTTGAGCTCTATGAAATTGAAGCAATGGAGTCTCAATGCTTGTAGCTCATCCCACTTAATATAAACTCCAACATACTATTTGCCTTCCTAATTGTTTCCAGAACATTTCTGTTCTAATTTCTAATGAATGATATACAGTACACTGCGATCTTTCAGAACACAATAATCTTCAATCCCTCCCATGTAAAAAATACTGTTTATTTTTTCAGCAAAGTGGGTGGCCTCACAGTTTTTCTATTGTGCCTGCTTTTCCTTTACCTTGCTTCCCCTGTTTTCAATAGGTATTCCTTAATCCAGTCCAACATATTACCCCTGAAACCTTGCCCTCTAATTTTGTTTACTAAATTCTTAGTGACACCCTGTCAAGCGTCTTCTGAAAGTCCAAATATACCACATTTATACTATTATCTACTCTGCTAGTTGCAACCTTTGTAAAGTCCCAACAGATCTGTCAAACATTATTTTTTCATACATCCATGCTGACATTTCCAAATGCCCTGTTATCACCTTTCAAAACATAGATTCTCCATAATGTTCCCTGTTACCAAACGCAAACACGAGGTAATCTGCAGATGCTGGAATTTCAAGCAACACACATAAAAGTTGCCGGTGAACGCAGCAGGCCAGGCAGCATCTCTAGGAAGAGGTACAGTCAACGTTTCGGGCCGAGACTCTTCGTCAGGACTAACTGAAAGAAGAGCTAGTAAGAGATTTGAAAATGGGAGAGGGAAGGGGAGATCCAAAATGACAGAAGAAGATAGGAGGGGGAGGGATGGAGCCAAGAGCTGGACAGTTGATTGGCAAAAAGGATATGAGAGGATCATGGGACAGGAGGCCTATGAGAAAGAAAAGGGGGAGGGGGAGAAAAAGCCCAGAGGATGGGCAAGGGGTATAGTGAGAGGGACAGAGGGAGAAAAAGGAGAGAGAGAAAAAGAATGTGTGTATATAAATAAATAACGGATGGGGTACGAGGGGGAAGTGGGGCATTAGCCGAAGTTTGAGAAGTCAATCTTCATGCCATCAGGTTGGAGGCTACCCAGACGGAATATAAGGTGTTGTTCCTCCAACCTGAATGTGGCTTCATCTTGACAGTAGAAGAGGCCGTGGATAGACATATCAGAATGGGAATGGGACGTGGAATTAAAATGTGTGGCCACTGTGAGATCCTGGGAGGATCCTGGGAGGGAGATCCCCCTCCCCCTTTTCTTTCTCCCTAGGCCTCCTGTCCCATGATCCTCTCATATCCCTTTTGCCAATCAACTGTCCAGCTCTTGGCTCCATCCCTCCCCCTCCTGTCTTCACCTATCATTTTGGATCTCCCGCTCCCCCTCCCACTTTCAAATCTCTTACTAGTTCTTCTTTCAGTTAGGCCTGACGAAGGGTCTAGGCCCGAAACGTCGACTGTATGTCTTCCTAGAGATGCTGCCTGGCCTGCTGCGGTCACCAGCAACTTTTATGTGTGTTCCCTGTTACCAAAGTCTGTCTGACTGATCTCCAGATCATCAGTTTGTTTTTTGGGTGTCTCCTTCTACCTCCTTTCTTAAATAGTGGGTTATATTTGCTACCTCCAAATGCTTGGGAACCATTGAAGATACACGAAAATTTGAATGTTAACAACCAGTGGATCCCTATTGCAATTTCCTTCAAAAATAAAGATGTATGCCATAAGATTTATTGTTCCTCACTCCCATAATTTGCTTCAATAGTGATTCATTACTTATTCTAACTTCTTTAACTCCTCAGAGACTTTAGCTCAGTAATGTTCCACTATTTCAGGGATGAATTCTTTATTTTTTAACAGATATTCTGCCTATTCCTTATTCTTTGGTATACTAGCACCTAACTTCATTTTTAAAGGACCTGCAATATACTTTAGCTAGTCTTTCCTTTTTTACATACCAGTAAAAGCTCTTACAGTTTGTGTTCTGGCTAGTCATGTGGTTTCCCAATCTGCCATAGCTAACTCATACCTTACACCTTCATAGTTTGCTTTGTTCAGAGTTTGAGACCATACATAGTTTAAGATCAAACAAAATCACTTCCTGCCTTTATATAAGATTCTATTATAATATTTTCCCTAAAGATCCCTTAAGTTTCATTCTATCAGTTGATCCTTTCTCATTTGCCAAATTGAACATGGACATTGATGAAGCGACTGCAGATGGTTGGGCCTTGAGGAACTCCTGCTGTGTTGTCCTGCATCTTGTATAACCGATCTGTTTGAGCCACAATTACCTAATCATAGGAGAGCTTGCCTTTGCTTTACTAGAGTTATTTTATAATACACAAACTGAGCATTAAATTCAGCCTTATTGTCGATGGTAATCATTTTCACCTCACCCCTGCAATGCACTTCTTTAAATTATGTAGGAATTAAGTCTGTAATGAGATATTTTCTGACGAAACCCAAAAGGTTCATTACTGAACATACGCTATTTGGCATCAATGTTGTCAAAAATTTTTTTTATCACTTTATTGATGTTTCCGACAAACTGATGGAACAGTCATTAGCTGGAATAGATACATTCTGTTAACAGAATAACAGGACAAACCTGTGCAATTTTCCACATTGTTGGACAGGTTCCAGTTTTGTAGCCATACTTAAACATTCTGGCTAGATATGTGGTTAGTTTTGCAATGCATCTTCAGTGGTACAACAGAGATGTTGTCTGGTTCTATTCTTTTTTTATACAGTATCCAGTTAGACATTTCTTATACCATGAGCATGAATCAAACTGGCTGAATACTCAGGAAGAAGCAAAGGTGGATCTATCACTTGGGGTTTCAAGTTGAAATCTGTTGGAAACACTCACTCATCTTTGTCATCCATTTGCTGGACCTTTCTATTGAAGTGAGGGATGTTTTTGGATCCTTTTCATCCTTTATATATTAGTTGTAAATTGAACAACACCATCCATGTTGAGATATGATGGGGCTGCATCAAATTACAGCCATAACAGCAGATAATGAAGCCTCCAATGAGGGGACAATTAAACTATGATGTGCATAAAAGAACTGAATCGGAATTATGCAAATATGTATAAAGATTACACTACTGTAAAAGATCATAACAGGGAGGAGACAAGTGGTGCAACAAGGAAGGAAAGAAAACAGGGATATTTATTTAGAAATGGAAGCAGTATCAGAATGGGAACCAGTGTTACTTAACAATATCAGCTGTGATGGTGATCAGAATTAGAGAGCATTACATGCTGGAGATTTTGATGAACTGTTGATTTAAGCGAGTTCACCATGGTAGGTAAGCAAAGACAGCCCCACAATCATCGTGTCCACAAGTAAAAACCTTAGGGTGAGCGGCAGGGTCAGAGCTGGAATTAGATGATTTTACAAGGAACAAACAACTGAATTGATAGTGATCATTATGAAATACAAATCTGAGTCTAGTAATAGTCATGGAGAAGGTCAGTGCAGTGTGGAAACAGACTCTGGGAGCACATCAAATCTCTGCTGACCATAAAGCACCCATTTACGCTAATCCAACCCATTTTATTCTCCTCACTTTCCCTTCCAATCTCTGTCAAAAGGTTTATATTTCTTACACTGATATTTGGAAGTGAAAGATGAGGGGGGCCAGTGGTAGAGGGCTTTAGAAGATAGCTTGTGATGGAAGAAAAAATATTTGGATTATGGAATTGTAATCATCTTTGCAATGGATTGTAAGTATCAAATAATATCCATAGATTCATACATATTGGAAAGTGCTCCCCTTACCTCCCTAATCCCCACCCACACTGACTATCAAGGACCATTTATAGTATCCTACATTAATCCCATTTTTATTCTCCCCTCATTTTCATGCACATACCTGTACACCAGAGGGTATTTCCAGAGGCCAAATGAACCTAGCAACTCAAACATCTTTAGAACATGGGAGGAAACTGTAATATCCAAAGGAAACCCCACACAGACAGCACAGAATTTAGGACTGAACCCAAATCGCTGGAGTTGTAATGTAGCAGCGTTATTAGCAATGCTGTTATGCTGCCTATTGATCATCACAGTTCTCTGAAGTTTATTATAAAATTCTAATCTATTTTCTGCCAAATCTAGCCCTTCAGAGGCTGTTAATTGAAAATTAAACAAATTATACATCATCCAAAACTATAATAAAAATGTACAACATACCTTGAATTCTCAAAAACATAATTCTCCTGCCACTCCATACTTAAGTCAGGATGGGAGAATATATATTTTCCAATCACATTGTAGCCATCATCTGTTTCACTTAGCAATGCATTTGCTGTGAAAGAGGGGAAAAATTGACATTTAAAAATGTTATTTTCAATACTTATAAATCAATATATTTCTGCATAATATTGACTCACTTATCAATTTTTAAACTATGAAGACATTAATTTTGATGAACAAACTAGATTATTTAGGCAATTATAAATATATTTTAGGAATTCTTACAAATTAAAAGAGGATGCTTTTTTAAATTTAACCATTAAAAAAGAATAAATGGAGTGCCTCAGTATATGATTGGTATAGGTATCGGTGAAACGAAATGAATGGAAAAATTACTCAAAGTTAGGATGTACAGTATCTATTAAGCTCAATAACATTCCACTTTTTAAGAATAAAAATATATTACTATATTTGAACTTACCCTCTAATTCGTATTCCAGAAACTGCATGGTAGAACTACATGTGGCTTCCACTGTTGCCATCAACATATTTGCTTTGTCTTCATCTGATTTCACACTGGCAATCCATGAAGTGTTGTATATTGGTGTCAAAACATTGATGTTTCCAGTTAATGACTTAAATGCTGGGAAAACAACTGCTAGAGGCAGATGTATTGTCAGTGATGGAATCTCTATTGTCTTTGCTGGGATTATTAGGGCTGGTGGTTCAGAATCTGCTGCCGGCTTTGCATTGGTGCCTAGGTTGAAATATTGTCCAGCAGTTCCAAAAAACCTTGATAAAGTAAACTGAAAAATCATGACTCTGAATTTTGGTATTGTCACTTCAAGATAAGGGATTTTGTTATATTCAATATACCTAGAATCAATGCTCACATCAGGAAAACTTATAATGGGAAAATCTGGCAAAATAACTTCAAATGGAAGGATGTTTGTCCTCAATGGAATAGTAATATCTGTGAAGTTAATGGTATATGATGGCACTTGAAGTGTAGTATATGGAATGTTAAATTCAGGAGTGATGAAGACTCTTGGTAGTTTTAATTCTGACAAGTGGAATTTATATGAAGGCACAACAATGTTAACCAGTGGTATTGTGATTGTTGGAAATGTAATTTCATCGAGAATTGCGCCTTCTCCAGCTGTTGGAACAAGGTTGCTAAGTATCGCTTCTGGTACATTTTTGATCCACTTAGGGAGATGAAGTGTAATTTCAGGGACATATACTCTTAGACCATTTGCTATCCTCTGGACCGGGAAGGGAATAAGAAAGCCTTCTTCACTCTTTATGCACACTATTAATGCAGATACATTAAAGTATTGTTTCTCCATCTCACTGGCAGTCACATCAAATTTTAGCACATCCCACAAATTTTTATCGTAAACTGGAAGCCATATTTTTTTCAAGAAAGCTACATATCCCTTCAAGGATCCAGCCAGGTCAAGACGTATTTCCGTTCTATTGTTTAATAGTTCTACTGCATTACTGTAGCTCATTGAAAAGAGGTGACCATTATGATTCCATTTCAATGCTTGGCTCTCTGGTGTGATACTTACAGCCACCTCCTGCTGCACATCTGCCCTGTTCCACCAAGAACTGGGTTGACTAAATTTGGCATTTAGATTTGCTGTCACACTCCAGGGTGCTAATTCCAGTGTTGCTTTAGAGGTCTGACTACCTTTCGTTGTCAATGAGTTCATAGGTGTAATTAAATTATTTCCAGAATGTTCCCATACAGCAAAAATACGTCTTGTGGTTGCCTCCAAAGCAAGGTTTTCATTCATCACAATATTAAAACTATTACCAGAAACTGTCTTAGCTGAAGAACTTAGATCAACTTTTGCATTGGAACGAATATTATTTGAACTGAGGTAAACACTTGCTTCATTGTTCAAACCGCAGAAGAATTTGTTTATGGAAGACACACTTCCTCCGACCTGAGCATTAGTTGAAGTTTCCAAATTGAAGTATGATGCAAGATCTCCCAAGGTAAGTGAATGCAGAGCTTTTCCTTCAAGATCAGTTTCAAATGAAGGCACTAATAGCCTGTAGTCAAGAGACACTTTTGATTGCACATTGGGTTTAGACCTTGTATTACCACTCAAATCGTGTGTGAAGTTAAAGATTAAATTGGAAAGTTTAATGTTTGCTCTAGTATTAATTGAAGCATCAATATTCTTCCATGATAAACTTAGAGTGCTGTTGTGCTTTCCCTCAAAGGCCTCATGGTGAACAGAAATAGTTGTTGCTAATTTCAGCCTTCGCCTTCTTGCTAGGCTTGTTGTTCCTTCTGCTTTGAAGTTTGAAGTGAAGATAGATGAAGATGAGACACTATAACGAGCAATTATATCTGACTGGTTGAAAAGTTCAGCATGAGCACCAAGTGTTACTAAACTTGATTTAAGTGAGAAATCATATGTCAAATTGCCCATAGCTGGAAGCTTGATAGGTTCTTGTATAGCAGGTATTTTGATCGTTGGAAAAGATAATTTGTAAAGACTGTCAGGAATGTTCACCAATGTGAATTCAAAGGATGGCATAACAAAAGTATAGGAAGGCATGTTAAAATTAATAATTGGCAATCTAAAGGCTGGAGTAGTAATTTCTCTTGTAGCAACAAAATGGAAATTTGGAATCTCTACTCTGTAAGGAGAGACTTCAGCCTTCAGTACTGGTATGGTATAACTTGGTATACGAAGAAATTTTGGCAGATAACTTGCACTGGGATTTACTTGTGATCGATCATTTCTTAATTGTTTCAAAATGCTGTCTCTAATCTCTTTAAAGGCATTTTCAGATTTTGTACGAAGATCTCCAAACCACTTACAAACAGGTGTCAAGTCAATTCTAAAGTCATGAACATCTTTGTTCTTAATGTATTCAGTCTTCAGGCTTAAATCAAATGTTTGTCGTGGTGTTCTCAAAAATGATTTGAGTCTAGCATCTTCCCAAAGAGAATATTTTTTAATAGGAGATTTCGGGATGGTAATGGGCAAGGTCAGGAAATTCAAATTTGCATCACCAGTCAATGCAAGAAGTAAAATTATATTTTCTTCATTATTACTTGCAATAATATTATGCTTGTACTTGTACTCATTGAACCTTGAAGTTACTTCCCAGACATAACGCTGTACATTTGGATTTAATGTCAGTTCATAGTTATTCAGGAACTCTACTTTCCCAGTAAGTGTAAAAGGGAAATAAACTTTTGCATTGACAGTATTTCTTTCTTTCACAACAACTTCAAATGGTTTTACTGTGAAGGTAAATGAATTATCCACTGTACCCACTGCATGACCTCGGAGGTCAGAATGTTGATTTCCCATTAATTTTACTTCCAACGATGCTAGATCTGCAGTTCCATCCACACTTAAAATACTATTTCCAATCTGTGCAATACTTGTATTTGCATACAACATTAAATTGGCATTAAATGAAGGGAAGATCTCAGTCTTGAAGCTTTGTTTCATGTTTACATATTTAGAGTCTGTGCTACTAACAAATGTGACTTTAAGAGCAGTTTCATCCAGATTCAATTTCCCTTCACCTCTGTATAATCCTTCATCAAAGAAGTTCTTAAGAGAGAATTTTCCACCAGTATTCGTAGTGACAGTGCTTGTTACACTCTTTTCATTAACAATTGTTTCAACAATATTATTCAGAGACACTTGACTTGATAACGATAAATCTGGTACACTGAAATCATGTTGATAATTTGTCTCCATTTTTGTGGAAAGTCCTCTGTCCATTCTTATTCCTATAACATTCTTTGCTTCTGCTTTGTAGGGTTCAGAGGTAATTTTAAGTAAGGTCTCTGTATTTCCGTTCACAAATGGTTTTGAGAAATTAAGCATTCCTTTGTGGTCAATGACGACAGCTGAATGGTCAAGCTTGATATTTTCACTTAGTTTCAGAAGATTCTGCTCAAGAACTGATAGCTGAGCTTTAGCTTCTAAGTCAAATGATAGGATGTCAAAACTTGATTTGCCTTTTGCTGTGATACAAGCTAGAAGTTCAGGTTTGCTTTCAACAACTGTGCTGTTGTGAATTCTAACAGTGGTGTGCAAGTTGTAAACAGGAGATGAAATACTGAACATACCACTGAGTTTTCCAAATGCAGGAACAGATACTTGGTGGGGTATACGAGGCGGCTGGAATTCAGGAATCTTAATGTTGTCCAGCATGAAGTTGTTTAAATTCACTTTTGGAATCCTGAAATCAAGCTCAGTGAATGCACTGAAATCTATTGCAGGAAGCATTATGTTTGGAAGTGTTTGCATGGGAAAATTCAGATCTGAAGTTAGAGAGAATGTTCCTGTGGGAATTTCAAAATTCTGTATGTCATGAATTGTTGTGAGAATGAAGTTCTTAATTGCTTCCAAGTCAATTGTGAAGGAAGGGATAGTAAATACATTCAGAATGGTGATTGGTGGAACTTCAAATTTTGTAGGAATCGTAATAGTTTTTAGTTTCTGTAAATTAACATGGTAAGATGCTGTAGTTAGATTTGTCAGAGGTACTGTAAATGATGGAATGACAATCTGTCCTTGCCTAATAGCCCGTATGCTGACTTCAAACTGAGGTACAGTTATTAAACCTAGGTTCAGCTCTGGAACAACAAAACCTTCTTCGAGGTAAGCGTATATTTGGTTTACTACATCTGTAAGATCATTCTTTGCTGCAAAAATTGCAATATTCTCTCTTGCCTTTTGATATGCTGTTGTGAGGTGATGAATAAGCATTTCATAATAACGCACAGCATCTCGCCAGTGACTTTGCAGTTCATTGTAGATATTCATTTCACTGATCCTTCTGTGGATTTCCCTGATTATATCACCAAATTCAGTTTTTAGATCATTGTGAATTGCCACAGCTACACTTCTGAGTACATCTACCAGCACATCAACCAATTCATTGAGATTTCTCTGTGTCAGGTAGTCGTCAATTAAACAGTGAATTGTTAGAATGTATTTCAACATGGATTTAACTTTCTCTTCTAGTTCTAATTTGCTTATATTATCTTTGACAACTTTGCTTGTTTCTTGGATCCAGTTGTTTGTTCGATCAACAAAAGCATTATAATCAAATTCTTTTAAATCTGTAATAACTTTGCTAAGAACCTCATTAAATTTGTCAATCATTTTCTGGAAGTCATATAATCCTATCTGTTCAGATAGTTCTCTAATATACTGAACTGCTCTCTCAATGTATGCCTTCACATCAATTCTTTTAAGAGTAGCTATGACTCCTTGTATTACTTCCTTCACCTTGTGTTGTTTGATGAATTGCACAGTTTCGTCAAGAAGTTTCTGAATCAATTTATCAAGTTCAAATACTGTAATAATCTTCTGTATCTTGGTATTGATGTATTTAATAGTATCATCTATACCCACGGCCTCAGCACAAAACTGAAAAATCTGGTATGTGCCTCTAATCCAATCATTTACCTTTTTACCAAATGCATTTAGTGCTTGTTTCAGTTTTTCAATTAGCTCACTGAAGTTAATTGTTGAAATTTGTTGATTTAGTCTGTCGGCCAGTTCCTGCAAATTGATGTTTTGGAGTTGTGCCTGCACTTCCTTCAGTTTAGTTTGTAACGCTGTAAACTGATCCTGAATCCACTGAGCCATGTGAGTTTCTTGCTGAGCAAGTTGTTCAAGAAATGCCTGCATTTGAATGACAATCTTCAGAACTCTTTGGGTTATTTCATATCGTTCAACAGTTCTTGCCAACTGATTTATAATCATCTTAGTGAACTCTGTAATGGCATCCTTCAATTCAGATGTATCATACTCTTTCAGATAGTTAAGATAAATCTGCACATTGGTCAGCGTCTTATTGGATATCTCGATCAAAGCAAGGTTGAATTGTTCTGCTGAGTTCTCATAATCTGTTACAAACTTTAACACTTTATCCCTTATTTCATTAATCTTCGAGTCTAAATCCACGTCTTTGATGTAATCATTTATTTGGCGCAATATAATCTTGTATTTCTGGGCATAAACCTTCATGTTCATCAAAAAGTCTTTCAAGGACTCCAAAGCATTTAAAACTTCATATTTTAAGTAGTTGAAGTACCTGGGCAAGTCTTCCAAGAAAGGTATGTCAACAACATGAACGTTTGTATTTTTATCATATTGCAGATTACCTAAAATTTTTATCTTCGATGGTTCATCTGGATCAACAGTGTCCTTTCCCTTAAAGGAGAGTTTTTTGACAAAATCAACCTTTGCTTCACCTTCAATGTTCATGCCAATTCTGTCTGGATTATTGTAGGCATAGATAGTTTGCATGTAGCCATTATTGTTTAACTGACCTTCCAATTTCCATTTACTAGATTGCTCACTTGGATTCACCATAACATCTAAGGTGTTTTTCAGAAGTGTCTGTAACAATTTCTCATTGTTATTACTATGTTCAGAAGTTCCTTCATAGCTATGATGAAGTGCAAGAGCAAATGGTTCTGCCTTCATTTGGAGTTTATTGATAAGCTTTCCATTGTGCTTGGCCAAGTAATCAACATTTCCATCGGCAACAGTATCAGCATCAAAGGTGAAGATAAATGGAAGAGCTGCTGTACGAACCCGATTCACTAATTGCAATTGTTTTGATTTGCAAGATGCATCGCTGGAGAAATATGCAGAAAGTCCAACAATTTCCAAGTTTAACTTGTGATTAATTTTATTTGACTGCACTTTTCCAGTTGTGTTTGCACTTAATAAAACTTGCCATTCTGCACACTGCAAGTCATAAGAATGTTTCACCTGATGGGCATTCTGCTTTCCCATGAATTCACCCTTCAAATTAATCTTGAATGGTTCAAGCAGAAATTGTCCAGTATGGGTAAGATCGAGTTGTTGGTATTTGAAACTGTTATCATAATCACAGGAAAATTTGAAATTTTGCAATAGCATTTGTAAATTTTGGTGGTAGATTCTTTCTGAATTAAGGTGCCCATTGGTCTGCATTTCTGCATTGATTGCTCTTGAATTAATAGTAAAGTGATCTGTATGGTTAAATACAATTTCTTTATATGCCATCTCTGTAGTTGTGAGAAGGTCCAGCCCTTGTGCTTTATTAAGACCAAGAATGAAGTTATTGCTTGCTTTAGTGTCCAAAATACTACCTGAAGAAGAACTGGACATTTGCACTCCATTGCTATCTATTAATCCATTAAAATTCAAATTAACATAACTAGTATAATCATCTAGGATGGCAAATACCATGGTGGCTTTTGATTGTTGAACATTAACTTTGAATCTAGATTTCAGATCAACAGGATCTATGTTAAAACTTGAGTTCACTTCAGCTTTCAGACCACCATTCCCAATGCTCAGAGTACCCTGGTTACTTACAAAAGGGAAAAGTGCAGTGGACTCTAACTGCAGACCATTATCATTTAATACAACAGCAAATACATTGTGGAAACGGTAGTTCCAATAACTCAATCCGTTGGTTGTTTGCATTTCTTTATACTTTCCTGTTGAGTTCAATAACAAACTCAGTTGTCCCTCATTGTAGCTGAGATGATCTGCAGCTTCTATGGTAGCATCAAACATGTGACCACGTAGCTTGTTCTCTATCTTCAGTCCTTTATTGGTGTTAGTCCATTTAATGTTGCTGATGAAGTCACCGTTATGAGACCGGCCTGAAGTGTCACATTTCACTTCGTATCTCCTATTTGTCATCCTTAGTTTGATGATATTTTTTAGATTTAATAATGAGCTCTCAGTGTTTGAGGAAAATGTTAAACTATCGCTGCTGAATTCATTGTTCATTCTGTTGGTAATTTGGAGCAATGCAGAATTGAAATTTAAAATTGAACTTCCACTGCCTTCCTTATAGGATTTAAATGTTTCAGACATGGTATAGTTCCAAGCAGAATAAAATGAAGATACCTCTACCATTCCTTTTGCACGCCCTTGTATTTCGAAATTTGAATCATGTCCAAACCCAAATTGATATGATGAAATCAAGGAGGTCTTTGCTGCTCCTATACTAAGTGCATGCCATTCAAATTCTACCTCAGATTTATCATTTGAACCATGGTTCTTTGTTAATAGCTTTACTGAAGATGTAAGTAAGGAATGTTTAAATGATCCAGTGATATCTGTAGATAGATGTTCTCCAGCTTGGCTTGAGAGTGCTGAACCTATGATACATAAAATACATAAATTTTAAATTGCACTTGGAATTAAGTTCAGGCACAGCAGCTAAGTAGATGATAGTTTTATAATGGTGAAATTATTTACGCCAATGAAAACTTGTGAAATCCAACAACTGTAATTAGTTTTCATGCCTAATGCAGTTTTCAAAAGTTTGCAAACTTATTGATCAACTATAATATTATTGTCTTTGTTTCTCAGATCATGAACTTTACAGTGTTGATTCCAAACACTGTGGGACAAATCCTTGTAAAACTGTTCTTCCAAATTCTTACATGGGAAGTGGATGTTGCTGTCAAACAATGGTCTCAAGCCAATCACCTGAGCTATGAAATTCATGTGTTTTATTTTATTATTTGAGAAACTCATAACTATTGCCTTCCCTTCAAACAGAACATGTGACTAAGTAGGAAATTAATGACATCAAATATGCTTAAATAAAACATGGTATAGAACATAGAAGAACAGAACATTACAGCAGAGTACAGACCCTGAAACCCACAATGTTATGCGGACCTTTTAACTGACTATAAGATTAATCTAACCTTTCCCTCCAACATTTTTTTATCATACATGTGCCTATATGAGTTTTTAAAATGCCTCTTATGTATCTTCTTCTACCACCACCCCAATAGAACGTTCTGCCCACACTCTGTGTAAAGAACTTACCCCCTATACTTTCCTTCTTGAAAACTATGCCTTGTTGAATTAGCCATTTCTGTTCTAGGAAAAAGTCTTTGTCAGTCCATTCTATCTATGCCTCTTATCATCTTGTAAACCTCTATCAAGTCACCTCTCATACTCCTTTCATAAATTTGGATATCATAAATATGGATAAATAAATATGGATGCTGTCCAGGTTGCATGCCACCTTGGACAATGTCTCCCATCCACTACATAATGTACTGGTTGGGCACAGGAGTACATTCAGCCAGAGACTCATCCCACCAAGATGCAACACTGAGCGTCATAGGAAGTCATTCCTGCCTGTGGCCATCAAACTTTACAACTCCTCCCTTGGAGGGTCAGACACCCTGAGCCAATAGGCTGGTCCTGGACTTATTTCCTGGCATAATTTACGTATTACTATTTAATTATTTATGGTTTTATTACTATTTAATTATTTATAGTGCAACTGTAACGAAAACCAATTTCCCTCAGGATCAATAAAGTATGACTATGACTATAAAGAAGAATTCAGTAACACATTATTAAAATACTCACCTTTCAGTTGGTATGACAAAAAATCCAGAACTGAGTCTGCTTTGGTATCTAGGTCAACTGAAAATGGTCTTCCATCTTGCTTTCTACTGCGTTCACATTTAAAGTTGGAGGTCCAGTTATAATAATTATTGTTCAGCTTGGAAGAGAATTCCAGCTTGTCGATTGAAGGAATCTGGAACTTGTATATTTTGGGAATTGTAAAAGAAGGAATAGAAGTTACTTCTCCAAAAAGAGGAATAAAAACTGATGGTATCGTGTAATCATTCGATGGTGAAGTAATTCCGAGCACTTTTTTAGCCACCGGATGTAATCTCACTGTTCTTGGAAAAAGTGTAACTTCTTCAAACACTTTCCCACCAAAAGGAATTGGAACGTGAATGTCAACTTTATTATCCCCAAATGTACCTGCGATGGAGCCTTGACTATGATGGGAAAGATGTAGTGGAGGAAAGAAAAGAAAAACAAGAATATTAGCTATGGTTCTTATTAAAAGCAAATAAAATCTTGTAACAGTTTGTATTCGATCTTCATGCTTTATGGTAAAGTGGAAAGGGATGTGGTCATCACTGGGCAAAAGTAAAAGGTCAGTGCTTAGGAATTGAACAATGATCTTTTTTTAGCTAAATACTAATAGAAAAGTGAATTATAGCTAGGCATGGAAAACGAGAGACTTTCTAATGAAGACACAATGTCACTGAATAAGCAGCTAGATGAAATAGAGGAAGAATATAATGAAGCATAAACAGCAGGTCAGATGAGTTAAGGTGAGATGAGATGATGGAGAAACCTAAAATGTAAAATAAGTCATCCTTATATCTTAACATTTGCTTTTTGTTCAGATTCTGGTAAATTTTCTGAACTCTTACTGATAATTACTGATACTAGATTCAGTGGACAGTAGGCAAATTATGCAGGACCCAACTTATTGTCCGGTTGTAACATGTCCCTATCCAATCATGTTCACCTGTTCCTGATGCACAAAGCTACTTGCAGCCTTCAATCAAGCAATCAGATTTGCTTGGGGCAAACCTGCAGGTGCCATTGTGCGGAGTACAATGATAAAAACCTCTGATAAAAGGCAAAGCTACAAGCAGAGCCTTGTTCACTTCAAAGCTGGCACAGGCTTCAACAGTTATTAAATGCCCTTGAATTTCAGAGAAATTTTTAAAGCAGAGAAAATTAAATAAATATCTAGGAACATGGTATACCTGGAAATAATTCAAACATTAAAATGGAAGGAAAATAATTCCAAAAATTACTTAGTGTGCCCTGTGTCTCTGAATTTTCAGACTTATGATACCCATTAACTCTATGCTATGGAGATATGCTATGCTTGATAACCTGGTATAAGATCAAAGAAGTAAATCCCTAGTGTAAAGGACCCCACTGATGTGCAGCATGTGGTGTTCAGCAATAATTGTAGTGACAGATGCAGTGCGATTTGTCACTTAGAAAGATTCAGACTTCAGCATTTGACAGATAGTTAAATATCTACTGAAATTTTAAATAGAAAACCTGAAATCCAGTTTGCAAGTTCACTCCAATACTTGCAGGGAATAGCAGAAAATTGAAGCAAGATGAATTTAATGACAGCGGATCAATATAACAGTTTGTATTTTAATTTCCCATCTGGCAAATTGCTAGGTGGATAAACCAGTGATGGAAACTTGCAGCCTGGGATCCATAAGAATGTTGCTCAGTAATTAGAACAGGGAAAGGACAGAGATCAAACTTTCAGCAGCGAGCTTTGAAAAGCAACTCTTTGTCCCTTGATTAAGTAAACTTACTTCTTTAAAAAGAGTTTTTCTGGAAGAGTGAAAGATAATTTCATTTGCTTCAAATCCAAGTTCCCCAGAGTTTGCAAATGGTTTTGAATGGTGGGAGCAAATGGAACTTTACCATTAGCCTGTTGTAACCACATTTTGCTTGCCTGCCAAAAAAGAAATACATATGTTTGTTTCCCTGCTTTGAATTAATCGCTGCTGCATAATTCCCTACAGGTGTAAAAGACAAATAGCCTGCAAATGAGCCCATAATACTACTGAAACTTCCATTTCTTACTGATGAAAATATTTTCATCTTATAAAAATCATGATCCAATAACAATGACTTGCATTTACATCACAATATTAACAAGGTAAAATACTCACTGATGCTTCTGCAGAACAATTTATTGAAATAAGTTTACATTAATGTTAGATTAGAGTTTGGACTAGAAGTAGCAATTCATGGATAAGATTATTAATTGTAGATAAACTAAAGCTTAACAAAATGCCCATAATTATATACTTTATTTAGGCAGATTTGATGTCAAAGGAGCTCCAGGATTGGAAGCATAGCTCAAGCCTATGAAGGATAGCAAGATTGCAAGGAGTCATGAGTTGGTGACTATGCAATTGGATACATGGCAGAGCCTTAGGCCAGATATATATCTGGAAGGGAATCCTTGTCATGTTAGACAACTGGTGTTATAGTGCAGAAGGTGATGATGTTCTGGTACAGTAAAGCTGAGTGTTATCATGTTAAAGATGACAGCATAAAGAGGCTGCAGGTGCATGAGAAACAAAAGGGGATGGCTTGGTGCAGGGTGGGAAAGTGGATGGACCCTGGAGAATCTAGAAATGTTATTGCCGATAAAGGAAGATGGAATTTGAGGGAATCTAGCGATAATGTAGCTGATGGAGGAAGACAAGCCACTGCTGTTGATTCTCTGGCCATGACGGAACAGACTGAAAGAACCAGCAAATGTAGACCCACACAACCAGGGAAAGGTTGATGTTATAGAAGGATGACATACTCAACATAATGCCAAAGCCTGTAGACCTTCTAAGAAGGATCAGGAAGGGTCACAATTACATAGTAGGTACTTACGGTACTGCTAAGTGCCATTTCAAGGGAACAGCAAGAACCGCATCTTGAACGGGGATACTAACACATGGTCATGCATCGAGGAAGTAACAGGACTTTGGAATGGGATTTTTTGAGTGTGTTTAATGATAATGAAAGCTAAGTACTTTAGTAAATGAAGCCATGAACAAAACAGGTTAAGAAGACAGACAGAAAGGGAGGTCAGCTGATCAGCATTGCTGGGAATTAAGTAGTTAGCAGAAGAAGGCAGATTACAGTCAAGATAAACTGTGAAACAGCATGATAGGAGATGAGAAAGGCAATACCAAAAGATGTGAATGTTGTGCAGGAGAACAATTGATAATCAGATTGATGCAAAGTATTCTATAGGAAATATTTTTTGCTGTCTGTCCATTTGTTGTTTTTATGATGTGCAGTTATGGAATGATTGTGAATGTATTCTTCAAGAAATGATAATAGAAATACTGTAAATATACAGTACTGTGCACAAGTCTTAGGCACATATATATAGCTTGGGTGCCTAAGACTTTAGCTTAGTACTGTATACATTTATTTGGTGTCAGTAAAGAAAAGGGACAGGTTATGTTGCAAACAACAAAGCTTCATCATTTGTTTGGTAGTTTTAAAATAATCTACTGCATTTCTCGCCACTTTTTAAGGTTTCAGATTGACATATTTTTTCGATGGTGGCCCATCACTAATAATTCTTTAAAAAAAATCAAAATCTTGTATCTTTCTTTGGATCATGAGTATTAGCAAAGTGATAGAGTAAAACTGATGCAACAAGCTCAACTCTTGAAATTTGGTTCCATTGAAGGCAATAAAAATAAGAAGGCTACTATTTTGAATAGCTTGTGCTTACCTCAAATGATCTGTCAATAATGTGTCTCAGCGTCATATCAGTTTGTGCAACCTTTTTATTTAGGAAGGTGTCAAGGTGCTCATTTAGGGTTTGTTGGTATGTATCAAATGCTTTCATGTTTGTAATTTTCTCATTAAGCGTTTGAAGGTCAGACATTGCTTCCGAGTTCCATGCCACTTGGACCTTCTTAGAATCTGAAAATGAAACAGGATGCAATAAATTGCACAGATTTTGATTAAGAAATACATTTTGGATTGTCAATTTTAAGTCAGTTCAAATGTAAATTATTTTTGCCTTATTTAATTGCAGTATCACTACGCTGCAGGTATGTAGTACTGCATAATACAATTGCTAAGAGTGATTTTTTAAATGGTCACAGCATCACTGAGTGGCTGCTCATCTTTCCCATTCTTGGTGGCACATGACCCAAGCCTCTTTGAAACCTAACACAGTGTGAGACAAACTGCAGACATTAGCTTGTGTATTCCAGGATGCAAACGTAGAAAGCCCCACACTGATACAAGAGGAGCAATGTGAGAGCTGGAACTTTTGATTACCCTAGGAAGAGCATTTTTAACTATTCCACACCCTCCAAACCTTGGCTACATTTTCATTGCCTTCTACTAGATCTGTTTAAGGGTTTTCACTTAGATTATTAGAAGACTGGATTAAGTGGACAGCGGGTGCAGTGTAAACCTTGTTCATTTAACCATAAAGTTTTAATTTGTGCCCAAAGTTTATAGAAATTCCAAGTTAAAAATATTTACTTTGTTTCTCATTTGTTTGAGACTATCAGACCAAATTCATATGTACTAGCACAGTTGAGGTTCAATGGAGAGTAATGTAACCACTCACTTCCTGCTCTCTGTTTTTCATCTGTTGGCCATTTTTATTTTTCTTTAATCCTTTTGTAAGGGGTTTCTTCTTTTATGTTACTGCACAGGCTAATCAAAATGGCTCCTCTGTTATGTTATAATTAAAATGGCTTTTCTGAAATAACTGCGATGTAAGGAGTTCTCTCTCTCTCTGCTTGTTTGGGTTATATTATTGATAAGAGAGAGAATGAACCAATTGGGATAGATGTTATTCTTGCTTGTGTGTCTGTAAGTTATTGTGTAGCGCGGGTTTTGGGGAGAAGGCACGATGGGGACAGAGAGAGTGGATGCGATGCTGTAAGCTGGCTGACGGGACGGACCCCGAGCAGGAGTCTGAGGCCCAGGGTCTTCGGCGAGCAGAGGAGACGAAGACAGACTCGTGCGGAGCGTCTGGTCGACCACCATGGTTGGTCCCACGCGGCGGGTCGAGGTGGTCGGAGGGGATCGAATGGTGGAAAGAAGACTCTGTTAATTGAGCTTCAACTGTTGTGCACGAAGTGGTGGAACTTTGGTAAGTTTGGTGCCTTTTGCTTTCCTTTTATATTTTATCTCTATTAATTACAACATTCCAGTAATATCCATAAATTGTAATCATTTAATCGCATATGGTGCATTGTCTGTTATTTGGCGGGGTGGGGTACATCACACAGCATCCACACAAATTTGATTACCCATTTTGGCAGGGCCGAGGGCTGCTCCCCCTAGATGGAAGCGAGCTGAGCGAGCCTGAGGCTTACCAGGGGGCTACAATTCTTTTCTCAATTATAAACTAAATGACATAGAGATACAAAATACACTCTTCGATTTTCCATTCCTCTTTAATTTCTATAAAAGCATAGATTAAAATCTGTAACACTATGAGAATTAGAAAAAAAATGTTAGAGAATGTCTGAATAGTTGGATCATATTCAATTTAATATTTCTACTCTGATGAATTTACTTCTGGACTTTCTAAACAATTTTTCTATGCAATTCTAAAAATTACGTTGGTGGAGAAGATGCACACTGCTGCTCCACTGAAAGCAACAACGTGCCCTTACCTATTCATTTATGGTGAAAAACGTCTACATAAAATGGTATAAATACCATATTTGAAAGAAAAACTGTAAAATGTAATGAAAATGACAGGCCCAAGTTGCAACATCTCATGTTCAAATTCTTCATTGCATTATCAGAAAATATAGAAAATAAAATTGAAATTTAACATAGACATATTAGTAACTTACCGTATTTGAAATTGGTCTGATATGAAGCAGCAAAAAGAGGGGCAGAAGCTTCCAAGCTGAATTCAGTAAACAGTCCATCAGGTAAACACCGAATCTGAGTTTCAACGCTTGTCCTAACATTGTGCTGAGGAATGGTGAAAACACTTTGCAGCAAGAGATTTTTCTGCTCACTTTCATAGCTTTAAAAGATAAATAATGCTAGTCAGAATCGAGATTTTCATTACCACTATATTTCTATCACTAATTACACATTTTACATACATAATTTGATGTACATTGAGATACTGCATGAACTGACCGTGTTGTGGAATTGGCATGTATTTCAATTTCTACAAAGAATTTAAGAACTTTACAGTTTAATACCACAAGGCCAAAAAAAAAGGAGCGAGCAACCTAACATTAAAGGAGCCCCTTAACAGTCCTTGGTGAATTTGTCTGACCACACTTTATTTGTGGCTTTGTGAAAGTGAAATTAATTATATATTACAATCTCTCTCTCTCTCTCTCTCTCTGGCTATCCATCCCATAGGATGATGATGGTTCCTTTCAGTCAGTCAGTGGGGTGGTACCCCACTCCTCAGAAAGGAACAACGTGTGTGTGAGTGGATTTTAGGTGAGTAGGGGGTTGCACAGGTCCAGACCTACCCTCTCAACATCCTCTCCTGGATCCAGCGGCATGGTGGGGTCCAAGACAGCTGGGGGAAGTTCTGTTGCAGTGAATGGCCAGCCCAAGTTTCAATGCAAAGGATGCCCTTTCCGCGCTTCACGGCACGTGTTTGCTAGATGGCCATTGACCCTACGAGAGGGTTCATCCACCCTTTGACAGGTTTTGTTTTTCATCCTGCAGGGTGTACTGGGTTACATGGTACAAGTAGCACTCAGACGAGAGACCTGACCATTAATATTATATATTAATGTGCCAGGGATAGAGTAGGAAGGATTAAAATTGGTGGGGTGCCATTAATAGCCAGGGAAAATGTCATGGCAATGTTCAGACAGGTCAGACTGGAGGATTAAAGTACTGAGGTTATGCTGGTAGAACTGAGGAATAAGAAAGGGATGACCACTTTAATGAGAATATATTATAGTCAGTGGCATTTAGAGGAGCAATTTTGTACAGCGATAGCAAAATGTTGCAAGGAAAATATGGCTGTGATTGTGGGTGATTTTAACATACCACATATTGACCAGGATGCACGTGCTATAAAAGGGCTGGATGGGATAGAGTTTGTCAAATTTATTCATATAAGT
The DNA here is from genome assembly GCF_030028105.1 of Mobula birostris. NCBI lineage: Eukaryota > Metazoa > Chordata > Chondrichthyes > Myliobatiformes > Myliobatidae > Mobula > Mobula birostris. The sequence continues at coordinate 202,966,933 of NC_092371.1, read as the reverse complement.
TTTCTTAATCAATATATAGAGGTCCTAATAAGAAACAGTGTGATACTGGATCTCCTATTAGGAAATGAGATAGGGCGGGTGACAGAAGTGTATGTAGAACAGTTTGGATCTGCTGATCATCATTCCATTTCTTTCAAGATCATTATGAAGAAGCTCAGGTCTGGTACTTGGGTTGAGATTTTAAATTGGAGAAAAACCAATTGTAACAACACCAGAAAGGATCTGGGAAGTATTAATCGGGATAGGTTGATTTCTGGTAAAGGCATGGTAAGTGGAAGGCCTACAAAAGTGAAATTCTGAGAGTACAGGGTTTGTATGTTCCTGTTAGAATAAAAGGCAAAGCTAACAGGTTTATGGAACCTTGGTTTCTGAAAGATATTGAGCTTATGCTTAGAAAGAAAAAGGGGGTGCACAGCAGGCATAACGGCAAGGAACAAATGAGGTACTTGAGAAATATAAGAAATGTAAGAGAACACTTAAGAGGAGAATCAGGAGGGCTAAAAGAAGGCATAAGGTTGCTATAGCAGACAAAGTGAACAATAATGCCAAGGACTTCTACAGTTATACCTTGAAGAAAAGGATAACAAGACCCCAAATCGGTTGTCTTGAAGATCAGCCTGGTCATCTATACATGGAGTTGAAATAGACAGGAAAGATCTAAATGGCTTGTTTGCATCTCTACTTACTCAGAAGATGAACACACATTCTATAGAACAGAGGGGAATCAGCAGTGAAGTCATCAATATATATGGATCATGGAACAGAAGGTACTTGCTATCTTGGGGCAAATTAAGGTGGATAAATCCCCAAGGCTGACAGTGAGCCCACCTGAACCTTTTGGGAGGCTAGTGCAAAACATTACAGGGGCCCAAGCAGAGATATTTATAGTGCATTTGCCATGGTTGTTGTGTCAGAGGATTAGAGGATAGATTATGGTGTCTTCTTATTTAAAAAAGGCTCCACGAATAAGTTAGGAAATTAGAGGCCGGTGAGCCTGTAGTCAGTGGTGGGTAAATTTTTGGAAGGTATTCGAAGAGACCAGATATACAAATATTTGGATAGACAGGGCCTGATTTGGGATAATAAGTATGGCTTAGTATGTGGTAAGTAATGCTGACCAATCTTATAGTTTTTTTGAGGAGGCTGCAAGAAAGTTGAAGAAATAGATGCAGTGGATGTTGTCTACATGGACTTTAGCAAGGCCTTTGACAAGGGCTGTCATGGGAGGCTGGTCAAGAAGATTCAGCTGCATGTCATTCAGAATGAGGTAGTTAATTGGATTTGACCTTGCCTTCATGGAAGAAGCCAGAGAGAGATAGTAGGTAGTAGCCTCTCTGACTGGAGATCTGTGAATAGTGATGTGCCACAGGGATGGTGCTGGTGCTGTTGCTGTGTGTCATCTATATCAACAACACAGATGATAATGTGTTAATTTGGATTAGCATTTTGCGGGATTGGGGGTGTAGTGGACAGCAAAGAAGGCTATGAAAGCTTGCAGCATGATCTGTGCTAACGGGAAAAATGGGCTGAAAATGGAATAGAATGCAGAGAGGTGCGATGTGTTGCACTTTAGAAGGACAAACCAGGGTAGGACTTTCACAGTAAACAGTTGGGTACTAAGGAATGTGATAGAACAGAGGGATCTGGGAATACAGATCCATAATTCCATGAGTATGGCATCACAGGTAGATAGAGTCATAAAGAGAGCTTTTGGTTCATTGGGCTTTATAATTACAGTACAGAAGTTGGGATGTTATGTTGAATATTGTGTGCAGCTCTGGTTATCTACCTATAGGAAAACTATCAATAAAGTTGAAAGACTACAGAGAAAATTTATAAAGATGTTGCTGAGACCTGAGGACTGAGATATAGAGAGGTTGAATAGGTTAGGTTTATTCTTTGGAGCACAGGAGATAGATAAAAGACTTGATAGAAGTATACAAAATGATGTAGGGTGTAGATAGTATAAATGCAACCAGACATTTTCCACTGAGGTTAGGTGAAACTAGAACTAGCGTACACAGGTTAAGGGTGAAAGGTGAAATATTTAAGGGGAACATGAAGGGGAACTTCTTCACTCAGTGGATGGTAACACTGTGGAATAAACTGCCAGTAGAAGTGGTGGATGTGGGTTCAATTTCAACACTTAAGAGAAATTTGGATAAGTACATGGATGGGAGGGTTACAGAGGACTATGGTTCAGGTACAGGTCGATGGGACTAGGCAGAATAATAGTGCAGCATGAACTAGATGGGTCAAAGGGCCTGTTTCTGTGCTGTAGAGCTCTATGTCTCTATGTTTCAGGATCCATTGAGAACTCCGCTGGAACTATTCAAGACCATTTCATTTAACATCCTGCAACTGACTAGAAGGTGCTTTTCGCTATACGGATTATACTGAAACATGAGGAGCAAAGGGTTTGTTTCTGCAGTACTGATTCTTCTACTTCCCAGTTGCTGAGAAACCTGCAATGCATATCAAGTATTTGCGGATTTTTTTCCTAATTTTTGAAGAAGCAGAACTGAAAAAACAAATCACATAATAATTCATTGGGTAGGTAAAATATCACCATGTGTTTTGAAAAGTTACTTCTCTTCTCTTCTTTAAGGTCACTTCTGGTGAGGAGTCTTTGCCCCTTTGCTATTATCAAACCAACCATCCAACGCATTATTTATACACACCTTGCTCGGCCCTTGAAGGTCACTTCGGGTATATTTTTGTTTGTGACATCAAATCTAACAAAGTATGCGGTCCTGTCCTGTACGGATTTGTCTTCAGCTCCAAGTTTCATGCCAAATCCAACATCGAATTTGGGAATCTGAACATCTGCTGTAAGACTGTGTTTGTTGGGGTTGTACTTAATTTCAGCTGCTACCTCAGTAGCTTCACTGCCTGTTAAATGATAACAATTTATAATGATCACAGTGCAAATTAACTCACACACTTAAGAATAACAAGGGAGAATAACTAATGATAAATGAAATTACTCATCAAAGGAAATTATGATACGCAGGACCACTTTATCTGGAATTCGGGTGTATATGTCTCCTCTTTAACTGCCATTGTTTTTTTAATGAACAGGAAACCAAGGCAGGCTTACAACCATGCTCTTGCAGTATTTGTTGATATTACTTTAATGTAAATAATTATATGACTGATAAGATGATATGAATAAAACAGTTTAAGTGTAAGGGGTTTCTTCTTTTATGTTACTGCTAAGGCTAATAAAAATGGCTTCTTTGTTATGTTAACTGCTGAGAAATTTCTCTCTAGCAGCTTTTTTGGGTTAAGTACTGATAAGAGAATTGTATTCATTTGCTAACCAATTGGGATAGATGATATTCTTGCTATTGTTTCGCGGGCTTTGGGGGAGAAGGCGCGATGGGGACAGAGAGAGGATACATGATGCTGTAAACTGGACGGCGGAATGGACCCCGAGGCCCAGGGTCTTCGGCGAGGAGAGGAGACGAAGGTAGACTCGTGCAGAGCGTCTGGTCAACCACCGTGGTTGGTCCCAGGCGGCGGTTCGAGGTGGTCGGGGAGGATCGAATGGTGGAAAGAGGACTCCGTTAATTGAGCTCCAACAGTTGTGCACGAAGTGGTTGAACTTTGATAAGTTTGGCGCCTTTTACCTTCCTTTTATATTTTATCTCTATTAATTACATAGTTCCAGTAAGATCTACAAAGCGTAATCATTTAATCGCATATCCCATATGGTGTATTGTCTGTTATTTGGCGGAGTGGGATACATCACACAGCATCCACACAAACTTGATTACCCAGTTTGGCGGGGCTGAAGGCTGCTCTCCCTAGATGAAAGCGAGCTGAGCGAGCCTGAGGCTTACCAGGGGACTACATAAGCTTAATGAAATTAATTTTATATTTTCGAGTCCTTTAACTACATGCCTAATTCAACATTCATGATTAAATCAAACAAACATTCTCTCACCAGTGCAGGGAAGGGCAGCTACAAAATACCATTGGCCAAGAACGCTGCAGTAAATTCATAGAGTCATGGCTGGACATCACTATGAACCTGCCCGCTGGGCTGCTGGTCATTGCATGGCAGTTATGTCAATGCTGACATCAGAGATAGGATTACAGAAGACTTGTTTTAATGTGGCTGGTAGGTGACTGCCAAAGAAGTGTAGGAACAGGACTAATCAATAAAGAATGTTGTTGCAATGGCCTGATTTTAATTTTTGGTGTCTTCAGTCACCCAAATCATCCTCATCAGTTAGCAGATGTTTTGAAAGAGAGGATGAGTTTCAGGTAAAATTTTATCCCACTGACAATATGATTTTTACTTGTTTACCATGACACAAAAAGAGACCATTCATCCCATCAAATTTATGTGGGCTCCCAAATGACAATTCCATCAATCCTATTCCACGTCCTATTTCCATGTAGCCTTTAAATTTATTCTCTTCACATGGCTCTTTTGTCACATTTTTACATCAGCAAATTAATCTACCAGTATGACTTTGAGCTGTGAAATGAAAGCAGAGCACCTCTGGAAAACCCTTGGAATTGAATTTAGGAGCCGAGAGGTAATGTTGCAGCTATATAGGACTATGGTGAGACCTCACTTGGAGTACTGTGCTCAGTTCTGGTCGCTTCACTACAGGAAGGATGTGGAAACCATAGAAAGGGTGCAGAGGAGATTTACAACGATGTTGCCTGGATTGGGGAGCATGCAGTATGAGAAAAGGTTGAGTGAACTTGGCCTTTTCTCCTTGGAGCAACGGAAGATGAGAGGTGATCTGATAGAGGTGTATAAGATGATGAGAGGCATTGATCGTGTGGATAGTCAGAGGCTTTTTCCCAGGGCTGAAATGGTTGCCACAAGAGGACACAGGTTTAAGGTGCTGGGGAGTAGGTACAAAGGAGATGTCAGGGGTAAGTTTTTCACTCAGAGAGTGGTGAGTGTGTGGAATGGGCTGCCGGCAATGGTGGTGGAGGCGAGTACGATAGGGTCTTTTAAGAGACTTTTGGATAGGTACATGGAAATTAGAAAAATAGAGGGCTATAGGTAAGCCTAGTAATTTCTAAGGTAGGGACATGTTTGGCACAACTTTGTGTGCCGAAGGACTTGTATTGTGCTGTAGGTTTTCTATGTTTCTATGTCATGTGAGAATGTGTAAAATACACATCCACAGCACCCAAAGTCAGGATTGAGTCCATGTCTCTGGAGCCATTGGGGAGCAACACTGACAGCTATGCCACCTTAGGTTCCTAATCTGTGAACCACTAAGTGGAAGGTAAGTTTTTATAGGAGAATATCTTCCTTGACCCTGCTTTCCAACACTATGGGTCAATGTTTGGGAAAAATATTGCCAAGCCCAAAGTTCTGCTTCTCAGATCCCAGCCTTTGCCCTGCTTCCTTCACTTTACCCTAGTTTTGTTGGACTTTTGAGGTGAATGGATCAGCATATTAGTAGAATGTTGTAATTCAATAAATTGTACAAAACCATGTAGTCCACACACCTTCGATCTCGACTGCAAACTTAAGAAAGTGTTCCAAATCCTCTTCAATTTTCTTCGACCCATATGTTAGTGATGCAGAGTAGGCTGTAACTGCGCCTGTAGGTTCGATTGTAATCACAGATCTAGACATGAGTAAAGAATAAGGCATGAATAAATAGAAATCACTGGACCTCTCCTTTCCAATAATAATTATTCAAAGATCTGATTTTAAAAATATATTTTAAACTGGAAGGAAAAATATTTCCTGATTACAATTAAAATGGTCTATTATTGTCACATGTACTGGGGTACATTGAAAAACTTGTCTTGCATAGTGTTCATATAGATTAATTCATTATGGAACGATTCAAAACTCTTATAATGACAAGGTAGAAAGTATCCTTGAACCTGATGGTGAATGCTTTCAGGCTTTTGTACCTTTTGTCTGATGGAAAGGGGTAGAAGAAAGAAATTTGGGGCTGGATAAGTACTTTAAATAATTTGGTTGCTTTAGGTGAGGCAGTGAGAAGTGTAGACATAGTCCATCAAGGGGAGGCTGGTTACCATGGAGACCTGAGGTGCGTCCACCACTGACTGCAGTTTCCTGCGCTCAAAGGCAAAGCGGTTGCTACACTAAGGCATGATGTGTTCAGATAGGGTATTTTCTATTATGCATTGATAAAAAATTGTAAGGGTGAAAGGCAACATGACAAATTTCTTTAGTCTTCTGAGGAAGGAGAGACACCGGTGCGCTTTCTTGGCTGTGGTGTCTACATGGTTGGACCAAGGCAGGTTTTTGGTGGAGTTCACTGCTAAGAACCTGAAGCTAACAAGCCTGTCCATCTTAGCACCTTTGCTAGAAATAGAAGCATATGTACAGCCCTGTTTCCTTTAGTCAATAACCAGCCCTTTTATTTTGTTGACATTGAGGGAAAGGTTGTTGGCATGGCACCATACCACCCGGCTCTCTGTCTCCTACCTCTATTCTGACTCATTGTTAATTGAGATACAGCCCACTACCTGCAAACTTGTAGGTGGAGTTAGGGCAGAATCTGGCATGCAGTTTTGCATGTATCCTTGTAGGGATGCATCCTTGTAGGCCAGCAAGACTGAGGATAATTATAGCAAAAGTGTTGTTGTTTATCCTTTCTGATCAGGAAGCCAAGGATCCAGTGGAGTTGATTCAGAATTAAGTCAATATATGAAATTTATTATAGTGGTTGTTACTGATATACACTAAAGTGATAAAGAAACAAGATACTATAGGTAATAGATTTTGACAAATATAATGCTGAACATCGTGATAATACTCAGCAGGTAGGGTGTCATCTAAGTAAGTGGTTTCCAGCCTGAGGTCCACGGACCCTTTGATTAATGGTATTGACCCATGGCATAAAAAAATTTTGGTACACCAGATCTAACTCCTCCTGGTCCTCCTACTGTCCTCATACCAGAGATAATTTACAACTTGCATGTCTCTGACAGGTGGAATAAAGTGGGAACACTAAGGGGAAGCACAAATGGTGATGGGGGGAAATGTGCAGACCCCACACAGCCAACTCCAGGGTTCTTGGAGCTGTGAGGAATAAGCACTACCTGCTGTTCATTGTGCAGCAATGCTGCCACTTGCTGGGTTACTGGATGCATTGAAGTTATCTTGAAATAGTTAGCAAGGTGAATCACTAAATTGACTGAAAGCCATCCTAGCATTTGTCTTAGAGCAATAACTGGAAATCAGGAAAAGTAGAAGACAGCTTTTGTTTCACTATAGTCTCATTAAGACAAAATACTGACCTTCTTTCTTGAGTTAGTGGATAACTTGGTGTACTGTCCATTGAGCTTGATGTTATACATACGTTTTCTCCTGCCATCCAAGGTCTGCATCGTTTCAGTTCGTTTTCCATGTTGGATGGGACCTCCTCAATTTTTGTACTCTGTATTAGAGACACTTTATAGCTGTAAATGAAGAGAAAGATCAGATTAAAATACATGGTCATGAATGGGTTTACAAGCATCTTAAAACTTTGAAAATTTCTTGTACTTACCCATAACTGAAGAACTGGACTGGTTTTTTGGGTGCTGGAATATTGAGTTTTATCTGATTAGAAGTCATGCTGACCTGAGCTTCAATGCCAGATTCAAAATACAGATTGCAATTCAGCTGTATTCCATTTCTAGAAAACTTTGGTGCATTAATACCCAGGTTGATCATGACCTCTGTTGCAATTTCAGGCTTAAACAAACCACTGATCTGCAATGGAAGAAATATTTATTTTTGTTTGCTAAGTTCACAAATCAGTGAACAATCGTTCTAATGTGTTTACCTAAAATTATGCACATGAAAGTGCAAGATGAAGACCATTCAATACTCAGTTTCAATTTAATTCAAGTATTTTTTATAATTTATGATGACTTGTTGCATGTCCTTAAAGGGACTGATGCTGGAATGAGTTCCAGATCCCAAATATAACTGCTCAATTGAATCCCTACCTCAGCCACTCTGTTGCTAAACTGCATCCACACGTATTCTTAAACACTACAAAAAAGGTCAAATGCCAATTTTGAAAAAGTGAGTTAAATATTACCTTGTTTTTTTCAAATTTCAGCCCTGCTTTAACACCAGGTGTAGTTGTACCAGAAATAGACAGCTTAAGAGGGAGACCAGCTCCGGTGGGAAAGTTAAACTGGCTGTCCAAAAAGATGTAGTGAGCAAACAGGTTGCCACCTAATCCATTCAGGAGAGTTGACTTGACCTACAAACGTAAAGAATAATAGGCATTAAAATCAATGTGCCAAATATTCCTCAAGTATAAAGGTAATTCATAACTTTAATATTCCTGTGAATATTGTCACTCTCTAGCAAGTATTTTCTTTATATTTTTCACACAAGAAATACAATAACTAGATCTATACAACATGCATAAATATGAGTAATGTTCATGCCCAAGATGTCAGACAATGAAAATTTCCAACAAGAGAGAATATCATTCACTATCTATGGTTATTCAGTGGATTTACCATTACTGCATTCACTGCAATCAACATCTCAATGACCAGTACTGAAATGGACTAGGCTCTGTAGCAAATAACTTTCTTCAAGATATGCTACAACCTTTCCACTCTAAGGCACAGGTTACGATGATAATGGAATAGTTTTCACATGCCTGGACGAGCATCTCAAGATTTCTCATGAAACTCGACACCATTCAGTTAAAGCATTTCACTTGCTTGCTGCCCCATCCACCACCCTTAAAATTCATCCTCTTCACCATTTTCATATTGTGCAACATCTACAAAATGTACTACAGTTACTGGCATAGGCTACTCTGACATCATTTCCCAAAACCTCAGTTTCTGCGACCGAGATCAGGAAGTGCTACTTACAAATTACCTTTTGTCCTGACTTGAAAACAAGTTGATAGTTTCTTCATTACCATTGGGTCTGAATCATGGAACTCCCTATCTAACAGCTTCATGCGTTATGTATATGCTTCATAGCATTTAAGGAGATAATTATCTACAAACGTTTGTAAAATCATCAGATAATGTCTCATGATCACAAGAATATTTATGTAGCTAAATGTAACCAATTATGTAGTCTTTCTCTACAAAAAATATCATGGCACCAGAGAAACAATTCATTTTGATATTTGAATTCGTGTTTAAATTATTACATTTTTACTTGTTATTTGATGTTCTATACCTGTGCTGGAAGGCTTTGGAGTAGTTGGAAACCTTTTGACATCATTTCCTCAAGCAACTTGAAATCACTGCCTTTAACATATCCTAGTTCATTTCCATAGACTCTCAAGAAAGCCTCTACTTCTGGTGTTTGTTGTTCAATTTTCTTCCACATATTCTGAAAATTCAGCTTGAGTTCCTTCATCAGATTCTAACAAAGAACAAAAGCATTAAGTAAGGTTGTGATTTGACATAGCCTGCTTGAACAGAAACATTCTAGTACAAATTAAACTATTTTTCAAATACATACATTCTTTGAATGTTCATCATCTCTATTGACTCCAAACCATTTGAATAGCACTTCTGATACTCCCTCTGGAACTTTACCATCCACCCAGTATAGTGCCTTCATTGCACTGTCTGGAAAAAATCCTTCAGGTCCAAATATTGCGCTGAGAGATGGTTCAAGTCCATTGCTTTCCAAGCCAATCTGTATAAAATAATAATATTGTTTAATTCTTATGTATCTATTATAACTTTTAAATTATCATTTACAAAGTAGGCTTTTGTATAGTTCCTATCTTAACAATCTCACATAATTATTTAATGTTGTGCTGTTGAATTTCACAATGATCATTCTGACCATTTTCTGGTTTTGAGTTCATGTTCCTCCTGTTAGCAATTTTAATTCTCTGCAGAGATGCAGATCTTGTTAAGTGCAAGTATGTAGGAGATGCTGGAAGTTGAAGATGGGATGCAGAGTTGGCTACTATTCCCTGGCCCATATGTATTCTCAGTGTAAGATTAAGGGAGGTTCTAAAAGGTTAGCGGAGTTCATGATTGCAGCAGCCATGTAAAACTATGAAGAGCAGAAGAGGTTGTCAAGGGATTAAGGGATTGCTGCTGCATTTTCTGAGTCTTCAAGCAGTTTCGACCTATTGGAGTAGGTAGGTCTGCCAAGTCTTGGAACGCACATGTCAAGTTTGTTTCCTGCTTGTATAACCTGAGCCCAACTGTCCTGTCAAAAGTCCACCAATCTTTTCTTGGCTCTCCTTCCTGCCCCCCTAGATGTAGTTGCTGATGGTGGTGGTGACTGAGGGGAGTTAATATTAAGAAAACTTTCTTATTCTAGCTCCAGCAGTCCTTTATATACAGCACTCAAAAGGTTATCCTTTAAAGAGATTCAGCCTTGTTTTCAACTGACATGCAAACTGGTCTTATCAAAGGGGCAGGCGCTAATCAGCCTTCAGTTAATAGAAATTTGATTACTTTTGCTCTACTTGGTCACAAGAAAGAAAATCACCTGTAGTGTTTTCATGTTTACTTCGGGCTTGAAACTTGTTGAGATTTTATTCCTGACTTTAAAAATGGAAGTTGTATAGTTGGGAATTTCAGAGTGATCAGCAACTGAGTCGTTGGGGTAACATATATAATTCTCAAACCTACATTTTTAAAATGTTAGTGACAAGTTGATACATCTTGAACTTTGCTTAGGGCCGTAGTATATTTCAAGAGCAATCACATTGTAGGCGCCATGTATTGCTTTGTATTCTGTGTTGCACATTTATTACGTTTACTATGGTAATTAGCATATTAGTGAGGGTGTGGTAAAAGCAAAGGGAATTAGAATTAATTGTTTATTTCATGGTAGTTTGTTGCTTGGGATTGGTGGAGGTCATACCTTTGCTTAGTATCATTCCAAGATTGTATGCTTGCTAATTGCTAATAAATGATCAAATAAAGGGTTCAACTCTTTGGAACAATTATTTCATTGAAGCTGAGGGTACAATCATGCAATTATATCAACCCCATAGTAGTCGCAACTAGTGGCAATTATTTTGTTTTGATTTTGAATTAATCTTGCTGCTGTAAACATTTTGATAAAAACATATGTATACCTACCTCAAACAGGTCCACAGACCGGCCAAAAACGTTCAAAGTGGTCTCTAACATTATGGCTCTTGGCACGTAAGTGTTTGGGTCAAAAATTACATTACTTTGCAATCCTCCTTCCAGAATATTATGTGTTCTTAAAAAGTTAATTTTCTTATATATTTGATAGTTTCTAGAATATCTTCTGAAATCCTTGGGTGCTGGAAGTATTGTCTCTTTTAATGCATCTGCCAATTTGTTTTTTAGCCTGTTGAAAAAAATACCAAAGTTGGTTCAGTTACACAGGAGGAACAGTGTTACATTAGGGAGTACCTTCAATTATTATTTTGTAACACACATGCATAAATTCCAGTCATTCCAGGTCCCAGTTAGAAGTAAGGTCAAGAAATAAAATAATACTGTTTCATATGCCAATGCCCTATTAGCATAGAACGCGAATGGAAACAATACTGTTAATGGTTTGGGTTATTAAGGCTATGCTCACACGAATAACTTAATTACTGATCGTGAAAATTGAAGGTGAAAATTTGAAATTGACTTACTCTTGTAATGTGGGATCCTTAGATATCAGAATGTTACTAAGATGAGTGGAAACAAAGCTTTTTAGTTGTTCATTTTCAATCTTTGAGAGACTTTTAATTATTTTTCTTAGTTGTCTAGATGTTGGTTTCTTCATGATAAGAAGGTAGGCCCCCAGTCTTTTCAGGACAGGTGAAGTGTTATCTGTATATACCTCGAGAAGTTCAGTGCGAATCTGAAAGTTAAATTATTAACAAATAAAGTATCATTCCCTTTTCCTAGAATATCTCTAGAATCCTTGTGAATCATACAACTGAAGCTGTACATAAGAATGTGAACTAAGTAGTGAAACTTAATGGAGTAGTTATATTGAGGGGAACTTTACAGTTGGGGGGAAACTGGATAGTGCATGGAGCAAAATGGGTAATGGTAAAAAGTATCTGTCAAGTAGGAAGAGTGTATAGAAACATTAAATTGTATCTCCAATTAAAGCTTGAGCAAGGAAAATAGAAAAAGTCAAAATTGAAGGATCTTTGTCTGATCTTACACAACATTCATAGCAAGACAACTAAAAGCACAAATAGAAATAAGTGAGTATGATCTAATAACTATTTATGAGGATGTGATATAGGAAAACGACCAAGGTTGAAAAGTAAATATTCAGAAGACATAGATAAAATGGCAAAGGGAGTATAATAATTTCTGATGTTGGAGAATGAGCTAAATCATCTTCAGTCAGAAAATTCAGGTAAAATCAGTTTGAGTTAATCTAAGAAATGGCTGATGGCAAAAATATTGGAAGCTGTATTTAGACCCCTAATTTGTAATGAGATGCTAGAAAATACAGGAGGATATCAAAAAATTAATACAATAATCATGGGGAGGGGGATTTAATTTCCATATAAATGAAACATCTATTTTCATCCAAAGAACGAGGGATAGATCTATATGAAAACTATGGTCACCATCGTCCACGTCGGATATGGTATCTAGACAGACAGATAAGTGAACTGGGTGAACCATGGAATGTGTGAAAGAAGGTTTGCAAAAGTCAGTGTGTTGTGGACCGAAGGGGAACAGGACTTCCAGATGTGTAATAGATGATCTTAGTTAAGGGACTTATGCAGATAATCATAATCATTATACTGATTGAAATGATATGAAACCATGAAGTTAAATTTGAATATATCTAACTGTGCCTGTCAATGAATCAAAGTTCAGGAACTGCACCACCTGGACTCTGTTCAGGGTAGCTAATCAAGAGCAGTCAAGGATGAGCACCCTTCACCATTTTAAACTCCCCAATTGTGGATGTACTTTTTCCCCTATTACTTTTGAATTGTTCTCCAAGTTATCTATTAAACATTGATGTGACATAATCACAATTGGTTTGTTAGATTAATCCAGCACTATGACCTTTTTAATAAAAAAAAAAGCAGTAGAGGTATCTTCACCATATTCCCAAGGGTCAGTACCTCATCAGTTAAGGTCATTTGTCTGAAAGCTTGAACAGCAGCTTGCTGAACGGAGGGGGAAGCTGTACCGCTTTTAATACATCTTAACAGCGCTGTTCGAATTTCAGGAGCTGCACTCTCCATTGCTTGTCCCATGTTTCCCAGTGCCTGAACATAAAAACAAAGGTCAGAAATACAATTCTATTCAATCTACTTAAAAATGTTAGGTTGTTCTATGTTTGTTCTGTGCTAAATGCCTTACCTTTAGAGTAAGGTAGACTGTGTTTTCATTGCCAGAGCACTCACTTCCAATTATGGACATTAAGTAATCCGCAACTTCTTTTACCTCTGGCACATTTTGCTTCCTTTCATTGTAAAACCTAATAGAATCGTTAGCTTAAAATTAGTTCCATCTATAAACACGTATTATGACATGTATCATGAGGGTAGTGCAGGAGGTAATAATGAGTTTACATTTTTATTATCCATAGTAGCTATATATTGAACAGTGAAATTACATGGTTCTTGTTATGGAAAAGCTTTATATAAAATAGATGTTTTATTAACCATGACAACATACGCTTACCTCTTCACTGTGTGACTCAGGGCATAAAACATACCCCGTGTTTGCCGAACTTTTGCCATATTGAGGATGGACCGAATTCTATCTTCAGATGGTGAAGCCATGAGTCCCACAGAGTACGTAACTGCATCTGCCAGCAATTCGGGGACATTTTTGCTTTGAAGCATTTGTATTATTGCTCCAAAACACTCTGGGGTACCACACTGGAGAAGTGCTTGAAAAGTGAGGGTTCTGTTAAAATGAAAAAGTATGGTTTGAAACCAGTAATTTAGGTGATTATTATTTACTAACATTAACAAGTGGGCCATTTTCTGCCAAGAAATAAAGATCATTCGTTGTTAAATACAGAATCAACCAGAAACTAGAACAACAAAGAAAATTTTGGAGGAATTCAGCAAGTCAGATTGCATGGGGGGGGGGGAGGGACAAACAGTAGATGTTTTGGACTGAAACCCGTGGTCCTTGCCCAACATATTGACTGTTTGTTTGCCTCCATAGGTGCTTCCTGACCTGCTGATTTATTCCAGCATTTTGTGCATTGCTTTGGATTTGCAGCATCTGCAGAATTTCTTGTATTTATCAAATAGAAACTTGTCCTCATGATGTCAACAATGATTTAAAATGTAGTCAGTGCCAGTCAGAACATCTTGTGGAGCTTGACATCATGAAAACCTTTGGCAGGTGGTAAATGGACGTGAAATTTAAAAAATAGTGAGTGGTACCAGTCAGGACTAAATGTGGTGCTTGAGATCATTGGGTCATTAAGCAGTTGGCAATGGCCAGTATAATGAAGTTAGGTTCATTGTCAGAGTGGCCATTGGTGTAGTCCAGTGTTAGAGCAGACAGCTTAAGGCTTTGGCTCAAGAGACTTCAGCAAGAAGAGGCAGAAGGCTAAGGTAAGTTTCTGGTAAATTTCACTGTTTCTCACTGTGTAATTAAAGCAGTGGGAATGCAGACAGGCCAGTAGAATGCTATTCTTTTGGAACGTGAGAAGATTGAGAGACCTCCTGTGTCCCTGACAACTACACCTGCAAGAAGTGCACCTTACAGACCACGTTAGGGAACTGAAGCTGGAGCTGGATGAATTCCAGATTATTCGAGAGGCTGAGGGGTTGACTGCCAGGAGATAAAGGGAGGTAGTTATACTTAAAGTGCTGGACACAGGTAGATGGGTGACCATCAGGAGAAGGAAAGGGTATAGACAGCCAATGCAGGCTACCCTGTGGCTGTCCCCTTCAATAATAATTCTATTGTTTTTGATACTGTTGGTAGGAACAACCTAGCAGAGGATAGCCATAGCAGTCAGGTCTTTGCAATGAGTCTGCCTCTGTGACTCAGAAAGTAAGGGGTGGGGGGAAAAGGGGTGAGCTGTAGTTATAGGGGATTCATTAGTCAGGAAACAGACAGGAGGTTCTGTTTATGAGAACGAGATTCCCAGTTGGTATGTTGCCTCCCAGGAGCCAGAGTCAGGGACATCATGTATGAAATCCATAGCATTCTTAAGGGGAAGGGTGAACAGCCAGAGGTCATGGTCCACTTCAGTACCAATGACATAGGCAGAAAAAGTGACAAGGTTCTGCAAGATGAGTTCAGGGAGTTAGGTGCTAAGTTAGAGACAAGGCCTCCAGGGTTATGATCTAAGGATTGCTACTGTGCCATGTACAAGTGAGGCCAGAATTAGGAAGATAATACAGTTTAACACAAGGCTAAGGAGATGGTGCAGGAGGGAAAGTTTGCTTCCAGGGAAGGTGGGATCTGTAAAATGGGAAAGTTTTCACCTGAACTGCAGGTGCACTAAAATTCTTGTGGGAAGGTTTGCTAGGGGGCTTAGACTAGATTTGCAGGGGACTGGCAACCGGAGTGTCTGGGCAGACAGTGGAGTGGTTGTGGGGATAGAAATGTTAAGCCTACATACAAAAACAGGCATTGAAATGTTGAGCACGGTGGGAATAATGTTCTATTTCAAAGCAGGGAGTATTGCAGGTAAGGCGGATGATCTTAGAGCATGGACCAGCACATGGAATTATGACACTGTTAGCATTAGTGAGACTTGGTTGCAGGAGGGGTGGGACTGGCAGCTCAGTGTACTGGGGTTCCATCTACAATTTTTACACATAGATGTTAATGCTAAATAGTTATATATGGAATGTCAGAATGTACTCAGACAATTATGATAGGTAAGTTACAAAGATATCAAGAATTAGTGCTATTAGTTTGGCCAGACAATGTTGATTAAACATTGTCCAGCTTTGCTGAACTCACAGGATGGTGTTATTACTCCAGACAAAATATTGTTTCTTTATTCAGGTCAACTGCTTATCTCTTCTTTGACTGTATATATGCCTTAATAGTTTTGAATGTTTTAAGAAACCTCTGATCTTGCTTGTCAGGAAGCATTGCCGTACAGCAAATATCCATATTAAAATATTAATAATTCATCATTAACAGCAATACTGTTATAAATGCATTTAAATTATGAATGAAAAGTTGGTAATTACTTGTCTCAACGATTATATGCAAAATTAGTAGTTGATCCTACCAAAACACAGAAAGTTCAGAGTTGTGGTAAGATCAGCTACTATTTCTGCATGTAATCACGGTATCCCTTTTAACAACCTCCACCATGAAACAGGGCTATGGAACATGCATCCACAGATTTGGATTACCTGGGTTTTTCCATTTGAAGTAGGTCAGGCAGAGCTGTTTCAAGAGTTTTGCCATCTACCTTCCTCAGTTCAGCCACCAACGTTTGGAATAAATTAGCCCTTTGTTGACGTTGACCATCCTCTGAGATCCTGGCCAGTTTCTGTAACACTAACAGTACAGAATCCGCACTCTGTACTCTATCCTCAACATGTTCCATAGTCAATTCTTTCTTGATGGTTGACTCATCTACAAAAAAAAAATCATCATTAAAGACTCTTGCCATCCAGGACATCTCCTTTTCTCTTTACTGCCATCAGGGATGAAATACAGGAGCCTGAGAAACCACACTCATCATCCTGGCTTCTTCTCTTCTGCTCTCAGATTTATAAACAATCCATGACCCCATGAATGCTACCACTATTCTCCTTTTGCACAATTTATCTATCTATCTATCTTTCTGCAACACACATAAAATGCAGGAGGAACTTAGCAGGCCAGGCAGCATCTATGGAAATGAATAAACAATCAATGTTTTGGACCGAGATCCTTCATCAGGACTGGAAAGGAAGGGGGAAGATGCCAGAATAAAACGGTGCGGGCAGGGGAAGAAAGTAAAGCTAGAAGGTGATAGGTGAAGCCTGGCGGTTGGGGAGGGAGGATGAAGAAGTTGAGAGATAATGGGTGGAAAAGGCAAAAGGATGGCGAAGAAGGAATCTGATAGGTGAGGAGATTAGACTTTGAGAGGAAGGGAAGCAGGAGGGGAAATGGGGGAGGTGATAGGCATGTGAGGAGAAGAGGTAAGAGGTGAGTGTGCAGAATAGAAGAAGAGGTAAAGGAAGGTCGGAGACTACCTAGACAGAATATGAGCTGTTTGGGGCCCTGAATAGAAGGAATGGAGGATTTCTGTCCCTTCAAACAACAGAAATTCTATACCTGCCCATTCACTTTCTCACTCACTTCCATTTAGGGCTGTAAATAATCTGCTCTGGTGAGTCAGTACTTCACCTGCGAATCTTTTGGCTTTGTCTATTGCATACAGTGCTCCCGATGCGACCTCCTTTACACTGGAAAACTTGGGGACTACTTTGTCAAATACCTCTGCTCCATCCACAAAAGGCAGTATTTCCCAGTGGCCAACCATTTAAATTCCTATCCCTGTTTCCATTCCAACTTGTCGTTTGAAGGCCTCCTCTTCTGCCATGATGAGGCCACTCTCTGCATGGAGGAGCAACACTTCATATTTCGAATAGGTAGCCTCCAACCTGATGGCATGAACATCGAATTCTTTATGCAGTAATTTTTTCCCTCCTCCTTCCCTCTTCTTCTATTCCCCTCTCTGGCCTCTTACCTCTTCCTCTCACCTCTCCCCAGTGTCCCTTCTTCTTCCCTTTCTCTCTTATAGGAACTATAGAAAGGGTCCACTTTCCTCTCTTATAGGAACCATAGAAAGGCTGCAGAGGAGAATACAAGGATGTTGCCTGGACTGGGGAACATGCCTTACGAGAATAGGTCCAATGAACTTGGCCTTTTCTCCCTGGAGTGACGGAGGATGAGAGGTGACCTGATAGAGGTGTATAAGATGATGGGAGGCATTGATCATGTGGATAGTCAGGGGCTTTTTCCCAGGGCTGAAGTGGTTAACACGACAGGGCACAGTTTTAAGGTGCTTGGAAGTAGGTACAATGGAGATGTCAGGGGTAAGTTCTTTTACACTGAGAGTGGTGAGTGCGTGGAATGGGCTGCTGGCAATGGTGGTGGAGGTGGATACAATGGGTTTTTTTAAGAGACTGCTGGACAGGTACATGGAGCTTAGAAAAAAAAAAAGAGGGCTATGGGTAACCCTAGATAATTTCTAAAGTAAGTACATGTTCAGCACAGCATTGTGGGCTGAAAGGCCTGTATCATGCTGTAGGTTTTCTATGTTTCTTATCAGATTCCTCCTTCTCTACCCCTTTGCCTTTTCCACCTACCATCTTCTTAATTCATCCCTCCTCCCCCACCCACTTCACTTCATCTATCACCTTCTAGCTTATCCTCCTTCCTCTCCCTTCACCTTTTTATTCTGGCATCTTCCCCTTCCTTTCCTGTCTTGATGAAAGCTCTTGGCTTGAAACGTTGACTGTTTATTTATTTCCATTGATGCTGCCTGACCTGCTGATTTCTTCCAACATTTTCTGTGTGTTGCTCTGCATTTCCAGCATCCGAAGAATCTCCTTGGCTTATCTACCTATCTTTCTATATATCTAATTGTTTGTTTCTATTATAACTTCTAATAATTTTCTTTACGTTTTGCACTGCACTGCAGCTACAAAACAACAAATTTCAAGCATGTTTGTAATACTGGACCCGATTCCAATAATTCTAATTCTAATCTAATGGTTTATGAATGATTCTTGGTCTTCATGCCGAAATAAACTCAAATTGATGACCATTTGATTTTCTTGTTGTTCAGTTTACGATTGGCATTATGAGATGCCAGTGATGTTTTAATTGGGAGAGAATTATTTATGGTGGCAAGAGGCTCTCAGCTGACCAAACAGAGACTTGTCACAACATGACTGCAAAATTGGGAATGCAGCCACTGATATGAAAATAAGCTGCCCCCCCCCCCA
Organism: Mobula birostris; assembly: GCF_030028105.1. Taxonomy (NCBI): domain Eukaryota; kingdom Metazoa; phylum Chordata; class Chondrichthyes; order Myliobatiformes; family Myliobatidae; genus Mobula; species Mobula birostris. The sequence continues at coordinate 202,948,079 of NC_092371.1, read as the reverse complement.
TAGTGAGGTTAGCGAGGGGGTCAGGCTTGATGTGGGAAGGTCTGGACATTCCTCGTGTATCAGTGGCCAGAGTACTGTACTCTTGAACAAACAAGGGCAATATCAGAGCTTTCAGGGAGCCTGAATGATGCTGCTGTAAACCGGGCTGATTTTATCCACTGCATATCTTCTCCTTCACAGAAAACTACAAATAAGAATTATTGTTGTTTTTGTTGATACTGTTTGTTGTTGTTACTTCTGTTGTTCTACAAACATAGTGGGTATGCTATGTTGGTGCCAGAATGTGTGGCAACACTTGTGGGCTGTCCTAATACATTCTGAAGTTGCACTGCTGTGAATGCACACAATGTATTTCCCTGAGTATTTCATCGTACGATGAATAAATAAATGAATCTGAATCTGATACAATCTATAATCTGTAAAAAAAAAATCTATTTTCACAGTCCTATATTGGAATTTACATACTAAGTTCTATGATAGCCACACAGATTCTGAAATCAAAATAATCTATATCCTAAATAATTCTTACACCAAATATGAAATATGTCTTTACATTCAAACATGTAAACTGAAAATCAAACTGTACTTCACACAGCAAAGTTAGAATGCAAAGCTAGAGACTGGTTTCATTACATTTACACTGAATAAGATTTCAAGATGTAAAACAAAGCAAAGGAATATTCTAAACAAAATAATTATACGGCATATTTCTATTTTACATATACAGTTAAAAATTTATCTTACCACCAGCAAAGTATTGGCTGTTTGTTGTAGTTACTGCTTCCAGTTTAAGAATTTGTTTTACACGTGACAGAGATCCAAGTACATCACTAATAAATAAAAGTCAGTTTTATATTATTAATTCATGATTGATAATTCTACAAATAACATAAATTATGCAGTGTGTCCAGGAAGAAAATATCACATAACTTGATCATGGGGTGTGAACATAAACTTAATCCCCATAGTCTTACTGCAACTTGGTATGAAACTAAATCAGTAAGCTTTCTATATTCATTTTTATCATGAACAGATAGGTTGTGATGGCATTGGGTTCACTGCCCATAAAACACTAAACTCAATAGAAAGTTTAAGCCCTATCTAATGTAGTTAACTACAGATATCCTCATTATAGGGAGGTTACACTGTATCCACCTACTCTTCAAAATTTGCCTACTTCCCTATCTAGTCTCTTTGGCGAGATCTGGTTGCCAAAACCCATTGCTTGAGTGGTGATTGTCCCCTCTGTACCAAAGAGGAGACACTTCCAGCCAATGAAGTAGTTTAAACACAGTTTATTTTATTTTTAATGATACATGTTTACATTTAGACAAGTAACACACATTTAAAACTCTCAGAGAATCTCGGATTTTTATGTCAATGATTTGGATGACAGATTTGATGGCTTTATGAACAGGTTTGCGGAAAATAGGAAGATCGGTGGAGAGATTGGCAGTGTTCAGGAAGCAGGGAGTCTACTGAAGGATTTAGACAGATTAAAACAGTGGGCAAAAAAGTGGCAGATGGAATATAGTGTAGGGAAGTGTTTAATTATGCACTTTGGTAGAAAGAATGAAGGCATAGACTATTTTCTAAACAGGGAGAAATCAGAGATGCAAAGGGTCTTGGCAACCCTCATACAGGATTCACTAAAGATTAACTTGAAAGTTGTTAGCATTCATTTTGAGAGGACTAAAATACAAAAGCTAGGATGTAATGCTGAGACTTTATAAGGCATTGGTCAGACCACACTTGGAATGTTGTGAGCAGCTTTAAGCCCGTTATCTAAGAAAGGATGTGCTGCCATTGGAGAGGGTCCAGAGGAGCTTCATCAGAATGATTCCAGGAATGAAAGGGTTAAGGAATGAGTAGCATTTGATGGCTCTGGGTCTGTACTCGCTGGAGCATAGAAGAATAAAGGGGGATCTCATTGAAACCTATTGAGTATTGAAAGGTCTAGAAAGAATGAACATGGAGAGGTTGTTTCCTATTGTGGGGGAGTTTAGGACCAGAGGGCACAGCCCAAGAATAGAAGGGTGTCCTTTCAGAACAGAGACGAGGAGGAATTTCTTTATCCAGAAGGTGGTGAATCTGTGGATTTCATTACCACAGTTGGCTGTGGATATATATTTAAAGCAGAGGTTGACAGGTTCTTGATTAGTAAGGGCTTCAAAGGTTACAGGGAGACAGGGAGAAGGCAGGAGAATGTGGTTGAGAGTGTTAATAAATCAGCCAGAGCAGACTCAATGGGCCAAATGGCCTAACTCTGTTCCTATGCCTTAACTTTGAATTACAAGAGGTTTACAAACTACAAAGTATTTCCAAACATTGGTACAATTCTTACCAACTAAAAGAACATACCAATGAATTGGAGACAAATGAGTCATCCATCACAGAAACTGAAGGTTGAGGCATGGTTCTTCTTTCTGTCACTCTGTCTTTACGTCAATCTCTCTGCCATTCCTAACAATCCCCAATACTTTCTAATATTTATACTGTTTTCCCACGTTAACATTACTTGCATGTGATGTTCCTCAGATACCTTTGTTGGAAGAAAGTAATTCTCACAGATGGTCTAAAAGCTTCTGAGGACAGAGATCCCAGATACTAAAATTAATGCTGCAAGGCCAGTCTCCTAACCATTGATTGATCACACCTGTGGCCATATTTAATGTGCTACATGATGAAATATGTTTAGTCTGCAAGCTTCCTTGAACTAAATAATATAGTAGGTGCTGTTTGTCTGTAAAGTTTTCCTTTTAACTTCAGACTGATTATTGCTTGCAATTTAGATTAAGAACTGAAGACTGGTTCTTGTTTACATCAGGAAGCTGATCAAGGACTATTAGTTGGAAGTTTAACTTTGTCATAAATAACTCTGACCCTCTGGAAAAATCATACTGCTGTGCTGAGAAGCTGAGGCTAGCTATAAGCCGCTTTTAGGCCTTGGAAAAAGAAAATCTATCAAAAGGTAGGTTGCTTTCCTGTAACATTAAAATATGACTGAATGAAACTCTGCCAATCCTATGCAGAGAGCAATGCCATAGTGCCAATGCAACTTGGTTCCATACCTACCGTAACATTTTTGAAGAAACAGCAATATGAAAACTTGCATTGATTTTCAGCCTGTGACCTCGTGTGCTGGAAGGAATCCGGTCAGAATGAACCTGATGCCCACCACTGGGAAGCATGAGAGGCCCAGACAAATATTTAAGGTAAAGTCTTATCATTGTTTCATTAGCAAATGGTTATTTCAGTTGGACCTAACAGCAAAGCCCTTACGTGCATGTTAAATGAAAAACAAAATGTGATCTTGAGTGAGGGGCTACAGAGGGTCTGGCATTGAGGTGGTTGAGTTTTAGGAGAATATTAGCCTACAAAATGGATTTCAGAAACCTTTGAAATACTTGAAAGGGTGCCAATGAGGTGGCCATGTTGAAGTGGAGATATGTTATATGTGAGCCCTCTAGTGGCAGGTGGCAGCACAGCATTGCCATGAGAATTCTGCAGCTCCATCTCCAAAGCCAACCAGGGGTCCAGGAATTTGTTGGCTTATGTGGCTGGAAGTTCTGGCAGCAAGACTCCATGGTCAGAGATCTGCTGACTTAATGCCTGTACAAAGTATGGGAAGCTCTGTGCACATTCTGAAGAAAGCTTTAATTAAGGAATCTCCCCAATATTAACAGTCTGGTTAAGTGGAGGTGGAGCAGCAGCATTCTTTGAAGAGTAGGCAACAAATAAGGAATATAGCCAATGAGTTAACGTAAAGCCCATGTGCAAATAGGAGGTTCTACAAAGACCTTGTCAGGTAAGGAAAGCAGAGAATCTGTCAAAGAGGCAGGAATTGAGAGGTGGAGCTAAAGAAAGTGTCAGAAGGTGACCTCCCCCAGCCCAACAGCAAAACAGTTACATTCTTCCTCTTATAATGTCTCTGTCTTCCTTTTGGGGGTGGCTGGGATACTGTATGGGTCTTTGATCTACAGTGGCACTCAAACAGCAGTTCTGCACGGTGGCGTGTTCCAGTTCTTGGAGCTCGCTGACTGGCCATACTTTCGATCTATCCAGTTTCAGCCTGAAGTCGGGTGCCTTCAGGGTGTGGACTTGTGCAGCCCTGTGGACATGAGTTCGTGTTGCAGTCAAGAACTGAAGGGTAGTGTGAGCCGGAATATTGAAGTCAGCAATTGCGAATGTCAGAGGCCTCCGCACTCAGTGATCTCTCTCTCTCTTTCTGTCTTGATGATGAGTGAGAGTTTGCTGCCAATTTTTGAGGCGGGAAACTTGAAGTAAAAAGCAACACTTCAGACTGACTGTAAAATCAAAACAACAACTGTTTATCTCTCCCTCACTGTGGAAAGAGCCGTATTTGTCTCTCTCGTTAGTGAGAGAGAGAGTGAGAGAAAGAGGAATGTCAAAATATTGCTGTGAATGATTAGTTTTTGATGTACTGTAGACTATGGTCTGTCTTTGGAGCCTTTGCTTGAATGGTGGGTGGTGGGATTGCTGAAGCTTTATGCTATAAAAAGTGTGGTGAGGGTTGATGCTGGGGAGGGGATTTGGGGGCTTTTATATCTTTTTTTCTGTCATTCATTCTTTGGGTTGTTCTGTTTCGAGGATATCTGCAGACAGTAAAAATTTTGTGTTGTATATTATATACATTCACTGATATTAAATGGAACCATTGAACCACTGAATTCATTGCTTCCTTTTCTTCTGTTTTATTCTGTTCCGGTAGTAACTGCAATGGCCAAAGGATATGGCAGCTGAACAGCACTGAATGCCTTTATTCTAATGCCTGATATCTAATTAATTGTTTGTCTGCAGTAAAAACAATAAACTAATTGGGAGATTCAAAAATGTCCTTTACATTTATTGAAATTTTTGAAAAGGCATTTTAAAGGACTATCAGGTTGTCCATAATAATTGTCACAATCAGAGATTGTGTGGACAATCCAAACTGAACCTAGAGAGTAAGACTAGAATGTAATTTTAAATATCACAGATTAACATAAATACCTTTAATAAAAAAAAACTAACTGGATGGTGGGACAGATATTTTTGTGAATTAAAAGACATTTTAACAGTCTGGGAACATGCAAGCTTTCAATCAGAGCTCTGTTTTAGAGAACCAACATACTTGTAATAATTAGGCACAAAAATGTGCTCTTCATTGCAAATGGCTTCTGTTACATGTTTCTTCACACCCAACGAGTAGCTACAAGATTGATTGCTAGTCAGAAGTGCTGATGTATCGAATGGCTGTGTGTATAAATAAAAAAAGAAAAATATTGTATTACAAAATGAAATTTAAAATCACTTTAAATTGCAATATAAATCACATTTCTAAGAATACTCATACTTTGATAATTTTCCTTACCAGTCCAGTAACCATGGCTATAGGACTAGTGTGGTCTCTGATAGGTGTGAATTTATTACACTGAGCAAGGTCTCTTCCAATTGTCATTTGAGTAGCAAGACTGCCTGTTCTGCTGTTCACTGTGATCTTGCTTGAGCAGTTACCATACACGGTTGCCTGGGTCACAAAAAGGGGAGAATGTTTTTAATAATATTTAAAATATATTTTTAAAATTTGTATTTAGTGCAGTGAAAAATTATCATAATGGTATCTAAATTCATACAGAGAAATGATGGAATGACTTCTGCATTCTCTAAAATCTAGGAGACTAAGAAGAGATTTGAAGTATTCAAGATTGAAAGAAAACTGTTTCAGTATATAGAGAGAAACCAATTCTGCTCGTTAAGGAATAAATGACTAGCGTATATATTATACTAAGTCCTAGAAGAATAAAGAGGTAAATATCTACATGTAAAGGGTGATAGAACATTCGAACATTCATCTGAAAATAGCAAAAGGGAATCAATTATTAAATACAGAGATCTAAGATTTTTAAAAATTAATTTTAGATAGTGCTTAACATAGGACAAAGGTGGCTACATGATCAGGTATGTTCACAGAGAGTGTCACTGATTGAATGTTTACTCTTATCTCACTGCTCCAAAAACTGAACTCAAAAGCTTTAGTCCCAGACTAATCACTTTAGCTATAAGACCATAAGACCATAAGATATAGGAGCTGAAGTAGGTCATTTGGCCCATTGAGTCTGCTCCACCTTTCAATCATGGTCTGATCCAATTCTTCCAGTCATTTCCACTCCCCTGCCTTCTCTCCGTACCCGTTGATGCCCTGGCTAATCAAGAACCTATATATCTCTGCCTTAAATGCACCCAATGATTTGGCCTCCACAGCCACTCGTGGCAACAAATTCCACAGATTTACCACCTTATTACCAAAGTAATTTCTCTGCATCTCTGTTATAAATGAACATCCTTTAATCCTGGAGTCATGTCCTCTTGTCCTGGGCTCCCCTACCATGGGGAAATAACTCTGCCATATCTAATCCGTTCAGGCCTTTTAGCATTCAGAATGTTAACTGCCTATAGACGTAGTTAATGTACTATATGATAATTCCTTATTGAAACTTTATGCCAGACATTTACTATAAAATATGGGTACTGAATGAACTTTTAGAAGCTATTTTATTAAATCCACTAAAATTATAATCAACTAATTTCAATGATTCTTACCGTGTCAACGAATTGTTCATCTTCACTTGATTCCACCGGCACCAGAAGAACAGAAATGATACCTCTCTTGATGTTGAGGATGTTGGTTGGTTCATTTTTGTTTGGATACAGAGTGACACCCATGTGTCCATGTGACGTGGTGAATTTCAGGTCATATCTACATACAAAGTAATATATTTCATAGAATCACAACATTTACCACTTTGAACCACCCAGTTGGCTCATCACGATTATGTGAGCTCTTCATCTGCAGCTGTTTACACCAACCCCAATCTCCCATCCCATCCCACATTGCATTATTTATGAATGAGGAAGGCAGTTTTCCCCATTTCAGTTCATTAATCTAGAAATGTCCCAAAGAGCTATCTATTTCATTATTACATTGTTCCTAAAATTTTCTAGGACTATCATTGCCTTTTAAGAATTTGAAATGAAATGCCGTAGGAATCTCACTAAGCCAATTTCATTGGCTTCCGGCAGACTGTTTATTGCCAGTGTCTCCAACAGATTGTTGCTTCACATTGCATCATATGAAGTTGTTTGTGTCACCACAATTCCTTGCCTGTGGATGGCTAAAAAGATATCCGAACTGTTGCTGGTTTGGGTCATTTCTATGCAGTGGTGCAGTGCTAGCTGGAGCACACCAGCGCGCGTCTGGTACACCTTTAAGAAAAAAGCCAAAATAAACAAGCTAATTAACTAGGTGCCGCCCAGGGTTATTTGAGTGTCTCAGAAATTGCTGATCTCCTGGGATTTTTACACACAACAGACTCTGAAGTTTACAAAGAATGGTGCCAAAAACAAAAAAAAAATCCAGCGAGTGGCTGTTCTGTGAGCAAAAACATCCAGCGAGTGGCTGTTCTGTGAGCAAAAACACCTTGTTAAATCCACTGACGAAGGGTTCCAGCCTGAAACATTGACTGATCATTTCCACGGATGCTGCCTGACCTGCTGAATTCCTCCAGCATGTTGTGAGTGTTACCTAATTAAGTAGCTTGTTTATTTTGGCTTTTTTCTTAAAGATGTGCCAGACATGCTCCGGTACACTCTGGCTAGCACTGCACCACTGGGTCTCTGTCTTCTTAACAATTCTTTGTTATATTGACAATAAAGGATAGATCAAAGCATAATGCCCATTTTAGAGACACTCTTTAAAAAGCCAATCACTGCAGACATGAACATAGAACATAGAACATAGAATAGTACAGCATAGTACAGGCCCTTCGGCCCACAATGTTGTGCCGACCCTCAAACCCTGCCTCCCATATAAGCCCCCACCTTAAATTCCTCCAAGAGGGCATACTCCATTTCAGATTCCATGGTGTCTGCTGAAAATTAAGTAGCATTCAGCACTAAATACAGTGTTTATAATTGGCAATTGGTCTATTATTGTCACTTGTAGTGAGATATACGTGAAAAGATTTTGTTTCCTTGCCATTTAGGCAAATAATCTATATACTACTAAAACTCTCGTGCTCTGTCTGTCTGTCTGTTAGTGACCTCCAATTAGCGCAAACGGTGCATTACAGTGGCACTTTTTTTGGCTAAATCAAATTAAAATGCTCTAACTTACAGAATGCAGGCAAAGTTTAGGGTTATATATTCGTATAAAATTGCTCATTCGCCAAAAATCAACAGGCTGGCTTTCACCCACGAGCCAATCGGCCATCATGGAAATTGGAATGCAACAGCCTGATGCACGCGCACAGCCAGCCTCAGCAGCGACACCAACTGGAGCAAATGGGCAGGGCAGCTCTATTTCAAGGGGTCACATTCTGCTAATCACCATCAGCATGTGCAGGATTGGGACAGACCTAACTGCCACCCATCAATAAGAGATAATTAAATCTTATTGTAATGATGTACTTTGAGACACCCATAAAACCCTTTGCTGCAGTCAAAGGACAGCGGTGACTATATCACATCCATTTAGGAGTGTGCCAACCACATCATCAAGAATAATCAGCATCCTTTGGTGTTAGTGCTTCATATCTTCTATCCAGCATTAGGGTAAAAAAACGCTCAGCCTAATTATGCCGTGTGGAAAGGGAAGTAGGACATTATGGTCAAGAGATGACGCCAAACGTCGTCGGGAAGCGGCAAGGAGAGGGAGAGAACAAGAATTGGATCAAGCCAGGGCCGCATGACTCCAGGATCAAAGAGTCAGGACAAAAAAAGATGAGAGAAGAAGAGACAGAGGAGGAGAGGTGTGCACGTCTCCAGGATCAGAGACAAACAACAACAGCAGAACAGATGAAGAGACAGAGGATAAAAGGGTAGCATGTCTCCAGAATAACAACGAGAGCCACAAGGGTGGCAGATACACCAGAAATGATGCCATCAAAAGTATCCTCCTTTAAAGGGAGAGGAGCTATATTTGCTTTACTACATGTCGTTCTTCTTTAATAAACTTAGGTTTTCTACTTCAGTTTCCAAAGCAAAGTGATACCAATAGCATTCAGGAAAATGTAATGTTCATTCTGGTCATATCAGACTGCACTACCTTTCTCTCAAAGGGTGCCCCAATGGGTCACTCCGTTGTCTAGTTCCATATATAATTACATAATTTTTAATGGGTTCTTTTGGGTTTCTTTGTTTTGTGGGTGCCTGTTAGGAGACAAATCTCATGGTTGTATAATGTATACATACTTTGATAATAAGTGTACTTTGAACTGAAGAAAAATTTAGTTTAGGTTAATATCGCTTAGTTAATATGTCTTTTTTCTTTTTCTAATTTGGAGTTCTTTTTAAGATTTTTTCTCATTTATCCCTCTATCATGTTTAATTATCTGTAGAGTTTGTGAAACTTTATACATCTGTATTATTACCAATGCTATATTTGTAATGTCAATTATTAAAAATGCAATCCCAATCTCTGTTTATTAACCTTGTTATGTTTATGATTTTGAAAATTAATAAAAAGATTGGAAAAGAAAGAAAAATTGAATGCAAGATATAGTGTTTCTATTGCAAGGAAGTGCCATGCTGGTAGACAAATAAGGTGCAAGAGCCTTAACAGAGGAGATTTAGAAATCAAGCTTTCATCTTTATTATTTAAGGCCCATTCAAGAGACTTACAACAGAGGAATAGAAACTGTCCTTGTGTCTGGTGGCAAGTGCTCTCAAAGTAATTTGTAGAAATAGTTTAAAAGAGGTAGAGGAGCCAAGAATATTTAATGGTCTAAGACTGCTTGTTGTATTCTGTGGGACCTACTTTCAGGTCAAGTAGAAAAATTGATTGCTTTGTCTGTGGAGGTGCAGCTTCAGATAAAATTGATCATACCAAGGAGCAATACAGGTCAGCCTGTAGGGCACGTACCGCATGGATGCTACTGGTAATGTACCTGAAAGTTGACTAATTTTGGTGTCAATAAGTCCTAACAATGAATAGACTTTCTATGGGTAAAAAACAGTTCTGTTTTCACAGATATTCGTAAGTCGATTTTGTCTGTGTCAGAAGATGTACAAAATCATTCGATATTGTAGCCATTTGATATGATAGCCTCCACAGTGTTGTAATGAGAGGGATGAGAGAAAAATTGGATTAGCCATGATGAAATGAGGAAGTAGACTCGAAGAGCCAAATGGCCTAATTCTGCTCCTATATCTTATGGTCTTGTGGTAATGAGTGGCTTCCAAGACAGATAAGACTGAAAAGAAAGAATAAAAGTAGAGAGAAAGAAAGGAAATAAGTTCTATCAATCATAGGAATGAACATATATACCAGTACATTGGACTTTTGAATTTCTTTCATAAGTAGGGCTGACCATAATTTGGGCATTCCTAATTTGGGGATGATCTGTGTCCCTGATAATGTTGTAAGCTCAGTGACATTCACAAGTTCAAAGACATGATGGATAAATTAGTCCACTATCAGTACCACATATTAAAAGAGAATTAAGTGCTTGCTTTGTTGACTATTTCCGATATGATTAATGTGATCATTTATTTCAAAAAGTGAAACCCACCAACAGAACAGACTACATCCTATCCTCGTTATATGCGTCTTCAGACTATGCGGATTCACATTTAGGCCAGGAACCTATTTCTACCAACGTCTCGTTATATGCGTCCAAAATTCACAGTTATGCGAGGAGCACTGCCTTCCCGCCAATACAAGTCACGTGCACACTCTTCACACTCTCACTGTTGGGACAAGAAGCACCGCTTTCCCGCCAATACAAGTCAGGTGCGCGAGCCTCACAATCTCTCTCCCGCCACTCTCGCATTGGTTTTAGCAAGGTGTGGAACTTCTGTTGGTTTTACCTACGGTGCAGTGACTCTGTGCTTGAAATATTTAATTATGCCTCCTAAGCGCCCGATGTCATGTCTTGGGCCATCAGCCAAACGGCAGGGAACAACTTTAACACTTGAAAAAAAGTTGGAAATTATAAACAGCGTGGCATCAGCTGAAGGTAACACAGCTCTGGGACGCTACTGTCGGGAACAGAATCTTGCTTTTAAAGTTCTTTTGTTGCTTGACAATGTGCCAGCCCATCCTAAACATTTGGATAGCATTCATCCTAACATAACAGGTCGTTTCCTGCCGCTTAACACAACATCGCTGATTCAACCACTCGACCGGTGTGATCCACATTCAAGGCGTACGCATTTTTTTTTACGGCAAACTATCCCTCAGATGCTGCAAGTAACAGATGATTTTGAAAATCCCAGGAGTTTACCAACGGTGAGGGAATGGTGGAAGTCGGAACACTTGGCACAAATGGCGATGGACATGGACCCAGGTTGAGAATGGAGTCAGCATTTCAGTCATTCCCTGCCGTCAACCCTTCTTCCCTACAAGCAAATTTATGCTGAAAAACAAAATGCTGCCAAGCAATCAACCCTCACCACTTTATGCAAATTGCTGTAATCTTTCTGCTGCCGGCAGTTCTAAGAGTTCTGTGAGTCTTCCTTCACCCCTTGCTGTGCTTGATATGATCCTGACGACCACAACCATCCACCTTATCCGTGTAAAGCTGCCCGACACCACAACAACACTCATCTCCCGGAGCGAACACACCTGCCACTGTTGGTGAGTACTGTACACCAGAGGATGTTAACTTTCTATGATTTATTACATTGAATATTACCTTAAATTGATTAAATATAATACAAATGTTGTCTTGTAGTACTGCTTTTGTGTTGTATTGGTATAAAAATGTGAGTAAGTTACAGAAAAAACATATTTAGGAAGCCCTCTGGAACGCATCCTTATTTTCTCTATTTAAATAATTGTTCACATTATGCAATTTCACATTATGCATCAACTTCGAGGAACGTATCCCTCGCATATAACGAGGATAGGGTGTATTGTCTGATAAATGTATTGCTAATGAATGAGATGCCATTATTACTAATGGTCATTTGTCTCAGTATGTCTGTTTGCAGACAAAATAACACCTTGCTTAACAGAAACAAATTCGAAGTGCTGCTGAACAACACTTTCCACTAACCCCTCTTCTTCCACACTTCGACCCTTAACCGCTTGTATCACCAAGCCTTTGGGCACCTCAGCAACGGGTGGGACAATACCTCATGAAATTACAGCTACTACTGCTCAGGAGTGCTGGATTTCCTTACCTGGACATAGCCTGCTGGAACTCTTCGTTATTACTAGAAAGACCAAAGATTGGCTTGCCATCACCGCTGATACTTTCCACTTCCTTTAAGCTGCATGAACTTACCCGCATACTGTATGCACAGTACTGAGGTACTTCAAGTTCCACCTGTAGAAAAAAAAAGACAGATTAAGTGAACAATCTCAGCCTTCTTTTTCATTTTCAATTCACAGTCTTAATATGTTGCACAAACTTCTAGGAACTTAAAAGAATTCTTTCTCATTGTTTCACCTTGTGTGTTCAAAAGAGTGAGGACATGTAAGGCTGTGCATTTTTAACAGACATAAAATAGAAAGATCGGATTACCTGCAATGTTTTTAAAAGATGGTGCTTATTAGGTGCTTTTACAATGGTGCTAAGAATAAAATTCAATTGCTCAACTTGGAAAAACTAATTACAAAATTTTATGTACAATTAGGTTAGCTAATCTTCTGTGCAATAATTGCATTTGAGTGAGACAGTTAGAGCATGCTAATTTAGCAAAGTTTTATTTATTTCACTACCAAGAGTAAGGAACCTCTGAAACAGACATTTTTCCATTACTTGGGTAATTTTGTGGATGATTTAGGATGGAGCATATTGTCCTGGTAGATATAAATAATGTACAGTTATTTATAGGGTTTGTTTCATTTACAGATTAAAAATTCACAGTTTAAAGAAATCAACCCACTTTTTTAAAATCATGATTTAAAAAAAACATTTTATTTCAATGTTTGGAGAGCCTTTTGTTAAGAGTAAATGAAAAACATTGATACTGCCCCTGAGTTAATTGAAGAAACCTAAATTATTAAGAACAGGTTTTCACAGTTTGCTAGTAATTTAAAAATAGCTAAATAAAAGCTGGACACTGAGGTGTTGGCCCCTTAGTTATAGCCTCCCAAGAAGAAAACATGAGTGTTATTCCCATATTCTAGGAGAAACTCCTTCTACTCAGTCTAAATACACCACTGTGCAACTGCATGTTGGACTTCGAAACCGACAGACCTCACATAGTCAGGCTACAGAACCACTTCTCCCTACCCATCTTTCCCAACACAGGTGTGCCCGAGGGTTGTGAACTCATTGTTGTACACTCTGCTCAGACATGACTGCCTGCCTGATCAAACACTGAGAAATCACATTGTTATGTTTGCTGATGATATGACTGCGATGGTGCACATCACCAACAACAATGGCACGAGCTATAAAGAGGAGGAAGGAGAGCTTGAGGCCTAGCACCAGGCAAATAACCTCTTCCTCAATGTCAACAAGTCAAGGAAGATGGGTATCAACTTTAAGAGAACTCGCAACACTCTCACCCCTTTTTACATCAGTGGAAACTACAAGCAGTTTCCAGCTCCTGGGACTGCACGTGTCACAACCTATCAATGTCCCACAACACATTGTATATGATCAGAAAAGCTCATTATTGTCTCCACTTTCTGAAGAGGCTGGAGAGAGCTGGACAATGCACATCTATACTCATGTCATTGTATAGATGCGTAGTATGCTACATGGTACTGAAACTGAACTGTAGCAGACAGGAAGGCTCTACAGTGGGTAGTCAAAACTGCCCAGTGCAGCATTCATACCAGCCTATCTTCCATCGAGGACATATACACAGAAAGGTGCCACAAAAGGGCCAGTAACATCATGAAGGATTCCACATACCCTACTCTCATGGACTGTTTGTCACACTCCATCAGAGAAGAGGTTACATAGCATCCACACCAGTACCACCAGACACAAAAACAGCTATATTCCCCAAGCTGTAATGCTGATCAACACCTCCAACAGTCACTCACCTCTCCAAATCCCCACCACCTTCATCATTTCCTGTCAGTCATCTCATGTACAGACACTCCTGTGACTAGTGCCACTATATGTATAAGTTCTGTTATATATTTATATTTATTGTGTTTTTAATGATTATTTTCTTTTTCTTGTGTTTTTGTATACTAATCTGAAGTAACAATCATTTTGTTTTCCTTTGCTGAAAATGACTTTAAACGATAGTGAATGTATTCAACTAAAGGTGCAATGAATGTAGAGAAAGATGTGTGCCAATACAATTTATTGCATATGTTACAGTCTAAGAGCCACTGAGAAATGAGCATAGAAACAGGCCTTTCACCCCACTGACTCCGTACTGGCTATCAAAATCCAAGCCTATGTTAATTCCACTTTTTATTCTCATCAAACCATGCCTCACCCCTTATTTACATACCAGCAGCAATTTACAGTAACCAATTAATCTATCAATTGCCACTCAGGTCTTCTGGGATACTGGAAAAACCTGAGACATCTGGTGAAAATCTGTAAGGCCACAGAGAATGTCAAATTGCACTACCCACACCTGAAGTCACGACTTAACCTGGCGGCAGTGAATCTGCAATCAGCTCTACATTGTTGTGAATAATAAATCTGAAACTACTATTCACCCCCTTGTGTTTGCCAAGTGGGTCCGGAAGCTTGTTGAAGCTTGCTCCAAAGAGGTTTGTAACATAGGACTCAGAAATTTGCAGGCTCTTCCCAAGGATATGCAATGAGATTAATATCAATTGTTTCTGGAAGATCATAAACTTGCTAAAAGAGCCACTTTGATCTGCCTGAATCCTGTTGGTGTTCCCTTGTTGGGAGATGTCCACAAACAAATGATGTTGAATAGCATATTCCAAGGAGTAGACTGGGTATGAGGAACACACTGAAGCTTGGTCCAGCTAAGGCAAGGGTCTTGTGAGGAAGGACTATGGATTAAGATCCTGCTGCCATTGGGCATTAAATGGTTGGACAGATTTCTCAGGCACTTTACAAGTGTACTTTACAAGAGGGTATGTGGGTAGAATTGATGCATTGTAAGAGAATATATTGAATTGATAGTACAATGAATGTAGAGAAAGATGTGAACCAATTATTTTTATTATATACAGTATATTTTGGAAAAAATAGAGAAACTTTACTCAGCAAGTCAGACAGCATCAGCAAAGTCTGATTCTGTCGGCGTTTCTGGACATTTTTCTGCTTTTATTTTGTATTTCCAGCACACTTGCTCGCAACAGAAAACATCGACAAAAATTTCTAACTTACTTTACAGGCTATCTGGACACCAGAGATTGAGTTGGGCTTCTCGAATATTTCATTGGAGGTCTCAGCTTCATATTGGTAGGTGAATTTCTTAAGATTTTTGAAGCGTGTGGACTGTTCTGCATGGGACAAAGAAAGCGCATGTTATCGTTCCCATGTTAGATAAAACAACCTCATCCAAAACTGATGTTAGAATACTGGTCATTAGATCCGTGTGTTTTATGGTAAGCAGCCAGTCTTGGGGATATCGAAAGAGATCCAGTGAGAAGTGGCTGCAACATTGCGATCCCCAACAGGCGGCGCTCTTCCACCTGTCCACATCTGTGCAGAACTGGTTCGCCGTAACAAACCAAACATCCACCAACAATTGCTTCTACTTTGTGAATTGAGTCTTCTTATACACGGATCTAAGAACAGCTCGTTTCCTCACATATCTTAAGTAATACTTGGTACTGTCCAAATTCTACCATTGGCCGCGATGTCTTCGGTCTTTAATCTGAGTAGTATTTTTAAACAATTTAACCATTTTGTTAGAGATTCGTTTCCACCTGTTTGTGCCAATTTATTGTTAAATAAATAAAACGTAATTTCGTCTGCGTTTTTGTAAATGGCTATGGTCCAAAAATATGCATTAAGATTC
This sequence comes from Mobula birostris, assembly GCF_030028105.1. NCBI lineage: Eukaryota > Metazoa > Chordata > Chondrichthyes > Myliobatiformes > Myliobatidae > Mobula > Mobula birostris. Next base: position 202,932,152 of record NC_092371.1, on the reverse strand, counting down.
ATGACAGTAATAACAGTGATGTAGTTAATGCTACTTACTGAAACATATCGTGTTCTTTATGTCGTCGAGTTCAGATTCTAGAAAGTGAAGATAGATTTTAATGTGAACAAATTAAACATAACATGTACACGCTTGTTTTCGAAAATTCTCCTGACTACATTAAATGCATGATTTTCAGTAATTATCCTTAAAATCGTTTGTTTCTTCGTTAATAATCATGGTAATCAGACAGCTGTGATGCAATCTTGGGATTACTTTTTCTCCAAAAGGTCCAGTTAAACTACTCTAAGATAAAGACAAAATATTCTGATGACTTTTTAAAAATGATTTTTTTTAGTTAATTTAGTTAAGATTTATTGTTTTACTTAATTTATTTAGGATTTATTGTTTTCAAAGAAGCATATTAAACTATCTTTTTGTCGTAACTAAATACTGTAGAATGAGTGTGAACGAATTTGGAATACTATTAGTCTCAGTATACTGTACACGAATTGCTGCCTTTCCTCTGTAAAATACAAACTATGCGTTACGAATGAAATTAATCAGAAATGGAATAAATGTTTGAGTACACAGCATTCAAAATGTTCCGAATGTGTTATACTTTATAGAGCATTTAATGGGCCATGAGTTGTTTTGAACTTACCCGCAGAAGCCCAGCTACCGAGGAGCAGTAGCAGACCGAGGTTGGCGGCGCAGCCCATGCTGAGCTGCCGATGTCCCTTCGATGATCTTCTTTCGAAGTGACTAAGCAGAATGCTGGCTCTCTATTTATATAATCACGGGGCCAATCTGTTTGTGAAGTTCACTGCAATTGCAAAAGTTATCGGAAGGTCCAAAGGTTGCTTTGGGTACTCACGCGTTCGAGACAAGTACAGCTGAACACTTTTCATAAATACTTTTAGAGTCCTGATGAGAAGTTAAGTTAATAACAAATATTCCTAATTAGGAAAGAATGGAAAATGTATTCGGTGTTTGATTCTGAACAGATGATGTGACTGTTGTTGCAGGGAAGCAGCAAAAGGTTGAACTAATATCAGATAGGCAGGTTCCGATGACATCATCAAGCTCAGAGCGAAACTCCGAGCCGGTCATCGAGATAATAAGCAAAGATAGTGTCTGCGAACGTGCTCTGACTCTAAATTATTTACGGACAAAAATTCGTGGAGGGTGGGGAGGAGTTATCAGTTTGACAAGAGGTTGTCTGGTAGCTGGTCTTGGACTGAGCAGGTTGAAGTTAGGCTCTGTGATAATCCGTCAGTTCCAGTTGAACAGCAAAGCGGTAGATATGGGTTCACAGAGTAATGCAACAGCTCATATCAGAGCAATACAACAGGGACACGGTCTCTTCAGCTCATATCATCTATGCTGACTAGAAACCCATCTAAGCTAGTCCTAAACAACAGGAATTCTGCAGATGGTGGAAACTCAAGCAACACACATCAAAGTTGCTGGTGAACGCAACAGGCCAGGCAGCATCTCTAGGAAGAGGTACAGTCGACGTTTCAGGCCGAGAATCTTCGTCAGGACTAACTGGAAGAAGAGCTAGTAAGAGATTTGAAAGTGGGAGGGGGAGGGGGAGATCCAAAGTGATAGGAGAAGACAGGAGGGGGATGAGAGGATCATGGGACAGGAGGCCTAGGGAGAAAGAAAAGGGGGGGAGGAACCCAGAGGATGGGCAAGGGGTATAGTGAGAGAGACAGAGGGAGAAAAAGGAGAGAGAGAAAAAGAATGTGTGTATATAAATAAATAATGGATGGGGTACGAGGGGGAGGTGGGGCATTAGCGGAAGTTTGAGAAGTCAATGTTCATGCCATCAGGTTGGAGGCTACCCCTCGCCCATCCTCTGGGTTCCTCCCTCCCCCTTTTCTTTCTCCCTGGGCCTCCTGTCCCATGATTCCCTCATATCCCTTTTGCCAATCAACCGTCCAGCTCTTGGCTCCATCTCTCCCCCTCGTGTCTTCTCCTATCATTTTAGATCTCCCCCTCCCCCTCCCCCTCCCACTTTCAAATCTCTTACTAGCTCTTCTTTCAGTTAGTCCTGACGAAAGGTCTCGGCCCGAAACGTCGACTGTACCTCTTCCTAGAGATGTTGCCTGGCCTGCTGCGTTCACCAGCAACTTTGATGTGTGTTGCTTGAATTTCCAGCATCTGCAGATTTCCTCGTGAGAACATTTCAGTTTACAGGTCTTTCATAGGCACTAAAGTAATATTCCAAGCCATCAAACATACAGGATTTTAGCAACAAATAAAATCAGACAACCACAGAAACACAATCTTCTGGAGGAAGATACTGGTGGTTGAGTATAAGATTAAGGGCTCAGCGTGGAATTAACAGTGCAGTGAATATGGAAGAATGGAGCAAGAGTTGACTATTCAGCTGTATAGTCCTAAATTACACAGTACAGAAATAAGCCACCTGACCCAGCCTGCCCCTGCCAACTAAAGTGCATATCTGACTTTGGCCCATATCCCATTTAATATGTTATTTTCTGTCCAAATATTAAATGCTGCAATTGTACGTATCCACCTCTACCATTTCATCTGTCAACTTGTTCTGCATAGTCCTACCCTCCATGGAAAAAGCTCCCCCTGAGGTGCCCTTTAAATAGTTTTCCTTTGGCCTTAAAACTGTGCCCTGTAATTTTAGAGTCCGCTACTCTGGGAAAAAGACTAATCTCATTTATTCTCCACATGATTTTATATACCTCTATAAGGTCAGTCCTCAAGCCTCCCGTGCTCCAGGGAAAACAAAAAAACCCGAGACAATTCAGTCTCTCCTTATAAATCAAGCCTTTTAGTTCCATTAATATCCTTGTGAATCTTCTCTGCACCCTTTCTGGCTTATAACATCCTTCTTATAGCTGGGTGATCAGAAATGCATACAATATCTCAAGTGTCGTCTCACCAATACATTGTTCAGGCTCTAACATGACATCCCAACTCTTGTGGCCAATGCCCGGACAGGTGAAGGCAAATGTGCTAAATGCCTTCTTTACCACCCCTTTCTATCTTTGGGGGATCTATGTACTTCTATCCTAGATCTTTCTGTTTTACAAACAACTTTCTTCCAGGGCCCTGCTGTTTACTGTTTAAGTCCTATCCAAGTTTAACTTACTAAAGTTCATCACTTTACATTTGTCCAAATGAAATTCCATTTACAAGTCCTTGGTTCAATTTCCCCGAGTGATCTTAGATAACTTTTATCATGGTCCATTATACCACCAATTTTTGTGTCATTCAATAACTTACTAATTATGTTAACAATAGTCTCATCCAAACCTTTAACATAGATGACAAACAATGGTGGACCCAGCTCCAATAATTGAAGCATACTACTGGTTACCGGCCCCTAATGTGAAAAGCAGCGCTCTACTACCATCCTCTGACTCCTACCGCCAAGCCAATTTTTTTATTCAGATAGCTGGCTCACCCTGGATTTCATGTGATCTAATCTTTTGGACCAACCAACAATGTGAAACTTTTCAAATGCCTTGCCAAAGTTCATGTAGACAACACCTATTGCTCTGCCCTCATCAGTCCTCTTAGTCATCACTTCAAAAAACTTAATCAAATTAGTTTGATTGCACTGAACACCATGATAACTCTCCCTAATCAGGCCTTGCCTTTCCAAATGTAGGTAAATCAGGACTCTCAGCATACCCTTCAGTAGCTTTGCCACCACAGATCTTCAGCTCACTCGCCAGTAGTTTGCTGCCTTGTCTTTGCAGCCCTTCTTAAATAAGGGCACACGATTGGGCATTATCCAGTTTTACAGTACCTTTATCTGCGGCAGCGATGATACAACTATCCCAAGCAATTTCTTTCCTAGGATGCACCTAGTCCAGCCCCATGGATTTATCCACCTTTATGTGCTTTAAGAACCTCGCCTCCTCTTTTGTTACGTAGGTATTTTCCAAGACATCAATATTCCTTTCTCAAAATTCCCTAGCTTCCACGACCTTGTCCATGAAATTTATTTAATCAGAATGTGGTGAATCCGTGGAATCATTGTCATAGACAGCTGTGGAAACCAAATCATTGGCATATTTAAAGTGGAGAATGATAGGTTCTTTCTTTTTCTTTTTCAATATTTTTATTAATCACTTGCATAGACGAATACAAAATATATTGTGATATTATGGAAACAGAAACAAGATTAAAATGCCCCATAACTATGTATAGTAAATTAACCATAATATTGAAAATGTACATTTTATTCTAATCTAAAGCCAAATCAAAACCCCGTAACAAAACAAAAAAAAGAGAGAGAAAAAAAGAGGTTCTTGATTAGTAAGGGTGTCAAAGGTTATCGGGAGAAGGCAGAAGAATGGGATTGAGAAGGATAATAAATCAGCCATGATTGAATGGCAGAGCAGACTTGATGGAATAAATGGCCTAATTCTGCTCCTATCTCTTATGGAATTATGGTATATGAAGATGAGAAATATTAATTTAAAATTTTGCCCATCTTCCGTGGTTCCTCATAAAGACATTAATCCTTAAGGAGACATATTATCTTCCTAGTTGCCCCTTTGCTCTTAATAAACAGAGAATCTCTTAGGTTTTATCTTAACCTTATTTGCAAAGATAATGCTTTATTTTTGCCCTTCAATTTTCTCTCTTTTGTATTCCTGCATTCCTTATACTTCACAAGTGAATCCCTTGATCCCCTCTGCCTTTACCTGATATATGCCTCCTTTTTCCTGCATACTGCCTGAGTATCTGTCATCAGCCTGGATTCCCCAATCCTGTCAGCCTAGCCATCCAGTCTAACAGGAACCTGCTGGCCCTGAAATCTTCCTATCTCACTTTTAAAAGCTACTTATTTACCAAACATCTCTTTACCTGCAAACATTTTCTCTCTCTCAATTACCCTTTTTAGCTCATACTTTCTAATCCAGGCAGCATCCTGGTAAATCTCTTCTGCACCCTTTCCAAAGCCTCCAATCTTTCTTGTAATGCAAGGGTCCCCAACCTTTTTTGCATCGCGGACCGGTTTAATATTGACAATATTCTTGCGGACCGGCCGACGGGGGGGTGGGGGGGTGGTGGGTGGTGTTCAAGTTCAACAGTGTGTGACAGGGAATGAGGAAAGTTGAAGCTGACTCATATCGTTGCATATCGCCAAATCATATCGTTTCCTTGTGGCCCGGTAGCACATGCTTTGCGGCCCAGTGGTTGGGGACCACTGCTGTAATGGGGTGACCAGAAAAACACACAATACTTCAATTTATGGCCTAACCAGAAATTTATATAGCTGCAACATGGTTTTCTTACCATTATACCAAATGCCCAATGAAGGAAAGCATGCCACAGATCTTCTTTACCATCTTATCTACTTAATTGGCTGCTTATCCGCAGCAATGGACTTGGACTCCAATATAATTAACATCATCATCATTACGTGCCATGTCATATGATGCGGGCGATTAAGGTCTTTGACTATGATTGTTCTTGGCAAATTTTTCTACATAAGTGGTTTGCCATTTTTCTCGGCGGTTGATCGGGACAGGACTGCGCAAGCGCGAGCAAGTCAGTCCGTCAGTCAGAGGGAGTATTTAAAAGAGAGCAGTTTGTGGAAGTTGGCCATTTTTCTCGGCGGTTGATCGGGACAGGACTGCGCAAGCGCGTGCAAGTCAGTCCATCAGTCAGCAGGAGTATTTAAAAGAGAGCAGTTTGACGGAGCGGGTGACAGAGTAGAGGGAGACAGAGTAGGAAGGCTTTGGCTTGAGAGGCTGAGGACGAGCTACACTCCAAGTGAGGACCTCTCGAGAGTTTTCGGCGAGGAGGCTGTGAGAGGAGACTACGCCACAGTTGGAGAGGATGAGAAGTGGTGAAGAGATGACCGTTAGGCTGATTCAGTGTGCTGCGTGCATGATGTGGGAGGTCAGGGACACTGACAGTGCCTCTGGATCCTACACCTGTGGAAAATGCGTCCAGTTTCAGCTTCTGAAGGACGGTGTTGCAGCACTGGAGAGGCAACTGGGTGACCTTAGGTTCATCCGGGAAAACAGGAGTTTTCTGGACAGGACCTACAGTGAGGTCGTTACACCGAGGATACCGGAAGAGAGAAGGGGGGCTACAATGAGCAAGGAAAGGATGCTTGAAGTACAGGAGACCCCGGCGGATGTACCTGTTATCACATCTTTGATAACTGACTCCAGCAGTTTCCCCACCATCGACATTAGGCTAACCGGTCTATAATTCCCCAGTTTCTCTCTCCCTCCTTTTTTAAAAAGTGGGGTTACATTAGCCACCCTCCAATCCTCAGGAACTAGTCCAGAATCTAATGAGTTTTGAAAAGTTATCACTAATGCATCCACTATTTCTTGGGCTACTTCCTTAAGCACTCTGGGATGCAGACCATCTGGCCCTGGGGATTTATCTGCCTTTAATCCCTTCAATTTACCTAACACCACTTCCCTACTAACATGTATTTCGCTCAGTTCCTCCATCTCACTGGACCCTCTGTCCCCTACTATTTCTGGAAGATTATTTATGTCCTCCTTAGTGAAGACAGAACCAAAGTAATTATTCAATTGCTCTGCCATGTCCTTGCTCCCCATAATCAATTCACCTGTTTCTGTCTGTAGGGGACCTACATTTGTCTTTACCAGTCTTTTCCTTTTTACATATCTATAAAAGCTTTTACAGTCAGTTTTTATGTTCCCTGCCAGTTTTCTCTCATAATCTTTTTTCCCCTTCCTAATTAAGCCCTTTGTCCTCCTCTGCTGAACTCTGAATTTCTCCCAGTCCTCAGGTGAGCCACTTTTTCTGGCTAATTTGTATGCTTCTTCTTTGGAATTGATACTATCCCTAATTTCTCTTGTCAGCCACAGGTGCACTACCTTCCTTGATTTATTCTTTTGCCAAACTGGGATGAACAATTGTTGTAGTTCATCCATGCAATCTTTAAATGCTTGCCATTGCATATCCACCGTCAATCCTTTAAGTGTCATTTGCCAGTCTATCTTAGCTAATTCACGTCTCATACCTTCAAAGTTACTCCTCTTTAAGTTCAGAACCTTTGTTTCTGAATTAACTATGTCACTCTCCATCTTAATGAAGAATTCCACCATATTATGGTCACTCTTACCCAAGGGGCCTCTCACGACAAGATTGCTAATTAACCCTTCCTCATTGCTCAAAACCCAGTCTAGAATAGCCTGCTCTCTAGTTGGTTCCTCGACATGTTGGTTCAAAAAACCATCCCACATACATTCCAAGAAATCCTCTTCCTCAGCACCTTTACCAATTTGGTTCACCCAATCTACATGTAGATTGAAGTCACCCATTATAACTGCTGTTCCTTTATTGCACACATTTCTAATTTCCTGTTTAATACCATCCCCGACCTCACTACTACTGTTAGGTGGCCTGTACACAACTCCCACCAGCGTTTTCTGCCCCTTAGTGTTATGCAGCTCTACCCATATCGATTCCACATCTTCCCGGCTTATGTCCTTCCTTTCTATTGCGTTAATCTCATCTTTAACCAGCAACGCCACCCCACCTCCTTTTCTTTCAAGTCTATCCCTCCTGAATATTGAATATCCCTGAACGTTGAGCTCCCAACCTTGGTCACCCTGGAGCCATGTCTCTGTGATCCCAACTATATCATAATCATTAATAACAATCTGCACTTTCAATTCATCCACCTTATTACAAATGCTCCTGGCATTGACACACAGAGCCTTCAGGCGCTCTTTTACAACTCTCTTAGCCCTTATACAATTATGTTGAAAAGTGGCCCTTTTTGATGCTTGCCCTGGATTTGTCGGCCTGCCACTTTTACTTTTCTCCTTACTACTTTTTGCTTCTACCCTCACTTTACACCCCTCTGTCTCTCTGCACTGGTTCCCATCCCCCTGTTGTGAACTAACCTCCTCCCGCCTAGCCTCTTTAATTTGATTCCCACCCCCCAACCATTCTAGTTTAAAGTCACCTCAGTAGCCCTCGCTAATCTCCCTGCCAGGATATTGGTCCCCCTAGGATTCAAGTGTAACCCGTCCTTTTTGTACAGGTCACGCCTTCGCCAAAAGAGGTCCCAATGATCCAAAAACTTGAATCCCTGCCTCCTGCTCCAATCCCTCAGCCATGCATTTATCCTCCACCTCATCGCATTCCTACTCTCACTGTCGTGTGGCACAGGCAGTAATCCTGAGATTACTACCTTTGCGGTCCTTTTTCTCAACTCCCTTCCTAACTCCCTATATTCTCCTTTCAGGACCTCTTCCCTTTTCCTACCTATGTCATTGGTACCTATATGTACCACGACCTCTGGCTCCTCACCCTCCCACTTCAGGATATCTTGGACACGATCAGAGATATCCCGGACCCTGGCACCAGGAAGGCAAACTACCATCCGGGGCTCTGGACTGCGTCCACAGAATCGCCTATCTGACCCCCTTATTATCGAGTCCCCTATCACAACTGCCCTCCTCTTCCTTGCCCTACCCTTCTGAGCTACAGGGCCGGACTCTGTGCCGGAGGCACGGCCACTGTCGCTTCCCCCGGGTAAGCTGTCCCCCCCAACAGTACTCAAACAGGAGTACCTATTGTTAAGGGGCACAGCCACCGGGGTACTCTCTATTACCTGACTCTTCCCCTTCCCCCTCCTAACCATGACCCATTGGTCTGCCTCCCGTGGCCCCGGTGTGACCACCTGCCTATAACTCCTCTCTATCAACTCCTCACTCTCCCCAGGACCTGATGGTCTGCATCCCAGGATACTTAAGGAGGTGGCTTTAGAAATCGTGGACGCATTGGTAATCATTTTCCAATGTTCTATTGATTCAGGATCAGTTCCTGTGGATTGGAGGGTGGCTAATGTTGGCCCTCTCCTCAAGAAGGGAGGAAGAGAGAAAACAGGGAATTATAGACTGGCTAGCCTGACGTCAGTGGTGGGAAAGATGCTGGAGTCAATTATAAAAGATGAAATTACAACACATCTGGATAGCAGTAACAGGATCGGTCCGAGTCAGCATGGATTTACGAAGGGGAAATCGTGCTTGAATAATCTTCTGGAATATTTTGAGGATGCAACTATGAAAATGGACAAGGGAGAGCCAGTAGATGTAGTGTACCTGGACTTTCAGAAAGCCTTTGATAAAGTCCCACATAGGAGATTAGTGGGCAAAATTAGGGCACATGGTATTGGGGGCAGAGTACTGACAAGGATTGAAAATTGGCTGGCTGACAGAAAACAAAGAGTAGTATTAATGGGTCCCTTTCGGAATGGCAGGAGGTGACCAGTAGGGTACCGCAGGGTTTAGTGCTGGGACCGCAGCTATTTACAATAAATATTAATGATTTAGATGAGGGAATTAAGAGCAACATTAGCAAATTTGCCGATGACACAAAGCTGGGTGGCAGTGTGAAATGTGAGGAGGATGTCATGAGAATGCAGGGTGACTTGGACAGGCTGGGTGAGTGGGCAGATGCATGGCAGATGCAGTTTAATGTGGATAAATGTGAAGTTATCCACTTTGGTGGTAAGAACAGGAAGGCAGATTATTATCTAAATGGAGTCAAGTTAGGAAAAGGGGAAGTACAACGAGATCTAGGTGTTCTTATACATCAGTCACTGAAAGCAAGCATGCAAGTACAGCAGGCAGTGAAGAAAGCTAATGGCATGCTGGCCTTCATAACAAGGGGAATTGAGTATAGGAGCAAAGAGGTTCTTCTGCAGCTGTACAGGGCCTTGGTGAGACCACACCTGGAGTACTGTGTGCAGTTTTGGTCTCCAAATTTGAGGAAGGACATTCTTGCTATTGAGAGAGTGCAGCGTAGGTTCACAAGATTAATTCCTGGGATGGCGGGACTGTCATATGTCGTAAGGCTGGAGTGACTGGGCTTGTATACTCTGGAATTTAGAAGGATGAGAGGGGATCTTATTGAAACATATAAGATTATTAAGGGATTGGACATGCTGCAGGCAGGAAGCATGTTCCCGCTGATGGGTGAGTCCAGAACCAAAGGCCACAGTTTAAGAATAAGGGCTAGACCATTTAGAACAGAGTTGAGGAAAAACTTTTTCACCCAGGGAGTGGTGGATATATGGAATGCTCTTCCCCAGAAGGCTGTGGAGGCCAAGTCTCTGGATGCTTTCAAGAAAGAGATGGATAGAGCTCTTAAAGATAGCAGAATCGAAGATTATGGGGATAAGGCAGGAACTGGATACGGACTGTGGATGATCAGCCATGATCACAGTGAATGGCAGTGCTGGCTCGAAGGGCCAAATGGCCTACTCCTGCGCCTATTGTCTATTGCTATTGCCTTCTTCTGGGTAGTATCTTTACAAGACAGGTGACCCTAGCCATTAGCAATATTCTTCAGAAATTGTCTGCCTGACATCAATAGTTGCATAACCAGGAGTTATGATATGCACCGGCTGCTCATACGACCATACACCACCTGTTCCCATGGCCACATGACTTTGATCAGGGAGTTAAGCAGGTGCTACACCTTGCCCAAGGGTGATCTGAAGGCTAGTGGAAGGAAGGTGCACCTTACACTTCCCTTAGCAGAGAGGTACAGTATCTCCACTCCACCACCCAAGGACTCCAGTATATCTCTGTATATTAATGTGTTTAAGAGACCTGCCATTAACTGTAATAATTTCCCCTCACATTTGACTTTGCAAAGGACAACACACCTCACACTTGCCTAGATTAAACTCCATTTGCCATTTCTCCACTCAAATATGTAACCGATTTAATTTAAGTTTGACAACTTTCTTCATGGTACATTATCATATGTAGATGTAATAATCCAGCCATTTTATACAATAAATTTTAAAGAAATACAAAAATTGCAGGAAGCACTCAGCATGTCAGGCAACATCTGTGGAAAGAGGAATAAAGTTAAATTTCCAGGTTAAAAAAAACTTCATCAGAACTTACCCAGTTCAGACAATAATGTATTTGCTTTGTCCTTCCTTAAGGATGGGCGCTGTCGAGGCAGTATTCTGCTGCCTCTGGTTAAATCAGTCATCTCAACATAGACTAAGAAGCAAATAATCTAACTTAGTAGTGGACACCATTGTATAGAATCAATATTTTTTTATAGAATTTGACATTATCTTCTGGTTCCTCCAGATCCTTGTATCCGTTAAAGATGGTACCGGTAACTGGCGACTTTGCGTGCTCTCCCGAGCAAACTGCCCTCTCCACTATCCTATCCCTGAGAAACCCTTCTAAACCTCCAAGGTAGCAAGATCAAGATCAACAACACCCTGGTGAAGCTACTGACCGAGCTGGAGACCACCGCGCCAGAACTGCTTCTTAAACTCCGGCCTGCACCTGGACCCGACCAGCGAGGCCCACCACGTTCCCGGAGACCCGCGGTCTGCTACCGTGCCAGAGCGCTTGGAGACACGGCCCATTCTGACCAGCACCTCTCTGGAGCAGACGACCACACAGAAGTGATGGCGGAGACCTCAAGGTGCCCCAGACGCTTCCCCAGAGCGACCACCATAAAGCCCTGTTGATGGCCATCCACAGCTGCCGGAAGTGAGGCCTCCGCTGCCGATCTCGGAAATCGAGCCTGAGGCTCGGCTGGAGCGGAGGCCTCCGCAACCGTGACTCGGCTTAAGGACTTGTTTCAGCCAGGAGCCCGGCCATCCGGGATTAAGTGTTGGCTTTGGGGCCTGACCCAGTCGACAGCCCGGGCCCCTGGCAGCTGGAAGCGGCAGCAGAGCCTCCCCTGTTACTCAGCCCGACCTGGAGCGCACGATGACGCGACCCACCAATTGATTCCCACGGGACGCGTCCACCTACCTCAAAGAGCTGACAACAACACACTGCATCGATGGAAACCTGGAAAGATGCACTATTTACCGAGGAAGCATGGGAAAAGAGCTGGGCTGCTGGTCAGATTGAAGCTGAGGGGCTTCAGGGTCCCTATGTCCACCATCCTACTAGTTAATGTGCAAGCCATAGAGAACAAGGTGGATGGTCTTAAAGGGAGACTCACCTACTGCAGGGAGATGCAGAACTGCTGTGTATTCTGTTTCACTGAGACCTGGCTCTCCCCTGCCACCCCCGACTGTGCCATCCGACCGGAGGGATTTTTGATCCATCGGATGGACCGCACGGTGTCTTCGGGCAAGACGAGGGGAGGTGGTGTCTGCCTACTGATCAACACTGCGTGATGCTCGGACAAAGTGGCACTGACAAGCTCCTGCAGCCCGGACCTGGAAAACCTGTCGGTGAAGTGTTATCCCTACTATCTGCCACAGGAATTCACCTTGGTCATACTGACAGAAGTCTACATTCCCCCCCAGGCGGACGTGGAGTGTGCTCTGAACATACTGTATGCCAACATCAGTGAACTTGAGACCAGGTATCCAGAGGCTTTGCTCATTACAGCCGGGGACTTTAACCAGGCCAACCTCAGAAAGGCGCTGCCAAAGTTATACCAACATGTCTTCTGCCCCACTAGAGGCCTGAACATACTTGACCACTGCTACACAGCAGTCAAGGATGCCTACCGTTCCGTCCCACAACCTCACTTCGGAAAATCGGACCATCAGGCCGTACTCCTCCTCCTGGCTTACAAGCAGAAACTGAAGCGGGAGGTCATGGTGTCAAAAGTAGTGTCGCATTGGACGGAGGAAACGGATGAGGCCCTCCGTGACTGCTTTGAATCGGTGGACTGTTTAGTATTCAAGGACTCGGCAGCTAACCTCCATGAGTATGCCTCAGCTGTCACAGACTTTATTTGGAAATGCACGGAGGACTGTGTGTCTCGCAAGACGATCCGGGTATTCCCTAACCGGAAACCTTGAATGAATTATGAGGTCAAGTCCCTTTTAAAGGCTAGAGCTGCGGCTTTTAGGTCCGGGGATACCAGTCGCTACAGGGAATCCAGGCGTGAACTCCGGAGAGCCATTAAGGGCACCAAGAGGCAATATCGAAACAAGTTGGAAGCCCAGGCTAACCAAAGAGATGCCAGTAGACTATGGCAGGGTCTAAATGAGATCACTGGGCGCAAAGAAAAGGCTGGGAATATCAATAACTGTGGCGTTTCTCTTCCTGACGAACTTAATGTATTCTACACAAGATTCGAAAAGGAGCATCCCACTCCCTCCGGGTGAACCGGACCTGGTGGCATCGAGATTCATCATCACCGAGGAGGACATTAGAAGGACCTTCCTGAAGATAAATCCAAGGAAGGCGAAGGGCCCAGATGGTGTCCCAGGATGGGTTCTCCAGGCCTGTGCAAGCGAGCTAGCTGGAGTGTTTGCTGACATCTTCAACTGCTCCTTCCTTCAGTCTAAGATCCCCTCGTGTTTTAAGAAGGCAACGATAATCCCAGTGCCGAAGAAGAGCAAGGTGGCATGCCTGAATGACTATCGACCTGTGGCTCTGACATCAATTGCTATAAAGTGCTTCGAGAGATTGGTTATGGCACACATCAACCACAGCCTACTGGTCAAACTTGACACTTTGCAATTTGCCTACCGGAGCAACAGGTCAATGGCAGATGCCATCTCTCTGGACCTACATTCCTCCTTAGAACACCTGGAGAATAAAGATGCATATGTAAGGTTCCTTTTCATTGACTACAGCTCTGCCTTTAATACCATCATTCCAAATAAACTGATTCCTAAGCTCCGGAACCTGGGCCTTAGCACTCAGATCTGCAGATGGATCTTCAACTTCCTCACAGACGGGACCCAGGCTGTAAAAATAAGGGACAAGCTCTCCTCTACAATCACTCTGAGCACCGGTGCCCCACAAGGCTGTGTACTCAGCCTCCTGCTGTACTCACTGTATAGCCAAGTTTCCATCAATCTCAATATATAAGTTTGCTGATGACACAACAATTGTAGGCTGTATCTGGGGTAATGATGTGTTTGAGTACAGAGAGGAAATTAAGAACCTGGTGGCATGGTGTGAAGACAATAACCTATCCTTCAACATCAGCAAGACGAAGGAATTGGTTGTTGACTTCAGAAGGAGTAGCGGTCCGCACGACACAATTTACATCAGTGGTGTGCAAGTGGAACAGGTCAAAAGCTTTAAGTTCCTCGGGGTCAATATCACAAATGACCTGACTTGGTCCAGCCAAGCAGAGTTCACTGCCAAGAAGGCCCACCAGCGCCTTTACTTCCTGAGAAAACTAAAGAAATTTGGCCTGTCCCCTAAAGCCCTCACTAGTTTTTATAGACGCACTGTAGAAAGTATTCTTCTCAGGTGCATCACAACCTGGTATGGAAGTTGCCCTGTCCAAGACTGAAAGAAGCTGCAGAAGATCGTGAACACGGCACAGCACATCACACAAACCAATCTTCCGTCTTTGGACTCACTTTACACCGCACACTGTCAGAGCAGTGTTGCCAGGATAATCAAGGACACGACCCACCCAGATAACACATTTTTTGTCCTTCTTCCCTCTGGGAGAAGGTTCAGGAGCTTAAAGAGTCATACGGCCAGATTTGGGAAGAGCTTCTTTCCAACTGTGATAAGACTGCTGAACGGATCCTGACCTGAATCTGGGCCGTACCCTCCAAATATCCGGACCTGCCTCTCGGTTTTTTTTGCACTACCTTACTTCCCATTTTTCTATTTTCTATTTAGGATTTATAATTTAAATTTTTAATATTTACTAATTTTCACTATTTTTAATACTTAATATTTGTAATCCAGGGAGTGGAAAGCGCAGAATCAAATATCACTGTGATGGTTGTACGTTCTGTACCAATTGTTTAGCAACAATAAAGTATAAAGTGTAAAGTATCAACATTCCACATCTTCTAACAGTGAAAAGGATCTCCAAGAAAAACAGTCCCACCATAAGATGGAAGGCTCATACAAGGTCCAGATGTACAAGTCTAAAAAGCATGTTCACCAGCAAGAGTAATCTGTTCCTACAACACACTTTCCAAACGTGCAGTTTGTCAGTGAATCATGAACTGCTATCTCTTAGTAAGTTAACAGTTATTTCAACAATTGCAAAAATATAATTTATTTTTAGAACTCTTTAGATAATGCAAATTCACATTGACAAACCTATTCTTACTTTGGTACTTTGTGACTGAGTGATTCTTATAATTTAGTGACTTTCTAGGTCTCATCAGAGGACATGGGATGATAATCATGGATTATAACACTGTGGTAATAGAATAAAACAGCTCAGAAATAAGCCCTTCAGCCCAACTGGCCCAAACAAACCACAACATCTTCCCTGCTAATCACAATTGTCTTCATAGAGAGGACGAAGTATACATTGCATGTTTTATTTCCAAAGACCACTGGCAACGTAAACAAGTTTTATGATGACTCCAGCTATTTCCACATATTTAATTTCACAAAATTAAGGTGTTTATTTTTTCTAAATTGCGACACCTAAATTGCCAGTTTAATAGTACGTTTGTAAAATATTGCATCTTCCTTGCACGTAAAGAACCATTAGTTAAGAAAAATACTGGCAAGCTGCTGAAGCCCACATCACTGTCTGCAGCTTCGGGTTAGGAATGCAAGAGTTTAGAAGGTAAACAATGTTTTGCAAGCTGTACCAGGCATTCCAATATGTCTCAAAGTAAAGGCTAAAGATCAGCTTCATTTGTCCCATGTACGCGCATCAAAACATACGGTGAAATGCCTCGTTTGCATCAATGACTAACGCTGCCTGAGGATGTGTAGGGCGTAGCCTGCAAGTGCTACCATGCTTCTGGCACCAACATAGCATGCTCACAGACCTTAACCCATGTTTCTTTGTAATGTTGGAGGAAACCGGAGCACCCATTCTCAAGCAGAGAACATACAAACTCTTTACACACGGTGGTGGAATTGAATGTGGAATGCTGGTGTTGTAAATCATAATATTAACCATTATGCCATTGTGTAAAAGAGATTCTTAGCATTTATTGAGAAATGAAACTTTCTAAGATTAACAAACTAAATCAAAGTTAAACATATACGGTGTACACATATATAATCCTATAATAGCAGTGTCAATTCTTTGAAAGTTCACAACAGGCAGAGTCAACACGTCACTTGCAGAGGAAAAGGATAACAAAATCTAGCCTGGACAAATGCATTATTTCAGATTCACATGGAAATTAATACATCAACAATTACACTAAGGATACATTATTACCTTTCTGAATGATCAGAAAATACAACAAAGCCTGAATAAAAAAATGAAACTGCTGAGCTTTAACTGTAAAGCTATCAATCCTTTCATTCGAGATGCATAATGAAATCTTATCCGTCTACATGATTGTCATTAAGAAGTATAATTACATGTAACTATCTGTAATATTTGATCATGATGAATTCTAAATTATCACTGAGATTTGGTCCTTACAAATGAGTGCTCACATTATTTTAGGCTGAAGTTCCATAAGGGTTTTGACTCCACCTGAAGCTTGGCAACAAACCCACAGAGATCATGCAGAATGTTCATCCTACTGGAGATATGATTAGATCCATGACCTACCCAAATACATTTTTATAAATCTTGTTAAGGGTTAGAATATGATTTACAAATATTTACTAGTTTATAATGCAATTTCAAAAGGTCCAGTGATGCATTGGGCTAGAGTAAGTCAGCTGAAGAGAAACAAAACAGACAATATTTGAACCATCTCTAAACATCATTGGTGATATAGACTACATCAGCTTACCTAAGGTAATTTTGCAATAAGGAAGCAATAGGTAAGTTTATTATTTTACATTAATACCTGACTTAATCATCATTGTGATAGGCATCTGCTTGTTGAGCTAACAGGGATCAGGAGAAATTTCAAGAATCTGTTATTAGTATGACCTTAGCTAGCCTACGGGGACATCCCATTAATATTGCTCACATGGCAAAAGAAATATGTTGGCCTATTGCTTGACCCCAAAACACTGTTTATAAAAGTTGAATAAGGGACGGGAACTTTGATTGCCATATTGCCATAAAGTTGCCAGAGGAAACTTTCATTATTGTCTTCAGAGCAGTGCTCTTCATTGGCATGCTGCAAATTCTCTTAGTTTTTAGCATTTAGTACTGTAGCCAAGAACTTTGCAGTTAGATCTGAATGGGAGATATCAGTATCAACAAAACTCTTCCAGCTACTGAGGAGTGTCATTACTGAATGAATGATTATTGCAATGATGGGAGAGGGTTAGAGATTTTTCAGAGGAATTTGCTGAAGCAAGTGAGAGACAGTGCTCACAGGAGACCTGTTCATTAAGCAAGGAAATTATGAGAAGCCCCAAGGCCATTGTTGGATGGTCCTTATAGGAGCTCGCCTGGCAGGTCCACAAAAGGACATATTCGCTGTGTCTAACTTCTTGAATGTTCAGGAAACCCACAATGCAAGTAAATGCTCATGTCCCCTCCACCTGCTTGGAGGTTGAAACAGAGTAACTGATGTCTCTTCCTTGGGTCTAGAGCTTGGGTGACCTCCCTCATGCAGCAGTGAGCAGAAAACTGAGACAAATGGCAGAAATCAGTAGTAACAACCTGGTCTGAATCTGAGGCAAACTGCTGAGAATGAGGACGATCCTGACCTCAATGGGCAAAGAAATGCAGCTGTTTTAATTGCCATTACAGGAGGTGAGAATTCTCCGTGGGGCCACAGAATACAGCTTGTATGTTGATCCTTTAAACGTTTGTTGTTCAATTTATAAATGGGAACACATGATGCTGATTTCTCATTGTAGATGATTTTTGTTTTTAGTTAACATCCTTTCGTTCAGTTCAAAGCCAAAAATGAGAAGTTCAATTCCCAGGTTGACACCAAGGGTCCCAGAGATGCCCTGGGTTTTGTTAGTTTTCACTGCTAAAGTCCTGTTTTCATTATGGTGAATTACCTGAATAAATTTCTGGCCCACTGGTAAAAGTACCAGCCTAACTCATTAGTTCAACCAACACACATAAAAGTTGCTGGTGAACGCAGCAGGCCAGGCAGCATCTCTAGGAAGAGGTGCAGTCGACGTTTCAGGCTGAGACCCTGCTGTGTTCACCAGCAACTTTTCTGTGTGTTGCTTGAATTTCCAGCATCTGCAGAATTCCTGTTGTTTGCGTTTCTAACTCATTAGTTGATTGGTCAAAAGGCTGGTATTTTTACTAGTGAGCCAGAAATTTATTCAGGTACATATGGGGGTAGATGAGTTGCTGAAAGTTCTATAGTGGGAAGGTGACCATTGGCTTGGAATTATAGATCCTAACATGGCCCACAGTATTTGTATGGTGTCCAGGATATTTCTGATCGCGTCCAAGATATCCTGAAGTGGAAGGGTGAGGAGCCAGAGGTCGTGGTACATACAGGTACCAATGACATAGGTAGGAAAAGGGAAGAGGTCCTGAAAGGAGAATATAGGGAGTTAGGAAGGGAGTTGAGTAAAAGGACCGCAAAGGTAGTAATCTCGGGATTACTGCCTGTGCCACGCGACAGTGAGAGTAGGAATGCAATGAGGTGGAGGATAAATGTATGGCTGAGAGGCTGGAGCAGGGGGCAGGGATTCAAGTTTTTGGATCATTGGGACCTCTTTTGGCACAGGTGTGACCTGTACAATAAGGACGGGTTACACTTGAATCCTAGGGGGACCAATATCCTGGCGAGGAGATTTGCGAGGGCTACTGAGGTGACTTTAAACTAGAATGGGGGTCAAATTAAAGAGACTAGGAAAGAGGAGGTTAGTTCACAACAGGGGGATGGGAACAAGTGCACAGAGACAGAGGGGTGTAAAATGAGGGTAGAAGCAAAAAGTAGTAAGGTGAAAAGTAAAAGTGGCAGGCCGGTAAATCCAGGGCAAAAATCAAAAAGGGCCAGTTTTCAACATAATTGTATAAGGGCTAAGAGTGTTGTAAAAGCAAGCCTGAAGGCTTTGTGTGTCAATGCAAGGAGCATTCATAACAAGGTGGATGAATTGAATGTATAGAAACTTATTAATGAATATGATATAGTTGGGATCACAGAGACATGGCTCCAGGATGACCAAGGATGGGAGCTCACATTGAGGGATATTCAATATTCAGGAGGGATAGACATGAAGGAAGGGGAGGTGGGGTGGCGTTGCTGGTTAAAGATGAGATTAACGCAATAGAAAGGAAGGACATTAACCAGGAGGATGTGGAATAGATATGGATAGAGCTGCATAACACTAAGGGGCAGAAAACGCAGGTGGGAGTTGTGTACAGGCCACCTAACAGTAGTAGTGAGGTTGGGGATGGCATTAAACAGGAAATTAGAAATGTGTGCAATAAAGGAACAGCAGTTATAATGGGTGACTTCAATCTACTATAGATTGGGTGAACCAAATTGGTAAGGGTGCTGAGGAAGAGGATTTCTTGGAATGTATGTGGGATGGTTTTTTGAACCAACATGTCGAGGAACCAACTAGAGAGCAGGCTATTCTAGACTGGGTTTTGAGCAATGAGGAAGGGTTAATTAGCAATCTTGTCGTGAGAGGCCCCTTGGGTAAGAGTGACCATAATATGGTGGAATTCTTCATTAAGATGGAGAGTGACATAGTTAATTCAGAAACAAAGGTTCTGAACTTAATGAAGGGTAACTTTGAAGGTATGAGACGTGAATTAGCTAAGATAGATTGGCAATTGATACTTAAAGGGTTGACAGTGGATATGCAATGGCAAGCATTTAAAGATTGCATGGATGAACTACAACAATTGTTCATCCCAGTTTGGCAAAAGAATAAATCAGGGAAGGTAGTGCACCCGTGGCTGACAAGGGAAATTAGGGATAGTATCAATTCCAAAGAAGAAATATACAAATTAGCCAGAAAAAGCGGCTCATCTGAGAACTGGGAGAAATTCAGAGCCCAGCAGAGGAGGACAAAGGGCTTAATTAGGAAAGGGAAAAAAGATTATGAGAGAAAACTGGCAGGGAACATAAAAACGGACTGTAAAAGCTTTTATAGATATGTGAAAAGAAAAAAGATTGGTTAAGACAAATGTAGGTCCCCTACAGACAGAAACAGGTGAATTAATTATGGGGAACAAGGACACGGCAGACCAATTGAATAACTACTTTAGTTCTGTCTTCACTAAGGAGGACATAAATAATCTTCTGGAAATAGTAGGGGACAGAGGGTCTAGTGAGATGGAGGAACTGAGGGAAATATATGTTAGTAGGGAAGTGGTGTTAGGTAAATGGAAGGGATTAAAGGCAGATAAATCCCCAGGGCCAGATGGTCTGCATCCCAGAGTGCTTAAGGAAGTAGCCCAAGAAATAGTGGATGCATTAGTGATAAATTTTCAAAATTCTTTATATTCTGGACTAGTTCCTGAGGATTGGAGGGCGGCTAATGTAACCCCGCTTTTTAAAAAAGGAGGGAGAGAGAAACCAGGGAATTATAGACCGGTTAGCCTAACATCGGTGGTGGGGAAAATGCTAGAGTCAATTATCAAAGATGTGATAACAGCACATTTGGAAAGCGGTGAAATCATCAGACAAAGTCAGCATGGATTTGTGAAAGGAAAATCATGTCTGACGAATCTCATAGAATTTTTCGAGGATGTAACTAGTAGAGTGGATAAGGGAGAACCAGTGGATGTGGTATATTTGGATTTTCAAATGGCTTTTGACGAAGTCCCACACAGGAGATTAGTGCGCAAACTTAAAGCACACAGTATTGGGGGTATGGTATTGATATGGATAGAGAATTGGTTAGCAGACAGGAAGCAAAGAGTGGGAATAAACGGGACCTTTTCAGAATGGCAGGCAGTGACTAGTGGGGTACCGCAAGGCTCAGTGCTGGGACCCCAGTTGTTTACAGTATATATTAATGAGTTGGATGAGGGAATTAAATGCAGCATCTCCAAGTTTGCGGATGACACGAAGCTGGGCGGCAGTGTTGGCTGTGAGGAGGTCGCTAAGAGGATGCAGGGTGACTTGGATAGGTTAGGTGAGTGGGCAAATTCATGGCAGATGCAATTTAATGTGGATAAATGTGAGGTTATCCACTTTGGTGGCAAAAACAGGAAAACAAATTATTATCTGAGTGGTTGCCGATTAGAAAAAGGGGAGGTGCAACAAGACTTGGGTGTCATTATACACCAGTCATTGAAAGTGGGCATGCAGGTACAGCAGGCGGTGAAAAGGGCGAATGGTATGCTGGCATTTATAGCAAGAGGATTCGAGTACAGGAGCAGGGAGGTACTACTGCAGTTGTACAAGGCCTTGGTGAGACCACACCTGGAGTATTGTGTGCAGTTTTGGTCCCCTAATCTGAGGAAAGATATTCTTGCCATAGAGGGAGTACAAAGAAGGTTCACCAGATTGATTCCTGGGATAGCAGGACTTTCATATGATGAAAGACTGGATCGACTAGGCTTATACTCGTTGGAATTTAGAAGATTGAGGGGGGATCTTATTGAAACGTATAAAATCCTGAAGGGATTGGACAGGCTAGATGCAGGAAGATTGTTCCTGATGTTGGGGAAGTCCAGAACAAGGGGTCACAGTTTGAGGATAAAGGGGAAGCCTTTTAGGACCGAGATTAGGATAAACTTCTTCACACAGAGAGTGGTGAATCTGTGGAATTCTCTGCCACAGGAAACAGTTGAGGCCAGTTTATTGGCGATATTTAAGAGGGAGTTAGATATGGCCCTTGTGGCTAAAGGGATCAGGGGGTATGGAGAGAAGGCAGGTACAGGGTTCTGAGTTGGATGATCAGCCATGATCATACTGAATGGCGGTACAGGCTCGAAGGGCCAAATGGCCTACTCCTGCACCTATTTTCTATGTTTCTGTGGCGCTCACATTCAAATTCAAAATAGATTTAGGATAAATTTTATTTCCAAACTTGAATCAAGGCCCAAACAATATCTTAAGATTTACACACAAAAGAATACAGGTATCAACTGCTGGACATTCCGGCTGTTCTGCCAAATCATACTAGCTATATTACCAGTGCAAATTGGGTGTCAAATTGCAGCTTTACTTTTATGCGACAACATCTCATTTCTGCTGGGCCAGTCTAAATTCAGGCTCCATATCTTGCCTGCTCAATGTGCCTGAGTGTAAATGCTTAGCAATTATGCTAAGATAATGTACCAATTTCCCCCGGTATCAATAAAGTATGACTATGACTACTATATACCAGTTGCAATTGCAACAACAAGAAGGGCCAAAAGTCAATGATACCAGCCTCATTAGGTGCCAATTTTTCAACTGCTTTTAACATTGATGCAGGCTTTCATTGTATTCAGTTTCAGGATCAAAATTGCTCTGTGAACCATTTGACATTTTATTTTCTACACTGGCTTGACTTGTTGGTGAGTACGTAAACTCAGACTTAAAATTTGTGTTGACTAATTTTAAATTAGAAGCTTCTTTAAAACTCTTTGCCTATTTACTGGATTTTTCATGGTTTATTTACACTTGGAGCTGAGGAACAATTCTCCTGTGACTACCTTGGTTTGTTAAGCATTGTTTCAATCTTCTTCATGCTCTAACTGACCAACTCTGTGATATCCTTGAGGTCTACAACATCCTAATGTGTTCCCACAATTCAGGTCTCTTAATTTCCTCTAAATTTACCAAAGTTCAAAGTGGAGCTGAGAGTGAGTTTGTAAACATGGCAGGAGTAAAGGATGTTGGGAATGGCAAGGGTGGAACGCCGTGAGAAGGGTGTGGGACAGGTGAAAGAGAAAGAATGCCAGGGGCAAGGGCTGCGTGGGTGCAGACACTCCAGTACAAAGACACCTGGCAAAGCCTTTTGTTTCCTAACAATTGGCTTATCAATCATTACAGAATGTCTCTCTGGTGCTCAGCTCGCTCACTCCTCTCCCTTCCCCTGTATCCAACCATGATTTTCCTCTCCCTGCTTCCTTCCAATCTCAGTCCACTATAGGAACCCATGTCAGAATCAAGC
Source organism: Mobula birostris (assembly GCF_030028105.1). Classification (NCBI taxonomy): domain Eukaryota; kingdom Metazoa; phylum Chordata; class Chondrichthyes; order Myliobatiformes; family Myliobatidae; genus Mobula; species Mobula birostris. The sequence continues at coordinate 202,909,311 of NC_092371.1, read as the reverse complement.
TTATCATCACTCACACATCATATTTTTTTGCAGCAGGACAATGCAATACATAAAATTACTATAGTACTGCGAAAAACCCTTCTCTCTCCCTCTTTCTATCTCTCTCTCTCTCTCTCTCTCTCTCTCTCTCTCTATATATATATATATATATACATACACGCTCAAGACTTTTGCACAGTATTGTAAATTTATTATCAAAGTACATATATGTTACCAAATATTACCTTGAGATTTATTTTCTTGCAGGCATTTCAGGAAAAAAGGAATACAATATAACTTCTGAAAGAGTATAATAAACAGAAAAATACTGACAAACAGTCAATGTGCAAAAGAAGACAAAGTGTGCAAATAAAAATTAATACTGAAAACATGAATTATAAAGAGTCTTTGAAAGTGAATCTATAAGTTGTAGAATCAGTCCAGAGTAGAAATGTCAACTGTACTTTTTTCCATAGGTGCTGCTTGGCCTGCTGAATTCCTCTACCATTTTGTGTGTGTTGCTTGGAATTCTAGCATTTGAAGATTTTATCTTCAATGAAGTTATTCACGCTGATACAGGAGCCTTGTGATTGTAGAGTAATGACTGTTCCTGAACCTGCTAAGGTTTCAGTACCTGCTGCCAGATGGTAATACTGAGAAGGGGGCATGGCCTGGATTGTGAGAATCTTTGACGGTGGATGCTGCTTTCTTGTGGCAGTGCTCCATGTAAGTGTATTCAATAGAGAGGAGGGCTTTGCCTGTGATGAACTGCCATGTCCAAAATTTATCTGGCAGTTGGTGGCTGCCATACCTTTGGCTAGAAAAGCACCAAGTTTTTCAATACCCTCCCAGGACCTTTCTGTCTCGCTGCCTCTTGTCCCTTCCTTACAACCTTCCCCCTTTATAAAATTCTCAATTATATGCCTTAATATTTAATGAATGAGATAGCAGCCTCTTTTGATTGAATGATACACAGTTACAAACTTGACATGATTTTGGGACAGATGCTATAGAAATTGAAGTTGTTGTTTTGCTTTACTACTTCTATACATTTTCCAGTCCAACTTTAATTCTGTAAGCTTAATGAAAAAATATATAATTCTATGAATGATAGGCTGGTTTGAGTTTGGTTGGCATTGCACACCATTAATGCCGGGCTTTGCTCACTGAATTCTTATTGAGTTACAATTGCACTCATATTTCAGTTTTAATTAAATAATCCTTATAGCAATTTGCAGATCAAAACTTATCTGCCCATGATCTTTTAACACTGATTGGAAAACCTTTCTTAATAGCATTACCTATTCTGTAGTTGAGTTGTTTAGTTTGTTTTTAAGAAAGAGAAATTTTCACTGAAAGCCCACGGTCAAATTGGCCTCCGGATCAAAGGATGCCTATAAGTTAACCAAAACAGGAGGACACCAAATAATTTTTATTGAAAGGTTTAGCCAAGTAGTAGTACCATTCAAGTATTCTGCTGGCATATCAGTGCTATCAATTGCTGAATGATTTTGTCATATGGTATGTCAGGTGAAGAGGATGAACAACATCAAATACCTTATTCAGCCTTATTTGAACAACTTAACAACATCTTTAAGTTTACCAATTCCATGCATTTGAACCAAGCTGAGCGAGTAAGAATATAAGAAAGAATATTTTATTTTAAATATGAAGGTGATGGTAAAGCAGTTCATCATTTCAAAACTACCTAAAACAACATTAATAGTCATACATAAATTTAACCTGTTTGTCTGCTTTCTAAATAATAAATGAAAATAGGGAAGAAACAATAAAATAATCAAGGAACAGTTCAATTTTCAATATTTAATGAAAGAAAAGATTGCCCTTGAATACTGAGATACTTAGCTTTCAAGTGATATTTTGATTTCCTGTTTTCAGTGAGAGTTTCTCTGTGACTCCAGCATGTCACCAATGTTATAATTCTTTTGATCTGAAGGCCTAGAGACCTTTATTGCTATTTACACTTTGTTCTGTATATGGACATGATTTCTTCTTTCTTGCTCATGTTCTCTTCTGGCCTGCAAGCTTACATTTCCATTTAGCTCAACGCAGGGATATGTTCCAGAATAAACTTGGTTGTGAAGTGATTTTCTGTCTTCAAAATTCCAGCATCAGCCGTTTTCTGATTTCATTCAATAAAATAGTAACTATTTCCCCAGATGAATGTAGCCAAAACAAACTCAGTGAAGCTCATTACCATTCAACAGAATATTTCACAATTTCAAGAATAAATTACACTTCTTAGAGGATGTTCTGCACCAACTACCCAAGGTGAGTTGACTATTTTCTATCTTTGTTACAACTACTTATGAGAAGGATAAGTTATGGGAGTTTCAATATTACCGAGAAATACATCTCCATCTCAGATGCCTATCCTGACACTGGATAGTTGGTGCAGAACATCCTCCAAATAGTGTACATTGCTTTTGAAATAGTGAAATATTCTGCCTGGATGCCCAGGAACAGAAAATGCTACAGAAAGTGATGGATATAGACCAGTCCATCTTTGCCCTCCCCATCATTCAGTATATTTCAGTGAAGTACTGCCACAAGAAAGCAGTATGCGTCATTAAATACCACTGCCTTATAGGCCATGCACTATTCTCATTAATACCATTGGGTAGGAGGTACAGAAGACCATAAGACATAGGAGCAGAATTAGGTCATTCAGCCCATTGAGTCTGCTCTGCCATTCTATCATAGCTAATCCTGAATCCCACTCAACACCATACACCTGCCTTCTCGCCATATCCTTTGATGCCCTGACTGATCAGGAAATGATCAACTTCTGCCTTAAGAATATCCCTGGACTTGGCCTCTATCACAGTCCGTGGCAGAGCATTCCACAGATACACTACACTCTGGCTAAAAAAAAATCCCTCCTTACCTCTTTTCTAAAAGGTTGCCCCTCAATTTTGAGGCTGTGTCCCACCATAGGAAACATCCTCTCCATATTCACCCTATCTAGTCCTTTCAACATTTGGTAGGTTTCAATGAGATCCCCATGCATTCTTCTAGATTCCAGTGAGTACAGGCCCAAAGCTGCCAAATTCTTCTCATATGTTAACCACTTCATTCCTGGAATCATCCTTGTGAATATCCTCTGGACTCTCTCCAATGAGAACACATCAATTATGAGGTATGGGGCCCAAAACTGTTGTCAGTTCTCCAAGTGCAGCCTGACTAGTGTCTTATAAAGCCTCAGAATTATCTCCTTGCTTCTATATTCTATTCCCCTTGAAATAAATGCCAACATTGCATTTGTCGTCTTTACCACATACTTAACCTGTAAATTGACCTTCTGAGAGTCTTGCCCCTGGACTCCTAGGTCCCTCTGCACCTCTGATGTTTGAATTTTCTCCCCATTTAGATAACTGTCTGCACTATCATTCCTTTTACCAAAATGCATTATCATATATTTCCCAACACTGCCACTTTTTTGCCCATTTGTCCAATTAGTCTAAGTCCTGTTGCAATCACATTGCTTCTTCAGCACTACCTACCCTTCCACCTATCTTCGTATCATCTGCAAACTTTGTATCACCTGCCACAAAGCCATCAGTTCCATTACCCAAATCGTTGACAATGTTAAAAGTAGCGGCCTTGATACTGACCACTGAGGAACACCATTAGTCACTGTCAGCCAACCAGCAAAGGCCACTTTCATTCCCACCCCTTGCTTCCTGCCTGTCAGTCATTCCTCTATCCATGCCAGTATCTTTTCCGTAATGCCATAGAATTTTATTTTGCTAAGCAGCTTCATGTGTGGCACCTTATCAAATGCCTTCCAAGTAAATGACATCCACTGCCTCTTTTTTGTTCACTCTGCTTGTAACTTCCTTGAACAACTCCAACAGATATGTCAGGCAAGATTTCCCTTTACAGAAACCATGCTAGCTTTGACTTATTTTGTCATTAGTCTCTAAATACCATGAAACTGCATCCTTAATAATAGACTCCAACACTTTCCCACCCAATAAGTTTAGGCTAACTGAGCCATAATATCCTTTCTCTTGCCTTCCTCCCTTTTTAAAGAGTGGAGTGACATTTGCAATCTTCCCGTCCTCTGAGACCATACCAGAATCAAGTGATTTTTATTGAGTGGATTAACTAATTTTTAGTTAAGAAGTGACCAATGCAACTGTCATCTCTTCAGCAATCTCTCTCAGGAGCCTGTGATGTTGTTCACCTGGTCCAGGTGACTTATCCACCTTAAGAGCTTTGAGTTTGCCTAGCACTTTTTCCTTCACAATAGCAATGGCAATCACAGACCTCTGGCACACTGCTAGTATCTTCCACAGTGAAGACAGATGCAAAGTATCCAATAAGTTCATCTGCCATTTCTTTGTCTCCCATTACTACCTCACCAGCATCATTTTCTAGTGGTCCAATATCAACTTTCACCTCCCTTTTATTCTTTATATAACTGCTTTATATTATTGGCTAGTTTGCCCTCACAAAAAAAGGAACACAATAGGTTTTAATGAAAAACTATACAGAAATAAAGCCTGACAAACATCCTTTCCCTTCTTATAGCTTTTTTAAGCAACACACATCAAAGTTGCTGGTGAACGCAGCAGGCCAGGCAGCATCTCTAGGAAGAGGTCAGTCGACGTTTCGGGCCGAGACCCTTCGTCAGGATTGTATAGCTTTTTTAGTTGCCTTTTGTTGGATTTTAAAATCCTCCCAATAATTCAACTTCGTACTCACTTTTGCTACTTTATATGCCCTTTCCTTGGCTTTTATGCAGTCCTTAATTTCCCTTGTCAGCCATGGTTGCCTATCCATGCCATTTGAGAACTTCTTCTGTGGGACATATCTATCCTGCTTCCCATGAACTATTCCCAGAAACTTCAGCCATCTCTGCTCTGCCATCATCCCCGCACCATCAAGTTCAGGAATAGTTATTACCCTCCAACTACCATTCTCTGAACTGCACTGAACTAATTCTACAATCTACAGACCCACTTTTAACGACTATTTACAACTCATGTTCTCCGTGTTATTTTTACTTGCAGTTTGTCTTCTTCTGCACATTGATGTTTGTCAGGCTTTGTTTCTGTGTAGTTTTTCATTAAAATCCTATAGTGTTCCTTTTTTCATGTAAATGTCTGCAAGAAAATTAATTTTAAGGCAGTATATAGTAACGCATATGTACTTTGATAATAAATTTACTCTTAAACATCAACATTTTGAAATGTGATTTAGTTTGAGTTGAAGAGTACTCAAACAATTCAACTACCTCTCCAGGTAACTGATCTTAATTTAACACTGAAGAAAGAAAGAACATTTTTTGAATACAGGGCTTAGATTTTTCAGATTATTTTCTTTCAATTTTGAGCACATTGTGAACTTTGGATTTCAACAGCTGAACTTATTAACCAGTAATATAGAACAAAATACATAACTTATCTGATTAACTATTAAGCTGAACTGTGGAATTATATTAAGACTACTGTTGCTTGATATTTTCATGTATATGAACTAAAAGTTTTTTAAAGGAGATATTGCAAAGTACTCAAAAATTTCTTGGAAAATTATGTGATATATGAATTTCATTTTACCAGAATTTTAACATCTTTCCTTGTAAAACTAAAAATGCAGCTCTGTCAAGAAGTTGTTCATCTTTCTTACAAAGGAACTGAAGAGCTAGCATCATTTTTGTGGTCCTCCATCATCTTAACTTTGAGAGCATTTGTGACCAGAAACTCACTTTGATTTGCCAATGATTACAAGAGCAGATGATTTCTGACACTCCAAACCTCTCTAGCATCTACAAAGCACAAATTACAAATGCAAAGGAATCTCTTTCACTTGCCTGCATAAGTGCACATCTATCAATACATAAGGAGCTTGACACTATCCAGGAAGTAGCAGCCTGTTTGATTTGCATTCTAAACATTCATGCCTTCTAACATCCATGCATTGTGATTGCAGTGGGTACCAAATACAAAATGATGTGTAGTTACTAGTATTGTCTGCTATGAAACACTAGCCGAAACTGGAGTTTTTACGATCATGAATGACAAGAATAGGATGTCTAAATCGGTACCTATTTTAGGAGAACCTTTACAGGAGGAACTGCAATGTTTCGAAAGACAACTGATCACCACCTTCTCAAGACCAACTAAGAATGCTGTGTTTGTTTGTGGCAATGTAGAAGGCAAATGATATTTTTCAAGGACTTTATACCCAATAGTTTAACAGTTTAGTCATTGTGGGTTTATAGACACAAGGCCTTTTCCCTGCCATGGTACAATATATGAAGAAAAACCAACAGGTCTGGCACTGTTTCATGAGTTACTGAGGAAAAGGTAGGAAAAAGTACTTGGGTTATTAATGGAGTGAAGATTGTGTGAATGATCCAAGCCTTATATGTTGGATTCATGCATGGTTGTGTGCGTGTTGATTAATGAGGGAACCAGGGTAAAAGAGAGTGATCCAGCTGAAGAGATGGGAATGGATTTCTCAGCTGCTTTAAACTATTGGACGATTTGTGTGGAACATTGTGTTCCTTTGCAAAAGGAGGAACTTGGGATTAAATACTAGCTGTTAAAAAAGAATTTAAGAAACACTCGAAGGAAAGCAAAGCTAAATATATATGGAGAAAGAGTTGAAGAGTGTTACTGATTGGATTTAGCCAATTTATAGAGTACTACAGCACAGAGTGTGTGTAGAGACAATGAGCCAGATTGCCTTGGCTGTGGCTAAGATCCTGTTTTATGATAAACCCCTCTGGCTTTGAAAGCAGCTGAAGAATTTTGCTCCTGGATGACTTTAGTGAGTTTCTTGCTGCTTCTGAGAACTGAGAACCTCAGTCTGCATTGACAATTCAACCTTTTGAAGTAGCTAAGAACAGAAGAGTTTATATTTGAATTTATTTTGAGAGATTGTAACCTTATTGATAACAGATAGATTGAGATGGATTAACAAAATGTAACTAATAGGATTGTAGAAGTGTCGGTCTTAGTGGATGGCCAGAGGTGCTAAAGGCAGTGGATTATAAATTAACTTGTGGGTGTGGTTACTTACCAGTTCAGAAATTTTGTATCATCAATATTTCACCTTGAAAGGAACAAAGTATTTTTGCTCCGCAACTTTGTTCAATACAAAAATAATACATGTGAGTACAAAACTCATGGAACTAATCCATAGTACAGTTCATTAAAGTTCTGTTGAACTGTTTCTCTGCACATTGTCATCCATGCATCATATAGTTAAGTAGTATCTAGTTCCTATACTGGGGTTGCAAAACAAAATCTGATAAATTGTAGTACTTAACAGTAGGATTCAAAGGCCACATTTCAAGTAATTGAATCATTGTGCTAACATTGGAGTCTGTCTTTGCTTGTCAAAGTACTGATTTGACATTATCTTGGCAAAATAACAACAACAAAGTCAAAGAATGAAGGGAAAATATATGGCAGAGGTCAGAAACCTATGGTTAGTTTGTCTGCCCTTTGTCCTCAGGCTTAATTTAAAGGGAATAAATTGATATCTCTGTTTTCTGTCTGTCTGTTTTGTAAAATAACTATATAACCCATGTGTTTTTACCTCTTCAGAGCCTCACTGATTAGGCTGTTATTTAGTTTGCTGAATGTCATTTTTGTTGCTGAAAGGTCAGATTTCCCCAAACTCTCACTTTAATGTTAATGAAGCATTGGTAGTAAATTCAGAAACACGGTGAACTATTATCTCTCAAGGGTTTCTATTGAACTTCTAGAAATATTGTTCTGGTAAAGGTTCTTTGCCACACTAAGTGATAAAGATGATTAGCTTTATTTGTCACACGCACCTCAAAACATTGAAACATATAGTGAAATGCATCATTTGCATCAAATCAAACCAGAGTCGCCTCACTTCCGGTGTCAACATAGCATGCCCACAACTTACCAACCCTACTCTTACATGTATGGAATATGGGAGGAAACCAAAGCACCCGGATGAAAACCCACATGTCATGGGGAAACTCCTTACAGGAATCGAACCCTGATGAGTGATCAGCGGCACTAGACAGAAATTGCGCTAACCGTTATGCTACCATTCCACTCCATAGATCCAAAATTCAAATGCGATGATGGAGAGGAAGTGAATTAAGTGAGCTGTTTGGAATTTAAGGAAGATAACTCTGCATCAGCCTATTTTGGACCGACTGAAGATTTCCACTGGAATTACTAAAATAAATGAAATACGCAAAATAGATGCAAACACATGCAAATTAGATTGTATTGATATTGAAATCTCATTACTTTTGTCCAAGAACCTATCCAAGACAACCAACTAAAGGTGACAAGCCTTTGTACTCGCATCTAATTGAAAAATGCAAGCAGAAGCTTTCCTTTGCTACTAAGCACCTCATTCATACAAAATAAAATTAATATACAGGAAATGCACACTGCGATCCAGATCTACAAACTCATTCATGATATAATGCCTGACAAAGTAAATTTATAATCCCTATACTTTCCATTAGAACTATTAATTTGTATATTTTTTCCTGCCCTATTACTCTTCGGAGTTGATGCCTCCTTAGCAACAGCATATTTGGTGGAATGTTGCTAATGTCCAAATGAGGGTGATTACACCCCAGACAGAGGTCAGAGGTCAGAGGGTCTAGCTTCATACTGTATCATTTAATTTTCTGGAGTGACAGGCCACTGTTTGAGTAGCAGGCATGGGAGTGCACAAATTTTTATAGTGGGTGACCTCTGTTCTTCTGAAACAAATGTTTAGACAACCCTGTTGATCTGCTGGAGAGGTTGCAGTGACAATCTGGAAGCTTCTTTCAAAATAAAGGCACATTTGGACCTCTCAAAGCAGAGGTCCCACTGCAGCACTTAGATGATGGTGCTTCAGTGGAAACCAGTCAAATGCTGGATCATAGTGAGTTCCACAGGGCTGTTGAGCAAATCCTCCACCTGACCTATCTTGGAAAGCAGGGACGCCAAGGTCTATGTAAAATCTGTTGCCGTGACTCAGACTCAAATCCTTGGCTGGATGAGATTCCTTCATGTATCTTGATCAAAGGATTTCTCGGAGTCTTTCCCCACCATGACGCCATTGTTTCTGGATATCCAAAGGTTAGAAAGAATGTGGCAAGCTGGAAGCTGTGGTCTTTCTTCTTATCCTGGCTCCTGCATACTTGTGCTTAGTATCTCAATATGTGCAGCTCCCCCGTCAAATACAGTTCCTGAGATAAGTAATTTCAATATTGGACATCATGGTTGCTGCAGTTTTAATATTGAAGAATGGCACCTTTTCTCCATCATTGTCTACAACATTTTTCTGGGTAGGATGTAGTTTTTGACTAACTGAAAGGAAAAGAGAAGCAGTGCTGTTACAGTGAGGGGAAAGAGAAAGTAAATGCCTACTGCAGCTTCTAAATTACAAGAAGTTGTGAGATGAGGGAGAAGTAGGATAAGAGAGTGAGAATCAGAAATGAAGAAGTCAAATACAAGATCTCAATGGAGGCCACTGAATCCATAATAACTCTACACATAATGACCGACTTACTTCATTCATAGGGATCAAAACATGTGGGCCCATTCCCTCCCATGTTTCTTGCTGCCTCTGGTGAAAGGATCCCTTTCTTTTCCAGCAAAAAAAAATGCTAATGTGTGTCCTGTGATATATTTTGGCATTATAACAGTTCTGTTTAATTAGCCGTGAATGTATATCAGCAGCATGTTGTCGTAATTGTGTTAAGAACAGTGAGTGTGAGCTACTTGAAGAGTTCAGGATGATTGATAGTGATTAATACTAGGTGAGTGATGAGGATAGAGTGAGTTCAGTGACAGATAGAAACTGCTGGCAGTTGGACAGATTTGTCAATACTATCGATATAATTCACTTTGTGAAATCTGTTTCTTTCTACACTGCTTCAAATTCTCCATCCAACACTCCAATGCTATCTTTTCAAACATCTAAGCAACTGGCCAAAGGGCTGTTTATCCCATCCACCACTTCCTCATGTCGGAGTGAATTTACCTCTCCATTCTGTCTTTTGCATTGGCAACGTCTGAAATCCTTAGTGCTTGTTCTCTTGTTTAGGTATTCTAGTAGGCACTTAGGTGTTCATGTTTAGTGTCACAGTACAGGTTCAGTTTACAGATGAGGTTTTGGTAATTCTTATATCTTAAGCTGGTAAGCAGTTCCAGATACACTAAGTGCTGATTGATGTATGCAGTTAATAAACTGCATGGTTATAATTGGATTATTTAAGACAACAAATGGTAAGAAATTAACATGCTGCTGGGAACAGAATGAAAGGGCATGAGTTAATCATATATCAATTTACAGAGATTAAGCAATTTGTCCTCCAACTTGTTTAAATCAAGATAAATGACTACTGATTGCATTATGTCTCAAATCATTGGTCGTACAGTATCCTATGCTATAAAGAGAAATATTTCAATGATTTATGAATCTGTACTCATTTTACCAGAAATTTTCTTGGCCCATCTTTAAAAGGACATAATATATAAGACCCATGCAGAACGATATGGAGATTGTAATGGGAGACAAAGATTTAAATTTCTGGGTTATCCGACTATGCATATAAACATTAAAGGGCACAAGTCCAGTCAAATATGCAATGAAACTTAGTTGTGCTTAGGAAGAAATATCCAATAAAATGAATCAAATTTGTAACAAAACAAGGAAAAGAAAACCAGGAAGAAGCTGAATATCTAAATTCTTGAAAATGACTGAAAATTCTGTTTATGCCTGGCACTAGGGACCAAAACACATTAGTGATGATGCAAGCCTCACGTATGTCATTGTGGCTGAGTTAAAATTTAGCCCAACCATTGATTCAAAAATTCAGTTGTCAAACAAAGGCACCACATTCTTTGCTTCTTCAACTCATGAAGTTGATCTAAAACTGATTGCAGTTAAAGAAAGAAAACAACCGGTTCTTGCGATTGCAGGTTATAGTTGCATTCAAATGAAATAGTTTTCTGAAAAATGATCACCCATCCATTTATGTAAATTTACAGAGCTAAGAGATTCAGATGTGTACAGATCTATGTAGATTAGCTGGAAGAACTTATTGCTCTGTATGATACATTCAACTGCTTCTTATGAAGACAAGACGACCAATGGTTAAATATCATTTAAGTCATTTCTAACTCAGTTACTTGGTAAGTAAATTACATCTTAAGAAAAATGCTAGTTTGGATAGCAAAGTATCCAGTGTCATATTTGTGTATAAAACTATTTGTAATTACTAGACATTGCTTTTAACAATATCAATTATTTTCTAACAATTACCTGAAAAATACCTTTGGAATAACTAAGTTGACAGCTTCAGGGTTTTGCTGCTTGAGAATAAACAGAAATGTCAAAAACAATCAATTTAGACATGACCTAGAGAAATGATGTGTAGATTATCTCAGATTCAGAAAATTATAATTATTGGCATAGGTTTATAACATGCAGAAATAACTAAACTAGATGACAGGTTTCCATTGTCAATTGAAGCTGAATTGTGCCCAAGTTTGATATAATCCTAGTGAAACAATGTTCTATTTGTGCCTAATGAGAATAATGACAGGACCTAGGAAATCAGTTGTTCAGCATTTTTCTTTGCATTATTGAAGAGATTCAGTCTCTGGTTACAGCTCAACCTAGCTTCTCCAGTAAATATCAATGTTTGTGTGGTTGCAGAAGGAGGATGCACATCACAGGCCCAGGTCTTTCTGATAGCCAATCACTCCTGCCAGCAACATTCATTAAAACAATGCTTCTATGTATGTCTGCGGAAGGATCTCTGATCTCAGAGGAGAAAAGAAAGAAAACCATGTTTCCTTATGAGAAGAATCTGGTGGGAGTGGGATTAGAAGCAGTCAGGGAGGAACAAGCAGATACCGGCAACGACCGCAAATGTAATGCAGAGTGAGATTGAATATATTAACTTATCCTAAGTCCAACATAAGGTATGCAAAAATATTTTACATTTCCCGTTTAGTAGTAAATCTTCAGTAGTCTACCTGCCAAAGGGGAGATTATTGCAGCATACTGCAGGCAGACACAAATAAATTTCAGAAAGGATGCCACAAATAGCATGTGAATCCTATTTGAAACTTGTTGCAGATATCTTGTTCTGGTCACATTTGCAAGGGTATTTAATAATATAGGGAAAGGCTTACTTTTGATTTAGAATAGTTCCACATATTCAACATTCAAGATTCAAGACTGCTTATTGTCATTTTTCGGTGCACAAATGTAAATGAGAACAAAACAATTGTTACTCCGCACCTGATGCAGTATTAAAAAAAACCATAAGGATTGAGAACACAATAAAAAACACAATAGATAAAAATACATAAGGTTAGCTTATATACAGTACATAGACTTATTATACGTACATAAAGTGACACGTGCTATTTTTCGTCTATACAGTACACAAGGAATCATATTGATTACTTAATGGATATAATTCCAATACAATATTTTTGAAGATCTTGGGTTTACTTAGTTCAAAGAAGAAAGTAATAATTTTATTTAAACAAAAAACTGAAAATGCTGGCAACATTCAGCAGGTCTATGAAAAGAGTGCTTAACAGTTGTCTTTAATGTGAAACTTTCACCCTGTTTTTATTTCCACAGATGCAACCTAATTTGCTGAGTATTCCAGCATTTCTGTTTTTGTTTCAGATCTCCAGTATTGGCAGTATATATTTTGCTTTTCAGTAACTTCTGTTAATTTTTCGTTTCCAGTATCTCATCATTATCTGAAAATCTGTTCTTGCATGTCATAACTGGGTGTGTCACTCATAGGGAATGTGACCCATATGAACAGAATTCTGCTCTTTACAGCAAAGATAATAACCAGGTAATGTCATCAGTGGTGCACCACCTTACAGATAACCTCAAGAATTGGGACCTCCTATTACCATGGAGACCAAAGTGGTATTAAGGATGTATTATTATCTGCTTTGAAATTCATTTCTAAACATCTATATTTCACTAACTTTATCTCTTTGAGATCTTTGTTAACCAAATTATTTCTATCATGCCTTTGCTCATTCTCCCTAATGTATCGTCTGGTTTACTGTATAAATGTCTTGACTGATACTGTGGAGTTCCCAGATATCAAAGCACTGATACTACTGTTACTTGTTAAGTACCTAGACTTGTTTTGTTGCTTTACAGGTTCAACATATATGTAAATTCAGGTCACTGTGGGATTTCTACTTTGCAATTCAAATCTTTACAAAGCTGGTGCTTAACATTACCCCTGGCTAATGAAATTCAGTGAATGCTCGTGAGTAGATTGGTGAGATTATTAATAGTAGAGTACTATAGCATATTCACGATATGACAAGACCCAAGATATAAACTATGATACTGTTTAATTATCAAGAAGAGCTTTTCAGTACTCACAACTACAGGAAAATCATTTTGTAAATAGTTTGGTGGTTCTGATTTTGGATAACATGGTCTGTTATACAAAGTGGTTCCATGTTGTAACATCAGTGGACTGTTTAGGCCATGTAGTACTTCTTCCACTTGCATATTTGACCTGTTCTCCTACAACTAAGACAAGCTTTGGGCCAGCAACGTTCAAGAAACCCCCTGAACATCAGGAAATCACCATGCCCTTTTCTTATCTATAAGTTTGTGAAAACAATTCATCTGGTTAACTATTTTGCATTTACTATCTTTCCTTGAAACCCATTTTGCCCACGGCTCTTACAGACAAAGAATACCTGCACATTATTTACACCAAAAATAGTAAAGGCATTTGTGGAGAGAGAAAAATCAATCATTAGAAAGAGGTGGCATAGGGTCGGAGGTGTTGAATCATTGTGCATAGTGCTAAGGAACTGTAAGGGTAAAAAAAAAACACCCTGATGGGAGTAGTATACAGAACCCCAAACAGTAGAAAGGATGTGGTCTACAAATTACATTGGGAGATAGAAAATGCATGCCAAAAGGGCAATGTTACAATAGTCATGGAGGATTTCAATATGCAGGTAGATTGGGAAAATCAAGGTGGTGCTGGGTTCCTAGAGGGGGAATTTCTAGAATGCCTAAGAAGTGGCATTTTAGAGCTATTCTGGATTGGGTGTTGTGTAATGAACCAGAATTGATTAGGGAGTAAAAGTACCCTGAGGGGCAAGTGATCATAATATCATCAAATTCACATTGAAATTTGAGAAGGAGAAGCTAAATTTAGATGTATCAGTATTACGGTGGAGTAAAGGGAATTACAGAGGCACGAGAGTGGAGTTGGCCAGAATTGATTGGAAAAGAACATTGGCAGGGATGACGGCAGAGTAGAAATAGCTGGAAATTCTGGAAGCAATTCCGAAGGCACGGGATATATACGTCAAAAAAAAGGAAGAAGTATTCTAAAGGCAAGTTGACACAACCATGGCTAACAGGAGAAGTCAAAACCAAATAAAAGCCAAAAGGGGGCATATAATAGAGAAAAATTTAATGGGTAGTTAGAGGATTGGAAAGCTTTTAGAAATCAACAGAAGGCAGCTAAAGAAGTCATTAAGATGATAAAGATGGAATACGAAAGTAAGCTAGTCACTAATATTAAAAAGAATACCAAATGTGTCTTCAGATACAGAAAGTGTGAAAAAGAGGCTAGAGTGGATATTGTGGCATTGGAAAACAATGCTGGAGAGGTAGTAGTGGGGGACAATGAAATGGCGAACAAACTGATTAAGTATTTTGCATCAACCTTCACTGTGGAAGACACTAACAGTATGGTGGAAGTTCCAGGTGTCAGGGATCTTGAAGTGTGTGAAGTTACCATTACTAGAGAGAAGGTTCTTGGGAAACTGATAAGTCACCTGGACCAGATGCTGTACACCCCAGCATTCCGAGCAAATTGGCTGAAGAGATCCTGGAGGCATTAGTAATAAACTTGCAACAATCACTAGATTCTGAAATGGTTCTGGAAGACAGGAAAAATGCAAATGTCACTCCACTCTTCAAGAAGGAAGAGAGGTAGAAAAAAGGAAACTATAGGCTAATTAGTCTGACCTCACTATTGGAAAGATGTTGGAGTCGATTATTAAGGATGAGGTCTCAGGGTACTTCAGAGCAAATGATAAAAGAGGTCATAGTCAGCATGGTTTCCTCAAGGGGAAATCCTCTTTGACAAATCTGTTGAAATTCTTTGAAAAAATAACAAGCAGGATAGACAAAGGAAAATTGGTTGATGTTGCATACTCGGATTTTCAGAAGGCCTTTGCTAAGGTGCCACACATGAAGATGTTTAACAAGCTACAAGCTCATGGTATTACAAGAAAGATTCTAGCATGGATAAAGCAGTGGCTGATAGGCAGGAAGGAAAGAGAAGAATAAAGGGAGTCTTTTCTGGCCGGCTGCAGGTGACTAGTGGTGTTCCACAGGGGCCCGTGTTGGGACAGAATCTTTTTACTTTATATGTCAATGACTTGGATGATGGAATTGATGGTTTTTTTGCAAAGTTTGCAGACAATATAGAGATAGGTGGAGGAGCAAGTAGTTTTGAGGAAGTAGAGAGCCTACAGAAGGGCTTAGATAGATTAGGAGAATGGGCAAAGAAGTGGCAGATGTAATACAGTGTCGGGAAGTGTAAAAGGCTTGATTATTTGCCACATTTTTCTGCAGACCTTTGCAGCCTACCTGTTTTCTCAACCCTACCTGCTCCTCCATCAATCCTTGTATCATCTGCAAACCTGGCAACAAAGCCATTTATTCCATCATCGAAATCACTGACATACAGCATAAAAAGAAGCGGTCCCAACACCAACCCCTGTGGAACACCACTAGTCATCGGCAGCCAACCAGATGAGGATCCTTTTCTTCCCACTCGTTGCCTCCTTCCAACCAGGCAATGCTCTAACCATGTTAATAACTCTTATTGTGGACATGTCATTGACAAGCATGGCTTACATAAGTCACAAGAGAAGTCTGAAGCAGTGGTGTCGGCACCCAAACTGGAAAATATGTCACAACTCAGGTCATTCTTGGGGCTTGTAAACTATTACCGCCAGTTTCTCGCAAATATTGCTGCAATGCTGCACCCATTGATTGCACTGTTGCAGACAGGAGAAAAGTGGGAATGATCAGAAAGATGTGAAAGCTCACTTAAGGATACAGAGACAAATAACATCAGATGAACTGCTCACCCATTATGACCCATCTCTGCCCATCATACTGGCGTCCGATCATCCCCTTATGGCATTGTTGCTGTTTTGTCAAGATCACTGATGAGTGCAGGACGCAGCTACACACAGATCGACTGAGAAGCCCTTAGTCTAGTATGGGAATAAAGAAGTTCCACCATTACCTCTACGGACAAAATGTTATGCTAGTGACAGATCATCAGCCCCTTGTGTCAATTTTCAATCCCAGGAATGGAATTCCAGTGATGTCTGCTACCCAGTTACCACATTGGACATTGCTCCTAGGAGCCCACTCTTACGACGTAAGAGTACAAGGTCACTAAATAACACAGCAACCCTGACAACTTGTTACGGCTTCCATTGTTGGCAACCGAAGAAGAAAAGTGTTGATACAGTGATCCATTAGAACTGTTCCACATAGCACTGATGGACCAGTTGTCGGTAGGTAACAAATTTGGAAATACAAAGAGAAAGAAGGAATGACCTGACATTGTCAAAAGTCTATGACATCATCATGCAAGGATGGCTACCTCATAGAAACTCTGTTTCCAGAGTTCTCAGTGAGATGAGACCAACTGACAGTGCGTCAAAGAATGCTGATGTGTGGATCTCATATTCGGTTTCCCTCCAAACTGCGCACCAATGTGTTAGAGAATTTGCATGAAGGACACCTGGGTACACTCAAGATGAAGAGCCTCACCCGGAGCTACGTGTGGTGGCCGGGAATAAAATTGTAGATTTGGCCAAAAGCTGTTTCCGATGCCAAAAAAGTTCAAAATGCACCCCCCCCCACCTCACGGCCACTGTTACACCCATGGGAGTGGCTGTCATCACCACAGCAAAGAGTATATATTCACTTTGCTGGGCCATTCATGGATTCTATGTCTCTCATTGCTGTGGATGCTCATTCAAAGTTGGCCAGAGGTTATGTCAGTGAAGTCAACCACATCAGAAAAGACCTTTTCTGCTCTAAGGACTATTCTCATCAGAAATGGCTTACCAGAACAAACTGTGAGTGACAACTGACTGCAGTGCATGTCAAAAGAATTCCGACTGTTCATGAAGGAAAATGGCATCAGACATATCAAATCAGCTCTTCACCATCCAGCAGCAAATGGGTTAGCTGAAAGCTTTATCCAAACCTTCAAGAAGCCATTAAGATGATGGACAAGGAGGGCATTTCTCTACTGCACACGGTGGACAACTTCCTTTTCATGTATCAGACCTCTGTTCATACAATGACAAATCAAACACCTGCAATGCTGTTCATGAGCAGGAATCTAAGATCTTGCACAGACCTCCTGAAACCAGACATATGGAGGGAAGTGCGGAATAAACAGTTCAGTCAGTTGCCAAGTGAAGCAGCATTGCCGAGAAGACAAATGGACACTCGGTATAATAGCTTCAAGAACTGGATCACTGATGTACACAGCGGATGTTGGAGATCAGACATGGAGACGTCATGTGGACCAGACACTGGATGCGCAACTGAAGAATATACCTGAGTCGATGACATCGGACAAGACAGACACATTACAGTCACCGTATTTACCTCCCAGTGATGATCATGTCACTGACAGCAATGTGACGCCAGCAACCGAGAATGTTGTCTTTGACAAGACACCTGCCAAACCTGATGCCACTTCACAGGTCCAGAGGCACTGTCCTTAAAGAAACAGAGCACCACCCAAAAGACTAAATATTTGGAGCAGTGAAGTTAGTTATGGACCGTTATTTGGAAAGCACATTTATTTGGAATATGGTTTGTGAAAGGGAAATGTATGTTTTGTACATACACATTTTTATGTTGCATTAATCTAAAGGGGAAGGAAGTGTAATGTATGGATCTATTTCTTTTAGAGCAATGGCTCCCCCTTAGCATTACGTATGGACTATTATCTATGCATGCACATTGCTCCCTCTCTCTCTCGCAGCAATGTGAATACACCAGTTAAAGCCATCTCTCCCAACTCTCATGTGTGTGTTTTTATTTAATTGATATATGATTGCACAAACGCAACAGTTAGCATTTCCATATCATTTTCCTATGGACTGGCAAATCAATTGGGATTCAGTGACAAGTCAACACTGACATTTCTTCCTGCAGCCCAAGCACCTATACCCAAGCCGGCTGATGCCTTGTTCTTCAATCCGCTCTGACCCTGATAAATTACCTTACTCCATCTACTTTATTACCTTTATCCTAATTGAATATCTCCTCTCCCATGCCCAGATCTTGGTGGCCAACTTGAATTCATTCTTATTTACTGGTCCCAAGTGCCTACCTCATCACCAAATTTGACCACTGATCTGACGCGATTTTGCCCCAACAAAAGATTTCAAACAGGCTCACCGCATTCATCCTATTATTTCTACTCCCCTTAATTCTCTATCCCACTCTCTGATCTTCCTTTCAGAATAGTTGAAAAACCCATTTCATGGTGTCCTCAAGCTTGTAGTGGCATTATGACAACGGATACATCCAGTGCTTTGCCTTACTCTGCAATGATGATAGAGTGTATCTCTGCTCATGTGCTGCAGTTTCCAGACCTTTCAGTTTCACGCTTTGTGGTTAATAAATCAGTGTATAAAGAAAGCTCACATTGTTGTGGTCAATTCAATCAATCAAAGAATTATTCACAGCTACAAGACAATAGCAAGTACAGAGAATAGAACATTTAACAGTACAGCACAGTGCAGGACATAATGTAGTGGCGACCTTTTAATCTGCAATATCAATGAAGCATGCTTCATTTGCTTGGATGTTTGAACTTCATGAATGCTGTATCTAACAAATCAAGAGTATTGCTTGTAGACGTTGGTAAATGTTGAGGGGCGTGGAAATGAACCCATATCACAGGTTGCATAGGATCTGACCTGCTGTTGCAGCAACAGAATGTTAACATTCATAATGATCTTAATTTGTGGTGGTGGATGCGATGATTTAGCATCAAGGAGAAATCTTTCCCTGTATCAATATCTTGAAGTCACTTGATATCTCTTTAAACCACCTTCAGAATATTACAGGTCATGGACTGCTTCATTCGGTGAGAAATTATGAATGGTATCTTTGGTTAAGTTCTGAACCTATGTGGCCATTGTTGAAGAAGTTGAACATGGTTAGTTCTAGGGTACTAGTCTGAGGAATACCAGCTGGCATTTGATCATGGGGCACTTTCTTGGCCACTAGGAGCAGAGAACTTCCCATTTTATCACTCCTTTAACTTTAAAAATGTTCAGTGAGTGTGAAAATTAAGATGCCCGGTTCAATGATATTTGCAAGTTTGCTCTGCTTTTACTGTAGTCATTGAGCACTTTAAGAAGTGCAGGCATGACTTCTGAAGTCATTTCAATTTTTTTTTATTATTATTTTCTATTCCTGGTTGCCTTTAAGAAGGTCATAATGAATCACTGCCTTGAACACTGCAGTCCTTCTGTCAAAGACACACCCAAAATATAGTTGGATACTTAGGATTCAGATCTAATGATAATAAAGGAATACTGTATCTGCAATGTGGAAGGGATGATATTTGCATGTGTTTAGAAACCCTTATCCTTTTTGAAAATAAGGTCACAGTTTTGGGAGGTGCTGTTAGAGCAGTTTGGGCAAACAGCTGAAGTATATTTTGCAGGTGGTACACATTGCAGTTAATGGTGGATACAATCTAGTGAGTAGGTTGCCAATCATGTAGCAGTTTTGTCCTGGATGGATGGGGGTCCAGATTCTTTGAGTTGCATTCTATTCAGGTAAGCAGAGAATAATCTATAATGTCCCTTACATGCCTTGCAGATGGTTAGAAGTGTTAATGTTTAAAGAGGTTAGTCCCACACTACAGGATATTAAGACTTTGATATTCTAGCATAGATATTAATGTGATGGTTCCATCTGATTTTCTGGTCAATGATGTGGATGAGAATGATGGTGGCCCAGCAATGGTAAAACCTTTGATTTAAGACTATCTCTTGTTGGAAGAGATTATTACAGCTTTTCCATGGAATGAATGATATTTGACATTTGTTAGCATACGGCTGGATGTTGTTCAAGCCTTGCTGCACGCAGGGATGAATTGTTTCTTTTTGCTGATAAATTGCAAATTGCGAAATTCAGTGAACATTCTCACTTCTGACATGATCAAAGAAAGGTGATTGAAGAAACATTTAAAGGTAGATGGACTGAGAACACTGCCTAATGTGATATTCTGCAGCTAGTATAATTATCCTCTGATAACCATAACAATCTTCATTTTGGTGAGGCAAAGCTTCATCCACTAGAGCATTTCCCTTTTTTTGCCCATTTACTTTACTTTTACAGAGCTCATTTATGTCACATTTGGTCAAATACTGCCCCATTGTAGAGGGCCATGTCGGCACGCTGATGCACGGACCCAACTGCAGACCAAGTACTGTGCGCACTGACATTTACTGAGTAGCAGATCCGGGGGGCAACAAAGTCGGCGTCAAAGTTCAGGCAGAGATCAAACTCCAGAGGAATCCAAAAACCAGAATCAGGAAACAGGCAGAGTCGATATTCAGACGAACAGAGTACAGATACAAATGCTGGAAAGGCTCAGGAAAATTCACTGCCACAATCTGGCAACAAATAGGTGAAAACACAGGACTGAAATACGAGCAATAAACAGAGAGGCAGATGATAGGTGGAGCACAATGAGACACAGGTAATAACGAAAAGCAGATGAGAGATGGAGTACTCTGTTATACAGGGGCCAGAGTAGAGCAGAGAGAGGAGCACATGGCAATACAAAAACAAAAAACAGACAGCTGGGGGAAAACACAAAAAAAAGACAGTTCAACTGGAGGTACTGACAGTAATCCCACGGCAGGTAGAGCTGGGTGCTGGCGAAGAAAGTCCCTGATGAGAGAATGGTCCAGGATGTTATGGGCAGGGACCCAGCACCCCTCTTCAGGACCGTAGCCCTCCCAGTCCACAAGGTACTGGAGGCCATGGTCCCAGGGACAAATGTCCAGCAGTCGATGCACCGTGAAGGCCTTTGACCCATAGATGAGCCGTGGGGGGGTTGGGGACAGGCTTTGATGCGGGCCACATGGAAGATGGGATGAATGTGGTGGAGAGTGGAGGGGAGCTTGAGATGGATGGCAGCAGGACTGATGACTTTAGCAATGGGAAAGGGACCAATGGAGGTGGGGGGTGGGTGAGCTTGCAACAATCCACCTCGAGGGGCAAGTCACGGGTTGAAAGCCACACACATTGTCCCTGGTGGTAATATGGAGCGATGGCAGTCGGCTTGTCGCTTGATCCTAGCAGAGGCACGGAGAAGGGCAGAGCGAGTGTGCCTCCATGTTCGCTGACAACAGCAGATGAATGCCTTGGCAGATGGAACGCCAACCTCCTCCTCCTGGGTAGGAAACAGTGGAAGTAGCCAAGGCAGCACGCAAAGGGGGCAGGCCAGTGGATGAGGACAGATGAGAGTTTACAGTGTACCCAGCCCAAGGTAGCTGCTGATGCCACGCGGAGGGGTTCTGGGAGAACAGGCATTGCAATACAATCTCCAGCTGTTGGTCGGCCCGCTCGGTCTGGCCATTGGTCTGTGGGTGGAACCCTGAAGACAGATTCACGGAGGTACCCAAAAGATTATAGAATTCCCTCCAGAAGTTGGATGTGGGTTGACAGCCCCTGTCTGACACATCATCTACAGGTCAACCATGTAATTTAAAAACATGCAGTACTAGTAATTTGGCCGTTTCGTAGGCAGAGGGGAGTTTAGGTAAAGGAATGACGTGTACAGACTTGGAGAAATGATCAACTACTGTGAGAATGGTGGTGTTACCATCTGATAGGGGAAGACCGGCGACAAAATCCAAGGCAATGTGGAACCAGGGTCTCTTGGGGATAGACAGGGGTTGTAACAGACCAGTGGGTGACCTGTTAGAGTTCTTGCCTTGAGCACAGACTGAGCTGGCTGAGACAAAGTTGCGGATGTCATCTCCCATGGAGGGCCACCAGAACCGCCGACTGATGAAGGCCTGAGTACGCTTGGTTCCAGAGTGACAGGATAACCGGGAAGGATGACCCCATTGCAATACCCGTGAGCAGACAGAGCTGGGAACATAAACACGGTTAGTGGGGCATTGACTAGGAACTGCCTCTGTTGAGCAGCTTGCACAATGGATTCAATGTCCCCATTGCGCTACACCCACGGGACAGTGAGCAGGGAAGATGACATTGGGGACCTCTGGGGTTTCAGAGGAGGGAAATGTTCAGGAGAGGGAATCAGGTTTTCCATTCTTGGAACTGTGGCAGAAGGACAGAGTACAATTGAATCTTGAAAAAAAAAACAGGGACCAACGAGCTTGACATGAGTTGAGACGCTTGGCTGTATGGTTATATTCCATTCTTGTGATCAGTCCAGACCAAGAATGGCACCTTGGCTCCCTCCAGCCAATGCTCCACTCCTCCAGAGCTAGCTTCACAGCCAGCAGCTCCTGGTTTTCAACATCGTAATTCCACTTGGTGAGAGAAGAAGGTGCAGGGGTATACCTTCTCATCCTTGGCTGAGTACTGAGAGAAAACAGCTCCCACACCAATGTCAGATACATCCACCTCCACAGTGAACTGCCGGTCGGTGCCGGGTTGAATCAAGATGGGGGCAGAGGTGAAATGTTCCTTCAGGTCACAGAATGCTTTTTCAGCAGCAGGGGGACCAAGAGAATCTGACAACAGATGAGGTAAGAGCAGTGAGTGGTGCAGCCAGTGTACTGTAATTTCTGACGAAGCGGTGATAGAAGTTAGCAAAGCCCAAGAAGCATTGCAACTCCCAACGAGTCGAAGGTTGGAGCCATTCAACCACTGCCTTGACCTTCTGTTGGTCCATCTGAATAGAACCGCCTGAAATTACATTCCCCAAGAAGGAGACTGTGTTGCGATGAAACTCACATTTCTCAGCCTTCACAAAGAGCTGGTTCTCCAAAAGGCACTGGAGAACTCTGCGGACGTGACATGTGTGTTCAGCAAAGGACTTAGAAAAAAAATCAAAATGTCGTCAAGGTACACAAAAACAAATTGGCTCAGCATGCCCCTGAGAAGAATGTCATTTACCAGGGCTTGGAAGATGGCGGGGGCATTGGTGAGACTGGATGGCATGACCAGATACTCGTAATGGCCTGAGGTGGTGTTGAAGGCATTCTTCCACTCATCGCGGATGCGGACAAGTTGGTAGGCATTACAGAGATCAAGCTTGGTGAAAACTGAAGCTCCTTGCAATAGTTCAGATCCCAAGGTCATGAGTGGCAGAGGGTAGCAGTTCTTAACAGTGGCTTCATTCAGTCCCCGGTAATCAATGCATGGACATAAGGAGCCGTCCTTCTTTTCAACAAAGAGAAAACTGGCACCAGCAGGGGAGGAAGACGGCTGGATGATGCCCGCAGCCAGGGACTCTTGAATTTACTTACCCATGGCTCCTGTTTCAGGTATGGGCAGGGAATACAGGCGGCCCCCTGGGGGAGATGTGCCAGGCAGGAGGTCAATGGCACAATCATATGGATGATGAGCCGGCAGGGAAATGGCCCGGGACTTGCTGAGCACAGCCTTGAGGTCCATGTATTCAGGAGGGATGGCACTAAGGTCCAGAAATTCCTCAGGGGGATCTGGGCTTGGAGACAAGGGGATCTGAGCATGGTGGTGGCAGTGGGAGTGACAGAATGGGTTCCAGCCTACAAACTTGTGACTGAGCCAGTCAGTGTGGCGGTTGTGTTTGATTAACCAGGGATGGCCCAGGACAGTGGGAGTTTGAGGAGAGTCAATAACAAATATTTATGATGGTTGCCAGAT
Organism: Mobula birostris; assembly: GCF_030028105.1. Classification (NCBI taxonomy): domain Eukaryota; kingdom Metazoa; phylum Chordata; class Chondrichthyes; order Myliobatiformes; family Myliobatidae; genus Mobula; species Mobula birostris. Next base: position 202,885,371 of record NC_092371.1, on the reverse strand, counting down.
AAACAGATGCACCAGGGCCATGACATGGGTGATGTTACCCAGTCTCTGACCGTTCAAGGCATTGGCCATCAATGGTGACTGGAGAGCAGACGTGGGTAACTCGCACTGGGCAGCCAAGCCAGAATCGATAAAACGCCCCTCTGCACCAGAATTGACCAAGACGGAAGCTGTTCCCCATTGGACACCCCACTCCAGAGAAGCAGGTATGAGAGTGAGTGGCATCGAGGAGGGCAGGACGGGGGTCACGCTCACCAATATTCCTCATCTTACTGGTGAGCACTGGGCTTCTACTGGGCAGATGGAGATGAAATGTCCTGGCTGGCCACAGTACAGACAGGAGTGGGTGCTGATTCTCCTTTGTCTTTCAGTCAGCGTCAGGCAGGTACGGTCAACGTGCATAGCCTTGGGCTCTGGAACGCTAATTGTAGATGGGGCTAAATGGCAGGGCAATATAGATTGACAAACAGCTTGGAAATCACCCAGAGCCCCCAGGGGCCCTCTGGAACTCCTCCTTCTGCAGCACTGCTGAAGGTGAACATCAATATGGATAGCCAAATCCACCAGGGCTTCAAAGGTGGCAGGAAGGTCTTGGGTGATCAGCTCATCTTTGATGTCTTTGGAGAGATCATTCAGGAAGGTGTAGTACAGTGCCTCCGAGTTCCAGCCGCTGGAGGTGGCTAGGGCCCAGAACTCTATGGCGTAATCTGACACAGATCTGCACCCCTGGTGTATGTGCAGCATATCACCAGCAGTCTCTCTCCCATATTTCAAGCAATCAAACACTTTTCTCATCTCCTCTGAAAATAATGGAAAACTAATGCAGAAAGAGAGCCTGCTCCCAGACAGCTGTTCCCCATTCTCTCACCCGAACGGACAGTTGGGTGATGACATAGGCTACCTTGATTCAATCAGTTGGAAATGTTGTTGGTTGTAATTCAAAAATGTGTGTGTACTGGGAAAGAAAAGAGTGGCAGGTACTGGGCTCACCTGAGTACTTTCCTGAAGGAGGTAGACAGGGCTGTTGGACAGGAGGAGCATGCGAGGACACAGAGGGTGGGGTGGAAGATGCAGTCACATTATGTTGATGGACACTCTGAGGCAGCTGGAATGACCAGGTCTGGGCCCCAAGATCAGTTACATTGGCAGAAAGTGACTCTGGTACTGCCCTGAATGCAGGCTCCAGCTGGTTCTGGAGTCTCAGCAGCATCACTTCCTGTTGTTCCAGGATAGCTCTCAGACAACCGGGGTCTGCTGGATCCATTCTGGCCAGATTGTACTGTTAGGACACTGAAGCAAGGACCCAATTGCAGACCAAGTACTGTGCACACTGTGGTAACTACTGAGTAGCAAATCCAAAGGGGCAACAAAGTTGGCATCAAAGGTCAGGAACATTCAGAGAAATCCAAAAACCAGAATTGGGAAACAGGCAGAGTTGATATTCAGCCAGACAGAGTACAGATACAAATGCTGGAAAGGCTCAAAAAATTCACTGGCACGCTCTAGCAATAAACAGGTGAAAACACAGGACTGAAATACACTGAGCAATAAACAGAGAGGCAGGTGATAGGTGGAGCACAATGAGACACAGGTGGCAGCAATACAGGTAATAATGAGAAGCAGATGCGAAACGGAGTACTCTGTAATACTCTGTAATAATGTAGAGCAAGAGTGGGGACAGGAGCACATGGCAACATAAAGCCACAGACTGACAGCTAGGGGGAAACACACAAAAAGACGGAGTTCAACTGGAGGTACTGACAGGCCATCATTCTCACCACTTTTCTAGAGATGCTTTGTTGGTTGCCATTTACTATTTCATATTTTGCATCTACCATACAGAATCCTGTATTGTAAAAAAATCAAGGATTATCATTGATTAAACAAATTTTTATCATAAATGCTACAATATTAAAGAAAGAAATCAAGAAGCAGATTTTTATTCAAATGATCATAAAACACTGATTCTGTGATATTTGGAGATAGGTTTAGGAATAGGCCAATTAACTCAGCAAGTGAATGGTATTGAGATAAACATCAGTCAACAACTTATCAAACAACTAAAGGAGCTTTAAGGTAAGTGGCTTATTTCTAATATAATATCTTCTAAATTAGAATATTAAAGCAGCACAGCAGAATTATGATGACATCTGATCGCTGACATCTAAGACAACTTGGAGGAGTTATGAAAGAGTACTGAAAGAGAAAACAGAGCTACTTTCCCGCTTCTTACCTAAGCACTTTTGCTTTTCAATTATATTTAAATTCTTCTTAAAATTACACCTGAATCTTCTTCTGAACTCTAGCGAGTACAGGCCTATAACCATCAAACTTTCCTTATATGTTAACCCTTTCTTTCCTTGGACCATACTCTGAACCTCCTCTGCACCCTCTCCAGTGCCAACACATCTTTTCTTAGATAAGCGGCCAAAACTGCTCACTATACTCCAAGTGCAGTCTGACCAATGCCTTATGAAACCTCAACATTACACCTTTCCTCTCTTTATGGCTTTTTAGTTGCCTTCTGTTGGTTTTTAAAAACTACCTAATCATCTATCTTTCCACTTATTTTGCAATATTATATGCCCTCTCTTTTGCTTTTATGCTGAAGTTGATTTGCCTGGTCAGCCATGCTTGCCTCATTGTCCCTTTAGAAAACTTCTTCACCAATTGCTATCTATCTTTTCCATGCCTTCTGAATTTTCCGTAAAAACACCAGCCATTGCTGCTCTGCTGTGACACCTGGTAGCGTCCCATTCCAATCAACTTTGGCCAGCCCCTCTTTCATACTTCTGTAATGTCCTTTACTATACTGTAAGACTGATACATCCAATTTTAGATGCTGCTTCTCAAATTGCAGGGTGAATTCTATCATATTGTGATTACTGCCTCCTAAGAGTTCATTTACCTCCCTAATCCTGCTGTCACCAAACAAGATACAGCCCATCCCAACACATTTCATATCATAGGGAGGGATTTCAATCAGGCTTGTTTGAAGAAATCCCTGCCCAGTCACCAACAGCATATAACCTGTAGCACCGGAGATCCCAACACACTTGACTGCTTTTATACTAAGATAAGGAATGTCTACCATTCCATGCCCAGACCACACTTCAGGAAATCTGATCACTTGGCTGTCCTTCTCCTACCTGCATACAGGCAGGGGCTAAGACAACAGAGTTTAAGACAACAAAACCGTGTCACAGGAGTCAGAGGAGCGGCTGCGGGATTGTTTCAACTCAGTAGACTTGGCTGTGTTCAAGGGTTCATCTGTGGATCTGAATGAACATGGACTGTACATAAACAGTTGTAAGTGAGTGTGTCCCCACAAAATCATTCAGAGTGCTCCCTAACCAGAAGCCCTGAATGAACCATGAGATCAGCAACCTGAGGATGGCCAGATCAGAGTCATTGAAGTCTGGCGACTAAGGAAGTTACAAGAGTACCAGGTCCTATCTCCAGGAAGCCATCTCAATGGGTGAAGTGGCAACTCCTGACTAAATTTATACCAATGAAGGATGCATGACAGTTGTGCCAGGGCTTGAATTCTGTCAGCTGTTGTAACGTAAAACCAAGTGACATATGCGACAACAAGGCTTCGCGTCCAGATGAGCTCAATGTCTTCTATGCACGCTTTGACTGTAAAAACATGGAGCCACCATCACAAGCTCTTACAGCTCCCGATGATCCTGTGATTTTAGTCTCTGAGGTTAAAGGGAGGGCATCCGTCAGGAGGATAAACCCAAAGAAAGCATCCAGCCCAGATAGGGTAGATGGCCAGTTACTAAAGACCTGTGTTGATCTACTGGCTGGAGCATCCATTGAGATCTTTAACCTCTAGCTTCAACATTCTGACATACCCATCTGCTAATAGCAGACTTCACATATGCTGGTGCCTAATAAGAATGTGGTAACCTGCCTCTGTGACTATCATCCAGTAGCACTTACATCCACGGTGATGATTCGAGAGGTCAGTGATGAAAAACACCAACCCTTGCCAAAGATCGACTTGAATCCACACCAATTTCCCTTCTGGCATAACAGGTCCACAGCAGATGCCTTCTCATTGGCTCTTCACTCAACCTTGGAACATCTGGTCAGCAAAGATGTGTACATCAGGGAATGCTCTCTATTGACCACAGCTCAGCATTCAATACTATCATCTCCTCAAAACTAATCAATACACTTCAAGACCTTGACCTTAGTACCTCCTTGTGCAATTGGTTCTCCAATTTCCTCAGCTGCAGAGCCCAGTAATTTCAGATTGGCAACAACATCTCCTCCACAATCTCTTGCAGCACAGGTGCACCACAAGGCTCTGTGCTTGGCCCATGACTCTACTTGCTTTACACTTATGACTGTGTGGCTTGGCACAGCTCTAATGCCATATTTAAGTTTGATGATGACACCTTTGTTTTAGGCTGAATGAAAGGTGCTGATGAATCAGCATTTAGGAAGGAGATTGAAAATTTGATGCCACAGCAACAACCTCTTTCTCAATGTCAGCAAGACCAAGGAGATAATTATTGACTTCAGGAGGAGGAAACCAGAGGTCCCTGAGCCAGTCCTCCTTGGGAGATCAGAGATGGAGCATGTCAGCAGCTTTAAATTTCTTGGTGTTATCATTTCAGGGGACCTGTCTTGGGTCCTGCACATATGTATAATTACAAAGAAAGCACAACAGTGCCTCTGCTTCCTTTGAAGTTTGAAAAGGTTCGGCGTATCACCTAAAACTTTGACAAACTTCTATAGATGTGTAGTGGAGAATATGTTGACTGGCTGCATCACAGCCTGGTATGAAAAGACCAATGGCCTTGAATGGAAAATTCTACAAAAAGAAGTGGACATGGCCTAGTCCATCATGGGTAAAGTTCTCCTCACCATTGTGCACACCTACATGGAGTGTTGTCACAAGAAAGCAGCATCAATCATCAGGGACCCCCCCAGCACCAAGGTGAAGCTCTCTTAGACCATAAGACCATAAGATATAGGAGCAGAAGTAGGCCATTCAACCCATCGAGTCTGCTCCACCATTCAATCATGGGCTGATCTAATTCTTCCAGTCATCCCCACTCCCCTGCCTTCTCCCCATACCCTTTGATGCCCTGGGTAATCAAGAACCTATCTATCTCTGCCTTAAATGCACCCAGTGACTTGGCCTCCACAGCCACTCCTGGCAACAAATTCCACAGATTTACCACCCTCTGACTAAAGTAATTTCTCTGTATCTCTGTTCTAAATGGACATCCTTCAATCCTGAAGCCGTGCCCTCTTGTCCCGGACTCCCCCACTATGAGAAATAACTTTGCCATATATAATCTGTTCAGGCCTCTTCTTGTTTCTGCCATCAGGAAGAAGGTACAGGAGCCTCAAGACTCACCCCACAGGTTCAGGAACAGTTATTACCTCTCACCATCAGGCTCTTGAACCAAAAGGGATAACTTCACTCAACTTCACTTGCCCCATCACTAAATGTTCCCATAACCTATGGACTCATTTTCAATGACTCGTCATCTCATATTTTCCAATGTATTGCTTATTTATTAATCATTATTATTTCTTCTTTCTTTTTGTATTTACAAAGTTTATTGTCTTTAGCACACTGGTTGTATGCTGAGTTGGTGCAGTCTTTCATGAATTCTGTTATGGCTATTGATTTCATTGAGTATGCCCACAAGAAAATGAATCACAGGGTTGTATAAGGTGACTCATATGTACTTTGATAATAAATTTAATTTGAACTTTGAACCTAATCAAAATCTGTGTCATTACAGAACACCCATTCCAGGATTGCCATTCTCCTAGTGGGCTCAACCACAATCTGCTCTAAAAAGCCATCTTCCCTCTCTTGGGATCCAGCACCAACCTGATTTTCCCAATCTATCTGCCTATTGTAAACCTCTATGATTATTGCAACATTGCCTTTTTTACATAACTTTTTGATTTCCCATTTTAATTTGTATCCCACATCCTGGCTGCTGTTCAGAGGCCTGTATGTAACTCCCATCAAATATTTTTACCCTTGTAGTTCCATAACTCTATCATAAGGATCTGGTATCTATGTCACCTCTTTCGAACATGATTTAATATTTTGCAAACAGAACCACCCCAACTCCTTTGCCTATCTGCCTATAATTTTAATACAATGTGTATCCTTGCATACTAAGCTTCCAACTATGAATTTCTTTAAGCCACTGATGTAAAGTGAACCACCAAGTCACCAGAGAGACACTGAAGTTAGTGGATACAGAAGCGTTTCATTCAACAAAATGAGACACTCTTGGGGGAAGATGCCTCTCAACCCAATATTGCATGGCATTTTATATGCTAAAGACCAAAGGTAACAGCAGAATAATTCCATAGTTACAATGTATCTATAATGTTTGAATTACACATAATTTTACACCGCCTTCTTTGAACAGTCTTCAAAAACCCAAAGCAAATGGTAATCAGCATTGTCTGGTTATATATCAACTCCAGTCCACAGCTTCAGGAAAACTATCATTCAGGGCTGCATTGTAAATTCGATCTGCAATCCACATTCAAGCCTGAAGAATGGCTGCTGTTGAATTTAGAATTTGTTATATACCCGAACTTCAGAATATGAACTAACAACACGCCGCCTCACAGCTGCCTACAGCATCATACCTGCCACTTTCTAACTGCGCTACAAGACCATTGGCAGTCTGTATTCAAATATAACACCTTCAGCCCTGTGTTCATCAGCCTTTTCGATTTTGGCTCCATGTTACACTGCAACTCATAGCAATGACCGCAATTTTAACCTATTTTCTGTCTGTCCTTCCTCACAGTCTCAGTACACGCTGCAACTGGTTATATACCAACTGCCCCATCTTCAGCGCTACCGCTCCAGTTGGTATCTCCCTGCCAAGTTAATTTAGGATGCAAATTAACATGTTAAAATGGATTATTAAATATAGTATTGATACGAGAGATCATTACTTCAAAATATAATTGCATTCTATGATGTATCTCCAGCTTAAGAACTTAAGAACTATGGACTCTTAACATACCATAATTAGTCTCCAATTTAATTTTAACTCTTAATTCAAGTTTTGCAAATATTTTCATGACATTGCACTATTACACTCACCTTCACTACTGAGCAGCTTTTCCGCAGTCCTTAACTTCCTTCGTCAGCCATGGTTGCCTACCCCTGCCATTTAAGAACTTCTTCCTCTGTGGGACATACCTATCCTGCGCCTTGGGACATATTCTGGATTAGTTCCTGAGGATTGGAGAGTGGTTAATGTAACACCGCCTTTTAAAAAAAGAGGGAGAGAGAAACCGGGGAACTATAGACCGGTTAGCCTGACATCGGTGGTGGGGAAACTGCTAGAGTCAGTTATCAAAGATGTGATAACAGCACATTTGGAAAGCGGTGAAATCATCGGACAAAGTCAGCATGGATTTGTGAAAGGAAAATTATGTCTGACGAATCTCATAGAATTTTTTGAGGATGTAACTAGTAGAATGGATAGGGGAGAACCAGTGGATGTGGTATATTTGGATTTTCAAAAGGCTTTTGACAAGGTCCCACGCAGGAGATTAGCTTAAAGCACACGGTATTGAGGGTAAGGTATTGATGTGGATAGAGAATTGGTTGGCAGACAGAAAGCAAAGAGTGGGAATAAATGGGACCTTTTCAGAATGGCAGGCAGTAACTAGTGGGGTACCGCAAGGCTCAGTGCTGGGACCCCAGTTGTTTGCAATATATATTAATGACTTAGACGAGGGAATTAAATGCAGCATCTCCAAGTTTGCGGATGACACGAAGCTGGGTGGCAGTGTTAGCTGTGAGGAGGATGCTAAGAGGATGCAGGGTGACTTGGATAGGTTAGGCGAGTGGGCAAATTCATGGCAGATGCAATTTAATGTGGATAAATGTGAGGTTATCCACTTTGGTGGCAAGAACAGGAAAATAGATTATTATCTGAATGATGGCCGATTAGGAAAAGGGGAGGTGCAATGAGACCTGGGTGTCATTGTACACCAGTCATTGAAAGTGGGCATGCAGGTACAGCAGGCGGTGAAAAAGGCGAATCGTATGCTGGCACTCATAGCAAGAGGATTCGAGTACAGGAGCAGGGAGGTACTACTGCAGTTGTACAAGGCCTTGGTGAGACCACACCTGGAGTATTGTGTGCAGTTTTGGTCCCCTAATCTGAGGAAAGACATTCTTGCTATAGAGGGAGTACAAAGAAGGTTCACCAGATTGATTCCTGGGATGGCAGGACTTTCATATGATGATAGACTGGATCAAGTAGGCTTACACTGTCTGGAATGTAGAAGATTGAGGGGGGATCTGATTGAAATGTATAAAATTCTTAAGGGATTGGACAGGCGAGATGCAGGAAGATTGTTCCTGATGTTGGGGAAGTCCAGAACGAGGGGTCACAGATTGAGGATAAAGGGGAAGCCTTTTAGGACTGAGATGAGGAAAAACTTCTTCACACAGAGAGTGGTGAATCTGTGGAATTCTCTGCCACAGGAAACAGTTGAGGCCAGTTCATTGGCTATATTTAAGAGGAAATTAGATATGGCCCTTGTGGCTAAAGGGATCAGGGGGTATGGAGAGAAGGCAGGCACAGGGTTCTGAGTTGGATGATCAGCTATGATCATACTGAATGGCGGTGCAGGCTCGAAGGGCCGAATGGCCTACTCCTGCACCTATTTTCTATGTTTCTATATCTATCCTATTCCTAGAAACATCAGCCATCTCTGCTCTGCCGCTATCCCCACCAATATCCTCCTCTGATCCACTGGACATTTCCTTTCTCATGCCTCTGTAATTCCCTTTATTCCATTGAAAAACTGATATATGTGATTTATGCTTCCCCTCTCAAATTGCAGTATGAATTCAAACATATTATGATCACTGAGGGCTCTGTTTGTTAAGCTCCCCAATAAGATCTTGGTTATTACACAACACCCAATCTAAGATAGCCTTTCCCCAAGTAGGCACTAGCACATGCTGTTCCAAAAAGCCATCCTGAGGGCATTCAACAAATTGCCCTCTTGTGATCTGACAGACACCTGATTTTCCCAACCCCCTTGCATATTGAAGTTTCCCATTACAATTGTGTCATTACCCTTATTACACGCCTTTTCCAGCTCCATTTACAATCTCAACCCCACATCTTGGCTATTGTTTGGAGGCCTATATATAATTCCCATAATGGTTTTTGTACACTTGCAATTTCTTAACTCTTCCCATAAAGATTCAACATTCTCTGACCCTATGTCACCTCATTCTAAAGATATAATTTCATCTCCTACCAACAGAGCCACACCACCACTTACGCCTTCCTGCCCGTCCTTTTGATACAAAGTATAACCTTTGATGTTAAGCTCCCGACTATGGTCTTCCTTCAGCCACGAATCAGTGATGCCCACAATGTCATCAATGTCATATCAACCAATCTGTAATTGCCCACAAGTTCATCCACCTTTTTCCGAATGCTACGTGAATTTAAATACAGGACCTTCATTCCTGCATTCTTCACCCTTTTGAATTTTACCTCTATGGTACAACTTAACTCTTTGCTCTGTTTGCATTTGTACACAGTCATTGGCTTGTCCTTCCTTACATTCATGTTACACCCATCATCTACTTGTAAACCTGCTGGCTCATCCTCAGTTCTATCATACTGATTCTTATCCCCCTGCCATATTAATTTAAACCACTCCCACCAGCTCTAGTGCAGGGAGGACCGGAGGATGAATACAGAGCCCTGGTGGAGGACTTTGTCAAATGGTGAAAGCTGAATCATTTGCAGCTCAACAGCAGTAAAACACAGGAGATTGTGATGAACTTTAGGAAGACTAAGCCTGCACTGCTCCCTGATACTATTGATAATGAGGACATGGATATGGTGAGGACCTACAAATACCTAGGGGTACACCTGGATGATAGACTTGAGTGGAACAGCATCACAGAGGTTGTGTACAAGAAGGGCCAGAGTCGCCTCCACTTCCTGAGGAGATTCAAGTCCTTTAGAGCATGCAGGCCTCTCCTTCAAGTGTTCTACCAGTAGTGGCCAGTGTAATCTTCTATGTGGTGGTGTGTTGGGGTATTGGCATCAACATGGGTGAAGCCAAATAGCTCAATAAACTGATTAGAAAGACTGGCTCTGTTATAGGAGTCTGGACACACTGGAGGCTGTGGTAGAACAAAGGACCCTATGGAAAATCCCTGCAATCCTGGATAATGTTTCTCACCCTCTGCATGCCACCTTGGCTGAACAGAGGAGCACTTTTAGAAATAGACTAAGACAACTGTGCTGCTCCAAAGCACACTATATGAGGTTACTCTTACCCTCAGCCTTTAGGCTCTATAATGAGTCAACCTATAGCCGGGGCAGTGATGACCCGTTCCTGTTAGACTGCTTGAGATAAGTTATTTTTTATTCTTTCTACTTTTCTAATATTTCTATCTGTGTACTTGTAATGCTATTATGACATTGTAATTCCCTTTCAGATCAATAAAGTATCTATCTATCTATTATTGAAAAGCTTTGTCACTTTAAATTAGAATTGAACAATTTGGGGACACTTGTGAACTTCCATATTCTTAACATCAGCTCAGGATTGCAGCATTCTTGAAACACAACCATTTTTTCCCATTGTAATTATTAACATTTTTTGAATTCCTGTTTGAGCTACATATTGCATTTACATTATTAAATACATAATGCTAATTTTCTGCTATTCAACATGTTACCCTGTAAAGTAAATGGGGAATTACTTTGCCGAGCACCTTCGTTCTCCCTTTCACGATAGGCAGGATCTCTCTGCAGCTACCCATTTCAATTCAACTTCTCTTTCCCATTTTAACATGTCTGTCCATGGCTTCCTCTACTACCATGCTGAGGTGAAACTCAGGTTGAAGGAGGAACACTTCATTCTGCTTGCCTAGCCTCTAAACCAATGGCATCAACGTAATTTCTCTAACTTCCAGTAATTTCTCACCCCTCCCTTCTTCTCCATTCCTAATTTTGGTTACCTTCTCATCCCTTCTGTTCTCATTGGCCCATCACCTTCCTGGTTTCCCTCCTTCTTCCCTTTCTTCCATGGTCCACTGTCCTCTCCTATTAGATTCCTCCTTCTTTAGCCCTTTACCTCTTCCACCGAACCCCTCCCAGCTTCTTACGTCATCTCTCCTCCCTGCACAACCACCTTACCCCTCACCTAATCTCACCCATCATCTGTTGACTTGTATTGCTTCTCCTCTCCCATTTCTCATTCTGGCTTCTGTACTTTTCCTTTCCAGTCCTGATAAAGATTCTCAGCTTGACAAATCACTGTTTATTCCTCTCAGTAGACGCTGCCTAACCTACTGAGTTCCTCTCGCATTTTGTGTTTGTTACTCAAGATTTCCAGCATCTGCAGAATCTCCTGTGTTAATGTAAAGGGAATGCTTTGCACTGTTATTATTTAGTGGCAGGTTCAAAATACCAAGGAAATTGTTCCTAATTAAACACAACTCAAAGTTTATTATACATATGCAGTGAATTAAGTAAGTATCAACAGGAAATTTCTTCAATTATTTGGGCATTAACCTAACCTTCACCATTAACTTCCATTTCCCCCTAATGGGCAGGCATGTTCACAGGTCTGTTTCTCATCACAACGATAATCCCCTTAATAATGCAGCATTCAAGCATTTCAGTCTTAATCTGCTGAGGTTTTCATTTATGGCCAAATCAGTGAACTTCTAAGTCAGAAAAATTAATTTGCATAAGTTTTCAATTAAAGCATTTTTCTTTTAAGCTTTTGCAAATAGTAATAATAGAGCCCAGGTACTGGATGGCATATTTAATCACATCCCTGCAGAACAAATGAAAGAAAGTAGAACAAGGAGGATTCTGTAATTTTATAGGAGTCAATCAGATATTTTATTTACTTAGAGATACAGAATAGTAATAGGCTCTCCTGGTCCAACAAGCCCGTATTGCCCACTTCTACCAATATGACCAATCAACCTACTAATCCATATGTCTTTGGAATGTGAGAGGAAAGCAACCAGAGCACCCAAACGATACCTTCATGGTCATGAAGACAACATGCAAACTTCTTACAGACAACAGTGGAATTCAACACAGGCCGCTCGCACTGTAAGAGCATTCCTCTAACTGCTACAGTACTGTGCCAGCCCCTATAAATTAGGGGTTGGCAAAATGGATTCCTTGTTATCATGAATAGTACTCACATCTACTATAGTAAGGTGCTTTGAGAGATTGGTTATGGCTAGAATTAATTCCTGACTGAGCAAGGACCTAGACCAGCTGCAATTTCCCTATTTTCACAACAGGTTTACAGTGGAAGCATTCTCACTGGCTCTCCACTCTGGCTTGGAGCACCTAAACAACCACAAGACAAATGCCAGTCTACTGTTTCAGCTTAGCATTCAACATTATTGTTCTCAAATTGCTAATAACCTCACCTCAAAACCTGTGCCTTTGTACCCCACTCCTACAACTGGATCTTCCACTTCCTTTTTGGAACCACAGTTATACTGGATAGGTAATAACATCTCCTCTTTGCTGATTATCCACCTAGATCAGGAGTGTCAAACTCATTTTAGCCACGGGCTGGATTGGGCAAAATGCGACTTCATGTGGGCCGGATCAGTTGTGCACACGCGCGTGCTCCCACAGCTTTCGTTGCCTTCATTTTTTCAACCTGCTCTCATGTGTCTCAGTCTCTGCTATAACTCCAAACTGTTCCACTTTACGAATTTTGTTTCTTATGAAGAAGATTGCCTAGCAAGCATTATTTTTATGATTGGTAATAACTTACATTCGTAAGCTACAAGAAAGTTGTGATGAGAGAGAAAAAACAATGCTATTTTGGCTAAGATTGTTTTGGGAGCCACACCCTTTCCATTAATAAACCATTTGAAATCGAACATTGGCAGACACAAATGTAGACTTAACGAAACAAATTGTAAATGTAGGCTACACAACTGCACCAAATTTTATCAGCCTGCTTCCAACAATCAATCTCAGACAATGAACACAGTTAGCCTGTAATTTTTATTGAAGTGATCACAGTTACAATAATAGAATAGTCAGAAAATGAATGAATCACAATATTATGACACTCAATATTTCATAATGCATTTTGCTTACATGTCGCAGTGCATCAAACAGTGTCACTCATTTTTCACTTGCTGCTTCCAGACACCTGACATCTTTTGGCTGTAACCAGCCTGTCAACATCAGGGACCAGTTTCTGGGCAGTTGTGATTTTCATAATGTCATTTAGATGTCTGTGTGTCAGTTGCGAGCGCAGTTTGGATTTGTTAATGTTCATTATGGAGAACGCCTGCTCACAGAGATATGTTGTCCCGAGCATGCAAAGGATCTTTGAGGCAAATTCTGTCATCTTGGGGTACATCGGTCCCAGGTATTGATAGAATGAATCCAGACCCAGTCTCAAATTTATATTTCAAAGCCGAGTTACACTGAATTTCAATTAGTTCCATTTGGAGTTCCTCCAGCACATCTGATGCTGCGTTGATGGCAAACGATGAGCAAAATAGTGAAAATTCCTTCTCGAGCTGAGTGAGGACTTGGAAACGATTCTGAAACTCACTTTTCAGCTGTGATATTTTGTCCTTGTACCTGTCCATGTTGTCATTATTCCCATGAATGACACGCACAGTCTGCAAAGAGGGGAAATGAGCTGGGTTGCTCCGGGATAGTTGCATCTCTCACAGGTCTAGTTTAATTTGAAAGGCACGAATGCTGTCGTAGTATTCCGTAACAAGTTTTTTGCGGCCTTGCATGTTAACATTAAGCACACTTAAGTGCTCTGTGTTACGTAACTGGCAACAATGAATATCAATTGAGACAGGTTATATAAAAACAACCAAACATTTATTAAACACAGATAAACAATAAAAAACAAACGGAAACCTTAACCGGAAGTTAACCGCTATGCGGCTGTTCAACAAATCGTCACTCGGTACTGATTCTTAAAGCGATAAACGCGAAAACAGTTCTTAAAGCGGCAAAGTCAGATACAGTTCTTAAAATGGTAAATTCGAAAGTCCAACAGATTTATACATTCAATTAGCAGAGCCTTCTCTGGAGAACGATTTCTTCATAGACACGACTTTCCTGCTGGTTCTGTCCAAAGGATTCACGATGAAGGCAATAAACGGCTTAAAACAACTGACACACATAAAAGTTGCTGGTGAACGCAGCAGGCCAGGCAGCATCTCTAGGAAGAGGTGCAGTCGACGTTTCAGGCTGAGACCTCTTCCTAGAGATGCTGCCTGGCCTGCTGCGTTCACCAGCAACTTTTATGTGTGTTGCTTGAATTTCCAGCATCTGCAGAATTCCTGTTGTTTGCGTTTTTAAAACAACTGACCTTAGTTTCTAGACGGCAAATCCCGCATAAACTTCCTTGCTCACATCTAGCAAAAATTGCCAGTCCTGCACTATTGTACCTTGCAACAGAACGTAACACTCCGTTTTAAAAATGAAACTGCGTCATAAAATAAATACACAACAGAAACAGAGATAGACTAACGTTCTAGCTGGAAAACTAAAAACTAAAAACTAACTGCGTCATCTGAGGTCTTCCCTTATATACCCGTGGTGTACATGTCATCACATGACCTCACATCAGCGGGAAAATTACATCAGGTGACCTCCAAAAGACCATTACATCATTCTCACAAAAAAAAGTCACAAGATCTCCTTCAGGTATGTAATATCTGTTATATCCACCAAAAATGCAAGATCATGAAGCCAGTCTGGGTCATCCAACTCCGCCACTGGCTTCCCTTTCTCATTCATGAATAGTCCAATTTCTGCAGGTAATTGAAAAAAAACGTTTGAGCACAATCCCTCTGCTCAACCAGTGGACTTCAGTGTGGTAGGGTAGGCCGTGTCCAATATTACTTTTGGACAAAAGAGTGGCAAATTGCCAATGGTTGAGTCCCTTGGGTCTAATAAAATTAACCATTCTGATTACTACATCCATGACATTGTCCATTTTCAGGCTCCTGCTACATAACGCCTCTTGGTGTATAATATAATGAAAGTTCCAGAATTCCTGCTCTGGATTCTCTGTTGAACTTTCTCTCTGAGTTTCGCAACAACACCTGCCTTTTTCTCGACCATGGACAGTGCGCTATCTGTTGCCACGCTGACAGCGTGACTCCAGTCAACCCCCAGTCTGTCCAAGGCCTTGACGAGGCTAGAGAAAATGTCGTTCGCCGTTGTGGTGTTTGTCACGGGCACCATCTCCACAAACTCCTCGGTGACAGTCAGAGATGCATCAACACCACAAATAAATATTCCCAATTGAGCTACACCAGTCATGTCGGTGCTCTCATCAATTGCAATAGAGAAGGCAATAAATAACTTCACTTTGTCTTTTAGTTGACGGTTCAAATCTTCTGCAAGGTCCCCGATTCTCTCTGCCACAGTATTTCTTGACAAGCTGATTTTACCAAAAGCCTGTCTCTTCTCAGGGCACACCAGCTCAGCGGCCATCAGCATGCATGCTTTGATGAATTCCCCCTCTGAGTATGGCTTCGACACAGCAGCTATTTTGTTGGTAATAATATAGCTGGCCTTGACTGGGCCCTACTGGTCTTCAGTGCAGGGTGGGAGGTGCTTATGCACAGCGGGTGGTTAACTGCTGTCTATTGTTTTCTAAGTACACACAATAAGCTGCCCGTGCAGCAGGTGGCACAGACAGCGGTGGGAGAGAGAGCGGCTGCCGTACTGATACATAATAAATGGTCGTGAATGTACTTTTTCCCCTCCAAATCATCCCGCGGGCCTGATTGGACCTCTTCACGGGCTGCACCTGGCCTGCAGGCCAGTAGTTTGAAACCCCTGCTTTACACTCATGACTGTCTGCATAAGCACAGCTCAAGTGCTACTTGTAAATTTGCCAATGACACTACTGTTGTTGGTAGTACTGCAGCTGGCAAAGAAGAGGCTTACAAGAGTAAGATAGATTGGCTGGTTGAGTGGTGTCACAGTAACAACCTCACACTCACCATCAAAAAGGCCAAGGAACTGATTGGGGACTACAGGAAGGGAAGTCAGGAGAATGCACACTAGTCCTCATTGAGGGATCATAGTGGAGAAGAAGAGCAGCTTCAAGTTCCCAGGCATCAGCACTTCAGAAGACCTATACTGAGGTGAACACATTGATGCAATCGCGAATAAGGCATGCCAATGGGTCTTCTTCTTTAGAAGTCTGAGAAGATTTGGTATGTCATCACAGACTCTTACAAATTTGTATAGATATATGGTAGAGAGCATTCTGACTGGTTACATAACAACCTGGTATGGAGGCTCCAATACAGAGGATCTCAAGAAGCTCGAGAGGATTATAGACTCAATAAGCTCCATCACAGGCACAACCCTCCCCACCTTCGAGGACGTCTTCTTGAGACTGTACCTCAAGATGGTGGCATCTATTATTAAGAACCCTCACCATCCAGGACATGCTCTCTTCCCATATTACTGTCAGAGAGGAGATACGGGAACTTGAAGGCCCATAACTCAGCAATTTAGAACAGCTTCTTTCACCTCGTATTCAGGTGTCTGATTTGTACCTATGTGTATTACCACTTTACTCCTTTCTTTTCTTGTTCTATTTATTTTTTGTTATGTGTAGACTTTATGGCTTTGCACTGCACTGCACTGCTATCACAAAACAACAATTTTCGTGTCATTTGTAAGTGAGAATAAATCTGATTCTGAATATAATCAGAAAGCAGAAGGCAGAAGGCAGAGGGTGGTGGTGGAGAGAGTACATTTGGATTGGAGGGTTGTGATTAGTGGTGCCCCACAAAGATCTGTTCTGGACCTCTACTTTTCGTGATTTTTATTAACAACCTGGATGTGGGGGTAGAAGGGTGGGTTGGCAAGTTTGCAGACGACACAAAGGTTGGTGGTGTTGTAGATAGTGTAGAGGATTGTCGAAGATTGCATAGGCATTGAACATTGATAGGGTGCAGAAGTGGGCTGAGAAGTGGCAGATGGAGTTCAACACTTTGGAAGGACAAACTCCAAGGCAGAGTACAAATTAAATGGCAGGATACTTGGTAGTGTAGAGGAGCAGAGGGATCTGGGGGTACATGTCCACAGATCCCTGAAAGTTGCCTCAGAGGTAGATAGGGTAGTTAAGAAAGCTTATGGGGTGTTAGCTTTCATAAGTCGAGGGATAGAGTTTAAGAGTCGCGATGTAATGATGCAGCTCTATAAAACTCTGGTTAGGCCACACTTGGAGTATTGTGCCCAGTTCTGGTCACCTCACTATAGGAAGGATGTGGAAGCATTGGAAAGGGTACAGAGGAGATTTACCAGGATGCTGCCTGGTTTAGAGAGTATGCATTATGATCAGAGATTAAGGGAGCTAGGGCTTTACTCTTTGGAGAGAAGAAGAATGAGAGGAGACATGATAGAGGTGTACAAGATAATAAGAGGAATAGATAGAGTGGATAGCCAGTGCCTCTTCCCCAGGGCACCACTGCTCAATACAAGAGGACATGGCTTTAAGGTAAGGGGTGGGAAGTTTAAGGGGGATATTAGAGGAAGGTTTTTTACTCAGAGAGTGGTTGGTGCATGGAATGCACTGCCTGAGTCAGTGGTGGAGGCAGATACACTAGTGAAGTTTAAAAGACTACTACACAGGTATATGGAGGAATTTAAGGTGGGGGGTTATATGGGAGGTAGGGTTTGAGGGTCGGCACAACATTGTGGGCCAAAGGGCCTGTAATGTGCTGTACTATTCTATGTTCTATAATGTGGCCTACATATTTAAATGAAAACGTCTGTTATTTGACAAATAACTTACTCGATAACTGTCCTTTTACTCAATTAAAATTGAATTGATTTCTATTTTTGTTGTGTAATTTATTTTATAATTTTATTTCCTAGAATTGCATATGTCTGTGAAAATTGGCTTCCTAATTAACTTCAAATTGTATTTTGTTCTGCTCTGTCTGTCATCTACTTTTTATTTCATTCTTCCTATTTAATTATCATTTCTGCAATGATAACTTCCAAAATATTGTTTTATTCGGAAAAAGGGAGAAAATGAAGAGAGTTGAACTGTACCATAAAGCAGAACCAAATTCAGTAGCAGTTATTTCCTAAGCGATTTATTTTTGTATAACTGTAAATTATGTGTATGATATACAGGCATAATTAATACATTACAGAAAGCTCTCAGGTTAAAAAAGTGGAAAATGCCATAGTTGATTGCACAACAGCTAATTGGAGAATTGATCCAAAAGCTGGCATTGGTATTCACAAGTGAAATATCAAACATGCTTAGTCAAATATCTGAAAGTCCAATGTACTTTTTTTGTTATCTTTAACTGATAAAATGTCGAACACAGTTGCCTTGCAGAAGAGTTACACATATAAACCTATCAGTATGTTCAGCTACAGAGGGTGTATCCTGGAGCACATCAGGTGAAATTAAAAAGGCAGCTCAATGTAAATATAGCCGTATGAATGTTCAGAATTATTTGTAAGCTTCCCAAGATCCTTAGGAAACATCCATTCTGTGTGTATGTGTGCGTGATAAAACTGCATCATGAGGATAAAGGAAACCAGGAGGTCACCTGCCTTATTATCTGTCTATTAATCTTAAATATACACAAGATTAGATACACTTCCTGGCTTTACAAGTATTCAGTGCATTGTAATGTTGGAAACATATAAATATTGATCTTACATTAATTGCTCAGCTCAGGAATAGCATTTTAACATTCTAGGAAGTTCCAGGCGTCAGAGCCCATGAAGTGTGTGAAGTTACCATTACTAGGAAAAAGGTTCTGGAAAACTGAAAACATAAGTCACCTGGACCAGATGGTGTACACACCAGGGTTCTGAAAGAGTTGGCTGAAGAGATTCTGGAGGAATTAGTAATGATCTTTCAAGAATCACTAGATTCTGGAATGGTTCTGGAAGACTGGAAAATTTCAAGTGTCACTCCACGCTTTCAGAAGGAAGCGATGCTGAAGCAAGGAAAGTACAGGCCAGTTAGTCCGACCTCAGTGTTAGGAAGCTGTTGGAGTTGATTATTAAGGATGAGGTTTCAGAGTACTTGGAAGCACATTATAAAATAGGTCATAGTCAGCATGGTTTCAAGGTAAAGTCTCGCCTGACAAATCTGTTGGCATTCTTTGAAGAAGTAACAAGCAGGGTAGACAAAGGAGAATCACTTGATGCCATGTACCTGGATTTTCAGAAGGCCTTTGGGAGGGTGCCACACATGAGGCACATAACAAGCTATTAGCCCATGGTAAAGTTCTAGCATGGATAAAGCAGTAGTTGATTGGCAGGAGGCGAAGAGTGGGAATAAGGGGAGCCTTTTCTAGTTGGCTGCCTGTGACTAGTGGTGTTCCACAGGGGTGTGTGTTGGGATTCTTTATATGTTTTATATTAATGCTTTGGATGATAGAATTCATTACTTTGTTGCAAAGTTTGCAGATGATATGAAGATAGGTGGAGGGGCAAGTAGTTTTGAGGAAATAGAGAAGCTACAGAAGGATTTAGACAGATTGGGAGAATGGGCAAAGAAATGGCAAATGGAATACAGTGTCAGGAAGTGTATCATCATGACTAATTTCTAAATGAAGAGAGGATACAAAAAAACTGAGGCACAAAGGGACTTGGGAGTCCTTTTGTAGGATCCCCTAGAGGTTAATTTGCAGGTTGAGTCTGTGGTAAGGAAAACAAATGTGATGTTAGCAGTCATTTTAAGAGGATTAGAATATAAAAGCAAGGATGTAATGTTGAGACTTTACAAAGCACTGGTGAGGTCTCACTTGGAGTATATTGAACGGTTTTTCGCTTCTTATCTTAGAAAGAATGTTCTGAAACTGGAGAGAGTTCAAATGAGGTTCACAAAAATGATTCCAGGACTGAATGGCTTGTATTATGAAGAGCGTTTGATGGCTCTGATCTTATATTCATTATAGTTCAAAAGAATGAGGGGTGATCACATTGAAACCTATCAAATAGTGAAAGGCCTTGCTGATTGGATGTAGAGAGGATGTTTCCTATAGTGGGAGAATTTAAGACCAGAAGACATAGTCTCAGAATAGAGGAGCATCATTTTAGAATGGTGATGAGGAAAAAATTCTTCAGCCAGAGAGTGGTGAATCTGTGGAATTATTTGCCACAAACAGATATAGAGGTCAAATCTTTATGTATATTTATGGAAGAGGTTGATAGATTCTTGATTGGTCAGGCATGAAGGGATACAGGGTCAAGGCAGGAGATTGTGGCTGGCAGGAAAATTGGATCAGTCATGATGAAATTGTGGAGCAGACTCGATGGGCCAAATGGCCTAATTCTGCTCCTATATCTATGACATTGTGATCTTATTAATTTAGAAAGTTTTACTTCCACTGATATGGTATTTACTTGGCTGAGTAAACCTGCCCTGGCCATGAGTACCCAGGTGCTAATGGATATGAAATTAAATTTTATTGACATTATTACTTAAATCCTTCCAGTACATGAGGAGTAAAAATCTTTACGTTATGTCTCTGTCAAATGTGCAATATGCAGTTATAGTAATTTATAATAAATAGTCAACATAGTCTAAATAACATAAATAGAGTTGCATCAGCATGAGTTAAGCAGTCTGATGGCCTGGTGGAAAAAGCTGTCCTGGAGACTGTTGGTCCTGGCTTTTATGCTGTGGTACTGATTCCTGGATGGTAGCAGCTGGAACAGTTTGTGGTTGGGGTGACTCAGGTCTCTAATGATCCTTCAGACCCTGTTTACACACCTGTCTTTGTAAATGTCCTGAATAGTGGAAAGATCACATCTACAGATGCGCTGGGCTGTCTGTACCTCTCTCTGAGGCATCCTGCAATTGAGGGAAGTACAGTTCCCATACCAGGAAGCGATGCAGCCAGTCAGGATACTCTCAGTTGTGCCCTTATAGAAAATTCTTTGAATTTGGGGGGCCATACCAAACTTCTTCAACCGTCTAAGGTGAAAGAGGCACTGTTCTGCCTTTTTCACCACACAGCTGGTATATACAGACCACATGAGATCCTCAATGATGTTTATGCCGAGGAACTTAAAGCTGGTCACCCTCTCAACCCCAGATCCATTGATGTCAATAGCAGTTAGTGTGTCTCTATTCCTCCTGTAGTCCACAACCAGCTCCTTTGTTTTTGCGACGTTGAGGGGGAGGTTGTTTTCTTCAAAAACATTGCAACTACAGCTGGGGATTCCTAAAGACAATTTCTTTAAAAAATTGTAACCTTATGGTTGAACAATTACAGATAAAATCACAAGATAACTGAATTTTTTTAAAAAGGTGGCTAATCCTTATTAAGACTAATATTTTCCTAACCTTCCAAAGGTACTTAAATCATGGAGCATCGTTCTTACACTCCCTGAGGAATGCCCCACAATGCAGCTATCTGCTACTTAATTTGACTTTAACTAAAATCCTAAAGATATAAATGTGATTTCTACTTATCTCAACCTTTCTATTGCTCCATAGTTTGCTTTTGTTCCTTTTGACCACTTGTATTTTATAAGAATTTTATCTGTATATTTTAAACTTTTTTTCTTTTTTCAGATAAATCAGGTAAATTTTGTTCAAAAATTGATTTTCACTATCTGAACGGACTGGGAAAATCTATATTGTTGCATCATAGATGTAGCCATGTCGTCTTTAATGTGGTTGAAGGAAACATTTGAACAGTTAGTTTATTTAAAATCAAAGAAAGATGACCCAAGGTTGAAGGCAGGTGACCTACGGTCAAAGGCAGGTGACCTTAGATACGTATATGCAGTCTGGTTTCCTTCCAACCCTGCATCCTGATGATGCAATATTATCAGATACACATGCAACAGGTACAAAAGGCAGCAGTTTCACCATGAGTAGCATTGCTGTCTTATAGTGCAAATGGCATGGGTTCAAGCCTCACCCCTTTTGTATGGAAATACCATATTATCAGGGTTGATTTCCTACAACTTCCCAAAAATTTGCAGGTTGGTTGGTTATTTGGCCACTGGAAATATTACCTAGTTTACAGATGACTGCTGAAATTTGGGGCATTTTTGGAAGTATGGTGGAATAAAATGTAATTAATGTAAATGTGTTGCTGTGATCTTGCTGGGTTGAAAAATCAGTTTATGTGCCTTGTGACTTTATAACTCCATGGCAGGCAGACAAAATGGTTCATTTGCCTCTTTGGGTACTTCAAAATAATTTTCAATATTTATGTCATACCTCCGATTCCAGTGGTTTAAGTGATTTTTTTTTTGAAAAATACACAATTTTCAGGCAAACCTGATGCTGAAATAATTGTAAACTATCCTATCCTTTTGGAGTTGGCTCCAAAATTCAGAGCTGATTCCCCAGTTTCTCAAAAGTATTCCCAGATAATGATGCAAAGATATTCCTTTCACTCTCTCTCTCTCTCTCTCTCTCTGAACTTTCTGTTGGTCTCCAAAATTATTGATAAATTTAGGAGAAGCCCCACATAATTTAGTTCTAAAGTACATGAAATTAGAGTGTAATCTAAGTTAAAGGCTAGACCAATGGCTCAACACTACTTGCAAATATTATTCATTCAGGCTTTATTTCAATTTAATTACATTAAGATGTCCAAATATGTTAAAAAGACAAATCTAAAGGTGCGTTATAAAAACGTGTAGAGGATTTGCAGTAAGGTAGGTGAATTAGCAGCACAAGTCCATAAGCAGAAAAATACAATTGTTATTATAGGGATGTGCGTGTGGACAAAAGCTGAGAGCTTTACTCTTCTTTAAAATATCCAAGGGTATTTTATGTTTACAAATGTAGAAAGAACAGACAAAGATGATAAAGACTGCTAATTAAGGATCTATACCCAAGACATTGGCTGTCCATTTCCCTCCATAGGTGCCACCTGACACAGTAAGTTTCCATAGCTCCCTTATGTCATTCCTGATTTCCAGTATCTGCAGTCTCTTGTGTATTCAAGGATGATAAGGAGATGAGATGGCAATGTTAGCAGAGGATATGTAAAACCAAACCAAAAGTGTGAAAGGGTATATGCTCAGAAATTATCAGTACAGTCAATTTGGCTGAACCTAAGAAGACCTAAGAGGCAGAAAGCATTGACAGGAGTTGTCTACAGAGTTCCAAATAGTCCTGGTAATGTAGGAGATCCCCCTCAAATGGGAAATTAAAGATGCAGATAGCAAGCATACTACAGTAATCATGGCTGACTTGAATCTGCATATTTACTGTCAAACCAAATTAGGAAAGGTATTTAGGAGGATAATTGTTGGAGCCTGCATGTTTTTTGTTACCTGTACATTGAATATCCCACTAAGGAACTAACTATCCTAGCTGTCTGATGAGAAGAGATTAGTTAATAATCCCTTTAGGGAAGAGTGACAATTAATGATAGTTCTTCATTTAGATGATAGGTGAAGTTAAAGAAAACATACACATTTCCACATCAACTTTGTCAATCCCCATAAGAATTCTACATGTTTTAAAGAGGTCAGCTCTCATTCTTCCAAACTCAAAAAACTATAGGTCCACTCTTAATCGCTCATCAGTGTACAGCTTGGTGAACCATCATTGTACTCCAACAGACGTATATACTTCCCTAGATAGGGACAACTGATCTATACACTATATTCCACTTTGAATTCCCCACAGTCCTATGTAATTGGAGGAAGAGGTATTTGCCCATGTATTCAATTGTTCCTGCAATAAAGGGAAACTTACTATTTCCCTTCCTAAATCTTAAACACACATTACAAGGACATCCCTATGGTTACAAACGTCAGAAGTTTCAATCTCCCTCCATTTAAAAAATACTCTATCTTTCTATATTTTGCTGTGGAAGTCCTCAAAGGCCCTGTGCATCCTTTTCAAAATCCATTCAGCTATTCAACTTTGTATTGTATGCAAAGTTGGACATATGCTATTACACTTAGGGTACTCTCCCTTACCTTCCTCCCAACACCATCTAAATCATACAGATTTTGGGGACTACCACTGAGCACAGCATCACCATACAAGTCCATGAGTTCAGATCCAAAAGAAACACTTGAGTGTTTCCAGCACTTTGGGCTGTTATTTCAAATGTCCAGCATCTGTAGAATCTGGTTGAATCTCACTGCCATTTCAGGCCAACAAGAGTGAGAAAAGGTCATTAGATATCTGAAAAATGACAAGGCTTTGGGAGCAGATGAGCATTGAGCATTTAGTAAATTTAATAATGCAACAATGCATTATTCCTTATAGGAATTGTCATAAAACACTGGCTTTGAAATGCAATAACGCATACTGCATTTTCCTATACTGCATGCTGCTCACCGGTCTTTAATCATTGACAACTGCAGTAAAAATTATCATATTATAATTTCATGTTCCGTCATTCAGTAATTTTAAAAGTATCTGACATTTTTAACACCACACTTAGGTTAATATGTTAAATACTCAGCTTAAGATCTGTGTTCAATTTCCCTCATGTTCATTCAACAATCATAATCCTTCCAGGAACCTCTTTAAAGTTGATAATATGACAGTTAGTTCCAATGAAAAATCTAATGTTTCAAACTGGCTGAAGCCAGAGTGACCAGGAGTGCATATGACCAATGATAGTTCTAAATAGATTGGTCAGTATCAACAATGAAATATTAATTGCAACAGAAGAAGGGTTTTATTTCTTTTGGACACAGTGCAATTTGTGTGCATTAAACCCATTCCTGTCTGTTCTAATTCCACCTCACCTCCTGCTCCAATTGTGCAAATACATTGATAGACACTCCAGGGCATTGTTTAGGATTAGATTAGATTAGATTATGAAGACACGCAGTCCTCTTTTATTGTCACTTAGTAATGTATGCATTAAGAAATGTTACAATATTCCTCCGGTGTGATATCACAAAAACAAAGGACAGACCAAGACTGAAAAACTAACAAAACCACATAATTATAGCATATAGTTACAACAGTGCAACAATACCATAACTTGATGAAGAACAATCCATGGCACAGTAAAAAAGCTCGAAGTCTCTCGTAAGTCCCACATCTCACGCAGACGGGAGAAGGAAGAAAACTCTCCCTGCCATGCCCGACCACAGTCCGACTCTGAGTCATCCGAAAACTTCGAGCGCTGATCAGCCCTCCGACACTGAGTACCGAGCACCATCTCTATCCGAACGTTTCGACCTCAGTCTTGGTCGCCAGCAGCAGGCAAAGCTGGGGATTTTGGGGCCTATCCTCCGGATATTCTCAATCGCACAGTAACAACAGCAGCGAACCAGGCATTTCAGAAATTTCTCCAGATGTGCCTCTGCTTCTCACGTCTGTCTTCATCAAATCAGAATTCTCCATGGCTCCTATCTAACAGATATAAAATCATTTCACCGGAGAGCTGTGCGCTGCGAGGATTCTTAATAATACAATACAGGTGTCCCCTGCTTTTCGAATGTTCGCTTTACGAAACCTCACTGTTACGAAAGACCTACATTAGTATCCTGTTTTCGCTTTCAGAAGGGGTTTTCACTGTTACGAAAAAAAAGCAGAGCGCGATAAAAGGCAGCGCATCGAGCAGCCGCTCTCCCCCGGATTCGGAACTGCATTCTCGCTGGCATGCTTAAACACGTGCCTATGAGCAGCCATTTGCAAGATGAGTTCTATGGTATCAGAAAAGTCTAAAAGAGCTCATAAGGGTGTTACATTTAGCGTAAAACTAGACATAATTAAGCGTTTCGATCGTGGTGAACGAAGCAAGGACGAAGTGAGTTTAGCTTGTGGAAGCTGACGAACATGATGTTGAAGAGGTTTTGGCGTCCTATGACCAAGAACTGATAGGTGAATTGCTGATGCAATTGGAAGAGGAAAGGATAACAACTGAAACTGAATACAGTAGTGAACGGACCGAAAGTGAAGTGGTCCAGGAACTGAACGTGAAGCAACTGCATGAGATTTTCGGTGCAATGATAAAGTATGACTTTAATTTTGAAAGGGTATGTAGGTTTAAGGGATATTTGCAGGATGGTTTGAGTCCTTACAAAGAACTGAATGATAGAAAAATGCACGAGGCTCAGCAGTCAAGTAAGCCTTCCACATCAGCCACAGCAGACGACGCACCTCGACCGTCAACATCGAGGCAGGCAGTCATAGGAGAAGATGAGCTGCCTGCTCTAATGGAAGCAGACGGTGAGATGACACCTCCGTGTCCCACCACCCCGCGATTCGCGGAGAATGCAGCGGTAACCGGGAGGTATACAGCACATCTTTAAGAAAAAAGCCGAAATAAACATGCTAATTAATTAGGTGCCGCCCGACACGTAATTAATTAGCATGTTTATTTTGGCTTTTTTCTTAAAGATGTGCTGGATGCCTCCCGGCTACCGCTGGACCCCTGCATGCTTCGCGGTTCAGTATCTGTCGGCGGCCTGGAGGGTGGGGACCACTGCACCACCCAACCTGCGACGACTCAGTCTAACACACCATCATCAGTGTGCTCGGCGCTGAACCAATTGCGGTAAGTGATACTACACTGTACATACATTATTTCTACTTTATATAGGCTGTGTATTTTTACGTGTTATTTGGCATGATTTGGAAGCTTCATAGCTTAAAGGTTACTGGAGAGTGCTTGTGCCGTGTTTTTGCCAACAGCGCTTGCGTGAGATTTTCTGCCGATGGCACTTGCGTGAGATTTTTGCTACGGAGAACGGTGCAGTAATGATTGTGGAAAAGTATCTCTACTTTATATAGGCTGTGTATTTATCATATCATTCCTGCTTTTACTATATGTTACTGTTATTTTAGGTTTTATGTGTTATTTGGCATGATTTGGTAGGTTATTTTTGGGTCTGCGAATGCTCACAAATTTTTCCCATATAAATAAATGGTAATTACTTCTTCGCTTTATGACATTTCGGCTTACGAACCGTTTCATAGGAATGCTCTACCTTCAGATGGCGGGGGAAACCTGTAATGTTAACTGAATAAATTATTTTCAAGTACTGTATTTTGTTTAATAGTTTTCTAAGAATTGAACTCATAGTTTTTTTTAACAATTATTCTAAAAAAATAACCTTTTATAGTTTGTTCTTAGGCTTCTGTTCAATGTTCTTTGTGTTTGTTAAATTTCTTGCTTATGTCCCTTTCCCAGTCTCCTGACAGGTGCATATGGAACAGGAATGAACCATATATATTGTATGATGATAGCAACTGCCCTGTCATTACTGGATACAATATCTTTTAATCCTATGCTTTCTCCTTCTTGCAATCATGCAAAACCTGTTTCAACATACTTTGTTTGAATATTGTCTTAACTTGCTTTAAATTATTTTGAAAGAAATAAAATTGATTTTGTCAGACTCAGAACTTAGATTGACCAAACTATCTATTTCTAGCTAGATTCCCCACCAGATCCTCACAAACAATTATTCAACTGTACAGAAGCATCACCCTAATAAATAGTGTGAGAGTCACTAACATATTTCATTTTTTGCAGATTGTGGTGGAATACCATCAATATCAGCATCAAAAGAAGTGACAGAGGACAAGATAACCCATCAGCAGTAACTCTGAAGGAGAAAACGTTGGCCAATATAGCAATGGCTCTCACAGAATCCATAGCCAGTGGGGGTGAATTGAAGATGATAGTATGCTCAAATTTAGTCCTACTTCTCATGCCTCACATCCTCCTCAACCTCTAGTTTGATTAGTGAGAAGATGATTGAGGATGTAGTTTTTACCTTGTCATTCCCCTGACCATAAATCTTACCTTCAGCCTTTCTCCTTTAAGATGGCTTATCATGTTCCAACCACTCACAAAGCAACTCACTTGAAAGCAGTAAAAAATTTATGTGAAAATATCATTGGTGCTGCAGCTTTTACTAACCTGGCTGACTGTGAGATTCACTAAAAATGTGTGTATACTGTTTAAACTAAATCAGTTCCCTTAAGGCTATACAAAAATAATCATAGTCCAATTTCATGGTACATTAATTAGATAACTTTTCAAAGCGTCTTGTAGTTACTACATCTTCCTTGAGATTCTATAGGACTCTGGATGCCTTCAAGCACACAGCTGGTGAAGCAACAACGATACATGTTCTCTGGTAGTCCAGGTAAAGAACCTCTGAATATTCTGCACTGACTTCAAGGATAATTACAAATTGTTACTCATTCCTTTGTTGGCATGATTCTGCGAGTTCCCTTGGCAGTCCTTTGCTGATAATTTGCTATCATTGCAACATATTTGCTTGGAAGAGGGAAAATCTTTTCTGTATGATATTGAGTGCATAGTGTTTGGTGTACATTCATGTAATGGGCCAGTTTCCTACTCCTACCTAATGTCAGTAAATTCATCTTGGCAGAACTCTATTCTTGAAGAAAAGCCAATCAAATAATACATGCAGCAAATAAACATTGACAAGTATGACAATCCATTATGAGTGACTGAGTATTTAATGCTCACAAGAAAGTGAATTTGAAGAAAATATTTGCTCGTTGGGAAAGATGTTACCTTCTAACCCCAGTCTTGATGGTTCTCAAACCAAGTACCTGGCAGAGTATGACATGAGTTTTAGTGCTTTCTTCTAAAACAGAGTAAGCAATTTCTTTTAGCACTATTAGTGACGGTGACATTCATACTTACACCCGCAACCTATGGTGGATTGAGAAGACATTGAATGACCAAGAACAAAGGCAAAGAGATTAGGGAAGCAAGGGATTAAAGTAATGCTACCATTAGAATTGGAAGTGTCTGTAATGGTGAAGGAAGTAACATTCTTCCATTAGAGAAACAAGTGAGAATATTCTTATATTTTTTCAGTTTTTTTGAAAAGTTATATTCCATGGAAAAGGGGCTTCAGATGATCCAAGTATGATGAATAAAGGCAAAGGCAAAGGCAAACTGGAGCCTACTCATAAGTGCCACAGACAACAGTCCACTATTTGATCGTGGTTTCAGTATTTCTAATTTCTCCAAAGATCTGAAACAGATGCAGGTGTGATTGACTCAGTCAGTCAAACAGCACAGGAAATGCCCTTTGACCTACTGCATCCATGCTAGCTATCAGGTAACCCCATTTACCAGCACTTGGTCTGTTGCTTATTATGCTTTGGTGATTCAAGTACTCATACAGATTCTTCTTAAATGTTATAGTATATACTTCCACCACTTCTCAGGCTTTGCATTCCAGATTTTGGCACTATCTCGGTGAAGAATTTTCCCTCAGGTTCCCTCTAAACCTCTTACTCTTCACATAAAACTTTCACTTTTTGGCCTTAGACATCTCAACATTGGGGAAAAGTTTCTTGCTAACTTTCCTAACTAAACATGTCATACTTTTATATACCTCTATTGGGTTTCCCCGCAATCTCTTCTGCTTCAAGCAAAGTAAACTCAGTCTAACCATTCTCTCTTCTAAATAAAATATTCCATGTCAGGTAACAAATCGGTGAATCAATTCTGCACCCTCTCCAGAACAATCATGTCCTGACTCTCGTGTGGCGGTCAGAATCGTGCATAGGTGACTATGGACCGATGAACAATAATGTGGATGAGGTAGCATCTGATATTTAGGACCAAATTGTTATCACAGTACACCTTATGAAACAAAGTACATTAAAACATTTATAATTGCAAATATTATTGCTTGGACACATTTGAATTTGTGACTACGCATTTTGGAACATGTAAGGAGACAAAAGTGCTGGTAATGCACATATCTGATGGATATTTTGAGACCAAATTATTTGAATATACCCTAAATGTCCCTGCACAGTATTCAATTTAGCTCGGTTCTTAAATTGATCTAACCTCAAATCTTTCCTTTCCTCACCTGTTTTTGGTTGTATTGTCTTGTGTGTTATGCTTGGGAGAGAACCACAATCAATTCTGGTCCTTCCTGCTGTCCTTGTTCTGTTGATAATTATTGAGTCTGTTCATATGTTCATACTTATTTGATTACTGACATTTGTGCATGTGACCATTCTGCTAATTGTTGATTGTGCATGGCTGTTTGCATTATTCCCTTGTAAGTTGTTGTTGTATAGTGTTGTACGGTATTCAAAGTTCAAACTACATACCTGTTGTCTGGTATTCAAAGTTCAAAGTACATGCATTATCAAAGTATGTATATTCGTCTTCTTACAGGTAGCCTTGAAACAAAAAACCCCCACAGAAACCATGAAAAACAAAAGAAGACCATCAAATACCCTATATACAGAGTGAAAAAAAATTGTGTAAACAATAAAGCAAGTAAACAGCATTCGGAACTGAAGTTCACAACACCAGACATCATTACAATAGATTTAGAAATACACAGAAGCCAATTCAGTAGGCCTCAGTCCAGCACACGCTCCAGCAAACTCCACAGAGTAGCAAGCCGAACTGGCTCATTTCTCACTTCCAGCTCCAACAACCCACCATTTTAATCTGGCTCTTCGCTGAAATTGTCCAAACCTCAGGTTGTTCCTCACCCTCAGGCTCTAGTTCCATCGCCTTGATAAGGCCAACACCCAACCTGTCCAATTCAGCTTGGCCCTTAAATGGATCAAATCTCAGATCTTTCCTCGCCTGCCTCACCTGTTTTTGTCTGTATGCTCTTGTGTTTTATGCTTGGCAGAGAACCACAATCAATTCTTGTATGTTTTACATATTAGCAATAAAGTGATTCTGAATCTGATTGTGATTCTGAAATTGTAGTGCTCATTAGAAGTACATCACAGGCATAATAAATAAAAGCTACACCTTACCTTGATATCAAGATTGATTTTAGTTTTCTGACTGCAGATGTTTCCTCAAATGCAGACCTTGAGATCGTCCTGAAACAGTAACAATGATATGGGGTGCTGAACACTATATGGTCTGCTTATCTTTAAAGAACTACAAGGTTCTATCATAGGTGAAAGTGGAGCAAAGTTTGTTGTTGCTATTGAAAGGGCAGAAAAATAGGATTAATAGAAGGTCAACACTCATATGATGGCCCAAGTAGATTTCAGTGCTCGAAAACTCAATTGCAAGATAGCTAATAAAATCAGAAGCTCAAGACTCTGGAAGTAGTGTCACCAGAATCCAGCTGTTGCCTTGATAACATGCACTTAATCTCACTGGAAAAACTGGTTTCCAGACCTAGAATGGTGTTTCTGAAGATTAAGGATGTTAACCCCACTCTTAGCTCCCCCGATTTTCAAGAGTGGAATGGGAGAGGTAAAAATACTTGGCTCCAATACTAGTCTGAAAATATCTATTTATGAATCCAGAGTCTGTGTCACAGCGAGGATTGGTGTAAATAGCTAATCAGTTCTTTTATTTTAAGTCTTTTGTATATAAAGTTTTGGATTTAAATCATTGGAATAGCAAAATAACAAGCTTGGGACATTTCATTGAAGGCATGAAAAATTCCATGGAAAATATTTGTTTGTTGAGGGTTATTGATAAAAAGGTTAGAATGAAATTGGGGTCACATCACCTTCAGAGATTTTTATGGTTCTTATCTAAATAGTTGTAAATGTGCTTTTAATCAGAGAATGTTCATTTGAATAATCAGGCAGAAATGTGAGTATGCAATACATAGGTCACAAACTGTAGAACTTTGTACCTTCACTACCAGGCTGGCTGAAACTTTGAACAAGATAATAAATCTGTGTGCGTGGCAAGAATGACACCTGGCAACGAATATCATTATAAATACATTAGGGATTGGGTTAAAAGTAAGTTCATTTTAATTAGAACGCAAACAGCAGGAATTCTGCAGATGCTGGAAATTCAAGCAACACACATCAAAGTTGCTGGTGAACGCAGCAGGCCAGGCAGCATCTGTAGGAAGAGGTGCAGTCGACGTTTCAGGCCGAGACCCTTCGAAGCTGCCTGGCCTGCTGCGTTCACCAGCGACTTTGATGTGTGTCATTTTAATTTGAGTATGCTTTTCTCTTGCTGCATACATGGTCCCTGTAGCAAAGGCCAGGTGAAGAGTGTTCTCTCAAATTGCTCACTTCCTCTTCTCACAAGGACACATAGCTAGGAACAAAGCAGGAATGGTCCGCTAGCCTTTGGTAATTCTTTACTTGCATTATCCTCTCAGGTTTATCCTACAATGAACATGTAGTATATCTATGAACATGTTTAATGAAAGTTATGTCAAATTAGTAACATGGAAATATACAATTTTCTCTGTTATCACACTTTAACATTCCAGCTTCTCTTGACTCATATCCTCCTTAAAATCAGTTTTAATAGATATGAGACAGAAGGCAATGGGTATTCTGGCAGCCAGTTCAAAGTTTGAGAAGTTGAAACACTTTTCATGGTTATCACCTACTATCAATATGTTGGATAGTTTGTAGAGCAGATGTGTATAAAATCTGAAGCCCCCACCACCAAATCCAGATACCAGAGATAATCAGGTATCTAATTTTCACATTGCTAAGTAGCTTAAGACAGCCCTTACAGGTTAAACAATATTTCACCACACACAAATGTGTCATACTTCAGACTGATCACCAGAGGGCACAGGAAACATCCAGGCTCTGACGTTCCTCCATCCCTGATTATGAGTTGATTATTACCACCTGTGTCTCGTTTCAGTTATCAGTGCACCTGTGCCTTGTTTTGTTTCTCCATTTAAATTCCCTCTGTCTTGTTTTCACTTAGTCTTGAGATCAATATCAGTATATAGTTTGTGTGAGAGACAGCAAAACATGTATCCTACTCAGCAGAGTATAGCATTTTGGACAATGCTGATGAGTTAGGAAGCTACAGTAAATAGAGTGTGTGCTTCAGTCGATCTTGACTGCCCTGCAGATGCTCACTGAGATCATCCGGCTGAGTCAGCAAACTCCTGCTGTCACCCAACTTCCTGAGCATCTGAACATGCTGGTGCCTGAGTGATTTGATGGCAACCCAGGGACATGTAGAGGGATTGTAAGTCAGGGCTCTCTAGCTTTCAAGTTGCATCCTAAGAAGTATCCCTCTGACTGTGGCAAACTTGTTTTTCTTGGAGCTTTGACCAGTGACTGTTTGGGAGATCAGAAGCTTGAAAGGAAGGAATTTCACTCAGGCTTGCTAATGGAGTAGAAAAAAGGCAGAAACTTAAGGCAGCTTTTTTTTTTGTTGTTGGGGAGCTTTGACCAGTGATCAATTGGTATTTGGGCTTGATTAGCAGGAACAAATTAAAGGAAAGCAGGGGCAAGCACAGTGGCCATTGCCTATGTGGATAGAATTAAGAGTGGTGATTTTGAGGTTTTAGCTCTTTGAGGCTTCAGTCAGAGAAAGTGGGGAAAAAAAAAGTTGTAGGTAGACCTTCACCACCCCTCTTCCTTCTTTACATTTGCTCAGCTAGGACAGCAGGGATGCCAGACAGGATAGTGAAATATTCCTCTTTGGCAAGGCATGAGGTTTCCCTAGCAGGGTGAAGTAGAATCCTAAGGGATTCTACAGATATGTTAAGAGCAAAAGGATTGCAAGGGATAAAATTGGTCCTCTGGAAGACCAGAATGGTAATCCATGTGTGGAGCCAACACAGATGGGGGAGATCTTAAATAATTTTTTTTCTGTATCTGTATTTATTCAGGAGATGAACACAAAGTCTATAGAAGTGAGGCAAAATGGCATCAATTTCATGAACCTTGTACAGATTACAGATCAAGAGGTGTTTACTATCCTGAGGCAAATCAGGGTGGATAAATCCCTAGGGCCTGACAAGATGTCTCTCGGACCCTATGAGAGGCAAGTGTAGAAATTGCTGGGGCCCTAGTAGAGATATTTAAATAATTCTTAGTGACAGGAAAGGTACCAGAGGATTGCCAATGTTGTTCCACTGTTTAAAAAAGGCCCTAAACATAAATCGGGAAATTATAGGCTGGAGAGTCTGACAGTAGTTGTGGGAAAGTTATTTGGGAAGGTATTCTGAGGCACCGGGTATATAAGTACTTAGATAAACGTGGACTGATTAAGGATAGACAACAAGGCTTTGTGTGTGGTAAATCAGGTCTAACCGATCTTAGAATTTCTCAAGGAAGTTATCAGGCAAGTTCATGAAGGCAAGCCAGTGGATGTTGTCTATGTGGATTTTAGCAAGGCATTTGATAAGGTCCCGCATCGGAGGTTGGTCAAGAAGGTTCAGTGGCTCAGTATTCAAGATGAAGTAGTAAATTGGATTACACATTGGCTTTGAGGGGGAAGCCAGAGAATAGTAGGGGATGGTTGCCTCTCTTTCTGGAGGCTTGTGGCTAGTGGAGTGCTGCAGGGATCAGTGCTGGGTCCACTGTTGTTTGTCTTCTATATCAATGATCTGGATGATAATGTGGTTAACTTAGTCAGTAAATTTATAGATGACAACAAGCTGGGGGTTGTAGTGGACAGCAAGGAAGACTTTCAGAGTTTGCATAGAGATTGGCTTCAGCTGCATAAATGGACTGAAAAATGGCAGATGCAATTCAAGCAACACACACAAAATGCTGGTGAACGCAGCAGGCCAGGCAGCATCTATAGGAAGAGGTACAGTCGACGTTTCAAGCCGAGACCCTTCATCAGGACTAACTGAAAGAAGGGATAGTAAGAGATTTGAAAGGGGGAGGGGAAGACAATTTAATGCAGACGAATGCAAGGTGTTGCACCAATGGGATCAACCAGTGCAGGTTTTGCACAGTGAACGGTAGGGCACTGAGGAGTGTGGTTGAATTTAGCATATGGGTCCATAATTTATTTTAAGTGGAGTCCCTGGTAGGTAGGGTCATAAAGAAAGCTTTTGGCATTTTGGCCTTCATAAATCAAAGTATTGAGTACAGGAGATGGGGTGTTCTGTTGAAGTTGTATAAGATGTTGGTGAGGCCTAATTTCGAGTATTGTGTGCAGTTTTGGTCAGTGAAGGGCAGGAAAGATGTAAATAGAGTTGAAAGAGTACGGAGGAAATTTAAAAGAATGTTGTCGGGTTTTGAGTACCTGAGTTGTAGGGAAAGGTTGAAAAGGATAGGACCTTGTTCCCTAGAATGTAGAAGACTTGAGGGGAGATTTGACAGAGGTTTACAAAATATGAGGGCTATAGGTAGGGTAAATGCAAGCGGGCTTTTTCCACTGAGGTTGGGTGGGACTACAACCAGAGGTCATGGATTAAGGGGAAAGGTGAGAAGTTTAAGAGGAACACGAGGAGAAACTTCACTCAGAGGGTCATAGAAATATAGAAAACCTACAGCACAATACAGGCCATTCGGCCCACAAAGTTGTTCCAAACATGTCCCTAACTTAGAAATTACTAGGCTTACCCATAGCCCTCTATTTCACTAATCTCCATGTACCTATCTAAAAGTCTCTTAAAAGATCCTATCGTATCCGCCTCCACCACCATTGCCGGCAGCCCATTCCATGCACTCACCACTCTCTGAGTGAAAAACTTACCCCTGACACCTCCTCTGTACCTACTCCCCAGCACCTTAAACCTGTGTCCTCTTGTGGCAACCACTTCAGCCATGGGAAAAAGCTTCTGACTATCCACACAATCAATGCCTCTCATCATCTAATATACCTCTATCAGGTCACCTCTCATCCTCTGTCGCTCCAAGGAGAAAAGGCCAAGTTCACTCAACCTTCTCTCATGAGGCATGCTCCCCAATCCAGGCAACATCCTTGTAGATCTCCTCTGCACCGTTTCTATGGCTTCCACATCCTTCCTGTAGTAAGGCGACCAGAACTGAGCACAGTACTCCAAGTGAGGTCTCACCATAGTCCTATATAGCTGCAACATTACCTCTCAGCTCCTAAATTCAATTCCTCGATTGATGAAGGCCAATACACCGTATGCCTTCTTAACCACAGAGTCAACCTGCGCAGCTGCTTTGAGTGTCATATGGTCTTGGACCCCAAGATCCCTCTGATCCTCCACACTGCCAAGAGTCTTACCATTAATACTATATTCTGCCATCATTTTTGACCTACCAAAATGAACAACTTCACACTTATCTGGGTTGAACTCCATCTGCCACTTCTCAGCCCAGTTTTGCATCCTATCAGTGTCCCGCTGTAAGCTCTGACAGCCCTCCACACTATCCACAACACCTCCAACCTTTGTGTCATCAGCAAACTTACTAACCCACCCCTCCACTTCCTCATCCAGGTCATTTATAAAAATCACGAAGAGTAAGGGTCCCAGAACAGATCCCTGAGGCACTCCACTGGTGACCGACCTCCATGCAGAATATGACCCGTCTACAACCAGGGTTGTGAAGGGTCATGAGCGTGTGGAATGGACTGCCAGCACAAGTGGTGCATGCAACTGGATTTCAACATTTATTAGAACTTTGGATAGGTACAAGGATGATAGGGGCATGAAGGTCCATGGCCCCGGTCCCATTGCAGGTCGATAAAAGTAGGCAGTTTAAATGTTCTTGACATGGATTAGATGAGCCAAAGGGCCGCCTTCTGTGCTGTATGTACTTCTCTATGCTGCTAGGAAAAGAAAGGGCATGTAATATAGCAAACACTAGTGGAAAAAGTTGGAAGATTGGGAAACTTAAAAACCAACAGAAGGAAACAGAAAAAGCTACAAGGAGAAAATAAGAAAGAGAAATCTGCAGATGCTGGAAGTCCAAGCAATACACACAAAATGTTGGAGGAACTCAGCAGGCCAGGCAGAATCTATGAAAAAAAGTACAGTTAATGTTTCAGGCCAAGACCCTTCAGCAGGACTGGAGAAAAAAGGCTGAGTAGTAGATTTAAAAGGTGGGGGGAGGGAAGAGAGAAACACAAGATGATCAGTGAAACCTGAAGGGGAAGGGATGAAGTAAAGAGCTGGGAAGCTGATTGGTGAAAGAGATACAGGGCTGGAGAAGGGGGAGCCTGATAGAAGTGGACAGGAGGCCATGGAAGAAAGAAAAGGTGGGGGAGCACCAGAGGGAGGTGATAGGTGGGCAAGTAGATAAGGTGAGAGAGGGTAAAAGGGATGAGGAAAGGTGAAGGAGGGGGGGGATAACTGGAAATTGGAGAAATCAACGGAAATGCCATCAGGTTGGAGGCTAGCCAGGCAGAATATAAGCTGTTGTGCCTCCAACCTAAGTGTGGCTTCATCATGACAGTGGAGGAGACCATAGATAGACATATCTGAATGGGAAATGGAATCAAACTCGGTGGCCTCTGGGTGTTCCATTTGCATAGATAAGTGCCAGGAGGGATGAATGGACAATGGAGTTGAGTAGGAAGTGATCTCTGAGGAAGGTTGGAGTTGGAGTTTGTGCAATCGGCACTTTGGAGATGTCCAAGGTTTTGGAACCTGCATAAGGAGAGTAAAGATGAAATATTGAGGTAAGGAGCCAAAGGGGACACCAAAAGATTTTTTTTGATGTTCTGTATAAAGAATAAGAGGGGTGTGAGTTGATATTGAACCACTGAAAGATGATGCTAGAGTGGTAGTAATGGGGGACAAAAAAAGGCAGACAAAGTTAATAAGTATTCTGCTTCAGTCTTCATTGTGGAAGACACTATCAGTATGCTACAAATTTGAGTGTCGGGGGTAGAAGTGACCGTAGTTCCTAGTTCTAAGGAGAAGGTACTTGAGAAGCTGAAAGGTCTGAAGGTAGATACTGCAAGTCACCTGGACCAGATGGAATACACCCTAGGGTTTTGAAAGAAGTGGCTTAAGAGATTGAGGAAGTTTTAGTTATGATCTTTCAAGAATCAAGATTCTGGAATGGTTCTGGAGAACTGGAAAATTGCAAATTTCTCCACTCTTTAAGAAGGGAGAGGGGTAGAAGAAAGGAAATTGTAGACCAGTTCATCTGGTTTCAGTGGTTGGGAAGGTGTTGGAGCCCATAATTAAGAATAAGGTTTCAGGGTGCTTAGAGGCACATGATAAAATGAGCCAAAGTCAGCATAGTGTCCTTGAGGGGGAATCTTGGCTGACAAATCTGTTGGAATTCTTTGAGGAAATAACAGGCAGGATAGACAAAGGAGAACTAATGGATGTTGATTCTGTCAGTTTTAAGCAGCGACAGTTTGTTTAAATGCATTAAGACACTTTTGTTGACTGTACTGACCTTGGAAGCAGTTGTGCTTTTTATCAGGCTGAAACGGAAATACTTAATCGTAGCCATTGAAAGTACTACTGCTACTTGAGTTGCGCCTAGGCACCCATTTATATATTTGCTGACGATACAACCATTGTTGGTAAAAGGTGGTGATGAGAGGGCGTACAGGAGTGAGATATGCCAACTACTGGAGTGGTGCTGCAGCAACAGCCTGGCACTCAACATCAGTAAGACAAAAGAGCTGATTGTGGACTTCAGGAAGGGTAAGATGAAGAAACACATACCAAGCCTCATAGAGAGATGAGAAGTGGAGACAGTGAGCAGTTTCAAGTTCCTGGGTGTCAAGATCTCTGAGGATCTAACCTGGTCCCAACATATCGATGCATTTATAAAGAAGGCAAGACAGCGGCTATACCTTATTAGGAGTTTGAAGAAATTTGGCATGTCAACAAATGCACTCAAAAACTTCTATAGATGTACCATGGACAGCATTCTGACAGGCTGCATCACTGTCTGCTATGGGGGGGGGGGGAGGGGGCTACTGCACAGGACTGAAAGAAGCTGCAGAGGGTTGTAAATCTAGTCAGCTCCATCTTGGATACTAGCTTACAAAGTACCCAGGACATCTTCAGGGAGTGATGTCTCAGAAAGGCAGCGTCCATGATTAAGGATCTCCAGCAACCAGGGCATGCTCTTTTCTCACTGTTACCATCAGGTAGGAGGTACAGAAGTCTGAAGGTACACACTCAGCGATTCAGGAACAGCTTCTTCCCTTCTGCCATTTGATTCCTAAATGGACATTGAACCCTTGGACACTACCTCACTTTTTAAAATATACAGTTTTCAGCTTTTTGCATTTTTTATTCTATTCAATATACGTAGACCATAATTGATTTACTTATTAATCATTTTTATTTCATTTATTATTTTTCTATATTATGTATTGCATTGAACAGCTGCAAAGTTAACAAATTTCACGTCACATGCTAGTGATAATAAACCTGATTCTGATTCTGGTTAACACACATCAAAGTTGCTGGTGAACGCAGCAGGCCAGGCAGCATCTCTAGGAAGAGGTACAGTCCACATTTCAGGCCGAGACCCTTCGTCAGGACTAACTGAAGGAAGAGTGAGTAAGGGATTTGAAAGTGGGAGGGGGAGATCCAAAATGATAGGAGAAGACAGGAGGGGGAGGGATGGAGCCAAGAGCTGGACAGGTGATTGGCAAAAGGGATATGATGGGGTACAAGGAGGAAGGAGGGATATTTACGGAAGTTAGAGAAGTCAATATTCATGCCATCAGGTTGAAGGCTGATTGTTTATTTGGATTTTCAGAATGCCTTTCGTAAAATGTTGCACATGAGGCTGCTCCTGCCTGTCAGCCAAAAAGTGCGAATAAAGGGAACTTTTTCTGGTTGACTCACGGTATTCCACAGTGGTTGCTGTTGGTCCTTTTCTTGTTATATCTATGATTTGCATGATGGAATTTATGGCTTTGTGGCCAAAGTTGTAAATGATATGAAAACCTGTGGAGGGGCAGCTGGTGTTGGAAAAAGCAGAGCGCCTGCAGAGGCCTTGGACAGATTAGAAGAATGCGCAAAGAAGTGGCAGGTGGAATATAGTGTAGGGAAGTGTATGGTCATGCCTTTTGGAAGAACAAATAAAGGCATAGATTATTTTCTAAGTGGGGAGAAAATTCAAAAGTCAGAGGTGCAAAGGGACTTGGAATTCCTCGTGTACGATTTCCTGGAGGTTAGTTTGAAGGTTGAGTCAGTGGTAAGGGAGGGAATTTTTGCATACATTTTGAGAAGGCTATGAGAGCAAGGATGTAATGCTAAGGCTTTATAAAGCATTGGATTATTATGAGCAGTTTTGGGCCCCTTATCTAAGAAAAATGTACTTGCATTGGAGAGGGTCCAGAGGAGTTTCACAAGAATTATTCCAGGAATGAAAGGGTTAACATATGAGGAGCATTTGTTGGCTCTGGGCCTGTACTCGTTGGAGTTTAGTTGAATGGAGGTGATCTCATTGAAACTCAGAATATTCGATAGACTACTAGATACTGTTGTTCGGGGGAAGATGTTTCCTATAGTGAGTCAGTTTAGGACCAGAGGGCACCACCTCAGAATAGAGAGATTTCCAGTTAGAAGAGGAGGAACTTCTTTCGCTGAAGTGTAGTGAATCTGTGGAATTCGTTGCCGCACATGACTACGGATGCCAAGTCATTGAGAATATTTAAAGCAGAGGTTGAAAGGTTCTTGGTTAGTCAGGGCATTGAAGGTTACTGGGAGAAGGCAGGAGAATTG
This sequence comes from Mobula birostris, assembly GCF_030028105.1. Lineage (NCBI taxonomy): Eukaryota > Metazoa > Chordata > Chondrichthyes > Myliobatiformes > Myliobatidae > Mobula > Mobula birostris. The sequence goes on along the minus strand of NC_092371.1, from coordinate 202,845,031 downwards.
GATTGAGAGGGATAATAAAACAGCCATGATGGAATGGTGGTGCAATCTCTATGGGCCAAATGGCTTAATTCTGTTCCTATATCTTATGGTCTTATAACACTGAGCAGAAACTTATCCCAATTACAAAGATGGATTCCATGAGAAGAAGGCACAATCTGTGGCTACTGTAGGAGAACAAGGATAATGTTAAATTAAAAATCAGGTCATACAAAGTGACAAGGGTTAGTGGTAGGCCAGGAGACTGAGAAGATCTTACGATCCAGCAGCACGTGGATGGACAAAATGATTTTGAGAATAAACTTGTGCGTAATATTATAGCAATATTGAGTTCCTATGGCTTTATGTACAAGTTAAAAGATGGCTGCTAAATTTGCTAAATTGAATTTTGTGACTCTGGAGAACAAGATGATAAATTAATAATGGGAAATAAAGATATAGCAGATACATTTAATCAATTTTTTGCTTTGGTCTTCGTCATGAAGGATATTGCAGATATTCCTAAGATGACAGATGAACAATTTTCAAATTTTCAAAATTCAAATCCAGGGAGTGCGAAGCGCAGAATCAAATATCGCTGTGATGATTGTACGCTCTAGTATCAACTGTTTGGCGACAATAAAGTAATGTAAAATAACAAAGGTTAACTTGTAAAAATCCAAATCACAGAGTTAAAAACAGACATTTTGTCAAGACCTGATTGCTTGAACCCAAGAGTTTAAAGCAGGTAACTGCAGAAAAAGTTACATAGAAACATAGAAAACCTACAGCACAATATAGGCCCTTCATCTCACAATGCTGTGCCACACATGTACTTACTTTAGAAATTACCTAGGGTTACCCATGCCCCTCCATTTTTCTAAGCTCCATGTACCTATCCAGGAGTCTCTTAAAAGACCCTATCGTATCTGCCACCACCACCGTTGCCCGCAGCCCATTCCACCACTCTCTGCATTTTTAAAAAAAACTTGCCCCTGAAATCTCCTCTGTGCCTACTTCCAAGCACCTTAAAACTGTACCCTCTCATGTTAACCATTTCAGCCTCTGGCTATCCACACAATCAATACTTCTCATCATTTTATACACCTAAGATGATCCATTGATGAAAGGAAAGTCATTAATAAACCATCTTATCTGGTTGGGCCAAGAACACTGCCCCAAGAAATTCTTATAGGGATATCAGGGGCTGGAACACTAACAATCACAATCTTCCGTTTTGCTATGTATAAATCTAACCAAAACATTATTTTCCTTCTGATGCCCTTTGATTTCAGTTTTACCAATGCTCCTCAATACCATGCCCAGTGAAGTTCTGCTTTTGTTCGTTCATTCATAGTGCAACAATATGAATCACTCTAGTCATCCACAATTTATGGGGATTGAACTGGTCTGTGGGTATGCAAATGGCTGGAGAGGACAAGCAGAAACAAGTTCTGCTTAATGTAAAGGGCCATCACATTCACCTTATGTATGGCATCTATCTCTTTGGATTATGGCTGTGATAGCATCTGGAACTCAGCGGTAGTGACCAAGTGGTGAAGTCCAAGTTGGATATTGGTCATTGGGGGATGCATTTTTTTTGAGATTATAAGGACACTCAGTCCTCGTTTATTGTCATTTAGAAATGCATGCATTAAAAATGATACAATGTTCCTCCAGAAAGATATCACAGAAACACAGGACAAACCAAGACTAAAGCTGAAAAAAACCACATAATTATAACATATAGTTACAACAGAGCAAAGCAATACCATAATTTGATAAAGAGCAGACCATGGGCACGTGAAAAAAAATCTCAAGTCCCGATAGCCCCATCATCTCACGCAGAGGGTAGAAGGGAGAAACTCTCCCTGCCATGAACCCCCAAGCGCTGCAAACTTGCCGATGCATTGGAAGGACCCGACCACAGCCGACTCTGAGTCCGTCCAAAAACATCGAGCCTCCGACACCGAGCACCATCTCTGCCGAGCGCTTCGACCCTGCCCCGGCCGCCGAGCAACAAGCAAAGCCGAGGACTCGGGGCCTTCCCCTCTGGAGATTCTGGATCACACAGTAGAAACTGCAGCGAAACAGGCATTTCAGAAGTTTTGCCAGATGTTCCTCTGTGCTCTCACGTTTATCTCCATCAAATCAGGATTGTGCACGGCACCCTACTTGACAGATAACAGATATCATTCACCAGAGTGGCCACTGCAAGCTGTGTCACGCCACCATCTTCTCCTCCTCCTCTTGATCTTCATTTTATATATCAAATGTTATTAAGCTTTATGAAGTTAGCCAAATATTAATATAAATTGTAAATGCTAATTTTCTCAATTTCATTTCATCTTTTGTCATTATACAATACTAGTAGAAATGATAACTTGATTGGATTTAGTTTATTATAAATGTTAGTATACCAGCCTGACCATTTGAAAATACGTTATATCCCTTTTAAAACCTTGACACATTCAAGTGGCTTTAGATATTTTATTGATACGTTAACACAGTCAACAGGCACAGAACAAAGTATTGTTGATTTCAACCTATTAAGAATCTAGCACACGTACATGGATTATCTGATCAGAGTATTTACTTTAGATAAGAACTGTGGTGCTCAACATTGCTATTTCTCTAAAAGCAAGAACATATGAAAAGCATTATATTCAGCAAAGCAAACAACAGGAATTCCGCAGATGCTGGAAATTCAAGCAACACACATCAAAGTTGCTGGTGAACGCAGCAGGCCAGGCAGCATCTCTAGGAAGAGGTACAGTCGCCGTTTCAGGCCGAGACCCTTCGTTCAGGTCTCGGCCTGAAACGTCGACTGTACCTCTTCCTAGAGATGCTGCCTGGCCTGCTGCATTCACCAGCTACTTTGATATTCAACAAAGCAGCAGAGATGATTTAGCAGTGAGTGATAACTTTATAAATGAACTGCAAAATAATGAGCCTCAAAGGACCACGGAACGAGAAAGGGAACAGGTACTAAACACCACAGTCAACAAGATAACTGAAGGAAAAAGTAACTGGTTGAGACTGGCTGGTTTGATGCATGAACAAGAACTATGGCTGAGAGTTGGGTTTGAATGGCTGCAGGTGATGAGTTGGAAATGAGTGGCTGGCTGAAGAATTGGAGGTGCCTGCCTGTGCAGGCACAAGATAAACTCTCCTACAGCCAGCACCCAATGGTCCAGGACGATCCAGATGGGTGCAGTGGAACTCCTCATTGAGTGATGCATCCAACATTAAACTGGACGACATCCAAGACCTCTCCTCCACTCCATAGCCTTCCCAGTCAACCAGGTATTGCACATCCCATCCACGACAACATGATTCCATCAACTGGCGAAATGAGTACACTGGACCAACTTTCACCATCCTAGGTTCCAGAGATCAGTGGGTTGAGTGGTCGATGGGCAACAAGGCATAGAATGCCCTTGTTAAGTTCTACTTTTACTGCTATGCTGTAGGTATTTCATTTTAGCAGTTCTGTAAGAGCAGTCTGTTCTGCTTTCAGCCTGTTTGGGTAGAGCTAGGATAAGGGGCTTTGTTGTTCTACTTAGGAATGTTGTGTCAGCTAATCTGGATGGTGGAACTGGGAGAAGGTTCTGGAGAACTCTGGGCAGAAAAGTTTTCGTAATGGACACTGGTGTGAGTCGAGATCTTTTTGGTGGGAGCTGGGAGAAGACAGGTGGGAAGATGGCTGAGGATGCCATCCCTGTTGCACAAGATGCTTTGTGCAGGTGAATGGCTTCAAGGAAGAAGGGCCAATGCTCCCATGGGGGATCCCATTTGTTTGAGGTGGGTTTCGAGCAACATTCAGAAGGTGGTGTGTGCTTTCACACAGACCTTAGGTTCAGCGTGCCAGTTAAAGACAACTTCAAGATGAGCTTCAACTTGCGTGCACTTTTGGACTGGATTAACCGTAATGGGCTCTTTTTTTCTTTTCCTTTTCCAACTAACTATTTGATAAAGCTGAAATTTATAAATATACTTTCTTTATAATTGTATGCAGTGCACAAGCTGTTATTTCTTGCTGACGGCTAATTGCATGGGGCAGTATTTATACAGTATTCACACAGACTGGGGTTTGGGTGGGAGAGACATCCCAACCTCCTGGGTTTGGTGGGACCCAAGTTATATCTACCATGGATGTACGGAGCCTGAGAAAGGTGGTTTTCTCACCATTGAGTCTGGTGGCTGTTAGTGAGGGGCTAACAAGCCACCTTTGTAGAGACACCCGGTAAAAGGGGGTTTCACTAAGTTCCAGAGGGGCACTGGTTTGAGTGGTTCATGGATAATGGGCTTGAAGCGGGGCACATGGAAGATGGGCGTGACCCTGAGGGATGGCGGCAGCTGGAGATGGGTAATCTTAAATGGATCAATGAACCAAGGCAAGATCTTGTGGCAGTCGATGCGCAGGGGCAGATCTCAGGTGGACAACCAGACATGGTCCCCAGGCCAGAATAGTTTCGATGGATATTGATGGCAATTAGCCTAATGGCATTAAGTGGTCCTCCGTCCTCTCTTCCAAGCATTCTGGAATCAACGAAATAGGGCCTTGGCAGATGAAATCTCACCATTGGCTCCTCCATGGGGAATGACAGGGGTTGGTTAGTCATCAAGCATTTCTAAGGGTGACATGCCCATTGGCAGAGGAGGTGTGTAGGTTGTGGGATAGCTTGGCCCAGAGGATATACTTCTCCAATGTGAAAGGGTTGGAAGCAGCAAAGCATTGCAGAAACTTCTCCACTTGCTGAATGGCTTTTTCTGATTGACCGTTGTTCTGTGGACGATAGCCAGAGGACAAACTCGTGGAGGTGCAGAAGGTTTGCCAGAAGTAGGAGATGAATTGTGGGTGCCAGTGCAACACAATGTCTTGAGGGGAGCCATGGAGATGAACTACATATTGAAGAACTGGGTCTGCTGTGTCCATGGCTGACAGAAATTTGAGGAGGGAAATGAAGCGGGTCACCTTTGAGAACTGGTCCACCATTGTCATGATCACATTGGAAGGTGGCAAACCCATGGCAATGTGGGATCACAGACACTGGGGAACTGGTAGCAGCGCAGAAGCCCAGAAGGGTGATGGTTGGAAGAATTGGACTGGGCACATTGAGGGTAGGCAGCAACAAACTGGCATACATCTGCAATCATGGTGGACCACCTGAACCAGCGCTGCAAAAATCCAGAGTCCATCATGTGCCTGGATAGCTGGAGAGAAGTGAGGAGTCAGCTCACTGGAGTGCCTCAGAGCGCCTGGCTGCCAGCACATACATATGTTTGTCAGGTGTGTCAGAAGGAGCAGGCTTGTGCTGTAGGACCTGATGGATCTGGTCCTCAAAATCCCAGATGATTGGGGTGAGGATCTGTGAGGATGGAATGATGGGCTAAGGGTTGATCTCAGTTTCAATTGGGTCGAACTCTCATGACAGGGCATCTTCCTTAGTGTACTTGAAGCTGGGTTGGTAGGAGATGGTTACATTGAATTACTTGAAGATGAGGGCCCAGTGAGCCTGACATGGGTTGATTTGGGGGGGTCTGTTGTATGGATATGAGGTTCTGGTGGTCAGTCCAGATCAGGAAGGGCTCTTTATTTCCCATCAGCCAATGTCTCCATTCCTCCAAAGCCTGTTTAATGGCAAGTAACTTTCCATCTCCTACACCATAACAGTGCCATGCAGTGTTGAACTTGAGCAAGGAGGCACAAGGATGTGTCTTCCAGTCTGGTCCTCACTAGGAGAGGATGGCCCCAGCACTTACGTCAGATGCGTCCACCTCTACACAAAGGGTCCAGAAGGGTTTGGATGGAGGAAAAAGGGAGCGGTGGTGAAGCGTCTCTTGAGCTCCTCAAAAGTGTGCTCCATGTCAGCAGGTCAGGTTATCCCTGAGGTAGGTGATTTAGTGAAGGAGGTGAGAAGAGTGACTGTAGTTCCTGATTAAACTGAAACTGTAGCTTGCACTACAGCTGGTTTTCGAGGATACACTGAAGGACTGAATGGTCATGACGGACGTGGTCTTGTAGTGTCCTTGGAGAAGATGAGAATATTGCCCAGATAAACAAGCGCATACCTGTGTAGCATGTCTCAGAAGATCTCATTAATGAAGACTTGAAAAATGGCTGAACTGTTGTAAAGTCCAAAAGGCCAGTGGGTGCCATTTTCCACTCATCTTGCTGGTGGAATGGATCAGGTTGTAAACACTCCATGGATCCCATTATTAAAGATCTGGGCTCCGCAGGGAGTTTTGGATACACTATCCATCAAGGGGAGAGACTAGCAATTCTTGAAGGTACCTTTGTTTAGTCGATGCAGGGAAGGAGACTCCCATCTTTCTCTTTGACAAAGAAGAATCCTGCTTCAGCTGGGGCCTGAGATGGTTAAATGAAGCTGTACTATAGCACTTTAGCAATGCAGTCATTCATAGCTTGGGTCTCAGGAGGGGTCAGAGAGAACATACAACCTCGAGGAGGTGTGAATCTTGGGAGGAGGTTGATAGCACAATCATGTTGTCTATGAGGCAGCAAGGTTCTGGCTTCTCTTTCACTGCAGACTATTCCTAGGTTGTAGTATTCCTGCTGATGTGTGGGTGGTAACTGGTTCCACAGTAGGTGTACAAGTTGTTTCTCCACCAATGCTTACACTCTTGGGTGGGTTAAGGAAGTTCTCCCTAGCTCCATGGGTTCTGGAGGCATTGATGATGAGGGTCTTGCAGCCTGAAATGGCTCTGGGAATAAAACTGGGGTTCTGACTGATGATTTGGAGTTGCATTCCATTAGAACTTTCAAGGTTGGTAAGCATCTGCCGGGTAGACAGCTTTTCCTAAAGACACTCTGAGAAGCCGTGATAGTAATGGGCCAGCAGTGCTTCCGCATTCTGCATTGTAGAGCTTTGACCACCAGTCAATCTGGACATCAGAAGTTTGGAGAGGAGGGGACTTCAATCAGGTCCACTGCCCAAGGATAAATGGCAGCAGCAGGTCATGGCAGTGTAATAGAGATTTGACCAGTAACTAATTGATTATTGAACAAAGGTAAGGAAGGCAGATTCAAGCACATCTGTTGTCGTCTGAGTGGACATAGTCAGAATGTGATCTTGAGGCTTCAGCTCTTTGAGAGAAAACCTTGAGGATTAGCTGAGTGACTGTAAATAGTCTTGAGACTGGCTAGGTAAAATGCAAATACTCTTTTTTTTCCTTATCTCATTTGTAATATATTCCCAGATATCTATTGCAAAATTCTACACGTATCCTAAAACTTTAATAGATCACGGAGATGATTCTCCAATGCTCTTAATTCTTTCTTGCTCCCAAGTAATCAGGCTGTGTTCAACACTGAGTACTGGGTGTGCTGAAACAGGTCTATGGCAGATGCCATTTCCCTGGTCTAACACTCATCTCTAACACACCTGGATAGTAAAGACATCTATATTAGGTATTGTTTATTGACTACAACTCCAACTTTAATACTATAATTCTAGGCAAATTCATAGACCTAGAAGTCAACACCTCCCCTTTACAACTAGGTTCTTGACCTTCTAACCAATAGACTACAATCAGTAAAGATAAACAGCAACACCTCCACTACAATTATCCTCAACAATGGTGGCCTACAAGGCTGCATCCTCAGCCCCCTATTCTGTGAGATTCCCTATATACTCACAAGTCCGTTACAGATCCTGCTCTAATCAATCTACAAGTTTGGAGAAGATACCAATATAATGGGCTAAACCTCAGATAATTATGAGTCAGAGTACTGGAAGGAAATAGAGGGCCTACTGACATGGTGTCATGACAACAACGTTTCCCTTATTGTCAGCAAAACAAAAGAGCTGGTTATTAACTTCCGGGGGGGGGGGGGGAGGGGGTGTAATGTGCATGCTCCTATTTATATCAATGATGTTGAGGTTGTGAGGGTTTGAAAGCTTCAGATTCTGAGGAGTGAACATCACCAACAGCCTGTCCTGGTTCACCCACTCAGATGCCACAGACACGAAAATACACCAGTGACTCTGATCTGCCAGGAAGCTGAAGAAATGGAGCATGTTGTCTTGGACATGCACCAGTTTTTATTGATGCACCATAGAAAGCATCCTACCCAGATGCATTATAGCTGAAAATTCAGAAACGGGTATGGTGCAGAAACTTCATGGAAATCAACTGCCTTTCTATCGACTCTGTCTACACTTATTGCTTTATTGATAAAGTGGCCAGAGTAATCAAAGATCCCATCCACACTGGACATTCTCTCTTCCCCATTGCATCAGATAGAAGATACAAAAACCTAAAAGCATGTACCACTAGGTTCAAGGGTAACTTCTATCCCACCGCTATATAACATTTGAATGGTTCCCTACTCTCTCACCATCTACAGAAACTCATTATAACCTTTACCTTGATGTCTGCATGTATTGTGCTTTCTAAAAGACCATAAGACATAGGAGCAGAATTAGGCCAATAAGCCCATTGAGACTGCTCAGACATTCTATCATCACTGATTTATTATCCCTCTCAACCTCATTTCCTGTCTTCTCCCTGTAACTTTTGATGCTCCAACTAATCAAGAACCCATCATACTCTGCTTTAAATATACTCAATGACCTTGGCACCCACAGCCCTCTGTGGCAATGAACTCCACAGACTCTCCACCCTCTGGATAAAGTAATTCCTCCTCATCTCTGTTCTAAATGAACATCCCTTTATTTTGGGATTGTGTCCTCTGGGCCTAGGATCCCCCAGTCTCGGAAACATCCTCTCTGAACACACTGAACAATTCAGGAACAGCTTTGCCATCTAATGTCTGAATGGACATTGAACCCATGAACATTACCTCACTAATTCTTCACTTATATTTTTTGCACTACTTACTTAATTCAACTATTTTATATATATTTATATATATATATATATATATATATATATACACACACCGTAATTCAGTCTTTTTTTCTCCATTATCATGTAATGCATTGTACTGCTACCGCATAGTTAACAAATCTCACGATATATGCCAGTGATATTAAACCTGATTCTGACATCGACTCGATCAGTGGCTATAATTCATTAGGAGGTTGAAGAGATTTGGCAGGTCAACAAGTATATTCAGAAACTTCGAGAGATGTACCGTAGAGAGCATTCTGACAGGCTGCATCACTGTCTGGTATGGGGGGGGGTCGGCTACTGTACAGGACTGAAAGAGGCTGCAGAGGGTTGTAAATCTAGTCCATCTTGGGTATTAGCCTAGAAAGTAGCCAGGACATCTTCAGGGAGCGGTGTCTCAGAAAGGCAGTGTCCATTATTAAGGACCTCCAGCACCCAGGGCATGCCCTTTTCTCACTGTTACCATCAGGTAGGAGGTACAGAAGCCTGAAGGCACAGACTCAGTGATTCGGGAACAGTTTCTTCTCTTCTGCCATCTGATTCCTAAATGGACATTGAACCCTTGGACACTACCTCACTTTTTAAAATATACAGTATTTTGTTTTTTTTGCACATTTTTTAATCTATTCAATATACATATACTGTAATTGATTTACTTATTATTATTATTTTTTAATTTTATTTATTATTTTTTCTCTTCTATATTATGTATCACATTGAACTGCTGCTGCTAAGTTAACAAATTCCATGTCACATGCCGGTGATAATAAACCTGATTCTGACTCTGATCTAAGCGTTTCAATATTCAAATTTTAAATTTTAAATGAGATTCCCCCTCAGCTCCACGTTTAGGTCCAGAGGCATTAGACGCTCCTCATATGTTGACCTTTTGATTTCTGGAATCATTCTTGGGAACTATCTCTGGATCCTCTCCAATGCCAGCACATCTTTTCTTAAGTAAGGGGTAAAAAATGCTTACAGTACTCCAAGAGCATGCTGACTTTAACCCTCAGCATTACATCCTTCCTTTTATATTCTATTCTATTCCACTCAAAATGAACAGTGAAAGTTAACCAACAAGGACTCCTAAGTCCCTTTGCACCTCTAATTTTTGGATTTTTTTTTCCCTGTTTAGAAAATAGTCTGCACCTTTATTCCTTCTATCAAGATGCATGGTCAGACATTTGACTACACTATATTCCATCTGCCACTTCTTTGCCTATTCTCCAAATCTGTTAAGTCATTTTGCAGACTCTCTGCTTCCTCAAAACTACCTGCCCCAGCTATCTTTGTATCATCCACAAACCTGGCTGCAAAACCAACAATTCTGCCATCCAAATCATTGATATATAAAGTGAAAAGTGGTCCCAGTACAGTGAAAGCCCGATTTTACACGCCCCGGTTTAACGCGGATTCGGATATAACACGATGAGTCATTGGACTCCATGTCCATGTCAATCCATACTCCCCCTTCTCCAGCCTTAGATCCCTTTTGCCAATCAACTTCCCAGCTCTTGGCTTCATCCCTCCCCCTCCTGTCTTCTATCATTTCAGGTCTCTCCCTCCCCCTCCCACTTTCAAATCTTTTACTATCTCTTTTTTCTGTTAGTCCTGACGAAGGGTCTCAACCAGATGCTGCCTGGCCTGCTGCGTTCCACCAGCATTTTGTGTGAGTCATTGGACCTTTTTTGCTCAAAATGGAACAAACTGCTAGAAAAAAAAATCTTTTTCTGTGAAAGATGAGCTTCACGCACTTGATGTGATCAAGACTAAAAGTCAAACTCAAGTTGCACGAGACCTCGGGATACCGGAATCAACACTTCGTGGCTGGAAACCTCATGAAGAAAAGTTATGCATGTTGCTTTGCAAAGTTGAAGAATAAGCAGGACTAAAAGCCAAATGCCTGAAGACAGCCAAAGACGTCAGCATCAATGACTCCCTGCACAAGTGGTTCGTTCAAGCTTGGTCAGAAGGCCTTCCAATTTCCGGTCTATTCTCAGAGCTCAAGCCGAGAAGTTTGACAGCAGATCAACAGAGAAACCACACAGTTCAAAGCTAGCAATGGATGGCTAGACCAATTTAAATGCCGTCACGGGATTTCTCAAGTGTTAGTGTCAGGAGAAATTTGCTCAGCTGACAGTGCTGCCACCAGCGAATACCTGGCTGAACTAAAAACTCTCTTAGAAGAAGGTGGCTACGTGGAAGAACAAGTGTACAACTGTGACAAAACAGGCCTCTGCTACAAGATGATCCCAGAACATACACTGGGTAGCAAAGATGACGCCCAACGTGAGGGGTTCAAACAACGCAAAGATCGCGTGACGTTGTTGTTTTGTGTAAACAGGATTGGAACACATAAGTTAAAACCGCTCATGATTGGCAAATCTCGCTCACCCCGCTGTTTCCACCACGTCAACATGAAGTTGTTACCGTTCGAATACATGCACTGCAGCAATGCTTTGATTACAAGTGTCATCTTTGAGGATTGGTTACACAAAACTTTTGTCCCTGCCATCCACGCTCATTTGCGTAAGCAAAAGCTAGAACCCAAAGCTCTTCTTTTGCTTGACAACTGTCCCGCTCATCCACCAGCTGCCAACCTAGTAAGCTGTAATGGAAAGATCCAAGTTTCTTACCTCCCCAAGAACGCTACGTCCAAGATCCAGCCCCTAGATCAGGGGATCACCTCCATGTTCAAGCAGAATTACAGGCGGGAATTAATTCGTAGAATCGTAGACGACTCAACAACGCTTGAAGCCTATCTGGAAAGCCTGAACATGAAGGAAGTTTGTCACTTAGGTGGGAAGGCCTGGGCAGCAGTCAGCTCGTCATGTGCAGAGAAATGCTGGGAGAAGAGTTTGGGCCAGCCTATTCATCATGCCAATCCACCACGGAAGATGATGATGACGAGCCAGATTTGTACAGCCTCACAGAGGAAGATGCGCGTGAGGCAGAGAAGCTGTCTGAATGGAACAACGAAGAGCTACCCCAGTAGTACTCTGCCGATGACGAATGTCCAACATATGAGAACCTGAAGGACGCTGAGATCGTCCGTAACGTAACTATAGCACCGGCGAAGGCAAGTGTACCGGTTCTCGAGCCACAAGAAGATGATAATGAAGAGCCTCCACCCCCAATCCCAAAAGTGTCTGTAGCCATTGAACACCTCGAGGCTAACCTCCGTTGGCTGGAGACCCAGGAGGTGGACCACATAAAAAACCTCCAACTCAGAAGCATTCTAGATTTCGCTCGCAGCCAGCGACATGCTACGTTCAAGCAAGGAACAGTCGATCACCTTTTTAAGAAATAAACTGTAAATCATGATTGCTAATATTCTTGAATGTTTTTATTTGTTGCTTTGTGTATTAAAAAGCTTTACTAACAATTAATTTGTTCTAATTTCTACAAACAACAACCCTGATTTAGCGCGACCCCGCTTTTTTTGCGATGACATTTTATGGACCCAAGCGATCGCATTATAACGGGGTTTCACTGTACTAACACCAGCAGCATCCTTTATTCCCACTCTTTGCTTTCTGCCAGTCAGACAATCTTCTATTCATGCTGGATTCTTTCCTGTAATATCACGGGCTGTTATCTTGTTAAGCAGCCTCTCGTGCTGCGCCTTTTCAAGTTGTCTTATAATCCAAGCAAACAACATTCACTAATTCTCCTTTGTTTAGCATGTATGTTGTTTCTTCAAAGAATTCCATCTGATTTGTCAGGCAAGGAAACTAATGCTGATTTTGGCCTATTTAATCATGTGCCTCCAAGTACTTTGAAACCTTAGTAATGATCTCCAACATCTTCCCAACCACTGAAGTCAGGCTAATTGGGCTATAATTTCCCTTTTTCCCTCCCCTCTCCCTCCTTAAAGAGTGGAGTGACATTTTCAATTTTCCAGTCCTCTGGAAGCATTACAGAATTTAGTGATTCTTAAAAGACCAATACCTCCAAAATCTCTTCAGCTACTTCTTTCAGAACCTTGGCGTGTAGTCCAATTGGTTTATGTGCTTCAGCTTCACAAGCACCTTCTCCTTAGTAATAACAAGTACACTCATTTCTGCCCCCAACATGCTTGAATTTCTGGCATACTGCTGGTGTCTTCCACATTGAAGACTGATGCAAAAGACATTAACTTTGTTTGCCATTTCTTTGTCCCATATTCCCATATTACTACATCTCAAGTCATTTTCCAGCAGTCCAATATAAGCTCCTGCCTCTCTTTTACTCTTCACTCTTTATACATCTGTAAAAATGTTAGTACGGTATTCTCTTCTATATCATTGGCTAGTTTACCTTCACATTTCATCCTTTTGTTCATTGTAGCCTTTTAGTTGCCGTCTGTTGGATTTTAAAACCTTCCCAATCTTCCAACTAATTTTTACTATGCTATATGCCTGCTCTTTGGAAATCAAACACAGCATAAAAGCAAAAGAGTCTCAGCCATGGTTGCCTCATTCTCCAATTAGAATACTTCTTTGTCTTTGCGGTGTATCAATCCTGTGTATTCCAAATTACTCCCAGAAACCTGAGCCACTGATGTTCTGCCGTCATCTCTACTAGTATCCCCTTTCAAATACTCTTATCTCACGTCTCTATAATTACCTTTACTCCACTGTAAAACTGATACAGCTGAATTACCTTCTCCCTCTCAAATTGCAGCTTGGATAATGTCATATTATGATCTCTGTCTCCTGTAGCGGCCAATTCTAACCAAATCAAATTTCTACTGTTGCTGACCCCCGTGGATTTGTTATACTTGTACAATGCACCCTCTCCTTCAATAATTGTTGTTCCAAAAGTCAAAGATGTGTATTTGAGCCTTTATTAGCAATTAGCAAACACACAATCTTGTAGTGATGAAACTTAAGCAAAATTAAGTGTAATTGCACGGTCAACAAAAGATACGACATCCATCGACTTCCCTGGTACTAAACAAAACTACCAGAAAGAATGCATGAAGATGTAACTTATTCCCTTCACTTTTAGCACAATCCCGCTCATGTGACATAACATCTTATAATGTCCTATGTCTTATGGTCTTTTAATAAACAGCATAAATGTGCAACACAGAATACAATGCAGACAGAGAACATAAGACCATAAAACATAGGAGCATAATTGGGCAATTCAGCCCATCGAGTCTGCTCCACCATTCCATCATGGCTGATCCTGGATCCCACTCAACCCTATACACCTGCCTTCTCACCATACCCTTTCATGCCCTGACTGATCAGGAAACAATCAACTCCCACCTTAAATATATGCACAGACTTGGCCTCCACCACAGTCTATGGCAGAGCATTCCACAGATTTACTACTCCCTCTGGCTCAAAAAAAAATTCTCCTTACCTCTGTTCTAGAAGGTCACCCCTCAACTTTGAGGCTGTGCCCTCTAATTCTGGATACCCCACCATAGGAAACGTCCTCTCCACATCCACTCTATTTAATCCTTTCAAGATTCGGTAGCTTTAAATGAGATTCCACGCACCACCCGCCCCCCACCCCCAGCCAGCATTCTTCTTAATTCCAGTGAGTACAGTCCCAAAGCTGCCAAACACTCCTCACATGTTAATCCCTTCATTCCGGAATCATCCTCGTGAACCTCCTCTGGATTCTTTCCAATGACAACACACCTTTTCTGAGGATAGCACCTACAAGTTCCTTTACCTTAAACCCACTAATCAAATCTGGTTCATTACAAAACATCTAATTCAGAATTGCCTTTCCCCTAGAGGGCTGGCCCAATCACAGTCTGCTCTATGAAGCCATCTCATAGGAATTCTACAAATTCCATCTCTTGCTATCCAGTACCAACCTGATTTTCCCAATGTATCTGCATTTTGAAATCCCCCATGATTATTATAACATTGCTCTTTTGACAATACCTTTTCTACCTCCCATTGTAATTGGTACCCACATCCTGGCTACTGCTTGGGGCCTGTAAATAAGTCCCACCAGTGTCATTTTACCCTTGCAGTTTCTTAACTTTACCCATAAGGATTCTACATCTTCTGATCCTATGTCAACTCTAAGGATTTGATTTATTTATTTAAAAACAGAGCCATCCAGTGGGGTGCCTACCTGCCTGTCCTTTCGATATAAGGTGTATCCTTGGATGTTAAGCTCCCAACTATGATCTTCTTTCAGCCACGATTCGGGGATACCTGTCAACCTCTAACTGCACTATAAGATCATCTACTTAATTCTGTACATGGCATGCATTCAAATTTCACATCTTCAGTGTTGTTTTAATCCACCTTTTCAATTTTGCCCCCATATTACAATTCAACTCATCACACTGACTGCAATTTTGCCCTATCGTGCCTGTTCTTCCTCACGGTCTCACAACGTACCACATCTACTTGTATACCAACTGCCCCACCCTCAGCCCTATCCCCTCAGTTCTATTCTCCTTGCCAAATTAGTTTGAACCTCCTCAACAACTCTAGCAAACCTGGTCACAAGGATATTGGTGCCCCTTGAATTCAGGTGTAACCCATCCTTTTTGTATGGGTTGTGCCTTCCCAAGACAAGATCCCAATGATCCAGAAATCTAAACCCCATCCTCTGCACCAATTCTCCTGTCATACTTTCATCTTCCAGATCATCCTTTCCTTACCTTCAGTGGTGCGTGTTACAGGCTACAATCCAGAGATTACTACCCTTGAGGTTCTGCCTAACAGCCTTCTACGTAACTGCCTATAGTTTGTCTTCAGGGCCTCATCCCTTTTATTACCCATGTAATTCATACCAATTTATACCACAACTTCAGGCTGTTCAACTTCCACCCTTTAGAATGTTGTGGACCCAGTCAAAGACATCTGTGACCCTAGCAACTGGGAGTCAAGATACCATCCAAATGTCTGTTACATGCACACAGAATTTCCTGTCTGCTCTTCTAACTATGGAATCCCCTATCATTACTGCTCTTTTCTTGTTCCCTCTTCCCTTCTGAGCCACAGAGCCAGACTCAGTCCCAGAGACTCAGCTGTTGCAGCTCCAAAGTGGTGTATTTATTATTGAGGGAAATAGCCACAGAGGTACTCTGCACTTGTTGTCTATTCTCTCTCCTTCTCCTGACAGCTATATAGCTACATATTTCCTACAACTTAGGGGTGACTACCTCCCTGTAGCTCCTATCTATCACCTCCTCTTTCTCCTGTATGAACCAAAGGTCATCAAGCAGCAGCTCCAGTTCCTTAACATAGTCTCTATGGTGCTCTATGCACTTTGTGCAGATGTACTTTTCAGGGAGACTGGAGGTCTTTCAATGTTCCCACATCTCACTCAAATTCTCAACACACTAGTAATGTACTAATAAACAAAGAAAGAAAACAAAACCTCCAAGAAATTTACTTAAAGACTCTGCCTGTTCATGCCAAAACCTCTCACTCTAACCCTGGTGCACTCCAACAATGGCCACTCTCACAACACGCTGGAGGAACTCAGCAGGTCGGGCAGCATCCGTGGAAAAGATCGGTTGATATTTTGGGACGAAGGGTTCTGGCCCGAAACGTCGACCGATTTTTTCCACGGATGCTGTTCGACCTGCTGAGTTCCTCCAGCGTGCTGTGAGTGTTGCTTTGACCCCAGCATCTGCAGATTATTTTGTGTTTACGAATGGCCACTCTCACAATTTTCTCTGTAAATATAACATTTTATTCTGCATTTTGTTACAACCTTACTTTTTACTATTTCAAAGAACTATTGCAATAAATTGATCTGTATGAATGGTATGCAAGACAATTTATCAATTTAATTTCCCTGTAATTTGTTCCAACTACAGGTTGGTAAAACCAAAGCCATTATCTGTACAAACTCAGTTCTCAAGTCACAAAATGCATCAGTCCCTGGCCATCACTGGAGATTTAACAATCTCACATGTGTTTGCATCAAATACTGTATTTGGTCCATCATATTTACTGCCTTACCACGGCATGGTTCTGACTTGCTTAACTGTCATTAAAAGCTTCAGCAGATGATTTAAACAACTCAGAACCATGCGTGCCTTTATTATTTCTGGACTTCACTGCTCCAACATATTCCCATATTCGAATCCTGACAGAGTTGCTTTGATTTGTAATTCTATTCTCCATGTCTCAACTCTGATGATTCCTAATTTCTTATTACTCCATTCCTTGGTGGTGTACATTGGTTGTCAGCCAAGCAAAATTTTAATTTTTTAATTTTTATTCTTGTTTTAGAAGCTCTTTCATGGATCCTCCAAATTTGATCATTTGGGTATTCCTGGTTTTAATTAGTCCACTATTTGCAGCCATGCCAAAGCTCTAATAATCACTCCCTAAGTCTCCCTTTTTCTTGCTTCAGATGATACATTTATGAATAAGTAATAATAATGCTTCCACAAAATATTTCAGTACGTATTACAGTACTAAAGCAGCAGCATGAGTGCAAATTCCTAGTCAAATAACTAATAAATTTGCTAAATGATTGGGCAAATGTACCTTTTCCACAGGGTGGATTGAGGGTTGGGAGGTATTTTGCCTCTGGTTACTTTGACCAGCATTGTGCAGGCCTCCTCCATAGCCATGGTGAGGCCCAAGACAAGTTAGTAGAACAACATTTTATCATTTATATGGGCAATTTTCTGAAATGAACATTTAATTTTCCATATTCAGCTAAACAACTCTCCCATTGTTTCTCTTTCTGTAGTCCTCCAATCCTTCTACTGTAACCGGCTAACCCCACCTTTATCAATCCAATCATGATCTTTACTACAACTGACACTCTGTTCCTCAATTCTCTATGCACTCCCTGACCCCCTTTCATAATAATCCAATTTGTTTTCTGTCTATGCCCATGATGATGACACCATTGCTCTTGTTGCACAATAAAGCTTTGAATTGGCAGGTCCGCAGAGAAATCTTTCGTTGGATCACCATGCACTGCACATATTACATGCCCTTGCAGGCAGTAAAGCATTTCTCACCCTTGCCTTCCTTTCCTTGTATTGTGGATTTCAAAAAGCCGAGGCATGTGTTGGGTTTGCTTAAGTCTGGAAAATAAGCTTACTTTGAACCATGCAATTAGATAGACCTCAGGTATTGAGTTGGTTCCTTGCCTTCCAATTCTCCTCCAGTAAAATTATAAGTTGGCATGTTAAGGTTGAAATTGATATTTTTAAATTTTGTATTTCATTTAATTCTAACCCACTGTTTTTGAGGGTTAAATTTCCTCTCAATGAATCAGGTGATTGTAGTTCTTGGTACTTATCAATGACAAATGACCTTGTACAGAAACAAAAGGTCACCTATTGTTTACAAATGCAATGTTTTCCCCCGCCCCCACAATGTTTAAGTATTTTGAAAGAAAATAGTTAACTGGTTATTTTATTTTTTAAAACATTAAAGGAGCCAACCAGAAGTTATTGAACAAAAAGGAACAGCTTTTCAAATAGTTGGCATACATTTCTTAGATTTCAAATGATAATGGGAAGGATCTTTCACTATATGATAATGTGTGCCAAAGTCAACAGAGTGCTTCTGGTATCACAAACAAGAGAAAATCTGCAGTTGTGGAAATCCAAGCAAC
Organism: Mobula birostris; assembly: GCF_030028105.1. NCBI lineage: Eukaryota > Metazoa > Chordata > Chondrichthyes > Myliobatiformes > Myliobatidae > Mobula > Mobula birostris. The sequence goes on along the minus strand of NC_092371.1, from coordinate 202,826,617 downwards.
ACACACCAAATGCTGGAGGAACTCAGCAAGCCAGGCAGCATCTATGGAAAAGAGTATAGACAATAGACAATAGGTGCTGGAGTAGGCCATTTGGCCCTTCGAGCTAGCACCGCCATTCACTGTGATCATGGCTGATGATCCACTATCAGTATCCAGTTCCTGCCTTATCCCCATAACCTTTGATTCCACTATCTTTAAGAGCTCTATCCATCTCTTTCTTGAAAGCATCCAGAGACTTGGCCTCCACAGCCTTCTGGGGCAGAGCATTCCATATATCCACCACTCTCTGGGTGAAAAAGTTTTTCCTCAACTCCATTCTAAATGGCCTACCCCTAATCCTTACACTGTGGCCTCTGGTTCTGGACTCACCTATCAGCGGGAACATGCTTCCTGCCTCCAGCATGTCCAATCCCTTAATAATCTTAATATGTTTCAATAAGATCCCCTCTCAGCCTTCTAAATTCCAGTGTATACAATCCCAGTCGCTCCAATCTTTCGACATATGACAGTCCCGCCATCCCGGGAATTAACCTTGTGAACCTATGCTGCACTCCCTCAATAGCAAGAATGTCCTTCCTCAAACTTGGAGACCAAAACTGCACACAGTACTCCAGGTGTGGTCTCACCAGGGACCTGTACAGCTGCAGAAGGACCTCTTTGCTCTTATACTCAATTCCCCTTGTTATGAAGGCCAGCATGCCATTAGCTTTCTTCACTGCCCGCTGTACTTGCATGCTTGCTTTCAGTGACTGATATACAAGAACACCTAGATCTCGTTGTGCTTCCCCTTTTCCTAACTTGACTCCATTTAGACAATAAACTGCCACCAAAGTTCTTACCACCAAAGTGGATAACCTCACATTTATCCACATTAAACTGCATCTGCCATGCATCTGCCCACTCACCCAGCCTGTCCAAGTCACCCTGCATTCTCATAACATCCTCCTCACATTTCACATTACCACCCAGCTTTGTGTCATCAGCAAATTTGCTAATGTTATTTTTATTTCCCTCATCTAAATCATTAATATATATTGTAAACAGCTGCGGTCCCAGCACTAAACCCTGCGGTACCCCACTGGTCACCACCTGCCTTTCCGAAAGGGACCCGTTAATCGCTACTCTTTGTTTTCTGTCAGCCAGCCAAAAACTCTGCCCCCAATATCATGTGCCCTAATTTTGCCCACTGATCTCCTATGTGGGACTTTATCAAACGCTTTCTGAAAGTCCAGGTACACTACATCCACTGGCTCTCCCTTGTCCATTTTCATAGTTACATCCTCAAAAAATTCCAGAAGATTAGTCAAGCACGATTTCCCCTTTGTAAATCCATGCTGACTTGGACCAATCCTGTTACTACTATCCAGATGTGTCATAATTTCATCTTTTATAATTGACTCCAGCATCTTTCCCACCACCGACGTCAGGCTAACTGGTCTATAATTCCCTGTTTTCTCTCTTCCTCCCTTCTTGAAGAGAGGGACAACATTAGCCACCCTCCAATCCACAGGAACTGATCCTGAATCTATAGAACATTAGAAAATGATTACCAACGTGTCCACAATTTCTAAAGCCACCTCCTTAAATATCTTGGGATGTAAACCATCAGGTCCCGGAGACTTATCAGCCTTCAGACCCAACAGCCTATCCAACGCCATTTCCTGCCTAATATAAATTTCTTTCAATTCATCCATTACCCTAGGTCCTTTGGCCACTATTATATCTGGAAGATTGTTTGTGTCTTCCCTAGTGAAGACGGATCCAAAGAACCTGTTCAACCCGTATGGTCAACATTTTGGGCTGAGACTCTTCAGCAGGACTGGAGAGAAAAAAAAAGATGAGGGTTAGGGTTAAAAGGGGAGTGAGGAGGGAGAAACACAAGGGGATAGCTGACACTGGGAGGGGGAGAGATGAAGTAAAAAGCTGGGAAGATGATTGGTGAAAGAGATTTAGGGCTGGAGAAGGGGGAGTCTGATAGGAGAGGACAGAAGGCAATGAAAGAAAGAAAAGGGAGGAGGAGCACCAGAGGGAGGTAATGGGCAAGCAAGGTGAGAGAGAGAAAAGGGGATGGGGAATGGTGAAGGAAGAGAGGGGAGAGCCTTTACTGGAAGTCTGAGAAATTTCTCAAACTTCCAGTAATGCCCCTACCTTCACCATTCCCCAACCCCTTTTCCCTCTCTCACCTTATCTCCTGCCTGCCCATCACCCCCCTCTGGTGCTCCTCCTTGCTTTTTCTTCCATGGCCTTCTGACCTCTCCTATCAGACTCCCCCTTCTCCAGCCCTATATCTCTTTCACCAATCAACTTCCCAGCTCTTTACTTCACCCCCCTCCCAGTTTCACCTATCAACCTTTTTTTTCTCTCCTCTCCCACCACCTTTTAAATCTACTTGTCTTTTTTTTTTCTCCAATCCTGCTGAAAGGTCTCAGCCGAAATGTCGACTGTACTATTTTCCATTGAAGCTGTCTGGCCTGCTGAGTTCCTCCAGCATTTTGTGTGTGTTGCACCTTCTATCAGTTCAGAGCTGGTTTCAGAGGTCGTGATTGGTCAATTTGAAAGTGACACTTGCTTACAGGATGTTGGGTGCCACACACTGAGTTAATCAAGCATAAATGCATTCTGGACCATGAAGTGCTATTATTGGTCCAGGTCCCACCCTGCATTACAAATAAGGGGCTCTTGAAGGAAACTTGTGTGTGAGAGTTGCCTGTTAAAGGAAACTTTATCCTTGTAAATGTAAAACTAGTTTTGAAGGAGGATGCAGTCAGTTTAAAGGTTGATTTATACTTGTGTGTACTAGCTTACACCGTAGCCTACGTAAGTGGGCTATGCCGTTGTGAGCATTTATACTTGTGCGTTGGTGTGTCTGCGTCGATCTGCAATTCACCACCAAAATGCTAGTTGGCGATGGGGTTTCTATGCCACTGTGTTGAGTTTCTTCATGTTGAAACTCAACACGAAGAAACTCAAACTTCAAACAATGATGACCGAAACTGAAGGAGGGTGAATTTTCTGTGCTTGTCCGGCCACTGAGAGACATGGACAAGGAAATGCATTTCAAATATTTTCAGATGTCGACAGGTAGATTTGATGATTTGGTTCATCGTCTCCAACCATTTATTTCGCATCGGTGTACGCACAGTATACTCAGAGACTGGCAATCACCATTCGAGTTTTAGCTTCAGGTGGAAGTCAACAGGCTGTAGCAGCTAGCTACAAACTGGCATCAAGCACAGGGTCCTCCATAATTTCGGAGGTCTGCAAAGCTTTATGGAAAGCATTGCGGCCAGAGTTCTTTCCCTGCCCTTCAGTCGCCCAATGGGAAGCTATTGCAGCGTAGGAGGAAATGCGATGCTACCAAGCGGACCAATCATAGTTGTTGCGGTCTGTGTCACCGCGATGCATAGTTACATTTTTGGGGAGGTGCGCATCAGGCTACGGTGTAGGGTATGTGGCTACGCTGTACCTACGGCGTTGATTTGACGCACAAGTATAAGTTGGCCTGAAGGGATGCATCACATTTTGAAACAGCAGTGAAATTTCACACAAATTAATTTGACTTCACTTACAGCCTCCTTACAGATTATCAAATATGTAGTACCCAATTTCAATGGAAGGATCATATGTAATAGTATTCATAACTTTAAGGTTTTTCTTTTAAAGACTGTATCAATGAACTAAATCATCTTTGATTTGCAGTGATATTTCGTAGATAATTCCAGTGAAAAAGAATGAGAAATCCATGAATAAATTAACAATTTATTACCTCACCTTCAGTTGTCTCCTATATATGAGTTACTAGATTCTACAATGGACCGTCTAATTATTAGGAAGTTGTTCAACACGGATTGTGATGAAGAAAACAAAGAATCATGCCACTACAATTAACAAAATTGTTGATGGTTTATGCGACTACACAGCTGCACTAGTACAGTCTTTCTGTGAAGCTCACGATTAATTACTGAAAGTCTGATGTGCATACTCAAACATGAGATTAGATAGATTCAAAGCACATTTATTATCAAAGAATATATAAATTTGTCTGCTTACAGGTAGCACAAAGCAAGAAGCCCAAATAACCTAATTGAGAAAAAGACCAAAAACCACTGCATAGAGAAGAAGAGAGAAAAAAACACGTACATCATACAAACAATAGAAGTAAACCAACAGCATTCTGAACCAGACTGAGTCCCCAGATCAGCTCCTGGAGTAGCCGGAGTAGACCCAAGCCTCGGTCCCAATTCATCACACCAACAGGGCAAAAACACACAGCAGCCAGACTATTTCACAACCTCAGCGCCGTGGAGAAAGGAATGAACATTCACGGGAGAGTGAGCAAAATCAGCCCAACCCTCGCCTCTGTTCCTGATACTTGGGCTTCCAGTGTATCAGAATCAGGTTTATTATCATCGGCACGTGAAGTGAAATTTGTTAACAAAGCAGCAACAGTTCAATGCAATACATAATATAGAAGAGAAAAAAATAATAAAATTAAAAAATAATAAATAAGTAAATCAATTATAGTATACGTATATTGAATGGATTTTTTAAAAAGTGCGAAAAACAGAGATGCTGCATATTGAAAAAGTGAGGTAGTGTTCATGGGTTCAATGTCCATTTTGGAATTGGATGGCAGAGGGGAAGAAGCTGTTCCTGAATCGCTGAGTGTGTGCCTTCAGGTTTCTGTACCTCCTACCTGATGGTAACAGTGAGAAAAAGGCATGCCCTGGGTGCTGGAAGTCCTTAATAATGGACGCTGACTTTCTGAGACACTGCTCCCTGAAGATGTCCTGGGTACTTCCTAGGCTAATACCCAAGATGGAGCTCACTAGATTTACAACCTTCTGCACCTTCTTTTGGTCCTGTGCAGTAGCCCTTCCATGCCAGACAGTGAAGCAGCCTGTCAGAATGCTCTCCATGGTACATCTATAGAAGTTTTTGAGTGTGTTTGTTGAGATGCCAAATCTCTTCAAACTCCTAATGAAATATAGCTGCTGTCTTGCCTTCTTTATAACTACATCGATATTTTGGGACCAGGTTAGATCCTCAGAGATCTTGACACCCAGGAACTTGAAACTGCTCACTCTCTCCACTTCTGATCCCTCTATGAGGATTGGTATGTGTTCCTTCATCTTATCCTTCCTGAAGTCCACAATCAGCTCTTTCGTCTTACTGACATTGAGTGCCAGGTTGTTGTTTGTGGCACCACTCCACTAGTTGGCATATCTCACTCCTGTATGCCCTCTCGTCACCACCTGAGATTTTAACAACGGTTGTATCATCAGAAATTTATAGATGGAATTTGAGCTATGCCTAGCCACAGTGTCATGTGCATATGGAGAGTAGAGCAGTGGGCTAAACACACACCCCTGAGATGCGCCATTATTGATCGTCAGTGAGGAGAATATGTTATCACCAATCCACACAGATTGTGGTCTTCCAGTTAGGAAGTTGATGATCCAATTGCAGAGGGCGGTACAGAGGCCCAGGTTCTGCAACTTATCCGACATTTAAATTGTCTACGCACTGGATAGTGTCACGTTCTCGGACTCAGGTCCCAGCACAGTGAAAGGCATGGGCTGTATAGCCCGAAGCCATTCTCAATCTCATCAAATCGGCTTGGCCTTGAGAGGGATCCAATCTCGTGTCCGGGTTAGGGCATCAAAATGCTTCCGCATTAACTCGTCTCCAAAATGCTCACTCCATCTCCAGCAGTGATACTAACAACTCCGTTTGTGACCCCAGCTCGAACGTGTTGTGCCTCGCAATGCCCCCGAACCAGCCTCACCGCTGCCTACCTCCTTACTGTCTTCAGTGATAGTTCACCACAATTCGCTTCAGAAAAAAATGTTATAAGTAACGTTTTTAGTCAAATCTCTTGACTTTCGATCCACCAGTAAGTTGTCGCACATCTTCAGTAGCTCCATCCTAAACCAGAAGAGGTAATATATATAAAATTGCAGATGAAAATTTCAGCTTAACAATCTTTGAGGTTGTTGAAAATGGGATGCTAGTCAGAGGGTGATTATATTAGAATTGTCAGTGCTTATGGCAAGGCACAGGACTCCTTAAATTGATGGGCACATAAGCTGTTGGAGATGAATAACAATATTGAAATTAAAAACGAGAGCAAAGCTGTTCAGAATGAGACCATATATGAACACAGGAAAAATGATCCTATAAGTAAAATTAAGGCCAGATAGCTATACAATGTAGGCAAACAAATTTGTATTGCACAGTGAAACTTATATATTACTAAGGAGAAATAGATAAATTGCAAAATCGATACATCCCAGCACCAGGCATTTTAAAAATTTACAACTTTGGAACCACAACCAGAGGTCAGGAATTTCAATTAATAATTAAACAGTTGCCTTGAAGATAATTCATTGCAGTCCTAGTTTGGTGGGTATCTGGATTTCTTATTAAGTGATAAATTTAGGCAAATGGGTGAGCATTTTGAGTTAAGCTACTTCATTCTCAAGATACAACATTTTAATGAGCTTGCAAAATAGGAAGAGGAAGAAAACTTTCAGGTTTTCAAGAAAATGTTTAGGAGACTGCATTGTTATAAAGAAAGAGTTAAAAATATCAAATTTTCTTTTGACCAAAAGTAACTAATCGGAAAGATAATCAGCATCATTTCTGCCACAATTGTTTTCAACAGTGGCACCCTACAAGGCTGAGTTCTCTAACCCTCCTCCTCTCACTTCCAGTACGCTCATAACTGTGTGGTCAGATTCTGCTCTAACACCAGTTACAAGTTTGCAGATGACACACTGTAGTGGGCTGCCTCTCAAACCATAATGAAATGAAGTACAGAAAGGAGATGGAGTGCTCAGTGGCATAGTGTCAAAAAAATAAACATTCCTACAATGTCCGCAGGATAGAAGAGCTGGTCATTGATTTCAGGAAGTGGGGAACAGTACATTCCCCTATCTGTATCAGTTGTGCTGAGGTGGAGATGGTTGAGAGTTTCAAGTTCCTAACTGTAAATATTGCCAATAGCTTGTCCTGTTCAAGCCACATAGATGGTACAGCCAAGAAAGCTGCTTCCTCAGAAGGCTAAGGAAATTCAACATGTCCCTGATGACTCTCACCAATTTTTGAAGATACACCATAGAAAGCTTTCTATCCAGATGCATCACCACTTGATATGGCAACTGCTGTGCTCAAAACTCAATAAAATGCAGAGATCTGTAAACATAGCCCAGTCAATCATGAGAACATCCTCCCCTCCACTGACTCTGTATGCATTTCCCATTGACTTAGTAAAACAGCCAACATAACCAAGGCTTCCCTCCCAACTCAGCAAGTCTCTCTTCACCCCGCTAACATCAGAGAAAAGATATAAAAGCTTAACAGCATTCCACAAGGCTCAAGGACATCTTCTATTCCATTGTTATAAGATCCTTGAGGAAACCTCGAATATAACAAACATGAACTCTTAATCTCACAATTTCTCTTGTCAATTTATTTTACAATTTTATTTTGTCAATTTAATTTATCTTGCATTTTATTTGTCTATCTGCCCTACATTTTCTCTGTAACTGTAACACGATATTTTGCTTCCTGTTGTATTTCCCTCAACGAATGTATGGAATGATCTGTCTCGATAGCATGCAAATGGAAGCTTTTCACTTTATCTCAGTACATGTATCAATAGTAAACCAATTACCAATCACTAACTGATGCAAGTTTAAGAGTAAATGCTGAAGAGAATGCTGATGTTGTCATTGGAGACAGAAAACCCAAAAATATCACTGAGCTTTGCTAGATTTCCACTAGACTTTACCATGGTATTGGTACCACTTCAGCAGTTTTTATTGCCACAATAGTAAACATCTGTGATATATATATGATCTGTGTAGGAGAAGGCTTGTCAAGGGGTTATGTCCAAAGTTCAAAATAAATTTTATTATCTGAGTACACACATGTCACCACATACAACCGTGAGATTCTTTTTCTGTGGGCATACTTAGCACATCTTTAGAACAGTAACTGTAAACATAAACATCAGGAAATGTTGACTGTAAACAAACTGTGTAAATGCAGATATAAATAAATTGCAACAAATAATGAGCAGGAAATAACAATGTACCATAGAGTCCTTAAATGAGAGTAGCTATCCCGTTTTTTTCAAGAGCCTGATGGTCGCGGGGCAGTAACTGTTCTTGAACCTGGTGGCACAAGTCCTGAGGCACCTGTACCTTCTACCTAATGGCAGCAGCAAGAAAAGAGCATGGCCTGGGTGGTAAGAATCTTTGATGATGTATGTTGCTTTTCTACAGCAAAGTTTCTTGTAGATGTGCTCAATGGTTGGAAGGGTTTTACCCATAATGTACTGTGCCAAATCCATTACCTTTTGTAGTTTTTTCCACGCAAAGGCATTGGTGCTCCTATACAAGGCCATATTGTAGCCAGTCAGCACACTTTCCACCACACATCTATAGAAGTTTGCCAAGGTTTTTGATGACATGCTGAACCTCTGCAGATAGCTGAGGAACTACAGACACTGTCGTGCTTTCTTCACAATAATATTTATGTGATAGGTCCTGGACAGGTCCTTTGAGAAAGTGGCACCCAGGGATTTAAAGTTATTAAACCTCTCCACCTCTGATTCTCCGATGGTTACTGGCTCATGGACCTCTGGTTTCCCTCTCCTGAAGTCTATAATCAGATCCTTGGTTTTATTAACATTGAGTGAGAAGTTGTTGTAATTACACCACTCAGCCAAGTTTTCAATATCCCTCCTTCCTGTATGCTGATTCATCATCCCGTTTGATACAGCCCACAGCAGTGGTGCCATCAGCAAATTTGTATATGGTGGTGGAGCTGTACTTAGCCACACGGTCATCAGTGTAAAGTGAGTAAAGCAGGGGGCTAAGTACACACCCCTGTGGTATTCCTTTGCTGATGGAGATTGTGGAGGAGGTGTTTTTGCCGATCTGAACTGACAGGGGTTCTCAAGTGAGGAAATCCAGGATCCAATTACCCAAGGGGGTATTGAGGCCCAGGACTTGGAGTTAACTGATTCGTTTTGAGGGGATGATGGTATTAAAAGCTGATGAAGAGCATCCTGATGTATGCACCTTTGTTGTTCAGATCTTCCAGGGTTGTGTGAAGAGCCAATGAGATAGCATCTGCTGTGGACTTGTTGCTTAGGTAGTTGAATTGGAGCAGATCCAAGTCACCATTCAGACAGGAGCTGATATGCTTCAACACCAGCCTCTCAAAACACATCATCACTGTGGATATCAGTTATACTGGGTGTTAGTCATTTAGACATGTTCTTCTTGGGCACCGGTATGATTGAAGCCTGCTTGAAGCAGGTGGGTACACATACTGCCAGAGTGAGAGGTTGAAGATGTCCATGAGTACACCAGGTGGTTATTTGCACAGGTCTTCAGAACTTAGCCAGCTATTCTGTCTGGACTGGATGCTTTCATTGGATTCACTCTCGTGTCATCTTCAGATACTGAGACCAAAGGGTCACCGGAAGATATGGGGGTTCACAATGGTTCCTCCTTGTGCTAGTGGTCAAAGTGAGCATAGAATGCATTAGGTTTATCTGGAAGTGAAACTCTGCTGTCCTCCATGTTGCAAAATTTAGCTTTGTAGGAGGCTATAGCATTTAAACCCTGCCACAGCTGTTAAGCATCCCTGATTGATTCCAGTCTAGTCTGGAATCTCCACTTCACCCAAGAGATGGCTTTCTGGAGATCATACCTGCACCTCTTGTAGCATTCTTGATTTCCAGTCTTGAATGCCTCTGATCTGGCTCTCAACAGGTTCTGGATTTCATTGTTCATCCAGGGCTTCTGACTGGGGGAAACCCTGAATGATTTCATGGGGGCACACTCATCCACAGCTGTTTTAATAAAGTCTGTAACAACCATGGTATAGTCATTCAGGTCCTCAGATGAGTTCTTGAACATGGTCCAGTCCAGTGACTCAAGGCAATCCTGTAACCATTCCTCAGCTTCCCTCGACCACCTCTTAGTTGTCTTGATCTCTGGAGCCTTGATCTTTAGGCTCTGTCTGTATGCAGGTAGTCAGAGTATAGCCAATGATCCGACTTGCCAAGATACAGTATCAAGAAGAAATAATAGGCATTCCTTATAATGTAGCAGGGGTCTAGTGTGCTGGGACCTTTGGTGTAACAGGCTATGTGCTGATGATAATTGGGCAGGGCTTTCTTCAAACAGGCCTGGTTAAAGTCATCGACTATAATTTGAAATGTGTCGGGATGGGCCATTTCTCGTTTGCATACAGCATCGTGCAGTTTCTTGAGTGATTATAATCGAACGCTGCTGGTATGCAAACTGTACTCAGGATCACGGATGAGAAATCCGGAGGCAAGTAGAATGGTCTACATTTAATCATTAGTTGTTCTAAGTCAAAAAGCTGACATAACCCCAACATCCGTGCACCAACGAGAATTGACTGAAAAGCACCTTTTTGCTTGCCAGAATTCCAGGTTCGATCCATTCTGAAAATCGTAAAATCTTCTGGTCGGATAGCAGCATTCTGTCATGTTCGCTGTTAACCAAGTCTCAATGCAACTAACGATTGAGATCAGCCTCATCTGCCTCTGATACAGTAGCCTTGCCCTGAGACCATCAATCTTATTTTCAAGTGACTGTACACTTGCTAACAAGATGATAGGCAGAGGAGGCCTCATCCGCCTGCACTTCAGCCTGCTTTGAATACCATCCATCCTGCTGGATTTTCAGCCTTGGCCTTGGCCTTGGCATTGACACTTAGAGGGACCACACTTAAATACACCACATTTAACTGTTGAACATGAGATCTGACGATCATTTATGTAATTTCATAGTCCATCGTTAAGAGGAAATTTACATGCTGCAGACTGAAGAAAAAGTAGTTCAAAAGGAGTACATTTAAGAGGAAAACTGGTACAATTTCCTGCAGCCCACAGAGAATCGCCGAAGTACACTGGCACCATCTCTACAGTGGTACAATACCACAAGACCATAAGACATGGCCTAATTCTGCTCCTTTGCCCGAAGAGTCTGTTCCGCCATTGCATCATGGCTGATTTATTACCCCTCTCAAGCCCATTCTCCTGCTTTCTCTACTGTACCTTACAATTTTTAATATTAATACACTTTAGTTTATTATTTATGTGTGATTCATCTGTAGATTTTATTACTACCTTCTTTAAGTTATTGTGTGTCATGCGTACCACTGTGTTTTACACCCTGGTTCGGAAAAACATTGTCTCATTTCTATACACATGTCATGGTTATACACAAAATATACATGCATATTATGTAATGACAATAAATTTGACTGGAATTTCTAAGCATGATAGCTATACAGGATGAACTCGTACATGACAACTGTGTTGCCCAGCAAACTAGTCACATCTGCTTTCCTTTGCCACACAACCCTATAAACCTCTCCTATCCATGTACTTTTCTGGATAGATTTTAAATGTTGCTGAAGTGCCTGTTTCTGGCTGATCATTACAAATGTGCGCCACCCTTTGCATAAAGAAACTGCCCCGATGTCTCTTATAAATCTCTCACCTCTGATCTTAAACCTATGGCCTCTTGGTTTTAGCAACCTCTCCCTGGGAAAAAGACTATGTGCTTTCACTTGTCCATGTCTCTCATAATCTTATACAGTACATCTCTATCAGGTCACTCCTCAATCAAGGAATGAAGTCCTTGTCTATGCAAGCTCTCCTTATAACTCGGGCTCCCAAATCTAAGTGAAATCCTGGTAACTTTTCTTGCATTCTTTCTAGTTCAATAATTTCTTTCCTATAATACGATGAGAAAAACGGTGCACTGTGCTCAATGTACAGCCTCACCAACATCTTATATAACTGTAACATAACTTATTAACTTCTGTACTCAATACCCTCACTGATGAAGGCCAATGTTCCAAATGCCTTCTTCAGCACCTGATCTGTCTGTGACATCACTTTTAGCAAACCATACACTTTCACTCCTAGGCTCTTTGGTTCTATAACAGTCACCAAGTCCTTATCATTTGCTGTATAAATCCTACCCTGATTTGATCTCCCAAAATTCAATACCGCACACATTAATTGACACAACTAGTTGTAATAAGTGAAAGTTGTATATACCACTACACTGCACAACCGAAGAATTAAATTCTGATTTTGCCATATGAAGACTTCCTGAAGGAATTGTGTCAGGTAATGTTCAATAGTACAAATTGTTTTATGTACAAATGATTCATACAGAACAATGCAATAAAACACTATTTCACTTGTCCAGATGGGAAAGGTTAAGTTGCATGGTGAAGCGGACACTGAAGAAACAGGTTATGAAAGAGGTTGACTGAAGTTTATCATGAATATTGATGTAGCACTTTTCTTATGCTATAAGACAACACCATACTCCACAGCAAAATATATGGTGGCTGAAATGATATTGAATTATGGACTCAAAAATGATTGACCCTTATCAGTCCTAGTATGGATGAGAAAATGGAAGAGCCACAATTAAAATAGAAAATGCATTACAACCAAGCCACAAATAGAATAACTTCAACCTGCATGTTGGAGATTGTGCATGGAATCCTCACAGCAGATCAGAGAGGAGAATATGGAAAATCAGAAAATAGTAAGTAAAGGAATTACCTGTAAAAATTAGAGAAAAATTCCCTAAAATTCATGTAAATCATTCAATCCTTAATGCAAAGGATTCACCAGGAGAATAGCAAAGACTGCAAAGCTCCCTTCAAATGAATCAAATGTGATATTTCTAATGAGAATTGAAGTCAAAGTACATTTCAATTCCAGAGATAGATGCCACTTAAGCAGAAGTGGTGAATCTGCAACACCAGCACACCTGTGAAGATCAAAGTGCAGAAACCAATGCCTCAGTTATATTAATACCATATTAAATCAATTTAAGTTTATTAAAAATAAAACAAGGGAAATAAAGTGCATGTGCTCAATAAGTTCTTAAGCTGTAGCAAGATCCATTACACCATACGTCAAAGTATGAGTGTTTATTCAAAGGCTTTTCATAGACTGTGGAACTTTGTAAAAAATATTGTTGCAATCCACAGAGCTTTCAGTCATGCAATACAAACCTTAAATCACTAACAGAAAAAACAATCACAATTCACAATAAGAGATAGATAAATAGATATAATAACTTAGTATTCTTGAACAACAACTTAGGCAGGTAGTCACACTGGGACCTGGGGAGACAGATAAGTGGGTAAAAGTCAGGAGAGGGAAGGGCACGAGTCAGAGGCTAGAGGCTGAGAGCATGCCTGTGGCTGTACCCCTTGTCAAAAATTACACCTGCTTGAGTACTACTGGGGGGACAGCCTACCTGGGGGAAGCAACAGTGGCCGTGCCTCTGGCATAGAGTCTGGCTCTGTGGCTCAGAAGGGTAGGGAAAGGAAGAGGATGGCAGCAGTGATAGGGGACTTTATAGTTAGGTGGTCAGACAGGGAATTTTGTGGACACAGGAAAGAAGCACAGATGGTAGTTTGCCTTCAAGGTGCCAGGGTCCGGGATGATTCTGATCGCGTCCATGATATCCTGAAGTGGGAAAGAGAACAGCTAGAGGTTGTGGTACATATTGGTACCAACAACTTAGGCAGGAAAAGGGAGGAGGTCCCGAAAGCAGAATACAGAGAGTTAGGAAGAAAGTTGAGAAGCAGGACCACAAAGGTAGTCATCTCAGGATTGCTGCTTGTGCCATGTGACAGTGAGTGTAGGAATAGAGTGAAGTGGAGGATAACTGCGTGGCTGAGGGATTGGAGCAGGGGGCAGGGATTCAGATTTCTGGATCATTGGGACCTCTTTTGGGCCAAGAGTGACCTGTACAAAAAGGACGGGTTGCATTTGAATCTCAGGGGGACCAATATCCTGGCGGGGAGGTTTGCTAAGGCGATTGGGGAGAGTTTAAACTAGGATTGCTGGGGGTGGGAACCAAACTGAAGAGACGAAGGAAGAGGCAGTTGGCTCACAAACAGAGAAAGCTTGGAGACAGTGTGAGGGGTGTTGGGATAGGCAGGTGGTAGAGAAGGGACACGCTCAGAATGATGGTTTGAGATGTGCCTATTTTAATGCAAGGAGTATTATGAACAAAGCAGATGAACTTAGAGATTAGATCAGTACTTGGAGCTATGATGTTGTGGCCATCACAGAGACTTGGATTGCTCAGGCAGGAATGGTTACTTCGAGTGCCAGGCTTTAGATGTTTCAGAAAGGACTGGGAGGGAGGCAAAAGAGGTGGGGGAGTGGCACTGCTGATCAGAGTTAGTGTCACGACTACAGAAAAGGAGGAAGTCATGGAGGGATTGTCTACGGAGTCTCTGTGGGTGGAAGTTAGGAACAGGAAATGGTCAATAACTCTACTGGGTGTTTTTTCAGACCAGTGGTCCCCAACCACTGGGCTGCGGTCTGGTACCGGGCCGTGAGGAAACAATATGATTTGGCGACATGACTGTGTTGCTGACTTGCCAGTTGCCGCCTTCTTGCCCAGACTTTCGGCGGCAGAAATATTGCCAAATATAACTGACCAAAAAACATTTTTCTTAAAGGAAAATATTTTAGAAAAAGGATTTTATGTAATTTTCATGCAGATAATTTCAGCATGTAAAAAGCCAGGAAAAAGCCAAAAACCCAAATGAATTTCCTGACGCCGACCAAATTGGAAAAAAGTCAGATTTCTGGAATTTGACGCCAAAAAAGCCAATCTGGTAACCCTGTTATGAGTCAGCTGCACTTTTCCTCATTCCCTGTCATACCCTCTGTTGAACGCACGCAAGGTCATTACGCACGTGTCATCCATGTCAGCACAGGAAGTAGATCAACTCCTCAAGCTTGCAAATGACGATGGGCTGAAATGCTTGACATAACATCTCTGCCGGCATTCTGGATCAAAGTCAAGTCTGAATATCCTGAGATAGCCACGAATGTACTGAAAACGTTGCTTCCATTCCAACATCATATCTCAGCAAAGCGGAATAGACTGGACATAACGAACCCCTTCGAGTATCACCCCTCGATGGGATCATCTTGTTGCAGGGAAACAAGCCCAGGGATCCCACTGATTCAGCGATATTGCTGCGTTGCAATGATTTTATATGTTCACACGTGGAAAATATGTGCTGTGTGATTAATATCCAAACGTTACTTAAAATGTTATGATACTATTGACTTATAAGTGACATATCATAGTCATAGTCATACTTTATTGATCCCGGGGGAAATTGGTTTTCGTTGATCACTATAATTGACTTATCACTATATTCATGCGAGAAAAATATGCACCATGTATTTAATATTAAATTCGTTAGATAAACCCTTTTAGAAACAAAATTGAGTTTATTAGCCACTTATAAGTGACTTATAGTTAGAACATAGAACATAGAACATAGAATAGTACAGCACAGTACAGGCCCTTCGGCCCACAATGTTGTGCCGACCCTCAAACCCTGCCTCCCATATAAGCCCCCACCTTAAATTCCTCCATATACCTGTCTAGTAGCCTCTTAATCTTCACTAGTGTATCTGCCTCCACCACTGACTCAGGCAGTGCATTCCACACACCAACCACTCTCTGAGTAAAAAATCTTCCTCTAATATCCCCCTTGAACTTCCCACCCCTTACCTTAAAGCCATGTCCTCTTGTGTTGAGCAGTGGTGCCCTGGGGAAGAGGCACTGGCTATCCACTCTATCTATTCCTCTTATTATCTTGTACACCTTTATCATGTCTCCTCTCATCCTCTTTCTCTCCAAAGAGTAAAGCCCTAACTCCCTTAATCTCTGATCATAATGCATACTTTCTAAACCAGGCAGCATCCTGGTAAATGTCCTCTGTACCCTTTCCAATGCTTCCACATCCTTCCTATAGTGAGGCGACCAGAACTGGACACAATACTCCAAGTGTGGCCTAACCAGAGTTTTATAGAGCTGCATCATTACATCGCAACTCTTAAACTCTATCCCTCGACTTATGAAAGCTAACACCCCATAAGCTTTCTTGACTACCCTATCCACAAGAGAGGCAACTTGCAGGGATCTGTGGACATGTACCCCGAGTTCCCTCTGCTCCTCCACACTACCACATTACCTGCCATTTACTTTGTACTCTGCCTTGGAGTTTGTCCTTCCAAAGTGTACCACCTCACACTTCTCCGGGTTGAACTCCATCTGCCACTTCTCAGCCCACTCCTGCATCCTATCAATGTCTCTCTGCAATCTTTGACAATCCTCTACACTATCTACAACACCACCAACCTTTGTGTCATCTGCAAACTTGCCAACCCACCCTTCTACCCCCACATCCAGGTCGTTAATAAAAATCACGAAAAGTAGAGGTCCCAGAACAGATCCTTGTGGGACACCACTAGTCACAATCCTCCAATCTGAATGTACTCCCTCCACCACCATCCTCTGCCTTCTGCAGGCAAGCCAATTCTGAATCCACCTGGCCAAACTTCCCTGGATCCCATGCCTTCTAACTTTCTGAATAAGCCTACCATGTGGAACCTTGTCAAGTGCCTTACTAAAATCCATATAGATCACATCCACTACACTACCCTCATCTATCTGCCTGGTCACCTCCTCAAAGAACTCTATCAGGCTTGTTAGACACGATCTGCCCTTAACAAAGCCATGCTGACTGTCCCTGATCAGGCCATGATTCTCTAAATGCCTATAGATCCTATCTCTAAGAATCTTTTCCAACAGCTTTCCCAGCACAGACGTAAGGCTCACTGTTCTTTAATTACCTGGACTATCCCTACTACCTTTTTTGAACAAGGGGACAACATTCGCCTCCCTCCAATCCTCCGGTACCATTCCCGTGGACAATGAGGACATAAAGATCCTAGCCAGAGGCTCAGCAATCTCTTCTCTCACCGCGTGGAGCAGCCTGGGGAATAGTCCGTCAGGCCCCGGGGACTTATCTGTCCTAATGTATTTTAACAACTCCAACACCTCCTCTCCCTTAATATCAACATGCTCCAGAACATCAATCTCACTCATATTGTCCTTACCATCATCAAGTTCCTTCTCATTGGTGAATACCGAAGAGAAGTATTCACTGAGGACATCGCTCACTTCCACAGCCTCCAGGCACATCTTCCGACCTTTATCTCTAATCGGTCCTACCTTCACTCCTGTCATCCTTTTTTTCTTCACATAATTGAAGAATGCCTTGGGGTTTTCCTTTACCCTACTCGCCAAGGCCTTCTCATGCCCCCTTCTTGCTCTTCTCAGCCCCTTCTTAAGCTCCTTTCTTGCTTCCCCATATTCCTCAATAGACCCATCTGATCCTTGCTTCCTAAACCTCATGTATGCTGCCTTATTCCACCTGACTAGATTTTCCACTTCACTTATCGCCCATGGTTCCTTCACCCTACCATTCTTTATCTTCCTCACCAGGACAAATTTATCCCTAACATCCCGCAAGAGATCTGTAAACATTGACCACATGTCCATAGTACATTTCCCTGCAAAAACATCATCCCAATTCACACCTGCAAGTTCTAGCCTTATAGCCTCATAATTTGCCTTTCCCCAATTAAAAATTTCCCTGTCCTCTCTGATTCTATTCTTTTCCATGATAATGTTAAAGGCCAAGGAGCGGTGGTCATTGTCCCCCAGATGCCCACCCACTGAGAGATCTGTGACCTGACCCGGTTCACTACCTAGTACTAGATCTAGTATGGCATTCCCCCTGGTCAGCCTGTCCACATACTGTGACAAGAATCCATCCTGGACAGATTTAACAAACTCTGCCCCATCTAAACCCTTGGAACTAATCAGGTGCCAATCAATATTAGGGAAGTTAAAGTCACCCATGATAACAACTCTGTTATTTTTGCACCTTTCCAAAATCTGCCTCCCAATCTGCTCCTCAGTATCTCTGCTGCTACCAGGCCGCCTATAGAATACCCCCAATAGAGTAACTGCTCCCTTCCTGTTCCTGACTTCCACCGATATTGACTCAAAAGAGGATCCTGCAACATTACCCACCCTTTCTGTAGCTGTAATAGTATCCCTGACCAGTAATGCCACCCCTCCTCCCCTTTTTCCGCCCTCTCTATCCCTTTTAAAGTGCTGAAATCCAGGAATATTGAGAACCCATTCCTGCCCTGGTGCCAGTAAAGTCTCTGTAATGGCCACTACATCATAATTCTATGTATGTATCCAAGTTCTCAGTTCATCACCTTTGTTCCTGATGCTTCTTGCATTGAGGTACACACATTTCAGCCTTTCTGCCTTACTGTCTTTACACCGTTTATTCTGCTTCTCTTTCCTCAAAGCCTCTCTGTATGTTAGATTTGGCTTTACTCCATGCACTTCTTTCACTGCTCTATCGCTCTGGGTCCCATCCCCCTCATAAATTAGTTTAAACCCTCCCAAACCATGCTAGCAAACCTACCTGCAAGGATATTGCTCGCCCTCGAGTTCAGGTGCAACCCATCCAATCTGTACAGGTCCCACCTTCCCCAGAAGTGATCCCAATGATCTAAAAATCTAAAACCCTGCTCCCTGCACCAACTCCTCAGCCACGCATTCAACTGCCATCTCCTCCAATTCTTACCATCACTGTCACGTAGCACTGGCAGCCATCCTGAGAACGCCAACCTTGAGGTCCTGTTCTTCAGCCTTCTGCCTAGTTCCCGAAACTCACACTTCAAAACCTCATCCCTCTTCCCAACATGTATCACGACTTCTCACCTATACACCTATATTCCGGTTGTGACTAACGACACCACCCCACCCCCCCGTCGGCCGGTCATCAGTGCAAAAAAGTTTGGGGACCCCTGTTTTAGACCACCCAATAGTAACAGGGACATCGAGGAGCAGATAGGAAGACAGCTTCTGGAAAATTGTTATAATAACAGGGTTATTGTGGTGGGAGATTTTAATTTCCCAAATATTGATTGGCATCTCCCTAGAGCAAGGGGTTTAGATGGGGTGGAGTTTGTTAGGTATGTTCAAGAAGGTTTCCTGAGACAGTATGCAGATAAGCCTACAAGAAAAGAGCCTGTACTTGATCTGGTATTGCGAAATGAACCTGGTCAGGTGTCAGATCTCAGTGCGAGAGCATTTTGGAGATAGTGATCACAATTCTATCTCCTTTACCATGGCATTGGAGAGGGATAGGAACAAACAAGTTAGGAAAGCATTTAATTGGAGTAAGGGGAAATATGAGGCTATCAGGTAAGAAATTGGAAGCATATTGGGGCTCAGACCTTCTCACAATACTCCAAGTGAGGCCTCACCAATACTTTAAAAAGTCTCAACATTGCATCCTTGCTTTTACTGAATATTCTAGTCCTCTTGAAATTAATGCTAACATTGCATTTGCCTTGCTCACCATAGACCCAAATTAACCTTTAGGGAAATTAATCTTTAGGGAAAAATATACAAGGTCGCTCAAGTCCCTTTGCATCTCAATTTTTTGTATTTTCTCTCCACTTAAAAAATAATCATCCCCTTTATTTCTTCTACAGAAGTGCATGACCATATACTTCACAACATTGTATTCCATTTGCCATTTCTTTGCCCATTCTCCCAATCTGTCTAAGTTCTTCTGTAGCCTCTCTACTTCCTCAAAACTACCTGCCCCTCCACCTATCATATCATCTGCAAACTTTGCAACAAAGCCATGAATTCCATCTTCCAAATCATTGACATATAGCATAAAAAAAACTGGTCCCAACGCAGACCCCCGTGGACCACTAGTCACCGGCAGCCAGTCAGAGAAGGCTCGCTTTATTCCCACTCTTTGCCTCATGCCAGTCAGTCACTGCTTTATTCATGCCAGGTAGAGAAGATGAGTGAAGGTGAAGTTGCAAGAGTGTGGCAGGTGAATTAAAGACAGAAGCAGGCAAACCGAGAGAATAAAAAGAGGAAAAAAAACAGATGGAGCAAAGTGGAGTGAAGGGAGTGTGAAGATGGGAGACAGCTGATGGAGGAAGATAAGCAGGAACACAAAGCACTACCAGAGCTGGATTCTGGTAAATAAAGGAGATGAGAATGACAATCATTAGAGGAGAAGAGAGCAGTGAATGAAAATTGAAAGTATATAGGTGTGGTTAGAGACGATTCCTGTGTGAGAGTGAGTGCACAAAACCAGGACGGGGGCAGGAAACAAAAATGGGTGAGAGGGACAGGGGGGTAGTTTGGGAAGGTGAACAAAAGGGAAGACTGGATAACCTGAGGAGGGGGGAGAGAGGAGAGGGTTGTCAAAAATTGGAAAGCTTAATATTCATGCCATTGGGTTGTACAATACCAAATGGAATATAAGGTTTTGCTTCTTCAGTCAAGACCAGGGATAGACTAGTCAGTGTGGGAATTGGAATGAGAGATGAAATCGTCTGCAAATGGGACATCAGGGTGTCCACTGCAGACTGAGTGTGGTTGTTCTGTGACACTGCAATATTACTTCCTGAGTCTAGAACTCTGTGCACAACTAATAAAAGGAAGCATTCCATTGCCTTCTTTATGGTTCTGTTGGCTTTTGTGGCCATTGCCAGAGAGCATTAGACTCAAGATTCCTCTGTGATCAATGCTAGTGAAGATCATCTCTGCCTCTATGCACTCTTCTTCAGCAAGGATTCCCATTCTGCTTTGATAATCCCTTCTCCCACCTCAAGTACTTGTTGGATCCTGATGCTTTTATGATCCAAAGGTTCTACAGAAGAATGAGGCATAAAATTTATTGCTTATGATAATTTTATTAAGACTAAAAAGTAGTGTATTCTGCTCATACAAGACTACTGACAACAGAAATTCTGTTGACAACAGTTAACCAATAGGATTTTCAGATTCAAGTAATGTGACACCTGCCACTGAAACCAAAAAGTTTCCAGTAAGGTACAGGCACAACTACATCCATTGGAAAACTCACTGAAGAATTCCATGTATATACTGTAGGTGATGATATAAAAACTCAAACAAGCATAGGGAAGTTAAACTACAAAAAAAATAACAATTCTACACCCCAATCCAACACACTCCTTCTGCTCTTAGACCAAAAGACCATAAGACACGGGAGCAGAATTAGGCCATTCAGCCCATCAAGTCCGCTCCACCTTTCCATCATGGCTAATTTATTATCTCTCTCAAGCCCATTTGCATGCCTTCTCCTTGGAACGTTTGACAGCCTGACTGATTGAGAACCTATCAAACTCAGCTTTATACTTGGTCTCCACAGCCACCTGTGGCAATTAATTCCACAGATTCACTCACCAAGGCTAAAGAAATTATTCCTCATCTCTATTCTAAATGGATGTCTCTATTCTGAGGCTGTGTCCTCTGTTCTTAAACTCCCCCATCATAGGAAGCATCCTCTCTAAAACTACTCTACTGAGCCCTTTCAACATTCGACAAGTTTCAAAGAGATTCCTCCCTGATACTTCTGAATTCCGGTGAGTACAGGCCCAACACCATCAAATGCTCCTCATATGATTAGCCTTTCAATCCCAGAATCATTTTTGTGAACCTCCTTTGAACCCTCTCCAATGTAAGCACATCCTTTCTTAGATGAAGGGCCCAAACCTACTCACAATACTCCAAATGAGGCTTCCTCACCAGTGAAGCCCTAACATTACATCCGTTTCTATTCGAATCCTCTCAGAAGGAATGCTAATGTTGCACTGGCCTTTGTTACCACTGTCTCAACCTGCAAGTTAAACTTTAGAGAATCCTGTACAAGAACTCCCAAGTCCATTTGCACCGCTGATTTTTGACCATTTAGAAAATCAGTCTACTCTTTCATTTCTTCTCGTAAAGTGCGTGAGCATTTACTTCCCTACACTATATTTAATCTGCCACTTCTTTAACCATTCTCACAATCTGTCTAGGTCCTTCCGTAAACTCCCTGCTTTCTCAACACTATCCCCTCCACCTATCTTCATATCTCCCACAAACCTGACCACAAAGACATCAATTCTGTAATCTGACCTTCAGCCAGAATAAGACCCATCCACCACTACACCACAAACTTCTATGGACAAATGAATTCTGAATTCCCTCTGACACCTTTCCCACCATTGCTGTGAAACTTACCGGCTTATAATTTCCAGGATTATCCCAATATCTCTTCTTGAACATCAGAACAACATTAGCTACTCACCAGACCTCGAAGATCTAGCTCTGTCAGTAGACATGGCACAAAAGAATATGGTCAAAGCCACAACAATCTCTTTCTAAAAGTTTGCTTTCTCCTTCTTTTCTCCAAACTATTAAAAAACAGAGAAGATAACATTTATAAATGTTTTGGAGCTAAGGATAAAATTAAAAATTGAGATTAACTGATATTCCAGTTATTAACAATCCATAATACAACAATAACCATAATAAATTAAATGAAAAACCACACCAATTGGATGTTCAACCAGTGTGCAAAAGTCAACAAACAGTGAAAACACAGAAAGAAAGAAATAATAATAAATAAATAAGCAATAAATTTCGAGAACATGAGAGGAAGAATCGTTGAAAGTGAGTCAATAGATTGTAGAAACACTTCAATGATGGAGCTAGTGAAGTTGAGTGAAGTTATCCACTTTGGTTCAAGAGCCTGATGTTTGAGGGATAATAGCTGTTCCTGAACCAAATGGTGTGAGATCTGAGACTCCTGTACCTTCTTCCTGGTGGTAGCAGTGAGAAGAGAGCATGGACTAGGTGGTGGGGGTCCCTGATGATGGATGCTGTTTTTCCTCAATACTGCTCCATGTAGATGCACTCAATGGTGGGAAGGGCTTTACCCATGATGGACTGGGTCATGTCCAATACTTTTCGTAGGGTTTTCCATTCAAGAGCAATGATGTTACTATACCAGGCTGTGAGACAGCCAGTCAATATACTCCCCACCACATGACTATAAAAGTTTGTCAAAGTTTTAGGTGTCATGCCAAATCTTCACAAACTCCTAAAAAAGTAGAGGTGTTGCCATACTTAATTCATAATTGCACTTACGTGCTGGGGCTAGGACCAGTCTTCTGAAATTAATACACCAAAGAATTTAGTTACTGACCCTCTCCACCTCTGAACCCCTGATGTGGACTGGTTCATGGAGTTTTGGTTTCCTCCTCCTGAAGTCAATAATCAGCTCTTTGGTCTTGCTAACATTGAGTAAGAGGTTGTTATTGTGGCACAATTCAGCCAGATTTTCAATTTCCCTCATATACGCTGATTCATTACCTCCTTTGAATTGGCCTAAAATAGTGGTGTCATCAGCCAACTTGAAAATGGCATTGAATCTGCAATTAGCTACATAGTCAAAGGTGTAAAGTGACAAGAGCAGGGTTTAAGCACACAGCCTTGGGGTGCATCTGTGCTGATGGTCACTGTGGAGGAGATATTGTTGCCAATCAGAAAAACTGGGGTCTGTAAGTGAGGAAATTGATGATCCAATTACACAAGGAGATATTGAGGCCAAGGTCTTGAAGCACATTGATTGTTTTTTAGGCCATTATAGTATTGAATGCTGAGCTGAGTCAATACAGAGCATCCTGATGTTTGTATCTTTGCTGTCCGGAAGTTCTAGGGTTAAGTAAAGAACAAATGAGATAGCATCTGCTGTAGACCTGTTGTGCAAGTAGGCAAATTGGAGCGGATCTAAGTCACTTCCCTGGCAGGAGTTGATATGTTTCATCACCAGCCTCTCAAAACATGACATCACTTGTGGATGTAAGTGCCACTGGATGATAGTCATTGAGTCAGGTTACCACATTCTTCTTAGGCACTGGTATAAATGAAGCCTGTTTAAAGCAGGTGGGTGCCTCAAACTGCCAAAGCGAGAGGTTAAAGATTTCAGTAAGCACTCCAGCCAGTTGACTAGCACAGGTCTTTAGTACTTGGTGAGGTACCCCGTCTGGGCCGGATGCTTTTCATGGGTTCACTCTCCTGAAGGGTGCTCGCATGCCAGCCTTAGAAACAGAAATTCGAGGATCATTAGAGTCTGTGGGATGGTCAAAACAAGCATAGAAAGCATTCATCTGGAAGCAAAGCCCAGTTGTCCCCTATGTCACTTGATTTTACTTTATAAGAGATGATAGCATTCCACCCCTGCCATGACTGTTGAACATCCTTCGTTGATTCAAGTTTAGTCTGGAATTGCTACTTCTCCCATGAGATGGCTTTCCAGAGATTGTACCTCAACCTCTTACAACTTTCTTGGAAACTTGAATGCTTCTGATCTGATCCTCAACAGATTGCATTCTCATGGTTCATCCAGGACTTTTGATGGATAAGATTCTGAAAGATTTTGAGGGGAAACACTTACCTAAGTCCATGACAACAATTGTGTATCCATTAAGATCCACAAATGAGTCCTTGAACACAGCCCACTCCGCCAACCTGAAGCAATCCTACTGCCTCTGACTCCCATGATTAACTCTTTATTGACCTAATATCTGGAGCCTTGCTGTTTAGCCTCAGCCTGTATGCAGGTAGGAGAAGGACAGCCAAGTGATCAGATTTCCTGAAATGTGGTTTGGGCATCAATTAATAGGCATTCCTTATTTTGACCTGGTGTGTTGGGACCTCTGGTGCTACAGGTATATGCTGATGGTAATTGGGCAGGGATTTCTTCAAACAAGCCCCAACTATGGTTTGACATTTTTAGTTTCTAGGACTTTTGTTTTTTTATTAGAGTTTAGCAAAATCAGTTATTCTTGGCTACTAGAGGTATGTAGTAGTAGTGGTCATACTTTATTGATCCCGGGGGAAATTGATTTTCGTTACAGTTGCACCATAAATAATAAATAGAAATGGTAATAGTAATATTACTATTAGTAAATAGTAGATAGTAATAGTCCTGGAAATAATAAATAGTAATAGAATAGTAATAGAAAATAGTAATAAATAGTTGAATAGTAATTTGTAAATTATGCCAGTAAATTATGAAATAAGTCCAGGACCAGCCTATCAGCTCGGTGTCTAACCCTCTAAGGGAGGAGTTGTAAAGTTTGATGGCCACAGGCAGGAATGACTTCCTATGACGCTTTGTGCTGCATCTTGGAGGAATGAGTCTCTGGCTGAACGTAATCCTGTGCCCACCCAGTACATCATGTAGTGGCTGGGAGATATTGACCAAGATGGCATGCGACTTAGACAGCATCCTCTTTTCAGACACCACCGTCAGAGAGTCCAGTTCCATCCCCACAACATCATTGGCCTTACAAATGAGTTCGTTGATTCTGTTGGTGTCTGCTACCCTCAGCCTGCTGCCCCAGCATACAACAGCAAACATGATAGCACTGGCCACCACAGACTTGTAGAACATCCTCAGCATTGTCCGGCAGATGTTAAAGGACCTCAGTCTCCTCAGGAAATGGGGACGGCTCTGACCCTTCTTGTAGACAGCCTCAGTGTTCTTAGACCAGTCCAGTTTATTGTCAATTCGTATCCCCAGGTATTTGTAATCCTCCACCATGTCCACACTGACCCCCTGGATGGAAACAGGGGTCACCGGTACCTTAGCTCTCCTCGGGTCTACCACCAGCTCCTTAGTCTTTTTCACGTTAAGCTGAATTAATATGAATTTTCACATTCATATACAGTCAAGAGATACAGTATGTCAATTCAGCATGTACAAGGTGCAACTCAATTGAAATTAGAAATAATATTTTAAAAACATCAGATTCGTATTACCTTATTAACATTTAGTGCTGTTTATTCTATTAATACTACCACCATCACCTTACTGACTTCTAGATCCCACAAACGAATGGAAGTGTTCAGTTTGAAAGACGCAAGCAGTATTTTTAACATTTTTGGTGCATCACAAATATCAATTTGTCACATCCTCAAAGAACTCCAATAAATTAGACAAAGAACTCTTTCCTGTAAGCTCACATTAATTCTGCTCAATCTGATTATTCTTTTCAAGAGTTTTGTTATCATCAACTTCATTATAGATTCTATTATTTCTGCTATCACTGATGTTAGTCTAACAGTGTAATGGTTCCCTAACTTCTTCCTTTCTCACGTTTGTTGCCCTCCAATCCATAGGAACAATGTTGGAACCTTGGTGGAAGATAATCTAGTAACTGTACCACTACTTCTTTTAAAACTCTGGAAAGTAGATAATCAGGATCTTGAGATTTATCAGTTTAAGATCGCCAACTTCTCTAGTACTATCCTGTTACCGGTGTAGGCTTGGGACATGGACTGTTCTACGTAGCCAACAAAAAAGCAGGAATAACTGGGGCCTATGCAAGTGCCTGTGGCATCTTCATGATGAAAGGTCTTGGCCTGAAATTCCCTCCATAGTTGCTGCTTGACCAGCTGATTTCCTCCGGTATTTTGTGTGTGTTCACAATATATTAGCACATTGTTAAAGGTGTATCCCTACCACTTAGTGTGCAGTTCAAGACAGCTCTGTTTTGTCATTTAATATATTCTGGCTAGTTGTGTATTCAGGGAGCCATCCCTCAACACTGTAACAAAATGGGTATATTGAGGGCTGAAACTAAGCAGTGTCTGATATACTGTGGGAATTACTTGACTCAAAGGCTGAAGGTGCTTGGAAATTTGCATGCCAATTTTGCTCTAATCTTACTGAATTAATTCCTGGATCTTAAGCAAAGGAGAGAAAAAAATGCAAGTGCTTCAGGGAGTCTTAAATTCTTCTTTGATGTATCTATATTCATGTTGCAAGTCATTGCAACTTGGCAAAGAACGTGTGGGTAAATAACATGAGGATTTCTAGATGTTTTGAATCTGCACTTGCACGTGTTTTGGTTTTTGAGGAGCCGTGAGCAGACAAATGTGTTGGTAGATACTGGGAAAAAAGATCAGATTGCATCTTAAATGCTCTAGTACACTGCTTCCAATATTGTATGTATGAGGCCATTCCTTATATCTGGACATGCAAAGAGCAAGATTTCTGAAAAAGTCTTTAATAATATTCTTGTAGCAAAGTTTCTAGATTTTCAGTGGGTGTGAAGGTTATGAAGTTGATGAAGACAATCCTTCCATTTCTTTTCCAGAGCTCTCTAATTTATCTAAAAACATCAATAGGATTGTAATGCTGCAGCACAGTGGATACAGAATGTAGTGACCAAACCAAAACCAAAACAACTGCCGCTGCCAGCGACTACAGATTTGTTATACTTACATAATGCGCCCTCACTCGAATAATAACTGCTCCAAAGGTTGAGGATATGCATTCATTTCCTTTATTGACAATTAGCAATCATACAGTTTTGAAGTGATGAAACCTAAGCATACCCAAGTATAAACTAAGTGTAACTAAGCGTTATTGAGTGTGCAGCAAAAGATATGACATCCACCATTCCCCAGGCTATCAACTGCCATGAACAAAGCAAGAATACATGATTTATTCACTTCAATTTTGCTGCACCCCTACTCATGTCTAGTTACCATAAATAACTTAAAAAATGCATAACATAAAACGCAACGCAGATAAAGAACAGATGCATGGCTTCCTATATTCCTGCCCCCCTATTATTATACTAGAATAATTACAGCTACATGCTACCAAGACACAGGAAACATGAAATCTCAACATTTACACAAATGTCCTCTTTTGGCAAGCAGCCTATGCTCGATCGAAATCTTCTACTGACAAACCAGGTTGTTCCTCTTGACTGCATTCAGGAAAATCTGTCTTGAATTGCTGCTGCCAAAGCTCATTTAAGTTCTAAACTGAAGTCACATTAACTGCCAGCTCTAGCTGAGTTTTGTCTCTTCTACCACCATGGTTGCCTTTCAATGGTCCATTAGTAGTCCAACCCAGCATTAACTTGATTGTATAGGATCCATCATTAAAATCATGAATCACTTGCAGCTGCACTAATGCCTTAGGTGCATTCATCCCTATCAACAGCTCAATTTCTGACTCAATTTCCAGCAAATAAGCATGCTTCAGGTGAGACCATTCCTTAAGATCTCTGTGATAAAAAATGTTCCCTTTATAGATGGGCATACATTCCCCTGTATACACGTTAGACAGCTCACAATAATTTTCACTAAGCCAGACACTTCCAATCCTGAAACGACGTAGCTACTCACAACGTTCTCTTGATCCATGGTGTATAAGAACATTAGAAAGTTTTTGACAAGAACTGGCCATTCGGCTCAACAAAGCTTGCCAAATTCCTAATCACATTGTGTATTGAAATAACTACTGAGTTTAGATTTCAAAGTCTCTAAGGTACTACTCTCAGCTACACAACTAAGTAGTTTGTTCCATGTGTCTGCAACTCGCTTTGTAAAGAAGTGCTTCCTGATGTTAGTCTGAAATCTCCCCTTTACCAGTCTCTACCTATGGCCCCGTGTCCTTGATGATAAATTAATTTTGAAGTAGCAGCTGGCATCCACTTTATTTATACCCTTAATGATTTTGAACACATCTAACATGTCTCCTCTTATTCTAGGTCTACTTAGGCCAAAAAGATTTAATTCTTTTAATCTTTCTTCGTAGATCATACCCTGCAAACCTGGAATGAGTCTAGTCACCCTTCTCTAGACTCTCTCCAGTGTCTTCACATCCCTTGCACGAATGGAGACCAAAACTGTAAACAGTATTCAAAGTATGGCCTCACAAGCATATTATACAGATTAAGGAAAATGTTTCTTGATTTGAACTCCACAGAGCCCAGCATTCTATTAACTTTCTATAATTGCTTTTGTCCATTGTCTAGATATTGATAGTGATGAGTCTACCAGGATATCCAAATTCTTCCCATACAATGAACTTTCTACCTCAAGACCCTGCCCCCATTGTATATTTATATCTAATATTCCTACTCCTTATATGTAATACATTACATTTACTTACATTAAATTTCATCTGCCATTTATCTGCCCACATTTAGATTTTGTTTAGATCTAACTGTATTGATTCTGCTGCCTAAATGTTATTACCCCATGCCCCTAATTTTGTGTCATTGGCAAACTTTACTAATTTATTTGTTATAGAACATAGAACATAGAAATCTACAGCACATTACAGGCCTTTCGGCCCACAATGTTGTGTTTACCATGTAACCTACTCTAGATACTGCCCAGAATTTCCCTAGAGTATAGCCCTCTATTTTTCCAAGTTCCATGTACCTATCTAAAAAGGGTCTCTTGAAAGATCCTATTGTATTCACCTCCACCACTGTCGCTGGCAGTACATTCCATGCACACATCACTCTCTGTGTGAAAACTTACCCCTGCTATCCCCTCTGTACCTACTTCCAAGCATCTTAAAACTATGCCCCCTCATGTTAGCCATTTCAGCCCTGGGAAAAGGCCTCTGGCTATCCACATGACCAATGCTCCTCATCATCTTAATGTGCTTATCCAAATCATTAATGTAAATTAAAAACAGCAGTGGCCCCAAAACCAATCCCTACAGAACCCACTATTAACATCTTCTAGGTGTGAAAATTATTCTCTCACTATAACTTGTTGTCTATATTTGAAACAATTCTGCACCCATTCACACTCCTTACATTGAATGTCTATCTTTTGTAATTTGATTATTAACCTCTTGTGGGATACCTTGTCAAAAGCCTTCTGAAAATCCAAGTAAATGATATCAATTGCTCTACTGTTATCATAAATTTTAGTTGTCCCGTCATAGAACTCGAACATATTAGTAAAACATTATTTCCTCTTTCTAAAACCATACTGGCTTTCTGCTAACATGCCTGTTCTTATCCGCTGCTTTTCCACCTCATTCTTTATTATTGTTTCCATTATCTTGCCTGTGATACACATTAATCTTACTGGTCTATAGTTACAGAATCAGTGTAGTCGCCCTTCTTATATACTGGGACAACATTAGCCCATTGGCAGTCCTTAGGGATTTCACCAGTCTTCAATGACTTTTGAAAAATATATGTTAGGGGTTTGTATATATAATCACAGACCTCTTTATGTACGCTTGGATATATGTTGTCAGGCCCTGGAGATTTATTAACTTGCAGCCGATTCAGCTGAAGCAGGTGCTCACTTTCTAAGATCTCGAAGTCACTTAAAGCAATCTTACTTTTCTTTACACTTACTAGCATCTTCACAGGTGAATACTGCAGCAAAATCTGAGTTAAGAGTATCCACTACATCCTTCGCTGCATAACTTGACACTATTATTCCAAATACACTTGACTTCCTCCTTAACTTTTCTTCCACTGCTAAAGTATTGAAAAAAATCTCTTAATGTCAATCTTATCTTTCTCAATCTGCCTTTTGGAAATCAAAATTTCCCTCTTGACCAATGCTCTCATATTTTCATACACCCTACAGTTAAGAGCATTACTATTTTTTCTGTATTCTTTATATAGCTGTCTTTTCTTCAATAATTTTTATGATTATCTTTATTCATCAATGTAGTTGATCTACTGTTTTTATTGCTTCTCCAAACTTGGGGTAAGAACATTTTCTGCACTGTGTGTATTACCCCCATGGCTCATCAACTGACTCAACGTCAAGCAGTTCCCTCCAGTTTACTTTCTGAAGTTTTTGCTGTATCTGCATAAACTTTGTCTTTCTGAAATTCAATTCAATGGCTTTGGTTTTTACTGATATACTCTCCCAAAAAACTTCAAGACTAACAATGTTATGATCAGTAGTTCTGAAAGGTTCAACAACTTCTGCACTCAAAATTCTATCCAGATTGTTACAGAATATCAAATCTAGACAGGCCTCCCCTCTTTCTAGTGCACTAATATACAGGGTCAAAAAACAATCATTCGCTAACTCAATGAATTCACTTTCCTGTAATCCATTAGTCACTAGGTTCTCCTATTCAATATTCCGGAAATTAAAGTCACCCATAACTATAACATTACCCTCCGAACTTGCTTTTTTAATATTTTAATATCATTGTTTATTGAAATCACTGTTAGCATTAGGTAGTCTATAATATACACCCAATGTTATTTATTTTTCCTTATAGCTTTCAATTCTCACCCAGATATCTTCAGTAAGTCTCAATTCATCTCCTATCATAAGCAGCCTCACGTTTAAATTCTCTCTTATATATATGGCTACTCCTCCACCTTTACAATATTGCCTATCTTTGCTAAGTACTGTATATCCATTAATATGAAATTCATCACCATCCTTTAAGGTCAGTCAGGTTTCAGTCATTGGTATTATATCATACTTGCATATGGTTCCGGATCATTTATTTTATTCTTAGTACTTCTTGCATTTACATAGGCCATCCTTAGTCTAAATATTACTGATGTTATTTATCCCAATTCCGACGCATTTTTTTATATTTTTGAAGCCTATAATCAGTTTATATCCTAATATGTTTTTCTCCACTAAGGTGTTTAAACAGATGAGCCTGGCCTGTTCTAAGTTCCCTGCACCATGGCTCCCCCCACCCCCATTCCCTAGTTTAAACAGAATGCAATGAGCTTGTTCATGAAGCTCAATGTGCAGAACACTGCGATCCTTTCTTGATCGAGGAAAGCACAAGTAACCACTGCTTTGTTTCCCTTCTTAGACTTCACTTGAACTGCATTTATAAGAAGTTTACAATCATGATCACCAGTACCCGTAAAGCCATTAAATACCAAGGTGGTACTTGCTGCAGTGTTTACTTTATTAACGGCTTGTTTCGAATCTGCATCCTTTTCATTAGAGCGCATATGAAGTATGCTGGGATGTTTGCCACCACACACCTTGTATGAAAGATGCTTCTTGCAATCTTGCTTAAGTGTCTTTTATACAAACAACAAAAGCAGATGCCATGTTCTTTCAGAAAGGTAACCTTCTCCTTCTGAACCTTTTTTTTAACCAACTTACACCACGAATCCAAAGCATATTCACCCTGGCAGTAGAGGCAAACTTTATCATTAATTCCAGGCTCAGTTTTTGCTTTACTTTTAACAGGAGCCACAGTAGTGACAAAGCTGCTTCCTTTAACCTTAGAACAAATTCATGGTCTAGTTTTGTTCATACCTTTACTTACTGGCGGCGATGTTGCCTTGTATACTTTCCCAAACACTGGGTGTGTAGCAATCTTTACTTGCCTTTCAATAAAATCAACAATGCCAGTGAAAGTATACTTACGGTTGTGCCTTTTTTGTAGTTTACAGTCCACCAATCTCCATTTTTCCCAAAGTTTATCGGGCAATTTATTTATGACAATCCTCATATTAGCAGGCATGTCCAACTCACGATTGTCCTGCACGTCTTCCATGGCATTGCAAAGCAGCCTCTAGGAAGAAGACTGTAGTCTTGAAGAGCTTTCACATCTTCCAATTGAATATGTCACCAAGAAAAAGCCTTTTCCATGTGGCTGCAGCAATTTTGTGCTCATCACCACAATATTCCTGGAGTAAAGCTTGGGCATTTAGATATTGTTGCTCTGAGCTGGCCCACTGGCAACTTTTCACAAGCTCTCTAGGGTAACCTTCAGTGAACTGTTTGAGAAAATAGAGATGGTCACCATAATTATCAGTCTTGCCTTCAATGCTATTCTTGAAAGCCCTCTTAAATGAATCATAATGCAATGGATCGACATCAAAGACATGAATCTCTCTTTTAGGCAGAGCTGCAATGATTTGTTGTTGCATCACTATGCATGTTATTTCTTTTTACGTCCTTATGGCCTCCAGCGCAGCATTTAGACGCCGCGCCCCAGTGGACTCAATGACTACAGACCGGTGGCATTGACCTCCCACATCATGAAGACCCTGGAGAGACTTGTTCTGGAGCTGCTCCAGCCTATGGTCAGGCCACAATTAGATCCCCTCCAGTTCACCTACCAGCCCCGACTAGGAGTTGAGGATGCCGTCGTCTACCTGCTGAACCATGTCTACACCCACCTGGACAAGCCAGTGAGCACTGTGAAGGTCACGTTTTTTGACTTCTCCAGTGCGTTCAACACCATCCGCCCTGCTCTGCTGGGGGAGAAGCTGACAGCAATGCAGGTGGATGCTTTCGTGGTGTCATGGATTCTTGATTACCTGACTGGCAGACCACAGTATGTGTGCTCGTAACACTGTGTGTCCGACAGAGTGATCAGCAGCACTGGGGCTCCACAGGGGACTGTCTTGTCTCCCTTTCTCTTCACCATTTACACCCTGGACTTCAACTACTGCACAGAGTCTTGTCATCTTCAGAAGTTTTCTGATGACTCTGCCATAGTTGGATACATCAGCAAGGGAGATGAGGCTGAGCACAGGGCTACGGTAGGAAACTTTGTCACATGGTGTGAGCAGAATTATCTGCAACTTAATGTGAAAAAGACTAAGGAGCTGGTGGTAGACCCGAGGAGAGCTAAGGTACCGGTGACCCCTGTTTCCATCCAGGGGGTCAGTGTGGACATGGTGGAGGATTACAAATACCTGGGGATACAAATTGACAATAAACTGGACTGGTCAAAGAACACTGAGGCTGTCTACAAGAAGGGTTAGAGCCGTCTCTATTTCCTGAGGAGACTGAGGTCCTTTAACATCTGCCGGACACTGCTAAGGATGAGTCTGTGATGGCCAGTGTGACCATGTTTGCTGTTGTGTGCTGGGGCAGCAGGCTGAGAGTAGCAGGCACCAACAGAATCAACAAACTCATTCGTAAGGCCAGTGATGTTGTGGGGATGGAACTGGACTCTCTGACGGTGGTGTCTGAAAAGAGGATGCTGTCCAAGTTGCATGCCATCTTGGACAACGTCTCACATCCACTACATAATGTACTGGTTGGGCACAGGAGTACTTTCAGCCAGAGGCTCATTCCACTGAGATGCAACACAGAGCATCATAGGAAATCATTCCTGCCTGTGGCCATCAAACTTTACAACTCCTCCCTTGGAGGGTCAGACACCCTGAGCCAATAGGCTGGTCCTGGACTTATTTCCTGGCATAATTTACATATTACTATTTAACTATTTATGGTTTTATTACTATTTAATTATTTATGGTGCAACTGTAACAAAAACCAATTTCCCCCCGGATCAATAAAGTATGACTATGACTATTTTATCATCTGAAGCATGAATGTCATCATACTGTAAAGTAATCTTTTCTGAAACACATTGTGCTATTGGATACGGATATTGGTACAGGCTGAGGGTGAGCATCCTGAACTACCTCTTGGGGTTCAAAACCGTGGTCCACATGCATTTGTTCTTCAGATGTATCCATGCTGACATCAGGAAATGCAGGATTTTCTCTGTTCCATGTCAACTTAGGAACAGTGAGTGGATTTAACACCTCACTGGACAGCCACTTGCTAGATTTTTTTTTTGTTTTTGGCACCATTCTTTGTAAACTCCAGAGCCATAAAAATCCCAGGAGATCAGCAGTTTTTGAGATACTCAAATCACCCTGGGTGGCACCTAATTAATTAGCTTGTTTATTTCGGCTTCTTTCTTAAAGAGGTGCTGGACGCGCTCCGGCTAGCACTGCACCCCTGGATGTGCTGTCTTCATCTTTACATGTAGACACAGCCTGTTCTGTGGTTTTATAAATATTTCATTTCCTCCAGCATCCTGACCTTCAACCACACGATTGTTTCAACCATTGTCCAGCCTCTACTGTGACTCTATTAATGAGTGTATCAATGCTTACAAAATTTTCAGTCTGCTTATCTTGTTCAGAGATAGGCGTTAAAGACAACAGCAAATTATGTTGCTTAGCAACATCCTCATGAAGAATTTTTAAATCATCTAAATGAGACTGCACTCCTAAAATATCTTGTTGCCTTTCCTGTTAAAGATTTATCTTTAATGGCAATAAATCTTTCATCCTCTTAACAATTTTATTATATTCCTTTTGAAGGTTGTTTTCAAAGCGCACGAACCAGACAAAGCAATTGAAATTTAATTCAGCATTTCAACAGAACCAGGGGTTGAACTACTCAGACAAACACCAGTATACAGTTTTCAATCCCCAACTGGACAGGCAGGGCATTGAAAACTCTGTTTCAAACCCAGACACACAGCATGAACCAACAAAAGGTCATTACTTGCTGCAAACTGCTCCAGGCTGTGGTGCTTCTAATTTCACGGACACATCTAAATGCTGATGTTGGTTTGGTATAACTGTCAAAAACATTTGCTGACCGAATATTGTGACCAAACCAAATGAAAACCAAAGCAATTGCTGTTGCTGTTGATCCTACAGAATTGTTATACTTGCACAACATGACCTCACTCCGTTAAAGACTGCTCCAAAGGTTGAGGATATGCATTCAGATCCTTTATTAGCAATTAGCAAACATACAAACTTGAAGCAATGAAAGTTAAGCATACGCAAGTGTAAGCTAAGTGTAATTAAGCATTAATGAGTGACCAGCAAAATGTACGACATCCACTATTCCCCAAGCTAAAAACTGCTATGAACAAAGCATGAATATATGACTTACTCCCTTCACTTTTAACTCGCCCCACTCATATGACTAGTTACCATTATAAATATAATAAACACGCAACACAGAATACAATGCAGATTGAGAATAGATGCATGGCTCCAACACAAGACTGAACATGAAGTGGAAAAAGATAGCATCAGCAAACAACATGACCAAGAGCAAAATCCTTCACAAAATTGTTGGAAGTGTGATCTACATTTTGGCCATGTGTTTTCAGGCTGATTGAGTGATCTAGGACTTTGTTGTCTTTGAAGGTGTTCAGCGAGGTTTCCGGTGAAGCATGAGGCCTTGAGGCCAAGGAGCCTGAAGACCAGTGCTGTTGGAGAATTGTGTTGGAGGCCTGGGTGTTGGGCAGGGTTTAATCAATGCAGTTTGTGGATTGAATTTTGTGTTTCTGGTTTCTGGTTTCTCCTTTTTCATCACTATTTGGGGCAGATTTGACCGGGGCAGATTCCTAAGGTTGTCATAGCTGGGCTGGTAGTAGAGATAAGCTCCCACTACTTATAAAGTGCTCCAAATGGCGTGCGAGTCTAACAGCCTCTGACAACCAAGTCCAACTCTTGGCCTTCAAGTGTGGCTTAGTTACTAGGCCCGGCAGAACTGTTTCTACTGACAAGGGGCAAAGACACCTCAAAACCAGTTGCTTCAGGCAGGTGGAGCTCGTCAGCCTTGGATGGCAGCCTGCCTAGGAGAAGGAAAACTCTGATTTTTAAACCTCCATACCCACCCATGGGAGAGGCTTTGGGAGTAATCTCCGAGGAAGAAATCCGGAACTGGTCCCTAAGGCGGTTTGATGTTGTTTACATTTTCACTCTGGCAACCTCTGTGACGACAGTGGTGTCAAGCTGTATCGGTGCTTGCCCTTCCCTTGGACTACATCAGTGACATGGAGAGGGGGAACCTGCCGCATGGACAACATCGGGTTCTTCAAATCTTTCCGCCCAGGCTTGCACCCTGGGGAAGACACAGTTCACCAGAGGCACAAACCCACGATCCCCTGGGATCGATGGCTGGCTACGATCAGGGCAGTCTGCAGATAATGAATGATACAGTGCTACATGGAACTGAACTGAGTTGAACTGAATATACCTGGACTTTTTCGAGTTTGTGTTTTATATTCTGTTTTTTTTCTGCCCGTTTTTTGCTGCTTACATGATTTTTTTGTGTACTGGGGGTCAGGGTTTGATGTTTTTCTTGGCTTTCTTTGTTTCATGGCTATCTGTGAGGAGGACAAATCTCAGGGTTGTATACTGCATACATACTTTGATATAAATGTACTTTGAACTTTGAGCTTTCCTCACAACCTTTTCAACTCTTTGTGTTTTATGTTATCTGCCACTCTAAATGATCTTCTTAAATACACAGTAAGTTATACTATGAACGAGAGTCAACATTAATATGTATACTGGAGATCATTTTCTGAAGCAATGTAACAGTCTATTTTCTGTTGACTGCATAACTTAAAAGACTCTAAGAAACTTTTCTTGATAGTTCAACCATTTATAAGTAATATATTAAACATCTCTTTAATAATTTTCAATAAATGGATCCATATTTTAAGTAATAGCAAATAGTTGGAGATTAGGAGATTACATATCAAATGCACATTATGCAACAAGTATCAGTTATGCTATGTCATTTAGATGTACTCTCAAATAAGTCAGAAAGTTCTAGAATCAATTCCTGTTTTAGTGACTTGAATATAAAAGCAGTAACTGTGATATAGTGCAGAACTCAGAAGTATAGCATAGTGGGAAATCTTATGTTTCGGATGAGACAGCATTGCCTGCTCCTTCAACTGGATGTAAATAGCACTAATGTGAAGATGAATGTCTGAGTTATCCCTGTAGTTCTGGCTAATACAAATCCTTCAATCTGCGCTTCAACTACAGATCACCTGTTTGTAGGACATCGTTCTGCACAACTGACTGTTGTATTTTGTCATTACAACAGTGAAAAGTACTCCATTCACTCAAGGTTGAATATGAAAGATTTATGCAACTTTTCTCATTTATATCTAGATCCAAACTATTGTACTGCAATCTGTATATTAAATCTATCGGTTTCACTGAACAGAACTCTGATGTCCAATTTGAAGCAAGTAAAAGGGGACAATTTGAAGGGGACATTCATTGTAGTTAAGACAGCCGCTGAAAAAAACTACTGATGATATGATAGATGGCAGAATGAGGGTGAAAGAAGAGATTTAGAGGCATTTGTTTCTGATATCTTCCACTTGCAGAAGGCCAAGAGTGAATACAACTGACCAATGTCACCAACAGTCAATTTTTGTTGCTACCCATCTTTGTAGTGCCATCCTTTCCCATTACTGCCCACAGCTTGTCTGGGACTTGTCAGGCACAGACTGGATTGTTTTTCATGCTGCAGCGAAGCTAAGGCTTCCCCCAGACAACTTATACAGTATGGCTATGATCTGCAGTGGGAGAGGTGACATTGAGTGACTGGATAGAAGAATTTGTCAATCAAAAATCACCAGCAGTCTTTCCTTTATGAACATTGAATTTTCCGATATCAGGCAACCTTAGTTCTTCCTCCTCCTCTCTGATCCTTCTCCATTCCCCTTATTTGTCCCCTTTCCCACACTCCCCCACCTTCAGCCATTCATTTTCATTCCCATGCTAGCCACCTACACATCAGCTTTTCCCCATCTGGTCCTGCTTAAACCTGCCTTTTGCCTCTCTTCTAATGGTCTCTATTATTTCTTTCCTTCCTTATATTCCAGCAATAGTAGCCTCTATGTTCCTGTTAATTATGCTCCATCCCTGCCTCCTCCCAGCTACACGATTTCTGTCTGCCACCTAATAGTAGATAATAACCTTCCATCTCCATCCCACTGCTCCTCTACCTGGCACAAACTGCCATCATCTTTTCACTGCCCTCCAGTCCACTTATCACCTACTGCCTTTTGTCTCACCCCATCCTCATCTACTCTTAAATATTTTTATTGGTGCGCCATATGGACCATTCTATCTGGATGTATTATGGTTGGTATGGCAACTGCTCTACGTCAGTGATAGCAAAAAAAACTGCACAGAGTTGTGGACAAAGCTTAGAACATTATAGAAAACAGCCTCCACTCCATGGACTCTGTCTATCCTTCTCGGTGCCTCAATAAAGCAGCCAGCATAAACAAAGACCCCAGCCACCGTGGACATTCTCTCTTCTCCCCTCTCCCGTTGGGCAGAATCAGAATCAGGTTTATTATCACCGGCATGTGACATGAAATTTGTTAACCTAGCAGCAGTTCAATGCAATACATAATCTGGCAGAGGGAAAAAAATAATAAAATAAAAATAATAATAAACAAACAAGTAAATCAACTTCATATATTGAATAGATTTTTAAAAAATGTGCAGAAGCAGAAATACTGAATATTAAAAAAAAGTGAGGTAGTGTCCAAAGATTCAATGTCCACTTAGGAATAGGATGGCAGAGGGGAAGAAGCTGTTCCCGAATCACTGAGTGTGTGCCTTCAGGCTTCTGTACCTCCTACCTGATGGTAACAGTGAGAAAAGGGCATGTCCTGGGTGCTGGAGGTCCTTAACAATGGACACTGCCTTTCTGTGACACCACACCCTAAAGATGTCCTGGATACTTTGTAGGCTAGTACATAAGATGGAGCTGTCTAGATTTACAACCTTCTGCAGCTTCTTTCGGTCCTGTGCAGTAGCCCTCCCCCCCCGCCCACCCCATGCCAGACAGTGATACAGCCTGTCAGAATGCTCTCCACAGTACATCTATAGAGGTTTCTGTGTATTTATTGACATGCCGAATCTCTTCAAACTCCTAATAAAGTATAGCCGCTACCTTGCCTTCTCTATGACTACATCGATATGTTGGGACTAAGTTAGATCCTCAGAGATCTTGACACCCAGGAACTTGAAGCTGCTCACTCCCTCACTTCTAATCCCTCTATGAGGATTGGTATGTGTTCCTTTGTCTTACCCTTCCTGAAATCCACAATCAGCTCTTTCATCTTACTGACATTGAGTGCCAGGTTGTTGCTGTGGCACCACTTCACTAGTTGACATATCTCACTTCTATACGCCCTCTCATCGCCACCTGAGATTCTACCAACAATGGTTATATCATCAGCAAATTTATAGATAGTATTTGAGCTATGCCTAGCCACACAGTCATCTATATATAGAGTAGAGCAGTGGGCTAAGCACACACCCTTGAGGTGCACCAGTGTTGATCGTCAGCGAACTTCCGGTGAGGAAGTTGAGGATCCAATTGCAGAGGGTGATATAGAGGTCCAGGTTCTGCAACTTCTCAATCAGGATTGTGGGAATGATCGTATTAAATGCTGAGCTATAGTCGATGAACAACATCCTGACGTAGGTGTTTGTGTTGTCCAGGTGGTCTAAAGCTGTGTGAAGAGCCATTGAGATTGTGTCTGCCGTTGACCTATTGTGGCGATAGGCAAATTGCACTGGGTCCAGGTCCTTGCTGAGGCAGGAGTTCAGTCTAGTCATGACCAACCTCTCAAAGCATTTCATCACTGTCGATGTGAGTGCCACTGGGCAATAGTCATTAAGGCAGCCCACATTATTCTTCTTAGGCACTGGTATAAGTGTTGCCTTTTTGAAGCAAATGGGAACTAGCTCCCATTGCAGTGAGAGGTTGAAGATATCTTTGAATACTCCCGC
This sequence comes from Mobula birostris, assembly GCF_030028105.1. Classification (NCBI taxonomy): domain Eukaryota; kingdom Metazoa; phylum Chordata; class Chondrichthyes; order Myliobatiformes; family Myliobatidae; genus Mobula; species Mobula birostris. The sequence continues at coordinate 202,786,611 of NC_092371.1, read as the reverse complement.
TAGTTGGTTGGCACAGGTTTTCATGCAAAAACATGTACTACCAGGCTCAAGGACAGCTTCTATTGAATGATTCTCAAGTACTATAAGATTGAATTTTGATCTCGCAAGCAAACTTGTTATGATCTAGCAACACACATCAAAGTTGCTGGTGGGCCAGGCAGCATCTTTAGGAAGAGGTACAGTCGACTTTTTGGGCCGATGCTGCCTGGCCTGCTGCATTCACCAGCAACTTTGATGTGTGTTGTTTGAATTTCCAGCATCTGCAGAATTCCTGGTGTTTGCGTTGTTATGATCTAGCACCTTACTGCCGATTGATTCCCAAGTACTATAAGATTGAATTTTGATCTCACAAGCTAACTTGTTATAACCTAGCATCTTACTGTCTACTTGCACTGCACTTGCTCTGTAGCTATTATACTTTTTTTCTGGACTCTTATTATCTTACCTTGTGCTATCTCGGTGCACTATGTGATGAATTGATCTGTAGGGACAGTACAGCTTTTCACTGCATCTCGGTATAGGTGACAATTATAACCCTAAACCTATTTATCTCCGGTCGGCGCTCCGCGTCCAGGTGCAGACCCGACACAAAGGATGCTCGATTCTAGACAATTACCTGTTGGTCCTCCGCGTTCAGCTGCTCGCGCCCGCCAACCGGCGGCGCGCAGGACCAGAGCGGTGGGCGCGGGAGCGGTCGCGGCCCCGACCCCGAACCCACCCGGTAAGGAGGCAGAGCAGGTGGTGCGTCGGCGGGAAGGGGAGTTTGCGCATGCGCGGGTAGGGCAGGCGCCTGATCGCTGAGACTGAGCGAGGTATTGGCGGCACGAACGTGATGAGAGGAGGAAGGTAGAGAGAGCTGGGGAGTAACGAAGTGAGTTAAATTCCTATTCCCCATAAAGATTTCGAGTGGTGGAGAAGCTTGGCGATGATTATTTTTCCTCCGTTAAATGTTATTATTGTATTCCTTTTTGACAACTTATGGTTGGACAAATAGTTATGAATGGCAAAATGGCTGAAGATTGGGTGGCCCTGCTGAAGGGTTTCAGCCCGAAACGTCGACTGTACCCTTTTCCATTGATGCTGCCCGACCTCCTGAGTGTCTCCAGCATTTTGTGTGCGTTGTTTAGATTTCCAGCATCTGCAGATGTTCTCTTGTTTGTGAAGATTGGGTGGCCCCACTTTATTGTAAAAATATCATTATTAACCTACGACAATTTATCCTCGTTGGGCACTTTTTGACAATTTAACCGAAGACATTCAAATAAGTAATCCCTACAAGTTTCACGGGTTTGCTTTACCAAAAGAGAACATGGCTTTCATAAGACTTAAGATGATAAAATTCTTTGTCTCCTCTTAATTTCAATTACGTCTATACTATTTTGTATGTTAATCTGCCAAACACGTTCTTATTAAAGAAAGGCCTTTGTTTAAAACATTAATTTCAAATATGTTCCTGACCTGAAGTTGCCAACATATGTACTTGTGCAGTTTTTTTTTCAAACTGCTCGATCTGTTCACGAGCAACTGATGTTTCTTTAAAGTTATTGCTCGTGAAATTGAATCACTTCAGATTTCGTGCATTTGCAACGAAATGCAAATTTACAGTACGAGAGCACAAAGTATCCGCCTGATCTTAAAAATATGCAGGGAAGTGAGGGTATGAATGACCTTAATGTATCCGATTTCCTGACCTACAAATATGGATGCAACTAAAGATTGCCATAGTTTTAAGATCTCGTTTTTAAATGGTAATTTCAGTAGTGAAATGTACTACATGAAGGAATGAGAATATATATAACTGAAGGTACAATTATTAGTCTGTTTTAATTGGGTGAAAACTTTTAAAGTGGATTTGAGTTATGACTCATTTATATAATTTACAGTTTTGCAGTAGCATTACAAGTGCACACTATACAAGTATTAATAAGTAAGAAATAATTTTAAAAATTACCTCAAACAGTCTAACAGGTTGGGAGGAGGTCATCACTTCCCCAACTATAGGTTGACTCATTATAGAGCCTAAAAATGGCAGAGGGTAAGAATGACCTCATGTAGCACTCTTTAGAGCAGCACAGTTATCTTAGTCTATTACTAAAAGTGCTCCTCTGCTCAGCCAAGGTGGCATGCAGAGGATGACAAACATTGTCCAGAATTGCCAGGATTTTCCATAGGTTCCTTTGTTCTACCACAGCCTCCAGTGTGTCTGGTTTAACTCCTATAACAGAGCTAGCCTTTCTAATCAGTTTATTGAGCCTATCGGTATCACCCATATTGATGCCATTGCCCCAGCACATCACCGCATAGAAGATTGTACTGGTGACAAAGACTGGTAGAATATGTGAAGGGGAGGCTTGCATACTCCAAAGGACCTCTGTCTCTTCAGGAAGCAGAGGTGACTGAGGCCCTTGTACATAGCCTCTGTGTTGGTCTGTTTGCTGTCCGTATTCATGACACCAGGCATTTAATTTTAAAGCTCTTGTCAGTGTTAATTTTATTTGGAATCCATGTTGCGTCCCTTTCTACTTTTCTCATTTGAAGCACTTTCTTTACTTTGATTCTTTTCTTAATAGTTTTATTTTTGGAGATGCGAATGCCTTAGGTAAGACTATTTCTGGCCCTTATTAACCGTGAAAACATGGAAGTGAGCTGCCACCTTAAACTGCTGCAGTGCTAGTAATCACAGTGTTGCTTAGCAAGGAGTTTCAGATTTTGAGCAGTAATAATGAAGGAGTAAGAATTTATTGCAAAATCAAGATGGTGTGTGACTTGGAAAGGAACCTGATAGTGACTGTGTTTGTGTGTTCCTGTTTTTGTTCTTTTTGATGTGGGTTTGGAAGGTCCTGTTGCAGCAATCAAGGGAAATAAGTATACAGTATACATTTGGTTGATAGCAAACAGTGTCTGCAGTGTGTTTTGGTGGTGGATGGAGAGATTTATTGAGTGGTGCCAATTAGTTGGGTTGCTATTTCCTGGATAGTACTAAGCTTTTTGAATGTTAGTGCTGTACTTAACCTGATAACTGGAGAGTATTCCATCTTCCTGCTGGCTTGTACTTTGTTTTCCATGTCATTTGGTGGATGCCAGTGTTTTTGTTGTTTCAGAATAATTTTCTGAGAGGTTCTGCACTCAGTTTGAGGTCCTGAGAGACAGGAGGCAGAGCAGCAGTGGGAAGTATTTGAAAAAGAAACACCTTTCTGATTTGCTAATAAACAGAAAGGGTTTGGGCATCAGAATGTGAGTTGTTCACTGTAGCAAACACAAACTCTAACTTGCACTTAATGCCACTGCGTGAGGTACATTTGAAATGCTAGTCAATAGTGACCCTCACTGTTGATAGTGAGGGACTCTGATAATGCCATTGAATGCTTAAGTTAAGTAGTTGGACTTGCTCTTGTTGGAGATAATAATGGTGTGTTGATTGAATGTTGTCTGGGTATTTGTGCAAACTTGTGCTGCTTCCTTTTATGAGGAGTTAAACAGAGAATTGGCCATTGTGCAATGGCTTATGGACATCTCTACTTCTAATCTTGTGAATAGAAAGTAATTAAGTAGCCAAAGAAAATTGCCCCAATCTCTTACAATGCCTGATTGAGCTCCAATTGCAAGCAACTTGCTTTGTGTGAAGTACAACAAAACCCTGGGAACACTTTCCTTTTCCATGCCCTTTAATTTAAGTTTTTCCAGAATTCATTAATGGAAGTCTTTCTCAAGTTCATTAGTGACATAACTGGTCATTAGACGACCTTGTCAATCTTTAGAGCTGGAATAATGATGACTAAAAGAAAATCTTCCGCTGTCCATCAGTTTTAATGTTGACTGTATTTTACATGCCTTGCATGGTAATAAAATAGATGGTGTCGTACCCCCACCATACAGTCTGTCTGGGCTTCCAAATCTGATGCTAAGTGGTACACAGGAGTGTAACAGACTTCGCGGATAAGGAAGCTGCCCCGCAGTGACAACTAACCAGTCTAGAGATGCCATCCGTTGACCAGCACTCTGGTTTCTCCGCATGCCACCAAGGTGCCTGCACCATTGACCCTTTTGGATCTATTTGCCACAGGCGCCCTGCTGCCAGTGTCCTCGATGGGTGCAGCCTTTGCCTGAAGAGGCAAAACCTACAAAGTAGCAAAGGCATGCTTACCTCCTTGACTTAGCTAGCCATGATCCTACTACTAGATCTAGTCTAGTAGTATACCGATGGAACATCTCCTTCACGGCTAGGTTAGACCTGCCAGAGAACGAATCTCCACCGTACTTCGCTATGTTCGGCCGGTGTCACTCCTACGCCACAGTGAGGCACCAAGGTAGGATTTTGTAGGAGAAAATATGGTTCTTGTAAAACTCAACCAGGTTGGCAAGTAGCTTCTAAAAGTCACTTGATGACATTACTATTTACATCTTCTGTTATTTTAATGATTGGAGATTTTTTTTCTGTATTTGTTTCTTGAGGACAGTGTGTACCTTGGGTAGTTTTCCATGTCATTGGCTGGATGCCAGTGTTTTTGTTGTTTCAGAATAGTTTTGTAAGAGGTTCTGTGCTCAGTTTGAGGTCCCGAGAGACAGGAAGCAGAGCAGTAGTGGGAGTGTTTTTAAAAAAAAAGCACCCTTCTGAATTGCTAATAAATCTTTTCAGAAAACCATTTCTTATTGGCTAATTGTGAGACCTCAACCAATACAAAGAAAGCAGGTTCTTGCAGAGTGGCCATTGTGAGAGTAGACCAATGTTTGAGCAGTAACTTAAATAATCTATGGCTTGCAAGTCAGAGACACATGTCAAGTTCCTTGAATTTCCTCGGAGCATTCAGATGGCATTTAGGGCAATAGCATGCTCCTACAGGATGTGGGAGATCAGGGATTCTTCCAGCCTGTGGACTTCAGCTCTGGGAGGTGTGTCCAGCTGCAGCTCCTAATTAACCATGTAAAGGAGCTGAACTTGGAGCTAGGTGTATTCAGTCATTCAAAATGCTGAGTGTTTCATATCAATGAATTTTTTTGTGAATTGGTCACAACTAAGTTACAAGCAGTAAATAGTCTGGTAACTGCTAGGAAAGGAAAGAGGAGTATGCAGATCGTAGAAGATTCTCCTCAAGCTAATGCATTATTTTCGATATAGTTGTAGTGGTTGGGGGTGGGGGTGATGTCTCTTCAGAAAGATAGTAGCCAGATTGTGGCGCCAGGTCTGACACTCAGGTCCAGTGGGGAAGGGTGAAGCAAGAAGGACTACAGTGACAGGAGATTTGATAGGTTGGCCTTCAGGGAATTCTGTGGCTGCAAAAAGATTTTCAGAATTGTGTTGCCTCCCTGGTGCCATGGTCTAGGATGACAAAAAGAAATTACAGAGCATTCTCAAGAGGGAGGGTGAACAGCTAGATGTTGTGCATGTTGGCACAAATGATATAGGTAAAGAAAGGTATGGGTCTTTTGGAGTGAATATAAGGAACTAGGGGAAAAGTTAAAAAGCAGAACCTGGAGGTAGTAATCGCCAGATTACTTTGCTACATGCTTGTGAGGGTAAGAAAAGGAGGATATGACAAATTAATATGTGGTTGAAAAATTGTAGGTGGTTGAGATTCAGAATTTTTGGAGCATTGAGATATTTTCAGGGGCAGAATGACCTGAACAAGAGAGATGTGTTACATGTGAACTGGAGGGGCAATGATACCCTGGCAGGCAGATTGGCTAGTGCAACTGGGATCGGTTTAAACTGGATTGGCAGTGGTTGGCATCTCAAGAATCGGGTGGGGTGCGTGAGATGCCAATCACTGCCAATCCAGTTTAAACCGATCCCAGTTGCACTAGCCAATCTGCCTGCCAGGGTATCATTGCCCCTCTGGTTCACATGTAACACATCTCTCTTGTTCAGGTCATTCTGCCCCTGAAAATATCTCAATGTTCCAAAAATTGAGATGTAGTGCAGGAGTCAGAAGTTCTATAGTTATTACAGACAGTCTGTTGGATTAAATTGCATTTATTTCACTGCAAGGGCTGGGATGGATAAGGCAGACAAATGAGGCTTAGATAGCCTTGAAGGACTGGAGTATTATAGACATTATTGAATCATGGCTAAGGAAGGGATGGGACTAGCAGCTGAATGTTCCAGATACAGGTAATTAGGTTAGGATAGAGCTGGAAAAAAAGAATTTTGAATAAGGGGAATGTCACAGCAGGAGTCAGATGTAATATTACTGAAGGATCAAACAGTGGAACTTTATGGATGGAGTTGAGAAATAAGGTGATGATTACATTGTTGGGATTGTACAATAGGTCTCCAAATTAGACAATGGGAATTAGAAGAACAAATGTGCAGAGATGCAAAGTTGCAACAATAGTAAGGGTGTTATAGTTGGGAATTTTACCATTCCTAACATAAACTGGGTTTAGATGGGGTGGAATTTGTTAAATGCATTCGGGAAACCTTCCTACTAAGGAGAGTGCATAGCCTGACTGTTCTGGGGTAATAGGATGATGATAGTGGGGGATCTTGGAGATTTATCTACCTTCTTTGTTTTTTAAGACATGCAGCACATGGTTTACTGTGATGCAGACTAACTCCAAGAACTTCTCATACTATCAAAATTCACTTCGCTCTAATCTGGAACTGTGGTTCAGTTCTGCCCTTTCCATAAGTATTTTAAAGCTACTAGGACTACCGTCACTTGCACAAAGAATGATATCTGTGGAATCAAGTTGAATCATCTACCATAACTTTTAAAAGACAGTTGGACAGGTACATGGATGGAAAGATTTATAGGTTATATACTAGTAAGTAGGACTAGCTTGGATGTAGCATAAACAAGAGAAAATCTGCAGATGCTGGAAATCCAAGCAACGCACGCAAAGTGCTGGAGGAACTCAGCAGGCCAGTCAGCATCTATGGAAAAAAAAAGTACAGTCGATGTTTCACCTGGTGGTTCTCTCTCCCTTCCCCCCAGCTTTGAAATCTACTCCTCAGCTTTTCTTCTCCAGTCCTGCCGAAGGGCTTCAACCAGAAACGTCGACTGTACTTTTAAATGCTGAAATTGTCTTCCCTTTCTCCCACCCATGCCTACCACTTTCTCTAGCAGTTTGTTCCAATACCCGCCACCTACTTTAGATAAAAGATACCTCTGATTCATTTTAAATATTTTCTTTACACCTGAGCCCTATAGGTTTAGACCCCTACCCCTTTTTTTTAAAAGAGGGTTGGGGAGATTGTGACATTCACCTTCTTTATACTCCTCATGATATTTATGTACTTTATAAAGTTACCCTTCAGCTTCCTACACTTCAGGGGGGGAAATTCCCAGCCTGTCCAGTCTCTCCTTATAGCTTAAGCCCTTCTGTCCCAGTAAAGTTCTTGTAAAAATTCTTTCTGCACTTTTCCCAGTTTAGAGTGACATCCTTCCTATACCTAGGTAACCAGAACTGCACACAGAATTCCAAGTGTGATCTTACTAATGTCTTGTATAGGTGTAACATGGCATCCCAACTCTTGTAGTTGATGCTTTGATTGATGAAGTATGGCAAATGCTGTCTTCATCACTGTTTTCCTGTGTCTCCACTTTCAGCAAACTATATGCCTGTACCTGCAGGGCCTTGTCCAAGTCCTGCTCTGTTTCACTTTCCAAAATACAGCACCTTGCACTTGTCTGTGTTAAATTTTATTTACCAGTCTGGCCCACTTCCTAAGTTGATCTAGCTTGCTTTGCAAACTTGGATAACCATCTTCACTGACCATTACACCACTAATTTCATTGTTGTTCACAAACTTACTATGTTAACAACATTGAAATCTAAATTAACACTAATCAATAGTGGACTCAGCGCCAATCCCTGTGGCACACCATTAGTCACAGGCATCCAGTTTGAAAACCAGTACTCCACCTTGCCTCTTGCCTTCTCCCACCAAGCTAATTTTTATCCAATTAGCTAGTTCACCTTGGATTCTGTATGAGGTAACCTTCCAGACTAGCCTGCCAGAGCAAGGACCTTATCGAAAAGTCTGCTAAACTAGTGGTCCCCAACCACGGGGCTGCGAAGAAACGATATGATTTGGCGATATGAAACAATATGAGTCAGCTTCACCTTTCCTCATTCCCTGTCACGCACTGTTGAACTTGAACATAAGGTTGCCAACTGTCTCGTATTACCCGAGACATCCTGTATATTGGACTAAATTGGTTTGTCCCATATGGGACCGCCCTTGTCCTGTATTTCCCCTGGTAAGGTAGAGCATTCCTATGAAACCGTTCCTAAGCCAAAATGGTGTAAAGCGCAGAAGCAATTACCATTAATTTATATGGGAAAAATTTTCGAGCGTTCCCAGACCCAAAAAATAACTACCAAATCATACCACTAACACATAAAACCTAAAATAACACTAACATATAGTAAAAGCAGGAATGATATGATAAATACGCAGCCTATATAAGGTAGAAATAATGTATGTACAGTGTAGTTTCACTTAACAGAATCGGGAAGATTAAGCCAAAACCGATTTGTAGAAAAAAAATCAGCACATACACGCATGCACACGTCACCTATGCGCACGCAGGTGCCCGTGCAAGGCTTCATGGTCATGGTAGTCTTTCTTGGGGTAAGCACAAGTGTCCCGTATTCGACTGCTACCTTCGTCCCTTATTTGGGAGTGAGAAAGTTGGCATCCCTACCTGAACACCGCCCCCCCCCCCCCCCCAAGTCCGCCGGTCTGTAAGAATATTGTCAATATTAAACCGGTCCGCGATGTAAAGAAGGTTGGGGACCCCTGTGCTAAACTACGTGTAGACCATGTGCACTGTCCACCCCCTCTTTAATTCTCTTGGTTATCTGTTAAAAACAAAACTCAGTCAAACCTGTGAAGCATGGTTTCTCAAACACAAATCTGTGCTAAACATCCCTGATTAGTCCTTGCCTTTCCAAATGCTGGTCAAGCCAGTCCTGCAGAATCCCCTCTAGTAGCATTCCAACTGTAGATGTTAGGCTCACTGGCCTCTAGTTCTTTGGTGTCCTTGCAGTCTTTCTCGACTAAAGGCATTAAGTTAGCTTTAATCCAATCTTTCAGTACCTCACCCATGACTAGATGCAAGAGCCCTGGCAGCAGAGATATTTGTAATTTCATTTTTAGCTTCCTGCAATGCCATAGGATGTATTTGGTTAGGCCCTGGGGATTTGCCCACCTTAATATGCTGTAAGATTGCTGGTACTTGCTCTTTTGTAATGTTCTACTTTCTGAGACCTTACTAATCATAAAGCTTATTCCTTTGTTTGTATAACCTCCTCCATAGTAAATACGTAAGGTAAATATTAATATCTTGCACATTCCTTATGGCCCCCTGCATGGATGACTATATTGATCCTTAAGGAGGACTTATTAGCACCCTTGTTACATAAGAAATAGGAGCAGTAGGCCATCCAGCCCATTGAGCCTGCCCCCCCCCATTCAAGAAGATCATGGCTGATCTGTCTGTAAACTCAGCTCCATATACTTGCCTTTTCCCCATAACCCTTAATTCCCCTACTATGTAAAAATCTCTCTAACTGTATATTAAATATATTTAGTGAAGAAGCCTCAACTGCTTGCCTGGGCAGAGAATTCCACAGATTCACCACTCTCTGGGGAAAAACAGTTTCTCCTCATCTCCATCCTAAATCTTCTCCCCTAAATCTTGAGGCAGTGTCCCCTAGTTCTAGTCTCACCTACCAATGGAAACAAATTTTCTACTTCTATCTTATCTATCCCTTTCAAAATTTTGTATGTTTCTATAAGGTCCCCTCTCATTCTTCTGAATTCCAGAGAGTATAGACCCAGGCGACTCAATCTCTCCTCATAGTGACTAGTGGGGATCCCAGTTGTTTACAATATATATTAATGACTTAGACGAGGGAATTAAATGAAGCATCTCCAAGTTTGCGGATGACACGAAGCTGGGCGGCAGTGTTAGCTGTGAGGAGGATGATAAGAGGATGCAGGGTGACTTGGATAGGTTAGGTGAGTGGGCAAATTCATGGCAGATACAATTTAATGTGGATAAATGTGAGGTTATCCACTTTAGTGGCAAGAACAGGAAAACAGATTATTATCTGAATGATGGCCGATTAGGAAAAGGGGAGGTGCAATGAGACCTGGGTGTCATTGTACACCAGTCATTGAAAGTGGGCATGCAGGGACAGCAGGCGGTGAAAAAGGCGAATGGTATGCTGGCATTCATAGCAAGAGGATTCGAGTACAGGAGCAGGGAGGTACTACTGCAGTTGTACAAGGCCTTGGTGAGACCACACCTGGAGTATTGTGTGCAGTTTTGGTCCCCTAATCTGAGGAAAGACATTCTTGCTATAGAGGGAGTACAAAGAAGGTTCACCAGATTGATTCCTGGGATGGCAGGACTTTCATATGATGAAAGACTGGATCGACTAGGCTTATACTCTCTGGAATTTAGAAGATTGAGGGAGGATCTTATTGAAACGTATAAAATTCTAAAGGAATTGGACAGGTTAGATGCAGGAAGATTGTTCCCGATGTTGGGGAAGTCCAGAACGAGGGGTCACAGTTTGAGGACAAAGGGGAAGCCTTTTAGGACCGAGATGAGGAAAAACTTCTTCGCACAGAGAGTGGTGAATCTGTGGAATTCTCTGCCACAGGAAACAGTTGAGGCCGGTTCATTGGCTATATTTAAGAGGGAGTTAGATATGCCCCTTGTGGCTAAAGGGATCGGGGGTATGGAGAGAAGGCAGGTACAAGGTTCTGAGTTGGATGATCATACTGAATGGCAGTGCAGGCTCGAAGGGCCGAATGGCCTACTCCTGCACCTATTTTCTATGTTTCTATAGGTTAACCCCTTCATCCCTGGAATCATCCTGGTGAACCTCATCTGCACTGCCTCCAAAGCCAGTATATCATTCCTCAGGTGTGGAGACCAGAACTGCACACAGTACTCCAGGTGCGGCCTCACCAGTGCTCTGTATTGTTGCAGCATGACCTCCCTGCTCTTGAATTCAGTCCCTCTCGCAATGAAGGCCAACATTCAGTTTGCCTTCTTAATACTGTAACCTGTTGTCCCTGCAAGCCAACTTTTGCAATTCATGAAGAAGCACTCCCAAGTCCCTCTGCTATCTTTTATCACTTAAATAATATTCTGCTCTTCTATTATTCCTTCCAAAGTGGATGATCTCGCATTTACCAATGTGGTATTCTATCTGCCAGACCTTGGCCCACTCACTTAACCAATCTATGTCCCTCTGCAGACTCTCCACATCCTCTGTACAGTTTGCTTTTCCACTCAGTTTAGTGTCATCAGCAAATTTTGCTACACTACACTCAGTCCCCTCTTCCAAATCATCAATGTAAATGGTAAACAGCTGCGGGCCCAGCACTGACCCCTGTGGCACCCCACTCACCACTGACTGTCAACCGGAGAAACACCCATTTATATCAACTCTTTGCCTTCTATTGGTTAAATCCACTATCCATGCCAATACACTTCCTCCGACTCCATGCATTTATAAGTGTCCTGTGCAGCCTTATCGAATGCCTTCTGGAAATCCAAGTATACAACATCCACCTGTTCCCCTCTATCCACTGCACTTATTATGTCCTCAAAGAACTCCAGTAAGTTTGTCAAACAGGCCCTGCCCTTTCTGAATCCATGCTGCATCTGCCTGATGGAACCACTCCTTTATAAATGTTCCGTTATTTCTTTCTTAATGACAGCTTCAAGCATTCTCCCGACTACAGATGTTAAGCTCACTGGCCTATAGTTGCATGTCTTTTGCCTACATCCTTTTTTAAAAAGTGGCGTGACATTTGCTCTCTTCCAATTCGCCGGGACCTGCCCAGAGTCTAGAGAGTTTTGATAAATGATTACCAACGCATCTACTATAACCTCCACCAATTCCCTCAGCACCCTGGGATGCATCCCATCAGGACCAAGGGACTTATCTACCTTCAGGCCCTCTAGTTTACTCATCACTATCTCTTTAGTGACAGTGATTTTATCGAGGTTCTCACCTCCTATTTCATCCATAACATCCTTCTTTGGCATATTAGATGTGTCCTCCTCCGTGAAGACCAACATAAAATAATCGTTCAACGCCACAGCCATTTCCTTATCACCCAATATCAAATTCCCCTTCTCGTTTCCAAGGGACCTACGTTGACTTTAGCCACCCTCTTCTGCTTTATATATTTATAAAAACTTCTGCCATGTTTTTATATTTTGTGCTAATTTACTTTCATACTTTATTTTCCTTTCCCTTATTTCTTGTTTAGTTGTTCTTTGTTGCTTTTTAAAGTTTTCCCAATCCTCCAGTCTCTCACTACTCTTTGCAACTTTGTACACATGAGTTTTTAATTTGATACTATCTTTTATTTTCTTAGTTATCCAAGGCTGGCTCTCCCCACACTTACTGTCCTTACTTTTGACTGGAATATATTTTTGTTGAGCACTGTGAAAAATCTCTTTGAAAGTAGTCCACTGTTCCTCAACTGTCCTCCCAAATAGCCTGTGCTCCCAATCCACATTAGCCAACTCCTCCCTCATCCCGTTGTAGTCTCCCGTGTTCAAGCATAATACACTAGTTTTAGATCTATTTCATCCTCCATCTGTATGCAAAATTCAGTCATACTACGATCACTCTTTCCAAGAGGATCCCTGACTACAAGATCATTAATCTTACCTGCCTCATTGCACAGGACTAGATCTAAGATGGTATTTTCCCTTATAGGTTCACTAACATGCTGCTCAAGAAAGCCAAGTGGATACATTCTATGAAGTCCTCCTCAAGGCTTCCTTGACCAACCTGATTCACCCAATCTATGTGGAAGTTAAAATCCCCCATGACAACTGCCGTTCTGTTCTTACAAGCCTCAGTTATTTCTTGGTTAATCGCCTCTGCCACGGCAATATTTTTATTAGGTGGCCTACAGATAACACCGACCAGTGATTTTTTTTCCCTTTGCTATTCTTAATCTCTACCCAGATGGACTCAACATTCTGCTTCGTAGATCTTGTATTGTCTCTCACAATCGCCCTGATCTCATCCCTAATCAAGACCTCCTCTGCCTTCCTGCCAATCTTTCCGTATTACCTGTTACACTTGGATATTTAATTCTCAGTCATCGCCACCTTGCAGCCAGGTTTCTATAATGGCCGCTAAATCATATGCCTTGGTACTGATCTGTGCCACGAGTTTGCTAACCTTGTTTCTAATACTGTAGGCATTTAGGTAAAGTGCCCACATACTCATTGTCCTTTTAGAATCTAGTGACCTATGCGATTTTTGCTTTTTACTTTTATGCTCTCTACTCTTACTTTTGTCTTCACGAACTAGCTATGGTCTCTGCAGCACTTCCCTCTTCATTTCTGTGTGGGTTACCCTTTTCTTCTTAATATACTGGTGGAATCTTTAAGGATTCTCCTTTTATTTATTTTGTGGCAGTCTGCAGGAAGATAAATCTCAGGGTTATATACTGCATACATACTTTGATAATAAATATACTTTGAATCTTTAAGTTATCTGCCAGAGACAACTTGTGTTGTCTTCTTGTCCTCCTGGTCTCTCTTGTGAGCTTTTAAATTTCTTATACAAAAGGGTTCATTTCATCCCAGCTGCTTAAACTACTATTACATCTTTTTACCATCAGAACCTCCCTATCCTTCGTCAGCCAGAGTTGCCTAAACTTGCAAGTCTTGCTCTTCTCTCTAAACAGGAATAAGCTGCACTCTCTGCATCTTACTTATAAAAGCCTCCCGTTGCTCCCAGTTGTGCCTTAACTGAATGGAAGAATAACTCTATGATGATAGGGATCTTGAAGAAATCTGAGATAGATCATGTGCTTGGTCCTTCTGGCTAGACATTGTTGCAGATGTTTATCTTTTAGTACCCGAGTGGCCACCTTCATTTCTAAACACAGTTCTTTGAGCTGCTATAAAGGTTCAAGTAAGTTTATTGTCAAAGTACATATGCCACCATATACAACCCTGAAATTCATTTTCTCGTGGACGTGCTCAATAAATCCATAATAGTTATTTGAAGTTATTTGTTTTAATATTTTTACTGATGTGGCAGGATTGTAGGGCTTTGACTGTTTGACTGGGCTTAAATATTTTTACAGATTGCCACTACTTTAGTTGTGAGTATAATTGATCCAACAGGATGATGGAAAGACACAGGATTTGGATGGTGTAGTCATCTGTGTTAAAAATTTACATGGGCTGAAAAAAGCGGGAGGGTTAAGTTATGTTTGTGATGATCACTTTGAATGGCATTGAACAGTTTCCTGACTGGAAGATTGAAGCACCTTCAATAACTCCAAAAGACTGAAGTTGGGTAAAATACTGACAGGCTTTTATTCGCTGTACAATACGACCTCCATGGTGAGTGTCTGCCCGGGAATGAGGAGGAGGGGCAAGGCGAAATCACCTATGTTCAGGGGTCTGTGGGGGGAGCCACAGGGGCAGTCTGCAGAGAGGCGTGTCCAGACAGTTAACCCAGTTACAACATATATATGGTTTACCACATTCACCCTTCCTTTTTTTTAAAAAGAGTCCCACGGGGTGAAGTGACTGACAATATTTAAAGCAAGTATATTTACAGGTCAAGTGTATCAGGCGGTCGAGTCCGTCGCTGTGATCTACGTAGCACCGGTGGTGATTGCATTGGCGACAGCGGTTGTGCTGGCTCCGGCCTGACTTGAGGTGCCAGCACGTTAGACGTTGGTAATCCCTCGTGCGTGTGCGTCGCGCCCGGTATGGGAGTGTCATGTGGTGTCTGTGTAGGGCTTGGAGTGCGCAGTGTCTCGTGGGTACATATATCGGTGGGTACGGGGTCAATGGTCACCACGGAGTGTTCAGGGTAGGGGCCCGGTGCTCCTGCGGGCGCCAGGTCGCAGATGGAGACCGTGTCCTCCTGCCCATCAGGTAAAACCACGTACTGGGGGTTCGCATGAAGTAAGTGAACCCTCTTGACCATCGGGGAGTATTTATTGCTCCTCACATGTTTCTGGAGCAGCACTGGCCCCGGGAATGTCAGCCAAGTTGGTAGGGTGGTCCCAGTGGTCGACTTTCTGGGAAAAGAAAAGAGCCACTCATGAGGGGTGGCATTGGTGGCCGTGCATAACAGGGAGCGGATGGAGTGGAGTGCCTCGGAAAGGACCTCCTGCCAGCGGGAGACCGGCAGTCTCTTTGACCTGAGGGCTAAGGGTGTGGCTTTCCATACTGTGCCATTCTCCTTCTCCACCTGTCCATTTCCCTGGGGATTATAGCTCGTGGTCCTACTAGTTACAGTTCCCCTAGCTGGTAGGTATTGGCGCAGCTCGTCACTCATAAACGAGGACCCTCTGTCACTGTGGATATAGCATGGGTATCCGAATAGAGTGAAGAGCTTGCGCAGGGCTTTTATAACTGATGTGGTAGTGGTGTTGGGGCAGGGGATGGCAAAGGGCAACCGCGAGTACTCATCGATAACGTTAAGAAAGTACACATTGTGGTCAGTGGAGGGAAAGGGACCCTTAAAGTCAACACTCAGTCGCTCAAAGGGCGGGCGGCCTTGATGAGTTGTGCCTTTTCGGGTCCGTAGAAGTGCGGTTTGCACTCTGCGCAGACTTGGCTGTCCCTGGTCATCGTCCTGATCTCCTCAAGGGAGTAAGGCAGATTCCGGGCTTTCATGAAAGCTGGGTGACCCCCGGGTGGCAAAGATCTACATGTAGGGCGTATAGCCTGTCGATCTGAGTGCTGGCGCACGTTCCCTGGGATAGGGCATCGGAGGGCTCGTTGAGCTTCCCAGGCCTGTACATGATATCATAGTTGAAGGTGGAGAGTTCGATTCTCCACCTCAGAATTTTATCATTTTTGATTTTGCTCTGCTGTTGGTTACTAAATATGAATGTGACTGAGCGCTGGTCAGTTAGCAGGGTGAACCTTTTGCTGGCGAGATAGTGCCTCCAGTGCCTAATAGCTTCCGCTATGGCCTGGGCCTCTTTCTCCACCGTGGAGTGTCGAATCTCAGGGCCTTGAAGAGCACGGGAGAAGAACGCCACTGGTCTTCCCGCCTGGTTGAGGGTAGCAGCCAGTGCAAAGTTGGAGGCGTCACTCTCTACTTGGAAGAGAATGGCCTCATCCACCGCATGCATTGCTGCTTTGGCAATGTCCCCTTTTATGCGGCTGAAGGCCGAGCAGGCCTCGACTGAGAGGGGGAATGTGGTGGACTTGACCAGGGGGCGGGCCTTGTCTGTGTAGGTAGAGACCCATTGAGTGTAATATGAAAAGAAGCCCAGGCACCTTTTGAGGGCTCTGAGGGTGTTGGGAAGAGGGAGTTCCAACGGGGGCACCTACGGTCGGAGTCAGGGCCAATGACTCTGTTCTCCACGACACACCCAAGGATAGCAAGTCGGGTGGTCCCGAATACACACTTGTCCTTGTTATAGGTGAGATTGAAAGCTTTGGCTGCTTGGAGAAATTTTTGGAGGTTGTTGTCATGATCCTGCAGGTCGTGACCGCAGATGGTGATGTTATCCAGATATGGGAACGTGGCCTTCAGTTGGCACTGGTCTGCCATCCGGTCCATTGCCCTCTGGAAGACAGATACACCATTTGTGACACTGAAGGGGGACGCGCAGGAATTGATAAAACATGCCGTCCGCCTCAAAGGCGGTGTAAGGGCGGTCCTCCCGGCGGATGGGGAGCTGATGGTAAGCAGATTTTAGGTCTGTGGTCGAGTACACCTTGTACTGTGCTATCTGATTGACCATATCCGCGATGCAGGGTAGAGGGTACGCGTCGAGCTGCGTGAACCTATTGATGGTTTGGCTATAGTCCACGACCATCCTATTCTTCTGCCTGTTCTGAACAACGACCACCTGCACCCTCCAAGGACTTCTGCTTGCCTCAATGACCCCCTCCCTGAGCAGCCGCTGCACCTCCGACTTAATGAAAGCTCTGTCCCCTGCACTGTACCTCCTGCTTTTAGTTGCCACAGGTTTACAGTCGGGGGTCAGGTTGGCGAACAGCGGTGGGGAAGGGATCTTGAGGGTGGAGAGGCTGCAAGTGGCGTCAGTAGTGTGGCAGTTGGCATGGTGTTGGGTGGGATGTGCGTGTCGGTGTGTGGGGGTGGTCGGTAGTGGGGTATGTGACGTATCCCTACAAAACTGGTGAGTTACGACAGTAATTGGTGGGAGGGGCCCATCATACTTCATTGTCACGCTTTTCAGGTGGCTCTGGAAGTCGAGCTCCAGTAGCAAAGGGGCACACAGTTGAGGCATGACCAGTAATGTAAAGTCTCGATATTCTGTGCCCTGCACCACTAGCGTCGCTACACAACCCCCCCGGATGTCTGTTGTATGCGATCCGGAAGCCATGGTGACCCTGTGACTTACTGGCCGTATCAGGAGTCCGCAATGCTGCACCGTGTCCGGGTGGATAAAACTCTCAGTGCTGCCTGTGTCAAACAGGCAGCTTGTCCTGCGCCCCTCCACCAGGATGTCCATCATTGACCTTGCGAGCTGGTGGGGAGCGCTTTGGTCAAGGGTCATGGAGGCCAGGGTTGAGTCGCTGTCTTGATCTGGCGTGGTGGGGTGCCCTGTGAGCACCCGTTGGTTGTAGGCGGTGGGAGGGGGCACCGACCAAAATGGCCACCCCCATGTCTCAGACATGGTGGCGACGTGCAGGCAAGTTGGCGACCCCCATGTCTCACACACGGCATTGCTCGATCCCGCTCGCAGTTTGGACTTACAGACCTTGATGAAGTGGCCCTTCTTTCCGCAGCTGGAGCAGGTAGCTTGTCGAGCCGGGCAGCATTTCTGGGGGTGCTTTTCGAGTCCGCAGAAGTAGCACTTCGCGGACTCACGACTGGCGGCAGCCTAGGTCGATTCACCGGCGAGTTGCAGGGTCTGCAGCGCCCACGAGGCCATCGGAAGATTGCGTACCTGGAGAGCCTCAGAGTTATGCAGAGCGGCCTCCAGTATGTCGGCCAGCTCGATCGCCGAACTTAAGGTAAGATCGGCTTTTTCCAACAGCCGCTGGTGCACATACACTGACCTGATCCCCGTGACGAAGGCGTCTCTCACTAGGAATTCTGCATGCTGCGTCGCCGTCAGCTCCTGGCAATTGCAGGCTCCCACGAGTGTCCGTAGGGCCTGGACGAACTGAGCACTTGATTCCCTGGGCCGTTGTTGCCGTGTCGCTAAGCGATGCCGAGCATAGACGCTGTTTATCGGCCGCAGGTATTGTCCTTTGAGGGTGCTCATCGCACCGTCGTAGCTCGGCTGGTCTCTGATCAGCGAGTAGACCCGTGGACTGACCCTGGAGAGTAGAACTCTGCGCTTCACTACGGGGTTGGTCGCTTTAATTTCCTCTAGGTACGCTTCAAAGCAGGCCAGCCAGAGTTCGAAAGCATTTCCAGCTTCAGGCGTTTGTCGATCGAGGTCTAACTTGTCAGGTCTCGGAGTGTGTTCCACGCTTTAAAATTTACAGCGAATAAAACTGAAGCCCCTTCAATAACTCCAAAAGACTGAAGTTGGGTAAAATACTGAAAGGCTTTTATTCGCTGTACAATACGACCTCCATGGTGAGTGTCTGCCCCTGGACTGAGGGGGAGGGGCAAGGCGAAATCACCTGTATTCAGGAATCTGAGAGGAGCCACAGGGGCAGTCAGCAGAGGGGCGTGTCCAGACAGTTAACCCGGTTACAACATATATATGGTTTACCACAAAGGTAAAACAAATTTTAGGAAAAAGTGGTTATGAATGTGAGAGGCTTCATTCTCGGCTGTATAGTTTGTTATATACAGTGGATT
The DNA here is from genome assembly GCF_030028105.1 of Mobula birostris. Lineage (NCBI taxonomy): Eukaryota > Metazoa > Chordata > Chondrichthyes > Myliobatiformes > Myliobatidae > Mobula > Mobula birostris. Next base: position 202,767,843 of record NC_092371.1, on the reverse strand, counting down.
CTGGTTAATTGGGACCAGTACATTTTGGCCCAATTCAGTGGCTGTTCCAATTAGCCGAGGTTTCATGGAAATAGTTAAGGTATTAAAAAAAAAGACAAGCTACTTTTTGAATACAGAACAAATTAGAACCTCACCAAAATCACTGGTAGGTGTCTGTCTTATTCAATGATCACAAGACAAGACAAAGGAGCAGAAGTAGGCCATTCGGCCCATCGAGTCTGCTCTGCAGCTCCCCCATGAGCTAAACTATTCACCCATCTAGTTCCAATCTCTGGCTTTTTCCCCATATCCCTTGATACCCTGATTAATTAGATACCCGTCAATCTCCTCCTTAAATGCCCTCAATGATCGGGCCTCCACAGCTGTATATGGCAATGAATTCCACAAATCCACGACCCTCTGGCTAAAAAAATTTCTCCTCATCTCTGTTTTAAACTGGGTACCCTCTAATTCTAAGACTATGACCTCTTGTCCTGGACTCACCCACCAAGGGAAACAACCTTTCCACATCTACTCTGTCCAACCCTTTCAACATTCGAAATGTTTCTATGAGATCCCCTCTCATTCTTCTATACTCTAATGAATACGGTCCAAGAGCCGACAAACGCTCCTCATATGTTAGCCCCTGCATTCCAGGAATCATCCTCGTAAATCTTCTCTGAACTCTCTCCAACATCAGTACATCCTTTCTAAGATAGGGGGCCCAAAACTGCACACAATATTCCAAATGAGGTCTCACTAATGCCCCATAGAGCCTCATCAACACCTCCTTACTCTTATACACTATTCCTCTTGAAATGAATGCCAACATAGCATTCACTTTCCTTACCGCCAATCCAACTTGGTGGTTAACCTTTAGGGTATCCTGCACGAAGACCCCCAAGTCCCTTTGCACTTCCGATTTTTGAATTTTCTCCCCATCTAAATAATAATCTGTCCGATTATTTCTTCCAAAATGTACAACCGTACATTTGTCAACATTGTATCTCATCTGCCATTTCTTTGCCCACTCTCCTAAACTGACCAAGTCTCTCTGCAACCTTTCCGTTTCTTCAACATTTCCTGCTCCTCCACCTATCTTGGTGTCATCCGTAAACTTAGCCACAAAACCATTTAATCCATAATCCAAATCATCGATATACATCGTAAAAAGCAACACCGACCCCTGCGGAACACTACTAGTAACCGGCAACCAATCAGAATAGGATCCCTTTATTCCCACCCTTTGCTTTCTGCCTAGCGGCCAATGCTCCACCCATTTCAATATCTTTCCTTTAATTTCATGGGCTCTCATCTTAGTGCGCATGCGCCAGTCGTGCATACAGCCTGGTACAGCCGTTCCGATCTATTCTTACTTTCTTCTTCTTACTTTTTAATTTACGTTATTTTTTGTATTTTTTTTCTCATGGTAACACGTCGAAGCTGCATCCTCTCTTAACATGCTGGTAGAGAGAGTTTTATTTGGGTTTTCTTTAACGCTGGAACTGGTTACATCCCGACACGCGGGACAGAAGCAAGGTCACATTGTGTATTCCACGGACCAGCAAATACCGGCTGGCTTAGCGAACAGAGCAATGGACACCCCTGCTGAAATCCGGAGGAAAACACACAGAGGGAGATCACAAAGCCGAGGAAAGAGGACCGGGTCGAGACAACAGAGGCTTTTGGAGAAGAGGAGTTCAGTGGGCAATACTGTTCCAGCTGACCGGAAGTGCACTGAGAGCAGTAAGCGTGAAGGAGTTCGGTGCTTACTGTTCTGGCTAACAACAGATGGTGCAATCTGGGGTATATTACGATCAAGGAACGTGTTTGCAGACTGGATATTGAACTTTTTACTGTTGGACTTCGGCCACATTCCACCGTGATACAACACTTAGCGGCACGGGAGGTCGTTCCTGCCTGTGGCCATCGAACGTGCAGCTCCTCCCATGGAGGGTCAGACACCCTGAGCCAATAGACTGGTCCTGGACTTATTTTCCATCTGGCATAGTTTGCATTTTGGTGTTTGATTGTTGGGGTTTTTTTGTACTGTTAGATTTATGCTCTATTCTTGGTTGGTGAGGCTGTAACGAAACCAAATTTCCCTCGGGATTAATAAAGTATATCTGTCTATTAAGCAGCCTCATATGCGGCACCTTATCGAAGGCCTTTTGAAAATCCAAATACACAACATCCACAGCCTCTCCCTTGTCAATCTTATTCGAGATTACTTCAAAAAATTCCAATAGGTTGGTGAGGCAGGATCTTCCCTTTATGAAACCATGCTGGCTTCGGCCTATCTTGTCATGCACCTTGAGGTATTTCATAACCTTGTCCTTGAGAATTGACTCCAATATCTTTCCAACTACCGATGTCAGATCTGTAATTTTCTTTTTGCTGCCTCCTTCCTTTCTTAAATAGCGGAATTACATTTGCGACCTTCCAGTCCTCCTGAACCATGCCAGAGTCTATTGATTCCTGGAAGATCATTTTCAATACTTCCACAATCTCCAAAGCCACCTCCTTCAGAACCCTTGGGTGCACCTCACCTGGACCGGGAGACTTATCTATTCTTAGGCCACTTAGCTTCCCAAGCACTTTCTGTCTAGTAATCTTGACTGTACCTAATTCTATTCCCTGATACATCTGGCTATCAGGTATATTGCTCATGTCTTCCACTGTGAAGACTGATGCAAAATACTCATTCAGTTCCTCCGCCATCTCTTCGTTATCCATTATAATTTCTCCAGCATCATTTTCAATCGGTCCCATACCTACCCTTGTCACTCTTTTACTCTTCATATATGTAAAAAAAAACTCTTAGTATTTTTTTTATGTTAATCGCCAACTTCCTTTCATAATTCATCTTTTCTTTCCTAATGACTTTCTAGTTTCCTTCTGTAAGTTTTTAAAAGTCTTCCAGTCCTCATTTTTCCCACTAATTTTTGCTTCCTTGTATGCTGTTTCTTTTGCTTTTATTTTTGCCTTAACCTCTCTTGTTAGCCACATTTGTGCCAATTTTCCATTCATGATTTTCTTTTTTCTTGGAATATATTTTTCCTGCATTTTCCTTATTGTAGGAATTTCATCCAATTCTGCTCTGCTGTCCCTCCATTTAGCTTACTTTTCCAATCGACTTGGGCCAGTTCCTCTCTCATACCACTGTAATTTCCCCTGTTCCACTGAAATATCGATACACCTGATACCAGCTTCTTTTCAAGTTTGAAACTGAACTCAATCATATTATGATCACTACTTCCAAGAGGTTCCTTTACCTCCAGCTCCCTAATCGCCTCAGGTTTGTTACACAGCACCCAAAACAGCCGGTTCCCTGGTGGGCTTCCGGACAGGCTGCTCCAAAAAGCCATCCTGTAGGCATTCTACAAGCTGAGATCCATTACCTTCCTGACTTTCCCAATCCACTTTCATATTAAAATCCCCCATAATTATCTTGACATTTTCCTTCTGACATGCTTTTTCTATTTCCAGCTGCAACTTGTAGTCCACATCCCGGCTACTGTTTGGAGGCCTGTATATAACTGCTATTAGTGTCTTTTTACCCTTGCCATTTCTTAATTCTACCCATAAGGATTCTACCTCTTCTGATCCTATGTCCCTCCTTTCTATTGATTTGATATTGTTACTTACCTTCAGGGCCACGCCACCTCCTTTACTTATCTTTCCTATACACTGTGTATGGTCCTGGTGCAGGTCGATGGGAGGAGGCAGTTTGAATGGTTTGGCATGGATTAGATAGGCCAAAGGGTCTGTTTCTGTGCTGTATTTTCCTATGACTCTAATCACAGTTAGTGGAAATAAGGGAGCCAATTTGCCCACAACAGGTTTCTATAAATTTATTGTAATAATGATCAGATATGTTGTTTGGTGATGTTGATGGATAACTCAGCAGCATTTACAGTCGTAGTTATATAGCACAGAAACAGGCTATTCAGTCCAGTCAAGTTGTCTATCTCAGATAGCCAAATTTGTCTGGCTCTTATCCCTCAAGCTTTTCTATTTGTGTACCTGTCCAAAAATGTTTTAAGCTATGTAATTACTTCCTTTGGTGGTTTGTTCTGTATTTTTGCCACCTTGCATGTGAAGATCATTGCCCCTCAGGTCCCTTTTAAATCTTCCTTTTTCATCTTAAACTTAAGTCCTCTAGTTGTAGACTCTTCTACCCTGGAAAATAGATTAACACTATTTACATTATCTATACCCCCCACTCCTCTGTCAGGTCAATATTCAGCCTCCCACGTTTCAGGGAAAAATGTTGTAGCCTGTCCAGTCTCACCTTGTAACTCGAGCCCTTGAATCCTGATAATATCCTTGTGAATCCTGGTAATAGCTATAGTGTCAGCGTACAACGCTTCCTCGGTCAATGTCTACGAGATAGCCCATGGAAATGTCTACTTTACCACTTTTAGTTTGGATTTTCATCTTAAATGTGTTTCTGAAATTGTTACAGCTCACGATTTGCAGTCTGGGGATCATTTGAGTGATCCAGTGCTTCATTGTCTTCAAGAAAGTTCCAGGAATCAAGTACGTACTCAGACAACCTCAAGGCGAAGAAACTTCGAGATGGCACGAGGCAATGTTTGACTCCTTTTCGCCGATCAAAGTGTCTGATCACAGATTAGAGAGTCGAGGAAGATTGAGACAGAAAGGTGAATACGGAAGGTGAGCGAGAGTTCAGCGCCAACTGCCTGCTTTGTGATCGCTGCCAGAGAAGGAATCTTTGTGTGGTGTATTGCTGTGTGGCAGGTGGGTAGCCCTCTGCACTCGTGTGGTCTCTCTCTTTAGATGATGAAGGAGGATCATACTGTGGTTCTACGTTATGGATTGCACTAGTGTATTGCGTTTATGGACTGTGGGCTTTTTTCAGTCAAGTTTTTTTTCTGTGTGTTTTGCCAATTTCTTTCCATTTTGCTGTGCGTGGAAAGGGAGTTTGGGGGCTGATGTTCTCGTAATCTGTAAGGTTTTTGTGCGGGGAGGAGGATATGGGGGTTGATGTTCTTGTTCTGTTTTATGTGGGGAGGGCAGTTTGGGGGTTGATGATTGGAATGCTGTTCTTTATTGTGTGGGGGTGGGTTTGATGTTTCTGAACAACTTTCATGTTCCTTTGTTTCATGGCTATCTGGAGAAGATGAATCTGAGTTGTATACGGATACATACTTGGATAGTAAATGAACCTTTGAATCTTTCTTGTACCCTTTCCAACTTAATGGCAACATTTTATTTATAGCTGGATGATCAGAACTGTAGACAACACTGCAAGTATGATCTCACTGATGTACCTTTGTAATATGATATCCCAGCTCTTGTACTCAATACCTGAATGATGATAAATACGTCAAACGCCTTCACCCTGACTGCATGTGCTTCTACTTTCAGAGAGCTATGTAACTGTACCATCATTCTCCAGGTCCTACCATTTACCGTATCATGCTAACTGGTTTAACTTGTCAAAGTGCAACGCCTTGCACATGTCAGAGTTAAATTCTGCCTTCCATTTTGTGGCTGACTTTCCCAGTTGATCTAGATCCCATTTGTGATTTTGGTTATCCCTCTGTACTGTTTACCACCAATACCACCAGTTATCTGGAAACTTAATAACCATGCCAATTATATTCTCGACCAACTTTTTCTCTTGATGTATGTTTTTGTCTTAATAAAGCAAATGGGGATAAAGTTTAACTAGAAACTGTGCTGGAAGAACTCAGTAGGTCAAGCAGTAGCTAATAAAAGATGTAAGTTATTATTTTGGGTCGTGAACCTGCATCAGGACTGAAGAACAGGAAAGATTGCAGAATTGGGGGGGGGGGGGGGGGGGGGTTGCCGGTAGTGAGTTGGAGGCTGGTAGGTTATAGGTAGAACCAGACTGGGATTTCTGAGATTCAGTTTAATATTTTGTTTGAATGATGGTTCTTCTGGCAAAGCAGTGGAAAATGGTGAATGCAGAAGGTGAGTGAGAGTTTCAGTGCTGACTGCATGCCTTTGGATTGCTGCTAGTGAAGGAATAGTGAGTGACCTATCGCTGTGGCAAGTAGGTAAGCTATGAATGTTGGTGATAGTGTATGATGGTATTGTGGTTCTGCGTTTATGGATTGGACTAATGTGTTTATGGACTGTGGCCTTTTTCAGACTTCTGGATTTTATATTCAGGGGTGTTATTTTATTTCCCGTTCCCTTTCTGTGTTGTGCGAGGGGAGGGTGTTTGAAAGTTGATGTTCTGTTAGCTTTTTTTGTGCAGGTTGGGGTTTTTTAGGGATCGATGTTCCGTTTTGTGCAGGAGAAGGGGTTTTTTGTGGATTTAATGACTGAGACAACATTCTTTTTTGTGTGGGGCGTGGGTTTGATGTTTCTCTCTGAATTACTTTCATGTCCTTTCTTTGTTTCGTGGCTATCTGGAGAAATACAAATTTCAGAGTTTATATGGATACATGCTTTGTTAATGACAAATGAACCTAGGAAGTGAGTGCTATTAATTGTTACTTTTGAATAAAATACACTGTCATTCATTTTCTGAACTGGTGTGAGAAGTTGGCCACTATGGTGTAATTGTATAGTCACTTTACGAACAGTAGAACAGTCCTTTTTACTCACTGTCTCCCTCTCCCCTCTCCCCTCTCCCCTCTCCCCCCCCCCACACAATCTGTTTAGTAAGACATTTGCATGAAAATTGACCAGAAAATAGTTAAATTTTCAACAGGTATTATTATTGTCATTTATTTCTTTTCATGAATTTTAACAGAATCAGGTTTATCACCCGCATGTAACATGAAATTTGTTGACTTAGCAGCAGCAGTTCAATGCAATACATAATCTAGCAGAGACAGAAAAAAATAAAACATAAGAATAAATAAACAAGTGAATCAATTACATATATTGAATAGGTTTTACAAAATGTGCTAAAACAGAAATACTGTTTATTAAAAAAAAAGTGAGGTAGTGTCCAAAGCTTCAATGTTCATTTAGGAATCGGATGGCAGAGGGAAGATGCTGTTCCTGAATGGCTGAGTGTGTGCCTTCAGGCTTCTGTGCCTCCTACCTGCCATATGTCATAGTGCGGCATATTTTAATGGTTATGTATAGTTTCATTTCAAAGTAGTGACCTTGATTTATTTATATACTAAGGTAGATCTGGAGAGAAAAGACAGCCATTAATTACAGTGCAGGAACTTGAGGATAATACAAAGGAATGAAAGAAGTTGGGAGAAATCGACATGACATATAGCTGTGAATGAGAGTCAGTGGGGGGGGAATGGATGAAAAAAAAGGAGCTATCTTATGCCAACTATTTTTATCTGTAAAATACCACAAATTCAAAACTCCTAGGGCCAGCTAGCAAAAATATTTAACTACAAACAATTGGACTGTTGTCTGCCTTTCATAGAGCCATAGAACAATGCTGGCCCTTGGCCCGGTAAGTCCATGTCAACCATGGTGCCCATCCAGCTAGTTCCACTTTCTTGTGTTTGGCCCATATCCCTTTAAGCCAGGGGTTCTTAAACTTTTGGCTATGGATCTCTTTGGCAGTCTGGTGAAACCTATAGACCCTTACTCAGAATAATGTATTTAAGCATAAAATACATAGGATTACAAAGGATACAAATTATTCTGAAATGCAGTTATCAAAATATTAAAGCAAATTTGTGATATAATAATATGTGCTTCTTTATTAACACATTAAATAACAAGATTATACATTTAAGATCTAGGCAAGCTAGCTGTGTACATACATGTACTGATGCTTCTGGCCACACCTTCAGTGATGTTCCTGGAATCATCAGGTGTTTCGGGTCTTTCAACATCATACAACCTCCTCCAGATGAGCTAGCTGGGGCTGATCAGACCCCAGCTTGTGTCCAGATGGCTAGCTACTTCATGGCTCCCCTCTTTTGAGCCACAGCCACCTTGAGGCCCTCTCTGCCGCATCGGTGATACTGCGGATGGCTCTCCTCTTCCTCTCCCGCTCGATGCCCAAAATGCTGAAGGCTCTAACTAAAGAATGGGCTACGAATCCCCTACAACCAACCTCCACTGGGAGACACCTCGCTCTCCATCCAGCCTGCTGACAGTTGCTGACCAGTCCTGCGTACTTGGAGAGCGTCCTTTCAAAGGCCTTTTCCCATGGGACTGTCAGCTCCAGCAGCACCACTTGCTTAGTAGACTCAGACACTAGGACAATGTCTGGTCGCAGGGTGGCGGCTGCGATATGGTTGGGGAACTTCAGCTGCCCTTCGAGGTCCACCAACAGCTGCCAGTCCCTTGCAGAGGTCAGAATGCCTGCAGATGTTCTTTTGGCAGGTATTGGCTACTCCCCAGCTCTGACAAAGGCAATGGTCTGCTTGGAGGGTCGGGACCGCTTCGCCCACTCAACTCCTGCGCTGACGGCTTCAGCGATGGTCTTCAGGACCTGATTATGCCTCCACCTGTACCGTCCCTCACCAAGTGCCCTTGCGCAGCCGCTGAGGATGTGCTCCAGGATTCCTCGCTTGGAGCACAGTGGGCACGCAGATGACTCTGCCTTGCCCCATGTGTACAGGTTTGATGGGTTTGGAAGCACATCGTACACTGCCTGGATGAGAAATTGGATGCGGTGTCGTTCGGCTTTCCAAAGATCAGCCCAGGTCACTTTCCTCTCAACCGCATTCTCCCATCTTGTCCAAGTTCCCTGTTGCTTCATTTCCACCGCCTTGCAGGCTCTCATCTCCTCTACTACTGCTCTCACCTCCTCCTGAACTAGACGACGCCTTTCCTTCCCTCTGGTGTCCATTTGGGGAGTTGGAAAGGATCCTAGCCCAGCTCGGCCTCATGTGACCACTTCTACCAGCCTCCTGTGACGCAGCCTCGCCTCTGCTTCCTGAACAGCTTCCTCTGCCCTCCACTTCCTGCCAGTAACTTGGATCCCTGCTGTAGCCACCTTCGGGTCACTTGAGTCCCTATACTGTAGCACTTCTCTGGCTCTTGTTGTCTTGAATTCTTCCTCCAAGGATTTGAACGGCAGTTGCAGTTTGTTGTGGTGTCCATACAGTGCGATGCTGCTCAGGCTCTTTGGCAGCTCCAACCATCTTCTGAGGTGGTTGCTAACCCTCCTCTCTAAGGTTTCGACTGTCGAGATTGGAACTGCATGGATGAGGAGGGGCCACAGGATTCTGGGAAGAATGCCATGCTGATACACCCAGGCTTTAAACTTCCCAGGTAGGCCAGACTTGTCCACAGATTTCAGCCAGCCATCCAACTCGATGCAGGTTGCCTGAATGGATGTTGTGTCCCTTAAAGAGCTGTCAAAAACTTTGCCTAAGCTCTTGACTGGCTTTTCTGTGATGGTTGGGATGGCTGTGCCTGCGATGCTGAACCGGAACTTGTTTTCCACCTTCCCTTTCCTCAGCACCATCGATCTTGATTTGGCAGGTTTGAACCGCATCCGGGCCCACTCCACCAGCTTTTCGAGCCCTTGTAGAATCCTCCGGCAGCCTGGGACTGATTCTGTGGCGACTGTGAGGTCATCCATGAACGCCCTGATAGGTGGTTGCTGTTGAGCGGAATTCATTCTGGGCCCTCTGCACTCTGGTTCAGTAGACTTAGTGAGCATGCTCATGGCTAGGGAGAACAGTGTCACTGAGATAGTGCACCCTGTGATGATGCTGATCTCCACCTTGTTCCAGCTTGATGTAATTGCTCCTGAAGAGACCCTCATCCTGAATTTGCTGTAATAATCAGTGATAAGGTCTCTGATTCTGCTGGGGACGTGATATTTGGTCAGTGTGAGCTGCACCAGCTTGTGCGGAATGGAGGCCACATGCATTTGCCAGGTCGAGCCACAACACTGACAGGTTGTGCTTGTTCTCTTTGGCCTCCCTGATGAGCTGTGTCACCACACCGATGTGCTCCAGACAGCCCGGCGTCCCTGAAATGCCACCCTTCTGGACTGATGTATCGATATAGGTGTTCTTTGCTAGGTAGGTGCACAGCTGGTTAGAAACTGCACTGAAGAAGATCTTCGCCTCGACACATAGCAGGGAGATGACGCGAAACTGATCTATCTGGGTGGCATTTTCCTCCTTCGGGACCCACACCCCTTCAGCCACTCTCCACTATTCTGGGATTTTCCCCTTCTCCAAAAGGTTCTCAGGATCTTCCACAGACGCAGCAGGAGTCTGGGGCAATTCTTGTACACTTTGTATGAGGTGTTGCTTGGTCCTGGAGCCGAGCTTGCCCTTGCTTTGCAGACAACCTCCCTGACTTCCTTTAGCTGCAGCTCTGACATGTCGAACTGCACATCCAGTTCAGATGGGTCTATTAGGATGTCGCACTCTCCCAATTCCTGCTCTCTTATGAAGGCTGTTGCTTAACTAGGAAAAGAAATTTAAATTGTGGGGTGGTCTTTGACAAAGCAACATGCATGTCATGTTGGACATCCAATCAATATTGATCTTTTGCTTTAATGGTTGCATGTTGAAATTCCTGATTCGCAAAGATATATTGTAAATGAAATTAAAGCTTGCATAGCACGTTTCTCAAGGTGAGGGTAGGCTTTTCTTAAGGAACACCAGAATTCTCCATTGATTTTTGTGTTAAACTCCAGTTGTAGTGAGTTTTTGCCCTAGATTTTTGATCTTTGGCTAGATCAACATTTTCAATAGAGCTTGTATCAGAAAGAAAAGGGTTGCTGATCTAGGGTTCAACTATAATGCCAACAAGATTGAAAGAGCCCTGAAGTGCTTCCAGGTTTTCACAGATGTCTCTCTTCAAAGAAATTGACAGAGAATTTTGTATCTCAATTCCATCGTGGTAAACTCTTGATCCAGCATTTAAAAGTTTGCAAAGATGTCGGCCTCTACTCTGTTCTTCCATATCAGCAGCTTAAAGGTTCAAAGGATCATTTATTATCGAAGTATACAATTCTGAAATTTTTCAATTCTCCGGGTAGCCATGAAACCAAGAAAGAAAAGAAAGACAGTACGATTATCAACCCCTAAATCCCACCTCACAACAAAGCGGAACAGGCGCATCAACCCCCAATCCGTCATCCTGCAAAAAAAAAGCCGAGCAAAACAGATCAGGCACATTGACACCAAATCTCCCTCCCCACACAAAAATAACCGAGAAGATCAGGCGAAAAACACAGAATGTAAAACTGAAAAAAAGTCCAAGTCCATATCCAAAAGCAGAAAAGACCTGGACAATGCTCTCTGGGCACAGAGGCAGGCTGTCCCCTCTCTGGTGCAGAGCAACCAATCAAAAGGCAAGCAGCCGACACTCACCCTCTGCACTCGCATTGATGCTTCAATCCCCCTTGCTGCATTAATCAATGAACAATAGAAGCTATAATCGGCAAAATGGGGTCAAACATCAGCTTGTGCACCATCCTGCAGCATTCTCGCCACACGGTTCACTCATGCTATCTCTGCCTCCCGGAATCCTCTTGGAGACTGCAGAGTGCTGAAGCTCCCAAACAATCTCCAAACAGTAAAAGCCAAGAAAGCTTGTAATTTTTCAGTAACATTCATAATGGTGACTTCAAGATCTTGAATTAAAAAATTTATTTCATTCATTTGGTTACAAATATCTGCTGGATAAGCAGATATGGATACAATCCTTTTTTGCAAACTCTTCCAAGGGTGGGTTTTCTTTTACTTTTTAGAAAAAAGTGAAACTCTGTCCTTATTTCGACAAGTGCTTCAAGACTTGTCCTCCTAAAAGCAAGGGAACATCTGTGTGCTTGAGAAGCACTTCATTTTCTTCATCCATTGACAAAGTTTTTTAAAATAATTATTCAGAGACCTTTTAATAAAGTGGATGACTTTTATGCTATCTGTATTTAAAAAAAACAATGATTAACATAAGGTGAGGTGCTTCATTTTTATGAAAGTAGTAAAACCAGATCTATTACCAAGCATCATAGGAGCTCCAGCTGTGTAAAAAGTATGAAGTTTTACCAATTAAAGTTCTGTTTGGTTTTAAAAAAAAAGCTTTTTACCATTTGCAAAACATCAACAGCCCTTGTAGTTTCTACAAATGACTCACAAAATAAGAATTTTTCTTTGGCATCAGCATGTGCATAATAAACAAAAACAATGAGCTGATTACATTGAGAGATGTCTGTAGTTTCATCCAGTAATATACTGAATGAGAATTGTGAGGTGACCAACTCCTTAATGACCTGCTTTGAAAGAAATATCAACTATTACCACTTGCAGTTTTTTTTTTCCCCCTGTTCCAGTTCACACACCAACTCAACCATTTCCAATGCACGTAGCTTTACTATTTGCAGCTGCTTCTGTTTGGCAATCTAGTAAGCAACTTTATAGGATGCTTCAAAAAGGTTTTTGTGAAAAGGCAAATCCATGTTTTGGAAGTGCCGCAACTTTTTTCAAATTGAGCTTTCTTTGCACAAAAAAACCCCACATCTTTGGATGGATTTTCAGGATGACCAGACATGAGATGTTCTTTCAGTTTTGCTGGCTTCATACTTCCTCTCAATTTTTTTTTCTGCACGTAAAACACTGGCTCTTGTATCCCATTACATCCATTAATGGAAGTGAAACCATTTCATACATAGTTTTCATCATACCTACTTTTATTTGACTTCCAACTTTTTAAAAAAGTGTTGCATTTTACTTTCCCCTGAACTAGAATTCCCAGTAGAGATCTTCAAACCATCATTTCTAGGATTGTCTCTGTTATCACTGGAGATTTTTCCTCCACATTCTTTGGTGTTTTGCTTGTGTAACCCCCACCAATAACTTTCAACCTTTGTCCTTTAGTCCCATAGACAATTTCCAGACTGATATGGTGTGCATTGTGTATCAGGCTAATGCTATCATCAAGCTACTATCAGCAGCAAGCTGCGCACTCTTGATAGTAATTTAAGTCATGCACAAACTGTCCTTCTGTAGTTTTATCTTTTATGACCTTGTGCTTTCAAGCTGGTCTAATTGTTAAGGCATGACCTTTGGAAGGGTGCTACTGGGGTGCAGTGATATAGGGAGAACAATTTCTGCCCAGGAAATAGCTGGAAAAAGAATTGTTGTCAAAAAATGATAAGTTTTTGAATATCTCTAAAAATGGAAGAATATTCAAAAGTATTAAAAATCAAATTTTGAAAAAATAAATATTTTAAGCAATTAACATTAATAGGCAATTATTCAAGTAGTTAAGTTAAAATACTTGTAAGCAATTTAAATTCAATTCAAAAATTCTAAATTGAAGATGTGACTAAACACATTGTTGAAGGTAGAGCAGTAGATGTAGTGTTTATGGATTTCAGCAAGGCATTTGACAAGGTACCCCATACAAGGCTTGTTGAGAACGTAAGGAGGCATGGGATCCAAGGAGACATTGCTTTGTGGATCCAGAACTGGCTTGCCCACAGAATACAAAGGATGGTTGTAGACGGGTTATATTCTGCATGGAGGTCCGTCACCAGTGGTGTGCCTCAGGGATCTGTTCTGGGACCCCTACTCTTCGTGATTTTTTATAAATGACCTGGATAAGGAAGTGGAAGGATGGGTTAGTAAATTTGCTGATGACACAGAGGTTGGGGGTGTTGTGGATAGTGCGGAGGGCTGTCAGAGGTTACAGCGGGATATTGATAGGATGATAGGTTCAACCCAGGTAAGTCTGAGGTGGTTCATTTTGGTAGGTCAAATATGATGGCAGAATATAGTAGTAATGGTAAGCCTCTTGGCAGTGTAGAGGATCAGAGGGATCTTGGGGTCTGACTCCATAGGACACTGAAAGCTGCTGCGCAGGTTGACTCTGTGGGTAAGAAAGCATACGGTGCATTGGCCTTCATCAATCGTGAGACTGAGTTTGGGAGCCGAGAGGTAATGTTGCAGCTATATAGGACCCTAGTCAGACCCCACTTGGAGTACTGTGCTCAATTCTGGTTGCCTCACTATAGGAAAGATGTAGAAACCATAGAAAGGGTGCAGAGGAGATTTACAAGGATGTTGCCTGGATTGTGGAGCATGCCTTATGAGAATGGGTTGAGTGAACTCTGCCTTTTTTCCTTGGAGCGACGGAGGATGAGAGGTGACCTGATAGAGGTGTACAGGTGTCCCTCGCTTTTCAAACGTACGCTTTACGAAACCTCGCTCTTACGAAAGACCTACATTAGTTACCTGTTTTTGCTAACAGAAGGTGTTTTCACTGTTACGAAAAAAGGCAGTGCGTGCCCCGAGCAGCCAAGCTTCTCCCCCGGAACTGCATTCTAGCCGGCATTGCTTAAACACGTGCCTGTGAGCAACCGTTAGCAAGATGAGTTCTAAGGTATCGGAAGAGCCTAGAAGAGCTCGTAAGGGTGTTACACTTAGCATAAAACTAGACATAATTAAGCGTTTCGATCGTAGTGAACGAAGTAAGGACAAAGTGAGTTTGGCTTGTGGAAGTTGACGAAGATGATGTTGAAGAGGTTTTGACATCCCATGACCAAGAACTGATAGATGAAGAGCTGATACAATTGGAAGAGGAAAGGATAACAATCAAAACCAAATGCAGTAGCGAAAGTGAAGTCATCCTGGAACTGAACGTGAAGCAACTGCGTGAGATTTTCACTGCAATGATAAAGTACGACTTTAATTTTGAAAGGGTACGTCGGTCTAGGGCATATTTGCAAGATGGTTTGAGTGCTTACAAAGAACTATGATAGAAAAATGCGCGAGGCTAAGCAGTCAAGTATACTACAGGAATTCTGCAGATGCTGGAAATTCAAGCAACACACATCAAAGTTGCTGGTGAATGCAGCAGGCCAGGCAGCATCTCAGGAAGAGGTACAGTCGACGTTTCAGGCCGAGACCCTTCGTCAGTCCTGACGAAGGGTCTCGGCCTGAAACGTCGACTGTACCTCTTCCTAGAGATGCTGCCTGGCCTGCTGCATTCACCAGCAAGTTTGATGTGTGTTGCAGTCAAGCATACTGTCGTTTTTCAAGCCTTCCACATCAGCCACAGCAGACGATGAACCTCGACCTTCGACATCGAGGTGGGCAGTCATAGAAGAAGATGACCTGCCTGCCCTGATCGACGATGAGATGGCACCCCCCGTGTCCCACCACCCCAGTGGTCCCAACCCCCGGGCCGCGTACATTCGCGGAGAATGCAGCGATAGCCGGGAGGCATCCAGCACATCTTTAAGAAAAAAGCCGAAATAAACAAGCTAATTAATTAGGTGCCGCCCGGTACGTAAATGTCGGCCCAGATCAGAGGTGATTGCCGATTGCGTCGCCTCTGATCTGGGCCGAAGTTTACGTGCCGGGCAGCACCTAATTAATTAGCTTGTTTATTTTGGCTTTTTTCGCAAAGATGTGCTGGGTGCGTCCCGGCCACTGCTGGACTGCTGCATTCTTCGCGGATCAGTATCGGTCGGCGGCCTGGAGGGTGGAGGCCACTGCACCACCCCAACCTCCGACGACTCAGTCTAACACACCATCATCAGTGTGCTCGACGCTGTCTTCCCGATTCCCGTAAGTGATATTACACTGTACATACATTATTTCTACTTTATATTGGCTGTGTATTTTTACGTGTTATTTGGTATGATTTGGCAGCTTCATAGCTTAAAGGTTACTGGAGAGCACTTGGGCCATGTTTCTGCTGAGAGCGCTTGCGTGAGATTTTCGCCACGGAGAACAGTGCAGGCAATCGTTGTAGAGAAGTATTTCTAATTTATATAGGCTATGTATTTATCATATCATTCCTGCTTTTGCTATATGTTACTGTTATTTTAGGTTTTATGTGTTATTTGGCATGATTTGGTAGGTTATTTTTGGGTCTGCCAACGCTCACAAAATTTTCCATATAAATAAATGATAAATTGCTTCTTCGCTTTACGACATTCCAGCTTACGAACCGTTTCATAGGAGCGCTGTACCTTCGGATGGCGGGGGAAACCTGTATATGATGATGAGAGGCATTGATCATGTGGATAGTCAGAGGCTTTTTCCCAGTGCTGAAAGGGCACAGTTTTGAGGTGTTTGGAAGAAGGTACAGAGGAGATGTCAGGGGTAAGTTTTTTACGTAGACAGTGGTGAGTGCCTGGAATGGGCTGCCAGCGACTCTGATGGAGGCCAATACGATAGGGTCTTTTAAGAGACTCCTGGACAGGTACATGGAGCTCAGAAAAATAGAGGGCTTTGGGTAACCCTAGGTATTTTCTAAGGTAAGGACATGTTCGGCACAGCTTTGTGGGCTGAAGGGCCTGTATTGTGCTGTTGGTTTTCTATGTTTCTATTAATACAATTTTGAACTAAAAGATTTCAATGTTTCTGAAGTAATATGACTTGTGCATCTTTGCAGTAGTGCTTGTCTATTGAGATGAATCGTTTTGTAGTTCCTCTGATTGATCTGCCATGATGTAGATCTAGTGAGCAAATTACGTAAGCAGGCAAAGTTTGGAGTAAAATCCAGAACTGACTGGCCTTCATTTGGGAGTTCAGAATTCATGTGTGTTACATCCTAGCTATATGCAGTATATGTGCGTAAGACTTTTGCACAGTTCTATATATTTTGTAACTGCAGAAACTAATCAAAAGAAAAACACAGGACCCTTGTCTACATCGCAAACACGAGGAACTCTGCAGATTGCTGGAATTTCAAGCAACACACATAAAAGTTGCTGGAGAACGCAGCAGGCCAGGCAGCATCTGTAGGAAAAGGTACAGTCGATGTTTTGGGCCGAGACCCTTCATCAGGTCTAACTGAAAGAAGAGCTAGTAAGAGATTTGAAAGTGGGAGGGGAGGGGCAGATCGAAAATGATAGGAGAAGATAGGAGGGGGAGGGATGGAGCCAAGAGCTGGACAGTTGATTGGTAAAAGGGATATGAGAGGATCATGGGATGGGAGGCCAAGGGAGAAAGAAAGGGGGAGGGGGGAAGCCCAGAGGATGGGCAAGGAGTATAGTGAGAGACAAGGAGAAAAAGGAGAGAGAGGAAAAGAATATATATAATAAATAACGGATGGGGTACGAGGGGGAGGTGGGGCATTAACGGAAGTTAGAGAAGTCAATGTTCATGCCATCAGGTTGGAGGCTACCCAGACGGAATATAAGGTGTTGTTCCTCCAACCTGAGTGTGGCTTCATCTTTACAGTAGAGGAGGCTGTGGATAGACATATCAGAGTGAGAATGGGACGTGGAATTAAAATTTGTGGCCACTGGGAGATCCTGCTTTCTCTGGCGGACAGAGCGTAGGTGTTCAGCAAAGCGGTCTCCCAGTCTGCGTCGGGTCTCGCTAATATATGGAAGTCCACATCGGGAGCACTGGACGCAGTATATCACCCCAGCCAACTCACAGGTGAAGTGTCGCCTCACCTGGAAGGCCTGTCTGGGGCCTTGAATGATAGTGAGGGAGGAAGTGTAAGGGCATGTGTAGTACTTGTTCCATTGTCTCAGCTTGCTCCTGCCTCACCGAACTCATTTCTGCATACCTCGACACTGTTTTATTCCCCCCTTGTTCAATTCCTTCCTACCTATGTTCGTGACACTTCTCACGCTTTGAAGTTTTTCGATGATTTTAAGTTCCCTGGCCCCCCACCACTTTGTTTTCACCATGGATGTCCAGTCCCTATATACTTCCATCCGCCACCAGGAAGGTCTCAAAGCTCTCCGCTTCTTTTTGGATTCCAGACCTAACCAGTTCCCCTCTACCACCACTCTGCTCTATCTAGCGGAATTAGTCCTTACTCTTACTAATTTCTCCTTTGGCTCCCCCCACTTCCTCCAAACTAAAGGTGTAGCCATGGGCTCCCGTATGGGTCTCAGCTAGCCTTCCTTTTTGTTGGCTTTGTAGAACAATCCATGTTCCAAACCTATACTGCTATCTGTTCCTGAATTTTCCTTCGCTACATCGTCGAGTGCATTGGCGCTGCTTCCTGCACGCATGCTGAGCTTGTTGACTTCATTAAGTTTGCCTCCAACTTTCACCCTGCCCTCAAGTTTACCCGGCCCATTTCCGACACCTCCCTCCCCTTTCTAGAACTTTCTGTCCCTATCTCAGGAGACAGCTTATCTTCTGATGTCTACTATAAGCCTACGGACTCTCACAGCTATGTTGACTATTCCTCTGCTCACCCTGTCTCTTGCAAAAGTGCCACCCCCTTCTTGTAATTCCTCTGTTTCCGCTGCATCTGCTCTCAGGATGAGGCTTTTCATTCCAGGACGAAGGAGATGTCCTCCTTTTTTAAAGAAAGGGGCTTCCCTTCCTCCACCATCACCTCTGCTCTCAAACGCATCTCCCCCATTTCACGTACATCTGCTCTCACCCCATCCTCCCACCACCCCACTAGGCATAGGGTTCCCCTTGTCCTCACCTACCACCCCACCAGCCTCCGGGTCCAACATGTAATTCTCTGTAACTTCCGCCACCTCCAACGGGATCCCACCACTAAGCATATCTTTTCCTCCCCCCCCCCCCACCACTTTCCGCAGGGATCGCTCCCTACACGACTCCCTTGTCCATTCGTCCCCCCCACCCCCCCCAACCCTCCCCACCGATCTCCCTCCCGGCACTTATCCCTGTAAGCCGAACAAGTGCTACATATCCCCTTACACTTCCTCCCTCACTACCATTCAGGGCCCCAAACAGTCCTTCCAGGTGAGGCGACACTTCACCTGTGAGTTGGCTGGGGTGATATACTGCGGCCAGTGCTCCCAATGTGGCCTTCTATATATTAGTGAGACCCGACGTAGACTGGGAGACCGTTTCACTGCACACCTACGCTCTGTCTGCCAGAGAAAGCAGGAGATATATATATATTATGTGTATTCTTTCTCTCTGTCTCCTTTTTCTCCCTCTGTCCCTCTCACTATATTCCTTGATTCCTTGCCCATCCTCTGGGCTTCCCCCTCCTCCTTTCTTTCTCCCTAGGCCTCCTGTCCCATGATCTTCTCATATCCCTTTTGCCAATCACCTGTCCAGCTCTTGGCTCCATCCCTCCCCCTCCTGTCTTCTCCTATCATTTTGGATCTCCCCCTCCCCTTCCCACTTTCAAATCTCTTACTAGCTCTTCTTTCAGTTAGTCCTGACGAAGGGTCTTGGCCCGAAACATCGACTGTAGCTCTTCCTAGAGATGCTGCCTGGCCTGCTGCGTTCACCAGCAATTTTTATGTGGACCCTTCTCTACATAGTATTTTTCCCTTTTATAGTGAGGTGCTCATATATGGCGTGGATGCATAATGACGTATGGCATTCACATGCTACTTGCATTTAATCCATAACAAATTATGTAAACAATAAATGCTTAAAGCAATATATTTTCAATATTGCTCAAATATTAGTGAAATATTAAACACTACAATGTGGGAATTCCAAGCTGTGGTTCATCAGAAGTAACCACATTTCATAGGAACTGTCTGTTTTTCTCTACACATTGCCCATGTTCATGAATTGATACTTAACCATGGTGCTTAATTTGTATATCCGTGGAACTTGTATATGCGTCAGCTATGAGCCGTGGGTCATCCTTTTTTCTTTGCTCTGAAATATTGTGACTGTGCTGTCTTCTTGATCTCAGCAAGTTTTTCAAAGTGAATAATAAAATCTCTCTATTTTATCATGCAGCATCAGTGTATGATAGATTTATATTTTATTTGATGTTTGTAAATTTTCTATGACTCATCAGTTAAAGAACATCAAAAGCCATAATTTGGGTTGTGGGTGCACAATGGGGCCTACCAGTATGGATCAAATGTTTATTTTGTAGAGGCTTTCTTTTTACATATTGCATTAAATATCTATTTTTAACAAATGTCATACAAGCCCTTGGAAATATTCCTTCATGTTTCTGCACATTCAAACATTTGTCAACAATGTACAGTTAATTTCCATATTTCTGATTTTATAAACAATACAGTGTAAATTAATTAATTGTTATCTGTTTCCAAGTTAATTTTCCTTATTCTCAAATTTCAATTTTGCTTTTTGGATTTTTGCTTCAGATTTTATTAAAACTGTTGTAACAAATTACTTTTCAATAGACCCTTTAGAAGAATGACACATCCCAAGATACTTGAAAAAAATATAAATTGAAATTTGGACAACTGAACAGAAGTTGTTGCGAGAGCTGTCTGATTGCCAGATCAGAGGTAGGTTTTGAGGGGGTTTTTGAAATGTGCCGAAATTTAACAGGTAAATAATGTTTAAAAAGTGAATTCAAGAGAACAAGACATTTCTACGTGGATGCCATGGTATGGAAGTTATGTCTACTTAATTTCTGAATGCAATATTCAGAGGAGGATCATGTTGAAATTATACCATGCATCCGCGAAGTCTAAATGTCAGCCAGACTCTTGGATATCTACTGTATGTATCTAAAATACTGCAAATGTTGAAGATCTAACACAGGGGTTCCTAATCTTTATTATGCCTTGAACAAATACCATTAAGCAAGGGGTCTGTGGACCCTTATTGGGAACCCCTGAACTAATATAAAAACATAAATAGACTCCAAGTCATAGAGTAATACAACATTGAAACAGGCCATTCACCTCAACTGATCTATACTGACCACAACATCCTCCCTGCCTCCCTAATTGACCACTTTCAAAGCCTCCTGACGAAGGGTCGTGGCCTGAAACATCGACTGTACCTCTTCCTAGAGATGCTGCCTGGCCTGCTGCGTTCACCAGCAACTTTGATGTGTGTTGCTTGAATTTCCAGCATCTGCAGAATTCCTGTTGTTTTAGTCCATGCATAAGGTGGGTGGGATCCTTCATGATGTAACTGGCATTTTTCCAGCAGCTTTCGTGTATATGTCCTTGAAGGTGGGTAGACTGGTACTGATGATGTGTTGGGCAGTTTTAACTAACCTTTGTGGAACCTTCCTGTCCGCTGCACTGCAGCTTTTGTATCATGCAGTGTTTCAGGATAACATGTTAAACCAAACACTGGTTATATTCTGTGTTAAGAAGAGCAGGAGTCCTTTTTTCACATTGTACTGCCAATTTTTATCCCTCAATAATTTTTATCTCCAAATTAGGACATAAGTGTAAATGTAGTGCCATGCTTTCCAGTGTAACATAATAAATCCAATTAGTAGGGCAGGATGAGGGATGCCCTAGAAATTGCAAGTTATAATATCAAAAACATTAATTCAAGCTCTGTAATTCATTGTGCAGCAATCTGCTATATAGTATGTAACATTTCTGAGAACTAGGTGGACTACTAAAGGGAATTAATAATATATCATATGCAGGGGATTCCAATTAATTCGGGCACATCGGGACCAGTAATATTTTGGCCCAATTAAGTGACTGCCCCAATTAGCTGAAGTTTCATGGAAATAGTTTAAGAAGGTACAGGAAATGCAAACTACTGTTAACTGAATAACAAATTATGTGTTTAAATGAAATACAGAATCAATTAGAATACTACCAAAACTACTGCAGCACAATGAAAACTGTATTAGTTCTTACAGTTATCAGAGAAATTCATTCAGTGTATGCTGATCTGTTCTTTTGATTGTAAATGAACAAAATCAAACATACACCTTGTGGAGATTGTGGTCTGTCTTCAAACAGTGCTTTCGACAATTACGTTCTCTAAATCTTCATTTTCATCATAATATTCCAGATGATTTTCAAGAGCTTCAAATTTTTTGTGCTTCCACACTTGGAATATTGAAATTGTTTAATTTTCACTTGCAGACGTTTCTGGCATGTCCAAACCTGAATGCTTGAAACTACAGTGAACCAAACAGTCCTTACTGTTTATCACTCAGTGACAAAAATCACTGTTTTTTGAATTCAAACATACAAGTGACACTGTTTAAAAATTATTCGTAATCTCTAACTGCATTGTAATCTCTAACTGCTATATGATGTGCACGCAACTAACGTTTGTCACAAGTCTCCTGCCGCAATTAAGTAGAACAGCGTCCCAAATAAACAAAGGGTATCCCAGCTATTTTCTGGATTTTTTTTTAAGAATTGTTCCAAACAAGTGTCTGTCACTATTAACCGATGGCTCAATTAATCGGAATCCACTGTGTATTTTGATATTTGAATGGTTTCAATCTGTACATTTAACTTTTAAGTTCTGCAGCCAAATCCTCAAGTATATAAATCTTTTGAGTATAAGACAAGGTGACATTCCTGACAAAGTGTGTGCTGTTATGTTATGCTTGGTAAGATTTAATTTAATTTTTTTTTAAATCTTGTGCTTTTAGGCCTTATGTGGTCAAATTTTACTCCATCTTGTATGGTGCACCTGGATCTGAAATTAACCCGCGTGGAATGTCATCCAGAGAAAATACTGGTATATTTTTGGGGGCAGTACTGCAATGCATATGAATTGGATTATCATATACTACAGGCTGAAATACAGACTGCAGCAAAGACGAAAGCAGATGTTGCAGTTGATGAGTTGTGTTTTGTGGAGGACACTTACCGTGGTGAATGGTATCGAGGAAGAGTTATAAGAAAAAAAGAAGAATCATATGATGTATTTCTCATAGATGTTGGAATGGTCTTGACTGTTGATGCTGGGCACGTTGCTTCTGCCTCTAAAAAATTGTTTCAACTTCCCCCAAAAGTAGTATGTGGCATATTTGCCAATATAATTCCTATAAGAAGAAAATGGTCATCAATGGCTGTCAAATATTTTGCATCATTGGCATCTATGCAAATCAAAGGTTATGTTGAAGACGTCTTAATGAACCAGATAGTTTTAGAAGTTCCCATTGTTAACCAAAAGCTCCTTAAGCTTGGCTTGGCAAAAATTCTTGATGGCAGCACTTTCCATTTCCTATTGGAAATATCTGAAGATTTGCCAAAATACCTTGGTTGTGAAAATGCTAAAATGAAATCCATGAATAAACAATGCTGGAGACCTATGCTGGATAAAACCATTATACAATCACATAGTTTCAAACATATTGTGGATGTTTTCAGTCTAAATTTGCAAACTGATGTTATAGAATCAGTCAGAATTACATGTGCATCAGGACTTCATAACTTTTACTGCCAGCTGAAAAAGATGACCTCAGAGCTCGAAGCAATGACTAACGATATGCATGATTACTATGAAAACAAAGAAAAAGAATTAAATGATGAACATATTAATAATTCTGGTGCACTCTGTGCTGCAAAATGTAGAGATGGAAAGTGGTACAGGGCAGTTGTAAAACAGCTGTTAACTTCAGGGCACGTGGAAATTTGGCTTATGGATTATGGAAGTATAGCAGTTGTATTACCCCATCATATTAAACAATTGATGCCAGATTTTTTTATGATGCCAGTGATGTCATTTCCATGTGCAGTAACTGATTTAGAAAAGCAAACAAAACATTGGGTAAATTTACAGATGGAAATTTTCAAGCAATCATTGTTTGAGGAAGAATTAAATATTTTAATTGATTCCTACTCCTGTATAGAACATCTGTACTATGTTACACTCTGTAATCCCCAAAGCATTAACGTCCATCAGTTGCCTGAAACATTGTCAGGAATGAATTGGAAGATTAAATGTGCCCCTGATGAGAAAGCAAGTGAGGATGTAAGCAGGCAGTTTGGAAAATCAAGTGGAAAACTGGCCAGTAACTCAGTGCATTATAGTTTAAGATCTGCTGAAATGAAAGTAAATGCATCCTATGTTGGATTTGTTGAATATGTTATTAACCCATCTGACTTTTGGATTCGTACATCAGAATACAGTCATGATTTTGAATGTTTAATGAACAGTATTTCAGATTATTACAGCGAAATTGGTGTAAGTGAAGAACTTATTCAGAAACCAGCACCTGGCTTGTTTTGTTGCGCAATGTATAGTGGAGACCAGCGTTACTACAGAGCAGTTATTACTGATGTATTTGATGGTTACCTAAAAGTTTTCTTTATTGATTATGGGAATACTGAAATTGTAGACGTTACTGCTGTAAAATCCCTTCTTCCTGTGTACACACACTTGCCACCTTTGGCTATGAACTGTTCTATTGCTCGCATTTTTCCTACTGAAGGAGTGTGGACAAAAGATGCTACCAACTTCTTTAAGAAAGCTGTATTTAACAAAGAACTTTCAATTGAAGTAGTTTCAAAAGAAGGAGGCAGATATATCATTGATGCTCGTGACAAAGAATGCATGGAACAGCCAGCTGTTAGCACACTGATGCTTAAGTCTGGGTATGCTGATTTTTGGATTGTAAAGGCAGATAATAATTTGCCAAAACAAAATTGTAAATTGAAGCATTCAGGAAATAAAGCAATTAGGTTCACAAAAAGTGGAAACAGAACATACATAGTTAAAAATTCTAAGTTGAAAAATAGGTGCGCTGTTTCAGTTTCACCCAACAAGCTGTCTACTCTGTACTTTCCAACTCTACCTCCTATCATGTCAAGACGAACTGAGAAGTCCTTGTTAGTATCTCCATTCAGGCAACAGGTGTTTAAGCTTGGATCTGTTTTTGATGTGAGAGTGCCTCATATAAAATCTCCAGCAGAATTTTGGTGCCAACTACAAAGTAAATCTGATGAACTTGAGTTGCTTATGAGAGAGATCCAACTTTATTACAGTATTCCAAGGGAAGCTTTTCAACCTGAACATACAGGATGTGTTGCAAAATACTCCAAGGATGGACAGTGGTATAGAGCAACAGTTATTAAAAGAAATATTCCAAAAGAAGTTACTGTATTGTTTGTTGATTATGGCATCCAACAAAGAACTACTCTGAAGAATCTTTGTGCTATTAATCCAAAATTTGTTCATCTGGAAGAGCAAGCTTTTAGTTGCACTATTAACGGCATCATTCAATCTGTGAACCAAGACCCTACTGTTTGGGATCAAGTTTCCTACAACACATTTAAACAGTTTATTGACAAAACATTGACATTAGATTTGACTCTTAAATGCACAATATTTGCAAAGGCTTTGAAAAATGGAAAGGATCTGTGTAATGTGGTAGACCTTTACACTCCATATACTAATTTATGCCAGCTATTTTTGAACATGGGGTTGGCCACAAATGTTAAATCACCATTTTCATTTAGTTCATCAATTCAGTTATATACGTTTTATTATAGTGATCATGACATAAGAATCGGAAGTGAAGAAAAAGTCTATGTAACACATGCTTCTGGTTTGTCTGAATTCTATTGTCAATTTGAAAAAAATACTTCGGTTGTGCATAAACTTATGACTGATGTCACCCACATTTGTAAACAAATGCAAGGACAGAAGTTGAACTTTAACAAAACTTGTATGTGCTTAGCAAAATATTTTGGAGATGGTCTGTGGTACCGTGCTCTAGCCTATTCTGTGCAATCACCTGCACATTTTAAAGTATTTTTTGTAGACTATGGAAACACAGAAATAGTTGATAAAAATGATGTGATTCCAATTCCTCTGGAGGCATTAGAACTGACTTCAATACCTATGCAAGCAGTAAAGTGTTGCTTGTACCTTCCCCTTCAGAAAGTGCCTGATGATTTCACTTTGTTTAAAGAAACTGTGATGGAAAAGCAACTGAAAGCCTTTGTGGTAGCAAAGAAATCTGATGGCCAGTTGGTTCTTGACCTTTACGATGGAAATGTCAAAATTAGTGATGAAATAACACAGCAACTTTATGGAAGTGGAGTGAGATGCCTTGATGACACACAGTGGCAAAGTAGAAATTCTTCCTCCCGAACAAATATAGTCACTTCTTCAAAACAGATACGTGAGCATTCCGTAAAAGAAACAAAAGGATCAATCAGTTCTGATTTGAATGCAGACCTGTGGTATAAAGGAAGAAAAAACAAAGACCAAAATGGGGCTTTTAAAAATATAAAAGTACCTTGTAATAGAAGTGGAAAAAATACAACTTGCTTGCAACTAAAGAAATTTGTCCCTGGATATAATTTCCATCAAACAAACTTGGGGAAAGCCTGCAACACAAGGAACCCAGGCAAAGCAGTCCATCCAGATAAGACTAGATTCTGTGTATGGAAGACCAAGATGATACCCCATATAATTGATCCCAGAGAAATGACAACACCATCTGTATTCAACTCTCCTGTGCAAAACATTGCTGCAGTACCAAATGCAAAAGACAGTATTGAAATTATTTGTAGAAGTAAGAAGAAAACTGCTAGGCAGTTTCCTCAAGTATGTATCCATTTTATTCAATTTGATCTCGCCACCTAATTATATATATTTTGTGTGAATTTCTTTTTTCAGATTTCACACACGATGAAAATGTGACCACTGATACCACAAATGAAATCAGTGATTAAGCAATAATTGAAGTGAACTGAAGCATTAAGAAATTTATAAATTGGTTTGTTTATTGTAACGTGTACCATGATACAGTGAAAGCTTATCTGTATTGTTCATACGGATAAATTCATTGCAGCAGCACATTGATATAGTACAAGGTAAAACTGACAGAATACAGAGTGAAGTGTTACAGTACAGTTCAGGTCGACAATAAGATGCAGGGTCATAAGGTAGATTAAGGTCAAGCGCTCAGTAACAGTGGAATAGAAGCTGTCCTTGAGCCTAGTGGTAGGTGCTTTCAATTATTAGTATCTTTTGTTCAATGGGACTGGGAAGAAGGGAGAGTGCCTGGGATAGATAGGATCTTTGATTATGCTGGCTGCTTTACCAAGGCTGCAATGTAGATAGTCCATGGAGGGGAGACTGGTTTCACTGATATGCTGTGCAGTGTCCACAACTAGATCATGAGATCATAATACCAAAAAATAGAGGAGCAGAATTAGACCACTTGACCCATTGAGCCTGCGCCACCATTTCATCTTGGCAGATCCATTTCCCTCTTAGCCCCAATCTCCCGCCTTTTCCCTGTGTCTTTCCGTGCTCTGACTTGTCAAGATTCTTTCAACCTCTGCCTTAAACATACGCAATGACTTGGCCTCCACAGCCACCTGTGGCAATGAATTCCATAGATTCACCACTCTCTGGCTAAAGAAATTCCTCCTTATCTTCTTTCTGAAAGGACATCCCTCTGTTCTGAGGCTGTGTCCTCTAGTCTTAGATTCCCCCACCTTAGGAAACATCCTCTCCAAATCTACTCTGTTGAGGCCTTTCAACATTCAACTGTTTTCAATGACAAAACCCCTCTCATTCTTTTGAAGTACAGCCCAAAGCAATGAAAAGCTCTTAATATGATAAGCCTTTCAATCCCAGAATCATTATTATTTACCTCATTTGAACTCTCTAACGTAAGTACATCCTCTCTTGGATGAGAGGCCTAAGCCACCTCACAATGCTCCAAATGAGGCCTCACTAGTGCTGTTAATAAAGCCTGAGCATTACATACTTTTATATTCTAATCCTCCTAAAATTAATACTAACATTGCAGAAAGAGTGCAAAGAAGATTTACAAGGATGTTACCTGGATTGGAGGGCGTACCTTATGAGAGTAGGTTGAATGAACTAGGCCCTTTCTTCTGGGAGCAACAGAGGATGAGAGGTGACCTGATAGAGGTGTATAAGATGATGAGGGGCATTGATCGTGTGGATAGCCAGAGGCTTTTTCCCAGGGCTGAAATTGCTAATACGAGGGGCCATAGTTTTAAGGTGCTTGGAAATAGGTACCAAGGGGATGTTACGGGTAGGTTTTTCACACAGAGTATGGTGGGTGCATGGAATGCACTGCCGGTGGCAGCGGTGGAAGTGGACACAATAGGGTCTTTTAAGAGTCTTAGATAGGTACATGGAGCTTAGAAAAATAGAAGGCCATGTGCTAGGGAAATTTTAGGCAGTTTCTAGAGTAGGTTGCATGGTCGGCAAAACATTGTGGGCTGAAGGGCCTGTAATGTGCTGTAGATTTCTATGTTCTATGTTCATTTGCCCTCTTCACCACTAACTCAACCTGCAAATTAACCTTTAGGGAATCTTGCATGAGGAGTCCTTTTGCTACTCAGATTTTTGCAATTTTTCTCCATTTAGAAAATAGTCTGTGCTTTTATTTCTTATACAAAGTGCATGACCACTGAAGTACACTTCGCGACACTATTCTATCTGCTACTTCTTTCCCCTTTTCTCCTAATCTGTCTAAGTCCTTCTGTTGCCTTGCTGCTTCCTGAACACTACCTGCCCCTCCATCTATCTTCATATTGTCTGCTTCGAATTGATAGCCATAAAGCTATCAATTCCATCATCCAAATCATTTACCTATAATGTAAAAAGAAGCAGTTCTTGCACAGACCCCTGTAGAACACCACTAGTCACTGATAGCCAACCAGAAAAGGCTCCCTTTATTCCTCCAGCCAATTTCGTATTCATGCTAGTATCTTTCCTGTAATACTATGGACTCTTGTGAGGCAGCCTCATGTGTGGCACCTTATCAAAGGCCTTTTGAAAATCCAAGTACACAACATCCACCTATTCTCCTTGTTCTTTCTTCAAAAAATTCCAAGAGGGTTGTCAGGCAAGATTTTCCCTTAAGGAAACCATGCTGACTTTGGCCTATTTTATCCAAGTACGCCAATATCACATAGACTCGAACATCTTTACAACTACTGAGGTGCAACTCGCTGGCCTGTAATTTCCTTTCTTCTGCCTCTCTCTTCTTGAAAAGTGGAGTAACATTTGCAATTTCCCAGTCCTCCAAAACCATGCAAGAATCCATTAATTCTTGAAAGATCATTATTTGTGACTCCTCAATCTCTTCAACTATCTCCTTCAGAAAACTGGGGCGTAAACCATCTTGCCCAGGTGATCTATCTCCCTTCAGACCTTTCAGTTTCTTATGCGCCTTCTCCCTGGTAAAGGCAATTTCACCCACTTCTGCCCCCAGACACTCTTGAACCACCGGCATACTGCTAGTGTTTTCCACAATAAGGACTTACGTAAAATACGTATTTAGTTTGTCCACCATTTCTAACTCTCCAACATCATTTTCCAGAGGTCTGGTATCTACTCTCACCTACCTTATTCTTTGGATATCTGAAGAAACTTTTGGTATCCTCTTTATTATTGGCTAGCTTACCTTTGAATTCCATCTTTTTTGCATTTATGACTTTTTTATTTGCCTTCTGTTTGTTTTTAAAAGCTTCCCAATCCTCTAACTTACCATCATTTTTTGCTTTATTTTATGTCCTGTTTTTGGCTTTCCTGTTGACTTTGACTTCTCTCTTTTGCCAAGGTTGCGACATCCTGCCTTTAGAATACCTTTTTGGGATATATCTATCCTGTGCCTTAATTATTCTTAGAAACTCCAGCCATTGCTATTCCTCCTTGGGTTCTAGTGTAACCTGTCCCTTGTTGTACATGTCGTACCTCCCCCAGAAGAGATCCCAATTATCCAGAAATCTGAAACCCTGCATCCTGCACCAGTTCCTCAGCAACTCATTGAGAATCAGGTTCAATATCAGCGGCATATATCATGAAATTTGTTAACAGTGGCAGCAGTGCAATACAATACATGATAATATTGGAAAAAAATAAGTCAATTACAGTATATATAAGTTAAATTAAAAATAGTACAAAAACAGAAAGAATAAAAGTGGGGTAGTGTTCATGGGTTCAATGTCGAATTAGGAATCTGACAACAGAGGGGAAGAAACTGTTCCTGAATAGCTGTGTGTACCTTCAAGCTGCTTTTCCTCCTTCCTGATGGTAACAGTGAGGAGAGGGCATGTCCCAAGTGGTGGAGGTCCTTAATGATGGACACCATCTTTCTGAGGCACTGCTCCTTGAAGATGCTTTCATCTGCTAAGTCATCCCATTCTGACCCTCTTTCTACCTAGCTCCCTAAAATCTCTTTAGGACCTTCTCATCTTTCTTACCTATGCAATTGCTGCCCATACGTACCAAGACTTGTGGCTGCTTACCCTCCCCCTTTAGAATGCTGCGGACATGATCCAAAACATCCCTGACCCTGGCAGCCTATCATTTGGGTGACTCTTGCGCTCACAGAATCTCATCTATGTTCCTCTGACTATGGAATCTCCTATCACCACTGCAGTCCTCTTCACCTCTCTTCTCTTCTGAGCCACAGCACCCAACTCGGTGCCAGAGGCCCCGTCACGGCCCCCTCAACAGTATCTGAAGTGGCTTGGCAATCATTGTCTTTGAGTCAGTAAGCTTCATTCTCAAGAACTAAAATAAAAATTTATTTCTAAGATTCAAATCATAAAGAGATTCTGTAGGTGCTGTAAATGCAGCACAACACACAAAATCCTGGAAGAATTCATCAGGACTATGGAAATGATTAAACAGTCAACATTTCAGGCTGAAATTCTTCAGCAGTCCCCCAGGTGTAGCATTTCTTCCTCATTCATCTGCTCCCTAAGCTTCATTCAGGGCCCCAAACAGTCCTTCCAGATGAGGCAACATTTCACCTGTGAATCCAATAGGGTCATCTGGACATCCTCTGTACTTATTGCTCCTAATATGGCCTCCTCTGCATTGGTGTGAGACCGGACATTTGCTGAGCACCTTTGCTCCATCTGCAAACTAGCAGGATTTTCAGGTGGTCGAGCATTTTAATTCCAATCCACATTCCTATTCTGACATGTTGGTCCACGGCCACCTCTACTACCATGATGAGGCCACTCTCAGGTTGAAGGAACAACACCTCATTCCGTCTAGACAGCCTCCAACCGGGTAGCGTGAGCATTGATTTCCCCATCTTCTAGTGATTTCTCCTCTCCCCTTTCCCTCTTTAATACCCCACTCTGCCCCCCTCACCTACCTATCACCTCTCCCTGGTGCCTATTCCTCTTCCCTTTCTCCCATGGTTCATTCTCTCCTGTCAGATTCCTTCTCCAGGCCTTTACCTTTTCCATCTAACACCTCCCAGCTTCTTACTTCATGCTCCCCCAACCCATCTGACTTTGTCTATCACCTTCTAGCTTGTACTTCTCTCCCCACACCATCTTAATTTTGGCTTCTTCCCTCTTCCTTTTCGTTCCTGATAAAGGTTCTCAGCCGGAAATGTTGACTGCAATCATTTCTATGGATGCTACTGAGTTCCCTGCTGAGAGTTCCTCCAGCTTTTTGTGTGTGTGTTATTTCTAAGCTGTTCTTGTGTTTCTGATTCTTTTGTTACATACTGCTATCAGAATGTGAAGAACTGCAACAAAAATTGTCTTGAGTAATAACAAAACAGTAAGTTTGATTTTTGCACAGATAAAATATAATTAGTTGAGTATTTGGAGATAATTGCTGTATTATTAAAGTTATTTTTTTAATAAATGTTTTAAGTGTGAGGTACTGTCCTTTACCTGTTCGGAGAAGAATTTTAACAGAAAAAAATTAAAGTAAGTATTCTTGGTAAGGTTCAATCTATGTATTAAGCCATTGATAAACTATTGAGAAGATAATATGTATTGATAGGCTTGTAATGGTGATACTATTTTTCAGTCATAAAATACAGAGGTTAAATATTTTAAACATTATGTTCTAGAATATATTGGAAAAGAAAGACAACTATTGAAAGGATGTCTAACATCTCATAATTCTATTTGAACAGGATTTCACCAAATTGTTTGGAAGGTTCAATTCTGGCATTTGGAAGATTGATGCTGCCTCTGTTTCTGAGAAACACAAAGTGTTCCATGCAAGTGATGCTGTTATTATATTGAAAGGCTTTTTGTTTGATTTGGATGGATGGATGAATAAAATGGCTTGTGCAGATGTGAAAATTGCTTCAGCTAAACATGTGTCATTAAAATCTCTGCTTCCTGGTGAGAGTGCCAGACAATGCTTATCAGCGTTAAATTTAATAGCATGTGGCTCTATCCAGCCAGCTAAAGAATACAGTGGCTTTGTTAGTTCTGTGATTGATCCATCAGAATTCTACATTCAGCTAGATGATACATTTGAAACAATGATAAATCTCAGTTCATTCCTGGCTGAGCTACCAGAGAATCTTCAAACATTATCTCTCAATTCATTGAAAGTTGGGGTAGCTTATCTAATCAAATGTACCAGCAGTAATCATTGGTGCAGGATTGAAATTTGTGCAGTGTCACAACAGTTCGTTCTTGCTAGAGCCGTTGATTATGGACATTATATCTTCATTCAGCCTTCAGATTTTAGCAGAATATGCGCACTTCCTCAAGAACTTGCTGACTTGCCACGTTTAACTAATCGCTGCATTTTAAATGGAGTTGTGCCTGCAAAAGGGGACTTTTGGACAGATGAAGCTATTGTTTTCTTTCAAAAGTCTTTGAATAAGCAGAATTTGACTGTCATTTTCAGACAATATTTTGCTCATTTGGTGTGGGAAGTGGACGTTGTCATAAATAACAAGAGTGTGGCAGGAGATTTAGTTGCTGCTGGACATGCTGCATTTCTGAAAGAAATTGTTAACTCCTCCACTGAAGACACACTCAGTTCTTTAGAAGTCTCTCGGATTCTGGCAGGACCCATCTCAAACCAACATATAATAAATATGGTGAGCTGCAGTCCATCAAGGAGAAAACCCATCGATGAGCAATTTGAAGCCAGTTACTGAACAAAATGTGAGTTTTCATTTTCCAACAT
Source organism: Mobula birostris (assembly GCF_030028105.1). NCBI lineage: Eukaryota > Metazoa > Chordata > Chondrichthyes > Myliobatiformes > Myliobatidae > Mobula > Mobula birostris. The sequence goes on along the minus strand of NC_092371.1, from coordinate 202,735,435 downwards.
GATTGTTTTGCAATGAGTGGTATTTCCTCATGATTTTCGTAAGTACAATAGAAATGCTGTATAGACTGAGTTGAATAATTAAAAAAGAAACTAGTATGCAGTCATTTCAATTTGATAGTACCTATCATTTAAACAATCTTTTAGCTTTAATTGCCATATAATTTCTCCAAGAACTTTATTGTATATCAATTCCCAACTTCCTCTTTCGCTTCTGTACTCTATCCTCTTTCTCTACCTCCTGATATTTTATTATTTTGTTATTTCACATACTTGCTGGTGCCTACAAGGGCATCATGGAAATCTAAGTGGGCATAACTCTTTCCTTTTAGGGTTGACTATCTTGAGGAAAATGTAGCAACAGTAACAATGATAGCAATCGTGTGGGTTAAAGGTCAAGCAAGCAGGTTAATGTCTTTGAGAAAATACAGATCAGGGTAGACAGAAGAAAATCTGATGTTGTATACTTGGATTTTCAGATGGACTTTCATGCCACACATGAGACTGCTTAGCAAAATAAGAGTTCATTTTATTGCAGGAAAGATACTAGCTTGGATAGAGTATTGGCTGATTGGTAGGAGGCAAAGAGTGGGAATAAAAGGAGCCTTTTCTGATTGGCTGTTGATGACAAGTGGTGTTCTGCAGGAGCCGGTGTTTGGGCAGCTTTTTGCATTATGTCAATGATTTGGGTTATGGAATTGATGGCTTTGTGGCCATGTATGCGGATGATACAAAATTAGGTGGAGAGGCAGTGCGTGTTGAGGAAGCAGGGAGGCTGCAGAAGGACTTGGATAGATTAGGAGAATTGGCAGAGAGGTGGCAGATGGAATACTGCTTTGGGAAGTGTATGGTCATGAGCCTTGGCAGAAGGAATAAAAGCATAGACTATTTTCTAAATGGAGAAGATTTTAAAATCTGAGGTACAAAGGGATTTGGGAGTCCTCATGCAGGATGCCCTGAAGGTTAATTTACACATTGAGTCAGTGGTGAGTAAGGCAAATGCAATGTTAGCATACATTTTGAGAAGACTAGAATATGAAAACAAGGATGTAATGCTGAGGCTGTATAAGGAACTTGTGAGGCCTCACTTTGAGTATTGCAAATATTTTTGGGCCCCTTAGCAAGAAAAAATTCTGCAGACATTGGAGAGGGTTCAAAGGAGGTTCACAAAAATGATTCTGGGAATAAGAGGCTTTACATATGAGGAGTTGTGATGGCTCTAGACCTATACTCACTGAAATTTACAGGAATGAGGGGGGATCTCATTGAAACCTATCGAATGTTGTAAGGCCTAATAGAGTGGATGAGCAGAAGATGTTTCATATAGTGGGAAGTCTAGGACCGGAGAGCACAACTTAGGGAGTTCCATTTAAAACAGAGATTAGGAGGGACTCATTTAGCTAGAGTCTGGTGCGTCTGTGGCACTTGTTGTCATAGGCACCTGTGGGTGACAGGTCATTGGGTATATTTAAGGCGGAAGTTGATAGATTCTTGGTGAGTCAGGGCATGAAAGGTTATGGGGAGAAGGCAAAAGAATGAGGTTAAGAGGGAAAATGGATAAGCTAGAATGAAATGGTGGAGTGAACTCAGTGGGTCAAATGGCCTTTTTCTGTTTTTATGCTTTATGGTCTAATAAAGGCCTCACTGATTTCTGCTATCAATATGTTTCTGTTATATGAAAATATTTTCATAGATTTGTTATTCTTTGATTAACTAAGAATTGCCTGTCACATTAATCATTGCAATATATATGCATGCACACGCATGTGCGCGCACACACAATACGTACATATGAGAAGAGATGATGCCCTGGGTGATGGGGGTCCTTAATGATGGATACTGCCTTTTTGAGGAATTGTGTTTTGAAAGTGTCCTCCATACTGGAGCTGGATGAGTTTGCAACTTTTTTTGAACTTGTGCAATGGCCCCTACATTTCAGAGAGTGATGCAACTAGTTAGAATGCTCTCCATGGTACAAATGTAGAAATCTGTGAGTGACTTGGGTGACATTCCAAATCTCCTGAAACTCCTAATAAAGTTGTGCCTTCTTTATAATTGCATCGATATGTTAGGCCCAGGATAGATCTTCAGAGATGTTAACACCCTTTATCTTGAAACTGCTCACCCTTTCCACTGCTAATCCCTCGGAGAGGACTGGTGTGTGTTCCCTTGACTTTCCCTTCCTGAAGTCCACAATCTATTTCTTGGGTCTTACTGACAGTGACTGCAAAGTTGTTGGTGCAACACCACAACTAGCTGATCTGTCTTGCTCCTGTACACCACCTCGTCACCATCGGAAATTCTGCCAATGATAGTTTTGTCATCCTCAAATTTACAGATGAAATTGGAGCTGTGCCTAGCCACACACTCGGGGGTGTGAACAGAGTAGAGCAGTGGCTAAGAATGCATCCTTGAGGTGCGCTAGTGTGGATTGTCATCAAGGACGAGATGTTATTTCCGATCCACCCAGACTAGTTTCTCAGTGGAGAGGCCGAGAATCTGGCTACGAAGGGAGATACAGAGGCCTGGGTTTTGAAGCTTACTGATTAGAACTGAGGGTATGATTGTGAAGAACACTAAGTTATAATCAATAAACAGTGGTCTGACGTAGGTATTAGGTGATCCAAGGCTGAATGGAGAGCCAATGAGACTGCATCCGTTGTAGACCAATTGCGGTGATAGGAAAATTGCAGAGAGTCCAGGTCCTTGGCTGGAAGTTGGTTCTGGCCATGATCAACCTCTCAAAGCACTTCATTACAGTAGATGTGAGTGCCACTAGGCAATACTTGTTGAGACAGCTTACCCTGCTCTTCTTGGGCACTAATATGTTTGTCGCCCCTTTGAAGCAGGTGGGAACTTCTGACTGCAGCAGTGAGAAATTGAAGATGTTCTTGAACATTCCCTGCAGTTAGTTAGCACAGATTTTAAGAGTCCTACCAGGTACACCATCAGGATCTGATGCCTTGTGAGGGTTCACCCTTTTGAAAGATGTTCTGATGTCGGCCTCCGAGAAGAAATCAGCGTGTTACCAGATGCTGCAGGGATCTGCACAGGTGTAGGTTTACAGTATTCTCCCTATCAAAGCGTGCATCAAAGGCATTTAGCGCATCTGGGAGTGAAGCTTCATGGCTATTCATGATATTATGTTTTGCTTTGTAGGAGATAATGGCCTGCAAACCCTGCCAGAGCTGAATTCTGTCTCTGTCCTCAATCAGAATTGTTTTTTCACTCTTAAAATAGCCTTTTGTAGGTTATACCTGAACTACTTGTATACTTGTAGATCACTGATCTTGAATGCGACAGATCTAGTCCTCAGCATACTAAACATCTCCTGTTTCATCCACAGTTTTTGGTTTGAGTACATCTAGTATGTTCACAAAGGCACACACTCATCCATGCGGGACTTGATGAAGTCAGTGACATCTAGCGTATTCATCAAGATTCAAAAATGGCTCCTAAATGTTGAATATTTGGATTTCCAAAATTGTATTTCATATCTAAACCATAGATTATCCCATCTGTGTAGTGTTCTAATCCAGGATCCTTAATTTGGCAAGTTCAGTTTGTACCTATAATATATAGCAAGCATGCACAGTGCATTGTCAAATTTGATTCCTGTTTAGTCAACGAAGTGTAGTTCAAATCTCTGTATTTCGACAAATGCCATTTATGGCAATATTTGTCATAATAAATTATTGAATAGTTTTTGAATCAATATTGTGAGTTCACCCTTAGTTTGGGCCATTACATTTTCCAGTGACATATTTGTTAATTGTTGCATTTTTTAAGCAAGGATGTGTGATAAAGCATCTGCTTTACCTTCATTGATTTTATTAAACAGTAACTGGATTTTTCCTGTCTGCTTAGTCGGGACAACATTTTAATTTTGTGTTTAAAGGAAATTTTATCGGAGGGTTGAAAATGTCAATGTTTGCAAGTGCATCAACTGTTTGACTTCGGACAAGATGTATTTCATTTCCCCTTTATACCAAGAGGTGACAATGACCCAGTGTGTGCCCTGGCCATCTAACTTAAGTTAAACAAAGTTCATTGAGTAAGAGAGCTAAAACAGATAATTAAATATTATTTTGCTCTGTTATGTACTAGAGGCAATTGTATGAAACTTGTTGATTTTTTCCAATTAAGTTCAATTTAACTGAATTATTTCAACTTTTGAACTAAAATGACAAGCAAAGTAAAGACAAAAGGAGACAGGAATAGTAGTTCTAATATTGCTTGGATAAGGTTGTCAAAATCTAGGGTAATCTTGCATTTTCTCTCCATAGTTTTTTCACAATTCACGTCATCTTTGGTGATCTCTTTTCTGTACTTTATGTAGTTAGGCAAGGTGCAATAAAAACAATCAGTCATTTGAATCGACTGAAACAGGAGAAGGAAAATTGGAAAAATAATCCATACCTTTTTTTGCTTTAGAGCTTTTTAATTTATTTGGTGTTCAATATTTGGAATGTTTCTGAATACCAGGAGATCTGTTTTGCTGGTTTTCAGCTGGTTTTCAGATTTTTATTTGGCTGTCTTGTGAGCATCGCATCATCAGATCCACCCAAGTATCTGGATTATATCATACCTTTTCCTTTCAGTAAACTTTTAATTAAGAGCTGCAAAAATCAAGTTTACATTTTGACTGTGATTCATCATTTAGCATAGGTAGCTCATCGCACTTGTTAATATTTTGGAGCAGAATTTCCCGTAAGTGGTTAGAGTATGGACTTCTCTCCAACATATTTTGCTTCAACAAGCCATGGTAGTTTTGTAGTTTGCACATCACTATTACAGTTCAGCGGATCAGCAGCATCTGCAAGAAGTTTGTATGTTCCTTTCTGTCATACATGTGGGTTTCTTCTGGGTGCTTTCGTTTACTCCCACGGCCCAAAGACATACTGGTTAGTATGTTAATTAGCCATTGTACATTGTTCTGCAATTAAGCTGGAGTTAAATAGGTGGGTTCTAGGTTGGTGGATTGGAAGGGCTGTTCCACACTGTATCTCGAAATAGAAATAAAAATAAATAAAAGAATGAGTTAAATAAGTACTGAATTGATGGGCTAGATGGTATTTTCTGTTCTAATTTGCTATTATTTCATTAACTTCCGATGACTAAATAATAATAAAGAGGAATGCCAGGCTAATTGCAGCCAAATTCATAAAAGAGAAAAGTTGCAACGAGTGGCTGAGGTGTGTGCTTGATGTGAATTAAGTTAGTCAGAAAGAATCCGTGCAACTCATTCCATGCAGTAGAACTTTCAAGATTCTAAATTTTTTCAAATATTATCAAAGGGTAAAATATTAATTTACAGTTAGATTTGATGGCTTCTGCTGAAAATTGATATACCTGTGGGTTTACTGAAAATTTTAACAGACAGTGCCATCTAGAGTATATTTAGAAATACTATTGCTTCCGTTTGCTGTATTAGATTTAATTTGGAGTAATGTTTGTTTTAAAGCAATAAACTGTTGACCTAGCATTTTTAGATGGGATCAGTTGAATTAAAATACATTTGAACTCCCATTGTCAAAGTGCTTATCAATTTAGGAGAATAAATGGTTTTCTACCTTGGCATCTTTGAAAGATTTGACCCAACATAGAAGCAGAATTTACTGTCAACATTTTTCTGGTTTGAGTCTCTGAGTAGAGATGAGTAAGATAGTGAGCTCTTCAAATCTTACGCCAGAAAAGAGATTCAATAATGGATAAACTTTGAATATTATATCAAAGGAGTTTTTTGTACTGTCAGGTATGCATTCATCAGATGAGGTATGAAACTGAGGCCCTATTTTGCTTTTTTAAAGTGAAAAGCATTACAGTTCTTAGATTCCAAGTTAAAAGTTATCACTGATCTGCCACGGTGCATTATAAACAGTTGAAACATTGCTGCTTGTGGAACAGTGTCTTTGGAAAAGTAAGTGACTCACACTTCAAAAGTTGAGCAATATAGGTTGTGAAATGCAGTTCATATCTGGTCTTTTTTTAATAGACAATAGGTGCTGGAGTAGGCCATTTGGCCCTTCGAGCCAGTACCGCCATTCACTGTGATCATGGCTGATCATCCACAATCAGTATCCAGTTCCTGCCTTATCCCCATAACCTTTGATTCCGCTATCTTTAAGAGCTCTATCCATCTCTTTTTTGAAAGCATCCAGAGACTTGGCCTCCACAGCCTTCTGGGGCAGAGCATTCCATATATCCACCACTCTCTGGGTGAAAAAGTTTTTCCTCAACTCCGTTCTAAATGGCCTACCCCTAATTCTTAAACTGTGGCCTCTGGTTCTGGACTCACCCATCAGCGGGAACATGCTTCCTGCCTCCAGCGTGTCCAATCCCTTAATAATCTTATATGTTCCAATAAGATCCCCTCTCAGCCTTCTAAATTTCAGAGTATACAAGCCCAGTCGCTTCAATCTTTCGACATATGACAGTCCCGCCATCCCAGGAATTAACCTTGTGAACCTACGCTGCACTCCCTCAATAGCAAGAATGTCCTTCCTCAAATTTGGAGACCAAAACTGCACACAGTACTCCAGGTGTGGTCTCACCAGGTCCCTGTACAGCTGCAGAAGGACCTCTTTGCTCTTATACTCAATTCCCCTTGTTATGAAGGCCAGCATGCCATTAGCTTTCTTCACTGCCTGCTGTACTTGCTTGCTTGCTTTCAGTGACTGATGCACAAGAACACCTAGATCTCGTTGTACTTCCCCTTTTCCTAACTTGACTCCATTAGATAGTAATCTGCCTTCCTGTTCTTACCATCAAAGTGGATAACCTCACATTTATCTACATTAAACTGCATCAGCCATGCATCTGCCCACTCACCCAGCCTGTCCAAGTCACCCTGCATTCTCATGACATCCTCCTCACATTTCACACTGCCACCCAGCTTTGTGTCATCAGCAAATTTGCTAATGTTACTTTTAATTCCCTCATGTAAATCATTAATATATATTGTAAACAGCTGCGGTCCCAGCACTGAACCCTGCGGTACCCCACTGGTCACCGCCTGCCATTCCGAAAGGGACCCGTTAATCGCTACTCTTTGTTTTCTGTCAGCCAGCCAATTTTCAATCCATGTCAGTACTCTGCCTCCAATACCGTGTGCCCTAATTTTGCCCACTAATCTCCTATATGGGACTTTATCAAAGGCTTCTGAAAGTCCAGGTACACTACATCCACTGGCTCTCCCTTGTTCATTTTCATAGTTACATCCTCAAAAAATTCCATAAGATTATTCAAGCACAATTTCACCTTCGTAAATCCATGCTGACTGGGAACAATCCTGTTACTACTATCCAGATGTGTCGTAATTTCATCTTTTATAATTGACTCCAGCATCTTTCCCACCACCAACATCAGGCTAACTGGTCTATAATTCCCTGTTTTCTCTCTTCCTCCCTTCTTGAAGAGAGGGACAACATTAGCCACCCTCCAATCCACAAGAACTGATCCTGAATCTATAGAACATTAGAAAATGATTACCAATGCGTCCATGATTTCTAAAGCCACCTCCTTAAGTACCCTGGGATGCAGACCATCAGGTCCTGGGAACTTATCAGCCTTCAGATCCAACAGCCTATCCAACACCATCTCCTGCCTAATATAAATTTCCTTCAGTTCATCCATTACCCTAGGTCCTTTGGCCACTATTACAGCTGGGAGATTGTTTGTGTCTTCCCTAGTGAAGACAGATCCAAAGTATCTGTACAACTCATCTGCCATTTCCTTGTTCCCCATAATAAATTCACCCGCTTCTGTCTTCAAGGGCCCAATTTTGGTCTTAACTATATTTTTCCTTTTCACATACCTAAAGAAGCTTTTACTATCCTCCTTTATATTCTTGGCTAGTTTACCTTCGTACCTCATTTTTTCTCCACATATTGCCTTTTTAGTTACCTTCTGTTGCTCTTTAAAAGTTTCCCAATCCTCCGGCTTCCCACTCGTCTTTGCTATGTTATACTTTTCTTTTACTTTTATACTGTCCATTACTTCCCTTGTCAGCCACGGCCTCTCCTTACTCCCCTTAGGATCTTTCTTCCTCTTTGGAATGAACTGATCCTGTACCTTCCGCATTATTCCCAGAAACACTTGCCATTGCTAGGGTATTGTTCCATTGAACTTTGGCCAGCTCCTCCCTCATAGCACCATAGATTCCTTTGTTCAACTGTAATACTGACACTTCCGAGTTTTCCTTCTCCCTCTCAGATTGTAGATTAAAACTTATCATATTATGGTCACTACCTCCTAATGGCTCCTTTACCTCGAGGTCCCTGATCAAATCCGGTTCATTGCACAATACTAAATCTAGAATTGCGTTCTGTCTGGTAGGCTCCAGTACAAGCTGTTCTAAGAATCCATCTTGGAGGGACTCCCCAAACTCCCTTTCTAGGGGTCCAGTACCAACCTGATTCCTCCAATCTACCTGCATGTTGAAGTCCCCCATAACAACTGTAGCATGACCTTTGCGACATGCCAATTTTAACTCTTTTTCCAACTTACACCCTATATCCAGACTACTGTTTGGGGGCCTGTAGATAACTCCCATTAGGGTCTTTCTACCCTTAGAATTTCTCAGTTCTATCCATACTGACTCTACATCTCCTGATTTTATGTCCCTCCCCTCGCAAGGGACTGAATATCATTCCTCACCAACAGAGCCACCCCACCCCCTCTGCCCATCAGTCTGTCCTTTCGATAGGACGTATACCTTGAATATTCATTTCCCAGACCCTGTCCACTTGAAGCCATGTCTCTGTTATTCCCACAACATCACACTTACCAATTTCCAACTGTGCCTCAAGCTCATCTACTTTATTTCTTATACTCCGTGCATTCATATATAATACTTTTAATTCATTACTCCCCTCACCTCCCATATCAATTTCTATTTCACTTGGCCATACTGTACGATCCCTTCTTGAGCTTTCTGCTCTGTTGATTCTGCTGTCATTCTTAACTTTTCTTATTCTCACTTTCCCTTTATCTCCATCCTTATGTTTCCAGTTCGTCCCCTCCCCCCCCCACAACTTAGTTTAAACACACCCATGTTGCAGAGACAAGCCTGCCTGCCAGAATGCTAGTGCCCCACTTATTAAGGTGCAACCCATCCCTTTTGTACAATTCATCCTTACCCCGAAACATACCCTAAATGGTCCAAGAATGTAAATCCTTGCCTCCTGCACCAGTTCCTCAGCCACACATTCAGATCCATTATCTTCCTGTTCTTGACCACTCCGGCACGGGGAATTGGAAGCAAACCGGAGATAACCACCCTGGAAGTCCTGCTTTTCAGCCTTCTTCCGAGTTCTCTGAAGTCACGCTGTAGCATGTCTTTCCTCTTCTTCCCCATGTCATTTGTGCCAACATGCACCACCACTTCTGGATGTTCACCTTCACTCACTTTTTTGGGAAGCACTGTGAATTCTGTTGGATCAGCTGAGAGAGCAGAGGAAGACTTTCTTTTAGACTAAGTCATAAAGTTTCCAAATTGAATTACTGTTAGATCTTAAGAACCACTCTTAACACTCCTGACCCCACAAGACAAAGAAGAAGCAATAGGTATGCTGTTTTCTGATGCTAAACACTGGAAATATTGAGTTAATGAGATTTAATATTGCATTAATGATTCTTGGTCTGGAGACCAAGAATGCTACAAGACGTGTCGGTATGATCTCCGGCAAGCCATCTCATGGGCAAAGTGAGATTCCAGACCAAATTAGAATCTGCAAGGAATGTTCAACAGCTGTGGCAGAATTTGAATGCTACAACCTCTTACAAAATTAAATTAAGTGACACGGGGGACAGCAGCGCTTCACTTCCAGATGAGCTCAATGCCTTCTATGCTAGCTTTGACCGTTAGAACATGGAGGAACCATCAGGACCCCCATATGTCCTGATGATCCTTTTATTTCCAGTATCTGAAGCTTGTGTGTGGGCTGCCTTCAGGAAGTGAATCTAAGAAAAGCATCCAGACTGGACAGGGTACCTGGCCATGTATTAAAGACCTATGTTGACCGACTGGCTAGTATATTCACTGATGTATTGAACTTCTTGCTTTGGCAGTGTGTGATATACACATGCTTCAAGTAGGCTTCAATTATATTGGACCCCAAGAAGAGCATGGTGACTTGCCTCAATGATTACATCCACAGTGATGAAGTGTTTTGAGAGGCTGGTGATGAAACATAACAGCTCTCTCTTGAGAGGTGACTTAGAATCCGCTCAGATTTGCCTACTGGAGCAATAGGCCCACAGCAGACGCCATCTCATTGGCTCTTCACTCAACCCTGGAACATTTGAACAGCAAACACATATACATCAGCATACTGTTTATTGAGAAGCTTATTGACAAACTTCTAAATGTTTGTAGTGGACAGTGTATTAACTGGCTGCATCTTGGCCTGGTATGGAAACGCCAGTGCCTTTGTATGGAAAAGGTAGTGGATTCAACCCGGTACATCACAAGTAAAGCCCTCCCAACCATTGAACATATCTATGAGAAACATTGTTGTAGGAAGCAGCATCCATAATTAGAGATTCTCACCACCCTGGCCATGCTCTTTTCTCATTGTTGCTATCAGGTAGAAAGTACAAGAGCCTCAGGACTAGCACCACCTGATTCAAGAACAGTTACTGCCCCACAACCACCAGGCTCTTGAACAAAAGGGGATTGCTACACTCACTTTCCCATTCATTGAGATATTCCCACAACCAGTCATCTCACTGAAAAGAGTATTTATCTTGTTATTTCATGTTCCTGTTATTTATTGTTACTTATTTGTATTTGCATTTGTATAGTTTATCTTCTGCACTCTACTTGATCTTTCATTGATCCTGTTATAGTTACTACTTTCTAGGTTTGCTGAATATGTCCACAGGAAAAGGAATCTCAGGTGACGTATGTGGTGACATGAAATATATGTACTTTGAAAATAAATCTTTGAACTTTGAACTTTAATACTACAGGTTCTGGTCATGTCATATTGTGATGAAGCCTCACAAAACATGACAAAGACTTTCTGCAACTGGAGAATATAGTAGACATCTTGGCCTGAAATGTCGACTGTACTCTTTTCCACAGATGCTACCAGGCCTGCTGAGTTCCTCCAGAATTTTATGTGTGTTGCTTGAATTTCCAGCATCTGCAGATTTTCTCTTGTTTGGAGTTCTAAATTAATTAGGTTGAACCAGAGGTGTATAGAACAACCATTATTTGCATTGCTGTAAAGCTGAACTGAACTTGATTAAATTGGTAGCTCACAATGATTATGATTGAATTATGTTGCTATGCTACCTGCAACCAATTTGGAGGATGTGTAAATTTACAATACATTTGAAAGCTGAATCACAGAACGTGGACTTGTTTTGGTAATTAACACCGTCAGTCATTATGTTGCCCACGTGTGAAATAAGATAGCTATGTGAAATGTTTATTCTGCTACTATGGCTATTCTGCAGTAGTAGTAACTTGGCTTTAAAAAAGACATAGATCTACTCATTTAGCCCCTCTTCTTATGACAATATTTTTGGTCATAGGGATCTAGAGCAGTATAGCAAGTATACTGGCTCTTCGGCCCAACCAGTCTATGCCAACAACGGTGTCTATCCAGCTAATTCCAATTTCCTGCCATCTTCTGAACCCATTGCTTTCGTATATCTATCCAAGCACTTAAATGATACTGTGTACTTGTCTCAACCACTTTCTCCAGGAGCTCATTCCATACACTGAATACACATGTTATGTAAAGATCTGCAACTAGCCACGTCAGCTATAATAAAAGATCTACAAAGTTATTCCTGTATATCAGTTAGTTTAACATGGATTTTTGGCAAGACATAAAAGTCAATAATCAGAAGAAATTTAGGAAAGAATTTATTCAAATGAAGTCAAAGTAGTTTCATGAGAAGTGAGTTTATATTTGACAAATTTGCTTATTTTTTTCAGTTTTAAGAATGTAAGAAGAAGAGTAGATCGAGGCGAATCTATGAATTGACGAATCTGAACTTTGACGAGGTGCTGCATAAAAACTTGTATTGGATGAAATATGTTGGCATAGATTAAAAATAGGGAAGTTTTGTTACAATTGTATAGAGTGGTGAAACCACACCTGGCGAATTGTGTGCAATTTTAGTCCACGATTGAGAATGGATATAGCAGCATTGAAAGCAGTCCAAAACCTGTTCGACAATGAAGATAGGGCAGTGGATGTTGTCTATTTGGACCTTATCAAAGTCTTTGACAAGATCTCTCATGGTAGGCTGGTCTGAAGGGTTAGGCCCCATGGAATTCAGGGAGAGCTAATTAGGTGGATTCACAGTTGACTCAAATGTAGGAAATAGAAGGTAATAGTTGAAGGTTGTTTCTCAGAATACAGGCCAGTGGCGAATGGTGTGCCACTGGGTTCAGTGTGGAAATCCTTGCTATTTGTCATATAAATGATTTGGATGCAAATGAACAAGGCTTGATCAGTAAATTTGCAGATTACCTTTATTCAGGAGCTGATGTTGATAGTGGAAAAACATTCTAGATCACAGGGATTTTAATCAGTTAGTGAGGAATGGCAAATGGATTTTAAGACAGCTAAATGCAAGGCAATGCTATTGTCAACGAATAACCGGACTCAAACGCTCACTCATTCCACAATCACACTTATTTGTTTACAGGAAGAACAGCATGGCCCATCACCAGACTGTTCTGAAGTTTGAACAAAAAAATGTCATTTTTATATATACATTGATACAGATATTGACTAATTGGTAACCTTGTATATGTTCAAATTCCTTATTTATATAATCACAGTACAATAATAGCCAATGTAATCTCCACATTAAAGTTTAATAATACTTCAGAAATACCAAAGTAACTGACGAATATTATGTTTCATCCCTGAATCTTTTATTTGCATCCTCATTTTGTATTGGTATGACAAATGCGCCCCCCCCCCCCCCCCACACTGCTGGCAAAGGAAAGCTATGCTCTTCAAAGACTTCTGGTTTATAAGGTATTTCTTGCCAAGGCTGATCGCGTGCTATCTGTAATCTGTCCTTGCGTGAAGGTTATATTAACCTCTAGCGTGCTCCAACTTTCACAAGCATTTTGAAAGGATTCGTACAATAAACAGTAGGGCACAAGATAATATAATGGAACAAAGGGGCTTAGGAGGTTAAGTGCGTAGTTCATTGACAGTGTTGTTATGGGTACACTGGCCTTCATAGATCAGAGCATTGAGTATAGGAATAGGGACATTATGCTGCAGTTGTATAATCATTAGTGAGGTTGCATTTGAATACTGTGCAATGCACACAAAATGCTGGAGGAACTCAGTAGATCAAGCATCTGCAGAATTTCTTGTGTTTATGATTTGAGTACTGTGTACAGTCTTGATCACCCTGCTATAGAAAAGACGTAGTTAAACTGGAAAGGGTACAGAAAAGATTTGAAGATGCTGCCAGGACTAGAGGGCTTTATTTACAGGGAGAGATTGGCCAGGCTAGGTATTTACTTCTTGGAGTGCAGGAGAATTGGTTAAAATGGTGAGAGACAAAGATAGTAGGTGGTAACATCTGAGGTCATGGCTCAACTTAATTGTGCTTTTTAGGTTTGTAGGGATGGGGACAGAGGGGTGTTCGGGGTCAGGTTAGGGTTTAGGAATAGGGATGTGGGGTTAGGGTTAGGCCAAAGTATAGACCTCTGCTCCATTCTTGAAGGTCAGCAAAGTTGATGTGTGATGAAGGATATCTGTAGCAGGATGTCAGGCCAGCAGACCGGTGAGGGCTAGTGGCCTAGAGGTTCTGGGATCGGAATTCCTTGTGGGCAGGAAATATGAGAGTCAGTGACCCCCTAAGTATGTGAGTCCGTGAGATTGGAGTTCGAGAACCAGTGTTTGGGATCTCAAACACTGGGCTGGGCTTTGAGGCCTGGAGTTCAGGATCCTCTTTCATCGTCATTGGTGAGTCGTGAGTCAGTACCAAAGATCGAAGCCTGAAATTTGATCAGAAATCTGAGAGTCAAGGCCTGATGGTCAAAGCTCTGAATCTGCTAGTCCACTGGGGAAGTCAAAGGTTCCATGTCTGCGAGTCTGCTGGAGGCCCAGAGACATCTGGTTTGCTGTTTTATTGTTGATCTGGTGGTGGTGTTGTTACTTGTGTAGTTCAGAGAACATGGAGGGCATGCTTTGCTGGTGCTAGAATGTGTAGCAACACTCCTAGCAAATCCTTGGATTAGGTTAGTTAACACAAATGACACATTTCATTATGTTTCAATATATATATGTGATAAATAAAATAAATGAAACTGAATCCTAACAGTCTTTACCCAGGTTAGGGGAGTGGAAAACTAGTGGGTAACAGTTCAGGTTGAGCTGGGATAGATCTAAAGGGTCCTGAGGGACAACAGTTTGACACGGAAGGTGGTTCACTATGTGGAATGAGCTGCTAGAAGATGTGGTAGAGACAAGTATCGATGCCGAGATGTTTTCTCTAGAGGGAGAATCGTTCAGTAGTCTCAAAAGGGTGGTGGAACTCAGTATTTCCTAGACAGTTGTGGAGCTCATTAGAAGTTTTTAAAGTGGAAGGAGAATTTTTTTTTCAAAGATAAGAGGAATTGAGGGCCAGGGGAATCCAACTGAGGACATAAGATCTGTGTTAGATCAACTGTGAGTTTATTGAATGTCTGAGCAACTTGAGGAGCCAGATGGATTTTGGTGTTAAAACAGCACACATCAAAATTGCTGGTGAACACAGCAGGCCAGGCAGCATCTCTAGGAAGAGGTACAGTCGACATTTCGGGCCGAGACCCTTTGTCAGGACTAACTGAAAGAAGAGCTAAGTAAGAGATTTGAAAATGGGAGGGGGAGGGGGAGATCCGAAATGATAGGAAAAGACGGGAGGGGGAGGGATGGAGCCAAGAGCTGAACCGTTGATTGGCAAAAGGGATATGAGAGGATCATGGGACAGGAGGCCCAGGGAGAAAGAAAAGGGGGAAGGGGGGAATAACCCAGAGGATGGGCAAGGGGTATAGTGAGAAGGACAGAGGGAGAAAAAGGAGAAAGAGAAAAAGAATATGTGTATATAAAGAAATAACGGATGGGGTATGAGGGGGAGGTGGGACATTAGCGGAAATTTGAGAAGTCAGTGTTCATGCTATCAGGTTGGAGGCTACCCAGACGGAATATAAGGTGTTGTTCCTCCAACCTGAGTGTGGCTTCATCTTTACAGTAGAGGAGGCCGTGGACAGACATATCAGAATGTGAATGGGACGTGGAATTAAAATGTCTGGCCACTGGGAGATCCTGCTTTCACTGGCGGACGGAGCTTAGGTGTTCAGCGAAATGGTCTCCCAGTCTGTGTCGGGTCTCGCCAATATATAGAAGGCCGCATTGGGAGCACCGGACGCAGTATATCACCCCAGGCAACTCACAGTTGAAGTGTCACCTCAACTGAAAGGACTGTCTGGGGCCCTGAATGGTGGTAAGGGAGGAAGTGTAAGGGCATGTGTAGCACTTGTTCCGCTTACACGGATAAGTGCCAGGAGGGAGATCGGTGGGGAGGGATGGGGGGGGGGAACGAATGGACTTCTCACACTCTTAAACTTTTCGATGATTTTAAGTTCCCTGGCCCCCACTGTTTTATTTTCACCATGGATATCCAATCCTTCCATCCCCCATCAGTAAGGTCTCAAAGCTCTCCACTTCATTTTGGATTCCAGACCTAACCAGTTCCCCTCTACCACCACTCTGCTCCGTCTAGCGGAATTAGTCCTTACTCTTAATAATTTCTCCTTTGGCTCCTCCCACTTCCTCCAAACTAAAGGTGTAGCTATGGGCTCCTGTATGGGTCCTAGCTATGCCTGTCTTTTTGGCTTTGTGGAACAATCTATGTTCCAAACCTATTCTGGTATCTGTCCCCCCACTTTTCCTTCGCTACATCGACGACTGCATTGGCGCTGCTTCCTGCACGTGTGCTGAGCTCGTTGACTTCATTAACTTTGCCTCCAATTTTCACCCTGCCCTCAAGTTTACCTGGTCCATTTCCAACACCTCCCTCCCCTTTCTAGATCTTTCTGTCTCTATCTCTGGAGACAGCTTATTTACCGATGTCTACTATAAGCCTACTGACTCTCACAGCTATCTGGACTATTCCTCTTCTCACCCTGTTTCTTGCAAAAATGCCATCCCCTTCTCGCAATTCCTCCGTCTCCGCTGCATCTGTTCTCAGCATGAGGCTTTTCATTCCAGGACGAGGGAGATGTCCTTTTTTAAACAAAGGGGCTTCCCTTCCTCCACCATCAACGCTGCTCTCAAACGCATCTCCCCCATTTCACGCACATCTGCTCTCACTCCATCCTCCCGCCACCCCACTAGGAATAGGGTTCCCCTTGTCCTTACCTACTACCCCACCAGCCTCCGGGTCCAACATATTACTCTCCATAACTATTGCCACCTCCAACAGGATATCCCACCACTAAGCACACCTTTCCCTCTCCCCCCCGCTTTCCGCAGGGATCGCTCCCTACGCGACTCCCTTGTCCATTCGTTCCTCCCATCCCTCCCCACCGATCTCCCTCCTGGCTCTTATCCTTGTAAGCAGAACAAGTGCTACACATGCCCTTACACTTCCTCCCTTACCACCATTCAGGGCCCCAGACAGTCCTTCCAGGTGTGGCGACATTTCACCTGTGAGTCGGCTGGGGTGATATACTGCGTCCGGTGCTCCCGATGTGGCCTTCTATATATTGGCGAGACCCGATGCAGACTGGGAGATCGTTTCGCTGAACACCTAAACTCTGTCCGCCATAGAAAACAGGATCTCCCAGTGGCCACACATTTTAATTCCATGTCCCATTTCCATTCTGATATGTCTGTCCATGGCCTCCTCTACTGTAAAGATGAAGCCACACTCAGGTTGGAGGAACAACGCCTTATATTCCGTCTGGGTAGCCTCCAACCTGATGGCATGAACATTGTCTTCTCTAATTTCCGTTAATGCCCCACCTCCCCCTCGTACCCCATCCGTTATTTTTTATTATTATTATATATATATGTATTCTTTTTCTCTCTCTCCTTTTTCTCCTTGTCCCTCTCACTATAGTCCTTGCCCATCCTCTGGGCTTCCCCCCTCCCCCTTTTCCTTCTCCCTGGGCCTCCTGTCCCATGATCCTCTCATATCTCTTTTGCCAAACAACTGGCCAGCTTTTGGCTCCATCTCTCCCCCTTCTGTCTTCTCCTATCATTTTGGATCTCCCCCTCCCCCTCCCACTTTCAAATCTCTTACTGGCTCTTCCTTCAGTTAGTCCTGATGAAGGGTCTCGGCCAGAAACGTTGACTGTACCTCTTCCTAGAGATGCTGCCTGACCTGCTGTGTTCACCAGAAACTTGATGTGTGTTGCTTGAATTTCCAGCATCTGCAGAATTCCTCATGTTTTGGTGTTAAAATGTTATTCTTTACTGTTCTCATTTCATCATGCATTTTTTGGTGGAGGACCTTGCCAGTAATGACTTTGCTAAAAGCCCATTCACTTTGAAAAGTTGTCAGTGATTTTGTTTTTTCGGTGTTCACAAATATTTTGAATGGAATCTCACAAGTGTAGTCCAGCTGGTTACTGTCATTATTTACCTTGCTGGTTAATGTTACAAAGAATAAAAGTCTGGTCAAAATTTTCTTTTAAGGAAGGCCATTTTTCTATTTTTATTGTTTACCATCGATGGCTTAGCTAATGTTTTAAGATCAGGGCTTGAATGGTTTTCCCAGGTTGATGTGGTAATTAAATACCATTAGTGTATTGGTATTTGTCATGGCTTTTGCTTCCATTATTGTCCAAGCTTGTATTGATTCCATGCAACAAGGTATGTTTTTAATAGAAAATCTTGTTCATTGATGTATTAGTTTTGCAGGGCATTGGGGAAAACTGATGTGATGCTGAGGTAATTTGATACATTTTTATGCAAATGAAGTGTTAAGATCATTTTAGCATTATAAACAGTATGCAATGTAAAATTTCACTGCCAGCTTCTTAGAGTCAACATTGTACTGACATACTGCTAATAATAAGCAAGAGCTGCTGCTCAACTCCCCATGCTATTGCTTCTAACTTCATACTCTCCCCTTCATTCATGTTCAACTAAACTGTTTGTGTATGTCATTATCTCGACTATAATCTTACTGAGCTATAAGCCAGCATTTTACTTGCCAATTTAATACACGTCTTTGCCATTTTCACAAGGTACAGCTAAATCTTCATCTCTTTTATTTTCTTTGTATTATAAGAGTAGTTCTGCAATATTTAATTTCTAGATACCGTAGGTGTGTAGATCAATTGATCCAAACAGAAAGCAGTGAGGCCTCTGATTATGTTGAAGGAAAATATATTTATTACTTGGAAGTAGAATTTCATAAAATGTTTAAAATTTTAAAAGAAACATTGAGCTGGTAGACCAGTTGATGACTCAGTTCATTATACAAACGAAATACAGCACATCAGAATTTCCCTCCATCTCAGAATTTTGCCTCATTGTATTATTGGTAGTGAAAATGCTGTTGTAAAATTGGTGATTTTGTATTAGAAAGTGAGGGGGGGGATCTCATTGAAACTTATTGATTATTGAAAAGCCTAGATACGGTGTGTGTGGAGAGGATGTTTCCTAAAGTGGGCAAGTCTAGGATCAGCGGAAACAGCCTCAGAATAGAGGGACATCCATTTAGAACAGAGATGAGAAGGAATCTCTTTAGATAGAGAGTAGTGAATCTGTGGAATTCATTACTACTGTGGCTGTGGAAGCCAAGTCATTGAGCATATTTAAAACAGAGATTACCAAGTTCTTGGTTAGTTCGGGCATCAAAGGAGAAGGCAGGAGAGTAGGATTGAGAGGGATAAAAAATCAACCATGATGGAATGGCAGAGCAGACTTGATGGGCCAAATGCCTAACTGTGCCCCTATGGTCTTAGCAAGCAGCATCAAGTTTTGAGTTTAATCATTATGGTATATGGATATTTTATTTTGGTATACAATACACTGTTTGGAAATATTTTTAAACTGATATATCGTGTACTACCAGTCTTTATTATATTCTATAAATAATAAATATGAGAAAGTCTGCAGATGCTGGAAGTCTAAAGCAACACACACAAAATGCTGGAAGAACTCAGCAGGTCAGGCAGCATCCATGGAAGTGAAAAATAGTTGACGTTTCGGGCTGAAATCATTCTTCAGTACTGGAAGGGGGAGGATGCCGGAATAAAAAGGTGGGGGGTGGAAGAGGGGCAAGTGGCTAGCTAGAAAGTGAAGCCAAGTGGATGGGAAAGGTCAAGGGCTGGAGAAGAAAGAATCTTGATAGGAGAAGAGAGTGGACCATAGGAGAAAGGGAAGAAGGCAAGGACCCAGAGGGGAAGTAAGAGGCAAATGAGAAAAGGTAAAATGTCAGAGAAATTTGTTTATACTGGAAGGAGAAATTGATATTCATGTCATCAGGTTGGAAGCTACTGAGACGGAATACAAGCTATTGCTTCCCTGTCCTAAGGGTGGACTCTGGGAAGTTCCACTTGTGGCAGATGAAGCAGATAAGCTCGACAAAGTGGCCCCCCAATGTACGATAGGTCTCCCATGCTGAGCTCATTAATTTTATCTCAGTTTTTTTGCCTCCACTGCATCTGTTCCTCAGATGTGGCTTTCCATTGCAGGATATCAGAGATGTCATCCTCCTTAAAGGAACAGGGTTTCCCTCCCTCCACTACTGATGCTGCTCTCACTTGAATCTCCTCCATTTCCTGAATATCTGTGCTCACCCCATCGTTCAACCACCTGAACAGTAATGTCATTCCTCTTGTCTTTACCTACCCCATTAGCCTCCACATCAAACATACTATCCTGTGCAACTTTTGCCATCTCCAAAGGGATCTTACCACTAAACATATCTTCCCCCACCACACTCCACTTTCCACAGGGATTGCTCTCTCCTTTCATTCCTACTCACTAATCTCCCTCCCTGCAAGCAGCCTAAGTTCTACACCAGCCCGTACAACTCCTCCCTCACCTCCATTCAAGGCCCCAAATTGTCCTTCCAGATAAGGCAACTCTTCACATCTCTTTCTTTCATAACCTTCTGTCCTCTCCTATTAGATTTCCCCCTTCTCCAGCCCTTCGTCTTGTTCACCAATCGACTTCCCAGCTCTTCTCAGTTTCACCTATCACCTTGTATTTCTTCCTCCCCTCTTTCTCTCTCTCTCCCCCCCCCCCGCCCACCTTATTCTGACTTAGTATCTTTTTTCTCCAATCCTGATGAAGGGTCTGGGACTGAAACATCCACTGTTTACTCTTGCCTGGCCTGCTGAGTTCCTCTAGAATTTTGCGTGTGTTACTTCACATGCGAACTGCTGGGGTCATTCATTGTGTGCAGTGCTCCCAGTGTAGCCTTCTCCACATTGGTGAGACCTGCTGCTGTAAATTGGGGGAACTGCTTCACAAAGTACCTCTGCTCCATCCACCACAAGCAGAACTTCCCGGTGGCCAAACGTTCCAATTCTGATTCCTATTCTAACATGTCAGTCAATGGCTTGCTTCTTCTTGTGCCAAGATGTGCCATCAACTTATTTTCCATCTGGATGGCCTCCAATCTGAAGGCATGAATATCGATTTCTCTTTCCGGTAAACAAATTCTTCTTCCCCCATTCCTCTATGCCCTATTTTGTCCTTTTACCACTTCTCACCTGTCTATTACTTTCCCTTGGGTTCCCCCCTCCTTCTCTTTCTCATATGGTCAACTCGCCTCTCCTATCAGATCCCTTCTTCTCCAGCCCTTGACCTTTTGCACCCACTTGGCTTCACCTGTCCGCTCCAGTTAGCCTCCTTCCCCTCTCCCCACCTTTTTATTCTGGCATCTTCCCCCTTCCTCCTCAATCCTGAAGAAGGGTCTCAGCTTGAAATGCTGACTGTTGTGCCATTTTTTTTTTTGGAATAGTTGACATGAGGAGTGATAATCAAGAAGTGTAAAATACTAAATGTCACATTGTGGGAATTTAGTATTTGAGAGGATTTTAAACATGACAGAATTTATTTTCCTTAAGCTCAGAAGTGATTTGGCCATTACCTATTGCATCATTGCATCAACAGCAGAGAAGTTGTGTTGTCTGTGGGGGGTGGGGTGAAGCTTTCAAATTAGGCTTTCTATATGCAATAAACAAAAGGCACATATACAGTAATAGTTCAATTACCTCAACATATAATTGATGTTAGCTTCAACCTTGTGAAGGTTTATACTTTAGTGACAGCCATTTATGATTGTTTCACCTCCCCCCCCACCCCAACTCACCCTTACAAGCAGCTGGATGTGCATCTCGGCCAGACCTTCTCGTACCTTGATATCAAATTGTTTGATGCTAAGGTAGAAAGTAAACTAGTCACTAATTATGGTTCGTAAAACTAACTTAAGGATGATTATTTCTCTGTATTCAATCTAGTGCAAAGAATTGTCTTTTGTTTTAATTCTGTTTCAAAATACTTACAGTGTGCAGTGATTTTATTATATTCAGTGGACTATGGCAAAAGGAATTGTTTTGTCCTGCATTACCTAACAGCAATCTGCATTGTGCACCTTGCTCAGATGAAATTAAATTACATGGGTGTGTCAATATTTGACTAAAATAATTAGATGGAAAAGCCAACTTGCTTTCAGTTGTAGCACAAACATGAGAAAATCTGCAGATGCTGGAAATCCAAGCAATACACATACAATGTCTGATTGAATTTTTGAGGATGTGACTAAACACATTGAAGGTAGAGCAGTATAAGGCATCCGTTAGTCTTGCGAGACCATGGATCTGCGCCTGGAAAGTCTTCACTCTCCAGGGCGCAGGCCTGGGCAAGGTTGTATGGAAGACCGGCAGTTGCCCATGCTGCAGGTCTCCCCTCTCCACGACACCGATGTTGTCCAAGGGAATGGCAAGGGCCAATACAGCTTGGCACTAGTGTCGTCACAGAGCAATGTGTGGTTACGTGCCTTGCTCAAGGACACAGCACGCTGCCTCAGCTGGGGCTGGAACTCGTGACCTTCAGGTTGCTAGTCGAATGCCTTAACCACTTGGCCACGTGCCCACAGTAGAGCAGTAGGTATACTATATATGGATTTCAGCAAGGCATTTAATAAGGTACCCCATGCAAGGCTTATTTGGAAAGTATGGAGGCATGGGATACAAGGGGACATTGCTTTGTGGATCCAGAATTGGCTTGCTCACAGAAGGCAAAGAGTGGTTGTAGATGGATCATATTCTGCATGGAGATCAGTATGCCTCAGGGATCTGTTCTGGGACCCCTTCCCTTGTGATTTTTATAAATGACTTGGATGAGGACATGGAGGGGTGGGTCAGTAAATTTGCTGATGACACAAAGGTTGGGGGTGTTGTGGATAGTGTGGAGGGCTGTCAGAGGTTACAGCAGGACATCAAAACTGGGCTGAGAAGTGGCAGTTGGAGTTCAACCCAGATAAGTGTGAGGTGGTTCATTTTGGTAGGTCAAATATAATGGCAGAATATAGTATTAATGCTAAAACTCTTGGCAGTGTGGTGGATCAGAGGGATCTTGGGGTCCGAGTCCACAGGACACTCAAAGCTACTGCACAGATTGACTCTGTGGTTAAGAAGACATATGGTGTATTGGCACTCCTCAACCGTGGGATTGAGTTTAAGAGCCGAGAGTTAATGTTGCAGCTATATAGGACCCTGGTCAGACCACACTTGGAGTACTGTGCTCAGTTCTGGTCACCTCACTACGGGAAGGATGTGGAAACCATAGAAAGGGTGCAGAGGAGATTTACAAGGATATTGCCTGGATTGGGGGGCATGTCTTATGAGAATTGGTTGAGTGCTGGAGGATGAGAGGTGACTTGATAAAGATGTATAAGATGATGAGAAGCATTGATCGTATGGATAGTCAGAGGCTTTTTCCCAGGGCTGAAATGGCTGACACGAGAGGGCACATTTTTAAGGTGCTTGGAAGTAGGTACAGAGGAGATGTCAGGGGTAAGTTTTTTTACGCAGAGAGTGGTGAGTGCGTGGAATGGGCTGCCGGCAACCGTGGTGGAGGCAGATATGATAAGGTCTTTTAAGAGACTCCTGGATAGGTACATGGAGCTTAGAAAAATAGAGGGCTATGGGTGACCCTAGGTAATTTCTAAGTAAGTACATGTTCAGCACAGCATTGTGGGCTGAAGGGTCTGTATTATGATGTTGGTTTTCTGTGTTCCATAAAATGGTGGAGGAACTCACCAGGCCAGGCAGCATCTATGGTAAGAGTAAGCAGTTGACTTTTTGGGCCGAGACCCTTCAGTGGGACTGATTAGGATTTTGATTTTACAGTGACAAAACACTTTAAGGTGCTTTATTTCATTATTTTGCCTGCTACATGTGAGCTGAAATGTGGGCTTTAATTTGATAATTTCCTGTTTGTCAGCTTTGAACAATAGCAGTCATTTAACTTTTTAATTTCTTTGAACACCAATGATTCACTTCAAAGTGAAGTGTCCTATTAACTAGGAAAAAACTATTTTAGGATTATTTACTTAAGCTTATTATCCCTACCGGGGAATAGGTCACCAATAGTAGTTTGAAGAGCCCTCTAACCTGGGCCAGTTTCAAGATGCCCTAGGTGTAGCTCATCTTCTTGGTGTAACCTCCTCTCTCAGGAATGAGGTCTTTGGAGCTTCTGTTGGTGTTTCTGTAGCACTGGGCTTGTACAGGATGGGGTTGCTAGCCCCATGTCCAACCCTCCTGCTTTCTCAGCCAGGCTTGGGGCTGTACATGGCAAAGTTTACTATAGGGTTATATTTGGGGAAAAGTTGTGGTCATGATACCTGTGTCACTTCGCACTTTGTCCCCTTCCTGTACTCTGACGAATTGTTATTTGAGGTTGAGCCTACTATGGTGGTATCATCTGCAGGACAAGAAAGGAAGATAGCAAAAGCCAGGATAAAAAAAAAAGAACGCCCCTTTCCTTTCTAGTACTGATGAAGGGTCTCAGCATGAAACATTCACTATTCACTTCCCTGCGTAGATGCTGGCTGACCTGCTAAGTTCCTCTAACATTTTCCGTGTGTTGCTTAAGATTTCCAGCATCTGCAAAATCTGTTTCCAGCAAACTATTTGCTTTTTTATTATCATTATGAGTTTTTAGTGTCAGTATTAGAAGCATCAAAGTATAAACTTTGTATATTTAGCTTCCAACTAATTAGCATTTAAAAAGCTTTTCCGTAAGAAACCGGTATTTCAATTTGGGCTTTATCTTTCAGGTAAAACGAAATTTAACTTGGATATTGTCATAATCATTTCTACTTGATCACCCTTCTAGTGTTTCAAGTTGGAATATTAGCTTTGATTCTAATAATTATTGGGCTACTGATTCAAACTAGGTTTTTATTCCAGGTTGTGTGATTGTCTGCCTTCTACAGACTCACTGAAACATATTTCCATATGACATTAGGAACTTTTTGGTTCTTATTTTTGTTTTTTTTTCAGTGTGGGGTGGAGAGGATGGTTAAAAATTACAAAATAGCACTTACTGTTTCTTATGATCTTTTATTTCCAGTGCCAGCTCCACCTGTCCTTCTGGAGCCCCATCCAAAATTGAAACCTTGTACTTTTCCACCTGAATCTAGTCACCAGCAACTTGGGATCTATTTCCAGTCACTTGGATACGTAACTTTTCTTTATGAATTGTGGGCCTTAGGATAATCTTCAAAATATTAACATGCTGTGTGGATGTGTGAGAGAAGATTTGTACGAGGAAAGATTTAGGAAAGCAGTCTTGAAAGACAGACATAGATAGTATGAGGAAATGTAAGAAGAGTATCAGAATCAGGTTTGTTATCAATGATGTTATGAAATTTATTATTTTGCAGCAGCAGTACAGTATGTGACTCATTCCACCAATAATCTTAGATAGGCACATCAATATAAGAAAAATGGAGCTTTGTGGGATGGGTAGGAGAGAAGCATTAGATTGATCATGAAGATTTATATAGGTCACCACATCATGGGCTGAAGGGCCTGTACTGAGCTAAGTTGTTCTGTTTTAATCAGTTCTTGAACATTTCAGTAGTACTGTATTTTAATTTCATTAAATTGATATCTAATACAACTAGTGCTATAGTTGAACCAAAATGATATGTGCTAACATTTGAAGTGGAAATATTTAGATTCATATTCACCTTCCATTAAATGTTTTTTTTCTTAAACTTGTACATTCTGGTAATTGACCATATAATATACAAAATTATGTGTGGGCTATTAATGCATGCTTTTCATTTTCTTAGATATGAACATAACTTAGTAAAGATGACGTCTCCCAACAAAGCATTGTCAAGACTGTTTTCCACTACTGTATACAATTTTTCACAGATGTGTACCACATTGAATCATCATCAAAATTAATTTGAGCTGAGATTTCAGATAAAAATGAAGGAACATGTCAAACATTTTGACAAGAATTTCCAGAAAATGTCTTTGAAGAATATCACAAATTCATAGACTTAATCGGGCAGACGATTAATTGAAAATCTAAGTTTAAACAGCCATTACAAGTTAATGAAAGCAAACAATCTGTCACCAAGACTGGAATGTGGAACAAGACTATTGTTTTTGAAACTGATTTTTATTGATTAAGTTGTTAAAGTTTGAAATTCAGTTTAATTATAGAGTAAGCTCCATGTTAAATTTTGAACAGACGTGTTTAAAATGTGCAATTGCTTTTGAAATATAATTTAAAATGTATTATGCCTTCATCTTGTATTATTTGTACATTGTGCACTTTTTATTTTCAGACAATCTAAACTAGATTTTGATTTAGTATGTTGAAATAGAAGTTGTGTTCTGGCATTGAATAAAGTAACTAATAGTTGTTGTGTTGAAAAATAAGAATAAACCTCAAGTTATGGACACAAGACATTCTGAATTGGCCAGAAAATAATAAACCTGTAAGCACAGCCTATGCACTGTTTGTATTGGTATTTTTAATTTTAGGTGCAGATGATTAAAGGCCATTTGAAATTGGCAGGAGTTTAATGTGGTCAATTTGACTCCATTGCAAAAAGTTGTTTTGCTCTTGATTTGGAATCTTCAATATTGCACTTCAAATATATTATAACTAATTTAGGTAATTATAAGTTCCTATTACTATCAATTAGTACTTTTTGGTAATTTATTCAAAAGTGATATAAAAGCAATGCTTTTTAAAGGTTGCATTCCTAGAATAGCGTCTATCACAATTTTCGATAACATAAAACCCTGTTTGCCCATTGATTCTCATGTTATAAGTAAAGATGTATCGTAAGACATGTTTTCCTGTCTGTGCTTATGAGTACCACAGCATGGTTAGGAGACACCATAGAAACCATAGAAACTACAGCACAGAAACAGGCCTTTTGGCCCTTCTTGGCTGTGCTGAAATATTTTCTGCCTAGTCCCACTGACCTGCACACGGACCATATCCCTCCATACACCTCCCATCCATGTATCTGTCCAATTTATTCTTAAATGTTAAAAAAGAACCCACATTTACCACCTCGTCTGGCAGCTCATTCCATACTCCCACCACTCTCTGTGTGAAGAAGCCCCCCCACTAATGTTCCCTTTAAACTTTTCCCCCCTCACCCTTAACCCATGTCCTCTGGTTTTTTTCTCCCCTTGCCTCAGTGGAAAAAGCCTGCTTGCATTCACTGTATCTAAACCCATCATAATTTTATATACCTCTATCAAATCTCCCCTCATTCTTCTACGCTCCAGGGAATAAAGTCCTAACTTATTCAACCTTTCTCCGTAACTGAGTTTCTCAAGTCCCAGCAACATCCTTGTAAACCTTCTCTGCACTCTTTCTACCTTATTTATATCCTTCCTGTAATTTGGTGACCAAAACTGAACACAATACTCCAGATTCGGCCTCACCAATGCCTTATACAACCTCATCATAACATTCCAGTTCTTATACTCAATACTTTGATTAATAAAGGCCAATGTACCAAAAGCTCTCTTTACGACCCTATCTACCTGTGATGCCACTTTTAGGGAATTTTGTATCTGTATTCCCAGATCCCTCTGTTCCACTGCACTCCTCAGTGCCTTACCATTAACCCTATATATTCTACCTTGGTTTGTCCTTCCAACATGCAATACCTCACACTTGTCTGTATTAAACTCCATCTGCCATTTTTCAGCCTATTTTTCCAGCTGGTCCAAGTCCCTCTGCAGGCTCTGAAAACCTTCCTCACTGTCTACTACACCTCCAATCTTTGTATCATCAGCAAATTTGCTGATCCAATTTACCACATTATCATCCAGATCATTGATATAGATGACAAATAACAATGAACCCAGCACTGATCCCTGTGGCACACCACTAGTCACAGGCCTCCACTCGGAGAAGCAATTCTCTACTACCACTCTTTGGCTTCTTCTATTGAGCCAATGTCTAATCTAATTTACCACCTCTCTATGTATACCTAGCGACTGAATTTTCCTAACTAACCTCCCATGCGGGACCTTGTCAAAGGCCTTACTGACGTCCATGTAGACAATATCCATTGCCTTCCCTTCGTCCACTTTCCTGGTAACCTCCTCGAAAAACTCCAATAGATTGGTCAAACATGACCTACCACGCACAAAGCCATGTTGACTCTCCCTAATAAGTCCCTGTCTATCCAAATGCTTGTAGATTCTGTCTCTTAGTACTCCCTCCAATAACTTACCTACTACCGACGTTACACTTACCAGCCTATAATTTTCCGGATTACTTTTCGATCCTTTTTTAAACAACGGAACAACATGAGCCACTCTCCAATCCTCCGGCACCTCACCCGTAGACAGCGACATTTTAAATATTTCAGCCAGGGCCCCTGCAATTTCAACACTAGTCTCCTTCAAGGTCCGAGGGAACACCCTGTCAGGTCCCGGGGATTTATCCACTTTAATTTTCCTCAAGACAGCAAGGACGACCTCCTTTTCGATCTGTACAGTTTCCATGATCTCACTACTTGTTTCCCTTAATTCCATAGACTTCATGCCAGTTTCCTTAGTAAATACAGATGCAAAAAACCTATTTAAGATCTCCCCCATTTCCTTTGGTTCCGCACATAGCCGACCACTCTGATCTTCAAGAGGACCAATTTTATCCCTTACAATCCTTTTGCTCTTAATATACTTGTAAAAGCTCTTTGGATTATCCTTCACTTTGACTGCCAAGGCAACCTCATGTCCTCTTTTAGCCCTCCTGATTTCTTTCTTAAGTATTTTCTTGCACTTCTTATACTCCTCAAGCACCTTATTTACTCCCTGCTTCCTATACATGTCATACATCTCCCTCTTCTTCTTTATCAGAGTTGTAATATCCCTTGAGAACCAAGGTTCCTTATTCCTATTCACTTTGCCTTTAATCCTGACAGGAGCATACAAATTCTGCACTCTCAAAATTTCTCCTTTGAAGGCTTCCCACCTACCGATCACATCCTTGCCAGAGAACAACCTGTCCCAATCCACGCTTTTTAGATCCTTTCTCATTTCTTCAAATTTGGCCGCCTTCCAGTTAAGAGCCTCAACCCTAGGACCAGATCTATCCTTATCCATGATCGTTGAAACTAGTGGTGTTATGATCACTGGAACCAAAGTGCTCCCCTACACAGACTTCTGTCACTTGTCCTAACTCGTTTCCTAACAGGAGATCCAATATTGCATCCCCTCTAGTTGGTCCCTCTATATATTGATTTAGAAAACTTTCCTGAACACATTTTACAAACTCTAAACCATCTAGACCCTTAACAGTATGGGAGACCCAATCAAAATATGGAAAATTAAAATCCCCTATGACCACAACTTTATGTTTCCTGCAGTTGCCTGCTATCTCTCTGCAGATTTGCTCTTCCAATTCTCGTTGACTATTGGGTGGTCTGTAATACAATCCCACTAATGTGGCCATACCTTTCCTTTTTCTCAGCTCCACCCGTAAGGACTCAGTAGACAAGCCCTCTAATCTGTCCGGCCTGAGCACTGCTGTAATATTTTCCCTAACAAGCAATGCTACTCCCCCACCTTTCATTCCTCTGCCTCGATCACGTCTGAAACATCGGAACCCTGGAATATTAAGCTGCCAGTCCTGCCTTTCCTGTAGCCAAGTTTCACTAATTGCTATAACGTCATAATTCCACGTGTCAATCCATTTAAGAGATTTGCTTTGAAAACTGATCGGTAATCTTTTAAGTGGCTCATAGCTTCATTTGAAGATAACTCCAGATGCTCATCACCTTCCACTCTTCAGTTTTAATACAGTAATTTCAAACATCAATCAAATAGAGGGAGGAGAAGATGGCGGCGCAACGCAGCGCGCGCGGCCTCTCCAGTGAATGATACCGTATTTGTAAGTAGAATGCCATGCACAATTCTGATTTGATGGAGACAGACGTGAGAAGCACGGCAGAACATCTGGAGAAACTTCTGAAAAGCCCGGTTCGCTACTGTGCGATCAAGAATCTCCGGAGGGGAAGGCCCCAAATCCTCGGCTTTGCCTGTTGCTGGCGTCTGGGGCTGGGGTCAAAGCGCTCAGCAGAGATGGTGCACGGTGTCGGAGGACTGGTCGGAGGCTCGGAGTTGCACTGTTGTAAGGTGCTTCCAGGGTGCTGCATCGGCAAGTTTGCGGTGCTGGAAGCTCATGCCAGGGAGAGTTTTCTTCCTTCAACCATCTGCCTGAGATGATGGGACTTACGAGAGACTTTGAGGCTTTTTTTTTACCATGTCCATAGTCTGCTCTTCATCAAATTATGGTATTGCTTGCACTGTTGTAACTATATGTTATAATTATGTGGTTTTTGTCAGTTTTTCAGTCTTGGTCTGTTTTGTGTTTCTGTGATAGCACACTGGTGGAACATTGTATCATTTCTTAATGCATGCATAAATGCATAAATGACAATAAAAGTGGACTGCGTGTCCTCATAATCTAATCTAATCTAATAAACAAGAGAATTTAATGATCTAACTCTCCGCAACTAACAGTGGTCGTTTAGGTTTACAACTTGCATCTGAACTTGCTGGCTCTTTCATATATCTTGATTGTAAATAGAAAAACTTCTTGGGGCGAATAAAAATGCTAGACAACAAAATGATCCCACAGTGCTTAACAAAAACCACATGTTTAAAAAAATTGGAATTTATCCCTTTTAGCATTTTAATGTTGATTCCATTATCTGCAGCCCTTTGTTACCTCACCTATCACCTTCCCACCTCTCAGTCTCTGCTGCTGTTGCTACTCTTTGTTCCTCCATCAACATATCATCCCACTTCAGTCCACTTATTATTGCCAGCTCCTGCTGTACCCATTCCCCAACCTCTTTATACTGTCTCCCCTGTTTTACAGTCAAGATAAAAAGCCTCAACCCAAATTGTTAACTTGTCCATTTCCTTCCAGTGATCTTGCCTGATCCACTGAGTTCCTCCAGCAGTTTGGTTTTTTTTGTGGTCGGATTCCAGCATCTGCAGTCTCCAGTGTTTCCAGAATACTAGAGGATCCAATTACTGGGAAAGATCTGAACCAATCTTAAATAAAAGAACTGGAAAAAAAAGTGAAATTAGTGCTAATTGAGATGTTAAAGTGCATGTTTAAAAAATAAGACCTAAAATATATTTTGGGATGGATTCATTTTATTTTTAATTTAGTTATTCACTTTCAGGATCTGTGTATTACTGATAACCTTGCCTTTGCTGTTCAATCCTGAGTGAAGGAGGAACGTTGTTTCATTTTTAGTGTATACTGTACCAGCAGTTTATGGTCAAAATGACAATAAAAAGCGACTTGACTTATTTCCCTTTGAATTGAATGGTTTGCTTGAAATGAACTACATTACTGAGTTTGACGTTACATCTGGACCAGCTCAGTTAAGGATGGCAGCCCTCTTCCTCTGAACTAAGAAAGATTTTACCAGTGACTTTGTGATTATCATTACTAATGACAAGTTTCAAGATTCCAAACTGTGAATACTATTCAACTTCCCTGACTTCCATGGTACTGTTTGACCTCGGGTGTGTGCAGTGTGAGGCCATACCGCTGTACCTCTGTTGTGTTTGCTCACTATATCTACTGATGTGACCTGAAGTCAGGAGAAAGAACAAAGCGGGAACCCAAAGTAACCCCCTTATTCAGTAAAACCACGCAACTACAAAAATCTCAAAGCTCAACAGTACATCCCAAAGCATGACTGTTTAAATGGTTTACCTCAGAATATTTAATACATTGATAGGAACAACAACCAATCAGTGCAAGTCAGCCTGGGATTGGGTGTCAGCTGACCAATAGGCATTGACTGTTTCAGCTCCACCATAACAATTTCTAAGTTAGTTACTGAGCCTTGACTTTAAAAAGGAAAGGAAGAAAATTGTGCAGTCTGATATACATTTTAAAAATGTTTGGTTAAAAAAATTATGTTAGAGAACTGGAAAGTTGCAAATGTGGCACTGTTGTATAAAAGGTGAGAAAGGAATATAGGGTGGGGGTAGAATGAGTTAGGTGGATTCAAAATTGCCTTGGAGGCGAGAAGCAGAAGGTGGTGCTTGAAGGTTTTTTTGGGATGGAGGCAGGTGATGCAAGATGTGGCGTACTCAAGGCTTGATCAGTAAGTTTTTGGAAAACAAAATTAGGAGGTGGTATTGACAGTGAAGAGGTTATCGTAGATTATCTGAGGATCTTCTTTAATTAAGAAAGTGTACCAGGAATGGCAAATGGATTTCAATGCAAATTGAATTGATTTTATTTCTTGCATCCTTCACATACATGAGTAAAAATCTTTATGTTCCGTCTCTGTCTAAATGTGCATTCGTAGTAATTTATAGTAAGTAGAACAGTCAATCACTCAGCGTGAGTTAATCAGTCTGATGGCCTGGTGGAAGAAGCTGTCCCGGAGCCTGTTGTCCTGGCTTTTATGCTGCGGCACACCGTTTCCCGGATGGTAGCAACTGGAATAGATTGTGGTTGGGGTGACTCAGGTCCCCAATGATCCTATGGGCCCTTTTTACACACCTATCTTTGTAAATGTCCTGAATTATGGAAAGTTCACAACTACAGATGTACTGGGCTGTCCGCACCACTCTCTGCAGAGTCCTGCGATTAAGGGAGGTACAGTTCCCGTACCAGGCAGTGATGCTGCCAGTCAAGATGCCCTTAATTGTACCCCTATAGAAAGTTCTTAAGATTTGGGGGGCCCATACCAAACTTCCTCAACTGTCTGAGGGGAAAGAGGCGCTGTTGTGCCTTTTTCACCACACAGCTGGTGTGTACAAACCACGTGAGTTCCTCGGTGGTATGGATACCGAGGAACTTGAAGCTGTTTATCCTGCTTTAGCTCTGCTGGCCCACCACCTTGAAGGAGTCTTGATCATAAGTGGGCCGAAACTCCTGAAGACAGGTGGCAGATCAACTGATGATCCCACTGGTGATAGCACAGGACAGTTAACATCTTAGTCCACGTGTATTTTTTTAACTCTTTAACTCTCAACCACTGTGTCAGAGAAATAACTTCTTCCCTGTAGGCCACCTCGTTATTGTAGTGTTGGCAAATTTAATTAGCAGATTAGAGCTGTGTGTAGTGACACGGTCATGATCTAAACTACAGGGAGTAAAGCAAGGCACTTAGTATACAGCTCTGAGGGGCTCCTGTATTGAGGGTCATCGGGGTGGAGGTGAGGGAGCCCACTCTTACCACCTGCCAGCAATCTGACAGGAAGTCCAGGATCCAGCTGCACAAGGCAGGGTCAAGGTCAAGGCCAAGGCCAAGGTCACTGAGATTCTTGTTGATCCTGGATGGAACTAAGGTGTTAAATGCTGAACTGTTTAAAGTAATGCATTTTGGAAAACCCAGCCAGCGTAGGGGTTGTGCTATAAGTGTTAAGGAATGAGGGAGTGTATTGGAACAGAGGGACTTTGGAGTACATGTGCTTGATAGTGACAGCGAATGTAGACAAGGTGGTTAGAAGTGTTAGCATGCTAGCCTTTATCAGTCAAAGCATTGAGTATAGGAGCTGTGACATAATGTTGCAATTGTGTAAGGGAATTATTGAAGATGTACATGTGTACATTACTGAAGTGGGAAAAACTTTGGTAAACATAGACCATCAACAGCACAGCACCAAACAGGCCCTTCGGCCCACAATATTTTGCTGACCTTTTAACTTTTTAAAATTGAAAGAGTGCAGTAAAGATTTACAAGGATGTTGCCAGGACAAGAAGGGCTGAGTTATAGGGAGAGTGGAGAGTAAGGGGTGACCTTATAGATGTGTTTAAAATTATGAGGGGCACAGATAAGATAGATGGTAACAGACTTTTCCATAGGATAGAGTCGTCCAAACTAGGTGACATAGATTTAGGGTAAGAGGGGAACATGTAAAAGCAACTTGAGGGGTAATTTTTAACAGGGGGTAGTGAGTATGTGGAACAAGTTGTCAGTGGAAGGAGCTGAGGCAGATACAATAGTAATGTTTAATGAGGACCTGGCTAGGAGAGAGGAGCTTAGGGAGATGTAGGTCGAATGCAGAAGCTTGGGACTAGCTGGATGGGCACCATGGTCAACATGGACTGATTGGATTTAAAGGGGTTGTATTCGTGTTATATTACTCTGACTTCAAGGGTGTAACTACAGTTCTTTCAATGTGATATCAGTGTTGAACAAATTATTGGGAAAAGATCGGGGTCCAGAATAAATCAAGCCACAAAGTCAATGTCTGGTGACTGTGCACCAGGTGTACTGCATAGTTTCCCATACTTTTGATGTCTATGATGTTTTAATGAAATGGAGTACAAGCAAGATAGTGCTGATTTAAGAACATATACCCACAAGGGCCAAATAACCTGTTTCTGTGGTGTAAATCTGTTTATGAAAGTGTGTGGTCAATACAAAGATTGTATTGGCAGGTAGAATTGATGAAGCAGAGGCTGCAGAAGGACTTACAGTATTCAGATTAGGAGAGCGGGCAAATAAGTGGTAGATGGAATCGAAAGTCAGGAAGTCTATGGCTATGCACTTTGGTAGAAGAAATAAATGTACAGACCATCTTCTAAATGGACAGCAATTTCAGAAATCTGAGGAGCAAAGGGAGCTGGGATTCCTTGTGCAGGATTCCCTAGAGTTTACTTTGCAGATTGAATCTGTGATGAGCAAGGCAAATGTAATGTTAGCATTTATTTAAAGAGGACTAGAATAAAAAAGCTAGGATGTAATGTTGAGGCTTTATAAGGCACTGGTGAGGCCTCACTTGGAGTATTTCAGCAGTTTTGGACCCCATATGTAGGAAAGAATGTTGTGACATTGGAGCATGATCAAAGGAGGTTCATGAAAATGATTCCAGGATTGAAAGTCATATCCTATGAGGATTGTTTGATGGCTCTGGGCCTGTTGTCACTAGATTAAGAAGAATGAGGGTTAAGCTCTTTGAAACCCATCAAATGTTGAAAGTCCAAGATAGAGTTGATGTGGAGAGGATGTTTCCTATGTTGGGGAGTCTCAGACTAGAGGGCAGCCAATAGAGGGGCATCCATTTAGAGCAGCGATGAAATTTATTTAGCCAAAGAGGTGAATCTGTGGAATTTGTTGCCACAGGCAGCTGTGGAGGCCAAGGCCTTAGGTCTATTTACAGCAGAGATTGATGGATTCTTGACTCGTCGTCGTCAACTAGTGAGAGCATGCAGGGTTATGGCGAGAAGGTAGGGGGCTGGGACTGGTAGGAAAATGAACCCAACCATGATGAAAAGGCGGTGCTGACTCGATGGGCCAAATGGCTTGATTCTGCTCCCATTTCTTACGTCCTTATTCAAAACTCAGCAATACCTTAAACTCTTTCTTCCTTTTCAAAATTTAGATCCTGTCAACTCTTTTCATCACTGGAGGGTAAGCCACTATAATCCTCAATGTACCGCTTATTTTTTCTTTCCCTTGAAACCACTCCTGTTGCCCGTTCGCCACCTCTGTTTTTCGTCACTTCCTGGTATCCCCCCCCCTTCCTGCCAAGCACTCGCAGACTCGCCGTGCCTCCTGCGGCAGCACTGAAACAGATACACCGTTGAAAATTCAGAGAAAGCTCAAAATCTTTCCACGGTCTGAATTCACGTCTCTGGGATAAATCCCAAAGGGTAGTCTGTGTTACAGTGCATGTGCCTATCCTATTGAGCTTGGCGATCTCTCGGTTGTGGAAGTTGCCCTGACGCTGCCTAGCCCGCTCCTCTGATTGGTTGTTATACGCAGCTCAGGCGGCGACGTAATGGTACACCGGCTTGGCTGTTCGGTTGTGTGGTTTGCTGGTGCCAGCATTTCCTACTCCTTGTTTTGTCTTCTCTGGTATCTTGCAAGGTAAGCATTTTTAGTCGTTGCATAATAAAGTTATAATATCGAAATCGAACGCCGATGTCCATTGTTTCCTTTGAAGTCTTAAATCCATGTTAGTGATCCCATCCGCACACGTCTTTTTGGAGCAGATTGAGGTGTCCGTGCTGCATATTTTTCCCTGCGTTTTTCGTTCTGTTAAATGCTGTTTATGAAAGGAGATGTTACTATTTTCATGCGTAATATCCAAATTTAGCAATTCAAATTCGGCATCAATAGGAGCAAAAGTTTGTTCCTTTTTACGGAATGCATTTGATGTGATAGCGTTGGGTTTCTCGATGCCCTATGAACTTATTAAAAATGCTTTGCTTCGAAAATATTAGGCGCCTTCTGCTAATATTAGACCCTGGAGTTTGTCAGATTTGGTCACAGCACCAACGAATCACAACATCTGACTTACCTAAAAACGCAAACACGAGGAAATCTGCAGATGCTGGAAATTCAAGCAACACCCACAAAAAATGCTGGTGAATGCAGCAGGCCCGGCAGCATCTATAGGAAGAAGAAACGTCGACTGTACTTATTCCTATAGATGCTGCCTGGCCTGCTGCATTCACCAACATTTTTTTTTGCGTGTTACCTGACTTACCTGCAATTTTGACCATAAGATATAGGAGCGGACTTAGGTCGTTCGGGCTATCGAATCTGCTCCCCATTCAATCTTGCATGATTTTCTTGTCTTCTCCCCGTAACCTTTGACGCCCGGATTAATCAAGAACCTATCAAGGTCTGCTTTAAATCAAAAATGCGGCATTGAATTTCACAGATTCACCATTAAAAAAAATTCTTCCTCATCTCTGTTCTAAATGGACGTCTCTTTATTCTGTCACTGTGCCCTCTGGTTCTAGACTCCCCGCACCATGTCTATGCTGTAATATTGATGTGACTCTTACACCGGTGTAGATTGAACAACCGACGTTTATTCACCAGACTTCCATTTTACTTCTCTACGTCCTGACGTCATACGCACTCTGATGCGACGAATACTCACACAATACATTACATTCCCCTTCTCAAGATTTTTTTTACAACACTGAATTACCAAAACAATGCCTCTAGATATGCCCTTCTCACAGTGCAACAATTATGACATAAACTAAAAAAAATCTTACCTTGTACTGTATTCTGCAGTGTATTTTCTTTTACCAACATAGACTAATAAACCTTTTATTTCACACCTTGGAACTTATGACATGTGTGACTTTGCCTCAAACTGTTATGTCTAGTCTCTGTATCTAGCTGGAAGTTTGACTTGTCTCCCAGACCGTGTGTGATACAACTGTGACTGTGCTTGACCTTCATCCGTGTCAGTCTCTCAAGTGACCTCTGTGTCTTTGGGGTCTGCATCATTCTTGGTCTCGTTTGTTTCCATGTCTGTATATGTGGAAATGTCCTGTGCATCTGTACGTGGAAACTCATTCTCGCCTGTCTTCAGCAGGTGCTTCCTGTTCCTCCTGTAGACTCTTCCATCCGGCGTGCAAACTATGAAGGATCTTGGTTGCTGATATCTGTTCACAACCACAGCTGGTTGCCAAGTGTCTCCTCTCTGTATTCTGACATTGTCACCTGTATGTAGATCTGGCAACTGTATTGTATGTCTGTCATAGTAGCTCTTTTGCTTTATTTGCTTGTACCCTTGCTTGTCATGTACTTGAGCATTACCTTCAGGAGTCAGTAGAGTTGTGGATGTTGGCAGTTTGGACTTCAGACGACGTCCCATCAACAGCTGCGCAGGAGAGAACCCCACAACCTCAATCGGTGTGTTGCGGTATTCAAGCAGAGCAATGTAAGGGTCACCGTTGCTGCTATGTACCTTCTTGAGCATGTTCTTGACAGTTTGTACAGTTCTCTCTGCTTGTCCGTTAGACTGAGCGTGCCCTGGACTGGAAGTAACATGTTGAAATTCCCAGCTTTCTGAGAACCCTCTGAACTCACCACTGGCATATTGTGGACCATTGTCACTAACGACGATATCTGGAATACCATGTCTTGCGAATGTCGACATCATTGTGGTAAAGACACCTCGACTGGACGTGTCACTTAACTTGGTGATCTCCAGATATTTTGAATAGTAGTCCATACAAAGCAGATATTCTGTACCATTGTAGTGAAAGCGATCTGTGCCAAACTTCTCCCATGGTCTTCCTGGTAGTGGGTGGGGAAGCAGAGGCTCTCTTGGATTGCTGTTTTTGTTTTCATTTCAGACAGCACACTGAGACACAATGTCTTCTATCTGAGTTGACATGCCTGGCCAATAGAGAATGTCTCTTGCTCTTTCTTTACGTTTCACTATCCGCAGGTGTGACTCATGAATTCTGTTGAGCATTTCCTGTCTCATTTGGTTTGGTACAATGAGTTTTGCAGTTTTGAACATTAGTCCTGATGCATAGCTGATTTCCTCTTTAAATGACCAGTATTTCTGCATTTCCTTTGGAACATCTTTTCTTTCTGTTGGCCATCCATTCATTGTAAAGTCTCTTAGCATTTGCATTTCAGGATCATCTGCAGTCGCTTTCCTGAACATGTTCAACTTCTCCTCAGAGATGGGTAGCTGAGGTGTAACCCAGTTGACCTCCAGCTCTCCTCCTAGCAACTCTTCCTTTTGCTCTTTGAGGTAAGCGCGGCTCAAAGCATCAGCGATGTGCAGTTCTTTTCCTGGTTTATGGATGACTGTGAGAGTGTACCTCTGTAGCCTGAGAAGCATCCTTTGCAGCCTCATAGGAGCTTGGTGGAGTGGCTTTTTGAAGATGCTCTCAAGTGGTTTGTGATCACTCTCAACCTGGATTTCTTTGCCATATACATATTGGTGGAACTTCTCACACCCATAAACTATGGCAAGTAATTCCTTCTCGATTTGAGCATATCGGCGTTGGCAGTCCGTAAGTGTTCGTGATCCATATGCCACAGGCCTCCCATCCTGCAGTATAACAGCTCCTATTCCTTCCAAACTGGCATCCACAGACATCGTCACCGGTTTATTGACATCATAGAACTTGAGTACTGGTGCTTGGTAACCAACTGCTTCAATGTGTCAAAACTTTTCTTTTGTTTGTCTTCCCAATGCCATTCAGTGTTGCTCTCTAGTAGCTTTCGGAGTGGAGCGCTGACCTCTGATAAGTTGGGAACAAATTTCGCAAGATACTGTATCATGCCCATGAACCTCAATAGTTCTTGCTTGTCTTTGGGTGGTGGTAGCTGTACCACAGCTCTAACCTTTTCATCATCTGGTTTAAGCCCATCAGCACTGAGCACATGACCTATGTATTTGATCTCTGTAGTTCTGATCTTACATTTACTTTTGTTCAGTTTTAGGTTGTACTCACGTGCTCTCTCCAGGAGCTTCCTCAGTCTCTGATCATGTTCCTCAATTGTATCACCCCATATCAGCAAATCATCAATGATGCTGACCACCCCGTCCAGGTCTTCAACCATTTG
This sequence comes from Mobula birostris, assembly GCF_030028105.1. NCBI lineage: Eukaryota > Metazoa > Chordata > Chondrichthyes > Myliobatiformes > Myliobatidae > Mobula > Mobula birostris. Next base: position 202,696,609 of record NC_092371.1, on the reverse strand, counting down.
TGCCACGGATCTCTGGAATACCTCTGATGCAGAAGAAATCCCAAAGGGTAGACGCAGGAAACGATATCTCCCTATGGGCATGTTGAAAGTGCATAATTTGGAACTTTCTTCATCCAGCTTGATCTGCCAGAAGCCTTGATTTGCATGTAATACTGAAAAGTATTTTGCATTAGGCATGCGGGAGACAACCTCTTCAACTGTGAGCAGCGGATGGTGCTCTCTTTTGATGGCTTGGTTGAGATCTTGTGGATCCATGCAAATCCTCGTCTTTTTTTCTGTGACCACTGTCACCATACTATTCACCCAGTCGGTCGGTTCTATTTGTCTTGTTATGACTCCCATCTGTTCCATTCTGTGTAGCTCCTCCACTACTCGATCCCTGAGAGCTACTGGAATCTTTCTGGGGGCATGCACGACTGGTGCAATAGTTGGATCAATCTTGATGTTTTGTTTCCCTGGTAAACATCCTAATCTAGAAAACAAGTCACCAAAGCCTTTGAGAATGTTATTTTCTTTTTCAACACCATAGATTGGCTTCACCAGGCCTAGCTTTGTGCATGTTGCTTTGCCCAGTATTGCGGAAACATGTTGCTGCACTATTTCAAACTCGAACTTATATTTTTGACCTTTGCATACACAGGTGAGTGCTTTTTTGCCCAGTTGTGCCGTCTTGTGGCCGAAATATGCAACAAGCTTTCAGGTGGATTTTTCCAGTCTTCCTCTGATGTCCAGTGAGTTGAATGTTTCTGCCGACATTACATTGCACTTTGCCCCAGTGTCAAGCTTAAATGTCACTTTCCTCCTGTTTATTATCAGATCTTGGGTCCAATCATCTTCATCCTCCATCTCTGCATTGTCAATATTCTTGATGTATACCTCCTGTTCCACTTCAACTGTGCCAATGAACACGTCACTGTTGCCCTCACTCTGTTCCACGGCATGCAGTTTCCTTGCGTGCTCCTTCGATTTGCACATCTTTGCAAAGTGATTTCTTTTCTGGCATAACTTGCATGTCTGACCAAAGGCTGGACATTTTCTGTATCCATGTTTATAACCACACCTGTTGCAATTAACTTCCTTTTGATCATCCTGTGGAGCTGGTTTTGTCCTACTCTTGTTAGTTTTCACAGTTTTTACTTAGTGCACTTCAATCTCTTCATTGAGCACTTTGACCTGACTTGACGTGATCTCGCTGGCACGGCAAACATCAATTGCCTTTTCTAATGTAAGATCTGCCTCTCTCAATAGCCTGCCTCTCACTTGATCATCTTGTATGCCGCATACAATCCTGTCACGTATTAAAGAATCATGCAGTTGTCCAAACTCACAGTCTTTTGCCTTGCTCTTTAAATCTGTTACGTAGGCGTCTATGGTCTCCGCTGGTCTTTGAGCCCTCGTGAAAAACCACTGTCGGATGAACGGTAAGTTTTTTCTCGGTTCGCAGTAATCTTAAAACTTTTTTTTTCAACACTTCAATTTTTTCTTGCTCATCATCTTGGAAGACAAAAGTGTTGCAAACTTTTATTGCCTCTTCTCCCGCTACGTGCAGAAACGTAGCACATTGCACTTCCTTCGTCTTTTCAGCTAGGCCGCTAGCGGTGCAGAACAGCTCAAACTTCTGGATCCATATTTTCCAGTTCTCAGCAAGATTACCTTGTAGGCTTAAACTTGATGCTGGCTGTAACTGACATCTTTTACGTGTCTTCTCTTCCTTTTTATTTTTCGTGTTTTCTTCTGACACCATGTAATACTTCTGTGACTCGGACACCGGTATAGATTGAACAACCAACGTTTATTCACCAGACTTCCATTTTTACTTCTCCACGTCCTGATGTCATACGCACTCTGATGCTATGAAGACTCACACAATACATTACACATTCAATGTAGAATTTCAATGAGATTCACCTCCTCCTCCTCCCCACCCCCTTTTATTCTTCTGAACTCCAGCGAGTACAGAGCCAGAGCAATCAAATGCTCCTCATACATTACTATTACTTTGTTCCCTGGAGCTTTCTGGTAAACCTCTGAGCTCTCTCCAGTGCTAGCACCTCCTTTCTTAGATATCGGGCCTAAAACTGCTCACAATACTCCAAATGAGGATTCACCAGTGCTTTATTAAACCTTAGCATTACATTATTACTTTTATATTCTAGTCCTCTTGAAATGAATGCTAACATTGCATTGGTCTTCCTTACTACCACTCAACCTGTAAATAGGGAATCCTGCGATCGGACTCCCAAGTCCCTTCGCATCTCTGATTTCCACATTTTCTCCTCATTTAGAAAATAATCTACAGATTTATTTGTTCTACTAAAGTAAAAGGCCATACACTTCCCTGCATTGTAATCCCTCTGCTGCCACTTTGCCCGTTCTAATCTGTTCACGTCCTTCTACAGACTCCTTGCTTCCTCAACACTAGCTGCCCCTCCACCGAATTGTTTATCATCTGCAAACTTGGCCAGTATGTCAGTCTTCTTACCGTGCTAGTATCTGTCCTGTAATACCAGGAGTTTTTATCTTGTTTAGCAGCCTCATGTGGGAGACACCTGCAGTATTCCAGAAATTCAGGAGTTAGTGCTTATTACTATATATGGTGCTTGGGAAGCTGAAAGGTCTGAAGGTAGATAAGTCACCTGGACCAGATGGACTACACTCCAGGGTTTTGAAAGAGGTAACTGAAGAGATTATGGATGCATTAGTAGTAATCTTTCACGAATCACTGAATTCTGGAATTGTTCCAGAGAAATGCAAAATTGCAAATGTCACTCCACTCTTGAAGAAAGGGGGAAGGCAGAAGAAGGGAAATTATTGGCAAGTTAACTTGATTTCAGTGGTTGAGAAGATGTTGGGGAGTCCTTTGTTAAGGATGGCATTCCGGGGTACTTGAAGGCAGATGATAAGAGGCCGAAGTCAGCATAGTTTCCATAAGGGGAAACCTTCCTGACAAATTCTTTGAGAGGGATATTAGTCAGTCATGATGGAATGGTGGAGCAGTCTCAATGAGCTGAATGGTCTAATTCTGCTCCTTTATGTGCAGCACTTTGTCAAAGTCGTTCTGAAAATCCAAGTACACAACCCTCACTGACACTCTTTTGTCTGTCCCATTTGTTACTTCCTCAAGATATCTAGTTTCAAGCTCCTCTACCCTGGGAAAAAGATTATTACCATTCATGTCCTCAATCCTCCTCAATTTTATATGCTTCTATAATGTCACCCCTCAGTTTCTACACTACTGGGAAGAAAAGCCCCGGTACCTCTGTTTAACTGAAGCCCTCCAGTCCCAGTACCATCCTTATGAATATATTCTGCACCCTTTTTAGCTTAATAACATCCTTCTGGGTGACCAGAATTGCACACAAACTCTCAACTGTGGTGTCGCTAACATCTTGTAATTCTAACATAATCTCTCAGTGCTGTATGCCAACTGTCAAATGCATTCTTTATCACACTGTCTACTTGAGTTACCACATTCAGGGAAAAGTGTGCTTGTGCCCTTTTACAACGTTCTCAAGTTTCAAGGTGCAACACTTTGCATTTGGCTAATAAGGCTGAAGTGAGACTTGCAGACTCTTCCACGAACAGAGTAGAAGGTGGCTGACGTGATGGGTGGGTAATTTGTGAGATGTTTGCTCCCAGTCTATAGGCATGCGGTTTCCAGTTCCAAGCTGAATGCTGCTCCATTCTGAATGATCACAGCAAGGAACTCACAAGGGTTAGAGAGGGTGTTGCACGTGTTTCCTTGACTCCTTCCTTTTGTCTGCTGTTTCAGGCATCTTGTATTGGGCATGCTTAGTGTGCAGCTTACCAAATGGAAGTAATTGTGTGCAACAGAGGCATCATTGTTAGCTCTTGTCCCAAAAATGAATACTGACCATCTTTTGGATAAAAAAGAATCCTTGAACTCTAGTCCTTTTATTAACTACTTTCTAGGAAGTGTTCCCCTTAGTTTTTGAACCTTTGCTAAGGATTCCAGATTCCTTTTTTATTTACTATTTCCAGTTCCTCAATTAATCTCATATTAAATGTTGGCGTAACCTCCCTCTATACTTGGTTTTTCAATTAGAACAAGATAATTCCAAGACCTACGAAATTATGGCATTGAGCAAGTATTTATCTCACATTAAAACAGGCTATCAAGCCTTTAATCTCATTCCTGGATAGATATGCTGTGAGAGTATCCTGGAAATACTTCTGTAATACATGCTGTGAGATGCAAGATGCAGGGACGCGTTCTTCATTTTAATCAGCAGTGTAGTTAGTATTTGGACTGTTTTAGTTTGTACGTCAACATGGTCTGGAAAAATTATGTGGTGAATAAACTTATTTTAGTTTTACATGGTTAAACATATTTTTTATATTTAATAGACTTTTCCTTTCCTTGAACTTCAAAGCTAATGCATTTTATTCACTTACAATTTCACCAATGTTCATGTTGTGGATTTGTCTACAGCACCTTACTTCTCCTAATGAAAATGAAATTATTTTTTATTACTTCATAACAGTTAGGTTGTCTTTCCCTTGCAAAAGCTAGTTTTACATTGCATGTAAAAGCAAATAGGGCCAAATTGTGATGACCACATCCTTCTGGAGAGAAACGCTACACAATCTTCTGAGTCCCCAGTTGCCTAGTAGAGATAGAATGAATCTTAGTGGCTCAGGATATCCCTTTTTGTCCAGCAGATATTTACTGAAATATTTTTAATGAAAGCATGTTTTTAAATGCACTAATTGTTGAAGGTATTAAGCTGAAGCAAAAACATTGGGATATGAGAGGTGACCTGCCATGGACACCATCTGATAATTATGATATTACCTTGAAAGTCATTTGACCTTGTAATAAAAAGTGTTGGATACATTGAACACCGACACCATTGCCAGACTTCTTTTCACACATCCCTATACCAATCTGCTGTTCAGGCACCCTCTTTGTCAAAGCATTGCCTCTGCTTGGAACATTGCACAGGAGAGAGAAGTTACTTAGGCTATTATCATTCACTTGTGTTGTCTTACTAGATTTAACTGAGGAAAAGCCTGCATTATTTTTCAATTAATTATGTAATTGTTTTTCTCAGATAATGGGTTACTATTGTGTAAATAATGTTTCAATTTTCCAACATACATCAAAGTTGCTGGTGAACGCAGCAGGCCAGGCAGCATCTCTAGGAAGAGGTACAGTCGACGTTTCGGGCCGAGACCCTTCGTCAGAACTAACTGAAGGAAGAGTTAGTAAGAGATTTGAAAGTGGGAGGGGGAGGGAAAGATCCAAAATGATAGGAGAAGACAGGAGGGGGAGGGATGGAGCCAAGAGCTGGACAGGTGATTGGCAAAGGGGATATGAGAGGATCATGGGACAGGATGCCCAGGGAAAAAGAAAAGTGGGGGGGGGGGAACCCAGAAGATGGGCAAGGGGTATAGTGAGAGGGACAGAGGGAGAAAAAGAGAGAGAGAAAGAATGTGTGTATATAAATAACGGATGGGGTACGAGGGGGAGGTGGGGCACTAGCGGAAGTCACTGTTCATGCCATCAGGTTGGAGGCTACCCAGACGGAATATAAGGTGTTGTTCCTCCAACCTGAGTGTGGCTTCATCTTTACAGTAGAGGAGGCCGTGGATAGACATGTCAGAATGGGAATGGGATGTGGAATTAAAATGTGTGGCCACTGGGAGATCCTGCTTTCACTGGCGGACAGAGCATAGGTGTTCAGCAAAACGATCTCCCAGTCTGCGTCGGGTCTCACCAATATGTAGAAGGCCACATCGGGAGCACCGGACGCAGTATATCACCCCAGCTGACTCACAGGTGAAGTGTCGCCTCACCTGGAAGGACTGTCTGGGGCCCTGAATGGTGGTAAGGGAGGAAGTGTAAGGGCATGTGTAGCACTTGTTCCGCTTACAAGGATAAGTGCCAGGAGGGAGATCAGAGGGGAGGGATGGGGGGGGGAACGAATGGATAAGGGAGTCGCGTAGGGAGCGATCCTTGCGGAAAGCAGGGGGAGGGGAGGGAAAGATGTACTTAGTGGTGGGATCCCGTTGGAGGTGGCGGAAGTTACGGAGAATAGTATGTTGGACCTGGAGGCTGGTGGGGTGGTAGGTGAGGACCAGGGGAACCCTATTCCTAGTGGGGTGGCGAGAGGATGGAGTGAGAGCAGATGTGCGTGAAATGGGGGAGATGCATTGGAGATCCTACATCTGCAGACCCAAGAGCCTGCTGGCCTGGATGCTAGCAGGCATGAACTTCAGATTGCGGCCTCTGCCATTGATCTCGCCGGCTCCAGGGCATATTCAAAACCCGGACTTGTGCCTCATTGTGCTACTAATTTATTTTTTTTATTAGTTTCTATGGATGAAATGTTCAACTTTAATGTAACAACTCGTTAAACCTGGTTGTTATATGGAAATGTACATTTAGGAGCTATATTCCTGATTCCTTAACTGCAATTCACTGTATTTGATATCCAACATTGTTTTATAAACAGGTGGAAAAATGACAGCGGCTCCACACAACTTTTCCTGGATTGAACCAAATAAACTAGCAGGAATGGCCTTGCCACGTTTACCTGCCCATTATCAATATTTGTACGACAATGGCATTCGACATCTAGTTACACTTTGTGAAAGAAAGCCACCATATCATGACACCTTACCAGCAATAACAATTCACCATATAAGGATTCATGACTTTTGTTCGCCTTCTTTTGAACAAATCAAAAAATTTCTTTCAATTGTTGAAGAAGCCAATGCAAAGGGTGAAGTAAGTATTTATTGACTTTCTATATTGAATAGTTGGATGATCTACTTTTCCAAAGATGATTTGTTCACATTGTAATGAAAGAAACATAATTAAATCGTCATTTATTAAAGAGTGTGAATTTATCTTGCAGGACACATAGCACCCATGGAAAGAGAAACAGAATTAATGTTTCATCAAAGATCCTTCTTCCTGATGAAAACTCATCAGCAAGAACATTAACTTTTTTTCTCTCCACAGATGCCCCCTAACTTGTTGAATATTGCTAGCACTTTTTGTTTACAGCAACTGCAGTGTTTTCTTGTTAAAGTAATAATTATGATTCCTTTTACATTCCTTTATAGTAATACATCAAAGCTAAAACTTGTAAATATAGATTCGTGAAATCTTACTAAATATAACAATTTGTTCTTTGAATTTGTGCCTTTTATACTGCATTATTCTGACAATCTGGTTATAAGGCACATTGCTACTACACTGGGCTGAATACAGTTCATATTACCAGACAGCAAACTTTGTGAATTGAGTGTTGTGAGAAGATGGTGCAATGCATAGGGTTTAAAAAGATGCAAGCTTTTGTCATTCTGGAGTTTTGGTGCGGTGGGGGTTACTACTAAGAAATAAATACTGAACTTATTCCCCCAAGTTCAAATGAATAAGATATTAAGAAATGGTGGCAAGCAAGGAAAGTTTTTTTTTTAAATACACAGAAGATTCTGCAGACAGTGTAAATGCAGAGTAACACACAAAAAAATTGCTGGAGGAACTCAGCAGGTCAGGGAGCATCTACAGAAAGGAATAAAAAGCTGATCTTTTGGGCAAGACCTTTCATCCTTTGAAAATTTGGCTCTTTGTTCCTCTCTAGATGCTACCTCACCTGCCAAGCTTTCCATTATAGATTTTTGAGACCACAGAGTACACTTAAGGATTGAAATATAGTTCACTAATAGCTTAGAAATAGATGATGTAAATGACATAGAAATTCGGACATCACGCTGTGTGGGACTAAGACTGTTTCTCACTTTTTAATATACAGTATTTCTGTTTTTATGCACGATTTGTAATCTATTCAATATATGTATAGTGTAATTGATTTATTTATTATTATTATTTTTGTTTTTTTCTTCTATATTATGTATTGCATTGAAGTGCTGCTGCTAAGTTAACAAATTTCACGTCACATGCTGATGATGATAAACCTGATTCTGATTCTGATCATATGGAGGATAACAGCCCAACACCAGTTGGGCGAAATAGTCATTTCTTGTATAGAAATTCCATATTATTTTTGTGTCTTGTCTTAATATAAATTTAGTCTTGGTATTAGTGTTATTCATCTCCTTTACATTTCGTATTCATATTTAGTACTTCATATTCCCATAACTTCATACATAAATTTGTAATTTGTACACATTGCAAGTCCGTTAATGATAATTGCCAAAAATGTGAAAGTAAGCTGTCTGAAATGGAGCAATTTTCCAGACCTCAGACCTCAGGTTCTCTCTAGTGCAATGAAAACTTCTAGATTGTAAAGGGAACAGAGTGTCTCGGAACCTCTGAACTGCTGTGAATAGACGTAGAACGGCTAAGAATAGTCCAGTTGATAAACAATTAATCAAGATATTTTGTCTTTACATTTGAAATTAAATGAGGCACCGTAGTCTCTGGAGTACTTTTTGCTTTTCTGAAGATAAAATCATTGCTGATGTAAAGCTGATATGCTGTGTCCTGAATTTGCAGTAACTTGCAGATAAAAAATGTGGTACTAAGGTATTTGCATCCTGGACGATTGTGTCCCGGTGATTAGCGTCCCTGGACATTTGCATCCCGGTCATTTGCGTCCCACTATATGTAACTATTACTGCGTAACAAACCCCCTGTTATATATGCTAAGCCTCTTATCTCAGCTCAAAAAGCAACTGTCTAATCAATTAGGGTAATTTAGGCAAATGAGGGGTGCCTCATTTGCGATTGAGCTACTTGTAAACAAACCCACACGTTTCCTATGACAATTTGGCTTTAAATTTACTTTTTTTTCAGAAACTAAGCTATGTCACAGTTCTTGAGATCAAGCAAAGGTGGAAACATACTTGTTAGTCATAGTCATACTTTATTGATCCTGGGGGAAATTGGTTTTCGTTTCAGTTGCACCATAAATAATAAATAGTAATAGAACCATAAATAGTTAAATAGTAACATGTAAATTATGCCAGTAAATTATGAAATAAGTCCAGGACCAGCCTATTGGCTCAGGGTGTCTGACCCTCCAAGGGAAGAGTTGTAAAATTTGATGGCCACAGGCAGGAATGACTTCCTATGATGCTCTGTGTTGCATCTCGGAGGAATGAGTCTCTGGCTGAATGTACTCCTGTGCCCACCCAGTACATTATGTTGATGGAAATTATATCTATCACTATCATAAGAAAAATGGTGTGGGCACGAAAACGTACTGGAGATGTGTGGTACGATCCTGCAAAGCAAGAGTTCATACCGAGAGCGATGTAATAACAAAACAAATTAATGATCATAACAATGGTTCTTCTGCTGCTGCAATTAGAGCAAAAGGATCGACTTTAGAGTTGAAAGAAACTGCAACATCCTCACATGAACCAACAAGACATCTCATTGGAACAACTTTGTCAAAACATGATGAATTTTCAATGACAGAAATGCCCTCTGTCTCGGCAATAGGGAGAAATGTTTGTCGTTGGAGACAGAAAGCACAAAATACTGCATCTATACCAAACCAAAGATGTAATTACGAAATACCAGAAGAATATTGTATTCTCCCCATTGGACAAAGGTTTCTTGCAATTGATACTGGCATAAATCATGAAAATAGAATGCGCTGAAGAGGGTTTGGATGACTTTTCACGATTTCAGAATTGGGCAGCAGATGGCACTTTTAAAATTTGCCCACAAATCTATTATCAATTGTACTGCATCCATGTCCAAGATGGTACATTCAGTATTCCCCGTGTTTTTGCTCTTTGACCCAATAAAGACTGAAGAAACATATGACCGCCTATTCACTCTTTTGTTGCAAACTCGCCCTCAACTTAATCCCGAATTAGTGCTGACGGATTTTGAACTGGGAGCAAGAAAGAGTATAGCAGAAACATATCCTAATGCAACAATAAGCTCATGTATTTTCCATTTGTCAAAATTCATCTTTAAGAAGACATGCGACCTCAGTTTAAGACAACGGTATAATGAAGATCAAGAATTCAATTTAAAAATTAGATGTTTCCCTGCATTAGTTTTCCTTCCAGTAAATGATGTGGTAGCAGGCTCTTTTGATCTGAGTGGAGATCACGACTTATCTCCTGAATTCATCGCATACTTTGAAGTTACATACATCAGCCAAGCAAGGGGTAGAAGTGGGCACAGGATTGCAGCAACCTTTTCCATTGCATCTTGGAATGTTCATGATCGAACAACGAAGGACTTGCCTAGATCTAACAATAGTTTAGAGGGGTGGCATAATGCTGTCCAAAATTCAATTACTTGTCAACACCCTTCTGTTTGGAAATTAATTGATGCATTGAAGAAAGACGAAGCTATGGCCACAAAGAAGAAAATTGACTACCAAGAGGGATTATTGTCCAACCAAGAAATAAGAATATCAATAAGCGCCTTCAATCATTAATTGCACGTTACAATCCTGAGGACAAATTAAGTTTCTTATGAGGGGTTGCCCACAACGTGCGTACTTTTTAAGTTTGGACTTATAAATTAAATTTTTTAATGAATAAAATGCATGCCCTTTTTAATTAATAAAACTTTTTGATTAAAAAAAATTACATGAATAAGTAAAATTATATCTTTTATGAAATATACATATATTAGGACACAAATGTCTGGGACGCAAAAAAAAAACGGATGCAAATGTCCGGGGACGCCAGTGACCGGGACACAGTTGTCCAGGACACAATTGTCCTGTCACCAAAAAATGTTACTCCTGATGAGCAATAATAATTACCTGAAGGAGCATACTCTTTATCTGTGATGATGGACTGTAGAAACAAGTGCAGGTCTCACCCAGACTACTATATAACAGCACCATAAATCACTCATCCTTTTTGCATTACAGGCACATTGAAATTCACTGTTTACTTCTTGTGGACGAATACATGAGAGTCATAGAGTCACAGAAATTGGCCATTTGGCCTCTTTAGTCCATGCTGAATTGTTATACTGCCTCGTTCCATTGACCTGGATCTGGGCCATAGCCCTCCTTATCTTCCCACCTATGTACTTTTCCAGAGTTCTCTTAAACGTTGCAGTCAAACCTTACATCCACCACTTCCGCTGGCAGCTCGTTCCACGCTTGCACCACAGTCTGAGTAAAGAAGCTTCCCCTCAGGTTCCGCTTAGATATTTTACCTTTCACTCTTAACCTCTGACCTCTAGTCCTAGACTCCCCAACCTCAGTGGAAAAAGCCTGCTTTGCTTTTACCCAATGGATACATCTTATCAAACCTCCCTCATGTATGTGTATGTCAAAATATATATATCTCTATCAAACCTCCCTCATTCTCCTTTCTACTACTACTACTACTACTACGTCGACTCAGGCCTAGGGTCAGGACAGGGCCTTGCCTTGCTACTGGTACCACTTAGCCCAGCACTACTCGTCTCGGGTCGGGTTGTCGGCGACTCAACTGGCACACCCCCTGGTGTGCTTTAGTTAACCAGGGAGGAGGGTGTGTAGGCACCCAGCAGGACTAAAAACAAAACCTGTCAAAGGGCGGATGAACTCTTTGTGAGTCAACGGCCACCTACTGTCTGTGTGAGGAGTGGCGCGCCACACAGTCTTTCATTTCGCACCTTGTAAGGCATAGAAGGCATAAGGCATTCTCTTTTGCTCCATGGAATAAAGTCATAATCTATTCTTTCCGTATAACTCAGGTCCTCAAATCCCAGCAACATCCTTGTAAATGGTCTCTGTACTCTTTAAATCTTATTGATATCCAGCCTGTAGGTAGGTGAACAAAAAATGCACACAGTTCTCCAAATGTGGCATCACCAACACTTCATCCACTTCAATGTAACATCTCAACTCTTGTTCTCAGAATTCTGATTTATGAGGGGCGATGTGCCAGAAGATCTCTTTATAACCCTAACCTCCTTTGATGCCACTTTAAAGGAATTATGTATCTATATTCACAGATCTTTGTTCTACTGTGTTCCGCATTATCCTACTGTTCACTGTGTAGGTCCTACCCTGCTTTGTCACCTCAAAGTGCAATACCTCACTTTTCTATATAGTAAATTCTGTCTGCCATTTTTCGGCCCAATTTTCCAGCAAGTCCAGATCCTTCTGCAGGTTTTCATAGCCTTCCTCACTGCTCAGTACAACCCCAGTCTTGCGTTGTTCACAAATTTTCTGATCCAATTTACCGCATTATCATCACTCTGGAAGACACTAGTAGTGTGGTGGGAGTTCCAGGTGTCAGGGGGCATGAAGTGTGTGAAATTACCATGACTAGACAGAAGGTTCTTGGGAAACTGAAAAGTCTGAAGGTAGATAAGTACACCCCAGAGTTCTAAAAGCGGTAGCTGAAGAGATCGTGGAGGCACTAGTAATGATCTTTCAAGAGTCACTAGATTCTGGAATGGTTCCAGAACACTGGAAAATTGCAAACATCACTCCACGCTTCAAGAAGGGAGAGAGGCAGAAGAAAGGAAACCATAGGCAATTAGTCTGATCTCAGTGGTTGGGAAGATGTTGGAGTCGATTATTAAGGATAAGGTCTTGGTGTACTTGGAGGCACATGATAAAGAGCTCTATCAACCTCAGCCCACTCAACAGAATTGTCAGAATAAGTAGTAAAATAATTGGCCAGGAACAGGAATCACTCAACAGCATCCATGAGAGATGGACAGTAAAGAAGGCTCAGCAAATAGTTACTCACAGGAAATAAAGTGAATTGAAGAAAGAGGATAAAATAGGACGTAGTCAGCATGGATTCCTCAAGGGAAAATCTCACCTGACAGATCTGTTAGAATTATTTGAAGAAGTAACAAGTAGGATAGACAAAGGAGAATCGGTGAATGTTGTGTACTTGGATTTTCAGAAGGCATTTGACAAGGTGCTGCACATGAGGCTGCTAAACAAGTTGAGTACCCAGGGTATTACAGGACAGATACTAGCATGGATGGAGCACTGGCTGATTGGCAAAAGGCAAAGAGTGGGAATAAAGGATTTCTTTTCCAGATTGGCTGATATCCCACAGGGGTCTGTGTTGGGACCAATTAACCAATTATTTTTATGTTATATGTCAATGATTTGGATGATGGAATTGATGGCTGTGTTGCAAAGTTTGCAGATAATATGAAGATAGCTGGAGGGACAGGTAGTTTTGAGGAAATAGGCTACAGAGGGACTTCGACAGATTAGGAGAATGGGCAAAGAGATGGCGCATGGAATATGGTGTCAGGAATTGTATTGTCATGACTAATTTCTAAATGAAGAGAAAATACAAAACACTGAGGCACAGAGAGTCATGGGAGTCCTTGTGCAGGATCCCCTAAAGGTTAATTTGCAGGTTGAGTTTATGCTAAGGAAAGCAAATGCAATGTTAGCATTCATTTCAAGAGGACTAGAATATAAAAGAAAAGATATAATGTTGAAACTTTATAAAGCACTGATGAGGCCTCACTTGGAGTATCTTGAGCAGTTTTGGGCCCCTTATCTTAGAAAGGATGTGCTGAAACTGGAGGAGTTTCCAGGATTGAATGGCTTGTCATATGAAGAGTGTTAGAAGGCTCTGGGCCTGGATTCACTAAAGTTCAGAAGAATGAGGGGTGACCTCATTGAAACTTATCAAATGGAGAAAGGCCTTGATAGGTGGAAGTGGAAAGGATGTTTCCTGTGAAGGGAGAGTCTAAGACCAGAGGACACAGCCTCAGAGTAGAGGTGCGTCCTTTTAGAGTGGAGAGTTTTGCCAGAGAGTGGTGAATCTCTGGAATTCTTTGCCGCAGGCAGCTGTGGGGGCCAAGTCTTGATGTATATTTACGGCAGGGGATGGTGGATTCTTGACTGGTCAGGACATGAAGGGGTACAGGGAGAAGACAGGAGATTGGGACTGGAAGGAAAACTAGATCAGCCATGATGAAATGGTGGAGCAGATTCAATGGGCCAAGTGGCCTAATTCTGCTCCTATATCTTATGGGCTTATTATGAATATAAATGACAAACAATGGGTCCAGCCCTGATCCTTTGGCACACTACTATTTACAGGCCTTCAATCAGAGAGAGAACCATCACTCCCTGGCTTTTCTCGCTAAACCGATGTTGAAACCAATTTGCTATTTCATCCTGATTGCCAAGCGACTGAACCTTCAGGACTAGCCTGTTTCTGGAAGACCTCGCTAAAGTCCACGTAGTGACGTTCAACTTTTCTGGTAACCTCCTCAGCAAAGCTCTGGATGCTCACATTCTCCCTTGAGAAAGCTCTGGACTTGATCCAAGATGTCCCTGACCCTGGCAGCTAGGACGTAACATACTATCTGAGAATGGCATCCTGTCTGTTCCCCTAACTAATGAATCTCAATCTATAAATTAGCTGACGATACAACCATCGTTGGTAGAATCTCAGGTGGTGATGAGAAGACGTACAGGAGTGAGATATGTCAACTAATGGAATGGTGCCACAGCAACAACCTGGCACTCACTTCAGTAAGATGGAAGAGCTGATTGTGGACTTCAGGAAGGGTAAGATGAAGGAACACATACCAACCCTCATAGAAGGATCAGAAGTGGAGAGAGTGAGCAGTTTCAAATTCCTGGGTATCAAGATCTCTGAGGATCTAACCTGGTCCCAACATATTGATGCAGTTATAAAGAAGGCAAGACAGTGGCTATACTTTATTAGGAGTCTGAAGAGATTTGGTATGTCAACAAATACACTCAAAAATTTCTGTAGATGTACCATGGAGAGCATTCTGACAGGCTGCATCACTGTCTGGTATTGGGTGTTACTGCACAGAACCGAAAGAAGCTGCAGAGGGTTGTGAATTTAGTCGGCTCCATCTTGGGTACTAGCCTACAAAGTACCCAGGATATCTTTAGGGAGCAGTGTCTCAGAAAGGCAGCATCCATTATTAAGGACCTCCAGCACCCAGGGCATGTCCTTTTCTTACTGTTACCATCAGGTAGGAGGTACAGAAGCCTGAAGGCACACAGTCAGCAATTCAGGAATAGCTTCTTCCCCTCTGCCATCCAATTCCTAAATGGACATTGAACCCTTGGACACTACCTCACTTTTTTAATATATAGTATTTCTGTTTTTGCATGATTTTTAATCTATTCAATATACGTATACTGTATAAAGTATACTGAATAAGATTTACTTATCTATTATTATTTTATTTCATTTTTCTTCTATATTATGTATTGTATTGAACTGCTACTGCTAGGTTAACAAATTTCACGTCACATGCCGGTGATAATAAACCTGATTCTGATTCTGATATCACTACTGTTTGCCCCTTCTCCCCTTCCCTTCCTTTTTGAATCATAGAACCAGACACATAACTGCCGTGATTTTCCTCTGCTAGGTGCTCCCCCCCCCCCCACACACACACACACCCACACACACACACACACACACACACACACACACACACACAAGTAGTATCTGGAACAGTATACTTGGTATTGAGGGGAATGGCCACAATGGAACCCTGCACTGACTATCTATTCCCTTTCCCTCTCCTGACAGTCACCCAGTTACCTGTGCCCTGCTCCTTGGGTGTAACTACCTCTCTATAGTTCCTGTCAGTCTACCCTTCTGTCTCCTGAGTGAGCTGAAGCTGATCCCTACCTTGGTCTATACAAAGCTGCAGCTGGTTCACTTCTTGCAGGGGTGACTGTTAGATATACTGGAGGTCTCCCTGTCTGTCCACATCCCACTGTCCTTACTGTCAGTCCATCTACTCTCACTGCAAAAAGAATGAAAGACAGAAACTTACCTGTGCCTCTTGTCGAAGTCTCTTGAGTCAAAGCTTTACCTCCCCACTCTAACCTCATCCCACACCAACAATGGTCGCTCTGCTTAAACCTAATTTCTTTTGATTAGGCCTTGCAAGGTGCCAAATGAATAGCACAGTCTTAAGCTCTGGAGAAAGTCATGACCAGCCCTGCTAACTTTTTAAAACCGGTATATTTCTTTTTGTTAGTTTATGTAAAGTAGAATAGAGTAATGGAGATATTTTATATGCAGAATAAATGGTTTTAGATGCATTAGAACTTACTGCTAATGGTCAGTAATAATTCCAGCTCTTTAATATGATCATTTGGAAAATTTTATTCTTAAAGCCTTTAATAAAATACCTACTAAAGAAACTAATACAAATTTAAGCAGTTGTTCACTGACCTACTGCACTTAATTTATGTTGATTTGAAGAGTTCATATTCATCTACTGGAATTTTTGTATTACTTGACATTTGATCTTTCTAAGACATTTCTTGGAATGTTGAGAATAGGCTGTCTAACAATACAAATATTAATAAAACTTGTAATTTCTCCATGAATTATTTTGAAGTATCTTGTTCATCATATTGTGTTAACTGGTAAAGCCTAGGGAGTGCAGAGCTAACTGAGTCATTTCATGTGTTTCTAGGGAGTTGGAGTCCATTGTCTTCATGGTTTTGGGAGAACTGGAACAATGCTTGCCTGTTATCTTGTAAAAAGTAGGAAAATAACAGGCGTTGATGCAATTGAAGAAATACGAAGAATTCGCCGTGGTTCAATAGAAACTAGTGAACAAGAAAAAACAGTTATACAGTTTCATCACCATATAAAATAAGAATTTCTCATTGCCAGCCAAAGATTTTTATCTCTTACAAACTCATTCTTTGACCATATGGAAACCTTCAACCCCAGAAACTGGTCTAGCATTTTTTAAGATTGGACATTTCTAGTGCACTTACTTATATAAACCAAGTGACAGTTTTTAAAAATTAACTTCTTGTGGACTTCTGTATAAATATTACTTATTTTTGTGCTACAGTAAGATGCTTTGACTGGTTGCTTAATTTTTACATCAGAACAAAGCTCACTGCTGAAATGTGGCCTTCTGACCTGTAATGTTATTTGTTGTCTCCTTGCACTTGACGACACAGAAGCTTTCTAAAATTTGTTGTAAAATATGTAAATTAAATCGCTGTAAATGCTTTAATACATAATTATAGCCCAGAAAAAATGATTAAACATGCCAAGATAGTTCGCTTCCAAAGAGGCAATAAAATATACTTTGCTGGAATCCGAACATTTTAAATATATGTTTTTTTTTCTGCTTGAAGAACTATAGGGCAAATTAGAATAGAATACTTGCCACTGTTGCCATCATCACTTCATGCAATTCAACCAATGCTGAATTAAAGCTCTTTGTGTTAGTACTACCCTGATAATATGGTGCTTTGCAAAATACACAGTGTGTATAAAAAGCCCCCCCCCTCCCCGCCCCCAACCCTGGAAGTTTTCATGATTTTGGTGAATTGATTATGGGGAGCAAGGACATGGCAGACCAATTGAATAATTACTTTGGTTCTGTCTTCACTAAGGAGGACATAAATAATCTTCCAGAAATAGTAGGGGACAGAGGGTCCAATGAGATGGAGGAACTGAGCGAAATACATGTTAGTAGGGAAGTGGTGTTAGGTAAATTGAAGGGATTGAAGGCAGATAAATCCCCAGGGCCAGATGGTCTGCATCCTAGAGTGCTTAAGGAAGTAGCCCAAGAAATAGTGGATGCATTAGTGATAATTTTTCAAAACTCATTAGATTCTGGACTAGTTCCTGAGGATTGGAGGGTGGCTAATGTAACCCCACTTTTTAAAAAAGGAGGGAGAGAGAAACCGGGGAATTATAGACCGGTTAGCCTAACGTCGGTGGTGGGGAAACTGCTGGAGTCAGTTATCAAAGATGTGATAACAGCACATTTGGAAAGCGGTGAAATCATCGGACAAAGTCAGCATGGATTTGTGAAAGGAAAATCATGTCTGACGAATCTCATAGAATTTTTTGAGGATGTAACTAGTAGAGTGGATAGGGGAGAACCAGTGGATGTGGTATATTTGGATTTTCAGAAGGCTTTTGACAAGGTCCCACACAGGAGATTAGTGTGCAAACTTAAAGCACACGGTATTGGGGGTAAGGTATTGATGTGGATGGAGAATTGTTTAGCAGACAGGAAGCAAAGAGTGGGAATAAACGGGACCTTTTCAGAATGGCAGGCAGTGACTAGTGGGGTACCACAAGGCTCAGTGCTGGGACCCCAGTTGTTTACAATATGAATTAATGACTTGGATGAGGGAATTAAATGCAGCATCTCCAAGTTTGTGGATGACACAAAGCTGGGTGGCAGTGTTAGCTGTGAGGAGGATGCTAAGAGGATGCAGAGTGACTTGGATAGGTTGGATGAGTGGGCAAATTCATGGCAGATGCAATTTAATGTGGATAAATGTGAAGTTATCCACTTTGGTGGCAAAAATAGGAAAACAGATTATTATCTGAATGGTGGCCGATTAGGAAAAGGGGAGGTGCAACAAGACCTGGGTGTCATTATACACCAGTCATTGAAAGTGGGCATGCAGGTACAGCAGGCGGTGAAAAAGGCAAATGGTATGCTGGCATTTATAGCGGGAGGATTCGAGTACAGGAGCAGGGAGGTACTACTGCAGTTGTACAAGGCCTTGGTGAGACCACACCTGGAGTATTGTGTGCAGTTTTGGTCCCCTAATCTGAGGAAAGACATCCTTGCCATAGAGGGAGTGCAAAGAAGGTTCACCAGATTGATTCCTGGGATGGCAGGACTTTCATATGAAGAAAGACTGGATAAACTGGGCTTGTACTCATTGAAATTTAGAAGATTGAGGGGGGATCTGATTGAAACATATAAAATCCTAAAGGGATTGGACAGGCTAGATGCAGGAAGATTGTTCCCGATGTTGGGGAAGTCCAGAACAAGGGGTCACAGTTTGAGGACAAAGGGGATGCCTTTTAGGACCGAGATTAGGAAAAACTTCTTCACACAGAGAGTGGTGAATCTGTGGAATTCTCTGCCACAGGAAACAGTTGAGGCCAGTTCATTGGCTGTATTTAAGAGGGAGTTAGATATGGCCCTTGTGGCTACAGGGGTCAGGGGGTATGGGGGGAAGGCTGGGGCGGGGTTCTGAGTTGGATGATCAGCCATGATCATAATAAATGGTGGTGCAGGCTCGAAGGGCCGAATGGCCTACTCCTGCACCTATTTTCTATGTTTCTATGTTTCTATTTATTGTTTTACAACGGTGGATTTAATTTGGCTTTTTTGATACTGATCAACAGAAAAGGATTCTTTTGTGTCAAAGTGAAAGCAAATCTCTACAAAGTATTCCACATTAATTACAAATAGAAAACACAAAATAATTGATTGCATAATATGACACATCAAATCATAACTTGTGCAGCCAATTGGTTTTAAAAGTCACATAATTAGTTACATGGCGATTACCTGTGTGCAGTCAGGTGTTTCAATTGATTGTAGTGAAAATTCACCTGTATCTGGAAGGTCCAACTGCTGGTGAGTCAGTTTCCTGGCAAAAACTACGTCATGAAGACAACAGAACACTCCAAGCAACTCTGCAGAGATGTTATTGGAAAGCACAAATTGGGAGATAAATATGAGAAAATTTCCAAGTCAGTGAATATCCCTTGGAATACAGTTAAGTCAATCATCAAGCAATGAAAATAATATGGCACAGCTGTAAACCTACTTGGAGCAGGCCATCCACAAAAACTGATTGACCATGCAAGAAGGGGACTAGTGAGGGAGGCCACCAAGAGACCTATAATAACTCTGGAGGAGTTACAAACTTCAGTGGCTGAGATGGGAGAGACTGTGCAAACAACAGCTGTTGCCCAATTGCTTCACCGGTTGCAGCATTATGGGAGAGTAGCAAAGAGTTTTAAAAAAACACATGAAATCATGGTTAAAGTTTGCTAGAAGGCCTACAGAAGACTCTGAAGTCAGCAGGAAGAAGGTTCTATGGTCTGAAGAAACCAAAATTGAGCTTTTTGGCCATTAGACTACATCATCAAAACAACACCACGCCTACTGTGAAGCATGGTGCTAACTGCATCATGATGTGATGGTGCTTCACTGCAGCAGGCCTGGAAGGCTTGTGAAGATAGAGGGTAAAATGATTGCAGCAAAATACAGGGAAATCCTAGAGGAAAACCTGAGGCAGTTTACAAGAGAACTACAACTTGGGAGAAGATTTGTTTTCCAGCAAGACAATGACGCCAAGCATAAAGACAAAGCTACACAGGAATGCCTTAACAGCAACAAAGTTAATATCCTGGGTTGGCCATGTCAGGGTCCAGACCGCAATCCAATTGAGCGTTTGTGGCTGGACTTGAAAAGGGCTCTTCACTCAAAGATCCCCATGCAATGGGGAAAACTTGCAGTGTCCAGATGTGCAAAGCTGATAGAGACCTATCCACACAAACTCAAGACTATAATTGCTGCCAAAGGTGCATCTCCTTAATACTGATTTGAAGGGTGTGAGTAATTATGCAATTATTTTGTGTTTAGTAATTCTACTAAATTGAGACCAGTTTGTAGAAATTTGTTTTCACTTTGACATAAGACTATTTTCTGTTGATAAGTGTCGAAAAAAAGCCAAATTAAATCCACTGTGATTCAATGTTGTAAAGCAATAACATGAAAACTTCTGGGGGGGTGGGGGGAGGGTGTAAATACTTCATAGGCACTGTATTTTAAAGCAGTGTGTTCAGTGCAAGCTCACTTGGGTTTCATTAACTGATCTTTAATAATTGCCACTTAAAAATATAGCATTTATGAAATATCATCTGCCTGAAATATTAGCTGTGATTATGTCTTCATAGCTATTTGTTACAACATGGTTACAAGTATAATATTTCTTTGGAGCCTGTCTCCCACCACACTGAATAAAGGGAGTGTCTTCGTGCAAAGTCTATTGCATTCATAAAACAGATTTGATTACCAGTCAGGCCCTGCTCTTAGGCAGGCTCGCCATCTGATAAGGTATTTTAAAAGTCCGCAGTCAGTAATTATATCTCCTGCAACTTAAGCCCAATATCATTGGTGACTAAATGTGGAAATACAGCACAGGAACAGACCCTTTTGCTCATGATGCTTGCATTGAATTCACTGCCGAATTAAATTGAATCTCTTCCGTCTGTACGTAATATATATATTCCATATTCGCATGTCTGTCCAACAGCCTGTTTAGGAACTGCAATCATATCTGCTTCCACCCCTCACCTGGTAGCCTGCTCCAGTAAAACGTCAATTAAAATTAAACGTAAGATTCCGGTTGGAAAATTCTTAAATCATGATCCGCTGCTTACACATTTAGATGATATGCCAAAGAATAGGAGACTAAGGAGCTGGTGGTAGACCTGAGGAGAGCTAAGGCACCGGTGACCCCTGTTTCCACCCAGGAGGTCAGTGTGGACATGGTGGAGGATTATAAATACCTGGGGATACGAATTGACAATAAACTGGACTGGTCAAAGAACACTGAGGCTGTCTACAAGAAGGGTCAGAGCCATCTATTTCCTGAGGAGACTGAGGTCCTTTAAAATCTGTCGGAGGATGCTGAGGATGTTCTACGAGTCTGTGGTGGCCAGTGCGATCATGTTTGCTGTTGTGTGCTGGGGTAGCAGACACCCACAGAATCAACAAACTCATTCGTAAGGCCAGTGATGTTGTGGGCATGGAACTGGACTCTCTGACGGTGGTGTCTGAAAAGAAGATGCTGTCCAAGTAGCATGCCATCTTGGACATAATGTACTGGTTGGGCACAGGAGAACATTCAGCCAGAGACTCATTCCACTGAGATGCAACACAGAGCGTCATAGGAAGTCATTCCTGCCTGTGGCCATCAAACTTTACAACTCCTCCCTTGGAGGGTCAGACACTCTGTGCCAATAGGCTGGTCCTGGACTTACATATTACCAATTAATTATTTATGGTTTTATTACTATTTAATTATTTATGGTGCAACCAATTTCCCCCGGGATCAATAAAGTATGACTATAAGTTCTCAGCTCAGAGATGATGAAATCTTTGTGGGGAATTATATTTCCCCCTGGTTACTATGAATTACTGTTGCATCACCAGTGCTTGGTTATTAGTACTCTTCAGAATGGTTCTCATGGTTCTGTCAGGTTTGAATCGATATGTTGGACTCTTATTTGTGTGAAGATTAAATTGAATGGTTGCTCTCGCAGGATTTTCCCATTTTTATTAATATAGTCGCAGTTTATCCCACCTAACTCATCCACTTCTCTCAAGTTCAAGTCAATTTATTACCAATGTATGCGTATGCAATCAAAATCTACATTCAAATTCATCTTCTTGCAGGCATTCAGTGTAGAGCAAAGCAATACGATAGACTTGATGAAAGACTACTTACAAACAAGACTGACAACTGATGTGTAAAAGAAGACAAACTCCAAATAAATTTTTAAAAATAATAACAAATAAGTAAATAAATACTTCAATCATGAGTTGTAGAGTCCTTGAAAGTGAGTTCATAGGTTACTCTGGTGCTTAAAATTCCATTGTAGTTTTTTTTACTTAGCCATATTTTATTTCTAAATTATTGATGTTTTGATATGTAGTTTGAAAATGAGAGTTGAATAGAATTCATTCAGGCTAATTTTTTTCTTTGCTGTAGTAATTAATTAATATTAAATGTTACTACTACCACATAGTTTTTATGCTGAATCTATATATTTAAATTGATTGTGATGTGACAATGGAACTTGGGTTCTGTTAAATCTAAAGAGAAAAAAAGAAAATGTTGGAGTGATACTGTCCAAAAGTTAGGCCACAACTGTTTTTGGATTTCCATTCCAGAAAGAGTAGTATAATCATTGTAAAAAAAAAATCTATTTTCATGGTTGAAAACCTTCTAAAGTTGAGGAACCCCAGCTCTATTCATATTGGAGTACAAAGATTATTATAAGACAATGTGCTTTTAAGGAAGGAAGAAAAGTCTTGTTTATATGTCGTGCCTTGTATAATTTCAAAACACCCCAAAGCACTGCACAACAGATAAAGTGTAATCAATGTAATTTTGTTTAAAACAACACCCAGTTCTCATTGTTACCATCAAAGAGGAGGTACAGGACCCTAAAGACTCACTTTCAACATTTCAAGAGCAGCTTCTTCTCCCTGGCCATCAGATTTCTGAATGGACAATAAATCCATGAGCACGACCTCAGAATATCTTTCCTCTCCTTTTGCATCTCTTAATTAATTTCCTGTTTTTTATAGTCAATGTAATTTATAGTTATTATTATGTATTGTTGCTGGCGAACGAATTTCACAACATATGTCAGTGTGATATTAAACCTGATTCTGATTCTAATCAAGTTTGCATTTAGTTAACGTCCACAGACAAGATAATAATGTCTGGATATTGAGTAATTGGGTACAAATAGAAATGTGCCTATTTGGCTGTTTACTTGGCACAATGAACAATAAAACCTGTAATAAGAACAAAAATAAGTCGCAAGCTGGAAAAATGATGTAGCTATTTAAAGAGATGGTCACAGAGTATAATGAGTACATTGATCAGCATACAAGAAGGATGGTTGTGGTCAGTTGATAGATTTAAAACAGAATTCATGTTGTGACATTTGTCTCAAGGTGTGGCTGCAATACTAAATAACTGCAACCATACCTCCCTCATGGGCAAGGGTCAGGTGTGCGTAGGTTTATGTTAACCTGATAAACAGAAGAATGACTCAGCAGAGGAGCTCTACGAGAGAGTGGTGCCAAAGAAGAAACTGTTCAGGCTCTGTCTTCAGATTCAACAGAACCCCAAGTACCAATATTACATCACAATCAAATTCAATATATATTCAACATAAAAAACTTGTAAAAATGTGTAATATTTGCAATGATATGGTAAAGGCAGGTTTTGTCTTGCTTGTTACAAAATTTTAAAAGTGATGCCTTGGTTGGGTTTGCTGACAGCCAACATTCGTTCCACATCCGTAGGGTACTCATTTGCTGCCTGATGCTGAAATACTGTCTTTGGAATTTTGGCAGGTGATAAGTTTAAAAAAAAAGTATTCTGTTAATCCCATATGCCAAAGATAATTGCAGGCTGGTGAGGTTGTAGCAGACAAGAATAATGTCAGACTCAATACGCCATGCAAGCAAGTCCTAAGAGGATTATAGAGCAAGCTTTTATTTCTGTTGGCTGCAGTATGTTGGCCTAGGGGGCATAATAACTATAATCAAAGATTGGCTGTTCAGAAGTGAATTAGGGCAACGTACCAATATTTTGCTCTACATGTGGAAGGTCTATAGATTGTTTCATCTAAACTGGACACTAATTCAATCAATGATGGATTTTTGTTAATCAAAGGCTTTAGAGGATATGGAGGAGTCTGGTTTAATGAAATTAGGATATCTTCTCTTTTCCTATGATATGATCCCAATGATCTAATCGAAGAGTTGAACAGGTTTGAGAATTTGAATGGACTCCTAGTGTTTCTCTGTTTATCTCATTTTGCAAGTGGTGAACGCTGTTCATTTTTGCTTCTTTCTTAAACATACGAGGGCTGATTGATAAGTTTGTGGCCTAAGGTAGAAGGAGTCAATTTTAGAAAACCTAGGCATATTTATTTTTCCTATATTTACACACTTAGTCCAGCGGTCGTGGAGCATACCAGTCCCTTCTTTGCAGAAGTCAGTGTCTTGGACCTCCAGAAGTGGTCCACAGCAGGAGTGATTGATAAGTTTGTGGCCTCAGGTAGAAGAAACTTCAAACTTTCTGCATTTTTACTCGATGAGTTGAACTGCACATGCATGTAACAAGAGCTGTATAACTCATTTCCTTCTACCGTTTATTAACTACAGTTTATTGGGTAAAACTGGGAGAATTCTACTCAGTCGTACAGAATTAAATAGCTTCTAGTTATGGTTTTCCATGGCATGGTGGCTATGTAAAACTACCCAATTATTAAGAGAGTTTTTACACAAATGGATAACTATTTAGACAGCATCAAGATTTGAATTTTTAAGAACAGGGAGGGATATGAATATTCAAATGGCTTGTACAATGTAATGATTGATGAACTGCAGGGTTATTAAAATATTCCTTTCAAGGAGGACAATTGCCTTAAGGAAGCATATAATATTAGAGGATATAAACTGTATTGAGTTGAATTCACTAATGGGTGGGTGGGAATTATTTGACACAATCTAGCCTTTGGTGACTGAATAAGAAAGCATAAATACTTTAACTAAACAGAATGTTGAAAACCCAGTGTTTGGTTAATGGCCTTGTTGTTCTGTGCTTTTTGTTTCAGGATAATTATGTTCCGAAAATAGAGTTCCTCAAATGAAGTAGTGATTTCTTGTGCACCATTTATTTGTCACAATAGCTTTTTGCATTTTTTCACCTCTGTGATTTACTATCTTGAGTAATTTCAGTTGTAAAATAGTAATTGGGTTTGAAGTGATTTATGTCAAAAACCATCCCCATGAAAGATGCTCAGAGAATTCTTAGTATTTTATTCAGTGGTGCCCTCTCTATGAACTATCACTTCATTCAAGTTGCAATGGAATGGCTACTCAGCACCCATTATCACGAAGAATTTTATTCTGAGGGTTTTGACAGATTGGGGTGAGTTATAACTTATATTTTCATGAACATTTGTGGTCTATTAAGTTGGAAATATTGGCTCCAATTTCTTGTTTAGTTTCAGAGTTGAATATTTGACATTATTATGAAGATAAACACTGAAATGAGATTTTACCTCAATGCCCATTTATAGGACACAAATTTGTAAAGTATGTACTCATCACTTCTTACTGGTGTTTCAATGTTTTTATTAGAAGGATTGATACCTTTGTTTAGGCATATTGCTAGGGCGGAGTGGACTGAGCTATGGTTACAGTGAATTATATACAAGCCAGTTCAGAATCCAAGTGGCCAATTTGGTTCCCATGTACCTTCATCTGTCAAACGCCTCACTAAAATCCATATGGACAATATCCACAGCTCCTTCTATGCAACTTGTACACCACTATCCAGTCACCTCTCACCATCCTTTCTCCAAAGTGAAAAATCCTATTTCACTCAACCTTACTGCATAACATATGTCCTCTAATTCAGGCAGCACCCTGGTCAATCTCAGACAAGAAAAAATCGACTGCACTTTGTTCCATAGATGCTGCCTGGCTTGCTGAGTTCGTCCAGCATTTTGTGTGTGTTTCTTGGTAAATCTCCTCGGCACCCTCTCTAAAGCTTCCACTTCCTTCCTATAATGAAGTGACCAAAACTGAACACAATAAATGTGGTCTAACCGGAGTTTTATTGAGGCCCTCCATTGCTTGGGGTTGACCATGGTGGTTGTGTTCCAGCTTACTACATGATAGGCTAGCTAGTACACAGGCAAGGCAGTGTGATATGGAGAGCAAACTGTTGACCGAAGTTCTATAGAGCTGCAATACTACCTCACGGCTCTTGAACTCAATGCACTGAATACTGAAGGCGAACACTATATGCTGCCCTATCTATGCTACCAACTATCAACTTGCACAGCAACTTTGAGGGATCTACGGACAAGAACCCCAAAATCCCTCTGTTCCTGCACACTGCTAAGAATCCTGCCATTACTTTTGTACTCTGCCTTCAAGATCAACTTTCCAAACTGTATTACTTCACACTTTTCCCGATTGAACTCCATTTGCCACTTTGCAGACCGCGTCTGCATCCTATCAATGTCCCTTGTAACCTACCTTCCACACTATCCACAACACCAGCACCTTTCATGTCATCTGTAAACGTACGAACCCATCCTTCCACTTCATCTAAGCCATCTCTAAAAATCACAAAAAAGGGGGTTTCCAATCAGATCTCTGAGGAACCCTACTAGTCAGGGGTCCCCGGTCAGAATACATTCCATCTACTACCATCCTCTGCCTTCTGTAGGCAAGCCAATTTTAAATCCATTTGTTAAGTTTCTCTAGATCCCATGCCTCTTGACTTTCTGAATGAACTTACCATGGGGAACCTTGTTGAATGCCTTACTAAATCCATATATGCCACATCCACTGCTCTATTTTCATAAATGTGCTTTGTCACGTTGTCAAAGAATTCAGCAGGCCAGGCAGCATCTCTAGGAAGAGGTGCAGTCGATGTTTCAGGCCGAGACCCTTTGTCAGGACTAACTGAAGGAAGAGTGAGTAAGGAATTTGAAAGTTGGAGGGGGAGGGGGAGATCCAAAATGATAGGAGAAGACAGGAGGGGGAGGGATGGAGCCAAGAGCTGGACAGGTGATAGGCAAAAGGGGATACGAGAGGATCATGGGTCAGGAGGTCTGGGAAGAAAAACAGGGGGGGGGGGTGGGAACCCAGAGGATGGGAAAGGGGTATATTCAGAGGGACAGAGTGAGAGAAAGAATGTGTGTATAAAAATAAGTAACAGATGGGGTACGAGGGGGAGGTCGGCCATCCCCCTCGTACCCCATCTGTTACTTATTTTTATACACACATTCTTTCTCTCACTCTCCTTTTTCTTCCTCTGTCCCTCTGAATATACCTCTTGCCCATCCTCTGGGTCCCCCCCCCCCCGTCTTTCTTCCCGGACCTCCTGTCCCATGATCCTCTCGTATCCCTTTTGCCAATCACCTGTCCAGCTCTTGGCTCTATCCCTCCCCCTCCTGTCTTGTCCTATCATTTTGGATCTCCCCCTCCCCCTCCAACTTTCAAATCCCTTACTCACTCTTCCTTCAGTTAGTCCTGACGAAGGGTCTCGGCGTGAAACG
This sequence comes from Mobula birostris, assembly GCF_030028105.1. Classification (NCBI taxonomy): domain Eukaryota; kingdom Metazoa; phylum Chordata; class Chondrichthyes; order Myliobatiformes; family Myliobatidae; genus Mobula; species Mobula birostris. The sequence continues at coordinate 202,669,024 of NC_092371.1, read as the reverse complement.
TCGACTGCACCTCTTCCTAGAGATGCTGCCTGGCCTGCTGCGTTCACCAGCAACTTTTATGTGTGTTGCTTGAATTTCCAGCATCTGCAGAATTCCTGTTGTTTGTCAAAGAATTCATTCAGTTTGTGAGGCATGGCCTGCCCCTCACAAAGCCATGCTAACTATCCCTAATCAGACTATGCTTCCCAAAATGCTTGTAAATTCTGTCTCTAAGTATATTCTGCAATAATTTGCCCACCAACTGAAGAGGCAACAGATCTGGATTGAAAGGGGAACTGAAAAACATATCATCAGTGAACAAGGTTTGCTGTTCATAATAAAACAAGTTTTAATGAAGTTTCAGTAGGACTGAAACCTACTAAAATCCATGGACCAGAGGACTTGCACACTCATGTTTGAAGTAGGAGGCTGCTTTCAAACAATGGTTGTAATTTTTGCAGAATTCCACAGGATCTACGGCAGTTCCTGGAGATTGTAAGGAAGCAAGTGCAACTCCTCTATTACATGCCAGTTGGAAAGAAAAATAAAATCTGTTATTAAGGAAGTGGGAGCAATGCATTGAGAAAATAATAATGAGATGAGGTTGAGTCGGAATGAATTTATGAAAGGATTTGTTCAGAGTTTTTGAGATAAATTGACAGAATCAATGAGGGCAGCCTTGTGTATTGGGGCTATCAAAAGAGCTTTAATAAGGTGTTAGACTGTAATGAATTGGGAGTAATATACTGGCATGGATGACGGATTGTTTGATGGACAGCAAACAGAAGAACTAAATGGGTAATTTCCAGGTTGAAAGACTACGCTACTAGGGTACTACAAAAGTGTCACAGTCTACATTAGTGATTTGGATGAGAGGATGAAATGTCATATATCCAAGTTTTTTGATGATGTAAAGTTGGTTGGCATCATGCATTGCTAGCTGGATGCAGAGTTTCATATGTGCAATGTAAGGGAACAGGCAAGGAGGCAGCAGATAGATATAATGTGGGGGAAAATTTGAGGTAATCCATTGTGGAAGGAAAATAGAGAAGCGCACTGTTTGTATTCAGTGATGAGATTGGGAGACATTAGTGTTCTCGGGGATATGATGTCCTGCAGAAGTTCAAAGTACATTTATTGTTAAAGTATGTATACATTACACAACCTCCTGATGCGTCTCCTTACAGTCAGCCACAAAACAAGAAACCCAAATGAACCCATTATAAAAAGACCGACAAACAGCAGGGGGAGAGGGAAGATGGAAAATAAATCCTGCTAACAATAGAAGTAAGCAAATAGCATTTAGGAAGAGAGTGAGTCCTCCGATAGGAAGCCTGGAGCAGGCCCACCACCCCAGCCTCAGTGCAATGAAGAACAGAGTAAACATTGTGGAGCAGCAAACAAAACTGGCACGAACCTCACTCCTGGTCCAGAAACACTGCCTTTTCAATCCATCTGGCCTTGCGTTTAATTCGTCCACATGTGGGGTCATTCCCTGCTCTGTGATCTGGGTCCTGTCATATTGACATCCATGAGTCTCAGCAATGTTTACTCCAGAACGGCTGCTTTCTTTTTGTTTACTTTTGGTGTTCTGTTAATGTTTGCTCTTTGTTGCATTACATTTAGTGCTGGCAACTTGTGATATGGAATACATTATCATTCAGCTATCATAACAAAATAACAATGGCCTTCATATGACATCAGTAGATAACCTCAACCTGGGAGTGGACCCCGCCGCCACACTTCAACCCCGTACCTGACCTTCCCATATCGCGTTTAGATCAATCAAATTTCGCTCTCGGTTTCATTGGACGGGCCCCAAATCTGCTTCTCCTCCACTCCAACTTTGCTCCGCTCCACTCGCCCCAAATTTGTCTCGAATATGCCTCGACCTCACCCTGGCTTTGCCTTGAAGGTGCCTTGACCTCACCCTGACTTCACCTCACACCTGCGCGCTTCGACCCTTGACTCAGCCTCGCCTTCGCTCGCCTTTTCATTGTTATTACGTTCGTTTGCCTTTTTTTTTACAGAAAAAAAGTGTTATTAATTAAGCACTTAGTTGTATTTCTTGTTCTGTTATCACGTAGTAAGTTGTCGCTCTCTTTCAGCAGTGCCATCTTAAACCGGAAGTTCATATGCCGGCCTTTAGTAAAAGAGAATTGCCCTGTCTTTGGCTTAATAAAGGTGAAATGCTTTAATTAACATGTGATGGTCAGCAACAAAGAGATTTGGTTAATAAATTTAAGACGATACATCAATTAAGGAATGCGATCCGATTCTGCCAGCTCCACAGGATTTATTTTGCAGATGGATTGAGTTCACTTCATCTATATTTACCTGTTTAGCTCCTATATAGAGTCCTAACAATATCTGGATTGTCCTATTTATGTTCTCTAATTAACATTAATATCTAGCATAATAGCTACAATTGTCCTCCTGATTCTTGTCAAACATAGAGCAAACCACACAAAAATGTAATATTTAACATCCATGAGTCTCACTGATGTTTATTCCAGAATTGCTGCTCTCTTTTTGTTTACTTTTGGTGTTCTGTTAATGTTTGCTCTTTGATGCATTAAGCTTCGTGCAGGCAACTTGTGATATGGAATACATTATCATTCAGCTATCATAACAAAATAACATTGGCCTTCATGTGACATCGGTAGATAACCTCAGCATTTTGTTCTTGGACCTTCCATCTGCCTGGAGTATCAAACTGGGAAAAATGGGTTTACTGGCGGCAGTAAAGATGAATGAAGATACTTATATTCCATGAAATACTTAGCCGAATGCGAGAAAGAAAGGACTAAAACAATATGCCGATAGTGTTGGATGAAAAGGGATAAGAGGATTCTTGGAGGTATCATAAACATCAGTTTAACTTGTTACTCAAAGTCCCGTGCTATCAGAAGTGGTCAAGCACAAAAATGATCTTTTTAAATAATTTCTTGCTGTAGAAAGCATTGATTTCAGTGGGATTCGTAAACTGCAATACGCCCTGATTGCATCTTTTTTTGATCAGAGACCTTGCACTATTCAGTCATTTACTGCTGACATTTATATTACTTATTGAAGGGCTTCCATTACTGTCTGTCACTCATAGGAGGGGAATAATTTTTTATGTAACTTCTGTTCGTATTTATTAGTGTTGTCTGGCAATTGGTCAAAAAAAGTGCTTTGAAAGATGGAATTGTCTGAAACGGCTATTGATGTGTCAGGATGCATTACCTGAATTGGAGAAAAAAATTGCATCTGCTGGAAATGCAACACAAGAGCAGAGAAAGAAGGAAACACTTAGCAGATCAAACAGCATTGTGTGGAAAGCAACAGAAATTGACACTTTGGGCCAAGAAGCCTTCATCAGAACAAGTGTGTTTTAAGTTGTAGAAAGTAAGATTTACTGTATGTGAATGACAGATGCAAACCAAACTTGCCAAGGTAATAATTACCCAATGGCAGCATGGCCTGGGTGATGGGGGTCTTAATGATGGATGCTACTCTCCTGTGGCAGCGCTGTACTTAATGATGGGGAGGGCTCTGCCCACGATGGACCAGGCTGTAACCACCACTTTTTGTAGACTTTTTCCACTATTGCCATCGGTGCTTCCATACCAGGCCGTGACGTAACCAGTACATACATTCTATCGCTGTACATCCATAAAGGATTGACAAAGTTTTAGATGACATGCTGAATCGATGCAAACTTCTAAGGAAGTGGAGGTGCTCTGTGCCTTCTTCATGCCGGTCCCAGAACACATCCTCTGATATGATAACAACAAGGAATTTAAAGTTACTAACACTTCATCCTGTTGAAGAATCACAGGCTGGAACATTGACTGTTTATTCCTTTCCATAAATGCTGCCTAACCTGCTGAGTTTTTCCATTATTTTGTGTGTGTTACACTGGATTTCCAGCATCTGCAGAATCTCTTGTGTTTGTTATCCCTTGTTCGCATCAAATCCCCTCACATTGTATGACTCAGCTACTCCTGAATAATTTACAGTCACCTGAAAATAAACAATCTACTGGAGGAACTGAGTGGGTCAAGCAGCACCTGTGTGTGTGTGTGTGTGTGTGTGTGCTGGGGGAGGAGGGGTATTGCCGGAGAAATCATCCAGGATTGGGTCAAAACCCTCAGTGGCCAACTAGTCTACCAGCCTTAACATTGTTGGGGTGTGGGTAGTCACAGGGGAACATGAAAACTCCACGCAGATGGCTGCTGAAGTCAGGGTTGAATCTGGGTCACTAACTGTGAGGCAGCAGCTCTATTAGGCACATTACTGTGACACCCAAATTTCTGACTTGTTTAATATCTTTTTTTTTCCCTTCTCAATTTCCTCCAGTGAAATGTGGTAGGTGGAATGGAGTCATGTAATTATGGGGATTAGGAATTCTGCAGCTGCTGGAAGTTCAAAGTCACATACACAAAATGCAGCAGGAACTCAGCAGGTTAGGCAGCATCTGTGGAAATGAATCAATATTCAATGTTTCAGGTGGAGACCCTTCTGCAGGACTGGAAAGGAATGGAAAGATGCCAGATTAAAAAGTGGGGGCGGGGGCAAGGGGGAAGGAGGATAGCTAGAAAGTGATAGCTGAAGCCAGTTGGGTAAAGGGCTGTAGAGAAAGGAATCTGACAGGAGAGGAGACTGGACCTTAGGAGAAAGGGGAGGAGGAGTTAGGGGTCTAGATGGTTTAGAGTTTGTAAAATGTGTTCAGGAAAGTTTTCTAAATCAATATATAGAGGGACCAACTAGAGGGGATGCAATATTGGATCTCCTGTTAGGAAATGAATTAGGGCAAGTGACAGAAGTCTGTGTAGGGGAGCACTTTGGTTCCACTGATCATAACTCCATTAGTTTCAATTTGATCATGGACAAGGATAGATCTGGTCCTAGGGTTGAGGTTCTGAACTGGAAGAAGGCCAGATCTGAAGAAATGAGAAAGCATCTAAAAAGCATGGATTGGGACAGGTTGTTCTCTGGCAAGGATGTGATTGGTAGGTGGGAAGCCTTCAAAGGGGAAATTTTGAGAGTGCAGAGTTTGTATGTTCCTGTCAGGATTAAAGGCAAATTGAATAGGAATAAGGAACCTTGGTTCTCAAGGGATATTGCAACTCTGATAAAGAAGAAGAGGGAGTTGTATAAAATGTATAGGAAACAGGGAGTAAATCGGTGATTGAGGAGTATAAGAAGTGCAAGAAAATACTTAAGAAAGTAATCAGGAGGGCTAAAAGAAGACATAAGGTTGCCTTGGCAGTCAAAGTGAAGGATAATCCAAAGAGCTTTTACAGGTATATTAAGAGCAAAAGGATTGTAAGGGATAAAATTGGTCCTCTTGAAGATCAGAGTGGTCGGCTATGTGCGGAACCAAAGGAAATGGGGGAGATCTTAAATAGGTTTTTTGCGTCTGTATTTACTAAGGAAACTGGCATGAAGTCTATGGAATTGAGGGAATCAAGTAGTGAGATCATGGAAAGTGTACAGATTGAAAAGGAGGAGGTGCTTGCTGTCTTGAGGAAAATTAAAGTGGATAAATCCCCGGGACCTGACAGAGTGTTCCCTCGGACCTTGAAGGAGACTAGTGTTGAAATTGCGGGGGCCCTGACAGAAATATTTAAAATGTCGCTGTCTACGGGTGAGGTGCCGGAGGATTGGAGAGTGGCTCATGTTGTTCCGTTGTTTAAAAAAGGATCGAAAAGTAATCCGGGAAATTATAGGCTGGTGAGTTTAACGTCGGTAGTAGGTAAGTTATTGGAGGGAGTACTAAGAGACAGAATCTACAAGCATTTGGATAGACAGGGACTTATTAGGGAGAGTCAACATGGCTTTGTGCGTGGTAGGTCATGTTTGACCAATCTATTGGAGTTTTTCGAGGAGGTTACCAGGAAAGTGGATGAAGGGAAGGCAGTGGATATTGTCTACATGGATTTCAGTAAGGCCTTTGACAAAGTCCCGCATGGGAGGTTAGTTAGGAAAATTCAGTCGCTAGGTATACATGGAGAGGTGGTAAATTGGATTAGACATTGGCTCGGTGGTAGAAGCCAAAGAGTGGTGGTAAAGAATTGCTTCTCTGAGTGGAGGCCTGTGACTAGTGGTGTGCCACAAGAATCAGTGCTGGGTTCATTGTTATTTGTCATCTATATCAATGATCTGGATGATAATGTGGTAAATTGGATCAGCAAATTTGCTGATGATACAAAGATTGGAGGTGTAGTAGACAGTGAGGAAGGTTTTCAGAGCCTGCAGAGGGACTTGGACCAGCTGGAAAAATGGGCTGAAAATGGCAGATGGGGTTTAATACAGACAAGTGTGAGGTATTGCTCGTTGGAAGGACAAACCAAGGTAGAGCATATAGGGTTAATGGTAAGGCACTAAGGAGTGCAGTGGAACAGCGGGATCTGGGAATACAGATACAAAATTCCCTAAAAGTGGCGTCACAAGTAGGTAGGGTTGTAAAGAGAGCTTTTGGTACATTGGCCTTTATTAATCAAAGTATTGAGTATAAGAGCTGGAATGTTATGATGAGGTTGTATAAGGCATTGGTGAGGCCGAATCTAGAGTATTGTGTTCAGTTTTGTTCACCAAATTACAGGAAGGATATAAATAAGGTTGAAAGAGTGCAGAGAAGGTTTACAAGGATGTTGCCAGGACTTGAGAAACTCAGTTACAGAGAAAGGTTGAATAGGTTACGACTTTATTCCCTGGAGTGTAGAAGAATGAGGGGAGATTTGATAGAGGTATATAAAATTATGATGGATATAGATAGAGTGAATGCAAGCAGGCTTTTTCCACTGAGGCAAGGGGAGAAAAAAACCAGAGGACATGGGTTAAGGGTGAGGGGGGAAAAGTTTAAAGGGAACATAAGGGGGGGCTTCTTCACACAGAGAGTGGTGGGAGTATGGAATGAGCTGCCAGACGAGGTGGTAAATGCAGGTTCTTTTTTAACATTTAAGAATAAATTGGACAGATACATGGATGGGAAGTGTATGGAGGGATATGGTCCGTGTGCAGGTCAGTGGGACTAGGCAGAAAATGGTTCGGCACAGCCAAGAAGGGCCAAAAGGCCTGTTTCTGTGCTGTAGTTTCTATGGTTTCTATGGTTTCTATGGAGTGGGACCCAGTGGAGGTGATAATCAGGTGAAAAGAGGCAAGAGGTCAAAGTAGGGAATAGAAGAAGAGGGAAGGGATTTTTTTTTACCAGAAGGAGAAATTGATATTCATACCACAAAGTTGGAGGCTACCCAGATGGTGTTGCCATCTCCTAAGGGACCCTGGCACCAAATATATTTTTACCATCTCCCCCAGCCCGCTTTTTACAGGGATCAATCCCTCCATGATTCCCTTGTCCATTCATCCCTCGCCATTAATCTCCCTCCCGGCACTTATCCTCCTCCATCACCTCCATTCAGGGCCCCAAACAGTCCTTCAAGGTGAGGCAACAATTTGCCTGCGTATCTGCTGGGGTTATCTCTTGTGTTCAGTGCCCCGAAGCAGCCTCCTCTGTATTGGTGAGACCCTTTGTAAATTAGGGAACTGCTTTGTCGAGCTCTTTTGCACCATCCACCAAAGGTGGAACTTCCTAGTAGCCAAACCTTTTAATTCAGAATCCCATTCCCATTCTGATACGTCAATCCATAGCCTCCTCTTGTGCTACAATAAGGCCACCCTCGGGGTGGAGGAGCAACACCTTGTATTCTCTCTTGGTAGCTTCCAACCTGATGGCATGAATATTGATTTCTCCCTCCAGTAAAAAATTTCTGCCCCTCCCCTTTTCAGCTATTATCCTCTTCTCATCTGCCTATCATCTCCCCCTGTGTCCCCTCTTCTTCCTCGTTCTCTTATGGTCCACTTTCCTCCCCTATCAGATTCCTTCCTCTCCAGCCCTTTACCTTTCCTATCCACCCAGCTTTAAAGCTCAAAGTTCAAACTATGTATACAACATACAACAGATCAATGCGTAGTGCTAAGGGGAGTGGGCATCATTGCTCTAAAAGAAATTGATCCATACATTACACTTCCTTCCCCTTTAGATTAATGCAACATAAAATTATATATGTACAAAACATACAATTTCCCTTTCATAAACCCACATTCCAAATAAACATGCTTTCATAATAACAGTCCATAACTAACTTCACATTTCTAAAGGTTCAGTCTTTTGGGTGATGCTCTGTTCTCTCAGGATAGCACTTCCAGACCTGTGGAGTGGCAACAGGTTTGGCAGATGTCTTGTCTAAGACAATGTTCTCAGTTGCCGGTGTCACGTTGCTGTCAGTGACATCATTACTGAGAGGGAAGTCCGGTGACTGTAATGTGTCCATCTTGTTGGATGCAGTTGACTCAGATGTGTTCTTCAGTTGAGCATCTCGTATCTGATCCATATGACATCTGGATGTCTGTTCTCCAACATCCACTGCGTACATCAGTGATCCAGTTCTTGCAGCTAACCTACTGGATGTCCACTTGTCTTCCCAGTAACCCGGAGCTAGGATTTCCTGTCCAATCCCAAAGCTCCTTGCTGCTTCACTTGACAACTGGCTGAACTGTCTATTCTACATTTCCCTCTGGAGGTCTAGTTCCAGGGAGGTATATGCAAGATCTCAGATTCCTGTCATAAATAGCATTGTAGCTGTTTGATTTGTCATCACATGAACTAAGTTCCAATACACAAAAAGGAAGTTTTCCACCTTAAGCTGTAGAGAAGTATCCTCATTGTCCGTCATTTTAATGGACTTCTTAAAGGTTTGGATAAGTCTTTCAGCTAACCCATTCGTTGCTGGGTGGTGAGGAGCTCTCTTGAAACATCTGACACCATTTTTCTTCATGAATAGTCTGAATTCTTCCAACATATATTGTGGTCTGTTGTCACTCACAATTTATCTGGCAAGCTATTTTTCGTGAAGATAGTCCTCGGAGCGGAGACAGTCTTTGTTGAGCTGGTTGACTTCACTACTATAACCTCTGGCCACTTCAAAGCATCCACAGCAATCAGAAACATGGAGTCCATGAATGGCCCAGCAAAGCCAATATGTTGTCTTTGCCATGGTGAAGATGGCCACACCCATTCATGTAATGGTGCCTGTGGAGGTGTATTTTGAACTTTTTGGCATCCAGAACAGCTTTTACCCAAGTCTTTGATCTATTAACCTATTCCCTTCTCAAACATCTTCTCATTAGCATTAAGCATCTGTGACAGTCTCTGGTCAGTGCTACCATTTGGGCTGCAGTTGCCTGTTGATGCCACTCTGAGACCTTTGATGGAGTGCCAGTCTAGTTGGATTTTTCTCAACCATTCATGATTGAAAAGTGCTGGCCCTCTACTTTTAGATACATAAAGCTCCAGTTGTTGTATTTGGCCTCCATATGTCACATTTACTTTCAGTTTGTCTTTAGGAGACATGTTTTCACCTGTGTACATCCTTAGCATCACTGAGGTCTTCTCCAATGGTATCTTAGAAAGCAGTCTGTTATAGTCAGCCTCTGGAATCATGGACAAAGCTGACCCTGTATCCAGCTCCATTTTCAGTTTCACACTGGACACATCTGTTGTGATCCAAATGATTTTGTGATCTACTTCAGTTATACTATGCAGTTCTTAACATGGCAGTTCACCTTTGTCAGATTTTATGTTGTCTGATTCTGTTTTGCATTCAGTAACTTAATGCATTTGCTCAGTTTTGTGGTTGAGACTTTTCACTCGGTTGTGCTTTTTGTCTGCCGTGCACATCCTCTCTACATGACCTTGTCTGTGACACTTTCTGCAAACTTTTTCTTTGAGCCAAGTCATTTGCGTCATGGGAAGATTTGCCACATTGATAACATTTTTGGCTTTTTTGCACCATTCAGGGACACTTTGTGCATCTCACATTCTAACCTCCTTTTCTGTAGTTCTGCTGTGTCCTTTGCTGCAGTCTCTCATGATATTACACTGGTCAATGCCCATTCTACGGTTAGACATCTTTTGGATAGTAGCTTCTTTTGAGTGCTTTGAGTGGCCTACCACATATAAGCCTGTCTCTTAATACATCAGGAAGTTCATCTCTGAAATCACGGTACTGGGAAAGTTTGCGCAATTCTACAATGTATTCAGAAAGGCTTTCATCTTTTCAATAGGTTTCAATAGGTACATTTAATGTCAGAGAAATGTATACAACATACATCCTAAGATTCTTTTTCTTCACAAACATCCACAAAAACACTGGTTCCATTTGTAAAATCTAAATCTCTCAGCTATCACCAGCAGTTTAGGTCTCAAGCGATTTGTAAAATTGTAATAATTTTTTCGAATGCCTTGGTTGCTGGCTTTTCAGGGGTTACTAGGTTTCATAAGAGACTACATCCTTGAACCCATTAAGCTAAGAAGTGTTGGGGCTTTCTTTTGCTCCTCCACATTGTTTGCTTTACAGTACAATACAACCCTCTCGACATATGACTCGCAGTCTTCATTAGCGCTATCAACTTTGCCAGTTTTCCCAACTGAAGCCATCACCATGTTATTTTCACTTTAAATTCAGTGCATCTTTCATTGTTACTGTGCACTGTACTTGTGCATTTGGTTAGCGCCTGTAGCAGTCTTCTCGTGCTGTTTAACTTTCTGAATGGTCTGTAAATGCTACCTTACTATGTTTCTCTCTTCTCACTCTATTTATTTATTCATTTATCTATCTATCTATCTATTTGTATATCTTATCTTAAGTTATATATTTTTTACTACGAACACAAAAGAACAAATTTCGTGATGTCCGTCAATGATAGTAAGCCTGATCCTAATTCTGTCATTCTCTGTGATTGGAGGGTCTTGGTTATAATGTTGTCTGTTAAATTGAAGCAAATCAGGGATTTATCAAGAGATTGCCAAACATTCTAAAGTGATGTTGCTATACATTGAATGGATGTTGTTACATTCATGGCCTCGGTCATTCTGTGCAGTCCTTCTCATTCTGTGGCTCTGCTGCTCTGATATCTTAGTTTTTATTTTGACCTCCTGCAGAATTTTTTTTATTGCATAGAAGTCCAAAGTGTAGGAATCTGGGGCTAGATGATTTTCTTAGCAGGAAAACAGTATCTCTTAAGGAGCAACAGAACAATCTGGAACCATTCAACAGGTCAGGCGGCATCTAAGGAGAGGGAGTCAGAGCTAATGTTTTAGATTGATGGCCTTCCTGAAGTGTATTGGTGCTGCCTGAACTGCTGACAATTTCCAACAATTTTTGTTTTTAATTTAGATATCCCAGCATTTGTAGAATTTTACTTCTGGTGAGAATTTATTTGTTGTAGAGTTTTTAAAAAATCAGCATCAGGAACAAATCCTTTGTCCAAAGCTTCGATTGTGTACTTAAGCAACCAGGATCATAAGCAAATTTGAAGGCAATTCCAAATATTTCTGCTTTTCTTTTATTAGGTGCAGTCGTGAACAATAGCCAGATCAGAAATGCTGATCAAGTCAACTAGTTCCCAAAGAGAACTCTGAAAGGCCAATCAGATGGTTCACTGCAGCTCAGCGATAGAACACAAAAAAAAATCATATGAATAATTAAGAAACTTTAAAAAATAGTAGAAATACTGGAGTCATGATGATCAGGATGAGGTCTGCTGGAGAGAGACATTTATACACATGCTGTCCTCCATAATTCAAAGAGATTGAAGGATAAGGTTGCAGGGTGACAAAACGTGGCAGGAGCACTTGGAACTAAAAACTAATCCCTACCGGGAGAAACCAGCACCTGTTCTTTCTGCACTGTTCTCCAGCAGTTTAAGGGCTAAGTCCAGCCGGAACATAACTCACAAGTGCTCTTGAAAGTCAGGTATTAACCCGACCTACCAACAACCAAGCATTGCCATCCTGGTCCCCTTCATGATAGCTTATGAAGAAGCATGTGACTTCCCTTCCAGAGATGGTAGGTGTTTGTGCACTCGACTCTTGAAGGCTTGAAACCCATCATCGCAGATCGCTTGTCTTCTAAAACCATCTATCTAGGCCAACAATACTTATTGATCCATTTTAGCACCCTTATCAAAAAGACGTCTCAGATGTAATGGACATAATTTTTGTGCTGCCTCTCCTTGGAAAAGGCCCATCTCATGTGACATAATCAACCTTACTAATCGGATGCCTTTTTTTCTAGTTTCTGGAATTTATACTGAAGTTTCATTCTCTATAAATATGATGTTTCTCTTTCAGTGTTTCACTTTGTTCTGTGTTGGTACTTTTTTCAACAGCAGAGAGCAGCAAATAACAGTGTTGGAATCATTGACAGAAGATTGTACGGCTGAAGACTTTGCTCATTGACTGTAAGATAATAGTATCTGTCAAAATGTTATTTTTTTTTGTCCTTCATGTGGCATCACCTTTGTGAACAATTCATTATTTAAAACATGATGGCAACTTAAACAGGGCAGATTTCCTCTTGTCCTCACCTACCAACCCACAAGCCTCCTCATCCAACATGTCATTCTCTACAACTTCCAACATCTTCAATGGGACCTGACCACCAAGCACAATTTTACCTCCCTCCTACTCTCTGCTTTCCACAGGGATCACACCCTCTGTGATTCCCTTGTCCTTTCGTCCCTCCCAGTAATCACCCTCCTGGCACAGGTTCTTTCATCCTTGCTGGCCATCAAGTACCTATCTAAATTAATCCTATTTACTAGCACTTGGTCAATAGTTTTCCAGACAATGGTTTGATTATCTTTTTTTCTTCCAAAAATATGTTATTTGCTGATTAATTTTGCTATTCCATTTTGGACAGGCAAACTGTTACTATGATAGAAGGAGTGTTACTGGCATTACAATCGCATTACTTTTCTTTTCTCATATCTCCAATCACCAAACGTTTCCCTTCCTTTCATGGCATGCTTGATTTTCTGGTTCATTTTTTTCTATTTTAATTTTAATTTTGTATTATGCCATCCTGTACATTTTTCTTACTGTGTTAAAGGCAAGATTCAAAGCATTATATTCCATTCTGCCTCACTCTTGGCTGGACCTTGATATTGTAATTGAACTTATCTTGCTTTCCTCCTACCCATTAATGTTTTTCATTTTTAGAATTGTGTCATCTAATCATTAAATCCTGATCTACTTTGTGTTTTCTTTCATTCATTCCGATTTTAATACTGTCTTGCACCACACTATTACACTTCATTTGTGTTTGTAAGTAGGAAGTTTTACCTTCACAGCTTAGGAAATTATCAAACAAATAATGCACTGTTTTCCTTGAGAGCTCTCATTTTATCATGTACTGACACTCAGCAGTATCTGCTTCATTGTCCATTTGTTTTGTGTTCAGGATTGTCAGACATGCAACATTCTTCAGTTGATACAAACAAAAACTCAGTTAGCTGCATGAATAAACATCTCTGACTGCAAGAGAGAGCTATTTCTCAGTGAAGTTATAAAAGAACCCTGTTTTGGGTGTCTGGATTCCCAACAAAAGTGTTTGAATATGCAGAAGTGGGGTCTTGTTGATTAAGGTGTGCTCTATTATCAAGATGTAATTTTATGGAATCACTTGCCTCCATCCAAAATGTAGTTTTAACCATTGAAATTGCATTAATTACCTCCTGTTATTCTTTTGCTTAAAGAGTATAAAATTGTTTCCAAAAATTTCTACGAAGAAAATGTCCCAGCAGATTATTCTACTGTGTCTCCTCCGGGTTTCTGTTTGTTGTGCTGAATAAAGATCTTTTACATCTGTGGCTCACTCAAAGTCACAATGATCCATATGCATGGAATGTACAAAACTGATTTTGTGTTTCTGAGTGTAAAATTGAAATTGCTTAAGCATACCATTTATCTTACAAACATTTCATTTGGAGAATGCTTCACAGTGGAAAGAAAATAGTGTGCTTCGCTGCGGTGGCTCAGAACAGAGCCTCAAAAGTTGACTTCATTCCATTCTTCTGAAGGCAAGCTGCTACCATGGTAACTGGTTATTTCTGTGAGTGATGTCTGACAAGACTGACAAGATCAGTTTTACAGATGACATAAGTCATTCTGTGCTGCCCTGTGGTTTCATTTGTGAATATATTCAGTATTAGCAAACTCTTAAGAGATTACATTGCAAAGCAATATTTGTACATCAGTGCTGTGATATAAACATCAATGTAGAACAATATTGTTATTTTATTGCATTTTCCTGTATTTTGTTTGTTGTTATGAAGTCATTACCTGAAGAATTAACAAATGATTAGTCAGCACTATATATTAACAATTCAGAGTGGACTTATTTCTTTCAAATTAACTTAAAATTATTACTGCAATAAAAAAAATACAGCTGTTGAGATTGGTTAGGTATTTGTAAATAAAATGTTTTCTGCATACAAGCAATTAAAAACATACTTAATATTCAGCAGTTGGAGCATCAATCCTGCCGAAGGGCCTTGGCCCAAAATGCTGACTAATTTTTTCCATAGATGCTGCTTGGCCTGCACTATTCCTCCACTATTTTGTGTGTGTTGCATATCTTTTTAATTTTGTCTTTTAAGCATAATTTCCAATGCAGTATTTGGCATTTGGTGGAATAAGATGGTAAATGGTGGGGGTACTGGGAGGAGAAAATACTGGTGTAAACCATGCAAATTATTTCAATGGGGTTGAAAATTTAACTTATTGAAATACTTAATTACTTTCGATGGATTTTTATTAGGGTGCATTGAATGGTACTCTAATCTGTATCAGCATTCTTATTGGGTGATGCTCAGGAACAGCGCAAGAAACATGAATTTACATCTTCATTTTCATCTTATTGCAGGAACAATACAACAGTGACATTTTCTAATTGTTCAAACAGTGCTATTCATTTAGCTGATATAAATATTATCATTTTGTTTGTTGAATTAATATCCAATTATTTAAAACTGATGATACAGTCATCAGTTAGTAGATTTTCGTAAAAATCTGATGCTGTATTGTATAGGTTCTGTTTTAAAATACGCATGTTTTGAATATATGCAGAATATCACTTTAAGATGTGAAAAGCAATGCTGAATTTGTGCTTTGTTTTTAGAAAAATGAAATTCTGTATATTTAATTATAATGCTGGTTAAATCATTAATGCTAACAAGTAACTGTGATGACTGTTGGCTCTTTGCTAACATTAAAATGATTAAGCATGTTTTTTAAAATGCTACAGTATTTTTTGTTATGTTTTGTTATGCAGGTGGATCTGTGGTTCATGCAGCTTTAGTACAATCCTGCAATCATTACCTGGAAGGAAATAAAACATCAATCAACTATCCTATTTTATCAGCATTTTGAACAATGTTGCTGCAAAAGATGGCCTCCAGGCACTGCTTTGCAACACAGTGAAAATCAGCTGAGTTTTCACTTGTGCAGAAAAAATATACTCAGATACAAAAGGAACCTAAAGCACATTTGACGTTCAAGATGCTGCACAAGTGTATTTTTATAGCACATAGAGAGGCTCAAATTTTACAACTGTACTGAAATCAAGATTTGCCTCACCTGGTTGGGCATTAGAATTCAAAACTCCCTTACCATAAGTGTTGTTATTGTTGCCCCGTTGCATTTGGCTAATGCGCTTGGGATCTCTGACTTCGTTCACCCAAAACTCTAACCAGATACAGTAACTGCATGGAGGAAAGCATGTATCATCATTGATTGGGTATTAATTTATTTGATCACATTTTCAACTCAGTTTATCTTATGCAAATAATACAGATAGCAGTGATTCCAGAAATAATTAGCCATGAGAGATCTATTAAAATATGCATTTTTATTAGTTGTTTAAACAATAGCTGATATAAATGTTATCCTTTTCTTTGTTGATTGAATACCCAATTATTTAAAACCGGTGTCATGGTGGATGACACATGCAGGATGCCAGAAATGGGAACGTATCAGGAGGTAGAAGTTGTTGCTATTACAAAGAAGAAGCGCTATTGCTAAGTGAAGCTGAAAAGTCTGAAGGTAGATAAGTCTCCCAGACCAGATGGACTACACCCAGGGTTCCGAAAGAGGTAGCTGAAGAGATTGTGGAAGGATTAGTAATGATCTTTCGGGAATAAGATCCTGGAATGGTTTTGGAGGACTGGAAAACTGCAAATATCACCCCACTCTTTAAGAAGGGAGGGAAGCAGTAGAAAGGAAGTCAAAGGCCAGTCAGGCTGACTTCAGTGGTTGGAAAGATGTTGGAATCTATTATTAAGGATGAGGTATCGGGGTACTTGGATGCTCACAGAAATGTAGGCTGTCAGCAAGGAGAAATTGTGCCTGACAAAAATGTAGGAATTCTTTGAGGAAATAATGGGCTGGATAGATGAGAAGAGTCAGTGGATGTTGTTTAGTTTGATTTCAGAAAGCCTTTGACAATGTGCCGTACATGAGGCTGCTTAACAAGATAAGAGCCCATGGCAGTACAACGAAAATACTAGCATGGATAGAAACAACAGACACAATATGCCGGAGGAACTCAAAAATCAATTGTGCAAATGGACGTGAGTCCTCATGCAGGATTCCCTAAGGGTTAACTTGCAGGTTGAGTCGTTGGTAAGGAAGGCAAATGTTAGCATTCATTTTGTGACAACTAACATACAAAAGCAAGGATGTAATGCTAAGGTTTTATAAAGCACTAATCAGACTGAGTGGAGTATTGTGACCAATTTTGTGCCCCTTATCTAAGAAAAGATATGCTGGCATTAAAAGGGTCCAGAGGAGGTTCATGTGAATGATCCAGGAATTAAAGGGTTAACATATGAGGAACATTGATGGCTTTGGGCCTGTACTTGCTGGAAGTTAGAAGATTTGGGGAAGGGGGATCTCATAGAAACCTATTGAATATTGAAAGATCTAAATAGAGTGGATGTGGAGAGTGAACAGAGTACTTGGACATTCATTTACAACTGAGATGAGGAAAAATTTCTTTAGCTCAAGGGTGGTGAATCTGTAGAATTCATTGCCAGAGACAGCTGTGTAGGCCAAGTCATTGGGTATTATTAAGGCAGAGGTGGATAGGACTTTGATTAATCCGGGCACCAAATGTTATGGTCCAAAAGCAGGAGAATGGGGTTGAGAGGGATAATAATTCAGCCATGCTGGAATGGAAGAGCAGGATCAATGGGCTAAATGCCCTAATTCTGTTGCTTTGTTTTATGGTCTTATGTATTCAATAAATAAACTCTCAGAATCAGGTTTATTTATCACCAGCATGTGTCGTGTAATTTGTTAACTTAGCAGCAGCAGTTCAATGCAATACATAATATAGAAGAAGAAGGAAAAAAATAATAAAATAATAACAATAATAAATAAGTAAATCAATTACAGTTTACGTGTATTGAATAGATTAAAAATTGTGCATAGAACAGAAATAATATAGATTAAAAAAGTGTGGTAGTGTCCAAGGGTTCAATGTCCATTTAGGAATCGGATGGCAGAGGGGAAGAAGCTGTTCCTGAATCAGTGAGTGTGTGCCTTCAGGCTTCTGTATCTCCACGCTGATGGTAACAGAGAGAAAAGGGCATGCCCTGGGTGCTGGAGGTCCTTAATAATGGACACTGCTTTTCTGAGACACTGCTGTTGGAAGATGTCCTGGCTGCTTTGTAGACCAGTACCCAAGATGGAACCGTCTAAGTTTACGACCCTCTGCAGCTTCTTTCGGTACTGTGCAGTAGCCACCGCCCCCCCCCCCCCCCCCAATATCAGACAGTGATGCGGCCTGTCAGGATGCTCTCCATGGTGCATCTATAGAAGTTTCTGTGTGTATTTGTTGACATACCAAATCTCTCCAAACTCCTAATGAAGTATAATTGCTGTCTTGCCTTCTTTATAACTGCATCAATATGTTGGGACCAGGTTAGATCCTCTGAGATCTTGACACCCAGGAACTTGAAACTGCTCACGTCTGATCCTCCTGTGAGGATTGATATGTGTTGCTTCGTCTTTCCCTTCCTGAAGTCCACAATCAGCAGGTTGTTGCCACAACAGCACTCCACTAGTTGGCATACCTGGCTCCTAGACGCCCTCTCGTCTCCATCTGAGATTCTACCAACAATGGTTGTATCATCAGCAAATTTATAGATGGAATTTGAGCTGTGCCTAGCCACTCCATCACGTGTATATGGAGAGTAGAGCAGTGGGCTCAGTACAAACCCTTGAGGTGCACCAGTGTTGATTGTCAGTGAGGAGGAGATGGTATCACCAATCCGCATAGATTGTGGTCTTCTGATTAGGAAGTCGAGGATCCAATTGCAGAGGGAGGTACAGAGACCCAGGTTCTGCAACTTCTCAATCAGGATTGTGGGAATGATGGTATTAAATGCTGAGCTTATAGTTGATGAACAACATCCTGACGTAGGTATTTGTGTTGTTTCGGTGGACTAAGGCCATGTGAAGAGCCATTGAGATTGCATCTGCCGTTGACCTATTGTGGCAATAGGCAAATTACAATGGGTCCAGGTCCTTGCTGAGGCAGGAGTTCAGTCTATTCATGAGCAACCTCTCAAAGCATTTCATTACTGTAGATGTGAGTGCTGATGGGCGATAGTCATTAAGGCAGCCCACATTATTCTTCTTAGGCACTGGTATAATTGTTGCCTTTTTGAAGCAAGTGGGAATTTTCGCCCATAGCAGTGAGAAGTTGAAAATGTCCTTGAATACTCCTGCCAGCCCAGTTGGCAAACTGTAATGTAATTTCCATTTCCAAAGTCCAAAGCTAGGATTTTACAAAAGAAAGATTGGGTAGAGTATTACAAATGTGCAAAATGATTTTGAAAATAATTGAAGAGTAAATACGTATGGCTAAGAAATCTTGGCATCTCGAGACCCTTATTGATGACAATAGTCCCAAATTTTGTGCAGCATACACTTCAGAATGGGGGAATGCCAGCAGTGAAATCTTGTGTTCCATTGTGGCTGAGTTGGCTACACTGAGGATCTGAAGTCTCATCAGCAAAGCTGATGAAGCAAGAAGAATTTGCCAGTGTAGGGGAGCTCAGAGAATGGGTTTGGGGATTGGTGAAAGTGGGAAGTCTTGGATTACATGGCCTCAGGACCCCTGTGTTTGGAGCAACAGTGAAGGGGAGAGTGATAGTAATTGATGCCTTTAACATTGGGATAATACTGGGTTGTGGGGGAGTGGGAGGAGGAGTTATGTTGAAGCATTACCTACTCAAGTACCTTCTTGGTTTGACCTAACAGGCAGATTACCAGGGCTGTTTGAGTACGAGTTAGTGAATGCAGTTTTCTGACACTGGTAACAGCTCAACTTTTGACTACATCTATATAGGTATGTACTGTACTCTAGGTGAGAAATGAATAAGTAGTACCTTCGTAATCTGTGCTGTGAATAATTTGGTATACTTAACAATTTAATTACTCTGACACAGAAGGAATGTGATGAGTTTCAACAGAATAATCCAGTTTGAATTCCTTCACTTCCCTGTAGCTCTGCAACTTATTCTCTCTTACACATTAATCAACTAGTGCTTGATATGTTTGCAACATTCTACAATAAGGGGCAATTTACAGTAATGAGTTAACATGCTAGTTTTGTCTTCAGGATGTGAGGGGACACTACAGCATCAGGAGAACGTGCAAACTGCACCCAGATAAGGGTTAGGATCAGAAATAAATCCCAGTTCTTGGACTGTGAGGCAACACAGCTAACTGCTACATAAAATTATGTCTTTTTTTTATTTTTTCTTATATTAGAAACAATTTCACTGCAGAAAAAAACGAGCAGACCACATATTCAGCAATAGCTGGGTGTATAAAGGGAGCACAAGAGGATGAATACAGGACCCTGGCGGAGGACTTTGTCAAATGGTGCAAGCTGAATCATCTGCAGCTGAACATCAGTGAGACAAGGGCAGGGGTGCAGTGCTGTTTTTAGGTGCCGGAGCTGACAAAATGCTTGCCATTTCCTATATCGCTTCTATATATATGTCACACCCAATTTGTGTACCAGCTCATTTCATGTACTGGGCAACATCCTTTCCCCATTCATGTCATGAGCAGGTACACAAATTGGGTGTGACATATATATATGAATAGGGCTTCTTATAATGTCAAGCACTAAACCAAGATGAAAGAAATATATGAATTCCAGAGCTCCGCAGAAATATAGTGATAGATAACACATTAACAAGATTATAGCCTATCACTACATTTCAGTGTATAACTGGTACAATAAAACATATAATACTTAATTTAATAATATGACAAAGTACTGCACAATTGTACTCACTAATTATCATAAAATATAATTATCAAGCAAGTAAAGAAAAAGATGGTAATCATGTATTTTACCAATTTAAAAGTAATTACCTACTTACCAAATGCCACCAATGAGAAGTTTCACAATAATTTCCACAAGGAATCAGGCATAATATGTGTTCGGGGGTTTGAAGCAACTCTTGTCCTGGTGTCATCTGCTGATCTGTGGTACCGCAGCTATGATGTGATATACTGCTCAGGATTCCACTGGACTGGAGGAGGTCCATGTAGTTTAACAAGCATAAGTACTGATACATGACTTATGAGAATTCTTGAGCATGTTGTTGTCATTATCAAGTTCATGTGACTGAATCCGCTCTCACACTCAGCAGTACTAATAGGAATAACTTGTGAACAGCTCAGAAATGGACGTAAATCTTGGGGGATGCGGCATTCACGATCCTCCACATAATCTCTGAAAGTATTTATTACAGAGGAAGAAGAAAGTTTAAACCTCTTACAGAGAGATGATATTGCAGCTTTTCCATAATTAGGCAGTATTTCAGTAGGCCAATTATCTTTATCAAGGACACATATTTCATTTAGCAGGGATCTATACATACTTTGAGGTTTAGAAGTTTGAGAAAATTTCAAGGATGTTGCCATGAACAAACGGTGCTGCAAATTGTTTATAAGACTAGTAAGAAACTGTAGATAATTAATAGAGACAATCCTGTTGTTGCTTGTTAAGATAATTTCTCCAAACTTCCCCTTCTCAGCTGCCTCTTGAGCTTCTAGAGTTTTTGTACCAGGTTGCTCTTTCAGTCCATGCAGTGATCTTATGCTCCATTGGATCAGTTCATCTGCATAAACAATCGTAGTAGTGCGTTTCTGTAAACACTCTGACAGTAAACCAAGTTCATGCAACGTGTCATACATTAGAGCTAAGTCCAATAGAAACTGTTCTGAAGGGTCTTTTCAACAGACCTTCATAGGTTTTTCTGTCACTCCCAGATCTTGTTTCATCCTTCATTGCTTTCTCAAAATGTAAACACAGTGCTTCATAATTTTGCCACACTGCTGAAACTGTTCAAAACGAGCTAGCAACCCACCTGGTGCCCAGAACATGGCCTATTTTACAAATTTGTTGTTCTAGTTGAGAGGCACATTCAGACAGTTCCTTTTGAGTTAGAGGTGATCTAATGTAAACAGAGTACAATTTGTTCATATATGATTGAAAATGATTTATTCCATGAACTTCTCTCACTGAATCACCTACTGCAATTTCCAATCTGTGATTAAGACAGTGCCAAATTATCACATCAGGGTAATGTTCCTTGAAAATTGTAGCAACACCAGATTTGACACCAGGTATTATGCTCGCCCCATCACTAGCAAATGCTACAAGGTTCTGTTTCAAGTAAGAGTCATCAGACCCATGGTTATTGAAACAGTTCAATATATGCTCAGCAATAGTTGCAGCTTTCTTATCAGGCAGTTCAATTAGATCTAGAAACATAAAATGGGGATCACCTTCCTTATCATTTTCACACTTCAAATAAACTATTAGGGTGGTCTTAATGCTCAGGCGTTGATTCATCAATGAGAACAGAAAATTTGCCATTTATCTGCTTGATATGCTGGCAAATTTTCTTTTTCATATTAATGGCTATGTGATTAATTATCTCTGTAGCACTAGTGTGGGAATGCAGTCCAATTCCAATGTCAATATCATTTTAATGAAGTTCCAATAAGCCGAAGTGATCAGAGTATGGTCTGTCATTCTGAGCTAAATAATATGCAGGAGTAAAAATTGAACAAGTTGCCTTTAGATGTGAAGCATTCATGGTGTCACATAATTTTCCAAGAGCATCTCCACTAGCTATATTTTCAACACTTAGACCAGCAGTGTGAGCTTTTGATAGTTCATGATCAATAACTCTTTTTCTGAGAGACTTCAAGCGTGTACTTCGATCGGCTCCATAATCGGATACTTGGTACATCTGCCATGCCGATTCTCCGTGATCTTTAAGTTCTTGAGACTATAGCGCTTTACATAGCTAGCCAGCCATCCCTTACTGGCCTTAAACTCCTTCCTCTCGATCTCCTCAACCCCCTCACAGTAGTGCTCATAGAGGCTAAGTGCTTTTTAACACATAATTTTGCCATCAACAGAGATATGCTTTTGTGACATGTCCTCTAGCCACACACTTAATGCTTTCTCAGTCTTTGCAAGCACTTTATCACGAACCAGAGAGACCATTTTTACTGTTGTAGGGGTAGCACTAACACATCCATGAACTTTAGCTTCTTTCTGCTTTACTGTGCGAATGCTCGATTCATTCTTACCGACCTTACGGCCCACTTCGGCAAGCGACATGCCACTTCTCAAAAGATCTAAGATTTTTATTTTCTCGGTGAACAATGCTCAAACAACCAGTACTGGAGAGAGACTGGGGACCAGCAAAATGGCGGGAGGCTACAGCAGGGTATGCTGGGACAATGGGTCGAGCAAGGAGGAATTTCAGAAAACAGTCACAGCTCCAGGATTTCACCAAAAACGATCAAGTATCCTAATGTTATTAGTGGTATTTTCCCCACCAGCCACCACCCCCTCCCTCAACCCCCGCTTCCATAAAATTCCCCTCTATTTAATATGCGGCTGCTGTTAAATTCCCCGCTTGTTTATTTTAACTTTTTTGACACAGAGGTGCCGGAGCAGTGCTCTGATGAGCTCCGGCAGCACTGCACCCCTGGACAAAGGTGATGGTGATGGACTTTAGAAAGACTAAGCCTACACTGCTCCCTGTTACTTTTGATGGTGAGGACGTGGATGTGGTGAGAGCCTACGTGTACCTGGGGGTGCCCCTGGATGACAGACTTGAGTGGAGCACCAACAAGGAGGCTGTGTACAAGAAGGGCCAGAGTCGCCTCTATTTCCTGAGGAGACTGAGGTCCTTTGGAGTATGCAGGCCTCTCCTTCACATGTTCTACCAGTCTGTTGTCACCAGTACAAACTTCTGTGGGGTGGTGTGCTGGAGCAATGGCATCAATATGGGTGATGCCAATGGGCTCAATAAACAGATTAGAAAGGCTGTCTCTGTTATAGGAGTCAAACTGGACTCACTGGAGGCTGTGGTAGAACAATGGACTCTATGGAAAATCCTGGCATTTCTGGACAATGTTTCACACCCTCTGCATGCCGCTTTGGCTGAGCAGAGGAGCACTCTTAGTAATAGATTAAGACAACTGTGCTACTTCAAAGAGCGCTGTATGAGGTAATTCTTACCCTCGGCCATTAGGCTCTACAAACTATAGCCAGGGAAGTGATGACCCCCCCCCTCCTGTTAAACTGTTTGAGGTAACTTATTTTTAAATATTTTTTATTCTTTCTTACTTCTCTTGCAATTTTTGTATATCTGTGCACTTGCAATGCAACTCTGACACTGTAAGTTACTTTGGGATTAATTAAGTATCAATCTTTCTAAATAGGAATGTAAAATAAAATAGTAGAAATAAACAAGTTGGCCCTTTATTCCTGCTCTGCTATTCATAGTGCCGATCCTTTACTTGTTTTTTCTTTCACTAACACTATATTCCTTGATTTCCTTAATATCCAGATATATATTCATGATTGGACAGAACTTGCCGAGTGAGTCAGCACCTCTACAGTTGAGTATTCTGAAGATTCATCAGCCTCTAGGTGAAGAAACTTCTTCTCATTCCAATATTTTGACATTTTAATCCCAGTTCAGTCAAGGGAAACATCAAAGCTGCATCCACCTCCATTCTAAACTCCAGAGAGTTCAGGGCTATGGCTGTATCTGTCCAACTTCATAACAAATGACTGGCAAGTGTATAAGACTTCCAGTCCTTGCTCCAGTTATTTCTTGTTCCAATTGTTTACCTCGTTTTGTTTTTGAAGGATCTCCTCTTGGGGCTACTGAGATTGTAAATTTGCCATGCAAGCAATTGCACTGAAAATTTGTGAACAGTCCTTTTCTGAAAGTATTTTTGTGTCAAGCCCTACAGGACATGCATTTTATTCTGAGAAAATAGTTTGTTCCTTTACGGTTTTTTTTGTTTTGCTGTACTAAAGAAAACTGTTTCAATATGTTAAATAACATTTGGTTTATTTGCAAGGACAAACACCAAGCCTTGAATCCTGAAACTATTTTTTTGTATGCAGCTTTTCATTAGATAACAATTGTATGACAAATACTACATGCATAGAGAATAAAAACTACAGAGGCTAGAAATTGGAAATAAACAAAAACAGAATGTTGGAAACATTCAACAGGTCAGACAGCATCTGTGGAAGGAGAAGCAGTAAATATGTTGAGTCACAACTCCTACTATTTGGACTTGCACTATCAGAGATGCTCCTTTTGGTCTACACATCCTCCTTTATCTTCTCTCCTATTGAAAACAAGCTTTCTTGCTCCCAATTATGAAGGATTCCATTCCTAAAAGCTGAACAGTCTCTCCTTTAAGAGGTGCTGTCTGCCGCGCTGAGTACTTCTGTTTTCTACACATGTACAGAAATCTCCTTAAAATCCCATTGCACTTCACAAACAGTTTTAAATATTCTTATTGTTGTAAAATAGGAAACCCAACAACCTATTGCTTGCAGCATGATTCCAGAAAATGACAACATTGCAACAACCATATATTTTCATGATTGTGAGTGGAGGATAATTATTGACCAGAACGCTTTCTACCACAATGGATATTAATCTATTAAAACTACCCAAGGTAGCAGATAGTACCTCAGTTTGATCACTCTTCTGGAAGATCAGCACCTTCGTTACTGCAGTTTTAATAGGTCAGCCTGGATTGTTTCCTGTTTATGAAGACAAGAAATTTTGCAGATGCTGCAAATCCAGAGAAACACACAACATACTGGGGGGACTCAGCAGGTCAGGCAGCATCGATGGAAATAGAAACATAGGAAAAAACATACAGCAAAATACAGGCTCTTTGGCCCACAAAGCTATGCCGAACATATCCCTTCCATAGAGCTACCTAGGCTTTACCCATAGCCCTCTATTTTTTGAAGCTCCATGTAGCCATCCAGGAGTCTCTTAAAAGACCCTATCATTTCCACCTCCACCACCGCCACTGACAGCCCATTCCACACACTCACCCCTCTCTGCGTAAAAAAACTTACCCCTGACATGTCCTCTGTACCTACTTCCAAGCACCTTCACACTATGCCCTCTCATGCTAGCCATTTCAGCCCTGGGCAAAAGCCTCTGACTATCCACACGATCAATGCTTCTCATTATCTTGTACACCTCTATCAGTTCACCTCTCATCCTCCGTCGCTCCAAGGAGAAAAGGCCGAGTTCACTCAACCTATTTTCATAAGGCATGCTTCCCAATCCAGGCAACATCCTTGTAAATCTCCTCTGCACCCTTTCTATGGTTTCCACGTCCCTCCTGTAGTGAGGCGACCAGAATTGAGCACAGTACTCCAAGTGGGGTCTGACCAGGGTCCTATATAGCTGCAACATTACCTCTCGGCTCTTAAACTCAGTCCCATGATTGATGAAGGCCAATGCACCGTATGCCTTCTTAACCACAGAGTCAACTTGCGTAACAGCTTTGAGTGTTCTATGGACTCGGATCCCAAGATCCCTCTGATCCTTCACACTGCCAAGAGACTTACCATTAATGCTATATTCTGCCATCATATTTGACCTACCAAAATGAACCACTTCACACTTATCTGGGTTGAATTCCATCTGCCACTTCTCAGCCCAGTTTTGCATCCTATCAATGTCCCACTGTAACCTCTGACAGCCCTCCACACTATCCATAACACCCCAACCTTTGTGTCATCAGCAAATTTACTAACCCCTCCCTCATCCAGGTCATTTATAAAAAATCACAAAGAGTAGGGGTCCCAGAACGGATCCCTGAGGCACGCCACTGGTCTTCGGCCTCCATGCAGAATATGACCCGTCTACAACCACTCTTTGCCTTCTGTGGGCAAGCCAGTTCTGGATCCACAAAGCAATATCCCCTTAGATCCCATGCCTCCTTACTTCTCAATAAGCCTGGCATGCGTTACTTTATCAAATACCTTGCTAAAATCCATATACACTACATCTATGGCTCTACCTTCATCAATGTGTGAAGTCACATTCTCAAAAAATCCAATCAGGCTCGTAAGGACGACCTGCCTTTGACAAAGCCATGCTGACTATTCCTAATCATATCATGCCTCTCCAAATGTTCATAAATCTTGCCTCTCAGAATCTTCTCCATCAACTTACCAACCACTGATGTAAGACTCACTGGCCTATAATTTCCTGGGCTATCCCTAATCCATTTCTTGAATAAGGGAACAACTTCCGCAACCCTCCAATCCTCCGGAACTTCTCCCATCCTTATCGATAATGCAAAGGTCATTGCCAGGGGCTCAGCAATCTCTTCCCTCGCTTCCCACAGTAGCCTGGGGTATATTCTGTCCGGTCCCAGTGACTTATCCAACTTGATGCTTTCCAAAAGCTCCAGCACATCCTCTTTCTTAATATCTACATGCTCAAGCTTTTCAATCCGCTGCAAGTCATCACTACAATCGCCAAGATCTTTTTCCGTAGTGAATACCGAAGCAAAGTATTCATTAAGTACCTCCGCTATCTTCTCAGGTTCCATACACACTTTTCCACTGTCACACTTGATTGGTCCTATTCTCTCACGTCTTATCCTCTTTCTCTTCACATACTTGTCAAAAGCCTTGGCGTTTTCCTTAATCCTGTCTGCTGAGGCCTTCTCATGGCCCCTTCTGGCTTTCTTAATTTCATTCTTAAACTCCTTCCTGCTATCATTACCTATCATTGCGTTCACCAGCAACTTTGATGTGTGTTCCTGCTATCATTACCTAGTTTTTTGAACCTTTCATAAGCTCTTCTTTTCTTCTTGACTAGATTTACAACAGCCTTTGTACACCATGGATCTTGTACCCTACCATCTTTTCCATGTCTCATTGGAACGTACCTACCCAGAACCCCACGCAAATATCCCCTGAACATTTGCCACATTTCTTCTGTACCTTTCCCTGAGAACATCTGTTCCCAATTTATGCTTCCAAGTTCCTGCCTGATAGCCTCGTATTTCCCCTTACTCCAATTAAACATTTCCCTAACTTGTCTGTTCCTGTCCCTCTCCAATGTTGTGGTAAAGGAGATAGAATTGGGATCACAGTCGATATTTCAGGCTGATACCCTTCATCGGGACTTGAACGGAAGAGGGAAGGGGAAGGAGTATGAGATAGAGGATGATAGGTGAATCCAGGTGAGAGGGAGATGGCAAATGAAGTAAGAAGCTGGGAGATAATTTGTGGGAAAGGTAAAGGGCTGAAAAAGAAGGAATCTGACAGGAGAAGAGAGTGCACCATGGGAGAAAAGGAAGGAGGAGGGCCTTCCAAGGGATGTGATAGGTAGGTGAGGAGAAGGGAAGAGGTAAGGCGAGCCAAAGTGGGCAATGGAAGAAGAGGGAAGGGAGAGGGAAAAATTACCAGAAGTTTGAGAAATCTATGTTCATGCTATCAGGTTGGAGGCTAGCTAAATGGAATATGAGGTCTTCCTCTTCTTAAGTGAGAGTGGCCTCATTCTATATTTTAGAGTGGGTTTTAAAGTCTATACTTTCTGATTCTGAAGTGTGCATGTTTCCAACTGTGCACAGCTGATGCAGACCTTAAGACTATTGGTTATAAGGTGAAATGGAATGCAGCATAGAGAGATATAGGATAGAAACAGGCCCTTCAACCCACAGAGTCCATGCCAACCATCAACACTCATTAATGCTAAGAGTACATTAATCCATTATATCTCCCCATATTCCCAGCTGTACCACTGTGCCTCGATGTCTTCATGTTCCTAATGGGAGTCTCCACTGCTGACTTTAAGGTCGACTGATTAGTGTCAAAGGAAGCATCCTCATTTTACTGTCAATACTAGCATTTGTAGAGATAAGACCATAAAACCATAAGATATAGGAGCAGAGTAGGCCATTCAGCTCAACGAGTCTGCTCCGCCATTCAATCATGGGCTGGTCCAATTCTTCCAGTCATCCCCACTTCCCTGCCTACTCCCCATACCCTTTGATGCCCTGGCTAATCAAGAATCTATCTATCTCTGCATTAAATGCACCCAATAACCTGGCTTCCATAGCTGCTTGTGGCAACAAATTCCACAAATTAACCACCCTCCGACTAAAGTAATTTCTCCACATCTCTGTTCTAAATGGATGTCCTTCAATCCTGAAGTCATGACCTCTTGTCCTGTACTCCCCTACCATGGGAAATAACTTTGCCATATCTAATCTGTTCAGGCCTTTTAACACTCGGAATGTTTCAATGAGATCTCCCCTCATTCTCCTGAAATCCAGGGAATACAGCCCAATAGCTGCTGGACATTCCTCATATGGTAACCCTTTCATTCCTGGAATAATTCTCGTCAAACTTCTCTGAACCCTCTCCAATGTCAGTATATCCTTTCTAAAATAAGGAGCCCAAAACTGCACACAATGCTCTAAGTGTGGTCTCACGAGTGCCTTATAGAGCATCAACATCACATCCCTGCTCTTATATTCTATACCTCTAGAAATGAATGCTAACATTGCATTTGCCTTCTTCACCACCGATTCAAACTGGAGGTTAACCTTTAGGGTATCTTGCACAAGAACTCCCAAGTCCCTTTGCATATCTGCATTTTGAACTCTTTCCCCATCTAAATAATAGCCTGCCCATTTATTTCTTCCACCAAAGTGCATGACCATACACTTTCCAACATTGTATTTCATTTGCCACTTCTTTGCCCATTTCCCTCTGTGGGCTCTTTTTTTCCTCAACACTACCTGCTCCTCCTATCTCCTATCTCCCACCTATCATTGTACATTGGCAAATTTAGCCACAAATCCATTAATACCATAGTCCAAATCATTGACATACATCGTAAAAAGCAGCGGTCCCAACACCGATCCCTATGGAACTCCACAGGTAACTGGCAGCCAGCCAGAACAGGATCCCGTTTTTCCCACTCTCTGTTTTCTGCCAATCAGTCAATGCTCCACCAATGCAAGTAACTCCCCTGTAATTCCATGGGCTCTTATCTTGCTAAGCAGCCTCATGTGCCGTAGCTTGTCAAAGGCCTTCTGAAAATCCAAGTACACCACATCTACTGCATCTCCTTTGTCTACCGTGCTTGTAATTTCCTCATAAAATTGCAGTAGCTTTGTCACGCAGGATTTTCCTTTCAGGAAACTATGCTGGCTTTAGCTTATCTTGTCATGTGCCTCTAGGTACACCGTAATCTCATACCTAGCAATCGATTCCAACAACTTCCCAACCACTGATGTCAGGCCAACAGGTCTATAGTTTCCTTTCTGCTGCCTCCTACCCTTCTTAAATAGCGGAGTTTTCCAGTCATCCGGTACAATGCCAGAATCTATCGATTCTTGAAAGATATTGTAAATGCCTCCGCAATCTCTCCAGCTACTTCCTTCAGAACCCAAGGGTACATTCCATCAGGTCCAGGAGATTTATCCACCCTCAGACCATTAAGCTTCCTGAGCACTTTTTCAGTCGTAAATTTCATTGCGCATACTTCACTTCTCTGACACTCTTGAATGTCCAGTATACTGCAGATGTCTTCCACTGTGAAGACTGATGTAAAATATGCATTCAGTTCCTCTGCCATCTCTACATCTCTCATTACAATATCTCCAGCGTCATCTTCTATTGGTCCTATAGCCACCCTGAACTCTCCTTTACCCATCATATATTTAAAAAACCTTTTTGTATCTTCTTTGATATTAGTCACCAGCTTCCTTTCATAATTCTTCTTTTCCTTCCCAATGACCTTCTTAATTTCCTTCTGCAAGTTTTTAAAATTTTCCTAATCCTTTATCTTCCCACTAGCTTTGGCTTCCTTGTATGCCCTCTCTTTTGCTTTTACTTTGGCTCTGACTTCACTTGTCAGCCATAGTAGTGCACTTCTTCCATTCGAAAATTTCTTCTTACTTGGAATATATCTGTCTTGCACTTCTCACATTTTTCGCAGAAACTCCAGCCATTGCTGCTCTGCTGTCCTTCCTGCTAGTGTCTCTTTCCATCAACCTTGGCCAGTTCCCCTCTCATGCCATTGTAATTTCCTTTATACCACTGAAATACCAACACATTGGATTTTAGTTTCTCCTTCTCAAATTTCAAAGTGAACTCAATCATATAGTGATCACTGTTTCCTAAGAGTTCCTTAATTGTAAGCTCTCTTATCCCCTCCGGATCATTGCACAACACCCAATCCAGCACAGCCGATCCTCTAGTGGGCTCAACGACAAGCTGTTCTAAAAAGCCATCCCTTAGACGTTCTACAAGTTCTCTCTCTTGAGATCCAGTACTGGCCTAGTTTTCCCAATCCACTTTCATGTTAAGATCCCCGATGATTATCATGACATTGCCTTTCTGACGTGCTTTTTCTATCTCCTGTTGTAATCTGTAATCCACATGCCGGCTGCTATTTGGGAGCCTGTATCCAACTGCCATTAGGGTCCTTTTACCCTTGCCATTTCTTAACTCAATCCATAGAGACTCTACGCCTGCCAATCCTATGTCATTCCTTTCTAGTGATTTAATATTATTTCTTATACCCCGGGCCACACCACCCCCTCTGCCTACTAACGTCTCTTTCCAATACACTGTATATCCTTGATCCTTGGATGTTCAGCTCCCAATGGTAGCCATCCTTTAGCCAAGTTTCAGAGATGGCCACAAAGACATACTTGCCAATCTGTAGCTGAATTTCAAGATCGTCCATTCTATTTCTTATGCTGAGTGCATTCAAATACAGCACTTTCAGTCCAGTATTTGTTGCTTTCTGTTTTAACTGCACCATGCCTCTATTGCCCTGTAACTCATCCCACTGGCTGTGATTATGCCTGCCTGTCCTTTTCTATCATCTCTGTTGCATGCTATCTTTGATTTATTTCTGCTTTCCCCTTCCTCAGCCCTATCACTCCAGTTCCCAACCCCCTGCTAAATTAGTTTAAACCCTCCCAAAAAGCTCTGTTACACCTGCCTACTAGGATATTGGACCACCTTTGGGTTCAGATGTAATCTGTTATATTTTGTACAAGAGGCTCCAATGATCCAGGAATCTGAAGCCCTGCCCCGTATACCAGTCTCTCAGCCACACATTAATATCATGCTATTCTTGCACTTGTTAGCATGTGGCACAGGCAGCAATCCTGAGATTACTACCCTGGAGGTTCTGCTTTTCAGCTTCCTACCCAACTCCTTGAATTCTCTCTTTAGGACCTCCTCCCTTTTTCTACCTATGTCATTGGTACCAATGTGTACCAAGACTTCTGGCTGTTCACCCTCTCCCTTCAGAATACTCTGCACCTGATTGGAGGCATCCCGTACCCTGGCACCTGGGAGGCAACACACCATGCGGGTATCTCTATCAGGCTGACAGAACCGCTTGTCTTTTCCCCTCATTATGGAATCCCCTGTGACTACCGCATTCCTCATTTTCTTTTCTCCCTTCTGCACCACGGAATCAGGCTCAGTGCCAGAGACCCGATCGCCATGGTCGTCCTCTGTCAGCTCACCCCCCTCAAAAGCATCCAAAAGGTGATAACGATTACTGAGGGGGATGGCCACAGGGGTGCTTTCTACTATCTGAACTCTTCCCATCCCTTCCTTGACAGTCACCCACTTATCTAACTCCTGCAGCCTCAGGGTGACTATCTATCTCTGTGTAGCTCCTATCTATCTCCTGCTCACTTTCCCTAATAAGCTGTAAGTCATCGAGCCGCAGCTCCGGATCCCTAACACGGTCTCTCAGGAGCTGCATCTCAGTGCACCTGGCACAGATGTGGCCACCTGGGAGACTGGGTGATTCCCAGGATTCCCACATCTGACACCCAGAGCAAAGTGCTAACCCTACAGTCATGCTCTCTACTCCTCCAAAAAAATGCAAGGAAAAAAAAAATGAAGTTTACCTACCCACTTACCTCGCCGAAGCCCGAATGAGCCAAAGCCCTACCACTCTGCCTCAGGCCACTCCTTGATGACTGCTCTGCTAGGCAGTGTCTCTCTTTTACGCCTGAACCTTCCCTGCTCTCCAGCTCATGAGTGGTGCGTCGCTTATAGCCAAGTTCCTGCAAAGCTTCCGCCTTTTAAACTTTGCTCCCAGACCTGTGCGCCACCTCCTCTCTCGGAGCTCTCCAACTCACGATTAGATGGTGGAATATACGCCAAGATCTCCTAGAATAAAGGCTGCTCAGTCTGACCTCATCACTTCCACATAAAAAAGTCAAAAGTTTTGTTCAAAAGATCTTGAACAGTAATATAGTTTTCCCTTCAATATTTCTGATGGTGAGCTCACAGCCATATGTTGTCAGTACACTTATCTGATGTTGGGAAGCTTTGCTCTTTATTCAAATAGTCTCATTTGAAGTAGAAGGAAACTCTGCTTCTCCTTCAAAAAGTTTAAAGTCACAGTAAATTTATTAATAAAGTACATATAGCCTCCATATACAACCCTGAGATTTATTTTCTTGTGGACATACTCAGTAAATCTAAACACAAAATACTGCGCAGATGCTGGGGTCAAAGCAACACTCACAACACACTGGAGGAACTCAGCAGGTTGGGCAGCATTCCGTGGAAACGATGAGTCAACGTTTCGGGCCGGAACCCTTCGTCAGGACTGAGGAGGGAAGGGGCAGAGGCCCTATGAAGAAGGGTGGGGGAGGGTGGGAAGCCTTCTTTATAGGGCCTCTGCCCCTTCTCTCTTCAGTCCTGACGAAGGGTTCCAGCTCGAAATGTTGACTGATCGTTTCCACGGATGCTGCCCGACTTGCTGAGTTCCTCCAGCGTGTTGTGAGTGTTGCTCAGTAAATCTAAAAGCCATAACAAAAACAGTGAAAGACTGCACCCAACAGGATGGAAAAATAATCAGCGTGCAAAAGACAACAAACTGTGCAAATACAAAAAGAAAATAAATGAATAAATAAATAAACAATAAATATCGAGAACATGAGATGAAGAATCCTTGAAAGTGAGCCCATAGTTTGTGGAAATATTTCAGTGATGGGGCAAGTGAAGTTATCTCTACTCGTTCTAGAGCCCAATAAATGAGGGGTAACAATTGTTCCTTAACCTACTAGAATGAGTCCTGAGGCTCCTGTATATTCTTCCTGATGGCAGCAGCAAGAGGACAACATGACCTATCTTGTGGGCGTCACTGATGATGGTTGCTGCTTTCCTGTGACATTGCTCTGTGTAGATGTGCTCAATAATGGAGACGGCTTTACCCGTGATGGACTGGACTGTATCCACTACTTTTTGTATTACTTTCTGTACAAGGGCTTCAGTGTTTCCATACTAGGCCGTAGTCAATTTCTTCTCCACCACACATCTATAGAAGTTTGGCAAAGTTTTAGACATCATGCCAAATCTTTGCAAACTTCCAAGAAAGTTGAGTTTGTGGTGATGAAGGGAAATGTGATGTAGCAATTCACTTCAAGCGGACTAGAATATAAAAGCAAGGATGTAATGTTGAGACATTATGAATCAGTGGTAAAGCCTCACTTGGAGTATTGTGAGCAATTTTGGGCCCCTTATCTTAGAAAGGATGTGTTGAAACTGGAGAGGGTTCAAAAGGGGTTCACAAAAATGATTCCAGGATTGAATGGCTTGTCAATGAAGAGTGGTTAATGAAGAATATCGGTCATAATCTTATTAAAGGGCAGGTAGGAGAGACAAATGGCCTAATGCTGCTTTTGCTCTTTGTAGGCAGACAGCTACTTCCAGTTAAAAGTAGTAAATGAACATCAGGTGCAATGGAAAGACAACAAATCTAAATAATGATCACATGATTTGTTTGTTGATTGAATTGGTTTCTAATTTCAACCAATAAAAATTGCTGATGACCAAAATGGATCGTTAGTGTTGAGTGCCCAGTTCAAGGATAGTCATGTCTAAAGGTAGGAAAGAAATCTGATTGAAATGGATTAATATTATAGTTATTGTAAATATGACATAAATAATGTCATTTATTGTAAAAGAACACAGAAATAATAAGTGGTGAAAAGGATTCTATTGGATTCTAAATTACATAAATTCCAACTAAAATCTGCTGTACACTATTTGTCCATGATTTTGTTATACTGCTATCTTGTTGAAATAGTGCTGATAAGGAGGACCACTGGGGAAGGTTATCTTGACTTGTTTATTAAGAATAAGTAATTGGTTTATAAACTGAAAGCTTATTGAGACATTGTTACACATGGTTTTGTATAATTTTGCTGCTCTGTGGTTGACACCTTGCTGGTTTAATCATTTAATTTGTAAAAGTTTGTCAATATGGCTTTCTCTTTGAACATTGAATAATGAATCTGAGGAAGTATTTTGATGTTGTATGCAGAGCCTTGTATGTAGCGATTGTGTTAACAACGTAGGGGCTTTCAATCACGG
Organism: Mobula birostris; assembly: GCF_030028105.1. Lineage (NCBI taxonomy): Eukaryota > Metazoa > Chordata > Chondrichthyes > Myliobatiformes > Myliobatidae > Mobula > Mobula birostris. The sequence continues at coordinate 202,634,378 of NC_092371.1, read as the reverse complement.
TACAGGCCTGGCACTGGGATGGAGAACTAGTAATGGCAGTGATATAAATAAGACTAAGGCGCAAAACTATATTGTCCTATCAATATAGCGATCAATAAATTGCTGAGTTTTATCAGTTACAGCACTGATTTTAAAGGGTTTCTCATGGCTGGTGGCTGTAATTACTTTCTTTGAGTCATTTTATTGAGAGAAATAAAGATATCTAAGTTTAGCAACTGTAAATCAATCTAAACATTGTTCTGAAAGTTGGGGAGTTCTGAAGTTATCAATAGGTACTGACATAAGGATATTTTTCTTGTTCTTTAGTACTGTTCCTCTATGAAACTCAAATTTAAATTAATAATTGCTGTTATCTTTTGACACGCGGCTTGGCAAAGCAAAGGAAGGAACTTATTGACTGTTACTGAACTCAGCATTCCAATTAACATAATATCTGGGAATAGTTTAGAGATCAGCTTAATTTAATATGAAATGACAATTTTCCATGGTAGCTGCTCTTATTAGAGATGATATCATGAATGAACATTCAAATTTGAGCTTATTAACTGTGGTTGACATGTTATGCAAATTTTTTAATAACTTGCTGAAATGGTACTGCTGCATGAATCAGATCACTCAGAATATTAATTTATAAAAGACCAAACTAAGCTGATCATCATGTGGTATTAATGGGGTCTGTCCCTTTTCAGTATTTATAATAACCTATGATTCCCAAGTTGTGCTAAGTGATGGCATCCCTATTTCTATCCTATATTGGCCAATCCTGACATAGGATCAATTTCTCAAGTATTTGAATGGAGATTTCTGGATTGAAGATTAGGAGGAAAATGGTTTAATTATTTGTTGGTATTATGAAGTCTGTATAAGTGCAGCAAAGTTCCATTGTGTAGTCCCATCCCCTTTCAAAGATTGCCATTCTCCATGGTGTGAGTGTCAGTGGTTAATCCAGACATAGAGATTCCACTGAGTTAGCCCTCCCTGTCAGGCCCAATTGAGAAGCATTATCAGACAAGATCTGATATAAAGCCATATTTAAATGGGAAAGCCATGAGCTTCAAGGATGGGATTTGGGAATTTAATACTAAGGAAACTCACAGTATGGTTACTAATGGCAGAATAATAAATTCTGAGGAATTCTGAATAGGGGTGCTGATAATTCTGATGTTTATGGAGTTGGTGATTAGAGAGATGAGATTCGTCAGTTTGGGAAAACAATCAAAGAAAACTGTAGCACAGGTAGAAAATTGAGAAGAGATTTGATTGAAGTATACAAAATTGTGAGGGATATAGACAGTAAATGCAAGCAGGCTATTTCCACTGAGACTGGGTGGGACTACACCAGAGGTTATGAGTTAAGGGTGAAAGGTTTACGAGGAACATAAGGGGAAACTTCTTCACTCAGAGGGTCGTGAGAGTATGGAATGAGCTGCCAGCACAAGTAGTGCATGCGAGCTCGATTTCAATATTTAAGAATATATGTATAGATATGTGGATGGTAGGGCTCTAGGTTGATAGGAGTGAGCAAGCAAGTTCATTTGTATAGCACCTCTCAAACACAAGGCAGTTCAAAGTGCCTTACATCGAACACGATATAAATATCAAACATTGGCTATCAGACAATATATATAAGATAATCACACAAAAATAGATATGGCAAATAGAAGTTACAGTGCAGGAGATTCTGATTGAAATCTACAGTGAAAAGAAAAATTTTAAGCCTCAATTTAAAAGAGCTTAAAGTTGGGGCAGACTTCAGATCCTCTAGAAGGTCATTCCAGATATGTGGAGCATAGTAACAAAAATCCCATCCTCTAGTTCCCCCCCACCCCACCGTCTTTCTTCCCGGACCTCCTGTCCCATGATCCTCTCGTATCCCTTTTGCCTATCACCTGTCCAGCTCTTGGCTCCATCCCTCCCCCTCTTGTCTTCTCCTATCATTTTGAATCTCCCCCTCCCCCTCCAACTTTCAAATCCCTTACTCACTCTTCCTTCAGTTAGTCCTGACGAAGGGTCTCGGCCTGAAACGTCGACTGCGCCTCTTCCTAGAGATGCTGCCTGGTCTGCTGCGTTCACCAGCAACTTTAATGTGTCTGCTTCACCATGTTTAGTTTTGACTCTGGGGACGATAGGAAGACCTACCCCAGATGACCTGAGAGCTTGGGAAGGTTCATACTGCAGCAAGAGATCAGAGATGTGATTTGGCTCCAGACCATTCAGTGCTTTATAAACCAGCAGTGATATTTCCAAGTCAATCCTCTGATGGACAGGAAGCCAGTGTAGCTATTTGGGAGCTGGGCTGATATGGTCTTTCTTGGTGTTAGTGAGGACTCTAGCGGCAACATTCTGAATGAGCTGCAGCTGTCTAAGGGAATTCTTTTTACAGAGACTTGTGAAAATGCCATTACTGTAATCAAGCCTAATAAAAATAAATACATGGATGAGTTTTTCTACATCCTGCTGAGAAACAAGCCCTTTAACACTTGGTATATGGTGGTAGGCTGACTTTGTAATTGTCTCAATGTGGTAGTTGAAACTTAAATCGGAGTCTATCACAACACCAAGGTTTCTGGCTTGGTTTGTGGTCTGTAACAACAGGGATTCTAAGTGAGCGCTTCCTCAGGCAGTTTAAATGGTCTAGTATGGACTAGATGGGTGGAAGGGCCTGTTCCTGTGCTGTACTTCTCTATGACTCTTGATGGTCTTTCATTCTATTGGGTAATGCTGGCCATGAGGAAAAAAGAACTGTGGTCATGGGAGTTGTGGAAAAATTAATGCAACCCTCCTAGAAACGCACACTTCCAGAACTGGAGGATAACTGCTTGAATGTTTAAATTATTTTCAAGTTCAAAGTAAAGTTGGTATCAAAGTACATATATGTCACCATATATAACCTGAGTTTTAATTTCTTGTGGGCAATCTCAGAAAATACAAGAAACACAATAAAATCAATAAAAGGACAAACACCAATGTGCAAATGGGGAAAAGAAACTGCAATCACAAAGAGAAAGCAAAGAAGAAATAATAATAATAATACATAAATAAGCAATAAATATAGAGAACATGAGATGAAGTGTCCTTCGAGGTGACTCCATTGGTTGTGGGGTGAATGAAATTATTCCCTTTGGTTCAAAAGCCTGATAGTTGAGGGTAATAACTGTTCCTGAACCTGGTGATGCAGGTCCTGAGGCTCTTGCACCACCTTCACAATGGCAGCAGCGAGAAAAGATCATGGTCTGGGTGGTGGGGCTCCCTGATGATGGATGCTCCTTTTGCTGCGACATTGCTCTGTGTAGACGGGTTCACTTGTGGGGAGGGCTTTACCCATGATGGACTGGACCATATCCACTACTACTTGAAGTATTTTCCATTCAAGGCCACTGGTGTTTCCATACCAGGCCATAATGCAACCTGTATATATAGTCTCCACTACACATCTATAGAAGTTTGTCAGAGTTTTAGATGATGTGCTAGAAGTTTGTCAGAGTTTTAGATGATGTGCTGAATCTTGCCAACTTCTAAGAAAGTTGAGGCGTTACTGTGCTTTTTTTTGTAATAGCACTTGCATACTAGACCCAGGACAAATCCTCTGAAATGATAGCAACAAGAATTTAAAGTTGCTGACCCTCTCCATATCTGATCCCTGATGACGACTGGCTCATGGATCTCCGGTTTCCTCCTGGTCAATAATCAGCTCCTTAGTCTTGCTATGTTGAATAAGAGGATATCGCTGTGGCATCATTCAGTCAGATTTTCAATCTCCCTCCTATATGCTGAAACGTCACCAACTTTGATTTGACCATCGGCAAATGTTGCCTTGAAGCTGTGGTTAGCCTCACAGTCAAAAGTATAAAGTGAGTAGATGGGGAGGGGCTAAGCACACAGCCTGGTGGTGCACCAGTGCTGGTGGAGATTATGGAGGAATCGAGGAACCAGTTGCACAAGGAGGTATTGGGGCTGAGGCTTATTGATTAGTTTTGAGAGGATGATAACATTAAATGACGAGCTGTAGTCAATGAAGATTATCCCGATGTATGCAACTTTGCTGTTCAAATGTTGCAGGTTGATCAATGGAGAAGGGTCATGGATGAAGGCTCTCATTTTGAAATATTTGGTGTTTATTCCTCTCCATAGATGTTGCATGATCTGGTGTGTTCCTCCAGTAGTTGCATGTGTGACTCAAATTTACAGCATCTGCAGAATCTCTTGTGTTTAAGATTTAGTAGTAAATATGTGCAAATCAGCACTGCCGAGAAATGCTGAACTTTTCCTATATAAAACTTTATAAATAAAAATCCAGCTGAGTGAAAATGATTTTTTTTTCTGTCTTCCATTTTCAAAAACCTTTAAATGATTTGAATCACAGTTCAATCAGGTTTGCATTTCCTGAACCTCCTGCACAACCACATTGATATATTTATTTAGTGTGGAACCTGTCGTTTCAATAACCTGTCATCAGAGCTGCGGAATTGTCATTAATCCAAGACCTTTGACTGTGGTCCTCTCCACTGACGCTACCTGAGGAAGGAAAGATGTGCTTGGTGGTGGGATCCTGTTGGAGATACTGGAAGTTATGGAGGCAGATGTGAATGAAATGGAAGAGATAGAAAGATAGAAACATAGAAAACCTACAGGTCAATGCAGACCCTTAGGCCCACAATGCTGTGTCGAACATGTACTTTAGAAATTACCTAGGTTTACCCATAGCCCTCTATTTTTCTAAGCTCCATGTACCTATCCAGGAGTCTCTTAAAAGACCCTGTCGTATCTACCTCCACCACTGTTGTTGGCAGCTCATTCCACGTATTCATCACTCTCTGCGTGTGGGGAAAAAAAAACTACCCTTGACATCTCCTCTGTACCTACTCCCAGCAGCTTAAAACTAAATCCTTTCATGCTAGCCATTTCAGCTCTGGGGGAAAAGCCTCTAACTATCCACATGATCAATGCCTCTCATTATCTTATACATCTCATCCTCTGCCACATCAAGAAGAAAAGGCCGAGTTCACTCAACCTATTCTCACGAGGCATTTTCCCAATCCAGGCAACATCCTTGTAAATCTCCTCTGCACCCTTTCTATGGTTTCCACGTCCTTCCTGTAGTGAGGTGACCAGAACTGAGCACAGTACTCCAAGTGGGGTCTGACCAGGATCCTATATAGCTGCAACATTACCTCTCAGCTCTTAAACTCAATCCCATGGCTGATGAAGGCTAATGCACCTTATGCCTTCTAAACCACAGAGTCAACCTGCGCAGCAGCTTTGAGTGTCCTATGGACTCGGACCCCAAGATCCCTCTGATTCTCCACACTGCCAAGAGTCTCAACATTAATACTATATTCTGTAATCATATTTGACCTACCGAAATGAACTACCTCACACTTATCTGGGATGAACTCCTTCTGCCACTTCTCAGCCCAGTTTTGCATCCTATCGTTATCCCACTGTAACCTCTGACACCCCTCCACACTATGCACAACACCCTCAACCTCTGTGTCATCAGCAATGGGTGAGGACAGTGTTTATGGTGAAGGAAGGGAAGCCCCTTTGCAGAAGGACACAGTTTTGATGTGACAACAGAGGCACATGGCTTTAGTTTGGTAATGAGGGATAACTACTGCTTCCAATTCTCATACTGCCTTTTGATTCATTCAGCAGTGTGGCAGTGGATCATGTGGAGGCAAGAGAAAGAAATTAACAAGCATCTGACACACAAAATCTGGGTAGGTTTTGCCAGAGTGCTGCTCTGTTGTGTGCTGCCAGAGTTTTACAAATCGCTACAAAATTGCATTCTTCACAGATGCAACAGAGATGAAGGAACTGAGAGAAGGGGCTGACATTTTTACAAGTGACAGGATGGGAAGAGGTATAGTCCAGGTAGCTGTGAACATCTGGTGTGCCTTCTTGTGTATTGATGAGACTTAATGTAGATTGGGAGACCTCTTTGCCAAGCACCTATGCGCCATTTGCTAGAAAAAGCAGGGTCTCCCATTAGCAGAAAAAAAAATCGTGCAGGCAACTTAAGTTTATGAAAGTGAATCCACAGCCATGAAGTCAGTCATCCCTGCAGTCTTAGTTCAGTGTATAGATGAGTAAATCTCACAGAGCAGAGAGTTGAGTTCAGTCATTATTCAGAAGAAACACCAGAATGAGCAAGAAACGTGATCTAAGTAAATTTGAACGTGGAATGATTGTTGGTGCCAGATGTACCTCAGAAACTGCTGAAGTCTTAGGATTTTCACATAGAACAGTCTCTAGTGTTTACAGAGAATGGTGTGGAGAAACAAAGAAAAAACTTCCAGTGAGCAGCAGTTCTGTGGGCAAAAACACCTTGTTAATGAGGGAGGTCAGAGGAGAATGGCCAGACTGGTTCCAGCAGGTAGGAAGCTGACAGTAACTCAATTTAGCATGTGTTTTAACAGTGATGTGCAGGAAAGCATCACTGAATGCATAACGTGCCAAACATTGAAGTGAATGGGCTACAGCAGCAGTAGACCACGGTCATGCACTCAGTGACCACTTTATTAGGCACAGGAGGTACCTAATAAAATGGCCACTGAGGGTAGAACCGTAATATTCCTCCACCTTTGTAAATTAGTCCTGGAGAATGATATCACTTAAATATCTAGGGAAGCATCAAAAACGTAGAACACGAGGAAATCTGCAGATGCTGGAAATTCAAGCAACACACAAAATGCTGGTGGAACGCAGCAGGCCAGACAGCATCTATAGGAAGAGGTACAGTCGACATTTCGGGCCGAGACCCTTTGTCAGGACTATCTGAAAGAAGAGATAGTATGAGATTTGAAAGTGGGAGGGGGAGGTCTGAAATGATAGGAGAAGACAGGAGAGGGAGAGATGGAGCCAAGAGCTGGAAAGTTGATTGGCAAAAGGGATACAAGCCTGGAGAAGGGAGAGGATCATGGGACGGGAGGAGAGGAGCACCAGAGGAAGATAGAGAGCAGGCAAAGAGTTATAGTGAGAGGGATAGAGGGAGGGAAAAAAAGAGAAAGAAAGGGGGAAAAGAATAATAAATAAGGGATGGGGTACATAGGGGAGGTGGGGCATTAACAGAAGTTAGAGAAGTCAATGTTCATGCCATCAGGTTGGAGGCTACCCAGACGGAATATAAGGTGTTGTTCCTCCAACCTGATGGCTTCATCTTGACAGTAGAGGACGCCATGGATAGACATATTAGAATGGGATACATCAAAGACATATCAAAACCATAGAATGTTAGAAATCCAAAATGTATTTAAAACAATCAAAATATGTTGGAAACACTGAGCAGTTCAGAAAGCATCTGGAAAGAGAAACAGTTAACATTTCAGGTCTTGGACTGTGCAGTTCCAGCAACTTTGTATTTATTTCACTTACCCAGTGGCATATGTTAACGATGAGAAGGTGCTAGTTATGTGCTTTAACATACTATATGGACCATATCATTCCATTTTATTGCTCTTGTTTCCATGTCCCTGTCTCAGAGAGGATTGGCACTTCTGCTGACACATTTTCTGAAGCTGAGAGCAATTTACATTGGCATCCTTATCCACTCAGCAGAAATTCCAATCACCGACAGCCTGCATAACCTCCCAACTCATTACCTGGGAAACCATTTACTTCACTTGTCCAGTGAATTGGTTCAAATTACACAGCTCACATTTTCTTTTAAAAAGATTGAGATTCTGAGCTACTTAAAAATGAAGCTACACAACAAAAACAAAGCATTAATTAAATCACACTAACGTCCTTCAGCTCGCTTACAAAAATTCCAAAAATGTTTGGACATTCCTTTTGTATGGTTGAAATCAAAATATGTCTTCCATAACATAGATTTTGTTTTCCCACAAAGAAGTGAAGAGATTGTCAGATGCTGGAAATCTTCAGCGTGTTGGGGGAACTCAGCAAGTCGGGCAGGATCTAGGGAGGGGATTAAACAGTCAACATTTCAGGCCAGGACCCTTGATCAAGACTGGAAAGGAAGGAAGTGAAGTTAGAAAAAGGAGGTGAAGTGAGTAAAAGGAGTACAGGCTGACGTGATAGGTGAGGCCAGCTGAGGGAGAAAGGGGATGGGTGGGCGAGGGGGGATAACGCAAGAAGCTGTGAGGTGAAAGGTGGAAGAGATAAAGAGCTAAAGAAGAAAGAATCTCATTGAAAAGACAGTGGACTGTGGATGAAAGGGAAGGAGGAGGAGCCCCAGACGGAGACGGGGAGGTGAGGAGAAAAGAAGAGGTGTGAGGGGGAAGAACTTACTGGAAGTTGGAGAAATCAATGTCCATGCAATCAGGTTTGAGGCTACCCAAACAGAATATGAGGTGTTTCTCCTCCAACCTGAGTATGACCTCTCTTGGCAGTAGAAGAGGCTGTGGAATGACACTTCGGAATGGGAATGGGAAGTAGAAAGTGCGTAATGAAACAATCCCCCAAGCTATGTTGGGTCCCACCAGATATAATAGTTGACTCTGACAGACTCACGGGTGAAGTGTCACCTCACCTGGAAAGACTATTTTTGGCCCTAAATAATGGTAAGGGAGGAGGTGTAAGGCATGTGTAATATTTGTTCTTTTGCAGGGATAACTGCCAGTGGGGAGGGATGAGTGGACATTGGAGTCACATGGGGAGAAACCCCTACAGAAAGTGGAGACAAAGGGGGGGGGGAGAAAATAGACCATAAGACGTGGAGCAGAATTAGGCCATCTGACCCATCGAGTCTGCTCCGCCATTCAATCATTGGCTGATCTTTTTTCTATCTCCTCCTCAACCCTAGCATTCTCGGCCTTCTCCCCATAACCTTTGCTGCCATGTCCAATCAAGACCCTATCAATCTCTGCCTTAAATACGCCCAACGATCTGGCCTCCACAGCTGCATGTGGGAACAAATTCCACAAATTCACCACCCTTTGGCTAAAGAAATTTCTCCGCATCTCTGTTTTGAAAGGGCATCCCTCTATCCTGAGGCTGTGCCCTCCTGTCCTAGACTCCCCCACCATGGGAAACATCCTTTCCACATCTACTCTGTCTAGACCTTTCAACATTCCAAAGGTTTCAATAAGATTCCCCCCTCATCCTTCCAAATTCCAGTGAATGCAGACCCAGAGCCATCAAATGTTCTTCATTTGATAACCCTTTCATTCCTGGAATCATCCTTGTGAACCTCCTCTGGATCCTCTCCAATTCCAGCACATCTTTTCTAAGATGAGGGGCCCAAAACTGTTCACAATACTCAAAGTGAGGCCTCACCAGTGCCTTATAAAACCTCAGCATCACATCCTTGCTCTTGTATTCTAGACCTCTTGAAATGAATACTTGGTGGTGGGATCCTGTTGGAGATGGCAGAATTACGGTGAATGATGTGCTGGATACAAAGGCTCATAGGGTGGTAGATAAGAAATCGTTAAATAAATCTCAGTACTGTACGATTTTGTGTTATACATGACAAATGAATGCACCAAATCAGAATTGTTTGACACAGAGTGCAGTCAAAATTGTGTCATTGGATGTAAAGAGGGGAAGAAGTAGTATTATGGGAATTAAGTTGCCACCACATTAAATTATTAGGACTAAAAGTAATTTTTATAGGATAACCAACATTGCTGTTTAATCCAAATTTACATATTTACTTGAATGCTTTAATTGAAAAACTTTCATTGGTCTTGATAAGCTCTAGCCCTAATGCTCAAGGTTATAAAGAGGCAGGTTAGCCACAGTAGGTAACACAGCCTAGGGACCGAGGAGTTGAATTCCAGAGATTAGGAGAGGTGCTACTCTTGACATCAAGATAGCATTTGATGAGTATGCATCAGGACACTCTAGGAAGGAATATGGCTACCTTTGTTGTGGGTCAAATGTTCCAGTTCATCACTGAGTTCCTCAGGGCAATTTTCTAGTTCCAACCATCTTCATTTACCTTACCAAGGATCATAAACTGGCAATGGTTGATGATAAGAGAATAATATTCAATTCCATTCATAATTCCTCAGCAGTTGAGGCAGCTCATGCTTGCATGCAGCAATGATAAACAACATCTTCATCAAGCTAAAATCTGACAACCTATCCATGACTTTCAATGCCAGGTTCCTCACCATCACCATTCTGATCTCACCATAACTTCCTGAATGAATCACAGAAATATTATAGCTACAACAGCAGGTCAGAGGTTGGGTGCTAGTAGTAAGCAACTCATCCCCTGACACCCCAAGGCCTTTCTGCCATCTGCAAGTTACAAATCAGAAGCAGGATGGAATATTACCCACTTGTGTCAAGAAGCCTTTTACTGACAAGGCTAAAACAGCCCACTGGCCGCCCTGACCATTTATCCCCTCCACCACTGCACACAGTGGTTACAATGCATATCAGATATAGAACTTCAGTAACTCACCTAGGCTATATTGACAGTCCTACCCAAAGTCAGTGCACCTATGACCCAGGACAAGGGTAGCAGTTGCACTAGAGCACCACGAGTGGCTAGATTCCCCCTCCAAGCCATCCATCCTCCTGATGTAGGAAATGTCACTCTCCGTTCATCATCAAATCTGTGGGAGTGCCTCTACCTGGAGAAATGCTGTGGTACAAAAGGGCAGCGTCCCACTAGCTTCTCAAGGGCAATAAATGGTTATCTCACTTGTGACACTCCGATCTGAAAAGTGAATTCGGAGGTGGAAAGGTAAAACTTCCAGATTGAAAAGCTAAAACTGAGAGTCATAGAAAAGTACAGCAAAGAAACAGTCCCTAGTCCATTTAAACTGCCAACTTCCATCAACCTGCACCAGAGCGTAGCCCTCGTATCCCCTGTCATCCATGTATCTATCCAAACTTGCCTTAAGTGCTGGCAGCTCACTCCACACTCTCACAACCCTCTGAGTAAAGAAGTTTTCCCTCATGTTCTCCTTAAACTTTTCACCTTTCACACTTCATTCATGACCTCAAGTTGTAGTCCCATCCAACCTCAGTGGAAAAAGCCTATTTGCATTAACCCCTTGGAAGGTTAAAACTACAATTAAGATTAATACTTAGCTGGGAAATCAGCTAGAGTGGAGATGTCAGATTAAAAGATGAAAACATGATGCGATTCTGGAAATGAAGAAGCTGAATGTATCAAGAGTGACAGACTGGGAGGCCAATGTTTCTTTAAAATATTTTGCCTGTAAATAATTGCTTATTTCACTTTCTACTTCCATTAAAATCAGAAAGTGAGATTTAAGATTCGTTTAATCTCCCACCCAGCCCCTAACCAAGTTCAAGTTTTTTTATTTCCCCACAGTGTCATTCACCACAAATTTTGTTCTTTTTTTCTTCACGAAAGGAACACAATGATTTTATTAAAACTTAAACAAGGTGGTGTTAACGTGTTCCCAAGCATAGTCAACTAGGCTAAATGTAATTCTGTGAGTGAAAACATTAAAAGAGTCTTTTATATTGATCTCAACACTCTTTAAATCCTTTGGCTAGCAAACTCAGTCAATTGCACATTTCTAAGCAGATCTGTTTGAATTCATCAGCTTAGGACATTTTTCCCTCATGTATAGGACAATGAAGGGAGATTTGATAGAGGTATACAAATCATGAGGGGTATCGATAGGGTAAATGAAAGCAGGCTTTTTCACTGAGTTTGGGTGAGACTAGAACTAGAGGTCATAGGTTAAATATTTAAGAGGAACCAGAGGAGGACCTTTGTCACTCTGAGGGTGCTGCGATTGTGGATCAAGCTGCCAACGCAAGTGGTGAATGTGGGTTCGAGTACAACATTTAAGTGAAGTTTGGATAAGTACATGGATGGGAGGGGTATGGAGCACAATGGTCCAGATGTGGGTCGATGGGAGTAGGCAAACTTACAGTTTAGCATGGTATAGATGGGCAGAAGGGCCTGGTTCTATACGGCAGTGCTCTATGAGTCTATATCTTCTCCACCTTCCCAGATGTCATGCAAAAGTGCTGCAATAAATATCCTAAACAACAACACAGAACAGAACAGGAACAAGCCCTTCGGCCAACAATGTTGTGCCAAAATAATTAAACTAATAATTAAAGCCTACCAAGCTAGTCTCTTCTGCATCCACAGGTCCTTATTGTCTGCATATTCACGTGCCTTTCCAAGAGCTCTTAATAAGTGGTGTCCCTTGTCTTTAGCTCTTTATCACTGATATATTTTCTATTTTAATAAACTTATTCTAAATTTTAAAAAAACTGTTCTTTATTCAGCATCTTGTATATATGACGATTCTGTTATACATCAGCTCCAAATCACTGGTCTTTCTGAAGTCTCTCTTCATGCACAATGAGAAAGCAAAAACCATATGAATCAATCTAGTTGGGGAACTTTAAATGCTGATTGACACTTATGCAACAAAAAGAAACAAACTTAAAATATTATTGGATTCATCTTGACAAGATTAAAAATTATCCAAAGCGTGATGATACAAGAGCCTCCACACAACAAAATAGCCCTTTATAAAATGAGAACAGTATTAATGAAAACAACAGGAATTCTGCAGATGCTGGAAATTCAAGCAACACACATCAAAGTTGCTGGTGAACGCAGCAGGCCAGGCAGCATCTGTAGGAAGAGGTGCAGTCGACGTTTCAGGCCGAGACCCTTCGTCAGTATTAATGAATAGCCAGCAACAGAAGAGGTGTTAATTATAAAACATACTTCTTGAACCATGCTATATTTTCAGGGTATGAAATGTGTAATTTTAATTATTCATCGAGGAGGACAATTCAGGAAAATGACAAAATTGAGCCACAGTGATGGAAATAAAATTAATTTAAAAAAATTAAAGTGGCATCATTTGAATCAAATGACATATTACTTGATGGAAATAGATTCCAGGATTCATTGTTGTGTATGATGAGGCAAGGTGAAAAGCAATCTGAATGATTCCCCAGCAGGTGACTTCTGGAAGGGGCAACTTGTATGGGTTAGTATAGGTTTAATGCCATCCATTTTAGAGGAGCATTAATTTACAAAACTGAGGGGAAATAGACCATTGTCTGCTCCACTCATCACTACTGATTGACTGCTATGACAGAGACCGTAGGCTGAACTAAGCATTAGACTCTTAAACTCACCCTATCTCACAACCTATGAACTCAATTTCAAGGATTCTTCATCTCATGTTCTCAATTATATATTGCTTATTTGTTTATTATTATTTGCACAATGTTATCTATCAAACATTGGTTGTTTGACCATCCTGTTGGGTTTGGTCCTTGTTTGATTCCATTGTGTTTCTTGCATGTACTGTGAATGTCCATAAGAAACTGAGTCTCAGGGTTGCATATGGTGATATGTATGTCCCTTGATGATAAATTCTCATTTGACCTGAAGTTTTCTAGCATTTTGTGTCTGTTATTTAGCCACTAATCTGTCCGCTAAAACTGCAAGTGCTTTGAGTTAATCCTCAGCCAAGATATTTGCAGAAGCTTTATGAATCTCCTCAGTGAGGTGCTGCAAATTGCAGGACTGGAACTAGTCCCATCCACAAAATTCCAGAAACATTTTAAAAAAAAGACTAAATTACTTGCGTGTTCCTTGGATCATTTGCAACTCATCCCCTCCATTGAAACAATAGGAATTTTCTTTGTGTATGCTTAGTGTGATGCAGAGTCAGTGAATATATTCCCAAAAGTAAACGTGGGGCATTTATAGCTCCACCATGTGCCTCACTGTTGTAGTGTGAGCTGTAAAAATTCAGCGAACCTTCAGGTGGAATTCTGGGGCTTCCATATCTGTTCACACTTGTAGGGGGTGTCCTGACTTTCAACAAGGGAAATTCAATGGCTTCACTTCCGGCTGCTGACATTTCTTGAGTATATCTGGTTCATTAAATTTATAGGCATATGGTATGAATCCAGTAGGATTGCCAGGCAAATCTACACTGTTGCTTGTTCAGGATGCACTCTACACACAGTACCTATGCCAGACGGTATTCCTACTGTTTTCCTGTATTTTGGCATAAAGCATCCTGCCAGTATACTTCCAGCTTTTACTTTTCATTTTTTTAAAACAAAAATAAATTATTTGATATGTACTTACGAAATTTTTTTTTGTAAAATAAATGCTAGTTATTTCAGCAAAAGTAGAGTGAATGAAATCATCTGAAAACTGGGGTGGCAGTTAAGAGTAGCATGGAGCTGGGTTCAATACTGACCTTGGATGCTGTCTGTGTCTACCTTGCACATTTCCCATGTAATCAGGTGGGTTGGTTTGGTAATTGCCCAGTGTAAATTGTCCCTTGTGTGTAGCTGAGTGACAGAATCTTGGGGAGAATAAAAACGGGATTAATGTAAATAGGTGGTTGATATTTGATTCCAACTCAATGAACAGAAAGGTCTGTTTCTGCAGTGAATGTCTCTGATATTATGATCTATCAGATTTATTCCTAAATAAGCAATGATTAGCCAAACAAGCATCTAGACAGGGTGTAGGTTCTGTAGTTCGGAGAGAATATTCAGACATTTTGTATATTTTTTCAATCTTATTGAAACATCTTCACTTGCAATACCAGAAGAAACAACACACTGGACTATTGCTATACCACCATGAAGAATGCCTACCATGCTATTCCACACCCTCACTTCAGGAAGTCTGATCACCTAGCTGTACTTCTACTCCCTGAGTATAGGCAGAGACTGAAGACTACACCAGTGGTGAGGACCAAGAAGGTATGGACAAGGGAAGTGCAGGAGTGCCTACAGGACTGCTTTGAAGAGGTGGACTGGACTGTATTCAAGGATTCATCTTCGAACCTGGATGAGTATGCTGCAGTTGTTACCGACTTCATTAAAACCTGTGTCGATAAGTGTGTGCCCACAAAGACTTACTGTACATTCCCAAACCAAGAGCTGTGGATGAACCAGGAGATACGTCATCTGCTGAAGGCTAGATCTGTGGCTTTCACGTCTGGTGACCCAGGCCTATACCAGACAATCAGGTATGATTTGTGGAGGGCTATTTCAAGGGTGAAGAGATTATTTTGAGTGAGGTTGGAGGCACATCGAATGCACAGCAACTCTGGCAGGGTCTGCAAGACATTACTTCCTACAAAGTGAAACCCAATAGCATGAATGGCAGCGATGCTTCACTACCAGATGAACTCAATACTATCTATACCCGCTTTGAAAGGGAGAACACAAATACAGCTGTGAAGATCCTTGCCGCACCTGATGACCCTGTGATCTCCATCTCAGAAGCTGATGTTAGTCTGTCTTTAAAGAGAGTGAACCCTCGCAAGGCAGAAGGTCCCAATGGAGTACTGGTAAGGCTCTGAAAACCTGTGCCAACCAACTAGTGGGAGTATTCAAGTACATTTTCAACCTCTCACTGCTACAGGCAGAAGTTCCCACTTGCTTCAAAAAGGCAACAATTATACCAGTGCCAAAGAAGAATAATGTGGGCTGCCTTAATGACTATTGCCTGGTAGCACTCACATCGACAGTGATGAAATGTTTTGAGAGGTTGGTCATGACTGGACTGAACTCCAGCCTCAGCAAGGACCTGGACCCACTGCAATTTGCCTATCGCCACAAAAGGTCAACGGTGGATGCAATCTCAACGGCTTTCCACAAGGCTTTAGATCACCAGGCCAACAAAAACACCTACGTCAGGATGCTGTTCATTGACTATAGCTCAGCATTTAATATCATCATTCCCACAATCCTGATTGAGAAGTTGCAGAACCTAGGGCTCTGTACCTCCCACTGCAACTGGATCCTTGACTTCCTAACCAAAAGACCACAACTTGTGTGGATTGGTGATAACATATCCTCTTCGCTGATGTTCAATAATTGCACACTTCAGGTGTATGTGCTTAGCCTACTATTATACTCTCTATATACATGTGACTGTGTGGCTAGGCATAGCTCAAATACCATCTATAAATTTGCTGATGATACAACCATTGTTGGTAGAATCCCAGGTGGTGACGAGAGGGCGTACAGGAGTGAGATATGCCAACTAGTGGAGTGGTGCCGCAGTAACAACCTGGCACTTAACATCAGTAAGATGAAAGAGCTGATTGTGGACTTCAGGAAGGGTAAGATGAAGGAAGACATACCAATCCTCATAGAGGAATCAGAAGTAGAGAGAGTGAGCAGTTTCAAAATCTCTGAGGATCTAACCTGGTCCCAACATATCGATGTAGTTATAAAGAAGGCAAGACAGTGAGTATACTTCATTAGCAGTTTGAAGAGATTTGGCATGACAACAAATACACCAAAAACTTCTCTCCACGGTACACCTATAGTATTCTGACAGGCTGCATCACTGTCTGGTATGGAGGGGCTACTGCACAGGACCATAGGAAGCTGCAGGAGGTTGTAAATCTAGTCAGCTCCATCTTGGGAACTAGCCTACAAAGTACCCAGGATATCTTCAAGAAGCAGTGTCTCAGAAAGGCAACCTCCATTATTAAGGGCCTCCAGCACCCAGGGCATGCCCTTTTCTCACTGTTACCATCAGGTAGGAGGTACAGAAGCCTGAAGGCACACACTCAGCGATTCAGAATCGTTGGACACTACCTCATTTTGTTTAATATACAGCATTTCTGTTTTTGCACATTTTTAATCTATTCAATATACGTAATTGATTTGCTTGTTTCTTATTATTTTTATTTTATTATTATTATTAAATATTTTTTCTTTGCTAGATTATGTATTCCATTGAACCGCTAAGTTAACAAATTTTATGTCACATGCCGGTGATAATAAACCTGATTCTGATTTTCTATTGTAAGATTGTTCCCAATGTAAAGTCTGCAATGTGGATTCTTTTTCTAACTTTTCTCCTGTAGTGTTCTGACATTTTGCCTTTTATGATGAAATTATGCTTGCATGGTTCTCTACAGAGGCCCTGATGTAATGTGGGTTCGTTATTAACTGGAAATCTTAAAGCGGGATGATTTTTAAAAATATTCTTTGAAACTTTTTATAATTCTTATGTAATGACTATTTTATATTATGAATATGATTTATGATGCTATCTATCATTTTGTGGTGCTGATTACTGTCTGATTTCTAATTCTGTAACAGTCAAGCTAGGATTTTCAACTGCCTGTCACAAATATTGGTTGAGCATCAACTGTTTGGATATATGTAGCTTTGAGTAATTATATCAGCATAATACTGAGCCAGGATTGTCCCTACCTATGCTGAATTGGTCAATGTTTCACTGGGTTGAGATAGGATAATGCAGTCTTCTTGAATGTCACACACTTTGTATCTGCAACAGTAATGATTGTTACTGTGTCTAATTGCTATCAAGTGGATTCTACGAGAAAGTTTGTATATGGACTTTGGATTAAGGCATGCACTGGACTGACTTTAAATTAGTCAAGGGAAGGTTGCTGAGATTTTGCAAGCTCACTGTTGATAATTAGGTGAAGTGGCAGGACTACTCTTACCTTTGGACTTTGTCCCAGAATGAATCAGATGAATTAACATCTTCATCAGGGATGACAAAAGCAAATTTGTAAAGGAAAGCAGCTAAAACTACTTGCATTATTCTGTTTGCTGCAGTGCTAGTGTCTATATTGACCAAGTACTTGGGCAAATGGAGCTGTCACTTCGTTGCTGAGCTAAGGGCAGCATCCCATGATGCTCTGGGAGGACCTCGGCATATAATTGCTGTGCTGTTTCACTGTAATGTGAATAGGCATGGTGTGACCGGCTCTGATTAAGCTTTGCAGTACTAAGTGTCTGTCTTTGCAGTTCTTAAGGATTGACTGTTCATTCAGGTTAAATCGCTGGAAGGTTAGATGCTTGTGATAAATCACCCTTTGGAAAGCACTTTAGTTCTCATTACATCAGATACTAAAATAGCAAATGCTCCTTTGCTTATTGTGTTTGACCTAGTTTTACAATCATTTTGTATGTTTTCCCTCTTAGCAATGTTTGGTAACTGGTTGATGCTGGTTTTTAGAAATTTGCAAATTATTTATTAGTAGATCTTAAAAACCTGAAAGTTCCACAGAGCATAATTCATATAATCGTGTCTACAAAAAAGGCAAATGCAATTGAAAGAAGATTGGTGATTATTATCTTTAAAACATTTATTAATACTACAAGTGCCTTCAAATTACATTGAGCATGTGTTCATACATACAAATGAGAATAAATGAGGAATTTGGAGTTTTTAGCATGTTTCTACTTAAGCTTTTGGATGATGGAACCATTTGTTAGGCTCATCTAACAGGATCCTGAGGTACACGGAAAGGCTGTTTGAGGAAAATTTGTCAAAAGGTCTTTGCCATAAACCTGGCAACAGGTTTAAGCCCAAAAATATTTTTCGTTTAAAGTTAGAGCAGAAAGGGCTGTGAAGGCTGAGCAAGGCAGACAGCATGTGTGGAATGACAGCTAGGTCACATTTCAGGTCTGGGATGGCAGACCGCATTGGTACACGGAATTCAGCCTACCACTTCGGAAGTACAAGTGAATTGTTGCTTCGCCATGAAAGCCTGTTTGGGTTCCTGGATGGTGGGAAGGGAAAAGGTGGAAAGAAATTACATCCTGTGATGGGGAATAGTAGGTAGGGATGGAAAAGTTGGTGATGTAGTGTATCAGCACCGGACTTCAATATGAATCGTCCCAGATTCAGATCCAGCTGGCCCCTTGTACACTTTCCATCTGTGCTGGAATGAGTGTCGAGCTAACAACTCGGCCTCATAAAAACAGATGAATACTAAGAAAATGGCAAAAAAAAGTTGCTCGATGTGCCACAAGGTGCAGAAAGGAACAGCAACAACAAGTAGGGATGGAAAAGGTGCACCAGGGAGTTGTGAAAGGAATGATGCCAGGTGGGGAGGGGGAATATGTTTTGTGGTGGAATCTTGTTTGAGTGTAGATGCTCTGCACAATAATCACTGAAAAGTAATGACATCTCAGTGTAGTCATAAAGGGTTATCATAGAGGCTGTACTTGATCTGGTATTGGGAAATGAACCTGGTCAGGTGTCAGGTCTCTCAGTGGGAGAGCATTTTGGAGAAAGTGATCACAATTCTATCTCCTTTACCATAGCACTTATCCTAACAGATAAGTTAGGAAAGCGTTTAATTGGAATAAGGGGAAATATGAGGCTATCAGGCAGGAACTTGGAAGCATAACTTGGGAACAGATGTTCTCAGGGAAATGTACGGCAGAAATGTGGCAAATGTTCAAGGGATATTTGCGTGGTGTTCTGCATAGGTACGTTCCAATGAGAAAGTGAAAAGATAGCAGGGCACAGGAACCATGTTGTACAAAGGCTGCTGTAAATCTAGTCGAGAAAAAAAGAAGAGCTTACGAAAAATTTAAAAAAAACTGGGTAATTATAGAGATCTAGGAGATTATAAGGCTCACAGGAAGGAGATTAAGAAAGAAATTAGAGCCAGAAGGTGCCATGAGAAGGCCTTGGTGGACAGGATTAAGGAAAATCCCAAGGCATTCTACAAGTATGTGAAGAGCAAGAGGATAAGACATGAGAGCATAGGACTAATCAAGTGTGACAGTGGAAAAGTGTGTATGGAACCGACAGAGGTACTTAATAAATACTTCATTATTCACTACGGAAAAGGATCTTGGCGATTGTAGGGATGACTTGCAGTAGACTGAAAAGCTTGAGCAAGTAGATATTAAGGAAGAGGATGTGCTGGAGCTTTTGGAAAGGATCAAGTTGAATAAGTCACCGGGACCAGATGAGATGTACCCCAGGCTATTGTAGGAGGTGAGGGAGGAGGTTGCTGAGCATCTGGCAATGATCTTTGCATCATCAGTGGGGATGGGAGAGATTTTGGAGGATTGCCGATGTTGTTTCCTTATTCAAGAAAGGGAGTAGGGATAGCCCACAAAATTATAGACCAGTGAGTCTTACTTCAGTGGTTGGTAAGTTGATGGAGAAGATCCTGAGAGGCAGACTTTATGAGCATTTGGAAAGGCATAATATGATTAGTGCTTGAATATTCTGAGGATGTGACTAAACACATTGATGAAGGTAGAACAGCAGATGCAGTGTATATGGATTTCAGCAAGGTATTTGTCAAGGTACCCCATGCAAGGCTTATTGAGAAAATAAGGAGGTATGGGATCCAAGGGGACATTGCTTTGTGGATCCAGAACTGGCTTGCCAGCAGAAATCAAAGAGTGGTTGTAGACGGGTCATATTCTGTATGGATGTTGGTGACCAGTGGAGTGCCTCAGGGATCTGTTCTGGGACCCTTACTCTTCGTGATTTTTATAAATGACCTGGATGAGGAAGTGGAGGGTTGGGTTAGTAAATTTGCTGATGACACAAAGGTCGGGGGTGTTGTGGACAGTGTGGAGGGCTGTCAGAGGTTACAGTGGGACATTGATAGGATGCAAAACTGGGCTGAGAAGTGGCAGATGGAGTTCAACCCAGATGAGTGTGAGGTGGTTCATTTTGGTAGGTCAAATATGATGACAGAATATAGTATTAATGGTAAGACTCTTGGCAGTGTGGAGGATCAGCAGGATCCTGGGATTCCAGTCCACAGGGCACTCAAAGTTGTTGCGCAGTTTGACTCTGTGGTTAAGAAGGCATACAGTACATTGGCCTTCATCAATCGTGGGATTGAGTTTAGGAGCAGAGAGGTAATGTTGCAGCTATATAGGACCCTGGTCAGACCACACTTAGAGTAATGTGCTCAGTTCTGGTCATCTCACTACAGGAAGGATGTGGAAACCATAGAAAGGACACAGAGGAGATTTACAAAGATGTTTCCTGGATTGGGGAGCATGACTTATGAGAATAGGTTGAGTGAACTCGGCTTTTTTTCTTTGGAGCAATGGAAGATGAGAGGTGACCTGATGGAGGTGTATAAGATGATGAGAGGCAGTGATCGTGTGGATAGGCAGAGGCTTTTTCCCAGGGCTGAAATGGCTAGCACAAGAGGGCACAATTTTAAGGTGTTTGGAATTAGGCACAGAGGAAATGTCGGGTAAGTTTCTTTACGCAAAGGGCGGTGAGTGTGTGGAATGGGCTGCCGACGATGGTGGTGGAGGCGGGTATGATAGAGTCTTTTAAGAGACTCCTGGACAGGTACATGGAGCTCAAAAGAATAGAGGGCTATTGGTATCCCTAGGTAATTTCTAAGTTAAGGACATGTTCAGCACAGCTTTGTGGGCTGAAGGGCCTGTATTATGCTGTAGGTTTTCTATGTTTCAATGTTTAATTTATTCTAACCACAGGATTTCTCAAGACTCTGCAGACAATTCCGAGGGGTATCACTGATTTATAAAAAAAGACAGAGCCAAATTGTAAATGGCCAGCTGCCATGGGAGGAATGTGTTAAAGATCCAAACAGAGCTTGGGATAATGCAGTTTTATGTAATTTGGGGAAAGCTTTCTTTGCTGATTGAAAAAGCAATAATTACTTTTGGTCACTCATGCACCTGAACTCAAATACATTAACCATTGCATGCATTATCATTATTTTCTCAATATAATGCTTATTTTAATCATTGTGGGAAAAATTATATGTTTGTTATGCAAGCAATAACTGTTATGGCTGTAGAGGCAGTTTGAACCTCCCATAAGCCACATTGGACTGGTCTGCCTATCTGTTGAGAAGTCCTTTCCCATTACACTAGCCCAGAGTGCACCAACCGCCCAATTTAGTGAGACCCCGGATGATGACATCACTCCTTGTCCCTAACATCCACAGTGTCTGACGGCAATTTTAAGCATGACTTGTGATCCAATTTTCAAAAAGCACTACCACTTTCTAAAAACAGTATCAATCTCCTTGTCTTTGTCCACAAGCCACCTCCTACAATACCAGGTGGCATATATAAGATCCCAAATATAATGCAATACCTGTTTACTGGGACATTCTTTTTCTTCTTAGTTTTAATGGCAGTTTTCAGTCCAACTGAAAGGTGCATTACTGCCACCAACTGGACTGGAGTGTGGTATAGAGAGTTGGGGAATAAAACCCTTACTAGGGGCCGTGGTGGAGTGATCGGCGACTTGGGCTGGCTCCCCCACCGGACTTAGTCTGGTGAGGAGGGTGTGAAGACACCCAGCGGGGCTTAAAAGAAACAAGAACTGACAAAGGGCAGATGAGCTCCTTGTGAGCCAACGGCCATCTTCCGTGGAAGAGATTAAAGTCTCACCACATATCTACGAATCGTATGCTATGCACCTAGTTAGAAGAGACATGATGAACTTGGGCGCTGCACCGTGTGCCTGGACTCTGCCCAAGGCCTCCGCCTAAGGAAGGGCTGAGCTCAAAGAAGCGGCCGCGGCTGGAAGCCAACTTGGGCTCGAATTCGGCAGGGGTGGCAGCGGGCGGTGCCAAGGCTGCCAGCGAGAACAAACTGGAGGAGAGGCTGTACTCGGTGCTGTCACAAGATCGATGAAGATGGAGCTGCATAGCCGCCAACCCCGGATTTGGGACGGTGCCCACTGACTGACTGAGTTCTTTATCAAATGAAAACTAAATTACCCCCAAAAGCCCTACAGATTGTAAATATTGAAAGCCAATACTGTTAACTAAATTAAAGTCACTTTCATAACTTAATAAAGGTTTTAAATGAAACTATGAACCCCCAAAGACAATAGCGTAGCCTGCATTTGATTTCTTTTAACCCTGTCTGTTTCACATAGTAATAGAATGTGTTCGACTATTTCACAATGACAATACCTTCACAACTCTGAGTGATGTTTTCCAACAAAATCTAAAGAGTAACTAAGCATAGTATGCCCAATTCTAATTGTGACAATATAATTCCTTCTTCTTTTACCACCTTCTCCCATCAACCCAATAGTTTTATGTATTCTGTAAAGGTATTTTATGCCCATAATCCCACAGGATTTGACATAATCCCTTAATTCTTAACGCCAACAATTCACTAACTGCTTTTAACAGTTTTTAGCAAAACAATCACCCCTGTATATGCCCACAAGAAGAGATGTGTAAACCAATACTCTGAATATGAAATAAAGTTTGAAGAACTTCCAGTAGTAAATATAATAATGTTAACATAATTTTCCTTAACATATTGATGAACTAACAGATTCTTGGGCATATCATGATCCTTGTATTTCTTAAATCATGTAACCTAAAATCAACTAAAGTCATTAGAGGAAAAAAAAAACCAGAGTGGGGTTACCGAGAAAGCTAAGTGGGACATACTGCATTAAAAAAATAGCAAACCCATATTCCTAGCCTTCCAAAACTTAAAAACACTCTTCTTTATTATGTTCCCAATAGTCCTCCCAACACACTTTTAAAAGGATAATTATTTCTTTGCCCCCTCAAGTTTATGCAGTATGTTAACATCAACTTCAACCTCCGCAACTGTAAGGGTAATTAAGACCATAAGATATGGAAATGGAATTGGGCCATTTGGCACATCAAGTCTGCTCTGCCATTTCATCACAGCTGATCCAATTTTTCTCTCAGCCTCACACTCCTCCCTTCTCTCCGTATCCCTTCATGCCATGACCAATTAAGAATCTATTAACCTCTGCCTTAAATATACATAAAGTCTTGGCCTCCACAGCTGCCTGTGGCAAAGAACTCCACAGATGCACCATTCTCTGGCTAAAGAAATTCCTCCTCATCTCATTTCCAAAAGGTTGCCTTTCTATCCTGAGGCTGTGTCCTCATGTCTTAGACCACCATAGGAAACATCCTCTCCACATCCATTTTATCAATGCCTTTCACCTTCAATAGGTGTCAATGAGGTCATCCGTCATTCTTCTGAATTCTAGTGAATACAGGCCCACAGCCATCAAAAGCTCTTCACGTGACAATCCATTCAATCCTGGAATCATTTCCGTGAGCCTCCATTTGAACCCTCTCTACTTTCAGCACATGATTTCTAAGATATGATGCCCAAAACTGCTTACGATACACCAAGTGAGGCCCCACCACTGCTTGATAAAGTCTTACCATTATATCCTTGCTTTTTTTATATTCTAGTCCTCTTGAAACGAATGCTAACATTGCATTTGCCTTGCTCACCACAGGCTCAACTGAAAATTAACCTTTACGGAATCATGCACATGGTATCCCAAGTCCCTTTGTGCCTCAGTTTTTTGTATTTTTCTCTCCAGTTAGACAGTAGTGCATGACCATACACTTCCTGACACTGTGTTCCATCTGCCATGTCTTTACCCCTTCTCCTAATCTGTCTAAGTCCTTCTGTAGCTTCTCTACTTCCTCAAAATTACCTGCCCCTCCACCAATCTCCATGTTGTCTGCAGACTTTGCAACAAAGCAATCACTTCCATCATTGACATATAACATAAAAAGAATCAGTCCCAACACAGACTGCTGTGGGACACTACTAGTCACCGGCAGCCAACCAGAAAAAGCTCCCTTTATTCATACTCTTTGCCTGCTGCCAATCGGCCACTGCTTTATCCATGCTAGAAAATTTCCCTAAATACCATGGGCTTGTAGCTTGTTAAGCAGCCTCATGTGTAGCACCTAGGCATAGGTCTCCTGAAAAGCAACCAATATTCCTATGTGTACCCTGCTTGTTATTTTTTCAAAGAAATCCAACTGATTGGTCAGCTAAGATTTTCCCTTGAGGAAACAGATGACTGTGGCCTATTTTATTATGTGCCTCCAAGTATTCTGACACTTCATCCTTAATAATCGACTCCAACATCTTCCCAACCACTGAGGTCGGATTAACCAGTCTATAGTTCCCTGCCTTCTACCTCTCTCCCTTCTTGAAGAATGGAGTGACATTTGCAATTTTCCAATCTTCCAGAACCATTCCAGAATCTAGTGATTCTTGAAAGATTATTACTAATGCCTCCACAATTTCTTCAGCCACCTCTTTCTGAACAATGGAGTGTACACCACATGCTCCAGGTGACTTGTCTAACTTCAGACCTTTCAGTTTCCCAAGATCCCTCTCTCTAGTAACTTCACACACTTCCTGACCCCTGACACCTGGAACCTCCACCATACTGCTAGTGTCTTCCACAGTAAAGACCAGTGAAAAAGACTTATTCAGTTCCAGCTGCATCTGCTTAACGCGGATTGTTAGAAGCTGCTGCTGGATGCACTTCTCACAGTTGTAGTCGTCAGGGACAATGCCTTCCCATATCCCACAAGAGGAGCATTTCACTATCCTGCCTGGCACCTCTACTGTCCTAGCTGAGCAGATATAAAGAAGGGAATGAGGAAAAGAAAACACAATCTTGAGCTTTTCTTTCATTTGCTTTCTCTGACTGAAGCCTCTCTTTGAGAAGCCTTGAAGACCTAATGCCTCAAGATACCAGTGCTGTGACTATGGCTGCTGTCCCTGCCCCTGCCTTCCTTTAATCAATTCCAGATGCTGATTGGCCGCAGGTCAAAGCTCTTCTTCACTGTAGCAACCCACTGCTGCCCTTTCTACTCTGGCGGTGGACCTGATTGAAATCCTCTCCTCTCAAAACTTCCGACATCCAGATTGGTTGCTGGTCAAAGCTCTTTCTTGCTGTAGCAACCCACTGATGCCTTTTCTAATTGTCCCATTTCAACCAGTAAAACCAAAACAGAAGACAACCTTACTGTACCACAACAGTCTGAAAGCCTATGCTTGTATCACATCCAATCATTTTAAATTTGAAATTGAAGCTGATTCATAGGTAACACAGCCATAATCAGGTACAGATTTAGTTGTACATGAGCTATGGCATCTGAAGTAAGCATTGGTACAGCCACACTCTTTTGCACTCTTGTGTGTGCATTCAAATTTCCAGTCCACGTCTTTTTTTTGGGATATTCTTTGAAGGATAACTATTTAATCCCCTAATCTTTGTCTAGTGCTATGGGATCTTTTACATCAAGCTGAGGGCCCATCTGTCTCTAGCTAAACCATATCTGAAAGATGGCACTTCCAGCAGTGTAGTGCTTCCCTCACCATTGCAATGGCATCTGTTTTGTTTTGCTATGTCAGTTACGGCAAAATTTATTTTATTGTCTGCAAAAAAATAGCCAGGCGTAATTAAAATTATTTATATGTACAGTACATGGCTGCAAAAGCTAATCAAATGTGTTCTTTAATAATTTTACTTAAATATACTAATATTAACCATATTTCTGTATAATGAGTCGCAATGTGTTATGTACTGTAATCCTTGGAGTGCCATTAGAAAAGCAAGCTTCTGATTCAGAAGTGAGAGAATTGCCCACGAGCAACTGCCTGTCCGTGGGGATGAACAATGCTTTTGGGATATTAACTAGTTCACAAAACATGTTTGAGAAAACTTGCAGGAAGTTCACCTTGTAATCTGAGAAGAATTGGGACCAAGGAACGCCAATTGTAGAGTGACTGTGTTCCAATTTGTACAGAAATCAGGTTTTACATGCTTTGGTACAGACTCCAATGTGTTATTGAAGGTGGCAATTCAGAATGTCTCTTTCTGGATGGAGATTACACTTACACAGTAAGCATGACAGTATTCTTGTTTGATATGTCAATATACCTAACTTGTTACTGCAATGACTATGACTGTGGATGTTAAGTGTCCATCTGAAGAGCCTGGCTTTGCTGCTCAAAATTAGCTACATTTGTGCATGATGCAGAAAATATTAAATCATGAACTTTGAAATATCAGCTTTTTATTTAAGATATTTAAAAACTGTGATTTGACTTTTATGCATGACCTGTCCCAATAATCAACTTTTGCCAGCAGCTTTGACCATAAGATCATAAAACATAGGACCAGGATTAGGCCATTTGGCCTATTGAGTCTGGTCTGCCATTTGTTCATAGCTGATTTAATTTCCCTTTCAATCCCATTCTCCTGCCTTCTCCCTATAATCTTTGACACCCTTATTAATCAAGAACCTATCAACCTCTTTGAGTCCTGATGAAGGGTTCCGGCCCGAAACGCCGACTGATTTTTTCCACGGATGCTTCCCGACCCGCTGAGTTCCTCCAGCTTGTTGTGAGTGTTGCTTTGACCCCAGTATCTGCAAGATTATCTTGTGTTTGCCTATCAATCTCTGCTTTAAACATACTCGGTGACTTGGCCTCCACAACCATCTATTGGAATGAATTCCACAATTCACCATTGTCTGTCTAAACAAATTCTACCTAATCTGTTTTAAAGGATCATCCTTCTATTCTGACGCTAAGCCCTCTGTTTCTAAACTCTCCCACTGTTGGAAACATCCTCACCATGTCCACTCTATCTAAGCTTTTTAATATTTGGTAAGCTTTAATGTGATTTCCCGCTGCACCCCCCCCTGCTTTTTAGATATGGAGCCCAAACCTGCTCTTGATGCTCCAAATGCACCCTGACTAACACCTTGTAAAGCCTCAGCATTACATCCTTGCTTTTATATTCTAGTCCTCTTGAAATGAATGTTAACTTTGCATTTGCCTACCTTACTGCCCACTCAAATTGCAAGTTATCCTTTAAGGAATTCTGCACTAGGACTCCCAATTCCCCATTTAGAAAACAGACTACATTTTTTTTTCCTTCTACCAAAGTGCATGACCATACACTTCTCTACGCTGTATTCCACCTGCTGCTTCCCTGCCCATCCCCCTACTCTGTCCAAGTTCTTCTGCAGATTCTCTGCTTCCTGAACACCATCTGCCCCACATAATTTTGTATCATTCACAAACTTGACCACAAAACAATGAATTCTGTCATCTGGATCATTAACATACTATATAATGACAAAAAAACACCATCCCCTACAGAATACCGCTTGTCTATGGCAACTTGTCAGGAAAAAGCTCCATTTCTTTTTACTCTTAGATCATCCAGGAAAACAAGACCTACTGATTCTCCTTTGCCTATCTGCCTGTCCCTTCCTGAAAGAATTTCAAGAGATTTGTCAGATATTAACATCCTGTCAACCACTAATGGATATCTAATTTTTTGTCCTTTGTCCCCCACACTTCTGTTACATTTACAATTTTCCAGTTCTCCATAACCTTTGAATCCTTACATTTCCAATGTAAAAATGATTCATTGAATTGATTTACCGTGCAAGTAATGGGATAACTTTGATCTCAATAACAATGAAGTTTAAGGATTTGAAGAGTCGGCAAAGCACTTTCAAATTTAAAAAAAAGTCTGTGACTCACACACAGGAAACAATGAAAATAGTGTGTGACATATAGCGGCAGTATGTGCCCCAGGATTCATTACTTTTAGCTCATTGAGAACTTTAATATATATTGTACCATGAGTTTATCAATAATTTGCAAGAGTTAAGGAAGAGATGTATGTAAAGCGACATAATTCCCCTCATGGCTGGTAAATTCCATTTAGACCATAAGATTGGAGCAGAAGTAGGCTATTTGGCCCATCAAGTCTGCTCCGCTATTCAATCATGGCTGATCCTTTTTTCTTCCCCCTATCTTAGCCCCACTCCCCAGCTTTCTCCCCATGACGTTTGATGCCATATCTAATCAAAAACCCATCAAGCTCTGTCTTGAATACACTCAACGACCTGGCCTCCACAGCTGCCAGTTTCCACAAATTTACTACCCTTTGGCTAAAGAAATTTCTCTGCATCTGTTTTGAATGAACACCCCTCTATCCTGAGTCTCTGCCCTCTTGTCTTAGACTCCCCCACCATGGGAAGCATCCTTTCCACATCTACTCTGTCAAGCCCTTTCAACACTCAAAAAGTTTTGATGAGATCCCCCTCATCCATCTGAATTCCACTGAGTACAGACCCAGAGCTATGTTCCTTGTATGATAACCCTTTAATTTCTTGAACTATCCTTGTGAACCTCCTTTAAACCCTTTCCAATGCCAGCCATTTCTTTTCTTAGATAAGAAGCTTAAAATTGTTCACAATATTCAAAGTGAGACCTCACCAGTGCCTTATAAGGCCTCAGCATCACATCCCTGCACTTGTATTCTAGACCTCTTGAAATAATGTTAATATTGCATTTGCCTTCCTCACCACTGACTCTACCTTCAAGTTAACCTTTAGGGTGTTCTGCACAGGGACTCCCAAGTCCCTTTGCACCTCAGATTTTTGGATTTTCTCCTCATTTAGAAAATAGTGTACATATTAATTTCTTCTATAAAGTGCATGACAATGCATTTTCCAATGTATTTCATTTGCCACTCCCTTCCCATTTTCCTAATCTGTCTAAGTCCTTCTGCAGCCTACCTGTCTCCTCAACACAAACTCCCCCCCCCCCCAACTAATCTTGGTGTCATCTGCAAACTTGGCAAGAAAACCATCTATTCTATTATCTAAGTCATTGACATATCACATTTTGGAAAAAAAAAAGCAGTTCCAACACTGACCCCTGAAGAACACCACTAGTAACTGGCAGCCAACCAAAATCATCTTATTCCCACTCGCTGCCTGCTACCCATCAGTCAATGCTCTAACCATGCCAGCAACTTTCCTGTAATGCCATGGGCTCTTAACTTGGTAAACAGCTTCACGTGAGGCACTTTGTCAAAGGCCTCTGAAAGTCCAAGTACACAACATCAACCGCAACCTATTTATCTATCGTACGTGTAACCTTCTCAATGAATTCCAGGTTCATCAGGCAAGATTTTCACTTAATGAAGCCATTCTGACTTTGTCCTATGTTGTCCTGTGTTACCAAGTACTCCATCACCTCATCCTTAACAATTGACTCCAACATCTTCCCAACCACTTGTCCATAATTTGCTTTCTGCTGCCTTCTTCCTTACTTACAGTTTTGCAATTTTCCAATCCTCTGGCATCATGCCAGAGTCCAATGATTTTTGAAAGATTATTACTAATGCCTCCACAATCCCTAGCACTACATCTTTCAGAACCCTAGGGTGCAGTTCATCTGGTCTGGGTGAGTCATGTACCCTTAAGTCTTTCAGATTTTGACCACCTTTTCCCCTTGTTATAGTAACTGCACTCCCTTCTCTTCCCTTGCACCCTTCAACATTTGGCGCACTGTTAGCATCTTCCACAGTGAAGACTGATTGTAAAATACTCATTTAGTTCATCTGACATCTCCTTGATGCCCATTTTTATTTCCCTGACCCCCGATATTATGTAACATTTAAGTCAGGAATAATGCTCACCAAAGCAATCTTGTTCACTGAACATTTGTTGTTTATGCTAATAAAATAATCAGTAGTTTTGATCAAACATGCTCTCTAGCTTACCACTTATTAATGTATGTTTCGAAACTGATTATAGAAGTGGTAATGGCATTCTGTCTTGCTCTCAAACTTCAGGATGGATTCTATCAAATTATGATCACTGCCTCCTTAATGTTTCTTTATCTTCATCTCCCTAATCAAATCTGGCTTGTTGCACAACATCAAATCCAGAATTACCTTTTTTCTTCTCTACCCTCATTCTAGATAATTGCCTTGACCTATAATGGAAAAAATACGATAAATGGTATGCAAACAATGTTGTCTGTTAAGGTGGTTGTAGTCTCACATGAGAGGTATTATATTACATTTGTTCTTTTATCCTCTTTTTCTTTAATCCTTGTGTTCAAAAAATGATCTCATTTCCAGGGAAGAGAGTTCCAGAGATGCACCATCTTAAAATTTTGACTATTTCCTGCAATTGTCTGCTCAGGTATACATCAAGTCAATATAACAAAGAGAAACAACCACACAAACAAATTGCAATGACTTTAAACATAGAATCTAAGTAGTTACACAATAGGTTTTGATGATCACAAGTTGTGATCCAGAGAAGCATTCTGCTCTAGCCAGAGCATCTATAGAAGTTACAGCAATTGATCAGGCATTTGCATTTTCATATCTACTGCTGAGGTCTTATTTTTTTATAAATAGAAAAAATATGTGAATATCTAAGACTGAATGAACATCAGTTTGATTTATCAATTCCCTTTCAAAATAAAGGTACAGAGTGATTTCTGTTGGGAGATCTATATCTTCTGTTGAATATTTTACTTCCTGCAGAGCTAACTAGGTTGGACCATTTGTGGCTAATTCTTATTTTCTTATTTAATATATGGGCAAAATTATATCAACTTATAATTCTACTAAAGAATATTTTTAGTGTATCTGCCTTGGAGCTATTCTGCTTATTAATTTCCTGTTTAACAGGATGGTTTTAAATTGGGTCTTTCCTAGGCTAAAGGCTGCAAGAGAGAGTCTGGCTACATCTCCACATCTTTGATGTACCAGCAGATATGGTGAATGGGCTGTAAAGGGAGTGGGCAGGATTTTGAGGGGGGGGGGCCGGGCAATCCTAGAATAATTTTCTTGCAGATTTAAGCTCCAACTTGCTCTCTTTTTAGCTTTCTGAAATCTGACTGGAAATAAACCTCAAGTGGAAGGAACAAGCAGACAATGATATGTGATGGTCCTATATTCACAAATTCTATGCTCCAGTTACTTTTATAACTTTTAACAGCTTCTTGCCACTTTTCCGTCCATAGGTTGAATTCAATTAGGGCTAGTGTGGAAGGATGATTCCAATTACTGATTTGGAAATGTTGTTACAGAGATACAAGGTTTTTTTCCACCCAAATCATTATCCTTCTCTACTACCGCATTTACCATTAGAATATTCTCAGTTTGTTTTTTTTCCCTAATACATTATGTTCTGTTTCTGCTTGTGTTAACTTAATTCCCAATGTTACTTTTCTACAAAATCAGAAAGAATCAGTTTGTTATGAATTGTGACCCGGAAAGTAATCAAATTATTTTTGTGAGCAATTTATTTGTATAACTTTGCCACTATATAAACTCTTCCTACCTGCACGTCCAAGATTTAAGTGTTTGGTTGTTTTCACCCTATTCAATTCCCTGCTCTTCATCAAGTGACTTTACTTTCTATTACGTACTTGAAGTGATATTTGTTAGCGCTAATGTTCGACGAACACCTTAAATTGAACGTATGCAGATACTAGCATTATAAGTAATTGATTTTTTTTCTGCTGAAATCTGCAATTTCTACAATTGTATCACTCCTGGGACTGCAGGCCTTTAGTTCCCTTGTGCATCTTAATAATGATAGCTCCTGCAAGACTATAATTATGAACTTTCTGACAGTGCTCTATCTTGTAGGAAGATGTAGGTAATGTATCCTTACACAGGACTCACGAACACTTTTTTTAAAAACGAATATTTTTGCCTACCTAGCTTCCTGATAAGACAAGGTGCTAGAAAAAGACCACTTGTCTCACCAGGCCATAGAACCAAAGAGTAAAATAGGATGGAAATGAGCCATACAGTCTAATTTGTCCATACTGACTGTGCTGTCCACAATTTTAGTACAGTTTGCCAGAATTTGACCCATTAGACCATAACACCAGAATACATAGGAGCAGATTTAAGCCATTCAGCCCATCGAATCTGTTCCACCATTCCATCATGACTGATCCTGGATCCCACTCCAACAGTAGAGCCACACTACTGCCTGTACCTTCCTGCCTGTCCTTTCAATGCAAAGTATATCCTTTGATTGATGTTAAGCTCCTAACTATGGCCTTCTTTCAGCCACGACTCATTGATGCCCACAACTTCATACTGACCACGACTCATTGATGCAAACAACCTCATACTGACCAATGTCTAACTGTGCCATGAGTTCATCCACCTTATTCTGAATGCTACGTACATTTAAACACAACCCCTAAAGTCCTGCATTAAATTTTGCCTCTGTAGTACAATTTAGCTCTTTGCTCTGTCTGCACGTTTACCTGATCATTGGCCTGTTCTTCCTTACATTCATGTTACACCCATCACCTACTTGTAAACCTGCTGGCTCATCCTCAGCTCTATCATACTGGTTCCTATCCCCCTGCCACATTAGTTGATGCCACTCCCAACAGCTCTAATAAACCTACCTGCAAGGATATTGGTCTCCCTTGGATTCAAGTACAACCCATCCTTTTTGTACAGGTCACACCTGTCCCAGAAGAGGTCTCAATGATCCAGAAACCTGAATCCCTGCCCTCTGCTCCACGCATCTGTCACGCATTTATCTGCCACCCCATTGTATTCTTATCCTCACTAGTGCGTGGCACAGGCAGCAATCCCAAGAGGTCCTGCTTCTCAGCTTCCATCCTAACTCCCTGTATTCTTTTTTCAGGATCTTCTTCCTTTTTCTCCCTTTGTCATTGGTACCAATATGTACCACGACT
Source organism: Mobula birostris (assembly GCF_030028105.1). Lineage (NCBI taxonomy): Eukaryota > Metazoa > Chordata > Chondrichthyes > Myliobatiformes > Myliobatidae > Mobula > Mobula birostris. The sequence goes on along the minus strand of NC_092371.1, from coordinate 202,601,336 downwards.
TCTGGCTGCTCACCCTCCCTTTTCAGGATATCGTGGACGTGTTCAGAAACATCACGAACCCAGGCACCTGGGAAGCAAGCTACCATCCATGTTCCTTTCTCACATTCACAGAATTGCTTATCCGTCCCCCTATAATTGCTGCCATCCTCTTCCATTCCCTACCTTTCTGAACCATAGGGCCAGACTCAGTACAAGAGACACGGACACTGTTGCTTCCTCTATGTATGCCGTTTTCCCCCCTTCTAAAACTCTGCTGTCCATGTTAAAGTTAAAGTCTGTCCCAAGCTTTGTGGCCCATCAGCCGGTGCTTATGTCGGTTTCTGTGGCGTGAAGCGACTGAGAGTACAAGACTCACCCCCCCCCCCCCAGATAGGACGCCAGTCTATCGCGAGGTTATCTCTGTCCATGTACTTGTCTAAATGTCTTTTAGTGCCTTATAAGTATTGTTATTCCAAATGTCTTTTAAAGGTTATATGGAAAAATGTTTCTTTGGTTGAGTTACCTATAAAACTCCCATTTTACCTCCCATCTAACATGAATATTTGTATGACCATCTTTTACACAGTTGCGGCTATTGATTATACTGCTGGGTACTTCATCTTCACTATTTACTTCCTCCTATCGATATTACTTCCAAATGGATGGGTTTCTTGCCATCTGAAAGCTTGATTCTATACAACCACTCCTTGAGACCACAGACCAAAAAAAACCTGTTGGAGGTATTTATCTTTGTACTGCAGTGAACAAAATATTACAATACATGTAGTTGCTACTGAATGATATTTGAAATTATAACTGGACTACAGTTCTGCATTCAATGCCATAATTGCTTCCAGGCTTGACAAGAAACTGAGAGAGCTTGGCCTTCACCTTGCCTTGAGCAGCTGGATCCTGGACTTCCGGTCAGATAGTAAGAGTGGGTTCCTTCACCTCTGCCCCTCTGCCCCTCAACATAGGTGCCCCTCAGGGCTGTGTACTAAGTCCCCTCCATTACTCTCTGTATGCCCATGACTGTGTTGCCACCCACAACTCCAAACTGCTCATTAAATTTGCAGATGATGCTACATTGATTGGCCTTATCTCAAATAATAATGAGGCAGCCTACAGAGAGGGAGTCATCACCCTGACACAGTAGTGTCAAGAGAATAGCCTCTTCCCTCAACATTGTGAAAACAAAGGAGTTGGTTGTGGACTACAGGAGGAATGGAGACAGGCTAACCTCTATTGACATCAATGGATCTGGGGTTGAGAGGGTGAACAGCTTTAAGTTCCTTGGCATACACATCCCCGAGGATCTCACGTGGTCTGTACATACCGGCTGTGTGGTGAAAAAAGCACAACAGTGCCTCTTTCACCTCAGATGGTTGAAGAAGTGTGGAATGCCCCCAAATCCTAAGGACTTTCTACAGGGGCACAATCGAGAACATCCTGACTGGCTGCATCACTGCCTGGTATGGGAACTGTACTTCCCTCAATCACAGGACTCTGCAGAGAGAGGTGCAGACAGCCCAGCGCATCTGTAGATGTGAACTTCCCACTATTCACGATAGTTACAGAAACAGGTGCAATAAAAAGGGTCCGAAGGATCACTGGGGACCTGAGTCATCCCAACTACAAACTGTTCCAGCTGCTACCATTTTAGAAACAGTACCACAGCATAAAAGCTAGGACCAACAGGCTCTGGGACAACTTCTTCCACCAGGCCATCAGACTAATTCATAGTGATACAATTGTATTTTTATGCTATATTGACTGCTGTACATATTATTTATTACAAATCACTATAAATTGCACTATAGAAGGCTGCGACATAACATAAGAAATAAAGTCAATTCAACTCAATTTGTTTTGGAACTATCACCTACGAAAATAACATGGAGCCCATGGAATGTGTTGCTATTAATTCCAATTGTATGTTTTTACTGAGCTATAAAGGGCAATCTACATAACACATGACTGAACAACACATTTAAGTAGATGCCTGGGTTTATACTTTATCGTCGCCAAACAATTGACACTAGAACGTACAATCATCACAGTGATATTTGATTCTGCGTTTCTCACTCCCTGGATTATAAATCAATTGTAAATATTAGAAATTTAAATTATAAATCATAAATAGAAAAACGGAAAGTAAGGTAGTGCAAAAAAACTGAGAGGTAGGTCCGGATATTTGGAGGGTACGGCCCAGATCCGGGTCAGGGTCCGTTCCGCAGTCTTATCACAGTTGGAAAGAAGCTGTTCCCAAATCTGGCCATAGAGTCTTCAAGCTCCTGAGCCTTCTCCCGGAGGGAAGAGGGACGAAAAGTGTGTTGGCTGAGTGGGTCGTGTCCTTGATTATCCTGGCAACACTGTCCGACAGCGTGCGGTATAAAGTGAGTCCAAGGACGGAAGATTGGTTTGTGTGATGTGCTGTGCCGTGTTCACGATCTTCTGCAGCTTCTTTCTGTCTTGGACAGGACAAATTCCATACCAGGTTGTGATGCACCCTAGAAGAATGCTTTCTACGGTGCATCTATATTAGTGAGGGTTTTAGGAGACAGGCCAAACTTCTTTAGTTTTCTCAGGAAGTAAAGGCACTGGTGGGCCTTCTTGGCAGTGGACTCTGCTTGGTTGGACCAAGTCAGGTCATTTATGATATTGACCCTGAGGAACTTAAAGCTTTTGAGCTGTTCCTCTTGTGCACCACCAATGTAAATTGGGTTGTGCGATCCGCTACTCCTTCTGAAGTCAACAACCAATTCCTTTGTCTTGACTCTAATATTAAATGGAACGTATCTCATGTAGCCCACACACTTGCACGGAATTCACTATACTGGTTAATCAACCAGTGTAATCAGTTTCCCCCATTGTCAAACCCCCAGAATTTGCATGTTCACCTTGTGGGATGCTTCAAGATTCTCTGCTTTTTTTTTCATGTCTGGAGTAGGGGAAAGATGAGGGCCCCATCATTCCCCTTCCCCGTCAAACATTTCAAAGCCTTATTTGGTTGATAGGTAAATTGACCATTGTCAGTTACCTTGTATATGCAAGTCAGTGATACAGTCTGTCAACCTATTGGGGAGAATGGGGGAAGAATGAGTAGAGTTGGAGTTGCTTCAGCACCAAGTCTAACCTATTGCAGAAATTCTGAGAAGCTGTTGCAATGTTAAGGTCAACAGCTTGAATCACTGGGATGTCTAAGACTGAAGTGCATTTAGGAAGAGCTGGGGGATGGTGGGGGGGAGGAGGTGGTGGGGAATGGATATTTCAAAAGCTTGGGATTTCTGCTTTCTGCAGGGAAGTTGCAAATTTGGTAGAACTTTATCACAAACAAGTGAAAATCTGCAGATGCTGGAAATCCAAGTAACACACACAAAATGCTGGAGGAACTCAGCATGCTGGGCAGCATCTATGGAAAAAAAATACATTTGATATTCTGAGCCAAGACCCTTCACGAGGACTGGAGAAAAAAGATGAGGAGTCTGAGGAAGAGTGTGGGGGGAATGGATGGAGAAACAAGGTGATAGGTAAAACTGGGGGTGGGAGGGGTGCAATAAAGAGTTGGGAAGTTGTTTGGTAAAAGAGATACTGAGAGTGAGAAGGGGAAATCTAATAGGAAAGCACAGAAGGCCCTGGAAGAATGAGAAGGAAGGAGGCAATGGGCAGGCAAGGAGATAATGTGAGGGAGGGATTTGGGAATGGGGAATGGAGAAACGGGGGGCCTTAATGGAAGATCAAAAACCTGAGTGTGGCCACATCATGACACTAGAGGAGGCCATGGGTGGACATGTTGGATTGGGAAGTGGAATTAAAATGGGTGGCCACTGGGAGTCCCAGCTGTTTCTGGTGGATGGAGCGGAAGTGCTTGATGAAGCACTCTCCCATTCTGTATTGGGTTTCACAAATACACAAACTGATGGTCCTTCCAGGTGAGGTGACACTTCACCTGCGAGTCTGTTGGGGGTCATCTATTGTATCCGATGCTCCTAGTGTGGTCTCTTGTATATCGGTGAGATCTGATGTAGATTGGGAGACTGCTTCGCTGAGCACCTACGCTCCGCCACCAGAAAAAGCAAAATCTCCCAGTGCCCACCCATTTTAATTCCACTTCCCATACTCAGTCTGACATGAGGCCTTACTCAGGTTGGAGGAGCAACCTCTCTTATTCTGTCTGAGTAGCCTCCTGGCTGATGGCATGAACATTGATATTTTTTTTGATGCACACCCTCCTTTCTCTATTTCCCATTCCCCTCTCTCACCTTATCTCCTTGCTTGCCCATCGCCTTCCTCTGGTACTCATCCTCCTTCTTACTTGCAGGGCCTTCTGTCCTCTCCTATTGGATTCCCCCTTCTTCAGCCCTGTATCTCTTTCACTAATCAACTTTCCAAATTTTTACTTCACCCCCCACTTTCTTCCCGGCTCCTCCCTTCCCTTCTCCCCCCCTCCCCTCCCCAAGCACCCCTACTCTGATTCCTCATTTTTTTTTCTCCAGCCCTGCCCATAATGGTCTCGGCCCATAATGTCGAATGCACTCTTTTCCGTCAACGCTATCTGGCCTGCTGAGTTCCTCCAGCACTTTGTCTGCGTTATTTGGTAGAATTTTGTTGTTTTCTTTCAAAATGTGGAGCACTGCTTGTCTTGGTTGCTAATAATTGCACTATCTTGAATGCATCTCTCAAAAGCAGCTTTTTTTAAAAAAAAATAAAGTGGAACATTTGACAGTGAAGAAAATAAAATTTATTCCAAATAATTTACAGAAAACTCGTGCAAATTCAAAGCGTCATATTCTAGATAGTGCTTACAGAGGAAGCTCGAGGAACTGTCTCTTCTCATCTTCTGCCACTAGATGATACTACTCAACCACATATAGTGCCAACACATTAGAAAGAAGTCTGGTAAGGAAACAAATTTCTGGACCCGCAATACCCCAGAGAAATATACCAGATTTTCTTAGCCTTATTTTTAGATTTGTTTGCATTACAGCATTTTTTCCCTAAACAGAATGCCTGAAATACTGATGTGCTCATCATCGGTATTTTTATTTAGTAATTGGATTAAACTAAACACAATATAAGCAATCATTGGATAGTTCAATAAATTAATAACATAGACTAGCACAAAAATATTTTAAATACATTACACTGTACCTACTTGAGTGTAACATTTATTGATAAACTGCCTAATTTTTAAAAAAAATGTATCATTTTTATAGTTTTCAGAATTATTGTTTTTAATGTACATAGTTTTTAAGGATGTATGATTTTTCTTACATTTCACAAAAGCTTCATTTGGAGTCATCTGCCTCTTGCATTTTTGTGCTGTATGTGAACATAATTACTATTTGCTTATGAATAAAGCTATTTAATAAGTTATTACACAATCTGCACTTTTTATTACCAATGAGGGGTTTCCTGTCCACCATCAGGTGGCAGATTGGGGAAACCTTTGCAGCTATGTGGGGCAGGTGGGACATAAAATACCACCTGTGGACTAAGGAACAGTGATATGGCCATTGCCTGGAGCCAGCACTGGACGTGACAGTTTGCGAACCACTAGTTGGGCACTGCTGAACGGGCGGGCAGGCGCCAGAAAACCCATAAAAGATGCAGTCTGCATTCAAAGTAGCCCACCAACAAAACAGGCTGTGACTGCTGCAGGTGTTTCTCAGGGAGCAGTCCATTTATAAGTGAGACCACTCAAGCAGTTAAGAGAAGAAAGACACGCATGAAATTGTCATTAGAAGTAAACACGTCATAATGGGTGTATATTACCAAGTAACGGAACTTGAGTCTGACATGACAGCGTCCCCAGACAAGCTTGATCAACAATTTGTATCCCTTGATAGAAGTAAATGCACAACTAACAGCAGATTAACATAGTGATAATAGAAAAGAATCTTAATCCCTATAGACATGTTAAACCAAATAGAACATGAAGTGCGCAAGAGATAGAAAGAAACCAACCTAAAGACCACAACAGTACTTGCTATAAATGAAACATAATGATGTTAACCCCTCACCACCCCCAAAAGCACTGATGAAAATAGAATTACTTTAACAACTCTATAGACCAATTTTTTTTACTGAATGTGGATTTTAAAATTCTTTCTAAGATGTTGGCTAATAGACTTGAGAGTATCTTACCTAGTGTTATTTCCAATGATTAAACTGGATTTATTAAAACAAGGTATTCACATTTTAACATTTGAAGATTATTAAACATTATTCACTCCTCTCCATCTAAAGAATCTGAATGTATTGTTTCTCGATGCGGAGAAATCTTTTGATAGGGTGGAGTGGTTTTACTTATTTGAGGTTTAGGAAAGGTTTAGTTTTGGTCCGGGATTTATTTCCTGGATCAAATTGATCTATCAAGCTCCTATGGCTGTTACAATTAATAATCAAAAATCTCCTTACTTTAGATTATACAGAGGTACTTGGCAGAGATGTCCTCTTAGCCCTTTATTATTTAACTTGGCTTTAGAACCCCTTGCTATTGCTCTTAGAGATTCCAATACTGTTCAGGTTATTAAGAGAGGGGACAAAATACATAAGGTTTTGTTGTATGCAGACGACCTGTTAGTTTATATTTCAGATCCTAGGAAATCTATTCCTTCTATGCTACCTGTATTTTCTGAATTCAGTAGTTTTTTTAGATATAAATTAAATTCATATAGAAGTGAGTTATTTCCCATTAATAATTACTCAGATCAATATTGTCGGGAGGAGAAGATGGCAGCGCGACGCAGCTCGCAGCGGCCACTCCGGAGATGATATCTATTATCTGTCAAGTAGGGTGCCGTTCACAATCCTGATTTGATGGAGACCGACATGAGAGCACGGAGGAACATCTGGTGAAACTTCTGAAATGCCTGTTTCACTGCCGCTGCTACTGTGTGATCCGGAATCTCCAGAGGCGAAGGCCCCCAGTCCTCGGCTTTGCTTGTTGCTCGGCGGCCGGGGTGGGGTCAAAGCACTTGGCAGAGATGGTGCTTGGTGTTGGAGGGCTGGTCGAAGGCTCGAAGTTTTTGGATGGACTCCGAGTTGGCTGCAGTTGGGTACTTCCAATGCATTGGCAAGTTTGCGGCGCTTGGAGGTTCATGGCAGGGAGAGTTTCTCCCTTCTACCGTCTGTGTGAGATGATGGGGATATTGCGACTTTGAGACTTTTTTTTTACCGTGCCCATGGTCTGCTCTTTATCAAATTACAGTATTGCTTTGCACTGTTGTAACTATGTTATAATTATGTGGTTTTGTCAGTTTTAGTCTTGGTTTGTCCTGTGTTTCTGTGATATCTTTCTGGAGGAACATTGTATCATTTTTTTAATGCATGCATTTCTAGGTGACAATAAACAAGGACTGAGTATCCTCATAATCTAAAAAAAATCTAAAGTACCTTTTAGTATTACTAAAATTACTTATCTTGGTATTAAAATTACTAAAAATGTTAAGGACCTATATAAATACAATTTTCTCCCATTAATTGATTACACCCAACAAATGCTTTCTAAATGCTCACCTATGACAATATTATTAATAGGTCGAATTAATGCTATTAAAATGATAGTTCTACCAAAATTCTTATATACATTTCAGGCCGTTCCTACCTTTGTTCCTGAAATGTTTTTTGATGGAATAGATTCTATAATCTTATTTTATATTTGGAATAATAAGAATCTTAGATTGAGTAAACCTTTATTACAGAAATTATAGAAGGATGGTGGTATGGCTTTGTCAAATTTTAGAACGTATTATTGGGCAATTAATATTCGATATATTACTTTTTGGATTAATTACTCAGACATACATGAATGTCCTTCATGGTTGGATTTGGAGGAAAACTCGGTGACTGAGTTCTCTTTGGCCACTTTACTGGGAGCTCCTCTTCCCTTTTTGTTTTCTAAGATTAGTAGACAATACGTTAATCCTATTATTAAACATACTTTAAGAATTTGGTTTCAGTTTCGTAGATTTTTTGAGTTAAATAATTTTGTTCTTTCTAGTAATATCCATTTTAATTACTTTTTTAAACCATCAGTTTTGGATAAGACCTTTTTAATTTGGAAAACCAAGGGAAATTTGACAAATCTTTTTCAGATTTGTTTTTACGGGACTTTTTAATGTCTTTTTCTCAGTTAGTGGATAAATATGGTTTACCTAATGTACATTTATTTAGATATTTACAAATCAGGTATTTTTTATGTGGTTTGCTGCCAAATTACCCTTCTGCTTATCCACCTAATATGACAGATGCTCTTTTTCAACTTAAACCACTTTAAAAAGGGTTGATAGCTATAATTTATAAATGGATATTGAAGTTACGAATGATATCTAACGATAAAATTAAACATGCTTAGGAATTGGAAGTTCAAGAGTCATTTTCAGATGATCAATGGAGTAAAATTTTTCATTTGGTTAATAACTCATCTATTTGTGCCCATCATTCCTTGATACAGTTCAAGGTGGTGCATCGGGCCCATATGTCAAAGGATAAACTAGCACATATTTTTTTCCAATATCAATCCTATTTGTGACAAATGTAATAGTGAGGTGGCCACTTCAACTGCTATGTTTTGGTCTTGTATAAAGCTAGACAATTTTTGAAGAGATGTTTTTAAAACATTACCAAAAGTCTTGGATCTGGACCTATAACTTAGTTTACTTATGGCAATATTTGGGATTACCCCCATCGAAACCAGGAAATATTCCTGTTTCTGCTCAACGTATGATGGCCTTTTCAACTTTACTGGCTAGGAGAGCTATTTTACTGAACTGGAAGGATTCTAATTCGCCTGCTGTCTTTTATTGGCTTTCCTCCATTATGTTCTGTTTAAGTTCAGAGAACATAAGAAGTCGGACATTTGATACATCCTTTAAATTTGAGCAAATCTGGTGACCTTTTGTTCAATACTTCCATTTAGTTTGATTTATCACTCTTTCAATTTTTTTTTTGAAGTTTTTTTTTTTTTTTTTGGTTGTATCCTCAGTATGGACTGCCCAGTCCCCTTTTTTCTTTTTTTTGTCTTGTGTAGTGGTTTTTTTTTCTTCATTTAAAATTCAGTTTTTTCTTTCCTCTTCATGAACTTATAAGAGGAGAATTGCTGTTTTCTTTTTTATTATATATTACAGTTGTATATACTAGCTTAACATTGTATGATTTTGATGTCTACTTCAAACTCTATTGTTATTGATATATATATTTGAGATAATTCACCTCTTGTTTGTATTTTTTTTTGGTGTGTGCGTCTGTGTGCGTGCATGCCTATCTGTACGTGTGCATCTGTGTGTGTCCGTGATGATGTCTTTTTCATGGCTCTTTACAAGGTGCAGAAAGAGAGAGAGAGAGAGAGAAACTGTGGCGCGCCACTCCTCACGCAGACATTTTCGCTGTATTTTCCCTTTATTTTACGAGGTCGAGTTGCGATCTCGACACTCAACCCAGCACAGATGGAAAGTGTACTCGGGAGCGGACCCGACTGGTTTTGAACCCGGAACCTCCGCTCCTGGGTCCGGCGCCTATGTCGTTGCACTACCAGCCGGCCCTTGTTTGTATTTATGTTCCTTTTAAATCAATAAAAAGGTTAATAAAGAAAAAGAATTACTTTAACAACTGCTCCATAATGAGCATACAGACAGAGGCTAAAAAGCAAGGCTTCAGAGATTAGGACAATGAAGAGGAGGTGTGGGAGGCAGAGGAGTGATTACAGGATTGCTTTGAGTCTGTGGACTGAGCCATGTTCAAACACCCAGCTTGGAGGTCTGAATGAATACACCAGGGTTGTAATGAACTTCATTAAAGCAGCTGTAGATGAGTGTTGTCTCCATTAAATCATTCAGAGTCTTTCCCAAACAGAAACCCTGGATGAGCCTTGAGATCTGAAATCTGCTGAGTGCCAGATCAAATGTATTAATGTCTAGAGAATAAGAAAGCTACAAGAGGTGCAAGTATGATCCCCAGAAAGCCATCTCTCGGGCAAATCAGACCAAACTTGAAACAACTAAGGATGCTTAACAGCTGTGGCATTGCCGTTGTCACGTGACTGGCAACAATGAATATAGAATTGAGTTTTATAAACAAATAAACCTTTATTAAACTCTACTCAAAATTAGTAAAAAGATAAACAAATGAAAAACTTTAACCGGAATTCAACAGCAATGCGGCCATTTAACAAACCGCTAAACTCAGTGCTAGTTCTTAAAGCGGTAAATGCAAAAACAGTCTTAAAGTGGTAAATTGGAACACAGTTCTTAGAATGGTAAATTTGGAAGTCCAAGAGATTTATACAGTCAACTAGGAGAGACTTTCCTGAAGTAAAGAATTCCTTGAAGAGATGACGTTACTATCGATTCCAGCCGGAAACTGCCTTGTCTGCAGGATTCACGACAATGGAAATAAAAGGGTTTAAATGCACTGACCTTTTTCTCTGTAGAATAGACTAGATACTGCATAACCTTTTCTGCTTCTTTTAGCAGAGGTTATCTCATGCAGATCACCAAAACCGTCGAACAACTCCATCAGGTTCCCGTCTTCACTCTCCAATATTACTGAAAAGGTACATCAACAAATCTGGCAGCTATTGGTGAAGCTACTGGCCCAACACTTCTGTACATTACAATAGACTGTAAAACTCTGTTTTAAAATCAAACTGCGTCATAAGACTAATACGCAGCATAGCGGAGTATCTGACTGACGATCTAACTGAAAACTAACTGCGTCACCGGTGGTCTACACTTATATACCTGGTGAGAACAGGTCATCACGTGACCTCACATCGGCGGGAAAATTATATCATGTGACCTCGCAAGACCATTACATCATCCTCATAAGACAATCACGAGATATCCATATATGTAACATCTTCTACAAAGTTAAATCAAGTGACATGGGAAGCCAGCAGGGCTTTCCTTCCACATGAGCTCAATACCCTCTACTCTTGCTTTGACCATCAGACCATGGAGAAACCATCATGAACCCTCACATTCTCACTATGATCTCAGCCTCTGAAACTGACAATGTGGACTGTCTTCAGGAGGGCAAATCCATGGAAAGCAGCTGGACCAAATGGAGTGCTTGGCCACGTACTGAAAACATGCGTTGACCAACTGGCTGGAGTGTTCATTGAGATCGTCAACTTCTCACTTCGGCAGTGTGTTGTATCCACCTGCTTCAAGCGGGCTTCAATTACACCAGTGCCCAAGAAGAGTGTGGTGACCTGCCTCAATGAATATCACACAGTTGCATTCACATCCACAGTGATGAAGTATTTTGAGAGGTTGGTGTTAAAACATAGCAGCTCCTGCCTGAGAAGCAACTTGGATCTATTCCTATCTGCCTATCAGAGCAATAAGTCCACAGCAGATGCCATCTCATTGGCTCTTCACTCAATTCTGAAGCATCTGGACAACAAAGGTGAATACATCAAGATGTTTCTTATTGACTACAGCTCAGTATTTAATATCATCATCCCCTCAAAACTAATCAGTAAGCTCCCAGACCTTGGGTCACTATCTCCCTGTGCAATTGGATCCTGGATTTCCAAGCCTGTAGACCCCAGTCAGTTTGGATTGGCATCAAGATCTCCCCAGGATCTCCATCAACACAGGTGCACCACATGACTGTGCCCTTAGCTCCTTGCTCTACCTGCTTTACACTTATCACTGTGTGGCTAAGCAGAGGACCAATGCATTATTTATGTTTGCTGACAACAGCACTGTTGTAGGCTTAATCAAAGGTGATGATGAATCAGCATACGGATTGAAGATTTAGCTGAGTAGTGTCATGACCACAATCTCCCACTCAATGTCAGGAGAGGGAAACCAGAGCCAGTCCTCATCAGAGGATCAGAGTGGAGTGGGTTAGCAACTTTAAATTACTGGCTATTAATATTTCGGAAGTCTTGTTCTGGACCCATCAAATACAGCAATTGCAAAGAAAGCACTGCAGCGCCTCTACTTCTTTAAGAGTGTGCGAAGAATTGACATGACATTGAAAATTTTGGCAAACTCCTATAGATGTGTTATGGAGAGTATATTGACTGATTGCATTACGGCCTAGTATGGAAACACCAGTGCGCTTGAAGGGAAGATACTTCAAAAAGTAGTGGATATGGCCCAGTACATCATGGGTAAATCCTTCTCGAACATTGAAATGTTGTCGTAGGAAGCAGCAACCATCATCAGAGATCCACACCACCTAGGCCGTGCTGTTTTCTCAGTGCTGCCATCAGGTAGAAGGTACAACAGCCTCAGGACTCACTACAGGATTCAAGAACAGTTACTACCACACAATCCTCGGGCTCTTGAACAAAAGGGGATAACTACACTCACTTGCCTATTCATTGAGATATTACCACACCCAATCATTTCATTATAATGACTCTCTATCTCTTTGTCTTGTGTTCCTGTTAATTATTGCTATTTATTTATGTTTGTGTTTGTACAGTTTGGTGTCTTTTGCACTCTGGCTGATGGAGCATCGATCCTGTCATCATTACCATTCTATAGGTTTGCTGAGTGTGCTGCAGGAAAATGAATCTTAGGGTTAGATATTATGAGATATATGTACCTTTGATAATAAAATTTACTTTGAACAATCTGACGGAATAGCAACAACACAGATATAGAACATTTATAGAATACTGATGACAAAGCTGAGCTTACAATCAAAATTATCCTTACACTTAATATCATACTAACAGAATAGATGGGCACTGATTCAACATACAGACCCTACATACCAAAACACAACATGTCATCAAAATTTGCAAAAGTTGTTAATATACTCAACAATGTTGTATTATCAAAATATTTAGGAAAATTAAAACATTTAAAGAACTACACACAATAACATACTGCGTGGCATTAACAGCAGAGCAGTGCATGGCTCCAAAATAGGGGCACTCATTAATAGAAACTCTAAACTAAGTAATGAAATGAGAACATTGAAATGGCAGAAGAGATTAAGAGACAAAATTGAAACCTTAAGAGCTGGAATAGGCTACCTAATAGAGTTTAAAATGGATAACCTAAGCAAGAACATTAAGAAAAAGCTAATGAAGCACAAGATCCAAACAAGATGCAATCAATTTAACAAAAGCAAGGTAGAATTTATAGATATACTAGAACAAAATGCTTGGTGTATACAAAGCCAGACTAAATAGATCCATGAACTGCATCACATAAAGAAAACAGATTTATCTGTTCAGGAAAAATGAAAAAGGTTTACACAGGACAGTGAAGCTATATTTGACACACCAAGATGTCACCAGCGTGAGCCCAGAATTACCAACAATCACTGAGATAATGAACTTCAGGTCTAATATCTGGTTAAACTGGGTGATGTACAATCAAGAAGCAAGCTGGATTAAGAATGCACACACATGATTGAAGTTACAATGGATCTCTGAAAGTGATTATAAAACATACCCACAACTGATATAAAACATTTACTTGAAACCTTCATCTAGTCCTATTAATACATAGCAACAATTTTCTTAAAAATCTTGAAAAAGTGCTTGAATTTTTAACAGGAGGTAAAACTTAACTCTTACCTAAAGGAGAAATCACAAATGCTCCATTACAATATTTTCCTATTCCTTGTTTACAATCTACGTTTAAATTGTAACATCATGCATCTCACAACTAATCACCACTCACTTAGATACTTACTTAGAAAAAATGCTCTTAAAGGCATGAAAGGATGTAAAGAACAACTGATAATGGATTCTGTAATTCTAAATCAATCCCAGGGAAAAGCAGAAATCTTTCATGTTGTTATATTGACTACCAAAAAGCATTGATTTTTGTCCCACATTCATAGTTAATAGAACTTCTTCATGATGTAAGCTACTTGGGGAATTCCTGCAACAGTTTAAGAGGCTTTGGTGTACTACACCCTATCTATTAACAGCCAAAAAAAACAACCACCGTTGTCAAATTAACCAAGGCATTCTCCCTAAGCCCACTTTGATTTTGTCTAGCTTTAAGCCCACTCTCTAACTTACTGAATCACACAAAAATAGAGGATCAAATCAGTAACAACTGAAATAATTATAGCTTGACCCACCTTTTATAAATGGATGATTTGAAATTATACCACCTTCATCAGTAAAGCTAAAGCAATTAATTCAAATAGTAGAAGTATTTTTGAAAGATATAAACATGAACCTTGGATTAGATAAGTGACGAGCATTAAACGTAAAGGTGCAATACAGCTAGTAGAATATAAAACAGAGCAGCTAGATATAATGCAACTAATAGGTGTAACTACAGAAAGGACATTCTGTGAAACATATACAGTAAATATTTTGGATATTAACAGGCAAAGAAAATAGATCATAATGCTATTAAGGGAAAGTTTTCAACGTAATTTACTTCAAGCCCGAAGAAAATCTGCTGAACAAACCTAATAGTAAAAATATAGCAAAGGCAATAAACACTTTTGCTACACCCATATTAGCCTATTATTTTGGTATGAGTTACAAAATACACATGGACTAAGATGTTAACTGTCCTATGCTATCACAGGACAGTTAATATCTTGGTCTGAAACCAATCTGGAAAATTTACATTGAGCAATGAGAACTGAAATGCCAAATTTTAGAAAACACCATGTACACTTGAATGCACCTAGATTGACATCACCTAGGACGGAAGGAGGAAGTGGAATAACAGGCATAAAATATATACACAATTGTCAGATAAAACTTCTAAGGATATAATTTCATCAACAAAAACAGAATTCACCATTCCATGTGAGCATATGTAATTTTGATAAGAAGTACATATCACTTAATGAAAACACAACCCAGGAAACTAAAGAGATCATCACTATAAAAGAAAAAGTCCACCAATGGAAGAGCATGACCGTCCATGGAAGACATCCCCATGATCTGAGCAGACTGGATGTCGACAAGGAAGTTTCGAACATCTGGCTCTGAGTTGGAGACTCTTTCCCAGAAACAGAGGTGCTCCTTGTAGCAATACAGGACAAGGTGATTAACACAAAAAATATCAAAAATGCATCATGAAAGACCAACAAATTCACGACAATAAATGCAGGAAATGCCAAGAGTGACCAGAAATAATCCAACATATCACAGGATTCTGCAGACCAACCTGTAACAACCATTCAGATATAATATTACAGGTAAAACAAGCAAGAATAACTTAATAGATATAGCCATTCCAAAAACACATAACATACAGAAATCAATAAGTGAAAAACACTAGAAATATGCTAAAGTAAAAGAGGAATTTAAAGGATAATAGAATATGAACAGGGTGTACATTGTCCCAAGTGTAATATATCCAACTGGTATCATCCCGAAGTCACTACACAATAGCATAAAGCGATTAGGCCTACACAACAATATTTATGTAAAACTTCAGAAAGTCGCAATACTAAACATGACCAGAATAGTCCAAAATTTCCTAGCAATTGAGAAATGAGTGTGCTTGACTGTGCGGGTACCTCAGGTTTAACCAGCTTGAGCTGAGAAAAAAAGTAAAAGTGATAATAATAAGTAATTAATATCAGGAACATGAAGGCAGAGCCCTTAAAAGTGAGTCTAAAGTGTATGGAGTCACTTCAGAATGAGTGAAATTATTCCATTTAGTTCAAGAGCCTGATGGCTGAGGGTTAATAACTGTTCCTGAACCTGGTTGTGTGAGACTTGAGGCTTCTGTACCTTCCTGATGGCAGCACCAAGAGGAGAACATGGCCTCTCTTCTCTTTTGTCAGTCTTTTGGCTCAATGCTGTCAGTAGTAGTACTGTGTTCAAAGTTGGCCTTTGTTATTTAAGGAGGTATGTTAGTGCTTTGAAAGTATTTGAGGAAAGGTTTTTACAAGTCTATTATCTGGGATTAACAGATTGTCTGATGTGGAAAGGTTTGACAGGCTAGGGTTTTTTGATTAGTTCAGAATAATGAGGACTGTTTACAGGATGATGTGAAAAGTATGTTTCCACATGGGGGAGAATCTAAAAGTAGGGGGCTGGGCACAATTTAAAATTAGGGGCCCTCTTTTTAGACAGAGGTGAAGGGAAAATTTTTTTTCTCTGAGGGTCATGAGGGGAGCTCTCTTCTTCAATGGACAGTGCATGCAGTATCTTTGGATTCTTTGAGGCAAAAACAAATTGCTTCTTCAGTAGCAGGGCATGAAAGTTCAACGTTGAGCTGAGGTTACAATTAAACCGAGCGTTAACATATTGAGCAACAAAGTGAACTCGAGAGGCTGAGTGGCTTACTCCTGCTCCTAGTTTGCTGTTCAGAGGCTTTAAAACAACTTTTCAAGTCAGATAGATATTTCAATACTATTCAACTTGACTCAAATAACTTAAATCAAAGTTGATGATTAAAAAACAAATGAAAAAGCAAAGTACTTCAAACATTGACCTGTGCTTAGGTTTTCCACAGGTCAGTGGCACTCTGGTAGTCGCTACTTGTAAATGAACCAGCCCTGGCATGAAGCTAAGGAACCAGGTGCAAAGTGCATCCAGCTCCTATCTGTGGTGGAGCAGAAGGCTGCATAAGCTGCTGTTAATCTGTTTCATCATTTCTAATGAGGGAATTTAGCCAAGTGTGCATGGGATGCCAAGACAAACTGCACACAGCTGATACTAACCCTTTATGAAGTCGGGGTAGAGGCCTGAAAATAGTTCAAGAATTAGATGCAATGCTACACACTGCAAAATATGAAAGCCAGTGTGCTACGACAAGCATAGCATTAAATTATAATATTTTATCTACATTAGGAACAGAATGGCTTGTACAAATAATACCCCTTGGAAGCTGGTCCAGCTGAAATCTACAGGCAGTTCATTTCGCTCACTTTTTCCTGCCTCTACCAATGTACAAAAATGAATTTGAATTTCATGTAGGTTGGAACTGCAGCATGAATAAGAAATTGAGTTCTTAATAGAAATATGCAAGGGCATCATTGCAGCAGTTTATAACTGTATCATTTGTCAATCTTTTATGAAATTGTGCATATCAATAAGAGTAGAATTATTGCCCATACTTAATTGCTCGTCAGTCATTTTAAACTGCTAGTGTCTGAGTATTGCAGCTACTTGCAAAGTGCTATTAGACAGGTAAATTCAAAATTTTGATTAGGCAATGTATTAGCAAAATAATTGTTGGGGTCTTTAACTTACAGCAGGTGGTATTGTTGTGAATCTGTTGTTCTCTTTTGATTTATAGAAACTGTAGGATTAAGTTATATCATAGAGGAAGTCTTGGCAAGTTTAGTATGTCTTGTAGTTGTTTCAACATTGTTGTAAATTACAGCAATGGCGCACCATTCAAGGAAGAACTGTTCATTTAAGACACCATCCTTAATGTTCCCAAAGTTGATATGTGCTGATAGAAAGGGATTAGCATGTCAGAAGGAAGCATAATACTCAATCCTGTCTGTGAGACCAGTAAGGGTTGCCCCAGTGCCACAGAAGTCCAGCTACTGACCAAGTGAAAGGTGCAATTTTCTTTCATAGACTGTGCATAATGGATGTGTGTAGTCCCTTTAAAAAAACACTAGCAACAATTTTGAATGAAAGACATGGTCCCCTCATTTATTCTGTGCCAAAACATTTGGATATGTGCAATATCTGTGAATTATGTTATATAAGTACCTCAGAAATGCTGCCGAATCATTGCTCATATTGTCCTAACTTACCTCTTCAAAGTACATAACAGTGCTCAGCTTTGGTAAAAGTTTTCCACCATCAGTATTTCTGGTATCTTTCAAGAATTTTAACTTCAATAATTATCTGAAAGCATTACTGAAACATTAGCTGATCTTGTCCATTCACCTCCTTACCTCCTCTCGCGTGTATTTCCATGCGTAAAATTTTCTCCTATTCTGTGATAAGAGTAAGTATACAACTTAACATATTTTCTCAATAAGAGAATTCATTTTTATACTGATGTTTTTCTTCTGTTTCCTGGCACGAGTCTTAACTTGCCATTTTAGTTATTGCACACGCCGCACATCATTCATGCAGATAAATCAGTCCTATCACAAGGACATTGGACTGTTATGTCCAGAAATTGTATTGTAACAAGTATTTGTTTGCATCATTTTAATGAAAAATTAATTAAGATGCAATCATTGCAACAAAGTAGTTTTGAGAATAATTACCACACAAAACAGCCTTGTTATTATTCATTTTCCAATTTGTTACAATGTTATTTGGTACATAAATATTGAAATGAAATGATTGTGTTCTATTTTACACTGCTCGAAGCTGTGATGTGAACCAGTGCTGATAGATAGTATAGTACGGACTTTAACTAATTAAATTTCACCCTAGTGACTGTTTTGAGCTGATTATTAGTACAAATGACAGTGATGTTGATGAGCTGTCATATTTTAAGCACCACCATTTTAATAACAATTTATTTCTGATGCAAATTTGGCTTTCAAAATAACTCCTCATGATGGTAATCCATCATAATTTTCTAATGACAAATATAAATTGGTTTATCAAATTTATACTCTAGTTTTAGCTTCTACATGCTTGAATAGTTCAGGGAGCTGCTGCTGTCTTACTGTTCATTAGTATATAATCTTTTTTAAAGGACTGCTGTTGCAAAGTAGTACAGAGTAAATGCTGGATAAATAGGCTTCTATTGCTTAAAGTTTTACTGATTATAAAGGTCGCATATGCTGATAAAAGTCATTGAAGACCGTTTCCAATTCAATAGACCAAAGCAGTGATTATTTGAGTGCAGATGAGATGAAGGAGAAAATAAGTTGTCCCATACAGCTACCTCTCCGTGATGCTGCTGTGCCATAAAGATTTTCCTGGGATGGCTATCAAATGTATTGTTATATTTTTGTTAATTTTCCTCATTTATGCCTTCACGAGCTTTCATTGTCCTGTAACAGTTTTGTGAAAAGATTACCATCATTTCAAACTTTTTTGTGTTAAGTGATTTTCCTATCAATTGTCATATATGTATGCTTATAAATGATTTATTTGTTATTCAAAAAGCAACTAGAAATTCTTCTAGTACCCTTGGCAAATTTCTGTAGATTGTTTAGACCTTTATCCATGAAAGGGATCCGTGCAGTAGGACCTGGTAACGAAGCAATGAGTACAATCCACATTGAAGCTGAAAGGACTCAGCGGATCAGGCAGCACCTATGGAGGGAAGTGAACAGTCAAGGTTTTGGGTAGAGACCCTTCATCAGAACTGGAAAGAAAGAGGGGGAGAAAACCAGTAAAAAAATGTGGAAGGAAGAGATGGATCAAGAGCTGAAGGGTGAGGAGTTGACTCAGGAGGGAGGAGAATGAAAATAGACAATAGACAATAGGTGCAGGAGTAGGCCATTCGGCCCTTCGAGCCAGCACTGCCATTCACTTTGATCATGGCTGATCATCCACAATCAGTATCCAGTTCCTGCCTTATCCCCATAACCTTTGATTCCGCTGTCTTTAAGAGCTCTATCCATCTCTTTCTTGAAAGCATCCAGAGACTTGGCCTCCACAGCCTTCTGGGGCAGAGCATTCCATATATCCACCACTCTCTAGGTGAAAAAGTTTTTCCTCAACTCCGTTCTAAACGGCCTGTCCCTTATTTTTTTAAACTGTGGCCTCTGGTTCTGGACTCACCCATCAGCGGGAACATGCTTCCTGCCTCCAGCATGTCCAATCCCTTAGTAATCTTCTATGTTTCAATAAGATCCCCTCTCAGCCTTCTAAATTCCAGAGTATACAATCCCAGTCACTCCAACCTTTCAACATATGACAGTCCTGTCATCCCGGGAATTAACCTTGTGAACCTATGCTGCACTCCCTCAATAGCAAGAATGTCCTTCCTCAAATTTGGAGACCAAAACTGCACACATTGATATGATATGAGAAATTGATGGGTGGGATTGACAAAATCTGAAGAAGATAGAATCTGATAGAAGAGGACAGTGGATTATGGAATAAAGAAGGAGGTGTAAAATGACTTAGTGGCAGGAATGATGGAGGAATTCAACAGGTCAGACAGCACATATGGAAAGAAATGAACAGTTTTTATTTCCGACGAAGACCCTGCTGATGTAGACTCTTGGATGGAAATGTTATCTGTTTATTACCTTCCATAGGTGTTGCCTGTCCTTCAGAGTACCTCCAATATTTTGTGTGTGTTGCTCAAGATTTCCAGTATCTGCAGAATTTCTTGTATCCCAGTGGGAGGACCATGTGGGTGATGGGCATTTGGAGAGGGCGGAGGAGTAGAAAGTGATAGGCGGATGTCACCAATGAGTACAATCTATTGGTTGTAAAATGCCCCTGAGGCTATAAGAATGTAATAAAGTGCTTCTTATCTTCTTGTGTCTTTCACAAATTTAATTAGTTATTAGTTCCATAATGTGCAACAATAATTTTAAGGGGCATTCTATTTTTATTTCGGATACTAAAGACTCTGTCAGGTAGTCAAGAAACCTAAAGTTCTAGCATTCTCTAAAGAGAGTTAATAGTAATTTGGTTAGTGCTTCTGCACGTCTTTGCTTTTAACAGCTACAGGATTAAGAACTGATTGTCAAGTGTTTCAGAAGCTGGTTAAAGTTGTGCTTGGATTTCACTGGTCATGTTGCTGGAAATCACCTACCTGTACTGTAACAAGAAAGTGAATTGCATTAGGTACTTTGTGAAGATTTTACACTCAGTCAGCTCGGAGATTTTATTGATAAAGACAGTTCTTGTGTGGGGTTCTTGCTTTGAAGGAAAAGATAAGACCAGACAGAACAGCAGAGACTGTTGTAAGTGATAAGGGCGAGAGGGTAGTAAGATGGACTTTTTCCCAAAACCTTGAAGGTGCAGAACATTTTCCACCAGGGCCATGTCTGAGACTTGTTAGACTTCTCTCTTGACTACTGAACCGTCCAGAGTTTTCTGCTCTCTGTTGGCTATTGTGGTTACCAATTTGAGTGGAAGAAGTTATATTGTAGCTACGGATACTAGCTTGTGAAAGCTGTGCCTAATCAGTATTCAAGATTTGCAGGGAGGTTAGTAATCAAATTGCTGCAAATCGTGAGCCAGTGTTAAGCCTGATATATTTTTCTTACCAGTCACCCTAAGTGGCTGCTTATGCCTTTCCTCAAGATACTGCCATCTTTTATTTTTACCAGCAAATAATTTCTTAGTACCTCAAGGATGTGTGCTTAGCCTACTGCTCTACTCCCTCTACACTGTTGACTGTGTGGCAAGGGACAGCTCAAACACCATCTATATATTCCCTGATCACATCACTATTGATGGCAAAATCTCATATGGCATCAAGAAAACATACAGGAGTGAGATACAGAATTGCATAAAAGTTTTAGGCACATATATAGCTAGGGGGCCTAAAACTTTTTCACAGTTCTGTATTTGTTAATACAGAGCAGAGAGCGAGTTTGGAAAGCTGGTGGGAGCAAAGAATGTTGGGAATGGCAAGGGTGGAGTGCTGCAGGAGGGGTGCGGGACAGGTGGCAGAAATAGAGTGCTGGGGTGGGGGACTGGTGCAGGTGCAGGCACACTCAGCCCTGAGACACCAAGCAAGGTCATTTGATTCCAAGCAATTGGTTTATTGATCATTGTCTCCCTCCTGCTTTCCATTCCCTCCCCACACCCTTTCCCTTTTCCCAGTCATGATTCCCCTCTCTCTGCCCCCTTCCCACTTACAGTCCACTATAAAGACCCATATCAGAATCAGGTTTATCATCACCTACATATGTTGTGATTTTTTTTGTGGCAGCAGTACAGTGCAATACAGTACTGTGCTAAGGACTTGGGCACCCTAGCAATAGTACATGTGCTAAAGAGTTTTGTACAGTACTGTAGATCAGCTGGATGAGTGGTGTCACAACAATAACCTCACGCTCAATGTCAGTAAAGCCAAGGAATTGATTGTGGACTTCAGGATGGGGAATTTGGGAGAACGCACACCTGTCTTCACTGAAGAATCAGTGGCAGAAAGGGAGAAAGACTTCAAGTCAACATCACAGAGTGTCTTCTGGGCTGAAAACATTAATCCAGTCACGAAAAAGGCACATCAGGGCTTGTTTAGGAGTATGAGGACATTTTGATATGTCACCACGGACTCTTGCAAATTTCTACAAATGATGGTGGAAAACATTTATACTGGTTGCATAAACACCTGGTGTGGAGGCTCCAATATCCAGGATCGCAAGAGAGTGCAGAATGTTGTAGATTCAGCCAGTTCCGTTATGGGCACAACCATCTGCACCATCGAAAGCAGCTTCAAGAGGATGTGCCTCAAGAAAGCAGCATCCATCATTAAGGAGCCCCTCTGCCTGGGGCATTCCCTCTTTTTATTATTACTATTGAGGAGGAGCTACAGGAGTTTGAAGACACACACTCAACTTTTTTTTGGATTATGAGAACACTCAGTCCTTGTTTATTGTCAATTAGAAATGCATACATGCATTAAGAAATGATACAATGTTCCTCCAGAGTGATATCACAGAAAAACAGGACAAACCAAAGACTAACACTGACAGGACGATATAATTATAACATGTAGTTACAGCAGTGTAAAGCAATACCATAAGTTGATAAAGAGCAGACCATGGGCATGGTTAAAAAAAAGTCTCAAAGTCCCGAGTTGATCGACTCCTGAGTCCCTGCTAGCAGGCGGCAAGGGGAGGAACTCCCTGCCATAAACCTCCAGGCACGGACAACTGCCCATGCATTGGAAGCACCCGACCACAGCTGACACTGAGTCCGTCCGTCCGAAAACTTCGAGCCTCTGACCAGCCCCTCCGATACAGCCTCCCGAGTGCCATCCTCTGCCGAGTGCCTTCGACCTGTCCCGGCCGCCGAAACAAGCAAAGCCGAGGATTCGGGGCCTTCTCCTCCGGAAATGCCGGACCACACAGTAACAGTGGCAGCGAAGCGGGCATTTCAGAAGCTTCTCCAGATGTTCCTCCATACTCTCACGTCCGTCTCCATCAAATCAGAATTGTGCACGGTCCCCTACTTGACAGCTAACAGACATCACCACCAAAGTGGCCGCACGCACTGTATCGCACTGCCATCTTCTCCTCCTCCTCAACTTTTTGGACAGCTTCCTCTCTGCCACCAGGTTTCTGAATGGTCCATGAAGCCATGAATATTACCTTGTTATTCCTCTTTTGACTTCTTATTCATTTCTGTAATTTGTCATGGTTTTTGCATTGTACTGCTGCCGCAAAACAACAAATTTCATGGCACATGTCCGTGATAATAAACCTGAGTCTGATTATTCGATGTGCATGCTAATAACCCAGATGTGTGTGCCTGCGTGAACCCTTTGTTTGAAAAACAAAATACACCTGTTCATCGATTTTAATTCAATGGTGAGCATACTATATTGATCAAGTATTTATATTTCAAGTGGTGAAGTTAATTTCTGACGAGTTGAGTTACAGTCATCAACTCAGTTGCCTTTAGTTAATGTCGATTGATTGCGAATGACTGATTAATAAAATGATAGGGATATTTTAAAACAATGGCTCTCTGGTGAGTTTTAAGACCTTTACAATAAAGGCTGTGAAACATATGGTATAAATAACATGTTTCTCTGTTGGGGACTGAAAGACAAGAAGAGTACTGCATCTTATCCACCATCAAGGGAAATACACAGATTTCCAGCTGTTACAATTACAATGACAATATTATACCATATATGGAGTTGATAAACTCTTAGAAAGCATCATTTAAAGGTCAGTTTAACCTTTCATGTTGTGGGTGTAAATACATAATTGCTTTTTACTGTTGATTTTTTTGCACTTGTCCATTTGTGCAGAACTACCACTTTCAGAATGTGACTTACTGGAGATACTTGAAGGCTATGACAAATGAATTAGCATTTCTGTAGAGATCTTGGGGTTGTCCCTTGAATTTGAAATAAACTGTTATTTTCCACTGGTATGATGTGTTTTTAATACATTTTGGGGATTAATTTGAAGTATGCATTTTCTGGTCGAACAAGCTAAGGCAAGAAGGCAGATCACCTAACAAATAAATTGCTTGCGCATTATCTCGTATGGTGTCGTAACTAGACCCCAGTAATAAACTAGTAGAATTGTAGTGGGATGATCAAATGTAAATGTGAGTGAAACAAGAGCTGAGTTTTCACTGTTGTGGTCGAATACTTTTGCTGTCGTAAATACATTTACAATATGACAGAGTGTGGACATCCAGAGAGAGGAGATTGGACACAAACCAGTTTGAAGGTTATCCAGTTAACTCAGGCTTTCTTTGCCTTGGAAAATGAATTCTTTATGTGTCATAAGGGTTATGCTGTTCAGATAATGAGTTATGTACCTGCAGCTAGGTTAAAATATAAGTTCAGAAAGCAAAACTCAAGGACATGTAAGAATTTGCCAGTAGTCAGCTACATAGGAATAAGTTGCACAGGTGTGGGAAGAGAAAATACAGGCTTTAAAAATGTATGTGAAACTGGTTCAGAGCTCGATTCAAATCTGAAAGCAATGTATTGCTAAATAACAGCTGGACATTCTCAATTTTAAATGATATCTGTGGAGAGGAAAGCAGTAAATGTCTTGAGTCAATGATCTTTTGTCAGAGCTAGGAAATGTTAGAGTGAAACTTTTTTTTATGTTGCAGAAAAAGTGGAGAGAGACTGATAGAATAAAAGGGCAGGGCTGTGACTTAGTGTGTACCAGGAGAAAATACTGTACATAACACAAGTGATGATGGTGCTAGCTTGAAGTGAGCAATGATGGCGACTAAATAACAAAAGGTAGGTCTGAGGGAAGTGTAAATAGAAGGAGACAACTGAAATCTGAAATGGCAGACAAAGAGAATTAAAATAAACACTGAATGCTATAAATATGAGATATGAGGCTGAAATGGTGATTTGGCCAAAAAGGCCAAAGCAAATTACTGCTCCCAAGTCTATAAGCAGGTCTTGGGAAAAGGGAGGTCATTAATAAAAGCTGATTTTAATAGTTAATGATGTGCTGTAAAAGCAATAATGGTATCTTCATAAATAAGAGGGAACCCTTCCTGAATCAAAGCCCTGGTGCAAGAACAATGATCAATTACGGGCCTAAGACTAGCTGTGGACAATGCTGGGAAATGTTTAAACTACTGTAGGTAGTGATGAGAATTTTGGAATTTGAGCTGAGATTGACTGGGTATAGAAAGTAGTCTCCTGGTTGATCAAAGTATGGACAATTAGGGAGATATACAGCACTGTGCAGAAGTCTTAGGCACATATATATATAGCTAGGATGACTAAGACTTTTGCACAGTACTGTAGTAATTTCATGACGTATGTGAGTGATGATAAACCTGATTCTGATATGTGTCTTTATTGTGGACTGAGAGTGGGAAGAGGGCAAGGAGAGGAGAATCGTGGTTGGGAAAAAGGAAAGGGGAAGGACCACAAAGCACCAGACAGACATTCTGTAATGATCAATAAACCAATCGTTTAAAATCAAATGACCTTGCTTGGTGACTCAGGGCTGGATGTGTCTGCACCCACGCCAAACCCCACCCCTGGCATTCCTTTGCCACCTGTCTCACACCCCTCCCACGGCACTACACCCTCATCATTCCCAACATGCTTGGCTCCGGTCGGATTTACAAACTTGCTCTCCGCTCCATCTTGACAAATGTAGTACTGTCAAAAGTCTTAAGCATAGTATTGTCTGTGGATTGGAGACCAGGAAGGGGCATTTATCAGGCAGAGTGAGGAAATCTGCAGTAAGATGTTTAGCCAGACAATGTGTTGACATGGTTTGTCTGACATTCTGTATTGGATGAGCTGTCGTTACCTGCATTTAAATATATCTGAGGACTTACTTAGCCTTTCTCAATCCCTGCCACAAGCTCTGTGTCCTTGCCATTAGCTTCGTTCTCCTGCCCAGCTAGCCGGTATCTGGCTCTCAAATTGACTGTTCCCAACTCCTCTATCCTATTCTCTTGAGAGCTGAGTTTCCATTCCAATAATCTTTCTGTCCCCTATTTTCACTTTTCCACTATGTCCTTCATTTGCCTCTGGTCTGGGCTCTGACCAATGATCCCTGAGCTTCCCACATTCTCTTGTTAACCTGAGACTTCAACTTAGAGCCTCCAGCTTATTAAAAACTCACAGCATGTTTGGATATGAGTTGCAATATCCCACTCACTCTTTGCCTGTGTCCTTATTGATACACATTGGTCCCTGTTATGCATGTAAGTTTACTTTAATATGCTCTGCCTCTCTTAAACTTCCCTGATTCCTGGCCCTGGATCTTCTCAGAAATTCCCTTTACCTCAATTGACTGGCACCTGGTTCATGCGTATTTCTCCTCCACCTCCAACACGATTATATCTTCAACAGCTTTTTCCTAAACTTCATAATTCACTCCCTCAGCTTCCCTGCTTCCATCACTTCCTTTGTTTTTCAGACAAGGACATGACTTGTTAGGCTTCTATTTTTGTTGTGTCTAGGAATGTAAGATGGGTTATTAAAAATTTGGACAGTTTGTTATTTGGAAAAAAAACCCTTGGTTAAATACATCCATTTTCATTTTTCATAATGAATTATAACTAAATTTGTAACAAGTAATACTTGAACATTTTGACAATCATCCATTGCTAATCCTTTCATTTATTGTTTAATGTCATTTCCTGTACACAGGTGTAGAGGAGAATGAAACAACTGTAACTCTAGATCCGATGAAGCACAAAAAACAAACACAGTAAGATAAAGAACACAACAATAAATATAAATGCATAATATAGCTTATATACATTGATTGTATGTCTATAATGTGATGCTAGGCTGAGCATAAGGTGACTGACAGGAAATAATAAAGCACTAATGGGGTTAGTGAATGTAAGTGTTGATCAGTCTCACTGCTTGGGAAAAGTAACTGTTTTTGAGTCTGATGATCCTGACATGGGTGCTCTGTAGCCTCCTTCCTGATGGAAGTGGAATAAACATGAGCAGGGTGGATGGGATCCTTCATGATGTTACTGGCCCTTTTCAGGCACCTTTCTGTATATATGTCCTTGTTGGTGGTCAGGCTGGTGCTGGTGATGCATTGGGTCTCTTCTGTTTATATGTTATAATCTCAGTTTATTTTCTATTTTTAGTTCCTTCCCTTCTCCAAGCCCAGGAGTTAGCGAGTTACATCAGCAACCAACATATTCCATTAGGTGTTCACAAAAAATGCAATTGGTCTTTATTCAATGCAGTAGAACGCTGCATTCCTGAAATAAGGTCCATTATTGTTATTTAAAAAAAATAACATAATGCTAAGTGTTTCCTAGGCATCTACTGCTGTTTTCCATCTTATTACAATAATCAGATACTCTAGCGAAGATAAAAACACAAGTTGTCTGAGCCGGTTTTTATCCTACCCAGTTAAAAATAAAAACATCAAACTATTTGCCCAAATCTTTCTCACCCATCTGGACAGTTCTATCATTGTTCTAGATAGATGTCTATTTTAGTTTAATCAGGCACTTTTACAATAAAAAAAATAGATATAAATATGTTTATGGTCTAATAAAGACAATACAATTGCAAAATATGGCAAAGGTCTTTTGAAACAGGAAAGGAACATTCTGGGAAATTGATATGAAAGCCGGAAAGAAACATCTGAGCAATCCTTTGCCTCCGTCTTTCACACTGACTAATGAGATGAGAGTTCATGCTCATGATCTATGATAATGTACATAATTTACTTATCCACAACTCTGAGCGATGACATTCAGTGAGATATTCTAGCATGAGCTGATGCTATGTCAGAACAACACATGCCTCTGATTATTGTAATAATACAGTGAACTGCAGAAGATGCTGACTTACTGTCAAAACTCCATTTCTGCTGTTAATGGAGGGCATGGGTGAGCGTAATCAACCTGTCATAGCCAGCAGGTTGTTACTGGCTGCTAGGTTTCCCATGATGGGATAGAGATAATGGCTCAATGTCACTTGAAAAGGCCAATTCCTTTGTGCAGTGAATACCCCACAAGCACTTAATCTGTCATAACTAAAAATCTACGAGTGTGTCAAATGGTCTGTCCACAGGTGTCAGATACGTTAAAAGCTACAATATTTCCTTTGGTAATAAATCGACTGAACAAAAATATTCATTTTATTCACAGTTGTTAAAATGTTTGAAGTCTTTTTTTTTAACAGAATTAACGTCTAGCTGTCTCTTTGCATCGTGAAAATTTCACCGTAATATCTTTTCTTGTTTTGGGAATCTAGTAAGTATGAAATTGTATTTTAATGAAAGATAACTCCCAATGATTTAATGTTAACCCATATTTTTTCGGCGGTGAAGTGGAATAGGGAATGAGAGGGGAGGCTATTCACAGGTCTGTGAGTGAGGTTTTTAAAAAGGAGCATACCTGAGCTTTCAACATTTGTCCAAATTGTGATTCAATAGCGAGGGCAAATAAAAATAAGGCAGGACAAGCGGAGTGATACTTGTGTCAGTGGACCAGTGTTGGTGTAGGGAGGCTTTGGCAAGAACAGGCTGGGGAGAGGCAAATATCTGGTAAGTTTCTTCCTCTTCATTCTTTCTCTGTTAGCGTACAGTTAGAGCAGTGAGGATGGCTCCAGTAGTTAGGTTATTTGTGTGAGATATGGAAATTCTGAGACACCTCCAATCTTCTGAATAACCACATCTGCACCAGGTGCACTGAGCTGCAGCTTCTCAGAGAAAGTGTTAAGGAACTGGAGCTGCAGCTTGATGACCTGAGGTTCAAATGGGAAACTGAGGAGATGATGGATAGGGGATACAGGGAGGGAATCACCTCTAAGTTGCAGGAAGCAGGTATCTGGGTGACTGACAGGAGAGGGAAAGGAAATTGGTAGCCACTGCAAAGTACAATTGTGGCCATTCCCCTCAATAAAAAATATACAGTTTTGGATACAGTTGAGGGGGATGACCTACTTGGGGCAGCTGCAGTAACCGGGGCTCTGTCACTGAGTCTGGCACTGTGGCTAAAAAGGGAACGAGGATGAAGATGACTGTAGTAGTGTTAGGGGATTCCATAGTTAAAGGATTAGACATGAAATCCTGTGAACACAATAAACGCAAACATGAGGAAATCTGCAGATGCTGGAAATTCAAGCAACACACACAAAAATTGCTGGTGAACGTAGCAGGCCGAGCAGCATTTATTGGAAGAGGTACAGTCAACGTTTTGGGCTGAGACCCTTCGTCAGGACTAACTGAAAGAAGAGATAGTAAGAGATTTGAAAGTGGGAGGGGGAGGGGGAGATCCGAAATGATAGGAGAAGACAGGAGAAGACAGGAGGGGCAGGGATAGAGCTAAGAGCTGGGAAGTTGATTGACAAAACGGATACAAGGCTGAAGAAGGGAGAGATTCATGGGACGGGAGGCCTAGGGAGAAAGAAAGAGGGAGGGGAGCCCACTAAAGGGAGAGGGACAGAGGGAGAAAAAGGAGAGAGAGAAAAATAGGGGGAAAATATTAATAATAATAAATAAGGGATGGGGTACAAAGAAGAGGTGGGGCATTATATACCCTAGGGTTCTGAAAGAAATAATTAAAGAGATTGTGGAGGCATTAGTAATGATATTTCAAGAATCACTAAGTTCTTGCATGGTTCTGGAAGAATGAAAAATTGCAAATGTTACTCCCCTCTTCAACAAGGGAGAAAAACAGGAAAAAAAATTATGGGCCAATTGTTCTGACCTCAGTGGTTAGGAAGATCTTGGAGTCGATTGTTAAGGGTGTGGTTTCAGGGTACCTGGAGGCACATGATAAAATAGGCCGAAGTCAGCATGGTTTCCTCAAGGGAAAATCTTGCCTGACAAATCTGTTGGAAATCTTTGAAGGAATAACAAGCGCGATAGACAAAGGAGGATCAGTGGATGTTCTGTATTTGGATTTTCAGCAGGCCTTTGACAGGGTGCTGCACATGAGGCTGTTTAACAAATTAGGAGTCCATGGTCTTACAGGAAAGATACTAACATGGATACAGCATTAGCTAATTGGCAGGAGGCAAAGAGTAGGAATGAAGCAAGTCTTTTCTGGTTGGCTGCCAGTGACTAGTGGCTTTATAAAACACTGGTGAGGCCTCACTTAGAGTATTGTGAGCAGCTTTGGGCCCCTTCTCTGAGAAAGGATTTGCTGATGTTGGTGAGGGTTCAAAGGGGGTTCACAAAAATGATTCCCGTGATTCAAAGTCTTGTCATATGAGGAAGGTTTGATGGCTCTGGGCCTCTACTCACTGCAATTCAGAAGAATGAAGGGAAACACCATTGAAACCTATCAAATGTTGAAAGTCCTCAATAGAGTGGATGTGGAGAGGACGTTTCTTGTGGAGGGGAGTTTAAGATCTGAGGACATAACCTCAGAATAGAGGGATGCCCGTTTAGGAAGGAAATAAGGGGGAGTTTCCTTTGATAGAGGATGGCAAATCTTTGGAATTTGTTACCACAGGCTGCTGTGGATGCCAAGTTACTGTTTAAGGCAGAGGTTGATAGATTCTTGGTTCGTCAGTGCACGAAGTGGTACGGGAAGAAGGCGGGAGATTGTGGCTGAGAGGGAAATGGATCAGCAATGATAAAACGCTAGAGCAGACTCAATGGACCAAATAGCCTAATTCTGCTTCAATATCTTAAGGTCTTATGGTCTACCCCTGTGTCTATTTCCTCAATAATAATTATATTACTTTGGATACTGTTGAGGGGGGGGGAGGTTGGGGGTTTGGGGTCCTACTGGAGGAAGCTGCAGCAATCAGGTCCCAGGTACTGAGTCTGGTACTGTGGCTCAGATGGAAAGCGGGGGAGAAGAGGAGTACAGTAGTGATAGGGGATTTCATGGATAGAAGGGTAGACACAAAATTCTGCTTACGTGATAGAGTCACACAGATGGTATGTTGCCTTCCAGGTGCCAGGGTCAGGGACGTCTCAGGGCCACAGCAATCTAAAGGAGGCAGGTGAGCAGCCAGAAGTCTTGGTACATATTAGCACTGAAGGCATAGGTCAAAAAAGGGAGGGGGTCTTGAAGACAGAATTTAGAGATCTAGGTAGAAAACTAAAAGCAGGACCTCCAGGGTAGTAATCACTGGACTGCTGCCTGTGACACATGCCAGAGAGAGTAAGAATAGGATGATGTGGCAGATGAATACGTGGCTGAGAAACTGGTGCAGGGGGCAGGCTTCAGATTTCTGGATCAGTGGAATTTGTTCTAGGGAAGGTATGACTTGCACAAGAGGGATAGGTTACAGACACAGACAACTGCACTGCTCCAAAGAACGCTATATGAGGTCATTCTTCCCCTCGGTCACTAGGCTCAAAAATGTCAACATAAAATTGGGGAAGTGATGACCCCCTCATGTTAGACTGTATGTGGTAACCTATTTTTTATTCTTTCTTGGTTCTCTTTTAATATTTGTATACCTGTGCACTTGTAATGCTACTGTGACACTGTAATTTCCTTTGGGGTCAATGAACTATCTAAATCTATCATTTGAAACTGAGGGGGACCAATATCCTTGTGGGCAGGTTTGTTATAACTGTTGGGGAGTGTTTAAAGTGACTTGGCTGGGGGTTTGTCTACAAGCAGAGGCAGTGTGTAGTGAGACTGTCATGAAGGACAGGCAGATGATAGGGCAAAATTGCAGTCAGTGAAATGAATTGCAGTGTAACAGGGGGACAAAATGGAAAAAGGTGATGAATACAGGACTGAGGGTGTTATATTTGAATGGATGTAGTATTCGAAATAAGGTAGATGATCTTGGAGCATAGTTTAGAGATTGGCAGATATGGCGTTGTGGGTGTCACTGAGTTGTGGCTTAAAGAAGGTTATAGCTGGGAGATTAACATCCAAAAATCAAAAGGACAGGCAGGTAGGCAGATGGGGTGACATTGCTCTGTTGGTAAAAAATGAAATCAAATCCCTAGAATGATGTAACATAGGATCAGAAGATGTAGAATCATCGTGGGCAGAGTGAAGGGACTGCAAGGGTAAATAGACCCTAATAGGAATTATATGTAGGCCTTTGAACAGTAGCCAGGATGTGGGCTACGAATTACCACAGGAAATAGAAAATGCATGTCAAAAAGACAATGTTACGATAATCATGGAGGATTTCAATATGCAGGTAGATTGGGAAAATAAGGTTGTTGCTGATTTTGGATCCCAAGAGGCAGAACTTGTAGAATGCTTACAAGATGTTTTTTAAGCAGCTTGCAGTTGAGACCACTAGGGGGATCAGCTATTCTGGAAGGGGTGTTGTGTAGTGAACAGTGATTCAGGATCTTAAGGTAAAGGAACCCTTAGGACAGAGTGATCATAACATGGTGGAATTCACCCTGCAATATGAGACAGAGAAGGTAAAGTCAGATGTATCACTACTACAGTGGAACAAAGGGCCAAAGTCAGCATGGCCAAACAGCGAATTCTACTTCAATGTCTTATGGTCTTATATTGATAACAGTGATTTATATTTTCAGGATTAGCAACACTTAATATATTACATCAGCTAGGCTGTGATTGCAAGGATTAAATAGTTACATTACCTCATTCTGCCCCAGGTAGAGGTTGCAATTAGATTTATTAAGGGGTCGGCAGTGATAAAGGTGAGCAGCTCTAAGTTCATGAGGGTCAACATCTCAGAGGACTTATCACGGGCTCAACACATTGATGCAATCATGAAGGAGGTACACCAGTACTTGGACTTTATTAGGAGTTTGAGGAGGTTTGGTATGTAACCTAAGACTCAAGCAAATTTCTACAGTGTGCTGTGGAGAGAATTCTGATTGGTTGTATCATGACCTGGTATGGAAGTGGCAAAGTAGAGGACTGAAGAAAGCTACAAAGGATTGTAGACTCAGCCTGCCCCATCATGGCCACCGGTCTCTCTACCACTGAGGACAATTTTGGAAGGAAGTGCCCGAAGAGTGTAGCATCCATCATTAAAGTCCCTTACCACCTGGAACACACCCCCTTCTTACTCCAGCTATCAGAGAAGAGGTACAGGAGCCTGAGCTTCACAGTGACTGCTGGCAATGACTCAACCCAGATGCAGAGGAATGGCAGACTCCCTCGTAGAGACGGAAATGAGAGGTTATACATCGGAATACCAACAGAGCATCGGTGGCGTCTCTACGTGATACTGTGAGAAAAAATCATTCCCAACCCGAGGACTCCACAAACAGTGCTAACCGAGAGTCTGAATTAAATAATCAGAGAAAGTGGAAAAGCCGGGCCAGTCACAATTAACTTGACAAGATTAAACAGAAAGTACCAGGGCTTAATGACATTCATTAAGACATCAATACAGGTGCTCTAGAAAGCCTGAAGTCCAGTGCTCCAAGGCACGCAGCGCTGAATCAGAATCAGGTTTAATATCACTGGCATATTTCATGAAATTTGTTATCTTAGCGGCAGCTGTACAATGTGATACCTGATAATATAGAAAAAAATCAGTTACAGTAAGTATATATATATATATGTATATTAAACAGTTAAATTAAAAATAGTGCAAAACAAAAATGATAAAAAGAAAGTGAGGTAGTGTTCATAGGTTCAATGCCCATTTCAGAATCGAATGGCAGACAGGAGGACACTGAAGAGACACACACACACACACACACACACACACACACACACACACACACACACACATGTCATGTTTAGAAACAGCTTCTTCCCTTCTCCCATCAGATTTCTGAATGGTCCATGAAGACCACTTCACTATTCTGCTCTCTTTTTGCACTATTTAATTTGTATTTTTATAATTCTTATTGTGACCTATTTTTTTGTATTGCATTTACCATGATGCAAAAAAAACCTGAATTTCATGGCACATGTCAGTGATAATAAATCTGATTCGTATCCATATATTCTTGTTCCAGCTTCTGACATGTTTCTCAGACATCCCTAGATTCTGTTTGAACTAGGCACAAACTCTTGTTTCGACCTCTGTTCGTAAAGACAGTGCAGTGTCTTTAATCCGGTCATTAATTTACCTCTAGTCTTTCACTGTCCACTTACAGAGAGAACATACATTTAACATGGATACTGGATTTCTTAGATTCTGGCCTTGGAGCTCTTCCTCTTTCATCAGTTTTCCTAGTATGATTGCGGCAGCACACTTTAGTGTGTTGTTTTTTCCCCACCTGTCCACCACCACTGTTCACCTTCAATTAAACTTTGGATTAAACATTAATTTTTTTTATAATTCTTCCACCAACTCACTCCTAGTTTCTGCCATTGCTCTGATTTCCTTTATTTCCCACACCACCACCCAGCCTGAACTTTAGAAAAAAAACTAGGCCTATCCTTCTGTTTTTCCTCACTGAGGCAATTCGATGTTTTTTCTCCACACAGGAAGGGAGAAGCTGTGCCATCTTTAATCCTTAATGATCCACATGAGAGGGTACAATGTCACTATCCCTTCCTCCATCTCCTGTCTGCAATATTTCAAGAATGCCATGGTTCCTATCTGAATTAATTTGGCTAATAACTTCTGATCTGTCTGGATTTTAATGATTTTTTTTCTCTTTCCTTGCCCACTAATAAGTTTTCCTTCTTCCACCCCATATTCTCTTTCACTTTATTTTAATTGCCATCTGCTGCAATCCATGACCCAGGGGGTTTTCAAGAAGCAGCATATTTTCTCCACGTTAAAATAACATCAAATATTCTGTACTAGTAGTGGATTCTTAAAAGTGATTTTATTTTGTTGAGTTTAATGTATTTAAATGTTGCAATTAAAATATCTAAAACCTCTTCAATGTTGGAATTCTGTTCTTTACTTCTGCTTTTTGGTTTTCAGATGATTTTTGATAGCGTTCCGAATCAAAAGGCTGAAGATGTGGAAATTTAAGAACTCGCTCCCTCTTGACCCAGTGCTACAACAGGGCTTTTATCTTTCAGTTGCAATCTAAAACAGTTACTCCCTCAGATGGCTGTAAGAGATAACTTTGGCAGTGGTTTTGAAGAACAGCAGAAACTGATAGTCCCAAAGACCCGAACAATATTGGTCCCTCGATCAACAACATCAAAATAGCTTATCTCATCATGATCATGTTGCTGTTTTGCAAGTCGACTATTTTATTAAATCAGTGGCTATAATCCTGAAGTATTTAATTCGCTGTAAACTGGCTTGAGATGGCACAACGTGGTAATAGGCATAACAGAAATGCAAGCCTTGTTTTTATGTGAATGTAAGTCACTATTAATTACTATGCAGGCTGTGGTGATTCAGGCATGTGCAATTTGTTATCTGCTAGTAATGGTGGTTGTGCAATCACACTATGTTCAGACTGACACTTTTCTCCATGATGGATTGATATCAAAATCTTGTTTGATTACTCCACAAACCCTATTCTCTAGTTACAAGATCAATATCTGAATTTCATTTTTTCACAAAGAAATCACATTTTAGCAGATCAAGCATGGCTATAACTGAATGCAATGAAACATTTTTTATATCTGTAGTCAAGTACTATTATTAGCTTTGGTAGTGGGATAAAATATAATGTGAGAGTGATTGGTAAATGGGTGTAAAGGAAGAATAATAAGAAAGCTTTGCCCATTGCATAAAGACCAGACTAAGTTGCCCACACCTATTACTTGGATTCCCCATTTCCTGAATTTGGATTCTGGAAGTCTGAATCTGTTGATCAAGAGTACTCTGCAGCTGATCACTGACTTCTTGTATGATGACAAGACTTCAAATGAGGTAAATGGTTCATGTAGGTATGCAAGAATAGGCTCTGCCCATGAAATCACTGAATAAACCTTTGAAAGACTCCCACATTTTAGCCCTCCACCTTGCTCCTGATTTGTTACGTGTGATTCTTTTGGAATACTTCTTTCTTGATGCTTAGAAGGAATAAAAAAATCTAAGGATAGAAGTACACAAACACACAAATTAATACCATCACTGCAAACATAAGAAATTAAGAACAGTTGCTATTCACTTTGGAGATAGATATCTTCCTTGAAATAAAACAGTTTTTACATGCTATACTTGATCTAGTGTTCTGGCACCTATTCTTTGCTCTTGAGAATGTTGGTATGAGTCAATGCATATTAGTCAAGGGAGTCAGGTTTTCCATGACTTCAAGGTTCCAGCCAAACAACAGATGGCCAAGACTGAAAGCAATTACAGGGGAATGTAAAGCCATTTATAGTAACTGCTAGGAAAATAAACACAGCAGGTGCTTCCTATTTCTGGGACACTACAAGGAATATGTCCCAAAACCCAAGACTAAAGCAGCTGTCCTTGATATTCAGCTGTTCCTTGACCACAGGGAGCACGTAAAACATGCTATTGCCATAATGAGGTAAAGAGTAGGAAAGAGTTTAGAGCTGTGCACACAATGTTTTACTTTGAAGGGACCTGGGCAGGCCCAGAGCAAGACCCCAAGTTAGAACACATGAAAGTAGGAGTAGGAATAAATCATTCTGTTTCTCACGGTTGCTTTCCCATTCAGTATGATCATAGAATCTGCCACGCTTCAACTCCTCATTCTGTATCACTTCCACATTGCCCTCATTCCTCCAGTTTTTCAAAAAAACACCCATTTGTCACATGCATATCAAATAACAAACAAGAGAAAATCTGCAGATGCAGGAAATCCAAGCAACACACACAAAATGCTGGAGGAACTCAGCAGGCCAGGCAGTGTCTACGGAAAAAGTACTGTCGATGTTTTGAGCTGAGACCCTCTTCATATTTGTCAATCTCCAACTGTGCTACAAGTTCATTGACCTTATTCCATATACTGCTCGCATTCAAGTATACCACCTTTTGTCCTATATTCACCTTTTTTGATTTTGTACACCTTTTACATTGCAGCTCACCCTGTTGTCTGTAGTTCTACTCTGCCTTCATCCTCTCCTTGCTAGGAGTTTCACTACACACTGCATCTGTTTGTAAACCAACTACCTCATCTTCAGACCTGTCACTCTGTTTTCTATCCCTCTGCCAAATCAGTCTAAACCCACATGAACATCTTTAGACAACTTGCCACAAGGATATTGGACCCCCTTGTGTTCAGGTGTAACCTTTCTCTTTTCTACAAGTCATACCTTCCCCAGAAGAGATCCCATGATACATAAATTTGAACTCCTGCCCCCTGCATCAGTTCTTCAACCACATGTTCACCTGCCAAATCATCCAAATGTCACCCTCACTGGCATGTGGCACAAACAGCAATCCAGTGATTACTACACTGGAGGCATTGTTTCTCAGTTTTCTACCTAATCCCTAAAATCTCTCTTTGGGGCCTCTTCACCTTGACTACCTATGCCATTGGTGCCAGTATGTAGAAAAACAGCTGACTACCAACCCTCACCCTTGAGAATGCCATGGACACGATCCGAGACATTCCAAATCCTGGCACCAGGGAGGCAACATACCATCCAAGTGTCTCTATCGTGTCCACAGAACCTGGTCTCTGTTCCTCTGACTGAGGGATCTCCTGTCAACACTGCAGTAGTCTCTGCTCTTCTGAGCCACAACACCAGACTCAGTGCCAGAGATCCAGTCACTGTGATTCCTCCCTGGTAGGTTGCCCCCCTCAATACGATCTAAAATTATGTATTTATTATTGAGGGGAATAGCCACAGGTGTATTTGCCCTGGTTGTGCTTTTCCCCCTCTTTCCCCTGACAGTCACCCAGTTACCTGTGCTTTGCAAGCTAGGGGTGACTACCTTCCTGTAGCTCCTGTCTATATGAGGAGCATTTGATGGCTCTGGGCCTGTACTCTCTGGAGTTCAGAGGAATGAAAGGTGGGTGGGGGGGGATCTTATTGAAATCTATCGAATATTGAAATATT
This sequence comes from Mobula birostris, assembly GCF_030028105.1. NCBI lineage: Eukaryota > Metazoa > Chordata > Chondrichthyes > Myliobatiformes > Myliobatidae > Mobula > Mobula birostris. The sequence continues at coordinate 202,563,577 of NC_092371.1, read as the reverse complement.
GAGACAGAATAGATGTGAAGAGGATGTTTCCTATGGTGGGAGAGTTTAGAACCAGAGGGCACAGGCTCGGAATACAAGGACATCCCTTTAGAACAGTGATATGGAGGCATTTCTTTAGCCAGAGAGTGGTGAATCTTTGGAATTCATGGCCATGGACAGCTGTGGAGACCAATTCATTGGGTATATTTATAGCGCAGGTTGATAAAGCTTACTGATCAAGAACCTATCAACCTCCACTTTAAGTTATGGGGAGATGGCAGGAGAATGGAGTTGAGGGGGAAAATAAATCAGTCAGTGTACAATGGTGGAGCTGACTCGATGGGCCACAAGGCCTAATTCTGTTCCTATGTCTTATGGTGTAGTATGCATTTCTAGCTTCAGTTTGAACTATGAATTGGCTCATTAAAAAATGTTCATGGTATAAATTTTCTTTCATAAAAATTTTAATACTTGATTGTGATTGCTTCTCTCCAGTTAGGAATGCAAAGTGTAGGAGCTGTTCCATTTCTACATACGAACAATTCCTTTGAACATGGTTTACACTTTCTCTAGTGTGTGTCTTCAATATACCGTATATGTAGCGATACTACAGTCTACAGTAATCATTTCCTTAGCATTTTGTTAGAATGCTTTTTTTCATTACAGTCCTTCTTTGGGTGTCTCTCCATTTGTAAAAGTGAGAGCATTTACAGATCTTACCTTGGTAATGAATCATTTCTGGTTTGTGGTGATGGTCTGTTACATCTTTTTTGTGGATGTCAGCACTGTTCCAGAGTCTGAAGATAAATAACATTGTATTATCCTGTAATGTTTTCTATTCACTTTATCAATTCTGCAGAACTCTTTAATTACAGTGTGACATGGAGATGGGATATGGACATGCTAGCTTTCATCTTTGATCTCTCTGGAGTTGCAGAGACAACAATTTAAGTGCAATAGTCTGATTCAGAATCCTGCTGAGAATTAAGAAATAAATCCAACGTGCTGGTTAATATTTTTACTGCTATGCTGTAGGTATTGGATTTTAGCAGTTCTGTAAGAGCAGTCTGTTCTGCTTTTAGCATCTTTGGGTTTGAGCTAAGATAAGGGGCTATGTTGTTCAACATCGGAATGTTGTGTCAGCCAATCAAGATGGTGGAATTGGGAGAAGGTTCTAGAGAACTATGGGTGGAGAGGTTTTTATGACGGACACTGGTGTGGATCAAGGTCTTTTTGGCGGGTGCTGGGAGGAGACAGGAGGGAAGATGGCTGAGGGTGCTGTCCCTGTTGCACAAGGTGCTTTGTGCAGATGAATGGCTTCAAGGACCAGTACTCCCATGGGGGAGCCCATTTGTTTGAGATGGATTTCAAGCGACATTCAGAAGGTGTTAGGTGCTTTCATGTAGACCATGGGTCCTGCACGAGAGTTAAAGACAACTTCAGGATGAGCTCCAACATTTTTGTGCACACTTGGACAGGGATAACTACAATGGGCACGTTATTTTTTTTCTTTTTTCCCACTAACTGTAAAGTAAAACTGAAATTTGTAAATACCCTTCATTTATAATTGTATGCAGTGTACGACCTGTTATTTCTTGACGATGGGCGATTGCAAGAGGGCAGCATTTACACAGTATACGCTCAGATTGGGGTGCGGGTGGTCGAATCATTCCGGCTCTCCTGATCTGGGACCCAAGTCAGATCTACGCTAGATGTACGGGTTCGAGAAAGGTGGTTTTCTCACTGCTGAGTCCATTGGCTTGTTAGCGAGGGGTTAATCAGACATGTTTCTAGAGATGCCCAGGAAAAAGTGGTTTCATAAAGAATCATGGTTCCTGCCTAAACTAATTTGATTGAAGTTTTCAAGTAGGTAACCAAGTGTATTAATATATTTGCTGTAATTTACATGGACCTAGGAGTTTGTGTAAGTTTACAATGGAATGTTGATCTCCAGGATCAGTGGGTGAGGAACGGCAGATGCAGTTCGATTCAGATAAATTCAAGGTGCATTTAGGTAAGACAAATTAGGACTTTGCCAAAACTTGCACAGTAAATGGTAGGGCCCTGGGACATGTTGCAAAACACAGGGACATCTGGGGTGCAGGCACATAGTTCTTTGAAACTGGTGATATAGGTAGACAGGATGGTGGAGAAGGCATTTGCATGCTTGCCTTCCTTAATAAAAATATTGAGTAAAGGAGTTCAGATTCATATTACAGCTGTACATGAAGTTTGTATGGTCACATAAGAAAACTTTATACAGTTCTGGTCACCCTGCTGTAGGAAAGATACCATTAAACTGGAGAAAGTGTGAAAAACATTTACAAGCATGTTACTGGGACTGCAGTTTTTGGGTTATAAGGAGAGGCCAGATAGGCTTGGACTATTTTTCACTGAAATGTAGGAGGCTAAGGGGTGACCTCATATAACTCGATTAAAAAAATCATGAGGAGCATAGTTCCAAGTTCAAGGTAAATTTATTATCAAAGTGCACAGGTATTTCAGCATATACTACCCTGAGATTCATCTTCTTGCAGGCTTCACAGTAGAAAGAAACACAATAGAATCAATAAAAAAGTACACTTAAACAAAGACAATAAACAATGTGCAAAAGAAAAAAAAAGTTCTGTTAATACAAGAAGAAAAACTGAATAATAATAATAATAAATAAATTAAATTATATTAAGAACATGAGTCGTGGAGTCCTTGAAAGCGAGTCCATTGGTTGTGGAATCAGTTCAGTGTTGAGGTGAGTGATGTTATCCATGCTGCCTCAAAAGCTTGATAATTGATGAGAAATAACTGTTCCTGAAACCGGTGGTGTGGGACCTAATGCTCCTGTTTCTCCTTCCTGATGGCTGCAGTGAGAAGAAAGCATGGCCTGGATGGAGGGTAAGGTGATTAGTCAAAACCTTTCCCTCAGTGTAGGGGAGTCCAAACCTAGAAGGCAAAGTCATAGAGTGAGAGAGGCATAGATAAGTGCAGCACAGAAGCAGGCCATTTGGTCCACCTAGTCCATGCCAAAACCATTTAGACTGCCTACTCCCATCAACCTGCACCAGGGCCATGGTCCCCCATATCCCTGCTATCCATGTACCTATCCAAACTTCTCTGAAACATTGAAATTGAGATTGCATGCACCACTTGCACTGACAACTCATTCTACGCTCTCACAACCCTCTGAGTGAAAAATTTTCCCGTCATGATTCCCTTAAACTTCTCACCTTTCACTCTCAACCCGTGATCTCTGGTTGTAGTCACATCCAACCTCAGTGGAAAAAGCCTGCTTGCATTTACCCTATTTATACCCCTCATACTTTTGATTACCTCTATCAAATCTCCTCTCAATCTTCTCTTCTAAAGAATATAGTCAATATATTCAATCTTTCCTTATAACTCAGGTCGACGTTCCCCCTTCCTTATAACTCAGGTCTTCCAGACCCAGCAACATCCTTGGAACTTTTCTCTGTACTCTTTCATCCTTTTTTATATGTTACTTCAGTAGCGACTGAACTTTTTTAACCAGCCTCCCATGAGGGGTCTTAGATCATAAGACTATAAGGCAGGAGCAAAATGAGGCCATTCAGCCCATTGAGCCTGATCTGTCATCCCACTCAACCCCACGGGCCTTCTTCAAATATCCTTCGATGCCGTGACTGATCAGGAAACTATCAACCTCCATCTTAAATATACCCACGGACTTGGCCTCCACTGCAGTCTGTGGCAGAGCATTCCACAGATTCACCACTCTCTGGCTTGAAAAAAATTCCTTCTTAACTCTTTTCTAAAAAGTTGCCCCACAATTCTGAGGCTGTGCTGTCTAGTTCTGGATGCCTCCACCATAGGAAACATCCTCTCCACTTCTAGACCTTTCAGCATTTGTTAGATTTCAATGAAATCCCCATGCATTCTTCTAAATTCCAGTGAGTAAAGGTCCAAAGCTGCCAAATGCTCCTCATATGTTAACCCCATTCATTCCAGAATCATCTTTGTGAACCTCCTCTGGACTCTTTCCAATGACAACACATCCTTATGGGGCCCAAAACTGTTGACAATACTCCAAGTTTGGCCAGACAACTGTCTTACAAAGACTCAGCATTATCTCCTTGCTTTTACATTCTATTCCCCTTGAAATAAATGCCAACATTGCATTTGCCTTCTTTACCATAGATTCAACCTGTAAATTAACCTTCTGGGAGTCTTGCATGAGGACTCCTAAGTCCTTCTGCACCTCTGATGTTTGGACCTTCTCCCCATTTAGAGAATAGTCTATACTATCGTTCCTTTTACCAAAATGCATTGTCATACATTTCCCAAAACAATATTCCATTTGCCACTTTTTTGCCCATTCTTCCAATTTGTCTAAGCCCTGCTACAATTGCACTGCTTCCTCAGCACTACGTACCCCTCCACCTATCGTTGTATCAACTGCAAACTTTGCCACAAAGGCATCATTTCCATTATCCAAATCATTGACAAACAATGTGAAAAATGGTGACACAATACTGATCCCTGAGGTACACCACTAGTTACTGGCAGCCAACCAGATAAGACTCTTCTTATTCCCACTCACTGCCATTCCACTATCCATGCCAATATCTTCCCTGTAACGCCATAGGATCTTACCTTGTTAAGCAGCCTCATATGTGGCACCTTATTAAATGCCTTCTGAAAATCCAAGTAAATGACATCCACTCCCTCTCCTTTGTCCACCCTGCTTGTTACTTCCTCGAAGAACTCTAACAGATTTGTCAGGTAAGATTTCCCTTTACAGAAACCATGCTGACTTTGACTTACTTTATCATTAGTCTCCAAGTGCCCCAAAACCTCATACTTAATAATAGACTCCAACACTTTCCCAACCACTGAGGTTAGGCTAACTGGCCTATAATTTCCTTTCTTTTGACTTCCTCCTTTCTTAAAGAGTGGAGTGGCACTTGCAATCTTCCAGTCCTCCAGGACCATGCCAGAATCAAGTGATTCTTGAAAGATCATGACCAATGCATCTGTTATCTCTTCAGCAACCTCTCTCAGGACTCTGGGATGTAGTCCATCCGGTTCAAGTGACTTATCCACCTTAAGACTTTTGAGTTTGCCTCGCACTTTATCTTTTGATAGCAATGGCACTCACTGCTGCTTCCTGACACTCACAGACCACTGGCGCACTGCTAGTGTCTTTCACAGTGAAGACAGATGCAAAGTACCTGTAAAGTTCATCTGCCCCATTACTACCTCACCAGCATTATTTTCCAGTGGCCTCACCTCCCTTTTACTCTTTATATAACTGAAAATACCTTTGGTATCCTACTTTATATTATTGGCTAGTTTGCCCTCATGTTTCATCTTTTCCCTTCTTATAGCTTTTTTAGTTGCCTTTTGTTGGATTTTAAAATCTTTCCAATCATCCAATTTCCCACTCACTTTTGCTACCTTAAATGCCTTTCCTTGGCTTTTATGCAGTCATTAATTTCCCTTGTGAGCCTTGGTTGCCTACCCCGCCATTTGCAAACTTATTCTGTGGGACATATCTATAGTGCACCTTGTGAACTACTCCGAGAAGCTTCAGCCATCTCTGTTTTGTTGTCATCCCCACCAGTATCCTCCTCCAATCCTCCTGGGCAAGCTCTTCTTTCATGCTTCTGTAGTTCCCTTTATTCCATTGTTACATGTCCACAGTTTTGTTTTCCTGAGAGTCCCTAGTTTCATTTACTCTGGGCGTCACGTGTCCCTAGTTTCATTTTACTGGGAGTCCACAGTTTCATTTCTGTGAGTGTTACCTTATGACGTATGCCGATGGCATAAAAGAAATGTGGGCATAGTGCTGAGGAGGAGTCGAAGAAAGGGCAGAGCAAGTACAGACTTTGAGCAATCCTTGAACAGCTCACGATCGAGAAGGGTAAAGTCTAATGTTTACCCATACCCAAAGGATTGGGTTAATCAGCTGCACACTGTGCATTATGGAGATGTGTCTGTCCTTCGTATGATTCATGGGTGTGAATTTCATGACAGTCACTTTGTGAAATCACTCTTTGTGGACTTTGGAACAGTATTGCTCAGCTGGGATCTTCAGTAACCGTTTCTTCGTTCGCTAGCCGTGTAATCTTTGGAATTCGCCGTGATCCCCTGTCGCTGCATTGTGAATCCATATCTCTCTCCTCTCACCTACTTCGTGAATTACTGGGACTCTCTGAACTGCCACTTTAAGACTGTGCTTGAGTAAGATTTGTTAAGAACAGGTTCTAAGTTTGACTGTAAGGGAGATATTGACGCATAACACTGTTAACTTCTGTTTAAGAAAGCAGCTTATTTAATTTTCTATATCTTTCAGTAGATGTAAATAAATATAGTGGTTTTGATATTAAAACCCAACTCAATTTATCATCTCTTGCTGCTGGTACATTAGGAAATCGTAACACCATTGCGATACTGATACATGTGACTTACTCTTCTCACTCTCAAACTGCAGTATGAATTTAATCATATTATGATCACTGCCTCCTAAGGGCTCTTTTACCTTAAGCTTCCTCATGAAATCTGAGTTTTGCAAATACCTTACTAAAGTCCATGTAGGCAACATCCACTGCCTTGCCTTCATCCAGTTTCCTGGTAACTAGCTTGGAAAAAAAAACACAGGTTTAAAGTGACGGGAAAGATTTCAAATGACTGGAAACGCAACTATTTTTCATGCAGATGGTGATGAGCTGCCAAGGGAAGTGAAACAAGCTGCCAGGGGAAGTGGTATTAGGTGGATACAAATATGACACTTAAAAAGCATTTAGATAGTTACATGAATGGGAAAGGTTCAGAGGGAATTTGGGCCAAATGCAGGCAAATGGGCAGGAGGCTGCTGCTGAACAGTTTCTAACTAGCATCAGACACCTGCACTTTTAAATAATGTTACTTGCTTCTGCTTGTGTTCAAAAAGCAGTGATCTTTGTCACTGAAAGCTGGTGAGAAATAAGCAACAAGGTTATTCAGAACTGTTTTTGCTCATTGCGGTTCAAGGATTGGCGATGCCAGAAACTGCTGGGACTGAAAACAAAACAACTTCACTATTTCAACAAGTTAGAAACTACAAGAAATTTGAGGGTATCAACATCATCTTGAAAGTTACAATGAAAATGAAGATTTGGAAGATGCAATCATCAACAGCATTGTATGAAGGCAGTTCACTGTCTGCGCTGATTTTGTTCATTTAGAGTCAATCAAAAGAACGTGACAGATTAATTCCTCTGTCGATAACTATTAGGAACTAATACAGTTTTATAGTACTATATTGTACTATTAGAACACTATATTGATAGTGTTCTAATTTGTTCTGTATTTCATTTAAGTACATAATTTGTTACTCAGTTAAATGTTAGTTTGTCTTTTTTTATACCTTTTTAAGTATTTCCATGAAACTTGGGCTATTTGGGGCAGCCGTTTAAATGGGCCAAAATATACTCGTCCAAGTGTGTGCCAGTTAGCTGGAATCCACAGTATAGGTTTCTTTGGTTGTATCTAGTGACTTATGCAAGTGTATCCATGTATCCAGATGTGGACCAAAGAGAGTGACAGGCTAGGCTGAGGTGCTAGCACTCAGAGATTTGAAATGGATATACAGAGTGACCATCTGAAAGGTTTATATGAAAATCTGTGTGAATCACTGATTTGAAAGAAACATAAAATCATGTAATTTTTATACTGCATAGTCGGGGCTTGATCTTCCTTATATTTTCATAGATTTAGATTTAATTGTTTTCTATTTATATCTTGAGAATGCTTATGGATTGCTTCAAGATATGTTTATTTCTCCATAAATTTACCTAAGCATTGTTTTTGGAAGCAATGGAAAGTGTGAAATAAATTTGCCTGGTTTATAAGCCCAGTAAAATAAATGCATAACATGGGATGCAAGTTTGTTTTTCATTAAGCACTCCCAATGTATTATTATAAAGTTATTAGAGTTATGGTCTGTTTTCCAGTTAGGAGCTACTGAATTATCACGATCTTGGCAAGGCCATTTGTAAACATTGTGCACTTCTTGATCTCTCCTAGTGTAATCTGTTGCAGAATACTTAATCCAGCACAAGCAAGTTATTTGCATTAAGGTTACTACGTTAAAATTGTTTGAATTGATTTCAGGATTGTTTTATCTCCAACCTTGAAATTTCACAGGACCTTGGATTTACGCAAATGCCACACACATATTCTCTCCTCAGCACACACTGGGAACTTTCAGAAAAGAAGTTGTCAAGCTGCAAAGGTCAAATAAGAATGGAACAGATTCTGTGGGCCAGTGCACAACATGAAACTTCTCCTAATTGCTAACAAATTGTTGGTCTCATTCAGACAGGTCATGGAGTGGGTGGTGGGAAATTGGAAAATGTCACTGGTTCACAGGTTGGTGTTTTCCTGAGGTTGTGACTGCAGAGAAGTTTTCCTAGTTCTAATTATTTTGGCACAAGGGAAGGCTTCAGTAAATCTATTGCAAACACTCATCACTGCCTGAGTGAAGCTTTACTTTAGAAGTAATTCTGTTACATCTAGGTAAGACTATTTGATGTTTAACATTTCCAAAAATGAATGGAAAAGAAACAAAAATTTCTTGCACTCATTTTGTAGCATCCTGTAACAGTTTCTTCTAAATACTCAGCCCTACAGAACTGTTTAATTACAGTGAGGCATGGATTCATAAGATGGGGTATGGGACAGTTTCCTTCCTTGGTCTCTTTAGAATTCCAGCATTGGCATCTCAGGAATTAGAGGCAGATTCAGAATCCCACTGAGCTACTAGTAAGTGAGCCACGATGGGTAGCCATTGCTGAGGTCCAGTGACTTCTGCAGAGTGCCCATGCCTCCAGATGTTAGGCAACGCAAGCAATGGACTGGGCTGGGATCCCAGCATTTTGGGCCTGGAATTTGACATGAAGAATATCACTTGGAAATCTGCTAGTTCGTGTGAATGTCTAGTTAATTGGGACTTGATGGTGCTCAAGTAATTATATCAATGTAGTTGATTTAAAAACACAAACACGAGGAAATCTGCAGATTCTGGAATTTCAAGCAACACACATAAAAGTTGCTGGTGAACGCAGCAGGCCAGGCAGCATCTCTAGGAAGAGGTACAGCCGATGTTTCGGGCTGAGACCCTTTGTCAGGACTAACTGAAAGAAGAGCTAGTAAGAGATTTGAAAGTGGGAGGGGGAGGGGGGAGATCCGAAATGATAGGAGAAGGCAGGAGGTGGAGGGATGGAGCTAAGCGCTGGAAAGTTGATTGGCAAAAGGGATATGAGAAGATCATGGGACGGAAGGCCTAGGGAGAAAGAAAGGGGGAGGGGGGAAGCCCAGAGGATGGGCAAGGAGTATAGTGAGAGGGACAGAGGGAGAAAAAGGAGAGAGAGAGAGAAAGAAAATAAATTAATTAATAATATTTGTCAAAGTGAAATGCTACCAGTTAATGAGTAAAGTCAGAATCCGTGTAATTGGCCTTTACAGTTCAAATTAGACACTGCTTGTGATTGTGGGGGAAATATTTAGATAAATGAACACTTAATTGATATTTTCATATTCAAGGGGAATCTGACGTTACCCAGGTACTGTAGACACTGTGTTGCTGGCTTGGACATGCTTGGCCTTGGGCTGAAATTTTAGTTGACTGGAGAACTGCTAAGAGGCTGATGATCAGCTAAAACTCATTAAGGAGATATTTTTCCCCTTCTAAATTGTGATCAGCTATTATATTATATAAAATAATACTTATATAATAAATTGATTACATGAATGGGACTATACTATTGAGCAACAAAGTTGCAGGGAAATTGTAGAGATGTTCATTTGCCTAAGACCAATTGTAAAGGGGACCTGCAGCTATCCAAATATAGACAGGATAGTAATATAAGAGACAAAGAGAAGTAGTTGTGATTAGAAGACATAGAAACATAGAACGTAGAAAATAGGTGCAGGAGTAGTCCATTTGGCCCTTCGACCCTGCACCGCCATTCAGTACGATCATGGCTGTTCATCCAACTCAGAACCCTATACCTGCCTTCTCTCCATACCCCCTGAACCCTTTAGTCACAAGGGTCTTATCTAACTCCCTCTTAAATATAGCCAATGAACTGGCCTCAGCTGTTTCCTGTGGCAGAGAATTCCACAGATTCACCACTCTGTGTGAAGAAGTTTTTCCTAATCTCGGTCCTAAAAGGCTTCCCCTTTATCCTCAAACTGTGACCCCTCTTTCTGGACTTCCACAACATCAGGAACAATCTTCCTAAATCTAGCCTGTCCAATCCCTTTAGAATTTTATACGTTTCAATCAGACCCCCCCTCAATCTTCTAAATTCCAGAGAGTATAAGCCTAGTCGATCCAGTCTTTCATCATATGAAAGTCCTGCCATCCCAGGAATCAGTCTGGTGAACCTTCTTTATACTCCCTCTATGGCAAGAATGTCTTTCCTCAGATTAGGAGACCAAAACTGCACACAATACTCCAGGTGTGGTCTCACCAAGGCCTTGTACAACTGCAGTAGTACCTCCCTGCTCCTGTACTCGAATTCTCTCGCTATAAATGCCAGCATACCATTCGCCTTTTTCACCACCTGCTGTACCTGCATGCCCATTTTCAATGACTGGTGTACAATGACACCCAGGTCTCGTTGCACCTCCCCTTTTCCTAATCGGCCACCATTCAGATAATAGTCTGTTTTCTTGTTCTGGCCACCAAATTGGATAACCTCACATTTATCCACATTAAATTGCATCTGCCATGAATTTGCCCATTCACCTAACCTATCCAAGTCACTCTGCATCCTATTAGCATCCTCCTCACAGCTAACACTGCCACCCAGCTTCGTGTCATCCGCAAACTTGGAGATGCTGCATTTAATTCCCTCGTCTAAGTCATTAATATATAATGTAAACAACTGGGGTCCCAGCACTGAGCCTTGCGGTACCCCGCTAGTCACTGCCCGCCATTCTGAAAAGGTCCCGTTTATTCCCACTCTTTGCTTCCTGTCTGCCAACCAATTCTCTATCCACATCAATACTATATCCCCAATACCCTGTGCTTTAAGTTTGCGCACTAATCTCCTGTGTGGGACCTGGTCAAAAGCCTTTTGAAAATTCAAATATACCACATCCACTGGTTCTCCCCTATCCACTGTACTAGTTACATCCTCGAAAAATTCTATGAGATTCGTCAGACATGATTTTCCTTTCACAAATCCATGCTGACTTTGTCCGATGATTTCACCGCTTTCCAAATGTGCTGTTATCACATCTTTGATAACTGACTCTAGCATTTTGCCCACCACCGATGTCAGGCTTACTGGTCTATAATTCTCCGGTTTCTCTCTCCCTTTTTTAAAAAGCGGGGTTACATTAGCCACCCTCCAATCCTCAGGAACTAATCCAGAATCTAAAGAGTTTTGAAAAATTATCACTAATGCATCCACTATTTCTTGGGCTACTTCCTTAAGCACTCTGGGATGCAGTCCATCTGGCCCTGAGGATTTATCTGCTTTTAATCCTTTCAGTTTACCTAACACCACTTCCCTACTAACATGTATTTCCCTCAGTTCCTCCATCTCACTAGACCCTCGATCCCCTACTATTTCCAGAAGATTATTTATGTCCTCCTTAGTGAAGACAGAACCAAAGTAGTTATTCCATTGGTCTGCCATGTCCTTGCTCCCATAATCAATTCACCTGTTTCTGACTGTAAGTGACCTACATTTGTCTTAACCAATCTTTTTCTTTCCACATATCTATAAAAGCTTTTACAGTCAGTTTTTATGTTCCCTGCCAGCTTTCTCTCATAATCTTTTTTCCCTTTCCTAATTAAGCCCTTTGTCCTCCTCTATTGGACTCTGATTTTCTCCCAGTCCTCAGGTGAGCCGCTTTTTCTGGCTAATTTGTATGTTTCTTCTTTGGAATTGATACTATCCCTAATTTCCCTTGTCAGCCATGGGTGCACTACCTTCCCTGGTTTATTCTTTTGCCAAACTGGGATGAACAATTGTTGTAGTTCATCCATGCGATCTTTAAATGCTTAACATTGCATATCCACTGTCACCCCTTTAAGTATCATTTGCCAGTCTATCTCAGCTAATTCACGTCTCATACTTTCAAAGGTACCCTTCTTTAAGTACAGAACCCTTGTTACTGAATTAACTATGTCACTCTCCATCTTAATGAAGAATTCCACCATATCATGGTCACTCTTACCCAAGGGGCCTCACACGACAAGATTGCTAACTAACCCTTCCTCATTGCTCAATACCCAGTCCAGAATGGCTTGCTCCCTGGTTGGTTCAGAAAACTATCCCGCATACATTCCAAGAAACCCTCTTCCTCAGCACCCTTACCAATTTGGTTCACCCAATCTATATGTAGATTGAAGTCACCCATTATAACTGCTGTTCCTTTATTGCACGCATTTCTAATTTCCTGTTTAATGCCATCCCCAACCTCACTACTACTGTTAGGTGGCTTGTCCACAACTCCCACCAGCGTTTTCTGCTCCTTAGTGTTATGCAGCTCTACCCACATCGATTCCACATCCTCCTGGCTAATGTCCTTCCTTTCTATTGCATTAGTCTCCTCTCTAACCAGCAATGCCACCCCACCTCCTTTTCTTTCATATCTATTGCTCCTGAATATTGAATATCCCTGAATGTTGAGCTCCTATCTTTGCTCACCCTGGAGCCATGTCTCTGTGATCCCAACTATATCATATTCATTAATAACTATCTGCATATTCAATTCATGCACCTTGTTACGAATGCTCCTTTCATTGACACACAAAGCCTTCAGGCTTACTTTTACAACGCTCTTAGCCCTTATACAATTATGTTGAAAAGTGGCCTTTTTAAATTTTTGCCCTTCCAGGACCTTCCAGGATTTTTTCAGACTTAACAAGGAAAGTTTTTTTTTCTTGGTTTAATATAGAGAAAGGAAAAGGTGATAATTACGGTGATAAAATTACAGGTGATAAAACTTAAGATTTAAAGTATCTTGGGAAAGTAAGATGACCATTCCATGATTAAAAGCAGTCAATTAGTGAAGGACCAATTTCAATCGATGAGAACAGGTCTGACCCAGGTAAATTGGAATCAAAGCTTTGCAGGCAAAAATGTAAATTGAGGTGTTTCAGCTGCAGTTGGGAGTGAGACAGAGAAAGCTACAAGCTATAGCTATGGCTGTGAAAGAGGAAGTTTAAAGCCAGATTCTCAAATGGGAGAGAGTAAAATAGTGCAGAAAGAAGGAACAAAAAGAAGATGCTAGATGGTTGAAGCAGGCTGTTTGCTGTTATTTCTTTTACACCTCTCCATTCAGATGAGAAGTAAAAGAGAGAATATTTGGCAGCAAACATAAAAACAAGTCCTAAAATATTCTCTCAGGATGTAAAATAGAAAAGGACTATAAGAACAGTGGTTGCTGATTGAAGACCAAAAATAAATCCCGTTAGAAGGTAGAGGGAATAGCAAGAGGGCTAGGTAAGTACCTTACATCAATTTTCACCAAAGAAGATGATATGCAGTCTTGACAAAAGAAAATATTGTTGAATTTGTGGATAGGTTATAAATATTGAGGTTGATATTAGAAAGGCTGACTGTACTTGGTGGAGAAAACACCTGGTCCAGCTTGGATGTGTCCTCAGTTGCTGAAGGAAGTAAGGGAGAGAAATGCAAAGACCTTGGAGAGAAACTTCCAAACATCTAAAGTTTCCTGGATGATGCCTGAGGAGAAGAAAATTGTAGATGTGGCACCTTTGTTCAACAAGGGTGTAAAGATGAATCAATTGCTTTGGACAAGTCAGTTTAATCTCAGTGGTGGGCAGAATTTCAGAAAGAATAATCCAAGGACAGAATTCATTGTCACTGGACCAAGTGTGGATTAATCAGAGGAAATTAGCATAGACATGTCCCTTGTCCATTCACCCCTCCCCACTAATCTAATCCCTGCACATATCCCTGAAAGTGGCCAAAGTGCTACACCTGCCCATCCACCTCCTTCCTCCCCTCCATTCAGGGCCCTGAAAAGTCCTTCCAGGTGAGGCAACTCGTCAGCTGTGAATCTGCTGGAGTTAACCTTTGCTCCCGATGCAGCCTCTTCTACATTGGTGAGAGCCGTCATAAATTGGGGGACCACTTTGTCGAGCACTTCTGCTCTATCTGCCAGGATAGTGAGAATAATGTGGAGCATGCTAATATGCTTGGGCATTTTCAGACCAAGAAGCAAGTTATGATTTTTCTTGAAGAGTAAGTCTCTAAAGCTGTGATCGGCTATGTCCCAGGTTATGGAAAGAGTCAAGAGAGGAGACTCCAAGGGCCTTGACAAAGATCATTGTATCCTCACTCTGAACAGTTGAGGTCCCAGATGACACAGAGTAGCCAATATTTGTTCCTTTGTTCAAAAAAGGATATGGAGATAATTCAAGATTCAAAAAACTGTATTGTCATTCTAACTGTACATCAGCTCTGCAGGGCAGAATGAGACAGCGTTTCCCAGGAGCAGTGCAATCATAACATAACAAACGTAACACTAAATAATAAACATAACAATAAATAATAAAACACAACAGCCACATTTCAGTTAAAATCAAGTTCTAAGTGTTCAGCGCAAGTTAAAAGTGTCCAAAAACAGAGTCAGGTAGAGCAGCTATTTAGCAGCCTGACTGACTATGGGAAGAAGCTGTTTAGTAGCCTTGTGGTTTTAGTTTTGATGCTCCTGTAACGTTTGCCTGATGGCAGAAGAACAAACAGTTCACGAAGAGGGTGTGAGGGGTCTTTAATGATGTACCATGTCTTCTGGAGGCATCGACTCTGAAAGAGGTCTTGGACAGAAGGTAGGGAGACCCCAATAACCTTCCCTGCTCCCCTAACCACACTTTGCAAGGCTTTTTTGTCGACAGCACTGCAGCTGGAGTACCAGATTGTGATGCAAAAAGGTCAGCACACTCTCAACCACGCCTCTGTAGAATGTAGTTAAGATGTTAGGAAGTTAGAGGCTAATGATCCTTACGTCAGCCATATGGAGGCTATAGAAGAGGATTCTTCAGAAAAAGGTTTGCAAGCATGTGACAAAACATGGCTTTGTGCAAGGCAGGTCATTTCTTGCAAACCTGATTGAGGCTTTGAGGAGGTGATAAAGGTAATTTATGAGTGTAGGGCAGTAGATGTAATCTACATGGATTTTAGTGAAGCATTCGACAATTGTTCTCATGGCCGGCTGATCCGGAAGATTAAGAGGCATGGAATCCATGGCAACTTGACAATGTAGATTCAGAATTGGCTGGACCACAGAAGGCAGACTGCAGTGGCGGAACCGTGTTATAGCTAGGGGTCCATGACCATTTGATATTGGAGCAGTGTTAGGCTATTTCGCCCACCTGCTCCATCATTCCATCATGGCTGAATTATCATACCTCTCAACCCTATTTTCCTCACTTCTACCAGTAACCTTTGACACCCTTACAGGTCAAGAACCTCTCAACCTAATGACTTGGCCTTCACAGCCGTCTGCAGCAATGAATTCCACAGAATTCATTGCACTAGCCTCCCCAACATTGAGGTCATCTTTACAGGACAATGCCTCCAAAAGGCATCATCCATTGTTAAGGACCACGGTCACCCAGGATATGCCCTCTTCTCATTGTTATCAAGTTGGAGGTACAGGAACCTGAAGACACACATTCAATGTTCTACAAACAGCTTTTTTCCCCACTGTCATCAGATTTCTATATGGAGAATGAACCCATGTACACTAACTCATTACTTTTTGTTCTGTTTTTGTTCTCTTTTGGCACTATACATATTTCTTGTTGTAACTGATAGTTTTTTTTATATAATGTATTGCAATGTACTCCAGCAGCAAAACAACGTATTTCATGACATATGTCAGTGATACTAAACCTGATTCTGATTCTAAATACAGAAGCCCTATGGAAGGGTCAAGCCATTTCTACTCACTTGCCCCAGATGTGTAGCCTCCCCATTGGCCTCTTTAGCCCCAAAACCAGAGTGAAAGCAAATCATCCTCAATTTCAAGGGACTGCCTAAGAAGAAGGGGCCATCTGGAGCATTCACTTATTTGCCTTCCATGGATATGGGCACAGAGAGTCATAGAAGTTGTTCTACCTGAGTGCCTAATCCATGGGAGTATGTTTAAGCACCTCTAGGCAAGCTCCAACTGAGGAAATCAACACAGGATCAACACAGCCTGATGACATTGGACTTTTAACAGAAACACATTATTGATGCAATTTCCTTTAATACCTGTTTAAAATATACTCATCCTCTCTTATGATTAGTATACAGATTAATAAATGGTTTGTTATTGGTCTACAACTTCCATAATATTTACCCAAGTTCTTCCATACATTAAAACTGGTAAACAGATAGCTGATGCACCCCAACGGATTTAGTCTTTTTTTTGTATGGGAAGAATATAACAAAGCTTGTACATATACATACAAACAAGGGTCACAGCCGTCTCTATTACCTGAGGAGACTGAGGTCCTTTAACATCTGCCGGACGATGCTGAGGATGTTCTACGAGTCTGTGGTGGCCAGTGCGATCATGTTTGCTGTTGTGTGCTGGGACAGCAGGCTGAGGGTAGCAGACACCAACAGAATCAACAAACTCATTCGTAAGGCCAGTGATGTTGTGGAGATGGAACTGAACTCTCTGACGGTGGTGTCTGAAAAGAGGGTGCTGTCCAAGTTGCATGCCATCTTGGACAATGTCTCCCATCCACTACATAATATACTGGTTGGGCACAGGAGTACATTCAGCCAGAGACTCATTCCGCCGAGATGCAACACAGAGCGTCATAGGAAGTCATTCCTGCCTGTGGCCATCAAACTTTACAACTCCTCCCTTGGAGGGTCAGACACTCTGAGTCAATAGGCTGGTCCTGGACTTAGATATTACTAATTAATTATTTATGGTTTTATTACTATTTAATTAGTTATGGTGCAACTGTAACAAAAACCAATTTCCCTCGGGATCAATAAAGTATGACTATGACTATATACAGATTCATTAAAAAACATGAAGGAGGATGGTTGAAACAGTGGTTTGGCTTATTTAGGTGTAGTATGGGGTGCTGCATAAATAGCCAGTGTTCAGTGGATTACTATAGCAAAATCTGGTAGTGCCTGAGACCTCAGGGGATGTTTGTTACTAGCTGGTTTTGCACAGTCAAAATTTTTTTCTGTTGCCTGCTTTGACACAGTAAGTCTGGTGGCTCTGCTGACAACAAATATTTAGGCAGTGAGAAGATTGACAAATGACGGTATATAGAAGCAAAGAAACATAGAAAACCTACAGCACAATACAGGCCCTTTGGCCCACAATGCTGTGCCAAACAACTCTTTACCTTAGAAATTACCTAGGGTTACACATAACCCTCTATTTTTCTAAGCTCCATGTACCTATCCAGGAGTCTCTTAAAACAGTAGTCCCCAACCACCGGGCCGCAAAACATATGCTACCGGGCCGCGAGGAAACAATATGATTTGGCGATATGAGTCAGCTGCACCCTTTCTCATTCCCTGTCACGCACTGTTGAGCTTGTATGTGCGCGAGGTCATTACCCAGGTGTCATCCATGTCAGTGCGGGAAGGAGATCAACTCCTCGAGCTTGCAAATGACAGTGAACTGAAAAGTATGTTTGACATAACATCTCTGCTGGCATTCTAGATCAAAGTCAAGGCTAAATATCCTGAGGTAGCCAGGAAAGCACTGAAAACGTTGCTTCCATTTCCAACATATCTCTGCAATCAATGCAACCAAAACTAAATTGCGGAACAGACTGGACATAAGGAACCCCTTCAAGTATCGCTGTCTCCCGTCACCCCTCAATAGGACCGCCCTGTTGCAGGAAAACAAGCCCAGGGCTCCCACTGATTCAGCGATATTGGTGTGTTGCAATGATTTTATATGTTCATACGGGGAAAATATGTACTGTGTGTTTAATATCCAAGCGTTACTTAAAATGTTATGATGCTATTGACTTATAAGTGACTTATATAACCATATAACAATTACAGCATGGAAACAGGCCATCTCGGCCCTTCTAGTCCGTGCCGAATGCTACTCTCACCTAGTCCCACCGACCTGCACTCAGCCCACAGCCCTCCATTCCTTTCCTGTCCATATTCCTATCCAATTTTTCTTTAAATGATAATATCGAACCTGCCTCTACCACTTCTACCGGAAGTTCGTTCAACACTTACTTCAAACTCCCCTGTCGTCACCTGATAATTGACTTATCATTATATTAATGCGAGGAAAATATGCGCTGTGTGTTTAATATTAA
Organism: Mobula birostris; assembly: GCF_030028105.1. Classification (NCBI taxonomy): domain Eukaryota; kingdom Metazoa; phylum Chordata; class Chondrichthyes; order Myliobatiformes; family Myliobatidae; genus Mobula; species Mobula birostris. The sequence goes on along the minus strand of NC_092371.1, from coordinate 202,545,288 downwards.
ATTCGTTAGATAAACCCTTTTAGAAATGAAATTGAATGTATTAGCCACTTATCACCTATATTCCAGTCGTGATTAACATCCCCCCCCACCCCCCCCGAAAGGAATCGCCAAAACAATTTGCAGGGGAAAAAAATCGGTAGGTACACACATGTGCACTGGTGCCCGCGCAATGCTTCATGGTCATTGTAGTCTTTCTCGGGGTAAACTCAACATATTTGACTGCTAACAACAGGAATTCTGCAGATACTGAAAAGCATCCAGGTTAGAGTACACTCAGGTTGGAGGAATAACAATATTCTCCGTAACTTCCGCCACCTCCAACGGGATCCCACCACTAAGCACATCTTTCCCTCCCCCCCCTCTGCTTTCCACAGGGATCGCTCCCTATGCGACTCCCTTGTCCATTCGTCCCCCCCATCCCTCCCCACTGATCTCCCTCCTGGCACTTATCCTTGTAAGTCGAACAAGTGCTACACATGCCCTTACACTTCCTCCCTTACCACCATTCAGGGCCCCAGACAGTCCTTCCAGGTGAGGCGACACTTCACCTGTGAGCCAGCTGGGGTGATATACTGCGTCCAGTGCTCTCGATGTGGCCTTCTATATATTGGCGAGACCCGACGCAGACTGGGAGACCGCTTTGCTGACCACCTACGCTCTGTCTGCCAGAGAAAGCAGGATCTCCCAGTGGCCACACATTTTAATTCCACATCCCATTCCCATTCTGACATGTCTATCCACGGCCTCCTCTACTGTAAAGATGAAGCCACACTCAGGTTGGAGGAACAACACCTTATATTCCGTCTGGGTAGCCTCCAACCTGATGGCATGAACATCGACTTCTCTAACTTCCACTAATGCCCCACCTCCCCCTCGTACCCCATCCGTTATTTATTTTTATACACACATTCTTTCTCTCCCTCTCCTTTTTCTCCCTCTGTCCCTCTGACTATACCCCTTGTCCATTCTCTGGGTCTCCCCCCCCCCCTTGTCTTTCTCCCTGGGCCTCCTGTCCCATGATCCTCTCATATCCCCTTTACCAATCACCTGTCCAACTCTTGGCTCCATCTCTCCCCCTCCTGTCTTCTCCTATCATTTTGGATCTCTCCCTCCCCCTCCAACTTTCAAATCCCTTACTCACTCTTCCTTCAGTTAGTCCTGACGAAGGGTCTCGGCCTGAAACGTCGACTGTACCTCTTCCTAGAGATGCTGCCTGGCCTGCTGCGTTCACCAGCAACTTTGATGTGTGGTATTTGACTGCTACTCTTGTCTGTTGGCAACCCTACCCCTCCCCACCCCCTCACAGGTTGGCCGGTCCGCAAGAATATTGTCAATATTAAACCGGTGCACAGTACAAAAAAGGTTGGGGACCCCTGTCTTAAAAGACCCTATCGTATCCACCTCCACCACTGTTGCAGGCAGCTACATTCCACGCACTCACCACCCTCTGTGTAAAAAACGTGCCCTTGATATTTCCTCTGTACCTCTTTCCAAGCACCTTAATACTGTGCCCTCTCATGTTAGCCATTTTAGCCCTGGGAAAAAGCCTCTGACTATCCACACGATCAATGCCTCTCATCATCTTATACACTTCTACCAGGTCACCTCTCATCATCTGCCGCTCCAAGGAGAAAACAGTTTCTTCCCCCAAGTCATCAGACTCTTCAATACCCAGAGCCTGGACTGACACCAACCTACTGCCCTCTACTGTGCCTATTGTCTGGTTTATTATTTATTGTAATGCCTGCACTGTTTTGTGCACTTTATGCAGTCCTGTCTAGGTCTGTAGTCTAGTGTAGTTTTGTGTTGTTTTTTTACGTAGTTCAGTGTAGTTTTTGTATTGTTCATGTAGCGCCATGGTCCTGAAAACGTTGTCTCGTTTTCACTGTGTATTGTACCAGCAGTTATGGTCGAAATGACAATAAAAGTGACTTGACTTGAAAAGGCCGAGTTTACTCAACCTATTCTCATAAGGCATGCTCCCCAATCCAGGCAACATCCTTGTAAATCTCCTCTCCACCCTTTCTATGTTTTCACATCCTTCCTGTAGTGAGGTTACCAGAAGTGTGCACAGTACTCCAAGTGGGGTCTGACCAGGGCCCTATATAGCTGTAATATTACCTCTTGTCTCTTAAACTCAGTCCCACAATTGATGAAGGCCAATGCACCGTATGCCTTCTCAACCACAGAGTCAACCTGTGCAGCAGCTTTGAATGTCGTATGGACTCGGACCCCAAGATCCCTCTGATCCTCCACACTGCCACGACACTTACCATTAATACCGTATTCTGCCATCATATTTGACCTACCAAAAAACTATATTCTGCCATCATACTTGACCTACCTAGATGATGAGTGTCAGACAGAGATCAATGGGGATGGGGTCCCGGAGGAGGAGCAGCCTAAGGAATAAGTGTGATATTTAAAGCATATCTATCTGAGGTTGGTTCTCTGCACCAGACCCCACATCTTAGGGCCTACTCCAGCAGCACCTTGAAGTAATGATGAAGCAAGCCTCCGTGAGTGTTGTAAATGTCTGCTTTTGAAAATTGGCCAATTTAGCATCCAGCATGATGTCCAGGTGTGCTGTATGTGTCCTCGGATGCTATTGGATGTGTCTAGGCACTACAGACTGTTACTATCTTAGGCATATGAGGAACCTAAAGGAAAAAAATTGGATATAAAGGAGTAAAAGTCAGTTTTCCCTTCTGATTTGACGTTTCATTGAAAATAAACCTCACAGAGCACAAAAATATGCTGCTTGGAGAATGAAATGGTTATCAAACCTAGGCTTCAGCTGTCTTCACCCATTACAATGAGATAAATTGCGATCTGCAAGTCTGCACATAATTGATTTCCTCCCTCCCGACGGCAGTACCAAGGGATAATTGCACCTGACTCTGCAACAGCTTTTCCAAAACCATTCATAATAGTGTCATCTTATTTTTGGCAGGCAATTTGGCTGTCCCTTTACTGTAATCATTACTGCTTCTCCACCAGACCTTTCCTTTTACTCTGCTGAACTTAATCCCATCCACTGCTGTCAGATGTTGAAGTAGGTTAAAGGATAGATATTCCCTTCTCTCAAAGGACATTGAGCAGAAAAGGAATGAGATTAGCAATTGATATTTAATGGCGAGAATGTCTTATTACTAAGTAATGATAATATTTTGCCGAAAGCCTCTTTTGTGGGCATTCTGCATGTTTGTCAGTGATGTATGGTGTGACATTTTTCATAATCTCCATCTAAAGCCGTAGAGTAGGGATAAGCGTGCATGATTACAGCTCACACACAGTGCCTTCCAACTTCATAAGTGGAAAGTACAATCTGATACAAGTTGGTTTTCAGTGAGCATTGTGTCAGCACTTGACTTCTTGGAAAGACACCTTGGTGTGATAAACCCTAAAAGAAATGATTGTAAAGGCAAAGCATAGATAGCATTGACCCAGTGCAACAAAAGATTTTTTTTTACATACCGGGGGACCTACTTCAGCATTTAGTACTACATGCAGAATGAAAAGTTCAGCTTTTGGATGTTCTTTTCTTAAAAAAAAACATAAATAAAAATAAACTACCAATGAATGCTAGTTCAAAATATAAAGATAGAAAAATGTACAAAACCAAGGAAAATTTACTAAAATACTGCATATGAGTTTGGTTTAAAATTGTTGCCTTTTGTGTTGGTGATTGTGATTTTGAGGCAGCCGTCTCATTTTGCTGAACACAGTTGAATCTGATACCCTGATGTGGTTCTAAAGGAGCCCTGTGCTGTTAGAAGCCTGATAATATTCAGCTGAGATTTCACCAGCCACCTTTGGTAGCTCCTAGACTTTCACTGATCCTGAGCTGGGAATTGCCAGGCATCCTCTGGTTACATCTTTGCTAGCACATCTGCCCTGCTCAATCTTCAACTCTAGCAGTAGCAGAGAAATACCATAACAACTTGACAGTCAACTTGCGCTCTCTTTGAATGTGGTCCTTTGATTTTGAGTAAAATAGAGAACTGAGCTAACACTTACTTTGTATAAAAAAATTGAAACTGAAAACTTTGATAAAAGACTATTTAAATGTTTCAAAATGCCTTTAATCGCTGGTTTGTGGCCTTGGGTTTTGCTGCTTGAGGCCTCACTGGTGACAGGTGATCAACCTGAAGTACTGACTCCATTTATCTCTCCATTTAACTCCTGCCCGACTGGCTAGTTACTTGCAGCACTTTCTGTTCTTTGTCGCATTAAACTGAAAATCAAAAAAAAAGGCTTGGCAAAAGATTGACAGTATATTGTGTAACAGCTTAATTCTAGAAAATATTCCTGGCAGAGTGCTTAGTGGATGTGCAGACCAGCTAGCTGAGATTCTCACTGACATCTTCAACACCTCCCTGAGCAGCGCCGTCGTTCCTACGTGCTTCCGGAAGTCTTCAGTGTTCTGCCTCAACGACTACCGCCCCGTTGCACTCACATTTATCACCATGAAGTGTTTCGAGAGGCTCATCATGAGGCACATCAAGACCCTGCTGCCCCCTCACTGGACCCCCTGCAGTTCACGTACCGTCCCAACCGTTCAACAGACGATGCCATCGCCACCACCCTCCACCTGGCCCTAACCCACCTGGACAAAAAAGACACATACGTTCGAACGCTGTTCATAGACTTCAGTTCAGCATTCAACACAATCATTCCTCAAAAACTGATTGGAAAGCTGAGCCTAGTGGGCCTGAACACCTCCCTCTGCAACTGGATCCTAGACTTCCTGACTGGGAGACCTCAGTCAGTCCGGATTGGAAGCAGCATCTCCAACACCATCACACTGAGCACAGGGGCCCCCCAGGGCTGTGTGCTCAGTCCACTGCTGTTCACTCTGCTGACCCACGACTGTGCTGCAACACACAGCTCGAACCACATCATCAAGTTCGCCGATGACACGGCCATGGTGGGTCTCATCAGCAAGAACGATGAGTCAGCGTACAGAGAGGAGGTGCAGTGGCTAACGGACTGGTGCAGAGCCAACAATCTGTCTCTGAATGTAAACAAAACAAAAGAGATGGTTGTTGACTTCAGGAGGACACAGAATGACTACTCTCCGCTGAACATCGATGACTCCTCCGTAGAGATTGTTAAGAGCACCAAATTTCTTGGTGTTCACCAGGCGGAGAATCTCACCTGGTCCCTCAACATCAGCTCCATAGCAAAGAAAGCCCAGCAGCATCCCTACTTTCTGCGAAGGCCGAGAAAAGTCCATCTCCCACCCCCCATCCTAACCACATTCTACAGAGGTTGTATCGAGAGCATCCTGAGCAGCTGCATCACAGCCTGGTTCGGAAACTGCACCATCTCGGATCACAAGACCCTGCAGCGGATAGTGAGGTCAGCTGAGAAGATCATCGGGGTCTCTCTTCCTGCCATTACAGACATTTACAGCAAACGCTGCACCCGTAAAGCAAACAGCATTATGAAGGACCCTACGCACCCCTCAAACAAACTCTTCTCCCTCCTGCCATCTGGCAAAAGGCACCGAAGTATTCGGGCTGTCACGACCAGACTATGTAACAGTTTCTTCCCCTAAGCTATGAGACTCCTCAATAGCCAGAGCCTGGACTGACAACAACCTACTGCTCTCTACTGTGCCTATTGTCTGGTTTATTATTTATTATAATGCCTGCACTTTTTTGTGCACTTTATGCAGTCCTGGGTAGGTCTGTAGTCTAGTGTAGTTTTTGTGTTGTTTTATGCAGTTCAGTGTAGTTTTTGTACTGTTCGTGTAGCACCATGGTCCTGAAAAACATTGTCCGTTTTTACTGTGTACTGTAACAGCAGTTATGATCGAAATGACAAGGAAAATGCCCGGATAGTGGAGAGCACACCTGTGGCTGTCCCCCTCAGCGACAAATATCTTGTTCTGGATGCTGTTGAGGAGGATGACCTGACAGGGGACGCCCACGGTGACTGGGTCTCTGGCACTGAGCCTGACGCTGTTGACCAGGAGAGAAGGAGAGAGAAGAGAAATGCAGTGGTCGTAGGGGATTCCATAGTCAGGGGAACGGACAGGAGATTCTGTGAGCCTGATAGAGATACCCGCATGGTGTGTTGCCTCCCAGGTGCCAGGGTACGGGATGTCTTGGATCGGGTCCTGAATATTCTGAAGGGGGAGGGTGAGCAGCCAGTTGTCTTGGTACATGTTGGTACCAATGACATAGATAGGACAAAGGAGGAGGTCCTGAAGAGAGATTTCCAGGAGTTAGGAAGGAAGCTGAGAAGTAGGACCTCCAGGGTAGTAATCTCGGGATTGCTACCTGTGCCACGTGCTAGCGAGGGCATGAATAGTAGGATCAGGCAGATGAATGCGTGGCTGAGAGACTGGTGTAGGGGGCAGGGCTTCAGATTCTTGGAGAATTGGGATCTCTTCTGGGGGGAGTATGACCTGTTCAAAAAGGACAGGTTACACCTGAACCTGAGGGGGACCAATATCCTGGCGGGAAAGTTTAATAGAGCTGTTAGGGAGGGTTTAAACTAATTTGGCAGGGGGATGGTAACCGGAATGACAGAGTGGAGGAAGGGGAAAACAGAAATAAATCTAAGACAGTGAGCAGTAAAGATGTCAGGAAAGACAGGCAGGTGATGGGGCAAATTTGTAGCCATTGGGATGAGTTGCAGTGCAATAAAGTTGCAGTGAAATCAAAGCAAAAAGTATCAAATACTGGTCTTAAGGTGTTGTACTTAAATGCATGCAGCATAAGGAATCAGGTGGATGATCTTGTTGTACAGCTACAGATTGGCAGGTATGATATTGTGGCCATCACTGAGACCTGGCTAAAGGATGCATGTCTCTGAGAGCTGAACGTCCAAGGATACACGGTGTATCGGAAGGATAGGAAGGTAGGCAGAGGGGGAGGCGTAGCTTTATTGGTAAGAAATGATATTAAATCATTAGAAAGAGGTGATAAAGGATCGGAAGGTGCAGAATCTTTATGGGTTGAGCTAAGAAATAGCAGGGGTAAAAGGACCCTGATGGCAGTTATTTATAGGCCTCCAAACAGCTGCAGGGATGTGGACTACAAATTACGACAGGAAACAGAAAAGGCTTGTCAGAAGGGCAGTGTTATGATAATTGTGGAGGATTTTTATATGCGAGTGGATTGGGAAAATCGGGTCGGCACTGGATCTCAAGAGAGAGAAGTTGTAGAATGTCTGCGAGATGGCTTTTTAGAACAGCTTGTTGTTGAGCCCACTAGGGCAGGGGTCCCCAACCAACGGGCTGCGAGCAAACGATATGATTTGGCGATAGGAGTCAGTTGCACCTTTCCTCATTCCCTGTCATGCTCACTGTTGAGCTTGAACACACGCGAGGTCATTGCCCGCGCGTCATCCATGTCAGCGTGGGAAGGAGATCAACCCCTCGAGCTTGCAAATGATGGCGGGCTGAAAAGTATGTTTGACATAACATCCCTACCGGCCTTCCAGATCAAAGTCAAGGCTAAATATCCTGAGATAGCCATGAAAGCACTGAAAACGTTGCTTCCATTTCCAACATATCTCTGCAATGAATGCAACGAAAACTAAATTGCGGAATAGACTGGACATAAGGAACCCCCTTCGAGTATCGCTGTCTACCATCACACCTCGATGGCACCGTCTTGTTGCAGGGAAACAAGCTCAGGGCTCCCACTGATTCAGCTACTCTCACCTAGTCCCAACAACCAGCACTCAGCCCACAACCCTCCATTCCTTTCCTGTCCATATACCTATCCAATTTTTCTTTAAATGACAATATCAAACCTGCCTCTACCACTTCTACTGGAAGTTCATTCAACATTTACTTCAAGCTCCCCTGTCCTCCCCTGATAACTGACTTATCACTATATTCAAGCGAGGAAAATATGCGCTGTGTGTTTAATATTAAATTCATTAGAGAAACCTTTTAGAAATGAAATTGAGTGTACTAGCCACTTAATATTCTGGTCGTGATTAACACACACTGCCCCTCCCCTCCCCCCCCCAAACAGAATCGCCAAAATCCACTTGTAGAAAAAATTTGGCACGTACACACATGCGTAAGTCACGCATGCGCACTGGTGACCGTGCAAGGCTTCATGGTCATTGTAGTCTTTCACGGGGTAAACCCAACGCATTTCACTGCTACTCTTGTCCGTTGGCAACCCTTCCCCGTCCCCCCGCCCCCGGGTCGGCCTGTCCACAAGAATATTGTCAATATTAAACTGGTCCGCAGTGCGAAAAGGTTGGGGACCGCTGCACTAGAGGATCGGCTGTACTGGATTGGGTATTGTGTAATGTACCAGAGGTGATTCGAGAGACTGAGGTGAAGGAACCCTTAGGAGGTAGTGATCATAACATGGTTGAGTTCACTGTGAAATTAGAAAAAGAGAAGCCGAAATCTGATGTGTCGGTATTTCAGTGGAGTAAAGGAAATTACAGTGGCATGAGAGAGGAACTGGCCAAAGTTGACTGGAAAGGGACACTGGCAGGAAAGACAGCAGAGCAGCAGTGGCTGGAGTTTATGCGAGAAGTGAGGAAGGTGCAAGACAGGTATATTCCAAAAAAGAAGAAATTTTCGAGTGGAAAAAGGATGCAACCGTGGTTGACAAGAGAAGTCAAAGCCAAAGTTAAAGCAAAGGAGAGGGCATACAAGGAAGCAAAAATTAGTGGGAAGACAGAGGATTGGGAAGTTTTTAAAACCTTACAAAAGGAAACCAAGAAGGTCATTAAGAGGGAAAATAACTATGAAAGGAAGCTAGCAAATAATATCGAAGAGGATACTAAAATCTTTTTCAAGTATATAAAGAGTAAAAGACAGGTGAGAGTATATATAGGACCAATAGAGAGTGATGCTGGAGAAATTGTAATGGGAGATAAGGAGATGGCAGAGGAGCTGAACGAGTATTTTGCATCGGTCTTCACTGAGGAAGACATCAGCAATATACCGGACACTCAAGGGTGGCAGGGAAGAGAAGTGTGCGCAGTCACAATTACGACAGAGAAAGTACTCAGGAAGCTGAATAGTCTAAAGGTAGATAAATCACCTGGACCAGATGGAACGCACGCTTGTGTTCTGAAGGAAGTAGCTGTGGAGATTGCGGAGGCATTAGCGATGATCTTTCAAAAATCGATAGATTCTGGCATGGTTCCGGAGGACTGGAAGATTGCAAATGTCACTCCGCTATTTAAGAAGGGGGGCAAGGAAGCAAAATGAAATTATAGACCTGTTAGCTTGACATCGGTGGTTGGGAAGTTGTTGGAGTCGATTGTCAAGGATGAGGTTACAGAGTACCTGGAGGTTCGGAAATGCAACGGGACTTGGGAGTCTTCGTACAGGATACCCTTAAGGTTAACCTCCAGGCTGGGTCAGTAGTGAAGAAGGCGAATGCAATGTTGGCATTCATTTCTAGAGGAATAGAGTTTAGGAGTAGGGATGTGATGTTGAGGCTCTATAAGGCGCTGGTGAGACCTCACTTGGAATACTGTGGGCAGTTTTCGTCTCCTTATTTAAGAAAGGATGTGCTGACGTTGGAGAGGGTACAGAGAAGATTCACTAGAATGATTCCGGGAATGAGAGGGTTAACATATGAGGAACGTTTGTCCGCTCTTGGACTGTATTCCTTAGCGTTTAGAAGAATGAGGGGAGACCTCATAGAAACATTTCAAATGTTGAAAGGCATGGACAGAGTGGATGTGGCAAAGTTGTTTCCCATGATGGGGGAGTCTAGTACAAGAAGGCATGACTTAAGGATTGAAGGGCGTCCATTCAGAACAGAGATGGGAAGAAATTTTTTTAGCCAGAGGGTGATGAATCTATGGAATTTGTTGCCACGGGCAGCAGTGGAGGCCAAGTCATTGGGTGTATTTAAGGCAGAGATTGATAGGTATCTGAGTAGCCAGGGCATCAAAGGTTATGGTGAGAAGGCGGGGGAGTGGGACAAAATGGGAGAATGGATCAGCTCATGATAAAATGGCGGAGCAGACTCGATGGGCCGAATGGCCGACTTCTGCTTCTTTGTCTTATGGTCTAAAAAGTGACTTGACTTGACTTCTCTCTCTAATTGTTTACTATCTATCATTCCTTTGTATATCACAAATATCAATTTATATTGTCTCCATTGTTTAACTACTTACAACTTTTTGCCGTGATAATTGGAGGGGGTACAGAAAATTGACACGGATTGTTCTGATCAAAACAAGCCCCTGTATGCAATGGTGAATTGATATAGAGAGAAAATAACAGTATTCCCGCCGATCGCACAATCACAACCAGCTGGAAGATTCTGGCTCCAACCTAATTGATGAGTCTACATACTGGCAGGAATGGCCAGATCAAACATGGCTGATTCAGATTCAGATTGGTTCATTATCATATGCACCCGGGTGCAATGAACCTCCTCACTCACAATGTAAACAGAGTTGATAGTTGAATAAACGAGAGAGGTTGAGAGAGTATAAGGACATGGCAGCATCTCGTGGAAGGAGATGTGAAAGCAGTGATTAGTTTGGAAGTCTGACAGCAGGAGGGAAGAGGCTGCTCATGAATCTGAACTTCCAGGCATTTAGCCTCCTGCACTTTCTCTCAGAACAAAGAACAAAAGGGATGGATTGACCCATCATTAACAAAAAGGGAGTGCCTCATTTCAAGGGGCAGTTGTTCAAGTTATACAGGCACGGGAAGGATAGGTAACTAACCAGATAAGGGATGGGCAGGAGTAAGTAAACAAATTTGTTGCATTAATAGGCCATTCATTCATTCAATCAGGCCAGTAGCCACTAAATAGTAGAAAAGCCACCATAAGCATTAGAGACAGCCCACTCTTGTACCCTGAAACCCAAAAAATGTGAACCAGTCAGCGAGTCCATTAGCAACAGCCCGTTGGTATAAATATGGCCTTCTTCAGCTTCATAGAAACATAGAAAAACCTACAGCACAATACAGGCCCTTTGGCCCTCAAAGTTGTGTCAAACATGTCCTTACCTTAGAAGTTACCTAGGGTTATCCATAGCCCTCTATTTTTCTAAGCTCCATATACCTATCCAGGAGTCTCTTAAAAGACCCTATCGTATCTGCTTCCACCACCATTGCCGGCAGCTCATTCCACGCACTAGCCACTCTCTGCGTAAAAAAAACTTACCCCTGACATCTCCTCTGTACCTACTTCCAAGCACTTTAAAACTGTGCCCTCTCATGTTAGCCATTTCAGCCCTGGGAAAAAGCCTCTGACTATCCAGGCGATCAATGCCTCTAATCATCTTGTACACCTCTATCAGGTCACCTCTCATCCTCCGTCGCTCCAAGTAAAAAAAAAATCCAAGTTCACTCAACCTATTCGCATAAGGCATGCTCCCTAATCCAGGCAACATCCTTGAAAATCTCCTCTGCACCCTTTCTATATTTCCAAATCCCTCCTGTAGTGAGGTGACCAGAACTGAGCACAGTACTCAAAGTGGGGTCTGACCAGGGTCCTATACAGCTGCAACATTACCTCTTGTCTCTTAAACTCAATCCCATAGTTGATGAAGGCCAATGCATTGTAGGCCTTCTTAACCACAGAGTCAGCCTGTGCAGCTGCTTTGAGTGTCGTATGGACTCGGACCCCAAGATCCCTCTGATCCTCCACACTGCCTAGAGTCTTCCCATTAATTCTATATTCTGCCATCATATTTGAGTTACCAAAATGAACCACCTCACATTATTTGGGTTGAACTCCATATGCCACTTTTCAGCCCAGTTCTGCATCCTATCAATGGCCCGCTGTAACCTCTGACAGCCCTCTGTACTGTCCACAACACCCCCAACCTTTGAGTCATCGGGAAATTTACCAACCCATCCTTCCACTTCCTTAACCAGGTTATTTATAAAACTCACAAAGAGAAGGGGTCCCAGAACAAATCCCTGAGGCACACCACTGGTCACTGACCTCCATGCTGAATATGACCCGACTACAACCACGCTTTGCCTTCTGTTGGAAAGCCAGTTCTGGATCCACAAAGCAATGTCCCCTTGGATCTCATGCCTCCTTACTTCCTCAATAAACTTTGCATGGGGTAGTTATCAAATGCCTTGCTGAAATCCATATACACTACACCTACTGCTCTATCTTCATCAATGTGTTTAGTCACATCCTGAAAAAATTCAATCAGGCTTGTAAGGCACGACCTGCCTTTCACAAAGCCATGCTGACTATTCCTAATCATATTATGCCTCTCCAAATGTTCGTAAATCCTGCCTCTCAGGATCTTCTCCATCAACTTACCAAACATTGAAGTAAGACCCATTCGTCTATAATTTCCTGGGCTATCTCTACTCCCTTTCTTGAGTAAGGGAACAACATCAGCAACCCTCCAATCCTCCAGAACCTCTCCCGTCCCCATTGATGATGCAAAGATCATCACCAGAGGCTCAGCAATCTCCTCCCCCACCTCCCACAGTAGCCTGGGGTACATCTCATCCGGTCCTGGTGACTTTTCCAACTTGATGCTTTCCAAAAGCTCCAGCACATCCTCTCCTTAATATCTAAATACTCAAGCTTTTCTGTACGCTGTATGTCATCCCTACAGTCGCCAAGATCCTTTTCTGTGGTGAATACTGAAGCGAAGTATTCCTTAACTAAACAACAGGAATTCTGCAGATGCTGGAAATTCAAGCAACTTTGATGTGTGTTGCTATTCATTAACTACCTCTGCTATCTCCGCCGGTTCCATACACACTTTTCCACTATCACACTTGATTGGTCCTGTTCTCTCATGTCTTGTCCTCTTGTTCTTCACATACTTGTAGAATCCCTTGGGGTTTTCTTTAATCCTGCTTGCCAAGGCCTTCTCATGGCCCCTTCTGGTTCTCTTAATTTCTTTCTTAATCTCCTTCCTGCTAGCCTTATAATCTTCCAGTTCTCTATCATTAGCTAGTTTCTTGAAACTTTCGTAAGCTCTTCTTTTCTTCTTGACTAGATTTACAACAGCTGTTGTATACACACAGTTCCTTTCCCTGTCTCATTGTGCCTATGCAGAACTCCACGCAAATATCTCCTGAACATTTGCCACATTTCTTCCATGTTCCCTGAGAACATCAATTTCCAATTTATGCTTCCAAGTTCCTACCTGATAGCCTCATATTTTCCCTTACTTCAATTAAATGCTTAACCTAACTTGTCTGTTCCTATCCCCCTCCAATGCTATCGTAAAGGAGATAGAATTGTGGTCACTATCTCCAAAGTGCTCTCCCACTGACAGACCTGACACCTGACCAGGTTCATTTCCCAATACTAGATCAAGTACAGCTTCTCCTCTCATAGGCTTATCTACATATTTTGTCAAGAAACCTTCCTGAACACACCTAATAAACTCCACCTCATCTAAACCCCTTGCTCTAGGGAGATGCCAATCGATATTTGGGAAATTAAATTCTCCCACCACAACAACCCTGTTTTATTACACTTTTCCAGAATCTGTTTCCCTATCTGATCCTCGATGTCCCTGTTACTATTGGGTATCCTATAAAAAAACACCCAGTATTGAGCCCTTCCTGTTCCTAACTTCCCCCCACAGAGACTCCGTAGACAATCCCTCCATGTCTTCCTCCTTTTCTGCAGCCGTGACACTATCCCTGATCAACAGTGATATGCCCCCACCTCTTTTGCCTCCCTCCCTGTCTTTCCTGAAACATCTAAAGCCTGGCACTTGTGGTAACCATTCCTGCTCCTGAGCCATCCAAGTCTCTGTAATGCCCACAACATCATAGCTCCAAGTACTGATCTACGCTCTAAGCTCATCCTCTTTGTTCATAATACTCCCTGCATTAAAATAGACACATCGCGAACCATCAGTCTGAGCGCATCCCTTCTCTGTCACCTGCCTATCCTCCCTCTCGCACTGCCTGCAAACTTTCTCTATTTGTGAGCCCAACCACCTCTTCCTCCATTGCTTCACTTCAGTTCCCACCCCCCAGCTATTCTAGTTTATCTCTTCCCCAATAGCCTTTGCAAACCTCCCCTCCAGGATTTGGTCCCCCTGGGATTCAAGTGCAACCTGTCATTTTTGTACAGGTCACGCCTGCCCCAAAAGAGGTCCCAATGATCCAGAAATCTGAATCTCTGCCCTCTGCTCCAATCTCTAAGCTACGCATTCATCCTCCACCCCATTCTATTCCTATACTCACTGTCGCGTGGCATAGGCAGTAATCCTGAGATTACTACCTTTGAGGTTCTGCTTCTCAACTTCCTTCCTAACTCCATGTAGTCTGTTTTCAGGACCTCCTCCCTTTTCCTACCTATGTCATTGGTACCATAATGTACCACGACCTCTGGCTGTTTTCCTTCCCACTTCAGGATATAGACAATAGACAATAGGTGCTGGAGTAGGCCATTTGGCCCTTTAAGCCAGCACCGCCATTCACTGTGATCATGGCTGATCATCCACAATCAGTATCCAGTTCCTGCCTTATCCCCATAACCTTTGATTGCACTATCTTTAAGAGCTCTATCCGTCTCTTTCTTGAAAACATCCAGAGACTTGGCCTCCACTGCCTTCTGGGGCAGAACATTTCACCTAACCACCACTCTCTGGGTGAAAAAGTTTTTCCTCAACTCTGTTCTAAATGGCCTACCCCTTATTCTTAAACTGTGGCCTTTGGTTCTGGACTCACCCAGCAGCGGGAACATGCTTCCTGCCTCCAGCGTGTCCAATCCCTTAATAATCTTATATGTTTCAATCAAATCCCCTCTCATCCTTCTAAACTCCAGTGTAAACAAGCCCAGTTGTTTCAATCTTTCAACATATGACAGTCCCGCCATCTCGGAAATTAACCTTGTGAACCTACGCTGCACTCCCTCAATAGCAAGAATGTCCTTCTTCAAATTTGGAGACCAAAACTGCACACAGTACTCCAGGTGTGGTCTCACCAGGGCCCTGTACAGCTGCAGAAGGACCTCTTTGCTCTTATACTCAATTCCCTTTGTTATGAAGGCCAGCATGCCATTAGCTTTCTTCACTGCCCGCTGTACTTGCATGCATGCTTTCAGTGACTGATGTACAAGAACACCTAGATCTCGTTGTACTTCCCCTTTTCCTAACTTGACTTCATTTAGGTAATAATCTGCCTTCCTGTTCTTACCACCAAAGTGGATAACCTCAAATTTATCCACATTAAACTGCTTCTGCCATGCATCCGCCCAGTCACCCAGCCTGTCCAAGTCACCCTGCATTCTCATAACATCCTCCTCACATTTCACACTGCCACCCAGCTTTGTGTCATCTGCAAATTTGCTAATGTTACTTTTAATCCCTTCATCTAAATCATTAATGTATACTGTAAACAGCTGCGGTCCCAGCACTGAACCCTGTGGTACCCCACTGGTCACAGCCTGCCATTCCGAAAGGGACCCGTTAATCGCTACTCTTTGTTTTCTGTCAGCCAGCCAATTTTCAATCCTTGTCAGTACTCTTCCCCCAGTACCATGTGCCCTAATTTTGCCCACTAATCTCCTATGTGGGACTTTATCAAAGGCTTTCTGAAAGTCCTGGTACACTACATTCACTGGCTCTCCCTTGTCCACTTTCATAGTTACATCCTATAAAAATTCCAGAAGATTAGTCAAGCACGATTTCCCCTTCGTAAATCCATGCTGACTCGGACCTATCCTGTTACTGCTATCCAGATGTGTCGTGAACTCGATCAGAAACATCCTGAACCCTGGCACCTAACAGGCAAACTACCATCTGAGTTTCTTTCCTGCGTCCACAGAATCGCCTGTCTGATTCCCTAACTACAGAGTCCCCTATCACTGCTGCCATCCTCTTCCTTTCCCTACCTTTCTGAGCCACAGGGCCAGACTCTGTGTCAGAGGCGCGGCCACTGTTGCTTCCCCCAGGTAGGCAGTCCCCCTCAACAGTGCTCAAGCAGGAATATTTATTGTTAAGGGGGACAGCCACAGCGGTACTCTCTAGTATCTGCCTCTTGCCCTTCCGTCTCCTGACTGTTACCCACTTACCTGTCTCCTGAGGCCTTGGAGTGACTACCTGCCTATAGCTCCTCTCTAGCACCTCCTTACTCTCCCTGACCAGACGAAGGTCATCGAGCTGCATCTCCAGTTCCCTAACCCGGTCCCTAAGGAGCTGCAGCTTGATGTACCTGGCGCAGGTGTGGTTGACCAGGAGGCTGGGAGACTCCAGGACTTCCCACATCTGACACCGAGCACAGAACACCGACCTCACACACATACTTCCTGTCTGTATTCTACACAGATAAACTAATCAAACAAAAGACAAGGGAGCCAAGAGATGGGTGTCTTAGTTTCACTTTCACTTTAAGCGAGGGGTGCACACATGGTGACGTAATGATGTATGTCATTCGTTACCTATAATAAGTAAATTATTTAAACAATCAAGAATACTTAATTAAGCATATTTACAATATTACTCAAATATTACTGAAATATTAAATACACAACACTCCTCCATACTTAGCTATAAACTTCAACTCAGTATAGAATTCATCTAAACATGTATATGTTTGTGTGTGTATGTGTATATAACAGTTGTATTATATGGTACACTATGTAATAGTAAAGGCATCCGTTAGTCTTCGAGACCATGGATCTGCGCCTGGAAAGTCTTCACTTTCCAGGGCACAGGCCTGGGTAAGGTTGTATGGAAGACCAGCAGTTGCCCATGCTGCAAGTCTCCCCTCTCCACGACATCAATGTTGTCCAAGGGAAGGACATTAGGATCCATACAGCTTGGCACCGGTGTTGTCGCAGAGCAATGTGTGATTAAGTGCCTTGCTCAAGGACGCGTTCCCTCAGCTGGGGCTCAAACTCACGACCTTCAGGTCACTAGTCCAATGCCTTAACCACTTGGCCACGTGCCCACACACACTATATAATACAACTACTATATAGACATCCACAGCATAGGGATTTTTAAATTATCCCATTCTGGCCTAAAGATAAAGGTTGAGATAATGTCTTTCCTGACAAAAGGGATCTCTGACGAGTGAGACTATGAAACAACCTCAGGTTCTGGGGCCTTCTCCGTAGTGTTTCTAGGAGATGACCCTGGGTGTTCAAGAAGTGGTTCTGAGAACTTTCTTCTCCTTTCTCCAAAATGCTCCATCAGCATTTCCATAATTAGTTGCCCCCTTGAATTCCATCTTGTAGTTGTGTCCTCCAAGAAACAGCCCACATCTACATTCTGTTAGTGGAACAACCTTCTGTGGATTGTAAATGGATGTTAGTGGTTGATGATCAGTAATGAGGATAAACTCTTTCGCATACAAATACTGGTTGAAATGCTCTGCACCGCAAACCGGACTCAAGGACTCTCTGTCAATCTGTGTGTAATTTTTCTCTGTAGCGGTGAGGGAACGTGATGCAAAGGCTATGAGATGTTCACTTCCATCACTCATAACATGTGACATGACTGCACCTACACCATAAAGCAAGGCAGCACAGGCAAGCTTCACTCAATGATATGGATCATAATGTGTGGGTAAAGCATCTGATGTCACCATTTCCTTCCTCTTTTGGAAAGCCACCTCACACTGCTTTGTCCATTGCCATTTCTTCCTGATCTGTAGTAGTGAGTTCAAGGACTGGAGCACAATAGTCAGCTTTGGCAGGAACCTGCTATAGTAATTGACAAATCTTGAAAAGGACCACAACTGTGACAGGTCCTTTGGCTTGAGGTATTCTGTTCTGCTTGAATTTTCTTAGCACACTTGTGTAATCCTTATGTGTCAATGGTGTGACTACAGTAAGTGACACTTGGTTTAAAAATTCGCACTTGTTGCCTTGTGCTCTGAATTCATGATATTCTAATATCTTAACACTGTCTTGGCATTTTGGAGGTGTTCCTTGTCATTCTTCTCGGTAATAATGATATCATCCAGATAGCATTGAGTGCCTGGGCAACCTGATTCATAGCTTGCTGCCCGAGTGCAGGTGCAGATGCCGTTCCAAAAATAAGCCTTTTTGGGTGATTATGGTGAGAAACACTTTGGATTCTTCTTCCATTTCCATCTTTAGGTAGGCCTCAGCTAAGTCCACTTTGCTGAAGTGTTTCCCTCCAGAAAGGTTTGCAAGTATATCCTCTATCCTGGGCAGAGGGTATTAATCTACTCTCAGTACTGGGTTGATGGTAACCTTGAAATCACCACAGTTCAGCTGCTTCTGCTTTAAGGAAAACAAACCCAGCCTATCCAGGCTCTCCTCATGTGAAATGCTCTGTCCCGAGTAACATCCTGGAGAATCTCCTTTGCATGTTCTCCAGTGAAATTACAGTATTCCTTTAATGTACACAGTCCTCCAGCTAATCTGCTCAATGAACCTGGGCCCTTTTAGACTATTTCAATGGAGGAAAATGACTGGAAGTAATTAGAAACGTATATCACTTCAAATTTTAAACATTTAAATTTGCACAGTTGAAGAAACTTTTTTTCTCTGTTTAAATGTTTTAGTAGTTTCTATCAAATTCTGGCAGTTACATGTGGAACTACTGTCAGATCCCCACAGACTTTGGCCATGATGTTTCTTGGTGTACAGAGAACTTCAAATGATATTTTCTTAGTATAAGCAGTCCCTGGACTATGTAATGTTTCTGTTCTTGGGAATTGTCTGTAAACCAATTTCTCTGTGAGTTACAAACATGTTTTATTTTTAATACAATCCCATTTCATAGGATTGTCATTATAATTGCATTTCATTGCATAATCATCCTAACACCAGCTAACATTAGTTTAAAACTTTAAACAAATGGAATATACACCATATCCAATCAGTACTGAATAAAATAAGACATTATTATTAGTATTACTAGCTTGAAAAATGCTTTAAAAATGTATGAGATAATTTGCATAGAATCCAGCTTCCCAGGTCAGGTCATTCATAACTGGGGTAAGCCAATGTCTTTGGCAATTTGGTCCAATAAAAGGGTTTTTACATTGCTTTGACTTGAGAAATCAAATGAACTTACTAAAAGTAATAAATCTTACATGTTCATATAGAGCACTCCCACATTATGGAGGTGCTGCAGTCCTAGAATCATCTGAATCCAATTTTTGGTGAGAAGAAACCATGACCAAAAGTGACAACTCCTTTTGTTTCTTTCACACGTTGTGCTTATTCAGTTACTGTTTCTCTAACAAATTCTGCAAGAGCAAATTTTTCTTTATCTTGAATTTTTTGGTAGTGAGTTGTGAATACCATAAGGGTGAATTTCTGTTATATGAACTTCTGTAATGCAGGAGTGCATTGTATTGGGATTTAAAGTTTATAGGTTTTCCAGAGAGGCACATATCAATGTATCATCGGCTTTGTAAAGCTGATGCCATTTTCCCACTTCATTTCACAGGAACTATTTTGACCTTGTATTTGTTTCACTTTATTAATTTTTTAACAGAATTTTAATATTTTATTGTTTGGGGGTAAGTACCTTTTACATGAGACCTTCATCGTTTTGTGATATGCAATTGCAGTTCAAACATATTGAAGATGCAGTGACATTATTCACTGTATCATTGTACAGTTTCTGCCTCTATGCCACAGAGCATTTCCAATTGTATCAGTGTGGTTATATTCTCCAGTTCCATCACTGCATTGGTACATGCTATATATGTTGTACACATGAGCTGAACATACCAAATGGAGTTTCCAACTTACCAGACTTACTTTCACGTTTGACCATCTCTTATGCCACACTGAAGATGCTAGGACTGCGCAACCGGGTTGCCTGGTACCTGTTACATGCTAAGAACGTTCTCATTCTGAACTGATGGGCAAGAGCAAATAAAAGGCAGGGCACAGGGGTGAAATCAGCAGAGTTGCCAGAAACATCAGAAGAGTGGGATGAAATTGTTTTTAAAATCTTTCCAGACCAATATCAATTTGGCCCTGTACGTCTGTAATGCCTCACTGGCACTACTGGAGATTATCTGAATATCATGTAAACCATGGATCAAATAAACTGGAGCACACTTAGAAAACTGTGCTGAATTAGAAGCTACAAAGAATTGTGGATCCAAGATCACCCGGATCTAACAATAACTGTGGGTGAATGTTTGACTGTGCTCTATTGAAGTTCAGTTTGGAGGCCGATGAAGAATATCTAAATTCGGCTAATTTAATTTTCATGGGCAATTTTTAAAATTGCATATTTAGATTGCTTCTCACAAATATAAATATGATATTGTAGCGGTGTGCTACACACAGTGCTGAAATAACCACACGTAGTCAGTGAGTTGGAGTTGCGATGGAAGAGATTTATTCAAACTTTGCGGCCTGCTTTAAAGCCTTCTTGTTCCCGCCCTCCCTGGGGCGGGACTGCTGTGGGGAATGCATATTCCCAGACCCTTTCTGCGCGTGGGATTTTCCCCCTGCTGGTGAAGATGGCCTGGCGCCCTTTTTGGGGCCGGCCCTCTGCCTGCGCGCGCTGTTTCATGAGCCGGTTTGTGTGCGCTAGAAAGTGGGTTGCCACATAACCCCTCCTCCAGAACCGGCGATACCTCTCCCAATGTCCCCAATCTGGATCGGCCTCTGTTTGGGAGGTCTGCCCCTGCGCCGCGGTGCCTGAGCCTGGACCGGCTGCGCCAAGTTCACATGGGCCGGTTTGAGTCGGTCCACCGTGAAAACTTCCTCTCTCCCCCCCCAGTGTCCAGCACAAACGTGGACCCGTTGTTCCTGATCACCTTAAGCGGTCCCTCGTAGGGCTGCTGTAGCGATGCCCGGTGTCCGCCCCATCGAACAAAAAGAAACTTACAGTTCTGCAGGTCTTTGGTACGCAGGTCGGGCTCTGTCCGTGCTGTGAAGTGGGGATGGGGGCTAGGTTACCGAGCCTCTCCCGTAGTCTGTCCAGGACTGTTGCGGGTTCTTCCTCTTGCCTCCTTGGGGCTGGTATGAACTCTCCTGGGACTACCAGGGGTGCGCCATACACCAACTCGGCCGACGAGGTGTGCAGATCCTCCTTAGGCACCGTGCGGATTCCGAGCAGGACCCAGGGAAGTTCGTCCACCCAGTTAGGCCCTTCCAGGTGGGCCATGAGAGCCAACTTCAGGTGACGGTGGAAACGCTCCACTAGTCCGTTCGACTGTGGGTGGTAGGCAGTTGTGTGGTGTAGCTGCAATCCTAAAAGGCTGGCCATAGCCAACCACAGGCTAGAGGTGAACTGGGCGCCCTTGTTGGAGGTAATGTGGGCCGGTACCCCGAAGCGTGCTACCCAGGTTGCGATCAGTGCTCGGGCGCAGGATTCAGAGGTGGTGTCGGTGAGCGGGGCCTCCTCTGGCCATCTGGTGAACCGGTCTATCATAGTTAGGAGGTACCATGCTCCTCGCGACACTGGCAGGGGCCCCACGATATCCACATGAATGTGGTCGAACCTCCGGCGGGTGGGTTCGAACTGCTACGGCAGAGCCTTGGTGTGCCGTTGCACCTTGGCCGTTTGGCACTGCATGCATGTTTTGGCCCATTCACTGACCTGCTTATGAAGTCCATGCCACACGAACCTGTTGGCGACCAGCCGGACGGTTGTCCTGATGGAGGGGTGCGCTAAGTTGTGAATGGATTCGAAAACCCGCTGGCGCCAGGCTGCTGGGATGACGGGGCGGGGTTGGCCGGTAGCTATGTCACATAGTTGGGTCCTCTCACCTGGGCCTACGGGGAGGTCTTGGAGCTGTAAATCGGAGACTGCAATCCTGTAACTGGGGATCTCAGTGTCTGTCTGCTGTGCCTCTGCCAGCGCTGCATAGTCCACCCCCTGGGACAGGGCCTGTATGGTAGGTCTGGATAGTGCGTCCACCACGACGTTGTCCTTTCCCGAGACATGCTGGATGTCCGTCGTGTACTCGGAGATGTAGGACAGGTGTCGCTGCTGGCGGGACGACCAGGGGTCGGACACCTTCGTGAACACAAAGGTAAGCGGTTTGTGGTCTGTGAACGCGGTGAAGGGCCTACCTTCTAAGCAGTACCTGAAATGCCGGATTGCCAGGTATAGCGCCAATAGCTCCCGGTCGAAAGCTCTGTATTTGAGTTCGGGTTGCTGTCAGGTGTTTGCTGAAGAACGCCAGGGGTTGCCAGCGACCCTCGATGAGTTGTTCCAGCACTCCACCGACCGCTGTGTTGGATGCGTCCACTGTGAGGGCAGTAGGAACGTCCGTTCTGGGGTGCACTAGCATCGCGGCGTTTGCCAAGGCTTCTTTGGTTTTAACGAAAGCGGCTGCGGCCTCTTCGTCCCAGGTAATGTCCTTGCCCTTACCCGACATCAGGGTGAATGGGGGCGAATGGTTCGGGCTGCTGAGGGGAGGAAACGGTGGTAAAAATTCACCATACCCACGAATTCCTGCAAGCCTTTGATTGTGTTGGGTCGGGGGAAGTGGTGGACCGCATCTACCTTGGCGGGCAGTGGGGTTGCCCCGTCTTTAGTAATCCTGTGGCCCAGGAAGTCGATGGTGTCGAGTCTGAACTGGCATTTGGCTGGGTTGATTGTAAGGCCGAATTCGCTCAGGCGGGAGTAGAGCTGGCGGAGGTGGGACAGATGCTCCTGCCGACTACTGCTGACTATGAGGATGTCATCCAAATAGATGAATGCAAAGTCCAGGTCGCGTCCATTAGCCGCTGGAACGTCTGTGCAGCATTCTTTAGACCAAACGGCATTCAGAGGAATTCGAAAAGTCCGAATGGGGTGATAAGTGCTGTTTTGGGGATGTCATCCGGATGTACCGGGATTTGATGGTATCCCCGGACGAGGTCAACCTTGGAAAAGACCCTTGTGCCATGTAGATTTGCTGCGAAGTCTTGAATGTGCGGCACAGGGTAGCGGTCTGGCGTTGTAGCCTCGTACAGTCTGCGGTAGTCACCGCATGGTCTCCAGCCCCCCGTTGCCTTGGGCACCATGTGCTGGGGGGAGACCCATGGGCTGTCCGACCTTCCTATGATCCCCAATTCCTCTATATTCTTGAACCCCTCCTTCGCCAATCGGAGCTTGTCCGGGAAGCCTTCGAGCACGGGTGTGGAGGGGTGCTCCCTGGGTCGGAATGTGGTGCTGTACTCAATGTCTGGGCATGGCTGTCGTGAACTGCGGCATCAGTACTGATGGGAAATCCGCCAGGCTCCTGGTGAATTCGGCTTGGCGTGGACTAATCGCTTCCCTTGCAGGCTGTGGGCTCGTAGAAAATCCGCCCCCAGGAGTGGTTGGGCCACGGCGGCCAGTGTGAAGTCCCACGTGAACTGGCTGGAGCTGAACTGTAGCCGCACCGTGCGGGTGCCATAGGTTCGTATTGTGCTGCCATTTGCGGCCCTCAGGGTGGGTCCCGGTTCTCTGTTGCGGGGTCGTAACTCGTTGGAGGTAAGACGCTGATCTCCGCTCTGGTGTCGACCAAAAAGCGGCGTCCCAAATGCTTGTCCCAGACGTACAGGAGGCTGTCCTGATGGCCAGCCGCCGTAGCCATCAGCGGCAACTGGCCCTGGCGTTTCCCGGGAATTTGCAGGGTGGTCTGCAGTGGCGGGCCTCTGTGCCCCACCGCTGGTGGTAGAAACACCTTTGTTTGTTGGGCTCCTCACTCCTGTCGCCGGGTTTTGTAGACTCTGCTGCCAGGCCTGGTCTGGTCTGTCGTTGGGCACGCGGCTTGGTGATCTGTGCGACAGACGCCCCTCTCTCTTTCCCAGCATTCCACAGCACATCTGTTCGGGCCGCCACCTCCCGAGGGTTGCTGAAATCTGCATCGGACAGCAGCAGGCGTATGTCCTCGGGCAGTTGCTCTAGGAACGCCTGCTCAAACATGAGGCAGGGTTTGTGTCCTTCAGCCAGGGCCAGCATCTCGTTCATTAATGCTGACGGTAGCCTGTCTCCCAAACCATCCAGGTGCAGTAAGCGGGCAGCTCGTTTGCACCGTGAGAGTCCAAAAATCCTTATGAGCAGGGCTTTGAATGCTGTGTATTTGTCGTTCTCTGGGGGCGACTGTATAAACTCCTCAACTTGTGCAGCTGTCTCCTGGTCGAGGGAGATCAGTACGTAATAGTAGCGAGTGGACTCCGAGGTAATCTGCTGAATGTGGAATTGTGCTTCTGCTTGTTCGAACCATAATTGGGGTCGCAGTGGCCAGAAGCTTGGCAGTTTTAACGAAACTGTGTGAACAGATGCGGCGTCGGTCATCTCTGGTCCAAATATCGTTTGGGCCGTCGGGGTCACCAATTGTAGCGGTGTGCTACACACAGCGCTAGAATAACCACAGGGAGTTGCGATGAAAGAGATTTATTCAAAATTCGGCGCCTGCTTTAAAGCCTTCCCGTTTCCGCCCTCCCTGGGGCGGGACTGCTGTGGGGAATGCATATTCCCAGACTCTTTCTGCGAGCGGGATTTTCCCCCATGCCGGTGAAGATGGCCAGGCGCCCTTTTTGGGGCCGGCCCTCTGCCTGCGCGCTCTGTTTCGTGAGCCGGTTCGTGTGTGCTAGAAAGTAGGTCGCCACAATATACAATTACAACAAAATAATGCCCCAGATTGATCATTTTAAAAGCAATTTATAATAAGAAAATTGAATTCCTAATATTTGTACAACACCGATTCTTGTGACTTTGGCGAAAACATGTCCCATTAAGAAAACTGCTAATTCCGTTGAAAATGAATAACATTTCCTTATTTAAAATAATCAGGGTTGATTATCTGAGGGTCTTTTGCACAAATGCCACATTTTTTCATATGTTTGTTTTTATTTTTATAAATTATATGATAGCCCAGTAGCCACAAAATCAGTTGTCCTCAGAAAAGAGATTATCATTTCAATTTGATAAAAAAAAGTGTGAAAAAATTATTTCAAATGTTTAATATATATGCCAGATGAAAGAGTAGAGTGAAAGACCTCTTTAAAACTAAAAGCAGTGAACTTTCAACAATACTTACTTTGTGGTTGCTCAAAATGTGTCCCAAGTTTTTGTCAACACCGTTAGATATTTATATAAAAGAAAAGCAATAAAATCAGGCAACCACATGGTCAACTATATTCTTGAGGACCCCCTTTCCACCCTCCACATCTGCTAAATGCAACAAGGTCAAGCAAGTTCCTGTAAGTTTGCTATTTTTTCAATAATTTTTGCATATTTATTGAATGTGTCAACACTTTTTTTTGTATAGAAAGAATTATCTTAACTTATGACATAAATTTATGCACTTTAAGTAGAGGCCAGAGGCAGCTAGCAACAGAGAGAAAACAAGTGGGCTCCTGTATACAACTCATGCATGTCATGGAAAAAGTGTGTTTTGTCATCAGTCAGGTTTTCTGCCTGACGGTGGTGATACATAGTTTGACGGTGGTGACAAAACATCCAAATCATCCTCAGTGGAGGCTTGAATATAATTAATGATCACAATAAATAGTAATATGGTTTGTAATCTTTCATTAACCTCCTTATTTATAATGTACATAATTTCCCCTTTATTTCTTCCACACAAAGGCCTTACTATATTTCCTTACTATATGTATCCCCAACAACTAAAACCATAAATGAATTTAGTTGCACCATTTCATAATCATTTTATAAAATTTCACCAAATTAAACATAATTAAATTCATAGTAATTTTGCACAATTTCATAGTAATTCCATTAAATTCTGACCTTCCTTTTATGTATTTTAGGAGGTTATGGCTAGGCAGCAGCTATCAGTGGAGGAGCGAAGGAGAAGAAACAGGGATTACCAAAAAAAGCGGAGAGTGAAAATATACGAGGGGTGATTGATAAGTCCGTGGCTTAAGGTAGACAGAGTCAATTTTAGAAAACCTAGCACATTTATTTTTCAACATAGTCCCCTCCTACATGTACACACTTAGTCCAGTGGCCGTGGAGCATACGGATCCCTTCTTTGTAGAAGTGGTCCCAGCAGGGGTGATTGATAATTTCCTGGCCTAAGGTAGAAGGAGATGAGTTAATAACTTCAAACTTTCTGCATTATCACTTAAAGAGCTGAGCTGCGCGTGCATGTAATGAGAGCGTCTTGGACCTCCAGGTGGTCCACAGCAGGGGTGATTGATACGTTAGTGGCCTAAGGTAGAAGGAGATGAGTTATACAGCTCTCGTTACATGCATGCGCAGTTCAACTCTTTGAGTGAAAATACAGAAAGTTTGAAGTTACTAACTCATCTCCTTCTACCTTAGGCCACAAACTTATCAATCACCCCTGCTGTGGACCAATTTCTGGAGGTCCAAGATGCCAACTTCTACAAAGAAGGGATCCATATGCTCCATGACTGCTGAACTAAGTGTGTAAATGTTGGAAAAAAATGTGTTAGGTTTTCTAAAATTGACTCCTTCTACCTTAGGCCATGAACTTATCAATCACCCCTCGTATAGAGAGCCAGAGTTAAAGGAGGAATACCTAAGAAAGGAAAAGCAAAGATGGAAGAATAGAGTAGACGATGGGAAGATAAAAATTATCAGTGATTTGAATGAAAGGGAAAAGACGAGTAAGAGAAAGGCATGGAAATGTAGACAGCAAGAGTCAAGAGAGTGTAAGACAAAGCTGATGGAGGAAATGGAGCAGGAACCCCAGAGTGATCCTGACGGGACTACGACAGATATGTCTGCTGGTGTCATTAATTGTGGAGATTGGCTTGCAGTCATTTATGACCAAGATTGGTGGTTAGCAAAGGCTGTCATTGTGGATGCTCATCATCAAGATGTTCAAGTGGAGTTTTTCCACCCTCATGGGCCCAACACGCGCTTCCATCCAAAACCAGGTGGAAAAGGTATGTCCTTTGTACCAGTTGAAAATATTCTTGTCAAACTGATGGAGCCACCATCACTGGATCATGCAAGCAGGATGAGGAGATCTACCATCTCGTCTGCTGAAGTCATGGACTTCAAAGAGGAGAAGTATATTAATCGTCAACTTCCTGATAAAGCTGACTGAACGTTTTCGAAGATTTTCAAACCCAGAAATGGATGGAATTTTTTTTTAGTTCTTGGTGTGTTTTTTGATGTTTATGCTTAAACATTGCAGTTGTATTGTAGTTTTGAGCAGAGAGTACTGCAGCACAACTATCACATGCCCCATGCTGCACAGAACATCGCATATCATTTGTGAAAGAAGGCTCCAAGTCAAGGGTGTTCAGCACAGGCTCACGATCAAGCATACTTTCTTCAGCCAATGATTGGTGTGTGAAGGCCAACCTGGATGGGAAAGGCAGTTTCCTGGAGCAAATAGCTTTCACCACATTGCGTCCAGATATAATCGTATGGTCTGACACCAGTAGAGAAGTGGTTATTGGTGAACTCACAGTCCCCTGGGAAGACAACATCGATGAAGCCCACGAGCGCAAGTTAACCAAGTATGCAGAATTAAGATCAGAGTGCAGAGACAGAGGGTGAAAGGTCTCATGCTATCCATTCGAAGTAGGCTGCCGTGGGTTTATTGCGTTCACTTTCCAGAAGTGGCTGCATGACCTTGGCTTCACTGGAAGAGAGATCAAGTCAACCAGCAGGGCTGTAGCTGAGGCAGCAGAGAAAGGATCAGCATGGGTGTGAACCAAGTATGTCCAGAGGGGCAGATAGTCAGACAGACAGTGTATACATATCTTGCAAACCCTTCAGTAGTTGCATAGTCACCTGAAGAGCAGACTATCTGTTGGATGGAAGTGACCAACAACTCTGTTAGAGGCAGATGCCAAGTTTTTAAGCTCACCAGTGGGAGGTGGTGCTTTAGCACTGCTGGCCCACCACCTCGAGGGAGTCTTGATCATAAGCGGGCCGAAACTCCTGAAGACAGGTGGCAGATCAACTGATGATCCCACTGGTGATAGCACAGGACAGTTAACATCTTAGTCCACGTGTATTTTTTAACTCTGCTGTTTACTGTTGTTGTTAATATTTACATAAGGATAAAATGTACATGACAAATTGTTGTTTGTTGTACCAAATTGTTAAATAAAGTTGTTAAGCAAGGAAGCGTTGACTTGAGTGGTGAAAAGGTTGGAATTGTTTGTTGTAATTAGGCCACTGCCACCACCGTCAGGTCTCAGTCACCACCGCCAGATGGAACTTTCTTTGTTTTAAATTAATATGCTTACAATCTATTCCTTCAAAACAGTTGATTTATTAAAATAATTGTCTCTTTAAAATTAAAAATGTTTTTTATGTCCAAAATTATTATTTTGTATATTTAATGCTATTGATAAAAGTTGCATAATGTAAGAGATTTTAAAGGAGTACATGTGAAATAATATAAAAAAATGAACAAAAGTGAATTCAACATTTACCCACATATATGTGTACCTATGGTGTAGACACAATGATTTAAAAGCTCTAAATCTATATAAGACTAAATAATTAGGAATAATTAGCTTTTTATTGTGTCTGACTGTGTTGACAAAAACTAAGGAATGACAGGAAAAACACATATTTTATGTCAAAATTACAAAATCAGGAGGTTGCACCGAAATATTGCTTGATTGCTGAGACTTTGTTCTATAAACATATAAGTTTAGATTTCTTAACATTTAAAATTTTTTCTTTTCAAAATTAAAACCTGTTTTATCCAAATTCTCAAGAATCAGTGACATGTTTAACTACAAACTAAATGTATAAATTGGAAGCAGACAATCGCTGCTAGAAAAAAATATTAAAGCAGATGTTAAATCAGTTCTCACAACCCTCACCAATCTCTAAGGTTGGGATGTAGCAACTACAGATAGTAATCCCAATACAAACCAGACACTGCTGAACAGAACTTGAAGACAATGAAAGATCAGTTTAGCCCAGGGAAATAGCCTTTTGCGGCAGTGATCACGGATGCACTTATAGTGGCTTACCCCTGGAGTACTTGCTTTAATTATTTATAGATTTCTTACAAAAAGTTTTAAACTGTCTCTAATTAGCTACAAACTTCAATTGGTTTAAGCACTTTGTACTACTCGTTGCTTCAACTAATTGAGATTCTTTCATTGAATTTTAACCTGTGTATGCTTGGAGCTAGATCTATATATATATAACTAGCAATGAAAGACTTGTCACACCATTGATTTTAATGAAATGTTTGAATTACGTTAATAGTTTTTAAAATCTAAAATCAATCAGTCAGTGTGGAAACTGTGCAAAGGTGGGGGACAAATTGTGACACTGATGAAAAGCTTGATGTTGCAATAGGTTATGTCAGTAATTTCAACTAGCACAGAAAAGCTGCAGCATGCTGTGCTATTTCATATATTTTGGACACATTAGAGTCAGGTTTATTATAACTAACATGTCGTGTGACTTGTTCTGCAGGAGCAATACAGCACAATATATTAATATACTATAATTTACAATAAGAAGTGTGTGTGTGTGTATATATATTATACATACAAACATCATATAAACAATGTACATATACAGTATATACACACACACATAAAAAGTATGTGCCTAAAGTCATGCAAAAAGAGACCAAAAATAGCAAGGTAGTTTTCATGAGTTCATGGACCACTCAGAATTCTGACGATGGAGGGAAAAAACCCATTCCTCCACATTGAGTGTGTGTCTTTAAGCTTCTTAACTTTTTTCCTGATGGTAGTAATGAGAAGAGGACGTGTCCTGGGTAGTGAGGGTCCATAGTGATGGATGACATTTTTTTGAGGCATCGGTTTTCAAAGATGTCCTCGTTGCTGGGGAGGCTAGTGCCCTTGATGGAGCTGGCTGGGTTTACAGCCCTCTGATCCCACCATACCAATTGTTGATGCAACCAGCCAGAATACTCTCCTCGGTATATCTGTAGAAATTTGCTCAAGAGAGCTTAAAAAGCTGGAATTCTTGTGAAGATACTCTTACAGTGCACTTGGAAAGGGATGTCCAGATTTGGACCCAGCGACAATGAAGGTGCAAGGGTTTCCTAGTGATGAGAATGTGTGACCTAGAGGGGAAGCTGTAATTGGTTTCTATTCCATGTATCTAAATGTAGCTTAGATCTTGCCACGTGTGGCCCGCTTTATTTGATGAGGATTTTTTAACTAATTTGAACATTGTGCAACCATTAATAAAAATGTTCTTTTTTTATACCAATCAACAATTAACCCCGAATGAATGAAATTCCAAAAATGGCAACAGTTATTTTTTTCAGTTCTAGAATGGTTGTCCATAGTGTTACATACTGCTGCATTGTTCTGACTGAGCCATAGAGGTACAGTATATAGCATTGAAACAAACTTCTCAGTCCAGCTTCTCCATGCTCACAAAATTGCCAACCTGAACTAGTCCCATTTGTCAGTGTTTAGTTTAAACCTTTTCCTTTAAACCTTTTCTACCTTGTACCAGTCAAAACACCTTTTAAGCATTATGATTGTACTTGTGTCAGCTACTTCCTCTGGCAGCTTGTTCAGTATACCTACCACCATCTGACTGAAAACTAAAGTGCCTCTTGAGCCCTCTCACTTTGAAGCTAAGTTTCTTGTTTTGTACTCTCCTATCCTGGGACACAGATGGTGACCATTCAACCTATCTATGCCCCTCATGATTTTATGTACCTCTGTAAGGTCCCCCATCAGCCTCTTGTGCTCCATCGAAAACCCCCAGCCTGTGCAGTCTCTCCTTATAACTCAAGCTCTCCAGTCCCAGTAACAAACACGTGAATCTTGCCCAGCTTAATGATGTTTATCCTTTAACTTGGCAACTGGAACTATAATACAGCAAGAGTGTTCTCACCAATGTTTTGTACCGTTAGGACATGATATCCCATCTTTTGTACTCAGTGCCTTTACTGATGAAGGCAAAGAAGTCAAACACCCTCTTCAATTTGTCTACATATGTCACCACTTCCAGGGACCCAAGGTACCCCTGTTCTGCAGCTCTTCCCAGGGCCCTCTCATTTAATCTGTAATCTCTGTCCTGGTTTAATTTACCAAAACGAATGTTTGCACTTGGCTGAATTAAATTCCAGCTGCCATTCCTTGGGCCACTTCTCAAACCAATGTACATCTTGTTGTAATCTTAGATAACTTTTGCTGTTCACTATACCATCAAGTTTAGTGTCATCCACAAACTTACTAACCATATCAACTACATTCTCCTCCCAATTTAGGTTATGAAGACATGCAGTTCTCTTTTATTGTCATTAAGAAATGATACAATATTTCCTCCGGTGTGATATCACAAAACACAGGACAGACCAACACTAAAAAACTAACAAAACCACATAATTATAACATATAGTTACAACAGTGCAACAATACCATAACTTGATGAAGAACAGTCCATGAGCACAGTAAAAAAGTTTAAAGTCTCTCAAATGTCCCACATCTCACGCAGACGGGAGAAGGAAGAAAAACTCTTCCTGCTATGCCCGACCACAGTCCGACTCTGAGTCGTCCGAAAACTTCGAGCCTCTGATCAGCTTTCCGACACCAAGTACCGAGCACCATCTCTATCCGAACGATTCGACCTCAATCTTGGTCGCCAACAGCAGGCAAAGCCAAGGATTTTGAGGCCTTCCCTCTGGAAGATTCTCGATCGCACAGTAACAACAGTAGCGAACCTGCATTTCAGAAATTTCTCCAGATGTTCCTCTGTGCTTTCACATCTGTCTCTATCAAATCAGAATTCTCCACGGCCCCTATTTAATGGATACAATATAATTTTCACCGGAGGGCTGCGCACTCACGGCGTGCTGCTATCTCTCCTCCCGCTGACCATTTGCGCATATAGATGACGAACAATGTGGGACACAGCACTGACCTCTGTGCCCCCTGCTTCCCAATGGTCACAGGCCTCCAATCTGGAAAACAACACTCCTCAATCACTCTTCAGTCCCTACCACCATGCCATTTTGGAGTAATTGTCGAGCTCATCCTGGATCCCATCTGATCTCTTATCTACCAGACGAGTCTACATATAGGACCTTGTCAAAGGTCTTAACATATTTCATTGACATACTTTAACTTATAAAGGTTAGATCCAGTTATTTTAAGTTGAAGTAATTTCTGGAAGTGTTAAATTTGCATGGTGGCTTTCAAGTCTGTAGGATATCTATGGTGCTATATAGCCAATGAATTCTCTTTCAATTGCAATCACGTATATCATGTAGGAAATGGGAGCCAATTTGTTGGAACAACAAGCTGCCGTTTAAAAAGTTCCCATTAGTCTTAGGTTTGCTGTGGTTGTTTAGATGTCGCTGGCACAGCATAAAGGCATCATTAGGATAACCCGTGACCTATTGCCTTTGTCATGCACAAGGTCAGCACTGAAGGGGTTGAATCCTTCAGAGTTTCGGGCGGAGTTGACATGTGACGCCTGCAGACTGCAGCGTATGCAGTCAGTGGCACCCAAAAAACTGCAAGCTGATTGAAACATCTACAGAACCCAGGAGGAAGGAAGCAGGCATATAAAATAAGATTGAAGTGTAACCTTGACAACCACAATCAACGTGGCCTTTATCCTGCTTTGAGCTTGCAACTATGGCTTGCAACAGATTTCATTAAGGGCATCGATACTGAAGCACTGTCTCCTGCACTTCTTCCCTGTTGAGAATTGCACAGGATAAATGTTATTTAAAATCCCTGGGTGGAGAGGGATGTTACCTCCTCCACTTCCATTACCAAATGGTCCTCTATACCAGCAGTTTGCTTTGTTCTAATTTCAGTCTGGTTGATATCAAGGGAAATACTTTTCAATGCCCCTGTGTCTGAGAACAATGGGCTCCTGTACAGATCTTTAACTCTGCAAAGTCGTTCAAAGCCTGCCATGTTGCTCCCTATAGACTTTTGCAAATTGAAGTAACATCCTGATATTCACTTCACATCCACTGTTTCATGGCATTTGCCTCATTATATTTAGCATTTCTCAACAGTCTTTGTCATCTTTTCCTAATCTACAAGTAGATCTCAGCAAATCCTTCTTAATATTAAGCAATAATTCGAATACTTTAGCTAGTATATAACTCTGCATGAACTACCTCCGTTATTTATAAAACTGCTTTGTACTTTTAGGTATTATTTCAGTAAATCTCATTTGAAGGTTACTAAACAGTTCCACAATTACATTTATCGTAATTATATGAACTGTGTTTCTATCCTTGTGCATTTAGGAAATCATATTTATTCCTTCTATCTAAGATGCATTTGTGAATAACTTATTCCCTTTATTATCAAAACATTTTACTTATGTAAACATTTTAATGAAATCTTGTTATAATGATACCTTTTAGGTTTTCTTCTCATTCATGAAGAGTTCAGGTGTTAGCTCTATTTTTCCTTGAGACTTATGATTAGTTGTACTAAATATGGTTCATTACAACATCAGAAATCAAAGTGTATGTGATATGAATCATTCAGGCCTTCATGAGATTTCATTTGATCATGCATAGTTTAATAATAAGTTTTTGCTGAACTTGCAGAAATATAGCATTCTTAAAACGATAACTTCTTTATCATACTGTAATTATTTCCAAAGTTAATTCCAATTTAGACTTCATTGTCATATCTAGTTTGTCTTGTTAGTTTCTTTGTTTCTGTCAAGGAATACATATATTCATGCAGCTTTTCCATGAAATTATGTCCCAATTTAGCTTGATACAGTTATTAATAATGTGCAGTTATTTTACTTCTACCTGGGTCTAGAATCCCAAGTTGATACATCTGTTAGGCCTTTTGCACAAGTGACAAAAACTACAAAGACATTTTGAGGCATTGATGAAACAGCTGCTGCTCTAAGCAAGGTTAGCATCTTTAATCATTCCATATCATCCTAATCTCTCCTAGATCCAGCCGAGAGCTAACGTAATAGTATTAAGTTGAAATATTTTCACAGTCAAGCTTCCCAAAAATGCTGGCAGTTGCTTGTAGTTAGCCAGCTTCATAAGTAAGTCCCCACGCTCAATATTTGGTGTGTATTGAGGCTATGACTCCAGAGTCAAGTTATTTATGTGTAACTATGTTTACTGAGGTATCCAAAGGTCAAACCAAGTTATTTATTTCATTAGATTTTTTTATATGTGATAATTAACTTGGCTCAGAAAACAGTAGAAAGCTTTTAAATCTTATTATTGAGCACCTTCTATAAAAGTGTGAGTCCATCTAGTTTATACCTCCTAAAACACTTAAACAAATTATTACTTGGATATTTATGCCTGGATACACACTTTAACACATGGGAGGTATTTCTGAGAACAGAGTGAATTTGGAGAGAATATGAATTTTGGTATATAGCAATAGCCTTGTATGCGGAAAAGAAATTTTAATATATACAACATTTATATAATTCTGTTTGCTTTTGAACGAGACATTGTAGACCTTCTAAGTTTGTAGACATTTTAAACCCTCATAGACCCATCTGTTTGTTTAGTAATTTCTTTGAACTATAGCCGATTAATAAGCACATACAGTGAATTCCAGCTAATTGGGCTATTGATTAATAGAAACATAGAAACATAAAAACTACATCAAAATAGAGGTCCTTCAGCCCACAGTTCTGTACCAAACATGTACGTACTTTAGAAATTACCAAGGGTTACCCATAGCCCTCTATTCTTCTAAGATCCATGTACCTATCCAGGAGTCTCTTAAAAGCCTATTGTATCCACCTCCACCACTGTCACCAGCAGCCCATTCCATGCACTCATCGCTTTCTGCGTAAAAAAAAAAAAAACTTACCCCTGACATCTCCTCTGTGCCTACTTCCAAGCACCTTAAAACGGCGCCCTCTCATGATAGCCATTTCAGTCCTGGGAAAAAGCCTCTGACTATCCAGACGATCAGTGCCTCTCATCATCTTGTACACCTCTATCAGGTCCCCTCTCATCCTCTGTCACTCCAAGGAGAAAAGGCCAAGTTCACTCAACCTATTCTCATAAGGCATGCTCCCCAATCCAGGCAACATCCTTGCAAATCTCCTCTGTACCCTTTCTATAGTTTCCACATCCTTCCTGTAGTGAGGTGACCAGAACTGAGCATAGTACTCCAAGTGGGGTCTGACCAGGGTCCTATATAGCTGCAACATTACCTCTCGGCTCTTAAACTCAATCCCATGATTGATGAAGGCCAATACACCATATGCCTGCTTAACTACACAGTCAACCTGCGCAGCAGCTTTGAGTGTCATATGGAGTTAGACCCCAAGATCCCTCTGGTCCTTCACACTGCCAAGAGTCTTACCATTAATATTTGACCTCCCAAAATGAACCACCTCACACTTATCTGGGTTAAACTCCATCTGCCACTTCTCAGCCCAGTTTTGCATCCTATCGATGTCCCGCTGTAACCTCTGACAGCCCTCCACACTGTCCACAACCCCCCCAACCTTTGCGTCATCAGCAAATTTACTAATCCATCCCTCCACTTCCTCATCCAGCTCACTTATAAAAATCATGAAGAGAAGGGGTCCCAGAACAGATCCCTGAGTCACTCCATTGTTCACCAAACTCCAAACAGAATATGACCCGTCTACATCCACTCTATAATTTCTGTGGCAAGCCAATTCTGGATCCACAAAGCAAAGTTCCCTTGGATCCCATGCCTCCTTACTTTCTCAATAAGCCTTGCATGGGGTACCTTATCAAATGCCTTGCTAAAATCCATATACACTACATCTACTGCTCTACCGTCATCAATATGTTTAGTCACATCCTCAAAAAATTCACTCAGGCTCGTAAGGCATGACCTGCCTTTGATAAAGCCATGCTGACTATTCCTAATCATACTATGCTTCTGCAAATGTTCATAAATTCTGCCTCTCAGGATCTTTTCCATCAGCTTATCAACCACTGAAGTAAGACTCACTACTGTATAATTTCCTGGGCTATCTCTACTCCCTTTCTTGAATAAGAGAACAACATCTGCAACCCTCCAATCATCTGGAACCTCTCCCATCCTTGAGGCTAATTTATACTTGTGCGTACTAGCTTACGCCGTAGCCTACGCAAGTGGGCTATGCTATCGTGCGTTGGTGTGTCTGTGTCGCTCTGCAATTCACTGCCAAAACGCTAGTTGGCAGTGAGGTTTCTATGCCACTGTGTTGAGCTTCTTCACGTTGAAACTCAACACGAAGAAACTCAAACTTCAAACAATGGCGACTGAAACTGAAGGAGGGTGAATTTCCTGTGCTTGTCCGGCCACTGAGAGACATGGATGAGGAAATGCATTTCAAATATTTTTGGATGTTGGCGGGTAGATTTGACGATTTGCTTCATCGTCTTCAACCATTTATTTCGCATCAGTGTACGCAGAGACTGCAATCACCATTCGAGTTTTAGCTTCAGGTGGATGTCAACAGGCTGTAGCAGCTAGCTACAAACAGGCGTCAAGCACAGGATCCTCCATAATTTTGGAGGTCTGTAAAGCTTTATGGAAAGCATTGCGGCCAGAGTTCTTTCCCTGCCCTTCAGTCGCCCAATGGGAAGCTATTGCAGCGTAGGAGGAAATGCGATGCTACCAAGCGGACCAATCACAGTTGTTGCAGTCTGCGTCGCCGCGAAGCGTAGTTACATTTTTGGGTAGGTGCGCGTCAGGCTACGGCATAGGCTGTCCTAACGCTTTCCTAACTTGCCTATTCCTATCCCTCTCCAATGCTATTGTAAAGGAGATAGAATTGTGATCACTATCTCCAAAGTGCTCTCGCACTGAGAGACCTGACACCTGACCAGGTTCATTTCCCAATACCAGATCAAGTACAGCCTCTCCTCTTGTGGGTTTATCTACATATTGTGTCAGGAAATGTTCCTGAACATACCTAACAAACTCCACCCTATCTAAACCCCTTGCTCTAAGTTGATGCCAATGAATATTTGGGAAAGTAAAATCTCCCGCCATGATAACCCTGTTATTATTACAGCTTTCCAGAATCTGTCTCCAGATCTGCTCCTGGATGTCCCTATTAGTACTGGATTGTCTATTAAAAAAAACACCTAGTAGAGTCATTGACCCCATCCTGTTTCTAATTCTCACTCACAGAGAATCAGTATACAATACCTCCATGACTTCCTCCTTTTCTGCAGCCGTGACACTATCTCTGATCAGAAGTACCACACTCTCACCTCTTTTGCCTCCTTCCCTGTCCTTTCTGAAACACCTAATCAGGACAGCCGCTTATTTAGGACAACACTTAAAGAAAAAAACTAATCGAGTAAATAGCCAGGATTCCCTCCATTTACTTGGGATACAGTACTCTGCCCTTAATCAGGGCTGGAAACTGTTAACAAAGAGCTTCTAACCAGCATCAAACATACGTACTTGTGTGCCCATTCGACACTACATGGTGCTTAGTGCAAACTGTTTTTCAATAGCATCAGTTGCAGTGCTTGTGTTTAAAAAGCAATGATTCTTGTCACTGATAGTTGGTGAGAATAAGCAGTATGACAATTGCGAACTGTTTAGCTCAGTGTGGTTTTAAATATTCAGGCATGGAGATACCAGAAATGGCCGGGAGTGAAAATGAAACAATTTCACTTCTTCAACAAATTAGGAACAAAGAACTTGAAGGTATTGACAATCATCCTGAATGTTATGATGAAAATGAAGATTTGGTGCATGCAATCATTGAAGGCAGTCCATTATCTACATTAGGCTAATTGGGGCAACTGCTTAACTGGGCCAAACTGGACAGGCTTCAATGTATCCCAATTAACTGACATCCACTGTTGTTGCTTCACTGTCAAAACTGGTACATTTTAAAATATATCATGCAAGTTCTCAAACACAGTTTTTTCTGATTGCAAACTTAAAGTGTACTCCTGATCTACATCTGGAGGTATTATCTTTCATTTTTTCAATCTTTTCTACTAAGTCCAAAGTTACTAGACTTCTAGTTAATAAACATTATACCTTATTTATTACTGTAGCTATTTGATAATATTATTTCACCAAACTTGATGCATGCATTTTTCATAAGACCAAAAGAACATAGGAGCAGAATTAGGCTACTTAGCCTATTGCACTGCCATTCCAGTTTAAGTCATGGCTGATTTATTAACTTTCTCAACCACGTTCTCTTGCCTTCTCCCCATAACCTTTGATGTCCTGTCAACCTCCTAGCTTAAGTATACTCCAGTAACTTAAACTCCACATCCACCCATGGCAATGAATTCCACAGATTCACCACACAATCGGCAAACAAAATTCTTTCTCGTTTCTGTTCTAAATGGACACCCCTCTATTTGGAGGCCTCTCTAGTCCTAAACTCACCCAATATAGGAAACACCCTCTCCCTATCCACTGTCTCTAGGCCATTCAATATTCAATAGGTTTCAGTGAGATTCCCGTCATTCATCTAAACTCTAGCGAGTACAGACTCAGAGCCTTCAAACCAGGCACATGGGGTTTTGGTCTGAAACACTGATTGTACTTTCTTCAATAGATGCTGCCTGGCCTGCTGAGTTCCTCCAGAATTTTGTGTGCATTGCCCAGAGCCAACAAACACTCCTCATACATTAACCCTTTAATTCCTGGAATCATTCTTGTGAACCTCCTCTGGACCCTCTACAATGCCAGTACATCTTTCCTTAGATAAAGAGCCCCAAACTGCCCATAATACTCCAAGGGTGGTTTGACCAATGCCTTATAAAGCCTCAGATTTACATCTTTGCTTTTATATTCTAGATCTCTCAAAATTAATGCTAATATTGTATTTGTCTTCCTTACTATCAACTTAGCCTGCAAGTTAACTTTTTGGGAATCCTGCACAAGGACTCCCAAGTCCCTTTGCATCACTGATCTTTGAATTTTCTCCCCGTTTTAAAAAAAAGTCTATATATTTACTCCTTCTACAAAAGTGCATGAGCATAAGCTTCCCTACACTATATTCCATCTGCCATTTCTTTGCCCATTCTCCCAATCTGTCCTAGACTTCCTGCTTCCTCAGCTACCTGCCCCTCCACCTACCTTTATACCATCTGCAATCCCTGTAGAACAGAACTTGTCACCAGCAGCCAACCAGAATGGCCCCCTTTTATTCCGACCCTTTGCCTTCTACCAATCAGCCAAATCTTCTATCCATGCTAGCATCTTTCCTGTAATAGCATGGCTCTTATCTTGTTATGTACCCTCAGTGTGGCATCTTGTCAAAGGCCATCTGTAAATCCAAGTAAATACCCTCCACTGACTCTCCTTTGTATATCTTGCCTTGTTATTTCCTCAAAGCATTCCAGCAGATTTGTCAGGCAAGACTTCCCTCTTAAGAAAACCATGCTGACCTTTGCCTACTTTATCATGTGCCTCCAAGTACCCTGAATCCTCATCATTATTGAAATCAGCCTAACTGGCCTATAATTTGCTTACTTCTGCCTCCCTCCCTTCTTAAAGAGTGCAGTGATATTTGCATTTTTCCAGTCCCCTGGAACCATTCCAGAATTTATTGATGCTTGAAAGATCATTACTGTTGATTCCACAATCTTTTCAGTGACCTCTTTTGGAACCCTGGAGTGTACAATAATTCATCTGCTGCAGGTGACTTATCTACCATCAGACCTTTCAGCTTCCCAAGCACCTTCTCCTTAGTAATAACAACTACACTCACTTCTGCCCCCTTGACATTCTGGACTTTCAAGCATACTGACACCATTTCTTTGTTCTCCAATACTTCCACTCCAGTGTTTTTTTTTTAGCAATCCAATACCCAATCTTGCTTTTAGAACATAGAATAGCACAGCACAGTACAGGCTCTTCGGCCCACAATGTTGTGCCGACCCTCAAACCCTGCCTCCCATGTAACACCCCACCTTAAATTCCTCCATATTCCTGTCTAGTAGTCTCTTAAACTTCACTAGTGTATCTGCCTCCACCACTGACTCAGGCAGTGCATTCCACACACCAGCCACTCTCTGAGTAAAAAACCTTCCTCTAATATCCCCCTTGAACTTCCCACCCCTTACCTTAAAGCCATGTCCTCTTGTATTGAGCAGTGGTGCCCTGGGGAAGAGGCGCTGGCTATCCACTCTATCTATTCCTCTTATTATGTTGTACACCTCTATCATGTCTCCTC
This sequence comes from Mobula birostris, assembly GCF_030028105.1. Taxonomy (NCBI): domain Eukaryota; kingdom Metazoa; phylum Chordata; class Chondrichthyes; order Myliobatiformes; family Myliobatidae; genus Mobula; species Mobula birostris. The sequence continues at coordinate 202,505,385 of NC_092371.1, read as the reverse complement.
TCATCCTCCTTCTCTCCAAAGAGTAAAGCCCCAGCTCCCTTAATCTCTGATCATAATGCATACTTTCTAAACCAGGCAGCATCCTGGTAAATCTCCTCTGTACCCTTTCCAATGCTTCCACATCCTTCCTATAGTGAGGCGACCAGAACTGTATATATTTCTATATTTGAAAAAACTTTTGGTATACTGTTTGATGTTGTAGTACTCTGCTTGGGAAGAGGGGGTGAGGGTGTGGTCGACAGCTCGCCCCAGCATTCTTAGTGGCCAGCACTATTTATGGTTCTTGTCTAAAAATGCTTTTGTGGGATTATGGTGGGATATTCAAGTTCATTTATTGTTACATTTTGGCTTACAATTATTCACTGGTGTGTTTGTGGGTCACCCTGACTTTAACCAGTGTGTATAATAATCACCTACCCCCGTTGTATGTGACTGAGTGAGTTCTTCCCTGGGTCATAGTGCCTGGTCTATTTTTGTACTTGCCGCAATAAAAAATGGCTATTGAGTCAGACCAGCTTTTCTCATCTGTCATTATGGATCGAATGCTTGCCACAATATTTCTGGCTACCTTACCTTCATATTTTATGTTCTCTGTTCTTTTGATTTTTTTGTTGCTTTCTTTTCTTTTTATATACTTCCCAACCCTCTAACTTCCTACTAATTTTTGTGATATTTTATGCCCTCTCTTTTGCTTTTATGCTGTCTTTGACTTCTCCTTCAATACACAGTTGCCTCATCCTCCCTTTAGAATACTTATTATCTTTGAGGTGTATCTATCCTGCACCTTCTGAATTGAAACATAGAAACTTAGAAAATAGGTGCAGGAGTAGGCCATTTGGCCCTTCGAGCCTGCACCGTCATTCAGTATGATCATGGCTGATCATCCAACTCAGAACCCTGTACCTGCCTTCTCTCCATACCCCCTGACCCCCGTAGCCAAAAGGGCCATATCTAACTCCCTCTTAAATATCGCCAATGAACTGGCCTCAACTGTTTCCTGTGGCAGAGAATTCCACAGATTCACCACTCTCTGTGTGAAGAAGTTTTTCCTAATCTCGGTCCTAAAAGGCTTCCCCTTTACCCTCAAACTGTGACTCCTCATTCTGGACTTCCCCAACATCAGGAACGATCTTCCTGCATCTAGCTTGTCCAATCCCTTTAGGATTTTATACGTTTCAATAAGATCCCCCTTTCAATCTTCTAAATTCCAACGAGTATAAGCCTAGCCGATCCAGTCTTTCATCATATGAAAGTCCTGCCATCCCAGGAATCAATCTGGTGAACCTTCTTTGTACTCCCTCTATGGCAAGGATGTCTTTCCTCAGATTAGGGGACCAAAACTGCACACAATACTCCAGGTGTGGTCTCACCAAGGCCTTGTACAACTGCAGTAGTACCTCCCTGCCCCTGTACTTGAATCCAGAAACTCCAGGCATTGCTCTTCTATCATCATCCCTGTTGGTGTCCCCTTCCAATCAACCTTGGCCTGCTCCTTTCTCATGCGTCTATAATTCCCTCTACTCCACTGATTCACCTAACTTTATATCCTCCCTCTCAAAACTGTAGGGTGACCTTTATCAAATTATGATCATTGTCTTCTAAGGATTCCTTTGTCTTAAGCTCCCATATAAAATCTGGTTCATTACACGTCACCCATTCTAGAATTGCCTTTCCCATAGTGGACTCAACGATAAGCTTCCCTGAAGAACCGTCTCTTTACCATTCTAAAAATACTCTCTCTTGGACCCACACCAACCTGATTTTCCCAATCTAATTGCATATTGATATCCCCCATGACTAACATAACATTGTCGTTATTACATGCTTTTTCTATTTCCCTTTCAGAGTTATATCCCACATCCTGGATATTGTTTGGTCCAATGAGGTCTTTTTAGCCTTGCAGTTTCTTCACAAGGATTCTACATCTTCCAGTCCTATGTTGCCTCTTTCTAGCAATTTGACTTCAATTTTTTGCAACAGAGCCACCCTACCCCCCGCCCCCTCTGCCTACCAACCTGTCTTTTTGGTACATGTATCCTTGGATGTTAAGCTCCCAACTACGATCTTGTATCAGCCACAACTTAGTGATGCCCACAACATCATACCTGCCAGTCTCTAAATGTGCTACAAGATTATCTACCTTAGTCTGTATATGGCGTGCATTCAAATATATCACCTTCATTCGTGTATTTATCATCATTTTTGATTTTTCCCCTATATTCCAATTTACCTCAACCCACTGACTGCAATTTTGCCCGGCCATCTGCTTATCCATCCTCACAGTCTCACAACACACTACATTGACTGGAATACCAACTGCTCCATCCTCAGCCCAATCATTCTCGTTCCTGGCCCTCTGCCAATATAGTTCCAACAGCTCTGGCAAACCTGCCTGCAAGGATATTGCTCGCCATTGCATTCAGGTGTAATCTGTCCTTTTTGAACAGATCATCAATTCCCCAGAAGAGATCCCAATGATCTAGAAATCTGAAACCCTGTCCCCTGCACCATTTCCTCAGTCATTCATTCATCTGTACCATCATCCTATTGCTGCCCTGACTAGCATGAGGCATTGGGAGTAATCCAGAGTTTGCTACCTGAAAATCCTGTTCTTCAGCATTCTCCCCAACTCCCTATTCTCTCTGCACAGTACCTATTCCCCCTTTCTATCTCAATGGTGCCAATGAGCACCAAGACATCTGGCTGCTCACCCTCCCTCTTGAGAATCTTCTGCAGCCACTCTTGACACAAGAAACCTTAGAAACCATAGAAACTACAGCACAGAAACAGGCCTTTTGGCCCTTCTTGGCTGTGCCGAACCATTTTCTGCCCAGTCCCACTGACCTGCACACGGACCATATCCCTCCATACACCTCCCATCCATGTATCTGTCCAATTTATTCTTAAATGTTAAAAAAGAACCCACATTTACCACCTCGTCTGGCAGCTCATTCCATACTCCCACCACTCTCTGTGTGAAGAAGCCCCCCCTAATGTTCCCTTTAAACTTTTCCCCCCTCACCCTTAACCCATGTCCTCTGGTTTTTTTCTCCCCTTGCCTCAGTGGAAAAAGCCTGCTTGCATTCACTCTATCTATACCCATCATAATTTTATATACTTCTATCAGATCTCCCCTCATTCTTCTACACTCCAGGGAATAAAGTCCTAATCTATTCAACCTTTCTCTGTAACTGAGTTTCTCAAGTCCCGGCAGCATCCTTGTAAACCTTCTCTGCACTCTTTCAACCTTATTTATATCCTTCCTGTAATTTGGTGACCAAAACTGAACAGAATACTCCAGATTCGGCCACACCAATGCCTTATACAACCTCATCATAACATTCCAGCTCTTATACTCAATACTTCGATTAATAAAGGCCAATGTACCAAAAGCTCTCTTTACGACCCTATCTGCCTGTGACGACACTTTTAGGGAATTTTGTATCTGTATTCCCAGATCCCTCTGTTCCACTGCACTCCTCAGTGCCTTACCATTAACCCTGTATGTTCTACGTTGGTTTGTCTTTCCAACGTGCAATACCTCACACTTGTCAGTATTAAACTCCATCTGCCATTTTTCAGCCCATTTTTCCAGCTGGTCCAAGTCCCTCTGCAGGCTCTGAAAACCTTCCTCACTGTCTACTACACCTCCAATCTTTGTATCATCAGCAAATTTGCTGATCCAATTTACCACATTATCATCCAGATCATTGATATAGATGACAAATAACAATCGACCCAGCACTGATCCCTGTGGCACACCACTAGTCACAGGCCTCCACTCAGAGAAGCAATTCTCTACCATCACTCTCTGGCTTCTTCCATCGAGCCAATGTCTAATCCAATTTACCACCTCTCCATGTATACCTAGCGACTGAATTTTCCTAACTAACCTCCCATGCGGGACCTTATCAAAGGCCTTACTGAAGTCCATGTAGACAATATCCACTGCCTTCCCTTCATCCACTTTCCTGGTAACCTCCTCGAAAAACTCCAACAGATTGGTCAAACATGACCTACCACGCACGAAGTCCAAAACCTGGACCTTAGCACCTGGGGACAACACACTATTCCGGCTTCTCCTTCAAACTGTCCTGTCTGTCCCCCTAACTATCGAGGTTCCTGTCACTACCGCTCTGCCTGACTTTACCCTTCCCTGCTGAGCCTCAGAGCCGGCGACAGTGCCACAGACCTGGCTGCTGCTGCTGCTGTGCCCTTGTAGGCCATCCCCTCCAGCAATGTCCAAAGGGGTTCACTTGTTGCTGAGGGGAATTCCCACAGGAGAACCTTGCACTGACTGCTTACTCCACTTTCTTCCGTTGGTTCTCACCCATCTAGAATCAGAAGCTTTGGCTCTGGGTATGACCAGCTCAGTAAAACACTCATCTATAAAGTTTTCAGCCTCCTGGATGATCCTGAGTGCACCTAGCTCCAGCTCCAATTCCTTGACTTTGTCAGTCAGGAGTTGGGTCCACCTTGCAGATTTAGTAATCATGGAGACCTTTAGGTACATTGAAATCCCACAGCTCACAGGAGGATAATTCCACTGCCTGAACTACCATCCTGCCTACACTTGTTATGCCTTTAACTACTCCAACTTTAAGTTCTAACCTGTGTCTGTTCTCACCGAAACCTGTTCAACCAAACCCTGACTACTCTTAGCACTGTCAACTCACACAATAACTACTCCACCAATGGTCGCTCTGCTCAAACACTGCTTCCTTTCAGAGGCATTTGCTAATTAACCCTAGTGACTATTAACCTAAGCAATCCTCCACTCCATAGAGAAGTTCTGACAGATCCCACTCACTTTTTAAAACTGGCACGTAAAGTCCACAAGGAGCAGTCTCCAACTCACTCCGCGACCTCCTACTCTGCATTTCTGGTTTTATTTCTATCAGCGCTTTTAGCTGGTAAACCACATCCAATAAAGGTGATACCTACTCTAGTCCCCATCAGAAACTTTATCCTAATAGCTTCTTTGATTACTGTAATTCTTTTCTATGAACTGAAACTATAGCTTTATATTCTGGTAATGAATGTAACCTGTTACTATCTGAGTTGATGTCTTGCTGTGTGGCTGAAAATTTCCCGCGTGTTGGAGGTTGGTCTCTCCTTAACTGTCAAATTCATAGTTGGTTAATGGTTCCTTGTATTAGAATTGCAGAAAAATGAGACACTAAGTGTGGTTATAATCAGAAGCGCTGTGAACATTTGTTTCCAATTATCTGAAAATCAGTTTACCTTTTATGGGTAGAGAGGAATTATGGCTGGGACTGAGGAAAATGAGGTTCCCAGAATGCAGACCATATGCTTGGTATTGGGCCATCTTTTCCTTACACAGCTGAAGGCTTTGCTGATGCACTGCAGGCGGTAATAAGCTTCCAGCCAGGTACAAGTATTAATTATAACCGACGTTTTGATGATAAACTCTGCTATCTTAAGGACCTGTACCCGGCTGGAAGCCCAAGGAGACTTTATTCATCATATATACCGGGAAAGCACTAGATCTTTTTTCAGTAATAAGCTTCTTCACCAAAGTTTTCCTTTACTAAGATGGCTCCTGAAGTACGGAAAGTGATCTAAATTTTATTGTATTTGTTTTGGGTCTTGATTGTCAGGGGCTGCTTTTTTTTTGTATTGGGAACGTTTGTTTTCCAGATGTTTGAAGTACAATCCATTCTATCATATGCATCAGTTGAGTTCTCATTAAGGTCCAAAACTACAGCATGGAAAAATTGCAGATTAAAGCTACGTTCTGCTGTTATGTTTCTTTTCGTTCTTAGTCTATTTGCATATTACTTCAAATTTGAACAATCTGCTAATGGATTCATTTAGAGGGTGATGAAATTAACTGAATCATTGTAATTTTGAATATCTCCACTAAATCATCCCATCAGTAACCTCGTTGTTCGAAGAACCAGTTGGCAACAGGTCTCCTATCCCAAATAAGTGGCTTAGTGTCCCAAATAAATGAAGTAAATGCTGGCTATTTTGTCAATTAGTTTTTGTTCTTTAAAAGTTGCACCAACTTTTTCGAGGAGGTTACCAGCAAAGTTGATGAAGGGAAGGCAGTGGATATTGTCTACACGGATTTCAGTAAGGCCTTTGACAAGGTCCCGCATGGAAGGTTAGTTAGGAAAATGTAGTTGCTAGGTATACGTGGAGAGGTGGTAAATTGGATTAGACATTGGCTCAATGGAAGAAGCCAAAGAGTGGTAGCAGAGAAATGCTTCTCTGAGTGGAGGCCTGTGACTAGTGGTGTGCCACAGGGATCAGTGCTGGGTCCATTGTTATTTGTCATCTATATCAATGATCTGGATGATAATGTGGTAAATTGGATCAGTAAGTTTGCTGATGATACAAAGATTGGAGGTGTAGTAGACAGTGAGGAAGGTTTTCAGAGCCTGCAGGGGGACTTGGACCAGCTGGAAAAATGGGCTGAAAAATGGCAGATATGAGTTTAATACTGACAAGTGTGAGGTATTGCACGTTGGAAGGACAAACCAAGGTAGAACATACAGGGTTAATGGTAAGGCACTGAGGAGTGCAGTAGAGCAGAGGGATCTGGGAATACAGATACAAAATTCCCTAAAAGTGGCGTCACAGGTAGATAGGGTCGTAAAGAGAGCTTTTGGTACATTGGCCTTTATTAATCAAAGTATTGAGTATGAGAGCTGGAATGTTATGATGAGGTTGTATGAGGCATTGGTGAGACCGAATCTGGAGTATTGTGTTCAGTTTTGGTCACCAAATTACAGGAAGGATATAAATAAGGTTGAAAGGGTGCAGAGAAGGTTTACAAGGATGTTGCTGGGACTTGAGAAACTCAGTTACAGAGAAAGGTTGAATAGGTTGGGACTTTATTCCCTGGAGCGTAGAAGAATGAGGGGAGATTTGATAGAGCTATATAAAATTATGATGGGTATAGATAGAGTGAATGCAAGCAGGCTTTTTCCACTGAGGCAAGGGGAGAAAAAAACTAGAGGACATGGGTTAAGGGTGAGGGAGGAAAAGTTTAAAGGGAACATTAGGGGGGGCTTCTTCACACAGAGAGTGGTGGGAGTATGGAATGAGCTGCCAGACGAGGTGGTAAATGCGGGTTCTTTTTTAACATTTAAGAATAAATTGGACAGATACATGGATGGGAGGTGTATGGAGGGATATGGTCCGTGTGCAGGTCAGTGGGACTGGGCAGAAAATGGTTCGGCACAGCCAAGAAGGGCCAAAAGGCCTGTTTCTGTGCTGTAGTTTCTATTTCTATCGTTTCTATGGTTTCAAATAAGCAGCTGCCCTGATTAACTAATGGCTCAATTAACTGGAATCCACTATATATTACATCAAATTACTCTACTGACTGTTGAATATCCATTCTGCTAGCTTTACTATGCTCTCTTCTAGTCAATCACCATGTCCCACATATCTAAGCTTCATGGTATCTTCAAACCAAAACAGGGAAAATGAGCGGGAGTAGTCCATTTAACCATTCAAGCTTCAATTTCAATGCTATCTTTCCACTTTGTCCCTGTATTTTCAGTTGCTCTTTTTGTGTCTATAAACCCATCCATCATTCCCTTTAAATGTATTGAGCACCTTCGCATCCACAGCCTTGTGTGGTGGAAAATTCAACAGGTTCACTGCCCTTTGAGGGAAGAAATCGCTTCTCTTAGCCTAAGTTCGTTACCATGTACCTTGAGACAGTGAATCCTTATTTTTGACTATGCTAACTCCATCTTGATTATTGAGCCATTTTATCCTTGAGCCCATATCACTGATCTCAGAGGAACAATGTGATTACAATTTTCTAGCCTGAAAGACAACTGTTTACTGTTTTATCCTTTTATCAATGCTGCTACTCCTTCTTTATCAAAGATGCTAAATTGCTCACCAGCTTTTTGTGTAGGCAGCAACTTCTGAAAATTATTCACCACCTTCCCTGTTACCTAATCAAGACCATTCAATCCTGTTTGTAAAGCCAATTTCCCTTTATCGAGCTTGTGTTGCACTCTTAGGCAAATTTGTTAGGTACCTCCTGTACCTAACAAGGTGGTCACTGAGTGTAAGTTCTTCTGCTGTTGTAGCCCATCCACTTCAATGTCTGATAAGACTGTAAGAGCATAAGGCGCATGAACAAAATTAGGCCATTCAGCCCATCAAGTCTGCTCCACCATTCCTTGATGGCTGATCTCGGATCCTCTACACCTGCCTTCTCGCCATATCCTTTCATGCCCTGATCGATCAGGAAACTGTCAACTGCTGCCTTAAATATACTCCCAGACTTGGCCTCCACCGCGGTCTATGACAGAGCATTGCACAGATTCACTACTCCCTGGCTAAAAAAAATCCCTCTTTACCTCTGTTCTAAAAGGTTGCCCCTCAATTTTGAGGCTTTGCTCTCTAGTTCTGGATGCCCTCACCAAAGGAGACATCCTCTCCATATCCACCCTACCTAGTCCTTTCAACATTCAGTAGGTTTCAATGAGATCTCGCCTCATTTTTCTAAATTCCAGTGAGCACAGGCCCAAAGCTGCCAAACGCTCCTCATATGTTAACCCCTTCATTCCCGAAATCATCCTCGTGAACCTCCTCTGGACTCTTTCCAATGACAACATCTATTTTCTGAGATGAGATGCTCTTCTGCACACCACTGTAGTAATACATGGTTATTTGAGTTACTATCGCCTTCATGTCAGCTTGAACCAGTCTGGTCATTCTCCTCTGACTTCTCTCATTGACAATGTGTTTTCACCCACAGAAATGCCACTCATTGAATGTTTTTTTTTGTTTTTCACACCATCCTCTGTAAGTTATAAGACTGTTGTGTGTGAAAATGCCAGGAGATCAGCAACTTCTGAGATACCCCATGGTCAAATTTACTTAGGTCACATTTCTTCCTCATTGGTGTGAACAGCTGAAACTCTTTCATCCGCTGAGTTGTTGCTACATTATTGGCTGATTAAATATTTGTATTAATAAGCAGATGTATTGGTGTACCTAATAAAGTGGCCACTGAATGTATGTTCTTGGTGAAGCTAAACTTTATTAAGAAATCTGAAAGAGAAATTGTGCTTTCAAGAGATAATAGATCAAAAATACTGGAGGTTAAAGGAATCTCACATTTGCCAACTCTTCCACTGGTTTCTGTATAAAGGAAATGCTTATTTTGTTAATTATTCAGCCCTTAGTTTTAGGCACTTGTGTATTTTGACACTATTGTGAGCATCTCACATTTAGAACATGACACTAGTTCTGTTTCAGCTGCAATGCGTGACAGCATTATAACCAAATCTATCTGCAAGTTCAAAGAAATACAGATGATCTCTTGAACACATTTGCAAAATTTAAAAATAGCACCAAGAATAACTCTTCCTTTAACATATGTACCAGGAAAGTGTCTGAATATTACAAACCATCCTAAGAGTACAGCCTATGAGAAGCTGATGTGATAATATAACTGTAACACCTTGTTTAAGATTTTTACTGCTGTGCTGTAAGTATTTCATTTTAGCAGTTCTGTAAGAGCAGTCTCTTCTGCTTTCAGTCTTTTTGGGTTTGAGCTGAGATAAGGGGTTTTGTTGTTCAACTTAGGAATGTGGTGTCAGCCAATCAGGATGGTAGAACTGGGAGACGATTCTAGATGATGCTGGATGGAGAGGTGTTGTGAGGGACACTGGTGTGGGTTGAGGTCTTTTTTTGGTGGGAGCTGGGAGAAGACAGGAGGGAAGATGGCTGAGAATGCTATCCCTGTTGCCCAAGGTGCTTTGTGCAGGTAAATGGCTTCAAGGAGGAAGGACCAATACTTCTAAGGGAGAGCCCATTTGCTCGAGGTGGATTTCAAGCAACATTCGGAAGGTGGTTTGTGCTTTCAAGCAGGTCAAGGGTCCAACGTGTCAGATATAGACAACCTCAAGATGAGCTCCAACTTATGTGTATATTTGACTGTTTAATTATAACGGGCCTTTTTAGTTTTTTTTCTTTAATAACTCTTTCGTTAAATTAACATTCATAATTATACTTTCTTTATAATTGTATGCAGTGTACGATCTGTTATTTCTTGCAGCTGGGCAATTGCAAGGCAGCAGTAAACCACAGAGCATTCATACAAACTGGAGTTTGGGTGGGAGAGACATACCAACCTCAGGAGTTTGGCACAAACAAAGTTGTACACACCCTAGATGTACGACGCTGTTAAAGGTGGGTTTCTTGCTGCGGAGTCCAGTGGCTGTTAGCGAAGAGCTAACGAGCCGCATTTCTAGAGATGCCCAGTAAAAAGGGGGTTAATGACTTTGTAATATAAACATTTTTGCATATTAGATTCAGAACATACAAAATTATAAACTTCATGAAAGGGAAAGTTAGGAAAGCAACAAAATTTCAAATTATAATTTTAAATTGGCTTGGATTTATTTTTGATTGATCCAGGGATAATTGCTTGTCTCCTACAAGTTAATTATTGAAGGACTGTGTTTGATGTCAGTCTGTATAGATTGGATCAGGTAACTTTGAAACCTCAAGTTCCAACAACACTTAATGAGAAAATAATTGTCTTCTAATTTTCTTATGTACCAACATCCACAACTGTCAAGCATAGCCTTTAGCTGTACATAATTTATTTTAAAAATTACATTTGACAAATACAAATGTCACTTTCAGCATATCAAGCATCTTCTATATAATTAAAACTTAAATGCTATGCACTTCTTTGTTCCTTAATATGTGGATAATTTCCACAACAGATTTAAATTATTCATGTTTGCAAGAGCAGAGTATATGGTTCATTCATAATTATGCTGATTGAACCATTGCAGTGTATATGTGGGTGAAGACTCTATCTTAACATAGAAACATAGAAAATAGGTGCAGGAGTAGGTGTAGGCCATTCGGCCCTTCGAGCCTGGACCGCCATTTATTATGATCATGGCTGATCATCCAACTCAGAACCCCGCCCCAGCCTTCCCTCCATACCCCCTGACCCCCATAGCCACAAGGGCCATATCTAACTCCCTCTTAAATATAGCCAATGAACTGGCCTCAACTGTTTCCTGTGGCAGAGAATTCCACAGATTCACCACTCTCTGTGTGAAGAAGTTTTTCCTAATCTCGGTCCTAAAAGGCTTCCCCTCTATCCTCAAACTGTGGCCCCTCGTTCTGGACTTCCCCAACATCGGGAACAATCTTCCTGCATCTAGCCTGTCCAATCCCTTTAGGATCTTATACGTTTCAATCAGATCCCCCCTCAATCTTCTAAATTCCAACGAGTACAAGCCCAGTTCATCCAGTCTTTCTTCATATGAAAGTCCTGCCATCCCAGGAATCAATCTGGTGAACCTTCTTTGTACTCGCTCTATGGCAAGGATGTCTTTCCTCAGATTAGGGGACCAAAACTGCACACAATACTCCAGGTGTGGTCTCACCAAGGCCTTGTACAACTGCAGTAGTACCTCCCTGCTCCTGTACTCGAATCCTCTCGCTATAAATGCCAGCATACCATTCGCCTTTTTCACCGACTGCTGTACCTGCATGCCCACTTTCAATGACTGGTGTATAATGACACCCAGGTCTCATTGCACCTCCCCTTTTCCTAATCGGCCACCATTCAGATAATAATCTGTTTTCCTATTTTTGCCACCAAAGTGGATAACTTCACATTTATCCACATTAAATTGCATCTGCCATGAATTTGCCCACTCACCCAACCTATTCAAGTCACCCTGCATCCTCTTAGCATCCTCCTCACATCTTCTTCTTACTATGCAAGGAACTTACTGATTCCAGTCCTGATGAAGGGTCTCAGCCTGAAACCTCAACTGTTTACTCCCATCAATCGATGCTGCCTGACCTGCTGCACATTGTGTGTAATGCAAGGAATCTGAGGACTTTGGCTAAAGCAAAACTGAAAGAGGACAATTATTGCGTGAATTTTCTGTCAGGTAAACTGACATCCTAATCACCTCATGAAATTGTTGGTATTTGCCCATGTTAGTCTGTATACTCTCACTGTTAGTCCACTCCTCCCCTATTGCTGGAACTCTCCCCAACAAGAAAACTCCCCTGTTTTCCTAGCTTGACAATAGTACCTCCACTGCATTTCTTCAACAGCACAAAACTGTTCCTTAGTCTGAACTTTGGCCGTTGGAATATAAATCTCAACAGAGCAGTTACTCGTGTGTTTAAAGTTATTATTTATTTTCAGCGATAATTTAGTACATATCTGAAGCAAAAGAGCTAAATGGTATTTAGAAACATTTTAACGTGCTGGACTTTTCTGTGTGCATTGCCCTTACTATGTGGCTGGGATTTGTGCCAATCATTGTATACCAATTGGTCCTGAGCCCAACATATCAATGCACCTGTGAAGAAGGCTCTCCAGTTCTTCTAGTAAAGGTTTCCCTCCCACTTTGCTCTTCTTCTATTCCCCCTTCTGGCCTCTTACCTCTTTTTCTTACCTTTTATCACTTCCTCCTAGTACCCCTCCTTCCCTTTCATCCACGGTCCACTCTCCTCTCCTATCAGATTCCTTTACCTTTCCTGCCCACCTGGCTTCACCAATCATCTAGATAGTCCTCCTTCCCCTCCCTCCACCTTTTTATTCTGGCATCTTCCCACCCCCCACCCTTCCTTTCTAGTCCTGATGAAGGGTCTCAGCCTGAAACGTTGACGGTTTATTAATTTTCATAGATGCTGCCTGACCTGCTGAGTTCCTCCAGCAGGTTGTGTGTGTTACTCCAGTGGCTCTGCTTCATTAGGAGTTTGAGGATGTTTGGTACGTCATTAAAGATCGTTACAAGTTTCTATAGATGTATGGTGGAGAGCATTTAGATTGGTTGCATCACAGCCTGATATGGAGTCTCCAATGTATCGAATTACAGGGGGCTGAAGAAGGTGAAAGATTCAGCCAGTTTAATCATAGGCACAAGCCATGCCGGATCAAGGATATCGAGGGGCAGTGCTTCATGAAGCTTGCATCCCTCATTAAGCACCCGCACTATCTGGGACAAGCCCTCTTCTCATTACTGCCATTGGGGAGGAGATATAGGAGCGTGAAGCCCCATAGCCAATGATTTAGGAATATTTTTTCTTTTCTTCCATCAGAATTCTGAATGGTCCATGAACATTATTTCAATAGTTCTCCTTTTTGCACTATTTTACAGATTTATAGTAATTTTACATCTTTACACCAGACTGCTGCCATAAAATAATAAAATTCATGACATAAAAGTTTAGTATACAATGATACTAAATCTTATTCTGATATGAATAATTGAATCCCTGGTGTTGCTGTTAGTGCCCTACTGAAGATACCTGAACATCAAGAGAACATTAATGGTGTCAATGATCAGAAGATAATAACTGAAGTATCCTTAACACCTTCAAGAAATTGAAATCTATAAAAAATGTGAGTATTTTCACTTCATATTATTGAGAATTTACCTTTTAAAGTGCTTAGCTAGAAAACTGTACACCATGTAGTAAGATAAATGCTGGCATATGGATTAAGTTGGCATTCTGAACTTTATAACCGGGAAACGTTTACCCTGAGCAAATGGCTGGGTGTCGTGGTCTAGGGCTGGAGACTTTTGCTGCAGCCGAGTCTAAGTGTGAGGTACAACTCGCTGATTAGACAATTTAAATGCTGGCCCAGATTGGGTGCGAGAGCCGATTTTGCTCGCTCTCCGCGATGTTCACTCCTCTTTCCAGAGTGCTGGATTTTGCTTGTTCTCAGCAATGGTCACTCCTCTCTCTCCATGGCACTGAGGCTATGAAGACTGCCTTGCCTGCTGTGCTCTGTACCCACTAATATGATGAACTGATGAGTGAGACTTTGGGCCTGCTCCGGGGTTCAGATCTGAGGACTCAGTTTTGGTCCATATTGTGTTGTTCGCTTCAATTGTTTGCATGATTTGTGTTTATTTGCCTTTCTCTTCACATCAGGTGTTGGTTTTTTACTTTTATTTTTATTCTTTTTTTTCTTTAATTGGGTTCTTTTGAGTTTCTTGCTTTGTGGCTATCTGTGAGCAGGAAAATCTCAAGGTTATGTAATTCATACATTTTTTGATAATAAGTGTACTTGAATCTTGAATATAGCTAACCAAATGGAGACTGCCATGATGGGGCTAAACTCAGGTTGGAGGAGCAACACCTCATATACTGTCCCCAGCCCCTTGGTATGAACATAGAATTCTCCAACTTCCGGTAATTCCCTCCCCCTCCCTTCCCCTATCCCTATTTCACTCTGCCCCCTCCCCCAGCTGCCTCATGGTTCCGCCTCCTTCTACTACCCATTGTGTTTTCCCCTATTCCTTCTTCATCTTTCCTGCCTATCCCCTTCCTGCTTCCCTTCCCCCACCCTTTTATCTTTCCCCTTACTGGTTTTTCACCTGAAACCTACCAGCCTTCTCCTTCCCACCCTCCCCCCACCTTCTTTATAGGGCCTCTGCCCCTTCCCTCTTCAGTGCTGACGAAAGGTTCCCGCCCGAAACATTGACTGATCGTTTCCATAGATGCTGCCTGACCTGCTGAGTTCCTCCAGCTTGTTGTGAGTGAACTTTGATATGACATTTTTGGCATAATGCTTAACAATTAATTGATCTAATATATCTGTTGTTGAAATGACAGCCCGAATTTGGACTTCAATTGTAGTATTAATGAAGATCATAATGACTACTTATTCTTTGCCTGAGACTCAACAGCATTTAGGACAAAGGGACCCACTTGATTTTTACCCCATCCATAACCACTGAACATTCCCTGCCTCCACCATAGTTGTTGTTTACGTCATCTATATGATGCATCACAGCTACTTGTTTGGGCTCCTCTAAAGCTTGCCACTTCGACCTACTGAAGGAATAAGGGCTGCAGGTATATGACAACCTGCAGGATCCCCTCTAAGGGCACTATCTTGACTTGGAAATGTATTGTCATATCTTCATCTTCACTGGATTTAGATCCTATAACTCCCCTCATTCCTCCCTAGCAACAGTATACTGGGAATAGTTTCACCAAGAGGTAATAGTTTGAGAAGGTGTCTCACCACCTTCAAGGGCAATTAGGGATGAGTAATAAATATCGTCCTTACAAGCAATCCTCAGGTCATTAAAGATGCATTAAAAAAACCTCAGGAAAAGCACATTGTAGGAGCACTATTTGTCAAAGACACCCAGAGAGGGCTGGGAGGCAATGCATAAGAATGATTAAATACTGCATTCATCATTAAATGAATTCATAAATTTGGAGTGGCATCTGCATTCTTTTACTTAAGTGGTGATTTGGGAGAAGACCTAAAATGCCATTTTGATGGTCAGTAGGAGAAGCAAGAAAAACCTGTAGGTGAATTACAGGTGTAGAGTGTATGTATGGCTGAGATTATTATTAATTGGCACTTGTCACATTCAGGACATATAGCACTCTGTCAAGAAGTGGTTTTCTGCAGTGTCATCTCAGTCTGTCTTCATCTTATTCCCTGTGCTAGTGATCAGGTTCTTCCTCTGTAGAATGCTGCTAGGCTTCTTAGCAACCCAGGAAATTATTTGTTGTGGTGGGGGGGGGGGGGCTCATCCAATATTTCCTACGGTAGTGAGACGTTTTTGTAAGCAGGATGTGGATTTGTGACCAGAGTTACCAGACCTAGCAAGAAAGGTAAGTACACCTTGCTGCCCAGTAACCTACAGTGCAGCTGATGTAGCTATTTACCAAGGACATGACAGCTTCCTGGGGACCAGAAACTGATGACTTATGATTATATAACTTGTCACACAGTTCTGCTCCTTTCTGTTGCAGGGTTAGTTTGGCAAGAAATTTAATTGTTGCTTCCTGGTCGGCCCAGATATGATCCTTGATTAGGTCATTATGTTAGAGGACATGCTGTTGACCTGATTGGTGAAGTCTCCTTCCCACCTGCTCAGCAGGGGACTAGTTCCTGGAATATTTTAATTAACTTTGTCTAGTTTGCACTGTTATTTAAAAATTATTCCCCTCTGATTCTATGATGGGGAACAGAATATTGAGGGTCAGGAAATCATGTTGCAGCTATATAAAACTTTGGTTAGGCTGTACTTGCAGAATTGAGAACAATTCTGGTTGCCCCAATTACATGAAAGATTCAAAAGAGTAGAGAAACTGTTTATCTGGATGATGCCAGGACTGGACAATATGAACTATAATGACAGGTCGTAAACTCGGGTTGTTTGTTGTGGAGTGCCAGAGGCTGAGAGGAGACTGATTGAAGTTTAGAAAATTATGAGAGATATGGGCAAGGTAGATGGTCATTTTTGCCAGAATAGAAATGTTAAATAACAGAGGACATGCATTTAAAGATGAAAGGGGGAAAAATTTAAGGAATATATACAGGCAAATTTTCTTTAATAAAGAGAAGTGACAGATGTCCAGAGTCTGTCAGATGTAGTAGGGGAAACAGATACGATAGTGATAAAAGAGGCTTTTATATGAATGGACAGATATGAATCATGAGCAGACAGAGAGAGAATTGTTTAATTTAACATCATGTTTTACAGAGATATTGTGAATTAAAGTGTCTGTTCTTGTGCTGTACTTCTCTATGTTCCATGAATTTGCAACTATGAGCAACTGTGAAGGTGTTAATCCACAAGAGCTTTTTCAACCTTATTTTTGACACAATTCATTTGATGTGGATGTAATTGATTGATACTTCCAGTTATAAAGCAGTCAGGAAGATGCAGGAAAAGATCTTGTGACAAGTGCACTGCTCTCACTCATCTTTATATATTGGCCTTTAGACAGTTCTTATCGTAAAGAGATCAAGCTACATCAATAATATTTCTTTGTCAGTACTTTTATTTCAAAGAAACAACTTTCTGACATCTTCTTGGAAAGTATAATAGAGGTGGTAACTTTTGAGTTTTATCTGATGTTTTCAGAACACTTCCTGGATTAGTTGAGTGTTGCTCACTGTATTTTCTCTTATCTCACCAAGTAATTAGAGTATTCCTTTAGAGATGGCACTTAGTGACGGAAACATGCACAGTATAATGTGAATAAAAATTGCATAGAGGTAGCTCAGGTGTTGGCAAGGCTTTGACAGGAAGAAAAATGAAATTGGTGTTCGCATTGATTATAATTCCAACCAATCTGGCTCCCAGGACCATAGCTCTGAACAGATTCACAAAAATACGTGACAAATCCTGATGGAACTTTTAAAGAACTGATTATGATTGGAAACTTTAGGTGTCAGATGCAATTTCAAGAATCTGCACAAAATGTCTTTAGTTATTTTAGGGAGCAATGGAGGTACTAAAAGGAAAGACTATGTCTTACTATAATTCAAAATTCCTTAATATGTTATTGGGCACAGTAAAGGTGAATTAAGGTAAGTGAAGGTGGGTGAGTCATTGCCATAACAAAGAAGGTGCATCCATTGGTGATCTGTAGGAGCATTGAGCTTTAGGGCAGGAGGACCAAATCAGGTTGTGAAAGATGGACAGTTGCAGTTCTTACTTAGATCCCAAGTGTCACTTCCATCACTGGAAGGAAACCCTTAGTATATCATTCCTTACAGATATTATACCTGTCAGATGCATACACCTTATAGAACTTACCCATGAAGGGGAAAAGAAGAGCAGTAAAGTGATGACAGTAAATGTATACAGTTATGTGTTAGTAGAGGAAGGCATGGAGTGACATGTCAGAATGAGAATGGGAAGTAGAATTAAAATGGGTGACCAAAAGGAATGCCCGTCTTTTGTTTCAGGTGGAGTGAAGGTGCTCAATGAAACATTCTCCTAACCTACGTCAGTTCTCACCGATATAGAGGAGGCTGCACTGGGAGCATCGTATACAGTAGATGTCCCTGACAAACTCGTGTGTGAGTTGTTGGAAGGACTGTTTGGGGCTCTGAATAGGAATGAGGGGCAGGTGTAGCATTTGTCCTGTCACGATGAGATGATTCTCAAGTCGGAGGAGCAACACCTCGTATTCCATCTGGGGAGCCTCCAACCTGATGTCAAGAACATTGCTTACTCTAACTTCTGGTAGTTTCTCCACCATCACCCTTCTTGTTATGTTTTGTAACTCTAAAGCATAAAACTTACTTAAAAAGAAAAATGTGGAGAGTCCAAAATGCGAGTCTTAATTTGTTACTTTAAGTGAGGCATGCATGCATTGCTTAGTGCGATGATGATTTATGCTATTTACATACACTTAATGATAACCTGCAATACATATTACAGACAGCCCGGAATACTCAGTCAAGCAATACATTTACAATATTGCTCAATTATTAATGAAATATTAAATATACAGCACATCTCCCTGCTTAGCTATAAACTCCAACTCAATACACATTGTATCAAAAGGACAGGTAGGAAGGCAGAGGGGGTGGCATTGCTCTGTTGGTAAAAAAAATGAAATAAAATCATTAGAAAGAGGTGACATGGGGTTGAAAGATGTTGAATCATTGTGGATAGAGCTAAGGAACTGCAAAGGTAGAAAGACCCTGATGGGAGTTGTATACAGACCCCCAAGCAGTAGTAAGGATGTTGCCTACAAATTACAATGGGAGATAGAAAATGCATGCCAAAAGGGCAATGTTACAATACTCATGGGGGACTTCATTATGCATGTAGATTGGGAAAATCAGGTTGGTGCTGGATTACAGGAGGAAGTATTTCTAGAGTGCCTACGAGATGGCTTTTTAGAGCAGCTCATGCTGGAGCTCACTAAAGGTTCAGCTATTCTGGATTGGATGTTGTGCCATGACCGGAATTGATTGGAGAGCTTAAGATAAAAGAACCTAAAGGGGAATGTGATCATAATAGGATTGAATTCACTCTGAAATTTGAGAATGAGAGGCTAAAGTCAGATGTATCAGTATTACAGTGGAGTAAAGAGAATTACAGACGCATGAGAGAGGCTTTACCCAGGATTGATTGGAAAAGAACACTGGCAGGGATGACGGCAGAGCACCAATGGCTGGAATTTCTGGAAGCAATTTGGAAGGCACAGGATATATACATCCCAAGGAGGAAGAAGTATTGTAAAGGTAAGATGTTACAACCATGACTATTAAGAGAAGTCAAAGCCTACATATAAGCCAAAGAGAAAGCATATATAATAGAGCAAAATTAGTGGGAAGTTAGAGGAGTGGGAAGCTTTTAAAAACCAACAGAAGGCAACTAAACAGTCATTGGAAGGTAAAGATGGAATATAAAAGTAAGTTAGTCAATACTATTAAAGAGGATACCAAAAGCTTTTTCAGCTACACAAGATGTAAAAGAGAGGTGAGAGTGAATATTGGACTGCTGAAAAACAGGGCTGAAATGGTAGTAATTGGGGACAAAGAGATAGAGGATGAACTGAATAAATATTTTCTTCAGTCTTCACTGTGGGAGACACTAGCAGTATGGTGCAAGTTCCAGGTGTTCAGGAAGCATGAAGTTTGTGAAGTTACCATTACTAGAGAGAAGGTTCTTGGGAAGCTGAAAGGTCTGAAGGTAGATAAATTACCTAGACTAGATTTCTGAAACCCCAGGGTCCTGAAAGAGGTTGCTGAAGAGATGGTGGAGGCATTAGTGATGATCTTTTATGAATCATTTGATTCTGGAATGGTTCCAGAAGACTGGAAAATTGTTAATGTCACTATATTCTCCAAGAAGAGAGAGAGGGAGAAGAAAGGAAACTATATGTCAGTTAGTCTGAGCTCAGTGGTTGAGAAGATGTTGGAGTCGATTATTAATGATGGTGTCTCAGGGTGCTTTGAGGCACGTGATAAAATAAGCTGTAATCAGCATGGTTTCCTCAAAGGAAAATCTTGCCTGACAAATCTGTTGGAATTCTTTGAAGAAATAACAAGCAGGATAAACAAAGGAGAATCATTTGATGTTGTGTACTTGGATTTTCAGAAGGCCTATGACAAGGTGCCACACATGAGGCTGCTTAATAAGCTACAAGCCCATGATATTACAGAAAAGGTTCCAGCATGGATCAAACAGTGGCTGAGAGGCAGGAGACAAAGAGTGGGAATAATGAAAGCATCTTCAGGTTGGCTGCTGGTGACTAGTAGTGCTTCACAGGGGTTTGTATTAGGACTAATTCTTTTTACGTTATATATCAAGGATTTAGGTGATAGAATTGGTGGCTTTGTTGCAAAGTTTGCAGATGATATGAAGATAGTTGGAGGGGCAGGTAGTTTTGAGGAAGTAGAGAGGCTACTGAAGGACTTAGACAGATTAGGAGTATGAGCAAAGAGATGGCAGGTGGAATATATGTCAGGAAATGTATGGTCATGCACTTTGGTAGAAGAAATGAAAGGGTTGAATATTTTCTAAATGGAGAGAAAATACAAAAACTCTGAGATGCAACGGGACTTTGGAGTTCTTGTGCAGGCTTCCCTAAAGGTGTGGAAGGCAAATGCAATGTTAGCATTCATTTCAAGAGGACTAGAATATAAAAGCAAGGAAGTAATGTTGAAACTTTATCAAGCACTAATGAGGCCTCACTTAGAGTATTGTGAGCCAGTTTGGGCCCCTTATCTTAGAAAGGATGTGCTAAGACTGGAAAGGATTCAAAAGAGGTTCACAAAAGGGTTGAATGGCTTGTCATATGAAGAGCAATTGGTGGCTCTGGGCCTGTGTTCACTACAATTCAGAAGAATGAGGTGTGATCTAATTGAAACCTATCAAACGGTGGGAGGCCTTGATAGAGTGGATGTGGAAAGTATGTTTCCTCTGGAGGGAGAGTCTAAGACTAGAAGACACAGCCTCAGAATAGAGGGGCATCCTTTTAGAAAAGAGATGAGGAAAAGTTTATTTTGCAAGAGAGTGGTGAATCTGTGGAATTCTTTGCTACAGGCAAGCAGCTGTGGTGTCCAGGTCTTTATGTATATTTAAGGCAGAGGCTGATTGATTCTTGATTGGTCAGGGCATGAAGGGATACGGTGAGAAAGCAAGAGACTGGGGCTGAAAGGAAATTTCAATCAGCATTGATGAAATGGTAGAGCAGACCTGATGGGTCAAATGCCTAATTCTGCTCCTATACCTTAGGGTCTGTGGTCTTAATTGAGAATACTATATAATACAATGACTATATATAGACATCTGCACTATAGTAAATTTTAAATTGTCCCATTCAAGCCTAAATCACTGTGGAGGATTTCTTACTCTTGTGAAATAATGTCTTTCCTGATAAGAGGAGTCACTCTGTTTGGCAGGAGAGACTTGTGAGCTGTGAACGCAATCTCAGGTTCTGTTGTTTGTAGGAGTTGACTCTGAGACTGGAGGAAATAGTTCTCAGGTTCTGTTGTTTGTAGGAGTTGACTCTAAGACCAGAGGAAATGGTTCTCAGGTTCTGTTGTTTGTAGGAGTTGACTCTGAGACCGGGGGAGATGGTTCTTAGGTTCTGTTGTTTGTCGAAGTTGACTCTGAGACCGGGGGAAATGGTCCTCAGGTTGTTGTTTGTAGGAGTTGACTCTGAGACCGGGGGAGATGGTTCTTAGTTTCTGTTGTTTGTTGAAGTTGACTCTGAGACCGGGGGAAATGGTTCTCAGGTTCTGTTGTTTGTAGGAGTTGACTCTGAGACCGGAGGAAATGGTTCTCAGGTTCTGTTGTTTGTAGGAGTTGACTCTGAGACTGGAGGAAATGGTTCTTAGGTTCTGCACACCTGCCTTCTCCTTCCCTTGGCTTTTCTCTCTGGATCTGCATCGATTTTTGCTTCTCTCCCAGTCCCGCCTTCTTTCTGTCCTTTTATCCTGCTCTCGATTTGTATCATGGTCTTGCTCAAGGTCTCTCTCCCTCTTTTTCTATCTCTTCTCTCCTTTTCAATTTCTTGTCTTCCTTTTTCTCTCCTTCCTCTTTTTTTCTAGTTTCTTGTGAGTACCTCTGACTTTACTAATTTCTTGAGAAATTAGGTCTTGTTTATCCTTTTCCTTTTCCATAGTACTCATGCCATCATCCTCTTTCTTTTCCTTTTTCTTCTTTCTAGTTTGTGCATCTTGATCTTGGCAAGGTGCATTTAGTTCACTGGAGTATTCTCCTATTAATCGTTCTATTGCTTCCTTTATGATTTGATCTCTCCTCTTGACTTCCTCATCCACAACATCATCTGACAAATCCTCTGTTTTCGTATCTCCACTGACTCCTTTCTTTTTGACCTTCCATTCCTCCCGCTGGGCTTTGGTCTCTGCGTATACCTTTACAAGCAGCTTTTTGTCTCCCACTTGAAGTTCATGCAATAACCGTAATGCACACAGAGTAGATTCCGGTTCTCTATACACACAAAAGCCAAATGCTTGCAACTTTCTTGAAGCTCCTTGAATTCTCTTCCTGCTTAAAACAAGCCATATTGTTTTTGATTAATATTGATTAACATATCAGAAGTTTTCTCAGTTATGTTGCCTACAAAAATTGTTGGATTTGGACCACTGCCTTTGTCACTTCCATGATTTGCCTGAGCAGCATGGTCCTTCATTGTTCCAATATGCTTTCCAACCAGAGACATAGAGTTTGGCACCAACACCTGTTTGCCCTCTGTTGGGCAATGGTTCATGGTGTACAGCATGGAGACATTTTTGACATCATCCAATATCTTTCCTAATTCACTTTCAGTTGTCTCTATTGCAGAACATGTGGCATGCAATTTGTGGATGGATCTCCAATCCAGTTATAGTTGTTTCAGCCACTCATGTCCCCTCCTGTTTTCACCACATACACGCCCAATATTTCCTGTTGTTGTAATTCACTGTTATGAATGCCATTCACACAGGAGTTACCTTTTCTCCAGAATAAGTTCTTAATTTGATACCTGCAAGCTTCAGTTCAGTATCTTTGAAATGTTGTTCAAAATCATTTTGTGGAATAACTGAAACAGATTAGCCAGTGTCTAATTCCGTTTTAAATAATTTCCCATTACTTGCTTGTCTATTGTTAGTTTAGCTTTGTAAACCTTAAGGCTACTCAGTCCTCAGTCAACTCACATCATTATAAGATTTTTCATCAACAGCAGGCAGATTAACAAACAAAGGAAAACTTTGAGATGCTGGAAATCAAAGTAATACACACTAAAAGCTTGTCTGTTTATCCTTTTACATTGATGCTGTCTGGACTGCTGAGTTCATCCAGAATTTTGTGTGTATTGCCAGCAGGTTAATGTTCTTTTTAAAACTGCAACTTAATTTTTTAGCTTTTTCTCTTTCCTATTGAAGCACCTTCAATTACTCCAAAAGACTGAGGTTTGGTAAAATACTGAAAGGCTTTTATTCGCTGTACAATACGACCTCCACAGTGAGTGTCTGCCCCCGAACTGAGGGGGAGGGGCAAGGCGAACACCTTTATACAGGACTCTGTGGGAGGAGCCACAGGGGCAGTCAGCAGAGGGGTGTGTCCAGACAGGTAACCGAGTTACAACATATATACATGCTTTACCACACCTATGCAGTCCATTTATTTTTGTCTGTACAATATTTTCATTGTATTTATCCTACTTTGTTGCATTTTCTGCAAGTTTCACGTTTAAACCTGCATTGGTCTGGTGCATGTGAGTCCCTGCCACAATGGTAACACAATTTGCTTCCATTTAGACATTGCAATTTTGTTTACACTCACTTTCATTCCTGACTGCAACTCAATTGTGCCTCAGTCTATTTCCAATGATACGGCTATTTCAACTGCTCTTTTAAGTGTATATTGCACTTCAGTTAGGAGCCATTTTTGAATGTTTTCTTGTAAGATTCCACAAACTAAACAATCATTAAGCCCATCACTGAACATACAATGCTCAGACAATTTCTTCACTTCAATCAGCTAAGCTGAAATGGACTCCCTTTTTTTTTCATTCCACTTGTGAAACCTAAAGTGTTCTCTAGTCAACAATGGTTTTGGTTCTAAATGTTCCTGCACTACTTTCACTATATCACCAAATTTCATTTCACTGCCTCAGTTAAACTTCCAACCAAACTCTATGCTTTCCCACAAATTGCACTTAGCAAAATCTGGCACTCGTTTCTTATCAGCTATTCAATTTGCTTCAAAATACTGTTCAATTTGTTCAGTATATCTGCTGTGCAATCGAACGTGTCTATATTTCCAATGTAGCCAGCCATCTCTACTTTTTAAAAATGTATTATTATCACTTGGTACTCACGATTTAGGAACCCATGTATTCTTCTGTTTTCTACCAATTTTTTTTTACTCTATTATCTTTCATTTTGTGAAAAAATGTGCAGATCCAAAGTAAAAAATAATACTTGCTCTTCTTATTAACTTCAGAATCAGGTTTATTATCACAGGCACGTGGAGTGAAACTTGTTAATTTAGCAGCAGCAGTTTAATGCAATACATAATCTAGCAGAGAAAAAAATAATAAATACAATTAAAATAATAAATAAACATGGAAATCAATTATGTATATTGAATAGATTTAAAGAAATGTGCAAAAACAGAAATGCTGTATATTAAAAAAATGTGAGGTAGTGTGCAAAGATTCAATGTCCATTTCAGAATCGGATGGCAGAGGGGAAGAAGCTGTTCCTGAATCGCTGAGTGTGTGCCTTCAGGCTTCTGTATCTCCTACCTGATGGTAACAGTGAGGGCATGCCCTGGGTGCTGGACGGCTTTAATAATGGACGCTGTCTTTCTGAGACACTGCTCCCTAAAGATGTCCTGGGTACTTTGTAGGCTAGTAGGTAAGATGGAGCTGACTAGATTTACAACCTTCTGCAGCTTCTTTCAGTCCCGTGCAGTAGCCTCTCCATACCAGACAGTGATTCAGCCTGTCAGAATGCTCTCCATGGTACAACTATAGAAGTTTTTGAGTGTATTCTTTGACATGCCAAATCTGTTCAAACTCCTAATAAAGTATAGCCGCTGTTTTGTCTACTTTATAACTACATCGATATGCTGGGACCAGGTTAGATCCTCAGAGATTTTGACAGACAGGAACTTGAAGCCGCTCACTCTCTCCACTTCTGATCCCTCTATGAGGATTGGTATGTGTTCCTTCGCCTGACCCTTCCTGAAATCCACAATCAGCTCTTTCGTCTTTGACTATTGCACTGCAGTTCAACAGGTAGGTAGTCACTGGTCCTACTGAAGGGTCTTGGCTCGAAATGTTGACTGTACTCTCTTCCATAGATGCTGCCTGTCCTGCTGAGTTCCTCCAGCATTTTGTGTGAGCAGTCATCTGGGGTTCATTTTAAAAACACCTTGTCGCCACTGTTATGATTTGTAACTCCGAAACATAATTCTTATTTAAAAGAAAAATGCAGAGTCAGAATACAAGTCTTAGTTCGTTTTTTTACTTTAAGTGAGGCACACATGTACCTCATGGTGGCGTGAGGACATATGCAATTAGCTTCTTTTACAGATAACACACAATGCTTTATGTAAACAATAAAGAATGCTTACTCGAACAATATATCTACAATATTACTGAAATATTAAATATACAACACTTTCCAGTTCTGATGAAGTGTTGTGGCCCGAAATGTCGACTGATTATTCCACTCCACAGATATAGAGTCTGATCTGCTGAGTTCCTCCAGCATTTTCTGCTCGTAGCTCTGAATTATAGATGTGTTCAGCCATGAATAGGTGCAATGTCCAACAGCCTGGAAAATCTGTCAGTCCCAGCACCAAATCCAGAGGGTTCCGGGTTACTGTTTTTTACCATTTTGACATGATGGAAGCTTATGGTGGATTTCACCAGCTCTTTCCTGAAGGAGGAAACATGAAATGACTGCAAATAGTGGCAGCCAAAGGCCCGTTTCTTCTCAGATGACTTGAACACAATTGCACTGTAAATGGAAACGAGTGCACGTGAATTCGACAGCATGACATTTTCATTACCTCTCTGACTCTCTTTCTCCTCTTTGAGCATTAATGATGAGAGAATCCCGTGCTGGAAAAGAAAGTAAAGATTTTTGAAATAAAATTAATTTCTATCTAATTAATATTTCATATGGTGATTATTTCTGTTACTGCTCTGTGCCCACATCTATTAATTAAGGTCTTGACTTCTGTGATTAGGTTACCTCCAGTGAACCATGTGGTATTCCACTGAATTTTGAAGAGAGTACAGTATTTACTTATCTTGCAGACCATCCAGGGGAGTCTATGGGAATGACATCATCATCAGCTGCCCAAGCAGAATTCATATTGAGGTCACCAAGGTAGGAAATGCTCTGTTCATTTTTTTTAAATTAACGCAAAGTAACCAGTAAATGGTCTTTGTGCTTCACACATAAAATGCAATCAATTTTGAACTACATAATTCTGGAGAACATGTCAGTTTGGATTTCTAAGCAGTTATAGTTTCTTAAATACCCATCCATTAGATTGTAGGATTTCCTGCTGGATTTAACTTAACAGGGAACAAATGAAAACTTGCTTGACTTTTTTTTTTTGCCTGGTAAAATACATGAACAATCTACTTTTTATCCGATTATTCACAAATCCCTTTAAAATTGTAGTAAGGCTCTCGCCTTCATAGCTACAGCCGAAGGGCGGGGGAATGTTTTACCATAATGTTTAAATTTATTTTGGCTGAGGGAGAATGCAGTATTAAAAAGTTGCTGTTTTGGGTGCATAGATTCCCAACAAAGATATTTGAAAACACAAAGGAGGTTTCATCAGTTGTGATGTAACGTCATCGTAAATATGCAATTCTTTGGAGCGCAAATAAACAAAATTTTAAAAAATGCAAGAGAAATGTTCCTGGCACAATATTCCCAGATTTACTGTAAAAGACCTTCACCAAAGATCTTTGAAGTGAGGCAAAATTTATATTTGCCTTGCAGCAAATAGTCAACGGGGAAAATGTTACACACCAAGACTAGAACTGAAGTGGAAGACTTCAGGAAAGTTGTCAATCTATGCCTGCAGATTTCACATAAAGCTCATAAACCATAGAATATGAAACTAATAACTGAAGAACATATGGTCCCTCAAGCCTGCCTCATCACCTAATAAAATGTTGGCTGATCTGCAACTTACTCTCTAATTTCCTGCTTAGTCTGCATGGATTGAGATTCTTGTAATGGCCAAAATGTCAATCACACTGACAGCTAGGGTCCTCCAGAGAAGAGAATTTCAGAAATTCTCAATTCTGTGTGAAGAAAAAGTTATTCTCAGTCTTAAATTATGGATTCTTCCACCCCCCCTACACCCTTCCCCCAGAAATCACAACTCTTTGTTCTATGTTCCCTAGTTGGTAGAAACAAACATTCAGAATCTACCTTGGTAAGTTGTCTAAGAAATTTTGTAGATTTTGCTCAGGTCAACTCTCCACATCCTGCCATTTTAGAAAAAAAAACTCTTATTTTGTTTATCCTTAAACATGTGTATACATTTATCCGTAATATGAAGTAACTACTTTATAATTTGTTCATTCGCATGCGCATTGTTGTGACTGTAGATGAGACATGGAAACTGGAGCTTTAGAATTTGGAGAGACATAATATGATGAGGAATAGTCAACATGGCTTTTACAAAGGAAGGTCGTGCCTTACGAGTCTGATTGAATTTTTTGTGGATGTGACTAAACACATTGATGAAGGAAGAGCCATAGATATAGTGTATATGGATTTTAGCAAGGCATTTGATAAGGTGCCCCATGCAAGACTTATTGAGAAAGTAAGGAGGCATAGGATCCAAGGGGACATTGCTTTGCGGATCCAGAACTGGCTTGCCCACAGAAGGCAATGAGTGGTTGTAGACGGGTCATGTTCTGCATGGAGGTCGGTAACCAGTGATGTGCCTCAGGGATCTGTTCTGGGACCCCTTCTCTTTGTGATTTTTATAAATAACCTGGATGAGGAAGTGGAGGGATGGGTTAGTAAGTGTGCTGATGACACAAAGGTTGGAGGTGTTGTGGATAGTGTGGAGGGGTGTCAGAGGTTACAGTGGGATAACGATAGGATGCAAAACTACGCTGAGAAGTGGCAGAAGGAGTTCATCCCAGATAAGTGTGAGGTGGTTCATTTTGGTAGGTCAAATATGATGGTAGAATATACTATTAATGGTAAGACTCTTGGCAGTGTGGAAGATCAGATGGATCTTGCGGTCAGAGTCCATAGGACACTCAAAGCTGCTACGCAGGTTGACTCTGTGGTTAGGAAGGCATATGGTGCATTGGCCTTCATCAACTGTGGGATTGAATCTAAGAGCGGAGAGGTAATGTTGCAGCTATATAGGAGCCTGGTCAGACCCCACTTTGAGTACTGTGCTCAGTTCTGGTCACCTCACTACAGGAAGGACGTGGAAACTATAGAAAGGGTGCAGAGAAGATTTACAAGGATGTTGTCTGGATTGGGGAGCATGCTCTATGAGAATAGGTTGCGTGAACTTGGCCTTTTCTCCTTGGAGGGGGTGGAGGATTTGAGGTGACCTGATAGAGGTGTATAAGATGACAAGAGGCATTGATAGTGTGGATAGTCAGAGGCTTTTTTCCAGGGCAGAAATGGCTAACATGAGAGAGCACGGTTTTAAGGTGCTTGGAAGTAGGTACAGAGGATATGTCAGGGGTACGTTTTTTATGCAGAGAGTGGTGAGTGCGTGGAATGGGCTGCCGGTGACGGTGGTGGAGGCAGATATGATAGGGTCTTTTAAAAGACTCCTGGACAGGTACATGGAGCTTAGAAATATAGAGTGCTATGGGTAACCCTAGGAAATTTCTAAGTAAGGACATGTTCGGCACAGCTTTGTGGCTGAATGGCCTGAATTGTGCTGTGGGATTTCTATGTTTCTATATTTCTCATTAAAAGGTCTTTGCACAAACAAACATTCTGCAGAATCTTTCTCGTGGAGATGCTCTGAAGATACCCAGAAAAGTTTCTTTGCACTCAGAAGTCTACTGAAGTTTTATACTCTTTGCACACAAAGATAATGGCCATACAGTAATCACAATTACCATTTACTTCAACATTTTAGGTGTAGTAATACAGCAGCAAAGAATTACATATTTACAATGAGAAGACTTTTTAACTGACAATAATATCTTTACACCTCCAAACTGCTTTGTTTTGGAATCCAGACACCTATGTAACGCTCAGGGCTATCGTCTCGTGTTTGTCTAGGGGAAACCCCGTCCGCCTGCCAAACCGTGTATCACGTTTTGCGTAGTTGCTGTGTAATGTACCCTGGTTCAAACTCACACCTCAAATATCAGACAGCACACAATGTATGATTTATAGATTGCACTTCATACATCTTACTGGAACTATGTAATTAATAGAGATACAATATAAAATGAAAGTAAAAGGCACCAAACATATCAGAGTTCAACCACTTGGTGCACATCCGTTGGAGCTCAATGAACGGAGTCTTCTTTCCACCATGCGATCTCCTCCGACCCCCTCAACCAGCCGCTCGGGACCAACCACAGTGGTCGACCAGAGCACGTCCAGCACGTCCTTCCTCTTCGGTTCTCCTTCCGAAAAACCTGCCAAACCACACAGTTACCAGCCATATGAGACAGAATATCACCCACTAAAAGAATAACATGGACACCCATTGGTTCGTTCTCTCTCTTAACAATAGTATAACCCAAACAAGCAGGGAGAGAGAGAACTCCTTACATCGCAGTTATTATTACAGAAAAGCCATTTTATATAACATACAAAGAAGCTATTTTAGACACCTCAGCAGCCAGTGTAACCAAGACCCAGTTACACCTAAACCAGATGCTTTTTAGGTTGAATTAAGAGATGGTTCTGCGCAGGCAATGGTGTGTTTTCATGTGTCTGTCTTGTGTTAGTTTGAAAATTGGTTCTCATTTGTATTACATGGCTGTTACCTTTTAACACCTGAAAGACGTCTCATGCCTAAATTTCCATAACGCACAGAGAGCCATGAAATATTTGCAGCAATTGCACGTCTACAAAGTGGCAAATAAACATTCTTGTCCAAAAAAAAGAGGAAACCTGAGTGTTTTGGGAAAAGTTGAATAGGTGAGGACTTTATTCCCTAGAATGGAGAAGTTTGAGGGGAGATTTGCTAGAGGTGTACATAATTATGAGGGTATAGATAGGTCAATGCAAGCAGGCTTTTTCCACTGAGATTGGGTGAGACTTAGAACCAAAGGTCATGGGTTAAGTGTGGAAGGGGAAATGTTTAAGGGGAACATGAGGGGGAATCTCTTCACTCAGAGGGTGGTGAGAGTGTAGAATGAGCTGCTAGCACAAGTGGGGGATGCAGGGTTGATTTCAGTATTTAAGAGAAATTTCGATAGGTACATGGATGGGAGAGGTTTGAAGGGCTATGGTCTGAGTGGAGGTTGATGGGACTGGGCAGATCAATGGTTCATATGGTTTTATGACTATGACTCCACAAGGACCTGCTGGCAAGCTCCAGAGTCTGTTAAATCTTAAGACCATAAGACAGGAAAAGAATGAGACTACTTGGCCCATTGAGTCTGCTCCAGCATTCCACTATGGCTGATTTATTATCTCTCTCAATCCCATTCTACTGCCTTCTCCCCATAACCTTGAATATACAGTTATGCGGGAAATCAAATAATAAGTACTTGTGCAAGTTGCACTGATAAGGAAGAAATAGGCACAGTTATGATAAAGACAAACTGAATTAATTGAATCTTTCATGATAAGACAACTGAGGATGTTGATGAATGGGTTCCTGTAGATGTCAACTAAAAGGAATGATATCCAAAGCAGAATTCAAAGGGCAATAGGAGCATAGATAAGTGAATAACCTAACAGCAACAATTAGAGGATAATGATAAACTCTGTCTTTCATACTGGAGGAAGGTAGATGAGGGTTTTTGCCAGGTGTCAGTACTAGAGCCTGTACTTAATATATCAATGACTGGATGTGGGTACTTGGGCTAGAATTGCCAAATTTGTAGATGTCTCACAGCTTGTACGTGTACTACAAAATGAGAAGAATAGTAATAGACAGTCCAGAGAGAAAGAACGGTACCACTGAGAACTGTGAGGAGATACATTTTGGCAGGAGAATGGATAAAGGCAATATTAACGAAATGATGCAGTGTGATGGATGTGGAGAGTATATAAATCCTTGAAAGTGGCAAGGCACATTGAGAGTATGGTTGGACAGTTTTGACTGCCAGTTGTAGAGCTTTCCTGTCCACTGTAGTGCAGTTTCTATACCGTGCAGTGATGCAGAATGTTAAGATGCTCTTTTCCGCACATCTGTAGAATGATGTGAGTATTGTGCATAGTCCAACACTTTTCAGCCTTCTCAGAAAGTAGAGGTCATCCTGACTGTGTGGAATATGTTTTGGGACCATGAGAAACTGTGCGAGGTGTGCACTCCCAGGAGTTTGAAACTGCTCACGGTTTCCAATGCTATACTGCCGATGTAAAGAGGGGTGAGGAAGAGGGCCTGGCCCCAAGCCTTGAGCTCTTCCACCTCCTCTGTAGGCCGGCTCATCGATATTGTGTCGACAATGTGATTATTCGGGTGTTTGGCCGTGTAGTCATGTGTGAGCAGAGAGCACAGACTCAGCACACAACCTGGGGAGAACTCCTGTTGTGGATGATGGGGAAGGAGGAGCACCTGTGCATCCTGGTTAACTGGGTTCTGTTGGTTAGGATGTCCAACACCAACTTGCATAGTAGTGTCTTCAGACTGAGGAGTAGGGGTATGTTCAGCAAGGTCTGTGGGAAAATAGTGTTGAATTCTGCACTGAAAACCATAAACAGCATTCTGACATAAAGTGTCCTTGTGTATCAGAGCTACGTGCAAGACAGAAAATATAGCATCTGTCTAGAGCAATTTTGTCAGTAAGCATATTGGTGGCTTCTCCCACGTGGCAGGAGCTTCTGATGTGGGACACTGCCAGCTGTTTAAAGCACTTCATGATGATTGGTGACTGTGCCACCAGGCAGCAGTCGTTTAATTCTGAAGCTGTAGAGTTCTTCGGTACAGGGATTATGGTAGCTGATTTAAAGCACATAGGGACAGCAGCCTGGATGAGTGAAGTATTGAAGATGCAATATTATACTGTTACCATTGGGAAGGAGATACAAAAGCCTGAAGGCACACACTCAGCGATTCAGGAACAGCTTCTTCCTCCCTGCCATCCGATTCCTAAATGGACATTGAACCGATGAACACTACCTCGATACTTTGTTTTTATTTTTGCACTACTAATTTTAACTTAACTGTTTAATAGACATGTACAATATATACCTAATATAACTCAGGTTTTTCTCTATATTTTGTTATCATGTCACTGTCAAGAGAGGGAAGGGAAATGCCCGGATAGTGGAGAGCACACCTGTGGCTGTCCCCCTCAGCAACAAATATCTTGTTCTGGGTGCTGTTGAGGGGGATGACCTGATGGGGGACGCCCACGGTGACCGAGTCTCTGGCACTGAGCCTGGCACTGTTGTGCAGGAGAGAAGGAGGGAGAAGAGAAATGCGGTAGTCGTGGGGGATTCCATAGTCAGGGGAACAGACAGGAGATTCTGTGAGCCTGACAGAGATACCCATGTGGTGTGTTGCCTCCCAGGTGCCAGGGTACGGGATGTATCGGATCGGGTCCTGAATATTCTAAAGGGAGAGGGTGAGCAGCCAGTTGTCTTGGTACATGTTGGTACCAATGACATAGATAGGACAAAGGAGGAGGTCCTGAAGAGAGATTTCCAGGAGTTAGGAAGGAAGCTGAGAAGCAGGACCTCCAGGGTAGTAATGTCGGGATTGCTACCTGTGCCACGTGCTAGCAAGGGCAAGAATAGTCGGATCAGGCAGATGAATGCATAGCTGAGAGACTGGTGTAGGGGGCAGGGCTTCAGATTCTTGGATAATTAGGATCTCTTCTGGGGGAAGTATGACCTGTTCAAAAAGGACAGGTTGCACCTGAACCCGAAGGGGACCAATATCCTGGTGGGAAAGTTTAATAGAACTGTTAGGGAGGATTTAAACTAATTTGGCAGGGGGATGGGAACTGGAATGATAGAGCGGAGGAAGGGGAAAACAGAAATAAATCTAAGATAGAGAGCAGTAAAGATGTCAGGAAAGACAGGCAGGTGATGGGGCAAATTTGTAGACATTGGGATGAGATGCAGTGCAATAAAGTTGCAGTGAAATCAAAGCAAAAAGTATCAAATACTGGTCTTAAGGTGTTGTACTTAAATGCACACAGCATAAGGAATAAGGTGGATGATCTTGTTGTACAGCTACAGATTGGCAGGTATGATATTGTGGCCATCACTGAGACCTGGCTAAAGGATGCATGTCTCTGAGAGCTGAACGTCCAAGGATACACGGTGTATCGGAAGGATAGGAAGGTAGGCAAAGGGGGAGGCGTGGCTTTATTGGTAAGAAATGATATTAAATCATTAGAAAGAGGTGATATAGGATCGGAAGGTGCAGAATCTTTATGAGTTGAGCTAAGAAATATCAGGGGTAAAAGGACCCTGATGGCAGTTATTTATAGGCCTCCAAACAGCTGCAGGGATGTGGACTACAAATTACAACAGGAAATAGAAAAGGCTTGTCAGAAGGGCAGTGTTATGATAATTGTGGGGGATTTTAACATGCGAGTAGATTGGGAAAATCAGGTCGGCACTGGATCTCGAGACAGAATTTGTAGAATGTCTGTGAGATGGCTTTTTACAACAGCTTGTTGTTGAGCCCACTAGGGGATCAGCTGTACTGGATTGGGTATTGTGTAATGAACTGGAGGTGATTAGAGAGATTGAGGTGAAGGAACCCTTAGGAGGCAGTGATCATAACATGGTTGAGTTCACTGTGAAATTAGAAAAAGAGAAGCCGAAATCTGATGTGTCGGTATTTCAGTGGAGTAAAGGAAATTACAGTGGCATGAGAGAGGAACTGGCCAAAGTTGACTGGAAAGGGACACTGGTGGGAAAGACAGCAGAGCGGCAGTGGCTGGAGTTTATGCAAGAAGTGAGGAAGGTGCAAGACAGGTATATTACAAAAAAGAAGAAATTTTCGAGTGGAAAAAGGATGCAACCGTGGTTGACAAGAGAAGTCAAAGCCAAAGTTAAAGCAAAGGAGAGTGCATACAAGGAAGCAAAAATTAGTGGGAAGACAGAGGATTGGGAAGTTTTTAAAACCTTACAAAAGGAAATCAAGAAAGTCATTAAGAGAGAAAAGATTAACTATGAAAGGAAGCTAGCAAATAATATCGAAGAGGATACTAAAAGCTTTTTCAAGTATATAAAGAGTAAAAGACAGGTGAGAGTAGATATAGGACCGATAGAAAATGATGCTGGAGAAATTGTAGTGGGAGATAAGGAGATGGCAGAGGAACTGAAAGAGTATTTTGCATCAGTCTTCACTGAGGAAGACATCAGCAGTATACCGGACACTAAAGGGTGGCAGGGAAGAGAAGTGTGCACAGTCACAATTACGACAGAGAAAGTACTCAGGAAGCTGAATAGTCTAAAGGTAGATAAATCTCCTGGACCAGATGGAACGCACCCTCGTATTCTGAAGGAAGTAGCTGTGGAGATTGCGGAGGCATTAGCGATGATCTTTCAAAAGTCGATAGATTCTGGCATGGTTCCAGAAGACTGGAAGATTGCAAATGTCACTCTGCTATTTAAGAAGGGGGCAAGGAAACAAAAAAGAAATTATAGACCTGTTAGCTTGACATCGGTGGTTGGGAAGTTGTTGGAGTCGATTGTCAAGGATGAGGTTACAGAGTACCTGGAGGCATATGACAAAATAGGAAGAACTCAGCATGGATTCCTTAAAGGAAAATCCTGCCTGACAAACCTATTACAATTTTTTGAGGAAATTACCAGTAGGCTAGACAAGGGAGAGGCAGTGGATGTTGTATATTTGGATTTCAAGAAGGCCTTTGACAAGGTGCCACACATGAGGCTACTTAACAAGATAAGAGCCCATGGAATTACGGGAAAGTTACATACATGGATAGAACGTTGGCTGATTGGCAGGAAACAGAGAGTGGGAACAAAGCGATCCTATTCTGGTTGGCTGCCAGTTACCAGTGGTGTTCCACAGGGATCAGTGTTGGGATGGCTTCTTTTTACATTGTACATCAATGATTTGGATTATGGAATAGATGGCTTTGTGGCTAAGTTTGCTGATGATACGAAGATAGGTGGAGGGGCCAGTAGTGCTGAGGAAACGGAGAGTCTGCAGAGAGACTTGGATAGACTGGAAGAATGGGCAGAGAAATGGCAAATGAAGTACAATGTTGGAAAGTGTATGGTTATGCACTTTGGCAGAAAAAATAAACGGGCAGACTATTATTTAAATGGGGAAAGAATTCAAAGTTCTGAGATGCAACAGGACTTGGGAGTCCTTGTACAGGATACCCTTGAAGTTAACCTCCAGGTTGAGTCAGTAGTGAAGAAGGCGAATGCAATGTTGGCATTCATTTCTAGAGGAATAGAGTATAGGAGCAGGAATGTGATGTTGAGGCTCTATAAGGCGCTGGTGAGACCTCACTTGGAGTACTGTGGGCAGTTTTGGTCTCCTTATTTAAGAAAGGATGTGCTGACGTTGAAGAGGGTACGGAGAAGATTCACTAGAATGATTCCGGGAATGAGAGGGTTAACATATGAGGAACGTTTGTCCGCTCTTGGACTGTATTCCTTAGCGTTTAGAAGAATGAGGGGAGACCTCATAGAAACATTTCGAGTGTCAAAAGGCATGGACAGAGTGGATGTGGCAAAGTTGTTTCCCATGATGGGGGAGTCTAGTACGAGAGGGCATGACTTCAGGATTGAAGGGCGCCCTTTCAGAACGGAAATGCGAAGAAATTTTTTTAGTCAGAGGGTGGTGAATCTGTGGAATTTGTTTCTACGGACAGCAGTGGAGGCCAAGTCATGGGGTGTATTTAAGGCAGAGATTGATAGGTATCTGAGTAGTCAGAGCATCAAAGGTTATGGTGAGAAGGCGGGGGAGTGGGACTAAATGGGAGAATGGATCAGCTCATGATAAAATGGTGGAGCAGACTCGATGGGTCAAATGGCCGACTTCTGCTCCTTTGTCTTATGGTCTTATTTCATTGTACTGCTGCTGTAAAGTTAACAGATTTCATGACATATGTTGGTGATATTAAATGGGATAATGCGATAGCAAGAAGCTTCCAGAATCACGCAAAGAACTGTAATCACTAGGGGGCTCACTGCAAAATGCTCATACATACTGTGCCCACTAGGAATCATACTAAACAGCTGCATGTACAAAAGTGATTACATATATAAAATACAAGCAGGCATAAATTATTAAACTGCTCAGAAAATATCCATTAAACAGTCTAATCCAATTCTCCTTGATTCTCGCTCATTACATCTGAAAATTCTGAGGCAGGGAATTTGTTGTATCTACTGTATGTTAAATATTAAATAATCAAAAAACTACTTAAGTTATGGAAATATTAAAGAATGTACATTCTTCAAAGTATTCACAGGATTGTGTCCTGGTTAGGAAGATTAATAGGCACACATATCTGAGTTTGAACTGCTCTACTGATGATCACCCATATACAGGTAAAAACGATGTAACATAGAAACATAGAAAATAGGTGCAGGAGTAGGCCATTCGACCCTTCGAGCCTGCACCGCCATTCAGTATGATCATGGCTGATCATCCAACTCAGAACCCTGTACCAGCCTTCCCTCCGTACCCCATGATCCCTTTAGCCACAAGGGCCATATCTAACTCCCTCTTAAATATAGCCAATGAACTGGCCTCAACTGTTTCCTGTGGCAGAGAATTCCACAGATTCACCACTCTGTGTGAAGAAGTTTTTCCTAATCTCGGTCCTAAAAGGCTTCCCCTTTATCTTCAAACTGTGACCCCTCGTTCTGGATAAGGCAAGTCAGGGCAAGTATAAATACTTGTAGGTAGGGAAAATTGGCAAAACTGTAACAATATTAGAATAAACTTCATGATGTCCAGTAGCTGTCGACTCTGTTCGAAGTCCTCTGGCTGCTTAGTGATTTGCTCACCGCAGCCCAGCAGCATAGGCACTGAACTGGAGGTTACCAGCACATTAACCACAGCACTTGCTGTTCTCATCAGCCACCTTTAGGTCATTTACAGTGGCTGGTGTGTATCCACTTACTTTTACTTGTGACTTTCACTGCTAAGTTAGTAATTAACAGCACTTAATAAGGACTCTCCCATCCAGATCCCAGTGCTTCTTTATGCGGCTTCTTAATCAGGATGCACCCACCAGGAATCAGGATGTGTCCTCCCTTCATTGGATCACTCCCAGCAACAGAGACTTGTTGAGAAGCTTGGTTTAATTTCACACAATATTTAACTAAACTTGTCCATAATGTGTATGTCAGCCTCTTTGAGGTCGAGGGCTCCTGGCAGAGACATAGGGCGCCCTGCTACCATCTAAAAGGACAATGTAACTTTCTTGTTCCGGTTCAAAGGTCCAATTTAATGTCAGAGAAATGTATACAATATACATCCTGAAATGCTTTTACTTCGCAAACGTTCCTGATAACAGAGAAGTGCCCCAAAGAATGAATGACAGTTAAATGCGAGAACCCCAAAGTTTCCCCTAGTTCTCCCCTCCCGTGTGTAAGCAGCAGCAAGCAATGATCCCCCTCCCCGCACAGCAAAAAAAAACAGACCCGCTACCAAGCACAAGGTTGAGCTAGGTGATAGCAAAGACACAGACTTGCGGTTACCCAAAAGGCTATCGCATGTCATCTGGCATTTGACAAACCACAGATTCTCTCTCTCCCTACTAAGGGAGAGGCAGGTGTCCCCGAGAACGGACCCCATTCCTGCAAAGAACCGAAGTCTGCATGTATCTCCAGGTCAGGGTCTTCAAAGGAACCCTGAAAGGGAAAAATAACGATATTAACGATGGAAATAGAGCTGTTTCTGAAGGTGCAAGAAAAGGAGTTGCCGTTTAGCACCATTTTAATTCTGCGTCCCCATACCCTTTCTGATGTTACTTAAGGTTGTTCTGATGCTACTTAAGACCATAGGAAGAACTGTAAGCCATGGTACATCTTGCTCATGATACTTCATCAGTTGAGTTTGATGGTTTATTCATTTGTTCAACCTCACCTGAAGTAGATAATGAAGTCAATCAAAAATAAAGTAGACAATTGCGAAGAAAACATGGCAGCATCTCTACTTCCGTAGGAGTTGCGAAGATTTGGCCAGTCATCTAAAACGTTGGCAAACTTCTATAGATATATGATGGGGGGTATATTGACTGACTGCATCACAGTCTAGTATGGAAACCCCAACGCCCTTGAATGGAAAATCCTTCAAAAAGTAGTGGATATGGCCCAAAGCACTCCCCACCATTGAGCAGATCTACACGGAGTGTTGTCATAGGAAAGCAGCATTCACTATCAGGGACCCACACTCTCCAGATCATGTCTCTCTTCTCCCTACTGCCATCAGGAAGAGGGTACAAGAGCCTCAGGACTCACAGCACCAGGTTCAGGGACAGTTATTATCCTTCAGCCATCAGGCTCTTGAACCAAAGGGGATAACTTCACTCAGCTTCACTTGCCCCATCAGAGAAATGTTTCCACAACCTATGAACTCACTTCCAAGGACTCTTCATTTCATGTTTTCAATACTTATAACTTATTTATCTATTATTATTTCTATCTCTTTGTGTTTGCACAGTTTGTTGTCTTTTGCACTCTGTTTGAATGCCCAGTTGGTGCAGTCTTCCAGTGATTCTATTATGGATTTTTTGCATACAGTATGCCAGCAAGAAAATGAATCTCTGGGTTGTATATGGTGACATACTGTATATGTACTTTGTTAATAAATTCGCTTTGAACTTTTTTCCAGTTGTCGGATTCACTACCTGTGATCTCAATATCTCCTTCCAATTGTTTGGCCTTTTCAACTTCTTCTACTTCTTGCACTGCCCTTTTTGCAATTTCATCTGTGAATATATTTCTATGGCTTTCTATTGTAGTGATTTTGACACAGCTTTTACATCTTATACAGCAACTTCTTATGGCAACTGTTTGACATTTATGAGTTCTTGAACAAATTGCTATTTTTGATTGGGGTTCCTACAGCCACACAAAATCCTCTTTGCCTCTAAGTTTCCAAAATCATGACCAGTGTAATTATTAGCTGATGTTCCTTCTGCCATCTGACAGGCTTCACTCAGAGCTTGGCCAGCTATGCAGAGGAACCAGGAGCCACTTAAATTCCTCTCTCAGTTATTGAGGAGCCATCAGTGTACAAACCTTTGGTAGTGTAATAACCAACAGGAAGCTATCAGTCTCCATGTTCTTGACATACAGTGTAAATATTTTACCTCTATCTGGAATTCCTAACGCAGGTATTTGCAATGTCACTTTGAAAATCAGTCCTTTATTGTAAGTCGGAGGGTTGTTTGAGCACTTACTGCCTTGCAGTAGATTGCTGGGTGGTTGTGCAACTGTTGATGGATCTGCCACTATAAGGGGGTTAGCTAGTCAACACATTGATTAGCAACCTGGTAATCCACTGTCAGTCTTCTTTCATAGGTTCCATCTTCAGTCCTGCATGTCTTTATTGGGGCAGGTTGTGACATATCTGCCAATCTTATTGTTTCATTGCTGTCATCCTCACTTGAGGCAATAGGGGCCACCGTTGAGTCCATGCCATGTCCATCCTGTAGTTCCTTGGAGTTCGGGTGGTTTCACTCTCTCGAAGGTCTGTTTGCTAGAGAGGTGTGTTTCCCAAGGAAAAGCGTCAGAAGCATCATGGACAGTATCACTGTTTTGCTATTTGTTGTGTTTGTGCTTGGTGTTGCTCTGTTGAGCATTGTGGGGATGCTATGCTGGTGCTGGAAAGTGCTGCAACACCTGCAGCACCCCCTAACTGTGTTGGTTGTTACGCATGTGACACGTTTCACTGTATGTTTCAATGTACATGTGATAACTGAATTCACATCCATCACACAGATAAGACAAATTCACACAATTCAGTGCATTCTAACAGTGAAGCAAACAAAATTTTTCGGGAAGTTAATGGCAGCTCAGTACAATTTAGGCAGCAACCTTTTTCATTTTGAAATTAACCCAGTAAAATTTCAAAGCTAATTGCTCATTAATGCATTTGTCCTCCCTCTTATCTCTACGATGGCTGGGTTATTAAAATACAGGCATAAGAATGTGCAATATGGCCAATAATATTATGAATAAATGAAATGGAAGGAATAAAAAATGGTTTCTATTTTCAGCTTATACTTATGAGAAGTTAATCTGTAATTATACTAGCAAACATAAAAGACTCCTCGCTTTCTTTGTACAAGTCTGAGATAAAGGTAATCATCAGAGCATCATTCAGCTTGATCTTTTGAAATGATATGGTGTAAACCCAAAGGTGTACAGGTGCAAACTGAATATAAGCTTCTTATAGAAACTGGTCAGTAGTTGATAGAGTTAGGGGGTGGGGGGGTGCATACCAAAGCACCTTAGTAAAAGTCAGCCGGGATAAAAGGACAATCTGAAACCTCTCTACTGTTTCCAGTTGGCATAGACATCTGCATCTGCTCAGAAAAGCAGTTTAAATCTCCTTGAAGTGAGAGAGAATTTCACTGAATCTTTTGAAATTTATTTATTAGTTTGATAGTCATGTATGATAGTTCTAATAAGTACTGATCCAAGTCTTGTGCTTGTAATAAACAAACCAATTTGTCAGTCTTATCCCATAGCTCTAACAATCTTGAAAATACATTAGAAATCGAGTTACTTAGATGTAAATTGGCTCACTGCACATGTTTGTTTGTATTCCATATTTCAGGCTGAGGGTACAGTTAATGAGTGTTCTAAATTTTTAACCTCACACTGTGGCACACTAATTATTTCCTGCTCATTCTTTGAGTAGTGTGAATAAAAGGATATAATTCATTGACTGAGATGCTATTTCACAGCCCACCAGGGAACAGTGGTCAAATTTCTGCCTCTTTTATTATGCTTTAAGTATTTGGTTAGCCCCCTGGAGATCATGGCAAAGATTAAGCTTTTTCCACATGCACTAACTTAACTCTTACCTAACAATGCATTGTCTCTAGATAGTTGTACATATCTATTCAAAATGGAGCAATTATCTCAACAGTATTACCCCCAAATCTTGTTTGCAAGGACCTTGGCAAAAATCATAAGTTATGTTTGTATGAGACCATATGCCTGCTTTGAAAGAGAGAACATAACTACAGCTGTGAAGATCCCTGCTGCACCTGGTAACCCAGTGATCTCTGTCTCAGAGGCCGATGTTAGGCTGTCTTTAAAGAGGGTGAACCCTCGCAAGGCGGAAGGTCCCAATGGAGTACTTGATAAGGCTCTGAAAACCTATGCCAACCAACTGGCAAGAGTATTCAAGGACATTTTCAACCCCTCACTGCTACGGGAGGGTTCCCACATGCTTTAAAAAAGGCAACAATTATACCAGTGCCTAAGAAGAATAATGTGGGCTGCCTTAATGACTATCGCCCAGTAGCACTCACATCTACGGTAATGAAATGCTTTGAGAGGTTGCTCATGACTAGACTGAACTCCTGCCTCAGCAAGGACCTGGACACATTGCAATTTGCCTATCACCACAATAGGTCAATGGCAGATGCAATCTCAATGGCTCTTCATAAGGACTTTGACCACTTGAACAATACAAGCACCTATGTCAGGATGCTGTTCATTGACTATAGCTCAGCATTTAACACCATCACCCATAACCCTGATTGGTAAGTTACTGAACCTAGGCCTCTGTACCTTCCTCTGTAATTGGATCCTTGACTTCCTAACTAGAAGACCTCAATCTGTCTGGATTGGTGATAACACCTCCTCCTCGCTGATGATCAACACTGGTGAACCTCAGGGGTGTGTGCTTAGCCCACTGCTCTACTCTCTCTATACCCATGACTGGATGGCTAGGCATAGCTCAAATCCATCTATAAATTTGCTGATGATACCGTAAGACCATAAGACCATAAAACATAGGAGCAGAATTAGGCCATCTGGCCTATTGAATCTGCTCTGCCATTCAATCATGGCTGATCCTTTTTTCTATCTCCACCTTAACCCCAGTTCCTGGCCTTCTCCCTGTAACCTTTGATGCCATGTTCAATCAAGAACCTATTAATCTCTTTCTTAAATACACCCAATGACCCTGTCCCCACAGCTGCATATGGCCACAAATTCAACACTCTTTGACTAGAGAAATTTCCCTGCATCTCTGTTTTGAAAGGGCGTCCCTCTATCCTGAGGTTGTGCCCTCTTGTCCTAGACTGTCCCTCCATTGTAAACATCCTTTCCACATCTACTCTGTCTAGGCCTTTCAAGATTTGAAAGGTTTCAATGAGATCCCCCCTCATCCTTCTGAATTCCAGTGAGTGAATCCCAGAGCCATCAAACGTTCCTCGTATGATAACCCTTTCATTCCTGGAATCATCCTTATGAACCTCCTCTGAACCCTCTCCAATGCCAGCACATCTTTTCTGAGAGGAGGGGCCCAAAACTGTTCACAATACTCAAGGTGAGGCCTCACCGGTGCCTTATAAAGCCTCAGCATCATATCCTTGCTCTTGTATTCTAGACCTCTTGAAATGAATGCTAACATGGCATTTGCCTTCCTCACCACCGACTCAACCTTCAGGGTGTTCTGCATAAGGACTCCCAAGTCCCTCTGCATCTCAGATTCCTGGATTTTCTCCTTGTTTAGAAAATAGTTCACACATTCGTTTCTACTACCAAAGTGCATGACCATGCATTTTTCAATATTGTATTTCATTTGCCATTTTCCTGCCCATTCTCCTAATCTGTCAAAGTCCTCCTGCATCCTACCTGTTTCCTCAACACTACCTATCCCACCTCCAATCTTCGTGTCTTCTGCAAACCTGGCAACAAAGCCATCTATTCCATCATCTAAATCATTTACATACAGCATAAAAAGAAGTGGTCCCAACACCGACCCCTGTGGAACACCACTAGTCACTGGCAGCCAATTGGTAAAGGATCCTTTAATTTGCTGCCTCCACATTAGTAACCATTGATACAACCATTGTTGGTAGAATCTCAGATGGTGACGAGAGGGCCTTCAGGAGCGAGATATGCCAACTAATGGTGTGGTGGCACAGCAACAACCTGGCACTCAACGTCAATCAGATGAAAGAGCTGATTGTGGACTTCTGGAAGGTTAAAATGAAGGAACACGTACCAATCCTCATAGAGGGATCAGAAGTGGAGAGAGTGAGCAGTTTCAAGTTCTTGGTTGTCAAGATCTCTGAGGACCTAACCTGGTCCCAACATATCGATGCAGCTACAAAGAAGGCAGGACAGCAACTGTACTTCATTAGGAGTTTGAAGAGATTTGGTA
The DNA here is from genome assembly GCF_030028105.1 of Mobula birostris. Classification (NCBI taxonomy): domain Eukaryota; kingdom Metazoa; phylum Chordata; class Chondrichthyes; order Myliobatiformes; family Myliobatidae; genus Mobula; species Mobula birostris. Next base: position 202,462,135 of record NC_092371.1, on the reverse strand, counting down.
TGTCAACAATAACATGTACTGTGAGAGCATTCTGACAGGCTGCATCAGGGGTGTAAATTTAGTCAGCTCCATTTTGGGTACTAGTCTACAAAGTACCCAGGACACCTTTAGGGAGTAGTGTCTCAGAAAGGCAACGTTTTTTATTAAGGACCCCCAGCACCCAGGACATGCCCTTTTCTCACTGTTACCATCAGGTAGGAGGTACAGAAGCTTGAAGGCACACATCAGTGATTCAGGAACAGCTTCTTCCCCTCTGCCAATTGATTCCTAAATGGACATTGAACCAGTGAACACTACATCACTTTTAAAATTTATATTATTTCTGATTTTGCACATTTTTAATCTATTCAATATACATGTACTGTAATTGATTGATTGAGTTTGCTTTTATATTATGTATTGCACTGAATGCTGCTGCTTAGTTAACAAATTTCACAACACATGATGGCGATAATAAACCTGATTCTGATGAGGAGTGTCTAACCAATGAAATGGATTGTCACAGTGTCCGGAAGATGTTCTCTTCTTTAAACATTATAGTGATGATAAAAGAGGGAAAAGAACACATACATTTTGTAATGTCTTTATTATAGCAGTATCCTGAGTACTGATATCATCCATTCATGTATTTGCATTACACTACAAAGCCCTAACAGGAATAGAAGGAATCAATCAATTTATTTTGCAGATATACACTCAGAGTCCACTTTATTAGTTACACCTGTACACCTGCTCCTTACTTTCTAATCAGCCAATCATGTGGCAGCAATTCAATGTGTAAAAGTATGCAGACATGGTCAAGAGGTTCAGTTGTCATTCAGATCAAACATCAGAATGGGGAAAATTGTGATCTCAGTTACTTTGAAAATGGAATGATTGTTGGTGCCAGATGGGGTGGTCTGATTATTCAAGAAACTGCTGATGTCCTGGGATTTTCATGCACAAAAGTCTCTAGAGTTTACAGAGAATGGTACGAGACACAAAAAGCATCCAGTGAGCAGCAGTTCTATGGACGAAAACACCTTCTTAATGAGAGTGATCAGAGGAGAATTACCAGACTGGTTCAAACTGATAGGAAGGCAACAGTATCTCGAATAACTATTCGCTACAATACTGGTGTGCAGAAGAGCATCTCTTAATGCACAACACATCAAACCTTAAGCTGGATGGGTCACAGCAGCAGAAGACCACAAGCATGCAGTACACTGAGTGAACACTTTAATAGGTACAAGCAGTACCTGATAAAGTGACAAATGAATATAGCCGGGTGGCCAACCTTTTACATTCCATGCGTCAATTTTTTCACGCATAAGTTCAGATGCGATTTTTTTCATGCACGAGTTCTATATTAACATTTTTACAAGAATTGAATGGGAGTACAAGCGGTGTATGTTGCATCTGGATTTGTGCGTGAAAAAATTGACGTAAGATTGGCTACCCCTGGAATATAGCAACACATCCCACTCAAATCAGGTCAAAAGCTAAATTTTTCAACTTCCATGACTGCCATGATTCAGCACAGCATGGCTTGCTGCTGGGTTAGAACAAGGATGATCTGAGCATTTCTCATCTTCAATTTGAAAGGTTAAAGAATATTAGCAATTTTGATTCACATTCCTAGGGACTACTATTTCCAAGTGTAATGGATGGTATCATGATATTCATACAAGGTAAACTCTATTTAAATGAAAGTGGTGCAGCTTTGGTATCCTGATACTTGGTGACTGCCACTTTCAGCAAATGTTATTAAAGTATGCAATCAGACTTTAAATGCCACAGATAAAAAACTTTAAAATACTTAATTATATGTGAAGTATACAGAGCATCTGAAGGGTGTGAAAGTTGTTGCATTTGCAATTTAATCTTTCCAACTAAGAATCCAGCTGATATCCTTTCAGTTAATTGGCCATTGGTCTGTGTAGTTATCTGTTCATCTGTGATCACACAGAGCACGTGAATGGGATGCTGGACAATTTAAAAGGACTGCGATTCAGCAAAATGTTGCTTGCTACCCATATTGAAATCGCCACAACTGTTCATTCCAATCCTATTTTAGAATTAATTCATTCTAGCTCTAACTCATTTTAGAGTCACTGTGTGAGAGAGAAATATCTCACCAGTCCAAGTGTTTGCAGCCAGATTAAATCATTGGGCAGTTAAATTTGGCACATGTTTTATACATTGGAAACTCCTGCTCCTGGATAATTAGCTATTTTTGACATTTTATTGAAAAAAGACAACATATCTCTCTGTTGTTTGTTTATTTGAATTTCAATATTTTTAGTTATTTTGGTTGCATTCCAATCCTAATAATGGAGGTTTTTCATTTTTATTGCTATTTAAAGTTGTAGCATCAAAGAAAGATGAACTGGAATCTCTGCACTATCCTGAAATTATGCTCAAGAATATCAACTTTTGTTAATTAAAGCTCTTTTGGGAAGAGATTTTCCTCAGCCTGCTTATCAGTGCCAGTGCATGAGGAGAATCAAGACATTTGGTTATTCTGTGCGGAGAAAGCTGACTGTAGTATTTTTTTAAGATTAATTGAAGTAGTAGATATTGTAAATCTACTATGATCCATGAAAAACTAGTGCATCGTTCTTTGCTTGTGAGAGGTATCATACAAATGATAAAGACCAGTGTTCCAGACTGATATGATTGTTACCTCTTATTTATATGTGGTGGGCATTCACTCCTTTGCTCAACAAGGATCTTTCTTACTTGGTCATAAACATGGTAACAGGAGCTGAATCCCAGAGGTGAAAATGACTGCTCTTGACATAAAGGCAACGTTTGATAGCCTGGCCTTTAATGAAAGTGATAATGTCAATTGGGGGGGGAAAGTACTCTCAACTTTCTGGAATTGTATCTTATTCAAATTGAAGATGATTATCACGGGCCTTCTGCTCCAGTACACCACAGCAGATGCCATTCAGCACAATCCATGGAAGGTTACTTTACAGAAGGTTATTTTGCTCATTAAGTCTTTGCTGGCTCTCTACCAGATCAATTCTCAAGTTTTGACCCTTTCACTGTAGCCCAGCAAACATCCCTCCATCATACTCTCTTGCAGCTCACAGTAGTGAAAAGGCCACGATAGTATCAGCCTTCACCACATTCACAGGTGGTGAATGTAGAGCAATGGAGGAGCCTTTTGCTCCACATTCTGCACGGTTTAAAAAAATTATTTCATACTATTTTCACAAGTGCAGAGCACGGGTGGACCCAAAAGCAGGACACAAACACATTTTGTAGCATTAACAAAAATAGAGTTTATTAATCATTACTAGGAAAGCAGGGAAGCAAGGATTGTTCAGAGGGAGATCAAGGAGTGAGCAAAGCAGAAGCAGGAATAAACGTGGCTAGACTCGGACTTGGACTTGGAACTCGGAACATGGAACTCGGAACATTGAACACGGGACTTGGACATGGAACTCAGAACATGGAACTCGGAATATGGAACTTGGGACCTGGACATGGAACTCGGAACTTGGAACTCGGGACCCGGACATGGAACTCGGAACATGGAACTCGGGACCAGGACTTGAGCTCGGAACATGGAACTCGGAACCTGGACTTGGAACTAGGAACTCGGGACTCGGGACCCAGGCTTGAAACTCGGAACATCAGAGCCTGGACTTTTCTTAGAAACAGGACATGGAACACTGAGCCGGTCTCCTCCTTGGGTACAGGACATAGAGCCAGGACTCTTCTTTTAGACACAGGACGCTAAACACTGAGAGACAGGATTCCCCAACTCAGAGTAGCGGCAAACGGCCGGACCTACTCAATGGAGACGAGAACACGAAGAGACAGTTCCCCACTCAGGGTAGCGGTAAAACGACCGGACCTACTCAGCGGAGACAAGGACACAAAAAGACGGTACTACATAACGATAGACAGTTCATACCTTGACACGAAATGGCTCCAAGTAGTGGCAAGCCCTTGATGTGGCCCAGGAACTACAGACAGCGGCTCTAGTCTCATTCCGGCGGGTTCACTTGACGGACCCGCTCCGGTGAGGTAGCTTAGCGGCTCGATCAGACAAGGTAACTTAACAGGTGGCTCCAGCAAGGAGACGCGACTTACTGGCACTCGCTTCGGGGAGAAGACTTGAGTAGCTCTGGCGATGTAACTTGGCTCGTTCCGGCCTGGTGACTTGCTCGCACTTCCTTCAGTGATGTCCGATAACGACCTAGCGCCGAGTAGCTGTAAGCCCGACACTAAATACTGCTCGTTCAAGTGCCTTTAATTACAGAGCCCAAGAAACACGGGGAAACAATGAATTAAGGAAAACAAGGAGTCAATGGTCCTGATCGTGACACAAAGTAAATTTAAAGGGACCCAAGGAATAACCGATCAGGACCGTGACAACTATTTCATTATTATAAATGTACCAAGAATGATCATCATCAAGACTGTGATCACCCATGTCATATGACAATATATAATGATGATTCTATTATATCTTTCCTTAATTTTCTCTTCTTAAAATAAAAATACATCTCTCACTTACCTTGTAACTCTAGACACCTATCCTAGGAATGATAACTGTGAAACTTTTCTGAACCCTCCAAGAGGCCTTGCCTTTGCATTTGCTATTGCGGGAAAGGCGGGAGGAGAGATAGCAGCACGCTGTGCGTGCGCAGCCCTCCGGTGAAAATGATATCGTATCCGTTAAATAGGGGCTGTGGACAATTCTGATTTGATGAAGACAGATGTGAAAGCACAGAGGAACATCTGGAGAAATTTCTGAAACTCTCGTTCACCGCTGTCGTTACTGCGCGATCGAGAATCTTCCAGAGGGAAGGCCTCAAAATCCCTGGCTTTGCCTGCTGTTGGTGACCGAGGTTGAGGTCGAATCGTTCGGATAGAGATGGTGCTCGGTATTCGGTGTCGGAGAGCTGATCGGAGGCTCAAAGTTTTCGGATGACTCAGAGACGGATTGTGGTCGGGCAGGGCAGGGAGAGTTTTTCTTCCTACTCCCTTCTGTGTAAGATGTGGGACATTTGAGAGACTTTGAACTTTTTACTGTGCCCATGGACTGCTCTTCATCAAGTTATGGTATTGTTGCACTGTTGTAACTATATGTTATAATTATGTGGTTTTGTTAGTTTTTTCAGTCTTGATCTTTCCTGTGTTTTGTGATATCACACTGGAGGAAATATTGTATCATTTCTTAAAACATGCATTACTAAATGACAATAAAAGAGGACTGCATGTCTTCATAATCTACGATGTGGCAGCATTGTCGGTAGTGCAACACACACACACACACACGTACACAGTGCTGGAAGAAGGTCAGGCAGCATTAATAGAAGGGAATAAACAGTTGATGTTTTGGGCTGAGACATTTCATCAGGACTGGAAAGGAAGGGGGCAGAAGCCAGAATAGGAAGGAGAAGGACTACATATTGGCAGGTGATAAGTGAGTGCAAGTGAATGGGAATGTAGGTGAGTGGAGGAGGGGGAATGAAGTAAGATACTGGGAGGTGATCTGTGGAAGAGGTGAAGGGCTGAAGAAAAGTGGATCTAATAGAAAAGGACAGTGGGCCATGGCAGAAAGGGAAGGAGGAGAGGAACTGAGGTGATAGAATGGAAAAGAGAAGGAGGGAAGGGAGATTAATTACTAGAAATTTGAGAGTTTGACTTTCATGCCATCAGGTTGATAGCTACTCAGACAGAATATGAGATGTTACTCCTTCAACCTGAGTTTGACCTCATCATGGCAGGGGAGCTCTTGGACAGATCTGTTAGAATGGGAATGGAAGGTTGAATTGAAGTGGTTAGACGCTAGGAAATCCTGCCTTTTTCCCTAATCCGCATTGGGTCTCCCAGATGTAGAGGAGATTGCACCAGGAGGACTGGGTACAAAAGATAAGCCAGGCAGGCTCGCAGGTGAAGTGTTACCTCATTTGTAAGGGCTGTTTGGAGCCCTGAGTAGTGGTGAGGGAGGAGGTGTAGGGGCAGGTGTAGCACTTGTCTCACTTGCAAGGAAAAATGCCAAGAGGGTGCTCAGTGGGAAATCAAATCTTGCTGCTGTCTAAATATTCATGCCATGAACAATGATTTCTCTAACTTTCATTAATTACTCCCCCCCCCCCCAACCCTTCTCTCTTCCATTCCCCACTCTCACTCATTTCTCCTCACCTGCCCATTATCTTCCTCTGGTTCCTTTCCCCCTTTCATCCTCCTTCCTTTCCAGTCCTGATGAAGGCTCTCAGTCTGAAACATTGACTGTTCATTCCCCTCCATAGATGCTGCCTGACTAGTTAGTTCCAGCAGCATTTTGTGTGTGTTGCTCAAGGTTTCCAGCATCTGCAGAATCTCATGTGTTTATGTTAGAAGGTAGTGCTGATGCCACACACCACCAGTGAGCCCAGGTTTGATTCCAATCTGCAGGGCTGCATGAGGTTTACACATCCTTGCAATCATATGGACATCTCTGATACGGTCCATTCTATTCCCACCTCCTAAAGATATGCTGATACGTTAATCAGTCTACTCTACCCTTGAGTGTAGATGGATGGCAGAAGAATCAGGGATATGTTAATGGGTATGTGAGAGATAATAGGTTATAATCAAAATAATGGTGAAATGCAATTGCTAGGGCTGCTTTTACGGCAATCTCCTACATCAGTATGACATTTGAAAATTCCCCAATCAATAGTTCATCTGCACATTGTAAATCCAATAGAGGAGTATTTTTGATGATGATTGCATTACTGTCTGGTTCGGTGCAGCATCCTCTCACAAAATACTAAAGCTATAGTGATCTGTCAGGTCAGCAGAAAAGGTCATTGACTGTAGTCTGCCATCACTACAGGATAGGCATGTGTTCAGGACAAAGACGTGGGCTTGGAAAAAATCATTACCTGTCCCACAAACTGCCTTTTCCAAAAGCTCCCTTCTGATAAGTGCTATAGGGTGACTCAATCAAAATCTCCAAGTTATCTTAAAAGTTTCTTCCCTTAGGCAGTTAATCATTCTAGTTAGCTCCAAATCCCCACCCTATCTATTACCTCATTCAATACACTACATTGTAAACACTTTAAGCCACTTTTTATAGTTATAGAACAATACATCACAGAAACAGATCCTTTGGCCCATCAACACTGTGTCAATATGCTGTTTATGATGTTTATCATAATGTTTTTTAAGATTTATCATATGACTTATTATGTTTATAATACTCTTTACATCATAATTACATGTGGGTACTATGTTTTTATGCACATTTTATTCAATACCCATATGTTAAGCTCTAACTTAATTTTTATATAATTTTTTATTCTTTATAGTTGTTGAATGACTTTGTTGCATGTTGCACCATCACACCACAACAAATTCCTAATGCATGTAAAAGTATATAGTTGATCTTGAAAGTTCATCATTGATCACATGCTGTTCCATCTTCAGATGCTCAGATAATGAACAAAGCAAGAAATGAACATGCAAGAAATTACAGACTCTAATCAAGTAATATTCATACATCACCAAATGTCGTCAAACCAGTTTGATTGAAAGCAATGTCTAAAAAAGTGGAGTCTCCATATTCTACACTATTGAATCTTCTACCAGCATTTTGAATCTTCTACATTTTGGGATTTGAGCAGATTCTGCACTGGATAGATTGAGATAACAGGTGAGAGAATGAGTGCTTTATAATTAAAGGCTCACTTCCTGATTTCGCAAAGCATTTCCACCATTTTCAAGGCACAGGTCAAATGTCAGATAAGAATAAGTGTTACCTATCCCTTTAGCTGCTGCTGTAACAAGAAACTCAATACCTTCTCAGCCAAAGCAACCTATATTAAAATTAATTAAGCATCAGAACTTAATGTGCTAAAAGTATTGTGACTCGAGTGCTTTGACAAGATCAATAGTCCTTTATTTCGTGGGATCTGTAGCTTTTGCAACACTACCAAGCACCATGGTATTTTCCCCTGAATAAGTGAAAACATCCTCTAAAGTTAATGCCTGACCATTTTTTAGTAAATGATCATTTTCTCGTTTCCCTCTTCTCTTCTAAAGAATTCAAAGACAAGTGATACTTGGAAAATTGTCTCTGATACATTATCTCTCTTCTAATTTGTTAGTCTATCTCTGCTTTCCTTGGTTATTTGAAATCATTTGCAGTATGTCCAAAGCAACATCAATTTCCATCCAAGTGCAATTGGTTCTGCCTTCTGGTAGTTCCTGCATCTGAATCTGCCACCTGCAAGCATGATTGAATATTACCTTTCTTTCCCAAAAAAAAGAGAAGCTTGCAAGAAGGACCTGGTGGGATTCATAAGAATATAAAGCATTTTGATTCTAACCTAATTCTTTGTCCTTCTGCTACAGTTTACATAAAGAGTTCTATTGACAGATTTTTTTTATCACTGATATTTGTGTCAAGAAAGATGTGACCAGTTTTGCACAGATGCGTTGTTACTATTAGATTATGAGGACGCTCAGCTCTCATTTATTGCCATTTAGAAATGCATGCATGCATTAAGAAATGACACAATGTTCCTCCAGAGTGATATCAGAAAAAAAAACAGGATAAACCAAAGACTAACACTGACAAGACCACACAATTATAACATATAGTTACAGCAGTGCAAAGCACTACCATAATTTGATAAAGAGCAGACCCTGGGCGTGGTAAAAAAAAAGTCTCAGAGTTCCGATCGGCCCCCGATAGTCCCGATAGCAGGCGGCAAAAGGGAGAAACTCTCCCCGCCATAAACCTCCAGGTGCCGAGAACTGCCGATGCATTGGAGGCACCCAACCACAGCCGACTCTGAGTCCGTCCTAAAACTTCGAGCCTCCGTCCAGCCCTCCGACACTGAGCACCATCTCTGCCTAGTGCTTCGACCCCGCCCCGGCCGCCGAGCAACAAGGAAAGCTGAGGACTCGGGGCCTTCTCCTCCCGAGATTCTGGATCACACAGTAGCAGCGGCAGCGAAGAAGGCATTTCAGAAGTTTCTCCAGATGTTCCTCCGTACTCTCACATCTGCCTCCATCAAATCAGGATTGTGCACGGCACCCTACTTGACAGATAACAGATACCATTTACCGGAGCGGCCGCTGCGTGCTGCATCGCGCCGCCATCTTCTCCTCCTCCTTTAAGTATTGAGAAGATACTTAAAATAAAATCATTAACACAGTTAATTGCTGTGCCTATCACCTTGAGTATTGAAAACAATTTATACCAACTGCTACCTTTTTTTGTAGGACTGCTTTTAAGCAATTTAGTTTGATTCCCTTTCAACCAAGTAACAAATAGAACTGCTGAGTTAAATCCTAATGATTAATTTTCCAAACATTTTGCATGAGTGCACTTCTTGTTGAATTTTATGGTGTACATTTACAGCAAATGAGAGATTAAAATTACATTTTTCATTAAGCAGTCCAAATAACTTGCAAACCAATTGTGTCCTATTCAATCAAAGCTTCAGAAAAATGAATTGTCTTAGTCTCTGAAAATGCATCCTTGCTTTCCTAATCAGTGGTTGCAGCAATTTGATTAGCTTGATTTTTACTTTATTCCATTCAGTTACCTCCAAACATATATTTTGCATTACTTTCAGTTCAATTGATTGGAATATAAGGTGCTGTTCCTCCAACCTGAGTGTAGCCTCATTGTGACAGTAGAGGCCATAGATAGACACATTGGAATGGGAATGGGAAGTGGAATTAAAATGGATGGCCACTGGGAGATCCTGCTTCCTCTGCTGGATGGAGCGTAGGTGTTCAGTGAATCGGTCTCCCGATCTACGTCAGGTCTTGCCGATATACAGGAGGCCACACCAGGAGCACCAGACACAGTGTATAGCACTAACAGACTCACAGATAAAGTCTCGCTTCACCTGGAAGGACCGTTTGGGGCACTGAATGGTAGTGAGGGAGGAGGTGTAGGGGCAGATGTAGCACTTGTTCCACTTGCAAGGATAAGTACCAGGAGGGAGATCAGTGGGGAGGGATGAATGGACAAGGGATTCGAGTAGGAGGCGATCCCTGTGGAACACAGAAAGTGGGTGGGAGGGATGGGGAAAGATGTGCTTGGTGGTGGGATCCTGCTGGAGCTGGCATAAGTTGTGGAGAATTATGTGCTGGATGCAGAGGCTGGTGGAGTGGTAGGTAAGGACAAGAGGGTGGCAGGAGGATGGAGTAAGAGCAGACGTGCGTGAAGTGGAAGAGGTGTGGTTGAGGGCAGTGTTGATGGTGGATGAAGGGAAGCCCCTTTCTTTGAAAACCAATTGTGCTTCGGCTCCACCATAATTTCCTCCAACATTTTATGTGTGTTGCTTGGATTTCCAGCATCTGCAGATTTTCTCTTGTTTGTGACATTGTTTCTTTTTCATATTCTTATCCTGTGCTTTCAAAGTTCCAAGTACATGCACCCAGTATCCACTTCATTAGGTAGAGGAGTGAAATTCGGTGTGATCTCCTGCTGCTGTAGCCCACCTACTTCAAGCTTCGACATGTTGTGCATTCAGAGATGCTCCTCTGCACACCACTGTTGCACTGTGTGGTTAATAGAGTTACCGTCTACTTTCTGTCAGTTTGAACCAGGTTAGCCTTCCTCGCTCATTAACGAGATGTTCTTGCCCATAGAACTGCTGCTCACTGGATGCTTTTTTTTTTGTTCTTCACATCATTCTCTGTAAACTCTAGCAACTACTGTGTGTGAAAATCCCAGGAGATCAGAAGTGTCTGAGATACTCAAACCACCCTACCTGGCGCCAGTAAACATTCCTTGGTCAAAGTCACTTAGATAAAATTTCTTCCTTACTCAAATGTTTAGTCTGAACAACAACTAAACCTCTTGACCATGTCTGCATGCTTTTATGCATTGACTTTCTTTTAATATTTTTATTAAATTTCATATAGAAGAATACAGAATTCATGATACATATTATGAATAAAAAATAGAATAGTACAGAATGCACTATATTTAAGTCATACTATTGTAATCACAGTACGCCATATTCATAATCAAACAAATGAATTAAATTGAATTATAATAGTTTTATTATATAAAAAAATCTATACCCACTACCAAGATCGAAGCTGTTTGGTAAAGAAAAGAAAGACAAAAAGAAATCCTTATCACATCGTAACTTATGTTATTAGCCAACATCTGTACTTTAACGCCAGATCAAAGGTTTTGAAAATAGTTCAAAAAAGGTCCCCACAGTGTTTGAAAGTCTTGATTAGAATCAGAAATTGAACAACGGATCTTCTCTAAACTTAAGCATGACATAACATCACGTAGCCATTCAGCGTGAGTAGGTGGAGCAATGTCCTTCCATTTAAGCAACACCGCCCTCCTAGCCATGAAAGAAATAAAGGCCAATACATGCAAATCAGATGTCTCCAAAGTTATGCCTCTTTCTCCAACAATACCAAACACAGCAGTCAAAGGATTAGGCTTAAAATTTACTTTAAAAGGTACAGGAAAAGATTGGAATACTTCCTTCCAGTATTTTTCAAGACTCGGGCATGTCCAAAACATATGAATTAATGAAGCCTCTCCATTGTTACATCTGTTACAACAGGGAAATATATCCACATAAAAACAAGATAGCTTGTCTTTGGACATGTGAGCCCTGTGGACCACTTTAAATTGTAGGAGGGAGTGACGAGTACATAGTGATGAGGTATTGACCAATTTAAAAATTACATTTCAAGTCTCTTCAGAAATTGAAATCTGTAAATCCTGTTCCCAGGCTTTTTAATTTTGCCTGAAGGAGCCTCTCTCATTCTCAACGGCAGGCCATAAATATTGGATATTGAGCCATTATGAAAAGGTTTCAAATTAAAAATTACATCTATTAAGTTCTTATCAGGACTCATAGGAAATGTATGTAATTGAGATTGCAGAAAGTCTCTAATCTGCAGATATTGAAAAAAGTGGGTATTTGGTAAGTCATATTTAACTGACAATTGCTCAAAAGAAGAGAGACCTCCTCCAGTAAATAAATCTTGGAAGCATTTAATACCCAATCTATCCCATTCTTTAAAAAATACATCAGTCATAGAAGGTTTAAAAAAATATGAAAAAATGGGACGAGAGAGAGAAAATCTCAATAAACCAAAATATTTTCTAAATTGTAGCTAGATCCTCAAAGTATGCTTAACTACCAAATTGTCAGTTAATTTATTTAAAGATAAAGGAAATGAGGATCCAAGAAGAGACATAATAGAAAATTTCATAACAGAATTAGCTTCCAAAGAGACCTAGACTGGACAGTTTTCACGGTTAATGTAACATGTTCAGAACGTAAGATTTTGTATATTGACTGCCCAGTAATAGAACCTAAAATCTGGTAAAGCTAAGCCTCCATTCTTTTCAGCTTTAGGCTGCCACAGTCTTTTTATGAAGCTTCCATCTCGCTCATTCTTAAAAAAATAAGAACCCAACTGAATGCTCTTCATATGGACCAATCTTTTTACTTAATATTGGTACTAAAATCCTATCCAAAGTTTTGGCTCATAGGCTTGAAAATATTTTACCTTCTATAATATCTAATAATCAGACTGGATTTATTAAAATCGATATTCCCATTTTAACATACATAGTTTATTAATTATTATGTATTCTCCTTCTAAGGAGATATTGGAATGTGTGATATCTCTGGATGCGGAGAAGGCTTTTGATCGGGTTGAATTGAATTACTTATTTAAAACCTTAGAAAATTTTATTTTGGGCCCAATTTTATTCAATGGATTAAATTACTTTATTTATCCCCCTCTGCTTGGGTTCTTACTAATTTTTAGAACTCTAAACCATTTAAATCCAATGTGGAACCAGACAAGGGTGTCCTTTGAGTCCTTTGCTTTTTGATCTGGCTTTAGAACCCTCAGCAATTGCTTTTCGAGAATCTAGTGATATCACTGATATTCTAAGGAAAGGTATTACCCACAAAGATTCACTTTGTGCTGATGGTCTATTGCTTTTTATTTCTAAAGTTGAGACCTCCTTACCTTCTATGCTTCCTTTACTTTCCTACTTCAGCCAGTTTTCCGGATATAAAATGAATTTACATAAGAGTGAACTGTTTCCCTTGAATAATTTGGTACCAATTAATACTAAACTTCCTTTTAAAATTCTAAGAAATCAATTTACCTATTTGGGTGTAATAATTACTGAAAATTATAAACACCTATTTAAAGAAAATTTTCTTACCTTAATGAAATATATGCATTGACTTTCTACCACATGATTGGCTTTATTAGATATTTGCATTAATGAGCAAGTGTACAGCTGTACCTAATAAAGTGGTCACTGGGAGTATATCAATAGATTTTTATTAATAAATTTGCAATAGATTTTTCTGCATCTCTTAAGTGTCCCTTTGTTTATTTTGTACCTCTTCAGTCTTCCCATCAAACATTATCATTCACTTCTCTGTAAAATTTATTTATCAGCACTTCCAGTCTACCTGTCACTGTGCTGCAATTGTTTCAGATATTTGCAACATTTCAAAGTTTGGTGTTATCAGCAAATTTTGATTTTTTTTCACTGCATAAATAGTTGAGATAAGATTTTTATGTCCTCACAATTCAATGCTTCTCCTTTGGCCTCATAATTTACCTTGTTATGATCTTGCACCTTATTTTTTATCTGTACTGCACTTTGTACCTGTTACAGTATTATTTTTTAACTTGTTATATTTGAAAGCACTACTAATAATTTGATTTGTATGAACAGTATGCAAGACAAACTTTTTACTTTGCCTCAGTACATGTTCTAACTCCAATATAAAAAAAAAGAGTTCTTAAATATCAGTCCTGGGGTCACCATCATTTTCAAAGTCAAAATAAATTTATTGTCGAAGTGCTGTACATATATATCTCCATACAGTAATATTGTAGGCGTTCACAGTAAATACAACAAAGCATAATGAAACTCTTCATACAAAAGACAAATAAACAACTAATGTGCAGAAGAGAACAAGTAGTGCAAGTACAAAAGAAATATAAAATAACAATAATAAATAAAACTGAGAACATGAGTTGTAGAGTCCTTGAAAGTGAGACTACAGGTTGTGGAATTCGTTCTGTGAAGTTATCCACTCTGGTTCAGGAACCTGATGGTTGAGGGGTAATAACTGTTTCTGAATCTCGTGGTGTGAGTCCTGAGTGCCATCTCCTTCCTGATGGCAGCAGTGAGAAGAGAGCATGGCCTGAATAGTTGAGTGTCCTTGAGGATGGATTCTGTCTTCCCGTGACAATGCTCCTTGTAGATGTGCTCAGTGGTCAGGAAGGCCTTACCTGTGTTGGCCTGGACTGACTCGTTACCATTTGTAGGCCTTCCCTTTCAAGGGTATTTTAAAAATAATTTTAAAAACCGAAGTGAATTATGTGAACAGCGTAATTTAATTTTAAAGAGATAAAATCTCTTAAGTTTGATAAGGGATGATCGTGTCACGTAAAACCATAAGATATAGGAGTAGAATTAGGTAATTTGTACGTTGAGCTTGCTCCACTATGACTGATCCGTCCCCTCACAATCCTATTCTCCTGCCTTCTCCATGTAACCTTTAAAACCTTGACTAGTCAACAACCTATCAACCTCTGCCTTAAATATACCCAGTGACTTGGCCTCCATAGCTGTCTGTGGCAAAGAATTCCACAGATTCATTGTCCTTTGGCTAAACAAGTTCCTTATCATCAGCATTTTAAATGGATGTCCTTCTATTCTGAGGCTGTGCCTTCTGGTCCTAGACTCCCCACTATGGGAAACATCTTCTCCAGATAAACTCTATCTAGGCCTGTCAATTCTTGATAGGCTTCAATGAGATCCCCCTCATTCTTCTAAATTCCAGCAAGAAAAGGCCCAGAGCCATCAAATGCTCCTCATATGATAAACCTTTAATTCCTGGAATCATTTTAGTGAACCTCCTCTGAACTCTCTCTGAGGTCACTACATCCCTTCTGAAAGGATTAGGAAAACTTTGTTCTGTGTGTGAGATGTGGGAATTCTAAGATGGTTCTAGTCTCCTGGATAACTACATCTTCACCAGGTGCACTGAGTCGCAGCTCCTCAGTGAATGTATTAAGGAACTGGACCTGCAGGTTGATGACCTTCAGCTCCTGCGAGAGAATGAGGAGGTGATAGGAGCTACAGGGAGTAGTCACCCCTACGTTGCAGGGGGCAAGTAACTGGTTAGGAGAAGGAAGGGGAATGGGTTGTCTAACTTAACTGATTGGGGTCTGTTAGTCAGAAAGTCCAAGGTCCAATTGCAGAGGGATGAGCTGATATCAAGCTGGTGAAGTTTGGCAATCAGCTTGGAGGGGATCACAATATTGAATGCCGAACTAAAGTCAATGAACAGCATTCTGACGTAAGAGTTGGGGCTGTCCAGGTGGGTCAGGGCAGAGTGAAGTGCCATGGAGATGGCGTCCTCTGTTAATCTGTTGGTGCGATAGGCAAATTGATGGGGGTCCAGGGTAATGGGCAGACAGGATTTCAGATGTGATAGAACCAGTCTCTCAAAGCACTTTGCAATGATGGGGGTGAGTGCAACTGGACGGAAGTCATTCAGGCCCGTGGCAGTGGAATGCTTCGGCACTGGAACGATGGTGGCGATCTTGAAGCTTGTGGGAACAACTGCCTGGGCCAGGGACAGATTAAAAATGTCCGTGAAGACCCCGGGCAACTGCCCTGCACAGACTCTGAGCACACAGCCAGGTATTCCATCCAGACCAGCTGCCTTCCATACATTCACTCTGCTCAGGGTGGCGTAAACATTGGAGGTGGAAATTGAGAGAGGCAGTTCACCAGGTGGGAGATCCGCTTTGAGGGTGACATCCTTGTTCTCTCAGTCAAAGCGAGCGTAGAAGTAATTGAGCTCATCAGGGAGGGAAGCAGAGCTGGAAGGGGGCACAGTACTGGGTGGTTTGAAGTCTGTAATGACCTGTATGCCATGACACATGTGCCGGGGGTCCCAGGAGTTGAAATGCTCCTCGATTCTCTGTTTGTATATGTGCTTAGCCTGAGAAGTTCTCCTCCTCAGGTTGGCCCTGGCTGAGTTGTAAGCATAGTTTCCTCTAAGCTGTGCGCGTATGCGCGCGCACACACGTTTTTCAACCAGAGCACAAAGGAAATTTAATGTGCGCACAAAAGGTTAGGTACCTAAAATATTATTGAAAATAATCTTTTAGCTAACTGTTTCTGTTAACTACGTTTGCAGTTAGTCGGATTTTCAAATACCACAATGCACGTCATTAATTTACGTCACCTCACCTATCCTGTTCTGGTTTGTACAGCCGCATCACAGCGGCAACCGTGTTTGGTGGACAGTGTTCATATTGTAAAGTTTACAAAGATCTGTTTCAAATCCCGTAGATAGCTTACTAAGTTTTTATTGGAAAGCATATTGATTCACTGTGTCAAATTCAAAAGAGGTGAAGGGCGTGAAGCGCAAAAGAACTGCAAATTTGTTTAAAATTGAATGGCTTAACAAAATAGTAGAAATTATTACACCGAGAGGTCATGAACGTTCAGCTACGAGAAATATTTCTGTGTGATTCGGAAACTGGAGTTATCTGTTTGTATTGTCGTGATGCGAAAGTTGCTGGAGAATTTGCTGGTGGAAAGAAGTGGGATGATATTTGGAAACTTGACTTTTTGAAGCATCATTTGGCAAGTAAATCACATTTGGTTGGTGTACAAAAGCTCAGGCAACAGAACCCGTCATTACTCATTACAGGAGTGCTACGCATGTTACGGTTGAGTGCAGATGGGCGAGAGCGAAAATGATCAAACCCAGAGGAGGTCACAGTTGAGGTACAAAAGTGGTCAGCTTTTGATTTCTCCGCAATTGCAGATTGTGACTTCATATTTGGCGATGAACAAGTTAATACCTTTTGTCTAAAATATCATGATTTTCTAGCTGAAAATATTGTAATAGTTAGACAGTTTAATGATTTCAAATTTTCCGTGCAAGAAAAAATTAAATCCAAACTGATTTCAAACTTTGCTCAAATGGTGGCATTTGTACTTCAAAATGAACAGTTTTGCGACCTTGTACAGTTGATGGACATGGGGGAATCTTTCTTGCGTCTAGTGCGGACTGTGAACAAGCTTTTAGCCTAATGAATCAACTCAAAAACAAGCTGAGAAACCGTTTAGGTGAATGTCATTTGGATATGTTAATAAGAATCAAAAGCTATCAATGGGATGGAAGTTCTATTAGTCGAGATAGAGTTTAGAAAGAATGGGTAAATGCTAAAGACAGGAAAGAGAAAAAATAACTGAGTGACTTAAATATGATAAAAATTATTTATCTCCAACCTGATGGCATGAACATTGACTTCTCTAACCTCCGTTAATGCCCCTCCTCCCCTTCGTAACCCATCCCTTATTTATGTATTTATTATTATTATTATGATTTTTTTCTTTCCCCTTTTTTCTCTCTTTTTTCTCCCTCTGTCCCTCTCACTATAACTCCTTGCCCATCCTCTAGGCCCTCCCCTCCACTTCTTTCTCCCTAGGCCTCCCGTCCCATGATCCTCTCTCTTCTCCAGCCTCGTATCCCTTTTGCCAATCAACTTTCCAGCTCTTCGCTCCATTGCTCCCCCTCCTGTCCTCTCCTATCATTTCGGATCTCCCCCTCCCCCTCCCCCTCCCAATTTCAAATCTCTTACTATCTCTTCTTTCAGTTAGTCCTAACGAAGGGTGTTGGCCCGAAACATCGACTGTACCTCTCCCTATGGATTCTGCTTGGCCTGCTGCGTTCACCAGCATTTTTTGTGTGTGAGACTTAAATATGTATGTTATTTTGTTGTTATTCTGTGCAGTTTTATGTCAAATATTTTATAAACCTACATAAACTGTCCCATGTGTGCATTCAGTGCGCACATACTTTTGTCACAGGAAAAAAATTTGCATGACATCAGATGCTTGCGCACGCTGACTACTAAAAATTAGAGGGAACATTGGCTGTAAGCCTCCCAGTCTCCAGAACTGAAGGCTGAATCTCTGGCTTTGAGCAGTAGGTGAACTTCTCTGTTCATCCATGGTTTCTGATTGGGGAAAACTTTTATTTGTCTTTGTGATGTCACTCTATCTACACACTTGTTGATGTGCTCAAGGACAGAGTTGATATATAAATCAATGTTAATCTGAGAGTCTGTGGTGGCACGGGCAGCAAACACACTCCAGTCTGTATGCTGGAATTGGTGCTGAAGAGCAGAGTCAGCACCCTCCAGCCAGATCTTAATGGTCTTCATTGTGGGTTTCACACATTGAATGACCGGGCTATACTTGGGAAGCAGAAACAATGAAAGATAGTCGGTCTGTCCCAGGTAGGGGAGGGTAGTGGCTTTGTAAGCGTCAGCCACATTAACAAGCCTGCATTTTATTAAAAGTATGTGAAGTCCATACACACATCAGTATTCTCCTCACCTAGCTCTTCACATATTCATTATTTTTACATCTTGGCATTAGAAAAATCAGACTTGCCTTTAGCATATCAGTGCTGACTTTTATTTAGTAGACTGAATGCAAATCAATGTTGCTGTGGATTAATGTCTATAATTATCTCCCACCATTGATGTTAGGCTGAAACTTGGAGCAGCATACAATCCGCTGGAGAAACTGAATGGGTCGAGCAGCATCTGTGGGAGGATAGGAATTGTCAATGTTTTGGATAAAAAAGATTGCATGATTTTAGGCTGACCTCTATGTAGTTGCTAGATTAATCCCACTCGCTGTCTGAATTTGGGATAAAATATGCAGTTGTCTCACCTCTGACACCATCCATATATTTAAGGGAGGTTACACTTAAAATCTCACCAATTACCCTCTTTACTTTCCTAAACAACCTCAAGTACATTCCATCCAGGTTGGGACTGGCAACAGTTTAAGAAACACCTCTATTTTTAATTCAGCCAATGTCATCTTCAGCTACTCTTTTCCGGTTCTGCAGTAGGATAACAACCCAGCTTTTACTGTTCTGTTGACTATTCTGTCAATTGTATCTGTCTCCTATCTCCTCTCAATCTGGTGGTCTCTCTCTTCTTCTTATCCTTAAGTTACCTGCATATATGTCTATGCCACCTTAATCACATTGGCCTTTCAGGGGTTTGATCAGTTCTATCATTAGCCTGCTTTTACTTTTCTTCTCACTTTTCCCAACTTCTTAGAAAGCTGGTTTATGGAAAATGAAATTCTGGCAATTGTTATATAGTAGTACTATGCAATACAACTTGCGACGCTGCGATGCTTACATTGAGGAGACAGTATCTTCTGCAGAGGTACACCAGTTAGCATTGAACTGTAGTGCCTACTGCATTTGGACTTCTGCTTAAAAGTGCTTCCCATCTCTGCATGGCAAGACACCCAGGCACATTGACATTCATCGGCCTGATGGGTTTACTGTTAGTCTCAACGCAGATGCTGCCACACTGAAGTATTTACCATATTTCTCCTTTTATCTCATTTGTGCTGATACCGTCTTTCAATTCCCACTTCTTCCCATCACTAACTCTACCAACTGTTATGAAAATCTCAATAGGTTGCTCACGCCCTAAAATATGATTTATCATAGAATAGAATTTTTTAAAACATACTTTGGCCTGGAATAGTACTCTAAAGGGTGTTTCAATCACGGGCACAGCTTGGCTGCGTCATAATGTACAGTTGGTGTTCAACCTCAAAACACCAATTAATCTGACTCTGAATGTTTTCTAAGAAAAATATCAAATGGCTATGGAAATTAATAGGTCTAACCCTCAACTGACATACTGTATGTAAGGCAGTGATGACAGGAAACCTTTTAAATTTTATCAACTTGAAAATTATTTTCTAATATATATTCCAACCTGTTTGAAATGGGACTGAAATGTAAAAGAAAGCAATCCTGCAAGTATGCTAAGTCATAAACAGAAAACAGCTGAGGTATTGTGTTCACTGTACTTAAAGGAGGTCGATATTGTCAAACTGATACAATTTTACCATGGCACCAGCTACAGTACTGGGAGGGGAGATATCGTATGAACACACTCCAAAACTCAATACTCATTAAATTTTAGAAAGAGAGATATTTGCCCTACTTTCAAAGACTGAAAAACATTAGCAGTGAGGCCCAAGGAAAAGTAAAAGAAAAGATCTGCCTACAGAGAGTAGTAATCGATGGGTCGTTTTGGAGTGAGTTTCTGAATATTAGTTGTTGCAAGAATTATTGGTAGACTTCAGCTACTCAGAGTCATTTAATAATTTGAGAAAAGTTTACTGATGGTACATGGCAAGGTGCAGATTAGGTGTTGAGGAGGAAAGCAGAGAAACTTCAAGGAGATAACTACAGATTTAGTATAAGAATATAGAACCAGGGTCATAACTTCAAAAGATAGTCACCCTTTTTGGACCAAGGTGATGAAAATGCACCGTGGAGGTGAGGAATCTTTGGAATCTTCAACCCATGAGGCTGGGGGTGAGGCTGGTGTGTGTCTGGGGGGGGTCATGGGTCCTCAGTTACTCTGTATAGTGTATTCAAGATAAAGGCTGATAGATATTTCAAATACTAAGGGATTATCAAATGCCTACACCTGTTTCTATTTCTTCTGTTCTGATCCCTTATCTCTAACATCATTGACAGGATAGATAGGCTGGTCAGTTCCTTAATGCTGTCACAACCGGGGATGGTAATGGGGTGAAGCTTCCAGTACCTATTAAATGCTCCCAATGGCGTGCATATCAAATAACCTCTGACAACCAAGTCGAGCTCCTGGCCTTCACAAGTGGCTGAGCTACTAAGCCTCGTGGAGCTTTACTGACAGGAGAAAGAACAAAGGCGGGTTATTGGCGCTTTAAAACCAGTCATTTCAGGCAGATAGGGCTTATCATCTGTAGTTGGCAGCTCATCTAGGAGAAGGAAAGCTCTGATCTCATAGTTAGGGCAAAATAGGGTTTTGGGGAAAAGGCAGGTAGGTGTAGATGAGCCCATGGGCAGATCAGCCATGATTTTATTGAATGGCGGAGCAAGCTTGATGGGTCAGACAGCCTACTCCTGCTCCTATTTCTTATGTAAAGGTCCACGCATTTCGGCTATACCCACTCATGGGAAAGGCTTTGGGAGTAAACTCTGAGGAAAATTCTGGGGCTGGAGTCCCTAAGGCAGTCCTATGTTGAGTTTAACACTGACGGGCAACTCCTGTGCCACCACTGGTGCCAGACTATATCGGTCTCTGCCGTTCCATTGGATTCATCAGCTGTGTGGAGAGGGTCAGCCTGCTGCATAGGCAACAGCTTGATCTCCATATTGTACTGCCCTGGCCTTGTGTACCTGCTTAGGTATCATCTAAACAGATAGGATGCTATATCCATGGTCAACCCCGACGAACGGAAAGGCTCACAAGTTGGCTTCCTTGCGAGACCAAGAACCACCAAACACACTGGTACTGGTAGCAACACCTTAACAGAGGTAGTCTGAATTATTTTTAGGTGAGGTACCAAATAGTAAGCTCCATCATCAATTATTTTTGCTGAATCCTTTGTTTCTATGCATTTGGCGAATCCCTAGAAAGCTTGCACAACTTAAGGTTCGTTTAGTAATTCTCCGTAAGTTCTCTAATGGGTTAATATCAAATTCCTTCATCTGCAAACATAATACAAATGCTAGCATTTTTAGCAAGCAGGTTAGTGAGTACGTCAAGTATGTGAATAGAAGAAATATTAAAAGTGCTATATTCGAAGTGCAGTACCACGTGCTCATTTCAAGATGTGAGCATTTACGTGCAAGTTGTCCGTAGAATTCTACTCATGATAATTTTTAACAAATTTGTAAGCTATTAACAGAAGGGGAGGGCAAATTCATTCTTTTCTTGGGACAAAAAGTGAACCTGCAGAGTTGATGTCCTCTTACATTGTCTCCTGCTGCAATTAAATTGCATTCACAACAAACTTTGCCATGACACAAACTATAGCAGTGCTTCCTATCAAGTCCATGGTGAAAATATGTCACTATCTGATAATGATGACAGGAGAGAAAGGCACCAGAATTAAAATGACACCCTCACTTAAACATATTCAAAATACTGATTTTCATCATTGAAGTGATATATGCATTCAGATCACATTACTTTTATGTGAAAATTATGACATGGTACCAACTATTATAGAGTACAACAATTGATGAGCCTGTTTATAGGAACCATATATGGATTCACAACAGATGTTTAGACAGCTGGTACATTACAAAATACTGCAGTTTTATATTGTTTCCCTCCTATAAGTACCCTCATTAAACCATTATCCTGTGAATGCTTCATCTGTTTAATTATTGAACCAATTAATAATGCAACTGCACCTTGGTCAAGAGTGTAGGATTATATCCTTAAAAATATAGAGAAATATTCTAAGTCAGTCAACAATGGAAGAGTACTAGCAAATTATATATGGAATATAAATCGTGAAGTTTCATATGCTGTTAAATTAAATTCTTATCCATTAACATTAAACAAATTACACATTTAAATCGCTGAAGCTCAATTTAATGATTGCTTGAGTCTTTGCCAAGCAGCATGGTAGCGTAGCATTAAGTGTAATGCATCAGTCTTCAGTTCCCATCCCTTTTTGTAAGGAGTTTGTACGTTCACCACATGACCGCCTGTGTTTCCTTCAGTTGCTAAAATTCTAAGGATGTATAGCCTAGGGATAGTAAGTTCTGGGAATGCAATTTTGGTACAGGAACCATAGTGACGCTTGTGTTTGGACTGTATTGGTCATTGACAAGCAAAACAAATCTTTAAATCTTTGATCTTATCATTAATTCTTGTAGTGGTAAATTCACAATAAGATAAGAATATTTTTGCTCAGAAGCTGATTTTGTTTGATTTCAGTGGCACCCTAGAAAACTGTAAGAATCTTGTAATTTTTTGTTCTGCAAAATTCTCAAAACATAGTAATAACAAACTGATAAATGAAAGTACAAGGCAATATGCAGCCTTTCCTCTTAATCACATATTAATTACTATAAGCTATTTCTAATTTGATGTATGCTAAATACCTGATGAAGTTGCTGAACTTTCTTCGATTTTTTTTAAGACTTGTAGTTTTACTTCAGTGGTTCAGTTAATCACGTACCGGAACACACTGGCCACAGCAAAGTAAATACATTTACAATTGACTTGTAGGATAGATACTAATGAACCTTTCACAGATGTACCATTGACAGCTTGCTGCGTGAAGCCATTCCTATCCAAGCTACTGTTGTCCTGTTATCAGGTTTGTGGATCAGAACAAAGCCCATTCATGAAATAGTAGAGAAAAAACAGA
Organism: Mobula birostris; assembly: GCF_030028105.1. Classification (NCBI taxonomy): domain Eukaryota; kingdom Metazoa; phylum Chordata; class Chondrichthyes; order Myliobatiformes; family Myliobatidae; genus Mobula; species Mobula birostris. Next base: position 202,438,860 of record NC_092371.1, on the reverse strand, counting down.
TAGCTTTCTAGGTCACTCACCAGTGCTTTGTTGACTGTCAAACATGTCAAGAGCTTTAAACATCCCCAAACGTCCATGAAATTGTCTTATGGAAATTCAGAAGCATTCATATATTGAAAACTTTTGAAAAATATTTTCAAATTATGAACAGAACTAGCAAAGTTGATTAATTTAAAAATATGTAGGCAACTTGCTGAGTAGTTAATTTCCTCAGGGTCATTCCTATCCAATCAATTGAATAAACTTTCTGTTCTTACGCTAGATCTAACTGGCAGTAGAGTGAAATGTGAATCAGCTAGGGAACGCCAGGAAGTTGTTACTCTTCTGGTGGACTTCAGCAGGTGTCCCATCATGTAACACATGGGAATCTGCTAGTTAACACATTTGAAGCCTCTGTTTTCAACCTGGTAGCATTTACTCTGAGAAATGGTGATAGTTTGATCTGCAGCTGCCATCATTTTTCAGAAAAGGAAATATAACTCTTTAGCTGAATTTAATCATACTAGGGCTAAACTGGCTGAAGTAGTGCCCACTATTCAGACATCATATTATCAAAGAAGAATCAAAATTGGAATTTACAATGTGTGGCAATGTATGTTTAATTTCTAGATTGAACAGATTCAGCTTGACAATTTAAACGAAATTCTTAAAATTCCCCCCCATTATATGCATATTTTGCAGTAATACTCCTGGCATGAATCTCTGCCAGTGCCGTACACTTCCCCTGCCCTGAGAGCCTATGTCTGGAAGGACCTCGTGCACTGCAATGAACCAGATACATCACCAGAAAACCTGGATGCTCACTCAGTTTCATCAATTACTCTTCAATCAGGTGCTCGCTTTTCAGCTCACTCACGAGAGATTACCTGTTGAGCAAAGGAAATAGTTCAAGGATGTTCTTATAACTGCCTGAGAAAAGTATAATATCCCACAAACTCAGCATTACACAGCATGGAAACTGGCCCTCAAGCCCAACTGGTCTATGTCAACCAAGATTCTTAACTAAACCAGTCCCATTTGCCACTTATTCCTCCAGTCTAAACATTTCCTATCCAAGTACCTGTCCAAGCACCATTTTAAATGTTGTTAATGTACCTGCCTCAACCACTTCCTCTGGAAGCTCATTCCTTGTGTAGACCAACCTCTGGGTGAAAACACTGGTCCTATTAAATTTATTTTATTATTATATTAGACATATTCAATTTCTCCCCTCATAATAAATCTATGTCCTCTCGTTCTTGATTCCTCAACCCTGGAAAGAGGTTCAGATGATGAAATTGCACATTTACTCTATCATGTGCCCCTCTTGATTTTATACACCACTGTACGATCACCCTCCATTCATAATTCAACCTCTCTAGTCCCGGAAACATTTGCATAAACCTTTTCTGCAGCTTTTCCAGATTAATGACATGCTGTAGCAGGGTGAACAAGACTGAACCGTACTTCAGGTTTGGCCTCATCAGCACTTCCTATAACTGCAACATAACATTCCATCTCTATATTTAATGCCCTAACTAATGAAGGTCAGTGTAGCAAAAGGCATCTTCTTGTGATCTAACTCTCAGGGAAACATGTACCTGCACAAAACCCTGTGTTCTACAACACCACACCATTCCCCACCAGACCTGAACATTCACTTCCTGATTTGTCTTCCCAAAATGCAACACCTCACACTTACCTGATTAAACTCTATTTGTCACTCTTGTCCCATTTACCTATCTAACCAGGATCCCTCTGCAGTTCTTGATAACCATCTTCTCTTAATAGTGATTCCACTTATTTTAGCATCATCTGAAAACTCAATAATCATGCCTTTTACCTTCTCATCCAAATCGTTGTTAAGTATGACAAATAGCAATGGGACTAGCATTGACCGCTATGGAACACTACTAGCCATTGGCTTCCAGTCTGAACAACAGCCTTCCAGCATCCCAGCAACACACACAAAACGCTGGAGGAACGCAGCAGGTCAAGCAGCATCTAGGGAAGACAGTACACTTGACTTTTCAGGCTGAGACCCTTCATCAGGACTGGAGAAAAAAGCTGAGAAGTTAGAGCAAGAAGGTGGGAAGAGGGGAGGAATAAATAAGAGAGAGAAAAACACAAGGTGATAGGTAAAACTGGAAGGGGGGGAGGTGAAGTAAAGAGCTGGGAAGTTGGTGAAAGAGATAAAGGGCTGGAGAAGGGGGTCTCTGATAGAAGAGGAGAGAAAGTCGTGGAAGAAAGAGAAGGGGGAGGAGCACCAGAGGGAGGTGATGGGTAGGTAAGGAGATGAGGTGAGTGAGGGAAAGCAGAATGGGAATGGTGAAGGGGGGAGGGACAATTATTGGAAGTTCGAGAATTCAACGTTCATGCCATCAGTTTGGAGGATACCCAGATGGAATACAAGGTTTTGCTCCTCCAACCTGACTGTGGCCTCATCGCAGCAGTAGAGGAGGCCATGAACTGACATGTCAGATTGGGATTGGGAAGTAGAATTGAAATGGATGGCCACCAGGAGATCCTGCTTTTTCTGGATTTCCAGCATCAGCAGATTTTCTCGTCTTTTACTATCCCACTCTGCTTCCTACAATCACCTTTCTGGATCACATGCAATCTATTTTTCCAAGGAAGCTTATCAAAATCCTTATCGATTGTGTCTACTGCCTTGCCCTCATTGATCTACTTTGTTATCCAGAGATGAGGGGGTTAGACTATGAGGAGAGTTTGTGTCACCTGGGACTGTACTCACTGGACTTCAGAAGAATGAGAGGAGGTCTTACAGAAACATATAAAATTATGAAAGCGCTAGATAAGAGAGAGACAGGAAATTTGTTTCCACTGATAGGTGAGACTAGAACTAGGGGACATAGACTCAAAATTCGGGGGAGTAGACTTAGGATGGAGATGAGGAGGAACTGCTTTTCCCAGAGAGTGATGAATCTGTGGAATTCTCTGCCCAATGAACCAGTGGAGGCTATCTTAGTAAGTATATTTAAGAAAAGGTTAGATAGAATTTTGCATGGTAGGGGAATTAAGGGTTATGGTGAAAAGGCAGGTAGGTGGAGATGAGTCCATACCAGATCAGCCATGATCTTATGGAGCAGGCTCTACGGGCCAGATGGCCTACTCCTGCTCCTATTTCTTATGTTTTTAATGTTACTTCTTCAAAACCTCATTGGAGTCCAAGGCCTATGAATTGTCAAATGGAGAAGAGCCTATATGATGGTACTCAGAATCAAATCCATATGTACGAGTCCTTGGAAACCCAGTGTAAACAGTAGAGGAGGACACTATCTCCCAATCTACCCAAGCACTTGCAAAATCTGCAGGTTGTATATTGGCCTCATCAGTCACTTCAAGCTATACTTGTTCAAAGGGCACATCAAAGAAGAATAGTCTTTCACAGCATAGATCCACTTCTTATCACATTTGCAAGTCAGTTTGTTGTACTGTATATTATCATTAAAAGTTTCAAGCTGCCGAGAAGAAGTGGCAGCATTTAATATTGCCATCATCAGTGACATATTCCGGCAATAGCACTGAGTCAGAGCACATGAAACTATGATGCATAAACTCTAGGCTCCACATGGCCACTGGAGTGAAAGGGCATGGGATAAACCCACACTACATGTGAGCTGAGGTAACCCAATTTAACATCTATAGACTTGGATGAAAGGTAAAAATGTGAATTCATAAAGCAAAAAAAGTCCAGTGTTTGGAAGTTGACAGTTTCTTTTAAAAAACTATTCTAACTTACAGATTCCATTTGATCTTGACTGGTTTGACAGAGTTTTTAAATTTTCAGCATCTCCTGAAGTATTTTTGTCTATGGCGCCAATATCCTAAAAATTAGTGATAAGCAAAATGAACATCAAAAATATTTTTGTTTCTTTTGCCAGAATGATAAAAATAATCTCTGAGCAAACACATGCTGTTCATTTTTATATCTTGCTCAGATTACTTAGCAGAACCAGATTGTTCTCATTTGGAAATTCTGATCATGAAGATTCTACTCTGTCCCGTTGTTTCAATGCATGTCATCCTGCATGAGTTGTAAAGCATATCACTTGGTATGATCATTTTGCAATGCAAGGCATTTGACATAAAGCTACAAGCTACTCTTCATCACATGAGTTTTCCTCAAGGGTTAACGATTTAAACTTAATTTAAAAAATGGAACTTCCATTACAGAGCCAAGAGAATAATTTTAACAGCTGAAATGTTAATGCCTCTCCAGAGATGCTGAATATCTTACCGAGTTTTTCCAACATCTCCAATTTCTGTGGCTGATTTTAATATTAAGGCTGATGCTGAGAAAATTGATTTAAGTAATGGTCTCTAACAAAGTTCATTGATGCAGTTCAGCTGCACCCTTAGCAGAATGATAGCAGTATTAGGAAGATTCACAACTGACGGGGCCAGACAGATAGACAGAGAGAGGATGTTATCAATAACAGGAAACAGGAAACTATTGGTTACAGCCTCAGGATTCAGGGCACATCATTCAGAACGGAGATCCGGAGAAATTTCTTCAACCCAGAGGGTGGTGAAGAATCCCTGTGCGATTCTTAACTGCAGGAGGATGTGGAGGCCAGGTAACTAAATACATTCAAGAAGGAGATAGATATATCTTTTTCTAACAGAGGGATCAAGAAATTGAGGGTGGGTTGGAAGAAATGGGGCGCTTAAGTGAATGACCATCAAGGATCATATTAAGTGGCAGAGAGGGCATGAACTTCAATTTTACTATCTATAATGGTACTCCTGCATGCACAGAACCTGCACTGTTGCTATGGAAATAAATTAAACTGATCCAGGCTATTATCTTAATTGAATTTGAAGCATAGAATGACATAACAGGGGCTAAATTGGATTGTGCTAAAAAAAAAAGGTTCTAAAATTGAGATAAGCAATTAACCTGCTTTCAGTCAAGTGCAGGCAGCCAACTGAGTTCACACAACTTGCTTATTATTATGATTTCCACATGCAATCAGTATGAACTGTTTCATTGTTTGCATTTGTGCATGCAGCAGCCAATGGTTGATGTCTTGGATTCTGCTGCTGCAAAAGGATAAAAACAGCCAATGCATGGATAAATGCTCTGAAAACTCAGACTTCTGTCAAGCATGATCAGCTTGCTGCCAAAATGGCTTTGAATGTCAAACAGTTCAGAGAAGTTGTAGAACACACAGTGGTCCAGCAGCTGATAATAAGAATAGGCAGCAGCTTGAGAAAGCAGGGATCTAATCAGGATGATAGGACGCTTGATCATACTATTGCCTACTGCACTTTTCAGGTAGATGCCTTACAGTCAGTCAGCCCAGAACATTGGGAAACTGGAGCTGGTGTAAACCGGGCCTTGATCTCTCGAGATCATCCTTCAGCTAAATCTGAGACTGTTGAGCTGTGCTTCAAACATAGAGAGAGAACAGAACAAGAGAATGAAAACTGGCAAAGACTGTCAGAAGATAGATTAAGAGAATGGACACATTATTTGCTTATTTTTGCGTATTTTTCAGAATTGTTGGAGCAGTAGCTTTGCAAGCCTTCTGAATATGTTTTTACATTGCATGATGCTCTTAGAAGTATCATAATTTTTCTTTTAAATCACAACCAACAGCTGTGTCACAACCAAATTCTGCTCCAAAGTGCCTTCCTGAATAGTCCTTTAATTACTAAATAAAATGCAACACTATGTTTTGTATGTGCATTCATGCAAAAACGAAAACTTCAGTGCTAATCTAAAATTGGGTATTAAAATGACCAAATAATGGAATAAAAAAGGATCTAGTGCTTTCCCAGTATATATGATGAATAAACTCTTCTTGGGCTTCCAGCCGGGTACAGATGTTGATTATAACCAACTTCGTGATGACAAACACCAACATCTTCATTAGGGATTATGCCTAGGCATGTCTAGTCCAGTGACTAGACATGCCCAGGCATAATACCCACCTTAACCGTCCCTCCTGATTGGTTAGTCCTCAACCAATCAGCCTCCTGCTGTCCCACCTTGTATGCAATCGAATTTCAGTTCTTACTTTGAGCGAGACCTTCATCTTTATTAAAATTCTTTTCCTTTAGTTTTATTTCAATGGCTTCCTTCACTAGGCAGTCCCAAAAGCCATTGGCACAGCACAATAGTTTTATGCCATCGAAGTTAATCCTATTTCAGAATCAGAATCAGAATCAGGTTTATTATCACTGGCATGTGACGTGAAAATTGTTTATTTGTCCATTGTGAATGCAGTTCTGCACAGAAGGCACTGAATCCTCTGGGTAACCCAAATGGATCTACCTCCTGTATTCCTTAATCCAGGTTTCCACCATGCGTTCCGTCTGACCGGTATACACTGTTCCGTATTCACAGGGAATACTGTAAATGCCAGCCAACCTGAATCCCAGGTCAACTTTGTCCGTTATAAACTGTGATTTGAGCTTCCTTATGGGTTTGTGAATGGTATTAATCCAGTACTTCTTTAGGATCCTGGCAATCCTTCCAGAAACAATGGAAGTATAGGGAAGACAGGCAGTAGCGGCAAGTTCCTCCTCATTGTTACATTTCCTGGTATTTCCTTGGCTATTTTAAGGGCCTGATTGATTTCCTTTATCTTGCAGCCATTCTGTAGGAACATCGTGTGTAATGGTCTTATTTCCTCAAGGAGATTCTCCGGATCCGAAAAGTTTTTGTGTGGTTAATCAAAGTAGAAAGAACTGATCTACATTGGGAAGTGTGATGGTAGCTGTTATTGCTGAGATACAAATCTGTGTGAGTGGGTTTCCGATAGACGCAATGTCCAAGGCTACCATCGAGCTTCCGTTGCATTAGAATGTCCAGGAATGGGAGACAGCCATTCTTCTCCATCTCCATCGTAAATTAAATGTTTGGATGTATACTGTTCAGATGGTCAAATTATGGAATAATTATAATTGAAGTTTTCAGGTACCTTGAATTCCATCTTCTGCCACACAGTGAAATAAGTTATTTTTTATAATTAAGTGGAACAAATTACACAGGATGTTCAAAATTATGCTAGGTTTAATCCAGTGCAAATCAGAATAAATCCGAATTCTAATCAAGGTTTTCAATTGCCACTAATCAACTGTGTAGTTCAATTAAAATGATTCATATTTTCATTGGAATTTTAATGTGTTTCTGAAATATTTCAGATATTTTGATGGCTATAATATTTTGTATTCCTTATTTCATTTTCTGAAATGCATAGCTTCTCTTACATCCAAGGTCCATTACTAGAAATGTTTAATTTAAGGAAACTGGATTATTCTATGAAAATTTAATTAGATACAGTTTTGCTACCATCTGCCTAAGGCTGCTGGTTCAGCTTCCGACAATTGTTTAAAAATTTCAAAGGACGCTAAGCTAATTTTATTTTATTACTTAATCAACTTGTTTGACAAATCCACTGCTAAATCTAAAAATTACTTGATCAAAATGTTAGTAGCGTATGTAAACTTATTTTCCTGGAATTTCCTCAGAAGGTGTGATGTTGAGTTTACCGCTCATCCGCCCACAACATCCATGTTTAACAGCTCTAATTCCATCTTTAATATCTCTATTTTTCCATTTCAGGGTTCTTTTGAAGAGCCTGACCTGGAGTTACGCACTGACTAAGTTTTTTTGCGGGAATGGGACCCGCTCTCAGGGTCTCATGACTGGCTGTTATTCGGCACACCAAGGGCTCGGCCTAAGAGCTCAGCTCGCCTTTGGAGGGCCAAGATCTCGTGGCTCTGGGGACGGACAGATCGTAGGTCGGTGTTTGGACAGATCAGTGTGTCATGGGAGATGGAAGATCTGAGGCTGTGTGCCCAGAGACCTGGGATCTTTGGGCACAGAGCTCAGAAAAAGCAAAGCAACGGACTTTTAACATCGTAAACCAGCGAGTTGTTTGTTATGTCTCCCCTCTCGCTGTGAAACAGATCACCTCTTTCTTCCTTATTAGGGAGAGAGAGAGAGAGCCTGTGGTATGTCGAATACCAGGTGAACAAGCAGAATTTGGAGTACTGCAAATCTGTGTCTTTGCTGTTGTTTTACTCACGCTGGAGTGCTTGGTAGCGGGTACCGATGCTTTTATTTTTGCGGGTGGGGGGGGATCGTCGCTCGCTGCGGCTTATGCGCAGGAGGGAGGGGGACTTTGGGGTCTAACATTTAACAGTCATTTATTCTTTCGGGGCACTCCTCTGTTTTCGTGGATGGTTGCGAAGAAAAAGCATTTCAGGATGTATATTGTATACATTTCCCCTTTCATTAGATGTACCTTTCACACCTTTGAAACCTTTGTAGATCCCCTTTGAGAAACCTCATCTAAAAGCCCAGCCTGTACATCTACTACCTCCTGTTGCTGGGCCTTCCAGTCATAGGTTTGGCATGTTATTAAAGTAAGCCCCACTCCCATGCTGAACTAGTTGTTAAAGGATTTGAATGTTTGTGGATCTCTATAGTATCCAAATATAATTGCAACTTAAACGTTAACTTTTAAATTGTTTAATATCTTAAAATACAAAAACAGCAAAAAGCCCATTTCTATTAAAATAACAATGCATATTACCTCAAACTAAATTCTGCCTTGCCATCATTTACAGCAATGTTTGTTAGTACTTCATTCAACATTGACACTATATTGGTTCTGTACCAAAAATGTGGGAGGTAGAAATTTGTCCTCAGTCACCTGCACTGAAGAGCAAAAACACGAGTGGCTCAGTACCATTGGGTTAGCACAGTACAGGTGACCCGAGTTCAATTCCCACCGCTGCGTGTAAGGAGTTTGTACTTTCTTCCATAGACTGCGTGGGTTTCTTCCAGCTGCCCTGGTTTCCTCCCACAGTCAAAGATATACCAGTTGGGAGGTTAATTGGTCATTGTAAATTGTCCCGACATTAGGCTGGGATTAAATTGGAGGGTTGTTGAGCAGTGTGGCTCGAAGGACTGACAGAGGTCCACTCTGTATATCGATTTTTAAAAAATCATGTACTACATTGTACCTCGCTTCCAAAATTCAGTTTGGATGACCAAGGAACCAGATTTTAAAAAAGAGTAGATCTTTCAGCCATCTCTGTGTTTTAGTATTTAATGATGCAAACAAACAAGAATTTCGTTCCCTTGGATTTAAATAATATCTATCAAAGTGTCAGGAAAACCCAAAGCACTGGGGAGCCAAGTAAATACTTTCAGAGGGACGTCAGTACAACAACGGGAGACTATAAACACAGCTGTTGAAAATATTGAGAAATATGCACAAAATGGTGGAGGATCTCAGCAACCGGGCAGCATCAATGGAGGAAATAAACAGTTGATATTTTGGGCTAAGACCCTGCATTGGAACAAGAAAGGAAGGGGGAATGAAGGGGGATGGGAAGCAGAGGGGGAAGATGGACAAGGGTGGGGGAGGGGAACCAGAATGGGAGTGGAAATTATTGACAAGAGAGAGGGGGAAGTATTTACTGGAAGTTAAAGAAATCAGCGTTCATGGTATGAATATTTAGACAGCAACAAGGTTTGATCTCCCTCCTCACTTTCCCCTGCAAGTGTGACAAGTGATACAACTCCTTGCTCACCACCATTTAGGGCCCCAAACAGTTCTTCCAGATGAGGCCTCACCTCACCTCTGAGGCTGTCTAATTCTTCTTCTGTGTCCAGTGCTCCCGATATTTGTATCCCACTGATTTCCCTCTTGGCACTTATCTTTGCAAGTGTGACCAGGCTCTTGGGGATCATGCTGGAGTGATGACATTGGGAATAGCATAATTATGGATTAACTAAGATAAGAAACAGCCTTTAGGAAATAAAACCTGTATACCAGTTACTTTTCACTTTGTAGCTAGTGAAATTATTGGATGTGGAATATTCTCTGTCTCAGTGAAAGAATATCGGAAAAGATAATAGATGTATGTACTTGCTATTAGCATATGGTACAGGACCCAGGCTGTGAAAATAGGGGACAAGCTCTCCTCTACAATCACTCTGAGCACCAGTGCCCCACAAGGCTGTGTACTCAGCCCCCTGCTGTACTCACTGTACACCCATGATTGTGTAGCCAAGTTTCCATCGAACTCAATATATTAAGTTTGCTGATGACACCACAAATGTAGGCCGTATCTTGGGTAATGATGAGTTTGAGTACAGAGAGGAAATTAAGAACCTGGTGTCATGGTGCGAAGACAATAACTTATCCCTCAATGTCAGCAAGACGAAGGAATTGGTTGTTGACTTCAGAAGGAGTAGCGGACCGCATGATCCCATTTACATCGGTGGTGCGCATCGGGAACAGGTCACAAGTTCAGTTCAGTTCAGCATGCTTTGGGAGGATTTAAACTAATTTGCAAGGGGAATGGGACCCGGAGCGATAGAGCAGTGAAAGAAGTGCATGGAGTAAAGCCAGATCTAACATATAGAGAGGATTTGAGGAAAGAGAAGCAGAATAAATGGTGTAAAGGTAGTAAGGTAGATGGGCTGAAGTGTGTGTACCTCAATGCAAGAAGCATCAGGAACAAATGTGATGAACTGAGAGCTTGGATACATGGAATTATGATGTAGTGGCCATTACAGAGACTTGGCTGGCACCAGGGCAGGAAACAATTCTCAATATTCCTGGATTTCAATGCTATAAAAGGGATAGAGAGGGCAGAAAAAGGGGAGGAGGGGTGGCATTACTGGTCAGGGATACTATTACAGCTGCAGAAAGGGTGGATAATGTAGCAGAATCTTCTTTTGAGTCAGTATGGGTGGAAGTCAGGAACAGGAAGGGAGCAGTTACTCTACTGGGGGTATTCTATAGGCCCCCTGGTAGCAGCAGAGATACCGAGGAGCAGATTGGGAGGCAGATTTTGGAAAGGTGCAAAAATAACAGGGTTGTTATCATGGGTGACTTTAACTTCCCTAATATTGATTGGCACCTGATTAGTTCCAAGGGTTTAGATGGGGCAGAGTTTGTTAAGTGTGTCCAGGACGGATTCCTGTCACAGTATGTGGACAGGCCGACTAGGGGGAATGCCATACTGGATCTAGTACTAGGTAATGAACCGGGTCAGGTCGCAGATCTCTCAGTGGGTGAGCATCTGGGGGACAGTGACCACTGCTCCCTGGCCTTTAGCATTATCATGGAAAAGGATAGAATCAGAGAGGACAGGAAAATTTTTAATTGGGGAAAGGAAAATTATGAGGCTATAAGGCTAGAACATGCGGGTGTGAATTGGGATGATGTTTTTGCAGGGAAATGTTGTCGATGTTTAGAGATCTTTTGCAGGAGGTTAGGGTTAAATTTGTTCCGGTGAGGAAGATAAAGAATGGTAGGGTGAAGGAACCATGGGTGACAAGTGAGGTGGAAAATCTAGTCAGGTGGAAGAAGGCAGCATACATGAGGTTTAGGAAGCAAGGATCAGATGGGTCTATTCAGAAATATAGGGAAGCAAGAAAGGAGCTTAAGAAGGGGCTGAGAAGATCAAGAAGGGGGCATGAGAAGGCCTTGGCAAGTAGGGTAAAGGAAAACTCCAAGGCATTCTTCAATTATGTGAAGAACAAAATGATGACAGGAGTGAAGGTAGGACCGATTAGAGATAAAGGTGGGAAGATGTGCCTGGAGGCTGTGGAAGTGAGCAAGGACCTCAATGAATACTTCTCTTCACCAATGAGAGGGAACGTGATGATGGTGAAGACAACATGAGTGAGGTTGGTCTTCTGGAGCATGTTGATATTAAGGGAGAGGAGGTGTTGGAGTTGTTAAAATACATTAGGACGGATAAGTCCCCAGGGCCTGACGGAATGTTCCCCAGGCTGCTCCACGAAGCAAGGGAAGAGATTGCTGAGCCTCTGGCTAGGATCTTTATGTCCTCGTTGTCCACGGGAATGGTACCGGAGGATTGGAGAGAGGTGAATGTTGTCCCTTTTTCAAAAAAAGTAGTAGGGATAGTCCGGGTAATTACAGACCAGTGAGCCTTACGCCTGTGGTGGGAAAGCTGTTGGAAAGGATTCTTAGAGATAGGATCTATGGGCATTTAGAGAATCATTGTCTGATCAGGGACAGTCAGCATGGCTTTGTGAAGGGCAGATCATGTCTAACAAGCCTGATATAGTTCTTTGAGGAGGTGACCAGGGAGATAGATGAGGGTAGTGCAGTGGATGTGATCTATATGGATTATAGTAAAGCATTTGACAAGGTTCTACACGGTAGGCTTATTCAGAAAGTCAGAAGACATAGGATCCAGGGAAGTTTGACCAGGTGGATTCAGAATTGGGTTACCTGCAGAAGGCAGAGGGTCATGGTGGAGGGAATACATTCAGATTGGAGGATTGTGACTAGTGGTGTCCCACAAGGATCTGACCTGGGACCTCTACTTTTTGTGATTTTTATTAACGATCTGGATGTGGGGGTAGAGGGTGGGTTGGCAAGCTTGCAGATGACACAAAGGTTGGTGGTATTGTAGATAGTGCAGAGGATTGTTGAAGATTGCAGAGAGACATTGATAGGATGCAGAAGTGGGCTGAGAAGTGGCAGATGGAGTTCAACCCGGAGAAGTGTGAGGTGGTACACTTTGGAAGGACAAACTCCAAGGCAGAGTACAAAGTAAATGGCAGGATACTTGGTAGTTTGGAGGAGCAGAGGGATCTGGGGTACATGTCCACAGATCCCTGAAAGTTGCCTCACAGGTAGATAGGGTAGTTAGGAAAGCTTATGGGGTGTTAGCTTTCATAAGTCGAGGAATCAAGTTTAAGAGTCGTGATGTAATGATGCAGCTCTATAAAACTCTGGTTAGGCCACACTTGGAGAACTGTGTCCAGTTCTGGTCGCCTCACTATAGGAAGGATGTGGAAGCATTGGAAAGGGTAGAGAAGAGATTTACCAGGATGCTGCCTGGTTTAGAGAGTATGCATTATGATCAGAGATTAAGGGAGCTAGGGCTTTACTCTTTGGAGAGAAGGAGGATGAGAGGAGACATGATAGAGATGTACAAGATAATAAGAGGAATAGATAGAGTGGATAGCCAGCGCCTCTTCTCCAGGGCACCACTGCTCAATACAAGAGGACATGGCTTTAAGGTAAGGGGTGGGAAGTTCAAGGGGGATATTAGAGGAAAGTTTTTTACTCAGAGAGTGGTTGGTGCGTGGAATGCACTGCCTGAGTCAGTGGTGGAGGCGGATACACTCGTGAAGTTTAAGAGACTACTAGACAGGTATATGGAGGAATTTAAGGTGGGGGGTTATATGGGAGGCAGGGTTTGAGGGTTGGCAAAACATTGTGGGCCGAAGGGCCTGTAATGTGCTGTACTATTCTATGTTCTATGTTCCTCAGGGTCAATATCACAAATGACTTGACTTTGTCCAACCAAGCAGAGTCCACTGCCAAGAAGGCCCACCAGCGCCTTTACTTCCTGAGAAAGCTGAAGAAATTTGGCCTGTCCCCTAAAACCCTCACTAATTTTTATAGATGCACCGTAGAAAGCATTCTTCTAGTGTGCATCACAACCTGGTATGGAAGTTGTCCTGTCCAAGACTGGAAGAAATTGCAGAAGATCATGAACACAGCCCAGCACATCACACAAACCAATCTTCTTTCCTTGGACTCACTTTACACCGCACGCTATCACAGCAGTGCTGCCAGGATAATCAAGGACACGACCCACCCAGCCAACACACTTTTCATCCCTCTTCCCTCCGGGAGAAGGCTCGAGAGCTTGAAGACTCGTATGGCCAGATTTGGGAACAGCTTCTTTCCAACTGTGATATGACTGCTGAATGGATCCTGACCCGGATCTGGGCCGTACCCTCCAAATATCTGGACCTGCCTCTCGTTTTTTTTGTAATACCTAACTTTCCATTTTTCTATTTTCTATTTATGATTTATAATTTAAATTTTTAATATTTACTATTGATTTGTACTCCAGGGAGCACGAAGCACAGAATCAAATATCACTGTGATGATTGTATGCTCCAGTATCAATTGTTTGGCGATAGTATAGTAAAGTTAAGATAGATAGATACGTTACTGATGCCAAAGGAAATTACAGACATAGAAGCATTACAAGTGCACAGGTATACAAATATTAGAAGTGAAGTATCAGGATAGATATGTTTTGTCATGTAACCTTTTGTTTAGTTGTATATTCATGGAGCCATCCCTCAACACAGACACAAAAGGGGTATAGTTTGTGTGTCTAGAGTCTTTTGGAACACGTACCAGTATTGAACATTCAAAGCAGTTCTTCTAGTTGGGATGTGCTACAATGTAAATATGTATGTAGGGTTCTCAGTAATACTCATTGTCATGTTAATTGTTAAGGCTGACAAAATGGCTTCTCTGTACTGTTAACTGCTGAGTAAGGGGTTCTCTGTAGCAGCATGTTTGGGTTATAATTAGTGATTACAGGACTTGTATGCACTTGCTAGCCAATGGAAGTCATGTTATTCTATCTGTATGTGTGGGAACCAGAGGAGAAGAGCGGGCTTTTGGTGGAGAAGAGAAGAGGTCGGATGTGAGTCGAGCATTCTGGTAGATCACCGGGAGTGATCCCAGCCAAGGGTCGAAGGAGTTTGGAGGAAATCGAGGGGAGGAACAGATACCGAATTTCGTGAGCTCCAACGAATTATTGTGCACAGAACTGATAAGATTTATTGATTTGGCACCTTTATTTTATTTGTTTCTACTCACCCATCACCCAGAATTAATTATAAAGTGTAAACATGAGGAATTCTGCAGATGCTGGAAATTCAAGCAGCACGCATCAAAGTTGCTGGTGAATGCAGCAGGCCAGGCAGCATCTCTAGGAAGAGGTACAGTCGACGTTTCAGGCCGAGACCCTTCGTCAGGGCTAACTGAAGGAAGAGCTAGTAAGAGATTTGAAAGTGGGAGGGGGAGGGGGAGATCCAAAATGATAGGAGAAGACAGGAGGGGGAGGGATGGAGCCAAGAGCTGGACAGTTGATTGGCAAAAAGGATATGAGATGATCATAGGACAGGAGGTCTAGGGTAAAAGAAAAGGGGGAGGGGGGAAAACCCAGAGGATGAGCAAGGGGGACAGAGAGAGAAAAAGGAGAGAGAGAGAAAAGGAATGTGTGTATATAAATAAGTAACGGATGGGGTACGACGGGGAGATGGGGCATTAGCGGAAGCTTGAGATATCAATGTTCATGCCATCAGGTTGGAGGCTACCCAGATGGAATATAAGGTGTTGTTCCTCCAACCTGAGTGTGGCTTCATCTTTACAGTAGAGGAGGCCATGGATAGACATATCAGAATGGGAATGGGATGTGGAATTAACATGTGTGGCCACTGGGAGATCCTGCTTTCTCTGGTGGACAGAGTGCAGGTGTTCAGTGAAATGATCTCCCAGTCTGCATTGGGTTTCGCCAATATATAGAAGGCCACATCGAGAGCACCGGACGCAGTGTATCACCCCAGCTGACTCAGAGGTGAAGTGTCACCTCACCTGGAAGGACAGTGGGGCCCTGAATGGTGGTAAGGGAGGAATTATAAAGTGTAATCATTTACTTGCCTATTGTGTACCGTCTAATATTTTATGTCGTGGGCTTGTACCTGGGTGCAATCACACAGTATCCACACCAATGCGATTACAGAGTTGGTGGGGTCAATGCCAGTTCACCCCAGACAAACGGGAGTCAAGTGGGGCATAGTCGCTACACTGTGGAGTTGCTCGTCCGGGATTTGAATTTTGACGGATACTGTGTAATTTGCCCAGGTTAAATTAATGGAGGTGGACCCGGATAAGATTGAACACTGGTGTGAGATCGAGGAAGTACTGGTTAATCATGCCTGTGTATTAAATGGGGTGGATATGTGTACCTCAGAGGAGGTGTTAATTCGATGGCTGAGTACAGTAAAAACTGTAGGTAAAGTCGAAATCATAGCCAGAAAGTTTGGTAAAATGGCGGAGGCCAACTTTATGTTAGTTCAGACTAGTGCTGATGTCACGGCAGCGGGACTGCCAGCATCTATTGATAACCCTGGTGAGGTGGGGCCGTGGGGTGTGCACATTGTCGCGGAGAAAGGGTCTGATGGGATGCCAGACGAGTTGCCTGATGTTGGGGGCGGAGATTTTAGAGATCGGGTCCTATCGTTTCTGAGGGATGAAGGAAGGGAGTGGTCAGATCTGGAATATTTACTTGTCCCCATCCCGCACACACAAGTAGTCTCCATCTTCCATGGAAGGGTGAAGACTCCGAGTGGCCTCAGCCATTAACTCCCTGGTGAACAAGGCGGTGGGTCCTCATCAGAAGTTGAGAGTATTCTCAGGGAGGACAATTGTGAGACATGGATAGAGCACTTGTCTCATCTGCTAGGTGAGTGGCAGTGTTCTGAAGAAGAAAAGAGACAGCGATTGGTTGAATGTTTGAGGGGGGTGGTGGCTGAGATAGTAAGAGGTCTGAAAGTCAATCAGCCTTGTGCTTCTCTGGCTGAGTATCTAAAAGCATTAGAGGAGGTTTTCGGTCTGACAGGGAGCATGATGGAGCTTTTAGGGGGGCTCCAGAACCTGTGTCAGGAGAAGGAGGAAAAGCTTTCTGAGTATCTTTTCCGGATAGAGCGACGGCTAAATTGCTTGAGGTGCCAGGGGGTCATTTTAGTTTCTGAGGTGGATCGGATGGGGTGCTGGTGAGATCCGAGTTGCAGAAGCCCTCGGTGGTACAGGCACGCAGGATGGTGGTGATCGTCAGGAACACTACGGAAAGGGAGGTCACCTTTAAGTGAGGAATGCCCTTGACGCACTTGTTCCTGGTGATGGTGACGCATAGTGCCCCTGTGAGGCTCGCTGGGGGAGAGCTATTGGAAAACAAGGGGTAAGTTGACCAGAGGCTTTTAACTTTGGGGCCTCACCTGCACCACAGCGCTGGAAGCAGAGGCTGGTGGAGAAGACGTTGACGCAAAAAGTTGTTTTCTTCCTTGACGAGTTTGATGTGGGTTGTTCCAGGAGCACTCACCACACCATCCGGGTGATTGAGGACACCCCATTTCGAGAGAGATCGCGGCGACTGGCCCATGCCGACGTGGAAGACGTGCAGCAGCATTTGTGTAAGTTGAAAGAAACCGGGATCATCGCGGAGTCCTGAAGCCCTTATGCATCCCTAATAGTAGTGGTCCAGGAGTAAAATAGGAAGATTTGTATGTGTGTGGATTACAGGACCCTGAACAGGCGCACTGTCCCTGACCAGTATACGGTCCCAAGAGTCGAAGGTGCGCTGGCCTGTTTAAGTGGGGCGAAGTGGTTCAGTGTACTGGACCTGAGGAGTGGATATTACCAGATTCCGATGAGTGAGGCCGATAAAGAGAAAACGGCATTCATATGCCCTCTGGGATTTTTCCAGTTCGAAAGGATGCCCCAGGGCATATCGGGAGCCCCTGCCACCTTTCAGAGGGTCATGGAGAAGACAGTGGGGGATATGAACTTGCTCGAAGTGCTGGTATATTTGGATGACTTGATAGTATTTGGATCCAGCTTGGAAGAACACAAAGCGAGGTTAATGAAGGTGCTGAACCGAATGAAGGATGAAGGATTAAAACTTTCCTTGGACAAATGTCAGATCTGCCAGACGTCGGTTGGCTATGTTGGACACATAATCTCGCGGAATAGAGTAGTGACTGACCGGGCTAAGATAAAAGCAATGACCACTTGGCCGAGGCCCCAGACTGTGAGTGCTCTGCGTTCGTTCTTGGGGTTCTGTGGATACTACCAGAGATTCGTGAAGGGCTACAGCAAGGTGAGTCACCCCTTGAACCAGCTTCTGCGTGGCTACCCTCCCCTGGGACAGCAAGGGAAAGGGAGGTTGGAGAATATCTGAACCCATCAGAGCCCTTCGGACAGAGGTGGGATGACAAATGTGAGGAGGCTTTTCAGTCACTGAAAGAGATGCTGACTCAGCCTCCAGTGCTGGCTTTTGCGGACCCCCGACTGCCCTATGTGCTACACACTGATGCCAGCCATGAGGGATTAGGGGCCATCCTGTATCAGGATCAGGGCGCCAGGCTGAGGCCCATAGCATTTGTCAGCCGGAGTTTGTTGCCCTCTGAGAGAAACACAAGTTGGAGTTCCTGGCGTTGAAATGGGTGGTGGTTGATAAGCTGAGTGACTATCTCTACGGGGCCAAGTTTGAGGTGAGGACAGACAGCAACCTGCTCACCTACATCCTGGCCTCGGCGAAACTGGATGCCACAGGCCATCGGTGGCTGGCAGATTTGTCTGTAAATGATTTTAGCCTGAAGTACCGGCCAGGCAGCCGGAATATTGATGCGGATGCTCTGTCCCGACGGAGGCATGAGGAACTGGAGAGGGACGAGGAGTGGGAGAGTGTTCCTGCATCCGGGGTGAAGGCAATGTGCCAGTTTGCTATCACTATGCAGGCCGAGGAAAAGGAGAGGCTAGATCGCGCAGTGAACCCATTAGGGGCGTCTGATGATACCCTACGCATAGTTTACTGTGACCTGACTGCTCTGAAGACCATGCAGCTGCCGGATTTAAGCCCTGGGGAAGTGGCCACTGCTCAGCGAGATGACCCAGGCATTGCTGTTGTCTGGCACGCCGTTGAAGAGGGGGATGTGACACGGGCAGAGAAGGCTAAACACGTTTCAGTGTCTCTGTTACTGAGAGCATGGCTTCGGTTGAGGTTGAAGAACTGAATTTTATACCGGGTAACGTCACCCCCGGATCGACCTCGGTGTTGGCAGCTGGTCCTGCCTGAGGAGTATCAGAACGTTGTGATGAAGTCCCTCCAAGATGACTCTGGACATCTGGGGGTGGAAAAGACCTATGGATTGT
This sequence comes from Mobula birostris, assembly GCF_030028105.1. Classification (NCBI taxonomy): domain Eukaryota; kingdom Metazoa; phylum Chordata; class Chondrichthyes; order Myliobatiformes; family Myliobatidae; genus Mobula; species Mobula birostris. The sequence goes on along the minus strand of NC_092371.1, from coordinate 202,420,099 downwards.
TCAAGGACTGGTTTTACTGGCCCTGAATGAGGACAAATGTCGAAGAGTACAGCAAGTCCTGCATTCGCTGCATACGCCAGAAGACACTGCCTGGGCAGGCTGTTCCTTTGTCACACTTGCAGACTGCGGGGCCTTTGGACCTGTGTGTATGGATTTCCTGGCCATAGAACCCGATACCAGCAACATGGCGAATGTCTTAATCATCACGGACCACTACACCAGGTATGCTCAAGCTTTTCCTACCAAGGATCAGAGAGCGACTACGGTGGCGAAAGTCCTATGAGAGAAGAATTTTGTGTATTATGGCCTTCCTCGGCAGATACATAGTGACCAGGGATGGGACTTTGAGAGGAAACTCATCTATGAGTTACTGGGCATGCTGGGGGCTGAGAAATCGAGGACCATGCCCTATCATCCGCAGGGCGATCCCCAGCCAGAGAGGTTTAATCGGACCTTGCTAGACATGTTCAGGACTCTGAAGATCAGCAAAAAAAACAGATGGAGTCGACATATTGGGCATCTGGTTCACTGTTACACGGAACAAAGCTACTGGATACTCGCCCTATTATCTTATGTTTGGGCACGAGGCAAGGTCGCCCATTGACCTCTGTTTCGGGACTGATGTGGGTGAGGTATCACTGAAGCCTAACTTGAAGTATGTGTCTGATATGAGGAAAGAGCTGAAAAGGGCTTACGAGTTAGCTGGGGAGTCAGCCGCCAGGCAGAATCGGGGAAATAAGAGGAGGTATGACCAGAAAGTAAAGTTCTCTCAACTCCTACCGGGAGACTGAGTCCTCATAGAGAATCTGGGATTACCTGGAAAGCACAAGTTGGCTGATCACTGGGCAGCCATGCCCTATGTGGTGGAGAGTCAGATGCCAAATTTACCAGTCTTCTGGGTGCGGCCCAAGGATGGAAAGTGGCCTGTCAAGGTTCTCCATCGGAATCACCTGTTGCCCTTGGGGCAAGATGTACATGTGGAGCGGGAGCCTGACGCGGCGGCTGCACCTAGTACAAGGACTCTGAGTACCCGCGGGGCGACGGAAAAGTCCACCCTGGAAGAGACAGGCCTGGGCCTAGCCTCTGAGGGGGATACTGATTCGGAGGATGATGATTTGGACGATTAGTACCCGTTGCCATTCGCTGATGCCCCCGTGATGGAGGAAGAGACTCCTGGCCCTTCCCCCACTGGATTTGATGGGGTAAGGGGGGTTAGTGATGGGAAGTCGGTGGTACGGCAGGGCGCGGGAGGAGAGGATATGGGGCCTGAACGAGAGCCAGGAGGTTCTGGGGTGCAGAGGGGTTTGAGTGACCGCTCGTGGGAGGGGTCGCCATGTCGCTCCCAAGGGTCGGGTGCCCTGTAGTGCCTGAGGTGGGAGAGTTAGAAGAGGGGGTACGCAGGTCTCAGAGAAGTAGGAATCCCCCCCCCCACCCCCAAGAAAGGTTGGTCTATGTAGCACCTGGGGACCAGCGTGTGGTCTCCACTGTTTCGGGGAGCTACGTCACTGCTTTCTGCACTTGGATTGGGTTTTGTGTTTTGCAGGAAGGGCTGGCAAATTATTTGAACATCATGAAGGCATGACTAAATTCTGTGGGGGGAGAATGCAAGGTTCTCAATAATACTCATCGTAATGTTAATTGTTAAGGCTGACAAGGCTTCTCTGTACTGTTAACTGTTGCGTAAGGAGTTCTCTGTCGCAGCTTGTTTAGGTTATGATTAGTGATAACGGGACTTGTATTTATTTTCTAGCCAATGGAAGTCATGTTATTCTATCTGTATGTGTGGGAACCGGAGGAGAAGAGAAGAGGTCGGACGTAAGTCGAGCGCTCTGGTAGATCACCGGGAGTGATCCCAGCTGAGGGTCGATGGAGTTCAGAGGAAATTGAGGGTAGGAACGGATACTGAATTTTGTGAGCTCCAACGAATTATTGTGCACAGAACTGATAAAATTTATTGATTTGAGTCCTTTATTTGTTTCTACTAACCTATCACCGAGAAATAATTATACTTGCCTATTGTGTACCGTCTGATATTTGATGTCATGGGCTTGTATCTGGATGCAATCACACAGTATCCACACAAATGCGATTACAGAGTTGGTGGGGTCAACACCAGTTCACCCCAGACGAACGGGAGTCAAGTGGGGCATAGTTGCTACATGTAATTCTGTAAGTTTCTCTGACTTTGTTCAAAATGTTAAAGTCTGTGATTATAGCAACTGAAATTGTAGTTAATCGTTTATGAAGAAGGGTCCTCGGCCTGAAATGGTGATTGTTCATTCATTTCCATAGGTGTTGCCTGACCTATTGAGTTCCTCCTGCGTTTTATGTGCATTGTCTTAATCGTTTGTTGCTATCTTTGTGTGAAAGAAGTATAAGACTCCATGTCAGGATAGTGAAATTGTCTTGGATTCTCCCAGACACTTTCTCTCCCCTGGAGCTTCATTGTGTGAATGAAGACTTTTATACTTCCCAGTTACAGCTTCTGTGTGGCTCAGTTTCAGTCACAACAAGTGATATACCTCCTTCAGTCTGAAACATCGACTGTTTGTTCCCTACAGAGATGCTGCGAGACTTGCAGATTTCCTCAGGGTTTTGTGTGTGGTACACTAAAGATTCCTTCCGACAGTCACATAATGACCACGTATTCTTCTTTTAGTAATGTTAGCCGAAGAATAATGATGTATAAAAAGTATGGATGGAACTGTCTTATGCATGGCTTACGACTAACATGTTCTGTATGCACGTTCCGAATTTTGGATATGGAGTACCTTGGATATATTATATTGTGGCTGGTATTCAGTCTATAAACGACAGACAAGAAAAGTTCATTTATCTCAACTGCTGTTTTTATTGCAACAAGCATAGGAACAGAGAGAATGCAATAGCTCGGTGAAAAATAACCCTGTCACAGACAGATAGCGAGGTGATTATTACACACCTCACTTCCATTCAAGTCAAGACAAGTTTATTGTCATTTAACTATATATATTTATATAATGTTCATAACTATATAATGTATATAGAAACAAGACAATGTTTCTCTGAACCAGACTGTAAAGCAGAGTAGTACACATAACACACGGTAACCTATGAAAGGTACAGATAAAATCTACAGCTGAATCTCACATAAATAACAAAGTAAAATGCATTAATATTAAATATTGTAAGGTACAGAACAGGTTAATCAGTGATATTTTCAATACATTTCAGCAGGGAGTGCAGAAGCCTAACAGCCTGAGGGAAGAAATTGTTTCTCATTCTAACCGTTTTTGTGCATCGTAGTCTCCTGCGTGATGGTAGGAAGTCAAAGAGGATGCAGATCTCATCAAACACGTGCACCTCAAAGTTGTGCTCCTGGTCAGTGTGGAGTTCCTCAGGGGTGCCAAAAGGCAGAAGAACTCCTCTGCAAGTCTCTCAGTGGTGGTGGTAGGGATCTGGTCTGGCACCATGTACACCTCCGGCCACTTTATGAAATAATGCATGGTCACAAGAATGTAGCGGTTCCCGGCATTGATGTGGGGGGAATGGGCCCAGGATGTCCACCGCTACATACTCCATTGGGGCCCACCAGCAGGTACTGCTGCACTGGTACCTTAGAGAGGCTAACCAGTCCCTTCTGGGACATGCAAGCGTCACAGCAGAGCACGAACAGCTCCACATCCTGCCAGCACCCAGGCCAGCAGAAGTGTTGGTACAGCTTACCCAACGTCTTTGCAACCCTGAAATATCTGGCCCCCAGCTGCCTCTGCACTGACCACAGCACCATGGTGCTGGCTCCAGCTCTGCTCCTCGAGGCAGCGGCAATAGCGAGACCCAGGGGCATCTTGGACGGTGAGTGAGGGTGTTAGCATTGCCGAGGTGCCTTCCAGCATGGTGCTGTACCTCAAAATGATAGTCCTTGGGAGCCTCCAACCACCATGCCAACTGCCCCTGAAGACCACAGAAGCTGAACAGTCAGGTTTGTGACACACGGTCCGTGCGAAGCAGGAACCATCAGCCGAAGAGGTAGGAGTGGAAGTGCAGAAGCAATGGACCATGGCCAAGAGCTCCTGGTGGGTGACACAATAGTTCCATTCAGGGTGGCTCAGGGCATGGCTGAAGTACGCCACAAAACATTCTCCTTGGTTCCCCTCCTGTGATAGCACTGCACCGAGCCCCCCGTTGCTGGCATCTGTGTCAACAATGAAAGGCATGCCAGCACCAGGGCCTGGGTGAGCGCAGCTCGGAGTTGGTTGACAGCTGCAGCACAGGTGTCAGTCCAGGCGAAGGGCCTCGCTTCCTCGCTGAGCTGGTGCCAGGAAGTGGCGATGGTGGAAAAGTCCTCAATTGTGTGATACCAGCCCCAAGAAATGGCGCAGCTCAGTCACATCGCGGGGTGTTCATTTGCTGACCGCCTGGGGTCCATCGCTACTTCTTCCGCACTCACATATCCCAGGAGCTTCGTCTAGCGGCACAGCAGGCAGCATTTTGTGGGGTTGGGGTGCAGGTCTGCCTGGCGGATAGCGACAAAGGCCTCTTCCAGGTTCTGCGGAGCGACATCAAGAAAGGTGGCATGCACCAGGAAGTCGTCCAAATACACAACACATCGACTCCGCCAAACGCAAGTCAGCACCCTCTCTATCAGTCTCTCGAATGTGGCCGGGGCATTACACGGGCCAAATGTGACACAGCCCCAGCCTGCTGCCCAGTTCATCCCTCATTACTTGCTCCAATGGCCTCTGCTTGAAACGCCGCTCCAGTGCTGCTACAAGGGCCCTGTGGTCATGCTGTGTTAGGTTGAAGAGAGCCCACAGGGCGTCCCCCTCCAGCACCAGGGCAAGATGCACTGCTGTCTCGATGGGATTCCACCCGTTGCACCAGCCAGCTGGTATCTGGGGAGCTTCAGGTTGGACCTAATGGCATTAATTACTGGGACCTCCTCTTTCTCCAGTGGCATTGGTGGTGCCTGTCTTCCCTTGGCTGTGGTTCCCCAGCATGGGCTGTGAGGGTGTTGGGTGATGCACTCCACTGCATACTCTGGGTTGGGAAACCATAGCAAATTACACACAGAAACAGGCCTTTTGGCCCTTCTTGGCTGTGCCAAACCATTTTTCTGTGTAGTCCCACTGTCCTGCACCTGGACCATATCCCTCCATACACCCCTCATCCATGTACCTGTCCAAGTTTTTCTTAAATGTTAAAAGTGAGCCCACCTTTACCACTTCATCTGGCAGCTCATTCCACACTCCCATCACTCTCTGTGTGAAGAAGCCCTCCCCCAATGTTCCCTTTAAACTTTTCCCCCTTCACCCTTAACCCATGTCCTCTGGGTTTTTTCTCCCCTTGCCGTAGTGGAAAAAGCTTCCTTGCATTCACTATCTATACCCATCATGATTTTATATACCTCTATCATATCTCCCCTCATTCTTCTACGCTCCAGGGAATAAAGTCCTAACCTATTCAACCTTTCTCTGTAACTGAGTTTCTCAAGTCCCAGCAACATCCTTGTAAATCTTCACTGCACTCTTTCAACCTTATTAATATCCTTCCTGTAATTTGGTGACCAAAACTGAACACGATACTCTAGATTCGGCCTCACCAATGCCTTATACAACCTCATCATTGCATTATACAACCTCATCATAACATTCTAACTCCTATACTCAATACTTTGATTTATAAAGTAGAGTGTACCAAAAGCTCTCTTTACGACCCTAGCTACCTGTGACACCACTTTTGGGGAATCTTGTATCTGTATGCCCAGATCCCTCTGTTCTACTGCACTCCTCAGTGCCCTACCATTTACCTTGTATGTTCTTCCTTGGTCTGTCCTTCCAAAGTGCAATACCTCACACTTGTCTGTATTAAACTCCATCTGCCATTTTTCAGCCCATTTTTCCAGCTGGTCCAAATCCCTCTGCAAGTTTTGAAAACCTTCCTCACTGTCCACTACACCTCCAATCTTTGTATCATCAGCAAATCTGCTGATCCAATTTACCACATTATCATCCAGATCATTGATATAGATGACAAATATCAATGGACCCAGCACTGATCCCTGTGGCACACCACTAGTCACAGGCATCCACTAAGAGAAGCAATTCTCTACCACCACTCTCTGGCTTCTTCCACTGAGCCAATGTCTAATCCAGTTTACTAGTTTTCCATGTATACCTAGCGCCTGAATCTTCCTAACTAACCTCCCATGCGGGACCTTGTCAAAGGCCTTACTGAAGTCCATGTAGACAAGATTCACTACCTTCCCTCCATCTACTTTCCTGGTAACCTCCTCAAAAAACTCTAATAGATTGGTTATACATGACCTACCATGCACAAAGCCATGTTGACTCTCCTTAATAAGTCCCTGTCTATCCAAATACTTGTAGATCCTATCTATCAGTACTCCTTCCAATAACTTACCTACTACCGACATCAAACTTACTGGCCTAAAATTTCCCGGATTACTTTTCGAGCCTTTTTTAAATAACGGAACAACATGAGCTATCCTCCAATCCTCCAGCACCTCACCTGTAGATACCAACATTTTAAATATATCTGCCAAGGCCCCTGCAATTTCAACACTAGTCTCTTCAAGGTCCGAAGGAATACTCTGTCAGGTCCTGGTGATTTATCTACTCTGATTTGCCTAAAGATAGGCAAATCTGTGTAGTTTCCATTACCTCACTACTTGTTTGCCTTATTACCATTGACTCCATGCCCGTTTCCTTAGTAAGTACAGACGCAAAGAAAACCATTTAAGATCTCCCCCATTTCTTTTGGTTCCATACATAGCCGACCACTCTGATCTTCAAGAGGACCAATTTTATCCCTTACTATCCTTTTGCTCTTAATATACCTGTAGAAGCTCTTCGGATTATCCTTCACCTTGACTGCCAGAGCAACCTCATGTCTTCTTTTAGCACTCCTGATTTCTTTCTTAAGTACTTTTGCACTATTTATTCTCCTCAAGCACCTTATTTGCTCCCTGTTTCCTATATATGTCATACAACTCTCTCTTCTTCTTTATCAGAGTTCCAATATCCCTTGAGAACCGAGGTTCCTTATTCACAAACAACAGGAATTCTGCAGATGTTTTGCCTTTAATCCTGACAGGAACATACAAACTCTGCACTCTCAAAATTTCTCCTTTAAAGGTCTCCCACTTACCAATCACATCCTTGCCAGAGAACAACCTGTCAAATCCACGCTTTTAAGATCCTTTCTCATTTCTTCAAATTTGGCCTTTTTCCAGTTTAGAACCTCAACCCGAGGACCAGATCTATCTTTATCCATGATCAAGTTGAAACTAAAGGTGTTATGATCACTGGAACCAAAGTGTTCCCCTAATCACACTTCCATTACCTGTCCTAACTCGCTTTCTAATAGGAGATCTAATATTGCATCCTCTCTAGTTGGTACCCCTATATATTGATTTAGTAAACTTTCCTGAACACATTTTATAAACTCTAACCCGTCTAGACCTTTAACAGTATGGGAATCCCAATCAATATGTGGAAAATTAAAATCCCCTACTATCACAATTTTGTTTCCTGCAGTTGTGTGCTATCTCTCTTGCTCCTCCAATTCTCGCAGACTATTGGATGGTCTATCATACAACCCCATTAATGTGGTCATACCTTTCCTGTTTCTCAGCTCCACCCATATGGCCTCAGTAGACAAGCCCTCTAATCTGTCCTGCCTGAGCACTGCTGTAACATTTTCCCTGACTAGCAATGCCACCCGCCCCCAACCTTCATTCCTCTGCCTCTATCGCGTCTGAAACATCAGAACCCTGGAACATTAAGCTACCAGCCGTGCCCCTCCTGCAGCCAAGTTTCACTAATGGCGATAGTGTCGTAATTCCACGTGTCAATCCATGCCCTCAGCTTGTCAGCTTTCCCCGCAATACTCCTTGCACTGAAATAAACACACCTCAGAAGATCATTACCATCACACACAGCCCTTCTACTTTTGACTTTGCATAAACTCTTAACGTCATTTATTTTCAACCCCGCTCCACTATCTGCTCTGGTACTCTGGTTCCCATCCCCCTGCAAATCCATTTTAAAGCCTCCCCAATAGCACTAACAAACCTCCTTGCAAGAATATTGGTCCCCTTGTAGTTCAGATGTAACCAGTCTCTCTTGGACAGGTCCTACCTGCCCCAGAAGAAGTCCCAATGATCCTGAAATCTGAAACCCTGCCCCCTACACCAGTTCCCCAGTCACATGTTCATTTGCCAGAGCATCCCATTCTTACCCTCACTGGCACATGGTACAGGTAGCAATCCTGGGATTACCACCCTCGAGGTCCTGCTTTTTAACTTCCTACCAAGCCCTCTATACTCACTCTTCAGGACCTCTTCACTTTTTCTTCCTACGTCATTGGTACCGATGTATATCATGAGATCTGGCTGATCACCCTCTCACTTCAGAATGCTGTGCATGCGATCAGACACATCCCTAACCCTGGTACCCGGGAGGCAACAAGCCATCCAGGAGTCTCTGTCATGACCACAGAACCTCCTTTCTGTACCTCTATTGAGTCCCCTAACACTATCGCTCTCCTCTTCTTCCACTCTCCCTTCTGCACTGCAGATCCAGACTCAGTGCCAGAGATCCAGCTGCCGCAGCTTGTCCCAGGTAAGTCATCCCCCCCCAATAGTATCCAAATCCCTATACTTGTTGAGAGGAATGGCCACAGGGGAACCCTGCTCTGCCTGCCCTTTCCTCTTCCCTCGCCTGACAGTAACCCAATTACCTGTGCTCTGATCCTTTGGCGTAACTACTTCCCTGAAGCTACTATCTATAAACAGCTCATTCTCCTGGATGATCCAGAGGTCATCCAGCTCCTGCTCCAGTTCCCTAACGCGGTTTGTTAGGAGCTGCAGCTTGATGCTCTTCTTGCAGGTGTCATTGTCAGGGACACTGGAGGTCTCCCTGATTTCCCACATCCTGCAAGAGGAGCATTCCAACATTGTACCTGGCATTCTCTCTACTCTGAACAAACAGAACAAAACTTACTAGAACCTACCCTCGCCTCTGCCTGTTCACGCTGAAGCCTGTTGGGCCAAAGCCATCCCACTCTGCTCCCTCTCACTCTGCTGCCTGCTCTCAACACTGCCTGCTGTATATGGTGGTCTTTTTTTAAACCTTTGGCACTCTACGTCACACTCCTGTGTAGTCTAGCCTCTTTTCCCAGAGCAGTGTAAAAAAAAAAAAATGTCTTCTCTCCGTGATTCCTACTCCTCCTTTCTCGGCCTCTTGCTCCGATCCACACTCACCCCATCTTCCCACTGCCTTCACAGTGATAGTTCCTTTATTCCTGACCTACCACTGTATGAGCCTCAGTATCTAACACAACTGCCATCTCCAAAGGGATCTTACCACCCAACATAGCTTTACCTTCCCCCCCAACCCCTCCATTTTCTGCAAGTATTGCTGCCTCCATGATTCCCTTATCCATTCGTCCCTCCCTATTAATCTCCCTTCTGGCAATTATCCCTGCAAGGGACCAAAGTGCTACACCTGCTCATTCACCTTCTCCTTCATCTCCATTCAGTACACCAAACTGTCCTTCCAGGTGAGGCAACACTTCACCTGCGAATCTGCTGGGGTCGTCTATTGTGTCTGGTGCTCCCAATGCAGCCTTCTCTGCATTGGTGAGACCTGTTGTAACTTGGGGGACCATTTAATGGAACAGCGTTTCTCCATCTGCCAAAAATGGAACTTCAGGTGGCCAAACATTTTAATTCTGATTCCCATATATTGATCATATCGACATATTGGTCCATGGGCTCCTCTTGTGCCATGGTGAGGCCACTCTCAGGGAGGAGCAGCAACACCTTATATATCTGGGTAGGCTGCAACCTGCTGGCATGAATATCGATTTCTCCTTCCTGTAAAAAAAAAAAATTCCCTTTTCCTACCCTCTTCTTCTATTCCCCACGCTGGTCTCTTACTGCTTCTCAGTTGCCCCTCGTCTACCCCGGGTCCTCTCCTCTCATATCAGACTCCATCTTCTCCATTTTTCCTACCCACCTGGCTTCACCTATCACCCTCTAGCTATCCTCCTTCCCCTCCCGTCACTTTTTATTCTGGCATCTTCCCACTTTCTTTCCAGTTCTGACGATTTATTCATTTCCAATAGATGCTGTCTGACCTGCTGAGTTCCTCCGGTATTTTGTGTGTGTTGCTTTGTCTATTCTGTAAATTTGACAAATGAGCCAATTTACCTTTTGAAGAAACTAAGCATTAATAAACACTCTGGCAAGAGCATGATTTTAATGTGTAGAAATGTACCTCAAGAGAACATTAGTGTCAGAATGCTTAATGCCTTCAGTGGTGTTCCATCTATATTCTATTTAAATGTGACCCTCAGACCACAAGTACACAACGTTTTAGAGTTGCACCTTATAGTTCACAATTTGAAATTAACTACTGTGACAGAAGCCTGTTACCATACAGGGCTGATCGTCATTTCCCTAAATATCTGAATTTTAACATATTGTGCTTCATGATATTAAAAGAAGTCTGCTGTAAAATCTGATAAATCGTAATGACGGACAAATGTAATTGTTTTAGTTCTATGATGTGAAAGTGAGCAAGCTGTATAGCACGAAACATTTTTCCATCTACAACTAAACTGTATGAGCATCCCCACTGTGAATAACTGCTTTTAGAAACATAGAAAATAGGTGCAGGAGTAGGCCTTTCTGCCCTTCGAGCCTGCACCGCCATTCAGTATGATCATGGCTGATCATCCAACTCAGAACCCTGCACCAGCCTTCCCCCCATACCCCTAATCCCTTTAGCCACAAGGGCCATATCTAACTCCCTCTTAAATATAGCCAATGAACTGGCCTCAACTGTTTCCTGTGGCAGGGAAGTCCACAGATTCACCACTCTCTGTGTGAAGAAGTTTTTCCTAATCTCGGTCCTAAAAGGCTTCCCCTTTATCCTCAAACTGTGACCCCTCGTTCTGGACTTCCCCAACATCGGGAACAATCTTCCTGCATCTAGCCTGTCCAATCCCTTTAGGATTTTAAATGTTTCAATAAGATCCCCCCTCAATCTTCTAAATTCCAACGAGTACAAGCCTAGTCAACCCAGTTTTTCATCATATGAAAGTCCTGCCATCCCAGGAATCAATCTGGTGAACCTTCTTTGCACTCCCTCTATGGCAAGGATGTCTTTCCTCAGATTAGGGGACCAAAACTGCACACAAATTGGTTAAATGAGCAGATGTTTTAATTTGCTAACTTGTCATATACCATGCAGCTTTTCCAAGGGTGTAGAGCTTGCCTATGCTCCTAGAAGAAGAAGAAAGCCCTTAACTCCAAGTGGAATCATCGGGACGGCAGTTTTTTTAGCAGGCTTTCTCATTTTTACGAGGCCGAGTTGCTAGCTCGATGCTCAACCCAGCATGGATGGAATGCATGCAAGGGAGCCAGCTGGAATTGAACTCGGCAGGCTTCATTCCGAAGCCACCAGCCGGCTCCTATACCCATAGGCCTCCTAATATTAGTCTTAAAGAGGCAAAGTGTGTGCAAGCAGACAGTTTGCTTTTACTGCAGATTTTTTTTCCTTCATTGTGGAAGGCTTTTGTCCTTTGATGGCCAGAAGCCTTCCACAATGAAGAACTGATGAAGAACTTCCCAGCTGGGTATCACATTTGAACTATACTTTTGTCTTCCACTGCTCAGCATGTGAGTGCACTATGCAACATTCTATTGCTAAACAAATCTACAAGTGTTAAAGCTCATCTTCCCTGCGGATTGCTTTATGAATCAACACAGAAACTACAGATTGATACTCCTTGAGCTACTTGCGGCTTAATGATTGTGATTTTTATGACAGATGACAGTTTGGAATCTCTGGAGCATTCAAGTTAACACTTCATTCTCTATTCTCAGCCACTGAAGCTCTCTGCATCATCAGGCCTGTGAATGCTGACAAATGGGGCAAAGAAGTGATTATATCTTTCAGCTACTGCCTCAGCTCTTCATCACTACAAATTCAGCAAACCCACTTGATGGACAGATGAGTCCTCTCCTTCAGGCTAGCTGCAAAATCTGAGCTGCAGTGCTTGAAAAGTGAATGAGCTTAGAGCTCAGCAAAAAATGTTTTATGAAGTTGTTTCACTATCTTAGCTGAACTCTTTGACTTTATATTCATGATATATCAGGACTGTATACGGGTCATCCTTGGGTAAAAAATGGATCTATTTCCATAGCCAACCACAAGTCAATTTTGTCCATCATGTTGGAAAATACACAACCACCACTTGGTACTTCAATCATGATTGGCATTAAAAGCACAAGACTCACAAGAAAGAACAATTACTACAAGTACAGAGAGAGAGAGAAATAGAAGTCAGTTCTGTTTTTTTCTGATATTGTATCTACACGAGTACATCGGATTATTGAACTTCAGATGTAGTCTATAGATCAACTGTTTAATAGTTCCAGCTCCTGCACCAATTCTTCCTCCCCACCTGTTTTACTGGCTCCTCCCCTCTTTATTTTCAGTACGACAAAAGATCTTGAACTGAAACATCAACTGCTCATTTCCATCCTGACCTGTGGACTTCTTCCAACTTTTAGCGTGCTGACCAATATGTTTTAAAATCGTTTTTGATCAAAGTAGTAGAAGCTATTGTATATCCATGCTGAAGTAACAAGTTTTTATTAACTGTATCTTAGCATCCACTAACAGTCAATCCCTGGTTACGGATGACCAACTTGTAGACATCTGTACATACAAACAAGGTCCGATACTATTATTTGCTTAGTTGTGGACAGAGCTAAACATGCCACCAGAGGCCAACTTCTCCCAGCTCATCAGGGAAACAGTTAAATTCTTCCTATTTTAATGTCTCTATTTTCCTATTCAGAGTGGCTGGGGTCCCGTTGGGATCTTTGATCTACAGCGGCATTCAAAGACTGCAGTTCTGCACGGCGGTGTGTTCCCAATCTTGGAATGATGTAAGAAGCTGACAGGCAATAGGTGGAAGTGACAAAGGGTGAAAAGTTGCAATCTGATAGGAGAGGACAGTGGACCATAGAACAAAGGGAAGAAGCTGAGGAGGGGAACCAATGGGAGGAATGTGCAGGTAATGAGCAAACTGAGAGGGGAAAGAGACAGAGTGACGAGGCACTTGGGATAAGGGGTAAAAGGGGTCAGAGGGGAATGGTTGCTGGAAGTTAGAGAGATTGAAGTCTGTTGCTGTGAGGTTGGATACTACCAGAGTGAGGTTTTCTGATCTGTGTCTGGCCTTAACTTGGTAGTAGAGGAGGCCATGGACAGGCATGTTGGTGTAGGAATGGGAATTAGAATTGAAATGGAGGCCACCAGGTGTGGGAGGCAGGATAGAGATAAGTTTCTATCAAAGGAGATGCAAGGCACTCATTCCCTCCACTAGCCAGCAGGTCACCTTTGGGCAAGCTGCAGCACCCGCTTAGCCTCCTGATCAGGGTCACATGAAACCACAGGAGCAGATGGAGGATGGTCATATAAGCAGCTGCTATATATCACAAGTCCTGGTTATGTGACCACTGATGCAGGCAGATAATCTCTGAACAGTATTGACAATGGCTGGGGTCACCCATCTTGTAAAAGACACTATCTAGCAGAAGGCAAAGGCAAATCCAAATCCCTTTGTGGAAAAAATTTTGAAGAACAATTACCGTCATGATTATGATGCCGATGACCATGAGATTTTGACTGATATGGCGAACAGAACGAAGGTGAAGCAATCCCTTAATCTGCATCCGGTCTTACCAATGTAAAGGAGGCCACATTAATGGCTCTCATGGATTCACATATGATGGTCTCCCTCACCCGGAAGGACTGTTTAGCACCCTGAATGGTAGGGAGAGAGGAGGTGTAGGTGTAACACTTAGCACGACTACAGGGATAAGTGAGGGGAATTGTTAGGGAGAGCCAAGTTGCTCTGCACATGGCTTTAGACCACCTGGACAACACAAACACTTATGTCAGGATGCTGTTCATCGACTATAGCTCAGCATTTAATATCATCATTCCCACAATCCTGATTGAGAAGTTGCAGAATCTGGGCCTCTGTACCTCCCTCTGCAATTGGATCCTTGACTACCTAACCGGAAGACCACAATCTGCGGATTGGTGATAACATCTCCTCTTCTCTGACAATCAACACTGGTGCACCTCAGGGGTGTGTGCTTAGCCCACTGCTCTACTCTCTATATACACATGACTGTGTGGCTAGGCATTGCTCAAATGCCAACTTAAATTTGCTGACGATACAACTATCGTTGGTAGAATCTCAGGTGGTGACGAGAGGGCGTACAGGAGTGAGATATGCCAACTAGTGGAGTGGTGCCGCAGCAACAACCTGGCACTCAACATCAGTAAGACAAAAGAGCTAATTGTGTACTTCAGGAAGGGTAAGATGAAGGAACACATACCAATCCTCATAGAGGGATGAGAAGTGGAGAGAGTGAGCAGTTTCAAGTTCCTGAGTGTCAAGTTCTCTGAGGATCTAACCTGGTCCCGACATATCGATGTAGTTGTAAAGAAGGCAAGACAGCAGTTATACTTCATTAGGAGTTTGAAGAGATTGGACATGTCAACAAGTACACTCAAAAACACCTACAGTTGTACCATGGAGAGCATTCTGACAGGCTGCATCACTGTCTGGTATGAGGGGAGGGCTACTGCACAGGACCGAAAGAAGCTGCAGAGGGTTGTAAATCTAGCAGCTCCATCTTGGCTGTTAGACCTCAAGGGATCACCCCTCCACCATTCCAACAATTTGTTATCCCCCCCTCCCTTCAGGGAGCAGTGGCTCTGAAAGGCAGCGTCCATTATTAAGGACCTCCAGCACCCAGGGCATGCCCTTTTCTCACTGTTACCATCAGGTAGGAGGTACAGAAACCTGAAGACACACACTCAGCGATTCAGGAACAGCTTCTTCCCCTCCACCATCCGGTTCCTAAATGGACATTGAACCCTTGGACACTACCTCACTTTTTCAATATACAGTATTTCTGTTTTTTGCATGTTTTTAAATCTATTCAATATATGTATATTGTAATTTATTTATTATAATTTTTATTTTCCTTTTTTTTTCTCTTCTGTATTATGTATTGCACTGAACTGCAGCTGCTAAGTTAACAGATTTCACATCACATGCTGGTGATAATAAACCTGATTCTGATAATGTACCAAGAAAGAGTTGGGGAATGTTGCCAGTGTAAGTATGAAACCTGACATAGCCAGGTATAACAGGATTCATGAAAGTGCCCAAGGTTACACTGTTACTCTGGAGATGGTGGAATGAACTGAAAAAGATGTTATTGAGAGTGAGCACAAGCTCTGCCATAGAGGGACTGGACGGCCGTGGTAATAATGGAGGTTGGGGCCAGGGAACTGAAAGGTTTTGAAGTGATGGAGAGCGTGGGAGTGGACAGAGTCTGAACCAAGGACTAGATGGAGGTGAAATATTAGGATACGAGTTCACTTGAGCAGGAGCAGGCAGAAACAATGGGCCAACTGGGGCAGTTTGGTTTGTCAATTTTGGGTAGTGTGCGGTTGAGGAAAATTATCTTGGAGGCTGCAGAGAGGAGACCTCTATGGGTGAAAAAGTCAGTACAGTATTTGTATGAAAGACTATTGCTTGACGTTTCTCAGTGGGGTCCTGGTCAGGACAAAATGAAGTATCTGTGATTCAAAGGTTCAAAGCACATTTGTTATCAAAGAATGCACAAGTTATACACTGTGAAATTTGTCTGCTTACAGGCAGCCACAAAACAAGAAATTCGAATAAGCTAATTTAAAAAAAAGACCGATAATCACTGTGGAGAGAGGCAGAGCGGGGGGGGGGGGGGTGGAAAAGGGAGAGGAAGAAAAAAAAAAGCACAAATCCTGCAAACAATAGAAGCAAGCCAATACCTTCTGAACCAGAGTGAGTCTCCAGACCTGCTCCCAGAGCAGCCAGAGTAGGCCCAAGCCTCGGTCCCCTGTTCATCACACCAGCAGTGTAAGAACACACTGCAGTCCGATCAATTCACAGCCTCTGCACTGCAGAGAGATCGTGCAAAATCAGCCCAACATTCGCAGGAGAGTGAGCGAGATCAGCTGGACACTTGGGCTCCCAATCTATCTGGGCTGATGTTTAAATTATCCAAGCACTGGGTAATGCCTAGCTCCTGGCCCAGTGACACACTTGGGCCGCACAGCCCTAAGCTGTCCTTGATCTCAGCGAATCATCTCAGTGCTGGGATTGATCCAACCTTACACCCAGGTTAGGTGGATTAGCCTCAAAACTCGTCTGCATTCACTCCATGTCCAAAGCACTCACTCCATCTCTGGCAGCAAAAACCACCCATTCTGTCTGCGAACACGGCTCAAACACGTTGAGCCTCACATTGCCCCAGCACGGCTCATTCCCCCAAACCAGCTTCATCTCTGCCTGCTTCTTCACTGTCTGTGGTATTGTTTCACCACAATTTGCTTCAGAAAAGAAGTTGTAAGCAAGTTTTTATTGAAATATTCTGCCTTTTGATCTATAAGTAAGCTGTCCTGCAACTTCGGTATCTTAAACCGGAAAGCAAACATTTGGCATCCAGCAGACTCCAATGGCACTGCTGGCCTTATCTGTGAGGTTGATGGTGAGGCTGGGATAGCTGAACAGAGAGAGGAGAGCAGTATATTCAGAAAGTGAGAGTAGGTGAGAGGAGTAGTGATGACAAAAGGGTTCATGTCCCATTGGAATTTAGAGATGAAAAGATCCAGAGCAGGCAGAAGGCCCACTACAACCTTCACTTACTCCAACTCATTAATTTAAAGCATGTGTCAGCTACCTAACACTCCAAACACCTATGTATTTGTAAATCATGTCCTACGTATTAAAATTAAAATCAGTTACATGCCAACTCACAACTTATAGGACATAACAAGGCATGACAAGACAAGTGAATCTGATCACAATTCTGAAATAAGTAATTTAGCAAACTTGTTCAGAAATATGCCCTCAGTACATTGAGGGAAAATTCAGTTGCAATATATACCAAAGTGCTCTTTTAATGAAATTGTGATGGTTCACATTGATTAAGATTGAATGCTTAATATATGAGACTACAAATAAAAGGTGCATGAAAATAATCAGTTTTCAGGTTGAGTAATTATATTTTAACGCAGCATAATTGCAGACAAATCACTTGGGCTTTTAGAAAATTGGAGAGAAGTTTCTTTACGTCATTATTCCAAGGGGAGTTAACTTGTGTAAGCAACCATGAGCAATTACAGAATTCAATTATACAGCACTAGTGTACTAGAAATATAAAGACTTGGATAATGATCTAGACAGAGTTCAAACCAGGGAGATTTTGAATTCAATTAGAAGTAACTAAATAAACAAACTGGTGTCAGAGTGACCATTAATCAGGCTATTTTAATAAAACTCAGACAGTTCATTATGGTCCTTTAGATAAAGATACAATAACCTTATCTGGTCATGTCTTGAAATAACTCCAGTTTTACACCATGAGAGTTGATTCTTAGCTATTCCCCGAAGTGATCAGCAAGCCATCCATTCTACCACTGGAAAAAGAGCGTGGCTGTCAAGGATTTGTTTAGAAAAAAAATTCTTGGAGCATGTGGAATACAAGTTGCCAAGTGAAGTGAATTCTGAATGCAGAATTGTACTGTCATTGGAAGCTGCCCGACCTGATGACTCTTCCTCTTAATATGGACCTTATCCTCAGTTACTTCATCCATTTCAACCTCCTTTCAGTAGGTCTATGTTAACTAGTGTCAACACTACTTATACAGCAGAAGATGGTGCCCAACTAATGGGGAAATTGAAGAGCACCTGTATTGGTAAAAAACTTTGATTGCAAAGGAGGAAACTGCCAACAATATCATTGCTGAGAGATGATAACAAGAATCCAGAAACAGGAATAGTCTAGTCAGCTCCTTGCATCTGCACTGCCTTTCAATATGGTCACAGCTGATCTTTCATTTCAGCTCAACTTCTCCACACTAACGTAGCATCATAGGAATTACAAACATTACCATATAAATCCATACTATAAATCTACTTTCACTCTATCATAAGTATTTCCTTACAGTAATAAGACACTAGGTCTGCACATAATATTCATGTCCTATATAATTACAGCAAGATGTCCTTACTCCATTCCTCTTGCATTAAAGGCCTCTTACGATAAAGGCCAATATATTGGTTGCCCTCTTAATGGCTTGTGGCATTCATACATAACACTCTCAGGTCCCTCTCAACACTATTCAATAACTTACCATTGACAAAAAAAACACTTCTTTCTACAAAAGTGGGTAACCTCGTTTCTCTCCACAACCTTCAATCTGCCATTTCCTCACCCAGTACACTTAAGCTTGATTATATCCCCTTTAAATCCTCTGCATCCACCTTACACACACACCATTCTGCCACATATCTTTGTACTATTAATTAACATTGAAATGATGAAGTATTTAATCCCTTCATCCAAATCATTGAAGAAGGTCATGAACACTTACTACATCCCTCCTAATTTGAAAATACACCATTATTCATTTTCTGTTTCCTTTTGTTAACCAGTCCTCAATTAATGCTTTTATATATTTCTAATTATTTTCTTCATAATAACTTCTTGTTTGGAGCATTTCCAAAGGCAATATCATCTTCTAATTTGCCATTATCATTTATTCTGCTTGTTAGAAACTTCATTTCCTTTTCATAAGTCCATGTCATTACACTGAAACTGCTGCCTGCAGGACCCAAACCAAGCCTATTATTACCTCCTAGGTGCACGGCTCCATTTCTGTAATGATAGTTTTTCATAGATATAAAATGATCACTTTTAAGAAAATAGAACATTAGTCCACTTAGTATTAATAACAATTCCTGCAGGCAAGTACTGTGATGGTTATCTTTATCAGTTTGGTCCTAGCATAAACTTATTTGTAAATAAATCTAAGGATAGTTTAGCCTGTGCAATGGAGTCTTATCATTGATAGGAGATTTATTGTATGTTCAACACATTCTTAAATAATGCGTTACATTTAGAGTTGGCTGATAGATTAATCAAATTAAGAGGAAAGGAACTAGGATACAAGTTTGAATTTCTAACTGCGACAAAAACTGCAGAAAAAAGGCAAACTTGAGGTATTAAATTTACTGTCTTTTCATGTAAAGAGCCATTGTAAAAAAAGTCCAGAAGGGAAGTAATTAAAATCCAAAGTTAAATGCCCACTAGTCAGAGTTAAAAGGTCACTAGGTCGACAGTTTTTAAAAATGTTTGTTTGAAGGACACCTTAAGAAATGGTCAATAATCATATTCCTCATGTAAATTATAATGAATGTAATATTAAAGTGTCACATGCAAAGAGCGGTCTACTAATACTTTCAATAAAAGTGGAATTAATTACAGAAATTCAGTGACCTGATCATTAATAGTTTCTCTATCCTTGGTGTCATGTTTAACAATTCAGGGGTCTAGAGAATTCATAATGTGGCATCTCTACAAAGAATAAAGCAGGAACACAGCCACAATTCACTTACTTATTATTCACCTTGGAAACCCCCTATTGTCTGGCAGATGTCAGTGAACCACAGTTTAAGAACTATTGTACAATTTGCTGCACAAATGCAGTTTACAGAATGTAGTGATTATGTTTTGCCAGTTCCATGAACGTGAGCTGCGAAATCTGATTTCAGACTGATATGAAGCAGTTTTACTGTAATGATGTGGATTTTCATTAATTTTGTTTCCAACCTGAAGGGTCTAGGCCTGAAATGTCGACTGTACATTTTTGCATAGATGCTGCCTGGCCTGCTGAGTTCCTCCAGCATTTTGTGTGTGTTTTCTAAATACCCTCCTTAATTACATATTTCTATACTGATTGTGCTTGCTGGCTTGACTGTATCCCCCCTTTTCCATTTTATTAATGTCAACACCAGGAAAAGCAAAAGTAATCTTCAGCTCATGAGAGTGAAAGCATGTTTCAGATCCAGTTTCAATCTGATGTGATCACACTGTTCACGTCAATGAGTTTCACGAAAATGAATTTCGATCTCATTACATCCTTTTGTATCTGATTATATAAGCAGACCTGTATACAAATCAAATCCAGTTACAAGAGACAGTAATAGACGGGCTGCGTTTACTCAAACACAGCGTGCTATTTATTACATGTTTGAATCTTCATTCTGTCATGTTTTTCTGCAAAGCACATTAGATTTTCATGCACATGTGATTTTAAAATTGACAGGTAGCTGCTTCTTACATTCCACTTGACTGGGTGTTATTTCAATTACAATACAAATTCAAAGAAAATGTATAGGTCTTCAGAAACTTGGGAGTTTATTATGTAGGTGAAAGCTTAAGGATAGACCTGCAACAATTAAAGTCGGGAAGTCTTGCTTTGCCAAGTTGTGCCTGGTGCTCATGGTGCTAGTGTTAGCCTGCTCTGCTCCTCAATGAGATCATAAAATGATCTTGACCACAGCTCCACTTTCCTGTCCATTCTTCATAGCACTTGACTTTCCCACAGTTCACAAAATTGTCCATCCCTACTTTGAATGCAATCAATGGCTTCTCCTCTACCTTTGCAGTTACCTGATGTAGAAAGTTCCAAGGGTTCAAAACACTCAGAAGAAATTTCTCCTCACCTCCATCTTCAATGGTAACCCCTCCTTTATTCTCTACATAGCCATGACTGTGTCACCATCCACAGCTCCAATCTGCAAATTAAAGTTGCTGACAATACTACATTGATTGGTCTCATCTCAAATAATAATGAGGCAGCCTAAGCAAAGAAGTCATCACCCTGACACAGTACTATTACATCGACTCAGGCCTAGGGGGCCGGGGTCGGGCAAAAGTGGTGTCAAGAAAACAACCACTCCCTCAATGTTGCAAAAACAAAAGAGCTGGTTGTGGAATACAGGAGGAATGGATACAGACTAACCCCTATTGACATCAATGGATCTGGGGTTGAGAGGGTAAACAGCTTTAAGTTCCTTGGCATACACATCTCCGAGGATCTCACGTGGTCTGTACATACCGGCTGTGTGGTGAAAAAAAAAAGCACAACAGTGTCTCTTTCACCTCAGATGGTTGAGGAAGTTTGGCGCAAGTCCCCAAATCTTAAGGACTTTCTACAGGGTCAATATTGAGAGCATCCTGACTGGCTGTATCACTGCCTGGTCTGGGAACTGTTCATCCCTCAATCACAGGACTTTGCAGAGAGTGGTGTGGACAGCCCAGCACACCTGTAGATGTGAACTTCCCACTACTCAGGACATTTACAGAGACAGGTATATAAAAAGAATCATTAGGGACCCAAATCACCCCGACCACAAACTGTTCCAGCTGCTACCATCCGAGAAACGGTACCGCAGCATAAAAACCAAGACCAACAGGCTCCGGGACAGCTTCTTCCACCAGGCCATCAGAATGATTAATTCACGTTGATACAATTGTACTTCTATGCTATATTGACTGTCCTGTTGTTCATACTATTTATTACGAATTACTATAAATTGCACATTTAGACAGAGACGCAACGTAAAGATTTTTACTCCTCATCTATGCAAAGGATGTAAGAAATAAAGTCAAGTCAATATACGAGTCTATTAAAACCTGATCAATAATTTTCTTGTGTAATTATGCTCCACATACAATGCAGACACAAGACACCTTCTTCTTGCTTCAAAACAAAAGGCAAGTATTTTTAGTTACAGTGTTGGTATATTTACAGCAAGACTGTAGTCACCCACCAGGTTATATGGGTGTCATCAATCAAGAGTGTACTTTAGAAAAGCTGACAGTCATCTTTCAGTTGATCAATTTCATTTTGCTTTGGTTGTCATGAGAAAAGCTTGTTTAATATTGTGCAAAAAGCACCAGTCACAAGCTTTAATTAACTACCAAGAACAAATTTGCCTCTTACTGCATTTCAACACCCTGTGTCTACTGAGGAGGTGACATAGCAGAACAATAAGAGAGAGTTCATTGTCCTAATGGTTATTCCTACTTGGATGGATATCCTTCTAAATCTTTGGATGCAATAGCGTATTTTAAGAGCCTCTTAGATGGGTACATGGAATTTAGAAAAATAGAGGCCTATGCACTAGGGAAATTCTAGGCAGTTTCTAGAGTAGGTTACATAGTCAGCACAACATTGTGGGCCAAAGGGCCTGTAATGTGCTGTAAATTTCTATGTTCTATCCATCTTCCAAACAGATCTCAGCCAATTGTGCCAGTAATGTCTATCTTCTCCAGTGGCAGTCAGCCCTAGTTAAGATCACCCACACATTTAATGTATCTATCCCTCTAGATTCTTGCTATTAATAATTCCACATAGTGTTGTATCATAGCCAAACTGATTCAGAATCAGAATCAACTCACATATAATGCTGAAGGACCTTAGTAAATCAGGGATCCTCTAGGGAGTGGAACAAACAGTCAATGTTTTAGCTGAGACTCTTCATCAGGCCTTTATCGCAGCCCGAAATGTGAACTGTTTATTCCCCTCCATAGATACTGTTGAGTTCCTCCAGCATCTTGTGTGTTGCTCAAGATCTTCATCATCGCTGTGAAGACTCAACCATCAACTTCGTTTTAAGCTGAGATAAATATCAGTTTATAATATGTGAATACGAGCACAGTGCAACAAAAATTGTGCCTGATGAATGGAAACTAGGACTACCTATTTTTGCTTTGATTTGTTATGTCCTTATTCCTTGAAAAATGGCACAGCCAGCTGTGGTGAGGCTTTGAGTAAACATCATATCTTATTAGATACAGAGAAGCAACAAAACATCTTGAAAGCCTAGCTACTCAGAAATGCCATCTCATTCAGTTCTGGATTAAGTACACAATTTTGCCTCCAGAAATTCAGTTGCACACAATGGTAACAATAGAGGAAGTAGCAGAGGAAATCTCCTCTGCACCCTCTCTAAAGCTTGCACATCCTTTCCTAGAGAGGTAACTAGAACTGAACAAAATCTCCAAATGTGGTCTAACCAGAGTCTTATAGAACTGCAAAATTACCTTATGGCTCTAGAGCTCAATCTTCCAACTAATGAAGGCGAGTATACTGTACAGTTTCTTAACCACCCTATCATCTTGAGTGGCAACTTTGAGGAATCTATGGACTTAGATGCAAGTGGCACAGTTAATAGTAATTAAGTACAATTATTATGGTTGAACTTGGAGCAGTGGATGTGGTGAATATGGATTTTAGTAAGGCAGAAGACAAGCTTCCCCATGATAGACTCATCTAGCAAGTTGTGAGTCATGAGATCGATGGAAATATGGTTGTGTGGATTCAGAATTGGCTTGCACACAGAAGGCAAAGCATAGTAGTAGATGGGGCATTTCCTGCCTGGAAATTGTTAACTAGTGGTGTTCCACAGGGATCTGTTCTGGGTCTGCTATTCTTTGCTATCTGTTGCTCGACACTGCTAATTAGCCTGCATATAACCTTGTACTTCACCTTCAAGTTCCATCTTCCAAGGTTTATCATTTCACACTTTTCTCAATTGAAGTCCATCTGCCACTTCTTTGCCCAGTTCTGCATCCTATCTATATTTTGTAACTTTTGAGAACCTTCTACACTATCCACAACACCACCAACCTTTGCATCTCCTGCAAACTTTCTAACCCCCCACTTACAATTCCTATCTAAATAATTCATAAAATTTGCAAAGAATAGCAGACCCAGAACAGATCCCTGTGGAGCATCACTAGTTACCAATCTCCAGGCATGATATACTCCATCTACTACCATGCTTTGCCTTCTGTGGGCAAGCCATTTCTGAATCCATGCTGCCATATTTCCATCGATCTCATGCCTAGTGACTTGCTAGATGAGTCTACCACGGCAAACCTTGTCAACCACCTTACTAAAATCCAGTCACACCACAGCCATAGATCTACCTTCATCAATAATAATTGTATTCAAGTATTTCTTTAAGAATATGTGAATAATACAATTTTTAAAAAGATATTTTATGGAGTAATCCGAATTCATGCACGCTAATTGTGAGTCATACCGACTGACATTCAATCCATTTGCTTGCATTAGATCCACATCCCTCTACTCTTTTTTTTCTACCCATTGTTGTCCTGTCCATTATTTGACTTAAATGTGTGCCATTACATTGACATAACAGTATCTATACATCTATGTTCATTTAAAATGAAGTAAACAATTAAAAATAATTCTCATCATGAGGAATGAAAACTTCTTGCATTTGTTATTGAATCCCGTATCAAGGGCTCTTAAAGTCCACATTATCATGAAGTTCATTGATTAAATAAAAATAAGTGAATTTTGTAGGAATTGTTTGACGTCATGAACTCTGCTCAGTAAGTCCATTCTGTGCTAAATATACAACACTGCTCATTACTATGCCAAGCAGTGAGAGCGTCCAAGCAAAAAAACATTTAGCATAATTATTGCATTGCTGTCATTTCCTGACACAAACCTATACATGTTTTATTACTGGCTTTGTAATCCTTTTTGCCAATCTGATAATTTAGACATTATTAATAATATATAATCATGCAATGATACATTAGTGTTAATTCTGCCTCAGTTGACTTTTTAACTAATCATTCACTTCCCTAATTATTGATATTATTATTTATTCCAAATTTAACCATCCTTTACAACGCAGTGTATTAATTTGCTAGAACTGAGCAAAAAGTGGAAGTATTTCAATATATTTACTAAATTTCTACAGAATCCAAAGTAGATTTTGATACAGAGTGGAACAACAAAAAGGTATTTTCTGACAGAATTCTTTCACTGTAGTTACAGCTGACCCCAATCCAAGGTGAAAACTTTACAGAAGGATAAACTGGAAATTAACCTTTACACAAAGCGCACGTACACTAGGGAGCTCTATCGGTACTTTAAACAGGTAGCCGTGAGTCAGCTAGAGATTTGACACCACTCCCCATCTGATCTTAGGCCTCATTATCAGCAGTTTTGAAAAATAATGTATATATATTTTTTTCTCTCATTTGTTTCTAAAAAGTAAATTTTTGCAAGACTATGTTAAACTTGGAAGAGTCAAAATAGAAACTGCCCTGCCTGTAATTACAATAAAGCTAGTAATTTGACGCAGATGAAATGTGACTTTTGGTACAGAAAGCTCATAAGCAATCAGTGGACTATTATACTGTACATAACAATCAACAGCCTGATATTTACAATACTGAACACACAGCTCAGATGTTGCCAGCAAGGCTTGCCCCTACTGAAGTGACATGGGTCAACACTTACCGGGTAGCTGTGTTGATTTCTTTGGCATTATCCATTTTTTCTGTTAATGATAGCAAGGGGTAAAGCTGATGGTTATGGTCTGTGGTGCTTTCAGTAGGCAATAAAAATATTCCAGCTTTTCTTTTTTTTTGATTGAAAATGAAAAATATTTCATTACTCAGAAAAATAATCGTTTCAAATGAAATTGGTATCAGAATTAAAAAAAAACGGTATTAAGATTTGATCTACTCTAATTCTTCTAGTTTTCCAATTCAGAATTTTTTTCTGGTTTTAGATGATTTGGAATTTGCCTCATAGCACATTTTTTTGGCTCGATTATTGTCACAACCTTGAATACAGACTGTCTATCTGACTCAAGCCGGATAGAACCCAGCCATCAATTTCAGGTCTGGTATATATTCTGCTAAAACATTTAGGTTGGGTTGGTTCAGTAATTTATTCTTGTCATAATATTTTACTTAGTATTACCATATACATCCTCTGTTCTTGGTCAGAATTTGTTGCTTTGCCCTCACATTCAGCAAGGAAATGGACCATTCAGACCAAATCATACATGGTGAACAAGTTGTCTACCTGAACTAGTTCTATTTGCCTATATTTGGCTCACATCTCTCTGTGCCTTTGCTATCCATGCATCAGTCTAAATATTTTTTAAATGACACAATTGTACCCACTCCTACAGCTTTCTCTGGAAGATAATTCCACATACTTGTCACTCTCTGTGTGAAACATTTTCCCCCTATGTTCTCTTTAAATCTCCCCACTCTCACCTTAAACCTATGTCCTCAAGTTTTAGACTCTTCCAGCCTAGAAAAATGACTGTAACCACAGCCATGCTCCTCATGATTTTATATACTAATTCATTGACAGCACACACAAAATCATTATATCGTCAGGCTAGAAATGGAAAACGTAATTACTCTAGCTCTAATTGCACTCAGGTTGGCCACGGCTGGATCAGGCTTCAGTATATAACTCAACCAGACCTTGAAGCTTAGTGTGATTTAAATGCACAAATAGTGAAATTTTAACATGAAGGTAAGATGCGTTAATGACACACAAGTTGATAGGCTGAGGATGTTCTTTTTACCATTTTGAAGAATATTTAACAGGTTGAACGTGCGATGTTTATTTTCTCATTTGATTATGGTGCTAGTCTGGGCAGGAGTATTCAAAAGAACCTGAAGTCATGAGAAAGGATGTAATAGATTGGTGTGGCTCCCTGGCAGTTGTTGCATCTCAGTGGAGAGTTGGCTTGTTCGAGGAATGGGAAAGACTGAGGCAGGCTGTGGTAGAGAGAATTTTGTGCAACTCTGATGAAATCAGGTGAACGTTCTGCTCCTCCAGCTTCACAGGAAGTTTTTCTCAGTGGTATCTTGAGAAGACACTGAGGAATATGGAGTGTTGAAATTTGCCTCAGTATAGATTGTTCAGAAAAGGACAAATCAATACAACTAGCTGCTGCACAGGGAGTATGCCTTCAGTCATCAACTCAGTGTTGGGGGGATATTATTGAGATGCTTAGTGATAGAACAGGAGATGCTTAGTGATGGAAGCTATCACATGGCACTTACTCACCAACAACCTACACATTGATACCTAGTTTGGACCACTCAGATCTACACTTTGTTGCAGCCTTCTTCCAAACATGAACCCACTAGATGGCTTCCAGAGGCAAAGTAAGATTGTCAGCTTTTGACGTTAGGGCAGGAGTTGATCAGTTGTGGCATTAAGGTAAAGCCAATGGGCATCAACATGTCGGCAGTCCTATGGAAGGAAGGGAGTGCAGAAGCTTAAATGTGCACCTCAGTGATTCAGGAACACTTTCTCCCTCTCTGCCATTTGATTTCTAAATGTACGTTGAAACTATGAACACTACCTCACTGTTTTATTATTATTTCCATTTTTGCACTACTTTTAATTTAACTATTTACTATACACACATATATACTTAATGTAGTTTTTTTTTTCTCTATATATTTATCAGGTATTGCATTGTACTGGTGCCACGAAGTTAACAAATTTCACAACATATGCCAGTGATATTAAACCTGATTCTGGTTCTCTGGATGGACTTATAGCTCATACAAAGGAAGATGGTCAGGATAGTTGGTTAACTATCCCAGTTGTAAGATATTCTTTTCCCTTCCATTCTAGTCCTGATGATGTTGGGCCTTGGCCTGAAGCGTCGACTCTTTATTTCTCTCTGTAGATGCTGCACGACCTGATGAGTTCCTTCAGCATTTTGTGTGTGTTAGTCTGGATACCCCGCTTCTGAAAATCTCTTGTGGCTAGGATATTATTACAAGACTGCCTCAGGGTAGTGTTCTAACCCCAAACCACCTTCCTAATTCCCTCAAGAAAGTAATTCAGAAAGTCAGGAGGGGCCACGAAAAGTCCCTGTCAAGTAGGATTAAAGAGAATCACAAGCCATGCTGTACATACATGTTGAAACATAGAAACATAGAAAATAGGTGCAGGAGTAGGCCATTCGGCCCTTCGAGCCTGCACCGCCATTTATTATGATCATGGCTGATCATCCAACTCAGAACCCTGCCCCAGCCTTCCCTCCATACCCCCTGATCCCCATAGCCACAAGGGCCATATCTAACTCCCTCTTAAATATAGCCAATGAACTGGCATCAACTATTTCCTGTGGCAGAGAATTCCACAGATTCACCACTCTCTGAGTGAAGAAGTTTTTCCTAATCTCAGTCCTAAAAGGCTTCCCCTTTATCCTCAAACTGTGACCCCTCGTTCTGGACTTCCCCAACATCGGGAACAATCTTCCTGCATTTAGCCTGTCCAATCCCTTTAGGATTTTATATGTTTCAATCAGATCCCCCCTCAATCTTCTAAATTCCAACGAGTACAAGCCCAGTTCATCCAGTCTTTCTTCATATGGAAGTCCTGCCATCCCAGGAATCAATCTGGTGAACCTTCTTTGTACTCCCTCTATGGCAAGGATGTCTTTCCTCAGATTAGGGGCCCAAAACTGCACACAATACTCCAGGTGTGGTCTCACCAAGGCCTTGTACAACTGCAGTAGTACCTCCCTGCTCCTGTACTCGAATCCTCTCGCTATAAATGCCAGCATACCATTCGCCTTTTTCACCGACTGCTGTACCTGCATGCCCACTTTCAATGACTGGTGTATAATGACACCCAGGTCTCGTTGCACCTCCCCTTTTCCTAATTGGCCACCATTCAGATAATAATCTGTTTTCCTATTTTTGCCACCAAAGTGGATAACTTCACATTTATCCACATTAAATTGCATCTGCCATGAATTTGCCCACTCACCCAACCTATCCAAGTCACTCTTAGCATCCTCCTCACAGCTAACACTGCCACCCAGCTTCGTGTCATCCGCAAACTTGGAGATGCTGCATTTAATTCCCTCATCCAAGTCATTAATATATATTGTAAACAACTGGGGTCCCAGCACTGAGCCTTGCGGTACCCCACTAGTCACCGCCTGCCATTCTGAAAAGGTCCCGTTTATTCCCACTCTTTGCTTCCTGTCTGCTAACCAATTCTCTACCCACATCAATACCTTACCCCCAATATCGTGTGCTTTAAGTTTGCACACTAATCCCCTGTGTGGGACCTTGTCAAAAGCCTTTTGAAAATCCAAATATACCACATCCACTGGCTCTCCCCTATCCACTCTACTAGTTACATCCTCAAAAAATTCTATGAGATTCGTCAGACATGATTTTCCTTTCACAAATCCATGCTGACTTTGTCCGATGATTTCACTGCTTTCCAAATGTGCTGTTATCACATCTTTGATAACTGACTCTAGCAGTTTCCCCACCACCGACGTTAGGCTAACCGGTCTATAATTCCCTGGTTTCTCTCTCTCTCCTTTTTTAAAAAGTGGGGTTACATTAGCCACCCTCCAATCCTCAGGAACTAGTCCAGAATCTCACGAGTTTTGAAAAATTATCACTAATGCATCCAGTATTTCTTGGGCTACTTCCTTAAGCACTCTGGGATGCAGACCATCTGGCCCTGGGGATTTATCTGCCTTTAATCCCTTCAATTTACCTAACACCACTTCCCTACTAACATGTATTTCGCTCAGTTCCTCCATCTCACTGGACCCTCTGTCCCCTACTATTTCTGGAAGATTATTTATGTCCTCCTTAGTGAAGACAAAACCAAAGGAATTATTCAATTGGTCTGCCATGTCCTTGCTCCCCATAATCAATTCACCTGTTTCTGTCTGTAGGGGACCTACATTTGTCTTTACCAGTCTTTTCCTTTTTACATATCTATAAAAGCTTTTACAGTCAGTTTTTATGTTCCCTGCCAATTTTCTCTCAATCATTTTTCCCCTTCCTAATTAAGCCCTTTGTCCTCCTCTGCTGAATTTCTCCCAGTCCTCAGGTGAGCCACTTTTTCTGGCTAATTTGTATGCTTCTTCTTTGGAATTGATACTGTCCCTAATTTCTCTTGTCAGCCACGGGTGCACTACCTTCCTTGATTTATTCTTTTGCCAAACCGGGATGAACAATTGTTGTAGTTCATCCATGCAATCTTTAAATGCTTGCCATTGCATATCCACCGTCAATCCTTTAAGTGTCATTTGCCAGTCTATCTTAGCTAATTCATGTCTCATACCTTCAAAGTTACCCCTCTTTAAGTTCAGAACCTTTGTTTCTGAATTAACTATGTCACTCTCCATCTTAATGAAGAATTCCACCATATTATGGTCACTCTTACCCAAGGGGCCTCTCACGACAAGATTGCTAATTAACCCTTCCTCATTGCTCAAAACCCAGTCCAGAATAGCCTGCTCTCTAGTTGGTTCCTCGACATGTTGGTTCAAAAAACCATCCCGCATGCATTCCAAGAAATCCTCTTCCTCAGCACCTTTACCAATTTGGTTCACCCAATCTACATGTAGATTGAAGTCACCCATTATAACTGTTGTTCCTTTATTACACACAATTCTAATTTCCTGTTTAATACCATCTCCGACCTCACTACTACTGTTAGGTGGCCTGTACACAACTCCCACCAACGTTTTCTGCCCCTTAGTGTTACGCAGCTCTACCCATATCGATTCCACATCTTCCCAGCCTATGTCCTTCCTTTCTATTGCGTTAATCTCATCTTTAACCAGCAACGCCACCCCACCTCCTTTTCTTTCATGTCTATCCCTCCTGAATATTGAATATCCCTGAATGTTGAGCTCCCATCCTTGGTCACCCTGGAGCCATGTCTCTGTGATCCCAACTATATCATAATCATTAATAACAATCTGCACTTTCAATTCATCCACCTTATTACGAATGCTCCTTGCATTGACACACAAAGCCTTCAAGCGCTCTTTTACAACTCTCTTAGCCCTTATACAATTATGTTGAAAAGTGGCCCTTTTTAATGCTTGCCCTGGATTTGTCGGCCTGCCACTTTTACTTTTCTCCTTAGTACTTTTTGCTTCCACCCTCACTTTACACCCCTCTGTCTCTCTGCACTCGTTCCCATCCCCCTGTTGTGAACTAACCTCCTCTCGCCTAGCCTCTTTAATTTGATTCCCACTCCCCAACCATTCTAGTTTAAAGTCACCTCAGTAGCCCTCGTTAATCTCCCTGCCAGGATATTGGTTCCCCTAGGATTCAAGTGTAACCCGTCCTTTTTGCGCAGGTCACGCCTGCACCAAAAGAGGTCCCAATGATCCAAAAACTTGAATCCCTGCCCCCTGCTCCAATCCCTCAGCCACACATTTATCCTCCACCTCATCGCATTCCTACTCTCATTGTCGCGTGGCACAGGCAGTAATCCCGAGATTGCTACCTTTGCGGTCCTTTTTCTCAACTCCCTTCCTAGCTCCCTATATTCTTCTTTCAGGACCTCATCCCTTTTCCTACCTATGTCATTGGTACCTATATGTACCACGACCTCTGGCTCCTCACCCTCCCACTTCAGGATATCTTGAACACGATCAGAAATATCCCGGACCCTGGCACCAGGGAGGCAAACTACCATTCGGGTCTCTGGACTGCGTCCACAGAATCGCCTATCTGACCCCCTTACTATCGAGTCCCCTATTACAACTGCCCTCCTCTTCTTTGCCCTACCCTTCTGAGCTACAGGGCCAGACTCTGTGCCGGAGGCACGGCCACTGTCGCTTCCCCCGGGCAAGCTGTCCCCTCCAACAGTACTCAAACAGGAGTACCTATTGTTCAGTAAGAGGATAACTAGGGAGAGGATAGGAACAGGCAAGGATAAAGAGGGGATCACTTGCTTGTATGCGGAGGATGTAGGTGAGGTCCCTAATGAATATTTTATGTCAGTATTTACTAAGGAGAAGGATGTGGAGGACAGGGAAATCAGTGCTGAGTGTATTGATATGCTAAGGCATCTCAAGGTAAAGGAGGTGGTAGTGTGAGTCTCTTAAAGAGTATTAAGGTGGATAGCTCCCCAGTGCCTGATGGGATATACCACTGTTAAAGTGACAGGCAAGAGAAGAGATTACCGGTCCTTTAACCAATATCTTCATGCCATATCTGGTCACAGGTGAGGTCCTGGTGGACTGCTGAGTAGCTAATGTTGTTCCTTTATTCAATAGGGAAACAGGATAATCCTGGAAACTATAAACCAGTGAGTCTCTTGTCAGTGGTAGGAAGCTTACCAGAGATTTCTTAGGGATAGGATTTATGAATTTGGAAAACCATGGCCTAATTAGGGAGAGACAGCATGGCTTTGTGTGAGGCAAGTCGTGTCTTACTAACTTAACTAAGATTTTTGATGAGGTGATGAAGGTGATTGATGAAGATAGAGTTGTGGATGTTGTCTACATAGATTTTAGTAAGGTGTTTAACAAGGTTCCTCATGGGAGGCTTATCCAGAAGATTACGAGGAACCATGTTGAATTGGGCATTAGGATTCAGAACTAGCTTGCCCATAGAAGACAAAGAATAGTGGTCAAAAGGACCACTACCATTTGAGATGTACTGTATATAAATGACCTGGATGAAAACATAGATAGGAGGATTAGTAAGTTTGGAAATTATATGAAGATTGGTGTTGTGGATAGCATAGAAAACTGGCAAAGTATACAACAGGTTATAGATCAGTTGCAGATATGAGTGGAGAAATGGCAGATGAATTTTAACCCGACCAAATGTGAAGTGTTGCATCTTGATGCAAGAAATGTAAAGGGCCAGTACACTGTTAAAGGCAAGATACTTAAAAGTGTGCGTAAGCAGAGGGGAAAAATCACATGACCAGAAGAGACAGGAGCAGAATTAGGCTGCTTGACCCATTGAGTGTGCTTAGCTATTTCATCATGGCTAATCTATTTTCCCTCTCAACCGCCTTCTCCTTCTTTCTTTCTGTAACCTTTCACACCCTGACTAATCAAGAACCTATCAGCCTTAACCTTAAAAGCACCCAATGGCCTGGCCTCCACAACCGCCTGTGGCAAAGAATTCCTCAAATACATCACCCTCTGTCGAAAGAAATTCTTCACTATTCTAAATGAACTTCCCTCTATTCTGAGGCTGCACCCTCTAGTTCTCAACCCTCCCCATAGGAAACATCTTCTCCACATCCACTCTATCTAGGCCTTTCAACAAGGTACAAAAAGGATCCAAGGTTCATTTATTATCAAAATATGCAACTCTGAAATTCTTCTTCTCCAGAAACCAAGAAGGGGAAGAACGACAGCACGATCATCAACCCCCGAATCCCTCCTCCCCACACAAAAAATGAACAAAAATGGAATAGGTACACCAACCCCAAATCCCCCTTTCCTGCACACACAAAAAAAAAGAGAAAGTTTGGGTGAAAATCACAAAATATAAAAAACTATAACACTGAAGAAGTCTATATTCCAAGTCCCTATCCAAAATGCAGAAAACCTGAGTAAGAGTCTCCAAGCGCAGTGGCAAGCTGATCCCACTAGCAATCAAAAGGCAGTCTCTCTTCTCCTGTAGCAGAGCAATCCCACCAGCGATCAACATTCGATAGATTTCAATGAGGTCCCCACCCCGATTCTTCTAAGTTCCAGCGAGTACAGGCCCAAAGCTATCAAATACACCTCATACGAGAACCCATTCAATCCTGGAATCATTCTCATGAACCTCCATTGAACCCTATCCAATGTCAGCTTTTGTTCCTTCTATTGCAGTGCATAACCTACACTTCCTGACACTGTATTCCATCTGCCACTTCTTTGCCCATTCTCCTAAAACGTCTGTGTCCTTCTGTAGCCTCCCGATTTCCTCAACATGACCTGCCCCTACACCTTTCTTCAAATTATCTGCAAACTTGACCACAAAGTCATCAATTTCATCATCCAAATCATAGACATATAACGTAAAAAGAAACGGCCCCAATACCGATGCCTGCAGAACACCTCTAGTCAACAACAGCCAACCAAGAAGGCTGCTCTCTTTATTCCCGTTCTTTGTTTCTTGCAAATCAGCCAACTCTCTAACCTTGCTCGTACCTTACCACGGGCTCTTATCTTGCTAAGCAGCCTCATGTTATAGTCATACTTTATTAATCCCGGGGGGAAATTCATTTTCGTTACAGTTGCTCCATAAATAATAAATAGTAATAGAACCATAAATAGTTAAATAGTAATATGTAAATTATGCCAGTAAATTATGAAATAAGTCCCGGACCAGCCTATTGGCTCAGAGTGTCTGACCCTCCAAGGGAGGAGTTGTAAAGTTTGATGACCACAGGCAGGAATGACTTCCTATGACGCTCTGTGCTGCATCTCAGTGGAATGAGTCTCTGGCTGAATGTACTCCTGTGCCCACCCAGTACATAATGTAGTGGATGGGAGACATTGACCAAGATGGCATGCAACTTAGACAGCATCCTCTTTTCAGACACCACCGTGAGAGAGTCCAGTTCCATCTCCACAACATCACTGGCCTTACGAATGTTGATTCTGTTGGTGTCTGCCACCCTCAGCCTGCTGCCCCAGCACACAGCAGCAAACATGATAGCACTGGCCACCACAGACTCGTAGAACATCCTCAGCATCGTCCGGCAGATGTTAAAGGACCTCAGTCTCCTCAGGAAATAGAGACAGCTCTGACCCTTCTTGTAGACACATTCTAGAATAGCCTTTCCCATAGTGGGCTCAACCACAAGCTATAAATGGCTACTTCATAGGCCTGCTACAAGTTCCCTCACTTGGATCTTGAAGTCCAAGTTCATGGCTCCCTGAAAGCAACTACACAGGTAATTCAGAATCAGAATCAGGTTTTTGTGGAATTTGTTAACTTTGTGGCAGAGGGGAAGAAACTACTCCTGAATCATTGAGTGTCTACCTTCAGGCTTCTATACCTCCTTCCTGATGGTATCAATGTGAACGACATGTGCAGGATCATAGGATTCTTAATGATGGGTGCCTCCTTTTCGAGGCATCGCTCCTTGGAAGATATCTTGGATACTACTGAGGCTAGTACCCACGGTGGACCCAGCTAAGTGTACAACACTCTGCAGCTTGCTTCAATCCTGTGCAGTAGTCCTCCACACCTGAGCACCCCTCTCCGCCATACCAGATGGTAATGCAGCCAATCAGAATGCTCTCCACGGTACACATGTACAGATATGCAAGTGTATTAGATGACATATCAAATCTTCTCAAACTTCTAGTGAAGGAGTTGTTATGCCTTTTTTTGTAGCTGCATCGATATGTTAGGTCCAGGTTTGATCCTCAGAGATATTGACACCCAGAAATTTGAAAATTTTCACTCCTTCTACTTCTAATCCCTGGTATATCTCCTTCTTGTATGGCCTTTGGTCACCATCTGAGATTCTATCAACAATTGTTGTATCATCAGCAGATTTATAGATGGCATTTGAGCTGTGCCTAGCCACACAGTCATGGGTGTAGAGAGAACAGAGCAGTGGACTATGCCCAAATCCCTGAGGTGCGCCAGAGTTGATTGTCAGCAAGGTGGAGATGGTATTTCCAATCCCCACAGAATGTGGTCTTCCAGTTAGGAAGTCGAGAATCCAGTTGTCGAGGAATTTACAGAGGCCCAAATTCTGGAACTTTTTGTTCTGTAAGAACGATGGTGTTAAATGCTGAGCTGTAGTCAATAAACATATCCGAACAGATGTATTTATGTTCTCCAGGTGATCCAAGACCGTGTGGAGAACCAATGAGATTGTATCCATTGTAGACCTATTTTGCCAATAGGCAAATTGTTTAGAAGGCGTATGGCACAGTTCAAAAGTCAGGAAGTTATGTTGCAGCTTTATAAAACTCTATTAGACTGCATATGGAGTATTGCGTACATTTCTGGTCACCCCATTATAGGAAGGATGTTATGACTTTGGAGAGGGTGCAGAAGAGGCTTACCAGAATGCTGCCTGGATTAGAGGGCATGTGCTATAACAAGAGAATGGACAAACTTGGGTTGTTTTCTCTGGAGTGGCGGAAGCTGAGGAGAGATCTGACAGAGGTTTACAAGATTATGAGAGGTATAGATAGAGTAGACAGACACCATTTTTTCCTAAGCTTCGAAATGTCTAATACCAGAGAGAGGTTTACAAGTTTTTGAGAGGCATAGATAGAGTAGACAGACAGTATATTTTTCCCATTATTGAAATGTCTAATACCAGAGAGGGTGCATCTAAGTTGAGAGCGGGTAGTTTAAAAATGTGAGGGGCAAGTTTTGTTTTAAAAACACAAAGACATGTGGGTGCCTAGAATGCACTGCCTGCGGTAATGATAGAGACAGGCAGGCGGAGATTAAGGACTTTTCAGAGATGTTTCGATAGGCACATGAATGTGGAGAGAATAGGAGAATATATGGGCATTGTGTAGGCAGAAGAGATTAGTTTTGTTGGCCATTTGATTACTAGTTTAATATACTCAGCTCATTGTGGGCCAAAGGGCCAGTTCACATGCTGTACTGTTCGATGTTCTATATTCCAATTGGTCAGAAACCGGAATGTCCATTGGAGATCATATAACATTCAGCTCCCTCCACAACTCCTCCTTAAATGAATTTGTCCAATCTCGCAAGCAACAAAACCAGGACAACATCAGCCATGGGGCAATGAGTAGCAAGTAAAGCATGCACTACCAAACTTTCAGGCAGTGACCATCTCCAATATTAGAGAATATCTTTGACATTTAACAGTATGGCCGACTCCCCCACCAGCAAAATCCAGGTAATCCTTGTTAGCCAGAAACTCATCAGTAGCAGCTGCATAATTATAATGGCTACAAGCTCAAAGGTTGACTACCCTCTGGCAAGTGACGCACCTCCTGATATCACAAAATCTTTCTGCAATCCACAAGGCAAAAGTACTTAGCATTGTGATAGAATTACTTGGGTTTGTGGAATAAGTGCAACTCTTTCAAAGTCTGCTTGATTCATAATCCATTCACCATTTTAAACATTCATTTCCCTGAATGAGAAGTGCACAGTGGCTGTAATTTACAGACCACACTGCAATTACTTGCTGAGTCTACTTTGCCAGCTGCTCCTAAGCCTAAAACCTCTGTCTCTGGAAGAACAAGGAGAGCAGGGCTTTGTAATTTATTGCCTTTTCTTAATTGCTTCTGGTTCTAAATCCTGGAACTCCAATGAGCGTATACTCTCCAGGCCCAACTCCTGCCTACCTGAAAATTTTTTGTTAAAGTTAGGTTCTTAATTAAGGTTCTGCCTATGGCGTCCATCTGAGATGTCAACAAAAGGCCACTGCTAATTGGACGGATGGTGAACAGATGAGGCACATCCTGTTCTGCTGCTAAATTGGCATTTTACGTATGTTAATCAGAGCAGAAAATGGTTACAAAGCTTCACACTTGTGTCCCTCAATGTTCTACTTACTGCAAATTTATTGACATTTATGCAAACATTCTATTCTGCCAAATTGCCTTGAAAAGGGGTGGCAAATGTCAAAGCCAATACTCAAGCATTGAGACTGAATTTTTATGAATAATAACATGTATATTGAAGCATATTGTAGCCTGAAGTGGTTGTATAAATACATACACCTCAAGCTGTTGAAAATCAGTCTCAATTTTACACACTTTTACAGCAATTGTACTTGACATGTCATTAACTTTTACCAAATCATTTTCCTCTCTCATAAACATTGTTGAAATAGAAAAACATATTTTGCTCAACCAGGTTTGAAATAACATTGTTAGAGCTCGATTTCCAAAAAGGTACTAACCTCATAATATTTCCTAATGTCGTATGGAAAAGTCAATAGTTTTCCTTTCCATTCAGTTGCTTTCCTTCAGGGAAGAGTTAGGTAGCTAAGCAATTTATCCTCAGTCATACTCAGATGGCCAGTGTCTCATGACATGATGAAGTTTTTAACATGTCTTTGTCTCTGGGGGTTTGTCAGATGCTGTAGTTGTGTCACATATTATTACAAATACTGAAGCAGTCTCATTACATGTCAGGCAAACTTTCTATTATGTCACAGTAGACTTTCCAATCTTAGCTCGTTCTTCATATGTTAACTATCGATTAAAATATGATTTATAGAATTGTTACATCACAGAAGGAATGTAGTTCAATGAGTCCACAAGAACAATCCATATAATTCCATTCCTCAGCTCTTTCCATTAAGACTTGGATTTCTTTATCATTCAGTGGTGAAGGTATGGTCAAGGGAGATGGAGGAATACTTACAGGACTGTTTTGAGTCGATGGGCAGGACAATATTGAGGGACTTGTCTTTGAGTCTGAATGAATACGCCGCAGTTGTCATTAACCTCATCAAAACATGTAGAGATATCTGTGTGCCTTCAAGAACCTGCCAGACGTACCCAATTCAAAGCCAGTGGATGAACCAGCAGATTCATACTTTGCTGAGGGCTAGATCTATGACATTCAAGGCCAGTGATATAAGAAGTCCAGGTACAAACCATGGAAGGCTATCTTAAGAGCAAATAAACAATTCTGATTGAGGTTAGAGATAGAATCAGATGCACATAAACTCTGGCAAGGCTTGCAGGCCATTACTTCCTTCAAAGCAAAATTAACATCATGAATGACAGCACACCAGGAAATCTGCAGACACTGGAATTTCAAGGAACACGCATAAAAATTGCTGGTGAACGCAGCAGGCCAGGCAGCATCTACGAAACGTCAACTGTACCTGTTCCTATTGATGCTGCCTGGCCTGCTGCATTCACTAGCAATTTTTATGTGATCATGAATTAGATTATGAAGACGCGTAGTCTTCTTTTATTGTCATTTAGTAATGCATGCATTAAGAAATGATACATTATTTCCTCCGGTGTGATACCACAAAACACAGGACAGACCAAGACTGAAAAAACTGACAAAACCACATAATTATACATATAGGTACAACAGTGCACAATACCATAACTTGATGAAGAAAGTCCGTGAGCACAGTAAAGTTTAAAGTTTCTCAAATGTCCCACATCTCACGCAGTCGGGAGAGAGAAGAAAAACTCTTCCTGCCATGCCGACCACAATCTGACTCTGAGTCATCCGAAAACTTCGAGCTCTGATCAGCTCTCCGACACCGAGTACTGAGCGCCATCTCTGTCCGAGCGATTCGACCTCTTTCTCGGTCACCAAAAGCAGGCAAGGCCGGGGGTTTTGAGGCCTACCCTCCGAAAGATTCCCGACCACACAGTAACGACAGCAGCGGAAGGGCGTTTCAGAAATTTCTCCAGATGTTCCTCTGTGATTTCATGTCCATTCTTCATTAAATCAGAATTGTCCACGGCCCCTAGTTAACAGATACGACATCATTTTTCTCCGGAGAGCTGCACACGCATGGCATGCTGCCATCTTCTCTTCCCCCCTCTCTCAGTGATGCTTCGCTCCCAGATGAGCTCAATGCCTTTTATGCTCGCTTTGAAAGGCAGAATAAAACTTCATCTGTGCAATGCTCTGCAGTATCTGCTGACTTCTGTGATCTCTACCTTGGAGGCTGACTTCAGGACATCCTTCAAGAGGGTGAACCCTTGCAAGGCATCAGGCCCTGATGGTGTACCTGGTCGGACTGTGAAAACCTATGACAACTGGCTGAGGGTGTTCACGGACGCCTTCAATCTCTCACTGCTGCAGTCAGAAGTTTCCAGTTGTGTCAAAAGGGTGACAATCATACCAGTGCCCAAGAAGAGCAGGGTGAACTGCCTCAATGACTATTGCCCAGTGGCACTCACATCCACTGTGATGAAGTGCTTTGAGAGGTTGGTCGTGGCCAGAATCAATTCCTACCCAAGCAAGGGCCTGGACCCACAATAGGTCCACAGCAGTTGCTATCTCACTGGCTCTTCACTTGGCCTTGGATCATCTGGACAATAGTATTATTTATGTCAGGCTGCTATTTATCGACTGCAGCTCCATGTTCAACACAGTGATACCCTCAGTTCTAATCAACCAGCTCCAAAACCTGTGCCTCTGTACCTCCCATTGCAAATGGAACCTTGACTTCCTCACCAGGACATTACAATCTGAGCAGACCGGAAAAAGCATCTCCGCCTCACTGACAATCAACACAGTTGAACCTCAAGGATGCATGCTTAGCCTGCTGCTCTACTTTCTCTGCACCCATGAATGTGTGGCCAGCCACAGCTCAAATACTTCCTGCAGATTTGCCAACGACATAACTATTGCTGGTAGAATTTCAGATGGTGACGAGGAGGGGTACAGGCGTTATTGAGATAGTACAGACATTGAAAAGTGTCATAGCAACAACCTTGCACTCAATGTCAATAAGACCAAGGAATTGATTGTGGACCTCAGGAAGGGCAAGTCTGTCAACAATTTTTTGAGTTTTGAAGTACATATGTTTAAAATTTATGGTACGGATTCTGTCCTCTGCATTATCACTTACTGTCCTCCTAAATCCAAAGCCTGTTTTCTCTCAGAATTCACATCCTCTAGTATATTGAACTATGACAGGATTCTCATCTCTAGTGATTTCAATATTCATGTTAATGATCTCTCAGATGCAA
Source organism: Mobula birostris (assembly GCF_030028105.1). NCBI lineage: Eukaryota > Metazoa > Chordata > Chondrichthyes > Myliobatiformes > Myliobatidae > Mobula > Mobula birostris. Next base: position 202,379,863 of record NC_092371.1, on the reverse strand, counting down.
ACTCTATGACAGCCAAATTCATGAGCTTGTTAGATAGCTTAAATCTTACCCAATATGTCACTGAGCCCACCCATCAACTTGATTTAATAATGGGAAAAGGGTTAAATATTATTAATGTCTCTGTCTGATACCATTATTTCTGACCATTTTTGTGTATTTTTGATGCCCTCTTGCCTGGATCCAAGTCCATGAAAGAAATTACAATTAAAATGTGGTTTCTTGGTGCTGCAACACAAGTTCTCTGAGCTGGCTAGTTTATCTGACCCATGTGACTTACACTGCTTACTAAATGAAATGGTTGACTCTTTCAACAATAGTTTGACATATATTAAACACAGTGGCTCCACTTGAGTTAAAAAGAAATCACTTAGTGTAACATCACTACGGTTAAACTATTCTGTCTGCGAACTCACGGGATCATGCTGAGTAGCTGAGAGAAAAAGGAGGAAAAATGGGCTAGAAATCCACTGTAATATTTTCAAGGGAAAACTGGGCTCCCTAACACTTCCACCTGATCTGCAAGAGTCTATTTTTCCAAGATTATTACAGAGAATAGTGGCATTTCAAGAATATTGTTCTCAACTGTTGGACCCTGCCCCAACCTATAATGTTCTCGGTCAAGTATCTGCCACAAGATGTGAGGAATTCACGATATTTTTAAAGCAATTAAATTACTAAATTACTTCCGTCAGGGAGAGTATAGTTACAGATACTGCTAACCTCCACAGCCAATCTCATAAAAAGAGAGAAGCCATATCACAATTCACAAGTATTTCTGATTCAGAAGTCTATAAGTTTATAACAAAGAGTAAACCGTCTACTTGCTGTCTCGACCTTGTCACTACCACATTTTTAAAGACTCTTGTAATGATGTTTTCATTCTGTTTGGAAAATTTTTAACACATTTCTTGAAACTAGAGTTTTTCCAGATGTCTTCAAAATTGTGATCGTCAAACCCCTAGTTAAAAAGCCAAACTTTGATAGCGAGGCATTAGCTAACTGCAGGCCTGTATCAAATCTTCCTGGGCAAAAATTCTTGAGAAAGTCATTTTCAACCAACTTAGCAAGTTTCTGAATGAGAACAACATTCCAGAAAAGTTTCCATCAGGTTTTAGAGCCAGCCACAGTACAGAGACAGCCCTTACCAAAATTGTCAGCAACCCTAGGCTTGGCACTGATGTCAACACAGTCTCAGTTCTAATTTTCCTCAGACTAAGTTCAGCCTTTGACACAATTGACCAGAACGTTCTCCTAGATCACCATGAGAACTGGGTTGGCCTCTCTGGTAGGGCCGTTAATTGTTTTTTTTCCCACGTATCCCAGAGAGAGTTTTTTTTTTCCCATCTTGAAGACCACTTTCCTTAGAGATTCAATGCACCTTTCAGTGTTGCTCAGGGAAGCTATCTTGGTCCCCTACTTTTCTCCTTACACATGCTCCCCTTAGGAAATACCATTAGGGAGCCAGGACTTGCTTTCCACAGTTATGCTGATATTATACAATTGTGTATCTGGTTTGAGCCTGAAGATGATAGCACCTTATCTTCTCTGACTTCTGGTATGAATAAGCAATAATTTCCTGAAAGTAAATGATCTTAAATCTGAAATACTTTTGGGTAGTCCCAAAGCCAAGAGATAAACTTCCTGATAAACATAGGAACTTGACTCCCCTTGTAAGATCAGAAGTAACTAGCCTGGGTGTTACCGTGAATTCAGAGTTGAACTTTATATCTCACATAATTAAAGTGACCAGAGCAGTATTTCTACACTTAAGAATGGGACCAGAGTACATCACAGAATTATTTTCATTTTATAATCCTGCTTGAGCCCTCAGGTCTTCTTCCACCTCGGTCTCCCTCAATTACCCTCCAAAGGAGACTGGCAAGTTAACTTTTTGAACTATGCTCCTAAGCTCTGGAGTTCAATAAGGGATGCAGACTCAATTGACACTTTCAAATGCCAGCTCAAAACCTGTTTAGTTAACCTTGCTTTTAATTAACATCTTTTTGTCTTCTATTTTCATGTTTACTTTTATTGTTATTTTTATTCTTCATTTTATTTTCATGTTTGTACTTTTATCCTGTTGTAAAGCATTTTGAAATATATCACAAGGCCATTAGACCATAAGATACAGGAGCAGAACCAGGCTAACTGGCCCATCGAGTCTGTCTGCCATTTCATTATGGCTGATCCAATTTGCCTCTTTGTCCCAATCTCCTGTCTTCTCCCTGTATCCCTTCATGCCCTGACCAATCAAGAATCTATCAACCTCTACTTTAAATATACATGAAGACTTGGCCTTTATCATCTGCATGAAAAAGTGCTCTGTAAATAGTTATTATTATAAAATAACATTATTATTAATATAATAAATGTTTTATTTTGGTGGATCAAATAGGAACATGCATTTCTACATCCAAACCTGCCCTCAACTCCACCCCCCCAACTCATTAAAATGTTCATTTCTGGACAGTTTAACACCAGACCTTTTCTCTCTTCTTGAACTCCAATGCTACTGCCCCTACTGCTTGGATTTCAAGATTCAAGCTGCTCTTGCAAAGAATGGGACAAAAATGATTATATCCTGCTTGTTGACTTGGAAGCTGATTGACACTGTTGTGGTTACAAACCAATAATTGCTGGACAATAAGATATCTGAGAGCTGTAGCATTGTACTTAGGTTAGGACTAAAGACTGAGAAATCACAATGGGATAAAAATCTTTTTGTGCAATTGTGTCAATGCCATTACGAGAATGATGAACAAAGTGTTGAGAACCTCCTCAAAAAATAGATTCAAGTTTGTAAAAGACTCCATTTTGTTGATTGAACTTTGCACCTAAACTTGCCACTTTACAGTTCACTCAGAGTTCCTAAACTTATGAACAGCCTGTTATCCAAGAGCATTGAAAATTTCATTAGATCCTCGAGCTCTGCTAGAGCCTGACTTGACATTAACGGACTGCAAGGGTGGGTCAAAATATGTTTCACCACAAAAGGTTGAGAAAACTTTCAAAAAGCAGCCAAGCCACAACCCCAAACTTGTCAAAGCTGTCAAGGCATTTCCAAGGTTCTGAATTTCCAACATTCAGAACCATGCAAGCATTGAGTATTTAAATTTCATTTTTTATGTTTATTGAACTTAAAGCAATTAATATGAAATCACTTAAAAAACTTAATTGGAAGTTTTACTTCAGGGATGATTCATTTAAAAAATGTAAATTAACCTTTTGTTGTTGTGTTTCTTTCTTGTAGCTTTAAAACTCCAGTAAGCTCCTACTCCACTATTGGCCTACCATGGAAGCATTAATCAGGAATCCAAAGTTTCTAACAATGACATTTTTTTGCAGACCTATTGAATCTTGCAGAGAAAACAACAACATGTTTTGCAGGTCTTTTCAAACTTGCGGAGAGAATATAATGGTTTAGAGCTATTCTGGTTTGATGGACAGCAGCATGGCCACACAGGAGATTGTCTATCAGCTTGATTCCAACAGGTGGCAGGATGGAACCAACTGCGTCAGGGCTGTAAACACAAAATAATCTGCAGGTGCTGGGGTCAAAGCAACACTCACAACACGCTGGAGGGACTCAGCAGGTGGGGCAGTATCCGTGGAAAAGTTCGGTCAACGTCTCGGGCCGGAACCCTTTGTCAAGACTGTAGAGGGAAGGGGCAGAGGCCCTATAAAGAAGGTGGGGAGGGGGCGGGGGGAGGATGGGAAGGATGGGAAGGAGAAGGCTGGTAGGTTCCAGGGCTGTGGATTTGGATGAAGGAAAAAAAAGATTTTGCTTAGCCTGCCTCAGAGCATTAAACAAGTCTGGTTCACATCTCTTTCTTTTCCTCCCCCACTCCAAAAAAAAAAAACAGGTAAAGAGCAGGACATTCAAAATAAATGCTGAATATGTCTTTAAATGGGGCAATCATATAACTCTGTTGGTGGAACTCAGCAACTGTTGAAACAAATACAAATTCAACAACCCCCACCCAGTTCCCCTAATACAAGCCAGAAAAATCCAGAACTGGATTCAATAATCAAAAAGTGCCCGGGGGAGTATACAGCAGCTCTCCCACTGAGCACCCAGTGTTCTTTATTGGTCGTGTGTAGGTGAGCTGAGCTCATAGCTTCTGAACCTTCATCCTAAAGCTCATTCACATTGATGGCATTTTCATTTTACTAGTTAAATTAAACTGGCCTGCGAGAATGGTCTTAATATCATGCTGTGCACAAGTTGTGCAGGGATCAATTAGAATTCATCTCTACAGAATTCAGCATCTTATTCTTCAACACTGTCAGCAACACTGTGAAAATTAAAACAGTGAATTTATAGCCAACAGTCAAAAGAACTATGGCAAGAGCATTAACTGTTTTCCATTAGGGATAAGCTCATATCATCTGCTGACAAGAAACCTTGGGCTCTTCAAGCAACCTCATTTCATCTTTGTACATTAATTTGGCGAGGCAAAACCTATGAAGCTCTGAGCAGATATCAGAGTGAAACGTTAGGGGAGTGCATGAAGCAGAGAAATTATGGGTGGAGGAAGATTAGGGAAGCAAATAAAGTAAAGGATGGGAACAGATGGTGCACACAGTATGATGGCCATAATAAATGTCAGAACAGAATAGAAACAGACCCAGAAGAACATAAATAAAGGAATCGGGTTGGAAGCAAAAAGGTAGAATGTGGAGAGGCTGGGATGTCAGTTGGACAGGAACTGAGAGGGAAAAATCGGTGAAAGGCAGGAGATCAAAGAGAACCTCTGCTAGAATTTTCCTTCTGCCTTCTTGCTTCAGCCCAGAAATGAAAGTGAACCTGTTTAAACCGGTTCACAGAGCTGGGGGCATGGGGGAACTGAGAATCAAACACTAATGTGGAGATTTGGACAGCTGCATCAGACCAGGCACATTTACATTTATAAAAGACAGCCAACTTTCTTTTTTCCACAAAAGAAGAGAAAATCTGCAGATGCTGGAACTCCGAGCAACACACACAAAATGGTGGAGGAACTCAGCAGGCCTGGCAGCATCTAGGAAAAGAGTACAGTCGATGTTTCGAGCTGAAACCCTTCGGCAGGACTGGAGAAAAAAGCTGAGGAGTAGATCTGAAAGGTGAGGGGAGGGGAGAGAGAAACACAATGTGATAGGTGAAACCTGGAGGGGGAAGGATGAAGTAAAGAGCTGGGAAGTTGATTGGTGAAACAGACAGAAGGCCATGGGAGAAAGAAAAGATGGGAGGAGCACCAGATGGAGGCGATGGACAGGCAAGGAGATGAGGTGAAAGAGGGAAGAAGGGATGGGAAATGGTGAAGGAGGGGGTTGAGGAGCATTACCGGAAGTTTGAGAAATCGATGTTCATGCCATCAGGTTGGAGGTTACCCAAACAGAATATAAAGACTTATTCCTCTAACCCAAGTGTGGCCTCATCAGGACACTGGAGGAGGCCATGGATAGACATATCAGAACGGGAGTGGGAATGGGAAGTGGAATTAAAATGAGTGGCCACTGGGAGATCCTGCTTTTTCTGGCAGATGGAGGGGAGCATAGGGGCTCGGCAAAGAGGTCTCCCAATCTACTTCGGGTCTCACTGATATACAGGAGGCCACACTGGGAGCACCGACTCACAGGTGAAGTGTCACCTCACCTGGAAGGATTGTTTTGGTGGGAATCCCCAGTTCAGATATTGGTACTCTGATATAAAAAAGTGGCATAGATTGGTATTCATAAGTGCAAGATTCAATGCAGAACTATAGTGGCGGAAGAAACTTGCAATAGTTGCTTATTACACCATTATACACCCCTTCTCTTCGTGAGAATGACCAGCTGATAATACTTAAGTGAGATACACATCAATGCAGGAGGAACCAATACAACATGACAACCAGTAATAATGTGCAATAATGTGCTCAAGGAGGTTGGTGATGAGATCACCTTATTTCCAACTGCAATTTGGAAATACAGCGCTGTGCAAAAGTCTTAGGCACATATCCGCTGACCTTTTTGCTACTCAGTCACAGGTCCGCTGCCCGAGTAGGAAAAGCCAGGGACTCAGGAATATATTTTTGGGAGCTTTGATCAGTGACTAATCGGGAGATCAGAAGCTTGAGGAAGGAATTTCACTCAGCTCTGCCGACAGAGGAGAAAAAGGCAGCAACTCGCAGCAGTTTTTTTTGGAGCTCTGACCAGAGACCAACCAGGGTTTGGGATTAATTAGAGGAACAAATTAAAGGAAGGCAGGGGCAAAGCACAGCGGCCATCATTGCAGTGGCCATTGTTGTAGTGGACAGAGCCAGAGTGGAGATCTTGAGACGTCAGCATTCACCTCTTCAGCAAAGAGAGGCGTCAATCAGATAAAGCTAAAAAGAAAAGCTGCAGGTACAGTTCTTCTTTACGTTTGTTCAGCTAGGACAGCAGCGATGCCACGCAGCTGAGTTGAATGCTAAAATGTCACTGCAGTGCTACGTCAGAACTCTTATGGGATGTGGCAAGGCAGGAAGACCTCCAGTGTCCCTAATGACTACAACTGTGAGAAGTGCATCCAGCTGCAGCTTTTAACAATCCATGATCATGAGTTGGAGCTGGAACTTGATAAACTCCAGATCATTCGGGAAGCTGAAGGGGTGATAGATAGTACATAGAGAGAGGTAGTTACACCCAAGGTGCAGGACACAGGAAACTAGGTGACAGTCAAGAATTAGAAAGGGGTTAAGGAGCCAGTGCAGAATATCCCTGTGGCCATCTGCTTCAACGACAGGTATATCACTTTGGATACTGTTGGGGGCACGGGGGGTGATGACATGGCAGCAGAAAGTCACAGCAGTGGGGTCTCTGGCACTGATTCTGGCTCTGTGAATCAGAAAGGAAGGGGGGAGAAGAGGTGCACTGATGATAGGGGATTTGTTGGTTAGGGGAACAGAAATTAGGTTCTGTGGGCGAGAACGAGATTACCAAATGGTATGTTGCCTCCCAGGTGCAATGTCGTGGAACATCTCAGTTCAATCCTTGGTATTCTCAAGTGGGAGGGTGAACAGCCAGAATATGTGGCCCATGTAGGTACCAATGACATGGGTAGGATGAGTGACGAGGTTCTGCATAGGGAGTTGGGTGCTAATTTAAAGGGCAGGACCTTCAGGGTTATGATCTCAGGATTGCCACCCATGCCACATACTAGTGAGGTCAGATCCAGGAAGATTATACAGTTTAACACATGGCTAAAGACTTGGTGTAGGATGGAAGGCATAATATTTTTGGATCATTGGGTTCTCTTGCAGGGAAGGTGGAACCTGTACTGAAGGGACAGTTTGCACCTGAGCTGGAAGGGGACTAATATTCCAGTGGGAAGGTTTGCTAATGCTGCATGGTGGGGTTTAAACTAGAGTTACAGGGGGATGGGAACCAGAGAGCCAGAACAGTTAGTGAAGAGGTTGTTGAGACAGACGTTGTTATGATCTCAGACAAAGTCAGGAACCAGAAAGTTGAGCATGCTGTGGCTAGTGTCCTGACATATATTTCAAAGCAAGAAATATCGCAGGAAAGGTAGAGGAGCTCAGGGCATGGATCAACATCTGGAATTTTGATATTATAGCCATCAGTGAGACTCGGTTGCAGGAGGGGCAGGGTTGGCAGCTCAGTATTCCGGGATTCCATTGTTTTAGATGTGACAGAGAGGGAAGCATTAAAGGAGGAAAGGTGGTATTACCAGTCAGGGAAAATGTCACTGCAGTGCTACGTCAGAACAGGTTGGATAACTCGTCTACTGAGGCGTTATGGGTGGAATTGAGAAATAAGAAAGGTATTTCACATTAATAGTGCTATATTACAGACCATCCAACAGTCCTAGGGATTTAGAGGAACAAATTTGTAAAGAGATCACAGACTCTTGCAAGAAATATAAATTTGTTTTAGTAGGTGATTTGAAAATTCCATTCATTGGCTGGAAATCCCATACTGTGAAATATCTAGATGGAACAGAATTTGTCAAATGTGTTCAGAGAAGTTTCCTTCATCAATAGTTAGAAGTCCCAATGAGAGAGCATGCAATATTGGATCTACTGTTAGGGAATGAGACAGGGCCAGTGACAGAAGTTTGTGTGTGGGAACAATTTGCATCTAGTGATCCCAGTGCCATCAGATTCAAAACAAATATGCAAAAAGATAGATATAGTCCACAGGCTGAGATTCTAAATTGGAGTAAGACCAATTTTGATGACATCAGAAATGATCTGGCAAGTGTGTATTAGAACTGGCTGTTTTCTGGAAAAGGTGTATTTGATAAGTGGGAGGCCCTCAAAAGTGAAATTTTGAGAGTACAGAATTTATTATGTGTCTGTCAGATTAAAAGGTAAAGATAAGAAGTGTAGGGAATCTTGGTTTTCAAGAGAAAACAGGAGGTGCTTAGCAGGTATTGGCAAGTAGGAACAAATGAGGTGCTTATGGAGTATAGTACTAGAAATGCAAGAGAACACCAGAAATAAATCAGGAGGTTCTAAAAGGAGGCATGAGGCTGCACTAGAAGACACGGTGAAGGAGAATCCTAAGGGATTCTACAGATATGTTAAGAGCAAAAGGATTGCAAGAGACAACATTAGTCCTCTGGGAAATCAGAATGGTAATTCATGTGAGGAGTCAAAACAGATGGGGGAGATCTTAAATATTTTTTTTGCATCAGTGTTTACTCAGAAAATGGACACAGAGTCTATAGAAGTGGACTTCATGGACCCTACACAAATTATGGAGGAGGAAGTGTTTCTACCACCATAAGGGAAATCAGGGTGGATAAATTCTCAGGGCTCGGCAAGGTGTTCCCTCAGACCCTATGAGAAGCAAATGCAGAAATTGTCAGGGCCCAGCAGAGATACTTAAATCACCCTTAACTACAAGACAGATACCAGGAGATTGAAGGATAGCCAGTGTTGTTCCACTATTAAAAAAAGTTCGAAACATAAACCAGGAACTTATAGGCCGGTGAATCTGACACCAATTGTGGGAAAGTTATTGGAAGGTATTCTAAGGGATTGGATATGTAAGTATTTGGATAGACTTGGACTGATTAAGGATAGTCAGCATGGCTTCATTCATGGTAGGTCATGTCTAACCAATCTTATAGAGTTTTTCAAGGAAGTTGCCAGGAAACTGGATGAAGGCAACACCATGGATGTTAGCAAGGCATTTGACAAGGTCCTGCATGGAGAGTTGGTCAAGAATGTTCAGTTGATTGGAATTCAAGATGAAGTAGTAAATTGGATTAGACATTGGCTTCGTGGAAAAAGCCAGACAGTGGCAGTAGATGGTTGCCTGTGACTCGTGGTGTGCTGAGGGATCGGAGCTGGGTCCTTTATTGTTTGCCATCTATATCAATGATCTGGATAATAATGTGGTCAACTTGATCAACAATTTTGTGGAGGAAAATCTGGGGGTGTAGTGTTCAGCAAGGGAGGTTATCATGGCTTGCAAAGGGATCTCCATCAGCTGGTAAAATAGGCTGAAAAATGGAAGATGCAATTCAATGCAGATAAGTGCAAGGGTTTACAGTTTGGTCGGACCAACCAGGGTAGGAATTACACAGTGAACAGTAGGGCACTGAGCATTCTGGTAGAATAGAGGGATCTGGGAGTACAGGTCCATAATTCATTGTGAGTCACCTCACAGGTAGGTAAAGTTGTAAAGAAAGCTTTTGGCACATTGGCCTTCATAAATCAATGTATTGATTCCATGAAATGGGATGTTATGCTGAAATCTCTTACTCACTCTTCCTTCAGTTAGTCCTGACGAAGGGTCTCGGCCTGAAACGTCGACTGTACCTCTTCCTAGAGATGCTGCCTGGCCTGCTGCGTTCACCAGCAACTTTGATGTGTTATGTTGAAGTTGCCTAAGAAATTGGTGAGGCCTAGTTTAGATTATTATGTGCAGTTTTGGTCACCTACCGACAAAAAGGATGTAAACAAGGTTAAAAGAGTACAGAAAAAAATTACAAGGATGTTGCTGAGGCTGGAGGACCTGAGTTATAAGGAAAGACTGAACAGTTTGGGACTGTATTCCTTAGAACAGGGACGGCCAACCTATGGTGCATTGGATGATTAGGAGTGGTGTATTGCACCGCAGTGATAATAATAAAAAAGTAAGCCTATTCATGCAAAAAGTATTAACCAAAAACCGATTTTTAGAAAAAAAAAATCTATAACAGAAATTCAAGTAGCTTAGAGCTAGAAGTGGGTTTTACTGAGAATAAATCTAAAACTTAGCAATTATTTTTAGCAATTTTATTATTTCGCGCACACCTTTTGGCGAATGTGATCTTCTTTCACATTAATCTGTTTTCAATTTAAAAAAAATGTTCAATGAGTCAAACTAGGAAAGAAGGACTTCTGTTCTGCAGTCATTCTATAATTGTTCAATACACATTTGATACTTGTTTGATCCTGAGGCGCCAGGCATCTGAACCAGCAGTGCGTCACAGGTTTTTACCAGTCAGTTTACGATTGACACTCGTGCTCTACGGAGTTGTGCTTTGTTCGTCCTTTGTGAACATTTGCAGTTTTGTACTTTTTCGAAAATTATGCCTTGTTTTTACATTCAGTTACCCATCACAGTGCAAAAGAAAATGAGCAAAAGAAAAGCAGAAAGTGATAGGAAGCTTAAATTCAATGAACAGTGGGAAAATGAGTTCTTATTTATAGCGGGTCTGTCAGGAAAACTGTTGTGCATTGTTTGTGAAAACACTTTCTCACATAATAGAAGACATGATCTTAATAGACACTATAAAGACTTAATAGACACTATCAAATTAAAGAGGCTAGGCGAGAGGAGGTTAGTTCACAACAGGGGGATGGGAACCAGTGCAGAGAGGCAGAGGGGTGTAAAATGAGGGTAGAAGCAAAAAGTAGTAAGGAGAAAAGTAAAAGTGGCAGGCCGACAAATCCAGGGCAAGCATCAAAAAGGGCCACTTTTCAACATAATTGTATAAGGGCTAAGAGAGTTGTAAAAGAGCGCCTGAAGGCTTTGTGTGTCAATGCAAGGAGCATTTGTAACAAGGTGGATGAATTGAAAGTGCAGATTGTTATTAATGAATATGATATAGTTGGGATCATAAAGACATGGCTCCAGGGTGACCAAGGATGGGAGCTCAATGTTCAGGGATATTCAATATTCAGGAGGGATAGACATGAAAGAAAAGGAGGTGGGGTGGCGTTGCTGGTTAAAGATGAGATTAACGCAATAGAAAGGAAGGACATAAGCCGGGAAGATGTGGAATCGATATGGGTAGAGCTGCGTAACACTAAGGGGCAGAAAACGCTGGTGGGAGTTGTGTACAGGCCACCTAACAGTAGTAGTGAGGTCGGAGATGGTATTAAACAGGAAATTAGAAATGTGTGCAATAAAGGAACAGCAGTTATAATGGGTGACTTCAATCTACATGTAGATTGGGTGAACCAAATTGGTAAAGGTGCTGAGGAAGAGGATTTCTTGGAATGTATGTGGGATGGTTTTTTGAACCAACATGTCGAGGAACCAACTAGAGAGCAGGCTATTCTAGACTGGGTTTTGAGCAATGAGGAAGGGTTAATTAGCAATCTTGTCGTGAGAGGCCCCTTGGGTAAGAGTGACCATAATATGGTGGAATTCTTCATTAAGATGGAGAGTGACATAGTTAATTCAGAAACAAAGGTTCTGAACTTAAAGAGGGGTAACTTTGAAGGTATGAGACGCGAATTAGCTAAGATAGACTGGCAAATGTCACTTAAAGGATTGACGGTGGATATGCAATGGCAAGCATTTAAGGATTGCATGGATGAACTACAACAATTGTTCATCCCGATTTGGCAAAAGAATAAATCAAGGAAGGTAGTGCACCCGTGGCTGACAAGAGAAATTAGGGATAGTATCAATTCCAAAGAAGCAGCATACAAATTAGCCAGAAAAAGTGGCTCACCTGAGGACTGGGAGAAATTCAGAGTTCAGCAGAGGAGGACAAAGGGCTTAATTAGGAAGGGGAAAAAAGATTATGAGAGAAAACTGGCAGGGAACATAAAAACTGCCTGTAAAAGCTTTTACAGATATGTAAAAATATGTACAGACAAATGTAGGTCCCCTACAGACAGAAACAGGTGAATTGATTATGGGGAGCAAGGACATGGCAGACCAATTGAATAATTACTTTGGTTCTGTCTTCACTAAGGAGGACATAAATAATCTTCCAGAAATAGTAGGGGACAGAGGGTCCAGTGAGATGGGGGAACTGAGCGAAATACATGTTAGTAGGGAAGTGGTGTTGGGTAAATTGAATGGGATTAAAGGCAGATAAATCCCCAGGGCCAGATGGTCTGCATCCCAGAGTGCTTAAGGAAGTAGCCCAAGAAATAGTGGATGCATTAGTGATAATTTTTCAAAACTCATGAGATTCTGGACCAGTTCCTGAGGATTGGAGGGTGGCTAATGTAACCCCACTTTTTAAAAAAGGAGGGAGAGAGAAACCGGGGAATTATAGACCGGTTAGCCTAACGTCGGTGGTGGGGAAACTGCTGGAGTCCGTTATCAAAGATGTGATAACAGCACATTTGGAAAGTGGTGAAATCATCGGACAAAGTCAGTGTGGATTTGTGAAAGGAAAATCATGTCTGACGAATCTCATAGAATTTTTTGAGGATGTAACTAGTAGAGTGGATAGGCGAGAACCAGTGGATGTGGTATATTTGGATTTTCAAAAGGCTTTTGACAAGGTCCCACACAGGAGATTAGTGTGCAAACTTAAAGCACACGGTATTGGGGGTAAGGTATTGATCTGGATAGAGAATTGGTTAGCAGACAGGAAGCAAAGAGTGGGAATAAACGGGACCTTTTCAGAGTGGCAGGCAGTGACTAGTGGGGTACCGCAAGGCTCAGTGCTGGGACCCCAGTTGTTTACAATATATATTAATGACTTGGACGAGGGAATTAAATGCAGCATCTCCAAGTTTGCGGATGACACAAAGCTGGGCGGCAGTGTTAGCTGTGAGGAGGATGCTAAGAGGATGCAGGGTGACTTAGATAGGTTGGGTGAGTGGGCAAATTCATGGCAGATGCAATTTAATGTGGATAAATGAGAAGTTATCCACTTTGGTGGCAAAAATAGGAAAACAGATTATTATCTGAATGGTGGCCCATTAGGAAAAAGGGAGGTGCAATGAGACCTGGGTGTCATTATACACCAGTCATTGAAAGTGGGCATGCAGGTACAGCAGGCGGTGAAAAAGGCGAATAGTATGCTGGCATTTATAGCGAGAGGATTCGAGTACAGGAGCAGGGAGGTACTACTGCAGTTGTGCAAGGCCTTGGTGAGACCACACCTGGAGTATTGTGTGCAGTTTTGGTCCCCTAATCTGAGGAAAGACATCCTTGCCATAGAGGGAGTACAAAGAAGGTTCACCAGATTGATTCCTGGGATGGCAGGACTTTCATATGAAGAAAGACTGGATGAACTGGGCTTGTACTCGTTGGAATTTAGAAGATTGAGGGGGGATCTGATTGAAACGTATAAAATCCTAAAGGGATTGGACAGGTTAGATGCAGGAAGATTGTTCCCGATGTTGGGGAAGTCCAGAACGAGGGGTCACAGTTTGAGGATAAAGGGGAAGCCTTTTAGGACCGAGATTAGGAAAAACTTCTTCACACAGAGAGTGGTGAATCTGTGGAATTCTCTGCCACAGGAAACAGTTGAGGCCAGTTCATTGGCTATATTTAAGAGGGAGTTAGATATGGCCCTTGTGGCTATGGGGATCAGGGGGTATGGAGGGAAGGCTGGTGCAGGGTTCTGAGTTGGATGATCAGCCATGATCGTAATAAATGGCAGTGCAGGCTCGAAGGGCCGAATGGCCTACTCCTGCACCTATTTTCTATGTTTCTATGTAAAACACAACATCAGACTGAAATAGAAGGAAAAATGAAGCTGGTGCTTGGGTCTGAGTTATGGAAAGAATATGTGATTAAGAAAAAGGAAGAAATCAAAAGAAGACAAAATATATTTGTTAAATTAAGGTAAGTAATGTTTATCTTGTTTTTATATTAAATCAATATATCATGTAAAAATGCTAAATACATCTATATTAACATATTTTTACAAGAATTGAATGGGGGTACAAGAGGTGTATGACGCATCTGAACTCGTGTGTGAAAAAATTGATACATGGAATATAAAAGGTTGGCCATCCCCTGCCTTAGAACGTAGACAACTGAGAGGAGACTTGATCGCGGTATACAAAATTATGAGGGGTATAGTTAGGTTTAATGAAAGTAGGCTTTTCCCACTGAGGATGCAACCCAAGGTCATGGGTTTAGCCCAAAAAGTAAAAAGTTTAAGAGAACCATTAAGGGCAACTTCTTCAGAGAGTCTTTGGAGTGTGGGATGAGCTTTCAGTATGAGAAGTTTGGTTAGGGACATGGATGATAGGGATATTGGGGGCTATGATCCTGGTGCAGGTCGATGGGAGTAGGCAGTTTAAATGGTTTTGGCATGGGCTAGATGGATGGGAAGACCTGTTTCTATGCTGTACCTCTCTATGACTCTCTCTTTCTATATATATCTGGTGAGTAAGTTCAATTCTCTTTATAAATGATACCCGTTAGCTTTCTAGTGCAAAGAGATACTGATGATTGGTGCAATCCAAAATGGAGGATTGTGAGCTGAGGAATGCCCAGTAACAAATACCCCTTGGGTGAAGGCCACGCTGTAGGGGCTCTCCAGCCAATACACTCTGAGTGGTCACACACGGTGCAATAACCTCTCAGACTTTCACTGATGGAATACTTAGTAACATGCTGATATATTGTAAATATCAGAAGCCTATGCAACAATGAACTCTACAGGGAAAGAAGGCAATGCAATATCCCCTATTGTATAAACTGTATAGATTTTGATTAATGTAGATTTTTAAAAGAAAAAATGATACCTCTCTTTCACAGGGAAGGTAGTTAAAATGTGCATTTCTGTTTGTACTCTCTATATAATTGCACTCAAGTGGTCTATTGTACCAAGTGTTCTCTTAGCTGTCTTGAAAAGAGCAGGTATCATTTAATCTTCATGCTGCAAGAACCTTCATTTCTATGGGAAAAGCCATGTACCTGCTGATGTTGCCTGCTGGCCGAGCAGCTACAATGCTTAACTCAGGCAGTCTTCTGAAAGGGGAAAAAAGACAGGATTCCTTTGACAATGATACAGTTGGTATGTGGTGTGTTTAAATGAATGACTCTGGCTTAAATTGAATACAGCAAGACCATCAAGTATTATCTATATTTTTACCCTTCTCTATAATGGCCTACTCTATAATGGGCAAGAAGAGCAGAATATTCAGCTAAAATAATTCATAGATAAGATAAGGGAAAATGCAAAAAAAAACCTTACCTTTTAAATTGTGTGTGTTTTTTTAAATGGAGCTTACAGGAACAAGCTACTGCACCTGACATTCAAAGATGAATACTGAAAGGTGGTTAAAGTCTTATTTGATATGCAACATAATATATTACTAAGAAAGCTTCCTGTAATTTCTGTAATTCCACATTAGTTTTAAACAACAGACATACCATCCCTGAAGTTCCATCTTAACAATGGAATTTTATACACCCTGCCCCTACAACATATGATTTTAAAGCCAAGGCATAATTAAGAATTCTGTAAGTAAACCTAATCTCTTCCCTTTTGAAGATGTACTCTTACATTCTCAGAGAGAACTTAAATTTGCACTTAAACTTCTCTCATAATTGTTGATTTTGTGTTCTATTTCAAAGCTCCTTTAATTTGATGTATATTTCCATATAGGCTTATGGATTAATATTAATTTACAAAATATTATACAAACATTTGTATATGTTAAGCACAAAGCACAATCCATTACATTTACACACACACAATTTGGATTTAGTGATCACAGAACACTGCAGGGATTTCTGAAAATTACTGCATGCAGCTATATGCAGGCATGTAAGCAAGTTGGGCTGGCCGGTGGTGCAGTGCCATCGGCACTGGCTTCAAGGCAGATAGTCCTGAGTTCAAATCCGGCCGAGTCCCATCCTGGGCAGCAGCTATATCTACGTGGAAGACTTTCATATCTTGCCATGAAAACCCCATGAACAACTACACTATCCATAGGGTCACTGTTAGTCAACAGCACTGAACAAAAACAAACAAGTTAATATCCTTACTTTACAATACCTGGCTCAGCCAGCCTTGTTAATTCTGATTTTTGCCACATGGCTTCATCTTTGTCAAATTAGAGATGAAACACTTCAGTTGCATTGGAGAAAACCCAATCAATTCTAACCACTGACCTTAATTGTTTGCTTTCCCCAATGGTAGAATACATGGTCACCAGGTATCTGTCGTGAGCCCTATAGCTTGCCGTAAGGTGTTGAGCTTCTGAAGTTTTGAGCACTTGTGTTTGCTAATCAATATCTTAACTAGAGTTGTTAAGCCCTTGTGTTCTCAAGTTTAATCTTGTCAAGTTAATTGTGGCTGGCACTTGTTTCCCACATACTTTGATTATTTAAAGAGCACTTTCAGTCAGCCCCTCTTGTCAGTGGTCAGTCATTAGATTGAGGTGTTGCTTCCTACTAATTGAAAGGCTTGAGTCCAGAAGTTTAGTTCCATTGATGGGGTTGCAGTGGCACTCCCGGTTCTGGTGCTGGGAAGAGGGCTACGGCTGGTGTGGGGTGTTGTGGGGGACATTCTGTGGGAATATTGACTGATGGCCTGTATAGATCTGGAATGATATTTGTACATGGTTCCTTGCAAACTCTGATAGGAGGGCAGGGAGGGAGACTGATGGTGATAGCAACATCACAGAGTTTAAATGGGAAGAGGTGGGGAGAGGGAGAGGGACTAAGAAGGTGAAGGGTCGGAAGAGAAAGCAAGGAGGTGGGTCTAGTGCAGGTGGATCGGAAAGTGAGGGAAGAGAAGTTGAGAAGGGACCGAGGGCAAAATTGCTAAATGTAGTGGTAAGATTTGAGGGGGAAGGGGGAGTAAAGAAAATTGATCCGCTTAAGCTAACAAAAATTATCAGAGGACAAGTAGGGGAAGTGAACCATGCGAGAATTTTAGGAGATGGAAACCTGCTGATTAGTCACCTTCATTCCCTTCTCCATCTGCTCTTAGTTTTTACATCTGAAGAGCAGATGGAGAAGGCAATGAAGGCGACTAATGTTGGGAAAGTCAAAGTGTCCAGGGTTGTAAGAGTTGGAGCACACAGGGTCGATGGTTGCAAGGGGGTGATCTCCGGGTTTGCCCTCAGTGTTAATATGAAGGAGCTAGTGGAGAACTTGGGAGGGGGGGAACAGTTCAGTGAAGAGTGAAAAGAATGACAAGGAGAGCAGAGAAAAGGGAGACTGAAACCGTTCTGGTAGAATTTGATGATAATGTGCCTCCAAAGGAGTTATATTTTGGATTTCTAAGATACAGTGTAAGAGAATATATATCAAAACCTATGAGGTGTTTCAATTGCCAGGAGTTTGGGCATGTGGCCAAAGTATGCAAAGGAAGGAGAAGATGTGCAAGGTGTGGTGGGGAACATGAATACGGAAAATGTGGAGAGGGAGTGAGACCAAAGTGCTGTAATTGTGGAGGTAACCATAGTGTAGCGTACTGGGGATGTGAAGTGTTGAAAAAAGAGGTGGAGGTGCAGCAGATAAGGGGGAAGGAAAAAGTCTCATATGCTGAGGCAGTCAAGTTGGCAGGGCAGAAGAAAATGAATGAGGGAGGGTGTAGCAAAGAGCAAGCGGCAGCTAAAGAAAGGCAAGATTAGAAGAATGCATGGATAGAGAAGAAGAAATTGGTGACCTTTATAGCAGGAGTGGTAAATGCAACTTATGAGATCAAATTTAAAACTGGAAGGATTCAGATTATTGTGAAAGCTGTAAAGATCATTTGGGTATGATAGGATTAAAATGGGAAGAAGTAAACAATGAACTCAGTGTACAGTCAATTCAAGAGACAATATGTGTGGGTTGATATTACTAATAATTTTACTTCAATGGAATGCAAGAAGCCTGATTGCTAACGGACAAGATTTCAAGCAGTTTCTGGCTAGTAAGAGAGAAAAGCCAGATGTTGTGTGTACCCAGGAGACCTGGTTAAAACCTAATTTGGGTTTTGTTTTGTATGGTTATGTGGCAGTAAGGCGAGACAGGAGAGAGGGGAGAGGAGGAGGATGTGCAACTTATGTAAAGCAAGGTATTCCTTATAGAATACTAGGGGTAGGAAGTGAACAAGAGTATGTGGTAGTAAAAGTATGGGCTGAAAGGAAAGAGTTGGTGATTGTGAATTATTATAATCCATGCAAAAGACTAGAGTTAAATAAGCTTGAGGAGATAGAAGGGCAGAATAGTAGTAACGTTGTTTGGTGTGGTGATTTTAATGGACATAATGTATTATGGGGGAGTGACAGATCCGACATCAATGGTCAGGTAACAGGAGTTGCTAGATGAGAAGTATTTAGCGTGCCTAAATGATGGCAGTAGTACTAGAATTGATGTTTATACAGGTAAAGAATCTGTGCTTGATCTTACATTAGTATCAAACTCCATTGCATCAGTGTGTGATTGGTTAGTGCACCAAGAAGGAACTGTAGGGAGTGATCATTACCCAATCTGGTGCAAGATAAATATTTCTGCCTCATTGGTCACAGAGAATACAGGTGGGAAATGGATCCTTGAGAAAGCCAATTGGGAGAAATTTCTGGGAAAAAGTGATCATTATCTAAGTCCAGTCAGTGATGGAATGGATATAGAAACACTTGACAGCATATTAAAACAAGGTATAATATCAACTGCATTAGAATCCATTCCTGAAAGTAAAGGAAGAGCAAAGAAGAGAGTAATACCATGGTGGGATGATAATTGTCAGGAAGCGGTGAGAAACAGAAATAAGGCATTTAAATTAGTTAAAAGAACTCATAACTTCTAACATATGATTCAGTACAAACAAGCTCAGGCGGTAGTAAGGAAGACAATAAGACATGCTAAAAGGATGCATTGGAGAAAGTATTGTGATTCAATCGGAAACACAGCTCAAGTAGGAGAGGTGTGGGGGATGATAAAAAGGATGGGAGGGGACAGGAGAGAGTGGAGGTACCCAGTTCTGGTTGATGGAAGTGTGATTGCAGTAACAAATAAGGACAAGGCAGAGTTGTTATGGTACATAGTTCCGATAATTTGTCTGAGAAGGGAAGAAGAGGTAGAGAGAGAGAGAGAGAGAACAAAAGCTGAAAATATGGAGGCTTTATGTAGGAAAACTAACCTTGATGTGCAAGATGTCCCTTCCAGCATGGGAGAATTAAGAAAGGCACTAGATAAAACAGGAAAGACTGCACCAGGTAAAGATGAAATATGTTATAGTATGATAAAACACTTGAGTGAAGGAATTCGGGAGAAACTACTGCTTCTGTATAACAAAGTCTGGGATGAAGGGAGAATACCAGGGAGCTGGAAAGAGGCAATAATTATTCCAGTAAGGAAACCTGGAAAAGATGCCAGCAGGCCAGGAAACCACAGGCCAATTGCCTTGACATCACGTGCATGTAAACTTTTGGAACGCATGATAAATGAGAGGTTAGTGTACCTCTTGGAAAGTAGAGGTATGGTGGCTACGTATCAAGGTGGGTTCAGGAAAGGAAGGAATGCTATGGATCCAGTGTTGTCTAGAGGATGAAATAAGAAAAGCTCAAGTAAATAAAGAGACAGTGATTGCAGTTTTTTTTTTGATCTTGAGAAAGCTTATGATAAGTTATGGGAAGAGGGGCTCCTAATCAAGCTACATTAAATGGGAATGGGGGGGGCAATGTTCAATTGGGTTAAGGACTTTTTAAATGGGAGAACTATTCAGGTGAAGATAGGATCAGAGTTATCAACTCGGGAGTGTAGTGAATCCAACTTTATTCTCCATTTTGATAAATGATATATTCGTAAATATTCCAATGGAAGTGGGGAGGTCATTGTTTGCAGATGACGGGGCTTTGTGGAAAAGAGGGAGAAATATTGAACATATAGTTACGAAAATGCAAGATGGAATTAATCAAGTTGAAGAGTGGGGGACAAAGTGGGGTGTTAAATTTTCAGTGGAGAAGACAAAAGCCATGTTCTTTACAACAAAGCTCAGGGGACTTAATTTGAATCTGTATGGAAGTAACTTGGAGAGAGTTGAAAGTTTTCGGTTTTTGGGAGTGTACCTTGACTTGAGATTAACATGGAAAGAACATGTTAGGTATGTAGTTACTAAATGTAAGAATGTGATAAATGTCATGAGGTGTCTTGCTGGATTGGAATGGGGTGCTGATTTTGCATCACTGAGGTATATTTATGTAGCATTAATAAGATCAAGATTACTCTATGGAAGTATTGTATACAGGTCCGCGGAAAAATCTGTGCTAGCAGAACCGGATATCGTGCAAGTTCAGGCTCTAAGGGTATGCTTGGGAGCAGTTAGAACTTCGCCAGTGTGTGCACTCCAAGTTGAAGCAAATGAAATACCATTGGGACTGTGACGTAAACAGCTGGAGGCCGATTACTGGATTAACTTAAGGGGGCATGCTGATAGCCATCCTACAAAAAGGGTGTTGCAGACATGCTGGGAGAAGAAGAGGACACAAAAAGAATGTTTTGGCTGGACAGGAGAGCAAATAGCAAAAGATATGGGCATATACGATAAAGAGTTTTGTCCAAGTGTGGTGTGGCCTGTCAGACCTTTCTGAGTATTAGAAAATCCCTCTGTAGATTTGGAGTTACTTAAGATTATACACAGTAATAAGATGGCTGATATACTCTGAGTATCATAGTTATAGGGAATGTAAATATAAAGACATACAGACTTTTACGGATGGATCAAAGGATCCAGAAACAGGTGCAACAGGGTCTGCAATTGTTGTGCCAAGTTACCAAGTGGAAATTAGCAAGAGAATGCCTGATTGCTTGAGTGTATATGCAGTTGAAATGTTTGCCATATTGTTAACACTAGAATGGAGTGAGTAGGTTGATTGTAATATTATTGTGATATGTAGCGATTCTGTATTGACCCTTGCAATCATTAAGGCGGGTACAGCTAGAGGTCACCAGGATCTGCTTTATGAAATCCTGTTTGCAAATTCAAGACTGGCTAGACAAGGCAAAAATATTGCATTCATGTGGGTTCCAGCACATTCACGTATGATGGGAAATGAAACAGCAGATAGGCTGGCAAAAGCAGCAACTAAAAGGATCTATAGAGGTCAATATTAAACTATCAAAATCAGAGGGGAAGAGCATGTTGTGGAGAAGGATAAATCAACAGTGGCAGCAGCATTGGGATAGAGCAATAAAAGGAAGACATTTACATTCAGTTCAGAACAGAGTAGATATGGGAATAAGTAGGGGAGTAAAGCGGAAGGAGCAGGTAATTATAAGTACACTGAGAATTGGGCACAGCAATCTTAATGGTACTCTGGCCATCATAAATAAACATCCAACAGGTTTTTGCGATCTATGTCAGGAGACTGAAACAGTAGAGCATATCCTTATTTCATGCAGGGAATTTGCACAGGAAAAACAACAAATGTTACAACAATTACACAAAATAGGATGGTAGAGAACTGTGTTAAAGTTTTATTGGAATGTGGGGACAATGATCGGGGAGGAAATGGTTGTTTAGTTTTTTAAGGGCGACGGGACTGGAAACACGACCTTAGAGTGAATGGACAATGAGGGACAATAAATCCTGTAGATGGCAGTAATGCAACAGTGTGGATGCCAACTGCTGTAAAAACTCAAGGAAGAAGAAGAAGCCCCTCTTGTCTCCACCTCTTCCTGGGGTCCTCATATTCCTCTACACCTGGTTTGATTTGTGAGCCTGTTGTCTGCAACTCCTGGGATGAGTGGGTTTGTGTTGGAGAGGGAGACTTACCTCATGGTGTTACATAGTTGCTCCTCTGAGGCTCTGATTCTGATGTTTAACCTCGTGTTTTTGTCTCTTCCCGGGAGCTTGCTGTCTTCCACCCCAGGGTCCAGTCTTTCACGAATGCACCATGACAGTATCAGCATGTTTGCTTGTGAAGTGATGAGGCAGGTTGGTAGAGGAGCAGAATTATTCTGGTTGCAATGAAGAATTTACTGACATATCCTCCTGCTGGTATTTCCAGAGCATTTTTTCAACATGTTTAAATTATTTAACTTCATAATGCTGACTGCATACATATTATAATTAAACGTATGTTTAGATTTTCTACCTCCAGTAAAATGGGTCCAATTTCTTGGCCTTCTCCAATACCAGTGACACCAAATCAGACTGGAAGAATAACACCACATAATTTATTTGAGTAGCTTACATTCCAACGGTATCCACATTATCTTTTTCTATTTTCCGATAATCCACACTCCTGGTGTTCTTTTCCCTCACACGCTTACATCTCTACCTATGTTTCTTGTCCCATATTTTGGCCTTCCCATCGCCTACCATTTCCATCTGGTTTCATGTGCCCAGCATCTTCCCTCTCATCTATTTGCATCTACCAGCTTCTGTCCCACTCCTCCCTCATACTGCAAAATACTGGCAATCTTTTCTCATTCCTTTCAGTTAGCTTACAATCCAATGGTCGTGTATGCGCGATATATGCCTTGTGATGTGAATGACTGTTGGTACTGTGTTTTGCACCATTATCTGAAGGAATGCTGTTTCATCTGACTGTATTCGTGGGTATTTATGAACGGTTGAATAACAATTGAACTTGAAATTTTCACTTCAGTCCTGATGCAGAATCTTGACCAAAAACATTGACGTACATCTTTGTCTCCATAAATGCTGCTTGACCTTCTGAATTCTTCCAGCTTTCTCTTATAGCTTTCATTTTTTCTTGAAATGATGAGGTGTTGCCTTCAGAGTTTACTTCACTTGCCTCGTTGGTTCCATCAGGTTACAGTGCCTGTTGAGGTAATAATGAAACAGTCAAACAAATATCCTTTCACCTCACCACAGCAAGGCAGAAATGCTTTTAGGAAGAGCAGAGGTGATGATGAAAAGTAACATATTAGAGAAATATAACATGAAATTTTGGAAATACTCAGTAGGTGAAACCATAGTCTGAAAATCCATACTCAGTGATTCAGAAACAATTTTATTCCTGTCCATCATCAGTTTTCTGATCCATGAACACTCTCACGTTATTCCTTCTGTTGACACTATTTATTTTTATAATTTATAAATTTGTGTCTATGCATATTGTAGTGCTTCATGTCATATGTTAATATGTTAGCACATCCAAATTAAATCTGATTCAGATACATTAACTCTAATTCTCCATCCACAGAGCTGAATGACTACCTTGTCTCTTGGCAGGATTGACGCCGGTGGAAAGCAAGGTCAACAGTGAAAGGGAGGGGAAGGTACAGAGAGTGGCATGGGGCTGGTGAGGAGAGGCACGAAGGACAGAACAGGACTGTGAAACATCATGAAGAAGACCAGAAGGAGAGCAGAAAGGTGATCAGTTGGGGGATAGGGAATAGGAGGAAGTGGGCAAAATTGCAAGAGTGTTGGCAGGCATTAATTAACTTTCGTTAGGGATTCAGAAGTTATGAAATCATGTGAATATACCAGGATTTATTTTAAATTGGAACTACTCAGAGGCGGACAGGATGGTAAAGTCCTGGTGAAGCGTCTCGGCCTGAAATGTCAACATTTCAAATTTCGACAATCCTTAGATACTGCCTGGACTGCTGTTCCTCCAGCATTTTGTGTGATTTATTAGATTGGTAAAGGTGACTTTTGGCACGCTGACCTTTATAAGTCAAAGCATTGAAGATGGAAGTCGTCATGTTATGCTGGAGATGCTAATGAGGCTGCATTTGGAATATTGTGTTCAGTTCTGGTTACCCTGCTTTTGGAAAGATGCCTTTAAGCTGGAATGCAGAAAAACCTTACAAGGACTCAAGTGACTGACTTACAGAGACAGGCTGAGCAGATTGGGATTTCATTCATAGGATCATAGGAGAATGAGGGGTGATCTTATAGCAGTATATAACATAATGAGGGGCATAGATAGGTTGAATACACTCTGTGTTTTTTCCCCAGGGTAGGAGAATCAAGAATAGAAGACGTAGATTTAAGTTAAGGGGAAGATACTTAATAGTAGTCAAAGGGACAACTTTTACACGCAGGGAGTGGTCAGTATATAGAATGAGCTGTTAGAGGAAGGGGTTAAGGTAGATGCATTAACAGGATTTAAAGGGTATGTGGACAGGTACACAGGTAAGGAAAGGTTAAGAGGGATATGGGCCAAACATAGGCACAAGGATTAGCTTGGATGAGAATTTTGGTCAGCATAGACCATTTGCATAGAAGGGCCTGTTTTCATATTGCTCTCTATGACTCTTCTGCTCTTAATGTGAATTACAAG
Source organism: Mobula birostris (assembly GCF_030028105.1). Taxonomy (NCBI): domain Eukaryota; kingdom Metazoa; phylum Chordata; class Chondrichthyes; order Myliobatiformes; family Myliobatidae; genus Mobula; species Mobula birostris. The sequence continues at coordinate 202,355,495 of NC_092371.1, read as the reverse complement.
CAAAATCCAGCTTGAAGTTAAAAGGACTCTATTGTAAATAAACAGTGCTGCTACAGAGCACAGGCTACTGGCTAACAGCAGGATGCCAGCTGCTCACGCAATATGGCTCGCAAAGCGATCTGACATGAGACCTTTTTGTATGCATGAGCTAAGTGCAAGACAATAGCATTTGTTAGTTGGCCTACATCAAAACAGGCAACACTGGTAAGTTACTTTGCACTATTGGTTCCAAGTTCAAGGAAACTTGTAGGCCAAACTGATATTGTCACTCAGCACACAAAACATAGCCACAGGCGTAATTGAGATATTTGTGTATTCATCGTCAGCCCTCAGAACGCTAATTTTGGGTGCCTGGTTCAATCCTTTTCAACCAGTGGTTCCCAAGCATTTTTGGGCTACTGCCCCCTTGGCTCCCAGTCCAGATCCCCAGTTACCCCTTCTCCCTTTCCAGCTATTACATCAAAACTATAGAGAATTTTGATTTACGATGCACAGTGATAGAAAATAGAAACTGTAAATTCAAAGCAGTAACAAATAATTGCAAAAATTATTGAAGTATATTTAAAGCCACAACATTTTTAAATTACAGTAATAACAATTTTTATCAACAATTTTAGAGCGTAGATTTTTGACAATTGGGCAGTTTTCCAGGGAAGGTGGGACCTGTTGCAGTGGGACGGTTTACATCTGAACTGGAGGGGAACAAATATTCTTGCAGGTAGGTTTGCTAGAGAGGCTCCAGTGGATTTAAACTAGATACAAGGGGGGAGGAGAACTAAAGTGTAGGAACAGATTTAGGGGAGAAGGAAGAAAAAGAAAATAGTAAAGTTGTTTGCACCATTAGTGATAAACAGAGAGCAAGAGGTGGAAAATTTCTTAAATGCATTTATTTTAATACTAGGAGCATTATAAGAAAGGTGGATGAGCTTAAAACATGGATTGATACCTGGAAGTATGATGTGGTGGCTATTAGTGAAACATGATTACAGGAGGGGTGTGATTGGCAACTAAATATTCCTGGATTTCATTGTTTCAGGTATGATAGAATCAGAGGGACAAGAGGGGGAAGTGTTGCAATGCTTGTCAGAGAAAATATTACAGCAGTGCTCTAGCAGGATAGATTAGAGGGCTCGTCTAGGGAGGCTATTTGGATGGAATTGAGGAATGGGAAAAGTGTAGTAACACTTATAGGGGTGTATTATAGACCACCAAATGGGGAGCGAGAATTGGAGAAGCAAATTTCTGAGGAGGTGACAGATATGTGTAGAAAGCACAAGGTTGTGATTGTGGGAGATTTTCATTTTCCACACAGACTGGGAAGCCCATACTGTAAAAGGGCTGGATGGTTTGGAGTTTGTAAAATGTGTGCAGGATAGTTTTTTGCAGCAATACATAGAGGTACCAACTAGAGATGGGGCAGTGTTGGATCTCCTGTTAGGGAATGAGATGGGTCAGGTGATGGAGGTTTGTGTTGGGGAGTACTTTGGATCCAGTGATCACAATGCCATTAGTTTCAATATAATTATGGAGAAGGATAGGGCTGGACCCAGGGTTCAGAATTTTAATTGGAGAAAGGCTACCTTTAAGGAGATGCGGAAGGATTTAAAAGGAGTGGATTGGGACAATTTGTTTTATGGGAAAGATGTAATAGAGAAATGAAGGTCATTTAAAGGTGAAATTTTGAGGGTACAGAATCTTTATGTTCCTCTTAGGTTGAAAGGAAAGGTTAAAAGTTTGAGAGAGCCACGGCTTTCAAGGGATATTGGAAACTTGGTTCGGAAAAAGAGAGATATCTACAATAAATATAGGCAGCATGGAGTAAATGAGGTGCTCGAGGAATATAAAGAATGTAAAAAGAATCTTAAAGAAATGAGGAAAAACTAAAAGAAGATATGAGGTTGCTTTGGCAAGTAAGGTGAAAATAAATCCAAAGGGTTTCCACAGTTATATTAATAGCAAAAGGATAGTGAGGGATAAAATTGGTCTCTTAGAGAATCAGAGTGGACAGCTATGTGTGGAGCCAAAAGAGGTGGGGAAAGATCCTGAACAATTTCTTTTCTTCGGTATTCACTGAGGAGGAGGATATTGAATTCTGTAAGGTAAGGGAAACAGGAAGGGAAGTTATGGAAAGTATGATGATTAAAGAAGAGGAAGTACTGGCGCTTTTAAGGAATATAAAAGTAGATAAGTCTCCTGGTCCTGACAGGATATTCCCTAGGACCTTGAGGGAAGTTAGTGTGGAAATAGCAGGGGCTCTGACAGAAATATTTCAAATGTCATTAGAAACGGGGATGGTGCTGGAGGATTAGCATATTTCTCATGTTGTTCCATAGTTTAAAAAGGGTTCTAAGAGTAAACCTAGCAATTATCGGCCTGTGAGTTTGAGGTCAGTGGTGTGTAAATTGATGGAAAGTATTCTTGGAGATGGTATACATAATTATCTGGATAGACAGGGTCTGATCAGGAACAGTCAACATGGATTTGTGCGTGGAAGGTCATGTTTGACAAATCTTATTGAATTTTTTAAAGAGGTTACTAAGAAAGTTGACAAGGGTAAAGTGGGGATTTTGTCTATATGGACTTCAGTAAGGCCTTTGACGAGGTTCCACACGGAAGGCTAGTTAGGAAGGTTCAATCGTTAGGTATTAATACTGAAGTAGCGAAATGGATTCAGCAGTGGCTGGATGGAAGACGCCAGAGAGTAGTGGTGGATAACTGTTTGTCAGATTGGAGGCCGGTGACTAGTGGTGTGCCTCAGGGATCTGTACTGGGTCCAATGTTGTTTGTCATATACATTAATGATCTGGATGATGGGGTGGTAAATTGGATTAGTAAGTATGCAGATGATACTAAGAAAGGTGGAGTTGTGGATAATGAAGTAGGTTTTCAAAGCTTGCAGAGAGATTTAGGCCAGTTAGAAGAGTGGGCTGAAAGATGGCAGATGGAGTTTAATGCTGAAAAATATGAGGTGCTACATTTTGGTAGGACTAATCAAAATAGTACATACATGGTAAATGGTAGGGTATTGAAGAATGCAGTAGAACAGAGGGATCTAGGAATAATGGTGCATAGTTCCCTGAAGGTGGAATCTCATGTGGACAGGGTGGTGAAGAAAGCTTTTGGTATGCTGGCCTTTATAAATCAGAGCATTGAGTATAGGAGTTGGGATGTAATGTTGAAATTGTACAAGGCATTGGTAAGGCCAAATTTGGAGTATTGTGTGCAGTTCTGGTCACCAAATTATAGGAAAGATGTCAACAAAATAGAGTACAGAAAAGATTTACTAGAATGTTACCTGGGTTTCATCACCTAAGTTACAGAGAAAGGTTGAACAAGTTGGGTCTTTATTCTTCAGAGCGTAGAAGGTTGAAGGGGGACTTGATAGAGGTATTTAAAATTATGAGGGGGATAGATAGTTGACGTGGATAGGCTTTTTCCATTGAGAGTAGTGGAGATTCAAACAAGAGGACATGAGTTGAGAGTTAGGGGGTAAAAGTTTAGGGGTAACATGAGGGGGAACTTCTTTACTCAGAGAGTGGTAGCTGTGTGGAATGAGCTTCCAGCAGAAGTGGTTGAGGCAGGTTCGATGTTGTCATTTAAAGTTAAATTGGATAGTTATATGGACAGGAAAGGAATGGAGGGTTATGGGCTGAGTGCAGGTCAGTGGGACTAGGTGAAAGTAAGTGTTCGGCACAGACTAGAAAGGCCGCGATGGCCTGTTTCCGTGCTGTAATTGTTATATGGTTATTAGTAGTTCAACTATTCACTACTTCATTGCGTTTTCATCTTTCATTGAAATGGATGGGTTTGGTACAGTTTCTCAACATTAGGCTGATTGTCACTCAGAAGGAGTCTCAGAACCCCATGTTCAGTAATTTACAGCCTGATTTGTTGCTTTGAAAGAAGACGGGCAACTGCACTGAAAATGTGCTTTACTATGTATGATGTTACAAAGGCAACAAAGAACATTTTAACCCTTTTCCATAGTGCGGGTAGCATTTAGAGATTTCTTTCTGCAACTAAAAGCACTTACATGATTTTTTTTTTAACCTTGGCTTCAGCACAGTCATTTTGCAGCAAGATCAGTTACAACAATGTATTCCCAATAACTTTGCATCAATATTATGCTATGTTTATTATTATGAAACTAATAAAAAGATTGAAAAAGAAAGTAAAGAAAAGAAAAAGTTTTTGCCCACACAACAGACACCTTGGCTGTTGTTGGTTACTTGCTGCTGGTATAAATCCATACTTAAGATACTCCACATTATGCAAGAGAAAAATCTGCAGATGCTGGAAATCAAAGTAATACACACAAAATGCTGAAGGAATTCAGCAGGCCAGGCAGCATCCATGGAAAAGAGTTAACAGTTGACATTTCAGGCTGAGACCATCTTGATGAGGACCATCTCCAGGATTTTGAGTGTAGTACTCCACACTATACTGTCTGCATCTTTTTCTTTTGCTCTGCTTCTGCCATTTTTATTAATGAGCACAATCAATTACCATTTTTTTTTAACTCCAACCTCAAGTGCTGTGATCAAGAAAGGAGAAAGTTATGACATCATCACAGCACAGGCAAACCCTGTCTCTCTGCCTGAAACTCGATGAGTTGAGCTGTGGGCTAGGGAAATGTGGTCAAGACCAAATTCTGAATTTTACCCCATTGAATGCTATACCCTAATTCACAGGAATTGTATCACTGTGTGATTAGAGTATGGGAATTGTATTAGACACCAGACTACTGCAGCACAGTACAGGCCCTTTGGCCCCTGATGTTGTGCCGACCCATCTATTCCTAAAACAAAGTACTAAACCCACACTACCCCATAACCCTCTATTTTTCTTTCATCCATGTGCCTGTCCAAGAGGCTCTTAAATACCCCTAATGTTTTAGCCTCCACCACCATCCCTGGCAAGTCATTCCAGGCACCTGCAACTCTGTGTAAAAAAAAAAAAAAAAAAAAAAAAACAACTTACCCCTGATGTCTCCCCTGAACTTCCCTCCCTTAACTTTGTACATAAGATGGTTTTCTGAACCAACATGTCGAGGAACCAACTAGAGAGCAGGCTATTCTGGACTGGGTTTTGAGCAATGAGGAAGGGTTAATTAGCAATCTTGTCCTGAGAGGCCCCTTGGGTAAGAGTGACCATAATATGGTGGAATTCTTCATTAAGATGGAGAGTGACATAGTTAATTCAGAAACAAAGGTTCTGAACTTAAAGAGGGGTAACTTTGAAGGTATGAGACGTGAATTAGCTAAGATAGACTGGCAAATGACACTTAAAGGATTGACGGTGGATATGCAATGGCAAGCGTTTAAAGATTGCATGGATGAACTACAACAATTGTTCATCCCAGTTTGGCAAAAGAATAAATCAAGGAAGGTAGTGCACCCGTGGCTGACAAGAGAAATTAGGGATAGTATCAATTCCAAAGAAGAAGAATACAAATTAGCCAGAAAAAGTGGCTCACCTGAGGACTGGGAGAAATTCAGAGTTCAGCAGAGGAAGACAAAGGGCTTAATTAGGAAGGGGAAAAAAGATTATGAGAGAAAACTGGCAGGGAACATAAAAACTGACTGTAAAAGCTTTTATAGATATGTAAAAAGGAAAAGACTGGTAAAGAAAAATGTAGGTCCCCTACAGACAGAAACAGGTGAATTAATTATGGGGAGCAAGGACATGGCAGACCAATTGAATAATTACTTTGGTTCTGTCTTCACTAAGGAGGACATAAATAATCTTCCAGAAATAGTAGGGGACAGAGGGTCTAGTGAGATGGAGGAACTGAGCGAAATACATGTTAGTAGGGAAGTGGTGTTGGGTAAATTGAAGGGATTAAAGGCAGATAAATCCCCAAGGCCAGATGGTCTGCATCCCAGAGTGCTTAAGGAAGTAGCCCAAGAAATAATGGATGCATTAGTGATAATTTTTCAAAACTCGTTAGATTCTGGACTAGCTCCTGAGGATTGGAGGGTGGCTAATGTAACCTCACTTTTTAACAAAGGAGGGAGAGAGAAACCGGGGGAATTATAGACCGGTTAGCCTAACGTCGGTGGTGGGGAAACTGCTGGAGTTAGTTATCAAAGATGTGATAACAGCACATTTGGAAAGCGGTGAAATCATCGGACAAAGCCAGCATGGATTTGTGAAAGGAAAATCATGTCTGATGAATCTCATAGAATTTTTTGAGGATGTAACTAGTAGAATGGATAGGGGAGAGCCATTGGATGTGGTATATTTGGATTTTCAAAAGGCTTTTGACAAGGTCCCACACAGGGGATTAGTGTGCAAACTTAAAACACACGGTATTGGGGGTAAGGTATTGATGTGGATAGAGAGTTGGTTAGCAGACAGGAAGCAAAGAGTGGGAATAAACGGGACCTTTTCAGAATGGCAGGCAGTGACTAGTGGGGTACCGCAAGGCTCAGTGCTGGGACCCCAGTTGTTTACAATATATATTAATGACTTGGATGAAGGAATTAAATGCAGCATCTCCAAGTTTGCGGATGACACGAAGCTGGGCGGCAGTGTTAGCTGTGAGGAGGATGCTAAGAGGATGCAAGGTGACTTGGATAGGTTGGGTGAGTGGGCAAATTCATGGCAGATGCAATTTAATGTGGATAAATGTGAAGTTATCCACTTTGGTGGCAAAAATAGGAAAACAGATTATTATCTGAATGGTGGCCGATTAGGAAAAGGGGAGGTGCAACGAGACCTGGGTGTCATTATACACCAGTCATTGAAAGTGGGCATGCAGGTACAGCAGGCGGTGAAAAAGGCGAATGGTATGCTGGCATTTATAGCGAGCGGATTTGAGTACAGGAGCAGGGAGGTACTACTGCAGTTGTACAAGGCCTTGGTGAGACCACACCTGGAGTATTGTGTGCAGTTTTGGTCCCCTAATCTGAGGAAAGACATCCTTGCCATAGAGGGAGTACAAAGAAGGTTCACCAGATTGATTCCTGGGATGGCAGGACTTTCATATGAAGAAAGACTGGATGAACTAGGCTTGTACTCGTTGGAATTTAGAAGATTGAGGGGGTATCTGATTCAAACATTTAAAATCCTAAAGGGATTGGACAGGCTAGATGCAGGAAGATTGTTTCCGATGTTGGGGAAGTCCAGAACGAGGGGTCACAGTTTGAGGATAAAGGGGAAGCCTTTTAGGATTGAGATTAGGAAAAACTTCTTCACACAGAGAGTGGCGAATCTGTGGAATTCTCTGCCACAGGAAACAGTTGAGGCCAGTTCATTGGCTATATTTAAGAGGGAGTTAGATATGGCCCTTGTGGCTAGGGGGATCAGAGGGTATAGAGGGAAGGCTGGTGCAGGGTTCCGAGTTGGATGATCAGCCCATGATCATAATAAATGGCAGTGCAGGCTCAAAGGGCCGAATGGCCTACTCCTGCACCTATTTTTTATGTTTTCTATGTTTCTATATGCCCTCTGGTGTTTGCTATTTGTGCCTTGGGAAACAGGTACTGGCTATCCACCCTATCTATGCCTCTCATAATCTTGTAGATCTCTACCAAGTCCCCTCTCATCATTCTATGCTCCAAAGAGAAAAGTCCCAGCTCTGCTAACCTTGCCTCATAAGACTTGTTTTCCAATCCAGGCAACATCCTGGTAAATCTCCTCTGCACCCTCTCCATAGCTTCCACATCCTTCCTATAATGAGATGACCAGAACTGAACACAATACTCTAAGTGTGGTCTCACCAGAGATACGTAGAGTTGCAACATGAGCTCTCTACTCTTGAACTCAATCCCCCTATTAATGAAACCTAGCATCCCATAGGCCTTCTTAACTATCCTATCAACCTGTGCAGCGACCTTGAGGGATGTATGGATTTGAACCCCAAGGTCCCTGTGTTCACTTACACTCTTAAGTAACTGACCATTAACCCTGTACTCAGCCTTCTGGTTTGTCCTTCCAAAAGATAACCTCACACTTATCCAGATTGAACTCCATCTGCCACTTTTCTGCCCAACTCTGCATCCTGTCTATATCCTCTTGTAATCTTCGACAACCTACAGCTCCATCCACAACTCCTCCAATCTTCGTGTCATCCGAAAACTTATTCATCCATCTTTCCGTCTCCTTATTCAGGTCACTTATAAAAATCACAAAGAGCAGGGGTCCCAGGACAGATCCTTGCAGCACTCTACGAGTCACCAACCTCCAGGCAGAATACTTTCCTTCCACTGCTGCCCTCTGCTTTCTTCCTATAAGCCAATTTATTATCCAAACAGCCGAGGTTCCACTGATCCCATGCCTCATGACTTTCTGGATGAGTTTCTCATGGGAGACCTTGTCAAATGCCTTGCTAAAATCCATGTATACCACATCTACCACCCTACCCTCATCAATTTCTTTTGTTACCTCTTCAAAAAACTCAATTAGGCTCGTGAGGCACGACCTTCCCTTCACAAAGCCATGTTGGCTATCCTTGAGTAGACTGTACTCCAAATGCTTGTAGATCCTCTCCTTAAGAATCCTTTCCAATAGTTTCCAGACCACTGACGTAAGACTCACTGGTCTATAGTTCCCAGGATTCTCCCTATTACCTTTTTAAACAAAGGAACTAAACTTATCATTCTCCAATCCTCCAGCACCTCCCCTGCAGCCAAAGAGGATTCAAAGATCATAGCTACTGCTCCAGCAATCTCTTTTCTCACTTCCCACAGCAACCTGGGGTATATCACATTCGGCCCTGGGGATTTATCAACCTTGATGTTTTTAAGAAGATCCAACACTTCTTCTTCCTTAATCACATTGTCCAGCACACAGGCCTGTTCTATTTCGACCTCACCCTGATCAAGGTCCTTTTCACTTGTGAATACTGAAGCAAAGTATTCATTTAGGACCTCCCCAACCTTCTCCGCCTCCAGGCACATGTTGCTTTCTTTACCTTTTAGAGGCCCCACCTTCATTCTTGTCATCCTTCTGTTCTTCACATGTGCATAGAACACCTTGGGGTTCTCCTTAATCCTACGTGCCAAGGCCTTCTCATGCCCCCTTCAAGCTCTCCTAAGTCCTTTCTTAAGCTCCTTCTTGGCTACCCTATATTTCTCATGAGCCCCTCCTGCTTCCTGCTTCTTATATAACCTCTTCTCTCGTCGGCCAGTCCACATACTGTGTCAGGAATCCTTCTTGAACACACCTGACAAATTCAACCCCGTCTATCCCCTTGCATTTAGGAGGTGCCAGTCAATATGAGGGAAGTTGAAATCACCCATAACTACAACCCTGTATTTCCTGCACCATTTTAAAATCTGCCTGCTTATCTGTTCCTCGGTGTCCCAGGGGCTATTTGGGGGCCTATAGACTACTCCCAGCACAGAGATTGATCCCTTCTTATTTCTGACTTCCACCCACACCAACTCAGTGGACACTCCCTCTGCAGCGTCCTCCCTTTCTATAGCCGTGATACTATCCCTGACCAGTAATGCTACTCTCCCCCCTCCTTTCTACCTCCTAGCCTGTTCCTTTTAAAACACCTAAACTCTGGTACCTGCATCAGCCAATCCTGCCCTTCCCCCTAGCCAAGTTTCAGTAACGGCCACAACATTGTAGTTCCACGTACCGATCCATGCTCTAAGTTCATCCCCTTTATGTCTAATACTCCTAGCATTGAAATAGACACATTTCAACCCCTCTAACTGGCTACATTTATGTTTTTTCCCCTGCTTGTCCTTCCTCACCAACTCAGAACACATAGCATTATGCCCTTGTCCTTCTACCCTAATCTCTGCACTCACATTCTGATTCCCACCCCCTGCCAAACTAGTTTGAACCCTCCCCAACAGCTCTAGCAAACCTGCCCGCCAGGATATTGGTGTCTTTCCAGTTCAGGTGCACCCCGTTCTTTTTGTACAAGTCAGACCTTCCCCAGAAGAGATCCTAACGATCCAGAAATCTGAACCCCTGCCCCCTGCACCAGCTCTTCAGCCATGCATTCATCTGCCATAACTTCCTGTTCCTACCCTCTCTGTCCCGTGGCACAGGCAGCAATCCTGAGATTACCACCCTTGAGGTACTGCTTTTTAACTTCTTTCCTAACTCCCTATATTCCTTCTTCAAGACCTCATCCCTACTCCTATCTATGTCATTGGTCCCCACATGGACTATAACATCTGGCTGCTCACCCTCTCTCCTGAGAATACCGAGAATGCCACCGTTAGAACTGCTGAACCGTGTCTACGCCCACCTGGACAAGCCAGCGAGCACTTTGAGGGTCATGTTTTTGACTTCTCCAGTGCGTTCAACACCCCTGCTCTGCTGGGGGAGAAGCTGACAGTGATGCAAGTGGATGCTTCCCTGGTATCATGGATTCTCGATTACCTGACTGGCAGACCACAGTACGTGTGCTTGCAACACTGTGTGTCCGACAGAGTGATCAGCAGCACTGGGGCTCCACAGGGGACTGTCTTGGCTCCCTTTCTCTTCACCATTTACACCTCAGACTTCAACTACTGCACAGAATCTTGTCATCTTCAGAAGTTTTCGGATGACTCTGCCATAGTTGGATGCATCAGCAGGGGAGATAAGGCTGAGTACAGGGCTATGGTAGGAAACTTTGTCACATGGTGTGAGTAGAATTATCTGCAGTTTAATGTGAAAAGACTAAGGAGCTGGTGGTAGACCTGATGAGAGCTAAGGTACCGGTGACCCCTGTTTCCATCCAGGGGGTCAGTGTGGACATGGTGGAGGATTACAAATACCTGGGGATACGAATTGACAATAAACTGGACTGGTCAAAGAACACTGAGGCTGTCTACAAGAAGGGTCAGAGCCATCTATTTCCTGAGGAGACTGAGGTCCTTTAACATCTGCCGGACGATGCTGAGGATGTTCTACGAGTCTGTGGTGGCCAGTGCGATCAGGTTTGCTGTTGTGTTCTGGGGCAGCAGGCTGAGGGTAGCAGACACCAACAGAACCAACAGACTCATTCGTAAGGCCAGTGATGTTGTGGGGATGGAACTAGACTCTCTCACGGTGGTGTCTGAAAAGAGGATGCTGTCTAAGTTGCATGCCATCGTGATCAATGTCTCCCATACGCTACATAATGTACTGGGTGGGCACAGGAGTACATTCAACCAGAGACTCATTCCACTGAGATGCAACACAGAGCATCATAGGAAGTCATTCCTGCCTGTGGCCATCAAACTTTACAACTCCTCCCTTGGAGGGTCAGACAACCTGAGCCAATAGGCTGGTCTTGGACTTATTTCCTGGCATAATTTACATATTACTATTTAACTATTTATGGTTTTATTACTATTTAATTATTTATGATGCAACTGTAATGAAAACCAATCTCCCCCAGGATCAATAAAGTATGACTAAGACTATGACTATGACTATGAGAATGTGATCTGAGATATCGCGGACCCTGGCACCAGGGAGGCAACAGACCATCTGGGATTCTTGATCTCCCCCACAGAACCTTTCATCTGTCCCTCTAACTATCGAATCCCCTATCACTACTGCTCTCCACTTTTCCCTCCTTCCTTTCTGAGCTGAGGGTCCAATCTCGGTGCCAGAGACACGACCACTACAACTTGTCCCTGGTAGATCGTCCCCACCAACGGTATACTTATTGTTGATAGGAATGGCCGCAGGGGTGCTCTGCTCTTTCTGTCTGTTCTCCTTCCCTCTCCTGACAGTCACCTGTCTCCTGACATTTAGGGGTGACTGTCTTCCTGAAACTCCGATCTATTACTGCCTCTGCCTCCCGAATGATCTGAAGTTCATCCAGCTCCAGCTCCAGTTCCCTAACTTGGTTTGACAGGAGCTGCAAATGGATGCACCTTTTGCAGGTGTAGTCATCAGAGACAATTGTGCTGTCCCTAACTTCCCACATCTTACAATCGGAGCACTGGACTGCCCTATCTACTGCCTCCATTACCCGTGTTAGTACTACTAACACTGTACTACAGTAATGAACAGCAATAATGAGCAGGCTAAGCCTGGAAATAATATGATTTCTTCAGTCTAGATTTGTCATGATGTGCCAAATACAGAAGTGTCGTGTTGCTCTTCAACAACTATAATGTGCTTTGAGCAAAGTCTAAGAGAATGGTGGTTAACAAGAAATGAGGTGATTATGTGATCATTGTAATCAATTGTGAGCACTGAGCATCACGTGCTTGTAATAAGTAATTCATTTCTTAAATTAAATCTATAATCCCTCAGCTACCCCGAAGGGGGTGTTCTGATAACACCCAATTTGGGAACCACTGTTTTAGAGCATCTAGGGAAATTAATTTGTCAAAGTAAAGATACTTGAACAGTCAGAGGTGTCTCCAATTATAGATATGTAACTCAGTGTCAGACTAAATATTGAAGTAAACATGAAAATTCTATTGAAGCACCTGCTGCTAACTTTGTTCTTAAGCGTATAATAATTCAATGTACTTTCAGTTTGGGAAACTCTACAAAGAGGATATCTAGAAGAAGGTCTGCTTGCTGTGATGAAAAAGGACCATTTAAATTAACCAGCTTCTGTGTCTCTCCAGTGACTCAGTTCAGTCACAGGAACCATGACTAAAATATCAGTTTCTAATATTTGAATGGCCTCAATATTAATTCTGACTATTAATCAGGCCTTCCCTGCAAACCTATTTTGAACCACTGATCTATAAAATTACTGAAATGGGCCTACATGCATTGCCCCTTCTTAAGATTCTGCATTTTTGAATGTGAAAAATGGCCCCTATTTTTTAGGTAGCAATTCCTTGCCCAAGTCATTTTACAGGTTAGTTACTTGTCAGCATGTGGATATAGAATTGGAGTCAGACCACAGGCAAGATTATTTTTGTTAGGACACTTTGACGTCACAATTGAAATTATTGAAGCCAACTTTTTGAAACAGTTCAAATATACAAACCACAATTTGAACTTGTGGTATTGTGATGATCAGTTAGATATTGTGACTATCAGTTTAGGCCTTTGGAATATGACTCCATTAACTAAACTCATGCACTTACTGATAGCTCCTGTGGATCACACATGGAAGTATCTGAACAGCTGTGGCATTACAGGCTTGAGAGATTTCATAGTGAAGTGGATAAATATGCAGTAAATGAGCAATTAGGAACAGTGGTGACATCTGCTCAGGTAACTCCTATCCCTCTCTCCCGTTGTCTGATTTCTCTCTCTGTCTCTGGTCTGCCTGAGTCACTCTGTCACTGCCTCTCTGTCTTGTCTCCCCGTCTCTCTCTCTACTTCTCTCCCTCTGCCACTCTGTGCCTCTCGGTCTCCCTGTGTCCCTCTGTCTCCGTCTCTCTGTCTCCGTCTGTGTCGCTCTGTCACTGTCTCTCTGTCTCTCTCACTGTCTCTGTCTCTTTCCCTCTCCCTTTCTGTCCCTTTTCAATAATGATTACTGGTGTATGTGACTGGTTTTCAAGGGCACGATTGACTAAACAATGAAAAACAGCATCGACTGTATCAGTGACACCTTCCTCCCCAATGCTCGGAATAGCTCCTATGTATGCTTTGGGGCATGCAACATAATGCCAGCCACACCTCTGCCAGGTGAGCAGCTACTGTCTGCAACAGCAACAGGCACAAGAAGGACTCTGCTGAGAGTCATTTTTTAAGGCTGCCCGGGCAGATAACATCCCAGGCCGTGTAGTCAGGGAGTGCACACACCAGCTCTCTGGCCTCTTCATGGACATCTTCAACTGTTCACTCATCTTGGCTGCTGTCCCCACATGCTTGAAATTAGCCGCCATCATCCCTGTAACAAAGAACTCTACACCTTCAGAACTGAATGACTACGGCCCAGAGACACCGTTGCCAATCACCATGAAATACTTTGTATTGGCACACATCAAAAAACTCCATTCCTGCCACAATGACACTCACCAATATGCTTATTGACAGAATCACTCTATGACAAATGCCCAGTTGCCACAGCATCTGTCATGCACTTGTCCCTGACACACCTAGAAAAAAAGGACACTTCTGTCAGCATGCTGTTTCTAGATTTCAGTTTGACATTGAACACTATTGTCCCAAAGCCCTTGGTGAACAAACACTTAATCCTCAGTCTATATACACCACTGTTTTGGACTTTCTAAAGAACACACCTTAGATAGTCAGGATGCACAGCTCCTCCCTCTGCATCATCCTCAACGTGAGTGCCTCCAGGGCTGTGTGATGAGCCCACCGGTGTACACCCTTCTCATGCACGACTGCACAGGTAAACACTCAACCAAATGCATTGTCAAGTTTGCGATTACATGATAGTGGGGCTCATCACCAACAATGATGAGATGGCCTATTGAGAGGAGGTGGAAGAGCTCGAGACCAGATATAAGGCAAATAACCTCTTCCTCAGCGTTAACAAGACATGGGAGATGGTTATCGACTTCAGGAGAACTCACACCATTCACACCCCTCTTTACATTGGTGGTACAACAGCAGAAACTGGGAAAATTCAAGCAGTTTCAAATTCCCAGGAGAGGACATTTTGCATAACTTTTTATGGTCCTAGAACATGTCCTACACAATCAAGAAAGCTCAGCAAGACCTCTGCTTTCTGAGGAGGCTGAAGAGAGCTGGACTATGCTCATCTATACTCACAACCTACTACAAATGTGCTGTAGAGAGCATCGTAATATCGCGCATCACTTCAGGGTACAGCAACCGCATGGCAGTGGGCAAGATTAATGTCATTGGAACCAACCTACTACCAGCCACCAAGAACATATACACAGAAAAGAGCTAGAAAAAGTCTCTCCTCTCTCTTCTCTTCTCTTTTTTTTCTCTCTCTCTGTCTCTCTCCCTCTCTCCCTTCCTCTCTATCTCTCGTTTGTGTAATTCTCTCTCTCTCTCTCTCTCTCTCTCTCTCTCTCTCTCTCTCTCTCTCTCTCTCTCTCTCTCTCTCTCTCTCTCTCTCTCTCTCTCTCTCTCTCTGTCTCAAAAACTTCCACTGATGCAACAGCTGTTTCAAAGCAATTTTAACCTTCAGATAATAAACCTTAGGTCAGGCCATCACTGGAACTGGGGCTCAAGCTTAGTGAGAGTTTGAAACAGCTGACAGATGTGGCCTTGCACATTCGGAGTGTGTAGATTGTATGCTAAGCATTTGTAGAGAAGATTGGAGCCCACTCAATGCCAAGCTGACAGATGGCAGCTCATTGGAAAACACAAAGCCCTCAGTAGCAGAAGCCCAGACCACCATGATAGCAATGCTTGTCCATCAAATGTATTCACCTACAGAGATGTCATTTGTTCTACCTTCACCGAGGCAGGCCCCTTACCTTTGCAGGGCCCCAAACCTGGCAAATTAGAGTCCTGTTTCAATTTGGAGCTTGAAAACAATTCAAGTTTCGTAAGTAAATGAATGAAATAATACAGGCTGTTCACAATGTTTGAGGAAAGAGGGAACTAAATTTATCATTGTTTTAACCACAACAAACAGTGATAATTTGTATCCATGGCATCCTATTTCACCCCAAAATGAATTTTTGACACTATCACCAAGACTGTTTGCATTGGCTATTCATTGTCCAGGACTGGGGTCCTTTATGCCAAGCTCAGGTTTCTAACGTAGATGCTGACACTTCTAGAAATCAAAGAATTGTTTTTGAGTAAGTTAAGCTTCCAAACAATATTCTTCATTCAACTTCTTGTCACACATGGGAACCAGTCCTCAGTTCTGAAGTAAATGGCAAGCAATAATCAGACTGAAGCTAAGGAAGACAGCTTTGCAAACAATTAACACTTTCGATAGAGAACAGACCACTGACCCAGAGGGGCTAATTACTCAAGAGATGGAGTCTAAGACAATGATGTTATGTTAGTTGCCCTGAATCAAACAAGATAACACTGGCTAAGTTATATAGTTCAAGAAAGCTCGTAGACCAGATTGATACTATCACTTACCACATTAAATAGCTGATCTAGCAATAACTGGAAGATTTGTGAACTCAGAGAGTCATCCCTCACAGCATTAATTTTAGGTGTTTGGGAACTCTGTCCCCAGAAGCTTTCAGACCATCTGTGTGATTACATACTGAGCAAAACGATCACATGTTTGTGAAATCACCCAAGAGGCAAAAAAGCGGTACAAACGTAAGACAGCAGTCAGGTTTGTTAGGAATGGTCAAGGAACATCAAGAAGAATGACAGAATGATGGGGTGAACTAGAACTCATTCCTCTGCCTTCGATTTCTGCAACGGACAACTCGTTCATCTGCAGCTCATTGGCATACTGTTTTATCTTATTGGAATTGCTCCTGTGTTTTGGAAATTCTTTGTGTTTTACAAATCATTTGTAATTTGGAA
Organism: Mobula birostris; assembly: GCF_030028105.1. Taxonomy (NCBI): domain Eukaryota; kingdom Metazoa; phylum Chordata; class Chondrichthyes; order Myliobatiformes; family Myliobatidae; genus Mobula; species Mobula birostris. Next base: position 202,339,190 of record NC_092371.1, on the reverse strand, counting down.
ATCTTTAATAAGATGTTATTCCTCTGTGAGTTTTAAATGTTATTTATGAATTTCTTCTGGATTTAAATGTATGTCATGAAAAACAAATTAATAGTGTTTAAACTACTTTGTTAGTTGGAAGTATCTCCTCCTTGGTAGGGAGGGGAGACCCACCACTCAAACAGTGGGTAATGACAGGTAAACTCACCATGGAGTATAAACAGGGAAGTGATCTAGCCTTTGAAGAATAGGTGGCTACAGTATAATCTCCCTGAAGTAAGGACACAAGGATACTCCTACCTATCTATTTTGGATAGGGTTTTAGATCTTCATTTGAGTTTAGAACTTGGTGGCCAGCAAACTAAACATCATCACATCTACTCAAAAAGCCTGATACTACCCATCTCAGCTTCTTTGCCCTAATTGCCTTTACATCTCCAAACCTGACCATTCCAATGAACACTGCATAATCTTGTTGTCAGATATAGATAGTTACCTATCTGTGCCTTAACCCATCCATTAATAGATATAGATAGCTACAGGTCCATTAATCTTGTGCTCATACATTAATCCTGTGCTCTCTGGCACTTGTTCTGACGACAACTGAGCTTTTAAATCTTAGCAGTGGAACACAATGAGCTACCATGGAACGCGCACAAAATGCTGGAGGAACTCAACAGGCCAGGCAGCATCTATGGAAAAGAGTTCAGTTGAGTACAGGAGAGGACATGGATTCTATTAGATTTGTCCTCTTTTACCAATCAACCCCAGCTCTTTACTTCACTCCTCCCCCTCCCAGTTTCTTCTATCATCTTGTGTTTCTTCCCGCAATCCCCCCCCCCCCCCATATTATTTAACTCTACTCCTCATCCTTTTTTTTCTCCAGTCTTGCTGAAGGATACTCTTTTCCATAGATACTGCCTGGTCTGCTGAGTTCCTCCAGCATCTACAGATTTTCTCTTGTTTGTGAATGCATTAGCATTAACTTGTTTCTAAATGTATTTTTGAACTAATATGTTGTTTTGCACAAAGATTTTTCTTCAGTGTCTTGCATAATTTATGTACTATTTATGTTCCGTGTGTTGTCAGATTCCATATGCCTGTTTTTCACTGTGTCTGTACTCACTATACTTGTGTAATTTCCAATAAACTCAACCTGGACGTTGACTTGGAAAGTTCCTTCACTTCTTTAAAACTCCTTCTACTGTCTCATTCTTCTAATGATTTATAAAAATATTCAATCCTATAACCCAACAAGTTAGCTGCACTTCTGTTTTCTTGCACTTGGCTGATTTTATTTCATTACACCATTGACATGCCATATGACATGTCCCCCTGGATTTGCCAGCTCTCTTCATTCATTAAGTGCACTGCAAGAGTTCCATGGTTAGGACCCCGATCTAATCTGCGTTAGCTGCTGCATCAGGGTTCCTTTCTCTATCAATATGTAAGTGTGCTCATTGATGATACATTGTTCTTAGTTCCATTTAAAGTTGCTCAATAAATAATCAGGTTCAAGCCCCATGTAGCAAAAAAACTGGAAACACTGAGATGAATGCTGTTAGATGAAACGAAGCATTTGCGCTATACTGGTAAAACTCAGTTTCAACAAGCGATAATCTTGACAAATAACCTGACATTCAATAGCATTGCCATCAGTGAATATTCCACAGCCACATATCATCAACAAGAAGCTCAAATGAGCTAACAGTTAATTCAATGGCAAGAGAGCAAGTTAAAGGCTGGGCAGCCTGTGGCAGATCATAAAATAATCATATTTTATAATATAATATCAGAAACAAATTAGAATATTTGGTGGACAGACAGACCTTTTTTTTGGAATTCAAAACACCACATGCTACATTGGAAAGATAGATGTGTTCAATTTCTCAACAGGGTTAGGTATACTGAAGGAATTGAGCAGTATTTTGAAGCAAATGAAACAGCCAATGAAAAGTCAGTGCCAGTGTTACTGAGTGCAATAGGTAGAAAAGCATAGAGTTTGCTTAGAAGTTTAACTGCTCCAACCAAACCAGCTGAAATGAGCTTTGTTGAATCATGAATGTAATGCAGGATCATTTAGAACTAAAACCATTGTTGACTGCAGAATGCTTTAGCTTCCATATTCAGAATCAAATGGCAGGGGAGTCCATTTTAACTTACATAGTGGAATTGAAGAAACTCTCTGAGGATTGCTAGTTCAGTAATAGGTTAAAGGATGCACTGAGATAATTTAGTTTGTGGAATCTTACAAGGAAGTATTCAAACATGTCTCCTAACTGAAGTGTAATTCACATTTAAAAGAGCAGTTGAAGTTGCCGTATCAATGAAAACAGCGGACTGATACACAATTGAGTTGCAGTCAGGAATGAAAGTGAGCACAAGCAAAATTACAATGTCTAAATAGAGATCTGCCTGGTCTTACAAATTGTGTTAACATTGTGGCAGGGACTTACACTTTACACCAGACCAATGCAGGTTTAAAGGTGAAAGTTGCAGAAAATACAACAAAGTAGGACACATACAAAAAGAATTTCGGACAGACAAAAATAAATGGACGTACAGGAAAGAGAAAAAGACAAAAATTCAAGTTGCAGTTTCAAAAAGAACACTAATCTGAATGCTGTTGTTGAAAAATCTGATGATGATGAGACTGACGCAGGATCGGATAGCCTAGTGATTTACAATGTGAAAACTAACAAGAAATGGCAAATTAATTAAAATTGAGTTGGACACTGAATCGGCTGTTTCAGTCATTCCAAAAAAAAAAAAAAAGAATTGGAATGGCATCTGAAGGAAACTGAACTGAAGCCTGCAGGCATCTAACTAAGAACTTATTCTGGAGAAAAGATAATTCCTGTGGGAATGACATTCTTAACAGAGAGATACAACAACTAACAAGCCACATTAGGCTTGTATGTGGTAAAAACAGGAGGGCCAGCATTGTGGGGCTGTGACTGCCTAAGACAACTACGACTTGATTGGAGATCCATCCAGTACTTGCGTGCCACATTCCCTGCAACAGAGTCAACTGAGAGCGAATTAAGAAAGGTGCTGGATGATGCCACAGCAGCGTTCAAGGATGGCATTAGAAAATTCAAAAATATCAAGGGTAAAATAGTATAAAATGAGAAACCACACCCAAGTTTTACAAAGCCTATTTGGTTCCTTATATCATCTGTGATAAAGTAAAATGAGCGAGATCACATGGAGACTGAAGGAATTCTTTCCAAGGTTGAGTGAAGCTGTTGAGCAATGCTAGTAATCCCAGTAGACCAGAAGAATGGGTCTGTCAGGGTTAATGGTGATTTTAAGGTCACCATCAACCCAGTGCTGAAAGTAGATCAATACCCTTTGGCCTGAATGGAGGACATCTTTTCAAACTCTACTAGGGGGAAACACTTTAGCAACATGGAACTAGTTGAGGTCTACCTACAGATGGATTTAGAAGGGGTCCAAAGCGCTTCTCAACATAAACGCTCACAAAGGGCTTTATTGCTATAATAGGTTTATTTTTAGAGTAGTATCTGACCTGCACTCAGGCAAACAGCTGTGGACCAAGTGCTGCAAAGTTGCCCAGCCACTTGGTGTTACCTGGATGGTATCACTGCTACCAGTCAAGATGACAAGGAACATCTCCAAAATATCAAGACAGTGTTAAAAAGATTAGATTATGGGCTCAGAACATGATGTGACAAATGCGAATTCTTTAAACCAAGCATCACTTACTGTGGTCGCCCCACTGATGCACAAGTTTTACACAAGAGTGCTAAGAAAATCCGAGCAGTGGCAGATGCCTCAAGGCCAAAGGACATGTGGTTCTTTTTCGAATTTGTCAAATGCTGTAACAGATTCCTATTAGACTTAGCTACTGTGCTCCAGCCCTTGAACTCATTACTACAGATCAGGAAGAAATGACAATGGACAAAGCAGTGTGAGGAGGCTTTCCCATTGGTAAAGGAAATGGTGATGTCAGGCACTGTACTCACCCATTATGATCCATATCATCAAATGAAGCTTGCCTGTGATGCAGCACATGTTGTGAATGAAGGAAGCAAACTCCCCATACCCTTTGCCACACGTTCCCTGACCTCACTGCAGAAAAAATTACACGCAGATTGACAGAGAGGCTTTGATTCTGGTTTGGGGTGTAAAACCTTTCAACCTGTGCTTGTATGGGAGAGAGTTTACCCTCATTACTGACCATCAACCATTAGTGTCTACTTTCAATCCACTGGAGGGTGTTCCACTAACAGCAGCAGTATGACTGCAGAGTTAGGCTCTGTTTCTTGAAGAACACAACTAACAGATCGAATTCAAGAGGACAACAAGTCATGGAATTGTTCATATAACCATATAACCATATAACAATTACAGCACAGAAACAGGTCATCTCGGCCCTTCTAGTCCGTGCCGCACGTTTACTCTCACCTAGTCCCATCTACCTGCACTCAGCCCATAACCCTCCATTCCTTTCCTGTCCATATACCTATCCAATTTTTTTTAAATGATAAAAATGAACGTGTCTCTACCACTTCTACTGGAAGCTCGTTCCACACAGCTACCACTCTCTGAGTAAAGAAGTTCCCCCTTGTGTTACCCCTAAACTTTTGCCCCTTAACTCTCAACTCATGTCCTCTTGTTTGAATCTCCCCTACTCTCAATGGAAAAAGCCTATCCACGTCAACTCTATCTATGCCCCTCATAATTTTAAATCCCTCTATCAAGACCCCCCTCGACCTTCTACGCTCCAAAGAATAAAGACCTACCTTGTTCAACCTTTCTCTGTAACTTAGGTGATGAAACCCAGGTAACGTTCTAGTAAATCTTCTCCGTACTCTCGCTATTTTGTTGACATCAATCCTGGTATAATATGTAAATTTCTGATCAAGATCATTTTCAATGCCTCCACCCATCTTTTACTCATTGTACAGTTTTGTGTGTTATATCAAGTAAATGCCAAACATCTGCAGTGTGCTGATGAATCATGTGCATGTAATAATGATATTGGCCATTTCCTGAAAATGAACTTCCAAATTCCAACATAACAACATGGGTACCGTTTGGTTTGCTCATGGTTTGTCCCGTTTACCCTCAGAAAAGGAAATACCAAAAATACTTACAAAAGAAGATACCCCTCGTTATGTATTCCGCCTAAAGCAAATCAAAAGTCTCCCTATTACAGCAGAGATGATCCAAGGGGAAACCAGAAAGACCACCTATTGTCTCAGGTCTACAAGGCCACCCAAAATGAAGCAGAATTTCCAGATAACCCATTTTTACCCGCACCGGGATGAGCTTGCCCTTGAAGGGTGCTGTCTTATGTGGGGATTGAGAGGTAATGCACCATCCAAGCTGAGAGCCAATGTATTGGAGGAGCAACATGCTGGCTATCTAGGCATGTTCAAAATGAAAGCATTGTTCTGAAGCTTTGTCCAGTGGTCTGGGATAAGGCAGCAGGTTCCGCAGCTTGCCATGGTTTGGTTGGGATGCCAACACATCCGGAAGATGACAAGAGCAGTGGCTCTCCATCCCTGGGAATGGCTGTATTGCCCTGGCAAAGGGTTTGTGTGGACTTTACTAGACTATTCATGGGCACATATTTCTTGGCAGTGGTAGATGCAGCTACAAAGTGAATAGAAGTCTTCCCAGTAGCCTCAACTACAGTCTAACCACTGTTGGCGTGTTGAAAAGCCTCTTCTCAAGTACTGGTGTTCCAGCACACTTAGTGGCAGTGGACCTCAGATTATTCCAGAACAGTTTCAGTCATTCCTGTCATATCTTCACAGTACCACACAGCTACAAATAGCTTGATGGAAAGTTTTCTTCAGAGCCTAACAAGTGTACTGTGAGCAACGTCAGTAGAGCACACAACACTCACACTGAATTGCCAATTTCCACTTTGCATATCACAATGCAGCACATTCCACAAGCAACAACTCACCAGTTATGCTGTTCCTGGGTTATCCCTTGTGCTCACCCTTGGATCTGTTCCAACTCAATCTCAGAAGGACTATGCAGGAGAAACAGATGGGTCAAATTGAGGGCTCTTCAAATAAAGCAGTGTGATGTGTCACTCCTGGTCAAGCAGTCCTGGCGAGGGGTTACAGGGGTAATCTTAAGTGGGTGCTTGGAATTAAGAACAGAACTGGACCACTCTCCTACACAGCGGAGATTGCATCTGATGTCATCTGGTGACAATACATTGACCAGTTGAGGCGAGCAGAGTCAATTTGTTACAGGAGAAAGGTGTCCAGAGCTGTTAGAACCATTTCTTGTAGCCCCAGAGTCAACTCCCACAACCACTATGGAGGAGGCCCCAGAACCTCAGATTATTTCACAGCCTCAAGCCTCACCTGCTAAGCAGATTGATCTCTCTTGTCAGGAAAGACATGATCCCACAACAGTAAGAAATCTTCCACAGTGACTAAATCTTTAGGTCTGAATGGGACAATTTAAAACTTACAATGCTATGGATGTCTATATTGTAGTTGTCCCTTTAATATTTCAATAATATTTGAATAATATTGTAAATAAATTGTTTTTTAGCATCCTTTGTTGATTACATAATTCATTAAAAGTACGTGAATGACATGTCATTATGCCACCTCGTCATACCACCTCACTAAGGTGAATCAAAGTAGACTCGCATCCCATGTTTTTCTTGTAATTAGTTTCAGGAGTTACAGAACATAACAAACGTAATCATGACATTTTTCTTTTTTTTTGGCATGTGCCTGCGTGCGTGCGCGTCTGTGCATGTGCATCTGCGTGTGTGTGTGTGGGTCTGTGATGTCTTTTTCATGGCTTTTACAAGGTGCAGAGCGAGAGAGAGGTTGTGTAGCATGCCACTCCTCACACAGACATTTTTTTCGCAGTATTTTTCCCTTTTTATTTTATGAGGTTGAGTTGTGATCTTGACACTCAACCTGGCACGGATGGAAAGCGTACTGGGGAGCGGACCCGACTGGTTTCGAACCCGGGAACCTCCGCTCCCGGGTCAGGCGCCAATGTCATTGCACCATCAGCCGGCCCCCATGGTGTTTTTCTTATATATTTTTGCTTAAATATCTGACGAACACATGCCACTGTGACAAGAAATAGATTTTGCAAGGAAACTATCTTTTCTCTCAGCAAATTATTTGATATAATTTATATTATCCATTTAATCTTGCACTCAATTTAATTTTCCAACAAAACAAATTGCAGCACAGCTGGCTGGTCCAGCCAGAGGAGAATAAATTGCTTCATGTGGCCACCTTCCAAAAGGAAAAGTCACAAAGGCATATAGTGTTTGAGCTTTATTAGCTTCAATTCAACCTATTAAAAAATAGATTAGATGACATAATTCTGTTATTCATTGGAGAGCTGAATCAGCCATACTAGTAAAGTAATGAAGGATCTTGTTCAAAATGAGAAAGCATTGAAAGAAGGCCATGGCTGACAACTTTGAAATGGATTTTACAATTTTATGGACCAGAGATTGAAGAAAAGAAAAATGGCAAACACTGAAAGTCCAAATCAAAATTAAACAATGTAGGTAGCACAGAAGATGAACCCTAAAGTCAAAATTTCAGGTTATGAAACAACATTCCCTTTATTTTTTACAGCTGCATTGACTTACTATAGCTCAGAGCAAGAAATCGCCTGAAAACGGTACGGCACTTCATATTAACATTATGTGCATGGGAGCATTTCTGTTACTGCATGACTGTGCACCTGCGCAGCTAAGAGGGAACAGTGTTAAGAAATAAGCCCAGCCTTTTGAGGAAGATATCTGGAAAACACAAGGAAGAAATATTTAACTGGTAATAAAAATCAACATGTCGGAGGGTGCTGAAAGTGTTACTTCAAAATGTTAGAGAGCATCCACTTTGGTATAATTAGTTTAATTGCCAAAATAGATTCCAAGGATAAAAACTGAAAGATGTTTCCTTAAGTATGTTATTATAAGACATAGGAACTCTCAAAATCTGAGCACATCATGACATATCGACATAATATCTGCTCAAATATGCACCTGTTTATTGTACGTGTTTTTAAAACACATTGATGCCTTTACTTTAAGCATTTTTGCCTATATTTCTATAACCACACTAGACAACGGGGTGACCCATTGGGGCACCCTTTGAGAGAAGGGTAGTGCAGTCTGATGTGACCAGAATGAACATTACATTTTCCTGAATGCTATCGGTATCACTTTGTTTTGGAAACTGAAGTAGACAACCTCAGTTTATTAAAGAAGAATGACACGTAGCGAAGCAAATATAGCTGCTCCTCATTTAATGAGGGACACTTTTGATGGCACCATTTCTGGTTTATCTGCCACCCTTGTGCCTCTCGTTGTCATTCTGGAGACGTGTAGCCCTTTGTCCCCCGTCTCTTCATCTCTTCTACTTTTTGTTGTTTGTCTCTGATCCTGGAGATGTGCATGCCTCTCCTCCTCTGTCTCTTCTTCGCTCATCTTTTTTTGTCCTGTCTCTTTGATCCTGGAGTCATGCAGCCCTGGCCTCGGCTGATTCTTGTTCTCTCCCTCTCCTTGCCGCTTCCCGACGACATTTGGCGTCATTTCTTGATCATAATGTCCCCCTTCCCTTCCCATGCAGCATAATTAGGCTGACCATTTTTTTTACCCTAATGCTGGGTAGAAGATACGAGCAGTAACACCAAAGGATGCTGATCGTTCTTGAAATGCAAACATGAGGAAGTTTGCAGATGCTGGAATTTCAAGCAACACACAGAAAAATTGCTGGTGAACGCGCAGCAGGCCAGGCAGCATCTCTAGGAAGAGGTACAGTTGACGTTTCGGGCCGAGACCCTTCGTCAGGACTAACTGAAAGAAGAGATGGGAAGAGATTTGAAAGTGGGAGGGGGAGGGAGAGATCCGAAATGATAGAAGACAGGATGGGGAGGGATGGAGCCAAGAGCTGGACAAGTGATTGGCAAAAGGGATATGAGAGTATCATGGGACAGGAGGCCTAGGGAGAAAGAAAGGGGGAGGGGGGAAGCCCAGAGGATGGGCAAGGAGTATAGTGAGAGAGAGAGAGAGAGAGAGAGAGAGAGAGAGAGAGAGAGAGAGAGAGAGAGAGAGAGAGAGAGAGAGAGAGAGAAGTAATAATAATAAATAAATAAATAATGGATGGGGTACGAAAGGAAGGTGGGGCATTAACGGAAGTTAAAGAAGTTAATGTTCATGCCATCAGGTTGGAGGCTAACCAGACGGAATATAAGCTGTTGTTCCTCCAACCTGAGTATGGCTTCATCTTTACAGTAGAGGAGGCCGTGGATAGACATATCAGAATGGGAATGGGACGTGGAATTAAAATGTGTGGCCACTGGGAGATACTGCTTTCTCTGGCGGACAGAGCATAGGTGTTCAGTGAAACGGTCTCCCAGCCTGTGTTGGGTCTCGCCAATATATAGAAGGCCGCATCGGGAGCACTGGACGCAGTATATCACCACAGCCGACTCACAGATGAAGTGTCGCCTCACCTGGAAGCACTGTCTGGGGCCCTGAATGGTGGTGAGGGAGGAAGTGTAAGGGCATGTATAGCACTTATTCTGCTTACAAGGATAAGTGCCAGGAGGGAGATCGGTGGGAAGGGATTGGGGGGACGAATGGACAAGGGAGTCACATAGGGAGCGATCACGGCAAAAAGCGGGGGGGGGGGTGAGGAAGGAAAGATGTGCTTAGTGGTGGGATCCCGTTGGAGATGGCGGAAGTTACGGAGAATTATATGTTGGACCCGGAGGCTGGTGGGGTGATTGTGAGGACAAGGGGAACCTTATTCCTAGTGGAGTGGGGGGAGGATGGGGTGAGAGCAGATGTGCGTGAAATGGGAGAGATCGTTTGAGAGCAGAGTTGATGGTGGAGGAAGGGAAGCCCCTTTCTTTAAAAAAGGAGGACATCTCCTTCGTCCTGGAATGAAAAGCCTCATCCTGAGAGCAGATGCAGCGGAGACGGAGGAATTGCGAGAAGGGGATGGCATTTTTGCAAGAGACAGGCTGAGAAGAGGAATAGTCCAGAAAGCTGTGAGAGTCAGTAGGCTTATAGTAGACATCAGTGGATAAGCTGTCTCCAGAGACAGAGACAGAAAGATCTAGAAAGGGGAGGAAGGTGTCGGAAATGGACCAGGTAAACTTGAGGGCAGGGTGAAAGTTGGAGGCAAAGTTAATAAAGTCAACGAGTTCTGCATGCGTGCAGGAAGCAGCACCAATGCAGTCGTCGATGTAGCGAAGGAAAAGTGGGGGACAGATACCAGAATAGGCACGGAACATAGATTGTTCCACAAACCCAACAAAAAGGCAGGCATAGCTAGGACCCATACGGGTGCCCATGGCTTCACCTTTAGTTTGGAGGAAGTGGGAGGAGCCAAAGGAGAAATTATTAAGAGTAAGGACTAATTCCGCTAGACGGAGCAGAGTGGTGGTAGAGGGGAACTGGTTAGGTCTGGAATCTAAAAATAAGCAGAGAGCTTTGAGACCTTCCTGGTGGGGGATGGAAGTATATAGGGACTGGACACCCATGGTGAAAATAAAGTGGTGGGGGCCAGGGAACTTAAAATCATCGAAAAAATTCAGAGTGTGAGAAGTGTCGTGAACATAGGTAGGAAGGGATTAAACAAGGGGCGATAAAACAGTGTCGAGGTATGCAGAAACGAGTTTGGTGGGGCAGGAGCAAGCTGAGACAATAGGTCGGCCAGGACAGGCAGGTTTGTGGATCTTGGGTAGGAGGTAGAAACGGGAAGTGCGGGGTGTGGGAACCATAAGGTTGGTAACAGTGGATGGGAGATCCCCTGAGCGGATAAAGTCGGTGATGGTGTGGGAGACAATGGCCTGGTGCTCCTTAGTGGGGTCACGATCGAGGGGTAAATAAGAGGAGATATCCGCGAGTTGTCGCTGTGCCTCGGCAAGGTAAAGGTCAGTACGCCAGACTACAACAGCACCCCCCCATCGGCGGGTTTTATAGTAAGGTTAGGATTAGAGTGGAGGGAGTTGAGAGCAGAGCATTCGGAAGGAGTGAGGTTGGAATGGGAACAAGGTGAGGTGAAGTTGAGATGGTTATTCTCGATTATTCTTGATGATGTGATTGCCGCTCTAGCAAATAGACGTGATATAGTCACCGCTGTCCTTTGACTGCAGCAAAGGGTTTTATGGGTGTCTCGAAGTATGTCATTACAATAAGATTGAATTATCTGTTATTGATGGGTGGCAGTTAGATCTGTCCCAATCCTGCACATGCTGATGGTGATTAGCAGAATGCAACCCCTCGAATTAGAGCTGCCCTGCCCTTTTGCTCCGGTAGGTGTCGCTGCTGAGGCTGGCCGTGCGCATGCGTCGGGTTGTCGCGTCCCGATTTCCATGATGGCGGATCAGCTCTCGGGTTGAAAGGGAGCCTGTTGATTTTGGTGAATGAGCAATTTTATACGAATATATAACCCTGAACTTTGCCTGCATTCTGTACGTTAGCGCATTTTAATTTGATCTAGCCAAAAAAAGTGCACTATAATGCACTGTTTGCACTAATTGGAGGTCACAAACAGACAGACAGAGCATGAGAGTTTTAGTAGTATATAGATAGCAAAAGGATAAAAGAAATAACCAAAATGCTCTCAACAAAATTGCAGAAAAGAATCTACGGGCTTTGAATGATTATTTATTATCTAGTGATACCCAAGGTCTGGTCATGTAGCTGTTTCATGTAAGTAGGCATTTGAGATCCCATGACACCATAGTGGTTTTATAAAATTTAACAGCTGATAGAACTTTCTCTCAATTCTCAACAAATACAATGCTTATTCATTCAAAAAGACATTCTGTTACAAAGAAACTAACTGGCATTGATTCAGAGTCACAATCAATTTTATATGACTGACCTTCTGAGCATAAATATGAAAATGCAAAAGGTCAATAGATTTGTCTCAGGAATATCATTATGATAATGGCCCCTCTGTAGATATAAATAAAATAGTAACAATCCAGTTTAACTGAATGTAATTTATAGGCCTTGAGATAATGTGATCTGAATACTGCTACTTCATGCTTCCCTCATTTAGATGCTATGGAAGAGGAAAAATTCTGTCTGTCATCTTGATCCTGCCAACAGAGTTTAGTGTTTTTGTGTGGATTGCTGGGTACAGAATCCATAGATGTTGCACTGAACTGAAGCAAGTAAGCTTCCATGGCTATTACGAATGGAAGGAGAAAGGGACATCACTACCTGCACCACCCTCATTCCTCAACCACAAAACCAAAAGATCTATCTTACCATCTATTGCTGAACCGTTGCAACTTCTCTTCCGGTATCACCCACGATCAAGAAAGGAAAAATTATCCAGAAGGAGTGAGGAAGAATTGTGCTTTGTTTCTGACTGGGGAATTGTGAGTAACTGATTGAGAGAAGTTGTTAAACTTGCGGTTTTCACCTATTTTCTACCGATATACCATTCGATATGAAATGGGCCTACAGAGGAATGACCATACTGTTATTGATATAGATTTTTACTTTCAAAAGTAAACCTCCAAAATTTAAACAGTAACATCTCTATTAATGGTAGAGTCTAGGATCAGAGGTCCAGTCTGAGAATAGGGCATGCCTTTAAACCTGAGATGAGAAGAAATTTCTTCAGCCGGGGGTTGTGAATCTGTGGAATTCATTGCAACATTCGTCTGTGGAGGCCAAGTCCTTGTATTTAAGGTGGGGGTTGATAGGTTCTTGATTAGTAAGGATGTCAAAGACTACAGGAGGAAATCAGGAGAATGGGGTTGAGAGGGAAAATAAATCAGCATTGATCAAGTAGTGGAGCAGACTCAATAGGCTGAATGGTCTAATTCTGCCCCCATGATTTATGATCTTATATTTACACTACACAGTTTCAATATCTGATTTGACAAATGACAGAAAAATCAGTCAAAAATGTAATTTATGATATGAGCAATGTAAATAAAATAAAGGGAAAAATATTATGAGTACTAAAAAGGTATTTCAGTAAAAGCCAAAGTGATAGTTAAGAGACATTAGACTGGCTCCCACCATGAGAAAGACTGGGAAATTGAATTGTTAGCAGATTCTGGGTCAGATCTCCCGGTGATCGGTATGTTAGCTAAGCTGATTGGCCCCGTGCACAGTAGAAGACTATCTTCTTCCTCCAACAATGGATCATCTCCGGGTAGATTGTTACGGTCTTGCTAGAAAATTTCCCTGTATGTGTCTACAAGGCTGATAGCCAGCAACACCTAGAAAGGCCCAATCTCCAGGCATAAATTCTAAATGAGAGTCAAACAAAAAAAGCTACAGATTCTCAAAATCTGTGATAAAGCCATAAAGTAATGGAAATGTTCAGTTTGACAGCATTCGTGGCAAAAGATCCATTTCACTTAAGAAATTTAATAGAAACATGGAAAACCTACAGGAAAATACAGGCACTTCAGCCCACAATGTTGAACATGTATTTATTTTATAAATTACTTAGGGTTAGCCATAGCTCTCTAATCCCACATAACAGGAAATATGCAGATCCGAACTTTGGCCTGCACTGACTGGAGGATAGAGAGTTCAGACTGGCCTCACTTCTTTCAAGGTTAAGGAGGTGAGTAAATTGTTCAGGTTCCCAGCCCAGACTCCTGACTAATGGTTAGGGAGAAAACAAGTATTTCCTAGAGCCTGAAATAAATGCTGGGAATGCAATGGAAACCAGGATCCCTGTAGCTGTAGTAAATGGTATGTTCGGTGCTGTGACTACTCTCTACCATGCCAGGTCAGGAAGGGAAGTCTTAGATTGGGTGTTGTGTAATAACCTAGATCTTATAGGGAGCTTAACATAAGGGAACCTTAGGAGTCAGTGATCATACTGCAACTTGAGAAGGAAAAGTATAAGTCACATGCATCAGGTTTGCAATGGAATAAAGGGAATTACAGAGGCATGAGAGAGGAGCTTGCCCAGGTGAATTGGAGGAGGATACTGGTGAGGATGATGGCAGAATAGAGGTGGCTGAAGTTTTTGGGAATAGTTCACAAGAGGCAGAATAGCTATTTCCCACAGAAGTAGTTCTCAAATGACAGGGTTAGGCAACTGTGGCTGACAAGATATGGACTGCAGAAAAGCCAAGGAAAGGATATAAAATGTAGCAGAAGTGAGTGGGAATTTAGATGATTGGGAAGCTTTTAATATTCAACAAAAGTCAACTAAAATGCTATAATAAGGGAAAAGATGAAATAAGAGGGCAAACTAGCTGATAATATAAAGTAGGGGACTAGAAGTTTTTCAGTTACAGTATATGAAGAGTAAAAGAGGTGAGAGTTGATATTGGACCACTGGAAAATGATGCTGGTGAGGTAGTAGTGGGGGAAAAAGAAATGGCAGATGAACTTAATAAGTACTTTGCTTCAGTCTTTACTGTGGATGACACTAGCGACATGCCAGATGTCTGTGAGTGTCAGTGAGCGGGAGTGAGTGTCATTGGTTTCCAAAGGAAAAGTGTGCAGCAACCTGAAAGGTCTTAAGGTGGATAAGTCAGCTGGACCAGATGGACTACATCCCAGAGTCCTGTAAGAGGTTGCTGAAGATTGGTTTATATATATGCAACATTATGTTCCTATTCTTAACCAATGCCCTGGCTGATGAAGGGCAGCATGCTAGACATCTTCTTTTGCAAAATCAAATTCAAATTTAGATCCAACTCAAGTTGAATTACCATTTAACCATACATGAATACAGCTAAACAAAAAAATGCTCCTCTGGGGCCAAGGTATAAAACATCCACAGCACATTCAAAATAGCGAGCAAAGAACATACTCACGCAAAAAAAACACACACGCACACACATCTAGCCCAAGTCCTTAAGCAACGTGTTCCGCAGTTTGATAGTATGGTTTCCAGCAGTGTGCAGATCTAACGAGAGCCCTTGACAAGGATGGTTTGGACCCAAATGCTGGGGTATCCGAAGCAAGGTTCGAGACATGGTATCCAACTGGATCTGAGCACAAAACACTAGGCGATATCAGTAGCAGGCTTACGATTGAGCACCAAACCACAGTTCAAGTGTTCCCTAAATACTCAATTCTTGGCGCTCAAAACAGGATTACCAATTAGTGGGACCATTCTGAACCCTTAAAGGGGGCCACATCAGCTATCTGTACTTCGGGGAGTTTGAGCATCTAAACCCCAGAAGCTGGTGAGACTGGGGGTGTCTTGTAACAGGACCCCCTCCCCTACAGCTTACGACCCTGGCTGCTAGGAGAGGCAGTGATGGTAATTGTGGATGAGAGCTGGATTCAAGATGATTCTCCTGGGCACCCAGCACCTCCCTTCGGGACTGGATCCTTCCCAGTCAATGAGGTATTTCCGAATCCCTTGCACAGTATGCAAGTCCACTGCGAAGACCTGTTCCCCCTCGATAAACTTGGATAGTGGTGGGGCTAAGGAGATAGTGCAGACAGGTTTTAATTTAGAAATGTGGAAGGTGGGACTGGTCCTTAGGGTTTTGGGGAGCTTCACGGAGTAAGCCACCGGTTTACTTTCCTCAGGATTTCAATGAGTCCAATAGGCTTGGGCCCCAGCTTTCTAGATTCTACTTGGAGAGGCAAATCATGAGTGGACAGCAAGACCTATTGCCAAGGGTCAAAAGCAGGTCCCTGACTTCTCTTTCAGTTCACCTTGTTTTCCACTTTTCAGGTAGAATCCAGCAAGATCTCTCTTGCCCTAGTCCATTCTTGCTTGCAGTGTTGGGTGAGATCCTCAGTCGCCTCAACCTCGGCCTCTTGTTCCAGAAAGAGAGGCGGAGAGTAACCGAACTAGCACTTGAACGCTGACATCCCTTACACTGAATGCTGTAAGGTGTTGTGGGTGACCTTTGACCACATCAAATGGTCACACCACTCATCCAGTCTTTCTGAGTTCAGGCAATTTAGGGTGCATTCTAAATCCTGGTTAGTCCACTCCGTCCAGCCATTGGACTGTAGATTAAATCCAGAGGAAAAACTTGCTGTTGCTCCTATCAGTTTGCAGAACACCCTCCAGAAATGAGATGTGAATTGTGGACTATGATCCCTGAAGACCTGGGTCCAGGACTAACTCCATCGTCTCCACCGCAGACCGTAGCTTCTCCAAGACAATGAACTTGCAGGCTTTTGAAAACCAATCAACAACCACCAT
Source organism: Mobula birostris (assembly GCF_030028105.1). Lineage (NCBI taxonomy): Eukaryota > Metazoa > Chordata > Chondrichthyes > Myliobatiformes > Myliobatidae > Mobula > Mobula birostris. The sequence goes on along the minus strand of NC_092371.1, from coordinate 202,323,057 downwards.
GATGACCAACTTCCCCTTGGATGGCAGAAGACCAATCACAAAGTCCATGGAGATGTGTGCCCAAGGTTTTTTTTGGACCAGGTGGGGAGTGGAGGAGGCCTTGAGGTTGAGTATGGGTTTCCTTGCTCCTCGCACACATCTTGCATGCCTGCACGTACTGCCGAAACCTCCTTCATCATTGTGGGTCACCAATATCTCTTCTTGGTAATCTCAAGGGTCCTGGCAATCACTGGGTGTGCGGTCATTCTCAACAAATGAGCTCATTGGCATACCTGAGACCCGACTGACTTTGGGATGAACAGCTGACACAGAGGGCTATTTCTAGGAATCTCCCCATGTGCTTGGGCATGTGAACAAGAGTGTCAGTACACCGATAATTGGTGCTACCACCCTGGCCTGGGGAAAAATGGTGGTAGGCTGCTCCTCTTGTTCCAGTTCATCAAACTGACGTTGCAGGGCATCTGGCTTCTGGTTTTTTGATCCTGGTTGGTAGATCAGGATGAATTCAAAGCAGTTAAAGAATAAAGTCCACATGGTCTGCCTGGAATTCAGCCTTTTGGTCTCCTGAATATAAGCCAGGTTCTTATAGTCAGTCCAAATGATAAAAGGATTCTTGGCTCCCCTCTAGCCAGTAACGCCATTCCTCCAAGGCTAAGGTAACCACCCCAGCCATTCACTGTATAACTCCTACCCTGGCCTGAACTCCTTACCTGAGTTGAAATACTAACTGATTAATATCTCTTTGCAATTCATTATAACGAGCATCACTATCAACAAGACCACCTAATTCAGTATTATCAGAAAACATATATCCAAATCATTTACATACATAATGGACAATATAGGTTCAACATTGACCCCTGGGGCACCCTAAGGTAAGTCAGGGGCCTCCAGTCAGAGAATTAACCTTCAGTCATTACATCCTGCTTCCTATCATTAAGCCAATTCTGAATCGACCTCACTAGCTCCCCATGAATCCCTTATGACCCAACCTTTCAGATTACCCTGCCAAGTGGGACCTCGTCAAATACCTTACCTATCCATGTAGACAACATCCACTGCCTTACATTTATATCCTTGATGAGCAGATATTTAAAATCAATACTGTACATAAAAAATCAATTTAGTTAGTATTTACCACTTTTGGATAAGCATTTGCTTTATCTCAATGCATTCAGTCGAGTTATGGATTCTAGAATATAGCCCAACCCTCTAAAGTAATGCCCCAGCTGTGTAACTCTCTCCCAGCAGTGCACAGTCTGCGGTAAAGTGTCTATGATACTGCTAGTGGGATGCCTGAGCTATTTACCGATGGAGTTTATTTAAATGTGGTTGAAGTAGCTTGAAATGCATTGTTTTCATGAATGCAGGATTAAATCATCAGATGAGTAGTATATTCCCACTAATGAGTATATTGTACATGGTATTATACGTTTCACTTCTACCCAAGGACACTGTTTTCTACTGGACAATGTTCTTCCCCTTGAGCTTGATGATTCTAGATCTGCATTGTTTGTAAATAAACCACTAGTCTGCGATATTTGTTATAGAATCCTTATATATTTTAAGACAATAAAACCATTGGACAGAGGAGCCTCTTATAATCCTAAATCATATTTGCTACCTGTATTCTCTTTTGATTCTTATACTAGCACTAACATTCATAATCCCCAGTTAAAAATCAGTGCTCTGAGAATTACGGTTTCCATATTCAGAGCTAGCAGTCTTGGCATAGCTGAAAACCAATGAGTTAAAATGGTTTTGAATACTGTGGGTTGGGTTAGGGTTATTTTTAGCCTTCCATCTGTCCTGCTCTTACTGGGGAATCAAGGTTGAAATCAGGACTATAATTTCAGTTGCACATATCTGCGTCCAACCCTATACATCTGTTTTATTTTTGCTCTGGTCAATCTTGAACAGAATATCACATGACAGTGAATTTGAACAACTCAGATTAAGCCAGTTTAAAATATGGGGAATGATCAGGCTGATTTAAAATCCTCTATTTAAATGGTTTAAACATCAGAAATTTTCAGATGCATGTTTCTTTGATTGCAGATTACAGTAAAAAGTAAAACATGAGCTAACAGTCAAAATCACATCTGCCTACACTCTGATGGCATTCATAAAAACCCTGACAACTAATATCTGATAAAAACTGACAGGTTCAATTTATAATCTTGTGGTTGTTTCTTAAATGTGATACCAAGAGGCTCATTGTTCACTTTTGGGGAATCAAGAGTTAATTTCTCATAAAATGTCAGAATTAAGCAATCAAAAATGAGAGATGTGGCTGACTTTGTCAGAGAAGCTTGTGTACAATCCAAATCAATTACAGTTAACGAATGGAAATTGGCTAATCAGGACTACTTGTAATAATAATTGATCTTCCACTTTCCACATCTAAATTGGCTTGTATTAAGAAAATCTGAGAACATTTCTTTTAGCCACCTGTGAGGTGTACAATGCTTAATTGAAATAGTCCAATGAAAAATTCCCAAATTCCCAGTTTAATTGAAGTTGCTATACCATTTTATTACTTACATACACAGACCTGATTTCTGTTAGCAGACCCAAACATCTCAGTTATGAATAAAATACACAAATAAACACACCACCAGCTGTTACTCTACAGTGTTAACTCACTGAGAATTAAATTATTAATGTCAGTCCCAAAACATCCTAAGAACTTGAGAAAGAAGCTGCACAATTTTACAATATAACTGAAACTTAATTTAATTAAGTTATTAAATTATAATTTAATTTGTACAATGTTCTTATTGACTTTACCAATGACTCCCTGGAACAGTTTTTTTCCCATAATGCTCCATTTGTAAATTAATATCTAGTTTATGCTTTCTCCTTTTGTAGGGCACTTGTTTCTATTAGAAGCAAAATCAGAACCAGGTTTATTATCACTGATATATGCCATGTATTTGTTATTTTCATGTATTTGGAACACACACCAGTCCTCATTGAGGGAACAGAAGAGGAAAGGTGAGCAATTTAAAGTTCCTGAGTGTCAACATCTCTGAAGGTCTATCTTGTACCCAACGTATTGATGTAGTTACACATGGCAGTGTTTGAGGAGACCCAGAATGACACCAAACATCCTTGCAAATTTCTACAGATGTACCGGGGAGAGCATTCTAACTGGTTGCATCACTACCTGATGTAGAGGGGCGACTGCATAGGATTGAAAAATGGCTCCAGGAAGTTACAAGCTCAGCCAGCTCCTTCATGGACACTAGCCTTCCCAGCACTGAGGGCATCTTCAAAAGCCGATGCCTCCAAAAGGTGACAACCCAGCACCCAGAAGATGCCCTCTCCTCATTGCTACCATCAAGGAGGAGACACAGGAGCCCGAAGAACACCCTCAATCTTCTTCCCCTCCGCCATCAGATTTCTGAATGGAAAATGCACCCAGGTACACTACCTCAATACTTCTCTTTACTCTCTTCATGCACTACTTACTATTTTTAAAAGTATATTCCTTCTTGTAATTTGTCATTTTCTTTCATTATTATGCATTGCAACATGATGCTGCCACAGAACAAGATATGTCACAATGTAGGCCAATGATATTAAACCCGATTCTGATTCTGATTTTGCGACTGCAGTTTAGTAAAATACATAAACAATTACTATCAGTTACAATAACAGATATATGCAAAAAGAAGGCAAAAAATTAGGTAGTGTTCAAAGTCCATTCAGAAATCTGATGTTGGGGAGAAAGAAGCTATTCCAAAAAGCAACACTCATGACACACTGGAGGAACTCAGCAGGTAGGGCAACATCCGTGGAAACGATGAGTCAACGTTTTGGGCTGGAACCCTTCATCAGGACTGTAGAGGGAAGGAGCGGAGGCCCTATAAAGAAGGTGGGGGGAGGATGGGAAGGACAAAGCTGGTAGGTTCCAGGTGAAAAACCAGTAAGGGGAAAGATAAAGGGGTGGGAGAGGGGAAGCAGGGAGGTGATAGGCAGGAAAGGTGAAGAAGGAATAAGGGAAAACACAATGGGTAGTAGAAGGAGGCGGAACCATGAGAGAAGTGATAGGCAGCTGGGGGAGGGGGCAGAGTGACATAGGGATAGAGGAAGGGAGGGGGAGGGAATTACCGGAAGTTGGAGAATTCTATGTTCATACCAAGGGGCTGGAGAGTACCTAGACGGTATATGAGGTATTGCTCCTAAAGCTGTTCCTAAAATATAGAATGTGTGTCTTCAGATTTCTGTACCTCCTCTCTGATGTTAGCAATGAGAAGAGAGTAAAGGTCTTTCATGATGGATTTTGCCTTCTTGAGGCATGATGACATCAGGAACTTGAAACCTTTAGGTCTTTAGGTATTATTGTCTTTAGTCCTTATGGTGATAACAAACCATGTTCATCACAATGCCAGAATATCCATGCTTTTCTTTACAAACTAGTCCCCAAATGCAGCTAACTTATTCATCTTGAACTAATTTGGACTAGTTTTGTATCAGTTGGTTGTTCTTAGTATTTGTCTTTCCCCCAACACTATGGACTTAATTTGCTTTACCTAAGAGCTTACTTGTTTGCTCTATTTTTGCAGTTTTAAAGTTGAGATCTGATATCTTCTGCATTTTCATTTTCACATAGCTGCCTTCATTTAGAATTCTAATAGTTTGTCAAACCAACAGCCCGAGGCTCCTTCAACACTGCAACATTTAATCAATTAATTCCCACTTGGTTTAATATCTTGAACCGAAAATGCCTTCCCACTCTTCAGAATAACTCATAGTATTTTCTTTGATTAGCCTGTATCATCTATGTGATTATACTTTTTTAGAAAAGCAGCATCTTCAAAATGGTAGTTATGTGTATTCCAGTTTTTCTCTGCCTCTACCTGGCTAGCCTGTAATTTACCTAGGCATCCTTAACCTTCCGCTAGTTCTGTATACTTTCTGGTGTTGACGAAGATAGGCTAGTGTATACTGCTTGGAAAACACCATGTGAAAGTTATCAGCATGTGACTTTCTGATGGAGGAGAAAGCCTTTGGAGAGAGGTTGCAACTTCAGAAGGCAGAAGATGGAGCAAGGGATTCTGGTTAGAAAATGTAGCTCAAGGGATCATAAGAAGATTGGATAACCTAAGTTCAGGGATAGTGCTTGCGGGATGACAATGATGAGTTACCAGTGAAATTGTGAAGGCTGTGAAGTGTAAGATTGGAAGTTTGGTGGATGAAAGGTCTTACCAAGAAGAACATAGCTTGTTCAGAAGGCGAAGAGAGATTTGTTCACTGCTGGCATATTGGCAGCAAGAGAAGAACAATTTATCATGGATTCTTTCTCTAGCTTTTTTTTTCTCTCCCAATGATGCATTTCACTGTTGTAGTTGTTCAGGTGATATGCTGACACACATTAGTGTTGTCTTCTCAGCTCCAACTTTTGGCACTTTGACATCACAGTACTTTTACTTGACAACACACAGAATATCTGCATTCCAAACTAGTTACTTACTTGCTTTCGCATTATATAACTGCCTAACTATGACTAAGTACAAGATAGACTAAATACATTTTCAATTCAAGTGCACACCTGACTAAAAATTGAGTATCTAGTTATTGGTGGCTGCACAGAATTTAAATACTTTAATATTACTCACACCATGCATCATAACATACCAATTGGCTATATGCAGATGGTTGTAAAGACATAAAGTACAATCAAGCTTTACTTGCACAGTAAAAAAAATGCTACAAATCACTGAATTCAAAACAGGGATTTTCCAATTTCTGTTAAGATTCTGTACTTTGCTAAAGAAAACATTACTTTAGGATTTCGTAGGCATAAAGTTATTAAAGAAGGCAAACAGGCTACTGCAAGTGCAACCTTTAAAATGTTTGTATTTACTTAAGGTTGCAATCTAAGCAGAAAAATTGCATTTGATCTACGCATATTCATTAGTGACATGCTTATACAGTCAACCAGGTTTTGTTAACACACCATTTTCTGGGCTCTGCTTCCTAATGTCTTTATCAGTAGCAATGGGGAGGTAAACCTTGATGAGTAGGATTTTCTCAGTAAAGTGTATTTAAGAATTCAAATTTAGCAGTATTATAAGTTCCAGTTCTATTTATTTAGATGAAGGAATTTCCTATTGCAGACTGTGAATTTTCAATGAACATATGTCAAGGGCCTGCTTATGTTGTTCAGAACTTCGACAATTGGAATAGATCTGAGAATAGAATGGAATTGTATCTGAAGTGGAAGGAGAGAGCAACTTCAAGTTCCTGGGTGCCAATATCTCTGAGGATCTATCCTGGACCCAACATACCGATGCAGCTACAAAGAAGGAACAACAGTGGTTATATTTCATTAGGAGTTTAAAGAGATTTGGTATGTCATCAAAGATACTCACAAATTTCTACAGAATCTGATTCTGAATAGGAAAGACTGTGACAACAGAGGACTCTTTGACCATGTGCTACTAGACTGCTACTAGAGCACCAATCCACTTCCCAGCTCTTTACTTCACCCCTCCCTCTCTCCTGGTTTCACCTATCACCTACTAGCTTGTACTTCTTCCTCTCCTCACCCCCACCTTCTTACTCTGACTTCTCATCTCTTCTTTCTGGTCATGATGAAAGGTCTCGGCCCAAAATGGTGACTGTTCACTCTTTTCCATAGATGCTGCCTGGCCTGCTGAGTTCCTCCAGCATTTTGTGTGCGTATACTTTGATTTCCAGCATTTGTGGAATTTCTCTTGCTTGTGATTCAACTACCACCAGTGATGAAGAAGTTAAGATCGTTCCTTCCTCGGGATTTCAATGAAACCCTCCCTCACTGCTCCCCCTCTGTGATCTCTGCTGCCCTCCAACTCTTCCACCATGTGCTCACCCAGACCCAATACCACAGCACCAATTAAATTTCCAGCTCTTTACTTCACCCCTCCGCTCTTCGTGTTTCACCTATTACCCTCTACCTTGTATTTCTTCCTCTCCTCCCACTCCTACTTACTTTGACTTTTCATCTCTTTTTTCCAGTCCTGCTGAAGTGCCTTGGCCCGAAACATCAACTGTTTACTCTTTTCCATAGATGCTGTCTGGCCTTCTGAGTTCTTCCAGTATTTTGTGTGTATTACATTGATTGCCAGCATCTGTAGATTTTCTCTTGAATGTGAAGCCCTCTAGTATTAGACATTTAGAACATAGAACAGTACAGTACAGGCCCTTTGGCCCACAATTTTGTGCCGACCCTTAAATCTTGTCTCCCATATAACCCCCCACCTTAAATTCCTCCATATACCTGTCTAGTAGTCTCTTAAACTTCACTAGTGTATCTGCCTCCACCACTGACTCAGGCAGTGCATTCCACACACCAACCACTCCCTGAGTAAAAAAATCTTCCTCCAATATCCCCCTTGAACTTCCCACCCCTTACCTTAAAGCCATGTCCTCTTGTATTGAGCAGTGGTACCCTAGGGAAGAGGTGCTGGCTGTCCACTCTATCTATCCTGGGAAACAGAAACTCTCTGTCCATTCTGACTGTGACTCTCATAACCTTGTAAACCTCCATCAGATCTCCCCTCAGCCTCTGACGTTCCAGAGAAAACAACCTAAGTTTATCCACCTTCTCGTGATAGCACGTAGTCATGGTCATTGTCATATTTTATTGATCCCGGGGGAAATTGGTTTTCGTTACAGTTGCACCATAAATAATTTAGTAATAAAACCATAAATAATTAAATAGTAATATGTAAATTATGCCAGGAAATAAGTCCAGGACTAGCCTATTGGCTCAGGGTGTCTGACTCTCCAAGGGAGGAGTTGTAAAGTTTGACGGCCACAGGCAGGAATGACTTCCTATGATGCTCTGTGTTGCATCTCGGTGGAATGAGTGTCTGGCTGAAAGTACTCCTGTGCCCAACCAGTACACTATGTCCTCTAAACTAAACAGCACCCTGATAGATCTCTTCTGGAGCCTCGCCAAAGCCTCAACATTCTTCCTACTTTGGGGTGACCAGAACTGTACGAAATACTCCACATGTGGCATAACCAGTGTTTTATAAAGTTGCAACTTAACCTCCTAACTTTTGAACTTAATGCCTCATCTAGTAAAAGCAAGCATTCCATAAGCCTTCTTAACCACCTCATGGACCTATGAAGCCACTTTCAAGGAGCTATGAACTTGGATCCCAAGATCTCTCTGCTCAGCAACACTATCATGGACCTTGCCCTTAACAGTGTGCTGTCTCCTTGCATTTGCCCTTCGAAGGTGCAACATCTAACATTTATCTGGGTTAAAATCCAGATGCCATTTCTCAGCCCATATCTGCAACAGATCTATATTGTGCTGTATTCTGTGCCCAGCCTTCTAAACTATCCATAACTCCACCAATTTTGGTATCTTCACAAACTTACCAACCCACCCAACTACATTTTCATCCAGGTGATTTATATACATTACAAACAGCAGAGGTCCCAGCACAGATCCCCATGGAATTCCACTAATTACAGACCATCAGCTCAAATCAGTCCCTTCAGCCATTGCCTTCTGTCTTCTATGTGCAAGATAGTTCTGAATCCAAACAACCAATTTGCCATGGATCTCATGCATCTTAACCTTCTGGATTAGCCTCCAATGAAGGACTTTGTCAAAAGCCTTACTAAAATCCATGTAGATAATGTCCACTGCCTTATCCTCAAAAAACTCAATCGTGTTGGTAAAGCACAATATGCCATGAACAAAGCCATGTTGGCTCGCCCTAATTAGGCCATGGGTTACCAAATGCTATCCCTAAGAATTTTCTCCAGCAATTTCCCAGCAACCAATGTGAGACACACCAGTCTATAGTTCCCAGGATTTTCCCTTGTTCCCTTATTAAATAGAGGTACAACATTAGCCACTTGCCTGTAGCTAGATAGGTCACAAAGATACTGGTCAGGGTTCCAGCAATTTTGTCCCTTGCCATCTTCAATATCCCATCATGCCCTGGGGACCTATCCACCTTAATACTCATTAGGAGCCCCAGCACTTCCCTCCCCTTGACCTCTAAACACCCTAACATATTGATAAACTCAGCACTGATATTTTGTCGACCATATATAGAGGTACCAACTAGAGAGGATGCAATATTAGATCTCCTATTAGGAAACGAGTTAGAACAAGTGACGGAAATGTGTGTAGGGGAAAACTTTGGTTCCAGTGATCATAACACCATTAGTTTCAACTTGATCATGGATAAAGATAGATCTGGTCCTAGGGTTAAGGTTCTAAACAGGAAGAAGGCCAAATTTGAAGAAATGAGAAAGGATCTAAAAAGCGTGGATTGGGACTGGTTGTTCTCTGGCAAGGATGTGATCAGTAAGTGGGAAGCCTCCAAAGGAGAAATTTTGAGAGTGCAGAGCTTTTATGTTCCTGTTAGGATTAAAGGCAAAGTGAATTGAAATAAGGAACCCTGGTTCTCAAGGGATATTGCAACTCTGATAAAGAAGAAGAGAGAGTTGTATGACATGTATAGGAAACAGGGAGTAAATAAGGTGCTTGAGGAGTATAAAAAGTGCAAGAAAATACTTAAGAAGGAAATCAGGAGGGCTAAAAGAAGACATGAGGTTGCCTTGGCAGTCAAAGTGAAGGATAATCCAAAGAGCTTTTACAGGTATATTAAGAGTAAAAGGATTGTAAGGGATACAATTGGTCCTCTTGAAGATCACAGTGGTCGGCCATGTGCGGAACCAAAGGAAATGGGGGAGATCTTAAGTGGGTATTTTGCATCTGTACTTACTAAGGAAACTGGCATGAAGTCTATGGAATTAAGGCAAACAAGTAGTGAGATCATGGAAACTGTACAGATTGAAAGGGAGGAGGTGCTTGCTATCTTGAGGCAAATTAAAGTGGATAAATCCCCAGGACCTGACAGGGTATTCCCTCAGACCTTGAAGGAAACTAGTGTTGAAATTGCAGGGGCCCTGGCAGATATATTTAAAATGTCGGTGTCTACGGGTGAGGTGCCGGAGGATTGGAGAGTGGCTCATGTTGTTCCGTTGTTTAAAAAAGGATCAAAAAGTAATCTGGGAAATTATAGGCCGGTAAGCTTAACGTCGGTAGTGGGTAAGTTATTGGAGGGAGTACTAAGAGACAGAATCTACAAGCATTTGGATAGACAGGGACTTATTACGGAGAGTCAGCATGGCTTTGTGAGTGGTAGGTCATGTTTAACCAACCTATTGGAGTTTTTAGAGGAGGTTACCAGGAAAGTGGATGAAGGGAAGGCAGTGGATGTTGTCTACATGGACTTCAGTAAGGCCTTTAACAAGGTCCCGCATGGGAGGTTAGTTAGGAAAATTCAGTCGCTAGGTATACATGGAGAGGTGGTAAATTGGATTAGACATTGGCTCAATGGAAGAAGCCACAGAGTGGTGGTAGAGAATTGCTTCTCTAAGTGGAGGCCTGTGACTAGTGGTGTGCCACAGGGATCAGTGCTGGGTCCATTGTTACTTGTCATCTATATCAATGATCTGGATGATAATGTGGTAAATTGGATCAGCAAATTTGCTGATGATACAAAGATTGGAGGTGTAGTGGACAGTGAGGAAGGTTTTCAAAGCTTGCAGAGGGATTTGGACCAGATGGAAAAGTGGGCTGAAAAATGGCAGGTGGAGTTTAATACAGACAAGTGTGAGGTATTGCACTTTGGAAGGACAAACCAAGGTAGAACGTACAGGGTAAATGGTAAGGCAATGAGGAGTGCAGTAGAACAGAGGGATCTGGGAATACAGATACAAAACTCCCTAAAACTGGTGTCCAGGTAGATAGGGTCATAAAGAAAGCTTTTGGTACATTGGCCTTTATTAATCAAAGTATTGAGTATAAGAGCTGGAATGTTATGATGAGGTTGTATAAGGCATTGGTGAGGCCAAATCTGGAGTATTGTGTTCAGTTTTAGTCACCAAATTACAGAAAGGATATTAATAAGGTTGAAAGAGTGCAAAGAAGGTTTACAAGGATGTTGCTGGGACTTGAGAAACTCAGTTACAGAGAAAGGATGAATAGGTTAGGACCTTATTCCCTGGAGCGTAGAAGAATGAGGGGAGATTTGATAGAGGTATATAAAATTATGATGGATATAGATAGAGTGAATGCAAGCAGGCTTTTTCCACTGAGGCAAGGGGAGAAAAAACCAGAGGACATGAGTTAAGGGTGAAGGGGGAAAAGTTTAAAGGGAACATTAAGTGGGGATTCTTCACACAGAGAGTGGTGTGAGTGTGGAATGAGCTGCCAGACGAGGTGGTAAATGCAGGTCCTTTAACATCTGCCGGACGATGCTGAGGATGTTCTACGAGTCTGTGGTGGCCAGTGCTATCATGTTTGCTGCTGTGTGCTGGGGCAGCAGGCTGAGGGTAGCAGACACCAACAGAATCAACATACTCATTCATAAGGCCAGTGATGTTGTGGGGATGGAACTGGACTCTCTCACGGTGGTGTATGAAAAGAGGATGCTCTCTCAGTTGCATTCCATCTTGGTCAATGTCTCCCATCCACTACATAATGTACTGGGTGGGCACAGGAGTACATTCAGCCAGAGACTCAGTCCTCTAAGATGCAACACAGAATATCATAGGAAGTCATTCCTGCCTGTGGCCATCAAACTTTACAACTCCTCCCTTGGAGGGTCAGACACCCTGAGCCGATAGGCTGGTCCTGGACTTATTTCATAATTTACTGGCATAACTTACATATTACTATTTAACTATTTATTGTTCTATTACTATTTATTATTTATGGTGCAACTGTAACGAAAACCAATTTCCCCCGGGATCAATAAAGTATGATGATGACTATGACTATTTTTTAACATTTAAGAATAAATTGGACAGATACATGGATGGGAGGTGTATGGAGGGATATGGTCCCTGTGCAGGTCAGTGGGACTAGGCAGAAAATGGTTCGGCACAGCCAAGAAGGGCCAAAAAGCCTGTTTCCGTGCTGTAGTTTTTCTTTCTATGGTTTCTATATTCTTTTCCTTGGTAAATACTGAAGCAAAGTACTCATTAAAATTGAATTGAATTGAATTGAATGATCTTTGTTGTCATTATACATAGTTACAATGAAACTCTGTTTAGCTTCCTCTCAGGCAATTAAATAAAGCGGTAGATAAAAACAAGACAGTAATAGAAAAACAGTATTAAATAGACAAGTAGCAGAAAATAAGTAGCAACAGCGCCAGAATATCACAGTAATGCACAAAGTGCCATTGGTGCAAGTATTTGAGTCCCTGTGTGTGCATGTGTGCTCACAGTTTCAGTCATTGTTCTGTGGCAGTGGTGTGATGGAGGCCACAGCTCTGTGATAGAAGCTGTTCCTCAGTCTATTTGTTCTGGCTTTTAGTGTCCTGAACCTTTTTGCTGGATGGCAGCGGTTCAAACAGGGAGTGGCTGGGTTGTGTGGTGTCTGTGGTTATGCTGATTGCTTTCCTCCTGAGTCTGCTGGAATAGATGGTGTCCAGTCCTGGGAGCTCCATCCTGACAATTCGCTGGGCTGCCTTCACCACGCGACACAGGTCTTGTCGCTCAGCGGCTGTGCAGCTGGCATACCACACTGTGGCGCTGTTAGGATGGTTTCAGTTATACTTCTGTAGAAGTTAAGCACCAGCTTTTGAGGGAGTTTGGCCTGTTTCACCTTTCTGAGGAAGAAGAGTCTTTGTCGTGCCTTTTTTACAAGCAGCAAGGTGTTAGAGGTCCATGTCAGCTGTTTTGATAACGTAACTCCAAGGAACTTTAGGTTTTCCACACTTTCCACTACCTCTCCATGTATATAGAGGGGGGTGTGTACTTTGTCCTTTCATCTCCTGAAGTCAATGATCATCTCTTCTGTTTTGGAAGTGTTAAAGACCAGGTTGTTGTCCTTACACCACTCTGTCAGATGATCCACCTCAAGCCTGTAGGCTGTTTCATCCTTGTCTGAGATCAGGCCAAACATTATGGTATCATCCGCAAATTTAATTATGGAGTTGGAGGTGTAGATGGGGGTGCAGTCATGTGTGAAGAGTGTGTAGAGCATAGGGCTCAGCACACAGCCCTGCGGGGTGCCTATTTTTAAGATGAGGGTGGCGGAGGTGTGCTTACCAATTCTGACTTGCTGTGGTTGGTCTGTGAGAAAGTCCATGACCCATGAGCACATGGAGGAACCAAGGCCAAGAGTGTTCAGTTTGCTGACCAGTTTATGGGGGATAACTGTGTTAACTGCAGAATTGAAGTCCACAAATAACATCCTGACTTAAGTGTTCGGTTCCTCTAAGTGACTCAGAGCAATATGGAGGGCTGTTGTGATTGCATCCTCTGTGGAGCAGTTTGCCCGGTAGGCTGGTGTTTGTCTAGATCAGGTGGGATTATAACCTTAATGTGTGACATCCCAAGTCTCTCAAAGCGCTTCACGGCTGTGGGTGTCAGCGCTACAGGGCGACAGTCATTCAGGCACTTCACTGCTGATTTTTTGGGCACTGGGATGATGGTGGAGGTTTTAAGGCATGTTGGAACAACAGCTTGTTGCAGTGAGAGGTGAGTTATACTTGTAAGCACCTCAGCAAGCTGGTCAGCACATGCTTTCAGTACCCGGCCGGGCAATCCGTCTGGGCCAGCTGCCTTACTCACATTCACTTTCCTCAGGGTGGATCTCACCTGATGTTGCTTAAGGACCAGTGTGGACTCATCGTCAGGTGGGTGGATGAGTGGAGCAGCCTCCTCCCTCTGAGTATCAAAGCGGGCAAAGAACTGGTTTAGGACAGCAGGCAGTATGGCGTCATCATCTGGCAGATTATCGGTTTCGTAGTCTGTCAGCGCGTTGATGCCTTTCCACATACTGCGGGGGTTGTTGTTATCAAACTGATTTTCAATGTGCAATTTGTATTTGCGCTTTGCATCCCTGATGCCCCTGCGGAGATTCCCCTGTCCTTCACTGTAGGCTTGTTTGTCTCCTGACCTGAAAGCTGCATCGCGCTCCTTGAGTAGTGCCCTCACATTGCTGTTAATCCACGGCTTTTGATTGGGAAACACCTTAATTGTCTTTTGTGTTATTACATTTTCTGTGCAAAACTTAATATATTCTAGGACTGAACCAGCATATTCCTCCAGGTCTGCTTCCTTTGCAAACAAGCCCCAATCTATGTTGTCAAAACAGTCCTGTAGCATTGAGGTGGCTTCCTCAGACCATACATGTACTGCCTTGATTGTTGGTTTTACTCTGCAGATCTGTAGCCTGTAAGCTGGGGTCAGTGAGCATTGAGTACTGCACTCACATTCTCTGCATTCAAGTTTAATGCCCTGGTTAAGAATTTACTGCTAATGCTATTGGGCATTTCCTTTAATAGTTGTCTGTAGAATCAATGTGTTCTGCTGATTGTTTGTGTTTCAGTTAGAGGTAAGGGTTTGTGATGTTCAACTTAGGAATGTTGAGTTAGGCAATCAGGATGGTGGAATTGGGAGAAGGTTCAAGGGAAAGCTGGGCGGAGAGGTTTTTGTGATGGACACTGGTGTGGGTTGAGATCTTTTTGGCGGGAGCTGGGAGAACGCAGAAGGGAAGATGGCTGAGGATGCTATCCTGGTGCTTTGTGCAGATGATTTGCTTCAAGGAAGAAGGGCCAATGCTCCCATGGGGGAGCCCATTTCTTCAAGATGGATTTTGAGCGACGTTCGGCAGATAGAACGTGCTTTCACGCAGACCGTGGATCCAGCGTGTGAGTTAAAGACAACTTCAACATGAGCTCCAACTTTATGTGCACATTTGGACTGGGTTAACTGTAATGGGCCTTTTTATATTTTTTTCTTTTTTTCCCTACTAACTGTCCAATAAAGCTGAAAGTTTTAAATACAGTTTCTTTTTACCTGTATGCAGTGTATGATCTGTTATTTCTTGCCAACAGCTTATTGCTTGGGGCAGTATTTACAGAATATTAACACAGATCAGAGATCAAGTGGTTGAACCATCCCAACTTTCCAGTTTTGGTGGAACCCAAGTCACACTGACCCAAAACGTACATAATACATAATCTAGCAGAGAGAAAAAAAAATAAAATCTAAAAAAAAAAAATAATAAATTAGCAAGTAAATCAATTATGTGTATTGAATAGATTAAAAACCATGCAAGAACAGAAATACATTAAAA
This sequence comes from Mobula birostris, assembly GCF_030028105.1. NCBI lineage: Eukaryota > Metazoa > Chordata > Chondrichthyes > Myliobatiformes > Myliobatidae > Mobula > Mobula birostris. The sequence continues at coordinate 202,307,936 of NC_092371.1, read as the reverse complement.
AAACATCACATCACATTTGCCTTCTACACGACCTACTCAACATGAAAATTAACCTTTAGGGAATCCTGCATGAGGACTTCTAACTCCCTTTGCACCTCAGATTTTTGCATTTTCTCTGCATCAGAAGATAGTCTACACATTCATTTCTACAGTATACACTTTCCAACACTGTATTCTATCTGCCACTTCTTTGCCCATTCTCCTCATCTGTTTATGTCCCTCTGTAGCCTCTCTACTTCCTCAAAACTACTGCCCTTCCACCTATCTTTTTAGCCACAAAGCCATCAATTCCATCATCCAAATTGTTGACATATGATGCAAAAAGCAGTCCCAACACAAACCCCTGTGTAACATAACTAGTCACCAGTCGCCCACTGGAAAAAACTCACTTCATTCCCACTCCCTGCCTCCTGCCAATCAGTCAAAGCTCTATCCATGTTAGTATCTTCCATGTAATACCACGGGCTTGTAGCTTGTTAAGCAGCTTCATGTATAGCACCTTGTCAAAGGCTTTCTGAAAATCCAAGTGCACAACGTCCATCTATTGTTCTTTATCTATCCTGTTTGTTATTTCTTTAAAGAATTCCAAGACTTTTCAGGCAAGATTTTCCCCTGATGAAACCATGTTGACTTCAGCCCATTTTATCATGTGCCTCCAAGTACCCCAAAATCATATCTTTAACAACATTTTCCCAATGACTGAGATCAGACTAACTGGCCTATAGTTTCCTTTTTTCTGCCTCTCTCCCTTTGACATTTACAGATTTCTATTCCTCTAGATCCATGCCAGAATCAATTGATTCTTCAAAGATCATTACTAATGCCTCCATAATCTCTTCATCCACCTCCTTTGGAACCCTGGGATGTTTACCATCTGGTCCAGGTCACTTATCTACCTTCAGGCCTTTCAGTTTCCCAAGAATTCTCCCTCGTAACAGCAACTTCATACACTTCTGCCCCTTGACCCTCTCGGACGTCTGGCACGCTGCTAGTGTCTTCCACAGTGAAGATTCATGAAAAGTACTTATCCAGTTTGTCCACCATTTCCTTGTCCCCCATTACTACATCTCCATCATTTTCTAGTGGTCTGATATCTACTCTCGTTTCTCTTTTACACTTTATGTATCTGAAGAAACTTTTGGTATCCTCTTTAATAGTATTAGCTGGCTTACCTTTGTATTCAATTTTTTCCTTCTTTATGACTTCTTAATTGCCTTCTGCTGGTTTTTACAAACACCCCAGTCCCCTAACTTCCCACTAATCTTTGTTCTATTATATGCTCTCTCTTTGGCTTTATGTTGGCTTTGACTTCTCTTAACTATCACGGTTGTGTCATCCTGCCTTTAGAGTATCTCTTCCTCTTTGGGATGTATACATCTTGCACCTTCCAAATTGCTTTCAAAAATTCCAGCCATTGCTGTTCTGCTCGTGTTCTTTTCCAGTCAATTTTGGCCAGGTCCTCTCTCATGCCTTTGTAATTTCCTTTACTCCACTGTAATACTGATGCCTCTGACTTTAGCTTCTCCTTCTCAAATTTCAGGATGAATTATAAAATATTGTGATCACTGACCACTAAGGGTTCCTTTACCTTAAACTGTCTAATCAATTTTGGTCCATTGTATATATGAGAGTAACAAACATTGTGGCAGCTCACCCTTCTCTTCTTGGCACTGAAGATTGCTGTCCTCTTGAAGCAGTTGGGAACCTTAGATTGCAGTAGTGAGAGGTTGAAGATGTTTTTGAACACTCTGATTAGTTGATCGACACAGGTATTCAATATTCGGCCAGGAGCACCACTGGGGTCTGATGCCTTGCGATGGATGTTCTGACATTCGCCTCCAACAAATATCACAGTGTCACAATATGCTGTGTGGATTTGCAGAGGCATAGAGTTATTCTCACATTCAAAATGTGTAGAGAGGGTGTTGAGGAGTGAAGGATCACTGTCATTTATGCTCTCAAGTTTTGCCTCATGGGAAGTCATGGCATGCAAACCTTGCCATAGCTGTGCTATATCGATTGTGTCACCAATTGCACATGGAGTTTCCTTTTCACTCGCGTTATCACCTTCCGTAGGTTATACCTGAACTCCTTGTAGGATTCTAGATTGCCAGTCTTGAACCCTACAGACCTAGTCCTCAGTAGAGTACATATTATAAACAGGAGAAATTCTTCAGATGCTGTCAATCCAAAGCAACACATACAGAATTCTGGAGGAACTCAGCAGGTCAGGCAGCACCTATGGAAATGCATAAACAGTCAATATTTTGGGCCAAGTCCCAAAACGTCCTGAGCAAGGTTATCAGCCCAAAACATTGATTGTTTATTCATTTCCATAGATGCTGCCTGACATTTGTAACATACAGAAATCTCCTCAAATTCTTGTCCTGCCAAAGGGGCTTGGCCCAAAATGTCGACTGGACTTTTTTGTATGTGTTGATCAAATTCCTAATATGACTTGCCGCCTTCTTAATTGCATCAATATGGTGAGCCCAGGATTCTCCAAGAGGACCACAACCTTGTTGTAGGGTTTGGAGGGTTGCATGTCTCAGTAACCTGGAGAGCTATGTTGGCTTGGTTAAGGACCTTGTGCTTTGACACTTGGTAGGGTCACCCATGTCAAACGGGTTAAAGGGTAGAGGCCAGACTAAGAATGGTCCGCCTGTCCTCCAGGTTCAGGTGATCAGCTCAGGACTACCAACTCTGACTGATTGATGAAATTTCTTACGGAAACAACAATGAAAAATTCTTTTTTTGTGTGTGGTGGTATTCCCAAGTCTCCATCCGGGTCTTGCATGGCTGAGAGTAGTGAAAACTAAGAAGAAAAGAGAGGCTAACTCCATCATCAAAACAGCACTTCATTGGACTCCTGAAGGGTGGAGGAAACGTGAGAGACCAAAGATAGTTTGGCGTCGTACCATAGAGGCAGAAATAAGGACCCTGGACCACACCTGGGCACAATAGAGAAGATGGCCAAGGGCAGAGAAAGATAGAGGACTTTTTTTGCTGCCCTAAACACCAGCAGCGTAACATGCAGTAAATAAGTTGAGCCCAGGATAGATCTTCAGAGATATTGACACCCAGGAACTTGAAGCTGCTCACCCATTTCACTGTAGATCTTTCAATGAGGACTGGTGTGTGTTCTCACACCTTCACCTTTCTGAAGTCCACAGTCTACTTCTTGGTCTCACGCAGGATTGTTGCCGTGACACCACTCTATCAGCCAATCAATCTCACTCCTGTATGCCTCCTTGACACCGTTTGTGGTTCTGCCCGCAACAGTTGTGACACCGGTGAATTTATAGATGGCATTTGATGTGTGCATAGCCACAAAGTCACGTGAGTAGAGAAAGCAAATCAGTGGGCTAAGAACAAATTCTTAATATGCGCCTGTGTCAACTGTTAGCAAGGAGATGTTATTATTGGTCTACACTGACTGTAGTCTCCCAACGAGACCATATAGGAACATAGGAAATGAATGCTACACACACACACACACACACACACACACACACACACACAAAGCAATTAGAAAACTTAGAATAAACCATACAAAAAACAGGATCTAGATTAGATAACCAGGTCATGTTGTGTAATATTTCTTGATAATATATATATTATATATTATATATATATATTTACAATATATATTAATGACTTGGATGAGGGAATTAAATGCAGCATCTCCAAGTTTGCGGATGACACGAAGCTGGGCAGCAGTGTTAGCTGTGAGGAGGATGCTAAGAGGATGCAGGGTGACTTGGATAGGTTGGGTGAGTGGGCAAATTCATGGCAGATGCAATTTAATGTGGATAAATGTGAAGTTATCCACTTTGGTGGCAAAAATAGGAAAACAGATTATTATCTGAACTGCGGCCGATTAGGAAAAGGGGAGGTGCAACGAGACCTGGGTGTCATTATACACCAGTCATTGAAAGTGGGCATGCAGGTACAGCAGGCGGTGAAAAAGGCGAATGGTATGCTGGCATTTATAGCGAGAGGATTCGAGTACAGGAGCAGGGAGGTACTACTGCAGTTGTACAAGGCCTTGGTGGGACCACACCTGGAGTATTGTGTGCAGTTTTGGTCCCCTAATCTGAGGAAAGACATCCTTACCATAGAGGGAGTACAAAGAAGGTTCACCAGATTGATTCCTGGGATGGCAGGACTTTCATATGAAGAAAGACTGGATGAACTGGGCTTGTACTCGTTGGAATTTAGAAGATTGAGGGGGGATCTGATTGAAACGTATAAGATCCTAAAGGGATTGGACAGGCTAGATGCAGGAAGATTGTTCCCGATGTTGGGGAAGTCCAGAATGAGGGGCCACAGTTTGAGGATAGAGGGGAAGCCTTTTAGGACCGAGATTAGGAAAAACTTCTTCACACAGAGAGTGGTGAATCTGTGGAATTCTCTGCCACAGGAAACAGTTGAGGCCAGTTCATTGGCTATATTTAAGAGGGAGTTAGATATGGCCCTTGTGGCTATGGGGGTCAGGGGGTATGGAGGGAAGGCTGGGGCGGGGTTCTGAGTTGGATGATCAGCCATGATCATAATAAATGGCGGTGCAGGCTCGAAGGGCCGAATGGCCTACTCCTGCACCTATTTTCTATGTTTCTATGTTTCTATAATCATAGTGGGAAATTGTTCAAAAATGCACAAATATAAGATTACTCCCTTCAAAGACCTAATTTGATGCTAATCACTATACGTATCTTAAAATAGTTTGTCCAACCTCTCCTTATCAAAATGACCCAGCATGTTTGTGCGTCACACGATCTGCCTATCCTCCATGTCCTTCTGCTTGGTAAGTACTCACCCACATCGTCTGCCTACAGACACATGTTCCCCCCTTTATCCTTGAGTGGACCAATCTGCTCCCTTGTTATCCTTTTGCTCTAGATGTACAGTATGTTTAGAATGCCTTGCGACTCTCTTTAATCCAACTTGCCAAGGAATATTTATGGCCCTTCCTAACTCTTTCAATTCCCTTATGAGTATTTTTTTTTTTTGCTTCTTTATAATCCTCAAAGGTTTTGTTTGATTTTGGCTTCCTAAATTATGCATATGCTTCCTTTTTCTTCTTGACTAAATTCACTATCTCTGTCAGCTTCCTTTACCTTATCAGCCTTGTTCTTCCTTCTGCCTTCTATCCTGTACATTGTGCATTTAAAGACATTTCACGTTTTAGATGCGGACTTGCCAGACAAAGCTTGTTTACAATTAACTGTCTCTAGATGCTGTCAAATATTCACATAATTTGCCCAGTTCCAATTTAATATTCTTCCTAACAACACATACAAAATGCTGGAGGAACTCAGCAGGCCAGGCAGTACAGTCCTGCCAAAGGGTTTCAACGGGATACGTCGACTGTACTCTGTTCCTGGATGCTGCTTGGCCTGTTGAGTTCCTCCAGCATTTTGTGTGTCTCGCTTGGATTTCCAGCATCTGCAGATTTTCTCTTGTTTGTGATTTAATACTCTTCCGCTTAGTCCATACGTATCCTTTTCTATAGCCATCTATAGTATCTTTATATGAGATCACCTTTTCCTAACTGTTCTCTCAATGAAAGGCTTGTCACTTGGCTGATTAATGTCTAGAATTACGGCTGGATGACACACAAGAAAGAAAGCAGTTGTGGAAGGAAAAACAACCATGCTACACAAAAGATTACAAATTAGTAGTAGAATAAAAGAATACAATTACCGATAAGAAAGATAACCAATCGATTTGGATTAAAATTGCAGCTAAATGATCTATCACGCTAATGGGGTTGCATGATAGCTAATCAAGTAATGTTGGAGAATTTAGAAAGAAATATTTAGTTTTATCTAAAATGTAGCAGAGTAATCATAAGGGATTTTATTTTCCATCAGGGATACACCCAGGTAAACTGACAGGAAGGGTTTAACATAAGAAAGACAGACAGCTTCTGATAATCCCAAAGTACTTCTTCTTCCATTTTTGAGATGTGAGCATCTTTGACAAGGTCAACCCTTGTTGGCCATCTCTGAATATCCTTGATGCGGCGATGTTGAGCTATACACATAAATAGAAACTCATAATAGAGCAAAAATATACTTCTGCCTGACCCAAGAATGGACAATGTGACCCACTGGTAGCCATTAGAAAGATAGGATAGAAAGATAAAATTGGAAGATCTCTTGCACATTGGAAGATATGAAACCAAATGAGATTAAAAATCAATAAACATCACTATGTACATCATAGGTTAGAAAATAAATGAAAAAATGATGAATATTTACAAGATTTATTTATAAGAGCATAGAATTCAAAGGTAGTGAAGTTAAAAACCTGTATAGAAATCTATTTAGACTTGAGTACTATGTATAATTTGAAGAATATTAAAAAAACAATGAACAGGATTAGACCTAATAGCTGACCCTGTTATCTTTTAATTGATCAAGACTGAGGTGATCTTTGGTCTCAGTTCTACCTTGCCTTCTGATCCCTATGGTCTTCCAATCCCCTACAGTCAGGGATTCATGTATGTGCATGTAGTTATTGATTCTTTACCCACAGCTCTCTGGGAGAAGAAATTCCTTTGCATCTCAGCATTTAACCTGTCAGCCCTCTTAGAATCAGATTTGATTAAATAAGGTCAATAATTCTGTACTCAATATTATAAAAGTAATATAGACCCACTATATCAAGTGCCATGAAATTACAAGGATTGGTGCAGAAATCAAGGATAGCAGACATTTGGAATGAGTGAATGAATCCAGACTTTCTTCATTCATCAAAGAGAATTATTTAAGTTATTCCCCAAAAAGTCTTACAAATTACAAGTGACTTAGATGGGCTGAATTGAGAAAGTTTGTAGCAGAATTCAGGACAATAAATATATGACAGCACCTAAAAAGTCCAGATGGAATAGAAGAGGAATACCTTCATTCAAAGGGTGATTACAAAGTGATACACACTACCAAAGAAAGTAGTTGAAAGAAAAAAATCTAAGATGCTGGACAAAACAAAATGGAAAAAAATACCTGAAAGCCTTAAATGAGTTGCTAAAATGGCAGCGGATGTGTGCAGAGATGAAATAGTAGCCCATGCAATGAGGAGTGGTAGGTGATTGGGATAATGTGCCATATTCTGATTGACAGACTGTGACTCAAGGTGTCAGTGAAGATCAAAACAGATTTTGGTGGTCACTGCACATAAACTTACAGAAAATAATCAAATCTACTAACAGATGTCTTAAAACAGGAGAGAATCTGCAGATGCTGGATATCCAAGCAACACATTCAAAATGATGGAGGAACCCAGCAGGCCAAGCAACATCTGCAGAAAAGAGTACAGTCGACGTTTCAGACCGAAACCTGAACTCACAGAAACAAAATATTGAGGCGAACTAATAGGACGATAGAAAAAGGTCATTTGTACAGATTTGAGAGTTCAGAACGTGAGGATGTAATCTAAAAATTAGATCGTTATTATAAAGTTTTATGTTATTTGGCTATCATTGTATATTACTTTTGGATAATTTGAAACATTTAAGTCTGCAAGTATAACTGTTGGCTTCATTAAAGCAAAATATATTCTGAAGAAGCTCAGCAGCTTAGTCATCTTATTATGAAGGCGGAGTACAGTAGGGATGGATAGGCAAGGGAATTATCTCTGACAGAGCAAAATCAGATTTGCTGTGGGATATTAATCAGCTTATCCGAAATAACGTCAGTAATTTCAGCTTTTATTTCAGACTTTCAGCATCTACAATTTTTTTTTGATTTCCATATTTGGCTCCATAACGAAAATACAACTGCAGACAGATGTTTACAGCAACTCAGAGTGAAGCTGGAATAGTGAAAATAAATAGAACTAGGGCAGAGGATGTTTAGAGCATGCTATTGGCAGGTGAGGAAAGGAGAATTAAAGGGAAGAAAGAGAAATAAAATAAGAATAGAAAGACAACGAGATTAATAATTGTCTTTTGATAGCGGGTGGGATGTAGGGAAATTGTAAAGGAGATGTGGGTGGAACTGCAACTCTGGCCTTATCTTGGTAGGCAGCAAGAGTTCTTTCATCAGATAGGTCAGGAAAGATGGTGGATGATATAGTCCTAATTGGGGGTGGGGGGGAGTTGGGACAGATGAAAGTATGAAGATGATAGAGAAGTAAACAAGCAATGCGTCATTCCAGGGCATGGGGGTAAGCATAGACAAGGATAGCTACCTATTTTGAAGCATTTTTAAACTATAACTTGCATTTAAATGCTAAAGCTTGTATACAAAGATGGATCATGAAAAAATAACATTTCTCTTTATTCTCTTTATTTCAGTCGTGTTAACAAATTCTAGTATCTGACAAAAATTCCTATACTAATTTGCTGTTGAGTAAAAACATGACTATATTAAACACAACCCCCAAAATTAAAGGTTTTTATTTTGTATGGAAAATATCATTATCCAAGAATTGAATATTTAGAGTAATTGGTTAGGAATAACTAAATTCAAGTACAGAAGCATAATCAATATGTTACTAGACTAGCAATTCAAAGATCTGGACTAATGATCTGAAACATGGCAAACGACTCACTTAAATTCAGTTAATTAAATAAATATGGAATTAAAATATCTGGTTTTTGAAACTATTCTCATTGTCATTAAAAGCCCATCTGGTTTATTACGCTTGCAAGAACAAAATTTGTTGTATTTGCCACTGCAGGCTTTTAATATTGTGATTGACTGTTAGTTGCTCTCTAAAATGGCCTAGAAAGACATTTAGTTGCTGTAATATTAAGTTAGGCATTGGTCATCACAGAGGCAAAAATGGCCCAGTACATCCTAATTGTCTCCTTCATCAACAGTTGGTACTTAGGGCCCAAACTGTGAGACTTGCCCCAAAGATCAACAAAACAATAGGTCAATCGTGTCAATAGTCTCAGGCCATGTCGCCATCCTTAGATATTTGTGCCATTGGCAAAATAACTCACTTGTACAATGATGCTGCAGTGTTGTGGAGTCATTATGTGGAGGTGATGAGAGTTCTCAATATTAAACCTTTGATATATCATTGCTTACACACACAGTGAGCACCCTGCTGATTTGTCCTCTTTTACATGTTGAATGCTTGTCCTCTTTTGATTTGTCCTCTTTTACATGTTGAATGTTTTTTTTCATAAATTCTATTGTTTTTCTTTACTTGTAAGAAAATGAATCTCGAGGTAGTATATGGTGACATAAAATCATAAAACATAGAAACAGAACTAAGCTATTTGGCCCATTAAGACTGCACTGCCATTTCATCATGGTTAATCCATTTTCCTTCTTAACTCCATTTTCCTACCTTTTCCATATAACTTTTGATGCTGTGACTAATGAAGAAAATTTCAACCTCAGCTTTAAATGTGCTCAATGACTTGGCCTTCACCAGCCACCTGTGGCAATGAGTATCACAGATTCCCCACCCTCTGGCTAAAGAAATTACTCCTAATCTCTGTTCCAAATGGACTTCCCGCTATTCTCAGGCTGTGCCCTCTGGTCCTAGACTCCCCCACTATAGGAAACATAGTTTCCAATGGCCACTCTACATAGGCCTTTCAACATTTGATAGGTTTCAGTAAGATCATAGAAACATAGAAAATAAGTGCAGGAGTAGGCCATTCGGCCCTTTGAGCCTGCGCCGCCATTTATTATGATCATGGCTGATCATCCAACTCAGAACCCTGCACCAGCCTTCCCTCCATACCCCCTGATCCCCGTAGCCACAAGGGCCATATCTAACTCCCTCTTAAATATAGCCAATGAACTGGCCTCAACTGTTTCCTGTGGCAGAGAATTCCACAGATTCACCACTCTCTGTGTGAAGAAGTTTTTCCTAATCTCAGTCCCCTTTATCCTCAAACTGTGACCCCTCGTTCTGGACTTCCCCAACATCGGGAACAATCTTCCTGCATCTAGCCTGTCCAATCCCTTTAGGATTTTATACGTTTGAATCAGATCCCCCCTCAATCTTCTAAATTCCAACGAGTACAAGCCTAGTTCATCCAGTCTGTCTTCATATGAAAGTCCTGCCATCCCAGGAATCAATCTGGTGAACCTTCTTTGTACTCCCTCTATGGCAAGGATGTCTTTCCTCAGATTAGGGGACCAAAACTGCACACAATACTCCAGGTGGGGTCTCACCAAGGCCTTGTACAACTGCAGTAGTACCTCCCTGCTCCTGTACTCGAATTCTCTCGCTATAAATGCCAGCATACCATTCGCCTTTTTCACCGCCTGCTGTACCTGCATGCCCACTTTCAATGACTGGTGTATAATGACACCCAGGTCTCGTTGCACCTCCCCTTTTCCTAATCGGCCACCATTCAGATAATAAGCAACACACATCAAAGTTGCTGGTGAACGCAGCAGGCCAGGCAGCATCTCTAGGAAGAGGTGCAGTCGAAGTTTCAGGCCAAGACCCTTCGTCAGGACTAACTAAAGGAAGAGTGAGTAAGAGATTTGAAAGTTGGAGGGGGAGGGGGAGATCCAAAATGATAGGAGAAGACAGGAGGGGGAGGGATGGAGCCAAGAGCTGGACAGGTGATTGGCAAAAGGGGATACGAGAGGATCATGGGACAGGAGGTCCGGGAAGAGAGACAAGGATGGGGGGGGGGGACCCAGAGGATGGGCAAGAGGTATATTCAGAGGGACAGAGGGAGAAAAAGGAGAGTGAGAGAAAAGATGTGTGCATAAAAATAAGTAACAGATGGGGTACGAGGGGGAGGTGGGGCCTAGCGGAAGTTAGAGAAGTCGATGTTCATGCCATCAGGTTGGAGGCTACCCAGACGGAATATAAGGTGTTGTTCCTCCAACCTGTGTGTGGCTTCACCTTTGCAGTAGAGGAGGCCGTGGATAGACATGTCAGAATGGGAATGGGATGTGGAATTAAAATGTGTGGCCACTGGGAGATCCTGCTTTCTCTGGCGGACAGAGCGTAGATGTTCAGCAAAGCGGTCTCCCAGTCTGCGTCGGGTCTCGCCAATATATAAAAGGCCACATCGGGAGCACCGGACGCAGTATATCACCCCAGTCAACTCACAGGTGAAGTGTTGCCTCACCTGGAAGGACTGTTTGGGGCCCTGAATGGTGGTAAGGGAGGAAGTGTAAGGGCATGTGTAGCACTTGTTCCGCTTACACGGATAAGTGCCAGGAGGGAGATCAGTGGGGAGGGATGGGGGGGACGAATGGACAAGGGAGTTGTGTAGGGAGCGATCCCTGCAGAATGCAGGGGGGGGGAGGGAAAGATGTGCTTAGTGGTGGGATCCCGTTGGAGGTGGCGGAAGTTACGGAGAATAATATGTTGGACCCGGAGGCTGGTGGGGTGGTAGGTGAGGACCAGGGGAACCCTGTTCCTAGTGGGGTGGTGGGAGGATGGAGTGAGAGCAGATGTACGTGAAATGGGGGAGATGCGTTTAAGAGCAGAGTTGATAGTGGAGGAAGGGAAGTCCCTTTCTTTAAAAAATGAAGACATCTCCCTCGTCCTAGAATGAAAAGCCTCATCCTGAGAGCAGATGCGGCGGAGACGGAGGAATTGCGAGAAGAGGATGGCGTTTTTGCAAGAGACAGGGTGAGAAGAGGAATAGTCCAGATAGCTGTGAGAGTCAGTAGGCTTATAGTAGACATCAGTGGATAAGCTGTCTCCAGAGACAGAGACAGAAAGATCTAGAAAGGGGAGGGAGGTGTCAGAAATGGACCAGGTAAACTTGAGGGCAGAGTGAAAGTTGGAGGCAAAGTTAATAAAGTCAACGAGTTCTGCATGCGTGCAGGAAGCAGCGCCAATGCAGTCGTCGATGTAGCGAAGGAAAAGTGGGGGACAGATACCAGAATAGGCACGGAACATAGATTGTTCCACAAAGCCAACAAAAAGGCAGGCATAGCTAGGACCCATACGGGTGCCCATGGCTACACCTTTAGTTTGGAGGAAGTGGGAGGAGCCAAAGGAGAAATTATTAAGAGTAAGGACTAATTCCGCTAGACGGAGCAGAGTGGTGGTAGAGGGGAACTGATTAGGTCTGGAATCCAAAAAGAAGCGTAGAGCTTTGAGACCTTCCTGATGGGGGATGGAAGTATATAAGGACTGGACATCCATGGTGAAAATAAAGCGGTGAGGGCCAGGGAACTTAAAATCATCGAAAAGTTTAAGAGCGTGAGAAGTGTCACAAACATAGGTCGGAAGGGATTGAACAAGGGGTGATAAAACAGTGTCGAGGTATGCAGAAATGAGTTCGGTGGGGCAGGAGCAAGCTGAGACAATAGGTCGGCCAGGACAGGCAGGTTTGTGGATCTTGGGTAGAAGGTAGAAATGGGAAGTGCGGGGTGTGGGAATTATAAGGTTGGTAGCAGTGGATGGGAGATCCCCTGAGCGGATAATTCAGATAATAATCTGTTTTCCTATTTTTGCCACCAAAGTGGATAACTTCACATTTATCCACATTAAATTGCATCTGCCATGAATTTGCCCACTCACCCCCCTATCCAAGTCACCCTGCATCCTCTTAGCATCCTCCTCACAGCTAACACTGCCGCCCAGCTTCGTGTCATCTGCAAACTTGGAGATACTGCATTTAATTCCTTCATCCAAGTCATTAATATATATTGTAAACAACTGGGGTCCCAGCACCGAGCCTTGCGGTACCCCACTAGTCACTGCCTGCCATTCTGAAAAGGTCCTGTTTGTTCCCACTCTTTGCTTCCTGTCTGCTAACCAGTTCTCTATCCACATCAATAACTTACCCCCAATACCGTGTGCTTTAAGTTTGCACACTAATCTCCTGTGTTGAACCTTGTCAAAAGCCTTTTGAAAATCCAAATATACCACATCCACTGGTTCTTCCCTATCCACTCTACTAGTTACATCCTCAAAAAATTCTATGAGATTCGTCAAACATGATTTTCCTTTCACAAATCCATGCTGACTTTGTCCGATGATTTCACCACTTTCCAAATGTGCTGTTATCACATCTTTGATAACGGACTCCAGCAGTTTCCCCACCACCGACGTTAGGCTAACCGGTCTATAATTCCCCGGTTTCTCTCTCCCTCCTTTTTTAAAAAGTGGGGTTACATTAGCCACCCTCCAATCCTCAGGAACTAGTCCAGAATCTAACGAGTTTTGAAAAATTATCACTAATGCATCCACTATCTCTTGGGCTACTTCCTTAAGCACTCTGGGATGCAGACCATCTGGCCCTGGGGATTTATCTGCCTTTAATTCCTTCAATTTACCTAACACCACTTCCCTACTAACATGTATTTTGCTCAGTTCCTCCATCTCACTGGACCCTCTGTCTCCTACTATTTCTGGAAGATTATTTATGTCCTCCTTAGTGAAGACAGAACCAAAGTAATTATTCAATTGGTCTGCCATGTCCTTGCTCCCCATAATCAATTCACCTGTTTCTGTCTGTAGGGGACCTACATTTGTCTTTACCAGTCTTTTCCTTTTTACATATCTATAAAAACTCCCCCTTAGTTATTAAGATCCCCCTTAGTTATTTAGATTCCAGCGAGTACAGGCCTAGAGCAATCAAATATTCCTCAAACAATAAACTTTTCATTCTCAGAATCAGTCTCATGAACGTTGTCTAAACTATCTCCTATGTTAGCACATCTTTTCTTAGATAAGGAATCCAAATCTATGCATAATATCCAAGTGAGGTGCCTTATAAAGCCTAAGCATTATATCCTTGCTTTTATATTCTAGTCCTCCAGAAATGTATGCTAACATTACATTTGTCTTCCTCACTGCCAACTCAACCTGCAAGTTAACCGTTAGAAAATTCCGCATGAGGTCTCCAAAGTACCTTTGCACATTAGATTTTTAAATTTTCTCCCTGTATAGAATATAGTCCATGCTTCCAGTTCTGCTGCCCAAGTGCATTACCATACACTTCCTGATATTGTATTCCAACTACCTCTTCTTTGCCCATTGTCCTAATCTGTCTAAGTCCTTCTGCAGCCCCCTGCTTCCTGAACAATACAGGCCCCTCCACCTATCTTTGTATTATCCACAAATTTGTCCACAAATCCGACAATTCCATCATCTAAATCATTGACAAATAACATAAAAAGATGCAGTCCCAATAGTGACTGCTGTGCCGCACCAGTAGTCAATTAAAGCCAACCAGAAATGGCTCCCTTTATTTCTACTCTTTGCTTGCTGTCAATCAGTCAGTCCTCTATCATTGCTAGTAGGTTTCCTGTAATATCATGGGTTCTTATCTTGTTAAGCAGTCTCAAATGTGGTACCTTGTCAAATGCCTTCTGAAAATCCAAGTACGCAACATCCATCAGTTCTCCTTTGTCTATAAGAAACCATGTTGATATATTTTATCATGTACCCTGAGACCTCATCCTTAACACTCTGGGGTGTAGTCCATCTGGTCCAGGTGCCTTATCTACTTTCAGACCTTTCAGCTTCCCATGCACCTTCTCCCTAGTAAAAGGAACTGCACTCGCTTCTGCCCTTTGTCTCTCTGGAAATTCTGACATACTGCTAGTGTCCTCCACAGTGAAGACTGAAGCAAAATACTTATTGAATAGACAAATAAACTCTTCTTGGGTTTTGAACTGAGTGCAGGTATCAATTATAACTGATGTTTCGATAATGAAGAACAAGAGAATGGTGGACGAACTGAATAACTGAAAAAATGATCGAATGCTTTCCCAGTGTATATGATGAATAAACTCTTCTCAGGCTTCCAACTAGGTGGAGGTATCAATTATAATCAGTTTTTATGACAAACTCTGGCATCTTCATCAGGGATGATGCCTGGGCATGTCTAGTCCAGTGGTATTTACACCCCCGTAGTCTGTCCCTGCTGATTGATTAGTCCTTGTCCAGTCAGGTTTCTGCTGTCCCACCTTTTCCTGTTCTTGATAAAGCGAGATCTTTATCTTTGTTAAAACTCCTCTATGAGGGGAACTACTATGAACAAATGAATGGAGTGCCCATGAGTTCGTCCTTGTTGCCAGCTACTGCTAATTTCTACTTGGAAAGGTTATGTCCCAAATGCTTCTTCAGATACGTCGATGACACCTTCACAACATGGTCTCATGGATTCCAGGCACTCCAACTGTTCCATGACCATCTGAACAGTATACATCCAAACATTCAATTTACAATAGAGATGGAGAAGAATGGTTCATGGTGGAAACCTGCATGAAGAAGCACAGAAGGTGTACCCATTTAGGTTACCTAGAGAAATCAGTGGTAGCAGGACATTGCACTTGCAATAGCCGTAGGATTGACTTCTACTGTGTCACAAAACCACTGTGCCCTGCCAATAACTTTGGGACTACCTGGTGAAGGAAGCCATTGAGATAAAACTAGAGGAAAAGAATTTTAACAAAGACAAGAGTCTCGCTCTCAGTAAGAACTGGAATTCAATTATAAGCAAGGTGGGACAGCAGAAATCTGATTGGATGAGGACTAACCAATCAGCAGGGACAGACTACAGGGGTGTAAATACCACTGGACTAGACATGCCCAGGCATCATCCCTGATGAAGATGCCAGAGTTTGTCATAAAAACCGATTATAATTGATACCTCCACCTAGCTGGAAGCCTGAGAAGAGCTTATTCATCATATACATTGGGAAAGCATTCAATTTTTTTTCAGTTATTCGGTTCATCCACCATTCCCTTGTTCCTCATTATTACCTCTACAGCATCATTTTCCAGTGGTCTGCTATATATTCTCACTTCTCTTTCATTCTTTATATATCTGATAAAAAATTTAACATCCTCTTTGATATTATTGGCTAGCTTACCTTCATTTTTGTCTTTTTCCTCCCTCATGCTTTTCCAGTTGCCTTCTGTCGGTTTACTAAAGTTTCCCAATCCTCTAACTTCCCACTAATTTTTGCTATATTGTTTGAGCTCTATTTTGTTTTTGACTTCTCTTGACTGCCATGGTTGCATCATGCTGACTTCTTCTTTAAGATGCATGTACCCTGCACCTTCCATGTAGCACCCAAAAACTCCAGCCATTGTTGCTCTGCTGTCATCCCTGCTACTGTCCCCTTCCAATTAACTTTGGCCATCTCCTCTTGTTTACTGTATCTCAATAACTCTCACGTATCACTGTAATACTAATATATCTGACTTTAGCTTCTCCCTCTCAAATAGCAGAGTGAGTTCTATCATATTATGATCACTTCTTACTTAAGGTTCCTTTACCTTAATCTTCTTAATGAAATTTGGTTCATTACATAAAATCCAGTCCAGAATAGCTTTTCACCTGGTGGACTCGAGCACAAGCTGCTCTAAAGAGCCATCTCATAGACATTCTACTGTTTCTCTCTAGTGGTACCCAATAGCAACCTGATTTCCATAATCTACCTGCAGATTAAAATCCCCTATGATTATCATAACATTGCCTTCTTGACATTGCTTTTCTATCTTGCATTGTAATTTGTAGCCCACATCGTGCCTATTGTTCGGAGGCCTGTAGATAACTCCCAAAAGGGTTTTTTACCTCTGCAGTTTCTTAACTCTACCCACAAGGATTCTACATCTTCCAATCCTATGTCACCTCTTTCTACAGATCGGATTTCATTTTTTACCAACAGAGCCACCCGCCCCTCTGCCTACCCAACTACCTTTCATGTTATGTTACTACCAACTACCTATCCTTACATGTTAAGCTCCTAACTATGATCTATTCCAGCTGCATCTCAGTGATGCCCATAATGTCATAGCTGCCAATCTCTAACTGCGCTGCAGGATCATCAAACTTATTTCATGTACTACGTGCTTTCAAATATAACACCTTCAGTCCTATAGTCAACATTTTTACAATTTTCTCTCCATGTTACACTATATATCCCACTGACTGCAACTTTGCCCTATCATCTGCCTGTCCTTCCTGACACACATGTACTTTGATAATAAATTTACTTCGGACTTTGTTGATTCACATTTACCACACTTTCTATTTATTCTTTATCAGGTCAATTTAGTCCATACAAATGGTTGAGGACTAAGCTGTTCCAGGTTAGCTACAACACTGGAATCTAACCAAAGTGGAAAATTGCCTGACATGCCCGATCTAGAGAAAACATTTAACCATCATCTTGATCTAAATCATCAACAAGTACTGATGTCAGTATTGTTGAAAACACATCCTAATATACTGCACAAAAAGATTAGGTTTATGCTCTACTAAGACCACCCAGCTCTTGCTCTTACTTTTTCCTCAGTCCAGCTGCATTCCAGAAGTGAAGTGAAAAAGTGACCACCCTTATCATTGCAACATTTTACTCCGCATGCTAATAATATCTAAACATTAAAGTCTGTGGTAATCAGGAAGTAATTTCTTTGCTTGGACCATACTAGCACAAAGAAACTGTGGCTATGGTTAAGGAAAAGCAGTAAATCTCAAGCTAATCCATGTTCAGATGAAACACACTCATAAATTGAAAATGTTGTTTTTCTAATCTTCTAAAGGAATATGAAGAATGTAACCATGATCATAGGGAGTGTAGCACTGGAAATTGCAGGCACACGCTTTGCATATATGCTTGGTTGGAAGAGGTTCTGTTGACAAGCTATAGAGATTGGACAAATGGGTATAGCTTGGGTATTCTCTTCAAAATCACAGTAATGCAGTGGAGATAAGTTGGAGAAGAAACAGTTATTAAAACTCCCTGAGTTACATACAGGCCCCAAACAGTAGTCAGGATGTGGGATATAAATTTCAATGGGAAGTAGAAAAATCATGTAATAAGGGCAATGTTACGATAGCCATGGGGGATTTCAACATGCAGGTAGATTTGGAAAATCAGGTTGATGCTAGATCCCAAAAGAGGGAACTTGTAGTACGCCTATGAGATAGCTTTTTAGAGCAGCCTGTTGTTGAGCCCATTTGGGGGACGGCAATTCTGGATTGGGTGTTGTGTAATGGCCAGATCTGATTTAGGGGCTTCTAGTAAAGGAAACCTTAGGAGGTTGTAATTATAATATTATAGAAATTACCCTGTAGT
The DNA here is from genome assembly GCF_030028105.1 of Mobula birostris. Taxonomy (NCBI): domain Eukaryota; kingdom Metazoa; phylum Chordata; class Chondrichthyes; order Myliobatiformes; family Myliobatidae; genus Mobula; species Mobula birostris. Next base: position 202,289,943 of record NC_092371.1, on the reverse strand, counting down.
TTGAGAGGGTGAAGATGAAGTCAGATGCATCAGTATAGAGCCAAGAGGGAAGAGGTAGCCAGTGTTGATTGGCAGAAGACACTAGCAGGGATAATGGCAGAAAAACAATGGCTGGAATTTCTGGAGGCAATTCAGAGTGCAGGATAAATACATCCCAGAGATGAAGAAGCATTCTAAGGGGAGGATGACACAATCAAGGGAAGTTAAAGACAACATAAAAGAATAAGGGAAAGGTATATAACATAGCAGAAATTAGTTAGAGGATTTGGAAGCTTTTAAAAACCAACACAAGACAACTGAACAACCATAGGGAAAGAAAAGATGAAATATGAAGGTAATTTAGCCAAAAATATCAAAGAGGATACCAAAAAACAACTTCAGATACATGAAGACTAAAACAGAGGCGAGAGAGGATATTGGACTACTGGAAAATGACACTGGAGAGGCAGCAATGGGAGAACAAAGAAATGGCAGATGAACTTAAGAATTTTGTGTCAGCACTGTGGAAGACTCTTGCAGCATTGTCAGGGTACTAGCAGTATTGCATGAGTATCAGGGTACAGAAGTGAGTGTAATTGCTATTACTAAGGAGAAAGTGCTTAGGAAGCTGAAAGGTCTGAAGGTAAATAAATCGCCTGGACCAGCTGGAGTATACCCTAGAGTTCTGAAAGAGGTAGCTAAAGATATTGTGGAGGCATTAGTAATGATCTTTCAAGAATCACAAGAGTCTGGAATGGTTCCAAATGTCTGGAAAATTGCAAATGTCACTCCACCCTTTAGGAAGGGTGGGAGGCAGAAGGAAGGAAATTATAGGCCAGATAACCTGAGTTCAATGGTTGGGAAGATATTGAATTCCATTATTAGTCCATTACTAAGGATGAGGTTTCAGGGTACTTGGAGGATCATGCTAAATTAGGCCAAAGTTAACATGGTTTCTTTAAAAGGGAATCATGCCTGACAAATCTGTTGGAATACTTTGAGGAAAATAACAGGAGGGATAGACAAAGGAGAGTCAGTGGATATTGTTTATTTGGAATTTTCAGAAGGCCTTTGACAAGCTGCCAGACATGAGGCTGCTGAACAAAATAAAATCATATGGTATTACAGGAAAGAAACCAGCCTAGATTGAAGATTGGCTGATTGGCAGGAGACAAAGTGTTGGAATAATAGGGTCCTATTCTGATTGGCTACCAGTGACAAGTGGTGTTCTACAGGAGTCGATGTTGCGATTGCGTTTTTTTTACATTATATGTCAATGATTTGGATGATGGAATTGATGACTTCGTGGTCAAGTTTGCTGTCGTATGAAAAGAAGTGGAAGGGCAGGTAGTGTTGAGAAAGCAGGGAATCTGCAGAAGGATTTAGATAGATTGGGAGAATGGTCAAAGAAGTTGCAGAAAGAAAATATTGTAGGGAAGCATATGGTTATGCACTTTGGTGGAAGGAATAAAGGCATAGACTATTTTCTAAATGCAGCGAAAATTCAAAAATAAGAGGTGCAAAGTAACTTGGAAGTCCTTGTGCAAATTCCCTAAAGGGTAACTTGCAGGTTGAGTCAGTGGTAAGGAAGGCAAATGCATTCATTTTGAACTGACTAGGATATAATAGCATGGATGTGATGCTGAGCTTTATAAGGCATTGTTCAATACACAGTTGGAGATTTTGCAAGCAGTTTTGGGCCCCTTATCTAGGAAAAGATATGTTAGCATTGGAGAAGGGATAGAGGTTGTTCATAAGAATGATTCCAGGAATAAAAGGAATAATGTATGAAGAGTGTTTGGTAGCTCTGGGCCTGTACTTGATGAAGTTTAAAAGAATGACCACATTGAAACCTATTGAATATTGAAAGGCCTAAACAGAGTGGATGATTCCTATATTGGGTGAGTTTAGGATCAGAGGGCACAGCCTCTCAATAAAGGGACATCCATTTAAAACAGAGATGAGAAGGAATTTCTTTCTTTCACCAGAGAGGGGAGAATCTGTGGAATTCTTTGCCACAGATGTCTGTAGAGGCCAAGTCATTCAGTGTATTTATGATGTTCATAGGTTCTTGCTTATTCTGGACATTAAAGGTTACAGGGAGAAGGCAGGAGAATGGGATTGCGAGGGATAACAGATCAGCCATGATGCAATGGCAGAGCAGACTCGCTGGGCTAAGTAGCGTAACTCTGCTCCAATGTCTTATGGTTTTCTGGTTTAAAAAGGAAGCATCATTAACTTAATTTCAATAGCAAAGATGTTGAGAGAATAGAAACATAGAAACATAGAAAATAGGTGCAGGAGTAGGCCACTCGGCCCTTCGAGCCTGCACCGTCATTCAGTATGATCATGGCTGATCATTCAACTCAGAACCCTGTACCTGCCCTCTCTCCATACCCCCTGATCCCTTTAGCCACAAGGGCTATATCTAACTCCCTCTTAAGTATAGCCAATGAACTGGCCTCAACTGTTTCCTGTGGCAGAGAATTCCACAGATTCACCACTCTCTGTGTGAAGAAGTTTTTCCTAATCTCGGTCCTAGAAGGTTTCCCCTTTATCCTCAAACTGTGCAAATAAAAGTGCAGGGAGATTACTCTTCTGGCATTGAGGGTGCAGAGTGAGATGGGACAGGTAATTGTATGAGAAGGAGAAAATTGTATGGGGATACATGATACATTTGATGAAAACATGATCCTGAACATCTTAGAATTGAAACCAGCACTGAAAAATTTAATGTCTAATACAAAAGTCAATTTTAAGAAATCACATTTTTGCTGGGGAACATTGCCAGCTAGATATACCTGTTCCTTATATTTTTTGCTATCAAAATTAATTGTATAGAATCAGATAAGCATGTTTATGGTATGAAATACATTCTTGGTCATGAGTGCTAAATGAATGCTGGAACATTGCATTGAGATCAGTTGAACCAAATTCCTGGAATGGACCACAAGAGCAAAGGGTAGTGGCAGGGGTGGAGGTTAGCTGTCTGCTCATTGGTTAAACTTTTCTTCATGAGGTGAAAAGGGAAGGCCAGAGTCTATGGTCTAGAGAAAAAAAAAGTAAATTAGAAAATAGATCGGAACTTCAAATGGACAAGTGCTGGAGGATCTTAGCAAGTCAGACATCACCTGTTGAGGAAAGTAAACAGTCAATGTTCAGGCCAAGACCTTTGCAGGAGGTGTGAGGAGATCAGATGTGGAAAGGAAGAGGCAGAAGCCAGAATAATGTAGGCATTAAATTAAATGTTATCTGATAATTGAAATGTTAACATCTGATTTCTGCTTGTGTGCTCCTTTACATAGTTAGTCTTGAAGATTTTCTGTTTTGTTTCATTTAAAACCAAATTGGGTTATATGCATAGAACAAATAATGACATCAACAGGGTATTATTGTCTCAACAGGAAGTTGCAAATGCTTCGTAGTTCATTCTTCCTATATTCGCACACAATTTTCTTTAATATTTTTCACTTTGCTAAATCATGCAGTAAATCAGAGGGTGTTGTGTACAAAGTAGTATAGATAAAAGCACTGTTTGTTGAGAGCACACATCAACACCAGTTTCTGAAGCTCTGCATCAAAAATGCAGATTCACCAGCATCACACCAGGAGAAGCCATCAAAATTCTATCTTTACAATCTACTGTCAAGAGTTACTCAAAGTTCTATTTACATCTTCCTTGCCAGGGACTGTCTATCTGTTGATCTGCCTTGTTTAATTGAAATAGTAAATTTCTTCAAATTTGAGGAGGTTCGCAACTGAGTGTCTTATTTCCTCATATAAAATATATGCATATCTTTGAAACTGGTTTGCCTTGGCACTTATAATTCTGTTAGCTGCTGTTTTCTCTTCAGCAGGGTTACTGTTAGATTGGATTTCTCAAGCTAACACATTTGTTAGATCAATTCATATGCTTTTCAAACACTAGAAGTTGGCTGATTGGTCTATCAGAGGAGCCTTGTTCCATTGATCTTCATCAAACCCTGTCACAGCATGTCTTCCAGTTCTTTTCTCCCTCATGTCCTTACCTAACCTTCTTTTACTTATGTCTGCATAAGGAAGCTCAGACACATCTTATGATAATTCATTGTATGGAACTCCTTCTGAGTGAAGCACAGAAATAGGGTCTTCCAGCCACTACATCCGTGCCAAACTTATGCCCACCTGAACCAACTCCATTCACCAGCATTAGGACTGCATGCCACTATACCAGGCTTATTCAATTAGTGTAATTATTGTTACTGGTAGTACTACAAGGTCACTTGAGGATGAAGTTGCTAGGGCCCCAGCAATTTCTGCACCTGCCTCCCACATGGTCTGAGGGAACACCTTCAAATCAAGTCAAATCAAATCAAGTTTAATTATCATTGAAACCATAAATAGATCCAGCTGATTGAGACAGTGTCCCTCTGGGAGCCAAGGTGCAAAGCATTCAAAATAGTGAGTAACATAATTCATAATTTCAAACAGAGAAGAATATTTACTTAAAAAAAAACATATATCGTCCAAGGCCCTGAGCGACAATGTCCAGCAATTGATGGTATGGTTTCCCGGAAGTGTGCAGACACGTGCAATCCAACCTGTCATTCCCCCGCTCTAACATGGGAGAGCAGCACCAAAAGGTGAGGCCAGACCCCAGCTGAGCTCAACCACTACAGTGTTTTCTGCAGCGGCAGGCAAGCCTAAGGCTTGAGGCCTAGTTCTCACTACAACTGAGGCTACACAGCTCCCATGTCGGCTCTTTCTCCATCAGAGAGGAATAACAGGCCTATGGCAACTTGTATTATCACTGTCCAACAGGGTCTTGTGGTCGCAAGTGAAATGTCCGAGACAATCTTGCACGGTTATACACCAACTCCATTGCTAGTGAGAGGTCAGCAACATGCTCTACAGCCAGGTTACCTCCTCTGTACCTAAACCAGCTCCCCTGATATCCCGACCAGCTCCTCCGAAATCCTGACTAGCTCCTTCAATACCTTGACTGACCCCTTTGACACCTTGACCAGCTCCACCGGCGACACCAGTCCAGCTATTCTAATCAACAAGCAGCTCACTGATGGAGTAGCCCTGCAGTACTCAACCTTCTTGGAGTAGAATTGTCTTTGGTTCATAAAAAAACAAATTTTACAAAGACAGAAGTACCTTTGGTTGCCTCCTGAGAGGTCACTGTAACTGCATACTCCGCCATCTTACCTGAATAATCTTGCCAGGCCCTGCGCATTTATCCACCTTAATTTTTCTCAAGACAACAAACACCTCCTCCCCTGTAACCTGTATGGGTCTTATGGCCTTGCTGCTGCTTACCTTAATTGTATAGACTCTATGTGCTAAGTAAATACAGATGAAAACAATTTATTTAAAATCTCTTCCATCTCTTTTGGATCCACGCAAGGACTACCATTCTGATTTTCCACAAGAGGAATTTTGTTCTTTACAATCCTTTTGCTCTTAGTACATCTGTAGAATCCCTCAGGATTCTCATTCACATTGTCTTTCAGGGCAACCTCATGCCTTCTTTTAGCCCTCCTGATTTCTTTCTTCCATGTTCTCCTGCATTTCTTTACCTTTTATTCTGATAGGCACATACAAGCTCCGTACTCTTAAAATTTCACTTTTGAAAGCCTCCCACTTACGAAGTACACGTTTTCCAGAAAACAAACCTGTTCCAATCCACACTTGCCAGATCCTTTCAGATGCCATCAAAACTGGCCTTCCTCCAAACTGGAACTTTAACACATGGAACAGACCTATGCTTTTCCATATTTACTTTGAAACTAATGGCATTATGATCACTGGGTGCATGGTGTTCCTCTGCACAAACTTCTGCCACTTGCTTTGTCTCATTCCCTAATTGCAGATCAAATATCACACACTCTCTCATTGGGACTTTTACATATTGATGAAGGAAACTTTACATATTGATGAAGGAAACTTACCTTTGACAAACTCTAGTCTTTTTACAGTATGGGTGTCCTGGAAAATTAAAATCACCTCCTATGACAATCTTATGTTTCTTGTAACACTCTGCAATTTCTCTACAAATTTGTTCCCCTAAGTCCTGTGGATTGTTGGGTGTTCTATAATTTAGACATAAGAGCAGAATTAGGCCATTTAGTCCATTGAGTCTGCTCTGTTATTCCATCATGGCTGATCCCAGATCCTGCTCAACCCCGTACACTTGCCTTCTCGCTTTATCCTTTGATGCCCTGACAGATCGGGAAACAATCAACTTTGGCCTTGAATATACACATGGACTTGGCCTCCACCACAGTCTGTGGCAGAGCATTCCACAGATTTACTACTCTCTGGCTAAAAATATTCCTCTTTACCTCTGTTCTGAAGAGTCACCCCGCAATTATGAGGCTGTGCCCTCTAGTTCTAGATACCTCCACCATAGGAAACATCCTTTTCACATCCACCCTATCTAGTCCTTTCAACATTGAGTAGGTTTCAATGAGACCCCCACACACTCTTCTAAATTCTAGTGAGAACAGGCCTAAAGCTGCCAAACACACCTCACATGTTAACCCCTTCAATCGCAGAATCATCCTTGTGAACCTCCTCTGGACTCTCTCCAATGACGGCATATCCTTTCTGAGATATGGGGCCAAAAACTGTTGACAATACTCTAAGTATGACTAACTAGGGCTTCAGCAATTCTCCTTGTTTAAAATATTCTATTCCCCTTGAAATAAATGCCAACATTGCACTTGTGTTCTTTACCACAGACTCAGTCTGTAAATTAACCTTCTGGAAGTCTTGCTGAAGGACTCCTAAGTCCCTCTGCACCTCTAATGTATTAAATATTTAGATAATAGTCCGCACTATTGTTCCTTTTACCAAAAAGTTATTATTATACATTTCTTAACTCTGTATTCTATCTGCCTCATTTTTGCCTATTCTTCCAAATTGTCCTGCTGCAATCACCTTACTCCCTAGCACCACCTTTCCCTCCACCTATCTTCATATCATCCACAAACTTTGCCACAATGCCATAAATTCCATTATCTATATCATTGACAACATCGTTGAATGTAGCGGTCCCCTGCGGAACACCACTAGTCACCAGCAACCAACCAGAAAAGGCCCCTTTTAATCCCACTCACTGACTCTTGCCTGTCAGCCATTCTGTTATCCATGCCGGAATCTTTTGTGTAACACTTTCCCCTGACTAGTACTGCCACTTCTCCTCCTTTAATCCTTCCGTTTCTATCACGTCTAAAACAGCGGAACTCTGGAATATTCAGCCAACCATTCCCGCCCCTCCTGAAACCATGTCTCTCTAATGTCTACATTATCATAATTCCATGTGTTCGTCCATGCCCTGAGCTCATCTGCCTTTGCTACGATACTTCTTGCATTGAAATATACTTAGCTCAGGACATTAGTTGCACCATGGTCAACCTTTTGATTCATGACTCTGTTATAGATCTTAAGAAAATCTGCCTGCACAACTTTTCCTCTATCTGTTCTGGCACTTTGGTTCCCATCCCTCTGCAACTCTAGTTTAATTATCCAATCCACCTGTGCAGTGCTAGCAAACTTTCCCACTGGATAGCAGTCCCCCTCCAGTTCAGATGCAATCTGTATCTTCTAAACAGGTCCCACCTTCTCTGGAGAGAGCCCAATGATCCAAAATTCTGATGCCCTCCCTCCTATACCATCCCCTTAACCACTAGTTAAACTGTAAACTCTTCCTAGTTCTGGCAGATGGCATGGGTAGCAATCCTGAGATCACAACCATGGAGTTCCTACCCTTTAACTTAGCACCTAATTCCCTGAAATCTCTTTGCAGAAACTTGTCACTCTTCCTACCCATGTTTTTGGTACCTACATGCACCACGACTTCTGGCTGTTCACCCTCCCACTTAAGAATGCTGAAGACTCGATCTGCGATGTCTTAGACTCTGGCACCCGGCAAGCATTGTACCATCCAGGAATCTCATTCTCACTGAAGAACTTCCTTTCTATTCACCTAAATAACAAATCCCCTGTCACCACAGCTTGGCTCTTCTCCTCCTCTTCCCTTCTGAGTCACAGAGCCAGATTCAATGCCACAGAACTGACCACTGTGACTTTTCTTTGCTATGTCTTCCCCCCAGATACATGCAAAGTGATGTACCTATTGTTGAGGGGGATGGCCACTGATGTACTCTGAACTGGCTACTCAGCCACTTTCCCCTTCCTGACTGTCACCCAGTTTCCTCTGTCCTGCACCTTTGGTGTAACTACCTCTCTATATGTCCTATCTATCACCCCCTCAGCCTCCTGAATGATCCATAATTTATCCAGTTCCAGCTCCAACTCCTAAATGCAGGGACATGATAGGTCTCCCCGCCTTCCCACATACACAAGAGGAGCATTCAACTATCCTGCCTGGCATCCTGTCTGAGCAAATATAAAGAAGGAAAAGCAATAAATAAACTGGGAAAAAATAAATCTATCTACTGCTTTTCCCTTTCTCTCACTCAAGCCTCTCCTCGCAGAAGCCTTGAAGAGCGAAAGCATCAAAATCTGCACTCTAATACTGTCCACTCCAATGAAGGCCACTCTGCTTGCCCCTGCCTTACTTTAATTTGTTCTTGCCAATCAATCCTGATCGCTGATTGACCACTGCTGAAATCCCTATACCGCTGTGAGCCGATGCCTTATGTATATTATCTCCATATCAAACCCATCAAAGCCATTCATTAACTTATGACCTCTACCAGACTACCTCTTCTCTTTACCAGTGAAGGTAGATCTTGCCTGCCTGTTTATAACTTTTACATTCTGTTATTATCCTCATGAATCTCTTTTTATTTTCTCCATTGTCTCTGTGACCTTCTAATAACGTAGTTTCGTACTACATTAACTAGTTTTCTTTACCCATTCTGGTTGGCATCACCATTACACATAACAATGAGTCCCTCTTGCCTCTTGGTCTCATCCTATCACAGATAATCCTTTTATTCTCTCTTCTCTACAATGAAATGTATAATTAATTTCTAACTATTTCACTTCTGGTAAATGGACATCTACCTGAAATTTAAGCAGATTCCCTCTCCACAGACAGTGCCTGAACTCCTGAGTATTTCCAATAATTTGTTTTTTTTACTTCAGCTCCCCAGCATCTTCAGCTTTTTATTTTTGTATTTCTAATGCCTGCTTTTGTTTGAATAAGAAAGGCAAGCATAGTTTTAAAGTATAAATTAATTATAAAGGAATAAAGTTAACTATTTTTAATTGCAGCAATAAAGCCTGGCATAAAATAACATATGACTGATTACCAAACTAATTGTAAGTTACTGTGTTTGGTTATATGTGCATCATTAAGGATAATAACTTAAAATATGACCTGTTTGGCTTGTAAATTTCAATTGTGCATTGATCATAAAATGAACTATACTGCCTCCGCCAGAAGATTTAATTGTCGCTAATTGTAATGACTCTTAGGAAATCAGTGTTTTGCTGTGATAGTGATTTTTGCTTCACTGACATGACACACGTCCACTGTTGGTACTCTTGCACTGAAATCCGGTAAATAAACAAAATGTTTTTAAAAAGGAAACAGTTTGTTGCTCATAAAAACACTTACATTAGTATCAACAAGTGGGATCGCTTAAATCCTGTGCAAATTTTACTGCACATCCACATAAAATCATCTTGCTTATAGTGAATAAGTCTGAACCAGTGCAAGAATGGATTATTGTTAATGATAAAACCAGACACCATGACTGCTATTGACCTTAGCTGTTAGAAAACTGGGCAAGCAGCTATGAGAAAGGCATTCACTGAAAATAAAGAATTACTTTTTGATAAAAGTTAAAATATTTAAAAAAACAAAGGAGAAAAACACTTATATTTATCTCTTATGCTTGCCTTTTCCTCAATGTCAACAAGACAAAGGAGATGACATTGACATCAGAGAAAACTGCACCACTCACACTCCTCTTCACATCAGCCGCATAGCAATGGTGACAGTGATCAGTTTCAAACTCCTGGGCGTGTACATCTCCACAACCTCTCAGAGTCCCAGAACACTTCCTCCACAGTAAAAATAACTCACCAATGCCTCTACTTTCTGAGGAGGCTGAAAAGAACGCTACTGCGCAGATCAATACTCACGAACTTCTCCAGTTGTGCAGTTGAGAGCATCCTAACATGCTGCATCACTGTGTAGTACAGAAACTGCACTGCGGCGGACAGGGGGGCTTTACAACTGGTGGTTAAAATTGCCCAACATGTCACCAGCACCTGCCTACCTGCCATTATGAATATATGCTGCATCAATGTCTGGACCACCAGACTCAAAAATATTTACTTCCCATGAGCCATCAGGCTGATCAACACCTCCACCCATTAACTCACCCCACCATCCTCCACCACCACTTCATAAACATCAGCCACTCCTCTCCACAGCCCCTCAGCACCCTTCATCCTCCTATGCACTGACACCTCAGAGATACACTGACACAGTCACTGTTCTATTGTTCTATGTTCTGCCGCCCACGAGAAAAGTTCTCTTGTCGACAGTCACTTTGACACTTTCATTTCCTGTCAGTCACCTTAAGTACAAATACTCCTGCACTTAGCATCACTTTATGTACATACAATCAGTCTATGTATATAAGCTAACCTTGTGTATATACAGACACACTCAATTACCTGTACACTGTGTTTACAGGATTGGTTTAATATCTATATTAGTTATGTTTTTTTAAATTGTGTTCTTTATGCTTATGTAACGCTCTATAAGGTTTCAGTGCTAATGTAATGGCCTTTCTGTAATGCTTCCCTGCTAAGGTAATGGTTTCTCTGTGGCAGCAATGTTTGGGTTGTGACTAGAGATAATAATCCCTTTGGAATGTGTTATCCGATGAGAGGTACGTTGTTCGTTCTTGTGGGTCTGGGAGCAGGGGTTTCACGGTCTTTTGTCAGGACAGATGAAGAGAAGAGACGTGAGTGGAGTGAGTTGGTAGACCACTGGATGGAGTGGACTAGGAGTGAGGATCCGAAGGTTGGCGATGCTCGATGGGAAAGGACTGGATGAAATCATGAGCTCCAACGTGCGCATCAGACTGTTTCATTAAAATGGGCCTGTTTTCTTTTCTTTACTAACCCTACAGTCAGATTAAAATTTATAAAATGCACTCGTCTAATTGCATATGGTGTACTGACTAATATTTTGCAGTTCGGATTTGTAACCAGGCAATACGTCACCCAGCATCCACACAAACGAGATTTCTCAGTTTGACTGGGCCAGAGGCTGTCTTCCCCAAGACAAACATGTACTGGCCGAGCCTAAGGGTTACTCTTATTGTGTTTTTTCATGCTGCTTTGGATCAGGAGTAACAATCATTTTGTTTTCCTTCAGCACTTGTGTGCTGAAGGATGACAGTAGACAATGTTCAATTTTGAATCTTGAATTTGTATGTACTGTATGTTAAGTATGTTAAATAAATCAACACACCTGGGGTCAGTGCACCCTGCTGTTCAGAGAAAGGTAGAAACATGTGTTCCTGTGGCCATATCGGCTCAAGTCTCTTCTGCCAATCAATGAGATTGTGACCCATCCGTGACCCAACTCCTTTTATCCTTCCTCCACATCCCTTAACCTCTTCAGTTATCAAAACTGACTTCCCTTAAGTGCAGCTCAAGTCTTCTTTTGATTTATAATCTTTGGTTCTTGAAGAGCAATGTACTGGCACAATTTTCTTTACATTAGTGAGCTTCCTGTGCAGCCTCCCCTGTCAGGCTATTCAAGTAAACGTTCCCTATCATTTTGGACAGATGTTGATTGTAATCTGTGCCGTCAGCCATGATTCCAATGCTGCTTCTAATTCCAAAGGTGAAGAGGTAAACAAACAGGTAATGATGAAACTTTTAGAGTTGGTAGAGTAGAGAACAAGTGCTGAGCTCGCCTAAGATTGCATCATAAAATGATTACAGTGTAGAAGGAGACCATTCCTCCTGCTGTCTCTGTCAGTTTTCTCTCTGAGCAAATCTATTTCTACACGTGTTTTTTTCTGCATAGCCTTGCAAATATCTCTTCACCATAAGTTTTCCTAATTACCCTCAAAGTCACTCACTTCACCTGCAGGTATAACTATATACTGCATTAAAAATAGTTTATGCCGATGTCACTGTTAATACTTTCCCTTATATCTTGATACCTGTGACATTTAGAACTTGACTTTAAAGGGAACTTACTGTGATAAGTTGTGGTATGATGTTGTGGCCATCAGTGAACCATGGCTGAAGGATGGTTATAGTTGGGAGCTGAATGTCCAAGGTTGTATCCAAGGAATAGGAAGGAAGGCAGAGGGGGTGGTGTTGCTCTGCTGGTAAAGAATGGCATCAAATCAGTAGAAAGATGTGACAAAGGATCATAAGATTTTGAATCTTTGTGGGTTTAGTTAAGAAACTGCAAGGGTAAAATGACCCTGATGGCAGTATTATACAGCACTCCCAATAGTAGCTAGGATGTGGCCCACAGATTACAAAGGGGGAAAAAATATGTCAAAAGAGCAATATTATGATAGTCATGGGAGATTTCAACATGCAGGTTGATTTGGAAAATCAGGTTGGTAATGGATCTCAAGAGTGAGTTTGTTGAATGCCTACAAGATGTCTTTTTAGAGCAGTTAGTTGTTGAGCCTACTAGGGCAACAGCTATACTGGATTGAGTGTTATGTAATGAACTGGAGGTGATGAGGGAGTTTAAGGTAAAAGATGTATTGGGAGGCAGTAATCACAATATGACTGAATTCAACTTGAAATTTGATAGGGGGAAAGTAAAGTCTGATGTAGCAGTATTTCAGTGGAGTTAAAAAAATTACAGTGGTATGAGAGAAGAGTTGGCCAAAGTCAATTGGAAGGAGGTGCTGGCAGGTATGACAGCATAGCAGCAATGGTGTGAGTTTCTGGGAAAAATGAGGAAACTGCAGAACAGATGTGTTCCAAAAATAAAGAAGTACCCAAATGGCAAAATATTACAACCTTGGCTGGCAAGGGGACTCAAAGCTAATGTAAAAACAAAAGAGAGGGCATACAACAAAGTAAAATTAGCAGTAAGATAAAGGATTGGGAAGCATTTAAAAACCGACAGAGAGCAACTAAAAGAATCATTGGGGGGAAAAGATGAAATATGAAAACAAGTTAGCAAACCATATCAAAGTGGAGAGTAAAAGCTTTTTCAAGTATATAAAAAATAAACGAGAATGGATATAGGACCGCTAGAAAATGAGGCCAGAGGAATAATAATGGGGGACAAGGAAATGGCAAATGGCAGTATTTTGCATCAGTCTTCACTGTGGAAGACACTAGCAACATGCCAGATTTTGAAGGGTTTGAGAGAAGAGAAGTGAGTGTAGTTACAAGGGAGAGGGTGAACAAAAAGCTGTAAGACCTAAGCGCACATTAGTAACCTGGACCAAATGAACTGTACCCTAGGATTCTGAAAGAGGTAGCATAGAGATTGTGGAGTCATTAATAATGATCTTTCAAATATCATTGGACCCTGGCATGGTGCCAGAGGACTGGAAAATTGCAAATGTCATTCCACTTTTTAAGAAAGGAGGAAGGTTGAAGAAAGGAAACTGTAGATCAGTTAGTCTGACATCAGTGGTTGGGAAGATGTTGGAGTCAATTGTTAATGATAAGGTAATGGAGTACTTGGTGACACCAGACAAGGTAGGACAAAGTCAGCATGGTTTCCTTCAGGGAAAATCTTGCCTGATGAACCTTTTGGAATTCTTTGAGGAAATAACAATTAAGATAGATAAAGGGGATGCAGAGGATGTCGTATATTTGTACTTTCAAAAGGCCTTTGACAAGGTGCCACACATGAGGCTGTTTACCAAGTTAAGAGCCCGTAGCATTACAAGAAAGTTGCTGGCATGGTTAAAAAATTGGCTGATTGGTAGAAGGCAGCAAATGGGAATAAAAGGGTCCTTTTCTGGTTGGCTGAGAGTAGCAAGCTCTAACCATCATCCCTTAACATTCAGTGGCATCACCAGCACTGAATCCCCTACTATCAACATCCTGTGGGTTATCATTGACAGGAAACTGAACTGGTCGAGTCATATAAACACCGTAGCTACCAGAATAAGTCTAAGGCTAGGAATCCTGTAGCGTGTAATGCACTTCCTGACTCCCCAAAGTCTGTCCACCATCTACAAGGCTCAGGTCAGGATTGTGATGGAATACTCGCCACTCCCCTGGATGAGTGCAGCTCGACCAGCACTCAAGAAACTTGACACCGTCCAGTACAAGGCAGCCCACTTGATTGGTACCCCTTCCACAAGCATCCAATCCCTCCGCCATCAACAAACAGTTGCAGTAGTCTGTACTATCTACAAGATGCGCTGCAACAACACACCAAATTTCTTAAGGCATCACCTTCCAGACCCTTGACCACTACCATCTAGAAGAATGAGAACAGTAGATACCTGGGAACAACATCACCTGGAAATCCCCCTCCAAATCACTCACTATCCTGACGGAAACATATCACTGTTCCTTCATTGTTGCTGGGTCAAAATCATGGAATTCCCTCCCTAACAGCACTGTGGGTGCACCTACATCTCAGGGACTGCAGCTCGTCACCACCTTCTTAAGGTTATCTAGGGGTGGGCAATAAATGCTGGCTTCGCTGGCAACACCCACATCCTGAAAATGAATTTTAAAAAGTGGTATACCGCAGGGGTCAGTGTTGAGACCATTTCGTTTTATGCTGTATATCAATGATTTAGATGATGGAATAGATGGCTTTTTTGGCAAGTTTACAGAGGATACGAAGATTGGTGGAGGCACAGGTAGTGTTGAGGAAACAGGTAGGCTGCAAAAGGACTTAGACAGATTAGGAGAATGAGCAAGTAAGTGGCAAATGAAATACAATATTAGAAAATGCATGGTCCTGCACTTTGGTAGTAGAAATAAAGGTGCAAAGTATTTTCTAAACAGGGAGAAAGTCTAAAAGTCTGAGATGCAAAGGGACTTCTGAGTCCTTGTGCAGAACACCGTAAAGGTTAACTTGCAGGCAGAATCAGTGGTGAGGACAGTAAGAGCAATGTCAGCATTCATTTCAAGAGGTTTAGAATACCAGAGCAGGGATGTGATGCTGAGGCTTTATAAGACACTGGTGAGGCCTCAGCTTGAGTATTGTGAATTGTTTTGGTCTCCTCATCTAAGGAAAGATGTGCTGGCATTGGAGAGAGCTCAGAGGAGATCCACAAGGATGATTCCAGGAATGAAAGGGTTATCATACAAAGAATGTTTGATTGCTCTGGGTCTGTACTCACTGGAATTTAGAAGGATGAGGGGGGATCTTATTGAAACCTTTTGAATGTTGAAAGGCCTTGACAGAGTAGACATGGAAAGGATGTTTCCCATGGTGGGGTAGTCTGGGACAAGAGGGCTCAGCCTCAGGATAGGGGGCAGCCATTTAAAACAGGGATGTGGAGAAATTTCTTTCACCAGGGGGTGGTACATTCGTGAAATTGGTTACCACAGGCAGCTGTGGAGGCCAGGTTGTACTTGATTGGACATGGCATCAAAGATTATGGGGAGAATGCCAGGGAATGGGGTTAAGGAGGGGAAGAAAAAGGTCAGCCATGATTGAATGTTGGAGCAGGCTCGATGGGGCAAATGGCCTAATCCCACTCCTATGCCTCGTGGTCTAATCCAAGTGTGCTCCAACAAAGGCTTCATAAAAGTTCAACGCAATTTCCCATTTTTGATTGTCTTCTTCTGGCAGTGATTCACTTTACTTGATTTTTAAAAAATCAAATAGCCATAATAATTCATACATTTTGCTCCTCTATTTCAATAAAAAAAACAGCATGTGGCCTATTTCATCTTTTTAAAAATCAGAAAGAAAATCCTTACTTAATTGTAATCACAGGCAGTTGTGTATTCTGTGGAGGTTCCATTGTATTGATGTTTCCATTTTGGCATAATTTCACTGCATGTTTTTTTACAGATTTTGTTACAGATTGTGACTCAAGCACAGTTACGTAGGAAGCATTTGCAGTTAGATAAGACATCAACTACACGAACCAAAGCTGGTACGACAAAAGTTTACCTGTATGATATTTATTTCTTTGTCTGAAAGCTATAGCAATCAATTCTTGATGGGAATGACCTTCTGTTCAGTTGAGGCGTATTGGCTTTTCACTCAACTCTTTGTCAAATCATCCAAAATTCCTTGGCGGTGACCTGCTTATGGGGAACACTCCTTTCCATATGGGGAGTTCCATGCAGAGAGAGATCACTTAAAGGCAGGAAAGAACAAACACAATGATACAGCCAAGTTGTCTCCATCTTTGCCCTGTGTGCAGGAAAATCATGGGCTCTGAAACTTAAGGCTACACACCTAGGTTCCATTGAGATTCATATAACGTTGCTGTCACTGGACCATAGGGGTGGTAAGGTAATAATCTCTGTTAGCAGATGGCAGTGCTCAGCTGTGCAAGAGTTTAATGTTTTCAAAATTGCACAATTAAGCATAATGACAATCCATAGCAAATTGGTTCATATGGAAATTAACATGGAGAGATTTAGCTTTCAGCATTTAATACTCCGGGTTTTGTTGCCTCCTGATTTGTAAATTAACTTTAGCCTCAAACTAAATTGCAAGCATTAAATAATCAGACTTGCAGCAAGTATAGCCCAGTAACGGTATGTGTGCAATAAACATCGACTTATTATGCTATTTTGGCAATTATAATCAAATTGTTTCAATACCTTCAAAAGAAGTGATGTTTAAAGAAACATCTTTCACAATCTGCTGAATAACACAGATGCCAGGCAAACCAATCCAAAATTGATGCGAGATAAAACAAGTGATACTTTTGGCTCCTTTTCAGCAATCACGGTGTAGAATCCAGTGAAATCATTTGTAAAATTGAAGCAGCATATGAAACTAGATATCCATCTGCTTCACATCTCTGCACATTAAAGGAGTTCACCTGTGCCGGCTTCATGCTTCATGTTACTTCAGAAAAATACTGAAAACATCGTTCTTATCTTCAGATGAAATATTAATCCAAAATCCTGTAAGCTCCGTCAGAGGAATATTAGGGATCTCAAATCTTTATTCGAAGAGAGGCAAGAGAGTTATTCTGGAGACCACCCCTGCGTTGACTTTATATCACTAAAACAGATTTTCCAGTCATTTTATCTCATTGCCATTGCTGGGACCTTGGTTGATACTAGAGGTACAGCTCAATGACACTTGGTTCATACGGGAGACTGAGGAAATGATAGAGATAAGCTACAGGAAGGTAGTCACCTCAGATTGCAGGTAACTGGGTGGCTGTCAGAGGGAAGGGAAATGGACAGCCAGTACAGAGTACCCCTGTGGCCATTCCCCACAATAAGTGTACCATTTTGGATACTACTAAAGGAATTGACCTACCAAGAGGGAGCAACGGTGACCAGTTCTCAGGCACTGAGTCTAAAGCTCTGACTCAGAAAAGAAGAGAGGTGAAGCAGGCTGCAGTGGTGATAGGAGATGCCATAGTTAGAGGGATAGAGATGAGATTCTGTGGATGTGAAGGAGATACCCAGATGGTATGTTGTCTCCCAGGTGCCAGGGTCAGGGATGTCTCGAATTTGGTCCATGGCATTCTTCAGAGAGAGGGTGAGCAGCCAGAAGTCTCGGTATATATTGGCACCAAGGACATAGGTAGGAAAGGTGACGGGGTCCTGAAGAGAGACTTAAGGGTGCTAGGTGGAAAGCTGAAAAGCAGGACTGCCAGGGTAGAAATCTCTGGATTGCTGCCTGTGCCATGTGCCAGTGAGGGTAAAAATAGGAGCATTCGGCAGATAAATGCATGGCTGAGGAATTGGTACTGGGGTCAGGGGTTCAGATTTCTGGATCATTGGGATCTCTTCTGGGGAAGCTATGACCTGTACAAAAAGGACGGTTTACACCTGAACCCGAGGGGGACCAATATCCTTGTGGGCTGGTTTGCTAGAGCTGTTGGGAAGGGTTTAAGCTAATTTGGCAGGGGGATGGGAACCAGACTGATAGGTCTGAGGATGGGGTAGCTGGTTTATAAAAAGAAACCTGTGCAATGTTGAAAGGCCTTGATAGAGTGGATGTGGAGAGGATGTTTCCTATTGTGGAGAAGATGTTTTCTGTCGTGGGGGAGTCTAGAAGCAAAGGGCACAATCTCTGAATAGAGGGATGCCCATTTAGAAACGAGATAATGAGGAATTTCCTTAGCTAGAAAGTGGTGAATCTGTGGAATTCATTGCCACAGCTGGCTGTGGAGGCTGTCATTGGGTATATTTAAGGAGAGATTGATGGATTCTTGATTAGTCAGGCTATGAGGGGTTACGGGGAGAAGGCAGGAGATTGGGACTGAGAGGAAAATGCATCAGCCATGATGAAATGGCAGAGCAAACTCGAAGGGTTTAATAGGCCTCATTCTGCTCCTGTATCTTATACCAACTATCTGCTACACTTACCATATGCAATATAGGTGGTATTCAGCCTGCTTTGTGTGGAGCATCTCACTGTGAAATCCCCAGTTTACCTGCACACTGGGGGGCAATTTAAAGTGGCCCATTAAACTACCAACTGGGATGTCAATCAGAGCACCCAGAGGAAACCCACAGAGAGAACATACTAATTCCATGTGAATAGTACCAGAGGTCAGGTTTGAACCCAGAATACTTGGTGCTGCAAGGCAGTGGCTTTACTTGCTGTGTCACTCTGACAGTCTATTGTTACCTCAGTGTCAACAATCACTATAATCCAAAATAATTTGTTATGAACTGATACAGGATGTCCAAAAGGCACAAAAGACTCAGAGAAGCCGCTCGTTCGAGTTGCTGCCGCCACAGGGGCTGCTGGGTCCCAATGCTCTCAGGGATGTTATCAGAATTCTGAGGATTATGGGTTGGATTGCAGTTCATATTGAAACTGTATTTCTTCCAGTTTAAGATAGTGCTGGTGAAGGTCAGTGACTAATTTCTTATTGCCAATAAAACAAAGAAACCAACTAAATACTTTATTAATCACACTTCTTCTGGTAAACAATTGTGGCAACCAATAGAGTATACCTTCCCTGTTGGAGTTGAGCTTTGGAACTATCTGTGTGACCTGGCATTTTTGCGGTGGGAACTGAAACTTGCGGCGTGGTGTGTATGGTCGGAAATGAGGCAGTGGGTTCCGGGATGGAGAATGTGGAATGGCTGGTACGGACTTGGATGCAATTCAGTTCGCCAGAAATGAGACAAGCGGAGTGGAGGTGACGCAGAATCAAGATGGTGGCACCCGGACGTGGGCCTGTGGAAATACTTGATCGATTTAAGCGCCGAGGCGAACTGAAAAAGTTTGGTACGAGCTGAATTGCAGTAGCGGGGCACCAGTCAGAGAGTGCATCAAATTTGCAGGGACAATGCCCAAGAGCAAGGAATGACCTGAGGGTTGGACGATTCAAGTACCAGCCCAGATTGAAAAGATCAGGGTATCCGAGCCAGAGGCGAGGGACAGGTTGGCTCAATCTTGACTCTGCACTGAACTTCAGCTCACTGCCCCGTGGGGGGTACTTACTTTTGCACCGAACTGTGACCTGCAACTATCACAGCGTGGACTCACTTTGTGAACTTCAGTTCTGAATGCTATTTGCTTGCTCTTATTGTTTGCACATGTTTTTGTTCTATTGTCTGTACATTTGGGTGTTTGACGTCTTCTTTTTTTATTGGATCTCTGTTTTTCGTAGCTGCATCTCAAGGTTGTATGAACCATGCATACTTTGATAACAAATGTACTTTGAACTTTGGTATTGGCCTCTTACAGTTTTTTTCAAAATGTTCTCACCCATTCTTTCTTGTTGCAGATTGCAGGCTGGGGGCTGGGGGCTGGGTCTGGGTGATACGTTAGTTTTTGTGTGCGGGAGGACTTGGGGTGTTTGGGGTTTGCAAGTTTTTGTTTCTCTTTCTTTTCATGTGGGGGGGGTTGATGTCTTTCTTTCAACTACTTATATGCTTTTCTGTATTCCATGGCTATCTGGGGAAGACAAACCTCAGAGGATTTAGCAATGGAGAGAAGCAATAAATCAAGTATCAACTATCATTGTTGACAACATTTCTAACACTGGCAGGTACATAAAGCTGATGGCAAAGGAGGTCAGAATCAGAATCAGAATCAGGTTTATTATCACCGGCATATGATGTGAAATTTGAGAACTTAGCAGCAGCCGTTCAATGCAATACATAATATAGAAAAAAAATTAATAAGTAAATCAATTGTAGTATACATATATTGAATAGATTAAAAATAATGCATAGAACAGAAATACTATATATTAAAAAAGTGAGGTAATGTCCAAAGGTTCAATGTCCATTCAGGAATCGGATGGCAGAGGGGAAAAAGCTGTTCCTGAATCACTGAGTGTGTGCCTTCAGGCTTCTGTATCTCCTACATGATGGTAGCAGTGAGAAAAGAGCATGTCCTGGGTGCTGGAAGGTTTTAATAATGGTTGCTGCCTTTCTGAGACACTGCTCCCTAAAGATATCCTGGGTACTTTGTAGGTTAGTACCCAAGATGGAACTGACTAGATTTACAACCCTCTGTAGCTTCTTTTGGTCCTGTGCAGTAGCCTCTCCATACCAGACAGTGATGCAGCCTGTCAGAATGCTCTCCATGGTACATCTACAGAAGTTTTTGAGTCTACTTGTTGATGTGCCAAATCTCGTCAAACTCCCAATGAAGTACAGCCGCTGTTTTGCCTTCTTTATAACTGCATCGATATGTTGGGACCCAGGAACTTGAAGCTGCTCACTCTCTCCACTTCTGATCCCTCTATGAGGATTGGTATGTGTTCCTTTGTCTTACCCTTCCTGAAGTCCACAATCAGCTCTTTCATCTTAATGACATTGAGTGCCAGGTTGTTGCCATGGCACCACTTCACTAGTTAGCATATCTCACTCCTGTATGCCCTCTCGTCGCCACCTGAGATTCTACCAACAATGGTTGTATCATCAGCAAATTTATAGATGGTATTTGAGCTATGCCTAGCCACATAGTCATGTGTATATGGAGAGTAGAGTAGTGGGCCAAGCACACACCCTGAGGTGCGCCAGTGTTAATTATCAGCGAGGAGGATATGTTATCACCAATCCATACAGATTGTGGTCTTCCGGTTAGGAAGTTGAGGATCCAATTGCAGAGGGAGCTACAGAGGCCCAGGTTTTGCAACTTCTCAATCAGGATTGTGGGAATGACAGTATTAAATGCTGAGCTATAGTCGATGAACAGCATCTTGACATAGGTATTTGTGTTGTCCAGGTGGTCTAGAGTCATTTGGAGAGCTATTGAGATTGCGTCTGCTGTTGGCCTATCATGGGGATAGGCAAATTGCAATGGCTCCAGGTCCTTGCTGAGACAGGAGTTCAGTCTAGTCATGACCAACTTCTCAAAGCACTTCATCACTGGAGGTGTGAGTGCTACCAGGCGATAGTCATTAAAACAGCTCACATTATTCTTCTTAGGCACTGGTATAATGTTTGCCTTTTTGAAGCAAGTGGGAACTTCCTTGCTTTCCTTCCATGGAATTCTTGATTAATAACTATAGGCACAGAGTAATAGCATTATGATAAAACTTACTGGCTAGGCATCAGTTAGGACATGTGTTCCCGAGTTTAGTTTTCATATTTTAAGAAACATAAAAATATTAGAGAAATTTATTAGAATGGAATAATAGAAATGGGACTTCCTAGAATCACAAAATGGTACTGTAGCAGCGGTAACGATTTTATTAGAACCATATAACTCTTTGATGGAGTCTCATTCACCCACACTCTTTAGTTTATACTGGTTTTATTTATATAACAGCTTTATATTTTCCCTGTGTGTGTTCTTGCCAAACGAAGTGTGGATGTTGCAGATCACAACGCACTCATAAAAGTCAAAGTCAAAATTGAACTGTCATATTCCCTAAGGACTGTACACACAGCTACAATGAAAAACTCACTTGCAGCAGCACCATCATTTCATAGCATCAGATACACAAATTTCATAAGCAAAAGAAAAATAAAAAAATACAAAACTATGCAAGGAACATAACTAGAACAAAAAAAAAAGTCCATTGCAGTAGTCATAGTGTTTCTAAACTGAGGCAGTGAATAGGGTTATGCAGGTTGGTTCAAGATTCAAATGGTCAAAGGGAAGCAGCTGTTCTTGAGCCTGGTCGTGTGAAACTTCTTGATTCTGTACTATCTGCCTAATCTTAGCTGCAAGATGATGGCACAGCCCGGATGGTAGGGATCTTTGATGATAGGTGGTGCCTCCATACTACTAATGGTGGGGAAGGACATGTCAGAATTGTATTGAGCTAAGCTCCACTAATCTCTGTAGCATCTTTTTATTTAGAGATACAGCAGTAATCTTCCAGTCCATTGAGCCTAATTACACCTATGTGACCAATTAATTTACTAATTTTTGGAATGTGGGAGGAAACCAGAGCACCTGGAAGAAACCCATGCAGCTACAGGGAGGGCATACAAGCTCCTTACAGACAGCTGCGGAACTGAACCTCATTTGCTGGGCACTGGAAAGCTTTACACTAGCTACTACACAACCATGTCACCCTTTTTTTAAAAATGTTTTTTTTTTCTGTACTTTGTTTGCACTCTCACTTACAAAGTGCCAGACTCCTGCTGCCTTTGAATTCCTGCACTTTCGAATTCCATGCTAGGCCATGCTGCAACCAGTCAGGATACCTTCAACAGTATATCTGTAGAGAATTGTTAGAGTGTTTGGTGATATACCAAACCTCCTTAACCTTCCAATAAAGTAAAGACACCGGCATGTTTTTCTTGTGACAACATGCATGTGCTGGGCCCAGGACAGTTCTTCTGATAAGTTAGCCCACAGGGTAACAAAACTATGAAGCTTCTTCACTGTTTATTCACCAATGTAGTCTAGAACATGTTCCCACTCCTTCTCCTTCCTGAAGTCAATAATCAGTTCTTTGGTTTTCAAAGGTTCATTCATTATCAAAGTAAACAACTCTGAAATTCTTCAAATCTCCAGGTAGCCATGACACAAAGGTTGGAGGTGTTGTGGATAGTGTGGAGGACTGTCAGAGGTTACAGTGGGACATTGATAGGATGCAAAACTAGGCTGAGAAGTGGCAGATGGAGTTCAACCCAGATAAGTGTGAGGTGGCTCATTTTGGTAGATCAAATATGATGGCAGAATATAGCATTAATGATAAGACTCTTGGCAGTGTAGAGGATCAGAGGGATCTTGGGGTCTGACTCCATAGGACACTGAAAGCTGCTACACAGGTTGGCTCTGTGGTTAAGAAGACATACGGTACATTAGCCTTCATCAATTGTGGGATTGAGTTTAAAAGCCGAGAGGCAATGTTGTAGCTATTGTTATGTACCCCGTAACTGGGTTGCCAAACCAGCAGAAATGGATCACTCAGTTGGAGTCTGGATTACTAGATCTAAGAAAGTTTTGTTAAAGAAACAAGCAACATAGTAATCGAAAGGATAATAAATGCAACAGTTCAGCAATGATAAATACACATGTGCACAGAATTAAAATAACAAGATTAATCAAGCTCTATCATTGTCTAGGGGTAAATGACCAATTTCAAAGTGACACAAAGTCCAGTTCAATTTAGTTCAGTTCGCAGTAATCGTTGCCATGGCGATGGACAATGTGGAGGGAAGGAGAGAGAGAACAAGAACGAATGATCATTCAAAACGGCTTCCACTCACAGACCTGCGATATTGCTCACAAGCAGCTCTCGGGCGAGTCCTTTGTGATGTCACCTGGGGTCACCGACTGTGACCCCTCCTCCAGATGCGGTTGATCCTCTGCAGTGAACCCGGCACCCAAGCAAGGGCGGACACACACCGGGTTCCTGCTGATCGTACATTTCCACCCTGTGCGTCTAAGGCTGATCCCGCGATCAGCTATCCAAGAGCTTCCCACCGACTTGTGAGAGGCGCACCGCTTCCAGGGTCTCGTTACCTCGGGGTGTCGTGTGTCCTGCCTTAGCGAACCTGTCCCTTTTTATCCCCCTGCTGGGGTATCACCTGTCCATCACTTCGAACAGTTCAGGGTTCAAAGGCGGAGCCACTCTAGACAGCTCTCTCTCCCGTCCCTTCATTACACATCTCCAGATCGCCTGTCCATCACTTCGAACAGTTCAGGGTTCAAAGGGGGAGCCGATCTTGACAATACCCAGACTGATGGCTCCTTCATTAACATCTCCAAATGCTGCTTCATTGTTCCTTATCTCTCCCTTCCCTGAGGACAGGTGGCAGACCAACTGCTGGTGCCACTGGTGCTAGCCCAGGCCAGCAAACATCTTAATTTATGTGTATTCTCGTCACATTATATAGGACCCTGGTTAGACCTCACTTGGAGTACTGTGCTCAATTCTGGTCGCCTGATTACAGGAAGGACGTGGAAACCATTGAAAGGGTCCAGAGGAGATTTACAAGGATGTTGCCTGGATTGGGGAGCGTGCCTTATGAGAATAGGTAGAATAAATTTGGCCTTTTCTCCTTGGAGCGACAGAGGATGAGAAGTGACCTGATAGAGGTGTACAAGATATTGAGAAGCATTGATCCTGTGGATAGTCAGAGGTTTCTCCCCAGGGCTGAAATGGCTAACATAAGAGGGCATAGTTTTAAGGTGCTTGGAAGTAAGTACAGAGGAGACGTCAAGGATAATTTTTTTTACGCAGAGAGTGGTGAGTGCATGGAATGGGCTGCCAGTGATGGTGGCGGAGGCAGAAATGATAGGGTCTTCTTAGAGACTCCTGAATGGCTACATGGAGCTTAGAAAAATAGAAGGCTATTGGTAAAGCCTAGGTAGTTCTAAGTAGGAACATGTTCGGCACAGCTTTGTGGACTGAAGGGCCTGTATTGTGCTGTAGATTTTCTATGTTTCTGTGTTCCATGATACCAAGAAATAAAAGAAAGGCAGCATTATGATCAACCCCCAAATCCCACCTCCATGTACAAAAAAAATCAACAAAACAGATCAGGCACATCGATTCCCAAATCATTCCTCCCGCAGGAAAGTAAAACAAGAAGATCAGGTGAAAAAACACAGAATATAAAAACTATAAGACTGAAAAACATGACATTGAAAATGCAGAAATAACCTGGGCGACACTCTCTGCAGCAGCCAGCTTTACCCTCTCTGGTAGCGTAGCAGAGTGAACAGAATACAGGCAACCGGTGCTCATCCTTCACACTCCTTTTGATAACTCAATCGTCCTCATTGCTTTAATTGGCAAAATGGAGACAAACATTAGCTTACATTCCATCCTGCAGTCTACCTGCTACGAGGTTCATGCATGCAGCCTCTGCCTTTTGGAATTCTCTCGGAGACGGCAGAGCACTGGAACACCCAAATGAACTCCAAACGTCCATACTCACCTTGATGTTTCAAGCTCATTCATCGCTTTACTGAGGAGCACACACAAAATGCTGGAGGAACTCAGCAGGCCAGGCAGCATCGATGGAAAAGAGTAAACAATTGACATTTCTGGCTGAGACTCTTCATCAGGACTTAGTTTTACTGATGCTGGGTGAGAAGCTGTTATTGCAGAATCACTCAAACTGGTGTCCCATCTTGCCTTTCCATTGTAACTCAACCCACACTTCACCCAGAAGTGGTGTCATTGGTGACTTTGTATATGGCATTGGACTTATGCCTAGACGCGCAGTTATGTATGTATAGGGAGCAGAGCAAAGAGCTAAGCACACAGCCCTGAGGTGCACCCGTGTTGATAGCCAGTGAGGAAATCTGATTACCAATTCTCAATGATTGACATCTACCAATGAGGAATTTGGGGATCCAGTTGCAGAGGAAAGTACAATGGTCCAGGTATTGAAGCCTGATGATTGAACGTTTGTTGAACGTCAAGTTGCGGACAAGAAACAGCAGTCTGATATATGTGCTCCTTCTGGGCAGATGGACTAGAGCCAGAGAAATCGCATCTGCTGTTGACATCTCGATGCAGTTGGCAAATTGAAATGGATCCAGGTCACTTCTGAAGCAGGAATTGATTTGCATCAAAACCAAGTTAATGAAACAGGTCATCAAGTTCTTCTCAGTGAATGATACAATACTTTATGAAGTACGTAAGAATCTCAGACCACAGGAGCGAAAGAATGAATATGTCTGTAAATACTTGAACCAGATAGTCTACCCAGATCTTTAGTGCACAGCTAGGTACTCCCACCAAGTGCCATTTGTGAGTTCACCCTCTTGAAGGATCTGTTGACATTGGCTTCGGAAACTGGGATTCCAGGATCATCCAGAGATGTGGAGGCTCGTGTGGCTGTGTACTGTTCTCCCCACCAAAACGAGCACAAAAGACACTGTGCTTATCTGGGAATTGATGGCTCATTGTCACTTATGCACTTCCTTGTGTCACTTGTATCTATAACTGGAGCAAGTATGGCAAAACATATGAGTAACAAAACATTTGATTATTCACTGGAAATATGAAGTTCACAAGACAACAAATCCATATACTCAACAGATCTGGTTTCATCCACAAAGTCTGGAAATGCTAAATATTCCAGCATCTGTGGAGTTTAAAAACTTGAGAAGAGCACTTCAGTGCAACCTTGAGGGCAGTTTGTTTTCAATAAACAAACAAAGAGAATTGCTTCAAAATTTGCTGTATTTCAAGTACCAGTTTATTTAGAATCATATCATACTGAAACAAATTCATCAATTTTGCCCATCATTTGCTTGTCCTTCCTGCTTTGTCACTACACACTGTATCTGCTTGGAACCCAATAGTTTTATGCTCAGCTATATCACTCAGGTTCTCATTCCCCTGCTAAATTAGTTTAAACTCTCCCAACAGTTCTAGCACACCTGTCTGTCAGGATATTGGTTCCCCTCGGGCTAAGGTGTAATTTGTTTCTTTTGTACAGGTCATACCTTCCCCAGAAGATATCTCAATGATCCAGAAATCTGAAACCCTGCATCCTGCACCAGTTCCTCAGCCACACATTCATTTGCCAAGTCATTCTATCTTTACCCTCACTGGTGCGAGGCACGGCCAGCAATCCCGTGATTACTACTCTGGAGGACTTGCTTTACAGCTACTACCCAGCTCCCTAAATTTGCTCTTCAGTGTCTTCTCCCTTTACCTAACTACGTCATTGGTGCCAATATGTACCAGACCTCCAGCTGCTCACCCTGCCCCTTTAAAATATCATGGACCCAATCCCAAATGTCCCTGACTCTTGCTTTTTGGAGGCAACATACTATCTGTGTGTCTCTATTGTGTCCACAGAACCTCATGTCTACTCTTCTATCTCTAGAATCCCCTATCACTAATACAGTCTTCTTCTCCACCCTTCCACTCTGAGCCACACCACCAGACTCAGCTCCAGACACCCAGTACGTCGTTCTGCTCAACAGTATCCAACATGGCACTCTGTACTGGCTGCCCATTTCCCTTCTCTCTCCCGATAGTCGCTGTCTCCTGCAAGTTAGGGATGACCATCTCCCTGTAGCTCCTATCTATCATCTCTTCAGATTCCAGTATGAGCTGAAGGCCATCGAACTGCAGCTCCAGTTCCTTAATACATTGTCTGAGGAGAACCTGGTGCACTTGTGGTTATCTGGGAGGCTAGATGTCTTCCAGAATTCCCGCATCTCATACAAACATTGCAACGCAACTCCTGTAGCCATTCTCACTGAATTCAATACAGGAATTCTCTACGTCACAACGTGACACAATGATCTGAAATTCACAAATTGGAAGAATGTTGGAATAGATTCAATAAAAAAAACTTTCGGAGAAATTTCACAAATTGTGGCATTATGGAAAAGAAAAATCAGTGAAGAGCAACTAATTGGATAACAATAGCAAAGGTAGGTGAGACAACTGACCTCCTCCTGTGCTGCAATACTCTATGAAGCTATGATTGCCTCTGCAAGCAGCTTTTGGAGTAAATAAAAATATCTTTCCTACAGCGATCTCATGCTATGTGCAGTGAGCTATGTACATTGTAGTCAATCAAGTGTTTCTAATGAAATTTAATGCACTTATCGGGACAAAAGGAAAACAGGAGACTGCATTAAAGTGTAAATATTTATTGCAGCCCTTTTTTTTATCTACATCCCTTTGGATTAAGTGAAGCAACTTTATTTTCTTTCTACGTGTTTGATCCTCATTTATATTGAAGAAATGCCTTAATCTAACCATCTGCATTCTTTGAAAATAATATCAAGAAGTGACAAAATAAATTTTGTTGCTAACATTTATGTAATGCTGGGATTCTGGTTATTGTATGGTTGTTTGGAATGATGCATGTTTTCCATGATTACCTGTCTTAGATGAAAAGTGAGAGCTTCTGTCTGCTTTTTTGTTTCTGAGGACACACCCTTTGCAAAATTCTTCAGTGCTTGCAGCCTAAAGGGAAAACATGCTTAACTTAGAGGTCTCACTGGAAAATAAGTTCCATTGCTGCACTGTTTGGCTTGTGCCCCATTTAGGTAGATTCTCCTTAAGCAACAATTATCCAGGCCTCCAATTTGTTGGAATTTGCTGCTGCATTGGACAGATGAATGTTATATGGATTACCAGTTGTGTTTCACTGTTACTGTGTGTGTCCAAATCCACCAATTGTGCTGATATCTGACACATAGAGGACACAGAAGGGAAATAGTGGAGTTTGTGATCTATATGCTGTTCCACATGGTTAGCTGTGATTAGGAACAAGTGTTTGTAAGTTTTGTTCCTGTAGTTTGGGAATCTTAGATAAAATAGAAGGGATGCTTATCAGAATGCAGCCAGGAAAGTGGGATTGGCTGGGATCACAAAATGATAGGGCAGAGAATGTGATGGGTGGCTTATTGCTGTCACATGTACTAAGATGCAGTGAAAAAATTTGGTTTGCTTGCCATTCAGACTGATCATTTCATACAACTTCAATGTACTTGTGTGTGAAAAGGAAAACAAAAACCAAATATAGATTATGCTGTTACAGATACAGAGAAAGTGCTGTGCAGGTAGACAAATACAATGAATAGGCCATGATGAAGTAGACTGAAAATCAAGAGTTCATCTTTATCAAAT
The DNA here is from genome assembly GCF_030028105.1 of Mobula birostris. Lineage (NCBI taxonomy): Eukaryota > Metazoa > Chordata > Chondrichthyes > Myliobatiformes > Myliobatidae > Mobula > Mobula birostris. Next base: position 202,260,886 of record NC_092371.1, on the reverse strand, counting down.
AAGAGGTTTATTCCAAAGTCTTGTAATAGCAGTATAGAAACTGTCCTTACACATTATCAAGCTTTTGAATCTTCTGTCCAAAGGAAGGAAGCAGAGACAATGACCAGGATGGAAGTGGTCTATGATTTATGGAGTGCTCTCTGAAGGCAGTAGGAAGTGTAGGTAGATTCCATAGAGGGGAAGCTGATTTATGTATTCAACTGGACTGAGTTCATAACTCTCTGGAATGTCTTGCAGTCTTGAGCAGAGCAGTTGCCACGGAGCTGTGAATCATCCGGAGAGGATGCCTTCTGTGGTGCCTCTGCAAGAATGGGTGAAGCTCATAGTGGATATGCTAAATTTCCTTTGCCTCCTGAGAAGTAGAAGCATTACTGTGTGTGTTGTCTTGGCCATAATGTCAATGTAGCTGGACCAGGACAAGATCCTACGATATTTACAGGCAGGAATTTGAAGCTGTCAATCATCTCCATCGCAGCTACATTGATAGAGACAGACATGTACTCCATCTTCCTTCCCAGAGTCAATGAATAGTTCTTGTTTTGCTGACACTGAGGAGAAGATTGTTGTCTTACCACCATACTCCCAGGCTCTCTATCTCCTTCTTGTACTCCCTCTTGTCATTGTTTATGATCTGGACGATGACAGTGCTGTCTTTTGCAAACTTGTGAATGGAGTTAGAAGTTAATCTGACCACACAATCATGAGAGCATAGGGGGTAAAGTAAGGGATGAGGATGCGACTTCATGAGGCACCAGTGTGGAGAAAAATGTGGCAAAGGTGTTGCTGTCCATCTGACTGACTGTGGTCTGCCGCTCAGGAGATCAAGGGTTTCATTGCGGGAGGTGTAATCGGTGGGGGGGGGGGGGGGGGCGGTGTTTCTCTGAGACCTAGGTCAAGAAGTTTGGAATTATTTTATCAAAGGCAGTAATATGATTTTGTAGGCTATAAGTAGGACTCTCCCACAAGACAACTCCACCTCTTGTTTTTCCCAAGGAAGTTCTATGGTCCATCCACTAAATTGAGGTCCTCAGTTTCTATGGAACAGTTAAGTGAAAGTTGTGTGAACCATGTCTCTGTAAATCAGAGCACACAGTAGACCCTTACTTAATCTGATAGTCAGGTCTAGATTTAATATACTTTTGTCCAATGGCTTGGATGTTTGCTAGGAATATACTAGGGAAGGGACTCTTGAAAAATCTCTTGTTCTATGCTTTCATTGTAAATGGCTGTTTCTGGTCAGACTTGAGAGAAATGGTGTGGAGTTTTCTGCTCCTTAAGGTAGAATGGGGCATCCAGTAGGGCTTTGGATACTGCTGGGGGGCATGAACGAGCTGAGGAAAGTTACAGAGGTAGTCATGTCTCTTGCACTGTGTCTGACTCTATGGCTCAAAAGTGAAGGGGGAAGTGGGGTAAAGATGCAAGCTGTAATGTTAGGTTATTCATTCGTTAAGGAAACAGCCAGGAGTTTCTGTGAGTGAGAATGAGATTGTCAGAGAGTAGTTACCTCCCGGGTGCCAGCGACAGGGACATCTCAGGTTGGGTCCACAGCATTCTAAAGTTCTAAAGTGGGAGATTGAGCATCCAGAGATCGTAGTCTACGTTGGTACCAATGACATAGGTAGGAAATGTAACAAGGTCCTACAAACTGAGATCAAGAAATTAGGTGTTAATTTAGAAGAGTGAACCTCCAGGGCTGTGGCCTCAGGATTGCTGCCTTTGCCATGTGCAGGTGAGGCCAGAAATAGGAAGATAATATAGTTCAGCACGTGGCTAAGGAGATGGTGCAAGGGGGAGGGCTTCAGCTATTTGGATCATTGAGCTCTCTCCCAGGGAAGATGGGACCTGTACAGAAGGGATGGTTTGCATCTCAAATGGATTCTTTTGGGAAGGTTTGTTAGTGCTGCATGGCAGGGGACGGGGGGGGCAGAGGGTGTAATTAAACTAGAGTTGTAGGGTGATGGGACCCAGAGTGACAGAGCAGATGGTGGAGTGGTTGAGAAAAAGATATTGTTAAGACTACGCACAAAGACAGGAATCAAAAGGATGAGCATGATGGGAATAATGTTCTGTGTTGTGCATATTTCAGTGCAATGAGTATTATCAGACATTCAGACGAGCTTAGGGCATTATGACATTGTAGACATAAATGAGATGTGGTGGCAGAAGAGGCAGGACTGGCAGCTCAGTGTTCTGGGGTTCTGCTGTTTTATACACGATAGAGCAGAAGGGATTAAAGGGGGAGGGGTGACATTACTAGTCGGGGAAATATCACAGCACTGCTCAGACAGGACAGACTTAAAATCCTTTCCCACTGAGGCTATATGGGTGGAACGGAGGAATAAGAATGGGATGAGCAGGTTTATGGTATTATATTATAGACCACCCAATATTCAGCAGGATTTAGACGAGCAAATTTGAAGAGACATTGCAGACTATTGCAAGAAGCATAAGATTGTAATAGTAGGTGATTTTAACTTTTCATAAATTGACTGGGCCACCCATACTGAAAAAGTGATGAATGGGATAGGGTTTGCCAGATATGTTCAGGAAAGTTTCCTTAATCAATACAGAGAGGACATAACTAGAGAAAATCTCCTATTAGGGGAAGAGTCAGGGCAGGTGACAGATGTTCGTGTAGGGGAACACATTTGAATTAAGAGATCATAATGCCATTAATTTCAAAGTAATTATGGTGATGATAGTTCTGGTCCTTGGGTTAAGATTCTAAATTGGAGAAAGGCCAATTTTGATGGCACCTGAAAGGATGTGGCAATTGTGGATTGCGACAGGTTATTTGCTGGTAAAGGCGTGCTTGGTAAGACCCTCAAAAGTGAAATTTTGAGATTTTTTATGTTCTTGTCGGAATAAAAGCAAAGGATAACAGGTTTATGGAACTTTGATTTTTGAGAGATATTGAGGCCCTTGTTAAGAAGAAGCAGGTGCATAGCAGGTATAGGCAGCAAGGAACAAATAAGGTACTTGAGAATTAAAAGAAATGCAAGAGAATACTTTAGAAGGAAAACTAGGAGGGCTAAAAGAAGGCGAAAGGACAGCAGGGGACATAATTAGTCCTATTGAAGACCAAAGTAGTCATCCATAAATGAACTGAAAAAGAATGGGGAATTTTTGCATCTGTATTTGTGCAGGAGGCAGACACAGAATCTATAGAAGTGAGGAAAAGCAGCAGAGAGGTCATGGACCATATATAAATTACAGAGGAGGAGGTGCTTTCTCTCTTGAGGTAAATTAGGGTGGATAAATCCCCAAGGCCTAACAAGATGTTCCCATGGACCATGTGAGAGGCTAGTGCAGAAATTGCAGGAGCCCTAGAAGAGATATTTAAAACATCCTTAGCCATGGATGAGGTGCCGGGAGGAATGGAGGATTGCTAAAGTTATTCCTTTGTTAAAGAAAGGGTCTAAGAATAAGCCAGGAAATTATACACCGTTGAACTTGACATCAGAAGTGGGTAAGTTATTGGAAGGTATTCTTAGGTACCAGATATATAGGTATTTGTATAGGCATGGACTGATTGGCTTTGTGCATGGTAGATTGTGTCTAACCAAAAATAGAGTTTTTTGAGGATGTTATCAGGAAAGTTGCTGAAGACAAGGAGGTTCATCAAGAAGGTTCAGTCACTTGGCATTAGGACAAGATAGCAAATTGGATTACTATGAAAGCTTGCAGTGGGAGGTGGGCCTGCTTGAAATAAAATGGGCTGAAAAATTGCAGACGGAATTTAATGCAGACAAATGTGAGGTGTTGCTCTTTTACAGTGCTAGGATTTTCACAGTGAGTTGAGGTACAATGAGGAGTGTGGTAGAACAGAGGGATCTGGGAAAATAAAGATCCATAATTCCTTGAAAGTGGTGTCACAGTTACTAATGGTCATAAAGAGAGCTTTAGGCACATTGGCCTCTACTCATTAAGTATTGAGTACCAGATTTGGGATGTAATGTTGATGTTGTGTAAGATATTGGTGAGGACTTATTTAGGGTATTCTGTGCAGTTCTGGTCACCTACCTACTGGAAAGACATCAAAAAATGTGAAAGAGTACAGAGAAAATTTGCAAAGATGTTGCCAGAGCTTGAGGATGTGAGTTATAGGGAAGGTTTGAATAGGTTAGGATTTTATTCCCTGGAGTGCAAGGCAACTTAATAAAGGCAGACAGAAGTATGAGGGGCATAGATAAGTAAATGTAAGCAGGTTTTTTTTCCCCACAGAGGGTGGGTGAGATTAGAACTAGAGGGCAAAGGTTAAGGGTGTAAGGCAAAATGTTTCAGGGGAACCTGGGGGGAACTTCTTTACTTAGGATGCATATTCAATTTCAACTTTTATGAGAAGTTTGATAGGTACATGGATGGGAGAGGTAGAAAGGGCTAAGGTCTGGGTGCAAATCGATGGGACTAGGCAGATTAATAGCTCTGCTTGGATGAAATGTGCTGACAGGCCTTTACTGTGGTGTAGTACTCTATGACTCTAAATATTGTAGTTGTGTACCCAAAACTACGCTCTTCTGCTCCTGTCTAGTCACTGACTGAATCCAAGAATGACTCTTTATCTGATACTTAGTCACTTCTAGATTATGCTGATATATTACCTACCAGCTCCGTTCACATTATCGAATGCCTTCTGGAAATCCAAACACGCGTTCTATTTTATCTATTCTTTTTTATTACACCTTAAGTAAAAAAATTCTGCAGACACATTTTCTCTTTCATATAACTTGTTGACTCTGATTGTTTTCTGATTTTCTAAATATCTTATAATTACCTTCTTAGTAATGGATTCCAGGGTTTTCCAAAGACTGATGATAAACTAAATAGTCTATAGCTTCTTGGCAATATTGGTAATTTTTCTACTAAGCTAAATCTACGCATTTTCACATCGTAGCTATGTTACTACATTACGCACATAAACATTGGCCTCTGCTGTAACTTGGCCATACTTCTCTCTGAAGGAACATTGCTTTTGTTGTTTTCATTCATTGAGAGATATCTTTTTCTACTTTGCCATAACTTCCTTTTATGTCTGCTTCTTTCAATCATCCATTAATGTTTCAGTGAACTGGGCCTTTAAATGAACAACTGAAGTTGTATCAGACTACCCTCATTATGCTTCTCACACACATTGGCAACACGAAAGCTTTGACAAACTTCTATTGATGCACAGTGGAGAGTATCCTGACTAGTGCTTCTCAACCTGTTATGGAAACACAAATACCTAAGAATAGAAAAACCTACAAAAGGTAGCGGATACACTCTGGTTCATCACAAGAAAGGCGCTCACCGCCATTGAGCACATCTAGGAGGAGCGCTGTTTTAAGCAAGCAGTATTCATCATCAAAGACCTCCACCATTCTGGCCATGCTCTCTTCTCACTGCTGCCATCGGAAAGGAGGTACAAGGGCCTTAGTTTCCACATCACCAGGTCAAAGTTATTACCCTTAAGCTCAGTATAATTTATTATCAATATTGATTTATTATTCTCAGTATAATTTATTCACTATTTATTATTTTTGTATTTACACAATCTATCTTCTTTTGCACATTGCTTGCATGTCAATCTTTGTGTGTAGTTTTTCATTGATTCTATTTTATTTCTTTGTTCAACTGTGATCGTCAACAAGAAAATGTATGTGATGACATATATAAACTTCGAAAATAAATTTACTTTGAACTTTGAAATGCTGCAAAAGTGACAGCTTGGGTCTCAGATGTCTTCACAGCATGCACATCAAGGCACTTGAAGGGTATAACTAATGATGCATCTGCAAAATCCTCCAAAATTAGTGGAAGAATAACTGAACCAGTGTCAATGTCCTCATTTCCAAAACCCCAAAACAGAGGTTAATTATCTCCATGAGGGAGAACACAGTGTTCATGTGTTCAATACTCGATTGTACTCCAATCTTTCTTGCAGGAAGGGGTTCCTAAGTGACTGAGGAAGAGTTTTAAGGATGTATTCAAAGTTAATTCAAAACAGTCCAACAATGCCACAGACTTTTGAGAAGACTCTGGTCCATACATTACTTAAAATGAAGGAGTAAATTGAGAAGATAAAAAGTAACTGCAAATCATGCAAATCTCAAATAAAAGATATGCATCAGAAAAAACATAGACTCCCTGGTTAAGCAGCAGCAGAAGTCACCCAGCCAACCTGCCACCTGGTATCTCCAAGTCCATATGTGGAATAGACATATTGGCATCAATAACAGCCACAGAAACCACACAATCAAACTGGAAGCAAGTCAACCTTGATCCTAAGAAATAAAATGTAAGTGATCAATACCAGCTATCCAGCACAGCCATTATGTAGCTTGGTTATTTCATGAAATTGGCTAACCCCCAGTCATCCTCCCACTCCGAGCTATGTATTCATATTTCATCAACAATACTCAATAGCTCCCTCATGTTTTCAGTCATTACTTTGGAATTTGAAATTGTCTCAGCTCAGAATTTTCAGATCACCCAGTGTGAGCTAGAGGGGGGAAAGACCTTCCAAGAAATGAACTTCACCATGTGATGCTGCTAGAACAAGCCCTGTCCAACTTGATGAAGCATCTGATTAAGCTACTTTTAAAAGCCATCCAAAACTTTGAATGTTTCTAAATGTCTCCGAATATTCAGAAACATTAAAATGTATAACTGCATCAAAATGAAAAATTAATTCACAAAATACAAGCAATTTTTAAAAACCTAAATTAATTAATATTCACTAACTTTGACCCCCTCACTGCTGTCTCCCTTCATTATGATCAACAGGTATGTTATACTTGCGGCACAACGTGGAACACATTTTCACTGAGAGGACTAAGTTATTGCTCCCAAAGTGCATCCCTCAGGGAGTACTGTATAACAACATAGCCAAAGAACAATAGCAAATAGTTGATGACTGGACTACTTTGCTACACCAGATTCCCATTATTGATGCCAGTCCTGTGGGCCAATCAGTAGTTACATGGAGAACAGCCGCTATTGCACTGTAAAATCAATGCCATCATTTCACTTGTTACTGTATATCAGCACTTCTCTGAGACAGACCTTGATTGCCCTTATTCCTCTTTCCATTTTAAACTGAATTCCTCATATAACCATGTTCCAACTTGCAATATCTTGCATTATTTCTTGAACCTACTGCTTGGTTTCAGACAACTCAGATTAGCTCACCTATAACAGGATAGATTTCTGACACCATCTCATTTGACTTGAGAAATACTGGTTTTGTACTCTCAATTTCATGCTAGATTGATAACATCACCATCAATCCGAAACAAAATTGCAAATGTAACAGGCATATCAGAGTGCAGTCAATCATAGTGATATCGTGGAAGCTGTTAACCAGAGCTGAAACCTGGGAGTTTTCAACATCAGTAGACAGTGCAAAATGCAGCATGGGAGGCAAGGAAATAACACCACCATCATCATGCATTCACAGCAGCAGGAGATGTAAATTAACATCAACAAAAATTAGATGCATCTCACAAGGTGGCGGTCACAACAATTTCTGAATCGCACTCTCCTCTAACTTTGCACATAGAAACATAGAAGAAACATAGAAAAGCTACAGCACAATCCAGGCCTTTCAGCCCACAATGCTGTGCCGAACATGTGCTTACTTTAAAAATTACCTCGGGTAAGCTCCATATACCTCTCCAGGAGCCTCTTAAAAAAACACTATTGTATCTGCCTCCACCACCATTGCCAGCAGCTCATTCCACACATTCACCAATCTGCGTAAAAAACTTACCCCTGACATCTCCCCTGTACCTACTTCCAAGCACCTTAAAACTGTGCCCTCTCGTGTTAGCCATTTCAGCCCTGGGGAAAAAGCCTCTGGCTATCCACACAATCAATGGCTCTCATCATCTTATACACCTCTATCAGGTCACCTCTCATCCTCCATTACTCCAAGGAGAAAAGGCCAAGTTCACTCAACCTATTCTCATAAGGCATGCCCCCCTCAATCCAGACAACATCCTTGTAAATCTCCTCTGCACCCTTTCGAAAGTTTCCACATCCTTCCTGTAGTGAGGTGACCAGAACTGAGCACAGTACTCCAAGTGGGGTCTGACCAGGGTCTTATATAGCTGCAACGTTACCTCTCAGCTCTTGAACTCAAGCCCATGGTTGATAAAGGCCAATACATCATATGCTTTCTTATTTCTTGAATGCCTACAAATTGGCTGTTATCTCACTATACGGCTTATTATGACCCAGCTGGAAATGACAATTTTATGCATCAGGTGGGTGGTGGGGTGGAGATACATCTCTTCCAAAGGCTGTGTAAGGTGCTACTTCCCACTGCTTGCATGCAGATCACCCTTGGGCAAGGTATAGCACCTGTTTAGCACTCCATCCCTATCAGGGTCACATGAAGCCATGGCAGCGGGTGGTGGATGATTGTTATGAGCAGCTTATGCATATCACAAGCCCTGGTTATGCAAGCACTAATGCCAGACAGTCAACCTCTTTAAAGTATTGATAATGGCTGGTGTCACCCATCTTGTAAAGACACTGCCCAGAAGGCGGCAATGGCAAACTACTTCTATACAAAAATTTGCCAAGAACAATCATGGTCAAAAGCCATGATCACATGTCATACGACATGGCACAAAATGATGGTTATGATGATGCATCAGACATTGGACCCATACATCAGTAAGGATATTGTTCTATACACTTCAGAAATATAGTGGGTGATTCTGGTATTGCGATGGCAGTGACACTTCCCCATAAGGTTCAGTGGATGATACAAGATCAGGAGAACGGGAAACCCCAACTAACTCTAGCAATTTCCAGCATTAAGGTGGCAAAGGACCTTGGACCAACGGTCAAGGGTCTGCGAGGACTGCCGTGACAGAAGTTTGTGGAAACGACTAGGTGGAGTCTATGGTGATTGGAAGGAGGTGAGGGCTTTCTTTTAGTACTCGGGGAGCGAGGCAACCTCTGAACAGGAAGTTGTCGCAGGGCTGTTGTTCAGTGCAGATGTGGAATCTTTACTCTTCAAAGCCCCACCGCACCTTTGGGCCCTCCAGCCAAATGAAACAGGTAAGATGCTCACAGCTGATTAGCATAAAGGGACTATCATCCCAAATGCTCCATTGTCCCGCAGGACACAGTACCCTCTTTCCCTGGAAACTGAAGAAGGGAATTGATAGATTCTATAAAACAAACATGTAATGCCCTGGTTTATCGCAAGGTACGTATCAAGTTTGTGAACAATGTCAGATATGTATTTTACAAAATCCAAGGAAACTAGTGAAGGTGGGAAGATTTTGTACATCACACTCTGATGGACAGCTCATGGATTTTATGGAATTATCTCCATGTGAAGGATATAAATAGGTATTTGTCATTATTGATGTTTTTTCATGATGGGTTGAAGGATTTCCTTGTTGTAAAAATGATGCAGTTACGGTAGCTAAATGTTTTTTGAAGGAAATCATCCTGAGGTTCTGGAAACTACTCTGTGCAGTGGCCGAGGGTGTTGATTAGGGAAGAATTTGATAGGAGAGGACAGTGGACCATGGATGAAAGGGAAGAAGGAGGGAGACAAATTACTGAATGTTAGAAATAACATACACTGCTGGTGGCAGTGTTGGAAACAGATACAATAGGGTCTTTTAAGAGCTTCTTAGATAGGAACATGGAGATTAGAAAAATAGAGGTCTATGCACTAAGGAAATTCTAGGCAATTTCTAGAGTGGGTTACATGGTCGGCACAACATCGTGGGCCAAAGGGCCTGTAATGTGCTGTAGATTTCTATGTTCTAACCACAGAGTCAACATGCATGGCAGCTTTGAGTATCCTATGGACTCGGACCCCAATATCCCTCTGATCCTCCACACTGCAAGAGTCTTACCATTAATGCTATATTCTGCCGTCATATTTGACCTACCAAAATGAACCACTTCACACTTATCTGGGTTGAACTCCATCTGCCACTTCTCAGTCCACCTTTGCATCCTATCAATATCCCGCTGTAACCTTTGACAGCCCTCCACACTATCCACAACACCCCCAACCTTTGTGTCATCAGCAAATTTACTAACCCACCCCTCCACTTCCTCATCCAGGTCATTTATTAAAATCACAAAGAGAAGGAATCCCAGAACGGATCCCTGAGGCACTCCACTGGTCACCGGTCTCCATGCAGAATATGACCCATCTGCAAACACTCTTTGCCTTCTGTGGGCAAGCCAGTTCTGGATCCACAAGCAATGTCCCCTTGGATCCCATACCTCCTTACTTTCTCAATAAGCCTTACATAGGATACCTTATCAAATGCCTTGCTGCAATCCATGTACACTACATCTTCATCAATGTGTTTAGTCACATCTTCAAAAAATTCATTTAGGCTCATAAGGCACAACCTGCCTTTGACAAAGCCATGCTGACTGTCCTAATCATAATTTACCTCTCCAAATGTTCATAAATCCTGCCTCTCAGGATCTTCTACATCAACTTACCAATTACTGAAGTAAGACTCACTGGTCTATAATTCCCTGCGCTCCCTCCATTCCCTTTCTTGAATAGGAAACAACATCGGCAATCCTCCAATCCTCCGGAACCTCTCCCGTTTCCATTAATGATGCAAAGATCATTGCCTGAGGCTCAGCAATCTCCTCCCTCGCTTCCCACAGTAGCCTATGGTATATCTCGTCCAGTCCCAGTGACTTATCCAACTTGAAGCTTTGCACATCCTCTTCCTTAATGTCTATATGCTCAAGTTTTTCAGTCCGCTGTAAGTCATACACAAATACAGCTGATGAAGCATACAACGAGGGTCTTAAACTAAAAAGCATTAACCATGTTTTCCCTTTCGACAGAACATTCTGTTTTTATTTTGGATTTCTATATAATCTGCACATTTCTGATTTTCTTCTACTGCGCTTGTGTTCTGTATTGAGACATTTGGCATATCATGCTGCCTTGTGTTATAGAAATAAAAGAAAAAATACAGTTTCAAGTTTTAATGCCATCAATTCTTCCAAATACTTCAGGAGAATTTCCACCCACAACCTACCATTCATAGGACCACATATTCATACTTTAATTCTGGATTAACGACTTATAGTTTCAGGGTAAATACCATTAGAGTAAAGCTGTAGTCCTATCAATGTCCATGGTGAGGTAGTGAAATTATTACAGATTGCTGACAGAGTGAAAAATCATGACCCCAATGATATACACTTGGCTGCTTGGCAAGTTCTGAGGGCAAACAGCAAGGTAGTTCTTATTTTATCTCAGTCAGAGGATATTTAATGCATATCTGTCACCTTTGCTTTATTTTGGGTAGTATTCCATATTAAGTAATATCACAGTTCCTTTGTAACCAAGAAGAAATCTAAGGATAAAATATGACATAAAATATTGTAAAAATACATATGCACACATAAAAACTGTAAATGTATCCACTATTGTCCAGTAGCACTTACATACACAATGATGAATTATTTTGTCATGTTGGTGATGAAATGTATCCACACTTGCCTGAAAAGTAACTGGATTCTCTCCAATTTGCCTGCCTACACAACAGGCCCACAGCAGATGCCACCTCAATGCCTCTTCACTTAATCCTGGAACATCTGGACGGCAAAGGTGCACACATCAGGATGCTCTTTTTCAACTGCAGCTTGGCATTCAATACTATCATCCCCACAAAACTAATCAATAAGCTTCAAAACCTTGGCCTCAATACCTCCTTGTGCAATTGGATCCTTGATTTCCTCTCTTGCTGACCCCAGTCAGTTCAGCTTGGTAACATCTCCTCTACAATCTCCACTGGCACAGGAGCACCACAAGACTGTGTTCTTAGGCCCATACTCTACTTGTTTTATGACTAATGATTGTGAGGCTACACACAGCTCCAATGTCATATTTAAGTTTGCTGATTACACTACTGTCATAGGCTGAGTCAAAGATGGTAACACATCAGCATATGGGAGGGAGATTGAAAATCTGACTGAGTGGTGCCACAACAATAACCTTTTCCTCAATGTCAGCAAAAACAAGGAGCTGATAATTGACTTCAGGGGGAGGAAACTTGAGGTCCATGAGCCAGTGCTTATTGGACGTCAAATTCCTTGGTGTTATCATTTTGGAGGACCCTGGGGTCAGCACGTAAGTGCAATTACAAATAAAGCATTGCAATGCCTCTACTTAGGAGTTTGCTAAAATTCAGCATGACAACTAAAGCTTTGACAGACTTCTATAGGTGTGCGATGAAGAGTCTACTGACTGGCTGCATAACAGCCTGATATGAAAGCACCAACATCCTTGAACAGAAAATCTTACAAAAGGAAGTTGATACAGCCCACCCCACCATTGAGCACATCTACATGAAGCATTGCCCGCAGGAAAGCAGCATTCAGCAATAGGGACCCCACCACCCAGGTCATACGGTCTTCTTGCTCCTGCCATCAGGGAGGTGGTACAGGAGCCTCAGGACTCACACTACCAGGTTCAGGAACAGTTATTACCCCTCAACCAACAGGCTCCTGAACCAAGGAGGATAACTTCACTCAAACTCACTTGCCCATCACTGAACTGTTCCCACAACCTATGGACTCAATTTCAAGGACTCCTCATCTCATGTTCTCAATAGTTATTGCTTATCTATTAGTTATTATTATCTCTTTTTGTGGTTGCACAATTTGTTGTCTTTTGTAGACTGGTTGAATGCTGGTGTTGGTGTGTTTTTTTATTGATTCTATCATGGTTATTAGTCTATTATGGGTTTATTGGGTATGCCTGCAAGAAAATGACATACATGTATTTTGATAATAAATTTACTTTGAATTTTAATGTGAAATCAAGTACAGGAATAAATAAAAATCACTTTCAAATGTTGTTTAATTGTTCACAATTTATTCTATAGACTAGCTAAATCATGAATTTAAATGGAAAATAAAGCATAAAATGTTCACTTACGTTTCAATTTCAAAATACACTCCTGAAGATTTTTCAGAATTTATTTCCTAAAGATTATAAACAGGACCAGTAATAGTATACAACTAACAATTTTTTCTGCTACTTTCTTCTTACCTGCTTGCTGTTAAACCAGTAATAGAAGACAGCAGGATCTTTTCCATGACAACATTAAATCACTTAAAAGCTACCAGCCATACTCCACCCTGCAAAATCAACTGAACAATGTCACATGACCGACTTGTCTTGTGATCTCATTGGATATGATTGGTTGAAAATAGGCCTCTCTTTGACCAGTCAGCTTGTACATTTTAGAGGTGCACATTTTTGGCAGTCGGGAGATGTCAGGAAGTAATGAAGAAGATGGAGGTAGCCAATGGGAGGTGGTACTGGGTGATAGGAGTTGTATGGAGGAAGATGAATAGCAGATTTCTGAGAAATGGTAAAATAAGTGGCAAATTGAGGATCGTAGTGCCTTCGCATCTAGTGATAAAGGCAGTAGACAGCATTTAAATAAAAGAAGGAAGGAAGAGTTTAAGGTATTACTGAGCTATGAATATGGACTGGTTACTGGTATCAATCCGGTTTGATTAGCTGAAGATTTGAGAATTTGATTAACTAAGAAGATATTCTGGGTGCAAGACCTTTAAGAGATGGTGTGCTCTCAGTGTTTGTAAAGGTAGTAACCAATATGAGAAAGCATTATGGTTAAAAGCTGTGGGAGGAAGGAAAGTAACAACATAGAATTATATTGGACAACAGTGGCTTTGAGGAGTAATTACAGGAATGCTGCTAGATGTGGATCAATGGACCAAGTAAAAAATAAATTAATCAGGAGAAAATCTGTAGATGCTAAATATTAATGAGGGTTTTGTAATGGAGCAAGAGCAGATAGCTTATTGGTGTTGATAAAATTTATTTGAACAAAGTTGCCAGATAGGGTTAATTTAGACTATATGAGTTATATAGTCTGAGTCTATGCTCTGCACCCTCTGAGATATTCTCTGTGGCAGAAATTTGCTCAGGTAGCAGCTGTGTGTATGGGTAAAAAAGCAGTGTTGAAAACATGGTTTGGTAATTGTGAAGAAGGCATTTGGCCAAAAGACTAGCCATTGTGGAGGTAAACAGCTCTGCTTGTGCAGAGTGTCCTGTGGATAAGGAAACTATGGAATTGCTGTGTGTTCAGGTAGAAATGGGACTTTCATATACAGAGGCCCTTCAGAAAATACGGAAGACTGTGTCAATGGAACCTTTTAATATCCAGACTACAGATGGATTAATGTCATTGTGTAAAGTGCATGATTTTATAACAAAATGATTTGTTGATAAACTGAAATTTGTTGCTTTGAAGGCAGATGTGGTAAATTGTACACCACAACCTAAAAGTAGACTGAAAAAATTAAAATTATATTAAAAGCTGTAGAAAAAATCTATAGTTAAAAGATTTAACTCCAGAAGTTATTAATGGTGCTTTACAAGGTATTATAAATAATACTTTTACTTCAAAGGAGGGTCATTTTTTCTTTTTCCTTTTTCTTCTTCATTTTCTTACAATGGTATGCTAGATATTTGTTGGCTAATGGTCAGAGAAGAGTTGTTAATGTTTTTCCTCTCTTTTCTTTTTTCTTTTTTCAAATCCTATAGAATTCTGATAAGTGATATTCAGACTTTAAAGAAGGACTGTTCATGACGAAGGGTCTTGGCCGGAAACGTCGACTGTACCTGTTTCCATAGATGCTGCCTGGCCTGCTGCGTTCGCCAGCTATTTCTGTGTGTTGCTGTTCATGTTTCTTTCTTATTTCTTTTCCTTTTCTTTTATTCCTTTTTTCATTTTTTTTTTTTACAGTGAAATGCTAGAAGTTCCTTAACTAATGGTCAAAGGATTTTAATGCTACTGTGTGAGGTTGCACTGACACAAATGTGAAAGGGATGGTGGAGGAAAATTTTCTGGAAGAAAAGTATTTGGTGTGCTTGAATGATCCTCAGTAGGTGGCGATAATGTACCTTATGTTGGGGTCTGCCGATCGCCATTTAACATTACCAGAAAAAGAAGAGCCTGACTTACCAAGTAAGGGATTGTGCTAAGGGATAATTTCTTAATCTTATATTATTTTAAGTAAGTAATCACTCTAGCAATTATATGCAAAACAAAAGCCAGAGACGATGTGTATGCAACAAGTATCACTTTATTTTATGTTTTTATTGAGATACAGCACAGAATAGGCCCTTCTAACTCTTCGAGCCATGCCACTCAGAAATCCCCTCATTTTAATCATAGCCTAATCCTGGGACAATTTACAATGACCAATTAACCCACCAATTGGTAGGTCCTTGGACTGTGGGAGGAAACTGAAGAACTGAAGGAAACCCACGCTGTCACAGGAACAACATACAAACTCCTGCAGGCAGCAGCAGGAATTGAACCCAGGTTGACTGCACTGTAGAACATTGTGCTAACCACTACACTATTGTGTTGTCCCAGTTATTGCCTTTAGTTAGAGTGCAGAATAATATATTCAAGCAAAGATATTTGAAGAAATATAAAAATACATCCACAAAGAAATGATAGTTTTAAAACATGTTGGCTCTGAATTAGACCAGTGATATCTCTAGTTTATTATTGACATAGATGAGATTAGGAGGTTTCTCTGTTTTGATGTACATGTGACAAATAAAGCTAATCTTATCTTGTGTGAGATATTAGCCGCTTTCCCGCCCCCCCCCCACCCCTCCCCAAGCAATTGAACTAATCTGGTTTTGTCAAGTTTGGTGAGACTCTAATATAAAAGATGAACTGAAGGCAAATGCAAATCAGTATAAAGCACATTACTATAATAAAAAACCTAAAAACTATTAATTTCTTTCTTAATTTTTTAAAAAATTGTGTTTAATTGGTAAAATTCACTGGATAAAAAAATGAAGAACAAATTCTTAAATAGAAAGGGCAAAACAATTAGATTGCAAAAATGCTGAAATGGCCGTAAATCTACTTTTAAAAATATTTTTAACGTTCATAATATCTTGTGATCTTAATCTAGTACATTTTTTATTTATAGAGCACAAGAGTGCAGGTGCTGGCATCTGGAGAGAAAAACAAACTGCTGGAGGAATTCAATGAGCTGAGCAACACCTGTGGTGGGAATTAATATAAAATGCACAACAATACAGCACAGAAACATGTCCTTTGGCCCACAGTGTCTGTGCCAAACACGATGCTCAACTAAACAAATTCTCAACTGCCTGTAATGATAGACAATTGAATATGCAGAAAATGATAGCTATTTCTCTATCGACTCTACGTCTACAAATTACCACAGCAGCTTGTTCTAAGCACCTATCACTCAGTAAAAAGAAACTTTGCCCTACACATTTCCTTTAAACTTTTCCCTCTCACCTTTAAAGTGTGCCCTGTAGTACTTGACACATCCAGCCTAACCTCTCTAACTTCATAGCCTCTCCAATCCATCTTGCATACCAGTAAACCTCTTCTACACCCTCTCCAGTGCCTCCACATTCCTCCTGTAATGAGTCAACCAGAATTGCACACAGTTCTCCAATTGTGGACTAACAAAAGCTGCAAAATGACTTCCCGACTTGTATACGCAGTGCCCTAACCAACAAAAGCTAGTATGCCATATGCTTCCTTTACCACTCTCTCTACCTGCATGGCCACTTTCAGAGAGCTATGGTCTGGACCTCGTGATCCATCTGTACATTAATGCTGCTGAAGATACTGTCATTAACTGTGTACTTTTCCCCTTTCTTTTGATCTCACACTTGCTTGAATTAAATTCCATTTGCTGATTTTTCTGCCCATATTTATCTATATTCTGCTTTATGCTTTGACAGCCTTTTACACTGTGCCCAACTCTACCAATCCTTGTGTTGTCCTTAACATTAATAACTCATCTATCTGCCTTTAATACCATCATTCCAAATAAACTGATTCCTAAGCTCCGGAACCTGGGCCTTAGCACTCAGATCTGCAGCTGGATCTTCAACTTCCTCACAGACAGGACCCAGGCTGTAAAAATATGGGACAAGCTCTCCTCTACAATCACTCTGAGCACTGGTGCCCCACAAGGCTGTGTACTCAGCCCTCTGCTGTAGTCACTGTACACCCATGATCGTGTAGCCAAGTTTCCATCAAACTCAATATATAAGTTTGCTGATGACATAACAATTGTAGGCCATACCTTGGGTAATGATGAGTTTGAGTACAGAGAGGAAATTAAGAACCTGGTGGCATGGTGCGAAGACAATAACCTATCCCTCAACATCAGCAAGACGAAGGAATTGGTTGTTGACTTCAGAAGGAGTAGTGGACCGCACGACCCAATTTACATCGGTGGTGTGCAAGTGGAACAGGTCAAAAGCTTTAAGTTCCTCTGGGTCAATATCACGAATGACCTGACTTGGTCCACTGCCAAGAAGGCCCACCAGCGCCTTTACTTCCTGAGAAAACTAAAGAAATTTGTCCTGTCCCTTAAAATCCTCACTAATTTTTATAGATGCACCATAGAAAGCATTCTTCTAGGTTGCATCACAACCTGGTACGGAAGTTGTCCTGTCCAAGACCGGAAGAAGCTGCAGAAGATCGTGAACACGGTGCAGCACATCACACAAACCAATCTTCCATCCTTGGACTCACTTTACACCGCACGCTGTCGGAGCAGTGCTGCCAGGATAATCAAAGACACGACTCACCCAGCCAACACACTTTTCGTCCCTCTTCCCTCTGGGAGAAGGCTCCTATGAAGACTTGAAGACTCATACAGCCAGATTTGGGAACAGCTTCTTTCCAACTGTGATAAGACTGCTGAACGGATCCTGACCCAGATCTGGGCCATACCCTCCAAATATCCGGACCTGCCTCTCGGTTTTTTGCACTATCTTACTTCCCATTTTTCTATTTTCTATTTATGATTTATAACTTAAATTTTTAATATTTACTATTGATTTGTAATCCAGGGAGTGGGAAGCGCAGAATCAAATATCGCTATGATGATTGTATGTTCTAGTATCAATTGTTTGGTGACTATAAAGTTTAAAGTATATATTTTCATCCAAGTCATTTATACATACACATCACAAACAAATCAATAGGATATAGTGAAGTTTACATCGTGGGAGATTTGCCAATGCCCATGGCTTTATCTCAGTGGTGAGCTGGCCCCTCTCCCTCTAGTTTTTCTCCATCGCAGATACTTCTTGACCCACTGAATTCCTCCAAGAGTAAAGTACATCACAAATGTAAATTAAGATAAACTTAAATTAACATATAAACATGAGCAAAATCATGAATGGGAAAAGCTGGGGAGAAGGGGAGGTGGTAGCTGAAGGGAAGGATTACACTGAATACAAAACAAATTGAGAAGTTGAAAGGGCACATGTTTGAGCATAAGAGAGTGTTATGTTTAGAGACACCCAATGCAGCCCACTGTGACATAGTAATGAATAGTAAACTCACATTAAGCGTCTGTTTACCAGGCAGTCCACAAAGAAATGATGGAATAGACAATATGCATGCGTACCCATCACCCATGAAGCCTTTGTAATGTTGTAAATAAGCTCTAGGGTCATTGCCAGATGACAGAAAGGACTGCAGAGTGCAGTATTGGAGCAATGTGATACACCTCAACCATTAGAGTTTACAGCAAAGTTCCTAGAATGACTCACAGACAAATCCCAGATTTAACATTTCTGTTTAGCAGAGCAATATGCTGGGTATTCATGGGCGTGAAAAATAGGAGCAAAGCAAAAGGGTGTTTCTCTTTGCCTGAGACATTCTAGAATTTGGTGGTAACTAAAAGAGTATGGAACAAGCTGCAGGGCTTTACAGCAGCAGGTCTTAGGCCACAAGCTTTCTTATCAGCAACAGGACTGGAAGTCTGACTATGGAGCCAAATGTAACTTAGTAGAAATCAGCAGAGTCCACAGACATTTGCGGATCATCTGTGGGTACACGCGGACATGAAACAGACAACAATGATATTCCTGAATTATTGAGTTAGAATATAACTATAGAAATGCTACTTGTCAGAGGGAGTAATGTTTAGGATGCCAATTTCCATTTGAGTGATTTTACCTCCCATAGGAAGACACTGCAGATGGAAATTTGAACAGATAGGAAACAGTGACCAAGACCTAAAGGCATTATTGTGCCCATCAAAGGCAGAGACAGATTTCAAAAAGTCAGTCAAGTCCAAAGGATCTTGAATTTTGCCAGTTGCACATGCAAGTTCCCCAACTATGCTGTTAAAGACTGAATAGATCATGGGGAATGATAATTGATTATTTGGACCAAATGATTGATCTGATCTGGAATATCTCTAGTAACATCAATATTAAGACTGCTGGTTCCTTCCTATAAAAAATGAAGAACAATATACAATTCCTTCCAGCTTTAAGATGCAGCAGCACATGTTACCAGGTCTCCCACAAGAATTTCACAGTACTCCATTAATTTTTCATTAGCAAATAGGTAAAATTTGCTAGTGCTAGTGAAGGCAGATCTAGGAAGATTATATATTTTAATATGTGGCTAAGGAGTTGGTGTAGGAGGGAGTGCATAAGATTTTTGGATCACTGGGCTCTCTTCCAGGGAAGGTGGGACCTGTACTGAAGGGACAGTTTACACCTGAACTGGAGGTGGACTAATATCCTAGTGGGAAGGTTTGTTAATGCTGCACGGTGTGGTTTAAACTAGAGTAGCGGGGGGGATGGGACCCAGAATGCCAGAACAGTTAGTGAAGAGGTTATGAAGGCAGATGTTGGTAAGATATCAGACAAGGTTAGGAATAAAAAGGTGGAGCATTGTGCGACTAATGCCCAGAGCTGCCTATATTTCAATGCAAGAAGTATTGGTGGGAAGGTGGATAATAGAGCTGAAGATGTGGTAGTTGGTTTACAGAGGCAATGTGTTGTGAGGAGAGGCTATTGATAGTGCAAAATTTCAGTCAACAGGTTGAGCAGCAACGTAAAAGGCAGACAAAATTGAAAAGGGTGAATACAGGACTAAAGGTGTTGTATCTGAAAGTGTGCAGTATACGGAATAAGGCAGATGAACTTGCAGCGCAGTTGCAGATTGGCAGGTATAATGTTGTAGGCATCACGGAATCATGGCTGAAAGATTATAGCTGGGAGCTTCATGTCCAAGGATACACATTGTATCAAACGGACAGACGAGGAGGCAGAGGGAGCGGTGTTTCTCCGTTGGTAAAAAAAAATCAAAACATTAGAAAGAGGTGACATAGGGTCGTAAGATGTTGAATCATTGTGGATAGAGCTAAGGAACTGCAAGGCTAAAAAGACCCTGATGGAAGTTGTATACTGAACCTAAAGGGCAGTAATTTGTGGCCTACAAATTACAATGGGAGATAGAAAATGCATACCAAAAGAGCAGTGTTATAATAGTCATGAGGGACTTCGTTATGTATGTAGATTGGGAAAATCAGGTTGGTGCTGGATAACAGGTGGGAGAATTTCTAGAGTGCTTACAAGATGGCTTTTTGGAGCAGCTCGTGGTTGAGCTGACTAGAGGATTGACTATTGAACAATGAGCCAGCTTAAGGTAAAAGAACCCTTTGGGACAAGTAATCATAATATTATTGAATTCACCCTGAAATTTGAGAAGGAGAAGCTAAAGTCAGATGTATCAGTATTACACTGGAGTAAAGGGAATTATGGAGACAAGAGAGAGAAGTTGGCCAGAATTGATTGGAAAAGAACACTGGCAGGGATGACGACAGAGCAGCAATGGCTGGAATTTCAGGAAACAGTTTGGAAGACACAGGATATATACATCTCAAAGAGGAAGAAGCATTCTGAAGGAAAGATCACACAATCATGGCTAACAGAAGTCAAAACAAACATAAAAGCCAAAGACAGGGCATATAATAGAGCGAAAATTAGTGAGAAGTTGGAGGATTGGGAAGCTTTTAAAAACCAATGGAAGGGAACGAAAAAATCATTAAGAAGGTAAAGAAGGAATATCAGCTAACTAATAATATTAAAGAGGATACCACAAGTTTCTTCAGAAAGATAAAGCATAAAAGAGAGGTGAGAGTGGATACAGGAATGCTGGAAAACAATGCTAGAGAGATAGTAATAGAGGACAATGAAACAGCAGATGAACTGAAGAAATATTTTGCATGGGTCTTCACTGTGGAAGACGTTAGCAGTATGGTGGGAGTTCCAGGTGTCGGGGGTTAGAAGTGCCTGAAGTTACCATAGCGAGGGAGAGGTTCTTGGGAAACTGAAAGGTCTGAAGGTAGATGTCACCTGGACCAGATGATGTGCACTGCAGGATTCTGAAAGAGGGGGCTGAAGAGATTGTGGAGGCATTAGTAATGATCTTTCAAGTATCACTAGGTTTTGGAACGGTTCCGGAAGGGTGGAATGTTGCAAATGTCCCTCCACTATTCAAGAAGGGAGAAAGGCTGAAGAAAGGAAACTATAAACCAGTTAGCCTAACCTCAGTGGTTGGGAAGATGTTGGAGTCAATGATGATGGATGAGGTTTCAGAACTTGGAGGCCATGATAATATATATGAGGCTGAGTCTGTAGTCAGGAAGGTAAATGTAATGTTGGCATACGTTTCAAGAAGATAGGGTTATGGTTAGGGTTAATATTTAAAAGGAAGGATGTAATGTTGAGATTTTATAAAGCACTGGAGAGGCCTCATTTGAAGTGTTGTGAAGGTTTGGGCCCCTTATCTTAGAAAGGATGTGCTGAACCTGGAGAGATTGAAAGGATGTTTATGAAAATGATTCCAGGATTGAATGGCTTACCATATGAATAGCGTTTGACGGCTCTGGGCCTGTACTTACTAGAATTCAGAGGAATGAAGGGTGACCTTATTTAAACCTATAGTGAAATCTCATTGAAATGAAGGGTGAAAAGTCATGATAGATTGGATGTAGAGTGGATGTTTCCTATAGTGGGAGAGTCTAAGACCAGAGGATACAGCCTCAGAATAGAGGGGCTTCTTTTAAGAATAGAGATGGGAGGAATTTCTTTAGCCAGGGAGTGGTGAATTTGTGGAATTCTTTGCCACAGGCAACTGTGGAGGCCAAGTCTTTCTGCACATTTAAGGTAGGGGTATAGAGATTCTTGATTGATCAGGACATGAAGCAAAAAGCAGGAGATTGGGGCTGAGGAAAATTGGATTAGCTATGATGAAATAGTGGAGCACATTCAATGGGACAAATGGCCTAATTCTATTGTTATATCTAATGGTGTTACGATCTTATGGTCTAACATCCTGGAAAGATTTAGTGACCTAAATCAATTGAACTAGTATGTGGATATTCTCTTATTTGTTATTGAGAACAAAGAGGAGCGGGGAAATTTATTAGATGAGCCTTTGAGTATTCTTGTCAACACACTGCTCAAAGGTAATTCTACACAAGTACAAGACATTCATTTCTTGGGAATGGAAATTACAGTCAACAAAGGAAGTATGAGTCATGGAGGCAAATCGTACAGACTTTATTTCAAATAGGATTATAGGGCTCTGGTCACTTCTGAGTAGACTAGATTGTTCTGAGAATCTGATGACGATTATGCCACCATGGCAGCCCTACTTCAAAAAGGTGCAGAGTTAAAAAGGGACCTGGAATGTCAGCATATCTTTGAGAAACAGAATGATTTATGGGTGGGCTAGCACTAATAATGATTTATAGGGTCATCACTTTCCATTCAGTAACTGTTATGGATATTAAACTAGCAGAAGAAGCACATTGCAAACCAACACTAATGGTAAACACTAAAGGCTAAAAAAATGTTATGGTGTTTTCTGGCAATGTATTGGGTTTGAAAATTTTGGACCATTCAATGTGATGGTATCAATGAAGTCATGGACGAATCACTTGCCCATAGAATTTTTGCTGGCCAGTATGTTCCAGAACAAAACAGTAAGCAGTGCCTGGATGGGGGAGGTGGACTCTTCTATGAGGCATTGTCTGAAGGCTGATCTGCCAATTTGACTTGCCCTGGAGTATCACATGTGCTCCTTTTGAAGAATAATGGAAATATGGACAGGGCTGGGAGTTGGGAAATATTTGGGGGCAGAAACATCTCTGCAGCTGGCTTCATTTAGGTGATAGGGACAAAAGGAAGATGGGATGTGGAAATCCCAAGTCCCATCAGTAACAACTCCACACAGACATCAGAGTACCCACATTCATTAAATAAAGGGATTTCTTAAAATCATCACTGATATGAAAAATAATGAAAAATGTGATAAGCTTTTTGGTTTCTGAGGAAGAAAAGTAACTGACATATCAAACAACTAGAAGATGGGAAATAAAGCCCATGAGTACTTAACAAGGAATGTGGGGATGTTGCAACTGGAGGCCTGTAGATACTATGTATGATTTAATGACAAAATTCCTTAAATATCCTTCAATTGCGGTTTATTAATTAGAGTAATTGGAATTCACTTGCAGACACTTTGATAAAAGCTTAAAGAGAACTACACTTGTTTTGTTAATTAGTTAAAACTGTGAGTGATGAGAAAAGTACATCATTTTAATACAAATATAAACATGATCCAAAAAAAATCTGCTGAGGCTAGCAATAAAAAAAACCCAGAAAACATTAGCAAATCATGCAGCTTCTGTGGAATTATAAGGCTCTAGTCAATTCTGAGTAGACTAGATTGTTCTGAGAATCTGATGACGATTATGCCACCATGGCAGCCCTACTTCAAAAAGGTGCAGAGTTAGAAAGGGACCTGGAATGTCAGCATACCTTTGGTTCATGTTTCAGTCTGAGATTCTTTTCTAACATAGTGGGGCCACATTATTACAAAAAATAGGAGACATCTTGGGAATCAAAGTTGGCACTGAAAGCATCAATAATTTCAGATATGCAGATAATACTGTGTTAATTGCAAGTATGGAGGAAGAACTACAAAACTTAATAGATATAGTTGTTGAAGAAAGTGCAAAAATGGGTCAATCTATCAATCGCAAAATGACAGAATGTATGGTGATATCCAAAAAGAAGGAGAATCCTATCTGCAGGCTGAGAATAAACGGGGAAGACATAAAACAAGTACAGAACTTTTGCTACGTAGGGAGCTGGGTGACATCAGATGGCAGGTACGACATGGACATCAAAAGAAGAATAGGGATGGCAAAAGACACCTTTACGAGAATGAAGCATATACTGACCAACACTAACTAAGCATGACAACCCACCTCAGAGTGCTGAAATGTTACATTTATCCAGTTATGTTATATGGATCAGAATGTTGGACAATATCTGGTGACATGAGGAAATGAATTGAAGCAGCAGAGATGTGGTTTTTGAGGAGGATGGAAAGAATATTATGGACAAAATGAATATCTAACGAGGATGTTATGAACAGAGCAAGCACAAAGAAAGAAATAATGTATGAGATCATGAAAAGGCAATGTCACTTGTCGGAGCAGTGCTGCCAGGATAATCAAGGACACGACCCACCCAGCCAACACACTTATCATCTCTCTTCCCTCTGGGAGAAGGCTCAGGAGCTTGAAGACTCATATGGCCAGATTTTGGAACAGCTTCTTTCCAACTGTGATAAGACTGCTGAACGGATCCTGACCCGGATTGGGGCTGTACCCTCCAAATATCCGGACCTGCCTCTTGTTTTTATTGCACTACCTTACCTTCCCTTTTCTATTTTCTATTTATGATTTATAATTTAAAGTTTTACTATATTTACTAGTGATTTGTATTCCAGTGTGTGCGAAGCGCAGAATCAAATATCGCTGTGATGATTGTACGCTCTACTATCAATTGTTCGGTGACAATAAGGTAAAGTAACTTCATTGGACATGTGATTAGGAAAGAGGAGTTAGAATGCACGGTAATATGGGAAAGATTGAAGGGAAGAAAGCAAGAGGAAGGCAAAGACAAATGATGATGGAGAAAGCAGCCAGAGAACTGGAAATGAATACCAATGAATTGATCCACTTGACCCGAAACAGGAGTGTGTGAGCTCAATCTGGGCACGGCACCTGATGATGATGATGAGAGCCACATTGGGGCTGACATGTGATCCAGTTAGCAGCAATTGTGAAACTTGGTCTATTTACTCTTCTCAACAATGAAGGAAGAGAATGGCCATGAAATGACTGTGCATTTCGATCTTTGTGTCTGAAGAGTATCTGGTTCCAGCTGTTGCAGGAATACAAGGATGAGAGGATTTAGAAATGACATCATTGTTTTAGGAAAGATATCAAAGTGACAAACAATGGGAAAAGAGAAATGGGAAGATTCTGAAGGTAGATTTGGGAACTGCAATGAGTATTAAGACATAAATGATAGAGGTTTCCTTCTTGGGCCGAGAGGAGAATACAGTCAATCAGCCCTGGATAATAAATTAAACAGGGCAAGGGAGCCATCAGCTACTAGAAAAGGAACAATGAATTGATTGCTGATCACTCAGTTATCGGCATTGCTACAATGGAAACATAAAGCACTGTTGATTTGGAACTCTGAAAAAAACAGAAAAACGTGGAATTGCTTTGCAGTTCAGGTAGCCTCAGCAGAGGGGAAGATATGTTACTGAACGTTCCACTAGTTGTGCATGGAGATGACAAAATAATCCCCAATAGTTTGCACTTCAAAGACATTCTTTTTTCATGCTGTTTGTCCATCATTGTATTCTAAATGGAGATAAAATACAAAAAAACTGAGGTGCAAATGGACTTGAAGGTCCTTGGAGAGGATTCCCTAAGGGTTAGTTTGCAGATTGAATCTGTGGTGAGGAAGGTAATGCGATGTTAGCATTCATTTCAAGAAGACTAGAATATAAGAGCAAGGATATAATGTTGAAACTTTATGAAGCACTGATGAGGCTTCACTTGAAATATTGTGAACAGTTTTGGGCCCCTTATCTTAAAAGTTAAAGTTAAAGTCTGTCCCCAGCCTTATAGGCTCATCAGGAGAGTGCTTATGCTGGTTTCCGTGGCGTGAAGCGACTGAGAGTACGAGACTCCCCTTGCCCCCCGCCCCCCCCCCCCCCCGGATAGGACGCCAGTCTATTGTGAGGTTAACCCCCAGCATTTTGCCGGTACCCATTTTCAGCTGAGTGGACTGGAGCAGTGTGTGGTTAACCTTATCTTAAAAATGATGTGCTAAAACTGGAGAGGGTTCAAAAAATGTTCATGAAAACTAATGCTGGATTGAATGGCTTGTCATATGAAGAGCGTCTGATGACTCTGGGCCTGTATTCATTGGAATTCAGAAGAATGAGTGGTATCCACATGGAAACCTATCGAATGTTGAAAGGCTTCGATAGAGTGGATGTAGAGAGATGTTTCCTATAGTGGGGGAGTCTAAGACAACCTCAGAGGACTCAGCCTCAGAATAGAGAGGCGTCCTTTTAGAATGGAGGTGAGGAGGAGCTTCCTTAGCCACAGAGTGGTGAATCTGCGGAATCTGTTGCCACAGGCAGCAGTGGAGGCCAAATCTTTACGTATATTCAAGGCAGAGATTGTTAGATTCCTCATTGGTCATGGAATGAAGGGGTATGGGGAAATGGCAAGAGACTGAGGCTGAGAGGAAAAATGGAATCGCCCTGATGAAATGGCAGAGCAGACTCAATGGACCAAATAGCCTTATTCTGCTCCTGTTTCTTAAGGTCTTATCAGAATTCAATTGCAGTAAAAAGAGGACAAGGGAAATATGAAGGTTGGTACTGCAGTAGTTGAAGATTTGCAAACAGAATGGTTTAAATGATTTGTAAATAGAAGAGGGATGTGGTCTTGTGGTAGGAACATTGATGGTATTTGCAGAAAGTCTAGCAAGTCACTCGAGAAAAGCAACAAATTTCTTTCTCTGAATAACTATATCACTTGTTTATGGGATCTTGGTTGTCTGTTATATTTTATATGACACTCAATCTCTTAGGAGACAGAAGTGTTGGAAACATTCTATTTCTGCAGATCGTTGCATCTCAAACCGTCTGCTTCAACATGGCAAGGAATTTTCAGATGTGTTAATGGGCCTGGAGTCACACTAAATAAAGGCAATAAACTTCTTCTCTGAATGACAATATTGATCAAGACAAGTTTTATAATGATCTAGTTGGTTCATTACTGGAAAAAAATACTCAATAAGTAGATTACAATTTAAGAAAAGTAACTACCTGAATTTAAAATTCCCGAGCTGCCATGCTGGGATTTGAAATCTCCTTTCAAACATAAGTCCAATTATCATGATTACTTGTCCTGAAATTTAATGAACACACCACATATAGCTGAATAATTCAAAGTTTTATGTTCTATTCAGAACTGATCTTAATAACTTTCATATTTTAAAACATTATATGACTATAATAGAACACATTCAAAGACTATTTCTGTTTGTTTTACGTGTACTAAATGGCATACACAGAATCTATGCTTACAATAAATTGGAGGCTTTGTATGCTTTGGATAAAATGTAAAAGAAAGACACAGGCTCTGTTTGGGAACCTTCCAACCTGATGGCATGAATATTGATTTCTCCTTCCCGTGATCAAATCCACCCCCCCAACCCGCCACTTCCTCTATTCACTATACCTCCCACTCTGAACTTTCAGTCCTTCTTATCTGTCTATTACTTTCCCTTGTTTCCCCTCTTCCTTCCATTTCTCCTATTGTCCACTCTCCTCTGCTATCAGATTCTTTCTCCTCCAGCCCTTGATCTTTCCCAACCCCCTGGCTTCACCTAAAACCCTTTAGCTGGCCTCCTTCCCCTCCCCTGCTTTTTAATCAGGCATATTCCCTCTTCCTTTTTCTGTCCTGCTGAAGGGTCTTGGCCTGAAATATCAACTTCTCTATAGATGCTGCCTGACCTGCTAAGTTTCTCCAGTGCTCTGTCTCTGTTGCTTTGGATTTCTAGCATCTGCAGACTTTCTTGTGTTTGTGATTTACAAATAACAAAACTGCTTCAGATTTCCTTAATTGAGAATGAGTTTGGAAATGTGTGAGTATTTTTTTTGAATTTAGAATTAGACAGCATTATAACTACATCATGTAATCTTTGATGAAAGGCAGTCGTTTCTGTTACATCCTGTTGAACAGTTAATATATTTTAGTGTTGCTATCTTCAATGAATAAAACATACTTTCATTAAGTAATCTTAGCAATTATGAAATGCATTAGACTGTGAACACTTACAGTACATTGATTTCTTTACTTAGATTATTGCAATTGAAATTTCAAAGAGGATTCATGCCAGTAAGAACAACAGCAAACTTTGCAAGACTTTGATCTACTGAAAGGCTGCCATAGAAGAGATGATATGATGCTGACAAGAGATAAAGTCGTGTAATGTAATATCCTGATCTCCTACAGCATTGCCTATGTGGTCTATAGCTAATAAATACCCTCACCAAGTTTGAACTATTAATTGACGTAGGTAAAACAATGTCAAAGTCATGTGCATTTCCAGCATTTTCAGCAGGGGAGTCACAACTATTCTGCAAGTTATGTACAGGCATAAATCATTCAGCAGAAAGCTGTATCATTTCTAGTTTTAATGGGGTAAGGTTATCCCACATGATCCGGTCCTATATATATATAAAAAAATTTATCTTTGTACTTTTCACAGAATTTAAA
The DNA here is from genome assembly GCF_030028105.1 of Mobula birostris. Lineage (NCBI taxonomy): Eukaryota > Metazoa > Chordata > Chondrichthyes > Myliobatiformes > Myliobatidae > Mobula > Mobula birostris. Next base: position 202,232,350 of record NC_092371.1, on the reverse strand, counting down.
CCAAGTAAGATTTGACAATGATTGCTTGACATTTAAATCGTAAATCTCTTATTTGTTGCAGAAGTTCAGTAAACTCCTCTTGATCCTGTCCATTATTGGGCCACAGAATTTTGGATGTCTGGTCACATGTGATTACATTAATTCATCTTTAATCACCTATACTTGAGGTGACCAACTGTCAATGGAAGCCTGACCTCTTGCACTTTTTCTGTTGCTGTTATACAGCCTTAACTTATTTAAATTCAGTTTAAATTAGTCTAAATTCACTCATTTACTGGGCACAGGTCACGAAAAAAAACAAGAGATCAAAACAGTCAATTGAAGCCAATTAAAAAAGTAGGATCAAGACCATTAAATCTTCTGGAGAGGCATGATTCGTTTCCTGTCAATTTACTTCTCTTGGTGTTACAGGAGGATTCCTGAAGCAATCATCATTCAATTGTGTAGTTTGATTGGCTGGATTTCTGCTAATAAATGTTTGCAAAAACAAAAATAAAACTTTCCTCTGGGAAAAAACAATGCAACATCCAATATTTTGCATTTGTTATATACTTGCTCTAGTTCCTTTCATAACTTACAGTTCTGAGTTTTGGGTGCACCGTCACAAGAGATTCTGCAATTACAGGAAATCAAGAACGACTCGTGCAAAATGCCGCAGCAACTCAGCAGGCCAGGCAGTATCTCTGGAGAATAAACAGTTGATACTTCAGACCAAGATGAGGAAGGAAGGGACAGAAGCCAATATAAGGAGGTGTACAAGTTGGCAGGTGAGAGGCGAAACCAGCTGAGAAGATGAGTAATATGAGAAGCTGGGAGGGATAGGTGGAAGAGTCAAAGGACTGAAGAAGGAATCTAATAAGAGAAGACAGTGGATCAAGGAATGAAGGGAGGGAGGAGGGAAATCATGGGGAGGAGATGGGCAGGTCATGAAGGCAGGGGAGGAGAAGAAAAGGATAAGCAGAATGACAACAGAAAAGGAGAGGGTGTGGGGGAATGGAACATTCTCCATTCTGTTTCCCCTCAAAGCCCTTTTCTGCTGCTCTCCTTCCTCAGCTATATTCAATCTCTGCTGCACATGTCACTGTCCAGCAATTGCCTCTCATAATAGGTTGGAACTGATCTGGTAACTGTGCAAACCTTCCTCAAAGCTGGTAGTTATCTCAACGACTTCCTACAACAGGGTCTGTGCAAGTTAAGTTCTAACTATCAATGAGTTTCAAAGTTCAAACTAAATTTATTATCGATGTACATGTTTGTCACCATATACAACACTGAGATGCATTTTCTTGCGGGCATACTCAATATATCCAATAATCATAAAAGAATCAATGAAAGACTGCAAAACATATGTGCAAATGATACCAAACTGTGCAAATACAAAAAGAAAAAGGAAGAAATAGATAAGCAATAAATATCGAGAATATGAGATAAAGAGTCCTTGAAAGTGAGTCTATAGACTTGTTGAATCATTGTGGAATCATTTCAGTGGTGCGGCAAGTGAAGTTGAGTGAAGCTATCCCCTTTGGTTCAAGAGCCTGATGGTTGATGGGTGATAACTGTTCCTGAACCTACGGTGTTAGTTCTGAGGCTTCTGTATCTTCATCCTGATGACAGCAGTGAGAAGAGAGCGTGATCTAGGTGGTGGAGGTCCCTGATGATGAATGTTGCTTTCCCACAATAACGCTCCATGTAGATGTGCTCAATGGTCTGGAGGGCTTTACCTATGATGGACTGGGAAGTATTCACTTTTTTTTTTGTAGAACTTTCTGTTCAAGGCCATTGTTATTTCTATAACAGGCTGTGATGCAGCCAGTCATTATACTTTCCAGCACACATCTACAGAAGTTTTTCAAAGCTTTAGGTGTCATGCTGAATCTTCGCAGACTCCTAAGGAAATAGGAAGCATAGCTTTGCTTTTTAAAAAAAAATACTGGGCCCAGGTTAGGTCCTCTGAAATAATAACACCAAGGAATTTAAAGTTGCAGACCCTGTCCACCTCTGGTCCTCCGATGAGGACTGGCTTATGGACCTCTGATTTTCTCCTCCTGAAGTCAATAATCATCTCTTTGGTCTCACTGATATTGGATAAGAGATTATTGTTGTGGCACCACTCAGCCAGAATTTTCATTCTCCCTCCTATATGCTGATTCGCTTTCGATTCAGCCTATGACAGTGGTGTTATCAGCAAACTTGAATATGGCATTGGAGCTGTGCTTAGCCACATAGTCATCGCTGTAAAGCAAGTAGAGCAGGGGGTAAGCACACAGCCTTGTAGTGCAGCTGTGCTGATGGAGATTGTGGAGGAGATTTTGTTGCCAATCTGAACTGACTGGGGTGTGCAACTGAGGAAATAAAAAGATCCAATTGCTCAAAGAGATACTTAGGCCAAGGTCTTGAAGTTTACTGGTTAGTTTTGCAAAGATGATGGTATTAAATGCCAAGCTGTAGTCGATGAAGGGCATTTTTATGTCTCCATCTTTGCTGTCCAGGTGTTCCAGGGTTGAGTGAAGAGCCAACAAGATGGCATCTGCTGTGGGCCTGTTGTGCTGGTTGGCAAATTGGAGCGGCTCCAAGTTATTCCTTGGGCAGGAGTTGGTATGTTTCATCACCAACCTCTCAAAACACTTCATCGTTGTGGATGCAAGTGCTAATGGATGATAGCCATTGAGGCAGGTTGCCACGTTCTTCTTAGGCACCAGCATAATTGAAGCCTGCTTGAAGCAGGCAGGTACCTCAGACTGAACACTCCAGCCAGTTGATCAGCACAGACCATTAGTACTTGGCCAGATGCTTTCCGTGGATTCACTCTGCTGAAAGATGTTCTCACATCCTCTTCAGAGACTGAAATCACAGGATCATTGGAGATTGAGGTACTTTGTGATGGTCCCTCCATGTTTTGACTGACAAATCAAGTATTGAAGGCATTGAGCTCCTCTGGAAGCAAAGCCTTGTTTTGCCTATGTTGCTTGATTTTATTTTCGTGCATTCAAACCCTGCCATAGCTGTAGAGCATTGATTCAAGTTTAGTTCAGAATTACTCCCATAATTAAATAAATTTCAATGCTCCTTTTCAAGCCTCAGACACTAAGTAAAAATTAAGTAAAGTCATTCAAGTTAGTTCATCTAACACACCTAAACAAAGGTAAAAATATTTTCATCAGTAAAGTAGAAAGTGGGAAAACAGCAAACGTATAATGGTTACATTATTGCTGGGAATCAGTAAGATTAACTTGACATTTTGTTAAAACATTAGTCATATAAGTTAATTTAGACATTTCTAATGGAATAATATCAGTATTTGCTCTGATAGCAATATAAAAGGTGGCAGATGAATCAGTGTTAATGGAAAAGGTTGCTCTCATAATACATATATTATGCAGTATGACACTATATCTCTATCCTCCTAGAACACAAGGCATTTAGTTATTATATTTACATCTCAGACAAAAGGAAATGCCAGTCTACCCGACAGAAATAATGAACTTGGATTCTTTCCTTATTGATTCTACCCTTCTCCCTCTGACTCTCTGAAAATGATCTGCATCTTGCTGTAGACTTGCCCCTGAGGTGAACTTTGAATTTGCTCCTGACTAAATGTGATTTTTGACCTCAATGCCATTGTTCCACTCCACCGCTACCTCTGCTTGTGTTCCACTGGAATCCTGATATGTACCTTGGCTACCTCTACACTTGGTTAATCTCCTCCATCTGACCACTTACTAACTCCTCCTGTCACAACCACGGATTCAGCAGTGCAGCAGATTCAGCAATTGTGCTCGTGAATATGCATATGCCAGCAATTTATTATTTCATTGTGATAGTAGTTAATTCCATTTGTTCTATCATGGTGTTTGTCGAGACTTGAACCCAGGACCTAGCTAAGCTTCATTATCTGCATTCTGCCTTGCCTGAGAAATTGGACTGTTGAGTCAACTGACTCTGAAGACGAGCAGTATTCGTTTTATTCTTAGTTGTTCTTTTCAGCCACAGTGTAGGCTTCGTTTTCCATTTGAGTGTTTTAGTCAATGGCCCTGTTTGGCCTAGCATTTATTGTTTTCCTTTCCCTTTAATATTGTTCGCATTAAAGTCTGTGAAATATTGACCCGTTTCAGAGTCTCTCACTCCATACTTGGGACAGATCCGCATCTGGTGACAGCTCCACCCACCTCTACCCACCAACTCCACCACTTTATTATTTCCCATCAGTCATCCTTAGTACCTAACATCACTTTATGGACATATAATTAATCTATGTGCAGTACATAAGCCATCTTATTCATTTATATTTATGGTGTGTTCTTGATTATTTTATTTATTTAATGAGTTACAGTGTGGAGTAGGTCCTCTCAGCCCTTCAAGCCGCACTGTGCAGATGTCCCCCAAGTTCATCCTAGCCTAATCATGACCAATTAACCTAGCAACCAGTATGTCTTTGAGACATGGGAGGAAATGAGCATCTGAAGGAAGAACATGTGGTGATGGGGAGAATGTACAAACTCCTTCCAGGCAGCGACAGGAATTGACCCTGGAACACCTGTACTACAAAGCGTTGTGCTAACTACTACACTACAGTGGTGTTATTATGTGAATAGGAAATGACATTAAACAATCTTGAAACTTTCATTGTGTCCTTTGTAAACTTGAATTCATTCAAAAAGCTGCAAGCTGTGCCTTAACTCACACTAGGTCCCATTCATTCAATTCTCTCAGGTTTACAGTTCCACATTGACTAACAGTTAAACAGTGCCTCACTTTTAAAATTTGTCTTGTTTTTCAAGTTTGTCCATGGCCTCTCCCTTTTCTCCCTCTCTGCAATCTCCCCCAGCCCTGTAATTCACAGGCATCTGTGCTCCTCCAGTTCTGGCCTCCTGGTTCCTCTGTAATCATCCATCATTGGGCCCAAAATTGATGACAATGGTAGGATCCAATCGTTTGGAAATCTCCTCTTAAATCTGGATATCCACCCCCCCCCCCCCACCGCCTTCTTCAAACCAATTTCTTTGACAAACATCTTGTTACAAGGCTCAGAATTAAATTTTGTTTGATAATGTTCCATTACTGTGCCTTACTACATTAAAAGCAATGCAACTACTAGCAATCCTGAAGGATTACGATTTTTATTAATTGCCTTTGTAAGACAAGCAAAACAAAAGCAACTTACAACTAACCACATGTATTCAGCTGGAAATTTTAAACCTTGATAAAGCATGCCTCAGTGATAAAACTAGATGATGGAGATGTTGCAACAACTTGGTTTTATTTCTGACTTTTGGCGCTGTCAGTGGGGAGTTTGTATTTTTTCTTCCGTAACCATGCTATTTCTCAAAATGTTCCAGTTAAACAGAGAGTAATTTTGTTTCCCCACCCCCATGTACATCAAAGCATCAAAAGATACTATACCGTGAAATGCTTCATTTTGTGTCAATGAGCAGCACTATCCAAATATGTGCTGGGGCTAGGGACAGCCCACAAGTGTCACCATGGTTCCAGAGCCAACATAGCATGATCACAACTTACTAAACATTCTGTCTTTTTTCCAATGTGTAAAGGAGCCAGATCATCTGAAGGAAATCCATGCAGTCACTGGGACAATGAACAAGCCCCTTACAGACAGTGGCTGGAACGTAACCCCAATCAATCGAGCTGTAAAGCTTTACGCCAATTGCTTTGCTACCGTGTTGACCACATCCCAATGACAGCATGTTTATTAAGTTAATTGGCCATGGTAAATTATCACTGGTGTAGAACAGTGGGTGGTGTAAATGGGCATGTGTGAGAGAAAAATCTTCCCCTCTGCCATTAGGCTTCTGGATGGACATTGAACCCATGAGCACAGACTCACTACTTTTTAACTCCTCTTTTTACACCACTTATTATATAATTTAACCTTTTAATTATATATGTAATTAAAATTTAATGATTATACTCTTACTATAATTTACAGTTTTTATTATTATGTATTGCTATCGCATAACAAATTTCTGACAGATGCCAGTGATATTAATCCTGATTCTGAAGATTGCCAGAAAAAAAAGCTGGAAAATAGGATCGAATGCAAAATCATGGCACCATGCAGATTTGAAACCTTCACTTCGTGTAAGTGTTATAGCATCGTTATAAACAGAGAAATTTTGGATACAGAGTTATCATGAAAATTAATCTGAACTGAAATAAGAATAAATTACTCTCTCCTTTGTCCAAAATGCTGTCTACACTCAGCATATCAAACATCTGTGGAGAGAGAAACAGGGTTAATGTGCCAGGTCTTAGTTCTGACAGGAGACTACCAATCTGAATCACACCTAGCTGAGTACTTGAAGAAATGGAATCCGCAATGCTGCCAATCTCAATAATCATAGACAAGATAGTTCTGTTTTGTCCAGGTATGGATCAAATAGGTGGAGTAGCCTCCTTTCTAAGAATCTTTGAGATGTTGTCTGATCTACTTTTGAGTCAAATGAATTCTGGCTCCCCTCTTACCCCTTTTCTTCTCCTCACCTACCCATCACATCCTACTGGTGTCCCTTCTCTCTCTCCTTTTTCCCCCATTGTCCACTGTCCTTTCCTATCAGATTCCTTCATATTCAATCCTTTACCTCTTCCACCTATTACCTTTCAGCTTCTCATTTCATCCCCTTTCCCCACCCACCCAACTTCCAACCCATGTGGTTTCACCTATCACCTGCCAGTTTGTACTCCTTCTCCCCTACTTCCGTATTCTGGCTCCTTTCTATTCCAGTCCTGATGAAGGGTCTTGGCCTGAAATGTTGACTGTTTATTCTCCTCCATAGATGCTGCCTGATCTGTTGAATTTCTCCCACATTTGGTGTGTGTTGTTCTGGATTTTCAGCACCTGCGGAACCTCTTGTGAAAATGAATCTAATCAGCTTTTCAAGAAATATTAAGCCCTTGTAATTATAAATTTGGTGAGAAATTCAAAATTCTCAAACCTATATATAATTGTTGCAAAAGAAAATTAAAAGATACCTGACAGCTTCTCAGAATCTCACCTATCCAATTCTCAACACAAGAGTGGCTTTGAGAGGGGCAGGTTGTGCCTCAAGAGCTGACTGAATTCTTTGAAGAAGTGAGAAAGTTGTTAATGATGGCAGAGCAGAGGATGTGGTGCGTACAGATTTTAGTAAAGTGTTTGATAAGATTCCCCAAAATAGGTTCATTCAGAAAATCAAGAGGCATGGGATCGAGGAAACTTGGCCTGTTTGGATACAGAATTGGCTTGCCATAAAGCCAGATGATGGTTGTAGATGGAGTGTTTTTGTCCTGTAGGTTAGTGACCAGTGATGTGTCACAACCATCTGTTCTGGGACCTCTGCCCTTTTGATTTTTATGAAAGACTTGGATGAGGAAGTGGAAAAATGAGTTAGTAAGTTTGCAGGTGACAAGAAAGTTGGTGGAGTCATGGATAGTGTAGAAGATTGACGTAAGTTACAAACATTTTACCAGGGCTGAAATGGCTAAAATGAGGATCATAGTTTTAAGGCCATAAGACCATAAGATTATAGGAGCAGAAGTAGGCCATTCAGCCCATCGAGTCTGCTCTGCCATTCAATCATGGGCTGTTTCAGTTCTTCCAGTCATCCCCACTCCCCTCCCTTAGATGCCCTGGCTAATCAAGAACCTATATATATCTGCCTTAAATACATCTAATGACTTGGCCTCCATAGCCGTTCGTAGCAACAAATTCCATAGATTTACCACCCTCTGATTAGAGTAATTTCTCTGCATCTCAGTTCTAAAAGGACGTCCTTCAATCCTGAAGTCGTGCCCTTTTGTCCTAGAATGCCCTACTATGGGAAATAAATTTGCCGTATCAAATCTGTTCAGGCCTTTTAAAATTCAGAATGTTTGTATGAGATCATCCTTCATTCTCCTGAACTCCAGGGAATACAGCCCAAGAGCTGCCAAATGTTCCTCATACAGTAACCCTTTCATTCCTGGAATCATTCTCGTGAATCTTCTCTGAACCCTCTCCAATGTCAGTATAGCATTTCTAAAGTAAGGAGCTCAAAACTGCACACAATATTCCAAATGTGGTCTCACGAGTGCCTTATAGAGCCTCAACATCCCATCCCTGCTGTTATATTCTATACCTCTGGAAATGAATGCCAACATTGCATTTGCCTTCTTCACAACCAACTCAAGATGGAGGTTAACCTTCAAGGTATGTTGCACAAGGACTCCCAAGTCCCTTTGCATCTCTGCATTTTGAATTCTCTCCCCATCTAAATAATAGTCTGCCCATTTATTTCTTCCACCAAAGTGCATGACCACACACTTTCCAACATTGTATTTCATTTGCCACTTCTTTGTCCATTCCCCTAAACTATCTAAGTCTCTCTGCAGGCTCTGTTTCCTCAACACTACCCACTTCTCCACCTATCTTTGTATCATTGGCAAAATTAGCCACAAATCCATTAATACCATAGTCCAAATCATTGACATACATCGTAAAAAGCAGTGGTCCCAACACCGACCCATGTGGAACTCCACTGGCAACCGGCAGCCAGCCAGAAAAGGATCCCTTTATTCCTGCTGTTTTCTGCTGACCAGCCAATGGTCCAACCACGCTAGTAACTGCCCTGTAATTCCATGGGCTGTTATCTTGCTAAGCAACCTCATGTGTGGCATCTTGTTAAAGGCCTTCTGAAAATCTGAGTACACCACATCTACTGCATTTCCTTTGTCTACCCTGCTTTTACTTTCCTCAAAGAATTGTAGTAGGTTTGTCAGGTAGGATTTTCCTTTCAGGAAACCATGCCTGCTTTGGCCTATCTTGTCATGTGCCTCCAGGTACTCTAATCTCATCCCAAACAATCGATTCCAACAATTTCCCAACCACTGATGTCAGGCTAACAGGTCTATAGTTTCCTTTCTGCTACCTCCCACCCTTTTTAAATAGCAGAGTAACATTTGCAATTTTCCAGTCATCCAGTACATTGCCAGAATCTATCAATTCTTGAAAGATCATCGTTAATGCCTTTGCAATCTGTCCAGCTACTTCCTTTGGAACCAGAGGGTGCATTCCATCAGGTCCAGGAGATTTATCCACCCTCAGACCATTAAGCTTCCTGTGCACCTTCTCAGTCGTAATCTTCACTGCCCAAACTCCCTGACACTCTTGAATGTCCGGTATACTGCAGATGTCTTCCACTGTGAAGACTGATGCAAAATATGCATTCAGTTCCTCTGTCATCTCTGCATCTCTCATTATAATATCTCCAGCATCATTTTGTATTGGTCCTATATCTATCCTCGACTCTTTTACCCTTTATATACTTAAATAAGCTTTTAGTATCTTCTTTGATATTAGTTGCCATCTTCCTCTCATAATTCATCTTTTCCTACCGAATTAAGTTTCCTTCTACAAGTTTTTAAAAGCTCCCCAATCCTCTATCTTCTGACCAGCTCTGGCTTCCTTGTATACTTTATACTTTATTGTCGCCAAACAATTAGTACCAGAATGCACAATCATCACAGCGATATTTGAATCTGCGCTTCACACTCCCTGATCACAAATATTAAATATTAAAAATAGTGAAAATTAGTAAATACTAAAAATTTTAAATTATGTCATAAATAGAAAAATAGGAAGTAAGGTAGTGCAAAAAAAACGAGGGGCAGGTCCGGATATTTGGAGGGTACGGCCCAGATCCGGGTCAGGATCCGTTCAGCAGTCTTATCACAGTTGGAAAGAAGCTGTTCCCAAATCTGGCCATACGAGTCTTCAAGCTCCTGAACCTTCTCCCGGAGGGAAGAGGGACAAAGTCTGTTGGCTGGGTGGGTCGTGTCCTTAATTATCCTGTCAGCACTGCTCCGACAGTGTGCGGTGTAAAGCGAGTCCACGGACAGAAGATTGGTTTGTGCGATGTGCTGCGCCATGTTCACGATCTTCTGCAGCTTCTTTCGGTCTTGGACAGGACAACTTCCATACCAGGTTGTGATGCACCCTAGAAGAATGCTTTCTACAGTTCATCTATAAAAATTAGTGAGGGTTTTAGGGGACAGGCCAAATTTCTTTAGTTTTCTCAGGAAGTGAAGGTGCTGATGGACTTTGCTTGGTTGGACCAAGTCAGGTCATTTGTGATATTGACCCAGAGGAACTTAAAGCTTTTGACCTGTTCCACTTGCGCACCACCAATGTAAATTGGTTCGTGTGGTCCACTACTCCTTCTGAAGTCAACAACCAATTCCTTCATCTTGCTGACGCTGAGGGATAGGTTATTGTCTTCACACCATGCCACCAGGTTCTTAATTTCCTCTCTGTACTCAAACTCATCATTACCCGAGATACGGCCTACAATTGTTGTGTCATCAGCAAACTTATATATTGAGTTTGATGGAAACTTGGCTACATAATCATGGGTGTACAGTGAGTACAGCAGGGGGCTGAGTACACAGCCTTGTGGGGCACCAGTGCTCAGAGTGATTGTAGAGGAGAGCTTGTCCCCTATTTTTACAGCCTGGGTCCTGTCCGTGAGGAAGTTGAAGATCCAGCTGCAGATCAGAGTGCTAAGGCCCAGGTTCCGGAGCTTAGGAATCAGTTTATTTGGAATGATGGTAAAAAAGGCAGAGCAGTAGTCAATGAAAAGGAGCCTTACGTATGCGTCTTTATTCTCCAGGTGTTCTAAGGAGGAATGTAGGGCCAGAGAGATGGCATCTGCCATTGACCTGTTGCTCCGGTAGGCGAATTGCAAAGCTTCGAAGTTGATCAGTAGGCTGTGGTTGATGTGTGCCATAAGAAGCAGCACTTCATAGCAATTGATGGCAGAGCCACAGGTCGATAGTCATTCAGGCATGCCACCTTGCTCTTCTTCGGCACTGGGATTATCGTTGTCTTCTTAAAACACGAGGGGATCTTAGACTGAAGCAAAAAGCAGTTGAAGATTTCAGCAAAAGCTCCAGCTAGCTCGGTTGCACAGGCCCGGAGTACCCGTCCTGGGATGCCATCTGGGCCTGTCGCCTTCCTTGAATTTATCTTCAGGAAGGCCCTTCTAACTTCATCCTCGGTGACGATGAATCTCGATGCCACCAGGTCCAGTTCATCCGGAGGGAGAGGGACACTCCTGTTCGAATCTTGCGTAGAATACGTTAAGTTCGTCAGGAAGAGAAGCACCACAGTTATTGACATTCCCAGCCTTTTCTTTGTGCCCAGTGATCTCATTTAGACCCTGCCATAGTCTACTGGCATCCCTTTCATTAGCCTGGGCTTGCAACTTGGCTCGATATTGCCTCTTGGCACCATTAATGGCTTTCTGGAGTTCATGCCTGGATTCCGTGTAGCTACTGGTATCCCCGGACCTAAAAGCCGCAGCTCTAGCCTTTAAAAGGGACTTGACCTCATAATTCATCCAAGGTTTCTGGTTAGGGAATACCCAGATCGTCCTGCGAGACACACAATCCTCTGTGCATTTCTGAATAAAGTCTGTGACAGCTGAGGCATACTCATGGAGGTTAGTTGCCGAGTCCTTGAACACTAACCAGTCCACTGATTCAAAGCAGTCACGGAGGACCTCATCCGTTTCCTCCGTCCAATGCGACACTACTTTTGAAACCGTGACCTCCCGCTTCAGTTTCTGTTTGTAAGCCGGGAGGAGGAGTACGGCCTGATGGTCCAGTTTTCCGAAGTGAGGTCTGTATGCCCTCTTTTTTAGTCATAGTCATACTTTATTGATCCCGGGGGAAATTGGTTTTCGTTACAGTTGCACCATAAATAATAAATAGTAATAAAACCATAAATAGTTAAATAGTAATATGTAAATTATGCCAGGAAATAAGTCCAGGACCGGCCTATTGGCTCAGGGTGTCTGACCCTCCAAGGAAGGAGTTGTAAATTTTGATGGCCACAGGCAGGAATGACTTCCTATGACGCTTGGTGTTGCGTCTCAGTGGAATGAGTCTCTGGCTGAATGTACTCCTGTGCCCAACCAGTACATTATGTAGTGGATGGAAGACATTGTCCAAGATGGCATGCAACTTGGACAGCGTCCTCTTTTCAGACACCACTGTCAGAGAGTCCAGTTCCATCCCCACAACATCACTGGCCTTACGAATGAGTTTGTTGATTCTGTTGGTGTCTGCTACCCTCAGCCTTCTGCCCCAGAACACAACAGCAAACATGATAGCACTGGCCACCACAGACTCGTAGAACATCCTCAGCATCATCCAGCAGATGTTAAAGGACCTCAGTCTCCTCAGGAAATAGAGACGGCTCTGAGCCTTCTTGTAGGTAGCCTCAGTGTTCTTTGACCAGTCCAGTTTATTGTCAATTCGTATTCCCAGATATTTGTAACCCTCCACCATGTCCACACTGACCTCCTGGATGGAAACAAGGGTCACTGGTACCTTAGCTCTCATCAGGTCTACCACCAGCATCTTAGTCTTTTTCACATTAAGCTGCAGATAATTTTGCTTACACCATGTGACAAAGTTTCCTACGGTAGCCCTGTACTCAGCCTCATCTCCCTTGCCGATGCATCCAACTATGGCAGTCATCAGAAAACTTCTGAAGACGACGAGACTCTGTGCTGTAGTTGAAGTCCGAGGTGTAAGTGGTGAAGGGAAAGGGAGACAAGACAGTCCCCTGTGGAGCCCCAGTGCTGCTGATCACTCTGTCGGACACACAGTGTTGCAAGCACACGTACTGTGGTCTGCCAGTCAGGTAATCAAGAATCCATGACACCAGGAAAGCATCCAGCAGCATCGCTTTCGGCTTCTCCCCCAGCAGAACAGGGTGGATGGTGTTAAATACACTGGAGAAGTCAAAAAACATGACCCTCACAGTGCTCGCTGGCTTGTCCAGGTGGGCATAGACACAGTTCAGCAAATAGATGATGGCATCCTCAATTCCTAGTCGGAGCTGGTAGGCGAACTGGAGGGGATCTAAGTGTGGCCTGACCATGATGTGGGAGGTCAATGTCACCGGTCTGTAGTCATTGAGGCCACTGGGGCCGCTTTTACTCTGGCTCTGACTACACTTGTCAGCCACGGTAGTGTCCTTCTTCCCTTTGAAAATTTCTTATTTGGAATATACCTGTCTTGTATATCCCTCATTTTTCACAGAATCTCCAACCATTGCTACTCTGCTGTATTTCCCGCAAATGTCCCTTTCCAGTCAACTTCGGCCGGTTCCCCTCTCATGCTATTGTAATTTCCTTTATTCCACTGAAATACTAACATGTTGGATTTTATTTTTTCTCTCTCAGATTTCAATGTGAACTTGATCATATTGTGATCATTGTTTCCTAAGGGTTCCTTAAACTTAAGCTCTCTTATCATCTCCGGATCATTGCACAACACCCAATCCAGCACAGCCAGAATACCCTAGTGGGCTCAACAACAAGCTGTTCTAAAAAGCCATCCCTTAGACATTCTACAAATTCTCTCGAGGTCCAGTACTGACCTGGTTTTCCCAATCCACTTTCATGTTAAAATCCCAATGATTATCATGACATTGCCTTTCTGACACACCTTTTCTATCTCCCGCTGTAATTTGTAATCCACATCCCGGCTGCTGTTTAGAGGCCCGTATACAACTGCTATTAGGGTCATTTTACCCTTGTCATTTCTTAACTCAACCCATAGAGACTCTACACCTGCCAATCTTATGTCATCGCTTTCTGATGATTTAATATTATTTCTTATACACAAAGCCACACCACTCCCTCCCCCTACTAACCTATCTTTCCAATACACCGTATATCCTGGGACATTCAGCTCCCCCAATAACAGCCATTCTTTAGCCAAGTTTCAGAGATGACCACAACATCATATTTGCCAATCTGTAGTTGAATTTCAAGATCGTTCATTTTATTCCTTATGCTGCGTGCATTCAAATATAACACTTTCAGTCCAGTATTTGTTGCTTTCTGTTTTAACTGCACCACACCTCTATTGCCCTGTAACTCATGTCACTGGCTGTGATTATGCCTCATCTCCTGCCTGTTCTTTCTATCATCTTTGTTGCACACTATCTTTGATTTATTTCTGTTTTCCCCTTCCTCAACCCTATTACTCCAGTTCCCATCTCCCTGTCAAATTAGTTTAAACCCTCCCTAACAGATCTATTAAATGTGCCTGCTGGGATATTGAATCCCTTTGGGTTCAGGTGTAACCTCTCCTTTTTGTACAGCTTTTACCTTCCCCAGAAGAGGCCCCAATGATCTAGGAATCTGAAGCCCTGCCCCCTACACCAGTCTCTCAGCCACACATTAATATACTTGATCCTGCTATTCTTGCACTTGTTAGCACGTGGCACAGGCAGCAATCCTGAGATTATTACCCTGGAAGTCCTGCTTTTCAGCTTCCTGCCCAGCTCCCTGAATCCTCTCCTCAGGACCTCCTCCCTTTTTCTACCTATGTCATCGCTACCACTTCTACCAAGACTTCTGGCTGTTCACCCTCTCCCTTCAGAATACTCTGTAGCCAATCCGAGACATCCCGTACTCTGGCACCTGGGAGGCAACACATCATGCGGGTATCAGGCTGACAGAACCTCCTGTCTGTTCCCCTCACAATGGAATCCCCTATGACTACCGCATTCCTCATCATCCCCTTTCCTTTCTGCACCACGGAACCAGGCTCTGTGCCAGAGACCCGATCACCGTGGTGGTCCTCTGTCAGGTCACCCCCCCTCAACCGCATCCAAAACGAGATAACGATTACTGAGGGGAATGGCCACAGGGGTGCTCTCTACTACCTGAGCTCTTCCCTTCGCTTCCCTGACTGTCACCCACTCATCTAACTCCTGCAGCCTTGGGGTGACTAACTCCCTGTAGCTCCTCTCTATCTCCTGTTCACTCTCCCTAATAAGCTGTAGGTCATCAAGCCGCAGCTCCAGATCCCTAAGACAGTCTCTCAGGAACTGGATCTCGGTGCACCTGGCGCAGATGTGGCCATCTGAGAGACTGGAAGATTCCCAGGATTCCCACATCTGACACCCAGAGAAAAATACTAACCCTACTGACATGCTCTCTATTCCTCAAAAAAAGCAAAGAAAAACCAAAAACGAAGTCCACTTACCTCGCCAAAGCCTGCTTTCACCGAAGTTTGAATGAGCAAAAGCCCGTCGCTTCTACTCTCGCCTACTCCCGACAATGGCCGCTCTGCTTATCGCTTCTGTACTTTTATTTAGTTCCTCGAGCTCAGTTGCCGCCATTGATAGGCCCCACACAATGAAGTAGCACCCACGAAGCTCCTTAAGGTGATTCGAGGAAGGCGATGAGGATGATAGTGGTAAGTTTATTTACACAGAGAGTGATGGGTGCATGGAAAGCCCTGTCAGGGGTGGAGTAGTAGGGTCAGATACATTTGGGGTATTTAGATAGGCACATGAATGATTGAAAAATGAAAGGCTATGTAGGAAAGAAGGGTTGGATTGATCTTCGAGTAGGTTAAAAGGTCGGCACAACATCGTGGATCAAGGGGCTGTAATGTTCTATGTTCAATGGTCTAAGATACTGCTAACAATGAAATTATCAAGTAGGAAGTTAATTACTAAGATTAAAACAAATAACTGTTGTTGCATCTTTAATAATAACAATTAAGTTGTTATATGCAAGAGGCAAAACGATTTCATGGTAATGTCCATGTGATGATAGTTACTACGTAGAACTTGAGTGCTTGGGCTGTGAAGGGAACATTTATTTAGCTCTACCTTGTCTGTTACATACAAACAATAGCACACTGGTCTTGAAACTTATAATCTTTTACAAAAATATGTTAGAAACCTTTTTTATTTTATCCTGTTGGTATTTCAGATTTCTCGCATACATCTTATCTTTTTCCTCTTGGCTCAGTTGTTGTGCAATGAGATGAAGATAATGTCAACCTGCTGAAATAGGAATTTGAAGATTTGATTTTTTTTTAAACTTGGCTGCAGCCACAGTTTCGTAGAACTGTTGATGCAACAGCCAAAGGGATTTCATGTTTAATACAAAAATTTCCATGCACTTGAGGATAACATTGTATATGGTTTTATCTGGCGTCTGGGCAGGAGTTTGCTGTCTTTTCACACAGCTTCAAGAAGTGAATTAGCTTAGTGTATGAAGCTGTAGCTAGCACCACAAACAGGAGAGCTGAGGCTCTTGCGGTCCATCATAACGTAAAACCGTTCTGTGGGACTAAAATCTCTGCAGAAAAGTAATAAGCAGATTTACTTGGCATGCAAAGTAAATTTTAACCAGCTAGAACCTGCACAAGTAAAATCTGCTGTTTAGTTATTCAGCTCTGTAAATCTGGGAAAATTCATGGAAAGTGTCTGCCCCAATTGTGCTGGCATCTTAATTCAGCTGTCGATCAGCAGATGTTTTATGTGTTAAGGTATCACCATTGCTTGTTTTTTTGTGAGATATCATCAGAAGGAAAAAAAAGTATTTTGATGAGTATTACAGCAGAAAATAAACAATATATCTAAATAAAGAAAGCGGGAGAAGATGGCGGCGCGCCTGCGTGTGCGCAGCCCTCCAGTGAAAAATGATATCATATCTGTTAAATAGGGGCCGTGGACAATTCTGATTTGATGGAGAATGGACATGAAAGCACAGAGGAACAGCTGGAGATATTTCTGAAACACTTGTTCGCTGCTGTCGTTACTGCGTGGTTGGGAATCTTTCAGAGGGTAGGCCTCAAAATCCCCGGCCTTGCCTGCTTTTGGCGACCGAGAAGGAGGTCGAAACATTCGGACAGAGATGGTGCTCAGTACTCGGTGTCGGAGAGCTGATCAGAGCTTGAAGTTTTCGGATGACTCAGAGTCGGATTGTGGTCGGCATGGCAGGGAGAGTTTTTCTTCCTTCTCCCATCTGCGTGAGATGTGGGCCATTTGAGAGACCTTGAACTTTACTGTGCTCATGGACTTCTTCATCAAGTTATGGTATTGTTGCATTATTGTACTATATGTTATAATTACGTGGTTTTGTCAGTTTTTTCAGTCCTGTGTTTTGATGATATCACACCGGAGGAAATATTGCATCATTTCTTAATGCATGCATTACTAAATGACAATAAAAGAGGACTACGTGTCTTCATAATCTAAAATAAAAATCCTATAGGAACAGGAGTAGATCTCATATGCACAGAGAAGGAATTAACAGATGGGGGATTTAGAGGTTTGGTGTCCCTTCATGGTTCAGAATTTTAATTTTACATTCTGTGTCTGTTTGCCCTGACACTTTCCCAGTTCTCGTTCAGGCAGACCATCCTCTGGAGCAGACAGTGGGTCTGTGTAGGTGTACTGCAGAGGGGAGAAAGTCTAGTCCTGTGCTTGGGAAACTCACAGGAAGGTATGGAACATGTGATTATCCCAGGAATTTTTTGTATGGCTGTGGGTGAGATGGTGTTCTGATAGTGATGCACTTTAGGTTTAGGGAGAATACTTTTTCATCTTGGCTTAGGCTCACTAAGAGAGCTGTGAGATTTTTTTTTATATAAATGTCTCTGGGTTTCTTTATGTGTTGTATTTTCCAGAACTCATTGGCACCTACAATAGCAACTATAAAACAATTTTCTAAGACCTATAAATGCTGGGTACAGCCACAGTAACATCTGTAAAGCAATTTATATTAGGATCAATGACATATTTAAAGAAAGAATCCTTTCCTAGGAGTTATTCTTGCCGTCCATCCCTTAATCCTCAGTAAAAGATGAAGTTTAGCTCAAAATTCTCCTTTATTTTACCAAAATCTCAGATTATCATGAATTCATAATTAACCTTAGTTGCTCATTCTATTATAATATCTTTGGACACTCCAGCCCACCCATTTCACAGCTCGCCTGAGGTGCCTGATGATGCAGGAACATGGAACTGCGAAGCACAGGAAAAAAATTAAGGAAATAATTTTAAACCACTGCAGAGTCCATGAGGTTCTAGAAAACTTTTGCACAAATGTTAGATGAGCATCTAAGAAAATGAGATAAATTAATAAGGAAATAATGAAAAGAAAGATCAAAAGATGGCTTAAATTAGGATCTACTATGTCTGATCAGTTAATAAAAAATTAATAAATAGGAAATGAAGGTATACTAAGATGAAAATACAATTTCTGTGGTACCTTTGCATATTTCTGTGGATTTCAAACAGAATACTGAAATCCATTGCCTACAATTCCTATATCACATAGAAACTCGAAACATTTCAGGTAGCTATTTGAGCAGGAGGTGCCTCATATAGCATGATCTCCAGATCTATGCTCCTGAACTTCAGGAGCAACTGGAACGTCTGCAGGGCACACAGTAGACTGGGAAATCTCTGAATGGCACATGCAGGATCTAGTCACTCTGCAGGTTAAAAAAAAAATCAGGACAATAAATGAATGATATTACCTCAGTGGGTGCCTTTTAATGCATGCCCAGAGGGAAAAGAACTGCAGTGAATCTGTGAGGGGTGGTGACTCAGTAAATACTGTAGTCTCAAGGAATTTAATAGTGATAAAAGTCAAAAGGTGTTTCTACAGCCAGTGACTTCAATGTTGCGTGTGCAACATTGATCCCAATTTCCAGGAGGCTATAGGCCATAAATCATTTTAAAGATGGCTAGAAGTCTTAGGTCATGTAGGAAAAATAGCATTGTGATACAAGGGCTGATGTTCTATAGTAAGAGAATACAAGGCTGAAGTTAAAAAACGAGATTTAATATGTAGTAATCCATACATTTGTACCACATTCTCATAACTGTTGAACTAATAAGTTAGAGTGTGCCTGTAAAACTGGCTTTCCCAATATTTAGCTGGGGAACATTGCAGCTGATCTGTGAGGATATATCAGTCAAATTATCTGAAGACAAACAAAAATGTCAGAAACAGCCGGGCACATCTGTGCAACAAGAAACAGACAATAACCCTGCACTTCTCTTTCAGGTTTTCAACAGTTGCAATATTAACCTGGCGACTTTAGCCGTGAAAAGCAGGTAAAGGTAGAGGTGAAGCAGTAGGTTGCCAGAGCAGGTCATGGATGTGCAGTATCCATCCAACTTAAAGTTAAATGACTTCTGTGTATTATGTACAAATGCAAGTATTGAGGACAATGTTCACAGAATATATCCAACAAAAGGTTAATAGTGATAAAGTGATTGATTTACATATTGACATCTTTGGGCAGCAGCTTAAGTGGAAGTTCTTTGGGCTTAAAAAGATGATGTAAACTTACTAATCAATTTGTTTAATAATAGAAGACAGTGGTCAATATCAATAGTGCTGAAGAAGCTCTGGTTAGGTAGTAGTAATCAATAAAGGTAAATGGGTGCTACAAAAAAAGGCAGCAATTTAAAAATAATTATATGGAGAGTGTGCACAATAAAATCTAGAATAATGAAGAGCAATCTGAAATGAAATATAAAAGCTGGAAATTGCATAAAATTAAAGGTATTTTGCAGTGCAGGGTAAAATGACAAAAAACTTATTCAATGAAATTAAAGGAATTTATCCTTGAAATATTCAATGTGTTTACCTTTCACAAGAAACATTTCTTCTGTAAATCTAAACTAAAATGGAATTGAAAATTATGCTGTGTAAGATTTGATTGAGCAAAATATTCAGAATAATATTAAATAAAATTTGTTCTTAATCTAATTTAACATGGACATAAGGCTGTGCATTTGAATTGGATAGTGAGAACAGCTTAAGTTATAATAGAAGCTGAAACCCCAATACAGAGTGGAGGGATTTCTGCACTGTCTGACCCTCTTGAGTGGGAATGAAATCGTTCAAAGAAGATGATTACCTCATGAAGAACAGTGTCCTGGCCAAAATTTAAATTCTGATCAATATTATATTAAAAAAAAAGCTGTTAATCTGTTCTATTTCTCCCCATGAGATACTACTTCATAAGCCAAAGAATGGTGAATCTGTGGAATTCTTTGCCACAGGCAACTGAGGCAGAGGTTGATAGATTCTTGATTGGTCAGGGCATGAAGGGAAATGGGGAGAAGGTAGGAGATTGGGGCTGAGAGGGAAATTAGATCAGCCATGATGAAATGGCAAAACAGTCTCAGTAATTCTGGTCCTATACGTTATTGTCTTATGGTCTCAAACTTGGTGCCATGCTTTTCACAAAACTATGAATATCATTAGGTGTAAAAGAGCTTGGGGTGCCATAAAGAGAAGCCAGTCACTATGTAAATTCAATATCTCTGTTTTCCCAAAAGTATTTAGTAGGATATTTGGAGAAAGCAGATATTCTACAGAGATTCAATTTTCCAGTGCCTGTAGAAGAAAGAATATAGGGGTCAGAAGCGCAGGTGGTGCGTGAATAGAATATAGAAACCTACAGCACATTACAGGCCCTTCTGCCCACAATGTTGTGCCAACCATGTAACCTACTCTTGAAGCTGTCTAGAATTACCCTAGCACATAACCCTCTATTTTTCTAAGCTCCATGTACCTATCCAAAAGTCTCAAAAAAATCCTACTGTATCTGCCTCCACCACCATCACTGGCAGTGTATTCCATACACCCACCACTCTGTTAAAAACTTACCCCTGACGTCCCTTCTGTACCTACTTCCAAGCACCTTAAAACTATGCCCCTCATGTTAGTCATTTCAGCCCTGGGAAAAGGCCTCTGGCTATCCACACGATCAATACCTCTTATCACCTTATACACCTCTATCAGGTCACTCCAAGGAGAAAAGGTCAAGTTCACTCAACCTGTTCTCACAAGACACGCTCTCCAATCCAGGGAACATCCTTGTAAATCTCCTCCGCACTCTCTTTATAGTATCCACATCCTTTGGGATTAGGAAAACAGACCTTTTCCAGACATTCATTGTTGAAGACTGGAGAGAATAATCAGACCAGAAAAATGTGGGCATTGAGATTTGTCTGGAAGCTAGTATAGTCAGCTGTGTCAAAGACTACACACAGACCAAGAACACAGAAAGATGATTCCCTCTGGCCAAAGGGGATGCCATTGTACAAGAACTTCACCCTAGTAATATGAAGATAATAGCCTATTGCTAATTTCAAATTTTGTTTTGAAATGAATCAGAAGTACTACATTACAGAGACAAAATCTCATTGGTATGGAAATCAGGAAAGAAAAGTAAATTACCAAAAACGTTCAAAGTAAATTTATTATCAAAGTATATATACATTACCATATGATTCCTTGAGATTCATTTTCTTTCAGAGTTTACAAGGGAAAAGGAGATGTATTAAGATTTCACAAAGAAACTAGATATAAGCAGACAAAGACTTACAAACAATCAAGGTGTAAAAGGCAATAAACTGTGCAAATAAAATACTGAGAACAAGAGTTGTAAGTAGTTCCTGAAAGGGAGTATGTAGGTTGTAGAATCTGTTCGGAAGTGCCGTAATTAAAGTTCACCACACGGATTTATAATTGGAGAATTTATTATTAATGTCCATTTAAGGTAATTAATGGTAAAATTATTTAAGTAAAATACATACATCTTCCTTACAAAATCCAACTGGAAGTTTATCCAAATTGATTAGCAAGAGTGTACTTTGTTATTAAACTGCATATTTTGTTCCATGTACATTACTGCTCCTGTAGTGCACAGGGTGAGAAGAAAATTAAATTATTCATATGCTAATGCCAGACCCAGTAAACTCTACTTCGAAATTCAGTGATGAACGTTGTGATTTTAAGCTCATGCCATTCAGACAATAGTTGTTCCTTTTGAACGTGGGCATTGGGCCACATTTTTGCTGTTTGCATAGGCCACATTTTTGCTGTTTGCGTAGCATTTGACTGTTTGTTTTTGAGGCAGAGTTGCTAGCTCAATGCTCAACCCCGCACAGAAGGAAAGTGTGCAAGGAGCCAGCCATTCAAATTGGGAACCATTTGCCTTTAAGTCCAGTGCTGATATCACGTAAGTTTAACCAATTAAACCACCAGCTGGTTTTCAACCAATAGAGTAGAAGTTGATTTGTGCATGAGGACCATGAGAACCAAAGGGAACTATGGTGCTATGAGGGAGGAGCTGGCCAAAGTTCAATGGAATAATACCCTAGCAGGGATGACAGTGGAACAGCAATAGCAAGTGTTTCTGGGAATAATGCAAAAGGTGCAGGATCAGTTTGTTCCAAAGAGGAAGAAAGATCCTAAGGGGAGTAAGGGGAGACCATGGCTGACAAGGAAAGTAATGGACAGTATAAAAATAAAAGAGAAGTATAAAGTGGGAAGCCGGAGGATTGGGAAACTTTTAAAGAGCAACAGAAGGTAACTAAAAAGGCAATACGTGGAGAAAAAAATTGAGGTACGAAGGTAAACTAGCCAAGAATATAAAGGAGGATAGTAAAAGCTTCTTTAGGTATCTGAAAAGGAGAAAAATAGTTAAAACCAAAATTGGGCCCTTGAAGACAGAAGTGGGTGAATGTATTATGGGGAACAAGGAAATGGCAGACGAGTTGAACAGATACTTTGGATCTGTCATCACTAGGGAAGACATAAACAATCTCCCAGATATAATAGTGGCCAAAGGACCTAGGGCAATGAATGAATTGAAGGAAATTTATATTAGGCAGGAAATGGTGTTGGATAGGCTGTTGGGTCTGAAGGCTGCTAAGTCCCCGGGACCTGATGGTCTGCATCTCAGGGTACTTGAGGTGGTTTTAGAAATCGTGGACGCATTGGTAATCATTTTCCAATGTTCTATAGATTTATATAGTTCCTATGGATTGGAGGGTGGCTAATGTTGTCCCTCTCTTCAAGAAGGGAGGAAGAGAGAAAACAGGGAATTATAGACTGGTTAGCCTGACGTCAGTGGTGGGAAAGATGCTGGAGTCAATTATAAAAGATGAAATTACGACACATCTGGATAGTAGTAACAGGATCGGTCCGAGTCAGCATAGATTTACGAAGGGGAAATCGTGCTTGACTACTCTTCGGGAATTTTTTGAGGATGTTACTATGAAAATAGACAAGGGAGAGCCAGTGGATGTAGTGTACCTGGACTTCCAGAAAGCCTTTGATGAAGTCCCACATAAGAGATTAGTGGGCAAAATTAGGGCACATGGTATTGGGGGCAGAGTACTGACATGAATTGAAAATTGGCTGGCTGACAGAAAACAAAGAGTAGTGATTAATGGGTCCCTTTCAGAATGGCAGGCGGTGACCAGTAGGGTACTGCAGCGTTCAGTGCTGGGACCGCAGCTGTTTACAATATATATTAATGATTTAGATGAGGGAATTAAAAGTAACATTAGCAAATTTGCCGATGACACAAAGCTGGGTGGCAGTGTGAAATGTGAGGAGGATGTTATGAGAATGCAGGATGACTTGGACAGGCTGGGTGAGTGGGCAGATGCATGGCAGATACAGTTTAATGTGGATAAATGTGAGGTTATCCACTTCGGTGGTAAGAACGGGAAGGCAGATTATTATCTAAATGGAGTCAAGTTAGGAAAAGGGGAAACACAATGAGATCTAAATGTTCTTGTACATCAGTCACTGAAAGCAAGCATGCAAGTACAGCAGGCAGTGAAGAAAGCTAATGGCATGCTGGCCTTCATAACAAGGGGAATTGAGTATAAGAGCAAAGAGGTCCTTCTGCAGCTGTACAGGGCCCTGGTGAGACCACACCTGGAGTAGTGTGTGCAGTTTTGGTCTCCAAATTTGAGGAAGGACATTCTTGCTATTGAGGGAGTGCAGCGTAGGTTCACAAGATTAATTCCCGGGATGGCAGGACTGTCATATGTTGAAAGATTAGAGCGACTGGGCTTGTGTACTCTGGAATTTAGAAGGCTGAGAGGGGATCTTATTGAAACATATATTATTAAGGAATTGGACACGCTGGAGGCAAGAAGCATGTTCCCGCTGATGGGCGAGTCCAGAACCAGAGGCCACAGTTTAAGAATAAGGGTAGGCCATTTAGAACAGAGTTGAGGAAAAACTTTTTCACCCAGAGAGTGGTAGATATATGGAATGCTCTGCCCCAGAAGGCTGTGGAGGCCAGTCTGTGGATGCTTTCAAGAAAGAGATGGATAGAGCTCTTAAAGATAACAGAATCAAAAGTTATGGGGATAAGGCAGGAACTGGATACTGATTGTGGATGATCAGCCATGATCACAGTGAATGGCAGTGCTGGCTCAAAGGGCCAAATGGCCTACTCCTGCACCTATTGTGATCATAAGACCATAAGCTACAGGAGCAGAATTAGACCATTTGGCCCATCAAGTCTGCTTCACCATTTTGTCATGGCTATTCCATTTTCCCTCTCAGCCCTAATCTTCTGCTTTTCCCCCTGTATTCCTTCATGCCCTGACCAGTCAAGAATCTATCAACATTTGCCTTAAATATATATAAAGACATGGACTCTACAGCTGCCTGCAGCACTGATTCCACAGCTTCACCACTCTCTGGCTAAAGAAATTCCTCCTTATCTCCGTTCTAAAAAGACACTCCTCTATTTTGAGGCTGTGTCCTCTGGTCTTAGACTCTCCCACTATAGAAAACTTCTTTTCTCTAACTTCAGAATTTATTTTCAAAGATAAAGGGCCTGACACTGTTCACAATACTCCAAGAGAGGCATCACTAGTGCTTTATAAAATCTTATCACATCCTTGCTTTTATATTCTAATTTTCTCAATGAATGATAACATCACATTTGTCTTTCTCACCACAGACTCAACCTGCAAATTAACCTTTGGGGAATCCTGCAATAGGACTCCCAAGTTCCTTTGCACCTCACTTTTTTTGTATTTTCTCCCCATTTAGAAAACTGGTCATCCCTTTCATTTCTTCTACCAAAGTGCATGAGATACACTTCCCAACAAAATTCCATCTACCACTTCTTTGCCCATTCTCCTAAACTGTCCAAGTCTTTCTGTAGCCTTTATAATTCCTCAAAACTATCTGCCCCTCCACCTATCTTCATATTGTCTGCAAACTTTGCAACAAAGCCATCAATTTTATCATCAAAATCATTAACATATAATGTAAAAAATTGGTCCCAACACAGACCCCTGTGGAACAACACTAGTTACTGTTAGCCAACCAGAAAAGGCTCCCTTTATTCCCACTCTTTGCCTCCTGCCGATCAGCCACCTTCTTTATCCATGCTAGAATCTTTCCTGTAATACAATGGGCTCATATCTTGTTAAGCAGCCTCATGTGTGGCACCTTGTCAAAGGCCTTCTGAAAATCCATGTACACAACATTACCTGATTCTCCTTTGTCTATCCTGCTTATTATTTCTTCAAATGCATTTAATTATTGCAATACAGGAATTCCTTAACAATCTCTCCATTACTGCCAGAGAAAGAGCAATATTGGGGTCAATGTAGCATAAATAAGCGTGAACTTTTTTTTACACTACGTATCTCTGCCTACTAAAGGGCAGATAGTTAAATTTGTCCTTTTTTTAAAAAAGGCAAATTAAGCACACATAAATAAAACATATGTGCATTCTTAATATTTATTATAGGACAAGAATCAGAGGACTCTGTGCACTGATGTGTTTCTCTACTCCATACATACACTTGTAAAAGAGGCAGTGCTAAATTGAACAAAATCACAGAATGGGTGAAATAGAGAGTGGGATCAAAAATATCAATAGCGGCCTGCAGTCTGCTCCTGTTTACTTGCACTAAGCCTCTTCCTCTCCTACTATCCCCCGACCCACACACATCTACTTCCTCGTCCACCCTGTCCTGTTCCGTTCTCTCTCTTTTTCTCCTTGTCATTCACCCTCTCTCTTTCTTGTCTATGGCTCATTTTCTCTTTCTCTCTCCTATTAGGCTTGATGGGGTCAATATTCCTTTCACCTGGGATATTGAGAAACAAGTTTCACAGTCTCACTATAAAGAGTCAGCTACTCTGGAGGGTGATGAAAATACATTTGTTCACTCAGAGGGCAGCATATCTTTGGTATTCTCTATCCAAAAGGGCTGATAAAGCTCAGGCACTCAAAGAGAAGGAAAGAATTTATAGGCTTTTAAGAATTAAAACTGCATGAACCATACCACTCCTGCTGCACATGTAATGACTAATGTCCTATCAGCAGTTCTGATGTTGCAATGGGACTGTGAGGAATGAAGGTTTCACTATGCATAATGCATGCTGTAAAGAATTGATTACAAATCACAATTCATTTGTGTCCTAAAGGAGATCTTCTACTCACAAAAAAAACTAACATTTGAATGAAATCCTTCTTGATATTTTATGAAATGTCATTTCTGCCAAAGAATATTTGCACTGTTTAAGCAGGAACTATGGTACCATTAACTCAATGTGTTCTCAGTCAGAAATCTTCAACATATGGACAATTACAATTGATATGGACAGATGGTGAGAGACCACTTTCTGTCTTAAAGAAAATGAAGTATAATGAGATAAACTGTTATATTTAACAAACATGTGATCTTTCATGTAATGATCTTCATAACACTTAAATAGCCCTGACTGCAAAATTATTCCATTCATTCTGCATTAGAACCCAAATATATTACTGCTTATACTGTATAACACAGTGATGCCAAAAGAAGCCTCACATTTTGTTTCTTTCATTCTTACTCTCCTTACTCTGAAGTTTAAAGCTTGTTATATCTTTAACTATTCCCAGTTCCAATGACCCTTGACATTATATTTGTTGTTCTATCCCATTGCCTGACTTGCTGAATATTTCCAACATCTCTTATTTCTATTTCACATTTTCCAGAATCCAGTGTACTTCTCTTTTGGGATGTCATGAATTTGTGTTTGAACTTTCTAGGATGAAAGCCATATGCTTTCACAAAGATCTGAACAAAGAAAATATAACTTCATATTTTGCCACCCATACTGCACAGACATCATTACTTAATGCAGGGTTATAGACATAAGAGTTTTACTTTTAAAACTATGCTCCAACTAGATATCTTCTAGCTTGTGTAATCTATCCTTTAACCCTGTATACACTTTAAAGGGTATTTTATTGTCTGCAATGTATGTTCCAGGTGTTATCAGTGTGATCTTCAGCTGTAGTAGAGATATCTTTACATTCAACTACAAATTCTGTCAGAAAGATTGTAATCATTGTTCACAAACTGCACTCAACTATTTTTTTTTGTAAGTTTAATATGTTGTCAATACTTTATAATTGAAGCAATCATGAGAATAGTCCATTTTTTTCCATAAGACTATGTTGGGTATTCAATTTTCCAATAATCATTTGACAATTTATTTCTCAGTCTGTGATACCTTGAATGCTTGCACATTTATAAATAACCACAATGCTAATCTATTTGGCACTGAATCTATAAAATAGTTAAGTCAACAACAAATGAAATAAATGCCAAGAAAGTTAATACAGGAGAAAAGTAATTGGTGAAGCTCTGACATTTCTTTTCAATAAAATTTTACCTGCACAGTATGGACTAAATGGCCTATTTCTATGTAGAACATCTGTGACTCTGATCATATACTGTAGATCAAAAATACCCAATTGCATGTTATTTCACCAACAAATGCATAATTGGTAAATGGGATGGTTTTTCTCATTTTGCTCACATGGTAAAGACATTCTGACTGCTGGGCTATGGGAAAGGTAGCAAAGGGTGTTCTACAGAACAATAATCATTTTTATTAAGCACAGACTACATCAAAATCCATAGAGGAAAATTCAGATCTTTCAGATGTCTCGGTTGGCAGAATCCCAAGCCAACATGAAGGATGGTTAGTAATCCAAGCAAAAGCCTCGAGAGCCATTGAGCTGTGCCAGCTCTATCTTGTTATTATTGCACACTAATAGTTGTCTTACATTTTCTATGGAGACAATTTTTCTGTTCTCAAATTTGACATGGCTATTCATCAATTATCTCACTAAAAACATACCTCTCTATATCTCAGTGCTCAAGAATACAGGATCCTGATGCTGTTAGAGAGATAGGATTTGCCACCTTGGGACTCTCATCCATAGAGCTCACAGTTTTGGGAAGATTTTGTTTCTCTATGATGAAGTTGTCTGACTGTCAGAGCCAAAATCAAGTTTAGTATCACTGATATGTTGTGTGTCTTCCTGAATCTTGTTACTACTGGTTGAAATTTTATTGTTTTCTATTTGTTTTCCAAGGAGCTGGTAAAGACTTCTCTGGAACCTTTTGCTAATTTATTGCTTGACAGTGCATAAGATTGCATTGTTATACTATAAATACAGTATAAACAATGCAAAATATTTATAAATGACTCTCTTCAAGTGCTTAAGTCCCTTCTTCTGATACTTTTTTTCCTATGTTGCTCTGCTGTGCATAGAAAATTCCAAATGAACTGCATAAACTAGTGACTTGACTTTGAATGTTATTGTAGGCAGCAAGTTAAGCTGTTGTGCCATACAAATTGCAGTGTTTCAAACTGAGCAAAAAACATGAAGCCAATTAGTGCCACATTAACATTTGCTGAGGATTAAAGGTTTCAAGGTAAAAATATCACCACTTTAATCTCTTTGAGGAGCCACATGCTCAGTAGAAATACCTAAAAGGGGGATAATTTGATCCTGTCTATTGCATTTACTTCAACCTTCTGTCAAGCAGAAAGTGAAATATTAGGCAAAAATTCTCTATTCATTGTGCTGTTACTCTATAATTAGCACTAAAAGGTTTTTCTATGGGTGATCATAGTCCCCACTGCTAGTGAATGCACTTGGATTTCTGCATTCCAATATGACTAATAAAACATATTAAAACTGAATCAGAAACAAAGTTTAATATCTTGGTTAGTCATGGTATGCAGAGCTGTGGGGAGAAGCAGAATACCGAGGCCGAGAGGGAAAATGGATCAGCCGTGATGAAATGGTGAAGCAGACTTGATGAACCAAATAGCCTAATTCTGCTCCTATAACTTATAGTCTTATAGGTCGTGAAACTTGTTATTTTGCATCATCAGTACAGTACAATAAATAACAAAACTTCATATATACATATATATGGAAGGAGCTGCTCCTAAAACATTGAGTGTGTCTTCAGGTTCCTGTTCCTCCTCCGCAATGGTAGCAATGAGAAAGGGGTAAGTCGTGGACGTCCTTAAAATAGATGCCACCTTTTTGAGGCATTGCCTTTTGATGATGTCCTTGATGCTGGGGAGGCTTGTGCCCATGGTGGAGCTGACTGAGTTTGCAACCCTCTAGCTTCTTCTGATCCTTTACAGTGTTGCTCGATTAGAATGCTCTGTAGAAATTTGCTGGTGACATACCAAATCTCCTCAAATTTATAATGAAATATAGCCGCTGACATGGCTTCTTTGTAATTGCATGATGCAATATGTTGGGCCCAGGATAGATCTTCAGACTTGTTTGGATCTGCTCTCTTTACACTGCTAATTGCTCAATAAGGACTAGTGTGTGTTCCTCAACATTCTCTTCCTAAAGTCCACAGCCAATTCCTTTGCTTTTCTGTTTCAGTGAAAGGTTATTGTTATAACACTACTCAACTGAGCAAAATCCAAAATAAAAATGCAGAAAATCTGAAGCAACAAAACCTGAAAATGTTGTAAACATTTGCCAGGTCAAACGGCGTATGTGAATAGAGAAGTAGAATTAACAGTTCAATGACACACAGACAGAAAGCTGGAGGAACTCAGCAGGCCAGACAGGATCCATGAAAAAGAGTAAACAGTCAAGATTTCAGGCTGATACCTTTCATTAGGGCTGGATATATTAAAAAAAGAGGTCAGGTGGCTGGTGAGGTGGTAGGTAAGGACAAGAGGAAGTGGCAGGAGGATGGGGTCAGAGCAGATGTGCACATCTCTTGAATTCCACACATGTCTGCCCTCACTGACCACCCCACCACCCTATCCGTCCAGCACACAATTCTCTGTAACTTCTGCCATCTCCAACGGGATCCCAACACCAAGCACGTCTTTCCCTCCCCCCCCCCCCCACAACTTTCTGCTTTCCGCAGAGGTCACTCCCTAATTGACTTCATTGTCCATTCATCCCTCCCCACTGATCTCCCTCCTGGCACTTATCCTTGCAAGCAGAACAAGTGCTACACCTGCCCCTACACCTCCTCCTTCACTACCATTCAGGGCACCAAGCAGCATTTCTGGGTAAGGCATCACTTCACCCAGAATTCGTTGGGGCCTCCTGTATATTGGTGAGACCCAAGGTAGATTGGCAGACCGATCAGAGGTATGAGAGAGGATCTAGACAAAGTTGATTGAAAGGGGACATGAGCAGGGATGGTGGCAGAACAGCAATGTCTGGAGTTTCTGGGAGAAATTTGGAAGGAGCTGGATAGACACAGTACATCCCAAACAAGTGTTCTAAAAATAGGGTGACACAACTGTGACTGACCAAGGAAGTCAAAAACAAAAGAAAGGACATATAATAGAGCAAAAATTAATGGGTAGTTAGAGGATAGGGGAAGCTTCTTAAGATGAACAGAAGACATCTAAAAAGCCATAAGGAAAGAAAAGATGAAATATGAAGCTAGCTAATAATATCAAAGAGGACACCAAATATTTTTCAGATGTATAAAGAGCAAAAGAGGTGAGAGTCACTATCAGACCGCAGGAAAATTATACTGGAGAGGTAGTAATGGGGACAAGGAAATGGCGGACGAACTAAGTAAATATTTTGCATCTGTCTCCACTATGGAAGACACTAGCAGTATGGTGGAACTTTGAGAGTGTCATGGGGCAGAAGTGAGGCAGAAGTACTATTACTAGGGAGAAGGTACTTAAGAGCCCATGGTATTGTGGGAAAGATAGTAGCATGGATAAAGCAGTGGCTGATTTAGAGGAGGCAAAGAGTGGGGTTAAAGGGAGCCTCTCCTGGTTGGCTGCTGGTGACAAGTGATCAGTATTGAGACTGCATCTTTTTATGTTATATGTCAGTGACTTGGATGACAGAATTGATGGCTTTGATGCAATGTTTATGGATGATACAAATATGAGGGAGGGTCAGATAGTTTTGAGGAAGTAGAGATGCTACAGGCAGGCATAAATAGATAGATTAGGCAACAAGTGGCAGATGGAATACATAGTATTGGGAAGTGTATGGTCATGCACTTGGCTAGAAGAAATAAAAGGATAGATTATTTTCTAAATGGAGAAAAAATTCAAAAAAAAACTAAGGAGCAAAGGGCCTTAAGAGTCTTTGTGCAGGATTCCCTGAAGGTTAATTTGCAATTTAGTCTGTGGTAAGGAAGGCAAATGCAATGTTAGAATTCATATTAAGAGTACTAGAATATAAAAGCAAGGATGTAATGTTGAGGGTTTGTTTATACAGCACTGGTGAAGCCTCAGATGGAGCATCGTAAGCAGTTTTGGGCCCCTTATCTTAGAAAGGATGTGCTGACACTGGAGAGGGTTCAAAGTAAGTTCACAAAAAATGGTATCAGGATTGAACGATTTGTCATATGAAGAGTGTTTGATTGCTCTGGGCCTGTATTCACTAGAATTCAAAAAAAATGGTGATGACCTTATTGAAATCTATTGAATGGTGAAAGGCCTATATAGAGTGGATGGTTCCTGTGATGGGGCAGTCTAGTACCAGAGGACACAAGCTCAGAACAGACTGGCATCTTTTGTAAATGGAGATAAGGAGAAGTTTCATTAGCCAGAGAGTGGTGAATCTGTGGAATTCGTTTGCACAGCTGGCTGTGGAAGCTAGGTCATTTTATCGATAAGATGGAGATTAGTCAGGGTGTGAAAGGTTAAGGGGCGGGAGCAAGGAAAGGAGGTTGTGAAGGAAAATGAATCAGCCATGATGAAATGCAGACCAGAATCAATGGGCCAAATGGCCTAATTCTACTCCTATCACATGGTCTTATGTTGTTATGGTTATGCATTCTGGAAAAGATGGTAGGAAATTAAGCCAAGCTAATGTAGGTAATCTGAAAGTTATATTGTTATAATAATTAAGAGTAAAAAACTACTCGGACTGCAAGGGAGAGTTAATTAGAACAAAAATAGTCTCATGTGAGATTATGAACAGAAAAGCAACGTCACAGGATAAACAAAGATGTAATTTAGGCAGAAAAAAAAACTAGTCCACTGATCCTCCCGGATGTGCAGCTGGTCAGGGGAGGAGTCATTATCTGTAAACAAGATGCTGGAATTGTTGTTAGGCAAGTCCAGCATAAAATTACAATTGATGATCACACCCCACAGAGAAAAATAGATTTTCAATGATTTATTGCAAAACTTTAAAAAGCATTTGTATCTATTGTAATGCAAGTATTGGTAGATTTTTGGAATAGTTAAGCATTTTTGATCTCTTACTCAAAGTGCTCCCTTGTTATATTAACATAGACCAGAGTAAGCCTACTTGTTTGAGAACTTCACTAGAGTTCTTTTTCATATCCCTGCCTTGATCTAAATGATAATTAGAGGGCAACTTGGCCGCACATGAACACCAGACATTGAGCGTGGGTAAACTTAAATCAATCCAACACTTGCCACTTATTATGCTTCCCACTTCTGCCCTGACTTCTGTCTTTGTACTCCTTCATTGTTCCTATAGATGCTTGGGGAACAGAATTTCATTGTGTCATTAGTCATACAGCAGACAAACAACGTGTCAGTCCACCAGGTCCAAACTTCCCACTGAGTACCTATCTGTATTAATCCCATTTACTAGTGCTTGGTCCATAGTTCGCCAAGCATTTGTGATTCAAGAGCCTATGTGAGAGCATCTGCGTCCACACTCACTTAGGCAGTGTCTTCTAGATTTATATTGCTTTCAAGGTGGAAAAACTCCTCAAATCTCCTCTCGAATTCTTACTCCATTAATGTACCCTTCAGTTTTTGATACCTCTAATATGGGGAACAATTTCCTATCTACTGTCTTTAGATCCTTACTTTTTGACTACCCCACAACTTTTTTCTATGCTCCTGAAAGGTTCTCTTTTTTTTTAAATAAAAGTTTCCTATCCTTGTTGCATGTTTCAGTTTTATTTAAGTCTAGCCTTTGATATCGCTGGTCATCCAGGGCTCCTTGGACCTTTTATTTTCTTATAGGGAATTGTTGGCTTTTA
The DNA here is from genome assembly GCF_030028105.1 of Mobula birostris. NCBI lineage: Eukaryota > Metazoa > Chordata > Chondrichthyes > Myliobatiformes > Myliobatidae > Mobula > Mobula birostris. The sequence goes on along the minus strand of NC_092371.1, from coordinate 202,199,424 downwards.
TTATTTCTCAAGTTCCTCCCACTTGTCTGATGTCAACCTACTTGCAAGTAGCTGCTTCCAGTGAAAAGGTTCTTCGTGATAATGAACTTGTCCTTCCTACACTTCACACACTATCTGCCTATCTGCATCCCTTTTCATCACACCTTTTAAATTTAGAATTATGTTCACTATGAAAGTGCTCCCATTAAAACTGCAATCATTTGTCTGGCTATGTTCCCTAAGAATAGGTCCAGTACTGCCCCTTCGATAGTTGAAACATGTATAGGCTCAAAGAGGTTTTCTGAATGCATGTCAAAATTTCCAACCCTACATGCCTTTCATGCTAAGGCAATCTCAGTTAATACTGGAGAAACTGAAATCCCCTTCTACTAAAACTCTTATGCTTAGATCTGTGATTTGTTTGTATAGCTGGTCCTTGATCTCCTATTGACAAAACATCTGTAGTATACCACCAGCAAGGTTTACACACTGTTTGCCAATATATTCATTTCCAATATAGTCACATTTAATTCTCAGGTCTCAATATTCAATAATTTCAGATAAACAGCCTTTTCTTTTTGTATCAGAAGTGACCAGCTCTGATCTGAGATTATGCATATACCTCATTTCTTCTCTTCATTACTACCTGATCTAATGAACTTCAAAGCCCCTTTCTTCTGAGTTCCCTTATTCATCTCTATTTTCACTTTTCCAATGATGGATTTTTCCATCTCTGTAAGATGACATCTATCATGTTATGTCACCCAGACAGTCTTGAACCCTATAACAGATACTTCCTTTGCTCTCTCCCCCTATCTCCAAGTCAATACAAGTTTGAGTCCTTACTTTTCAGGTTATGATGAAAGGAGACTGACCTGAGATGATATTTCTTCATATTGAAACACATCTCCATAAGACCATAAGACAAAGGAGCAAAAGTCGGCCACTCGGCCCATTGAGTCTGCTCCGCCATTTTATCATGAGCTGATCTATTCTCCCATTTAGACCCACTCCCCTGCCTTCTCACCATAATCTTTGATGCCCTGGCTACTCAGATACTTATCAATCTCTGCCCAATGACTTGACCTCCACTGTCGCCCGTGGCAACAAATTCCACAGATTCACCACCCTCTGGCTAAAAAAATTTCTTTGTATCTCTGTTCTGAATGGGTGCCCTTCAATCCTTAAGTCATGCCCTCTCGTACTAGACTTCTCCACCATGGGAAACAACTTTGCCACATCCACTCTGTCCATGCCTTTCAACATTCAAAATGTTTCTACAAAGTCCCCCCTCATTCTTCTAAACTCCAAGGAGTATAGTCTAAGAGCGATCAAGCATTCCTCATATGTTAACCCTCTCATTCCCAGAATCGTTCTAGTGAATCTTCTCTGAACCCTCTCCAATGTCAGCACATCCTTTCTTAAATAAGGAGACCAAAACTGCACACAGTACTCCAAGTGAGGTCTTACCAGTGCCTTATAGAGCCTCAACATCACATCACTGCTCCTATACTCTATTCCTCTAGAAATGAATGCCAACATTGCATTTGTCTTCTTCACTACCAACTCAACCTGGAGGTTAACCTTAAAGGTATCCTGCACGAGGACTCCCAAGTCCCATTGCATCTCAGAACTTTGAATTCTCTCTCCATTTAAATAATAGTCTGCCTGTTTATTTCTTCTACCAAAGTGTGTAACTATACACTTTCTAACATTGTATTTCATTTGCCACTTCTTCGCCCATTCTCCCAATCTATCCAAGTCTCTCTGCAGACTCTGTTTCCTCAGCACTACTGGCCCCTCCACCTATCTTTGTATCATCAGCAAACTTAGCCACACAGCCATCTATTCCATAATTCAAATCATTGATGTACAATGTAAAAAGAAGCGGCCCCCAACACGGACCCTGTGGAACACCACTGGTAACCGGCAGCCAACCAGAATAGGATCCCTTTATTCCCACTGTTTCCTGCCAATCAGCTAATGCTCTATCCACGTATGTAACTTTCCAGTAATTCCATGGGCTCTTATCTTGTTAAGCAGCCTTATGTGCGGCACCCTGTCAAAGGCCTTCTGAAAATCCAAACATACAACATCCACTGCATCTCCCTTGTCTAGCCTACTGGTAATTTCCTCAAAAAATTGCAATAGGTTTGTTAGGCAGGATTTTCCTTTAAGGAAACCATGCTGAGTTCTGCCTATCTTGTCATATGCCTCCAGGTACTCTGTAACCTCATCCTTGACAATTGACTCCAACAACTTCCCAACCAGTGATGTCAAACTAACAGGTCTATAATTTCCTTTTTGCTTCCTTTCCCCCTTCTTAAATAGTGGGGTGACATTTGCAATCTTCCAGTCCTCCAGAACCATGCCAGAATCTATTGACTTTTGAAAGATCATTGCTAATGCCTCCACAATCTCCACAGCTACTTCCTTCAGAACACGAGGGTGAATTCTATCTGGTCCGGGAGATTTATCTATCCTTAGACTATTCAGCTTCCTAAGTACTTTCTCTGTCGTAATTGTGACTGCGCACACTTCTCTTCCCTGCCACCTTTGAGTGTCCAGTATACTGCTGTCTTCCTCAGTGAATACTGATGCAAAATACTCGTTCAGTTCCTCCACCATCTCCTTATCTTCCATTACAATTTCTCCAGCATCATTTTCTATCAGTCCTATATCTACTCTCACCTGTCTTTTACTCTTTATATACTTGAAAAAGCTTTTAGTATCCTCTTTGATATTATTTGCTAGCTTCTTTTCATAGTTCATCTTTTCCCTCTTAATGACCTTCTTAGTTTCCTTTTGTAAGCCTTTAAAAACTTCCCAATCCTATCTTCCCACTAATTTTCGCTTCCTTGTATGCCCTCTCCTTTGCTTTAACTTTGGCTTTGACTTCTCTTGTCAGCCACAGTTGCATCTTTTTTCATTCAAAAATTTCTTTTTTGGAATATATTTGTCTTGCACCTTCCTCACTTCTCACATTTCATCTCAGAAAAGAAATAGGGGAGAGCAATTACTGTATATTTATTACAAAATATATTCTACTTTAAAGTTAAGTTTTTTTTAAGGCCTCAATCAGTAACCCAGATTGCAATTATTTTCTGAGGCCAATCCATTGTGCCTTGGGTGACTTTGTTTGGGGCAATAGATCTGCTTTATTTTGCTACATTTTATGGTGCTATAAGGATTTTCTTTGACATTTATCTTTACATAACCACTGAATTGGTTGAGCAAAACATTTTTCCTTCAGAATTTAAAACCTAGAAATTGGATTTCACTTGTTTTTGATGAGCTAAGTGTACACTATTTTATCCTATAATGAAATCAGCAGTCAGCAAAATAAAAACAATTGTGAAACTGGCACTGTGTGTCTTCAAGATATCACTGTTGCAATTCCTTTCCATTTAGAAACACAAAAACATGACCTGTGCATTTACTGACAATGTTCCTCTGCCAAATTCAGTTATTGTAACATTGACTCTTTCCACTGGGGAGTGGTTCAGCTCGGTTACACTTATCCACAGCAGTCACAAAGGGGACATTGAGGATTATACATCAAGGGAAACAATGGAAAATATTGTGAGGATAGGGAGTAGATGGAGGGCAATGAGAAGAAGAATGAAATGGCTTACTAGACTCCTGATGGAACATCAATCATGTAATGTGTTGCCGTGACTACTGCAGATTGCAGTCCTATGCATTTCAATGCCAGGGGCTGCAATCTGCAGCAGTCACAATAGCACATGGTATTTAATGGATAGATTCTTCTGTTTCAGAAATATATACCATATATAGTTCATGTTTTTCACTGTGCCATCAATCCAATACATTCTTATATAATGCATCAGCGCCATTCACATTAACTTCTTTAAACAATGCACAGTATGAAGCATTTGAGTGGCTGACAGAGGACCTAGCTCTTCAATGACCATGGAGTCTTTGTGGAGGCTGCACCAAGCTTTATTTCATCCCTTACATGTCCCTACACAGTGCAGAGATGCTGTGATCTTCCTCAGTGCTGTCCACATACTAAAGGAGCACAACTGAGGATAAGAATCAATACCTCAACAGGGGCCCTTTAAATTACAGATCTGACTTCCTCTGTAATTTTCTTTGTTTAATTGTGAGTGAGTAATGATCACAACCTGTCAATATGGTTTCTATTTGTAAATTGGGATTAAACATCACTCATGTGTACAATGGGCCAATAACATTCACAATGGGGTGAATTATGCAAGAAAGCCCTGATCCAATTTCCAAATAGATGCAAACCCTTTCAAACCTGTGCAAAATGTATTTATGCATAAAATAGGCAAAAGGGGATTCAATGTCAAAGCTGAACTTTGTAATAATGATTCATTTTGCTGAAGAGCTCTACATTTTTTTTCTTTTCTGGTCCTATTTTATAGAAACAATTAGATTGGAGTTATTTTGCATCTAAATTACAATCGCGATGCAAATTAATTTCAAAAGGAAAGAGAAAGGAAGCAAGTGTATTGCATGGGCTACTGCAGTTTTCAGTTAAATTACTCTAATTAGTTCCCAAGTGATATATAACAGGCCTGCAGTAAAAAGAGCACAGGCAAGAAAAACATCAATCTCAATTAAAGATAAAAGTTACACCTTCTGGAATATACTTGCTTGGCAATCTTTTCTCTTCCTGCAGACTTTCACTGAACAATTTTTTTTTTAAATTATGAGTAGTGAATAAAGAAAATCTAATAAAGTAATTTAATGTATCAAATGGCATAAATAGAAGGTGTGAAAAAAGCAAAAATTCCTATAATGTTATCATTTTGTTATCCTTTCCTTTGTGTTCATTTTCTCCTGGTGCAAACAATGTAATTGAAATAATTCACGTTACATCTGGTGTTGTAAGATGTTTGGAGTACAGAAACATGGATGTCTTATTACAGTTGCTTGGGTCCTTCGTGAAATCTCACATGAGATAGTGCATTTTTTTTCTCTGGGCTCCCTACTTAAGGAAAGATGAAGTTTCACCAGACTGATACCTGAGACGGTGGGTTAATTGTATGAGGGGAGATTGGACTCACTGGAGATTAGAAGGTTGAGGCATCTCAACAAAACATACAAAATCTGGTTGGATTCCCCTGGCTGTGGAGTCTAGATGCAGGGCATTGGCAAGACATTTTGTTATGAGGTAACGGGAAATTTCTTCTCTCAGAGGTGGTAAACTCGTGGAATTCTCTTCCACAGAAGGCCAAAGTTCCACATATATTTAAGAAACAGATAAATTCCTAAATGCAAAAGGTTTAAGGTAGGGGCTCCCAACCTTTTTATGCCATGGACAACCCAAGTGGGGAACAGTTGCATTAAGAGGTATGGGGAGAAGATGGGAATGCAGCACCAAGACATGATCAGCCATAATCATGCTGAATGTTGGAGCAGACTTAAGACCAGAGAGGGTACTCCTGCTCCCATTTTGAGGTTTCATTTCCCTATGGTCACTCTGTCTACGATTTTTCTCAACTTGAAATACAATTGAGTACTCACCTATCCAGCTTTGATGAAGATCCTTTCCCCCAATTGTCGCTGTTGTTTTTTGCCTCACTGGTACTGCCTGATCAGTATTTCTTTTGTTTCAGATTTCTAGAATGTTTTCCCTTTGCTTCAAGCACAAGCAGAATAGATTCAAGAAAAATATCAATGGGCAGTTTTTAAGGAAAATAATGTGTCTGGCAGGTATACCTTAGAAGAAATATTCCAGGCAGGTCCTTCTGTCCAAAAGCCAACATCAATACAAGTTTAACCACTCTGAATTTTATTCCTTTGTAAAGCTATCATTTTAATGTCTTCTGTTAAGATGGCATCATGCTGTGGCTTCTATGGGGCCAACCAAAGATGCTATTGTCTTTTTTAAGTTTAGCTTTTACAATTACAAGGCCCTGCTGGACATTAAGAACTTGAAGTACTGCAGGTCTTCCCCATCAGTAAGTTGCTCGGTGGCAGAGAAACTGAAGGAGCTGGACTTGCTGCGGATCGAGCTGCTGCCTGTGTCAGAGATTTGTCGGAGTGGATCCGTGAAGATGTGCAGTCTAACAGCGAGTGATCGTTTTAATTGCTTTTTTGTGAACGCTGCTCCCTGTTGGACACTGTGGAACACTGCAAGTCAGATTCATCATTTATTGGCAAACAGCGGGGGTAGATGGCGAGCGAGCAGCACGGCCTCCATTGTAGTGAGGACTGGGTCTCCAGCCGCGATGTCGCCTGCTTGCAGTTGCCCAGGACAGAGGTGCTTCTGTCGGTGCGCTCCATCAGAGTGTAAGAGGCAGTGTGGCAGAGCATACATGCTGGAGTTGGTGCTGTCCTCTAGTGCTTGCTTGACAGAAGAAAAGATGTATTGTGTTTAACTGCAGACTGCTGCAACATTCATGGACTCAGGGACTTGGACTACCTATTTTTCGTGTGACTTAGGTTAATGCCATATTATATGTTTATGTGTGCCTTGTGCTTTGCATGGCTGTTGAAACTGCTTTGCACTTTGGCCTTATAGTAATGTTGTTTCATTTGGCTATATTAATTAGTATTCATGTATGGTTGAATGACAATTAAACTTGAACTTAAATTTTCCTCTAACACTGAAACATCTAATAAACGTTTCAATGTCTCTAGAATGCACAGATACAGCCCCATTAGCCCATCAATTCCATGCCAACCATTGTGTCTAACCAGCTAGTTTTCATTTCCTGCATTTGGCCCATATCCTTCCATGCCTCATCCTGCATGTACCTGTCCAAGTGTTTCTCAAATTATACAATTTTTCCTGCCTCAGCCACTTCCCCTGGCAGCTCATTTCATATAATCACCATCTTCTGTGTGGAAAATTACCCCTCAGGTCTCTTGAATCTTTCCCTTTCACCCTTTATATGCCTTCTAGTTTTGGACTCCACTTCCCCGGGGAAAAGACCATCACCATTATCTGTGCCCTCAACTTTAAATATTCTATGACTTCTCCCTGTAGCTGAGGACTGCTAATCCTGGCAACATCCTTTGCTTTTTCAGTACTCTTTCCAGTTCAACCCTGTTTTCCTTAATCAGTAACCAGAACGGTGCTCAGTACTCCAAGTGCAGCTTCACCAATAACTTGTACTACTGCAATACATGTTCCAATTCACATACTTAGTTCCCTGACAGATGGAGGCCAGTGTGCAAATTCCTTTTCAGCACCGTCTAACTGTGGCACTTTTAGTGGAGTGTGTGTTATGTTTTAACCCTAAAAACACTAAAACTAATTGAAATAGTTATTCAAGGAGCCATGAATAACTCATGTATGTAGGTTTCGTTTTCACTTTAAGCGAGGTGTGCACTTATCTTGTGGTAGCTTCACGACACATGCTAGTCATATATTTTTACATATAATCCGTAATGAATTATTCAAAGTAGTAAAGAATGCTTACTCAGACAATATATTGAAAATATTACTCATATATTAAACACAATAGCTTGCTCTTGTACACCTAGCATCTTCCGTTCCATTACACTTCCTTACCATTTATCGTACAAGTTCTACTCTGGGTTGACTTTCAAAAATGCATCACTTCATTACTGCATTGAAATTCATGTATCACCTTACAACTCACTTTCCTAACAGGTCAAGATCCCCCTGAATATGTACATACAAACACTTACTGGACATTCCCAAACCAAAAGCTATGGATGAACCAGGAGGTACATCATCTACTGAAGGCTGGATCTGTGGCATTCAAGTCTGGCGACCCAGGCCTGTACCAGAAAACCAGGTATGATTTACGGAGGGCTATTTCAAAGGTGAAGGGACAATTTTGAAAAAAGTTAGAGGCAACATCAGATGTACCACAACTCTGGCAGGATTTGCAAGATATTACTTCCTACAAAACAAAACCAAATAGCATGAATGGCAGCACTACTTCACTACCAGATGAACTCAATGCCTCTTATGCCTACTTTGAAAGGGAGAATATAGCTACAGCTGTGAAGATCCCTGCTGCACCTGAAGACCCTGTGATCTCTGTCTCAGAGGCTGATGATGGTGCAAATCTTTCACAGGGGTCTCTACAATTTGTTTCCTAGCCCCCCCCCCCCACAAAGTCCAATTATGTACTCAGTCAGGGCCTAGGAATTTATCTACCTTAACGTGCTATAGGGCTACAAATACCTCTTCCTTTACAACATGAATGTCCACCAAAATATCACTTGTTTCCTGTATCTCTTGAGGTACCATGACTTTTTTTTCTTTACCAAGGAGAAATAGTCCCTAAACATCTTACCCATTTCCTGCAGTTCAAAACAGATACTCCTGCTTTCCAAGAGGACCTGCCCTCTCACCAGCCATCCTCTTACTTGCTACTAAATGTCTTGTGACTTTCGTTAATCTTACCTGCCAGGTCCATCTCATACCCTATCTCTTTGCCCTCCTGATACCTCTCTTGAGTATTCTTAGTATTTCATACTCAGAGGAATCCAATCATCCTTGACTTATGTTTCCTCTTTCCTGAGGAAAACTTCAGCATCTCTCATCAGCCAAGGTTCTCTGAACTTGGCAGGTTTACTGTTCGCTCTAGTAGGAACATGCTGCCTCTGTATGTTGAAATTTTAAGTGTCTCCCACATGTTATTCATTCCTTTTGCTTTAACTAGCCTCTGTTAGATCCTGCCTACTGTCCCCAAATTTAGCACTGCTCTAGTTTAGGACTCTAACCTGTAGACTTGTCCTATCTTTTTCCATCAATATCTTAAAACTAATAAAGTAACAGTCACTAGAGCAGGAATGTTCCCTGACTGTCCCTTCAATTCTTTACCCTGCCTCATTCCCCAAGAGGATGTCCCATACTACACCTTCCCAAGTAGGGCCCTATATTGACTCAGGAAAATTTACTGACATATCTCACAAATTCCAACCCATTTAGGCCTTTAACATATTGCATAGTCCAATCAATACAGCAGAAAGTAAAATCTCACACTAACACACCCTGACTTCCCACATCTTGAAAGAAGCATCCCACTGAACTAGCATTGAATCAAGTACTGCAGTTCAACAATGAAATAAACCTGACCTGTACCTCCTCACAAAGTTTAAAGTCCGAAGTAAATTTATTATCAAAGTACAAATATGTCACCATATACTATCCTTAGATTTATTTTCTTAAGACCATTCATAGTAAATAAAAAGAATCAGAATAGAATCATTAAAGAACCTTACATGTTATACACACAGCATTTACAGCAGACCCAAATGCAAGACACATACACTCAAGTACTAAGAACAGGACTAGGTCTATCAAGATAGCAAGGTAGGTAAGGAAGAAACAATGCTGGACATTGACACAGGCCCTGGACAAGACTAGGATTCAGGGCCTGGGCTAGGACTTGGACAAGAGACACAGGACCCAGACGGGGAACTAGGAATGAGGAGCCTGGACTAGGAACACAGAACTCCAGAACCGGAGCCTGGACAAGGACCCGGAACCTGGGTCTTGGATGGGACTCAGAACCCAGGTCTAGGCTAGGACTTGGGACTAGGATCTTGGCAAGGGACTCCTGGGCTGGGCTCTTGGACTCAGCTTGGTTAGGCTCTTGGGTACAGAGCCAGGACTCCTCCTTGGAGCACAGGGCAAGGATAACTGCCAAGGTGAATGGACAAAGGATTCATGGACTGGACGAGGGACTCATGGACTGGGCAAGAACACGAAGGCTTGACTTGGACAGGACTGGAATACAGCACCTGGAACTTGGAACACAGGAACACAGAACACAGAGCCAAGACCCCTCCTTGGGAACAGGACCTAGGGCCAGCACTCTTCTTTGACACAGCCACTAAACATAAGGACACAAAGGGATAGTTCCAAACTCAACAATAGATAATTCCTTATCTTGGCATGGCAAGGCTCCAGACTCACTCCAGCAGTTGAACTTGCCAGGCATGCAAGCAAGGCTTCAGAAGAAAGAGAAAGGGAACAGTCCAGCAGGGAATCCTTGGTTTAAGAGGTATTTATGTGCCAGCCCAAAACGAGAATCAGGTGCCTCAATTAAGGCACCCAATGGAACAAGGGAAAACAGGAAAACCTGGAATAAGGATCGATGGACCGGACCATGAATTGGAATACTGACTTCACGGACCGAACCATGACAGTACAGGACAGAGACGGACAAACTACCAATGTGTAAAAGACAACAAACTATACAAATACAAAAGAAAGAAAAAAGATAATTAAAATAATAAATAAATAAGCAATAAACATCAAGAACATGAGTTGTAGAGTCCTTAAAAGTGAATCCGTAGGTTGTGGCAACACACACAGAATGCTGAAGGAACTCATCAGGCCAGAAAACATCTATAGAAAAGAGTAAACAGTCAATGTTTCGGGCCGAGACCCTTCATCAGGACTGGAGAAAAAAATGAGGGGTCAAAGTGAAAAGGTGGGAGGGAAGGAAGAAACACAAGGTAATAGGTGAGAGCAGGATTAGGAGGTGACCCTGACAGAATATAAGGTGTTGCTCCTCCAACCTGAGTGTGGCCTCCTCATGACAGTAGAAGCCATGGACAGACATGTTGAAATGAGTTCCCGGTGTGGCCTCCTGTATATCGGTGAAAACTGACATAGATTGGGAGACTGCTTCACCGAGCACCTAGAGGATCTCCCAGTGACCATCCATTTTACTTCCACTTCCCGTTCCCATTCAGTCATGACAGTTCTCTACTATTGTGATGAGACCACTCTCAGGGCATTTGGAATGCGTTTATTGACATCAAAATTAGATTAAATTCAGTTGATGATAAGAACAGTCTGAACTGCCGTATCTGTTTCTCTTCTTGCTCTACCTGCTACCCACTGTGTAACTGATAGCTGGAGCCAGGCTCTCATGATGGTGAGGTTGTACAGAACACAGCAAGTCACTGTGAATCATAATCACTGGCAAGTATGGCAGAGGCCCAAGAAGTCAAACTACTGTTTGAATTTGCCGTGATCTGCTGTACCATCTGGCTGCTGGGGTAACATCTGGGCTGTAGAAAAGATCCAGCAATCATTCCATTGTCTTGGTGGTTCTATTGCAGAAGGAAGAGCATACTGCCACAGATGGGAATACATTATAATCTTTAATAGGATACTGGGCATTATCCATCAGGAGGCATGGCTAATGATCACCCAACAGCAGGACAGTTAAGGAAAAAAAATCCCTAATAGTTGTAGTAATATTCTAAGTTAACATGTGGGTTCTGCTGACTAGTTTGTGGATGTTGTGGGTCACAGAAGTGCCCTGACCATTAAACCTGCAAGATTGTGTGACCAGATGGTGGTGCTCAGCCTTATCTTATGCCGTGAACGTTGAGTCAGAAGGAAGCTGTTTTGGCATTCATTTTCAACTTTCCTTCAAGATGACATATATTATGTTTATCCCCTTCCATATACTGCTAACTTGCTGAGTTCCTCAAACATTTTGTGTGTGTTGTTCCAGCCTCTGCAGAATCTCTTGGATTTATATTTTCTGCAGAATTCCTTAATTTGGTCCTTATCGTGTCTTGCTGCATGTCGGAGCCAATGCTCTTGACAGCCAACGTTAGGGAATAATGAGCCATGATCTGGAGTTATGAAATGGAAGTTACAATACAAGCAAGAACAAGTCTTTAAATTACTTACAAATGTAAGATGGAGGACACAAAAGACTGCAGACACAGGAATCTGGAACAGCAAACAATCTGCAGGAGAAACGCAGTGGCTTCAGCAGTGTCTGTGAGGAGAATGGAACTGTTGATATTTTGGGTAGGAACATTACATCAAGACTTATAAGTGAAACTTACAAACTGTAATTGATTTTGAAATTACAAGAGGAGCTTCATGAACAAATACCACTGTGGAAGGAGCAAGTTACTTGCTCACAGCAGGAGATAACTTAAGAGATAAGCTGTGGAAATTGACTGAACAATGGATGACCTCAAGGTATACTGAAATAAAAATATCCATTAAATGCAAATGTGATAGGATAATGCATAATTCTCTCATCATTTGGCCAATTATATAGACAACAGGGCTAGAATAATTGAACTATTTCACAATCTGAGCCACAATAACACTATTAGGGAAGGTCTAGGCATGAGAATCAAGCAATAGACACCTTGAAATACTAAGATATTTTTCAGAATTGTGATATAGATGAAAGAGGCACTGTGTCTCCAGCCCCAGAATGAGATTGAAGGAGGTTCAAACTGGATATTTTGCCAGCTAGTATATATTGTAGTTCGTACTCTACTAGTACACTGGGCACACACTACTCATACTTACTGATAGAATGACAGATGCACCTGGCCCTGATACATCTAGAAAACAAGGACAATTATGTTAGAATGTGGTTCCTAGATTTCAGTTCAGTATTCAATACTATTGTCCCACAGACCCTGGTGACCAAACTCCTACTTCTTGGTCTAAGTACGCCACTGTGCATCTGGATGTTGGACTTCTTATCCAACGGTCCTCAGACATTCAGAAAGCACAACTGCTCATCCGTCCCCATCATTCTCAACATGGGTGCCCCCCAGGTCCATTGCTGTACACCCTGTTCACATACAACCGCATGGCCAAACGCCCAAGCAATCACATTGTCAAGTTCGCCACTGACATGACAACGGTGGTTCACCAGCAACTTTGATGTGTGTTGCTTGAATTTCCAGCATCTGCAGAATTCCTGTTGTTGACAACGGTGGGGTTCATCACCAGTCTACCCACCATCTAGAACATGCAGTACATCCAGAAAGGTGCCAGAAAAAGGCCTGCAGTATTATGAAGGTTCCAGCCAGCCTGCTTATTGACTGTTTCTCCCATTCCCATCCATGCTAAGACTACTAGACTCAAAAAAACAGTTACTTCCCCCAAGCTCTCAGGCTGATCAGCACCTCCACATACACATCATTTAGCATTACTTTATTTGCATACAATCAATCTATGACAGTTATCTGTACATTGTGTTTCTCGGATTTATTTTATATTTATATTTAATGTGTTTTTTTGCTTTGTTATTATGTTATTTACACTTATTGTGTATTTTATGCTGCATTGGATCCAGAGTAATAGTCATTTTGTTCTCCTTTCCCTCATGTACTGAAGAATGACAATAGCCAGTCTTGAATCTTAAACTTTAAACATAGCATAGTCATTGTTATACTTGTTCTGTCAATCAACCCTAGAATCCACCCCTGACAATGCTGCAGTAAAAGAATGATGTTTGGGTATCTAGATTTTCTCTTCATTGGTTTATTGGAGTTGCCATTTAAGATATGCACCCATTATAAATGTATAATTCAATTAAATAATTTCTTTAAAACACACCCTGTAACTATTAAAATCATATTTAATCACCTGTTATTGACCGTCTATCTAAAATATATAATAACTTGACTAATGCTGAATAAAAACTTTTTAAATCTATGATATGGACATCCAAGTGGCTCTTTCCACATCACAACCATCAGTCACGTACTCTCTGCTGTTCAGTTTGATTTTGACTGCAGTGTCTGCACATCTTGAATCTGGCTGTCCTAGTGGTTCACATTGATCTATTTCAGTGCTTTATAAATGTCTCTGATCTTCAGAGGTATCAATGATATCAGCGAGATTTAGAACATTGAAACCAACCTTAAAGAGATACAAGCTGTCAAAGGTTGTCAAGGTGGTGCAGGGCACAGAATTACTCTGATATTGAGACAATGGGTTTGTGCAGCTTTATTGTTGGCGCCAGGAGGAAGTAGTTCCTGAATAATGACTCTTTAATGAGATAACCAGGGAACACCAAATGTAAAGCCTTTACTGTTCAGACTTCAAGGTTTGTCCATTTAGGTACAATTGCCATTTTATTTTTTTATAGATTATGAATGATGTCAAAGTGGTGCTAGGAGCATACCTGGGGTTGTGCCATCTGGGGGCTGGTCATATCTCATGGCTGCTCTGCTTCACAGCTTTATCAAATATTGAAGCCTCCAACTTGGCTCTTCCACAGATCCACAGGAGCAGCCAAATGTGGACACTCGATGTAATCAAGCAGAATCCAGTCACTGAATTTGCAGTGGAGATGCAAAAGAATGATAATAAGAAGCAGAGAGACACAGGAGAGACTGCAGATGCTGGAACAGAGCAACACACAAAATCTGTTGGAGAAAGTCAGCTGATCTGGCAGCATCTATGGAGGGAAATGAACTGCTGACATTTTGGGCCAAGGCTCTTCATCAGGAAAATGGAGGAATCTCCAAGGAGAAAATGACTTCAGCTGTGTAGAGAGATAAGAGAAATTTAAAATAAAACATTTTCCTTAAGCCACAGAAAAATATATGCTGAGATTAATAGTGCTGGTCCAAATTTTGAAGTTTTGTTTAAGTAAGTAAGAAGAAACAACTTCTTCTGGCAGATGTACTGGTAGCTAAAGGATACTAAGGAAAGCTAATGAAAATACTTTGGCAATTGGTGCAATATCAGTTGCAAAGCCCAGCTGGGGAAACAGTGTAGCTTTGCACAGCTTCTAACAAAAAAACCTATTGTGAAGTGATATTCAACATTTCCACAGCTCGGAAGAGATTAGAGTTCCTGAAAAGGCTATGATATGGTTTATTCTCTGCACTGCACAATGAATAAAACATAATGAAATGAACTGTGTCACAGCTGACATTTCAACATGAATATGGGTGGCGGCCCGCCTGATGTAATTTACAGCACAGAGGAATAATATTAGAAACTTTATTGTAAACTGACAGCAGAAGGGTCCCTTGTAGTAACCAGTGATGTGCTCAGAAGCTGACAAGGTGAAAGGTTGGCACAGGGAACAGCACAACAAATTTGGGGATGAGTGAGGTGGACCAGTGGCACAGCTCATACATCTGCTGTTTCACAGCTTTACCGACATGGGTTCAATCCTAACAACTGGCACTGTTTGTGTGGGGCTTGCATGTTCTCCTTGTGAGATGTGGGCTTCCTCTGGATGGCTGGTTTCCTGCCACGTTCTAAAGATTTCAAACCTCATAGATTAATTGGTCACAGTAAATGACAAGTGGAGCCTATTGGGAGGAGTTCTGGTTGGAGAATTTGGAGAGATTAAAATGGGATTAGTTACATCTGAGTGCTTAATGGCTGGCGCAGAATCGGCAGTGGGGGGGGGGGCAAAAAGCATCTCCCTCTCCTGTCTGTATACCTTCATGACCTTATATGAAAATGGTAGAAACTCATGCCTTTCAGATCTTTCTGAGGTGGGATTTCAACAGTCACTGGTGTATGACTTCATAATATTGTTTGAACAGAGTCATGTTATCTGGGGATACGAATTGACCATAAACTGGACTGGTCAAAGAACACTAAGGCTGTCTACAAGAAGGGTCAGAACCATCTCTATTTCCTGAGGAGACTGAGGTCCTTTAACATCTGCCGGACGATGCTGAGGATGTTCTACGAGTCTGTGGTGGCCAGTGCGATCATGTTTGCTGTTGTGTGCTGAGGCAGCAGGCTGAGCGTAGCAGACACCAACAGAATCAACAAACTCATTCGTAAGGCCAGTGATGGTGTGGGGATGGAACTGGATTCTCTGACGGTGGTGTCTGAAAAGAGGATGCTGTCCAAGTTGCATGCCATCGTGATCAATGTCTCCCATCCACTACATAATGTACTGGCTGGGCACAGGAGTATATTCAGCCAGAGACTCATTCCACTGAGATGCAGCACTGAGCGTCATAGGAAGTCATTCCTGCCTGTGGCCATCAAACTTTACAACTCCTCCCTTGGAGGGTCAGACACCCTGAGCCAATAGGCTGGTCCTGGACTTATTTCCTGGCATAATTTACATATTACTATTTAATTATTTATGGTTTTATTACTATTTAATTACTTATGGTGCAACTGTAACGAAAACCAATTTCCCCCGGGATCAATAAAGTATGACTATGACTAATGGTTATAAAGACTAGGAATTCTGCAGATGCAAGAAATCCAGAATAACACTCACAAAATGCTAGAGGAAATCAGCAGTTCAGGCAGCAACTATGAAGAGCAATAGAGAGCCAATATTTCAGGCAAGACCCTACATCAGTCCTAATGAAGGGTCTTAGTCCAAACTGTCAACTGTCATGTTAATAGTTATGTTCTATTAACATTTGCTTTAACATAAGCAGAAATGCAAAAATGGCAGGTTGTTACTTAAGTGTATAAAACAAAAATCTCTCTGGATAACTGGCAATAACATCTCTTTATGCAAACTAATGTCAACAGAAGTGAGTACTGATTTTCTGTGACAATTGCTTATCATATTATGGTGGGGGATTTGTGCTGCTCCTGATTTTACACATATCCACTTGATATATTTCTTGCAAGTGTCTGCCATTTAACTTGCTAGTTACACATAACTCTCACACATAGGCTGGGATATCTGTTGATCCTGGGGGATCATGGGTCTGTGCCTCTGATGGACTGTGTCCTCTTCAGAGTGCAAGCCTGGGTGGGAAGATTTGAAGAACCGTCTGTTGCCCATACAGCAGGTTCCCCCTTTCCATGTCACTAATGTAGTCTAAGGGAAGGGCAAGCATTGATACTGCTTGGCACCAGTGTCACCACAGACGTTGCCAGAGCGAAGCTGCAAACAGCATCCAAATGCCTTAGGGGCCCCAGCTCCAGGTTTCTTCCTCGGGGTTTACTCCCAAAGCCTTTCCCATGGGTGGGTATGGCTGCAGATTTAAAATCAGAGCTCTCCTAGACGAGCCGCTGTCCAAGGCTGACGAGTCCCCACCTACCTGAAACAACTGGTTTTGAGGTGCCTTTGTCCCTTCTCATGTCAGTAGAAACAGTTTTGCTGGGCCTAGTAGCTAAGCCACATATGAAGGCCAAGAGTTGGACTTGGTTGTCAGAGGCTGTTAGAGCCGTATGCCATTTGGAGCACTTTATAGGTAGTGGGAGCTTATCCACACTACCACCCCCGGCTATGACAACCTTAGGAACTTTAATATATCACATAATATATAAACGGGTCTGACTAGATACAAAGAGATTAAACTCAGACTCATCTCAACTTCTGATATTCAATTTTTTTCAGGAATTCAGGATACTGTAAGTAGCTTCTAGTTGTGCCACAGAAGCCAGATTTCACAACAACATCTTGAAGTATAGAATTTGTACTTGTCTGCAAATAACAATATGTGAAGTGAACAATAGTTCTAACAGTGGAGGAGGAACAGGAATCTGTTATGCAGTAATCATAGGAAATCCCACCAGCGAAGCTCTTTTTCCATGTTGATCACCAGATGTATTCTCCTGCATTCAACTTACTCGTTAATTAGATTTGAAATGTAGTATTGTGGTAGAATTGGATAAACGTGTCATTCACCTCTGACATTGCTGATCAAGGGTATAATTACTTGTTGACTGCATTTGTAGATATCCATTATAATATCCTCGAAGACTTGATGAAACATTGAAGATGCTTCTCCTTCCACAGATGCTGCTGGTCTGGCTGAGTACTTCCAGCACTCTCTTATTTCATATTTCCAGCACCTATAGTATTTTGCTTTTAGATGCCCAATGTTCACTGATGCAAATTAATCTCACAGGTAGGCTGAAAGGGAGTTGAAGTCAGAAAGAGTGTGTATCTAAATTATTGTAGGTAGCGATGACTTTGAGTTCCTATGGAAGTGTTGCAGGTTGGACTAAGGTCCTTGTATCAGTGGTGAAAAGCTACTATCATGTTTACATGGAAACTTTGGAATTATTTGCCTGGGCAATTGCAAGGTTGTTATTCCTCCTGGTCTTCCTTCTCTGTTGTGTCTCTAATCAGTCATGAAATCTTGTGCCTAGGGTACTTTTAGAGCAATTCAAGACATTATCTAATGGGTACAGGTACAGGTATAGTTTGTGAGCTTGCCAGTCCATGAGCTGAAGTTGATGTTTGTGTTGTCAAGGGGCTCTTTAATTTCCATCTCCTTTACAGTCTACCTGGTCTGTGCTAACTGAAGACACTGAAGACCCTAGATAATAGAATCTAGAGCAGTACACAAAGTGCTAGGGGAACTTAGCAGGTGATGCTGAGATCCTGCCTAATCTGCTGAGCTTCTCCAGTATTCTGTGTATTGCTGTATTAAATGAAGTTCAATAGAGTCAGTTGCCCGTAGGATTAATCTGTGTGAAACAAAATAGCCTTGAAATTTACCAGCATCTGCAAAGTCAGGGTAAGTAGTTGCACGGAGTAGAAATGTCTGTTTTGGTCGTTTGAGAATTTAACAGATACTCAAGGCTCATAGTGCCATTGAATAAATATTGCATTCTTTCCTTTGGGAGCTAGACGATTGTGAAAGAAAATCCATTTAAACCCAGTAATGGCACTGAGTCTTAGGCAAGAAGTTGCAGGAAAGAAAGGCCTTTTAGATTGTGGATTTTCTATAAAGTTTGTATCAGTCAATCCTTCGGGGCCTGGGTGTAAGTTATTGTTCTCAGCTTATGCTTTTCAAAAGTATATATCTTTAGTATCTTAACATGACAAAAAGGACATCCTCTCAGAATTATGAGCTCATAAACTAAATCTTAAAATTATGAAGAAAGCCCAGTTATAACAGTTGCCATGTTATAGAGAGACATGCTTTTAATACATTTTCATTTTATCAGTGAGTTGATATGCTAACTTCTGAACAACGATTTTATGCTTAATTACCCATGATACTTCTAGGGTGACTGAACTAAATTTAGAGAGAGGTGGCATTGTATATCAGAGCATTACATATTCTTCATTCTTAATGATTCAATTTCAAATTTACCAAATTTATAAGAAAATTTAAGCTTTGGTTCCAGACCACGTCCCCCAATTTCCTCAGGGGTTACTTTTGCAATGACTCCACAAGGTGTTCACCAGATGCCACCAATAAGGACTCTCTGGAGCTAGATGGGGCATGAGAACTCACATTAGTCAAATGCCTCATTGACCTAGACAGCCTGTGCATAAGTTAAAATTAGCATTTGGATGAACATGCTTCATAACTTATATAGTAGATATATTCTGACCATTGTAGAACAGATTGGAAAGAGCAACACACAGCAAAAGGGCAGTGTAATACGATAATCGAGCAAAATCAGCATGGATTGATGAAATGAAAATTACATTTGATGAATTCACTGGAATTTGTTGAGAATTAGCTTGTTGAGAAAATGAAATAGAACCTCTGGATATGATGGTATTTGGATTTTCATATGGCTTTTGATGGAAATGAATAAAATAAATGAAATTAGGGTTAATATTAAGAACGAAAAATAAGAATTAATGATTTCTTCTCAGGTTAGCAGGATGTCACCAGAGATGATTGATTATTGATTATTGATCTAATTTGTGTATATCTGAGGCCTAAGCACCACTCCTAGGATATTTTGTATATCCCAGAATCTGGGCTTAAGCTTCAACTACACACAATCTCGATCAATAACTTGTCTGAAGGCACTAACATTCATATTGTTAAGATGATCCAAAACTAAATAGGAATGCGAGTAATAAAGAAACTCTCAGGAGACACAAATGTATTAATGAAGTGAGAAGCACCACGACACCATGCTAGATAGAGAACAATATGTAAAAATGTAAAGTTATTAATAAATAATGCTAAATATTTTTTTCAATGGAGAGGGAATGAGAAATGTTGGCCATCTGGTCTTCCTTGTACACAGCTCACTGAAATTAACAAGCAGGTGTAGCAGACAATTAGGAAGGTGTGTGTAATGGTGGACTTCACTGCAAGGCAATTTATGTATACAACCACTGGTGTTTTATTGTAACTTTAAAGGCTTTTAGTGACACAATGTTATTTAGTAAGAGGTGAACTACCCACCATAGACAATTAAAAGTACTGGGACAATACTAGCTTGATATATAGAAGTAAACTCAGGTGTTAAACCTAGAGTGGCACCTGAGTTCAGGACGGTCCTTGATTAAAACCTTCTGTTTCTCGAACTTAATCAGATCTTAGTCTATGGTGGGAGGACAGTGAATGACAAAACAAGTCATGCTCATTGGGTGAAAGTCACGAAACTCTGACTGTTGAAATTTTGAAATAAAAATAGAAAATGTTGGAAACACTCAGCAGATCAGGGAGCAGCTGTACATAGAGAAGCAGAATTAAATTCATAGAGAAGCATCAAATATATAAGTTTGCTGATGACACAACAATTGTAGGCCGTATCTCGGGGAATGATGAGTTTGAGTACAGAGAGGAAATTAAGAACCTGGTGGCATGGTGCGAAGACAATAACCTATCCCTCAACGTCAGCAAGACGAAGGAATTGGTTGTTGACTTCAGAAGGAGTAGCGGACCGCACGACCCAATTTACATCGGTGGTGCGCAAGTGGAACAGGTCAAAAGCTTTAAATTCCTCAGGGTCAATATCACAAATGATCTGACTTGGTCCAACCAAGCAGAGTTCACTGCCAAGAAGGCCCACCAGCACCTTTACTTCCTGAGAAAGCCAAAGAAATTTGGCCTGTCCCCTAAAACGCTCACTAATTTTTATAGATACACCGTAGAAAGCATTCATCTAGGGTGCATCACAACCTGGTATGGAAGTTGTCCTGTCCAAGACTGAAAGAAGCTGCAGAAGATCATGAACACGGCGTAGCACATAACACAAACCAATCTTCCGTCCGTGGACTCACTTTACACCGCACGCTGTTGGAGCAGTGCTGCCAGGATAATTAAGGACACGACCCACCCAACCAACATACTTTTCATCCCTCTTTCCTCCGGGAGAAGGCTCAGGAGCTTGAAGGCTCATACGGCCAGATTTGGGAATAGCTTCTTTCCAACTGTGATAAGACTGCTGAATGGACCCTGACCGAATCTGGGCCATACCTTCCAAATATCCGGACCTGCCTCTCGGTTTTTTTGCACTACCTTACTTTCCATTTTTCTATTTTCTATTTATGATTTATAATTTAAATTTTTAATATTTACTAATTTAACTATTTTAATATTTATAATATTTAATATTTGTAATCCAGGGAGTGGGAAGTGCAGAATCAAATATTGCTGTGATGATTATAGTACCAATTGTTTGGCGACTATAAAGTATAAAGTATAAAACAAAGTATGTACAGTGTATTCAATATTCCAGACACCTGCAACTTAATTCTTTATCTCTGGTTTCTGCATTGATGTAACAATGCACTATGGAAGCTTGAGAAATAATGCCTCATCTTCCATTTGTCATGCTACTTGTTCTTTATTTCTCAAATAAATGAAATAAATCATATATGCATCAAAGACAATATTGACCCATGCATAGATATTGAAATAAAGCAATACACAATAATAAAGCTCTTGTCATAGAATATTGGAAGTACAAAACTACTTTAGCCAAACTGTGCACAGCATACTCTCAGAAATGTGATAACTATCAATTATTCTGTTTTTGTTGAATGCTGTAAATATTGGCCAGAATTCCAGGGATACTTCTCATGCCCATTGTTACCATGGGATCTTTTACATTCACCACAGAGAGCAGCTGGATGCTCAGGCCACCATTGTATCTGAAACATGACAATACTAACAATGCTTCAGTTCTACACTGGAGCATTGCTTTGATCCTTTCATCTGTCTTTTCATGATGTGCCTATTAGCTGACAATAACAACTTTTCACTTAGCGTCAACAAAATCAAGAAGCTGATTGCTGACTTCAGAATGAGAAGTCAGGAAACCACGTTCCAGTTTTCATTGGGCCAGAGATGGGGAGATTAATTGGCTTTAAATTCCTGGGCTAAGCGTTTTGGATGACCTGTCCAGCACATTGATGCAAACACAAAGAAGGCATGCCAGTGCCTCTATTTAGAGGCATGTCACCAAATGCTTTAACTTCTACAAATGTACTTGTTGAAAGTATTCTGGCTGGTTGCATCATAGCATGAAACAACATTTCCAATATATATGGATGCAAGAAGCTGCAGATAACAGTGGACACAGCCTGGTCCATCATGGGTACGACCCTCCCTACCTTTGACAGAATCTACAAGAGGTGGTGTCTCACGAAGGTGACATCCATTATCAAGGACCTGCACCATCCAGGTCGTGTTGCCACTGTCACATAGGTAGTACAGAAGCCTCTGGACCCAATCAATCAATTTCATACAACCAGCAGGTTCTTGTATCTACCTGCACACTAACCACACCTTAGCAAAGGAAAACTACTGAGTAACTCTTGCACCACTGTGTACCTACCTTTGATTTCAACTTCTGTTTTATTTGCACTAAGGTCTTGTTTTTACATAGTTTTGTTTTCATAATAGGGTGTAACTTCATGTACAATTTACATTCTGTGTGTTACCCGTACGTATATGTCCTGTGATGTTTTTTTCATTGTTATCTGTACTTACTGTATTTGTGTACATGGCCTTAAACTCAATGTTTCTTAAATCCACAACTGACAGGTTAAGAGGGGAGGATGTTACTGACAGAGTCACTGCTGACTTTATATCTGGAAAAATCCTGAATTCTCTAAAACCCTAAATTCCTTCTTAGACAATAGTGAATGATATAATTAATAATTGTTAAGCATGAGCCGAAATAAAACGTTTTTTTGAAACTGAAGATTGTGCTTAATATACAAGGTCTCAGTGAAACAAGGATCTGTTTTTATCTGACTCCACTTGTTTCAAGCTGTAAAAATGCCTGTCAAGGTTCCAGTGCAAATATCTTATGTTGGAAATTACTTCATTGACTGCCAAGTAAAGTGATTATGTAAATCAACAAATAGATTGAATTAGAAGGAGGTAAATTACAGTTTGGAAAGATATAATGCAGACGATTTTCATTTATGAGACAATATTCATTTACAGAGAAATACTGCAGCACATTAGATGAGTTGCTTGGAGTTTGAACTGAAATGAAATAGGACATCAGTAGACGCAGTGGCTTCATTTTGCCTAGCTACAATCATTGTCCGCATCTACTATTTCAGTCAAATGATGAGCTTTCAATGGAGCCATTAATGATTGCCTCTGTAAATGTACTTGGGAAAGGACGCAGAAGAGATTAGAAAATTGTCTGCACGATCTTCAACTGTTAGCACACTACAATTTTACTTTTCTCTATAAATATTAATTCAGCATCACCCTGTATTCATGCTGGCTGTAATAAATCACTTTTTTGAAAGTAACCTTTAAATATCATTGGAAGGTGGAGTTGGTGGTCTTCAATTTTCAAAAAGGGAAAATTTGATGACAAACTTCTGCCGTTATCAATTTATCTGAATATGGCTCGAATGTGGCACTCTGCTGATACTTATTAGTCGTGGAGAGAGGATCTGGTGGGAGTCCCACTTTCCCATAATTCAAATCTGAGCTGTTAGGGGTCGGAGGAGAAATCTAATCCCAGTGTGATCATAGGATTATAGGTATTTGAACTTTCATTGTTTAGCATAATAAGTACTTTTAATTTATGTGCATTTTCACCTGAGTGCAGCGCAATATTTTTTGTTTTAATTGTCAAATTATCTTTGAGGCAAATACAGTTTAGGCTCATCAAGTCACCTGAGAGATGTGCTGAAAGCACATCACAAGGATAGCACTGCCACTGGGAGACCATTGTTTTTAATAGACAGCTGTTTCAAGCACATTAATTTAACACTGCCATTTTTGCCTGTGTTACCTTGATCTGTTCTTTCCTCTGTTTAGCTCAGTTTATAAAATATATTACATGCTACATTAGTTTGTTAACAGTCAACTTATTGATAAAAAAAATGAGAAAGCAACGCCCTATATTAATTTGATTTTTTTGGTAATCTGATGAAAGCTATCTATGTTCCCATTCATAGGTCTTGGCAGTGCAGATGGCCTGGGAGGCTGTGGCATTGGTTGTGCATCAAATCTGTTATACGCCACAGACTTGCAATTAAAAGACGCTTGTGTGCAAATCTTTGTAATCCAAATCAATTCTACATCATTTTTATATTATGTAATGCTATTTTCAGATTGAAGGAGTTCTGCTTGTTTTGGCTCCAGAGCATGAGCTTGCATGTAAAAAAGGATCTGAGGCTGATTTTCGCACGCTTCTGGGAGTTAAAAGCAGTGCTGCACTAAAACTTGAGCTCATTTATTTATTTGTTCACCGATACAAGCAGAAGTACTGGGCAAAGAAAATCTCAGTATACAATGTAAAAATAACTAAATGGGGAAAAGAAATGACCAGAAAAGAAATATCCAAAGACTAGGGATCCTACCATCAGGTAGGATCGAAGCTTGATGTCCCACACCAGCATGCTCAAGAACAGCGACTTACTTCCCTTTCACCATTTGGTTTGTCAACCACCTGCAAAACACTAATCACCACGAGTTTAGGTACACTCTGACCACACTGATCAGTTTGCACTAAAATAGATTGTTTTTTTAATTTTCAATGTGTCTTTTTCTTTAAAAATAGTGTAAAATTTAAGTTTAATTTGTGTTTATCCTGTGACATGCTGCTATCTGCCTGTGATGCTGCTGCAATTAAGTTGTTAGTTGCACTTGTGCATGCATTTACTCATACATACGACAATAAGCTCAATTTTGCTTTGATTTGATTTGTGGGCAAATGAAAGAATATCTCAGGTTTCATTTATTTTCCTTGAAATAAATGTAAATAACGCTGGAGAAACTCAGCGAGTCAGACGACATATTTAAGAGTAAAGCATTTTGGATCACAGACAATTTCCAATTCTGGTGTACATTGATCATTTCTGCTACTATGGCTGCTGCCTACCTGCAGATGAATTCCACCATTTTTATGTTTTTATTTTAAGCACTAAATTCTATTGAACAGTGTGTTAAATTAACTAGGTATATTGTTTATAAAAAGCAGAATCAAATTAACTTTGGCTAATTTTCAGCTAAATTTCCCGGTGGACCAGCTCCGGAGATAAAAGTGCAAGCACTCAGCAAGTCGGGCATCATGTGTGGGAAGGGAAACAGAACTCGTGTCAGGTTGATAAAGGACATCCACTTAAAATACTTCTCCTTCCACAGATGCTGTCTGATCTGCCTAGTGTTTCCAACACTTAAAGCTTTTATTTTAGATTTCTAACATCGACTGCTTTCTGCTTTGGGATGAGAGGTTGGGGAATATGGTGTATTATTGTTACATATACTGAGGTACAGTGAAAAGCATGTCTTGCATTCATGCAAATCACACCAGTGCTTAAGGTAGTACAAGGTGAAACAATAACAGAAGGCAAAGTAAAATGTTACAGTCACAGAGAAAGTACAATGCAGTTAGGCAATAAGGTGCAAGCTTATTACAAGGTAGATGTGAAGTCAGGAGTCCATCTTATTATATTGATGAACTGTTCGATAGTCTTATAACAGCAGGATAGAAGCTGCCCTTGAGCTTGGTGGTACATGCTTTCAGGCTTTTGAATCTTCTGACTGTTAGGAGGGAGAGAACAGAGATTGTCTGGCATGGGTGGTGTCTTTGATTATGCTGACTACTTGATGTATCAAGAGGTATGGACAATCCATGGTGGAGAGGCTGGTTTCTGTAATATGCTGAGCACAATTCCCTGTACTCACAGGCGGAGCAATTTCCACACCAAGCTATGATTCTATCCGGGTAGAATAGCAAGTGAATACCTTCTGACACTTCCCAGCTTTTTACCATTTACTTGACACAAGTCCCTAATATGATTGAATACTTCCAACTTGCTTAGATGAGTTTCTGCAACACCCCAAATACTCAGCCACTTGATTGGCACCCTATCCACCCACTTTAAATATTTATTCCTTGCCCACTTGTGCACTGTGGCAGTTGTGTGCCCCTTTTACAAGACGTGTTACTCTACCGTCAAGGAGGACAAAGGCAGCTCATGCATAGGAAAGCCACCAGCTGTTATTTCACAAGAATATACACCATGTTGCATTGGACATGTATCACCAGTCTTTCATTGCTGATAGGTTGAAATCCTGGAACTTCAAACACAACGGTAATATAGGAATGTCTTCAGCGAAAATACTGCAGTGATTCAAGAAGACAGTTCATCAATAACTTCTCATTGGTTACTTAGCGATGGGCAATAAAGTTAGTTCTTGCTAAAGATGCCCACGCTATTGAAATAACCAAAGAAAAAAACTTCTGCTTGGATCTGTCTTCCTTTAAGCACTTAAATGACTGGAACTCACAACGTTGGTTGAGGTTCAGTGTGCTGTTCCAGGTCACTTGCACAGCCTTGACGAATCCAACGGAGCAGTCAGATTTCCTTAAATCTGTTAAATCTGCCCTCTGAACCTGCAGCAGGTTAAAATAAAAACAGTGGCCTTGTTGACTTGTATGGGAAGAATCAGTTACTGGTCCTTACTGGTAAGGACCTCTATTTGTTTCATTTAACTTACTTTAACTAGTTTTAATTTTTTTTTCAGTATATAGAAGTAATTTTTTTATTATTAAAATGTAATATTTTAGCATTTTTGGTATTTTCAGATCAAAGATATTCAGTCTGAACGATGTTGTTGTGAATGGGGCAAGACTTCACCGGCTACTAAAATTTTTCTGTAGCTGCATCTCAATCACTCAGGAAATTCTAATGCTGCTTAAAGCTGGGTCTCGCCAATCATTTGGAAGCTGTGTTCTGAGAGGACGATCATGCTCTGGGCCAGACAAGAGGAAAGAATATGACTCTGAAACAGTAAATCAGCAAATATCTATCTCATGACACACACTGGAATATATAATGCACTTACAATTAGCCATGATAGTACAATTGAAGTGGTACAATTGAACTCTTAACATTAAGGTTGATCAGACTTCAAGTTTCAGTTTATTGCCAGTAGTTCTAATGTTTCAGCCTCCCTTCATAATTGAAGTCCGTGTCCAGCTTGACTTTCTGCCCCTCTGTCAGTAGAAGTGGATTTGAGGACGTGCACAGAAGACACTTCCACTGCAGGATTAATAATAAATCTCGTTTTCTATTTATCTCTGAAATAGAACAGCTACACAGTACATATTGAAGCTGTTGGGAAAAACCAGGAAACAACGTGTTAATTCGCAGTACACTAAAAATAAACATGTTTGAGGATTGAGGGGAAATTTGATAGAGGTGTACAAAATTATGAGGGGTATAGATAGGGTAAATGCAAGCAGGCATATTCCATTGAGGTTGGATGAAACTGCAACTAGATATCATGGGTTCAGGTAGAAAGGTTTATTGGGAACATGAGGTGGAGCTTCTTCACACAGGTGATGGTGAGAGTGTGGAACAAGCTGCCTGACTAAGTGGTGGATACTGGGTTGACTTCAAAATTTTAAA
The DNA here is from genome assembly GCF_030028105.1 of Mobula birostris. NCBI lineage: Eukaryota > Metazoa > Chordata > Chondrichthyes > Myliobatiformes > Myliobatidae > Mobula > Mobula birostris. The sequence continues at coordinate 202,172,185 of NC_092371.1, read as the reverse complement.
GAACTTTGGATAGGTGAAGGGATGGGATGGGTATGGAGGGATATCATCCAGGTGCAGGACAATGGGACTATGCAACTTAATAGTTCAGTATGGACTAAAAGGGCCAAAGGGTCTCATTCTGTGCTATAGTGTTCTGTGACTCTATCCTTCTCTTCTTCAGGAAAAACAAGCAATGTCAAAATAATCTTAAAATTGTCCACTGAACCTTCTTAATGTGCCCTTTTCTGAGCTTCCAGGAATGAGTGGTCACCAGGCAACCGTGGCTACTCATCCATATATTGTGTATTTGTGGCCACCTTTGCTCATCTCAGTCCTTCACCAGTTATAAAGCAGGCATCAGGTGAATCTAGCCTCAAGCTTAATTTAGTACAAATATATCAGATATCTTTGATTTTTTAGAATGATCAAAAAAGTCTGTTTGAAAATCAAATTAATGTAGTCAAGTAAAGGCTGGTGGTGATAAATTCAGAATCCCACATTAGTGCAGCGTGCATATGGATTTCAGGATCTGTGACACTAGACAGAGTCAGCTATAGTTCTGAAGTTCAACTATGAGTGATTAGTCTGTGACCAGATTTGTACTCTTTTTTTCACATTTCAACCCTGATTTTACAAGGGGAAGGAGAATAAATTTCAGTGGATCACTTATTAGGATCTGAGGTTTAATAAAAATCATAGTGGGCACGTGGCCAAGTGGCTAAAGCGTTCGACTAGCGACCTGAAGGTCGTGAGTTCGAGCCCCAGCCGAGGCAGCATGTTGTGTCCTTGAGCAAGGCACTCAATCACACAGTACTCTGTGACGACACCGGTGCCAAGCTGTATGGGTCCTAATGCCCTTCCCTTGGACAACATCGGTGTCGTGGAGAGGGGAGACGCAGCATGGGTAACTGCTGGTCTTCTATACAACCTTGCCCAGGCCTGCGCCCTACTTTCCAGGCGCAGATCCATGGTCTCGCAAGACTAACGGATACCTTTAAGAGTCATGAGGTCTGGAGCGACACAGTAAGGAAACAGGCTTTTGGAGATATTGAGTTTGTACCATCCATCACCTACCCATTTTACACTAGTCCTATATTTATTCTCTTTTTTATTCTCCCCACATCCGTGGATTCGACCACTAGGCACAATCTTTTTGTGGCTTATAAACCTAGTAACTTGTGGGAGAAAGCAGGAGCACCTGAAGGAAACTCATGTGGCCACAAAGTGAATATAAAAACCGCGTACAGACGGGATAGGACGGGACCTGAGTCAGGAATGAACCCTGGACTGTGGTGTTGTGAGCCAGTGGCTCTGCTAACAGTACCACTCTCCCATCCTAGTTTATTTCTAAAGTTTTAAAATTGTTGGCTCAGGATGGGTCATTCCACTCTCCATCTGAGGACTGCAGTGAACACTCTTGGTTCATTCTTAATAACACAGTTCAAAGTACATTTATTATCAAAGAATGTATACATTATACAGCTTTGAGATTCGTCTCCTAACAGGTAGCCACAAAACAAAGAAACCCAAAAGGACCCATAAAGAAAAGAATACCCATTGTGCAGAGAGAAAAAATATCATGCAAACAATAACTGCAATCAGATAGTGTTCTAAAATGAAGTCCACAAAGAGATTCTTCAACGCACAGCCAAGTAAATGTCATGGAACAGCGAGCTGAAGCTGCCCATCCGTTCCCTCAGGCCAAACCCCTGGAACTTTTAAATTTGGCTCAGTGCCTGAATTGGCATCCTAACATTGGGTTCAGTCAGCTGAATATGCTCTGAGGCCTGGACCCAGCTGCCTTGATTCCCCTTGCACCCAGCTGTTAAATCCTCATATAGACATTGGTTTCAATCACCTGAATATGCTTTGGGGCCTAGACCCTACCACCTCAATTCAGCTTGCACCCGGCCCTTAAGTCCTCGTACAAACATGGGGTTCAATCAAGTGTGAGGTGATGCATCTTGGAAGGACAAATCAGAAGGCTGAGTACAGGGTTAATGGTCGGTTACTTAAGAGTGTAAGTGAACACAGGGACCTTGGGGTTCAAATCCATACATCCCTCAAGGTTGCTGCACAGGTTGATAGGAAAGTTAAGTAGGCCTATGGGATGCTAGGCTTCATTAATAGGGGGATTGAGTTCAAGAGAAGAGAGGTCATCTTGCAACTCTACAAATCTCTTGTGAGATCACACTTAGAGTATTGCGTTCAGTTCTGGTCACTTCATTATAGGAAGAGGATGCAGAGGGTGGAGAGGAGATTTTCCAGGATGTTGCCTGGATTGGAAAACAAGTCTTATGAGGCAAGGTTAGCAGAGCTGGGACTTTTCCCTTTGGAGCATAGAAGGATGAGAGGGGACTTGATAAAGGTCTACAAGATTATGAGAGGCATAGATAGGGTGGATTGCCGGTATCTGTTTCCCAGGGCATGAATAGCAAACACCAGTGGGCATAAATACAAAGTTAAGGGAGGGAAGTTTAGGGGAAACATCAGGGGTAAGTTTTTTTTACACAGAGGGTTGTGGGTGCCTGGAATGACTTGCCAGGTAAGGTGGTGGAGGCTAAAACATTAGGGGTATTTAAGAGCCTCTTGGACAGGCAGATGGATGAAAGAAAAGTAGAGAGTTATGGGATCGTGTGGGTTTAGTACATTTTTTTTAAGGAATATATGGGTCGGCACAACATTGAGGGTCGAAGGGCCTGTACTGTGCTGTAGTATTCTGGTGTCTAGTATCTGAATACACGCTGGGGCCTGCACCCCGCCACCTCTTTCAGCTTGCACTGACCTTTCCAATTCGACACAGCGCTTAAATCGATTGAACCTTGGGTCCTCCATGCTCCCAGTGACGGGTCTGCTGCCTTTCTTCGTTTTGCTTTTGCCACATCGAATTGCCTCCAAGTCCAAAGGGAAGTTACAAACTTGCAATGATCACTTGCCAGAAAAAAGTGTGATTAACTAAGTATTTAGTTGTTTCTTTGTTTTGTTAGCCTTCAGCCAGAAGTCGCTGAGATTCAACAGCGCCATGTTAAACTGGTTCTGGATCATTCCCCCCCCTTCCCAATTTAACCACTATATGCATAGGACTTATTCACCAAAATTTGAGGTCTGCTTGGCATCCACAGCTATCTGTATACTAACAAAATGATTGACTACAAAAACATTGAATTGTCAGTCTCTCCTATGCTTCAGTGTACCACTGGTGGAGACTAATTTGATTTTGTGTTTCACCTATAACCATCCAGTTATGTGAGGAATATTTATTCCATTCTGGTTCTGAGCTGAGCCTTGTAGCTCATAGTAAGTTGTGTCAAGAGTGAGAGTTAGCTAGAGTCAACAGAATTTCTTCTGACCTTCACAAAGTCAGTATCAAAATAAATGGTTAAGTTAAGCATTTGAGTGGTAATTGAAAATAATGAACAAAGGACTATGCTTTCTCATGCTGCACGTAATGAAGCTAATATCTTAGTAATAACTAGATACAAAACAATGTGTTAAAAGAAGGATCTTTGCTTCAACAGTTCCTTTTTCTCCTGTTTAACCAAATACATAATTGGCAATCTTATTTCTTGAGTGCATAAAAAATGTCCTTTGGAAGATAACTTTATTGCCTCGAGCAAAATGAAAAATGTTGGAAGATTGGAATAAGTATCTCTGAATATGATGCCCTCCTGTGGTGCCATTTTTATAAGGAAGCCGTTACCATTAAGAACAAATTATATTTTCTGCCAAGTTCAGAATAATCATTATTTAGCAAATGTTCTTCCGACAGTCACAAGTCCTGCTCAGACACCTGAAGAAATTTAATTTGGGCAGCTAACATTTTAAAGTTGGGTGAATCCATCTCAATCCTGTTTCTTGGAATTGGGCTGGTTGTAGGTTTGACTATGGTAGAAAAACACCAGATGTAAGTTGCTAAAACATTTAATTTTGCAATTCCGCCTGGATCCATGTTACTATTATTATCATTTACGTGGTGTGCTTCTGTACAATATATCTCTGTTTCCATGACAACATTTCCAGCTAAATTGGCAACACCTCTGTTACATTTTGTAACTCCAAAACATAAAACTAAACATGAAACCAGGGATAAACTTCTCTACTCAGTTTTATGAATAATGAAAATAACAAAGAATGCTTAATCAAACAATATATTTACAATATTACCCAAACATTTCTGAATTATTAAATAAACAACAATCTCCAGCTCCTGAATCAAGGATTTATCCATCATTCTTTGATGAAGTAGTGAGTCTGAGTGACATCTTGCAGGTCAAATGCATTTTGCATTTGAAAGCTGCAAGCCTCTTTGGGAAGTGAGTCAAAGAGCCAATAAGAAGAAAGGAAGTGTAAATGCAGCCGCTGCTTGCTTTTGCACTGGGGCAGTGTTATAATCATCTGGCTTTGGCTCAACAGGCAAGGGTAAGCACAGACACAGTCTCTAAGTAAGTTTCCAGTATGTTTTTTTTTGGTAGTACCTAGCTAGTGCGCTAAGAATAGGTTCAGAGTTAGTGGTATGTTCCTCGCATAAGATGTGAGAGCCTTGGGAGACCTCTAGTCGCCCTGATAGCTACATCTGCACTGACTGCATCGAGCAGCAATTCCTTAGAGACTGGGTTAAGGAACTGGAGCAACAACTCGATGACCTACGGCTCATACAGAGAATGACGAGGTTTGATAGATAGGAGCTACAGGGAGGTAGCCACCCCAAAGTTGCAGGAGGCAAGTGCCTTGGTGATTATCAGGAGAGGAAAAGTGAAGAGGCAGTCAGTACAGAGTACCCCTGTGGCCATTCCCCTCAAAAATATGTATACTGTTTTGCATACTGTTGGGGGAGAGAGAAATGGGGGACCCTCCAGGGAGAAGCTGTAGTGGGCAGATCTCTGGCACTCAGTCTGGTTCTGTGGCTCAAAGGGAAGAGGGGAGAATAGAGGATTCATTAGTTAGGAAACAGAAAAGAGGCTTTGTGGCCGAGAACGAGCTTCCAGGATTGTTTGTTGCCTCCCGGATTTAAAGGATGAAGGAGATCTCAGATCAAGCCCACAGTATTCTTAAGTGGGAGAGTGAGCAGCCAGAGGTCGTGGTCAACGTTGTACCAACAGCACTGTGCTGAGGGGTGACGAAATCCTACAAAGTGAATTCAGGGAGTTATAAGTGCTAAGTTAAAGGACAGGACCACCATAGTCGTGATCTCGGGATTGCTACCCATGCCACGTACTAGTGAGGCCAGAAGAAGGAAGATCATGCAGTATAGCACATGGCTAAGGAGATGGTGCAGGAGGGAGGGCTTCAGATTTTGAGATCAGTGGGTTCTCTTCCAGGGAAGGTGGGACCTGTACAGAAGGGATGGTTTACAACTAAACTGGAGGGGACTAATATCCTTGTGGAAGGATTGCTAATGCTGCATGGATTGGGGGGTGGGGGGTGGGTTAAACTGGAGTGGCAAGGGAATAGGAACCAGTGAGCCAGAACAGATAGTGGAACGGTTGTGCAGAAAGATGTTGTTAAGCCTACAAACGAAGTCAGGAATCAATAGGTTGAGTGGACTAATGTTCTGAGCTGAGTATTGTAAGAAAGGCAATGAGTTTAGGGCATGGATCAGCACGTGGAAAAATGACATTGTAGCTGTTAGTGACATGGTTGCAGGAGGGACAGGACAGGCAGTTCAATGGTCAGATGTTCTGTTGTTTTTGTAGATGAGCTAGTGCGGGAGGGATTAAAGAGGAAGGCATTATTAGTCGGGGGAAATGTAGCAGCAGTGCTCAGAGTGGAGAGTTCATCTACTGGGGCTTTATGGGTAGAAATGAGGAATAAGAAATGTATGACTACATTAATGGGATTATATTATAGACCACCCAACAGCTAGTAAGAAATCTCTTACTAGCTCTTCTTTCAGTTAGTCCTGATGAAGGGTCTCGGCCTGAAACGTCGACTGTGCCTCTTCCTACAGATGCTGCCGGGTCTGCTGTGTTCACCAGCAACTTTTATGTGTGTAAGTTGTGATAGGAGGTGATTTTAACTTACTATTGACTGGGACTTCCATACTGTAGAATGGCTGGGTAGGAAAGAGTTTGATAAATGATTTTGGGAAAGTTTCTTTAATCAGTACATAGAGGTCCCAACTAGCAAGAGTTTGATACCTGACCTTCTGCTAGGGCAAGAGCCAGGGCAGGTGAAAGATGCTTGTGTAGAGGAACACTTTGCATCTAATGGTCACAATGTTATTAGTTTCAAGGTAGTTATGGAAAAGGTTAGGTCAGGTCCTCACGTTACAATTGTAAATTGGAGAAAAGACAATTTTGATGGTATCAGAAATATTCTGGCAATTGTGGATTGGGACAGGCTGTTTTCTGGAAAAGGTGTACTTGGTAAGTGGGAGGCCTTCAAAAGTGAAATTTTGAGAGTACAAAGCTTGTATGTGCCTGTCAGAATAAAAGGTAAAGTTAAGAAGTGTAGGGAACCTTGGTTTTCGAGAGAAACCAGGAGGTTTTTAGCAGGTAAAGGCAGGTAGGAACAAATGAGGTTGCTTATGGAGAATAAGAAATGCAAGAGAACACTTCAGAAATAAATCAGGAGGGCTAAAAGAAGGCATGAGGCTGCACTAGAAGGCACGGTGAAGCAGAATCCTGAGGGATTCTACAGATATGTTAAGAGCAAAAAGATTGCAAGAGACAAAATTAGTCTCTGGAAAATCAGGAAGGTAATCCATGTGTGGAGCCAAAAGAGAAGAGGAAGATCTTAAATGGATTTTTTGCATTTGTATTTACTTGGGCGATGGACACAGAGACTCTTTGAAGTGAGGCCAAGCAGCAGTGAGGCCATGGACCCTATACAGATTATAGAGGAGGAGGTGTTTGTTGTCTTGAGGCAAAGTAGGGTGAATAAATCCCTAGGGTCGAACAAGGTGTTCCCTCGGACTCTCGGGGAGGCAAGTACACAAATTGCAGGGGCCCTGGCAGAGATAGATAAATCATCTTTAGTGACAGGTAAGGTACCAGAGGAATGGAGAATAGCTAATGTTGTTTTGTTGTTTGAGAAAGATTCTAAGAATAAAGCAAGAATTTATAGGGCGGAGTAGTGGGAAAGTTACTGGAAGATATTCTAAGAGAATGGGTATACGAGTATTTGAATAGACAAGGATTGATGAGGGATAGTCAGCATGGCAGATCATGTCTAACTAATCTTACGAGCTTTTTGAGGATGTTACCAGGAAAGTAGATAAAGGCAAGGTAGTTGATGTTGTCTACATAGAGTTCAGCAAGGAATTTGACAAGATCCCACATGAGACGTTGGTCAAGGTAGTTCAATCGCTTAACTTTCAAGATGAGGCAGTAAATTGGATTAGATATTGGCTTTATGGGAGAAGCCAGAGAGTGGTAGTAGAGGGTTCCCTCTCTAACTTGTGGCCTGTGACTGATGGTGTGGTGCTGGGTCAGTTGTTGTTATTCATCTGTATCAACGATTTGGATTATAATGTGATAAACTGGATCAGCAAATTTACAGACGACACCAAGATTGAGGGAATAGTGGACAGTGAGAAAGACTATCAAAGCCTGTAGCAGGATTCGAACAGATGGAAAAATGGGCTGAAAAATGAAAAATAACATCCAAATTATAAACTATTTCTGAAAGACAAATGATTTCAAAACACAAGCACAATTCCTATAAACTAAAAAGACATACCCATAAACCACCAATGAACAAATCATCCATCGAAGAAATCGAAAACAGAGGAATGGATTCTAGTTCACCCCATGTTTCTTTACGCTTCTTGATGTTCTTACCATTCCTAATAAGCCTGGACTGCTCTCTACATTTATACTGTCTTTTTGCCACTTGTGTGACTTCACCCACATGTGCCATTTTTTTCATATACCTTTTTACAGGTGGCCTAAAAGCTTCTGGAGACAGAGATCCTAGGTACCCACAATTAATGATGTTTATGCTGACTCCCTGAGTACACAAATCTTCCAAACAATTCACATCAGCTATTTGATATGCTAAGCGATAATAACAATCTGGTTAGTGAGCTTCCCTGAACTACATAACAGTCTGCATTGTCTATTTTGAAACAAGGACACTTAACATAACCCATTGTCTTTCACTGCAACTCTTGAGAAGTCAGACCAAGTGCTGTGAGCTGGCAAGTCTGTGACAGTGGGTTTATTTGCAAAGTTGCTCTTTCAACTTCAAACTGATTATTGCTTGCCATTTCCCTTAAGAACCAAAGAGTGGTTCCTGTTTATGACAAGAAACTAAAGAAAGAGTATTGTTTGCAAGCTTACCCTACTCAAAAGCATCACCACCCTTTAGAAGTGTCAGCTGCTATGTTTGGGAAGCTGACCTTGGCAAAAAAGAAAATGCCCTTTAACTCTGGATTATGAACATTGTACATTGAACATTGTACACACTTTGTACTTTGCTTTACCGAGCTCTACTAGATGAATAAGTATTGCTAGATGTGTAATAAATGTGTAATAAATTTCAGGGTCCAATACAAATAGCTTTCTAATCTTACATCTGTTATAAGCAGATAATGAGCACAATAAAAAAGAATGACAAGCACTATATTGAGCTTTTCATGATCTCTGGATACCTTATACCAAATTAAGTACTTTTAAGGCGTAGTGTTCTATTGTACACTAGGAAATCCACAACCAATTATGCACAGCCAGCCCACATAAACAAAAATGTGATAATGGGCAAATAATTTGTATTATGGTGATGATTGTCTGTGTAAGATGCAGTATTATGGGTCATTTAACCACATAAGTATATTTCATTCTCATTATTTCTACAGTTTCCCTGTCTCATTTCATGTAGTCACAACTTTCTGAAAAACCTCCTTAATAAGATCAACAGAATATCCACTGAAATATTAATGGGACAAACACTCTCTTCTACTGCACTGTAATGTCACAGTCAACTTTAAATCTTTATTTAAAAATAATTTTGCTTCTGTTTTTGCATTTGAACCATTCTGATTACTAATCAGTCAGGTGATCCACTGCAACTACTGTATTGGTGTCTTTTGACTTTTCTCCCCCTCTATCCCCCATTTGTATACTGCATCTTGTCACTGGCATACACTGTAAAGCTACCCATGATAAAGGTGAAAACACCTATGCCAAGCTACCTATGACCTCGAACTTGAGCAGGTACATTTATGCATTTAAGATTGCATCTTTAAAATCTTAAAAAAATCTTGTAAAAAAATTAGTGTATGCATTATATCTACCCATATTTCACATAGACTTTAATATATTGACTACATACCTCCTACTTCTGATTTTGTTGTGTGCCCTTTTTGACTTGGTACCCACAGTTTGTTCATTTCAGCTATGTTTATTTTTAATATTTTACGAAAATATTCTGCTGTATTCTGTTAGATTATTCATTTGGGGTGATTGACCAGTAAGTTTTTTTCTCATCTGTGTACATGCAGTAATATTGGAATTGATTTATTATTGTCACATCTGTCAAGCTACAGTGAAAATCTTGTCCTTCAGATCAGATCTTTATACTATACATTGAGGTAGAACAAGGTAAATGAATAACATTGTAGAATAAAGTGTAACAGCTACAGAGGAAGTTTGGTGCAGTCAAACCACTAGGTGCATGATCAAAATGAGGTAGATTGTGAAGTCAGGAGCTCAATTTGTCATACTAGGAAACTATTTAATACTACAGTGGCGTAGAAACTGTCCTTGAATCTAGCGACATGTTAACAGCTAGAATGCAAGTGGTAATAAATGAAATGCTTTCAATTTCTTTGGGAGGATGTAAACAACATGAATCTCAAACAAGGGTTGAATATTTTGTGAAAATAACATAGTTCCTTAAATATTTTTAAAGCAAATCAACGTACAATAGGTTTGCAGATTTAAGTTGACACCTATGGCAGTCGATGTGTTGGAGTAGTCGATTTGATGTAGGATGGGAACGTAGGGAAGGTGAGAAATATTTCCTGATCTACAGAAAAGTATTGGCAAATTGTGTGATTGGGGTCCCTAGTTAATGCGGTTAAATGTTCAAGGAGCTACATAGTAATGCTCTTAAATATAAAATGAATCGTATAATTTACCAATACAAAATAGATACATAATCAAGGGAAGCAACACACATACAAAATGCTGGAGGAACTCAGGAGGCCAGGCAGCATCTTTGGAAAAGAGTACTGTCGGCGTTTCAGGCCGACACCCTTTGGCAGGAGAGGGTTGTAATTTGTGTCTCTGTTTTTGCCAAGAGGTTAATCCATTTGATATTGTGCGAAAGGTTCTATTTTTTTTCCAAATTTGTACAGAAATCCATTTAGAAGTATTTCACTTAGAGAGTTATTGATTTGGATTTTTCAGTCTGCTAAATAAAATATACTTAGCGATGTGAAACAGTGATACCCATGGGGATATAATCTGCTTTGACATCTCCTTTGTTTAGTGCTCAGGTGATATTTTATAAGCACAGGAAGTTTCAACCACTTGTGATTTACTTCTTTGGCTGTGTTCCTCATAAATGACTGCTATAACTGTTAACTCTGACTTTTTTGCTTAAATTATTCTTGTCAAAATGTCTCTTTTAACAAATAGGTATAATCAATCACTCCTGTATCTAGGATAATTCACCAAGGATTATATTTTTTGAGTTTTGTCTCTCCCCAGTTTGAAATGCGCTTTGAATGAATAGTTCGTTGTCTGTACTTCCGCTCTTTCACCCATCCCTCAACAATCTTCAGACATACACTTGTAGGAGTAGGAGCATGAGTCAAAATGTTACCTCTGAGAGTCCTGATGCAAGCCTGCAACAATAACTCTGTTTCTTCCTTCACAGATACCTGTCCATTTTAATATTTTCATCTTTGCAACACACACTAAGTGCTGGAGGAACTCAGCAGGCCAGGCAGCATTTATAGAAAAAAGTACTGAAGAGACAGAGGAAGGGGCAGTAGGCTCACAAATAGAGAAAGCTTGCAGACAGTGAGAGAGAGAGAGAGAGAGGATGGGCAGGTGATAGAGAAGGGATACGCTCAGACCGATGGATTGAGATGTGTCTATTTTAATGCAAGAATCATCATGAACAAAGCGGATGAGCTTAGGGCATGGATCAATACTTGGAGCTATGATGTTGTGGCCATTACAGAGACTTGGATGGCTCAGGGGCAGGAATGGTTACTTAGAGTGCCAGGTTTTAGATGTTTCAGAAAGGACAGGGAGGGAGGCAAAATAGGTGGGGCATGGCACTGTTGATCAAAGATAGTATCATGGCTGCAGAGAAGGAGGAAGTCATGGAGGAATTATCTACTGAGTCTCTGTGGGTGGACGTTAAAAACAGGAAGGGGTCAATAATTCTACAGGGTGTTTTTTTATAGACCATCAAGTAGTAAAAGAGACACCAAGGAGTAGATAGGGAGACAGATTCTGCAAAGATGTGATAATAACAGGGTTGTCGTGGTGGGAGATTTTAATTTCCCAAATATTGATTGGCATCTCCCTAGAAGGGTTTAGATGGGGTGGAGTTTGTTAGGTATGTTCAGGAAGGTTTCCTGACACAATATGTAGCTAAGCCTACAAGAGGAGAGGCTGTACTTGATCTGGTATTGGGAAATGAACCTGGTCAGGTGTCAGGTGGGAGAGCATTTTGGAGATAGTGATCACAATTCTATCTCCTTTACCATAGCATTGGAGAGGGATAGGAACAGCCAAGTTAGGAGAGCGTTTAATTAGAGTAAGGGGAAATATGAAGCTATCAGGCAGCAACTTGGAAACAAATGTTCTCAGGGAAATGTACAGCAGAAATGTGACAAAGGTTCAGGGGTTACTTGCATGGCGTTCGGCATAGGTACGTTCCAATGAGACAGGAAAAGGATGGCAGAGTACAGGAACCATGGTGTACAAAAGCTGTTGAAAATCTAGCCAAGAAGAAAAGAAAAGCTTATGAAAGGTTCACAAACTAGGTAATGATAGAGATTTAGAGAATTATAAGGCTAGCAGGAAGGATCTTAAGAATGAAATTAGGAGAGCCAGAAGCAGCCATGAGAAGGCCTTGGTAAGCAGGATTAAAGAAAACCCCAAGGCATTCTACAAGTATGTGAAGAGCAAGAGGATAAGACGTGAGAGAATAGGATTAATCAATTGTGACAGAGGAAGAGTGTGTATGGAACCGAAGGAGATAGCTGAGGTACTTAATGAATACTTTGCTTCAGTATTCACACGGAAAAGGATCTTGGAGACTGTAGGAATGATTTACAGTGGATTGAAAAGCTTGAGCATATAGACATTAAGAAAGAGGATGTGCTGGAGCTTTTGGAAAGCATCAAGTTGGATAAGTCTCTGGGACCAGATGAGATGTACCTCAAGCTACTGTGAGAGGCTAGGGAGGAGATTGCTGAGCCTCTGGCAATAATCTTTGCATCATCAGTGGGGAAGGGGGAGGTTCCAGAGGATTGGAGGGTTGCAGATATTCTTCCCTTATTTGAGAAAGGGAGAAGAGATAGCCCAGAAAATTATAGACCAGTGAGTCTAACTTCAATGTTTGGTAAGTTGATGGAGAAGTTCCTGAGAGGCAGAATTTATGAACATTTGGAGAGGCATGATATGGTTGGGAATAGTCAGCATGGCTTTGTAAAAGGCAAGTCATGCCTTACGAGCCTGACTGAACTTTTTGAGGATGTGATGGCAACCCCTCTCATCACCATTCCCCATCCCCTTTTCCCTCTCTCACCTTATCTCCTTGCCTGCCCATCGCCTCCCTCTGGTGCACCTCCCCCTTCTCTTTCTTCCATGGCCTTCTGTAACCTCCTATCATACGCCCTCTTCTCCAGTCCTGTATCTCTTTCACCAATCAACTTCCCAGCTGTTTACTTCATCCCTCCCCCTTCCGGGTTTCACCTATTACCCTGCGTTCCTCTCTCCCTCCCCCGATGTTTAAATCTACTCCTTGTCTTTTTTTTTTCTCCAGTCTTGCTGGGATGCTGCCTGGATTACAGCATGTCAACTATAAGGAGAGGATGAACAGTGAATTGGTCGCTGAATCACAGAAAAAATAGGCAACCAGTCCACCATGATTGGCTTTATGATCTTGACAAGTTATTGTCATTGTTTTGAAATATATTTCATTTGTAATCTGTAGCATTTCTTCACAACAGTGCGCTCCTAGAAGAACTGAAGTCAGTGATAAATGTATCCTTCTATTCCACTATAGCAAAAATAACTGATTTATGATTTAAAAGTCCAAACCTTCTAATGTTAGAAATCTGACATTACAAACAAAAGGAATCTGACATTTGTGGATCGTGTGATACCAGAGGAGAGTATATGAATGAGACAGAAGAGTTCCAGTTGGGTTACGCTGAGAATGCACATTTTTCCAAATGCTGTGGATAGATTTGTTGTCTGACAGTCAGTCTAATTGACTCATCTGGCTGCCTTTGCGTTGGGGAAATTTTGTAGCATAATGCCAGTGTCTGGGAAATGGAATTTCTAGTTGCTGGAATTAATCACAGGATCAGGGTAGGAGGATTGTAAGGAGTAGATTGTGTTTTGAGAACGTTAAGGGTTGGTGTTGGAAGAAAAAAAGTGAGAGGACATTGTGTGTAGGTCTTGAAGAGGGTTATAGGATTAATACTTCTGCTCCTCTTTCACCAACAACAAAATGGAATTGATGACTTTGTAGCCATGTTTGCAGATGATACAAAGGTAGGTGGAGGAGTAGATAGTGTTGAGGAAGTGGGGAGTCTGCAGAAAGGCTTTCAGGTTGGTATGGACTTGAACCCCAAGATCCATACAGTTTTGGGCCCCTTATCTAAGATAGAATGTGTTGGTACTGGAGTGGGTCCCGAGGCGGTATGCGAAAATGATCCCAGAAATGACAGAGTTAACGTATAAGGAGTGTTTGATGTCAGTGGGCCTGTACACACTGAAATTTAGGAGAATAAGAGGGGATCTCATTGAAACCTATCGAATATTGAAAGTCCTAGATCTAATAGTTGGGGAATCTACAACCTCAGAATGGAAGGACGTCCCATTAGAACAGAAATGAGGAGGAATTTCTTTAGCAAGAGGGTAGTGAATCTGTGGAATTAACTTGGTATATTTAAAGTGGAGTTTGATAAGCTCTTGATTAGTAAGAGTGTCAAAAGTTATGGGGAGAGGGCTGGAGATTGAGGCCGAGGAGGATAATAAATCAGCCATGATGAATTGGTGTAGCAGACTCGATTGACTGAACAGCCTAATTCTGCTCTGATATCTTATGGTCTTATGCTCTAAGCGGTGCTCCAAAGACAGCTACCAGATGGATCTAACCTTTCTCATCTTTCTTTACCTGCTGTGCTTCCCAACCCATAGGACACCCTTCTTACGCAGGTTAAAAATAGATTTTCTAAAAGAAGAATTCAACATTCTTGAAATGTTTCAGAGGAAAGGACACTTCCAGAGAGTAGACCAAATTGTTGTCAACCTCATTGCCCTGTCTTAACATTGCAAATGGATGCCTTTGAGTCAGCCTGAGTTCCTTTATCAATACTGTAGACTTTTCACCTTCAATCAACCCATTTTTCAAGGTCCATAGATCAGTCATTGCTAATGAAAAGACAGACAATTATAACAAAATGCATTAATAAAAAGTCTTTAGTATAGAATAACTTCCCCTGGTGCTTCAAAAATGTGTAATCGGACAAGGATGAAGGTTGCCAGTATAACCAAAGGACTGGAAAGCCAACAGACAAACTGCATTTTGAAAGATTTGAAAAAAAATAGAAGAGGCTAACATGTACAACAGGAAACAGAAACTTTAAATAGATAATAGAAATTGGTAATTAATTGAAGAAATCACAAAAGGTTATATGAAATCATCCTTGGGTATGAATACACAACTTATGCACACCTCTGTATACAGTGAATTCCCCTAATATTACTAAATTACAAAGTCTGACACATGCACTTAGGCTCATTCCCATGAACAGAACTAGTTCCCTCTCTATCTCTCCACTTTTAGGAATAGTTCTTTCTTGTCCCTTTTATGTATTTGATGCCATTCATTGCAATATGGTTACCATATTGAGTGTTTTTGTATGTTATCAATTTACGGATAAAATTAATGAATAGGTGTTTGTGAAAGCAGACTATATTCATTACCCAAGGACAGAAAATCTGTGAATAAGATAAGGGTTCAGGTGTAAGCTTGTCTAAGGGAAATAGGAAAAGTTATGCCAGAATCTGAGAGATGAAAATAAGGCTGAATTGAACCCCATCTATAGGATGACCTTCACAGAAGATCTGCACTCTAGAATAATTTAGTATCTTTGTACTTAACATGCTGTTGTCCATATTTTTAATTTATTACTGAAGATGCCTCCACCCATACATTCTCTCTTCTCACCACTTCCATCAGGCAGAACAGAAGTCTGAAATCACACCACCAGGCTTAAGGACAGCTTTCATCCTTCTGTCATATATAACTCATGAACAGATTTTTTGTGCAATAAAAATGAACTCCTGCCCACATAATCTGCCTTATAATGGCCTTGCACCTTATTGTCTGCCTGCACAGCACTTTCCCTGTCAATGTAACACAATATTCTGCAAACACGAGGAATTCTGCAGATGCTGGAAATTCAAGCAACACACATCAAAGTTGCTGGTGAACGCAGCAGGCCAGGCAGCCTCTTCCTAGAGATGCTGCCTGGCCTGCTGCGTTCACCAACAACTTTGACGTGTGTAGCCACAATATTCTGCATTTTGTACTATCTCAATTAACTGATAGAAATGATCTACTGTATATGGATGGCATGCAAAACAAAGTTTTTCACTGTACCTTAGTACCTGTGACAATAATACACAAATTATCAAGGACTGATTTTGGAAATGGTGACTTTTCCTCTTTGCCCCACCGACCAAACCTACCTAGTTTACAGATGATGATTCCAACATTTACTGGAATTCATTCATTTATTGAGTTTATCTCAGTAGTTTTATTATTGGGTTTACGGGGACAAAATTATAGATATAATTAATGTGTGTCATTTGTACCAAAGAACAATTGTGCCATTATATTTTTACATACCTTTCACACAGCTGATGGTGTAATTTATAGGCAATCTCTTTCACTATCTCTGTAAGTGCATATTCTCTCTCAGTAATGAAACACTGCAGATTGGAATATGTTGCTCCATATTTCAAATGTTGTCATTACTATAAAAATACAGTGCAAGCAGAGAAAGTAAAACTACTGCTTGAAGTGGCCAACACAGCAATATGTTCATTTTCTAAAGAATAGAGTCAGCAAGACTCAGGCAAAAGTTCAATATTCATCTTAACAGCTGGAGATGAATAGATCTGATTGCATAGACTATCAAATGGATTCATAAAAATGGCTAGCTAGGTGCAATGTGCAATTCAGCACCTCATACTTACTCCTATTCAGTGAAGCTCAGAAATTAGAAATAAGTCTGATTTTGTTTTGTATTTTGTCTCCTGCACCCCATTCTCCAGCATTCTTTCCTTAACCCTTAGTTCTCTTACCAGTCAAGAACCTCTCGATCTCTGTGTGAATTTAAAGCAAAGTTTGATATGTTCTTGATTGGTAAGGGGGTTAATGTTTACAGAGAAAAGGGGAGGAGAAACAAAATATCAGCCATTTTTGAATGATGGAACAGACTCAATGGATGAAGTGGCCTAATTCTGCTCCTATATCTTAAGATGTTACAGTCTTAACTGGTAACTACCCGAGACCTTTCACTACGAATTCAATGTAGTTCTAGATAATACATTCTCTAGCTTTAAACCAGCCACTTAGCTTTTCAAGTAACAGAAATGTAAGAAGCTATTGCTAAAAGAATATATAATTGCATACTTTTTTTTAACATTTTCAAGGGCTCCTGTGACCTCCATTGAATGGTGTCACCAACATACATGGAAAATATAAGAAACAGTGAGTACTTTTTTTTCTTTTTTTCAATTAATATTTAGGTCTTTAATTAACTTAAACATAATAAATATTTTTAAAGCTTTTTTAAGTTTTAGAAGTATTGTTCTTAATTTTCTAAATTATTTAGAACCGTTTCAGCTGTTTTTGAATATTGCTGATAATCAGAGAGGTGCGAGCACTGTGGGGAAAACCTTTGACCCCATGAGTGACAAGAGCCCATTTGAAGTATTCATAGAATCATTGACACAGCCACAGATTTTTACAGCACAGAAACAGTCCAGGTCCACCAAGATGTCACATCCAAGCTAATCCCATTTATTTAGAGATACAGCACAGTAACTGGCCCTTCTGGCACATTGAGCCACACTGCCCAATTACACCCATCTGATCAATTAACACATAAGTATTGGAACGTGGGAGGAAACAATATAACGGTAGATGGCGCCTGTGTACGACACTCCTTTGATTCACATCTTCTGAAGCTATCTTTTTCACTTCTTTGATGTGTTTTACATTTGTTTTTCATCTTGAATGTGATTATGGAACTTTTAGAGCCTGTATTTTGCTATTTGCAAATCGTTTGGTTGCTTTAGTCTCCGAGAGGATTCCAGGAGGCAGAGGCTGTGTGAGCGAACCACGTTGCAAGGTTCTACAGGGTGGCGTGAGGGGCAATGTTTGACCTCATTTCACCAATTAAAGCTTCCATTGTTTGCTGATTAAAGCGACAAGTGTAATTGAAATGTCAGGATGAGTGCTGAAGTTTGGAGATCGTTTTGTTGTTCCAGCGCTCTGCAGTCTCTAAGAGGATTCTGGGAGGCAGTGAATGTAAACCTCATAGTAGGCAGGCTGCAGGATGGGGCACAAACTGATGTTTGGCCCCATTTCACCGACTAAAACTCCCATTGTTCACTGACAAAGGAGATTAAAGCATCGATTTGAGTGCAGAGGGTGAGTGCCAGCTGCCTGTCTTTTGAATGGGGAGAGGGGAACTTACAGCTGCACCCAGGCTCCAAGAGTATTTTCTGCATTTTGCTTGTGGACTTTGGACTATAGACTCTATCTTTCAGTCTCAGAGTTTTTATATTCTGTGCTTTTTTCTGCCGATCTTCTCGGTATTTTTTTTGCATGGGGAGTGAAATTTGTGGGTCAATGTGCCTGATCTGTTTTGTTTAGCTTTTGTGTGGGAGGGGGATTTGGGGGTTGATGTACCTGTTCCGTTTTTGTTTGTTGCTTTTTGTGGTGAGGTGGGATTTGGGGCTTGGTGATTGTGCTGCCTTTCTTTTCTTTCCTTTCTAGGTTTCATGGCTACCCAGAGAAATGAAGAATTTCAGAGTTGTATACTTTGATAATAACTGAACATTTGAACCTTTGAATCTTTGAATCTTTCAATATTTGAACCGTAGCACCTGCAGGAAACCCACAATACATGGGGAGAACATAAAAACTTCTTACAGACAGCAGCACCTTGATAGTTGGTGTTGTAATAGTGTTAGTCTATTATCTACGCTACAGCGCAGTCCCTTACTGTTTGGCATTTGACCCAGAACCATTGGCCATAAACCATCAGACAGAGGAGCAGATTATACAATTTTCTCCATCATTGTCTGCTCCGCTATTTGATCCTGTCTGGTTTATTTTTCTCTATCAAACCCATTCTTCTGACTTTTCTCTGTAACTTCTGACATGCTTAATAATCTTCTACACCTTTCCCATCCACGTACCTGTCCAACTGTCTTTTAGAAGTTATTATAGCATCTGCTTCAACCATTTCCATATTATTGTCAAACTTTGTGTAAAAAATTTGCCCTTCAAGTTTCTATTAATTCTTTCCCACCTGTCCTGAAAACTCAGTCTCTCAAGCCCTGCCAATGTGGTTATAAATCTTTTCTGCAACCTTTGCAGTTTAACAATATTGTTCCTATAGCAGAGCATCCTAAAACCACTCACAATTGTCCAAGCGTAACCTCACCAGCACCCTGTACAAATGTACCATGACTGCCAGCTTTTATACTCAGTGCCCTGACACATGAAAGCTAGTGTGCCAGAGTCTTTTTCACTATCTTGCCTATTGTGACTCCACTTTCAATGCACTCCAAGGTCTCTCTGTTCTACAACAGTCCCACATTGCCCTGGCATTCAATGTCCTAACTCAATGTGACTTTCCAAAAAGCATCATCTCATACTTATCCAAATTAGACTCCATTTGCCAATCCTCGGCCCACTTACTCATCTAATCAAGATCTCCCTGGAATTTTTCATAACCTTCTTCATTGCCCTCTATATCACCAATTATAGCTGTCACCTGCAAACTTGCTAACCATGCTTGTTCTTTCCTATCCACATTGTTATTGACTAAACGGCTAGCAAGGTGGTCTGAGGGAGCTAGCATGTAAGGGCTGGTTACTGCTTGTACACCACACTGCTTCATGGGATGACCTTGGCAGTGAAGTCCTGAGTTCGGATGGAACTGTGCAGTGTTAAAAATAGTGTGGCAAGTGGTATAGTACTTGTGGAAAATTCCAATTTCAAGCCAGGTCAAGCAAGATTTGGCAGAATGATTTTCTTTTCTATTAAAGTCATAGAGTCCTAAAGTCCTACAGCATGGAAATGTGTCCTTTGGGCCAGTTAAAGCATAAGAACATGAGAAATAGGAGCAGGAGTAGGTCATCTGGCCCCCTAAACCTGCTCTGCCATTCAATAAAATCATGGCTGATCTGGCCAAGGATTCAGCTCCACCTACCTGCCTTTTCCCCAAATCCCTTAAATCCCTTGCTCTGCAAAGCTCTCTGTAACTATGTTTAAAATATATTTAATGATGTAGCCTTTACTGCTTTCATAGGCAGGGAATTCCACAGATTCACTCCTCATCTTCATCCTTAATCTATACCCCTGAACTTAAAGCCATGTCCCCTAGTTGTAGACCCATTCACCACTGGAAGCAACATTCCTGCCTCTATCTTATCTATCACTTTCACAATTCAATGGTTCATTTTAATATTAGAGAATGTATACAATATACAACCTGGAATCCTTACTCGTTGCAGACATCCACGAAGAGGGCGGAGCTTAGTTATGATGGAGCTAAACGGTGACTCCTTTGCTTGTATCTTTGGAAACAGCTCTATTTCCATCTTTACTATCTTGATTTATCCCTTTCAGGGTTCTTTTGAAGGCCCTGACCTGGAGTTACACGCTGACTTCGGTTCTTTGTGGGAATGGGACCTGCTCTCGGGGTTTCACGACTGGCCGTTATTTGACATGACAAGGATGCGGCCTGAGAGCTTAGTTCGTCTTTGGAGGTCCAGAATCTCATGGCTCTGGAGATGGGCGGATCGAAGGTGGGTGTCCCGGCAGGAAATCAGTGTGTCGTGGGAGTTGGGAGATCTTTGGCTGTGTGCCCAGAGACCCGAGATCTTTGTCACAGAGCTTGGAAAAAGCGACGCAATGGACTTTTAAAGTCGTAAACCAGCAAGTTGTTTGTTATGTCTCTCCTCTTGCTGTGAAACAGAGACACCTCTTTCTCCCTTATTAGGGAGAGAGAGAGAGCCTGTAGTATGTCAAATACTGGGTGAACGAGTAGTCTTTGAGGTACTGCAAGTCTGTGTCTTTGCTGTTGCTTTGCGGCACGCTTGAGTGCTTGGTGGTGGGTGCTGATGTTTTTTTTCCTGTTGGGGGAGGGGTCATTATTGTTTTGCTGCTGCTTAAACACAGGAGGGAGGGTTGCTGGGGGGAGGGTTGAGGTTCTAACATTTAATTGTCATTCATTCTTTGGGGGAACACCTCTGCTTTCGTGGGTGGTTGTGAAGAAAAAGCACTTCAGGATGTATATTGTATAGATTTCTCTGACATTAAATGTACCTTTGAAACCTTTGAAACAGAAAGAAAAAAAACCCAAAGAATGAATGACAGAAAATGTTACAACTCAAAAGACTCCCCCCCCCTCCCCACTCTCACACACAAGCAGCAGCAAGAACAGGAGAGATATTTCTCCTGTCTCAGTGAGAGGGGAGGCCAACAGCTCACTGTTCTGATTTTACAATCTGCAGTATTCACAAGTTTTATATTTTATAAATTTCTATAAGATCCCCTCCCATTCTTTTGAATTCCAGTGAGTATTTGGATGAGTAACCAGGTTACTCTGCCTTCTTGAATTATTGCTGTACTTCTAGTGAAGATTCTCCCTCAGTGCTGTTGAGTAGAGTTCCAGGGTTCAGACTCAGTGACAGTAAAGGAAAAGTAATCTCTTTCCAGGTCAGATCGGAGCATGACGCATATGTGTCCCGTATGCTCGCTGCTACTGAATATCTTGGTGGGAGAAGTTCCACGTATGAAAGTTGCTGATGGAATAGTTTGGGTGAGTTACCACAGTGTATTTGGTACATGCTCCACACTTTAATGTTCTACACTAACACAGGAGAGAATTGAATATTTAGTGTTGTTGATGAGATGTTAATCGAACAGGCTATTTCATTCTTGAGAATTGTAGGGAACATATTCATCCAAGTAAGTGGAAAGCATTCCATCACACTCCTGACTTCTAGATGGTGATGAACTAACTCGCTGTAGGATGTGTAGCATCTGCCCTACTCTTTTAAGATGGTTAAAGGTTCTCATAATGGAAACCGTCATCTTCTGGAACCTTAATGACATGGATATTATCTGACACATACGTTTCAATATTGTCTAGGCCTTTCTGCATGCAGGAGTGAACTGCTTCATTTGCAATGAAAATAAACATTGCCCAATTATTTATAAGCATCTTGACAGTGATCTTATGATGGGAGGAGTGTTCAAGCAGTTGAAGATGGCTGTATTGCACTGGTGACATGTTCCTGGGATGGCTGACAACATTTATTCACAAGTACCTTCATTTTTGCAAAAAATGACTCCAACCATTGATGCGTTCCCTTTTGTGCACATTAACTTCAGTTTTTCTAGGGCTCCTTGATGCCACACTCAGTCAAATAATGACTTGACGTCAAGGGCAGTCATTTTCACATCACTTCTAGAATTTACTGACTTGGTACATGTCCTAGTATAATTCTCATTTTTGTTTGGCTGTTTAGAGTCTCCTTCATCTCTTCTTTTCTTTGGAGCTACAAGATAAATGCATTTTTAATTAACTGGAGTTTGTTCCAACTCAGAAGTAATATACAAAAAATATAATGTATGCAGGTCGAATAGCTACTCAATGTATACTGTATGATGTATACTTGGTGACATTGGATTATTACTGGTAACTTGCAATTTTGTTGTAAAATGGCCCAATGACATCAATATGATTACAAATTGCTATCAAAAATTGTTGTTGCTTCAAACCATTTAAGTATTTTACTGCAATGAAATTGAAATACACAAATGAAATATTTGTCAATTCCTTGTACCATGGTCTTATTAGCATTAGAAACCTACAAAGTACATTAGTGAGTTACAAAATTCCAGTACTTGCTTTGGAAATAAATCATATTCAGATGTCAAATGTTTGTTTTAATCTGCTGGTCCACTGATTTTGTGCAGGAAATCTTTTTTTTAATCTTTTCACATTTTTAATTGTTTTGATGTGTTTAGTACATGCATGTTTAACTAAATGCTTGGAGACTCCTTGCTGGGACAAAACACATTGTTACAATTACACTCCAGCATCCCTCTTGTATTGTTTTTATTCCTTGAAGAAATATTCTAGTGTATCTACAGAAAATTCCAACTAAACCAATTTAAATATATTTGAATATATTCTCAAGCAATTGACATGATTTGTTCACTTTCTGGAGGATCAGCATGACTGTATGAAATCTTGCAAATGTTGAAATATGACACTCACATCATTTCTACAATATGCAAAAATACAGCAATATAAAACAATAAAATGTTTCAACACAAGATAATTGAATAAATCTTTCTGCTTTAACACATTACAAGACAAGAAGTTAGATCTGATTTGATTAAGGCTTCAAATACGTAAGTCTTAAAATGCATCAGAACAAAGCAGTTTCATAAGCAGCCCAACACAATTCCCCAAACTAACAGTATCAGAGCTCCCAGTATTGAGAAAGCCATCTGTTCTGTTTCCTTTTGAGGGGAAACATTTAAGTTGGACATTGCAGGTGATATTGTAAACACAGGAGGTACTGCAGATGTTGGAAATTGGGTATAATTTTTCATCTCATGTTAAATCAACAGCTTCTAAAGACAAAAATGAATACAGGAGATTAGGAGTAAAAGCAGAAAATGTTGGAGATATTCAGCAGTTCAGACAGCATCTGTGGAAAGAGAAAGAGTTAATGTTTCAGGATAATAATCATTCATCTTAACTAAGGCAATTTGCAGAAAGGTAAACAGTAATGTCTCCCACACATAATGCTTGAGTACTTCCAGCATTTTCTGATTATAATTTATTGAAGGCATTGCAAGTGGAATATATGTCTGGGTTGTTAACATTAAACAGGTGCATATTATTGTCCCTTCTGAAACTTGTTGGCTTTGAATTTCTATTAAGTTTTCTGATCTTATATGCAAACTACACACAGACTGACCAACGTGCCAAGCAGTTGAAGATATGAAAGCATCAGTCATCTACCCCTGGCTTTTGAAGGAAACATCTGTGCTCTCTGCAGCAAGGCTACAATGTGGACACATCCACTGCCGACCAGCTGGTTCCACTTACAATGTTAAGTTAATCTCTTTCATAATCCATAAAGGACTGCAACTCCCTTTAAACATCTATCTTATTTCAAAGTTCAAAGTAAATTTATTATCAAAGTATGTATATTTCACAGTATACTACCTTTATATTAATTTCTCAGAGGCATTTATCAGAAAATAAAGAAATACAATGGAATTTATTTTAAAAAGCTATGCATAACAAAGCAGCACTCACAAAATGCAGGAGGAACTCGGCAGGTCAGGCAGCATCTATGGAAATGAATATACACATGCATTTCAGGTTGTAACCCTTCTTCGGGACTGAAAAGGGAGGGGGAGGACACCAGAAATTAAAGGTGGGGAGTGGGAAGATGGATAGCTAGAAGGTGATAGATGAAGGCAGGTGGGTTGAAAACATAAATGGCTGGAGAAGAAGGAATTTGATAGGAGAGAAGAGTGGACTATAGGAGAAAGAGAAGGAGGAGGGAACCCAGGGTGAGGTGATAGGCAGGTGAGAAAATGTAAGAGACCAGAGTGAGGAATAGAGAAAGGGAAAAAATACTAGAAGGAGAAATCAATATTCATGCCATCAGCTTGGAGGCTTCTCAGGCAGAGTATAAGGTGTTACTCCTCCACCCTGAGGTGGCCTCATCTTGGCACAAGAGGAGGCCATGGACCGACATGTCAGAA
The DNA here is from genome assembly GCF_030028105.1 of Mobula birostris. Taxonomy (NCBI): domain Eukaryota; kingdom Metazoa; phylum Chordata; class Chondrichthyes; order Myliobatiformes; family Myliobatidae; genus Mobula; species Mobula birostris. The sequence continues at coordinate 202,147,957 of NC_092371.1, read as the reverse complement.
TGGGAATGGGAATTGGAATTAAAATGTTTGGCCACCAGAAAGTCCCGCTTGTGGTAGATGGAGCTGTCTCACCAAAATAGATGAAGCTGCATTGGGAGCAACGGACACAATAAATGACCCCAGCAGATTTGCAGATGAAGTGTTGCCTCACCAGGAAGGATTGTTTGAGGCCCAGAATTCTTGAGACTGAGGACCAGTTCTTCCAGATGGAGGAGGGTGATGGTGGAGGGGAACTTGTTGGTTCTTTTATTGAAAAAGAATCAGAGAGCTTAAAACCTTCTTGATGGGAGATAGAAGTGTATAGAGACTGGACATCCATTATGAAAATGAGATGTCAGGACCAGGGAATTGTAAGTTACTGAGGAGATTGAGAGCATAAGAAGAGTCACAGATGTCGTTAGGAAAGGAGTGAATCAAGGGGGATAGAGCGGAGTCAAGGTGTGAGGAACATAAGTTCAAGTTCAGTGGAGCAGGCAGAGACAATAGACCTACATGGACAGTCAGGTTTGCAGATTTTGGGTAAGAGGTAGAAGTGAGCAGTGTGGGCTAAAGGAACTATGAATTTGGTAGCAGTTGATTGGAGTTCTCCAGAGTCAAAGAGGTCAGCGATGAGGTCAGAAACAGTTTTCTGATGGTCCAGAGTCTGCTCCTCTTCAAGGGGTTCTGAAGAGGTGTCTGAGAGATGCCCTCTGGCCTCAGCCTCTTTGTCTTCCAGTTTGATGGGATTGGAGTAAAGAGAATAGAGGGCAGTGCATTCAGGGGTGCTAAGGTTCAATGAGGAGAGAGGAGTGCTGAAGTCGAGATGGTTGATGTCTCGTCGGCAAGAGGACAAACGCAAATAATAAATAATAAAAAAAATAAATAATACAGAGTATATGAGTCCTTGAATGTATAGTCTGTGGAGGCAGTTCTGCAATGAGATGATTGAAGTTATCCATGCTGGTTCAGGAGCCTGATGACTGCAGGATGGTAATTGTTCCGGAACCTGGGGGTGTGGGATCTAAGTCTACTGTACCTCCTTCCCAATGGTAGTAATGAGAAGAGAGCATGGCCTGGATGAAGAGGGTGGATGCTACTTTCTAGTGGCAGTCCTCCTTGTGAAATAGCTCAATGATAGAGATGGCTTTGCTTGCAATGGACTGGGCTGTATCCACCTCTTTTTTGTTGGCTTTTCCATTCCTGGGCAAGTTGGAAGAACACACACCAGTCTTTGTTGGGGGATCAGCAGTGGAATGCATGAGCAGCTTCAGGTTTACAGGCATCAACATACCAGGGCTTCTATCCCAACACATTGATGTAATTACAAAGGCAGCACACCAGTTTCTCTACTTTGTTAGGAGATTGAGGAGATTTGCTGTGTCACCAAAGGCTGTTATATATTACTATAGCTGCATGGTGGAAAGCATTCAGATTGGTTGTACCGCACACAAAATGCTAGAGGAACTCAGCAGGTCAGGCAGCATCTATGGGAATGAATGAACCGTTGAAGTTTTGGGCCGAGACTCTTCATCGGGACTGGGAAGGAAGAGGCAAGAAACCAGAATAAGAAGGTGGGGGGAGGGGAAGGAGTACAAGTTCGATGGTGATAGGTGAAGCCAGGTGGGCGATGGAGAAGTAAGAAGCAGGGAGGTGATATGAAGAAAAGGTCAGGGCTAGAGAAGAAGAAACCTGGTAAGAGATAAGAGTGGACCATGGGAAAAAAGAAAGGAGAAGGGGCACCCAGCAGTTGATGATAGACAGGGAAAGAGAAGGGAAGTGAGAGGGGAGTCAGAGTGGGGGTTTGGAAGAAGATGGAAATGGTATGTGGAAAAAAAATACCAGAGGTTAGAGAAATCAATGTTCATGCTGTTAGGGTGGAGGTTACCCAGGCAGAATATGAAGTGTTTTAGACTGGTTGTATTACATATTGGGATGGAACACTAATGCACAGGATCACAAGTGGCTGCAAAGAGTTATAGGTTCATCTTGGTCAATCATGGAGTCAACTTACATCAGCATTAGGAGCTACAAGGAGTTGATCACCTCGAGGCTGCAGGAGTTAGATAAGTGGGTGACTGTCAGGGAAGGGAAGGAAAGAGCCCAAATAGTAGAGAGCACTCCTGTGGCCATCCCCCTTAGTAATCATTATCTTGCTTGGATGCTGTTGAGGGGTTGACCTGACAGAGGACGACCACGGTGATCGGGTCTCTGGCACTGAGCCTGGTTCCATGGTGCAGAAGGGAAAGAGGAAGATAAGGAATGCGGTAGTCATAGGGGATTCCATAGTGAGGGGAACAGACAGGAGGTTCTGTCAGCCTGATAGAGATACCCGCATGGTGTGTTGCCTCCCAGGTGCCAGGCTACAGGATTGGGTGCAGAGTATTCTGAAGGGAGAGGGTGAACAGCCAGAAGTCTTGGTAAACTTTGGTACCAATGACATAGGTAGAAAAAGGGAGGAGGTCCTGAAAAGAGAATTCAGAGAGCTGGGTAGGAAGCTGAAGAGCAGGGCCTCCAGGGTAGTACTCTCAGGATTGCTGCCTGTGCCACGTGCTAATGAGTGCAAGAATAGCATGATCAGGCATATTAATGCATGGCTGACAGACTGGTTTAGGGGGCAGGGCTTTGGGTTCCTGGATCATTGGGGCCCCCTCTGGGGGAAGTACAACCTGAAAAAAAAGGACGGGTTACACCTGAAACCAAAGGTGTCCAATATCCTAGCAGGCAGGTTTAATAGAGCTGTTAGGGAGGGTTTAAACTAATTTAGCAGGGGGATGGGAACCAGAATGATAGGGCTGAGGAAGGGGAAAATAGAAATAAATCAGAGATGATAGAAAGGACCGGCAGGAGATCAGCCATAATCACAGCCAGTGGGATGAGTTACAGGGCAATAGAGGCATGGTGCAGTTAAAACAGAAAGCAACTAATACTGGACTGAAAGCGTTATATTTGAATGCATGCAGCATAAGGAATAAAATGGATGATCTTGAAAGTCGGCTACAGATTGGCAAGTAGGACATTTAGGCCATCTCTGAAACTTGGCTGAAGGATGGTTGCCATTGGAAGCTGAACATCCAAGGATATATGGTGTATCGGAAAGATAGGTTAGTAGGAAGAGGGGGTCGTGTGGCCCTGTGTATAGGGAATAATATTAAATTATTAGAAAGGGATGACATAGGATTGGAAAGCGTAGAGCCTCTATGGGTCAAGTTAAGAAATGACAAGGACAAAATGGCCTTAATAGCAGTTGTATACAGGCTTCCAAACAGCAGCTGGGACATGGATTACAAATTACAGCAGGAGATAGAAAAGGCGTGTCAGAAGGACAATGCCATGACAGACATTGGGGATTTCAACATGAAAGTGGATTGGGAAAACCAAGCCAGTACTGGACCTCAAGAGGGAGAATATGTTGAATATCTATGGGATGGCTTTTTTGAACAACTTGTTGTTGAGCCCACTAGGGGATTGGCTGTGCTGGATTGGGTGTTGTGCAATGATCTGGAAGTGATAGGAGAGCCTAAGGTTAAGGAACCCTTAAGCAACAGTGATCACAATATGATTGAGTTCACTTTGAAATTTGAGAAGGAGAAACTAAATTCCAATGTGTCAGTATTTCGCTGGAATAAAGGAAATTACGGCATGAGAGGAGAACTGGCCAAAGTTGATTGGAAAGGGACACTAACAGGAAGGACAGCAGAGCAGCAATGGCTGGAGTTTCTGCGAAAAATGAGGGAAGTGTAAGACAGATATATTCCAAATAAGAAGACATTTTCAGATGGAAGAAGGACACTACTGTGGCTGACAAGTGAAGTCAGAGCCAAAGTAAAAGCAGAAGAGAGGGCATACAAGGAAGCCAGGGCTAGCAGGAAGATAGAGGAATGGGAAACTTTTAAAAACTTGTAGAAGAAGGAAAAGATGAATTATGAAACAAAGCTGGTGACTAATATCAAAGAAGATGCTAAAAACCTTTTTTAAGTATATAAAGGGTGAAAGGGAGTTGAGGGTACATATAGGACCAATAGAAAATGACGCTGGAGATATTGTAATGAGAGATGGCAGAGGAAATGAATGCGTATTTTGCATCAGTCTTCACAGGGAAAGACATCTGCAGTATACCGGACATTCAAGAGTTACAGGAAAGCGAAGTATGTGCAGTGAAAATTACGACTGAGAAGGTGCTCAAGAAGCTTAATGGTCTGAGGGTGGATAAATCTCCTGGACCTGATGGAATGCACCCTCGGGTTCTGAGAGAAGTAGCTGGAGGGGTTGCGGAGGCATTAACAATGATCTTTCAAGAATCTAAAGATTCTGGCATTGTACCGGATGACTGGAAAACTGCAAATGTCATTACACTATTTAAGAAGGATGGGAGGCAGCAGGGAGGAAATTATAGGCCTGTTAGCCTGACATCAGTGGTTGGGAAGTTGTTGGAATCGATTGCTAGGAATGAGATTATGAAGTATCTGGAGGCACATGACAAGATAGGCCAAAGCCAGCACGGTTTCCTGAAAGGAAAATCCTGCCTAACTAAACTATTACAATTTTTTGAGGAAATTACAAGCAGGACCGACAAAGGAGATGCAGTAGATGTGGTGTACTTTTATTTCCAGAAGGCCTTTGACAAGTTGCCACACATGAGGTTGCTTAGCAAGTTAAGAGCCCATGGAATTACAGGGAAGTTACTAGCCTAGGTGGAACATTGGCTGATCAGCAGAAAGCAGAGAGTGGGAATAAAGGGATCCTATTCTGGCTGGCTGCTGGTTACCAGTGGAGTTCCACAGGGATCGGTGTTGGGACCGCTGCTTTTTACGCTATATGTCAATGATTTGAACTATGGTATTAATGGACGTGGCTAAATTTGCCGATGATACAAAGATAGGTGGAGGAGCGGGAAGTGTTGCGGAAACGGAGAGCCTGCAGAGAGACTTAGATAGTTTAGGGGAATGGGCAAAGAAGTGGCAAATGAAATACAATGTTGGAAAGTGTATGGTCATGCACTTTGGTGGAAGAAATAAACGGGCAGACTATTATTTAGATGGGGAGAGAATTCAAAATGCAGAGATTCAAAGGGATTTGGGAGTCCTTGTGCAAGATACCCTAAAGGTTAACCTTCAGTTTGAGTCAGCGGTGAAGAAGGCAAATGCAATGTCGGCATTCATTTCTAGAGGTATAGTATATAAGAGCAGGGATGTGATGTTGAGGCTCTACAAGGCACTCGTGAGACCACACAGAGGATTGTGTGCAGTGTTGGGCTCCTTACTTTAGAAACAGTATACTGACATTGAAGAGAGTCCAGAGAAGATTCATGAGAATGATTCCAGGAATGAAAGTGCTACCGTACTTCTGCTCCTATATCCTATGATCTAATGGTCTTATTAAGGGCATCTTCAAGAGATGGTGCCTCAAGAAAATGGCATCCATAACCAAGAACTCTCACCATCTGGGACATGCCCTCTTCTCATTAATTCCTTCAGGGAGGAGGAACAGGAGTCTATGTACCCACACTCAATTATTTAGAAACAGCTTCTTCTACTCTGTCAGATTTTCTGAGTGGCCCATGAACCCATGGACACTAGCTCATTATTCTTTTTTCGTACTATTTATTTTTGTAATTTATGGATTGTATGTCTTTCCACTGTTTTGCTGCCATGAAAAACAACACAGTTTATGTTATTTATCAGTGATAATAAATCTGATTCTGACATCAAATCCACATTTAGACCAATTTCAGAGTTGCCGTAGGGGCAGCTTTGAGTGAAATAGAGACCACTTTACTGCAGTAACATATTTGGTACAAGAACATTCTATTTATTTATTTAGATAAATAAGCCGTGCCGCCTAGCAACCCCTGATTTAAACCTAGCCTCATCACAGGGCAATTTACAATGACCAAGTAACCTACCAACCAGTACATCTTTGGACTCTGGAAGGAAACTGGAGCACCTGGAGGAAAACACATGTGGTCACAGTGAAAATGTATAATCTCCTTACAGGCCGCAGTGGGAATTGAACCTGTGTCACCTGTACTGTAAAGCATTGTGCTAACCATGACACTACTGTGCCACACTAATGTAAGCTTAGAATAAAATGTAAGCTTAGAAGACAATTAAGAAATTTCAAATGATCACTTATGAAGGGCCAAATACAGAAACATTGATCCTTTGAAATTGCTGAAACAGGAGAGGGTGGAATTCTACATTTCCATCTTTGGTTTGTAGATCAGGATTCAGCCAGACTGAAATTCTGCTTTTGTAACTGTGATTCTTTAAAGTGAGGGAAAATAATTTACCCAATTAAGTGTAAAGAAGGGAATTGGGACTGATAGGATTGCTCCGCATAGACTTAGAATGGAGACAATCAGATGAATAACCTGCTACCGTGGCATATTAACTTTATGATTTTTACATAAACCAGGGACAGAACCCAATTTCAAAATGGTATGTTTTGAGAATCTCTACGGCAACTCAAAAATTACTGTTTTACTGAACCACATGCCAGTTGAAATTGATGTCATACAACTCTTTTCAGATGACAGTTTGAGGCTGTGATATTGATGTGATTTACCAGTAATGTGGATAATACTGTTCTTAGGATTTAGGATTTGTTCTCCAGTTTGGCACTAGTGCTGAAGATGGTTCTGTCCTAGGCTCAATGTCATGTTAAAATCAACATCCAACACAGGAAGCTGGGAGCTTGTATCATTTTGGAACCTAAAGAGTTGCAGTAATATATCCTCTCCTGGTAGCTGTTTAAGACAGCACCTGTAGGTACTTAAAAAGGAAGAGACACTATAACAAATGAGGGGCCTTACAGACAGAGGCAGGAGTGTTTATAATAACAAACATAGAGGAATAAGGAAATGGCAGAAGATTTAAATAATACTGAAGACACAAATGTAAGAAATTTGAAGATCAAGTGATTATGAGGAACTACAAGAAATGGTCATTCATGAAAAAGTAGTACTTGAGAAACTGGTGAGACTAAAACCAATAATTCCCAAGAATTGAAAACCTATATTCTAAAATTTTGAAAGAGATGACAATAGAAACAGTGAATACTCTGGTTATCATCCTCCAACATGCTACCTTCGTGTTTGCCGACGACACCACTGTCGTTGGCCAAATTAAAGGCAGTGACGAATCAGCTTCTGGGAGGGAGATTGAAAACCTAGCTGAGTGGTGCCACATCAACAACCTCTTACTCAATGTCACCAAGACCAAGGAATTCAGAGGTCCATGAGCCAGTCCTCATCAGGGGATCAAAGGTGGAGAGAGTCTGCAACTTTAAATTCCTTGGTGCTATTATTTCAGACAATCTGTCCTGGGCCTAGCACAGAAGTGCAATTATGAAGAAAACACCTCAGCACAATATATTGACTGGCTACATTACAGCCTTGATTGGAAACACCAATGCTCTTGAATGAAAAATACTACACAAAGTACTGGACACAGCATAGTCCATCGTGGGCAAAGCCTTCCCCACCATTCAGCACATCTAAATGAAACATTGTTGCAGAAAACCACCATCCGTCATCAGTTACTCCGCTGCCCAGAACATGCTCTCCTCTCACTGCTGCCATCAGGAAGAAGGTACAGGAGTCTCAGGACTCACACCATCAAGTTCAGGAACAGTTATTACCTATCAACCATCAGATTCTTTAACAGAAGGGGGGTAACCACTCATCTTCACTTGCCCCATCATTGAAATGCTCCCACCTGATCATTACCCCCTCTGGTGCCCCACTTCCTTCCCTTTCACCCATGGTCCACTGTCCTCTCCAAACAGATTCCTTCTTCTTCAGCCCTTTACCTATTCCACTTATCACCTCCCAGCTTCTCACTTAATCTCAAACCCCCCATCCACCTTTCGTTCCCCCCTCACCTGGTCACACCTATCACCTGCCAGCCTGTAAACCTTCCCCTCCCCCACCTTCTTCCCTTCTTCCTTTCCAGTCCTGATGAAGGGTCTCAGCCTGAAATATTATTTCCCTCCATTGATGCTGCCTGACCTACTGAGCATCTTGCTTGTGTTACTCTGGATTTCCAGCAACTTCTGAATCTCTTGTGTCTTAGAAGAGACACATAACCTTCTCCTATTTGTGTGTCGTATGTTGAAAACAACAAGCCCTGCATTGTTTGTTAATCACGAGACAATGTTACATTTCCTCTCCAGGCTGTAAAAATTCTCCTTTAGACCCGACTATAAACATTTGTCATAACTCCAGCAGTCACAGCTGTTGGATTGTCTACAACGACAGACAGTTAATTAAATGGATAGTGCAGTGTTGAGCATAATTGGGTTGGTTTTGTTTAGAGCCATGCTGAGAATGAGTGATAAAGGAGCGTACTGTTCACCACGAAGCAACTGAAATGAGTGAGCTGTAAAATATGTACGCTATTCTTCTAAGAAAGACTAACAAAAATGTGGGAGAGTCACATTTAAAATAACTCATGCCTAAAACCCCTAAATAGGTTAAAAGAGAAAAAGATGTCCTTTGGTGTTGGCATTTCTCGGACTTAGCTCAAAATACTGAAAGTACTGTAATTGTAAAAGTATAAGCTTCAATTTGAACAGCAAGGCATTAGACATCTCATCACTTTAAATTTAATTGCTTCCAGGTGAAACAACAGAAAATTTAGATTATTCCCTTAATTTTTATTGATTATTTCAGTTATTTGGTGAAGAGTATCTTACTGGTTGCATCACACCCTGGTGTGCTCAGGAATGGAAAACTCCACAAAATGTGGTGGTGACAGCCCAGTCCTCCCCATCATTGAGCACGTTTACAAGGAGCACTGCCGTAAGGAAGCAGTAGGCATCATCAAGGATCCCCATCATCCAAGCCATGCTCTCCTGCTATTACCATTGGTTATTACCCAACAACCATCATAGATAACCTTCACTTATCTCAATGCTGAACTGACTCCACAACCTATAGCTCAAGGACTCTATAGCTCATTTTCTCCTTATTTGCACAATTTGTCCTCCTTTGCACACGAGATATTTGTCAGTCCTACCTATGCATCATTTTCTTCATGCATTCTATTGTATTCCTTTATTTTTCTGTAAATGCCTGCAAGAAAATGAATCTCTTGATAGTATATGGTGACACTTAGAGTTAATTGTTAATGATGAGGTGATGATGACACAGGCCAAAATAGGGCTAAGTCAGCATGGTTTCCTTCAGGGAAAATCTTGCCTGATGAACCTGTAAGAATTCTTTGAGGAGATTACACATATGATAGATAAAGGTGATTCAGTGGATGTTATATATTTGGACTTTCAAAAGGCCTTTGACAAGGTGCCACACATGAGGCTGCTTACCAAGTTAAGAGCCCCTGGTATTAGAGGAAATTTTCTGACATGGTTAGAGCATTGGCTGTTTGGTAGGAGGTAGTGAGTGGGAATAAAAGGATTCTTTTCTGGTTGGCTGCCAGTGACTAGTGGTGTTCTGCAGGGATCACTATATCAATCATTTAGGATGACGTTGTTGCCAGGTTTGCAGATGATACGAAGATTGGTGGAGAGGCAGGTAGTGTTGAGGAAACAGATAGGCTGCAGAAGGATTTGGACAGATTAGGACAATGAGCAAGAAAGCGGCAAATGAAATACAATGTTGAAAATTGCATCATCATGAACTTTGGTAGAAAAAATACAAATGTGCAGACTATTTTCTAAATAGGAAGAAAATCCAAAAATCTGAGATGCAAAGGACTTGAGAATACCTGAGCAGAACACCCTAAAGTTTAACTTACAGGTTGAGTCAGTGGTGAGGAAGGCAAATGCAATGTTAGCATTCATTTCAAGAGATCTTAAATACAAGAGCAGGGAAGTGATGCTGAGGCTTTATAAGGCACTGTTGAGGCCTCACCTTGAGTATTGTGAACAGTTTTGGGCTCCTCATCTGAGAAATTATGTGCTGGTATTGGGGAGGATTCAGAGGAGGTCACAAGGATGATTCTGTGAATGAAAGAGTTATCATACAAGGAAAATTTGATGTCTCGGTCTGTACTTGCTAGATTTTAGAAGGATGAGTGGGGATCTCATTGAAACCTTTCGAATGTTGAAAGGCCTAAAGAGAGTAAATGTGGAAAGGATGTTTTCCATGGTTGGGGAACCTAGGACAAGAAGGCACAGCCTCAGGATAGAGGGATATCTATTTGAAATAGAGATGGGGGAGAAATTTCTTTAGCTGGATGGTGGTGAATTTGCTGAATTTATTACCACAGGCAGCTGTGAAGGCCAGATTGTTGGGTGTATTTAAGGCAGAGTTTGATAGATTCTTGATTGGACATGACATCAAAGGTTACGGGGAGAAGGCCGAGGACGGGGGCTGAGGAGGGAGAAAAAGGATCAGCCCTGATTGGATGGCAGAGCAGACTCGACAGGTCAAATGGCCTAATTCTGCTCCTATGTCTTATGGTCTTAGGTACATACTTCGCTAATATATTTACTTTGAACTTTCCCATAATCGTTCACATGCAGTTCAAAATTTTAAATTCCAGACCTGATTGTATTCATTTTTGACATCCATAGTTCTATAGCTTCAGATGTTTTTTTTTTTATTGACTTATTGTTGCCAGCTCTGCTTTCATACCTGGAACCCACACGTTGGAATTCCTTTCAAAAACCCCTGAAGCTCTCCATTTCCCCCTTCTCACTTAAGATCTTTATCACCACTTGGCCAAACTGTTGGCTACTGTCTCTAGTATCACCTTTGTATGTCAGCCTGCATTGAAACACTTTGAAATTTACATTAAAGGTGCAGTAAAAGTGTAGGAGCATAAGTCATAAAATCAGAGAAAGATGCAACGTGGGATCAAGTCTATGGCAACTATCAAAACTCATTATCACCGATTCCATATTAATACCATATTTATTCTCTTCAGATCCTCATCAACTTCCCACTCCCTCCACCAGATTCCACCACTCTCCTACACACTGTGAGTAATATATAAAGACCAATTATCCTACTAACCCACACATCTTTGGACCAGAGAGGAAACCAGAGCACACAGATAAAACCTGAGTGAAAGACTGAGGTAATGATTCTTGGAAGAAGGCTGGGATATAAAAGGAAAGTGAACATATTCTATGAAATGACCATTAGCAGGACGAGAACCACATGTGATTTATACATTGAGCAAATCTTTCTGAGTAGCTGCTGCTAGATCTACTTTCCTTGGCAGACCTCATATGGCTAATAGATCTAGTCATACACAGAGAGGCTGTATTGCCACTGATTGGTTTGACCGTCTCTCTCTGCTAATGGAATGCTATTCTCTTCAGAGTACAGCCTGCCCATTCATCCCATTGTATCTAAGCACCCGGTGCATTAATGTCACCTGATATAAGGAGGTCTCTGTGGCCTGGAGAAATGCTCCCCGACATTTTCTCTACCACCTGCAGGTTAGTTTGAAACAGACTTGGTGGAGCTACTAACTCCATCATTTTCACGTGCTCATCTTTTCATCAAGAGACGTTCTGTGCTGTTACCATTTTAAGCTGTTGCACACATTTACTCTCTACAGCTCCACACCATTTTCGATTTCAAATAGTTAAGATAAAAATCAAAAGCATTTTTTAATAAACACAACATATTTGAGTTTTGAGAATTCTGCTGATTTTGGAAAGTTAAAGTAGGGATATATGTTTGGAAGTACCTGTCCTCTGTCAGCATCACAACTCTAACAGAGATTGAAGGGGAACCATGCTGCCCTTTCATTCGCTGTTCTGAGCATGGATGTTTGTGCTTTCTTTCCTTTCACATCAAAATACAATCCCTTTTCGGCCAATAGGTGGTCAGTGACTGGCTTCTACACAAACCACACTAAATATCCCTCTGTAGATTCTTGGGAATAGTGAGAAGACAAAGCATTATCTTATGCTTGTCTTCTGTTTTGTGATTTCTGCACCTCTTGTTGCAAAGGATGTTTCAACTGTTTTGAATTATTGTTTTCCACATTCATTTACTTGATCTGTGAAAATATCACTAATTCCCATAAAATAAAAATTAATAACACATTACACAATATTATACCCCCTTTAGAAGCTGGTTATACTTCTGTGTTCACAGCATTTATTATTACAGTGATTCAACATTATATTAAATGTCTGCTAATTATTTGCAGGATTTGTATCACACTGTTAGTTAAGCAGCTGTTTATATATTCTTTACAGCTTGAAAGGCATCTTTATAATGGGAAGATAAAATGAAGTGTTATGAGCTTACTGAACGTTGATAACGGTAACAACTGCCTTACGGTTAACTCCACCATATAATCATGGTAGTATTCCAGCTGACAATCTTCAGTCCTACTGTAACTTGAGTTATGAAAAAACTGATATGTTTTTACCACAGCATGATTGCAATAGTCAACTGCTACTTCACATTTCATTGCTGAAGTGGGAACAGAAACCCTCCAAATGACATATGAAAGAAAAAGAGATAACAAAGGACTTTGTAGGTACGTTACAGCAGCAGAAGCCTGTTTTGTGATTTGACATGTTTAATGAGCTCATTGTCAAGAGGATAAATTTGCAACGATACCACTAAAAATGTACAATACGTTGCGCTGCATCCTTTTTACAGGTTCACAGCAAAACCTGGTCATATTGGTACGCAGGGAAGCTTAATTGCCTGGGGAAGTCAGAGCAAACATAGAATAAAATCCCTAGCATGCAATCAACCTGACACTCCCAAGAATTTTGAGATATAGGACTATTGTATGGTTTTGCAGATTCCTAGCTGAATTTAAAATAGAAAGCAAAACAATAGAGTTTAAAGTCAAATGTAAAAATTGGAAATTGAAGGCATTACTAAAGTACCCTTTGAACAGATTGATAGGATTTAGTGGCACTTTATCTGAAATTATTACTTAGAAACACTGTAAAGCCTCATTTTAATTGGCTATTGTTTATGAGAGCATCATAATAATATTTTACTTTTGTTCAGTAAAATTAAAAGAAATGTGTGTTCATTCAATGCTAACAGAAGCTGCTTTTTAACAATTGTACTGGAGGGAAAATACAGTAGTAAGGAGGGAAAATGTAGATCCTACAAAAATAGATGTGCGAACTATAACAAGTGAAAGAAGGAAATGGCAGATGGCTGAGTAATCACTTTGAGTCAATCTTCTCAGTGAAGAAAGAGGATAATGCAGCTGACATTCGAAAGATAATGATTCTCACAGAAATCTACCTGTATGTGAAAACAGTATTTGAAACATAATGGTCCTGAAGACTGACACATCTGTGGCTGTGGATTGTTTCAACCTTGGGCTTTAAATTGAACAGATGAGGAAATTGTTACTGTTTTATCCATAATCCCCAATGCACTTTTTGCTCAGGAATTGTCCCTTTAGCTTAGAATATTTCTAATATAACTCCATTACTTAAGGTGCGAGAGGGAAACCAAGAAATTATAAACCTGTTAGTCTAACATCTGTTGCAGAGATGTTATTGGAATCTATAATTAAGGCCAGAGTGAAAAGAACACTTAGAGAAATTTGAGCTAATTAGAGAGAGCCAACATGGATTTGTAATGGATAGGTCATGTCTAACCAACCAAATTAAATTTTTGAGCAAGTAATAATGTTAAGGACAAGGGTTTGCATGTGAACATGGTTTCTATAAACTTCAAGATAATATTCAGGTGTATCATATAAGAGATTGTTAGTCAAATTATAGCTCCTGGGACTGAAATCAAATTATTGACCTGCTGAATGTTTACAAAAGCAGCAGATGACAGCATTGGAAATACATTCCTCAAAGATCAGTAGTAGTACATTATTTACGACTAGTTTGCTATTGACTTAGATAATGTAATGGAGAACACTAGACAGCCCCGTGATACAAAGCTTGATTACTAATAAGCAATGTGGGCTGTGAGTTTAAAAATTATGCTGATTACTTGCTGGGGTGATTGGTGTGCACCTGGGGCAGAAAAGCTGGTGCAGCCATTGCTGCAAAGCTCATGTTCAATCTCGTGCTGACAGTGTGGAGTTTGCATGTCCATCCTGTGACCGAATAAGCTTTGTCCAGATACTCTGGCTTCTACCCACTTCCAAATGACATGTTAGTTGGTTAATTGGCCACTGCACATGGATTGTAGTGTGTAGGTGTGTGGTGGGATCCGGAAGGATGGTGGGGCAGTGAGTTGGTAGGAATGTGGGAAGAATAAACAATGGAATTAATGTAGGATGGGTTACTGATGATTGGCATGAAGCTGATGGACCTATTTATTTGGTGACACTAAATTGTGTTAATCACGGGGGATGAACCTGGGGAGAGTTGATGAGATGATGAGGGGAAAGTGAAATAGGATTACTATCTCTCTCTCTCTCTCTCTCTCTCTCTCTCTCTCTCTCTTTGGCTATCCATCCCATAGGATGATGATGGTTCCTTTCAGTCAGTTAGTGGGTGGTACCCCACTCCTCAGAAAGGAACAGCATGTGTGTGAGTGGATTTTAGGTGAGTAGGGGGTTGCACAGGTCCAGACCCACCCTCTCGACATCCCCTCCCGGATCCAGTGGCATGGTGGGGTCCAGGACGGTTGGGGGAAGTTCTGTTGCAGTGAATGGCCAGACCAAGCTTCGATGCAAGGGGTGCCCTTTTCGTGCTTTGCAGCATGTGTTTGCTAGATGGCCGTTGACCCTACGAGAGGGTTCATCCACCCTTTGTCAGGTCTTGTTTTTTGTCCTGCAGGGTGTCTAGCCACCCTCCTCACCAGGCAAGCCTGGTGGGGGAGCCGGTTTAGTCACCGACCACCTGCCCATGCGACAGGTAGTACTGGCTTACATGGAACCAGTAGCACTCAGACGAGTGACCTGACCAGAGGATAGATGTAAACTGATACCTTACGGCCAGCTCAGACTCGGTGGGCTGAAGGGCCTGTTTTTGGCTGAATGACTCTGTAACTATAAAATGCAAATATATGTAAATGATATATTAAAAATGTCTTCAAAACTGTCTCTTTTGAATTTCTGTGCAAGGACATCAAACATTTTGGACCGTATGAATCCGACTTCTTTTAAATGATGAAAGTTGAGAAACGTAATTAATGTTCTGAGTACACAGACCATTAAAATAGCGTGGACAGCGAAAAAGTAATCAAAATAGCAAAAGGAATATTACCCTTTGTAACAATGGATTAAGATATAAAGAGATTTTTGCAATGCCTTTATGCGATCTTATTTGAGGCAGATTTTGTGTAATCGGTACTGTCCGATAACTACACTTTAGAGACGCCTTGGACTTTGAAAGGGATTCATAAGATGGATGCAGAATTTATTTTTCTCCTGACTGATGTTTTTAAGACAGAACAGAAGGAAATAATCTTAATAATAAACACCGAAAAGTCTGCAAATATTGGAAATCCAAAGCAACACACACAAAATGCTGGAGGAACTCAGCAAGTCAGGCTTAACATCTCAGCCAGAATCTTAAGTAGAGCAATTTGAAAATATTAGTTATTGAATAAATTTAAAGTACCTTCCTCAAAAAACAGTTGATGGTGATGTGCTAAATAATTTAAGATCCAGTGCTTCTACAAGCTAAGGTATATGATTCGAGTCAGATCGATGGAGTTGGATCACAGCTCAATGATGGTCTCATTGAAGGAAAGAATAGGCTGGATGAGTTGTATGCCCTTACCACACTCAAACCAAAACAGCAGTGATGCACTGCAATGGAGTGAAACCTTAATATAAATACTAGTAGAGCTTAATCTTGTGGTCCTTTTAGCTACAGATCATGTTTGAAAGAGTGCCTCAGTTACTCTATAACCAAATGACTGCTGGTGGACTCATGGCCTATTTGTTAGTTCTCCATTAGCATTGCACACTGGAAAGTTTTTTCTTCTCATTATCCCTCAAAAGGTGCTCACATGCAGTGATTTAATGAAGCCAATTGTGCATTTGTAAAAGACCAGCCTTCCTTCATTGTTTCTCGTAGAACAGAATTTCACAAGCAGAATGCAATGCCTTGCCATCGCAATATAATTCATTTACTGTTATTCACTGAGAATGAGTTTCTTAGCAACAATCACCGTTCCTCCTATTTTCCCTCTCTGTGTTGTACTTCCTAATCTGTCACACTAAAAGAAAAGAAGCTAGTCTATTATTCCCTGGTGTTCACCATTAACTGTCTGTTTTAACTGCTTTGATGATTTTTTAACCACATTTGTTTCTTTCGAGTTCAGATTACTCTAGCAAGTTATAGAAAGCTACTTCGGAATCTCCTTGAAGCAGATAATTTTGTTTGTTGATTCTGTTTAATATAATCAATCAACCAATCCTATATCAATGCATTATAAATCAATTTGAGAAGAACTATTTACATTTTGTGAAGAAATAATCAGTGAATGGAAAATTGCTGCCCTTTGTTTTGTGAAGGTCAATGCAGTCCATTTTATTGAGGGGTACTGTATTCATGGCTCTTTGCCAGCAAAAGATCAATGCTGACTTTACTAATTCCCTGTGCATTCTATCAATATTTTTGTTCCATCAGATAGGTTATGTGATGTAATGATTTAGTTATGAAAATGCCAAGACTGCCGTTGAAGCTTCTCTGATATTTAACCATGGATAGTGACTGCACATACGGATATCTTTTACGTGGTCACAGGAAAGCTTCAAATTTGGAAATTGCATATTGTATACTATTGACATCAATTTCATTCCAGCATCATGACACAGTAGCTATACTATGCATCTTATAGAGGGAGGACTTCTCTGTATCACTTACAAGAAAATTATCATTCTGCTTATGAATCTTTCAAAAATAGCACACAAAGGGATATTTTCTCCATTTATATTGGACAGGTGACATAATCTGATTCAGAATCATATAAGTTCCATGTTTGGATCTTTACTTTTGCCAGTGGATATAATTTTAAGCGTATATTTTGATCCTTTTAACATTAATATTACTGAGTCACATAGGTATCGGAATTAGGGTGATTTCAAGTCATTAACAGTGATCAATATCGGTTAATTATGACTGAATCTTTCAAGAAGATCTTAAAAAAGATTATAGTTAAATTTAAGTACAAAAATTTTAGTAGTCTTTAGTGTCCATGATAAAGTTTGAAATGGCTAATTGTTTAATGTGACAACTACAGGAAGCAATGAACTGGGTGTGTGCTGACTGAAGCAGGGTAACCGGTCTTAGGGAAAGCCATGGATTTTCTTCTCTAGATGATATTAGTGAATCAGCTCCAACTTATATATCTTCTCCTCATTTATATCACCTTTCCATTGCTGCCTTGTTCAACTAAACTGAAATCCCCATCTGGCTTGTGGAGCAAACTCAAATTCTTTGTTTTCTTGATGCAAATACGGAATTAATTTTGTGTAAACACAACAGCCCTGCCTTATGCCAAATTAGGAAAATATATAAATAATGATGGTACAGTTAGACATTCTGGATGTTCAGCCACAAATCTCCTCATGAAATATTATCTTGCCACATCAGTGGACGTAAATTTAATAGATAGGAATCATTGATTAATTATACAATCAGCAAGTCAGGCTGCATCTATGAAGGGGAATAAACAGTCAATGATTCAAGCTGAAACCCATCATTAGGACAGGAGGGCTCTTGGTCCAAAATATCAACAGTTTATTCCCCTCCATATTTCTCCAGCATTTTGGTGTTGCTCTGCAATTTTAGCATCTGCAGAATCTCTTGTGTCTAAGGTAGGAAAAATTCCTGCTCCCCTCATCTGAGACAGCACAGGTAAAATGGTTATGACACACCCTGATGGTTATGCTATGGAATGCCTCACTGAAGGGGAAAATTGAATTTCCTTCATGCCACAGCATGGCCTTTTACAGTCACTCACAGGAGAAGGCGCCGGAGGCAGTGCGGGAGAGAATAGAGGCATGGCAGGCACACTGTAATCTGTGCTGGGTTGGGGTTAGCCCTTCCCGTTGGTGCTGCGCACGTGTTGGCTCTCTGGAAGACAAGCTGGATTGCCTGTGACTGACAAGCATGAGACAAGTTGATGTGCCTTTATCTGTTCAACCAGCATGAAATGAGGAACTGCTGCATACTTGTTCTTAGAGAAACGTGGCTCCAGGAAAAACAATCTCCACCATGCCTCTCAGGTACTTGTGCTAATATTAATTTTTGTGTCTTCATGTGCTATCATAACTATGTGTGCTGTGTGCTGTGTGTGATGGTATGTACTGCAATTTGAACACTGTTGGAACACTGTTTCATTTAGCTGTATACATGTTTATGGTTCAATCACAATTAAACTTGAACTTGAAATTTACTTCTGTGCATGCTCATTCAGAATATTTGCTTTCTATTGAAAGGATGAGGTAGTGATATAAGAATAGGAACACCAAGAAATGAAGCATGCATTTGAATGATATCACAAGGGATATATTTCAAAATTAAAATTAAAACTAATTGATTTATCCTGCGCATATATATATATATATACTAGTGGCAGAAATTCTGCAATGCACAACACTGCTCTGCCATTTTATCATGAGCTGATCCATTCTCCCATTTAGTTCCACTCCCCTGCCTTCTCACCATAACCTTTGATGCCCTGGCTACTCAGATACCTATCAATCTCTGCCTTAAATACACCCAATGACTTGGCCTCCACTGCCGCCCGTGGCAACAAATTCCATAGATTCACCACCCTCTGGCTAAAAAAATTTCTTGGCATTTCTGTTCTGAATGGACGCCCTTCAATCCTGAAGTCATACCCTCTCGTACTAGACTCCCCCATCATGGGAAACAACTTTGCCACATCCACTCTGTCCATGCCTTTCAACATTCGTAATGTTTCTATGAGGTCTCCCCTCATTCTTCTAAACTCCAAGGAATACAGTCCAAGAGCGGACAAACGTTCCTCATATGTTAACCCTCTTATTCCCGGAATCATTCTAGTGAATCTTCTCCATACCCTCTCCAACGTCAGCACATCCTTTCTTAAATAAGGAGACCAAAACTGCCCACAGTACTCCAAGTGCGGTCTCACCAGCGCCTTATAGAGCCTCAACATCACATCCCTGCTCCTATACTCTATTCCTCTAGAAATGAATGCCAACATTGCATTCGTCTTCTTCACCACCAACTCATCCTGGAGGTTAACCTTAAGGGTATCCTGTACGAGGACTCCCAAATCCCGTTGCATCTCAGAACTTTGAATTCTCTCCCCATTTAAATAATAGTCTGCCCATTTATTTCTTCTGCCAAAGTGCATAACCATACACTTTCCAACATTGTATTTCATTTACCACTTCTTTGCCCAATCTTCCAATCTATCCAAGTCTCTCTGCAGACTCTCCATTTCCTCAGCACTACCGGCCCCTCCACTTATCTTCGTATTGTCAGCAAACTTAGCCACAAAGCCATCTATTCCATAATCCAAATCGTTGATGTACAATGTAAAAAGAAGTGGTCCCAACACGGACCCCTGTGGAGAACCACTGGTAATTGGCAGCCAACCAGAATAGGATCCCTTTATTCCCACTCTCTGTTTCCTGCCAATCAATCAGCCAACACTCTATCCATGTATGTAACTTTCCCGTAATTCCATGAGCTCTTATCTTGTTAAGCAGCCTCATGTGTGGCACCTTGTCAAAGGACTTCTCAAAATCCAAATATACAACATTCACTGCATCTCCCTTGTCTAGCCTACTTGTAATTTCCTCAAAAGATTGTAATAGGTTTGTCAGGCAGGATTTTCCTTTAAGGAATCCATGCTGATTTCTGTCTATCTTGTCTCCAGGTACGCTGTAACCTCATCCTTGACAATCGACTCCAACAACTTCCCAACCACCGATGTCAAGCTATCTGGTCTATAATTTTCTTTTTGCTTCCTCGCCCCCTTCTTAAATAGCGGATGACATTTGCAATCTTCCAGTCCTCCGGAACCATGCCAGAATCTATCGACTTTTGAAAGATCATCACTAATGCCTCCGCAATCTCCACAGCTACTTCCTTCAGAACACGAGGGTGCATTCCATCTGGTCCAGGAGATTTATCTACCTTTAGCCTATTCAGCTTCCTGAGTACTTTCTCTGTCGTAATTGTGATTGTGCACACTTCTCTTCCCTGCCACCCTTGAGTGTCCGGTGTACTGCTGATGTCTTCCTCAGTGAAGACTGATGCAAAATACTCGTTCAGTTCCTCCGCCGTCTCCTTATCTCCCAGTACAATTTCTCCAGCATCATTTTCTATCGGTCCTATATCTACTCTCACCTGTCTTTTACTCTTTATATACTTGAAAAAGCTTTTAGTATCCTCTTTGATATTATTTGCTAGCTTCCTTTCATAATTCATCTTTTCCTTCTTAATGACCTTCTTAGTTTCCTCTTGTAAGCTTTTAAAACTTCCCAATCCTCTATCTTCCCACTAATTTTTGCTTCCTTGTATGCCTTCTCCTTTGCTTTAACTTTGGCTTTGACTACGCTTGTCAACCACGGTTGCATCCTTTTTCCCTTTGAAAATTTCTTCTTTTTTGGAATATACCTCTCTTGCACCTTCCTCACTTCTTGCATAAACTCCAGCCACTGCTGTTCTGCTGTCCTTCCCGCCAGTGTCTCTTTCCAGTCAACTTTGGCCAGTTCCTCTCTCATGCCACTATAATTTCCTTTACTCCACTGAAATACCGACACATCAGATTTCAGCTTCTCTTTTTCAATTTTCACAGTGAACTCAATCAAGTTATGATCTCCTAAGGGTTCCTTCACCTCAATCTCTCTAATCACCTCCTGTTCATTACACAATACCCAATCCAGTACAGCCGATCCCCTAGTGGGCTCAACACAAGCTGTTCTAAAAAGCCATCTCGCAGACATTCTACAAATTCTCTCTCTTGAGATCCAGTGCCGACCCGATTTTTCCAATCTACTCGCATGTTAAAATCCCCCACAATTATCATAACACTGCCCTTCTGACAAGTCTTTTCTATTTCCAGTTGTAATTTGTAGTCTACATCACTGCAGCTGTTTGGAGGCCTATAAATAACTGCCAGCAGGGTCCTTTTACCCCTGCTATTTCTTAGCCCAACCCATAAAGATTCTGCACCTTCCGATCCTATATCACCTCTTTCTAATGATTTAATATCATTTCTTACCAATAAAGGCACGCCTCTCCCTCTGCCTACCTTCCTATCCTTCCAATACACCGTGTATCCTTGGACGTTCAGCTCCCAGAGACATGCATCCTTTAGCCATGTCTCAGTGATGGCCACAATATCATCATACCTGCCAATCTGTAGCTGTACGACAAGATCATCCACTTTATTCCTTATGCTGCATGCATTTAAGTATAACATCTTAAGACCAGTATTTGGTACTTCTCACTTTGATTTCACTGCAACTTGATTGCACTGCAACTCATCCCAATGGCTACAAATTTGCCCCATCACCTGCCTATCTTTCCTAACATCTTTACTGCTCACTATCTTAGATTTATTTTTGTTTTCCCCTTCCTCCACTCTATCATTCCAGTTCCCATCCCCCTGCCAAATTAGATTAAACCTTCCCGCCAGGATATTGGTTACCTTTGGCTTCAGGTGTAACCTGTCCACTTTGAACAGGTCATACTTCCCCCAGAAGAGATCCCAGTTATCCAAGAATCTGAAGCCCTGCCCCCTGCACCAGTCTGTCAGCCACGCATTCATCTGCCTGATCCGACTATTCTTGCCCTTGCTAGCATGTGGCACAGGTAGCAATCCCGAGATTACTACCTTGGAGGTCCTGCTTCTCAGCTTCCTTCCTAACTCCCAGAAATCTCTCTTCAAGACCTCCTCCTTTGTCCTATCTATGTCATTGGTACCAACATGTACCAAGATAACTGGCTGCTCGCCCTCCCCCTTCAGAATATTCTGGACCCGATCCGAGACATCCTGTACCCTGGCACCTGCGAGGCAACACACCACGCGGGTATCTCTATCCCACATTGATGTATTCTAAATCATGTTGAAACCACATTGATGTATTCTAAATAAATTCCTTGCTTTCAGCATACCTTCATCTTTATAGTCAAGGAGTTGTGGGTTAGTGTGCAATCCAGACACATTCCCATGGCAATAAAAATTAATAAACCAACTCCAGTCACATTGAGCTCTGAGAGAGACTGGAGCGCCTTATCTCTGTTACAACAATTAAAGAAAGCAACACCGAAGAGAAATTGCAAAAAAATCTCTGCCTCATCCAGTAATGGTTACTGCAAATAACTCAGCGATTACTATCCATTTCTTTCAGGTAAAATAAATAACTTTCAAGAGGAAGGATCCTTGCAAGGCATTAGGACTCAATTGTGTACCTGGTAGGTCACTGAAAAACTGGTGGAATGTTCAGGGAAATCAACAATCTCTCACTGCTGCAGTCAGAGTTCTTACCTACTTTACAAGAGCAAAACTGGAAAACAATCCAGTTCTCATCCAGGTTCAGCAGTGGAAAGATAGAGATGGTTTAACTTCCAGGGTGTCAACACCTCTGAAGATTTATCTTGGGCTCAACATATTAATGCAATTACGAAAAAGGCACATCACCAGTTATATTTCATTCGGAATTTGAGGAGATTTGTTCGGTCACCAAAGACTAACAAATTTCTACAGATGTACCGTGAAGAGCATTCTAACGTCACCTTCTGGCATGAAGGGGCCACTGCACAGGATCGAAAAAAGCTGCAGAGGGTTGCACTAGCCTCCCCAGCACCGAGGGCATTGTCAGAAGGCGATGCCTCAACAAAGGCAGCATCCATCATTAAGACCCCATCACCAAAGACATGCCTTCTTCTCATTGCTACCATCAGGCAGGAGGTATAAGAGCCTGAAGACGCACACTCAACACTTTCGGAGCAACCTCTTCACATCCACCATCGGATTTCTGAATGGACAGTGAACCAATCCATGAAAACAACGTCACTACTTTTTGGCTCTGTTCATGCACAACGTGTGTGTGTGTGTGTGTGTGTGTGTGTGTGTGTGTGTGTGTGAGAGAGAGAGAGAGAGAGAGATCAAAATCTCTCTGCAGGAAGAGAATGACTGATAAATGGTCTTCAATAGAGCTGGATTGGCAGACTTATTGAGAAGTTTTTCAGGAAGGCATCTGGCACTGACCTCTGATCCAAGGCTAGAATTATTGCAAGAGAGACTTCCCAAGGATACAGAGACTGGAGAAAAGGTAAAATACATGATTTTAAAATAATCTATTTTTTCCTGCCCCTCTAACTTCAATTCACCTAAATGCCACACTTGATGTTAACTCATTATTAATAATTCATAATAAAACTCAAGTGAGTTAATCTACTTGTACTTTGCTAATAATTACAATAACAATGTTACTAATGACTCATTATATTTCTTTTCTATCCTGTATTTTGTTTTCATGTTAGAATAAATGATGGGAACTGGTGTGTGATTTGTTCTTGAATATCCAGTACATCAGCCAGACAACATGTGTCACTTCTTAAATTGTGATGAAAGAGTAAGAGTTAATCCTGACCCAAAGTGGCCCATCTTGGAATCCATCATCAGGTATGATTCAAAGGAAGTTTTAGTCTGCCTAGGGAAGCTGCCGTGATTCAATAAGGTTGAATGAAGAAGGATGAGAAAGAATCTGAACTGTAACATTGGTGAATGCTTCATCCAGCAGGCTTTTAGCTCACAAGCTGACTCCTCACAAGCAACAGAAAGATTATGTGGAGGGAAGAGTATGATAGTTATCATTAGGCATATGGAGCCTCCTATGGTAATATTCTCCTTGAAAACATTCATGATGGAATTTACTCTAATGGTCCTATTCATATTTCAGTCAGTGTAATCAAGAAAGTTACTTAGAGCTCATTTTAGATGGTAATGTAATCAAGTACATTATTCATCATTCTATTCAAACACATTTTGTGAAAATATTGATAAGTGCTTGCATCTAAATTGAGGCTAGCTGAAGACAATTAACCTAGAGGCCATAATGAATATATTCTGCAATAGTCATTTTAAATGTTATATAAGAATTAATATTTTTTGCAAGATATCAAATTATTGTATTATACACAATTATAAAAATTGTCAGCTCTAACTTTATACTTCCATTGAAAATGTCCTCTCTGCTTGTCTTATTAGATTTCTCCTCAGGAACGGGCTCCTCTAGACTTACTCATGCAGTAATCACGACAATAAAGCATGAAGATTTTGCTGTTGGCTACCACTGTGGTATAAATCATTGTTTGCGCAGCTCATTGTGTGATGTGTTCCTTGAATGCCCAATAGATCAGGTGGACATTTGCAGAATAGTAGTGACCACACTTTAAAAGTAATTTATGAAAAGTAATTTGGTGGTGTTGTAGATAGTGTGGAGGGCTGTCAGAGGTTACAGCGGGACATCGATAGGATGCAAAACTGGAGTGGCAGATGGAGTTCAACCCGGATAAATCAAGTCAAGTCAAGTCACTTTTTATTGTCATTTCGACCATAACTGCTGGTACAGTACACAATAAAAACGAGACAACATTTTTCAAGACCATGGTGCTACATGAAACAATACAAAACTACACTGAACTACGTAAAACAACACAAAAACTACACTAGACTATAGACCTACCCAGGACTGCATAAAGTGCACAAAGCAGTGCAGGCATTATAATAAATAATAAACAAGACAATAGGCACAGTAGAGGGCAGTAGGTTGATGTCAGTCCAGGCTCTGGGTATTGAGGAGTCTGATGACTTGGGGAGAGAAACTGTTACATAGTCTGGTGGTGAAAGCCCGAATGCTTCGGTATCTTTTTCCAGATGGCAGGAGGGAGAAGAGTTTGTATGAGGGGTGCGTGGGGTCCTTCATAATGCTGTTTGCTTTACGGATGTAGCGTGTGGTGTAAATGTCTGTAATGGCGGGAAGAGAGACCCCGATGATCTTCTCAGCTGACCTCAATATCCGCTGCAGGGTCTTGCGATCCGAGACAGTGCAATTTCCGAACCAGGCAGTGATGCAGCTGCTCAGGATGCTCTCGATATAACCTCTGTAGAATGTGGTGAGGATGGAGGGTGGGAGATGGACTTTTCTCAGCCCTCGCAGAAAGTAGAGACGCTGCTGGGCTTTCTTTGCTATGGAGCTGATGTTGAGGGACCTGGTGAGATTCTCTGCCAGGTGAACACCAAGAAATTTGGTGCTCTTAATGATCTTTAGGGAGGGGTCGTCAATGTTCAGTGGAGAGTGGTCGCTCCATGTGAGGTGATTCATTTTGGTAAGTCAATATAGTAGAATATAGTATTAATGGTAAGACTCTTGGCAGTGTGGAGGATCAGAGGGATCTTCAGGGCCAAGTCCATAGGTTGACTCTGTGGTGTATTGGCCTTCATTAATGTGGGATCGAGTTCAAGAGTCTAGAGTAATGTTACAGCACTTGAAGTACTGTGCTCAAATCTAGTCACCTCACTACAGGAAGGATGTGGAAACTATAGAAAGGGTGCAGAGGAGATTTACAAGGATGTTGCCTGGATTGGGGAGGATGCCTAATGAGAACAGGTTGAGTGAACTTGGCCTTTTCTCCTTGGAGTGACGTAGGATGAGAGGTGACCTGTTAGAGGTGTATAAGATGATGAGAGTTATTGATCATGAGGATAGTCAGAGGCTTTTTCCCAGGGCTGAAATGGCTAACATGGGAGGACACAGTTTTAAGGTGCTTGGAAGAAGGTACAGAGGAGATGTCAGGGGTAAGTTTTTTACTCAGAGAGTGGTGAGTGTGTGGAATGGGCTGTCGGCAACGGTGGTGGAGGCGGATTCAATACTGTCTTTTAAGAGATTCTTGGATAGGTACATGGAGCTTAGAAAAATAGAGCGCTATGGGTAACCCCAGGCAATTTCCAAAGTAAATACATGTTCAGTACAGCGTTGTGGGCTGAAGGGCTTGTATTGTGCTGTAGGTTTTCTATGTTTCTATGAAGATGAAAGGCATTTTATATGTAAGCAAACATGAGAAAATCTGCAGATGTTAGAAGTCCAAAGCAACACAAATAAAATGCTGGAGGAATTCAGCAGACCAGGCAGCATCTATGGAAAAAAAGTAAACAGTCAACATTCATCTGAAGACCCCTCAGTCCTTTCCTTTCCTTTCCAGTGCTGATGTAGGCTCTCGATGTGAAAGGTCAACTGTTTACTCTTTTCCATAGATGCTGCCTGTCCTGCTGAATTCTTCCAACATTTTGTGTGAGTTGCTGTATATATGTAAACTCGTCTTTCAATTTGCTCTCCGGTTCTTAGCCTTGTTGAGTTAACTAATGCAGTCCTTTTTAGCTATCCCAAGGGTTATTTCCAGTTAATGACAGCCTAATTGTCCCAAAGTCCTCATGTTTTATTTGCATCCAGTGATCTGTTTTACCACTAGTGTGCTCCCCACATCCAACCAAATCTATGTTAGAAATCAGACCAGTAAAACACAAGCACTACACTTCACTTGAGTTTACGTGCCATCATTAATCAACCATACAGACTTAAGTTAGTTGAAAAACACACCCATTGAGCTGATTAGAGAGCAGACTAGTCATTATACTTGGTCTTTGTTGGGCTTTGACAGTTTGGGATACTCACTACAGATTTGGCTGAGCATCCTATAATTGCAACACAACAGTGAGGAAAGCCGATCCATATCTATTCAGAAAGCTGCCAGGATGGGGATGTGAAGGACCAAAGGCAAGTAGAGGTTTAATATTCTTATTTTACTTTATTAGTGTACCATATTTATACATTTCCTTTTCAAGTTCCTCATAAGACTGTGTACAGATCTGAGCACATCAAATGGAACCAGTTATTGCTTTAGATTATATTCAGTAGCTAAAACAGCAAAAAGTCTGTCTCATTAACTGTAGTTACAAGGGCTAACATTTACAATTTACATTGTCTGAGGATGAGGGGCTAGGAAAATCCTTTGATGTCTATACATTATAAATGCCACCCACAAGGAGCTTTTGAATCAGAATCAGAATCAGGTTTGTTATCACTGACATTCTGTGTGTTATGAAATTGGTGTTTTGTGGCATTTGTTATTGATTTTAGATACAACAGTTTTTTGTAAATATGTTTCTAGTTCATCCTACAGTTTCCGAACAGATAGTAAGTTCTCACATCTGATCTTTTCTTACTTAAAGACTTTGTAACAAAGGAATATAAAAATTAGGAAAAACAAAACCTGCATCAGGGGATTGTTTTCAATGTCCATGTTAGGGATATTGTTATGTCATTTCATGTTAGTACTTCACTTTTGTGTTCTTCCTCTTAAGAGCTCTTCCTTAACATATGTATAGTTTTGAATATCTCCAGTAATATAGTTATGGCATGAAGACAGCAAATGCATGTTTCTCAAGGAAGCCAAGAGGATAAATAAAAGCTCTTGTTTTCCAGTCTTACCACATTCTGGACATTGAGAAAGAAATGAGGCTATTCTTCATTGTAGCGAATGTCAGTGCTCTTGATACAATGGTAAACATGTTTGATCAGATCTAATTAATCAGAAAGGCTAAAATTAGCACAATGTTACTTAGAGCCAGAACAGCTCGCAGGTCAGAACTGTAGCTGAAGTCAGAGTTCCAACACGGAAGAAGGTGCCCATAACTCCACAACAGCCAGTAAGTCCAACCTATCAAATGTTACGTGTCCACAGTTTTGTTTTCCTGGGAGTCCACAGTTTTGTTTACTGTGGGCGTCACAAGTTCCCAGATTCGTTTTACTGAGGGTCCACAGTTTTGTTTCTGTGAGCGTTACCTTATGACGTACGCCGACGGTATAAGAGAAATGTAGACAGTGCTGAGAAGGATTGGAAGGAGTCGAAGGAAAGAGAGAGAGAGTGCAGACTTCGAGCTATCCGGGAACATTGAGAAAGGTAAAGTCTAATGCTTACCCATACCCAAAGGATCGGGTTAATCAGCGGCACACTGTGCATTGTGGAGATGTGTCTGTCCTTCGTATGATCCATGGGTGTGGATTTCGTGACAGTCACTTCGTGAACTCGCTCTTCATGGACTTCGGAACAGTATTCCTCAGCTGGGATCTTCAATAACCGTTTCTTCGTTCGCTAGCCGTGGAATCTTTGGAATTCGCCGTGATTGCCACATTGCTGCATTGAGAATCCACAAGCCTCTCCTTTCATCTATTTCGTGAATTACTGAGACTCTCTGAACTGCCACTTTATGACTGTGCTTGAGTAAGGTTTGTTAAGAACAGGTTCTATGTCTGACTGTAAGGGAGCTATAGACGCATAACACTGTTAACTTCTGTTTAAGAAAGTAGTTAATTTAATTTTCTGTATTTTGAGTAGATGTAAAGAAATATAGTGGTTTTATTATTTAAACACGGCTCAATTTGTCATCTCTTGCTGCTGGTACATTAGGAAATTGTAACACAAACATTTGCTCTTATGTATGGGCTGTACATAATTTTGGATATTTGTAAGCTGGGGAGGACCTTTAATTTCAGAAAGTAACCTGCAGTTTTTAATGCATTTGCAGAATCATATGGATTTTTAAAATGTTTCGTCCTACTCTAAGTGCCTACTCAGTAATGCATAGTAGAGAAAGAAGAATATCTAAAGAAACATCTGCTCAGGAAGTGGAAGGGTCAGCAGTTCAGTATCCAGCCATGTTGTGAATAGGTGGACATTGACTCAGACTGAAGCATATTAAGGATGCAGTTTTCAATTTTAACCCAAACTGGCTAGAACTTAACAATAGTTGGTGAACTTTGTTCTCACTCAGGCTTCAGCTTGGATTGTTGTTTTCTTTGTATTAATTCTGAATTGTCAGAGCTGTGTCTTTTCCCTGTAGGTAAAAAACCCAATTAAGCAAAAAGCGAGGTGGATTTACCTTGCTGTGGGACTATTATTGAAATATTGATGTGCATTATTTTATTACAATCAGGCTATCAATTTTAATTTATATCGTCTGAGTGTTCCTAACTTTAATTTCTGAACTTGTTGATCAAACACTGGCTAATTATTTCTCAAAGGCTTTGAACTCCCATGACTAACGTATTATGAATGAGACTGTTCAAAAGCATGTCTGAAGGTTGGATGAATATTACAATAAATTATTGTAAAGATAAAGTAAATTAGTTATAGGTGTTATTTACATACAAACTGTATTGGTTTCATTTTTTCTTATTCATAGACAGCTTTCTTTATTTTGCCAAGTGCTCTATTTTGAATCTCTCAGTCTTAGATCTGCATTCTATATTTGTATTTTGCATTGCTTATGTTGTCTCAATTTTCTATAGAACAATAAGACAAACTGTATTTTGGAATTTAGTTGTTTCTTTTGTATACTTCGCTATTGTGCTGACGAACTCCAGCCAAACTCTATTTGAAAAAAAAGGTATAGGAATTGCTAGTGATAATCAGGACAATGGTTTACACCGTCATCACATTCTGATACAGTCAGACAAAAAAGAACAGGCTCCGTAGAAATATTTTTATGAGCTTATTTTATACTTTTATAGTGAGGATCTTTTTCAACAACTAGGGTTTTTATTATATCATCCTCTGTACAATATTTATTGGCATAATGTAAATTGCAGAGAATAACCTACTGTGCATGTGTGCAATCTGATAAGACCACTTTTGTTTTCTATTTCTGTAAATGTAGATATAATGGAAATGACTATAACATTTGTTCATGACTCAACTATGAGGTGCTATGGTCAACTATGCAGAAAATACAAAAAATTGTGTTGTTTTCCACATAAAGTTCTGAACTGTAGTTAACTGTATTATAAATGCTTTGGGGCAATGGTGTGTAGGGTGGATGTCTCACTAATAAATGTAAATTGGTGTCCCATGGCCTAAATACAATTGCATTGGTACTTTGACTTGCTATCTGACCAGGTGCAGCTTCCAAAGAGATTGAAAAGACATTTATAATAGTGACTAAGAGACTTCCTTTAGATGGATCAAGAACTGCAGAGAACTTCCTCCAAGTTCACCAAAGGACATGAAAGCTTTGCTCTTCCAGCCATGACTGTCACTCATGCACTATGTTTACCTCTTATCTGATGGCAGGATGTTGACTTCTTTGCAAAATGAATGGAACGATGACCAAATGAAGCCGATATATTTAAATTTGGCTTGTCAATGTTGACAACGTCTTTAGGATGGGCTTCTGCTCAGGTAGGGGTGGCAAATAGCAAAAGTACAGATTTTGTTTTTCTTTTTGTGTTTCAGTCATTATTAGGCTTTGATAAATATACAATTAAATGTACAACAACATTTCTAATAAACTCAACTGCAAATCCAACTATAGATATATTTCACAGATGCCTCTATTTATTATGCAGCAAACCAACAGCATATGGAAGTTACTATATTAAAGCGATAAAGCTTTCAACATCATAACATGAAGGAATAAAAATGTTTGTTTTCTACTTTTGACAAAACATTCTTTCACATTGAATTGAATTTATTTATATCTTACATCCATCCCACAATGTCAGGGAGCAAAAATCTTTGCGCTATGACTCCGTCGCAATGTACAGACATGTGAATTTATAAATCTAATGGCTTGTAGAAGGAAGCTGTCCCGTAGCCTGTTGGTGCTGGCTTTAATGCTGCAGTACTATTTGCCAGACTGAAGCAGCTGAGACAGCTTATGGTTGGCGTGACTGTTGTCCCTGTTGATCTTCCAGGCCTTCTTTACGCACCTGCTGCTGTAAATATCCTCAACTGAGGGAAGCTTAACTCTACAAATCTGTTAGTAATAAATTAAAAGAAATAGCTTAACTGGGTTTTCTTAAAAAAAAGTTTTTCTAAATTCCCAAAGTGTTACATAGTTGTTGACTGATTTCTTTTGGTTTGCATGATCTTACTTTGTAAATTATGTCATTTCGTGGAACATAATTTTCTCAGTGTATTTCAAAAATTCATTGTCCAAATAGAGCAGAAAATAGTTACCAGAAGGCAACAATAACTTCATTGATGTCATTATAATTAGTGCCTTCCCACTTTATAAATATTTCGCAAAGTAATTATCCCCTTTTCGTCAAATTTACTCATCATTTCCTGATTCTTTTTGTAAATTAAAATTCAACCAACCCGTGTTTCAGATGAGTTGATTTTTTAAAATGAGCTCATCACGAAGTAGTCTGCTCAAAGGAAAACTGAGCAGCTTATTAAATGAAAATAAGCAAAACAATATGCTGAGAGGAGGTTTGAAAAAAAGCACACTGTAGAAGCTATTTATCTATTTTCTGTCCACTGGAGCAACGTATCTATTTTCTGAATGTATTGTATTTTGTGGTAATCTGTCATATAGGTTGGGTTGTGGTAGGAGCATGTATAGTCACATATTCACATTTTGTCTTAGTTGTTTAGTCTAGAGGAGAAGGCTTGTGTCACAGGTAATGGTATTTTTTTGTTGACTGCTTACATACTCTAACTTCATGAATTGAAACACTAATTTAGTTCAAACACTAATTACTCTTGGTGTCGCTTAGTTATATCCCTAATTAGAACACTTAGTTAAGCTGATTTGAATGCTTAGATCGCCATTTTGCTAATTTAGTTTCATTAGTTTTTTTATTGCTACAGGATCGTTCATCTTTGCCGGCTTCGTAATGAAGGACTGGATGTACCTTTCTCGACTTGGAAATTCATTACTTGGAAATGCGTCATACACTGTCGATTACCCTGGCTTCGTGTTTCAGGGGTTTTCGTTTGTTTTCAAGTAACCGCTACGCTCACCATGGAAACCTTTTCATAGAGGCATCTTAAGATTATACTAATCATAATCGGATTCGATCTGTATGCCACATTTCATGCTCTGTTGTGTACACTTTAATCTTCCTGATACAGGGAACTTGATAGGTTGCTAGATTTCCATTTCTTTAGGAAGGGCCTTTTTACTCGTCTTTTGTCATTTTCCACTTTTCCAATGAACATGAGCACATCTGCAAAGTGGTTGAAAAATTATGCATAGTAATGCATACATTGAGAGTTGAGAACTTCATAAAATCCCAGTGATTGGCTATATAAAAATTGGTTAACTTAAACCATAGCAATAATTCTTATGCATTAGATTGGCAAAGACATTAGTGTTGCTTTGAAATATTCCACATATTGCATTCCTAAACACAATGTTATCCCGCTTCAATTAAAAAAGTCACTCTTTTAGGCATCCTTTAAGGTCAAGAGTGACATCCGTCCAATCAGAGTCTGTGCATTCTGTGGAGGTTGCTGAGGTCTCTCTCTTATAATTTGGGCTGGAGGTGCTTGACGTAATGGATAACTGGTCATTTGGAAGTTTCTGTGTTTCATTCACTGCTTTCCTTTAGCTCTTCATGCCCCGTCTCCTTTGTGCATGTTCTTGGGCCTAAGATTTCCAAAGTTCAAAGTAAATTTATTATCAAGGTGCATATATGTCACAGGGTATACTGTTCTCCATGTCAATGATGATGTTGCAATTTATTTTTTCCAAGTGATGTTCTTGAAGAGCTTTAGAGTCAGAGAATTATGCAGCTCAGAATTATGCTTTGGTGCACTGAATCTCGCTGATTACCAAACCATAATATTTTATTTCCCCCACATTTCATTCAAATGCCTCACTCACTTACATAGGGGTAACTTATAGTGGCCAATTAACTTACCTACGCACAAAATAATCTGCAGATGCTGGGGTCACAACAGTCACAGCACGCTGGAGGAACTCAGCAGGTTGGGCAGCATCCGTGGAAATGATCAGTCAACGTTTCAGGCCGGAACCCTTCGTCAGGACTGTAGAGGGAAGGGGCAGAGGCCCTATAAAGAAGGTAGGGGGAGGGTGGGAAGGAGAAGGGTGGTAGATTCCAGGTGAAAAACCAGTAAGGGGAAAGATAAAGGGGTGGGGGAAGGGAAGCAGGGAGGTGATAGGCAGGAGAGATGAAGAAGGAATAGGGGAAAACACAATGGGTAGTAGAAGGAGTTGGAACCATGAGGGAGGTGATAGGCAGCTAGGGGAGGGAGCAGAGTAACATAGGGATAGGGGAAGGGAGGGGGAGGGAATTACCGGAAGTTGGAGAATTCTATGTTCATACCAAGGGGCTGGAGACTACCTAGACGGTATATGAGGTATATCCTCCAACCTGAGTTTAGCCTCATCATGGCAGTAGAGGAGGCCATGTATGGACATATCTGAATGAGAGAGGGAAGCAGAGTTAAAGTGGGTGGCTACTGGGAGATCCTGTCTATTTTGGCGGATGGAGCGGAGGTGCTCGATGAAGCGGTCCCCCAATCTGCGTCGGATTTCACCGATGTAGAGGAGACCGCACTGGGAGCACCGGATGTAATAGATGACCCAACAGACTCACAAGTGAAGTTTTGCCTCACTTGGAAGGACTGTTTGGGGCCCTGAATGTTGGCAAGAGAGGAGGTGTAGGGATAGGTGTAGCACTTGCACTTACAGGGATACGTGCCAGGTGGGAGATCCGAGGGGAGGGACGTGTGGACCAGGGAGTCACGGAGGGACCGATCCCTGTGGAAAGCGGAGAGGGGTGGAGAGGGAAAGATGTGCTTAGTGGTGGGGTCCTGTTGAAGGTGGCAGAAGTTGCGGAAGATAATGTGCTGGATCCGGAGGCTGATGGGGTGGTAGGTGAGGACAAGGGGAACTCTGTCCCTGTTGTGGTGGCGGGAGGATGGGATGAGAGCCGAATTGTGGGAAATGGAGGAGATGCAGGTGAGGGCATCATTGATGACGGCCGAACGGAAACCATGATCCTTGAAGAAAGAGGACATTTGAGATGTCCTGGAACGGAAAACCTCATTCTTGGAGCAGACGCAGCGGAGACGGAGGAACTGGGAATAGGGGATGGCATTTTTGCATGTGTCGGGGTGGGAAGAGGTATAGTTGAGGTAGTTATGAGAGTCAGTGGGTTTGTAGAAGATGTCAGGGGACAGTCGGTCTCCAGAGATGGAGACCGAGAGATCGAGAAAGGGGAGAGAAGTGTCTGAGATAGACCAAGTGAACTTGAGGGCTGGGTGGAAGTTAGAAGTAAGGTCGATGAAATTGACGAGCTCAGCATGGGTGCAGGAAGCAGCATCAATGTAGTCGTCAATGTGCCGAAGGAAAAGTTGGGGAGCAGTACCAGAATAGGTTTGGAGCACAGACTGTTCCACATAACCAACGAAGAGGCAGGCATAGCTCGGGCCCATGCGAGTTCTCATCGCTACACCCTTAGTCTGAAGAAATTGGGAAGAGCCAAAAGAGAAGTTATTGAGTGTGAGAACCAGTTCTGCCAGCCGGAGGAGGGTAGTGGTGGTGGGGGACTGGTGATGTCTATTATCCAGAAAATAGCGGAGGGCTTTGAGGCCTTCTTGATGGGGAATGGAGGTGTCTAGGGATTGGACATCCATAGTGAAAATGAAGCAGCTGGGACCGTGGAACTGGAAGTTATTGAAGAGGTCGAGGGCATGGGATGTATCCCGGATGTAGGTGGGGAGGAACTGAACTATGGGTGATAAAATGGAGTCCAGATAGGCAGATACAAATTTGGTGGGACAGGAGCAGGCAGAAACTTTCCCCTTCCTCTTACTGGTTTTTCACCTGGAACCTACCAGCCCTCCTCTTCCCACCCTCCCCCCACTTTCTTTATAGGGCCTCTGCCCCTTCCCGCTATAGTCCTGACGAAGGGTTCCGGCCTGAAACGTCAACCGATCTTTTCCACTGACGCTGCCCGACCTGCTGAATTAACTTACCTACCTGGGCATCTTTGGGATATAAGGAAAAAACAGAGCAGCTGGAGGAAATCCATGCAATCACAGTGGAGACTTGCAAACTCCACAGTCAGCATTGGAGATCGGAACTTGGATCACTGGAGCTGAGAGGCTGTATCACTGTGTTCTCACAAAGCCTCTCGGTGTACTAGAAGTAGAAGTACAATGTTTTTTTCAAGCATCTGCTGCTAGGCAGGCTGGCAATGTTGAGGGAACACATTGAGCCTGATCAGGGCCTTGGCATTGGGGAAGCTGATCTTAGCTCACTCATACTTCTAACATATTTGGAGGATTTCATAGAGACAGAGTTGATCATATTTCTAAAAAAATTAACAAAGATCTAGAACTTCCTTTGTCGATTTTGAAGTCCACAGTTTCCGAGGAAAATCTAAGCTCCAGATGGATAAACCTCAGTGATATATGAGTGGCCCACGTAGATGCAGAACGTTCATGGAGAAGGAGGTATTCACTGCGCTTGTAATTCATGTTCCTATGCTTCATTACACAGTGTTCTCCATTAAGCAGGTACCAATCTAGCAATAGGAACATTACTCAGTTTTTCCCCCGGAAGTAATTTAGTCACTTGACTCATCTTCATGCCTCCCACTATCCCCCATAAAAACCATGAAACCCTAAAACATTGCCCCAAATCTTTGCCAGCCATGAAACTATTATCAGAGCTAATTTGAACTCATTTCCCCACCCAATTCCCAGCTCTGACTATTGATTTCCGTCCACTCATTGCATTCCCCAATAACCAAATTCCACCTCTTAATATCGAATCATGAGTCCTGATCACCAACTGCCTCAAAACTTGTTTGCTGGTCAGGAACCTTAACTCATCATTTCCCAGCACCCTGATCGCCAATCTATCTAGTGGTCAACCCTCCCTCACTCTCCTAGTTTCAGCTGCGGACATACTGAAGAGTGCCCAGGAGCTTTCTTACAATTAGCAACTGTCTGAGTAGAACAACAGCACTGCTCCTCAAGGAGCCTTCCATGTGGTGAGTTAATTCTGGTGCAATATTGGATTAATTTCCACCTGTCAGAGTTCCTTGATTGCAACCATTAAGTGTTCTGCTCACCTGTATCAACATATTGCCTTTCAGCAGTTCAGTGGAACTTGTATCCCAAAATTCTAGAAAGAGGTGCTCTCATTCTCCCTAGCACACATTTGTTCTAACAGTTGCACTTTGAAGCCTGGACAAAATAACTTCCATACCTATCTGGATTTCTGCCAAACTCTCTGTGGTGTAATAGTGCCTACATTATAGCTTCATTTCAGCTGTTGTACAAAATAACAAAAAAATTACTAATTAAGGGCATATGGAATCCAAGAACAATTGCAACATTTTTTAAACCCATTGAGACAGACCACAAGGATTCAGAAGCATTTGGAATTAATAGTGCCTCTGTTTTTTGTTGCTGCCACTACCATTCTCATGTTTTGTGATTGATCTAGAGCTTTAAACATTTTCATTGTAATTTTTTCCAAATGTGTTGAATCATTTACAACACTGCCTGGAAGGAAATCGAATGAGGAGAAACAGCTTTCAGGTCTGAAGTCCCATAATATTACATCCATAAAATGAATGGTATATGGCTAAGGTTTTTCACTCACATGTTGTGCTCTATCAGCACTATAGCTGAAGCATATTTTATTGTTAAACAAATGCAGTATGATGCAATTCCTCATCATGATTGGCACTGCTGTTTATTTCATTTACCAAGCTACACCTGGAAACATCCTCAGTTGGCACTTTTAACAAACACTTGGATTGTAATTTTACATTTTCAGTATGATATAGGTATGTATCTAGAATCTTTGCAAAACAACTTTCAGAGCCACTTGTTATTCAATGAACGCAGGATGCCTCCTTTTCTATGTAAAGGTTATATTAATTGGTACAGATCTCCTATGCTGTGGTTTACTATTAATACCAATATCACAAATGTGAATATAAAGCCTATTCTTTTGATTTTATATTACAAATAATAGAGACATATCCCCTTGGTGACATATAGGGTGTAAGTGATAATTTATTTTGGTTAATGGTAGCTATCAAAATTGCATAATAATTCTTTTAATTTACAACTGATGGAGCCTTAAGACGCTGTAAATGAAGCAAGACAATATTCACTGCTGGGAACATGTCTGGAATGGCAACTAATAGCAGTTCAAAGTGTTTAAATGTCGAAGAATTTATTGTGAGTGGCAAAATGGCAGTGCAATTAATGATAGACCCCTAAATATCATTGAAGTACAGAGGAATGTTGGGATGCAAGCCTATAGTTCACTGGAAGTGCCTACTGTCACAATGGGGGCATTGGAGCGGACCCAAATGCAAGACACAGACACTGAAGTACTAGAAACAGGAACGGACAAAACTAAATGATGGGACAGGACACAGACTAGGAGTAGGGACAGGACACAGACTAGGCTAGGGAAGCAGGACCAGGACGAGGGACTGGGAACAAGGAGTCTAGGCATGGACTCTGAGCCAGAGACTGGGCGAAGACGGGACGAGGCTTCGGTTCCTGGAGGCCAGGCGAAGATGGGACAGGGTAAGGGTACTTTGAGGCAACTCCTGGGCAGGACACGGGACTCCACCCCACAGAGGCAAGGACAGGGAGGGACAGACCCAGCCTGGCTTATCCGACAGAGGCAAGGGATAGGAAGGGACAAAACCAACTGCAGGGTAAGGGCAAACGGGCTGGCTTACCCGACGGAGGCACGGGACAGGAAGGGAGCTAGGTCCGGGGTGGCTCCAAGATTCGAGGCAGCTGGTAACCTTGGTGGGCTATGGAACAGCCAAATCCATATCTCAATGACTGCACTAGCCTTCCACTGGTGAGTTGCTCTAAGGGGAGACTGACGAGACAACCCAGCAACCACACTTGATCCCAGGGCCGCTTATATTCCCAGCCTCAAGATGAGCATCAGGTGCTTATGGTTAAGTCCAGCTGAAACAAGGGACAGCCGGAAGACCTGGAGTCCAGAGTCTGCGGACCGGACCGAACCGTTATACCTACGCTAGTGGATAAGGTGGTAAAGAAGGCTTAAGGCATGCTTGCCTTCATTAGTGGGGGTTTGACTATCAGAGTAAAGTAACCATGCTGGAAGTGTATAAATTTGTAGTCAAACCACTCTTGGAGTATAGTGTGCAGTTCATGTCCCCCCATTCGAGGAAGGATGAGAAGACTGTGGAAACAGTGCAGAGGAGCTTTACCAGGATCCCACCTGGATTAAAGGATATGAGATACAAGGAAAGGTTGCACACACCCGAGTTGTTCTCCCATCAGAGACTGAAGGGAGGCCTGAAAGAAGTCTTTTAGATTATGAGAGTCATAGATAGACTAGACAGAGATAATATTTTCCTCAGGGGAGAAATGTCAACTACTAGAGGACATGCTTTTAAGGTGAGGGTAGGAAGTGAGCAGGCTATCACATTGAAATGTTCTCCCAAGGCAGTGTACAGAGAAATTACAGAATGATGAGAGCACTTACAGAAACAAATTCGTACTTTCTAACCACAATTCAGCTAGTCCTTCTCCCCCTCCTTCTTGCCTATTGTCCTACTATTTTGTTCATTAAGACACATATCCAGCACCTTTTGAATGTTACAAATGAATCTGTTTCACCTACTAACTCCTGAAAGTGATTCCAAGTTTAAGGAATAAAACAGTGTTCCTCATTCCATTTTCATTCAATGCCCTTTCATTCAAGTCCTTGATCTTTCTGCCACAGGAGGAACTTCTCTCTATTGTATATTGGAAGATTAAATTTAAAAGAACAACATACCGTTAATTGCAAGATCCACAGCAGCTTTGGTACAAAAAGGGATCTTGGGATCCGGGTCTATAGCTCTCTGTAAGTAGCTGCATACATTAACTAGGTGGTAATGAAGGCATACAACATGCTTGTATTTATTAGTTGAGGCATTGAGTTCAAGAATCAGGAAGTTATATTGTAGCTTTATAAAATCCCAGTTAGATTGAATGAGGAGTGTTGCATTCAGTTCTGAGCCCTTATTATAGGAAGGATGCGGAGGCTTTGGGGAAGGATATAGAAGGGATTTGCCAGGATGTAACCTGGATTATAGGGCATGTACTATTAGGAGAGGATGGCCAAACCAGTGATGGTTCTCTCTGAAACGACAGAGATCAGAGGAGACCTGAACAAGGTTTATAAAAGGAGATGTGTCGAGGCAAGTTTTTACACATAGGGAATTGGGTGCCTGGAATGTGCTGCTCGAGTGGTGATGGAGGACGATGTGATAGAAGTGTTTAAGAGGCTTTTAGATAGGCACATGAACATGTGGAGGATGGAGAGATATAAACCATATGCAGGCAGAAATGATTAGTTTAAGTAGGCATCATCAGCTTAATTAATTTGACACATTATTGTAGACTCCTCTAATGCAAGGAGAACAAACATAACTTTTCATTAATCTTTTTTGCAACATAGCAGAAGTTATTTGCATTTTTTCTTGAAGTTTGGCACAACTGAGCACAATGGAGTCAAACCAGTGTTTTGTAAAAAATATTACAACTACTTTGCTTTATTTTTATAACCCAAGATGCCAAATACTTTTAAAAATCATTTCTTTAATCTGCCCTGCAATTTTGCAATGAACAATGCATATGTAAGACCACAGGACTATAAGACATAGGGACAGAATTCGGCCATTTAGTCCATTGAGTCTGCTCCACCATTCAATCATGGCTGATCCTTTTTTATCCCTCCTCAGCCCCACTCCCCAGCCTTCTCCCCTTTGATGCCATGTCCAATCAAGAACCTATCAAGCTCTGCCTTAAATACGCCAATGACCTGGTCTCCACAGCTGCCGATGGTAATAAATTCCACATATTCACTACCTGGCTAAAGGGATTGGGGGTATGGAGGGAAGGCTGGTACAGGATTCTGAGTTGGATGATCAGCCATGATCGTACTGAATGGCGTTTCAGGCTCGAAGGGCTGAATGGCCTACCCCTGCACCTATTTTCTATGTTTCTATGTTTCTATGTTTTGGCTAAAGAAATTTCCCCGCATTACTGTTTTAAACGGATGCCCCTCTATCCTGAGGCTGTGCCCTCTTGTCCTCAACTCCCCCACCATGGGAAACATTCTTTCCACATCTATTCTGTCTAGGCCTTTCAATATTCGAAAGGTTTCAATGAGATCCCCCCTCATCCTTCTAAATTCCAGCGAGTACAGGTCCAGTCCCATCGAACATTCCTCGTATGATAACCCTTTCATACCCGGAATCATTCTTGTGACCCTCCTCTGAACCCTGTCCGATGCCAACTCATATTTTCTTAGATGAGGAGCCCAAAACTGTTGACAATGCACAAGATGAGGCCTCAACAGTGCCATATAAATCCTTAGCATCATATCCCTGCTGTTGTGTTCTAGACCTCTTGAAATGAATGCTAACATTGCATTTGCCTTCCTCACCACTGATTCAACCTCCAAGTTAATCTTTAGGGTGTTCTGCACAAGGACTCCCAAGTTCCTTTGCATCTCAGATTTTTGGATTTTTTACCCGTTTAGAAAATCATCTATATATTTATTTCTACTACCAAAGCATATGACCATGCATTTCCCAACATTGTATTTCAAAGAAATACAATTATATCATTAGTTCTCTCTGCTCTATACCCCATTTAGGAATGTGCCCTTATCGTATATTGACTTTTCTCATTATCCATCCAAAATGCAGCTCTTTACACTCATCAGCTTTAAGTTTTATAGGCTTTTCCTCCGCCTACTCCAGCACCCTGTCTTTATTTCCTTGAAGCCTATTGCTACACACTAGGCTCTACATCTCCAGATTTTATGCCAATTGCCAAATGGGAGATTGTTTCCTGTACACATGCATATTTGGATTCAGAAACAAAGCAGAACACAACAATCAACAAAATGGCAACAGTAAAAACCAGCCCTTTCCTCTCTCTTATCCGTCTAAAGCATTACTCTATATTGAGAAAAACAGTGGCTCACTACAGACCCTAGGGAAACTCCAGTCTATAAAAACAACTTTCGTGAATGTTTTCTGTATTTTATAAAAATTTCTATCCATAGCACATCAAATCATTTTAATTGATGGATCTTCACTCTTGTTCATATGACTCCATATCAAAGAAATAGTGCCTATTTCAAACAGAGTTTATTGTAATATGGGCAACTAAATGTATGTACAGGCACCATGAGAAACTTACTTGCAGTACTGCCAGAGGCACATATCTTCAGATACACAATATTCAGAAGAAAAATATAGATTAAGCATACACATTTTTTTTACAAAGAATAACAGTTATAACAAGAAAAACAAAGTCCATTGTAGTCCAATTTGTTGGTAAACTGAAGTTCTGCAGCTTGATTCAAGAACAGAATGGAACAAAGTACAAAGTACATTTGTTATCAACATACATACACCATATATGACAACCCTAAGATTTATCTTCTTGCAGGCAGCTACAAAACAAAGAAGACATTGTGCAAATAATAAAAAAAAATAGAAAACCTACATCACAATACAGGCCCTTTGGCCCACAAAGCTGTGCCGAACATGTCCTTACCTTAGAAATTACCTAGGGTTACCCACAGCCCTCTATTTTTCTGTGCTTCATGTACCTGTC
This sequence comes from Mobula birostris, assembly GCF_030028105.1. Lineage (NCBI taxonomy): Eukaryota > Metazoa > Chordata > Chondrichthyes > Myliobatiformes > Myliobatidae > Mobula > Mobula birostris. Next base: position 202,106,635 of record NC_092371.1, on the reverse strand, counting down.
CAAGAGTCTCTTAAAAAAACCCTATCATATACACCTCCACCACTGTCGCCAGCAGCTCATTCCACACACTCATCACTCTCTGTGTAAAAAAACTTACCCCTGACATCTCCTCTGTACCTACTCCCCAACACCTTAAACCTGTGTCCTCTTGTGGCAACCGTTTCAGCCCTGGGAAACAACCTCTGACTATCCACACGATCAATGCCTCTCATCATCTTATACACCTCTACCAGGTCACCTCTCATCCTCCGTCGCTCCAGGGAAAAAAACTGAGTTCACTCAACCTATTCTCATAAGGCATGCTTGCCAGTCCAGGCAACATCCTTGTAAATCTCCTCTGAACCCTTTCTATGGTTTCTACATCCTTCCAGTAGTGAGGCGAACTGAGCACAGTACTCCAAGTGTGGTCTGACCAGGGTCCTATATAGCTGCAATATTACCTCTCGGCTCCTAAACTCAATCCCACGATTGATGAGGGCCAATGCACTGTATGCTTTCTTAACCACATAGTCAACCTGCGCAGTAGCTTTGAGTGTCCTAAGGACTCAGACCCCAAGTTCCCTCTGATCTCCATACTGTCAAGAGTCTTTCCATTAATATTATATCCTGCCATTGTGTTTGACCTACCAAAATGAACCACCTCACACTTACCTGGGTTGACTCCAACTGCCACTTCTCAGCCCAGTTTTGCATCCTGTCAATGTCCTGCTGTAACCTCTGACAGTCCTCCACACTATCCACAAAAAATAAACAAAATTGCACAGAACAATTGTTGAAAAGAAGTAGATGTTTTGAATGAACCTGCTTGTTTTCAACTTTAGGATCTTGTACCTCTTGCTTGAAGATAACTACAAGAAGATGGCATGGCTGAGTGTCTTTGATGATAGAGATTGCCTTCTTAAGGCAGCGCATCAATTAGATGCTATTGATGGTGGGGAGGGATGTGCCAGAGATGTGTGTGTATATATATATATATAAAACATTGCCAACTCTATTTCCCATATTTACACTTTCTGTTACCACATCTTCATCAAGTTAGTTATATGTATTATTAACAAATCCATGCTGCTTTTGCTAATCAATCAATCGGCATTTCTGAATGGCTACCGATTCTGTGTCTGATTATTAGGTCTAGAATGCTCTTCACTACTATGGCTAAATAGATAGGTGTAAAGTTCTTAGGTTTATGTCTGCAATCTTTGCCCTACTATACATGTTCCAGGTCCAAGGACCTGAACCCTCTACCCTATAACACCCACCTTTGCACCTTCTCACACTCACACTTCTATGCTAGTCTCCTATTTCTACAATCATAGATATTTGGCACAAAGGTTAATCTGGAAATTACCAACATTTGAGTTCTTCCTTCTTAATGTCTCACTTACTTTCTTTAAAATCTGCCTGCCAGACCTCATCCATTTTTCTACCTAGTGATTGGTACCAATGTGGAAAATGGTCTCTATCTATTCACCTCCTGCTCCAGTGATGTCCTGGCACATTGGGAGCAACATATATTTCTGGAACTACATCTGTCAGCTGTCTGCTTACTGATCATTGAATTGTTTGTATCCTTTCTCTTGTCATTTCTCTTCCCTCCTTGTGCATCTGAGACATCTGTTGATCTCTGATCTACTTGCACTCCCCAGGGGAAACATCTTCCTCAGCACTACACAGAACTGAATACGGCTTCAGGAGTAACTCTCGGGGATCTTATGAACCATCAGACTACTCTGTTCTCCCCATCTATTGTACCTCTCGTGCATTTCCCCTCTCTACCTCCACCGTCTTGACCCCCAGAATTATCATATCCTGAAATATTCTGTTCATGAATGGATTACAACTTGAACTCAAACTCAGCTATTGCTCAGTCTTCAAAAGCTGGAGCTTGAGTTCATCTAAGTGGTGATACTTCCTGTGCCTGATCATGGGGAGCATCCCAATGTTCCCATATGGGACTGAGTATGCACTTTACAGATTAGAGGTGCCCAAAGCTTCCACGCTTTTCATTAAAGGATAAATTGCTTCTTATATGTTTAACATGAATGAAAGATTTTTAAAATTCCCTAGTTCTTTGTTTAAAATAAATGCATATTTAAATTGACCAAAACTCTTTTCCACACTTTCCTTTTAAATTCACAATGACACTGTTTCCTGCATTACTATCACTCATGTAGGAGCAGTCTGGCAACATCCTTTCACCCACCTGGGCTCTATTTCTTGTGTGCCATTGACTTCCTGGAACTACATTCATTTATTTCGTCTTCTTTCCTTATCTTGTACTTTAAATAACACAGAAGGAGGGCATTTGGCTTATTGTGTCCATGTTGTCTCCTGCCACAACCACCTTCTTTTACGTAAAGAATGGAATATACATATTAACATAGAAGCTGAACTATCATCAATCTGTCTGTCTAGGTACCATATCCGATGCGGACGTTGGTGACCATGGTTTTCCATGTAGATCTATCCTTCGTTTTTTGGATGTCTTTCATTTCCTCGATGTGTAGCCACCTGGCTATGCTTTTGATGTACATAAGCCGAGGTCTTCCTCTAGGTTTACTCCCCTCAATCTTTCCAGGGAGTATGAGTTTTTTCTAATTCATCTTTCGACATGATGTGTCCTGGGAATCTGAGTTGTCTTTCTCTTATTGTTGGTATGAGTGATCAAACTGCTTGGGCTCTTCTGAGAACTTCTTCATTTGATGTGTGTGTGTGTGTGTGGTCCATGATATTTTTAACATTCTCCAGTAGAACCATAACTCAGCTCTTCTAGTCTCTTTTCCATTGCTGGAGAAATGGTTCAGCATTCACTTCCATAATTCAGGATAGAATAAATGCAGCACTGCAGTATTCTGTTTTTAGTGTACGTGCTCATCTTTCTGCATGTTAATATAGTCTTCATTTTTTGGATAGCTTCTTTCGCCATTGCTATTCTGTATTTGATATCTGTGTCGCAGCTGCCATTTCTGGTTATTAGGCTGCCAAGATATTTGAATTTTTTGACTTGTTTGGTGTTTGTATTTCCGATCCTGATCACACATTGTGGGATATTTGTCTTTCTGGAGATGACCATGCTTTCTGTCTTCTTAGTGTTGATTGAGAGGCCTCTGCGATTACTTTCTGCTGCCACTATAGTGAGTAGTTCTTGAAGTTTTGTTTCTGAGTCAGCTATTAGTACGATTTCATCAGCATATCTGATGTTATTTATATTATGGCCTCCAATTGTGAATCCTTTGATGTCTTTGATACTTCTCAAGATATTTTCACTATACAGGTTGAATAAGTCTGGTGAAAAGACACAAGCTTGCCTGACTCCTCTCATGATATTCACATACTCACTTCTCCTTCTATTCTGATGGATGCTGTCTGGTCCCAGTATAAGTTTCTTAAGAAACATATATCTTTCCCATCTATGTCAAGATCTTGAAGCATTTCCAGAAGATCTTGCTGTCTGACAGTGTCAAAAGCTTTTGTATAGTCAATGAAACATAGGTAGATGTCTTCTTGTACCTGAATGGCTCATTCACAGATCACCCGTAGCATGAAAATTGCATTTCTGGTTCCAGTGTTTTCCACAAAGCCGCATTGTTCTTTACTGATTTCTGGTTTTATACAGCGTCTTGCTCTCATCATGATTTCTCGGAGAATAATTTTTGCCACGTGGCTCATCAGGCTTATTGTATGATGTAACTCACATTCTGTTGCTCCCTCTTTCTTTGGAAGTGTGATGAACACTGATTTACTTAAGTCATCAGGTATCTCCCCATAATCATAGATTTCATTTGCTATTTCTGTTATTTTCTCTATTCCAAAATCTTCTAAGGCCAGTATCATTTCAACAGCGATGTGGTCTGGACCAGTTGCTCTGTTATGTTTTGTTTTATTTACAGCTGCTCGAATTTCTGATTTTCGAATGCTAGGTCCTTCAAGATTCTTCTTTATGTTTGGTTTTTCTCTTCTTTGGTCTTCAAAAAGTTCTTTTATATATTCTGTCCATCTGTTTAGGATTTCCTCTTTGTTTATAATTTAGCTGCCATCTTTTGCCTTGATGCATCCACTTGCTGAGCAAGGTAATTTCCCCATTAGTTCTTTAATCTTATTGTACATCAACTTTGTTCCAGGGTTATGGGTTTGTAGCATTTCTCATTTAGCCATTTGTCTTTAGCTTCTCTGCATTTTCTTTTTATTGTCTTATCAAGTTGTTTCTATTCTTCGCTGTCTCTTAGTTTGATGGTCTGTTTTTGCTGCATCAATTGTATTATATCTTCAGTTATCCATTTCTTCTTACTTTTCCGTTCTTTTCGTGGGATGGTTCCTTTTGCAGCTACAACCATGGATTCCTCCAGGATGTCCCAGGAAGATTTGCCTCCTTCATCATGCGGCAATTGAAAACGGTTTTTCACCTTGATTGTGTATTCTGTTTTCAGATGAGGGTTGTTTTGTAGTTGTTGATAATCCAGTGGTTCTGATCTTTTTGGTTTCTTTAATTTTCTCATCTTTATTTTCATTTTGCAAATGACTGGTATGTGGTCACTTCCACAGTCTGCTCCAGGATAGCTTTTAGGTTGAGTTATCGAGTTTTTGAATCTGTTATTGATTGTTATGAAGTCGATATGATTTTTGTTGTTCCCATCTGGGCTTCTCCATGTCCATTTCCTTCTTGGATGTTGTTTAAACCAAGTGTTGGTGATTATCTGATTGTTTGTTTTACACCATGATATAAGATTTTCTCCTCTTTCATTTCTTTCTCCCAATCCCTGGTCTCCCCAACAATATGGTCTTCTCTTCCCTCACCAACTTTTGCATTGAAGCCGCCCATGACTATGATGGCTCCTTGTGATTTGCATTCTTCTAGTGCTTTGTCTAGGGAGTGGTAGAAGGCATTAGTTTCTTCCTCTGAGCTTGCCATTGTGGGTGCATATATTTGGATGAAAAAGATGTTGTTTTGTTGTCCTTTTAGTTTGATTAGCATCATTCTGTCTGAGATATGCCAGTATCCTGGCAGGCTGTTGGATGTTTCTTTGTCTAAGATGATTGCAACACCCTTTTCATGTCTATCTCCACCAGAGTATATCATCCTGTAGTCGTCTGATTGGAATACTCCAGTGCCTTTCCATCTTATTTCACTTAGGCCTAGGATGCTGACTTCTAGCCTCTTCATTTCTAATTTTACATTTATCATCAATACCAATATATAAAGGGATTTTAATTTTAAATTGGAAAATTTATGTAAGTAACTGAGAAAATACTTAAATTACATGTTGAAATACCATGTAAATAAATTAGAATATGCAGAACATTGCCTTGTATGTGTCTCCAATCTTCACAAACCTCACCTTGCTCCATCTATTTTATTTTCTCCTTTTCCTCTTCTCTCTGCTTTCAACTGCCTCCATCTATCATTCACCTGGCACTATCTGCCAGCTCTACCGCTGCCCTTAATCTCTAACTTGCACAACCTGAATGTCACTTTACACCTGTCTTCAATCACCTCGGACACCTTTCTCGCTACTCTCCTTCTTCTCTTCATACTGGCTATTTCAGAACTGATGTAGGATTCCAACACGAAACACTGACAAATTCCTTTCCTCCCATAGACGCTGCTTGACCTGCTGAGCCCCTGCAAAATGTCTGTTGCTCCAGCATCCAGCAGCCGTAGTCTCTCATGTATTCATTACTTTTTAAGGCTTTCAGTAAATATGGCTTGAAATGTCAACATGGTTCTTATTTTACTAATTATACAATTTTCAGGATATATTCCAGTATATTCCAAAAAATAGGAAACTCATGTCAGTTCAGGACACTTTCCATGATTCCACTGGGGACATTCAAATATCCCTAGCCTGTCAGAGCAGATTGAATGATTGACAGCACTTCAGAAGTTACATATTAAACAACATATTTTTGAAAATTTCAACATTGTTTTCAATTAAATGGAGGAATGGCAGCAAATGCCATTTTACTTGGGTATGACGCACTCCTGGCCATTAATCCAAAGAACCTGCCTTGGGAACTACAGAGTTTAACTCAAATTATTACATAAAGCTGGAATTAGGACGAAAAACTGGTCCTAGTAACAGCTACCACAAAGCTACCAGATTATCACAAACATCATGGGATTCACTAGTAGCTTCCAGAAAGAGAAATCTGCTGTCCTTTTATGTGACTCCTGCCCCACCAATAGAGTTGACTCTTACCTGTTTTTTTAAATTTCAGGGATAATTAGGGAATGACAAAAAAATTTGGCATTGCTAGGGATATTGACACCCAATGAATAAATAAAGATAAAGTACGACTGCAAAATTTGGGCCTTTGTTTGGCATTTCAAATGTAGCCCCTCTTTCTTTTCATCTATTACTATTGCTTGATACCTAAAAATATTTGGATCAAGGCTTTAAAATGGAAGTCAAATTTGAATTTTCTTCTCCCTATCAATTGTATTCTGAACTTTAGATTTATCATCCATACATGATGACTCTTTTTAAGTATTGTTATTCAGATAATCTGATACATCTTTAAAGCTAATGGTATTTTCAGCTATAAAGTAAATTTATTACCGAAGTACATATATGTCATCAGATACAACCCTGAGATTTGTTTTCTTGCGGGCTTGCTCACTGAATCCAAGAAACAATAGATTCAATGGAAGACTGCATCCAACAGGACAGATAAACAATGTGTAAAAGAAGACAGTGAGGGATTGTGGAAACCATAACAAAATGCCAGACTTTCCTGTGGATCAGTATCGGGAAATGATGTAAGACTAAAGATTGGTCTCCATACTTACAATGCCTGCAGTAATTTCCTTCAGACTTCTCCTGATCAACTAATTTATGATCTGAAGAAGACCAACAGAACTTCAAGATTGGGAAAAATTGGGATTTCTCCCATTTCCCATATCAATTGTGGTATCTACAAATGAATAAAAAGGAAACATATTGTGGGCCATTCTGAAAAAATGTGAGTGCCAGCATCCAATTGTTTCTCCTCAAGGTGAATGTGGATGATCAGGGCAATCCCCAAGAAAATTTACATGTTCTGCAGTATTGAAATTGAATGGAAAGTGACTTTGATATGTTTGACATCACTCTTTTGCCCAAAATTATAGATACCATCTCCTCCATGCACCTCCACCCCATCTCCCAACCCTATCTGCTACCACAGATACATTGGTGGTTGTACACAGCAAAGGGTAGAGTGGTACAATACATAAGAAAGGATATCTTTCTTGGTTTTCATTTGTACCAGAGGCAATAAGTTGGACCCTACATTCTACAACTGGCTGCTGGCATAAATCCCAAAGATAACTGCAGTGGATCATTAATGTACAGGAATTGTTAAGGCTAATTACATGCATTAATTTTGCATTTCCTACGTGTGACAGTGTGACAGAGTATTAGTAACATCGCACAAGAAGAATATATAGCCTCTGAGCAAGACGCCATGCTGTGAGGCAGTTGATAAATTTACCCTTGTCATTCAGAACTTACATATGTGTTCCTTTTATAGCCTGTAAGCATGCATAGAATTATTGCAGTGTGTACTGTGTGTGAACTTTGTCAGCTTAAAGTGAGCATCCATATAAAAGTATCCCGTAGTTGCTTCACTACTCTTCCACTACCTTCAGGAAGATTATTAAACCAAGTCTAACATAATTACTTTTGGCCATCAAGTCACAATATTTCTCAATAACACTTCTCAATGTTTTCCATATATCTGACTCTTTTCATACAGGGATAATCTAGCATACATGTCATCCTCTGCGGTATCAAGGAATTTGTGAATTCACTGTTTGTCAAGATAAATGTTTCGCAGATTAGAGGAAAAACACCTTATATTCTGTCATGGTAGCTTCCAACCTGATGGCATGTGCAGTGATATCATGTGTCATTTGTAAGAACGTGATTGGACAGAGTCCGGAGCATGCGCAGAAATGACAATGATCTAGAAACTGTATGTTAAAGACATGCTTGCTGTTTGCTGTTCTAAATAAACGTTCTAGTTTTAATTCTCCCAGAATATGGTTTGTTCTTAGTAACCCATGGCACATGTAAAGAACACAATATGGTGTCAGAAGTCGGTCTGGAAGAATAATTTGTTTCGCTAACATGGGAGAAACAAAGATAATCAAAAAAAGAGCGCAAACTTTTTTGTTGTTTGCTAACAGCTTTAAAAATGGAAATTTTGCAGCCCCATCAACGCTTCAGCTGACTGGAAACGTAGCTGAAAACTGGTAAGGATTTAAACAGCATTTTGAAATGTATTTATTGGCAATCGGAGCAGAAAATAAAATGGAAATAACGAAAGCAGCGATCCTACTGCACGTAATAGGGGATGACACAATTGAGGTATATAACCATTTTACTTTTGAAAATGGAGATAATTTGAACCTAATAGCAATAATCGACAAATTTGATGCATTTTGTATACTGAAGCGTAACCTGACGTATGAGCGCTACAAATTTTTCAAGTGTCGGCAGAGACCTGGTCAAACGATTGATCAATTTGCTACAGAGTTGAGAAACCACAGTAAAAGATGCGAGTTTGCAGAGCTTACAGACTCTCTCATTAAAGACAGAATTACTTGAGGCATTCTGGATAATTGTCTGAAATAAAGACTGTTAGAACAAGATTTGAATTTGGAAAACACTGTGGCACTCTGCAAAGCTTCTGAGACTGTGGTGTCACAGGCTAAAGAAATTTTTATTGAAAAAGGCTGCATAGACGCTGTAAAGCACAAACATATTAGAAAAAAAATGCAGCGACAATGAAACCGACAGAGAGCAAGAAATCATCTGAAGAAAAGAACTTTCTGATCTCTGTGGGTGGCAACATCATCTAAAAAAGTGTCCAGCGTATCGGAAAATGTGCAACACCTGTGGTAAGAGTAATAATTTTTCATGCTGTTGCAGAAGTAGAAAGGAGATAGAACACGTAAATGCAGTGCTTGAAAATGAACGCGAGGAGTTTTATCAAGTCAAGTCAAGTTACTTTTTATTGTCATTTCGACCATAACTGCTGGTACAGTACACAGTAAAAATGAGATTACGTTTTTCAGGACCATGGTGCTACATGAAACAATACAAAAACTACACTGAACTATGTAAAACAACACAAAAACTACACTAGACTACAGACCTATCCAAGACTGCATAAAGTGCACAAAACAGTGCAGGCATTACAATAAATAATAAACCAGACAATAGGCACAGTAGAGGGCAGTAGGTTGGTGTCAGTCCAGGCTCTGGCTATTGGGGAGTCTGATGGCTTGGGGGAAGAAACTGTTACATAGTCTGGTCGTGAGAGCCCAAATGCTTCGGTGTCTTTTGCCAGGCAGCAAGAGGGAGAAGAGTTCTTATGAAGGGTGTGTGAAGTCCTTCATAATGCTGTTTGCTTTACAAATGCAGCATGTGGTGTAAATGTCTGTAATGGTGGGAAGAGAGACCCCAATGATCTTCTCAGCTGACCTCACTATCCACTACAGGGTCTTGCGATCCGAGATGGTGCAATTTCTGAACCAGGCAGTGATGCAGCTGCTCAGGATGCTCTCAATACAACCTCTGTAGAATGTGGTGAGGATGGGATGGCGGGAGATGGACTTTTCTCAGCCTTCACAGAAAGTAGAGATGCTGCTGGGCTTTCTTTGCTATGGAGCTGGTGTTGAAGGACCAGGTGAGATTCTCCGCCAGGTGAACACCAAGAAATTTGGTGCTCTTAATGATCTCTACAGAGGAGTCGTCGATGTTCAGCGGAGAGTGGTCGTTCCGTGTCCTCCTGAAGTCAACAACCATCTCTTTTGTTTTGTCCACATTCGGAGACAGGTTGTTGGTTCTGCACCAGTCTGTTAGCCGCTGCACCTCCTCTCTGTATGCTGACTCATCATTCTTTCTGATGAGACCCGCCATGGCCGTATCATCGGCGAACTTGATGATGTGGTTCGAGATGTGTGTTGCAGCACAGTCTTGGGTCAGCAGAGTGAACAGCAGTGAACTGAATACACAGCCCTGGGGGGGCCCCCCTACTCAGTGTGATAGTATTGGAGATGCTGCTACCAATTCGGACTGACTGAGGTCTCCCAGTCAGGAAGTCTACGATCCATTTGCAGAGGGAGGTGTTCAGGCCCAGTAGGCTCAGCTTTCCAATCAGTTTTTGAGGAATGATTCTGTTGAATGCTGAACTGAAGTCTATGAACAACATTCGAATGTATGTGTCTTTTAGTCCAGGTGGGTAAGGGCCAGGGGGTTATATAGATGTGCTTTGTGAAAACAAACTAAGTAAGAATGATTGGACTATGCCATTGCAAGTGAATCAAAACAATATTCTGTTTAGACTGGACACTGGAGCGCAAGTAAATGCTCTTGCAGAATCTAAGTTTAATGCATTAAAGCCAAGACCAAAGTTACATAAGACAAATGTAAAAGTGACTGCGCATTCAGGTGCAAGCATTCCAGTTAATGGAACGTGTGGCAGAAGTTGAGCACAAAAATGTTGAGTGCACGCTTTCATTTGTGGTAGAGCCAAAAAATGTACAGTCAATACTGGGTTTATCTGCCTGTGAGAGCCTGAATTTTGTAAAAAGAGCTTAGTCCTTGACAGTGATACTAAGTCAGAATACAGTGAATAGAGGCCAAACTTGCCGGTAGAGTAAAATACGGATCTGAAGCCAAAGAGTGACAACAATCAGGATTCAATTGAAGAAGTGAAAGCACGAGAGAAGGAATTGAGAAGTTTTATTGAAATGATGAAGTCTCAGCATAAAAAAGAGATTGCACAGTTAATGAATGAATTCTATTTCTTCTCAAAGACCTTAAGAAACTTCAGAGTTTCAGTTAACTGATGCAGACCAGACGAAACAAGGAAATAACAACGAAACACAAGAACTGTGTGAACCACTTTGAAGGTCAACACAAAATACTCTGCAGATGTTGGGGTCAAAGCAACACTCACAACACGCTGGAGGAACTCAGCAGGTTGGGCAGCATCCGTGGAAATGATCAGTCAACGTTTCAGGCCGGAACCCTTCGTCAGGACTGAAGAGGAAAGGGGCAGAGGCCCTATAAAGAAGGTGGGGGGAGGGTGGGAAGGAGAAGGCTGGTAGGTTCCAGGTGAAAAACTAGTAAGGGGAAAGATAAAGGGGTGGGGAAGGGGAAGCAGGGAGGGGATAGGCAGGAAAGGTGAAGAAGGAATAGGGGAAAGCACAATTGGTAGCAGAAAGAGGCGGAACCATGAGGGAGGTAGTAGGCAGCTGAGGAAGGGGGGCAGAGTGAAATAGGGATAAGGGAAGGGAGGGGGAGGGAATTACCAGAAGTTGGGGAAGTCAATGTTCATATAAGGGGCTGGAGACTACCCAGATGGTATGTGAGGTGTTGCCCCTCCAACCTAAGTTTAGCTTCATCAAGGCAGTAGAGAAGGCCATGTATGGACATATCCGAATGGGAATAGGAAGCAGAGCTGAAGTGGGTGGCAACCGGGAGATCCTGTCTTTTGTGGTGGACGGAGCGGAGGTGCTCAAAGAAGCAGTCCCCCAATCTGCGTTGGGTTTCACCGATGTAGAGGAGGCTGCACTGAGAGCACCAGATGCAATAGATGACCCCAACAGACTCACAAGTGAAGTGTTGCCTTACCTGGAAGGACTGTTTAGGGCCCTGAATGGTGGCAAGAGAGGAGGTGTAGGGACAGGTGTAGCACTTACGCTTACAAGGAGAAGTGCCGGGTGGGAGATCCGTGGGGAGGGATGTGTAGATAAGGGAGTCGCGGAGGGACCGATCCCTGTGGAAAGCGGAGAGGGGTGGAGAGGGAAAGATGTGCTTAGTGGTGGGGTCCTGTTGAAGGTGGCGAAAGTTGCGGAGGATAATGTGCTGGATCCGGAGGCTGGTGGGGTGGTAGGTGAGGACAAGGGGAACTCTGTCCCTGTTGTGGTGGCGGGAGGATGGGGTGAGAGCCGAAGTGTGGGAAATGGAGGAGATGCGGGTGAGGGCATCATTGATGATGGCAGAAGGGAAACCATGATCCTTAAAGAAAGAGGACATTTGAGATGTCCTGGAACGGAAAACCTCATCCTGGAAGCAGATGGGGCGGAGACGGAGGAACTGGGAATAGGTAATGGCATTTTTGCATGTGGCAGGGTAGGAAGAGGTATAGTCAAGGTATTTATGAGAGTCAGTGGGCTTGTAGAAGATGTCAGTGAACAGTCGGTCTCCAGAGATGGAGACTGAGAGATCGAGAAAGGGGAGAAAAGAGTCTGAGATAGACCAAGTGGATTTAAGGGCTGGGTGGAAGTTTGAAGTAAAGTCAATGAAATTGATGAGCTCAGCATGTGTGCAGGAAGCAGCACCAACGTAGTCGTCAATGTAGCGAAGGAAAAGTTGGGGAGCAGTACCAGAAGGTCTACTCACGTTCGTAAACACCCAAAGAGACTGATAGAGACATGTTAAATTACGAATTTGTTCCGTTCAATGTTGCTAATTGTTTTTCTTTTTAAGGAAAGGAAGATGTGGTGATATCACGTGTCACGTCCAAGAACGTGATTGGACAGAGTCAGGAGCATGCACAGAAATGGCAGAACGATCTAGAAACTGTATGTTAAAGATGTGCTTGCTCTTTGCTGTTGTAAATAAATATTCTAGTTTTAATTCTTCCAGAATATGGTTTGTTCTTAGTAACCCATGACACATGTAAAGAACACAACAGCATGAACATCAATTTCTCTAACATCTGGTAACCACTTTCCTCTGATCATTCTCTTTTTTTCCCCATATCCCACTGACCTCTATTGCCCTATTTATTTTCCCTTCCCCATCTTCTCCATCTTCCCATCACACAGACATTCCTCACATCAGTCCCGAATGCTTCCCACACTCTCTTCCCTTCATTTCATGGTCTATTGACCTCTTCCATTAGAATCCATCTTCCTGAGCCATCGAAGTCCTCCTAGCTTCTTACAGCATTCCCACCCTCCTCCCTCCTTCACATGAATCCACCTGTCACCTGCCAGAACTTGCTGCTCCTCCTCCACACCCCCCCACCAAGTTTCTATAATAGCCCTCTTTCATTTCAGTCCTGATGAAGGGTTTCAACTTGAAACAGCAACTGTTCATTTCCCTCCAAAGCTGCTGCCTGCCCTGCCAAGTTCCTGCCACATTTTTTGGGTGTTGTAAAAATGTCTTTATTAGCTTTTCAGGGACTGATGGGAATCAACAGTAATTTACTGCACAGAATGGCTCAGCTAGTAGAGTTTTACTGCTAGAAAGCTATGTTCATTCCTTACTTTTGAGGATCTCTGTATGAACTCTGCATGTTCTCACTGTGACAGCATGGATTTTCCTCATATGCCCCAGTTTCCTCCCACATTCCAAATATGTGTGGGTCAGTTGTATAATTGGCTGCTGTAGATTGACGCTGGTGTGTAAATGAATGTTAGAATCTGGTGAGGGAGGAAGATGATACAATGTGATTAATGCAAATAGGCAGTTGAAGGTCAGCATTGACTTGCTGGACCAAAGAACCTGTTTTCATGCTGTATCTCTCTATGACTCTATGACAGGAGAGGGACCCTCACTTGTTTAAAAATGAACTTCAATACCAAAGTTTCTTTTCAACATTCTGTGATTTTATGTGTCTATCGGAAGCAGGCCAAGCATTTCAATCTTCCACGAGGAATTCTGCAGATGCTAGAAATTCAACCAACCCACATCAAAGTTGCTGGTGAACGCAGCAGGCCAGGCAGCATCTCTAGGAAGAGGTACAGTCAACGATTCGGGCCAAGACCCTTCGTCAGGACTAAATGAAGGAAGAGCTAGTAAGAGATTTGAAAGTGGGAGGGGGAGGGGGAGATCCAAAATGATAGGAGAAGATAGGAGAGGGAGGGATGGAGGCAAGAGCTGGACAGGTGATTGGCAAAAGGGATATGAGAGAATCATGGGACAGGAGACCCAGGGAGAAGGAAAAGGGGGAGGGGGGAAAACCCCAGAGGATGGGCAAGGGGTATAGTCAGAGGGACAGAGGGAGAAAAGGGAGAAAAAGGAGAGAGAGAAAGAATGTGTGTATATAAATAAATAACGGATGGGGTACGAGGGGGAGGTGGGGCATTAGCGGAAGTTAGAGAAGTCAGTGTTCATGCCATCAGGTTGGAGGCTACCCAAATGGAATATAAGGTAATGTTCCTCCAACCTGAGTGTGGCTTCATCTTTACAGTAGAGGAGGCCGTGGATAGACATATCAGAATGGGAATGGGACGTGGAATTAAAATGTGTGGCCACTGGGAGATCCTGCTTTCTCTGGCGGACAGAGCGTAGGTGTTCAGCGAAATGGTCTCCCAGTCTGCATCGGATCTCGCCAATATATAGAAGGCCACATCGGGAGCACCGGTCACAGTATATCACTCCTGCCGACTCACAGGTGAAGTGTCGCCTCACCTGGAAGGACTGTCTGGGGCCCTGAATGGCGGTAAGGGAGGAAGTGTAAGGGTATGTGTAGCACTTGTTCCGCTTACAAGGATAAGTGCCAGGAAGGAGATCAGTGGGGAGGGATGGGGGGGAACGAATGGACAAGGGAGTCGCGTAGGGAGCAATCCCTGTGGAAAGCAGAGAGAAGGGTGGAGAGAAAGATGCACTTAGTGATGGGATCCTGTTGGAGGTGGCAGAAGTTACGGAGAATAATATGTTGGACCCGGAGGTTGGTGGGGTGGTAGGTGAGGACCAGGGCAACCCTATTCCTAGTGGGGTGGCGGGAGAATGGAGTGAGAGCAGATGTGCGTGAATTGGGGGAGATGCGTTTGAGAGCAGAGTTGATGGTGGAGGAAGGGAAGCCCCTTTCTTTAAAAAAGGAGGACATCTCCCTGGTCCTGGAATGAAAAGCCTCATCCTGAGCGCAGATGCGGCGGAGATGGAGGAATTGCGAGAAGGGGATGGCATTTTTGCAAGAGACAGGGTGAGAAGAGGAATAGTCCAGATAGCTGTGAGAGTCAGTAGGCTTATAGTAGACATCAATAGATGAGCTGTCTTCATAGATAGAAAGATCTAGAAAGGGGAGGGAGGTGTCGGAAATGGACCAGGTAAACTTGAGGGCAGGGTGAAAGTTGAAGGCAAAGTTAATGAAGTCAGCGAGTTCAGCATGCATGCAGGAAGCAGCGCCAATGCAGTCATCGATGTAGCGAAGCAGAAGTGGGGGACAGATACTAGAATAGGTTTAGAGCATAGATTGTTCCACAAACCCAACAAAGCCATGCAGGCGCCCATAGCTACACCTCTAGTTTGGAGGAAGTGGGAGGAGCCAAAGGAGAAATTATTAAGTGTAAGGACTAATTCCGCGAGACGGAGCAGAGTGATGGTAGAGGGGAACTGATTAGGTCTGGAATCCAAAAGAAGCGGAGAGCTTTGAGACTGTCCCCTCATCATTATTTATTCAATTTTAAGTAAATGCTTTCTGAGTGAGGAGGAATACAGTTTCCAGGCTATCTGCAGTGTCTATTATTTCAACTGCTCAGAGACACTGCTATATAAAAACAATACAGATATTTCTGCTTATCTTCTTAGTTTGTGTGAAAACTTTATCCCTGTGCAGTTTATGTTAATCAGAGAGTTGCACACATTCTTTTTCATAAACTTCTGTTGAACATCTCATTGTTACGGCAAATTTTAGAAATCCGTGATTTGAGAAGCCTGTTTCCTTATTAAGCATATTTCTTTTCCTGACAGGATTTATTGTTCATATGCAAACAACTTTAAAGCCATCTTTGCACCTCATCCCACCCTGCTACTTGTAAAAGCACTATCTCATTCTCTCAATTCATCCATCTCTGCTGCATATGCTCTCAGGATGTAGCTTTTCATTCCAGGAGAAAGGAAGTCTTCCACCACCAACACTGCCCTCAACAGCATCTCTTTCACTTCATGCACATCTGATCTTACTCCATCCTCATGCCACCCTACCAGGGATAGGGTTCCTTTTGTCCTCACTACTACACCACCATTCTCCGTATCCAGCACATAATTCTCCAAAACTTCCGGCACCTCCAATGGGATCCAACCACCAAGCACATCTTTTCCTCCCACCCACTTTCTGCTTACCTCAGGGATCACTCCCTACGTGACCCCCTTGTCTATTCATCCCTCCCCACTGATCTCCCTCCTGGCACTTATCCTTGCAAGCGGAACAAGTACTAAACCTGCCCCTAAACCTCCTCCCTCACTAACATTCGGGACCTTAAACAGACCTTCCAGGTGAGGTGACACTTCACCTGTGAGTCTGTTAGGTCATTTACTGTGTTTGGTGCTCCCAGTGTGGCCTCCTATGTAACGGTGAGACCGGATGTAGATTGGGAGACACTTCACCAAGCATCTACGCTCCGTCCGCCAGAACATTTTAATCACACTTCCCATTCCCATTCCAATATGTCCATCCATGGCCTCTTCCGTTGTTGTGATGAGGCCACACTTAGGTTGGAGGAACAAAACCTTATATTCCGTTTGGGTAGCCTCCAACCTGATGGCAGGAACATTGATTTCTCAAACTTCTAGTAGTGACACCCACTGCCTCTCCTTCACCATTTCCCATCCCCCTTTCCCCCTCTCAGCATATCTCCTTGCCGGCTCATTGCTTCTGTTTGGTGCGCCTCTCTCCTTTTTCTTTTTTCAATGGCCTTCTGTCTCTTTCATCAATCAACTTCCCAGCTCTTTACTTCATCTCTTCCCCTCCAGGTTTCACCTATCACCTGGTGTTTCTCTCTCTCTTCACCCCACCTTTCAAATCTATTATTCAGCTTTCTTTCTCCAGTCCTGCCAAAGGGTTTCAGCCTGAAACGTTGACTCTACTTTTTAACCACAGATGCTGTCTGGCCTGCTGAGTTCCTTCAGCATTTTGTGTGTGTTGCTCGGATTTCCAGCATCTGCAGATTTTCTCCTGTTCGACAAAGCCATCTTATCTTCAATGGGAATTTTGTGAATTTATTTCCCATGTTACACATTTTAAAGTTGACACATTTTGGCAAAGCAAGTATAATAATTTATAAGACCATAAGACATAGGAGCAGAATTAGGTTATTCAGCCCATTGAGTCTACTGCATCATTTCATCATGGATGATCCTGGATCGCACTTAATATACCTCATATATATTTCATTCACCTGTCTTCTTGCCATAACCTTTGATGCCCTGACCGATCAGGAAACGATCAAGTTTCCCCTTAACTATACCCATAGACTTGGTCTCCACCGCAGCCTGCAGCAGAGCATTTGACAGATTCACCACTCTCTGGCTAAAAATGTTCCTCCTTACCTCCATTCAAAAAGGTTACCCCTCCATTTTGAGGCTGTGCCCTCTAGTTCTGGATACCCCCATCATAGGAAACTTCTCCACATCCACCCTGTCTAGCCCTTTCAACATTTGGTAGGTTCAATGAGATCCCAACTCATTCTTCTAAATTCCATAAGACAATTAGACAAAGGAGCAGAAGTAGGCCATTCGGCCCATCGAGTCTGCTCCAGCATTTTAACATGAGCTGATCCATTCTCCCATTTAGTCCCACTCCCCCGCCTTCTCACCATAACCTTTGTTGCACTGGCTACTCAGATACCTCTCAATCTCTGCCTTCAATACACCCAATGACTTAACCTCCACTGCTGCCCGTGGCAACAAATTCCATAGATTCACTACCCTCTGACTAAAAAAATTTCTTCGCATTTCTGTTTTGAATGGGCGCCCTTCAATCCTTAAGTCATGCCCTCTCGTACTAGACTCCCCCATCATGGGAAACAACTTTGCCACATCCACTCTGTCCATGCCTTTCAACATTCGAGATCTTTCTATGAGGTCTCCCCTCATTCTTCTAAACTCCTAGGAACACAGTCCAAGAGCGGACAAACGTTCCTCATATGTTAACCCTCTCATTCCCAGAATCATTCTAGTGAATCTTCTCTGTACCCTCTCCAACATCAGCACATCCTTTCTTAAATAAGGAGACCAAACTGCCCACAGTACTCCAAGTGAGGTCTCACCAGCGCCTTATAGAGCCTCAACATCACATCCCTGCTCCTATACTCTATTCCTCTAGAAATGAATGCCAACATTGCATTCGCCTTCTTCACTACTGACTCAGCCTGGAGGTTAACTTTAAGGACATCCTGTACGAGGACTCCCAAGTCCCGTTGCATCTCAGAACTTTGAATTCTTTCCCTATTTAAATAATAGTCTGCCCGTTTATTTTTTCTGCCAAAGTGCATAACCATACACTTTCCAACATTGTACTTCATTTGCCACTTCTCTGCCCATTCTTCCAAGTCTCTCTGCAGACTCTCCGTTTCCTCAGCATTACCGGCCCCTCCACCTATCTTCGTATCATCAGCAAACTTAGCCACAAAGCCATCTATTCCATAATTCAAATCATTGATGTACAATATAAAAAGAAGCGGCCCCAACACTGATCCCTGTGGAGAACCACTGGTAACCGGCAGCCAACAAGAATAGGATCCCTTTATTCCCACTCTCTGTTTCCTGCCAATCAGCCAACGCTCTATTGACATATGTAACTTTCCCGTAATTCCATGGGCTCTTATCTTGTTAAGTAGCCTCATGTGTGGCACCTTGTCAAAGGCCTTCTGAAAATCCAAATATACAACATCCACTGCATCTCCCTTGTCTAGCCTACTGGTAATTTCCTCAAAAAATTGTAATAGGTTTTTCAGGCAGGATTTTCCTTTAAGGAATCCATGCCGAGTTCTGCCTATCTTGTCATATGCCTCCAGGTACTCTGTAACCTCATCCTTGACAATCGACTCCAACAACTTCCCAACCACCGATGTTAAGCTAACAGGTCTATAATTTCCTTTTTATTTCCTTGTCCCCTTCTTAAATAGTGGAGTGACATTTGCAATCTTCCAGTCTTCTGGAACCATGCCAGAACCTATCGACTTTTGAAAGATCATCGCTAATGCCTCCGCAATCTCCACAGCTACCTCCTTCAGAACACGAGGGTGCATTCCATCTGGTCCTGGAGATTTATCTACCTTTAGACTATTCAGCTTCCTGAGTACTTTCTCTGTCGTAATGGTGACTACACACACTTCTCTTCCCTGCCACCCTTGAGTGTCCGCTATATTGCTGATGTCTTCCTCAGTGAAGACTGATGCAAAATACTCGTTCAGTTCTTCTGCCATCTCCTTATCTCCCATTACAATTTCTCCAGCGTCATTTTTTATTGGTCCTATATCTACTCTCACCTCTCTTTTACTCTTTATATACTTGAAAAAAGCTTTTAGTATCTTCTTTGATATTATTTGCTAGCTTCCTTTCATAGTTAATCTTTTCCCTCTTAATTGCCTTCTTAGTTTCCTTTTGTCAGGTTTTAAAAACTTCCCAACCCTCTGTCTTACCACTAATTTTTGCTTCCTTGTATGCCCTCGCCTTTGCTTTAACTTTGGCTTTGACTTTTCTTGTCAACCATGGTTGTATCTTTTTTCCATTCGAAAATTTCTTCTTTTTTGGAATATACCTGTCTTGCACCTTCCTCACTTCTCGCATAAACTCCAGCCACTGCTGCTGTGCCGTCTTTCCCGCCAGTGTCCCTTTCCTGTCAACTTTGGCCAGTTCCTCTTTCATGCCACTGTAATTTCCTTTACTCCCCTGAAATACCGACACATCAGATTTCGGCTTCTCTTTTTCACATTTCACAGTGAACTCAATCATGTTATGATCACAGCCTCCTAAGGGTTCCTTCACCTCAATCTCTCTAATCACCTCCGGTTCATTACACAATACCCAATCCAGTACAGCCGATCCCCTAGTGGGCTCAACAACAAGCTGTTCTAAAAAGCCATCTCGCAGACATTCTACAAATTCTCTCTCTTGAAATCCAGTGCTGACCTGATTTTCCCAATCGACTCGCGTGTTAAAATCCCCCACAATTATCATAAGACTGCCCTTCTGACAAGCCTTTTCTATTTCCAGTTGTAATTTGTAGTCCATATCCCTGCAGCTGTTTGGAGGCCTATAAATAACTGCCATCAGGGTCCTTTTACCCCTGCAATTTCTTAGCTTTCTAAAGGTTCTGCACCTTCTGATCCTATATCACCTCTTTCTAATGATTTAATATCATTTCTTACCAATAAAGCCACGCCTCCCTCTCTGCCTACCTTCCTATCCTTCCGATACAGCGTGTATCCTTGGACGTTCAGCTCCCAGAGACATGCATCCTTATAGCCACGTCTCAGTGATGGCCACAATATCATACCTGCCAACCTGTAGCTGTACAACAAGATCATCCACCTTATTCCTTATGCTGCGTGCATTCATTTACAACACCTTAAGACCAGTATTTGATACTTTTTGCTTTGATTTCACTGCAACTTTATTGCACTGCAACTTGTCCCAATGGCTGCAAATTTGCCCCATCACCTGCCTGTCTTTCCTGACATCTTTACTGCTCACTATCTTAGATTTATTTCTGTTTTCCCCTTCCTCCGCTCTATCATTCCGGTTCCCATCCCCCTGCCAAATTAGTTTAAACCCTCCTTAACAGCTCTATTAAACTTTCCCGCCAGGATATTCCAGTGAATACAGACCCAAAGCTGCCAAACGCTCTCACATGCTAACTCTTTCCTTCCCAAAATCATATCGTGAGCCTCCTCTGGACTGTCTCCAAAGTTAATGCATCCTTTCTGAGATAAGGGGCCCAAAACTGACAACAATACTCCAAGTGCAGCCTGACTAGTGCCTTATAAACGCTTAACAGTATATCCTTGCTTTTATATTCTATTCCCATTGAAATAAATGCCAACATTGTACTTGTCTTCTTTAGCACAGACTCAACTTATAAATTAACCTTCTGAGAGTCTTGCATGAGGACTCCTTAGTCCCTCTGCACCTCTGATGTTTGAACCTTCTCCCCATTTAGATAACAGTCTGCACTATTGTTCCTTTTACCAAAATTCATTATCATACATTTCCCAACACTGTAGTCCATCTGCCACTTCTTTGCCCATTCTTTCTATTTGTCTAAGTCCTGCTGCAATCATGTTACTTTCTCAGCACTACTACCCCTCCTCCTAGCTTTGTATCATGTGCAAACGTTGCCACAAAGCCACCAATTCAGTTATCCAAATCATTGGCAAACAATGTGAAAAGTAGTGGTCCGAATACTAACCCCTGAGGAGCAGCACTGGCAGCCAACCAGAAAAGGCCACCTTTTATTCCCACTCACTGCCTCCTGCCTGTCAGCCATTCTGCTAACCACACTAGTCTCTTTCCTGTAACACCATAGGATTTTATCTTGTTAAGCAGCCTCATGTGTGGCATATTATTTATTATAATATTATAATACATGCTCAGTCTAAAAACTGTTGTTTTCCATGTTATCAGCTACCCCAAAACACATGGAAATACTGTTGAATAATGCACTCTGAAATCACAATGTAACAATGACCTCCACTAGATTGACCCAGTATAGATCTGATTCATATTCATAGCTCATGGCATGGGCAACGTTTAGCTAACACCAATTGTATTGATGAGTTAACTGGCTCTCACACAAAATGCACCAGGAATCAGCCCAAAATGTGAACTGTACTCTTTTCCATAGGTGCTGCCTGGCCTGCTGATCTCCTCCAGCATTTTGTCTGTGTTGCTTCGATCTGCAGATTTTCTCTTGTTTATATTTTTGGGCTGTTGTTTGTTTGGAGTCATTAGCACCAGTTAATTTTAGCAGAGGCTGCTTGAAACCCTGACTACTAATCCTATTGGGGAAATGCTTATTACCGCCAATCACTGGCAGAAACAATTGCAGAGAGATGAAAAAGAACTTGATTTTTGATGTCTTGTAGCAGAGATGAGAGAGAGCTCCTCCATGCCAGTGACCCACAAAGCTCTCCTTTATAAAGTGCCATTAGATTCAAATCATTTATCTGGGCATCAGCATTTGTCAGCTTTCCATCATTCACAGAAGGCACCTTAGAAAGACACTTTACAATATAGCTACTTGTGCAATTCCATCTATCTTGAAGGAAATGTTTTCATACATATGCTCCAAGAAACAACAGATTGTGGCTGGAATTCCACTCAGCCAGACAAATGGGGAGCATCCATCATCCTTGTTGGATCTGCTCTTATAAATCTGACTAGAGAGCCTCCATTCTGTTAGAATCTCCCAATGATGACTGGCACAGATAAAACAGACAGACCTTATCTTTATGGTTCTGAATCAGAATCAGATTTGTTTTCACTGACATATGCCATGGAATGTGTTGTCAGTGATCATTTGCTGTCACTTGAAGCAAGTATGTGAAGCTATTTCCTTCAAGATAGATGTAAGGAGCCATGCAGTAATGTGCCTGCAAAAGGTATTAAATATTAACAGACCTTTCTATAGTGAATCTTAGCTTGCAGGAACATTGCTGTTCTCAAAGGTGGACAAGAGACTGCTCATCACAAAATGTTGTGAAGACTCGTAGATTGAGAATTCACCAAAGTATGCTTCTTGCCAGGGCATACCATAACCCAAATCTACCAGAGAATATACAGAGAAAGAGTGCTTTTCAAAGCCAAAGTGGTTTTTTTCGCCACATGTACACCTACATGCATTGTATGCATTGCAATCAAACACTACCTCGCAGCATTATAGAAACAGTATTTACAAGAAAAACATAAATATAAATATATTCTAATTTAAGAAAGCACAATTAGAACAAAACAAAACAAAATCCATTTTAGTTCAAAGTGGTCAAAATGTTTATAGCATTGTTAAACCATTGTGATTAGAGTTTTTTCCGGTTGTTTCATGAACCAACTGAGTCAACACAGAACATAGAATAGTACAGCACAGTACAGGCCCTTCGGCCCACAATGTTGTGCCGACCCTCAAACCTTGCCTCCCATATAAGCCCCCACCTTAGATTCCTCCATATACCTGTCTAGTAGTCTCTTAAACTTCACTAGTGTATCTGCCTCCACCACTGACTCAGGCAGTGCATTCCACACACCAACCACTCTCTGAGTAAAAAACCTTCCTCTAATATCCCCCTTGAACTTCCCACCCCTTACCTTAAAGCCATGTCCTCTTGTATTGAGCAGTGGTGCCCTGGGGAAGAGGCGCTGGCTATCCACTCTATCTATTCCTCTTATTATCTTGTCAAAGAAATTAGTTGCCTTGAACAAGGTGGTGTGGGACATCAGGCTTCCTGCCTGATGGTAGCTGTGAGAAGATGGCACGGCCTAGCTCTCCAGCCAACAGTCTGCTCTTCAGTTTGGCTGATGTTGAGCAAGAGATTTTGTAGCACCACTCCACCAGGTGTCCAATCTCACTGCGGTAAACTGACTCATCACCAGCTGCGATTCGCCCAACAATAGTAGAGCCATTGGCGAATTTGAAGATAACATCGGAGTTGTGCTTAGCCACACAGACATGTGTGTATAGTGTGTGGTGCAGGGGGCTAAGAACACAGCATTGAAGTGCACTTGTGTTGATGATCAAGGATGAGGATATGTTGTTACCAATCCTCTCTAACTGAGATCTGCCAATGATGAAATCGAATATTCAGTTGCGGGGAAGGTACAGGGGCCTGGGTTTTGATGATGAGTTTGAATGGGAGAATTGTGTTGAACGCTGAGCTGTAGTCAATGAACAGCAGCCTGACATATGAGTTCTTGTTGTCCAGATGATCCAGAGCAGAGTAAAGAGCCAGAGAAATTGCATCTGCCGTGGACCCATTGTGTTGACAGGCAAAATGGAGAGGATCCAGATCATCTCTGAATCAAGATTTGATTCACACCATAACCAACCTCTCAAAGCACTTTTTATTACGATTGGACGTAAGTGTCACTGGATGGCAAGCTTTGAGGTATTCCTATCACAAAAAATTGGTTGTTGTCTGACTGAGAAAAGATAGTACAGCAGATTGAAATGAATGTCCTGTCATCTTTCTGAATACCCAGTGACCTTATAGATAAGTAATGATCACATTGCATCACGCTGATGGAAAGTATGTAGAGGGGACTGAGGGCAATGTAGTAAGATGGGCTAGAATCACCTCTGAAAAGATTCAAGATGAAGTTTATAATCAATTAAACAGGGAAACTTAAAGCATTTTATGATTAGTTCTAGGCCAAATAAATATGGCCAATGTTCCTGTTCCAGCATTAAAATCTCTGTGTTGACAGATTAGATGACCAGGTTGCACTAAAGGCAATTGCATGTGGCAGAACAATTGCCTTGAAGTTAATGGATACCAATGAATCAGCTAATGATTTGGAGGCTCACAGCTTTATTGACCTTGGTTCAGTCCTGATGTCTGAAGCATTCTGTGGGGACTTTGCAAATTTTTCTTATAATTGTACAGATGCTCTCTTTCCCCCCTGCATTTCAAAACGATGCAGATTGGTAGGTTAATTGGTTGATGTAAATTGCTCCCCATATCTAGATGAATGGAAGAATGTGAGGGGAGAATAAAATGGGGTTAGTGTAAATATGTGTTTGATGGTGGGCTTAAGGACGTATTTTCCTGTTGTATGATTCAAAAATTCTACAACCAATAATGTTTGAAATGCTTCGTTATTCTATCCTATTGGATATTTTGAAGATGGTGTTCATAACTAGGCTAGATTTAGGACGGTCATGTAAAATGGATAAAGATACTGTAGATATGAGCAAAATTCTCAAATGGTATCAGGGCATTTTTTAAGGCAAACAGGAATTGAAAGTAAGAGCTTTTAATAAACAATGGAGCAGTAGGAGTCTCTCAAAGGGGAGATAATGAGGTTTCTGTAAAAATACATGCATGTATGCTAAAAAAAAATGTCAATGAAGACAAATTTTAGAAACAGTACAGTATACTAAGTGTACACATTCCGTATCAGCTAAGAATCTTTGTTCTATGCACTTCCACACTTTTAAATAGTTCATGTGTTGCCTTCTTAGAATTTAATTTGCCAATGTGATGATCTCAGGAAATATTAATAGGAAGTGTTGAACATACTTGATGGTGAGAAGAGAGGCATATCGTTTATCAAAAGATAATGACAGATTTCAATTAAATGGAATAAAAATCTATCTCTGATTGCAACTGAACAATGTTCACTCCATTTTCATATCTTGATGGCATTTTTTAGAACTTATTAAAACATGTTCACTATTATGTTTGTCTAAATGTCCTATGAAGAACAATTGAATTTTGCTGTATTATATCTATGTTCAATTACTTCTTCTCATTTATATTCCCTGAGTTTGTTTCATACAATAATCTTCATTAGCCTATATACATTTCATGCATAATTGATTCATAAAATCCTTTATAAATACAGAATTTTATTGACTGCAAAAATTGATGATGAGAATGGCAATGAATAAATTCATCTTTTTTATGGTAGAATTTGGTCATAATAATCTAAGGGCTTACAAAAGTCAATACAAGGTCAAGATATAGAAAAAAACATATTGGTTATTTATTTGCACTCTTGCACAATGGTTGGACATTATCTGATTGGCAACAATTTAATGTTTCAGAAGTGCTTATTTGATCTGTAATATTCAATGAATGACAAAACATATGAAAGTCCTCAAATGCCTCAATGCAACATATCACAAAATATTCCCCTGACTAGTTATAATTCACAAGTTACCCATGATATGTTTTGTAAGTCCAAAACATTAAATTAATTGGAAGAAAAGAAGGGAGTCCAGAATTTGAGCCAAATTTCTTTTTTTGCTTTAAGTGAGGTGCACGAGTGTGATGTGGTAGTGTAATGATGTACTTTTACGTATAACCCATCATGCATTATTTAAACAAGGAATACTTAATCAAACAATATATTTACAACATTACTCAAATATTACTGAAATATTAAACACAAATCAACCCATATGTTTTATCTTACTGTGTGAGACATAGAACTATATTTATTCAGCAAAATGTTATGGGACTAATCTTCCCTCTCCATTACATGCATTAAAATCAGAGTAATTCAGTCAATCAACATGCATGCATAATGAGAAAGAGGATTTCGCACGGACCCACATGATTAGTCTCCCATAATCGCTGATCCCACTCAATTCTCCATCATGTCCAACCCTACTCTCTAATACTGATTGACCCCAACATTGAATGATAAATTTATTCTGTCTGATTTTTGGCAAGCATCCTGTTGAAAATATTAAAGGTTCGTGCAGGAGTAAACCCCAGTGAAAATCATACCTCTAGATTTTTCCGTTGATGGTACTCCTTTTTGTTTTTGGATGTGAAGAACCATCAGAGTTTATTCACGATTCAAGATTCAAGATTCAAGGTTGTTCATTGTGGTTTCCAGTGTAAAGGAGAATGACATAATTATTACTCTAGATCCCATTCAGCCCTGAAAAAAAAACACGATAAAGTAAGGAACACAATAGTAATAAAATAACAGAATAAGTATAAATTTGAAAGATAGCTTATATATATAGATTGATTGTATGTCCAAAAAGTTACACTAGGCACAGGAGATGACTGACAGGAAATGACAAAGTAATGGTGATTGGAGGCATGGAGGGATGATCAGCAATCACAACCAACAATGTTAAAATAGCATAGAAACTAACCAAGACAGATTTCGCATCTTCAATCAGTTATCAATTAAACTTTTTTTTTATTCTGAAAAAAACCAATAAAGATCCTAGTTTTCTTACCAACTATTCACATTTGTACATTTTATTTTGTCAACGGTGAATATGGTTCCATTAACTAGAACTTGGTTCATTCAATAATATACAAAAATCAGATTACTATAATAATTGAAAACTTCATCTATCCAAATAGAAACCAAAACAACAATATAATAAGAAGCAAAGAGCGAAGTGTTTCTCCAGTGTGTTCAGTTTAGATCTTTCTGACCCAAAAAGGGAAACAGTGCTGCTGTACTTGATTCTTGGAAATAATCAAGGCCAGGTATCAATGAGAAAAAGTTTGGAAAAGTGCATAAGATAATAGGAGCAGCATTTCACCATTTGGTCCATTGAGTCTGCTCTGTCATTTGGGCATTGATCGTGTGGATAGTCAGAGGCTTTTTCCTAGGCCTGAAATGGCAGCCACAAGAGGACACAGGTTTAAGGTGCTTGGGAGTAGGTACAGAGCAGATGTCAGGGGTAAGTTTTTTACCCAGAGAGTGGTGAGTGCATGGAATGGGCTGCTGGCAATGGTGGTGGAGGCAGATATGATAGGATCTTTTAAGAGACTTTTGGATAGGTACATGGAGCTTAGAAAAATAGAGGGCTATGGGTGACCCTAGTAATTTCTAAGGTAAGGACATTTTCGGCACAACTTTATGGGCCGAAGAGCCTGTATTGTGCTGCAGGTTTTCTATGTTTCTATTTCAACATGGCTAATCTATTTTCCCTCTCAGGCCTAATCTCTTGCCTTATCCCTTCCTGCCCTGACCAATTAAGAATTTATCAACCTCTGCCTTAAGTATACCAAATGACTTGGCCTCCACAGTCACCTGTGGCTACAAATTCCACAGATTCACTGCTCCCTATCTAAAGAAATTCCTCATCATCTCCTTTCTAAAATAATGTCCCTCTAGTCTGAGGCAGTGTCCTCTGGCCTTAGAATCCTCCACCCTAGGGAGCATCCTGTCTTCACATCCACTTACCAAGATCTTTCAACATTCAATAGGTTTTATTGAGGTCATCCCCATTCTTCTGAATTCCAGTGCGTACAAGCCCACAGGCCCTGAGAATAGTCTTCACTTTTACTTCTTCTATCAAAGTGCATGACCATACACTTCCTGACACTGTATTCCATCTGCCACTTCTTTGCTTGTTCTCCTAATCTGTCTGTCTTTCTGTAGCCTCTCTGCGTCCTCAAAACTACTTGTCCCTCCATGTATCCTTATAGTGTCCGCAAGCTTAGCACAATGCTATCAATTCTGTCATTCAAATCATTAACATAATGTAAGAAGCAGCGGTCGCAACGAGACTCATGTGGACACTATTGGTCACTGGCAGCCAACCAGAAAAAGCTTGCCTTTATTCCTACTCTTTAGAGTCATAGAGAAATACAGCTCTGAAGCAGGTCTGTCAGCCCGTCTAGTCCATGCTAAAACCATTTAAACTGCCTACTCTCATCGACCTACACTAGGACCAGAGCCCTCCATACCCCTACCATCCATGTACCTATCCAAACTTCTCTCAAACATCGAAACTGAGCTTGCATGCATCACTTGTGCTGGCAGCTCATCCCACACTCACATGAACCTCTGAGTGAAGACGTCTCATATGTTCCCTTAAACTTTTCACCTTTCACCCTTAACACAATACCTCTGGTTGTAGTCCCACCCAACCTCAGTGGAGAAAGCCTGTTTACAGTAACCCTATCTATAACCCGCATAATTTTGTACACATCTATCCAATCTCCTCTCAAACTTCTACATTCTAAGGAATACAATCCAAACCTATTCAACCTTTCTTTATAACTCAGGTCCTCCAGACCCAACAACATCCTTGTAAATTTTCTCTGCATTTGTTCAACCTTGTTTACATCTTTCCTGTAGGTAGGTGACCAAATTAGGCCTCACCAATGCTTTATTCAACTTCAGCTTAACATCCCATCTCCTGTACTCAATAGATTGATTTATGAAGGCCAATGTCCCAAAAGCTTTCTTTACAACCCTATCTACCTGTGATGTCACTTTCATTGAATTATGGACCCAATTTCCCAGTTCACTTTGTTCTACCATATTCCTCAGTGCCCTATCTTTCACTGTGTAATACTTACCCTGGTTGGCCCTACCAAATTACAAAACCTTGCCCTTATCTGCATTAAATTCCATCTGTCATTTTTCAGCATATTTTTCCAGCTGATGTAGATCCCTCTGCAAGCCATGATAACCTTCCTTGCTGTCCACTACATCCCATATCTTGGTGTCATCCACAAATTTGCAGATCTAGTTGATTACATTATCATCCAGATCATTGATATAGATGACAAAAAGCAAAGGATCCAGTACCAGTCTCTGTGGTGCACCATTAGTCACAGGCCTCTAGTCAGAGAGGCATCCCTGTACTAGCACTCCTTAGTTCTGCCACAAAGCCGATGTCTAATCCAATTCACAACCTCATCTTGAATGCTGTGCAACAGAACCTTTTTGACTAACCTCCCATATTGGACCCTGTCAAGTGCCGTGCTAAAGTCCATGTGGATAACATCCACTGCCTTGCCTTCATCCACTTCCCAGGTAAGTATCTTGAAAAACTCTGTAAGATTAGTTAGGCATAACCTACCATGCACGAAGCTGTGCTGACTATCTTCAGTCAGTCCATATTAATCCAAATACCTTTCCGGTCCTTTAGAATGTCTTCCAATAAATTTCTCACAACTGAGGATAGACTCACCGGCCTATAATTTCCTGGTTTATGTTTAGAAAATTTTAAACAGCAGAACGACATTGGCTATCCTACAATACTCTAGGACCTCTCCTGTCTCTAAGGTTTTTTAAAATATCTGCTAGGGCCCCAGCAACTCCTGCACTTGCCTCCTGTAGGGTCCTAGGGAACACCTTGTCAGGTCCAAGGGATTTATCCACCCTGATTTGCCATAGGATAGCTGACACCTTTTCCTCTGTAATCTGTACATTGTCCGTGAAGTTGATGCAGACTTGCCTCGCTTCTATTGACTCTGTTAGCATCTCCAGATTAAATACAGATGCCAAAAATTTACTTAGGGTCTCCCCACCTGTTTTGGCTCCATACATGGATTACCATTCTGATCTTCCAGAGGAACAGTTTTGTCCCGTGCAATCCTTTTGCTCTTAACATATCTGTAGAATCTCATTGGATTTTCTTTCATGATGTTTGCAAGAGCAACTTCATGCCTCCTTTTAGCCCTTCTGATTTCTTTCTTAAGTGTTCTCTTGCATTTCTTAAATTCCATAAGCACCTGAAACAGGGACACCTCTTTTTCCCTTATTAGGGAGAGAGAGAGCCAGTGGTATGTCGAATACTGGGTGAACTAGGAGTCTTTGGGGTATTGCAAGTCTGTGTCTTAAATGATGTTTTGCTGCACACTTCAGTGCTCAGTGGAGGGTGCTGATGCTTTTTTGCTGGTGGGGGAGGTGGGGTTTGTTGTCTTGCTGCCGCTTATGCATGGGACGGGGAGCTGGGGGGCTTTGGGGTTCTAACATTTAACTGTCATTCATTCTTTGGGGCACTCCTCTGTTTTCATGGATATTTGCGACGAAACAGAATTTCAGGATGTATATTGTATACATTTTTCTGACATTAAATGTACCTACTGAAACCTATTGACCTATTTGTTCCTACCTGCCTATACACTGCTATGCACTTCTTTTTGCTCTTAACCAGGGCCACAATATCTCTTGAAAACCAAGGGTCCTTAAACTCCATTTCACCAATTAAAGCTTCAATCTAATGGATTAAAGTGGCAAGGGAGATTGAAACATCAAGGCGAATATGGGTGGTGAGCATCTGTTGTCTACCTTCTGATCACTGGTGAAATAGCTCTGCTGCCAGAGAGCGGAGCTTGCCTGGCTTGCTGCTGTGCCACACAGGGATGTTACAGAGGTTTGCTGTGTTTTGGATATGGATATGGATCAATGTTCCTGTGACGTTTTGTGCAGGAGTAGGGGTCTGGGGTCGATGTTCTTGTTACTTTCTTTTTGTTAGTTTGTGCGGAGAGAGGGGGAAAATGGAATCTGATGTTCTTTTTGCTTTTTGTGCAGATGAGGGGTTCCAGATGCTGAAGTTCTTGTTGCATTTTTGTTCGTTTTATTTTCATGCAGGAATGGGGGTATTTGGGGGCTGATGTTCTTATTGCATTTTGTGCAGGGGAGGGGGTTTGGAGGTCAATGATTCTGTTGTCGTTCTCTTCTTGGTTTCATGGCTATCTGGAGAAGAAGGACCTTAGAGTTGTGTACTTTGATAATAAATTAACCTTTGAACTTGTTATCTTTACCTTTCATTCTGACAGGCACATACAAGTTTTGTACTTTCAAAATTTCACATTTGAAGTTACACATTTAGTATCAGAGCAAACATAAGTTTAAGAAATATTTGTCAATAAAACATTCTGCGACAGTGTGAATTTATTTGGACCTTGTTGTAGTGTATTCAGGCAAGAAGGGACCAATCCACAATACTCCTGTCTTGTATTTTTTGGCGATGGAAATACTTCAAAAAATCAGTCACTCAATGAAAAAGAAAACCAATTCCCTGATTTGGTCTCATAGATAAATTATTTGTGTTCCTGCTAGATATAGTTCCAGTCAATTCTGACTGACAAGATACTAATAGAAAATGTGAGGTGGTAATAAATAGGGAACTAAAGTCAGATGCCTTGAGGCTTCTTTAAGAGTGGAGTCAATGTTGACCATGCCCATGACTACTCCTATCTGAGCATACACCACTGAGTTGATACTGATACTGAATCCGACCTGCTGGTGGGAAAGAACATATACAATGTCTGTGATGGTAGAAACTGGAATGTTTGGCAGGTCTGAGCCTTTGGAAGAGGTGCATGATTATTGTAGCCATTAGCCCTCAGGAAATTGGAGATTAATTCATCTACTTGTGATTTTCATTTGATGGTGGAAGTTAGGAGAATCAGAATAAAGTTAATTATCATTGATATACGCCATGAAATTCTTTTGTATTGTGGTAACAGTTCCGTCCAAAACATAATATTAGAGTAAGTTTCAAGCAATCAATCAATAAATAAATTAGATAGATGGATAAATTAATAAACAAACTGATAGATTAGATAGATAAATAAATAAACAAACTGATAGATAGAGAAATAAATTAATTAAATAGATAGATATATAGAGCTGAAAAGGGATAGTCAGGTAGCCATCATGGAACATTTAGAAATCTGATGGCATAGAGGAAGAAGCTGTTCCAAAACCATGTGGGAGATTCTGGGTCCTGTACCTCCTCTGTAATATTATTATTGAGAAAAGGGCATGTCCCATATGGCAAGGGTCCATAATAATAGATGTTTTCTTCTCAAGACTACTGCTCTTGAAGATATCCTCTGTGGTGGGGAAGCTTGTGCCTGCAATGAAGCTGGCTGAGTCTATAATCCACTGAAGCCTCTAGCAAACTTATGCACGAGAGGCTCCATACCAGACTGTGATGCAACCAGTCAGAATGCTCTCCACTGTACATCTGTAGGAAATTTCAAGAGTCTTTGGTGATATACCAAATCTCCTCAAACTCCTTTGATGTAGAGCTGCTGCCATAGCTTCTTCATGATTGAATAAATATGCTGTGCCCAAGACTAATCCTCTGAGATGTTGATATCCAGGAACTTAAAGCTGCTCACCCTATCCACCACAAACCCTCTAAGAGGACTGATGTGTTTTCTCCTGACTTCCCTTCCTGAAGTCCACAATTAAATCCTTGATTTTACTGTCATTGAATGCAATGTTGTATTCCAACACCACTCAACTAACCAATATATCTCGGTCTTCATATGCCAAACCTTAGAAGCAGGGCTTTTGGGAATTTACTGTAGGGAGAAATTCTATTCAGTTCCAAAATAGGTGCTTGGTCGTTGCTGAATAGTCTGTCTGGTTCTACTAATAAGCTCCCTTGATAGAATGATAGCATTGACAGGGTTGCTATAACGTTTCAGATGCAGACAACTTTTATTCTAGTGCAAGTAAGAAAAGTATGCTTTCTCCTCTAAAGGGCATTAATGAACCAAATGGCTCTTCATGACAGCCAGTAGTTACATCATCACCACTACAGTTGCCAGCTTTTCTTTTATTGCAAACTTATTTAATTAACTGAATTGATATTCTTCAAACACCTTTTTGGAATTTGGGTTTGTGTCTCCAGGCCCCTGGACTATATTACTACATTAATTATGCTACCACATCCAAGAGAAAATATCAAATTCCCGTGGACAGATTTAATATCTGTTTCAAAATAATGTCAGCTCATGTCAATTGGTGAGTGCAAATTTTCATAAAAATGTATTAAAAAGTTATCTATGGTCAATATTGGCAAAGGCAATAGAAGCAAAATTGACATAATTAATTTAAGTACTGGGCAGGTTGTTTTCTAAGTTTTCTAAACACCGACAACTGCTCAGAAATTCACCCCATCTGTAGTACAAAAGGTGATATGAAGTAACTGCTGTGATCACAGGATAGTTACAATGTTGAAGGAGGCTATTTGGCTTATGGTACCTGCTCTGTAGGGCAATCCAACAGTCCTGTTCCATAGCCCTAAATCATTTTCCTTACAGACATATACCCCAGATAGTTCAGATTGGCAGCTACCTCTCCTTCACAATCTCCATCAGCACAGCCACACCATAAGGCTGTGTGCTTAGCCCCCTGCTCTGCTCACTTTATACTTATGATTGTGAGGCTAAGCACAGCTCCAAAACTATATTTAAGTTTATTGACAATAACACTGCCATTGGCTGAATTAGAAACATAGAAAACCTACAGCACAATACAGGCCCTTCAGTCCACAAAGCTGTGCTGAACATGTTCTTACCTTAGAAATTACCCAGGGATACCCATAGCCCTCTACGAAGGTGAGGACAAGTCAGCATAAAGGAGGAAGATCTGGCTGAGTGGTGCATAGTAGCAACCTCTTACTCAGTGTCAGCAAAACCAAAGTGCTAATTATTGACTTCCGAAGGATGAAATTGGACATCATTGGGAGATCCAAGGTGGAGAGGGTTGGCAGCTTTAAATTCCTCATTGCTATAATTTCAGAGGATCTATCCTGGTCCAGCACATAAGTGCCATTACAAAGGAAGCATGGCAGTGCATAGAAGGAAAGAAATTTGTGACTGTTTGACACGTTATCTAAATCTTTGACAAACGTCTCTAGATATGTTGACTGGTTATTGGGAACAGTACATTGAGTGGCTGCATCATGGCCAGGTATAGAAACACCAAAGCTCTTGAATTCAAAAGCCTGTGAAAATAGTGGATACAGCCCAGTCCATCATGGGTTAAAGCCTACCCCACCATTGAGTACATCTCCATGGAGCGTTGTCGCACGAAAGCAGCATCCATCATCAAGGACGCTTACCATCCAGGCAATGCTCTGTTCTCACTGCTGCCATCAGAAAGAAGGTAGAGGAGCCTTGGGACCTATATCCCAGGTGCAGGAACAGTTATTATCTCTCAACCATCAGGCTTCTGAACCAGAGAGGGTAACTTCACTAAACTTCACTTGTCTCATCACTGAATTCGCTTTCAAGGACCCTTCATCTAATTTTTTTTCTATATTCATTGCTTATTTATTTATTATGATTGTTGTCTTTTATGTTTTTTCTGAGCTCTGGCTAACAAAACCTGAGGTACGGGCATAGCCAAATACATTAATTTCTCAATTGCTTGGAGGTTTTGGATTATTGTGGTGTTTGGTATTGTGGCTTTCTGGAGATTTTATATAGATATTACTGTGTAGGCCTAGTTGTTTAATCCTATTGGATCGTGAATTTGGGATGATACCAGTTGGAGATATTACTATTGGGACAATGTATACACCTTGTTCATATTCCATAATCTTCCAACTTCCCTTTTTAATTCAGCATATTTCTGATGTTTTTCACTTATTAACTTCTGTGTATTTAGAATGACTATATTTATTAGGATAAGTTGTTCTTGCTTGTTTATCCTGTATTATTATATCTGGACAGATATTATAGATTGTCCTATCAGTAGTAACGGATCTGTCATAATATAAGTCGTGGGACTCTGAGCCTAAAACAGGATCGGGCTTTATTTTTAGTTTCTTTTATGAGCTTGTATTTTAAAGCAAGATTTTGGTTAATGATGTTTTCCACTTGGTTGCGCCTGTGTAAGTAATCAGAATGAGTTAAATTGCTACAGGATCCTGTAATGTGTTGGATTATCTCTGGATTCTCTTGGCACTTTGAATTTGTTGGTCATTTATTATGTAGTTTTAATATTTTTTGTGTTAACCACCTGGTCCTGTATTGCCACAAGAAAGCCCTCTGTTTCTGGGAAGAGATCTCCAACTCTGAGCCAGGCATCCGATACTTCCTTGTCAACATCTAATCTGCTCAGATCATGGGGATGTCTCTCATGGAGAGTCATGCTCTTCCATTGGTTAACTTCTTCTATAGTGATAATTTCTTCATTTTTTTTCTGTCTAGTACGGTCACTTAAGTTTAGCAGTGTGAATTTCTTATCAGAATTGCATATACTTGAATTTTGTGAATCTTTTATGTCGTAATTCTTCTTCCTCCTGTTCTAGGTAGTGTTAATCTAAGTGCATTCGAGTGTACATAATGTTTTCTAAAACTTGTCATTTATTATTATTATTTATCTTTTTTTTCTTTTTGTATTTGCACAGTTTATTGTCTTTTGCATATTGGCTGTTTGTCGATGCAGTCTTTCATTGATTCTATTTTTTTTTGTATTTACTGTGAAGGCCCGCAAGAAAATTAATCTCAGTGTTGCATAGCTGATATATGGGTTCTTAGATAATAGATGTACTTTGAACTTTGATATATTCAGCTCTTTTGCAAATTCCTCTACTAGTATCCCTGACAGTGTATTTCTAGCTCTTCATTAAGTCGAAACAAAAGCCTCATGTCCTTTAGGCACATTGCTTTTGTTCTAGGCAGGGTAAGGAAAGCAAGCTTTCACTGAAGGACATTAGTGAACCAAATGACTTCTTTATTATCCATTAGTTTTTCTCTGTCTCCACTTTGTAGCCAACATGCCTTTAAATGTCTCTAGTAGATGGCTTTACAATCTCCCCTGGCCCTGCTGCTTATAGTAACTACATACAGTAAATGTATCCCTAGGGATCCTTCTGTCCTTGTGTTCATTTTAAATTGTGCACTTTAATTCATATTATCTTTTTTCAGTTCTTGCTGCTATACTGTAACTCTTCAAATTTCTCTGCATTAAGTTTCATCTGACACTCACCTGCTCTAGCTCTATATTTCCCTGAAGTCTATTACTATCCTCTAGACAGTGAAAAAAATGAAATCATCTTCTATGTATGCATATTCAAATTATAAATATATATATTAATAAACTAGTGGGTTGTAGTTCCAACCCTTGGGATGTTCCACTATACACTTCCCTCTCGTTCATAAAACAATCTGTCAGCATTACTCTTTGTTTTCAGTTCATTTGGTCAGATTTATACCCATACTGCTTCAGACCACTGTACCCCATATCCCTTCATCTTGACAATGAGACTTTCTTTATTGCTCCATGTTAAATGCTGTTTAGAGGTGCATAATATTACATCAACTGCATTTCTCTCAGAAATTTTCTATTATTTTATGAAAAAAAATTACTCAATATTTACCCTCAACAAATATATGGAGGCTTTCTCTAACCAAGACATTATTGTCCAAGTGATTGACAATGCTACCCATGATCACTACTTCTCTGCCATTAATGTTGAACTGGCTGTTTTATTCTTGCTGGATTTACCCTTTTCTTGAGCCAGGGCTTACAATTCTTCCAGGCTCAGTAACCAACCCTGAACCTTCAGATGTTTGGAAGACTATACTAAGGACATTGCAGTTTGTTCCCTATCTTTTCTCAGTAACCGAGATTGCATTCAAATTGGACCAGGTGACTTACCTCCTTTAAGTGCAGTTGGTCTTTCTCATAACCCCTATTTATATATTCTTACACCTTCTAGATATCATTAACATGATTCTTTTTTAAGACTTCCATCAGCAAGGCTATTGTAACAGATGTCTTTGGTATGTTAGCCATGGCCACCATGGTCCGGATGCAGGTCGATGGGACTAGGCAGAACAGCAGTTCGGCATGGACTAGATGGATTGAAGAGCTTGAGCCTGTTTCTATGCTGCAGTGCCCTGTGACTCTTGATTATGCACCTTATCCAGGAGTGAAATGAGGCTTCACATTCACAGTACTCTCTAAGCTGTGTAGTTGCTCAGCCACACAGTGGCTGAAATGCTCCCACTCACGTAGTCTTTGTTGCCCTGCAGCTGGAATTTTCTTTTATATAATTTTAATATTATTAACAGAAACGCTCCTGCACAAATAGCCTTTGTTGCTACATGGCTGGAGTTATCTTTTCTTAACATAATCTACAAGAAAGGTGTAAACAAGGTTGACAGAGTGCAGAGAGAGTGACAGAGTTAAATGTTGCCGGTCCGGAGGACCTAAATTAAGGAAAACTTGAATAGGTTGAGACTCTATTTGTTATTTGTCATCTATATCAATGATCTGGATGATAATGTGGTAAATTGGATCAGCAAGTTTGCTGATGATACAAAGATTGGAGGTGTAGTAGACAGTGAGGAAGGTTTTCAGAGCCTGCAGAGGGACTTGGACCAGCTGGAAAAATGGGCTGAAAAATGGCAGATGGAGTTTAATACTGACAAGTGTGAGGTATTGCACATTGGAAGGACAAACCAAGGTAGAACATACAGGGTTAATGGTAAGGCACTGAGGAGTGCAGTGGAACAGAGGGATCTGGGAATACAGATACAAAATTCCCTAAAAGTGTCGTCACAGGTAGATAGGGTCGTAAAGAGAGCTTTTGGTACATTGGCCTTTATTAATCGAAGTATTGAGTATAAGAGCTGGAATGTTATGATGAGGTCGTATAAGGCATTGGTGAGGCCGAATCTGGAGTATTGTGTTCAGTTTTGGTCACCAAATTACAGGAAGGATATTAATAAGGTTGAAAGAGTGCAGAGAAGGTTTACAAGGATGTCGCCGGGACTTGAGAAACTCAGTTACAGAGAAAGGTTGAATAGGTTGGGGCTTTAGTCCCTGGAGTGTAGAAGAATGAGGGGAGATTTGATAGAGGTATATAAAATTATGATGGGTATAGATAGAGTGAATACAAGCAGGCTTTTTCCACTGAGGCAAGGGGAGAAAAAAACCAGAGGACATGGGTTAAGGGTGAGGGGGGAAAAGTTTAAAGGGAACATTAGGGGGGGCTTCTTCACACAGAGAGTGGTGGGAGTATGGAATGAGCTGCCAGACGAGGTGGTAAATGTGGGTTCTTTTTTAACATTTAAGAATAAATTGGACAGATACATGGATGGGAGGTGTATGGAGGGATATGGTCCGTGTGCAGGTCAGTGGGACTAGGCAGAAAATGGTTCAGCACAGCCAAGAAGGGCCAAAAGGCCTGTTTCTGTGTTGTAGTTTCTATGGTTTCTATTCTTTAGAACATAGAAAACTGAGAGGAGATTTGATAGTGGTATACATTATGAGGGGTGTACATAGGGTAAATGTAAGCAGGTTTTTTCCACTGAGGTTGGATGGGACTACAACCATAAGGTTGAAAGGTGAGAAGTTTGAAGGGAACGTGAGGCGAAAGTGCATGCAGGTTCAATTTCAACATGTCAGATGTTTGGATAGGTACAATGATAGTAGGGATATGGAGATTTACGTTCCTGTGCAGTTCAGCAGTTTAAAGTAGTTTCAGCATAGATTAGATGAGCCAAAGAGCTTGAGTGGCTTCTCTTTTCTTCTAACTCTCCTACTGTACACTCATCTGTGAAATGCTTTTGGATTCTCTTGGACATTTTATTGAGCTTTCCTTTTGCCTTTCATTTTTTAAAATGTCCTCCTTAAGATTTCTGTAATCTGTAAACAGCCTGGTAACTGTCAAATGTTCCTTATGTTCTACTCCATTTTAGTCTCTATCTTATGGGAAGATAACAAAACAGTAGTTGAAGTACTTCCATTTTAAATGACCCTCATTATTCTATTACGGATTTTTCAGCCTTTTGATTTGAGTTTTCCTGGTTCAGGTGTGTGCTTAACCCATTAAATCTGACCCTAATTGACTATTTTAATCTTGTGTGGTTCATCCCTTTATAATAGCTTTTCTAAACTTTATAATCCTCAGGTATTGGACAGTAAACATGGGCTTTGCTTACATATTACGAATGAATAAGTATTCACAGTATCTGTGCTGAATAAAATATGTAAAGCATGTAACTATTTTAAAGCAATGTGTAATTATTTATGATCATAATGGTATTGCATTCTTCCTTAGTAATTTTCATGATCATGTTGTATCATCATAATTACTCCCATCTACCTTCATTCTATTGTCTGCCAGATCCGTGGAAAGGTAGTTCAAAGTGATATCAACTTAACCAATGTTTTGAAAGTCTATCATTTATGAATAATGCCTATGCATTAATAGTTAAAATGAAGTCGTCGATTATCACAAGCTTCATCTACCGAATGATTCGCAGACAGTGGGCTGATGGTGGGGAAGATCATGGAGCAGATAATCGTCCTCTGTTTTTTTTAATTAATAATCACCATGGGTGAATAAGAATGAAATGTTCCATTATGTGAATGCAAAGTACTGATGAGAATTCACCCTCGGTCATTTTCAGTGAGTGTGCAAAATTTTAGGAGCTGTGTGTTGCATTCTGGTGCCAAAATTTGGCTCCATTTAAGTTGGTGAGACCAAATGTCAAAGGAAGTGCAACTCCAGTCTACACACATTTAATGCTTACAACTGATGACAAAGGCTTTTAATGTAGCTGATGACCTTGAAGGTA
Source organism: Mobula birostris (assembly GCF_030028105.1). Classification (NCBI taxonomy): domain Eukaryota; kingdom Metazoa; phylum Chordata; class Chondrichthyes; order Myliobatiformes; family Myliobatidae; genus Mobula; species Mobula birostris. Next base: position 202,067,136 of record NC_092371.1, on the reverse strand, counting down.
ATGTTTCTGTATATACAGGGAAAGTGTCAGATGAACCAAACGAAGGACTATTTGATTGCCAGGTTTTGCAAAATCCACGCATGTCATGTTAGTTTGCCCAATGCATCAGTGTGCATCTGTGCACTGTCAAATAACACAATAATGAGGTCTAATCATGTTTTTCAGTACTACTGTTGGTTCATTATTGCTAGGTTACATAGCTGAATTGTTCTCTGTACCAAGGTATATCATTCTCCTGAACTTTTGAGTACTTCTGAGCAAGCTTTCAAGAGAATCCAACTATAAGCAATCACTTTATCTAATTAGTCTCCTCCCTGAGCAAATAGTACTTTCTGAATGCAGAAAATATTTGGCTTACTTAATTAATTCATTGGCTCATGCTCATGTCATCAGTGCTGTTGAGTTTTCTGTTATGTAGTACCATAATGTAATGGGATGATTTTCTTTTGCTAGAGGAGTTACTCATTAATTCTTCTTTCATTTTATCCTTATACATACTGGTTTACTTGCTTGACTCATGAATAACAATTTATTTAGAACATGGATACTGTTTAATGTATGATTAAAATGTTGCTGCATTTCTATCACCTTTCTCTCAATTACTGTCATTATACTGTATTTGTAACAAAGTAAAACTTAACTCCACTTATGTGTTACATTATCACTTTCTCTGGTCAATGTTTTGTTGGCCAGAAAATCGAAATATCAGTAATTGCAAATGTGCAATGTTTTCTAATGCTCCTGTATATATTTCTATATTTTGCAGGCGTAACTTATTCTGATATGCCTTTTCGGTGTACTTACATATGTAATTTTTAGTATTGATAAATTATTCATTCATAAATTAAAATATATTATGCAGTATAATTCATCACAGCATTATTTTTACCGTGTAATTGCAATTCCAAATCCTGTAATAATTCTACACATTGATTGTGTCTGTTTTCTAGCAAATTAGAATATATTTCATTTGGAGAAACCAATGAAAAGCTTTAAATAAAGATGTACTATGAATATATATTACTTCACTCTATGCATATTAATTGCTATAGTTTTTCCATCCTTAAACCTCAACTGCTTTCCAATAAGTAAAATGTCTAATTGACTATTGCTAGGCATTAATACTGTTAAGACTGATGACAAAATCAAAGGAAACAACAGAGATTAATCACAATTTTCCTTCAGGAATTTATATTTGGTGCAGCTATTATTTTTTGGATTTATAATAAACTACATCATATAAAGAACAAGGTGGTGCACACCTAGAATGAAATAGATATGAAAACATTGGCTGATGGTTTGTGTTCTTGTCTAATGTAATGTTCATTGTTCTCTAATATACAGCATATACACTCAGAGGCCACTTTATTAGGTACACGCTATACCTAATAAAGTAGCCAATGAGTGTATGTTCATGATCTTCTGCTGCTGTGTTTGTAAATTTCCAACAGTTTCTAAGATGCTCAAATCATTCCACAGTCAAAATCAATAGGAATGCACTTCTTCCCCACTCTGATGTTTAGTCAGAACAACAAATGAACCTCTTGACCATGTCTGCATGATTTCATGCCTTGAGTTGCTGCCACATGATTGGATGATAGCTTATTTGCATTGATAAGCAGATGTGCAGGTGTATTTAATAAAGTAGGGCCACTGAGTGTGGGTTCTTGCTACTTTACAGAGAAATCCTAATGAATGGCAGAAGTGGAAAGCTTACACGCTTTAAAATCAGATGGACCTGGATTTTATTGGCAAACAAGTTTCATGTGGAAGAAGAACTAGAGAAAAAGGAAAACACATCTGTTGCAAACAATAGCTACAATATTTAAGCAGAGGTGAAAGGTAAACACTGGGCCCTGAACATGGGAACAAAGTGACCTGCCCAATGTAGCAGACTTTCTGAACATTGTCAACCATTCGATCCTCCCTCAATTACCCTTTGGTGTTAATGGTATGTCAGCAATTCCAGTCCATTTCTAAGTATGTGTAGCAATTTTCAACTTTGTCTCTCTCTCCAGTTTATATTCTATCTGTAAACATAAATCAAACTATTAAGAACTACAAACAAAGAATTAAACCACGAAACATAAGACCATAAGACATAGGAACAGAATTAGGCCATTCAGCCCTTTGAGTCTGCTCTGCCATTCCATCATGGCTGATCCTGGATCCCATTCAACCTCATACACCTGTCTTCTCTCCATATCCTTTTATGCTCTGACCGATCAGGAAGCTATCAACTTCTCCTTTAAGTGTACCCATGGACTTGGCCTCCACTGCAGTCTGTGGCAGCACTCCACATATTCAATACTCTCTGACAAAAACAATTCCTCCTGTTCTGAAAGGTTGCCTCTCAATTTTGAGGCTGTGCTGTCTAGTTTGGAATACCCCCCCACTAGATGAAAATATCCTCTGAACATCCACCTTATTTAGTCCTTTCAACATTCGGTATGTTTCAATGAGATCCCCCTGCATTCTTCTAAATTCCAGTGAGTACAGGCCCAAAGCTGCCAAATGCTCCTCATATGTTAGCCCTTTCATTCCCAGAATCATCTTCATAAACCTCCTCCTGATGCTCTCCAATGACAATACATTTTTTTTTGAGATATGGGGCCCAAAACTGTTGACAATGGTCCAGGTGCGGCCTAACTAGTGCCTCTGATGTTCGAATCCTCTCCCATTTAGATAATAGTTTGCTCTATTGTTCCTTTTATCAAAATGCATTATCTTACATTTCCCAACACTGTATTCTATCTGCCACATTTTTACCAATTCTTCCAATTTGCTTAAGTCCTGCTGCGATCGGATTGGTTCCTCAGTACTACCTACCCCTCCTCATATCTTCGTATCATCCGCAAACTTTACCACAAAGCCATTAATTCCATCATCCAAATCATTGACAAATATTGCAAAAAGCAGCAGTGGCAATACTGATTCTTGAGGCACAACACTAGTCACTGGCAGCCATCCAGAAAAGGCCTCTTTTATTCACACTGGCTGTTACCCATTCCTCTACCCATGCCAGTAGCTTTTTATAACGCCATAGGATTTTATCTTGTTAAGCAGCCTCATGTGTTGCACCTTATCAAATGCCTTCTAGATGTCAAAGCAAATTTACTTCTACTGCCTCTCCTTTGTCCTCCATCAAAGAATTCCAACAGATTTGTCAGGCAAAATATCCCTTTACAGGAGCAATACTGACTTTGACTTATTTTATCATTCATTTCCAAGTACCCCAAAACCTCATCCTTAAAAATAGACTCCAACACTTTCCCAATGACTGAGATTAGTCTAATTGACCTATAATTTCTTTTCTTTTGCCTTCTTCCCTTCTTAAGGAGTGGTGTGGCATTTGTAATCTGCCAGTCCTCCAAGACCATGCCAGAATCAATTGATTCTTGAAAGATGATGACCAATCCCACTGACATCTCTTCAGCATCCTCTATCAGGACTCTGGGATGTAGTCCAGCTGGTCCAGATGATTTATTCACCTTAAGACCTTTGAGTTTTCCTTTGTAACAGCAATGGCACTCACTCCTGCTCCCTGACACTCACGGTCGTCTGGCAGACTCCTAGTGTCTTCCACAGTGAAGACTGGTGCAAAGTACCCACTAAGATCATCTGCCATTTCTTTTTCTCCCATTATTACCTCACCAGCATCATTTTCCAGAGGTCCAATATCAACTCTCATCTCCCTTTTGCTCATTATATAACTGAAAAAACTTTTAGTAACCTGCTTTATTTTATTAGCTAGTTTGCACTCATATTTCAACTTTTTCATACAGCTTTGTTAGTTACCTTTTATTTGATTTTAAAAGTTTTCCAATCATCCAACTTGTCACTCACTTTTGCTACCTTATATGCCCTTTCCTTAGCTGTTATGCAGTCCTTAACTTTCCTTGTCAGCCACAGTTACTTACCCCTGCCATTTGAGAACTTCTTTGGGACATATCCATCCTGTTCCTTGTGAACTATTCTCAGAAACTTCAGCCATCTCTACTCTGCTGTCACCCCTGCCAATATCACCCACCAATCCACCTGGACAAGCTCCTCTCTCATGCCTTTGTAATTCCCATTATTCTATTGTAATACTGAATCATGTGCCTTATGCTCTCCATCTCAAATTGCAGTATGAATTCAATCATATGATGATCACTGCCTCCAAATGGTTCCTTTATATTAAGCTTCCTGAAGGGTCCTGGTTATTACACAAAATCCAATCTAAGATAGACCTTCCTCACGTGGGCTCAAGCACAAGCTGTTCTAAAAAGCCATCTTGTAGGTATTCAACAAATTCCCTCTCTTGCGATCCAACACCAACCTGATTTTCCCAATTGCCTTGCATATTGAATTCCCCCATTACAATCCTCAGCTCTAGCATACTGGTTCTCAACCCCTGCCATATTAGTTGAAGCCACTCCCAACAGCTCTAGAAAACCTGCCCACAAGAATATTGGCCACCCTTGGATTCAAGTGCAACCCGTTCCTTTTGTACAGGTCACACCTGCCCCAATTATCCAGAAATCTGAATCCCTGTCCCCTGCTCCAAATCTTCAGCCATGAATTTATCTGCCACCTTATTATATTCCTACCCTCACTGTTTCATGGCACAGCCAGGAATCCTGAGATTAGTACCCTTGAGGTTCTGCATCTCAGCTTCCTTCCTAATTCTCTGTATTCTTTTTTCAGGACCTCCTCCTTTTCTCTACCTATGTCGTTAGTACCAATATGTACCATGACTTCTGGCTGCTCACCCTCCCTTTTCAGGATATTGTGGATGTTCCCCCTTCTCTCTCATGACAGTCAACCATTTATCTGTCTCCTGTGGCCTTGTGGTAGCTATCCCCCTGTAGCTCCTGTTTCACTCTCCTTAAACAAGCCGAAGATCATCAAGCTTCAGCTCCAGTTCCCTAATATGGTCTCCAAGGAGCTGCATCTCAATGCACCTGTTGCAAATGCGACCATTGGGGAGGCTGGGAGTCTGCTGGAAATCCCACATCCAACACCCAGAACAGAATACTGGCTCTGTAGACATACACTCATCCCCTCAAGAGTTAAATAAGGAAAAAGGAAAAAGAAATAAGAAATAAGGAATAAACTCAGCTACTTACCTCTGCCTGTTCTCACTGAAACTTTTGAGCCTAGGCCGTATTACTCTGACTCAGACTATTCCGACCATGACCACTTCCACGATGACTGCTTTTTTTTAGTCGATGGATTGAAGCACATTTTTAATTCTGTATTAAGATTCAGAGCAAGAAGGCTGCGGATGAACAGCTAAGGATTTCCAGAGCAAAGGCAGTTTTACTACTTGGGATAAAAGAGACGCAAGACTGCGCAGGCGCGTGATGTCAGTCAGTAGAGCAGGAAAAGTTTAAAAAGACCGCCATATCCAGCGGGCAGCGTTCAGAGTGGAGCGAGAGGTGGCAGAGTGCTAGGGCTTTGGCTCAACGGGCTTAGGCAGTAACAAGGTGAGGTAGGTCTACCTGTGTTAATTGTGGGAAGGAAGTAGTATGTGTGTGAGGACAGTTTTTTGTGCTCGGTGTCAGAGTGGGAAGTCCTGGAGTCACCCAGCCTCCTGGATGGCCATATCTGCACCCAAAGTGTCAAGCTGCAGATCCTAAGGGACCACGTTAGGGAACTGGAAATGCATCTTGATGACCTTCATCTGGTCAGGGAGAGCGAGGAGGTGATAGAAAGGAGTTATAGGTGGGTGGTAGTTTGCCTCCCAGGTGCCAGGGTCTGGGATGTTTCAGATTGTGTCCAAGATATCCTGCAGTGGGAGGGAGAACAGCCAGAGGTCATGATACATATTGGTACCAATGACATAGGTAGGAAAAGGGAAGAGGTCCTGAAAAAAGACTACAGGGAGTTAGGAAGGAAGTTGAGAAGCAGGACCACAAAGGTAGTAATTTCAGGATTACTGCCTGTGCCACGCGACAGTGAGTATAGGAATAGAATGAGGTGAAGGATAAATGTATGGCTGAGGGATTGGAGCAGGGGGCAGGGATTCAGATTTCTGGATCATTGGGACCTCTTTTGGGGCAGGTGTGACCTGTACAAAAAGGACAGGTTGCACTTGAATCCAAGGGGTCCAATATCCTGGCGAGGAGGTTTGCTAAGGCTACTGGGGATAGTTTAAACTAGAATTGCTGGGGGTGGGAACCGAATTGAAGAGACTGGGGAAGAGGCTGTTGGCTCACAAGTAGAGAAAGCTTGTAGACAGTGCAAGAGGGAGGATAGGCAGGTGATAAAGAAGGGACGCACTCAGACCGATGGTTTGAGGTGTGTCTATTTTAACGCATGGAGTATTGTGAACTAAGCGGACGAGCTTTGGGTGTGGATCAGTACTTGGAGCCATGATGTGGTGGCCATTACAGAGACTTGGATGGCTCAGGGACAGGAATGATTACCTCAAGTGCCAGGTTTTAGATGTTTCAGAAAGGACAGGGAGGGAGGCAAAAGAGGTGGGGGTGTGGCACTATTCATCAGATATAGTGTCATGGCTGCAGAAAAGGTGGACGCCATGGAGGTATTGTCTACGGAGTCTCTGTGGGTGGAGGTTAGCAACAGGAAGGCGTCAATAATTTTACTGGGTGTTTTTTTATAGGCCGCCCAATATTAACAAGGATATTAAGGAGCAGATAAGGAAAGAGATCCTGGAAAGGTGTAATAATAACAGACTTGTCATGATGGGAGATTTTAATTTCCCAAATATCAATTGGCATCTCCCTAGGGAAAGGGGTTTAGGTGGGGTGGAGTTTGTTAGGTGTGTTCAGGAAGGTTTCTTGACACAATATGTAGATAAGCCTACAAGAGGAGAGACTGTACTTGATTTGGTATTGGGAAATGAACCTGGTCAGGTGTCAGATCTCTCAGTGGGAGAGCATTTTGGAGATAGTGATCATAATTCTATCTCCTTTACAATAGCATTGGAGAGAAATAGGAACAGACAAGTTAGAAAAGTGTTTAATTGGAGTAAGGGGAATTATGAAGCTATCAGACAGGAAATTGGAAGCTTAAATTGGGAACAGATGGGGACGGCAGAGGTTCTGGAGGATTGGAGGGTTGTGGATGTTGTTCCTTTATTCAAGAAAGGGAGTAGAGATAGCCCAGGAAATTATAGACCAGTGAGTCTTACTTCAGTGTTTGGTAAGTTGATGGAGAAGATCCAGAGGCAGGATTTATGAACGTTTGGAAAGGTATAATATCATTAGGAATAGTCAACATGGCTTTGTCAAGGGCAGGTCGTGCCTTACGAGCCTGAGTGAATTTTTTGAGGATGTGACTAAATACATTGATGAAGGAAGAGCAGTAGATGTAGTGTATATGGATTTCAGCAACGCAGTTGATAAGGTACCCCATGCAAGGCTTATTGAGAAAGTAAGGAGGCATGGGATCCCAGGGGACATTGCTTTGTGGATCCAGAAATGGCTTGCCCACAGAAGGCAAACAGTGGTTGTAGATGGGTCATTTTCTGCATGGAGGTCAGTGACCAGTGGTATGCCTCAGGAATCTGTTCTAGGACCCTTATTCTTCGTGATTGTTATAAATGACCTGGATGAGGAAGTGGAGGGATGGGTTAGTAAGTTTGCTGATGTCACAAAGGTTGGAGTTGTTGATAGTGTGGAGGGCTGTCAGAGGTTACAGCGGGACATTGATAGGATGCAAAACTGGGCTGAGAAATGGCAGATGGATTTCAACCCAGATAAGTGTGAAGTGGTTCATTTTGATATGTCAAATACGATGGCAGAATATAGCATTAATGGTAAGATTCTTGGCAGTGTGGAGGATCAGAGTCCAAATGACACTCAAAGCAGCTGTGCAGGTTGACTCTGTGGTTAAGAAGGCATACGGTGTATTGGCCTTCATCAGTTGTGGAATTGAATTTAGGAGCCGAGAGGTAATGTTGCAGCTATATAGGACCCTGGTCAGACCCCACTTGGAGTACCGTTCTGGTCGCCTCACTACAGGAAGGATGTGGAAGCCATAGAGAGGGTGCAGAGGAGATTTACGAGGATGTTGCCTGGATTGGGGAGCATGCCTTATGAAATTAGGTTGAGTGAACTCAGCTTTTTCTCCTTGGAGTGACAGAGGATGAGAGGTGACCTGATAGAGGTGTATAAGATGATGAGAGGCATTGATTGTGTGGATAGTCAGAGGCTTTTTCCCAGGGCTGAAATGGTTGCTGCAAGAGGACACAGGTTTAAGGTGCTGGGGAGTAGGTACAGAGGAGATGTCAGGGGTACATTTTTAACTCAGAGTGGTGAGTGTGTGGAATGGGCTGCCGGCAATTGTGGTGGAGTCGGGTACGATAGGGTCTTTTAAGAGACTTTTGGACAGGTACATGGAGCTTAGAAAAATAGAGGGCTTTGTGTAAGTCTAGTAATTTCTAAGGTAGGGACATGTTCCTTCTGGGCCGAAGGGCCTGTATTGTGCTGTAGGTTTTCTATGTTCTACATCTGCTTGCCATAATCTCCTTTTCTGGGTAAGTAAAACAACATTAGCAATTTCAAAACACTTGGTGAAATTGAATTTTATTACTCTCGATATTTTCAGCACAACAAACATGAAAATGCTAATATTTAATGATAGTTACCTCAGCTATTTGTTTATTTCAGCTTCCAGATCAATAACATAATATATATCTGCAGTGTGAGATTCCCATGGTGCAGTTTAATGTGTGCTTGTACAGTGAGTAGAATGAATTAACACAATGTTAAGGATAAAATCTGCTGGAAGTAAACTTCTGGCATACAATTTATTGGAAAATCAATAGAAAATTGAAAGACACTGATGAATTAAAATTAAACATGAAATTGAAATGTAATGAAAATGCAAAAGTATAGTTAAATTATGGGGCAAAATAAAATATTATGAAATGCATTGCAGTCTTGAATCTTGAGTTGAAAGTATTAGTGAAAATAAATTATCACTGTGTTACAAAATTTGCTGGAACATACATGCCTTAACAAAAGCACTAAATTGCAAAGTAAATGCACAATCTCCTCCTCTTTCAAAGGTTTCAAAGCTACATTTAATGCCGGAGAAATCTATACAATATACATCCTGAGGTGCTTTTTCTTCGCAACCATCCACGAAAACAGAGGAGTTCCCCCAAAGAATGAATGTTAGACCCCAAAGTACCCCCAGCTCCCCCCTTCCCTTGCATAAGTGGCAGCAAGCAATGATCCCCCCTCCACCACCAGCAAAAAAAGCACCGGTACCCATGACCGAGCACTCAAGCATGCAGCAAAGACAGACTTGTAGTACCCCAAAGTCTACTCATTCACCCCGTATTCAACATACCACAGGCTCTCTCTCTCTCCCCAATAAGAGACTTTATTTCTTTAATAGTGGAAACACACAGGTATTCGTAGTTAGTATAGAGATGAAATAATATCCAATGACCTTTCTGAAAACTACACTAACCATTTTACCACAAATGCTTCTGAAAATCTAATTAAATACAGAACATCCAGAAACCTCTTCTTGACATTCAAATGTTGAAAAGCCCCTGGTTCAATTTGCATCAAGTGCATGTCATGTTTTTAAACAGAAAGAATATTAGAAGCAGTTGTTGAATGAAGCACAGGATATGATTTACTTTGGACAGTATGAAGGTCACTTCACTGGGGATCATGCTGAAATATCTGCTAAATTCATGGGAGAGTCTAACTAAGCTTTGCTGTTTAGGGTTGATAGGAGGAAATGTGCTTCATGACTTAACCCTTTCCACACCTACCAAGCAGATATCTGAATGAGTTTTTAATTTTGATTATACATTGCTGATTTATGCTTTCTGGTGGCTTGATATTCCTTTTGAGATATACAGTATGAATAGGATGCCAAGAATGGGCAAGTTACTGAAAGGCATTGTTTCATGAAAATAAAAGATAAGGCAAGTCAGTGGTAAGAAAGGCAACTGCAATGGGGTGGCAGAGTGGCTAGCACAACACTTTACAGTATCAGCGACATGGGTTCAATTCCCAGCACTGCCTGTAAGGAACTTGTACGTTCTGCTCCTGACCATGCGGTTTTCCTCCAGGTGCTCCTGTTTCCTCCCACACTCCAAAGATGAACCAGTTGTTTGGTTAATTGGTCATTGTAACTTGTCTCATGATTAGGCTAGGGTTAAACTGGAGGTTTGCTGGGTGGTACACTCAAAGGGCTGGATTAGCCTATTCCATGCAGCAACTCAATAAATAAATAATGTTACCATTTATCTCTGCGCACCATAGTTCCCAAGGAAACGTAGGATTGTGTAGCGGGAGAGAGCATACATAAAAGTGAGTGGAGGCAGTCGAGACATTGTACGTATCACAGTTCCTGAGGAGACATTGGATTGCATATCGGGACAGAGTGTTCAGAAGAAGTGAGCAGGGGCCGTCAAGGTAGTCTGTGCACCAGAGGTGATGGATTGTGCATAATTAGGTACTTGGCAAAGGTCAATAAAAAGAAGTTCAGTTTAAACTGAGCAGCTGTTGTGGAAATAGCCAATGTGTGAGTGGGCCAGTGTTAGACTGGAAGTTAAAGCTTTGGCTCATAGAGGTTTCAGCAAGGAGAGCTGTAGGCTATAGGTAGGTTTTTTGTTAATTTTTTCTTTCTTTCCTTCCTTCTTATTGCACAATTAGAACAGTGGGGATGCCAGGCAGTATACTGTTGTGGGATATGGGAAGGCAGAGAGACCTCCAGTGTCCCTGATGACTACACCTGCAAGTATATCCAGCTGCAGCTTCTAGCAGACTGTGTTAAGGAATTGGAACATTATCTGTATGAACGCTGGATTATTCAGGAGGCTGCATGGTTAATCAACAGTACATACAGGGTGGTAGTTACATCCAAGGTGCTGGATACAGGTGACTGAGTAACTGTCAGGAGGGGGAAGGGGATAGGCAGCCAGTGCAGAGTACTCCTGTGGTCATTCCCCTCATCAACAGATATATGACTTTGGATGCTGTTGGAGGGATTACCGAGCAGAGGAAAGCCACACACTCGGGTCTCTGGCACTGGGTCTGGTCTTGTAGCTCTGAAGAATGCGGGGAGAAGAGGCAAGCTGTAGGTTTTTTTCCCCCACTGAGGTTGGGTGAAACCACAACTCAAGCTCATGGATTAGATGTGATTGGTGAAATGTTTAAGGGGAACATAAGGGTAATGTCTTCACTCAGAACATGGTGACAGTGTGGAATGAGCTGCCAGCAAACGCAGAGGATGTGAGTTCGATTTCAGCACTTATGAGAAATTTGGATAGGGGCATGAATGGGAGATGTATAGAGGGCTATGGTCTGGGTGCAGGTTGATAGGATTAGTCAGATCAATAGTTTGGCACAAGCTAGAAGGGCTGAAGGGCCTGTATTGGCACTGCCGTTTTCTACGACTCTATGACTAGACTATACAAGCAAGGATGTAATGCTGAGACTTTGTAATGCATTGGTCAGACCATACTTGGAGTACCATGAGCAGTTTTGGGCATCTTCACTGAGAAAGAATGCGCTGTCATTGGAGAAGGTGCAGAGGAGGTTCACAAGAATGATCCTGAGAATGAAAGGGTTAATGTATGAGGTGCCATTAATGGCTCTGGGCCTGTACTCACTGGAGTTGGGAAGAATTCAGGGAGTTTTCATGGAAACCTATTGGATATTGAAAGGTACAGAGGAGCAGACATGGAGAAGATGTTTCCTATAGGGAGGGACTCTAGGACCAGAGGGCAAAACTTCAGAAAAGAGGGGTGGCCCTTAGGACAGAGATGAGGAGGAACTTCTTTATCCAGTGGGTGGTGAATCTATGGAATTCATTACCACAGATGGCTGTGTATGCCAAGTCATTGGGTATATTTACAGTGGAGGTTGATAGGTTCTTGATTGGTACAGGCATGAAAGGTTTTGAGGAGAAGGCAGCGGAATGGGGTTGAGAGAGATACTTCCTCCACAGTAAAAATAACTCACCAATGCCTCTATTTCTGAGGAGGCTGAAAAGAACAAGAGTGTGCAGATCAATACTCACGAACTTCTCCAATTGTGCAGTTGAGAGCATCCTAACATGCTGCATCAGTGTGTGGTACAGAAACTGCACTGCGGCGGACAGGAGGACTCTACAGATGGCGGTCAAAATTGCCAACATGTCACCAGCACCTGCCTACCTGCCATTAAGGAGGAATATATAGAAAAGTGCATGAAAAAGAACAGCAATATCATGAAGGATCCCACTCATCCCACTGATGGACTGTTTATCCCACTTCCATCAGGGAAGAGGCTTCGCTGCATCCATGCTTGGCCAACCAGATCAAAAATATTTACTTCCCATGAGCCATCAGGCTGATTAACACCTCCACCCATTAACTCACCCCACCACAACTACATAAACATCAGCTACTCATCTTGCCAAAGCAACCTTGTATCTTCTTTTAGCTTTCAAAATTTCTTTTTTAAGATTCTTTTTACATTCTTTATATTCCCTGAGCACCTCATTTACTCCATGCTGCCTATATTTATTGTAGATATCTCTCTTTTTATGAACCAAGTTTCCAATATCCCTTGAAAATCATGGCTCTCTCAAACTTTTTACCTTTCCTTTCAACCTAACAGGAACAAAGATTCCAAAGATTTGTTCTCCTTCATACTTGTGTGCTGAAGAATGACAGTAAACAATGTTCAATCTTGAATCTTGAATTTGAATGCATGTTAAATAAATCAATACACCTCAGTTCAGTGCACTCTGCTGTTCAGACAAAGGTAGAAACATGTATTCCTGTGGCCATATCGGCTCAAGTCTCTTCTGCCAATCAATGAGATTGTGACCCATCCGTGACCCAACTCCTTTTATCCTTCCTCCACATCCCTTAACCTCTTCAGTTATCAAAACTGACTTTCCTTCAGGGCAGCTCAAGTCTTCTTTTGACTTATAATCTTTGGTTCTTGAAGAAAAATGTACTGGCACAATTTTCTTTACATTAGTCAGTTTCCTGTGTAGCCTCCCCTGACAGGCTATTCAAGGGAAATGTTCCCTATCAGTTTGGACAGAGGTTGATTGCAATCTATTCCATCAGCCATGATTCCAAACCTGCTTCTAATTCCAAAGGTGACGTGGTACACAAAAAGGTAATGATGAAACTTTTAGAGCTGGTAGAGTAGAGAACAGGTGCTGAGCTTGCCTAAGATTGCATCATAAGATGGTTACAGTGTAGGAGGAGGCCATTCCTCCTCCCCCCCCCCCCCCCCCCCCCCCGTCTCTGTCAGTTTTCTCTCCAAGAAACTCTGTTGGTCCACTTGCTTTTTTCCATAGCCTTACAAATCTTTCATCACCATTATTTTCCCAATTCACCCTCAAAGTCACCCTCTTGATCTGCAGGTAGTGAATTCCAACTTCTAACTACATACTGCATTAAAAAATGGTTTATCCTTATGTCATTCAAGATTTTGCCATGTATTTTGATATTGTGTCATTTAGAACTTGACTCTAATTGGAACAACTTATCACCATCTACTCTCTCAGAGTTTTACATACTGAGGATATTTCTCCTCAGATTTATCTAAAGAAAACAGTTTCAGCATTTCTAATCTATCTTTGTGATAGTACTTTCTGTATGGAGTGAAGAACAATTTGGAGCCAAAAGATATCCTTTGGAAAAGGGAAATTTAGAGGTGACAAGGTGCAGGAACAGGTGATTTTCCAGACATGAACGTCAACAGCCTCAGAGCCGTTGTGCCACTGATATTTAAAAATCATCCCCAAATGAAATATGAACAGTCTAATGGACTGATGATCATGAGGAAACATGTAAGAATATTGATCTATGGAAGCACTGTTGGTGATCAGTGAGCCTTGGTTAGATTTGTGTACAATAGATCCATGCCCCACCATTTTTCATCACCAACTCCCACAGAACGATAGCCTTGTTTACATTGGGATCTGAAGGGAGATATTGCATTTCTGTACTCTGGGATTTGATTCTATTTTTGTGGATCAGTTGCCGGAACCAATCTGCTCTTAAATAATATTAAGACAAGAAAATGGTCAATCATTTTGAGCAGCAATAAAATTCAGTAAGTAAATTTTCACTTAGAGGTGTTTACCTTCTTACATCAGGACCAAGTACAGCACTTAGCAATCACCACCATTCAGCCCTGCCCACTAGAAAGCAACGTTCATCATCAAGGATCCGACCATCCAGGTCGTACACTCTTCTTGCTACTACCATTGGGCAGGAGGTACCGAAGCCTTAAGTGCTATATCATCAGGTTCAGGTACAGTTATTACCCTTCAACCAACAAGCTCCCGAACTGGTGTGGATAACTTCACTCACCTCAACTGTGAATTGATTCCACTACCTATGGACTCACTTTCAAGGGACTCCACAACTCTCATATTTGTTTATCTATCTATTTATGTATTTATTATTGTGTGTACATACAATATTTATTTATTTTTATTTGCACAATTTGCATTCTTTTGCACATTGTCAGCCTTTTACAGATATTTTCATAAATCATAGAAACCATAGAAACTACAGCACAGAAACAGGCCCTTTGGCCCTTCTTGGCTGTGCCGAACCATTTTCTGCCTAGTCCCACTGACCTGCACACGGACCATATCCCTCCATACGCCTCCCATCCATGTATCTGTCCAATTTATTCTTAAATGTTAAAAAAGAACCCGCATTTACCACCTCGTCTGGCAGCTCATTCCATACTCCCACCACTCTCTGTGTGAAGAAGCCCCCCCTAATGTTCCCTTTAAACTTTTCCCCCCTCACCCTTAACCCATGTCCTCTGGTTTTTTTCTCCCCTTGCATCAGTGGAAAAAGCCTGCTTGCATTCACTCTATCTATACCCATCATAATTTTATATACCTCTATCATATCTCCCCTCATTCTTCTACGCTCCAGGGAATAAAGCCCTAACCTATTCAACCTTTCTCTGTAACTGAATTTCTCAAGTCCCGGCGACATCCTTGTAAACCTTCTCTGCACTCTTTCAACCTTATTTATATCCTTCCCGTAATTCGGTGACCAAAACTGAACACACTACTCCAGATTAGGCCTTACCAATGCCTTATACAACCTCATCATAACATTCCAGCTCTTATACTCAATACTTCGATTAATAAAGGCCAATGTACCAAAAGCTCTCTTTACGACCCTATCTACCTGTGACGACACTCTTAGGGAATTTTGTATCTGTATTCCTAGATCCCTCTGTTCCACTGCACTCCTCAGTGCCTTACCATTAACCCTGTATGTTCTACGTTGGTTTGTCCTTCCAACGTGCAATACCTCACACTTGTCAGTATTAAACTCCATCTGCCATTTTTCAGCCCATTTTTCCAGCTGGTCCAAGTCCCTCTGCAGGCTCTGAAAACCTTCCTCACTGTCTACTACACCTCCAATCTTTGTATCATCAGCAAACTTGCTGATCCAATTTACCACATTATCATCCAGATCATTGATATAGATGACAAATAACAATGGACCCAGCACTGATCCCTGTGGCACACCACTAGTCACAGGCCTCCACTCAGAGAAGCAATTCTCTACCACCACTCTCTGGCTTCTTCCATCGAGCCAATGTCTAATCCAATTTACCACCTCTCCATGTATACCTAGCAACTGAATTTTCCTAACTATCCTCCCATGCGGGACCTTGTCAAAGGCCTTACTGAAGTCCATGTAGACAATATCCACTGCCTTCCCTTCATCCACTTTCCTGGTAACCTCCTCGAAAAACTCCAACAGATTGGTCAAACATGACCTACCATGCACAAAGCCATGTTGACTCTCCCTAATAATCCCCTGTCTATCCAAATGCTTGTAGATTCTGTCTCTTAGTACTCCCTCCAATAACTTACCTACTACTGACGTTAAACTCTATAATTTCCCGGATTACTTCCCGGATTCCGGGATCCTATTGTATTTCTTTATTTGCATTTAAATACCCACAAGAAAATGAGTCTCAAAGTAGTATGTGGTACATTTACATGCTTTGGTAACAAATTTACTTGGACATTTCACTCTGATCCTGTCCCTGCCAGCTCCCTGAAACATAACCCGATTGTCCTTCATTTTCTCCTGTAGTCCTGCATTTTATTCTTTCTCACAGACCCAAGTCCTTTTTTATAGCAGTGTGTGTGTGGGGGGGGGGCAGGGGTTAGGGGGGAGAGGGGGTGGGAGAACAATGTAATTTAGAGTAACTAATTAAGCGACCAACATGTTTTTGGGATGTGGAAGGAAACCAAAGCCCCTTTCAGAGGGAGACTGCACAAACTCTATAAAAACTGCACTCTCAGTCAGGATCTAACCTGAGTTCCTGGATCTGTGAAGTACCTGCACGAACAGTCCCCCCATCACGCTGCACTCACTCACATAAGTGAATCTTCCATGCTTTACAAACAGGAATTAAAATTCATTGTTTCTAAATTGTTCCCAAATGATGTTTTCCTTCTCCCTGCACGTTATAACCCTTTCACACAGTGATCAGAAATTATGGTTGTAAGTTTCTTACTCTCTTTGTATCCTTCAATTCTGTAGAATCAGCTCAATGTATTTTTTCCTGTGAATAGATTCTTAATAACCAAAGTATAATTACATCTATTCAGATTCATAATGAATGAGCCATTTGCTTTGCTGGTAACTTCTTTCTTTGCCATCCTGAAAACTAAACAATTTCTTCAGTAGATAGAATTGCATTGCAGAAAGATCACAAAGAGAAACAGAAAGCCAAAAACACTATTTATTTGTTTGAATTCTGGGCAAAGTCAAACAGAGAAATATAGATTCAAATCTGGTTGGTTAGTTCTAACCCTTGTATATCTATAGATTAATTATATAAGGCAGTATGATATAAAATATTGAAAGAAAATTGATCACTCAGTTTTTCATTATTATTCTTTGCTTCCAGATCATGAATTTCACCCTACCTATTTACTACCTTGTGGAAATCATCCATTTCCACTATTAATAGTTATGTGATTTTCAGAAGATCCTTAACTTGATGAAAATTGTTGCAAGTGTGGGAAATGTATGTTATCTTTCAGTAAGGCAGCTTGCATCCTTCTGGGCTCAATATTGATTTTTAACAACTTCAGATCATAAATACTGCTCGCATTCTATCAGACAAATGTTGTTGATAATGAGACTGCCTTTGTCGTATATCCTCCTCCAAAGCCATCTTTCACATTTTGTTTCCTCTTGTGCTTTTAATGCCCCTTTTGTGTGCTACCACCATTAGTATGGCACCTAATCTTGTTTGTCTTCCAACACATCACAGACTAGGGGTAATTACCCTACTGATCTACCTGATTTTGGGAAATACAGAGTCAGAGGGAGCATATGTAAATTCCACCCAGACAGGGCCCAGTGTCTCAAGTGAGTCCTGGCCACTATGTTGTCCTGGTACTCTTGTCTCCTTTGTTCATTTATCCTATTTCCTCCCTTCCCTGCCTTTGAAAATTATTTTTCCCATTTTTCAGTCGGTATATTAATCTCAAGTTCTCTTTCCCAGTCAGCTTTAATTTTATTAGAGGCATCAGGACATAAATTCATAATCTCTTTGTCTTTGATTGGTCGGATTAACGCTATTAAGATGATCATTTTGCCTAAATTTTTGTATATATTTCAATCGGTTCCAATTTTTATCACAAAATCTTTTTTTGATAACGTGGATTCAAAAATTTCCTCATATTTGGCAGAATAAAAATCCTAGGTTAGGTAAAAGATATTTACAGAAATCCAAGAAGGAGGGGGGACTTGCCCTCCCAAATTTTAGATTCTATTATTGGGCAATTAATATTCGATATTTAAAATTTTGGCTACAAGATTTGGACGCATCTTTAAACCCTCATTGGGTAAATCTTGAATTTAATTCATTACAAGGGTTTTCCTTGGGTTCGGTTTTAGGAACTTTACTTCCTTTAAATCATATAAACAAATGAATAACCCAATAGTTAAACATACTTTACGTATATGGTTTCAATTCCAAAGATTTTTTGGGTTTAATCAATTCATTCTAGCAAGTCCCATTATATCAAATTTTCTTTTTCAACCTTCCATGATGGATCAAGCTTACTTTGATTGGAAAACCAAAGGTATAATATCTTTTCGCGATTTATTTTTGGATAACTGTTTTATGTCTTTTGATCAACTTTCTAATAAATATAACTTACCCAGATCTCACTTTTTTAGATATTTACAGATTAGAAACTTTTTAATTACTGTCTCTCCTAATTTTCCACACCCATATCCAATGGACACTTTGGAAAAAATCTTAGACTTAAATCTTTCTCAGAAAGGTGTAATAGCATTTGTATATAATATAATTATGAAAATTATTAACAGCTGTTGCATCTGTAACTTGCACCAATTCTGAAGAAGGAATCTGATAGGAGGGGACAGTGGACCATGGAAGGGAGGGAAGGAATTGGGAAACCAGAAAGGAGATAACAGGCAGGTTATGAGGCTGCATGGTAGCATGGTGGTTAGCACAACATTTTACTGTACTAGCAACCTGGGTTTAATTCCCACCCTTGTCAGTAAAGAGTTTTTAACATTCTCCCTGTGACTGTGTGAATTTCCTCTGGGTGCTCTGGTTTCCTCCCACAGTCCAATGACATACCAGTTAGTAGGTTAATTGGTTATTGTAAATTGTTCTGTGATTAGGCTGGGGTTAAATAGGTGGGTTGCTGGATAGCACAACTCAAAAGGCCAGAAGGGCCTACTCCATGCTGTATCTCAATAAATTAATAAATAAATACGAGGTAGGAGAGGAGAATAGAAAGAGTGAGAGGGACAGCAATATGGGGGAAAAGCAAAAAAAAAAAAAAAATGGGGGAGTGGGGAACAAAAACAAAATTAGCCTGCCTGCAGTCCACTGCCAGTGGTCCCAGGACTCAGCCTGGACAGTTATGCAAGACCATCTTTGTTGGCCTTTCAAATCCTGAAGTTTGGGCAGTGGGGGTCTCAGTGGAAAATTAGCCTCAGCTGATGGTGTGCAGAGACTATGTCACAGATCATTCTTGCAAGTTGGGAGGGAAGGCTGGAAGCAGAGCTTTGGCGTCCAACAAAGTCCGTAAATGATCTGTGTACAGTATCTTTTAATTGCATCTGAGATTATTAATAACTTGATGTAAATAATCAATAGATGAATACTATTAAACATATGAAAAATTGAAGTATAAAGTTAATTTAAAATATTAAATGGGTAAAATAATCAATATCACTTACTCAGCTTACCCTTTGCTTTCTAATAACACATCAATTGAGAATTGTCAGCGGAATGACAGGAATTTGATACCTAAACCCAGTGGCACCAACATGGGATCAGAGAGGCATTTCCCCAGCATCAGTGGTGAAGAATCTCTGTAAGATTGGGCACACCTGTAACAGCCAAGAGCATAGTGACCAATGCCACGTCACCTGTCAACTAATAAGTGAGTCTTGGACTTAGAGTGTCCGCATAAAACTGAACTTGCTAGGGTTGTCACTGGTGATTTCATAGTCAGGACTATTCACCTCAATGATGCATGTTTCTCTTGCCACGAATGGTATCTGGCCTGATGAGTATTTACATCTTTTTCATTTTTAGTGCAGAGTTTAAGTTGCACTTCACTGGGAATAGTGATCATGCTTTGCAATAATGAAACCAAAAATATGATTGACATCGACAAAAACCATGATTGACATTCATTTAATGATGACATGGGAACAGTCTGCTGTAAAGGAAGCAATAAATAGTGACAATTTTAAGTGATGCCTAATGCCTATTCTGAGGAAATCAGGTCATTGCTTGTTTTGTTTCCCGTCAAGTTCAAGTTTGTCATCTAACTGTACATATCTACAGAAATGCTGTCGCAGGGCAGCAGCATCCATACTACCTAGTACATGTTCTCTTCTCACTGCTGCTATCAGGAAGAAGGTACAAGAGCCACAGGATTTGCACCACCAGGTTCAGGAACAGTTATCACCCCTCAACCATCAGGCTCTTGAATCAAAAGGGATAACCTAATTCAATTTCACTTGCTTAAGCATTGACATGTTTCCATCATCAAGGGACTCACTTTCAAGGACTCTTCATCTCATATTCTCGATATTTATGGTTTACTTATTATTGTTTCTTCTTTTTGTATTTGCACAGTTTTATCTTCTGCACTCCAGATAAGCACCATAGTTGGGCAGTCTTTCATTGATTCTGTTATAGCTATTATTCTATAGATTGTTGTCCTGACGAAGGGTCTCGGCCTGAAACGTCGACTGCACCTCTTCCTACAGGTGCTGCCTGGCCTGCTGCGTTCACCAGCAACTTTGATGTGTGTTGATTCTATAGATTTGTTGAGTATGCCCACAAGAAAATGAATTTCAGGGTTGTGTATGGTGATATATATGTACTGCAATGATAACATTTACTTTGAACTTGAGCCAAACGAAACAATGTTCCTCCAGACTGGGGTGTGCCCATAAAACATATGTCACTCATAGCACATAAAACATATACCACAAATAAGTTAGTAAAATATAATTCAAAGTGCATGTAGTGTGCAGCACAGGTAAACAGTGAACAGTAAATAGTGCAGAAACAGGGATCAGCTCACTGTCGTAGTGACGAGACCCTGGTGGTGGCAGGACTATTTATTAGTGTCTCAGCCTGAGGGAAGAATCTGTTACCCAGTCTGGCATTCCTAGTTCTGATGCTCTTGTACCCCCTTCTTGATGGTAGAGGGTCAAAGAGATTGTGGAATGGATGGTAGCAATTTTCAACAATTCTTTGGGCCCTTTGTATGCAATGATCCCAGTAAATGTCACAAGTAGTTTGGGGTGGAGGGGAGGATGACCCCAGTGACCTCGCAGCAATTGTTTTATCCCCTGTAGGGCATTGCAGTCCAATGCCTTGCAGTTTCCTTCCCAGAAAATGATGCAGCTAGATAGGACACTCTCGACAGTGCTCCTATAGAAAGCTGTTAAAATGGGGGTAGGGAGCATTGCACATCTCAGTCTCCTCAGAAAGTGTAGACATTGCATTGCCTTCTTGACTAATGAGGAGATGTTGTGGACCCATGTTAAACTGTCCTTTACCTGCAAACCAAGGAACTTTGTGCTTCTCACCCTCTTCACAGCAGAGCCACTGATGTGCAATGGAGAGTGGTCAACCTGTGCCTTCCTGAAGTCCACAATCACCTCGCAAAAAAAAACCTTGTCCACGTTGAGACGCAGGTTATTGTTCTCTGACCGTCTGAGAAACCTTTCTACCTCCTCTCTGTGGTGCCAAATCATCATTGTTGTGTCTACTTAACTTTATACTGACTTCAATAGCAAGTAAATTTGGTTACATCCAATCTCATCAGTTCTTGTCCAATGTGTTAGGTTAAAATTATCCACCTACTCTGATCTCATGATCTTCCATTGTTCACCTTTTTGATGGGACTGCAGATTATTTTATAATTAATGGATAAATAACTGCAGTAAACATGGAGATATCTCATTTAGATAGAGCCAAATGTTAACCGGTACTCACAACAGTTGCATGTTATCACCTCATCAATGTCATAAATATGAAGTGAATTCTCCTTTAATGTTGTCAACCATACACTGGAGCAACAGATAAATTACACATCACAGATTGCATAATCTCACCACACAATTAATTTAAAATCAACAGTCAACTCTTTTTTCCACCCTGAAACAAATTAGATTGTTAACCTTATTCTATAATTACTGGGAAACACTTAAATTTATTTTAAAGAGATGTTTCCTTGACAACAAATAGTGAAGATTCATTGCCAATGTAACTTCAAGAAAAGTACTTCTAAAAATATATCAGCTTATTTGTATTTGAGTACAAGTTCCTGCTCTGTCTTTGAACGTCACTCAAATTTGTTTAGCTCCTATATCACTGCAACAGTTACATCACATTTTATCTTAGTGATTACCAAAAGTATCATTAATCTCAATAGGGCTTAAAGCATCATTGTTCAAATCCTGCAGCTGTTGCAGTGAGGTGCTAATTTTGGATTCAATGGCATTGACTCTGAATGAATGGATAACACATCAAAACTAATGTGATTTATTTAAAGGAGTTTTGCCTTCACATCCTGCCTTTATCACATTTCATTATCTTAAAATGTATGACAGTTTAATTATAGCCAAGGTTAAATGAGTGCAGATGAGGTTAAAATGTGGTTGTTTGAGATTTTGCCTTGTAGAAAGTTTACTGCCTGGAAATTTGTCTCTGCTTGCTGCACTGACTATGGAATGAATTCTGGATGTAGAATAAAACATGCTGATGTCACATCATGGAACACTTAATACTTCTGAAGAGAATGAATTTTGGAGAAGGTGCGTTCAAAATTGATGTCAGGTTAATTATACAAGGGAGATCTAGCTTGAATCTGGAAATCTTAAAGAGGATGTCAGAAATAAGGGCAAAGTGATAGCACAAAAGTCAACGTATAAAAGCAGCCATAAATTCTCTTCTCTCCGTACAAATGGGAACTGGATAATAAGAGGAAGAGATAAGTCCTATTGGAGAATAAAATTGAGAAAAACTTGGGGAGAGGGGGATAAAAGAGGCACTAAATGAATATCTTGCACATGGTTTTACCAAAGAATAAATCACTGTCACAGTTATAATAAAATAAGATGTACTTTAAGTCCTTGGTGGACTTAACATTGATAAGAATGGATATAGTGTTGCCCAGAAATGGAAATAAGGTGTACATGATGCAGGAGATCCCAAAGCCTTTGACACCTTTTCAAAATGAGTGAAGTACCAGAATACCTGAGAACTGCAAATGCTACACATTTGCTCAAAAAGGGATGCCAGGATAAATTCATTCTCTTTAAGGCTATGTCCACACTACGCCGGATAATTTTGAAAACGCCGGTTTCGAGTAAAAACGACAGGCATCCACACTAAGCGTTTTTCAAAATATCTCTGTCCACATTAGATGGATATTTGGGCAAATCTCCTCCTACTGGGCATGCGCAGGACACACAGAAAACAAGCGAAGAGGAAACAGTATACTTGGTGCGCATTTGTCCAGTTACGGAGTAGAAAAAGTTAATAGGAATTGCTCTTGGCTCTCGCGCAGGAGGACTTAAAACTAAAAAAAACAAATACTGGAGCGTATGGAGGCAACCGACAGGGAGTTCATGGACAGTATGACCCGGCTGACTACAAACATTGAAAAACTGACTAACTCTGTTGCATTAATAAAGTACCTTGTTAAATGTATAAAAACATATCTGCATCAGTGTTATCTTGTATTTCCATACAATGTTACATTAGACTGTTACCCATCTATTGTCAGAGAAGTACTTGCATAAATAGGTAAACCACCTTGATTCTTGGTTCCTGATCCTCCAAAATATTCCCCATGCAATTTAAACTGGAGGTGGCGGAGGGTGTTTTCTGTCCTTACCTTCATACAAGCAAGGACAGAAAACAGGGCAAAGTGAGTATACTTACTTATTCAGTAAGCTATGGGTCAAAGTATTTGGTGAGTACATTTATAACTCTTCCGGCTTCAGTCTCGTTGCTGTCTGTTCTGAAATTGTCAGGTTCTGCGAAGCGCAGAATCAAGTATCGCTATGATTGTACGCTCTAGTATCAATTGTTTGGCATTAAGTAATAATAATAATAATAATGAAATGCCACGCTGCCGCCATTTGTTCTGGCACGTCATGACAGCGGTTTTAAAAAGCTCCGGTTACCCCGTGCCCACTGCAACAGATATTAGACATTTTCAGATTTTTTCCACTCTGGAGACAGTTTCTGAAAATCTCCATTTTCAGGGGCTGAAAACACTTGCAGTGTGGACAGAAGGTCAAAATGAAGAGAAAAAGCTTTATTTTCAAAATTATCCGGCATAGTGTGGACGTAGCCTAAGTGAGGCAGTCTAATCTCAGCAGTGGGAAGGCTTTACAGAACAATGTAATAACATCAATCTATTCAAATTCATTAATGGAAGCCAGCAAGCATTTGCAACAGGCAAATTCTGTTCAACTAGATTGATTTTAATTTTTTGATGTAACAATTAATGTAATCTAATTAATTTTATTGAGTTGCTGATCTTAACTGAAAAGCAAATACAAGTAACTGGTGTTTTTTGCTTATTTTGGTTAACGAAGTCATCAAGTCCATCATTTCTATGCTCCTCCTAATTTTAAACATTTGAGCAAGGTCACCCCTCATTCTCCCACATTCCAAGGAATAAAGACATAGCCAGGCCAACCCTCTCCCTGCAACACAAGCCCTCTACTCCTGACAACATCCTCATTAATCATTTCTGCACCCTTTCAGATTTGACCACATTTCTCCTATAACAGGATGACCAAAACTGTACACAGTACCCCAAGGGCAGTATCACCAATGATATATACAACAGCAGCATAATGCTCCAGCTCCTACACTCAGTGCTGTCTGATGAAAGCATTATAAATGCCCTTTTTACCACTCTCTTTACCTCTGACACCATTTATCAACAAACTATGCTCTTTAACTCCTCCGTTCGTCTGTTCCATTACATTCCATAGTGCCTTAGCATTCATAGTATAGGTCCTACACTGGTTTGACTTTCAAAGATGCATCACTTCACAAGTACCTGCATTGAAATCCATTTGTTACTTCTCAGCCCACTTCTCTGAGTAACTTATCAATACCCACCTCTAATCTACCATGATTTTCTTCACTAGCAACAATGCCTCCAAATTTCATGACTTCCACAGACTTACTGATCAAGCCTTGTGTATTTGCATCCATTTCAATAAATAATGAATGAAAAATGTCCCAACACCAAATTCCGTGGCATATCATTTGCCACTGGCCTCCACTCCAAGAAACAACCTTCAACCTCATCCTGCTGTTTCCTAGTTTCCAGGCAATTTTGAATTAACCTTTTAGATCAATCCACAATGCAGGATCTTGTCTAAGGCCTTGCTAAATTCTCTTAATGCCATAAGTAATTACCCTACCCTCATCTACCATTTTGATTACTTCTTCAAAAAGCTCTATAAGGTTTGCTAAACACAATTTTCCACACACAAATAAATCCATGCTGACTCCTATTAACCAGACAGTGACTAGGAAAATGCTGGTAAATCCAATCTCTCAGAATTCCCTTCAGTAACTTCCCCACCACTGATGTCAGGCTAACTGACCTGTAGTTCCCTGGCTTGTCTTTGCTGCCCTTCTTAAATAACAGGATAGCATTCGTTACCTTCCAGTCTTCATCAACTTCACTAATGGGCAACGATGAAATCAATATCTCTATAAGGCCTTCTGCAGTTTCTTCTTAGACCCTCATGGAGTCTGGAGATGCACTGGGCCAGGCCTGGACATTTATTCACCTTGCTAAGGTTGTTAATACCTCCTCTCTCATAATATGGATATCCTCAAAAATATCACCGCTTGTCTCTCTATCTCATTAGAAGTCATTATTTTCTTTTTTGTAAACATTGTTGTGATTTGGTGCAATGCCATTATACTCAGAGGGTTCCAGATTTCTGAGTTCAATTTTGGCACTGTTCTGTGAGGAGCCTCTGTACATCCTCCCCGTGGAACACATGGGTTTTCCACAGTTGGTCCAGTCTCCTCCCACAGTCCAAAGATGGACTGGTTAGGTTAATTGATCATCATAAATTGTCCCATGATTAGGTTAGGGTTAATTGGAATTTTGGGGTAGCTGGGGCAGTGAGGATTGAAGGGTTGAAAAGGCCTTCTCTGCACTGCATTGCTAAATAAAGTTTTTAAACACACAGGGGACAACTACTCACTAAAAAAAACATCTATCCCCTGTGGCTAGAGACCTAAGTGCCCTTAAGTGATCTCTAAGGGGACTTCATGATATAGCTATATGTTTCATTAATTGCTGGTCATCTATGAGTTTAGAATTTTTTTTTTTTTTTTTATATAAAGTTGTTTTAATTCTCTTAATTATGCAAGATGATTTGAACTATTTATAAACTTCTCTGCTTATCATAAAAATTGAAAAAATTAAAGGCTCTCTGACAAAAGTCTATTGGAGGATTCTGGGGGTAAATCTCATAAAACACCATCTGAGGCCTCATTGCCACTGTTGGTTATTCAGCCTTGCAGTAAGACTCTCCAGCATAAAGTATCAGCTCAGTCAACCCGCCATATCCCAATCAAGTTAATGTGACTATTTGTAGGTTTCTTTCCACAAAATTTGAGTTTGCATTGCTAGCTGGCTTTGATACTCATTGTCTTTACATCTCTATTCCAAGAAAAATATTTTAATATGGCTAATTTCACTGGAAGCTATGGGAAAAGTACAAATCTATGGAAGAATTCATATTTTAAACATTCTTGTTAGAGATATGATCAAATAAAATTGATGCTCTGGGCATTGTCCCATAACCAAATACAGGAAAATATGAATAGAATATTTGGAAATCCCAATGGCTTGGCAGCTGGCTCAATAGTTGTGTACCTTTATTGTTTAACATATTGTTCAAAATGACCAGACTATTTCCCTTTAAATCAACAGATACATTGGTAAAGTTTATAATAATGCTGTGTAACATCTATTATATTGGGATATTAATAGAAATAATGTTCAGAAGTCCAGAAAATCTGCTATGATAGCTCAAGCAAAGTCCTGAAAGTGGTGTATTGTTGGAATTTAGTATTTGGGAAAGACTGAGCACATTTGATTATTGGCAGACCATTTGAAGAGGACAGTAATTTCAAATGACAAAATATGTTAAATATCCATTGGAATGAATAGTGATTCTTAAACAGTCTTCTCAATTGAATATTACTACTGAACTTGCACATCTTAGGAGCTCTTTAATTCAGGCAGATCTCAATCACAACCTCACTTTTAAGTTAGACACTTACCCCTGATTCCTGTCAGGGAAAGCTGTATGTCTGCAGACACATCACACTGTGGGACACATCACACTGTGGTAATGTGCCCTGCAAATAGCCAGCCTCTGCCCTCCCATCTGACCCACACTCACCACAAATCCTGGTGATCAAACAGAAAATCATTCCTTCAGTATTCTTTACTGTCATCAGTTAGCTATCCTTACATTCAATATTTACTCTTCCCACTGTGTTATTCTGCAGTTATATCTCTTAAATGATCAGCAATAAGATCTTAACAAGCAGAAGGATACTATTGAAGATAATGCTGACCAGACTCCTCATCCTGATACTAAATAAGATACAATAGCAAAATCTTTATGTTACTAGATTAGTTAAACTAGAGACCAAACCTAATAATAATCAGGGGCCATTGTAGCAACATAGTGAGCACAGTTCTATTATAATTGGGGGCATTCTAGAGTTCAATTCTAGTGCCATCTGTATATCCTCCCTGTGGAATGCATGGGTTTTCTCTGGCTGCTCTGGTTTCTTCCTATAACTCAAAGATTTACCAGCTAGGTTAATTGATCATTGTAAATTGTCCCTTGATTAAATTAGGGTTAATTAGGTTTGTCATCAGTTGCAAGGACAGTACAGTTTGAAGAGCCAAAAGGCCTACTCCATACTGTCTCACTAAATAGATAACTAAACAATAGGAGGAATTAGTTCAAACTTCATCCTGACTTTAATTACTTTAACTTAAATTAAAACTTCTGGATAGCTATAAAATTGACCCACCATATCCACTGGGGAAGGAAGCCATTTTCAATATGTATAAAAGCCTGGTTAGGCCAGAAAATCCTAATACCATAAGACATCAGAACAAAATTAGATCATTTGGCCCTTTGAGTCTGCTCCACCTTTCCACAATGGTTGATCCATTGTCTTCTCCCCATAACATTTGACACCCTTCCTAATCAAGAACTTATCAATCTCCATTTTTAAATATACCCAATAACTTGACCTCTGTTGCAAGGACAAGGCTGAGGACAAACTCAAGTGCAGGACACAGGCACAGAAAGGCAGCATCATGAGGCATTAGCACCACCACAGACAGGGAACCACTATCCAGGAAAGTCTTTACACAGAGTCAAGGTTTACATAGAGTATCCAAGAAAAGAGGCAGAACTTAGAACTGACCACCCCAAAGAATCAGGAAACAAAGTTTACTCACACTAGAGTCAACCAACAAACTGGCAAAGTATGGCTGTGCCACCCGAGTTTTATCCTATGTTTGCTAATGGGAACCAGGTGTGTTGTAATTAGTGGAACTGGGAATGATTGGAAATCAGATGAGGGGATTAAGGCCAAATTAGGGAGGTAATAGCAAGATGGGGAATTGCCAGGTGGGACCATGACAGGCCTCATAGCCATCTGTAACAATGAATTCCAAAGATTCACTACCCTCTGGCTAAAGAATTCCTGTTCATCTCTGTTCAAACTGGACATCCCTGATTCTGAGGCTGTGCCCCCTGGTCTTTGGCTCTCCCTTTTCTTTTACCACCTTGTGAGATGGTGTGGAAAGCTGCTCCAAGAATAATAAATGCTGATCTAATCAATGTGTACATCCTCTGAAAAGATCAAGAAAATGTAAATAATTTCCAACGTCTGCAGTATTTTGGTTTTGCACAACATCAGGTGTCAATTTTGCTGATTTCATACGACCTTGCATTCAAGGGAAGGTTACAGGTTCAAATCCCAGTCTAGAAGCTTGCCCACATAATCTAGCCTGACAATAGAAAATAACTCTTTATTGATTTCTTAACAGCTTTAACTGAGATGTTAAACCTAAAAGAAATCATCCATGGTACAATTTCAGAAATTATACAGGTGGAACAAGTTTCAGCTCATTACTGTCCCTTAAACAAGAGGGATGGCTCTGTAGTGCTGCTCCTGTGACCTAGGTTCCATCCTGATCTCTGGTGCCTGGAATATATCCTTACTGTGGCCGTGTTGGTTTCACTGAGTACTTTGGTATCTTCCCACAAAGCATCTATAGTTGTAGTTAATTTGTTACCGATATACCCCAAATGTGAAAGGGTGATAGAAGAATCATTTTTGGTGTTGGTGGCTTTCCAGTGTTTTGAAATGCCAGAAGTAATTACCAAGTAAAATTATAAACATATGAGGGGCAATTGATAAGTTCGTGGCCTAAGGCAGAAGAAGTCAATTTTAGAAGACCTAGCACATTTATTTTTCCTACATTTACACACTATAGTCCAGCGGTCATGGAGCATACAGATCCCTTCTTTATAGAAGTCGGTGTCTTGGACCTCCAGAAAGTGGTCCACAGCAGGATGATTGATAAGTTTGTGGCCTAAAGTAGAAGGAGATGAGGAGAAACTTCAAACTTTCTGCATTTTCACTCAAAGAGTTGAACTGCACGTGCATGTAACGGGAGCTGTCTCCTTCTACCTTAGGCCACAAACTTATCAGTCACCTCTGCTGTGGACCACCTGGAGGTCCAAGAGGCTCTCGTCACATGCACGTGCAGTTCAACTCTTTGAGTGATAATGCAGAAAGTTTGAAGTTAATAACTCACCTCCTTCTACCTTAGGCCACGAACTTATCAATCACCCCTGCTGTGGACCACTTCTACAAAGAAGGGATCCGTATGCTCCATGACCGCTGGACTAAGTGTGTACATGTAGGAAGGGACTATGTTGAAAAATAAATGTGCTAGGTTTGCCAAAATTGACTC
The DNA here is from genome assembly GCF_030028105.1 of Mobula birostris. Lineage (NCBI taxonomy): Eukaryota > Metazoa > Chordata > Chondrichthyes > Myliobatiformes > Myliobatidae > Mobula > Mobula birostris. The sequence continues at coordinate 202,037,562 of NC_092371.1, read as the reverse complement.
CTTCTACCTTAGGCCATGAACTTATCAATCACCCCTCATAATTTGAAGAAAAATTTTATAAGGAATATATGTTAATAATGTGCTGGAAGGAGAAGACCATCTCACAAACTACTTGCCTGCCTGCAACCATTTGTAGTTCTCACATTGGCCTCAATAGGTACCTCCGAGCCCACAAAATGGGGTTAGAAACAAGCCATTCTCAGTCTCAAAGGACTGCCTGGGCAGAAAATTAGTTTGCAGTACTTAATATCGAAAAAAGGACTATGCTAATGTCTATGCCTTTTACCCATTTTTTTCATTTACTTCTATCAATGTAATCCCCCATTCCTCCCTTATGTATTATATTTATCTTGGTATTTTAAATGCTTCTATTTTACGTGTCTTTACTGATTTTTGCAGATCAGTCATTGTTTTTCTTTGCTTTCTCTGGAGATAGCAGTGACTATTATTAGTGACACTCACAGCACATTGGAGGAACTCAGCAGGTTGGGCAGCATCCGTGGAAACGATCAGTCAACGTTTTGGGCCGGAACCAAGATCACTCAAGCTGAGTAGGATATTTTCCTAGGGGTTTGTCTATTGTTAGGTTCTCAGGCGGCTGCAGGGAACTATCTGGGATCCATATATTCTGGCGCCATGTGGGCAAGAGTAAGTGTTGGTTGTGGTTAGTGGTTGATTCTTTTGGTTGTTCATTCTCTCCTTTCGCAGCTGTTGCTTGTTCTCTGTGGCACAACTAAGCTCACTCTCATGCAGTGCGGCTCGCTCTTGAATAGATTTCCTTCAAGTGCAACTCTTGAGTGGAATGTCTTCCCAGTTTTTAGATATAATGTTCAATTTCATCAAGCTGATTTTAATGCTACCTTTGAAGTGTTTCCTTTGCCCACCAGGGGTTTGCTGACCTTCAATCACTATCCTGTTGGGAATCATCAAATATTTTCTTTTAGGACTACTAAAGCTGAAATTTACTGTCACAGCCATGGGTACTTTAGTAAACAAAATTATTTTAAGACGTTCAGAAATTCTATCACTTCTTAAACTTGGCTGACCCCAGATGGCAGACTCAGATTGTGAATGCAGTTCCCCTTTAAGAAAAGAAATGAGGAATCTGTGCTAATCTGCAAGTAAGGATGAAATGCAGATTCCTTAGACCCTGATTCCCTACTATACTGCTGATGAATGTAGAGCCAAGATTGCAGACCCAGAGGGATGTCAGAGATTGCTGTGTACATTGCTACACGCAAACATGGCTCATCCCCGCCATTTCAGGTGCAGCACAGCAACCCGAGGACTTCACCATCCCCCACAAAAGACAGGACAGCTGAGTCTTCTGAAGGTAGAGGAGGAGGCGTATGCTTCATAATAAACTCATTGTAGTGCACGAGTGTGGTGGTTCTGTCTCAGTCCTGGAACTAGAACATCTAGTGATGTCTCATTTTACCTGCTGGGGGAGTTTTCTGCCATCTTCCTGGTAATGATGCACATTCCATCCTTGACCAACATTAGAAAGGCACTGGAGGACCACAGCACTGTCATTAGAAGTCAGGAAGCAGTGCACCTTGATGCATTCTGTATCATTATGGGGTACTTCAAAAAGGTCAGCTTGAATAAGTCTCTGACCAACTACCACCAACACATCCTCTGTGGAACCAGAGGAGTCAACGCTATTGACCACTGTTGCACTATCATCAAGAGCGCTTACTATGCCATCCCACGCCTGCACTGGCTGTACTTCTACTCCCAGCATATAGGCAGAGACTAAACACTGCAGCACAATTGTTGAGGACCAAGAAGATATGGTGAAGGGAGGTGGTGGAGTGCTTACAGGACTGTTTTGTGTCGGTGGACCTGACAATGTTCAAGGATTCAACCTTGAATCTGAATGAATATACACAGTTGTCATCTACTTCATCGATACCTGTGTGGATGTGCCTTCGAGAACATACCAAATGTACATAAACAAAAAGCTGTGGATAAACCAGGAGATTCATAGTCTTCTGAGGGCTAGATCATTCAAGAACTGTGATCTAGAACTATACAAGAAATCCTGGTACAACTTAAGGAAGGCTATCTCAAGAGCAAAAAAAAATCCGATTCCAAAAGAAGTTAGGGACAGAATTGGATGCACATTAGCTCTTGTAGGATTTTCAGGCCATTATTTCCTAGAGGCAAAACCTAACATCATCAATGGCTGTGGTGCTTCATTCCCCGACGAGCTCAATGCCTGTTTTTGCACACTTCAAAAGGGAGAATAAAACTACATTTGTGCAAATCCCCACAGCATTCTGCAATCTTTGTCACGGAGGCGGATGTCAGAACATCCTTCAAGAGGGTGAACACTCACAAGGCATCTGGTAGGACACTGAAAACCTGTGACAACCAATTGGGTGGAACTTTTAAGAACAGCTTCGATCAGACCTGCTTCAGAAGGGTGTTAAGTGCCCCAAGAGGAGCAGTGTGAACTTCCTTAATGACAATTGCCCAGTTGCACTTACATCTTCGATGATGAATTGCTTTAAGAGGTAGACTAGAATCAACTCCGGCCTAAGCAAGGTCCTGGACCCACTGCAATTTGCCTATTGCCACAAAATGTCAATAGCAGATGTAATGTCACTGGCTCTCCACTCAGCCTGGGTTTACCTGGATAATAAAAAATACCTACGTTAGGCTGCTGTTTATTGATCACAGCTCAACATTCAACACCATCATGCCTGTAGTGATTACTTTAAAGAAAACGTTGAGAGACTAAACCAGGAAACCAATTCTGTAAGACTCACTTCCAGATATCAAATTTCCAAAGTCGAGAAAAGTACTTTCAATTCTTTATTATGAAACCAGCAAAGGTAAATGATCTTATCGTAATAAAAAGTAACAATATAGCGATTGTATCATTCAAATCAGTATTCTAATTAATAATATCAGAATTAGCATTTTATACATATTTAATTGAAGTTAGCGATCAAGTTAATGTTCCAATAACATCACAATTAGCAGTCCAAATTAGTGGACCCAATCAGCAGTCAACAAAAAAAATATTATTCACTGTGGCTCAACTCCTCTCCACTAGACTAAACTAAACAATTAACTAAGACAAAGTGAGAATACGTAACTATAGCAACCCATACAAAATGCTAGAGGAACTCAGCAGGCCAAGCAGCATCTATGGAAATAAAGTACAGTTGACATTCCAGGCTCAAACCCTTTGGCAGGATTGTAACTATTCTCATTTGCTTCTACCACGCTCCAACCCACCTGACAGATTACAATAATAAATGTGCCACAAAATACAATACAGAGAGAAAATAGGTATTTGGCTTTAACAGACAGAAAATAAATACATGGCTTCTACAATACTGTGAATACTAATCAACAAGCTTTGAAACCTGGGCCCCTGTAACTCTCTCTTCAAATTGATCTTCGGGAAGCCGCGGTCAGCGCAGATCAGAAATAATATCTACTCCTCAACATTGGTGCAGCTCAAGGATGCATGCTTAGCCCACTGCTCTGTTCCTTCTACACCCATGATTGCTTGGATAGGCACAGCTCAAACATCATCTACTGCATAACTTTGCTGATGACACACTGTTGTTGGCAAAATTGCAGGTGAGGTGCAGCTATATAGGACCCTGGTCAGACCCCACTTGGAGTACTGTGCTCAGTTCTGGTCGCCTCACTACAGGAAGGATGTGGAAGCCATAGAAAGGGTGCAGAGGAGATTTACAAGGATGTTGCCTGGATTGGGGAGCATGCTTTATGAGAATAGGTTGAGTGAACTCGGCCTTTGCTCCTTGGAGTGACGGAGGATGAGAGGTGACCTGATGGAGGTGTTTAAGATGATGAGAGGCATTGATTGTGTGGATAGTCAGAGACTTTTTCTCAGGGCTGAAATGGTTGCCACAAGAGGGCACAGGTTTAAGATGCTGGGGAGTAGGTACAGTGGAGATGTCAGGGGTAAGTTTTTTCACTCAGCGAGTGGTGAGTGTGTGGAATGGGCTGCCGACAACAGTGGTGGAGGTGGATACGACAGGGTCTTTTAAGAGACTTTTGGATAGGTACATGGAGCTTAGAAAAAATAGAGGGCTATAGGTAAGCCTAGTAATTTCTAAGGTAGGGACATGTTTGGCACAACTTTGTGGGCCAAAGGGCCTGAATTGTGCTGTAGGTTTTCTATGTTTCTATGATGATGAGGAGGCTTACAGGAGTGACATTGATCAGCTGGTTAAGTGGTGTTGCAACAACAACCTTGCTCCCACCGTGAGTAACATCAAGGAGTTGATTGTGGACTTCAGGAATGGGAAGTTGAGGGAACACACATCAGTCCTCGTCAAGAAATCAGCAATAGAAAGGTTAAGCAGTTTCAAGTTCCTGGAAGTCTCTGAACACCTTTACTGGGTCCATGATATTGATGTAATTGCAAAGAAGGCACAACAGTGGCTATATTTCATTAGGAGTTGGAAGAGACTTGGTATATCACCAAAGACTTACGCAAATTTTTACTGCGGAGAGTATTCTAATTGCATCACCATTTGGTATGGAGGAATTATGGCACAGAATTGGAAAAAGCTACGAAAAGTTGCAAACTCAGCCAATTCCATCGGGGCATAACCTACCCAGCATCGAAGACATCTTCAAAAGGTGATGCCTCATAAAGGCTCATGATGCATCATTAAATATCTCCATTACTGAGGACATGCCTTCTTCTCATTGCTACCATTAAGTAGGAAGTACAGGAGCCTAAAGACACACACTCAGCATTTTAGGAACAGCTCCTTCCCCTCTGCTATCAGATTTCTGAATGAACAATAAACCCATATACACGATTTATATACTTATTGTAATTTAATGATCATATATTGTGACGTACTGCTGCCGCAAAACAACAGGTTTCACAACATATTAAATCTGATTCTGGTTATAACTGGAGATGCAGCTGGATGATATTTAGCTCATACAACAGAATGAGAGGGTGATACATACATACATAGGATACACAGGGAGGTAGTCACCCTAACTGGGTGAATGTCAGGAGAGGGAAGGGGAATAGGCACCCAATATGGCCTTTGCCCTCAGTAATAACTATGCTGTTTGCATACTGCTGGGGGACGACCTACTGGAGGGAAGAGACAGCAACCGGGATCACTGGCTCTGTGGCTCAGAAGGAAATTGGGGAGATGAGGAGTGCAGTAGTGACAGGGGATTCCATAGTTAGAGAAGCAGTGTGTAGTGACTTGTGAGGAAGGATAGGCAGATGATAGGGCAAAATTGCAGCCAATGGGATGAGCTGAAGCATAACAAGGGGGCAAAATCAAAAAGGGTGGTGAATACAAGAAAGAAGGTGTTACAAGGCTTTTGAACACACACAGTATATGAAATAAGGTAGATGATCTTGTAGCACAGTTAGAGATTGGCAGGTATGACATAGTGCATCACTGAGTCGTGGCTAAAAGAAAATAACAGCTGGGAACTTAATATCCAAGGATACACATTGACCGAAAGGACAGGCAGTTAGGCAGATTCGGTGTGTGACTCTGTTGCTAAAAAAAGATAACAAATCCTTAGAAATAGGTGACATGAAATCAGAAGTTGTAGAATCCTTGTAGATAAGAGTTAAGAAATTGCAAGGTTAAAAAGACCCCAATGGGAGTTATATACAAGCCATTGATCGATACCCAGGATGTGGGATACAAATTACAACAGGAGATAGAAAAGGAATGTAAAAAGGCAATGCTATGATAGTCATAGGGGATTTCAATATGGGGGTAGATTGGAAAAATCAGGTTGGTGTTGAATCCCAAGAGATGGAATTTGTAGAATGCCCATGAGATGGCTTTTTAGAGCAGCCTATAGTTGAGTGTACTAGGAGTAAGACAATTCTGGATGTGTATTGTGTAGTGAGCCAGATTTAATTAGGGAGCTTATAGTAAAGGAACCCTAAGTGAACCCTTAGACAGTAATCATAATATGATAGAATTTACCCTGCAGTTTGAGAGGGAGAAGATAAGGTCAGTTGCATCAGTATAACAGTGGAGAAGAGGGAATTACATAGAATTGTGAGAGGTCCTGGCCAAAGCTGATTGGAAAGGATGATGACAAAACAGCAAATGGTTGGATTTACTGCACTGGAGAGGCTGCTGATTCGAATGGTTGCCAATGGAGAGGCTGCTGATTTGAGTCACTGCCTATGGACGGGCCACTGGTTCCAGTTCCTGCCCTCTCCTGATGCTCTTGGAGATGTTATCCACATTCTGAGATTTACAGGTTGCCGTGTAGTTCATATTGACCTCTTTCAGTTCTACGTTTTTTTCATGTTCTTGCCCATTCTTGTTGTGGATTGGCTGGCTTGGGGGTTTGGGTGATTGGTTAGTTTTTGTGCAAGGGAAGGATTGGAGGTGTTTGGAGTTTGTGAGTTTTGTTTCTTTTTTTGTGCAGGGGGATTGATGTCTTTCTTTCATCTACTTAGCTGGTTTTCTATATTCTGTGGCTATCTGGAGAAGACAAATTTCAGAGTAGTATTCTGCATACATACTTTGATAATATAATTAACCTTTTTGAGTTTTGGAAGATAATGCGGATTGGAAGAAGGCACTAGCAGGGGCAGTGGCAGAACAGCATTGGCTGGAGATTCTAAAGGAATTTGGAACATCCCAAAGATGAAGAAATATTTTAAAGGGAATATGATACAAACATGGCTGACAAGGGATATTAAACATGGCATAAAATAAATAGCAGGGACACATAATATAACAAGAAATAGTGGGAAAATAGAGGTTCTGGAGGCTTTTAAAAACCAACAAAAGGCAACTAAAAAGCCATAAGGAGAGAAAAGATGAAATATGAAGGTAAGCTAACCAATGATATAAAAGAAGATCCAATTTTTTTCAGATATAGAAGAGTAAAATAGAGGCAAGAGTGGATATCAGACCATTGGAAAATAACACTGGAAAGATAGTAATGGGGACAAAGAAATGGCAGATGAACTTAATAAGTACTTTGCCTCAGTCTTCACTGGGGAAGACAATGGCAGTATGCCAGAGGTTCAAGAGGGGGCATAAATGACTGTAGATATTATTACTAAGGAGAATGTGCTTAGGAAGCTGAAATGTTTGAATGCAGATAAGATACCTGGACCAGATGGATTGCACTTCAGGGTTCTGAAAGAGATAGCTGAAGAGATTGTGGATGCATTAGTAATAATCTTTCAAGAATCATTAGATTCTCAAATGGTTCCTGAGGACTGAAAATTCCAAATATTACTCCACTCTTCAAGAAGGGAGGAAGGCAGAAAAAAAGAAATTATTGGCATGCAAGCCTGACTTTACCAGTTGCAAAGGTGTTGAAATCCATTATTAAGGATGAGGTTTGTGGGTACTTGGAGGCACATAAGAAAATAAGCCAAAGTCAGCATGGTTTCTAGAACGTTTTGTAACTCTAAAGCATAAAACTAATTGAAAGCAAAAACATGGAGCAAAACAGAATGTGTGTCATAGTTTCGCTTTTACTTTAGCGAGATGTGTACTTATAACGCAGTGGCATGTTGGCATATGCCATTCATGAGCTTTTACACATAACCCACGATGAATTATTTAAACAACAAAGAATGCTTAATCAAACAATATATTTACAATATTACTTGAATATTACTGAAATATTAAATACACATTTCCCTCTGGGAAAATTGTGCCTGACAAACCTGATGGAATTCTTGAGGAAATAACAGGTGAGATAAACAAAGGAGAATCAGTAGATGTTGTTTACCTGGATTGTTTAGTTCGATTGTTGTTTAATTCGATTTTCAGAAGGCCTCTGACAAGGTGCTGCGCATGAGGCTATTTAACAAGATAACAGCCCATGGTATTACAGGAAAAATACTAGCATAAATAGAAGATTGGCTGACTGGCAGGAAACGCAGAGTGAGACTAAAGGGGCCTTTTCTTAGTGGCTACTGTTGCTTAGTTAGGTTCTCTAGGGGTTGGTGTTTGGACCAATCCTTTACACATTATATGTCATTGATTTGAATAATGGAACTGATGGCTTTGTGGTCAAGTTTGTGGACAATATGAAGATAGGTGGAAAGCATGTAGTGTTGAGGAATCAGGGAGTCTGTAGAAGGGTTTAAACAGATTTGGACAATAGGCAAAGAAATGACAGATGGAATTTAGTGTAGGGAAGTGTATGGTCATGCACTTTGGTAGAGCAAAAAAGGCGCAGACTAGTTTCTAAACAGAGGGACCATTTAGAAAGCAGAGGAGCAGAGGGACTTGGGAGTCCTTGTGCAGGTTGTTGTGTGTGTACATCTACCTTTCAATTACATAAAGGTGTGCACGTGCAAGGAGAGGGTAACCGATGTACTCATGTTGCAGAGAGAGAGGGAGAGAACGGTCAATGTGTATGTATAGACAACAGATGAATACGCATGTGTAGACAACAGTGCACACATAGTGCTAAGGGGAGTCATTGTTCTAAAAGAAATAGATCCATACATTACACAGATTTCCCTAAACGTTGACTTGCAGGTTGAGTCGATGGTAAGGAAGGCAAATGCAATGTTAGCATTCATTTCAAGAGGAATAGAATATAAAGGCAAGGGTGCTTCTCTCACTCTCTTTTCCAGATAGAAATACTCAAACTGTTCACCTTTTCCTGATGGATATCAATATAAACCCTTTGCTTTGCCATCCTTCTCACACGCAGTGAAATACATTTTGGTGACTAATGTTAAATCAATATTGAATGATTAGAGCTGGGCACACTCTATGATGTTCATAATTAGCAGGCATCACAATACTTGTGTGCTTTCAGCAATATGCACCAAGAATAAATTTAAGCATGTACTCCAATCTACAGATCTCCTTTGAGGAAGATATTAATTTCAGCAGCAACTTACTTGTATTGTTTCGATCATTTAATCGGGAAATTAATCTATATAGTTGGACGTCATGGTAGTGTCACAGTTAGCACATTGCTTTACGGCAGTCACCAATTCTTACCACCGTCTGTCAGGAGTTTGTGTGTTTTCCCCATGACTGCATGGTTTCCTCTGGGTGCCCTGTTTTCCTCCCACTTTCCAAAAATGTTCAGGTTAGGATTAGTTGGTCGAGGGCATTCTACGTTGATAATAGAAGCATGGTGACTGACCAGCACAATCCTCGCTGACTTAATTTGACACAAGTAACCCACTTCACTTCATATTTCAATGTACATGTGACAAGTAAAGCTAATGCTTTTTTTATGTAATTCTCAAGATTTCAAATGTTCTGCTATTATCTCAAAGTATTTGGGAAGTTCCTTTCTTAGTCATCAACAAATTATCCTGGACACAGATCAGTGTACGGATTGTAAAATTTTACGTTATGTAACTCCAAAATGTAAAACCAATTGAAAGAAAAACATGGAGCTGGTATAACTCATGTACATACTTCATTTTAGTTTTAGTGAGGCACTCATAAGTGCTGGTGTAATGATGTATGCTATTCATGTGCTTTCACATATAACCCGTAATGAATTATTTAAACAACAAAGAATGTTAAATTAAACAATATATTTACAATATTACTCAAATATTACTGAAATATTAAATACATAACACTCTTTCCTGCTTAGCTATAAACTCCAACTCAGTAGAGAATGCATCTCAACTATACTGTGTACACAAAATGCTATATAATAAAACTACTATACGGACATCCAAGCATTATAAAATTTAAATTGTCCCATTCAGGCCTAAAAATTTAATTGCTCTGAAGGATTTCTTACTCTTGTGGTATAAAGTCTTTCCTGACAAGGGAGATCAATCTGCTGATCTATCTTGGACCACCACATAAATCTTCAAGCAAACACTTCCATTTTGACCATGTCCAGATGATTGACATGTAGCTCCTCCAAAATTTTATCTCTGAGCTGGTTCTCAATTCCCACATAAGGCAAGCTCTGTCAAGGGAAAATTCATCCCGTTGCTGGTAAAAATGGGAGAACTGGGATTTCTGATCACATTCAAACCATTTAGTGTGCCCAGGTAGACCTGAGACAATATGGACTTTTTTTTTCTGGTTTTCCTTTTGATCACCTGTACGGTAATAGGAAGACTATCGATTTGCAATAGGGAGGATATCTCAAGAGGTGTGTCCTCTTCTGTAGAATTCTCAGGTATTTCCTTGTCCAAGACTACACAGGACAATCCATTCGTGTTTCCATGATTAGTCGTCTTCTTGAATTCGACCTTGTAATTGTCTCCTCCAAGAAACAGAGCCCGTCTCTACATCCGTGCTGCTGCTTTTCATGGAACACCCTTCCACGGATTGAAAATGGGCACTAGTGGTTGATGATCGGTAATGAGGGTGAATTCTCTCTCATACAAGTAGTGGTTGAAGCATCTTACACCCCAAGCTGGACTCAAGGCCACTGTGCATATTTTTTTCTCTGCAGTGGTAGGGGAACTTGATGTAAAGGGATGATGCCGATCATAATGAGGCAGGTTTCTGTTTAGATGTTGTTATTTTGTTCACGCTCATTTTTCATTCCTGATTGCAACTCAGTCGCATCTCTAGCTGCTGTTTCCAATGATACAGCAATTGCAACTGCTGTTTTAAATGTTAGTTGTGTTTCTTTTAGAAGCCGTTTTTGAATGCTTTCTTGTAGGATTTCACAAACTAAACAATCTCTCAGGGTATCATTAAGCTCATTGCTGAACTGACAATGCTCAGTCAACCTCTTCAATTCAGCCATGTTTGCTGAAATGGACTCCCCTTCCTTTTGATTTCACTCATGAAACCTTAAAGCAACCTGCAACCAACAATGGGTTTGGTTCTGAATGTTCTTGCATTACTTTTGCAATATTAGTAAAGTTCATTTTGACAGGTTTGGTTAGAGCAATTAAACTAAGCGAGCTATATGCTCTTCCACCTATTACTCTCAGAAAAACTAGCACTTGTTTTTCATTGACTATTTCCATTGCTGTAACATACTACTCAACTCGCTCTGTATACATCAGCCAGTTATTTGTTGTTCAATCCAACATGTTGATCTTTCCAATGTAGCCAGCCATTTCTGTACTTTTAATTTATGATTATTATCATCCGGTTTGTTATCACTCACTGTTTATGAGCCTGTAAATTAACTCAATCATCTCTGTCCTTTCCTGAAGAAGAATGTGCTATGTTTTTTGCAAAACTCAAATGTTTTGCTGCGCTTCAACAGGTAGGTAGTCGTCTCAGGCTTGTTTAAAACTTCCTTGTCACTAATGTTATGTTTTGTAATTGCAAAATATAAAACTAATTGAAAGAAAAGCATGGAGCTGGGATAACTCGTGTACGTTCTTCGTTTTACTTTTAGTGAGGTGCAATTATAACGTGGTGGTATGATGATGTATGCCATTCATGTACTTTTACATATAACCCGTAATGAATTATATAAACAACAAATAATGTGTAATCAAGCAATATAGCTACAATATTACTGAAATATTAAATGCATAACATATAACAGAGTTAATTTAAAAATGCAAACACGAGGAAATCTGCAGATGCTGGAAATTCAAGCTACACACCTCAAAGTTGCTGGTGAATACAGCAGGCCAGGCAGCATCTCTAGGAAGAGGTACAGTCGACGTTTTGGGCCGAGACCCTTCGTCCTGCTGCATTCACCAACAACTTTGAAGTATAACAGAGTTCAATGCTGTCCGGCAACTCCTGCAATGCTGCTGGTACCAAACTGTATCGGTCTCTGCCCTTCCTTTGGGTTCATCAGATGCATGGAGAAGGGGAGCTTGCTACATGGGCAACAGCTTGCTCTCCATATTGTACTGCCCAGGCTTGCGTATCTAGACAGCTAGGACGCAATATCCATGGTCGACCCTGAGCGAAGGAGCCCTCAGACTCAGTCCGACTCAACTGCAGATATAAAGACAGTTAATGTTCCTTAATCCTTTTGATTTGTGATATATTTTTCAAGGAGAAAGCTCCTGTCTCCTCTCATCAGGAAACTATGATAAGGTGATCAGACAGTTTTTCATGATACCTGTTCAGACTACTTTTTATTATGGTACTTGAAGCCTGATTGTAAAATCATTTGAAGACACTAATTGAAAACTACAATGAAAATGTTGATCAGATCACTCCAATTTATGTCAGTATTCATTTGGTTATATTTGAAAATGAATTGTCTAACCAAATATCATCTAGAAATGGTACTGACTGAACATCATAGGCGAACTCTCTGCAGGATTAGTGAATATGCAGATATAATTTCATCAGTTCTTGCTTAGAATTGTTGATGATATTAAACAAATTGAAGGGTTACCTGACAAAAAGTTCAACACTAAAGCAGACTGTCTGTATAATGTTAGGATTGACTAACCATCTACGCACATTTGCCACATTTATGAGAATGAAAATTTAAAAAAATTAAGCACAGTAAACAGGAAAGTAAAAGATGCAGAAATTTGAATTCAATTTTCAATTGCATATCGACATATCTGTTCTGTATTCAATTCTAAATAATATTTTCTACTTTCTGAGGAGGGTTAAGAGAGCTGGTCTATGCACATGAAAACACACAACCTTCTACAGATACGTAGCTGAGAGCATCCTAAATGCTGCATCACTGTGTGGTACAGAAAGGGCACTGTGGCAGACAGAGGGGCTTCAGAAAGGGTGGTTAAAATTGGCCAAAGCACCAGCCTGCCTGTCATTAAGGACATATATACAGAAAGGTGCAATATCAGGAAGGATCCCACCCACCCTGCTTATGGACTGTTTGGCCATTCCCATCAGGGAAGAGTCTGTGCATCCCTCTAAGACCATAGCCTTAAAAACAGATACTTTCCCAAAGCTATCAAGCTGATCCACACATTCACCTACTAATCCACCCCAATACCCACCCCCAGCTCCACCACTACATGCTGTTATGTTTTGTAACTCCGAAGCATTAAACTAATTGCAAGAAGAAGACGTGAGCCCAAGAGAACAGGTTTCAGTTTCATCTTTTACTTTAAACAAGGCACACACATATCACACATCATGTGGTTTGATGGCATATGCCATTTACTTACTTTTACAGATAATCTGCAATGCATAATATAAACAACAAAGAATGCTTAATCAAGCAATATATTTACAACATTACTCAAATATCACTGAAATATTAAATACACAACACTCCACCCTGCTTAACTCTATACTCTAATATAGAATATATTCTTAACTTATATACACAATGTACTATGTAATAATGCAACTACTATACAGATTTAATTTCTGTAGAGGGTTTCTAACAACAAAGATCACTCTGCTTGGCAAGTGTGATTTGCATCTGTGTAAACGATTTTAGATTCTTGGGCCTCTTCCACAGTGGTTGTATGAGTTGACTTTGAGATGCCATGAAGTGGTTCTGACAGGTCTGGACACTTTTATTTTCTGTCTTTTTTCTTCTTTTAGTCTGTGCATCTTGATCTTGGGATGGTCCATTTAGATCTCTTGAGTATTCTCTTAGTAATCCTGCTATTGCTCCCTTTACGATCTAATCTCTCTTGGTTTCCTCATCCACAGCGTTACCTAACAAATCCTCTGTTTTTGTATCTCCATTGACTCCTTTCTTTTTGGTCTTCCATTCATCCAAATGGGATTTGGTTTTGCATGAGAAGCTTTTTGTCTCCCACTTGAAGGTCATGCAATATCTTAATGCAAGAAAGATTAGAATCTAGTTTTTTATACTCACAAACGCCAAATGTTTATGCAATATCCTGGTTAAGAACGTGTTTTATTGTATTTCTATTGCTATGATCTGGGGTATTCTGTCCAGTGGGATGCCATGGAACATTTGAGAAATTTGGACAGGTTCAGATTTCTGAAGGACAGTGGTCTGGTTTTGGGTCTTTTGTTGAGAAGTGTTGAAAGAGAAAGAGATGCGGAGAAGGACACAAGGGAAGACACTTGAAGAACCTTGCCCAAAGGGGAGACCCTATTGCAAGAAGTGCTTTGTACAGGAAAATGTTTGCAAGGAGGAAGTGCCAATACTTCTGAGTTAGCCAGTTTGGTCATAACGTTCTTTGAGAGAAGTTCGACCTGTGGCTGGTGACGTGGGTTCAGCTCTGTGAGTGAAGCGATACACCCAACTACTTCAGAAATGAGCTCCAACATTTATATCTAAACCAAGAGAAAGTCTGCAGTTGTTGGAAATCTGAACAACACACACAAAATGCTGGAGGAACTCAGAAGGGCAGGCAGCATCTATGGAAAAGAGTACAGTCGATGTTTCGGGCTGAGACCCTTCAGCAGGACTGGAGAAAAAAAATGAGATGTAGAGTCAAAAGGTGGGGGAGGGAAGAGAAAAACACAAGGTGGTAGAAGAAACTGGGGGAGGAGGGATGAAGTAAAGAGCTGGGAAGATGATTGGTGAAAGAGATTGGCTGGAGAAGGGAGGATCTAATAGTAGAGGACTAAAGACCATGGAAGAAATAAAAGAGGGGAGGAGCACCTGAGGGAGGTAATGGACAGGCAAGGAGATAAGGTAAGAGAGGAAAAAGAGGATGTGGAATGGTGAAAGAAGGGTGGGGGGTCATTACTGGAAGTTCGAGAAATTGACGTTTATGCCATCAAGTTGGAGGCTACCAGAGGGAATATAAGGTGTTGTTCAACCTAAGTGTGGCCTCATCGCGACAGTAGAGGAGGCCATGGATAGACATATGGGAATGGGAATGGGAAGTGGAATTAAAATGGATGGCCACTGGGAGAGCCTACTTTTTCTGGTGGACAGAGTGTTCACGCAATCTACGTTGGGTCTCACCGATATATAGGAGTCCACAGCGGGAGCACCAGACACACTTTATGACCCCAACAGACTCACAGGTGAAGTGTCATCTCACTTGAAAGGACTGTTTAGGGCCTTGAATAGTAGTGAGGGAGAGGGTGTAGGAGCAGGTGTAGCACTTGTTCCACTTGCAAGGGTAAGTGCCAGGAAGGAGATCGGTGGGGAGAGATGAATGGACAAGGTAGTTACATAGGGAACCATCCCTGGGGAGAGCAGAAAGTGGGGTTTGGGAGGGAAAGATGTGCTTGGTGGTGGGTTCCCGTTAAAGATGGTGGAAGCTACAGAGATTTATGTGCTGGATGCGGAGTCTGGTGAGGTGGTAGGTGAGGACAAGAGGAATCCTATCCCTGGTTGGATGGTAGGAGGATGGGGTGAGAGCAAATGTGTGTGAAATGGAAGAGACACAGTTGAGGGCAGCATTGATGGTGGAGGAAGGGAAGCCCCTTTCTTTGAAACAGGACGACATCTACTTCATTCTGGAATGAAAAGCCTCATTTTGAGGGCAGATGTGGGGGAGATGGAGGAATTGAGAGAAGGGGATGGCATTTTTATAAGCAACAGGGTGGGAAGAGGTACGGTCCAGGTAGCTGTGAGAGTCTATGGGTTTATAATAGACATCAGTAGATAACCTGTCTCCAGAGATAGAGACAGAAAGATCAAGAAAAGGGAGGGAGGTGTCAGAAATGAACCAGGTAAATTTGAGAGAGGGTAGAAGTTGGAGGCAAAGCGGATGAAGTCAACGAGTTCAGCATGGGTGCAGGAAGCAGCACTAATGCAGTCATTGATGTAGCATAGGAAGAGGATGGGACAGTCACCAGTGTAGCCTTGGAACATAGACTGTTCCACGTAGCCGGCAAAGAAGCAGGCATGGTTGGGACCCTTGCGAGTGCCCATGGCTATCCCTTTTGTTTGAAGGATGTGGGAGGAGCTAAGGGAGAGTGGTGGTGGAGGGGAACTGGTTGGGTCTGGTGTCCAGAAAGAAATGGAGCACTCTGAGGTCTTCCAAGTGGGGTATGGAGGTGTATAGGGACTGGACATCCAGAGTAAAAATAAGATGATGGAAGCCAGGGAACTTGAAATCATTGAAAAGATCCAGAGTGTGTGAAGTGTCATGAATATAGGTAGGAAGGGACTGAACTAGGGGGGAGAAACAGAGTCGCGGTATATGAGTTCAGTTGGCCAGGAACAAGCTGAAACAATGGGTCTACCTGGACAAGTGGGTTTGTGGATCTTGGGTAGGAGGTAGAAACGGGACGTGCAGGGTGTGGGAACTATGAGGGTGGTGGCGGTGGATGGGAGATCCCCAGAAGCAATAAGGTTGGTGATGGTGTACAAGACAATGGCCTGGTACTCCTTAGTGGGGTCCTGTTTGAGGGAAAAGTAAGAGGAGGTGGCTCAGAGTTGTTCATGGGCCTCAGCAAGGTAGAGGTCAGCACGTCGGACTACTACAGTACCCCTTGTTATCTGCAGGTTTGATGGTGAGGTTAGAATTGGTGCAGAAGCAGTGGAGAGCAGACCATTCGGAAAGAGTGAGGTTGGAATTGGAGAGAGGAGTGTTGAAGTCTAGACATTTAATGTTCCATCGGTAGTTGGCAATGAAAATGTTCAGAGCAGGCAGAAGGCCATTTTTAGCACATTTAGACTGGGTTAACTGCAATAGGTCCTTTTCCTTGTCTTTTCTTTTTCTATTAACAGTTTGTTAAAGTTGGATAATATGTAAACTTAAAAAAAGGATCTGGTGCTTTCCTGCCTATATGATGAATAAACACTTCTCGGGCTTCTAGCTGGTACAGGTATCAATTATAACCGACGTTTCAATGACAAACTCTGATATCTTCATCAGGGATGATGCTGGGTATGTCTAGTTGGTGGCATTTATACCCCATCGTTCGTCCCTCCTAATTGGCTAGTCCTCATCCAATCAGGTCTCCGCTGATCCACTTTGTTTACAATCAAATTCCAATTCTTAGAGTGAGACCTTGATCTTTGTTAAACGTGTTTTCCTCTAGTTTTATTTCAATGGCTTTCTTCACTAGGCATCCCAAAAGCCAGTGCTGCACTACAGTAGTTTTGTGCCATTGAAGTCAATCCTATGGCCACAGCTTATGTGGGTCAAGGATGAGCTGGGACTCAGGACAGCTGACATTTACAGGATTCCCTGTGAATGCGGAGCAGCGTATATTCGCTAGACGGGTGCAAGGTGGAAACACACGTTAAGGGGCACAGGAGGTGTATCCATTTGGGTTAACTGGAGAAATCGACGGTAGCAGAACATTGTATTTGCAATGACCATAGGAGTGATCGTGATGGCACAAAACTACTGTCGCCATGCCAATGGCTTTTGGGACCATCTGGTGAAGGAAGTTCCCCCGTCCATTAAATTGAGTCCTGTGGCTAGCAACATGTTCACTGAGTTCCTTTCAATCCTCAGTTAGAATTAAAAGGATGTGTTTTAAACAAATCTCCTAGTGCAATTTACAGAAATTCAAGGAAGACTATCTGGGTTGAGACTCTATGCTTCAAAAGGTGACATTGTGAAGAGCATTACATAGGGTGTCTAAAATAAGGCTACCCAGAAACAGCGATAAATGTCCACCACACTCCCAGAGCAGGCGAAAAATATCATAGCCTTAAACTCTATGCGTTGCTCAGACAATTTTAAACTATTTTTAAGAAAGCAATATAGAAAAGAAAGAAATTCAAATGTTAAGTATAGGAAAATATTCCTGAAAGCATTTCCAAACATTTCTAAAATTTTGTTTTTACAGCTTAAAAAAAACAACTTCCCTATAGTAATTGTCCAAGGATAAATAGAATAAGCAGATAAAGATCTCTGAAATTTCTCTTAAGAATTATTTAACAAGACTTTAGAGAGCTCACAAACCTTGACATATCTATAATAAACTTTGCAATTCAATTATCTAGCAGAAGCTGCTTTGCATGAACAAAACTATTAGCTATTGGAACAAATTCTGTTGGAAAGAAAGCCAAAGCTTTCCATTCACATCAATGTGAGCACACACATTGTGTGGATGATGCTAGGGAGCTACAGTTTGCTTCAGAAGGGTGGGAGGGAGGGAATTGCCTTGCTGCTGTTATTCATTCTGTTGTTGTTGCTGTTGCCTGTGTTGTTCCGCTGAACGTTGTAGACCTGCTATGTTGGCACTGGAAAGTGTGGTGACATTTGCGGGTTGCCCCAGAACATCCGTAGGTTGTGTCGGTTGTTAATGTAAACAACATATGTCTGAGGAACAGTTAAAGCTCCTGAATCAGTGTGGATAACTTTACTCAACTCAACATTGAGCTGAACACCGAACACAACCTACAGACTAACTTTCAGGGACTTTACAATTGATGTTCTCAGTATTATTTATTTGTTTATTTATTATTACTTTTTATTTTCCTCTATTTGCACAGTTTGTCTTCTTTTGCGCATTGGCTGCTCATTAGTCTTTGTTTGTATGTAGTTTTTCATTGATTCTGTTGTGCCTTTGTTTGTTCTACTGTGAATGCCTGCAATCAAGGTAGCATCTGGTGATGTACATACTTATAACCTTTAAATTTGACACTGTGTGTTACAATGGATATGTGTTGTACATGAATCTGAATATGCAGTATGTGGAAGACAGTGCAGTACCTGCATAGTTAATTAGTCTGCAGTAAACTTATCTGTAACTAATGTTGATTTGGGAGTACAGTATACTACCACTAACTACGCAGTGGCCCTCCAATACCTTTCTTCTGCATCAAGGCTGTAATTGAGAACATTTCACAGGCATGCCAGGGTGCTATATCAAATGCCATATCAGTCGGAGTTTCTACAGTAAACTGGCTTGAAGTGTGTTGCAAGAATCAGAACCTGGTTATATTGTTTCACATTTGTCCTTCAGAGATCGCTGACTCTATAAGGCAGTTGATCCTCAAGGAGACTATGTGCTTCATGTTTCTGTAAATTGTACTGAGGAGGGATATTGATTTAAAGCTTTATCAGCTTATTGGTTGGCTAACCTTCTTGATTATAGTAATTCCCATTCAATCACTCCGAGCTGTAGCACTGGATCCAGTTCCTATGATACAGTTTTGTCAACTATCCTTTGGGCCTAGTGGTTGACGACTTACAAAAAGATCCAATATCTTTTGAATCTCCTCCCTGAAACCTTTATAAAATCTATCCTTGTGAATTTCTCCTATTCCAACAGATGAACAGATTACCATAACCCGTGATATATTTTTTCCACCTGTGATTTTCTTCAGATTCTCAAGGTCAAAGTGTCTCTTTTAGATGCCTTCTTATCGTCAGAAGTAAAGATTGAGCATTCAGGTTCACTATAGCTTGCTATGAGAGACCCAGAGAGGATTAAGTTGATATTCTAGTTTAAAAATGTATCTACAGATGGAGAATTGCCCACTTAAGAGGGAAACATCTCAAACCATGAAGGATATTTACATTTCTCTAAAGACTCCAAAAGTAAAATTCGATATACAGATCTCATTTTACATCCCACCCTTATTCATCCCACATCACTTCCATAAAAAGTGACTCAGATGCTTATGAAATGCCTTATTTGATGAGATAGTTGATCATTAAATTTGATTTTTCCTGTGGAGATTTTATCCATCTTGCTTTCTTTTTGTAAATTAATACTCAAAGTAACTCTAATTACTTATACAGTACTGGGGTGTTAGCAAGTAATCTGCGTAAATAAACTCCCCTGTTGTATAGTTATGTTTAATTTGCACTGAGTTTTCCCTTATGCCACACAGTTGCATTACAAAAAAACAAATCAAATAATTACTTATTCAATGCAATCATTAAATCTGAAACAAAAAAACAAGTGAAGGGCAGAAGAAATAAAAATGCGAAGAGAATTTATACACAAATTCTTCAAGGAGCATCCAAGTAATTGACCAGCCTTGTTAATTACAATTAGTGACTACATTAATTTTCCAGTCTTTGCCAGGGGTTGTAAAACTTATATAGTATCTAGTGTATGTTAACACTTAACAAATTTAGAATGCTGCCATATTGTCATTCTCCCCTAGAGACATCGATAAATATTTCATATTTTGAAACGGGGAAGATTTCCACAAGAATCTGTAATTTCTAAGTAAATTGTATCTGATTCTTCAAGTTAGGATGCTGGTATTCATTCATTCTCGATAAAAATTAGTATTTTTTTACATTGCACAGAGATGCAATAACAAATAACTGCAGCTGCCAGCAGAGAACCAGAACCAAAATATTAATTCAAATAGAAGAGGAAACTTTAATTATACCTTCATTAAGCAGACATTTGCTGTTCCACCAGTAATTAAAATATTGCAAAGCATAAAGTAACTTACAGAAGAAGATTGCAAATTTAATGATTAAAGGAAAACAGCTGAGTCTTTATTTTTAAAAGCCTCGGGCTCAAATAAAGTGAATCCTGTTCATTAAGTTGCTTCTTTCATACTTATCAATCTAATTTTATATTTAATCTCTTAAGGTCTAATTGGATGGATAGCAATACTATTTCTCAAGATGGTCTCTCATCTGCTGCCTTTCATTTTTCAATTTGAAGTGCATTAAAATACCAGGATCCCACTTTATATGTTAACTCTGCATTGACCTTACTTTAAATGCCTTCTACTTTGTCCCAGGTGAATTCCTCTGTGCCTTAGTTTTTAATCAAGGAATATTTTAACATTCAATTTAAATGCCACAGGCCACAAATTTGTTGAGAATTTGCCTTTGCTGTCCAGTGTTCAGTTTGCAGTTCACATTGTAGTTGCTCTGATTCAATGATACATGGCTTCTTTTGTGGGGACTCCCATAATGACAGTCCAGATCATTTGAGGTCACTTACTTATTATCAATAGGAAAGCTACATCAATAAGGGTGCTTCATTTGAATGTGGACATATACACACTTCATAGATTCCGGCCAACTGAAGAAAGGTGGCACATTATAGCATCCCTAGCATTCACTACAGATTCCTAAATAATGAACTCTCTGTTCATGCATTTTAACTTCAGGGAACAGGCCCAAAGGAACTATAACCCTCTAGAAAAGACCATGAGATATAGATGCACCCATCATTTGTCTAAATTCCAAAGAATACAGGCCCAGAGCCATCAGACACTCTTCATATGACAAACTGTTTAATCCTGGAATAATTTTCGTGAACCTCCTTTGAACCCTTTCCAGATTCAGTACCTCCTTTTTAAGATAAGGTGCCTAAAACTGCACACAATACTCCAAAAGTGAGGCCTCACCAGTGCTTCATGAAATCTAAGCATTGCATTCTTGCTTTTATATCTTATTCCTCTTGAAATGAATGCTAACGTTGCATTTGCCTTCCTCACCACAGGCTCAATCTGCAAATTAACCTTTAGGGAATCTTGCACAGGGACTCCCAAATCCCATTGCACCTCAGTTTTTTGTATTTTCTCTCCAATTAGAAAATAGTCAATCTTCTCATTTCTTCTACCAAAGAGCATGACCATACACTTCCCAACACTATTCCATCTGCCACTTCTTTGCCCATTCCCCTAATCTAAGTCCTCAAAACTACCTGCTCCTCCACCCATCTTCATATCATCTGCAAACTTAGCAGCAAAGCTAACAATTCCATCATACAAATCATTGACGTTCAATGTAAAAAGAATTGACCACAACACAGACTCCTGAGGAAAACCACTAGTCACTGGCAGCCAGTCAGAAAAGGCTCCCTTTGTTTCCACTCTTTACCTCCTGTCAATCGGCCACTGCTTTATCCATGTTAGATTCTTTCCTGTAATACTATGGGTTCATAGCTTGTTAAGCAGCCTCATGTGTAGCACCTTTTAAAGGCCTTCTGAAAATCCAAATACACAACACCAACCGATTTTCCTTTGCCTAGCAACACACAAAAAATGCTGGTGAACGCAGCAGGCCAGGCAACATCTATAGGAAGAGGTACAGTCGATGTTTCGGGCCGAGACCCTTTGACTGATGGTTAGGAAAGCTGCAATTATACAAAAATCCATGTTTGCAGCACATGATTCTCAGCATTGAAGTATAGAATTAAAAGGCAAATAGTGAAATAATTTGGAATAACTCTACTGGGCGGTTTGAAGTCTATGTACATCTTTTGTATAAAACACACAGCTCTAAGTTAAATAAAGTTATGCATTTTACTTTTTGTAAAGAATAAACAATTCAGTGCAGCAATCGGAATGGATGCCTCCCTACTGCTTCACCATTCCTTGAAGTTGATTGGGTACTTCCTTTTTCTCAGACATTCTTCTTCTTATTCTGAGGTTTTATTGTGGTTGGCAAACAACTTTAGGGTGCATTATTGCCACCTCTTGAATGGGAGTGTGAGTCAGGATATCTAAATCCTGTATATTTATATTTATATCAAATTCCACTCAAAAATACCTATATTCTTAAGGCACTACGCTATATATTTAAAGCAATAATACTGTGATCCTTTCTGCTAAATATTGTTAATGTTAAATGTTATTTTAGTCTGTGATAACTTTAAAATCAACCATCCCCTCTCTTGATTGTACCTTGAAACCCTCACCAGTACATCCTCAACCATTTCTTGTTGATTACAATACTCACACCTCCCATTATTGTGTTTCTTCATTAAAAGCAAAGTACTATTTAATAGTTAATATTACTCACAGGAGTCCATGAGGTCATGAAGAGTTGGACTCAATTTAACAACTGAACAACAACAAACTATTTAATCCTGCGTGTCCAAATCTCAATCTTGATATTGTCACCTGTTCCTTCCTGCTCCTTTCTGCATTCCTCAACTATCTCACTTATTTCTGGATATTATGAAGATGTCTTTTTGTTCTTATTTTTCATCCTATTGTTTTGCTTTCACTTTTAATAATGATTTTCATTTCTCCTTTACTGTAATTTATTTAAATGTCCACTTCTGCTCGTCCATTTGCCTCCTTTGCTACTTTATTCACCTGTGCATTCCCTCTAATGCTAACATGTGCTGGAAATCCACATAAAACATACATAATCACTTCATTTAAGTCTAAATAAGATTCATATTATCTCACACATAGTGTCTGGTTTTGCCTCTTAATGTAAATCTTTTAGATTCCTGATTGTTGTGCTTGAATCAGAAAATATGAAGTTGGGTCTTTATTCTTTGGAGCGTAGAAGGTTGAGGGGGGACTTGATAGAGGTAGTTAAAATTATGAGGGGAATAGATAGAAGTTGACGTGGATAGGCTTTTTCCATTGAGAGTGGGGGAGATTTAAACAAGAGGACATGAGCTGAGAGTTAAACGGCAAAAGTTTAGGGGTAACACGAGGGGGAACTTCTTTACTCAGAGAGTGGTAGCTGTGTGGAACGAGCTTCCAGCAGAAGTGGTTGAAGCAGGTTCGATGTTGTCATTTAATGTTAACTTGGATAGATATATGGACAGGAAAGGAATGGAGGGTTATGGGCTGAGTGCAGGTCAGTGGGACTAGGTGAGAGTAAGAGTTCGGCATGGACTAGAAGGGCCTAGATGGCCTGCTTCTGTGCTGTAATTGTTATATGGTTATATATTACAATTCTCATTGATTTCACTTCCTCACCCACTGCAAAGCTACTAGTTCAGCTGTCATTTCAACTGTGTACGCTGAGAAATGATCAGTTATCCTCACCTGCTTTTTAATGTTAAAATCAGAGCAATCAAATGCTCATCATATGCGAAGCTGTTCAATCCTAGAATCATGTTTGTGAACCTCCTCTGAAACCTTTCCAGTGTCAGCCCATCCTTCCCAAGGTAAGAGGCTAGAAACTGCTCACTATGCTCCAAGTGAGGCCTTACCAGTGCTCACATTATATCCTTGCTTTTATATTCTAGTCCTCTTGAAATGAATGCTAAAATCACATTTGCCTTCTTCACCACAGACTCAACCTACAAATTAACCTTTGGAAATCCTTCACAAGGACTCCCAGGTCCCCTGGTGCCTCAGATTTTTGAATTTAGAAAATAGTCTATGCTTTTATTTCTTTTACCGAAGTGTCTGACCATACACTTCCTGATATTGCATTCCATCTGCCACTTCTTTTCCCATTCTCTTAATCTGCCTAAGTCCTGTAGACTCACTACTTCCTCAAAACTGCCTGCCCCTTCATATCTGCAAACTTTGCAACAAAAACATCAATTCCATTATCTAAATCATTGACGTATAAATGTAGCCGGGTGACCGTCGAATCTTATTCATTATCGTTAAAAGTGTACTTAGGCATCCATCCAGGTAATGCTAGAATAGTTGTCTGTGCCTTTCAGTGGAGATAGTGATGTCATTATGCACGTGCGGGATGGTGGGGAAACCATTTTTGTTTTTGGCAGAAGCAGCTGGTGGGGTTTTGGGATTAAGTTCCTCCCAGAGATACTAGGCATAGCGAGGAAAGGCGTGTATTATGCTTCTTGGTGAATCGAGAATATTGGTAATTTGACATGTTTTATATGTGGATGCTTTTCATTTTCACGAATGAAGGCATTGGCGCTGGACAGCGTGGCTTGTGCAAAGTTCCTTACAGACCAAGTAGGTCAGTCTTCCTGTAACTTAAGTACCAGGCAATATCTTGTAAAAGTTGTGCCAAAGTGTACCTTATGTCTAACTTTATTGTATCCTGATTGATTGTGAATGTAACAGCGTAATGTGAATGTTTAGTCTCTGTTTGGAAGTTCAGCATGTGTGTACTAAAAAGTAGTAGATGTCTTAGATGAGATGTATTCGCTTATATTTACGCTGCTATGTATAAGGTACAGGGCTGGTGGGATTCTAATGTTGTTTGTATTGTGTTCCTTCAGAATTGCCACTACCGTATTAGTTCTGTATTAGTTCGGTTTGCTTTACGTATTTTTATACTGTAAAAGCAATTCATTGATATGCAAAGGTGTGGATCGAAAGTTAAACTGAAATTGTAAAGGCAGGAATTGGTTGTAAATTTGTTTGTTTTGTTTTGAGACCCTCTTCTGGCACTAAAACATCTAAAACAGATAAAGGAATTAAAACATAAAAAAAAGTATTTGTTGTCCTGAGTGTGTACTTTTCCCCAGGCTACAAAATAAAGTAAAAAGCATCAGTCCCAACACAGACCTCTATGGAACACCACTGGTCTCCGGCAGCCAATCAGAAAAGGCTCTCTTTATTCCCACTCTTTGCCTCCTGTCAATCAGCCACTGCTTTATCCATGCTAGAATCTTTCCTGTAATACCATTGGTCTTAACTTGTCAAAGGTCTTCTGAAAATCCAAGTACAAAACATCAACTGATTCCCCTTTGTCTATCCTGCTTGATAGTTCTTTGAAGAATTCCAACAGATTTTTCAGGCAAGATTTTTCCTTGGGGAAACCATGCTGACCATGGTCTATTTCATCATGTGCCTCCACATATGCTGAAACTATATCCTTAACAATCGATTCCAACATCTTCCCAACCACTGAGGTCAGACTAACTGGCCTATAATTTCCTTTCTTTTGCCTCTTTCTCTTCTTGAAGAGTGGAGTGATATTTGCAATTTTCCAGAATTCTGGAACCATTCCAGAATCTCATGATTCTGAAAGATCATTATTAATACATCCATGATCTGTTCAGTCTCTGCTTTCTGAACCCTGGGTGTACATCATCTGGTCCAGGTGACTTACCTGCCATCAGACCTTTCAGTTTTCCAAGACACCTTCTCCCTAGTAATTGTAGTTCCTTAGCTCCACCCACAATGATTCAACACCTTCTGACCCTGACATCTCCTTCTAAAGATTTTATTTCATTTTTACCATCAGAGCCATGTCGCCCCTTCTGCCTACCTACCTGTCCTTTCAATCTTGTCACATAAAAAAGATCCAGGTCCTGATCGATGACTACGTTCTGTAAATCTGGATCACTCACTTATTGCTTTAAATTTTCCCTGATTAGCCAAAGTGCCAGTGCTGTAGCATGCTTTCCTGATCTATCACTATTTCTATTCCTATTCTACATAATGATCAAGGTAATGATCACTACATATTGAAGTTTCTTTCAAAGCCTCCTATCAACACTTTCCTGCTAAAGGTGCAGTAACTAATGCTAAATTCAGTACCAGCATTAAAATGTATTCTTGGCTCACTTCCATCATTTGTACATTCCAGGTTTTCCTTTTCCATGTCCTTCTATCACTGCTCCATTAATATCATCATGCTCGCCCCACAATGTTGCTGCGTGCAATAAAATCCACACATAATACTACACTTCCATGTGTACCAATGTGTTCCAGTAAACCCATTTCTAATTTTTTACAAGGATTACAGATATCAATGATTTTAATTGCACCTGCTTTTGTTCATACTTCAGTTACTATTTACTCTGGTTCCTCTCATTTCGTCAGGTCTCTATATCGTAAACTTCTTTTTGCAAAAGTTGCACACCCACTTCCTCTTCCATTAGGTCTACTATTTCTTACACTATCATAACCAGTAATTACAAAATCTCATGTTGTGTTAAGTCACGTTTCTTGCATACATATTGTATCCAGTTTCTCAGCAAAATCCCCAAGGCAGTTCTTAAATTCTTAAATTACCTATTAAAATTCCAACACTCCACTGAAGAATTAACAAGATTAGTATTAGTTACCTCGTAAATAAACCTCAAAACTTCGATCATTCCAGCCCAGTTCTAACATAGAAAACATAGAAAACCTACAGCACAATACAGGCCCTTTGGCCCACAAAGTTGTGCCGAACATGTCTCTACCTTAGAAATTACTAGGGTTACCCATAGCCCTCTATTTTTCTAAGCTCCATGTACCTATCCAAAAGTCTCTTAAAAGACCCTACCGTATCCGCCTCCACCACCGTTGCCGGCAGCCCATTCCATGCACTCACCACTCGCTGTGTAAAAAAACTTAACCCTGACATCACCTCTGTATCTACTCCCAAGCACCTTAAACCTGCGCCCTCTTGTGGCAGCCATTTCAGCCCTGGGAAAAAGCCTTGGTGATGATGCCTCTCATCATCTTATACACCTCTATCAGGTCACCTCTCATCCTCCAGCGCTCCAAGGAGTAAAGGCCGAGTTCACTCAACCTGTTTTCATAAAGCATGCTCTCCAATCCAGGCAACACCCTTGTAAATCTCCTCTGCACCCTTTCTATGGTTTCCACATCCTTCCAGTAGTGAGGCGACCAAAACTGAGCACAGTACCCCACATGGGGTTCTATCTGCACTTGCTTCCACGATTGTCCTCTCATATTTAAAATCCTCACTGCTGCCTTCACTTATCATTTTATCTTTTCCATTTTAACTGCTCAGAACAATTAATAACATATGGCATGAATAAAAGTAACTGATCTGTACTAATTGCTAATGTTGAATTATTTGACGGACCTTGTCTTGCATTTGCATTTGAATTACCTCCTTCTTTAACTCTTCTCTCGTTGTTTACTATCCGAACTGCTTCCACATATAACACCTTTGTTGGACTTCCATTTTTCTCTAATTTTACATCCCCATAGGCTGCTATCTGAGCCCCACCATACAATTACAACATTCTTCCGGTTCAGCTTGTCTGCACAGCTCATACTTACATTCTTCTCCACATCTACCACATCTCTGCCTTCCTTTACATACCGCTGCTACGGGCCCATATTTCTGACATTTCTCACACCTAGGTGGTGGTGGAACATAGCGTCTGACACGAAAGCACATGAATCCAATTGTTACTTTTGCTGGTAAGTTTGAACTCTGAAATATTAACATAACAGATGTGCTATCAACCTTCTCTCTATTCCTCACTGCTTTCAGTCTTTTCATCTACGTCACCAATCCCCCCTTAATATTTTGCTTTATTTCCCCTACGTTTTCTCCAAATGATATTTTCATTATCAACCCTTGAACACTATTTTCCCCTGACACTCTCTTTTTTATAACCTTTTATTTTGCCAATATTTGGTACCTTCATTTCTTTGTGCCACTGCTCTGAATTTTTACGAACACCACACAGAATCTTTGCCATACTTATATCTCCTACTTATGACCTTCTTTAGATTGTTAGCCAGTGATTTTGGACTCAAATGCATTTATTTTATTCCCTTGTTTAAACTTCAACATTACTTTGAACTCCTCTTCTAGTTGATCATTTGATCTCGATTATCATTATCATTTTATCATTTATTTCCAATTTTCTTACCTGCCCGCACTTTCTTTCACTCCTCATAGTCCCTTACATCCTCTCCTTCCAGTTCACCACTACTAGCCACCATCCCAGCCCAGTCACAAGTCAAATTGTGTCAAACAGCCACTTCCATCGGAAACCCTGGTTAGACATTCTCAAAGCTCTGCCAGTTAAGTACACTCTGTAATTTGTGCCCCATCTCCTGCTGAAGTAGGACTTAACAGACAATTAAGGATGAATCAAAGCTTGCTCTTACCAAATGGTAAAGATACAAGCAGGTAAATTAGGTTTGGAACGTTGCCATTTGCTTCAACTATTTGCATGTTTTTTTTCTCTCCTGCACATCGAGTGTTGGTCTTTTATTTTTACTTTTAATATTTTTTTTCCTTTAATTGGGTTATTTCAGGTTGCTTGTTTTGTGGCTGCCTGTGAGCAAGAAAATCTGAAGGTTGTATAATTTACACATTTTTTGATAATAAATGTACTTGAACTTGACTTGTGGTTGTTAACGGATTGTAGATCTCAGGGTCCCAGGGCAAACGCAGACTGGCTGCAAAAGCAAACAGGGTGATATTAATTAAAGGTTTCATTTATACTGAATATTCATTCATATTTGAATAGAGTGGGTGGAGGTAAGATGGTGCCAATGGCTGCCTCTTTGAACTCATCTGCGGAAACAGCCTAAATTCCTCTCTTTTAATGGATCTTTTTTTTCCTTTTCAAGGTGGTTGGAGTTCTGTCGAGATCCCTGATCCACGATATCACTCCAACTGCAGTTTTTCACAACAAGTGAGTTCCTCCTCCTGGGAGCTCACCGACTGGCCGTTTTCTGACATTCTCCAGGCATAGCATGGAAGACGCCTCTGGAGTGTGGCCCAATGGATGACTGAGTCCAGGCTGGTGCCGCCAACCGAGGGATCGCGGGAGAAGGCATATCAGGATTTCACGGCAACAGATGCTGCGGGCAGAGGTCTCTGTACTAGAGCGATCATGCCCTGTCTCTCTTTCTCTCGATGGTGGGGAGAGTTTGCTGCCGATTCTTGAGTCGGGGAATCGCAGAACGAAAGGCGACATGGCAGACTGTAATATCATAACAGAGACTGTTGTTGGTCTCCCCTTTCACTGTGAAATGGGTGACAGCTCTCTGTTTCTCATTAGTGAGAGAGAGAGAGCCTGTGGTATGTTGAACTGCCGAGTAAACAATAATTTTTGTTGATTGTAAATCATGGTCTTTCTTTGGGTGCTTTGCTATTCCTCGCTTGGTGGGTGCTGGGCACTGATGCTTTTTGCTGAAATGGATAGGGGAAGGGGGCAAGGGTTTGATGATTTTCTGCTGCTTGCATGGAGGAGGGGGCCTTTGGGGTTCTAATGTTTTTCTTTTGTTCATTCTTCTGGTGTTCTTCTGTTTTTCGCAGATGTCTGTGAAGAGTAAAAATTTCAGGCTATATATTGTATACATTCTCCAATAATAAATTTATTGTTTTATTATTTGAGTGTTCAAACAGAATTATTACAAACAAATGCTATTTATTTTAGGACAGGGACCCTAATGATTTGGTGAAGAAAGGTAGGTATTTCACAAAGCAGCTCAGTATTGAATCTACAAAGATCAGCAGTGAGAATTAAGCCACCTTGTGAGAGTATCCTGCCCTTTTGTGAAATCAACAATGACAATAAGAAGCAAATTTAGTAATGCAAAAGAAATAATCTAAAATGCCATTGAAATTTGTGATTTAGATTAATTTGGATATCAAAAGTATTAATTTGTATTAGGGAGCCACTGACCTTTTAGTGTTAACTATTGTTGCTGTTTGTCCATCGTTGACGTCGAAGAGGACCTCGACACCATAATGATGGTGTCGAGACTAGCGTGTGATTTGCATTTAAGTGAGGGAGAGTTGCGCAGCGTCAGCCTCACTCTCTCTTCCCAATTCCCATCTGGATCCAGTGGCAAGACAGAGTCTAGACGGCTGGAGATGGGACTAGACGCAGTGGATGACCAGGACGTCTTCTGTGTCTTGATAGTGTTAACTATCTTACTATCATCACACTTGATTCCAATTTGATAAATTAAATGGGTATGAAACAGTAATTTGATAACATTTTGATTTTGAAATATTTAAATGGAATCCCTTTCCCTTGTAAAAACTCATATTAAACATGTAATTGAGTTTAAAGGATATGACCAGATTTCCTAACTTTTTATATTGTCTTTTCCAAATTGAAGACTATTAAATTATTTGCTTTATGGTGAGAAATTACATTCATTTAATATATTGGCATTTAGCATGTTCTGTTCTTTCACTGTAAAGCATCAAACACCAACATTATTACTATTGCTTTTTACTCAATGGCTCTTCACACAGCCTCAGACCACCTGGACAATACAGACACCGATGTAAGGATGCTGTTCATCGACTATAGCTCAGCATTTAATACCATCATTCCCACAAACCTGATTGAGAAGTTGCAGAACCTGGGCCCCTGTACAGACAGGGGCTGACAGGCTGCATCACTGTCTGGTATGGGGGTGAGGTGATACAACACAGGATTGAAAGAAGCTGCAGAGGATTGTAAATTTAGTTGGTTCCATCTTGGGTATTAGCCTACAAAGTACCCAGGACACCTTCAAGGAGCGGTGTCTCAGAAAGGCAGTGTCCATTATTAAGGACCTCCAGCACCCAGGTCATGCCCTTTTCTCACTGTTACCATCAGGTAGGAGGTACAGAAGCCTGAAGGCACACACTCAGCGATTCAGGAACAGCTTCTTCCCCTCTGCCATCTGATTCCTGAATGGACATTGAACCCTTGAACACTACCTCACATTTTTAATATATATTATTTCTGTTTTTTGCATGATTTTTAATCTATTCAACATACGTATACTGTAATTGATCTACTTATTTATTTATTATTACTATTATTTTATTTTTTATTTTCTTCTGTATTATGTATTGCATTGAATTGCTGCTGCTAAGTTAACAAATTTCATGACACATGCCGATGATAATAAACCTGATTCTCATTCTCATTCTTCTTGGTTCATTAAGGTTGTTACAGCCAAGGGTGGTAATGGGGACAAGCTCCCACTACCTATTTAATGCTCCCTATGGCATGCCCCTCAAACAGGTTCTGACAACCAATACCAGCTCCAGGTCTTAACATGTGGCTTAGCTACTAAGCCCGGCGGAATTGTTTCTACTAATAGGAGAGGGGCCAAAGGTGGGTTACTAGTTCCCTAAAACCAGCCGCTTCAGGCAGATGCTGTTCTTCAGCAGTGGTTGACAGCTCATCTAGGAGAAGGAAAACTCTGATCTCAGACCTCTGCTGTCTTGCAGATATTCCCACTTATGGGGAAGGATTTGGAAGTAAACCTTGAGGGAAAAATCCAGATCTGGTCTCCATAAAGCAGTCCTGTGTTAAGTTCAATGCTGAATGGCAACTCTTGTGATGCTGCTGGTGTCAAGCTTCATTGGTCTCTGCTGTTCCTTTGAGTTCACCAGATGCATGGAGAGGGGGAGCTTGCTACATGGACAACAGCTTTGCATACCTAGACAGCTAGGATGCAGCATCATCAACAGTTGACCCTAACCAATGGAGAACCCAGAATTATGATCGTCTTTCATGCATCATTGAGAGTAGTAAATAAAGGCATTGTAGACATATTTGTGGAGTTGGTGTTTGTTAAATGAATGAGGAAAGTATTGGTTAGTTAGACTAAAGATTATGACAAAGACCTCAGTGCAGACTGGAGAAAAAATATCTAATGTGTCTGCTTTGACCTGTAGGCAGTATGTTGCACATTGAGGCTACGTCCACACTAGACCGGATAATTTTGAAAATGCCGGTTTCGCCTGAAAATGATAGGCGTCCACACTAGGCATTTTTGAAAATACCTCCATCCACATTAAAACGGGCATTTGGGCGAATCTCCTCCTACTGGGCACGCGCTGGACACACAGTAAACAAGCAAAGAGGAAACAGTATACTTGGTGCACGTTTGTCCAGTTACAGACTAGAAAAACTTAAAAGGAAATTGCCAAACGAAAGACTTGGTGCGTGTTTGTCCAGAAACATTTCCTACAGCCATAGTCTTTTCACTGATGAAAGGGAGGACAGCTACAACTAAATGCAATAAAGCTTGTTATTGGGCAAAAGTGAAATTTGCTGTTACCTCATTTGTTTGCCTTTACTTTTGCCATGTCCTTGTGTATTATTTTGCTGTATTTAACATGTGCAATAAAACGAGTTACTGGGCAAAAGTGACAATTGCATCTATTGAATGTTTGCTCAAGCAATACATTAATAAAGCACCTTGTTAATATATAAATCATGTCTGCATCAGTGTTATCTTGTATTTCCATACAATGTTACATTAGGTTGTTACACATCTATTGTCAGATATTGTTGTTGTGGTGTTCTGTACACGCTGGTTACCCCGTAGACACTACAACGCCCAACCGGCGTTTTCAGATTTAAACACCCTGGAGAGCGTTTTAGAAAAGCTCCGTTTTCGGAGGAGGAAAGCGCCATTTCAGTGTGGACGGATGGTCAAAACGAAGAGAAGAAGCTTCGGTTACGGATTTATCCGGTCTAGTGTGGACATAGCCTGAGCTCTAATTCCATTTGTAGTTAAGCACAGAGAAAAAACTTAGACCACCCACATTAAAATAAAGGAAAGGGTAATATCATTTATATTTAGAATGCAAATCATGTTCCCTCGTTGTCATGTAGTTTAAGCCTCAATGCTTTTGGGACATGTGACCCAGTTATAATGGCATTTTGCATAAGTGCAATCTTCTTTGCATCCCATTGATATAAATAAGATAATTAGGGAGAGCCACTGATGTGACAGCACCAGAAATTCTTGCATCTAAAATAACAGTACCTGCAGCAGGCAGCCTTGCCATACTTTGGATTCTTACCTGCTTCAGTATCAGTACAAACGTTGCAAAACTAATTTTAAAAGCACTTTCACATGCTTTTGGGCTGAGTTTCACATTGATTGCTGATTGTTGTTAAAGATTTAAAGAACAATTTATTGTTGATATTGTTGCAGCTATACAGGACCCTGGTCAGACCCCACTTGGAGTACTGTGCCTCACTACAGGAAGGACGTGGAAACCATAGAAAGGGTGCAGAGGAGATTTACAAGGATGTTGCCTGGATTAGGGAGCATGCCTTATGAGAGTAGGTTGAGTGAACTTGGCCTTTTCTCCTTGGAGCGACGGAAGATGAGAGGTGACCTGATAGAGGTGTACAAGATAATGAGAGGCATTGATCATGTGGATAGTTTGAGGCTTTTTCCCAGGGCTGAAATTGCTGGCACAAGAGGGCATAATTTTAAGGTGCTTGGAAGTAGGTACAGAGGAGATGTCAGGGGTAAGTTTTTTTATGCAGAGAGTGGTGAGAGCGTGGAATGGGCTGTCAGCAGTGGTGGTGGAGGCCGAAACGATAGGATCTTTTAAGGGACTCCTGGATGGCTACATGGAGCATAGAAAAATAGAGGGCTATGGGTAAAGCCTAGGCAGTTCTAAGGTAGGGACATGTTTGGCACAGGTTTGTGAGCCGAAGGGCCTGTATTGTGTTGTATGTTTTCTATGTTTTTATACTAAGACTTTCTGTAAAGTCAGTCTTAAAGCAGGAATTTCAGATAACACAATGTTTCTGTGTGATATACAAAGAGCCTTAATCTGAATTAACCAATGACCTGACCTTCCAGGAATAGATAAGAGTGGGATTTTATATCTAATGAACCTAATCTATACTAAATTAATTTAAATGGCATTTTATAGTTTAGCGATTAGAAACACCTTCATCAAGACTTTAACCAAGTCCTATCAATGCAGGTTGATAGGAGATATAGCTAACATACCTGATTCCTAAAACAAACTCTCTACTTCAACCTTTGTTATGCTAAGAGATTTTCAGGAAGAAAGGATTTTGAAGACATTCTCTAAGTTTTCTTAAAGACTAGGTTACATCATCAGACTGCCCAAAGTGGAAAAGTGGTGTCCAAGAAGACCGTAAATACCATGTGATATGCCATGGCAAAAGCACACGGAGGCTAAGTGCAACTAGTGAAGGACTGTACAATATCCCAAACAACTTCCTAACCAGTTCTTTGGGACAGAGAATCATTTGTTTCCACTTTGGTGGTGTGGCCTTTGAGGAGAGCACTGAATGTGAGAACCGTGTGGACATTGAGGAACACACATAAAAGTTGCTAGTGAACACAGCAGGCCAGGCAGCATCTCTAGGAAGAGGTACAGTCGACTTTTCAGGCCGAGACCCTTCGTCCAGCTCGTGAGGTAATGTGCTCCTTCCGCCTCTTACAAGGGGCAACATTGTGCCTGAGCATGGACCTCAATAACATCCTCAATATCATCCTACTTTCAACATTCATAGGCCAAGGATTTCCTGCGGGCAGATTAGTGTTTTTTTTCACAGACAAAGTTTGTCTGTTTCAGGGGTCTAACACTGAGCACAAAAGAGAAATGCCCTTTTCAAAGAAGCCAACCAAGTGTAGCAAAGGCTGGGGTTCTCAGTCTGAGAAGGGACACTGATACTGGAGATTTATCAGTCCAGTAAATTTGAAGGACTACGGACACAGCATTGGTAGTGTCTTTCAGTGACTTAATGTGCCATTGTAGGTCGTCTAGGACTTAGAGGTCCTTTAACATCTGCCAGATGATGCTGAGGATGCTCTACGAGTCTGTGGTGGCCAGTGCTATCATGTTTGCTGTTGTGTGCTGGGGCAGCAGGCTGAGGGTGGCAGACACCAACAGGATCAACAAACTCATTCGTAAGGCCAGAGATGTTGTGGGGATGGAACTGGACTCTCTCACTGTGGTGTCTGAAAAGAGGATGCTGTCTAAGTTGCATGCCATCTTGGTCAATGTCTCCCATCCATTACATAATGTACTGGGTGGGCACAGGAGTACATTCCACCGAGATGCAGCACTGAGCATCATAGGAAGTCATTCCTGCCTGTGGCCATCAAACTTTACAACTCCTCCCTTGGAGGGTCAGACACCCTGAGCCAATAGGCTGGTACTGGACTTATTTCATTACTGGCATAATTTACATATTACTATTTAACTATTTATGATTCTATTACTATTTATTATTTATGGAGCAACTGTAACGAAAACCAATTTCCCCCGGGATTAATAAAGTATGACTATGACTATGACTAGAGAATGTCTCCAAAATCTTTCCTTTATTGTTCTGGAAATCTCTTTACATAACAAAGGTTGAAGCACAGTGTTTGGTTTGGGAATCAGGCATACATTTAAAATATTCAATATTCAAATAAAAAAAGGTTTAAAAATTCATTTATTATCAAAGCATGAATCAGTATACAACTCTGAAATTTGTCTTCTCCATGTAGCCACAAAACAAAGAAAAAACATGAAAATTGTTCAGAAAGAAACATCAAACCCACTCCCCACACATAAAAGAATGGCATCCTGATCATCAACCCCCCCAAAACCCCCTCCCCCTGCACAAAACAGAATAGGAGCATTGACACCCAAGAAAAAACCCCTCCCCCACAAAAAACTAACATAACACAAGAGAACATCAACCCCCAGACACCCTCCCGTCACACAACAAAGCGGAAATGTAATGGGTGATAAAAACACAGGATATAGAAACCATAATTCTGAAAAAGTCTATGGTACATAAATGCAGAATCCAGAAACACAAAACTGCAATTTCTTCCTATGATACCACCAACATTCATCGAAAGAGAGGGACACCACATGAGGCAGAGAGGCCTCCCGCCTGCCACAGCAAACCACATGGTGATAGGCCGCTCACAGATCCCTTCTCCCGCAGTGATCGCAAGAAGGCAGTCGGCACTGAACTCTTGCTCGACTTCTGCATTTACCTTAATGTCTCAATCTTCAACACTTTAATCAGTGGTTAATGGACGATTTAGCGGGCGAAATGGAATTGAACATTGGTTCCCGCCCCATCTTGAAGTTTCTTTGCATCAAGCAAGTATGTGCTCGCTTCCCAGAATCTCCTCAGAGGCAGCAAAGCATTGGATCATTCAAACGATTTCCAAACATTAGCTCTGGTAGAGTTTTGTGCTAGCTCTGAGGTCTTGGTGTCAAACATGTTTTTTTAAATCTGACATGGAACACAGCAAATAGATCAGTACAGCATAGGATCAGGTCCTTCAGCAACCATACGAGTGCCAATTTAAACTAATCCCATCTGCCTGCAACAAGGTCCACATCTTCTATTCTCTACCTCTTCATGTGTCTGTCTAAATGTTTCTTCAAGCTTACTGATGTATCTGATTGTTCCACTTCCTATGGTCACATGATCAAGGCACATACCGCTGTTCGTGTACAAAGAAGAAACATGTCTCATATATTTTTAAACCTTTCTCCCTCTACCTTTAAAGCTATGCTCTCTATTACTTGGCATTTCCAACTGGTAAAATGACTCTGAGAACTTTCCCTGTCTATGCCTCTGATAGTTCTCTACATCTGACAAGACTCTGCTCAGCCTCTGATGGTCTGGAGGAAACACTCCAAGTTTGTTCATCTTCTCTTTATAGATAATGCACACCAATCCAGGTAACAGCCTTGCCAAAGGCTGTGTTAGCAGAATGAAGATCATTGTGATTTTCTGGAGTGATGCTCGTTTCCTTTATCAGATGGCCCCCGAGACCGGAGAAATTGTCCACATTTTTCAGGGTCTCACAATGAACCTTTGAAGGCAGATTGATAAGAGGATGTTGAGAGTTAGGCTTAACTTCTCAAAAGCTTCAGTATAGTCTCTGAGTTCACACAAATGTAGGCTTTCAACACGACTAAAGAGGTTCAACTGACTGGTTTCTGTACAGATACCACTGCATAGGTTCCTATTAGTTATGAAATTCAACTCCACTCCAGTAACATTACTTTAAGGACTATAAACTAAGATGAAAAACTAAGATGTAATCTTGTTTGACACTATCCTTCACCAATACTGATATTTTTGTGGACCAGTTGGTTAGAATTATGACCTGCATGCTATATTGAAGCTAACATAAGCTAATGAATTTGTCAATTTCATGATGGTCCATAGTTTCTCCAAATTGATGGAAACAAAGGATTTAGTGAGGCCGAATGAATTAGTGATGGATTGTGATGCTCCCTGCATTTCTTTTAGGATTATTGGGTACTGAACAAACATTGACCAGTCAAAAAAAATCAGCTTTTTACTTTTGACAGGCAGTAGATCAGGTCATAATCAACTCAACCCCGCAGAACTGCGGTGAAAGTATTCTTAACTCCTAAAGACCAGCTAAGAGGAAGATAATATAAATCAGCAATCTGTTCATGAAAACAAATGAAGCAATATATTTCTGTACAATAAAAAATGCAAATTAAAAGTAGATACGATGACAGATGGTTGTTCACTCGATGTACTTGTAAATAAGAAATTCAAAACTGTGTTCAATATTCAAATTCAGACCTAAATATGCCTTGGCTCTCCTCTCTCCCACAGATCATAAAGGTAGCAATGAATATATTACAATTATTGAGTGGCAAGATATTAATTGCTTTCTCCCAGAACTGAAAGAAATTTACCTGTACTACATTCCATTCTCATTCCCAAACCAACCTGTGTCTGACTGCAGCACTATTTCCATATTTTAATGTAAATGTCAATGGGAAACATTCAATTCCATTAGCTTTCCATTACCCCGTTTACTGCCACCTCCCAGTAGTGCCCAGAGTAACATCAGGGTTTCTTCTCTGCCCCACTAAGTTATACTTCCAGATGTTGGTCTCTGCCTCGGCTTTCAATGCTGCAGACCTTCAATGATTCCTGTGTGCTGCAGGCATGTAACTGCCCACCAGCTGCAGCGTTAATGGAATCCCTTCATTGTTGCTATTTTGGTTCTACTTAGTAAAAAGCAGTTTGCTGCACCTTCAGTTTACTAAAGAAATTGACTTAGTTTACAGCTGTGTTTAACTGGCTAGGCAGAACTCTTATAGAGCTCTGCCATGAAGTAGCAAATCCAATCCACAAAATCTTATCTACATTGCAAGCAGCGAAAGCATAGATAATACCATTAACATTCTTAGTATAATCTGTATTTTATTCATGTCAATTAATTTCAATGCTTAAATAATTCAATACAGCTCATCAAGCTTAATGCCAATAAGTAATGCTTGTTCACAATTTACCTTGAACATTTTAATGCACATTTAGGCATGCAAAAGCCATTTTAATTAACATCTAATTGCTGAAATCCTGCATAATTTTCATCCATTGGTCAGAAATTTTGAATGATTTAATTCCAATGTCTTCAAGAGATTCTCTCTCTGTTATGAAATGAAAGTTAGAAAACTTAGACGCATTTCGTGTTCCATAGTCGTTTTTTGGATCTGTCCAGAAATCACAATGGTGGCCCAGAAATCCAAATGCATTGTGATTTGTGCACCCCCCCCCCACCCCGCTTTCTGCTATGCAAATGAAATTGATAGTTTTTGGAGTAAAATTGCAGCAAAATTTTCCAGTTTATTTCAATTCACTGCAGAAATTTAAACAGATGTTGCTTTTTGAGAATTGAAATTCTAGTGACAGATGTGTGTCAAATTACAGCATTCCTTCTACAACAGACAACGTTCCTCATGTAAGTATCTCTGGCAGAAACATTTTGGATTCAAACAGTTGAAGGTAATTATCTCTGGCAGAAACATTTTGGATTCAAACAGTTGAAGGTAATTCAGATAGCTCCATGATCACATGGTATTGAACTGCACTAGCTATTGGCCACTCATAACTTAACCACTGTGGACCTTGCTTCGCAATGATGTTATTCAATACTTAGTTATAATTTTTGCATTCTACTGAAGAGCAGGCAGCCTATTCAATCTGAATTGACAGAGACTAGCTGGGCCACACCTCCATTTGAGCACCTCAAACATCAGTGCTGGTCTGATGTTCCCCACCTGTGATTACTCGCACTTCAGAAGGGCGATGTTATGATAGTCCTGGGAGATTTCAACATGCAGGTCGATCGAGAAAATCAGGTTGGCAATGGATCTCAAGGGAGTGAATTTGTTGAATGCCTATGAGATGGCTCTTAGAGCAGTGTATCATTGAGCCTACCAGGGGACCAGCTATAGTGGACTGGGTGTTATATAATGAACCAGAGCCGATTAGGGAACTTAAGGTAAAAGAATCCTTAGGAGACTGTGATCACAATATGATTGAGTTTAACTTGAAATTTGATAGGGAGGAAGTAAAGTCTGATATACCAGTATTTCAGTGGAGTAAAGGAAATTACAGTGGTAAAAGAGAGGAGTTGCCCAAAGTAAATTGGAAGGAGATGTTGGCAGGGATGACAGCAGAGCAGCAAAGGCTTGAGTTTCTGGGAAAAAGGAGGAAGGTGCAGAATAGATGTATTTCAAAAACACAAATGTCTAAATAGTACAACCATGGCTGACAATGGAAGTCAAAGCTAATGTAAAAGCAAAGCAGAAGGCATACAACAAAGCAAAAATTAGTGGGAAGATAGAGGATTGGGAAGCTTTTAAAAACATACTGAGAGTAACTAAAAGAATCATTGGGGGGAAAAGATGAAATATGAAAACAAGCTAGCAAACAATATCAAGGTGGATAGAAAAAGTTTTTTCAAGTATATAAAAAATAAAAGAGATGAGAGTGGATAGAGGATCGCTAGAAAATATGGCCAGAGAAATAATAACATGGACAAGGAAATGGCAGATGAACTAAATAGGTATTTTTCTTCGGTCTTCATTGTGAATATACTAGCACTGTGGCAGGTGCTGAAAGGTATGAGGGAAGAGAAGTGGGTGCAGTTACAATTACAAGGGAGAAGGTGCTCAAAAAGTTGAAAGACCTAATGGTACATAAGTCACCTGGACCAGATGAACTGCACCCTAGGGTTCACAATAGTCATAGTCATAGTCATAGTCATACTTTATTGATCCCAGGGGAAATTGGTTTTCGTTACAATTGCACCATAATTAATAAATAGTAATAGAAATAGTAATAGTAATATTACTATTAGTAAATAATAAATAGTAATAGTCATAGAAATAATAAATAGTAATAGAATAGTAATAGAAAATAGTAATAAATAGTTAAATAGTAATGTGTAAGTTATGCCAATAAATTATGAAATGTCCAGGACCAGCCTATTGGCTCAGGGTGTCTGACCCTCCAAGGGAGGAGTTGTAAAGTTTGATGGCCACAGGCAGGAATGACTTCCTATGACGCTCTGTGCTACAACTCGGAGGAATGAGTCTCTGACTGAATGTACTCCTGTGCCCACCCAGTACATTATGTAGTGGATGGGAGACATTGATCAAGATGGCATGCAACTTAGACAGCATCCTCTTTTCAGACACCACCGTGAGAGAGTCCAGTTCCATCCCCACAACATCATTGGCCTTACGAATGACTAGTGGTGTTCAGCAGCAGTTGGTGTTGGGACCACTTCTTTTTATACTGTATATCAATGATTTAGATGACCGAATAGGTGACTTTGTTGCCAAGTTTGCAGATGATACAAAGATTGGTGGAGGGGAAGTTAGTGTTGTAGGCTGCAGAAGGACTTAGACAGATTAGGAGGATGGGCAAGAAAGTGGCAAATGAAATACAATGTTGGAAAATGCATGATCATGCACTTCGGTAGAAAAAAATAAATGTGCAAACTATTTTCTGAACAGGGAGAAAATCCAAAAATCTGAGATGCAAAGTGACTTGAGAATCCTTGTGCAGAACACCTTAAAGGTTAACTTACAGGTTGACTGAGTGGTGAGGAAGGTAGGTGCAATGTTAGCATTCATTTCAAGAGGCCTTGAATACAAGAGCAGGGAAGTGATACTGAGGCTTTAGAAGGCACTGGTGAGGCCTCACCTTGAGTATTGTGAACAGTTCTGGGCTCCTCATCTAAGAAAACATGTGCTGGCATTGGAGGTTCACAGGAAGTTCACAAGGATGATTCTGGGAATGAAAGGGTTATCATATGAGAAATTCTGTATTCACTGGAATTTAGAAGGATGAGTTGGGATCTCATTGAAACTTTTCGAATGCTGAAAGGCCTAGACAGAGTAGATGTGAAATGGATGTTTCCCATTGTGGGGGAGAACAGGACAAGAGGGTACATCCTCAGGATAGTTGGGCGTCCATTTAAAACAGAGATGTGGAAAATTTCTGTACTAGAGGGTGGTGAATTTGTGGAATCTGTTACCTCAGGTAGCTGTGGAGGCCAGGTGGGTGTATTTAAGGCGGAGCTTGAGAGGTTCTTGATAGGCCACGGTATCAAGGGTTACAGGGAGAAGGTCAGTGAGTGAGGCTAAGGAGGGGAAAAATAAAGCATCCGCCATGATTGAATGGCGGAGCAGACCTGATGGGCCAAATAGCCTAATTCTTCTCCTATGTCTTATGTCTTAGGGTTATGGACTTCAGAGCAAACCATGCTCTATTACAATGTTTCTGTTGAGGTTGCTTTGTTGAAGCCAGCTTGATTACCATCCTACACTAGAATTTCAGTAAGCTAGCTTTTGCCATATTAGGTAACAATATCAGCTTAACCACAGCTAACACTGATTTTGTAAGGAAGAACTAAAAATAAATGCAGAGTGTATGTTCATGATCTTCTGGTGCTGTAACCTATCCACTTCAAGATTCAACATGTGCATTCAGAAATGCTCTTCTGCGCACCACCGTTGTAATGTGAGATTATTTGTTACCCTACTGAACCAGACTGGTCATTTCCCTCTGACCTGACTCATTAACAAGGCAATTTTGCCTACTGAACTACTGCTCAATGGATTTTTTTTTTTGTTTTTGCACATTCTCTGTAAAGACTAGAGACTGCAGTGCATGAAAATTCCAGGAGATCACCAGTTTCTGAGATACTCAAACCATTCTGTTTGGCACCAACAATCATTCCATGGTCAAACTCACTTAAGTCTCATTTCTTAACCATTCTGATGTTCGGTCTGAAGAACAACTGAACCTCTTGACCATGTCTGCATGCTTTTATACATTGATGTATAGATGAGCAGATGTAGAGATGCACCTACAAAAGTGGCCACTGAATGTGCATTTCATGTAGCTTTGCCGCTTAAGATATGAACATCAAATACACATACATATACCTGTTAGCAATTTTGAAAACTTCAGTTACTGTAGCTGTGTAGTTGCTTTTAATTATGGCTTTGCTGTGTTTCCATTCGATTGGTGAAGGCACGTGAACTTTTTAAAATCTTCCTTATTGAACATTGCATGATTCAACACATAGATTCATTGTGCATTGAGAATTGTTGCTTTTCTTAGTGCTAAGTCACATGCATTGGAACAAATATGTTGGATTCAAAGTTGATTAGTAAGTGCCAAAATAGCAACTGCGATGTTTTCTGTTGTGGTTTGATGCTACTCCAGGAACACAGCTAGCTAGATCTGATCAAGTTCCGTTAGTATTGTGTCAGATATGAAAAGGAACCAAGTGTTTCTATGCTCTATTCACATTAGTGTGCTTCATGTAGCACCCATTGCCATCCTTATTGAGGCAAAATAGAGAGTCACTGCCAAGGCAAGGCTATTATGGAACCATTAACTATAACTAGGGATGCTTTGCACTATTAAAAATACACTTTACTGATCATGAGCAGCTTCAGAATTGACTTCA
This sequence comes from Mobula birostris, assembly GCF_030028105.1. Classification (NCBI taxonomy): domain Eukaryota; kingdom Metazoa; phylum Chordata; class Chondrichthyes; order Myliobatiformes; family Myliobatidae; genus Mobula; species Mobula birostris. The sequence continues at coordinate 201,994,947 of NC_092371.1, read as the reverse complement.
GTCTGCTCAAACCATTTCTATACTTTACAAGGTGTATTAAGAGCACCAAATACTATTTATTTTACCCAATATTTCACTATGGAGATACTTATTCCATATGTGCCTCAGTAGTGACACCATTCACTGCACTCCGTGGTCAGTCAAAGATCTTGGAACAAGAGTCTAAGATGTCCTCATTGAAGAAACTTTTCCCAAAGATTTTCAGTGACATCATATACTGCTTGGCTCTTTGGAAGTGCATTTACAAGCTCAGGTTTTCCAAAGCTATCGTCAGTCAGATATATTAAATGCTCCAAGAAGACATTTATATCTAGGCTGCGCCCTCCAGGAGGATAAAATTATGCTGGATATCACTTTTTTCCATCACACACATTTCTGCAATGTCTCCTAACTTACTGCTCAACACAGCATCAAAGAGTCACCTAGATATAGTATTCATGGAAAAATGATTGTACCTACATTGATTTCAAAAAGGAGCAAGTATCATCTCGACATTAGGATTTTCCAGCATTGAGCATTCTCACGCCTGTGCAGCTGACTTTAATAAGGAAGAAGTTTTCATGATCAAGAAAGTTTTTTACTCTGTACATCTTGTTGTTTGTTGCAGGTAAGTGTCATATGTAACTCAGGTTAATTAAACCCAAAGGTGTAATGTTCGAAAACTCCACCTGTGGAGGTATGAAAACGAGGTTTACCAAAATTTACAAAAAAGATATCTAAAAAAATAGCTATGTGAGAATGAGTCATGGATGTGGACAAGTGACAGAAATGTAGCAAACTATAGAAACTAACAAAAGATATAAACTGTTAAAAGTGCAGTTAGTAGTTAGTATCTCTACCCTACTTACTGGAAATCCTCAGGGTTTAACCTCTAGAGGAGAGACTATATTGAGAAAAGACTTATTGAAGCTACGACTATAATGAGCAAGACGATATCGGCAGAGAATAGTGTCTGAGATCTCTACTGTGTAACTGATTAATTCTGTTAAATCATACAAAGGGATTTGGTCAGTTTTTTGTTTTGTGGAAGTATTGTGAATTAACTTTCCATGAATGACCCACCATTTCATCCAACGGATCAAGAAACAAGATGTAGTCCCAAAAGGATACACCCAACGTTTCGGGTCCTGGCCCAAAACATTGACGGTACTCTTTTCCATAGATGCTGCTTGGCCTGCTGAGTTCCTCCAGCATTTTGTGTGCGTTGCTTGGATTTGCAGAATCTGCAGATTTTCTCTTGTTTGTGATTAGATTCTTGATTATTTGGGGCACGAAGAGATAGAGGGCAAAAGTAGGAGATTGGGACTAAGATGGGAATGGATCAGCCATGATGAAATGGTGGAACAGAACCAATGGGTCAAATGGCCTAATTCTGCTCTCGTATCTTATGGTCTAATGATTGTCAGAGGCTTTTACAGGACAATAGATACTGGGACACAAGAGGTCCATCTGTGGGTCTTCAAGCCAGTGTTGTCTCCAATGACAGCAGCAGACCATTAATACAACGAGAGCCACAAAAATGCCAGCACAGAAGTGGAAAATACCATTGTTCTTCTCATGGTAAGGTTATGTTGTGTATAGCAACTAAGGAGCCCCCTTCAAGGCACACCAAGCAGATGTGGAGGCTTCATTATACTCTGAATGCAACATATCCTCGCTATGGGCAACAGCTGGTATTAGAGAAGAGCAGTAAGGAGACCTGGGGCCAGAAACATAGCCTGAGGACTAGCAGGCACTGCAAAAAGAAAATGGCTACGGGGGCTAATATACCTGCTTACCATTTGCAGGTCTATTGCCCAAATTCACAACAAATGTATAATTTCCTTGTCTGGATTTTAATTCTAACTAATAATTAGAATAATAAAAGTTGTTTCCCCACAGGAATAAGTCCCAGAAAGATTTGTGGCAGTCAGGGAAAAACATTCTGTTAAATTAACCTTGCAAAATCGAGGAAATCTGCAGATGCTGGAAATTCTATTGGAAGAGGTACAGTCGATGTTTCAGGCCGAGACCCTTCGTCAGGACTAACTGAAAGAAGAGCTAGTAAGAGATTTGAAAGTGGGAGAGGGAGGGGAGATCCAAAATGATAGGAGAAGACAGGAGGGGGAGGGATGGAGCTTAGAGCTGGGAAGTTGATTGGCAAAAGGGATACAAGGCTGGAGAAGGGAGAGGATCATGGGACTGGAAGCCTAGGGAGAAGGAAAGGGGGAGGGGAGCCCAGAGGAAGATGGAGAGCAGGCAAAGAGTTATAGTGAGAGGGACTCCCTGCTTCCTGCACGCATGCTGAGCTCGTTGACTTCATTAACTTTGCCTCCAACTTTCACCCTGCCCTCGAGTTTACCTGGTCCATTTCCGACACCTTCCTGCCCTTTCTTGATCTTTCTGTCTCTATCTCTGGAGACAGCTTATCTACTGATGTCTACTATAAGCCTACTGACTCTCACAGCTATCTGGACTATTCCTCTTCCCACCCTGTCTCTTGCAAAAATGTTATCCCCTTCTCGCAATTCCTCCGTCTCCGCCACACCTGCTCTGAGGATGAGGCTTTTCATTCCAGGACAAAGGAGATGTCCTCCTTTTTTAAAGAAAGGGGTTTCCCTTCCTCCACTATCAACTCTGCTCTCAAACGCATCTCCCCCATTTCACTCACATCGGCTGTCACCCTATCCTCCCACCACCCCACTAGAAACAGGATTCCCCTTGTCCTCACCTACCACCCCACCAGCCTCCGGGTCCAACATATAATTCTCCGTAACTTCCGCCACCTCCAACGGGATCCCACCACCAAGTACATCTTTCTCTCCCCCATCTCTCTGCTTTCCGCAGGGATCACTCCCTACGCTACTCCCTTGTCCATTCATCCCCCCCATCCCTTCCCACCGATCTCCCTCCCGGCACTTATCCGTGTAAGCGGAACAAGTGCTACACATGCCCTTAAACTTCCTCCCTCACCACCATTCAGGACCCTAGACAATCCTTCCAGGTGAGGCGACACTTCACCTGTGAGTCAGCTGGGGTGATATGCTGTGTCCAGTGCTCCCGGTGCTGCCTTCTATATATTGGCGAGACCCAACGCAGACTGGGAGACCGTTTCACTGAATACCTACGCTCTGTCCGCCAGAGAAAGCAGGATGTCCCAGTGAACACACATTTTAATTCCACATCCCATTCCCATTCTGATATGTCTATCCATGGCCCCCTCTACTGTCAAGATGAAGCCACACTCAGGTTGGAGGAACAATACCTTATATTCGGTCTGGGTAGCCTCCAACCTGATGGCATGAACATTGACTTCTCAAACTTCCGTTAATGCCCCTTCTCCCCTTCTTACCCCATCCCTCATTCATTCATTCACTCATTCATTCATTTATTTATTTATTAATTATTATTTTTTCCTTTTCTCTCTCTCTTTTTTCTCCCCCTGTCCCTCTCACTATAACTCCTTGACTACTCTCTTCCTCTGGGCTCCCCTCATCTTTTCCTTCTCCCTAGACCTCCCGTCCCATGATCCTCTCCCTTCTCCAGCCTTGTATCCCATTTGCCAATCAACTTTCCAGCTCTTAGCTCCATCCCTCCCCCTCCCGTCTTCTCCTAGCATTTCCGATCTCCCCCTCCCCCTCCCACTTTCAAATCTCTTACTACCTCTTCTTTCAGTTAGTCCTGACGAAGGGTCTCGGCCCGAAACATCGACCGTACCACTTCCAGTAGATGCTGCCTGCCTGGCCTGCTGATTTCCACCAGCATTTTGTGTGTGTTGTTAAATTAACTTGTTCATTCTAATAGAAATATAGAAAACCTGCAGCACAATACAGGCCCTTTGGTCCACAAAGTTGTGCTGAACATGTCCCTACCTTAGAAATTACAAGGCTTACCTATAGCCCTCTATTTTAATAAGCTCCATGTACCTATCTAAATGTCTCTTAAAAACCCTATTGTGTCCATCTCCACGACCATTGCTGGCTGCCCATTCCATGCACTCACCACTCTCTGAGTAAAAAACTTACCCCTGACATCTCCTCTGTACCTACTTCCAAGCACCTTAAACCTGTGCCCTCTTGTGGCAACCATTTCAGCCCTGACTATCCACATGATCAATGCCTCTCATCATCTTATACACCTCTATCAAGTCACCTCTCATCCTCCGTCGCTCCAAGGAGAAAGGGCCGAGTTCACTCAACCTATTCTCATAAGGCATGCTCCCCAATCCAGGTAACATCCTTGTAAATCTGCTTTGCACCCTTTCTATGGCTTCCCCATCCTTCCTATAGTGAGGCAACCAGAACTGATCACAGTACTCCAAGTGGGGTCTGACCAGGGTCCTATATAGCTGCAACATTACCTCTCAGCTCCTAAATTCAAATGCATGATTGATGAAGGCCAATACGCCGTACGCCTTCTTAACCACAGAGTCAACCTGCGCAACTGCTTTGAGCATCCTATGGACTCGGACCCCAAGATCCCTCTGATCCTCCACATTGCCAAGAGTCTTACCATTAATACTATATTCTGCCATCGTATTTGACCTACCAAAATGAACTACTTCACACTTATCTGGGTTGAACTCCATCTGCCACTTCTCAGCCCAGTTTTGTATCCTATCAGTGTCCCGCTGTAACCTCTGACAGCCCTCCACACTATCTACAACACCTCCAACAAAATAATTTTGTTTTCATTGCTGGTCAGTTATCTTATACGCAAAGCAGCAGAATCACTGACATATGGCATGAAATTTGTTCTTTTGTGGCAGCAGTACAGTAAAATGACCTAAATGATATCGTATCTGTTAAATAGGGGCCGTGGTCAATTCTGATTTGATGGAGAATGGACGTGAAAGCACAGAGGAACATCTGGAGAAATTTCTGAAACGCCCATTCGTTGCTGTCATTACTGTGTGGTCGGGAATCTTTCAGAGAGTAGGCCTCAAAATCCTGGGCCTTGCCTGCTTTTGGCAACCGAGAAGGAGGTTGAATCATTCGGACAGAGATGGTGCTCAGTACTCGGTGTCGGAGAGCTGATCAGAGCCCGAAGTTTTCGGATGACTCCGAGTCAGATTGTGGTCAGCACGGCAGGGAGAGTTTTTCTTCCTTCTCCCATCTGAGTGAGATGTGGGACATTTGAGAAACTTTGAACTTTATTGTGCTCATGGACTTCTTCATCAAATTATGGTATTGTTGCACTGTTGTAACTATATATTATAATTATGTGGTTTTGTCAGTTTTTTCAGTCTTGGTCTGTTGGTCTGTCCTGTATTTTGTGATACCACACCGGAGGAAATAATGTATTATTTCTTAATGCATGCATCACTAGATGACAATAAAAGAGGACTGCATGCCTTCATAATCTAAATTATTATAGATTACTGTAATAAATAAATAGTTCAGAATAAAGGAATAGTGATGTAGTTTTCATGGGTTTATGGACCATTCATAAAATCTGATTACCAGGGGAGGAAGTTCCTGAATTATGAAGTGTAGATCTTCAAGCTCCTGTACCTCCTCCCCAATATTAATAATGAGAAGACAACCTACCCCAGATGGTGAGGGTCCTTAGTAATGACAATGCCAGTAAATTTTATATAAGATTAGCAAGAACAGAAGCAGTTCATGTCTGATTCCATTTTAGACTCCTCCTGTCTTCCCTATCTTTTCCCTTTTACCTGTAGGGGTTCCACTCCACCCAACCTCCAACTGACATTGCCCTCTCTGATCAATTCACTGACCAAAATTGCAAACACGGCAATCACAATCCCAACCAGAAAATCTTCATTCTTATATCTATCCCTTACCTGGTGTCACAATACTTTATTTCTTTTAGCATGCCATGTGCTTATTGTGAAGCTGAATCAGCACCAAAGCTTTTTGTACAGTTAAATTATCAAGCAGCATACTCACAACTAAAGCAGTTATCAGGGCACTTGACCACAATGGAGTGATATTCTTGTAGGGGTGTAAGGAATTTCTATGCTACCTTACCCACTTTGGACTAATACTATAACAAAAAGGCTGTTTGAAAATCTAATAACTATGCAAAATTCAATGTTGATTTGCAATTTGCTGAAAGGTCACAGCAAGTAATTTTCTCGAGTTCTCTTCATCTTCACCTCTTTCAGATAATTTTTTAGTGCGTTTCTACTGAAGTCATTCATAAGCCTCCATGCTCCTATACCCAGTTCCTGGATCCCCTCCTTGTTCTACCCATCATGAAAACCTTGGTTATATTCATCAGGTTACTGATCATGAACATGTCCAGACTTTGATAACGTTAACATTTTCACAGATCTTTTGTCTTTGTTCCAGTTATTCACTTATCAAAAATATTGTTTCCAGGCTTTGGGATTAATTATTCTGCTTTGCTTTATACAGTTTTTTAGAAATTTCAAACTGTTCACTATATTATGAGAATAAAAATGAAAAAAAAATCATGTTATCGTATCTATTAGAATTACTGTTTTCAGGGTATTTCAGATATATTGCCAGAGAGTAGTGGAGTGGAGTTAAAGGCTTATAAATATTAATGTATCAGACACAGCTTTTCCTGCAGGAAAATCACGCGAAATGTTAAAAGCAAGTACTCTTTATTACTTAATTCTGAAAATATACTAGAAATATAAAACCAAAGATAAAACAAAACATCTAATTCTTCCAATAGACTAACAGCAATGCAGAATTAAGAATTATAGCTTAACACATCATCACATTTCCAATGACATTGTGAAAGGATTGTAGAGGGTCTTGAGGAAGTTCCCAGCTTTGGCAGGGCAGGAGCAACACTGAGACACAAAAATTCTGCAGATTCTGGGGTCAAAGCAACACTCACAGCACACTGGAGGAACTCAGCAGGTCAGGCAGCATCTGTGGAAACGATCAGTTAACGTTACAGGCCGGAACCCTTCATCAGGACCGAGACACAACCAACAAAATCCACTGGAAACCAGATGCTATACAGTACAAGTGAAAGAAAACATTAAGGTTCAGATAAAACCTACCAAACATTGAATGGCCTGGATAGAGTGGATGTGGAGAAGATGGTTTCAAAGTGGGAGAGTCTAGTTCCAGAAAAATGGATCTGTTCAAAATGGAGATAAATAAGGAAGAATTCATAGCTATTGATTACCATGGTCATTAGGTATAGTTAAAGTGGAGGCTGATAAGTTATTGATTAGTAATACTGTCAAATGTTAAAGGAAAGAGCCGGAGAATGGGAGTAGGAGGGGAAATAAATTGTCCATGAGGGAATGGTGGGCCAAATGGGCTAATTCTGCTCCTATATTTAATGGTCTTATGAGTTTGGATCCTTTCATCAGACAGTTAGATTCTATAGAATAAGGTTTATTATCACTGACACGCAATATGTTGTGAAAAGTTTCTTGGCAGCAGAACAGTGCAAGACCTAAAAATTACTATAAATTACAAAATAAATGAATAACAAAGTGGTGTTCATGGTACCATAGGTCATTCAGAACTCTGATAAGGGATGGGAAGAAGCTGTTCCTAAATATTACAGTCTGGGTCTTCAGGCCTTTTCACTGATGAAAGTAATGAGAAGGAGGCATGTCCTGGATGGTGAGGCACTGCCTCTTTAAATATCCTCACTGGTGGGGAGGGTTGTGCTCATGATGGGGGTGGCTGAATTCACAGCCTTCTACAGCCCCTTTCAATGCTGTGCATTGGAGCCTCTATAATGAGGTTGTGGTGGTATCATTCAGATTGTTCTCCAGCATTGCACGAGTCTTCAGTGACATACTGAGTCTCCTCTAACTCCCAATGAAATAGAGTCACTGGTGTTCCTTCCTCGTGATTGCATCGACGTGTTCACCCCAGGAGAGATCCCCTGAGATGCTGAAGCCCAGGAACTTGAAGCAGCTCACCCTTTCCACAAATGACCCCCCCCAGTGAGAACCTGTGTATGTTGTCCAGACTTCCACATCCAGAATTCCACAATCAATAGGTATTAAAAATGGATTGGGAATTCTGAATTCTAGTGCTTATCAGATTTCTGTGCATGAGATCCCAGTTGTCAAAGTAAATTACCTGTTATACTCAGAACAATTGTTATTGCTGGTGCACTGGATTTAATGGGGCAATGTTATTGATACTGCTAGCTGTGACCGGAGAATGGTAAATCACCAAAGAGACCGTGTTCTTGTAATTCCATCAACGATGCATCCGTTTTCCATTAAAATAAATAATTACTCCCTACAGAGCTGTAGTTTGTGCCAGAGTGAATGGGAATCAGTCATAGTTTCTACGGTTTGTAGTTCAGATACCACTCTGAACTAAAATCTGTGAACAAAAATCTTAATTCTAAATATGAATTTTGAGAGATTCTGTTGTGTAGTGCAACATTTTCAATACAATACCATTAGCCATAATTGAGTACTTACTGTGTGGGTCACAGTCCATGCTGTATTTGTCTGTGTTTTCTGTACGCAGGGTGTGTTGTTACATGCAGACACCCAGAGATGCACAATATCTTCCAACTGTGCTCAATGCACACTTAGGCACCATTTGCTTGAAATTCTTCTGTGCAAATGTGGTCTGCAAAATTTCAAGCATCCACAGCAAAAGCGTACCTTGATGATCACATGTCATCAATTTAATGTGTATTTTGAATATGGAATGATTTCTGAATCTAAATTCTGTTGTTTCCATAGCGGTGAGCCAAAAAAATCATTCCTGGAACTGACATACTTGAGCCTTCAAGTATGAATGTTTTGCTTACACAGTCCTTCTTTACAGGAGGGTTCACATGAGTTGTTGAGTTATATAATTCCAGGGGTACAGGCATTACCTCCCAGCACCATCTGCCTGTACCCCGACTTTCTGAAATGAATTTGGCTTCGTTATTTAGTTACCTTCATAAAAAAGGATCAACCAAGATAAAGAGACATCTAACCAGGACCTTTAGACTATCAAGTTCACACTGGCCATCAAGCACAACCAATCCTATTTTATTCTCCTTACATTCCCATAACTCCCCTTAGATTCTAACACTCACCTGCATATTAGAGGGATTTACTGTCACAATGACAGGATATTGGGAGCTAAGGTGGACCCAAATGCAAGACACATCTTGTGAGGTTACTTAGATTTAGTTTATTGTTTGATATCAGGAGAGCTAGGCAGGAGCAGGAGTAGTGAACTGGACAAGGACTGAGGACTATGACTAGGCTGGGACCAAGGGTCTGGGCTAGGACTCGGAATCGGCTCCCAGAACTAGAGGAGATATGAAGAGGCTGGGGTATGGACTCCGAGCCCGAGACTGGGCAAGGACCCAGTACCTGGGTTTTGCCTCGGGCTCGGACCCCAGAACCAGGCATGGACATGACATGGGCTAGGGAGAGGAGGAATGTAGGAAAACAGAGCCTCGGTCTTGGGAGAGCAGGTACATGGAACCTTGGACACATACACAGAACAGACAGCAGGGACCCCTCCCTGGGTACAGGACATAGGGCCGGGACTCGTACACAGAACAGAGAGCCAGGACCCCTCCTTGGGTACAGGAGATAGGGCCGGGACTCATGACCCCCCGTGGGGCAACGGCAAGACGGCCTGACTTACCCCACGGAGGCGAGGGCAAGACACGACAAGACCAACATGAATGGACACCAGACAGTACCTATCTAGCTCCGGTGATGAAACTAGACCGAAGTGCAGGCGGGGGTTGCAGACGAGGGCTAGAGACGAGAGGGGCAGAGAAGGGTTTCAGACAAGTGGGTAGGACAAGGATCACAGACCACCAGGGCCAGGACATGACTCAGAACTGGGAAGCCGCCAGGGCCAGGACTTGGACGTGGTACTTAGATGCCGCCGGAGCCAGGATGTGGACGTGGTACTTGGATGCCACCGGAGCCAGGACGTGGACGTGGTACTTGGATGCCACCAGAGCCAGGACATGGTGTTTGGAGCCTCTGGGTAGTGCCGAGCTCTCGACTCGGCCCAGGAACAGTAGACAGCGGCTCTTGATTCTCTCCGGCGGATTAACTGACGGACCCACCTTGATGAGGAAACTTTGCAGGCTCGCTTTGGCGAGGTAACTGGACAGGGTTGCTCCGGTGAGGAAAGGCGAATTACCGACACTCGTTTTGGGCAGAGACAAGGCTTGCTCTGGCCAGATGACATTGGCACGCCGTGACTTTGCAGACGCTCCCGCCCCAAACGGCTGAAAGCCGGAGACTATAAACTACCGGTTCAGCCAAGTGTTAATTGCCTCTAATCACCAAAGTCGAGGGACACGGGAAAACAGGGAATCAACGGTCCGGATCATAACATAAACAAGCTAAATTTAAAGGGACCCCGATCCGGACCATGACATTTACAGTACTAATTGCATGTCTATGGAGAGCAGGAAGGAATATATGGTTACAGGGAGAGCTTGTGAATCCTAACACTAATGTACAAAAGGTGAGGGTTGAAATCAGGTCACTGGAACGCTACCTGAGCACAAATCTTCCACCCCAATGCAACAGTGTCTGAGAGAATTCCCTCATTATTTACTTTGCCTCTAGTAACCTTTTGCAAATGATACTCTGATACAGCATTTCCTTTGCATCTCACACCTGCAATCTTTCACTATTTAGATTATACATTTTTTCCTTGCCAATAAGGACAGTTTTACATATATCCACATAATATTCCATCCGCCAACTCATTCAATCTATTTATATCCTTTTCTAGCCTCTTTTCCATGAGCTTTACCGTTTACTCCTTATCTACTTTTGTGTCCTTGGCAAAGTTAGCAATCGTATGATCAGAGCTCACATCCAAGTCATTTACATAAATTGTAAAAGGTTAAATTAGATCACTCATTCCATGTTTCCTGTTAACAGTCAGTCAGTCTTGGCCATGCCATTACTGTTTTTAATTTTCTGCAATAATTTTTGATAGGACATTTTATCAAATGTTTTCTGAAAATCAAAGTAGTTCCCCTTGAACTACAGCATTAGCCATTTCTTCAAAAAAATGTTTGATCCTGATTTCCCAGTCACAAACCAATGTTGATTTTGCCTGATTACCTTGAATTTTTTTAAGTGCCTGTTCTAGCACTTCAGTGATGGAAGAGGTGCATGTGAAGTGTTGTCTCACCTGGAAGGATTGTTTAAGATTCCAGATGTTGGTGAGGGAGTATATGTAAGAACAAGTGTTATATCTATTTTGAGGGCAGTGGAAAATGCTGGGCGTATGCTGGGTAGTAGAGTGGTGGGAAGTGACGGTGCCACGCAGCTCGCAGCAGCCACTCCGGTGGTGATGTCTGTTATTTGTCAAGTAGGGTACCGTGCACAATCCTGATTTGATGGAGATGGATGTGAGAGCACGGAGGAACATCTGGTGAAAATTCTGAAATGCCTGCTTCGCTGCTGCTGCTACTGTATGATCCAGAATCTCCGGAAGGGAAGTCCTCGGCTTTGCTTGTTGCTCGGCGGCCGGGGCAGGGTCGAAACGCTCAGCAGAGGATGGTGCTTGGAGAGGCTGTGTCGGAGGGGCTGGTCGGAGGTTCGAAATTTTCGGACGGATTCAGAGTCCGCTGTGGTCGGGTGCTTTCAATGGTGCTGCATCGGCGAGTTGGCGGCGCTTGGAGGTTCATGGCGGGGAGAGTTCCTCCCTTCTGCCGCCTGCGTGAGATGATGAGTCTATCGGGACTTTGAGACTTTTTTTTTTACCGTGCCCATGGTCTGCTCTTTACCAAATTATGGTATTGCTTTGCACTGTTGTAACTATATGTTATAATTGTGTGGTTTTGTCAGTTTTAGTCTTGGTTTGTCCTGTGTTTTCTTGTGATATCGTTCTGGAGGAACGTTGTATCATTTTTTAATGCATGCATTTCTAAATGACAATAAATGAAAACTGAACTGAACTGAACTGATAAGGGAGGGACAAGTGTGGAGGAAGTGCAGAAGGCAAGAAAGCATGGGGAAGAGAAGGAGCGGCTAGTGATGCAACAGGCAGAAATGATGAAAGATGATATGCTGTATGTGGAGGCTCATGGGGTAAAAGTTAAGAACAATTTGAACATTATCTCTGGTCTGTCTGGAAGAGCGGGGTGAGAGCAAAATTATGAGCAAAAGAGGAGGTGTGAGATAAGGCTCCATCAAGCACATTAGAAGGGAAGCTACACTTCCTGAAGGAGAAGAACATTTCAGATGTTCGGGAACAGAAATCCTCATCTTGAGTCCAGGTGTTGCAGAGATGGAATAAAAAGGTGAAAGTAATAGCATACTTAAAAGAGACAGAGTGGGAAGAGGTGTTGTCTAAGTAGTTGTGGGAGTTAGTGGTTTATAGTAAATATCAATGGATAGTCTATTTCCCAAGATGGAGACAGAGAGATTTAGAAAAGGGAGTGATGTTTCAAAAATGATCTATGTGAATTCCAGAGCTGGGTGGAAGTTGGTGGGGAAGATGATAAAATTGGTGAGCTCTGCATGGCTCTCATCAATGTATTGAGGAGATATTGGAGAATGATATCAGAGAAGGTTTGGAGCAGGGACATAGCAAACTAAAAGACTGGTATAGCTGGAGCGCAAGCTGGTAACCAAGCGCCAACATTGTTCATTACATTTGTACTCCTGATGTAGCCTGCTCTATATCAGTGAGAACAAGCACAGAATTGACAACCATTTCACGGAACACCTGCACTTATTCTGCAGAGCCTGGCAGTGACAGATCATGTCCCCTTTCCATTCCCACCTACCTGTCCATCCTTGGCCTTCTCTACTGCCAGGATAAAGCCCAACACAGAATGAGGGAGAAGCTCCAACTCCACTTACCTACCTGGAACTGTCTGTCTATCTTCTTTCACCCCTCTTCAGCCCATCATTTACCTCTTCTTCTCTTGTACTCACCTTCTTCTCTTTATGTGGTCTTTTTGCCTCTCCACTCTCTGTCCTGATGCAGGAATTTGTATCAAAGTATCAACAATTTCTTTCCTCCTGCAGATGCGACTTGACCCATTGAGTTCCTCGAGCACCTTCTGTATTGCTTGAGGTGAATGAGACTTCTCTCTTCCCTCAGCAGAGATTAAAAATAACTGACCTGTGCAAACCTGAATGGTTGCTTTCCTCCACAAAAATGCAAAGGGGGGAGATAAGAGTACAGGTCTTGCATCTTTTCTGATTGACTTGGAACACCCAATATGTTTCTCCTTCCACAAATGCTGTCCTGATATGCTGAGTACCTTGCTACTTTTATTTCAAGCTTTCAGCTTCTGCAGTATTTTGCTCATTGATTCCCATTAGATGCAAGACCAACTCCTTTAACTCCTCCCTTCCCATTATCATGAGCACATGGCCCTTCAGGTCGTAATATTTAGTTTAACAATTTCATGCAATTGCCCTCCAATATTTTTCTCTCATTCAGAGCTTCATGTTTTTTTTTTATTTACTCTATAACTTCTAGCTTTTAAAGTAATACTTATCTACACAGATTTGGTCTGTACCTAATCACATATTTCTCTTTCTTTACCTCTCTCTGCAAATTAAAGCATGTTTCTTTCGTCAGTTTTCTAGTTCTGATAGAAGATCAGTGACCCAAAACATTGACATTTTTTCTTTCTTCATGAACAGTGTTGAACTTCTGAGTATTAACAGGATCTGTGCTTTTGTTAGTGCGATCTCCAGTGCAGTCTCTGGAAATAGAATCAGGCTGAGGGGAGAACAAGTGTCTTCATTCAGATGCTCGTGAATTCTTGGAGTTCTTCACTTCAGAAGTCTGCTGATGCACAATTATGGAAGATGATAGGGTTTTGGGCACTGAAGGAATCAAGGGATGCATAGGGGTTGGTCTGAAAGATAGTTTAATCAGGATCTTACTGAAGAGCAGAGCAAGATAAATAACTAATGATCCACTTTTGTTTTTCATGTTTGGCATTTTAAGGAAGTGTAATTTCACCATTTATTGTTCTAAGATCCTATTGACTTGAAAATTTTCATGTAAAATAAATTAGCAGTTGGAACAGGCATGCTGTGCATTTGATTGGAACCTGAAAATGCAATTTTTTAAATCATTAGCTGCAGGTCATGTACATGTAATGACAGAATATCAACAGGAACATTAAGGTTATAATTGCGGCAAGCACAGTCTGGAAACTATTGAATTGTCAAATAGTAATGATAAAAAAAGATGCCAATTACATGGAGAATGAAGTGAATAATGTCATCTCAGCAGCTGGAGTATGGCTTGAAATATTCTTCAAATTGAAATGTCAGCAGTTCCATGCAGAACCATCTTTAGAACAGCTAACAATACGAGTTTTCGGTACTATTGGTATAAAATAACGAGAGGCCGATAAATTAAGCAGTATCAGTATTCACTGTTGATGATACAGTCACATTCCAGACATAGCTGTAGATGACGAATTTCAATAGAAGAGAATTTAGGAAAAATCCATGCTACAGAACAAAGATATTGAGCAAGTTGTTGGAGCTATGTACCAGCAAGTCCTCAAGTCTGGCTGGGTTTATCGTAGGATTTTTAAAAAATGGTTTGTGTAATAATTGTCTTTTAATTTTCCCAAGACCTTTAGTTTTGTGGTTCTGTTAGCTATATAAAATAAGGCCTTCTTTTTTAAGAAAGCGGGCAGACAGAAAACAGAAGGGTACCAAACTGTTAACATTTGCCTTAGAGAAAATATTTTAAAAAGCTATGATTAAAGATATTAGAACAGACACTTAGAAAACGTCAAGGAAATCATATCAAGTCAACATGCACTTGTGAATGGGAAATCAAGCTTGAACAGTTTCAAAATTCCAGGGTTCAAGTTTATTTGTCCCATGTACAGTGAAATGAGTTGTTTGTGTTAACAATCAACATACTGGGCGTGTGCTTGGGACAGCCTGCAAGTGTTGCCACACATTCTGGCACCAACATAGTACGCCCACAATGCTCTGCAGATCAAAAAAAAACACAGCAATCACCAAAATATAACAGCAAAAACAAGCCCCGTTCATCCCTCCCATCCACGCACAAAGGCAACCCTTTAACAGCAGGACAGGCCTTCAGTTCCAAACTCCAGCAGACATGGACTCAGGCCTGCAGGCACCAGGCTTTTATCTCCTGAGCGGACTCACAGAGATTTGCAGACTAGGCTCCGGCCAACAGAACTAGACTAGATTTGTCCTTGGGCCTCGATCCTCGGCAATGGTTCCAAGACATGCTGATCATCAAGTACCAAGCCTCAAATTCTAGATTTACTGACAGTGGGATCCTGAACGTTAGGCCTCGATCTCCAATCTCAGGGATTTGTGAACCCAAAGGTCACCGGAACTCCTTCCTCCTGCTCACACAGAACTCCAGTTCCAGAACCCACCAACGACGCCCTGATCTGGCAGTCCGATATCTGACACCTGACATCTGACCACAGATGTCCCATGCCTGTACTGGTCTTCAAATGCAGAGCGAAAAGTTAGATTCTGGCCTGACCTCTAATTGCCCTACATGCCTATTCCCAGCCCTAACCTGAACTCTAACATCCCTCCTTGTTTCCAAAACCATCCTCACAAACCTAACAAAATAATTAAAAATTAAACATTTAATAAACAACAAAATCTGAGTTGTGTCTCCACAGCTCTTGGAGCTGTTTTTAAAGACGTAGCACAGGTTGTAGTTAAAGGGAAATGACATAGCTTTTCTGAAGACATTTGATAAGATGCTGCATCATAGATTGTCAGAATCAGATTTGGAATGAGAATCAGTTTTATTATCACTACATACATTGTGCAATTTATTGTATTACAGCAACAGTGCAGTGCAATGCATTGTACTATAAGGTACAATAAGAAATAAACATTGTAAACAATAAACAGTGCAAATAGTGAGGGAGTGTTCATGGCTTCATGGGCCATTGATAAATCTGATGATAGAGGAGAAGAAGCTGAAACATCGACTGTTCACCTTCAGACTCCTGTATCTCCTTCCTGATCGTCGTAATAAGGAGAGGGCGCTTCCTGGACGGTGAATGCCACCTTCTTGAGGTACCGCCTTTTGAAGACATCCTTGATGGTAGGGAGAGCTGTGCCCATGATGGAGCTGGCTGAGTCCACAAATCTTTGAGGTTTTTGTCTGCAGTTCTGTGCTTTAGAGTCTCCATATCAGATGGTGATGCAACCAGTCAGAATGCCCTCCATTGAATATATATAGAATTATTGCAGGAAGTAAAAACTTAATGGCATGGATCACAACTGACTGGCAACTGGAAACATCTTTTTCCTGGTTTGCAATATGATCCACCCTAATTCTTCACAGTTTATGTAAGTGACTTGTTTGTGAGCACTGATGGTATGGCTGCTAACTTTGCCAACGATACAAAGGCATGTGAGAAAATAAATTGAGAAGACCATGTAAGGAAGTTATAATAGGTTAAACTAGTAAGCGAATACAGCATTATGTAAATAAGTGTGAAACTGTCTATATTGCCAAAGAAAAGTATATAATCTAAATAGTGAAAGATTGCTGAGATCTGAGATACAAAGGAATCTGGTGTACCAGTCACATCATTATCATCATCATTATGTGCCATGCCGTATGACATGGGTGACCATGTTCTTGGCAAATTTCTCTGCTGAAGTGGTTTGCCATTGCCCTGTTCTAGGCAGTGACTTTACAAGACAGGTGACTCAAGTCATTATCAATACTCTTCAAAGATTGTCAGCCTGACGTCAGTGGATGCACAACCAGGGCTTGTGATATGCATTAGCTGCTCATATAACCATCTACCTCCTGCTCCCATGGCTTCCCATGGAAGCCATGTTGTGAGTTCTGTACCAACTTTACAGTGTACTACTAACTTCTGCAAATTCCTTCTCATTTCTTGCTCATGAAGCTAATAGTCACATCAGATAAGATCAACTGAACATTGCGAAGATGGTATTTACTCACAACGTGCCACCTTTTCTACACTGGGAACGTCTCCTTACGTGATTGATGGCAGGCTCATTTATTGCACTGCTGTTATCTCGGAAGCGACCCCGGAGGTGAGGGAGAAGGGCTGGTGTCCTGGTGAGGTTGAGACAGCGTGCTAATCTGACCTTGATCCCCAGCAATCTGCTAGCTAACGTTCAGCCCCTGGACAACAAGCTGTGTGACTAAGAGCCAGAATCTCCAATTAGTGGGAAACAAAGGAATGTAATGTTTTTGTGCTTCGTGAAGACCTGACTGACGGAGGAGACACCGAACCACGCCATCGAGTCCTCCGGGTTCTCCCTGTTCTGGGTGGACAGGTCTAACAACCTCTCTGGGAAGAGTCAAGGAGGTGGGGTATGCTTCAGGGTCAATAATGCCTGGTGCGACCCCCAGAATATGTATGCCCTCAAATCCTTTTGCTCCCTGCACCTGGAGTTCCTGGTGCTACTGTGTAGACCCTACTGGATGCTTGGGCAGTTCATGACTGTTATTATCACAACTGTGTATATTCCGCCACAGGCTGATGCTGATCTGGCTCTCAAGGAACTGTACGAGACCATCAACACCTTGGAGACTGTACACCCTGCTTTCATCGTCGCCGGAGATTTTAATCAAGTGTTGACTAAAGTCTCTTCGAAATTTTGTCAACACATCCAGGCGAGCACATGGGGAGATAGCATACTTGACCACTGTTACTCTCACTTCCACAATGCTTACAAAGCTCTCCTCTTTCTGCTGCTTAGGAAGTCAGACCACTCCTCCATCTTGCTTCTGACCATGTACAGGCAGAAGCTGAAACAAGAGGTGGCCACAATTAAAACCGTACACTGGTAAAAACAACACACACAGCTTATGGCAAGGTCTGCACACCATCGCAGACTTCAAAGCTAAGCACAGTGGTGCTGCCAACATCGCTGCCCCTCTCTTAGATGAGCTAAATCTTTTTTGCCCTCAGTTTGATATCGCCAACACTGAGCCCCCTGAGGAGAGCCGTCGATGCGACCTGCACCTTGGTCATCTCTGAAGTGTGCAGGTGTTTCCAATGAGTGGACACAGGGCTGTGGGACCAGACGGCATCCCAGGGTGGGTACTCAAGACGTGTGCAGCACAACTGGCTGGTGTGCTTGCAGACATTTTTAATCTCCCCCTCTCCCAGTGTAGGGTGCCCTCCTGCTTCAAAACATCCTCCATTGTTCCTGTACCTAAAAAGACCAAGGTAATATTTCTAAACGAACTGGTGTTCTGTTGCACTCACCTCAATAATAAGCAAATGCTTTAAGAGGCTGGTCAAGGACTACACCTGCAGCTTGCTACCACCCACACTGGACACCCTATGATTCGCTTACCAACACAACCAATCGACAGATAACACAATAGCCATAGCTCTACACACCGTCCTTACACATCTGGAGAATGCAGTTCTTGGACTACAGTTCAA
Source organism: Mobula birostris (assembly GCF_030028105.1). NCBI lineage: Eukaryota > Metazoa > Chordata > Chondrichthyes > Myliobatiformes > Myliobatidae > Mobula > Mobula birostris. The sequence goes on along the minus strand of NC_092371.1, from coordinate 201,976,617 downwards.
CATTCAACACCATAATTCCCTCCAGGCTTGACAAGAAGGTCAGAGAACTCAGCCTTCACCCTGCCTTGTGCAGCTGGATCCTGGACTTCCTGTCAGATCACTGACAAGTGGTAAGAGTGGACTCCCTCACCTCTGCCCCTCTGATCCTCAACACAGGAATCCCTCAAGGGTTTGTCCTAAGCTCCCTCCTTTACTCCCTGTATACCCATGACTGTGTCGCCACCCACATTTCCAATCTGCTAACTAAAATTGCAGATGATACTACATTGATTGGCCTATTCTTAAATAATAATGAGGCAGCCTACAGAGAAGAAGACATCTCTCTGACACAGTGGTGTCAAGAAAACAACCTCAATGTCACAAAAACAAAGGAGCTGGTTGTGCACTACAGGAGGAATGGAGACAGGCTAACTCCTGTTGACATTACTGGATCTAGGGTTGAGAGGGTGAACAGCCTTAAGTTCCTCAGTATACACATCACTGAGAACCTCATGTGGTCTGTGCACACCGGCTGTGTGGTGAAAAAATTACAACAGCACCTCTTTCACCTCAGACAGTTGAAGTTTTGTATGAGTCCCCAAATCCTAAGAACTTTCTACATGGGCACAATTGAGAGCATCCTGACTGGCTGCATCACTGCCTGGTATGGGACCTGTACCTCCCTTAATTGCAGGATTCTGCAGAGAGTGGTGTGGACAGCCCAGCGCATCTGTAAATGTGAACGTCCTATTATTCAGGGCATTTACAGAGATAGGTGAGTAAAAAGGGCCCAAAGGGTCATTGGGGACCCAAGTCACCCCAACCACAAACTGTTCCAGCTGCTACCGTCCGGGAAGCAGTACTGCAGCATTAAAGCCGGGACCACAGGCTCCGGAACAGCTTCTTCCATCAGGCCATCAGACTGATTAACTCATACTGATACAATTGTATTTCTATGTTATATTGACTGTTCTTTTGTACATACTATTTATTGCAAATTATTATAAATTATACATTGCACATTCAGACAGAGATGTAACGTAAAGATTTTTACTCCTCATGTATGTGAAACATATAAGAAATAAAGTCAATTCAGTTCAATGTGGTAACTCAATGCATGCTTTGGCTGTGGAAACTTGAAATTTTGCAGACCACGTTTGCAAAGAAGAATTTGAAGCAACTGGTGCCTATCCATGCATTGAGTCCTGTTAGACTGTACCATGTATATCTGGGTGTCTGCATGAATTATCACACCCCACATACACGAGCCATTGTGATCTACACAGTTGGTTCTCAATTATGTGTAAAGATATTGTATTTAAAATGTTGCACAGCACAACAGGATTTTTCAGCATTCACCTTTGGAGTAGAGACCAAGAGACTAACTGGTACATATGGTACCTGAGTGAGAATCTGTGGCTAATTCCCATTTATTGCAGCACTAACTGCAGCCCTATTGACAAGAGATCTATATTTTAATGGAAATCAAACAAATCATTGATAGAGTAGCAAGAAACCATTCTCTCTGGTGAATCAGCATTCTCCAGAGTCGTAGCTAGCGGTATCAATAACTTTGCCCTAAGGAATCCAATGCATTATTAACAGCAATAAAAATGTTATGAAAGTAACAGGTAATTTATTTGTACAACTGGATTTTCATGCATAGTAGCCTAAACAGCACTTTAATTAAGAATTTGCAATCTAATGTATTAGAAAATTTACCTCTCTGGTGGATGAATTCAAGCTCATCTGAATCTGAATCTTTGATTTGTGGAAAACTAAGAAGGATCAAAAGAAAGTTGCTTAAGGTAAGATCAAGTTCAGCCAGATAGATTAGTGGAAAGAAACTGCTTGCATTTTGTGTAAAAAGAAGTAGACAACATTTAAACCTCCTGATGGGGGATGGAAGTGTATGATGGCTAGACATCCATAGTGAAGGTGATGCTTGGGAGACAAGGAGGAGAGAAATTGTCATTTTGAAAATCAGTATCGGAACTGGGAGTGGAGAGGTGAGATGGCCAATATAAAAAGGAGAAGTGGAGTAGCAAGAAAGGATTCTGAGATGATCGGTGAACTGAGGAGGGGTTTAAGGTGACAGGGAAGCAGTGCCAGGTAGGGGAGGGGAGAGGATGTGGTGGTGGCTTTACAGTGGGGAAGTGACTGATGCCACGGTAGAGGAGACAAGAACCAAAGAAGAGTCTTGCTTGGTTATAGGAAGCGCTATATTAGTAAAACCACATTATATTTCAAATGTGCAGTGATGGCACTTCGAGCCTGAATTCCTCAGCACATGAAATATTCCATGAAAAATGATGTTAGTCTTTGCGTGACTCATGCCAGGAACCTCTCAGGTACAAAGTGACATAAAAATAATTGTGAAATATTTCAATCCAGTAAAACTACTTTTTAATTGCACAAAGCAAATGGATAGTGCAATGCCATTGAATTTCTAAGCCCTTGTATTTTTTTTATTAAATTTTAACAGTTTAAATGCATTCCACAGGGACAGAACTGAGAAAGAAGTTTTAAATATAGCCACATTTGAGATATAATATCACAAAAAAGATGGTTAAAGAGTGAATTAAGGAGACAATTTAGACAAAAAAGGATCAAAAGGCAAAGTCTTCCTGGGAGGGCAAATATTTACGTATGGACTTAGTAGTCGGAAATGATCAAAGGAAGTGCAAATCTATTTGGATAAGATCAAGTAACCAAAATTGGAAATATGCAGAGATCTTTGACTGTGGTATGACTCAGGGAGATTGCAGAGATGGAGGGAGAGAGTGATGCTTTGTAAAATCTGAAAAATAATGAGACTTGAAAACTGCATTGATTCTCAAGACAGGAACTAACTTAGATCAGCAAGCAAAGTAATAATGCTTGTCGAGATTAAAGACATGTGCAGCAGAGGTTAGGTTGGCTCCAGTGAAAACTGTGAAGCAGGCCAGCAGTTCTTTGGAGCAGTCAACAGCAGATGAATTGAAACAGACACAGATTTAAGCAATTTTTTAGGGTGGAGAAAGTAAACTTTGCGATTGTATTGATATAGGATTTAAAACTCTACCTGGAAACGTATGTAACGCTCTGCTATATTGGCTCATTTCTATCTAGGGGAAATCCCACCCGGCGCCCGCCTGGACGCCTCCAGCTGGGTCGGTTGCTGTACCACTGCCACCCAAATCAATCCTAAACATCAATCATCAGCCAGCACATACAGTACGTTTTCCCAAGTACACTTTATAGATATTACTAAGTCTATGAAATTAATATAAGTTCGATACAGGAAAAGAAGGAATGGAAAAAGACACCAGACTTACCAAAGTTCAAGTTCTTCGTGCACAAGTTGGAGCTCAGAAAGTTCTTCGGGACCACCCGGACCCTGTCGACTCGTAGTTCGGGACCACCCGGACCCTGTCGACTCGCGGCTCGGGGCCGCCCGGACCCTGTCGACTCGCGGCTCGGGACCGCCTGGAAACCATCGACTCGCGGCTCGGGACCGCCCGGATCCTGTCGACTCGCGGCTCGGGACCGCCCGGATCCTGTCGACTCGCGGCTCGGGACCGCCCGGACCCCGTCAAATCGCGGCTCGGGACCGCCCGAACCCCGTCAATTCGCGGTTCGGGACCACCCGGAGTGATCAACGGGAGCCTTCCCACACGTCCGCCGTCCTCCCCGTCGCTCCTCCAACTCCCCCCCAAAAACCCCGTCCCCAGTCATATGAGACAGCATTATCACCCCCAGAAACAATAACATGAACACTCGTTGGTTAATGGCACCCTGCTGTCTATATTAACCCAGGCAAATGTCTAGAGAGAGACTTTCTCAGCATTTAATATAACATAGAAGCTATTTTAATCCACATACGCAGCAGTTTAAAAGATTAACATAACAAAGAAGCCATTTTAAATTTAACATACAAAGCAGTAACCTCGTACATTCTCCCCCCACCAAAGAAAAGTCATGCCCTTATGACATTATCAGGGTTCACCATTGCTCCTTGCAAAACACAAAACCCAACCCAGGTGCATAAAGCAGTGACATAACTTCCCAAGGCAGTAGAGATCACACCCTGTTCTCCCGGCGCTGTATAAGTCAACCTCTCCAGGGGGTGCCTTCTCCTCTGAGACCTCTGTACTTCCTCTGCTGACTCTTCCAGTTCAGACACCCCAGGTGACACCTGGGCCCACCTGTTGGACCCCCACCCTCACCCTCACGGGGTCCTCTCAGCACCTGTGAGCCCTCTGCCTCAGGTTCTGGCTCCACCCTCTCCTCCCCTAATTCCAGCTGTACTACAGGCGGCTCCTCAACACCCTCCCTCCTCGCCCCTAACTCTGTGAGGGAAGGACCGGGAGCCTTTTCTCTAGGCACTGGGGAATCAGCGAACGGAAACAGGTGCCACACGTCCGAATCATCGTCTTCCGATGACGTATCCCTTCTCGAGGTGGGGACCGGCCCCGTCTCCTTCGCAGCGGGCTCTTCCCTCGCCCTGCGCCCTTGCAGAGTCCTCGTACTAGGCATAAACTTCCATTCGGGCTCTGGGTCCATCTTCACCTCTCGACCCGGAGGCAACAGGTGGTTTCGATGGAGTACCTTGACAGACCCCTTCCCGTCCTCAGGTCTCACCCGGTAAACAGGGAGATTCGGCATCTGACTCTCCACCACATAGGGGGTGGCTGCCCAACAGTCCGCCAACTTGTGCTTACCAGGTAGTCCTAAATTCCGGATAAGGTCTCAGTCTCCCGGCAATAGTTGGGCGAACTTTACTTTCTAATCATACCTCTTCTTATTCCACTGATTCTGCTTGGTGGCCGCTGCCTCAGCCAACTCGTACGCCTTTTTCAACTCTCTCCTCATATCGGACACATACTTTAGATATGGCTTTGAAGGTATTTCACCCGCTTCAGGCCCAAAAGACAGATCAATGGGCAACCTCGCTTCCCGCCCGAACATCAGATTGTAGGGCGAGTACCCCGTAGCATCATTGCCAGTACAATTATAACATTGAACCAAATGGGCAATGTGCCGACTCCACTTACTCTTCTGTCCAATCTCCAAGGTGCCAAGCATGTCCAGCAGGGTCCGGTTAAACCTCGTGGGCTGAGGATCACCCTGCGGGTGATAGGGGGTGGTCCTGGATTTCTCAACCCCAAGCATACCCAGTAATTCATGGATAAGCCTGCTCTCGAAGTCCCGTCCCTGATCACTATAGATCCTCTGGGGGAGGCCATAATGAACAAAGTACTTCTCCCATAACACCTTCGCCACTGTAGTCGCTCTCTGGTCCTTAGTGGGAAAGGCCTGTGCATATCTAGTGTAGTGATCCGTGATGACCAAGACATTGGCGGTGTTGCTGGTGTCTGGCTCAATAGACAGGAAAACCATACATACCAGGTCCATGGGTCCCGCACTCTGCAAGAGGGACAAAGGAGACGCCTACACAGGCAAGGTCTTCCTCCTGATGCAACGACTACAGGTCTTACAGTATTCTTCAACCTCTCCCCTCATCTGGGGCCAGTAAAACCGGTCCATAGATCTTTTCTACCCCCAAGTGCCCGGAATCATCATGTAGTGCCTGGAGCACAGTCTTCCGATGCTTCTCAGGCATGATCAGCTGCCAGCGCCGGGGGTGGTCCGGGGGCAACCTGACCCGGTACAAGACTTGGTTCTTCAGCTTCAACTGAGGCCACTCTTTCAGTAGTAGGGGCACGGATGCGTGCTTCCCTTTCTCCACCTGAGGCATATCCCCCTGTCTAACTGCGTACCAAATAGTGCCAATGCTCGAGTCTTCCCGCTGCGCCGTCTCCACTTCCTGGGGGCTCAACTCCGGCAACTGTCTGTTCCTCAGAGCAGTCAAATTACAGTAAACAGTGGGTAGCGCGTTATCATCAGCCCCCAATTGATCCATTGCCTGATTCGGTCCCATCGGGGCTCCTGCTTCCATGTTGCTCGCAAATTGACACATGGCCTTCACTCCCGGGGCAGGGACACTCTTCCCCTCCTCAGCCGTGCCCGATTTGTCAAGCGCCCGACGAAATAGAGCATCTGCATCAATGTTCCGGCTCCCCGGCCGGTACTTCAGGCTGAACTCAAAGGCAGACAAGGCCGCTAACCACCAGTGTCCAGTAGCGTCCAGCTTTGCCGAGGTCAGGATATAAGTGAAAGGGTTGTTGTCAGTTCTCACCTCAAACTGGGCCCCGTATAGATAGTCGCTCAACTTGTCCACCACCGCCCATTTCAACGCCAAGAACTCCAACTTGTGAGTGGGATAGTTTCTCTCAGATGGTGACAAGCTACCGGCCTCAATCCGTTGCCCTGTTCCTAGTACAGGACAGCCTCCAGACCCTCGCGACTAGCATCAGTGTGTAGAACATACGGCTTCTGGAGATCAGCAAAGGTCAACACCGGGGCCTGTGTCAGCGCCCTTTTTAGAGATTGGAACGCCCCTTCACATTGAGCATCCCACCTCGATCCAAAAGGCTCCCCCGGGTTCAAGTATCCTCCTACCTCCAGCCCTTGGTCTCCCTTCCTTTTCTTCCCCACAGGTGAATAACCACACAACAGCTGGTTCAATGGGTGACTCATTTTTGCATATCCTTTCACGAATCGCCGGTAATATCCGCAAAACCCCAAAAATGGGCATAAGGTGCTCACCTTCTGAGGTCTCGGCCAGGTGGTTACTGCAGCTATCTTACCCGGATCAGTGGCCACTCCATGTTGCAAGATTATGTGCCCGACATAACTGACCGACGTCTTACAGAACTGACATTTATCCAAGGGAAAGTTTTAACCCTTCCTCCTTCAGCCGACTCAGCACCTTCAGTAGCCGCTCCTCATGTTTCTCCAACGTAGATCCAAACACTATCAGGTCGTCCAGGTATACCAATACCTCCAGCAGGTTCATGTCCCCCACTGTCCTCTCCATGAGCCACTGGAAGGTGGCTGGGGCCCCCGAGATGCCTTGGAGCATTTGTCTGAACTGGAAAAATCCCAGGGGGCAGATAAAGGCCGTCTTCTCTTTATCGGTCTCACTCATCGGAATCTGGTAATACCCACTCCGCAAATCCAATACACTAAACCACTGCACCCCACTCAAACAGGCCAATGCGTCTTCCACCCTCGGGACCGTATACTGGTTGGGGACAGTGCGCCGGTTCAGGGTCCTATAGTCCACGCACATGCGTACCTTCCCATTTTTCTTCCTTGCCACCACTATGGGGGACGCATATGGGCTCCGGGACTCCTCGATAATCCCTGCGTCTTTCAACTGCCGCACATCTTCCACATCTGCTGTGGCCAGCCGCCTCGCCCTTTCTCTAAACGGGGTGTCATTTGTCACCCAGATAGTGTGCCGAGTGCTCTTGGTACATCCCACATCAAACTCGCCCTGAGAAAAGACATCCCCTAGTTTCAGCATCTTCTCCACCAGCCTGCTCTTATACGCCGCCGGTACAGGGGAGTCTTTAAAATTAAAGGCCTCCTCGGTCAGCCCCTTGTTCTCCAATAGTTTTCCTCCAGTGGGCCTCATGGGGGCGCTAGACATCACCGTCACCGAGAACAAGTGCGCGAGGGGCATCCCATGCTTAAAGGTGATCTCCCTCTCCATTGTGTTCCTTACAATCACCCCCATCCGCCATGCCTGTACAACCGGGGACCTCTGCAATTCAGGTCTCACCAGCGCCCCAGCCGGGAACCGGGACTCCCCTTCAAGGTCTTCTGGGGCGTCTACTAGCAGGGCCTCGCCTGCCGGTACTCTGGGGAATTTGGGGGTCCCCATCATTAGTGCCACCTCCCCTGGCCATATCACCTTAGGCCTCGCCTGAGTACTCCACACCGTCCCTCGTTTCCACTCAGGATCCGGCCCCTGGGGGTCACCCACTTCTTTGAACACAGCTCGAAATACTGTGTACCAAGAGGGTCTCCAGAAAGTTCTCCCCCGCCTTCTCTTTACAGGCTCCCAAGAGCCGTCGCACCAGAGGGAAGTTAGCCCCCACCAGCAGGGCAGCTCCACCGGTTTCCACCGGTTCCGGACAGACCAACACCAGTGTCTCAAGAGCTTCCGACACTCCCACATCGCCCTCCGAGAATTGCAATCTCACTGACAAGTACCCATCGTACGGGTAATCACCATCACTTATGCCTGAAATCTCCAGTGCATTAAATGGGGTTACTGGCAAATGCTTCAGATATTTGTTGTAGAATGTCCGGTACAGTAAGGTAACCTGCGATCCTGTGTCAAGAATGGCTCTTGCAAAGATTCCCTCTATCCGTAGGGACACGCTGGAACGGGGTCCCACCAATCCATCTGGAATAAGGGCTTGTGCTTTCGGGGGTTCCATGGCTGATTTCTGGGAATGTGTTCTTCCTGAGACTCCAGTCCGTTCCCTCACTGAGCCTCTCCTAAGTGTTCTGACACCTCTCCTTTCTTAGTGGCCCAGGGGCTCTCCCTCCTCGGGGCATCTTGTCTCTCACAATCCCTCCGAAAGTGACCCACTTCCCCACAGCTGTAGCACACCCCCAGCCACTCACATTCCCGCTGGAAATGCCCCTCTTTCCCACAGTTATAGCACACACTATCTGCCGCCTCTCTCCTCCCGGGACGCCCCTCACTCCCAACCCATGGTGTGGGCTGTCCCCCAAAGGGGGTACTACCCCTATCCATTGCCTCAAGTGGGGGGGGGGGGTCCCTCCCCTCCCCCACCCCGGGACCCCTTGGATTTATCTGTTCTCAAACCAGCTACCACCTCCTGAACCGCTGAAGACTGTCCCCGGTGGTCCGAGCCCCTTTTGCGGCCCAAAGCTCTCTCTCCTCCCACACCCCTCTAATCAGCTGCCTGAATGATGGAGGGGGGCTCCTCTTATATGACTGCCAGATACCCTGTCCTCCTCCAGGGAACCATTAAATGTCTGACTCATCCTCAACCTCTCCTCTTCGTCCGCCTTCACTACCCCTCAGCGCCACAACCCAGTAAGCCTTCTTTCCAGCCGGAAAATGTATTCTGAGAGCTTTTCCCCTCTTCCCTGCCCCATGTTTTGAAACTCCACTAAAAGTTGCCAGGGATCTCCTGACAGTCCAAACGCTCCCTCCAAAATGTCCAAACACTCCGACAGGGAAGCCGAGGGTCATTCCGCACTCAACTCGCGGACTACACCTGCTGTCCCACCCCTCAAACTTTCCACCAATCGCTGCCTCTTTTGCTCATCCGAACCTGACCACGTCTCTAACAACTGGGACGTATTCTCATTCCATACCTGATATTCGTCCACCCCTTCCGGGGTGGGTGTGGCTCCTGAGAAAATTCTCAGCTTCCGGCAGGGCCCCTCAACCCTTCTTACCAAGGCGGTAATGGCAGCTGCTAATTCGGAGGTCTCACCCCTGGCTGGGGACAGGGTCTGGACAAGCCTTCCCACTCTAACCCTCCACCTCTGGCTATTGGCACCTCCCCGGCGTCTCATCAAGCTCTTCCTCCGGTGTCTCCTCACTTTCTTCCTCTGAGAGGGTGTGGAGACCCCATGGCCCCGCCTCCCCCTGAATGCTGACTGTCGCTGGCAGTTCCAACGTCATGACGTCAGCACTCGTACGAACCAACACCCAGCTTGATTCCACTTCTTTCCCACACCTTCTAGCTATCAATTCTACCTGCCCGATATCTTTAATCAAACTCAACCCTTGCACTAGTACATCTCCTGAAATGCAGAAATCCTCCCCATTTAGCACACACACATAATTCACTAGTATGCCCTCTAATTCACACCAGCTTACAATCTTATTCTCGATCCATCTTCGCACTACTTAACGCGGTGACTATTACAGCTCTACCGAAAATCCAAATCCCAGACAATAGCCCCCACAATGTAACGCTCCGCTATATTAGCTCATATATGTCTAGGGGAAATCCCGCCCGGCACCTGCCTGGACGCCTCCAGTTGGATCGGTTGCTGTACCACTGCCACCCAAATCAATCCCAAACATCAATTATCAGCCAGCACATACAGTACGTTTTCCCAAGTACACTTTATAGCCATTACTAACTCTATGAAATTAGTATAAGTTAGATACAGAAAAAGAAGTAATAGAAAAAGGCGCCGGACTTATCAAAGCTCAAGTTCTTCGTGCACAAGTTGCTCAGAAAGTTCTTTGGGACCACCCGGACCCTGTCGACTCACGGCTCGGGACCGCCCGGACCCCGTCGACTCGCGGCTCAGGACCGCCCGGACCCCGTCGACTCACGACTCGGGACCACCCAGAGTGATCCATGGGAGCCTTCCCGCACGTCCGTCGTCCTCCCCGTCTCTCCTCTGACTTCCTGCCAAAAACCCCCGTTCCCAGTCATATGAGACAGCATTATCACCCCCAGAAACAATAAAATGAACACCCATTGGCTAATAGCACCCTGCTGTCTGTACTAACCCAGGCAAATGTCCAGCTGGAGACTTTCTCAGCATTTAACATAACATAGAAGCCATTTTAATCCACATACACATTAAAAGATTAACATAACAAAGAAGCCATTTTAAATTTAACATACAAAGAAGTAATCTCGTACATGTATATGACAATAATCTCATCATTTTTCTCAGCATTTGTCAGTATCAATAAAATTGTTTTTATAGTTCAGTTACAGAGATTTCCCTGCTTCTGGCATCCCCACATCTGCAGCAGTGTTTGGACATTGGGCTTCTGCATCTTGTTAATACCTCACTTCAAGTTTAGCCTGTACCTATACCCAGCTGTGTTTCCTCATAATATAGATATCAAATATGCCCGGATTCCTGATGATGAAACCAGACACCATGTAATTGGCTATAGGAAAATTGTTCTCCGGCAGCATTTTGATCCGCAGTCATTAAAAAGGAAGTAGGGTCTTAAAATTAATCTGTTGGATAATAACTGTGTGTATAAAAATAAAAAGGCTTGGATTTATGCAGCAGGTTTTATGACCTCAGATTTTATAGGCAATGAAATACACTAGGACTGTGCTTGCAGCACTAATATAAAATACACTTAATAAGTATTTAAACATACTTAAATATTAATCTGAAATTCCTCTCTATTCTTTCAGACCTTTTAACTATTTTTTAATTAATTTTAGCTTCAGCTATTTCTTAGTGTTTGTATATTGTAGCCCATGGACATTAACCTTTGTTTTTTCCCATAAAGATTTCAAATTTAGGTTGATGTGCAAACGTCAGCAGAATGTCTTTGCCTTACTGACTTAACCATCTGTCTATCTGGCAATCAGTGACAGCTTCAGCAGAACTGTTTTTCAGCCTTTTACAATTAATCTGCATTTCATTCATTTCAAATCTCAATCTCTGCAAACACTTCCCCGCTCAGCAATATCCCCATCTCTCCATGACAGATCCCAATCTTTTAAATCTTTTAAAAATACATTAGTGGCAAATATTTCAAAGCACTTTTCTTCCTTCCAGTCCTTTATTCTCCCAAAAAAAAAAGAGCTGTGTCTCAGGAGAAACCAGAGACTGTTGATTTTGGAATCTTGAGCAACAATCTGCTGGAAGAACTCAGCAAGTGAATGCAGAGTTTCAATCTGAAATGTCGACAGTTCCATTCCTTCCACCGATTCTGCTCAACCCGTTGACTTCTCACATCAGACTGTTTATTGAGCTATGCCTCAGGCCTGCTACTCAATATTCCACAAACTGTTTCCCACAATAATAATTAAAGCCATCTCACTGTTAATTCAGCGGCAGTGGGTATGACGACACATAAAGTATTAAAGTGGTTTTTCCTCAGTCAGACCACTGTGGAACAGGTTGTACGCATTAAATAAAAATAATGTAGGAGATGTAAATCTCAATTAAAATCACAGAATGCTGGAACCACTCCATAGGTCAGTGGAAAGAGAAACAAGGTTAACCTTGATTGGTGTCATTAGAACTGCTGAAGTGAAAAAAAATGTGTTCATTTTAAGTTGCAGAGAAGATGGAAGACATATGCTGAGGATGCAGGGAATATCTGTGATGGGCTGAGGTAATATTATTGCTTATTTGTTCCTAATAATATTATCACTATCTACCTTTTCTTTCATTTTGTATTTGCACAGTCTGTTGTCTTTTGCTCACTGGTTGTCTGCCCTGTTAGAACAGTCTTTCATGATTCTATTTTAGTTATTGGATCTATTGAGTATGCCCACAAGAAAATGAATCTTAGGGTTGTATATGGAGACATACATGTATTTTGATAATACATTTACTTTGAACCACAATTCTAGTGCACTAGTTTGGAAGAAGTGTAAGTCGATAACTGTTTTTCTCCCAGGATTGTGGGAAGTGAAAAGGAGAAAGGCAAGGCTTTGCATCTACTAGAGTTGAATGGATAACAGCCATAAAAAAGGGGAGTTGTTGGAGGGAATGGAAGACTGGGCCAGTGAGTACGATGCTATTTAAATATTCCTTGGCCTTTAGTAAAACTTAGAAATCTAAACCATTGAACAAAACAAACCATTTTTACCAGCTTAGTTTAAACATCTTGAATATTGCATAGAGTGTTACAGTAGATGATATTTTAGAAGTTTTGTGCTAAGATTCATTGTAAATATCTAAAACATAATTTGATAGAGAGAAGGCCCATGCCCAATTTGCCTGGACAGTTACTTGATTGCTACACTGATATTGCAGCCCAATTTGTAGTAAACTTTTGTATGTGTGCTCTTATTCCAATTTCAGGATTCATCTTCTGAATGTTCATCAGTTCAGAATCAGAATCAGAATTATGTTCATTGCCTATGATATATGTCATGAAATGTGTCGTTTTTGGCAGTAATACAGTGCAGGGCATTAAAAAAGTCACTGTAAGTTACAATAACAAATAAGTACATAGTGCAAAAAAGGAATGATGAGATGACGTTAATACGTTCATGCATCATTCAGAAATCTGATGCTCGAGGGGAAGAAGCTGTACCTAAAAAATTGAGTGTGGGTCTTCAGGCTTCTGAACATTCTCCCTGAAGATAGAAATGAGAAGAGGGCAAGCTCTAGAAATCTGGGCTTAGATACTGATTTAATTAAGAAGCTAATTTCCTGTTCTTGAGAGAATGCAGCTCCAAAAAAATCCCTCAAGGATTTCAGTTTCCCTTTAAAATCCCTCAAGGATTTTGACTTGGAAACTGAAAGGGCAGTTCTGCGGAATTTACAAATAACTTCAGAGACTTATAGCCTGCTTTTGTCCCATGATATTTCACCTCACAAAGCCCCTTTCCCCCAACCCCATCAAACCCAGCATTTGCACTTGCTCCATTCTCTTAAACAAAATTCCCTTGGCTCTGACAGGCAGATTCTGTTCAAGATCTTTTTGTTGATTGCAGCTCACATAGCTGTGGTGAACAGAGCTTTCGTTACATTTTGCTCAGTCCTTCCCTCTTTCTGTTCTGCTGTGCATTTGATTTAAATGTTCATTAAGATGTGCATTTCTGATGTTTAATGTTGCTTCTATGTAGAGATGTTTGTAAAAGGCTTTAGGTGAATCAAATCTTAATACTACCATAATGGAATCTGGAATTACCCCTGATATACTTGAAAACCATTTAAAAACTAGCTCTGTAAATGATGTGGTATTTGCACATATGTTCAATGGTGTACAATCCTAGCTAATGCAATGCCTGCTGCTTGTCAATGAGAACTAGCCATAAGCTAATGCCATTAGGATGGCTGATCAGTTAATAAATTCCTGTATTGTTTCCGTCAATCAGCCATATGCATTAGACTACCCTGCCACAGAGGAAGAAGTTAGCGGAGCATTTTGCATTTGACTTTGGAGAAATTCTGAAGGAGTGGCTTCATGCTGGCTTTTGGGCAGGCTGGGAAATGTGAATGAAAGCAGTAAATGATGAAAATATTCGGCAAGTCCAGCTTCAACCATGGAAGGAGAAACACAATTAACCTTCCAGGTCAATTGTCCTCTGTCTAAACAGAGAGCACATGTTGGCTTCACAAGGTGTTGTGGCTTAATGATGCAGGCTGGATGGAACTGAGGATCCTTACATGTCTGTCATTGCTCTCCTACTCTTTATTTCTGTGAATCAACTGTGTCTTTGAACCTAAGAGCCTGAGGCACTCAGCCCACGTTGCGCTGCTGGTCTCTAGTCCTCGCAGACCGTCCATTTCTTCAACAAATGTTTCTTCTGAAGACGCTGACCTGGAGTTAGACGCTGACTTTGGTTCTTTGCTGGGATGGGATCCATTCTTGGGGTTAGGCCTACTGTTTGGGCTCTGGAGATGAGCGGATCGAGGGTCTGTGTCACAGCAGGAGACTCGTGTGTTGTCAGGGAGCCAGAAAATCTGTCGCTGTGGGCCCGAAGACTCAAGATCTTTATGATCTTTGGGCACAGGGCTCGTAAAAGAAGCAATGAAATGGACTTTTTTAACATCATAAACCAGCGGGTTGTTGTTATATCTGCCGCCCGCTGTGATAATGGGGGACACCTCCCTCTCCCTTATTAGGGAGAGAGAGAACCTGCGGATTGCCGAATGCCAGATGAAATGCGATAGTCTTTGGGGTAACTGCAAGGTCTGTGTCTTTGCTATCGCTTAGTTCACACTTGTGCTCGGCAGTGGGTGCACTTTTTGTTTTGCTGGTGGAGGGAGGGGGGAGCTGGGGGGGGAACTTTGGGGTTCTCATATTTTACTGTTGTTCATTCTTTGGGGCATTTCTCTGTTTTCGTGGATATTTTGCAAAGAAAAAGCATTTCAGGATGTATATTGTATACATTTCTCTGACATTAAATTGAACCTTTGAACCTCGGATTCATCAATTTCCTCTAGAAGTCTATTTTCTGCATCTGATCCTGTTTTGTTTGGACTGAACCATTAAATATTTTCCAAGCTACATGGAAATTAAGAATAATAGACGTCTGCTTCAAGAATGGAACAGGCATGATTTTATTGAATAGGCTCAATATGCCTTTGGCCTCTTCCTGCTCTTACTTCTGATGAACTGCACAGGTTTCCCAACAGGCAGACACTGAGAGATGCTCAGCAAGACACCAGTCTCACACTCCACAATCCCCTTTGGAGATTGGAGACAAAGCAACATAATATCTGTCTATAAATGAGACTCTGTTGTCAGCATTTCCTCAGTTGATCTAAACTCCCATTCCAACTTCCACTCCTTCCTTGTTAAACACCATTTCAATGATTTCAGTATCATTCAAGTTAGTTCTTCATCCAGTACAATTGTCGAAGTTCTGTACATAGTTATTTCAAGTAAAATATTCCTGTCACATACATGACTCAGCTAACGCTATTTCTGTCTTACAGCTCTTACCCTAGATAAGTGGGAATGTGGAGTTAAAGATTTAGTCAGACCAGCCATGATCTTATTGAATGGCAAGGGGTGTTCCAGAGGCTGAGTAGCCTACTCTTGCCCCTAAGGTAACGTATTCGTATGTGTGTTTGTATTTGTGACACAAAACTTCTAAATGCAAGTTTATACAGTATTTTTGCATGACACAAGATGCAGAGAAACTAGATGCAGGCTTCTCTCTATTATGCACTCTTGGCATCCAAAGCAACAATGTGCATGTGATCGTGATAGTGACAAAGTCTTGCCTCCCTTCGATGCTGCTCAACCCCTGAGTTACCCCAGTATTTTGTGTGTGTTGCTCTGACATCTGCAGTCTCTTGTGTTCCAATTCTAACAAATTATCAAATAGATATCAATACAAGAGATTCTGCGGATGCTGGAGCAACACATACAAAATGCTGGAGGAACTCAGTAGGTCAGGCAACAACTATGAAAATGAATAAACAGTTGACATTTTGGGCCAAGACTCTTCATCAGGAGTGGACAGGAAGGGATAAGACTAAAGAATAAGAAGATGAGGGAGAGGAAGGAGGACCAGCTAGAAGGTGTTAAATGATACAGTAGCAATTATGTGTGTTGCTATCAAATAGATATTATTCAATATTACTATTTATATTATTTAAATAAAAAAATACTAAAATGGAGTGAAATTAGAGCCATTAGGAGCTCAGCTTGCTTTTAACTATGTGGAACACAATGTCTTGCCACATGTTACTTTCAAAATCATGAACTTCCTAGTTATTTATGTTCTTATCAACTTGCAGCACGCAGTGCACAGTAGAAACCTTCCCTGCAAATAAAATATCAGCTATTTCTCTCCACTGGACAAGTCAGTGTTTCTGATATAAATAGTAAAATGGTGTTGCAGGATAGTCCACTTTCTCTGAACAGTTGCAAATAGCTACCCTTGAAAGTATATTTCAACCAAGCTAAGTTTTCTTTGTGTCCTGCAAAACAGAACAAGTACTAAAGCTAAAGTGAGGATGCAGAATATCTGAAACAAGAATAAACACTGGGAGAGCACTAGCAGGTCTGGCAGCTGCTGTCGGGATCATACTGGGTATTGTCAGAACCTTGATGTTCAGCCCTTTAAATGACTGTTGGTCTTGGACCACTGCCCAGACACAATAAACTGAAAGGTTTGAATGGGCAAATCTGCCAATTCACTCTGCTGGAGTCCTCCTCATGATCCAAGTCTTGCTGAGAATGCCTCTCAGATATTGTGATCGGTCAGATCTAGCACAAAGTCCAAGAGCCCCTTGATTTCATTGAAGATGACAGGGCAAAAGATGAAGGGTAAATACTACTTCAAAATGATTTTGCTTTATTTTGATGTTTTTAACTATTTATTAAAAAAGCGTGTGCTCGATTACAATTGTTAGAGTCCTGTGAGCTCTACTTGGCCTGAACCTCACCCATAATCGTAAAGTATTTCTCCAAGAAGGTCAGCGCAGCAGTGTGTTCTAGCTGAGGATCAGCTTAGGGAATTCCTGCCTCTGACACCAAACACTCCTGTTGAAAGGAACTGAAGAAACTCTTGGAAATGCATCACATCCCTGCTCTTATATTCTAAACCTCTTGAAATGAATGCCAACATTGCATTCGCCTTCTTCACAACTCACTCAACCTGGAGGTTAACCTTTAGGGTATCTTGCACAAGGACTCCCAAGTCCCTTTGCATCTCTGCATTTTGAATTCTCTCCCCATCTAAATAATAGTCTGCCCATTTAATTCTTCCACCAAAATGCATGGCTATACACTTTTCAACTTTGTATTTCATTTGCCAATTCTTTGCCCATTCCCCTAAACTATCTAAGTCTCTCTGCAGGCTCTCTGATTGTTCAACACTATCCAATCCTCCACTTATCTTTGTATCATCGGCAAATTTAGCCACAAATCCATTAATACCATAGTCCAAGTCATTGACAAACATTGTAAAAAGCAGTGGTCCCAACACCGACCCCTGTGGAACTTGGTAACCAGCAGCCAGCCAGAAGGGGATCCCTTTATTTCCACTCTCTATTTTCTGCCGACCAGCCAATGCTCCACCCACACTGTAACTTCCCTGTAATTCCATATGCTCTTATCTTGCTAAGCAGCCTCATATGCAGCACCTTGTCAAATGCTTTCTGAAAATCCAAGTACACCACGTCTACTGCATCTTTTGCATCTACCACAAAATGATTGCTAAGGTTAGAACAGTGGATTTGTCTGCATGAACTTTAGTAAAGCATTTGACAAGGTCCCTCCTGGTAGGATAGTCCAGAAGATTAAGTCACATAGGATTTACAATGAGTAAATTGGATTCAACATTGTCTTGGTCATAGAAGACAAAGCGTGGAGCTGGAGAAGTGTTTCTTTGACTGGAGGTCTGTGATGAGTGTTGTTCCAAAGGATCGATACTGGGAGCTCTGTTGTTTGTTAGAGATGTTGGGGAGGGTTTAAACTAATTTGACAGGGGGGATGGAAATCGGAGAGATAGGGTGACTTGTATGCAAGTCAATAGAGTGTGTAGTGAGACTGTGAGGATAGACAGGCAGTTGAGAGGGCAGAATTGCAGTTAGTGGGATGAGTTGAATTATAACATGGTGGCAACATTAGAAATGGAGATGAATACAGGATCTCAGTAGATGGAATAAGGTGGGTCAGTGTTTCCCAGTCTTTTTTAGCCCAACCCCCTAAAGCACTATCATACTTGCCAACACTCATCTTAAGCACAATATGCTTACTGGCACCCCCAAAGTGTAAAAACATGTTGTGTCTACCATATGCTAACATGTGAAAAATAATTTTGCTTTAAATTTTTATTTGCCTTTAAACCTGGCTTACACAGTACCTGTGTACGGTACAGCAGCTTCAATATCAATGTGATCCTTGAGCTTGGTGGTTTTTAGCAAGAGTTGAAATATCTGGTTCAAGTGGTAACAGCAAAAACCTTAGGTCCCCATGTGTAACAATATCCAAGCGGTTTCTGTATTTTGTGAGAATGTGGTTCACTGCACTGAAGCCCCTTTCACCAAGATAGGAGGATGGAAATCAATGAAGAGCAGTTTAGCGCTTCTCCAAAGAATAGGAAAATTCATACGACAGTGTAGTGACTTATCACAAAAGCCAACATTTTTGTTTCTTCATCATTCTGAATTTTGATAATTTCTTCTTGCAAGCTCTCTTCTTGTTCTTCCACCTTGTAAAGAAATGGGTTAATTACCCAGTATGGAATGTCCATATCATTCAAATCCTTGAATTGATTCTGAAAATCTTTCTTCAATGACCGCAGGTGTAAGCATTATTCTTGCAAATCACTGTCTGTGAAAGAGAGTGCCATACCTTCCAGGCAGGAAAACTGTGAGAACATTCTTCTCCCAATATTTTGCCTATATATTACCTATTTTCTGATAAAAGTTGGCACTGCACTTTTTGCCTGGATTAAATTGAAATTCTCACCCTGCAGTTTCATATTTAGAATGTTAATTTTGTGATACAGATCAGCAAAGTATGTTACATCTCCATGTAGAAGTTTGATCTTGCTTCACAAGTTCTTGTCCACTCTGAGCAAAAATTCAACCACAGAGTCAAAAAGATCAAATAAACATTTTAAGCAGCAGCTTTTTGACAGTCAACATACTTCAGTATGAGGAAGCAAGCATTCAAATTCTTCATCGTTATCCTGGCATAACTGGTGAAGTATTCTGCTGTTTACTGGACGAGCTTTAATTTTGTCGATAGCAGATATTACAAGAGTCATACTTAAAAAAGTCACTGGCTGAGGGTTTTTGTCTGCAAGATGCTGGTGATGAATTACACAATGAATTGCAAACAGATTTGGAATTTCTTTTTTCATAAATGCCACTAAAGCAGCATGGTGACCTGTCATATATGGTGCTCCACCTGTTGCACAAGAAATTATGTTCCTAATTGGAATACTTTTATCCTCAATATACATTTTGAGATCATTATAGATTGAATCTCCATTGATATTTGTTTTTAAATTTTTGCAAAAAAGAATCTCTTCACAAACGGTTCCATTTTTAATAAATCACACATATGCCATTAGCAATGCCTCATTGTCTCACTCAGTTGTATCCCAAATTCTGTTTTTTGTAGCTCTGTGCATAGTTGGTACTCAATGTCTTCACTGGTTTCATCAATACATTGAGCTACAGAGTTCTAACTCAGGGGAATTGATTTTAAAATACTGGTATCCATTTTGAGAACAGCGGTGAGCACTTCTGATACAGAAGTCATTATTAATTTTTCACCAATTGTATAAGATTTTCCATATTTTGTTATCATTTTCAAAATGTTATAAGAAGCAATAAGACCATGATCAAGGTCACTTCTAGCTTTCTTGCCAAAGGACTCAAGTGTGCAATGCTTTTCAAATGCTTCTTTCATCTTCTGGAACTGAGTAATACCATAAGTGGACTTTTCAGTGTGTCTTTTACGGGCATGTTCCTGCGAGCTTGATGGTTTCATGGCTTCATTAGACAGTACAATTTTACAAATAAAACATATGCGATATCGCTGATCTGATGGGAAGGGAATAGAACCATGCTCCAGGTACAAAATGTTGAATTGATGCACTTTCACATAGTTAACCAATTTCCCCCGGGATCAATAAAGTATGACTATGACTATGACTATTCTGTAGTTTCTGTTTCTTAGCAGGATTAGAATTCAAGGCCTTCAGACTCATAGAGATCACTCCGTACGTATTTATCCATCATGAATGGGGCTAAAATAAAATTTAAAAATTAACAGAAATGGGGAATGCCTATTGGATGTCGACTACAGCAGCGAGTTGACACGGATGGAACGATGGTAGCGGCATGTAAAGGAATGGCGAGAAGATGAAGATGATCACAACAGTGAAAATTATGTTGACAAGGATTCACACTGGAATCTGAATGTTAGTCAGGATAGTGTTGGTGTTAAGCAAGCCATCTTTATACTATTCTACTTAGTGCAATTAACCAATCACATGAGGTCTCATAATCCCCAAATAATGGTCCTTGACTGCACATGTGAAGCCACTTTGGACACCACAAGAGGAATCCTCAGGGTCGATAGGTTCACTGACTTGCTCTATTTCATTGTTTGGTTCTGGCCAGCACTGTGTCGTTGGGTGACCCATTTTCTGTAGATCTGCAGAGAAAGGTGAGAGGATGTAATTGACTTACCAACTGTTAAATTGCACAAACTCCCTCCGGCCACCAGTCAAGGGGAACTGTTGGGCACCCTGGTTGCTAAATTATGCATCCCCAATAATGCCTGTTTGGTTGAGTAGGTCGGATGAGATTGTTGAGTTTCAGGCGCGTTGTGTCGACGAGCGCTCAACACCTGCTGACCTGTGGTTATTATGTGTTCTAGTGCCTCATCCTTTTCTTTGGAAGTGCCTGTCAGTCAGGTCTTGTATGTCAAGTTATGGTGCTGCTCTCCACCCCAACCAAGAGAGAGGAGCTGGCCAACGTTGATTGTAAATGGACACGCACAAGGATGATGGCAGAACAGCAATGGCTGGTGTTTCTCGGTACAATTCAGAAGGTGCAGGATAGATACATCGCAAAGATGAAGATATATTCTAAAGGGCAATATGTATTCTACAGCAAAAATTAATAGGAATTTAAAGGATTTGGAAGCTTTTAAAACAAAAGAAGGCAACTAAAAAGCATACAGAGAGAAAGATGAAATATGAAAGTAAGCTAGCCAATAATATAAAAGTGGATACCAAAAGTTTATTCAGGTATATTCAGAGTAAAAGAGATGTGACAGTGGATATCAAACTGATGGAAAATAATACTGGAACGGTAGTAGTGAAGAACAAAGAAATGACAGACAAACTTAGTAAGTATTTTGTGCCAGTCTGCCCTGTGGAAGACACTATCAGTTTGCCAGAAATTCAAGAGTGTCTAGAGGGAAGAAGTGTGTAGTTTATTACTAAGGAGAAGGTGCTTAGGAAGCTGAAATGTTCGAAGGTTCACTTGAATCACATAGACTACACACCAGTGTTCTGTCAGAGGTAGATGAAGTGACTGGGGAGGCATTAGAAATTATCTTTCAAGAATCACTCCATTCTGGAATGGTTCTGGGTGACTGGAAAATTGCAAATGTCACTCTGTTGTTCAGGAAGGGAGAGAGGCAAAGAAAGGAAATTATAGGCCAGTTAGCTTGACTTCAGTAGTTGGGATGGTGTTGGAGTCCATTATTATGGATGAGGTTTCAGGATATTTGATACACATGCCAAAGTCAGATTGGTTCCTTCAAGCGGAGATTTTGCCTGACTAACCTGTTGGAAAACTTTGAGGGAATACAGGCAGGATAGGCGAAGGCGAGTCCATGGATGTTGTTTACATAGATTTTCAGAAGGCCTTTGACAAGGTGCTATATATGAGGTTGCTTAACAAGATAAGAGCCCATGGTATTACAGAAAAGGTACTAGAATGGACAGAAGGTTGAATGACTGGCAGAAGACAAAGAGAGGGAATAAAGGAAGCCTTTTCTGTTTGGCTGCCCATGACTAGTGGTCTTCCGCAAGGCTCAGTATTGGGGATTCTTTTCATGTTATTTGTCAACAATTTTGATGACAGCATTGATGGCTTTGTGGCCAATTTTTTAGATGATATAAAGATAGATGGATGTGCAGAGAATGTTGAGGAAACAGGCAGTCTGCAGGACTTTGACAGATTGGGAAAATGGACAAAGAAATTGCAGATGGAATATAATGTAGGTAACTGTATGGTCATGCACCTTGGCAGAAGGAATAAAGGCATAGACTATTTTGTAAATAGGAATAAAATCTTTAAAAATCAGAGCTGCAAAGGGATTTTCAAGGCCTCATTAAGGATTCCCTAAAGATTATCTTGCAGGTTGAGTCAGTGGTAAGAAAAGTGAATGCAGTGTTAGCATTTATTTCAAGATGACTAAAATGTAAGAGCAAGAAGAGATGTTGAGGCTGTATAAGGCATTGGTCAGACCATGCTAAGAGTACTGGGGAGCAATTTTGGGCCCTTTAAGAAACGATGTACTGGCATTGGAGAGCATCCAGTGCAAGTTCATGAGAATGATTCTGGTAATGAAAGAGTTAATGTATGAGGAACGTTTGATGGCTTTGGGCCAGTATTCACTGGAGTTTAGAAGAATGAGGAGGAAATCTCATTGAAACTTATGGAATATTGAAAGCCATAACTAAAGTGGATGCTTCCTATAGTAGGTGAATCTAGGACCAGAGGGTACAGCCTCAGAAAAGGGGAATGTCCATTTAGAACTACATAAGGAGGACATTTTTAGTGTGGTGAATGTGTGGAATTATTTGCCACAGATGACTATAGAGGTCAAGTCATTGAGTACATTTAAAGCGGAGGTTGGTAGGTTCTCCGTTAGTCAGGGTATCAAAAGTTACAAGACTAAGGCAGGAGAATGAGGTTGAGAGGAATAATAAGTCAGCCATGACGGAACAGTGGAACAGCCTCGATGGGCCAAGTATCCTATTTCTGCTCCTATGTCTTAAGGTATTATATATAACTGATCTGGATAGAAATGCTGGAAGTCTGCTCAGTAAGTTTGTAGATGACACAAACATTGATGGATTTATGAATATTCAGGAAGTTTGTTAACGGATTCAGCAGAATATGGACCATGTTGAAATTTGGATGTAGAAACAGCACATGGAGTTTAATCCAGAGAAGTGTGGGGATTGGTATGTCGGGAACTCAATTGTAAGAGAAAAATATATACAATAAAGGATTCGAAAGAGAATTGAGGCGCATGTTGATAGCCCCCAAGGTGGCTGTAAAAGAAATCATCAGGACACTTGCCTTCATCGATCATGGTGTTGAACACTGAAGCCAGGAAATCATGTTGAGGCTGTATAAAGCTTTGCTCAGGCCACATTTGGAACATTTTGTGCAGTTCAGTTGCCACAAAATTGGAAGGATTTGTAAAGGATGCAGAAGGGTCACCAGGATATTACCTGGAGCAGATGAGATAGTTAAGTTTAAGCGTTATTTAGAAGATACATGAAGAGAATACAAAGATGCAGACCATGTGCATCTGGACCTGGGAGTGGATTGGCATTGTTGTTGGCGCAGACATGCTGGGCTGAAGGGCCTGTTCCTATGTGTAATTTTCTATGTCCCAAAAGCATGAATACCAAACAGATTCATTCTAAAATTATTATTGTGGTTCAGCTCTATTGCAAGTCTATCACAGGCGATCAAATTAAAGGGTGGCACAGTAGCATAATGGTTAGCGTGACATTTTACAGTACCATCAACCCAGGTTTAATTCCTGCCATTGCCTGTAAGAAAGTGACCCACATGGGTTTCCTCTGGGTGCTCCGGTTTCCTCCAGCAGTGCAAAGACATACTGGTTAGTAGGTTAATTGGTCATTATAAATTGTCCCATGATTAGGCCAGGGTTAAATCAGAGGTTGCTGAGGAGTTCAACTCAAAGAGCCAGAAGGGCCTGTACACTGCTGTATCTCAATAAATAAATCAATAAAACAGAGTAATCTTTCAATATCTGTGGTGGAGAGTATATTAATTGGCTTCATCATGGCCTGGTATGCAAACACCAGTGCTCTTGAATGGAAAATCCTACAAAAATTAGTGGATACAGCCAGTCCATCATGGGAAAAGCCCTCCTAACCATTGAGCATATCTACACAGAGCACCTTTGCAGGAAAGCAGCATCCATCATTAAGAACCTCCACCATCCAGGCCATGCTCTCTCCTTGCTGTTGCCATCAGGAAGAAGGTACAGGAGATTCAGGACTCACACTACCAGCTTCAGGAACTGTTATTATGCTTTGACCATTAGGATCTTGAACCAGAGGGGGAAGACTCACTCAACTTCACTTACCCCATCACCGAACTGTTTCCGCAATCAATGTAGTCACTTTCAAGGACTCTTCATCTCATGTTCTTGATATTTATTGTTTATTTATTTATTATCATATTTTTTCTCTTTCATATTTGCACAGTTTGTTGTTTTTTTTTGCACATTGGGTGTTTGTCTTCCCTGTCAGGTGCGGTCTTTTATTGATTCTATTGTGTTTCTTGGATTTACTGTGTATGCCTACAAGAAAATGAATCTCCAGACTGTATTGGTGACATATATGTACTTTGATAATAAATTTACTTTGTGCATCTTAGAAACCTACTGATGCTTACTGCTGAGTTAATACATTGCCAAAATTTCTATGTGTGTTGTAAAAGATGAAGACTATTTAGGCTTTACATCAGAATTAATAACTTTTTATACTACGTTGACATGTTTCATGAAGCTGTCAACCCAAGACTGCTGACAAAATTCTATTCAGCAGAACCAGCAAGCTATATAAAAATAAGAGAAATTTGTGCACTAATGTTAACGGTTTGTTGTTCTGCTTTCTGGAAAAAACAAATTAATTATAATGGCAAAGATCATGCTGATATAATAACCTTTTATTTAAAATGTTGTTTTCAGAAATTTAAAAAAGACCACTCATTTTTCAATTTTATTTGATTTTTTGTATATAAATCATATATATGAAAGGTTCCATCACATCACTGTTGCAGTAAGTGTCCATCTTATCTGTACATCGAAAGACGCTTCACCATGCTAGTTAGGGATTGATCTGTGTAAGGAGCTCTGTAGCCCCTCCCGCTACTTGCCATTTAGCTGATGATGTAAAAGCACTAGTAGAGTCGAAATCTGGCAAATGGTAACCACGCGGTTTCTTTCCGTTCTTGGGTCACCATGGACCAGGTAGTCAAGGGTGCCATGGAAACGATAAACATTGGGGGTGTGCTGCAGTAAAGAGGGCCTGGGTGCAGACTTTAATTAAGTATTTTCCACTGTGTGTAAGTTTATTATCTATTTTGTCCTGCCATTGCAAGTGCTCAGTTTAGATAACTAATCATAACTGAGTTTAGCTTGATGCGCTTACAGAATGTTTAGTGTCTGTCTTGAATTGCAAATAAATAGATAACCTTCTTACATCAGTTGTGAGTCTCTTCTGCCCCCACTCTCCAAACCTGCAAACAAGATTTCAGACATCACTCACACATGAATCAGAATTGAAAAATTGCTTATGGCCCTTGTCATTCCCCTCATAAAAAAGTAGCAAAATAGTTCCATGAATGCAATGTTTCTTTTGCAAGCAAACTCTCAACGAATGTTGTTGCGTAAGCATCCATTAGTAAACCTGAAAGTCCTTGATATGAGGAAAGAAAACCGTGGTGTAAGTTAAGCAAGGGAAACTGGAGTGTGGGGCAAACTTATTATTTATTATCAAAGTGCAGACATGTCACCACACACAACACTAAGATTTATTTTCCTGTGGACATACTCAGTAAATCAAAGAAACATAAATAAAATCAATGAAAGACCGCACCCAACAGGACAAACAACCAATGTGCAATAGACAGCAAACTGAAAATACAAAAGAAAACAAAAAGAAATAAGAATAATAAATAAATAAATGAATGAATGAATAAATAAATAAATAAATAATATTGAGAACATGAGATTAAGAGTTCTTGAAAATGAGCCTGTTGGGAACAGTTCAATGATGGGGTGAGTGAAGTTGAGTGACATTACCCCTCTGGTTCAAAGACCCTGATAGTTAACAGGTAATAACCGTTCCTGAACCCAGTGGTGTGAGTCCTAAGGCTCCTGTTCCTTTTTCCTGACGGTAGCAGTGAGAAGAGAGCATTGACTGGATGATGGGGTCCTTGAGGATGGATGCTGCTTTCCTGTGACAACACTCCATGTAGATGTGCTCAATGGTGGGGATGGCTTTACCCATGATGGACTGGGCCATATCCACTACTTTTTGTAGGATTTTCCATTTGACAGATTGGTGTTTCCAGACCAGGTCAGTCAATATATTCTCCACCACACACCTACAGAATTTGTCCAAGTGTAAGATGTTATGCCGAATCTTCATAAACTTCCAAGGAAGTAGAGGCACTACCATGCTTTCTTCGTAATTAAAATGATGTGCTTGGCCCAGCACAAATCCCCTGAAGTGATAACATCGAGGAATATAAACTTGCTGACACTCTTCACCTCTGATCTCCTGATGAGGACTGGCTCATGGATCTCTGGTTTCCTCCTCCTGAAGTCAATAACCAGCTCCGTAGTCTTATGACATTGAGTGAGAGGTTGGTGTTGCAACGTTGTTGTTGTGGCACCACTCAACCAGATTTTCAATCTCCCTCCTACATGCTGATTTGTCATCACTTTTGATTTGGCCAGTAAGAGTGATATCATCAGCAAACTTAATTATGGCATTGGAAATGTCCTTAGCCTTGCAATCACGTGAGTAGAGCAAGGAGCTAAGCAAACAGACTTGTGGATCCGAGCTGATGGAGGCAGGATCTCTCTCCACTCATGACCAGGCTCAACAACAACTAAACCTTTACATTTTTGAATTTTTGAGAAGGCAGAGAGATGATGATCTTTTATATTTGTGCTTTTACATTGTCAACTGATGCCATCAATTGAATGGGCAAGATGCCATGCCATTTCTACTTTCACAGAAAAGCTACCTTTATATTGAACAGATGCTTTGTGTGTATTAGCTTGGAACTGCTATTGGTGGGGCTTTAATTCCCATCATTTGGCGTGAACTCAAGTCTGGCAGCTGGAAGTACTATCCACTGCATTCCTGCTGCCAAAATGGTTCCCAGAAATCTTAGGTGCCATCTTTCTATGAAGGAAGATTTTAAATGCATGTAGTTAAGAATTAGAAAAATTAAGAAATGAAACAGAAATAAAAATTATTGTCACATATACCAAAATACAGTGAAAAGCTTGTCTTGCACAGTTTTCATGCAGTTCAAATTGTTACACAGTGTGTTGAGCTAGAACAATGTAAAGCAATGCAGAACAAAATGTAAGTGCTATTGCTGGGAGGTACTATGAGCAGTTTTTGCAGACCCAAGCAACTTCTTCCAGTTCATCCTTGAAACAGCTTCTTCTTCTTCTCTTACATCTTTCTTTTCTTATGCATCCAAACAGGAAGCTTTTTATGGTGCACTGATAAAAATTTGGTAAGGGTCAATGGATACATAGTCCATCCCTACAACATCACTGGCCTTACGAATGAGTTTGTTGATTCTGTTGGTGTCTGCTACCCTCAGCCTGCTGCCCCAGCACACAACAGCAAACATGATTGCACTGGCCACCACAGACTCGTAGAACATCCTCAGCATCGTCCGGCAGATGTTAAAGGACCTCAGTCTCCTCAGGAAATAGAGACAGCTCTGACCCTTCTTGTAGACAGCCTCAGTGTTCTTTGACAAGTCCAGTTTATTGTCAATTCGTATCCCAAGATATTTGTAATCCTCCACCATGTCCACACTGACCCCCTGGCTGGCATTGTCAAAGTCCGTAGCTTGCTGGATAGACGGGGTGAAGTGACAATCAATTTATTAATGACTGCTGTTTAAAAAAAAGGTAAGGATTCAGCTTAAGATTGCCACTTCAGTGATCTATTTCAGTATAAACTTAGGACTGCTACCATTTATAAGATGGCTAAGTATGTCTCCCTGCTTTGATATAAAGAGTGGCTAAACCAGTTGGTCAGATAAGTTTGAGTCATTGAAAGGTTGTAAGTCATTGCTTCTTTGTTTAAAGCAGTTTTGCTGGCAGCAATAAAGAACCATGGCTAATCACAAGCTACACAACACAAAAAATGCTGGAGGACCTCAGCAGGCCAGGCAGCATCTGTGGAAAAAAATACAGCTGACGTTTGAGTCAGAGTATGAAAGTGAAGGGAGGGGAGGAAAAACCACAACTTGATAGGTGAAACTAGAACTGGGGGAGAGTGGTAAAGAGCTGGGAAATTGAATGGTGAAAGAGATACAGGGCTGGAGAAGGGTGAATTTCATAGGAGAGGACAGAAGGCCATGGCAGAAAGAAAAGGGGGAGGAGCACTAGAAGAAGGTGATGAGCAGGTAAGGAGATAAGGTGAGGGAGGGAAATGGGAAAGGGGAACGGTGAAGGAGGTGTGGGGGGGGCAGGGGGCATTCACTGTTCATGCCATTAGGTTAAAAGCTACTCAGACGGAAAGTAAATCTTGCTCCTCCAACCTGAGTGTGGCCTCATTACGGCAGCTTCAATGCTGCCCTTTCATGTTAGCCATTCCAGCACTGGGAAAAAGCCTCTGACTATCCACATGATCAATGCCTCTCATCATCTTATACACCTCTATCAGGTCACCTCTCATCCTCTGTCGCTCCAGGGAAAAAAGGCTGAGTTCACTCAACCTATTCTCATAAGGCATGTTCTCCAATCCAGGCAACATCCTTGTAAATCTCCTCTGCACCCTTTCTATAGTTTTCACATCCTTCCTATAGTGAGGTGACCAGAACTGAGCACAGTACTCTAAGTGGGGTCTGAACAGGGTCCTATATAGCTGCAACATTACCTCTTGGCTTCTAAGCTCAATCCCACGATTGAGGAAGTCCAACGTGCTTTCTTAACCACAGTCAACCTGCACAACAGCTTTGAGGCTGCTATGGACCAGGACCCCAAGATCCCTCTGATCCTCCACACTGCCAAGAGTCATACCATTAATACTATATTATGCTGTCATATTTGACCAACCAAAATGAACCACCTCACACTTATCTGGGTTGAACTCCATCTGCCACTTCTCAGCCCAGTTTTGCATCCTATCAATGTCCTACTGTAACCTCTGACAGACCTCCACACTATCCACAACACCTCCAACCTTTGTGTCATCAGCAAATTTACTAACCCATCCCTCCACTTCCTCATCCAGGCCTTTTATAAAAATCACAAAGAGCAGGGGTCCCAGAACAGATCCCTGAGGCACACCACTGGTTACTGACCTCCATGCAGAATATGACCCGTCTACAACCACACTTTGCCTTCAGTGATCAAGCCAGTTCTGGATCCACAAAGCAATGTCCCCTTGGATCCCATGCCTCCTTACTTTCTCAATAAGCCCTGCATGGGATACCTTGTCAAATGCCTTGCTGCAATCTATTACATCTACTGCTCTACCTTCATCAATGTGTTTAGTCACATCCTCAAAGTATTCAGTCAGTCAGTTCTCTTTCATACTCACACTTTCTGCAATACCTTCAAGTTAGATATTTTTTACAAAAATACTTAAGTAATTTTCCTTACATATTGGAGGCTGACCTGTTAGATACTATTATGAGTATGAATCCTTTGATTAAGGGTTCTATTGGAAGAATTTATAATTTATTATTACAATAGGATAAGCGTCCTTTATCCAAGATTAAACAGGATTGGGAAAAGGAACTTAATTTGACTTTTATGATGGAGGATTGGATGCGGATATTGAAGTTGGTTAACTCTTCTTCAATTTGTTCTAGCCATTCATTGATTCAATTTAAAATTGTACATCGTTATCATTTGACAAAGGAGAGACTTTCTAAAATCTTTCCTAATGTTGATGGTCATTGTGATAGATGTAAAACTGAGATAGCTACACTGACACATATGTTTTGGTCTTGTTCTATATTGGAACAGTTCTGGAAATCGGTTTTCTCAACAATTTCTAAAGCACTTAAAATTAATTTACAACCTAATAAATTAACTGTGCTCTTTGGAATAGTTCCTCAAAATATTCATGGTATTTCTGTGTCTGACCAACATGTTATTGCATTTGTTATATTGATAGCTAGGAGGGCCATTTTGTTGAAGTGGAAGGATACATCAGCTCCCACTTTGTCACAATGGTCCTCTCAAGCATAGCATCAATGGTTCTCTGATGCTATGTCTTGGTTTGGAGAAAATTAGAAGTCGAACCTTTGAACCTTTATTTGATTTTGAGAAAAGATGGGGCTTATTTGCTCATTATTATCATTTGAGTTAATTGATATAATTTTTCCATGATCTAATTGTAAATTTTTTTAGTATATTTTCTTTTCTTGCTGGTGGTTTGATGTTTATTTTTAGAAGCTTTTTGTATGATGCATGACTCCGGGGTTGTACACCTAATGGGTTCTTTTTTTTCCTCTCACTTCTCTGCTTAGTAGGTTTTTTTTGTTATCACAAAATTTTTTTCAATCTTTAAGATAATTTTTTTTTTGAGGCATTGTAAGTGTTGTTACTTTGATGTACTCATGTTATTTTTCCTGTATATAACAATAAAAAGATTTGAAAAAAAAAAATATTCAGTCAGGCTTGTAAGGCACGGCCTGCCTTTGACAAAACCATGCTGACTATTCCTAATCATATTATGCCTCTCCAAATGTTCATAAATCCTGCCTCTCAGGATCTTCTCTATCAGCTTACCAATCACTGAAGTAAGACTCACTGGTCTATAATTTCCTGGGCTATCCCTACTCCCTTTCTTGAATAATGGAACAACATCTGCAACCCTCCAATCCTCCGGAACCTCTCCTGTCCACATTGATGATGCAAAGATCATCGCCAGAGGCTCAGCAATCTCCTCCCTCAACTCCCACATTAGTCCGGGGTACATCTTGTCCGGTCCCAGTGACTTATCCAACTTGATGCTTTCCAAAAGCTCCAGCACATCATCTTCCTTAATATCTACATGCTCAAGCTTTTCAATCCGCTGTAAGTCATCCCTGCAATCACCTTTTCCATAGTGAATAAGAAGGATGGACACAGCACTGGATTCCCACAGCCTCTCTGCCAATGACAAAGTGTTTGATAGAATTCTTACCCTGATTTATATAGCTGTCTGCAGGATCAATACTGAAATGCTCAAGAGGAAGGAACATCAATGGTAAGACTAGTATGTATTGTTCCTCCCTCATTACCCCTTAAACCGAGTGATACACTTTGATCTTTGTGAACTGTAATGGCTTCTATAGATATGGAAAAAGAAAACATAACTGAAGTCATGCGCAGTTAGAAACAGAATAATTCAGTATGGAGAGCAAGAGAATTGCAAAGTAATTGCCTTCACTAATAAGGTCATGAGTAATTTTCCAGAAATAGAGTCATAGAGTTACACAACATGAAACAGGTCGTGTGGCCCAAATCACCCTTGACAACCAAACTGCTTAACTGACCTAATTCCATTTGCTTGTGCTTCACTGATCCATGTCCCTCCAAACCTTTCCTATTCATGAACCTGTCCAACTTTATTTTAAATGTTGTAATTGTTCACACTTCTACCAATTTGTCTGACAGTTCATTCTATATACCCAGCACCCTCTGTGTGACAAGGTTGCCTCGGAGGTCCCTTTAAAGTTGCATTCTTTCACTTTAAAACTATGCCCGCTAATTTTGGACTCCACTCCTTGAGGAATAAAAAAAATTGTTGCTATTCACTTTATTGACACTCCTCATGATTCTTTTTGTCAGTCTCTATAAGGTCAACATTCAGCCTCCTATGCTCTACGGGTTAGTCTACCCAGCTTCAAGTTGTAACTCAAACTCTCCAGTCCCAGTAACATCCTTGTAAACCTATATTGCACCTTTTCCAGTTTAATGATGTCTTTCTTACAGTAATGCAACCAGAACTGTACACAGTACTCCAAACTAAGCTGTACTAATGCCTCGAACAGCTGTAACATGACATCCCAACTGCTGTACTTAATGTTATGGCTGATGAAAAGTTTGGAAATGTGTGAATTAGTTACTGCTTTCCAGTATTCTACAGCTTATGAAAAAGCTCCTGCTGATTGAAGGGTGACAAGTATAATCCCTCTATATTAAAAAGGACGGCGAGAAGAACCTACAGAATGATCAGAAAAGCATTACCAGTGGCAAACAGGCCAGATGTTATTGCAATACATGAGAAAACAGGACTCTAAGATACCATGAAGTGGACTAACTATGTCTGCAATGAACTCTGGAAGGGAAATTATGCTTGATAGACCTATGGGACCACTATAATAATGAAGCTAGTTAAGAGAAAAGCAGTAGATGTGGTCAATTTCTAACCTTTCATTTTCCAGGTGAGGCATCACTTCACCTGTGAATCTGCTGGGGTTGTCTACTGTATCTGGTGCTCCCGATACAGCCTTCTCTACATTGACGAGACCTGATTTGGGGGGAAACTTTGTTGAGCACCATCACTTAGTCCACAAAAAGTGGAATTTCCCACTGGCCACCCATTTTAATTCCTATTTCCATTTCCAATCCAACATTATCAGTCGATGCCCTCTTCTTCTGCCATGATGAGGCCACTCTCAGTTTGAAGGAACAACATCTCGTATTCTATCTAGGTAACCTCCAATGATAGCATGAACATCAGCTTCTCCAACTTCTGGTATTGTTTCCCTCCCCTTTCTCTCTTCTTCAATTCCCCACCTCTGACCTCTTTTCATCCATGGTGCAACCGATTCTCCTATCAGATTTCTTTTACCACAGCCCTTTGCCTTTTCCGTCTATCACCTCCCAGCCTCTTACTTCATTACGCCCCTCCCAGCTGTTACAACCATGGACTCTGTTGTGGGGCCTACGCCACCACGCAGGCCGACTGCAGAGTAAGGGTCAGTAATTGTGTTTATGAGTATGCATTTTCCATCTAAGAGAGGAAAGGAGAAGATGGCGATGCAACTCAGCACGCGCAGCCACTCCAGTGATCAATATCTGTTATTTGTCAAGTAGGGTGTCGCGCACAATTCTGATTTGATGGAGGCAGATGTGAGAGCACGGAGGAACATCTGGTGAAACTTCTGAAGTGCCTGTTTCGCTGCTGCTGCTACTGTGTGGTCCGAAATCTCTGGAGGGGAAGGCCCCGAGCTTTGCTTGTCGCCCGGCAGCCGGGGCAGGGTCGAAGCACTCGGAAGAGATGGTGCTTGGTGCTCGGTGCTCGGTGTCGGAGGCTGGTCGGAGGCTCGAAGTTTTTCGGACGGACTCAGAGTCGGCTGTGGTCGGGTGCTTCCAGGATGCTGCATCGGCAAGTTTGCGGTGCTGGAGGCTCATGGCAGGGAGATTTTCTACTTTCCACCATCTGCATGAGATGTTGGGGCTATCGGGACTTTGAGACTTTTTTTTTTGCTGTGCCCATGGTCTGCTCTTATCAAATTACGGTATTGTTTTGCACTGTTGTAACTATATGTTATAATTATGTGTTTTTTGTCAGTTTTAGTCTTGGTCTGTCCTATGCTTCTGTGATATCATTCTGGAGGAACATTGTATCATATTTTAATGCATGCATTTCTAAATGACAATAAACAAGGACTGAGTGTCCTCGTAATCTAATCTAATTAGTGTTCTATTATGGTGGTATTTAACTCCCACTTTTTTGCTCTAGTCTTGTCAAAACTTGACCAAAAGCACAGCAGCATTTACGATCCCTGCTTACCCCATCCTTGTCTGGGAAAAAAGACTACTGTTTCAATTGATGCTGTCAAGGAGCATTATTCATTTGGTATTTTGTGAATGGTTCCAGCTGCAGCGTTGGCATTAACTTTCAGTTTGGGAGTTTTAGTTCAGCCCTGTTGGTCTAGTGTTTATTGATTTTCTTTTCCTTTATATTCTGCAATATTTGTAATTAAAGTCAGTGAACTGTTGACTCACTTCAGTGTGTGTCTCTCTCTGCACTTGGGCCATATCTGAACATATTGACACCTCCAGTCTGGCTTCACCTATCATTTCCTAGCTTGCCCTCCTTCCCTTACCCCCATCTTCACATTCTAGCATCTTCCTCCTTTCTTTCCAGTCCTGATGACGGGTCTCAATCTGAAATGTCGACTGTTTATTCAGTTCCATAAATGCTGCCTGACCTGTTGTAGTCCTCCAGCATTTTCTGTATGTGTTACTCTGGATTTCCAGCAGCTGCAGAATCTCTTATGTTTATGATGTAGTAAACTTGTTTTTTTAAAATATATAAAGCCCTTGATAAAATTCTGGGCAAAAGATTAATGTATAAATTAAAGTGATAATATATGGAGTAATAACTTGGCAGATGTGGATGAATGTGAAGTTATCTACATTGGAGAGCGAAAACAGAAAGCTGTTAACTTTTGAAGTATTGATGGATGAAGAGATACATCAAGCAGTTGAAGGAAATTATTTGCTGGCTCTCATAGCAACACAGGATCAGAGATATTCTTCTACACTTATAGAGGGAGTGATTAAATGAAATTTGGAGCACTCTGTTCAATTTTTGTCTTCTTAAATAAGAAAAGTTAGCAATCATCACAATGGAAATGTGTCTTCTGGAAATAATGAATATTTTTTTGACTCAGCTTAATGCTAATCAGAACAAAAGCCTAATGAACTAATCACAGAAAGATGAAAAACAGAAAAATTAGCCATTCATCCACGAGAGACTGCCCTGCCATTCTGTACAATTTATGGTTGATTATCTAATTCAATCTCATAATCCTGTTGCCACTCTATATTTTTTCTTTGTTCTTTGTGTCTATCCATCTACTTATTCAGCGACTTGGGTTGCACAATGTTTAGTCTGTGTTAGTCTTTTTCCATGTCTCTCTATTCAGCAGTCTGGCCACTCTTGCAGGACTTTGTAAGAGGCTTTCCAAAGATTTAAGTATGTCGTATCTTATGATTCTCCCTACCTGCTCTACAAGTTGCATTCTTAACAAGCTCCAATAAATTTGGTAAAATATGAATTTCTCATTTATAAATCCTCTTTGGTATTTCCCAAATTGTTGATATTTTCAAAATTGCCAGTTATTACGTCCTTTATAATGGACTGGTATTTTCCCTTCTGCTGACACCGTTAACTCTTTTCTCAGCATCCAAGTGGCAGGAATATGCGAGCATTTCTGATGATGGGATAACAGATAGAGTAATTATTTGCCTACATGTACTTCCCTCTTTCATCCTCAACTACTCAAAATCCATATCACCACTTAGTGAAGGTGTTATCTATGAAAAACTGTTCTGGTGTGAAGTTGCAAACTGGCAGGGCAGGCTCTCGTTTGTTGGTGGGATTGAGTATCTTGTCATGCATTCAAGGCATGGAGGCTCTGGAGGGGAGATGTTCCTCAATGTATTTTAATATGAATTTATAGCTTTGTGAAGGTTCCCAGAAATTCCATCCACATTCATATTGTTGGAGTAAACTATTGCTCTAGAAATCCAAGAGCAGCAAAAAGAATAATAGAATACTACAGAGGTGAGATAAGGAACCTGATGAATAATTTTCCTCCAGTAAATTGGGAAACCAGTTGATGTAGTGTTTTTTACTGCTGTTTGATATGGTCCTAACCAGTAAGTTGGTTAACAAGTTTAGAACAACTTTGGAATTGGGGGTAACATACTAATATGGATTGAACATTGTTTGCTGGCCAGAAAGCAAAAAAGGGGACAGTGCGTGAATCTGCAAAGACAGTCACAACTTACTAATATGAAAGGCAACATGCCTAGAGTAAGTCCTCCAGCTGTGGTATTCAATCTAGGTGTAGGATAAGTTGCTTCATAGGAATATTAGTACTTTTTAAGGTCACAGCACCGCCATTATTGGAGCTGGGATTGGTAGCGTTCTTTCTCAGGCAAACAGGCTGACATTAGTGGGGTGCTATTGGGAATGGTGACTGGGCTACAGCTATTATCACCTTCCATCAATCTACATCAACAAATCGGCTAAAGGGACCAAATGCCATATTTCCAAATGTAATAATACCAAAATTTCATGAGGACTAAAATATAAAAGCAAGGATGTAATGTTGAGGCTTTAAATGGCACTGGTGAGGCCTCACTTGGAGTATTGTGAGCAGTTTTGGGCCCTTATCTGAGTAAGGATGTGCTGACACTAGAGAAGGTTCAAAGGAGGTTCATGAAAATGATTCCGGGATTGAAAAGCTTGTCATATGAAAAGCGTTTGATGGCTCTGGGCCTGCACTCACTGGAATTCAGAAGAATGAGGGGTGATGCACTGAAACCTATTGAATGTTGGAAGGCCTTGATACAGTGGATGTGGAGAGGATGTTTGCTATGGTGAGGGAGTCTAGGGCCAGAGGACATAGCCTCAGAATAGAGGGGTGTCCTTTTAGAAAGGGGAGGAGGAGGAATTTCTTTAGCCAGAGAGCGGTGAATATGTGGAATTCGTTGCCACCGGCAGCTGTGGAGACTGGGTCTATACTTAAAGCAGATTCTGATAGATTCTTGATTGGTCAGGGCATGAAGGGATATGGGAAGAAAGGAGGAGACTGGCTCTGAGAGGAAAAATGGATCAGCCATGATGAAATGGTAGAGCAAACTTGATGGGCCAAATGGCCTAATTTTGCTCCTATATCATATGGACTTATGGTCTAAAATATGCGAGACTGACTATACAGAACAAATATAAATAGTATTCAAGAGGATAGTATTATTTTTATTTTGTTATTTTATTTAGCAATACAGCATAGAACAGGTACTTTCAGCTCAATGAGCTGTACTGCCCAGCAACCCATCTAGACTAATCACAGGACAATTTATAATGACCATTAAACCCACTAACTGGTACATCTTTGCAATGTGGGAGGAAAACTGAGCACTCAGAGAAAACCCACGCATATACAGGAATGGCACACAAACTGCTTACAGGCAGTGGTTGTACTGAACTCTGAACGCCGGTACCCCAATCTGGAATAACATTGCACTAGCCATGGATATGGACAGGCTGAGAGAGTAGGGAAGGAAATGGAAGATACAAGATAATATGCAAAAGTGTGCAGTCATCCTCATTGATGAACATAAAACAGATTTTTTAATGGTGAGAGATTGGGTCATATTCATATTCAAAGGGAGCAAGCTGTGATTTTATATGTTATTAAACACCAAAGGCGAAGTGCAGCAAATGATTAGGAGTGCAAGTGGTACGCTAGCCTTTACAACAGGACATTTTATTACAGGAGTGAGGAAATCTTACCACAAATGTTTAGGACTACAGTATATGAGATTGCACCTGGAGTATTGTACACAGTTTTTGACATCCTACCTAAGAAAGGATACACTTGCCTTAGAAAGAGAGGAATAAGTGGACTAGTTGTAAGGATGATCATTTTGTGACATGAAGAAAGGTTGAGAATGCATTCTCCCAAGTTTAAAATTACAAAATAAGATCTCAATGAAATTTCTACCACACTTAAGTGGAGTAATCGATCTAAAAATAGGGAGGATGTTTGGTAAATTTAGTAAATATGTTTATTGTTGTCATGTGCACAGAGGTGCAGTGAAAAAATTATCTTCCATACCATTCATGCAGATAAATTCATTACAATAATGTATTGAGGTAGTACAAGTTTAAATAATAACAGAATACAGAATAAAATGTTACAGCTACAGAGAAAGTTCAGTGTCGGTAGACAAGAAGGCACAGAGTCATAATGAGGTAGATTACGAGGTCAAGAGTCCATTACATCGTACTAGGGGACCAATAAATTGTTTTAAACTGTGGGATAGAAACTGTCCTGATGGAAGACTCTAGGTTTGTTGCTATTTGTTATCTACCTTAATGATTTAGAAGATAGTAATTTGGTAAACTGGATCAGTAAACTGTGGAAGACATCTAGATTGGGGTGCCATGTACACCAAGGAAGACTGTCAAAGCATTCTGCATGATCTAGAGCAGCTTGTAAAATGGGCTGAAAACTGGCAGATGGAATTTAATGCAAACAAGTGGGAAATGGTGCACTTTGGAAGGACAAACCAGGATAAGATTTAACCAGTTAATGGTAAGGCTGTAAGGTGTGTGGTAGGAAAAGGAGACTGGGAACATAGATCTTTAATTCCTTGCAAGTTGTATCACAGATCAATAGGATCTTCAAGTGAGTCTTTAACAAGTTGGCATTTATAAATCAGAGCATTGAGCACAGGAGTGGAAGTTATATTAAAGTTGTGTAGGACATTGATGAGGCCAAATCTTTGGCTTTTTAGAGGACTTGTCCTGGGACTAGCACATAAGTTGAATTACAAAGAAAGCATGGCAGTGCCGTTACTTCCTTACCAGTTAGCGAAGAATCAGCATGGCATTTAATATGTTACCAGACTTCTATAGATGTGTGCTGGAGAGTATATTGACTGGCTAGTATAGAAATACCAGTGCCCTCGAATGGTAAATCCTACAATAAGTAGTGGATACGTCCCTGTCCATCACGGATAAAGCCCTCCCCACCATTAAACAGATTTACTCACAGCATTGTTGTAGGAAAGCGGCATCCATCATCAGGGTCCCCCACCACCCTTCTCGCTGCTGCCATCAGGAAGAAGGTACAAGAGCCTTAGGCGTCACACTAACACGTTCAGGAATAGTTATTACCCCTCAACCATCATGTTCTTGCACCAGAGGGGTGACTTCACTCGCCCCATCACTGCATGTTCCCATAATCTATGGGATTACTTTCAAGGCCTCTTCATCTCATGTTTTTGGTATTATTGTTTATTTATTTATTTCTTTTCTATCCTTTTTGTATTTGCACACTTGGTTGTCTCTTGCACACTGTTATCCACCCTATTGGTGTGGTCTTTCATTGATTCCATTATGGTTATTGGATTCATTAAGTATGCCTGCAAGAAAGTGAATCTCAGGGTTGTTTATGGTGACATATACATAGGTACTTCGATAATAAACTTACTGTGAACTTTGTGTGCAGTTCTGCTCAACTACCTGCAGGAAAGAGATCAATAATCCTGAAAGGTTACAAAGAACATTTACAAGGGTCTTGCAAGGAATTAAGGACCTGAGTTATAGGGAAATGTTGAACAGTTTAGGACATTATTCCTTGGAACGCAGGAGAAAAATGAGAGATTTTATAGAGGTATAACAATTATGAGGAGTGAGAATGCAGGCGTTTTTCCCTCATGTTGGGTGAGACTAGAACTAGAGGTCATAATTTTAGGATGAAAGTTTAAATATCCTAGGGGAATCTGAGGAAGAACATCTTCGCTCAGTATGGTGCGAGTTGGAATGATCTGTCAGCTGATCTGGTAGATGTGGGTTGAATTGTTACACTTAAGTTTAGATAGGTACAAGGGTGATTCAGAATCAGGTTTATTATCACTGGCATGTGTTGTGAAATTTGTTAACTTAGATGGGAGAGGTATGGTTGCTGTAGGTAGATGGGACTAGGCAGAAGATCATGTCAGCATGGTCTAGATTGACTGAAGGGTCTTCTTCTGTGCTGTAGAACTCTATGACTGTAACTGGGGAATCTAGTTTGAGATTAAGGGGAAGTTCTTTTAGGATTGAGACAAGGAGAATTATCTTTACTTAGAATAGCAAAAGTGTGTAATTTTATACTGCGGAGGGCTGTGAAAGCTCAGTTATTGTGTTCAATCAAAACAAAGATCAGTAAATCCAGTCATTAAGAAAAAGTGCTGAAAATTGGCACTGGATTGGAGATGATCCATGATCTGGATGAATGGGAGAGTAGTCTTGTAGAGCCCAATGGTCTACTCCTGCTGTGATTTCATATGTTCTTATATTTGTGTAATAAAAAGGTTAAATTCCATCTTTCACCCTGCCTAGGGGTGTAAGATTATTTTTAGCTGCAGTTGACCTTAGCAGATTTTGCAGAAATTAATGCCAGTTATTTCCTTCTACTGTATTGGCTGTCAAGAATTATTGTGCATTTGAAATTAATTTAACTTTAAGGAAGAAAGCAACGTTGACGATAATGAATGTTTAGGAAACACCAGACTTTAAATAAATTAAAACAATTAGAGTTTCTAGTTAGGCATGGAGATGCATTGAAATGACAGGATCAGCAAATAAAACAACAGAACAGTTTGTGGATTACAAGATAATTTGTAAGAAGCAAGGCTCTTGAGACAAGTTGTATCTTTAGCCCAAAACAATGCAGTAAACCAGCACAACAGAAGCAATGGAAAAGTTGCTCACCAAGGGCTATGCAATCAACCAGTGAAAGGAAAAGAGACTAAAATGTAATCAAGTGTCAAAGAACAGAGAGAGATAAGGATGACAGCAGCACTGATGTTATATTGATAATGGTACTCATTACCAAAACAAAGTAAACCAAATAGTAAATTCCACTGTCTGCCATTCCAACTCCAGAGGCTGCTGACAAAGATACTCTGTGGCTCTGCATTAATCCAGCACACCTGGATGGTGCTGGACTAATGGATATTCTGCACTATTGGAAAGACAATGAAAGGCATGTCAACCACTCTCGTGTTTGAATGGCCAGTTCTTCTAAATCACATTTTTTTTGGATATTGCATAGGTAAATTATAACATTTCCTGTCAAAGTAAACGAAGGAATGGGGCTTCCGTGTGTTTAAGGGAATGTGGTCTCTGGGGCCCCAGTATGTTAAGGCAGGGGTCCCCAACCTTTTTCGCACTGCGGACGGCGGTGGGGGGGGGGGTGCTGTGGTGGTGGTGGTGGTAGGGTTGTCGACGGACAAGAGTAGCAGTCAAATACGTTGTGTTTACCCAGAAAGACTACCATGACCATGAAGCCTTGCGCAGGCACCAGTGCGCATGTGTCACTTGCGCCTGCATGTACGATTTCTTTCTACAAATCGTTTTTGGCGATTCTGTTCGGGGGGTGTTAATCACAACCAGAATATCAGTGGTAAGTGGCTAATACACTCAATTTCCTTTCTAAAAGGGTTTATCTAACGAATTTAATATTAAACACACAGCGCATATTTTCCTCGCATGAACATAGTGATAAGTCAATTATCAGGGGAGCTTGAAGTATTGAACAAACTTCCAGTAGAAGTGGTAGAGGCAGGTTCAATATTATCATTTAAAGAAAAATTGGATAGGTATATGGACAGGAAAGAAATGGAGGGTTATGGGCTGAGTGCAGATCGGTGGGACTAGGTGAGAGTAGCGTTCGGCACGGATTAGAAGGGCAGAGATGGCCTGTTTCTGTGCTGTAATTGTTATATGGTTATATAAGTCAATAGCATTATAACATTTTAAGTAACGTTTGGGTATTAAACACACAGCACATATTTTCCCCGTATGAACATATAAAATCATTGCAACACACCAATATCACTGAATCAGTGGGAGCCCTGGGCTTGTTTTCCTGCAACAAGACGGTCCCATCGAGGGGTGATGGGAGACAGCGATACTCGAAGGGTGTTCCTTATGTCCAGTCTATTCCGCAATTTAGTTTTCATTGCATTCATTGCAGAGATATCTTGCAAATGGAAGCAACGTTTTCAGTGCTTTCGTGGTTGTCTCGGGATATTTAGCCTTGACTTTGATCCAGAATGCCGGCAGAGATGTTATGTCAAACATATTTTTCATCTCGCCGTCATTTGCAAGCTCAAGGAGTTGATCTTCTTCCCGCGCTAACATGGATGACGCGCGGGTAATGACCTCACATGCGTAATGGCTCAACAGTGGCCGTGACGGGATGAGAAAAGGTGCAGCTGACTCCTATCGCCAAATCATATCGCTTCCTCGCGGCCCGGTAGCGCATGCTTTGCGACCCGCTACCAGTCCGCAGCCCAGTGGTTGGGGACCGCTGTGTTAAGGGAACCGTGAAGCTGTGCGCCCAATGTGTTGAAGGGAGTGTGAGAACTGCAGCTCTTGTGTGCTAAAATGAATGTAGGAACGGAACTCTCCCTCCTTATATTAAAGGGTGCTAAACAGAGAGCACAGCGGACAGCGATTCCACGGCGCCCTACACATGCAGCAACTGTGGCAGAGCCTGCTGTTCCAGGATCGACCTCAATAGCCACAGTCGACGCTGCTCGACAAATCAGTGACTACCAGAGGCGCAGTACACATGGTCAACCACGACCGATGGAGACAACACATGTGTCTGTGAGTGCCTGTGTGTTAAACAGGGTATAGGAACCGGGGCCCAGTGTGTTAAAGAGAGTGCAGGAACCAGGGGTTGGAGCAATAAAGGAATGTGGGGTGTGTTAAATAGAGTGTGGCAATCAGTAGATTGTGAGACAGATCCCGAATTATTGTGTTTTTGAGATATCTGGACAGCATATTATCAGAGTCTGGTTGTGCACAGTAATATTCCT
The DNA here is from genome assembly GCF_030028105.1 of Mobula birostris. Taxonomy (NCBI): domain Eukaryota; kingdom Metazoa; phylum Chordata; class Chondrichthyes; order Myliobatiformes; family Myliobatidae; genus Mobula; species Mobula birostris. The sequence goes on along the minus strand of NC_092371.1, from coordinate 201,934,433 downwards.
TGCTCACTAAAGTCACTGGCTTTTTTAAAATGAACTTGTTCCTTGAACATAGCTAACATTGGCCAAGACATTATTTATTCTCCTTCCATCACTCTGCCCTGTAATTGGTAGTTTACAAGAACATTTCAGGAGGTAGTTAAACGCCAAACCACATTCATGTGTTTGGAATCACAGAGATATCCAGGATTTTCAAAATTACTTATTTGTGCTCTAAAACTTAAATCCACATCAAAGAATTGGAATTGCTGTCTTTGGATCAAAAGATTAGGCCTCTGGATGTTAAACCAATAATCTAACAACTGTGCTCCCAGACCTTAAATACTTGCCCAATAATTAGACAGTATTTACATTCAGTAATGTCACTGTCTTTCCAAAATTCAACTGGCTGTGAACAGAATCCCCATCTCAATGAAGACCTGGATTGATGCACCAAGCTATAAATCATCACAAATAATCAGAATCAGAATCAGGTTTATTAACTCCGGCAAGTGTGGTGAAATTTGTTAACTTAGCAGCTGCAGTACAGTTCATTAAATGATAATATAGAAATAAAAAATAAATAAATCAATTATAGTAGGTATATACATGTATATTAAATAGATTAAAAATAATGCAAAAACAGAAATAATATACATTTAAAAAGTGAGGTAGTGTTCATGGGTTCAATGTCCATTCAGGAATTGTATGGCAGAGGGACAGAAGCTGTTCCTGAATCACTGAGTGTGTACCTCCAGGCTTCTGTTCCTCCTTCCTGATGGTGGCAATGAGAAGAAGGCACATCCTGGGTGATGGGGGTCATTAATAATGACACTGCCTTTTTGAGGCACCGCCCCTTGAAGAAATCATGAATACTATAAAGGTTTGTATCCAAGATAGAGCTGGCTAATTTTATAACTTTCTGCAGCTTCTTTCAGTCCTGTGCATTAGTGCCGCAATACCAGACAGTGATGAAACCTGCCAGAATGCTCTCCGTGGTACATCTATAGAAGTGTTCAAGTGTTTTAGGTGACAAACCAAATCTTTTCAAACTCCTGATGAAATGTAGCCACTGTCTTGCCTTCTTGCATCAAAATATTGGGACCGGGTTAGATCCTGAAACACCTGGACACCCAGGAACTTGAAATTGGTCACTCTCTCCACTTCTGATCCCCTTATGAGGATTGGGTCATGTTCCCTCGTCTTACTCTTCCTGAAGTCCATGATCAGCTCCTTCGTCTTACTGACACTGAGAGCAAGATTGTTGCTGTGACACCACTCAACCAGCTGGTATATCTCACTCGTATGCCCTCTCATCTCCATCTGAGGTTCTACCAACAATGGTCAGCAAATTTATAGCAATTTGAGTTATAACTAGCCACCCAGTCATGGGTAAAGAGCGATTAGAGCAGTGAGCTAAGCACACATCCCTGAGATATACTAGTGCTGGTCATCAGCAAGGAGGAGTTATTATCACCAAAGGGGGTTTCATTTCAGTATTGATTCCAAAAAAAGAGCAAATATGAATCCCAAATATCAATATAGAACACTGGAATTGTGTGGACTGTTCTTTTGTCCTCTTGCAGTCAGGCTTACATACCCATTGACAGAGCATGTCATGATTTTTATTGAGACCAAACAACAATGCCCATTAATTGGAATCATGGCTGATGACACATAAGAACATAAGAGAAAGACTAGGCCATGTGGCCTTCATGACCATTCTACTTTTGATTATGTCCATTCATCTCCCTCAGTACCATTTTCCAGCAAAATAATCAATGATTGTATTGATTTATGCTTTAGCTAAACATAAAGACTGACCTTCCAGAGCTCTCTGTAGTACAGAATTACAAAGGTCAGCATTCTCAGAGTAAAGAAATTTCTCCTCATCTCCAACCTAAACAGCCTACTCCTCATTCTCAGACTGTGCTCTCTGTTCCTAGGCTCCTCAGCCAAGGAAACATCATCTCTGCACTTAGGCTGTCACCTTCCAGCAGTGAAGGAGAAACACAACAGTGAAGACAAGAGCAGGCACCAAGTTGTGAAGAGCATAGACGGGTTGCAGGGATGCAGAAATCAGGGTGCTGGTATTTGAATAGATCAGAGTAGCTTACAGTCCTTCCTGGCCAGTTGCTGAGAATTGTGACAGTTCTGCACGCTGCAGCTTTACACTACTTGACAATAAACTGGACTGGTCAAAGAACACTGAGTCTGTCTACAAGAAGGGTCAGAGCCATCTCTATTTCCTGAGGAGACTGAGGTCCTTTAACATCTATCGGACGACGCTGAGGATGTTCTACGAGTCTGTGATGGCCAGTGTGATCATGTTTGCTGTTGTGTGCTGGGGCAGCAGGCTGAGGGTAGCAGACCAACAGAATAAACAAATTCATCCGTAAGGCCAATGATATTGTGGGGATGGAAATGGACTCTCTGATGGTGGTGTCTGAAAAGAGGATGCTGTCTAAGTTGCATGCCATCTTGGTCAATGTCTCCCATCCACTACATAATGGACTGGTTGGGCACAGGAGTACATTCAGCCAGAGACTCATTCCACTGAGATGCAACACAGAGCATCATAGGAAGTCATTCCTGCCTGTGGCCATCAAACTTTACAACTCTTCCCTTGGAGGGTCAGACGCCCTGAGCCAATAGACTGGTCCTGGACTTATTTCCTGGCATAATTTACATATTACTATTTAATTGTTTATGGTTTTATTACTATTTAATTATTTATGGTGCAACTGTAATGAAAACCAATTTCCCCCGGGATCAATAAAGTATGACTATGACTATGAAGCACTAGCAGTTAATCTGGCCAACCAAGTGCCAGTCTTAATGGGCAATGTGGAGAACTCCAACCCTGATATCACCTAAAACACTCAAAAACTTCTACAGATGTACCGTAGAGAGCATTCAGATTGGCTGCATAACCGTCTGGTATGCGGGAGACTACTGCACAGGATCAAAAGAAACTACAGAAAGCTGTAAAATTAGCTCCATCATGAGTTCCAGCTTCCATAGTATCCAAGACACCTTTAAGGAGCGGTGCTTCAGAAAGGACGCGTCCATCATCAAGGATTCCCACCACCCAGAATGTGACCTCCTCTCATTGTTACCATCAGGAAGGAGGTACAGAAACCTGATGGCACACACTCAGTAATTCAGGAACAGCTTCTTCCCCTCTGTCATTCTATTGAAAATAGGTATTGAACCTACCATGGACACTACTTTTTTATGACTGTTTTTGTATTACATATTTCAATTTAGCTATTTAATATACATATTTATATTTACTGTAATTCATTTCCTTCTATATCTATCATGTACTGCTTTGTGCTACTGCCACTAAGTTAACAAATTTCATGAGATATGCCAGTGATATTAAGTTGATTCTGATTTTGATACCACACTTAATAAAATTGCCAAGGAAGCAACAACTTGATTAGGCATGCTTGAAAGTGAAACATAAACATCGGTGAAGGGTCTCGGCCTGAAAACTTGACTGTTTATTCCTTTCCATGGATGCTGCCTGACCTGCTGAGTTCCTCCAGCATTTTGTGTGCGTTATGTACATTGAGGAGCTTTGTGGAGAACATTAAACAAAACATGAGCTGAAAAATTTCTCCACTGGAAATAACTAAGATTTTAATATAGAAGATATTTGCAATGGCTAATCTAACAGGCATGTTCCCTTAATGAACAAGAGTCATTGGCTCATCCAGGGTGAACATCAGAGAACAGAAGAACAAACTAGGTAACTATTATATTCATAAAGTTCGAAATCACAGTTGTTGGTGGTGCTTCCTTTGCAAATATTTTATGTGCTGATATGAAGTTTCTCTCTCTTTGCTTTTGAATGTTGGCAAAACATATTAGGGTTGATCCCCATTGGTGTTTATACTGCAAGAACATATAGTAATTAGGCATCTTGGGTTAGAGTAATACGTATTTTATTCCAAACATTTTTCAAATATAAGGATACAACCTGTACACTGCCACTGTGAAATAGTCATGGATCAGAAATTTGAGTACAGACAATAGTTCTGGTAATTCCTTGAGTCTAAGAGTGCAATAATATACTGTATGTATACCCCATGTAGACGAACTTTTCCCGGAAATGTTTTCAATGTATTCTTTCTGTAAACACTCAGCCAAGGTTGGTTTTAAAGAGATGCATTAGCATCTCTCCATTCCCAGTGTGGCGCCAGGTTAGACAGGTGTCAGCTTTCACCCATTTGTTCATTAATGTCATTTTTTTGATCAGTTAGATCCAAAGGGCAGGACAATTATGCAGTTACTAGATTCACTGCTTCACGTCTTCAGTGGCCTGTTTCAAGCCTGACCTCAGGAGCTGTGTCAGTGTGGAGTTTTTATGTTTTCCCTGTGACAGTCAGGTGCTCCAGTTTCCCCCCACATTCTAAAGATGTTCAGGGTGGGAGGATAATTACCCACAATAACTTGCCCCTAGTGAATAGATGAACAGTGGAATCTTAGAATATGGTGAGAATAAAATAAGATTCATGTAGGAATTTTGTAAAATGGTTGATGGTCATCATGGACGATGGGCTGAAGGGCCTATTCATGTACTGTATGATTCTATAACAATAGCTCTCTGACATTCAATTTTAGTAAGAATCCATAAAGAAATGAAGCCTCACTAAAAAATGTCATTTCTGTCTTTCAGCATTGTTGAATGTAGCAGAAACCATCTTGCAACTATTATTGTTAGATCTGGTCATGTTCTTTGCTTGAAATGAGCAATTTATGGCATTACTGTGTCCAGTGGCCTCCTGGCTGTCTGCAAAGTATGTCACCCGAGCGGCTGGTGATTTGGAGTGATGTCAAGGATAGTGAAGGAGGTAGGGATATTTCTGCTCTCCAAACACCAAACAGTAACACTTCATACTTCCCTCTCTCCAGGTTTCTCTGCTGGTTTCTTTGAAAAGCTTAGTAAACTGTGTTCGAAAAACATTCATGCTTACCAAGTAGACTGCTAAAATTTATGTTGCATGGCAGAACCCTTATTAGTATATATAAATTATTCTCTCACCTGAGTCATATGGAGCAATTAACCACCAGGAGAACTAGAAGGTCAGGAACATTTTGTGATAATGCTGTGTTTATTCCTTGTCCAGATTTTACAACCAATGGCCAGTGGTACCTATCATTTTCTGATGATAATGTGATTGATTTCAATACACGCGCACCCTCCCGCCCCCGTCCAACAGATCTACCCAGTATACTTAACCACATCTGTGGAAGTTTGATTACTAAATGCAGTGAAATTATCACTGCCAGAAATTCAACAGAAGTGAATAAAGTCTGTTAACACCCTCTTAACTGCTGAAGAACTTTGCAAACATTTTATTAGAAGGATGATATAAAATAATATGTGAAAAAAATAAAATAGATGTTTCTATTTATTTAAAACTACTTGTAGTATCTGTAATGTTGTTGTTGTCACTATTTACTTATTCAGAAGACATACTAAAGACAACAGAGTAAGAGAACCTTAGAGATTTACAGTACAAAAACAGGCCCTTTGGTACAAGCTCGTGTTAACCATCAACCATCAATTTACATTAACCTTACACTAATGTTGAGGGTTCTGCTTGAGTTGATTACCTGGCTTTCTTCTGGGATTATGCTGTGCCTGTGTGTCCATTGAGAAGGGGGATATGGTATTCACAGGTATACTGGGGGTCTTCTGGAATTGCTGGGTCCCAGGGGCTCCAGTGCATCTATCTATCTTTCAGTGTAAATGCCAGAGAAAGACTGGATAAATTGTTCCCTTTTTTAAGCTGAGGGCACAACTGCAAACACAGTGTCAGAAAATTCACTCCCAGGGGCTGCATTTTCTTTGGAAGTATGTGTTGCATATTCCAATTAATTTATTTTTTCCTCATCCACATTATTTTTTTATAAAGAAATGACAAAAAAGAATTGTTAGTTTGCTACCCTAACACCAATACAGTATCTGGATTTCCAACTCCTGTCAGTCATATGCTATTTAATGTGTTGTCGTATTCTACTCCATCTGCCCCTAAAATTCATCCTGGAGGAAGGATATAATAGGGTGACAATGTTACACAATACGATTAATACTACTGACCAGGGTTTTTACAGCTTTTCACCTTATCTTACTTGGGATGGCAGTGAATTCCATTTGACATTAGCTACAAAATTAAGTTGTTAAGATGAAATAAGGAAGTAAGAAAGGGATAGACTATGTAAGGAAGCAAATAACTGGCAAATAGTGCATAACACAGGAAAACAAAAAAAATGATTTTATAAAACAACAAAAATAATCATCATATTATCTAAACAGAGGTTGCAGAGGCATCTGGCTGGACTCCTGATAGGCTACTGGAGGTACAGAATATGTTATTGTCTGTTGATGGAGGAATTCAATTGAATTGAAAAACTCACTTGAATTCCATAAGACCATAAGATATAGGAGTAGAATTAGGCTATTTGGCCCACTGTGTCTTCTCCTCCATTTCATCATGGCCGATTCAATTTTTCCCTCAGCCCCAATCTCCTACCTTCCCCTGACCAGTCAAGAATCTATCAATATCTGCCTAAAATAAACATAAAGGCTTGGCCTCCACAGCTGCCTGTGGCAAAGAATTGCACAGATTCACCCCTCTCTGGCTGAAGAAATTCCTCCTCATCTCTGTTCTAAAAGGATGCTTTCTATTCTGAGGCTGTGTCTTCTGGTCTTAGACTCTCACACCATAGGAAACATTCTCTCCGCATCCACTCTATCAAGGCCTTTCAGCATTCAATAGGTTTCAATGAGGTCTCCCCTCATTCTTCTGAATTCTGGTGAATACAGTCCTGAAGCCATCAAACGCTCTTCATATGACAAGCCATTTAATCCTGGAATCATTTTTCTGAACCTCCTTTGAAACCTCTCCAGTTTCAGAACACCTTTCCAAAGATAAGGGGCTCAAACCTGCTCACAATACTCCAAGTGAGGCCCCATCTTTTCCTTATAAGGTTTCAGCATAACATTTCAGCAAAATCTGCCATGCTGTTGGTATTTCATTTTAGCAGGTCTGTAAAAGCATTGAGTTCTGCTTTTCGAATGTTCGGTTTTGGTGAAAAGATAAGCCACAATGATGTTCAACCTCGGAATGTTGCAGCAGCCAGTCAGGATTTTGGAACTGGAAGAAAGTACGAGAGAGCGGGACAGACAGAAATTTGAGACAGTGCGGTTCCGTTTTCTTCTGGTGGGAGTTGTGGAGGGGACGGGAGTGAAGATGCCTGAAGCTGGCGTGGGAAGGAGTGTCCCCTTGCACAAAGTGCTTTGCACAGATGGATCTCTCCAAGGAGGAAGGGACATTATTCCCGAGAGAGCAAAAGTTGTTTTGAGATGGATTTTGAGAGACGGTTGGAATGTGGTGTGTGTTTTCATGCGGACTGTGGGTCCAACACGTCATTTAAAGATGACTCCAGTATGAATTCCAGCTTTATTAGATTAGATTATGAAGACACGTAGCCCTCTTTTATTGTCATTTAGTAATGCATGAATTAAGAAATAATACATTATTTCCTCTGGTGTGATATCACAAAACACAAAGGCAAACCAAGACTGAAAAAACTGACAAAACCACATAATTATAACATATAGTTACAAACAGTGCAACAATACCATAACTTGATGAAGAAGTCCCTGAGCACAGTAAAGTTCAAAGTCTCTCAAATGTCCCG